>NC_059072.1:87959696-92759696 GCF_020497125.1 Mauremys mutica | reverse complement strand
AATATAAAATTCAGACACTGGTCCTCTGGGAACTGGACTGTGATCAACTCATTTCACAAAAGCAAATGAATCATTTTCAGTTACTATCAACCAAGGCTGGATTAGAACCAGTGACTCCAAGGTGAAAGGTTGTGTTTATCCCATCCCTGATTCCTTGAGTCACCATCCTCCAGGCCTTCATTTAAAAATAAAAAAAGAACATTCTTGCAACACATGCAGACAGAAAACAGAAAATTTAAAGGGACAGATGGGTGTGGTGCCACAACTGTATCCTGCCCCAATTACCTTAATGAGTAGGGGACAGGCCATCTTTGAAGATCACCTGAAATCTTTTCACTGTTGCCTTGAGCAAATCTGCCAATATAAGATCCAAAACAAAACATGTTGGGGCCAGCAAGGAAATAGCAAGAAATCTTATCAGACTAAAGGTCTGAACAGCTGTTTGTTAGGGCTTAGAAGGAGCAAGAATGAGCATGTCTGTGTAATTACATCGAAAACAGCATCATCTGTACAATGACTGATAAATCCATGTAGATAAAGGCAATTCCCCCATTAGCCTTAAAAAACCCACTCTCATCCAGGACCATATTTCTAATGCTCTATAGAAATTTTAGTAAAAAAAATTCATTTTACTCAGTCCAGGTTTAAACAATAGCTCATAAAAATCATTATCAAATGACCTTTATTTCTTGAATACATGAATAGCAGGTTCAGAAATACAGACCAGAATCCTAAATATTTTCAAATATATTTCATAATCCAATGCTTATAAGAGGCGTCCTGTGGCTTTCAAACTCTTTGAACATTGCAACGGAAGTCTAGGTGTGCATAAAAACAAAAAATACAAAGGACTGGGGTATCAGAAGTGTCACTCATCACAGTTTTAGGAAACTCATGGTGTGGTATTTACTAAACTAATCCTGCTCAAAAACATGAAAATAACCCCCTTTTCCCATCAAAATCTGTACTAAAGCCCTGCAGTGGGTGAGAGGGGAAGAATTCCTTCCAATTTCAAGAGCAGCAATCTATTAAGCCTTGAACTGGTAAAAGTCACCAAATGAGCATCTAATCCCATTTATACCCTCCCCAAATATTGTTTGTGTACAATTTACTGTCCACTTTGTGCAATATTCCTTTAAAGGTTTCACCCACAGTATAAAGTAATTTCCTCTGGCACTCTAGAGCAACCACTACCATCCAAGAGCAGAGCAAAGGGTCGGTTTTATTTTATTCACATAGGCTAGTGAAGTTGATCCAGCAGTTCAAAAGCCATTAGAGTTATTAATACAAGACCTTTATTGTGGAAAGCAGGGGATTTGGAGGAAAACTAATTTACAGGTACTGAAGACATGCAGGCCGCAGCTTCCATTGGCCAGGAATGGCAAACCACGGCCACTGGGAGCTGCGGGCAGCCATGCCTGCGGACAGACAATGTAAACAAACTGTCTCGCAGCCTGCCAGCTGGTTACCCTGATGGGCCACGTGCGTCCCACAGGCTGCCCACCACTGCTTTAGAACATATTAACATTCTACCCAAGATGACTGGTTTGTTAGCCAAAGGTATTAAGGACAGAATAGGTAGAGAAATTTATTCTTCTCATCCCTAAATGTGGCCCTATCACTTGAGACCTAAGGCACACTGGTGGAGAATAAATGGGTAATAAATAATGTGGGAGAAGTTTGCACTGGTGTTGCCCATGCTTTACCAGTTCTGTGGTAAAGGATTCAGCCTCCACTACAGTCAAATAGGCCGGCTCTTTTCCCCCCGCTCCAAAAAAAAGGAGTAATACTGAACAGAACCAGTACATTGGAAAAATCTAAAACAAACCTTAAGCCTGGCTTTACAGCCTCTCTGTCAGTGCTACTAGAATTGAACTAATGCTTTTCTGTCTCTTTGCTGTAATGGAGTCCAAACTTTTACCAAATTAGTAACCAGTCTGTAACAGATACAAGTGACTACATTTAGCCTATGGCCAAAAATGATTGTTTAACACATGGCTCCTGATCCTGAGGTCTACCCTGTATCATCCCTTCTTTTGGGCAGGTTTATATCACAATTGCCAGGCCATAATTGAGTTCTAATATGGCAATTCTTCTGTGTAGACAGAATCGCCTGTCTGTGTATAACTGAGTGAGCCAGCCTACCTACCATAAAAGCGTTCAGATACAAGCATGGTATAAGAACTTATATAGAACAGTCTCAGTACAGGAAAACATCCCATATGAACATACTGTATTTAACACACTTCTCTGTACTGAGACCAGCAGCTGAGGTAGTATGGGTAGAAACAAGGTTGTTTCTACAAAATAATACAAACTGGGCTCTTCAGCAAGATACAAGCCAACTCTAACTTTCTCATGACTAGAAAATGCTGCTACATGGATGCACTCAGTGTTGGATGTAACTACAACAGCACGTCAACATCTGTTTACACTTGCAATGGTACTAGTATAGATGTGTCCTGTGTTTTTCTCTCTTCTGGGAAGCTGTCAGGTCTCTATAGGGGTTTCCAAAATTCCATCTTCAGTGGAGTAGGGCAATGACAGTGACCATCACGGATAGTGCCAACAAGGCAACGGTAAATTTAAAGATACAGTACAAAAGAGCAAATAGGTTTGAAAACAAAGGTATGAGACTGGCCTCTCCAAAGGGGAAATACATTTATACATACCTTGCTTACAGTTCCCACAAACACACACAGTTTGGTTCCATGCCAGCAGCTCCCTCTGATCACTGAAAAGAGAAAAAAAAACCACAAATTCAAGGCTCTTCATACACAAAACAGCCCACATTCTGTTTCAGCATGAGACAGAGTTCCTCCCAGAGGGTTTTTTGTCATTAGCTTTAAGTATTTTGGTACACACAATGACAAAAGTAGGACTGCAACAGGTAAATACCACCTACCATTTTGGCAGTTGCACCCTTAGCACTGCCAAGGTAGCACTTCTAGTTCAGTTTGGTTGATCTTTCAGTTCCAAGGAACACACTGTCTTGAGACCTCGAGTGCCAACAATATTCAGTACATAAACTGCCCCTCCCCCAACCAGCCCAGCCCTAAACACAAAATGAGGAATCTGGGAGAACATCATGACTAGTTTATTTCTTATGTTGTCCTCTCTTCTGTTTGGATGGGTAAGAAAAGGCAGCATACTTGCCATGACTTTGCCAAGGTTGCAACAGGAATCTTAGATTTCTGCAGACTTTTTCTTGAAACCTTATGTGTGATGTTGAGTTAAACATGTAGCATTAAAAACCCCTATTTTTGCTTGGTGCCATAGCCTGAATATGAACATATGCCAGAAGCACTAACTAAGGTGGACTAGAAACTAAAGTTAGTCATTATTTCAGATCCTCCTTAAAGCCTGTTATCTTAATGAGAAGACAGCAAGGATGGAAACAGGTTTCCAACCACTAACTGTGGGCTCTCCTCACTTGCATCCATCCTCCATACAGATAACTTTCTGAATAAAATGATGAGTAGCCATACAAAGGACTCAGGCTACATGTACACTACAGCCAGGATCGACGCTCTGAGATCGATCCACCAGTGGTCAATTTAGCAGGTCTATTGAAGACCCACCAAATCGACAGCAGATTGCTCTCCAGTCAACCCCTGTACTCTACCTCCAACGAAAAGAGTAAGGTAAGTCAACGGGAGAGTTTCTCGCATAGACCCCACGATAACTTGACCTAAGGTAAGTCGACTCCAGTTACATTATTCACGTTGGTGGAGTTGCGTACTGTAGGTCAGTTTTCCGCAGTAGTGCAGACATAGCCTCAGATACAAAACTTTATTCTAATTTCTACTCCAAAATACATTTCTGTTTATAGTAAGGGCTACAAAAACCATTATCAGCACCCCTCTAAAGAGGTGGAGGAAATCAGTGCAGTCAGTGGCAGATTATCACATCGTCTCTGGGAAAAAACAGTCTCTGCTTCCCACTGTATAGGCTTCAGCCCTGACAGTCCTGGAGACATTATGAAGTAACAAAGCAAGGCTGAAAAATATGTTGGGGATGTGCAACAGAAAATATGAGCATCAGACGGGAGGATAGGGTCAAGAGGACTGAAGATACACATGACCCACACTTAGGTGCTTGGACAGTTACGAAACAGGCCCAAACTTAAAAAAAAAAAAAAAACCCTCACTCCACTGCCTAAAAGCTGAGAAGGGAAAGACATATCCAAGGCAACTGCAAAAATATAAATTTGTTAGAAAGAATTCCACTTCTACCTGGGCAACCATTGTTCTGGAGGCAGCACACTGCAAGTTGGTTAAACTATTGCCACACTAATCTAAACTGATGCAAATATTAAACTTGAAGATCTTGCCATTTTAAGATCTTCTGACAGAATTTGAACTGTCATTGTGAAAAACATATTTCTATCCTTCTTCACATGAACTCAGTATGCTGCAGCACTGTCCAGCCTTGCCAGTTTCCAGCCAAATCAACTAAGATGGCCCCCACTCCTTACTAAATTCAGCTCAGTGAGTTATTAACTTTTAGACCTACTTCTGACCATTTAAAATTCAACACAAAATGCCTGCTTATGAAAATGGACACATCAGAAGTCAAAACATCTTTTCAGAAAAGATTTTGCCAAATTCATGGGATTGTATTTACTACCCGACAAAGGAGGTGGGGGATGTACATGCTTTTTCCTAGGCTAGGCAAGGCTAAAAAATTTATTCCTGAAGACTCAAAACACCTTGGAAAGTCTCCTACACACAACGGTAGAGAATGATGGAAGAAAAAGTTTAGTCTCTCACTTTGCTGCATAAAAAGCCTTGTTATCTATTGATTTGCTAAAATGATTCTGCTAGACTTCCTTATATCATTTATGGAGATTATACCCAATTTTTAGGGCAATGGAAAGCTCTGAAGAACATTCATATGTGTGCATTTCCTGAGATTTTTTTTGTTTCCAACATATTGTACTGATAACTCTTATTTACTTTAATTTATATCTCCCTTTTTCTTTTACCAGTAGACTGTAAGTCACCTCTAGAGCAACTCCACTCACATGAAAATTGAGAGGAGCTGGTGAGACCTTTCAACTAAATAACTCCTGCTGGCCTGTCAATTTTTGGTCACTGGGTAACACTTAACAGAATTATATGGCATGTCCTTTTTTGATTTTAAGAGCCTAAAGAGAGGAAGCAATGGAAAGAGATTTTCAGTGTCTCAGTCACGGAGCAAAGATTAATCTGATAACTGTTAATTATTGATGGAAAATATTTTAAATTATATTGCTTTATTGCCTGTCTCTACCAGGACATGATCAAAAAGTAAGTACTTTTCTACTCCTTTTTGCCTTTAACTACAAGAAATCACTGCAGGCAAAATTCTACCACCTAAGTTTTCCTGAAGAAAAAAGTAGTGTCATCATCGCTAAGAAATGCAGAAGTATCATCTTGCTAATAAACTTCTCCATCCAATGGAAATGTTTATACACCACTGTTTACATGTTCAGGCCAAAACTGCTGCTATTCCAGTGATTACAATGGGTTATTTGCCTTCGCTGGTGACTTGGAACTTGGGAGTGGCTGAACAGCATAGAAATTTACCAACTGGCACAAGTCTCTGATCTGAATGTGGCAACTGAGGTTCTCTACCCAATTGTTCCTGCAGCCAAACTGCCTTTCAGATTGAACCTATATTTTTTAAAAGCCTTTAAGTGAATTGTACTGGTGATCAGTACCAGATGGACAGTCATAAAACAGTTTCTCTATTTCTCCCCTGAAAAGATAGAGTACAAGGACTCAGTACATACTCCTCCTCCTCTACTTCCAGCCACAAAAGTGCAGGAACCCCAATTTAGGTATGTTTTCACTGCAGAGTTAACTTGAGTTATCTAAACTCAAGTTACTCCTCTTGAATTAGTCCAGCTCAAGTGAGAGCAGACACCTCAAAATAACACTCAAACTGCTGTGCTCACACAGGCACTGATGTGTGTGGAACAGACTTCTGGGGGCACAGGGTTCCATGTACCTGCAGTAAGCTTAGCCACTTTATAAATTCTTTCCCATTGCTCTCAGATGCAAATCTAATCCTTACTTGCTGCTTTTATAAACTAAATTAGAAAATGGAGCTGCTGGAGATTGCAAGATTTTAAAAACGGTGCCACTGAAGAGATTACAATCTGTCACACATCTGTGTAGGAATGAGATTTTATCCCAACATTTCTAAAGAAAACAAACCCTCCTGGTTTGCATTTATATAAAGTGGGTTAGGAAAATTAAGGCTATCAGTCCCAAGCAAGTCAGCAAATGGTGCATATAAACCAACTTGAATTCTGGCAGACTACCAGAATTAGAGTCTTCACCCTCTTATACAGCTACTATTCTCGGTCATATTCTAACATACATAATATACACAGACTATCTTTGGGTCAATGCACTAATAGGGCACAAGACAAATAGTTTGTTATACTGACGCTCACACTGGCTCCTGCTGTGAGAAATCTCTCCACTAATACTACATCCCTGGAATTTATTTATTCTTAACAGATTAGGAACTGTTCCTAATATGTGACAGAAAATTGAGTCCCCTTTGGATTGTGCATAGCAGAGGAAGAAAACATGGGAGACCAAGAGTCATGACAGAAAAGGAATACTTTTCGTCAATAAGAAAAAGAGTGAACTGTTTATTCGGTGGCCAAAACCACACTGGTATTAGGTCTCAGTCCATAATAATAAAATAATACTTGCATAATGATTTTCATCTTTCAGGCACTTTACAAGCATTCATCTTTAACAGACAATAGGAGAGAAAGAATTCTCCATTTAATGAAACGGAGAATTAGAGGTTAAATAATTTTCCCAATTCCATAAAGGTTGTTAGTGACAGAGCCAGGACCAGAAGTCTGGAGCACCTGGCTCCCAGTCCTATGTTCAATAAACACCTAAAAATTCACCTTATCAAAAATTCAAAAAATCACCACATTGGTGGTTAACTTAAGTGCGGTTTGACAACTTTGGGCTACCAAATACATGCTACACATCCGGATTACAAAGTGATGCATTCCTTATCCTGCTCTTTGCCTGCCCAAGAAGAGAAGCCAAATGCATGTGACTTCTATAATGCAGTTCAAAACAATCCCCTCGTATGTTTTGTTTCCTCCCTCTGATTAATTAATTGTGCACCTGAGGTCTCCTGACAAAAGGGTTTTCATGGACCACAATTATTTGAATGGTATGGGACAGGAATATACATGCCTTTCCTATTACGAAAGGAGGACCAAACTGAAAGAGAAGGCTTGCCTATGAACAAGACTAAATGAAACAGGACTAGAATTCCACCTGAGAGGCAGCACATAACAGTACTTTACAAACAGACCAAAAGGAAACCCCCAATAAGCAACTCATAATTCAATTTCTAAGCTTTAAAGAGCATGTTAATTTTTAATAAATTAATTCCATTCTTAATTTTTAAAAGATTTATTTAAAAATTTAACTAATTAATCTGACAATGCCTGGAACTACAGAGGTGGTGTAATGATAGTATGAAGCACAGAAGAGAGCCCAACAGAAAAGTGTATTATACAGATTATATCCATTACTTTTGATTTCTTAAATATAAAACTGAATCTAGGATACAAAATAGAAGATAACCAAATTTAAGATATCATTTCCAAAGATAAACTAAGTGATCAAAACATAAGTTTGTCTTAAAACATAAATTGATATGGATCAATAATGGGGCTGAAGAGGATGAACTACTGTTACTGCCATTGTCTCTCACTGCCAAAAACATGACATCGTGGCAGAAAGAAGGCTCCCATATAAAGAATGCATGTCATTTATATCCTTTAAGGACACACTGCTAATCCAACCTGCACTTAAAAATCTCAAGAGCATTAACAGACCAGCACCTCAGACAGGAGGCTGAAAATTAAAACTGTTCTCATCCCACTCCCATTCATTTTCCCTAAAGGAGCTGCACTCCAAAGTGGATGGGGGAGGAGGGAAAGGGGACAGGCAATGTACATATGTAATTAACCATGTGTTCTCTTCCTGAAGTGCAGAATGGTACTAGCTGAAGGTAGCCAGAAAAGAAAATTCACCAAAGTGGCTGGTTGAGCAGACATTCATCCATTTCATATGCCAGTTTGAGTTTACAGTTTCAGATCAGATACTGCTGAGGTGCATTGATGATTGTGAGTTCAGCATGAAACAATTACATTTCACTTGCCTGGAGCAAGGATTTGGTAGTTCCAGATGAACAGATTAATTTTCCTATCATATAACACTACCTCCTCTTCAATCTCCCAGGAAAAGAGCTGACCATCACCCCAACTTTGCTAAAAAAAATCCTATGTATTACACAGTATTCTTCCTTTAAAGACTTACTGAACACCAGATCTAGTTACAAGTAAAATCACCAAAAACAATGAGGAGTCCTTGTGGCTCCTTAGAGACTAACAAATGTATTTGGGCATAAGCTTTCGTGGGCTAAAACCCACTTCATCAGATGCATGGAGTGAAAATTACAGTAAGCAGAATATATATTCTAGAACATGAAAAGATGGAAGTTGCCTTACCAAGTGGGGAGTCAGTGCTAACGAGCCAATTTGCTTAAGGTGGAAGTGGCCTATTCTCAATAGTTGACAAGAAGGGGTGAACACCAAGGGAGGGAAAATTACTTTTGTAGTGCTAATGAGGCCAATGTAATCAAGGTGGCCCAAGTAAATCAGTATGTTTCATAAGGCATCTTACACATAATAGTGAATTATTAGGAATGGAGCAGTTTGACAGCATGAGAGGCAGAAGACTCAAAGTTGTTATACCTTGTATTTGAGTATATTTGGGTAGAAAGCCTATATGAAACCACTTCATACACATCAGATTCACTAAAGTAGAGATACATTTTTAACAGATATAATGAAACCTTCTTATTGTGAAGCAATTTCTCCCCTTCTCTCCCTCACCCCAGAATTTCAATTTAAGGAGCATGGAATTCCTCTCCAGAAAGAGATGGGGCAGCAGAGTGGACATCCAGGCTATGAGCTGCCTCTCATTCTGGTCCCCCTGGCCAGGAGAGAGTGAATACTCGCCCCTAAGTTACAGGGCTTTGCTGATACTTAAAGCCAGCCCCGGTGAAGGGTCACTGCAACTCTAACTGCAACTTGTATAATTTTTCAAAACACTGAACAATGTGGAAATTTTGTTTTCCTATATTCACATACTTTAAGGCCAGACAGGACTATTATGATTGTCTACTCTGACATCTCGCACAACACAGGCCACAGAATTTCAACCAGTTTTGCATCACTATAGATTTACTAGATACAATTTAATTTTAAGCAGGTTCCACTGTATTTCTAAAAACATTTTAGGTATTTGTTTATTATAGTGAAACTTGTCTGAATCAACCACTCAAGGAACTGACAAATCCTTAAACTTATTGAAGGTAATTTTCTATTATAGGTGCAGAAGAGTTGTATTCTGGGTAACAGTGAATACTCTGGGGTAGTCTCTTGACTGAATATTCTCATAAAGGTGGTCTCTTGTATAGGTGTTACTACAGAACAATTCTCAAATATTTTCATAGTGTGGACCACTTATTAGGATAGAGCCCCTCTGTTGCACACCTCTCCCAGCCACCCAATTCAAACCGTCCCTGTAAAATTTAGAGACTGATGTAATGAAAACAATATTAGTATAGTATTAATGAGATGGGACGGAAAAACTCCCTTTAATGAATGGGAACAGTTTCTGAGTTACATTTCCCACCCCCCAATCTATATTTGGGCTGCTTATTTCCTCTATCTGGATGTAGGACTTCACTTTTATTGGGGCCAGTCACCTTTTGTTGCTTACAGCTCCCATGACTCTAATCACCATAACTAACTGTAGTCTGCTTCAGTTTTCCTGTACAGCTAGTATCCCTGCAATTGAGGGTAATCTGCAATATGATCAGAGATCAATGGTAAGAGAAATCAAGAAGTCATATTTTGTTTCCAAAGCAAGGATACCCTAACTCAGGGGTTGGCAACCTTTCAGAAGTGGTGTTTATTCACTCTAATTAAAGGTTTCGTGTGCCGGTAATACATTTTAACATTTTTAGAAGGTCTCTTTCTATAAGTCTATATTATATAACTAAATTATTGTAAGTAAACAAGGTTTTCAAAATGTTTAAGAAGCTTCATTTAAAATTAAATTAAAATGCTAATCTTACGCCGCCAGCCTGCTCAGCTCGCTGCCAGCCTGGGGTTCTGTTCACCTAGGCCAGCAGCGGGCTGAGCAGAGCCTGCGGCCGCGACCCCAGACCTGGGGAGGGGGGTCCAGGGGTCAGGGCAGAAGGCTGGGGTGGGGGGGGTTCAAGGGTCAGGGCAGAGGGCTGGGGGTGTGGAGGGGTTCAGGGGTCAGGGCAGAGGGCTGGGGATGTGATGGGGTGCAGGGCAGAAGGCTGGGGATGTGGAGGGGTTCAAGGGTCAGGGCAGAGGGCTGGGGGTGTGGAGGGGTGCAGGGCAGAAGGCTGGGGGGGTTCAAGGGTCAGGGCAGAGGGCTGGGGAGTGGGGGGGTGCAGGGCAGAAGGCTGGGGGTGTGGAGGGGTTCAGGGGTCAGGGCAGAGGGCTGGGGATGTGATGGGGTGCAGGGCAGAAGGCTGGGGATGTGGAGGGGTTAAAGGGTCAGGGCAGAGGGCTGGGGGTATGGGGGGTGCAGGGCAGAAGGCTGAGTGGGGAGGTCAGGGCAGAGGGCGGGGGGTATGGGGGCTGCAGGGCAAAGGGCTGAGTGTGTGTGAGGGTCAGGGCAGAGGGTATGGGGGTGCAGAGAAGAATGCTGTGTGTGTGTGTGGAGGGTCAGGGCAGAGGGTATGGGCGGTCTAGGGCAGAATGCTGAGTGTGTGGGGGGTCAGGGCAGAGGGCTGGGGGTATGGGGGTGCAGGGCAGAATGCTAAGTGTGTGGGGGGGTCAGAGCAGAGGGGGGTGCAGGGCAGAATGCTGAGTGTGGGGGGGGTCAGGGCAGAGGGCTGGGGGTGTGGGGTGCAGGGCAGAATGCTGACTGTGTGTGGGGGATCAGGGCAGAGGGCTGGGGGCATGGGGGTGCAGGGCAGAATGCTGAGTGTGGGGGGGCAGAGGGCTGGGGGGGCAGGGCAGAATGCTGAGTGTGGGGGGGTCGGGCCAGAGGGCTGGGAGTATGGGGGGGCAGGGCAGAATGCTGAGTGTGGGGGGGCAGAGGACTGGGGTGCTCGGCTCGTGGGGGTGCTCCCAGCCCCCTGCCCTGAGCAGCTCAGGACAGGGGGCTGGAAGGGATATGCCTGTTCCACCCCCTTTCCCCAGGCCCCATCCCTACCTCTCTCTGCGTCCTGCAGGGAGCTGCCTGCATGCTGCCGCTCTTCCCCCTCCCCCTCGCAAGGGCCATCAACTGATTGGCTCAGGGAAGGAGGGGGACGGGGCAGGAAAGCACCACGCTGGGGGAAGAAGCAGGGGAGGAGGAAGCTTGGCTGCCGCAGAACCAAGCTTCTGCCTCCTGCCCCCGCAGGGGAGAGTGGTGGGCTGGGGGCTGAGTGGGGCTGGGGGCCGGGACCGCAGCAGGCAGCTGTGTGCCGCTCAGAATTGGCTCGCGCGCCATCTTTGGCATGCGTGCCGTAGGTTGCCGACCCCTGCCCTAACTGGTGGAAGATACAACATTCCTGTTAGGATTTAGGGATACAAGGGTCTGTGCAAAATACAGATTTTTATGGAATGAACACAAGCAAAATGCATTAAGAGCCAAAGCATCCCCCTGCTTTACAATCAAAAGCAAGTACCAAACTTTGAATCCAAGGATCTCTTGTTACTTCATATTTAAGGGAAGAAGCTGCCATATCACTGTTATCATGATACTTTCAGACAACATTCACCCACACACACTTTCTGAATACCATTTCTTGCTGTAAAAAGAACAGGAGTACTTGTGGCATCTTAGAGATTAACATTTATTTGAGCATAAGCTTTCATGGGCTACAGCCCACTTCATCGGATGCATGCAGTGGACACACACACATACACACACAGATCATGAAACAATGGGTGTTACCATACCCTCACTAACGAGAGTGATCAGTTAAGGTGAGCTATTACCAGCAGGAGAGAGAAAAACTTTTTGTAGTGGTAACCAAAATGGCCCATTTGCAGCAGTTGACAAGAAGGTGTGAGGAAGGGGAGGAGAAATAAACATGGGGAAAAAATTTTACTTTGTGTAATGACCCATCCACTCCCAATCTTTATTCAAGCCCAATTTAATGGTGTCCAGTTTGCAAAATAATTCCAATTCTGCACTCTCTTGTTGGAATCTGTTTTTGAAGTTTTTTGTTGTAATATTGTGACTTTTGGGTCTGTAATTGAGTGACCAGGGAGGTTGAAGTGTTCTCCGACTGGTTTTTGAATGTTATAATCCTTGATGTCTGATTTGTGTCCATTTATTCTTTTACATAGAGACTGTCCTGTTTGGGCTATGATTCTATGACCATGTCAGCTAAAAGTTTTTCATGGTGCAGTAGGGAACACATACACAGATGTAATGCACAAAGGTCTTTGCTATATGTTTTCCTCACAAACATGATTTGCAATACTTGTTGCACCACCAGTATACACTAATGCAAAAAATCAGTTTTCACATGTGATCACTCTGCCTACATCAGGACATACAAGTATTTCTCATGCAAGGTTCTAGGGTTACCCAGGTGAAGAACTGGAGTCTTCTAGGTAGCTCCTGATCCACCATGCTGTTCGAGTTATTTTAAATATGCATTACCCACATAGCGAAAATCCTAGGCCTCAGCTAGGGACAGGGTACACGTCACTGAGAAAACTAACCCAATGCAGGTGCAGACAGCATGGAGACTTTCTGATGCACACACCATAATATAAACACAGCCCCCAGGACTGTAAATAATATGAGGAAACAGTTGCTAAATATTAAGTGGAAGTACATAGGAGGAAAGGGAAAGATACAGCAGGTCATTACAGGAGGGGTTACGAGCAGTGGGGGAATTCAGTACTTCAGGTGGCTCAGGGAGGGAATACTGCAGCACGCTGGAAGAGGGCTCATCCAGGGTGACATATTTGACGGGCAGACTCATAGGATGATGAGGTGTTTTATTAGAGCAGAGAGGCAGGAGGAAGAAATGAGGTGTCTCAACTTTGGGGGGCGGCTCACGAGGATGAAGTAGTGAGAGATGAGATGTTACTGGGGGGCAGAACAGGCGTCTCTCTGGGGGGCTCATAAGGGAATGAGGGGTCTCGCTGGGGTCATGCCTAAGGAGGGGAGAACGAGGGGTCTCAACAAGGGGGGGCAGCAACAAAGCATCTCACTGGGAGGGCTCATGGAGGGGCCTCTCCCTGCGCTGGGGGATACGGGGTGTCTCCCTGGGGAGCTCGGTGGGGTCTCCCTGCGCTGGGCAATACGGGGGGGTCTCCCTGGGGAGCTCGGGGGGGGTCTCCCGGCGCTGGGCGATACAGGGGGGGGGGGGGTCTCCCCGCGCTGGGCGATACGGGGGGGGTCTCCCTGGGGAGCTCAGGGGGAGTCTCCCCGCGCTGGGCGATACGGGGGGTGGGGGGTCTCCCCGCGCTGGGCGATACGGGGGGTGGGGGGTCTCCCCGCGCTGGGCGATACGGGGGGTGGGGGGTCTCCCCGCGCTGGGCGATACGGGGGGGGGGGGTCTCCCCGCGCTGGGCGATACGGGGGGGGGGTCACACCGCGCTGGGCGATAAGGGGGGGGGGACACCCCCCGCTGGGCGATACGGGGGGGGGGTCTCCACGCGCTGGGCGATACGGGGGGGGGGTAAACCCGCGCTGGGCGATACGGGGGGGGGGTCTCCCCGCGCTGGGCGATACGGGGGGGGTCTCCCCGCGCTGGGCGATACGGGGGGGGGTCTCCCCGCGCTGGGCGATACGGGGGGGGTCTCCCCGCGCTGGGCGATACGGGGGGGGTCTCCCTGCGCTGGGCGATACGGGGGGGGGTCTCCCTGAGGCAGCGAGTGCGGAGGGAAAGGCGCCGCAGACAGCGAGCAGGGACCCGGTCTCCGGGGGCGGGGGGGCGCAGAACCATCCGCGGCGCTAACAGGCGGGGAACGGGCCCCAGTGTCTCCGAGGAGGGGCGGATCCCGCCCCCCTACATGGAGGGACCCTGCAGCGGGGCGGGGGGTCTCGGTTGTCTCAGAGGCCTGAGCCTCACACTCACCTGGTCACGGCTCCATCCCGGCCTCAGCATCGCCTCGTCCCCTGCCGGAGCCGCCGCCGCCGCCCCCCGAGAATAAACTTCCCCGAACTGGTGGTAACCCTGCGTCGCCGCCGCCGGCTCCTCAGCCACGGAAACTGTCCCGCCCCGCCCGCTCCTGGGCTAGATGATTGACGGCTCGTGTTGCCAATCGGCATGCGCAGAGGTAGTTGAGTGTCACGAACGCCAACCAGTGGCTGTCGAGCGGCCTGGGAAGCTAACGGACATGAATGGGAAGGGCAAGAGGGGATGGGACGGAACTACTTGTGACTGGCTTACAAAGCAGCCAATTAGAAGATAGAATTCATGACCTCGGCAGTAGGCGAGGTTAGAGCGTTTTGCCCTCCGGGGAACGAGATGTCTGGACTCTTAAAGGGATAGTACCCAGTGGGCCTCAAACTTCCCTCGAACTCCCTCCGTGTGTGCATGGGCGGCAGGGCACCGTCCGTGGGCGGCACGATGAGTGCGGCAATGGAAATCTCGTTTCACCGACACTCTGCCCCACCCCCACACTGCAGGCCCAAAAAAGAGACATCCCAAAATACTGGGTCAGCACCTTAGTATAAATCTGTGCGGGGAGCCCGGGACTGGGACAGCAGGGGAGCTGCAGGGCAGGAGCGAGGGGCACTGGCAGGGCTGGGCGGGGAGCCCAGGACTAGGACAGCAGGGGAGCTGCAGGGCAGGAGCGAGGGGCACTGGCAGGGCTGGGCGGGGAGCCCAGGACTAGGACAGCAGGGGAGCTGCAGGGCAGGAGCGAGGGGCACTGGCAGGGCTGGGCGGGGAGCCCAGGACTAGGACAGCAGGGGAGCTGCAGGGCAGGGTGAGGCTCCATCTTTCCACCATTCTGTAGAAAGCATTTTTTTCAGCTGTCAAGTTTAGACTTGTGAACATTCAAATTATTTTTAATAACGTCTATTTAAAATATCAATTTTATTTGTAATCTTTTTTATTTGTATCCATTTAAATGTTCACAGTTGCAGGAATTTATGGGAGGGGGTCAGACAATAATTATTTAATTACAGCAGAAATTTATATTTAAAAATCTAAAGCTTTATAACCTAACACACAAGTTGTCAACATCATGTCAAAATATACAAAATAAATACAGATACTCTCCAGGTTACGCAATCCCTACTTACGCAAATCCACACTTTCGGAAAAAGTTCCGTAAGTGCTGTAAACTAGATTTTTTATGTTATTTATTTATTGTGTAATGGTCAGGTATATGTTCCCAACTTACGCAAAATTCGAGTTCCACAAGGCGTTCCAGATTGAAACGCTTGCATAAGTCAGTAAGCGTCTGTAGCCTTAAATCAAACTCTGCTAAGTTCACAAGTGGTGTTTTTCTTCTTTGCCTGTTAGTAAATTACAATCATCATCTGTGGAAATACTGTTTAATTATTTGTTGTGTGTTTGGTGAAATCGACATTTACCAATGAAAATCAAGTATCAGAGGGGTAGCCGTGTTAGTCTGGTTCTGTAGAAGCAGCAAAGAATCCTGTGGCACCTTATAGACTAACAGACGTTTTGCAGCATGAGCTTTCGTGGGTGAATACCCACTTCTTCGGAAAATGGAATCTTTCCAAACCTAACCATATTGTACTGCAGACAGTCTATGACCTCTAGTGGTTAAAATTTACAACTCCGTCTCAGATGCAAATACGGCTACCAAGAAAAAAGAACGAGGAGTACTTGTGGCACCTTAGAGACTAACAAAATGTATTCGAGCATAAGCTTTGTTGCAAGGATAGTTTCCTAGGTTAGTGTTTTTGTTGTGTGGTGTGTAGTTGCTGGTGAGTATTTGCTTCAGATTGGGGGGCTGTCTGTAAGCCTGTCTCCCAAGATCTGTGAGAGTGAGGGATCGTTCTTCAGGATAGGTTGTAGATCCTGTAACAAGGTTAGTTCCCTGAGTTAATTTAGTGAAAAGAGAAAAGTTTAATGAATTGAAATATACCCAAGGATGAAAATATTCTTAGGGAGTTTAAGGTTTAATGACAATTTAGGAATAATACTTATTTTCCTGTCTTCCCATCTATTCTAAAAATCACACTGGGGCACTCAGAGCAGAGTTTCCAAGAGGAGGGAAGGTGATGATGTCCTGTTTTCCTTCATCTCGTCATATAGCGATAATACTCTTCCTGTTCCACTAGTATCTCTGGGGGATGTTAAACAGATGCTACTAAAATTAGATATTTTAAAATCAGCAATTCCCGATAACTTGAATCCAACAGTCTTAAAAGAGCTGGCTGAAGAGCTTACTGGATCATTAATGTTGATTTTCAATAAGTCTTGAAGCACTGGGAAAGTTCCAGAAGACTGGAAGAAAATTATGTTGTGCCAATTTTTAAAAAGGGTAAATGGGATGACCCAGGTAATTATAAGCCTGTCAGCCTGACATAGATCCTGGGCAAGATAATGGAGCAGCTGATACGAGACTCAATTAATGAAGAATTAAAGGAAGGTAGGTAATTAATGCAAATCAATAGATCTCAAACTAACTTGATTTCTTTTTTGGTTAATTTACCTTTATCAACCAAAATTGTAATAGTGTTGACATAATATACTTAAGCTTCTTTAAGGCATTTGACTTGATACCACACATTTTGATTACAAAACTAGAACAATATAAAATTAACATGGCACATGTTAAATGTATCCCACAGGGATCAATTCTTGACCCTATGCTATTAAACATTTTTGTCAATGACCTGGAAAAAAAAATCACTGATGAAACTTGCAGATGACACAAAAATTGGGAGAGTAATAAATAGTGGAGAGGACAGGTCACTGATTCAGAGAGATCTGGATCATGTAGAAAACTGGACAAAGCAAACAATAATATGAACAACTAATGTAGGCCATATTTACAGGAGGGGCGATTCTATCCTGGGAACCAGTATCTCTAAAAAAAGATTTTGGTGTCTGTGACAGGGCACAGTTGCCCCTCACTGGTAGCGCAGGGGTTAACCCTTCCTTCCTAGATGAGGAAGCCATGCCCCTGGGGCTCTGCTGGTCATGCACCAACTGGAGAACAGGTATAAAAGCCTGCAGAGCTGCTCAGTTTGGGCTGACTCCTGGAGGGAGGACTTCTGCCAGCTCCTAAGGAGGGACAGTCTGTGCTCCAGGATCTGGAGGCCAGCCAGCCAGCCAAATTGGGATGTGCCCTGATAGAGTATGTCACAGAAGGGAAACAGACCAGAGGACCCCCTGAAATGGAGGACCCAGAGGTTATGGTAGGAAGTGACCCAGGGGAACTTTAGAGGAAAAAGGTGTTAAAGCTGCCCAGAAGCTTGGTGTGTTTTGGGTGGATCCCTGCCAAGCTGGTGGTAAGGGGAACTTGCCACTACCAGGGCCCTGGGTCAGGACCTGGTGGAGAGGGTGGGCCTGGGTCCCCCTACTTCTGACATGGGCATTATCTGGACTCTGGCTACACTTTCTGGATGTTTGTGGTTATTTACCTGGACTCTGGCTGCTAGGATTAACTACCCTGCTTGTGAGGGGGATTGTATGCACTCTGGCCATTGGGCTGCACTGCTCTGATGCTGGGAGTGATTTATATGGACTTGGCCTGTTAGGGCCCACTACTCTGACCAAGGGAGGCTATTAGGCTGCATCAGACTGGCCACAGAGAAGTGAGCATGTGAACTTGGGAGTGGTGAGGTTCTGACACCCCAATCCCCCTGCCCCAAAGGGGTGGTGCGGTGCCAGGCCTGCCACAGGGTCATAGCAGATAATCAAGTGAACATGAGCTCTAAGTGTGATGTTGTGTCCAAAACAATCTAATGAGATCCTGGGAAGAATAAACAGGGGAAACTCAAGTAAGAGTTATATATTTGGTGCTGGTGCAACTGCTGATGGAATACTGTGTCCAGTTCTAGTGTCAACAATTCAAGAAGGATGTTGATAAATTGGAGTGGTTTCAGAGAAGAGTCACAAGAATTATTAAAAGATTAGAAAACAACCCTTATATAATGATAAGCTAAATAGATTGAGGCTAACAAAGAGATGTATCTACATGAGGAACAAACAGTTAACAATGGGCTCTTCTGCCTAGCAGAGAAAGGTATAATATGATCTAATGACTAGAAGATGAAGCTAGACAAATTCAGACTCAAAATAAGGCATCAAATTTTAATGGTGAGAGTAATTAACCATTGGAACCACTAACCAAGGGTTGTGGTGAATTCTCCTTGACTGACAAATTGTAAATCAAGATTGGATGTTTCTCTAAAAGATCTGCTCTGGGAATTATTTTGGGTAAGTTCTCTGGCCTAGGTTATACAGGAAGTCAGACTAGATTATCATAATTGTCCCTTCTAGTCTGGGAATCTAAAAATCACCAGGGTTTTTAACATTTCACCAGTAGGTCTCAAAGCAATTTGCAAAGGAGACTAAATATTGTATCCATTTTATAGATGAGGACAAGGAAAGGCAAACTGAACCTCCCAAGATCACGCAGCACATCAGTGGCAGAGATAGAACTAAAGCCAGGTCTTCTAATTCCCAGTCCAGTGTCCTGTCCCTTGGGCCACACTATTCCTTGCTTACAAAAACAAGCACTCTTTGTGAGTGTTGAAGAGAAGAGGATTTTTACCTTTTGTTTTTGATCTTTGCTCATGATAGTAAGATGGGAAAATTATCTTATTATGGGTGACTTGGGACAGTAAAGATTTCTTTAAGTTTATGTATGCTGCCAGAGCACTGGATTAACATATTGTATAAAATGAAAACAACATGGTTCTACCACTTCACCCAGTTACTGAGATGCAACATCCTTGCTATTCAAGCAGTGAGCCTTTACTGGGCAGAGATGGCTAATTATATCTCATTGTGGCCCAGATCATCCCACTTTCTGGTAAAAGCTGTTGAACCAGAAGAAGTTTTAATGGAGGATAGCTATGAGGATTCCTCCATTGGGATACACATGCATCATTTCATCAGGAGAACAGGCTCCAAAACTGGTGAATTACAAATGTACTGCAGGAAGTCAAAGCCATCCCCTCAGTCTCTGTACTACTTCTACTGAGGCTCTGCTCCCTTGGCAGTGGCTTCCTTAGGGGACAGGTCCTCAAAAAGAATTGTTAGTCTCTGGAACTGACTTGCATTTTCTAGTGAAATTGCACTGGTCTGAAGGAGGGCCTAGTCTGTCTGTCCTCCTTGCCCTGGTCTACCATAACTCCATTCCTTCCCGACAGGCTGACCCAGGCACCCAAGGCCCCCTTCCATGTGGAGGAGGATAGAGCCACATATGAAGGACTCCTCCATGTGTTGATCTGTGGGAGGATGATCTGGATGTTTTTGTGATCTGGAGCAGTGACCACCAGGGTGAAGGCCAAGACCAAATAATTCAGAATGCTTAAGGCAGATTTGAGCCCATCTGGTCAGAGGAGAAATACATTAGACCCAGATCCACAAAAGTATCAAGGTGCTTACCTCCTATTGAAACCTTATTGAGTATGTCTATACATAATTTTGGAGCAAGCCTCCCAGCCCAGAATGACAATCTTGGGCTAGCAGGGCTTGTGGGAGTGCTCTAAAAATAGTTGTATAGACAGTACATTGAAGTTGCAGCAAGGGCTGGAGCTAGGCAAGCTGTAACTTCAACATGGTCTCTATGGCTATTTTTGGAGCACTAGCAGGAGTCTGTCATTCCCAGCTAAGAAGTTTGCTCCAAAATGCTTGCTAGACACATCCACTACTAGAAACAGTCATCTAGACAGGTCTGGTTGCCCCTCCAAAACTGTATTTTATATATATGATATGCAAAAAGTTAAAAAAACCCAAAGATCTGCACTGCTGATCCAAAGATTAGACCTTTCACTTGAGTATACCATTTGAATCTGTACTGGATTATTTGTGTCTGATTTAGACTACAAGATATTGTTGTCAGGGATTGTTTTCTTACATGTTCATATAGCATCAAGCATATTGGGGCTGCTCAGTGAATAACAGTATACATTATTTCACTATTAATAAAAATTAAATGCAAAAACTGACGTGAAAGTAACATTAAGCCTGAGAAATAAAGAACACAAAAGTCAGGATATTCAAAAGTTAGTGTCTGATGCAATTTTAATTTGACAACACTGCTGATGTTGTTAACTATCATTTCTACACTTCCAGAGAGATACATGGCACTTGACAGATATACAAGGGAAAGTGCCTGCCCTGAGGAGCTTACAGTCTTCATTAGGTATAATACAAACAAGAGTGAGGAAGGTGTGATGTTGCACTCTATATGATTTTTATGAAAGGATGCTGATGAGTATGACTATAATGTAACTGGAATATGCTTAATGCAAAAGGTCTCTTGTAACGTATCCTTACAAAGCTTATCTACTGGGTGTGATCATCCTATTTGTACAAATGTATCACTCTTGTATCTGAAACTAGAAATATGAAATATAACTCTGAGGGCCTATTGTAATTATGCAAAGTGTGGGCCATTAATGGTGGTTTGGAATCTTGATGACTTCTATTAACCAGGACAATTGTCCGTAGATGGCTCCGTTTTACTTGAGAAACTTCCTGTGTGTGTGTGTGCTGGCAAGTGGGTAATAAAGTCTTACAGTGACATGTGATCATATCACCTGAACTGGAATCCATCTTTCACCTGGTGCTTTTCTATTGAGAAGGGGGTGGGGGAAACTCAGAGGGACAAAGGATTTCTGCCTTATGCAAAAGATATATAAGTGGGTAGAACAGAAAAAAGGAGGAGCCATCATGAGAAATCCCCTAGCTACCACCTGAGCTGGAACAACGGCTGTACCTGGGGAAAGGATTGTGTCCAGACTAGGAAGGTGTCCAGTCTGTGAAAGAAACTTATTGAAACATCTCTGAGGGCGAGATTTTTATCTGTATTCAGTTTTATTACTATATTAGGCTTAGATTTGCATATTTTATTTTACTTGGTAATTCACTTTGTTCTGTCTGTTACTACTTTCTGTATTTAATCAAATCATGTTTTACTAATTAACCCAGAGTATGTATTAATACTGTGGGGGGGGGGGGGAAATGGACGAACAGCTGTGCATATCTCTCTATCAGTGTTATAAAGGGCAAACAATTGGAGTTTACCCTAAGCTTTATACAGGGTAGAACGGATGTATTTGGGGTTTAGACCCCATTGGGAATTGGGCATCTGAGTGTTAAAGACAGGAACACTTCTGTAAGTTGCTTTCAGTTAAGTCTGCAGCTTTGGGGCATGTGGTTCAAACTCTTGGATCTGTGTTGGAGCAGACTGGTGTGTTTGGCTCAACAAGACAGGGTGCTGGTGTCCCGAGCTGGCAGGGAAAGTAAGGGCAGAAGTAGTCTTGGCACATCAGTTGGCAGTTCCCAAGGGGGTTTCTGTGAGCCAACCCGTCACAGAAGGGATGATGCATACAAATCATATGCATATGCACCCTCCACCCCATATATGAATGTACAGTCTGACTTGTGAGGAGATATGACAAGTTACTAGCCAAACTATAGGAGATAAGAGAGATGGTTAATGCATTTACAGATGCCAGTATGTACACATCTTAGTCTCAAATTATGTTAAAGCTTTTTCCTCTGACCTAGCCAGCTAATGATGGCTAGGTCAGAGGAAAAAGTTAACATAATTTGAGACTGATTTCCTGTAGTCAAAGCAGAAGTATGTCTTGAGGAGGAGAAGGTAGTGGCCTAATGGATTAGTTCAAAGGGGAATGTTCCAACCATAAGGGGCAACTGGTTTTCTTTGCTTACTGAGGATTTTAGTGCTGAAACCAAGTTTGGAGTTCCTGGCTTCAGCTGTTAGGTGAACACCAATGTTTCAGTTAATGTAAACTCTTCGGGGCAGGCACCATGTTTTCCTGTGTGTTTGAACAGAGGACAGCATAGTAGGGTCCTGAGCTTCTGGATGTTACTACAATACAAATAGGAAAAATGGGTGGTTTTGTTCACTTGCTTTTAACATTGACATAACTCAAGCAGCTCAAATCAGTTCAGCTCAAATCTTCAAAAAAAATCACCTTTGGGCAGAGACCACGCCTGGGGAATTTGTTTTAGAAAGCTGAGTGCCTGAAAAAGCATGGTTCATCTGGAAAATATAGCATAGGCTTACTAACTACAGTTTTTACTACCAGTAAACATACAAGCTATTAATTTAAGAGATAGTTAGTGAAATTTTTACTCCTGCCCCTAGATGGAGCCAAACTAATATTCCAGTTGTGTGGGCTTCCTCATGCCTGAACAAAGGCCTAGTGACTTCTAGACTGAGGAAAACAGAGGATTTTTTCTTTTGCTGTAATTAATATCATCTGGCTTCAGGAAATATTTCCTTCTCATTAGTACAATACCCTAATGTTGTCTCTTGGCTTCTTATTCTGCTCTCTAGCCAATGGCAATAGGGAGGGCAAGGGGATGGTCCCATTCTGTTACTGATGTCCCCAACACAGCTTGAGGAGAAGTTTTTCAGCTGATATAAAGATTGCCTGCCTTGATAAACATGTTAAATCTAACCCTTGGTTTTCACTATATCTTGCAACACAGTAGTCTGGTTCCAGTGGATAGGGCACTAGACTAGGACTAGAGAGCTGAGTTCTAGTCTTCTCTCTGCCACTTACCATAGTGTGGCAAGTTTCTGAATCTAAAAGAGAGAGAATACTTATCTTCCTTCGCAAGATGCTTTGAGATCTTTGTTCTGTGTTTGTACAGTACCTAGCACAATGGGGTCCTGGTCCGGTTGCCAGGCACTATTCTATACAAATAACTAAATAATGTGGTGAACTGTTACCATTCTCACAGGATTTCTGAAACTCCTATGTGCTGTTAAGAGCTAGGAGTTACATTTTTTTCAGGCTTAAAAGAGCAAGAGGGCAGGATCCCTCCCGTTCTCTTTGAGCATCTTCTGCCCATCAAACCATGCACACAACTGGTAACCCTAGGCGTGGGATGGGGTGTGGGCTCCAGGAGGGATTTTGGGTGTGAGGGGGGACTTGGGGCTCAGGAAGGGGGTTGAGGTGCAGGAGGGGGTGGGCTCCAGGCAATACTCACCTTGGGCAGCTCCCCGCAAGCAGTGACATGTCTCTTGGCTCCTAGGTGGAAGCATGGCCAGGCATCTCTGCATGCTGCCTCTGCCCACAGGCACCACTCTCCCAGCTCCCATTGGGCAGGAACTGTGGCCAATGGGAGCTGCAGAGCCAGCTCTCAGGGTGGGGCAGGAGCAGCGTATAGAGCCTCCGTGGCTGTCTCCACACCTAAGAGCTGGAGGGGCATACCAGTCACTTCCTGGGAGCTGTGCAGATCCAGATAGGGATCCTGCCAGCCCTTTACCAACCAGACTTTTAATGGCCTGGTCAGCAGTGCTGACCAGAGCCACCAGGGTCCCTTTTTGACCAGACGTTCTGGTAAAAAACCAGACACCTGGCAATCCTACCCGTGAATACATTCCAGAACATTTGCCTTCTGCACAAATGTCATATTGTTCACTCCTATTCAATTTGTGATCCATTATAACCTCTAGATGCTTTTCTGCAGTACTGCTACTTAGCCAGTTATTCCCCATTTTTTATTTGTGCATTTAATTTTTTGTCCTAAGTGCTTACTTGTTTTTATTCTAGATAACCTTCTTGATTTCAGGCCAGTTCTCCAATTTACCAAGATCATTGACAGTGATCACACTGGACTTGCCATCTATATATTTCCTATTGCAGTTCAAGTTGGTCATTAACTTTAGAGCTTACACCCTTTATGGCAGCTAAAATTGTTGGTGAAGCTGCAACTGAACACCTCAGCCTAGATTCTGCTCTGTTTACATTGGTGTAAATCTGTCAGGGGAACAACTCCCATTTACACCAGTATGACAGAGCAGACTCTAGCCCTCCATGTTTAGGGGCAGAGCTCTCTCAATTAAGGGAGCCCATCTTTCAATCCCCTCCCATTAGCAGTCTGACAGAGCCTGAGTCTAGCAACCTTCAGAGCAGTCTGAGACACATTTATTGTCTTCAGCACTTGGCTGGCTGTTTTTGGTTTTTCAATATTTTTTTTTATTCTTTGTAGTTGCAATCCCATGCTGCTTTGGCAATGCACACTCTACAAAGTAGTAAGTACTTTTCCTTTGTAGAACCCAGTGTTGCAGTGAGTAAAAAAAGCTGTTGTCAGAAACTGTTCAGCTAAAGAGACCAAGTCCCAACACCTGGTGAACCTTTCTATGAAAATGAAGGTAGGCAGGTGAAGGTTAGCTTCTCTGGCTGACCAGCAGCTCCACAGATGTAGCAATACCAGCAAATGCAAGTTGCAGTCTTGGTATATCTGATGGGCAGGGAAAAGGTTAATTTATATCCCCTTTACTGTATCTAGGTGATGCCTATGGGAACTGATGGAGAAGGAGGGAGAGAAAGTAGTTTGTACCAAATGTGAGCAGTGAAGCACCAAGGCTGGGAGAGACACCCTCCCTTGGAATCAGAGAAGCTGTGTTACAAGAAACTGCTAGCACAGAGCCTGCAGTAATCTACATGAGACCACAGGAGTGATCAGCTGGGGAAGAGAGATGTAGCCATGGATCTGCTGCCTCTTGAACTGAATATCTGCAACAGCTCTGAACCTGGAGCCCCTCTGACTTCCACCAGTGAATAGCTTTTTACTCCAGGGAGGGAGGGGTGTGGTGAGGGGTTGAATGCATGATATAAGTTCACCTTTTAACCAAACTGCTTGAAAAACCTGAAGGAGAGCTCTCTGGAAGCTCTAAAGCTTGTCTCTCTAACAGAAGTTGGTCCAAGATATTACCTCTCCCACATTCTCTGTAAAACTTATGCAGGTTACTAGAGGTACAGAAGCCAAATGAACTGAAACCTGCCAGTAACCAGCTCAAGGGAGGGTGAAGGGTAAAATGGGATGAATATTAGAAAACAAGTGTTGTTTAAGCAATAAATAGATATTAGAAATCTGGGAACAAAAATCTGAGGGTGTAGAAGGTGCACAATGGCCAACAATGCCACCTGGTGGTCAAACGGGTCATCTCCCCCCTTGAAAACACCTGCCCTTCAGCACTCCCACCCCAAGGCTGTCCAGCCTTCACCTTCAGTACAGGGATTTGGGGGCTGGGCCCCTGAGCACTGATGGTCTATTCCAGCAGGCCTCTTACCTTAGGTGAAAGGCTCTGGTGTTGTAATAGCCTCTGGGCCTGCCCCGTCTGCAAGGCTCCAGTTCAGGACCCAATGGTGGACAGCTACACTTAAAGTTCTAAGCCACTGTCCCCAGACCACCTCCTACCCATCTTCTTTAGCTTCCCAGAATAACGCTATGGCTACATTAGGGTTGCCAACTACCTAATTGCACAAACCCAAACACTCTTGCCCTGCCCTGCCTATTCCCCAAGGTCACACCCCTGCCCTGCCCCTTCTCATTCCATCCCCCCCTCCCTCCATCACTTGCTTCCCCTACCCCACTCACTGTCACTGGGCTGGGGCAGGGGATGGGGTGCAGGCTCTGGGCTGGGGCCAAGGAGTTCAAGGTGTGTGTGGGGGGCTCTGGGCTGAGCCTGGGGCAGGAGGTTTGGGTGCAGGCTCTGGGATGGAGTTTGGGTGCAGGTGGGGGCTCAGGGCTAGGGCCATGGGTTGGGGTGCAGGCTCTGCAAGGGAGTTTGGGTGTGGGAGGGGGCTCATGGCTGGGGCCAGGTGCAGGCTCTAGGCTCTGGCCAGTTGGTGCTTACCTCAGGTGGCTCCTGGAAGCAGCTGGCATGTCCCTGCAGCTCCTAGGCTCAGGGAGAGCCAGGTGGTTCTGCATGCTTTTCTGTTGCTGTAGGAATACCACCTCCCCAAGCAATGCTAGCTAAGAGGTAGGTTGGGCATAACTATGCCACTCAGGATGTGGATTTTCACACCTCTGAGCACAGTAGCTATGTCACCCTAAATCTTAAATGTAGAGTAGGTCTTAGACACAGAAATGCTCCCTCCACAAAATAATAAACCCACCTGCTACCATCCTGGGGAAGAGAGGAAAGAATTAAGAAAGCAGGAACAAGATTAATCTTTTAAAAATATAGCCCCAACAGTTGATTTCTTGGGTGCTGTGTCTGCAGGCTATTTCCCACTGTTGCTGTTCCATCAACTGTGAGAGTACTGGTTTAATAGGCTGGCATGTCATCTACCCTGTTTGGAGCAGGCATAGATGAGAGAGGTTTTTGCAATGCTAGTAGCAGCTGGTACCTTGTCTACATGAGAACTTCCACTATCACTGCTACTGATGGAGCTGCACCAGTGTTACAACTGTGGGGAATTTAAAGAAAAATGCCCTGCTTCTCTGGTATGTTGGAGCTGATTTGCACTGTCCATTGCTACAAAGCAGTACTAAACTGAGCATATCAAGCCAGGTGAAGGTTTCCCAAGAGTAAAGGAATTCTTGTGTGATAGAGTTCCTACAGAGCTGCCTAAGGTACCTCCCCCACCACCTATTGGTGTCAGGGGCATTGCTAGGGGAAACCGAGTGTAGCCAAGCTCCTTTTTACTTTCTGATCTCCAGCTGCCCTTGGCAGCCAATTTATCAGAGAACAGCCTGTGGGCTTTTAACATACCAGGGACCAGACAGAGATGACCCCCAAGCCATTATTACAATTCCCTTCAGTGCTTGCATAGAGGGCTCCTTAGCCACATCATAGGATCAGGGCTAAAAGTACAATGTAAAACAAAAAAAAACATAAGTCCTGTATCAAGCTGTTTTCTCAAGAAAGGAGTAAAATACAACCTCACCTGGCATATTGGTGTATAGTTCCTGCATTTCAGGGTCAGAACATCTGCTCTTGGCAGCATTGGGGACTCCACATCTACATGGATCTATCACTCAGGCATCCTGGCTTGCAAAGTGGCAACTAAACATGCAATAGCTCAGGCCTCCTGGGTGTGGACTGGGCCAATAAACAGGCTGAGGCCTCTTGGCCTAGGGCTTAGCACTCATTCAACCCTAAATGCAGGGCCAAGGGCTCCCAGCCCAGGGGATGATTTCTTGGGTGCCCATTTTTGCATCTTGATGATAAATAAAAATGACCTGAAAAAGGTCCTTCCCCCTACCCATGGGATTTTTTTTTCTTGCATGTCCTTTTTCTTGCATGTCCTTGTGGGAGGGATAGCTCAGTGGTTTGAGCATTGGCCTGCTAAACCTAGGGTTGTGAGCTCAATCCTTGAGGAAGCCACTTAGGGATCTGGGGCAAAAATTGGTCCTGCTAGTGAAGGCAGGGGGCTGGACTCAATGACCTTTCAAGGTCCTTTCCAGTTCTAGGAGATTGGTATATCTCCAATTATTACCTATCCTTTACAGCAGAAGTTCAGGCCTTGTCAAGCTTGTTTTTCTTGGAAGATTCTTCAGGCAAATGGAGAAATAGTAGGCTCACAGATAACTACAAGTGAAACCTGATGGAGAAGGGAACTGACTTTTATTCAGATCACTTGAAACACTTCTAATTTGTTTGCTTTTGGTACAACTGTTTAATTCAAAACACTAGAAACATTTGGGAGAAACAAATGGTGGTGGTGTTCATCCGTTGAGTTTGAAGATGACCATGACATCACTGGTTGGTTTGGTTTCTGTGAACACACAAGTGGCTTATCGAGCCAATTTGAGCTTTGAACAGTCTGTGGCACACAGAACAAGAGATACCGCTATGGGTTACTTGATTAACAGCAGACATGTTGCTGTTATGAGATTTACGCTGCTGGTGCTCTGCTCTGCCTCAGCAGTTCTCCTCTGCTCATAGACTGTAGCTCCAGGTAGAATGATCATGAGCGAGATCTTTCCAAAACTCTAGGTCAATGTTGAAATGCCACAAGTATAACTTGAGGGACTCCTTGAAACATTTCTTCTGGCCCCCCTGAGAGCACCTTCCCACTGTTAGCTTGCAGTAAAAGATTTTTGGCAGTTGCTCATCTGACATTCTGGTGACATGGCCTGCCCATCTCGCTATGAATTCATCAGAGTATGGATGCTTGGAATATCTGCCCATATGAGAACCTCAGTACCTGGAACCTTGTCTTGTCATTTTATCCTCACCAGTTTCCTCAGGCAGCCCCTATGAAAGTGATTCTGCTTCACAGCATGGTATCTGTACACCATCCAGGTTTCATATGCATACATCAAAGTTGGCAACACAATGGCTTTGTAGACCTTCAGTTTTGTTTATTGACTGATGCCTCTACCCTCCCACACATTTGCACAAAGTCTGCCAAAGGCCATACTTGCTTTAGCAATTCTGGCTTTGGTTCATCCATGCAAGATGGAACAGGTTGTTTAGCATAAGTAGTTAGCACATATTGTAAGGGACCATTCAAAGTAGACAGGTTTCAGAGGGGTAGCCATGTTAGTCTGTATCATTCTCTAAGGTGCCACAAGGACTCCTCCTTGTTTTTATTCAAAGTAGAGTGGACCATTAATGCCTATGCAGTCACAGGACAAAAAAAATGGGTTAATGGGTTACAGATTGTTGTAATAAACTATAAATCCAGTGTTTAGAAGTTATTGTGGGGAATGCAGGCTGAGAGAGGTCATCTCTTTACCTTACATTAACACCTTTGGTGTATCTATCTCTTCTTTTGTATTCTATATAGTGCTGTATTAATCAAAGATTAATAATCTTTGTCAAGTAACAGGCTCAAATGGAATTATTTAATCTCAAATTGTTATTAAATTCAAACACACAACAGTATGCACAAACATTTGCTGAATACCATGCAAAATTTATGCTAAATATCAAACAATAGGGAAAACTCCTACAATAGAGATGGAAGTAAGTGGCACAGTAGAAACAAATGTACAAACTTCAGTGATGGAAAGGAACAGTAAATTGAGCCTTAAGCACAATATGTTCCTCTTAAAGTTAATTTAGTGCTCAAGAAAAATGCTGTATTGACAACCCCTGGATGTTGTCACATTTTATCCACAGAATACAGCATTTGAAGCAGTGCCTTTAGTTCCCCTCCTGCATACGTGCTTTGTTTTGTGTGGGACCTTCTCTATGGGGTACAAATGGAGTTCAGTCTCCATTACACTAACAATCTTTGGCTTCTCTATCAAGATTGCCAACTTGGGTGTCAAGTACTGCCAAGTGTGGGGGTGGCTCTTATTATGTGGACACTTGTCTCAGGAACTGAAAGGCAATACCTTTCCTCTCCCCTACAACTAATTTCACATCAGGCCACCAAACAGCCTTCAAATTGTAATGACTTGGTTGCTCCTGACCTGGGATTACATTTGTGTTTTTGTATTTTTAACTAGACCAGTACAGGTCTGGAAAAAACGTTTGTTAGTTGGCTGACTTTTTGATGCAATAACTTTTGAATGTGGCATCCAATAAATTCCAAAATCTCAGGGAATGTTCTATGCATCAGTGGTCAAAACCTTATTGATTATTGGGGACATTTGGAACATTGGAAGGGGAAAGGGGGAACACATGCTGCTATCTGTTCAGTGGTACCCATTAACATCTTGCAACATAATAGCCCAGCTCATCCTCCCAACAGAGTTCAACATGGGAAATAATTGCTCTCTGCTGGGAGTTGTGAGGTAGATACAGAGCCAGCAGAGGTGATGCATGGGGAGGCATGCAGGGTCAAGTGCCCCCCCACCCCTGATTAGAGGGAGTAATCAGAGGAAGAGGGGAGAGAAGGAAGTTTCATTCATCCCTTACTAATATCCTACCTCCTCAAAGCCTGCTCCAGGTGAGGGAGGGAGTTCAAGGAGGCATTGCTAGAAGATGGATGACTGTAGCATTGGTTGTGGACAGATATGGGGAGGAAGGTGAGAAGTCATAGTTGAAGACCATAGGGAATGCCTGGGCTAGTGAACAGAAAGAGATGCAATTAGGAATGGAGGCAAGTAGGGTAACATGTCATGATACTGACATTGTCTCCTCAGGAGTCGCAAAACACCCACTCAGACCCTCTTTTGGGGCTTTCACTTGCTCTCTCATGCACACACACGGTGTTTAGTTTCTGATTTAACATGAATTTGCCAACCCAGGGGAAGTTAAACAATATATTTGTCTCTGAAATATTGTGTGTGTGGTGGGGGCAGGTGTTCCTCCAAAAATCTCCTGCTAGGACTAAAGGAAGGGAAGAAAGGCAACATAAAACACCATTACCAGCCATGGGAAATGCAGTTGCTATGCCAACCAGCTGCCTTCTGAATTATCTTGTTGAAATGGTTTCAAATTGTATTCCATGCAGTGTCAAAGCAGCATCACCCCCTCCAGCTCATCTTTAGGGGGGCAATAAAGGAGCTGAAAGGCTGTCAGATCCTCTGTATCTGAATTGCCCTCTGTCCAAGGAAACAAAGAGGGAAGATTTCAGAGAGAATCTGTTACTTAGCACCACAAGTGGAGCCTCTAGATGATACCAACACTAGGTCCACAGGGGCAATCACTTTTATGGACAGGGTCCTGGTAATGTGTCAAACCACACAGAGGTTCATTTATCACCGTGATCTCATATTTGTATAGTGTGGGCCTTGTGACGCAGTGGGTTACTATGTTCACCTTTGACCTCCTGCCACACAAGTTACCCAGCACATACATGGAAAGGAGTTAAGAGTTGGATGGGGAAATAGTCTCTCACTTCAATCTCTCATTTGCACACTTCACAGAATCAATATACAATTGCCAATCTCTGTTCAGCTTAGTCCCAGGACTAGAATAGGCAACAACAGAATTGGATGAATTTGAATTAGTTGATTGTTGTGAAAACAGTGTGCATTTGAGTGCCAGTACTACTTGTACAGCCACATGGCTTCTGGTCAATTTGGGCAATATTGTTGTCATCATCACAGCTTGTCACTCCAAAACTGCAGCCAAGACTTGGTGTTTTCACACACAATTCCCCAGGAGTACAAGATGTTGACAGGTCAGGGAGCATTGAATCAGGCAGCATTCAAGTGTTTGCCTATACTCTTCACATACATGTGGGGTCATTCCTCAGCTTCCACTTGGTCATATTCAGGGCCGCCCAGAGGATTCAGGGGGCCTGGGGAAAGCAATTTCGGGGGCCCCTTCCATAAAAAAAAGTTGCAATATTATAGAATACTATATTCTCATGGGGGCCCCTGCGGGGCCTGAGGCAAATTGCCCCACTTCCCCCCCCCCCCCGTCTGGGTGGCCCTGGTCATATTGTCACCAGTCTGCCATCCCAGCTCTCGCTCGATTTAGAGCATGCCAGTGTTTGTCCACTACACCCAGGTGTAGCAAAGTGCAGAAAGTAGACTAGACAGGCCACAACCCGCAACTAGGAAGATTATTTGTACTGCTGGGACAATTACACCAGTGATCTCCACCAGTGGAGACCTGGAAATGGAGACTTCTCAGTAGATAGCCTGGCTTGAAACAAGTGTAATCCAAATGACGGCTGCAACATCTGTGCACCATTGGGAACCCTTGTATGAGGACAGATGGGGTGTTATAGGTGTGCTAGAGGGATCTCATGGTGATTAACGTTCCCCCCCCGCTTTTTTTTAAACCCTAGACAAGCCTGTATCAGCTTTATCCCATCAAAGAAGATAGTCAAGAAAACTTTCTTGAAACAGAAACTTGTACTTGAATATGAACAGCCCATTAGCAATTTTACAAGTTACCCTGAGGGAAACTATGAAAGCTTGTTTCAGGGGAAGAAAAGCAGCATTTACACCCAATGAAACAACAAAAAACAACAACCCCAGCAACTTAATTTTGACAGATTTCCCAATTAAATGGAAAGAATTAATAGTTCTCCCCATTCCTGGAAAGCTTGTGAAACTAGATATTAAGTATATCACTGTAGCTGGGTGGGCTCCCCCTCGCTCCTGCCCAGAAAGGCTTAAAACAGCTGTGGCAAAGGGCTGGGGCAGGGGAAAAGCTGGGCTGATTGGCAGAGTAGCTGCAGCTGGGCCATGCCCCAATCTGGCCACAGCTGGTCTGTATAAAAGGGCTGTAAGCCAGCAGCCCAGAAGGCTCTCTTTCCAGGCTGGGAGAGAGCAGGGCCTGACTGCTTGTACAACGGGTACTGGAAGTGAAGTAGGGCTGGGGAAAGGCCAGAGGAGCAGAGGAGCTCCAGGCTGGCAACTCCTCAGGCTGCAGGGCCTGGTCCAAGGCCCGCAGAGGAAGGCAGCAGGTCTGAACCCCCTTGCCTGTGATGAGTGGCTTTTACACTGCAGTCTGCCCAGGGAGCAGGGGCTTAGTGATGACTAGCAGTAGCCCACACTGAGGCAAGATGGGGATTAGAGGGTTGGGGGTTCCCAGAGAGGGGAGACTCATAGAGACTGATGGGGGTGTTGCCAGGGGGCAGCCCCCAGGTAAAGGGGCACTGGGGTCCAGGAGGGACATGGGGGGGCTAGTGGCAGCGGGGCACTGGCCTGTAGTGGGTGCTCTGGAGCCTGGAAAAAGAGCTAATTCCCAATGACCAGCAGGAGACACTACAGGGGTGTATTGCTGTACCATCACAATTACCCAGGCTGAATTAACTGCATTTAGGCTTCAGCAATCCTGTTAAGCATCCAAGGAAAGTCAAAGAAACTTGTAACACATTGATTTAACAGAAAACAAGGACAGACTAATTACTACAGTTTAAGAATCCTATGACACATTTCACACTTCATAGCAAGGATAAGAAACCAGGGCTAGATCCTCAGCTAGTATAAACTGTCATAATACCACTGAAGTCAACGGAGCTAGGCCAGGTTACATGAGATAAGGATCTGGCCCTCAGCAAATTTTGTACTGCATTCTACACAATTGATCCATTCCTCTCAAATGAGGACCTTGATAATGTTGTGGATATATTATCATGCTGTAAATTAGCCAAAGACTAAATGGATTTCTCTGAAGCCCTGCCCCCTGTGAATTGTAGGGAATAAAGAGGGCTTCTATTTTTCCTTGTTTATTTTTTAACAATTGAGTTTTATGAAGAGGCCCAAAAATCGGAAGGTTTGGGGGCTCTCTTTATACATACTGTAATGTGTAATGCACATTATACACATCACTCATTACAGCAGTATATACTGTAAGAGTAATCTCATTGTAATGTTCACTAGCGCACTTTAATGTAATACTGTTTCAAACAGCACTATGGTAAAGTGACTAGAGCAGAGGTTCTCAAACTGTGGTCCTTGGTCTGAGAGTTCCATTCAGGTGGTCCATGGATAGTTCCCTCTAAGGTGCATGCCTGGACAGCTGCACACAAGAGAATGAAGGGCCACCCATCTAATTAGTGGAGCTGTGCAGGTGTGGCTCCACTATTTAGGTGCCTGGACCCTGGAGAAAACACATGTAAGATGAGGTGGTGACCTTGGGGCAAATAGGGGGTAGGTGGGAGGGGGCAGTGGGGTGAGAAGAGGGGGTGGGGGGAATTTGGGAGGTGTAGGGCTGCGGTGGCTAGAGAAAGAGGTGAATTTCCCCAGCCCCAGGGCTGTGGCTGCCAGGAAGAGACGGCCCTCCTTCCCAACCTCAGATCTGCGGCTGCCATGGCTGGGGAGAGACCCCACTCCTTCCCAGCCCCAGCTCAGAGGCTGCTGTGGCAGGGGAAAGAGGGAATATCCACTGCATTAGAAAGGTAAGGCTACTGATATTAAAATGAGTTGTGTGCTTTTATTTGTAGAACTAAAAATGTTTTTATCCAAAGCGCTTTACAATACAGTAACTCCTCACTTAAAGTTGTCCCAGTTAACAGTGTTTCGTTATTAGGCTGCTGATCTATTATAGAACATACTCATTTAAAGTGGCGCAATGTTCTCTTATAAGGTTGTTTGGCTCGCCCTGCTCCGCCCGCCCAGTGCTCCTGCTGCCTGCCCGGCATTCTATCCGGGGAGTGGGGTCGGGGCATGAGGGCTTACCCTACTCTGCCCACCTGGTATTCCAGCCGGGAAGTGGGCAAGATCCCAACCCTGTTCCCCGGCAGGAACGCCAGGCAGAGCAGGGCAAGCCCCATGCCCTGACCCCGCTATGCCCCTGCCTCAACCAAGTTTCACAATCCTCATTGGTCAGTACAGTATTAAATTGTTTAAAATTATTTAAGACTTATACTGTATATGTATCTAATGTCTTGTCTGGCAAAAAAAAATAAATTCCTTGGACCCTAACTCCTCTACTTACATTAATTATAGGGAAATTAGATTCGCTTAACATTTCACTTAAAGTAGCATTTTTCAGGAATATAACAACATCATTAAGCGAGGAGTTACTATAGTTAGCTAACAGTACACACAACATTTGGAAAGATTAAGTGGTCTGCCGAAACCCTCAGCAATTTTTAGGGGGTTCGGGAAAATAAAAGTTTGAGAACCACTGCTCTAGAGAACCTTTAGTGCACACCAGCAGGGTCTACACAGACCAATTAATGCACGTTAGTGTGCTTTAGAAATGACATCCCTGTAGTCCAGGGGTCCCCAACCCCCGGTCCGCAGCCCGGTACCGGTCCGCGGCCTCTTAGAAACCGGGCCGCGAACCGACCCAGTGGAGCTTCCGCAGGCATGCCTGCGGGAGGTCCAGCTGAGCCGCGGGACGAGCGCTCCCTCCGCAGTCGTGCCTGCGGGAGGTCCGCTGCTCCCAGGGCTCAGCTGGAGCTTCCGCAGGCACGCCTGCGGAGGGTCCGGGAAACGAAACCGGTCCCTGGACCTAAAAAGGTTGGGGACCCCTGCTGTAGTCCACATTACTGCGCTGTGTTGACTTAGATATAAACCACCATTTCCAGTGCTTATTGGATAAAAACTGATTTATTTATTGCTGTATTGCATGTATTTTATTGGTGTTTATTGGTTAAAACATAAAATCAGAAGCTTTAGGAATAAAGGATGCCCACAAAAAATATGGAGGCAGGGAAGACCCTGGGATCTGATAGTTTCTCCTACAGAATTTTATCAGTCTTTTTAAAATCAGCTAGACATGATGATTCTTGACATGCCAATGCCATGGAAGAGTGCCCCCTACTCTACAGCCAGCTCTCAGATCAGTTCTAGTCAAACTCAACAAGCCTATAGATAACTCTGTAACACTCCTATAGCATTAATTCAAACTGCAAAATTTTCTCTGCCATTAAAAAGGTTGGAAGTTATTCTACACTGCTTCATCCATCCTAATCAAGTAGGCTTTATTGGGAGAAGGTATGAGGTGGGTGATCTGTGCCAGTTTATTGGTATTCTGGCATTAACACAAGAGGTTGACCTCTGTGCAATCATTTTTCTCCATACTGAAAAGACATCTGATAGGGTAGGCATGGATTCTTCACCCCTCCCCCATCCCTTGTTCCCCCCAATACTTTGGAAAACAATTGGATTTGGTTTTAGATGCTCAATAAAATGACTATAGAAAGGTGCTGTGACTTCAATTAGTGTAGTGTGTTCAGGGCCGGCTCCAGGCACCAGTTTAGCAAGCAGGTGCTTGGGGCGGCCACTCACGCAGGGCAGCACGTTCAGGTATTCGGCAGCAATTCGGCAGAGGGTCCCTCACTCCTGCTCGGAGCGAAGGACCTCCTGCTGAATTGCCGCAGATCACGATCATGGCGTGGTTGGTTTTTTTTGTTGGCTTTTTTTTTGGCTGCTTGGGGCAGCAAAACCCCTGGAGCCGGCCCTGAGTGTGTTCAATTAGTGTTGCACTGCTCTGTGCATTGAGGCAAGTACAGCTAGTGAGGACACACTCCACTGACACAATGAGCATGGACATGCATGACCAACTTAATTACTGCAGCAGCTGGATGTCAACTTGCATTTTCAACTTAACTCTGTAGTGTAGACATGCTCTCAGCTCGCCCCCCTTCGGTGTGTGTAACACAGTTCCAGATACTGCCCCTTTTCTGGGCTTGTTTAAACTCCTTTTCTCAGGGCATAGCTACTTCCACAATCCCTCTTCGGGGGGAGGGGTGTCAGGCCTACCCCATACTCTGAGTCTCAACCCAGGGACTCTCTAAGTAGCAGCCACGTTCCACATCCCTTTAACTATGTTGCCCTGGGCCACTTCCCCATGGCCTGCCCTTATCTTCTTTGAGGCCCAGCAGCCAGCCAAGACTCAGAGCACCTTCATTGCTCCCCCACTCACTGCCAGTAGACTGAACTCACTCTGGCCCTGCAGCTCCTTTTATACAAGCCTTATGGGAGCCTGATTGGCTGCATCCCACACAGCCCCGCTAGGCAGCTTGGAGGACCCACCTCCACTATTCTTTTTGGTATGAGAAGTGGTAGAACTGTGAGGCCTCCTGCAGGGGGCCTCTGAGACTCATACACCCCATCACAAGGCCCTTCTACTTTACTTTTCAGTATTATAATATAGGGTTTTTGGAGAGGGAGGTCACTGCAAGCAGAGGTGGGAATGTATGACCTCATTAATTCTATCTTCTTGTCCTCAATTGTATTATTTTCTGTTTGTATTAATTTCAAGATACTAATAGAAATATTTAATTACACACCAAGCAACAGCCAGTTACCCTTGAACTGAACTGTAGTTGGTAAATGTCATCCAGTGAAGAGACAACATACATGTAAAGGAGCAAGACTAGCTTTGATAGCTAGAATTTAGTCATTCATTTTGTATAAATATCCTAGGTTGCGGACAATATGTTACAGACCTTTACAAAAATTAAGTTGAATACTGTTTAGAAATCTGTACATATACTTAATAATGGCCTGTAAACGGGTCGGACTCACCCCTGCGGCGCCTCCTGCTGGTTGCTCTCCCAATTTGCTCTGTTCAGCCCTGGAGCACCCTCTGCAGGCTGGTGATCCCCCTGTTCGTAGGCCCCCGTGTCCCTCCTCGGACCCGGTGCCCCTTTCTCTGGGGTGCTGCCCCCGGCAATAACCCCTTTCTTACTCTGTCTGGGTTTCCCCTTCCTTGGGAACCCCCCACCCTACTATCCCCACTTCGCCTCAGTAGTGGCTACTGCCCAATCTCTATTTAGCCCCCATTCGCTGGGGCAGACTGCAGTATCCAGTACTCATCATTGGCAAAGGGGGTTTGGACCTGCTACCTTGGCCTAACCTTAAGTTGCCCTCTGCAACCTCCCAGTACCTTCTGCCCTCTGCTAGGCCACAACCTGGGGCTTTCCAGGCCAGAGCTCCCCAGCTCCTTAGCCTGTCCCCAGCCCTGCTTCACCCTAGGTACCTTGTCTCATCTACCAAGCAGCCAGGCCCATCTCTCTCTATCACCAGAGAGAGACTGTCTGGGCTCCTGGCTTCCCTGCCTTTTATAAGGCCCTGCTCCTCAGTTTGGGGCGTGGCCCCAGCTGCAGCCACTTCCCTAATCAGCTCAGCCCTGTCAGGTCACATTTTAAACCCCTTAAAACCCCGGAGCAGAGGTCCACCCTGCTACATGGCCATAGTGCCCCTCCCTGAGCCCTCCGGACCTTTTCATCGGTCCCCTGCCCCGTAGACCCGACCGGCCCCCCCGCCCCTTCTCCGCAAGCCGGCTGCACGATCTGCAGCCGGTCCGTTTTCTAACCGCGCCAAGGAAACAACTCTACGCGCTCGTGCTCCACACCCTTCATTTCCTCACCCTCGTGTCCCGCCCTGACACCAAGTGGCGGGACCTCTTGCCACCTGTGGAGGGTGAGGAGCCCCGGTGGGCCAGCCTGTACTCCACCCTGATCCCGAGGCCCGTCGGGGACATCAGTTGGCGGCTCCTCCACGGGGCCGTGAGCACGGGCATGTACTTGGCGCGGTTTACCCCTGTCCCAGACACCTGCCCCTTCTGCGGCGTGAGGGAGACCCTGGCGCACATTTACGTTGAGTGCGCCAGGCTGCAGCCCCTATACCGGCTCCTCACCAATCTCCTCTTGCGTTTCTGGCTGCACTTTTCCCCCCACCTCCTTCTCAATGCACTCCCTATCCGTGGCCCCACGAAGTCGCGGGACCTCCTGGTCAACCTCCTCCTCGCCCTGGCAAAAATGGCCATCTACGTGACCAGGGAGAGGCGGTTGGCCAGTGAAGACTCCTGCGACTGTGGGGCTTGTTTCCGATCCTTAGTCCGCTCACGTCTCCGGGCGGAGTTCCTCTGGGCGGCGTCCGCTGGCTCCCTTGACGCCTTCGAGGAGCAGTGGGCGCTGTCCAGGGTTCTCTGCTCAGTGTCCCCGTCAGGCTCCCTTCTTATGACCCTTTGACCGCACTCCTGTCCCTGTTCTTTTATTAGTTGTCCCCCGCAATTAGTGGGTTTCTGAGGCTCTGTGGCACCTCCCCTTAGGCTGGGGGGGGGGTTCCGTTAGCATGGGGCGGGCTTCGCCCGCACCATTTCCTGGAAACCCAATAGATACATGGCCATAGTGCCCCTCCCCGAGCCCTCCGGACCTTTTCATCGGTCCCCTGCCCCGTAGACCCGACCGGCCCCCCCGCCCCTTCTCCGCAAGCCGGCTGCACGATCTGCAGCCGGTCCGTTTTCTAACCGCGCCAAGGAAACAACTCTACGCGCTCGTGCTCCACACCGTTCACTTCCTCACCCTCGTGTCCCGCCCCGACACCAAGTGGCGGGACCTCTTGCCACCTGTGGAGGGTGAGGAGCCCCGGTGGGCCAGCCTCTACTCCACCCTGGTCCCGAGGCCCGCCGGGGATATCAGCTGGCGGCTCCTTCACGGGGCCGTGAGCACGGGCGTGTACTTGGCGCGGTTCACCCCTGTCCCAGACACCTGCCCCTTCTGCGGCGTGAGGGAGACCCTGGCGCATGTTTACCTAGAGTGCGCCAGGTTGCAGCCCCTATACCGGCTCCTCACCGACATTCTGTTAGGTTTCTGGCTGCACTTTCCCCCTCACCTCCTTATCCATGCACTCCCTATCCGTGGCCCCACAAAGTCGCGGGACCTCCTGGTCAACCTCCTCCTCGCCCTGGCTAAAAAGGCCATCCACGCGACCAGGGAGAAGAGGTTGGCCGACGGAGACTCCTGCGACTGTGGGGCTTGTTTCCGGTCCCTCGTCCGCTCACGTCTCCGGGCGGAGTTCCTCTGGGCGGCGTCCGCTGGCTCCCTTGACGCCTTCGAGGAGCAGTGGGCGCTGTCCGGGGTTCTCTGCTCGGTGTCCCCGTCAGGCTCCCTCCTTATGACCCTTTGACCTCACTCCTGTCCCTGTTCTTTTATTAGTTGTCCCCCGTACTTAGTGGGTTTCCGTGGCCCTGTGGATCCTCCCCTTAGGCTGGGGGGGGGATCCGTTAGCATGGGGCGGGCTTCCGCCCGCCCCCCTCTCCCGGATAACCCAATAGATACATGGCCATAGTGCATTTTAAGTAGGGATATTTTGGCTAAAAGCAAAGGGAAATTTTATGGGAAAATAAACCTGAATATTATTGGTTAGGTCAAAAGTGTTAATCTCATGAATGATGTCTTGGTTCAGAAACCGATATTACTAAAGAAAACCAACCATCTATGCTGCTGCCTAACTGCTGAGTCACATCTGCCACTCGTCCCAGTGTCTGACAATGGAAGAGATCACCACAAGAAAGAAAAGCCGGTTAATCCTGGCAGTTGGTATATGGAAAAGAATGATAGAAGTGTCCATGATTAAAGAATTAACCCAGAGAGAAGGCACATAGCCAAAGATAATTCTCCTTTAATAGTAGCTATCTTGAGAGACAATGCTCAGCACATCAGACAATGAGATTGAAATTTTTGTGGTAGTACACATGCAACTCACAGAAATTAACTGTCATTCTTTGGCACATGTAATGTCATGCTTTAGAAATGACATCCCTGTAGTCCACATTACTGCGCTGTGTTGACTTAGATATAAACCACCATTTCCAGTGCTTATTGGATAAAAACTGATTTATTTATTGCTGTATTGCATGTATTTTATTGGTGTTTATTGGTTAAAACATAAAATCAGAAGCTTGTAAGAATTAATGTAAATGGGGGGGGGGGTTAGGGTCTAGGGAATTTTTTTTTGCCAGACAAAAGACATTTGATACATACACAGTGTAAGTTTTAAATAATTTTAAACAAAAAATGTAATACTGTACTGACCAATGATGATTGTGAAGCTTGGTTGAGGCAGGGGTGTAGTGGGCTTGGGGCGTGGGGGCTTGCCCCATTCCACCCACACAGGGCTCCTGCTGGGGAGTGAGGTCAGGGCGCAGGAGCTCACTCCATTCCGCCTGCCTGGGGCTCCTGTCCCTCTCCGCCCGCCTGGCATTCCACCCAGGGAGCAGGGTCAGGGTGCAGGGGTGCCAGGTGGGCAGAACAGGGCAAGCCCCCATACTCCGACCCGGTACCCAGCAGGTGGCTGGAGCCAAACAACATTATAAGGGAACATTGCAGGACTTGAAAGGAGTATGTTCTCTAATAGGTCAGCGACCTAATAGCGAAACAACATTAACCAGGAGGATGTTAAGTGAGGAGTTATTGTAAAATAAAAATTAAGAAGAGAGGAATTCACAAGATGTATAAGTAACATAAGCATCTCTCCGGGAATGTCTGCACTGCAGAACGAGTCCCATGACAGTGAGTCTCAGAGCCAGGGTTAACTAACCTGGGCTCACATGGCTCACGTTACAGGGCTAAAAATAGCAGTGTAAATGTTTGGGCTTGGGCTGAAGAACCACGCTCAGAAACCCAGGAAGAGGGGTGGATCTCAGAGTCCAGGCTCCAGCCTGAGCCTGAAGGTCTACACTGCTATTTTTAGCATTTATCTGCAGACGCATGTGTTGGGGTGAATATACAATGAAAAAGGTTCATCTGGTTTACTATAAATGGATCAGAGGTGCTAGCCTTTACTGCAGGAATCAGCAAGGAAGTAGAGTGGGATCAGCAACTGACTGCAGTTGCCTTCAAAAGGGAGAAATGAGACATACTCCTATGCTAGCAGCCCTCAAATGGAGCAAGCCATTTTGCGATTGGGCAGGCTGAAGTAAACCTAGCTCCTTTTCCCTTGCAGTATGTGCACCAGACTGAAGAGTTCAGTTGGTTTACTTGACTTAGCTGTTAGGAAAATGAAAGCAGTGTCCTGTTGTTAGGTATGTGTAAGAAGGAGTTATTGACTGGAAAGCACTATCTGGTTTTAATTTTATTACCTGCAGCTTTCAGCTAAGTGAATTCCAAAGCACTATACAAACTCACTGACTGTACAAATACTGAATATATGAATGTCTCTGTATACCACTAAAGTACAGCCAGTTCTGGGTTGTGCCACAACAACTGTTTAGCAATGCACAGCAATACACCATCATTTAATGCAGGAAGTGAAGATAGTGTCACAACCCAGTGGCCGCCTCCCTCAGGGGGTCCCCTGGGGAGGCAGATCAGCACTGTATGTTGCTAACGCTGTTGCAAGCGTTGCAAGGCATTTTGAGAAGGGTTAAAGGTTTAAGTGTGGAACGAAAGGTTTCTTTACAGGTGACGAAAGGCTGGAGGGCGATGAAAAGAGAAAAGAACGGGTTAACTTGATGTTCCAACTACACTGGAAGATAAGGAGCTGACTCCAGCCCAAGGCCACTGCACACACTCTGCTACCTGCCAAGAAAGAAGCGGGGGGGAGTCCACCCCCTCCCCTGACCAGCCGTGGGAAAGATGAGTGGCTGAATAAATTGCAGGGATCACGAAAAGGAGTGAGCCAACAAGCTCAATGAGGGAAAAATAACCATCTCACAGCCGCCGGTGTGTTTTGGGGAAAGCTGAGAAGGCTACAGAAAGCCGGTTTGGACTGGTACAAAGAGCACCAGGAACAGAGGGCCCTGAACGAAAACACCCCCAAAAGAACCCAGGTCTTAAAAGCCCTCCTGAGAGCCAAAGCACGTTGGAGATCACAGTGGACCCCGGACGACTTGGGCCCAGGACAAGAACTCCCCCCCCCCCCGCCTTCTTCTTAAGTTACACCCAGGCTTAGCCAGCCTCGGGTACTGCAGGTGTGAGTATGAAAGTGGGTTAGGGCTTGGGGCACTAATGCTTTCTTTCTTCCCCTGAGTGACGTGGGGAACCCCTCCCCCAGCACTCTCTGCTGTTATTTTATTAATAAAGCTTTAAAACTCAGACACTTGGTGTGTTTCGTCATCTCCTCCCCAAACGATCCTGTGGCCTCAGCCTGATCACCTGACGCCTCAGGCAGATTGGTAACAGAAATCTGTCACAATAGCAGTTCTCAAACTCTAACCTGTGGATCACTAGTGGTCCGTTAAACACTAACAGGTGGTCTACAGGGAGTAACAGATCACAGGATGCTGGTTCTTCTCCTTGATTCCAGCAACTAAATTGTATTGAAAGAAGCTTAAAATATTAAATACCCCACTAATATCACCTGCCTATGTAAGGAATTGCTGTAATTATCAGAGGGATGTACTATAAATGCAAACTGGAGTGGAAGTGGTCCCTGCAATCATGAATGGAAGGAGAGGTAGTTCATGAGACAATCTTTATTAAGATGTTGTCCCACTGAAAAATTATCCACTTATAATTGAAGGGGGAATTTAAATAGGCAGAATAGAATTATCCATGTCAGAATTTGGGCTGGATTTACTCTACTACTCTCACAAACAGTGCTAGGCAGTCAAGGCCTCAATTTTCACTCTCATCCATAAGATGGCAGATCAGCATTCCCCTAACACTCCAGGGATGGGATCAGTACTGCCTCAAGAGTGTGCCATTTACTAAATGATACTCCTGCAGTACCTGACTTTTCCCCAGAGGTCTTTGCTATTCAACTACTGACCCAGCATGATTTTACCTGGATTATGAGATCACATATTAAAATGCTATTGCTGCAAGCATTGCAAAGCCTATAATAGGACTTAAAAGAATTTCATGAACTAAGGCCTGGTCTACACTACGTGTTTAAACCGGTTTAAGGAGCGTAAAACCGATTTAACGCCACACCCGTCCACACTAAGAGGCCCTTTATATCGATATAAAGGGCTCTTTAAACCGGTTTCTGTACTCCTCCCTAACGAGAGGAGTAGCGCTAGTATCGGTATTACCATATCGGATAAGGGTTAGTGTGGCCGCAGATCGACGGTATTGGCCTCCGGGTGGTATCCCACAGTGCACCACTGACCGCTCTGGACAGCAATCTGAACTCGGATGCAGTGGCCAGGTAGACAAGAAAAGCCCCACGAACTTTTGAATATTTCCTGTTTGCCCAGCGTGGAGCTCCGATCAGCACGTGTGGTGAGGCAGTTAAAAATCAAAATAAAGAAAGAGCTCCAGCATGGACCATGCGGATGTGATTGCTGTAAGGGCAGGCAAATCTGTTCTATCAGCGCTCCATTACAGAAGACGAAATTCAAAATCATTTTAAAAAAATCTCCAGACAGACGCCATAGCAGGGACTCAGCTCACTGCTGCGTGACAAGCATAATGGAAAGCCAAAGAATCAAATGGACGCTCATGGCCTGGAGGACTCAAGCTATCCCACAGTTCTTGCAGTCTCCGAAAAGTATTTGCATTCTTGGCTGAGCTCCAAATGCTTCTAGGGTCAAACACAGTGTCCGCGGTGGGTCAGGGCATAGCTCGGCAATTTACGCACCCCCCCCACCCCCCACCCCCAGAAGTGAAAGGGAAAACAATCCTCTCTTGACTCTTTTACATGTCACCCTATCTTTACTGAATGCTGCAGATAGACACGATGCTGCAGCACTCAACACCAACATCCTTGCTCCCCCCCTGCCATGGGTGGCTGATGGTGCAATAAGACTGATATCCATTGTCATCATCAGCCTATTGGCACATGGGGCAGTGCAAAAGGACTGGTAACCATGCCGACTAGCATCAGTTAGGTCGATCAAGGGTGCCTGCCCCTAATTTTTCCTGGTAGATGGTGCAATATGGCTGGTAACCGTCTTCATCATAGCAACAGGGGGCTGAGCTCCATCAGCCCCCACCCTTCATGTGTAAAGAAAAGATTCAGTTGCCCCTGGACTAGCAGTGGGATGCTGGGCTCCTCTCCTACACACTGCTTAATGTCCTGTCTGGACTATCATAGCAGCTGGAGGCTGCCTTCCACTCATTTCTCACTAACAAGTCACTGTGTCATCACACAAGTGGGGGGACAATGCTATGGTAGCCCAGGAAGGCTGGGGGAAGAACAGAATGAACAGGTGGGGATGTTGCAGGAGCACCCCCTCTGAATAGCATACAGCTCATAATTTCTGCAGGATCTGACACAGAGTAGCTGTGCTCTCTGGTTATGATATACAGAGGTTCTCTAGTACACTTGCCCATATTCTAGGCAGGACTGATTCTATTTTTAGATACCAAAAAGGAGGGATTGACTCAGGGAGTCATTCCCAATTTTGGCTTTTGCGCCCCTGGCTGATCTCAGCCAGGGGCACTTATGACAGCAGAAAATGGTGCAGTGCAAAAGGACTGGTAGCCACGATCATCTTATTACCAATTTATGGTATGGTAGATGGTGCAATATGGCTGGTAACCATCTCTGCTGTCATGCAAAAGCAAAAGCATGCTGCTGTGTAGCGCTGCTGAATCGCCTCTGTGAGCGGCATCTAGTACACATACGGTGACAGTCACAAAAGGCAAAACAGGCTCCATGATTGCCATGCTATGGCATATGCCAGGGCAATCCAGGGAAAAAAGGCACGAAATGCTTGTCTGCCGTTGCTTTCCCAGCGGAAGGAGTGACTGACGACATTTACCCAGAACCACCCGCGACAATGATTTTTGCCCCATCAGGCACTGGGATCTCAACCCGGAAATTCCAAGGGGCGGGGGAGGCTGCGGGAACTATGGGATAGCTACGGAATAGCTACCCACAGTGCAATGCTCCAGAAATCGACGCTAGCCTCGGACCGTGGACGCACACCACCGATTTAATGTGTTTAGTGTGGCCGTGCACACTCGATTTTATACAATCTGTTTTGCTAAACCGGTTTATGTAAATTCGGAATAATCCCGTAGTGTAGACGTACCCTAAGACTACACAACAATACAAATAAGTAAGAAGAGCATGTGCAGTTACACTAGCTGGGACAACAATTACCTCATCTCATGCTTCATGGCACAAACTGACCACCTGCAGAGGCCAGGAAGAAAAACAACATTTACAATTAGGTGTGCTATAGGAATGATTTACTCTCCTCTCCAAAGTACCTTGCATTGGTTCCTGTTTGAGGCACAGTACTGGATTAGATGAATCAATAATTAGTTTCAAGAGGAAAAGAGCTGGAGTACCAGACTAGATAGAATACATGCCTGCTACAGTATGGAAATCCCTATATTCAGTTACTGGTCAACCTAGTGGCTTGAGAAAGCCAGGTGCATTGCCATTCATACAGAATCAGTGTTTGGGTTCCAACTTCACTGTGGGGGAGGGGGTGTTCCGAGGGACAGCACACTCAGCCCTTTGAAATGAGCATTCTAGTTTCTCACAAGTCTCACCTTCTGATAGATATTTGGAATAACATCCAGTAATGCTCCACCAGAAAAAAAAATCAGAAATTAAATGGAAACTATGCCAGAAACCCAGTTCTGCATGAATTATTTTAATGAACAAATATCAGGTGAGATGAACACCTGACAGGGAGCTGCTGACAGCCAGTACAGGGAGGAGAATGGCTGATAGCAAGTTGAAAAAAAAGGAAAATTAAGTGCAGTAAAAGTACTCCCTCCCCCTAAAAGAGCCAACCAAACCACTCCAGTAATTAACAAATCTTAATTTTAGGTGCTAAAATAATCTTTTCCATTTAATTTCTTAACACAATCGGGTTGCGAAATGTCAATACAGTGAACAAGCCACCACAAAGAGGACTGGCAGCAAATCCTACTGGACTTAACTCTAAATTTCTTCTCACGCCGCTTCCAAGATGGAGACAATAAGAATGGAAAGTAATGGAGAAGGAAGTGACCTTAGAGAGAGAATTCTTTGCTACCCAGCCTGTCCTCAGATATTGGACCTCTCTCTCCAGACCCCCAGTTTAGTTCCATGCTCATTGTGCTGCAGAGATCACTTTCTCAGTGCTTCTGTGAATGCTTTAATCCCATGACTGTGAAGGTAGCAGCAGTCAGTTTTTCATAGACTAGGAACATGAGTGCGGCAGTGAGGACCGTCTGCAGGAGCTTTGCTTCAAGGCCTTTGTAGAGTCCCACCAATCCAAAACGCCTAAGAAGAAACAGGTTTGACAAATGTGAAGTTTTCTCTAAGCAAACTATAGCACTAATGAGAATTGCTGCATTGACAGCTCTGCATGCTGAAGCTCTTCCGCTATCCCTAGAAGAGGGATAAAGCATAGGAAACTGAACAAGCCTCTCACACACTTTACCCCACCAAAATACTTTGTATTTTGTTGAGGAGAGTAAGTCAGTTTCTGTGGCATAGTCAACTTTTTGCCTCTATGCAGAGATTGTCAGTAAAGAAGCCAGTTAGGATGCAGACACTTGCCTGTCAGACTTATTGGCCAACTAACTAACAGCCTTAGAACAGCACTGGCCTACAGTGACTACTGACCTATTACTAATTAAGGTTACAAGTTAAATTACAGACACAGAATTAAGATTCCTTATCCTATTCCCAGGCTCCTCAGCTACTTAGATTTGAACCATATGGGTTCAATAGAGAGGGGTAAGCATTCTTTACAGGAAACTTAACTCTTTTCCAGAGGAGAGGCTGACTGAGTTGCTATCTATAGAATTACCTCACTCTGATCAACATACAGATATTTAATTTGAAAGTAGTTACTTGCTCTCCTATCCCTGTTTTGCAATAGTTGACAAGTGGAACTGGGTTATTAGTTCAAGTGGGTGAAAATAAATAATGGTCAGGCCCAGCAATATTAACTGCCAATATGTTAAAAACCCATTCTTTTGTGGGAGCATATGCGTCATTAAGACAGAAACTAGAAAGCTCACCTTACTCTCTGTCGAAGAAGATAGAGAACATTCTTAAGACTGCCTAGTGTCCGGTTTTCGGGGTTCAATCTGTGACGTCCAAACTGAAAGGGAAAGGAAAGAAACAGCGTTAACAATTTATTGGGATTATTTCCTCCTAACCATACCCCTCACTGCCAGACTGAGAACCCTAATGAACAGGTAAAATGTGCAGAGGCTACTAAATTCTATGGTATTTTCTAAGATTGATTATCCTATATCTATTTTCACATATTCCAGCTTGTGCTGTTGTCAAAAGGTTGCAATCAGTGCAGAAGAGTGTAGCCAAAGCTTTTACTGCCCTGAGTTTATATTGAACTGATATCATACCTCCAGCATTAAATCTTTGTTTGCTACAAGTGAAATCTTATTGATATTAAACTCCAGTTCCATTCCAATCATAAACACGGAACTACACAATGCTATTATGTTTCATTGACTCCCTGTAACACAATTCTTATTTTCAAGATTATTTTTCTAATTACCAGTCCTGCAAAAATCAATCTGGGATCCAAAATTCAAGCTGAGTTCTTTCTGACTTGTGCATTACTGAGTTAAAGATTCACCAGGGCAGCTAATGCCCTCCCATCTATGCAAAGCCGTTAACTTCAGTGAAATTACACAGGTGTAAGCACGGGCAGAATTTAGTGCTGGCACTGGAACTTCATTTACAACTGTATTGATGATTAAGGCTAAGATTTAATCACGGGTATTTTTAGTAAAAGTCATGGACAGGTCACCGGCAAGAAACAAAAAGTCATGGCCCGTGATCTGTCCATGATTTATACCATAAATACCTCTGACTGAATTTTTTTTGGGGGGGGGGGCAGCACTGTAGGGGGGGGAGCCTGCGGCATCAGCTGCAAGGGGGGTTGGGGGGCCCTTACTGCTGCTCCGGCCACAGGAAGGGGGGAAGGGAGGGAAGAGAGGAACCCCACTGCTCTCGCCACCCTGGGATCGAAACGGCTGCTCCCACTGCCCCTGGGACTGCTGCTCAGGCAGTCCCCAGGGCCAGCCACATCGGCCACTACTTGGGTGGTCCCTGGGGCCAGCTGCCCAGGTCGTCAGAGCAGCAGTTGGTATGGTTGGCTGTGAGACCGCCTGAGGGGCTGGCTGCAGAGCCACTTCAGCAGTGGCACGTATAGCTGTCCCCAGCACCGCCCGAGCAGCTGGCCCCAGGTCCAGCTGCTCGGGCGATCCTGGAGTCAGCCACACCGGCCGCTGCAGAAGTCACGGAGGTCACAGGAAGTCACAGAATCCGTGACTTCTGCAACCTCTGTAACAAACACAGCGCGTTATTGATGATCCATGCTCTATGCAAACATCCAGCTAATTCTACCACACTTGGCTCTGCAGTGCTAACTACTTAGTATTAAAGTAAGTAGATATGACTTTGAATAGTTACTAAAATTTTTATCTCTGTTATAATACTACACCAATGTCAACATGTATAGTTACCCAAGCTAAAATAAAGTATTCACATTACATGCTGCAAGATGTACTGACTGCTTCCAAGGATCAGGACTGAGCGATTCCCTCACCGCTCCAATTAGTGTACAACACTGGGCAACTGGCTAGGTGCATTATTTATGAGTTCACTTTCCTCTGATGCATCAAATATTGGCCACCACTGAAAGCAAGTAGTGGTCTGACTAAGTAAAGCAAACCTTATGTATATTATTTGCTTTTTTAGTTTACCTTCAATCATTCGCTCTTTAGTATTTAGTCTTTAAAATTTATTTTCCATGGTTATGGAACCTATTTTCTATTTATATTCACTATCCACATTTTATGCAGCCTTTAAATTGTAAGGTGCCTCAAGAGTTTTTGTGAAAGACACTACACACATGCGTTATATTGTAATTACTATTAGCTGCTTATGAGACTGCCTTATGCCTACTGAAGTTCCGGCAGGCTCCATTGGCACGGGAACAAAAAAGCCCAAGTCTAGGCCCTTACAAATGGTGAGACCTGCCAATGGCCTTCAACATAATCAGCGAGATAAGAGAAGTCCGTCTAGCAAAGACTCATGAATAGACAGGTCTTGGGTTGTACAGTAATGGCCTCCAGAGGCAGAGCTGCCTTCGTCTGGAGTTAGATGGACCTATTTTCAGTGTAACTAATACTCACCCGCAAAATTGATTGTACTGTCTGCATGGGGTAGGTGATGGTGGTGGCAACTGCCTTAGCTACTGCACCAATGACGAATGCATCCAAAGAGGTAAGCTGTTCAACAGTGTAAGGAAAATATTACTTGCATGAAGAAACAGATCAGATGTTACAGTTTTATACCTATCACCATAATGTCTGAGTGCTTGCCACATAAAATCAATAGCAAAATCCCTAGTGGACTTCATGGAATTTCTGACACTTCACCCTTTTTAGGGTCAAAACTATAAATAAACCCGCATAGTTAGAGAGAGGATTTACAACAACCTCTTGCATATCTCATATCTCCATTACTGAAACCCAGTGGGAGGAGCCACATGACTGGAATGTTTTAAAGTCACTGGATACACCCTATTTAGCATAAAAAGAGCGGGTAGAAAGGGAGAGGGATGGCACTCTACATGAAAGATACCATTACAAACTTTAAAATTATTGACAATTGAGAGGAACAGGATCTGAACTGCTTATGGTTCAATGTTCTGATAAATCACAAGATGAGGTACTGGTGGAGATCTGTGACAAGCCATTAAAGCAGATAAGGGAATAGGATGAGCCGATCCATAAACATCTATCTGGAATCATAGAATCATAGAAGATTAGGGTTGGAAGAGACCTCAGAAGGTCATCTAGTCCAATCCCCTGCTCAAAGCAGGACCAACACCAATTAAATCATCCCAGCCAGGGCTTTGTCAAGCCAGGCCTTAATGTCTAGAAACACTGAGTTATCAAGGGTTATTTCCATCATGGAAACATATGTTAGAGGTCTCATGCTGCCATTAGTAAAGCATCCTTGAGTTCTAAAATTTATAGATGGTAATTTTCTAGCACAAAAAATAAACCAGTGCGTCAAACATACAGAATTACCCCAAGTTGGGTGCACTATTAGACCTCAGTCTAATTAATAAAGATGAACTGATTATTGACCTAAAAACTTATGGTTGCTCAGATGCATGTGATCAAACACTAATTTCATTTGTTGTGTGCAAACAGAATGTAGTCCTGACCAGTAATATATACGTACTTGGTGCTTTAAAAATGAACAAATTCCTGGTGCTAAAAACAAACATAAGAAAAATTGAGTGGAAGGAAACAGTTAAACATAAAAATACAAGTGATAATGAAGAGTTATTTAAGAATGCTTTTTTAAATGCCCAGGAAACCGACAAATCTACAATCACATTGTGACATTTTATACTTTCTGGGAGAGTCCTGTAACCCCCATAGTCCTCACTGATATATAATTGTGATCTTGCATATAAAGCATGCCATGTAAGATATCAGGGAAAAGGTTATGATCTGCTGGAAGCCATTGTTCTATCTAAATATGTATATCATCAATGCATATGAAATTATAAGAATTGTGTAATATGGTTTTCACTAAAATATGCTGTGGGTTTGAGAAGTGCCCAGATACTAGCTCAAAGGAGACAGTGATGAGGGAAGAGGTAACCAACAGATTCTGAACAGATACCACCACCCATTGTCCAGCAGAGGAGTTACAATTTAATGACTCACTCACAGGAGACACACCAGGGGTATTGCTTCACCTTGTGACTCAGCAATGCCCATGAGACATGCCTGGACTTGTATTTTCCAAGTACATGGACTAAGAGTATAAAACAGAACACAGTGGCCACATGCTTTGCCTTTCTCCTGCCCCCATCTATGCTGCAAGCAACAAAGACACTGAGAAGACTGGAGACTCCAACAGAGGAGACTGGCCCAGGTTTAAGGGACAAACCTATATATTAAGGACTGCAATATCCAGTGGGGTCAGAAAAACTGCTAAATCTAGATGTTGCACAGTCTAATAAGGTTGAGAGTTTAGACTGTGTGCTTATATTTTCTTTTCTTTTGGTAACTAACTCTGACTTTTTGCCGATCACTTAATATCACTTAAAATCTATCTTTTGTAGTCAATACATTTGTTTAACTGTTTATCTTTACCAGTGAATTTGCCTGAAGTGTGTGGTAAATCTGCTCAGGCTTGCAAAGGCTAGTGTATATCCACTTTCCATTGATGAAGTGGTGAACCAATTAATAAATGTGCACTGCTCATCTTTAGCAGTGCAAGACGGTATATTCCTGAGGTATAAGGCTGGGAGCTGGGGGGATTTGGCTGGTGCCTTTCTTTGTGTGATTCATGAGTGACTCTAGGAGCACTCATGCAAACTAGCTGGGCGTGGGGCTGCATATGCGGTTGTGCTGAGTGATAATGGTGCCTGGAGGCACTAGCAAAACATTGTGAGTGACAGCCTAAGCTGGAGAATTAAGGGGGCACAGCAGTCCCACAGTTCCAGGCTGCATCCCAGGAATTCCATTACACACATAAGAAGGCTTCTTGTGTGAAAAGAAATCCTAGTTAAAAGAGGAAATGAAAGTATCAATCAAAATAAAAAAGAACACATATAACAAATGGAAACGTAGGGAAGTGGATAGCAATGAGTATAAATCAGCAGTTAGGAAATGCAGACAGTTGACAAAGGAAAATAAAGGTATAAAAAAAACTAAAGAAAAAACCTATGGCCAGTAGGATTAAGGACAATAAGGAATTATTTAAATATATCAGGAACAAATGAAATCCTAACAATGGTATAGATCCAATAGTAGATAAGGATGGTAAAATTGTCAATAGCATGCAGAAAAGGCAGAAATAGTCAATAAATATTTCTGTTCTGTTTTTGGAATAAAGCAGGCTGACATACTCACGTCTTACAGATATAAGGAAATACTTTCTATTCCATCAATACTTATGGCAAATATTAAAGGGCAACTATTAAAGTTAAGCATTTTAAAACTGGAAGGACCAGATAATTTGCATCCAGGGGTATTAAACTAATTGGACCAAGGGGCGCTCTGAACCACTGATGTTGATTTTTAACAAATCTTGGAATACTGGGGAAGCTCCAGAGAACTGGGAAAACAGGAAATGTTCTGCCAATATTTTAAAAAGAGTAAATGTGATGACCCAGGTATAGGCTGGTTAGTCTGACATTACTCCCAGGCAAAACCATAGAAAGGTTGATATGGATACGATCTGTAGATAATTTAAAAAAGGAAGCACAGTGAATGCCAGTCAACAGGGTTTTATGGGAAATAGGCCTTGTCAAACAAATTTGGTACTGTTTTTTGATGAACTTACAAGTTTGGTTGATAAAAATAACAGTGCTGACATAATATACTTGAACTTCTGTAAGGCACTGATTTAGTTCTGGATGACATTCTGATAAAAAATTAGCTCTATACAAAAATCATTGTAGCCTATATTAAATTAATTAAATAGGTCATAAAAAGTCATTGCAAATGGGGAATCATCCTCCTCAGGGGATTTCTAGTGGAGCCTTGGTGGAATCTGTTCTTGGTTCAATGCTATTCAATATCTTTGTCAATGATCTGGAAGGAAATATAAAATCAATGCTGGTAAAATTTGCAGATGACACAAAATTGATGGGAGTAGTAAATAATGATGGAAATAGGTGAGTCATGCAGATGAGTCTGGATTGCTTAGTAAGATGGGCTGGTTTGAACAACATGCATTTGGCTATATTAAAATGCAAGGTTGCAGTGTTGTAGCCATGTTGGTGCCAAGATATGAAATAGACAAATTATCTTTTATTGGACCAATGTCTGTTGGTGAAACAGACAAGTTTTTGGGCTTCACATTTGATGTGCCAGGAACAACTACATTGGTGAAACCATATAATCACTATGCTGTTGAATGAACTCACAAAGAAAAATGATAACAGCCAAAAAAACCCTATCACCTATGGGCGAACACTTTTCACAAAGCGATCACTCTGTATCTAACCTATCAGTCCTCATACTCAAAGGAAACCTGCACAACACCTTCAAAAGACAAGCACAGGAATTTAAATGTATAACTCTGCTAGACACTAAAACTCATGGTTTCAGCAGAGACTAGTTTTATTGTTCATTACAACAATTTGTAATCTATTAATTCTCCTCTGTCCTATGACTGCAGAGGTGTTAATTGCTCACTTCATTTTAAGTGGTTTCTTGCAACATGTGTTAAACCTCTTATACTTCATCTGTCCCATCTTGTATTTATTTATGACACGGCTATCTATTTCAGACCTGAAGAAGAGCTCTGGGAAGCTTAAACATTTGTCTCTTTCACCAACAGAACTTAGTCCAATAAAAGATTATCTCATCCACCTTGTCGCTCCTAAAATGCAAGGACAGATATCTAAGAACAAGTGTAGTTTGCACTTACAAGATGTGAGACAGTATCCTGGAATGCAGTGACAGTGAAAAGGGCTTAGCTGTAATTGTAGATAACCAAATGAACATGAGCTCCCAATGCAATGTAGTCACTAAGAGGGCAAATACGATCCTTGGATGCATAAGAAGGGGAATATCAAGTAGGAGTAGAAAGGTGACATCATACACAGCATTGGTGAGACCATTCCTGGAATACTCTGTCCATTTCTGGTGTCCACACTTCAAAAAGGATGTTGAAAAATTGAAAAGGATTCAGAAAAAAACTACAAGAATGATTTGAGGTCTTGAATATATGCCTCATAGTAAGCTTTAAGAAGCTCAATATATTTAATTTATTCAAGAGAAGGGTATGACAGATATGGCAATTTCCAGTGATATCCTGGACAAACCATATTGAAAAAAGCTAAACCTTATTAAATTAAATTTAAGTATCTTAGGAGTTCATTGTATTAAAAATACAAATGTTTATGTAATGTGGAATTGTATTAACATCTCTAGAGGGAGAGACATGACTAATGTAAACCCTAGAAATTGTTATGAGCTTCAAAAGTCAGATAAGTGAAGTTTTAAAATTAAGTGAGTTTCCTGGGAAATTTCTGGGGAAGGTGAATACATAAGAACAGAAGAATGACCATAAGTCAGACTAATGATCCATCTACCCCAGTAGCCTGTCTCTCTCAGTGGCCAGTGCCAGATGCTTCTGGCAAGTTGGAGGTTTAGGGACACCTGGAGCATGGGGTTATATCCCTGATCATCTTGGCTAATAGCCATTGATGGACCTATTCTCCATGAATTTACTAATCCTTTTTTTGAACCCAATTATATTTTTGGTGTTCAAAACATCCGATGTCAAGGAATTCTACAGATTGACTATGCTTTGTGTGAAAAAGTACAGTACTTCCTTCTGTTTGTTTTAAATCTGCTACCTATTAATTTAATTGGGTGACCCCCTAAGTTCTTGTGTTATGTGAAGAGATAGGTAACACTTCCCTACACGCTTCATGATTTTATAGACCTCTATCATGTCTTCTCTTAGTGATCTCTTTTCCAAGATGAAAAGTCACACTCTTTAATCTCTCCTCATATGGAAGCTGTTCCATACCCCTAATCATTTTTGTTGCCCATTTCTATACTTTTTCAGATTATAATATACCTTTTTGAGATGGGCTGAAAACTGCACACAATATTCAGTGTGGGTGTACCATGGATTTGTACAGTGGCATTATGATATTTTCTGTTTTATTATTTATCCCTCTCCTAATGGTTCCTAACATTGTTAGCTTTTTTTGAGCACCGCTGCGTATTGAGTGAATGTTTCCAGAGAACTATCCACAATGACGCCGAGATCTCTTTCAGGAGTGATAACAGCTACACCGCTACCTTGATATAACGTGACCCGATATAACACAAATTCGGATATAACACGGTAAAGCAGTGCTCGGGGGGGGTGGGGCTGTGCACTCCGGTGGATCAAAGCAAGTTCAATATAACGCGGTTTCACCTATAACGCGGTAAGATTTTTTTGGCTCCCGAGGACAGCGTTATATCAAGGTAGAAGTGTAATATAGACCCCATCATTTTTTAGGTATAGTTTGGAGTATGTTTTCCAATGTGCATTACAGTAACTCCTCACTTAAAGTCATCCCAGTTAACATTGTTTCGTTGTTACACTGCTGATCAATTAGGGAACATGCTCGTTTAAAGTTGTGTGATGCTCCCTTCTAATGTTGTTTGGCAGCCGCCTGCTTTGTCCACAGCTTGCAGGAATAGCAGCCTGTTAAAGCTAGCTGGTGTGGGCTTGGAACCAAGGTGGACCGGCAGCCCCCTATCAGCTCCCCGCTCCCCTAAGTTCCCTGTGCAGCAGCTGCCAGCAGGCTAGCAATTGCAGCTATCCCTATCCCACTGCTATGTGCTTCTCCTGCTCTCTGCCTTGGAGCTGCTCCCCGAGCCTCCTGCTTGCTGTGCGAGGGGGGGGGGGTTGTTAATGTCAGGGTGTCCCCCTCCCCCCTGCTCCTACACCCCGCTTACCCCTTCTCCTCCATATACAGCAGGGTGGGGTCACGGAGGGAGAGAGACAGAGAGAGCCTGGAGCAGCAGCTGCTGTCTCAACTTCCTGATCCACTTAAAGACAATGCACTTAAGAGTGGGTCAGCTTACTTAAAGGGGCAGTGTGCATTTCTCTCTCTCCCACACACAAGGTGTGTGTCTGTCTCTGTCTGCTATGCTATCTCCCCTCCTCTCCATTCCTGCTGCCTTGTAGAGTGTCAGGCTACATTAACAACAATGTGTTAACCCTTGAGGGCTCATCCAAGTGCTAGTTCATCATTTAGCAGGGGCTCTCAAACTGGGGGTCGGGACCCCTCAGGGGATCAAGAGGTTATTACATGGGGGTCGCGAGCTGTCAGCCTCCACCCCAAACCCCACTTTGCCTCCAGCATTTATAATGGTGTTAAATATATACAAAAAGTATTTTTAATTTATATAGGGGGTCACACTCAGAGGCTTGCTATGTGAAAGGAGTCACCAGTACAAAAGTTTGAGAACCACTGATTTAGCAGCAAGGCATTCCCTGAGAAATATCCCTCCCTCTTCCACCCTCTAACTTCATCACCTCAACCAAGCTTCACAATCATCATAGCAGTGAACAGAATTAAATTGTTTGTTTAAAACGTATACTGTGTGTATATCTATGTAGTTTTTTGTCTGGTGAAAAAAATTTCCCTGGAACCTAACCCCCCCATTTACATTAATTCTTATGGGGAAATTGGATTCGCTTAACATCATTTTGCTTAAAGTCACATTTTTCAGGAACAGAACTACAACGTTAAGTGAGGAGTTACTGTACTTTGCACTTAACACTGAATTTCATCTGCTATTTTGTCATCTAGTCAAGAGAGATCCCTTTGTAAGTACTCACAGTCAGTTTTGGACTTAAGTACCTTGAGTAATTTCATAGTCCGCAAATTTTGCCACTTCACTGTTTACCCCTTTTTCCAGATAATTTATGAATGTTGAACAGCAAAGGTCCCAGTACAGATCCTATGGGGACCGCAGTCTGTTGGGGGGAATGTCCCTCCCCCTCTGGGTCTGTGGGTGGCCAATTCGCCTCACTACGTCTCTGGGAGGTCGCCTGGAGTGGGGAATGAGTGGGGCGACAGGAGACATGAGCGTGGGTCTGTGATCAGGGCTGAACGACAAACACGGTTACAGAGCCCAGCCCCTGGTCAGGGCGGGGCAACAAGGAGTCTGAGAGCTCAGGCCTGCACTCACGCTGAGCCGCAAAACAGTTGGGCCTCCTAACTCTAGTGGAGGGCTGACAAGCGCAGGCTTCTTGCCTATGAGAGGGGGAGACTGCCACTCGCAGACTGGGGTGGCAGGGGGGACGCAGGCCCACCCACTCCACTGAGTTCCGGTCCAGGGCCCTAGCAGTGGCAGAGTGGTCTGCTACTGGGTCAGCAGAGATCCTGACTGCAATACGGTGACTCACTCGCTGGCAGCGTTGCAGCCAGACAGGGGTCAGCTACCCCTGGGCCACTTCCTAACTCCCCCTCGGGGCGCACTTGGCTCTGTAGAGGGTCATCCAGGAAGAGGGCCTCTCTCAGGGCTTGGAGTTCCTCTGTGTTCAGGTCTGTAAATGGCCCTGGCTAGTCCTCAGCTTCCTCGGGGGCTGTGGCAGCCTCCCAGCTCGGGAGCTCGCAAGAGGTGTCTGGCTCCTCCGGCGGCTGGGCTCCAACTGAGTTCTCCAGCCCGCCTTTTGTACTTCCTGTCCCGCCCTCTGAACATCTGGTGGGGGGGGGGTTTGAGCATAGAGTGGCTCCGCCCACCAGGGTTCAAAGTGAGGGGCCCCTCCCCCTCCGGGTCTGTGGGCAGCCAATCCACCTCACTATGGGGACCCTGCTATTTACCCCACTCTGTTGTAAAAACTGACCATTTCTTCCTACCCTTTGTTTCCTATCTTTTAACCAGTACTGAACCATAAGACGACCTTCCCTCTTAGACCATGACTGCTTACTTTGCTTAAGAACATTTGGTGTGGGACCTGTCAAAGACTTTCTGAAAGTCTAAGTACACTATATCAACTGGATCACCTTTGTCCACATGCTTGCTGACTCCCTCAAAGAATTCTCACAGATTGGTGAAACATGATTTTTCCCTTCACAAAAGCCATGTTGACTATTCCACAACATATCATGTTCATATGTGTGTCTTGACAATTCTGTTTTTTACTATAGTTTCAACCAATCTGCCAGATACTTACTGGCCTGTAATTGCCAGGATAATCTCTTGAGCCTTTTTAAAAAATAGGTAAAAGCAGCAAAGAGTCCTGTGGCACCTTATAAACTAACAGACGTATTGGAGCATGAGCTTTCGTGGGTGAATACCTACTTCGTCGGATGCATGCAACGAAGTGGGTATTCATCCATGAAAGCTCATGCTCCAATACGTCTGTTAGTCTATAAGGTGTCACAGGACTCTTTGCTGCTTTTACAGATCCAGACTAACACGGCTACCCCTCTGATACTTAAAAATAGGTATTACATTACTTACCTTCCAGTCATCTGGTACACAGGCCGATTTAGCAATAGGTACATACCAAAGTCAGTAGTTCTGCAATTTCATATTTGAGTTCTTTCAGAGCTTTTAGGTGAATACCTTCTGATCCTGGTGACCTATTACTGTTTATCAATTTGTTCTGAAACCATCTCTACTGACACCTCAATATGGGACAGTTTCCTCAGATCTGTCACCTAAAAAGAATGGCTCAGGTGTGTGGATCTCCCTCACATCCTCTGCAGTGAAGACCTATGCAAAGATTCATTTAGTTTCTCCACAATGGCCTTCTCTTCCTTGAGTGCTCCTTGAGCACGTCATCTGAAAGTCCCCAACTATGGGACAGTTTCCCTCCGCTCTAGCCTGAAGCTCTCCTTATCTGAGACTTTCATCCTCCATCATCCAGCACAGAGGCTGTCGAACTGGGGTGAGACCGCTCTATTGTGTCCCTGAAAGTCTCCTCTATGTACCTCTCTGTCTCTCTTAGCTCCTCAAGTTCAGTCACTTTGGCCTTAAGAGTCTGTTTTATATAGTGTGTGTGTGTGTATATGTATATACTGTAACAGGGTCAAGCCAGATGGCTACAGGACAGTGTTAGAAGGCAGATATATTCGTCCCAGATTAAGTAAATCCCTTTTCCCTGGGTAAGGTAATGGGGCAGTTCCAGAACAAGGAGGAACTTGCTGGAACCAATTAAGGCAGGTAGGCTAATTAGGACACCTGAAGCCAATTGAGAAGAAACTGCTAGAATTAATTAGGGCAGGCCGGCTAATCAAGGCACCTGAGTTTAAAAAGGACCTCACTTCAGTTTGTAGCGTGCATGCGAGGAGCTGGGAGCAAGAGGCACTAGGAACTGAGAGTGGGAAGGTGTATTGCTGGAGGATTGAAGAGTACAAGCATTATCAGACACCAGGAGAAAGGTCCTGTGGTGAGAATAAAGAAGGTGTTGGGAGGAGGCCATGAGGAAGTAGCCCAGGGAATTGTAGCTGTCATGCAGCTGTTCCAGGAGGCACTCTAGACAGCTGCAGTCCACAGGGCCCTGGGCTGAAACCTGGAGTAGAGGGCGGACCTGGGTTCCCCCCAAACCTCCCAACTCCTGATCAGACACAGGAGGAATTGATCTGGACTGTGGGTTCTACCAGAGGGGAAGGTCTCTGAGCTGTTCCCTGATCCACATGGTGAATCTCTGAGGCGAACAAATCTGCCAATAAGCACAGGACCCACCAAGATAGAGGAGGAACTTTGTCACAATACATACACACACTATGTTTGCATATAAACACACAGATTATGCAAGAACTCATCCTTTTGAAGTTTCACCATGAGGAAGGACCATCTGCTGATTACGTGTTACTTGAGGACAATATCAGAGGCCCAAACTGTATAAAGGAATGATTCACAGATTCATGGGGATTCTTGTTCTGAACTAACAGCTGTTATGAACACGTCACCACAGAAAACCCCTTGGTGAGATGTGAAAGATTGATCACTTGCCAGAGCCCTTGTTGGAATTGAGGTTCTCTCTGGTAAGCTTATTAGCATACGTATGTTCTTCTATTGTTTTTAATTTGTTTTCTCTCTAATGCTTTCACCTTAAGAATAAATGTGCTTGCTTAGGACAAGCTGTGTAGTACACTATGACTATAGGCAATTCTGCTCCTTATAGCCTCTGGTGAGAAAGCAAAGCAGGCTTGCTTAGGCAGTCTGACTTGCTGGGAAACTTAAACTGTAGGCAGGGAATTGTGCAACCTGCAAAATCCCTGGTCAGGAGGGAGAGAGACATGGGTCTCCACCCAAGAGAGGTGATGGCTGGGGAGCCAGGATTCTAATAGAGGGTGCCCTTCATGGACCACAGAGGGGGAATACACAAAGTATTCCTCTGACACAAAGTAAGAGGCGACTTGATTATGGTCTATAAGTACCCACAAAGGGAAAAGATTTCTGATAACAGAATTTAAATCTAGCAGAGAAAGGCATACTAAGATCAATAGTTGGAAGCTAAAGCAAGACAAATTCAGACTAGAAATAAGTATTACTTTTTTTTTAAACTGAGGGGAATGAGTCACTGGAACAATTTCTTTAGGGATGCAGTTGATTCTCCATCATTTGAAATCAGGAATGAAGCTCTCTCTAAAAGATAAACTATAACTCAAACAGAAGTTATGGGTTTAATCAATCAGCTAATAGTTGAGATTGTATGGTCTATGATATACAGGAGGTCACACTAGATCAGGGTTTCTCAAACGTCATTGCACCCTGACCCCCTTCTGACAACAAAAATTGCTAGACGACTGCAGGAAAGGGGACTGAAGCCTGAGCCCCACAACCCCAGGCTGGGAGGCCAAAGCAAAAGCCCAAGCCCTGCCATCCTGGGGGGCGCCAAAGCTTGAGGGCTTCAGCCCTTGGGGATGGGCCTCAGATTTTGGTTTCAGCCCTGAGCCCCAGCAAATCTAATGCCAGCACTGGCAACCCCATTAAAACAGGGTAGCGACCCACTCTGAGATCCTGACCAACAGTTGGAGAACCGCTGCACTAGATAATCATAACAGTTTCTTCTGATCTCAAAAATCTATTACTCTCACCTGCAGTCGTGTCTTCAAAAGCTTTCGTTTAAACCCTTCATAGAACATGAACTGTATGGCAGGATTGAAGACCAGCAGCAAGGAGGGGAAAGTACCATTCCACAAAGCCAAGACTCCTTCATCCCGTATTATCTGATGAAAGGCATCTGATGTGGAAAGTGGAGAAAAGCAACAGGAATTCTTAACATACAGAGTGACATTCTGATTGCAAAGGGTATGATTAATTCTACATTTTGAATATCATCCTCCATTGTGTACGGGTCATCTCAGCAGCCTAGACCCACTGCTCCCTGTGATACACTTCTTCTTTTGCCTTTTAAACTAATGAACAAATTTAGGAACTATGATGGACAGAGTGGAAGCAGAGGTATTTCTTGGTCAAACTGGCACTTGTCAGAAAGCTTATATTTACCTCCTTGTGTAGCTGTTCCCCTCTTTTACAGAGGCCCAATGTCACCCTGAGATTCTTCTAGCTAAAATGGCTCTCTTCAGAGCTTTATTTAGTTATGTTTCATTTTAGCAACAAGCAGCATAGCTGATCATAAAGTTAACCTCCCTCTGCCTCTGTTCCATTTAACTGGAAGTTGCCTAAGAATGTCATCTCCCAGTCACCACCTGCTAACACTAAAATCAAGAGGCTGAATTGGAACTTGAACACCTTTGGTTTTCATTTTAAGCATGAGCCATTTTTCACTTATAAAAACAAGGTACACAGCACCAAAATTAATTCCCTATGTTTAAAACAGTTCAAGTCTGAAATGTCTGTAATAAAGAATTGTGTTTAGAGAAGCTGGCTACCACAAAGTTTAAATATTTGACTTCTTCCCCCACTCAAAAGCATGGATCAAGGCAATGAGATAAATATACAAGATCTTCATGGAGAAACTATTGCTAGTCAGTCAGCAGCACTGGGTCATGGTCATAAGGTCACTCTCTGGAGTTCTCAGGCAGCAAGACCCCCCAGGAATCATGGGATGTATATCCTACCTCCACCAACAGAATATTTACTATATAGGAGCTATACAGGAATAGAGCACTGAGGCACATTTCAGAAAATGGAGACAGTTTGGAGGACTGGATAGCTCAGGAGAGTAATGATGGTAAATAAAGTCTTATTTCTAGACTGACAGTTCAAACTTTAGTCCAATTCAGTGATGACTGGAAGCCACTGTTACCTCATTGGCTATTCAATAACCTACATGAAATCAGTTTGTGGGCCTAGCAGAATAAATGTCCACACCCCTAACAGCTACAACCAGAACTGGCAAAAGTTGGCTTCCTTGTCAGTTTCAACAAAAATGTTCAAGAACTGAATGGGTCAGGAAGACTGTACAACCCTCCTCCCTTACGTGGGGCCCTTTTCAGGATCAACAATGGGCACCGTGCACACATACAAGGAGGGTGGGAGACTTATGCTACTGTGGATAAGGGACTTTGGTCTTCAGAGCCATCAATCCAATCTTTTTCACAAACATGAAATTCACTGAGAAAAATGACTGCACCAGGTGCTTACCCACAATGCCCTTGTAGTTGGTTGGTACAATATCTTCATTTCTAAACTTTGCTCCCTGCAGTTTCAGTCGTGTGTTCACTACCCAGAGTGGAGTGGTCAAGAGTACGTTCACGACACCTAATACAAAAGCACCCCACAAGGAGAAGAAAATACATCTTAACAAAAGTAAAACAGAAAAAATGGGTCTGTCTTTCTACATTTTTTCCTTCTTTAATTTCAATGTACAAACTAACTCAGTAGTAATTCACATAGTATAGAAAACTACATAGCAGGAATTTAAAAAAAGACCAACACACAGCAAAGCTAACTACACAACTTCTAACAAATGATTTCTGTAGTTTCTCCAATGAGTCCACAGAGGCCAAAACAATGGGTTTTTCAACAACTAATTAAAGGTTCCTTAGGTCAAGCAAATTCCAAGACAGTCTTCAATCGGGTTACTTCAGGGATTAATTTGGCCCAACATGTTGAAAAGCATATCTATTAGTCACCATCCAGCTAGACTCAGTTATAAGAGAAGTCATGTTGTTCTACAGCTTTGGGAATTTTTGACAAGTTTTGTTAAAACTCTTCCAATCTAGTTTTGTTGCCTGCAAAGGAAGGTGGGATAGGTGGGAAACAGACCTCTCACCCATTCGATATCTGCTGGAAGTTCTACTCCACATGATTCAATGGTAGTGGTAAAAGCTACTGATTCACACCAAGTTAAAGAAGATTTAGTTATTCAAAATATTGCAAAGTTGCAAAAATCTTCTTTAACAAAGAACCCTAATATCAGTAGGAAATCTACTCCCACTTTGATCTGTCCTGGAAGAAAATGGCATCTAGGTACCATGGTAATGGATACATTACATAGAGAAAATGGCTCAATATTGGATACTTTTTTTGTCCAAGCGTTCAACAGAAATAATTTTATAAGTGTGTGAGTATATATACACCCAAACCCACGCACACAGAGAATGTGGGATGGTAGAAGACCTAGAGTAAATATGCATGACAAATAAAGAGAGCCATAATATGAAGCGGTTCTCTATAAGATACAAAATACAAAACACCCAGGCAGCATGACCTCCAATGGGCTTCATAAAGCAAGGAGGTCATTATGTAATTTGGTTAAAAATCTGAGTTTCACAGAATCTCATGTTATGACATACTATGTCATCATGCCTTATAGGTTCCATTACCTGCAACAAACCCCAGGACCAAATCTTTTCCTGTGGTTGAATGTTGGCCTTTGACCCAGAGAGCTCTGAGACTGTTAAACGTATAAAAATAGACAAAATTGGAGCAGCAGAGGCTGGAAATAACAGGGAACCACCCTCGATATGGTGCCAGGCTGTGGAGAAAAAACAACAGACAAAGTAAGGGTCAGAAAACTACCATTATAAATTGAAAGCATCTGGGATCTGACCCAAATCTCACTGAAGTCAATGTGAATTTTTCCATTGGTTTCAACGGACTTTGGATCAGGCCTCCAAAGAGAAAAAACGCTCTGGAAGCCATTGGTTAAATAGATCCGAAGAGAACAGAGTTGTGGACCCAAGAAGGAGTTATACAGTGTCTTTCATCCACAGGGATCCCAAAGTGCTTTGCAGATCTATCAACAGAGGAATTTTTATATGCTACTGAAATACTGTACCTTTGGGATAGAAAACAACATCTCCTCTTTGCCAGGGACAGCACATAAGTTTTAAAAATTGTGTTTAATTGTGTGTGTGTGTGTGTGTGTGTGTGAAGAGTCACACAGCTGGCACTATATATAGTACCATTATACTGAGACAATTTCCAACCAGTAACAATCACACTGACTCAATATAATTCTTAACTCTATTACTGGTTAAAATAAAACACTCAATTATTTGCTTATAATGATAACACTCATGAGTAACTCCACTGAAATAAGCGAAGTTACAAAGGCTGGTAAAAGTGAAAAGAGAAACAGACTCAGGAAATGTATAGTCGGGGTATCTTCAAATTGTACGTATCAACATTCCTCCACTTAGTTGGGAAAGTACAAAGAATTAAGTTTCTAAGGTTACAGGCTTCCATGATTAACTATCAGTAGTACAGTTACTGGTGGGGAGAAAAAAAAGATGGAGAAGGAAAAAACAACTCTTGCATGTTTCTGGTCCCTTCTATCTGAGGAAAAATATACATACGCCTTATATGAACCATATACTCTATTTAAAAACAAAAGAAACCCGCAAAGTCTTCATAAAAATGAGAGATGCTTCTGATGATCTGATTACAAATATTTTTTCAGAAGAAACCTCCAGAAACGCAAAACAGCAAACATCGAAGATAAGAAAAATCAGTTAATTTTAGTGGCTCAAGGTACCACTACCCTCAAGCCAAACCTGTTCTGGTGATAAGAGTAAAGTCCAAGTGACTGTCCTGAATTTTATCCAGGTGTTGAACTTGTCTCATCTAGTTCACACCAGCAGGATGAATTAGACCACACCAGCAGAAACTGTCTTCAACGTCATTTAAGAAAGGTGGGAATGAGAGGAAATGGATAAAGCAGTTTTTGACAAGTAAGAACAGTGTTTTCCTGGTGCAGATAAGGGCCTAAGAAGAAAACCTGTGTTAGCTAAACCGGTTTTTAAAAAACAAATTCCACTACCATGCTATTTGTATAGCATGAAAGGAGCCATTGCCAAATGACACCCACAGTATGCTTGGGATCTTGCACCTTTTATTGTTTTTCCAGTTGTCCCACCCATTTCTTCAAAACTATGTTAGCTTTATCTAGGGCTCTTAAGTGTCTTGAGGGAAATCAATCAGTTTCCCATTGCCAGAAAAAAAACGGTTACGTACCTGTTTGGTAACTGTTGTTTTTCAATATGTGAAGCATATAGCCATTCCACTTCAGGTGGTGCGTACCAGAGTCGGAGATTTTTTTCTCCCATAGCAGTACCCATTAGGGCAATGTACGTGCCCTCCTTGTGCTTGTGGTGCCAGCTAAGGGTATACTGGGCAGAGCCCACCCCAAATTCCTTCACACCAGCAGCCATATTTTTGACTCCGATGTAAGGGGGAAGGAGGGTGGGTCATGGAATGAACACATGCAACCTATCTTGAAGAACAAGTTACAGAACAAATATATAATTTTTTTCTTCAAGTGTTTACACATGTCCATTCCAGGTGACTCACAAACAGCATGAAATCAAGGAGGGTATCAGAGTCTAGCTGAACAAGGACAGCAACACAACTCTCACAAATCTAGCATCATCTTTTGAGGCTTGAGAGACAGCATAATGACTAGTGAAGATATGAACAGATGACCTAGTTGCAGCCTTGCAAATGTCACTGATGGCTAAGAAAGCAGCTGATGCTGCTTGCAGTGTGCTGAAACTCTCTCAGGTGTAGAAAATTTAGTGATATCATAGCACAGTAGAATACAGGAAGAAATCCAGGAGGAAATTCTCAAGAGGAGAAATGAGTTGACCCATCATCTGTTAGCAAAGGAGATGAATAATTGACAGGACATCTAAACTGCTTAGTCCTGTACAGATAACAAACTAATGCCCTGTGGACATCCAAAGTATGGAGTTTTTCCTCATCTTTATGAGAGTGAGGCTTTGAAAAAAAGGTTGGTAAGCATATAGACTGATTTCAGTGAAAATCTGACACCACTTTTGTTAGAAATGTAGGGTGTGGATGTAAGCAGACCTTACCTTTATAGAACACCATATGGGAGATGGAGGATCAGCAACTAAAGTCTGAAATTCTGTTTTGCTACTACCCAAAGTAATAACCCCCAGGAACACTGCCTTAATTGAGAGATGAGAAAAAGAGCAACTGGTCATAGGCTTAAAAGGGGGAAGGTCCCATTAAAGCTGACAAAATCAATTTTAGATCCTATGATGGTGTGGGATCTCTTACAGATGGGAAAAGCCTGTCCAACCCTTTCAAGAATCTAACAGTAGTAAGGTTAGAAAAAACAGATCTTCCTTCTATAGGAGAATGGAATATGGAAACAGCCACCAAGTGAACTCTCAGGGAACCAACACAGCAGCGTAGCTAGTGGGGTGCAGGGGAAGCAGCCGCTTCCCCTCAGCACATTTTCCAAAAGCGGTGCCTGCTGGGCCGGTGCTGGGGGCAGCACAGCTGGAGGCGCCATGGTGGGGGGGTGGCAGGTGCGGCCGGAGGAGCTAGGGGGCCAGTTCCTCAGCCATGGCGCCCCACACTCAGCGCGGCCCCAACATCGCCGCAGCCACCTCCTGCGGCAGCTCAGGGCTCGGCAGCCAAGTGCTCCCCGCCCCTTGCTAATGCGGCAGCAGCAGCATCTCCCGGCAGTGGCTCGCGGCCCAGTGAAATATTCTGCGGCCCCCGCATCCCATCACAGCGGGCAGGGGGAGGTGAAAGGGCCCCTGAGCCTTTAAGGCCACCTGGCTGGCAAGCCCCACGTGGAGCGCACTGAGCACCGGGAGCGGGGCGAGCTTGTGGATCCAGGCTGGTGTTTACCCCTGACAGCGACGGGAGGGTCAGGGCTCAGCCCGGCCCGGCCCAGCAGCGCCATGGAGCGAGGCTCGGCCAGCGACTCATGAGCCGGAGCCGGGATCCACCCGCGGCGTGGGGCAGGATCGGCCGGGGACAGGCGGCAGCACAGGACGGAAGGTGAGCGGTGGGGGTCCAGTGCCTTGCACTGGGGGGTCTGGGCGAGGGGCTCCCCAGGGCCAGGCCCACAGGGCAGGGGCGCAGGCCGCGCTGTCTGGACGGGGGGCCCTGGCGCGGCACAGGAGCCTGGAGCCCGGGGCGGGGGGGATGGGACCCCGCGGGTGGGGTCGGGCGGCGCAGCCCACCGGGGGACACCTGCAGAGCGGGCTGGGCAGGAGAGACTCTCCCGGGACCGTGGGGGTACGGGAGTATCCGCACCCCTGGGAAGCCCACAGGAGTCCTGAGCCGGGCCCCGGGGTTAATCTGGGGGGGGAATGGGAGGAGCCAAGGGGGCGTGGCCAGAGGAGGAGCGGGGGGGGCCTTTTTTATGTTTGCTCCCCCTACACTTAGAACCTGGCTACGCCACTGAACCAACAGAGTTATTTTCTGTTAGGTGAAGCAGATAATCCAGAAGAAAATACACCTCTACCTTGATATACCGCAACCCAATATAATACGAATTCGGATATAACGCAGGAAAGCAGTGCTCCAGGGGGGCGGGGCTGTGCACTCCAGTGGATCAAAGCAATTTCGATATAACGCCGTTTCACCTATAATGCAGTAAGATTTTTTGGCTCCCAAGGACAGCATTATATCGAGTTAGAGGTGTATATGGAAGCCTGCACGGGAGGGGTACCCTTCTGCTGGGACCACATAGAGAATCTTCTCCATTTCATGAGCAGGGTCCTGTGAAAATTCCAATTTCATGAACTGTGCAGAAAATGCTAAATTAGTCCAATATCACTATTTTTCCAACAACAGAGAGGTAGAAGTGGGCATTCATGCAAGCCAGTCTTGTGATTGGTGTGGCTTGTAGTGTGTTCTGGGTAGTAGCGGCACTGGCTACTGTATGTCACATAAACCAGCTCCTGAGTCCCTCCCACAAACTATTGTTCTGACATGATGATGCTGCCATATGCTAGGAGCCGCACAGAGCACAAGACTGGTGCACATGGATGCTCGTTTCCAACTCCCTGCTGTTGAAAAAATCACAGCAGTTTGGAGGGGACTTGGCAGTCATGCATAGTCCACAAAATTCTATATTGTACCATTACACTACCATGAATTTAAAAAAAAAAGTCATGATTTTCTCAGGGCCTATTCATGAGATAAGTGCATTTGGTGGATGGCTTTCTGCTATTTAAAAGCATGTTTTGAATTTAAAGGAACAGTCCATTTCCTGGGGAGTTAACCAAGGAGCATCCTTATACATCTACTAATTGTCAGGAAGCAGGGAGGATAAGTCAGAGACAATGGCTTCATCAGGAGAAGGTAAGGAAGTGTTCAGTGAGGACATCACAGTATCAACCTGTTCTGATGCCTGCTGAACCTCCTTACCACATGGGTCAGACACTGGATATTTAAGTTCCACCACTTACCGAGTACTGGGATTGGCACTAGATAGAGTGCTTGGACAGAGACTTAGTAGTAGCAGGTGCAGGAGATGAGGACCTAGTGTCTCGAGGGACACCCTGAGGATTCCAAAAAAGCTATTACTGGATCTGATTTGGTATCAGAGACTAACCCCAAAGCATCCTATACCTGGACCTAGTCCAGTGAGAATGCCAGTGCCAAGACCTAAACCAGCAGAAAGGGAAATCTAAGACCTCCTGTAATGAGTGTGTATGATCCCACCTCCGACTCCAGGGAGGAGTAAGTATAATCAGAAAGCCAAGATGGTGCATGTAGCAGGGTGGACCCTGCTCCTGCCCTGAGGGGTTTAAAAGCAGCCTGGCAGGGCTTGAGAGCTGTGGCTCTAAAAGCTGGGCTGATTGGGGAAGTGGCTGCAGCTGGGCCACACCCCATCGGGCCACAGCTGGCCCCTATAAAAGGCTGGAGGACTGAAGCCCAGACAGTCTCCCTCTGCCTTCAGAGGGAGATGGGCCTGGCTGCAGGGAGCTAGAGACCAGATACCTGAGTGAAGCAGGGCTGGGGACAGGCTGGGGAGCTCCAGCCTGGAAAGCCCCAGGCTGCGGCCTAGCAGAGGGTTAAAAGGTACTGGGGGGTTGCAAGGGGCAACCCAGGGGTAGGCCAAGGCAACAGGTCCAAAACCCCTTTGCCTGTGATGAGTAGGCTGATACTGCAGTCTGCCCCAGAGTGTGGGGCTAGACAATGACTGGCAGTAGCCAATACTGAGGCAAGGTGGGGATAGAGGGTGGGGGTTCCCTGAGGAGGGGAGACCCAGAGAGAAAGGGGTTACTGCCAGGGGGCAGCACCCCCATGTAAAAGGGCACCGGTTCCAGGGAGGGACACGGGGGCCTGAGGACAGGCGGATCACCGGCCTGCAGAGGGCGCTACAGCGCTGGAATGAGCTAATTCCCGGAGTCACCAGCAGGAGGTGCCGCAGGGGTGAGTCTGACCCATCTACAGTGCAGTATCAGGCAGTGCAGCAGGACATTGGGACCAGAAAGCACAAGAAGTAGATGGTAACAGGGGAAGCATTAGCAGCTTTCTTGCTGATGGTGCTGTTTGTCTTCCTTGCTAAACAGCACAGCTTTTGGCTACCATCAGTATCGACTGGAAGGCAGAAGCTTGCTGTGAATTGGGAAGCAGAGAGGGATAGGAGGGGAAGCAAGGGGAGTTACTAAGACTCAGAGAGAGGAAGTAGCCAGCTCCAGGATGAGAAGGGTATCCCAGCAATTCTTATGCCAGTTCCTCAGTGGCTGGCACATACACACCTGCCCTCCCTGGACTGGGTATCTCTATCAGCAATGGCTGGACGGTCAGACTGGGCTGGACTAGGGACTCACATGAGTGACCATCTCTCCCAGCCAGCCCTGTGTGGTCCCTGCACACTAACCCCAACGAATGTAAAAGAAGAAAAGGAGAGGAGAGTTGTTGCTATCTGCTCCCTGGTGGCAAACCTGATCCCATGCACCAACACAACCATTCCAGACCCTCTCCCAGATCCTACTCCAGCCTTCACAAGATACTATGGGGGCAGAAAACATTGGGGGCCAGAAACATACATCAACCCTTGTAATATTTCCATTATGTAGGTGCTAGCCCTCACCACCTCCCAGTTCCACCACAATGGTACCAAAAACTGCGTAGCCCCTCATGGTGCCAAAGATGAAACAGGTACCAAAGCCTGCATTGCATGAATGGGCAATGCCATACCTCAATGTCTTGCAGCAACGGTGAGTATGGAACCAAGATGCAAAGGAGGTCCCTCAGGTGTTATCTGTACCGAGAGGGAGAGATGCCCCAAAGCATTCACTGAAAATTAAGTCAGTGCTGCTGAAGATCCTAACAACTCAGTCAGTCTCCATGGTACCAAAGGTAGTGCCGGATACAACAACTCTACATTGCTAGTCAAGTCTGTGATACCAGGGAGTTGCCTAGCTGGGCCTGGAGATCTAAACTCAATGCCCACCTTTTTCCTGTGTGACGTCGTTGCGGTCCTAGCCCTCATGAACGAAGAGGACTTTTCTAGCTAGAAGACTGTGAACTGCCTGATTTTTCTCTGCCATTTGTGCAGTACCAGAGAAGGAGAGTGGCATCTTTTCTCTAGTGAGGTGATACTGCCAAGTCTAGCAGTGCAATCCTGGGTGGATTAAGTCTGAACCCCTGTGTACTGAGTGGCTGGGTTCCAAGTAGAGGCATAAAGCAGTTTCCATGAAGAGGTGTCGAAATCTTACTTCCTGTAGAGAGGTGGGCCGGGGCTCGTCTCTCTCTGGGGCGGTGGGGACCTACACCGCCTCATTAAATTGGGGAATAGGTCTCGCGGGGAATTAGTCCAGCTGCAGGAGTCGTCCTCTGCGGCCACAGTAAGCCCAGGCCCTAGGTCAGGGTGGGGCACTGGTGAGTCAGGCGCTCAGGCCTCAGGCAGGGGCTGAGCAATCACAGTATACAATAGCAAGTCCAAGCCCTAGGTCAGGGCAGGGCAATGGTGAGTCAGGTACTCAGGCCCTCAGGTAGAGGCTGAGCAACAACAGCATATCAACAGTAGGCGCAGGCCCTAGGTTCCAAAGGGCCTGGGAGAGGGGGAGACTGCCACCCAACTTGTGGGTGGCAGGGGGGATGCAGGCCCTCCCACTCCACTGCATCCCAGCCCAGGACCCGCTGCTGTGTCAGTGGAGATCCTGTCCGCAACACACTGACATGGGTTCTAGCAGTGCTGCAGCAAGAGCAGGGTCGGCTGCCCCCAGGCTACTTCTAGACTCCCCTTCTTGAAGTACCTGGGTCAGGGTGGTGTACTCAGGGGCATCCAGCACCATGGGTTCCTTGGAATAGCTGGCAAAGGGTAGACTCGGCAACTCCTTCTGGTAGCTGGCACAGGGCAGGCTTGGCAACTCCTCCAGGTAGCTGGTGCAGGGCAGCGCAGGCCAGTCCTTGGGTTTACTGCAGGCCACTGGGGTTTCCCAGTCACGAGCTAGGACGGAGGCATCTGGCCTCCCCGGCAGCTGCTCTCTCGGTGAGCCCTGAGGTCAGGCCTTTATACTTCCGGGGCAACGCCTGACCCTCTAGGGGGCGGGCTCAGAGTTCCCTGGCCCCGCCCACTCTGGTGTCCAGAGGAACGCGTCTCTCTCCAGGGCAGCAGGGAACTACACCGCCTCACCACACTTCACTAGACTCAAACCCTTGCAGATAGGGTACCTATACCTAATAGGTCATCCCCTCAAACCCTAAACAATGAGAGTGAGGATTTCTGACTAGCATAGACTTGTTACAGCCAGAAAAGCACTTAAACCCTGGGGACTTAGGCATGCCCCAGGACAGAGCTTGAAAAGCTCCAACAAAAACAAACAAAAAATTGCCAAAAGCAAGTACACTAACTAAAACTATATATAATAATAATTTTTAGAAAACATTATCTCATAAGAGAAAGGGAAAGGTGTGATAAGCACACACATTCCAACTACCATGGTGAGAAGGAACTGAGGAGGATTGAGGCAGCTCTGCCCTTTGTACCTTAGGCTAACAGCAAAGCTTGCTGAGAGCACATGCACCACCCTGACAGATATCAATATGGGGAAAATATTTACTGCTTTGGGTGCACTGGCACACACACACACTTGAAGTGAAATGGACATGTGCAAGCATTCGAAGAACTTGGATTTTCAATTTTGCTGTAAGTGTACGAAGTCTCATTTTTACAGTCTTTCAAATCCAACTATTACATCCTCAAATCTCTCTCTTATTGTGGACTCCTTGATTTCTGTAGCGGTTTATACATTCTATAAATTCCTCAGAGTAGATAATGGAAATACAGAACTGTGAGCCAAAGATGGTATCAACTGGTTTACAAGTGTTTTTTCCTCCCCATGCTCACTCTTATTTGCTTTCCCAGAGCCTTACACACATTTTATTGTTGATCCTGCATGATTCTCAGGTCACAAAAATCATGCCATCCATGTCAGTATATTCCTCTTTCACTCCTCTTCTATTTCTAGGGGGTAGGGAAAGTGTTTAACCTAGGCCTGGTCTACACTGGAAAAATAAGTCTGCCAGGGATGTGAAAAATCCACACCCATAAGCGGTGTAGACAGTGCTAGGTCGACAGAATTATTCAGTCAACCTAACTACTGCCTCTTGGGGAGGTAGATTACCTATGTCAGTGGGAGTTTTAAGAGTAGACAAACTCCTAGTTTCACCAATTGTAACTGCATGGGTAAAGTCTGAAAAAGGCAAAATGTTATTAGGCAAACTGGAACCTGGCTAGGATTGACAACTCTACTCTAGTGTAAAATACCAGGAATTCTTGGAGTAAGCACTCCAAGGGAGGGTTACATACACACCTACTTGTCAGTACTTTTCAACAAGGTTCTGTGGTCAGGGATGCAACTCCTACAGCATAGCTCTGTGCAAGGTCATGAAGGTTAACTTCTGCTACACAGGATCCTAATTCTCCATCCTGGGTCCAAACAGCCATTTGTGGGGTTCTCCAGGTGGTGGGGGAGAAGAAAGAATGAACCTTTGACTGGAAAGCATATCCCAAAACAGCCTATTATTCAAGGTTGCTAGGTTATCTAAAAGGACACTGCACCTGTATGATTAGAAACTGATGCCCCAGAGAATCCAGACAAATGAAGAGACTGATATATGGAAACTAATATATCCAGATATATGGAGGCTCACTGGATGCACATCTGTACTTACAGGCCTTCTTCTTTGATAATCTCCAGTAGCACTGTGTGTGTTGTCTTGGACTTGCGTTTCTCATCAACTGGAAGACAAAAGACAGATCTAATTTTTAGCACTTTAAAAGTTGAAAGTACTCATCATCAACTCCTTATTCCTCTATTCCTCTAAAACTGCCAATTTCGCCTTCTCCACAAATTACTCAGTTTTCTCCCAGCTCCTTAGCCACCCCTGAAAGCATCCCTCTCTTTCCTCTTGATATTTAAGGTTTCCTGCCTCCATATTTGTTCACTCCCCAACAACACTAAGGGCAGGTCTACACTACAGGGCTCAGTCGACCTAAGTTACGTAACTCCAGTTACGTGAATAACACAGCTCTAGTCGACCTAGCTTAGGTCGACCTTTTGCGGTGTCTACACCGCACTGGGTCGATGGGAGAAACGCTCCTGTCAACTTACCTTAGGCTTCTTGTTCCGGTGGAGTACCGGAGTCAATGGGAGAGCGATCAGCAGTCGATTTAGCGGGTCTTCACTAGACTCGCTAAATTGACCCTCATGGATTGATCACTGCATGTCGATCCCCCGGTAAGTGGAGAGAAGCCCTGAGATGTGCCCCCTGGGCAGCTGCCCCTTAACTTTTGTTAATTCTTGATCTGATAATTGGACCATGAATCAGAGATGGGGCTCACTTCCCTGTTTCATTGTCATAAACATTCCCTGACCCCCAGACCCTAATAAACCTGCCTCTTACAGCTAGTTTACAGGTGACCATGCATTGGGAAAAAGCCTCGTTTTCTAAGAGCTGAGGATTGCTGTACAGTATTATGGGGCTAATTCAAGCACACATACCTGAAGATTTGTCAAATGATCTCATCCCAGTTCTTAATAAAGCTTTAGCCACAATATCAGATGCCTTCTGGTTCTGTAGTTTATAAGTAGGAAATACCCAGCTTGACTACCCAGGGCTGTTCAGAAGCTTAAAGTTTAATTTTGGGAAACATGAGATATTTGTACTCCCAATTTCGCTCTCACTCTGTGCTTTTAAATTCCCCTGTAGCACAATGCCTACATTAGGCAAGAACGTGCTGGTTTTACTCCTGCACATAGTGTTATTCCCATGGGCTGGCAAGACCAGCCACACGAAACTAATGCAATCCTGAGCAGTTTCACTCTAACTCTCAATTTTGATCACCTCTTCTAAATCTGAGAATATTCCTAGAGAGAGGTACTTAGGACAAGTCTACACTTAAAATGCTGCATCAGCGCAGCTGCTATAGCACTTTAATGAAGATGATCTAAGCTGACGGGAGAGACTGTTCTCCCATTGGTGTAGTTAATCCACTTCCCTGAGAGGCGGTAGTTACGTCGGTGGGAGAAGCAGTGCTGGCTACATGGAGGGTTAGGTCGATATAACTAGGTCACTCAGGGGTGTGGATTTTTCACACCCCGAGCAACAAAATTATTCCAATATAGGTCTGTAATGTAGACCAGACTTTAGACATTCAAATCTGAGCCGTAAGTCACACAGCAATGACTTTTCAGCTAATTAAAGAGTCAGTCAGTGCTGTTCCTAAAGGGAGAATCAGCCTCAGCTAGAAGAATGTTGCTGGTGATGAAGGAACAAAAGGAAAGATCCTTGTTTACACAGAGGAGATCCCTATGATGGAGGTGTGCCAGGCCCTTTGAGGTCCCCTGCTGGAGGTCTCGCAGTCCTAACACACCCTGCCTCAGGAAAGGAGCAGTGAAAGTGGGTCCCCCTGAGCTGCCTAGAAAGGCTGCAGGGCCTGAGCAGGTCAGTTGCTAGCTGGGACCAGAAGGGTGAGGAAGGACTGGAAGACAAAGTGACTCTCTAGGAAGGAGGCCTGGGAAAGACCCTGCTCAAGCAGGGATAAGACAGAGAGAACCCAAAGACTGTAACCCTAAGGTAATGGGCGAAGGTGATGGGACTCAGTGGGAAGCAGCCCAGGGAATACAGCAGCAGCAACTATTAATGGAAGCAGTACAAGGCTGCTGTTTATAGGGTCCCTGGCTTGGGACCTGGAGTAGTGGACAGGCCTGGGTCCCTGGGGAAATGGCCTAAGCCCTGAGAAGGGCTCAGAGAAGCTGGGAATGGATCACTTGATAATTACTTGTTCTGTTCATTCCCTATGGGGCACATAGCATTGGCGACTATCAGAAGACAGGATACTGGGCTAGATGGACCTTTGGCATAGCTGTTCTTATGAGATAGGGCTGAAGACCCAGGACAGAACCAACCATTAGTGGAACTTTGTTATTCCAGAAGGGGACTGAACCTAAGAGATGATCTGACTGGACAGCTGGGGCAGCAAGAACACAAAGTCAAAGTTTTGAGGGCAAAAGCCCTGGGGGCAGTGCTCTACAACAGAGCCGGGATGAACTTAAAGCCAGCCCAGAAGGGGGATGAGAACACAGCAAAGAGGCAGGGCTAAAGACACTAATAAGAGCACTGTGATATGCCCTTGATACCCCAGAAGGTGTTCATCCATTTTAGACTGTGATGTGAACTGAGGGCTGAGCCACTGAAGACGTGCCCTACAACAGCTGACAGAGCACCAGGAGCAGAAAAAGAGTGCAGGATCATACCCAGGTGACAGGAGGCACTCACAAGAGGTGAGTGCACCCCATCACAATCCCTATGCAACTACTCCCAGAAATGCCAAAGCTAAAAGGAAATGGAAACAAAGACAGGAGCCACAAAAACACTGGTGTTTACACACTTACCCTGAAGTCTAAGTCTAGCTGTATCCAAAGGAAAAAATACTGTCATTGCAGTCACACTGCCCTGAAAAATGACAGAACAGTTAATTAGCAATTTTTTTTATATCTATCTGTCTGTAATGAGTTACATACACAATCATTACAAGTTTCTCAGCAAAATTACTCCACATAATCAAGAACTAAACTATATTCTTTGTTAAAAACTGCTTAACAATGACCTTTTGTTTACCCCTCTAAATTCTGTTCCCACCCAAAATCAAAATTTGCTGGATAAAGGTAAAGGGTAATATGCATATCAAAATTTAACAGAAAAAGAAAATGAACCCCACAGACACCAATGACTACTGGAAACTTTTGGTCACAGGGTTAGAGAAAAGACTTTCAAATGTGATTAAACAAATTATAAATAAATTGAAATGATTGCAAAACTCTCCTTTAGCATAAGTTTTTAGAAGTCTGATGTCAGTAAGCAGATAAAAGAGCACCAGTTTGTTTCTCCATTCTCACTTCTGCCCTACCTATACAAGTCTGATAAAAGCTTATGAAGGAGGAATGTTAAAATTACATGGCATCCATCCCTCTAAATTAGTATCAAAACAGTGCCCTAGAGCACAATACAAGGGACCATTGTGTTATGGGAGGTGCTGCCTTCTAAATGAGACAAAATAGCAGTTCTCATGCTCATTAAAAATTCAGATGCAGTTTTTGCAAGTCAATCCCAGTGCTTAGCCAAATTCCAATTTAGGAAATTACAGTCTGCTTCCATAAAGTTCACCATGTACCGGTACCGGTAGTTTTAATTAGATATAGAGGGTGAAATCTTGGCCAATATTCTCTACTTCTTGTGCAGCACAGCCGTTGGATCCTGTAAACACAGGCGCCGGTTTCTAATTTTCCACAGGGGTGCTAAACCCCAGCTCAGCCCAGGCCCTGCCCCTAACTCCACCTCTTCCCCCAAGCCTCCACCCCCGCCCTGGGAGGAGTTGATTGGCAGGGGGGCAGCTGGTGGGCGGGAAGAGGCAGGCTTGGCTGCTGCTGGGTGCTAAGCACCTGCTAATTTTTCTGTTAATTTTTCACCCATGCTTGTAAATATGGCAATATGTAAATATGGCTCCTCCCTCCACAACCTCCACTATTTGCCTCACCACCCTGTTGAATCTTACTTTTAAGACTGTAAGCTCTTTAGAATGGAGCAGTCTTTTACTGTTCAGCGCCTAGCACAACCAACCTGGTTGAGCCTCCAGGCACTATTGTAATACCAAGACTCATAAAGTGGCCTGTAAGTATCTTCTTCTCCAGCTTCAGCCTCATAGCTCACAGATGATCTGTAAACAATGAAGCAACAAGGAAGAAAGCAGAAATTCCCACTTGAATCCAAGTGATAGCAACAGTGATTTTTTTTTTAAATTTTATTTCTATAATGTGGCTCTGTGTTAAGCCAAGAAAATGTTTTTTGCCTTGTGTGAAAGAGAGTTGTTATGTCTGGGTTATTCTGTGCACTCAATTTCAATTTTGTATTATGTGCTGAACTCGTATCTAACCTTGCCCATGGCAAAGTTATGTATTCCAGTCAGCTATCCTGCCCAGGGAAGGTGCTTGACACTTAGCTGAAGACTATCACAGAGACAGAGTCATCAACTTTAAATTGTCTCAACTGCTAGCCCAACTCTGCAGAACAGAATATCCATATCGTCAGCATGATTGATGGACCTGCAGCTTTCCAGGGGATGTCTACACTACAGGTGCTACAGCAGCACAGCTGCAGCACTGCTGCTATGCTGTGGCAATGTAGACAATACTACAGCAACAAAAGGAATTTTTCTGTTGCTGTAGTAAATCCATCCCCTCAAGAGACGGTAGCTATGTCAATGGAAGAATTCTTCTGTCAACCTAGCTGCATCTACAGTGGGAGTTACATAAATCTAACTATGTTGCATGGAGCATGAAGTATTTCACAGCCCTGAGCAACAAAGCTAGGTTGACCTACATTTTAGGTGAAGGCCAGGGCTTACTCTGGACACAATGGCAAAAGTAGAAAGGGACTGTATTTTAAGGGGGTTCCTTCTCTGAGCAGGGGGGCATATCACTGTCACATGTAAGCTGGAGGTGCAGAGGAGGGAGAGGGGGAGAGAGAGAGAAGGAGGGACTCTGCCCAGCCTGAACACTAGCAGACCTCACTTCTCGAAAGGGTGAGATTAGACTAGGATGGGGGTTAATCTCAGGACTTTTGTTATACTGTAAATTTCTGTAACTCTGCACTTTCTTAAGAGTAAAATGACTATGGTTAAGAGATTACTTTACTAAAAGTCTATGTTCCTTGCTTTCATACCACATTGTCCAAAAAGAGGTTAAACAAAAAGCTAGGGTTTCCCACAGCTGGGTGGAATTCTGTCTGTGTGTATATGCAGTTGGGGGTGGGAAACACTTAGGAGGTCTGGGACACTGATTTGGGGATTTAGAGTAACTAGACTGCAAGTCCCAAGGAAGTACTCAGACAAGAGGCCTGATCCTGGGAGTGCTCCCTAGAAACCCAAAGCTAGACTCTGTGGCTAGACTCTACCCAAACCCAGTTGGCTTAGAAGCACATGGGACCTGACAGCTGTGTCCACTTACAATAGACTGGTGACTGTACAGAGGCGGCACTAGGCCAGCTGCAACACCTTCCTTCACAGCAATTGCAAATTCTTGACTAGCAAGTCTGTTTCTGTAGATGGACAGCTTGGTCAATCTGAGTTGCTTCCAGTCAGTTGCTGAGTAGAGTGCCTCCTGGTGTGAGGAAGTTTTTTTTTTCTGATTTGTGCAAACAAAATTGAACAAATTCAATTGGAATTGTCTAATTCCATGGAACAGAGCAGGTTATTAAAGGGAAGAAATGCCCTATCTTCTCCGCTTCAAATTCCAGCTAATGTAGCTCTGTGGTACTGAAAGCATAAGAGCACTGGGATAGTGTCTTTTGTTGGTAGAGATTGTTTAACGCCCTCTTGGGGAAGGGCAAGTGACCAGGACATGTGCAATCAGACCTAATTATCAGAGCAGGAGTCAGACCGAATCAGGTACCGGGAAGTCAGAGTCCATTACAGGCCACAAGGCAAAGAGAATCAAGTATCAGGAGGCTGGCAGGGTCAGAAGCCAGAGTATAGTGTCTCTTGAGAGCAGGGTCTGGAGCAGAGGCAGGCAGGAAGTCTATATTGTTGCTCACACAGCTCCCCTTCAGGGCTACCTGTTTTATATATTGGTATTGGCCAATCAAGGAGTTGTCTGAGACCGCCACTCTGGTCCTGCTGGGTGGTACTTCCTGCCAAGCTGAGCCCCATGGGGTCCTCAAGTAGGAGCACAGTCTAAGCCTCTTGTGGTGATTGTGGAGGCATCAGTAGCCCTGAACCCCCCCCCCCCCCCAGATACCAGCCTTGCTGGTTGTAATATCATCCCTGCCTACAGGCCCCCCTTCGAGGTGGTGTCAGTCCAGGCTTGTCAGGGTGAGTTTTGTGGAATTTCTCCACCAGGTCAGGGGCATGGACATGGGAGGCAGGCTCCCAAGCACATTCTTCAGAGTCATAGCCTTCCCAATCCAATGGATAGCACAGGCAGCCATGTATCTGTCAGGAACTGAAGATGCCATGCACTATCGTATTCATCGTGACCCTGGATTTCGAGTGGTTGAGGTAGCGGTGTGGTTTGATTGGGGAGGAGGTGTTCATTATAGGGCTTTAGAAAGGAGACATGGAAAACTGGGTGTATTTTGAGAGACTGGGGAAGCTGGAGTTTTGAAGATAAATTGGTTAATCTGATGGCATATCGGGAAGGGTCCCAGGAACAGGTGGTCCAATTTGCAGGAGAATCACCTGGTCTGGAGGTGTTTGATGACAAGCCACATCTTTTGGTCTACTATAAATACTGGAGCTTCTTGTCATACAATCTGCATGCCGCTTGTATACCTCCTTTGCCTCTTCAAGGTGGTTCTTAAGCTTTTACTGAATGAAATGGATCTGTTGGACCCCATCAGTGGCAGTGGGATTCGGAGGGATTGCTGGTAACGCCAGGTGGAAATGGGGATAATATAATTAGAGAGGAAGGAGTTCCGACCCTTAGAGGCATAGTCAGCATTGTTGTAAGAAAACTGCATATGGCAGGAATATGGACTTGGTTCACCCATTTAGTTTGTCCATCTGTTTGGGAGTGATATGCAGGAAAAGTGGATATGCAGACCTCCAGTAATCTGAAAACTTCACACAAGAAGCAAGAGGTGAACTATGAGCCTCAATCAAAAACTATGTGGTCTGGGAGTCCATGGAGCTGGTTCACATTGTGCAGTAGCCTCAGCAGAGGGCAGCCAGTTGCAGAGGATGAAGCGGGCTATTTTGGTAAGGCAGTCAACAACCGTTAGGACTACGGTGTGGTCATCAGACGGTGGGAGTTCTGTGGACCAAAGCCTAGCCAGTCTGCAGGAGTACTAAGGTGCCAAGAGGTCTGGTTTGGGGTATCTTGGTACACAGCAGTTGCAGGAGTCTACATATGCTTGGACCTTTGCCTGCATACAGGACCTCCAGAAAAAGTGGGTGACCAGGCGGGAGATCTTCTGGTAGCCAAAGTGACCCACCGTTGGAACGTCATGGCACAACTGTAGCAGCTTCAGTCAGAGTCACCCTGGGGGCACATACATGTGCTTGTAGAAGTACATTACGCCATCCAACACAGAATGGTGCAACTTAGCCCCTAATGGTATGGGCAATGTCCCTTGGGCAACTAGATCTTCTTTCTAGGCGGGTCAGATAAGAGAGCAGGTCTTGCTGAATTATGGCATTAGCAAAATTACCAGGCTTGAGGAGGTGGAGGGCTTGGAAATTGGTTCTTTTCTTCCCTGGTTGTAATCTCTGTTTCCATAGAGCAGCGGTTCTCAACCAGCAGGCCCATGCGGCCCAATTAGCACACAGCTGCAGCCCACAATGATAAATGAGTTGAGAACCACTGCCATAGAGCACCAGTCTTCCCATTTCACTTTCCTGGGAAGTAGGTAATAGTAAACTCAAACAGAGAAAAGAACAAGGTCCACCTTAACTGTTTCTGGTTCAACACTTTGGCCTTGCGGAGGTACCTGAAGCTCTTATGGTCACTGAAGACCTATAGTGGGTGCTAAGATCCCTTGAGATGGTGATGGCATTCTTCAAATGCAGTTTTTATGGCACGCAGCTCTTTGTCCAGAATTGCATAGTTCACCTCGGCATGGGTAAGATCTCAAGAATAGAACGCAAAAGGGTGCAGAACTGACTGGGGTCCAAATCATTGCAACACTAAAGCCCCTACGGTCATGTTTGACACATCTGCTTCTACTATATATGGGCAAGTCAGGTCAGGGTGTGCCAGGATTGGGGCCATGGTGAAGGCAATCTTTAGCTGGTCAAAAGCAAGCTGGGCTTCAGACAACCAAACGAATGTCACACCTTTGCGAAAGAGTGAAGTCAAGGGAGTTATTACTTCAGAGATGTTAGCAATGAGTCTCCTATAAAAATTCACAAAGCTCATAGAGGGCTTGGCTGCTGTCCAGCTGTGAATGGCTTCCAACTTCTGCAGATCCATTTGGATTCCCTCCAGAGCGAAGATATACCCCAAAATTTCAATGGTGGCCTTGTCAAAGATGCACTTTTCCAGTTTGGAACCCATGCTTCTGTAGGTCCCCAGGACAGACCAGACATGATGGTAGTGCTGCTCTGGGTTCTCTGAGAATACCAGTATATTGTCAAGATAGATAATCACATAGTGGTCCAAACATATTGTTCACAAAATGCTGAAATGTTACAGGGGCAGTGGTTAAGCCAAACAATCACCAAGTATTCAAAGTTCCCATATTGGGTACCAAAAGCAGTCTTCTATTCATCCCCAGGCCTTATGCATACTAGATTGTACAGCCCCAGAAGATCTAATTTCATGAAGATCCTGGCAGTCTTCAAGCAGTCCAGCAATTCCAGAAAGAGGGATGGGGGTAAAGGTTATGAATAGTTACTTGGTTCAGTGCATGATAGTCTATGCAGAGGCCTAGTGACCCATCCTTCTTCAGGAAGGGGACTGGTATCCCCCACTGGAAAGGTAGATTGCCAAACAAAGCTCTTTGTAAGGTTTTCAGACATGGAATATATCCGCCCGTAGGGCACCTTTGCCCCAAGCTGTAGGTCTATCGGATGGTCATAGTCTCTGTATGGGGGTAGCAAGTCTGCATTTTTCTTTTCAAACACACCGAGATAGTCATGGTACAGTAGAATTTCAAAGTTACGAATACCTCGGGAATGGACGTTGTTTGTAACTCTGAACAAAACATTATGGTTCTTTCAAAAGTTTACAACTGAACATTGACTAAATACAGCTTTGAAACTTTACTATGCAGAAGAAAAATGCTGCTTTCCTTTTTTTTTAGTAGTTTACATTTAATATAGTACTGTACTTGCTTTTTTTTTTCTCTCTGCTGCTGCCTGATTGCATACTTCCAGTTCCAAATGAGATGTGTGGTTAACTGGTCAGTTCGTAACCCTGGTGTTCGTAACTCTGAGGTTCTACTGTACTTGTCAAGGAGGCTGAGGTTCTTGCCTGGGGCCACTCGTCTGGCTAGCCCACACTGTAAAGAGTTCTGCTTCCAAGGGTCTCCTTCCATCCTGGGGCCCCAGGTGCAGGTCAGCTGAGGGTTGGTTGCTTTGTTGGAGGCACGCTTTCTGAAAGTATTCAGGGAAGCTAATTTTCCCCTGCCACCTGGAGATACATGGGTCATACTGGTCCAACCAAGGAATGCCAAAGAATGGGGTCTGAATCACATCCAGGCACACTGTTTCTTGGTGCTTCTCTACTACAGCCTCTAGTGGGACAGCCTCTTGAGTTACTGGTCCCGATGATAGGGGCAATCCAACAATCATCTCCAAAAGGTCCAGTGTGGGTTTCAGCCAGAAGGGGATCTGGAGGGTCAGGGCTTCCTCAGTATCTATAAAGTTGGCAGCGGCCCCAGAGTCTATCATTGCTAACATGGGGGGATCTGCTGTGCCTGCTACAAGACCTGCAACTGCAGTAGCAACTGGAAGTGCGGGGAGGTGCCATGGTTCCCAGGTCGGGTTCTACTTAAGGGCAGGGTAAGGAGAGGGTAGTGGTTATGGAGCTCTGGTGCTACGCAGGCTGTGCCCTTCTACTGGGCCTGGGCTGGTCCATTTCCCAAGTTGTTGTATTCTGGACAGGAGGCAAGGGCATAGACCGATCCCCTGCACTAAAAACAGAGGTTCAACTGTCAATGACACTCTGTCTCTCTCCTCAGGGTCAGACGTTGGCAACCCAGGTCGACCTGCATGGGTTCAAGACTCTACTCTACAAGCCTTGGCATGGAGGGCAGGTGGTGGGGACTGTTGGGACACCTTCCTTTCCTCGTGCCATTCATGCAGCCATGAGTTAATCTTCAAGGCAAGGTCTACAAAGGTGCCTAGGTAGGTGGGGCTTTCGATGCAGGTTAGTTCATCTTTTACCTTGTCATTGAGCCCCCAGCAGAACTGGTAAAATTAGGCTGCTTCATTCCATTCAACATCGGCCACAAGTCATCAGAAATGGGTAGGGTATGAGGTGGCTGGCCATTGCCGTGGTGAAGTTTCCGGAGGACAGCCCCTGCTGAACGGATGTGAAGCAGGTCTTCGAAGATGGTCACAAAGGTTTGCAGGCATCCCAGTCAGAGAGCACAAGGCTGTTCTGCTCCAACACTGGGGAGACCCAATTAAGTGCTTCACTGTTGAGTAGGCTGACTACTAAACAAGTCTAGTCTATGGGGTACACTTGAGGGCAGAGCATTCAGGCAATGGCACTGTGGGAGCTGGTTCAGGCAATGCATAGTCTGTCTGGGCACATAGGGTCACTGCTTCTCCCTTGCGAGCTGCTTGTGTAGGGTTTGTGCTTCGGCAGTGAGCTGCGCCACATGAGCCTGTGACCGGCCTACTTGCTTGTGCAGGACCTGTGCTTTGAGTGCACACTGTGTAGCATGGGTCTGTAGTGCAAGGGTCTCCGCCTGCAGATAGGCCACTGGGTCCTGGGTCCTCAGGGACCCATGGTTGGACGGCTTCCCTTTCTATCATCTCTGGAGGAAACAGATGCATTTGGGGTGGTGGCGAAGAGGGTCTGAGCAAACTGTCATGATCAGGATGTGGGTGGTCAGACCTAGTGGTCAGAGCAGGAGTCAGGCCGAGTTAGGCATCAGGAGGTCACAGTCCAGGATAGGCCAGAGGGGAAACCAAGAGTCAGGTGTCAGGAGGCAGACAGGGTCATGGGTAGGTATGGACCAGAAACAGACGGGCAGTCTGTGGCTCACACAGCACCTGTTCATAGCTTCCTGGTTTACATACTGGTTCTGGACAATCAGGGAACTTTCTAAGTCCACCACTCTGGTCCTACTAGGGCAGGTCTTCCTGCCAAGCCTAGCCACACAGGGTCCTCCCATGGAGCCCAGCTTAAGCCTCTTCCTGTGATGCAGGGGCATCAGTAGCCCCAAAACCCCACAGTTCCAGGTTCCAGTCCTGCAGGTTCTAACAGCCTGATTTTAAAAAAAGCTTGCGTATGACTTGTGCTCAAGAAACTATTTAATGGAACTTGTGCCTTAAGAATCTGCCAGTCTATTTATCACACAGGGTGAGAATTTGCTAATTTATATCTTACATATCTAGTATGTTAAGCTCAGTTTGTGATTTTTGTTTATTTACTAAGGTAATCTGCTTTGATCTGTTTGCTATCACTTATAATCACTTAAAATTTACCTTTTGTACTTGTTAAGCTTATTTCTTGTTTATAACATAACCCAGTTTGTACAATTCATATCTGGGGAGGGTGTCAAGAAGCAGTACACATCTCTCTCACATTGAGAGAGAGAGGGCAAATTTTTATGAGCTTGTGCTGTGCAGATCTTCCTATACAGTGCAAGACAGTATTATTTTGGGCTTATCTCCAAAAAGGTATGTGCACTTTAGTGCTGGGTGAGTCCCCTCATACAGAGCTGACCTCAGTCTGTGTCTGCAACTGGGTATGGCCCTACCTGTCTGTGTGTGCTGCAAGAGGTCGGAAAGCCTAATTCAGCAAAACGGGGAGAGGGAATCCAAGCTGGTGGAACAGGCGAGGTTCCGTGAAACCCGAGTACATCAGGTGGCATCCTGGATAGGGGGTCTAACCCATCATGCTTGGTTTTCAGAATTTTAAGTTTTGCTGAACTGGATGTTCGGGAAGAGCACAAGTTACCCCAAGTTTTTGCGAGTTAATTTCTTAGTTTTTTAAAGAGAAAAAATGTTTGTTGGTAGGAGTTAGTGGTCATTCAGGCAGTTGTAGTTCTCATCCAAGTTTGCAGTTGATATGCTGCAGTGGCTAGGTAATAATCAAAAGACATAGTTTTTTATATAGTAATTTTCATCGGGGGTGGGGAGAGGAATAGCTCAGTGGTTTGAGCATTGGCCTGCTAAACCCAGAGTTGTGAGTTCAATCTTTGAGGGGGGCTACATAGGGATCTGGGGCAAAATCAGTACTTGGTCCCACTACTGAAGGCAGGGGGCTAGACTTGATGACCTTTCAGGGTCCCTTCCAGCTCTACGAGATAGGTATATCTCCATATATTATTAAAATTACATCATTATTCCCATTTTACAGATGCAAAAGTGAGGCACGGAGAGGTGAAGTGACTTGCCCAAGGTCACTGTTACCCTGGATTTGAGAGGTATGTGTAACACAGATTTTGATCAAGCTAACTGCAACCATGCTATGTGCCTTCAGCCACCACAAATTAATAAAATAGACCACCACGTAGTTAAGAATTAATTTGAACAAACAGGGCTTCTGGAGGCAAGGTCAAACCCTTGCGGGCTCACAATTTCTGCTAATCAGAATGGGAGGAGGGGAGAAAGTCAATTTGAGAGCAAAAGAAAACAAGTGGATGGGAACCTTGAGATTTGGGCACCTTTGATATAGAAGCTTAATCATAATAACATTGTTAGGAATATTTGTTGATAAGTTTATTGAAGTTAGGAGAGGTAATGACCCAGTAGGGGTGACTATGAGCAGTGTTTTGTAAAAGTTAGTTATAAAAGACTGGAGAATAGAGTGTATTTTGGAGCAGTCCTCTGATGCTATCCTAAGAGAGTTTTTCCCCCCCCGACATCTTAGTCCCCAATGGGGAAGAGACCAGCCATCGCAGAACTGCTGAAAATTACTCAATACCCTCCCAGATTCTAAGTAATGATTTGGGATGTTCTAAACCTATTGCTTATGTCCATGTGTGCTTAAATCTGATAAATTGTAGTTTTAGATAAGACCACACTTACTTGTATTAATCTTTCATCAGACAGAATTGCTGTGTTCTCATTGATTTATTCCTTACACCGCCTGGAGTGAAATACCACTGCCTTGGGTTCTGAAAACCCTGAGTAAGAACTGAGCACACCCAAGCATAATTCCAGTCCAGTGGTCTTTCCACTAGGCCGTACACATAATCCTCCATGCTCTTCCCCCTGCCCACCCCAATATTTTGTTACAGTGGAATGGGGATAATGGTTGTGCTTTGAAAAGTTTGCAAGTTGCTAACAGGGCCAGTGAGAAATCTCATCCATGGTCTATGTCCTGAAATCATGACAGTTTTAACAGACGGTTGTTTCGGTAACTTTAAGCATGTGAGAAAAGATGGTGTCTTTCTCCTTCTCCACACCCTGCCCCACCCCCATATCATTTCCATCCCCCACCATTTCCAGCTCCCCATCCCATTAAGCCATTAGTTGGCACTATAGAAGCCATTAACATGTAAGTAGTTGCACTTTGCTGTCTCTTGTCTTATGGAATTGCATACATATCATCACAGCCAGCAGCTTACCAATGGGCTGCATGCTACCTTGGTTATGTAGCCCAAGCTACATATTGCTCTCACTCCCACTACCCTACCTCCAGGTGGGACACCTACCCCTGCTTCAGCCAGGCTTCCATAGCCAGGCTTTAGGTCCGCCCAGGCACTTCTCCTCCAAATCAGGCTGTTCCTCCACACATTCTGGCTAGCCCCTCCAACTCCATAGGGGTGATGTGCATCTTAACTATTCATTTTCTGGATTTCAGCTGTTTCAAGGTGTTACCTTCTGACATAGAAACCCCTTGGCAGAGTCCCCTGTTCTTTGTAAACAGCTCTCACATCAGACCTGTCAAACTCATTACATCAAACACACACAGCAGGTACTGAGAGGGGTTCAGACCCTGCAGAAAGGTAGGGCTCCCCTATATCCCAGCACACAGGTGAAAAGAGAAAATTCAGGACCAATATGCCCTCCCAGCCCTACACCCCCTCTGCTACCCCTCATTCTTTAACCTCCCCCATGTTAGCCCCTTCCCTGAGCCCCCCCCCAACCCTCTATCCTACCACTCATTCCTAATTATCCCCCAGGCCCCTCTCCATAACCCCCCACCCCTCACTGGAGCCCCACACCCTTCTGCTCCTATTACCACCTAGTTTTGCACCCCTAATCCCAGGGGTGTAGGAATGAGGCAGGGGATGGCAGAAATAGAAAGGAATGTCTCATGATCACGGCAGCTGAATGCTACCCTGGACAAGTGGATAACATCCATGCCACTGGGATGCTGGGCAAATCACAAATTATATGTTTCACACATGGCCACTAATTGTGGTGTTCATTTTCTGGATGCCTAACTTGAGACTCCAGGCTTGGCTTTGCAGAAGTGCTGAGCAATCACAGCTGCAGCTGAAGTCAGTAAAAGCCCTGCTTTGAACATGCAAAAATGCTATATAAAGCTAAGTACTGTGAAAAATCAGGTCCTAGACATCTCATATTGGACACCAGGGTGGACTTGATTAAAATCAAATTGATTTAAAATCACTAGGCAGGAAAACTCGATTTAATCATGGATTTCTACATAGAAGTGCATTCTTGCTGATTGTTATAGATGTATGTTTCATTTTTAGAAGGTACACACTATACATTTTTAAAGTGATTTATTTTGAAAATGTTTCAGATTAATTTTACAGCTATATCAGAAAATGAATTATTGTTTGGTTGTTTCATTTACCAACTGTAATAGAGGCAGATATTTATGACATCACTGGGAGGTGAACTATCTCCAATTCAACAGGCTAATCATCAATATTTGGAGGATTTTTTTGCCATGCTGTATTAGGAGGAGAACATCAACAGACCAACGTTTAAATTGTTTTATTTAACTAAAACAACATTATGTATTATGGATTTTTTTTCTTCAACAGCAAACATAATATTTTAACAAAACAAGCATATGAATTTTTGAATTTACTTAACATTCAAGTTTTTTAAAAATCAGGTTTGTTTTAGTTAAAATTGTCTTTAACTAAAATAGTTAAATGGCATATATATTTTTTTAAATAAAAATTAAATTGACTGTCAGCCAGTTCAACATGAGAAACTTAAAATATTCTGCAGCTAACTCAGTCGTCTTCATCTTCATTTTCCTGTTTGTTCATAATCTGGGAAAGAAAAAGAAGCTTTCCTGCTTTTTCAGGTCCCAAATGATTTCGCAATTTGGAATTAATTAGTCCAAAGGAAGAAAATATTATTTCTACACCAGTAGAAGAAGCTACTGCTGTTAAAAGTGAGATTATCACTTCAACAGTCTCTGAATCCAAGCGACTTCTACCCCTTCACTGGTGTGACTTTCTTTAAAGCATCATCAACAAACATATTTCTTGAATGGTTCACCCTTAGTGCTGAAGTTTAATATAGTTGGCATTATGGAGGGATGATTGCTTAGTGTCCATGTCATAGCCAACTCCTCTTCTTCAGCAGTTAAGGTTTGACCCTGGTACAGAAAATTGAGAATATCTGCAAGAAAGTGAGCTGGAGATAGAGTTAAATTACAATCATTAAAAAAAACAAATGGGACAAGTACTGTCATTGCATATTGCTCTTTTTAAGAGCTCACTCAGTTCCTTCCAAATTTCAACAGCATCAGCAATAAAACAGCTATTTCCCTGCATTTTGTTCAAGGCTACAGAAATAGGCTTCAGGGTACTCAGCATGTGTTTAACATTTCTCTTAAGCCCAATGTTGAGAACTTTGGCTGTGACACTGCCATCTATTTTTTCACGGTTTTGTTCACAAACTGTCATCAGATTAGGCCAGTTCTTGATATAGTGCTCAAAACAGTCCACTACTGAGTTCCATCGCACGTCTTGTGGGAGAATGACCTTGGTTCCTCCCACTTTTTTTCAGAGCAGCTGCTGCAAAGTGGTTGTTATGAAAGTATTTTTCAATTTCAACATTAGCCTTTATTTCTGGAACACTGAAGTCTTTGGCTAGGTGGTGCATAAAATGAGCACTGCAACCGTATGTAATTAGCTTGGGACTCTCTTTACTCGCTTCTAAATAATTTCTTCTCATCTTGGATACATTTGCAGCATTGTCTGTGACCAAGCTGCATTCTAGACATCTGAATTTTTTTTTCCAGAGTCTGTTATAGCTTTTACTGCTACTTCTTGTAAGTATTCTGCTGTGTGTGCGCATTTCCTGATGTATCAATTGTTTCTGTAAGGAAGACATTCCCTTCTTCTGTTGTCACACAAGCACATACAACAGGATCATTGTGGTCCATTGCTCCACCCATCAAGACTCAGGTTAACAATTTTACGCTCTAGACTTTTTGCACACTGCTCAATTTCTCTTTCATACACTTTATCCAGCAATTTGCCTGCGACATCTGCTCTGTTCGGTTGACTGTATCCTGGTCTTAATCACTGAACCATGTTAATGAAGTGTGGGTTCTCAATAATACAGAAAGGAGAGTTTGTTTCATAAACAAACCGAGCAATTTTTTCATAAAATTAATCTGCTGGTTCTTATCACAGACTTATCTATGGTTGTTTCTGGATGATGGAGATTTTTTTTTCTTTTTGCTACAGGTGATATACTGTGGCTATGATATACATGATGTGACTGAAACACTACCATTGGCAGATAACTCAAACTATAGAAAATGATGGTGATCTTGAAGGTGGATAGTCTTCAGAATCCTGTACATTGAGGATGGATTCTCCTAAACAAAATAAAATCAATGCAGTTAATTATCATACTGCTCATTTAGCATTACTCATTGCATTCACGGACACTCAGTACTACTTTAAAGGTGAAATTGTAAAAGGAAGATCTGCCTATTTCAGCTATTTATTTTTTATCTAAACTGCATCTAAAATGATAGTACCATACAGTAACAACTATATTTTTTGCTCAAACATGAGAATTCAAGAATAGTCCAGAAGGAAGACAGGCAGTCCTTAAGAAAGAAGTATGAAATTAAAAAAAAAAGTTTACCAACCTGAAAATCCTGCATGTTCAGACCTGTTCCTTTCACCATCTTCAACGCAGCTTCCTCCTGAGAAGGAACACTTCTCATGATGTTGTTTCATTTGGGCAACCAGGCCTTGCATTTCTTTGTTGCACTGTTTGCATTTTGCACACATGCATGTCTTACCCCCATTAAAATATTCCCAAACTTGGTCTCTTATCGTCTGCTGCCATTATAGGTTTTCCCCTCTAGTGAGAGAATGGTATGGTAGATCTCAAATCAATTAAGGCTACACTCAGACCTCAAGACATCTGGAATATGCTGCTCAAACAGTTTCATTTTTGTTTCTCCTCCGTCCCTCCCTTCTCACATTTATCTCCAGACGACTTCTCCTTGTCCAGATCTATTCCGCCACAAACAATCTTCTATTCAGTGAACTTTTTGAAACTTTGCACTTTGAGAGAGAGGTAAGGGATTGACTCTGTGTACGGAAATTTACAGAAAGACAATAGGGTTGAGGTCTGTTATTTCTCACCTCTATATATTTATTTATTTAAAAACATTTTTGCTGACAAGCATGTTATGTCTGGAGACACAAATCCACAGTTTGAGAACTGCAAAACTAAGCATTTCTGATGGTATCTTCTAGACTGAGCATTGAGTCCCATTGGGTAGATAGAAAGATTAACCTGCCCCTGGAGCCCCATAAGATTGGGTCCCTAATCCATGAACTATTGGAACTCATTTACAAAACTTTTCTTAAACATTACATGAATATATTGTCTCATACTATAGAGTCAGAATTTATAATCCCTATTCTTTGAGCTATAATGTATCTTAATTAAAACTATCTTTGGATAGGTTTTTTCCTTAAAACATTTTATCAAAAAAATCTGATTTTTTTTTATTTTTTATTAATTGATTTTTATCCACCCTGCTGGGCACCGAAAATTAGTTGACACTTTTGACTTCTCTCTCTATGCCTCAGTTCCCCATCTCCAAAATGTTTATACCACCACTTCACCAGAATGTTCTGAAAATAAATCTGTTAATATCTGTGAAGAACTCATACTATAGTGATGAGTACCACAGAAAAACAAACTAAGTAGTTGATAATTCTGTACTGAAAGCAGGATTTAAACAGCATGCAGTAAAGCTCTAAAACCATACATTTTTCAGTGAGGAGAAAAAAAAATATGAATAGCTACTTCTTCAAGCCATCTTGTGTACCAAAAGAAGCAGGAGCCTGTGGATTATACACCTCTACCCCGACATAATGTGACACGAATTCTGATATAACGCGGTAAAGCAGCGCTCTGGGGGGGACAGGGCTGCGCCCTCTGGTGGATCAAAACAAGTTCGATATAACACGGTGTAGTGAGGTGGCCATGGATCCCAGCCGCCCCAGGGTGGGACGAGCCCCTCCGGATGCCAAAGTGGGTGGAGCCAGTGGAGCTTGTGCCCGTCCCCCAGAGGTCAGGGCACAGGACAGGAAAAGCAAAAGCCCAACCCCAGAGCTCACTAGAGGCCCAGCCGCCGAAGAAGCCAGATGCTTGTGGCCTAGCTCCTGGTTGGGAGACTCCTGCAGCTTGCGGCCGACCCAAGGACCTGCCCAACGCCGACCAGACCCCAGAGAAGCTGGTAAACCTGCCGCTGACAAGTTACCCAGAGGAGCTGCCAAGCTTACCAGTCGCTGGGTACCCAGAGGAGCCCATGGTGCTTGACTCATTGGAAGACTCTGTCTAGACGCAGGTACCTGTGGAGGGGGAGGTAGGAAGTAGCCCAGGGGCAGCTGACCCTAGTCTGGCTGCAGCACACCCAGAACCAATGTCAGTGTGTTGTGGTCCGGATCCCCACTGAGGCAGCAGCGGGTCATCTACTGCTGCTAGGGCCCCGGGCTGGGATGCCGTGGAGTGGGAGGGCTGCGTCCCCCCTGCCACCCGAAGTGCGGGTGGCAGTCTGCCCCTCTCCCTGGTCCTTCGGAGCTAGGACCTGGGCCTACTATTGAACTGTTTGCTCAGCCCCTGCCTAAGGGCCTGAAACACTGACTGTTTGTTGACCTGCCCTGATCCAGGGCCGGGGCCTTGCTAATAGTAAACTGTTCGCCCAGCCCCTCCCTGAGGGCCTGAGCTGGTGACTGTTTGCCGCCCAGCCCGGCTAACTCCCCCGATTCACTGGACCTAAGTAGTGAGGCGGCCTGGTTCCCAGCCACCCCAGAGAGGGGGGAACCCCAGCCAAACCCCTACACATGGTTTCACCTATAACGCAGTAAGATTTTTTGGCTCCCAAGGACAGCGTTATATCAGGGTAGAGGTGTATAATTAAAGATCATAATGCATATGCACAGTGTAGCTGAGGGTTGCATACACCATCCTTATGCCTTAATAGTCTTTTAACACAGGTTTTGTGTATAATTTTATATTTATGTTGCTACAAGAGTAGTGCTCTTCCATGGTCAATTGTTGAGTCTACATATAAAACTAATTTGTAAACAACTAGTCAAGGATGCTAAGAGCCAAGGAAGTATGTTCTCTCGTCCCCCATTTCCAGCATTAGTATAAATATCAATGAAATAATGAGAGACAGAGTTATACACTATTTTAGCTAGAAGTATTTCATGGTTTCATGTACAAAGATCCTATGTCTGTTGAGGAAGCAACAGGATATGCTGTGAGAAATTAATCCATATCCCTCATGACTAGTGAACGCCAGGAGCAATGTCTCAGGTCATTATTAATGGAGACCTTTAATGAATAGGCCTTCCTTAAGAGGAAAACACATTTGATGATGATCTTATCAATTGATACCTGGTCTTGAACTTCAGGCTTTAAGGGTATATCTTCCCTGCAGAATTAACTTATATGACCAGTACTTGTGTACAACCACTAGAGTTGGCCTGGCCCATATAAAAGCTGCCACACTGCAAACCCTAATTCCAGGTCTGTGTCCACATTGCTGGTGCCCTCACCCAGGTGTAGCATTGCAACATCTGCAAGTGCATCCTGTGGGTCTTACGCAGCAGCGAAGCTAAGCCCCTCCGAGTTCTGTGACAGTGTTAACTGAGACAACTTGTCAGTCCTTCTGACACAGAAGTGTCCTTAACTTACAAACTTAGTAAGTAAAGTACTTGTAGTCTGGTGCACACTAGCTTTTGGTCTATGGCCTTCATTCAAACAAGCAGCAAGGCATGGATTCAACGGAGAATAAGGATCTGTTCCAGTTGTTGGCATTAATACAACTCTCATTTCAGGAACAGGAAGCAGATGCAGGACAGGAGATGCAGTGGTGGGTCAGCTTTTTGCCAGAAGGCAAAGGCAGGTTGTTGCTGGGAGAATGCAACAGAAGACTATATGCAAATATAGCAGAGCAAAGAGGGCTGATGCAGGCTTCAGTCATGTAACTTGATCTTGTTACTCATGTGAAGACAACAAACTACCTCGTCTTCACTACAATTTTATCTTAACTCAAGTTAACACTTTTTTTCCCCACAGCAGAGACAAGGCCTTTTTCATCTATTCTGTTGCTGAACTATTGCAATGCACTCTATTGAAGGGGAAGGCTAACGTTGAAGGCACTTCAGAATGGAGATGTGTTGGGGTAAGCACATTAAACTTGTATTACATGAACTGCAAGGGGCTTTTGTCAGTTGCTTCTGCATTAATTTAAGATATCTGTTCTAATCTATAAAAACCCTCTCATTTCTTCCCAAGTACTAAAACCTCTATGCACCCTACAATCACTGAAATTATATGAGAGGCAGTTGTTAAACACCTGCTGTGAATGCTTGAGAACTAGTGGGTAGGCCACTATTGGTGGAGGGTTCTAGGCTATGACACAAGGTTCTTGAAAAGCACAAGGGGAAGCTGATTTTTTATAGCTTTCACATTTCCATGCAATGTCATAATTTTGGCCTTTTGTTGACTATGCTTTTTTTTTTTTAACAACTGTATTACATATATGAAGGCTAATGAGTTTCATATTAGTAAATATTTATATGATGATAGTGCACATAGGTCCAAGAGGGGACAAGGTCCGCATTGTAGAGATGCTGTATAACAGAAAAGAGAATCTTTGCCATGGGAAGCTTCAAACCTACAAGGGTTATGGTATTACCCAGCAATGGCTTATTATGAATAATTTTGTTGAATAGTCTACACTAAGGAACATTTTTAACCCATGAAATTGACATGGATTAAATCAATTTACTGTTAAGTTATCACTCAGTTTATTTAAAGCATGCTAACAGATCTCTACAAAAATGAAATGCTAATTCATTGTTCCAGATCAGGTGGGGTTAAAAAAAAAATCTCACTAACAGCTTTCAAAGACTAGACCCACTCTTAGATGATCAGCTTTTAAAGTCAAAAGAGAAAACACTTTCTTAAAATGACTAGATAGTACTTTAATCCTGTATAAATGAGGTTACTCCCACAAAGGGTGACCTGATGTCCCGATTTTACAGGGACAGTCCCGATCTTTGGGTCTTTTTCTTATATAGGTTCCTATTACCCCCCCACCCCAGTCCCAATTTTTCACACTTGCTGTCTGGCCACCCTACTCCCACATGATAAGTTGTTTTCATGCCAACCACCCCTAGTGCCTATTGCACATGTCCTCATTTTCCAGTGACAGTATCCAAGCAAACAAACCGAACAGCCTGAGACACACACGGATACAAACAGGTATACATCAAAGTTTATGATTTTTCTATTTACAAATATTTCAGCTAAGGAAGTTAAGAAAACTACCAATTATGGCTACAATGAGACATTCAGATATATATTAACATTGTAGGCATAAGTAAAAAAACTACAATTTAATTTCCTGGTGCTAAGTATGTCTTGCTTCCGCTGGGCCTTCATTCTGCACACTGCTAGAACTCAAGCAGAACCCTTGTGGTACAGTAGCATGTAACAGCAGTTCTGCTTTGGGAGACTTCAGGCAAATAGGGCAGTTCCATAAAGGTCAGACAGAGCACACAAATTTTCAAAGTGTTATCTATACTCCAGCAGGAGACAGGTATTCCTGTAAAAGGAGGAATACAGAATTCAGTGCCACCCCACCCTCCCACTCTTTGCTTTCATTAAGCCAACTCTTTCTATCAGGGGAAGGAAGGTAGTCTCCCTGGAGCTCATCAAGGCTGCTTAGCAAAATAAGAGTGCAAGAATAGCCTTAAACTTCATTGTGCTGGCCCAACATTGGAACTCAAAAATCTTTGTTTACGCTGAGTCTCAAAACAAACACTTTTGTTACTGTAGCCAGAAATAATTTGGCATCTAAATTATACAAACCAAGCAGTTAACTCCCAAAGTCTCAAATGTCTATCAGGGAATACATTAATACATATACAGCAAGTTCTTAGCCTTAGAGGATCTTATCAGTGTTAGTTAACAAGACACATTTAATGAGTTTGGCCTACACTATTCTGTACATTAACTAAATGGGAGAAGCCCCACTGCTTAAGGCAGTGGTTCTCAACCTATTTACCATTGTAGGGGACACACATGCAGCTCTATGTGCACACAATATCTATATCTATATCTATACACACACACACACACACTCACTCTACCTGTATGGCCCTGAGGATGGCTGTGTGCTGATTTAGCTACAAGTGGTCTGCAGGTTGAGAACCAGTGGCTTAAGGTGTTGTGAACTCAGCAAACCCTTTAATATTGAAAGAACTCTCTCATATTTGTCAGGGATGATGAAGTTGAACAAGATGACTTTAAAAATCTATTCCAGATATAGTTTCTGTGGCAGATGATTTGGAACTGTATCATTTAATAAGCATCAGCGTCTCAACTGTAAGACAAGACTGAGGAAGCTTATAGTCTAAATAGACAGACTACACAAAAGTCAGATGTACTTGGGGAACCAGGAGGAGACTCAAGCTATGTTTATATTTGGAGTACTTTACTGGTATAGGAATACTGGTATACTATACTGGCAAAGTACTCCTAGTGTAGATGCACATCTATTCTGCCAAAACTGCTCTTTTAACCAATATATTAAAAAGTGCAGTTTTGCTAGTGTAACTATCTACATTAGGGGCTTCTGCCCAGGGCCGCCCAGAGGATTCCGGGGACCCGGGGTCTTCGTCGGCGGGGGGCCCTTCCGTTCCGGGACCTGCCGCCGAAGTGCCCAAAGACCCGCGGCGGGGACCCCCCGCCGCCGAATTACCGCCGGAGCGAGACCCGCCGCCGAAGCGCAGCCCGGTCTTCGGCGGTAATTCGGTGGCGGGGGGGCCCCTGCCACGGGTCTTCGGGGCACTTCGGCGGCGGGTCCCGGAAGGGAAGGGCCCCCCGCCGCCGAATTACTGCCGAAGACCGAGCTGAACTTCGGCGGCAGGTCCCGCTCCGTCTTCGGCGGTAATTCGCCGGCGGGGGGTCCTTCCGCTCCGGGGCAGAAGGACCCCCCACCCCCGCCGAAGACCAGGAGCGAAGAAGCTCCTGCACCCGGCCCCGCAAGAGTTTTCCGGGCCCCCCGGAGCGAGTGAGGGACCCTGCTCCAGGGGCCCCGAAAAACTCTCCTGGGGGCCCCTGTGGGGCTTGGGGCCTGGGGCAAATTGCCCCTCTTGCCCCCCCCCCTCTGGGCGGCCCTGCTTCTGCCAGTACAGCTGTGTCAGTCAAAAATTACATTACTTCAGACCCCTGTCCAGCATAGCTGTGCTAGCAGAAGCCTGTAGCATAGAGACTGCCTTAGACTTTGTCCAAAACCCACATGCAGTTATATTATAAAGTGCTTATACCAATATAGCTTATTCTAGTTTGGGGAAGGAAGATACTTTATAGCAGTATAGCTTATTTTATATACATAACTGCATATACACTCGGCCTTTTACTGGCATAACTAGGTCAGGGGGAAATAAATCAGACTCCTTACTGTCAGTTATTGCTAGTAACACTTCAAGTGTAGACAAGGTGTCAAAGTGCTCTTTAAATAGCATACCTGCATGACAACTTTTTCTAAACAGTGGTTAATTTCTTGAAGTAATGAATTTTAAGGAGAGATGTAAATGGAAAGGGTTAACACCCAGTATATTCCAAATACACAGCAGAAAATACATAGAAATACCATTACCAAAATAAGTCCCTGTCTACACTATTAATGTGAGAACTACTACTATACATTTAAAACAAGTTATGATGAATACATTAGTCATCTAAGGATTCATTAATTAGACCAGAAAGTTTTGCCACAATGTAAGAGCAGTTTAGGTTACTAACACAGCTATTGCACATGTTTGAGTCTGTTTTTGATCTTGGGGACTGGCAGGCAACTCCCACACCTTGAGCAACCTCACAAGGAAACCTAAGGGGAACATCAGTTTGCTTGAAACTCAGGAAGGCCCTCTTCCCAATAGTGGAAGGTTAACTGATGAGATGTTGCAACAAGATGCTGTTGCTTACTTATAAAAACTAGTTTTCTTCCACCCAGGGCAGGCTCTACCAAGAGTCCAAGGAACTTAAACAAATTTGGTATTACCTCCAACGAGTTTATACCATTTTTCTTCCAAACCTCATTTAGCTGCGGTGCACTTGTTTGATATATTTTCTGATCATTCAAATATATAGTGGCTTTCATCTTTACAAATATGACAAGGCTAATTCTGAATGCATAACTTGGAGGTAAATATTCTGATCCCCATTTACAGAATCTAAGATACATCTCAGTTTAAGGCTCAAATCAAGGTGTTCAAATCAAGACAAGTAGGATACACTGCAATATAAGCCCAAGATCATGCCCAAATCTGTAGAAGCTAACTTTTACAGGTGCTGAGAACCAGCAGCTCCCACTGGCTCTGGTGGGAGCTTCAGGTGCTCAGCCTGGAAGTCAACCCCTAAGTGTGACTTAATTTGATCACTCAAATTGATCACTCAAAAAGAGAGGCAAGCAAAATTAGTGGGCATTTTGAAAATATGTCCCAGAGTGATTTGCCCAAAGGAATAAGTGACGGAATTGAGACTATGAGGAGTCTGGTGGCACCTTAAAGACTAGCATTTATTTGGGCATGAGCTTTTGTGGGTAAAAACCCATTTCAGAAGTTCTTCAAAAGAAGTTTTTTACCCAGGAAAGCTTATGCCCAAATAAGTCTGTCAGTCTTTAAAGTGCCACCAGATTCCTAATTGTTTTTGTGAATACAGACTAACACGGCTACCCCTCTGAGAATTGAGACTGGAGTTCCTGGCTTCAAGACCTGTGCTCAGATTACAGAGATGTTGGTGTCCATACAACAGATGCTGTCTTTATAACCAGCCAGCTCTCACCAAATTCAGAGTAGATAAAGCTCAATCTGGGATCACAATGTGCAGCTGTGGCAGCTTTACTGTCGTCATACACAGGTGAAAGTGACAAGTCAGGGAGGAGGGCAGCAGAGAGGAGACGCCTTGTGTTTACCCCCCTCCATGTTTTGCTGTTTCAATAGCAGGAAGGGGAAGAAAACGCCAGGCACGTCCCAAGCACAGGCGGTGGGTGCATCAGCTGGGCAAAAACGCAGCCCTGACTCCGACTTAGATGAGCTGCCAGAGCAGCAGCGGCGGCCCGCAGGGCAGTGACGGCGTCTGACACCTGGGCCCCCTGAAGGGTTTCCGCCGGGAAAGCCCCCGCCCCACAGAGCCGGGCTAGCAGGAGCCAGAGACGTGGAGCCCAATCCGGGGCGTTCAGGATCGGGCCCACAGAGCAACTTCTTGTGGCCCTGGGAAGCCGGAGCCGCTCTCCGCCACCAGCCCCGGGCTGCCGGAACCCCTCCCCCCGCCACGTCCACCCCCGGCGAGGCCCCGTTCAGTAGGGGCGGCTTGGCGGGCCCCTGCCCAGGACCCGGGATTCGGACCCCGCTCCCCATCCGACCCCGGGCGCCTCGCCCCGCACTCACCACAGCCCCGGCCACGGCGTGGACCAGGCTCTCGTAGGAGGACACCGCCGCCATGGCTGCTGCTCCTGCGGGGCCAGCCGTAAACTTCGCCGGCGACCGAGCGGGGCGAGAGGCGGCAGCAGGCGAGCAGGGGAACCCCGCTCCCGGCGCCCCGTCCTCGCGCTCCATGGCTCCCCCCGCGCACGTGATCTCCGTCCCTCCCCCTCCAGCGGCCCCCAAGCCCCGCCCGCTGCAATCGCCGCGCCCAGCCAGTCACCTCTCCGGTCTCACGCGCCGCTGAGCGCGAGGAGCCGCTGAAGCGCCGGCCAAGGCTTCCCCTCCCCCCCTCGTGCTCGTGGGCTCCCCCGGGGTCGCGCGGGTCTTCAAACAGGGTTGCAACCGTTGGGCTCAACGGCCGGAGGGTGCGCAGGGAAAGCCCGGGGCGGTGGGGGGAGCGGAGTTCCCCATGGGCCGGGCTGCACGGGGCCATCAGGGACCTGCTCCCAGCGAGGGTAAAGGGAGGGACATCGCCCCCCGCCTCTCACTGCGATACCCCCAGCAGCCGTTCTGGGGGACCGGCTCTCCCACAACTGCTGCGAGTCGCTTGTGCTCAGCGCCTGACTGCCCCCGGGGCAAGGCTCCCCCCACGTAGCTCACTCGCTGAACGGGCTGCCCTCAGCCGCCACATACCCAAACCACGCTCCCTCTGAGCGCTGCCTGCCCCAACTAGAGGTGCAACCAGCCCCAGAATTGCACCCCCCAAAAAGTTACCAATTCTCAATTTTATGAACTGCCACACTATTAAGTGCTTCTTAAAAGCCCTGCACTTGGAAGCTTATAGTTAGGTGGTATCTCAAACTTTCATTTTAATTCTTGTGGTTGCAGAGAAGAGCTTGAAAAGATGATGCAGGTGTGCCTTACTAGCTCAAAAAACAGACGGCAAATAAGAGTATTAAATACAAAATGTTGGGGGGAGGGAGGTTTAAGCCTATTCTTGTGGGAGAAGGGGCAGACTTGTGATTTTTAAGCATTTTGGGTTGGCAATGATGAAAAAACCCTCCTGCCTTCAAGATCAGAAATTAGCTTGACCAGATTTACAATGACAAAGAACAGGCCACTTGTTGGAGATACAGGTAGGAGCAACAGCTTGGGGGATCCCTGTATAGGAGAGAGTTGTTGGTATCAGTAAATGGGGAAGAAGGGAGGAAAAGGGTGCCAACTCCAGGTGTTCAAGAGTCATGAGTCAGGCCCAAAACAGATTTAAAAACAGTAGATGTAGGGTGTCTTATTTTGCTTTCTGATTTTTAAACCTTTAGGATGCATGTGGTTCAGATTTTCTAGCTTTTCTCTGCAACCATGAGGACTAGATTTTTTTTTAATTAAGCTGAGGTTTCATCTAATCACTAGCCTCCAGGAGCCGGAGCTTTAAGAGAAGCACCAATAAATTAGTTGGCAATACCAACTCGGTGCCTAGTCCTCCTTACTTTCAAGCCAGGCAATATTCCTTTTTGCCCATGACCACCTTCCCCATTTAGAACAATTATGCTTCTGTATTCCCTTTTGTGCTTTGTCCCTGTCCAACACCTTTTCCATATTTTCTAGGCTGTATTTGCAAGCCCAGCTTGTTTATTTAAAAAAAGAATTTTCAGTTTCGAGTCCTAAAATATTTCTTACTCTTGTAGTTTTGGTTCTCTCCTCTTGCTGCCTTCCTCCTTTATCTGCACTGTCTGGTCTTATGTTCCTATTTATATCTTTCACACTTTCTCTTTTGTCTATTCCTCCCCTCTTCTCTCCTACTCCCTTTCCCATTCCCTCCTTATCTTGCTCACTCTTACTGTTCCAGGGTGGAAAAACAATCTCCTTTTTGTCCTCTTTACCCTGCCATGATCCAATACTCACCTCTGATATGGAAAAAAAAAAGCTTAGCCACTGGCCCAGGCTGCATCAACAGACAAATTACAAACAGAGCATCTATAGATTTACCATTTGCAACAACAGCTGGAGACAGAACAAATACTATTTCAAAGATATGACTATACTTATTTGGTGAGAGTCAGCTTGCTTGAGGACTTGTGCAATGCAGGGTTCACAGTGAGGGCTTGGAGGAGACATGGCAGCAGGACTGCACTATTGAACAGGCAATTTGGAAGGTGGTCCTTGAGGCTTGCATGCCTTTATCTGTTCCACTAGCTAGCAGCTTCCTCCGGTAACCAATCCTGTAAGATGGGAGGAGAGGAAATAAAAAAATAGGACAAATGACTTTTTGTAGAATCAGCTAAACTGGTTGTTCATTTCTATTATCTCATGACCACCAACACTCCTCCAGGTTACATGGTCAATCACTATTCTACAATTGACTTGAAGTTTCTCAGGACAATCAGTCTTTCCCCTCTTCTACCAAGGAAATGTCATTAAGGAACTTTAATCAAAGTTAATTACCTTACTTTTGTATGACATTGCTTCTATTGTTATTTCCCATTTCTTTTTAGTCCATTTTCACTCTTCTCATCTCCCACTTTCATTCTCTCACATGAATAACACTCTTCCCTCACCCACTCCATTTTCTTTCCATCTCCATATTTCTTAACACTTTAACCAAAACTCAAAAATTCCCCTTGTTTGAAGGCTCATCATAACACTGCTGCTTCACCACTTAGAAACGGGTCCAGGGTCACCCTTTAACCAAGAATAGACAATAAAACCAAAATACACTCACAAAACAACAACTTCCTGTACCAAGTTGCCTTCTGACAACTTGACAAGGTGGTTTAATCAAACAGTCAACCAAGATTTCCCCTCTTGGCAGAGTGACCCCAACCCTCCTTTGGCAGGGTGGCCATAATCCCAACCCTCCTTTGTCTAGCAGAATAAAGAGAAAGATCTAATCTGTCCCCAGCCTATGATCATTCCTGAGTGGAAAGGAGCTCTACTTTTTCCTAGTCCACTGCACTCCTAAACATTTTATAACCTCACTCATGAGGTACAGCTGTTGGATCCAGCATCTAGCCCTCTAATAGACCACAAGTGTTAGCTCCAATCTCTAAGTCTGACTCCTCAGGCCGTCCCAATAAGAAGGGCTTTTCTCAGCCCAGTAAAGGGGTTTAAAGCCTCTCAGGGTTAAGTTATAGATAGAAGGGGCTTCACAAAAGGACTTAGATACCATGATGATCAGCATTACAACATCTAACTTCTAGAAACCTAGAAAAATCACAGGAACAACACTGTAGTCCTCAAAGCTGAGGGAGGTCTGCCGAAACCACGGGACCAGCGGACCCTCCGCAGGCAGCCTGGGGTGGCAAAATGCCTAGAGCTGCCCCTGATGCTCACTGTTTTGATCTCCGCTGCCCTGTAGGTTTTCACCCCTCCCCTTTCAAAGCTCTGAGAAGTATCAGACAGCTGAGCGTGCTGCTCTGCTCCAGGAACAAAGAGCAAATCATTAACGTGGAATGCTCCTTTTCTGACCTGTTCCAGGAACACGGTGGCTTGCTGGGGGACAGGGGATAGACACGACTGCTGTGCTGCTTTGACATTCCTCAGCACAGAGAGCTCACAGAGCTACTCAGGATGCCGCTCCCGGAACTCAGAAGGAATCACAGTACCACAGGCAGAGCCGGCTGATTCGGGAGAGACTGCTGTGCGGAGCAGAGCTGGGGGGTGTCCCCGCTCCCTCCCTCTCTCTGCTTCAGGATAGATCGGTCAGCCTGCTGTCCCCCCCCACCCCAGATACACCACTCGCCTCTCCCTCCCACACACCCCTCCTCAGTTGAAAAAGCAGCTGACAATCTACTAGGATGCCCCTAGAATGATGGGATTAAGAAACCTGCATCATGTGATGCTGTACCTGCCTCATGAGGCATTGCAAACCCTTCCCAAAGCACCCTGTGGCCAGCTGCACAGTGGGCTAGTTACCCACAGTGCACTGCTCTGTGTCGATGCAAGAGTTGCTGGTGTGGATGCACTCTGCTGACATGAGCTAGTGTGGACATGCAACAGCGGTTTTAATGAAAGTGCTTTTAATAAAGTGGCATAACTTTTGCTGACAAAACTTTGTAGTGTAGACAAGGCCTGATTTAAGGGATATTCTGATGTAGGACTCCCTCAATCTCTCCTGTGGAAGCCTATCCACAGTTAGGGCGCCAGGTATCCGGTTTTCAACTGTAACACCCAGTTGAAAAGGGACCCTGGGTGGCTCCGGTCAGCACCATTGGCTGGGCCATTAAAAGTACAGGTGGCAGCACAGCAGGGCTAAGGCAGGTTGGCTAAGACTGGGAATCACAGACAATGGGAGTTGTGGGGGCGATGCCTGCGGGTGGGGACAGTGTGCGGAGCCCCCTGGTTGCTCCTCCGCCTGGGAGCTGGAGAGACATGTCACCGCTTCCTGGGAGCTGCCTGAAGTCAGCACTGCCCAAAGCCCGCACCCCTCACCTCTTCCTGCACCCCAACCCCTTGCCTCAGCCCTGAGCCCCCTCCCGCACCCCAACCCCTTGCCTAAGGTGACCATATTTCCCAAAGAGAAAATGGGTCAGTGTGTGGGGCTAGCCCTCGCCCCCCTCACCTTCCCCCCATGCGGGGCAGGTCCAAGTCACTTGTCTGAGCCCACCCTCTCTCCCCCCACCCTGAGAAGCTGGGGTCGCTGCTCATCCAATCCCTGCATACCCCCGACGTGCAAGACTGGGGCTGGCATCACTGTTCACTCAAGCTCTGTCTGCCTCCCCACCCGAGCCCTGCCTTTGCTCCCTGCAGGGGGCTGGCATTGCTGCTCACCCCTCGCACCTGACTTTTTTGACAAAAGTGGGCATTTGTCCCATTTGTTCTTGCTAACTGATCAAGGACAAATGCCCACTTTTGCCAAAAAAGTCAGGACAGCCAGAACACTGCTTAAAAAAGTGACTGTCCTTGCCAAAACAGGACATATGGTCACCCTACCCCTGCCCCAGCATGGAGCCCTCTCCACACCCCGCCCGAACCCTTCATTTCTGGCCCCACCCTGGAGCCACATTCCCAGCCCAGAGCCTAGGGTGACCAGACAGCAAGTGTGAAAAATTGGGACAGAGGGTGGAGGGTAATAGGAGCCTATATAAGAAAAAGACCCAAAAATCAGGACTATCCCTATAAAATTGAGACATCTGGTCACCCTACCAGAGCCCCTCCCACACCCCAACCCTCTGCCACAGGTTGGAACCTCCTCCCACACATAAACTCCCTCCCAGAGCCCATACCCCACACCTCCTCCCCCAAGCCCTTCAGCCCCACCCCCCAGCCAGGAGCCTCCTCCTGCACCCCAAACCCCTCATCCCTGGCCTCACCCCAGAGCCCTCACCCCCAGCTGGAACTCTTACTCCCTCCCACACTCCAACCCCCTGCCCCAGCCCAGTGAAAATGAGCGAGTGAGGGTGGGTGGGGGACAGCAAGGGACAAGAGGAGGGGGAATGGAGTGAGTGGGAGCAGGGTCTTGGAGAAAGGACAGGGCAAGGGTGTTCAGTTTTCTGCAATTAGAAAGATGACAACCCTACATGAGAAGTTTCCTCTGCTGACACCAGGCTGACTGTTTGAAGCTCCTATACCATGAGACGTTTTCTTGCATCATTATCCAGGAGTGGAGTAAAATTCAGGCCACTATAAACAGGATGCTGAACTAGAATGCAGCAGTATAGAACCTCCCCAGATGTGTCTTTGCAACTCCAATCCCTTCCACCCATAGCAGCTGGACCTGTATTTCCAGGAGACTTTATAGATACGCTCAGAACTTAATATCAACACAGGCCATGCAGTGGATTTGTTTCCTAAACCAGTCTTTAAGTGTTGACTGCCTCTAAAAATGCTATCTTGCTTGAGAAAAAGTACAGTTATATGTGAGTCCACAACTATGCTTGTCCCACTCCTGCAGCACTTGGTTTGGAGTATTGTAATAATCCCTATTTTGCACACATGCAGCAGTATACACCACTATAAGTCACCACTTGCATGTTTAAAACATTTTCTTCCCTGCTTGGAATCGGTATTGGACAGCATGTGCATGAGGGGAAAAAGAGCAGAATGGGGCAATTCTTTTGCCCTCAAAGTAAAGCAACAATATGCATTGCATAAAAAGCCCAGTCTCCAGCATGCAACATCTCCCACTCCAGCAAGAGAGTGGTCTCACACAGATAAGGACAGCCCCCTTTTCTCATATTCCCTCATCCATAACACTGATGAGTCACTTTACTCAGCTGAGTTGATGCTGATTCCTCTGCTGTATCCTTTCACATGTGTTCTTCTATCTCCTCCCTGAAGAGGGCCTGGGAGGGCTGGGTGAGGTCAGACAGGCTATACCTAGATGTGGTGATCTCTACCCTCAGCTGAGATTGTCCCCCAGTTCCTCTGACTCAGCCCTTGATCACCCATGTACATTTCCCAGGACCCTTGAGATATCAAGGGGTATTCAGGAGCTCCATGCTTGAGGTACTGTTAATCTCCTGGTCCAACTCCTCATAGAACAGTGTTGTTCTAGGGGAGTTACCAGAACAAGAGTTGCAGTCCTTTGCCCAGTAGTACAGCCTCTTCAGAGATTTTATCTTTCCCTGGCAGAGGTCTAATGTGGTGTATTCCTTTGTCTGCTTGCTTCCTGGAGATATCATTGAGACTTATTTCTGGCCCCACACCCAAAATTTTAGGTCTTGCTGGCCTCACACCACAGGCTCACAAAAACGTTGATATCTGCCTCAGGCCAGCTAGTCACCCACTGGGAGTATGCTCTCCCAGAATACCAGGGTAGATTATTTTAATCAAGGCCATTTAAAACACTTATTATAATATCTATTTAAATCAGCAAACAGGACCTTGACTTAAATATTTGATTTTAATCTTGTTTTGCATTTGCGCTTATTTCCCTTTAGAAAAGTTGATTCTCACTGGGTGATATCTATTAACATGTTTTTTTTTGCAATTAAGTATAGCCTTCACACTAACTTTGGTGTTTCTTTTGACTGACCTACACAAACTATATAACTGCTTAAATATGTATCTAACATGCCTTTATCCAGATTTTTAATTTATATTTAGTATATTAGAAAATGGTGAATGATGCATTTCTTATTTACTAGATTTTTTTCACTCATGATTTGCATTAAGTTGTACCTGGATGGAAATTGAAATTAAAATTCACAAAGACAGCATTTTAAAAAATTGTTTGTTTAAAACTTATTAAATAAAAAAAGCAAGCATCTGTGATTAGCTAGTTCAATTAATTGTTTCTGGTCACCCTATCCTTCAAGATTTTAGAACTAGATCTCATCTTCCTTTATTTTTATTCACAAATTGAGACACAAAAACAAGCTTTCCTGTTTTTTCAACTCCCAACTAGTTTCTTAACTGGAATGAGCTAGTCACTGACCTAAACTAGTTAAATAAACTGAAATGAAGAAAATATTCTGTGTCTGCAGAAGAGGCTACTGCTGTCAAATGTTGTTTTAGCACTTCAAGTTCTGGTTCCAGGTGCTTAGCACAGTGACTTCCACTAATTCAATAGTTTGACTTTCAAAGAAAGATCAGAAGCTACGTGTACTTAAACATTATAATTCAGGCTTTAACATAGGTTGTCATAATTTCAATTTTAAAGAGGTTTCTCTTAAAAACAAAATATAATTTAAAATTAATCAGGTTTAAATAAACATTTTTAAAGTGAATTTTTATCCACTCTGCCAGCTGTACTTGTTCAGATCAGAAGGCAATAAAAGTACTATATAAATATTACTAGTACAGAAAACTGCATGCTGAGGTGGGGTCTGAACACCAAAGCAGGCTATTTATACTGTCTGGGAGTAAGTTCCAGTCCAAAACCAGGGAGTAGGTAGGTAGACAAAGGCCCTGGGGACTTTTGGGAAGACAGCTGCAGGGGGGAAAAGGGAGGGAGATTGTACTCAAGTGGACTCGATATGCATTCACACAGCATAGTAGGTTGAGCATCAGCAGCACCTGAGCTCAACCTATACTCCCTAGCTTGCTTGATTTAAAACACAATCACTCATGCCAGAAAATTTTGTATATGGATAGGAGCTGGGTTAGGGGCAACACTTCCGCTCTAATTTGAGTTAACTTTGCAGGGAAGACAAGCCCTTAGTCAGGCATTTAGTCCAGGTTGTATGCAGTTTAATCATAAACTGTGTGCTTACATTAGGGTTTTCACTTAATGAACAAGTGTTCAGTTTACAAAGCCAAGCTAAGAAACTTAATTTTTCAAAACCATACTTTATTTTATTTTTTTTAAAGGCAACTAGAAGTATTTCAGAACTATATTTCTTAAGCAAAAAAGAATTCACATCTCTTTCCATTTTGCAGGGTTATTAGTATGAGAAAAAGCATTTGGCGTGTGTGTGATTTTTGCATCTGTTGTTGAGTTCCTAAACAAGTCCAGATTTAATTAAAAACAGTGACATCCATTATGGCTTAAGACACAGAATTACAAGATCACTGAACAGAAAAGCTTTCAGAAGACCCAAACGTAACCAAAAGCTAGTTATGATAAACTTTCCAACATGAGCAGGAGGCAATGTTTATTAAAGACAAAAAACAAATGGAAGCAGCAAGAACATACCAGCAAAGACACACTGTTCCAAGGATACCCATGCTGTAAATTCACAAAGTGTTAAAGTATGCACCATCTGCGCCAACTAATCCACCTTCTCATATTTATCCCAAACCCCAAGAACCATGAATTGAACTGAAGTGTTGACCACTGAGACAGCATCATATTAAAAAAGAAAGTTAAAAGATGGAAGACTGGGGTGTGTGATAGTAGGAAAGGACTCGACTGCTCTGATAAGAGGACAAAAGACAAAAGTTGAAGACTTTGGCCAAGAGATTTAATCTGTAAGCATATTAGGACTCAGACTCCCTCAGAACCCAGAGTTGCTCTATTGTGGGGTTTATTCTGCCTTTAACTGATAGTAATAGCATTTTACACCCCATGTTCAGGATAGCTTGCCCACTTAAGGGGACAAAGGTGGTGGTAGGGATACGTTTCCTTCCTTCTAGTTTTCAAATGGATGAAGCCTGGCAAGAGTTGCCTCATCAGAAAGAGTACAACTAGTTAAAGACCTGCCAGTCAGGGAAGGAAAGGAGTGCACTGCTACAGACAATAAGAGTGCTCTCCCTTATCCACCTGGACAGAGATAATACAACAGTATTACATAAATATGTTGGACAAGAATATAGCAAGTAACCTACCTAACCTCAGTGGTATCTGCAATAAAATGTGTTTCATGCCAGAATGAGCAAAGGATAGCCACAGAGCAGGGGGCAATCCTAAGTTTTAAACATTGTTGGCAGTACTGCCAGAAGTTCCAGTGTATAAGTAGTTAGAATATTGGTGACCCTTATTGGTTTTGCTCTAACCACCATCTAAAATCAGCCACACATCAAAACGTAAAGCAAATAAAAGGGTGTGTAACAGTACCTGCGGACACCTCCTTCATCTAGTGAATACTTTAAAATGATTGTTCCCACCATACCCCCTCCTACAATTAGGCCAATTTTCCTGCCCCAGATGGATAATACAGGACCCTGGTGTTACAATTCCTGCTTCTTTACTTGCTGGGGAAGTGAAAGCCAGGATGACAGTTTGATTTAAAACTGCTTTTTGTTAAATCAGACTACTTATTGAAAGATTACAATCTATTACAAGTCTTAATTCAAAGGAGACAGCATTACTTGTACTTGTAACAAATGGTTGCAACTCTGGGGTAGAGAGGGAGGATTGAAAGTGTATGTTATTGAGTATAATTTGAGTAACTAAACCAATCTTTGTAAAAAGTGATGCATGGGGGCAAGAGGTGGACTCTCTTTAGAGCACCCCAGTTCTCTTCATGAGAAGATTAGAGGTACAATGGTTTGTGTTATTGCAACATCTGCATTTGTTAAGTAATCAATTCTTTCTTCCATACACTTATGATTTTATTAAAAGGGAATTTATGGTTGACTTCCAAATTTGGCTGACAGTTTGCTGATGAGGTTCATGACCTTGGGGTTGTTCTGGTACTTGGACATGTTTGCTGGGTTCTGGGCAACATCTTGGAATGCGACCATAACTTCTGGATCCTGAAAAAGCAGAGGAAAGATGTTATTGTAGCTTTATTCCAATACAAAAAGCCTTAAAACATTTCAAGTAAATTTAGCACTAGACTGACAGCTCTGGAGATTAAAGCCAAGGGTGGTGAAACTCCTTAAGTCTATCTACTTGGGTCTTGGATGAGAGACCTCTAAAGAAAAATCCAGGTGATACAGGATGTGAAGCTGGTAATTCATTAGGTAGCATGTGAGTCAGTACTGAGCTAATGCCACAACAACGTGCAAGAGATACTATATTTTGGATGAGATGAAACAGAGTCTGACTTGAAGATATTACTGACACCATGTCACTTGACATGGGTAAGGATGTCAAGTTTGACAGTATTTGAATTTTGGTGACTATGTTCTGACTGAACGTTCCCTCTGCAGTTTTATTTAGGTACACAGAATCTCACTTTCTTTGCTGAAAAGTTCTTTAAGTATGCTATTAGACAAAATAAAACTCTTGGAAGAGTTTTGCTTTTCCCACTTCTATGTTCTCAGCCTATTCAAGAGGTGTGCAGACTTTCCCAGGGCACGTCTCCCGATCTCTCCCCCTAACTTCCATCTGGTAGGGCATCAATGTGGAAGTGCAATTTAAAACTTATAGGACGTTTCATAGTGCAATGATTCTACAGAACTTTCATATGCTAAACAGATTTTAGACCAATCAGTTCTGAAGGCTACCTGCATGCTCAGTTTGACATTTCAAAGTCTACCTTAGATTTTTCCCTTACAACTGTAGGGATTTCCCTCAGATTTTCACCTCTGGGCTGAGATTGAGCACAGGTTGTTTCAGCCCACAAACAATGAGATAAAGTTATAAAAAACAAAAAAAAACCCCAGGGAATTTTATTAGAAGCTACTTTGCTATTTTAACTAGTCTGTTTACTGCTGAACAACAAGATTTTTATCTACACCAATTTTAGCTTCACTGCTTAGTATGGAGGAGTCATAACTAAGATGTGTATTTTTCTGTACTGTAAGTACAACACTGACATTTGCACTATTGGTTAAGAGGCTTTCACATTTTACTCTATGGTGTGCTTCTGAATGATCTTACTGAGCATCTGGGCATGCACATATTGCAGTCTGTGTGGCCATCAATGCTATGGTTAGAAAGGCATTTCCATAATAAACTTCTTACACTTCAGCCATATCTGCACTAGACAACTGAACTGTTCTTAATTGAACTAGTGAGAACACCAGCTTAAATTCAAAAGCAGGAAGTGGCAATGCCCAGATAAAGACAGTTATAAATACAAGAAAATAATAATGCGATAGTCACTCAAATGTAGCTTCAGAAAAACATTAGGCAAGCCACTTTCCTCCCTTCCCCTCAACATCCATCTCAGCTGATTCTTTCAGAGACTAATAGCTCAACAGATGTTGGCTAAAATAAAGTTTATTAGAAACATATTTCAAAGGGTTGTAACAGTAGACAAAAGGAAGGCTAACAAAGGTCTTGAAAAGATGAACACAGTAACAAGTTTGTGGTTGAGAGAGAGAGTGGGTGTGTAAATAAGGCTATCATCACTCATTACAAAACTCAGAAGAGGACAACTTCAAAGGAGACCACCCTAAACAGGGCTGGACTTTAGCGGCAATTAAAGTTTATGACTTAACAGGAAACAGCTTCTATAAACAGACTAAACTCCTATCTAGGTGTCAATATTAAGTATTACCATTTGCTAAATGTATGCAGAGCTAGTCATTCCAGCTACTTTTCAAGTCACCTATACGTTAGGGAAAGGCAGCCAAAGGCCTGCCATGTGGTACCGCTCAAAAGCCTAGGAATCTTTTCCCATTAACTTGCAGAGAATGACCTCAAAAAAAAAAAAATCAGCATGTGAAAGATGACCATCACCAGTAACTAAGGACATCAGGGCAAAGGCTTTGCCCTATTAAAGGCAGTGCACATTAGGAACTTAAGCCTTTTTCAGCAATAAGTTTACAGAACTGACAACTGTTTCATTCTGTCCACACTGGCAGTTAAGGCACTTTTATCAGAGTGAAAGACTCTTTTAGGATTGAGCCAATCTCTGAGGACTTTTTTAAAAACAGCCTTTTCTTCCAACAGTTTCCTCATTGTTGATTACACTGGAGTTGTGCCAATGCTAGTAGCAGTGCTACTAGCATTTTTACCATTATTATATGCTTGTCCTGGGCAGAATTAAGCCGCTATGGAAGAACACCCATGGCCACTGGTGCCCTGTCTACACCAGAGCTTCCCCTGTTACTACCAGTGGAGTTACACTGGTATTAGCAACAGGAGGAAATTTAGGGAAAAGGCTAGTTCAGACAAAGCCCTAGTATAGTCAGGGCTTCAAAATGCCACTAACAAAAATCTGAAACCATGTTAGCAGTTTTCTAGCAAGAACAAGGGTTTAAAGACTCCTCTAGAAGGAAAAAGTCCTAAAAAGTTCCACACTGTAAAGCCGGTCTACCAGTGGTGTCAATTCAGATATTTCTTGCCCGGGGGGGCGGGGGGGGGAGACGACACACACACAAATCCCTCCCACCCATCCCAGGCAACAGCCCCGTTCATCTCCCCCTCGGAAGGACCCCAGATCTCCCTGGGCCAGGAAGTCTTCAATCTCTCTTATGCACATAGTGCATGAGCCGGTGCTGCCAGGAGTTGTGGACTCCCCACCGTTCTGCCATACAGGGACAGAATCCTTACACACCAGGTTGCAACACCATTTGGCTCAGCTACCCCCATCTGGATGGAGGGGCAGCTGGGCCAAATTTGAGTGGCACTGTGATCCCATGCATCAGGTCACTATGCCACTCACTGATCTGGCCCAGTCACACTGTCTGTATGAAAGGTGGCTGGGAAAAATTTCAGTGGCATTACAACCGGAACACTGCTCTGGTAGCAGCCATACTGATTTATTACAGGACCACTGTTTAAGCGTGGTTGAGCCATGCTCCCTCCCTGACTCCTCATGATCAATGGAACACTAAGTAAATCCTCCCTCCACTCCGAAGTGTCACCACTACTGTCCACATTAAACAAAGAATGCTGTCCACATTACATATTTTTGCAATAGTTTAGAAGAAAGATCAACACTGGTAGAATCTCAGAACTTATACCAAGTGCGTCCAGGCTCTAAAAGGAACACCAGCACAGCTGCTGAGAACGGAGCTTCTATGTGATTTCAAAGCACTGGTTGGCAGGGTGAATTATGACAAGCAGATGAACCAGTGAAGCTGAAATTCTTGTATCTCATGTAAAGCTGTGTCAATAACTGATTTTTTGGTTCGCTGGCCATTAAAAAAAGAAAATAAAAAAAAATGTTTTTGAGTTGACCTGAAACAAAGTTTCTCAGCAAGCCAAGAAGTTGAAAATTTTTTTTTGTCTCAGATCAAACTAAACCAAATCTTTTTATTCAGGATTCTTTTAATTTTTTAAAAAAAGGACAGTGAAGCAAGTTTTTAAACAAAGTAGTTTTGAATCAGAAAATTGAAGTGTTTCATATTTCCAAAATATCAAAATGAAATGTTTTAATTTTTAATATTTGGAGTTTTTTTGTTTTTTGAACACTACAAATTTGACGAATTTATTAAACTTTTTGGTTGACCCAAAGCTGAATTTTTTGGCAAAGGAAGTTTTGACCTAAAAAATTTCTTCCAGTATTATTCATGCATGCCCTGGAAGCCATTACTGCAGATCTCACCAGTTCAGGTAAAGATTTGCTCCCAGGTATTGCTATCATTAAAATTAATGATGCCTGCATGGGCCAAAAGCATTGTACACATTTTGCAAGCTTAAGACATTCCAAACAATGATTGCTTGCTATGCTTTTGCTTAGCATAGAAGTCTTCAAAACAGCTATGAAAAGCTGTTTCAGGAGGTCAGTGTGCCCAGGGTACTAAGTATTCCACATCTGAAAGCCATCCAGGACTAAAGCCCAATTTACTTGTTTAAACAAGAAGATCAATAAGACACCTTTATAGCTGCCCATGTAGACTTTTCAGAGTCTCTCCGTTTTGTTTCAGCCCCACCCATAATTTTTCTTCAACAACTGCCAACAGATTTGCCCTAGGGCCCACTAGTGGAACGCTTCTCCTCTGAACTCCAACTCCATAACTGGTTTAACAGGGTATGGAATGTTCTTAGCATGGGAAAAATGGGCTTTCATATATGGTAATATGGAATTTGCCAGATCAGTTCATCCAGCCCAGTGTTCTGCCTTTCAATTAGCCCTATGAGCTCACTCCTGTCCCTGTTTTATCTTTAGTTGTCCTCCGAACTCACTTGGAATCCCAGACCTATGGATACTCCCCTTAGGCTGGGGGGAAGTCCTTTAGTAGAGGGCGGGCTTCCGCCCGCTCACTTCCTGGAGCCCAATAGGAACAACAAAATTTATCCATACACATTCAAGAGACAAAAAGCCTTCCCATTCACAGTAGGATCAGATCTAGTAGAAGTAGTGTAATGAGAGTCCCACAAAACCATGCAAAAAGAGAGGGAGAAAATAGCTCCAAAAAGCTAGAGTGCATGCTGCATTGTACAAGTCTAGCTTTGTCTAGAATGTCTTGAGGCAGTGGAAGGTCAGGAGTATTATTTAGCCACAACCAGCTAGACAAATAACCTATATGTTCATCCCACAAAGAGTGATGCCACCCACACTGTTAGAAAGGGTTTCACTAACTGCTTGGATAAGAAAAAGATTTTTCCTCCCCCTGTAAGTGACAAGAGAACATATGTTGTGTCCTCATTTTGCATGTTTATGTTTTATCACTGCAAGTCCTCACCTGCATGGCTGCAAGAACCTCTGGGTCACTGAGAATTTCATTGAGACCAGGCATCCCTGCCATGCCTGGCATACCTCCAGGCATACCTCCAGGAAACCCACCTGTAAAAAGAAAAGACAAGAATACACAAAGGAAAAAGTTCAGTCATCTATATACAAGCACATGTACATAGCCCAGGACAGCCCGTCTTTTACCAGTCCCAGCCAGAAAGGTGAACAAACAGGTCTTCCACAAGGCTACTGTTGTTCCACCAACTAGAAAGTAGAGGCTTCATCACCTTCTCTTCCTGTGAATATATGCATCTCATTTCATCCATATTTTTGGGATCTAAGGCAATAAGAGGCTCATAACAAAGGCTGCAGTTATTTCGGGTAACTCACCAAACCAGGTAAAGCCTTCCCCACTCCTAGTTGGCTAAGCGATACATCATTTTTAATATTCTTCTCACACACAACTCTCTTCAACCCAACGATCTTCACTGTTGAGCTCTGAATCCCCATACGTTTATTTACTACACACCATGAGTCACACTCAGTAGTTGGTAGGAAGAGTCCCTCTCCCTTTTATCCCTCCAAAATTAAAGCATTCTCAAGTTCCTGCTCTCACAGCCTTGTCCTTTCGCTGAAGGATATTGAGAATAAATGAAAGCTATGGCCCTGCCTCACATGGAAAAGCCAACCTCCTTCTGCACCTAACTGATTATGATTCCCAAAAAATGAGGTACCTGGAAAGCCACCAAACTGAGCTCCTCCTGCCTGTTGCCGAGCTTCTTCCTCCTGCAAATGAAAGGACATCATTCCAGAAAGAGCAGTGAAATGGAAGACAGCCTCCTACTACCCAAGTGGCCTTTTGGGGAAAAAACAGCATCAGCTAGATTCTAGACACTGAAGAGCAGGGGTAGTCAATAGGCAGGACTGCAGAATGCACCTCAAAATCTTTTATTTACTAAGTTTTTTTTTTTTAAATGTTCTCTGGAGTCTGGACCCTGACTATGCCTTGACCAAGAAATTTTGACTTAGCAAAAAAATAATTGACTACTCCTGCTTAAGAGACTAGTGATGAGGGCCACATAAGTACCTACATACAACAGAAGTGAGAGGAAAACCAGATGACAAGGTGGGGAGGAAGGTACGCAAGAAACGAGAGAGGGAAAAAAAAGGGGAGGGGGAAATCAGAATCATGTTCAGCAAAAAACATTTGTGCTGAGATTCAACATACTGCAGCTCAGCTGTGAATACAGGCAATTCATATGCTTTAGTTACTGTTAAAAATTTAATTTTTTAAGAAAACCTTTGCACTATTGTGTGGTCAAAAAGGAAGTGAAAAGTTAAGCAGTGGTGAAACTGGTAACTGGATATTCCAGATTCACTAAAATCTGAGGATGCAGAATCCACCTCTGATTTTACTTCTCAGCTAGTCAAGTAACCAAGACACACAGCACCTAGCACAACTGGGTCCTGGCCCATGATTAAGACTCCTAGAGGTGTATTTGTATTACGATAATGCCTACCTCGATATAACGCTGTCCTCGGGAGCCAAAAATATCTTACCGCATTATAGGTGAAACTGTGTTATATCGAACTTGCTTTGATCCACTGGAGTGTGCAGCCCCCCCCACCCCCCCAGGAGCGCTGCTTTACCGCGTTATATCCAAATTCGTATTATATCGGGGTCGCGTTATATTGAGGTAGAGGTGTACTATAATTCCATTTTTAAAAATATACACATGAAAGGGGTTGCATACAATAGAATTTCTACCAAAAAAATTTAACCTTGCACTACTCCCAAGATTATGCAGCACTTTTTAAAAAATGGTTTTGCATCAAAAGCTCACCCTCTGTGCTCTCTCATGTTCCTCTCGGGCCTTCTTTACTCTTTCCAGCCTTTCCTTGATTTCTTTTTCTTCACGCTTTCGCTCATACTTCCTGCGATGTTCAGCAATCTTCTGAGCCTGAGGCAGGAAGAAACAGTGAGTATTCTTGTGCATTTCCAATAGAGCCATCATAATATGGATGCTTTCCTTTGAGATACAGCATAAATTTAGCCACTGAACTAGTTTCAGTGAGTTTTTAAAACATGTATTGATGACTTTCATCACATAGCATTAACTGACTTTAGAGATTACATTTACCACATATACCTTACAAATACTGTCAGCAGTATTGGGGCATAACAACATGACTGGACTTCCCCAACATACTCCCTTTTTACATGAAGCTCTGGGATTTACCATTTCCCTTATCATATCATCCACATCATAGAGCTCCCCAACCTAATACCTTTGGCCAGCAAGAACAGGCAGAGAAAAGCCTGGACTCTTCCACAGTCAGTCAATACCAGTTGTTTGCCATACAACAGGGAACTTCCACAAGAACAATACAAAGAACATTTTTGTTGCTTCAAAAAAAACCAAAACAAACCACTGCTGTGCATGCAAAATTTGATAATTAGGGCAAAAGATCACTTCCTGATTCTACTTTTGTAAAACGTTGGGCTTTGTCTTCTAGAGTATCTTTATATGTAAAATACTTACATGTAAGTTCCTTATTAAACCAGAGCTTCCCTGAACTCAAGCAGAGAAGGAGAGGTGGAAAAGAAGTTGCTTCTCACAAGTGGCTTGTTCTCCAAATGTATTTCCTCTACAGAGTCCCACTGCAGAAGACTACCTACCAGTGATCTCCTTAAGGAAGTGAGCCAAGTGAGGACCCCCATAAGTGGAAAATAACTGAAGCACTGCCCTCCTGAAACCAGGTTCTGCTTTCGATAGCGTTGGGAAAATGGTTCCTGTCTCAAGTCACTGAATTCCATATAGCCACCCTACAGATTTCAGATATTGGCATGTACCTATAATTTGCTTGAGGCTCTCATTCCTCTGGCTGAAAGCTCACACCCTGAGACTCACGCACAAGAACACTACCTAGTGCATACATGACTGGATATAGTCTTATATAGTTTTAGAAAGCCTTTGAATTGAGATGGCTTGACCCTTCTCTCTCTCTCTAGAGGCCACACATGGTCAGCCTTTCTACACAGCTTAGTTTTAAGTAGTAAACATTCCCTCAGAATCCAGAGTACACAGCCTTGCCTCTCCAGGGGTTTCTGGGGCTTTGACAAATATACAGGCAGTAATATATTGATGTGGAATATGGGAATACGTGTTTGCTATTGAGGTCTGCAACTCCTATACTCTCCTGCCATGGTAATGACCACTAAAAACAAGGGATAAGTTTTCAGCGGAACCTAAGTTTCATTTTCAAAAATGACAGACACTTAGAGCCTAAATCTCGCACCTTCAGCCAGAAGTATTACTGAATGCAAGAATCCATGGGCTCAAAAGGGCCTTTTCATGAATCTAGCAAATACCAAATTAGAGTCTGAAAGATCAATAGTCTTTTAGATGGGAGAGTATAAATTTGTAAAATGTTTTAAAAGTCTTAGGATTGACAGACGTGGTCTCTTTCACAGAGACAAAGTAAGCAGATCAACAGACAGGGCCCCGGGCTGCTGACATCCCCACTCCTGAAGCAGCAGTGGCAGGACCCTGCCCCTTGACCCACAAGCAGCAGCAGCACCCCAAAGCCCCCCAGATTTAGTCACAGGTATTTATAGCACAAGTCATGGACAAGTCACGGGCTGTAATTTTTTGTTTATTGCCTGTGACCTGTCCATGACTTGTACTAAAAATACCTGTGATTAAATCATAGCCTTAATCATAACCATGTTACCTGTAGGAATCTACATCCATTACCCTTCAAACTCTGGAAGTAAAGATTTATGAAAGAGTCTGATGGCTCCCAGTTTGAGGAAGAGCATGTGGAGTTTCATTCCTGAGGCTTCCACACACTATGGTAAGTTTGAGGAGTGCTTTTAGGATCTCTATTGAGACAAGTCAACCAAGACTATTATCTGATTAATCATCCAATTAAACCCTTGAAGATACTCTCTGGCAATATTTGCTCAGAGCAGAGTACTGGACTTTCTGAAGTGGAAATACTCATGTCCAGTGGCAGTTTGGTTTTTACACCAGATTCAGCCACCCTTGCAAGGGCTGTGCACCTGAAGCCTTGCAGAGTTGGAGACAAAAGTGCAGTAGACATCAGGCTCAACACTCAGATAATTTAACTGGCTCTTCTAATCTAGACTTTGCTACCGCCACTCTCTGGATGAGTTCCTGGACCATTTCCCAAGGCAGTCAAGCTAGAGTTCTTGCAGAATCTAAGGGGGTCTTCTGTGAAGACTAGCCCTTGAGCTGTAGCCAAGATATATTCAGTTTACTGTAGAGATCTGAAGAAGCAGCAAGGCAAAAGCATGGTAACTCTTGCCTTGCAGGAAAGACTGATCTTTTAGCTGTCAGCCAGATATGGACACACCTAAGGCCCCCCATACAAATTAACTGTAAACACTGCCACGCATTTGGTGAATACCGTTAGGGGTGCTGCCAGTCCAAAATGTAGAACCTTATATTAGTTATTGTCAAAGATACTTCCTATGCTTTTGCCTTATCAAGGCGTGGAAGTGGAAGTCTTCAGAGCTATGGTTCAATACCTGTCCTGAAGACTGAGAGGATTATGCTCCCCAGAAGAGACGGGTAGAATTTTGTTTTCCTTAAGTAATTTTTTCAATTTGCAGAAGTCTGGAACAGAGCCTTTCCCAATATGGTTGCCAAGACCTCCTTTTGCAGCAGTTTCTGAGAAGGATGCTTGAAAAAGTAAAGGGAGTTGAGATGTGGTATGGCTTATAACTGGAAGGAATACTCATTTATGGGATCTAGGACCCACTGATCCAGAGAAACACTTCACCATGCCTAAAAAATACTGGGACAAAGACCCAAATGGAGAGGCAGGAGAAGAGAAGATGATCTGATTTTTTTGGAACTGGTTCAAGATCCTCCACCACATCCTTGCTTTTGAAATGCAACATATGTTAATGCAAGGGAAAGAAAGAAAGATCTTTGCCTCCCAACGGGTATGGAGAGATTCATAGACTGCCTGGGTCTGTATTGGAGACCAATCCAGAAGCCGTCTGTTGAAATTCCTTTTGGAGGAACAGATTGACCCAGCCCCAAAGATCTGGCCATGGATCTCCTGGTTTTTAATTGTTAAGGCTTCCTCGGTCTTAAAACAGAAAAATGGTCAGCTCCTTTCAAAGAGTAAATCTATTATTTTGGTCTGAGTCACTAAGAGACCTGAATTTCTGAACCAAGAGAGTGTCTTGAGAAACAGCTGTGGACAAAAGCCTGTCAGATGTATTCAATGTATCTTAAGAAGCCCTTAATTATTAGAGGCCTCTTAGCATTCAAAACCCTATAGTAACTCCTGCTTTTTGCCTTAGGGGATGATTTAGGCTCATAAGACCATCCCAGGCTATAAGCTATGTCAGGCCACATAACCAGAGGCCTGCAGAATCAAGATGGAGAAGAAATAAGCCTTCATGCCAAATGTATTGCTTGCTGGATTTTTTGTTCTTAGGGTAAATTTTACTTTTTCAGCTTTTAATTGATCACTTCCGTCTCAACTAAATCTAAAAGTACAACTCAGCCCTTCCTCACAACATGACATGGGAACCTTATTTCCTGTAAAGTGAACTTCACAGGCAGGGTGGCTCCAGATCTACCTGACCAATTTTAACAGACACTTTTAGCTTCCTGGGCACAACCACTACCATGTCCTGAAATCACCTGAGACCAGGAGAAAGCATTTGAGACAGCCTCACCTAGGGAACGACGTAGAAAGGAGGGTACTGAATCACTGATTACCCTACACACCAGGCAGAACCAGTATAGAAGGCAGTAAAGAAGTAAAGAAAAGAAGGCAGATGGCAAAGGATCATGTGGGAAGCCTTCTCTGGAATACCACAGCTACCACTTTTCAAAAGAGCATTGATGAAGGAAGACCATCATAATGCCAAAGTGCCAACTTCCCCTCACACCCTCCACATGAATGAAAGCAAATTAGCTAAGTCTGAAGTTGCCCAAGCTGACATTTGAAGCGCCAAGAATGTTCCTATGCCTGCACTAGCTTCTCCTTGAGGTGGAGCGGTTGTAGAATGGCAAGGAACCTTTGTAACAAGAGAGAAGTAGTCCATGGCACTGAGCTTAGGTCTGGAAAGAACCATGCATAGCAAGGATGATAGCACCAGCTTGCTTCATCAACAGTCTCACCTGAACCAACTCAGCAGACCTAAGGGAGAGTAGTTAGTGCAAAACCCCCTTCCACATCAGAGCCTTCAAAAGATGCTTTTGGCAGACCAATCCAATTGGTGTCTTGATGCAAACAAGCCCAGATCTGAAGAGGCCCTATCCTTCCTTAGGATCAAGGAAAGCCAACTGCCTCACACTTAGCTAAATTTGACAATGAGATCCGTGGAGCACTGCTGTCTTACCAGAACTGGTCTCGGCACCACCGGCACTGTAAGAGGTGCTTTCCTTTGCCCCAATTTAAGAACTCAAAGCCAAAGAAACTGCCTTCTTGGTTCCTATGGCTTAACGGGCACCTTTATTAGAGAATGACCCCTTTCAGCCTGGGATTTAGCACAGACCTCTATTCCAAGGATGGCCCACCAGACACTACTTATACCTGGAGAGACTTTTTTGGAAAGTTCTCACACTTGAGCTACCAGTCCCTCTTGCATAAGCAGATTCTGAAGCAGAGATGTCAGGACCTTTTTGGATAAAGCCTTGTAGACATTCCAGCATTTGGCAGTGTCCCTCTGAGGCATTTCATGTCTATCTGAAGCAAGGAACAGTGGGCAGGGTCAGAGGAACCTACCCTACAGGATTCCTAAGTGGCTCCGTGATCTTGAGCAAGACCCAAGGCAACTAAAATGTTAAAAAACACTTGATCCTGTTCCATATCTATTAAAACAGCACATGAACTATTTACCACTATGTAAGAATAACAAAAGAGAAAGGGATAGACTGGTCACAGAACCAACCTAACAGGTGAATGAAAAGAAACAGAGGAACCATTAGACAAGATATTTATACCATTAATTTATGCAATGTCTAACTTAGAGAAATATTACACACCTTCCAACTGTTAACTACTGCTCACATGACTCAGCATGGGATGTCTGCAGTGGTGTTCTGCAGAGGCAAATTCATAAAGGAGAATGACAGCTGCTTTTAAGGAAAGCTATGCTGCCCCCCAGTGGTAGAGTAGTGGAAGAAGTTTACTATAGAAATCACGGGTTGAGAACATTGCTTCTGCATAGTCACACTATGAGAGGAGTCCTCAGTGTCTCTGAGCCTCAGGAACTTTCTGGAATGCAGTATCCATTGCCGTTATTGTGTGTCTTCCATTCTGAATACTCAGAGCTGGGGTTACAAAGGGATGCATGACCCCAACTGTCTCAGCTCCTTCTGCTAAACTCAGATTATAACTCGAAATAACAAGAGGGAATGGGGCAGGTAATTATAAATATGCAGAAGCACCACACTCAAAGATCCAGTTAACCACAACTGGAAATGGAAAGAAAAATCAATGCAGTTTAAGCCACAGAGTTGTTTTATAACCTCATCTCTGAATGTCTGATACTGCAAGAGCACTTATGTATCCTCGAAGGAAAATGTCTGCAGCCTTCAGAAGCTTCCAGAAGTCTCTCTAACAAGCAAGAATAGGCAGAAGCCAATTTATTCCATCATCCCACCCCACTTACTCTTGGCTGCACCTCCTTCAGCATGGCACTAGCCTCTTCATCATAATCCAGTTTACATGCCAATGCAAGGTCATGTGCTGCCTCCTCCCAGTGACCCAGGAGTCTGGAATTGAAGACAGCAATATGGGGTTAGTAGCGCTCTCTCTTCCCATCCTTCAATTCGCAACAGACAAGATGGTAGTCAGTGTCCCTTTACCTGGATCCACATGAACCTTTTATAAATGGACACACAAATGAGCAACTGAATGGTTACAGAAAAGTCTAACTTGGTAATTACTGTAGGTCATGGAAAAAGAGCCCCAAGAGCATGAAGCTCTTAGGGGATACTTCCCTGCTGCTTTATACTCCTACAACCCAACTACCACTTTTGCTGGCGGAGAAGCCAAATGAGTGCTGTGAAACCAATTAGTGCCATTCCTCTGAACAGCAGAAAAGAGGTTGCTGTTATGAAAAACAAGGTACTCCCTACCCAAAGTGGCAAGGTGTACCTCAGTAACAGGTATTGCATAGTCAATTAAAATTTTAAAGTGACTAATAGTATCTATTGCCAAAGAGTTTGTTACTTCCGTAGGCTGAGCTGTACACCCAGCCAGGCACCTTGTCCGCTCATTCTGGTCAGAACACCTTGTTGATTTTGGCAAGTCAGAAATCCAAAAAAGCTTGCTTTTCCAGTGTTCACCAAGATCAATATGGTTATGACCAAAGTGGGGAGAGGGGCCTAATGGGCCCAGCTTGAGGGGCTTTCAGCAGCCTGATTTCCACTAAAATCAGGCCCACGTAGTGTCCATTTGGTGGTGCAGGCAGAAGCAGCTCCCTAACCACTATTTTCTAGCCCCGAGACCACTGCCTCACCACTATATCATGAGTAACCAAATGGTGATTTTAGTAGAAGTCAGGCTTTTTCAAATTTCCCCCAAAATTAATATGGTTCTGCCCATTGATACACAGAGAATTTCCTATAAATTTTGGAATTGATCAGATGCAGTTTTTAAAAGTTATCACATTACATACAGAGAGAAAAAGATAGACATGCCAGTTTGAGTGCAGAGTCTTGCTTCACTTGGTCAATGAGTGTTGAGCCTCATTTTGCTTGGCCAGTTATATTAAGGATAATAGCACCTGACTCTTACACAGCACTTTTTGCCTATAGATCTTAAAGTGCTACACAAAGGAGACAAATATCCCCATTTTATGGATGGTGAAAATGGAAGTAAAAGTGCAATGACTTAACCAGCAGGCTAGTGGCATAGCCAGGAATAGAATCATAAAGCATGGACTTTCCCCTACTCTATCAGGCCCTCTAACACTACTTCAGGGTGTATTAGAGTCAACCACACCAAGGAAAGTTTTAATATCATTCTGATATGTTAAGCTGAGAGCCTCCATGGTCTGGTAAGTAGTTCTCAAGTTAAAACATTGCAGATTGTGATCTGACCAGATCTCATAATTTAGCACAGGGTGCATTGGTAATGAACCAATGCCCCAACATGATTCAAGGGAACACTGGAATCATGAGGTTGCTAGAGGTGCAATTTTTAGGATGATGAAAACTTTGGTCCTGATTTCCAAAAATCCTTAAAGATACTATAGTACACTGTCTCAAGAGCAGAGTTCCTGAATGTTCACTAAATGAGAATACATATTAGACATTTTCAAAGTCCTTTAGAAAACGTTGCTAATATTTCATTACCAGTTCTGCGAATAGGATTGTTATCCTAGTGATGGTCTGCTATCTTAAGCTGATACCACCCATCATGGACCCTGTTAAGGGATGTATGTAGAAAAAATAAGCTTGCCGAAAAAAAAAAAGCAGCAAAAATTGATTTTCAATGTTGTTTAAGTAGCTTTTTTACTAACAGTTTAGTTTGTTCCTCCTTAGCTGTTATATGCCTCCAAAACGAGTTTAAAAACTTTAGATCATCATTCTTGAGATGTGTGGGTGCGGAGAGAGGAATAAGACAGTTAACCAAGACAACACCATAGAAAGTAAATACAGAATTTACTAAACTTTGCTTAAAAAGTCCAATTTTCACTACTTTAATAGCAAAACTCATTCTACCCTATTCATAAGAAGGATGTCAAAAACACCTACGCATTTAATTGTTAATTCCTTATTACATTTAATACTTTATTACAAAAAGTAAATTAATTTACAAAAATTATAGTATTTCTTTACAGGTTTTTGGACATTTTAGATAGGAGCTTTCACTACTAGTCCTAAACAATTTACTTTTACCAGTATAAAGTATGTTGGGATTCTTTGGTATGAAAGACTAGCAAAATTCAAGTTATACCAGTTCACAATTCCAAACCACACAAATAAAAATCATAGCCCTACAGTTAAGTATGTTCAATGACCAATCGGAAGATTTTGGTGATGGCTAATAAAAGGATATTTAGTACGAGAAACGTTTACCCTCTCATTAAATCATCTCCTCCTTCCCACAAAACATCAGATAGATAAACAATTCACAAGCCATAATGGATTAGGGTAGAAAAAGAACAAAAATTGTCTCCCTCACTAATGAGTGAAGGGGGAGGTGAAACATGGCTGCAATTCTTTACCTGTGAGCTTTCCCTCGCCACTTGTAGGTCTGTGCTGAATCTGGGTTTATTTGAATGGCTCTGTCACAGTCTCTAATGGCAGCATTTGGCTTCTGTAGTTTCACAAAGACACTGACAAAAAGGACAAGATTTATTGTACATATTTAAAAACCAATCTCCATCCAATGTTTTCTATTGCCAACTCTCACAGGCAAGAAAACTAAAAGGCATTGTAGCGAGGTGGTGTGGTTCCCCGCCGCCCCGGAGAGGGAAGAGCCTCTCCGGACACCAAAGTGGGTGGAGCCAGTGAATCCTGTGCCCATCCCCAGAGGTCAAGGTGCAGGACAGGAAGTATAAAAGCCCAACCCCAGAGCTCACTAGAACAGCCACCAGAGATGCTGGATGCCTGTGGCCTAGCTCCCTGGTTGGAAGACCCCAGCAATTGCGGCTGACCAGAAGACTGGCCGGACCGCGACGACCAGAGCCTAGAGGAGCTGCCAAGCCTACCCCTCAAGGAGCCCATGGTGCTTGACCCTTTGGAGGACACAGTCTGGACCAAGGTGCCTCTAGAGGGGGAGTTAGGAAGTAGCTCAGGGGCAGTCTACCCTAGTCTGGCTGCAGGACTGCCAGAGCCTGTGTCAGTGTGTTGCGGCCAAGATCCTCCCTGACACAGCAGCAGGCCTTCTGCTGCTGCTAGGGCCCAGGGCTGGAACGCAGTAGAGTGGGTGGCAGTCTCCCCCTCTCCCAGGCCCTTTGGAGCCAGAAGTCTGGACTTGCAGTTTACCTGTTTGCTCAGCACTTGCCTGAGGGCCTGAGCCATTGACTCTTTGCTGCCCCACCCCGCCCTGACCCAGGGCCTGGGCCTGCTCGTTATATAACAGTTGCTCTGCTCCTGTCTGAGGACCTGAGCCCGTGACTCACTACTGCTTGTGGACCATGTGTGAATAACTTATGTTTGTCTCTACTGCTGCCATGGCATGAGACCCCCATGGCCAGGCAAATTCCCTGTCACAACAGGAAGTAGCGAGGTGGTATGGTTCCCTGCCGCACCGGAGACGGACGAGCCCTGGCCAAACTCTCTGCAGGCATGTATTTAAAGAATTCTAAAGATTTTGCGCTGGTGAGAGTTTGGTCTTGGTTACTGAAGTCTGCCATGTAGCCTCTGGACAGGTGGATCATGAGCAGGGACAGTGCAAGTTTTCATCAGTGTGCCTCAGTCTTGATGAGCAAGAACCATTTGTCTTCCTTCTACCCTCAAGGTTGAAGTTCTATGCAGAGTTCAAGATCTATGGCCTGTGTTAAAGGTTTACTGAGTCCTAAACACACAACTCAGATGCACTGTAAAGTTGGGATCAGCAAGGGAAAAGAATTTCTTAATTGGTGGTAGGAACCAGACAGAGCTGGTGCTAAGGGCCAATTCATAAAACAGTGAACTGAGAGATTAACAGGGATGCTGGGTTTGAGGGTAGACTACATACTCAGACTGGAGAGAAAGCTGGGCTTGGATGAATTATTTATGGTAAGTCAGTGTCCTTATACTACTCATGTTTTCTATGTGGTTTTTATTCAGAGAGTAATTTCAGTATTCAAGAACCACCCTGGATTTTGTTCACTATGATTTTTCTTCTAAAAGGAACCAGACCAAAAAAAACTTTTGGTAGGCCTATTCCAAATAGGCAGAAAACCATTAGTGACAGAAACAGCAGGTATTTAAGGAATAAAGGCCTAATCCAGGTTGACTTTCACATTGGTTTTATTATGGTCTAGTTTCAGAATGTGATATAACTTATAGCTTGTCATGTCAGTTATAACTAGATGGATGCAGATAAATGAAGGGCTTTATTACCAGTACTGTATGTGAAAAGATGTTTTTGGCTAAATGGACATACCATGAGACCAAATAGAAACCTTGAAGACCATGTAACCTTTTAGGACTCCAAGATGGAAAGCTGGGACAGAAACCTTTAGGCTATAAGTACACAGGATATTTTCAGCTATATACCATAGATAACATTTCAATATTCTATAAACTTTAACTTTGGGACTGCTTAGCAAAGCCTTTTGTAATATTCATCTAGGAGAGCATGTTTTATTTCACAATTTCTTCTGTTTCAATAGTTGCAATTTTATTCTGGACACTGCTAGATAAGTACTATGACTGAAAGGTACCTTGGACTAAAAATGACCTTGGGGAAGGCAGAATCACAAACATGTCAATAGCTAAAAAATCCTTCCTTAGTGTCATAAGGAGGCTGTTAAGAACCAATGCAGGCAGGGGGAGAGCCAATCATGAAAAGTAATAAGTTTTCAACTGCTGTTAACAAAAAAGTCATTTTCAAAAGCAGCAGCTTCTCCCTGTAGTCCATGCATCAACTAAACTTTTAACCTTTATACTGCAGCTAGCTCCTATCTATCCCTCCTCGAAATTCACCAACTCCTGCTAGACTACTGCTATACCATGTAAATAACTACATGTTTTATAAATTTAAGTTTTGTTATCAAATTAATTAGTGATTAATTAGCAAGGAAATAAATTATGTGGTTACGAGCCACTTCAGCATTTCCACCCCTCACACCATTTTATCAAAAGTGTTGCAGGAAAATTTTTAAAGGCGTTTAAGAATTAAGAGCGTTTCTGAAGCTATACAATTCTGTGACATACTGTAAGACTCCCACATTTTCATAAGCTAGGTTGGAAATACAGTGCAAGCCAGATAGAAAAGGGGAGTTGCATTTGCACGATAAAGTTCTGGTCTCAAGCAACACATTATGGAGGTACCTGGTAACCACTCCAGAGTTAGGGACTGTATTCTAAAACAGGGCATAAATCCCTTTATTTCTCCAGAAGTGGGCAACCAAGTGGTGTTAAGTTTCACACACTTTTTACACCCCTTTATATTTTCTGTGCATTTTTGTCTCGTTTCTCTCCATAAATTTAGAATATGAATCTGGGCACTGGTTGAAATTTTTCCTTGTTTCTTACTTTTCATTGTTAACCAATCCAGACAAAGCTTGATAGAGGTGGATCCTAAGGATATTTAGTGCAGCAAGTAGCTTAAAAAAAAAAACCTCCAAATGTTGTACTTGGGGTCATCTTTAGCAGCTCCTCCTGTGGTAACTGGAAGTTTGTGGGCTACACATACAAACTTGATTGATATAGGAGGTGTACAAAGGTGATTTTCTGAGGTACAGGAGACTGGGTGCACAGAAGCCTGATCATTGAGGCTATGTCTATCTAAAACCTTCTGTCGGGAGGTACGCTTTTCTGTCAGGTTTTACCTTACAGTAGGAAAAAAAAAAGTTCACATGCCACGACTGACACAATGGTTAATACACACCTTTTGACAGAAAGTATTCTTCATCTTCTACCCACCACAGGTCTGCCCCCCACATTGTAGAACCCCACCCACAACATTAAAAAAAATACAAAAACTTCATTGAGTAGTTAGGGTTGATACATCCACCATACCAGACAAAACCACCAGGGTTTTGTGTTGTGTGGTCTACCACATATTATAATGGCAAGACATGCTGATGAATGGAGGGTATGTACTGTTAAGTAATTTAACTTCTAATTTATTGGTTTTGTATAGCAATCTCAACCATTTCACAACAAAGGGCCACACATATAGCTGTACACATGCACACAGAAAATGCTCAATTGGCCAGAACAGAAAGTGGAGGTTAGCTGTACTGGATGACCCAGGAAGTAATTTCCATATCTAGGTGAGAAAAAAATCTAAACAAAGTTAATTGCAGATGGTCTTCTTGCTAACTATAACACAAGAAACTTTAGATTTTCCTCATAAGTAGGGCGATACCAAATTCACAGTCCATTTTAGTCAATGTCATGGTCACAGGATTTTAAAAATAGTAAATTTCATAATTTCAGCTATTTAAATCTGAAATTTCAGTGTTGTAATGTAGGGATCCTGACCCCCCCTCCCCCCCCCAAAAAGAGGTGTGTGGGGGGGGTGGGTGGGGGGGTTCACAAGGGAGGGTAAGGCTTGAGTTACTGCTACCCTTACTTCTACACTGCTGCTGGTGGCTGCTGGCAGGGAGCCCAGCTCTGAAGGTAGAGTCACCACAAGCAGCAGCGCAGAAAAATGGCATGGTATGGCAATGCTACCTTTACCTCCATGCTGCTGCTGGCAAGGCACTGTCTTCAGGGCTGGGTGTTTGGCCAATAGCCGCCGCTCTCCAGCCACCCAGCTCTGAAGGTAACAGAAGTAAGGGTGGCAATACAGCAACCCCCCAAAATAACCTTGTGATAGAGACTGAACAATGTAATAGATTGTCTCTATCACATCTGACTTGCAGTCCAATAATTCCCAAGAATTAAGTGAAACTAAAAGCTATTTACCTCCCCCTAAATTATATACGAGCTGGAATCTCAGCATTCCAGTCCACCATGGCCCCTTTAAAGAGATTAGGTTATGTGTAGGAAAACAAATCACTGGTCTATATATCACTCACCTGGCCCGCTTAGCATACAAAATGGCTAAATGAGGATTCAACTTGATTGCTTCAGTGAACAAGTTAATGGCTTTCTGAAGTTCACCTGAAAGGCAAGTACCAGTAAAGCTTCAATTATCCCGTAGTGAGACAGAATCCAGATTTCCATCATCTACTGGGTGTTGTGTACCATCAACATAAGAAGAAAGTCACATTTCTGTCTTAAAGTTTACCAGTATTGTTGAAAACCAACACCACCCAAAATTACTATAAAGATAATCTATTTCAATGTACTTCGCACATCTGACTTTTTTTTTTTTGACTAGTCACTTATGCAGTTTCCCCTTTTATTTATGTGGGTCTTCCACACAGCAACAGGGGAAAGAAAAACACTTCAAAATTGGAAGTGCACTGATAAAACAAAAACATGCACAGGAACTCATGGACAGAGGTACTACCAAAACCAACTTGAAATTTCATCAATTTAAAAATAAAAGTTAAATATGTCCATTTACAATTCCCTATAGAAAATATAAAGGCAGATATTATGGACCAAAATAAATAATACCTACAAAGACAGCCCAAATGTACTTTTAACCACTATTAAAATGGAGAATTTTAAATTTAATGCGTTTTTAGTAAGAAAAAATACCTCCTAAAATACTTTTCCTTATCTTCAAAGGGTCCCTTTAAATAAGACTATTTGCATGCACGGCAACACTGAGATTAGCAACAAAAACATTCCAAAACAGTGGAAGGCAGCAGAACAAGGAAATCATGAAGACATCAAGATATAGAGCTAAAGCATGTGGACTACCTTGGACATAACACATGCTGCTGTTAAAACAGACTTGGGCAAGATGGACACTTTTTTAAAATGGATATTCCATAGAGCCACCTCAGGTTCCCCATCAGTACACAACCAGGCTGCAAAAACAGTGTTCTATTCATCAGTCTGATGAGTGGCAATTTTACCAGTGTTTAAGAGCTTTGTTCTCTGCTGGTTCTCCATCTCTTCTTTTCCTGGGCTATTCCTTTATTTATTTATTTAACCAAGGTGTTTCAGAACACAATTTATACAGAATCTTATATACAAAATGAAGTTGTGTTGTGCCAGGATACCAATGAGGGAGTGGAGGGTGTAAAACACCAAGCTTTGGCAGGCAAGAAGAGTGGCATCCATAACCAAAAAGCAGGGTGTGCAGACCAGGGCTCTCCCATTGAACTTCAGTATTACCATGCTTCTAGGCATCTCTTGTTAAGACAACAAATTATATCTGGAACTCAATACAGGGAATGAATTCCACCAGCAGAAGCTTTTAAACAGTCCACTCCCTAGCCCCACTCCTTCCTGCAGACTGGAAGAATTCAGATTTTTAGCAGACTTGTAAGTGAAAGCACTGGCCACAACAGCAGATAACAGCTACACCCTCCAAGGTATGTGCTAAGGTACAGAACCCCTCACCTTCACCTAGGGCATGAATGCCCTCCATCTTCTTCTCATCGGCCTCATCCATCATCTCTTCAGTTACCTATGAAACAAAGTCGAGACCAAAAGCAGCAGACTTAGATGGAGAACATTAGTTCCCTTTCCTGACCCCCAACTCTAGGATTCTGCCTAATTTGAGTTAAAGACTCAGTTAAGCAAGCAGAGACTCCCAAGTGTATTTAAGTTCAATTTCAAAAAGGAAGGGAGAAGAGCAGCACACTGCTCATAAGGAATAGGAGGACACCCAAATATTTTTCATTTGTTAGTGTGAGATTTCTATATTTAGTTTTCAATCAGATATTTTAAAAATTTGTAGTTGCTCATTTTTATGTCCAGCCATGATTCTCAAAGTTAATGGGAGTTTTGCTACTGTCTCTGATGGAAGCAGGCTTTTAGTTAGGAGAGATCTTAATTTTCAATTGATGAGTTTCCTGTTCAGAAGAAGGGAAGGGTAGGGGTGGGAGTGGGGAGAAGAGGGAGAACTGAAGGCATTAAAAGCAATGACTGGCTGTCTAACCAATATGTTTCCTTTGAGTTTAATTCCCCACCCCCCAAAAAACAAAAAAAAAAACCCAAACCCATAAATCAAAACAAACCACCGCCAAAAACTATACAGAAGCAGCAACTCCTCCAATGCAATGGAAGTTGAAGATGTTATCTTTACCTCCACATTTTCATCTCCCATTTCTTGAGGATCATCCTCGTCTGGTTCAATCACTCCCTCATTGTCAATTTCTGCAAAGACAAAGTTAAAGATTTGAACACTAATGTGGAAAATTAAATTCTTCCACCTACAAATACAACAGACAGTGCTACATTCATGTTCAAATTGATGAATAGTTGCAGTAACAACAGTTACTTCCTCACCCAAGTCACTCTCCTCACTCTCAGGCTCTGGTGGCTTAACTGGCTCCTCTGGCTGCTTCTCTGTTTTGTCCTAATAAAGGGAGGACAGAAATATGTAGGTATGTGTCATCTATGGTCAAGTACTCCATTTCCAGGTCAACAATCCCAAGGCATCAGAAAACTCCACTACAAAGTCTTCAGCAGCTAAAGGATATCCCACATATGGCTAAGGAGTTTTATTTATACTTTTAAAAGTATGACATAAAACCCTTTCTCCTCACTTTCCTGCACTGATGCCAACTTCTGACCCATAAATTGCTGTTTGTCAGACTTTCCTTCAGGGTTCATGCTTTAATAACTTTGAAGTAAGTTGGCATATCATCATCCACATCACTAAAGCCAACATTACAATGAACACTATTTTGCCCCTTACTTCCCGTCTCAGCAGAACCAAGGTTTGAATGAACCACAGAAACTGGATTTCCCTTGCCCACATATGTGTTAATTTGAGATCAGAGATCCTCTTTGCATAGTATCTAAGAAACAGCTTTTCCTATCCATCCATACAGCTAAAACTCAGCTTGTGTCTCAATTACTGCAGCACCCTTTTCTATGCCCTTGACAATGTAATCGTGCTCCACTCATATCCATTCAGAATGCTGATGCAGAGATAATTTTCTTAATCTGTTGCTTAGGCCATAACACCTTTTTCAGCATCCCTCCACTGGCTTCGCCCCATCTCTTATGTATCAAACGCAAGTTGCTTGACTACACTTTCAAGGCCCTTCATGGCCAATTCCCGACCCTATCATCTCTCATACATTGTCCAAATGTTTATTCCAGGCTCCACTGAGTACTTGTTACGTTTTCCAACAAGCACCTTTGTGCTTTCTCCCATGTTGCCACTCATATTTGGGAAAAGCTCCCAATAAAAATCTAAAGCTACCTCATCATGCACCAGCTCTCCTTTGCCATGATGCCTACAAAAAAACTTGACAATAGGTAAGCCACTGGTACACTGATACCACTGTCTATCAAGCTGATCAACACTGTCTCATTGTGTCCTTACATTCCTGTATGTACCCATCTGTTGCCTCATCTTACACTTAGATTGTAAGCTCTTTGGGGCAGGGACTATCTTTTTGTTTGTACTGCGCTAGCATACTGGGGTCCTGGACCATGACTAGAACACCTAAGCACTATGGTAATACAAATAATAAATAAAAGCTCAGGTACATTAGACAGAATGGCGTGTGGCAAGTCTGCAGGCATTATTAACAAAAGGCACCCTTCAGTCTCTGAAACTGTCACAATCCAGCACCAAATATACAAGATTCCTTGATGTTTCCAGCCACCTTCTTTGGAAATTTTAAACAAACACACTTGTCCCATTCTTCATGCAAATTCTGACAGCAAGTTTTTTTAATAATTTTTTTTGGCACAGAGTTCTAATGTTTATAACTATAAATATCCCATCTCTTACCTTCATTGTTTCTGCCGAGGCATTGTGCGGAGCAGGTGGTATCGTACCTCCCATGCTTTTTAAAAAAAGGGGGGAAACAAAAGTTATTGAAGTGCAGCTTTTTCAGCAGGGTTTCAGTTAAAGCAAATGAGAAAGGACTGTCCCAAGAAAAGCTGACATGGAACCAACCCACCAGTTAACATCTGTCAACAGGAAAACATCAAACAGCAAAAAGCAGATGCACACCAGCGCTTTTATCTGGCTTAATGCAGCAGTAGTTAGTTCTGACTCAGTTGGCCCCCTGCATCTTAAGCTCTCTATTGTAAGACATTTTAAAAACAAAATGCTGCTTTTTTTTCAAGCAGAAATTGGTCATGCTGCTCTCTGACCTATAGATGAGTTTTGGAGAAAGTTGGATACAATTTTGTTAGATCCTTTTCCATCTTTAGATAGTACAGCATTAAAAAAATGCTAGCAGTTTTCACCCACTAAGAACAGACTTTCTGATGGAAGGAACCAGGTAATGAAAAACGAGCCATTTGAAAAATGGTTTATGCTACACCCATTTGTGATCTGCTGTATAAAAAACCCATAAAAAAAAGTCGTATGTGAAAAGTCTGCACAAATAAAAGGCAAACTAACTACCCAACAGAAATAGAGTCTGCCATACACAAAATACTATCAAATGCAAAGGAAACACTAGATAGATATGTTAGAATACTCAAGTGTTTCTTTAACACTAGATTAGTAGCATTTACTCTGACAATATCCTTTTAATGCACCATAAACACGCTGCATTAAGCCTTTGGATGAGCAGCTGGGAAGGAGAACCAGCGTGTGAATAGTCTAGCTCAGTCAGTGTTTCTCAACCTTTTTGTGCTGGCAACCCCTTTGTACTTACAATTTTTTGACTCTCACCTCCCTGAAAAAACTGCCACCCTTTACCTTAAGCTCAAGGTGCAGGGCTTCCACCCTGATTGGGGGTCCAGGGCTCTAACGTGTAAATTAGCTTTGCGGGGTCCTCTGTGACATGGGGATCCAGGCAACTGCCCTGCTTCCTACCCCCTAACGCTGGCCCTGCTTGCCACCCCAACCTCAATCCCTCCCATGACCACCCTTGGGGTCACAACCCCCAGCTTGAGAAACACTGGTTTAGCTCAATAAGAAGTAATAGGGTATGTAAGTATATTCTATAACAAACAGTACTGCATACAGGGCTGGCTTTAGGGAAAAGGGCACCCTGGGCAAACTTGCATTTTGGTTCCCCTGGCCCTCATGGGTGTGGTGCCCCCAGAGGCTCCCCTTCTTCCCTTTGCCCCAAAGGCCAGTTCCTCCTCCTATGACCCTAATCCCTGCATCCCCCTCCTACACCCACACGGGCAAACTGACCTGGATGCACAAAGTAGCTAGCATTGCTGCTCGCCCACCCCCGACTGCTACTCCTCTGCTCCACACACCCTTGTGTGTGTGGGGGGTGGGGGTGGGAGGAGCAATATCAGGGCTCCCTGTATCCAGGTCACTTTCCACCTGGGCTGCATAAGGAGAGAGCACAAGAGAAGCAGCTCCTGATACAGCACAGCACAGGTTGGGAAAGTGACCTGGATGTAGGGAGTCCTGGTGTGGGTAGGGGGGGAGGGGAAGAGACGGTGTGTGAGAGAGAGAGCATGCAGGGGTAAAAACGGCTAACAAAAGCCAAAGCTGGCCAAAACACCAGCCATGTGCTGCTCCCACTAAAAGGAAACTATCACACTATCTCATCCTTCACATTTCTCATATGAACTACCACAGCTTGAATTAAATTTTTGTATGAAATTGGGGGTGAATTTAAAAAATGTTTGAAGTGTTTCAGAAATAAAAAATATGAAAAACTTTAATACATTTTATTTACAGTATCTTTATTCATACTAGTCTTGCTAGTCCTTCCCCCGTAGGCAGAGAAGCACAAAGACTAGGATCAGGACCAGCTGTGCCCCCAAAAGATTGGACCCGACCCACATCCCTCCCCAGACCGAACTGGACCCAACCCACATCCCACCCTAGATCTGGGGCACTGGTGGGGGGATGGAGCAAGGAGCACCCACTGGGTGCTGGTGCTACCTCCTGCCCAGAATGGTCCAGGACCCCCACACTCCCCAGCCTCCACATTCAAATAATGGTGGGGCAGAGCTGCATGTGCAGCACCCTCCCACCAGTACTGCCCCAGGCCCAGCAGGGGCCCAAGAGCCCAGGGAGGAGAAGGGGCCATGCCACTCGGGGAACCCACCTGCCTGCAGCGCACAGCAGCCAGAAACCACCAGGCCTGTCGCTGAGCCCCGCCCCTGGGGCTAGGGCCAGAGCAGAGCCACAGCACCTGAGGGCTCCCCACTCTGGCAGGAGCCCTCAGCTGGCAGCCAGAGGAGCAAGTGGGAGGGGGGGAAGAAGACAGCACAGGCCCACTGGCTGAGAGGAGCAGTGGGGAGGGGCTAGGTGGAGAGGAACAGTAGCCGCAGCGCAGGGCACCCTCTTTGGTAGGCCACTGCCTACGTCAAAGGCTGGCCCTGACTGCAAATGCCCTTGGGTATAATTACTTTGCTCATTTTATGTTACAGGTGGGAATGCAGTGCACATGGCAACAGTTCCTTCTAAAATTTTACCCTTAACAGGCTCTCTGACTTCAGGTGCAACTTCTAAGCATTTATTTAAGCCAACCCAAAGAGATTTCATTGTAACCCCCCTAACAGCCAGCAGCTCAGCAAAAGTGAGCAACACTAATGACTAGTTGAGGCTACACTGCATGTGCTTACAGCCCACAGGGATGCTTGCTCTTCTGCACAATCCATGAAAGGAAGCCATTAGTTGAGTTCTAAATAGCTTGAATATTTAATAGTCACAGCGCCAACATGGACCCTACCATGAAATTAAAATTCACATGCATCTATCTAATGCTTTTAACGTTTTAATGCCACTATAATGCTTAATGAAAAATGGAAATGTGTTAGGAACATTTTCAACAACTGGTTCATTTGCTCAATATATGCAGGGGGGGGGGGGGAGAGGAGTGACCATATTTGTTTTTGGTTTTTACTCACAAGGTTTTCAATTTATTAACCCTAAGAAGCCAATAAATGCTGGGATAGACACTTGTATTATTCTGAGATCTGCAACTAATACCCCTAAACAAGAGCTAAAGTTTGTCTGAAGGATGAGTGAGTTTTAAGTTCTGATACTTTGAACCATCTCAACCTGAAAAAAATACAATATATCATACTGTTGATGGTGTGTGGAATTTCTAGCTCTTGTGACTCAGACAGTTCTGGACTCTAAGGTACAGGTAAAATGTGATATTCCTGAATTCAAGAAAAAGCTATAGAACTACTCAGACTTCAACACACTCTCAATACATAAATAGGGATTTGATATTCAACTCAAAAGATTCCTGTTCTCACACACAGTTGAAAGGAATATTCAACCTGAAATAATCAGTTTGAAAAATTAATAGTTTTAAGGACTGCATCAGCCCCAGGCCTCTGTCAGTTTTTGTTGTCTTGCAACGTTTTGGGGGCTTTATTTCCCCCCCCCAATGTTTCTCTCCCATTTGAGACACCCAAATAGGGGAACCATGTGAAATGCTGTAGAATGTAAGTAGCATACTAAAAAAAAAATGTTTTTTTCATTTAGTCTTTTACATGTGATATCTCAAATGTTACCTATAATAGTGGGCAAAATAGTCTCAGAAAAGAGTGTGCTTTTTAAAACAGTGTATTTTTTACTTACTGCCAGATTTCAAATTAATAATGATTTCCTTCCTCTCTGAAGAAAATATCAGCAAGGACTTATTTTCTTCTACCCAAGTTCTTCTGGAACATCAAGAGGGAACTAGCTGCTGGAACCAAATGGGTGTGTTCCATAGACAGATTTTATCTGGATGGTAGAAGTCACTAGACTTTGGTAGACCTTATATTTCTGGTCTTCTGTTTCCAAATAATCAGCACTTGTATTTTCATTGGGAGAAGCACCTGTCTCAGATCCATGTTATTTCCAGCCAGAGCTACAGTGCACACATACTACAAATACCTTGCTATGTGGAGCATAGACTGATGGTTGCCGAGGAATAAATCTACATCTTGCAAGAGGTACTTTGGACACGTTGTGTTGCAAGCCACCACACACACTTTTGGACTGTAAAGTTGGATCGCTTGGGCTTTCTGACCCAGGAGGCTGACCTGTTCGGATGGTGCAGGACAGGTAACGTTCTGGCAGTAGGGCCTTGCCTGGAGACGTTTAACATGTGCTATACGGGGGGTGCCCCTTGCTGCTAGTTACTTTTGTGACTCTGAAGTACCGAGTTACATCGGGGGGGGGGGGGAGCGGACAGATTTTCTGAGCCAGACGGACAATTGTTGCAGCTACGCGGGACAGGACACGGGTCATCCCGCTGCCTGGTTTAGGCGCTAAGCTGAGCGCCCCGTGTGCGGAGGGAGCGGTGCCTCCGCCGCACGCCAGGCTACGCCATGGGCCGGGCAGCGCCCGACACTGGTCCGGGTCCAGACCCAGCCCGGACAGCGCTGATCGCGGTCCCGGCGCTCCCCGAACACGGCTCCGCACCCGGGCCAGGGTCCGCCCGGCCGCCCGCCGCGCCCTGCCCCCCCGCCCCGGGCACGCGGCGCCGACTCACCTCTCCACCCACTCGCGCAGGAAGCGCAGCTCCTCGCTGTGCAGCAGGCCCGGGCTCTCCTTGCAGAGCTTCACGAAGGCCCGCAGCTCGCTCACCTTCCGCGGATCCATGGCCGGCCGGGCCCCCTCCGCGCCCCGCGCAGCTCCGCCTCCGGGCTCCCGTCCCCTGCCGCTGCGGCCGCCCCACCCCGCGCGCAGGCCTGGCAGCGCCTCCGCCCCGCCCCGCGGCTCCGCCTCCGGGGTCCGCAGCCCCCCGCCCCTGCTGAAGCCCCGCCTCTCGGCCCCTCCGCTACGCGGCTGCCGGAACCTTCTAGAAGGCGAACGTGTATCTGTCCGTTACACGCCCTGCCTCCGCGCAACCTCTGTTACGTCATCAGCCGCCTCCTCGATTCACGGAAGACCCTGCACGGCGTTGGCCGGGCAACCCCTAGCACTCGCCTGACGCACCTACTTTATAGGCCGGCGGCGGTTTGTGTGGCCACCTAAGGCTTGGAACCCGCCGGGGAATGGGCGCTTGTAGATGACGTAATCAGCCAGTCTCGCCTGCTCAGAAGGCCCCGGAATGTGCAAGTGGTGTATGCGAGGCCGCTGGGGGCTGGGAGCGCTGCCATGCGTGGGGGCGGGGATGGCAGCCGCAGCAGAGCAGGGGATGTGGGGCGCTGGTTTCCGTGCAGAGCGAGGCGCCCTGCAGTAGCGCGGTCCCTGCGGGGGGCGCAGCCATGCTCTGGCTCCCAGCTCAGAGGCTTATCCCGGCTGTGAAGGGCTTGTGCAGCTTATCAGGTCAGAGACTTTAATTCCTTTTCATGGCGAATCTCTCCCCCTCCTGGGGGCCTGTCACTCACTGCTGCGAGGTGCCCCCCTTCCTCGCTCTATGGCCTGTGTCTGTCCTCCCACTTCCCCCACCTGTTCTACTCCATGCATTTAAGGACCCAGAGACTGTTTGGCCTTTCCACTGTATCTTTAATAACCCAGTTCAACACAGTTGATTGTTACGATAAAGTGTAAAATAGACACTTGAGGGGGAATCTAACTACAGTTGGCTGTGAGGCAGGGATCCTGTATATGTATATGTGTAGTGCTGTATAGAAATAATAATCACCAAATGTTCAAGATGTCATTAATGCACACGTTAATTCCCTTTTTGTGACAAATAATGTGAGTCAAATATCTGTTTTCTTTTTATTGGTAAAATTGATGTTAAGGGAAATACATGTACCTCACTCCTGCTTTCAACGTTGAAAATTCCAAGGTTTGTAAAACTAGGATATCCACTGCAATACAAAACAAAGTGTTGCTGAAAGCTTTTTAAAAATGTGTTTTACTTCCCATTTTAGAGGACGGTTAAAACCAAGTATCAGTTTTTGGCATACTCCTGCAGCTGCACAGAGATGCTTGAGGGATCCGGGCCTTACTTATACAGCGCATGCATAAAAGGTGTCAGCACATTACAAACATTAAAAGGCTGCTGGCAGGGCAAGAACATATTTTTGAAAAAATGTATTTAGTAACATAGATAAGAAAAGAACTTTAGTAAAACTGAAAGATTTTAAAAGTCAAATTTTTGTGTCCACCCTTTATGCTTTATATTTATGTACATTTAGGTCCAGATCCTCAAAGGTACTTAGGAGCCTAACTCCCATTGAAACCTTTGAGAATCTGGGCCTTTGTGCTTAGCTTGGAGAATGAATAAAGACTAGTTAGCTTTGCTTCCTGGTACTCCCACTTGCACAATGAAGCAGTATTTAGTTTGCAAAGACTGGAGGAATAAGCCCAATCAAAAAACCAAAAGCTTTTCTTCCAGGGTGCAGCGCAGTGTCAGAACAAGTAGGGACTAGCTTCCTTAGCCAAGCAGCACCGCTGGCGGACTTTTAATGGCCCAGTCAGCAGTGCTGACCAGAGCCGGTAACCCAGTGCCTTACACCCCGCGACCCAGTACTGCACTAGGGGGCTATTCCAGGATAGCTGTGTTGAGGTAGAATCTGTAGTGTAGACAAAGACCTCATCTATGCTATGGAGAGTATAGTGGTGTAGCTACAATGCTGTAGCTATGATGATATCACGCCATAGTGTAGACACAGCCTATTGTGAGGGAAGGGGTTAATCTCATTGCTGTAGGAACCCCTCACAAGCAATGGTAGTTAGGTTGATGGAAGCATTCTTCTGTTCACTTAGCTGCATCTACATGAGGGATTCGGTCAGCATAGCTGTGGTGCTTGGGTCTGGATTTTTCAGGCCCTCTGAGCGCCGTAGTTTTGTGAAACTAAATTTTAAGTGTAGACCAGGCCATAACCAGGTTCCTTAATACTACTCTAACGGTATAATAGGACCTTATAATGGGCACTGAGGGCATGTCTACACTAGAAACTTACATCCCCCTATGTTAGGTCGACTTACAACCACCAATCATTACTGCGGTAGTTCATGTCCACACTACCCTCCTTCTCTCAGTAGTGCACTTCCCCACCAGAAGCACTTCCCTGACTTAAGAGGGGCAGTGCAGGCAGCTCCCTGCTAGGAGCCTCTTTCCCCCTTCTCTCCCCCCACCCCCAGGCTCTCAGCTCCTTCCCTCCCCTCCCCCCCGGGCTCTCTGCTCCCTGCTGCTAGGATTCTGGCTGCCCCCCCGGGCTCCTGGCGGGGAGCTCTGCACCTGGAATCCAGGTGGCTCCTGGGCTCTCTGTGGGGAGCTGCCAGGTGGGGAGTCAGAAGCAGGGTGCATGCAACCTGGCTGCGAGTGGGGAGTCTGGGGGGCAACTGGCCTCTAGCTGGACCTCCCATATGCCCCATGGTGATAGCCCGGCTTTCTTGTCAATTTCACTGTTCCATGGAGTTGTAAAATTGACAAGAATGACAGCCAACAGTCAATATAAGTAACCCGCAGTGTCTGTGTAGATACTAACTAAGCCCTACGTCTCTCACGGAGGTGGAGTTATGATGTCTGTTTAGTAGGGCACTTAAATCTGCAGGAGCAAGGCTGTAGTGTAGACACTGACATAATTAGGTCATCGTAAGATGCCTTACCTCGACTCTGGTGTAGATCAAGCCAGAGTGATGTAAAGAATTAAGGTCAGAGGGTCTAGTTGCTGAGTGCAGGAGGTGACTGTGACTGGGGAGCTCAATTATTTAGTTAAGTCCCCACTAGCATTTGGCAGTCTTGTAGCCAGGCACCACAGTAGTTATTCGGTAGTGAAAGACTGTGATACAGACTTTCTAAAATAATTAAAAATTCAAATCTAGAAAGTTGTTTTGAGGATAAATAGATGATGAGGGATATTCAATGATATTAAAGTTATCTTGTTCCTTTCTCCCTATGCAGTTCCCCAACCTCTCTGCACACTGCTAGTTCTTATTGTAGTTGTCTGTTTTGCCAGTGTGACTGGCTCTTGAGATTGGGAATAGGCTATGGAGATGTTCACTTCTGAATGACTAGTTCCAGTTCAGTTTAGGATGATAGTAACTAACTTAGTTAAGTACTAACTGGAGACTCTGAGGCAGCCTCCATATGAATACGGCGATGACACTCACTGGCAGTCTCAGCACAAAGATTGATTGCAAAGGCCATAAAAACTGAATTACCCTTTCTCCCATAAGATGGGCCTTTGAGGACATGATCAAAGCATATTGGCAGGATGGTGGGGGAGGTTGGTTGACAGTGCTGGAGCTAGTGCAGTCTCTTTTTTCCATGGGTAAATTAAATATTTCATTTTTCCTGCATGCCCATCATGCACAGATAGAGGAGCTTAATCACACACAAACCAGCACAACTCTCCTCTTACAAGCATGCAGTCACTGGTTTGTCAATTCCAATGTACCTTAACTTTTTATGTAATTTATTCATCCTAGTCCATGCTTATAACTTTGCTATATTTATTTCATCTGTAAATCAATCATTATTTGAGTTTGTATTTTAATGGTTTTATAGTCAGCTATGCAAGTAACAAGTTGAAAGGTTAAGGAGAGTTATCATTGCAAGAAAAGTGGGATGAACAGTGCTAAGAGTGAGCTCTTTAGAGGGTATATAAATTTGCTGTATGATACCTGGAAAAGTCTTTCATCTTTATACCGGTGCATTTCTTTTTCTTTAGGCTGCAAGTCCTGTTTCCTTCGGAGATTTTCCATCCAGCCTGCCCAGCAGAGGAAGATTCCAAACAGGTACCTGGGCCAGCCCAGCTCCTTCACACATCCACACCTTCTCAAACCAGGTAAGGATCCTGAGCCATTGGTAGTTAACTAGTGGCACCCGGCGTTTCTCTGAGGAAGTACCTTAGTTGCCTGCATCATATAAACGGGTCTGTAGCTTGGCACTATCATTTATATTTACTTTATTCCAGTAATTTTATTCCTTGTGGAATTCTCTGTTCTGAGACAGCATCTGGTTCTGGAGAGAGGCTAAGTTCCTATACCCTAATCCATAGATTGCATCAGAAAGGAAAATAAGTCTGGAATGTGTCAATCTTCCTCTTGCCACAGACACAAGTACTATAGACCTTTTCTGTCAGTGGCACTTCCTTAGCTGGCTATCCTGCCAATATAATCTAATTCATTTTTAGAGTCCTTTGCACACTCTGTATCACAAAAATATTTCATAGACAATACTCTGTGAATCAAAGAGAAAAGGAAGGTTTTAAGAAGTGAGATTTAAAGAGGGGATATGGCTCAGAAGAAGGGGTTGGGAAGCAGAATTCCAGATAAACAGGACAGCACACATTTTAAAGAGCACTTTCCTCCTCTCCCCCAACTATAGAGGGGTGTGTAGAAGGAAGAAAGGAAGACACCGACATAGGTGACTCTAAACTTGGAGAAGTACAGTAGGGAACAGGAGAGCAGATTAAGTTGGTGCACCATTGTGAGGTCAGAAAGGTGTGCTGGAGATCAGTGAAAGTGAGTATGTCAAAGAAGTAAGGCATTAAGCAGATTTATAAGAGTAAAAATATATTTTTAATTTATTACAATCTAGAAAAGACATGATGTATAAAGCTAAGAATTCTGTTATTGGTTAACAGTTCCCTCATAATCAAGGCTGGTATTGGGGAAAAAATAAGTTTATCGAATAGTTAAGAATTCACAAAACTTACTAAAACAGCTAGGATTGTAAATGGGTATTGATTTATTTAAAATAATAATTGAATATTTTCAGTCATTCTGAAAGCCTAAAAATGAATAGTTAAGGCTAAAGGAGTTTACAAACTCCGTTGGTACAGCTGTAATGCCTGTGGAACTCCCAAATTGCATCAGCCACTACAAACAACTTTTAAATATCACCAAACTTGCAGTGACATGTATGAAGCCCACTGGAATGAGAGAGAGCATTCAGAATTTCAAAATTCCATAGTGGATCACTCCAGAATTAAGTATCTGACCATAAAAGAAATAGATCTGTGCACGTTACCTCTTCTAGGAATAGAAGAGAATAAAACCAATGTGAAGTTTCTTAGACCAAAGAGGTTTTAAGATATGTTTTTTTTCCCCTAAAACTTAGAATTTAATGAAAGTGAAACACTAATTTTTCAAAGTCCGTTTCCTCAGAAAAATTATTTCCCCCAAATTCTCCTCTGGCTAGAAACCACAAATGCAATATTTTTTTTTAAAAAGCAGTTGTTGAAGGAGACTACCAAGTGAGCTAATACCTCACAATGAGTTGCAATTATTCCATAGTGTAGCAAACAGGAAAAGAAGTATGAGAATAGACATTAGAATATGAAATATATATAAAAAAAAAATAGGAAGGACATTAGCCAAAGTACCCTTTAAGACTTGCATAATATTAGTTTAAATCATAGTTAAACTAGTCTCTGGTATTTTTAAAATACTTAGGCTGTTCTTGTGTCCTCTGGTTTCAGGTTTCAGTGACAGTCTCTTGTTCTGTGTAGAGTACTTCTTATTCTTTGCTAGTGAAGCATGGTAAAATGTGAAGTTCTGAGAGAGAATTTGTATCCTTGGCATCATTGGAAGTGTAGCTCCTTTTCATGTTCAACAGATCCCACCTTATTAATCATTGGGAGAAATTAGGTCTTTTATGGAGGAGTTTTCTTTGCTCAGTCAAACACTCTGACATCATCCTGGAAGGCTTGGCTTGTTTCTAAATTGAGCCCCTTGATTGGTTAAATATTCAAGGACAATCTCTCTGTCTCTGATTGATCTCATGTGGTACCTGTAAAACTGACTTTGCCTTTTACACTTTAGAACTAATATATGACTTCACATGGCACCAGAACGTCTGTCCAAATACAACCTTATCTGATGAAATTAACACTAGACTTAGCACCATAGTGTTCTGTTCAATGTCCAGATGCCATAAAAGCTGGTGGTTTCCAACAGGGTTAAAGTTTAGCTTGCTTTGCCACCACTTTTCCCCCTCCCCTGCCCCGTAGTTGTTGTCTGCCTTTAGTTTGCTCCCAGAATGCTTTGGGTTTTTGTCTAAGGCTGCTTGATCAAAACCTTTGCCCAGAAGTTTAGGGCAGTAAAGTTAATTGGTTTAAAACAGTCTTTTTCCCTGCACAGTGTAGGAACAGAGTGAACCAAGGATGTGGATATCTGAGGTCAAAGAGGCAGTGGAAAGTGGGTTCTGAGGTCAGAATGATCAGAGGAATGGAAAAGCAGTGGAGTGGGGTGTATGAGGTTAGCGAGATAGCATGGAGTTTTAAGGAGAGCCCTGAACAGGAGCGGGTGATGGTGATTATGAGATCAGAATGTTACTTCATCCATTTTGTTTTTCATTCATAGGGGAGGTAACACCAGGATTGTCACAGGTGGAATATGCTCTACGCCGACACAAGCTAATGACTTTGATCAACAAAGAGGCGCAAGAATGGGGTGGGGTGGACCACACAGTGATTCTGCTATCCAACCCCACCTACTACATGAGCAACGACATCCCATACACCTTCCACCAGGACACCAACTTCCTGTACCTTTGTGGCTTCCAGGAGCCTGACAGCATCCTGGTGCTGCAGAGTTTGCCTGGCAAGGCACTGCCATCCCACAAGGCCATGCTATTTGTACCACGGCGAGATCCAAGCCGAGAGCTCTGGGATGGGCCACGATCGGGCACAGATGGGGCAGTAGCTTTGACAGGAGTGGATGAAGCTTACCCCATAGAGGAGATTAGACACCTGGTGACCAAACTGAAAGGTAATGGAAACGAGATGAGATGGAACCCAGGTTATAGGGACTGGATGACACAAGATTGGGAAGCGTTCTCTGTCACTGGTTCCCACCCGACCCCGTATTGGAAGGCACATGACACTGGGAATGGGAAGAGATTTTCACGTCTAAGCTACTGGTTGTAATCTGGCCCCAGTTCAGTAGTGACAGAAAAAAACCCTGTGTATGTGGATTTTTAATGGCTTGTGGGTTAGTGGTCTGTATCCAGGTACTAATGAACTGATATCACTGAACACAAAAGGGGCTCTAATTGGTCCTTTGTTGTCAGTGTCATGAGAAATTAAGTAATCGTTGGGCCAGAGAGACTGACCTTCCTCCTCTCCCCTTAACATGGCCCTTCCATGTTACAGGGGCGGTACGTTAGCACAGACGTTGCCTGTGGGATGCTTGCACTGCTGCTGCTGCCCATACTGTATTGGTCTTTTACTAGAGGACTCAAGTCTCTAAAGGCTCTCAGCCCAGCATCTTCACCTGCATTAAATTCACTTTAAAAACCATATGGGGTGATACACAAACCCACTTTCACAACTCTTCATTTCCTGGGTTGTGTGTGGTATATTTGCTGCATCATACCAGATTCTATTACACAGTGACGCTTATAAAAGATCACTCTTGTTAGACAACCTCCTGTCTTAACCTCCCCAAAATGTGCCCAAATAGATTAAGTATAATTCTGCTCCATCTTTCTGAGATCATTGGTTCTCATTGGGGGGTCCGTGGCCCCCTGGCAGTCCGTGAGCCCTTTCAGGGGACTGCGGGGCCCCATGGCTGAAACCCAGTGCCCTGATTCCCGGCGCCTCCCCCCCCGGGCCTGAAGCCAGGAGTGGTGGGGTTGTAGCTGGGAGCTCCACAGCAGGGCTGAAGCCCTAAGCTCTCTTCCTCCCTTGGCTGAATCTGGGAGCAGTGGGGCTTCAGCACTGTAGGCAAATGTAGGCAAAAGCCCTGAGCCCATGGGCAGAGTTGGGAGGGCACAAGGTTGTTGCCCTCCCAAGCTGCAGTGCCTTACCCAGAGTGGGGCGCGCACACACACACTTCCTCCCCTACCCCAGCCCTCCTCAGGCCCTGCCTTCTGGCCAGGTAGCAGGCGGGAAGCTGGAGCCAGGCAGTGTGGGGCAGCTGCTCTCTAGCTGGTGGTGGCATGGAGCAGGCAGCTGTGGTATTTCCCCTTCTGCTGCTGGTGCCTGGGGTTGCGGCTGCTCCTCAGCTCCCAGCCCCCTTTGACTGCTCATGTAGCTGGTGAGAGCCGCTGGGATCTGGGGGGCCGGGTCTGGGGGGCCAGCAGAGCCCTCAGGGAGCAGCCACTGCAGGGGGAGCAGCTAACGCAGGGAGCACCCTCCTGGTACACAGCCCCTAGCTATCCTTGTGCCTGTACCCTGAGCTACCCCCTGCCTGCACATAATCCCTAGCTACCCCCTGCCTGCACTCTGAGCTACTGCCCCACCCTACCCCCTTCCCAGCAACCTGAGCTATTCTCCTACCCACCTATAGTCCGTAGCTACCCCCTACCTGCACCCTTAGCTACCTCCTGTCTGTACACAGCCCCTGGCTGCCCCTTGCCTGCACTCTGAGCTACGCCCTGCCTGAACCCTGAGCGGCTTTCAAACTTTGAGCTGAGTTCCCCCTTTGATTTATATTTTTTGGTTGTGTCCCCTCCACATCCCAGACAGGTGGGTGCCCTGCTGAGGTGAGTCAGGAAGTGGAGGTGGTGCTTCCTCCCTGGACCCTGCTATGCGGAGATGGCCCAAGCCCCACCAGCCCTTGCCCCTCCAAAATAGAAGTCACACTATGCCTTTGCCCAATGATCCTACCCCTGGCCTGGAGCCCCAAGTCCTCCCCGCTGGGCCCTGGAGTTTTTATAGCATGTTGAGGACGGGCCTCAGAAAGAAAAAGGTTGAAAACCCCTGTATTAGATGACTATCTCTGTTAAGCAAATGGTTTTTGTTAGTGTCTTCTGGGGTCTCCATAGAAATGTTTTGATGAAGGTAAGGGGTGTTCCATCCCTATCTTAACCTCTCCTCTTTCTTTTTCTCTGTCTATATCATTATGTTTAAAAAACCATGAAAAAACCTGGGTGCTGCTGATCCCAATGTTCTAGGCAGATTTCAATGTGGATAATTACATTCTTCCTGAGGAACTTCACTTCAGTGGAAGGCTGGAGACGGGGCATTTCCAAACAATCCATCCCAAAACATAATTGCTATTGACTGCTGCCCCAGCTAGTGATGGACAAGAGGTGGATTTGTCTTATGGGTTTTCCTTTGTGATCAAACAGGGCATCTAAGCTCAGGAATCTAAATTCTCATTATGCAGTCTTGCAAGGTTATGTTTTTGTCATGAAACATTTCCCCCCAGTTTACTTTATCCCACTAGTGCAGCTTTCTCTCTGAAGACGAAATGCATATGGGGAAAATAACGTAATATTTATAGACATGGATATTTACTTATTGAGTAAATCTTTTAAATTCATAAACTATTATTAAATCTACAAAATCCAGATAGACTTGATTACTTGCATGTTACTAACCTGCTAAGATATAAAGAGATCTTTAATACCGTGTTACACTGAGGTCACATGTCAAGTATGAGGCCATATTACAAATCTAGGGGAAATTACCTCTCAGATGACATGTCACATCTTCAGCTTTTTCTAGTCTAGGAGGAGTTCACTCATACAGTGACCACAAAACATCTTTAATCTTAGTCTGTGTCTGTTTTGTGTGTCTCAGGTGACTCAAACATGGTTTGGTATGATTCTGAAAAGCCAGTGCACACACAGCTCCACTCTGACTACCTGCAGCCTCTGGCCGAGATCAAAGCTGGGAGCAAAAACCGCGTCCGAGCTATTCATCACCTAGTACAACAACTCCGGCTGATCAAATCCCCTGCAGAGATCGAGAGGATGAAGGTTGCTGGAAGGGTGACATCACAGGTATGGGATGTGACCCCATCAAGTAAACAAAGGCAGCATTTCTTGAGTGTGGGGTAGAATGGACTGGTACACTCATGTAAAAGGAAACTGGGTCAAATTCAGCTGGGCTGGAGTGGTAACTTTAGTCTTGCCTGATCTCCCTTCGTGGAGGCACAATTTCTTGATCTCCCTGTTAACCATACTCTACTTCCCTCCCCCATATCACAAGGGGTATGAGGCCTGCTCTAGAACTGCTGGAGTGCTCAACCTTGACGTAATTCCAGTCAAGACAACCAAGGAGTTGTTACATGTTTGATGTCCTTTAAAAATGGTATCCACTCCAGAACAAGGATATTTTCTTGTGCTCCCAACGTCTCCCCTGCTTCCTCATACTATTCTTTCCCCCTTCTTTTGCTATTTTCCTCTGGTTCCTGTATTACAGACCAGGGTGAGAAAGAGGGACTGTCCAGTTTTCTTTACATCCTTCATAACCTTGAATATTAATGTCAAGGAAAGTGAAGTCAAAGGAGACTCTTCCCTCCCCTTCAGATCCCATGCTAATGAAAGATCTATTTTGTTGTTTGACAGGCTTTTATAGAGACAATGTTTGCCAGCAAATTCCCAGTGGATGAAGCATTTCTGTATGCTAAGGTCAGTACCTTGTTGGGCTGTGGATGGTTCTGAGGAGGTAGGGCTGCGTATTGTTTATTTCTCAAGGAAGAGTAAAAGGATCTGAGAGCTGCCTGTGGCTGATAGGGGTGCAGAGCTGTGAGTAGAATCCAAGCCCCTTCTCGCCCAACTTTTCTGGTTCCTCTGACATGCCTATGATATTCCCCAACAGCTGCAGCTCTATCAAGTCTACGCCTTTGAATTATAGCAACAGAACAGCAGAATATGGGCAACCAGCAGGCTTTCAACCCGGGACCTTTGATACTAAAAGCTGGATTTTTTTTACCCATTGAGCTAAAGGAGTAACTCCCTAAGCTGATAGCTATAGTAAACTCTTAACATCTTATGTGGACTAACCACTAGAAAGTGACTGACACCGCAAGTGTGGGTTACACATCTTTCTCAGAAGGCTCTTTGTTTCAGTGCCTTTGCTTCAGAAGAGCAAGATGAGTGGGGTTGTATCTTCTGGAAGGGTTACTGCAAATCTAAAGGGTGCTTTAAAAAATACTTGTGTAAGGAAGTGCTGGACATTCTATAAACTGGATCATGCATTTTTCAGAACCTCCCATATGTTTCATAAAAATTGTCTCTGAAGCTATAGCAGCCTATCCCGTTCCTTTTAAAGTGCAACAAGTGCTGTAGGAGGGCAAAGAGTATTCCTGGGGGTGACTTTCTCACCTGGGGGGTTGGGGTGGAATGCTAGTCAGTGTGGTAGCGAGGGAAGCAGCAATAAGGGGGGGAAAGGACAAAAAGATTCAATGAATAAAGAAATAGAAACAAATAAAGGAGACAGAATGAGAGAAGAAACAAAACAAAATGAAAAATGGGGGCTGAATCCAGAGTCTGTGGTGTGTGCTGTAGAGAAGAGACCTCGCAGTGCATGTGGGTGTAGGTGAATTGGCAGTGTGCATGATGAGGAGAATGTCATAATACACTTCAAGTAATGTGAGACTGGAGGAAAGTCAGCATAAGCGGAAAATTGTTGGTGTGACAAACAGGGAATTCTGGGTTTATGTCTGAGGCTTTAGTGAAGATCCACAGGCTCTTCCATTCTCCCTTCCTTGTGCAAGGTATGAAAAGCAAATGATACATCACTGCCATCTGACTTTTGCCAATTTTGTGGAACTACTAATGGGGTTAGTACAGTATAGTACAGAGACAAGGCATAAGTGTTCTTTAAGGTATTGTTAACTATTAATGTCAGATATAATCTGTATCCTAATGATTGTAATATAGGGTATCACTAAGAGGGAAAGGTTAGAGAAGAGCCAGGAATGTGTAGGAGAAGGAGGGAGAGAGTTTTCTAGTGAGGAATAAGGCTTTCCCGTTTAGGATTTCATTGCTCTCCACACTGATGTACTTCCTGTTGTTGTTTCGGCTAAGAAATAAATTTATTTGCCTGTACAGCTCTCTTTTTGCATGTCTGGAGAGATTAATATTGGATGTATGCTACCCAGCAGTGCCAAGATCCAGCCTCCATGAACTTCTACTTTTACACTAGATTCAGTCCTGGGGGATTCTGAATATTTACACCCCCCGCCCCTTGCAAGATGTAGTGAATATCCAGTTTGTCCACTGGTAATGCCTTTTCTCTAGCGTTTGAACCCAGAATATACCCAAATAGCAAGTGATGTGATATTAAATCTTTTTACAGTTTAGTTTATTACCCCTTCTACATATGTACAAAATTAATCCCAAAATAATTACAATTACAAACTACCTGCACAGTTCTATGCAAAATTACAATGTCTTCTCCTCTGAAATAACCCTCTAACGTACAAACATGCAAAAAAATTAGACCTTTCCCTGAATGCTTCCCAAAAGGATTTTCAGAATACCTATACATTACAAATTGAGGACCAAATCCTGATTACTTTTCTCATCCAAATAGTCTTAGAGATTTTAGCAGGACTGCCTCTTTGAGCAAGACAAGCAGGATGTGGCCTTTGATGTCTGAGTTGAGAGGGGTCTGTCTGTGCTGATCAGTAGTACAGACTTCTCCTAGAGACGCTGATTTAATTTAAGATGCAATTTTAAAAACCACCCTCCACCCAGATCTGTACTATACAATTCGCTACCCAAAGCATTTATATTGTGGGTATCGTGGAGCATTTTGTCCCACACAAATTGGCAAATTTTAAAAGGTTTGGTAATGGTACTTTTTGTACTTGTATAGCTCTTATGTCTGAGTACATTAACTAAGTCAGACTCACTGTATTACCTGCTTCAGCATTGGAGGAAGGTGAGGAGCAGGGATTTCTTTCATCATTGTGGCACAATAGTTGGGCATAACCTGTCTGAATCTGCTGATGTCTTCTGCTCTGATGTAAGATAGGGCACTCTCTTAATCAGGTAGTGAAACAGGGTCACAAAAATAGATATTGATCTAAAAGTTAGCTGGTATTTTGGAATTAAAACACCTCCCAACGCTAGATAAAGAAGAACTTCAAAAATTTGTTAGTTGTATGGGAAGTGAGAGCAATGCTTTAAAATGCACAAATCCCTACAAAAATGTATTAAAACATCATTGCTGTAGCATTTACGAACTCAGACAGAGAGCTCTTCTATGAGACCAAACACTGGGTTCCAGACACTTCTGTGAAAAATGACTATTCTGCATCATCTTCTGCCATTCTGTGGAACTCTGGGCTGTTTTCATTCAGGAAATGCTGTTCTCGGTTTCATTTTCTTCTGGGTTACTGCCTTCTGCATAGACAGAGAGAATGGCCGTAGGGGCAGGAGCTATGGTTGCCCAGCACAGTTGTTTACTGTGCCAGAACTAATGGGGTTCTCTCTGAATTGATTGTTCCAGTTTGAATTTGAATGCCGGGCACGAGGGGCTGACATCTTGGCTTACCCACCTGTGGTCGCTGGTGGCAACAGGTCCAACACCTTGCACTATATAAAAAACAACCAGCTTATCAAGGTAAATCAAATGTCTTCCATGAGTTTTAACTCCAGTGTACTGATATTGTGTCCATTTACCAGCCCCTGACCATTGGTTACATGAGGTCCAGCTGTACCCTCGGTGCCTCTGTTGTGACAAGAAGTGCTGAAACAAATGGGGTGGAATGAAAGAATATTTACACAGCAATAGGAGATGAGAACCTAATATAGTTATCTGATGTTGGCAGTAAGGTCAACTTCAAATCCATCCTAACCTTTTCACTATCTATCTTTTAATGCACCCGTTGCTATATTTTCTAAAGGATGCTGAGCTTCTCTCATAGGATTGCAAATCTCCTGTATCATGCATTTCTGTAGTTCCTGTGCAGCAGTCTAGAATGCTGGGTGGGTTTCTGACATTGTAAAAGTGAGAGAGTAGCACCAGTCACACTGAAGACAAAGTTGTGGTAACAAGGATGCTAGGGCCTCTCCTCTCTTACCTGAATTCTTCAGTCTTGCTTTACTTTGGTGCACAGTAAGCTGCAGCAGCAAATTTCTGCTCTTTTTATGACAGAAAGAAGTCCAATTAAATCCATTTAGTGTGGCTGAGAAGGGAGGGGAAAATGTTTTGGGGTCTTTTTAACTTGCTGTTGGTGAATCTGTCTGCCTTGTTTTCCGGATGCCAAACCATTGACTCCTTCTCCAGCAATTCTGACAAAACAGTCTTAGCTTCACGCAACTCTCTGGAGGAGGTTACTACATTATTATACTATATCTAGGACTCACTTTTCAGTAGAGCCTATTATCTTGCCTCCTCATTTATGTAGGAGTGAGCTTCCTTCCTGGCTTAATCTTTTGTTGGAGAGAGTGCTAGTTGGGTCCTTGAAATGTTCTTCTCACACACATGCATCCATGATAAGACCAATCATTGTGGCAAAAAAGGCTTCTATTGTTACACTGCCAGTCAAGGTCAGGCTTGCGAGCATAACTCAAACAGCTTGTGATAAAATCAGTTCAGAGCATTTTTATTAGTTTTCTGAGGAACTGATTATCATGAGCATACAATCATTAGCAAGAACTTTGCTTTGCTTTTCCTCTGAGATGTACCTTTCTGCCAACTGGCATGACAGTGTGTCTAGTTTGGAAGACATCCCCAAGGAAAATCCTAACTTCTCTTGACACTTCCTTCTAGAGAACTTGCATTTCCTATGTGGAAATGTGATTGAATCACTCTAGAATTAAGTCCGCCATCTCACCTACAATTTTGGAGAAGGTTTTCCCTTACAACGGAGGAAGAAGGAGGTGGCAGTGTCAGGTAGCACTGTTAACACCTTGGCAATCACACATGCAAAGCATGCCATTCCCACCAATTCCCGGTGAACTCAAAAATTGCCACAAATAATGTTAAAGTGTGGGGGGCTGCTCCCAAGCTAGACTCCACAGTGACCTCTTGTTCCAGAGAAACTTCCCTTCCCATAGAATGAAAATTGAGTCCATAAAAATATCCTATCATCTCAGACTGCTAGGTTCTCTTTTTAGTGTTTTGGAGTTACTTCACAGAATAATTAAGTAGAGTTGTCACTGTCTCAGTCTCTACAGGAACAGGATGTTTGACATAGACTGTCAGAGGGTGGCCCTGCCTGGAACATCCTCCAGCAGCCAAACAGGTGCACCTGCCTCAGTTTTCCCTCTTCAGAATCCTCAATAACTCTGCCATGAATCTCTCGCCTCATTCTCCTCCTCCTTGGGGCTGGCTTATTACAAAAATAGTGCAAATAGTCCAAAACAAAAGTCCCAAAACATCATCCATTTCTCACATGGCATGTATATCATCCTTCAAATCCCAAGCTCTTCTTCAATCCTCTACTGTCCTTTTACGAGGACAGCCACCCACTTTTCCCAGTGGGAATTCCCACATCCTCTCTACTAGGAGTTCATCCTTACCAGAGGAACATCCCTGACTCCCTCTGGTTCCAGCTGTTCAGTGTGGAGACATTTGTGGGTGAGCCCACCAGTGCTCCCCAGCCTTTAGTTGTCTCTGGCCCTCTCCTTCTCTCCAGGTTAAAAGTCAGCAGACAACTCCCTCTGCTGCTTTCAGCCCTGTGACCCTGGATCTCTAGCTTGGGGAGGTCAGCCAGCAAACCCTTCTTGCTGCTCTTCTGGCTTCAGCCTTCCCCCAGGAGCCTCCTACAGTTTCCTCCAGGGACCTCTTGCTGTTCTGACCTGCCAAGCTCTCCCTCCCAGGCAGCTCTCGCCTGCCTCGTTTCCTGACTGACTCTTCCACCCTCTCAGTTTCTCCCTATTGATATGGCCGAGGTACCTTCTCTTAATCCCAATAGGGAAGCAGCAGATGAGTCACAGGGCTTAAAGGGCCAGTGTCACCCTTTGACAGTGACATTTATGAGAGATTCAAACCCTGATCTTGAGTGTCTTCAGGAAAAAAAATTCTCTGTCATTTACGCAGTTTATTTTATTATTCCCAAGAAAACAAGCAGGGGATCATCCCACATTGAACTAAAATAATTTAACCAATTGCTTACAGGAGGTTTAAAATGGAGTCCAAATGGAAAGTCAGACTAGCAGTGAGTCCAAACTACTAATGTAAATGTTCATAATATTTATCTACCTATACTGATAGCAGCTAACCACCAGGAATATCTAAGATTCTGCCTCATGGATTTCCCCCCCAGTGCAGAGAACTACACCCTCCCATTGACTGTGAGATCAGTGGTCGGGGGGCCAAGTTCTGTGCTGGCTACCATGCTGTGGAATGCCAGTAAAATCACTGGGATGGCACTTATGTAAGTCAGTACGCAATTTGGCCCAAAGTTTTTACAGAACTGACTGCATGGTTGGCAGCCCGTTTAAGGAAGGGGAGGGCATGGCAGTTTCTCCAATACTTGGACCCTGAGCTTGCACATGGTCACTTTCTGTGGGAGACACAGAGAGCTATTTGATGGGCACTGGAGCCATTTGGCTGAATTTGACTAAAGTGAATAGAAGGTAAAGTGGATGTGAATGTGTCCTAACGTCTCGGCTTCCCATGACGTGATGTACCTCAGAATCTCTCTCTGCACTGCTGTGGGCAGTCCCCGTCCCAGGAGAGAGCAGTGAAGATAAAAGAAATGGTTTTAAGGTTTCAGTCCCAAAACGCTGTCCTGTCCAAGAGGGAGTACACCTGTTGAGTCTCCTGATATCCTGTAACAAAGATGATTCCCTGGGCTAGATCTCTTCAGCTGTCCCTTTTCCTCTCTGGAGCCCATGCACGAGAGGCACTGGACAAATCCTTTCTCATCTCCTTTGTAAAACCCTTTCAGTCCTGATTATTATCACAGAATTCCTGTTAAAAGAGATCTCTCAATTGGAGACTGTCCGATGTAAAGTGATGACCACAGACGCCAGCCTGTTTGGATAAAGGTGGCTCCTTCCGGGTGCAGAATAGTTCAGGGGAATGGAGCTCAGGCTTTCTAGGTATTGGCACCATTCAAGACTACCTGGCAGGGTAACTCAACAATTCAGCCATTGTTGCGTATCTGAACATGGGGGACCTGAAATGCTTTTCTGTGAGAGGAGTCCAGTCTCCACTCCATCTTTGCGGAAAAGAATCCCCTCGTCCCAGGGGTCAGCCTCTCACAGAGAGAGCCCCTTTCACAGAGGAAGCTTAGCAGCTGGCCTGAGCCATGGTATATTTCTTTTTCTTCTCCAGGATGGAGAAATGGTCTTACTGGATGGTGGATGTGAGTCTTCCTGCTACGTAAGTGACATCACTCGTACCTGGCCCATCAATGGCAGGTAGGATGCCCACAGATGGAAATGTGCTATGCGTTATCTCTGAGAGAGTGTGAGGATTGTGGTTGAGTATGAGCATAGGTAAATTAATCTGTGATTAGCCATAAGCGTGTGTGCACGTTGTCTGTCTATGTAAGTATTTTAGTGTATCCATCACTGTGGTATCTCAGAGTAACCAAAATTACATAAAACAAACATTCATGGTGAGGACCTGTATTCCTCAGTCTTTCCTTATCAGTCACTGTAAGAATGTACATGGTTATTGTTAGTTTTTTTATTTCCCCCCCTTAGTGCATCTACCAAGACAAATCTAAGGTTACAGAGATGGGTCTTGCCTTTCCTTGTGCAGGGGCTGACTCTGGGCATGTGAGTGAGGCATAAGGGAGCAGGTGTTTAGTCCACGCGTGAGTGGCTGCCTGTCTAAGGTCAGGAACGTTCCATTAAATGTCCCTGTGATGCTTGAGTTGGTTCCGGTGTCTCTTTGCTCACGTCCTTCCCTTGAAACTGCAGCTTTGCCCTACTCGGCTTCAGGCCAAGGATTCTGACCAAGAGTCCCCTCTCCACAGCGGGGAAGGAGGTGACCTCAGTAGTACTGTGTGAGCCCTTTCATATTGACAGCCATTGTGTTCTCTTCTCAGTGCTTCAGCACTGAGCTGTGCCTGACTCAGAACTGCACCTGACCTGGGAACTTCCCATTTGAGATGTGACCTCCTTCACTTTCCCCGGGCTTTCAGGTTCACTGATCCCCAAGCAGAGCTGTACCAGGCTGTCCTGGAGATCCAGAAGTCCTGCCTGAGCCTCTGCTCTCCAGGTGTGAGCCTGGAGAACATCTACAGCCTCATGCTGAGCCTTATGGGACAGAAGCTGAAAGAGCTGGGGATCCTAAAGAAAAGCACCACTGAGAACCACTTCTTCAAGGTACTTTAATTCTCTTCACCCTGGGATCCACAAACCAGATCTGGTCCTTATCTCCTTGCAGGAAAGACCACCTGTATGGCAATCCATGCGCAAGCTCTGGCAACCTGGGTTCGGGGCTCACTTAGATATGGCTATCTCAGTTGTTACAGCCCTGAAGGAACATGTCCAATAAAAATGTGAAGCAAGGTGAGGCGATGCCTGTTTCTCTCAGCAGGTGGCAGCACAGCCAGATCAGATTGCATCAGCAGTTCTCAAGAAATGTAAAGGGGATGGGGTGGGGAACAGGAGGTTGGATTAGATATTTTGATTCCTCCTTACAATGAGATCCTTAGGTGGGGGAGGAGATTAGGGTGGTGCAGTGGGGTTAAGCACTGTAGGGAGGGATGAAGTGAAACCTGTGCAGCATTCTAAGCCTAGTTCTTGGAGAACATTTTATCCACATCACAAAATCACTGCACAGTTTGCTGCAAATTGGCAGGCTCTGTTAATGAGAGTGGTCCAGGCCTGGAGTATCCAAGGGATGCGGAAGGTCAGAGCGGAACTATATTGGCGGAGCTGTTTGGGGGGCCCTAAGACTGAAGTATGTGGTGTGTGCGGGCCAGGAGTGAAGAGATTTGGCTACTCTATTGAGGACAGACAGCAGTGAAGCTGCCTGCTGTAGGCTTGGCTCAAGCCAGTGATCATTTGTTTTCATGAGCACCCAGTTCCCCTGCAAGCTAACATGAAATGGAGGAAAGCCCCCAGTGATCTTTTGGCATGAGATTGATGAGCACAGACCCTATGACAAGCACAAGCCATCCTGTTCCTCCCACCCTCCCTCTCTTTTCTTCATGATAACAGTCTTCAAGGATGTAAAAGGTTGTTATAAAGAGGAAGGTGATAAATTCTTCTCTTTAGCCACTGAGGACAGGACAAGAAGTCCTTAAATTGAAGTAGGGGAAATTCAGGTTAGACATAAGAGAACTTTCCTAACTGTAAGGATATCTAAGCACTGGAACAAATTACCAAGGGAGGTTGTGAAATCTCTGTCACTGGAGGTTTTTAAGAACAGGTTAGACAAACACCTATTTGTCTAGAATAGAAAATACTTAGTCCTGCCTCAGTACAGGGGACTGGACTAGATAACTTATTGAGGTCCCTTCCAGTCCTACATTTCTATGATTGGGATGGAGGATCAGGGATGGAGGATGGGATGGAGGATCAGGGGCCAGGTTCAGTGGCTGTAGTAACAGTGTCTTCCTTCCTGCTAGGTTGTTCGGAAGTACTGCCCGCATCATGTGGGCCATTACCTGGGTATGGATGTTCATGACACACCAGACATGTCCCGATCGCTCCCACTCCAGCCGGGCATGGTGATAACCATCGAGCCAGGTAAAGGGACATACTTTCAACCCTGATTCTGTAACAAGTCACACTGATGATGATATAATATACTTTTACATAGCTCCCTGCACATTCAGACCAAAATGCTTGAGGTGCTTTGCAATGGAGTTAAACACATAGTGTACTAAGAAAGCACAGGGAATTATTACCCTCCCAGCATATAACCAGAACTAGCCAGTTGCAAGAGTGAGCTCTCAATGCGTGTTCCTTAATTTTTACAAAGTAAGCATTCTACTGGGATGCTTTCCTTCAGATCGTTACAGTTGGGCTTGCAGCCCTCAAATAGAAACTGGTCTCTGACACTGACTTTCTTTTCTCTGCCCTTCTCCCCCATTGCCCAGAGCACTGTCAGTGTCTCTTCTCATATAGGCAGCACTGACATCGAGAAATGCAGAAAGTCTGAATGGAAGCGTTAGGGTTTATATTTTTATACAGGGGGTCTGTACGCAGCGGGGAAGTGCTCTCAAACCTCCCCTTCCGCTAGAAGCTGCCCCAAACAGAGGTGAATGAGAGAAACTTTCCTTGACAAAGCTCTTCCAGTTTGACCCCCTCCAGTATTGCTCAGCACACAGCCCTGCCCTCGTCACCATGTGAGCCAGTGAAGGGGGGGAGCATTCTGTAGTGTCTTCTCATCCTGCTCTTCTGAGGGGTTTTATTCCCTCCTTTCCCTCAGGCATCTACATCCCCGAGGATGACATGGCCGCCCCAGAGAGGTTACGTGGCCTCGGTGTGCGCATCGAGGATGATGTTGTGGTGACGGAGGAAGCACCCCTGATCCTATCTGCAGACTGCCCCAAGGAGATCTATCATGTCGAGCAGATCTGTGGCCGCAGCCTGTGATTTCTCTCCTCTGCCTTATACACTCTGCTTGGGTTCCTCAGGAAACGTGCTCCCACACACACATGCAGTGATGTATATTTCTGTGAATGGACCTGGTTGTAGGGCAGTTGGGGAGGTGGGGGTTGGGATGGAAGTTGTTGCTGGTGTGGGGACTCTGTAGTTAGGACAGGAATTGGATAATTAATGGCTCAGGTAATGTCACTTTTAGAAAGTGAAGAAACCATTTATTTACATAGTTAACGTCTGTTCTAGGTAGCGCTGATTGAAAGATCTAGAATGCAGGAGGTGGATCCCTCCAATCCTGCTCTCATGCACATGATCTTTTTCAGTTCTGTCAGCAGGTCTTTGAACAGGGTGCAGCGGCTGAGGGCCAGGTCCCACACATTGCCCTTTGTTGTCAGTTTCACACCAGCCCAGTCAGACACCAATTTAAGTGAAAACGTTCAAAAGTTTGGAGAGCGGGCAAGTGGGTTGTTTTGGGCTTCTGTGGAGCAATGACATGAGGAGGTTGGGAGACTGGAGGGTCGGGTTGTGGGAAGTTTGTATCGATGTAGAAGGGTTTTGGTATCTAGGGAAGAGAATATGTTAGGCTCTCTTTCTAGGAGGTTTAAGAAAGATTGGCAATAGTAAGAAGGGGTCATCTGAAGGCATACCGCAGGGTTTGGTAGTTGGAAGGGGGACTGACTGGGTTCAGTGCACTTGGTACGTGTTTGGATTGCCCATTCATCCAGCCTTCTGGTCTCTTCCCCCCACCCATTCTTAGCTCCAGATTTCCACTCTACCTCCCTGCCACCCTACCCCCAATTCTTCTACCTGAGATCAACTTGACTGTACTGGTCTGCACTAATGAGCTGCTGTTTCTCTAGTTCAAATATGTGTACATTAGTGTACAATTGTGTCTGGGACAGTCAAAATCCCATCCAGTGCTTGAATAGCAGGTGCAGGCAACCACACCAATGCCCCTCAAGCAGTCCAGAATGTATTTTGTAACTTGTTAAGAGAGAGAAGAATAACCTCCAGTAGGGGGTTCCAGTAGTCTCCCCTTTGAAAGTTTTTTAACATATAGGGCACCTGCCTTTTGGTGATTTCCAAGTTTTTTTTTTGTTTTTTTTAAAAAGTCTTTGACGATATCTCTGAGCCAGGTATAAATGTGACCCCTTTCCTTCAAGGGTAGATGAATGAATTTGCAGGTTCTAGAAAAGAGGATGAATCCTAATTCTCTATTCCCTTCCAACATTCAGTCCATTTCAAACAGTGGTAAATGTATCTATAATACATATATACTGTGTTTGGTTATTTATTGGTCATATTTTGGCAAGTAGCTTTATATTTAATACATTGTGAAAAATATCACTTACTACAATGTATATCCCTTGTTTTATTTATACATTCTTTTGCTTCACTCCATTCTTTTTTCCTCTTCTAAGGTAGAGCTCCCTGTATTTTCTCCTCTGTTGTTTTCAGTGTATGTTGTTTCTTTTTTATTTTGTTCTCTCCTTTCCCTGTGCTTGCTTTCTGTCTTTCTTTCTTCTAAAATTTAACTTCCTAATCCCCAGGCTTCTCTTTTCTGATCTATTCCTCAGTCTCTCCACCAATTCAGATGGATGACTCTAGCAATTAACATATAGGAATAGGACTCCTGAATTCTGTTTCTGGCTCTCTGCTAATTTTGTCTGACCTTTGGCAAAACCTTTTATACCTCTCTGTGCTTCGTTTTCCTCTTCTGCAAAATTTGCTTACCTCTTTTAGGTGGGTGTTGCAAGTCTTGCTTAATTAGGGCCAAATTGTGCACCCTCCTACCTGACCTGTTCAAAAAAAAAAAAATGGCAAGGGAAAAAAGGTGAGGCTTTTAGTGAGTTTTACAGATCAGTCTATGCCTATTTAAAAGAATCTGCTATATTTTGATTGTGATAATTTTGTTAGATCACAGCTACTACAGTGACAAGTACAATATAAATTGTTAGAAAGAAGGCGCACTAAAGATATATGGAGATGCATAACATTGCTGCTAATGTGCTAACTGATAATCATTTAGCCTGTACTCTAAATCTGTTACACATAACATTGTTATTCCAAACATGCCTTTGGTGCTGTGCCAACCAATACCTATAGTACTAACTTTGGACTTTGAATCTACGTGACTAGCTGTGAATAGCATTCACCTGTAGAGCTGTATTTTCCCATGTACCTAACTGCAGAGTTGATGATTCTGTATCTATCTGTAAATAAAACTTTGAAATACAAAGTTATTTTTGAAAAAAGGATAATTTGTATTAAGTCGTTTCTCTGACCATGAAGTTACATAAGATCTAAGAACTTCCAGTAAGAACTTCCTTTTTCAGGGAGATATAAGTCAGCTGGAAATTAACTCAGAATGAATTAACGTTGTTGTTGTTTTCTGTTACTGTAGCACCTATGAGTCCTAGTCTTGGACCAGGATCCCATTATGCTACTGGCTGTACAAACACAGTACAAAAAGATGGCCCCTGGCCCAGGGATTTATAATCCCTGTAAGACAAGAGACAACAGATGGATACTGACAGACAAGGGAATACAAATAAACAATAACCCAGCATTGCTCAGCATGATAGGCAGTGGTCTTTTATTGAATATTTTTGAATGGAGGCACATAGTAAATAGTTATCCAAGTAAATGGAGTATGATTTTCCTTACAGAGGTGGGTCCTGGGAATGTTGGAGTTTAATTTATGTTTTGGTACAGAATCTAAATTGTTCATAGTTCTACTGAGTGAAGAGTAATGGATCGCCTGGAGCAGGGGTGGGCAAACTTTTTGGCTCGAGGGCCACATCTGGATATGGAAATTGTGTGGCGGGCCATGAATGCTCATGAAATTGGGGGTTAGGGTGCAGGAGCAGGTGAGGGCTCCGGCTGGAGGTGTGGGGTGGGGCTGGGGATGAGGGGTTTGGGGGTACAGGAAGGTGTTCCAGACTGGGACTGAGGGTTTCAGAGGGTGGGAGGGGGATCAGGGCTGAGGCAGGGGGTCAGGGTATGGGTGGGGGCATGTACCTCAAGCAGCTCCCAGAAGTAGCAGCATGGTCCCCTCTCCGGCTCCTATGTGGAGGTGCGGCCAGGAGGCTCTGCTGTGTGCTGCCACATCAGCAGGTGCTTCCCCTGCAGCTCCCATTGTCTGCGGTTCTTGGCCAATGGGAGCAGTGGGGGCTGTGCTTCGGGTGGGGGCAGCTTGCAGAGTCCCCTGGCTGCCCCTATGTGTAGGAGCTGGAGAGGAGACATGCTGCTGCTTCTGGGAGCCGAGTGAAGCCCCCGACCCCACTCCCCGGCAGGAGCTCGAGGACTGGATGAAAACGTCTGGAGGGCTGGATGCGGCCCTCGGGATGTAGTTTGCCCACCCCTGTCCTAGACCTGTGTCTCCTCAAGACAGTTGTAAGATTGTCAGATTCAAGTTGATTTGCTCTGGATTCTATATTTCTTCCATTTTGTTTAGCCATTTCTTCAGTATAGGAATTTCTTTAGGAGCCATAGCCCAATAGTGCATTTGTATGTGGCTGCAGTTAATTTTTTGAATAAGTTGCTCGTCGTCGTTCTGAATGATTAAGGAGGGTGTAACCCCCAGAACAGTGGTTCTCAACCAGGGGTATGTAACCGGTCGGACTCACCCCTGCGGCGCCTCCTGCTGGTGACTCCGGGGGATTAGCTCTCTTTCAGCCCGGGGCACCCTCTGCAGGCCGGTGATCCCCCTTTTTCCTATCGGCCCCGTGTCCCTCCCAGGACCCGGTGCCCCTTTAACTATAATTGGGTCTCCCCCTCCCAGGGGAACCCCCACCCTACTATCTCCACTTTGCCTCAGTAGTGGCCACTGACAGTCATGGTCTAGCCCCACACCCTGGGGCAGACTGCAGTATCAGCCCACTCATCACAGGCAAAAGGGGTTTGGACCTGCTGCTTTGTCCTACCCCTGGGTTGTCCCTTGCAACCCCCAGTACCTCTTTGCCCTTTACTAGGCCGCAGCCTGGGGCTTTCCAGGCTGGAGCTTCCCTAGCTCCTCAGCCTGTCCCCCAGCCCTGTTCCACTCAGGTACCTATCCTCAAGCTAAGCAGCCAGGCCCATCCCTCTCTGAAAGCAGAGAGAGACTGACTGTGCTCTGGCTTCCCTGCCCTCTTATAAGCCCCAGGGCTTCAGTTTGGGGCGTGGCCCCAGCTGTGGCCACTTCCCTACTCGGCCCAGCTTCCAGAGCCACGCCTCTCAAGCCCTGGCAGGCAGCATTTCAAGCCTCTCCGGGCAGGAGCCGGGTCCACCCTGCTACAGGGTACTTGTACCCCTGGGTATACACAGAGGTCTTCCAGGGGGTACAATAACTCTTCTAGATGTTTGCCTAGTTTTACAACAGGCTACATAAAAAGCAGTAGCGAAGTCAGTACAAACTAAAATTTCATACTGACAATGACTTGTTTATACTGCTCTATATGCTATACACTGAAATGTAAGTACAAGATTTATATTCCAGCTCATTTATTTTATAATTATAGGGTAAAAAGAGAAAGTGAGGAATTTTTCAGTACTAGTGTGGCTGTGACACTTTTGTATTCTTATGTCTGATTTTGTAAGCAAGTTGTTTTAAGTGAGGTGAAATTTGGGATATACAAGATGAATCAGACTCCTGAAAGGGGTACAGTAGTCTGGAAAGGTTGAGAGCCAGAGGACTGGGAAAAGGCAAATACAGTACCTAGTTATAAAAACGGGGAATTATAGTCCAGACAGCTTAATTTTTGTACCCGGAAAGATAATGGAGCAAATAATTACACAATCAATTTGTAAGCACCTAGAACAGGGGTGGGCAAACTTTTTGGCCCAAGGGCCTCAGCTGGGTATGGAAATTGTATGTCGGGCCATGAATGCTCAGGAAATTGGGGTTGTGGTGCGGGAGGGGGTGAGGGCTCAGGGCTGGGGCAAAAATGAAGCGTTCAAGGTGTGGGAGGGGGCTCCGGGCTGGGGTGGGGGAGTGGGGTGGTGAGGGCTCCAGCTGGGGGTGTGGATTATGGGGTGGGGCTGGGGATGAGGAGTTTGGGGTACAGGGTGTTCCGGGCTGGGACTGAGGGATGAGGAGGGTGGGAGGAGGATCAAGGTTGTGGCAGGAGGTTAGTGCGTGGGGAGAGACTTATGGGTTTAGGCTCCGGGCAGCACTTACCTCAAGCAGCTCCCGGAAGCAGCGGCATGTCCCTTCTCTGTTGGAGCGCCGGAGGGGGCTATTGGAGCGCATAGGAGCCAGAGGGGGGCCATGCCGCTGCTTCTAGGGGGCCACGTGGAGCGGCCCCTGTCCCTGCTACCCGACTGAAGCACCAGAGCGGGGCCATGCAGCTGCTTCTGTGTGAAGCAGGTCCCAACCCTGCTCCCCAGCTGGAGCGCCAGAGCGAGGCAGGCCCCAGACCCTGCTCCCCAGGCTGGTGGGCTGGATCCGACTCGTGGGCTGTAGTTTGCCCACCCCTGACCTAGAAGATGATAAAGTGATAAGTAACCGTTAACATGGATTTGTCAAGAACAAATCATGTCAAACCAACCCAATATATGTCTTTGACAGGGTAACAAGGCTTGTGGATAGGGGAGAAGCAGTAGATGTGATATCTGGACTTTAATACGACTTTTGGTATTCTCACATGCCCGTCTCATAAGCAAACTAGGGAAATACAGCCTAGATGAACCTGCTATATGGTGGGTGCACAACTGATTGGAAAACCATACTCAGAGTAGTTATCAATGGTTCACAGCCAAGTTGGAAGGGCATGTTGAGTGGGGTCCCACAGGGATCTGTCTTAGGTCTGGTTGTTCAATGTCTTTATCTATGATATGAATAATGGCACAGAGAATACACTTATAAAGTTTGCGGAAAGTACCAAGCTGGGAGGCGTTGCAAGTGCTTTGGAGGACAGGATTAGAATTCAAAATGACTTGGACAAACGAGAAATGATCTGAAGTAAATAGGATGAAATTCAATAAGGACAAGTGTGAAGTACTCCACTTAGGAAGCAATAATCCACTGCACAAATACAAAATGGGAAATGAGCATCTAGGGAGGAATACTGCAGAAAAGGATCTGGGGGTTATAGTGGATCACAAACTAAATCCAACAATGTAATACTGTTGCAAAAAAACAAACATCATTCTGGGATTTATTAGCAGGAGTGTTGTAAGCAAGACATGAGAGGTAATTCTTCTGCTCTACTCAGCACTTATAAGGCCTCAACTGGAGTATTGTGTCCAGGTCTGGGCACCCCACTTTGGGGAAGATGTGGACAAATTGGAGAAAGACTAGTGGAGAGCAACAAAAATGATTAAAGGTCTAGAAAACGTAACCCACCCATGAGGAAATATAGGAAAAATTGGGTTTGTTTAGTCTGAAGAGAAGAAGACTGAGGGAGGACGTAACAGAGTTCAAGTACATAAAAGGTGGTTATAAAGAGGGGGGTGATAGTGTTCTCCTTATCCACTGAAGACAGGACAAGAAATATTGGGCTCAAATTGTAGTAAGGGAGATTTAGGTTAGGCATTAGGTAAAGCTTCTTAACTGTCAGGATGGCTAAGCACTGGAACAAATTACCTAGGGAGGTTGTGGAATTGCCATCATTGCAGGTTTTTAAGAGCAGGTCAGGCAAGCATCTGTCAGTGATGATCTAGATAATACTTAGTCCTTCCATGAGTGCAGGGGACTAGACTAGACTTTCCAGTCCTATATTTCTATGATTCTATTATTGGGGCTCTGGCTATCTGTAAGATGCCTCTCACCAAGCATTACGATGGCCGATGAGATCTGCTGAAGCACTCAAGCTTACAGTCCTGATATGTAAACATCAGGGAATTCTGATGGTCCTCAGAGAGTCGTTAACTGTAGAATTCACTTCTCCTGTTGATCTATAGGAGCCTGAGTTTGATGACCCCAACTTTAAGATATCTTTGCTCAGGATTTTGGTTGAGGGAGGACTAGGGAACAGGTGCAAGTGTATTTGGAAGAGAGTTTTTTGTTGAAATAATGTAACAACTCTTAAAAGAAGCCAAGGTATAGATGAAGATTCTCAAACCCACACAGACAATCACAGAGAAGCTTTCTGAATTCCACAGTCCTGAAGAAGGCTTATCTTCACATTCCCATTCTACTTTCCCCCAGAGCAGTCCTCTGATTGGTAAATGGATGGCAGCTATTTCAAATCCAATAGTTACCATACAGTCTGGCCTGTGCTCCCAGCCTCTTTTCCAGGATTGTGTAAGTATTATGGAGGCACTGGTCACAGCTCAATTTTTAAGGTTGAGGTGAATTTTGCACTTATCTATGAAATATACAGCATATCGTCCCCAAAATTACAGCATGTATTCTGAGAAGAATGCAGGGGGTGCAAATTGGAGATGCAAATTGAGGGAGAGGCAAATTGTGATCTGTGCATGCAAGGGAGAGCAGAGAACAGGAGAAGAGGAAATTGTGGTGTATTTGTGCAGGGGAACATGGAGGCCAGGTGTATTCTCTGGCTGCTTTGTGGTGTTCTAGTGACATAAAGCAGCTTATAACCTGGTCTATTTGGCCAATACACTGTGGCTTGTTTATGCTGCTCCAGAGTGGCAGAAAGCAACCAGAGTGTATCAATGAATCTGGTCCTAAAAGTTAAAATTAAAAAAATTATTTAAGGCTGATATTATTTATCTTCCAATCATTAGAGATGTCATGGTGCAGTTCTCTGTAGTTCTTGTTCAGTATGTTCATGTATAACATTTTTAATAATTTTAAAATAAGTATATTCCCTACAAAACCTACATTAGGGTGGAGATAAAGTTGAGAGTATGTATCGGTAACTGGATAAAATACATTATAGGGATCATAGAAGTGTAGGATTGGAAGGGACCTCAATAGGTCATCTAATCCAGTCCCTTGCACTCAAGGCAGTACTAATTAATAACTTGACCATTTCTGACAGGTGTTTGTCTAACCTGTTCTTAAAAACCTCCAGTTATGGCAATTCCACAACTTCCCTAGACAATGTGGCTGTTGTAATTGTATCAGAAACTAGCATTATAAAGCCAGGAAATGAAAAGTGAAGATTACACTTAGAAGAAATCCAAATATGTTAAGTTATAGAAATGTTACCTGTATAAAATATATAAAATACTCTGTGTGTGTGTGTGTGTGTGTGTGTGTGTGTGTGTATCTCTCTTAGAGCCACAAACACTCAAATGCTTTAATCATACTCTGATTGCAGTGTCACTACGGGTCAGAGTTAAGGTTGTTTGGCTGCCGTAACTGTTCATTTCTATACCTTAAAATATTTGGATTTATTTTAAACTGTGATTTTATTGTATTATGGTTGTGTCTAGAACCTTTATATAGGTGTCTTATTGTTATGTACATCTACATTAAATTAACTTGAGTTTATAATGCTTGTTTTTTAAATAATTACATCATCTATGTAATGTATTTTGCCTAAGTTACTGATCTGACTTTCATCCTTAACTCAATCTTAATGTTGTTTTGTTTGGGAATTAATAATAGCTTTCAGCAAGAAGGGAATTAATTCCTATCTGTATAATTCTGCTAACCAGAGCTTTGTGCAAAGAGAAAGCTGATGTAAGCAGGCAGAAAGATACAGTTTTTGGACCTTCTCAGATTCACGATAAACACAGAAGAAAGCCATACAGAGCCAGGGAAGACAATCAGAGACCGGGGTGTTTGTGGTGGGGTGTGACACTTCCTGGGGATATCTAGGGCTGTGAGGCACCTCACTATCACCTGACCTTAGCGTGAGGAAGCCTTGTCTGGCTGGCATGGGTCAGCTTCCCTACTCCACTAGCCAAGGGCAACACAAGCACTTCCCTCTGAGCCTGCGTAGGCTTCTCTGTCTCTCTACAGGTTAGTGAAAGGCACACTTCAAACCCTGAGCTCTCCGAGAGTCCCACTGGAGTGTCCAGCCCCTGGTCCACTGGATGTTCACAGTATTCACAGATCTGCTGCTTCCAAAGAAACAGTACAGCCCCAGCTTACTAGTTACACCTCAGATCACTGCTCCGTTCACTGTTTATAGTGAAATCTGGAATAGGTTTAACAAAATATAGCAATTCAAAGTCATAGCAAGTAGAAGTATTGGAAAAAAATGGTTATGTATAAAATTATAATACATTCTAGAGCACAGACTTAATTAACAATATATTCTCGTCTAATAAAGAATTACTTGTAAATTCTCAGACAGTTCATACTATACTCTGGCCACCCCCTTCCTTCCATGTGCACTCCTTGCTGCGGCATGGGTGTGAACTGGGCTCCACCCGCTGCGGCACTTTTACTGATGGGGCAGCACTCTGGGTCTTCGGCAGCACTTCAGTGGCAGGACCTTCACTCGCCTCCGGTGTCTTTGGTGGCACTGAAGCTTCATCACCGAAGTGCTGCCAAAGACCTGCGGCACAAGTGAAGGTCCCGCTGCCGAAGATCCGGAGCACTGCCCCATCAGTAAAAGCACTGCAGCAGGTGGCGCCTTTTTTTTTTCCCCGCTCTCCCTCTTCCCTCCAGCTGGTTACATCACTGCTTCCATAGAGCAGGACTCAGCATAGAGGGAGCTTGCAGCAGCAGCATCTCAAAAAGCTGATCTAATTAACAAGGCAGTGTACTTAAGGGAAATGCACCTATCTCTCTCTATTCCTGCTGCCTTGCAGAGTGAGAGAGTTAACCCTTGAGGGCTCAGCCAACTGCTAGTTCATCATTTAGCAGTAAGGAAAATATCCCACCCTCTGTCTCCTCCACCTCAACCAAGCTTCACAATCATCACTGTGTACCAGTATTAAATTGTTTGTTTAAAACTTTTATATACACACACACACACACACACAAATATAGTATTTTGTTTGGTGAAAAAAATTTCCCTGGAACCTAACCCCCCCATTTACATTCATTCTTATGGGGAAATTGGATTTCCTTAACATTGTTTCACTTGAAGTCACATTTTTCAGGAATATAACTACAATGTTAAGTGAGGAGTTACTGTACCTTCTAAGGTCCAGAGTTCAAAATTTGTCCATGTTTGGAATACAGGATCAATGTAGTCTTCGTGAGAAACACAGATCTCCTAATACTGACAGCACCCATGAAGTTTTATATCTTATTCAGAGGCCTTTCTCATCTTGTGCCACATTTTGATTGTCTCTGTATATGGGGATGGTTCACAGCTGGAACATACAAATAATCACTCTTACAAAATCCAGCCTTTATTGAAGCAGCTAGAGGAGGTGTAAATTATTTTATTCCCAGTCAAGTGCTGTCCTTTGGCTCTTAAGTCTAATGTGCAATGTATTCTAGAAGGATCACCAAAAAGTACTGTCTGAAATCAGCCCAATATCACCCTTCTCTTTTGGGCAACTGAATTTATTTAAAGCAACATATGGTTTCTTACCCCTCCATAAGAAATCAGTGACAATTCTATAAAAGTTAACAAAAAGATTGTTATTTAAATTAAAGGGATATGTCTGGATGGGATCTAATATCTTGGACAGGATATTACAACTATTCTACCCAATAACGATACTGGGAGTTTTTACCCATTTAATAAGGATTAATATCAATAATTATTCTGTGTAATTTTATATGAAAAATTGGCACTATCAAAACCCTCTGTATAGTCTATTTGGAAATGTAAAGCTTGGGTTTACATGAGTTTTATGAAGAAAGTGTATTCTATTTTGTGCACTATTATGTCACATCTGAATTCCTGATAAGTTATTCAACTATCCATAGTAAATGGTTGTCCATACCTATACGATGAATCCTCACCTGTTAAGTCATTCAAAAAGCTCCTGATTAAAATGTACATGTTAAATATATTGTGACTATCTGCACCTGTTAAACATTGAAATAAACTTCCTGTAATCTGGTACAACCAATATTTTCATACTTTTATATATCTGGTTGAAAATAAGTTTCCACCTGTCCAGCTATTCTAAACAATACCATGATGCAAGAAAAGGCCTGAAGTCAAATTTGGAACTTTCTCCCATGCTCAATGAGAAAAATGGATATGATTTTGAACTAAAACAATTCCCTGTGGAAAGATTAAATGTCAGAGAAGGAAGTGAAATATATGAAAGCTACTGAATTTAAATATTTGCTTTCTAAGTAATGCTAAAAATCAACCACTGGGTCTGACAAGAGGAGAATTCTTCCACCCCATCTCCCACTTCTACTAGAGAATGGACCTACTGATTTTGAGTCAGAAATGTATCCCCCTTTTACAGTCCATATAACACTGCCTATGTCTAAATATGCTTTAAAAGTTCTCTGTAAAACAGTTAAAACTTCATTTAGTTCAGAACAAAGAGAAAAGAGTAGCACAAAACTTTTAAACGTGATTCCAGTTAAACCAACGGGAACGGAAAGGTAGATTTTTAAACATCTTGTTTACTGTCTGATGGACAGACCTTAATTTTCCTGGAAGCTCAAACTACAATGAACAAGAAAACTGGACTCCAGAGGAATGACACACTAACTAGATGAATGGCGGGGGGGGGGGGGGAGGGGATGGGGAGAGTTGGGGCATCCCCAAAGATCTCCTTTGGCTAAGACTATCTAAAAGTGAGTTTTGTGGAACTGGGCACCGGAACTGTTTTGTGGATTTGGACTGAAAGTGAATGTGTGCTGAAGTCTTGGCTTCCCATGACCTGGTGCAGCTCAGAATCCATCTCAGCACTGCTGAGGGTAGTGTCTTAATCCCAGAAGAGAGCAGGGAATAGAAATAATAGAAACTGTTTTAAGGTTTCAGTACCAACAATGCTGTCAGAAAGGGAGTACATCCATTGGGTTTTCTGATGTCCTGAAAACAAGGATGGTCCCCTGGGCTAGAGCTCTTTAGCTGTCCCTTTTCCTCGCTGGAGCCCACCAGAAGCATTGGACAAATCCCTTCCCATTTCCCTCTCTGTAAAACCCTTTCTGTCCTGGTAATTTTCAGAGTCTCTCATTAAAAGGGATCTCTATTGGAGCCTGACTGATGTAGAGTGATGATCACAGATACCAGCCTATTTGGATGGGGCTGGCTCTTTCAAGGTGCACAAAAGTTTAGAAGAAATGGTGTCTCTGCTCCTGTCACTATTGGGAGATTATCAGGGCACTTAGTAACTGGACAACCGTTAACTGCTATTTTTTAAAAGGAATGTGCCAGTTATAAGAGCCCAGGTAGACACATTGCTCTCACCTGGAGACTCTCTTGTCCATTCACCAATCCTTTGATCCTCTGAGCTCCATATTTATGTGACTGTCAATCCATAGAACTTACCTGGTTGCCATAGTTTCCATGAGGAGGGTTCAGGAGGTGGCTGTTGTATCTATATATTTTTTTCACCCATGACCTTGGTTTCTGGGCCTTCTAATGTCTCCTCCTCATATCCTTGGTGTTTCACCAAGACAACGTGGTTTTAAGAAGGATTCCTTCCTGTGACGGGGTGCTTGATGCCCCTCTAGGATGGCACCTCCTCCAGGTCACTCTGGGGATAGCTTGTGATGTTGACACCCCTTGCCTGCCGTCTCTCCTCCTCTCTCTCTGGGTCTGCAGTCCCTCTCTCGCTCCACGAGCTGCAGCCTCCTCTTCGTGACTCAGCCCCCCAGGTAGCTCACTATCCATTTCCTCCTTCAGGAGTATCAAAATCTTCCTTCAGCAATCCTGTGCAGTAGCCTTTCCTAACCAGGATTCTCAGACAGTCTTCCCAGTCACTGCTGCATAGTGCCACTCCCTCAGTGGCTGGCAGGGGAACCCGGGACTACTCTCTATTCTGGGTTCCAGCTCAGGGACCCTCTAACCACCAGGCCAGACCTATTCCCCCCTGGACCTTACTGCCTTTCCCTGAGCCCTTTCCTCACCATCTGACTTCCCTACCCCAGTTTGCTAGCTTCATCACTCCCTCCTCCCTGGCTGCTCCTTCCAGGGGAAGAGGAAATCCCATCCTCCCCAGCCCAGCTGGGACTAGCAGCTGAGCCCAGCGCAGGGTAGGAGCCACCAGATGGGGCATCTCCAGCTCTGCCCCCCCGCTGACATGATTTACTTCTCTAGTGGTTACTCCAGGCACCAGAAACGACATGCCTGAACTGCTGGGGAGGAGTGCATGATCACTCTTGCAGCTTTCCTTTTCTTCCCCGTCAGAAGTTATTTTTCTGTGGGGAAGAAAAGAAATCTGTGGGGAACATGAATTCTGTGCACATGCAGTGGTGCAGAATTCCCCCAGGAGTAATTGCAAAACAACAGGGCATGGACCTGAGTCACAGTGGGACTCTGGCTCTGACCCACCCTCCTAGAAGGGTACTAGGACCTGAGTATTTGCTGACCCAAGTCAGACTAACTTGTGTGTGGACAGGAGCAGGGCTCCGGCTCAAACCTGAGTCAGAGCCCGAGCTTAGTGAGCAGTGTAGATATACCCTGTGAGTATAGTGCTGAGAATAGTCTCTCTTCACTAATTTCCAACCCCTGTTCTCTCAGTGTGAGACTGCTGGAGAGAGTGCTGCATTCCAGACCAGCATATAGGAGTTGTAGGTATTAGAATATCTCTAAACAGTTTTTTATCATCTCCCACGCACCAGTCTGGAACGGCCTCCTCTTGTATTACTGAACAGACATGGATTTCTGGAATCAGTAGGAGTTCATTGATTTTAGTATGCAGAAGCATTTGTGTTACTACTTTGGTAGCTTCTGCAATTTTTAGAGTCAACCTATTGTTCACAGATTATCCATTGTCATTCAGGGACCAGAGTACAATACATGCTTTTTACTAATTTAACTGAATCTTTTTAACACTCTCCTTATTAACATTCTTCTTCTTTATGATGGCCATGAAAACTTCCTCTAAGCATTATGGGAGACACATGTTGGGAACTAGAGTCCTTGGCACCAAAATATTCCTTAAATGTGATTAGTGATACTGTGTCTTAGTCCTGTGATGTCACAAGACTCCTCATCATTCCATACTGGTGTATTGGAGATGCAGAAATAGAATTTTTACCCAAAAATAGTAACTTCCCAGATTTTTGTCTTCCTGTTATTCTCGACTCCAGATCCATCTCCAGACCCATTCTGTCCACACTAAAATCTCAGCCTGTCTCTCTGACATCTCTTGGATGTCTAGCTATCAGTTCAAGTTCAATATGGCTAAAACCAAGCTCATAATCTCTCTTCTGGTGTCCTTTCTTGATCACAACACTACTTTCCTGTCACTCAGGCCCATAACCTGGCACCATCTTCAACCCAGACCTCTCTCTCTCTGTCCTCACATTGACTATATCTAAATATTTCAGATTCTTTAAGAAAAACATTTTCCTATCTACCCAAGCAGCTAAAACTCTCATCCAGGCTCTCATCATCTCACTTTGTGATTACTGCAATATCCTTGTCTCTGACCTTGACAAATGCAATCCTACCCTGCTTCTAACCATTGAGAATGCTGCTGCAAAGATCGTTCTCCTAGCCTGTCACTTTGACCAAGTAACCCCTCTTTTTGCATCCCTCCACTAGCTCCCCCTTTTCTATTGCATCAAATGTAAGATACTTGTATTCACTTTCAAGGCCCTTCATGGCCTTTCCCCACTCTCTCTGTCACCTCTCATTCAGTACTGAGCTGTCAACTTCTGCCTCCGATCAGCTGCTTGTTAAATTTTCAAAAAAGCATCTTTGTACTTTCTCCCATGCTGCCCCTCACACTTGAGAGGAGCTTCCTGCAAATAGCCACAAAACTAATGCACTATCCTCCTCCAAATACCTCTTTAAAACTCCCCTTTGCCATGATGACTACAAAAAAATTGACATTTAAGTCACTAGTGCTCTGTCTGTCATGTTGGTCAATATTGTCTCCTTGTTTCCAGGTACTCCCTTTCTAGCTGCCTGTGTCCGTTTGTTGTCTCTTGGCTTATACTCACTTGTAAGTGCTTTGTGGCAGGGACTGTCTTTTTCTTCTGTGTCTGTACAGCACTTGGCACAATGGGATCTTGGTTCGTGACTGGAGTTTCTAGGGGCTTATTGTAATAAAAATAATAAATTATTACTGAGGGACATTTGCGTAATGACACAACCTCTTGTGCTCTGGCTGCTTATTTCCCTGCATGATGTCACAAGTTTCAGCTCATGACATGGCATGTGGTTGCTGTAGAGGTGTTTGTAATCTCTAAATGGAAGACACAAGCATCATGACTTGGTATTCAAATTGGGTAGTCAAGGTTTAATGACTCTTGCAGACTGTAGCAGGGTGGACCCTGCTCCGGGGTTTTAAGGGGTTTAAAATGTGGCCTGACAGAGCTGAGCTGATTGGGGAAGTGGCTACAGCTGGGGGCCACGCCCCAAACTGAGTAGCAGGGCCTTATAAAAGGCAGGGAAGCTAGGAGCCCAGACAGTCTCTCTTCTGCCTTCAGAGAGAGATGGGCCTAGCTGCTGGGAAAGAGAGACCAGGTACCTGAGTGCAGCAGGGCTGGGGAAGGCTGAGGAGCCGGGGAGCTCCAGCCTAGAAAGCCCCAGGCTGCAGCCTAGCAGTAGGCTAATAGGTACTGTGGGTTGCAGAGGGCAATCCAGGGGTAGGCCAAGGCAGCAGGTCCAAACCCAACTTTGCCTGTGATGAGTAGGCTGATACTGCAGTCTGCCCCAGGGTGTGGGGCTAGACAATGACTGACAGTAGCCACATACTGAGGCAAGGTAGGGATAGAGGGTGAGGGTTCCCCAAGGAGGGGAGACCCTAAGAGAAAGGGGTTACTGCTAGGGGGCAGCACCCCATGTAAGAGGGCACCAGGTCCAGGGAGGGACACGGGGGCCTGAAGACAGGTGGATCACCAGCCTGCAGAGGGCGCTCCATTGCCTGGAACGAGCTAATTCCCCAGAGCAACCAGCAGGAGGCGCCGCAGGGGTGAGTCCAACCCGTTTACACAGACAATCAAACCACTGACCCCTCCACCCCTGAACACACATTAGCTTGGCCCTGTGAGTAAAAAATGAAAGAGGAGGATTTGGAGAGTGGTTCACAAAAGTACCCCTAGCCTGGTTAAAAGGGGCATAGAAAGGCTGTCGTCATGGCCCCTTGTTGTAATGTACTGCTCTGTTGCACGTTGTGGGGCCGATGTTTGAATCCCACTGTGTTTTTCTTCCCTAGCACCATCCCCCAGACCTGTAACGGCAGAATGCTATAGCACTGGCATTAGTGGTGGTCCAAATTATACAAGGGAAGGAAGGAGGAAATGTGCGCTTGCAGTGTGTCGACCCCCTACTAATTTGGGGAAGAGGTCTGAAATACTGGGACCATATGTGGGAGGTCTGGGTCCCCTCCTTGGCTAGGGGAGACTGGCAGAGCATGGAGAGGGTTTGAAGGGAGTCAGCCTCCAACAGGAGCCAATAAGCAATGACAACACATCCTGTGGAAAAGTTACTTCAGACAGTTTTACACTTTACTTGCTGTCCCTATATATGCATGTGAGATTCTGTACACACACAGAACACTATCTCTCACATACACACATGCACCATCTCACAAACATAATGCTGGAAAAGAGGTCGATAGGAGAGAATCCCTGACCCTTCTGCTTTTGCTCATGGAGAAATGGTCTTATTGGTTGGTAGAGATGAGCATGCTCCTGCTACTTAAGTGAAATCACCTGCATCTGGTCCATAGAGGCAGGCAGGATGCCATAGTTAGTAATACACCACACACAAGCTTGCAGAGGTGGTGAGGAATGTGTACCTGTGTTCATTTCTGATTAGCTGTGTGTGCAGACTTGCTGTCCAGGTAGTTTTAATGTATATAGATAGACTTTAAGATTTCTGCGATTATTGTTTTTTGATTTCCCCGCTTAGTGCAACTGTTGGGGATAAATCTAAAGTTACAGAGATAGGCCTTGCTTTTCCTTGTGCAGGAGATTCCTCTGGGCATGTGTGTCAGGTGTAGGGGAACAGGTGTTTGGTCCATGTGTGAGTGGCTGCCAGTCTCAGGTCAGGAAGTTTCCAGTAAAAGTGTCCCTGTGATGGTTGGGTTGGTTCCTGTGTCTCTTTGCTCACATCCTTCCCTTCAAACTGCAGCTTTGCTCTACTCGGCTTCAGGCCAATGATTCTGACCAAGGGTCCCTTCTCCACAGCGGGGAAGGAGGTGACCTCAGTAGTACCTTGTGAGCCCTTTCATATTGACAGCCATTGTGTTCTCTTCTCAGTGCTTCAGCATTGAGCTGTGCCTGACTCAGATCTGCACTTGACCTGGGAACTTCCCATTTGAGATCATAGAATCATAGAACTTAAGATCAGAAGGAACCATTATGATAATCTAGTCTGACCTCCCGCAAGATGCAGGCCACAAAAGCTGACCCACCCACTCCTGAAATAATTCTCTCCCTTGACTCAGCTGTTGAAGTCCCCAAATCCTGATTTAAAGACTTCAAGTAGCAGATAATCCTCCAGCAAGCGACCCCTGCCCTATGCTGCGGAGGAAGGCGAAAAACCTCCAGGGCCACTGCCAATCTACCCTGGAGGAAAATTCCTTCCCGACCCCAAATATGGCGATCAGCTGAACCCTGAGCATGCGGGCAAGACTCTCCAGCCAGACACTCAGGAAAAAGACTTTCAATATCCCAACATTGACCCTCGGTACTAATTACCAGTGGTCGCACGTTATTGACCTATTGACTAAATCACGTTATCCTATCATACCATTCCCTCCATAAACTTATCAAGCTTAATCTTAAAGCCAGAGAGGTCCTTCGCCCCCACTGTTTCCCTCGGTAGGCTGTTCCAGAATTTCACTCCCCTGATGGTTAGAAACCTTCGTCTAATTTCAAGCCTAAACTTCCCGACTGCCATTTTATATCCATTTGTTCTCGTGTCCACATTAGCACTGAGCTGAAATAATTCCTCTCCCTCCCTAGTATTTATCCCTCTGATATATTTAAAGAGAGCAATCATATCTCCTCTCAACCTTCTTTTGGTTAAGGAAAACAAACCGAGCTCCTCAAGTCTCCTTTCATACGACAGGCTTTCCATTCCTCGGATCATTCTAGTGGCCCTTCTTTGTACCCGTTCCAGTTTGAATTCATCCTTCTTAAACATGGGAGACCAAAACTGCACACAGTACTCCAAATGAGGTCTCACCAATGCCTTGTATAACGGGACTAGCACCTCCTTATCTCTACTAGAAATACCTCGCCTAATGCATCCCAAGACCGGATTAGCTTTTTTAACGGCCACATCACATTGCCGACTCATAGTCATCCTGCGATCAACCAGGACTCCGAGGTCCTTCTCCTCTTCCGTTACTTCCAACTGGTGCGTCCCCAGCTTATAACTAAAATTCCTGTTAGTCATCCCTAAATGCATAACCTTACACTTCTCACTATTGAATTTCATTCTATTACTAATACTCCAGTTTACAAGGTCATCCAAATCTCCCTGGAGGATATCCCGATCCTTCTCCGAATTGGCAATACCTCCCAACTTCGTGTCATCCGCAAACTTTATCAGCCCACTCCTACTTTTGGTTCCAAGGTCAGTGATAAATAGATTGAATAAGATCGGACCCAAAACCGAACCTTGAGGAACTCCACTGGTAACCTCCCTCCAACCCGACAGATCACCTTTCAATACGACCCGCTGCAGTCTCCCCTTTAACCAGTTCCTTATCCACCCCTGGATTTTCATTTCGATCCCCATCTTTTCCAATTTAACCAGTAATTCTTCATGCGGTACCATATCAAACGCCTTACTGAAATCAAGATATATTAGATCCACCGCATTTCCCTTGTCTAAAAAATCTGTTACTTTCTCAAAGAAGGAGATCAGGTTGGTTTGGCACGATCTACCTTTCGTAAAACCATGTTGTAATTTGTCCCAATTGCCATTGACCTCAAGGTCCGTAACTACTCTCTCCTTTAATATTTTTTCCATGACTTTACATACTACAGATGTTAAACTAACAGGTCTGTAGTTATCCGGGTCACTTTTTTTCCCCTTCTTGAAAATAGGAACTATATTAGCTAATCTCCAGTCAAACGGTACAACCCCCGAGTTTAGAGATTCGTTAAAAATTATCGTTAACGGGCTTGCAATTTCACTCGCCAATTCCTTTAATATTCTAGGATGAAGATTATCCGGGCCACCTGATTTACTACCGTTAAGCTGTTCAAGTTTGGCTTCTACCTCGGATACTGTAATTTCCAACCCCGCACCTTCATTCCCATCAGTCACTCTGCCACTATTCCTAAGCCCTTCATTAGCCTCATTAAAGACCGAGGCAAAATATTCGTTTAGATATTGTGCCATGCCTAGCTTATCCTTAATCTCCACTCCGTTTACAGTTTTAAGCGGTCCCACTTCTTCTTTCTTGGTTTTCTTCCTATTTATATGGCTAAAAAACCTTTTACTATTGGTTTTAATTCCCTTCGCAAGGTCCATCTCTACCCGGCTTTTGGCCTTTCTCACTGCATTCCTACACCCTTTGACCTCAATAAGGTAGGTTTCTTTGCTGATCCCTCCTATCTTCCACTCCTTGTACGCTTTCTGTTTTTTCTTAATCACCCCTCTGAGACGCTTGCTCATCCAGCTCGGTCTAAAACTGCTACCTAAGGACCGTTTTCCCTTTCTCGGGATACAGGCCTCTGACAGCTCCTGCAACTTCAACCTGAAATAATCCCAGGCGTCTTCCGCCTTTAGATCCCTAAATATGTTAGTCCAATCCACTTCCCTAACTAGTCGCCTTAATTTAGTAAAGTTAGCCCTTTTGAAATCGTAAACCTTAGTCTCAGGTGCAATTTTGTTTATCCTTCCATTTATTTTGAACCGAATTAGCTCATGATCACTCGAGCAAAGGTTGTCCCCTACAACCATTTCCTCAACAAGGTCCTCACTACTCACCAAAACCAAATCTAAAATGGCATCCCCCCTCGTCAGTTCAGCTACTACTTGATGAAGGAATTCATCAGCTATCACGTCTAGGAAAAGCTGAGCCCTATTATTATTACTAGCATTTGTTCCCCAATCTATATCTGGGAAGTTAAAGTCTCCCAAGATCATACAGTTCCTATTAGTATTTACCTCATTAAAAACATTAAAGAGTTCTCTATCCATATCCAGGCTAGATCCCGGCGGTCTATAGCCCACCCCAATCACTATCCCAGGGGAGGCTCTAGTAGTTTTCTTCCCTAATGTGACCATTGCCCAAACAGACTCCGTATTATCCATTCCATTACTAGTTATTTCATTACAGTTTACCTCATTATTGACATACAATGCTACTCCCCCACCTTTACCTTTGTTTCGGTCTTTCCTAAACAGCACATACCCTTCCATACCTGTACTCCAGTCATGACTACCGTTCCACCATGTTTCGGTTATTCCTACGATATCCGGTTTCAATTCTCGGACCAGGAGCTCCAATTCCTCCATTTTGTTACCTAGGCTTCTCGCATTGGTGAACAAACATCCTAATTTTTGCTGTTTGGCTTCTCTCACCTTTGTTACCCAATTTGGTAGGGACACAGTACCACCAGTATGACCTATTGGTTTAGTATCCATCCCCCCCCCCCTCTTCCTTATGTCCAAACCCCTCCCTCTGGCTATATCCGTTCTTATCCTGTTGTCCTCCCTCTCAATGTTTAAATTTGGTGCGGAGAGTGCCTGGACATCTCCCAACCGTCTCCCCCCAATACCTAGTTTAAAGCTCTTTTGATCAGATGAGCCAGCCTCCCTCCTAGAAGTCTATTTCCTTCCCTACTCAGGTGGAGCCCATCCCGTGAGAACAGTTCTCTGTCCCCGAAAGCCTCCCAGTGCCCATACATCCCAAAGCCCTCCTTATAGCACCATTCCCTGAGCCAACTATTTATCATCACAATCCTGTCACTCCTTTGTCGCCCTTCCCTAGGGACAGGTAGAATCCCACTGAAGATCACCTGAGCCTCAATTTCCTTGAGCGTCTTACCCAGCCTGGCATAGTCTCCCTTGATTCTCTCCAGCGAGAATCTAGCCGTGTCATTCGTTCCTACATGAAGGATGATCAACGGGTTCTTACCTGCTCCTTTTAGGATCCTTTTCAACTGCAGGTCCACATCCTGTATTTTAGCGCCTGGTAGACAGCACACCCTTCTGTTCTCTGGATCGGCCCTGGTCACAGGCCTGTCCAACCTTCTCAGTATGGAATCCCCAATCACGTAGACCTGCCTTTGCCTGGTGACAGTGTGGTCTGCTAACCTATCCCCCGTTCCCCCTGGTTGCAAGCTCCTTCCATTCCTATCACTTGTGACCTCCTTCACTTTCCCCGGGCTTTCAGGTTCACTGATCCCCAAGCAGAGCTGTACCAGGCTGTCCTGGAGATCCAGAAGTCCTGCCTGAGCCTCTGCACTCCAGGTGTGAGCCTAGAGAACATCTGTCCCATAAGGCTCAGCATGATGCTGTAGAAGTTGATCCTAAAGAAAAGCACCACTGAGAACCACCTACTTTAATTCTCTTCACCCCAGCATCCCCAAACCAGATCTGGTAATTATCTCCTTGCAGGAAAGACCATCTGTATGGCAATCCATGCACAAGCCCTGGCGACCTGAGTTCAGGGCTCACTTCAGTATATGGCTCTCTCATGTTGTTACAGCCCTGACAGGAACATGGCCAATAAAAATGTGAAGCAAGGTGAGGCAATGCCTGTTTCTCTCAGCAGGTGGCAGCACAGCCAGATCAGATTGCATCAGCAGTTCTCAAGAAATGTAAAGGGGATGGGGTGGGGAACGGGAGGTGGGATTAGATGTTTTGATTCCTTCTTACAATGAGATCCTTAGGTGGGGGAGGAGATTAGGGTGGTGCAGTGGGGTTAAGCACTGTAGGGAGGGATGAAGTGAAACCTGTGCAGCATTTTAAGCCTAGTTCTTAGAGAACATTTTATCCACATTACAAAATCACTGCACAGTTTGCTGCAAATTGGCAGGCTCTGTTAATGAGAGTGGTCCAGGTCTGGAGTATCCAAGGGATGCGGAAGGTCAGAGCAGAACTATATTGGTAGAGGTGCTTGGGGGCCCTAACACTGAAGTATGTGGTGTGTGCAGGCCAGCAGTGAAGAGATTTGGCTACTCTATTGAGAACAGCAGGGAAGCTGCCTAGTTGCTCCACAATTTATTATGAAATGGAGGAAAGCCCTCAGTGATCCTTTAGGCATGAGACTGACAGTCACTCCTTTACCAATAGACATAGCAATTAATGCAGGTGTAATATTGGCTCAAATCAGCAACAAGGCAGAGCAGCCTTACCTGGGACACTACTGATCATTGTCACCTCTCTTCTGTAATGATCCTTACAATGGTGCAGCCTGCTCCCCTCTCTGTGTCCCCCCTGCTTTTGTGTCTGGTGTGGTTGGAGGAAAAAAAAAAAGGGCCCATCTCTTTCTTCACCTTTTTGTGATTGGATTGCAATCCCAGCGGCATTAGGAGGAATAGCAAACGTGCCCATCTGATACATAACATGCACGATGGGAAGAAGAAGGGATGTTTTCAGAGACTGAAGCACAGTGTGGCCTATAACCTATTGAGCAACATATTCCATAAAATCTACGTCTACCTCTTTAGTCCTGCGGTTAGAACTCTGCCTTCCAATGCAAGAGACATTGAGTGAATGGCTCATTCCCTGGGCGGGGGGAAGGCTGGGAGTGCTTCGGGCAAGGCCCTTTCGCTTATTGCTTTAAAACACAGCAGTTTTGTGGATGCAAATAACTGCTGACACTATTTTGACCCAATTATTATTTGTGAGTTTAATGTGTAGTGCTTCAGCATCCAAATAGTAGAGTGTACCTGCAAATCAGGTACTATCTTTAGCTGGCCTCAGCTGCACCAACAGATTATGAGTGTGCAGATTGGAGGGGGAACCCTCAAAATGTTACACTTAATGTTTACAAATTAAACATGTTCCTTAAACAATGAAATTTTCCTTCTGATTGTTACTGCTGGGTTTGCACCCATGAAGTGAAAACTGGTCTTCAACACTGGCCTCTTTCCACCTTTCACTGCCCAGAGTACCATCAAAGTCACTCCTCAAGCCCAGCCACCAGCAGCAAGACAGCCAGCTGGAATAGTGAGGGTTTATATACAGCGGGGAAGTCCTCTCTTTCCTCCCCTTCCTCTATAAGCTGCCCCAAACAGAGGTGAATGAGAGAAACTTTCCTTGACAAAGCTCTTCTGGTTTGACCCCCTCCAGTATCACTCAGCGCACAGCCCTGCCCTCATCACCATATGAGCCAGTGAAGGGGGGGAGCATTCTGTAGTGTCTTCTCATCCTGCTCTTCTGAGGGGCTTTATTCCCTCAGGCATTTATATCCCCCAGGATGACATGCCACCCCAGAGAGGTTCTTCAGTCTCAGTGCATTGAGGATGACGTAGTGGTGACGGAAGATGTCGCTGATCCTGTCTGCAGACTACCCCAAAGAGATCTGTCATGTTAAGCAGATCTGTGGCCGCAGCCTATGATCTCTCTCCTCCGCCTTATACACCCTGCTTGGGTTCCTCAGGAAACATGCTCCCACACGCACAAGCAGTGATGTATATTTCTGTGAATGGACCTGGTTGTAGGGCAGTGAGGGTGGGGGGTTGGGATAGAAGTTGTTGCTGATGTGGGGTCTCTCTAGTTTGGACAGGGAATTGGATACTTAATGGATCAGGTAATGTCACTGTTAGAAAGTGAAGAAACCATTTATTTACATAGTTAACGTCTGTTCTAGGTAGCACTGATTTAACGATTTAAAATCCGGGAAATGGATCCCTCCTGCCACACAGATACCCTCACTTCTACTCTCATGCCCATGGTATAACGCTCTTGTTCAGTTCTGTCAGCAGGACATTAGCCTCCTGGCTTGTTCTTCCTTGCGGGTCCTTGAACAGGATGCAGCAGCTGAGGGCCAGGTCACACACGTTGCCCTTTGTTAACCAGCCCAGTGAGATGCTCATTTTCAAAATGAAAAAAGTGCATTTTTTCAGGGTAGTTGCACAAAGGTGCAATCGTTTTGCCAGCAGCAGAGGAGGTGATTAGAGGGGGGTCAGGCTGGAAGGAACTTGTCTTTATTGGGTGTTGAAAAGGTTTTAGCATTTGGGGCTAGTGTGCTGGGGTCTTGTTTTAGAAGGCATGGGAGGGTTCAGCAATTGCCGGGGAGGTCAACTTGTGTTGAAGCCTGGGAGAGGTTAGCAATTGGGTGTGGGGACTAATTTGGTTCAAGGCACCTGCCATGGGGTTTGGATTGGTCAGTATTTTTGTGTCCCCATCTCCCCAGCTTTGCCGTCTCCTTTCCTTTACCTCCTCATCTCCCTGGTGATTTGAAAAATGATCCCATCTTAAAAGCATCAGTGGTACCTTGGACTAACGTTTGATTTCTTCTTGGACTGATGCTTTGTGCAGCAACCAGTGCCACCTTCCTCCCTCTTCTGATAAAATAATAAACAACCTTAAGCAGGGGACTGGGCTTCTTCATAGAAGGAAGGAAATTAGATGGGGCACCAAAATGAACTGAATGTAAAGTTGAATCATTTTTAAGTAAACCAAGACTGATCATCTACTCTCTCAGCATTTTACAAAGTGAAGGATGGTTAGAAAAAAAACACCAATTAGAATTTGTCTGTAAAGCACTTTGGGATCTTTAAATGAAAGATGCTATCCTGGGTCTGTCTATGTATATATGTAGATTATATATCACACATTCCATTCAGCACTGAGAGAAATGATGCACATCTCTATTTAGTATCTCTATATTGCAATGCCTTTTAATAAAGAGATCTTTTTAAAAATTACCTTTTTAGTACAGCGGGATTCAGTTAAAGATTTTTATTGCCACATCTTTTCCTTCACTGCCAGACACTGGATCATAAAACCTGACAGACAAGACTGCTGATTGCATGACTTTTACCCATCAGTGGCCACCTCCCTATAATGACAACAGCTGAGAATGGAGGGTTATAGTTTTCCATGGAAATAGTAATTTTAAATGAATTTAAAAATTGCTCCAATGTGTGCACCCTAGTGTATATTTTCGTGTCTCAGATGTGCAGGAGTCTCATTTAATATACTGAGACTTGTTATTTTAAAGGGACATTTGTCAACTAGATTTAGGATTGAATTCAGGTTGAGTAAAAAGAAGGGATTTGGCAAACTTAATATAATAGAGTTGTTTTCATGCAGGGAAAATACATTTCTCAAAATTTCCCCCCCTTTTCTCTAAATGATTCCCTTGTGATGCCTAACACAGCACAGCATTAGGTTAGTGGTATGAGAATAAAGTGAAAGTGACCATCTAGTTTTACTATTCACACTGCATGTGCACATAAATAGCATCAACACGGAAAAGCAAATTAGACTGTAAATATTTTCCATGTTGATAATTTGAGCTGTGTTAATAACACAGATAAGGCAGTTTCATTTATTACGACTTTTGTCTTGACAGCCTTCTTGTAACTTGTAGACTTAGGCCCTGATCCTGCAAACACTTATGCATGTGCCTAACTGTAGACATATGAGAAATCCTCTTGCTTTCCAACCCTTGTTCCATTGAAAGCAATGGTAAAACTCCAATCTGTTCAATAGGACTAGGATCTTGCCTTTAACTGGAAGTTTATGTATACCTGACTAAACACTTCCAAACAGACTGTCCCAGCAAGCACTGAGTCTCAGTTAAAACCTGACATGAATGCTGTAGGGAATGGGGGAGGATATATTCTTAATTTTGGTTGTTCCACTTTTAGAGGGGATATTTTCCAGGACACTACATGTATGTGTATATGAGGAAAAGCTTCCTCTATTCCTGTGCACCTTCACTATGCCCTACTCCTTCCTGCATCCAGGCAGAAACCCACTGTAGATTCCCTGAAGGGCTCTTGGCCTTTGGTGTCATGGACATGAAATGGCAATGTGACCAAGTGGGTAGAGCATTGGCCTGGGATTCATAGAATAGAATATCAGGATTGGAAGGGATCTCAGCAGATTATATAGTCCAACCCCCTGCTCAAAGCAGGACAAATCCCCAGACAGATTTTTTTCCTTTTACCCCAGTTCCCTAATTGGCCCCCTCAAGGATTGAACTCACAACCCTGGGTTTAGCAGGCCAATGCTCAGAAGTCCTAGGTTCTATGCTCAGCTCTATCACCAGTCTGCTGGGTGACCTTGGGCATGTTGCATCACCGTTCTATGCCTCAGTTTCCCCAACTGTAAAATGTACATAATGATGCTGACCCTCTTGGTAAGGTGTCTGGAGATCTATGGATGAAAAGTGCTACATAAGAGCGAGGTGGTGTTATTTTTAGTGCTGGCCCTTATGCCTGCCATTCTCATATTTTTGACTGAAAGTGGGGCAAGAGTTTGTGCAATGCTGGCAACTTAAAATCGATGCTGGTTCTAACTATATTTTTTACCTAACTGTTGTGTGTTAATATTATGATATTGTATATTCAAGACTAACACATTGTGAGGTCCTGTCCACCAATTAAATTATTACAGTTAGAAGTTAGTTTTAACTGCCAATAAAGGAATAAATCGCAACACTGTGTACAAGCCTGAGCCTGTCTGGAGGTAGACGGGGGTAAGAAGAGGTTACGATTAAGGAGTTAGGTCCCAATTCTGCCCTTGGATCTACACAGGCAAATCTCAGCTGATTTCAGCGGGGTTCCACACAGGCCTGAGGGTTCACCTGTTCAGAGCAACTTGCAGGATCAGGGTCTAATTTGGTAGTGATTCCATAGCTAAGGTTTCTAACTTTCCATTAAAAACACAAGTTCCTTTGGCTCTGCTATTTCTCATGTTCAGTCTCTGGGCAGAAGTGAACCTTATCTACAATTAAATGATTGATTAAAAAGAAGGAAATTCCTACAACGAAAAGTCCAAGGTTAAGGCTGAGAATTTTAAACACAAAAAGGTTAGGACATTCTCAGTTAATATTTCAACACCACACTTACATCTGCCACGTTCTATAGCTGCCCACCTCTCCTGGCATGGACCAGTGCCCCCTCCACATTACATTGCCATCCAGCCTCCAGGTATAGACTTGAGATCTCTTCATACCACCACCCCCACTTCACTTATAAGCTGAAGAATCCTATGTACTGCCATTCATCCTGTATCTATAGGTGTCAGCTTCATTTCCTTGTCATCCACTGTATACCCTCTAAATATCCCATCATCCCCCTCTTCTTTTGATAACTTTCTCTGCTTTCTCAATTCTTATAAATATTAATGAAATCCCTTCTGCTCTCCCTCTATGAAGTGAGTGATTTGAGTTTTCTTATGTAATAAAAACAGTAGCTATGCATAAATGTAAGACAACTAAGGCTTGTGGTAATAGTGTGTAGGATATGGTCTAGCTGTGGCCTGTATGCAAAGACTTAGATTAAGGTTAGCAGCCTGCTTTGGGAAGATGAGCCTCTGGTTCTTATCAGGAAAACAGGTTGCAAGAATCCAGGGGAGAGAAGAGAGATGAGTCAAAATTGGCACTGAAATCTTAATTGAATAATTTAGAATTTTTGCTTAAAACTTTCAGTCTTTACTTTGTGGTAAAGTTGACTTTGCTGATTTTCTGTGTTTGCTATCACCCTACGTTTATTATTTATACACAGTTTTCTTACCATAATAATGGGAGCTTCCTTCCCCTGCAATCAACAGCTGGAGGTAAGGTAGATTGGTCATGGAATGGCTGCAGGATCTGAGTTCATGTTGGCAAATAACTGATGGCAAACAGTACAGAGGACTAGGATTACCCTATCCAGAGGCAATTACTTATATCACCAAGGGTGACCCTCTTTTTTGCATCCTACCCCCCAACTCTTCCTTCACTATCTCTTCCCACAAGACCAGTGTGACTGAAATCCATACACTTGCTACATAAGCACATCCCTCTGCTGTCAGCACAAGGAGAGGAAGGATGCCATGTTGCATTTATTCCCCTCCCCTTACCTGTATACATCCAAAGGCATTCTCTGCATTCTTGACAGTCCTGATGTCTCTCCTCTGCTAGGTATCACACCAGTCCCTGGCCTTCAAGGTTTGCCAGCCACTGCTGATTTTTTTTATGGATCTGTGCCAGCAGCCTTAGCTTTTTAAAGGATGATCATCCAATTTATTTCAAGAGCCACAATGCTACAGCATATATGATACAATATACCAGAACAGTAGGATAGCATTTGTGCTTTCAGATCATAACAGTGAACTCGGACATAGCATTGTGATGTGATACAAACTACTGGCAGCTCTTTAGCTTCCCAGCTAAAGAGAAGCAGCTGGGGTGTCATTCAACACTGCTCCTTAATCAATAAGAGAAGTCATTGCTAAGCTACATGAGGTGCAGTGCATCGTTCCTGGTGGATTTAAACATGTTGCCTCCCACAGCATTCCCCACACTCACTTAGCAAGGGAACAGGAACTGAACAGTTTTCCTGGCCCCAGGGGCAGTGGGCAATAGCCTCAGGTCAGCGCTGTGGGATTTTCCCGTTGAAAAATATGCTTTGCAAATGCTTGTTAGGGACAGAATGAGCCTTGGGGCAGGTCAACACTAACTGGTGGAGGCTTCGCAACTGATTCTTGTCCAACTCATTTTCAATCTAGTCTCATGCATGGCAGCACAGAGCGCTGGCCAGGCCACCCCTGCTGCCCGGACCACTAGCACCTGGAAAGCCCCTGTCAAGCTGCATTTGTTTGGAAGGAGACACTTAGTGTGAATTTCTGTAGGTGGAGGCACCGGGCCAAGTCCTGCCTGTGGCTGCCCCAGTCGGTCCCTGGGGTCACCGCCATGGAGCTGAGAGCAGCAAACAGCCTCCCGTACGCGGCCGGCCCAGCCCGAGTCTAGCGACGCGGGGCCCTGCCCTGCCGCATGACGCCCGGGCCGCTTCCAGCCCGAGACACTGGGGCGCGCGAGGCCTGCAGCGCGCCCGGGCTTCGCGCACCTCGCGGCCTCAGGCCAAGGCTGCGGACTAGGCGCTACGCGCGCGCCCGGACGGGCGGGGCGGGGCGGGGCTGGCCCCCCAGCAGGACTCCGGCGCTCGGGAGAGAAGTCTCGCGTCTCCCTTTAAATGCTGCAGCTGCCGGGCCCAGCCCCTCCCCCCCATTGGGTTGCGCAATTCTGTCATGAGGGCGGGGGAGGCTGACTCTGGGCTCCGCCCTGGCCCGCGCCTTTAAGAGACCCGTGTCATGTGACGCTTCATCGCTCTTATCCCCTCCCCCCGCTTCCGCACGCACCTGTTTGCGTGAGGGGACGGGCGAGGAGAAGGGAAAAGGGAGGCTGTCGCGAGTCTTCGTCCCCAGCCCCGCGCACGCGCACTAAGGGGACCTGGAATCGTGTATTCAAAATGGCGGCGGCGATGGATGTGGACACCCCGAGCGGCGCCAACAGCAGCGCCAGCAAGAAGCGCTTCGAAGTGAAGAAGGTCCGGTCTCGGGAGCGCGCCACCCTAACCGCTGCGGGGGCGGGGGCGGGCCCGAACGGGCCGGTCACCCCGGGGCGGGTTTTGTTCTCCTCAGGGGCCGGGTCTCCGGTTCCGCACTACTCGGGCGGGGGCGGGGCTCTGGGTTTCTAGCGGAGTTTGGGGCCAATGGCTGAGGCGGGGTCGCGGTACGTGGGGGATGGAGGAGCCAATCAGCCGCGCTGTTGTTGCCGGGTGACAGCGGCGTGCGGGGAGGGGCGGGACTGTGTCGGGGAGGCGCCCGCTCTCTTACAGGGGCCTGGGCGGTGGCAAGTGGGGACGGATGGGGCGGGGCGACGCTTCGGCTCCGCCGCCTCTGTCAGGGCGATGCTGCGGGGCCTGGCCGGGGGGGCACGGCTGCGTGCCGGCTGCCTGGGGTCTCTGGTGTGGCTCTGCCCCAACACAGAGCCACCCGTGACGGGGCCTCGCTGCCGCTGAATTTGGTGATGTCAGGACGTGGGAGCCCTCGCCTGGGTGGGTCTGCTGACTGGCTGATCTAGCCTAAGGGGTGGCGCAGGGGTCCCCGGACAGCGCTCCTGCTCCTCTGCCAGTGGCCTTGGCTCCTCTTCCCCACCCCCGGACTCTGCCTCGAAGCTGGCTGGGGTCCACCCAGGAGGAAGGACGTCTTGTCTCATTTCCTCCTGTCATTCAAACCCCAAAACGCAGGGTCAAGGAGCCAGGAGTGGGCTGGCAGCCCAGGAGCTGGCCCTGCGAGATGAGGCTTCTCCTCTCAACCCAGTGAGAAGTTTGCCCATGGAGAACTCCACTAGGCAAAAGTGAAAAGGGTGATCAGGACCTCTCATAACCTCCCTTTGACCACCTGAGTGACAGCAATAGTGGCTGCCCCATGCCAGTAGTGTATGTGAGAGTTTGATTGTGGGTCAGACTGGCTCATGCTGAGTGAAGCTTGTCCTACATGCCCTCCTCTGGCAACACATGATGTCAGATCTCGTGACTCCAGTCAGAGCTCCTAGTCACAGGCCTGTTGGTTACTCTAGCCTTGCCTAGTGGGCATGGATATAACATCACCAGAACTGAAGACTCTCTAACTATAGCGTAGTTGATTGGATCATCATCTTCCTTCCCCTGTAGCTATATTAGCTTTACTGACCTAACAGAAGTAAAATAAGCAATAAAATCCTGACTTTTATCTCTAAATTTAATAGCTGTGACTTGGATACGTCAGCTCTCCTGAGTTAGAAAGCTTTTACAAGCTTACATTGTTACTTCTCAGTTTAGAAAAACATTTTAATGGTAGCTGTGGTCAAAAATCTGGGCCTGCAGTTTATGCACCATGAAAACACTGAGAGGGGAAGGAAAGTATGTTGTACAAAGAGATATAATGAGCAAGTAAGGAGAAATTTAGGACAAGTATCAGGAAACACTTCTTAATGGTGACATTTGTTGGTAGGATGGACTCTGAGGAAGTGCTGGAAACATCACTTGATTTGCTTATATACAGGAAAATATATACTGTGAACAGTCACTTACTGGAAAGGGAGTTAGACAATAATCTCTAGACTGATTATATTGCAGTAATATAAGTTAGAGTTGCTCCCCACAGTGTCAGGCAAGCAAGTTCTGGTATCCTGTGTAATTACGAAGTGTCTTCTAATTTAATCTTTCTGCGGGGCAGAGAAGGGGATGGGATGCACTTTGTTATAATTATGTATCATTTGGCTAAGAGTTCCAATCCTGTGTTGATTTTTTTTTTCAAATATTGTCACTTTAAATGCATAGCAGACCCTCTTCTTGTAGGCTTTTGTGATCATGGAAGCCAGAGTCCCTTTTTGGGGAGGGGGGGAGCACTTCTTAAAAGGTGAGAATTGAAGGATTCTCAGCACCCCCCACCCCCAAACCATGTATTCAGACACCCATATTGGATCCTCAGATGTGCCCTGCAGTCCTTTATGCTAGCTCCGATTGTGTTTGAAATAAGGGACTTCAGTGCAGGGTAGCATATAAACTGTCTCAAGTAATTGATTCCGTTCTGCAGTAGTGACTTATTGGTAGGGCTACTGCCAATAGTGGTAGTGGTTATTTTGTCAAGGACATCTGGATTGGACTTCCAGTAAGGTGCACACTTTCCATCCATTCCACCAGTCCTAAGGATATGGCTCGGGGAGCAAAAGACCCACCTGAATATGTGATTCAGGTCTCTTGAACAGAAATACGAACAAGTGCATTTGTTTTAGTAAAAATAAGGGACTTCTGTTTAAGAGTGACTGGCTTGTGCAGGTAAATAAACCTCTTTCCTTACTAAGAGTCTGTTTTATATTTCTATTTCTTCTATAATAAATTCCTCTTGTTTCCTGGGTTGGCAGGAAGTGCTTGGGTCTTGGGGTGGATTCAGTAGTGTCTGATTACTCCCAAGCAACTCTACCTGTTCCAGAGTGGTGGTGGTGGGTTTTCAAGGATATCTCCTCATCTGTGCTCTAAAGAGCTGGGATCTCAGGAATAGTGCAACAGGGAAGGAGGGCCAAGGAATCATCTGACAGATACTGTAAATTCAACAGAAAATGTGTTGTTCTTTCTCTTTGTAGTGGAATGCAGTAGCTCTCTGGGCCTGGGACATTGTGGTTGATAACTGTGCCATTTGCAGGAACCATATCATGGATCTGTGTAAGTAAATGGAGTGGGGGGAAATTACAGGCACTATGGCTATTCAGACATGGCAGTTCCCTCACAGATGTGATGCACAGCCAAAATCACCTCTTAAAGTGAGATTCTTTTCAAAGCCCGAAATAGCAAGCTTGTGTTTTGGTAATGTCTAAAGGCTAGGATTCAATCTCTTACCTTCTTCACCACCACATTTCCCTTTTCCCCCACTTTAAAAGAGGGACAAATTGAAGAATTAAATTGGTATCACACTGCTACACAGGAGCCAATGTTGGCTGGGCAGGGATTTGGAAAGAAGTGTGGCGAGGTGGAGTAATGATGAGGGGCCAAAGGAGAGGTGAGATTATTTGGGGGCAGGAATCATGCATAAACTGAACTAATTGGAAAACCCAAATTGACTATTGATTGTTTCATTAAACCAGTGAAGATTGTGACACACAATACTTCTACAATTACTAACACACCAAGAGTCCAATCAGACCACTAACTTCAGTTGATATCACTCCACAGAAGATAGCATTAGCTACCTCATGCTGGGTATTATAATCTGGAATTGTGTGAAAGCAGCAGAGAGTCTTGTGGCACCTTGTAGACTAACATGTTTTGGAGCATGAGCTTTCGTGGGTGAATACCCACTTCATTGGATGCATTCGTTGGATTCACCCACGAAAGCTCATGCTCCAAAACATCTGTTAGTCTACAAGGTGCCACAAGACTGTTAGTCTGGATCTGTAAAAGCAGCAAACACGGCTACCCCTCTGATACTGGAATTGTGTGGTGGCTCTCCAGAGGCACATGGATTGTTTTGTTATAGAATAGACAAACCAAACAATCATAAATACTTGAACAATACAAACGTTACCCTTAAATGTCTGCTCTGCTTTATCTGGGAACACTTACAATAAGCTTAATTTTACAAATAAACATCAAAACACTTACTCCATATGAAGGGTATTAAACTGGAGTTCAGTTTTGAAAATGAAGTGTACATGCACACACAGATCAGTCACTGATATCAATTCTGCAAAGAGTTACAAAATGGGTACAAAAACAGATTCTCAAAATTGAGAGTGGTACCAGAGGCACAAAATATAACTGCTCACCCTTGCCTTAGTATAGATGGACAAAGAAATATTTGGCATACTCTAGGTGAATGTATGAGAACACTTTTCTGAGGCTGGTCTTGCTTTGTTCAATATCTTTAATCTCGTAATATAAAAAGTAGCTCCCTCCTTCCCCCAAGGAGAGAGAAATCACCCCGAGGTAGACACCTGCCATGTAAAATTTCAGCTTAAATAGTAAGGTTTGGCAAAGTTTATAGGCAACTGAAAATATCATTCATATTGCCTGACATTTCTTATTATATGCAGTATTACCAGCTTCCTCCTATAACGAATTTGCAATGTAATATACTAGCAAAAAAGACTAGTGCAGTCTTGGGCTGCATACACTGAGCTATTAAAGAAGCCTCTCTCTGTGCAGCTCTGATGACGCTGCACCTGCAATACTGTATTGGGTTTGGCCATCCCATAACCACAAATATATACAAACAGGACTGAGTCCAGAGAAGAGACACAATGATTAAGGTGTTGAAGGGATTAATTTGAGAAGACTAAAAACGAATTGTGAATAGCTTGACTATGTATTAACTAAGCCTGGAACATAACTGTCTACAAATATTTGGAAGGTGTAAACATTAATGGAGGAAGGAAATATGGTAGACAGGATTAGAACTAGAAGTGATCATATGACATTGAGCAGAAGAATGAGGCTAAATACACTGCTACCTCGATATAACACCACCCGATAGAACACAAATTTGGATATAATGCAGTAAAGCAGTGCTCTGAGGGGCGGGGCTGCGCACTCCGGTGAATCAAAGCAAGTTCAATATAACACAGTTTCACCTAAAACAGCGTTATATCGAGGTAGAGGTGTATTGAGAAAATCCAATAGAAATCTATAAAGTACTGGAATAGTCTTCCAAAGAGCATAGTGGAATCCCTTCCTGTGCCAAATTTAAAAAACTGGACTGGGGAAGCCCTAGAAAACTTTGTAGGAAACAGATCTGCACTAGCAGTAAGCTGATTAGTTGACTTGATTGTTTCTTCCATGTCTGACTTCTGATACAGTACAGTAGCTGAAGTCATGAATAGTTCTAGAAGTCAACTTTGCAGGGAGGAAAGAGAATACCATGTAGTGTGTATTTTCACAATACTGTTGCTCAAAAAGAAGCCACTCTTTTTTTTTTTTTTTTTAAAAAGTCTCCTGGGTAGCCACACCTTAACACGTATTTATTTGGAGGCCCATTAATATAGCTGTAAATAAGGGAGAACCATGCCTTATTTTCTGTCAGCAACTATTAGGGAGAAAATTGAATCTTAGGTTACTTCTCTTTCCATATTAAAATACTGAAGGCTGCCAAAATAGTGTGGGAAACAAAAGCAGGGCTCTTAATGGAGAAATGCTGAAATACATGTTTACTGTGGGATCCTGACCACTGTCCTAGTGGAAGACATTTGGGCTGCACTTTCAAATACTACAAATAGCTCATGCTTGTCCACAAGACTCCAGGTCTCTGCCACACCCCTTCTGCCTTCACTTCAGATTCTCTGCCACTAGCAGAGAGATGTGGTTAAGCACTCCCAGGTTATCTACTATAATCTCCGCTTTTATAGTTTAATTTGAGGGAACCGGCCAGCAAATATCTCTCCTGCTTTTTTTTTGGGGGGGGGGGGCAGAATTTTCAGGATTCATTCCCTGAAAGAAGCCACCCTTGGAGTGCCTTCTCTCCCTTTGTTAACTCCTTGTCTGTCATGGTGGAGCTGAATACGTGGAGAAGCAGAAGGTCAAGAGGTGATCCAAGGACGCTGCCTTGGGCGCTAAAGAATGGGAGTATGTCTATGATTGCCTCCAGACTGCCAAGACTTGCCCTATTAGGGAAGGAGTTCAGTCTGGATGGCTAGTTTGGGGGCCTTTGCATCCACCAACACCAGCTTGGGCTCCTCCAGAGATGTCTTTTCAAGTGTTCTGCCCTCTTAAGTGTTTGAGACTCTGCAATATGGGCCATACTTGCTGATCAACAGTTCTTCAGGAATAAGTCCAAAACTCCTTTCAACACCAGTCTCCCTCTAAAGGAAAAAGCACCAGGATCCTACTTCCGTTTTTTAAAGTGAGTAATTTTATTTGCCAAGGAATCTGATGTTCTGTTTGGCCCATCTTATTTCCAAGAGGAAGATCTGGACACTCAGGGAAGCTTTCCCCTATGCTTCCTCTCCAATTCTAATACTGAATGATGCAGACCACCAGAGCTCAAAACATACACATCCCTACAGATTAACCTGAGCCAGAGCACCAGCTGAGACAGAACTTTGTAGATGACCATGATCACCTCAAAATGGCAAAAGTGTTCTAGATCCTAATCACCTTCCACAAGTTCTGACTTCTCCTCAGGAGCAAAAGATCATAACCCCAAGCCAGAGAAGCAGGATAGATTCTTTCCCCTAGAAATATTTGAAATGGCAAAGAGGAAGAAAGAGGCCATCAAGATCAAGCCAGCAAAACAAGACAGACAGGCTAAAACCAAGGATAAATATCTCCTATCCAACACTAAGGAAGAGTTTGCCACAAATGACAACAAATAAAATAAATCTTTATACTGTGTTTGTGTCGATGGAACTATGGACTCGGGCTGGGGAGGGACACACAGAGCTATGATAGCTAATTTAGTGGGCAGGTGCCAACTTTGGTTTAAATCCTGGACAAATGGATAACTATTCAAAGTAAATCCTATGTGCCTCAGAATTATCAGGTGGAATATGTTGAGAGAGAAGCTTGATGGGTTATACCCAATACTATGGACATACCAAAACATTTTCTCCTTCCTTTTCAAAGTCTGGGAAGGAGCAGAAGTTCTTTTAATCCTTACCCCTAGCAAAGGTAGCAGAGAAGGGATGACTCATGTTCTGGGTCTAGGTATTATCTCTGGAATGTCTGAGGGAAGCTAGTACAGACCAAAGAGTAAATATGACTAGAGCCATCTTACCTCCATGCAGAAATAGGGTTAGGGCAAGAATCCTACTTCTCAGAGCGTAGGTTCCAGTTGATTTTGGAGAGATGTATGGGTGATTGTGCAATTCAAATGCTCTGTGGAGCATCAGGCTCTTCCATATACCTTCACTTCATTTTTCAGGCTGGAGAAATTGGCATACAATCATCCTGAAGGTAATTTCTCACCTCCTATAACTATGGGTGATTGAGCTTTTTCTCTCAAGATGAAAGGTGCTTAGAGATCTATTCAGTATCCATAGTAAGAAAAAGATCTTGTGGAATCTCAGCCATCTTAGACCTTGAGAGACTAAACAGTTCCACTAAGAAGATAAAATTCAGGATGGATTCTGTCAGATTCCCTGACATAAGGAGGTCTTATGGAGACATGGGCCCCAACCCCCAAGAAGTAGACTAGCTGATATCCAAGCACCTACATTATCCCTAGGTTGACTTATTAGTATCAAGCAGGAAATGCAAAGGCAAGACTCTTCTACATGAAGAAAGCAGGCCAAAGATTACTAGGAATGGACACTGGCTCATAGATGACCGAATAAAGTCTGTGGTTCCCCCTTCTGCTCCTAGGAAGAGTGACTTTGATTAAAATATTATTGTTTTTTAAATGTGCCCCCCCCCCCCCCAAATTGGCCAAGGAAAGTTGTTGCAGCCTTCTCTGTTCCTGTCCTAGGATGTCCTCCTGCTTCCCAATCCAAACTATATAAGACTGAGTCTGGGCATTGAAATGACAAATTCCAAACCAATGAGCCATTCTCCAAAGTAACAGAAGCTCTGTCAGCTTCCTGAATGCCTTCCACCTTCTTGAGCTACTAAAGAATTTGGACACAGTTCCATTGGTTTCAAGATTGAAAAGTCAGCAACAAGAAGCCAGGTGTTTGGTTCTTCTGAATTTCTCATGAGATGGCCTAGATTTTGAACCTAAGACTTTCCACAGTCACATCTTTTCATGAAAGATGTGGCCAAGCTCTATGCTACATGAATAAGTTTGCACAAGTACTGATTGTTACAAACCAAATACCTTGAACAAGGGGGAGAGGGCAGTCCTAGATAGAGAATCTTGAATAGCAGATCTTCCTCTTAACTAAATCTTTCCTCACAATTTCGATACAATAACCCATAATAATAATTAACAAAAATAAAAACCCTTCAAAAGTCAAACAGACTTTGGTATGACCAAATTAGAAATATTTATCTTTACACTTTGGCAAGCAGACACATTTCACTGGCAGATGATATAGGTACTCCTACACAGTCTCCTCCCTCCCCCCCTCCCTCCCCCCCAAAAAAATCTAAAAGTGGACAGAAAAAACTCTTCATTAATAAAGACTGATTAGTCCCTCTCCCTCCTCCCCCCCATTTGGAAAAATCTTACTTAAACCCAGTGATTTCCGACACTTTGTTTCTTTGTAATAAGTCCAACAAAACAACGAGCTTGGGTATTTTTCCACGTTTACTGTAGTAAAGAGGACTGTTTGATGTTACAAGTAGAAAGGGTCCCACTTCTGAATGTGTTTAATCTTTTTCTACAGGTATAGAATGTCAAGCTAACCAGGCATCGGCTACCTCTGAAGAGTGTACTGTCGCATGGGGTGTCTGCAATGTAAGGCAAACTGCTTTCACTAACCAGCTATTACAAAAAAATTAGGTCCCTTCTTTTCTATTACTCAAAATCAGAATAGACAAAGTCAGCTAATCCATTAAGACGGTCTCATAGTTATTTACTAGGAAAGAATTTTCAAACCCTGGATGCTTACTGGGACATTGAGAGATGACTAGAAGAAGGGAAGAGGAAAATGGAAAAATTAGGGTTGGGAATGTGTACAACAAGACAGGTTGGGAAAAAGAGAATACAGAAAAGGAAGAGGTGAAGGATAGAGATATCTCTGTACCTTGTTGCTTGGCAATATGTAGGAATTTAATTTTGAGATGTGATTATCTCTGAATATTCAAGGGACAGGCTCATAGCTGGGAGTTGTCCCACCATCAGAAAACAAAGTGTTACTTGGATGCCCACACACAGATTTCTCTTGATGTGCAAGCCTATGTGAAGGGTCAGTTTTTGTTGACCAAAGGGTTTGTTTCTGTATTGAAAAGAGAGACCCAAATTGTTTGATCCAGTTAACTATGAAACTGTGTAACTTGGACCTTCCCTTTCAGCATGCTTTCCACTTTCACTGCATCTCTCGTTGGCTTAAGACTCGCCAGGTGTGTCCGCTGGATAACAGAGAATGGGAGTTCCAAAAGTAGGTATCCTGTGCCTTTCCCAACATGGAACATGTTATGGCCACCCATTGGCTCTCGTGATGAGTGCTAGACATTGTTAATCTCTGCTAGATCTTGCTGATAGAGCACCCATGTATCTTTCTCATTTCTGGGTCTGGGAGCATACTCTGTTCCTATTGGGAGGAGTTTTCTGTGGCACTGTACAGTGATCTTTGCTAACAGAGTTGATGGGCTCTGAAGGGTGTCCAGATAGTCCTGGTGTAAGTGAGAGCAGTTATAAATTGGAGCTCTACATCAGCATTTTCTCTAGAGAGCATAGAGAAGTGAAATTCACTGATAGCAGAGCCCCACGTGAGTGACTTGGGTTCAGAAACTAACCTGGGTTAAATCCATTGCTCCAAAACCTGGGTATTGTGTTTGTCAAGATGCCAAAAATTACATCTGGTCACTCTGACCTTGCATTGTTGAGTTTTGTTTTAAAACCCTATTAAGGTTACAGATGAAGAAAACTAACTTAGCTGTCTTGGCTTGGTGGATGTTTGCTTGCAGTGCAGAACCACCAAGTAAATGAGCCAGACTGATAGCCTTGCCTAAAGACCCATCATTAGAATAGCCAGAGAAGCTGCTGATTAGGATTGAGGGGCATTGACCTATTTATGTGGGGGTACAGATTGGGTTTGAGATGAAGTATCAAGAAGCTTATTTAGCACCTGCCCCACTCTGTGCCTGGTTTAACTGAATCCTTTATCCATTAACCACTTACTTTGCTAGCTACAGATTCACACCGATTTTTTAAAAAGAGCATTCTCTTTAAACTGAGTCCTGACTTCTAAAGCAGGAGTGTTAAAATTTCTCAGTCCCATATTTGGGCATTAATTGGCACGCAGTTGTGTAAATGGCTGCTTCTGTGACAACTTCAGTACCAAAGTGCAGGATTTGAACATCTTAAGGCAGCCATAATTGAAAGCTGGACCCATGGGGCAGCTATTCTGTTTGGCTAGTGACTAAGATGCCTAGGTACCAGTATGAGACATGAACTGGCTTACATTTTACACAGGCCTAGTAATGTATAAGGGGTAATGACATGCGCCAGCCTCTCTACACCAAGGACAGACCTGAGAAGTGGAGTTTGGGCAAAGGATTAGGATGATAGGGTCACAAGTCCATGAAATGATGAGCTGTTTAGTCTCCCCCAATTAATCACTAATGTCTGGAGATTTAAGGAAAAAGTTAAATAGGTACCTTTTGCTTTTTGCTATTTCTGCTGAGGTTGAAATATATATTTGTGTGTTGCATGTTAATTGGATTAAATGTTATCATGAGAGTAAAGCTGGTGCCAAAAATCAACATTGGTATTCAATATAAAAATAACAAGCATGGTAACATAACAAATGTTTGTATTTTCAGGTATGGGCACTAAAGAAAGATGGTCACCAAGTTTACCATTCTGTCACCAACATAATTGGCTCCTCTTGTTAGTGGGTCTGTTTTAGGAATTATGTAAATCAGTTATACATATGTCTTGTTTTTTGCTTTAATCTTAATGCTGCCATATTGTATACTCTTAAATAAAATATTGTTGGAACATCCCATCTAACTTTGTCTTGTATTCATGAATGATTGTGAATGGGGTGTGATCCTCTTCAAAGGGAAGCCAACTGGGCTTTTATTAGTCAATTTAGTGTTAGTGACCGTTCTGGGGACTACCATCCTGTGTTCCACAAGACAGAACTTCCCATACAACCTGCCTTGTCAGTGTGCCTGATTTCTCACCAAGCAATTTAAAACCACATCTTTGCACCTACTAAATTCTATGAGAGGTCAATTGGAGCAGGACCTGGCCCTTAATTCTGAGCCAGCAGAAGGGTGTTAGTTGTGCTGACAGTATTTTTGAGATGGACACTTTTCTGCTAGAAGGCAGACCGTGAGATCACTTGCTCATTTCATACAAATGCCCTATTGTCATCAGATGGAAATTACTTTCCATTGCTTCTGATATGGAACTCAAGTAGAACAGGTGATTTACAAGGAGAAAACCTTGTTAGCTATTCCCAGTTCCTTGAACCCATTCAGTTTGGTGGTGGTGAGCTGGGTGGAGGTTCTCAAATGTTGCTAGTCATAAAATACTTCTAAATAAAAGGTGCAAATAAGGTCCCTGCCTCAAGTAGCTCACATTCTAAATTGTTTTCAAACCCACAAATGGGGCAGTGAATGAGCAGATTAAAACTGGGTGACCACTTCTAGATTCCCAGTTGAAATCAAGCCTGGGGTCATATGACCCAAAGTCATTACTGTCTGATCACTACATAGTGATCTATGTTAAACTTGGTCTGTCTAGTTCCCAGTTGACAACCATCCATATAATCATCATAATGTGGCATCTGTATTTACAGTCTCAGCAGAAAGGCCAGGGACTCAAATGACCATAGAGAGAAAATCTTACCACAAAATATGGTCCTACCACATTAGAGTTAAGGCATATTGTGGTACTTTAGGAAAATTAACATTCCTGTGCTGTACTAGATCTATAACTGAATGACTTTGGTTTCCAGGGCTGTTGGTTTCATACCTTTCCCAAAGTACTAAATTTCCACCAAATCTCTTCTTTTAAATTGACATTTTTAGTCTCTCAATGCTGCTTAAAAGAAATCCACTGCAGATCATTGGCTTCTCTCTGATTTCTCATTCTAGTGTACTAAAATTAAACTATTGAGTCTCTGATAACAAGTAGCTTTGGCATGAGGTGTTAGTTTAATAAGTGGAAGTAACCATGTGCACAGTAGATCTATTCCACTTGTGCTACCTTGGGATCTCTACACATGCTCTCTGGCCAGTTGTTGAGGATGGTTAAGCTTAGTAACTAATGTGCTGCTGAGCAGTGGTTCTCAACAAAGGGTACATCAACTCATCTAGATAGTTGCCTAGTTTTACAACGGGTTACATAAAAAACACTAGCAAAGTCAGTACAAACTAAAATTTCATTCAGACAATGACTTGTTTATACTGCTCTATGTACACTGAAATGTAAGTACAATATTTATACAGTTAAACCCTGTTATCTCGACGGCCTAGGGGTTTGCCAAAAGCCATCGAGATAACCAATGATCGAGATAAACCCCTATCCACCCCCCCACCCCCTCCCTGCCCCCTTACCGCGCTGCCTGCACGTGGCTGGATCCGGCAAAGCGGAGCCGGGCGGACGGACGGACGGGCGGACGGGGAAGCGGAGCCGGCGGGCGGGCGGCAGGCGAAGCCGGGACCAGGTATGTGGGGCGGGGACGGGCAGGGACCAGGTATGCGGGCCGGGCGGGCGGGCGGGGACAGGCAGGGACCGGGTATGCGGGGCGGGGAAGCGGGGACCGGCGGGCGGGGAAGCGGAGCCGGCGGGCGGGCGGCAGGAGAAGCCGGGACCAGGTATGTGGGGCGGGGACGGGCGGGGACCAGGTATGCGGGCCGGGCGGGCGGGCGGGGACAGGCAGGACCCGGGTATGCGGGGGCGGGGAAGCGGGGACCGGCGGGCGGGGAAGCGGAGCCGGCGGGCGGGCGGCAGGAGAAGCCGGGACCAGGTATGTGGGGCGGGGACGGGCGGGGACGGGCGGGGACCAGGTATGCGGGCCGGGCGGGCGGGGACAGGCAGGGACCGGGTATGCGGGGCGGGGAAGCGGGGACCGGCGGGCGGGCGGCAGGAGAAGCCGGGACCAGGTATGTGGGGCGGGGACGGGCGGGGACCTGGGGTGCGGGCCGGGCGGGCGGGCGGGGACAGGCAGGGACCGGGTATGCGGGGCGGGGAAGCGGGGACCGGCGGGCGGGGAAGCGGAGCCGGCGGGCGGGCGGCAGGAGAAGCCGGGACCAGGTATGTGGGGCGGGGACGGGCGGGGACGGGCGGGGACCAGGTATGCGGGCCGGGCGGGCGGGCGGGGACAGGCAGGGACCGGGTATGCGGGGGCGGGGAAGCGGGGACCGGCGGGCGGGGAAGCGGAGCCGGGCGGACGGGCGGACGGCGAAGCGGGGAACCGCGGGGCTGGGGAGCCGGGGAGCCGGGGAGCGGGCGGCTGGGGACGCGGGAAGCGGGCGGCTGGGGAACCGCGCGGCTGGAGAGCCGGGGAGCCGGCGGCTGGGGACACGGTGGGTCGGGGACGGGCTCGAGATATTAGGGTTCGGCAAATCGACATAAGGGATGAGAAACTCATAAGCCAAAGAGGGAGTCTGGCGGTTCCACTTGTAAACCGTCGACTTAACAGGATTGGCAAGTTAACCGAGGTCGACATAAATGGGTTCGACTGTATTCCAATTGATTTATTTTATAATTATATGGTAAAAATGAGATCAGCAATTTTTCAGCAATAGTGTGCTGTGACATTTTGTATTTTTTTGATTTTATAAGCAAGTAGTTTTTAAGTGAGGTGAAACTTGGGGGTACCCAAGACCAATCAGACTCCTGAAAGGGGCACAATAGTTTGGAAAGGTTGAGAGCCACTGCTCTAGAGCACTATAGTGCTAACGAGCAGAAGGTTGCAAATGCAGGTCCTGGCAGTGACAGGTTTTTCAGTGTCTGGGGCCTTTTTTGAATCAGAGCTGAGTGCAGATGTTTAACAGTGGCAGAATTGTTTGTCAGCAGGTGTTGATACCTTAGAAAGGAAGAGGTTACTTACTGCTGACCTACTGGGGCAGGTATGGCACACTAGATTGATTCTACCCTGGAGGAAAGGGAGAGAGGGTGAGTTAAGGTCTGAGACAGATGGGTCCTAGAGAAGGAACCCTAAGAGCAGCCACATCACAGAATTCCTATACTGTTTTGGAAATATTTTTTTCTCTTAATTGGACTGCAGTCTTTGACTTTGAGAGGGTAGATTTTTGTTTGCTCTGTATAAAGACTCATTTGAGAGCAGTTATTCTCATCAACACCACACCCTCCCACCCCCAGATGGAGCAATGATCTAGGGCCAGTTCAAACTACTAGCCAGTTCAGGAAACAGGGAGCTTTCACACCAGGGGCATTGTGGTAGGATAGCAGAAATAGCATTATGGGCCCTACCATTGCAGAGGAATCTTCATGATCCCTCTGGATTAGTTCTCTGGTCCCTCTATTATACTGTTCTTCACTTGCATCTTATGGAGTAAGAAGTTTCTTCCCCCATTTCCCCTTCAAGGTTGATTAATTTTAACCTTGAGAAGAGAATGAGTCTCACATTTCAGTACTGTAGATGAAAGAAGTCTAGCTATCATTGTTCTTGGATTAACAGATAATTGTTGTTAACCAACCCATATTGGGAAAGCCTGCCAATTCCAGCCATTGCTGCTACAATAGCTGCATTTCCTCATCTTAAAGAGGCCTGTTTTGCCACCTTGACCCTGTGAGTGTCTGTGTTTTCTTGTGCGGAATCCTTCACTGGTTGAGATTGCTAGGAGCCTCCTGCCTTGAAATAATTAAGCAACTGTTAATTATTTAATTGAATACATACATGGCTCTCTACCAACCATTAACTAATCAGTCTCTTCTCCCTGCACTACCCATGAGGCCCATGTTATCCCCACATTACAGATGGTGAAATTGAGGAATTGTTGACTGTCAGAAGAATTGAGCTTGTGGGATTTCAGGAGCTGGATTTGTGAAGGATCCTGACAAGGTGGAGAAGCTCTATTTTGTTTTAAAAGCCAGAGGACGGAGAGTATGGAAAACTTGAAAGCAATTTTACAGACAGATTGAGGTTAATAGAGTTCTTTAAAAAACAAACAAAACCTTTGAAGCACATCAGTAACAGTCAAAGCCCATTTGTGGAATAAATGACTTGAGGTGGGATTTGGGCTGGATGCTGGCATGAAGATATAAAAGGAAAACCGAAGGACCTTGGGACTAGGAGAGAAACCAAATATATGAAGTACATGGCTGTTCTTAATAGGCCGGCTTATCAGAGGGTCAAGGCTCCCGATTACTTGGGAACCTGGCTGAAAGGCATTCCTTTAGAGACAATGGTGAGTATCTAAGCTTCCTTACTGGCACTACACTAATTGGGGGAAGCATTTAGTGGTGATCACTGTCAAGGACCCAACATCTAGACATTTGTACAGAAGATTACACAAGGTGAGTGGAGTTTCCAGGGCCCAGAGCCACAAAGCTATAACTTCAACTGAAATCAGTGACAGCTAGGAGCCTAAATACCTTTGTGGATCTGGGCCTAAGTGAATAGCTCCTTTAATTCTTTGGATGTAGCTTGAGCACTTCGGTAGGCACCTTGGAAATTCTACGTTCCACCCTATCAGCCTTAGTCACCAGCATTCTTCTGATCTAGGTGGAGCGGGTGGCCGTCCATCTCATGATTCTTCCTCTTATGTCCCCTTCCAATATCTGCTGTTCTGCCAGCCAGTAGGAGAGAGTGGTTGCCTCAAACATCCATAAATCATGTTCCTCCATGGTGCTCCCACAGGAGGCCAACAAAGGAGGATGACAGCACTGGCAGGCTTGTCTGGGAGCATATGGATTCCTCCAGTAGCCTCCTGATGACCTAAAAATCTCCCTGCAGCAATTGATACCAAGGGTAGCCCAGAATTTTTCTCCTATAAGGTTTGTCTCAATTCTGTTGTCTCTTGCAAGGTGATGGGGATGGAATAAAAGGAGATGCCCCTCCACCTAGGTGAGGATGATGATGCACCAAATCATCCTTCCACTTTAGGCACATGGGAATACAGTTGAAGAGACTTTGTTTGGACAATTTACCAATGCAAAAGTAGAATTATTAACATCCATGGGAACGTTCAGGAGTTTGTAGCTTCCCTGCAGGAAGACTAAACAAGCCAAAGTAAATGTGAATCAGTCAGTCAACTGAGTTGTAAGGCACTTGTTGGCTTTGCTTCAGGAGGTTTCATCTTCCATGTCCACTGTGGTATTGGCTCCCATTTTGCAGACAGCCACCAACAGGGGATGTTGTGCAATAGCCTCCTTATCCCCTTTCAGTCTTGATTCCACCATCCTGAGACTGAAGATCCAGAGATGCAAATGTATCCTATGTGTACACTTGACTTACTCCCCCATGACACCCTTGTCTTCTCCCTAGAGCATCCTTTGCTCCTACTGCAGAGACACTGACTCACCCACATGGCATGTGCCATCCAGTTTGTCTGGGAAACATGGGCAGTGTTGAAACCTCCTCAAGTGGAATGGGTACTCACAGAAGCAGAAGATATCAAAGTCCTTAGACAATGGCGTTATTGTAGCATCTCACAAACAACAGCAAAAATGTTTGTTGTGAGCTCTTTTTGAGCCTTTACTCTTTCTCAGTTGTGTTGATTTCCATAGCTGTTTATGTATTTTTATGTTTGTACATGTAACTGACCGTGTTGTTGGCAGCCTCTTGTGTCCCTGGGGTTGGGCCCATTGGTTGATGACCCTTCTCCCTAAGGATGAAAACCATCTGCTGGGGACTTGAGCACACTCCCTCTGTCTCTCCCCTCAGTAGCTCTATCTCCTTGTGCTGCTCTGAAAAATTGTAATGTGTTTGGTTGTCTTTCAATAGTGTGTTATGGTGTCTTTTCCATTCTATGCATCCGAAGAAGTGAGCTTTAGCTCACGAAAGCTCATGCTAAAATAAATTTGTTAGTCTTTAAGGTGCCACAAGTACTCCTGGTTTTGTTGAGTGCTGCATCTTTGTGAGAGATATTAAGTTATTTCTTCCTGAAGCACAAATAGAGCAGAAGTCCCTATTTGTGTGTGATCACTGTTAAAGTTTTTGAAAATGCCAGGTGAGCGCCCATGTGGGAGTGAGGAACAAAGAGGAAGGACAGAGATGTGGGAAAGGGCATGGACACTCAGGGACCCTGGTGGTCACTTTCTGAAAATGCTACCTGTGCCCAGAAGAGTCAACAATCCTTTTTATACACTCAAACAATCATTTTTGTCTGCACAGTCTTTTGAAAATGTTATCCTTAGCTTCTGTCTCCGCTGTCCCATTTATACAAGGGGAAAACTAATACATACAATCTCATCGGGGTGCTGTTAGAATTAGTCAATATTTTGTGACAGGGTCAGGCCAGATGGCTACAGGAGAGTATTCGAAGGCAGATATATTAGTCCCAGATTAAGTAGATCCCTTTTCCCTGGGTAAGGTAACAGGGGCAGTTCCAGAACAAGGAGGAACTTGCTGGAACCAATTAAGGCAGGCAGGCTAATTAGGACACCTGGAGCCAATTGAGAAGAAACTGCTAGAATCAATTAGGACAGGCTGGCTAATAAGGGCACCTGAATTTAAAAAGGACCTCACTTCAGTTTGTAGCGTGCATGTGAGGAGTTGGGAGCAAGAGGCACTAGGAACTGAGAGTGGGAAGGTGTATTGCTGGAGGATTGAAGAGTACAAGCATTATCAGACACCAGGAGAAAGGTCCTGTGGTGAGGATAAAGAAGGTGTTGGGAGGAGGCCATGGGGAAGTAGCCCAGGGAGTTGTAGCTATCATGCAGCTGTTCCAGGAGGCACTCTAGACAGCTGCAGTCCACAGGGTCCTGGGCTGGAACCCGGAGTAGAGGGCAGGCCTGGGTTCCCCCCAAACCTCCCAACTCCTGATCAGACATAGGAGGAATTGACCTGAACTGTGGGCTCTACTAGAGGGGAAGGTCTCTGGGCTGTTCCCTGACCCACATGGTGAATCTCTGAGGTGAACAAATCTGCCAATAAGCACAGGACCCACCAAGATAGAAGAACTTTGTCACAGTTTGTATAGTGCTTTGATGATGAAAAGTGCAATATAAATATTTATGGGGTAAATAAGTGCTTTTTGTAAGTTTTGTTTTTTAAAAAAATCAGTGCCTAATGAAAATGGCTTAAGAAGATGAGACTGCTGAACTGCTAAGTTCCTGTGGTGAGTTATAAAGAGATAAAACAAAACATAACCTGTCTGTAACTTCCTGTCCTCCGGTTGTCCATCCTGCACAGCCACTTCCTGTCCCACTGACCTGATTCCAAGCAACAGCAAGCCCTGTGTGGCAACATTTAGCATCTTCAGGGCAGATTGCATGCGATTTCACTTGCTTTCCAGAAGTCAGGAAGACTTTTTTTTTTTTTAAACATATGTATTCCTTTTGTGTGTGTGTGTACAAGAGAGATTTATCCTGGATCTAAACTTTATGCTCTTCCATGAACAACTTGTACCTTTTGAGATTGCAAATTAATCTCCACAAGAAAAACAAAATGCAAGTAGCCACCATGTCACATTTGCTGCCCTGTACTCTCTCATACAATGTTAGAAACAAATTACAGGAATATTTGGCACCACAGAAAATAGCTAAAATATCTATGATCTATACAAACCAATGCTAGAGGCTACATGGTATAACTGGAACTTTGTTTAATGTTTTCTGGGATTATCCACTCATAGTAATTCTGCATAAAGCTATTAGTGATGCAAAATATTACATATATTGCTGTTCTGTTCATTCCATATTGGGCAGGTATGCAAAAATATTTTATGGTCTCAATCCACCACTGTTCTTGGATTCTTAGGCAGCAATGGGGTCCTGAAGTGCTTTCCATCTATGGTTGATTTAAGAAGTTGCAATCTTTCTTCCTTAGAGTTGGATTAAGGCATAGGCGTTATAGGGAGTGTCAAGGATCCAGCTCCTGGAATCATGTGATGAATTCAGAATCTTTGCTCTTTTATTTTAATTTCTTTAAAAAAAAAAAGTCAGTCCTTATGGTTTTAAAGAAAAGCTTGAAAACACAACCTAAGTGTAAATAATGTAGAGATGTCTGCATGAGTCTGCAGTTAGCCTGAAACAATAGCTTGGAGAGGTATGAGCTGTTCCATGCATCTCGAAAGAGACTGAGCATTACCTACAAGATCCACTGCTCTACAGGCCTCCTGCAAACACTGTGCCAGCAGAGGACGCCATGTGGCAGGAGGAGTACAGTAAGGATGCCTGTCTTGCCCATCAAGCAGATAACACCTAGCTGTTGGGGTAAGAACACAGGCAGCTGTTCTGCTCCCCTGCTCCTTCATACAGACCTTGACACAATTATCAAAGCCTTTGTCATCTCCAAACTGGTCTATTGCAAAGCACATTATGTAAGACTTCCCTTGAAGACCATTTGGAAGCTTTAGCTGAATCCAGAATGCAACGGTATCTGCCTGCTTAATGGGGTAAGTCCCAGGAAGCATATAACAAAAGGACTGGATTCTGAATGCTAGTCCACAGGAACATAAATCATGAGGTTGGCCCAAAAAATCATTAGGGGTGCCAGGTGGTTTTTGTTTTTTAAAACCTGTTCATGTTTTGTTGTCTATCTCTAAATCCCCTCTGTTCCTCTGCCTGTGTGTGTGTGGGGAGTGTTAATTTCAGGGTGGTAAGTCAATCTTTAATGCACACAAATGCATGCCTCTCCCTGCCTGCTCAGGTGGAAACTCCAGTTACCCTCTCCTCACCCCTAATATTGGGGAAACTGCCATCTATTTCTTATTGCTGTCTTGGCCCAGCAGCAACTTTTCTCTTCCTGGGAGCCAGTGGCATCACTTCCCCAGCTCCCTAGCTCTGGGACTTCTCGTCTGCCTGGGCCCAGCAGCACCACTTCCCCTACTCCTCCCCTGCCTCCTGTTGCCCCAGGACCCGTTCACTCTTACAACTCCAACTTGCAACTTCAGGTGCCTAAGTACCTTTACAAATCTGGTCCTGGGTGTTCTCAGAAGGCTCCTCTCGCTGTGGAATTCACTTCCTCTAATTGGATGTCAGAGCCTGGGTTCTTCAGCCTTCAGGGCATGGTGAAGGAGCAGCCATTCAAATGGCAATCATTAGGGAAATGCGGGGTGCTCATTTTGACAGAACCATGTAATCAGAGAGCAATGGCCGTGGTGATTCACTGAGTTACCCAGGTGGGATCTGTCTGGTATTAATGTCCTGGAACCCAGGTACTTGAATGGAAGGTGATTCAGACATTTCTCAAATAAACTAACCCCTTTTGGACACCACTTACATTTTCTTCTTCGCTTCCTCTTCTTGCCCTTTTTTGGCCAAGTGAAAGTAATATATATGCTGTGGTGAGATGTATTTTGCCTATCATTTCCTCATGAGCGACACAGTGGAGTTGGATCGCGAGGCAGTTGTGGACTGGGCCACATGTGAATCTGACATAGTACCCCATGCAGAGTTTTCTAATTGAAGAATGTGGAGTGATAAACATAGTGAGCTAGATTTTGTGTTACAACTCTTGGGAGGCAATGCACAGACGATGCAGCTGAGAAAGGGGATAAAGATGGCTTTAAACCTTCTGTGTGCCTCCTGGATTCTGCCTGCCCTGGGAGTTGATATGACTCCTAGCGTAAGTTGGAAAAGCCCTGGGGACCGCTCTAACTTGTGGCAGCCTTCCCACTGCTGCATATGGGCTGATCTCCAACCAAATTAGTTCTATTGCAAAGTACTCTTCCTCCATGCCTGGGCGGCTCACTCTCACCCTTGGCAGGCCTTTATGCTGGGGACAGCAGGGAAAGGGGTAACATAGGGCCACCTTCTCCCTGGTTCTGCTGCAGCTCCTTTACAGCCCTTATATATGCTGGCGTAGAGGCCAGAATCTGACCCGGTGACTCCATCTGTTATAGAGTGGAAATGACACACTGCATGAGGTGACTGTACAGTAAGGGGCTTTTTAGACTACAGTGGTTTACTAAATTACACTTTTTAACATCTGGGAAACCTTGCAACAAGTTTGGTGGCTTCTCAGTCTAGTTCAGGGGTGGCCAAACCATGGCTCATGAGCCGCATGTGGTTCTTTTATAGTTTAAAATGCGGCTCTTGGAGGCTTCCCCCCCCCCCCTTCTTTGCCTACCAGCCTGTTTGTGGGGGCTCAGGGAGTCTGCCCTGCAGTGGAGTGGTGCAGCTAGAAGCTTCTGCCCAGCAGGCAGGGCCAGGGGGGTCTTGTGGCTTTAGCTCTGCAGGAGGTGCCTGCCAGGGCTTGGAGCTTCAGCAGGAGATGGGCTGAAGTCTTGTGCCCTGGCAGGTGTACCCCACTGAAGCCCCATGACCCTGCAGGGCAAAAGCCCCTAGCCCCACCACCTCACCACAGGGCTGAAGCCCTGAGCCCCGGCAGCTGCCCCAGACTTCTGAAGATAGTATGCGGCTCAAAGGGTCAGTAAGTTTTTTTTCCTCCCCAGGTGTATTTTATGGTAAGTGTATCCACATAACTAAACTACAGCATAATCTTGCATTTTTGGAAAGTGTTGCTCTGAAGAGGCTGCAGACTGGAAGAGCATTATGAATGGAAGGCTGGGAATAAAGGACCCTAACAGAATTGCATGGAGATTATTTCCCCCCCCCCAACAAATGGAATTAAAGGGCAATACTGCAGGGCTTGACGGAAGTAACAACACAGAGTGACACCGTTTTTCCTCTAGTGCTGTTCAAACAGCAAACAGAACAGAATGTTTTGAGTTCTCCTTTTTAGGGGCAGGGAAGGAATATTGGACTCAGAAGGTTTTATGGCAGCTGGAAGTGGGCAGTTCAGGGAGAGCAGAAGTGTAATGAGGGCGGCAGGACCCCGTTCAGGAGGAGAGAGGCAGGGAACTGCCAGGGAGAGCGTATTAGGAGGAAGATGGCAAAAATGTCTGAGAGAACAGCAGTGTAAGAGGAGGGAATGTGAAATGAAGCACTTGTCTCCAGCCAGCACTATTGGTTTCTCACTTTTGTGAGCATTCTGGTCATACACTTTGGGTCTATCTACAACTACAAAACCTGCCATCTTGAGGGGCTCGATTACAATGTGCTTGTCTGTCAACGTGACTAAAGCCTGGTCTACACTAGGCATTTAAACCGGTTTTAGGAGCATAAAACCGATTTAACGCCACACCCGTCCACACTGAGAGGCCTTTTATATCGATATAAAGGGCTCTTTAAACCGGTTTCTGTACTCCTCCCTAACGAGAGGAGTAGCGCTATTATCGGTATTACCATATCGGATTAGGTTTAGTGTGGCCGCAAATCCACAGTATTGGCCTCTGGGCAGTATCCCACAGTGCACCACTGACCACTCTGGACAGCAATCTGAACTCGGATGCAGTGGCCAGGTAGACAGGAAAAGCCCCGCGAACTTTTGAATATTTCTTGTTTGCCCAGCGTGGAGCTCCGATCAGCAGGGGTGGCGATGCAGTCCGAAATCAAAAAAATAAAATAAAAAAAGAGCTCCAGCATGGACCATGCGGATGTGATCGCAGTAAGGGCAGGCAAATCTGTTCTATCAGCGCTCCGTTACAGAAGACGAAATTCAAAATCATTTTTAAAAAATCTCCAGACAGACACCATAGCAGGGACTCAGCGCACTGCTGCGTGACAAGCGTAACGGAAAGCCAAAGAATCAAATGGACGCTCATGGACTGGACTCAAGCTATCCCACAGTTCCTGCAGTATCCGAAAAGCATTTGCATTCTTGGCTGAGCTCCAAATGCTTCTAGGGTCAAAAACAGTGTCCACGGTGGGTCAGGGCATAGCTTGGCAATCTACGCACCCCCCCACCCACCCCCAGAAGTGAAAGGGAAAACAATCCTCTCTTGACTCTTTTACATGTCACCCTATCTTTACTGAATGCTGCAGATAGACGCAATGCTGCAGCACTCAACACCAACATCCTTGCTCCCTCCCCCCCCCCGCCATGGGTGGCTGATGGTACAATATGACTGATACCCATCGTCATCATCAGCCTATTGGCACATGGGGCAGTGCAAAAGGACTGGTAACCATGCCGACTAGCATCCGTTAGGTCGATCAAGGGCGCCTGGCCCTAATTTTTCCTGGTAGATGGTGCAGTATGGCTGGTAACCGTCCTCATCATAGCAACAGGAGGCTGAGCTCCATCAGCCCCCACCCTTTATGTGTAAAGAAAAGATTCAATTGCCCCTGGACTAGCAGCACAATGCTGGGCTCCTCTCCTCCACACTTCTTAATGTCCTGTCTGGACTATCATAGCAGCTGGAGGCTGCCTTCCACACATTTCTCACTAACAAGTCACTGTGTCTTATTCCTGCATTCTTTATTACTTCATCATACAAGTGGGGGGACAATGCTACGGTAGCCCAGGAAGGCTGGGGGAAGAACGGAATCAACAGGTGGGGTTGTTGCAGGAGCACCCCCTGTGAATAGCATACAGCTCATAATTTCTGCTGGATCTGACACAGAGTAGCTGTGCTCTCTGGTTCTATGATACAGTGGTTCTCTAGTACACTTGCCCAAATTCTAGACAGGACTGATTCTATTTTTAGATACCAAAAAGGAGGGATTGACTCAGGGAGTCATTCCCAATTTTGGCTTTTGCGCCCCTGGCTAAGAGCAGCCAGGGGCACTTATGACAGCAACAGATGGTGCAGTGCAAAAGGACTGGTAACCATGATCATCTTTTTACCAATTTATGGATTGGTAGATGGTACAGTATGGCTGGTAACCATCTCTGCTGTCATGCAAAAGCAAAAGCATGCTGCTGTGTAGCGCTGCTGAATCGCCTCTGTCAGCGGCATCTAGTACACATACAGTGACAGTCACAAAAGGCAAAATAGGCTCCATGATTGCCATGCTATGGCATCTGCCAGGGCAATCCAGGGAAAAAAGCCGCGAAATGCTTGTCTGCCGTTGCTTTCCCAGAGGAAGGAGTGACTGATGACATTTACCCAGAACCACCCGCGACAATGATTTTTGCCCCATCAGGCACTGGGATCTCAACCCGGAAATTCCAAGGGGCGGGGGAGGCTGCGGGAACTATGGGATAGCTATGGAATAGCTACCCACAGTGCAACGCTCCAGAAGTCGATGCTAGCCTCGGACCGTGGACGCACACCACCGATTTAATGTGTTTAGTGTGGCCGCGCGCACTCGATTTTATACAATCTGTTTTACAAAACCGGTTTATGCAAATTCGGAATAGTCCCGTAGTGTAGACGTACCCTAAAAGGTGGCTCTGTAGTAGTGGAGATGGAGCATAACAACATTGTATTTGGATCCTCAAGCCATGATATGTGACCATGTCTAGTTGGTTTTGTAGTGGCAGACGGGCTCTTTGTTTTCTTTTTCTTTGTTAAAATTGATTGTTCAGTAATTAATTGTTTGGCCCTGGCACTAAGTGTTGCCCTTTCAATGCCTTAAGATGGAAAATAAGTGTAAACAGGTATTTCCAGACACGCGCCCCCCCCTTTTATTTTTTTTAACTGGTTCAACCATAATAGTGAGGATTTTAGCAGTGCTGGCCACTATACACTCAGCTCTGTCACATGATCAAGAAAAATTGAGATGATTAATAATTCCAACATAAAATGAAGGATTGTAGAGCTGCCTGCCTGACCAAGAGATGTTATGACATGTGCAGTGGCAAATTCACACACAGGCCTGGTCTACACTACGCGTTTATACCGAATTGAGCAGCGTTAAACCGAATTAACCCTGCACCCGTCCACACAATGAAGCCCTTCATATCAATATAAAGGGCTCTTAATACCGGTATCTGTAATCCTCCCCGACAAGGGGAGTAGCGCTGAAATCGGCATTGCCATGTTGGATTAGGGTTAGTGTGGCCGCAAATCGACGGTATTGGCCTCCGGGCGCTATCCCACAGTGCACCATTGTGACTGCTCTGGACAGCAATCTGAACTCGGATGCACTGGCCAGGTAGACAGGAAAAGCCCCACGAACTTTTGAATTTCATTTCCTGTTTGCCCAGCGTGGAGAGCTCATCAGCACAGGTAAGCATGCAGTCTGAGAATCGAAAAAGAGCTCCAGCATGGACTGTACGGGAGGTACTGGATCCGATCGCTATATGGGGAGATGATTGTGTGCTAACAGAACTCCGTTCCAAAAGACGAAATGAAAAAACATTTGAAAAAATCTCCAAAGCCATGATGAAGAGAGGCCACACCAGGGACTCAGTACAATGCCGTGTGAAAGTTAAGGAGCTCAGATAAGCCTACCAGAAAACCAAAGAAGCAAACGGAAGGCCGGAGCAGGGCTGCAAACATGCCGCTTCTACGCTGAGCTGCATGCAATTCTAGGGGGGTCCGCCACCACTACCCCACCCCTGTCCGTGGATTCTGAGGCGGGGGTAATCTCAGCCATGCCTGAGGATTCTGCGGACGGGGAAGAGGAGGAGGAGGAGGAAGAGGAGGACAAGCTTGCAGAGAGCACACAGCACACCATTCTCCCCAACAGCCAGGACCTTTTTCTCAGCCTGACAGAATTACCCTCCCAGCCCTCCCAAGCCATTATCCCAGACAATGAAGCCGTAGAAGGGACCTCTGGTGAGTGTACCTTTGTAAATATAAAACATGGTTTAAAACCAAGCGTTTTTAAATGATTAATTTGCCCTGAGGACTTGGGATGCATTCGCGGCCAGTACAGTTACTGGAAAAGTCTGTTAACATGTCTGGGGATGGAGCGGAAATCCTCCAGGGACATCTCCATGAAGCTCTCCTGGAGGTACTCCAAAAGCCTTTGCAGAAGGTTTCTGGGCATCGCAGCCTTATTTCGTCCTCCATGGTAGGACACTTGACCACACCATGCATGTCGCAAGTAATCTGGTATCATTGCATGACAAAGCCTAGCAGCGTATGGTCCCAGTGTTTGCTGGCATTCAAGCAACATCCGTTTTTTATCTCACTGTGTTATCCTCAGGAGAGTGATATCGTTCATGGTAACCTGGTTGAAATACGGGAATTTAATTAAGGGGACAGAGGTGGCCATTCCTACTGGGCTGTTTGCCTGTGGCTGAAAAAAAATCCTTCCCTGCAGTTAGCCAAGCGGGGTGGGGTGTGGTGATTGGTGCTGAGTGTTTTCGTGTTTGGCTTGCAGGGATCTTACCTGATACCAGCCATGTGGTGGGGGTGGTGGCTAGCAGGGATCTTCCATGATACCAGCCATGCGGTGGGGGGAGGGGTAAAGCGATCATCCCAGAGAATTGGATGGGGAGGGGGGAGTTTGGTTTCTGCTGCTGCACGTTAACAGGAAAGAAGCAGCAATCAATGGGCTTTGCTTGGTATTTGGGAAAGGAGGGCGCTGGATATATGAAGGCTGCAGAAACCGAAAGACAATGGCTTACCATGGACGCATGCAAGCCGAATTCTGTTGCCCGGACCTGCGTCTGTGATCTCTAACACCAAAGCCGCAGGCACTCAATATTAAGATGCAAAATGCGATCTTGTACTGAAATCACATGTGCAATGTAATGTGAATAGTGTTGTTCACCGTGAAAGAGTGTAACCATTGTTCTGTAAAATGTATCTTTTTAAATACTTCTCTCCCTTTCTTCCCTCCCTCCTGCAGCTGCAAAATTTTCAAGCCTCCCTACTCCGTCCCGAAGGCTATCTCAGATAAGGCGGCGGGGAAAAAAAAGACGTGAGATGAAACGTTCTCGGAAATCATGGAAGTGACCCGCAATGAAAGAGCTCATCTGAATGAGTGGAAGGATGTGGTATCAAAGTACAGGAAAGATGCCAGTGACCATGAGGACAGGAGGGACGCTCAAGATGAGAGGTGGCGACAGGAAGATCAGCGGTGGTGGGATGCAATGCTGAGGCTGCTGCGTGATCAAACTGACATGCTCCGGGGTCTGGTGGAGCTTCAGGAACGGCAGCAGGATCACAGAGTGCCACTGCAGCCCCTGTATTACCACCCTCCCCCCTCACCATGTTCCTTAGCCTCCTCACCCACCAGACGTGTAAGAACGCGTGGGGGTGGGGGAGGCTGCGTACACCCGCACACTCCACCCCCGAGGACAGCCCAACTAAAAGGCTGTCATTATTTTGAAAAAAATTTAGTGGCCTTTTCCTTCCCTCTTATCCTCCTCCCAAACCCCACCCGGGCTACCTTGTCAGTTCTCTCCCTCTTTTTATAATCAATTAATAAAGAATACATGATTTTTAAATGATAGTGACTTTATTTCCTTAGAAAGCAAGCTGTAATCAAAGGGGGAGGGTGGGTTGCTTACAGGGAATGAGTCAATCAAGGGGGTGGGTTTTCATCAAGGAGAAACAAACACAACAGTCACACCGTACCCTGGCCAGTGATGAAACTGGTTTTCAAAGCTTCTGTGATGCGCACCGCTTCCTGGTGTGCTCTTCTAATAGCCCTGGTGTCTGGCTGCGCGTAATCAGCGGCCAGGTGATTTGCCTCAGCCTCCCACCTCGCCATAAAGGTTTCCCTCTTACTCTCACAGAGATTGTGGAGCACACAGCAAGCAGCAATAACAATGGGGATATTGGTTTGGCTGAGGTCTGAGTGAGTCAGTAATGTGCGCCAGCGTCCCTTTAAACGGCCAAATGCACATTCTACCACCATTCTGCACTTGCTCAGCCTGTAGTTGAACAGCTCCTGACTACTGTCCAGGCTGCCTGTGTATGGCTTCATGAGCCATGGCATCAAGGGGTAGGCTGGGTCCCCGAGGATAACTACAGGCATTTCAACATCCCCAACTGTTATTTTCTGGTCTGGGAAGTAATTCCCTTGCTGTAGCCATTTAAACAGAGTAGTGTTCCTGAAGATGCGAGCGTCATGAACCCTTCCCGGCCATCCCACGTGGATGTTGGTGAAACGTCCCTTGTGATCCACCAGTGCTTGCAAACCATTGAAAAGTACCCCTTGTGGTTTATGTACTGGGTGCCCTGGTGCTCCGGTGCCAAGATAGGGCTATGGGTTCCATCTATCGCCCCATCAGAGTTAGGGAATCCCATTGCAGCAAAGCCATCCTCTATGACCTGCACATTTCCCAGAGTCACTAACTTTCGTAGCAGCAGCTTAGTGATTGCTTTGGCTACTTGCATCACAGCAGCCCCCACAGTAGATTTGCCCACTCCAAATTGATTCCCAACTAACCGGTAGCTGTCTGGCGTTGCAAGCTACCAGAGGGCTATCGCCACTCACTTCTCAACTGTGAGGGCTGCTCTCATCTTTGTAATCTGGCGCTTCAGGGCAGGGGAAAGCAAGTCACAAAGTTCCATGAAAGTGTCCTTATGCATGCAAAAGTTTCGAAGCCAGTGGGAATCGTCCCACACCTGCAACACCATGCGGTCCCACCAGTCTGTGCTTGTTTCCCGGGCCCAAAATCGGCATTTAATGGCTAGAACCTGCTCCATTACCAGCATGATCTCCAACGCGCCGGGGCCCGCAGTTTGAGAGAATTCTGTGTCCATGTCCTCATCACTCTCGTCACCGCTTTGCCGTAGCTGCTGCCTCCTCTCCTGGTTTTGCAGGTCCTGGTTCAGCATAGACTGCATGAGAATGCGCGAGGTGTTTACAACGTCCACGATTGCTGTCTTGAGCTGAGCAGGCTCCATGCTTGCCGTGATATGGCGTCTGCACAGTTCACTCAGGAAAAAAGGCGCAAAATGGTTGTCTGCCGCTGCTTTCACGGAGGGAGGGGTGAGGCTGTACCCAGAACCACCAGCGACAATGTTTTTTGCCCCATCAGGCACTGGGATCTCAACCCAGAATTCCAATGGGCGGGGGGGACTGCGGGAACTATGGGATAGCTATGGGATAGCTACCCACAGTGCAACACTCCGGAAATCGATGCTAGCCTCGGTACATGGACGCACACCGCCGAATTAATGTGCTTAGTGTGGCCGTGTGCACTCAACTTTATATAATCTGTTTCCAAATACTGGTTTCTGTAAAATTGGAATAATCCCGTAGTGTAGACATACCCACATTGTCTCTGTACTTCAGTTGCTCTAACAGTTTCAAAGGTGTCCAAAAATCGATCTTGGTCACAATGAGAGACCTCTAGTCTTATCTGGATAAATGTCCCTTGCAAAACTTTTGTAAAAGTGGGCAGCTATGCACAGATTCCCAGTACTTCTGCAGCCAGGGGCTGGATTGGGGGTAGCCTGAAAAATACCCACACACCCTTTGCTTAGGAATGTGATCACGGTGGAAAGGAGTCAGTTTTGTTGGGGATGCCCTGAGTGGATTTTTGTTGCTGAATGAAACTGCCTTTTGTGACGAGCAGTCGTTTAAGTTCTTTGTACCAAAAGCTGGGCTTTCTCCTGATGCTAGTAACCTTGTCACTAATGCCTACAGTCAGCTGAAATGTGAAATGTGTGGAATGGGTTTTGCTTTTCATGACACCTGTGTCCGCCCCAAATGTTTCTGGGATGTTTGTAAGTTTCAGGAACAGCTGCCCTGCCCTCAAAAAATCAGGATTGTAGCACAAAAATTGGGGAGATGTCTACATGTACCGATACAGCTGTGCTGCTGCAGGGTCTAGTGAAGATGCCCTATGGAACGATCTCCTGTCAGCATTAAAAAAACACCCCTGCGAGCAGCATAAGCTGTGTTAGCAGGAGAAGCTCTCCTGACAACGTAGCGTTGTGCTTAGCACTTATATCGGTGTAACTCATGTCATTCATGGGGGTGGAATGTTCACACCCCGAGCAACATAAGTTTTGCTGACATAGGTGGTAGTGTAGACCTAGCCATAGGGTTTTCTCATCGGGACAGGCCCAGTGTTACGCAGAGGCCTCTGGAATCATCAAACCAAGAGAGATACTTTGCACCCTCTTTGAGAATGTGAAAACTACCCTCACTACCCTCACTTCTTCCGGTGATGGCCCTTGAGACCTGGAGGACTTTTATAGTTAGAGGTTCCCACAAATGTGCTTGGCCAATCCTATCTCTGAAAGGTGCCTAGTCAGTACTGTCACATTTATGTCTGTAACATCAAGTAACTTGCAGGCAGTGTTTTCTGTCACCCTAGATTTTATTCATTGCTACAATTAAAGTATGTCATTTCAGGAACAATTTTATTCTCAGGTAGTCACTGGCCTTAGTGTGAGGTGTGCTATAATCTCCCAAAAATGTTTGACTATTCCTTGTTTTATTGCTGAAATGTACAATCTCTTTTCCTGTCAAATTCCAAAAGCGCATGAGGTAAGATCGATGTAATTTTGGTTTGTTTCTATTTCCAGGTGAGTTTTCTTCTGTACGTGCACAGACTAAAGGGCTAGCTTCCACTGAATATTTCTTCATTGGTATAAAGAACCAACAGCTTGTTTTATTAGAGGAGCAGGTCTTGGCAGCCACTAACGTGCAATTAACCAGCTCCCTCTGGGAGTGTAATTGGAGCTTCAAGGAAAGAGCTGGATTGGCTGAGACTGAAATCACCAGTGAGCCAATTGTCTGGGAGTGAAATTGCTTGTAAATGGATTGGCTGTGATGAAAAGTGGTAAATTGCACTACCCTCTTGTTTCTTCCTGCCTTTCAGAAAAAGCCACTGGGAAACATAAGCGCATCTGCTTCCCCCTAATAATCCATGTAAGCATGATATGCCTCTCACCACATACACATGCAGCACTGGGAGGGAAGCGTGTGAACAAGGTGAGTTCACCAGACTTTGCATAGAAAAACAATGATGCAGGTTGACTGAACAGAGCTTTCTGATTCACTGGGTGCTGACTGCAACTTCCCCCACATGCACACACCCTTCATGATTACATAAAAGACAGGAGAGTCCATTTTTTTTAAAGGGACACTGTCAAATAGCTTCCCTACATGTTGGTTTCGCAAACAAAAGGAAAGGGTTTGACAAAACCTGATTATTAATAGGTATGTTTCTTCTAGGATGTACTTTTAAATGTTGACAGTTTTATGTAAAAAATCCACCACCCTTTAGAACACCCAAATCCAGAGTACGGTGGGAGTGACTGTAAATGCAAATATTTAGAAACAGAAAGTGAAACAAATTAGATGTATTTGCCCAGCTTCAGTGAAGCCCAAAAAATAAACACAGTGTAAATTAATGGTAAAAAATCAATTATATTTAAAAAAATGACTTTTGGTTTTTAAGCTGTGTTAATGTAGTTCAGGATAATTTTCACAATTTTTTCTCTTGATCACATCTCTTTACGTGTTTATTATAAGTTAGTGGGTAACTGTTTTAATTACTTGTTGCCATCTTTTATTATAATGCAAGCTCATATTGCTACACCATATGTTTTGTTAGTAGTTGCTATGTAAAAGAATTCATACCTCAGCCACAAAGACTTAACTCCTTGGTGTGACATGTTGCATTCAGGTCTCGTGTTCAACAGCCATTTACTATCATAACAATTACATATAAAAGCATAGTTCTGCTCTAACATGAACATTCGGGGGCTACATGTTTACTGTACCTCAGCTTCTGTCTCTCACCTGTTCTGTTTACTCCCTACTAGCCCTGCAAATGCATCCTGGGCTTTGAGGCCAGACCTTTCAACGGAGCTCAGTGCCCACAATCAGGCCTAAATTTTCAAAAAGTTCAACACATAACGTGTATTTTGAGTGCTGAGAATGTTTGGAAAATAGCCCCCAGTAGTCGAACTGAGTTCTTTTCACCTCATCCAGTCTTCAGCAATAAGGGGACAATGTCACTTCTGCTCCCTCATTCTCTTCAGTGGGTTTGCATGGCTGTCACAGACTGGAAGATAGTGAGCAATTCTGTGGATGAACAAGACTCCAGCTCACGCTTCCTAACTGTGTTTCACTCTGTAGCCAGGGTTAACAGAAGTAAAAAAAAACCAATGAAATCTTAGGCCTTGTCTACACTACTAAGTCTTGTCACCAAAAACTGCCTTTTGTAGACCAAACACTGTGTGCGTACACACCACAATGCGACTTTTGGTGGGAAAGATGCCTGGTTTTGGCGACTAAATATGTCCACCCTGACGAGAGACTTGCGTCTTTTTCCTCTACATTTTTCTCGACAAAGTGCCAGTGTAGACCTAAGTTCCCTGTAAGCTGTGTGGCCTCGCAGCGGCAGCCTATTAAGCGCTGCCAGGCGCTCAGTGCTATGGCAGGGAGAGATGCCTCTTCCCCAGCCCCAGACCTGCTGGGGTGTGGAGAGGCGCCCCTCCCCCAGCCCCAGCCTAGCCCCAGACCTGCCATGGCTGGGGGAGAGCCTAGCCCCAGCCTAGCCTGGCCAGTATCGGGTTTATAATGGCAGCAGGCCCGTGCTCAGCAGGGGCCCTGCCGGCTCTGGGCTCCACTTCACTGGCTCCTCTCTTCTCTCCAGTCCTTCCCCAGCGCTGCTCTAAGCCTGCGGGCCCAGGGCTTCTCCCTGAGTCTCCCCCACCCCCACTTGCTCCTCTCAGCTGGCCAGCTGAGGGCTCCTCTCTCCGCCCCCACCCTCTGTCACTGGCAGGCTGCCTGCCAGTGACGGGGGTTGGGAGGCGGAAAGGATCCCACAGCCGCTGCCACTCCTCTGGGACCCCAGTGACAGATGGTCTGTCGCTTCAGACTCCCCAGGGGAGCTTGAAGCTGCGGACCATCACCAGCGGCCTGGACTGCAGACGGACCTGCCACGACCAGGGGAGAGGCGCCCCTCCCCTGGCACCAATCCAGCCCGGCCTGGACCTCCTGCAGCTGCGGGAGAGGCATCTATCCCACGTCCTCAGCCCCTGAACTGCCATGGTGGAGAGAGGTGCCTCTCCTCCTCAGTCCAGGTGCTGCTGCGGGGAGAAAGCAGGGGGGAGTCTCTCTCCCCACTGTAGCCCCAGGGCACCCTTCACCCCAAACCCCTCATCCTTGGCCCCACTCCACAGCCTGCACCCCCAGCCAGAGCCCTCACCCCCTCCCGCACCCCCAACCCTCTGCCCTGGCCCTCAGCCCCCTCCTACACTCCAACCCCCTCAGCCCAACCCTGCCACATGAATTTTATGTGCATCAATATGAAGGTGATGTGTGACACATCACCTCCATACTGGTGCACATAACAAAATTAATTTCACACATGCATGGGAAAAATTAGAGGGAACACTGCTGTAGACACTACACTTGATTTCATCGCTTTAATTGGCCTCCAGGAGCTAGGAGGTGTCTCACAATGCTCATCGTGATCGCTCTGGTCAGCAGTTTGAACTCCACTGTCCTGCAGCCAGGTAAACGACCATCCACCCCTGCCCCTTAGAAGGCCTGGGAATTTTTGAAATTCCATTTCCTGGTGGCTCGGCATGGAGAGCTCATATCGCATCTTCCCAGGTGAACATGGTGGATTGTCACACCAAATGCTTTCCTGCTTAGACCACTGCAGAGCTGTTGGTTTTCCTTCGAGTGCTTGTTCATGTCAATTCCAATCAGGTGTGCGCGCGTGCATAGTAGCCAGAAGTTTTTTCCCCTAGCAACAACCATAGGGTCGGCCTGGGAGCCCACTGGAGTTGCACCTTCATGGCGCCCAATATAGAGTCCTGCTGACCTCCCTCAGTTCCTTCTTACCACCAGTGACGGTAAATGGAACTTACTCTTGCTCTTCTCTTGCTTCAGCAAGTGGATTAGCAGTGCTTCAACTGTACATAGTTTTCAGTAGTTAATATAGTTTAGTAGTTCTTTATAAGTTTCAGTTATGGGGGATTCCCCCCCATTCCATCCCCATTTCTCCCCCCCCATTCATTACTGGGGCATGCCGTGATCCCCGGGCTTTGACTTGCCAGATTTGCACACAGCGCATGCCAAAAGGTGACCCCCACACCTCCTGCTTACGGTGCCTGGGTGAGGATCACCAGAAAGACCACTGCAAGATCTGTCGGGAATTCCGACTGAGAACCATTAAGGAGAGGGAGCAGCATCTCAAAATTCTTCTTATGGAGGCACCTCTCTGACCTCAGTCAGACCCAGGTGCGGGGGATCCTTCTCCCAGCACGTCAGCTTCAATGCGAAGTGGTATGGAGCCATCTTCGAAGGATCCTGCGCCGAAGAAAGATGCTGGCAGGAAAGCTCAGCACTAGCATGGAGCCTCCTGGGGACATTCCAGCCTTCGGCACCAGTCCCAATCACCGGCGCAGAAGAAAAAGAGGTCATAGAGAGGCCGATCTCCCTCTGCAAGACCCAGGGAACAGCTACAAGTTGCACCTCAGTTGGGCGACGGCTCGGAGACTCAGGGTGGGGCCACATTGACTCCTGCCCAAACAAGGCAGTTGAGTCTGGGCCTGTCTCGCTCACCCCACTCATCAGAGCATCTACCACTCCCATCCACTCTAGAGGCTTTCGAGGCAGCGCAGGACCTATCGAGGCTCATGGCACCATTCTCGCTGCCCAGACAGGAGAGCGTCCCAGTACCACAGGTTCTATCCCAGCACCCCATGCAGTCAAAGGGAAAGCCAGCAATGATGGCATGCCGATCCCCATCACGTCGGCACCCTTCTACTCCAGCACCACCATCCAGGGAGCGCAGTCAGTGCCCTGCTTCTCAACCTTCTATCTCGAGAGGAGCAGCGCCACCCTGGTTCTCCGAGTCAGAGTCGGACTCATACCACTCTGACTATAGCAGGAGCAGACGATCCTCCTCGCAGCACCATAGGTGGTCTCGTCCGAAGCAGTGGGCCCCTCAATGGCAAAATCCACCGCAGTGGCCCTTTTGGACTCCGTGGGCTTTCCATCAAGACCAGGGTTGGAGTCAGGAATCCCACTCAGGTGCAGCATCGGTGGCATCCACGATGTTTGTTCGCCACGACTGGCACCGGAGCCAGTGCTTGGTCATTAACACTGGCACCTGCGGTGCCATTTTTGGCACCGACTGCAGCACCGACATTGATCACTTCAGCACTGGAGGCATCAGTGGCCCCAATTGTGGCCAAGGCACACGACGCACCCTCGGCACTGACAACGGCAATGGCACCGACACCATCACTGTCATCAGCAACAGCGCCTACGGGAACTCCAGTGCACATGTTGCACCAGGCACCAGCACAAGCGTGGGGCACGATGTCATCACCAACACCCATGCCTTTCACAGCACCAGGACCAGGCCAACCTAAGGCAGTTCCCATGGGGATGGTAGGGAGCAACCACCTCCCCTGGTGGTCTCCTCCTCCTCCTCACCAGATGAGGCCCTAGCGGGCACTTCAGTAGCCCCAGCTTTGGAAGACTCCAGGGTGTTGGAGCACCTGCTATGCCGGGTCACCCAGGGTCTGGGCATTAAGGCAGAGGAAGTTATGGATGATGCAGACTCTATGGTGGACATCCTGCCTCCCTCCAGTCCTGCCCGTATCACCTTACCGCTGATAAAGATAATCACAGACATGACCAACACCCTTTGGCAGACCCCGGCCTCACTTCCACCTTCTGCCAAGTGCAATGAGCGCCAGTACTTTGTGCCCTCCAAGGGCTATGAACACCTCTATTCCCACCCTCAACCTGATTCCCTGGTGGTGGACACTGCTAACCAGTGGGAGAGGCAAGGATTTCAAGGCCCTTCACCCAAGAATAGGGACACCAAAAAACTAGACCTTTTTGGGCGAAAGGTCTACTCCACAGGGGGGACTGCAACCAGCAGGCCATCGTCAGCAGTTACTCCTACAATACCTGCTCGGTGATAGCTACATTTACGGAGTTGCTCCTCTCAGACTTCCATGCCGAATTTTTGGCTTTGGTTGAGGAAGGGAGACTGATCTCCAGAGCATCCCTTCAGGCGGCCCGTGATGGGGCAGATGCAGCAACCAGAGTTATGGCTACTGGAGTGGCCATGAGAAGGGGCTCATGGATCCAGGTTTCTGGCCTCCCCTATGAGGTACAGCAAACCATCCAAGACCTGCCCTTTGAGGGTGAGACTCTCTTCTCAGAGAAAATGGACAAAAGGCTATGTGACATTCCCCTCTGGTGTTGTCTGGATCAGTGATCTGCTAGGCCACTCCAATCCTTGTCTCTGGGAGCCAGCCTTACCCTGCTCTGCTGTGAGAACCCCCACTCCTGGGCTATTCACACACAGCCTCTGGCATGTAAGCTGCTCCTTGGATTGTGCAACCGAATGACATTAGCCAATATCTCCGGTCCCAGAAACAACCCTAAGAACCTCTGACTTGCAGTGTCCAATTATGCCCACTGGATGCTGCAAGCTTATATGTTTGTCAATTTAACAAAGAAATTGATATTACCAGGCTTGTTCTCCCAAGGGGAGTCTCTGACACACTGCAAACCAAATGTACTGCTTCAGGTGGAATAAACAGATTTATTAACTATAAAGGTAGATTTAAGTGATTATAAGTCAAAGCATAACAAGTCAGATTTGGTCAAATGAAATAAAAGCAAAACGCATTCTAAGCTGATATTAACACTTTCAGTGTTCTTACAAACTTAGATGCTTCTCACCACAGGCTGGCTCTTCAACCAGGCTCTCTCCTTTGATCAGTGGTTCAGTCACTTGGTCGTGGTGTCTGTAGATGGAGGTGGAAGAGAGAGAGCAAGGCAAAATGTCTCTCCCTTTTATCCTGTCCTTTCTCTTCTCTTGGCTCTGCCACCCTCCCCTCCCCACCTTCAGAGTCAGGTGAGCATTACCTCATTGCAGTCCCAAACTGCCGAAAGGAAGGGGGTGACTCCCTCAAGGGGCTAACAGATTTGGCCATGGCTACACTTGCAAATTTGCAGCGCTGCAGCAGGGTGTGAAAACACACCCTCTCCAGCGCTGCAAATTGCGGCGCTGCAAAGCGCCAGTGTAGTCAAAGCCCCAGCGCTGGGAGCGCGGCTCCCAGCACTGTACGTTATTCCCCACAGGGAGGTGGAGTACGGACAGCGCTGGGAGAGCTCTCTCCCAGCGCTGGCGCTTTGACTACACTTAGCGCTTCAAAGCGCTGCCGCGGCAGCGCTTTGAAGTGCAAGTGTAGCCATAGCTACAGTATCCATTGTTCCTGTGAGGCTGGGCTGGGTTTGTCCCATCCATGCCCTGATGAGGTGTGAACTGCCTCTCTGTTCTTGGAGGGTTTTTGCATGGGCTTGCTTTAAGCCATGAGGATACATTTTCAGCCTCATAACTATATACATGAAATTATAACCTATAACCTTACTATAACCTTACTATAACATCACTATAACAACCATGCTTAGTGCATTATGAGCCTTCTGAAGACACCCAACATGACAAACTTTGCATTGGATACCACACAATCATTTTATAAGGATGAACATGAGGGTGCAGGGTGTTCCCTCGAGGTACAGAGCGTCACAGGCAAAACAGCCTTCAAGATTCCAGAGCCACCCTCAGGTCCCTGGGCCTCTATACTCCTTCAACTCTATACTTCCGTCCGCAGCCCCAGCAATGGTTTGGTCAGCAGAACCACAAAGACGGGTCCAGAAAGAGGAATTGGAACGGCAGGAGAAGGCCGCACCAACCCTCTGGCCAGGGCTTGGGACAACCCAAGCCATCTTCAGGAGCCAAGCCAGCCTTTTGAAGGCATGGTCGAGGACGGTGTACCACACCTGACAATGGATCCACCCCACCTTACCTTCTCGTCCCAACTATCCCCTTTCTACTGTGCATGGTCTTGTATCACCTCAGACCGCTGGGTGCTTCGCACGGTAGAGAAGAGATACTCCATCTAATTCTTTGCCCTCCCACCCTTCCACCCCCCTTCCCTATCCCTCTTCAGGGACCCTTCTCATGAGCAGCTCCTTATCCAGGAGGTGCAGTCACTCCTTTAGGGGCAGTGGAGGAGTTTCCTCAGGAGCACAGGGGCCAGGGCTTTTATTCCCGGTATTTCCTAATGCCAAAAGCCAAAGGTGGCCATCCTCGACCTGCGAGAACTCAACAAGTTTGTGAAGAAACTCAAGTTCCATATGGTTTCTCTGGCTTCCATCATTCCCTCATTGGTGAACAATACCCACTACCTGTTTACAGTCCTCCCATTCGGCCTGTGTTTCCACCATGCATGGCAGTCATCGCTGCATTTCTGTGCAGGCACTGGGTACAGGTGTTTCCTTACCTCGACGACTGGCTGATCAAGGGCCACTCCAAGACCCAGGTGGAAGCTCGGGTCAGATTCATCAGAGCCACCTTTGACAACCTGGATCTCCTTCTAAACAAAGTGAAATTGACTCTGTCCCTCATCCAGAGGATAGAATTTATAGAAGCAATATTGGACTCAACCCAGGCCAAGGCATAACTGCTGCAAGTGAGGTTTCAGGCGCTGACCGATATCATTCAAGGCCTCAGACAGTTTCCCACAACCCCAGCAAGAAACTGCCTGAAGCTTGGACACATGGCTTCCTGTACCTACATGGTGCAGCATGCCAGACTTAGGCTTTGACCTCTTCAGTCATGGCTTGCGTCAGTGTACCGCTTGGACAGGATAGTGACTCTGCCTCGCCTGGTCCTCAACTCCCTCTTGTGGTGGCTCAACACTCAGGGGAGATATGCTAAAGGGATCCCCTTCGCCAGTCCACAGCCGTCTGTCGCTAGCAATGGATGCATCGGACTTGGCCTGGGGAGCACATCTAGGAGACCACAGGACTCAAGGTCTCTGGTCTCGGGCGGATCTGACTCTCCACATCAACATCTGAGAGCTGAGAGTGGTGCACCTGGTGTCTCAGACCTTCCAGGCATACACATTGTCCTGTTAAGTATCAGTCATGACGGACAACACCACGGCAATGTTCTATATCAACAAACGGGGGCACACGCTCCTCTCCCCTGTGCCAGGAAGGCCTCATGCTGTAGGACTTCTGTGTAGAACATTCAATACACCTGTAAGCCTCATACCTCCCCGGGGTACAGAACGAGCTGGCGGACCACCTCAGCAGGTTGTTCCAGAGGCAGGGCTTTCCCCAGATAGACCTGTTCACCATCCGACACAACAGGAAGTGCCAGCAGTTCTGCTCCTTCCAAAATCACTGACAGGGCTCCCGTGCCAGACAGAAGCGGCACTTTGAAGGGGAAAGCGCCGCTTCTCTCCAGCCGCTGCCTGCGCAGCTGCCCCTGCTCCTCCTGAGTCCTCCAGCCCGTGCTTGCAGGGCCGCATTCCGAAAGGGGCTTTAAAGCTGCAGGCCAGGGCCCCGGGGCCCCCTTAGCCCAGGGCCCTGCAGCCCCTAAAGCCCCTGCGTTCTGAGTGGCCCTGCCTGCTGCGGGGGGAGGGGGGCAGCTCCCGGAATCACGGCCATGGGGGCGGTGCCATGCTGCACAGAGCCACCTGCACACCCCCTGCACCAAACAGGAGCTGCCCCAGGTAAGTGCTCTGCACCGGCTGCCTGCCCCAGACCTGAGCCTCCTCCCGCACCCCCACCCTGAGTGCCCTCCTGCACCCTAACTCCCTCCCAGACCCCACACCCCACCCTGAGCGCCCTCCTGCACACACCCCCTGAGCGCCCTCCCACACCCTAACTCCCTCCCAGACCCTGCACCCCAGCCCTGAGCCCTAGGGGTAAGCCAGGGGCACCTCCCCACCACAGTACAGTACTGTACAGTATATAATGACTTTTGTCTGCCCCCCCAAAAATTCCTTGGAACCTAACCCCCCCCCATTTACATTAAATCTTATGGGAAAATTGGATTCGTTTAACATCATTTCGCTTAAAGTTGCATTTTTCAGGAACATAACTACAACGTTAAGTGAGGAGTTACTGTACTTCTATTGGTGCCAAAATAGGAATATGTGTGCCATCTATCGCCCCTCCACAGTTAGGGAACTCCATTTCTGCAAAGCCATCCACTATTTCACGCACATTTCCCAGTCACAGTCCATCGTAGCAGGATGTGATTTATTGCCCTGCACACTTGCATTAATGCAGCTCCAATGGTTGACTTACCCACTCCAAATTGATTCATGACTGATCATAGCAGTCTGGAGCTACCACTTTCCACACAGCGATTGCCACACGGTTCTCTACCAAGAGGGGAGCTCTCATTCTGGTGTCCTTGAGCTGCAGGTCTGGGGCAAGCGCTGCACACAGTTCCAGGAAGGTGGAAAGTTCATCTGAAAGTTCTGTAGCCACTGCACTTTATCCCACACCTGCATGACGATACAATCCCACCATTCAGTGCTTGTTTCCCAAGCCCACAGCCCACAGCTGCTCTGTGAATGCCAAAAGCAATCTAAAGTTGCTCCTATCCATGTCACTCAGAATGCCGGTGCCTGCGAGTCTTCTTCAGTTAGGAACTTGACGATTAACTGCACTGCCATCCGTGATGTCTTCGTGACAGTTAACAGAGCATAGGAGAGCAATGTGGGATCCATCCCTTCTCACAAAGATGCCAGGGTGCACAGCAGAGAATGGCCGTTGCAAAAATGCCACAAAAGAAAGTTGGAAGCCCATGGAGTGCTGGGACACAAAGCAATGCATCCCGGGACATTTAGCCACGTCCCAAGATGTGCCGCGCCCCACTCCACCTTCCCACAACACCTAGCAACAGAAGGTGTCGAGCTGGACAGTGGGATAGGTACCCACAGTGCAATGCTCACACTATCGATGATGGTGCCCCCATCTGTCCCACGATCTGCCGACAGAGGGAACAAGTATGAACATGAAATTCTGATTTTGATTATGTTGCCTTTTGGGTATTGACATCACTTTTTTTGACAAAAATTGGTAGTGTAAATATGGCCTTATTTTTGTCAGTAGATAGTATGGTGACTACACACAGGAAACAGGTCTGTTTGGTCAAAAGATGTCACTTTTACATATGTATGCAGTGGTGGTGTAGCCATGTTGGTCCCAGAGTATTAAAGAGACAAGGTGGGTGAGGTAAAGTCTTTTATTGAACCAATTTCTGTTTGTGATGTTCTCACCAACAAAAGTTGGTCCAATAAAAGATATTACCTCACCAAGCTTGTCTCTCTGTTGTCAGTTAGCAGAACCAAAACAATCCAAAGTGCATTGAGCACGTAAAAGGTACTGGCCTATTTGACCTCTGTGGAGGCTGAGGGGTTCCACCATAGAAACACCAATGGCCAGCCCCGCTTTTGGGGGGGGGGATGGGGAGCACAAAGGAACTGAGGTTTATGAAAACCTGGAGACTAATCCTAAGGGCAGGGATAAGGGTGGAGATTAACAAAATGGCACCAGTGTGGGACACTGAGCAGAGAATCCCAAATGACACCCACTTCTCCAAGAAGGGACCCGTGGAGTCAGTGAAGATGATGTGTCTGTCTGACAGCCCCAGAGACCAAAGTCTTCTGTTTAGCCCCAGAAAAGGTAAAGCAAAGGCAACAGCAATGTAAATTACACATGCCCATTCTGCTGATTTGCCTCTCCCCCGCCCTAAAGGTATCATCAGTAATGCTAGGCAGGGAATTCAGTCTCCCTAGCCCAAGCAGAGAGGCCATCTTTGATGGTTGGCTTTATATGATCACCTGTCCTGAAGGGACAGTCTTTCTTTTAAAATATGTTTTTTGTAAAATAAGTTTTGTGCTGGATGGCAGCCTGGGAAGATGAAATCCTTGCTTTATCCGCAGAGCAGGTAAAGCAGTAGTAGCAGCAAAGCAGCCTGCCCTCCACTCCTACCCAGTGCTGCAGCCCTACTCTTGAAGAGATCATCACAATGGTGGGAGGGGAGTGCGCGGGGGGATATTTGTCTTTAGTGAATTATGTAAAGTTAGCTCCTGTTGTCAATCCACTTCCTAGTGTACAGGTGTCTGCATCTCCCTCCCAGAAACAAACCAACCACCCAAAACCAACAACAAAGCCCACAGTTGGTACAGTCTAGCCCTAGCCCTCTTGCTGGCATTCTAAGCAGAGAGGCCTGAGGATCGAATGAGTCATGGAGGCGTTTAGTCTAAAAGTGGTATCTCAAGGCCAGACCTGAACCCCATTGATCTGTGTGCATGTTGTACCAATTCTGTGGGGCTAAGTAAAGAATTCTCTTTTTAAGAGCTGTTGCTCTGGAACCTACATCAGCATAAATTCCATTCAGCTTTTTTTGTTTGTTTTATTCAATAAAGTGATGGAACATGTAGGTTTCTTAACGTTTATCTTTGTAGAGTATCAGTATTCTCCCCGACACTCTAAAACACCTAATAAACAATGAGTTGAAATAACTACAAATGTAAAGCAGCCAGAATAATTTCTGACTGAAATAGGTGGACCACAAACAGACTGTCAAGCTGCATCCAGTCGCCATAGCGACAAGACTTCCAAAATGATGCAACGAAGGCACAGCATCAAAGAGCACTGCTGGAGTCCCTGACAAAATGAGAGGTGCAGCCAGACCAAAAGAAGGATTGAGATTATCTTCCCGAGGGAATAATCCTGCACTGAGTGATTTTACAATTTGCAGAAGGTAGGAGATTAGACAATGAGATGCCGCATTGCTGGTTCCACTGCCTAAGAGAGTAAGTGGGCAGGTCAAAGAGTTGTGGGTTTGTCTGGGGCATCCAGAAACATGGGACCCAAAGAAGTCAAATTTGTTGGCTGTGTTCAAGGCAGACCCTGGAGAGAGGGAATGACCTACATGCTGTCATAGGTCTTTTCCAGCTCTAATTTCTATTTGTGAGCAAGACCAGGAGAAGTTTAAAAAACACTATGAAGCCAGCAAAAACAAACGCAACCCAACACAGGACTAGAGAATCTTTCCCATCATTCAGCCGTGAGAAAGATCAGCTAAACATAATGGCTACTATCTGTCATGTGGGGCTTCCATTCCATTCCTCTTTTGGGGGGGAAACTGCATAAGGAGGTTTCTTTTTGAATGTGAGTGGAAACACCATGTGGTGTAATCTGAGAAGGCGAGGTTGCAATAGCATGCTTTGCACTGGACTAGAAAGGGGTGAGGTTTGTGGTAGTTTTTGCAGGAGTAAGTTTTATTGTCTTGGGCCAGTGCCCAAGAAAGCTCTGTCTCCTGCACACACAAGCAGCTCTCTTGCAATAGACTATTCCACTGTGCCAGAGCTGTCCAGAGCAGCTGAAACCCCAAAGGGTGAGGTTGTCTCTCATGCATCCTGACCCAGACTGTTTCACATTAAGTACCAAGACCTGAGACTTGATAGAGTATTGAATGGGATTTAGTGGCGTGAGTAGGATACCAGGTGATGGGTTTGCAGTAGCCTGTAGTTCTGATGTGTGCTGCAGCATTCTGTACCAGTTGTAGCTGTCTCAGGACTGATGATTTCAAACCCAGGTCAATTACATCACTATAACTCAACCAGGAGGTAAACAAAGGCATATATTACTGAGGGTAGAGCATCATCAAAGCTGTGATGCGGTTCTCCTAGACTCCCCGAGATGATTGATCATGTTTCTCATGGATGTTGCTGTTTGCTAACTCAGTGAAGCATGTAGAAGATCACATGAACTATAGCTGGCTTGACAATTTTGTGGGAAAGCATCCTTGGCTGGGGAAGACCACACTGTGGGCCTGATCCAAAGCCCAGGAAAGTCAATGGCAGGGTTTCCATTGACTTCACTGCACCTTGGCTCAGGCTTAGTGGGAGCAAGCTCTTTTAAACAATTTCCTCTGCCTACAGCTATAACTGCTGCCTTGCTCTAGGCTTTAACGTCCACGACCTCTTCCAAAGCTAGACACAAAAGGAATGTCTACACTGGAGGTGTAATTTCCAGCTTGGATAGACACACTTGCTCTAGCCCTGATGGAGTGAGCATGCTAAAAATAGCAGTGCAGCTGCCTGGGTGGCAGGACAGTCTAGCTGCCTCGCACACACCCTTTCTGAGATCCTTGCGCCACACTCAGGGTGGCTAGCTCAGCCTGCCTCCCATGCGGCCACGGCTGCACTGCTATTATTAGCTTGCTTGTTCGATCAGCACTAGTGCATGTACACCTATCCTAGCTGGAAATTACACCTCCAGCTCCAAGGTAGATGTAGCCTAGGAGAGCTGAGTGACAGTGCTGCTGTGGTAGGTTGTCAGTGACAGCGATAGTTGCACATCATTGGCACATTGTTGGCATCTGTCACGGAATGTGGGGGGAGACTAGGCCCGGCATCCTCAGCTTCCTGTGATTCACCATGACTCTCCGCCAGCCAGTAAAACAGAAGGTTTATTTAGACGACAGGAACACAGTCCAAAACAGGTCTTGCCGGTACAGACAACAGGACTCCCTTTAGTTAGGTCCATCTGGGACCCCCAGGGAGGCCACAGTCCTGTTGGGAAGCCCAAGCCCCGTCGGGGCGCCCCTCTCCATTTCCCAGCCAGCTCAAAACTGAAACTCCCTCCAGCCTCTCACTCAGTATCCCCTCAGCTCCTCCCCCAGCCTTTGTCCTTTTTCTAGTTTCCCGGCAGAGGTGTTACCTGGCCTTCAACCCCCCAACCTGGGTTCTCAGGTTACATGCTCGGGTATGCTCCCTTCCCCAATGCAGGCAGTCCCAAACTCCCCTGCAACCTTCCCAAGTTAATACTGCCCACTCAGCATTCACATAACACATCAAGAACATTCCCACTTCGTCACAGCATCTGAGCCCAGTAGGTCTTACTAGTTCTCCCAGTGGTTGTATGTTAATATTGAAAGGACATGGAAGAGAATTGAGTCAGGTGGGACGTCTTGTAGCAGAAGTGCAATTTCCCATAATTAACCTCTGCATGTGGCTCTTCAGGAAGGATTCACACCATTTTAATGAATTTTCTTGGGTCCCCTACACCCCTTCTCTCAATTAGGATATCAGGAGCAGCATTTCGTGATCGATCATACTGAATGTTGTGGAGAGATCCAGGAGTATATTTTGCCATTATTCTTCAGCACAGGATGAACAGACATCTACCTTACAGAATCACAGAAATGTAGGGCTGGAAGGCACCTCAAGGAGCCATCAAGTCCCACCTCCCTGTGCTGCAGCAGGACCAAGTAAACCTAGTCCAGTGGTTTTCAACCAGGGGTGTGTGTACCCCCGGGGAATCGCACAGGTCTTCCACAGGGTACATCAACTCATCTAGATATTTTTCTAGTTTTACAACAGGCTACATAAAAAGCACTAGCAAAGTCAGTACAAACTCAAATTTCACACAGACAGTAACTTGTTTATATTGCTCTATATACTATACACTGAAATGTAAGTACAATATTTATAGTCCAGTTGATTTATTTTATAATTATATGGTAAAAATGGGAAAGGGAGCAATTTGTCAGTACTAGTGTGGCTGTGACACTTTTGTATTTTTTATGTCTGATTTTGTACACAAGTTTTTAAGTGAGGTGAAACTTGGGGGTACGCAAGACAAATCAGGCTCCTGAAAGGTTGAGAGCCACTGACTTAGACCATCCCTGACAGGTGTTTGTCCAATCTGTTCTTAAAAATCTCCAATGATGGGGATTCCAAAACCTCCCTTGGAAGCCTGGTCAAGTGCTTAACCATCCTTCTAGTTAGGCCGTGTCTACACTGTAAACTTTGGTTGATGCAAGTAATGGCAGCATAAAGGTACTGGAGATAATCTATCACTTGAGTGCATGCATACTTGGCTCCTTGTGCCGGCATTGCATGTACTCGCCAGGAGTGCATGTGTCAATACACAGTGCAGTGCACCATGGGTAGGTGTCTCAGTGTGCAACTTGCCATCGTCCAGCACGCTGTGGGCGATGCATGGCTGGGCAGAAACGAGTCCCGCAGGGGAGACTGGGAGCGAGGGGTCATGTTTCCATCATGCAACCTTCCCCAGCCCATAATACCACCCTAGCTCATAATTTCTCACCTTTTAAAAAATCCCACGAACCGGGACAGCGCTTATTGCTGGCCGCCATCTCTGACAGGACCCCCTTTAGTTAGCCTCTGGGAGCCGGGAGAAGTGAAGCAACTCACCCCTGCTCCGCCTCCTCCCCGCGCACGCCGTGGCTGCTTCACTTCTCCCGCCTCCCAGGCTTGCGGCGCCAATCAGCTTAGGCGCCGCAAGCCTGGGAGGTGGGAGAAGTGAAGCAGCCACGGCGTGCTCGGGGAGGTGGTGGGGCAGGGGTGAGCTGGGGCGGGGAGTTCCCCTGTGTGCCGCCCCCCCCCCACTTCTGCAGGCGGCCCTCCCCGTGCTCCCCTGCCCCAGCTCCCTCCGCCTAAATGCCGGCGGCGACCGGGGTGGCTGAAGATCCAGCCGCCGCGGTCACTGCCAAAGAAAATGGCGCCCCCCAAATCCTAGCACCCTAGGCGACTGCCTAGGTCACCTAAATGGTTGCACCGGCCCTGGTAACAAAGGCAGAGAGAGCTCAGCAGCTACTGGTGTCCTGAAGCTGCCTGGGCCTGTATGCTGCTAGCTTGTTTACTGCGGTGGTGCCCAGCTGAAGCCATCGCGCAGTGGCATGGGAAAATGTTCTACTGTGGAGGAAGAAATTAGGCTGCCATCCCTAGAAACATTCAGGGGAGGATTGCAGAGTAGCTCCGTTCATTGAGATCTCTCATGAGGATTCAAGGAACAGCCCTGTGTACATAAGCAAATCCTCTAGATGCTTCCCTCCCACCTAACTTTACAGGGGAATGAAAAGCAAATAATAACTCTACTTCTGTTTGTAGTACCACTACCTCTTCTAGTATGAATAAATTACTGAAAAGTCAATAGCTATCCTGCTACTTTGAGGTCGGGTATCATCAGTACATTTAACTATTTTAATGGGAAATGCATTCACAAGCTTACCCAAGGGTCCTTCCCCTGCATCAGGCTTGCCCATGCTCAATTGCCAGGACTGTGGTGAAGTCTCTGCCATGGAACTGCCTTGTGGCATAGCTGGACCCCACAGTTGCATGTTTCCCATCCTCCTCTCCTCACTGGTTACTCCAGGGACCTGTGACTTGTGCTCGTTGGAGGTACCCATAGTGGTGTGTGGGGTGGGCGTGAGGTCTCCACCAGTGTGCCATGCTGCTCGTTGTAAAAGTGGCAGGTCTGCAGATCAGCACTAGATTGACTCTTGGCCTCCCTGGTCGCCTGGTATGCCTGTTGCAGTTTCTTGACTTTCATGTGGCACTGCTGCTGGTCCCTGGCATAAGAACATAGGTCCATCTTTGGCCAACCTTTGGCTCCAGAAGTTAATATGCGGCTCTTCAGAAGTTAATATGTGGCTCCTTGTATAGGCACCGACTCCGGGGCTGGAGCTACAGGTGCCAACTTTCCAATGTGCCAGGGGCTGCTCACTGCTCAACCCCTGGCTCTGCCACAGGCCCTACCCCCATTCCCCCCCCCCCAAGCCTGTAGTGCCTCGCTCCTCCCTCTGAGCCTCCTGCACACCATAAAACAGCTGACTGGGACGTGGGGGAAGTGCTGATCAGCGGGATGCTGGTGGGTGGGAGGTGCTGGAAGCAGGTGGGGGAGCTGATGGGGGGCTGCTGACATATTGCTGTGGCTCTTTGGCAATGTACACTGGTAAATTCTGGCTCCTTCTCAGGCTCAGGTTAGCCACCCCTGGACTAGCCATTGCCAGGTGCCCCAGAGGGAATGAATAGAACAGGTAATCATCAAGTGATCCATCCCCTGTCGCACATTCCCAGCTTCTGGCAAACAGAGGCTAGGGATATCATCCCTGCCCATCCTGGCTAATAGCCACAGATGGACCTATCCTCCGTGATTGTATCTAGTTCTTTTTTGAACCCTTTTATAGTCTTGGCCTTCACAACATCCTCTGGCAAGGAGTTCCACAGGTTGACTGTGCGTTGTGTGAAAAATACTTGCTTTTGTTTATTTTAAACCTGCTGCCTATTAATTTCATTTGGTGGCCCCTAGTTCTTGTGTTAAGAGAAGGAGTAAATAACACTTCCTTATTTACTTTTTCCACACCAGTCATGATTTTATAGACCTCTATCATATCATATCATTAGTCATCTCTTTTCCAAGCTGAAAAGTTCCAGTCTTATTAATCTCTCCCCATATGGCAGCCATTCATACCCTTAACCATTTTTGTTGCCCTTTTCTGAACCTTTTCCAATTCCAATATATCTTTTTTAAGATGGGGCTACCACATCTGCACACAGTATTCAAGATGTGGGCGTTCCGTGGATTTATATAGAGGTGTAGTGGGGTGAGCACCCGCTCCGGCCCTGGAGGGGTTGGAAAAGCCCTACAGAGGGCTGGGGCTGGGCAAGGTAAAACCCTGGCTGATTGGGGGAAGTGGCTGCAGCTGGGACCACGCCCCAAACTAAGTAACTGGGTCTTATAAGGAGGCCAGGGAAGCCAGAAGCAGCAGTCTCTCTCTCTGATGAGAGAGGGAGACAGGCCTGGCTGCTGGCAAACTCACCGCGGGGACCTAGAGGGAGGCAGGGCTGGGGAAAGGCCTTAGGAGCTGAGAAGCCCTAGGCCAGCAACTCCCCAGGCTGCAGGGCCTAGTTCTAGGCCCACCTAGGCATTGGGCTTGCAGAGGGGCAGCCGGAGGGTGGGTAAAGGCAGCCAGTCCAAACCCTTGTTGCCTGTGATGATCGGCTGATAGACTGCAGTCCACTCCAGGGTGCGGGGGCTAAACAGAGACTGGCAGTAGCCATGACTGAGGCAATGTGGGGGTTCCCCTGGGGTGGGGAAACCCAGTAAGACTGTGGGGTACTGCAGGAGGCAGAACCCTGGGATAAGGGTACCGGGGTCCTGGGAGGGACACAGAGGCCACTGGCATGCAGATCACCGGCCTGCAGAGGGCACTCCTGGGTCAAAGAGCTAATTCCCAAGGACAACCAGCAGGAGGCGCCGCTGGGTGAGTCCGTGCCATGCTACAAGAGGAAATATGATATTTTCTATCTTATCTATCCTTTTCTTAAGGATTCCAAACATTTTGTTTGCTTTTTTGACTGCCACTGCACATTGAGTGGATGTTTTCAGAAAACTATCCACAATGACTCCAAAATCTCCTTTTTGAGTGGTAACAGCTAATTTAGACCCCATCATTTTATATGTATAGTTGGGATTATGTTTTCCAATTTGCATTACTTTGGATTTATCAACATTGAATTTCATTTGCTATTTTGTTGCCCAGTCACCCAGTTCTGAGAGATCCTTTTGTAGCTCTTTGCAGTCGTCCTGGGACTTAACTATCTTGAGTAGTTTTGTATCATTTGCAAATTTTGCTACCTCACTGTTTACCCCTTTTTCCAGATCATTTATGAATATGTTGAATAGGACTGGTCCCCATACAGACCCCTGGGGGACACCACTATTTACCCTCTCTCCATTCTGAAAACTGCCCATTTATTCCTACCCTTTGTTTCCTATCTTTTAACCAGTACCAATCCATGAGAGCACCTTCCCTCTTATCCTATGACTGCTTACTTTGCATAAGAGTCTTTGGTGAGGGACCTTATCAAAGGCTTTCTGAAAATCTAAATACACTGGATCCACTGGATTCCCCCTTGTCCATATGCTTGTTGACCCCCTTGGAGAATTCAAGTAGATTGGTGAGGCATGATTTCCCTTTATAAAAAACATGCTGACTCTTCCCCAACAAATTCTGTTCATCTATGTGTCTGACAATTCTGTTCTTTACTATAGTTTCAGCCAGTTTGGCCAGTACTGAAGTCAGGCTTACTAGCCTGTAATTGCTGGGATCACCTCTGGAGCCCTTTTAAAAATTGGCATCACATTAGCTATCCTCCAGTCATTTGGTACAGAAGCTGATTTAAATGATAGGTTACAGACTACAGTTAGTAGTCCTGCAATTTCACATTTCAGTCCTCCAGAACTCTTGGGTGAATCCAATCTGGCCCTTGTGACTTATTACTGTTTAATATATCAATTTGTTCCAATTCCTCCTCTAATGACACCTCAATCTGGGACAGTTCCTCAGATTTGTCACCTAAAAAGAATGGCTCAGGTTTGGGACTCTCCCTCACATCCTCAACCATGAAGTCTGATGCAAAGAATTCATCCAGCTTCTCCGCAATGGCCTTATCGTCCTTGAATGCTCCTCTATCATCTTGATCGTCCAGTGGCCCCATTGGTTGTTTAGCAGGCTTCCTGCTTCTGCTGTACTTAAAAAATTTGCTATTACCTTTTGAGTCTTTGGCTAGCTGTTCTTCAAACTCTTTTTTGGCCTTTCTCATTATATTTTTACACTTCATTTGCCACAGTTTAAGCTCCTATTTTCCTCATTAGGATTTAACTTCCACTTTTTAAAGGAGGCCTTCTTGCCTCTCACTGGTTCTTTTATTTTGTTGTTTAGCCATGGTGGCTCTTTTTGGTTCTTTTACTATGTTTTTTTAATTTGGGGTATACATTTAAGTTGAGCCTCTAGTACAGTGTCTTTAAAAAGTTTCCATACAGCTTGCAGGGATTTTACTTTTGGCACTGTACCTTTTAATTTCTGTTTAAAAGACTTCCTCATTTTTGTGTCGTTCCCTTTCTGAAATTAAATGCTACAGTGTTGGGCTGCTGTGATGTTTTTCCCGCCACAGGATTGTTAAATTTAATTATATTATGGTCACTATTACCAAGCAGTCCAGCTATATTCACCTTTTGGACCAGATCCTGTGCTCCATTTAGGTCTAAATCAAGAATTGCCTCTCCTTTTGTGGGTTCAAGGACTAGCTGCTCCAAGAAGCAGTCATTTAAGGTGTCAAGAAACTTTATCTCTGCATCCCTTCCTGAGATGATATGTACCCAGTCACTATGGGAATAGTTGAAATCCCCCATTATTATTATTGATTTTTTTATTTTAATAGCCTCTTTAATCTCCCTGAGCATTTCATAGTCACTATCACCATCCTGGTCAGGTGGTCTGTAATATATCCCTGCTGCTATATTCTTATTATTGAAGCATGGAATTACTATCCATAGAGATTCTATGGTACAGTTTGGTTCATTTAAGATTTTTACTTCATTTGATTCTAAATGTTTGTATCTATTGGGTTTCCAGGAAATGGGGCGGGCGAGCCCGCCCCATGCTAACGGAACCCCCCCCAGCCTAAGGGGAGGTGCCACAGAGCCTCAGAAACCCACTAATTGCGGGGGACAACTAATAAAAGAACAGGGACAGGAGTGCGGTCAAAGGGTCATAAGAAGGGAGCCTGACGGTGACACCGAGCAGAGAACCCCGGACAGCGCCCACTGCTCCTCGAAGGCGTCAAGGGAGCCAGCGGACGCCGCCCAGAGGAACTCCGCCCGGAGACGTGAGCGGACTAAGGATCGGAAACAAGCCCCACAGTCGCAGGAGTCTCCATTGGCCAACCGCCTCTCCCTGGTCGCGTAGATGGCCATTTTTGCCAGGGCGAGGAGGAGGTTGATCAGGAGGTCCCGCGACTTCGTGGGGCCACGGATAGGGAGTGCATGGAGAAGGAGGTGTGGGGAAAAGTGCAGCCAGAAACGCAATAGGAGATTAGTGAGGAGCCGGTAGAGGGGCTGCAGCCTGGCGCACTCTATGTAAATGTGCGCCAGGGTCTCCCTCACGCCGCAGAAGAGGCAGGTGTCTGGGACAGGGGTAAACCGCGCCAAGTACACGCCCGTACTCACGGCCCCGTGGAGGAGCCGCCAACTGATATCCCCGACGGGCCTCGGGACCAGGGTGGAGTATAGGCTGGCCCACCGGGGCTCCTCACCCTCCAGAGGTGGCAGGAGGTCCCGCCACTTGGTGTCGGGGCGGGACACGAGGGTGAGGAAGTGAAGGGTGTGGAGCACGAGCGCGTAGAGCTGCTTCCTTGGCGCGGTTTGGAAACGGACCGGCTGCAGATCGTGCAGCCGGCTGGCGGAGAAGGGGCGGGGGGGGGGCGGTCGGGTCCACGGGGCAGGGGCCCGATGAAAAGGTCTGGAGGGCTCGGGGTGGGGGGTGGGCGGGGCGTGCCCTCACGCAGGACCCGGTCGAGGTAGGCCCGAGCAGCGGGCGGCAAAGCGGCCTTCACCTCCTGTAGTACGAGCCGGGGAGTACAAGGTCTGGAGAGCCCCATCCGCTGAGCGAGCGTCGGGGGATCCAGCCAGTCTCCCCGGTCGTAGTCCAGGAGGTCTCCAACCCTGGTAGCTTCCGCCAGGACCAACCTCTGGCGCACCGCGGGGGACTCCGCCACCTGCACACGGAGCTGGGGGTTGTGTAGCAGGGGCTCCGCGAGGAGATCTGCCCCTTCGGTGGCCGCCACGGACCTGGTCGCAGAGAACAGCTTCCAGGTCCGGAGGAGGTCCTGGTAGAAGACCGGCAGCCCGGAGAGGTCTCGCGGAAGGCCCCTCGGGTTGAGATAAAGGAGCTGCCGGTCGTATCGGAGCCCTCGGAAGCGGCGTAGGAAGGCATGTGCCAGAGCTCTCCATGCCGGACTACCCACACCATAAAGGAGCCTCTGCAGTGCCTGGAGGCGGAAGACGTGGACCTGAGTGCGCAGGCACTTCAGGCCCTGCCCTCCCTCCTCCAGGGGCAGGTGGAGCACCCCTGCAGGGACCCAATGCAGTCCTGGCCAAAAGAACTCCAGAACCACCGTCCGGAGTTCGGTCAGGAACCCCGGGGCCGGGACCAGGGTGTTGAGCCGGTACCAGAGCATGGACAGGACCAGTTGATTGAGCACCAGTGCCCTCCCTCGGAGGGAAAGGCACCGGAGGAGTCCTGTCCATTTCCGGAGCCGCTCCGCCACCCTGCCCTGCAAACCGTGCCAGTTCTCCGGCGGAGAGGGATGCGTGGCAGAAAGGTAAACGCCGAGATAGAGCAGTGGACCCGCGCTCCACCGGATGGCCTGAAGCGCGGTTGGGAGGGAGCTCGCCTGCCACCCGTCCCCGACCACCAGGCCAGAGCTCTTGACCCAGTTGACCCGGGCGGAGGAGGCTGCCGAGTACACAGCCTGGCAGGCCTCCACCCGCGCCAAGTCGCCCGGGTCCTGGACCACGAGGAGCACATCGTCAGCGTACGCCGACAGGACCAGCCGCAGCTCCGGCTCCCGAAGCACCAACCCCGTCAACCTCCTGCGGAGGAGACAGAGGAAGGGCTCGATTGCCAGGGCGTACAGCTGGCCCGAGAGGGGGCACCCCTGCCGCACTCCCCGCCCGAAGCTGACCGGCTCGGTCAGGGTCCAGTTGAGCCTGACCAGACACTCTGCGGAAGCGTACAGCACCTGGAGAAAACCCACAAACTGGGACCCGAAGCCTAACGCCCGCAGAGTGCCCAGGAGATACCCGTGGTCCACCCTGTCGAACGCCTTCTCCTGATCCAGGGACAGGAGGGCGAACGACAGACCATCCCTGCACCCAAGCTCCAAGAGATCCCGGACCAGATACAGGTTGTCGAAGATGCTACGGCCCGGGACGGTGTAGGTCTGGTCTGGGTGGATCACGTCCTCCAGCACGGCCCCCAGCCGCAGCGAGATGGCCTTGGCTACGATCTTGTAGTCCGTGCTGAGGAGCGAGACGGGACGCCAATTCCGTAAGTCGCGGAGGTCCCCCTTCTTCGGCAGTAAGGCGAGCACGGCTCGCCTGCACGAGAGAGGGAGGACCCCGCTCCGCAAGGACTCGGCCCAGACGCTGACCAGGTCCGGGCCGAGGACGTCCCAGAACACGCGGTAGAACTCCACGGTCAGCCCGTCCATGCCCGGAGACTTATTGGTGGGCATGCGGCGGAGGGCTTCCGAGAACTCGGCCAGAGTGAGAGGCAGCTCTAGCCGGTCTCGGTCGCCCGCGCTGACCGTCGGGAGCCCGTCCCAGAGCACTCTGCAAGCGGCAGGATCGGTCGGATCCGGGGAGAAAAGGTGCGCGTAGAAGGTCCGGGCCCTCTCGCACATCTCCGCCGGATCCGTGAGGGGGGAGCCGTCCTCCGCCAGAAGGCAGGTGACGTGCTTCTTGGCCCCCCTCCTTTTCTCCAGGGCGTAGAAGAAGCGGGAGCCGCGATCCATCTCCCGAAGGAGGCGGATGCGGGATCGAACAAAGGCGCCCCGGGCCCGATAGTCTTCGAGGACCCGGAGCTCCTCCCGCTTCTCCCGGCACGCCCCGCAAAGGGATGGATCCTCGGGGCTGGCGGCCAGACGCCTCTCCAGCTCTAAGACCTCCCGCTCCAACTGCCCTATCGCCGCATCCCTCCGTCGGCTGGCGCCCCGGGTGTAGTCACGGCAGAAGAGCCGGGCGCGCACCTTCCCCACATCCCACCACCGCCGCGCCGAGGGAAAGGCATGCCGCTGCCCTCGCCAGGCCAGCCAGAACTCCCGGAAGGACGCTACGAAGCCCTCATCCTCCAGCAAGCTGTTGTTAAAGTGCCAATAGGCCGGCCCCGGCCTCTCCGCACAGAGAGAGGCCGTCACGGTGGCGAGGTGGTGGTCCGAAAAAGGGGCCGGCCGGACGCTGGAGGACTGGGCCCGTGAGAGATGGAACCGTGACAAATAGATGCGGTCCAACCGGGAGCGGCACGACCGATGGGCTTCCACCCGGACATAGGTGAACGTGGAGGCATCGTCCGGGTGGTGGTCGCGCCAGACGTCCACCAGGGAGTGATGGGTGACAATCTCCCGGAGGACGTCCGCGGCGGCTGGGCTCTGCTCGGTCCCCGAGCGGTCCCGCTCCTCTAGGACGGTGTTGAAGTCCCCGCCCAGGACCAGGCACTCACGAGGATCCAAGGAGCCGAGGAAGGCGGACGCCTGCTGATAGAACTGCAGCCGCTCCGGGGGCGATGTCGGGGCATAGACATTGACGAGGTTGACCACGAGCCCCTCCATGCGGACCCGGAGGTGCAGCAGGCGGCCCGGCACAGCCTCGGCGACCCCCAGCACCTCAGGCCGTAGGTCGGGGGAGAACAGGGTAGCCACTCCAGCCCGACGGGTTGTGAGATGGCTGAAGTAGACCTCGTCCCCCCACTCCAGCCGCCAGCTAGCTTCGGCGGCCGGATCCGTGTGGGTCTCCTGCAGGAAAACCACAGAGTACCCCCCCTCCCGAAGGAAGGAGAGCACCTGGCTCCTGCGGAAGCCCACCCTACAGCCCCGGGTGTTCAGTGTGGCAAAGGTGACGAGTGCCATGAGGAGGGCTGGGGGGGATCCTCGTCGGCAGGGGCGCTCACGGCCCCCGTTGGGCCGCGCAACAAACCGTGGCCCATCCCGAAGGTGAGCAAGGAGTCACGGAATTTGCGCACCCGATGGTAAGCCGCGGCACCCTGCTTCCCGGTCCTCTTTCCCTCCCCCATGAGGGCCCTCGTGGCCAGGAGGATCTTGTGAAAGTCCCCCCAGCGCTGGAGAGCAAGCGGGATCTTGTTGCGGGAGCCCCGGACGTCCTCCAGGAACTCCTGCAACTCCTCCCGCAGCGCATGGGGGGGCGGGGTCACTGGCCTCCGGGGGTCCACCGGTGGGACCTCTGGCGCAGCCCCGTGGCCCACCGGGACGGGCAAGCAAGGGGTGGGCCCTGGCTCAGTGGGGGGCGGCGGAGGGAAGAGTACAGCCCCGAGTGGGTCGGGACTGTGAAATTCAAAGGCCGCTCCCTGGGAGTCATCCTCTGGGAAAGGGAAGGAGACAGCCCCAGGGGCGGCAATGACATCATGGGAGGTGGAGGGGGCAGGGCTGGGGTCAGGAGCAGGGGTGGGGGGAGGGAGAGAGACGGAACCCTGGGCCGCAGGAGCTGAACCATCGGTAAGTGGCTCCTCGCGGCCAGGTACGGGAGTTGGAGGGGTAGGGAGGGGGTCCCCAGTGACACCGGGCTCAGGCTCAATGGCAGGTAGAGCAGCCTCGGCGCAGAGAGATGCAGAACCCTCAGAGGGGCCCCCACCCGGGAAGGAACCCGATTGCTCCGCACCACCGAGGGACACCCCCGGTAGCCCATCTCCCTGCCACGAGGCACCGGCCGTTGCCACAGCAGGCTCGGCAGCCAGCAGCAGGGTGCCGTCTGCAGCCGGGCAGGCTGAGGAGTCCAGGGGACCCTCAGAGGCGGGAGCGGACGCAGCGGGAGGGTCGGTGGAGCACGGGGAAGGGGAAGCTGGGGTGAGGTCGGCTAAGTCGAGGCCCGTGGGCAGAGGGTCGTCCTCCCCCGGGGTGACCGGGGTCAGACCCAGGGCCTCGATCTCCGCGAAGATGGAGGGGAGCTCGCCTCCCACCACCCCGGGGTCCTCCCCACTCGCACCCGAGGCGACGCTCACCTCGGGTATTGCAGGGGGTACAGGCGGCAAGGGACCAGGAGGGGCCGCAGCGGAGGCCTCCGCAGGGGGGGACTGCGGAGGAGGGATGGTGGTACCGTCCGGCGCTGCCACGTCTGCCCTAGCCGTCATCGGCAGATGGGTTGTCCCTGTGGGCATGGCGGAAGGCTCGGTGCCTGCGGCCCCCCGTCTGGTCTTACAGGGGGCTTCCGCCTCAGGTGGCACGGGCGGAGCCCGAGCCTTCCGCTTACCCCGCTTACCCTCCACCCGGGTCCAGCCCTCCATGGCATCGCCTGCGGGCTGGTCAACAAGGATTGGGTCAGGGGGCAGAGAAGACAGTTTGGCGGCTGGGAGAGGTACTGGTGGAACAACAGGAGGGAGGGATGAATCCCCCTGGGGAGAGCCCTCTCCCACGCCCGGCAGTACCCCTGCCGCACCCTCCTCCACAGGCCCCGCCAGAGTGCAGGCAGCAGAGGCAGGGCACTCCCGCTCGGCTGGGCGCACGGGAGGACGGCCCCCTGAGGCCCGAGCGGGAGCAGTGATGGGCTGAGGAGGAGGAGGGGCGGCTCTGGGCACTGGGCGGCCGGGGGCGCCGGCGATGACAGGGCCAGCGCTCTGCCGGGGCTCGGGGGTCCCGGACGCTCCCCCGTGCCGGGCCAAGGGGCAGTCCCTCCGAACGTGCCCCGTCGCCTGGCAGAGGTAACACCGGGCCTCCCCCGTGGAGTAGTGCACCCGGTACTGGGCCCCCTGATAGGGGACCAGGAAAGACCCCTCGAGCGCCTCTCCGCCACGCGCCGCCGGCGGCAGTTGAAGCTGCACCTGCCGGCGGAACGAGAGGACGTGACGGAGGGCGGGGTCTTTGCAGCCCAAGGGGAGAGGGCTCACCACGGAGATGGGCTTCCCCAGAGTAGAGAGGGCGGGCAACAGGGCGACATTAGGCAGGAAGGGAGGGACGGAGGTCAGGACCACACGGACCCCCAGGTCCTCCAGCGGCTCCAGGGGGACAAACACGCCCCCCACCGCCAGGCCCTTCTCCACCGCCTCCTGGGCGGCGGCCTCCGAGGCAAGGAAGAAGACCGCCTTGCCGTACATTTTGGAGGCCGCCACGATGGCCGTGGGCCCCACCACCCTCGCCAACGCCCGCACGTAGGTCTCCACGTGGGGCGAGGCGGGCACCAGGAGGCAACGGACGCCGTGCTTCCGGGTCAAGGTGGGGAAGGGGCCCCGGCCGCTGTAGATGGTACCGGAGGCGGCGGTCGGGGGAGATGATGTAGCGGCAGGGGGGGCTGCCGCCACCTGGGCGTACGCTCTGGGGGCCAAGGGAGGGGCACCCGCAGAGCTGGGGGAGGGGACAGCGGGGAGGGACGCCGCGGCCGGTGGCAGGGCCGCGGTGGCAGGCTCCGCCATGGAGGGCTTTGTCTTCCTAGCGGGGCCCTTTCCCTTCTTTTTGCCCTGGCCCTTTCCGCCGGCTGGGGGGGCTCCCCCAGAGGCGGAAGGGGCGAGGGATGTGGCAGCAGCAGAGGGCACCCCATCGGTCGCCGCTGCCGGCGCCTCAGCGGTAGCGGTGGCAGGAGGTCCGGCCGCGGCGGGTGGGGTTGAGCCGGGGGGGGTTTTGGGGGGTGCCGGCGGGGGGGGGGGGCCAGGCGTTGGCCCTGGGGTCCCACCCACCGCGTCTCCCGCCATGCTGAGTAGGGAGGGAGGGAGAACACCGGAGAAAGGGGCGGGGAGGGGGAAGGACAGGTCAACCACTCCTCCCTGCTAGGCTGTGGGCAGGGGAGGAGGGTGCCAAAACGGGTGGGGCAGATAGGGGGACTACCAAGGACTCGGGGGGGGGGGTGTCAGGTACCAACACAGGATCGAATTCCGGCTCCTCTAGCTGCACTAGGGGAGGGGAGGGGGAAACAAGAGCAAGGGGGGGTGCAGTGCAAGAGGGGCAACTGAAACAGGGGAGAGGCACAAGCGCACTGATAGAGCTATGGGCGCACGAGGGGAGGGGCTAATCAGGGTGAGGGGCCACGGAGGGAAGGTAGCAACCAGGCTGGGAGTGGGGCAGAGGGACCAAGGGGCTGGCTTTAGGGCTGGGGCAGGACAAACAAAGCTGCAAAGGGAGGTGGGCGGGGCAGGCAAACAAACTGAAGCGGGGGGTGGGGCAGGGAGGCTACGAGGGGCAAATGGGGCAGGCAACAAGGGGCAAAGCTAGGGGGCCTGTTGCTGAGGGGAAGGGGTCAGTCCAGGGAAGGGGGGTGCGTGCACCCACAAGCACTTGTGCAAAGTCAATGGCTGGCTGGCTGCTGCTGGAAGCCCAAATGGTGGCAATAGGGCGTGGCAAGCCAGGCGAGCAGCTGGGTCCCAGAGGCAGGAGCAGAGGCAGATGGTAAGCAGCCTGCGGGGGTGGTGGAGGGGGCAGCGGTGGTGGTGGGGGTAGAGGGGGGGACACAGATGGACCAGGGGGCAGGCTCCACACCACACCCCCTGTGTCCCCACAAACACAGTCTAAACCCCCACCACTAGAGCACAGTTAAAGGGTTACTCAGTCTTTGGGAGCCCCCTCCACAGTGGTCTTCGGTGTTCTGTGCGCTCCCCAGCAGCCGGTGGTCTTTTCAGTCCTCTTCTCCCTCCTCCTCCAGGCTCCAGCAGCTCCCCAGGACAAACACAGCTCCAGCAGCAGTAGCAGCAGCAGCTCCTTCTCTAGCAGCCCCAGTGGCTAGGCAGGAAGGACCCCCCACAGGTGGCAGCTGTAGTGGTGGTGGTGGTGGGGTCCTGGCTTCTCCCTCCAGAGGTGGGGGAGTGGGGGCTGGCCAGCAAGGCCCCCCCCACCCCTCACTCACCCACTCAGCAGCAGTTGCAGCAGCAGCAGTCCTGGGAAGAAGCACTCCAGCCAGCAGCAGCAGCCCAGGAAAGGAAGAAGGAGCTCCAGCCAGCAAGGCAGCCAGAGAAGGGGGGGGCACCCCAGCCAGCAGGGCAGCCCAGGGACACAGAGAGGTCCCTGTAGCAGGGTGGACCCCCGCTCCTGCCCTGAAGGGTTAAAAACAGCCCTGGGAGAGGGGCTGTAGCTGGAGAAAACAGCTTTTGGGCTGGGCTGATTGGGGGGAAGTAGCTACAGCTAGGGCCACGCCCCAAACAGACTCAGCTGGCCCTATAAAGGCAGAGAAGCCAGGAGCCCAGACAGTCTCCCTCTGCCTGTAGAGGGAGAAGGGCCTGGCTGTAGGGAGCTAGAGATAGGGTACCTGAGTGGAGCAGGGCTGGGGAAAGGCAGAGGAGCTGGGGAGCTCTCGGCTGGAAAGCTCCAGGCTGCGGCCTAGCAGAAGGCCAAGGGATACTGGGGGTTGCTGGGGGCAGTCCAGGGGTAGGCCAAGGCAGCAGGTCCAAACCCTCCTTGCCAGTGATGAGTAGGCTGATACTGCAGTCTGCCCCAGGGTGTGGGGCTAGACTATGACTGGCAGTAGCCATACACTGAGGTGAGGTGGGGATAGTGGGTGGGGGTTCCCTGGGGAAGGGGAGACCCTGAGAGAAAGGGGTTACTACCAAGGGGGGTAGCACCTCAGATAAAGGGGCACTGGGTCCTGGGAGGGACACGGGGGGCCAGAGGACAGGCGGATCACTGGCTTGCAGAGGGTGCTCTGGAGCTGGAATGAGCTAATTCCCAGAACAGACCAGCAGGAGGTACCGCAGGGGTGAGTCCGCATGTCTACAATGTTCTTTCACATATAGTGCCACTCCCGCACCAGCACGACCTGTTCTGTCCTTCCAATATGTTTTGTGCCCTGGTATTACTGTGTCCCATTGATTATCCTCATTCCACCAAGTTTCTATGATGCCTATTATATCAATATCTTCATTTAATACAAGGCACTCTAGTTTGCCCATCTTAATATGTAGACTTCTAACACTGATATATAAGCACTTTAAAAACTTGTCTCGTTTTAGCTGTCTGCCATTACATGATGTAATTGAATGGGACTTTTTTAGTTTTGACTGTTTCTCATCAGATCCTACCTGTATTTTATCATCTTCCATCCTCTCCTCCTTATTGGACATAGGGAATCTCCATTTATAGATCCTCCCCAAAGGGATATCTAAACCATGTGCTCATCCGCACCTGTCGGCTTTCCCCCAGCCCTTATTTTAAAAACTGCTCTATGACCTTTTTAATTTTAAGTGCCAGCAATCTGGTTCCATTTTGGTTTAGGTGAAGCCCATCCTTCCTGTATAGGTTCCCCCTTTCCCAAAAGTTTCCCCAGTTCCTAATAAATCTACCCCCCTCCTCCCTACACCATCATCTCAGCCACACATTGAGACCCAGAAGTTCTGCCTGTCTAACTGGCCCTGCATGTGGAACTGGAAGTATTTCAAAAAATGGTACCATGGAGGTCCTGGACTTCAAATCTCTTACCTAGCAACCTAAATTTGGCCTCTAGGACCTCTCTCCTATCCTTCCCTATGTCATTGGTACCTACATGTACGATGAGTACCGGCTTCTCCGCAGCCCTACACATAAGCCTATCTAGATGTCTCAAGAGAGCCACAACCTGTGCATCAGGCAGGCAAGTCACCCTGCAGTTCTGCCAGTCATCGCATACCCAATTATCTATATCGCATCCCTTGTGCAATCTGCTCATAGATATCAATGTTTCAATGACTGCTTCACAGCTGTGCTGGCAGAGCTGCTTCTCCCCACAGGGCCAGGAGTTACACTATCTCCTGTCTACTCCAGGCAGGAGCACAGCTGGAGCATGTATCTGGTGTGATTGGTAGGGCAGTTGCACACAAGGGAAAGCTTGCGACCAAAGTGGTCAGTATTGGGTAGTGTGAGACAGCTGTTGGAGGACTGTTAGTGTTGACATAGGTCACACAGTGTCTACACTTGTGCTGCATCAACCTCAGAATATTCACCATGGCTCAACACCATTTGGGGAGGTAGTTTTACTGTATCACTCTAATGGGGCACTTACAGGGGAGGGAGAAAAATTTAAGATTAGACACATACAGCTAGTTTGACAGGAGATAGCTTACATCAACCAAACTTTATAGTGTAGAGCAGGCCTTAAAAGTTTTTAGTAATATTTAATCTAAGGCCTGGTCTACACTAGTTTGTTATTTTGGAAAAAAATGATTCTGTCCCCATGACCAAACCGGCTTTTTTGATTTAAAGGGCTCTTTAAATCAATTTCTGTACTCCACCTTGGCAAGTGGAGTAGCGCTTAAATCGAGATCACAATCCCGGCTTAAAGGTATTGTGGACGCAATTCAACGTTTATTGGCCTCTGGGAGCTATCCCAGAATGCTCCCTTGTGACCGCTCTGGATGACACTCTCAACTCCGATGCACTAGCCAGGTGGGCAGGAAAAGCCCCGGGAACTTTTGAATTTCATTTCCTGTTTGGTCACCAGCAGCACAGGCGACCATGCAGAGTCCACCATCACAAGAGATCATGCAGTCCTGGATTTGCAGACGAGCTCCAGCATGGTCCAAACGGGAGGTACTGGATCTCATCACATGTTGAGGAGACGAGTCTGTTATGGCAGAACTATGTTCCAAAAAAAGGAACGCAAATACGTATGCTAAAGTCTCCAGGGCCATGATGGAAAGAGGCTACTCCAGGGGCACAGAGCAGTATCATACAAAAATCAAGGAGCTCAGGCAAGTGTACCGAAAAGCTAGGGAGGCAAACGGGCGCTCTGGCTCACAGCCCCATACGTTCCGCTTTTACCGTGACCTCCATGCAATTATGGGGGGTGATGCCACCATACCCCACCACTGTCCGTGGACACCTGCAAGGGGGGAGTTGCATGGAGCGAGGATGAAGAGGAGGAAGACAACAGTGCACAGGTAGCAATTGGGGAATCTGTTTCCCCCCCTAGCCAGGAACTATGCTTAATGCTAGAGCCAATAGCCTCCCCACACTCCCAGTGCGGGCTCCTGGACCATGACTCTGGAGAAGGTACTTCTGGTGAGTGAGAGCCTGATCGGAGCCACGTGGTGGTGGGGAAACCCAGCCATGCTGGGCCGTTCGTGTATAGTTTAAAGGGCTCATCCCTGCTCAGAGCCTCATTGGAGCCACGCAGTGGGTGGGGGGAAGAGGTTGGGTGTTTGAAGTGATCATCCCAGAGAGCCCGCAGGCCCTCCTTTATGGCAAACCCACCAGACATTGCTTGCTATGGGAAAGCAGTTTGAACACATTGAAATTAATGTAGAAGCAGCAGAACCCCACGTGCCCCTAGGCTGCCTGCAAGCTGAATTCTGTTGCCCGGCTGTGTGTGAGGGCTTACTCATACCAAAGTGGTCCCTTTGTTCTCGGAAAAGTGTATTTTAAAATACTACCCTCCCTTTTTCTCCCGCAGGGGCCCAGAGGCTTGTCCAGATTAGAAAATGGAAAAAACAAACTTGGGAAGACATGTTAGCCGAGCTCATGCAGTCCTCCCACACTGATTGCCTCCATGCACTCAGCTGGGCCCTAACAATTGCGGAGTCCCATAAAGCATTACAGGAACACGGAGAGAGGAGGGAGGCGCGCAATGGGAGCAGGCAGGACGCTATGGTCAAGCTCATAGGGGAGCAAACTGACATGCTCTGCCGTATGGTGCATCTAATGTGGGAAAGGCAGCAAGACCAGACTTCCGCTGCAGCCCCTGTATAATCAAACTCCATCCTCCCCAAGTTCCATAGCCTCCTCACCCCGATGCCCAAGAACACGACGGGAGAGGCTATGGGGACCTACACACTCTACCCCAGAGGATCGCCCAAGCACCAGAAAGCTGGCATATACAAGCTTTCGGTTTGGTTTCTGGACTTGTCCTTCCCTCCCTCGTCCTCCAGCCCCCAACCCAACCCCCTCCCTCCCCCAGTCTACCTTTTAATTTCTCTCAATGCATTGTGCCTCAAAGAACAGTTTTTAAACAATTTAGACTTTATTTCCTTTCATGTATATAGGGTGTAGGTAACGTCAAGAGAAACAAACAACTGTCACACCATACCCGGGCCAGTCATGAAACCAGCTTTCAAAGCTTCTCTGATGTGCAGCCCACCCTGCTGCACTCTTCTAATTGCCCTGTTGTCTGGCTGTGCGAAATTGGCCACCAGGCGAGTTGCCTCAAGCTCCAAGCCTGCCATACTCTCACAGATATTGTGGAGCACACAACAACCAGCAATTACAATTGGAATATTGGTTGTGCTGAGATCTAACCGAGTCAGTAAACTGCGCCAGCACACTTTCAAACATCCAAAAGCACATTCCACCACCATTCTGCACTTGCTCAGCCTATAGTTGAACTGCTCCTTACTAGTGTCCAGGGTGCCCGTGTATGGCTTCATGAGCCATGGCATTAAGGGGTAGGCTGGCTCCCCAAGGATAACTATAGGCATTTCAACACCCCCAACAGTAATTTTCTGGTCTGGAAAGTAAGTCCCTTCCTGCAGCTGTTCAAACAGACCAGAGTTCCTGAAGATGCGAGAGTCATGCACCTTTCCCGGCCATCCCATGTTGATGGCGGTGAAACATCCCTTGTGATCCATCAGTGCTTGCAGCACCATGGAAAAGTACCCCTTGCAGTTTATGTACTGGCTGCCACAGTGGGCTGGGCCCAAGATAGACGGAACGCATATCCCTATCTCCCTGCTGCAGTTAGGGAACCCCAGTACATTAAAGCCATCCAGAGTGGTCTGCACATTTTCCAGAGTCACTACCCTTGATAGCAGCTGGTCAATGACTGCGTTGGCTACTTGCAGCACTGCAGCCTCTATAGTAGATTTGCCCACTCCAAACTGATTCCCGACTGACCAGTAGCTGCCGGGCGTTACAAGCTTCCACAGTGGTATGGCCACTTGCTTCTCAACCGTGAGGGCTGCTCTCATTTTGGTGTCTTTGCGCTTCAGTTCCATGAAAGTGGCCCTACACATACGAAAGTTTCGCAGCCACTGGGAGTCATCCCAGACCTGCCACACTATCCGATCCCACCAGTCTGTGCTTGTTTCCCAGGCCCAGAATTGGCGTTCCACGGCATGAACCTGGCCCAATGCCACCATGATCTCCCAATCGCCACATGCCATGCTTCTAGGAATGTCTGTGTCCATGTCCTCATCAGTATAGTAATCGCACTGCCGTCGCTTCCTCACACTGTTTTGCAGGTACTGCACATAGTGCTGGATAATGCACAAGGTATTTACAATGGTCAAAACTGCAGCGGAGATCTGAGCGGGCTCCATGCTTGCCGCGCTATGGCACCTGCATGGGTAATCCTGGAAAAAGGGCGTAAAACAAGCTGTTTGGTTCAAGATGGCTGATAAAAGGTGGTAAATAGTTGTCTTCTGTAGCTTTCATGGAGTTGGGAAGCTCGTTAGAGCTGCAAGAGTGGGAGAGCAGAGTTTGTGGCGGAAACGTGAGCAGAGTTTGCGGTGGAAGCTGTGCGGCTCTGTTCACGATACTTGAAAAACAGCAGGGAATTGTTGCCTTCTGTAGCTTCCACGGGAGCCCAGGACAGACAACATGGAAAAAGCGGCGGAAGCTGTGCGGCTGTGTTCATGGTAGCCGAAAAAAGGCAGGAAATGGTTAGATGAAAGAGTAGATAGAAAGATGAGAGGACATGCGAGGTGGATTCATAGTACCAGGAGACAGGCGGTGTACCGTGCTACACTGTCTGCTGGCAGCATGGTGTCTACTGTAGCTTTCACGGAGGGAGGAGCGAGTGACAGCACACACCCAGAAACACCCGCAAGAATGTTTTTGCCCCATCATGCCCTGGGAGCTTAACCCACAATTCCAATGGGTGGCAGAGACTGCGGGAATTGTGGGATAGCTACTACAGTGCACTGCTCCAACATTTGATGCTAGCCTCGGTACTGTGGACGTACTCTGCCGAATTCACATGCTTTAGTGGGGACACACAACACCGAATGTATAAAATCGCTTCCAAAAACTCGAATAAAATAAGTTTGAATTAATTTCGTACTGTAGACGTCCCCTAAATCTCCCTTGCTGCAGATTAAGCCCCTTCCTTCTTGTTCTACCACCTTCAGTGGACATTGAGAACAATTGATCAATATCCTTTTTATAATAGTCCTTAACATATCTGAAGACTGGGAGTAGGTCTCTCCTCAGTCTTCTCTCAAGACTGAGCGTGGTTTTTTTTTTTTTTTTTTTTTTTTTAAAACCTCTGTCCTCATAGGTCAGATTTTCTAAACCTTTTATCATTTTTATTGCTCTTCTCTGGACTCTTTCCAATTTGTTCACATCTTTCCTAAAGTGTGGTACCCCGAATTAGACACAGTACTGCAGCTGAGGCCTCATCAGTGCAGAATAGAGTGGGACAGATAGCTTCAGGGTCTTACATATGATGACACTCTTAATATGCCCCGGAATTACATTTGCCTTTTTTGCAATTGCACCACATGGTTGACTCATAGTTAATTTGTGATCCACTGTAATCTCCCAGGTCCTTTTCAGCAGTACTACCATTGTGTCAGTTATTACCCATTTTGTATCTGTGCATTTGATTTTTCCTACCTCAGTGAAGTACTTTGCACTTCTCTTTATATACCTTATCTTATATATTATAAACCTGGGTCTTCCCACCACATACATGTTCCATCCTTTGTAAATATACATAATTGAAAAATTTTAACTTCACCTGGTTGAAAATTCTTTCAACTGTGCCAAGCCAGAATTTAACATCCTTAGTAAACAGTATTTAGTTCCTGCACTGTATGCACAGTGCTATGACTAGTCAGGATTTAAGATGTCAGAAGCTATGAAGTGCAGACTTCAAATTGTTAGAAAAACATCTGCCTCATGCATCATATGGGTAGAATAGTGGGGCAGAGTTGAAGTTGTTTTATGACTTTAACTGTCCATTACCATACTTTAGCCTTTTTTCCCCCCTTGAAGTTGGTGCTCAGATAGGTATTTTATAAGGCACGAATCACATAGATTAGATAGAAGTGTAAGCAAATACCCTTAACTTTTGCTTGCTTTACTAACAGTTGTTTTAATCTATAATACTTACAAAGCATTATGTTCATAGCTTTAAAAAAAGCTTGCCAAGAATTGCTGTGTGACAGGAGTCCATATGGCTTTGATAATGCCACCATTGGGCTATGCAGGGTTTAGACCTTAATCCTCTCCTCACATAGATACCTCCTACTTTTCTGCTCCCCAGAATCCAAGCACCTCCCTACTCTGCCTGCCACATGTTTACACAGGCTAGATATTCTGCAGCAAAGCCCACACCTCGCAGCACTTCCCTGTAGCTCCTTGTTTCCCATTTCCCCCTTTCTCCCAAACTTGGCCGACTGGGACACAGAGAGGCTGCTCTGAGTTAGGCTCCAAGGCCTATCAGAATATGCAGGGATTATAATATATTATAGTGCTGCGTGGGTCCCTTCTTTCAATCCAGCTCTACCTACCTCTCTTAGGCCTAGAGCCTACTGAAGGCTTCTTCAGTATGTTCTGTCCATCTATTTGTAGCAGCCATGCTGAAGAACAAAGGTCTAGTGTATCATGTCAATATTCTCAACTCCCTTGTGTGGCCTCTTTGGTGCTTCTCTTGCCTATCATCCTTTTCCTCTGCCATCAGTCGCACTACTGGGTAAAAGCTTTATCACTGCTGATCCCATCTGCTCAGCTTCACTTCTGAGTGGCTGCCTCTTCATTGCTGCTCCAGCCTGTGATGATCCAACCATCTCAGCCCCAGTACCTGGCAGTCTCTTCAGTGCTGTTCCTGTCCATCCACATCCATCTACCATTCTCCATCCCACTGTAAGGTCCCTCTACATTGCTAGGTCTCAGCCAAGAGGAAAAGTAGGTGAGTTTCTAAATGAGGTTTGAATAAACACTGCAAGTCAGCTGAGACACTAGGTCAAGGTCCACTGATTGCTCCCATGCATTATCCTTTTGCTGATTTCAGTCAGTCAATGGAAGAGAATTCTGTGGGGGAAAATAAGTGGCAGGTAGCCAGTAGAACTTGTCTTTTTGTTGCTGGATTGGTGACTTTTAAACAGTATAACAATATCCAGTTTTAATTCCCTTTCCAAGAGCCTACTTCCTTCCCTCTGGAACCCAATGGAGCATTTAGTGGTTGTTAGAACCCTATTAATGGATGCAGCCTACAAGGCTACAGGGTGTCTCAGAACTACTTGAAATACAAGGGCCTATAGCTGGAACTGGCAGGGTGGGTGGGGAGTGGGAAGAGAGAAGGGGCAAATTCATGGCTGTTGAAACCTTGGGGCTAGCAAAGAAAACGGAGTGAGGAGGAGATGAAAGGACAAGGATAAATTAAATGAGGGAGGTGAACTGATGATTAACCCTATTGTTTTAGGCAAAATCTTTGTGCAAGAATCAATGGGCTTTTGGTAGATGGGGTTAATCATTGATTTTTATCTGTGTGCAGAAGGTAAGTAGCAGTGAAGGCATCTCCCTCTCATTGTAGGGCAAAGAGCTCAAGAATGTAATCCTGTAGAGAAGGGGGAGAGACGGAGGGGGGAGGGAGAAATCCTTCTATTGTTAAAAGACCATAGGGTTTTCAAATCAGCTCAGGCCATGTTTGTTAGTCTGTTATCATACCTCCAATAACGGATATTAGCTGTTCCTTCAGAAGAAGGCCAATTGCACCCAAAAACTTCAGTGCATCCATCTACTTCTTTACATGCAGAAAGAATTCCTTCCTGATCTTGGGGAGGTACTCACTTGGTGCCCTGAAGCCTGATAGCAGAACAGTCACCTTACCTTGTTAACATTTTTCATGGAAAATTTCAAACATATTACAATTCAACCTATACAGAAATATTGCAGAGCCTCAATAAAACACCTTCTAGGTTAAGAAAAACATACCATAATAAACACAATGAGAAAAGTGCATGGAACAAGGAAAAGAATTTACAACATAAGGAAGGTAAAGGGGTATGAATAGATTCAGAATGTTGTCTAGAAATCCTTAGCTTGTGACAGTGTGTCTGAGGGTGGGGCCGTGGTTCATCCAGATTCTGTGTTCCTCTTGCTGACCATTCTCTAGGTAGTAGTCAGTCTGGGATCCGATGTTGCAGTCGGTCTGTCTGGCGTTCCATCTGAAAGTATAGCAACACCGTTGTTAGTCACCCATATTTTAAGAGGTAATTGGGTCTGGGCTCAAGGCCCACAGTTCCAACTTCAACCACTGAATTTTTTGTTGTATTATCTTTAATAAATCTTTTGGTTTCATTTCCCTAGAGATTAGTCATCTTTCCAGTGATTCAGAGGTGGGAGGGTCTTACAGGTGATAGATACTGAGTTGGGTTGAGCTTTTACTACATGTGGCATACCTTTAACGCTGCAACTTCTAGCTATGCAATAGTTTATGGTGACCACAGCTGGATTGAATGTTAAGACCAGTATGCCATAGCTGTGAGTCTACTGCTCAGATCTCTACCAGTCTCTGGCTTATGTCTTTTATTTTCCTTTACTCATGTGGTTTGAATTTAGGTCCCTTGTGACCTGTGGGAGGTGAACATCACTCCCATCCTGCAGTGCATGTAATTTAGTGTGAGTGGCGGCTGCTGTTCGATAACGGGGTTGTGTCCTAGGTCTCTTGGTTTCCTGCACCGGGAGGCTGGGACTAGTGCCTTCCCAACAAGGCCACATCCCTGGGTGGTTGAGTGTTCCCTTTCCATAAGCCAGTGGATGGGAGTGGGAGATCTAAAGGATCTGAACCCATGGTCCCATTTTAAAATCTGTGCTTGACACCCAGAGGTGGCTGGTCTTGGGTGGAGAGTGGCAGGGTACAACCTGATCTGGTGAGACTCTGTTTGGGATCTGTTGGATACAACAAGCCGTGTGGCTGTTGGAATAAATGTCCTTGACTGGGTAGGTGGTTAGTGAGGAGGCCTCTGTGTCTGAGGTGTGGACACCTCGGAGGCAGCGACAGCTGTTGGCCTGACACAGGCAGGCTTGGAAGTAGGGTGCTGACTGAGGAAAGGAAACATTGGTTTCCCTGGGTGGGACCTGCAGAGTCGCAATCCTCCTGTGTGAGTCATGTGAGATTGTGGGTGAGAGCCCCTGGGGGAGCAGGACTCCCTTGCAGGACCCTCACTCAGAGTGCATTAGTAAGTCCCCCTTCCCCTACTCCCAAGGGTGTGTGGAGGAACACCTTGTTAAAAATACCTCCAGGTGTGTGTGTTTGACTTCTGTATTGCTTTATTTGGGAAGAATAAATCCCCCCGGGCTGATCTGCTCAATGGAGAGGATGCTATGGTTAAACGGTGCAGAACATGGGAAAGGTTTGAGATATCTAAGCCTTCCCCCATTAAAAAGCCTAAGAGAAAAGAACTTTGCTCTACTGGTTGGGTATGACTGCAAAGGAGCTGGATCGGCAACAGACTGAAACAAGAAGCCGCTTCTCAAGCTGTAAGCGTCTGAAAAGGAAGCTGAGGTAGAAAAACTCAGCTCCCAGCAGGCTGCTGCAACAGCCCAGATTGCTAACTTGACAATGCAGCTTAACCCGTTAGAATCCCCAAGTGCAGGAATTGAATGGTAACCTCCTGAAAAAGGAGAAAAATATGTGCGCTGTCAAAGTTAGAGTCTCAAGCTGCAACTAGAGTGTTAATGAAAGGTAAAGAAAAGGAACATCTGTGAACCTTAGTGTATGCGATCAAAAGATAAGAATGTTGAAGCAAAGGTTGCAGCGTAGGCAGGGTGTCATAAGTGCTATAAAAACGGACCTCTTAAGAGGGTATGAGTCTGGTAAATCTATTGACTTGGATGGGAGTGACACAGAAAGAGAAATGTTTCATTCCTAGTATACCTAGAAGGAGGTGGTATCTGTTTCCTCTCCCCCCCCCAAAAATAAGCACCACAGGAACCCCATTGTGGGGGTCTAGGGGAATTCAAACCACCTTTCGATTGCTCCAATAACCACTACTGTGGTTCATTATGGACATGGCAGACCCTTGGAAACAAGGTATGAAATCCACTCCCTGGGGCTGGAACAGGTGCGAGCTACGAGCAAGCACATGGGCCCCCTTTCTAAAGAAAATGCATTAGATTGGCTGGCAAAGCTTAGTGTGATTGCCAGTTTAAATTTAGAAGACATAGTTGCATTGGTAAAGAGAAAATATGAGTGCAGATGAGTTTGGGGCCCTGCCTACAGAGGTTCAGGTAGGTTGTGTTCAGGAATCTGTAGAAATTTACCTTGCCATTATGAATCTGTACTACCCATACAGAAGTCTTAGGGGCAAGATGTAGTCTGACAAACAGAGGATCTCAGAAAGACCACAGAAATTCCTTGCCAGTAAACAACTATATTGGCTTACAGGTCAGCTTCCAATAGTAAATGGAGTTATGTAGGACATCCCTGAACTCTGGGAGATGTTTGTTCAGGGTTTGCTCCCTGCAATTAAAATGACCATGGGACCTGCCAATCCCAGAGTAACTAGTCTCAAAGAATTGGAAACCAAAGCTCAAGAAGCATATGAACTATATAGGGAAGCTTACCCTAGCAGCAACAACATCCCAGGACACACAGCAAGTGGCTGCCATAAAAGGTAGGAATGATGGGAAGGCTAGTTATAGAAAGAATGGCAAAAACAGAGATCCTGACTATAGGTTTAGATTAGCCTTGTGGAGAAACTCTGTAAGTACTAGCCTGTAAAACAACTAGATGGTCTGCCAACTCGAGCCTTGCTGAAAAAGCTAGCACAGGATGAGGGAAGAGGATCTAGCAGGGGAGAAGGTGGCCCCTCGAGATGAAAGAGCACCACCCCAAAGCTCCCTCTGAAGCCACTGAGCTCTCCCTTCCCCATTGCATGTGGCCACTATTGTAAATGATAGGTGGGGAAGGCCGGCAACTAACATCTGTCTGAAGGGGAATTTGGTAACATCAAGCAGAAAAAGCTGCTGGACACTGGGGCCACAATGAGTATGATTTGCACAAAAGCAGTTCCTTCAATAAAACAGCTACCAATTACAGAAATCAAGGTACTTGAAGGATATAACAAAGAAGAGTCTAGTGCCCTTTTCAGAGAAAACAACTTGGATAATTGAGGCACTGATCACTGAAGTTTTCTTTGGTTTCCAGAAGCTTGATGGACAGGGTATATTAGGGATGGATGTGCTGAGGCACTTGGATGTCATAATGGATCTTCCCAATCAGAGGCTTGTTAAAGGCCAGGGTGAAGGAGTCATCATTATACCATCAGTGCATTGAGTGAGTGCTCTCAGGGTGCCTACCAAACTCAAGTTGCCAACATGGGAACCAGATGTCCTGGAAATCACTAAACAAATACCCGCAAGTATTTGCAAAGAATAAGTTAGACTGTGGACGTATTGATGTGGAGATTATGGTGGAAGGATCCTTGGCCTCAGCGCCAGTACAAATACTGGAGAGAGGCCCAAGGAGGAATTGGGAGCACCACTGATGCTTTGAGATCCCAAAAAGTTCTGGTAGAGACAAACAGCGTGTGCAATGTGCCAATCTGGCCAGTGCTTAAGTCTGATCAATCAACGTGGAGGCTCACAGTTGATTACAGAGCTCTCAGAGAGTCACCTCGCATGGCATCTGTTGTTGCTAAGTTTCCAGAAATAATGTCTACCATTGAAGGTGGGGCTAGATGGTTCTCGGTCATTGATATCACAAACGTGTTCTTTTCTATACCACTGCATAAAAAGCACATGGTAGAAGTTTGTCTTTACATTTGGCCATCAGCAGCTGACTTTTACGAGAGTAGTGCAAGGTTATCACAATGACTATGAGCCGCCAATGTGATATGGCCGTTAAAAAAAGCTAATGTGGTCTTGGGATGCATCAGATGAGGTATTTCCAGTAAAGATAGAGATGTTAGTACTGTTATAAAGGGCACTGGTGAGACCTCATCTGGAATATTGTGTGCAGTTCTGGTCTCCCATGTTTAAGAAGGATGAATTCAAACTGGAACAGGTACAGAGAAGGGGTACTAGGATGATCCGAGGAATGGAAAACCTGTCTTATGAAAAACTCAAAGAGCTTGGCTTGTTTAGCCTAACCAAAAGAAGGCTGAGGCGAGTTAGGATTGCTCTTTATAAATATATCAGAGGGATAAATATCAGGGAGGGAGAGAAATTATTTAAGCTTAGTACCAATGTGGACACAAGAACAAATGGATACAAACTGGACATTAGGAAGTTTAGACTTGAAATTAGATGAAGGTTTCTAACCATTAGAGGAGTGAAGTTCTGGAACAGCCTTCCAACGGGAGCAGTGGGGGCAAAAGACGTATCTGGCTTCGAGACTAAGCTTGATACATTTATGGAGGGGATGGTATGATGGGATTGCCAAAATTAGGCTATTAATCGATCTTTGATTATTAGCAGGTAAATATGCCCAGTGGTCTGTGATGGGATGTTAGATGGGGTGGGATCTGAGTTACTATGGCAAATTCTTTCCTGGGTGCTGGCTGGTGAGTCTTGCCCGCATGCTCAGGGTTTAGCTGATCGCCATATTTGGAGTCGGGAAGGAATTTTCCTCCAGGGTAGATTGGCAGAGGCCTTGGAGGTTTTTCGCCTTCCTCTGCAGCATGGGGCACCGGTCACTTGCTGGAGGATTCTCTGCACCTTGAGGTCTTTAAACCACAATTTGAGGACTTCAATAACTCAGGCATAGGTGAGGGGTTTGTTACAGGAGTGGGTGGGTGAGATTCTGTGGCCTGCATTGTGCAGGAGGTCAGACTAGATGATCATAATGGTCCCTTCTGACCTTAAAGTCTATGAGTCTACAATGTGCCCACGATATGTCATCAGCATGTTATCAAGATGCGGAGAAACCTAGTCCGCAAGGACCGGGTTGTCAGCTATGTGGATTATATATTGGTGGCTACAAAGACCAGGGAAGAGAACTTGCTTGTTTTGAGTGAGGTCCTGAACATCCAAAGAACTGGCTTCCTTGTTAGCCTGCAAAGAGCCCAACTTGTACAGCAGAAAGTCACTTATCTTGGAGTCAAGCTCAGAGATGAAGGGCAACGTCCAGATGCCAATTGAATCAATCTGATCTACAAATTGCCAGCTCCCAGGGACATAATTTTGAGATCTCGCCTGGGACTGGTAGGCTTTTCTTGGGATTTTATCTACGATTATGCAGAGCTTGCATGCCCCTTATACATGCTGCTCTGCAAGGGACAAGAATAGTCCTGAGGAGAAAAAGAACATGAAGCAGTGTTTAAGCTAAAACAGGCCTTAACGCAAGCTCCTGCATTGGTCTACTCTCAATTGGTTAAGATGTTCATATTACAGCTTGCTACCACTCAGAAAGGTATCAGTGTAGTTATTATGCAATCAAGTGGACAAGCACGAAGCTGTTGCGTACAGTTCAAAACATGTGACCGAAGTGGAACAGTGTTATATGCCCTGTGAAAGCAGCTTTGGCCCTGGTATGGTCCATCAAACACTGGAATACATAATTGGAATGGCTCCCGTGGTGCTTCAAACATCTCACATGCCAGTCAGGTACTGTACATCTTATCTGGAAAGACAAATGATGGCTGAGTGTCCAATCCCCATCTTGCAGGTTGGACTCTGTGCTTGTTAAACCAAGAGGTGATGGTGGATAAAGTGCTGTCTGTCTGCTGTACCGTTTGCTCTATTGTCATAAGGTGAAAACCACGAGTGCCTGCTTCTATTGGAGGAGACTAATACCATCAAGTCCCTAGTCCAGTTAGAGACCTCATATGAAGTAGCTAAAGCAGTGGGCTGTGACATACGGGTCATCAATGGGAGCGGTTTCCATCTAAAAGGCACCCCCTCTCCCCCCCGCCCCCAATACAGGTTATGCTGTACTCCAGGTAGCAACAGATAGGGTTTTGCAAGGCACTGTGTTGCACCATTCTGCCCAGGCAGCAGAAATTGTTGCCATAGTAGCTGCTTTGGATGCTGTGGACAGAGACTCTGTGATAATGATTTGCTCAGATTCTGAGGGCCCTTCTGGAGGTCATTGACTCTGACCAGGGGCCCCCACTTTGTGGGTGACCCGGTTAAGAACATTTGCCTTGCACTTATCAAGCAGCATCTCCACATGGCCGGACATCCCCAGAACTTGGGGATTGTTGAACGGACTAATAGGATGATTAAAACAGTATTAAGGAAGATTATAGCGCCCACTGGAAAGAATTGGGATAAAAAAAGCTACCCATTGTCCTAATGGCCATCAGGTGCTCAACTGGAGCACATTGATTTACACCCCATGAGATCTTTACGGGTCAGCCAATGAGGACTCCTGAGATGTGGTGGCTGGGAGGGGTGGGGGTGTACCACCTGATAAGTATCAGTCCCATGTACAAATAGACTAGTACATAACCCGGCTGTTGGTTAAAATTAGTGATGCTCAGAAGGAGGTAGCTACCCAGTTAAAGCAGAACATATGTCAAATGGACAAAAGGCTGAATGCCAACCTTAAATTTCATGAATGGTAGGTTGGGGATAAAGTTTTATTTCAATTCTACTCAAAGAAACATCACCCTCCGAGTCCCCACTAGGTAGTCCCTGTAGTTATAACCAAGAGGGCCAGTCCAACAATGTATCAGGTCAAGTTAAAATCTGGCAAGAGATGGGTTTTTAAATGGTTCCATTTGTCCCAACTAAAGGAATGGAAGGGTGGTATTGGGCCATAATCAGTGTCAATAACCTAAATCTCTGCTCTGTCTATTTCAGAAAATTCATCCAGCCACCTGGATTGGAAAATGTTGTGTGTTAGTATTATTGTTTGTTAGGTTTATGGACTCTTATTGTAAATAAGAGCAATAAGATGGCTGAGAGATGGGATACACCTGTAGGGGTTTATGAATATTATTATGAGTTGTTAGAATCCATGTATAATGAAACTGATGATTATGATGATGTGGTGGCAGGGCCGGCTCCAGGCACCAGCTTAGCAAGCAGGTGCTTGGGGCGGCCACTCCGGAGAGGGCGGCACGTCCAGCTATTCGGCAGAGGGTCCCTCACTCCTGGTCGGAGCAAAGGACCTCCCGCTGAATTGCTGCGGATCGCGATCATGGCTTTTTTGGGGGGGGGAGGGGGCGGGCCTGCTTGGGGTGGCAAAACCCCTGGAGCCGGCCCTGTGTGGTGGATAATCCCAAGGGCAGAAGTATACTGACGAATGAAGCTCTGTCTTGAAAGGGATTATAGTGGTATATGCCTATGTGGATACAGGCTATATAGTTATCTGGTATGGGCAGAAGAAAGGGGTAACACTTGATTAATGACCTTCACAGCAGATGAACAGAAGCATGAGCTCATATTAGATAACGATGCACAAATTAAATCTAAGAGCACGAGGGGGCAATTGTTCATGGCTCTTTGATGACCCTTTCCTAGAGGGGTGCTCTAGGTAGATCGAGGCTTGGGAGCTGTCCAAGTGTCTGTCCATCATAAAAGTGACACCTCCCCCCCAGGTAAGACCTGGAGATTTAAGTGTAATGGTTTCAATAGGCATCAGTAATGTTAATCAAACCTTTATAAATGCCCATTTGTATTTGAAATCAGGTCATTATCTAGCAACTGTGAAATGCAGTCATTGTGTAGAATCATGTGTTAATAATTATGCTAGTATCATGAATGGATTTTGTTAAATTTACAGAATACAAGTTTCCCTGTTGTATATATTGTGAATGCTTGTGTTAGTGTCATCAAATGACACAGGTGACTGGGTTATCACAAGTCTGTATGGAACTAAGGTCAATGTAAAGTTATCTGTGGTACCTTGACCATACACAAGTCCTGTTGGACCAGTGGTGGTAAAACAGAATATTAGAAAAGTACTGATGATAAATCCAGTCTATTCCAACAAAAGGTTAATAATGCCTGTACAGATTTCCATACACAATGTTAACCAAGGAGGTTTTGCATTCGCTGCACCTCTAATTGTGGGATGGGCTACTTGGGTGCAAGGAGTGGTTCCATCATCCAACTCTCTCATAAGGAAACCTAGGGATACGTTAGTTAAAATATTAGGAGGGGTTGGAACTGGACTAGGTGTGTTAAATACTATAGATGACCAGGTCCTAGCTGATAAAATAGGAGCTTTGGACCATGATGTAGCCTCTTTATCACACCCTCTTACTACCTTCTTAGATAGGATTAGTGAGCTTGAGTATCATATAGCCAATTCCTGAATTTGCATCCAGGAGACAGGTCACCTCAACATCATAGGGGCCTTAAACATTCTTCAGTCTAACATCTCCTTTGCTTTAGCATGTGTGCAAGTACAGCAATGGATTCTAGATGTGGCTAAGTCCCTTGTGAGGGTTGGCTTGAATGGGCTTATTCCAGTAGAGATAAAGCATGTTGTGGAACCATCTCACTCCTTTTGAGCAAGAGCACCAGGGGTGGTGGAAGTTAATTAACTTCACTTACCGCCACCACAACCATTCAATAATTGCTTATGTGCTGACCTTAAAAGCAGCAAACAAGAAATGGGTTTACCCTTTTAGTGCCCATAGGCTTAAGTGTGGGACAAGCTGTACTTATTCCTATGGCTATCTGCAAATGGGTCCATTGGAAGGGTGAAGAATACCACACTGCGAGCCTCCAGCCTTGCCTAGAAGAAAAGGGCCTAGGCTACACTTGTAACACTGAAGTTTTAGAAGGATCTCATGTATGTTTACATGCCCAAAAAGGAATGGGTCAATATAAAATGCACTCTTCAGATTTTAATCACTCCTCCGTTGTGCTCACAAATGACCATTGTTTATGTCTAAGGAGTTGGTGCAGTGAGTTTACTGTAAATAATTATAGAATTACACGACTCCTCCATCAACCTTTGTCTGAGCTCCATCTTTTCCATCAAGGGTTGTGATAGAGACTTTGCCTGGCATGACATCACCACTGAGCCTATACATGTACAGTACAATTTATATGACCACTTAGATCCAGTCCACCTTGGAGCAAATATAGCAGCTCTAAAGCAACTCATGTTCCACCCAGAAATGAAAGCCCACTTAAAGCAAACTGAGAAGGAAGGGAAAGAGGTATTGCTGACCATGCATCGTGCCTCTAATCAGATTAAGCGGGTGTTAAAGCAAATCAAAGATAAGACCGCTTCTAGTCAGTGGTGGGAGAATCTATTTGGGGGACTGGAAAACTTTAATGTATGGATTATAATGTTACATCCTATTATTGTGGTTCCAATCATCCAATTTGTAATCATTGGATACTTGATCTGCCTCACTGTGTGGATCAAAAGAAAAAACATCTTTACCTATAGCTTCTGTGCCTGTATCATCTTTCAAGTTAAGTAATGTCTATGGAATGTGACAGTTGAAGTTTTATGGTTATTGCTTTACCGTCAAGGAGGGGCAATGTAAGGTGTTCTATGTCATTTGGTGTAAAAGAGCAGGAAGACCACTGGGTCTAAAGTCACGTGGTATGGCAGAGAGAGACTGACTATATAAGGGGAGAACACACCAGAAGCGGTGCTGTCCTTCTGAGCAGCAGCCCGTGAGACACATGCTGTAGCGGGGTGGTCACCTGCTACTGCCTTAAAAGGCTTAAAACAGCCCTGGGGAGACGGCTGTGGCAGGGAAGGAAAAGTGGGGCTGATTGGGGAAAGCAGCCTCAGCTGTGGGCCATGCCCTAATCAGGCCGAGGCTGGCTTAATAAGGGCCAGCTGGCCCTTATAAGAGGGCTGGGGACAGAAGCCAAAGAAGGAGTCTCTCTAGCTGTGTAGAGAGATGGGCCTGGCTGCTTGGGAGCTCAGTAGGGTACCTAGAGTGGAGCAGGGCTGGGGAGCTCCAGGTGGAGAACCCTCAGGCTGCAGGCCTTGGTAAAGGCCAGGAGGGGTACTGGGGTTGCAGAGAAGCAGCTCAGCAGGATATGTAAAAGCAGCAGATCCAAACCCCCCCTTGCCAATCATGAGTGGTATAGACTGCAGTCTGACCCAGTGAGCGGGGGCTAGACTGTGACTGGCAGTAGCCAAAGACTGAGGTGAGGTGGAGATAGAGGGGTGGGGTTCCCTGGGGAGTGGAGACCCAGATCTGTGGGGGTACTGCCAGGGGGCAGCACCCTGGCCTGAAAGGGGCACTGGGGTCCAGGAGGGACTCAGGACCAGTGGCAAGCGGGACACCGGCCTGCAGAGGGTGCTCCAGGGCTGGAAACGCTAATTCCTTGGATGACCAGCAGGAGGTGCCACATTGGTGAGTCTTCACCTTGTTACACATGCATTGAGAGGCAACATACCATCAAAAGAGCTTGCTTGATCTCCATCCAAGGTGCTCCGTAGCTGTAGTTAATCCAGATTCTGTATGCCTCTTGCTGACCATTATCTAGGTAGTAAGCAGTCTGGGATCGGACGTTGCAGTCACACAGCCGGTCCATGTCCAGAGGTCCATCTGCAAGTAGAGTAACACCATTGTTAGTTACCCCTTACAAATATGGGTAATTGGGTCCAGGCTCAATGCCCACAGTTCCAAGTTCAACCACTGAGTTTTGTTGTACTTTCTTCAGTTTCATTTCCCCAGAGATAAGCCATCCTTCCAATAATTTGGAGGCAGGAGGGTCTTACAGGTGATTGATTCTGAGCTGGGTTGAGCTATTACCATGTGAGACATACCCTTCATGTTGCAACTTCTAGTCCTGTGATACTTCCAGTGCCTACCGCCCACCACAATCAGCTGTTCTGTGGCATGCAGGAGGTGTTGGGAGGGAGAGGAGCAGGGACAGGGTGTATTCGGGGAGGGGACAGAACTGGATGGGAAGAGGCAGGGTGGGGGTAGAGTAGGGGGTTTAACACCCCCAGGGCCTGGAGGAAATTGGTGCCTGATGTACCCCCTGGAACACAACTCTTTAGATAGTTGCCTAGTTTTACAATAGGCTACATAAAAAGCACTAGTCAGTACAAACTAAAATTTCATACAATTACTTTTTTATACTGCTCTATATAATATACACCGAAATGCAAGTACAATATTTATATTCCAATGATTTATTTTATAATTATAGGGTAGAAATTTGGAAGTCAGCAATTTTTCAGTAATAGTGTGGCTGTGACACTTGTCTGATTTTGTAAGCAAGTAGCTTAAGTGAAGTGGATCTTGGGGGTACAAAAGACAAATCAGACTCCTGAAAGGGATACAGTAGTATGGAAAGTTTGAGAGCCACTGCTCTAAAATAGTGGGTTGAATTAATTTCTGGTGTGTAACTCCACTGAAATCAATGGAGTTACATCAGGTATGAATTTGGTCCTGTTGGTGACTATTCATAAGTAGTAGAATACCAAGATCTGGCACTTTCATTTGTTGATCTCAAAGTGCTTTATGAAGGTGGGGAAGTGTTGTCTCCATTTTACAGGTGGAAAACTGAGCCACAGAGGTGAATTGATTTGCTAAGGTTATAAAGCAAGTCAGATACAGAGCTGTGAAGAGAATGTAGGTCTGAGTAACAACTCCCAGTTCATACTTTAATCAGTCTGAATTAAAACATGAAAAGAGACAGGGAGAGGTACTCTAGCAGTATTTAAAGGGTAATTTGTTATATTCAGGAGATGTCGAAACGGACTGCATTTCCTATACACAACCTACCTCTCACTCCTTACTAAACAGAGTGGCCAGTTCCCTTTTGCTATTCACTCTTACCAGGCGATAACATATGTTTGTGAGGATATGTTGTTGCATTTGCTAATGAAATCAAATATTTTGGAGAACTCCCTTTAAGCAAAAACATGTGTTCCAGGGAGGAAAAAATTCTGGTAAACTGCTGAGCCATACACATTTAGCAACAAAACTCTGTTTGGAGATATTGAAAATACTATGACTAAGCAAGATTGTGTTTCTGGGGCACAGCACTGGAAGTATTTTATTTGTTGCCAAAAATCCAAGCGTTTTATATAAAAATATAATAAATCTGGATTCAAGAACTAGTTTTTGGATGGTTATTCTTATGTGTTTAATAGAACTTGACTCATATCAAAGTGCTACTGGGTTTTAACTTGGATAGTCCATTCAGCAGAATTCTCTACTCCATTGTCTCTTGCCCTCCAGAAATAATTGGACACTGGCATTACTTTCTAGTTCGAGCCAGAAATCATCTCCTCTCTCCCCAGATCTGTGCACAGAGGGAATCTTCCATGTATGGGTCTCCTCATTCCTATATGGAAGGGGGAAATTTCTCTTCCAGACGACCTCATGGGTCAGAGGTATGCATGGGAAGGTGGTGTAGAGTAGTGGGCTTGGAGCAGGAGGAGCTGACTGAGCCAGGACATGCATCATACTCATGCCAGCCACATGGAGTTTCCCAGAAAAGATAATGCAGCTATGGGCACGAAGTGTCCCAGTGGAATGGCACCACTTATTCAGTTTACCAGGGAGCCGTGGGAGCCAGATCAGCTGAGGCAGTACAGAGCCTCCAGGTACATATCCCTAGACTTCCACAGGTCCCTCAGAATCCATGTTTGCTTGGGTGCAGGCCTCTAGCCTTTTCCATGGAGGCCAGCCTCCTCCTGAGCCCTGTACTGCAAGTTTCCCCATAGGAGGGATTGATCCTTGCCCTGGGGATTAAGGAGCTGTATTAAGTGATTACAGAATTGTCACAGATGCCCTGAGGTGGCGTGTTGCCTTGGATAACACTATATTTGCTAATGGTGCTGGAAATATTTATTTTCCTTTCAAAGTGAATTTAGTTAATAAAAGATGCTGGCCTGCCAGCTTCAGAGACTGTCCCCTATATATCCAGAGAGCTTTAGCAGGAGCACCATAAAAGCAAGTTACCAGAAAGCGGCTAATTCATTCTTTGTCCATTCAGTCCTTTGCCTTTCTGTTGAGTCTTGAAAGATGACTGATAATTAGTGCCAATTATAATGTAGACACTTTTATAGTAGTAAGGGGATGTCGTCATTTTTCCACAGGCCACAAAATAGCTTGCACAGTAACAGCTTTTAGTTACTGCCAATCTCAGGCCAACTTAAAGCAGTGATATCAGTGCAAGGCTCCATACGCCTGTTCTGTTACCACTTCTTCATTTCCCTAAACAGATTCTCATTCCACTCATGTTATACCACCTTTCATCCAATTATTTCACATATTACAATCAGAATTACTAATAATAAATTACTCTACAACACATGTTTAGTATTATTATCCCCACTGTACAGTTAGAAACTGAGACACAGTGGGATAGCTGGGTAAATAGACTTGAGTTGTTTTATTGTGTAACCTTTCATTGTGTTTTGTGAAAATGGATACATGAATTCTTTTGACATTGTATACTTTGTAGTTCCGGATTGCTTTCTAATAGTGTAACTAGTTGTTTTGGCATAGGGATAGAATATTTAGTGGGACTTGGCCAGATTGGTGCCATGTGTGTAAACTTAGGTAAATTAAATAAAGCATAGGCATTTTTAGCAATAGAGAGACCCAAATATGTTCTCTTTTGGTTATTCTTAACCCCGTGTGTGAGGTTTTACCTGACTTCATAATCCTGGTGTTCTCCAGAAACCAAGAGGTATCTCACTTCAGTTGCTTTCCCATGTAATTCAGTCCATATGTTTATTCCTCTGAGGAAGTAGTTTGACCTGATTTACTCCTAGATTCATAATTATGAAAGTTTCTACAGTGATAGAATTATAGGACATCATTAAGATTGAGCTGTTTACTAGCATAATCCTGCTATCAAATCTAATCTATGGATTATTTTATTAATATTTTATTAGATTGTGATAGCTCCTAAAGTGTGCTAAGCATTTTCCAGACATTCGAGAGGTCAGTCTCTCCCTGCCCCACAAAGCTTATGGTCTTCTAAGGACAGACAGCCAGAGGTAGGGGATGGAAAGCAAATAGAGGCTGTGTTTTTTCTAAAAGTCAACCTGCTATTTTACTTTATCTAGCTATCTTTTTGGAATGACAGATAAGTCCACATTTGTTTTAGGCCCCAATCCAGCAAACATGTATGTACTTAATTTTACTACCACAGAGTTGCATGAAATCAATGGGATTACTCAGGTAGTAAAGTGAAGCACACATGTACATGTTTGTAGGACCAGGGCCCTTGAGAACCAGAGCTTCTCAGAATTTTTACTTCTAACAATAACTTAGCTCTGTGAGTTGGTTGGGCAGTAAGGGGTGAATTTTTAAAGGTATTTGTGGCTAACTGTGCCTAAATACCTTTACAAATCTGGCACTAGTTCCTTACCAGATAGGTTCAGGGACTGCAACCTTTGTCTGTAGACTTACTGAAGCCACAATAAACTTAAGGGACACTCAATTTAAAAAAAAAAGTTTAAATTAGTCTTAGATACTGCATGTGTCTCTGAGTACCACTGCTGTTTGTGTGGGTTTACAAACAAACATTCTATTACAAAACATGTTTTTCTTTTTGCTGTTGCTGTGTGAAGGATCAATACAAGCAATAGGGGAAACTGACTCTACCGGAAGTGCTGTCAAATGCACAGAATTAAGAAACAAAAATAGTTTTTTAGTCTCTGTAATATTTTAGTTATTGTAACCTTAGGAATTATTTATAGCAACAAGAGGTAATAATGCGAGTCCGGTGAGCTTTAAGGTGATGCCTTTAACTGTGTGTAACCCCTTTGGGGTCTAGAGAGCATGGCCCCTTTAAATCTTTTTCCCAAGGGGGAGGGGAAGAGTAAGAAAAAGGAGGGAAACTCCAGGGGGCAGGGCTGGAGCTGGAGGGAGAGAGAGGAGAAGCAGCATGGCTGGCCCTGGAGAAGGAAGCAGAGAGAACCTGCCGGAGGCCTGAGCAGGACAGGCCCGATCGGGGACAGCCCAGGACAGGAGCCAGGAGGAGTCCTGTGCCGGGGGGAATCACCCGAGAAGGACAGGCCGGAGCTGGACCCAGTATCACGGCTGCCCGGAGCTGCCTGGGGCTGTGAGTACTGGGGCTTGTGACTGCACTGGGAATAAGGAGGGAGGCTGTTAGATAGTTAAGTGGGGAGGTGGTCGCTCTGTGTGGCTTTGCAGAGAGCGGCAGAAGAGGGCACTGGAGGGGTTTGCTGGGGAGAGTTCACTGGCGCCGAAGACGACCAGGAGCACCAAAGACTCACCACCGGACTGGAACTTTGCTCAGGCCTCCTGAACTCTGTGCGCAGACACATTGCTTAGTGTCTGCCCTTTCAGACTGTGCTACCACTGGGTCCGTGGGGCCTTGGTTTGAATGCAGCCCTGTTTTACTGCTCCCCCTATATTTCTCCTTGTTGTTTTTCTCCTCCCAGCCCTCTGTAAATAAATATCTCCCTTTGTTATGTCCATTGTACTTTTCCTGTGGGTGTGTGTGTTCACTCTGGGGGGTTTGGAACAGGTGCCCCTGCGGTGGAAGGGATTTCTCCTGCTGCATTCCTGCACGCGCTGTCTCTTGGCCAGAGCTGCCTGCAGAGCAGACTCCATCTTGGCTACGAGGGCGCTAAAGTTACATGTGACACTGACATAGCAATGTTCATCTTTTATGTGGAAAAACCCCTTTAGCCCACCTACTGTATTGTCAAAATACAGTTTCTATATGTTTGATAAGGACTACAAACTCATCTACTACACTGTATATATTATAATTTGTGGACTGCTCTCCAACAATCACATAGGGACCACCAACAAAAACTCAAGCACTCTTCCACAGCTTTCTCCTGTACATTGGCAAAAAGAAGCCCTGACATATCTTGTTATCCAACTCCTACTCCAAAACCAACATTGTCTCAGATTTCTAGGCTGCCTGGTCTATAAAGAATAATCTACCTCATCCTCCCTCCAAAGCATATAGTGGCTGTATTTAGTCGCAATACCGCCTTCACTCAGTTTGATAGGGCTCACATGTTAGTCCATAAATAAATTGTGTACCTTTTATCCTTGCCTGAAAATACACAGAAGCCACCTAACAAGATATTTATATCCTGAGACTGAAGGTTAAACAATATATAATATGGCAGCTGAGACTGAGTTCAGAGAGCAGGTTGTTTGTAACACCAATGAATTTCAGACTTTTAATCTTAAAAAAAACCAACCAGTTTATTGTAACATGGCACACCCCTCCCCCTTTAACCAAGTGGGTGTGCCTGCACACTCTGTGGTGTGTCTTTAGTGACTCAGCCCTCCAGCCGAGTCTCACACAGTCTGGGTACGTCTACACTACGGGACTATTCCGAATTTGCATAAACCGGTTTTGTAAAACAGATTTTATAAAATCGAGTGCGCGCGGCCACACTAAACACATTAAATCGGTGGTGTGCGTCCATGGTCCGAGGCTAGCGTCGATTTCTGGAGCGTTGCACTGTGGGTAGCTATTCCCTAGCTATCCCATAGTTCCCGCAGCCTCCCCCGCCCCTTGGAACTTCCGGGTTGAGATCCCAGTGCCTGATGGGGCAAAAATCATTGTCGCGGGTGGTTCTGGGTAAATGTCGTCAGTCACTCCTTCGTCTGGGAAAGCAACGGCAGACAAGCATTTCGCGCCTTTTTCCCCTGGATTGCCCTGGCAGATGCCATAGCATGGGCAATCATGAGCTTTTTTTGCCGTTTGTGACTCTCACCGTATGTGTACTAGATGCCAGCTCACACAGGCGATTCAGCAGCGCTACACAGAAGCATGCTTTTTGCTTTTGCATGACAGCAGAGATGGTTTACTAGCCATATTGCACCATCCAAACCCTTCCATAAATTGGAACTGAGGGATGATCATGGCTACCAGTCCTTTTGTACCATTTGCTGTTAGTGCCCCTGGTCAATCAGCCATGGGGCGCAAAAGCCAAGAGTGGTTACTAGCCATATTGTACCTTCCATCGTTTTGTACCATTGGCTGCTGTCATAAGTGCCCCTGGCCGATCAGCCAGGGGCGCAAAAGCAAAAATTGGGAATGAACTCCCTGAGTCAATCCCTCCTTTTTGGTATCTAAAAATAGAATCAGTGCTGCCTAATATAGGCAAGTGTGCTGGAGAACCACCTGCTCTGTGTCAGAGCCCGCAGAAATTATTATCTGTATGCTATTCACAAGGGGGTGCTCCTGTAACAACCCCACCTGTTGATTCCGTTCTTCCCCCAGCCTTTCTTGGCTACCGTAGCATTGTCCCCCCACTTGTGTGGATGAATTAATAAAGAATGCAGGAATAAGACACACTGACTTGTTAGTGAGAAATGAGTGGAAGGCAGCCTCCAGCTGCTATGATAGTCCAGACAGGACATTTAAGCAGTGTGTAGGAGAGAAGCCCAGCATCCCACTGCTAGTCCAGGGGCAACTGAATCTTTTTCTTTTACACATGAAGGGTGGGGGCTGATGGAGCTCAGCCCCCTGTTGCTATGATGAGGATCGGTTACCAGCCATATTGCACCATCCATCCACCAGAAAAAATTAGGGCCAAATAGGCTGATGACGAGGACGGTTACCAGTCCTTTTGTACCATCAGCTGAGGCTGATGATGAGGATGGATTTCCATCTTTTGCACGATCAGCTTATGCTGATGATGAAGATAGATTTCCATCCTTTTGTACCATCAGCCGCCCATGGCGGGGGGGGGAGCAATGGATGTTGGTGTTGAGTTGCTGCACTATCGCGTCTATCTGCAGCATTCAGTAAAAGATAGGGTGACATGTAAAAGAGTCAGAGGATTGTTTTTACCCTTTCGCTTCTGGGGTGGGTGGGGGGTGGGTGAGTAGATTGTCAAGCTATGCCCTGACCCCCGGCACTGTGTTTTGACCCTAGAAGCATTTGGAGCTCAGCCAAGAATGCAAATAATTTTAGGAGGCTGCAGGAACTGTGGGGATAGCTTCAGTCCTCCAGTCCATGCGCATCCATTTGATTCTTTGGCTTTCCGTTACGCTTGTCACGCTGCCAGTGCGCTGAGTCCCTGCTATGGCGTCTGTCTGGAGATTTTTAAAAAAAGGATTCTGAATTTCATCTTCTGTAACGGAGCGCTGATAGAACGGATAGAACGGATTTGCCTGCCCTTACAGCGATCACATCCGCATGTCCATGCGGGAGCTCTTTTTTTTATTTTGATTTCGGACTGCATCGCCACCCGTGCTGATCGGAGCTCCACGCTGGGCAAACAGGAAATATTCAAAAGTTCGCGGGGCTTTTCCTGTTTACCTGACCACTGCATCCGAGTTCAGATTGCGGTCCAGAGCGGTCACTGGTGCACTGTGGGATAGCTCCCGGAGGCCAATACCGTCGATCAGCGTCCACACTAACCCTAATCCGATATGTTAATACCGATACTAGCGTTACTCCTCTCGTTAGGGAGGAGTACAGAAACCGGTTTAAAGAGCCATTAAAATCGATATAAGGTGCCTCCTAGTGTGGACGGTTTTGGCGTTAAATCGGTTTTACGCTCCTAAAACCGATTTAAACGCCTAGTGTAGACCAGGCCTCTGTGATGAAAGCAAAGCAGAACCCCTTCTAGGGTTCAAGTCCACCAAGGGTCTCTCTTAGTGCCTCCTATAATGTCTCCCACAAGTTGTCCCTGCTCCAGGATCGAGCAGTGCCCCAGGGCTCCCTCCCTAGTGACACAATTTTCACCCTCTTAGGGTCTTCCCACCCACTACTCCAGGTCCCAGCCCAGGGACCCTATTGATAGCAGCTGTTTGCTGTGTCCCTTTATCACCCTCTTCACCCTTACCTCAGGGCGTTGTCCTGACAATCACTACAACCAGTTCAGGACTCCTTCTCAATCTCCCTGGCTTCTGGCAGTATTCTGTCAGCCAAGGTACAGCAGCTCTATCCACACTCCTCCAGCTCTAACAGGGAACTGCTCTGGCAGGCCTTGCAGCTCTTCTTATACTAGCCTGCTGGGCCCTGATTGGTTGCATCCCACACAGCCGCTCTAGGCAGCTTGGAGGACCTCTCTACTGGCCTTTTTGGGGGTGGCAGGGCCACAAGGCCTCCAGCAGGGGTGGATTAGGCCCTGAGGCACCCATCACACTTACTCTTAGCTTTGAATTTCCTGGATTTCAAAATATTTATTTTTTCTATAACTTCAATGTTTTCACAAGACTTTATTCTTAGATAAACTATCTGTCTTAAAGATTTATCTTGGAAAATGTGCTATAGAAGCAACTTTGGAAGAGTCTGAGCAAAACCTCATTTGCATAGTCCCTTTTGGTGCTGGGGGAGACACCAACAAGCTGCCTTAAAACAAACGCTGAATGAGGGAAACTTGTTGAGGTCAGCCGAGGGAAAGAATGGGAAGTTGTTGGGAGGTTATAAACTTGCATTTATTCTTTCTCTCATCTTTTTTCTGAAAATGGCTCTCTTGCTTTGGTGCATCTTGAAGATTACTCCTGAGGGCATTCTGCACCAAAAGATTCAAAATATTTTGCACAAAATATTAAATTCTGCAAATTTTATGTCAAATGTGGAGGCTCTGGCACGGCATTGGGGAGCACAAGCCACTGGCTGCACGGATGTGGGAGATCACTGTGTAGCTCTCCCCACCTGGGATACTGACTCAGTGGTGAGGTTGCACCCTACCATGACAGCAGAAGGACCAGGCCTGCCCTAGAAACACCTCAGGGCCCTGCCCCTCCATGCCAGGTGTAGGCAGGCAGGCTCAGCAAGGCAGGATCCAAGTGTGCAGGGGCTTAGTGTGGGGGGATCCAGATGTGGGTTGAGAGAGAGTTCTGTGTGTGGCAATCTGGGTGCAGGCAGCTCAGTGAGGGATCCAGGTGTATGGCGGGGATCTGGATGCACAGGGGCTTGTTGAGGGGGTTCTGGGTGCAATGGTAATGGGACTCTGCAGGACTAGCAGCTGAGCCTGGTGTAGGGTAGGAGCCACCAGCTGAGTCTTCCCCAATTCTGCCTCCTGTCTCACAATAATTTACTTCTCTGCCGGCTGCCCATGGGAATTTTATGAATCTCAGTGGGGCCAAAACTGGGACTTGTGCCTAATCCCCAGAGTTAGGTGCCAAAGTCTAGCATTTAGGAGCCTAAGTGCCTTTGTCTTCCCACCCCACCCCCACACCTCTTAGAGCTCCCACAACACTCACATACTGAGGAAGCAGGAAAAGGGTATAAAAAACCCCACAAACTCCCTCTCAAATTCATGTAAAGACACCTACAGAGTACAAAAACATGCAAAAAATATAGTATTGAAAAATGATTCATTGACAAGCTAACATAAGAGGCACTAAATTCTTAATAAATAGCCCATGCAGACCAACTGAAATTACATTTCTATTTAAAAATATGCAGGCCTATGCGTCATTTACATTTTCAACTTACAAAAGCAAAGCAAATAAACACAAAAACAAACAAACCACCCCCTCCTCTAAACCTTGCTGCAGGGTAGTTCCTGGGTAATACCCTGACTAGAGCTAAAGATTTTAGGAACTCTTGGCCAGTCAATCTCCATTAAAATGCAAAAAGGCTGACTGATGGTTATTAATTAAATATTGTAACTTAGCATTAACATAAGAGATTTGCTGTGGGTTCATACCAAGCCTAGAAGGGGGAATGTGTGTATATTTGAAATACATGGTATAATTTTATGTATATAAAATATCACTTTATATATGAATAAATTATAGTTCTGTTTAATACATGTGGGCCAAATTGTTTTGTAATTTGGTGTAAATCTGCAGTAACTTCTATGCCACTGAGCTAAACTATGCATTATAGATAGTGAATAGCAGTAGATAAGGTATATCTTAACTTTAGTAAGGCTTTTGATACTACCTCGCATGACTGTCTCACAAACAAGCTAGAGAAATACAACCTAGATGGAACTACTATAAGATGGGTGCATAACTGGTTGGAAAACCATTCCCAGAGTAGTTATCAGTGGTTCACAGTCAAGTTGGAAGGGCATATCAAGTGGGGTCCCACAGGGATCAGTTCTGGGTCCAGTTCTGTTCCATATCTTCATCAATGATTTAGGTAATTACAGAGAGAGTACACTTCTAAAAAGTTCGCAGACAATACCAAGCTGGGAGGGGTTGCCAGTGCTTTGGAAGATAGAATTAAAATTCAAAATGATCTGGACAAACTGGAGAAATGGTCTGAAGTAAATAGGATGAAATTCAATAAGAACAAATGCAAAGTACTTCACTTAGGAAGGAACAATCAGTTGCACACAGGGGCGGCTCTAGGGATTTTGCCTCCCCAAGCATGGCAGGCAGGCTGCCTCTGGTGGCTTGCCTGCGGAGGGTCCGCTGGTCCCGCGGCTTCAGCGGACCAGGCGGGAGATCCACCGAAGCCGCGGGACCAGCGGACCCTCCGCAGGCAAGCCACCGAGGGCAGCCTGCCTGCCACCTTTGCGGCGCCAGCAGAGCGCCCCCCACGGCTTGCCGCCCCAAGCACGTGCTTGACGTGCTGCGGCCTGGAGCTGCCCCTGGTTGCACACATACAAAATGGGGAAGACTGCCTAGGAAAGAATACTGTGGAAAGGGATCTGGGGGTCATAGTGGAGCACAAGCTAAATATGAGTTAACAGTGTAACACTGCAAAAAAAAAAAAAAAGGCAAACAATTCTGGGATGTATTAGCAGTACTGTAAGCAAGACATGAGAAGTAATTCTTCTGCTCTACTCCACGCTGATTAGGCCTCCGCTGGAGTACTGTGTCCAGTTCTGGGTACCACATTTCAGGAAAGATGTGGACAAACTGGAGAAAGTCCAGAGAACAGGAACAAAAATGATCAAAGGTCTACAAAACATGACCTATGAGGGAAGGTTGAAAAAAAAAAGTTTGTTTAGTCTGGAGAAGAGAAGACTGAGAAGGGACGTGATAACCGTTTTCAAGTACATAAAAGGTTGTTACAAAGAGGAGGGAGAAAAAATGTTCTCCTTAACCTCTGAGGCTAGGACAAGAAGCAATGGGCTTAAATTGCAGCAAAGACAGTTTAGGGTGGCCATTAGGAAAAACTTCCTAACTGTCAAGGTAGTTAAGCATTGGAATAAATTGCCTAGGGAAGTTGTGGAATCTTTATCATTGGAGATTTAAGAGCAAGTTAAACAAACGCCTGTCTGGGATGGACTGGAAATACTTAGTCCTGCCATGAGTGCAAGGGACTGGACTAGATAACCTCTCGAGGTCCCTTCCAGTCCTACGATTCTATGATTTTCTTCTGTTCAATGCCTCTTGAAAAGCCATGTGTATCACAAGGCTTTCAAATACAAACCCACATGTGAATATACTACTATCACCCTTCCAATTTTTTTATTTCCTGTGACAGGGCAACCAACTCCCATCAGGCATGTATGTCCCTGGCTGGTGGATAGGGGAACATCCTGCAGAGGCAGAACAGCTGCAATTTTCCAGTAAACAGCTGCAGAGCAACTGGTGGCATCTCTTAGCAGGGCACGGTGGGATAGCTGGTGGTGTCACTACCGCTCTCAAATGCCACATAGATCCTATGATAAGTATAGGAAAGCAAATAAACACTGCCTTAAAATAAGTTTTGCCAGGGCAGGTGAGGCTTGGTAGCCTCAACAGGGATCTAGGAGGAGGGAAACACCCATTTCAAACCAAGGATGCCGGCTTGGACTGAGGACCCAAAAAGCTTGTCCAATAGATATGCTCATGTGAACTGATATCAATGTCACATGATGTTCATGTCAAATGGCTAGGGTGTTCCCTGCAAGAGACTTACACCAGTCTTGTCTGAATATTGTAACTGGGCAATGGCCGTTAAAATTAAAGAAGCAAGTTGGTAAGCGGCGAGAGCTGAGATATGCAAGTTGAAACACGGGAACGGTGACTGGAAGAGACTTGGAGGTATTTGAGGTCTTAAAGAGAATAGTAAAAGTGGCACGTGTACAAAGGACTACATGGAAAAGGTGTAAGCCAAGATACTAGTGGAGGGTCACAAAATCTACTATTCAGAGAGTTCAACCTCTTATAATGGTGTTGGAGTTATGCTGAATTATACCATGCACAGGCATATGACTGAGGTTTCCAGAAGGTCAAACCAACTAATATGTTGAACTGAACCGGGGATAGGTAAATAGCCATATAAGTGGGCATGCACCACAGCTAGGATAGAATCAAAAGGTCAGGAGTTTTTAAGATGAGTTATTGTGCCTTATTGGAAACATCATCCAATGAGAGAGGAGCAGATCTAAATGCACATGTTGGAACTGTGAAGAATGGGTACGAAGCAGTCCACAGAGGGCATGGCATTGCCCAGAAACGTCAAGGTGGAAATAGTCTTACAGACTTTTCTGGCACTGGACTTGGTGATTGTAAACACACTCTTTCTGAAGAGGGAAAGCCACCTAATAACCTATGCCAGTGGTGTCAAACTGATTTCTTCTTAACAAGAAGAGATAGTTCATGAATAATTACTAGTAAGGTAATACCCAGCTATGGCAGAGTGCTGGGAAACAGCTGAGCCAGCACTCTGGTCACTTCAACACAGATTAATCCACCCTGCCTCTCCCAGATAGATCTGACAAGGCCCAATTAGTGTATTAGAATGAGTTGGGGGAGGACTAATGAGCAAATTGGCCCATTAACACAGGAGGTATAAAGGCACAGGAAAAGAGCAGGGCTGGCTCCAGGCATCAGCACAGCAAGCTGGTGCTTGGGGTGGCCCATGGAAGGGGACGGCACATCCGGGTCTTCGGTGGCAGGTCCCTCAGTCCCTCTCAGAGGGAAGAACTGGCTGCCGAATTGCCACCAAATAATGAATCATAGAATCATAGAATCTCAGGCCTTCTCTACACTACAAGACTATTTCAAATCTACTTAAGTCGAATTTGTGGATTCGACCTTATGAAGTCGAATTTGTGTATCCACAGTAAATACACTAATTCGAATTTCTGAGTCCACAGTAACGGGGCTGGCGTCGACTTTGGAAGCGGTGCACTGTGGGAAGCTATCCCACAGTTCCCGCAGTCCCCGCTGCCCATTGGAATGCTGGGTAGAGCTCCCAATGCCTCCTGGGGGAAAAATGTGTCGAGGGTGCTTTTGGGTAACTGTTGTCATTGAACCGTCAATCACGCCCTCCCTCCCTGAAAGCTCCGGCGGGAAATCTGTTCGCGCCCTTCTCTTGTCAGTTACAGTGCGTACGCCACAGCACTGCGAGCATGGAGCCCGCTGCGATCATTGCTGCACTTATGGCCGTTGTCAACTCCTCGCACCTTATCATCCACCTCTTCCACAGTCAGCTGCTGAGAAATCGGGCGAGGAGGCTCCGGCAGCGCGGTGAGGACAGGAATTCACAGAGTGGCGCAGACCTCTCACAAAGCAGGGTACGCCGTGCCGTGGAGATCATGGTGGCAATGGGTCAAGTTCATGGTATGGAACGGCGATTCTGGGCCCGGGAAACAAGCACGGACTGGTGGGACCGCATAGTGCTGCAGGTCTGGGATGAATCACAGTGGCTGCGAAACTTCAGGATGCGTAAGGGCACTTTCCTTGAACTCTGTGACTTGCTGTCCCCTGCCCTGAAGCGCCAGGACACCCGGATGCGAGCAGCCCTGAGTGTGCAGAAGCGAGTGGCCATAGCCCTCTGGAAACTTGCAACGCCAGACAGCTACCGGTCAGTAGCGAACCACTTTGGCGTGGGCAAATCTACCATGGGGGTTGCTGTGATTGAAGTAGCCCACGCAATCGTTGAGCAACTTCTCTCAAAGGTAGTGACTCTCGGAAACGTCCAGGACATCATAGATGGCTTCGCCGCGATGGGATTCCCAAACTGTGGTGGGGCTATAGATGGGACTCACATCCCTATCCTGGCACCAGCCCACCAGGCCAGCGAGTACATTAACCGAAAGGGCTACTTTTCAATGGTGCTGCAAGCACTGGTAGACCATAGGGGACGTTTTACCAACATCTTCGTTGGGTGGGCGGGCAAGGTTCATGACGCGCGTGTGTTCAGGAACTCTGGTCTGTTTAGACGCCTCCAGGCAGGTACTTTCTTCCCGGACCACAAAATAACGGTTGGGGATGTGCAGATGCCTACAGTGATCCTCGGGGACCCAGCCTACCCGCTAATGCCCTGGCTCATGAAGCCCTATACAGGCGCCTTGGACAGAGAGAAGGAACTCTTCAACTACCGGCTGAGCAAGTGCAGAATGGTGGTGGAGTGTGCTTTCGGACGTCTCAAGGGGAGATGGCAGAGCTTACTGACTCGCTCGGACATCAGCGAAAAGAATATCCCCGTAGTTATTGCTGCTTGCTGTGTGCTACACAATCTCTGTGAGAGCAAGGGCGAGACCTTTTTGTCCGGATGGGAGGTTGAGGCAAATCGCCTGGCTGCAGTTTACGCTCAGCCAGACACCCGTGCCGAGAGAATATCCCAGCGGGAAGCGCTGTGTATCCGGGAGGCTTTGAAAGCAAGTTTCCTCGGAGAGCAGGGTAACCTATGACTCTCCACTTGCTTTCAAGAGAAACTGACCCTGGGCCTGTGTCTGTATGTGTCGATTTCGATCTGCGGTTACATACCCCGTTCTCCAAGTTTCCCCCACTTCCAAAGCACGTTTTAAAGCAAATTAATTGTAACGCTCATTATTAATAAATCTTTGTTTTACTTTGCATTTCTGTTCAGGTGTTGAAACATGGACGCATACTGTGCTGGGCACGGTGTGCACTGATGTACAGACCGCTTGTTCCATAGAGGAATGACATCCTCCTGCTCCTACATAGGTCTCTGGGGTGGGGGACGGTTGCAAGTGGTTGTGCATGAAGGGGAGGGTTTGCAGGAAGGGGTGGGTTTGCAGGAAGGGGCGAGTGGTGCCTTCTTTGGATAGGGGTTTGGATGATGGCAGTGGGCTGCGGGTTTGGGCGTAGGAAGGGGTGAGGGGTGTGGGGGAAGGGTGAGTATCTGTCCGTGGATGAGGGCTCTTGTTGGGGCTCAGGGCAGCGGAGAGGCTCGTTGCTACGGTGGAAGTGCATGGTAAGGGCAGCGTGCCTTAACATTAAGGGGGTGGCAGGCGCTAGGACCCTGGACAAGCATACACATCACAGAATGACCCGGGGCAGCATACACCACACAGAGTGACCCTGGTGCCTACTGACTGCAGTGTGTGTGTGCCCTGCAGTTGATCATGCCCCCAAGTCTGTACCCTGGTAATGTAGGCTATACCGTGCAATTATAAATCCCCTCCCCCCCCTACACAAAAAAATCCTCTGACACGAAAGACGTGACCGAAACAGTGAATAACAGCAAACAGCTTTTAATAATCTAATACACAGTGGGGGGATGAAACTTGGATTTGGGACTGGGTGAGCCTGTAAGGGAAGCACTTCTACAAATTTATAGCGTGAGAGGTGTGTGGTACATTAGCGCTATGCAGTGGTGCAGTGACAGTTCTCACGGCCCCTACCGCCCCTCCGTCTTGTACTTTTGGGTGAGGGGGGGGCAGGACTTCTTGGCGGGGGAGGGCGGTTGCAGATACACTGCAGGGGGGCTCTGTCCTCCTGCCTGCGGTCCTGCAGAACATCAACAAGGCGCCGGAGCGTGTCCGTTTGCTCCCTCATTAGCCCAAGCAGCGTTTGAGTCGCCTGCTGGTCTTCCTGCCGCCACCTATCCTCCCGTTCGATGTGTGTGCGATGCTGTTGACATAGGGTCTCCCTCCACTGTCTCTGCTCTGCTGCCTCGGCTCTGGAGCAGGCCATCAGTTCCGCGAACATCTCGTCCCTAGTCTTTTTCTTTCGCCGCCTAATCTGCGCCAGCCTCTGCGAGGGGGATGCCGGGGCAGTCCGGGAAAGAGCCGAAGCTGTGTGATGGGAAAAGTAAGTGATTTCCTTGAACAGATACATGTTTGCGAACAGTGAACACAGTCTAGTCAGTTTCTCTGAACAAGACCATACAGGGCAACAAGTCTCACGAGATCTCAGGACAAGTTCGAGATTTCGGAATACACTCTCATTGGCTGCGGCATTGCACAGGAGAGCGGACAAGTGGGGAGAGACAGCTGAATCCGTCTAGCAGACAGTCCTGGTAAGCCTTACAGCAGGGGGCCTTACAGTACATTCTGCTTATCAGTTAATGGATAGCTGTGCCCTCCCGCTAAAGGCAATCTGGAAATCATATACTCTGACCCTTTTCCAGCCACTCCCGCCAGTGCACGGGAAAGATCAATGTATGCTTTTCCTATGTGGCCTACAACACGTGGCTGTTAAGCGAGGGTCATTGTTATGCAAAGTAAAAGTCAACCATTCACAACAGTAACAATACACTAATTGCCCTAATTAGATGCAGCATTTCATGAACGAGATCACCCTGAGGCGGGTCCCTCGGAGTCACAAAGAGCGGATGCTAAGGGAAGCCCTGCAGAGACCAGGACCATATGCGGCCATGCTTGTGGAGGCAATGATTCCCATGTACATAAGGATGTCCTGGCGCGGAAGAGTGTGCTTCCACGGAGCACCCAACAAGGCACCTCTCCCCAGGAACCTCCTGCGGAGGCTTTTCGAGGACCTAAATGAGACCTTTCTTGAATTGTCCCTGGAGGATTATTGTTCAATCCCTATATGTGTGGACCTACTTTTCATATAGTTTTTCATTGAAAATTTTATATATAGTATTTCTATTTTTTTATACCTGTTTTATAAAAAATAAATGTTTACATGTTTATAGCACTTACCGCCTGATCCTTCCCCTGATTCAGAGTCCGGGTTAACGGCCGGGGAGGGTTGGTAGGGGATCTCTGTGAGGGTGATGAAGAGATCCTGGCTGTCAGGAAAAGCGGTATTGTGTTCGCTGTCGCCTGCGCCGTCCTCCACAGACCCTTCCTCATCTTCCCCATCGGCGAACATCGAGGAGGAACTGTCCAGGTTCACTATGCCATCCACTGAGTCCACGGTCACTGGTGGGGCAGTGGTGGCAGACCCACCTAGAATGGCATGCAGTGCCTCGTAGAAGCGGCATGTCTGGGGCTGGGCTCCGGAGCGTCCGTTTGCCGCTCTGACTTTTTGGTAGCCTTGTCTCAGGTCCTTGATTTTCACGCGGCACTGCATTGCATCCCGGCTGTATCCTTTCTCTATCATTGCTTTGGAGACCTTCTCGAAGGTCTTTGCATTCCGCTTGTTGGAGCGTAGCTCCGACAGCACAGACTCCTCGCCCCACACACCGATCAGATCCAGGACTTCCCAGTCTGTCCATGCTGGAGACCTCTTTCTATTCTTGGATTGGCCGGACTCCTCTGCTGGAGAGCTCTGCATCGTTGCAGGTGCTGCGGAGCTCGCCCCGATGTCCAGCCAGGACGTCAGATTCAAAGTGCCCAGACAGGAAAAGGAATTCAAATTTTCCCGGGTCATTTCCTGTGTGGCTGGTCAGAGAATCCAAGCTCGGACTGCTGTCCAGAGCGTCAACAGAGTGGTGCACTGTGGGATAGCTCCCGGAGCTACTAAGTTCGATTTGCATCCACACCTAGCCTAATTCGAGCTAGCCATGTCGAATTTAGCGTTACTCCACCTGTCGGGGTGGAGTACCGAATTCGAACTAAAGAGCCCTCTAGTTCGAATTAAATGGCTTCCTGGTGTGGACGGTTGAGCGGTTAGTTCGAATTAACGCTGCTAAATTCGATTTAAAGTCCTAGTGTAGACCAGGCCTCAGGGTTGGAAGGGACCTCAGGAGGTCATCTAGTCCAACCCCCTGCTCAAAGCAGGACCAAACCCAACTAAATCATCCCAGCCAGGGCTTTGTCAAGCCTGACCTTAAAAACCTCTAAGGAAGGAGATTCCACCACCTCCCTAGGTAACCCATTCCAGTTCTTCACCACCCTACTAGTGAAGCAGCATGGTGGAGTTGCTGCCGAAGTACTTTCCCCCCGCCCCCTCCTCTTCGCTGCTTGGGGCAGCAAAAAAGCTGGAGCTGACCCTGGAAAAGAGTGCAGGAGAGAGAGAGACAAGCTAGCTGAGCCAGAACCACAAAGGATCTCTGGGTAGGGATCTCTTCCCTTTTTTCTCCTTGGTAGAGAACTGAGGAGAAACCTGAAACTGTAAATAATTATGGTGTATGGATCAGTAATGTGGTGGGAAAAGCAAATGTAAATAGACTGCACTGGGGTGTTTAACAACTGAAGGTCTCTGAGTCTGCATAGAGAGAGCAGAAGACAGGAGTGGGACATCACCGTGTCACCCCCGTGGGAGTGTACTATGAACCAGCACAGACTTCTTATGGACTTCAGAATGCAGAGTCCTCAAAACACCAGAACCCCTGAGCACTGGAAAAGCCTAAGTGGTGGAAACTTAAAACTGGAAATAAATAAATAAAAAAACCAACAACTTTAAACAAGTAGTAATGAGTAGACTTCTTGACTACACACAGGGATGTGTGGAGGATAACTGGCACAAATTAAAATGAACATTGCTGGAAATGGCACATGAAGTCCTCGGAGTGGTGAAACCAGTACCAAAAAGGATTTGAAGGGAGACTTAGTGGTAGAATTCTCAAGTTAAAGAATCCATTGAGAAGAAAAAGGTAACCTTTAAAAAATGGCAGGCCAGTGGCTTGAGCAATGATAAGATGGCATATATGGAAGAAAACAAAAAGGCCAAATAAGTATTGTGACAGCTAAAAATTTGGCTTGTGGCAAGCTATATAACAGCTTAGGAGGTTATGAGAGAGAACAGACCATCTACAAACTCACTTGGGCAAGAAAGAAAACAATAAGGGATGTAAGAGAGTTTGCTTATATTAGAAATTAACAAGATTGCAAATGAATGGTGAACCAATCAATGAAGTCTGGGGTGATCATTTTGAGAGTGATCAATGAGGAGACTCCAAGAGAAAACTACAAATCTGTAAGCCAACCTGTGGTGTGATAGATTAAATACAGGAGGAAGATGATGTAGAGGCACTTATGAAAAAGAAAAGGAGAAAGCACCTGGGACTGATGAAGTACCGGTGGATGCACTGACATCATTGGGAAGGGAAAGTATCAAGTATTTTACAACTCTGTTAAATGATATTCTCAAGAAAAAGAAATTGTCAGATTAATGGTGTAAAGCTTTGTGGTGCCCTGTAGCAATGCTGTGACTCACCCCTGCAGCCCCTCCTGTCAGTCATCCTGGGAATTAGCTCTTTTGACCCAGAGTGCCCTCTGCAGGCCAGTGTCCTGCTTGCCACTGGCCCCCCATGTCCCTCCCAGACTTGGTGCCCCTTATCTTCAGGCACTGTCCCCTGGCAGTGCATCCACTCTCTGGGTCTCCCCACCCAGGGGAACCCACACCCACTATCTTCACCTCAGTATAGCCACTGCCAGTCATTAACTAGCCCCCATTCCCTGGGTCAGACTGCAGTATAAGTGCCACTCATCACTGGAAAAGGGGGGTTTCGACCTTCTGCCTCTACCTATCTTTGGGCTGCCCCCTGAAACCCCAGTACCTATTCAGCCTTACACTAGGCCTGCGGGGTTTCCAGGCCTTCTGGCCTTCCCCTGGCTCTGCTCCACCTCTGGTACACTCCCCAGCAGCCAGACCCATCTCCCTCTACAGCTAGAGGAGACTATCTGCTCTGGGACCCCTGCCCTCTTGTAAGGGGCAGCTGAGCCTGCTTCCCCAAACAGCCTGGGAACTGCTTGCTCCCTGCCAGAGCCCTCTCCTGGGCTGTTTTAAGCCCTTTAAGGCTGGAGTGGGTGACCACCCTGCTACATGCCTGTTTTAACCTGGAACCCAATAGGTACATGCCTGTTTTAACCCGGAAACCTAATAGATACATGCCTGTTTTAACCCGGAAATCTAATAGATACATGCCTGTTTTAACCCGGAACCCAATAGGTACATGCCTGTTTTAAAACATAAAGGAGATATTACACTGTATGCTAATTATTGCCCAATTAAGCTGATATCACATGCTATGAAAACGTGGGAGAAGATTATGGAAAAGCATTTGTGTGGATCAGTGGAAATCTGGAAGGATCAGCAGGGACTTCTGTGTGGAAGGAGTAAAATTTACACCATCGTTCTATGAATCCTCAAGGAGAAGCTCAAAGAAAAAAAGGGTGGCAACTGGGTATATTCTTTGTGGACTTGGAGAAGGCATATGATTATTACCAAGATAATTAGTTTTGTGGAATTTGCAACGGAGAGGTGTACTAGAAGGATATGTCTGTTTTTATCTGGTTATGTATGATGGAGTCCAAACCATATGAGGCTACAGCAAGAATTTTCTGTAAATGGCCTGCATCAGGGGTCAGCATTGGATCCTTTTTTGTTTGTGGTTTTCATGGATGTGATAAGTGAGAATATATGAAGGGAGTCATCTTGGAATATGGTGTTCGCTGATGACTTAGTGATATGTGCAGAAGATTGTGAGATACTTTGAACAAGTACAACACAGTTTTGAGCAAGTGGGACTTACAGAGATCTTTGGTGAGACTGAGGCTTTGATAACAGAGGGAGGAGGACTCACCACAAAGAATATTGCAGGCAGATAGTGTAGAAGAGTGAAATAATTTAAATATCTAGGATCAATGGTTGCTGACAATGGTTCCCTCCTACATGATGCCTGGCATCATATCAAAGCTGCTTGGTACAAATGGTAGGAGCTGACCTCAGTTCTCTGTGATAAAAATATACCAATAAATGTAAAAGGTAGTGTGTAAAACTGTAGTTCAACCCATCCTAATGTACAGAACAGCGTCCTGGCCCGCCACAAGAAAAGAAATCAGTATGCTCTCCATTATGGAAATGAAGATATGGAGATAGTGAGATGACTGGACATTCCTTGAGAGGAAATGAACTGAGGTTGTAAAGGGCCTAATGAGGGTTGTCCCAACTGAAGACAACTTGAGGGAGGCTATGCTACATTGATATGGACATGTCCAGCAGAGACCTGAGAGTTATATTGGTAAAATGGCCCTTGTGCTGATCTTGGACGGAAGATGACTAAGGGAGAGGACAAAGACATGGTACATGGACCAGGTATCAGCAAACCGTAAAAATACTAATTTGCTTGACAGCCAGGTGTACAGTTATGAGTTTTGAAAGAAGGCAATAAATGTTGCTTACCCTGAAAAAGGAAGTGGCAAGAAAGAAGATACTAATGTTTTTATTTAACCAAACAACTCCCCCTTCTGAGTTATCACCAGATTTTGTATCCCTGTATACATTCTTGCCTGTCTTTTAGGCTAGCTCTTACAACTTGCGTTCTGCATGCATGGAGCCCTCTGGCTGGGTGCGGAGCCAGGTTTAAGTCACTAGGTCTGTGCACAGATGTAGGGGTCTGCCCACATGGAACAAGATGCAGGATAGTGGCCATATATTTAAACTGCTGGAAGGGGCACAGTCTTTATACCTAGGGCAGAGCAAAGCACAATGTTGATGCATAGTAAATAACATTGCACAGTAGAGTAGGTGAGATCAGAATCTGTGTTTGTGAGAAACCAACCTTGCAAAATTGTCATAAAAGCAGTACAAAATCGATGAAGCTGTGCTTGGCGATGATGATAACGGGGGAGAAAAGATAGTGTTCATGCCTGTATTTTAAATAAATAAAATTGCTTCTCCCAGGCAAGCAAGAAGGTGGAATTTTGCAAGGCTGGTTAGACACAGCTTTGCATCAGGCGCCTGCACAATGATTTATCAATCATAGGTAGCACAATGATGTAATATACATATAGGTGCAGGCAGCTTATCACACGTATACCTAGCTGTCTGTGTAGAAACCTACACAGAAAACGGGCCAAGTCCTGCTCTGCTTACACCTGAGAAATCTCCCCGCACCGGCCCTAAATCCAGGGGCTTAGCTGTGGGGCCTTTGTCTATGCAGTGTATGCCGTGCAGGGGGAGCCGCACCGCGGGCTGTCGTGCCCCCGCCCCGCTGTGCAGCAGAGGAGCTGCCCGCTCCAGGTCCCCCCCCGCGCCTCAGCTGGAGGATTACAACAGGCCTGTCCCAAGCAACCACCGCGCTGCATTTTTCCGCCGACTAATAATTCACGGTGTGGGTGGGGGAGGAGAGAAATGGTTTTTTTCTCGTCCTGCTTCCCCTTTAAGAGGCGGAGGTGAGGGAGTTTGCGGAAGGGAAAGATGAGCAACGCGCGCTGAGTGGTCGGCCTGGTCTCGTGACGGCAGCTAGCCCCGCCCCTGATTCTTCCCCCCCCATTCTAGCCCCCACCCCCGCGTTCCATTGTGAGTGCGAGCTCCGCGCGGCCCCGCCCCCACCCGTAGCCCCGCCTCCTTTTTTCTCTTGGCTCATTTCCGGCCGCCGTCGCTCGCTTCCCTGTGAGGACTCGGGAGAGCGAAGAAACAACAGCCGCCATTTTGTTTGTGTGTGAGCGACTGAGGGAGGGCGAGAGAGACCGAGCCGGACGGGGCGAGCAGCGCAGAGAGAGCCAGGGGCCCGGGCGGGGAACGGGGAGAGAAGAGAGAGTCCGAGACCCAGCCCCCACGTACATCACTCCAGCCCCACAACCAGCCGCCGAGAGCCAGGCAGGGGCAGTAGGGAGCCTGCGCGCTCGGCCTCCTCGCTCAAAGCCCCGTCCTACCCCGCCCCGGAGCAGAGGAGACCCCCCCCGCGGTCTGTTTAATCCGCAAGGGGCAGATTTCCCCCTCTTGGCCCGGTATTTTGGGAGGCGTCTGGACCCCCGTTGGGGCCCCCGCCCCCTATGGCGGAGGCGAGAGGGCGTCCCGGCAGCGCCTGAGCGGCGGTGGGAGAGGCGGAGAGTGACCATCGCCGAGCGCAGGGGTGGGGGAAGAGAGGAGCCTAACACCCCCCGCCCTGCCCAAACCCAGCGCTAATAACCACCCTCAGCCGCTGGGGAGGGGGAAGGTAGCGCGAGAGAAGGGGGGAGGGGCCGCCTGCTTCCTCCTCCTCTTCCTCCTCCTGCTTTGGGATCGGTCCCTCCGCTTGCTCTGGGGGGCACCCTGCTCTTCGGGCTGAGAGAGAGCGCGGAGGGGGCGCCGAAACCCGCCCCTGCACCCCCATCCCGAGATCGGCGCTGCCTGCATCAGGACAACAACCCCTCCTTCTTCCCCGCACAACAAGATGTGAAGCGGAGACTCCTGGGACTTATCCTCACCCTCCTCATCCTTCCAGCTCCCCTCTCTGCAGCCATTAGTGCCTGGCGAGGAAGAAGCAGGGGGAGCTGGGGACCCCGCACACGCGCTGTCTTCCTCCCCTCCAGCCCCTTCGCGGGCGGTGGGTTTTTTTTTTTTGCAGGGTGGTGTTGGACAGGGAAGGAGCTGCTAGAGGAGGGTGATTTTTTCTCTCTCTCCTTTTTCCTCCTCCTCTCCCCTCCTTCGCCCGCCTCCTTGTGGCGATGAGGAGGAGGAGAACGACGCCGAGGAGGAAGAGGCTGATGGCGGCGGTGAGGCGGCAGCAGGAGGAGGAGACCCCCCGGAGGATGAAGATGATGGTGGCAGAGATGAGGAAGCACCAGCAGCACAACAGCCGGGATTAATTTGACTAAAAACCCACCAGCCTCTTCTCCTTTTTTTTATTTCTGGCGGGGGCGCTTTCCGTGTTCTTCCCGTCCCTCTGCCTGTGGCCCGGGGGAAAAGGCCTCTTCCCCACCCTACTCCCCACCTTTCCCCCCTGCTGAGCTGGTGCCACCCTACCAGAAACCGAACCCGAGGGGCAGAAAAAGGGGAACTTGGCCCCCCGCGTCCTCCAGATCCGTCGCTCGCTCTCCTTAGTCTTCAGCTGCGTCGGGGGCCCGAGAGGAAGGCGAAGATTTTGGGGATCCCCCGTCTCTCTGCTCGTTGTGTTTGTCTAAAAAGAATTAAAAATGGCCGAGAATGTGGTGGAGCCGGGCCCGCCTTCAGCCAAGCGGCCTAAACTCTCCTCACCGGCGCTCTCCGTGTCCGCAAGCGACGGCACAGGTCAGTCTCAGGGGCCCAGACCCCCTCCCATATCCCAGCTGTACACCTAAAACCCTTTCTCTCGCCTTCTTTTCCCCATCTTTTTTCCTCCAGCTTCACTTCTCCCCTCCCCCTTACTGTCTTTCCATTTGCACCCCTTTTTCCTCTGCACCTATGTGTATTAATCTCCTCGGAGGGTATTTAATTGCTCTTGCCCTTTATTTGTTGGACGTGATTGAGAGGAAAGCTGTTTGGTTTATTATGCATGTGGTCATTTGCAGAAAAAGACTAACAGTGTTACCTTTTTCATCCTTTTCGTTGTAATAATTATATCAAACTCACTCTCTGTATCTTAATTCTGATTATGTGCATAAAATATTGCACACAAGCATCCTCTTCATCACTCTTAACTGTGTGTATGTGTGTATATATATATATATATGTATATGTGTGTGTATATATATATATATATATATATATACACACACGAATCTCTCTTACTGTTGGCTTATATGTAAGGATTTTATATCACATTTTTTTTCTAAATAAGGGATTGACGTCTCTTCCATTCTTCATTTTAGCCCTTGTTTGCATTTTGGTTATTCTATTTACTTTTTTACCTTTTCCCTTCACCCTTTCTCACCCTACTCTTTCTCAGAGGAAAAGCGGTTCTGTTTTTTGTTAGAAATTTAGCTTAGTCTTAAGTTTAAAGACCTAGATTGCAGATTTTAGTGATGTGTAGGGCTTTTTAAGAGCCTTTTTATCTTCATGCAAACACATAGCGTTTCATCTTATTTGCATTAAGAATCAATATGGAGCGCAGTTCATTTTGCATCTCCCATTTCTTTGCTGTGAGGCCAAAATGTCTGAAATTCCCATGTATGTTTATTGGGTTGTGAAGATGAAGGGGGCTTTTTCTTTGCAATCCCTGCAAGGATTTTTAACTGTTCTTTTTTTTTTTTTAGGGAGGAACCAAGCTAGAGGGTGTAAATTTTGGGTGTCTCAATCCCCAGCAAACATAAACTGTGTGTACTGGAAATTAACAATATGCTGTTCTTTTTTTCACTGCCTCTTATTAAAATGCAGATAAATATTTGGTCATTTTGCTTTGAGAGTACTGAGCAGCCTGCCCCTAGTTGTTTCTCAAAACTCGCTTTTAGACTTCTTAGCCAAAAGAAAACTTTGGGGACTCCCCCAACTCTGTCTGTCTCCCCCTGCCATACATTGTCTAGTTATGGTGGTGGTTCCTTGTAGGCACCAGTTTTCTTGTTCATTGTAATTGTTTGAGCTGCCAGGAAAATAAGTAAAAAATGGCTGGCCATCAGACAGTAAACAAGATGTTTAAATGTCTAGCTTTCAGTTGTACAGTGGTTTAACTGGAATCATCTTAATTAAATTTTTTTTTTGCTGATCTTTTTCTTTGTTCTGGATTAATGAAGTTTTAATTGGTGTATAATTGTAAAAAAAAGTTTGCCGAGAACTTTTAGAGCACATTAAGGCATAGGCAGTGTTACAGAGACTGTGAAAGGGGGTGATGCATTTCTGTCCCAAAATCAACAGGTCCAGTCTTCAATTAGAAGAGGGAGATAGGAGAGTTCCTCTTCTTCCACCCTGTCAGACCAATGGTTGATTTTTTTTTAGCATTACTTAGAAAGCAAGTACTTGAATTCAGTAGCCTTCCTATATTTCCTTTCCCTGTCAAGTTGATCATTCAACAGGGGATTGTTTTAGTTCAAAATCATATCATCCCCTCCCCCCCCCCCCCAATTCATTGTGTGGAAAGTTCCAAATTTGACTTCAGGCTTTTTTTTGTCTGTGTATGTGTGGGAAATTAGGATACTGTTTAGAATAGTTGGACAGGTGGACACTTTTTATGTATTTGATGGAAAGTATAAAAACATTGGTTGTGCCAGGCTACAAGGAGCTTATTTCTATTTAACAAGTGCAGATGCTCAATATATTTAATATAATGTGAGCATTTTAATCAGAATTGGGTGTCTTAATAGTTGAGGAGTCATTGTATAGGTCTGATCAAACACTTACTACATATATTTTAACTATTTCTTAGGAATTCAGATGTGACATAATAGTGGACAAAACAGAATGTACTTTGTTCATAAGACTTGTATAAACTCAAACTTTATTTCATTCAACAGGTAATGCAGAGGCTTTGGATAGTGTAAATTTTTCATATGAAATTACTCAGTAGTTATTGATGAAGACTTCTTTACTCTGGGTTCTCATGTTAAGTAACATATTAACATTGTGGGGGCTTTGAGGCACAGTACTATGTTTGTTACCTGGGCAGTAGTATGCGTTCATCTCACAAGCGCACTTATCTTGCAGAGTTGAATATTACGATGTTTCTTTAAGTCAAAATCCATCATTTGCGGGTTTTATTCCCTCACTTCCATTGCATGACTGTTTTTTGTCTCATGTCATCCTGTTTCCATAAACACCAGTTCTCCAGTTTCTACTATATCTTTTTAGGCTTTTTCCCTTTCTTTTCCCCAACTAACTTTGAATTAGTGATGTGTAGTGTGGTAGGTCTTAGCTGTAGAATGGGGTGTGTTTCCCCACTCCTAGGATAATTATTGCATCATGCTTTTGATCTTACCTTAATTTTTTACTAGAAACATTACATTTTTTTCTGCAGTAATCTAAATATTAGATTATGAACACATAAAGAAGTCTGTGAAGTGAGGAGTCAGAAATTTCTGAATTGTTGTGGCCATTTCACCTTGCTTGCAAGTGTGAAGGGGATTCTTTTTTTATATTTCTCACTGTTGGCTTATTTGGTTCGGTGTTAATTTAAAATATGGATTTGGCAGATTGGAGACCTAAGAGCAGTGGTGAGTCTAGTTGAGTTGCTAGAGCTGAAACTAGCAGATGTCAAATATTTTCAACATACAGAAGCCATAATTCATCCCCAATTGTGTTTTTTGTTGCGTACCAAGACTATATAGTTAGTTGGTTTTCAGACTGCACACAAAAAAGGAAGGTTTTGGGATTCCGTTTCAGAACACAAAACGCATTGGGAGAATTCAAAAGGTGTTCACATGGGTTGCACTAGTAAACCTAATTTCTTTGCTCATCCAGTAGCTTCTTGCCCACTGTCACAGTGCTGGATCTCTTTCTAAGAAGCCTTGGCTGTTATTTCTTTCCTGTTTTGAAAGTAATGTTTGCTCTGAAGCCATAGAAAATGGTATAACTCAAGAGCTTTCACAGTTTAAAAATGTTTTATATAAATGCAAAAATAAATTCTAGTAAAGGCTAAATTTCTTGTCCAGAGGAAGAAGCAGGAAGGGAATACTGTATTACCAACCAGCTCAAGTATTTAACTGCAGGTTCATATCATTTGCCAACACTAAAGTACTGTTATACCTACTGGATACTGAGGAGTATCAGAAAATCTTGATATTGTGAATAGTTTTTCTTCTAGTAAATTAATGGTTAAACTTTACATTTTGTTTTGTAATCCCTTTAATTCTTAATGCATCCATTAAAAACTCTTGACTTTAGGAGCTGAACATCTTAGATTTTCTCAATAGTTATAAAAGTACTGGTACCACTTCAGTGCGAACAGTTGACAAAAATTGGTGGGAAGGCGGTCTAATACCTGTCTATGCATGTGAAGCCCTAAGCTGAGTTCTTCAAAGAACACTAAATCTGAACACTTGAGCCAGGTCTATGCTAGAAACTTTTGCTATTATAAGCAATATCAGTTAAGGGTTTTTGGTGACATTTATGTCCTGGCGAAAGCCTTCGTGTAGACTTGATCATTCCTTCATAAAAGTGCTTTTGCTGATGTAATGTATTTCATTTGGGTACCTGGTATAAGCTATACTAGCAGAAACACTGCTTTTTAAAAAAAAAAAAGCGTAGCTGCAGCTTTCACTTAGATTCTGTTGCTATATTTATACCCAGCAACCTTTTCTCAGTGTAATCTAGGCTTTGGAGTAAAAGTCTACCATATTTATTTTTCTTAATACTGTAATTAAATGCTTGACAAATGCTTTATGTAAATTTGGCATCCCAAATAGTCTTCAAAAATACCAAATATTTTTTAAAGTTCATTTTGGGCAAGACTTCCTTCCATTAATCAGGTGTGTTAAATGGTGTCATGTATTTGGAGAGGGTATCCTGAATTTTGTATTCCTTGATAAATGTCATAACATTGTAGTAGACAGTGCAAGATCTTTTGGTTGTTGGATATAAAAATATTGTTTGAAATGTAAGTTGTAAAATATTAAACAACTCCATCATTTCCTGAGATAACCGTTAATATACAGATTTGTGGTAGAAGAGATCTGTATGTATATTTGTAGTATGGAATTTAGCATCCTTTAGCTAGGCATATTCAAAAATCAGATTCTATTGATTAACAGCAGCCCATAGAGCCAAATGTACATCCCCATAATCTCCCTTCCACTTGGTATCCATTTTTTATAAATCTTGATTTTGTTCTCATCTTGACCCTTAATTCTTCTGCATACTTCATACCCAAAGTGCATACCAGGGGTAGGCAACCTATGGCACGTGTGCTTGAGCTGATTTTCAGTGGCACTCACACTGCCCAGGTCCTGGCCACCGGTCGGGGAGATCTGCATTTTAATTTAATTTTAAATGAAGCTTCTTAAACATTTTAAAAACCTTATTTTACTTTACATACAGCAATAGTTTAGTTATATATTATAGACTTAGAGAAACAGACCTTCTAAAGACATTAAAAGCTATTACTGGCACGCAAAACCTTAAATTAGAGTGAATAAATGAAGACTCGGCACACCACTTCTGAAAGTTTGCCAACCTCTGGTGTATACATTTCTCTCTTGTAGTGAAAACCTTCAGGACTTGCTCCTCTTATAAAAATGATTCGTATTCTCATCTTCTGTCATCTGGTTTACTGTAATTCTTTGTATAGAAGATGTAATTTTCATTGGTTTTTGAAATACGGAGGGTTGTTTCTTCATTAGAAACACCTCACCTCAAATTTTAATCTGGCTCCCCATCTATTTCAGAGATTGATACAAAGTCTCTACCCAGTTTTCAGGCTCCCTCTTGGAGTTTCTCTCCATTTGTTTGACCTCACCTTTTTTCTTTCTAGCCTTCTCTCCTTTCAGGTCTGACTCCTGGCCCCTTTCTTGCACAGCAATCAGATCTTACTCCTGAGTTCCCCTCCCTTTCAACTTTACATGTGCTCTTTCTCTCTGAAACTTGGGTGAGTGAGTGTTGCAGTTCACCTTATTTTCATTTGCTGCCTCTTTAATTGTATAATCAGATAACTTACAAAGTTTTTGTATTATAGCAAATAAAACTATTTTTACTTGTATTAATTACAGCGGTGCATCTGAGACTGTGATAGACATTGTACAGACTCATAGTAAGTTATAGTCATTCTCTAAAGAGCTTACAGTCTCAATAGACAAGATATGCAAAGGGTAGGGAGAGAGAACCAGAGGCATGGAGAGGTGAAGTGACTTGTTCGAGACCATGTAACAGGTAAGTGGCAGAGCCAGGAAGAGAACTTGGGTCTCTTGACTCATGTTCCTGTGCCCTATCACAAAGTCGCACATCTTCACACTCCCTTTACTATGAAATACTGTCCATCAGCAACCACGCTGTAGGCAACTGTCAAGAAGTCACTTGGAAATCTTTATTTTTATAACTTAAATGTATTTTTCACTCATTTTGCTTGTTCTGGTACCAGGAAAAATTAGAGACTTAATTAAAAAAACAAACAAACAAAGACCTGAAATTATTACATATATTTAAATATTAGAAATTATTTAAAAATGAGATTTATTACCTTTCCTGGTGAGACCCAGTTCTACTTTTTTTTTTTTCCTCTTCACTGTTTTTGTTGTTTGAAGTGTTAATGGTGTCAGTTGTTACAAGAGAAACAGAGAACCCTTAATTTGGGGGTTGGACAGGTAGAAAATAATGTAATAATACTGTATTGTTACAGTTGGCAATTATTATTTTAATTTACACTAAATAATTGGTGTGAGGGAACTGAAATAATTTTTAGTTTGTAGTCAAGTGGACTGTCAAGAACCCTGTGGTTAGAATAAGATTTTTTGAGAAGAACAGTAACTTGATATTTCTATGGTGGTTGATTCAAAAATCAATGATCCTGCAGACTTGCATTCCATTCCTAATCATATGATACCTATAACTATTTATTTTTCTTTCCGACACTCACTGAATTGCACATGTAAAATTGCAGTGTTCTACACACTTTTTAAATTTTAATATTTTAAAATTTAAAATAATATACACAAGTAAAGCTCTATGGAAATATAAATTGTGTGTGTGTATTATGCAAACTACAAGTAAAAACTAAGTCCTGGGCACTGTACAGTGTAGACACCTGAGATCAGAAGGGGGTGTGTATTACTTAAAAGGAAATAGCAACTAACAAATGGATTTCTGAAATTTCAGGAGAAAACCTTGCTGCTGAATTCAGGAATTTTAGATGCTAGATTCCAACAAAACCTAGTTACATTTAAGTAAATGCGGTTGGGATGGTCCCTTGTTAAATGATCTATTTCAGGCTGAATCCTTAACTCTGCGTAAAAGGAGCCATCAGTTCAGATCCTTAATCAATTCTTTGTTAAAACACTTGTGTAGAGAATTTTTTTACTAATGCTTGTGGGTTGTGTAGAGGCGGGGAAGATTAAGCATATTACTGGAAGAATTCTGGCTCTTTTCTATGGATTGCTATATCTAAAGTGTACAGCAATCTTTCTCTGCCAGTGGATTTAATGGGACTTATAAGTATATCTATTGCAAGTTTTTTTTCCCCCCTACTTTTGGTTGGTTGTCTCTAGTCTCTCCTCCATGACTTGCCCACATGCTTCAGTGGGACAGTCTTCCAGTGCATGCTCTATTGATGTAATAATCTTACTTTAACCATTTTCTGCACATTAACCAGTGCCCCTCTGTGGAGATTGAGCCCAAAGTCATTTAGATTTGTTATCTGACAAACTAAATAATTTTGCTGATTTGTTTACCTGTCAGCTTAAACTACTTATATGGTCTCCAAGGATTTGGCTTCTCAGTCTTTACCAAAACTGTAGCAGCAGGTTGAAGTAAAATACATCTGTCTCTGCATATGGCTGTATTCAGTGACATGCAAAACATCGTGATCCCACTGAATTTGGATACATGAATCCGACAAGCAAGACATAAACCATAGTTATTTTATACACAGGAACCTTTTATTTGCTAAGCGGTAAAGCAGTGTCCATGGGTATGATCCGATATTTCTTTCTTAAAGCATGTTTCCTGATATTACGTTGTTATATGAATCACAGCACAAAATGACAAATGTCACTTAACTTTTCTATGTATTTTGAAGGCTTTACTTTGTCATATACAAATAACTGTCCTCAGATATGCTTTTGTTGTAGGATTTTTTAAAAGAGAATGTTGGCACTTCATTTTTCCAAGAATTCTGAACAGCTCCCATTTTTAGATGGGGGAATTGTAATGGGTGACTCAGCCAGGTGTGTAATTGTCAGCTACACTTCCGTCAGCAGAGATGTGGAATTGATGTGACACTAGTTAGATTCTCTCCACTTCTGTTGTGAAAATGCTGTGTGCAGGAGCAGCGGTAGTATAGGTGATTCACCACTGCTGGTGTGAGGTAGAATGGCAAGAGAAGTTTTTCTCTTTTGTCCTCCTGTCCTTTTCCACAGCACCAGTGCAAAACCATGCCTATATTAGCGCTCTTCCTCCATTTAGGATTTTTTCAACAGGATGCTGGAGTTCAGGACCACATCAGTTACAAGTCTCTGCTGATGTTGCTGGGAAGCATGAGCGAGAGTGAGCCCTGGTGATTCTTCTACAAAAGAATTTCTGAAATGTATAGTTGCTATAGATCGGGGTTGGCAACCTTTGGCATGCGGCCCATCAGGGTAATCCGCTGGCAGGTCGCGAGTCGTGTTTATGTTGACCGTCCGGAGGCACAGTCCCCTGCAGCTCCCTGTGGCAGCAGTTCGCCGTTCCCGGCCAATGGGAGCTGTGGGAAACGGCGGCCAGCACATCCCTGCAGCCTGTGCCGCTTCCTGCAGCTGCCATTGGCTAGGAATGGTGAACTGCGGCCACTGTGAGCTGCGAGGAGCCGTGCCTGTGGACGGTCAATGTAAACATAATGTCTTGCGGCCTGCCAGCGGTTTACCCTGATAGGCTGCATGCCAAAGGTTGCTGACCCCAGCTATAGATTAATGTTTTCAACCCAAGCCACTGACTTAGTTTTTCTCTTTGTAGATCGTAAGTATGGGGTGAATAGGTGGGCTGTCCTAGTAAGCTAGAGTACCTTGCAAATAAGCTGTAGACTACTTAAACTAAAGGTCACAAAGTATTGCAGGGCTACTGACTTTTTTTGGTATTCCAGGTAGAAAGTTCACCCATGGCATAATAGTGAATGGTTGCTTCGTTGTGCTTTCTTCTGGTGGTCCACAATGTTAGTATGCTAAAATAGGCTCCTGTGGCACCTTATAGACTAACAGACGTTTTGCAGCATGAGCTTTCGTGGGTGAATACCCGCTCTTGCATCTGAAGAAGTGGGTATTCACCCACGAAAGCTCATGCTGCAAAACGTCTGTTAGTCTATAAGGTGCCACAGGACTCTTTGCTGCTTCTACAGAACCAGACTAACACGGCTACCCCTCTGATACTAAAATAGGCTCATTCACCTCTAATTTCAACTTGTACTAGGGCCCATAGTGCTCAGAAAATTGAGACTCTTCAGTAAAACTTACATATTTGAAAACTGCTATACTTTAAAGCTGGTGTCAAAACTGTACAAATGAAATTCCTATCTGAAGCTTATGTATTTTTCTTAAACTATTATTTTGAATCAGTCTAGCTTTACAAAGCCTACGCTATATATAGGTGGCACATCCTTGGCTGAGGAATGTACTAGGCCAGGGGTAGGCAACCTATGGCACGTGTGCCGAAGGCGGCACGCAAGCTGATTTTTCAGTGGCAGTCACACTGCCCAGGTCCTGGCCACCAGTCCGGGGAGATCTGCATTTTAATTTAATTTTAAATGAAGCTTCTTAAACATTTTAAAAACCTTATTTACTTTACATACAACAATAGCTTAATTATATATTATAGACTTAGAGAAACAGACCTTCTAAAAACATTAAAAGCTATTACTGGCACGCAAAACCTTAAATTAGAGTGAATAAATGAAGACTCGGCACACCACTTCTGAAAGGTTGCTGATCCCTGTACTAGGCAATAAGTTGATTAACAAAATGTTTCAGTTGATATTAAGCTAAGCTCTTACCTTGGTATATTGCAGCCATTATTAACTATTAATGTCCAAGGCCCCTCATGTTGTTTATAACTTGGGCCAGTAGTCACTGAACAAAACTAATGTAGAAGCTTTGCATTGTGTATTTTTAAATCTGGTTTACTCAGATACCGGTAACTTTTTAAACTTCCCCCTTTAGTTATTGTTAATCGCTTTCAGAATGGTGAATGAGTTGATATGTCTCCTTAGCTCATGTTGGTGAAAAGCACTCGAGATCATTTATAAACCTTAACATTTTATTTCAAAATATTTTAGTGACCAATTAATAACAAAACTTTAACATATTAATCAGTTTAATGTTAAAGTAGTAAAGTTCTCCAGATGTCAAATCCAGAATAAAAACAGGATGGAAACTGGGTTACAACCTCTTTGAATCAGATGGCTCAGTAGTTTTAGTGCTCTTGATTGTGGCACTGATCCAAAGCCCATTTTGAAGTCAGAGTCCTTCTATTGACTTCAGAGGGCTTTGGATCAGGCCCTGAGTGAACTTTCAGATCACTGTTCTGAGCAAAATGGAATGTTTTCTTTTGAGGAAGAGCTGTGTGGTGATTGTGGGGTGTATACAAATTACACGGTATATGAATTTGCACAAAGAATGAGCACCCCAAGATAAATTCTTTTCAGATTGGGCTAGAGCAATAAATGGCCTTTTATAACATTTACTTGTCATCTTTCTCTTTGCAAATTAATTATATCAAATGTGTGACAATTCTCTCCCCCCCCCAAAAAACAGCCCCACAAAAAAACAAAAAACTGGTAGATGAGCTAATATGTACGTCTGCCACTGCATTGGACATTTTCACTAAGAAACTTTGGGTTGCTGCTACGAGCCTCTGTCTGAAACGCTTGGTTTACACTCCTAAAATGGCTTATAGGCTTCTATTTGCAGACTTTCAGGGATTCTGATTACTCTAACATGAGGTATTGAAAAGTTGTTCTGGTTAGGCACAACTGTTGGGTAGGGTTTTGCTTGCAGTCCCAAACTTTGAATTCAGGCATCTTATTTTCCTTTTGATTTCCTTGAGGCAGAATGCTCATGAATACTGCATTACAGTGGGGTCTTTGGGGTGTGATGTGGTGGTGAGGGGAAGCAAAAACCACAATTTCTTACAGTAAGGAGAATTAAAAACCTAATGCCAGAGGCTCTTGGGGTTTCCAAAAGACAAATGGTGTATTAAAGCAAAAAGGTTATAGCTTCCTGAAACAGATGCAGGGAAAAAAAATTGCAGCTTTGGATCAAACCTTCGTATTCTAGGCAAAAAGAGGTGAAGTTACTTCTGGTTGTTTAGGGACTAACATCCTAGGATGTTGTGTGGTTTGTGTAGCTGAACTCAATAGCTTTTGTGGCTCTGAATCTGAATCTTGTACTTTTTTAGGTCTTGTTCGAATTTCTGCCTTTATTTGATCTTAAATCAAATAACTGGATTCTGTCTGAATACAGCACTGGTATAGTTAATACCTGATTGCCCTCTGATTAAAAATGCCCTCCACAATTTTTTTAAAAAGTAGGAAAAAACTATCACTAAATTTCCCTTGAAGGGGATTGTTGCTTCAGAAGGGTTTACAATGAAAATACTATTAGACTCTGTCATAAACCCCATTAAGGGCAAATAAATCTGACCTTCTCTAAATATTATTTGTTAGAATCCTCACTCCTGAATGTTTCCTAGACAGAACAGGGTGGTGGAACTCTGCAAGTATTAAAGGTTGCTGTTGGTGGTGGTGGTGGTTATCCCCAAAGAACAGCAGAGCATCTACTGGCGGTCACACTCCACCTGAACTTCTAATGGCTGCCATCTGAAATTTCCAGTCCTTTCCTTGATCAGTCAGTGATGGAGCTCCCCACAGGAGCTTTGCCCCTTCAACTAAAGTAGCGACTCTTCACTGCAGTTCAATTTCTTGTTGCTTCAGTTTTCCTTTTTACTTCAGTCCCTCCCTGGCTGAGGTTCTTTCTGTGTCACATCCCTCCTTGGAAGAGTAATTTTGTCTCCCCATCAGGAGACCTTTTGGCCCTAATATTGCAACTTTCAGATCTTGTTGGTAGTACTTTGTTTCACCTCCTCCCTAGCTTTATTTGAAATTTTATCTGTATTTCAGGGTATTGAACTAAGTTGTTCAGGGCATCTAAATGTTTTGCCTTGTGAGGATCCTTGGCTTGTCTTCTTAGCTTATCTTTTTGTAGGGTACTTTAGGTCATGAGCCTCCATTCTTGGATCCCCAGTGTAGCTGCTTAACTGTGAACCCAAATAGCTGGTTACACTATGGTGCTTAGTTGTGTCCTGTGAGTTGGTGTTTTCTTGCTTCTAGGCCTTGTTCTGGATAACTTTCAGATCTCTCTGCAGAGAGTATCTTGATCTCAGCATTTCACGGCCATTGCTTCTGCCTGAAAGTACAAAAGAGATGCCAAGTTTCATATGCAGTAGCCTGCATTGTGTGACACCCAGCAGTCAGTGTTGATGGTAAAGCTTTGAGGTGCACTTGTTAATGCTTGCAGGGCTCTAGGATTGGAGTCCTAATGGGGCATTTTGCATGGAATACTGAGCGCTTGTCGATAGTTTTGCCTGATGTGGAAGACTGAGTGTGCCAAGTACAAGACAGTGCTGCTTGAAGTGTCTATTGGACAAAGCAGAGAGAAGCGCTGGTATCAAGCCCTGTCCACTCGTCAATTCATTTTATACATCAGAAAGAGCTATTCTACAGTCTGATTTACTGATGCATATCAGGGCTGCTGATGGATTGTTCAGAAGGATGATTGTTCTTTGAAGTCCCACTTTGATTCATCTCTCTTCCCATTGCAGTGCTGTAAAGAGGGATCTAGACTGGAGCCTCAAGGCCCTGTCTTGCTTGCTATAAGAATCTACCTCAAGGCTTACCTTGCATGTTCTGTCATCTTAACACAGCTTCTCTGCCAAGATCCTTCAGGCATTTCTGTGCATACAAGACACTGTCTTTTCAATTAAACACCTATTCTTTGAAGATTGACTACTTTGAGACCATTGTTCCCATCTGCAGAACACATTTAGGCAATTAGGTCAAAAACCTCCTCAGGTATCTGGAGGCCTCTGGAGCAAGTTCCCAAAAAATTGGGATTATTCCTCCCTCTACTATTAGAAGCTAATCACCCAGAAACTTGGTAGAAAGACCTGTTAATATACTTTCAGAAACAAGACAGACTAATCTTAATTAAGTGAGGAGAACTTCCTCCAGTTGTCTAATCTGACTGAGATTCGTCTGAGCCAGAAAACATGAAAGAGGGACTAGCTTTGAGTGCCTTCAGCCCATTTGCAAGTTTGCTTCTCTGCTCTGTAATTGGTAAGGACATATTTTGCTTAGAATGTAAACTCCTGTGATGGGGACCATTTTTTGTTTTCTGTTTGTAAAGTGCCTTTTTCAGTGTGGTCCTGGTCCCTCACTGGGACTCCTAGGCATTACTGCAGTATAAATAATGTTAGAGATACTGTTTTCCACCTTAAATAGGACAACTTTGAGATGCTAGGGCACTGAGCTCCTTGCATGTTAAAGGTCAAATTCACCTTGAGGATCTTGATTAGGACTCATAGAACTGGAAGGAACCTCAAGAGGTCATCTAGTCCAGTCCCCTGCACTCAAGACAGGATTAAGTAATAACCTGCTCTTAAAAATCCCCAATGATGGAGATTAACCACCCTGACAGTTATGAAGTTTTTCCTAATGTCCAACCTAAAGCACCCTTGCTGCAATTTAAGTCCATTTCTGCTTGTCCTATCCTCAGAGGTTAAGAACAATTTTTCTCCCTCCTCCTTGTAACAGCCTTTTATGTATTTGAAAACTTATGTCCCCTCTCAGTCTTCTCTTCTCCAGACTAAACAAACCCAGTTTTTTCAATCTTCCCTCATAGGTCATGTTTATGTCTATGATCTTTAATCATTTTTGTTGCTCTTCTCTGGACTTTCTCCAATTTGTCCACCACATCTTTCCTGAAATGTGGTGCCCAGAACTGGACACAATACTCCAGCTGAGGCCTAATCAGCGTGGAGTAGAGCGGAAGAATTACTACTTGTGTCTTGCTTACAATACTCCTGCTAATACATCCCAGAATGATGTTCGCTCTTTTTTTGCAACAGTGTTACAGTAATGTCTGAATTTGAGTAACTTAAGGCCACCTAGGTATTAGGTGAGTCTCAAAATGACTGGTAGGAGGAAAACTGATCCCAGGCTGAATGCCTGGACGTGCTTCAGGCTGGAAAACTCATAAAACCCATGCAGTACCAAAATGATCTGTGTTAACACAGGATAGCCAGGATCCCCAGAAGAGATGGCTCACACAGTATGAAAGTAAAAAAGCACCACATTCAGTGCATGACTGAGACCAGCTGGTCTATACCTTGCTTAGTGCCAGCAGGGAATAACTACCATTCCGTTGTAAGGTCAGAAGGCTTCATCTGACTTAACACGTGTATCCCATGGTGTGCAGATAGATCTCAACTTGTTGGAAGTAAGGAAGTTTAAGATGAGCCCTAGCAGTGCAAGTTCATGGTGGTGTCAGTGAAGTTCCACATATTAATAATGGACCAAGATAGGAGAAGACTGTGTACTCAAGCTAGTGCAGGAAAGCTGTGGCTGCTGTAAAGAGAGGTGTGTTAATAGCTGGCAGCATGGGGGAGAGGTTAGGGCTGTTGTGTCCCATAAGGCAAGAGAACACATGAGGGAATTGTGAATTGAGTGATGACACAAATTGGCCATTGTTGGCTTACGAGGGCTATGCTTTTGTCCGTAGTCTTGTCTGTGAAAGACTGTAGGATTGAAGCAACTTGTTCAGTCTGTACCTTGCTCATGATGTGGTTCCTGATAGGGTAACATTTCATGGGGTGTTTTCTTTCACAGATGAGTTCTATGGTTGCATGGGCAGTAGCTGACAAAGGGACCTTTGGACATAACAGAAGTATCTGCTGTTGGCGCAGTTCATAAGAGAACTGTTGCATATCTTCTTTGCACCTTGAGGCTATTCCACGCTAATGCTATTTTTGTAGCTAACCTTTTGGATATGGCCTAATTAAAAATAGGTCATTTGTCTCAGTAACCCATCGTCAGATACTTAGGGTGAAACATTTCCTCTTCTCTACCTCTTCACTTTACCTGTGAACCCAGGGTATTAATAGATCTCCAGATTAACCTAATGTAGGATCCTTCTGAACCACTGTAACACTGAAGGTTGCTTCCTGGGTATTGGTGACTTCGGTGCTTTACTTCAGAGCTTAAACCAGAGTGCCTATTTCCACCATGAAGTAACTCTTCGGTATTTTGGAGGGTGCCATGATGTCTCTAGAGATCACAAATCATTATCTTGATGATCAAATGTCTGCATACTCCCCTACTTTGGTCAGATCTTCTTTGGTGCATTCTGGGTGACAGAGTTAGTTAGGTTGCAGAAGACTCAGTGTGTTGGAAAGCCGACTCCTCTTCCTGAGTTTTGACACCAGGTTCTTGATTAGATGGTCAGTGGCCGAGCCATGCCAGTGCTGATTTGGTCAGAGCCAAAGCAGCCTCCACAGTCTGCCTCAAGATGCATATTGTCTGCAAATAAATATGAATATGAAATGAGCCGTGACTCTGTCATGTGCATACGTACACATAAAGCAGTACTGCTGAATCAGTTTCCTGGGGCTGTTCATAATTTGATCCTTCAGTCCAACGGGATCTGCCTGTAAAATGTGGGAACACAAACTCATCGCTGGTCTTCAGACTACTGGTTTGGTTGACTTTGAAAGGAAAATCCTACAATTGGAACATTGTCTGGTGTATGTTTCCTATCCTTTGGCTGTAAAAGACTTTGTAGATTTGGGTTTCAATTTGACTTTACCTGTCATTAAAAACAAAACAAAATACAGTTATCCTTGCTCAAGTTCACCTCATTTTTGATTAATACTTACTGCTATTCTCCTGAGACAACCATTTTGTTGAGAAGTGAGAATCTTGGCAAATGATATCTTTCAGGGTGGATTTCATTTAAATCAGATTGATTTAAATCATGATTTAAATCACTAGTCAGGAAGACTCGATTTAATCATGGATTTTTACATAACAGTGCATTCTTGTTGGTTATTATAACCTCAATACATATTCTTCACAGCTCAGAGATAGATGGTTTCATTTTTAGAAGGTACACACTATATATTAAGTGATTTATTTTGAAAAAAAATTTGAGTAGTTTTACAGCTATATCAGAAAATGGATGATTGGTTATTTCATTTACCAAAGATAATTGAAGCAGATATTTATTAGTTCACCTCCCAGTGACTTATCTCCAGTTCAACAGGTTAATCATTAATATTTGGAGGATTTTCTTGCCATGCTGTATTAGGAGGAGAACATCACCAGACAAACATTTAAATTGTTTTATTTAATTAAAACAACATTATGTATTCTGGATATTTTTCTTCAACAGCAAACATACAATATTTTAACAAAACAAGCATATGAATTTTTGAATTTGAACATTCAGGTTTGTTTTTGTTAAAATGGTTTTTTTACTAAAGTAGTTAATGAAATATTAAAAAAACAAAAAACCCCACAAATTAGACTGTGTCAGCCAGGTCAACATGAGAAACGTAAAATATTGGCTTCTGCAGCTAACTGTCGTCTTCACCCTCATTTTCTTGTTTGTTCATAATCTGGAAAAGAAAAACAAGCTTTCCTGCTTTTTCAGGTCCCAAACGATTTCTTAGTTTGGAATGAATTAGTTCAAAGAAAGAAAATATTCTTTCTACACCAGCAGAAGAAGCTACCACTGTTAAAAGTGAGATTATCACTTCCAGAGTCTCTGAATCCAAGTGCTTAAGTGACTTCCACCATTTCACTGGTGTGACTTTCTTTAATACATCATCAGCAAACATATATGAATTGAATGGTTCACCCTGAGCTCTGATGTTTATTATAGTTGGCGTTATGGAGGGACGATTGCTTAATATCCATGTCATAGCCAACTCCTCTTCTTCAGCAGTTAAGGTTTCGCTCCGGTACTGAGTATTGGGAATATTTGCAATAAAATGAGCTGGAGATAGTTCTTGTCCCATTTGTGTTTTTTAATGCTTGTAATTTAACTCTGTCATTGCATACTTCTCTTTTTAAGATCTCACTCAGTTCCTTCCAAATTTCAACAGCGTCAGCAATAAAACAGCTATTCCCCTACATTTTGTTCAAGGCTACAGAAATAGGCTTCAGGGTACTCAGCATGTGTTCAACATTTCTCTTAAGCCCAGTGTTGAGAACTTTGGCTGTGACAGTGCCATCTATTTTTTCACGATTCTCTTCACAAAGTCATCAGATTAGGCCAGTTCTTGATTTAGTGATCAAAACACTACTGAGTTCCATCGCACCTCTTGTGGGAGAGTTAGCTTGGTTCCTCCCACTTTTTTAGAGCAGCTGCCGCAGAGTGGTTGTTAAAGAAGTATTTTGCGTTTCAGCATTCTCTGAACACTGAAGTCTTTGGCTAGGAGGTGCATTGAATGAGCACTGCAACTGTATCTTATTAGTTTGGGACTCTCTTCTAAATAATTTCTTCTCATCTTGGATACATTTGCAGAATTGTCTGTGACCAAGCTGCATACTAGACAGTTGAATTTTTTTTCACCATTTGTTATACCTTTTACTTCTGCTTTTTGTAATTATGTGCTGTGTGCATTTCCTGATGTATCAATTGTTTCTATAAGGAAGACATTCCCTTCTTCTGTTGTCACACAAGCACATACAACAGAATTATTGTGGGACATTGCTCCACCCATCAAGACTCAGGTTAACAATTTTACTCTCTAGACCTTTTGCACACTGCTCAATTTCTCTTTCATATACTTTATCCAACAATTTGCCTGAGATGTCTGCTCTGTTGGGTAGACTGTATCCTGGTCTTAATGACTGAACCCTGTGAATGAAGTGTGGGTTCTCAATCATATGGAAAAGAGTTTGTTGCTTAAACTGGGCAATTTTTTCATCAAGTACCTCTTTTTGTAATCTGCTGGTTCTTATCACAAACTTGTCTATGGTTGTTTCTGGATGATGGAGATTTTTTTTTCTTTTTGCTACAGGTGATAGTGGCTATGAGACATACATGATGTAACTGAAACACTATCATTGACAGATAACTCAAACTATAGAAAATTATGGTGATCTTGAAGGTGGATAGTCTTCAGAATCCTGTATGTTGAGGATGGATTCTCCTAAACAAAATAAGTCAATGCAGTTATTTAATTATTATTACCATACTGCTCATTTAGTATTACTCATTGCATTCACTGACACTCAGTGCTACTTTAAAGGTGAAATTGTAGAAGGAAGATCTGCCTATTTCAGCTATTTATTTTTTATCACAGCTGCATCTATAGAGTAGCACCTATATTTTTTGCTCAAACATGAGAATTCAAGAATAGTCCAGAAGGATGACAGGTAGTCCTTAAGAAAGAAGTATGAAATAAAAAAAAGTTTACCAACCTGAAGATGCTGCATGTTCAGACCTGTTGCTTTCATCATCTTCAACGCAGCTTCCTCCTGAGAAGGAACACTTCTCATGATGTTTCAGTCGGGCAACCAGGCCTTGCGTTTCTTTGTTGCACTGTTTACATTTTGCACGCATGCCTGTCTTACCCCCAGATAAAGGAACTTCATTAGAATATTCCCAAACTGGGTCTCTTACGGCCTGCTGCCATTATAGGTTTTCCCTTCTAGTGAGAGAATGGTATGGTAGATCTCAGATCAATGAAGGCTACACTCAGATCTCAAGATGTCTGGAATATGCTGCTCAGACAGTTTCACTTTTGTTTCTACTCCCTGTCCCGCCCTTCTCACATTTATCTCCAGACTTCTTCTCCTTGTCCAGATGTATTCCGCCCTCAACAATCTTCTATTCATTGAACTTTTTGAAACTTTGAACTTTTAGAAAGAGGTAAGGGATTGACTCTGTGTACAGAAATTTGCAGAGGGACAATAGGGTTGAGGTCTGTTATTTCTCACCTCTATATATTCTTTATTATTTATTTTAAAACATTTTTGCTGTTAACAAGCATGTTATCCCTGGAGAGACACATCCATAGTTTGAGAACTGCAAAACTATGCATCTCTGATGATATCTTCTAGACTGAGTACTGAGTCCCATTGGGTAGATAGTATCAGGGGGTGGCCGTGTTAGTCTGTATCCACAAAACCAACAATCTGTTAGTCTTTAAGATGCCACCGGACTCCTTGTTGTTTTTTATTGGGTAGCTAGAAAGATTAATCTAAATAATTTATACAGAAGCCCCTGGAACCCCATAAGATTGGGTCCCTAATCCATGAACTATTGGAACTCATTTACAAAACTTTTCTTATACGTTACATTAATATATTTTCTCTTACTCTAGAATGACATTTATAATCCCTTTTCCATGATGAGACATAGCTCAAAGATATCTTAATTAAAACTTTCTTTAGATAAGTTTTTCTACAGAAAGCATTTAAATAAAAAATCAGATGTAAAAAAAATTATTGATTTTTATCCACCCTGATTCATGAGAGAAAATATTTATAGTTCTGTATCTCTGAATGTTTAATGCCAAGAGGATTGTTTCCCAGCCACCTTCCCTCAGTCTAGTATGATTTTGTTCTTGTTTTTTCTGCATGAACCTGTTCATTTCTTGCCTTTTTGAGGAAACATTTTTTTTTTTATTGTTTTGTTGGTGCATTCTCCCTGCTGAAAGGCTCATTTGACATGACTACCAATGAAGGGTAGGGGTTGGCTTACATTTCTGGATGCTAGAGTTGTTCTTAGAGACCAGAAACCTTTACAACTTAGAATTCTGCTCTCATGTACTTAGAAGTGGAGATCTAGGAGGGAGAATCCCATGGGATTGTTAACTCTTCAGAGAAATGCTAAATTGCTTTTCCTCATTTAAGGAAAAGATCAATGTGGCTTTAGAATCCTGAAAACAAGAATTTCATGCTAGTTTCCAGGATTGGCATATACCTTAAATTCCTTATACAAGTCTTTCCATGGAAATTATGTCCCATCGTATTTTGAAGAGGGGGTTGAGAGTTCATATTCAGGAGTTTCCTTATTCAGTGACTTTCTGGCTTTTTGTTCTGTGACTCACTTAATAAGATGCACCATTCATGGACCATGTTCTCTTGCAAAATTTCACTGCTTTAGTTCTCAAAGTTTTATTCCGCTAACCACCAGGAATGGCTCTCCACATCTTTGCTGGACCATGGACTGTAGCTTGTGAATCACTTTTCTCTTGTTTCTGACCTTCCTTACTGATCCTCTTAGTCTGACACTACTTAACCTGAGTCTGATAGCCTCTGGACGTTTGACATGCTTTTTAGTCTTTTCAGGGTACCACATGTCCCTTTTATTGCTTTCCCAATTCTCTTGCTCTCCGGCTATCTTTAAGATGCTTCTCCATTGTAATCCTTGCTGTTTCCTTTCACTCACTGATATTTGTTTAGTTCTCAGTAAGCAAGTGAAGTCCTTTCTGTTCCTCCTTATGTAAAATAATATGAAGTTTAGGCCTGCCTTCTGGGGGGAACTGTATGCTTAGCAGAATTAAGGGCCCCATTTTCTCCTCTTAACTTCATCTGTAAGATAGTAACTAAATTACAAGACTGTCAAAAGGAAGCTGCTATTGGAAGATCCACTGTTGAAGTATAATGCAAGGCCTATCCTTTGCACAAACTTGCCCCAAATAATGGAGGCTAAAGGATGGTCTGTTTACGTTTCACTGAGGCAAATGACTGCGGCAATTAATGAAGTAATAAGGGAGGATTGGAAAGTAGAAGCAAAATTCTTGCCCAAAAGGTCTATAGTTTATCTGTGGTGCTTGGATACTGCAGTGATGGGGGCATTAAAATTTAAATAGAACTGAAATTGCTTCATCTTAGTCCACCCAACTAACTCTTCTCTTGCTAATCCCCAGCAGCAAAACTTTCAGAAGGTTTTTTTGGTGATTTACTTTTAATTTCTGAAGTAATGTTTACTTCCAAGGCTGCAAATACTAAGGTCTTGCAACTTGGTACTGTATCATTGTGATCCCTATTGAGCAAGTATCTAATGGAATTTAGACTTAACCTGCTTCTTATTTCTGATACTAATTCTTTATCTTCAATTTTAATATTTTAGTAAGGACTACTGTGGTCATTCTCTTTGACTTTCAGTAGAGTTGGCACTTCCCCTTAACTAGCGTTGTAATAGTGTGAAAATAGTGTATTGACAACACTGTCAGCTGTTTAACAAAGTCTTGAATAATTTATCTTTGAAAGTAAAGTAAAATATCTGCTATAATAGAGCATTCATGAAATGAAACTTGTTTTAAGAAAGGTTAGAATTAAACTTGATCACTAAATATTTTATGTACTATAGTGTCCAACTGTAAACATTAGGCAGCATGCTCCTTAGTCATTAAAATAGTATGAATTCATAATATAGTAGGTGATCTTTTGTGGAAACACTTTTTGGTTTATATTTAACACTGTAAAAATAATACACAAATCACTATGACTCAGTACAGATTAAGAGATGCATAGTACCTATGGCATATCTCTGAAGTATTTGTGATCTTCCTAGATAAGAAAACTTGGGGCTGTTGTAATGTATCTTGCCAATAACATTCCAAGCATCTGCAAATGCAAACTATCTGAAACTATGCCAGTTTGTTACCTTAGCGGTGACACTGCATAGCCATGTGGAGAGATGGGTTTGATTCCTGATCCTGCTGTCATTCACTCTCATATTCTTCCTGTATAGGGAAGGAATGGTTTACATTGCTTATAATTCTACTCTTTGCAGCCAAATAGGCTCATAGTGGGTGTTACCCCGTGAAGATTCACTGAATTTTGTAACTTTTTGTTTTGGGTCTCAGTATTGGGATAATATTTTAAGGTGACCAGCAAAAGAAGGGAAAAGACATCTCCTTTTAGCTACTCCATAATTTATAAAGGAAGTCTTCTGTTCGCTTTTACACTAGAAATGCAGGTCGTGCCTGTTCAAAAAATGACTGACTTAGGCTTTGTCTACACTGGCAACTGAACAACAACAACTTTTGTCGTTCAGAGGTGTTACCTCCCATCCCTGTAAGACACAAGTTTGCAGACGAAAAGTGCCGGTGTGAACAGCGCTTTGTCGGCAGGAGTGCTTTCCTGCCAACAAAGCTGCTGCCGCTTGTTGGGGTGGAAGTTTTTTGTTGGCGGGAGAGCTCTCTTCTGCTAACAAAGAGCAGCTACACTGTGCGCCTTGTAGTGGCACTGCTGTGTCGCTACAAGGTGCATAGTATAGACAAAGCCTTAGTTAAGTGAAAGCTGAGAAATTGAGGGAAAGGGATTTTTAATGATTCAGAACCTTATTTTTTGACTATTAAAACCTATTTAACTTCAGTGACAAACACTTTGTTAAAAATCGAAAATTCCCACACTTACGGTGCAAGAGCTCACAAACATGCTCTGAGACATCAATAGCTCCTCCAGCAAAATTGGTTTATGTGGAGTTGGGAGTGAGGCATTTTTCATGCATCATAAAGAAACAAAAAAGGTGTAATCTCATTAAAAGTTTTTGAAGTTTAGAGGTAGCCAGCTTGTCTTCATGCAGACCAACTTCAAATACTAGCTGATGCTGTAATAGTTGCTCAAATAGTTCATGTGAAGGTGTGCTATTCATCTGACCCAAACCAGAACAAAATAACCAAGGGTCTATCTTCGGATATCCTTAGTTGATCTGAATTTTAAAAAACTTCTTTTTGTTTTGTTTTTTCCTTCTAGATTTTGGATCCCTCTTTGATCTGGAACACGATTTGCCAGATGAACTAATCAGCTCCACAGATTTGGGACTTGCCAACGGTGGTGACATTAATCAGCTGCAAACCAGTCTTGGTATGGCACAAGATGCTGCATCTAAACATAAGCAGCTGTCTGAACTGCTGCGGGCTGGTAGTTCCCCAAACCTCAATATGGGGGTTGGGGGACCAGGCCAAGGCATGGCAAGTCAAACCCAACAGAACAGTCCTGGAATGGGAATCTTAAACAGTATGGTTAAAAGCCCCATGGCACAGGCAGGGTTGACATCTCCAAATATGGGGATGGGTACAAGTGGCCCAAATCAAGGTCCTTCGGCCCAGTCAACTGCAGGAATGATGCCCGCGGTAAATAGTCCAGTTAATCAGCCTGGCATGGGTATGAACACAGGGATGAATGCTGGCATGAATCCTGGGATGCTGGCTGCAGGCAATGGACAGGGGATGATGCAAGGGCAAGTCATGAACGGTTCAATTGGAGCAGGAAGAGGGCGACCCAACATGCCATATCCAAATCCAGGAATAGGTAATGCTGGTAACTTGTTGGCTGAGACACTGCAGCAAGGCTCTCCCCAGATGGGAGGACAGACCGGACTAAGAGGGCCACAACCTGGAGCAATGAACAAGGTAAGGAAAGCTTGGTTACTTTACTTATTCCATGTGGTAACTTTGACATTTTATAAGAACTAGGGTAGAAAACTCATTCTTGACTGTCTTCAAAACCCCTGTTATAAGGGGAACACTTCCTTGTAGATAATTTGGTACAAAATAATTTTTGGCATTAGAAGCATTGGAAGGAGTTATATAAAGGTGAGAATTACAGATCTTATAAGAAGCTACATTCATTGAGACATGTACCAATATTGTTGGAAGAAAGTGGTGGTATTTTTTTTTAAAAACCTGTTAATTTTTTACATTGTCATCACTACCACTCTAAATTAAACTAAAGATTCTCTGATGTATTTTGATCTGAGAATGTACATTTTATTCCCGACCATAAATATGTTCCTTGGTGGAACAATGAGTCCTTTTTATTAAACATTGACTTAAATTTCTATGGACCCATATTTGAATTCTTACTGGGTAAGTGTTAGATCTGTCCATCTTGGTATAAAATTTGGAAGACTCATTCCAAGGTGAGGGAACAAACTGGAAAGCAGAAAAAAGAATAGAAAACATTTTTGGTTAATAGGGGAGGAAATGAGCTTTTAATACTGGGATGGTGAAAAGGGTAAGAAGAAGTGGTACTGGGTCATTTTGAAAATGGAAATGATATGGCATGACAGAGTTGAAACTACAGTAGGCATTCCCCTTTTCAGAAATATTCTGACCTGGAATATTTTTCCAAGCTTTGGGTTCAACTCTAAAATCAGAAGTCAGAACGGTCAGTTAACTATTATGCAATTTCCATCCAGAGTGAATTATAGCATGTCTTGGTCAAAGAGGGAAAGTAAAACACTTTAAAGAGATTTATTCAGATGCTGTAATGAAAATGTTGGAAGCTTATTGGGTTGGGATGCTTTTTCCAGTCACCTTATTCCATAAAAAGCACCCTTATTTTTAAAAATAAAACAAACAAAAAAATAAATAACCCCCCCACACACACAACCCAAATAGATTGAGAATATTAGTCTGTAATGTGGATTAGATCTTAACTAGTATTAATAAAATGGTCTGAAATAATTGCCTTACGAATATCCTAAGAAATAAACTTTAAAAATCAAAACTGACCTTGTGAGTTTGATGTAATAGTAAATATGTTACCCAGTAGGTGGAAGCATATCTAACAATGAACTGTCCTTTGATTGGGTTGATTGTTAATATTAATCTGGTAGACTAAGATCACTTGGACCGTTTGGTAAACATGACCATTACAAAAGGGTGTGTTGCAATATATAGTTCAAATGGTGCTGTAAAAAAGGAAATTAAACATAATTGTTCAGTGTAACTGAATTTTCTCTATGTGCATAGTTAGAATCATATCAAAACAACTATACAGAAAGGAATTCTGGTGCATTGTTCTCTATAGTCCAATGTGGAATCTTATTTCAAGTTAAAAAATGATACTGACTAATATCAAGATAATACATTGCACTTCAAGATCGATTTTAATTACTAGATTTAAGTATCAATAAAGTTGATCAAATTTCAAAACATCTGTTTAATTTGGAGAAAATCTTTGCTAAGATTGCAAGGTCAGTCTTTGAATTAATATAGTTTATTTACACTATCCCCAACCTATTTCAGCCTAAGCCCTGAAGTGTGCTGTGTGGATCCAAATAAGGAAGGAAAGCATTTCAAATTTGATCTAGTTGCTTGCTTTTTGGGATTTCAAATCAAATACATCAGTGCAGTATGTGGAGTTTTTAATTTGCTATCTGAGTTGATAGAAAATATATTTGTATAGGGTTTAACATGGAGAGAGAAACCTTAGCTATAAAGATACATGAAATTTGTTTGAGCCTATGTTTCAATGTTGTATTTGATTGTAATATACATTGCTCATAAAATAGCTGAACTGCCTGATGAGAAGGAACAGTCTGAAATGGAGGCTGAAATTCCAGAATGTCTTCATTTGGTTTAGTTGTTGGCAGGGAGCCGATGTTTCACTACTTGCAGTGGAGTTAGCAGAGGCTAATAACAGTAATATCTCTGACCATTGTATCTCTCCACCCATCTGCCCTCATCATTCCCACCTCCAAATCTTGAAAAAATAGATGGAAAAGGAAATTAAACAATTGTAAATATAACTTTTTATTGGCTGTTTAAAAATATTTTGGTAAATTACAGTGGTGGTTTTTTTAACCTGGGAGCCTGGATTTACTAATGTGTAGTGGCTCTTCAGTTTGTGTAGCAGAAATGGTTATATTTATGCTTTGAAGGCCTATTGTTGCTCTGATGTTAGTGAAACATTTCCTCTGTGATGTTTAACTGATGTAGTGAATCAGGGTCTGCCTAAGAGGAGCCAGCAGAACTTGGGAAGTGGGAAGAGAGCTAACATGGGGTGTGCTTTGCCTGAATGAGCCTGCTGCTAGCTGTGTTTGATTTAGGTATAAGGTGGGGGTGGGAGTTCACCTATTGTTCTTGCAACAGGAATTTGAAGGCCATCTGTTCTGTTTACAACTACTGAGACTGTTTCAAATGTAAGCATTTTAAGGACATTTTCAAGTTACAGTTTTGATATTGATTGTGTTGATGTATGAAGGATTTTAAAAAATACAGGAAATAGGCAACATTTTATTCATTCATACTGCATAAGTCCTGCAACTTAAGTTAGGTGCGTAAATACAGAATTAATCAGTTCTGTAAATAAAAACCCCACTTTGTAAAAGTCCTTGTACTTGTTTTGCAAGGTAGTATCTTCATGTCTGCATCAAACTTATTTCTAAATAAATTCCCTAGTTTCAGTATGAAGAGGAAACTTTTTTACCAAGGTTCCATGATATTGAATATGCAGGGTGCCGGCTTTGCAGTCCTGTGGAAGAAAGTCTGGCATACCCTTGAGGGCAGACAAATCTGTTTTAAAAATTTTCCTGAGATGAACTTTTATTGCATGTTATTACCAGGCTTGTTGGGATGCTTATTTGGAGATAGGATTGTGTGCTTGGAACAATTGCTCTAAATGTACAGAGGATTATTCTTTTTGATAGCTACCTGGACTTTATCTTCATGACCAAAGGTTTAGTCTCACCTCCTGAATAAAGCTGGACTTAGGAGTAAGATGGTTATTTGAGGCTTATTTGTTTTTAGGAGCCTAGATATACCAGCCTCAAATTGGACAAGTTTCCAATTGGTATTTTATAAATTCACAAGTCAAATAATATCTACACTATCCAAACTCCATCAGCCCTGAGCCAGTTAATCTTCAACAAAATACTTTTTATTCTGCCTCTTTGGCTGTTCAGCAGCTTGCTGTTAGCACCTTCTGGTTACTATCATGTTGCCTGGTCTACTCATGTTCTTATTCAGAGCGGGAAGGTGTTTCATAGACAAATACGATAATTTGTGTATTTCTTTGGTGGTTGCACTTTGCTGTCCTGTGCCACAAATCTGAAGGCAAAGTGACGTCAGCCATTCGAAATAAATATTTTTAATTTCTGTTCTTCCAATAAATGTTTTTTCCTAGTATGAAAAGGTGAGACTAGTCAGTGCTGGTACATCCTGGACACCAATCAGAATGCTTCATTTCTATGTAAAGCTTTAAATCTGTTTGAAATATTTTTAAAGAATTGCGGTTGAACAGTCCTCAAATCATCTGATTCAATACATAATTTTGGGAGTATACAAAGCTCAGAAGTTAGGCTGTTAAAAACATGGAGCAAACTTGTTCAGTTCACTTTGTAAAAATCTAGAATTGGTTTATATTAGAGGATGGTAACTTGGCTTGGTCCCTACCTTACTGTAGTAAGATGAGGTCCTGAAACAAACTCTTGTGTCAGAGGCCCAGTCTGAGGCCTGAAGCCTGAACCAAAGTACTTCCAGGAATTGCCAAGCAAAAACTGGGCTGTGAGCCAGAGGCAGGCCCCACTCACAGAAGTTGAGAAGAGGGCTGCTAGAAACAGGTGCATCCACATATAAGTGCTAATAAGAGGAACTTGTGCCAAGATGGCATCAGAACACTCCACAGAGATAACGGGGAACAGGCAGGTGCATCTTAAAGACAGGGTTAAAAGGACAGCATGATAGATAGATCTGTTTGAAACAACATGATCAAAAGGAGAGACAGCACCCTAATGAGTCAAGGGGCTGTACCTCAATATGTCAGTAGGGATGAGTAATCTGTCCTGTAACTGTATAAAAATAGGTCCCGGAATGCACATCTTTGTCCAGCCTAGGGGGCAGTGGAGTGTCCCGCCACTGACTGAGCTGTGTCCGTGCCAGGGGGCACATATTTGTAGTATGTCTTGTAGAGCCTATAGGAAACTATTACTGTGCTTTGTTTGACAATGAACGTGGCTCGGGTTCCTTCATACCTTACTAGAGTCTGTGGTCTTTGGGGGTTCTCTCGGGGTTTGCTGTGTCAGCTATCTGCGCAGAACTGGGGCAGCATACAGAGGGAACACGCACGTGGCCGACTGTTATCCTCTACGAACAAGAGCAGAGCACCACACCTGTAGCCACTGACAACACTTACCAGCAAACAAAACTTTTAAAAGGTAGAATTCAGTTGTAACTGAATGAAGTAAAGATATTCTTAATTTTGTAGAAAGAACATATTTTTTTCCCTCACTACTTAAATGCATTCCAACTGAAATTATGCCAAATTAGAATCCTGCAGGTAACTTGATTGTCAGATGACTTGAGTCTTATGAATTGTGCTGTCCAAGGCTGGAAGAAGGGGGGAAAAATTATTGTAGTAGATATGGAACTTCTGAAGTTGGTGCAGTTAAGGGACATAATAGAAATGTTCTTCTCTTTGGCATCTTAAACCACACTTTTAGGGATGATATTTTGGCCATAATATTGCTATGCACTCTTAAATAGCTGCTGTTTTCCATCCCAAATGTGGACATTTCAGTGGTGGGTGGATTGATGTGTGTGTAAAGTGCTTTCAGATGAAGGGTGCTTTTATGATTGTATGTTGACCTATTTAAAGAATTAAAATTCACTCTTAGCTGGTGTATAATTTTTTTTCCCCCAGGGTAGGGGAGGAGAAAAATCTGGCTAATAGTCTCTTTTTCCAAGCAGTATCAGAGGTAGACAGGTGTTCAAGGAGGGGGAGTGGTGGAGCTGTGGAGACCCTTGCTTTTGCTGCAGCCAGTAGACTCTTAGGGTGGGTAGGAGAGAACCTCTTCCAGCAGTCACTGGTGAGGTAGTGCTAAAATTTATTAGTCATCTACTACCAGAGGGTGATATGAAACGTGAAGCACCAGAGTGGTGTCCGAGGTCAGCAGCCCAGGATAAAGAGTAATGCTAAACGTCTCATCAGAGTTTTGCCATTAATACTTGCTGGCTGTCTACTCATATTTTATATTGGTCTTTCAGGATAACAGGTATTGGATAAACTTCTCAAACTTGGTTACCTGTTTTCTTTAAATATTAAAGTTGTCATTCAGCATTTGTTTACAGAATTAGTTTTTCCTGGTATAATTCATCCCTTATGAATAAGGACATAATTTTGTCACGGAGGTCACGGATTCCCCGACTTTAACGGACCTCCGTGACTACTTTGGCTTCAACCCCTGCCAGAGTGGTGGCTGGTGGGGCTTGAGCAGTGGGCTGGTGGTCAGCTGCCAGGGCTTGTGACAAAACTTTCTTACTCTTGAATAAGTGGCCACAGAAGTTCACCAATATGCGAGTGTACTGGGGCATCTACTATAGCTACCACTGATGGAGTTGCTTTCGATGATAGTACAGTTGTGGGAAATTAAGAAAAACGTGAGTGTATACAGCTTCTTTCCCTTTCCATGCTTCCTGGCTGGCTGATGTCTACATTATCTGTGACTACAGCAGTGACTGCTGGTGGGAGGTAGCTGTGGTAGTCCTCATTTTCAGCTAGGTCTGTAGATTCTTTGAAGTGATCCCTTGCTCTCAAGTGGGGAGGGAGGCCACTCCGCCTCGCTGTGTCAGGTAACATCGCTTGGGTTCCGCTGGTGGGGCCAAGCAGTAAGAAGTTTATAGCTCTGAGATCGCTTAGCAGAGGCAAACAACAAGTAACTATTTGATTCTCTAGTCTCTTGGGCGGGACAGAGCAATGAGCAGTCTTTAGCCCACAGCTTCCTGTCTGAAGCTGGCAGTAACTAACAGTCTAAAGCTCTGGCTCTTTGGGCAGGGCAGAGCAGGGGACAGATATTAGCCTAAGCCTCCTGGCTAAGGCAGCCAGCACGCGCACAATCTAAGGCTCACAGTCTCCTGATGGGGGACAAGCCAAGCACAGGCCTTCTGACCTAGGGGTGCAAAGGCTGCCACCCCTGGGGTGGGGTTGGCAGCAAGGGGGTAGGAGGACCTCAGGCCCATCCAGCTACACCAGGTCCCAACCCAGGGCCCTAACAGTGGCAAAGTGTTCCACCCCGGGTCAGCAGGGATTCCAGCTGCAATGTGCTGACCCCTGCTCCAGTAACAAAAATAGACTAAAGTCTGGTTTCCCTGGGCTACTTCCAGCCACAGCCTGGGGATGGGGTTATGTAGTCCAAGTGTCCTCTGTCTCCTCAGGGTCTACTGTGGATGGCAGTCCTGGCAAGTCTCCTTCAGAGGCAGGGTGCTGCACAGCATGGGCTCATCTGTGGCTCCTTCCATGGATCCTGCTCAACTGAGCTGTAGGTCCCTACCTTATACTTCCTGTCCTGCCTGTCTGGCAAGCAGGAAAGAGAGGGTAGTGGTCCCTCGCTTTCCAGTCTGGAGGGAGGCTTCTCCACCTCACTACAGTCTTCCATTGAAGAGCTTGGCTAGCTAGAGAAGTAGCTGGAAACAAGAGCAATGCTGTTTTGATTACAGTAGTGCAAACGTTCCAGAAGGCTGGTCCATGTTCTAAGGAGTTTACAGCCTAAGGAGCCTCTTAATCTCTAACCCTACTCCTGCTTAACTTTCATGAGCAGCCACACTACTGGTAGGCACAAGGCACTCAGTAGTGCCTGCTGCACATTGAAGATTCCTAATTTTAGAGGCATTTGCTTCCCAGCATGAAGTGGTAGTGTTGGAGCTCCCTGTCTGCGCCCTGCAGCTGCTGTTGCATCTGGCCAAAGCAGCCTTTTTTGCTGCAGTCTTGCTCTGAGAAGGAGAGGGGATGCCTTTTCTATGCCACTGCTACTCCTGGCTGAGAAGAAGGGACTCCAGGATCTTCACCTCCTCTCCCAATCCTGGTGGCAGCTTGCTGCTGCTTGCATTTTGGGGCAGGGAGGGAAAGCAACTCTGTCTACTTCTCTCCCCTTATCTGTTCCTCTTCAATTTGTGTGCAGAAGAAATGACTTACCTGAGCTTAACTTTAAAACCTGTGACTTAATTTTCTCCCTATTCCTCTTTTACTCTATCCGTTTCCTTCATTCAGTCTACTTAATTCACTTATGTTTTTCTTTCTTCCTCATTAATTCCATAAACCACTTTTATTATATCTTCTCTCTGTCCTCTTCTTCACTTTAACTCTTCCTATGTCTCATTCTTCTCATCACATGCACCCTCTCCCCTGGTTTCCCTGTACATGTAACTTTTCTCACACAGTGAAAATGAGGAAGAGGGTGTGTGAGATCAAGTGTTATTTACTCCTTCTGATAACACAAGAACTAGGGGTCACGGAATGAAAATAATAGGCAGCAGGTTTAAAACAAAAGCAAGTATTTCTTCTCACAACACACAGTCAACCTGTGGAACTCCTTGCCAGAGGATGTTGTGAAGGCCAAGACTATAGCAGGATTCAAAGAAGAACTAGATAAATTCTTGGAGGATAGGTCCATCACTGGTTATTAGTCAGGATGGGCAGGGATGATATCCCTAGCCTCTGTTTGCCAGAATCTGAGAATGGGCAACAGGGAATCAATCACTTGATGATTACTTGTTCATTCCCTCTGGGGCACCTGCATTGGTCATTGTCGGAAGACAGGATACTGGGCTAGATGGGCATTTGGTCTGACTCGGTATTGCCGTTCTTATGAAGTGGAAGAATGGGGGGAGGAAAGTGAAAGGAGAGGAAAATATTAATAGGGGCTATGGCATGAATATGGAAAAAGTGGGAATGAGAGAATGAAGAGGTTAGTGGGAATTGGGAGAAGAATTGAACGAGGGGGAGAGAATGTAAAACTGCATTCATTGATTTTTAAACTTGCTCTCAAACAGTTGTTAGTTATGTACACAGATTAAAATTAGGGGAAATATTGTCTACAGCCTCTCCAAAGATCACTATCAACTGCAGTGTATAATTGCTAGAGAACTGCTGCTCTAAAAGACTGCAGCTATTTTGCAGGAGAATTCCTTCTGCCTTTCAAATTAATAAGCAGTGGGGACCATGATGAAAACAGCTCCAATGCAAAGCCCCAGTTTCAGTCCAGTAACGCAGGAGAAACTGGAATATTTTTGGTGAGGTTTGTAGCTGACATTCTCAAGATGAAGATGCCAGCCTGTGGGGGGGGGGGGGGTGTTTAGGCTGGAATGATGGGGACATTGTCTAATTCTGGTTAGGAATGTTTTTTATAGGTACTGGATGAATGCTAGATCACTTCAAAACTGCTTTGATTAAGACAACACATGCTGGCTATCTATATACAGGAAGCAGCAAAGAATCCTGTGGCACCTTATAGACTAACAGACGTTTTGCAGCATGAGCTTTCGTGGGTGAATACCCACTTCTTCAGATGCAGATCCACTTTGCATCTGAAGAAGTGGGTATTCACCCACGAAAGCTCATGCTGCAAAACGTCTGTTAGTCTATAAGGTGCCACAGGATTCTTTGCTGCTTTTACAGATACAGACTAACACGGCTACCCCTCTGATACTATATACAGGAAGCTGTTGGCTCCCATAATCAATCTTTTTGTGTTTCCTATATCAAATCCACTGTTCGAATTTAGACGTAATATACTAGAGATGTTCTGGATTGAAAGATTGCATGTGAGCTTTATGCAAGGATTAGTAATTCTTCATGGTTGTCCTGGGTGTCAGAGTGTACATGTCCTGTGTTTCTAGGGCTTTTCTAGACTGGCTTACACAATCACAGACTGGTGTGATCCAGTCTTAGATCTGAGGGAATCTTAAGCTTTGGTTAAAAGCTTTTGTTTTGCCATTAAAGCACTGTGATGCAGTTATCTAGGCGGTATGAATGCTGTTTGGAAGAGTCCTTTTTCTGTGAACTTGATCTGAGGAATTCTTCAACAAACAAATTCAAGCTTATGGTCATCCTATTCCAGGATTCTTGGTTGATTAGGGATAAACTAGATACTGTTCTGAAGGAGAATATTAACTTTTTGACTGCCCTAGGACTTGTCTTCCTTGCAATGTGTAACACAAATATTCTTTGTATGAGATGACTCACACTCTTGCTTCTCAGAGAACAAAGTCCAGGTCAAGTAGGCAAGGGCATTGTTTTCAGTTTCTCTTCCATTCACCAATAGATGGAAATGTTGAATTCCCTCCTACAATGGGGATCTGCTCCATCAGTCTTGAAACTGGTGTCTTTTTTTCCACTCTTTCTCAAAGATAGGTCAGTGGTTCCTCTCTTTCCAGTGCAGCTTGCCTGTCCATGCCTTCTAGAAGCATGCTTAGTGAACTATAGCGGTGGTGGTATTCCTGCAAAATTTTGTCTTTGTGCTCTGAGGCCGAGTTTTCTCTGTGGGTTTTCTTCCCTAGAAGTTTTTCAGTCTCTATCCTTTTCCAGCTTAGCCTTACAAAGGCAAACTTGTTTAGGCACACTTTGATGGAATGAAACTCTTAAGCAAGCTTCTCCTGAAAGCCGTTAAAAATTCCTCAGGTATGAATTAAATTGTTCTCAGCCATCCATTTTTGACAGGTACTTGGGAAACAGATTTATTTCCCTGCAACTGTCAGCTATACAAGAATTGTCAAACTCTTGTCTTTCAATTGATCGGGACCAAGAGATTCTTCATCTTTGAGTAGTGTCCCTATGGGTTCTCCACTGTAAGTACATCTGTGCCCCTGTGCCTTTGATCAGAGATTTTAGGTAGCAGTGTCGATTTGGCTTGCACATGCGCTCTCCCTCCCTTCTGCTCTGCCTCGAGGCTTTCTAGGGCTGTGCGGGTAAACCTCCCACATTTCCTTATCAACTGCCCTTGGCCTGAGACAGAGCGAGTAGCAGTCCGGTTTTCTCATCTCATATTTCATTATAGTTGATAGTGTTTTCAGTCTTATAGAGTTTTACTTTTGTAGCATGCCGAGCTTCCATTTTTAATTTATTTTTTTCTCCCTATTTTCTCCTCTTCCCCCCGCCCCCCCTTTTTGGGGATCACCCTATGGAAGGGGCATGCTTCACTACCCCAGCTGTAAATGGTGCCTCTCCTGTTACAGACGGACACTTCTGCCTCCCATCCTGCAGAATTGCCTCTTCTGTCAGCAGTTGAAGGCTAGATCCCAAAAAAATTGAATGAAAGTTGAAATTCCCCCTTATGTAGGGTGTTCTTAAACTAGCATCCGACCCTGGTCCTGAATCTCTTCCATGGCGAAGATCATCCCTAGAGCCTTCAACTTCTAGGGAGGGAGCGCCAACGAGAAAATCTTCTGATTCCCCTCGCAAAGCTTCCAAATAAAAAGAGGGCTACAAGCCCTCAAACTGAGCTTCTTACCAGCCAGAGGAGATCCTGGCACAATTGGTCACTTTGGCACTGGTGACTTTGAAATATGGTACCCAGAAGACACAGGGACCCTCGGGTACAAGCTCCGCTGTAATGCCTAAAGACGTGAAGGGCATAGTCTTTGCAAAACTGGTACCGCAAAAGAAATCCTCGGGCACCAACTGCCTCAGAGCAACCTTTGTTTGGACTGCGACTCCCATAAAAGATCATCGGTACTGATGAATCAGCACCGGTAACCTCTGATACCGATCGCAACAATACCCATATGATCACAGAGATGCCAGAGTTCCCACTACTTGGTACTGGTATCAAGCATGTTCTGGTACCCAGAATCACCAGAGGTACTAGTGCATTCACCTCCAGCTTCCCTATCAGCCCCACCCTATTCCAGCAGGAGTGACCAAGACCACAACCTCTCTCTGGCTTCTCACCGTGCCTTATAATTACAACAATTGATACCTTCCCAACTACACCCATGCTCCAGTCCCCAACCCTCCTGATATGGCCACCTGTGAGTGCTGCCACTCATGTCCTTTCCTCCTCCCCAGTGGCCGTACTGAGATCCGTGGGCAGCCTACAGGCATCATACTATTTGGGCATCCAGTGTCTCCTACAGAAACTCAACTAGGAGATCTCCTACAGTCTCTGTATCCAGAGCCCCAGAATGTCAGGAGGAAACTTTTGAGGACCAAGAGGCCAAACTAGGAAAGAAGACTATACCCCCAGCAAATATCTCCTTCTCCCCTCACTGAATGAGTCAGTGATGTCCCCTCAGCCATCACAGGCCAATAATTTTAAGCTTTTTCAGGATCTCACTAAGAGGGTTGCTGACACACTGAAAATCTCCCTTGAAATGAAAGAGACCCACCATAAATTGCTGGACATATTACACACCACCTCCTCTTCAAGAATTGTCCTCCCAGTCAATGAGCAGCTTTTAGATCCTGTCAAGATCATCTGGCAGAGAAGAGCCTCCATTGTACCACGTAAAACAGCCAAGAAGTACTACGTGTCCCCCCAAAGAGGCACACTCTTTCTTTTTATGCATCCTCGGTCTAACTCTTTTGTCATGGATGGTGTTAATTTGCAAGGAAAGCACCACTATGCTAAATCAAACCCTTATGATAGTGTGGAAAGGCTGGACCTATTTGGGAGGAAGGCATACTCCTCAGCAACTCTGCAATTCAGGATTTCAACCTATCAAGTCTTAATGGTGAAGTACCAACACATGAATTATGGAAAACTCACTTTATTGACTACTTGCCAGAAGCACAATAAGAACAGTTTCAAGTGGTCATCCATGAGGGCCAGCTGGTAGTGAGAACAGAGCTACAGACCACATTGGACACTGTGCCTACAGGAGCCTGCTCAGTTTCAGTGGCAGTGATAATGAGGCGGGCTAACTTACACCTCTCAGGGCTGCCTAAGGAAGTACTGACGACGATTGAGCACTTCCCTTTTGAGGACTCTAGACTCTTCACTGACGAGACTGACACATCGCTTCACCCTTTTAAAGGATTCCAAAGCCACTCGGCACTCGCTAGGAATGTACTCATTAGTTTACAACCAGCTCGCAGAGTCCCCCCCCTTCCCCCCCACCACAGCGATACAACAAACCACAACAAAAGACCTAGGATGCAGAAGCGGAAATAGTCAACCTCCCAATCTTCAACATCTCAGCCCTCAACCTCAAAGCACCAGTTTTGAAGCCTTGGTCAAGACCCTGAGCAACCACTCCTTATAATAGCTGCAACACACAGACCCTTCCACAGCCCTTTGGATATTGCCTAGCTTTCTTCCTCTAGAACTGGGAAAACATCGCTTCTGACAAATGGGTCTTGGAGATCATTTCCAAGGGTTACTTAATCCACTTCTACCTCCCTCCCTTCTACCTACCTTCTCTCCGCATCCCTCTTCAGGGATCTTTCTCACGAGACTCATGTCAGGAAATAGCAGGTGATCTGTACCTCGGGGCAGTAAAACCTGTCCCTGTTCACCTCCAAGGCAAAGGCTTTTATTCCAAATATTTCCTGATCCCCAAGAGAAAAGGAGGTTGGAGACCCATATTAGATCAAAGAGCACTAAACAGATATGTGAAGGCACAAAGATTCAAGATGATCACACTAGCAGCACTTATTCCATCTCTAGAGCAGGGAGATTGGTTCTCTGCCCTTGATGTACAGTATGCCTATTTCTACATCTCAATCCTACTGTCCCACAGAAGATTCCTTCGATTTACCTATGGGCTGGACCACTACCAGTACAGATCCACTTCCATTCAGTCTCTCATTGGCACCCAAAATATTCTCCAAGGTCCTCTGTCATAGCAGCACATCTATGAACATTGGATATTGTAATCTACCCATATCTGGATGACTGCCTTCTCATTCCTTCAAAGATGCCCTACGAGTCACCCAAAGGACATTTTTGCACAACTTGGTCTACAACTCAATACCCAGAAATTGGCCTTGACTCCAGTAAAGCCTTTGGAGTTTACAGGGGTTGAACTCGATGCAGTTTAAGGACGAGCATTCCTCCTGCTGCACAGATTCAACACTCTGACCAGTCTCCTAGAGACAGTTCAGGCCAGCCCACAAATGACAGCCAGAAATTGCCTTCATTTTCTCAGGCACATGGTGTCATGCATATTTTTGACATCTCATGCCCAATTACATATGAGGTATCTATAGACATGGCGCAGATATGTTTAGAATCCAAACAAGGACAGGCTCAACAAGCTGCTGTCAATACCCTCTGGGGTGAAACACTCCCTGGAATGGTGGAAAGATCCACCCAATGTATGTGCAAGGATCACATTCACACAACCACCAGCAGCACTGATTCTAACAGCAGATGCCTCTCTGATAGGCTGGGGACCCCCTAAACAATCACAGAGTTCAGGGCAAATGGTCCCCATGGAAGCTGTACTCTATCAACCGTAGGCTTGTGCACACCTTCTCCCACTCATCAGGGATACTCATTCGAATATTGTCATAACTATAAAGGGAAGGGAACAGCCCTCCTGTGTACAATACTATAAAATCCCTCCTGGACAGAGACACCAAAATCCTTTTACCTGTAAAGGGTTAAGAAGCTCAGGTAACCTGGCTGACACCTGACCCAAAGGACCAATAAGGGGACAAGATACTTTCAAATTTTGGTGGGGGGAAGGCTTTTGTTTGTGTGCGCTTTGTTTTGGGGTTGTTTGCTCTTGGGACTAAGAGGGACCAGACATCAATCCATGCTCTCCAAATCTTTCTGAACCAGTCTCTCTCATATTTCAAACTTGTAAGTAACAGCCAGGCAAGGCGTGTTGGTTTTATCTTTGTTTTCTCAACTTGTAAATGTTCCTTTTTGCTAAGAGGATTTACCTCTGTTTGCTTTGAACTTAAGACTAGAGGGGGTTCCTCTGGGCTCTATGAATCTGATTACCCTGTAAAGTTATTTTCCATCCTAATTTTACAGATATGATTTTTACCTGTCTTTCTTTAATTAAAAGCTGTCTTTTTAAGAACCTGATTGATTTTTCCTTGTTTTAAGATCCAAGGGGATTGGATCTGGACTCACCAGGAATTGGTGGGGGAAAGGACAGGGGATGGTTAAATTCTCCTTGTGTTAAGATCCAAGGGGTTGGATGGGTGTTAAGACTATCCAGGGAAGGGAGCTAGTATTTGGGAGTGGTGGCAGCAAAACCAGATCTAAGCTGGTAATTCAGTTTAGGAGTTCACATGCAGGTCCTCATATCTGTACTCTAAAGTCCAGAGTGGGGAAGAAACCTTGACAAATATCATAACAGACAAGATAGTGTGCATGACTTACCTAAATTGCCAGGCGGATGCCAGATCACCCTACTTTTGCACAGAAGCACTAAAACTCTGGAACTGATGAATCCACTACAGTGTATTTCTATCAGTCGCTTGCCTGCCAGGGGTACAAAATATAACAGTAGTCAGTCTCAGCGGTAATTTTTCTCACAACCATGAATGGGAAATGAACCCAAACAGTGCTCCACAATATTCGGTCATGGAGAACCCCAACAATACAATTGTTTGCTACTTACCAGAACAAGAAATGTCTCCACTCTGCTTCAGAGCCAGATTTGGGAAATAGTCTCTAGGTGATGCTTTCTTTCTTCAGTGGGTCAGAGAACTGCTATACGCCTTTTCTTCATTCCCTCTGATATCAAAGGTCCTATTAAAATTAAGGTGGGAAAAAGCAAGCGTTATACTGATTGCCCCCAACTGACCGAGACAAGAGTGTTACCCATATGTGACACAGCTAGCAATGTGTCCTCCAATTCCTCTTCAACCCATTCCTCACCTACACTCCCAAAATGACTGACACATCCATCCCCCCAATTCACAGATCCTTCGGCTCCAGGCTTGGCTGCTTCATTGTTCCAACACACCAAGAGCTGCTGCTCTGAGGACCTGAAAAGTGTTATTACTCAGTAGGAAATTAATGACTTGTTGCACTTACCTGCAAACGTGGAAATTATTCCAAATTTGGTGCAATTCCAAACAAGTTGCTCAGACAGCTTCCTCCCTCCCTTTGACCCTAGACTATATACTAGTTCTCAGAAGGGGCTGGTCTCTCACTCAAAGTACATCTCATGGCCATGACAGTCTTCCACCAGAGGGTGGATAGCTATTCAATATTTGCCCATCCAACAACACACAGATTTCCTCAAGGGCGTTGGAAACCACCTCCTCACACCAGAAGCCCAGTTCCAACATGGGACCCTAACTAGACCACCCTTTGAACCTTGTTCTCTTCTACACCTGCCAATTAAGACAACATTTCTAGTGGTCATCACCTCAGCATGATGAATAGGGGAAATAAGTGTTGATGGTGCACCCACTCTTCATGGTTGTCTTTAAAGAAAGACAAAATCACTTTAAGGCCTCATCCAAAGTTTCTACCCAAGGTGGCCTGGTCCTTCCACATGAGCTAGCTCATTCATCTCACCAACTTTTTCTCAAAGTCGCATAGTGACAACAGGGAGGCAATACTACATATATTTGATGTTAGGAGAGCCATAACATTTTATTTTGACAGGTTAAAAGGGCTTTAGGGAATCTTCTGAACTCTTCCTCTCAAATGTGGACAGATCCAAGGGCTCCACAATCACCTCAAAGGCTCTCCAAATGGGGTTTTGAACTGCATTAACTATTGTTGTCATGCTCATAACCTGCTACCTCAATCAGAAATTCGCACACAGTCCATGATATCACTTTCCAGCTCGGCTGCATTTATTAAAGATGTTCCCGTCTCAGAAATCTGTAGGATAGAAACTTGGGCTTCTGCTCATACTTTTCCGGAACACTATGCAATTACTCAAGACTCCGCTTCTGATGCCATCTTCAGCTCCACAGTATTATCAATAATCGATTCCACTCTGAAGCCCCAGCTCTCCATTGGTGGGAGGAGGGGAACGGGAATGCTGTGAAGTCACCTACTGTGCGGCACCTGTAGGGACAGTATGCAAAGAAGAGGAAGTTACTTACCTTGTGCAGTAACTATGGTTCCTTGAGATGTCCCCCTATGGGTGCTTCATGACTCACCCTCATCCCGTCTACTTCAGAGTTCTCGACAAGGGGCTCTGCGGTAGAGAAGGAACTGAGGGTGGGTTGCCTACACAGGGCTAAATTAGCCTCTAGGCAGAGCATGAAGGAGGGAGATCACATGTGTAGGCCGAACGGACGCTGCTACCTAAAATCTCCTGTCAGAGGCATAGGGGCACAGATACATCTACAGTTGAGCATCCATAGAGAGAGATACATCTCAGAGAACTATTGTTACAGCACAAGGTGAGTAACTTCCTCTTTTCTAATACTAGCCAGAGAAGTTGTCCAGAAAGGATTCTCTGCAAGACAGTGAAGGTCTTCTGGCATGGGGCCTATCTTCACCTGGGAGAAAGGATTAAGAATTTCTTTTCAGTCTGGTCCAGTATCACTTCCAATAGATTTCAGCTCCATTTTCCTTGGGATGATAGAAATTCTGGACTGGTCCATCTGTAACCTCTCCATGTGCAAAACAGATTCCAGGATAGAGACCAGCTCTTCTTCTGAATCAAAAATTAGCTCTGAGATTTATGTTCCACGATATCAGGGAGCTTTATATTTTCAGTGTGTTCCAGCTAACAACTTATGTTTTGCATTCTGGAACAACCATAAGATATTCAGGTAATGACCTTTGGTTTGGAATCCTCTCGTTTCGTGTTCAGACAGTTTATTTCTGGTAGACAGCCATGGACGAGAGGATTCAGATCTACCATTGTCTGGACAATTTGATGAAGGTGCAGTCATACAAGGTCACACTTGCCAAACTGCTCATTTTGTTTTTAAAACGTGGGATTTGCAATGAACCGTCAAAGCTGCCATATCTCAGTAACTCTAAACCTGTGAGCTCTCTGCATACCCACTCTGAGCCTCTTAATATTTCCCAAGGAAAAGCTTTATAAAAATCAAGTCCTCCTCAGGCTGTTCCTCAAGCACTCTCCAGGCATCAACAGACCGATGACTTCAGCTGGTCAGCATGGGGGTGTGTTTTATGTAAACTGTTCCATGGACAGTACTTCATCTTCACCTCTTCAGAACTTCTGAACACTGGGTCTCTACTACATAAGAATATCTACCACCACTTGACAGTCCCTTCAGATGTTTGATGGGTCCTTCGTTGGTGGTGATCACGTCACCTCTTCCAGGGCAAACCTATGACAATTCTGGGAGCAGTTCATATGACTATCACTGCAAGCCTGTTGTGGTGACTGGCTCATATGGGACTCTGTGGCTCAGGATGAGTGATCCAAAGGTTTCTCCTCCACATTACATCATGTGTTAAAGACTGCACAACTTTACATAGTTATCTAAAATGATGGAAGAAAGAGAATATTTAGAAGGGAATATTTAAATAGCCAGACAGGTTATTCTTCTCCTCACTCACACAATAGATCCTTGCAGTATGGGAACCTACTCCTGAATGAATGTAATACACAGAACAGGCTCCAAAGAAGGTAGTAGCAACTGTCCAAATCCCAAGGCAGGCCTGTAATTGTCTCAAAGCACTAAATTAATTGCCAACATACATATCATGAGCTATATTTAAGAAAAAAAAAACAAAACCAAAAACCAGGATCACTCTGTATCTCTCTGCTCTTCTGACTGGAGAGGAACCACTTATTGTTATGCTCTTTGTTTCAAGAGGGATATATGCTCTTTGTACCAGAAGCAGACTGCCTCAAAAGATCATCAGAGTGGAGCCTCCAATTAGATATTCTTGGAAAGACAGAAATGGACCTATTTGCCTTTAAAACGAAGATTCTCTGCTACTTTGTCAGATAGAGACCTAGGGGCCAAGATGGAGGCTCTTTCTAATGTGACTCCCCCCCAGTCTCCTGTATTCCTACCACATAGTTTATATTATCACAGGGATCAGTTTGCACCCCAAACCAGACAAATGTTAGCTAGCTTCCAAATATTTGGCAAGTATCTAAAGAGAGCTACTTGGATGATATCACACTAACGTCAATTAAAAAGTTGTCAAATCTTTTCTAAGATTTGGGTGAGGTTTAGATACTGGTGAAGAGACCATTAATTATTTATCGCTGTCAAAAGTGAATTATGTCCTAGAATTCATTTGGAGAGGTCTAACTTGGGTGTATGAAGGCTGCTATGTTGTATGAGACCACATCTTCACTTTAAGTATTCTCTGTGCATCTGGCAAGAAGAATGTCTTTGCATCTGGGCTCTATGATGCATCCTCTGCAAAAGACCATTACATAACCCTGAAATCTTACTTACCTCCTACCTATTGCTCTTGTGGTACACTTGATTGAAAGCTGGAGAGAGATGTCTTGTACTTGCAGTCCATCCAGGTGGACTTTCTGGTGGTGGTGGTGGTCACAACTGCCAGATAGGTGTCAGTCAGGAGCCCCCTTAGTCTTGGTATTGGGTATATATGAAACAGAAGAGGTTTCTGATTGAACCACTATTTATCCCCCAAAATATCAAAAAAACATATCCTTGTGTCTCAAACCTTCACACTGAGGAAAATTTTTGGTATATGCTGGACTTATGGGGCTACCAGAGTCTACATTGAACTAAACTAGAGCCTCTAAATCATCTATTAAAATTGAGATGGAGAACTTCAGAGACTTAAAGGTTTTTACTAATACGTTAAACCTTAGAATCTGTTTCTTTAATACTGTTGTGATGTCATGGGCAGAAGTCGTATGCTTATGATCAAGTGCATTATAGCCACATTCATCCATATTTCACCAAATTCTACAAAGTAAACATTCATTCCTCAGCTGATGGGATCTTTGGGTGTTAATTGAGTGAATAGGAAAATGTTATCTGCTTACCTAGAAATGTCCTTCAGGTAATATCACTGTATCTAGACAGAGGATCATTCCTGCTTAAAATGAATACCAGTTTTTATTCCATTACTTCTAAAGATCCATCCCATGCATGGCAGTAGGTGAAACTATTAACTAGTGTGAGGTTTTTGTATTAAAAGGTTGGCTTTTCTAAGAGTTTGGTAAACTTATCTTGCCTGGTAGAAGTTTGTCTCAAGTGGCAGGTTTTCAGTAAGAGAGCCACTCCCCTTCTGCCTCTTGGTCGACCTCCTCCTCGCCCTGGCTCAAAAGGCCATCCACGCGACCAGGGAGAGGAGGTTGGCCGACGGAGACTCCTGCGACTGTGGGGCTTGTTTCCGGTCCCTCGTCCGCTCACGTCTCCGGGCGGAGTTCCTCTGGGCGGCGTCCGCTGGCTCCCTTGACGCCTTCGGGGAGCAGTGGGCGCTGTCCGGGGTTCTCTGCTCGGTGTCCCCATCAGGCTCCCTCCTTATGACCCTTTGACCTCACTCCTGTCCCTGTTCTTTTATTAGTTGTCCCCCGCATTTAGTGGGTTTCCGTGGCCCTGTGGATCCTCCCCTTAGGCTGGGGGGGAGATCCGTTAGCATGGGGCGGGCTTCCGCCCGCCCCCTCTCCCGGTAACCCAATAGTACAAGTCTGGTTCTGACCTAGAGATTGCATGCTGGCTGAAGAACCACTGTAATGGATCACTAAAAGCTATTACTTGAAGAAAAGAAGCCTTTAGATAAGCACAGGTAATCTCAGGGCAGTAATTAAGTTGAGAAGCAGGTTGCTTTCACTCTGCAGCTTGAGAAAGCTCTGAACAGCAGAAGCAGCCACTGCAGTTATTCACTCTAGGAAGAGGACCCAAGAACAGCCTAGGAGAATGGTAATGGAGGAGACACAAAGCTGTCACAGCTGCCAATAAGCTCTTTTATTGAGTGGGGAAACAGAACAGCCAAAGGAGATTGAGTGGCTTTAAATTGACTAAATACCTGTTAATCAGAGGCCAGTATATATAATGGAGTTTCCAAATAATGTGTGTCCAGAATAATAGTATTCTGATACATATTTCAGCATCCTCTTTCCCAAGTGCTACGGGATGGAAGGATGTTAACATCTCACCTGGATAATGGTGAAAACTTTTTTTTTATGCTGACCTTTATTGTATTTTTAGTCTTCCTGCTGTTACATTCCTGGAAAACATTTCCAAATTGTCTGAGAAAAAAGATTTAAAAAAAATGAAAATGGTAAGATGGATACTTGGAGTTACAAGGATGAACTGTGTTAGAATGAACCAAGGTTAGAAGGCAGTACCAGTTATAGAAAAGCTGAGGAAATTCAGGCTTAAATTGTTTGTCCATGCAAAAAATCAGATATATAGGAAACGGTATGTTAAACTTAAAACTGGAGCTAGATAATCAAATCCTTTTGTAGGACATTCAACTGCATGGTTTTGAGGAACAGACTGGAATGGAGGTCTCCAAGAGTTGAACCCATATAGATGGGACTAAGGCTAGAAGAAAAGAGAAGAATAAGAGATTTGTGTGGATAGGAGGAAACCAAAGGAGGAATGGAATATAGGGGAAGGACACAGTATAGGGAAAGAAATTGGAGGAAGTGAAGGAAGGGAAAGGGCTGGTGGACACAATGTCCTCTATACTTCATGGGACTGTTGACCTAAATTCTGAGGCAGGTGTCCTGGATACTGAGGCACACCCAGTGCAGCAGATTGGAAATTCTCTGGCATCTTTCTGATGTGCTAAAAACAGGATTTTATTGAATTAAATATATAAATGAGTAATGCATCTGCTACAGTGATAGATATCTAACAAGAACATCCATGGTGATGGTAGAGTAAGGACGTTAAAACCTAGAAAAACTGCTTTGAAAAGGATATAAATTTTCATGCGGGGTAGGAGGAAACGTCGTATGGGCAGATTTCATAACTTCATACTGCCTGCAGGGTACCATGCTACACCTTCCTCTCAAACATCTGGGACTGGCTAGTTTCATACAGGGTACTGGACTACCTGGATCACAGGTCTGATTCGGTATGGCATTTCCTGTATGTCTTTGATATTTAATGAAATTTTATACTGCCTCTTGGTTTTGTATTGAAAGTATACAATTGTATTGTAGAAGGTGTTTGGTGTGCAGGGGACTGGGGCTGGAAGCTTTAACAGATGGGTAGGAATTATTTGGGTTAAGCTCTATTCATGAAAATAGTGGTGGTATCGCTTGCACTGGTGCAGCCATGCAGGTGGTTGACCACTGATTGCTGTAATTGGAGCAAATAAAGGGCTGGTCTACATGGAGACTTGGTGCATAGCAAGCCAGGGTGTAAATCTACAGCATACTAGCCAGCCATGCACTAGCTGGCGTTATGGACCCTGCTACCATTCACTAAAAGTTCCTTAGTGTACTTTGATATACTGATAGCAGTATGTCAAAGTGCATTCTAGAGCTTCCAGTGTGTGGTAGCAGGGTTCACATAGGAGGCTACTGTGGGCACCTATGTTGCCACTCACTAAGTCTGTGTAGACAATCCTTCACTGTAGATGAGATCTTAGTAAGTTTAAAGTTTATCTTTCTCTTCACTGGGCTCACAACAGTGCTAGCTGCAACTGGATATAACATGGTTATTGCTAGCAAGACTCTAGCAATGTTTCCAGGACAGGTTTTCTTTTCCAAGAACTCTGCTAGCCAAACCTGCTATAGACTTGTGTTTTTGTATTTCCTCACCCGCAGAACAATGTTATGAAAGAATATGGTCTGGAAAACAGTGATAGAACATGAACTGCTCTGTAAAAATGCTTGTGACTAGCTCAGTTATGTCAGAGTGGAGTGAGGCCGTGTTTGATTAACTTCTAACTGGGAACGATGTTGTGGTTAAGGCACTGTACTGGAACTTGAGGTGTCTGGGTCTGTTCCTGGCTCTCCTACTGTTTACCTTCATGACCATAGGCAAATCATCTAAGCTCTCTATTATGCCTGAGTTCTCCATCTGTAAAATTAGGGTGCTTTTTTACCACACACAGATGCAAGGATACAGTAGTCATTTGTGAAGTGCTCTACTACTATATAGTGATGAGCACCCTAATAAGAAATAATTAAAGGAAAGATAACCCTGAGTGATAAACTTGCTGGACTAAATGCTTTACAATGAAAATATTGCAACAGTTCTAACCAGACTAGCATAGGTGTCAACTAGTTCTGTAGAACTCTTAAAGAAGACAGCATAATCAGTGTGTTTAGTCTTGCTATGATAAGGGTATGAAGGTACATAAGGTGGTTTGGAGGAGGAACAGGCAGCATGTGTTAGGGCCTCATGTAGCAGACGACTTTTGGTTCCTGGCTCTTTATGTGCCAGCTAGTCTCTTCTTGTAGTATGCTGTATGAAATAGTAAGCTAAGTAAAATTAAATGGAAACACATCTTCCTAACTAAACCTAGTATAACTTTTTTTAAACTTCTTAATTCCTAGATGGGAATGATGAGCAATCCCAGTCCTTATGGCTCACCGTACAGCCAGAACACTGGGCAGCAAATTGGAGCCAGTGGACTTGGTCCCCAGATGCAGAATAAGACTGGGCTACCAAACAGCTTACCCCAGTTTCCAATGGACAAGAAGCCAGTTCCCGGGACAGGAATGCCTAACATGGTAGGTAGAATTATAGGTTCCACTTTCAAATGGTAGCAGATCAAGTATGGGCTTCTTGCAATATTCTGCTTGTGGTACTCTTGGATTTTATAGCTGTCAAATACCGTGTGCATTCTCTTTGTCCCCTTGTGTCATAGGCATGCATGGAGGAGGGTCTAGCTCTCACTATGAAAGATAGAGCCGGGAAAGGAGGAAGAGAGTGAGTGGTGTCATAGTGCAATCTCTTTATCATGAAAGTTGAACTTACAAATGTAGAATTATGTACAAAAAAACCTTCATTCAAAAATAAAACAATATAAAACTTAATCCCTACTAGTCCACTCTTTCCTACTTCAACCAATCTCTCAGACAAACAATTTGGTTACAATTTGCAGGAGGTAATGCTGCGAGCTTCTTGTTTATAATGTCACCTGAAAGTAAATACAGGCATTCATATGGCACTGTTGTAGCTGGTGTTGCAAGATATTTACATGCCAGATGTGCTAAAGATTCGTATGTCCCTTCATGTTTCAACCACCATTCCAGAGGACGTGCGTCCATGTTGATGAGGGGTTCTGCTCAATAACAATCCAAAGCATAGTGGACCGATGCATGTTCATTTTCATCATCTGAGTCAGATGCTACGAGCAGAAGGTTGATTTTCTTTTTTGGTGGTTCGGGTTCTGTAGTTTCCCCATCAGTCTTGCTCTTTTAAGACATCTGAAATCATGCTCCACATCTTGTCCCCCTCAGATTTTAGACAGCACTTCAGATTCTTAAACCTTGGGTCGAGTGCTGTAGCTATTTTTAGAAATCTCACGTTGGTACCTTCTTTGACAGCAGATTTGACAAAAACGCAAAGTATTCTTAAAATGAACATGTGCTAGGTCATCATCCAGGCCTGATATAACATGAAATATATGGCAGAATGCAGGTAAAACAGAGACAAGGAGTTCAGTCACAAATTTAATTAATGCATTGTGTTTTTAATGAGCATCATCCGCATGGAAGTGTCATCTGGAATGGTGGCTGAAGCATGAAGGGGCATACGAATGTTTAGCGTATCTGGCACGTAAATACCTCGCAGCACAGGCTACGAAAGTGCCATGCGAACACCTGTTCTCACTTTCAGGTTACATTGTAAATAAGAAGCAGGCAGCAGTATCTCACGTAAATGTAAACAAACTTGTTTGTCTTAGTGATTGGCTGAACAAGAAGTAGGACTGAGTGGACTTGTAGGCTCCAAAGTTTTACATTGTTTTGTTTGAGTGTAGTTATGTTAACAAATAAATAAATACAAATCTACATTTGTAAGTTACGCTTTCACGATAGAGATTGCGCTACGGTACTTGTATGAGGTGAATTGAAAAATACTATTGCTTGTTTTTTACAGTGCAAATGTAATCAGAAATATAAAGTGAGCACTGTACACTTTGTATTCTGTGTTGTAATTGAAATAATATTTGAAAATCTAAAACATCCAAAATATTTAATACATTTCAATTGGTATTCTATTGTTTATCAGTGCGATTAATCACAATTTTTTAAATCACGATTAATTTTTTGAGTTAATCACATGAGTTAACTGCAGTTAATTGACAGCACTAATAAACACCTTTTTCTTACTACAGTCGAACCCATTTATCTCGACCTCGGTTAACTTGCCAATCGTATTAAGTCGACGTTTTAGAAGTGGAACCGCCAAATTCTCTCTTTGTCTTAGCATTTTCTCATCGGTTATGTCGGTTCTTTTATATCGCCGTACCCTAATATCTCGAGCACAAAAGAGGGCCAAATTTGCCACTTAACGTCCGTTATCTCGATCCCCATGACCAATCGCCGGCTTTTGAAAATGTTAGTTATCGATGCCACTTCACCATCTCACTACCGTATTTTCGCGTATATAAGACGCGTCTTATACAAAGTTTTACGTACCCCTCACCCAGGGTGCGTCTTATATATTAGTATATACAGTAAATAAAAATGATCGTACTTGGTTCACTGCGCATGTGCTGAGTTCACGTAGCACGTGATCACGGTCCGTATGGTCGTTCACTCCCATGCCAGTTCACTCACTCTTGTTGATCTTGTCTGAAGGATAACATGCTGTAGCTAGTCTGTTTATTTTTTCCCTTCTAAAAATGTCTGGAGGTGTTAAGAGAAAACTGGACAATCAGTCAATAGAGAAAAAGTATGAAATCATACTGCAGCTAGAAAAAGGAACAAAACCGGCAGACCTTAGTCGTCAGCATGGCATTCCAGCAAACACCATTTCAGGATGGAAAAAGAAGGCCGACGTGATAAAGCAAACTCCCGCTCTACGTTATAGGAAAGTCCAAGAATCCCAGATGCTTTAAGCAGACCAAAGTTCTCCAATGTGATTACGATGGCCAGCCAAGCGCCTGGATCACAGGAGATCTATTCAGTGCATGGGTGAAAAAGTGGGACAGGAAGTTCCAAGCAGAGAAAAGGAAGGTGGCACTGATCATGGACAACTGTAGAGCTCATCCGGATGTTCCTGGTCTCAAGGCCATTAAGATCTTTTACCTCCCACCTAACACAACCAGTAAGCTCCAACCAATGGACCAGGGGATAATCCAAGTGCTTAAGGTGTACTACAGGAAAATGTTGATGCGCCAATACCTGCTCCATGATGAAAAGAAGGCACAGTACACCCCTTCCCTTCTAGATGCAATGAACTTCCTGAGATCAGCCTGGAATGACGTGAAGAAGGAAACAATCTCAAACTGCTGGATGCACTGCGTCATTCAGGATATTTCCGATGATGAGTTTCAGGCACAGTGCCGTGCAGCCACAGAAGAACTCGCGGAAGTGGCGGGAAAATCAAGCCTTACAGATGCTATCTTGGAAGAGGAGGCACAGGAGTTAGCCATCACTGTCGAGGAATTCCGAGATTACATAGAAATCGACACAGACGTCGTTACTGATGGCGTGATCACCGATGAAGACATTGTATCAAGTGTGCAGTCAGCACAGGCAAGCACATCTGCATGTGGCAATGACAAAGAAGATGAAGAAGATGCGGACGAAGATTTGGAACCAATTCCCTCAGCTGGTGAGGTGGTAGAAATGCTACAGAAAATTCGACGGTATGGTTCTTTTGTAGGAGATGAAACTGTTTTAGACAGCATAAATAATATTGAAGCATTTGTTTTCAAGCAGACTGTTAAAGGCAAAAAGCAACAAAGCATTTTAGACTTTGTAAAGAAACCATAGTAACCACGTGTACGATACTTTTCAGAGCTGTGTCAGTGACATGACTCGCGAATTTAATTTTGACACTGGTTAGCTTTTTGTAAAAACGAACTACACCCCGCACGTTTTTTGTGATTTTGTGAGCGATCTTTGTGTTTGCAATGTTGGAGAATATAATAAAGGTTTGTATCGAGAATCGACGGTGGTTTGTATTGTATACTGGTAAATCTCTGCTGTTGGTGCACATATGCCTTTTGTTGTTAGCAAACATGTATGTACATTTTTATAGCATGCCGATCGCTTCATCAAACAAATCGCGGCAACGCTGTTGTGTAAAAAAACCTCCAAAAACACGTGCATGTACATTCTCATTTATTAACGCACATCATGTACATAAAGAAATTTCAAGCACATGTTAATATATTGCCGCCATATTGGTTTTCGTTTATCTCGATCATCGGTTATCTCGACGCTTTTTGGCAAACCCCTAGGCCGGCAACATAACCGGGTTCAACTGTATTATGAACATTACTTGTTTCTAATAGGTTCATCCTTAAAAAGAAGAGAGATTTCTCCTTCCTCTTAAGCATCAGAAGCTAGGCTTTCATTTTAGCAGATGTTTGTGATCCAAAAGCCACTTCGAATAGCTGTCTATAATTAAATTGGGGATATTAAAGCACTCTGAATTCAGTTTTCACTGATCTTATTTATATAGTGCTCATGCAGAGGCCCTAGGGGTGCTACACAACAATTTAAATCCAATGCAATAAAAAATTTGCCATTTAAAAAACAGGAACGGGAGAATCCTATACAGGCACTGAAATTACTGAAAAAAGTTCTGGAAGGAGCGTCTGCTGATTCTTTTGAAAAATGGGAAGGGTGAATGGAGTGGATGTCTTAGTGATACAACGGATGGGTGGCCAACCTGAGTCTGAGAAGGAGCCAAAATTTACCAATGTACATTGCCAAAGAGCCACAGTAATACGTCAGCAGCCCCCCATCAGCTCCCCCACCCCACTCCCAGTGCCTCCCACCCACTGGCATCCCCGCCAATCAGCACCTCCCCCTCCCTCCCCGCGCCTCCCGATCAGCTGTTTGTGGCATGGGGGGGGGGGGGGGGGAAGGGAGAGTAAAGGCACTACGAGCTCGGGGTGGGGGGCAGGAAGGGGTGGTCTGGGGGTAGGGCCTGTGGCAGAGCCAGGGGTTGAGCAGTGAACACCCCCTGGCACATTGGAAAGTTGGCTCCTGTAGCTCCAGCCCCGGAGTCAGTGCCTATACAAGGAGCCGCATATTATCTTTTGAAAAGCTGCATGTGGCTCTGGAGCCAAAGGTTGGCCACCCTTGAGTAGTGTACCAGAACAACAAAAGTGTGGTGATTGATTACCTGTCAAAATAAGCAACAAGAAAAGGGTCCTTATGGTGTCCTGGTCCATGATTAGGGCTGCCTGGAACTACAGTAATATAAATAATATGAGGTCCTACAGTCTTTCAGAACTCTAAAAACCAACAGGACTATCTTAATCAGCTTGTCACTAACAGGCAGGCAGGTCTTATTCCTTAAGCAACAGTGTTGCTGCATTCTGTAAGTGAAGAGCCCTGCTAAAAGTCCTACTAGGAGAAAATTATAGTCGCTAAACTTTTTGACTTGGGAATACATTGATGTTGCAAAAGTTGTTACAGGATAAGTCAAAGTGTGGCTGGTACAAATTTAGTGGAAAAACACTTTTTTGTACTATATCTGATAGTTTTCCCTGGAAAGAATGTCCAGTATAATGCCAGAGTTCTAGCATCATTCTATTTAACATATCTCCTCAAAGATGGAGAGGAGAACGGGAGGCACCAAAGAAGAGGATATCCTTGTACTGACTACCATTATCTAGTATCAAACTTTCAGTCTTCAGAGGTTGAGGAGGAGATAACATTAATTGCTTTGGACATAAGTATTGACCAAGCACATCTCCAAAGCAGATATTGATCAAACAGGATCCAAGAGTCGAAATACATGTGATTTGTTTGGCATACTCATGATACTCCACCTCACGTTTAGAGGTTTTCTCAATAAGAAGCCTTATGTATATGTTGAGTATGGATGAAATAGGATAAAGTCCTGAACACTGTATTGCAGGCTATTCTGAAGAACGATTGTTCATCACAAAGTAATTCCAGTCCTTTACTCATACATCCAGAGAGTAGTTCCATACGCACCATTGTAGACATAGTTTCTGAAGCAATCTCTTGTACTCACAGAATCCTTGGAAAGGTCCCGCATGACCACTATAGCCAGGTAACCCAAATGTCAAAACATCAAGAAGTTGTGCTAGTCAGGGTCATGAACAACCTCATCTTCAGAAAGCTTCAGTTCAGACTCAAACCTGCTTAAGATGACTTATGCATCCAGGTGCACCTAGAACCAATCAAACACCACCTTCCAATTCTCCTGCTTAAAACGGAAAGGTTACAAACAAGCCAGTAAATGGCAGCACGTGAGCATTAAGACTTAATGGTGCCCTTAACCTCGCTCTCCTCCTTTTGCGGAAGGAGGATGTTGATAAAGCTATTCAAAGCAACTAAAGAAAGCATGGGGACAAGATCAGACAGATAGTGAATCTCAGAAGATCCCAGAAAATCTTCAGTCCTCGTCAGAGATTACGTCAAATTAGAAATACAGTCCATCAGAAGCCTCAGGTTTTCACATTGAAAAGGCACCAAGAACAGCCTCGAGCCCCACAACGAACTCATCACAGGTCATTTGAAGGAAATACTAAATGGAACAACACAATCTAGGCTAATTATACTGTGCATTACCTGGAAGTTGTGTGGCATCTCCGGTAGAGAACAGATAAAAGCTTTCTGTTCTGTATGCCTGCATGAAATCTTTGTGACCAGGCAACTTCCCAACCATCTTCTCTCCAGTTCGACTCTGTTGCTTTCAAAGGTGGCGGACTTTTTTGTTAGTACCTCTTTAAATAATGGTACAAGTGCTACAGGAGTTCTCTCCGTTAGATTTATCGTGCATTTAAACAGGTGCACCCACAGCTCTTTCTAATGTTTTAAAAATGAAGTTTAGATCTAGTCATATTTAATGAGACCTTAAATAGTGTGGCCTCACAAGTCAATCTGAAAGTGTGTGTGAATTGAAGTGGCCTTAATCTCTTCATATAGAGAAGGTAGAAAAAAAGGAAAGGGGGGGCGTGAGGGAGGAGGAAAGTGGCTGAAAGTACTGTTAGCAACAAGTTTCAATACCAGCTTGCCACAGTGTTAATAAATATTTAATTCTGGTAATCAATGGTTAAAGGTAGGTGCAAAATTGTATTCATGATCTGTTTTAGCAGATGTGATTTTGTGTATAATCTAGCTAATCAGAGAACTGACCCTTTTTTAAAAGGGTCTTGATTTTAATTTGTTTGTCTTCATCACTTCCCTCAAGGGCCAGCAGCAGGCTCCTCAAGTTCAGCAAGCTGGGATGGTGCCAGCTGCTCCCCAGGGAATGGGGTCAGGTGCACCTACAGCAGACCCAGAAAAACGCAAACTCATTCAACAGCAGCTCGTTCTCCTCTTACATGCTCACAAGTGCCAGCGGCGGGAACAGGCAAATGGCGAGGTGCGACAATGCAACCTTCCTCATTGCCGTACGATGAAGAATGTCCTCAACCACATGACACACTGCCAGGCTGGCAAATCCTGCCAGGGTAAGTAGAGAGTGAGCATGTGAGTGTGCTTACAAGAATAAATATAGGATTGGACAGGACTCCATGAAGGAGATGATGCAGAATTTTTCTCACTTATAGATACTGGGGAATTTAGATTATAAAAGGATTTTGACAACAGGATGCCTCCATGATCACATCTGCATGCTAAGAAAAGAAAGGGTTAAGCACCTTTTGTGATGCAGAAGGCATAGCCACTCAAGTTTTACCCCCATTCTGAAATACAGTAAAACCTACCAAGAGTGATTGCTCATGAGAATTAGCAAAGGTAGTTGCTTTTAAGAGGTCTCTTTTCAAAGGTTTGCACACCAGAGAGCAGTGGTGTTCCATGGCCTCTGCAAGTAGCCACTTGTGACAGGTGGTCTCTCTTCAGAGTTGGTCTCTAAGTCAGGTTTTACTGTAACTGCAGTATCTATTAACAATGGCCTGCGGCCATTTGACCTCTGGCCATGATATTGTCTGATCTCACATAGTAGAGGGTCAACTTTGACAGTACTTGGTTTGGAAACTGCCGAGGGAAATCCCAGTGCAGCAGTAGCTGGTGTTGGGGGTTCAGAGGGGAGAGTGCTATATATTGAATCATTAAGCATCCAGTGCCTCATATGCATGTTTGGATACTGGTGCTGGAAGTGTACTGTATTTAGGATGACTAATAAAAATTGAGGTTCTGACCACTTCTTTTAATAAAAGACCTCCAATGGTTGTTTCCTAGAGAGTAAAGATATTTGTCTCCATGTTCTGCCCAGCTTCCAGTATGGATAACTATTGTCTGACCTAAAATTCTTCCCGCAGTTTTAGCTAGATTCAGTGTTCTTTACTTGTCTCTTGTGACTGTTTGTAGGATTTCTATTTGCTGGTGAACTGCCTTAGTCAACTTAGAGACATCTGTATTTCAGTGGTGGCAGAGTGATCACTGTGTATGCAATCTGTAAAGCACTTAGGGATGTCTCAGGAAGAAAGCGGGCTATATAAACATAAGCCATCAAGGAATACACTTTTTTATATACCCGTTTTGGCAGTGGAGCTGTTGTCCTTCATGTTGTAGTTAATGAGTCAAAATGGAACCCATGTTTTGTGGATACCTTGTAGTCTTGTTTTAACTTATTTACAGTTCTACACAGTTCAGCTTAAGTTCTGCAGTAAGTCTTAGATAAACACTCTCTTGAATTTTTTTCTCACTGAAAGTATGAATTAACACCTAGGAAAATGGATGATTTGGGATTGGTTTAATGACACTGAAGCCTCTTGTCTCTAGTCTGTACTGACCTGGGAGAAAGTTGAAACAGTGACAGTTGTTGCAAATTTCTGGCTATTCATTGGCTTTTGTACAGTTAGTTGATGGAAAAGAGACAGGATCAAACAGTTTGTAGTGGCTAGTGGGCAAGTGTACACTCTTCTGACACCTATACCTCATTTGGGGATGCAGACAAGGACAGCGAGCAAACATGAAAAATTCCCTCTGCCCCAAAAACTGGTTCCTTCAGATGAAGCATGGGGCAGTTTGGCTAAGAGCACTTGGTGTGTGTGTGGGTGTAAGTTTGCTTAGATTTCCGATTGCTATTCTGGAAATTCTCACCTGTACTAAATTCAAATTTAAAGGAAAAATGAGTAAGGAGAGCAGGGTGGCATATATAAACCTAATGGAAAAGACCTTAACTTTTGTTTAACAACAAAACTGAACTGTAAGACCTCTTGATTATTATCTTCTGCTAAGAAAATACTCTAAATCCTGCCCTGATAAGAGGTTAGACCAGATGTCTTAATAAATCTCTGCCATCTCTAATTAAGAGATTTTGTGCTATTATACTTCATAGAGCCATGGCTTGATGGTTGTGTGTGCGCGCGCACGTGAGAGAGAAGCATGTGGAGAACTAAAAATGTAAAATTATCTTTTAAAAATGTTTTTGTTCCTCTTCCCTTTCCTAGTGGCACACTGCGCATCTTCACGACAAATCATCTCGCACTGGAAGAATTGTACAAGACATGACTGTCCTGTGTGTTTGCCTCTCAAAAATGCTGGGGACAAAAGAAACCAACAATGTAAGCCTCATGTGGTCTTTTGCATACTAGATTAACCATAAAATGTCATGTTTAGCATTAGATCTGTGTTACTGTAAGCCCCTAAGAGTATGGATCAGAGCAGAGCTGCAGTATCGTCCAGGATCTAACGTGAGGATAAGGATTTTCATGTTGCTTTGGAAGGATATTCCCCCTTTCTCTAGTTAGTACCCAATATAATGTTGAAAGACCCCTTAGATCGCTTAATTTAGCTCTTTTTAGCTGGAGAGAGGAGGCCAGCATGATGCTGAGCCTAAGGGCTGGTAGTTCTGAGAGAAGAAGTGTTGGGCATGTCCACTTCCATCCTTGTCAAAAGTGTGAAACTGGGGTTTGCACACTAAAGATTAAAAAGTGGTGTGTTCTAAGAACTTTTGCCTGCTCAGATCAATATGAAAGTTATTAAATGATATTAGTTATATTTATGGCAGGTTATATACTACTTGAATTCAAAGTCCAATTTTGGAATTCTTAAAATTTTTGGTTTATAAATGCCCTGATAACAGCACACTATATGTGTAGTTAGAGCAAAAGATTTGTAGGGTTTACCACGTACTCTTCTGACTTTCAGCTAAGGTTGAATGAAAGTAATTCCTGCCTCTTACCTGACCAGCCTCTCTTCTTCCCATTCTAAGATGACACGTTTGTCATGTGAAGAATATCCTACATAAACTCTTTTCTTTTTATCCTGGCAGCTTCTGCATTATGTCCTAGCATGCTCCCCCATCCTTCTCCTAGTGTTTCTTGCCCGAAATTTTTCTTGCTGCCTGACTACCTTGTTCCTGTCTAAATATCCCAATGCTTCTGTTTCCCAGTATTCCCTCCAGGAAGAAAACCCCAAACCATTCTCCTTGCTATTTTGTGCTTTTCTCACAACTGGTCCTCCAGGCTGTTTACCTCTATTCCAGTGGTTCCCAAACTTTAACAACCCATGAACCCCTTTCACTAAAATGTCAAGTCTCGCAAACCCCGTCCTAAAAATGAATGTTTCCAGGGGTTTTCTCCTTTACCTGAGTATAAATTATAAAAAGCAGTGATCTTAGAAATATAACATTTGTTTTTGTCATGCTTATTACACATTATTTATGATAAATAATAATTAATCATTACAATATTTTTATTATTAAAACTCTTCCAAGATCTCACTTTCATAGCTTGTGTCACTTTAAATAAGCCTGTTATAAGACAAGACTCCTATATTTCATCAAGGAGTATCAGATGTGAAACAGCATGAAGGTATTTAAGAAGCCAACTCAGAGTTCCTCCTACACAAGCATTCAGGTCTTGAGCAGTCCAGGCAAACAATGCATGTTACAACAAAGCTTAAACTTGTTCTTCATAATAATTTTGAAAACAATACTAGCTGCCTATTTAATTTTAAAAACAGCAAAAAATATCCACCTCCCTTTCCATTTCATATAAGGAGTCTTGAAGTTTAAATCTCCTCAGTGTGATAGATATGCTTGCTTTGATCTACTTCGCTCTTGGAAGTCCAGGGGCTCCAGGCTGCTGGCCCCATGCTACCCAGGGTCCCTAGGGACAGCTCTGTCTGCCATTCGGGATTTTTTTCCCGAGAATCCCCTGGGGTTCTCACGAACCCCAGTTTGGGAACCACTGCTCTATTCTGAAACTATATATCAAGAGAGAGAAATAAACAACTCCATGACCAATCTGAAGGACTCTGCTCCTTGGGCCTTTAACGTCTGATTATGTGCTGCTTGAGCTTTAAAATGTTTAAAGCAAACTGACATGTCCTATACATTTAATAATAATGTACATTTACTGTTCCCAGTTCATAGTGAAAGTAGTACGTTGTGGTAGGATAAAATTTCTCAAACTTCTCATTGTGGACTCTTGACCAGGGTGCTAATGTAACTGCTCTTGTAAGGGTATATTTTGGTCATACCTACCACTGAAATTTTGTGCACTTTTACCTTTTTCTTTGGTCTCCATTTCTGACATTTTTGTTAATATAGTATCTGTCTTTTCCAGCATTACTGGGGGGAGCTGCCGCAGGACTTGCAAATACTGGCTCTGTTGGGGTAGGGCAACAGACTACGCCCTCTATAAACACTACCAGTCAGATTGACCCCAGCTCCATTGAGCGGGCCTATGCAGCCCTTGGACTGACCTATCAAGGCAACCAGATGCAGACGCAATCCCAGGCTCAAGTGAAGAATCAGCAGCAAGGGCAGTCACCCCAGGGTCTGCGCCCTATGAACCCCATGAGTAAGTTGACACTCAAGTATTAAAATATAAGCTGTATACAGCTATCTTCTGTGCTTTGTCTAATGCATGCTTCATATGAAGGAAATCTTGAAGCATTTTCATAAGTATTTTTGTTTCCGAACTGCTTTGTGTATATTCACACCTTGCACCACACTGGAATGCAGGTATGACTTCATGATCAGATGCGGATTGAAGCATTTTACGGCATTGTCATTTGTTTTGTAGTGTTTGCTTAAAAATTTGAAAGAGCTAAATAGGGAATTGCTGTCCTCAACTCATTGTTTAGATGCTTAGAATCATTCTCTGTCTCTATGTTGCTTATTTTAGAACCATCAAAGAGTACTTAGAGGTCTTACCTGGTATCTGAACTACTCAAGGAGTCAAACTGGAACTGGAGAACCAGTTTGAACGAGTATTTTTACTTGAACCAGAACCAAACCTGAACCATAATTTTGTCCTACCCCCTGAACTGAAACTGAACTGGGAAAAAAAAAGTTGGGGTTACTGCTTAAAATTAATTTTCAGCAATTTTAAGTTCAGTATTTTAAAAAACTTATGATCTTATTTTCATTATAAAACAAGACAAAATAACAAGCATGTGATTGCTACCAGAAAGGCGTGTCCCAGTATAATGGGAAGGGTAATAGGAAGAGACCAGCCCAGAAGAGTAGTAAAGGAGAGGGGGAGCAGGGAGCCCCAGAGGGAGATGAGCTTTCTCTCCTGAGACTCCCCTCTGGGAAGAGAAGAGGTGGAATGTTCCCTCATCCCAAAAGTTAACAGTAACTCTCTAAGCCCAGGGAAAAAGGTAATGGCTCCCCAACTCTTCTCCCTCTTAGGCCTCCTGCCACTCATCCCCCAACACCTGGGGCTCCTCCTTCCAGTTGCCCCAAACTCAGAGTGCTCTTTCATTTACGACTTTAAAAAAAAAATACATAGCTGTGTATCTTTAAAACACTTCAGAATAAAACCTTTTAAATGCGACACACTGAGATGATGAGATTCTCATGTGGCCCTGTAGCAGTCCATGTGCATTCATGCTTGCATTAAGTGCAAATACACAAAAGTAAAATATTTGTTCCATGCCACTCCAGTGTGACTACTCTTGGCAAAAAGATGGTGCATTTGAATAACCTCATTTAACCAAAAAAAAATCTAATGCAAATTAAATGGATGCTTTGAGATTAGCATAGCCATTCTTTGGTTGTTTTTACCCAGGTGAAAAGCCCAGAATAAGCAAATTTTATTGTTTTCTGTGAAGTAACCTATGTGGTGCATTTAAAGTTCAGTTGGTGAACATCAAGGGCTTCCCAACCTATTCCGATTGATATGGCTTTCCTCGTGTCTCTAGACTATTTTCTGGAGAATATTTTCCTATTCTCTAGTCATAGGAGAAGTGTGTGCTAGAGCTAAATCCCGTTTCCAAGGACAGTTGCTCTCTGAAGTTTCTGGAGAGCCTGCTGAGATTCATGTTGTTCTTTATTATTATTATTATTATTATTATTATTATTATTATTATTATTATTATTATTAGGTTAGTGGAGAGAAATTAGACTGCACTACCTCAGAGTGTGTCTCCTTTTATCCTCAAATTCTCTTCATTTTAGCCAATCTGTGCTATTGTCATCTCTGAATATGAAGACTGTAGATAACACCAAAGGACACAGTTCTGCCCTGAATTAGTGTTGATTTTCCTCAACCTTGGTCTGCTCTTATTCTCATGCTTGGCCTTGCTGTTGGCATACAATATAGCTTCATCAGAACAAACCTTTTTTTTCTCATGCTTGTTTCTATAAATGCAAAATGCTGCTGTAGTTTGCAGATGGCTGATGGATACTTTACTTGACTTTGAAGGTAGCCTGCAAGAGTGTCTCCCCTTTTTTCCAGTTTTGGTTATTATGCTGGGAGAATCAAGCCTGAATGACTAATCTCATGTTCTCCTAGAAGAAACTGAAACCTGAACAGTTGAGAGGAAGAGATTTTTAGACAGACAATAAAACTCATCATTTTATAATACCTGTTTGACTCAGATTCCCATCGGACTTTTGAAAGGAAAGCTCCTTGTGGAAGTTTTGAGTACCACAACCCCTTTAGATGAGAGCTTTCTTCAGTTCTCCGATTCTAAAAGAGAAAAAAAATCTTCCAACAAACCAAAATATTTTGAAGTAAAACAACCAACCATAAAACCTTAAACTTTCAAACCTTTGTACATCATGAAGATGAAACTCCTCTCTTCCCCTCCTCCACTAGTATCTTGAAAACTTGTGAATGATTTTTGCTATTGTCCAGTTATTCTGCCACAGTCGGTAAAGAATAGCGTTTATGAAGACTAGCCAGTTGGAGCTGATCAAGATGGGGGAGTAATCCTTATCTAGATTGTGCTTGATGGGTAAAATGGTAAACTTCTGAAAATCTCCTCCCTTGGTGGTGTCAAGAGGTACAATTTCAAAGCTCTTATTGAGAAATTGGCCCATTGAATCCTCTTCAAACCAGTTGTCATTAATTTGTTCACCCATGTCCCTCTCAAGCACACCTACATTTGTAGGAATACACCATTCATAGTAATAGCATCATTTTTAAAGAGCCAGCACTATGATGGGAGCCTGATTGGTCGTGGGACTCCAACTTTATGTATTCCTTTGTGAATGTCATCCTTCTTTAGATACTTATTAGCCTCTCAAATTAGGGATTGTCAGTTTCTGGTATTCTTTCTTCTCCCAACCATAACTTATGAGCAGCCCGACATGCCATCTGAATAGCTTTGCAAGTTAACATGGAATTTTTACTGACTTAGCCACTCATTGAGGTAAATACTGATGTTCATGTAGATTTGTCAGATAGGTTTGACCTCCCCTCAAATGCTGTGCTCAGTTTTGTCAGAGAAATAGCCTTCTAAAGACCCATTCTATTTCTACTAACAAATTCAGGCCTTGGCATGAGCGACGGCAGGTGAGGAATTGAGAAATTTAAAATTTTGCTTTTTACTTGGAGAGAAATGATGGCAGTAAATAAGAAGGCCCAGTGAGCACTCCTGTTAACCAAATGCCTTTCTGTTCTGGGTAAAGGGTGAAGTTAAAGGCAACAACAGTAAAACCAAGAAGGAATTTTCATTGTGTGAAGAGACTTCTGTAGGTCAAAGACATAGCACAGGAATAACTTTACAGTGGAAAATAAAGCTGCCAGGGCTGGGAATCTTTGAAATTTCCTTAAATCAGCAGGATCACTGATTCTCTTTTATTGCAGGCTTCCTCATTTCCTGGATTTTCCCCACATAATCCCATATTTGGAACTCTCTAGTGAAGAACATTGAGACAGATCAAAATAGGATTACACAAGTGATTAAAACTGGTATCTGCAACTAAATGTTAGAAAAATTACAACCTTCAGGCTTCAGGGCTGATCACCGTCTGAGATTAGAAAGAAATGTCCTTTTTCCATGCTGTAGTATTTTACTATTACAGAAATGTTTAACTGAACCCTTCCTCTGACAGCACTAGCTCTTGTCAAACAGTATACCAATGTAGATGGACCATGGCTTTCTTTGTTATGGAGGTTTGTGTTTTATAACTCTCTCCTGTCTTAGATCTGCCATTATCACCAGATGAATTGTCCATGGAATTGTAGTTTATCTGAATAGCAGAGTTTAGTCTTGGGACTGACACACAACACACTGTATAAATTAGTGGAGGGAGTGTGGCTAAAATAGCAAACAAGATGGTTGCTAACTCCAGCTCTGCAATGAAGGGCAGAGTAAAAGAAAACAATTTAAGAAGATAAAAAGAACAAAGCCAGTCTGAATCAACAGTTCTGTGCCCTAAATATGAATAAGCATCCATGGAGCTAGTTTTGGAAAGAGAAAAAGGGTGAAGAGAGTTGGCCAGATCCCAGTCCCAGAGAGCAGCTTTTGAGGGAGAAAATCCAGCAAAAGAATCCAGTGCTATCAGCCTGCAGAACTTATTTAAAAAAAAATTGTACTAGTGTGGCTGGGGGAGGAAGTGTGGCAGTGGCCATTTTGGAAAGGGGGAGCGTGGTGGCAACCATCTTGGGGGAGAGGCACAGTAGGCAAGGAGGAAGGATGTTCTAGATATCTGGGAAGGGAAAGGAATCCTCCAATACAAAGATCTGTCCCCCCAGAACAAAGACATGTCCATGAAAGAGTATCTCCACTTCCAGCAAACAGACTGTGGAGGTGGGTAGCGAAGCCCCAGTCACAAAGGGTGACCTGATGGACCTGCTATTAGGAATCAAAAGATGAATAAGATGAGGAGGGAAGAGTTCCAGGCTTTCATTAAAGATATCAAAAAATGAAATAAGATTAATGGTAAAATATTCCACATCAGATGTGGAAGCATGATTAAATGAGCAATTGGACCGCACTTTTAATCTCGAAAGAATCAGAATTGAAAAGAGAAAATAGAATTAAAGCTAGAGGACATGGAAAGTAGAGAACACAAGAATAACATAAGGATTTAAAGGTATTCTGGACACATTGGATGGTATGTCATGGAAAATACTAAAACTGGGCAATAAGAATTACATTCATATTGAAAGGGCTCACAGATCCCTTTCCCCAGGCTTCTAGCAGGCTCCAGACCAAGAGATTTGATTCTGTCTACACTACTATCAAGACAAGGATACAATACTGAGAGCAGTGAGGGCGGGAGCTGAACCACTGATGATTCTCAACCAGCCCATACAAATTTTCCCAGATATGGTAACCTCAACCCTTAGAAAGTAAAGAGAACTATACCATGTAACCACAGTTCTTAGAAAGAACAGTATAAGATACAGGTGGGGATTCCATTTAGACTGTTCTTTTAAATGGAAGGACAGATGTATGTCTGTCTCAGATCCAGAAAAGGGGGAAGAGATACTTACGGACAATCTGAATGGGATCGAAAGCATTAGTGCCACAAGTCACCAAGAAATCACTGGGAATCAATGACATCAAAGAGCCAGAATAGCTCCGAAAGATGATGTATCATTAAGACAACAGGACAAACGAGAGCCAAAGAAACAGTTCAGATCCAGAAGAATAAGATTAGTATGTAGACTAAGACATTGTCATTGTAACATGGATATAATAGTCATTTATTGCAAAGGGATACAGGTATATGGAAACTGTGGATACAGTATATTTAATGCATATAATATAGTTAGTTTAATGTTGTGACTTATAATCTAAACAAAGTTAATAACAAAATAGCAGAAGACCCAGATTTGCCCACATGGAATTAAATTTAACTCTACAGATAGCACAAATATTCCAAAATTTATTTTAGTTGAAGGGTCATCTTAAAATTTTCCACTGTAGAATAAGTGAGCTGAAAGATAAGGTTAACATATATACATAAAACAGCTCCCTCCTTCTCCCCAGCAGGGACCTAATATGGCCATGGGATCCAGGCATATATGGGGGAATTTATAGAGAGGGAGGAGAGAAAGAAAAGAGGGATTAGAGAACAGAAGCAGGTGTTAATTGTGTTTTAATAGAAAAGATTGTATTAAAAAGTTGGGGCTCAGAATTTAAAAATTTATGGTAAATCTGACTAGATATTATTCTGTTACTCATGGATTTTATTCCAGGACTAATACGACTTTTGTTTCTAGGACTTCGCTAATTTAGTCAAAAGAGCTAATCTGAGATTTATAACTTGGTCTGATTGTGCACCTGCACATACTAGATCATGAAAAAAATGAAAGTCCTAGCTGTTAAGTAGAGCTTTATTGTGTGATCCTTCCCCTACCCCCATAGAATTCAAGAGCTGGAAGAAAATTTTCAAAAATAGACAATAAAAAAGGGATAATTGAAAATGTCCTCTTGAGTGCTAGAAAGGTAGTATTGAGAGGGATCCTTATAAATAAAGCATCCTACCCAGGGCCGGCTCCAGGCCCCAGCACGCCAAGCGCGTGCTTAGGGCGGCATGCCGCGGGGGGCGCTCCGCCAGTCGCCGGGAGGGACCCTCTGCAGGCACGCCTGCGGAGGGTCTGCTGGTCGCGGAGGGTCCGCTGGTCCCGCAGCTCCGGCGGACCCGCCGCAGGCACGTCTGCAGGAGGGTCCGCTGGTCCCGTGGCTCCGGCAGACCCTCCGCAGGCACGTCTGCAGGAGGTCCACCAGAGCCGCGGGCCCGGCGACCGCCAGAGTGCGCCCCGCGGCATGCTGCCGTGCTTGGAGCGACGAAATTGCTAGAGCCGCCCCTGATCCTACCTCAGCAAGATGAGAGCTCTTGAAGAGAGTTTGGTTAAAGAAGGTTGACATAAATCTATAGGATCTAAAAGTGTCGAAGAATATAATAAAGGTAAAGAGGGAAGATTAACTCGTTACAGACAGATAAGGCTGAGCAAACACTTAGATATATTTAAATAAAACTATTATGAAAAGGGCAATAAAGTAAAAAAGAAACAGGATAAATCGTCCATCCCTCTGATTAGAAATAAAAAGGGAGACTTAGTAACTGGCATCAAATAGATCTCTGAAACTTTCCATACTTTACATTGAACCTCCAAATCCTGAACTTATAAACACACATTTGAGGAGTGTGACGTTATCTTGGTTTTGAGGCTGATATGGCCGCTCTTGGTAAGCTAATTGCTGCAAAAGAGGTTGAAGTTGTAATTAAGAATTCAAAATCCAATAAAGCTCCAGGTATTGATGGGTTTCCTGTGAAGTATTCGATCTCTAAAGCCAACTGTTGGTTTCTGTTGTAACTGAATTGATTGATGGTACAGTAAAACCTCAAGAGTTATGAACACCTCAAGAATGGAGGTTGTTCGTAACTCTGAACAAAACATTACGATTATTCTTTCAAAAGTTTACAACTGAACATTGACTTTGTGTAGCTTTGAAATTTTCCTATGCAGAAGAAAAATGCTGCTTTCCCTTGATTTTTTTAGTAGTTTAACACAGTTCTGTACTGTATTTGTGATTTGATATCCTCCCCCTCCCGCTACTGCCTGATTTTGTACTTCTGGTTCCAGCTGAGGTGTGGTCAATACGTAACTCTGGTGTTCATAATGCTGAAGTTCTGCTGTATATTGCAGGGGAGCAAGACACCAAATTCATGGAAAGAGGCAAAAATTGCGGTCATTCCTAAAGAAGGAAAAGATCTTGCCAATTGTGCATCATATATACCTATTTCTTAAATTTAATGTGGATGCTAAAATTTATGCTAGGATGGTAGCAAACAATGTCATCTTGCCTAGATGTGTTCATCCTGACTAGTCTGGTTTATTGCTGGCAGGCATTTATATATATAAGAACTCTAAATTTGATCGTTATTTCTAACAATTCCTCCTGGTGGTACTTTCTTTGAATGTTGTGAAAACCTTTGACTGGCTGGAGTAGGAGAACCTCAAACAGATTTTGGTAAGGTTTGGTTTCTGTGGGCATGTTGGTCCCATGTGCTGATCCTCAAGCATCTGCTTTGATTAATGGTAATGAATTGCCTCCTTTTAGTTTGTCTAGAGGTGCAAGACAGGGTTGCGTCATAATCTATCCTGTTTGCTCTGTCAATAGAGCTATTCACAATAAATCTGAGAAACAGCCCTTTGGTAGAAGGCATCAAAACCTCTTCTGGATTAGAACACAAAATATCCTGACTGTCTTGTTATATTTGCAGGATCTAGAAGTGTCATTAAAAATTGTAGAACAATTGACTTCGGAATTTAGGCAGATATCCGGCTTCAAAATAAGATATGATAACTCCGAAATTTTAGGAATTAATGTTCCCCAAAGGATCAAAACTAACTGGTAGGCTACATAAATTTAAATGGGTGAAGGAACAATTTAGGAAAAAATATTGTGGAAAAATGTAATCTTAAGGCAAATTACTCTTCACTGTGGAATAAAGTAATAATACTTGGAGGAATGGAACTAATATGAAATTTCTTGGCTAGGTAGGGTAGCCTCAGTAAAGGTATATGTCCTCTCAAAGTTACTGTTTTTTTTCTCTGAATTCCTATTGGTATTTCTGACATGACATTAAAACATGGTAGCATGCACTATTAAAATTTTATAGAAACATAAAAGAAAAAGGGTGCGTTCTAACATTCTGGATAAGCTTCCCAAGTGGGGTAGGCTAGCTTTCCCTAATTTGTCTTAATATGAATCATAATTAAAATACGATCAAGTAGGTTAACAATAGACCATCCAAACACTGTAAAACTTGAACAAGACTGGACCCCAATTGCAGCTATTAGGTTAACAGTTAAGTTTTAAAAAAATGTTACTAATCTTCTGTAACTGTTGTTCTTCGCCACCCTCTCAGTTCCTTCTTGCTGGATAATTCTGATAGTGGGGTAGAAGGGTGGGTTTTGGAATGGACATGAGGAATACATCTTCCTTTGTTTCTTCATAGGCACTGGCGATGGTGAACGGTGCCTAGTGTCTTGCCAGTGCATCTTTCTTTGGCACGGGAGATATTTGATAGTGCCGCGGTTCCTTAGATGCAGTTGTAGCATCTTGCCTCCGTGCCGGAGACTGGAAACTCTGCTGGGTTTCTCGAAATGAGGCTTGGGGCACTTCTACTGACACTGAAGTACTCGGTACCGAGTCCCAGTGGCCTGGCTTTGATGGAGGTCGGACCACTGCCCCTATGAGGATAGAGTGAAATCTAGCATCTCTATCCTTCTTGGTGTGCGGGCTTAAATTCTCTACGGAGTTTAGAGGAAGTCCACTGAAGAGTACTTGCAGAAGCAGGAACAAAATGCAGTTCCAGCGACCGTTACAGGTGGTAAGAAGGAACTGAGGGGGTGGTCAGTCAGGAGAGCCCTTTATACCGGTGCTGTGAGAGCAGGACTTCAGGCAGCATCATATCCGACCCAACAGATAGCACTGACGGAAAAGCTTTTTGGTGGCAGTCTCAGGGGCAAGCACACACCTACATTGGAATGGACATGAACAAGCACTCGAATAACAAAATTTAGGTCACCAACAATAAAAAATCACCCTTTTATCCAGACCACCTTAGCTTTGGATAATTTTTTTTAAACACCTGTTATCAAGGCCTTTCACTAGTAATCAGGAATTTATCTCTAGGAAATATCAAAGTGATTATTCGTTGTGGGTAAGAGCTGAGATTACTCAATTTGGAGAGCTGTTCCTGGGTCCTGATTTGAAATCATACCAACAGATACATAATAATGTAAATAATATGAAGATCCCATATTTCAGTATTTACAAATCAAACATTTTATTGTGAAATATGGATACAAGATTGCTCTATGTAGACCTTTTAACCACATTTGAGGAGCTGAACCAGAAGCAAGTGTGAACAAGTTCAGTTTCTAAGATACGTACAATTTCGATTGAAAAAGATGTTGATAGGAAAACAACCCCCATAAAAAGACAGGAGAGGGATATGGACAAAGAAATTGATCTAGGTGAGAGGTGATATACACCTTCTATTTTTGTAGCTCACAGATTTTTTTATAAATTACTGTATAGATAACATTTGACTCCAGTTAAGATCCATCATATTTTTGCTACCAGGGATGTACTCTGTTGGAGGGATTGTGGGGAAAGGGGGAAAATATTTCATATGTGGAGGTTGTGTCCGGGAATTAGATGGTTTGGGGAGGAAATTATTCGAGTTACAACTTGCAACAAAATGCCAGCTTCCCTGAGATCCCCTAACCTGAATACTTTATATTCCAATAAAGGATCTCCATTTTAAAAACAGAATGACAAATTAATTTTTTGTTAGCAACAAGACTTTGTATTGCATATTGGAAAAATAGGACTTGTGGTACGGTAAAGTCCGGACACACCAAGTATATACACAAGAGAAGTGCCAAAAAGGAGGAGATGGCAATGTAGAAATTTGGGCATCCTTTTTTAGCATACTTTGAGGAAGAGGCTCCCCAACCCGGAATCTTTACCCAGGTTCTTTGACTATTAAACTGATCCTGAATAAGTACTGTATGATGTAGTACGTTAACATTTTATTGCCACTTTGCCTTAATAGGTTTTTAAAAATAAAGTGGAAAAGGAGTATAGAATAATTTGTTATACAGCTATCCTGAGCAAAGGAATTTCCCTCAGTCTCAATTTTAAACTGCACGTCCCCCTGAAAAGTCACACTTGACATGGTGAACTGACTAATACTTTCATGTCCTCTTGGACGCAATGATTCACACTGAGAAAATGTCCCCTTTGTATTTCAAAGTAATTGGGATAACATTTTTTGTCAACGAGCAGTAAGAGTTTGTGACTTGGATTGCCGTTTGTAATAGAAACAAATGATTGTATAAGACTTGGTTTTGGAAGCAGATGACTTCTGCAATAGTAACAATAATGAGCACTTATTTTACTCTATGCCAGCAAACTTTTGTACTCATTTCCTACTTGCACCCTTTCTCTCACTCATATACACACGCGCGCGCGTGCGTAAGGAATTACTTTGAGCTGAAATATAACTACTGTTTGACAGAAATTAGGATTCTTGGTTGCAGGCGGTAGCATCTACAATTTACTGAAGCTGTTCCTATTAAAACTCCTGAAGGAAGTTAGATTTTTGTTAGAGTCCTGTACCAGTCTAAGGGATTGATTTCTGCCATGGATGTCAGTAATTACATCTCCTCTCTAAATGAGCCATTTTCTATTGAACAGTGTAGCCTCAGTTGCCCAGCTGCTATTTAAACCATAAGGCCATAGGGCTTAGACAGTGACATTTTACGTGAAGAGGTTTAAATCACTAAGTCTTGTCGTTATTATTGCTGTAGGATGCTTTACAATGTGTAAAGCACACTAAACAAAATCCCTGCTTCAGAGCTCACTTTTTAAGTGAGAGTTGGTATAAGAGTGGAAAAACATGTTTTCTAAGAGCTAGTGTATTTTGCAGAACAGGTAGATTTTCAGAAGTTGTTAATGAAATGTTTTGGGGGTGAATTTTAAAAAATTACAGCTAGAAAGTAATTTGTCACCTAATCCATCTTCTTGCTAGTAGTGATTGTTTCCTATAATATATTTTCTAGTGCTTTGACTACTTTTAAACTGGAGAGGAAGGGGACTTGGTGTGTGTTACTGGGAAACCATCCCAAGAGTAGAATTAGTATAAATGGCATGAAGTGAAAGTAAAGACAAAACAAGCAGTGAAAACTATGTAGTGTAGGAGATGTGGTGTTATGAAACTCTCTGAAAGTGAGGAGCTTGAGCTACATGTAACAGCTACAAGAAAGGAGGAGATGATGATGATTGATGATTCTTTGAATAGCGTCCTTGTGGGTGCTCCACTTGAGATGTGCATGCTCTTTCAGTCGGAGGTTTTAAGTAGCAGTGCCCATTTGGCTTGTGCATGTGCCCTATGCATACTTGTGTCCCTTACTGAGGATATATAGGGCTCTGCTGGCAAACTGCCCTGGCCTGACACACAGCAATTTGTAGCACTTGCCTAAGCGTGGCTTCTATTTTGCTAGACTATTTTTTAGATCTTTTCTTACCTTATTACTACTTAGTTTATTTCATTCTTGTTTTGGTTTTTCCATTTTTCTATGGGTTGGGACTTTCCTCATTGTCCACCCCCCTGTATGAGGGGTCCTTCCTCAGAAATCTTTTCTCTTCTGGGATATGCCTGTATCCCAAGGTTTCAAATGTTCTCACTTGCCAGAAACCCTTCCCAGTGAGTGGCAGCCATTTGTGCAGTATTCACTGCTTTAGGGATACGCATGTACCATCTCAAGTGCAAGTTTTTCACTAGCTTCAAGAGCCACTCAGGGAAAGACAGAGATAAAGCATTGACTCCTTTTGATGGAGCTCTTTGTCTCACTTCAGATCCAGGCTCAGAAACGGGGGCATCAGCCTCTGAGCGACCAGTGTTCCAACAACTCCTGTGGGTTGCTTACCCTTTAGGACTTTGAGGGACAGACCTATGAGTGAATCTGGAAGACCATCCTCCAAGAGGAGTGTCGGGTCTCCTCACAAAGACCATTCTAAAAGGTCTACCAGACTGGAGACTTTTGCACCCTGCAGAGGCTTCAAGTGGTCTTGGTACTGAGAAACCATCTATCCTAAGTCCCTGTCAGCTTTTCAAAGTGCACGGTTCCCACCACTCGGCACAGAAGCCATTGGTTGGTACCATTCAAACTTGGGTGAGAGACTACCAATCCTAAGAACTCTAGTAAGAAGGCAGCACACTCTTCATCTTCCACTGCCTTGCTCATACCTAGAGCATCAGTACAGCGAGTATGGATACAGTCATCCGACTCTGGATACCTCACACCTTTATGGCTGGGACTCACCATGTCACCACGCTGGCTCACCTGGTACTGCAGGAATTGAGATTCTCAGAGGACCCATTTATTTCCAAGGAGCCAAAGTCTCCTTGGCATTTGAGACTTCCAGTACCACAACTGGTGGTATACCTCATATCCCACCTTTTGCAGAGACTGCCTAGATCACCAGTACTGGCACTTTCTGAAAGATACTAGTTACTTCTCTTTCCACCTGCCTCTCCACTAGACTATAAAGAGGTAGTGAGTACTTTAGACTCTCTGATTTCTGTGCAGGATTCTGCTGACTGACTACCTATGTTTGACTCTCCAGAACCTGACCTTTGGGGGAGAGAGACTAAGGCTTCTACCATTAAAGCCCACCAAACATCTCACCTGGTACGACCAACCCAGGATGTCCTCTCCATTCATTCATTCATTTTCTCTCTCTCTCTCTCACACGTACGTACACGTCTTCCCAGTGGACATACTGGGATCCCTGGGCTACCTACTGGCAAGAGTGTTTTTTAAAGTGCCCAGTGCTCATATGGATTACTCTTCTACAGTTTTACAGCAGAAGCAGGATGCCTGTGAAACAATCAGCGGGGCCACTGGATGATAGAGTGCTAATAGAGCACTCAAAAAAGGCAAGGCTGTTGAAGAGAAGCTAAATGAATTCTTTTCATTGGTTTTCACTGCAGAGGATGTGAGGGAGAGTCCCATACCTGAACCATTCTTTTTAGGTCAGAAATCTGAGGAATTGTCCAAGATTGAAGTGTCTGTAGAGGTGGTTTGGGAACAAATTGATAAAATAAACAGTAAGTCACCAGGACCAGGCAGATGGTACTTGCCCAAGAGTTCTGAAGGAACTTGTATATGAAACTGCAGAACTATTAACTGTGCTGTGTAACCTATTGCTTAAATCAGACTCTATATCAGATGACTGGCAAATAGTTAACGTGATGCTGATTTTTTTTTAAAGGAAATTCTGACAATTACAGACCAGTAAGCCTAACTTGAGTACCAGGCATGTTGGTTGTTACTATAGTAAAGAATAGAATTATCAGTCACTTAACATGGTACGTTGTGGAAGAGTAATCATGGCTTTTTGTAAAGGGAAATCATGTCTTACCCTCACAGAATTCTAATAGATTGGTATCAACACACATTTAGACATGGGTGATCCAATTGGTATAGTGTACTTGAACTTTCAGAATGCCTTTAAGGTCACTCACCAAAGGCTCTTAAGCAAAGTAGGCAGTCCTGGGATAAGAGGGAAGTTCCTCTCATGGATCAGTAATTGGTTAAAAGATAGGAAACAAAGGGTAGGAATAAATCCTGTTTTTACAATGGAGAGAGGTAAACAGAGCAGGGACCCCAAGGATCGGTACTGGGACCAGTGGTGTTCAACATATTCCTAAATGATCTGGAAAGGGGGAAATTTAATTTAATGAGGTGGTAAAGTTGCAGACAATACAAAATTACTCAAGGTAGTTAAGAGAGGGATCTCACAATATTGGGTAATTGGGCAACAGGATGACAGGTGAAACTTGGTGTTGATAAATGCAAAGTAATGCACATTGGAAAATGTAATCCCAACTATCCATAGAAAATGACGGGATCTACATTAGCTGTTACCACTCAAGAAATCTGAGGCATTGTTAATAGCTCTCTGAAAAAATCTGCTCGGTGTGCAGCAGCAGTTAAACAAGCAAATAGTGTTAGAAACCATTAGGGAAGGGATAGATAAGAGAAAATATCATGATGAAACTATATAAATCCATGGTACACCAACCCCTTGAATTCTGCACAGTTCTAGTCACCATCTCTCAAAAAATATATTAAATTGGCTAAAGTACAGAGAAGGACAACAAAAATAAAAATGATTGGGGTATGGAACAGCTTTCATATGAGGAGGGTTTAAAAAGACTGGGACTGTTCATCTTAGAGGTGAGAGAGAGGATATAATAGAGGTCTATAAAATCATGAATAGTGTGGAGACAGTGAATGAGGAATTATTTATTCCTTCACATAACATATGAACCCGGGGTCACCAAATGAAATTAATAGGAAGCATGTGTAAAACTAATTTAAGGAAGTACTACCTCACGCAATACATAGTCAACCTGTGGAACTTGTTGCCGGGGGATATTTGTGAAAGTCAAAATTGTAACTTAGTTCAAAAAAGAATTGGATAAGTTCATGGAGGATACCTCTGTCAGTGGCTATTAGCCAAGATGGTCAGATGTGCAACCCCGTGCTCAGGCTGTCCATAAACATCTGACTGCCAGAAGGTGGGAATGGATGACGGGATGGATCACTTGATCAATTGCCCATTCTGGTTGTTCCCTCTGAAGCATCTGGCACCGGCTCCTGTCAAAGACAGGATGCTGGGCTAGATGGACTATTGATCTGAACCAATATGGCCATTATTGTGTCCTTATGTTTAGTTCTGAATTGCTAACTGTCACCCAATTGTAGCAAAATAGTGATACTAATTATACCAAGTTTAGTTCTTGTTTTTTAAATTGAACATATACCACAAAAGTGCAAAGAGCAACTTCAAGCCATCATTGCAAAAGGGCAGCTCTTGGCTATAGCAACCCTGCAGGCTTTTCATTCCATTGCTAAGGCAGTAGTAATGCACAGGGTATCGTAGCTTTTGGACATCACAGGAAATTGTGATGACTGAACACTGTAGAGGGACCTCCTTTTAGATGTTCTAAAATTATTCAGTGACACCATAGACAATTTGCTGCATACTTTGGAGGACTTCAGGAGGACCCTTCACTTTCTGGGTATATCTATGCCTGCAAATAAAAAGAGGTTTAGTCTATCTCAGGCCGCTCCAGAGATCACGCCCTTCTCAATTCTCTGCTTTCCATAGATTGTCAGTGCCACCTAGAATAAACCCCAGATTTCATAAGGAAAGTTATTTAAGTTAAGTGCCAGTGTGGACATAAGAACAAATGGATATAAATTGGCCGTCAGCAAATTTAGGCTTGAAATTAGGCAAAAGTTTGTAACCCTCAGAGGAGTGAAGTTCGGGAACAGCCTTCTTAGGGGAGCAGTGGGGGCAAAAAATCTAATTGGCTTCAAGACTGAGCGTGATAAGTTTATGGAGGGGATCGTATGATGCGACTGACTACGATAGCATGTAGCCAATCTGCAGCTGCTAGCAGCAAATAACTCCAATGGCTGGTGATGGGACACTAGATGGGGAGGGCTCTGAGTTACTACAGAGAATGTTTTCCTAGGTGTCTGGCTGGTGGGTCTTGCCCACATGCTCTGGGTCTAACTGATTGCCATGTTTGGGGTCTGGAAGGAATTTTCGCCAGAGCAATATTGGCAGATATTCTGGGGTGTTTGTCTTCTCTGCAGCATGGGGAACAAGTCACTTGCAGGTTTAGATTAGTATAAATCGTGGGTTCTCTATAACTTGAAGTCTCTAAACCATGATTTGAGGACTTCAGTAACTCGTCAGAGGTTAGGGGTCTATTACACGAATTGGGGGGGTGAGGTTCTGTGGCCTGCAATGTGCAGGAGGTCACACTAGATGATCATGATAGATTCAGAAGGTTGGCAGAGACCATCTGCTACAGCAACCTCAACTCAGGAGCCCAAGGATAGCCAAATATTCTTTTTGACTGAATTGAGGAGCACGAACATACCGATCCAGGCCTCTTGCTGCATCATGTTACCCTACCCAACTTTCCACCTTTTGGAGATCATCTCTTCCATTTTTCACACCTCATGAGAGCGGAGTATCTGACAGATGATTGTTGGAAGTTGTAACAACTTTGGGTTACTCCTTTCAGTTCCATTCCATTCTCCCTTTCCCTTCCCTTTGGAGGGACCCCTCTCATAAACCTTCTCTGAAGCAAGAGGTTCAGTCCCTTCTCTGTTCAGGAGCAGTTCCTACTCAATACAAGGAAAGGGGCTCTATTCTAAGGACTTCTGTTCCCAAATAGAAGGGTAGATGGAGACTGATTCTAGATCTATGGATGTTGAATACTTTTGTCAAGGTGACGGAAATTCAGGATACCACTGGCAGCCATCATTCCATCTCTGGATCTGGGGGACTGTTTCCTGATCCGCAACCTTCAGGATGTTTTCATATTGCGATACATCCTTCTCACAGGAAATTTCTACACTTCATGATGTGGAAGACTATTGCCAATATCTCATCCTTCCTTTTTGGGTTAGCTACTGCTCTCAGGTATTTACAAAAGTCATGGCAGCAGTAACTGCATAACTTTTGTCAATGGTGAGTAATCATCTACCCCTACTTTGACGACTGGCTTCTCAAGTGATATACCTACACAGATTAGCAGCATTCTTGGCTTTGTCTCTGTTCAGCAGTATTGGTCTTCAGCTCAACTTCAGGAAGTCCTCTTACCTTTACAAAAGATAGAGATTTTAGGGGCTATTTGAAACGCTAACGCAACCAGAGCTTATCTGCCAGGTTCCTTGTGCTGTCACATCTGATTGTGAATTCGGATCTGTTCTCAAGTCACTGCCAGATCATGCCTGCAGCATGTACCTTTTATCAGATTTCATGCTCAACTGCATCTATGTTGCTTCCAAGCCTGCTTCAGGTCTCTAATCCCCGTCATATTCCAGTTTCCCTTGAATGGTGGAAGAATCCAAAAAAGTTTGTTTGAGGGTCCAGTTCAGCCACCTTCTCATGTGATAGCTTGATATGTCCTCTTTTGAATGGGGGAACTCTTCTTTAGGAGCATATTGTCCAAGGCAGAGGGTCTGCCCAAGAGTCCACCTTACGCATCAGTGTTCTGGAACTCAAAGCTGTCAGGCATGCCTCTCTGCACTTTCTATTCATGATTCAAGACCAGTCAGTCCACACAGTGACAGAGCGCAGGGCCAGTATGTACTTATAGACAAGGGGAGCAAGATTCTCTTTCCCTCTCCACAGAAGCCATGAAATTACAGAACTGGTGCATAGCTCACAATATTCTTATCTCGGCAGTCTGCCTACCCACTGAAACACTGAAGGTGACAGTCTCAGCAGGTGCTTCACTTAGTGGGAACTAGACAGAGCTGGACTCTGATATTTCTTGCCTGGGATTTCTAATAACGGATTTTTGCCCTCCTAGCCAAACAAAAACCTGTGCAGTTCTGTTCAAGGGGAAGGTTGGGCCACCATTCTCTGGGCAATGCCTTTCTCCTTTCCTGGGCAAAGAAACGCCTATATGTGTTTCCTCCAATGCCACTGATCCTCAGGGTCTTAAACAAAACCAAGCAAGATAAAGCCACGGTCATCTTGTTTGCACCAACTTGGCTGAGATGACAAATTTGGTTTCCTTTTCGTCTTCTCCTGACCAGCTATCAATCTTCTGCTGATGCCTGGTCTTCTCACACAGGACTCAGGGAATGTCCTTCAAACCAATCTGAACACACTGTGGCTCAAGGCCTGATACCTAGATGGTTCTCGGAGCTAGTACTATCTTACTGCCATAGGGGTTCAGGAGATTCTACTGAACAGTAGGGAAGATTCCATTAGAAAGATTTAAAACCTTTTTCCATTTCTGAAGTTGTCATTGATGTGTTCACCATAATTTATCTCCTATTGATTCTCCCACCTTGAGGTATTAGAATACTTATTTACTTTTTGAAGAAAGCAGAACTTGCTTTGAGTTCTGTCAGTTCACCTAGCTGCCATCACAGCATTCCATTCTCCAGTACAAGGCTTCTCAGTATTTGTTCATCTTGCAGTGTCAAGATTTATACAGGATCTGTCAATCCTCTTCTCTAGTATTAGACACCTTACTCCCTCCTGGGACTTAAATTTAGTTTTCAGTGCTTTGATGAAACCACCCTTTATAGTGTTAGTGATCTGCTTGCTTCTGAACCCCTCCATAAAAGCAGCATTCCTAATGGCTATTATCTCTGCCTAAAGCGGTGGAGAACTGTGAGCTTTAGTGGCTGACCCTCCATATTCCATTGTTTTCAGAGATAGTTTCTTTGACCATTCTATGCTTCTTACCCAATATTACTTCAAATTTTCATGTCAATCAATCCTTTCATCTCCCCATATTCTACATCAGTCATCAGTCAAAACAGGAAGCTGTTCTTCATATCAGATGTCAGAAGAATGTTGGCTTATTATCTGGGCAGGTCTTGACTTTTCTTAATCCCTCCCTGAGATTGTTTTTCTGTTGTGGACAGAGCTAGCGGTGACAACCCAGTGGGTTTCTGGTTGCGTATTCACCTGTTATGTGGCTGCTAACATTCTCTCCCCCTCTAAAGTCGTTATCAGTTCTACAAGATCATACTCCATGTCTGGGGCTTGGCTAAAGGACTTGTTAGTTATGGAAATATGCAAGACTGCTATGTGAGCTTCAATTCACTTTCCCTAGACACTATTCTATCACATAGAATGCTGATTTTGACTTTGCTGTCTTACAGACAGCCTTAGGGGCGTTGACACTCAGTCTGTCTCCTTCAGTGGGTACTGCTAGGAATTCTGGTGGTTGATGCCCACAGAGAGACTACTTGAAGAAGAGGAGGTTACTTACCTTGTACAGTAATTGGAGTTCTTTGAGATGAGTCCCTATGTGTGCTCCAGTACCCTGCCTGCCTTCCTTCCTTCCTTCTCTGCTTCAGAGTCTTATCTCTTTAGGGCTTTGTGATGGAGAAGGAACTGAGGGCAATTCGCCCATGCAAACCCACATATTCTTGGTACAGAGCAGGAGTATGTGTACAGCACATGCATTAGCCTAATAGGCACTGCTACAGAAAATCTCCACTGAAGGCACATGGGGCACAGACACATTCAAAGTGGAGCACCCGTAAGGACATATATCTTGAACTCCAGTTACTGTAAAAGGTAAGTAACTTCTCTCCTCTGTTCTTTTCTCCTACCTCTCTGGTCTTGGTGGCATTGTTGGAGAGGAAACAGGAGGAGCTTATAAACAGCTGATCCAAGAAATTATCAGAGTTTATACACACGTTGGCCTCTGATGACCTAGAAATATACAAGTTGCAATGTGCACAGATTGGCAAAGGAATCAGTATTTGCTTAATGAAAAATGACTATTAAATAGGGGAAAATACTTACTTGAGGCTTTCAAGACATTTCATAACTCTTCAGAGCTATCCATATGTATGTCTTTTTTACCAATGTTTTTCCCTCTCTTGAGGGAAGAGGATTGAGTACAGAGCTTGTGTGGTGGTGAGCCATTAATTTTAATATATTCTTCCTTTTGCTATCTAGATGCTAATCCTATGGGTGTGAATGGAGGTATGGGGGTTCAAGCCCCTAATCTGCTGCCTGAGTCGATGTTGCATTCAGCAATGAATTCCCAAAAGTAAGTTGAACATTTCGCATGGATTAAAAAAAGTCTGAGAATACTGAACAGAACTCACCTCAGAAAAACCTGAGGAGGAGAAATCCCTACTCCCATGTTGAGAGATTTGTATAATCTTTGCAATTAAGATCGGAAAAAAGGGAGTATCTTTGGATTTGAGGGCATTTTTGGTATGGTTAAAAACATCGGGTCTCATGGATTACTACGGTTTGGCTGAGTGAGTTTTTTTGCTAGACCTCAAACACGCAGGTGTTACTGGATGTGATGATGTATTGCAAATTTGTCATCCCTCTGCCGTGGGGTTAAGAGCCACTCTAGTGCCTCATCTTTCAGATGAGATATAAAGAGGTTATTACAACTTCTGTCAAATTTTTTGCAAGGGAAATGAAGTAAACCCCAGTGTGGGGGCAAAATTCCTTTTAGGTAGTGGCTCTGTTTTCCATTGGATTTGGTAGAGTTCATGTCAGTCTCCTAAATAGTTTTGTAGTGCTGCTGCATACTACTAAACATCCATCTTGCCTCACTCCAGAGGTGGTTGTGCTTCCTTGATCAGTGAAGTGATTTCTATATAGTGTGTAAATCAAATAGTAAATAGTGATTTGTCATCCTTAAGTATAAAATAGACTATTCATGTAAGATCATAAGTTTAGCACTTTTTCCTCCTCTAACATATTCTTATTCTATTTCAAAGTCCCATGATGAGTGAAAGTGCAGGTGTTACCAGTTTGGGAGCTATGCCAACAGCAGCACAACCATCCAACACCGGAATTCGAAAACAGTGGCATGAAGATATTACTCAGGACCTCCGAAATCATCTTGTTCATAAACTGTAGGTATCTGGTATCAAAACAAGGTCTCCCTCTGCCAAGGAAGGTTGGGAGAACTGGAAGGGTTGTAGTATTTTCCAAGATTAGGAGGCTAAGGAATCAGTTGAACTTAAAGAAGTATAAGCACAAAAACTTTTTTAAAATGTTTTGTAGTTTCACCCCACTCTGCTCCACCCAAAAAAGTAGAGAAACAGCTACTAGTGAGTAGCTTAGGCTTTAAAGTTGAGGAAGCCTGTTGCTTTGAGCAAGATAGGACATGAAAGTGGATTTTGATGGTCAGAAGAAATAATGCCAAAAATATGGGATGACTTGCTTTCCTTATGTTAAATCCTAAAATTATATCAGAAGCTACTTTAGGTGTGATCCCTATTGTATCAAACGTGCCCCTCTGTGCTCCCAAAATGGCAGTATTGGGGGAGAGATCAGGAAAGCATTGGGGTTATAGCGGCCCCTAAAGCTGCAATGTATGATGATCTCTCACTTTCTTTAGATGCTTGAAATAGAGATTAAAAGCTCTTTATGTTTGAACTTCATTTGGGGCCATTTATTTAAATTCAAAAGATGCATATTTTTAATCTGTTCCATGGTTTTTTCCTCTTCAGAGTCCAAGCCATATTTCCTACCCCTGACCCTGCAGCATTAAAAGACAGGCGCATGGAGAACCTGGTGGCATATGCGCGGAAGGTAGAAGGTGACATGTATGAATCTGCAAATAGCAGGGTGAGTTGCCATATTTTCCCACCAGAGCTGCAGAGAGCCTACCATGAGTCTGTCAGTGTAGTGGACAGAACTCAAAACTGCTATGGAGACTAGGCAGCTTCTAGTATTCCTGGGGTCAGTGTTGAAATACTGTCTCAATGTACCATTAATAAATTAAGTAGTGTTCGTGGGGTGGGAGTGGAGGCCTAACTGACAAGTTGGGTCCCAAAAATAAATAAAAGTGCAGAGATTTTTTTTTAAGGTGATGCTGACATATGCAAGGGCAACAGCAAGCTCCAGTCTCTTCCTAGTTTTAGATCTTGTCTTTTTGCTCAAGACATGTTTGTGGTCTGAAAGCTTTTTATCCTAATGTGCCATGCTTGAGGTTTCTCATTTTCTCCCAAATACACTATAAACCCAGAGCTCACCCTTTACTGTGGTGTGTGTCAAATGCACAATATGGGTAGAATAAATCCACTGTCAGTCTTCAGTTGCAGGAAATACAGTGGAATAAGCTCACCTAATCCTATGGGAAGATCACTTCTCAGCACTCTAATATGCAGGGGAGAGAAGGAAGTCTTTCCCAACCCTAAACTTGGTCATCAGTTTTTAATCCGTAAGCTTTACTTATCTCTTGTCTCTTTATACCCGAACAGGCAGAGTACTACCACTTGTTAGCTGAGAAGATCTATAAGATTCAGAAGGAACTAGAGGAAAAGCGAAGGACCAGACTGCAGAAGCAGAACATGATACCAAATGCACCAGGCATGTCTCCAGCTCCCATGAATCAAGGTCCCAACATGGGGCAGCCACAACCAGGGATGTCTGCAAGTAAGAACAGTTGGGTTAGTTAATAAAAGGGAATAACTTGTGCGGGGAAATCATTATAGTGGGCCAGAATGGGAGCCTTTCTCCCCCATTTTACAGATAATCTTACAAAATTATAATTGCCTAATTCTCTAGAAGAACTTGAAATGGCTCAGTGTGTAATAGTATGTGGTACGGTGGTGAGAGCATTTTCCTGTTATTGCCAATTCACTATGTGAGATTTTGCAAGAACTACTTGCAAAATCTCTGAGTTAACTTGTGTTTAATTGGTGGAGAAAATGGTGTTTGGTGTTTTGACAAGATAAGGCAAAACTTCACATGGGATCTTGTACACTAACTGAACTTGCCACTGTCTGTCTGTGGATACCAAACCCTTGTTTTGGAGAGTGTAAGCAGAGTTGTCCTGTATTGTGTCCTAAAAGTGGCAAGACTTAGATTCTGACCGATCAATTGAGTGAATTCCAGAGCTGAGCCTGTTTCTGAGAATACCCAACCGCAGTGTGAATGAAGCATTCAGCTCTGGGGACTGAAGTCAACCATTACTTGGTTAATGGCAGTTGTTATAGCAGCTATGGAAAGGGCTCTGAGATAGCTGGGTCATAAACCATTTACAACTTTAAAAAAAATAAAGAATTGGAATTGTAACCAGTTTAGAGCATTTGTGTGATGTGCTCTTGACAGCCTGCCCTTACTTATAAAGTTGCCATATTCTGCACTTTTTGCAGCTTCCCGGTGGCTATTTAAAGGTAATCCAAAGTGGAGAGCACATTGCTGTAAGCTAGCCTGGAGCTGACACATGCCTAGAAGGCACTGCAAAAGTTGTCATTGGAGAGAAAAGGATGTATATTAATCTCTTGAGAATTCAGAAGTAAAAAATACTTTTGCCCAGAAATGCATTTGGGAATTCAGAATTAGAAGTCCAATAAGACCCCAAAAGTGCATGTCACCTTGACAGATGAACAGCTGCCTTCAGTTGTGGGTGAAGTCAAAATCTCAGTGCATTTCTCATAATGCTTCTTCCTTCCTTCACAATAATCACTTCCATGTTAACCAAATGGAGCCCCTAAGTGCTGTGGATGCAATGGATTTTGTCCAGGTTTCTCCTTCGGCCAGGTGCTGGGATATCAGAGAAATAATATAGTTTGGTCTTGATGGGGGGGGGGGGGGAAGAACTACTACTAGATATTAGCATGCTGATGTTGAAGTCTGTAATATCACTCCATCAGTCCCTCAGACATTGTAAATAAACTGGGTGACAAGATCAAATTCTACAGGACTGCCTGGGTATTAGCGTGTTTAATGTCTTAAACATCGTCAGGTGTAGTGCGCTTCATCTGGGTAATGCTAAGCAATAACTTAAGGGCTTGGATTGATGGATGGTTAAATTTCCAATCATTTCTTGCTCAAATTCTCATGTTACACTTACAATGTTATAACTTTCACCACCAATCCAGCAACAAACAAATCTGCTCATGGCCAAGGAATATTAGACAGTGGGTGTAGAAATATCAGCTTGGGTGATCAGTGTGATAGAATAGACTAGGGAGCGGGGTGGGACAGACACCATCCTATGTTCTAGCTTTCTTTCTCCTTCCAGTTGGTCTCAGTCTTTCTTTTTTATATTTCTGTAAATTTTACAGTAATTAAATGACAAATTACTTGTGCTAAAACATACTTGTTTTTTAAGATTAGTTTTGTGTTGGTGCAAGGTGCTGAACTGACAGCTTTGGAGACTGAAGTCCTCTAAGTACAATTGCAGCTCTGTAAACTTATTTCACAGAGTTATTCCCCTTGCTCAGTATGGCCATTCTCCTAACAGGCCACCTACCTCTAAGAATTAGGGGATTTTTTTTCTCTTGTGCTCATTCAGTTCTTGAGCTTTAGAAGTACTTTACAAATAGGAATTTAGCTGAATATTGAATTTCATGCAGGCTGCTAAACAGCCATCATGTTGTAATGAGTTTTGCTCACCAGACTGGGGTTAGATGGAATTAGTGATGTAGAGGCAAAAAGCTAAATATTTTTCTCAATCCCCTGAGCCATCCATTCACCTCAGAATGTCACTGTACAGTTGGGTTAGTCTAGGGGTTTTTAAAAGTGAGGATGCATTTTGATGAAAAAGTTTGAACTTGTTTTCAGTGTTTGAGATGTAAGTCCTTTCAAAGTTGGTGTGCTAATTGAATTTGTCAGTCTGCTGTTTAACACTGTTCTGTATAGGTTAACACTGCTTAATAGTGCATGAAACATTTTAAGCCTCTGGCCATATAATCATTGTAACTCGTTAATATGCTGCAGATCAGCCCTCAGCTTCACAAAGTTCAGACATCTTAAACTATTTTTGGTTAAGAAATAGCACACGTGTTTGTATTTACAAGTTTTTCCATCTTTGTTCCATTGAGTCATCTTTTAGGGCTTAACATGGTCTCACTGTGTTTGGAGTTATTTTGAATATTTCCCAATAAAGTAATTGTTGTAAAAGTGAAGTTTGAGAGGGTGGACTGTTGTCTTAACTCCCTAACCTCTGTTTTTCCAACCCTTTTTCAGATGGTCCCCTTCCTGACCCAACCATGATTCGTGCCAGTGTGCCAAATCAGATGATGAATCGCATGCAGACGCAGCCGGGTAAGTGTCCAAAGAAAGGAAGCCCATGTAATTCCAAATGCATGTGGATAGGATCGTGGATTCTGCTTTCCCCAATGGTTATATGACATCAAGCAGTCCTCACTGGAGTCTACTAGAATGTAGTTTTCTCTACTCTTCACCAAAACTCATACCTGAAAGCAGGGACATGGATACACAAGTCTTTCAGGAAAGCCTAGTTTGTGTTCTGAAGGAATGTGAAGGAGTTTGGGTTGATATGTTAAACTTGATTTCAAACTCTGCCAAGCAACTGGTTAATGTAAAGACAGATTTCTCTTAGCATATTGGAGTTGTGTGTAAAATACACTTTGTAAACAAAAAATATCCTTTCTCTTCAAGGCATGCTCAAAAACAATTCCTTTGACCCAGAAGCTTGTTACTAGGTTTATGTGCATTGCTTTTGAAAGGCTTAAAATACCTAAGTTAGAGCCTGAAGTTCATTATGTGGCATACTCAAAGATGTGTGTTGGTAGAGACAGAATTAGGAGAGCAGAGGCAATATTTGTTCCTGTTCAAACAGTGAATGATGTCCAAATGAGAACTGAAACTTTTGTTTTAAAATCTTTTTGGGATAAATACACAGGAATGAACCAGTTTGGCCAGATGAACATGCAACTGCCATCCATGGGTCCCCGGCAAACCCCTCCTCTTCAGCACCCTGGACAGCTAAGCCAGGCTGGGGCCATGAACCAGGTCAGGATGTTTTTCAGTCCAGTATGTTGAACTCTTTAGGTTTGATGTTCCTGTTTAACTATGGTTATCCAAACAGTAATTCTTTGCTTGCTCTGTGGTCCTGTTGTTTCTCCCTTTGCATCTCCACTATGAGTAGCCAGTCTTTACAAATCAGTGAGGGAACTGCCGATATTGGCTTAGATTTAAGATTGTGTGTGCAGAGGAATTTATCAGAAACTAGCTCAAAAACTTCAGGCATGATCTCAGTCTGAATTCTAGAACTCCTGTCATAAACTGAATTAGGAAGTAATTGTAAAAATATCTTCCTGCTTTTGAGCAGAGCATTAGTATATTTGCCATGCTGCATCACATCACATGCTGCCAGATGTGTCAATTGCTCTGCCATGCACTGGATGTTAACTTTGTAGAATTTTACTTTTAAGGGTGAGTGGGTGGGTATGTCTACACTCTGAAATAAGCCTTTCCTTTTTCCCAGCAGATGGGATTTGCTTCACGTATGCAGCAGCCGGGGGTTGGCCAACCTTCCAGCCAAAGTCAGTTTCTGCAACAGAACCAGTTCCCTGCTTCCTCCCCAGGAATGAATGCGACAAACATGCCTATGACCCAGCCTGGCAATCAGACGCCAGTGTCTCAAGTATGTTCTTCACTTAAGGGAGCAGTTTCACTGACAGGCTCTGTGAGCTGGCTTTACTGTTCTTTTTCAGTTGGGTAGTTGGATTAATAGGGAATGTTCTTTAATGCTTATTTAAATATCAGTGACAACTAGTTAATTGTATTTACATTTTTCTTAGGAGTACTGGGAAACCTAAACACTGCAGCATATTGTGCATGTGAACAAAAATTTCAAATTGAACAATCCCGTTCTGCTCACTAAATGAAATGCAAAAAGTCAGCAGTATTGCTAGTCATGCTTTTAAACTGATAGGTGTTAGTAACTCAGTTAAAAAGTGCCCACTTGAAGGTAATCCCTTCCCTCCTCGCACTTATTGTCTCAAGTCATTGTATATATCTACTTGTTTTCCCACAGGCACAAATGACCAGCTCTTCGTGTCCTGTGAACTCTCCTGTAATGGCTCCAGGGTCTCAAGGGAGCCATATTCACTGCCCACCTCTTCCACAGCCTACCTTGCACCGAAACTCTCCCTCTCCAGTACCTAGCCGTACCCCAACACCTCACCACACTCCCCCAGGTCTGGGATCCCAGCAGCAGCAGCCACAGGCAACACCAGCAGCCACCACCACTGCCCCCACGGCCCCCACCCCTACGGCAATGCCACCTGGACCGCAGTCACAAACTATGCACCCCCCTCAGAGGCAGACTCCAACGCCTCCACAGGCACAGCTGCCTCCACAAGTCCAACCTCCAGTTCCAGTCACCCCTTCGGCAGAGCAACAGCAGCAACCCCTGTCACAACAGAGCACGACTGCATCTGTGCCTACCCCAACAGCACCACTGCAGCCTCAGCACCCCACAACACCTGTAAGAAAATATTTTTATTTCTATGCTTTCCCCAGGGATACTCAGATGTGAGACAATTTCAGACAGGAGCTTTGTTTACTTGTTCTATGTCCAAGACAATGGTGAACAACCTGTTTAAGAGGCATCTGAACCAATATGGGTATGCATTACATATGAGAAGTACATTTTTGTGTCTGAAGACCCAGGACCAGTAAACTGGACACTGGAACACCTGACACTTCCATGTTGGAAGGATATTAGAGAATTTTAGTGCACATTTAGGAGCCTACTGCAAAATATAGTAGATGTCTCTCATAATGCATTTATTTCCATGCATGTGTAGGGGTGGGACTGTACAGTAGGCATATGAACTGGTTAAAATGCCATGCTGTCCAAAGCAGATTTCAGTAGCATGTTTCCTCAGACCAGAGTTATGCAGCAGTCAGGTTTTTTTTTTCAAGGGAGGGGAATAAGTGAGGTGCAGTTAAGTTTGAAGAAAAATGACAGCAAATGAAAAGCACATCTTAATGAAGTAAACTTTGCAGCATAATTGCTTGGCCCTTTTTAGTCACTGTGAGTTTCCCCGCAGCTTTCACAGCCGGCTGTAAGCATTGATGGGCAGGTATCAAACCCACCATCTACCAGCAGCACAGAAGTGAACTCGCAACAGACTATCCCGGAGCAGCAGCAGCAGCAGTCACTCTTGCAGGAAGTGAAAATGGATATTAAAATGGAAGAAGAGGGGTCAGAACAAACAGAGCTCCAGATAGAGGAGAAACTGGAGGTAAGAGGATAGCTAAATTTTTCTGGTATGAATTGATTGGACAAGGTCAGTACTTCGATGGGAGATTGAAGAGAAATAAGTGCTGTGATTCAGAAGAGGGTATTCTCTCTAGGGCTGTAGCTAAGCTAGCTGTAGATCCCAGCTGCTCCATAATTTTAGGCATTCTCTCCTAGGCCTGTTTTTGAGCTGGGGTAGATGACAGTGCTTAAAATGGTGGCAGCAGCCAGTAGGCTCTCAGCACTGAGGTCCTCAATTTTGCTAACCCGGTGAGAGTTGAGCATGTGCCTGCAACTGTTGTTTTTCTGTAAAATGTTCCCTAGTGTAAACAGACACTATAGCAGGAGTGGCCAACCTGTGGCTCCGGAGCCACATGCGGCTCTTCAGAAGTTAATATGTGGCTCCTTGTATAGGCACTGACTCCGGGGCTGGAGCTACAGGGGCCAACTTTCCAATGTGCTGGGGGGTGCTCACCACTCAACCCCTGACCCTGCCACAGGCCCTACCCCCACTCTACCCCTTCTTTCCTCCTTCCCTGAGCCTGCAGTGCCCTTGCTCCTTCCCCTCCTCACCCCCCCTCCCCAAGCCTCCTGATTGGGAGATGCGGGGAGGTGCTGATCGGCGGGGCTGCCGGTGGGTGGAAGGCGCTGGGAGCAGGGTTGAGGAGCTGATGGGGGGCTGCTGATGTTTTACGGTGGCTCTTTGGCAATGTACACTGGTAAATTCTGGCTGCTTCTCAGACTTAGGTTGGCTACTCCTGCACTGTAGGCTTTATTCCCTAGAATAGTGAATTGTGCTCCTGTGGGTTATATCTTTGAGCTGAAAAACTAAGGTCCTGATCACTTTTCATTAAAGGAACTTGTGGCCTTATGGGAAAGTTGCTCACTTTTTGTCTTGCAGGGATAGAAACTATAGTTTCTAGCTAAAAGCCAAAAGTAGACTGGATCCTAGTGATCAGGGAGGAGGGATTCCCCACCAATTGCAGGGGATGGAGGAAGGGAGGGCGGGGGCCAGTCTTCCTGATTTAATGTTAAATAAATTACCCATAGAACTATTTGACTCTTGGCAGAGACCATATGGGGAGAAGTGAAGAATAGGCTTAGGTGAGAGCCAGGATGAGTGAGCAGGTGTCATTTTTTCCATAGGAAGAAATGCTAGACAGGCTGTAGCTAAGCCCAAAAGACACATTATCTTACTATATCCTCACAACAAGAGCAAGTGAGGGGCTTATATTGAATTAAGTGAAGGGCATCTGATCTGCTTTTCAGATTAAAGTGGAACCAGTGGTGAAAGAATGTAAAACAGAACCAATGGAGCAAGAAGAGAAGAAACCAGAAGTGAAGTCAGAAATGAAGGAAGAGGAAGACCGACCCAATACTCCAGCTACTCAGTCTTCTCCAGCACCAGGACAGTCTAAGAGGAAAAGTAAGCAAGAAAACTGTTGTGGTCTTGGGATTCAAATCTCTGGGGGACAGGGATATCTAGGCAGAATCTGAACTTTCTTCAGTGTTTCCAATTTGCATATATGAACTCTTCTCTTTGTAGCTCTTGGACATAAGTGTTAATATTTTAGTAATACCAAAGTGGTCCTAGTGAACTATGTTCTCAAATGTTATCTGACACTGAATCAGGTATTAGACACTCTCTGTAAAATAAGGATCAGAGACCCTTTCCTGTTTAATAAACGTCTGTAGGAAATTATCTTAATAAAAAGGCTGTATTCTGAGTGTATAAATTGGCTCTTGGAAGAATTATAATGCAGGAAGACCTTGTTCTCCTTCAGGTGATTGTGAATATGTACATTCCACTGCAGGTGCATGCACCCCCCAGTGTACTCAAGATGGAGAATTTGCCAGCTGTATAACCAAGGCAGGGCATGTGCCACTGCTGTCTTCATGGTGGGAGCTGAGGGCATGAAAAGGGAATGGCCACCACCTCCCTCTCAGTTCCTTCTTGATGCCTGTGGTCAGAGTTGACACACTCATTGTTTAGCTTTGATTATCCAGCCTCTAGAAAGACTTCTTTTACTCATAATTATAGTTACAGTTTAGGCTTTACTATAGTTTTGTTAGTCCTTTCATTTGGGGATTAAATATGGAAAAAAATACCCAGGATTCAAATAAACAGGGCCATGATCACTGTTATGGACAGTCACAAAAGCTGCCTAATTTGCCTGGGGAGGGGAAGGGACATGGGCATGGCATGGAGAATGGACAAATGTCTTATTGGTGCCTCTTTTCCATTGTGGAGGAAGAAACAGAGGGATTTCTGCATTTAAAATCCATTTTATGGAAAAGGCAATGTGTTCCTCTTCAGAGCCTGACCCTAATCACAAGAGGATGGACAGCTTGTCCATGAGGAGTGTCCCTCCTGCTGTCTCCGCTTTTGAGTCCAGATTTGTTGAGACACACTGCTCTTTCTCTTCTCTCTCAACCTCCTTAAGACATTTTAACCATCTTTGTCTTCTGAGGCTGGTAGGGAGTTGAAGCCTCACTCTTCACCTCACAGGAAAATCTGAGAAGATTTCCAGTGCCAAGTCAAGGTCTAGTTGCACACTGACTCTCACCAGCACCATCTGAGGCAGTACCATCAACTCTGGTTCTCCTGGGGCCATCAAGACCAGCATCTCTACTGTTATCTAGAGCATCCTCATCCTAGGCATTTGGGTCCTATAGATACCATAGGCAGTGAGAACAGAACATTTGCCTATGATTTTGGTGCCACCAATGCTGCAGGCCTTACTTGCAGCAAAGGACCTTTTGTATCTTCCCCTAGTGGACTCTCCTTTACTATATGGTCCAGCACCAGTAGTAAGTCTTGACCGATACTGTTGGCCATGACATCATTTACAGTCATGGCTCCATCATTTCCATTGGCTTCTTGAATACAGCCCTCGGTGACTGCATCAACTTATCCTTTTGCCTTCCTGTCCCACTTCCATGACTGTTGGATGCATCCTCCATGTCAGTGCCTTTAGGGCATGATCCCAATTTTGATGGTGCTGAGATGTCCACAAATGTCAATTGGAACAGCTCCTCCATTCACCAAGGGGAGCCATATCTCCTTCAGACTTTGACCACGGTAGACCCATCTCTCCACCAAGGAGGTTCAGGTCATGCTCTAGAGGTGCCTGAATCAAGGGGCAAGATTGGCATTCTTACAAAGAGGCCCCTGTGTGGTACATACCACCATGCGTGGTTCAAAGATTGGAATGGAACACCTACCCCCCACCCCCCAGCTTTATTGGGCATCTTGGACTGATTCAAGAGAGTCTAGACCCCTGTCAATCTAAGAGGAGATTCCTTTCTCCCATACTGGGGATTTCTAAGGAAGATTCTACAAACCCTCAGCCCCTTCTTTTGTTGGAGACAGCAGAGGAAGAGGATGCAAGGGAGGAAAGCCTAGGTGATTTCCCCCCCACACACACACATTTCATCTTCCTGGATGATGCTGTCACCCCAGAATCGATGTTACACCTCAGTAATAAAGAAAAAATAGCTTATGCCTCAAACATGTTACAGACCATTCTGTTAGCTAAGGTCTCAGGAGACCTCTAAAAGAAGGTCTAAGCATGCTAGACATTGTCAGTTGTCATTGTCCATGGCAGCCCCTTCTCACCAGACCTCTTAGGGCTCCAAAAACAGTTTTGACTACTTGACTGAAGACAGCACACCAGCTATATCTCATCTCCCACCATTCAGAAAGCATGTTACCTCTCTTTTATAGTTTTTGGCGAAAGATTACATCAGACAAGTGGGCACTCAAAACAGTAAGGGAGGAATTCATTATCCAGTTCAATTCCTTTCCCTTCCCCAGCCCACTTTTCCCATCCCTTCTTCAGGAAGTAGTGTCTTTTTCCAAATTGGGAGCCACAGAGCAGGTTTCCCTTATCAACACAGAATGAAAGGTTTCTTTTCCCAGAACTTCCCAATTCCCAACAAGATGGTCTTTAATCCATTCTAGACCTTAAAAAAATAAAATAAAATAAATGAACCAGTTAGAAAATCAGCTTGCTTCAGATATCCTTTCCTTGGAGATTGGTATTCCGCCCTCAATTTATAGGATGTTTACTTTCATGTGACAGTACATCCTGGCTACTGAAATTATTTTCAGTTCATAGCAGGCAGCAAGAACTACCAGTAAGTGATGCTTCTCTTTGGGTTATCATTGGCCCCATGGGTATTCACTAAGTGCATTATGGTGGTAGCAGTCCACTGCCTAGGTATACAAATGTTTCCTTACCAAGACAGTTGGCTAGTTCAGGGAAGATCAAGTACCCATGTCGAAAACAGCATTCTCATCATCTGACATCTGTTCTCTCATCTGGGTTTAAAACTAAATGTAGAGAAATGGGAATTGTGACAACACAATGAATAATCTTCATAGGAGCAGTCCTCTATGCACCATGGCTTACTTCTCCACAGACAGGTTTCAATCCATAGTCTCTCTGTCCAAAACCCTCAAATCCAACCCAAGGACAACACAGCATTTGTCTACAACTCCTGGGTCATATGGCCATGCGCATGTATGTGACTCTGCATACTAGACTTCACATCAGATGTCTGCAGACCTGGCTCCATTTAGTATATCAGCCAACCAGACATTCACAGGACATGCTCATTTGCACCTATCTGAGTGCTTTAGTCCCTGGATTGGTGGTTGGACCATCAGAACATATGCAAAGGGGTTCCCTTTTTCATACCAGAACCAACTATGACTCTATTAACAGACACATCTATCAAGGGTTGCTGTGGCGGGATGTGGGGCGGGGGGAGTGGATGGGAGGTATCTCAGTCAACTTTAGGCTCAAGTACGTAAGTTGCCGCAGGAGGCTTCACTCCATATGAATGTACTGGAGCTTCAAGCTATTTGTTGGACCTGCAAGATGTTTACATCAGCCATTAGGAAGCAGGTAGTTCAAGTTCTCACAGACAACACCACTGCTATGTTTTTCCTGAACAAGCAGGAAGGTGCAGTATTATATTAGCTATGCCAGGAAGCGATCCACTTGTGGAACCTCTATATAAAGAAGGTCTCACCAGAAAGCCTTTCACTTTCCAGGGGTGAGGAATGTTCTTATGGATTCCTTCAGCAGGGGGTTTATAGACCAGCACAAGTGGTCAGTAAGAAACGACATTTTGCTCTAGGTCTTCTGCCAGTGGGGTTACCCAGTAATAGACCTTTTTGCAGCCAACCTGAGCAACAAATGCAGGAGATTCTGCTCCAGAGCAGGGCGAAGCCCAAGGATCCATGAGAGATGCCTTTCTTCTTTGAGTACTTGCTCATGTCCTTTCCATTCTAGGTGTGTGTGCACCTACTCGCAGAAGTCTCCAACAACTGTGCCTTCGCGGTATCCGTAGTCAGTTGTGGCGCCCCGTTGAGAGCCGTGCTCATGGGTCGGTATATTGGGCGCCGCTGACCTTACGCCCTCTCAGTTCCTTCTTACCGCCCATGATTATTGGTTGGAGCGCCTTGTCTTGCAGATTGCAAGAGCATTAGCGGTTCTTTACAGCCTTTATCATCTTTATATATAGTTCGTAGGTACTTAGTTAGCCATTAAGTGTTAGGTTAGTTGGTAATTAGAGTCCCGGCTGGGACTTCGTCCTGAAATGGGGCATGCCCCATTCTCCTAGCTTCAAACCATGCTCGACATGCAGCAGGCCAATGCCTATCAGTGACTCCCATGACAGCTGCTTGAAGTGTTTGGGGGAATCCCATAGAAAGTGTCAAATCTGTAAAAACTTTCGACCTAGAACCCAAAAGGAGCTGGATATCCGCTTGAGGGCCCTCTTCATGGAGGCTGCGCTTCATCCTGCATCGGAGCCCTCCCACTTCGGCTTTGGTATGGAGAGAACTGCTGGCACTAGGTGCTGACTAGCACTATTTTCCCCTTTGCCAGCGCCTAAGAAGCGGCAAAAGAAGAGCCCCCTGGCACTGGAAGGAAAAGGTGCTTTCAGCAAAGGACAGATGTCAGGCCAGGTGCCCGCCCCAGAGCTTCACCAGGAATCCGACTCCGGGGAGAGGCAGGGGCCCCTGGTCTTGGATCTGCGTCGTCTCAAGTCTCTCAAGAACTTGAAGTTTCACATGGTGTCCCTGGCCTCTGGCATCCCCTCCCTGGATCTGGGAGACTGGTACGCCACCCTCGACTTGAAGGACACGTATTTCCATTTTTCCGGGGGCGCAGGCACTTCCTTTGTTATATGCTTTGCCAGCGCCATTTCCAATTCACAGCAATGCCCTTTGGTCTCTTATCAGCCCAAAGAGTGTTCACAAAGTGCATAGTGGCAGTGGCTGCTTACCTCCAGCATCAGGGCTTTTAAATTTACCCGTACCTTGATGACTTGATACTAAAGGGCTGGTCCCAGGATCAGGTGCAGTGGCATCTCAATCTGTTTTTTTCCACCTGTCATGACCTGGGGCTGGTAATAAATGAGAGAGAGTCAACCTTAATCCCCCTATAGTGCATAGAATTCATTGGAGTGGTGCTCAACTCTACTCAGTCCAGACCCTTCCTTCCCGAGGCTCAGTTCCAGGCAGTGGCGGACCTCATCTTGTGCATGCAAGCCCACCCTCTCACCACCGCTCACATGTGCCTGCAGTTGTTGGGACACATGGCGACCTGCACATACATGGTCTGGCACGCGTGGCTCCTCCTCAGGCCCCTGCAGGCGTGGCTGGCATCTGTCTGCATCCCCAACACACACAGCATGGTCAAGGTTCCAGACCATATACTGTCGTGTCACACCCGGTGGCAGAATCCTGTATCAGGTTTGGAAGGAATTCCTTTCGCTGCTTAATCCCCATCGGTGATACTTGTCTCTGCATCGGACCTGGGGTGGGCAGCCCACCTAGGCAATCTCTAAACGCCAGGTCATTGGTCCAGTCGCTATCGCTCCCTACATATCAACATCAGGGATCTGAGTGGTTTGCCTGGCCTGCCAAGCCTTCCTACCTCACATAGAAAGCAAGGTGGTTCAGATCCTAACGGACAGCACAGAAACTGTTCTATACCAATAAGCAGGGCAGAGCCAGATCGTCTGCCCTTTGCCAGGAAGCCCTCAGGCTCTGGGACTTCTGTCTGCAGCATGACATCTATCTCTTAGCTGCTCACCTCCCCAGGGCCAAAAACGCTTTGGCAGATCACCTCAGCAGGATCTTCTCACCTCGACACGGATGGTCCCTCCATCCGGAAGTGATCAACTTCATCTTCCACAAGTGGGGAACTCCCCAGGTGGACCTGTTTGTGTCTAGACAGAACAGGAAATGTCACATTTTCTTCTCAATTCGGGGGATCGACAGAGGCTACCTGTCAGACACTTTTTTTGCTCCTGTGGTCAGGGGCTCTGTTTTACGCCTTCCTCCCATTACTGTTAATTCCAAGTCCTCATGAAGATCAAGCAGGAGAGGGTGAAGGTGATCCTCATAGTGGTGGCTTGGCCGGGCCAGCACTGGTTCAGCACGCGGCTGGATCTCTCGGTGGTTGTTCCTTTACCGCTCCCGCTGGACCTGCTGTCCCAAAAACATGGCAGTCTTCTGCATCTGAACCTGGCAGTGCTGCACCTGATGGCATGGCTGCTGCATGGTTGAATGAGCAGGAGCAGCAGTTCTCAGCTGATGCCCAACAGGTTCTATTGGGTAGTAGAAAGCCCTCCACCGGAGCAACTTACCTGGCCAAATGGAAGTGGTTCGCCTGCTGAACCTCGATAAGGGCGCTCAGCCCGAGTGAGCCTCGCTGTAGTTAATCCTGGACTTCCTTCTGCATCTCAAGCTCCAAGGCCAGTCCCTTTCATCTAGCAAGGTCCACTTGGCCGCTATTTTGGCCTTTTGTCCGTTGCTTGAGGGGAGGTCAGTTTTCACCCATGACAGCCAGGTTCCTCAAGGGCCTTGAGTGCCTCTACCTGCATGTCAAGGACCCCGTTCCTCCTTGGAACCTGAATTTGGTGCTGTCGCAGCTCGCAGGGACAGCCCCCCCCGAGCCTCTGGCTTCCTTCTCTCTTCTCCTGTCCTGGAAGGTCACATTCCTGGTTCCAGTAATATCTGCTCGCCAGGTCTCTCAGATTAGGACACTCACCTTGGAACCGTCCTATACAGTCTTTTACAAAGACAAGGTCCTGCTGAGGCCACACCTGGCTTTTCTGCCCAAGATGGTCTCTCAGTTTCATACGAGCCAGGACATTTTATCTGTCTTTTTTCCAAAGCCACATAAGTCAGAGGAGGAGCGTAGGCTGCATTCCCTAGATGTCAGGAGATCGTTTGCCTTCTACATTGAAAGGACCAAGCCATTCTGCAAGTTGGTGCAATTGTTGGTTGCAGTGGATGACAGGGTGAAAGGTTGCACAGTGTCTGCTCAGATAATTTCTTTTTGGATCACCGCCCGCATTTGCTACTGCTATGATCAGGTGAAGGGGGCCCCCTCCAACAATCGTAACCGCCCGCTTGACCAGGATGCAGGCCTCTTCAGCAGCCTATCCAGGACATCTGTAGGGTGGTCACCTAGTCGTCTGTCCGTCCATACGTTCATGTCCTACTATGCACTTACCCAGCAGTCCCAGAACGATACTGGCTTCGGTAGGGCAGTACTACAAGCCGCTAAACTGTGAATTCCAAGCCCACCTCAGAGGATATTGCTTTTGAGTCACCTAGAATGGACTCAACATGAGCAAGCACTAGAGGAAGAAAAGTTACCTACCTTTTGTAACTGTTCTTAGGGGTGTGTTGCTCATGTCCATTCCATTACGCACCCTCCTACCCCTTTCTCAGAGTTGCTGGCAAGAAGGAACTAAGAAGGCATAGGGTTGGCAGTGCATAATATACCTACGCATGAGCGCGGCGCTCAAGGGGGTGCCACAGCCGATCCTACAGATACCACTACGGCAAAAGTCTCTGACAACTGTGCAAGTGGGCACGCACATACCTAGAATGGAACGGACATGAACAACACATCTTGAACAACAGTTACAAAACATAGGTATGGTAGCGTTCCACCCCACCCCCCGATCAAGCCATCTGCGGTACACATTCCTTCCAGCCTCTCTCATTCTGAGGGTGGTCAGGAAACTAAAAAGAGACAAGGCAACCTTCTTGTAGCACTGGCCTGGCAGGGACAACATTGGTTCAGATCTTAATTAGCTCTCCACTTGGTCACCTATAACTTTATCACTGGCTGAGGATCTCCTGTCTCAAAACCAGGACAGGTTTCTGCATCAAAACCTGTAGTCTCTCCACCTCACCACACCAATGATCTCTGGTTGCGTAATATTGAGAGATTATGCACCCTAGATGTCAAAGCCACCTTGGTGAGCAGCAGAAAAGGATTCCACCTGAGCCATGTATGCAGCAAAATGGAAAACGTTTTCGATCTGGGTGGAATCTCACCATTTACCACCAAATTGCACAGAGATTATACATTTATTGAACTATCAACTGCTTCTAAAATACTGATTTTTCAATGTTAGTACACCTAACGTGCATCTCTACGGTGCACCCTCCCATGGTTAGCTTTTGTGTTTTCACATCCTGTGTTTTCTAGATTTCTGAGGGGTCTTGTTAATGTGTACCTGCCTGTGTCTGATCCGGTACCTTTATGTGATCTTAATCTAATACTGTCTTGCTTAATGGCACCCCTTTTGAGCCCCTGGCAACATCATTTCTTCTGCTGTTCTTAGAAAGAGAGGGGTTTTGGTTTTTATTGTAACAAATTCATGTGTTTGAGTTTCAGCTTCAGGCACTTCTGGCTGATGCTCTTTTCAGTTTTCCACAAAGATAGTTTCTCTTAGGTGCAGCCTAAATTTATGCCTTATGTAGTATCAGTATTCCATCTTAATCAGACAGTCTCCCAGTATTCTTCCCAAATAGAGCCCTGTGGAGATACAGATTTATATTTGGATATAAATTGATATCTGTGGACCTGAAGGGCTCTACTGGGAATCGCAGTGGTGAAAGGAGCAGCACTGTTGGGCCGCCACTCCCAGAAGCCAGTGCCCCATGCTTGCAGCTCCTCTGGCATGGCTCTACTGCCTGCAGCTGCACCAGGCTCGCTGGCTGCTGTCCCTGGTTGCACTAGTGTGTTCAGGCGGCTCACGCGCCCTGGACAGGAGACGCAGACCACTGCATGGAAGTGACTCTTGTTTGGGAGTGTGCGTGCCGCTTGAATGCACTAACGTGACCAGGGACAGCTGCCAGTGAGTCTGGTGCCCACCCCAATGGACAGGGCCAAGGGCGGTACAGCCACTCCAGAGGAGCTGCCGGTGCAGGGTACTGGGCTCCTGGGAGTGGCAGCCCGATGTGCTGCTCCTTTCGCCACTGTGGTTTCCAGTAGAGCCCTGCAGCTCCACGAATACAGATTTTATATTCACGGATATAAATTTTTATCCGTGCCGGGCTCTATTCCCAAGCCCTCGTCTTCCAAAGTTTAAGAAAAGCTTCACTTCTAGTGTTTGCAGTGCTTTGTCATTTTACCTGGACTGTGCAGTTTTTCACATAATCTCGCAAACTGTTTATAGCCTGTGCTCAGCATCTCATTGGATTTAGGACTGCAGATTTTGCTATGATCTTAAAGTCTCTCTTCCACTGTGGGTAATAGCACACTCCACTAGAGCTCATTCCACTTCATCAACCTCTCTGACCAACATCCCTGTAGTGGACACCTGCAAAGCAGCAGTGTGGTTGTTGGTACATGCCTTCTCCAGACACTACGCTACGTTAAAATCAGCAAGTTGGGGCTTCAGTTTCTTTTCAAATAATCCGAAGTCCCTCCACCTGTAAGAAAACTGCTGGTGAGTCACGTGCAGTGGAAAGTGTATATGCATAATCATTGGAAGAAGGAAAAAATGGCTACTTAACTGTACAGGAACTGTTCTTTGAGATGTGTTGTGCACATACACGTATACATTCCCCGCTAATTCAGGTATTAGACGGCATTGCAAGAGAGCGGAGGGAGGGGGCAACTATACCCCTTTTATGCTCTACCTTGTGGTACAGCTGGTACAGATCTCAGATTTGAGTGCATTGGGTGCACACACACTTGCAGTGGAATGTATATGTGCACAATACATCTTGAACAACAACAGTTAATATACATGTAAGTAAATGTTTTTCTTTATTTAATATGTCATTTCACATTATGGGCTTCCAGACTAATTTCTGTCTTCCACAAAACCCAGCATTGCAGTGAGTGGTGTAAGCGCAATATGTTTGTGTCTTGTATATACAGTGTGTGTAGTGTTTTCAACAGCATTTAAATTTTACAGCAGATTTATTGCTTCTGGCCATTACTCCAACTTTGCGTGTATTTATTTTTCAAAAGTTTTCAAACCGGAAGAGTTGCGGCAGGCACTTATGCCAACACTGGAGGCACTTTACCGGCAGGATCCCGAGTCCCTTCCTTTCAGACAGCCTGTGGATCCCCAACTACTAGGAATTCCTGTAAGTTTATCAAGCTGTTTCCCTGTTTTTTAACTCATAGCTTCAACTCCAGCACTTGTCTGCCTGAGGAGACCAAATGGCATGCTGTAGTCCTGTCTCCATTTTTATATAGATGGATTGGAAGAGTTTGGATTTGGGATTGGCTTGTACCACATCTATGGCATAGAAAAACTTGTTTTTAAGGCTTGTTTTTCTGTCTTCTGTTAAAGAGAAAATAGAAGAATGGGAAGACATCAAATTATTCATATTGATGGAATCCTACATATACTGGCTTTTGCAGGACATTTGCATATTGTCCTGTTTCTGCAGTGTCACAAAGTCCTGGGAAACCAGGGAAGCCATTCTCACCCTAAGTGTGTGGCAACAGTTTAGTTTCTCAACTGTTCAGGAAGTTTATCAATGCTAAAATTTTTGGAAAATTCATTTAAACAGTAACTTATATCATGCACTGCTAAATACTATAGAAGCAAGAAAAGCAAAATCCAGGTCAAGGTGGTTGGATCTAGCCAGTGCTCTTTGTAGCACATGATATTAAAACACTTTGATTTAATTATTAACCAATTAGGGATGCTTTTACTATTAATCAATTAAGTTATCAGTTAGCACTAAGTTATTTAACTTATTGGATGTGAGAATTGTATACAATGCTAAATATTTCCCCTGTCGCACTGTGTTCAAATATGAACAATACTATAGTAAATGAAACTATTAATTCACACTACTGTGACTCTTTTGGGTAATGTTGATTGCTAATTTGGCTCCTGAACCAGAGGTCTGAGTATCACTGCCATAGACTAATTTCATTTCCTTGGTGCACACAAATATACCATGTATCAAAGGTTAAAACTCATGACAGCAACCTGATTCGGGTGCTTTGGTCCACAATTCCTGCAAAGACCAGTTCGGTATATACAGTCATTGTTCTATTTTACATGATTTCTCTTTCAGTATTACACTTTCAGAACAATACTAAATTATATAATTGAATATCAAACTACACAGTGAAAGTATGTAATAGAATAATAGCGATTGTAAATGTGGGCTTCTAGTCTCCCTGGCCATCTTAGTTCTTGTTAACCAATAGCAAAGTGGTTTTTATTTGGCCAGGGTTGGAAGGGCAAAGTAAAGTATCCAAGAAATGTGGTGAAAATAAGGGAAGGAAGGCCTTGCATGGGAGAGATGGTGTTGCTGAGCGAGAGCACTCTGTCACAAACAGTCCATGGTTGGCATTACTCAGCTCTTTTGTTCTAGGGTTGGTACTTCTAATGCTTGCAAGAGTATTGAAGAAGAATCTTTTCTAAAGAACACACATGCTATCACATTGTAATACGTTTTCTCTGATCTTGTTTGAAATGCCCCTCATTCTTGCAGGATTACTTTGATATAGTGAAGAACCCCATGGACCTCTCTACCATCAAGAGGAAGCTAGACACAGGACAGTACCAGGAGCCTTGGCAATATGTGGATGATATCTGGCTCATGTTCAACAATGCCTGGCTCTATAACCGCAAGACATCCCGCGTGTATAAGTACTGCTCCAGACTGGCAGAGGTGTTTGAACAAGAAATTGATCCAGTTATGCAGAGCCTTGGTTATTGCTGTGGGAGAAAGGTAAGGAAGGGCAACTTCCTCTATAGACTTTTTCCCATCTCCATGTGTAATACATAATATGAAAGAGTATAGGAGCAGCAGTCAGTGGGAGCTGTTGATTTTCAGAAGTTCTGACACCCGTGCCACTTACTTTTTTGTTTTTGCCCTTAAATATTTAAATGTCAGTGAATCTGAGGCCGGTCAGCTGGCTCAGGCTCAGGCTATGGAGCTTAAAATAGCAGTGTCGATGTTCCCACTCAGGCTTTGAGACCCACTCTTTTCACCAGGTTTCAGAGCCTGTGCTCCAGTCCAAGCAGGAATGTCTGCGCTGCTGTTTTTAGCCCTGTACCATGAGCCCAGGTCAGTTGAACTGGGCTCTGACACTTGCTGTCATGAGATTTTTTGCAGTGTTAGATATAACCTTAGACTCTAATTTTAGGTGTCTGTTTTAAAATCTTGGTCATAAAATGTCTAATACTACACAAACTGCTTAAAACACACATTTTTAATATAATGCACCAGAAGCAAGCTTGTGAGGATATGTATTAAGGCTTAATGTAGTTTGAAATAGGTACATCAGCTTTTCTGAGTGTTATAACAAAGTGATCTCTCTGTGGTATTATATAATTGACTCACCCAATCATAGAATGGGGAAGTAGAATCATAGATTATTAGGGTTGGAAGGGACCTCAGTAGATCATCTAGTCCAACCCCCTGCTCAAAGCAGGACCAATCCCCAAGTGGCCCCCTCAAGGATTGAACTCACAACGCTGGGTTTAGCAGGCCAATGCTCAAACCACTGAGCTATCCCTCCCTCCATCATAATGGTCAGCCAGGGAGATAAGCGTCTTCTGCCCCCTGCCTTAACAGAACCTGTCAATTACCTTCAGGCGACCTGGCTTAACTCTCATACCTCAAGAGCATAGTTTTCAGTGTAGATACGTAACTCCTTACAGGTCATCCAGACATCCCTCTTGCAATGATTAAGACAAGTGTGTACCTGGAGCTTGGTAGAGACCTCACATGCCACCCTTCGGCACACTGTTCTGTAGACATCAGACTCCGGGGATCCCTATAAGCCCTATGCACCCCCTACGCCCTCTCCCAGTTGGTCCCAAGGGATGTCTGCACCATGGCTGGTCATACAAGAAGTCTGTGGCAGAATAGGTTATTGAATCCAAGTCCGGAGCTAGCGTCTTAGCCACTGGACCATCCTGTGCAACTGGGAGGCAAAGTGCTTCTCCACTCAAGCATGCTGCTGTGGGGTGGATGCGGAGACAAACATAAGCAGAAGAGGGCTGCTGGTATGGATGAACGGGCCAGGTTTGCAAAGGCCAATGCTAATATTTAAATTACACATGGTTTATATGACCACAGTTTGTCCAATACTGATTTTTCACGCGGCGCTGACAGATGCACTGCTAAAAGTCAGGAACATTTTTGATGAGAGGTGCTTTTGGGGCATGTGTCACGATAATTACTAATAATTCATCCATGCTCATGTCTGCCACCAGCTGGGGGCTCCGACACACCTTCCACCAACCTCACCACAGCCACACCTGCTAGGCAGTCAGCAAGGGCGGGTGACTTCTCAATCATTTGCTAATTGAGGATCAGGGTAGGATTCAGCCAGTGGGACGGGGAGGGGAACAGATGCAGATGGAAAAGTTTTGGGGTAAAGGGTTGAAGGCTGGATACAGGACTCCGACAGAGTTAGTCTCCAAACCCGCGTCCCACCACCAGCCAATCTGTTCTGTTATGAAGAGTTCCTGGAAAAGGTTCAGTCCTAAATCTCTTTTTTCATGCTATTTTTAAGCCTCCCCAGCAGAGCCCCTGGCTGACTCACCCAAATACAACTGGGGGAGGGGGGCTTATTTTTGCAAAGGTTCTGCATTTGTCCACAAGAGCACCCAGAGTGCCAGCCGCATTAGCTCCCTGTCCACTGAGGGGGAACATGACCCTCCGTCTGTCACAGGGTAGAGGCCAAGTGCATAAAGAAATGGCTAACTTGTAAATGACAGCTGAACACAACATTTTTATAGTGTTAACATTCAGTATAGAGTCTCATATTGTACTGTTCAGATCTGTGCACAGAATGGTGCAATCTTAGTAATCCAAATGATCTTCACTGTACGGATCATACCCACTTCTCAGGGAGCGCCAGAGGAAACATGCATGAATACTAAGAAGATAATTTCTCTTTCTGCAGTTGGAGTTCTCGCCACAGACTTTGTGTTGCTATGGCAAACAGCTATGCACAATCCCTCGAGATGCCACTTACTACAGTTACCAGAACAGGTAAGTAAAACTGGTTACAGCATGCATCACCAATCAGTCTATGGGCAGAGGCGTGCCTGTATATGTATGCACCCTTCATACATGTGTATACCTTCATGTCACATTCTAAATGTCTGGAAACATCCGGAACAGCTTACATTGTGTATTAGCAAGCTGCCATTCTGCAAAAAAGCTTGTTGCATCCTTTGCTCTTACTCCTTTGTCTTCAAAAAAACTTTTGGCATTCAGTAGATTTTTATCCTGTAGTCAGATTTTGTTTCCATCCGTATATTATGCTATAATAAATTATATCGCTCTTCCTCCTTGCCAAACAGTACACAACAATCCTTAGCAGATAAGTTAGTAACTTTCTCTTATGCAGTGAACTTCTGATCATATTCAGCAAGTAACTGGTTCTCTATGCTATTGTTATGAAGAATTTTGCAGTGAATAATGTAGCTGTCTTTGACACAACTTCATTAATTATTCAAATCTTGCTGGGGGAATTAGTGCTTTTCTCATCACAAGTCCCCTGGAGTGAATTGTTGTGTTTCTGTGGCTGTCAGCAACAATATAAAATACTGTCACTTCCAAAATGCTCTTCCTGGCTAATATGTTTGACCTGCAGTTTATTACAGGATTAAAACCTATTTGACTTCCCAGGGAGGGTTTCTTGCTAGATATTTCTTATCCTGGAAGAACACTGTGCTTAACATTCAGGGATGGCAGCCCTTGGTTTGTTACTAAACACTTCAGACTAAACAGAGGGATGGAGATATCTTCCAGTTATGCCACCTTTTATTCAGTATGGTTCTTGCTTTGTGTTCTCCAATCTGGCACTTTCCAAAGAAATAAGTCTTTCATCCTGAAGCCAGCCAGATCTTTCAGGAGAGGAAGTGTATTCAGCCTGTAGGGGTGGAAAGAAGCATTGAGAATCTACGGAACAGTGGTTGCATCCAGCCCTCTTTGACTGCAGGAAGAGGGTTGCTGCAATGCATCAAGGGAGGTTTTTATGGGTGGGAATGGAGGAGTGGGGAAAAGAGGTCATAGTGACTCATAAAAAGAAATTTGAATCTGGATTTTAAGTAGTTTTATATGCAAGAACATTTCATGCCATGAGTCAATAGTTTCTCCTCACATGCCATCCTTTGGTGAGCACTAAATGAACCAGAAGAAATCTTCTTCCTAAACTTGCTTCCATAACTTGAGTATCATTCACTTCTGATCTTTAAATAAATGTGTGTGTAATATAAACTGTGTGTGTGTGTGTGTGTATATATATATATATATATATTTTTTTTTTAAGTAAAATCATGATTCAGCTTCCATCTGTAATGGAGGGAGCTCAGAGAGGATAAAGTGGCCTCTTTAGCTTTACAGATCCCATAGTGTTGGTTTGTGTTGCTTTATGATAAACTGTTGCAACTTGTTTTATTTTTCTTTGTTTCTCTTGTTTTTAGATGTTTTGTGCACTCCAATTCAAATGATTAGCAATGGAGAAACTGTAGTTTCAATAGACTTTTGAGGGGTGGGGAACAGATCCTTGAATAAAACACTCTAGTTTCATTCAAATGCAAATAAATACCACAGAATGGTTTCATTTTGTTGATATCTAAAGTATTTTGTGTCTTAAAATTGGGATATGGCAATACTGTGTGAATCTAGAGCCGTATGAATGCAATTAATACATTTCAGATAACTGTTTTACATATAATTTGACAGATCCTAAAACAAATGGATGATGGTTTTGAGGACTGATTACTGTCCCTTTAAATTGATGAAAGTGAGAATCTTGTAGCTTATTGCAAGCCATGGGATCCACTTCAGTGAGGAGAGAATTCTGTGGCCCTTCAGTCTGAGTGTTTTTTTTTTTAAGGTGGAAGATTCCCCCTTCCAGTCATCTCCTAGTAAATGCTCTTGCAGACAGAATTGCTATCCTGATATAGTTGCCAGAGTAGCAATCCTTCCTTCCTTCCTTCTACCCTGTTCCCTTTCCTCATTTTGATTCTTTGCTTTATATGGCGTTGCTTTTTAAAATGAAGAGGGTACGGGTGTGCTAAAATGTAATACTCTTGTTTTATTTGCTATAATCATTTGCTGCTTGTGATCCCATTTGAGATTTAATGCTAATCTGTGCTTTGCCTTGGCTTTCTGCTTTGTGTTGTCTTGTCCTGCTTTTGTGTTTTTTGTTTTTGTCCTACAATCCCCATTTCTTTGTTTGTTCGTGTGTGTTATTTTTTATTTCTCCTTCATGCTTGTCGTTGTCTGCACTTGGCTTTGATTGCAAAAAAACCAAACCAAAAAACCAAACCAACCAAACACAAACTGTGGGGCCCATAAATCTACATCATTGAATATCCCTGTCGCCGTTGATGACCTGCTCTCTGCTCCCGCCCCCTCCTTGGCCTGCTGTGATTGGTGGCTCCGTTGCTTGGCTTGGGCTGTGTTGTGTGGACGGAACAGTTCACCCAAATATGGCCTTCTTGCTGACAGGTATCATTTCTGTGAGAAGTGCTTCAACGAAATCCAGGGGGAGAGCGTTTCTCTGGGGGATGACCCATCACAACCTCAAACGTGAGTAGCCATATATCTGCCTGGGATAGTTATTTATATATTTTTATTGTTGTGATTTCTGATCTATAGCATGATCTAAAATGCACTCTCAAAGGTTAGGAAACACCTAGGCAGTAAAGGGGGTTGCTTTAATCTTACTTCAACAGTTGGACCAAATACTGAGTGGCGGGGAGTTTAAAAATCTGGATTTTATTTTAAGTGTGGGTGGGGACACCTGTCTTTCAAATCCTGGACAATACTAAGAGGTCAGGATATATCTTTGTGTGAAAATTGGCAGTTTTTAAAGGGTAAGGTGCATAGCAACATCCTTCTAGATCTCAGCTGAATCTGTGCCCTTCTGCTTTAGGGAGAGTTTTTCTGTTCACTCTTGTCTTGTCCTCTGCCTAAAACTACAAGCAAGAACAACTGTTTTGCCATTGAGCTATTTAACACCCTTTTTGTTGGAGCACCATCTTATAATCATGTAAGGCAGAGGTGGGCAAACTACGGCCCGGGAGCCACATCCAGCCCTCCAGACATTTTAATCTGGCCCCCGAGCTCCCACCGGGAAGAGGGGGTCTGGGGCTTGCCCCGCTCCAGTGCTTCAGCCGAGGAGTGGGATCGGGGGTCTTGCCCCACTCCGCACAGCTCCCAGAAGCAGCGGCACGTCCCCACCCTGGCTCCTATGCCCCCACCCCAAGCACCACGCCCACGGCTCCCATTGGCCAGGAACCATAGCCAATGGGAGCTGCAGGGGCAGCACCTGCAGACAGAGGAGCATGCAGAATGGCCTGGCCGTGCCTCTGCGTAGGAGCCAGAGAGGGCACATGCTGCTGTTTCTGGGAGCTGCTTGAGGTAAGCGCTGCCCGGAGCCTGCCCCCTGCCCCTCTCCCGTGTCCCAACCTCTTACCCCAGCCCTGATCCCCCTCCCACCCACCAAATCTCTTGGTCCCAGCCCGGAGTACCTTCCTGCACCCCCTCAACCCCTCATCCTCATCCCTAGCCCCATCCCAGAGCTCTCACCCACTCCTGCACCCCAACCCCCATTTTTGTGAGCTTTAATGACCCACCATACAATTTCCATACCCAGATGTGGTCCTTGAGCCAAAATGTTTGCCCACCCCTGATGGGCAGACATTTTGGAGAGCTTGACATGGATTTAATTGTTTTTTCTATAGTAATAGTAGTGGAAGTGGTGCTCTGACAACTGCTAGGACATAGTTTGCTTCCTCATGGCTTGCAACAGAGAATTCCAGTGAGGAAGGAAACCAATAATATGGGCAGATGAGTGCAGAGTTGTTAGTTTGCAGATTAGGGTAGGTATTGGACTCTCCAGGGAAACTCCTTAGGGCAAGGTGTCGGGTAGATTCTATAGGGGAAAAGAGGGAGGAAATTCAGAAAATTCTGAATCTGGGTGATTGGAAACTGGCATATAGGAAGGAAGGTACAAGATGCCTTCGACTGGAAGCAAAGGTTATCAAAAGCACAAAATGGCCAAATCTTGGTCACAGTAAGGGATATGCTACTATCTAGAATATCTGCTGAGGGATCATTTATACCTAGGATTGACAAGTCGCTCCCACAGCAATTTTCTTTGGGGCAGAGAGAAGTGGGTGTTGTGGCCTTGGTATGCTAGTCAGCATTTCCAATAGTGTCCCTAGAATCAAAGGTCGCAGTTTACTCATGTTAAACAGTTTTATAATCTGAGATCTGTAAGACTTCTAGAACATATGAACTGCCAATCGGCAATGTATAAACCACATTGCACATAAATTAGGCAAGTGAATAGCACAATTTGCAACAATGTCAGGTAGAATGAAGAAAGGTGGCCCTTTGGTGAGTGCTGCTTAATTTCTGTACACCAAATTTTGTACTATAATTCCAAATACAAATAGTTGAACTGTATTAATTATTAAATTTAACTAGTAAATGGTGTTGAAATGTCTATTGACAGTAGTAAAATGAAGAAAATAATTCCTAATTTGTGGTGTACTTCTCTTCTGCCCCCCCCTGCTGCCTCCCCCCCCCCCAAAGTGGTTACTACATGGTGAATTTGAAAGTCTCCTCCTTCAAATGAGTCAGTAGTTAAATTTTTGGTATGTCACTACCCCTTGTTTCATATTGATTTTGGTGCAGACTGTAAAGTCATAGGCCCCATTACCTTGAGTCCAATCTTCTCACTCTGACAGCATGTTTTTAGAAGGAAAGGGTTGGGAGAGAATATTAACAAAACCAGAACTTTTTGATGTGTGAGATGAGGAATAGCATGCAACTTCTGAGATGATAGGGAGGGTTGGCCCTTTTATATAAATCTCATATTTGTGGGGAAGGATGACTGCAAAACCCAGGCTGAACCCTGAAGTAGAGGGGGTAGGAAAGGGAAGCAATCCCATACAACTTGGACTGATTCTCTGTTCCTGTGATAACTTCAGTGCATGCTTCTCTCCACACGCTCAATCCCTCCAAATCACACAGCTCTACTTACTGTCATTTAGTGTAGTTTTAGATATTGATAGTTCAAAGCTGTTCAGTTCTTTGAGCCAATGTTACTATGCCATAAACCACATCCCAGATATGCATGGCTGGGACCCCATCACCAAAAGACTCATAAAGGTTGGAGGGATTTTTCTGTTAAATGTGGAAAAAGATAGTCAAGATTAAGTGAAAAGCGGTACAACTGGGTACCAGGGCCAGGCTGCAGGGGGAAGCAGAAGTTTCTTTTTGAAGTGTTTCTCCAGGAGGAGGCTATTAGAACTGGTTCATTGTGGGAAGGTCTGAATAATCCAGGTTGTTTTGAAAATAGAGTATTCCCTACATAATCATAGCTTATACCAGTTTTTCCATAGATCCTTGTAGGAACTCTCTCTCATAGAGGAAAGATATGTTTCATAAACTAACCCAAAATTAATTTTTAAAAGGCTTTCAAAAAGTGAAATATAAAACTGAGCTCCAAATTGAGATAGCTATATGCCATTCCAGGGTGTGCATTTAGACTACTGGTGCACTTCTCAGGTTCAAATCTACCTGAGGCGGCGTGCACTAGTAATCTCATTTCTAGGAGGAGCAAATGTCTGTACAAGTCACTCTCCAATAGAACAGCATCCTTGCTGCAGGGCAGGAGCAAGCACATACTTTGTGCTCAGCCATCTCATTATGAACTCTTTTTTACTCCTATCCTCACAGCATCGTAAACACTTAAGAAATCCAGTTACAGTGAATGTGCCTGGGTGTGCTCGAGATGTGGGAAATTAGTATACTATGAATGCTGATCTTATGTCACAACTAAGTTTTTATCACCTGTCTCTTTCTCCTTAGTACGATAAACAAAGAACAGTTTTCTAAGAGGAAAAATGATACACTAGATCCTGAACTGTAAGTAATACTCTGGCAACTCAACTTACTTATTTTTAAATCTATATCTCCATTCTCCTTGTTCCCCCCCCTGTGAAAAAAGCCATCACTTCATAGTTTTCTTAGCTTAATGCTGCTCCATTAATTGGCCATCAGGGGCTGGTGTGCAAGCACCAAGTTTTGCATTCTGTCCTGAGACTCCAGATAGTCTCAGATCTGCCTGAGAAAATGAGATCTTGAAGTTATGGGCTGCTGGAGTTGCAGAGTCCATTTCACTCTTCTTGGATTCTGATGTTTGATAGCACAGCTATCTGCATGCAGTTTTCTGTTTGAAGTTCTTGCTTTTGGTGTAGTGCAGGGTGGCGGCCAAACATACTGACCCTGTGAGCCTCATACAACAATCTTCAGAAGTTCGAGAGCCATGGCACACCTAATAGGGCTTGGGGCTTAAGCTCTGTGAGAGGTGCCTCCAGGGCCGCCCAGAGAATTTAGGAGGCCTGGGGCAGGGCCGGGTCTTCGGTGGCAATTCAGCGGTGGGTCCCTCTTGGAGAGAAGGACCTGCCGCTGAATTGCCGCCGAAGAATGAAGCGGCAGCAGTAGAGCAGCCTAAGTGCCGCCAATCTCGGCTTTTTTTTTCTTTTTTTCTCTTTTTTTTTTTTTCCCCGCTGCTTGCGGCGCTTGTACTCACCAGGTGGCGCTCCGAGGCTTCACCAGCACTTCAGTGGCGGGTCCTTCACTTGCTCAGAGTGTTCTGCTGCACTGAAGGACCTGCTGCCGAAGACCCGGAGCGAGTGAAGGGCCTGCCACGGAAGTGCCGCTGAAAACCTGGAGTGGCTCGCGGGGCCCGGGACAAATTGCCCCACTTGCCGCTTTCTTCCTCCCCCCCTCCCCCCCCGGCGGCCCTGGGTGCCTCATGGGGCTCGGGGCTTCAACACCGCTCCTGCTGAAGCCCTGAGCCCCGACAGGTGCACCCTGTGGGGCTAAAGCCCTGCGACCCACTTCCTCACAGGGCAGAAGTCCCTGCAAGGCAGAGGGCCAAACCCCTCTTTCTTCCTCCCTCCCCCCCCCACCCCCCAGTAGGTGGAGAATGGGGGGTAAATAGGGCGGGGAGGCTCAGTGAGCCACACTTGAATGGTAAAAGAGCTGAATGTGGCTCACGAGCCACAGTTTGGCCACCCCCGGTATAGTGTATGGAGAGGTCAAAATTAGTTCAGATCATTCTGCAGCAGCATTTTTCTGCTCTTGGTTTCTATAATCTTCCTACTTTGCAGGCAGCTATACCAGGAGGACATGGTATGTTAAATTATACAGAGTGGCTGCTATTCTATCCTTCTTGCTGGAGAAAGAGTAGTGGACATTCAGGTGCTGGAGCCTGTGGTGCTTCCCCTACATCTCACCAATGCTTTATCATCTTTTAGCCCCTTAATCCAGACCATAATTCCACCACCCACACTGCAACTGCTAAAATTATGTCTTAATTCGTAATGAATAGGTCAGAGGGGCTCATGCCTATCCTGGGATCAGTCAGTGTTGCTTTTCAATTTGGGAAGGGTCATGGAAGGAAAGAATGGAAATATGGCTCATAACTCTATCCCGTCCATCGTTGTAGTAGTGCCGCTGCAGTCCAAAGGGTAAAATTCAGAGGCTGCTTCTGATCCCAGGCACCTAGCACAAATGACACCGGTCCACCCTTAAATCTCTGAACTCTCAAGGAATAGGGTCTGTCTCCCTTTTACTCTGAGTGTTAGGGAAGGCATGAGGTACGAATCTTAGTACACATTTATCTTTGAAACGTTAGCTTAAGTAACCCTGTAATTAGTGTAGTTGGTTTAATGTGCTCTCCACCCTTATTTTCTGACATACAGGTTTGTTGAATGTATAGAGTGTGGGAGAAAAATGCACCAGATCTGTGTGCTTCATAACGAAATAATCTGGCCATCTGGGTGAGTTTCTTGCAGTTTTTGCTCCCTTTCTTAAATAGATGACATTTGGTTGCTGTACAGATGTTGTGTATATACCTACATTTTGTGTGTGTGTGTGTGTGTGTATATATATGAAAGCCTATGTCTAAAAAAACTTGACCCAATGGGAGACATTCCATTAGCTGTTAACATTTTAAACAATATCCATGCCAATGTCAAGTAAACTTAAATATTGGATGATGTCTTGATTTAAAATGTTCTGCATTTCTTACCGTTGCTGATCACTATGATACCTTTATGTAAAAGAACTTTTAGATATTAGTTCAGTGAAGTTAAGATTGTCCTTGACCAGGAGTGCTGATGGCATAATTACTAATTGCCATTGCTTTATATTGGTCTGTGTTCCTTACTCTTTGGGATATGTGTTTCTGTGTAATATAAACTTCAGTTTAAACATTTTGGCATCACTGGAGAATTTAACTGTCAGACTGCATCTTGACCCCAACTACGAGCAGTTTACATCTTGAAAGGCAAAGGTCTAAACCTCCATTTGTATCTTGGCTGGACTTGCTGTAGATCTTTCTTAATCAGGAAACTCAAAAGTACAAGAGACTTCAGTAAACTTAAATGTTATTAGTATTTCCTAGTTATAGTGATTAAGATGATAAATGATCAATTATAATTCTGTGGTAAGTAAATTTCTGTAAAAAGAACTCAAGTAGTTTTGTGCTGATTGCACAATTTGGGGATTTGCCATCTTGATACTCCTATTCCTCCTTTTATAAGGGTGGTTGGCCCTTCACTTCTTGGGGAAGAATCCTAGGGTTGTCCAGAATCTTTGTGTACTAGGATCCTAGAATTTTCTATATTCCCATCAGACCATTAGGTTTTCTAACCAAGATCCTGTCTCCATCAGTGGTAACACTGCTCTACAGCTAAAATGCTTCTGAAATAAATGTTGTCAAACTTTACTAATTCTGGGTCACTGAGAACGAAAATGATGCTTAAAATTGTTGATTGGCTCTAGTTTTTCTGTTTAGCCAAAGTGAGCAGAGATGCCTCATACTTGTGTGAACAGTGCAGATAACTTCTGCTGTGTTTGTGGTGAAGTGACTTTTGCATCACAGAAGTGCAGTATAACCACTATGGTTAAGAAAGCCTATCACCTTTATTTTGGCTGCAAAATTGGAGATCAGGACAAGAGGTGGGCCCCACACATATGCTGCAACACTTGTGCAACAAATCTTTGCCAGTGGTTGAACAAGAAAAGGAAATCTATGCCTTTTGCAGTGCCAATGGTTTGGAGAGAGCCAACAGATCATACCAGCAATTGTTACTTCTGCATGGTGCCTCCAGTTGGGAAAGGTGTGTCGAAGAAGAAAAAGTGGACTGTGCATTATCCAAACATTACATCAGCTATACGCCCAGTACCCCACAGAGAAGGACTGCCGGTTCCTGATGCACCAGAATAATTCTCACTTGAGTTAGATGAGGAAGAGGATGAAACTTCTGGTCCTGAACCATCAATGTCACAGGACCCACATTTTCTCCCATCCTCCTCTGAACCACACCTCATAACACAAGGTGAACTGAATGACCTTGTCAGGGATTTGGAACTACCCAAGAGTAAGGCAGAGCTGTTGGGCTCCAGACTACTGCAGTGGAATCTCCTGGCAGGTGATGTTAGGGTTTCCATGTTCCGTGACCGTCAAAAGGATCTTGTCCCATTCTTCTTCATGGAAAGTGATCTTGTAGCCTGCAACAACATCGATGGTGTGATGGCAGCCCTCAACATCGTTCACGATCCAGATGAGTGGAGACTGTTCATTGATTCATCGAAGACGAGTCTTAAAGCTGTTTTACTGCATAATGGCAATGTTTTGCCATCAGTTCCAGTTGGTCATGCAGTCCATATGAAGGAAACCTATGACAACATGAAACAACTTTTGAGGTGCATAAACTATGACCAACATCAGTGGCAGCTTTGTGCCGATTTGAAGGTTGTTGCTCTCTTGCTTGGTCTGCAGACTGGATACACAAAGTACTGCTGTTTTCTCTGCGAATGGGATAGTCGTGCAAGAGATTCCCACTACATCAAGAAAGATTGGCCACTCCGACAGTCGTTGGAGCCTGGGAGGAAAAGTGTTCAGCATCCACCACTTGTTGAATCAAGGAAGTTTTTGTTACCACCCTTACACATCAAGCTGGGTCTGATGAAGAACTTTGTCAAGGCCATTGACAAAACACAAGCAGCTTTCAAGTACCTCCGTGGAAAATTTCCAAGGTTAAGTGAAGCTAAGATAAAGGAAGGTGTCTTTGTTGGTCCTCAGATTCGTGAACTTCTTCGAGATGATGCATTTGACCATGCACTGTGTGGCAAGGAAAAGACGGCATGGAAAGCCTTCCAGTTAGTGGCAATAAATTTTCTCGGAAACAACAAGGCAGCCAACTACAGGTTGTTGGTGGAAAACCTCCTCAAGGCATACAAAAGCCTTGGTTGCAACATGTCATTAAAGATACGTTTTTTGCACTCTCATCTAGATTTTTTTCCACCGAACTGCGGAGCAGTGAGCGATGAGCACGGCGAGCGATTTCACCAGGACATTGCAACAATGGAGAAACGCTATCAGGGCAAATGGAGCCCATCAATGCTTGCAGACTATTGCTGGACAGTGACAAGAGATGCTCCGTTTAATGAATACAAGAGACAAGCCAAGAAGCGCCGAGTAGACACTGAATAGGACTAAACTATGTACATAATAGTTTTTTGCCTTTTGTTTCATAATAAATTTTAGTTATATAACCCTTTTTCTGATTTTTAAAGTGTTACAGAAACAGGACAGGTGAAATATTATCATGTAAAGCAACCATAAACACATGAAAAGACCTAGGTTTACAATTTATGATTAAAACTCTATCTACACAATATACATAGACATAAAATGTAAAAACTTAAATATCTTAGAAACAGTAGCCAATCAGTTGTTTTAATTGTCATATTTGAATTCAGCACATCAAAATACATAATAAATACCACATTTTATCTCTGAAGCAGACGACTTCTCAAAAATTGTAGACCAGTGTAAAATACCTGAGGTTTCAGAGGAATAAACCCATATTGTAAAGATCAACTGTGTTCATGGTCTGTTCATTCAGCTTTCTTCTATTCTGTCTTGAAAAGCTCCAAATGTTAAGATGACAGTAACTTTCCACTGGTAGAGTTACTGCCATTCTCGTCCTCCTGTCCTGTTTTTTATCCAGTATTTTCAGTGTGGCTGTTCCCTAGTCTTGTACATCTGGTAGAATGTTTTGTTCCTGATGTTTCAAACCTATGTTATGAATCTTACTTTGAGTACCTTAGCAGCATTAGGTATGGGGTTATTCATTCCTTTTTCTCGTTTCCACTTCAGCTTTGTGTGTGATGGCTGCTTAAAGAAAACAGGACGAACCAGAAAAGAGAACAAATTCTCTGCTAAAAGTAAGTCGTCCTGATACTTGTTTAGAGAACATTTCAGGTGTATTAGCTAAGTTTTTAACAAATGTATTGGGGGAGAGAGGGGGAACTTTTTCCTTTCCCTCTTGTATTTTTTTTAGCATTTTAAGCTTTTACTTAAATTCTGGGGTTCCATGAGTTTTGGGATAGAGATGGGAAGATAATTTCAGCCAGATCACTTCCCTAGTATTTATTCAAAATGCACACATCCAATTTACTAATCCGTGATGGGTTTACAATGGCAGGTGTTGGGCCCATGCTCAAAAGGAGGCCTGGCCCACTCCACTTGTGCTGCGCACGGAGCAGCTGGCTCCTCTCTATCCCCCAGCTCACCACCATTCACTCCTATCAGCCTGCCAGCCAGGGCATCTCTTTGCCGCTGGCCCTGCCTGCTGGCTCCTCCCCACCCTCAGCCCCTCTTCCCCGCCCATTGCTTGCTCCTTTCGGCCAGCTGAGGGCTCCTCTCTGCCTCCCGTCACCAGCCAGCAGCCACCAGTGTAGACGGGGACAGAGGGGAGCCCGCAGCCACTCCAGTCTAGTGACCGTCCACTTTGGGCTCCCCCGGGCTGGGCCCGTCTCTCCCTGCTGCTTTGTGGAAGCGTTGGGCTGGGGAAGTTGGAGGCTGCTTCACCCCCACCCCCTTTGCCCATGCAAGGAAATGTTTCCTCCACTGTGAGCGCCATCAACACCAGGTGGGTAGGGGTGGGTGGGGCCTCAGGGCATGGGGCAGCTCTGTGCTCCCGAGCATCAGCTGTCCTGACTCCTAGCACTGTACTGGGAGGGGGGGATCCCCACTCTGCACTGGTGAGCCAGGGCATGGGGGAGTGGGTGGGTGGGGGGGCAGGCGCTGGGCAGTGGGGGAGGTTTGTGTGTTTTGGGGTGCTAGGCAGCGGGGGTCTGTGTGCGTGCTGTGGGGTTGTGAGGAAGGGTACTGAGCAGTGTGAGTGTGGAGATCTGTGCATGTTGGGATGCTGGGCAGTGTGGGGTACTGGGCATTTGTAGTGGGACTGAGTGCAGGAAGGGGTGCTGGGTAAGGATAGTGATGTGCAGGGCACTGTGTATTTGGGGGGGGTGCTGCGGGGCGGTTGTGTGATGCAGTGTGGACCCACCCCCACGGGGAAGGGGCACACTGGCAGCACAGGACTGGGCAGGCCAGTATGCAACTGGCAACTGTCAATTTGTAAACAGTGCCCTCGTGCTGGGTGGAGTGGTGTTGCCCACGCCATGCCTTGCCCCTGGCCAGCCCCTCGCTCCAAGGCCTGACCTCCCCATGCCATGTTCCATTGCCCCCGTAGGGGCCCACAAATATGTTTGGTGCCAGGCCAACAAAAGAGTAATCCGACCCTGTTACTAATGTATTGGTTTAGAGGACTGTTAATGTGGGATACAGAGCCTTTTACTCCAGTCACTAATATTACTAGTGTTGAGGAGTGGCTCCTGTATGATTGCTGTTTTGCTTAAATGTGAAGACAGTACATTCAAGTCATCCCCACAGCTGGCACCTCTAGAGGTCTTTGCAGAGCAGACTATTTGGTTTGACCACAGAAACAAAACTACTCTTTCTCACTACTAGAGGTGGCTTCTCCTTGGGCAGGATTGATATCAGGATGAAGGCAATGTGTAGGAAGCTTGTATTGTCATTGTCTGTTCTTTAGACAAAGGGATGATTTTTAAAGCTTTTCAGTCTGACACCTTTCGCTCAGCTTTAAAATGCATTTAAAAAGTTGAGTAAATAGTTGCATTTCATTTTGCTCATTCATAAAAACAGCCCAAACAAAACTTGACTGACACTGGGGTGTTAGACCTTTTATACTGTGCAATTACTGTCTTTGTAGTGAGCTTTTCTGACAATGGGCAAGGAGGCGATTTAGAGAACTGAATTGTCTTGAAATGTTGAAAAAATAGTTGGGTTTGCATTTTAGCCATACCAGAGCTTTTCTCTTCAACTGCATTCGCATAAAATGGAAACCAAACCACTTTGAGACTAGTGCTTCAAATTAGACCATCTGTATGCTTTTTCCATAATCCAAGCATCCTGGATTTACTGAGAGGAATAGGAGGGCTGCTTCCAATTTTGTTCAATTAGCTGGGGTTTCCAATTACTTACATGCAAATTTTACTCACGATACTATTGTATAGTGGGGATTTTCAGGAATGTGCCAAATGTGAAAGTTGGAGGCTGTGAACAAGAAACTGTTAATATTGCAGGAGTGTCTACAGGCTCAAAAAAAGATTGGGGCCTCATTGTGCTAGGGTTCTTACTTACATGAACTTCCGGTTTCAGATATTCCTTCAGATGCCTGTATACTTGCTCTTCCTTTGTTTAGGTTTTGTTTGAAAGGAGAGATGACTGTAATCCTTGTGGATATAAATGGAATAGTTCTATTTAGTAGGGGTTTTATTTGCCAAAAAAATGGGTGAATTCCTCTTCAAGAGAACGAAGGTATTGACAGTATTGGCTAGAACCTGACAGGGAATAGGCAGCCTGAAACTTCCACATGCAGCGCCTCCTGCTTACTCTAATCTTGGGCCCATTCTGCCAGTGCCCTCATTCATAATCTAATACATAAATAGAGAAATAGAATTTGAATGTCCAGTTATGCATATGTTAAGAGTTTTATTGTTTGTGTAGGGTTGCCATCTACAAGGCTGGGTACCTTCTTGGAGAACAGAGTGAATGAATTTCTGAGAAGACAGAATCACCCTGAGTCAGGAGAGGTCACAGTCAGGGTGGTTCATGCCTCCGACAAAACTGTAGAAGTAAAACCTGGAATGAAAGCAAGGTACATCCCTTCAAGTCCTAATGTTGCCTGCTCCCAGCATCATCCCAAAAGATAGGTGTTTGAGTTTTCTACATTTGCTGCTATTTGGCAACTGCAAAGTGTGTGTCTAGTATTCAGAACACCACCAACAGAGCTTTCTTGATTGGCTGTCAGTGATGTCACACCCACCTGTATTATATTGCATGAAGTATATTAAAGTTCTGGAGATTAAAACTAAACAATTTTAAAATAAAGCTGTGTTCCATTGTATTGTAGCTTTGATTATTTGTATTTGTTGCTCTCTAGTTTTGTCCTTCATGTAAACATTAAAATCCCTCCACTCCAGAAAGATTGAGATGAAACATTAACAAACTTTCAGGATAACTTGGGACACTTTTTTCTTTTTCTGCGATAAAGTTGCCAGGGTTGGCTTTCCCATTACCTGTGACAAATGGCTCTGACCATGCGTTGCAAATCCTGTCTTAATTACTATCTTTATGTATCACCATGTGGTGTTCTCTGTCCTGATGGAATGAAAGTATTTATTACTCTCCTCTTTATCTTATGATATCTGCAGGTTTGTAGACAGTGGAGAGATGGCAGAGTCCTTCCCTTATCGAACAAAAGCCCTGTTTGCTTTTGAGGAAATTGATGGTGTAGACTTGTGCTTCTTCGGTATGCATGTACAGGAGTATGGCTCAGATTGCCCCCCGCCTAATCAGAGGTGAGGAACTGCAGTGCCAATCAAGGGAGGTTAAATTTTACTTTGCTCAGAAGTCTCAGTGGGATGAACCTTCTGAAGTCCCAAATTTAAAACTTCAGTGCAGCATAATTAAATTTTGTTATTCATAATAGTATATCCCAACACAAAACAGTAAGGTTTATAGTAAGAAGGAATTGAAGACAGGTGGGTGACAGAATGGGCATCTGGTTGTGGTGTTTCAGCAGCAGGAAAGAGATGGATTTTGGGGTCTAGTTTGTAAAGAAACAGGGAGTCAGTGAGGAAGAGGGACAAGATTGTTCTAGAGAGTGGGGGAGGTCAGATTTTGGAGACCAGAGGTGATGTGTAAAGGAAGGTGAGTTCCTGGAGGTAGATGGGACCTGTAGCCTTTGAAGACAGTGGCTTGTGCATTAGGTACTTCAAGGACAGAAAATACCATGAATGAATGTATACAAATACTGTGAAATATTTCTGGCCTTCTGTTCTGTAGTGTCATGTATTTTTTTTCCCCGTCTTTGTCTAGGCGAGTATACATATCTTACCTCGACAGTGTTCATTTCTTCCGCCCTAAATGCTTGAGGACTGCTGTCTATCATGAAATATTAATTGGATACCTAGAATATGTCAAGAAATTAGGGTAAGCCTTTAATCCTTCTTCCTATTTTACAGCATCCAGTAGTGTGCCAAGCACCTCGCAGTGCAGACAAAATGATATGAACCCTACCCTGAAGAGCATGCCATCTAATTTCAACCAGTGACATAATGGAAGGGGCAACAAAACCATGGGGCATAGGTTTAGGAGGAGGAAGGGGATATGACACTGCAGTGAGTTGTGGTTTCTCAGCAGAGACTTGTGGAGCAGTTTTTTTTAAAGGTATAAAAGACCTTGGAAGCAGGCCCCATGTATTATGCTATGTTCCCACCATGGAATTTCCTTACCCCAGTATCTGTAAAACTGCTTTATGAAGCTTAGTCCACATCTTCACTTCATGCTGCTTTCTGTGCTTATGGGTTATGTCAGGTGCTCATTTGGGATTATAATAATCAGTCAGGTAACTACTTTCCTGGCATGAAGGAAGCTAAGCTTCCTAAGGCTTGTCTTCACTACTGTGCTAAATCGGCACCGCTGCAATTTAGCACATCTGGTAAAGACACGCTACATTAATGGGAGCTCTCCTGTCAACGTAATTAATCCACCTCAACGAGAAGTTGGCGAAAGAGCATCTCCCACCGACATAGCATGGTGTAGACACCACCTTAAATCTATGTAAGTTACGTTGCCGGGGAGTGGCTTTTACATCCCTCTAGGGTGTGAAACTTAAGCAGTAATGTAGACAAGGCCCTAAAGTGGGATGGGGGATCTGCAGAGACTGTTCTCAGTGAAGCAAGGAAGGATACTTATAACTGGAATTCTGAGTATATTGTCTACACTCCTTTCCCTGGTTTTGGGAATCTTTCAAATTACCAATAGATGGAAAGGAACTGAGGGCAAATTTGGCTTTGTGGTCCTATAGCTTTTCACAGTTATTAATTTCTAGATGATTTCAGGTTTCATGGTACTGAAACATATGCTCCCTAGGAGCTACAGAGGAGATATACTTGGAGAACTCCCAGGTATAGAGGAATTTTCTTCCGTTAGTTGGCCTTGAAGGCAGAGGGAAAGGAATCAATGCTGGGAAAGTAAAGTAGGTTTCAGAAGACAAGGTAGTTTTTGGAATCTCATCTGGTAAGCAGCTCATTTGTCTTGTTGGGGAAAGAAAATCCTGGCTCCTAGTGCTGAAATGATCTCTGTTTCTTTGTTCTGAGAATTTACACTTCTCTCGTCTAATTGTAATGCAGTTGGTAGATGACAGTTGCAAGCGTATGTCAGGCTTTAGTGATTTTACCTGTAGATTGGGGGAAAATGCTTTGTTGCTGCACAGAGTAGGGCTGTGCATTATTAGTAAGAATATGCATGCCCATATTGTATGTACGTGCCAATCAGAATACAACTCAATGTTTTTATTAATGGTGTCCATTGCTTATATATAGTGACAGCTCTAGAATTTAGATCAGGAAGAGGATTGCCGTAGTTGTCCATCTTGTAGTACCAGCAGACTTTGTGCTGGCTCCACCTTGTGGCTGAAAGGAATAGAAGACTCTCTAGTGATAAACATCAGCATCCTGATGTATTGATGTTTTTTACAATGGTAGATATACAACTGGACATATCTGGGCCTGCCCACCTAGTGAAGGAGATGACTATATTTTCCATTGCCATCCTCCTGACCAGAAGATACCCAAGCCCAAGCGACTGCAAGAGTGGTATAAAAAGATGCTGGACAAATCTGTGTCGGAGCGCATTGTCCATGACTACAAGGTTGGTTAAATGTAAACTAGATGCAGTAGGACTTCATGAGCAGTCTGTTTTTGGTTCTCTTCCCACCACTTGTCCTGCAATGTGGGATTATTCAAAGAAATTTGTAAGGCATTAACTTGTGTTTTAGAACTGGATTGAGTATTTAGCAGTCTGGGGTTAAAATATATAAATACTATCTAAACCACACATCTTTTGAAGCCATTTTAGTAAAAGTGGTATGAGGTAATGTCACACCTTCCTTTGCTCCCAAAGAAATAGAAAATCAAAGCTACAGGCCATGGGAATACTAAAGAACAGCCAATGTGGAGTTAATCTTTTGGGGATATCTTAGTGGTTTTAAAAAAACGCTGATATACGTGGTTGGGCTGCTGATGCAGTTAGAAGAACCTCAAATCTACAGGTTTATGTTGACTTGAGATCAAGGGCTGTAGGGAGTGTTGTGATATTGCTGTTCTATCTAATAAATGTGGGGCTTGCAGTGAGTGGCTAGCAGTCTACTAATGCGGGTTTTTTTCTGTGGGGACTAAATGCCTGAATCATCGGCCCAAACTATCCATAATTGAAGCACCACTAAATGTTTTAGCTTTTTTTGGATGCTGTCTTCAGTGCTTTTTTTGCTGTCTCTGAGAAGAGTGCCCTGGTTCACTTGCACAGTTATGATAGCTGTAACCAAGTTTGTATGTTTTTGTAGGATATTTTTAAGCAGGCAACAGAAGATCGTCTAACGAGTGCAAAAGAGCTGCCTTACTTCGAAGGGGACTTCTGGCCCAACGTGCTGGAGGAGAGCATTAAGGAACTAGAACAAGAGGAGGAGGAGCGGAAGAGAGAAGAGAACACTAGCAATGAGAGCACGGATGTAAGGAGACTCCTTTTACCCTAACTCTTCATGATATTTCTCCATCTTTTCTTATATCTTCACTTAGTTTCCCTAAGTCCCTGGTGCAGAATTAAATGTTGTTAAGGCTTAAAGCTTCCATTTGGGGGTGGAAATAACTGTCTTTAGGTTTATCTAAAATGCATGTTTATTTTGAGACTCAGCTCTCCCACTTTCCCAGATGGTGCCCATTTCCCCCTCCTGTTTCCCTACCTGTAAGTTGAATTCTTGCTATCATTCTACTTAATTGGGAGCCAGAAAATCATTGTGTGGGAGCCTTGGAAACCATTATCAGCCAGCTTATCTTCAGATTCAGGTGGACACATTGTGTCACTGGACTTTAGCCTTGGTTTGTCTTAATTGCTATGAGCGTGCTGAGTAGTGCAGAATGAGCGTAACAGTGAGTCCATGACTGACATTTTTCATAGATTGCAAGGCCAGACGGGATGACTCTGGTCATCTAGTCTGACTTCCTATATAACCCAGGCCATAGAACTTCCCTAAAATAATTCCCAGAGAAGATCTTTTAGAAAAATATCCAATCTTGATTTAAAAATTGTCAGTGATGGAGAATCCACCACAATACTTGGTAATTTATTCCAATGGTTAATTACTCTGACTGTTGAAAATTTACACCTTGTTTCTAGCCTGAATTTGTCTGGCTTCAACTTCGTCATTGGATCATGTTACACCTTCCACTCCGAGAGTGAAGAGCCCATTATTAAATATTTGTTCCCCATGTAAATACTATAGGCTGTAATCAAGTCACCCCTTAACCTTTTCTTTGTTAAGCTAAATAGATTGAGCTCCTTGAGTCTATCAATATAAGGTATGTTTTCTAATTCTTTAATCATTCTCGTGGCTCTTCTCTGAACCCTCTCCAATTTATCAAGATTCTTCTTGAATTGTGGACACCAGAACTGGACACAGTATTCCAGCAGCAGTCGCACCCAGTGCCAAATACAGAGGTAAAATAACCTCTCTACTCTACTCAAGATTCCTCTGTTTATGCATCCCAGGCTTGCATTTGCTCTTTTGGCCGCAGTGTTGCACTGGGAGCTCATGTTCATTATCCACCATGACCCTCAAATCTTTTTCAGTTATTGCTTCACAGGATAGAGTCTCCAATCCTTTAAATATTACCTACATTCTTTGTTCCTAGATGTATACATTTAGCCGTATTAAAATGCATATTATTTGCTTGTGCCCAGTTTATCAAGTGATCCAGATCACTCTGAATCATTGACCTGTTCCCAGTTTTTGTCATCTGCAAATTTTATCCGTGATGATTTCATGTTTTCTTCCAGATCATTGATAAAATTGTTAAATAGCATAGGGCCAATAACAGTCCCTGCAGAACCCCACCGGAAATGCACCTGCTAGATGATGATTCCCTGTTGAGTTATATTTGGAGACCTATCATTTAGCCAGTTTTTAATCCATTTAATGTATGCCATGTTAATTTGTCATTGTAGTTTTTCAATCAAAATGTCATGTTACCAAGTCAAATGCTTTGCAAAAGTTTAAGTATATTACGTCAACACTACTGTCTTTATCAACCAGACTTGTAATCCCATAAAAAAAAACAAATTTGACAAGATCTGTTTTCCATAAACCCATGTTGAATTGCATTTATTATATTGCCTTCCTTTAATTCTTTATTAATTGAGTCCCGTATCAGCCACTCCATTATCTTGCCTGAGATTGATGTCAGCCTGACAGGCCTGTGATTACCCTGATCATCCCGTTTACCTTTCTTAAAAATTGGCATAGCATTAGCTTTCTTCCAGTCTTCTAGAACTTCCCCGGTGCTCCAAGCCTTATTGAAGAACATCATTAATAGTCTATTGAGCGCCTCAGCCAACTCTTTTAAAACTCTTGGATGAAAGTTATCTGGATCTGCTGATTTTAAAATGTCTCACTTCAGGCTGTTTAGTATCCAGAGATACTACTGGAATGTAAAGAGTGTTATCACCATATCTGTTTTTTCTCAAATACAGAACAAATATTTATTGAACACTTCTGACATTTCTGCATTATTATTGATGATTCTACCATTTCCAACTAGTAATGGACCAACATCATTGTCTGGATTCTTTGTCCCTAAAACATTTTTATAACTCCTTATTGTCCTTAACTCTGCTGGCCATAGATTTCTCCTTGTGCCACTTGGCTTCCCTTATCAATTTTCTACAATTCCTAACTTCTGATGTATATTCATTTCTATCTCCTTTCCCCTTCTTCCATTTGTTATATATTATTTTTATGCCTATCTTCATTTCCTCTCTCAGGTTGTTTTTTATGCAGTACAGCCTTGTTCCTTGATTGTGGAATTGTGGCTTTCTATGCATCTAGTAACCCTAGTTCTTAAATTATTCCAAACTGTCATTCACATTTTTCAGATTAAATTCTTTCTCCCAGCTGAGTTGGCTCATAATTGTGTTCAGCTATGTGAAATCAAGACCAAGTATATACATATTACTGGTCTGGCCTTTATTCTGCTTGCATATTATAAATGGGATCAAGTCATGATCACTTATACCTAAGCTACCATTATTTTTTAGTTCTGTGATGACTTCCTTTTTTTCTGTTAAGATGAGGTCTAATAAATCTCCCATGTTGGCTTGTAACACTTGACTTTGGAAATTGCCATCTATAATGTTTAGAAATTCCAAGGATGTTTTTAGTACTGGCAGCATAAGACCTCCAGCATATGTCACTCAAATTGAAGTCCCCCATGATCACACAGGTTTTTTTCCGCCTACAGATCATAGAGAGGTACATAAGGAGGCAGTCATCCTGTTCCCTAGTGTATTTTGGTGATCTGTAGAAGACACCAACTGATACCCCACTTGTGTTTTATCTGTTAGGATATTGATGTATGAGCATTCAAGGTCACTTTTGTCCGAGTTATGAGTGACTCGGAAACAGGTAATGCCATTTTCAACATAGGGTGCCCCTCCCTCTCCCCTTTTGCCCACTCAGTCCTTCCTGAATAGATTATAACCATTCATTTAACATTCCAGTCATGTGAATTTCTGTGGTTATGTAGTCTTTCAATCTCTAACAAAGTTGAGTCAAAGATCAATTGGGGGGAGGTGATCAGGGTTTTAGTTTGACAAGCTAATATCCATCCAAGATATTTAAGGATTCTGGATCCTTGTTTGGGGTTGGGTTTTTTTGTTGGTTAGGTTTTTTTTAAGAAATGACTCTTCATCAGTTTTATAAATTTTATTTAAGCTATTAAAACTAAGTTGCAATTAGCCATACTAAATGAAACTAAGGATAAAGCAAAAAGATCAATCAAGGCTAAATCAACAAATTAGTAGATTTGAATTAAATGATCAAATTAGTCAGCTCATCAGATTAATTCAACAAATAATTAGTCCTTATAAATTCAAAGACGGGAACTAAGGAGGTGGCTGTCAGTTCAGTTACAAACACCAACTAAGAATTTTCCAAGGTTAGTCAGTCTGAACTTGGAGCTGGTTAAATATTTGGTACTGAAAACAAACTGTATAATTTCTAAACCACAACCAAACAAAAGCTTCCTCTTTAGATTTCAGTTCTCAATCCTCCCCTCCACCTCCTCCAAAAAAAAAAGCAACTAAAATACAGGTCTCTACAGAATACTTTGATAAGCAGAAGTCTGACAACCCTGATGTAGCAGTTTACATATCCTAGTTTACAGCTGACAATTTTAAGTTGCTTAGGATTCAGAAGACAGAAGTTGCTTTAATGAGTATTTTTGAGACTTTGTTGTAGGGTTACTTAAGCCTGTGGAACTTACTTTCTGGCAGCTTCCCAGGGTCGACTTTACTGATGCTCATATATACAACCACATTTTTACACCCTAAAATTAAAGCATGAAAAAGGCTGGGATGTCGCCCAGCTAATAAAAGTAAAAGACAAATAGAAAAAGGGAAAAGATACTTAAGATAATAGAGGGCTTACGTAGTATTCTAGGCTCTTTAGAAATAGGTACGGGACCTGCAGTCGAGCCAGACAGCGATGTTGCTGACAGTGCTGCTTGCTAGTAGACTTTTTCATGTGGAGGTAGACTGGCCAAAGCCTGGCATAGCCTATTTGTTTATGTTGTGACAGCCTCCCTCAGAGGTGATCAGTCTTGGGATTCTAGAACTTTAGTCTTTCCTCAGTGGCTTGCTGATCCAAAAGGCAAGACTTCTCAGTCTTACCCTTAATTCTTATGGTATTCCTATGCCGCCTTGCAGCACCTTCCTCCAAGGTCTTTGGACAAAGCGGATGAGAGTCTTACCTTGAAGCCATGAAGCTTGATCTGATTGTGTTTGAGTTAGGTCATCTTTTTAGCTAGTATTGGGGGGTGGAAGGGAAGAGAATCTTGCTGAAACCAGCAATTTTTTTTAAGTATTCGTATTCAGAGTATTCTGAGACCACCAAAAATATCAAATACACTTGTAAGGAAGCTGACATGGCCTTGTCCAGGTGAAAGGGTCTTGAGATGGCATTATGCTAGCGGTTTATGAAAAGTTCAGTACAGAATAAGTGTGAACATTTTAGGATCAGATGTCACCATTCTTCTTGCAAACAAGACAATTTAGTAATCTTTATTTAGGAATTGGAGATTATATCAAATAGCTTCTTTTTGGAAATGTTCATCTTGACAGAAAGTTACTTTAAAGCTTATCTGAATAAAACCCACTGAAGAAATAAAGTTTAAGGTCTGTATTCCCATAACCTATTTCTCACACAAAGTACATAAAAAACATCTACAGAAGGGACTAGAAGGCATGACAACTCATTAGTGAGCAGTGATCACACTAGACTAGAAGCTACCATTATCCTTACATACACATGTTAATCAAGATCAAAGTGGGAGTAAAACCCGTTTCTTGGACATAAAGGCACAACTTGCCTCCTTTGGAGGCAATCTAGAGAGATGAGTTAAACTGGAATAAATGGTTAGGGAGGCTGTGTTGGTGGGAAGATAACAGAAATGAGAAAGATTTATAAAGTCACATAGACTGTCTACTCCTTCCCCAAGTCTCTGGACAGTGCACTCTCATTCCTTATGTGTTCTTCAGTGACTTCTCCAGGTTTAAATGTATCAAGGTTGTCTGTTGCATCATGTGGAGATGATTCCACAATCTAAGAGAGCTCACTGTTAGAGAACCTTTTTCTGATTGCCAGTCTTTGAATTTTATCCCTTTTCTCTGTTTTACCCCTTCAGTCCAACCTAAACAAATATCTCTCTTGGGTGTTTACACTCTTCAAATACTTTTTAGATGGTTATATTGCCACTCTGGCATCTTTGGAATGACTCTGATCAAATTAATTCAGACTTCTAGGACAGTTGGTAAGAACATTTTCCTAGCTTCATAGTAAATTATTGTGAAAGCTTTTCTTAGTTCTCCAATGACTGGAGGTGCTAGCTTAATAAAGTGCTTTAAATTTTGATACTGATTTACTGTCTTTTTAAATAATTGTCAGAGGCACCTAAATGCCTCTTATTATTCTACAAATTCAAAGTTATTGGCTTCTCTGGCAGGTGAGTAAGGGAGACAGCAAAAATGCCAAAAAGAAGAATAATAAGAAGACAAGTAAAAACAAGAGCAGCTTGAGTCGTGGCAATAAGAAGAAGCCTGGCATGCCCAATGTCTCCAACGATCTCTCCCAGAAGCTGTATGCCACTATGGAGAAGCACAAAGAGGTAAAAGCCGTTGGATTGAGAAGTATCTACTCTGTTTGAGCGGCCAAGTGCACAAACATTTAATATAGAATTTAGCAAGCGAGTATGTATTTGTAGATGGAATCCCCATCTAGACTCTTTCCTATCAAGGCTATGGGAATAAATACAGATCACACCTGTGCTATGTAGAGAGCTTTAATAAGTAAAAGTCTTCGCTGTGCCAGATTGGACCATTGGTCCATTTAGTTCAGTGGTCAGTATTTGCATCAGAGGAAGGTGTGTGTGTGGCGGGGGGGGATCCATAGTGCACTTGGTGAATGATGTTGTGTTGTATGTGCAGAAGTGGAAATTCCTTCATGACCCATGCAAGTAGTCAGCTTGCTGTGAAACCACCCCACCCATCACAGCATGCTAACATCAGTAGCCATGGAATGGCATTTACTGTGTAGTTAAGGTTGGTCAATGGCTGATTTTAACTTCTGCTTTACTTTTCAGGTCTTCTTTGTGATCCGTCTCATCGCTGGCCCTGCGGCGAACTCCCTGCCTCCCATTGTTGAGCCTGACCCACTCATTCCATGTGACTTGATGGACGGGCGTGATGCCTTCCTCACCCTTGCTAGAGACAAACACCTGGAGTTCTCCTCACTACGAAGAGCTCAGTGGTCAACTATGTGCATGCTGGTGGAGCTGCATACCCAGAGCCAGGACCGCTTTGTTTACACCTGCAATGAATGCAAGCATCATGTAGAGACCAGATGGCACTGCACTGTCTGCGAGGTATGCCTGATAAGATATTTTTTCCCCACTAGCTCTGGGCACCAAGGTTACCTGAAGTCACTTTACCTGAAGTCACTTCTAAACCTACATTCATAGCAATGTCTGTCCAGTCTACATTGTAGCAGTTTGGAATGGGAGGTGTTAAGTGTGCTATCCTGAGTGAAAAGTAGCTGTGCTGCTGTATGCCCCCAAAGGTCATAATCACCTTAACCATGCCTGTTTCATTTAAATCTTCACTCCTCCACCAGTAAATTAACTGTGCCCTAAATTCAGTTCTGAGAAACTGCAAATAAAATTTGACTTTCTGCTCCCACATACACCTAAGTAAACAAATTCTGGGTTCTCCAGTTAGTGAATTCTGGGAGTTTTCTTTTCTTCACTAATTTTAGGAATACCAGATCCCCTACCATTTGGCAGGACTTCTGCCTTCCTCAGAATTTCAAAGCCCCCCCAGCCTCCCATCTGTTCTCCATGTGGCCCCTCTGCTCTGTGCTCCCCTTCCTCACTGGGAAAAGCAATCTGCTCCTCCCTCTCCCCTTCTTAAAGAAGTGGCACTATTGTGCTCCACTCCTCTTTTGAAGAAGAGCAAGCAGATGAATGGCTACTCTGTTCCCTGAGGTCCTCCTTCCCTCCAGGGGAAGGAGTCAGTGGTCCCCTGATCCCACTTGGTCAGGTGAAATTTCTACTGGCTTAGGGCAAACAGGTTTTCCAAGCCCTGGCTGTTGGTCTGTATAAATGTCAGATACAGTTTTGCCCACACACTTTTCACTGTTAGTTGTTTGGACTTCTGCCAATACCTGGGCACAGAGGACATTATAAATTACCTGAAAGGAAAATATAAAATTATTAGTGATACTTTTCAGATGATCCAAAGACTGGGAGAGTGGTAAATAATGGCCAGCACAGGTCACTGGTCATAGGGGACTGTATCTTGGGAAGCAGTCACACTGAAAAAGACTTGGGCGTCGTGGTGGATAATCACCTGAACATCAGCTCCCAGTGTAACGCTGTGGTCAAAAGAGCTAGTGTGATCCTTGGATGTATAAATGGGAATATCAGGTAGAGGGAGTTTTATTCTCTTTGGCACTGGTGGGGCTGCTGGACTATTCAGTTCTACCATCTACAATTCAAGAAGGATAGTGATATATTGGAGAGGGTTCAGAGAAGAGCCACAAGAATGAATAAAAGATTGTTAAGCTCAATAGACTGAGCTGCTTGTAAGCATGTTTTCCAAAGAGATGTTTAAAGGTTGACTTGATCAATCTAGAGCTACCTATGAGGAGAACAGAAATATGATGAGGACCCTTCATATTTTTGCCTGCTAGACTGATGAGATCCAGTGCCTTGGAAGTTAAAGCTAGAAAAATCTGCACTAGAAATAAGATGCCAATTTAAGTGACAGTAATTAGCCATTGGAACAGTTTGGCATAGGTTGTGATTAGATTCTCCATCACTGGAAACTTTGAAATCAAGACTGGATATTTTCCTAAAATCAGTGGTCTAGTTAAATAGACATTGATCCAGGGAAGTCCTATGGCCTGTGTTACACAAGAGGTCAGACTAGATGATCACAATGGTCCCTTCTGGCTTTATAATCAACAAAAAGGCCAATTTTTCTCCCTCCCCCCAACCGCAGTCCATATCCCTTGTTAGTAACATGACCCCATTTGTATATTTATTGTGCCAGGTTATGTAGGCAGCTGTTTAATTTTCCAAATGTTTGGTCTCTTTCCAGGATTACGACCTGTGCATCACCTGTTATAACACTAAAAACCACGACCACAAGATGGAGAAATTGGGCCTTGGCCTAGACGATGAAAGCAACAACCAGCAAACTGCAACCACCCAGAGCCCTGGTGACTCTCGCCGCCTGAGCATCCAGCGCTGCATCCAGTCCCTTGTCCATGCCTGCCAGTGTCGTAACGCCAACTGTTCACTGCCGTCCTGTCAGAAGATGAAGCGAGTTGTCCAACATACCAAAGGCTGCAAGCGCAAGACCAACGGAGGGTGCCCTATTTGCAAGCAACTCATTGCTCTTTGCTGCTACCATGCAAAGCATTGCCAGGAGAACAAGTGCCCGGTGCCCTTTTGCCTCAACATTAAACACAAGCTTCGCCAACAGCAACTTCAGCACCGTCTGCAGCAGGCGCAGATGCTCCGAAGGAGGATGGCGAGCATGCAGAGGACCGGTGTGGTAGGTCAGCAGCAAGGATTGCCTTCACCAACCCCAGCCACACCAACAACTCCAACAGGCCAGCAGCCCCCAACACCACAGACCCCACAACCCCAGCCACCACCTCAGCCTGCCTCGCAACCCCAACCTGCACCTCCCAATACTATGCCGCCCTACACCATGCCGAGAACTCAGCCCCCTGGTGCTGTGTCCCAGGGCAAAGCAGGTGGCCAGATAACTCCTCCAACTCCACCTCAGACTGCTCAGCCACCAGTCCAGGGTCCTCCTCCAGCTGCAGTAGAAATGGCCATGCAGATCCAGCGGGCAGCAGAGACTCAACGTCAGATGGCACAAGTTCAGATTTTCCAAAGGCCAATTCAGCACCAGATGCCCCAACTGAATCCGATGCCACCAATGGGGATGAACCCTCCCCAGATGGCCAGAGGGCCTGGCGGTCACATAGATCAAGGCATGGGGCCAGCGGGAATCCAGCAGCAGCCACCATGGGCCCAGAGTGGGTTACCCCAACCACAGCAGCTCCAGCCAGGAATGCAGAGACCATCCATGATGTCAGTAGCCCAGCCAGGGCAGCCTATGAACATGGCACCTCAGCCAGGAATGGGCCAGGTTCCTGGTGCGCCTCAGCCAAAACCAGCATCTCTGCCCCAGGCAGCCTTACAAAACTTACTGCGGACTCTCAGGTCTCCCAGCTCCCCAATGCAGCAGCAGCAGGTGCTTAACATCCTCCACTCCAACCCTCAGCTACTGGCTGCTTTCATCAAGCAGAGGGCTGCCAAGTACGCAGTGTCTCAGAATCCACAAGGTATGCCAGGGCAGCCTGGAATGCCACAGGGTCAGCCAGGGCTTCAACCACAGCCAGCCATGCAAGGGCAGCAAGGAGGGGTGCACCCGAACCCAGCCATGCAAAATATGAACCCCATGCAAGCCGGGGTCCAAAGGCCCAGCATGCCCCAACAGACGCAGCAGCAGCCACCTCAGCAGGCCATGGGTGGGATGAATCCTCAGGCACAGCCGATGAACATGAATCACTCTGGGATGTCTCCGCAATTTCGGGAACTTTTAATGAGACGGCAGCAGATGATGGAGCAGCAGCGCCATCAGCAGCAGCAGCAGCAAGGCGCCAGTCCGGGGTTGGGGCCCGGGATGGCCAACCATAATCAGTTTCAGCAGCCCCAGGGTGTCGGTTATGCTCAGCAGCAGCAGCAGCAGCAACAGCAAAGGATGCAGCATCATATGCAGCAGATGCAGCAAGGAACTATGGGACAAATGAGCCAGCTTCCACAGGCAATGAATGCAGAGACAGGAGGAGCCAGTTTGCAGCAGGTTTTCCAGCAGAGGCTACTTCAGCAGCAAATGGGATCCCCAGCTCAGCCCAACCCTATGAGCCCCCAACAGCACATGCTCCCTAGTCAGGCCCAGTCCCCACACTTACAGGGCCAGCAGATCCCTTCATCGCTCACCAATCAAGTGCGTTCTCCACAGCCTGTACCCTCACCACGACCCCAGTCCCAGCCCCCCCATTCCAGCCCTTCCCCTCGGATGCAACCTCAGCCTTCTCCACACCATGTCTCTCCGCAGACCAGCTCCCCACATCCAGGACTGGTAGCCGCCCAGGCTAACCCCATGGATCAGGGGCACTTTGCCAGCCCGGACCAGAGTGCAATGCTTTCTCAGCTTGCTGGCAATCCAGGCATGGCAGGCCTCCATGGTACAAGCGCCACGGAACTGGGGCTCAGCTCCGATAACTCAGACTTGAATTCAAACCTTTCACAGAGTACACTAGACATACACTAGACACATTGTAGCATTTTGGGAGCAAAAAAAACTTATTTTCTCAAGACTTTTTGTACTGAAGACAAATTTTTTTGAATCTTTCTTAGCTAAAACAACATTTTTCCCTGGAACACATCCGAACTCTGCAGCAGTAGTTTGTGGTTTTAAAAACAAGAAACCAACAAAATGAACCTGAGGGACAATAGAATACAAAGAATATATTTTTGTTATGGCTGGAATCATAACCAGTCCTTTTTCTTGTTTTTCCTCGCATGCGTGCGTTGGGAGGTGGAGGGGGGAAAGGGTGGTCTTTTGGCTGCTGACCAAATTGGCCCCCTTCTCATGCCTCCAATAGGTTTTATTTTTTTTTAAATTAATGAAAATATGTAATATTGATAGTTATTATTTACTGAGGCAGATGGTTAACATTTTCCCTATTCTGGTTTTTCCTCACATCACTGCAAAAAACCCACAGGAGAACATTTCCTAAAACCGGAGGACAAAAGGGGTTAATGTTGCTTTAAAAATACATTACATATATATAAATATATATTAAAAATAAATACCAGTTTTTTCCTCTTTGGTTGGAAAGATGTCAATTCTTTGAAAAAATGTAAAAATAAAATAACCCACCCCTCCTGAAGTCTACTTTTGTCCTCCAAGAATTTTCTATACAAGAGTCTGAGCTTAAAAAAACTTCAAGTATTAAAATAATTTGTACATGTAGAGAAGACAACATTTTTGCAAATACACAGGGGCAGCTGCCAAATGGATGTAGTATATATATTGTGGTTTCTGTTTTCTTGAAAGATTTTTTTTGTTATTTTTACATCTAACAAAGGAAAAAAAATAAAAAAGAGGGTAAGAAACAATTCCGAGAGGATGATTTTAACCTGAGAAAAGTCCCTGGGGTTTCTTCTTTATGCTTGCTTTCTCTCTCCCCTTTCCCCACCCTCTTCCACTTTCTGTAAAACTTGAAAATAGAAAGCAAAAAACCCTCAAATGTTGTAAATCATGCAATTAAAGTTGATTACTTATAAATATGAACTTTCGATCACTGTATAGACTGTTAAAATTGATTTCTTATTACCTATTGTTAAATAAACTGTGTGAGACAGACAGCCTGCTTTTTACTGCTTCCCTTCTCCTCTCTCTCACCTATGGTGCTTGTTTTTAAAATGGTGAGGACAGCAGAGTATATGCTGCTTAAACTTTTGGTCAGAAGTTGGAGAATTATTTAATGTATTTTTGCCATTTTATTTAAAAAGCAAACTTACAATCTGGGGTTGTTTATAATTAGCATTAGAAATGCACATTTTGGTAAGACTCTGTAATTGCATCTGCTCACTCTGTAATTTACCAAAAAACAAGGCATGGTCCCCGTGCCTTACACAACTGCCATGCCAGCCCGCTGGGCTCCAGTCAGTGTGTTTGACTGGGTTAGCATCTTAAGTTCCAAAGGCCGCTCCTTAATATGAAACCCAAACTTCTGCTTGGGTGATACTAAACTGGAAGACCACATTCCTTCTGGAGTACCCTGTAGAGCTTTTTGTGCCAACCTTGTGACTATGTCTACACTTGGAGCTGGGTGTGTGATTCTTGGCTTGCATAGATGTACCCACAGTGGCTCTGCTCAAGCTAGTGCACTTAAAATAGCAGTGTACCAGGGTAGCACAGGCTGCCCAAGTACATAAATAGCCAGGGGATCCTGGTGGGGACGTCTTCAGGGCGGCTAGTTTGAACTGACACCTCTTCTATCCTGGCTGTGCTATTTTTAGCATGCTAGCTTGAGTACAACTATGTGAGTTGGGCATTGCAAACTCAGCTCCAAGTGTAGATGTAGCCTATGGGTCAAACTGGAGGAATAAGGTGTTGTGGGTATTGATTTGTGAGAGACTGAAAGAATGAACATTGTTTGCCACAAGCTATAGGAAGGCAGGGGAATAAGATAGCTACTTGGAAATATTTGAAAGGTCTAAATACCAAAAAGGAAGAGAAATCTAGTGTAGAAATGACTGGTTTCAGAGGGGTAGCTGTGTTAGTCTGTATCAGCAAAAACAAGTACTTGTGGCACCTTTAGAGACTAACAAATTTATTGGAGCATAAGCTTTCGTGGGCTAAAACCCACTTCATCAGATGCATGGAGTGGAAAATACAGTAGGAATATATATATATATACAGAGTACATGAAAAGATGGACTTTTCATGTACACTGTGTGTGTGTGTGTGTGTGTATATCTTCCTACTGTATTTTCTACTCCATGCATCTGATGAAGTGGGTTTTAGCCCACGAAAGCTTATGCCCCAATAAATCTGTTAGTCTCTAAGGTGCCATAAGAACTCCTCAGTGTAGAAATGAATATAACTTGGGCTAAAAGACAAAAATACACCTACTAGGTAGAGACTACTGAAAGCTGGTGGGGAGCCCTCATTAGGGTCCATGGAAAGCACTCCAGTGAGAAGCTTGGGATTCTTTCAAGTATTGTTAATACAGATCACCACTCCTGACCTGTATCTACACACTCCACACCAAGCCAGAATTCTCCAGCCCATTAATGCAGGCTTTCTGTTGTGCCATGGAAAGGTGCAGGGCAGATTGGAAGGAACTAAGGATGCATACACATACAGCAGAACTCCTCCTCAGCCTCTAACCAAAAAGTCCAGTTTGCTTCCCTCTCCAGCTACGCCTAGTTCCACTGTAAATAGATAAACACTGAGTGTTGATTTGTATTTCTTTGCTAGGGATTTTGGTTCCAGGAACTATTTTTCCTTATACCAACCTTCTTCCAAGGATGGAGGCTCTGGCAAAAGTTTAAAGAATGCCCCTTTTCTAACCTTAGATTTCCAATCTGTCCCGCAGGCCCAGTGCCTTTAGAGGCTTGAGTGAAGCCTGTTTGCTTAACTAGTACTAAATTCCCCCTAAATTTACACCCTGAGTAGGCAATGATCAGCCTCTAATCTCATCCATGCTGAGGGAGGAGGCCCCAAAAGTTTCAGGGTGGGTTTGGAGTTGTGACCAGCTTTGGGTCTCCTTCAAAATCCCAGCCTCAGGTTGTCAACGGTCATGCATCTATAAGGTTTGGTGTCTGCCCCAGAGTGTAACCAGCTCCTTGGGGGCTGAAGGGGTAGCTCCCCAGGATCCAAACAGTTCCACGGGGAAAGGCCCATAGCCTCCATGACTCTGAAACAGCCTTTGGGGGCTACGGATCCATATTTTTCTGTGTGGCTTCCTGCACCAACCCCAGCCGAGCTAGACTTCTGTGAGAGGCTTGTTCTTTACCCCTGGAGGGAGCAGTGCTTTGATAGATATTTGCAGCAACATCAAGCCATCCCCTGGCATACTGCATCTGAAAGCCCAAAGGTCAGCATCAAGAAGCAAAGGTTAAGATAGAGTTCAGACACGAGCATCAGGGGTCCCTGAGTCATGCTGCTCTAGGAACCATCTCTGCTTCCTTTCTCTCCCTGTTTTTGTCCCCATCCCAGGGGAGAGCACAGCCATGTGGTGCCTTTCCTCTCCAGCATGGGGCCAGTTTGCCTACAGGGGAAGTGGGGAGAATGTTGGTGGCTAGGTGTCAATGTCCTGGCCATTGGGGTTTCCTTTGTTCTGCATCCTCCGTTCACAGGTGTAGCCTTTATTCAGTTTAATGGCGCTTGTCTCCAGACCGACTATTACAAGATTCCAATACCTGCCCTTCCCTTTGCACTTAGTTCATAGCACTATAAAGCCCAGAGAGAAATTGAGGTGCACAGAGAGATTAAAAAAAATTACCAAAATTCTCACATTCATTGGTCACCAAGTGTGGCTGTAGCCACAGGGGACTTGGCTTTACTGCCATGCAGAATCGCATCTGCCTCCCTCTTTCCTGGATTCTAACCCACACGAAGGTTACACTTTGCTAAGTTAGTACAGGAGGTCTGGCAGATACTGCTAGAGAATTGGAAACCGTGATTAGGAAAATCCTGTGTAGCAGCAAGAGGAAAGTTTTCTATTTGGGCAGCACAGATAGAAGAAATAGACCATCTATCTGTGTCAGCACCTGTCCTGGGCACTATGAACTGTAGGTCAATAGGGCTGTTCAGTAACTTCCCTTAAAGTTAATCTCTCAGGGACTGGCATATTGTATTCCAGGGGAAGAAGTTTCAGTTTGTCCATGCTCTCCTTACAGCATTTGAAAGGGGCCATTTAACATCCCACCTCTGTTTTCCCAATGCCCTTAACAGGCTTCTCCCTCATCCTAGGCAAACTGCTGCTGTCTATTTCAGTCTCCAGGAGAATGTTCTGTCCCTGGCTCTGAAGCCTGCATTCTTTGTGGCAGCGCTGGTCAGGAGGGTCCCAGAGCTCCAGGCTGTAGTGACTAGCCCTGCTCAGGGAGTGCTTCTCAAAGATGAAGTGGTGCTGCAGCCTCCTGCTGAAAGTGGCCTCAGACTTCAAGCTGAGTAAGACCAATGCACTGTGGGGTTGGTCAGGCTGTCAAGGCTAAGATGCTGGAGGTGCCCTTTTAGCTACTAACCTAATGGGACAAAGTCCTTCATTAAATCTTTCAGGTAATTCTTGGGTTAGTCATGGGTGGAAATATCTCAGGAGAGAGGGTCTGTATGGGCCATCTACAGGAGCTGTCCTGTATTACTTCTGACAAACTCCCTGCTATTCATCAGTTGCTGTGAAGAACAGGGGGAGAGGTCTGTTGGAATTACTTAGAGGTATCATCTCAATCCGCTTCATCAGCTCCTGAACTTTACTGTTTGATTGCTGAGAAAGGGTGGGGAGAATTTTTCCTCTTTCACCTGCTGCTTTTTGCTTCCTGAACCTGGGATTGCTGTAGTTTCATTAAAGTGAAATGTGTTTGGTGGGGTTACCTGCCTTCGCACACATGGCTCTTCTTTTGGGGTTGCTCTGGTATGACCACAACCAGCATATCAGCAGTAACTGCAGGAACACATCCATCCTAGTGCTGCGCCTTTGAGCACTCAAGGACGTACTGAAGTGGCCTGATCTTCAGACGTGCTGTTCACCAGCATCCTATACATCTGAAAACCTTGGCCCCAGTGTATTGTCCTCCCTGCTTTCTATTTGTTCCAAATGAGTTGAGTTACACATTTCATTAGTTTAGAGCTAAAGCTGTTTGTCAATAAGCCATCTCCCCTGTAATGTCTGAAACTATCTTGATGTATATGTCATTAGGAATCCATTTAATGTGATCTTCGGGACCATTATTTTTTTAAATTCCGCTAACATGCCTCAGTGCTAATCTGTAGTCACCTGTGTTGACTGCATGCCCTAAACTAACCCTAGTCAGAGTATATACACACACAGTAACACAATAACATGGTTACTTCTCTGCCAAGTGTGAACCTCTGCTGTGTAAGTCAGACTCTTCTCGGAGGATGCATTTGCAAGTGACTGTGCTTCACTACTCACTTTGCTATTCATCCATTGTTGTGAGCTGGAATAACAGCCGGAGATGCAGTCAGGCACCCATGAGGTGCAGTGGGGTATCTTGCACACTGACTGCTCTCACTGAACTTGGTTTTGTTCAGAGTCAATATTATATGAATGTTAACAATCAGTTTAAAGAAACAGGTCTTAGCTGAATTCAGAGTTATAAGGCTCTTCTATCACTGCCTTTTAATTTTGGCCATGTAAACGTGATATAGCATTTTCAGTTTAGGGGGGGGGTGTTGTAGGGGTAGTGATACCTGGCCTTGTCAAATACCAAAATAAGGGTTTTAAAATGCATGCAACTCCCCTTACAGAAGGTGAATGTGTTTGTTTCCCATATAATGTATAGGTGGGAGGGCCCTTTACACATGGTCAAGAAGCCCTTTGCAAAAAACGTTTGCATCTTCTCTCTGCATCTTTCAGCTTCATAGATTTTTTTTTAAGGCCACAAGGGACCACATTGTTCATCTAGTCTAACCTCCTGTATATCACAACTTATAGGATTTCACCCAGGAGTTCCTGTATCCCACCCAATAACTGCTCTTTGAGGTAGAGAAGAGAGAGAGAGAGCACACGCGCCAGTCTGGATTTAAAGTTGTGCAGTTTAGCACTTTCACTGCACATTACACAACAAAGGTCTCTCCAGAGCTGCTAAGCCTTGAAGAAGGGATTCATAGGGTTCGTTTAGCTTTCTAGTTCTTTACATTTGTAGCTTGGATGAGTGGGTACAATTTTTCTGGAAGGATACTGTGCCTGAATGAAGATCTTTTTATTGTGTTAGCAGCTAGAGGTGTCCCAGCATGGATCAGGGCTCTATTGGGCTAGGAATGGGATGTGTTTTTTCAATATTCCCATCCCAAAAAGCTTCCAACCTTGGCATATAACGAGACAACCGGAGTATTCAACAGACATATGAAGAGGGGGGAGAAGGCGACAGTGAAGAGACCTTATTTAGTACAATAAATGCCCCTGGCAGCACCTAAACTATCCACTAGAGCTAATCTGCTGGAGGAGAAGGGTTTGAGCTCCATTTTTTTTTACTCTATCATTTAAGTGTTTAACAAACACCACCACACCTTAGACTAAGGGCTGGGAGAGCGGCTGCTGGCTTCTCCAAGGTTCAGCTGCTATTTCTAAAGTTTTATTAAAAAAAAAGTTGGAATGTCTGAGGTGGTAATGGAGGAGGAGCAATCGCTAACCAAATGCCCCTTTTCGTCCCTTGGTAAATTACTTTTTAAGTAGAGCCTGTAAAAGCAGCTGGTGATGAGGCATCACTGTGACTTCCTCCACTTCAGCCCAATGTGGAGGAGATGAAACAGGCACCAGCCTCAGGGAGTGGAGCTGTGGGAGTGAGAGGTCGGGCTGGATTTAGGGACAGGCAACGCAGGTGGCCCCATGGAGTTCTGGGCTTCAGGGGCGCTGGGCTCGGGGTGCTGTTTCTGTTGTTAGTGACAAAAGGGAAAATAGAATGTTTGAAGTAACATTTCAGGTATTCTGTATGTGGATCCATTTTTTACTAACCACCTTGAATGTTCTGGACCTTTGTAGAATCTCATGGAGCCTCCCAGACTGTGAGAACTACATTTTCCTGGAACCTCCTAGAATGTTGTCAGCCATGCCCTCGCGGGTATACAAGGGGCAGGGCATTGCCAGTCAGTGAGTAAGAACGAACTGAAGTGAGAGCCCAGCTGCAATATTGTGAACCTTGTGTAATTGTAAAAGCATACTTGTGTTTTAAGACTTGAAGAGTGTAAGTAGTGACTATATGGGAGGGATAACTCATGCATGCAAATTGTGCATCAAAGCCATGATATGGGCTACAAATGCAATAAAAAATAAAGTATTCAAAAGTTTAACAAATGAAGTGTGGGCCACTGAAGACACTCCTCACCTGGGGCACCATTTGGTCTAGGGTCGGCCCCGGTGAGAGGAAAAGGGAACCAGCCAGCAATTACACCAGCTAAGAGTGGCCCATCCAGCTAGTTCTGTCAGTATCCTAGTACAAGCCCTATGGAGGCAACTAGGAGCAAAGTGGTGAAGGTGGCATAGATGTCGCTGAGGATTTCACTTGGGCTGCAGGCAGTGCCGGTGGTAGCCCATTGGTGGCTCTAAGCAGGAATATTTTTGGGGCCACCCCACCCACCACACATACTATTAATAAATAGGGGTCCCCCGGGAGCTTCTTGGGGCCCTAAGCAATGTATTTGTCTGCTTATGCCTAGCACCGGCTCTGGCTGCGGGACCTTTTTATTGTCTTCCTTTGGAGTTAGATTAAAATGTTACCTCAGATAGAGCAATGTTAGCCAAAGCAGAAAAGACAAGGGCTGTAACAGAGCCATTTCAATACATTTTGCTGTGGAGAAAAGTCCTCAAAACTACATAGCAGGTGAGAGAATGAAATAGTTAAACATCTTGTCTATGAATATTGAAATAGGACACTCCTATTCTTGAAATACATGTCCACATACTGACTTGTGGCTAACAGTGTAAATCACGACCACTTTAGTTTTTGGTTCCAGTTTGTGTGTAGCTAAGGCTTGACAAACACTCATAAACCCTTATGCCTATTGTGTGTCTGCTTTGAACATGGACCTGGAAAAGTCAGGTTTCACATCTGCTCTATCTCGACTGTTCTTGGTCTATTGTGCAATAAAATGTTATGTTGTTTAAAGGATGCCTCTTCCTTCGATTCCATCCCCTCCAACATGTCTGCCATGTCGAACACACCATCCCTGTAAGTCTTCTGACATGGTCATCCTGGGGGACCCCAAAATGTCCTAGGAGCCTGGTAGTTCCCTGTCATGCTCCTCTGCATCCTGGTCTTCCCTACTGCCCCTCCTTATCCAGCATTAATGTTGCTGGCCTCTCGCTGTCCTTGAGTGTTGGTTGGGCTGGGTGGAGAGGCACAGCCTCAGTGTTGAAGGGGCCTGTCTTCTGCCCACTCTGGACTGGCTATTCTGGTCCTTGATCATATAATTTTGTCTTGCCATCCTTAGTTTTTGCCTGGCATTGCTTGGCATTGCAGGCCAGTTGGATGATAGTCTGCTCAGAGATGTACTATTTGAATGCACCTGTGGAAGGGGAAGAGTTGCTTGCTATGGAGATTGCCAATGAGCTGCGGTGTATTTTGCAGCAGTATTTGTATGACTAAGTGACTTCCAGCCAAGCTGCGCCCTGGGCAGTGGAGTGCAGAAAGTACACCAGACAGACCAACTGGAGAGTGACTAGTACATTATGGGACAGTGTTTAGCAGACTTTCTGAACCAGTCACATTAATCTCTAACTGCACTGGCTTAACTGGGTAACTTTAGGACACCATTAACTTCCCACACAATTGCTGATCCTCAAAGACATTTTTCTATGTGTTTTTATAAAAGATCATAAGCTTTAGACAGTTATGTCCATGTTAGATTTCTCAAGTCCAGGCCTCCACACACGATCCCATACTGGCAGATCGCCTGTCTGGCGTAGATAGGCCCTAGGGAAGTAAAAAGATGGGGGAAGGGACTGAAGGCCTGTCTGGTGTATTTTCTGCATTCTGCTGCAAGCGCTAAATCAGACAGCAGCAGACAGAAAGCACCCAGAGCTGCACAGAACTATTTCCAAGACCAGTTTCTCTCCAACCAACTTAAATTCTGCTTAAACAACTGGGTCATCAGAACTGTCCTGTCCATACTAGCATCCGTACCACTAGAAACCCCAAAATCATGAGTCAGGCCCCTCACAGTGTGAACTAGGCGTAAGGCAAAATAGCTAAAGCCACCCCTGTGCTGCATGAACAATCAGAACATTTTTTTTTAAAAGCACAGCATTTCCCACAAACAAATTCAGCAGGTTGCATCAAGTCTACATAGTCGAATACCTACACACAAGAAATGAAATTCATGCCTCCTTTCCCCAGAGCTCTGCGTGTGTTCTGTCAGTCACAGGATGTAGCAGCTGCCTTGCGGTGGGGAGTGGGAGATGCATGACATCAATTCCAGGAAATGGCTCCATCCGGCCAGGCCTCTGCTATTCCAGCACCGGCCCAACCACTGCAGGGATGGGCGGGGGGCAAACATGCCCTCCCCTTCCCCCAGCTTTTTACTCTCCCAGGGTTTCTCTCCCTCAGTGCTGTTACAGAGCCTAGACCGTCTTAAGCAATGTATTAATGTGTTTGCACCACTGCATTCCTGGGCTCCCATAGCAGCAGGAGAGGTGTGGTTACTTTGATAGCCCCTCTGTAGTGGGCTCTGCGATACTTTCCTTTGGGTAACGCACTCTGTATTAATGAGCATGCTTGCAGGGATTTCCCTACACCCCCCCCCTGAATTTCCTCACCCCCCCCCAGTTTTGTGAACTAGTTACATGCAGTGTTGCCAATTTAGTGATTGTTTGGAAATTTGAATTGAAATTGAAACATTAATACACACTTTGATATGATAAATACATGTATCTGAAAAAAGTATAATAGATTTGAAAAGTATGAACATAGACTAGTTTCTTTATACAGCTGTTGTTTTTTATGACAATGTCAGTGCATTCATTTCGGTGATGTTGGCCAACCTAATAATTTCAAATGATGATTTGTAAGCAAAGTCTAAATGAGATCTCCCTGACAGCTAGTGATGAGCTGGGGGCTGGAGGAAGAGGCTTCAGGACCAGATTGTATTTACGTTCACACCTAATCTACCTAGGTATCCAGCAAACAGAGTTGTGTTGCCCAAGTGATAGATTTTGTCTGGGGTTGGGTTACAAATCACTTGAATGCAGGGCGGGTAATGAAATGTTGTTTTTATTGTATGAGTAAAGGGCAGGGCCAGTGCAACCATTTAGGCGACCTAGGCAGTCGCCTGGGGTGCTAGGATTTCGGGGGTGCCATTTTCTTCAGCAGCGACCGTGGCAGCCGGATCTTTGTCTGTCCCGGTCGCTGCCGGCATTTAGGCGGAGGGAGCTGGGGCAGGGGAGTGCGGGGAGGGCCGCCTGCAGCAAGTAAGGGGTGGGCACGCAGGGGAACTCCCCGCCCCAGCTCACCCCTGCCCCGCCTCCTCCCCAAGCACGCCGCTGATGCTTCACTTCTCCCGCCTCCCAGGCTTGCAGCACCTAAGCTGATTGGCGCCGCAAGCCTGGGAGGCGGGAGAAGTGAAGCGGCCACGGAGTGCTTGGGGAGGAGGCAGAGCAGGGGTGAGCTGCTTCACTTCTTTCGCCTCCCAGGCTTGCGGTGCCAATCAGCCTCAGGGTGGAGGGTGGGGAGCTGCCGCAAGGGGGGGTGCCTCAGGGCAGAGGGAGGGAGCTGCTGCGGGGGGGGGGGCGCCTCAGGGTGGGGGCGCCGGGGGGGGGGGCGCAAGGTGGAAGTTTCGCCTAGGGTGTGAAACATCCTTGCACTGGCCCTGGTAAAGGGCAGTAGAACGGTACTTAGCCTGTGCTGATTGAGGGCATCAAGAGAGAGGGTGGGGTCAGGTGTTTTGCTTGATGATCTGCCTGAGTCACAAGTACTATTTGACCTGCCCCTCTACAGAGCTGATTAGGCTCCATAGATCGGGGTGGGCAAACTACAGCCCAATGGGCGCATCCAGCCCTTCAGACATTTTAATCCGGCCCTCGAGCTCCTGCCGGGGAGCAGGGTCGGGGGCTTGCTCGGCACATCCCCACTCTGGCTCCTACACATAGGGACAGCAAGGGGGCTCCGCACGCTGCATCTGTGATGACCCACATCTTAGAAGAGTTAAATGCTTGTCAATTGGACCCCAAACAGATGGCTACTTGTGCATTTGATGAAGCTGCAAACTTCTCTGGAAGACATGGTGGAGTACAAGCTTTGCTCAGAGAAAAGTGTAACCCTAATCTCTCCTATACACACTGCAGAGGCCATCTACTCCAACTAGCACTAGTACGGGCTGCAGACTCTTCAAAAGACATAAAAACAGCTATAAATTGATGTCTTCATTTGGACTCAGCAAGAGTCCAAAAAGACTGAATATCTTGGAAAATATAGAAGATACACTGGGACTGAAGTTCAAATTAGTCCAACCTGGGAAAACCCTCTGGCTTTCTCATGAGCGATCCTTGTCTTAAAACTACTCCAGCTGTTATTACTGACTTTGGAAAGTATCTACCAACATGGGATGGATCTAAGTAGCGGGTGGATTACTTTTGCTACTACGTTCAGAGAACACTATTGGCATGCTCTCCCTTGTAAGTCTACTGTTGAAACCACTTGGGTCATTAAACAATGCCATCCAGGCATCTGCTACAACAGTAGTAGATCTTTGTCCAGCAATAGAAGCTACATTTGGATCAATCAGAGAGCTATCCATTGAAAAAGTACTGGATGAAGCAAAGACTTCAGTCCAGAAGTTGACTAATGAAGGAATTTATATTGAATCTTTAAGCGAAGAGGACAAGAAGTGTTTAAGACAATTGAAAAAGTACACAGACTTGATTCTTAAAAATCTGCAACAGCGACTTATAGATTCTACTCAACCTCTACGTAGCTTTTACAGATCCCTGTCCTATAAAACACTGACAGTTGAGTGGAGTGAGGCACTACCAGCAATGGGGGTGCCATGTGCTCAGGACAGAACAGAGAATTTGAACACAGAGTGGAATATCATACGATGAATGAATGAAGATTTGACTTCAACTTCTTTTTTGTCATCACTAGTGGCTCAAACTGATCTTTGTGTTCTGTTTCCTGGGATGAAAAAAGTAGGAATTCATCTCTTGCTACTCCCAGTCACAACAGCTACAGCTGAGCATTCTTTTTCATCATTGAATAGAATTTTGTGTTCTGAAAGAAGCTGCCTTCTGCCTGATCATGTGAATGAACTAATGAGCATATCAGTTGAAGAAATGGAATTACTGGACACACGAGACGCCACCAAAGATGAACGCACTGCATTCAAGAAGTTCATTAACAGAGTTGTGCAAAATTATAACAAGAAACCAAGAAGGATGTAGATGTAGTGCTTCATAGAAGGCTTGAGTAGCCAACTTTAATTTGTGTGATGATTTAAAAACATGAGTTAAATTTAATAAAATAGTCATGAAACATTTTTCAGTTTTTACTATGGTGCCATAGAGCCCACCTTCACCCTCTCGGTCTTATCCCTCATAGGCCCTGACCCCCCCCCCCCGTAAATTCAAACATCCCCCCCTAATTTCAATTCCTGGGGGAAACACTGCATGCTTGAGTATGGTCTGTTGGGGGTAGGAGGGAGCACGCAGCTCAGGGCTTGTTTTAATAGGAATTTGCTGCATTGGGTTTCAGTGAGGGCTCCTTCTGGGATGGTGGTGGAGGTTGATGTCTCCCGTCACCAGTGTTGATTGGCTGCACACAGGCAGGGGCAAATGCCCATTGGCTGTGGAACCGGGGGGGTCAGTGATGGGGCTGTGGTGGCAAGCTGGCTGCTGACACCAGTAGGGATAAATTGAGTGTGTGGCACTGGTTACACCTGGGCCTGACACAGCACTTCTGTGCCTCTCCCCACCCAAGAGATGCACGTGGTCGGGAGCAGCCGGATGCAAAGAAGAGGTGAGGATATTGGGGGACCCCCTTTCGATTGGAGGAGACACCCCCTGCCCTGTCAATCCTGGGAGAAGGGGCAGGGCCATCTTCCCACAGAGAGAGGGAGGGACCCTGGGGAAAATCCATATCCAGTGAGCTGTTGGGCATCCCCCACGCCCCACACCTAGGGCAGCACAGTGAAGCAGAGGGTCCAGAAGATTAAAAAAAAAAAATTGGTGCTTTGCATTTTCCTGCTGGTTTCTGAGCCTGGTGGGGATTACACTCCCATCACCTGGTCAAGCTTTTTTCTGCAAGTGGGAGGCTGAGGAAGTTCCTTTTATGTTTGTTTGATTTTTAAATGAAAGCTGAGCCCCTCGGGCTTCAGGAAGATCACCGGTTGTTGCCAGAGCCACCATAAAATTGCAGGAGTTGGCAACGTGGTTAACTCCCTTTTGTACCTTTTAAAAATCTCCCTGCCTGTGTGATGGGGCATTTCTCTCACCCTGCAACCTAACTCTGGGGGTTGGATTTAGGGAGGTGGATGCACCATTTAAAGTGTTTGGGGGGACATAGATTTGCCTCCCTCTGCCTGACCTGCCTTTTCCCCTCTCCAGGCCCCTGCCATCCACCCAGGATCCTGACAGCCCTGGCCCAGGAGCCACTCCACCCCCCTACCTCCTTTAGCAATTCCTTGCTTATTTAGCAAGGAATTGCTGAGCCAGTCTCATTGTTTAGATGCTTAGAATCATTCTCTGTCCCTGTGTTGCTTATTTTAGAACCACACAGAGCACTTAGATGTCGTACCTGATATCTGAACTGCCCAAATAATCTATTCTGCCCAGGGAGTTGAACCAGAACCAGAAAACCAGTTCAAACTGGTGTTTAAACTGGTACTGAACAGGAACCATAATTTTGTTCTACTGACTGATCTGGAACTGAACTGAAAAAATATTTGAGTTACTGATTAAAATAAAGTTTCAGTATTTTTCCAGCTCTATATTTTAAAAAAACTACTGTGAGCTTATTTTCATTATAAAACAAACCAACAACATAACAAATAGGCATGTGGCTGCTACCAGAAAGGCCTTCCCCAGTATCATGAGACAAGAACAGTGATACACAAACATTTTCAGTTGCCCTCCCCTCCAACCATTAATGGAATCTGTCTGCACCCCTACCCGCCATTACTGCCCATCCAAGGATTCCTCAGCAGCAGAGCTTGGGCTGAAGGTGGAGCTGGGGATGGGGGAGGAGCTGGAGTTAGAGGTGGATCTGGTCAGGGGCCATAGAGAGGAAATGAGGGCAGAGCAGGGCTGGGGGTGGAGCAGGGGGCAGAATGGAGTTGGAGGTGGATCTGGCCTGGAGGTGTAGCATGACTGGGGGCTGAATGGGATTGGGGATGGAGTAAGGCTGGGAGTGGAGCAAGTCTGGAAGTGTGGCACTCCCTCCCCACCCCCAGTGAGGACTGACTTAGGCCCTGCAGCACCTCCGCCCCCCCCCCCGAATATTCCTACACACCAGCCTAGGGGGAGCGTGCCCCCCAGTTTGGGGCTCACTGGACTATGGACTCACAGGCCAGCCCACAAGAGTAGGGAGGGTATTGCTTGATTTTAGGAGGTTCATATTATTAATTTGGATAGTATGGGTTACAAGCTCGTCAAATAATCTGATCAGAAGATAATAAGGTTCTTGTCCCAGAAGCAGGCTACATAGAGTTTGCAAGGACCCTCGGGATGTAAGACAGGACACTCATACTGAGACAAATGTAGCCTTTTATTGAGCTAAATGGAATAATAATCAAATAGTAATCAAATGGTAAGATAATCAGCCTTACAAATGCAATAATACAGCCCTAGAGATATGTGTGATATTGTATACTGTAAAGCTTACACCCATCCCTGATAACCTGGCGGTAAGAGACAAGGCCCAGCCTCACCTCTGGCATGCCAAGAGAGTTTGGGTCCAGGTTCCTCAGTTCTTGAGCGGGAGGTGCAGAGCTCAGGAGAAGCTAAAGATCTAAGAGCTAAAGAAGCTAACTTAGTTCTTAATTGTAAGTTTAAGTCAATAAAGTACATTAGTTAAGTAAAACAGTAACCAATTAATAGACAAAGAACTAACGAAGCTGCCTTGGCCCGGTGGGTCACCCCTCTTATAGGGCTTGAATACCTGAGCCCCTGCTTCTATGTCCAAACTTGGTTTCCTCAGCCACAATACATTAGGGTACACTTACTCCATAGGCTGGCATATTTATACATATTGATGACATATCCACACACATTAATGACAGTAGATCATTCTCACATTTGTTATTTCTGTCCTACTCAGTTATATCGGTTATTTCCTTGTGGTGTACCTGTTAAGTTTAAAGAGGATATGAACTTAGGAAGCCCCTTATGCCAACCTGCTTCAATGCATCCTTTATTTATCTATGTTAAAGGTCACAGACATATATGGACTTTATGCTTTAACTCATCACCACCTATCTGGGTGAAAGGTCCCAAACAGATGTATACCAATTTTGCTATCTGGGTGAAAGGTCCCAAACAGATGTATGCTAACTTTGCCTTAGCTCAACACAGAGGATGTGGCCTGTAGGTCCCTTGCGTTACAGCCAGAATACTTTAATATAAACCTATTATAACCTGTTATAAGAAAATAAAAGGAACAGTTATGCCATATTCTACCTCGTGGGGTGGAGGAAGGGTATCATAAAGGTGAGACTCAGAACCCCGATGTGTTTCTGGAATGGTACTCTGGGTACCATGGATATATATTCGCCATCATTAATATTTGGTACCTGTCTAGGTCTTTGCCTATACTTCTCGGGTTTATACTGCAGGCATCCTAAAACAATGCAAATAACCTCTATTGCAATTCCTTGGGCAATAACCCATCCTTTTAACCCAATATCCTTCCCGGGGGCCAGGGGCGGCTCTAGCCATTTCGCCGCCCCAAGCACGGCGTCACGCCGCGGGGGGCACTCTGCTAGTCACCGGTCCCGCGGCTCCGGTGGATCTTCCGCAGACGTGCCTGCAGATGCTCCACCGAAGCCGCGGGACCAGCGGACCCTCCGCAGGCATGCCTGCGGGAGGTCCACCAGAGCCGCCTGCCGCCCTCCCAGCGACCGGCAGAGCACCCCCCGTGGCATGCCACCCCAAGCACGCGCTTGGCGTGCTGGGGCCTGGAGCCGCCCCTGCCAGGGGTTATTGAAGACTCATCACCTTCATTCATTAATTAATAGCTTAGCTTTAGCCATATTGTTAGTAATTTGTATGAGGAGGAATATAGACAAGAAATGTGGGTGTACTTTGGATAGTTAAATCCTAATAGGCTGGGTCAGACTGAATGATGGTGATGTTTTCAAAAGTGGGAATAGGGGAAATTGCTTGGTTCCCTATCAAAATAGGTTGCTTTGGAGTAAAACAAAAGTTTGGGTCTGTGACAGGACACACCAAGGGACCATATTGGTACCTCTTTTGATTGGTTACCACGCCAAATTGGCCATTTCCAGCATAGGTCACCCTCTCCATCAGAGTCTTCCACTTGGTCAGCGTTACCAGGCACGGCAATGATGATGAATTATTCCGTAATTCTTCTCCCTGTAGTCCACAAAGGACAGCGTCTGTCTCAAACACATTACAGCTACAGATGTACCAAGGTCCTTTTTCAGAGCAACAGGCCATCTGTGGAATTTTCCAGGTTCAAGCTGAAGTGTGATGGACCACCAAGGGAGGCACATTGACGCATTTGCTGTAGATGTTGTCGTCAAGGTGACCTATAGGATGGACAGCCGCCAATTGCCTGTACACATCCTTGTCTCGGTCAAACACTGGTAACAAGATAATGAATGAGACATACAAGGATCATGTCATCATACAATCTTTAGAAAGAACAACTGTCTCAGTTGGGGTGAGGTGTGTCAGATCCCAGCTGTCTCATTGTACCTACTGATAAATGCTGGCACAAATCCAAACACATGGATCACTCCTTTCCCAGCCTTTGAAAACATTTAGGGCAATACCAACTCAACACCTGGTCATCTTTTTTTTAATTACATCAGGAACCTTTCCCAATCTTAGAGATTGTAATGCATCAGTGATTGATAGTTACAACATACGTTCTATACGCAGGGCAAATCATCTCCTTCCCTATATATTGATCCTTGTTTAAAACAACTAGCTGGTTCATTTTAAATTGTACTTCTGGGGGAATTATGTGCCACTGCGCATGTGCAGAATTTATCTCTCCTGCAGAAAAATGACCTTCTGACAAGGAAGCAAAGGGAAGCTACAAGAGCTGTCACATGACCCTTCCCAGCAATATGTTTTGTGGGCCCAGGGCAGCCTGCAGAGAGGTAAATCACTGTGGGGCAGGAGGCAGGACTGGGGAAGACCCAGCTGGTGGCTCCTACCCTGCGCCGGGCTCAGCTGCTAGAACTGGCTGGGCTGGGGAGGATGGGACTTCCTCTTCCCCTGCATGGCATCCAGGGCTGGGTCAGACCCAGATTTCTCCCCCGGATGCAGAAAGCTCTGCAAAGTCCCCTCATCCTGCTCCTGCTCCCTGCACCCATCGCTCCTCAGGTGCAAGGGGAGGGATCCCTGTACAGGGAGCTGCTCCTCTGTGCATCCAGACCGCCTCATACCCTGGCCCTCCTGCCGAGCCTCACCCCGCCCCCCACAGACTCAGAACCCTCCTGCTGAGCCCCACTCCCCCTGCACCTGGCACACCTTGATGAGCCACCCACACCCTGATCTCCACCCCACCGAGACCCAACCAGCTGCACCTGGATCCTCACCCCACTGAGCCCCACTCCCCCAGTATCTGGACCCCTACTGAGCCCCTCACACCCAGACCCCTCTGCTGAGCTCTATCCCCCCCACACAATCAGACCCCCCCATTGAGCCCCAACCACCATCACCTGAATCCCCCCTGCAGAATCCCATTACCGTTGCACCCAGGACCCCCCAACAAGTCCCTGTGCATCCAGAGCCCCCCACTAGATCCCCCACCGAGCCACCTGCACCCAGATTGCCCCACACAGAACCCTCTCAACCCACACCTGGATTTCCCCCACACTAAGCCCCTCCATACTTGGATCCTGCCTTGCTGAGCCTGCCTGCCCACACTTGGTGCACCTGGCATGGAGGGGCAGAGCCCTGATGTGTTTCCAGGGCAGGCCTGGTCCTTGCGCTGTGTCAGCATTTGGGTGCAGCCTCACCACTGACTCCGGAGGGGAGGAGTGGGGGGAGCTGCACAGTGATCTCCCATCTGTCAGCCAGTGGCCTGTGCTTCCCAATGCCATGCTGGAGCCTCCACATTTATTTGACAAATAAAAATTGAGAATTTTGAAGAGTTTTAAAATATTGGGCGCAGAATTTTTATTTTTTGGCTCAAAATTTTTAATTATTTGGCACAGAATGCCCTCAGGAGTATAAGTTGGGTCTCATTAAATAGTTATGTCATGCATGTTGTAAACAGTAAATCACTCTTCTTGTGACAGGTTTCAGAGTGGTAGCCGTGTTAGTCTGTATCAGCAAAAAAACCAGGAGTACTTGTGGTACCTTAGAGACTAACACGTTTATTTAAGCGTAAGCTTTCGTGGGCTAAAACACTCTTCATCAGATGCATGCAGTGGAAAATACAGTAGGAAGATATATATACACAGAGAACATGAAAAAAAATGGGTGTTGTCATACCAACTGTAACGAGAGTAATCAATTAAGGTGAGCAATTAGCAGCAGGAGGGAAAAAAACTTTTTTAGCGATAATCAGGATGGCCCATTTCCAATAGTTGACAAGGTGTGAGTAACAGTAGGGGGGGAAATTAGCATGGGGAAATAGGTTTTACTTTGTGTAATGACTCATCCACTCCCAGTCTTTATTCAAGCCTAATTTAATGGTGTCCAGTTTGCAAATTAATTCCAATTCTGCAGTTTCTCGATGGAGTCTGGTTTTTTGAAGTTTTTTTTTGTTGGAGTATTGCGACTTTGAGGTCTGTACTTGAGTGACCAGGGAGGTTGAAGTGTTCTCCGACTGGTTTTTGAATGTTATAATTCTTTACATCTGATTTGTGTCCATTTATTCTTTTGCATAGAGACTGTCCGGTTTGGCCAATGTACATGGCAGAGGGGCATTGCTGGCACACAATGGCATATATCACATTGGTAGATGTGCAGGTGAATGAGCCTCTGATAGTGTGGCTGATGTGATTATGTCCTATGATGATGTCCCCTGAATAGATATGTGGACAGAGCTGGCAACGGGCTTTGTTGCAAGGATGGGTTCCTGGGTTAGTGTTTTTGTTGTGTGGTGTGTGATTGCTGGTGAGTATTTGCTTCAGGTTGGGGGACTGTCTGTAAGCGAGGACTGGCCTGTCTCCCAAGATTTGTGAAAGTGAGGGATTGTCCTTCAGGATAGGTTGTAGATCCTTGATGATGCGCTGGCGAGGTTTTAGTTAAGGGCTGAAGGCGACAGCTAGTGGCGTTCTGTTACTTTCTTTGTTGGGACTATTCTGTAGTAGGTGACTTCTGGGTACTCTTCTGGCTCTGTCAATCTGTTTCTTCACTTCAGCAGGTGGGTATTGTTGTTGTAAGAATGTTTGATAGAGATCTTGTAGGTGTTGTCTCTGTCTAAGGGGTTGGAGCAAATGCCATTGTATCTTAGAGCTTGGCTGTAGACAATGGATCGTGTGGTGTGGTCTGGATGGAAGCTGGAGGCATGTAGGTACGTATAGCGGTCAGTTGGTTTCCAGTATAGGGTGGTGTTTATGTGACCATTGCTTATTAGCATTGTAGTGTCCAGGAAGTGGATCTCTTGTGTGGCCTGGTCCAGGCTGAGGTTGATGGTGGGATGGAAATCATTGAAATCCTGGTGGAATTCCTTAAGGGCTTTTTTTCCATGGGTCCAGATGATGAAGATGTCATCAATGTAGCACAAGTAGAGTAGGAGCATTAGGGGACGAGAGCTAAGGAAGCGTTGTTCTAAGTCAGCCATAAAAATGTTGGCATACTGTGGGGCCATGTGAGTACCCACAGCAGTGCCGCTGACTTGAAGGTATATATTGTCCCCAAATGTGAAACAGTTATGGGTGAGGACAAAGTCACAAAGTTCAGCCACCAGGTTTTCCGTGACATTATCAGGGATACTGTTCCTGATGGCTTGTAGTCCATCTTTGTGTGGAATGTTGATGTAGAGGGCTTCTACATCCATAGTGGCCAGGATGGTGTTTTCAGGAAGATCGCCAATGGATTGTACTTTCCTCAGGAAGTCAGTGGTGTCCCGAAGATAGCTGGGAGTGCTGGTAGCGTAGGGCCTGAGGAGAGAGTCTACATAGCCAGACAATCCTGCGGTCAGGGTGCCAATGCCTGAGATGATGGGGCATCCAGGATTTCCAGGTTTATGGATCTTGGGTAGCAAATAGAATACCTCTGGTTGGGGTTCTAGGGGTGTGTCTGTGCAGATTTGTTCTTGTGCTTTTTCAGGGAGTTTCTTGAGCAGATGGTGTAGTTTCTTTTGGTAACCCTCAGTGGGATCAGAAGGTAAAGGCCTGTAGAATGTGGTGTTAGAGAGCTGCCTAGCAGCCTCTCGTTCATATTCTGACCTATTCATGACGACAACAGCACCTTCTTTGTCAGTCTTTTTGATTATGATGTCAGAGTTGTTCCTGAGGCTGTGGATGGCATTGTGTTCTGCATGGTTGAGGTTATTGGGCAAGTGATGCTGCTTTTCCACAGTTTCACAATCCCCTTATTCCATGTAACAATGGGTTGACCACTCCGTTGACTTCCTCTTGTAACACATAATTTATATGTTTTGTGAATCTTCCAAACATCTACACAGTTCCAAATTGACATCCCTGAACCAAAGAGTCCCGTCAGGGACCCTAAAATTCCAAGAGGATTCAAACTACACTTTCTCCTAGAGGTATGCAATTTATGGATTTCAGTGAGACTACTCCGTCCAATTTATATTCAAAGTGACATCTTCCCTTCTAATTCCCTTAACCTGTTGAATAGGACAATAGATAAGTTCTGGATTGTGTACAGGGCTGGCCTTTCCATGAGGTGAACTGAGGTGGCTGCCTCAGTTGCCAGACTGTGGAGAGGCACCAGTAGGACCCAGAGTGTAGAAAATTGTGTCTGCTGCTGGTGCATATGTATTCTCTCTGCTCTAGATGCACAGAGATGGTGGAGTGCTGTGCTGGAGGAAGGAGGGCACAAGAGACATAGGCAGGCAGGAGAAAAGGTGAGAGGGAATAACAGAAAGCAGCAGGAGCTGCAGGGAGAGAGAGAAGGAGGAGCCTCTTATGTACCTCTCTAGCACCCCCCAAGAGCCTGGACCAATTAACACCAGCGTCTCAGGGAGATTCCTGTTTCCTGCTGCTTCTCTGAACCCACTTGAGGAGAACAGGCAGTCAACTGAAGTAGTAGGAGCCAATTAGACCCTTAAGACGCTGATATCTTCCCTCACTTAGACCCTGCTACCAGGCTGCTTATTTGTCCCCTTCAACTGAATGCTGAGAGCCACTATAGCTGACACAGAACAGCAATCATGAGTGAAAGAAGAAAACACCCCTCTGGGGCAGCATTCAGAAAAAGAAAGAAAGCAAAGGAAGCTTTTCTATCTAAGCAGGAAGGAGCTCTCCTGAGATACAAAGGCCTGGTCTACACGACGCGTTTATACCGAATTTAGCAGCGTTAAACCGAATTAACCCTGCACCCGTCCGCACAACGAAGCCCTTGATATCGATATAAAGGGCTCTTAATACCGATAGCTGTAATCCTCCCTGACGAGGGGAGTAGTGCTGAAATCGGTATTGCCATGTCGGATTAGGGTTAGTGTGGCCGCAATTCGACGGTATTGGCCTCCGGGCGCTATCCCACAGTGAACCATTGTGACTGCTCTGGACAGCAATCTGAACTCGGATGCACTGGCCAGGTAGACAGGAAAAGCCCCGTGAACTTTTGAATTTCATTTCCTGTTTGCCCAGCGTGAAGCGCCGATCAGCACGGGTGACCATGCAGTCCCAAATCCAAAAAGAGCTCCAGCATGCGGGAGATACTGGATCTGATCGCTGTATGGGGAGACAAATCTGTTCTATCAGAGCTCCGTTCCAGAAGACGAAATGCCAAAGCATTTGAAAAAATCTCCAGGCTATGATAGACAGAGGCCACAGCAGGGACTCAACACAGTGCTGTGTGACAAGCGTAACGGAAAGCCAAAGAATCAAATGGATGCTCATAGAGGGAGGGAGGGGGGACTGAGGACTCGAGCTATCCCACAGTTCCCACACTCTCCGAAAAGCATTTGCATTCTTGGCTGAGCTCCCAGTGCCTGAAGGGTCAAAAACATTGTCGCGGGTGGTTCAGGGTATATGTCTCAATTTACCGCCCTCCCCCCCCCATGAAAGAAAAGGGGAAAAAATCGTTTCTCGCCTTTTTTCAATGTCACCGTATGTCTACTGGATGCTGCTGGTAGACGGAGTGCTGCAGCGCTAAACAGCAGCATCCCCTCCCCTCCCCTCCCTGATGGCAGATGGTGCAATAGGACTGATAACCATTGTCATCATCCCGTGAGTGCTCCTGGCTGGCCTCAGTGAGGTCAGCCGGGGGCGCCTGGGCAAAAATGGGAATGACTCCCGGTCATTCCCTTCTTTAAGCTTTGTCTCCTGGAGATTCAGTCCTGGCTGGAATACCATAGCAGCTGGAGGCTGCGCTCCTCTCCCCCACCCCTCTTTCATGTCTAATGGAGATTCAGTCCTGGCTGGAATACCATAGCAGCTGGAGGCTGCACTCCTCTCCCCGCACCCTTTAATGAGTAATGCAGATTCTGTCCTGCCTGGACTATCATAGCAGCTGAAGGCTGCCTCCCCCTCATTTTATCTCACTAAAAAGTCAGTGTTTCTTATTCATGCATTCTTTATTACTTCATCACACAAATGGGGGGGATAACTGCCACGGTAGCCCAGGAGGGGTGTGGGAGGAGGGAAGCAACGGGTGGGGTTGTTGCAGGGGCACCCCCTAGAATGGCATGCAGCTCATCATTTCTGCGGGATGTCTGGGGCTCTGACCCGGAGTGGCTGTGCTCTCTGGTTCTCTAGTAGGCTTGCCCCATATTCTAGGCAGGACTGACTCTATTTTTAGACAAAACATAAAGAAAGGAATGACCTGGAGAGTCATTCCCATTTTTGTCCATGCGCCCCCGGCTGACCTCAGCAAGGCCAGCCAGGAGCACCCATGACAGCAGCAGATGGTACAGTAGGACTGGTAACCGTCATCGCCAATTTCCAAAGCAGCAGACGGTGCAATAGGGCTGATAACTGTCTCTGCTACCTTGCAAAGGCAAATGAATGCTGCTGTGTAGCACTGCAGTACTGCATCTGTCAGCAGCATCCAGTACACACATGGTGAGAGTGAAAAAAGGCTAAACGGGCTTCATGGTTGCCATGCTATGGCGTCTGCCAGGGCAATCCAGGGAAAAAGGGCGCGAAATGATTGTCTGCCATTGCTTTCACGTAGGAAGGATTGAGTGATGACATTTACCCAGAATCACCCGTGACACTGTTTTTGCCCCCATCATGCATTGGGATCTCAACCCAGAATTCCAATGGGCGGGGGAGACTGCGGGAACTATGGGATAGCTATGAGATAGCTACCCACAGTGCAACGCTCCGGAAATCGACGCTAGCCTCGGACCATGGACGCACACTGCCGAATTAATGTGCGTTGTGTGGCCGCGTGCACTCGACTTTATACAATCTGTTTTACAAAACCAGTTTCTGTAAAATTGGAATAATCCTGTAGTGTAGACGTACCCTTTGTTTTCCTCTGTGCTGGCCTTCACTTGCCTCACTTGTTATGGGCTGGCTCTGCAGGTCTGTCGCTGTTCCATTCCGGGCCTCCTTCATTCTTGGCCGGCAACTGAGAGTCAGATGTGTGCTGTGGCCTTGAGCGTTTTATCTTTGGGCCTAGCAGGAGCATGGAGTTAACCTGTTCTCTGCTCTTCTTCTCTGTCTCTCCCCGCATTCTTAGCCTCTCGTACTCCTGTAAATGAATCTTCCATTCCCTACTCACACACCTTTGACCCTCCCCAAAATGCTTTGTGATGCTTGCAACAGTGTTAGCCACATACAGTGCTGATCTGCCTTCCCTGGGGACTCTCTGAGGCGGGGGACATTGGGGTATGACAACAGGAGAGGCTGGTCGGCCTTGCCACCATCTCAATAGAGCATGAGCTGGCCCAGACTGTGGACCTTCAGCAGGAAGCAGTTCAAACCTTTGCAACCAAGAAGGCACGGAAAGCACCACTTTGATTAATCAAACAGGTAAAAATGCCAGTGTTTACTATGCAGACAAGAAAAGTTACATTCTTCTTCGAGTGATTGCTCATATCCATTCCAGTTAGGTGTGCGCGCGCCACGTGCACGTTCGTCAGAAGATTTTTACCCTAGCAACCCCAGTGGGTCGGCTGAGCGCCCCCTGGAGTGGCGCCATAACGGCACCGCATATATACCTCAGCCGACCCACCCGACCCTCAGTTCCTTCTTACCGCCTGTGTCGGTCGTTGGAACAGTGGAGTGCAGCTTGTCTGACCTCCGCTTCCCTAGCTTCCTCATAGTTTTTTCTCTGTAAAGTTTGTACATAGTTAATATCTTAGCTTAGGTTTTCTTGTTTTTGATAGTTTAAATCAGTTTAGTGTTAGATAGTTAGCGGGTTCGGGGGTTAGCCGCACCCGGGACCGGAGCGTATGCCCGGCTCCCCGGGTTTCAAGCCGTGCTCGGCCTGCCGCAGGCCTATGCCTACAGGAGATCCTCATAGCTCCTGTTTGAAGTGCTTAGGAGAGTCGCACTTATCTACTAAGTGCCCAATTTGCAAGGCTTTCAAGCCTCGCACAAAGAGGGAAAGAGACATTAGGCTTAAACAGCTCCTAATGGAGGCAGCCTTAACCCCTCCGGCCACGGCACCGCCTGCTGTCCCTCTGGACTCTCGCAGCACCGCCACGGCACCGGGACACTCTGCTGTGCCACCGAAAGCGCCATCGGCACCGAAGCCGGCCCAAAGACGCTCGCTCTCGCCAAAGGCAAGGAAGGTGAAGGCCGCTGCTTCTTCGGCACCGACACCTGCGCCGAAGCAAAAGAGTGCGCCCTGCCCGGACCGCCCGGCACCGAAACCTGCCGCGGCACCGGTCCCTCCACCGCAGATGCTTCTGGCGGCACCGGCGACTCCGGCCCCTCAGAGGCCGTTGAGCCCGGCACCTGTGGCCTCCCCGGCTCCGGCCGCAGTAGAGATGCCACTGCCGTCCACTCCGGAGACCTTCGAGGCGGCGCGGGACCTCATTGCTCTCACAGACTCGGCTGTGCCACCACCCCCGGCACTGCCGGTGCGGGCGCCCCGTTCCATGGGCAAGCCGTCCATGCTCAAGCCTCCTGTCGGCACCGAGCCTGACCGGCACCGATCCCGTTCCCGCTCTCACCAGCGCTCTCGCTCTCGACGCCAGTCTCCATCTAGGCGCGGATCGCAACGCCGCTCGCAGTCCCGGCACCGCTCCACGAGGCGGCACCGGTCATACTCGCGGCACCGGTCATACTCCCTCTCCCCGACTCGTCATTACCGGCACCGCTCGACATCTCGGCACCGATACGGCCGCCACTATTCACGAAGCCGCTCCCGGCACTGAACATGGAGATCCCGGTCGACCTCCCGGCACTGGGCCGGTCACAGGTCCCGGTCTCGCTCCCGTTCTTGCTATCGAGATGCTTCATGGCACTGGTCTCCGCAAAGGAGGGAACTACGATCCGTCGGCACCTCGGCGCAAGGGTTATCCGCTCCACCCTGGCCCTCCCGACACGCCTCGGCCTCTTCACACGCCGAGAGTTATTATGTCGACGAGTATGACCCTCAGGTCCCGGCGGGCGTTTTTCACCAGTCCCATCAAGCGGACCAGGACCCTCATCACTGGGGTTACTGGACCCCTTGGGTCTACCACCAAGCCCAAGGCGCTCCTCTGCCTACCGTGCGCACCATGACAAACGAGGCACGCGCCCCGGAGGCCACAATAACCCGCCCACCAGATGACACGGAGGTCCCATCGTGTGCGGAGGAAGGCAATCAGCCAGCCCAAGAACCCCTAGAGCAGGAGCCTCCCCAGGCGCGGACCGGGACACCATCCTGCCCGGGATTTCTTCTTCCTCCTCTTCTCCGGACGAGTCGGTGGCGGGGTCGTCGTCCGCAGGTCCCCCACCTATTGACTTACGGGCACACCAAGAGCTCCTCCGCAGGGTAGCTCTGCGAATGGACTTGCAGGTGGAGGAGGTATCGGAAGTGGACGATCCGATAGTAACCATCTTGTCAGCGGACGCCCCTACCCGCATAGCCTTGCCCTTCATTAGGACTATCCAAGCCACTGCGAATACCCTATGGCAGACTCCGTCCTCTATCGCGCCCACAGCGAGGGGCGTGGAGCGCAAGTACATGGTCCCTTCCAAGGGATATGAATATTTGTATGTGCATCCATCCCCATTGTCGCTAGTGGTGCAGTCGGTGAACGATAAGGAGCGTCACGGCCAGCAAGGCCCCGCCCCTAAATCAAAGGACGCTAGGCGAATGGACTTGCTTGGCCGCAAGGTCTACTCCGCTGGTGCCTTGCAGATCCGAGTAGCTAACCAGCAGGCCTTGCTAAGCCGCTACGCACATGACACTTGGGCTGAGGTGGAAAAGTACAAAGAGCTCCTACCTCAAGATTCCCGTCAGGAGTTCGCGGCCTTCGTAGAGGAGGGTAAAAAGGTTGCGCGCACCTCGTTGCAAGCCTCCTTGGATGCAGCTGACTCGGGGGCGCGTACTATAGCCTCGGGCGTTACCATGCGCCGGATATCGTGGCTGCAGAGTTCAACGCTCCCACCTGAAGTACAGTACACCATTCAGGACCTTCCCTTTGATTCCAAGGCCCTCTTCTCTGAAAAGACGGACTCCCGACTTCAAAACCTCAAGGATAACAGGGTCATCATCCGTACTCTGGGGATGCATACCCCTGCTACCCAGAGGCGTCCGTTCCATCCCCAGTTTAACCGGCCCTACTATATGCCTCGCTACAGGCAGAACTCTGGTCGGCGACGAGGTCGCGGTGGACGTGGGCAGCGGCCTGGCAACCAATCGCCCCAGGGCAGAGCCCCCTCTAAACCGCCAGGGCCTAAGCCATCCTTTTGAAGTAGCGCCCGGGGACGGCATACCAGAGCTCTCTTCAGCTCCCTCCCTGCCTTTTTCCAACTGCCTTTCCTATTTCCTCCCGGCATGGGCCCGGCTGACCACCGATGCCTGGGTCCTACACACCGTGGAATGCGGTTACCAACTGCAGTTCGTTTCACCCCCTCCTTCCCACCCTCCTTCCCAGTCCCTCTTCAGGGACCCCTCTCACGAGCAACTCCTCTTACAAGAGGTGCATTCGCTCCTAGCCATAGGAGCGGTCGAGAACGTTCCGGAGACGGAGAGGGGCAAGGGGTTTTATTCCCGTTATTTTTTGATCCCCAAATCCAAAGGGGGCCTCCGTCCCATCCTCGACCTGCGAGACCTCAACTCATACATGCTGAAGTTGAAGTTCCGCATGGTATCCCTCGGGACCATTATCCCCACTCTGGAACAGGGAGACTGGTATGCCGCCCTCGATATGAAGGACGCTTATTTCCATATCGCCATTTTTCCACCGCACAGACGCTTCCTCCGATTTACAATCGCACACCTTCACTTCCAGTTTGCGGTCCTCCCCTTCGGCCTCTCTACGGCCCCAAGGGTGTTCACGAAGTGCATGGCCGTTGTCGCCGCCCACCTCCCATACCTGGATGACTGGCATCTGCGTTTTTCCATACCTGGACGACTGGCTCATCAGAGGGGACTCGCAGGACACAGTCCAGCGGCAGGTCACAGTAATCAAAGACTTATTCACGTGCCTGGGCCTAGTTCTCAACATAGAGAAATCCACCCTGGTACCAGCTCAGAGGTTGGATTTTATTGGCGCGACCCTGGACTCATCTCTAGCCAAGGCCTACCTTCCCCAGCTACGGTTCCAGGCCCTTACGCAGCTAATCCGCGCCCTTCAGGCCTTTCGTATGACCTCGGCCCGTGCTTGTCTCCGACTTCTCGGTCACATGGTGGCTTGTACGCATGTCACTCCGTTTGCCAGGCTCCGCCTCTGCCCATTTCAGCTGTGGCTCCACTCCAGATACCGTCCGCACAGGGACCCTCTGGATACCCTACTCACCATTCCAGCGGGTGTCCTTCAATCTCTGGATTGGTAGTTGACCCCTTTCCATGTATGTGCTGGGGTCCCATTCCAGGCTCCTCAGCCTACCCTGTCCCTGACAACGGACGCCTCGTCCCTTGGATGGGGAGCCCATCTCGGCACTCTTCGTACTCAAGGCCTTTGGTCGCTGCAGGAATTGAACATGCACATCAACATCAGGGAGCTCCGGGCAGTGCGTCTGGCATGCCAGGTGTTCCAAACTTGCATCCACGGCCGTTGTGTCTCGGTCTTTACGGACAACACAACGGCAATGTAGTATATCAACAAGCAAGGCGGAGCCTGCTCTCCCCCCCTCTGCGACGAGGCGATGCTACTGTGGGAATTCTGCATAGCCCACTCGATACATCTAGTGGCGTCGTTCCTTCCTGGCGTCAAGAACACCATCGCGGATCGCCTGAGCAGGTCCTTTCTCTGCCACGAGTGGTCGTTGAGAGCAGACATCGCTCATGCCATTTTCCAACAGTGGGGATTTCTCCATGTAGACCTGTTTGCATCCTGATCGAACCGCAAATGCCAGGAGTTTTGCTCCTTTCAAGGCCTGGCACCGGGCTCTCTGTCGGACGCATTTCTCCTTCCATGGACTCGTCATCTGTTCTACGCCTTTCCTCCGTTTCCCCTCATACACAAGGTCCTGCTGAAGCTCCGACGGGACAAGGCGCGTCTCATCTTAATTGCGCCAGCGTGGCCCAGGCAACACTGGTTCACCACGCTGCTCCGTCTGTCGGTAGCCAGCCCAATTCCTCTACCGCTTCACCCGGATCTTATAACACAAGATCACGGCACTCTCCGTCACCCAGACCTGCCGGCCCTCCACCTCATGGCGTGGCTCCTGAGTGGCTAGACCAGTCGGAATTGCGCTGCTCTGCTCCCGTGCAGCACGTTTTATTGAGCAGCAGAAAGCCTTCCACTCGCTCTACCTACGTGGCCAAGTGGAAGCGCTTCACTTGCTGGGCTCAAGCACGTGACGCTATTCCTTCAGAGCTTCCGCTTCCAATGGTCCTTGACTATCTCTGGTCGCTAAAACAGCAAGGGCTTGCACTGTCCTCCATCAAGGTGCACTTAGCGGCTATCTCCACTTTCCACCCCGGTGAGGGAGGGTATACGTTGTTCTCTCACCCACTGACTACTCGTTTCAGAAAGGGCCTTGATCGTCTCTACCCCCAGGTGCGCCACCCGATTCCCATCTGGGACCTCAATCTCGTCCTCAGCAAGCTCATGTCCCCACCATTTGAGCCACTGGCCACCTGTTCTTTACTGTACCTGTCCTGGAAGATGGTTTTTCTAGTGGCTATCACATCAGCCAGGTGGGTCTCCGAGCTCAAAGCGCTCATGGTGGACCCACCGTACACCGTTTTTCATAAGGACAAGGTGCAGCTACGTCCTCATCCTGCATTTCTCCCGAAGGTGGTGTCCGCGTTCCACAGTAACCAGGACATCTTCCTTCCAGTTTTCTTTCCGAAACCTCACGCTTCCTCGAGAGAGCAACGACTTCATTCCCTTGACGTCCGCAGGGCGTTGGCTTTCTATATTGATCGGACGAGGCCGTTCCGCAAATCCCCGCAGCTGTTTGTGGCAATTGCTGACTGGATGCGAGGTCTTCCTGTCTCATCGCAGCGAATCTCCTCGTGGCTCACAGAGTGCATACGCACCTGTTATAACTCAGCTAATGTCCCCTTGGGCCATCTCACCGCCCACTCTACCAGAGCCCAGGCGTCCTCCGCTGCCTTTCTGGCACAAGTACCAATCCAAGAAATATGCCGAGTGGCGACCTGGTCGTCGATTCATACTTTCGCCTCTCACTATGCTCTGGTCCAACAGTCGAGAGATGACGCAGCCTTTGGCTCGGCGGTCCTGCATTCTGCCACGTCTCACTCCGACCCCACCGCCTAGGTAAGGCTTGGGAATCACCTAACTGGAATGGATATGAGCAATCACTCGAAGAAGAAAAAACGGTTACTTACCTTTGTAACTGTTGTTCTTCGAGATGTGTTGCTCATATCCATTCCACACCCACCCTCCTTCCCCACTGTCGGAGTAGCCGGCAAGAAGGAACTGAGGGTCGGGTGGGTCGGCTGAGGTATATATGCGGTGCCGTTATGGCGCCACTCCAGGGGGCGCTCAGCCGACCCACTGGGGTTGCTAGGGTAAAAATCTTCTGACGAACATGCATGCGGCGCGCGCACACCTAACTGGAATGGATATGAGCAACACATCTCAAAGAACAACAGTTACAAAGGTAAGTAACCGTTTTTTTGCTGTTCAGGCATTTGAAAGTTAAGTATTACTTAAAATTTTTGAACAGAGCATTTTAAATTGTTAGTTCTCCTTTACTGGAGTAGGTAGCAGAGCAATACCATGAGAAGAGTAGAACAGGAAGAAGGCAGAATTGAGACCTTTCAACGTTTTGGCCCAAGCGAGGGGGCATGGGGGAGTTATTTGAGCTCCCTGCCTCAGGTGCCAAAATGTTGTGGGCCAGCCCTGATTGAGTTTACCTTTATAGTTCGTTACCTTTCCTTGTGGTGTTCTGCTTCAGATGTTCAAGCAACTGAGCATGTACATGCCGTCGGGTTTCATGGGTTTGCACCTTTTGTAACAGTTTAGTCCCAAGTTCTTCATTTTGGCTCAGTCTTACTGTAGCAAGGGGAAGACTCACTGGCGCGGCACCTCCTGCTGGTCGTCCTGGGAATTAGCTCTTTTCCAGCTCCGGAGCGCCCTCTGCTGGCTGATGTCTTGCCTGCCTCAGGCCCCATGTACCACCTGGACCCCGGCCCTTTTCCTCATGGTTTTGGCCCAGCAGTACCCCCACACTCTGGGTCTCCCTTCCCAGGGGAACCCCCAACCCTCTAAACCCACCTTGCCTCAGTGACTACTGCCAGTCATCATCTAGCCCCCGCTCACTGGGGCAAACTGGAGTCTGTAAAAGGCCACTCATCATCAGGGCTGCCTGGGGGTGGGGGCAAGTGGGGCAATTTGCTCCAGGCCCTGGGCCCCGCAGGGGCCCCCATGAGAGTTTTTCGGGGCCCCTGGAGCAGGATCCTTCACTCGCTCCAGGGGCCCTGTAAAACTCACGGGGCCCGGGCCCCCGGAGCTTCTTCTGCTCTGGGACTTCGGCGGCAATTCGGCGGCAGGGGATCCTTCCGTTCCTGGACCCGCTGCTGAAATGCCCTGAAGACCTGCGGTGGGCGGTCCTTCCGCCCTGGGACCTGCCGCCAAAGTGCCGGGTCTTTGGCGGCAATTCAGTGGCAGGGGCTCCCTGCCGCCGAAGACTCCAGGCTCCCTGAAGCCTCTGGGCGACCCTGCTCATCATTGGCAAGGGGGTCAGACCAGCTGCCTCTGCCTAACCCCGGGCTGCACCTCTGCAACCCCAGTACCTGTGTAGGCCTTCACCAAGGCCTGCAGCCTGGGGATTTACCAGGCTGGAGCTCTCCAGCTCCCTTGCCCTATTCCGCAGCACTGCTCCAGTTCAGGTACCTTCTCTCTCCCCACCTAGAGAGAGACTGCCTCCAGCTTCTGGCCCACAGCCCTCCTGTCGGGGCCAGCTGGGCCCTAATTAAACTGGCCGCAGCTGTGGCTGCTACTCCAATCAGCCTAGCTTGGCTGTTTTAACCCCTGTTCTCCACGAGGGGGGCAGCCACCCCACCATACTTACCATTAGAGCAATGCTAAGGGTGCAGTAAATCAGAAAGATTAATGTCATTTCATGGTTGCGATCTGCTGAACTCCAGCTGTTGCAATTCTGCTGGTTGTTGCTCACCTGGGTCCTGAGGCGAAAGTTACTCCTGCGACCTGGAAGATCGATACAGCTTTAACGAGTTAGCGTGGTAGATGCTGTTTCTATTACACTTGCCTCCTGTTATCCTAATTTTATACACTGCTGAACTGAGTTTACTGATGATTCAAAAGGGTCTGATTCAGTGATTACACAGCCCATGCTCTGGTGCTTTGTAAGATAACAACATTATTTGGTCTCCAATCTTCCAAGTATTCTCTCTCTGTTTTTTGTCAAAGTAGGCCTTTACCTTTCATCTGGATTTCCCCAATTTAGCAGCTATCTGCAAGTGGACCTGATTTAAATGTTCTTGCTGATTCTGCAGGTAGGCATCCATTTTTATTCCCTCCAATTGATTGCCACTGGTGTGGCTGGCACAGAGCTAGAAGTGGGGCAGCAGGTCCCTGAAGACGAAGAGGGTCCAGAGGACCCAGTGACCCCACTAGAGTCCTCATCATCCTCCCCAGACAAGGCAGTGGTGTAGCTCCTAGGATTACTTTGTTAGCTATTATATCCTACTAATCCAGCCAGCCGTATCAAATAATATGTTTCTCTTTCTGAATTAATCTATTTCATATATGATCCTTATATTTTATCAGCATGAATTCCTATGAAATTAGGATGTGTTGAGGCACATGATATGTGTTTCCTAATAATTATACATAGAATAAGTTTTGCTGAAATGCAAGAAGGGCCTGTATCTGGTAAGATCAGCTAACTAGCTAAAAGTATGATCAGTTAATAGTAAATCGGCATAAAGGCTGGCAACCACTGGCACAGATAGAAATGGTCCCTGAACTTTGGGGAACCAAAGGGAGGAACTACACACAACACTGAACAGGTTTATCCGGCATCTGCAACCGGTTGGTAACCGCAGGGTACACCATAAACCTGGAAGTTGCCAAGAGAGCCTAGCTTGGCAGTTTTCGGAGTGAGACGGTCCTTATTAATATGTGGAGAGTAAGTGTCATAATCCACTAACCTATAGGAGAAGGGTACCCATAAATTTCTTAGGGTACGAAAGTAAGATTTGGGTATAGTAGGTTGGGCCTGAATTACATAGTGTCAGGATCCTATAAAAATATAATGTAAGGATATCTTAGAGAGCTTTTTTCTTTTCTTTGTTCTCCTATATTCTATAGCAGGGGTCGGCAACCTTTCAGAAGTGGTGTGCCGAGTCTTCATTTATTCACTCTAATTTAAGGTTTCGCGTGCCAATAATACACTTTAACCTTTTTAGAAGGTCTTTTTCTATAAGTCTATACTATATAACTAAACTAGTGTTGTATGTAAAGTAAATAAGGTTTCAGAATGTTTAAGAAGCTTCATTTAAAATTAAATTAAAATGCAGAGCCCCCTGGACTGGTGGCCAGGACCCGGGCAGTGTGAGTGCCACTGAAAATCAGCTTGCGTGCCGCCTTCGGCACCCGTGCCATAGGTTGCCTACCCCTGTTCTATAGACTTTTTATCTACCTATATTCTATCTTCCATCATGCTATCAGCTCAGCGTGTGCAGTACAGTAGAACTACTCAACATTCCTAACTATTGGGGAAGCCAGAACCATCGCATTATCGGGCATGTCAGGAGTAAGGCTGGTCCTTCACCTCCTATTACCCAGTCTTCAAGGAAGGGTGTGGTATGTTAGGTTAAGGTAATAAATAATAATAATAATAATAATAAGGTATTTATAATAGGAATGTTACCACCAGGAGTTTTGGAATTCTTTTACTGTTTTGCAGTCATAAGTTTCATAGCATTTATTATTCTTTTGTTAATCTCAATAAAGCTTTTATTGATTTGGTATTGTCCTCAGTGTAAGTGTTTTTGCCAAGCACCCCAAGAGTCCTCTCCCGATATAGAACTCTCTGAGTTCTCGGAGCCTGTACTCTGAATTGGACAAGAACCTATAAATCTTCTGGTTGGATGCAATCAGTGGTGAGCCATAACAGCTAACCCATAAAATTCAGGTCAACAGTGGCGGGCACCTCCATCTCGGGGCCGCCCCCTATAGATAGCCATGCCCACCAGGAACTCCTGCACAGGGTGGCACAGAATATGAACCTGCAGGCAGAGGCGGTGGTGGAGTCGGAGGCCCCTATGATGGACATCCAGGCACCAAAAGGACCAGCCAGGATCACTCTACCTTTCATCAAAACTATACAAGCCAAAGCAAAGGCCATTTGGCAGACCCCGGCCTCCATCCCTCCCACTGCTAAGGGTGTGGAGACGAAGTACTTCATACCCTCCAAGGGGTTCAACTACCTGTTCACACACCCACTGTACGGGGAGATTTTGGCAAACCAGTAAAGTGCCTGAAACCACTATGGCTTATTGTTAAACGTGGCCATGTAGCAATCTCAGCTTGACCAAGGCAGGAGGAGAGGGGGTTTTGGGCTGCCACAGAAAGGGCAACTTGACCCCGCGTCCTTCCTGATAAGAATTGTGTTGAAGTTGCTGATACATTTTAGAAGAGCAGGATGTACCCCAGGAATGTCTGTTGGGGTCTCAAGGCTGCAAACTCTGGAAAAACCCACACCTGGTTAATCAATAATCAGAAGGATTCTCTTGCTTGACCATTGAAATTGCTTGCTTAACAAGTTTTCTTTAAGGGACATGTCATTCTATTACTAATGTATAAATAAGGGGGACTCTTTGGGACTGGTCTCTCCCTCTGGATGCATCTTGTGTTCCCCACCGGCAGACAGGCTGCCACTGTGCCACTCGAGAGCCACACTCAGCTTCAGTAATTATCGAAGGTTGGGGGGCGGTGTTACTAACCTGTTGCGGACATGTGTAAGTGCTTGAGACTAAGTAAAGTTTAGCTTTAAATGAAAGCACTCTTGTGTTGTCCTGTTTGTGCCAGCCATCTATCGGTCGGACAGCCGTGTCTCCCCTGACTTGTTTCCTGACACCACCTCGCACAGAGTAAAAGTTACCAAGAGCTTTGGGTTGCAAGAACCCTGGGTAACACCACAGCCTTCCTCAGTCCATTAAGACTGGGTGTTCTGCAGTTATGCCAGGTGATACCAGCATATACCAAGGGGGTGAAGAAGGTCCACGAAATTCTAAGGACCTAGGCAGTGCTGGTGATCGCCCAAATGTCAATAAGTGCCCACCCAAAGGGGGTGGGTCTCTTGACCTATATGGTGTCAATATAACATTGGGCAGAGCAGACATGGAATCCCTTGGATGTTGTCTCTCTCTCTGTGTTGTAACCTAGAGATTACTACATCACAGGCACTAGCTACTTGTGTCACCTGTGACACCACATCTTCTAGTCCAGAGGATCTCAAACTGTGGTCCGCGGACCACCAGTGGTCTGAGAGCTCCATTCAGGTGATCCGCAGATAGTTCCCTCTAAGGTGTGTGCCTGGGCGGCCACACACAAGAGAATAAAGGGCCACCCATCTAATTAGTGGAGCTGCACAGGCGTAGCTCCACTAATTAGGTGCCTGGACCCTGGAGAAGACACACATGTAAGGTGAGGTGGTGGCCTTGGGGGGAAGGTGGGAAGAGGTAGTGGGGTGAGACGAGGGAGTGGGGGGAATTTGGTATGTGCAGGGCTGCAGCGGCCAGAGAAAGAGGTGACTTTCCCCAGCTGCAGGGCTGCAGCTGCCAGGGAGAGACTCCCACTCCTTCCCAGCCCCAGCTTGGGGGCTACTTCGGCGGGGGGAGAGGGCACGTCCATCACATTAGAAAGGTAAGACTACTGATATTAACATATCAGTTGTGTGCTTTTATTTGTAGAACAAAAAAAAGTTTATTATTATTGTTTTTATAGCACTTTTATCCAAAGCACTTTACAATAGTTAGCTAACGGTACAAATAACATTTGGAAAGATCATTAAGTGGTCTGCCGAGACCTTCAGCGATTTTCACATGGTCTGTGGGGGGAAAAAAAAGTTTGAGAACCACTGGGCTAGTCCCTGAACAATTACAGTCTCTAAAGGCACCCCCTCTTCGCTAGTAGGGGCAGACACTAACAGAGGAGAGGATAGCTCCTCCCTCTTTGCTCAGCTCAGCCTATCCTGACCTTTGCATCCCCAGTCACTTCCTCTAAGATGACGCTTGACCCCACCTCCTGCTGTGCCACTCTGGGACTTCCTCCTACTTCCAGCAGCTACTGCTAACTGACTCTCCCTGTGGCTCCTGAGACACTCTCCGACTCTGCTCCTGAAGGTACCGTGTCAGCCTGTGCTAACTCTCCCGCTCTGCTTCTAGTACTTTGGCTCCACCATACCAATGGGAATGGGAATCAATGCTCCGGTCCTCTGATCTCTCTCACAATCTGTCACCATCTGTACCTCCGTACTTGCTTTTACTCTCAAGGAGCTTGCAGTGGCAGGCATTTCTGTAACCCTGCTATACTTGGTGCTGTGTCCCTCGTCTCTCTCTCTAACACATTACAAACACTTTCCAACTCCCTGATTCTCTCCAACAGCCGATCCCGGTCTGATTTATAGCCCTTCAGCGATCTTCAGCTGGCAGCCGCTTGGTCCTGCCAACAGAGTGTTTCCTCTCTTGCTTCCTGTACCCGATACCTACTCCCTTCAAACGTCTCCTCTAACTCCTGCATCTTTTGAAAAAGTACTAATCGCTCCTCTGCCTCTGAATGCAGCTCATTTGTTAACTCCTTAATAGCCTTCTCTTTCTCCTCCAAAGCTTTCTGGGCTTTTCTGAGGGCACATCTACACTGGCAAAGTTACAGTGCCGGAAGTGACAGCACTGATCAGAGAGCACAGAAGGGAAACTGCTGTTGTATGTTCACACTGACAGCTGTCTGTGCAATAATTAGACGGAACCATGAGCGGCGTGTGAACCGCTGGCTGGGGGAGGCTAGCCCCCACCCCACCCCTTCCGCTGGAGGCCCCAACCCTTCCACCCCTGCTGGAGCCAGCATGTCCTCCCGCCCCCAGAGCTTCCCCCCCCCACCACCACAGCCCCCGGCCTAGTCCCGCAGCTAGACCCCCAGGCCCAAAGGAGCACTGGGAGGGTGAGCAGCGCACAGCCTCAGCCGCCCCAGCTTTGGAGCATGGGAAGGTGGGTGGCCCCACCCCCAGAGCACTGGGGGGGCTGGATTCGGAGCCGGAGGACTGGAGCCACAGCCGCATGCAGGGAGCGTCACAGCAGGGGGCAGGGTCACGCCTAATTGTTTGGGGAGGCAAAGCCTCCCCCAGCCTAGGCGACCCACCACCCGTGGAGAGAACATTGCAAGGCCATGCAACACTGGCTAAAAGAGCTAGTGTGATCCTTGGCTGTATAAAAAGGGGAATATCAAGTAGGAAAAGAGAGGTTATATTATCTCTATTTGGCACTGGTGTGACTTCCACTGGAATATTGTTTGGTTCTACCATTCGCAATTAAAAAAAAATGTTGATATATTGGAGCGGGTTCAGAGAAGAGCCAGAAGAATGAATAAAAGATAGGAAAACATGCTTACGAGCAGCTCAGTCTATTGAGTTTAACAAAGAGATGTTTAAAGGTTGACTTGATCAATCTAGAGCTACCTATGTGGAGAACGGAAATGTGATGAGGACCCTTCAGTCTAGCAGGCAAAAATATGATGAGATCCAGTGCCTTGGAAGTTGAAGCTAGAAAAATCTGCACTAGAAATAAGATGCCAATTTAAGTGACAGTAATTAGCCATTGGAACAATTTAGCATAGGTTGTGATAGATTCTCCATCACTGGAAACTTTGAAATCAAGACTGGATATTTTCCTAAAATCAGTGGTCTAGTTAAATAGACTTTGATCCAGGGAAGTCCTATGGCCTGTGTTACACAAGAAGTCAGACTAGATGATCACAATGGTCCCTTCTGGCTTTATAAGCAACAAAAAGGCCAATTTTTCTGCCTCCCCCAACCATAGTCCATATCCCTTGTTAGTAACATGACCCCATTTGTATATTTATTGTGCCAGGTTATGTAGACAACTGTTTAATTTTCCAAATGTTTGGTCTCTTTCCAGGATTACGACCTATGCATCACCTGTTATAACACTAAAAACCACGACCACAAGATGGAGAAATTGGGTCTTGGCCTAGACGATGAAAGCAACAACCAGCAAACTGCAACCACCCAGAGCCCTGGTGACTCTCGCCGCCTGAGCATCCAGCGCTGCATCCAGTCCCTTGTCCATGCCTGCCAGTGTCGTAACGTCAACTGTTCACTGCCATCCTGTCAGAAGATGAAGCGAGTTGTCCAACATACCAAAAGCTGCAAGCGCAAGACCAACGGAGGGTGCCCTGTTTGCAAGCAACTCATTGCTCTTTGCTGCTACCATGCAAAGCATTGCCAGGAGAACAAGTGCCCGGTGCCCTTTTGCCTCCCCATTAAACACAAGCTTCACCAACCGCAATTTCAGCACCGTCTGCAGCAGGCGCAGATGCTCCGAAGGAGGATGGTGAGCATGCAGAGGACCGGTGTGGTAGGTCAGCAGCCAGGATTGCCTTCACCAACCCCAGCCACACCAATAGGCCAGCAGTGTAGCCCATAGAGCTAGTTTAGCCTTTTATTATATTTAGCAGTAACGCAAGGAACCTACAGGCCTGTACCCTGTAAAGACATTAGCTTAAGCAAGATAGAAGAAGAATAGCGTAGCATAGTAGGCCTGTGTCCCTTGGCATACATAAATGGCCTGACAAGGAGAAAGTTTTCTATATGGGCAGCATGGATAGAAAGAGACCATCTATCTGTCTCAGCACCTGTCCTGGGCACTATGAACTGTAAGGAAATTGGGCTCAGTAACTTCCCTTAAAACTAATCTCTCAGGCCTTGTCTACACTACAGGACTATTTCGAATCTACTTAATTCGAATTTGTGGATTCGACCTTATGAAGTCGAATTTGTGTATCCATACTAAATACACTAATTCGAACTTCTGAGTCCACATTAACGGGGCCGGCGTCGACTTTCGAAGCGGTGCACTGTGGGAAGCTATCCCACAGTTCCCGCAGTCCCCGCTGCCCATTGGAATGCTGGGTAGAGCCCCCAATGCCTGCTGGGGGAAAAAATGTGTCGAGGGTGGTTTTGGGTAACTGTCGTCATTGAACTGTCAATCACGCCCTCACTCCCTCCGTCCCTGAAAGCGCCTGCGGGCAATCTGTTCGTGCACTTTTCTGGTCAGTGACAGCGTGGACGCCACAGCACTGCAAGCATGGAGCCCGCTGCGATCCTCGCCGTTTTCTCCTCCTCGCACTTTATCGTCCACCTCTTCCACATTCAGCTGCTGAGAAATTGGGCTACTTTTCAATGGTTCTGCAAGCACTGGGGGACCATAGGGGACGTTTTACCAACATGAACGTCGTATGGCCGGGCAAGGTTCCTGATGCGTGTGTTCTCAGGAACTGTGGGCTGCTCAGACGCCTGCTGGAAGGTAGTTTCTTCCCGTACCACGAAATAACTGTTGTGGATGTGCATTTGCCTATAGTGATCCTCGGTGACCCAGCCTGCCCGCTAATGCACTTGCTCATGAAGCCCTATACAGGCGCCTGGGACAGCGACAAGGAACTCTTTAAATACCAGCGAGCAGCGTGACCTGTGACTGTTCAGTTTCTTTACAGAGAATCTGAACCTGCCCCTGTTTCTTTACCCAGTTACTGTTGACTCTCCTCTTCGGTTAAATACCCCGTTCTCCCCGTTTCCTCCACTTCCAAGACACGTGTAAAAATAAAATACATGTCACACTGTTACTGAGGAGAGGTTTCTTTATTCATGACTTTTCGTTAAAGGGTCGAAACTGGAACGCAGACTGCAGTGGGTAGGGTGTGCGCTGATGTAAAGACCGCCTCTAAACTCAAGGAATGACAGGCTCCTGCTCCTACAGCGGTCCGCATTGCCGGACTGCTTGTTTCAACGGAGCCTGCCATCCCTCCTTTTTGGGATTCTGTGTGCGGGGGGCTATGTGGCCTTGTGGCGGAGGAGGACGGATACAGATTCCTCTGCTGCGTGACTCAGCGGTCCACGACAAGGACCGCTGTATAAGATCTGTACCTGCCCTCCCCCGCTAAAAAGTCACATCCCCACCGCCCACACAGAACCTGGAAACCACCTCCCATACCAACCACGGTGCCTGCTGACTGCACTGTGTGTGTTACCCGCTGCTGATCCGGCCCCCGTGTCTGTACCCTGCGAAAGGTGCCTGTCCTATGCAATTAGCAATGCACTTCCCCACGCACCCCATTCAAACACAGTCTTCAGTGAAGAAACATGACGGAAACAGTACTTAACAGCAAAGTATTTTTATTACTTAAGTACACAGTTATGGGATGGGACTGGGATTGGGACTTGTTTGAGTCCGGAAGGGAAGGACTTATGCAAACGTAGGGTAGGAGAGCTTTTGGTTACTTGAGCACTCTGCTGGGGTGCAGTGACAGTATTCACGGCCCAGGGCGGGCATCCTCCTGGTTATTTGAGGTGAGGGGGGAATGTGACTTTGTGGCGGGGGAGGGCAGTTGCAGAGATACTGCCGGGGGCTCTGTCCTGCAGCGGTCCTGCAGAACATACACAAGTCACCGGAGCGTGTCCGTTTGCTCCCTCAGTAGTACAAGCATTGCTTGAGTCGCCTGCTTGTGTTCCTCACGCCACCTCTCCTCCCATTCGCTGTGTGAGCGCTGGTACAGAGAGACTTTCTCCCTCCACTGCCTCTGCTGGTCCGCCTCGGCTAGGTAGCAGCCCACACATTCATCGAAAATCGTGTCCCTTGTCTTTTTCTTTCGCCGCCTAATCTTCGCCAGCCTCTGCGAGGTGGATGCTGTGGCAGGTCTGGAGACAGTGGAAGCTGTGAGATGGGAAACAGTTAGTTAATTCCTTGCAATGATACTTTTTTGCGAACAATTAACTGAGTCTAGGCTGTCTCTGTGAATTTTTTGTTGAGACCCCTGTGCCTGCTGTTGCACAAATCATTTGCGCGGTGGATTCTGGGTAAATGTCGCCAGTCATTCCTTCCTCCGGGAAAGCAATGGCAGACAATCATTTCGAGCACGTTTTCCATGAAATGCCCTGGCACACGCCATAGCGTGGCAACAATGGACCCTATTTTGCCTTTTGTGTATGTCACCGTATGTGTACTGGATGCCGCTGACAGAGGCGGACCAGCAGCGCTACACAGCAGCATGCTTATGCTTTTGCATGACAGCAGCGATGGTTACCAGGCATACTGCACCGTCTACCATACCATGAACTGGTAAGAAGACGGTAATAAGATGGTCATGGTTACCTGTCCTTTTGCACTGCGCCATTTGGTGCTGTCATAAGTGCCCCTGGTCGATCAGCCAGGGGCGCAAAAGCAAAATTTGGGAATGACTCCCCGAGTCAATCCCTCCTTTTTGGGTATCTAAAAATAGAATCAGTCCTGCCTAGCTTATGGGCAAGTGTACTAGAGAACCACTGTATCATACAACCAGAGACCACAGCTGCTCTCTGTCCAATCCTGCATAAATTTTGAGCTGAACGCTATTCACAGGGTGTGCTCCTGAAACAACCCCACCTGTTCATTCCATTCTTCCCCCAGCCTTCCTGGGTTCCAATACCATTGTCCCCCCACTTGTGTGATGAAGTAATATAGAATGCATGAATAAGACACAGGTAGTCGTTTGTGAGAAATGAGTGGAAGGAAGCCTCCAGCTGCAATGATAGTCCAGAGATGACATTAAGGGGTGTGGAGGAGGGAGCCACTCATCCCTCTGCTAGTCCAGGGGCAATTGAATCTTTTCTTTACAATGAAGGGTGGGGGCTGATGGAGCTCAGCCCCCTGTTGCAATGATGAGGACGGTTACCAGCCATACTGCACCATCTACCATGAAAAATTAGCAACAGGCGGCCTTGACCGACCTGTCCCAAGCAAGTTGGTACGGTCGTTATGGTTACCAGTCCTTTTGCACTGCCCCATGTGCCAATAGGCTGATGATGAGGATGGATTTCCATCTTATTGTACCATCAGCCATCCATAGCGTGGGGGGAGCAAGGATGTTGGTGTTGAGTGCTGCACCATCGCGTCTATCTGCAGCATTCAGTACAGATACGGTGACATGTAAAAGAGTCAACAGAGGATTGTTTTCCCTTTAACTTCTGGGGGTCGGGGGGCTGCGTAAATTGCCGAGCTATGCCCCGACCCACCGCGGACACTGTGTTTGACCCTAAAAGCATTTGGAGATCAGCCAAGAATGCAAATGCTTTTCGGAGACAGCAGGAACTGTGGGATACCTTGCGTCCTCGTTCCCCCCTCCCTCCATGAGCGTCCATTTGATTCTTTGGCTTTCCGTTACGCTCGTCACGCAGCTGCGTTCTGAGTCTGTGCTATGCCGTCTGTCCGTTTATTTATTAAAAATACTTTGGACCAGGCGTAACGTAACATTTCTTCCCCTACTTAGATGCAGGAGTCTCCGAGCGAGATCACCGTGAGGACGGGCACTGAAGGAGATAGAGAGCGCATGCTGCGTGAAATCTAGCACGAACCACGGACCTATGCAGCCGTGCTCTGGGAGGCAGTGCTCCCTGAATACCGCATGAAAGCCTCGCGCGGAAAAGTGTGCTACCACGGAGCACCCAATAAGGCAGCTCTCCCCAGGAACCTCCTGCTGATGCTTATCGATTAACGGCAGGAGAGCTTCGTGGCATTCTCCCAGGAGGATTTCTGTTCTATCACCATATATACAGAGACCTCCTTTTCACACACTTCAGATTCCTGTTATATTAAGAATAAAAGTTAACATGGTTAAAGCACTTACCGACAGATCCTACCCCTGATTCAGGATCCGGGTTCCTGGCCGGGGAGGGTTGGTAGGGGATCTCCGTGACGGTGATGAATAGATCCTGGCTGTCGGGGAAACCAGCGTTGTAAGCGCTATCGCCTGCCTCGTCCTCCACAAACCCTTCCTCATCTTCCCCGTCCGTGAACATCGTCGAGGAACTGTCCGTCGACACTGTCCCATCATCAGAGTCCATGGTCACTGGTGGGGCAGTGGTGGCAGGCTCCGTAGCGTCCGTTGGCCGCTTTGATTTTTTGGTAGGCTTGTCTGGGGTCCTTGATTTTCACGCGGCGCTGCGTTGCATGACGGCTGTATCCTCTGTCTGGATCATGGCTTTGGAGACCTTCTCGTAGGTCTTTGCATTCCGTTCGTTGGAGCGCAGCTCCGAAAGCACAGACTCCTCGCCCCACACACCGATCAGATCGAAGAGTTCCCGGTCAGTCTATGCCGGGTCCCTCTTTCTATTCAGAGATTACATGAACTCCTCTGCTGGAGAGCTCTGCATTGCTGCCGGTGCTGCGGAGCTCGCCCCGATGTGCAACCAGAACGTCAGATTCAAACCGCCCAGACAGGAAAATGAATTCAAATTTTCGCGGGTCATTTCCTGTGTGGCTGGGCAGAGAATCCAAGCTCGGGCTGCTGTCCAGAGCGTCAACAGAGTGGTGCAGTGTGGGATAGCTCCCGGAGCTACTAAGTTCGATTTCCATCCACACCTAGCCTAATTCGAACTAGCCATGTCGAATTTAGCGTTACTCCACCTGCCGGGGTGGAGTACCAAATTCGAACTAAAGAGCCCTCTAGTTCGAATTAAATGGCTTCCTGGTGTGGACGGTTGAGCGGTTAGTTCGAATTAACGCTGCTAAATTCGAATTAAAGTCCTAGTGTAGACCAGGCCTCAGTGATTGCAGCATATTTTATTCCAGGGGAAGCAGTTTGTCCATGCTCGCCCCACAGCATTTTGAAAAGGGCCGTTTAACATCCCACCTCTGTGTTCCCAATGCCCTTGACAGGCTCCTCTCTCATCCTAGGCAAACTGCTGGTGTCTATGGCCTGGCTCTGAAGCCTGAACTCCTTGTGACAGCGCTGGTCAGGAGGGTCCCAGAGCTCCAGGCTGTAGTGACTAGCCCTGCTCAGGGAGTGCTTCTCAAAGATGAAGTGGTGCTGCAGCCTCCTGCTGAAAGTGGCCTCAGACTTCAAGCTGAGTAAGACCAATGCACTGTGGGGTTGGTCAGGCTGTCAAGGCTAAGATGCTGGAGGTGCCCTTTTAGCTACTAACCTAATGGGACAAAATCCTTCATTAAATCTTTCAGGTAATTCTTGGGTTAGTCCTGGGCAGAAATATCTCAGGAGAGAGGGTCTGTATGGGCCATCTACAGGAGCTGTCTTGAATTATTTCTCCCCACAAATCCCTGGGTTTCTACTAGTTGCTGTGAAGAACTGGGTGCTGGGGAGGGGAGGTTGGATTTAGTGCAGCATATGCCCCCTTTAAAGTTGAGGGACATAGATTTGCCACCCTCTGCATGACCTTCCTCTTCCATTGCCAGGTACCTCACCATTCCTGAGAACCTGAAATCCTTGGCCCACTCTACCCCCTCTCAGGAGTCTCAGCCCCCTGGAAGCCCCTCCCCCGTACTGTTCTCACCCAGGACCCCATCTCCCCTACTCCACACCGGACCCCCTCCCTGCTGGCAAGCCTGGCCCTTGGGTGATGTGTCTGTCTCTCTTCCCGGCTGGTCCTTGGTGCTGAGAGGTACCATCGTGGTTTTGGCAACTGTCAGGTGAGGCCCCAGCCTGCTGCGCCTACAGAGCAGGACCTGGGTGGCTGCCATGGCATGCTTCCAGCCATGATGAGCATGACTGCTAGTTACAAGATCACCGCACAGGCATCAACAAAACGAAGATCAGCAAGTGACACCTCTTAACTGGCAAGAGAGTAGAAAACCCAGTCCAGTCGGTGGCAACCCTATTTTCCATGGACCTGCTTAAACATGGTCAGGCCGTGGTCCAGGTGTTGTGCCCCCACTCCAGCTCTGCAGCCTAGAACACAGACTCTGATCTGCGGATGCTCCACCGGAGCCGCGGGACCAGCGGACCCTCCGCAGGCACGTCTGCAGGAGGTCCACCGGAGCCGCGGGACCGGCGACCGCCAGAGCGCCCCATGCGGAGTGCCGCCATGCTTGGGGTGGCGAAATCGCTAGAGCCGCCCTTGACATCTACACTGGCAAAGTTACAGTGCCGGAAGTTACAGCACTGTTCAGAGAGCGCAGAAGGGAAACTGCTGTTGTATGTTCACACTGACAGCTGCCTGCACAATAATTAGACGGAACCATGAGCGGCGTGTGAACCACTGGCTGGGGGAGGCTAGCCCCCACCCCACCCCTTCCGCTGGTGACACCTCTTAACTGGCAAGAGAGTAGAAAACCCAGTCCAGTCTGTGGCAACCCTATTTTCCATGGACCTGCTTAAATGTGGTCAGGCCGTGGTCCAGGTGTCGTGCCCCCCCTCCAGCTCTGTAGCCTAGGACACAGACTCTGATCTACCTTTGGTAGTGAGGGTCATCTCTCAGTGATTAGTGGCTATTCTGGGCTATAACTGTTCTGTACTCACTGGTTATGAAAATGCTTTAGGATATTGTTTTCTTTTCTGGTGCAGTCAAACTATTAAACAATGTGTGTTCACCACTGTTATTAGAGTGTGTTATTTTATAACATCCTTCACACTGTACTGCCAGTACCAAGTGTTCAAAGCGCATGAGTCAGCCCCCTCCCCCAAAAAATCATGAGATTAAATAAATATTTAACATTTTGGGGTCTGTGTGTTTGTCTTAGGATTTTTGAGCCACATTTTCATGCTTTTTTTCTCTACCGATGCAGGCTCGAAACAATTTTTTTTTTAAATGAAAGCTGAAATTCTCACTAAATCACCTGACGCCTGGGGCTAGGGTTTTAAAAAATGTACCAAATATCGTGCGACTTGTATAACACCCCCTGTCCTTCCTGGGTTACTCGGGAACAGGCAACACTCCCCTGTGTGCCTGGGCGCCTGATGTTGTTGACATTAAAGAAGATGCTGAGTATCCCAGTAGTGCTGTTGGATAGGTGGGAATCCTTTATCCAGCCCTCTGCTACAGTCTCTTTACTCCTAAAGGAATTTAAAATTGGCTGTGCCTCCACCTGGCTGGCCCCTGTACACACTCAATGGCATGCCTTGGGAACCTCCAGGAATAAAGGTATTCTAATAATAAATCATCATAATATAATTTGTGGCATGAGTGTAACTCAAAAATACCAATTATAAATAATATACATCCAATATATTTACATTAGAGTTAACACAGCTTTACTTAACTTAAAAAATCAGGGTAGAACCGTCTAAGATTACATGTCCCTACCAATTTAAATCCACAGGGGGCACCTGAATAAAATCAATTAACAAATATAGTATACAGCAATAAATGAAACTTCTCTAACTGGCATTTACACTGCCACCACCCCGCAGTGCACACTCCTCTGGATTTCAGAGTCCTGGACCCTTGCGTGGGCGCACTGGAAGATCTGCAGCTGGAGACAGCTCTCTGTTGGTTTTGTGTATCAGTCCAGCCAAGGCAACATGCTGCACAACCCCTCAGACGATTGGAGCCGGCCCCACCAAAGGTCAGCAGCTCTGGGTCCTGGTTCGGTGGGAAGATCGCTCTGCCTCTCCTCAGACTCAGACTCTCTGCTGTGCCCCTTCCCTTGCAAGTACTTTCCCAAACCAGAGTGGGGGTTACTCCTAGTTCCTTCACTGCAGGCCCCCCTCAGTCAGCGCTAGACACAGCAACCGTGTCTGCCTTGGCTCCAGTGAAGCCACCAGTAGCCCCTGAGGCTCTCTGCTCGATCAAAGCCCCGGCGGGCTCTCAGCAGCAGCTTCTGGCTTCCTAGCAGCAGTTCCTGGTATGGACAGAGCTCCACAGCAGCAATCTCATGGCTTTTCCCAAAATGGAGTCTGATGCCGTCTCTCCCTGCATGAGGTAGTCTCCCCCTCTTTCCCCAAGGTATCATGGGAGTTGTAGTCTCTAAGGCTAGATTGCAGCACACAGGCTTTTCCCCTGGAACACTCCCAGTAAAGTTCAGAGGCCCCTCTAGTAAAGGGTGCCTATACTTGCAATTAAAATCATGAGTTGGCACCACTGCTCACAGCACAGATAAGAAATGATAGTCCCTGCCCTAGAGAGTTTGCAGTCTAATTTCAGCTCATGATAGACTGAAGGGGTCACAGTACAGTAGGGTGGGGTGGCAGATGAAGGGTTGGGTGACAGCACTTAGACTGGAGGGTTCCTCAGCAACATCATATGCCGAGAGTGACTCATTCCCAGTAGGCCTTGTGATATAAGTGCGTCTTCCCAACAGGTGTAACTGAGGAGAGGGTGGTGGCCTCATGAACCAGCCTTCTGGGGCTAGAGGGCAATGTGGGAAAAAGCCTAGAGCTGGCTGTGGGAGAAGTGACAAAGGGAGCACCTAGGCTGGCATCAGTGGTGGGATGACATAAAACACAAGGTCCGATTAAATAGGTGCGGGTGGAGTAATGCAGAGCTTTGAAGGCAAGGAAAAAGGGCTCAATTCATCAGTGTGCAAGCTGCTGCCAGGCCACACTGCTATTTTTTCGGGCACTAGCTTGAGCAGAGCTAGCACATGTACATCTACCCAAGCAGGGAATCTCCTCTCCCAGCTGCTGTGGAGCCACCCCACAGGGCACTGTGATAGTGCCCCTCCCCTTCATTTGACAGAAGCAGTCAGAGCCTGCAGTGCATTCTGGGTCGTCATGCTGCAGTGCTGGTGTAACGCCAACAGACCCCGGTCACCAACAGGATCAATAGAACTGGGGACCTCTGGAGCTTAGTGCATGAGCCTCTACTGCATGAGCTAAAAGCTGGCTGGCTGTTAGCTAAAGCTGTAGAGCAGACTCTTCCCCCCCCAACCCCCACTTACTCACTTACTGGGACAGAACACCCACAAGGCGTGGGTTACACAGGCACTACCAGAGTTGCCGACCCCTGAGCTAGGCCCTTAAACCCCAGAATGTGTTTGGGAGTGTTCAATTAGTCTCCTTTCCTAGGTCTAGTACAAACCAGCATCTCAGTGTTGCCAGATCTGACTTTTTGCACCAGCTTGTGTCAGAGCTGAATTTGGTCCAATATTTAACTCTCTTCTCCCACTTTGAGATGATGGTACGTTGCAGCACAGCTCCTCAGAAAACGAAGCAGGAAATCAAAAGCCTTCACCACACTGTCAAGATTTCTGTGAAGAAATATCATGTAGCCTTAATCAACCATATTACCCAGTTTAAGAGCCTGCCATCTGCAGCTACTACACACACCTACTGCTAGTGCCTTTCAGCATTGTACTGTTACAGTATTAATGTGCATTAAAGCAAGTTACACACCATTTGCCCAGCATGTTGTATTTCAAGCTCAGGTCTTATCACTCAGCATTGCAGAGGTTTACAGATGTCAAGGTTCCCCCCCACACACTCTGAACTCTGGGGTACAGATGTGGGGACCTGCATGAAAGACCCCCTAAACGTATAGACTCTTCCCCCCCCCAACCCCCACTTACTCACTTACTGGGACAGAACACCCACAAGGCGTGGGTTACACAGGCACTACCAGAGGAAGGCAGCGCTGAGGGACCCCCCTGGGATCTGCCTGTGTGGAGTGCTGAGGCTTTTCTCTGCCAGTTTTAAAGAGACAGGATTCTAACACCCCCCCCAAATATTTTTAAGCTGTGCATGGCTGGGGGAAGGGGCCTCCTGGGAGATTTCCCAGTGCCCCAGTGGGCTACACTGACCTTAGGTTGAAGTGTCAGTGATTGAGAGCGCCAGTGATCGAGAGCGCCATTGGTGGTACAGCTGTACCAGATTATTGCCCCAATGGTATGACAATCTATGTTATTGTCTCCCCTTGGTTGCTTAGCCACTGGCTTTTAAGGCCTTCTCTCCAAGGCTGATGGAGGCTGTTCAAAGGTGATCAAGGCTGATCCAGGGAACAAAGGCTCAAACAGCCCCCAACACACACACTCCCAACTGACCCTGTAACTTTAAGTAACCTGTAAGAGAAAGAAAAACAAACAGCCAAAAACCAAAAACAGCCAAACAAGCGTGCTCACTCATCCCAAGATTAGTACGCGCACCTTGTTCGTTCAGCAAGGGCAGGGGCGGCTCTAGGATTTGCACTGCCCCAAGGAGGCGGCACGCCGCGGGGGGCGCTCTGGCGGTCGCCGGTCCCGCGGCTCCAGTGGACCTCTAGCATGAAAATTTATCATCTTGTATGACAGGGATAAATCATGCATGCAAATCATGCATCAAAGTCGTAAAATGAACTACAAATGTAATAAAAAAAGGTATTCAAAAGTTTAACAAGTTGGAGGGGCGGTGCACGGAAGATGCTCCTCGCCTAGGGTGCCATTTGGTCTAGGGCTGGCCCTGCATCCGTCTGTGCTGTATTTTCAAGAATAAATATATGATGAAGGAGGACTCCATGAAGGAGAAAGGGAAGAACTTTTCTCACTTATAGACACTGGGGAATTTAACTTATGAAAGGGTTTTGACAAAAGGATGCCTGCGTGATCCCATCTACACCCTAAGAAAATAAAAAGGTAAGCCCCTTTTGTGACATGGACACTCAGTCACTCAACTTCTACCCCCATTCCAAAATAGTTAATTCTGGCATCTATTAACAATGGCCTGCAGCCATTTGACCTCTGGCTGTGATATTAAATTCTGCAGTAAGTCTCAGGAAAACATTCTTCCATTTTTTTCTAGTTGAAAGTACAAAAGAATAAGAATTAACATATATGGCAATAAATGACTCAGGGGATTGGTTTTGTGGCATATGGAGTCTTTCACTTTGATCATTGGCTGAAATTTAATCCAAAAGATAGTGACCCAAATTGTTGCCATTTTGTGGCTGTTTGCAAAATTGGTTGGGGGAGAAGAGGCTTCCGTGCAGTGGTTTAATTCTAGCCCCTACTGGAGAACTACCCACATCTCACAAACCACAATAACAGCTGGCAGTATTTAGTACCCTCATTGGTTCTTTCACGTTAAGGACAAAGGACCTGATCCAGACCTCATGAAATCAATAGAAAGACATCCCGGTAACTTAAATGGATGCTGGCGGAAGCCCTAAATGTGACATTTAGATTCAACTTCCCACCCATCCCCAAAGGAGGGCCCTCTATTTCAAGCCTGAGGCACATTGGCAGGGGAATGGTGTGTATGGGAAGCTTGCACAGGCTTTGGCTTGTCAATCTGGCGTACTTCACCAATGCTGAATTCAGCTAGGCCAGGGGTCGGCAACCTGCAGCTCCCGGCTCGCCCGGGGAAGCACCCTGGCGGGCCGGCCCGGTTTGTTTATCCGCCGCGTCGGCAACTTCGGCCGATCGCAGCTCCCACTGGCCGCGGTTCGCGGTCCCAGGCCAATGCGGGAGGCAGGAAGCGGCGTGAGCCGAGGGATGTTCTGGCCGCGGCTTCCTGCCTCCCGCATTGGCCTGGGACCGCGAACCGCGGCCAGTGGGAGCCGCGATCGGCCGAAGTTGCCGACGCAGCGGATAAACAAACCGGGCCGGCCCGCCAGGGTGCTTCCCCGGGCGAGCCGGGAGCCGCAGGTTGCCGACCCCTGAGCTAGGCCCTTAAACCCCAGAATGTGTTTGGGGGTGTTCAATTAGTCTCCTTTCCTAGGTCTAGTACAAACCAGCATCTCAGTGTTTCCAGATCTGACTTTTGCACCAGCTTGTGTCAGAGCTGAATTTGGTCCAATATTTAACTCTCTTCTCCCACTTTGAGATGATGGTACGTTGCAGCACAGCTCCTCAGAAAACGAAGCAGGAAATCAAAAGCCTTCACCACACTGTCAAGATTTCTGTGAAGAAATATCATGTAGTCTTAATCAACCATATTACCCAGTTTAAGAGCCTGCCATCTGCAGCTACTACACACACCTACTGCTAGTGCCTTTCAGCATTGTACTGTTACAGTATTAATGTGCATTAAAGCAAGTTACACACCATTTGCCCAGCATGTTGTATTTCAAGCTCAGGTCTTATCACTCAGCATTGCAGAGGTTTACAGGTGTCAAGGTTCCCCCCACACACTCTGAACTCTGGGGTACAGATGTGGGGACCTGCATGAAAGACCCCCTAAACGTATATTCTACCAGCTTAGGTTAAAAACTTCCCCAAGGCAGAAATTTCTTTCCTTGTCCTTGGACGATATTGCTGCCACCACCAAGTGATTTACACAAAAATTCAGGGCAGGGTCACTTGGAATCCTTATCCTCTCAAAATATTCCCCCAAGCTCCTTCACCCCCTTTCCTGGGGAGGCTTGAGAATAATATACCAACCAATTGCCTTTAATGTAAGTACAGACCAGACCCTTTATCTTTAGGACACTAATATCAATCAGGTTCTTAAATGAAGAACTTTATTATAATAGAAAAAGTAAAAGAATCATCTCTGCAAAATCAGGATGGAAGGTAACTTTATAGGGTAATAAAAAGATTTAAAACACAGAGGACTCCCCTCTGGATTCAGCTTCACAGTTACAAAAACAGAAATAAATAAAACTACCTCTTAGCATAGGGAAAATTCCCAAGCTAAAACAAAAGATAACGTAACGCATTTCCTTGCCTTACTTACAATTTTTATAATCTTAGATGGATCATTTCAGGTAAGTTTTCAGGAGATGTTGTACCTGCCTGGTCTGTCTCTCCATCCGGAGAGGGAACAAACAAAGAGAGCACAAACAAAACTTCCCCTACCCCCGATTTGAAAGTATCTTCTTTCCTTACTGGTCCTTCTGGTCAGGTGCCAACCAGGTTATTTGAGCTTCTCAACCCCTTACAGGTAAAGTGATTCAGTACAGCTGCCAAAGAGGGATTTTATGCAACTCTTTCCTTTATATTTATGACAGCAGGTTTAACCATTCTGACATCAAGTTAGTTGGAGTGACTGAACTGGACAAGAGGGTGGGAGTGCCTTTACTTCAAGTGTCTTGACTCTATCTAGGGATGTAACATGGGAGACTCTTGGTAGCCACTTGACTTCAGCAGAATCAGTCCTTCCTCCAGCAGAATGAGGAGGATTTCTTCCCTGGTGAAGGCAGGTGGTCACAGGAGTCCCCATCAGTGCATGTCAGAGGAATTGAAGGGAGCCGTGCTAATAAGCCTCTAGCACCAAGTGTGATTGCAGAAGGATAATTTCCTATTTACTGTATTACAGTAGCACCTCGAGGCCCCAGTGGAGATCAGAGCTCCATCCTACTAGGCACATTACAAACATGTAGTAAAAGATAGTGTGCGCAACAAAGGGTTAATGTTCCAAATAGCTCATGGGTGAGAAGGGGAAAGAGGTGAAATGACTTGCTCAAGATTACAACAGGCAAGTGGCAGAGGTGGGAATGGACACCAGGTCTCCTGCTACCTAGTCCAGTGCGCTATCATTTTCCAAAATCCCTACATCTTGACTGTCCCACTATAAGTGGTTAAAGGAGTTTTCAAGTCAAGCTGGGAGAGTGTCCTTGGCAGATGGTCTGGGGGGGCTAGTGAATTTCCTGGAGTTCGACTTACATTCTTCATTTTAACTCTGCAAGTTTCCTAGGGCTTGTCCACATAAACACTTAGCTCATGGCAAGCGGGGAGGTGACTGTACGGCACACTAGTTTGCTGTGTACTATGGGTCCATGTGGATCCTGCTGCCATGCATTAAAAGTTCCATAGTGCACTTTGATCTATCCCGCTTTGAAATGGGAGTAGGCTAAACACACTAGGGAATGTGTAATGTGTGGGAGCACGGCACATTCAGACACTGTGTCCATAGCATGCTAGTGCACTGTATATTGACACACAGCTTGCTAGGAACTAAGTATTCATGTGGACAAGCCTGCTAGCTTCCCTACTGAACTATACCTAGAAGGACTAATTTGTTTTTTCTGCCTAAGAGACAGAACCTGCTGTTGGCATATCCAGCAAAATTTGCAGATAGCCCAATAAATGTGAGTTAAGGCCCCCTGTGTGTGTTTCCAGTGGTCCTGTACAATTCCCAAAGAGGCTTTGTGTGCCAGTACCATGAGTTTAGACTTCTGTATAGAATTCTCTGCTTTTATTCCCCCTTATGATGTCTGTCCATTCCCTCCATAGTGTCCAATTTATTACACAAGCAGCAGGAACATACCACTCATCATTTATCATTAAATATTTAAAGGGGTGCAAGACGCATGTCGTCATATATGGCCACTGCATTCAAAACACCCAGTTCTATATTCTCTCTTTTTTTCAGTTTGGAATTGAAATGTTTCAATTGAAATGAACTCAGACCAGGGCTCAAAAACTTCAGCAAGATCTGCTGAGCCATTCTGGAGTTACGAGAACCAGGTAAAAACACATCACTCTAAAACGCACACACATTGTTTGGGGGAAAGATAATTTTATCCATTGGTGCTCTTGCCCTAATTTTAACCTGTTGGCTATTGTGGGGAAATTCATATGAACACAACTAAGCTTGCTGACATTGATTCTCTACTCTGGATTTAAGTAAGCTAGTTGGTTAGGTTTATAAAACATCAGTAAGCACTTCTACTATTCTCCAGCTATTTTATATAATTTAATTTTTTCATATCACATCACATGACAGACCAGTCTCTTCACCTGAATAAACATCCACTAAAATGCACTATTACAAATGGCATCTCCATCATCATGGCAAATCCCAAAGGGACATAGCAGGGCCGCCCAGAGGATTCAGGGGGCCTGGGGTCTTCAGCAGCAAGGGGCCCCCCACTTTGGCAATAATTAGGCGGGGGGGTCCTTCCGCTCCGGGACCCGCCGCTGAAGTGCCCCGAAGACCCGACACTTCAGCAGCGGGTCCAGGGCGTAAGGACCCCCCGCTGCTGAATACCCAGAGCAGAAGAAGCTCCGGGGGCCCAGGCCCCACGAGAGTTTTCCGGGCCCCCCGGAGCGAGTGAAGGACCCCGCTCTAGAGGCCCCAAAAAACTCTTGTGGAGGCAAATTGCCCCACTTGCCCCACCCCCTGGGTAGCCCTGGGACATAGCCTCCTTGGAGATCGAGTGCCACCTGGATCAATTTCTAGCTAAGTCCTTAAGACAGTCTGGCTGGAGGTTCAGTTTATTTCCCTCACTGGTGATTTTATCATGCCACCGAAGCTTTTGTTGACCATGTGATTGCTGGCTGTGTAGCAGAATTTCCTTGGCAAACACGCGTCATAATTTGTTGATTTTCTATCCTAATAATATGCCCGTACCACAAAAGCTGCCAAAAGGCATCTCCAGAACTCCGCAAATGCCTGAGTAAATGGGTTTTGTAGCTTGCCTGGCAGGTCTGGCAGACCAAAGAGTGGGGAGAGGATTCCGGAGTGAAGGGTCCTACACAGGTACCTACTGGCAGCTCCCTCATGTTCAAGTTGAAGCTTTTCCTGGTGTGGGATGGGGAAGAAGGGGTCTCTCGGATCATTGGTTTGGGGACCAGGCTAGAGCTTTAAGAGGTACTTAGGTGCCTAAGTCCCAATTTCAGGCACTGCTACAATCCACAGAACTCCCATTCAGCTGCTGCCTAGCCCTGGAGAAGCCTAAACTTGCCTGTGCCTAAACCTTTTTCTTCCGGGCATGCACACTGCTCTCTCACTCTATCTGTCTGGACGCCTATCTAAGCCTACCTAAGCCTCAGAGCCACTCACAGTGAAACACAGGCATTCAGCTGCCCAAGCCACATGCAGGGGCCTGATCCTGTAAACAGCCTCTAAGAATGTCTACTGGATCGAGTCCCTCAGGTGAATCTGCACAAAGCCCGTGAGGGAAAGGAGCAGCAGCCCCTTTATCATCTTAAACCTAGTGGCTAGGGTCCCAGCATGTGGGAGATCCCCGGTTCAAGTCCCCCTTGCCTGATGAGGAGAAGGGATTGGAACAGCCATCTGCCACCTCTCAGCTGGGTGCCCTAACCGCAGAGTTATAGAGTCATTCTAACTCTGTCTCAAAGTATTCCGTTGTTTCATTAAAGTGACACAACTTCAGTAGGAGAGACTGAGGGAGCCCTGCATGAGAATATCCCATAGCCTCATGGTTAGGGCATGCCGCTGAGAGGGGCAGATCCCTGTTCAAATCCCTTCTCATCAGAGGGAGAGGAGACTTGAACCGGGGGTCTCTGACAGCATAGGTGAATACCCTTGGCTGAAGGTTATAAGGGAAGGCTTCCTACTCTCTCCCTGCCCCACATTTTGTTTCAGGTCCCACATGCAACTTAGACAGCAGAGTGCCTATCTTCCCCCATTTCACAAATCACTAGCACAGCTAGGTGCCTCCCTGCACCCTAGACTGCACCTATCTCCAAGAGAGGGGCAGGATCAGTGGCAGATTAATGCTTCTGCCACCTCTAGGCCCTGAAATAATTGCCGCCCCTATATGAACTTGTTTTCATTTGTTTACAGATTCGTTTTAACTAAAATGAATCTAAATATAATGAAAAAAATTGAACATTTACAAGTTTTATTATAAATAAAATTACAAGTACAGCGGACCCTTGCTTGAATGCATGTCTGTATAGCACGATTTCGCTTATAGAGCGGGACCGCGCATGGATCCAAAACTGAGAACCGCTTAATTTCTTCCTTCCACTCATATTATTAACGTTTAGTATTCTCGTGAGTATGTTTACTAAATGGCGTCGCGCCGTCATTTGTGGTTTCAATACACGCTATGATTGGTAGAATCATGGCGTCACTGATGCCGTGATTACAAAAATGCTGCTATTATAAATTTGCCGCCCCTGCAAATTTGTCGACCTAGGCGATAATACGCTGCTGGGCAGGATTGAGCACACATCCCCTCTGGTCAGCATCTCCTATTGGCTAGCTTAGATGGCTCCCCACCTAGCATGCCAGCTTTGTGGACCACATTCTAAGATATCTCTCTCCCCCCATTCAGTGTTTAAGGAGCCCAGCCTAACTCAGGCTTTGTGGACTGCAATGCTGGAGTTCTAGAGCATAACAGCACCTACATCCCTTCCTGGATCGCAGCTCTGCTCAGTTCAGCCTTCTGAAAGACATGGCTTAACCCAGCAAGATGATACCTCTTGGCAGAAATCACTTGCACAGCTCACACACATTGCTGGCTTCTCCATTAACCTCTAACTGCTCAAAAGAGAAACCCAGGCATCACTGTGGACAGCTCAATGAAAAGCCTCTGCAACAGCAGTCAGAAAAAGAAAGCTAGGACGTGTTAAGGCTGCCTAAGGAATGAGATGGAAATACTGAAAATGTCGGTATAGAAATCCTTGATTCACCCCGATCGTGTTGAGGTTTAGTTACCCTCACTCAAATCAAGGGGGTGCAGAAAGTGAAGTCATTCAGATACAGGCAAGAAAAGCGGTTAGAAGGAGGGAAAGACTTGTGTGTGAGAGGAGAGTGCAGAGACTGGGAGCATTTAGTTGAGAGAAGGGACAGAATAGAGATCTATAAAATAGGACTGGCCTGGAAAAGGAAGATCAGACACTCTCTCTTTTCATAGTATAAGAACAAGCAGACAGTCACCGAAACTCAGATTTTTTTTAAATACACACACAGACACGCTACAATAATCTATCACAAAATACAATTTAATTCAAAAGCTTAAGGAACAGCCATTTAAATGGAGAATGAGGACAGCCACAGTTTATGTTAAAAAGGAAAACAGAGAATTAGCAATATAATGAACTCTCATATTTCAGAGCACCAGCCAAACTAGAAGTGACAAGGGCTAACACACAATTTATCCTATGCACAGATTAGTCCATAAGCGTCTACTAGAGCAGTGGCTCTCAACCTTTCCAGACAACTGTACCCCTTTCAGGAATCTGATTTGTCTAACATACCTCACTTAAAACCTACTTGCTTATAATATCAGACATAAAAGTACAAAAGTGTCACTGCCACACTGTTACTGACAAATTACTGACTTTCTCATTTTTATAATATAATTATAAAATAAATCAGCTGGAATATAAATCTTGTACTTACATTTCAGAGTATAGCACATAGAGCAGTATAAACAAGTCATTGTCTGTATGACATTTTAGTTTGTCCTGACTTTGCTAGTGCTTTTTATGTAGCCTGTTGTAAAACAAGGCAAATTTCTAGATGAGGAGAAGACCTCTGCATATCCCCAGGGGTACATGTACCCCTAGTTGAGAACCACTGTATTGGAGTCAGGGGCGGCTCTAGGAATCCCGCCGCCCCAAGCAGGGCGGCGCGCCGCGGGGCGCGCTCTGGCGGTCGCCGGTCCCACGGCTCCGGGGGACCTCTGGCAGACATGCCTGTGGAGGTTCCGCTGGTCCCGCGGCTCCGGTGGAGCATCCGCAGGCATGCCTGCGGGAGGTCCACCCGAGCCGCGGGACCAGCGGACCCTCCGCAGTCATGCCTGCGGGAGGTCCAGTGGTCCTGCGCCTCCAGTGGACCTTCTGCAGGCATGACTGCGGAAGGTCCGCCGGAGCCGGCTGCCACCCTGCCGGCAAAATGCTGCCACAAGCGCGCGCTTGGCGTGCTGGGGTCTGGAGCCGGCCCTGATTGGAGTGCTTTTTGCACCATCTTCTGAAACATCTGGTGCTGAACAGTTGGAGAGAGGACACTGGACTAGAGGGACTGCTGGTCTGATGTGGTATGGCAATTCACATGCCTCTACCTTTCTCAGCTTCAAATGCAGGTTTCTGCCAATGCGATGCAAACATGTAAAAAAAGAGTGAAACTTTTTGTAAAAATACATAACAGAAGACTCACAGTTTTATGACTTGTTGGGTTTATGCCTGAGCTGCTGTTATTGGGCAATGGAGCCAGCTTTTTGCAGTGCTTGGAAAAACCCCATCCCTCCCAAATGCCAAACTTTCTTCTCTATAACAGAACATTCACCAATAAACGTAATGCTAAAAGACTAAACCCTGACTCAGCATTGTTGACCCAGGCAAGATGTATGTCAAAAATACACCAAGGCAGCCCCTTAATATGACTACAAGGAAATCTTTGTATTTTCTCAAACAGTGACTACAGATAAGAGCTGCTTTATATTGATTTATTAAAGGCAGCACCTACTAGCCCATCCCTCCAGGGTTTTGGAAAGCCTCATCTTAATTCCTTTCCCTTTTAACCCATGTTGAAGTAGCAGCCCAGCTATTGTTCTGTCCTACCAAATCCCTCACTTTGCTTAGGCCCTGGTCCTGTCATGAGCTCTGGGCAGGTAAATCCCTGCACCTGTGCAGAGCCCCGGGAAGTCTCTAGGCCTGTGCATCGACACAGACGTCCACCTTCAGAGAGCTCATTGAAACAGGGGGAGGGGGTTTTACTCATGGCAGTACAAAAACTCTACACTCTCAGCCAATCAGAATTGTCTGGGAGCCCCTCCATTGATCAGCCACTGACACAAGGTGTAGCTGAGGAAGTTTCAAAGGAGGATTTGCCATTATATGAATAATGTGGAGCAAACAGTTAATCTGGTCTATAGTTTAAATGTAAAAATTACTCACTCGGTACAGTCTCTTTTATTACCTTTTCCCCCCCAGCAAATCTGATTGTGGCTAGGTAAGCTGGGACTCCTGCGCAGGACAGACTTAATAACACAGCTGTATTGGCTTCAAAATAGGTTTGTGGGTGATCCTGTGGTTGTGAGCCTTTAGCTAATGAGATGGTAACTCCTTTCTACCACACCCTCACCCCAATTATTTATTGATTGAGATTAGGATCATTTGCTAAAGAGGGGTAGTGCCAGTAGCAAAGCTAATTGGAATATAAAGAAAAGCCAGGGCTCTATAGCTAAGCTTTCCTGGAGGGAAATGCATGTAAGTATGGGAATAGGGAAGTGTGTAGTAGGGGGCTGCTGTTAAGTAAACTGATTATTTTAATATAAAGCTTGAAGAGTGGGTCTCTTCCCTCTGGCATTGTGCTTGAAAGCTTTTGATTTTTGTGATCTTACTTAAAAAGTGGATGTGATTATTTAACAGTTCTGTATAGCAAGGCTGCTAAGTACTGTTCCTCCACCCTCTTAAACCCAGGGCTGTTTTATGGTGCCAGGCTAAAAGAGAGAACTTTCTTTCCTTCACTGCATGGAAAAAGCTAGCATGTCAAGAATGAAAACACACAATATCTACAACTACACTAAGTAGGAGATGGCCACAGGATAGTAGAAAACTGGTGGTGATATGTATGTACCTTGTCTCTCCCTTTTCTCTGCTTACAACCACAGAGGGGGTGAGACCCTAACTTTTGGAAAAGGTGACTCTGCTGTTGACAGTCCTAGATGTGTTGCTGCTACTTCTCCATGCTGCCCTGTTAACATTGGGCACCTGGGTTTTTCTCTTGCTTGTACCACCCTTCCTGTGAGGCAAAGCCCTGTGTTGGTTTCTAACAGACAACATGTGGCTTGGAAGACACTCTGACCTCCCCAACAAACTGTGGGAAAGCTATTTTTCTCCTTGTGTACATCCACCAACACTTTCTTGCAGCCTTTTCTCTGGCTGATGTATAGTAAGAGTCTACAGTTTTCACAAACAACTGCCTTCTCCTTAGGGAAGAGGAAGAGGCTTCATAGTATGTTGTTTCTACATAGTCTAGTTTTCAGATTGGCTAGGGGCTGGGTTTTCAAGGTTGGTAGGAAGACAGTGATTGGCTCTGGGGGTTGGGTAAAGTGGAAGAGGGGCACCTGAGATGAACAAAGGATGTGAAGGAATGAGGAGAAAGCAGGGAGGAATTATATTTTAATGAAGGTCTGTGCTTCAGATAAACAACAAATAAAAAAACCTGACCATTTTAAGGCTGTAAGAGCAAGCTATCCCAATGCAAAGGAAACCTAGGAAGTATGGTTAGAGACCATGCTGGCTTAACCAGGAGATCTTCAATGACCTGAAACTCTAGTCCTACGGAAAGTAAAAACTAGGGTCAATTACAAAGGATGACTATAAAAATCTCATGCATAGAGGGCCAAAGGAGATTAAACTAGCTGGGAACATAAAAGCTAACAAAACATTTTTATAAAAACATCAAAGAAAGAAGACCAAGAATGGAGGAGGGACTTTGAGGGGGCTGCACTGCTGTAGCGCTGCAGTGAAGATGCTTGATTCAGACAGAGCTCTCCTGTCAACTTAAGCCATGTCTACACCAGAAACCTTACACTGCACAGCTGTACCACCAAGGTCTCCTTTGTAGCCACTCTATGTGGATGAGAGAGAGAGAGAGAGCTCTCCCGTTGACATAGTGCTGTGCACACTACCACTTATGCTAGCAAAACTATATTGTTCAGGGGGAGTGTTATGTTTTTTCATACCATTGAGCAACATAATTATATCAATGTAAGCTTGCAGTGTAGGCCTTGCTTTAGGTATATTATATAATTTGTCTATCTCCTAGAACTGGAAGGGACCCTGAAAGGTCATTGAGTCTAGCCCTCTGCCTTCACTAGCAGGACCAAGTACTGATTTTTGCCCCAGATCCCTAACTGGCCCCCTCAAGGATTGAGCTCACAATCCTGGATTTAGCAGGCCAATGCTCAAACCACTGAGCTATCCCTCCCCCATTAGATGTCTTCAAGTCGGCAGGGCCTGATGGAATGCATGCTAGAATATGTAAGGAACTGGCTGAAGAGATCTGAGCCATTAGTGATGACCTTTGGGAACCCCTAGAGGAAGGGGGAGATTCTAGAGGACTGGAAAAGGGCAAGTTACCCATCTGTAAAAAGGGAACAAGGACAACCCTGGGAAATACAGACCTGTCAGCCTAACTTCAGTAGCTGGAAAGATAACAGTGCAAATAATCAATCAATCAATTTGTAAGCACCACAAGATAATGTGATAAGTAAGTCAACATGGACTTGTCAAGAACAAATCATGTCAAACCAACCTAATATCCTTCTTGGACAGGGTAATAAGCCTTGTGGATAGGGAGGAAGCAGCAGATGTGATGTATATCAGTTTTAATAAGGCTTTTGATACTGTTTCACATGCCGTTTTCAGAAGCAAACTATGCAAATCTAGCCTAAATGAACTTGCTATAAGGTGGGTGCACAACTGGCTGGATAACTACTCAGGGTAGTTATCAATGCCTCAGTCAAGCTGGGAGGCCATTTCACGTGGGGTCCCACAGGGATCTGTCCTACATCCAGTTCTATTCAATATATTTATACCATTATCCAAACTGAGAGTGCACTTAACTTGTTGATACCAAGCTGGGAGGGGATGCAAGCACTTTGGAGGACAGGATTAGAATTCAAAATGTACTAGACAAACTGGAGAAATGGCCTGAAACACACAGCATGAAATTCCATTAGGACAAATGCAAATACTACAGTTAGACAGGAACAATCAATTGCCCAAAAACAAAATGGGGGAAAATGAGCACCTAGGAAGGAATACTGCAGAAAAGGATCTGGGGGTTACAGTGGATCACTGCTACATTGTAGACATCTGTAGTTCTGTTGTGCCCCCCCTCCCCCAAATTATCATTCTGGGATGTATTGGTATGTTGTAAGCAAGACACACTACTCAGTACTGGTGAGGCCTCAGCTGGACTACTGTATCCCGTTCAGGGCATCGCACTCTGGGGAAGATGTGGACAAACTGGAGAGTCCAGAGGAGAGCAACAAAAATGATTAAAGGTCTAGAAAATGTGAGCTATGAGGAAAGACTGGGAAAAACTGATTTTTCTTCAAGAGATGATTGAGGGGGCGCACATAAAGAGGAGGGTGATAAATGGTTCCCTTTATCCACTGAGGACAGAAGTAGTGAGCTTAAATCACAGAAGGGAGACTTAAGTTAGACATTAGGAAAATTTTCCTAATGGAAGGGTGGTTAAGCCCCACACAAACTACCTAGATTCCACAACCTGCCTATCACCGGAGGTTTTTAAAAACAGGTTAGACAAACATATGTCAGGGATGGTCATGCGGTCCCTTCCAGTCCTAGGCTACATTTCTACAATTACTGATCTCATTTGTTTAAACTATACGCTTCCTAGAGCAGGAACCATTTTCTTTGTGTCAAGCACCATGGGACCCTGATATTTGTTGGAGGGTCTCTAGGTACTACCAGAATATAAATACCACCAAGCAGGTCATGTGTCCTCAAACTGACATGTTAGATTCCTCTAAAGATAAGAATTTCTCTCTCATCATACTGTAGAGGTGTAACTATAAAATGATGTTGCACTCCTTGTCATACACTGCTTTGTACAGTACTGCCAGTTTGGAGGGGGGGGGAGCAGGCGTCGCAGAACTGTGTTCCTGGGCTGATTCGAATCTCCCTCTCCTATGAGAGGAAAACAGAACAGCCATGTAGGGACGGGGAGGGGTTGGGATAGAATGAAGATCAGGCCATGTTCCTGTGGCCACATGGTAGGAGAGTAGATGCCTAAAACCAGACATCTAGTCTTGTGCCAAGTCTTCTCTTCTCCCCCTCCACCCCCCGCCTTGTTAGTTACTGATGTTTCTCTTCCAGCACTGTTGAATGGAGCTGAGGTAGAACTTGGAAATTCTCTTTTGTAGAGTCTGGAGTACAAACTACTATTTGATTGACACCAGCTCTCTCCAGACCTACAAAACATCTTGGCCAGGCATCTCCAGATGGCGGGATTACCTTGGCCTCAAGCAAATGGTCAGCAGCCAGAACAATCTCTCCAGGGGCCATCTCCCAGGAATCCACAAAGTAAGATCACGTTCCAGCTGACAGTGTATTGTCCAATGTGTCTCATGTTCTAGTGACCTAAATATTTAGTCTAAATGCTGGAGAAGAAATGCAACTGGATTTGTGCCTGTCTTCCAGACAGGGCCGGCTCTAGGATTTTTGCTGTCCCAAGCAAAAAAAAAGTTTGGCCACCCCCCCTTTTCTTTCATGCCCCCCTGCCCCAACTCCACCCCTTCCAAACCCCTTCCCCAAATCCCCAGCCCCGCCTCCTCTCCTGGGTGTGCTGCATTCCCCCCCATTGCTCCCTGGGGGCCCCCCGTGACCTCCCACCCTAGCTCACCTCCACTCGGCCTGCTCCTCCAGGTGCGCCGCTGCTCCCTGCTCCCTCTCAGGTGAGGGAGGGCGGAGAAGCGGAGCGGTGGCGCATTCAGGGGAGCAGGTGGAGCGGAGGTGAGCTAGGGTGGTGGGGCGCAGGGAGTAACGGGGGGTAGAGGAACCGCTCCAGCTCACCTCCGCTCCACCACCACCGCTGCCTCCTCCGAGTGCCTGCTGCTCGGCTTCTCCCTCCCTCCCTCCCTCCCAGGCAAGGCTGGGAGGGAGGGGGGAGAAGCGGAGCGGCGGCACATTCAGGGGAGCAGGCGGAGCGGAGGTGAGCTAGGATGGGGGGGCGCAGGAAGTAATGGGGGGTAGAAGAACCATTCCCCGCTCCAGCTCGCCTCCGCTCCGCCGCCGCCTCCCCCAAGCGCCCCATCGCTCGGCTTCTCCTCCCTCCCAGACTTGCTGTGCGAAACAGCTGTTTTGCGCGCAGCAAGCCTGGGAGGGAGAGGGAAGAAGCGGAGCGGTGGCGGCACGCTCAGGGGAGCAGGCGGAGCGGAGGTGAGCTGGGGCGGCAGGGGCACTTTTTCCCCATACCCCGGAGTTGGCACCTATGATGGCTGAGGCTAGAATGCTGCCCCTAGAAATGTGCCGCCCCACGCACCTGCTTGTTTTGCTGGTGCCTGGAGCCAGCCCTGCTTCCAGACTAGAACATCTTCCAATAGTACCACTTTAGTTCCTGAAATACTTACCTACAGTTTCCTTTGGTTAAGGAATTGTCTGAATCTTGCTGCTCAAAACTCTTCCCCACTAATCTGATAATCTGCCTTCCTGAATTACTCAGTTTGTGAACATTCACTAGTGGTTGCCCGCTATGCTACTATTAGCGGCAAGAACTAGGAGAAGCTGAAGGAGGTTACTGCCTGCTGGAGGAGCATCCAGCTAAGGCTTTGCCTTTTATTCTTTACTAGTTCAACAAATGGCTTGTTGAAACCAGCCATGGTCCTTCCTGGCAGTGATCTAGGAAGGGTTTCTTGTGATAACAAGAGATCTACCCCAGTGGCTGGTCTGCTCTTCAGAACAACTCCAAGTAAGCCCTGTTTTCTCTCCTCTCATCACTCTTCCAAGATAAGTTGTAAAGGATCTTCACTTCCCAGACATTAAATTGGTTTTCTAAATGGATAGTTTCTTTAAAATAACTGTGCAAAGCCCTGTAAAAGGGTGGCAAACTATTGGTCAAGATGCAATTTTTTTTTCTTGATCTCTAGATCCCAACACTCTGAGGGTAAATGCAGGTGTAGAGGTTCCACGCCCCAGTCTCCCTCCTGATTCTGTGTTTCCTTTGGGTATAAACTTTGACAAGTAAGTTGGTGTGTGTGTGTGGTGTTTTTGTTTTTTGTTTTTTTGGTCTCCTAATTCACATGTCTTGTCTACATGAAAAAAAACTGTTCTTCCTTAAATTCCCTTCTTTTCTCCGCCTGCCCGCCTTGCCCCAGGCACAGATTTAAAAAAAAAATCCCAAATTGGAAAAGTTGTACCCAATATTGATCAATCTACCCCCTGTTCAAACAAAGAATTGAGCATCTGTCCTTGGATGTGATGACACTCATGGTGCAGCTACACAGGCTTCTGTCTTCCAATTCTATACCTGGACTGCAAACTTGAAATCCTCTGGACAAGTTCATATAGCTCTGTCTACAGACAGACCATGCCAAGCGGTGATCTTTGTCAATGCTTGGACAGGCTTCCAGGGAATACCAAACTGCTGCAGGCAGTGGAGTGAGTTGTTCCTGTTGGGGGCACACTTCCTCTGGTGCTAGGGGCCTTCTGGAGGTGCTGTCCTTTAATAGTGCTCATGGCCATTAAATCCCTAGCCCATCTCTCAAAAACAGGTGGCTGTTATTCCTGGAGTCCTGGCCATACTTCTGTTTAGGCAGAGTTCTGCTGACTCAAATTCCTTGTATGTCTCACTGGTGGTGATGGGATTTGCTTCCCGTGCTAAATGAAGGTGTTGCCTCAGACTTGGGTACAGCCACCTCCTCGGTATGTTAGAGCCATGGTCTTCCCTCCCTGGCACAAACCCAGGGCAGGTGGTATGTAGCTCAAATATCCCTTAAATGGTGAGCTGCAGACATACATCACTGCAGCGTCACTTCAGGGACTGTCCTGGGGAAGTCTGTGCAGAACTGAACAGCTTCTGGGCAACTTCCTAAGTGGCTCCCTGGCTACATACAGGTCTTCAGGGCTCTGTTCTCACTGGCTCTTCCTGGGCACCGCTGCTGCCTCAATGGAAAGGTGGCATAGAAGATGATAGGGACTTGTTTTGGGTTCATGCAGCAGAATACACACATGTAAATCTGTGCTCTGGAGCGAGGTCACAGGGCATCTCCTAGCCCTGGCCAAGCAGAACATTGGGGGGATGGAGGTGGGAATATGCCATGGAGGTGTGGCTTGCCAATAAACTTTAGGCTTTTTGTCCTGCTTTGCACCCCTGTGCACCAATGATCCCCAAGTGCTCTGGTCTAGAAACCCATTGCAAAAGGTGTTAAAATGAAAGCTGCTACCTAAGACTTGGAGTTACAGTTGAGATCTTAACAAGCTCTTCTCTCCCCCTCCCCATTCTTATTTTTAAGCCCAGTGATGGGTGAAATGGCAGCTGTTGCCAACCTAGGTCCTTTGCCAAGAGCACCACAATCCTCCAGCACTGACAGGAATAACCAGTGGCAAGAATCAGTGAGTCTGGCACAGCGTGAGCATGTTGTACGGAGGATGTAGGTATCTGGTGTCAAAATGGACTTCTCTCCCTCCAAGAAGAGGGATGGGCTTCTGAATTAAGAAGCAAAAATTTCAGATGTCCATTGCCCTAGATCAAAGAACATGGGATTTCATGTGAAATCCCTTCTCTGCCTCTCTTCACTGCCCTCTTCTACTCTTGCCAAAAAAAGGCAGATGGTGGCTGATGCTCCAAGTGGCTTGCTGAAAAGTAAAAATAAGGGACCTGTAGGCTTCATTAATGGATGGGGGCGTGTGTGTTTTGTGTTAAGGGGAGTGAAGACCATAGACTGGAAATACTTGGGTTCTATGCAATATGAACTTATAACCAAGGAAACTTTGACTCATATTACAGTAAAGCAAAGATCTCCTACTGAGATCTGAGTCCATTGAGCTCAGCTCTTTACCAATAAGGGACTGCCTCCTTACTTCCTTGGAGCTACTGAGTTTGTCTCAGTATGATAAAATGCTTTCCTGGTCTTTCACCTTTTTATATGCTGCATGACCCGTTGGGATGGGATGAGATTAGATGCATGGTTGTCAGTCAAAGCTTGCCCCTCCCCCCCGAAGTGTCCTGCTCAAGGCCTTAGAATTACTTTCCTGAGATTCCTGAAATAAAAACCAAAAGCCCATCACTGACTGAGATGCAATCTTTCAGTTAGAAGAAACTGATTCATCTGTTGCATGGGTGTCTTCCTGTTTAGAGTCCAAATGATTTATCCCAATCCTGATCCTGCCGTATTAGGAGATGAGCGCATGGAGAGGCTGGTGTCATTTGCTCGCAGAGTGGAAGGGGAGTCATATGACCAAGCAAACAGCAGGGTAAGTGGCCTTTAGCTCTGCTACCAGTACTCCAGAGAGTACAGACCAAACACAAATCTTACTGCATTGGTGACAGCTTAGGCTTGTGCCAAGTCTTCCTCCACTGATCCAGCCCTAATTAGAGTCCTAGAGTATGTCTGCACTACGAAATTAGGTCGAATTTATAGAAGTCGGTTTTTTAGAAATCATTTTTATACAGTCGATTGTGTGTGTCCCCACACAAAATGCTCTAAGCGCATTAACTTGGCGGACTGTGTCCACAGTACCGAGGCTAGCGTCAACTTCTGGAGCGTTGCACTGTGAGTAGCTATCCCACAGTTCCCGCAGTCTCTGCCACCCATTGGAATTCTGGGTTGAGATCCCAATGCCTGATGGGGCAAAAACAGTGTAGCGGGTGGTTCTGAGTACATGCTTTCACGGAGGGAGGGAGAGGGAGGCCTGACAACAACGGCAGACAATCGTTTCCTGCCTTTTTTTCCTGTGCAGACGCTATACCATAGCAAGCATGGATCCCGCTCAGTTCACTGTCACCGTACGTCTCCTGGGTGCTGGCAGACGTGGGACTGCATTGCTACACAGCAGCAGCTCATTGCCTTTTGGCAGCAGATGGTGCATTACGACTGGTAGCCATCATCATCGTCTCCTGGGTGCTCTTTTAGCCAACCTCGGTGAAGTTGGTCAGGGGCACCTGGGTAGATATGGGAGTGACTCAGCCAGGTCATTACCCAGTCATACTGCACTGTCTTCTGGTGAGCACCCAGGAGGAGATGATGGCTAGCAATTGTAATGCAGCATCTTCTGCGGAGCACCCAGGAGATGACGATGGCTAGCAGTCATACTGCACTGTCTGCTGCCAGCCTAAGATACATAAGATAGATGGAGTGGATCAAAACAAGAAATAGACCAGATTTGTGTTGTATTCATTTGCTCCCCCCTCCCTCCATGAAATCAATGGCCTGCTAAACCCAGGGTTTTGAGCTCAATCCTTGAGGGGGCCATTCTGTGGGACAGCTGTTTGTGTTTGTCCTTGATGCAAAGCCACCCCCTTTGCTGATTTTAATTCCCTGCAAGCCATGTCGTCAGTCGCCCCTCCCTCCGTCAGAGCAACGGCAGACAATCATTTCGCGCCTTTTTTTCAGTGCAGACGCCATAGCACTGGGAACATGGAGCCCACTCAGATCACTGTAGCAATTATGAGCTCTGTAAACACCACACGCATTATCCTGCAGTATATGCAGAACCAGAACCTGCAAAAGCGAAACCAGGTGAGGAGGCATTGGCAGCGTGGTGACGAGAGTCATGAGGACTTAGACATGGACATAGACTTCTCACAAAGTACAGGCCCCGGCAATGTGCACATCATGGTGTTAATGGGGCAGATTCATGCCGTGGAACGCCAATTCTGGGCCCAGGAAACAAGCACAGACTGGTAGGACCGCATAGTGTTGCAGGTCTGGGATGATTCCCAGTGGCTGTGAAACTTTCGCATGCATAAGGGCACTGTCATGGACCTTTGACTTGCTTTCCCCTGCCCTGAAGTGCCAGAATACCAAGATGAGAGCAGCCCTCACAGCTGAGAAGTGAGTGGCGATAGCCCTGTGGAAGCTTGCAACACCAGACAGCTATTGGTCAGTCAGGCATCAATTTGGAGTGGGCAAATCTACTGTGGGGGCTGCTGTGATCCAAGTAGCCAACGCAATCAAAGAGCTGCTGATATCAAGGGTAGTGACTCTGGGAAATGTGCAGGTCATAGTAGATGGCTTTGCTGCAAGGGGATTCCCTAACTGTGGTGGGGCGATAGGGATATGGGTTCCCTCTATCTTGGCACTGGAGCACCAAGCCAGCGAATACATAAACCGAAAGGGGTACTTTTCAATGGTGCTGCAAGCACTGGTGGATCACAAGGGACATTTCACCAACATCAACGTGGGATGGCCGGGAAAGGTACATGACGCTCATGTCTTCAGCAATGCTGGTCTGTTTCAAAAGCTGCAGGAAGGGACATTCTTTCCAGACCAGAAAATAACCGTTGGGGATGTTCAAATGCCTATAGTTATCCTTGGGGACCCAGCCTACCCCTTAATGCCATGGCTCATGAAGCCATACACAGGCAGCCTAGACAGCAGTCAGGAGCTGTTCAACTATAGGCTGAGCAAGTGCAGAATGGTGGTAGAATGTGCATTTGGACATTTAAAAGTGTGCTGGCGCAGTTTACTGACTAAGATAGACCTCAGTGAAACCAATATTCCCATTATTACCACTTGCTTTTCGCTCCACAATATCTGTGAGACTGGGGGGGAGACATTTATGGAGGGGTGGGAGGTTGAGGCAAATCGCATGGCTGCTGATTACATGCAGCCAGACACCAGGGCAGTTAAGAGTACAAGAGGGTGCGGTGCGCATCAGAGAAGCTTTGAAATCCAGTTTAATGACTGGCCAGGCTACAGCGTCAAAACTCTTTGTTTCTCCTTGAGGGACACTTTCTCCTCCTCCCCCCCCCCGGTTCACTCTACTTCCCTGTAAGCTAACCACCCTCCCCTCCCCACTTTGATCACCGCTTGCGGAGGCAATAAAGTCATTATTGCTTCACGTTCATGCATTCTTTATTAATCCATCACACCAACAGAGGGATAACTGCCAAGGTAGCCCAGGAGGGGTGGGGGGAGGAGGGAAGGACAAGGCCACACTGCACTTTAAAACGTATTGAATGCCAGCCTTCTGTTGCTTGGCAATCCTCCGGGGTGGAGTGGCTGGAGGTTCTCTTCTCTTTCTCCCCCTCTCCCCCCCATTCTTGGGCACCTGGGTGAGGAGGCTATGGAACTTGGGGAGGAGGGCAGTTGGTTACACAGGGGTTGTCATGGTGGTCTGTGCTCCTGCTGCCTTTCCTGCAGCTCAGCCATATGCTGGAGCATATGAGTTTGATGCTCCAGCAGCCTGAGCCCTGACTCCTGCCTTCTGTCAGCAAGCTGACACCACCTATCATCTTCAGCCCGCTACTTACTCTCTTCAGCCTGCCACCTCCCCTCTCGTTCATATTGTGCTTTCCTGCACTCTGACAGTGTCTGCCTCCACGCATTCTGCTGGGCTCTGTCAGTGTGGGAGGACAGCATGAACTCAGAGAACATTTCATCCCGAGTGCATTTTTTTTCGCCTTCTAATCTTTGCTAGCCTCTGGGAAGGAGAAACATATGCAGCTGGTGGAGGGGGCGGGGGAAGGGAGGGTGGTAGTTAAAGACACATTTTATAGAACAATGGGTACACTCTTTCACCGTAAACCGTGCTGTTAACATTACATAGCACATGTGCTTTTTACAAGATCGCATTTTGATGGCTTCACCCTCCCGCCCCTCCCACCCCCAAGCTGGCCAAACAGGAAATGAAATTGAAAAGTTCGTGGGACTTTACCTGGCCAGTGCATCTTAGTTGAGAGCGCTGTCAAGAGTGGTCATAATGGAACACTCTGGGATAGCTCACAGAGGCCAATACCATCAAATTGCACACACACTACCCCAAATTCGACCCGGCAGGCCGATTTCAGCGCTAATCCCCTCGTTGGAAGTGGAGTAAAGAAATTGATTTTAAGAGCCCTTTAAATTGGAGGAAAAAAGGGCTTCGTCGTGTGGACGGGTGCAGGGTTAAATTGAGGTAATACTGCTAAATTCTAACTAAAATCGTAGTGTAGACCAGGCCCTAGTTAGATGAGGCTGCCAGCACTCTTACTTAGGTCTGCTCAATACTGTCAAGGTGACATAGTAGCAAAAAACCTCAATTAGCACCCCCAGTCTCCTTGAACTGGTGATAGCAACAACGGAGAACTCTGACAAAAAGTGTAGAAAAATGGCTTCCAGCGTTCCTTTAAACTCTGTGGCTTGCAGGGCCGGCTCCAGACCCCAGCGCGCCAAGCGCGCGCTTGGGGCGGCATGCCATGGGGGGCGCTCTGCTGGTTGCCGGGAGGGCAGCAGGCGGCTCCGGTGGACCTCCCGCAGGCATGCCTGCGGAGAGTCCGCCGGTCCCGTGGCTCCGGTCCCGTGCCGCCGTGCTTGGGGCGGCAAAATTGCTAGAGCCGGCCCTGGTGGCTTGAGACCAATCTGAAATAGAGCTGTCCTGAGAGCCGTGAATGACCAGAGGGTCCAAAAAATGCAAGCTAGTATGTCTCAAGCTTTTTTTTTTTTTTTTTTTTAAGGGACTGGGGAAGTGAGTGGAAAGCATGTGTCCTTCTCACTTAGTATTTGCATATGTTCACAGCAAGGAAACTCTCTTCCCATAGTGATATACTTCAGTGTTTGCTTTCCTTGCATGCAATAAAGAATGGATGTTGAAACCTAATTCCTATACCTCAACAAAAAAGCTTTGTGGTGCTGGTGGGGCACTTGCAGGAAATCAGTATAGTATCTGACCTTGACTCTTTCTTTCATTGCATAATTTAGGATTGGGACAGCTTCTGCACATGTACAGCATATTGGTAGGGGGTTCCTTAAGCAATCTGTCTAATCTATAGGTTTTTTTCCTTTCTCTCCTGTTTCCTAAAATTAGGAGGAATACCACCATCTGCTAACTGAGAAGATCCATGAAATCCACAGACACATACAGGAAGTACAAGAGAACAGGCTGCTGGGGCAGCAAGGACTTGGTGTACCGCCAGCTCCACAGCAGCAAGGACCTGGCATGGGTCAGCCGTAACCAAGACTCTCTGCTAGTAAGAACAATATAGGTCTTTTAATGTTTCTTGACGTATTACAGTGAGTCTAACCAGTTCTCCATACCACCAGAAACTAACATGACTGTCATACATCTGTTGCTAGTTCTAAGCCTAAATAAGACTATAACAGTAATGCTCATCAAGTGAGATGAGTCTCCTTGCTTGACCTTATTAAATCAGTCTGCTGCCTGGTAGGATGCTTTCACCATTTGTATTCAGGTAGCACCAAGAAGCTCCATTCAGAATCTGGGTGGATCCTACTGTGCTAGAAGCTGTACAAAGTATGAGACTAGATATGTCACTTCTGGACATCTAAACCACATGCCCTAATCCTTTGGATATCTCTTACTTAAGAGCACTCTGGTACTGGCTGAGAAGAAATGTCCATAAATGAGCACTTATCATATTCTCTCTCATTCTAGGTCCAATAAAGGACTAGGTCATTGGTGGGGAAGAAAGTGGTTTGCCAAGCCCCTCTGATATATGTGGGCATGCTCTTGACAGTACCCAAGTAACTTACAACCAAACTAGAACATGGGGAGACCATATCTTGTTGATGCTATACCTGATGACTCTGCTCCCTAGTCAGCTGCACAATAAAACTGTATTGTGCCCCTAATAAATGAATCCCCCAAATCTCTATCTGGCTGCCCCTTAAATGTTTCTATATTATACAGGACTAAAGTGTCTCCCAGGATCCCTGTTTGAATGCTGTGCCATGTGCTTTAAATGCACCCTTGTTAACTTTGGTAATACAAGTGAGGATAGTCTACTTAAAATCTACCTGTTTCCCCTGCCTGGTGATGGAGATGGCTTTAAGAACTTGTATTTCTGTATTCTTGGTAAAACTTTGGTTAAAATCCATCTTTAATAGAGGAATGGAAATGTTACCCACTATTGAAGAACAAATGCAGAATAACATGGCTTAAGCTGTACGTACCTGTTAGGGGCTTCCTTGTCCATGAGTTTACCCTAATCTTTGATCTAGATATCTGAAGATGCCACTCCTTCAGCAATCCACATGGCTTGACCTGCCTTCCCTCTAGGAAGGGCAACCTAGCTCCTATACCAGACACTCTGTCCTTGACATGACTCACATGATGGATCTGCTGGTGACATGAGCAGCCTTTTCTGAACTGCCTCTCTAGTCTCCCCAAGTGAGCTTTTAGCATCTGGAGCCTAAGACTCCTTGGTAATAGCATGTAGGAAGTCTAATAATGCATGGAACCTGTCCATTCAACTCCATAGTATTTCTGACCATTCTGGCTACAGTAAGAATGGTGTGCAGTCATCCTGTATCAAACTGGAGGCTTAACTGTGTCTAACGAAGTTGTTGGCAAATGGGCAGTCTTCCTCCAAGAACTTCACTTCTAACTATTCTTTTTGTAACAGGCTTTGTGGAGAGCTGAATGGTAGATCCCAACCTCCAGGAAGAACTGTCTGGGCTATCCTCATCCAAGCTGCCTCCTCTGGACAAGATTAACAAGTGACTACAATTTCTTAGTGTACACTTGGTGTTATGGATTCAGATTTTTAAATGCAAAGTAAGAGTTTAACATACTCTACTTCCCTACAAGCTTATTTTAATAAAACTCTTATTAAATCTCTAATGCTCTCTGACTCTATACAGCTTGGAAGGCTTTTAAAAAAAAAAAAAGTCTCCACACATTCAAATTTGAGTTCAGATGACTGGAAAGGTGTCCAGAGAAACCTGGATCTGAATCTCTTCTGAATTAAATAGGTGTAACTCATTGAAGTCACAGGTCACTTGCTGGAAGATTCTCTGCACCTTGAAGTCTTTAAACTATGATTTGAGGACTTTAATGGCTCAGACATAGGTCTGATACAGGAGTAAGTGGGTGAGATTCTGTGGCCTGCGTTGTGCAGGAGGTCAGACTAGATGATCATAATGCTCCCTTCTGACCTTAAAGTCTATGATTCTAATATTGTACTTCTGTTGTAAACCAGAAGAAAACGGCACCAGCATCTCTGGATGTCTCCAGATAACTGCTGCCCCCAGCACCTTTTATTTAAATAATCCCAAAACAACTTCCTGTTACCATTGCTGAGGTTCTAGGATTATGATTGTGGAATCTTTCCCCTTTGTCTTACCACATACCACCCCTCCACTCAGGATGCAACGCCTTGAGACTGTTTTACTAAGCCCGGGTTCAGAAACTAGCAACACCCAAAGGTGGCTAGAGCAGACACACATGGTCTGCCTCTTTATTTTACTGCCCTGAAGAATGAACCACTTTGAAAAGGGGAGAGAAGAGAAACCTTTCACCCTCCCACCCCTACAAAACAGGCTATTTTTTTCCCCAGCTGGGCTCAAAAGCTTCAGCTCAACTACTGCTCTAGCACTGGCTTGGGGTCCAGACCCACCACCTCTAGCCTATGGTTTGCCTGAGTCAACTCTAACAGTGTGTGAAACTAATTAATTCAGAGCAGATCAGCTTTGCTATCAGGAGTAACTCACTCCCTCCTTTTTGCCCAGCTACAACTGTCCCTGGGTAGGCTGTGGAACTGGAATCTTAGCAACATGATGCATGGTAGGGGACCTACGTACCTTCTGGCAGATGTTACCAGTCTCTACTGTCAAATAGTTAAAGAAAAACACTCCAACTTAAAGGGGCTGGAAACCTCCTAAGGTTGGTTTGTTTGTAGAAATAAATTGGCTACTAACATCTCTTAACTTCTTTCCCCCCACTCCCCTCTGTTCCATTAATGAAATGGTAGCAATGTGCCGTGTCACTTCTACAATGGGGTTTTCTTTATTAGGAAACAAGGCCACTCTCAAATTGTCATTAGGTAACCCCCAGCTCACTTAAGGTTTCCCTGCTTTGACGTGGAGTTCAGCAAGACTATAATAAGAATTAATGCTGCACTTCCCATTCATGCCCATCACAGGGTTTGAAGGAGTAGCAGGGGTGAGATGGACAGATGTGTCAAATGTTCTCCAGAGCCTGGGGCAGGGGCTGTGTGTGTGTGTGGTGTGTTTGTTTTTGTTTTTTTTGCCTTTAGCTACTACAGTGGTGGTGGAGGCCCCCCACCCCCCCAACACAAAGCAGCATAATTCAGCCAGAAACCCATGGACACTCAGAACCTGAAACAATAGCTCTGAGGTGGAAACTGCTCATTCATTTCAGTGATGCTAATACCAATGATATCCTCCAATGTAAGATTGGTTAATTATTTTGCCATTTTATCAAATGAAGGGCAAAGATGTGGATCATAAAAATGTATCTAAATCTGTGTCCCAAACTGTGAGAGCAACTCCTTTTCCCCCAAAGAAGATTCAAATGAGGAGCTATTGCAGGGAGAGCTGTAAAAACTCAGGCTGTAGGACTTTCACAAGGTGGAGGGGGAACGGCTAACCTTCCGGCAAAGTCTCAACTTTTAAAGAGTCAGGACAGGAACTACAGCGCGAATGATGGCTTCCACTCTTCTCTGACCCAAAGTTACCCCAGTAACCTGCCATCTTCCTAGATTTTATGACTGGTTGCACTCTCAAGTGAACCAGTGTGTGTAGGACCTAAGTGCTGAACTGAACAAACAAAAACTGGGACCAAAAAAGGAAGCTGGACTGTAGCCCACCACAAACGTTCAAAAATCCTGACTCCCGCTCATCCAAAATCAGGAGATTGGCTTTAAAAATCCTGAGATGATGTAAAATAATGTGGTGGTTTTTAAATTCACCACTTGCTGCTTGAGTCTTCAGGCTGTAGTGTGTGTGTGGGGGGGTGGCAGGTTGTGACACTTTCTCCACGGCCCCAAGGGCTGGAAACTTGCTGCTTTAAGAAGGAAGGCGGAACCCATCACCCAGGCGCTGGGGCTTAAGGAAAACAAGAACTCGCACGAGGGCCGGCCCCAGGGCTGCCCCCCCGGGTAGAGCCTGGCTCCTTGCGCGGGTAACACCCGGCAGGACTCGCTGCGCGCGTCAGGCCAGGAGCCACCTCGGCGGCCGGCTCGCGCCGCCCCGCCCCGCCCCGCCCCTGGGAGTAGACGGAAGGCGGCTCGGCCCGAGGCACCTCCCCCCGCCCAGGGCTGGAGGGAGAATGACGCAGGCGGAAGGACGGAGCACGCCGGGAACCACCTGCCTCAAAGGCGCGGCTGTAACCCCCCCACATGGCCGCCTTCTGCCAAGCTACCGGGCGTTGCGAACTACAGCTCCCAGAATGCCTCGTGGGGGGCGGGGCGTTCCGGGCTGTTTCCGGTTGTTAAGCAATCTCTCCGGGGATTGGCCCGGAGGAAGGGGCCAATAGGCTTTTCCGGTACATGGGGGACGGTGAAGCTAACGCGCTCATGGCTGGCGTGTGACGTCCTGCCGGGGGCGGGGCCTGATCAGCGAAGGCAGCATGTGCCCGGCGGCGGCGGCCCCCAGCTGTTAGCTGGGCCGGGCGGGAGCCATGGAGCAGGAGCAGGAGCGGGGCGAGGTGAGCGGCGGGGTCCCTGGGGGCCGGACACTGGCCCTAGGCGGGGCAGAGAGATGCTGCAGCCTCCGATCCCTTTGCCTTCCCCGGGATCCGCCACCGGACACGGGAGCTCCGGCCTCCCGCTGCGGGGCTCCGGGGACCCTGCGCTGCAGCACGGTGGGTCTCACCCGGCGTTACAGCGGCGAGGCGAGACGCCGCCATCCAGAGCCCTGCTCCGCCATCCAGAGCCCTGCTCCGCCCAGGGGAGTGGCTGGGAAGCCCGCCCCGTCCCAAGGGGACCCCGGCCAGCCCGCCGCAGCAGGGTGGGGACGTACGTAGCCAACGGGGCTGGGCAGCCAGGGGAGGATCCTTCGCAGAGAGTCCCCTGAATTCTGTTTGTAAAAGGGCCTGGTTTGTGGTGCGGTAACGGGCTCGCACCTGCCTGTGGGTAGATAAGGCTCCTTCAGTCGAGGTAACGCCATCAGTGGTGCCTGGCTGCTTGGGGCTGGGGTGTAGTCGCTGAGCCCCTGGACTTCTTCGCTGCCGGCTTTTGGCTCTGGCCCATGCCCAGGGCTGCGAACAATATCCTGTTTTCATAGAATATCAGGGTTGGAAGGGACCCAGCTCAAAGCAGGGCTAATCCTCAACTTTTTTTTTCTTGCCCCAGATCCCTAAATGGCCCCCTCAAGGATTGAGCTCCCAACCCTGGGTTTAGTGGGCAATGTTCAGGTTCGATGGGAGCAGCTGGAAGCCCCCTGTTCTTTAATGGGAGTTGGAATCTGTTTACACGAGGACCGGACCGACCCTTTTCACTGTGTCCCAGTATTTGTCTGGCTGCTCTTGTTTTGAGGAGGGAGGAAGAGGGAAAGCAATATGGAGTGCAGGGATTGGAGACTGAAGGGTATCTCTTGCCCTAAAAGTTTATGCTACTGCATTACCACCTGGGAGCAGTAAAGGACTGGTGACCTTGAAGTAACCAGTCAACCTCCAGTGCGACTGCTGTATTGCTGATCCTTCCTTGCTTTGTGCCTCTGGGACCTGATCTCTCCGTATACCTCCACTGTGGTATTTCTGATCTCCTCCTCTCCATCCTTCTGCCACCCCTCACCATGCACTACCTCCTGGAGGCTGATGCTTTGCTGCAGTTGCATGATTTCTTAGGAACAACTTATCCCCTAACTTCCTTCATCTCTATCAAAAGCCCAGTTCAAACCTCCTCTTACCCTATGTTCTTGCAGTCATCAGGGCTGGCTCTACGTTTTTTTGCCTCCCCAAGCAAACCCCCCCCCTTTTTTTTGGCTTTTACTCATGTTTGCACAGCCTCTGATTTGCGTCATTTTCCACTCTGCAGCAGTGGCTGGTGATGGCTCTTTAACCTCATTCCAATGGCATCTCTGAGATTCAAAAGAAAGATGGGGCTTGTATTCGTTACTTGGTTTACTGGGGGCAACTTGTCTTATTAAAGGAGAATCTCTTTTGCATTTGCTCTTCTTTCAGCGCATGCCCTTCCAACTTCACTTCCCACCCAGACTGGAAGCGAGATCAGAGAGTTTTACTCCTTGAAGTCTAAAAACCACGACTGTTTCTTTCCCCTGCTTCTCTCTCCTTTCGGTAAAAGGCTCCCGGTGTTTTTTTCTTTCCCCTTAATTGGAAGGAATGTCCCCTGACCCCCCAGTCCCTGCTTTCCCATCACCACCCTCCTTCCAGTGACCTGCTCCTGTAGCGAATGCCTCACGTCTAGGGTCAGAAAATATCCTACAAATCAAAAGGGAAGTGGGGGCACGGTTAGGGCAATGGGGTCTGAGGGTGCCACTCAGTCTGTCCCAGAGCCATGAAAAAACCTCACCTGGAAAGTTCAGCTCCTAAATCTCTCTCTCTCCTCTTCCCCAACACTAGCGGGGTTTGCAGCCAAGCAGCTGTGAATTACGCTTAATGCTGGGGATGTTTTTTTGTTTGTTGTTTTACCGCTGCTAGACAATAATCCGCACGAGTTACTGGATGCTCTTTTGCTTGCAGGGCTGCTCTTAAAGGCGCTTGGGTTTGGTTTGCAGCTCTGATCGCTCTGCAGAAAGACCAAAAGAAAGCAGTGGTTGATCCTCAGCTGGTGCGAATTGACATTGACTTCAGCTCTGACCATTCCCACCATCTGAGGAGCTGCCCCCAAAGGTATTTCTCAGCTACACCTAGCAAGAGTGACATGGGTCGAGACTCTGTCCGCCACCCGAGGCCCCGATCCTGCTCTCATGAGAGAAGTCAGCACAGAACCTTGTTGATCCCTACATGACACTGTCGGATTGGGTTCCTGCACGACTGGCTGGTCGGGGGAGTCCCAACAGGTGTAAACAGCAGCCTGCCCCAGGCCGAGACTGAGTTTTCTCTCTGTTGACATCCAAGGAGCTCTCCCACATGGTGACATCCCCGCTAAGTGAGCTGCGGTTGCTTCGCACACCGCTTTCATAGCGGTTAACAGGGCAATTGTTTGCAGGACCAAGTGACCCGCTCTTAAAACCCCCCATAGACCACATCCAACTACATAACCTTCCTTCCCTAGATTCTGCCCTGCTGGATGGGCAGGGGAGGACAAAACCCTGCATTAGCGGGGTCCTTTTCCTCATTCTCCCCTGATCTAGCACCTGCAATGAAGACATGGCTGCGAAGTGCCAGGGGGGATAGGCTCCAGCCCTGCGCCTTTCCATGCAGCCCTGCAAAGCACGTGCCCCTGGCAGATCTTGTATTCGTTTGGATGTGCCCGCACAGGAGAGGGAGAGAGAGCCAGTTGTCAGACAACCCAGCGCCTCACGTCTTTCCTGTGACAAGGGCAGCACCTGCTTGTCTCTCCAGGCCGCTGCTTGGCAGAGGGGCTGTGTTCAGGTGGGAGCATGTGTGGGTCCGTGGTTGCAAGTCAGTGCCATGGACAGCAGCTCGGGAAAGTGCTTGGTTCCCAGACAAGCAAACACTGGGAAGAAAGAATGCGCGGGGGGAGTTAGCCTGGTCTTAACTCACCTCATTGTTTCCAGAGTAGCATGGAATGAGCCCAGGATGGCGGTCTGGTGTCACCTTTGTCAGGAGTGTGTTTGAGTCTGACAGTTACGTTCATGTGAGTCTGCTTCTCCCAAAGCCAGCTGGGTGGAAGCATCAGGGTGCTGAAGAAATACAGAGACAGAGAAAGAGGGTGCCTCTCCTGGCAAAGTGCCCTTATGCCCCGTCCCTCTGACCATTCATTGTTTCTTTAGAGTCAGTTCTTCTTTTGATACTACTCTGTCAGATCAGGTGCCTTTGGCTTGGGCAGCCTGCTGCAGCCATACAGAGCGATTGGGGGAATGGGGCTCCAGCGATGATGGTGGGGCGGAAATGGGGCTGGCTACATCACCCTGACCCTCTGTGTATGCTGCCTATTTGTATGGACAGGTCCCCCTAGGTTTCCCTAGGAGCGCCCGGTCTGGAATCTCTCTCTCCAACCAGACACACGAGCATGAAATATCCTGAACTCTGTTAGCCTTGCCAAGTTCCAGGCCATGTTCGCTTAGAGGACAGAGTCGATGCACATGGGATCTAGCTGTCACGTTGAACTTCACTCTGGAGATCCATAAACCAGCTATTTGATCTCTCCCGTCAGGTGCCTTACTGCGTTCTTGCATTATAAGCCATTGCAGTTACAAGATATCCCAGTGAAGGGGCCCTGCATTGGCTGACACGTCTGTGCTAGCCCCTATATGCTCTCCTCTTTGCAGATGTGCTGGCCCCTTGCACACCCCCGAAATTCAGGATTGAGGGCTTCTGAGCTTGATGCAAACTGGTGAGCTTGGAAACAGTACCGATTTCCGTTTAAACCCTACATGGATTCGAGCCCAGAGAGGCAAACCTGATTGGAAACTGAGGTCTGCGTTCGGAGAGGTTCTTGATTTCAGCTCCATTGGGATTTTGAGAGTGGCCCTGCAAACCCTTCCTATCCTGAGTGATCCTTACCCCACAAATTGTTCCACCGGAGCCAGTGAGGTCAGTCCCATTAGTAAGGATGGCAAGATCTTAAGGAGAATTAGATGTTGCAGACGTTTGTCTGGTCCAGCCCCGGGCTCTGTTCCCAGCACCTGAGCTGCTCCTAGCTTTACATGCACCCAGCTTCTCTTTTCTACCGGGCAATTGTACAGTAAACCCCGTGAATCTCACATAAGCACATGGGCCAGTTCTCTTTTCCTTACAACACCCAAAAGCCTCAACGCCTGGGAAGAGGATGGTCGGAATGCCGCCCCTGGAAATGTGCCGCCTCAAGCACGTGCTTGTTTTGCTGGTGCCTAGAGCGGGTCCTGGCAGTCATCAACCCTTCTTGTCTTGCTTTGTTCACTGTCCCTTTACCCTCTTGCTCCTCCTTACTAACAATCCCATAGTGCTGTAGCAGCTTCAGGTCTGGACACAGTCATGAACAACTCATGATGAAATTAAATCTTACGCTGTTTCATTCATACAGATCTGTCTGTTCAAGGTTTAATATGTGATAATGAGACTTGTCCTGTTTCACTGCCACTGCATCTCCTGGGCCAAATTTAGCCCTGACGTAAGGCAGTGCAGTTGTTCCTTAGGAATTGCGTCTCCTTGTTTGAGGACTGAATTTGATCCCTGAGTCCCAGGCTTTATTGGGGAGTGTTGGGGTGGCATGGAATTCAGTGACTGAAGCTGAAATGTCTCCTCTGGGTTAGGCATGTCAGTGCCTTGCCACGCTGCACAGAAATATCCAGTGCTGCCAGTGAACAGGTTCAACTACTGGGAAGAAGAATGGATGAAGGGACATGTTCTCTACTCCCCTCCCCCCCCCCACAACTTTTTGCTACCCTCTCCCCCTAATATGGCTGTAGGTCTCCTACACCAGGTTTCCCCTCCCTAAGCCTTGTGGGACAACCCTGCGGTGCTGAGGCCTGGCTTACTGCATAAGGGTATATTGAAAATCTTGGGTCTGAATAGTTGTTCTCTCCGCTAGTTGTCTCCCTTCTGCCACAAGACGTCCCCCTTGGAGCGGATGGAGGAGGAGGAGGACGACGATGAGGAGGAGGAGGACGACGACGACGACTTGGACTTGTTTGGGGGTTATGATAGCTTCCGGGGTTTCAACAGCAGCATGGGCAGTGACAGCAGCTCCTGCCTGGATGAGTCTAGTGATAATGATGTGGCAGATCGTGAAGCTGGGGAGCTGCCCACCTCCCCTCTGCCGCTACATCCGCCCACTACAGGCCGATTGATGGAGGACAGCGGCTCTGAGCCAGGTACCATATGCTCTGCATGCAACAAAGAGGCACAATAGCTGATTAGAAACTGATATGGACCCATTTGAAAGCAGTACAGTGCTTCAGGATATGGTGGTGGTTTAGCTTAATACTCATGCCCTGGGAGTGGAACTGCCCAGTGATTGTGTTCTGTGCTCTCTGAGCTCTGTCAAGAGGCTCTCAGGGCTCTGCTGGGGCTAGTCAAATTAGTTACACTTCCCAGCACTGTAGCATTGCAAGGGCCAAGCCCAGGCCAGCAGGGTTAATGCTGTACCCTCAGCTCTCATTCTGTGCATCTTCCTCTCCCCCAGCTGTGTGTGAAATGTGTGGGATCGTGGGCACAAGGGAAGCTTTCTTTTCGAAGACCAAACGCTTCTGCAGTGTCTCCTGCTCCAGGAGCTACTCCTCAAACTCCAAGAAAGCCAGCATCCTGGCAAGGCTGCAGGTGAGTGACACCCACCCGGTGGCCTCTGAAATCAAAGTGGGAGTAGCCTGTAGGGGGAAGTGTCAACCATCTGCGGATAAGCCTCCAGCAAGTGCGGTCTACTCCTTATTGGTGCCTCCCTCCCTTCCTTGAGGGGCACTAGGGCATATTAAGGGTCCTGCTCTCTGTATGGGTGGGAAAAGATGAGGAGGGCAGAACTGCACTGTATCCATGGTGTTTCTGGCTCTCCATGGCCCAGTGAGTGTAGAAGAATGTCATGACCTCTGAAATCCTTCAGCCAGAGATAGGGAGGTGAGTCTGCACCTTGCCCTGTGCCTCTGGATCCCAACCTCCTCCTCTTTTTATGCTTCCACAGGGCAAACCACCTACGAAGAAGGCTAAAGTCCTGCACAAGGCAGCATGGTCTGCCAAAATTGGGGCATTCCTCCATTCCCAGGGGACAGGGCAACTGGCAGATGGAACGCTGACCGGCCAAGATGGTAAGTGCAGGTTGGGGTGGAGAAGAAGGAGCAGCTGTGCATTAGACAGGCTGTGTATCCTCTTCAGAACCAGCTCACCTTGACACCGTTCTCTTGTGTCCTCCTGCAGCCCTTGTCCTGGGCTTTGACTGGGGAAAGTACCTGCAGGATCATGGTTACAAGGCTGCCCCCGTCAGCTGCTTCAAACACGTGAGTTCTCCTTACGTTCCGTGCCTTTCTGCCGGGGTGTAGTGTGTCCTGTCACCTGGGCTTCTTGGCTTCTTCCTGCATGCATGAGATGAGTGAGAGAGAGGTTTGGAAGCCACATGGTATAGAAGAGCTTGATATCAGACTCTGTCTCTGCCTCCTGAGAGGGAGGGAATCTGAGCCTTGCTGGTCATGCTGGAATCCTGTGGAGGGAAATGGGCAGGGATCTTGGTGTTATCTGAGATAGCAATGTCATTGAATGGCATCAGCCATTCACAGCTGTAACCAGTTCCAGCCACTATGACTTGGGGCCTGGGGAGCTGGGGCATGGGAGGGAAGTGGGACTCTGTCCTCCCAAGTTGTGCTGGAGGGAACCCCAAACTCTTTAGAAATAGAAACTGTCTCTGTCTGTCTTCCCTCTATCCCCACGTGAGCTGTAGGTGGTTTTTCGCACAATGCCTTTAGTTTCTCTGGTATTACTTTGTTCTTCTCACTCCACGGTCATGTCGTGGACTAGAGGAAATGGCTGTGCTCTCTGCCATGATGTCCCCCTAGCATACACGTAGCACACATCACATCCAGACACAGTGCTACTGGCAGTGCACCAAGGCCACAGTCATATGGATTAGCTTGCTTTGAGCGAAGCTAGCAGCCACTGGCTCTCTGCTATGCCAGTCTCCATCAAGACGGCCATTGTGGATGGCACTTGCCTGTTGTCTTAGCCCTGCTGATGCCAGTGGTCTTCCCAATAATTATCTCCATCACACTTGTCATTGCCTGTAAGATCCACGTTCTGCTGTGTAAGGCTCTAGTTGGCTGGAATCCACCTGCCCATATAAGTAGCATCGCACACACCATTACTATGGAGCTCTGTATTCTCACAGCGAGCAACATCATCTGCTTCTGCAACCCAGCTAATTCTATTGCCAGCATGTCTCAGAGGAGACCATCTTACAAGGTTGCTGCCACAGGCCTGGGGCTGATGTGTGGTCGATGATGCCTGTCCGGGGAAAGGAAGAGGTCCCTGGCCAGCTCAGCCTGGTTTAGTGTATAACTTGGCAACTGAGTTCAGACTGGCCGAGGTGGACATTGCTTGGAGTGCCAGATGGTGCTGTGAGGAGGTGGAGGCAGGGAAGATCTAGTATGAACGGTTCAGAACACCCTTCCACTCTGCCTGATTTGCTACTAACTAGCATGGAGGCAACATGCAGTGCTTTGTTGAGTGGACTCTAAGGAGAACTCTTAGAAGGGCAGTAGATCCATGGCCTAGCAGGACAAGGAGCTGGACTGGAGCAGCTGGTTGCATTGCCAGCTTCCCACCATGCCAGTTTTCAGGAATCCTGGATCTGGAGAAGACAGCCAAGCTGAGTTGGCAGGACTAGGAATTGGGAGATATGGGGCCCTGTACAGCAGCAGGTATGCACCTTCTTACTGTTTTATGTACTGATTGGGGAAGTGGGGAGGTTGATTTCACAGGGGTAGGGGAAAGTGTCTTCTGGATGCTGTCATTGGTGTATGTAAAAGGGCAGTTATAACCTTGCATGAGGGTGGAAATACCCATTTTTTTTTCCCCCTTCCCTTATTCTAACAGTCTCCACCCACATGCCTCTGAAGCTCTTGCCAAATCCCTCATCAGCTCAGCTGTTTTGGTTGCTCTGTCACCTCCCAGGCTCTCTACCTGTTTGTGCCCCTCCTTCCTTTTGGCTCATAGGCCACTGTACCCAGTCAAGGTGGAAATGCCTGCATTGGCCTGCACAGCGCCTGGCCGAGCCACACTATGTGGCTGGACTCAACTTGGCAGATCCTTGGGGAGATTGCAGTGTAAAAAGTCTTAAAAACGAGACTTTTTTATTGCAGGAAACTACTGGCTGGGCACAATGGCCACAACATTCATGTGAGATAATATCTGTCTGCCCCATTTGCAGTGCAGGCTGTCTAACCAGATTGCTGCCTCTATCTGCCTGCAATTTCCCATCAGTCTGCCTTCCTGTTAAAAACATGGAAAACACTCAGGCATATTTTATTGGCAAAGGGGTAAGCAAACAAAGTACAGCCCATAGGTTTAGGATACAATAATTGCACTGCCTATTCCTGACTGTCTGTCTGACATGCAGTAAAATCCTCTACATTTATCAGACACCCATTAGTCTTGGCCCTTGGCTTTTCCCATACCTGGAACATTTTATTTGGAAAATCTCTGAGCAGATCCTTCAATCTTCTCATCAAGTATTAGGGCAATGATAGTTTCCCTCCTCCCCCACAAAAGCTCTCACAAAGCTTGATCTCCTCTCATCTGTGTGAACCACTACTCCAAACTTACCAGCTTTCTCCCTAGCTCACTAAAATGGCTTCTTTCCCTTGACAGGAGCCCTGTAAAGAGATGGTTTGCAGGATCCTTTTTGGCCCACAATAAGGATGCTCACAGACATGTCCAGGATCCTTTTTGGCCCACAGTAAGGATGGCCCACAACATGTGTTGACAGACATGCCCTGGTTGAGTTAAACTAGTGCAAGCCGCATGTGTGGACACTGCCAGTTCTAAAGTGATGTATCTGTAAGCCAGGGTAAAATGGATTTTAGGAGTGTCCACACAGAATTGCACTGAATTAACGGGAAGGTGCGATTTTAAGCAGATTCGGTTAACCTGGTGCAATTTTGTGTGTAGGCCAGAGAGCGAAGCTACCTTTCCTAATTCAGTTAGGATCATTCCTTGCTCTTCTCCCTCTATCCTATTAAGTAGCATCTTCACCCTCCCTTATTCCTAGAAGTGATGTGTGAATACCAGTGCTCTGTCCTTACTTTGTTCTTGGACTAGAGATGGCATCTTGCAGGAAGGAACTAGAGTTTGAAACTGAAGTGAAATTCTTACTTTTATCATATTTGGTTGGTATATTGGATGTGCTGTTGCTTTGGCTGTTAACTCTCCATTTCAGTGACCATTGCACCAGTATAGACCTCCCAGAGCAGGCTGGGGGGAAGCTGGTCAGATCCACTAGGGTGAAAAAGTTCACAGACCGTGGGGACCAGAAGAAGAGCTGACAAGACGTGTTCTGAATTCATGTATGAGTTTGAGAAGGTGGTTAAAATGAGGTTTCCTATGAGAGACAAGGGAAGGTTCTGCCAGGAGGACAGGAAAATGAAGCAGAGCTCTTTCTGGAATGAGAAGTGCAAATGGAAGAGATGGTTCCCAAAGAAAACACCAAATAAACTGGTTCAGGAGAAAATGGCTGCTACATTGACCCAACATTAGGCCTCCTGGCCAAGGCTACAGTGTAAATGTGACTCCAACAAATCACCCAGTGTGATCTGTTGCACTGTGCTGTTATGTCTGACTCTTGCAGCTGGCCTATAGCCTTTGGGGTTCAAGAAAAATATTCTTGGATAAGAGAGCCTCTGGCTGACTTAGACAGCCCCCCTCCTCTTCTTTAATTGTAATACTGCACTGAATTATTCCTCTCTACAATTCCCTCCCCATACCACATCGCTCACCCAAGTGGGAGTTCTATACATGCATACAAACAAGGATGTGCTCCCTCCAATGTTGCATAACATCTCTTAATTGCAGCTGTTGGCCCATCAGTACACCCCCCATGCTTTCCGCCATAAACTTCCACATGGTACATGTGAAGGGCCTAAACCTGTCACCCTTACATTGACTAGTATCTGCCCTGAAAATAATGGGGCTACTACCGTTGAAAGCTGCTAATCAAGGTGGCAGAGCTGAGATCTAGGCTAAGGGGCTAATGACTATAGATCACTTCTGCCACTGAGGGAGAAACTGAACCCCAGTGCAGCGGAGTCCTAGTGCAAAAACTGAATTCTCACTATCCATTAGCACTTAGAACCTCTCTGTGCGTCCACCTTCAATCTCGTATTTCACCATTTGCATGCAGTACTAATATAAATAACCATTTCAAATGGAGCAGTGTGCCTGGTCAGCTGCCTGTAGCTTGTAGTAAATTCTGCATCTTGGCTACATTGTTCGTAGAAGTCATCTCCCTTGGTTTCACATGTTATGCAGTAAACAGATGGTATAATTGCTATGCTTGTCCCTGTGCTGTCATTGCAGGTCAGTGGGTATCTCTGCCTTGCCCTCAGCCCCCCTCCCCAAAAACTCATTCTACCATCTTCCTGCTAAATATATAGCTGAAATGGCATCCTCTGAGTGAGAGTGACTAGGAAGTGGTTTTGTTAGCCATGGTAAAAATAGCTATGCACTTAGGATCACACTGGGGGTGGAGACACCATTCATGTCAATATTTTTATTATGGGAATAATTCTCCCTCCCTCTGGTCCATTTTTAAACTCTAGAATTTTTCCATATTGTGGCATCGTGTGCTTTGGGTGGCCTTCCTATGTGCGTGTTCAGGTACCTGCTGTGCTGCTCCACTGGGGCTGGTGTCGCCATGAGGCAGTGCTCCTCTGATGTACTTGTGGGAGAAGAAGGGACACGTGAGTTCTATTGATAGCTCCTAAACCGTTTGGAAATGGTAATACTTCAAGTCCTTCAGTGATTTCTGTCACACTGGCCACCTTGCGCACGTACCCCTACATCACTATACTGCCACGTGTGCAGCCCATGAAATAGCAACCATAATAGTAGCACCTATTGTGGTCTTTGTGACCTCAAACTGGTGTCCAGTTGCCGGGTGATTGTCTGGGGTAGCCAGCTTCCATGGGGCAATTGCCTTTTTTTTTCTTTTCCTTCTTCTCATGGTGATTAGCACTCTTGTCCTAATGGACTGGCACTGCAGGGTCACAGTTAGCTCACCAGAGGTATGGAAAACTCTTCTTTCTCATTCTGAAGTTATGCAGTCACTGCTGCTTGTCCCAGAGCCAGAGAACAACTTGGTGGCGTCAGTCTTGTTATGATCTGGATGCTAAAGCCATCTTTGGATTTCAAAGTCAATACCCCATTGGGATGAACTGAACAGTTCAGAACTTACTGTTTCAGGCTGTGTGCAGGCTTACGAAGGCAACTGTGTCTCATTATGCTGGGTTCATGTTGTCATAGGTTCCCTTTACAGCCCTAACGGCTAGAAATTTGGAGCACAGCTCTGTGAGCAAGAGGCAGATTGTGTCTGCAAAGTATATGCAGCCTGGGTCATAATTACCATTCCCTTCTCTCCTCTCCCTTCATTTCTGCCCCAATCTTGCAGGTGCCGCTGTTTGAGCAGTGGGAGGATGTGATGAAAGGGATGAAGGTGGAGGTGTTGAATAGTGATGCTGTGCTCCCCAGCCGGGTGTACTGGATCGCTTCTGTCATCCAGATAGCAGGTAGGTCTCTGAGAGGCTTATCAGTAACTGAGAAGGATTGGCGATAATCGAGGAATGTTTAAAAGCGCTAAATCTATCTGGCCTGGCCATATGACAACTTAACAGGGCTATGGGAGCCATCCAGGGGTCTTCAAAAGGGGGAAATCCCAAGAGGGAGAAGAGTTGTTTAGGAGCAATAGATAGAACCTAAACAAAGGTAAAGTGGCAGGACTTGTGGAAAGACCTAGTGTTGCTGAGCTCCATTAAGCTGTGCTAGTCTTCCAAGGGTAGTGGTGGAAGTCCTTTCACTTGTGTCACTTGAAGCTAATTTTCATGTAGTGCTGGAGAATGTATTGTAGGGAACAAAGTAACCAGAGCAGAGAAACAGTCAAGATTGAATGCATCTCTTCCCTTTCTCATTGTCTCCTGCAGGATACAGGGCGCTGTTGCGCTACGAAGGCTTTGAGAATGACTCCAGCCATGACTTTTGGTGCAACCTGGGCACAGTGGACATTCACCCCATCGGCTGGTGTGCCATCAACAGCAAAATCCTGGTACCCCCACAGAGTGAGTGCCTGTCTAGTGCCATGCTGTGAGAGGAGGTGCCAGTGTTTAATTCCGCATGTAACAGTCTTGGTTTCTCTCCTAGTTCAGTCCTGTGGTGTCATGTTAGTAACGCTTGGGAATGCAGATCTGCTGCAGTCTTCTGTTATAAAGTGTCCGTTTCTCTTGGTCCTCAGAAGGCAGCTCCTTGCATTGCTCTCTCTGCAACTCCCTCTCATTGACTAGGAGTGGTGCTGGAAGGTGATGGGAAGAACTGTGTCTATCTATCCTCAAGCAGAAAGCTCACTAGAGGTGCTGGTGAAAGAGGAGAATTCTGGCATGCTGGGGAGGAAGGGGGCGGTTAAATGCTACTTACATAGTTTGAAATTGACATATCTTGATTTACACTTCTTACTCGGATGATTTCCATTTCCACAACCTATTCCAGCCTTCTCCCCTGGCCCCTATGACCTTGGAACAATTTACCAAGGCTCAGCGTGGATTCTCCATCCCTGATCATCTTTAAATCAAGACTGGATGTTTTTCTAAACTATCTCCTCTAGGAATTATTTTGGGGAAGTTCTACGGCCTGTGTTATACATGAGGTCAGACTAGAGCAGAGGTTCTCAGCCAGGGATACGTATACCCCTGGGGGTATGCAGAGGTCTTCCAAGGGGTACACCAATTTATCTAGTTGCCTAGTTTTACAACAGGCTACATAAAAAGCACTAGCAAAGTCAGTACAAACTAAAATTTCATACAGACAATGACTTGTTTATACTGCTCTATATTCTATACACTGAAATGTAAGTACAAGATTTATATTCAAATTCATTTATTTTATAATTACATGGTAAAAATGAGAGAGTCAGCAATTTGTCAGTACTAATGTGGCTGTCACACTTTTGTATTTTTATGTCTGATTTTGTAAGCAAGTTTAAGTGAAGTGAAACTTGAGGTATGCAAGAAAAATCAGACTCCTGAAAAGGGGTGATCTGGAAAGGATGAGAGCCACTGGACTAGAGGATCATAATGGTCCCTTTTTGGCTTTGGAATCTATGAATCTATACAGCCTCATGTCCCAAATTAGGCCCTGGTCCGACAATCATATCAGCATGGACAGACTCTTGCTCCCAAGTGGTGCCCCTTTGAAATCAGTGGGGCCCTGCATGGATGCACAGGTTCATGTGTGTCAATCCAGTTGCAGGCCTGGGATCTTAGTTTGTAAGTTTTCCAAGGCACATGTCTTCTAGCTCAGTATCCCACCTCCAACTGGCATTTGGGTTGAAGGGATTTCCTTTGATCCATTCTAAATTTGGTGCCTTTTAATTTTCATCAAGTGTTCCCTGGTTCTTGTGTTAGGGGCTGACTGACCTCCTCTGTACCAGCCACTACTCTCCTGCCATTTCGTTCTATGTTTATACACTTAGCACAATGGGATCCTGATCTGTACTGTGGCCCCTTGGTGCAAAGATAATAGAATAATAACTAATTTTCTTCTGCTTTCTATGCCAAATGGTTGCAAAGCCCCCCGAGCTCATCAGAAACCTGACATTCTGCTGGTATATAGCTGCAGTGTGGCTGTGAATGTGTGTGAGTGAAAGACTAGTGATCATTAGTGTATCTGAATGGAAAGAACATCTTGAATTTAGACCAGCAGTTCCTGAAAAGGTGGGAACGGGTCAAATGCATTGTTAACTTTGTACCCTCATGAAAGTGCAACGGGCAAGTAACATGAACTGTTATTCTCTGTTCCTGCACAGCCATCCATGCCAAGTACACAGACTGGAGGGGGTACCTCATGAAAAGGCTGGTGGGAGCAAGGACCATCCCTGTGGATTTCCACATTAAGGTAAAGCGGAAGGTTCTACCATCCATCCAGCTTACGGGGGGGAGACAGCACTGTCAGGGGAATCTCTCTCTCTTGGTTCAAGCTCTGTTCACCTCTCCTGTTGCTCATTGGCACTGGGAGGGAGAACAAATACAGTGCAGGGTGCGGGAGGGCATTTTCCTTTAAGGGCTGCCTGACATACCTGGAAGGTAGGACAGAATGCTCCTTTGGCAGTGCGGGTTCCTTTGACCCAGTCAGCCTGTCTGCTTCTCTTTCAGGACATGGACAGGGCTTAAAAGGATGTTCTTAAACAGTTGAGGCCCAAAATATTGGTGTGGGTTTTGTTTTCCTTTGTGCGCGCGCACAAAAGCAAATCCTGCTATTAAATGTGAATTGTTTTATTTCAGTGAATGAGCTGTTTGTTTTGAATAGAAACCCTCTTCACTTTTGGAAGCACAACAACATGCTGGGGAATGAGAGAGACCAAACTGACTAGACTAGCGTCACTGGCTCTCCTGAAATGCACAGAGTCAGTAGCACTGGGTGTGAAAAGTCATTTAGATCTTGATAGTTCGGCAGATTTTTTCTTAATAATCTGAAGGGATGTTAGTAGATGCAACTCCAGTCAGAGTTGAGCGAGAAGGCAGGCTCCCCCTGCTGGCAAATTTTGAAAAGTTTATTTCTAAATTTCTGATAGGGAAAATAATCCCATGAAATGGCAGGCAGAAAAAGAACTTGATGGGATTCACTTATCTGCAGGATTCAGGATAGTCAGGGACATTGAACTGGAGACACTGAACTAGAGTCTCCCATAGTTTCTGAGGCGGTTGTGATTACAATGAAGCTGTTTGTTCATGGGATAATCTGTCAGACCCACTGAGCCGTGGTGGAGACAAGCTCTGGGGAGAGTTGCCACTGACTAAGGGTAGAGTTGGTAGTGAAGTGCTAGAGAGAGACTGGAGTGTTACCGTGTCCAAGGCTTTTCCAGACATAAGTACTTTTTCTCCTCACACCCAAGTCTGGAGAAAAACTTCTACAAGGCACATGTGGGGTTGTGTCCCCATAGGGATGTTGCTAATGTGTGTTTTGCCACATGGCACTAGATCTCTCTGAGACCCTGGGCTCTGATATACCATGGTGATAGGGACTTTACAAATGCCTTTGAACATTCTCAAGGATAGGTTGGATTGGGCCCGATCAAAATTTGGGAGTCCCCCAAAGGAAAACCAGGGGGATGCAGGTGAGTCAGTATAAAATCCCTTAGTCAGTCTGTACAAGTGCTCCAGGATAGTGGTGGGGTTGGAGGGTGTTGCTGGAGGTTCAGTCTTTCTAGGAAGTGTGAAACAAAGGGCCTGATCCCACTCCTCTTAAAGTAACTGAGAGACTCCAATAAGTTTCTGACCAGAGGTGGCTATGGAAGACCTTATGGCCACCTTAACCGGAAGTGAGGTGTGAGCCTGGCCCAGTTTGGGTTGGAGGAGTTACATTCTGCCAAACTATAATTTTCACAGGGATTTCACTAGGACTGGTTATTCAGCCCTTCTTATCCCCAGTTGTGCAGCAGCACGGTCTCTGAATGGCTGCTGTGTCCCTCTCTCAAGGTGTCTCTTCGTCCCAGCTCTGACATGCAGCCAAGTGATCAGGGTGCATGTGGAGAGGGTCATGTTGCGTAAAGCGTTTGGGAACGAAGGACTCTGAGAGATCCTGTTTTTGTCATCCCCGCAGATGGCGGAGAACATGAAGTACCCATTCCGTCAGGGCATGCGGGTGGAGGTAGTGGACAAGACCCACGTGTCTCGGACGCGCATGGCAGTAGTGGACACGGTGATTGGTGGCCGGCTGAGGCTCCTCTATGAGGATGGGGATAGCGATGATGACTTCTGGTGCCATATGTGGAGCACTCTGATCCACCCAGTGGGCTGGTCACGTAGGGTGGGTCACAACATGAAGAAGACAGGTACAAATCCATGTGGCCTTTCTCAGGACTCTCCCAGCCTGCTGTCTATTGGTTGGTCCCAGAGAGACACTGACACAAGATAAGAGTTGACCCTAGTCCTGGGTTTTCATGGAATGGTTCTGATTCTGACAAGGCCATCCCATGTCCTGCAAGCTGGGCCAGCTGTGATTAAAATCACATCACCTGCTTCTAGCCGTAGCAGACCAGTGGTTCTGTCTGCCCATGTAACCTACCCTCTAGTATCCATTATGAGATGTTGTGAAGGCCAAACAACCTAGTGTAATGCACTTGGCCAAATACGCTCTGCTGCATGTCACCAGTACAAGTGTAATTTCTTATTTGATTCCCCAAGAGACAGTCAGTTTCTCCCCCTGAAGTGTGATATGCTGTACCTTTATGTTAGCCTGCATAGTTACAGATGTTATTAATGGCTATACGTTTATTGAGCTTTATGTGACAAAGCTTGCTGGCCCCTATAAGTGCAGGTGACGTTAGGTCACCTCTTTCTGGGGCTTGGCCTCTTAAGGAGAGGAATTTGTGGGCAATATAGTTCCCCGGGGGAGTCCAGAGACCAAGAGGCATCATATGCCCTTGGATTACTCTTCCCATCAGTTCCTAGAATTCTTATTATTATTAAGAGGCAGCCTAGCAGCACCCACTCCTAAAGGGGCCAGCATGCTTTGTTATGCTTTAAAAAAGAAATCCAGGTTCAGTGTAGGTGTCCTTCCCTTTCTCCTGCTGACCCCCCAGAGCACATCTCTGCCTAGTTATCATATATTGTGTCTAGAAGTTTATATCAGTGATAAATCTACCTCCTTGGAGTTCAAGGGACCCTTGATTTCCATAATACAGAACATGGTAATACAAAGGGACTGATCCATTTTCCCTTTGTAATTTTGAACATCCCCTTCCAGCTCCCTCTGCCTAGCTGGTGCCTTCCGGTTTCTTATCGCTGCTGACCTCTGATCAGATGGTGACTTAGCAGGGCTCCCCCTCTGTCACAGGAGAGCTCTCATTTCTGCTTCTCTTTCTTGTTTCCCTCCCCTGGCAGAAGAAAAGCGCAGTGACATGGCGAACCATCCCACCTTCCGGAAGATCTACTGTGACGCCGTCCCCTACCTCTTCAAGAAGGTAGGAGAGCTCAGCTCTCGCACCTTGAGACTGCCATAGCAAAGAGGAGTGTTAGAAAAGGAGCAGGAGAACCCAGAGGCGGGTTGAGTAAATGGGCTTCTTTATTGCAGTACTTGTTCCCCTGGACCCAGTTGTTGAATACGCCCTGAATTAGTCGCATCACACTCCTTTTATCTAAGTTACCTACATTCACTACAACGCCCCTCATTGAGTAATATGAATGCCCATATAGTGAATATTAATAGCTATATACTGAATATAATTATCCCTGCCCCTGTTTACTGCTTACAGCATTAAGCATATTCTACAGACATTTTTACCTTGAGGATACTTTTTTTTTTTCTTCAGTATTTGCAGCCACAAGTTCCCTTAATCAGCTGTTCTCAGGGAAGGGAGGAAGGGGCCATGACCCCGAGCTCGTTTATGTAGCTGGGAAAGGAAGGGAAGGGGAGGGAACACTGCTTTACACAGAGAGTAGCCCTTAGATCCCCACATTCCTTATGCAGCTGCAGTGCTTATCCTTAACAAGCAGAAGGGAAGGGAGAGGGGTAGCACTTTATCTATCAAGTGCAGAAACAGGGCCTGCCTGTGCCTCTATGCCCTAATACCATGTCAGCACACCAGCGGAAACCGCTACCTAAGGAAACTCTAGGTAAGAGGAAACTCTACCTAAGCCTTACATATCCCAACAAGAGGATCGGGGGGAAGCGTTGCCAGGAGATGGTGGGACCCATCCTGCACTTCCGCACTGCTCTTTGGACGCTAACCCATGTAGATGCTGAGCTCTCTTCTCCCTCGCAACAGCAGAGCAGTGTCTGGCCCACAGAACTCAGCATGGTGGGCTTGTTTGGGGCTGGGATGAGGGGGCTCACTTGCCCTGAGGCTTTCCTTGCTGTTGGGCTGGGGGGGATGTTTGAGGCTGGGGTGGGGACGTGGTCAGGAGCAGGAGAGGACGTTTGCTCATTCAAGGTCAGGATGGAGGGACTCGAGGCTGCAGGCAGGACTACGGGCTCGGTTGGGGAGAGGGCTTGTGCGGGGATCGGGTTGGGGGAGGTGTTCCTGCACTTAGATCGGGGGATGGATGCACAGTAGTCGTCAGCCAAGGGTGGAAGGGGATGCTAACACGAGGGAGGTCTGAGGGAGGTCAGGTCAGAGGCTTGTGTGGTACAGAGGCTAGACTGGAAGGAAGGGCTTGCTCCATGGGAGGGCGGGAGGCTTGTTGGCTCTGGGTTGGGATGGCATTGGGGTGGCTGGCTCTGATTTTTATGGGTTTTTTGTTCCTTTGGGCTTAGTTTGCCTCTGTTTGTTTTTTAATCAAATTAGCACCTTCCTCCCTCCCACCCCCCCTCGTGTTTCAGTCATTTGGTTTTCTGCTTTAGGGCGACCTTCCCCTTCTTCCACCCTGCTGTGCCCCTCCGGGTCTTTGAATCCCCTTTGCACTCAGAGAGAGGCCAGGGTCCTGACGGTGACTCCCAGTTTCTTTTTCCCCATGGTCTGTTTAGGTGCGGGCTGTTTACGCTGAGGGTGGCTGGTTTGAGGAAGGCATGAAATTGGAAGCTATTGACCCCCTGAATCTGGGCAACATTTGCGTGGCTACTGTGTGCAAGGTAACCTGGGCTGAGAGGGGACAGAGCCTACAGCATTGCTTAGCGACACCCAGTCGAAGCCTGTGACATCCGAGCCTCTGCTCAGCATCCTTAGAGGGCAGGACGAGGTATGGGGCTTGTGAGAGAGGAGTCAGGGCTCCTGTTCTGGTAGGGTTCTGAGGGAATGAAGCAGCAGGGAAGGAGGTTGGGTTGGGGCACTTGTTCAAGGGCCAGCAGGCTGCCGGCGGCTTCAGCAATGGGGCACTCAAGGCTCGGGTCAGTTTACAGATGTGTTTATGCTGCCTGAGGACAAGTGTACTTGCCTGCAGCTGGTTGAGTTCCTTGCCAGTGCAGCACATGTGCTATGCATTTTTCCCATATCCTCTGCCCCTGGATAATCAGAAGGGAGGATCTGCTTTCCCAGAAAACCTCAGCAGCTCCTGGAGGGTGTCAGCGCAGCATACAGAGCGTGGCTTTGAGGAGTAAAGGGATGTAGGGAGTGTTAGGGGGAAGGGCTGTGTGTATTCCTACGTTCTGCATGGCCTGGCTTCCCAGTCTTGCTTTCCCTCCCATCACTCCACGCTCCCTGTGGAGCGCCTTGCATCACTTAGCAGGGCGATGGGATCCCGGGGAGCCTTTTCCTTCTCTAGACTCTGTAGTCCACTTTGCGTAACTTGAGAGGCAGCATCACCGGGGGCTTCCAGTTCTCTCCCAGAAAATCGTCTCCCTGCACAACCCAGAAGGGAGGGACTTGAAGCAAAAGGTTGACGAGAGATTACAGGGGGGCTCTTTATTTGTCCAGAAATGTTCCCCTGAATTCATGTCTGGCGCTGGCCATTTTGAGGGATTGGAACTGTAGGAACGAATAGGGGACTTTGTTAGCTCCCGCATCATGTCCACCTGCTATATTTTATAGGCTAAGCCGGGTCAGGCCTGGTTGGTGATTGGATGGGGACTCCCAAGGCACAGCGGGGAGTGATGGTGGTGAGTCGATGGGTTGTGCTGTTCCCTCTTGAGTCAGTAGTGAACCAGTGACCCATCACTGCCTCGCGGGGGCTCTGTGCTGCTGGAGGAGGCACTGTCCTTTGAGATGGAAAACGGTAGCTCCTAACCATTTAAGGTTATGGCACTTTTCACAAGAGTGTTTGACATCAGCCCTGTGTGCCTGTCAAATTCCATTCCAGGTCACTAGGCCCTGCTGACTTAAAACTCCTGCTGCAGTTTCAGCTGGAGAAGCTACCGTTCCTCCATCTGAGATACAACATTTTAGTGTGTTGCTGTGCATTGTTTAGCACCTACCATGCTCCACCCCAGAGGTGGCTGCATTTCACTAGTGGGGGCATGATCCTCCGATAAACAAACCACAGAGGTCTTGGGGCTCTTTCAGGATGAAAGGCTTTAGAGCAAGCTGAGCTGCTCTTCTCATGCCCTCCCCTTGTGTTGTCAGGTCCTGCTGGATGGTTATCTCATGATCGGCATTGATGGGGCAGCATCTGAAGATGGCTCTGATTGGTTCTGTTACCATGCCTCCTCACATGCCATCTTCCCTGTCAACTTCTGCCAGAAGAACAACATTGACCTGACCCCTCCAAAAGGTGAGACTCTGAAACCTCTCACCCCCACCCTGAACTCTAAGGTCACTGGGTTACACCTCTCCTTAGGGCACATGATGACTTAAATGTGGCTCAGGCTGACCAAAATTGTGGGGCCCAGGCCTGCTTGCTTCTTTTTTGAAGAGTCGGGGTTGGTGAGGTTGCAACGGCTGATCCATTCAAGCTGGCCTTACTCTCACATCTTGCTCCAAAGAATGTTTAGTATTCGATGGCTCCTAATCTGAAATAAAATCAAAGTCTGGTCTGAATTTGCCTTCTCTGTCACTGCCAGCGGATTCTAGACCCCCCTGGGTTGTCTGATCCAGAAAATGAGGGTGGTCTCCTGCTTTCAACACTGCCCTTGACATTCCTGGTGGCAGGAGAGAGATTATGCCTAGTCATGTGTTTTAAAGTCCATTTCCTCCTGCATATGGTGATTGACAGGGGCAGTTTAATTTCAGCTGAGTCCCTGTTGGATACGTTCATCCACATCTCAAAGCTATTGCACCGCTTGATGCTGTTCCCAATCTGTGCTTAGCAAATCTGTGCATTGGCAGAACGGTGCAGTTCCTCTTATCCTTTGAGCTGCATCCTGGAAGTGTCAGGGGGATAGTTGTGCAGCCTTGTGAGCTGCTGCTCCTTCCTTGCACTGTCTCTGTCTTTCTGCCGGCTCTTATGCTCTGTGATCTTTCTACTTTTGCAGGGTATGATGCAAAGAATTTCAATTGGACAAGTTACCTGGAAAAGACCAAATCAAAAGCTGTGCCAGTGCGGCTCTTCAACATGGTGAGCTGGGAGGGGAGCAAGGCAGACACACCAGCTTGGACCCAGCATGCTGGGAGGAGCAAACACACCATGGGAGTTTCTGAGCTGGGCTGTTCTGGGAGGTTTCGCTCCCGTCAGTGGATGTCCTGAGTTCTTTCCCATAGGCTCAACAAGTAAGGCACTTGGTGGCTGATGATGACAGCGGGTGCTGTCTTGCTCTGAATTTCATAATGGAATGAGCTTTTGATTAGGGCGACTTGCGTTTCTTTAAAGCCCACATGGATCTCCAAGCTCATCACAGATTGTCCATACAGGGATCAGTCTCTTCACTGAAATACAGCTCTCTCTGGGATGGGGAGGCAGGAGTCATTCCACACCAGCATCATGGCGTCATGGGATAATGCCACACTTGTCTCACCTCCTCAGTCCCCATGACTATGCTGGCTCATGGGGCTCAGACGGACGTCCTTCGAACCCTGCAAAACTGTACCCCCTGGTTTAGCATCTGGCCTCTCTGTGGTCAGGCTGAGCTTTTCTGGGGATTGGGCCTGTTTGTATGGGGGTAGCTGAAGTCCCCCGTAGGTGGTATGATATGGACTTTGTTGAGAGAAACCAAAGAGGCATCACTGTGTTCTGTCTCTCTTTCCTGAGCTACAGGCATAATCACACTGGAGTATTTGCATTAGGACTTGGGATTGGCCTGGATGTGACTGGGTTGGGTTTTCCCTCTTCCCAGGACTGCCCAAACCATGGCTTCAAGGCCGGCATGAAGCTGGAAGCAGTGGATTTGATGGAGCCCCGACTCATCTGCGTGGCCACCGTAAAGCGTGTGGTCCACCGCCTCCTCAGCATCCACTTTGATGGCTGGGACAGCGAGTATGACCAGTGGGTGGACTGTGAGTCACCAGATATCTATGCTGTAGGCTGGTGTGAGCTGACGGGCTACCAGCTGCAGCCACCAGTGGCCCCAGGTTGGTGAACACTGATTGGTTCTTCTGCCCTGATCGTGGTGATGCTGAATTTGGTGGCAGGTTTCTGACCCACTGCTTTGCACGTCCTCTTCTGTGACTTGTGGGGAAGAGAAACCGTCTCCATAGTCCCACATGGACTCCATACCACGCCCCTCACCCCCCACCCCACCCACCCCCAGCCTGGAGCCAGGTCTGCGTGGTGAGGAGAGAAGACTGGCAGTGTGAGGTGGATTTTAGCGTCCCTTGTTTTCCATCCCATCAACTAATGGTGGGTTGCTCCTGCTGAAATGGGGCATCACACGGGCACTTCCATGCCCCCCTCTAGCTGTACTCTCCCTCTTTCCTTCAAGTACAGCCTTACCCCCACCCAACAGCAGGTGCAGCTCTGCCCTCTCCCTTTCCCAGGCCCTGTGATGTCCTAATGCCCTCAATCTCCAGGATAAGGGTGAACCTCACATGAGTGTCACTCCTCTCTTCAACTAGTGGGGGCTGCCACTGCTATGCTTCATATCCCTTCCTTCCATCCCAGAATCGCTAGCCTCATCCCTGCACTGCCCCGTCTTCCCTGGTGTACCACTGTGTCCCCAGCTATGCCCAACCTGTCCTGCTCACCTCACATCCATGCACCTAGCAGCACCACTATAACCAGCTCTTCCCTCTGCTTTTGTGGCAGGCTGGCTCAGGGAGAGGGAGTGGGCTGGTGGATGTGGGTCTTGTATCTGCCTTATAACGTGGCATCCCAGTTATCTGCTGGTGATGGAGCCCAGCTTTCATTTCCCTCTTGTCTTGATGACAGAGCCCACGTCGCCAGTGAAAGTCAAGGAGGTGCCGAAGAAGAAGAAGAAACCCTATGGAAAGAAAAGTGAGTGACAGTTTGATTAGCTTCGCCTCCACAGCGCCCTCCTCTTCCCCCATTGGCTGGAAACTGTTAAAAGAACCCTCTCAGGTGTGACTCTCCGCAGGCAGGAGAGGGGCCTTTCCTGACTCTGGATACACTTAGCCCAGTGTGTGTTTATAGCTTCATTATTCCTCTTTGCATCTCGTCATGCTGCTCTTGTTGAGCAGAGACCTGGGCACTGTGTGCGGGGAGAATGCTAAGCTGTGTCTGTTGGCTCTAGACTAGGACTGCCTGCCTCTGAGAACGCTTCCAGGTGACTGACACATTCATCGGCAACGTGCAGCTTCCCTGTTGTCCGTGGATATGACGGGGAGCTTGGTCTGGGTAGCTGGAATCAGTCCGTGATGTGAGCTTCTAACAATTAGTTAGGAGACGAGGATGGTTATGGTGATGGATAAGAAGCTAGTGGGCTCAGACCATGTGGGTGGGTGGGAGAGAGAGAGAGAGAGAAAGAGAACCTAAAATCAACAACCCCACAGTGCTAGGTGCTGTACAAAAATAGTAAATGACATTTCCTGTCCCACAGAGCTTATAGTCTAAAAGGCCATAATGCCCTAACTAACAAAATTACACAGACACCAAATACAGGGTCACCCTGCCAGTTTTTCAGGATCTAGGCCTTGAGCATTAAGCAAAGCACTTAACTGAGCTCAGTGGGCCTGCTCAGGTGCTTAAGTGCTTTGCTGAACCAGAGCCTTAATGTGTAAGGACTTCAGCTCGATATTTAGGATGATGGGAAGAGTGGTTATTATAGCCATCTTCCACTGCCTCTCTTCAGAGTGTGTTTATGTGGAGTGCGGGGAGTTAACCCCTGCAGAGGCTCCCCACCACTTCAGAGCGAGCAGCGACTTGGGAGTGTGTCTGATTGGGAGAAATATGACCGTCCAGCCAATCAGAATGTGTTTTGCTGGTCGAGTGTGCTTAGCCCCGCCCTGTGACGCCTCTGCCCCAGGGAGGTTGAACACGGTGTTTAGTAAAAGGACAGATTTCCCCAACGCTCTTTATTCTTCTTTGTTAAGGGAAAAAGATGTCTGCCAAAACCCGGTCCCTCAAGCAGGCAGCCAAGAAACCAGCTGGCCCAAAAGCAAAGCGCGAAGCAAAAGCTGCAAGCAAGGCCTTACTGGAGCCAGCACCTGATGAGAGTAAGGAGAGGGAGTCGCTCCTGCCTGCAGCCCCTCCCCTACATGCTGGGTGCCATTAGCAATCCTGTGGCCTGCTCCCCTTCCTAACAGACATGGCATGGGGTCCCTATGGCCTGGGCTGGGGAGACAGCACAGCCAAGACTTAACTGTCTCTTCCACAGAAAAGGTTCTGGGGGTTTGCATAACTCCATGGCAATGAAAGCCAAGGGTTAGCACAGCCCCAGCATACACAGAGCAGCCTCTAAACAGAGGAACTGACTGCTGCATAATGCTGAGAGTCTTTGAGACATGCCTCACTGCTGGGTCCCTCATCGGCCTCAGCAGGTCCCGGTGAGGATGCGTTTGACTGTGTGAGAGAGTGAGAATTTCTCCCCAGAGAAAGGTCCCAGAATGACACAGCTGCTTCTGGAGGTTGACGTGCCCTGTTTAGTCCCAGAACAGGTACAGCACCCAGAGCATAGGCTGCCACTGCCCTGGAGGGATGAGATGGGAGGTCACTCTGTGTTCTGCTCCTTTCTTGGTCTCTGCTGAGGCTGCCAGTAAGAGGGGCCAATTGGACTGGTATTTATATGTGACGTGGGCACCTGCTTGCTGGGAAATGGGACTGATGGGACCCCGCCAAAGCATTTGTCACTGGGTGTCCGTATGAACAGAGTTGGCCCTATGGAGCTGTTGACACTAACTGTTAATGAAGCTTTCTGGGTGGACTGATTTATCCTCTTTCCGTCTCTCAATAGTTATCACTGTGCAAGTGAAAGAGGAAACTATCGACCCGTCAGCAGTGGAATTCAGAGCCCCAGAGCTTCCTATTCTGATAAGCAGCATAAAGCAGGAGGTAGAGGACTAATCCCTGATCCCTCAGGTGGGATCTCCTGGCCCTGAGCAAGGATGTTCACTGCACTCTGGGGAAGCCCCGAGTAAAGCTGTGCAGGACACAAGGAGGGGTGTCGTTCCTTTGGACTGAGCACTCCCAAAATGTGTCAGAACTCCCTTTTATCATTACAAAAGAACAATCCGCAGTGCCTGCAAGCTCCATTTAGGGGTGGTTGTTTTTTTAAACCCCAGGTCACAGCTTCCAGAAAAGGCACCAACCTCTGAAAGCAATACAGCTCATACTTAGCTGAAGGGCTGGAGTCCTGAGGGTGGATTTCTGAGTCTGGGAAATCCTATTAGCCCACAGACATGACTCTTTCTGAGCTCTGTAGGAAGCTGCTGCTGCTGCATTGTGGAGAATGCTAGCATTTCAGGCTGGTGTCTGGAGCCTGCAAACTGTGATCTCAGAAGCATCGAAGTTGCAGAATCACAACCACTGTGTGCGGTCTCCGGGGGAGCAAGTAAATCAGGAACATGGCTGCTGTCGCTAGGGGAACAACCATGATGTGCTGCTCATCCCTCTCTCTCATCCTCTCTGTGACATGGACATGGAATCAGAGGGCTCTAGAGAGCAGCTGGGAAATGGCGGAGATAGAAAACAAGTTACCGGAGGGAATCACTCTTGGTTTTACTCATAAATTAATTTTTTCACCTGCTGTGAGATGAGCTAAATCTTATCCAGCCAGAAGAAGACAGCACGGTGTTTATGTTGGCTTTTCCCCACTCCAAGACACACAATACTGCTAGATTATCATTATATTTCTACAATCCCGAGTAAATTCCCCCAATCAAATGTACCATAACGATCTGTAAATAAAATGTAAGAGAAAGTCAAAGACTTGCCTGTTGGTTTCGGGAACAGCAAAATGCCTGCTCCGATCAAGAGGTGAGAGGGGAAGTCCTGAACACGAAAGCAATAAGGAGGGTGTGGGTATGGTGGTTGTATCGTAGCCCTCATGTACCCACCTCTGCTTGTTTGTAAGATCTGCAAAGAGCAAGTGCCAGCTGCTAGCAACATGTCACAGTGGGGGAGGCTTCTTGTCAGCTGCTCTGGTAGAATTACTTTCTAGGACTCTGCCAGGGTCCCCAAGTCAAGCCCTCAATCTTGGCGACATGAAAGACGTGCATGTACACCCATCAAATGGAGCTGCCAGCTAGGATGGGAGTGAGTGTAGAGGAGGTGTCATAACTATACAGGGAAGGGTAACAACCCTCCTGTGTACAATTCTGTAAAATCCCTCCTGGCCAGAGGCACCAAAATCCTTTTACCTGTAAAGGGTTAAGAAGCTCAGGTAACCTGGCTGACGCTTGATCCAAAGGACCAATAAGGGGACAAGATGCTTTCAAATTTGGGGGGGAGGGGAAGGCTTTTATTTGTGCTCTTTGTTTTGGTGGTGTTCGCTCTTGGGACTAAGAGGAACCGGACATCAATCCATGTTCTCCAAATCTTTCCGCACAAGTCTCTCCTATTTCAAACTTTTGTAAGTAACAGCCAGGTGCAAGGTGTGTGTGTTTTATCTTTGTTTTCTCAATTCGTAAATGTTCCTTTTGCTAGAGCGTTTACCTCTGTTTGCTAGAGGGGGTTCCTCTGGGCTCTTTGAATCTGATTACCCTGTAATGTTATTTCCATCCTGATTTTTACAGAGATGAACTTTACCTTTTCTTTTAATAAACTTCTTTTAAGAACCTGATTGATTTTTCATCGTTTTAAGATCCAAGGGTTTTGGATCTGTGTTCACCAGGACTAATTGGTGAGGGTATACTCTCAAGCCTACCCAGGAAAAGGGGTGTAAGGACCTGGGGGGGAGGAATTTGTCTTAAATCTGCCCTGGAAAGGGGGGGGTTAGGGACTTGGGAAATATTTGGGGGAAGGCAGAGTTCCAAGTGGCTCTCCCCTAAGATTTGGAACACGCTTGGTGGTGGCAGCTTACTGTTAACCTAAGCTGGTAAATAAGCTTAAGGGGTCTTTCATGCGGGTCCCCATATCTGTACCCTAAAGTTCAGAGTGGGGAAGGAACCTTGATATGAGGTGAACTTTGCCTGGCACCAGTTGGCACAGAACTCTTTGTTCTTGTGGCATTAGTCTCTCCTCCTCCCATGCTGAGCTCTGACTTTCATACAAGCCGATGCTCAGGTGTGCAGTACTAGATGTTCTAGCTCCTTTGTCAAGTGAATTTTTTTTTTCAGGGTGTTCTGGCTTTTTTTCCTTCCATTGTTTCTTTCCTTAAGCTGTCAAGTAACTTTAACAAACACCCCCCCCCCCAAATACTTAGTATTTATATAACTGCTTTCCTGGAAATTGTTCCTAATTTTAGTAAAATACTTTTCATGTAAAAAAAAAAAAAATTCTCTGGTCCCCCAATGTGTGGGGAAACCCAAACACAGCAGCACTGGGCTAGTGTGTAAGAATAGGCCAGTGAAACTGGTCAATTTCACTTTTGTTTTACAATCTAGTTCGAGTGAAATGCAAAAGGCAAAAACTGTCAGTGGTGATTAACATGCTACATTTTAAACATTCTTTTATTTTTAATCCTCTGAAGGTGTCAGTGATACACATAACTGTGTTTGCTCTCATGTCACTTAAGTATATGATACAGGAGAATAAGATAATGGAGAATACTGTTTCAACATGATTTTCATTTCCACTTAAAGTCCTTAGATGCTGTTGCATCATCTCTAAGGCTCTGGAGGCAGAGCATTTTGGACGGTTTTGCTGTTCCTTGTGCCCTCACAAGCTGGCTGTTCAGTGTCTGCTACAGGAAGCAGTGGTTGGAATGGCAGGACCCTGCAGCCTGACTTAGGCCCTGCGTACACTAGAAATAAAGGTTGTGACTGAAAGATATTTTCAAAACATGACCTATTTCCCAAGTCTAGACAGCCTATAGTGTAAGAAAAAGGTTCTCCATCTCCTCCCCCGCACTCCATTGGAAAGGGTGCCAGGCATGGCAGATGTATTTTATTGGTCATGCTGCATTCAGGCACCAGCCTCTCATACTGTAATCGACAAATATGCTGGATTGAGCACTGCTTGTTGGGGCTGCAGAGGTGTGAAGCCCCAGGGGAAGCGTATATTCAGGTTTGTTTTTTCTCCTAACTGGAATATTAGCTGTGAGCAAAGGGGCTGGAGCAGGTCCTCTGGGGTAACACACCTGCCATTTCTCCTCACCACCTGTTCACAGCAATCCAGAGAGCCCAGGCAGCATGTGATACTGAAGGGACAGGATTCACTGAAGTGCTGGGGAAGGACAAAGCCAGTCCTTTCCTGCCACTCTCTTGCAGAATACTACATCCATATGGTGTAGGCTCTAAGCATTCTGCTGCTGTAAGTGAACTAGAAAATGAACACACACACACAGCCTCGAGTCACTTACACAAACAGATGTGAAATGCTTTTGCTGTCCTGAGCAGCTCTCTGCCTCCTCCCTGTGATTCTTGCATGGCCAAAGGCAAACAGAGATCACTAAGTAGTTTAGGTCCCTGCAGAATTCCTTGTAACTGATCAGTACCTTCTCTGGTTCCCTAGAACATCTCAGTCTGCAGGAACAAAGTCTAGAGGCCAAATTCTCAGCCAGTGTAAATCAGTATAGCTCAAGGGCAGCTACACCAATATAAACCAGCCAAAGGTCTGGCCCTAGGTGTTGAAACAATACGTGAAATTTGGTGATGGGTTTGCCATTGCAAAGGATTGTGGATAACACACCCCGTCTAAGAAGAAACTAGATGACACCAGCCCTTATAGTCTTTCACTGTCTTTAAATGTGTTTTGAAATAGGAGGGGGCAGAAGGGGAGGCGCTGAATACATCAAACTGCTGCCAGCCTTGGAAAGGATCAGTGATACATATATTATGGGTAAATGTAGCTTTTCCAACAACATGTAGCTAATCCCATTGGCTATAGAGCCTTTCTTCCCTGCAGGGCTACAGAGAGCATTGCCACCTCACTCAATGTAGACCAGGCACCAGCCAGTGCGCTGTGAGCAGGACCTATGTGCTGCAGTGTGGCTTCCTTTTTTCTGGAGAGATGGGAGATTCTGCAGCCCCTTCATGTAAAATAAAATAGGGGCTTTACTGAACAAAAATAAATACTCAGTACAGTAGCCCCCATGCTGTTTATTTTGAGGTTTAAATCCATGAATTTTCAATTTGCTGGCGATATTTGTATTAATGACGCAGACCTGCTGGGTGGCAGTGTGAGGGAGAGATCTGGGAACTTGGGCAGGAAGACAATTGGAGCTGTTGACACCTGGGAAGGTACAGAGGGTGGTTGGGGATTGTGGGATATGTACATTTACTGGACTTTTCTTCTGAAACCATCAGCAGTGGACAGTTAGCAATGTTGGCATTTCAATATTCATCAGGAGGTTTGAGACCTGACGCTCCATTGAGATCAGTGGGGTGTCCCCCCTCCCCCCACACAGTTATTGTTTCAGGGTCTCTGCAGACTCACCAAGTTAATTCAGCATGTGTTACACTTGCTTTGTGTTTCCAGTGTTACCTGATCAACCAGGTGGGCTAGAAATGTATAGGTTTTGGTTGGAAGCTCCAATTCTGCAGCAAGGGCTGCATTCCACAGCAGGTAGCTGGCCACTGAATCAGAAGTGACATGAAACCCTGCCTGGGGACAGCAGATTGTTCCCCCACCACTAAAGATCAGCCACCTCAGGGGTGAAACATAATGCACAGCAGCACGACACAGCGCTTTAGGGCAGGAAGAGAACAATAACATGTTCCACTGAAACCGCAAGAGGAACTTAGGGAGACAAAATGGAATTGTTCAAGCTATGATTTGGCACAGAAGCGGGGGAGCAGGAGGGGAAAAGCACCATGGGATTGTCAGAAGGAACTCTCACATCTGCTTTTTCCTCTCAATGCGATTTCCTCTTTGAATTCCCTCCCCTGCAACACACACTGCCCTTCCAGCCCCCATCCCACCAGAACCCCAGAGCTCGGTCTCCCAGAGCTACGGTCAGGTCTGCTCCTTTCCGCTGTGCAATGGAAATCTCACTGCAACGTGGATGAAAGCCCATTAAAGCTTCTCTCTCACTAAGCTGCTTCCTACTAGCTGGTCAAGTGCATCCACAGCCACACACTGCTGATAAGACACTTCAGCAGCTGCAGCAGGGCCACTCCCTCTTACGCTTTGTTCTTCTTGGTGCCTCTGGCTTGTGCTTTTCCTGACCTCTTTTCCTTGCTGGGGCTTCTTTCTGCTTTGATTTTGGCCTTGACTTTGTCTGGATGAGCTCTTCTGCCTTTCTCCATACCCCAGCCTGGGCAGCTTTTGAAGACAGCAGAAAGCTTCACCTTCTGCCCGCGGACTTCTGCTGGGGACCCACAGGTGGCTCCCACGCGCAAGTTCAGTTTGTCAATCCATCTGAAAATGGGGCAAGAGGAGATGAGAGAAACTCCAGGTGGACTTAGCAAATTACTGGCACAAATGGCTGTGCTGGCAAACCAGGGCATTTGCTCTCTGTTAACAAGTTCAAAGGGAGTTTGGGGCTGGCTTGACAGCCCTGGAGAGTGATGCCCTCTGTGTACCCCTGGAAGGGGGACAGCTCAGGCAGGGCACTTCAGTCTCCCCACATGTGCAAACAGTTTGGAAAGTTTTAACACCCCAAAAATGCAGTTGTATAGAGTAAGAATCGCAGCTGCAGTCATCCCAGCCAGGACATATTTCAAGGGTTCCCAGTCCTCACACTTCAAGGTATAAGGTGAGCAGCAACTGCGGTCATGAAGAAGTACATGGCAGGCTACAGCACAATGAGGCGCATTATGTGGTGTTTACACCTCCCTTGGAAGCATCAGGCATTGGGAATTGGGTGAGACAGGCAACCAGAGGACCTATGGTCTTTTCTGATCTGCCAGTTCCTTTGCTTTTCTCTTTGCCCTCATCTACCCATATGTCTCAGTCCTACTGTGGAGAGCTCCTCTCTAGGCAGGAGGGCCCAGCTCCTCAAAGGTATTTAGGCACCTAACTCCCATGGATTTCAATGTTCTTATGGATTAGCCTCCCTGCTAAGACTGGCAGCAAAGTTGCATATTGGTCCCTGTTGCAATGATATTTTCAGCAGTATGAACATCTCCCTGGCAGGAACTGAGCAGAGATCCACACCCTCCTGTCAGTCAGACCCAGCCAGGCTGCTGGACCTAAGCAGTGACTCACCTGCGCAGTGGGAGGAGCTGGCAGTCACAGTGGAAAGGGATGTCTCTCAGGTTGATGACCTCCAGCCCTGTGAAGCTGCGCAAGTCAGGCACGTTATACATGTTGTTGTTGTCCAGGTACAGACTCTTCATCCTGGGACCCAGACCAGCAAAGGCCCTTGAGGAAAGCTGCAAATGATGAGATGGGGCTGATGAGTCAGAGGAAAACAGCTGTGGATGATTTTAATAGGGAGTTAAATATCTGCATGCACTTTCTGTGTGTGTGTGTGTGTGTGAGAGAGAGAGAGAGAGAGAGAGAGAGTAAGTAAGTAAGTAAGTAAGTAGCTCTCATTGGTTCCTGCCTCCACTGTGAATGGGGCTTGTGTTACTATCACTTTGTATCAATACTTCCCAGCACGCAGGTCAGTTTGATGACATAATTTGAGACAAAGGAAGTGCAGGAGCTCATTGTGAGAGAAGCAGAGACTTTCAAAGTTACTGTGTAAAGTGAGTTCTCTGTCTTTATTGGTTATTGTAATTGTGGTACTTAATATTTAGTGCTAAATATGAATTCCTTTTAAATAGCTCTGAAAGCCTCTACCTGCTTCACATATTGAAATATTACACTTTGTGTCTCTTAACCTGCATCAGACTCAAGCTGTCAGTGTCCCTATTTCATTTTGCATTATTTTCTGGATTGTAAACTCTTTGTAGCAGGGAATTTCACCTGTTCTGTGTTTGAAAGTGCAGGGTAAATGTACGGTGTTATATACATAGGTGTGTGATTCTTAATAGCTATATTTAACACCCTTTTCAATTTGATATTTTGTCTTTTTGGCAACTGGATGTGTTACACTTAATATAGCTTTTCACTTTGACTCAGGTTTTCCTTTAACTAATGGCAAGGCACTGAACTGAGCAGATTGTAGGGGCTTTTTCAGTCCCTGGTTAGCTGATTGTCATCTTATTTTTTTTATCTCAGTTTAAACAGGCCCCAGTCCAGCAAAGCACGTAAGCATGTGCTTAACTTTAAGCATATGAGCAGTGTCCTTTCCAAGGTTGCTACTTGTGTTTAAGTGCTTAGTTGGGTCAGCGCCGTAGAATACGTGCTTTCTACTTGCAAGACTGTGGATCCAGTTCCCCATTTTAATTTAATCTCTGTGGCAGAGATTGTCAGCCTCTGTGACGGTCACAAAGGGAAAAGCCCACTCTGCTTTCCCACCTCTGGTTTTCAGGTTTGGTTCAGTCCCTCATGCTCAGGATGGTCTCTAGATTCCAGGAGCACCTCAATAACCACCATTCCTGTGGCACTTCCTTCGAGGGGCTGTGAAAACCAGCACTGAGGATTCTGGGGTCACATGTGAGGAGAGATTTGGTTACAAGTAGCTGAACAAGGGTTTCATGCTATGAAAAACTACTGAGACCCCTTTAATTTACATAACTAGTTTGGGTTGTATTATGGGAACCTCAGAATGTACCCAAATTTCCATTAAAAGGGAAAGAAGAATTTGGCAGGGACGTGTTCCACTTTCTTCTCTACAAGCAAGAGAAACACTGGGCTCTGCAGTGGCCTCATTCTGGGTTTTGAGATTTGAGAGTAAAACCGATCAGGGTGGTTGAATGGCCAGGCAATCTCCCTGGACCCGAGTTTGGCGCTCTCCTTCCCCAGGGCTGGGAGTTGCTGTGAAAGCAGCATGGGAGGCCCCAGATGTGGCCTTGTTGAGCCTGAAAGGAGCCTTGGCTGGCAGGAGGATGGTGGCAATTTGGGGTGCTTGAGAGGCGAGAGAAACAGGTGAGTAGCAGAGGGGAATCCCTCAGAATAGGTCTTCACAGGACAAGAAGACATATTGACAAATTGGAGGAAAGAGAAATATCAATTATTAGGACCCTGGAGGGAGGAGCTTAGGGCAGGGTCTACAGCCCATTGAAAGAAACAGGAATCTTTCTATTGACTATCCTTGGCTTTGGATCAAGCCCTTAATGAGGACAGATTAAAGGAATGAAGAGCCTGTAACCTGGCTGGGCTATGACATGGGGCGGATCTGGCACCTGTGAAAGATGCAATTGCCAAGGAGGGGTAGAGAGGGACTGTTGGGGCAGGCCGAGGGGGCATAATCACTAGGAGTAACAGGATAAAACTGAACAAAGGTGCAATTCAGGCTAAATATCGGGAAGCTTTTCTTCCAAGCGAGGCCTCAGGCTGAGCAATCATCTCCCAAAGGAAGTGGTACAAGCCCCAGTGTTGGGGCCATTGCTTTGGGTTGGAAGCCCCTTCATTTCGTCCAGAAGAAACACTGGAACGTGCTGCAGGGAAGTGCCCTGCAGTGGGAGCAGGGAGGAGAGGTGACTGAACAGTAATTTGTATAGTAGGATTTAGCTTTATTAGGCTGGGGCACTCGCCCTTCTCCCTCCCTCTCACCTGTTCTAGCCCCATATTATCCAGATACAGGTGCAGCAGGGACCTGGCTACAGGGAGGAAGGCTCCGTCCCCAATAGACTTGATGGGATTCTTGGACAGCTTCAGCTCACTAAGGACAGGCAAACCCCTGAGGGACCCGGTGGGCACTTCCTGCAATAGGTTCTCATCCAGGTGCAGCTTCTCTAGCATCTTGGCGGGGCTCAGGGCCCTGGGGGACACACGAGTGATGCGGTTCCCGCTTAGGTAGACCCAGCGTAGCTGCCCTGCCCCAGCCAGGTCATTGTCTGACAGCTGGCTGATGGAGTTATGCTGCAAGTGGAGGGAGAAGAGGTTGGGCAGGAGGCTGAAGGCCCCCGTGGGCATCCGAGTGAACCCATTGTGGTCCAGGTACAGGTAGCTGAGCAGGGGGGCCCCACCAAAGGCAGCAGCATCTATGGCAGCAATGTTGTTGTTAGACAGGTAGAGGTAGACCAGCTTCTTTAAGCCCTGGAAGGCCCCCGGCTGCAGCTCCGCGATCTTGCAGCTTTGCAGATGGAGCGAGACCAGCTTCTTCAAGCCAGGGAAGGATCCCTTGGGTATGGAGTGGAACTCGTTCTGGCGCAGGTCCAGCAGCTGAGTGTTGCCTGGGAACCCCTTGGGGATCTTCCGGAGGCCTCTGTTCTCGCAGTTGCTGTGTTGGAAATCAGGGGAGCAGGCACAGACTTTTGGACACCTTATCTTAGCATCTCCCTCTGGCTCCCTCCTGGGGGTGACTGGGCTGGGGAGCCGCTTCTCGTCCGGGGCAGGGCCCCCACATTTCATATCAATGGACCTCAGTGACTCCAGCTGCTCACCTCTGAAGGCGCCAGGGCCTGCACATGGCACATCGGTCTGGACCCTCGCTTTCTCCGTCCACTCCTTGAAGGGTCGCATGTAGCACGTGCAAACCATGGGGTTCCCTGTTAAGTTGATTTTCTTCAGGTGAGCGGCTTCTGTCAGCGGCTGCAGCACCTGCAGCTGGTTATTGTGGAGGTCGACTGTGTGCAGCAGGGGGCTCTTCACAAAGGCTTTGTGTGAGACATCCTGCAGGGCCATGTTGTCCAAGAACAGCTGCTTCAGTGAAGCCATCTCAATGGCCTCCTCGCTGATGTACGTGACAGGGTTGTGTCCCAGGTCCAGCCGTGTGGTACCCGACAGCCTTGACAGGGCCTCTGTGGGCAGGGACTGCAGTTCGTTGTGGTCCAGGCTCAACCTCCTCAGGGTCGGCAACCCAGCAAAGGCCTCCGTGGCTATGACATGAAGTGCATTATGGGACAGGCGGAGCCACTTGATCAGCTGCAGGCCCTGGAAGACCATATCGGGCAGGTAGACCAGGAAGTTCTCGCCAAGGTTGAGGAAGTTGAGGAAGCCCAGTTGGCTGAAAGCCCCTGGCTTTATCTCTTCTATGCGGTTCTTCTCCAGGATGAGCTGCTGAAGAGAAGACAGCCCATCCAGGGACTCCTGGTAGATGAAGGCTATATTGTTGGAAGCCAGGTTGAGGTAGATCAGTCGTCCTAGTCCCCTGAAAGCCCCTTCCTCAATACTTGCCACATTGCATCGCTGCAGGTTTAAGTGGGTGAGGTATGGGATAGGGAGGAAAGCTCCTCCAGGGATGACTTTTATGTTGTTGCCCCGGAGATCCAATTTTTGGGTGACCTGTTGATTACACAAGCATCAGTTACTGAAGATGGAATCCACAACCTCTCCCACCTCTCTGCAGCAGATTGACGGGCTGTCCCAGGCCTCTCTGCAGCCGTTATCGCTGTGATCTGGCCAAATCTCACAAGCAGGCTCATGACTGGTCAATACTTGGAAGAGACACTTCCCAGAGCACCTCCAGTCTGCTGCAGAAAGTTGTGATGGGGTCTCAATAGTGACCATTCGTCCTGCTGAACCAGGCTTCCTGCAGTGCAGCAATCGCTAACATCCTGCGTGAGCCTTAGTTCAGTACTGACTCAGAGGGGAACGTGCCTCCTACACCAACACCACCTTCCTGCAGCCATCTGGGTTTCCCTTGTTTCCTTATTTCGCTATCTGACTCTGCCTTAGCTTAAGGCCTGTAACAATCACCACCTCGGAGGGGCCTGACTGTGTATTGGCCAAAAATATTGTAACTGGGGTTTTTTTTGTCTTGATCAGCTGAGTTATTTTTATGATGTTGTTCGGTAGAAGAGCTGACCCTGAGCAGACCAGCTCATCTGGCTACACTGGCGATTTGCAGCGCTGGAAAGCCTCCACCAGCGCTGCAATTAGTAAGTGGCCACACCTGCAGGGCACTTCCAGCGCTGCAACTCCCTGGCTGCAGCGCTGGCCGTATACCTCACTCGGCATGGGGAATAAGGATTCCAGCGCTGGTGCTGCAGCGCTGGTCATCAAGTGTGGCCACACACCAGCGCTGTGATTGGCCTCCAGGGTATAAGGTGTATCCCAGAATGCTTTTATAAATTACTCTCTTTGTTTTGTTATGCAGCCTCTCTTTGTTTTGTTGTGAACGAGCTCCGATCGGAGCTCCGAACAGAGCTCCTGTTTGCTGTGATCATCTGTACCTGGCTGTAAACAATCAAATGAGAGGCAGGGAGAGTGAATGAAACAGAACCGATCACCGATCGGAGCTCCGTTGAACTGCTAATCTAAAACAAACACTGATCACAGCAAACACCACAGGGAGTGAGTGAAACAGCGGGGGGAGTCCGTGTTGGAGGCAGGCTGTATGCAATTAAGAGTTAAGACTAAGGGCTCATGAACATTTTGTGATTTTTCCAATCCAGGAAGCTAACACACAACAGTGTTGGCTCCAAAAATCCACTCTATCTTCCCCGCTCCCTGTCACAGTACACCACCCTCCACCCTCCTCTTTTGAAAAGCACGTTGTTGCACTTGAATGCTGGGATAGCTGCCCATAATGCAGCACTCCCAACAGCGCTGCTAATACTGCAAATGTGGCCACACACCAGCGCTGGTAGCTGTGAGTGTGGCCACACACCAGCGCTGCTCCTACACAGCTGGATGACCAGCGCTGCAAACTACCAGCGCTGCAAACCGTAAGTGTAGCCATACCCTTGCAAACTGCCCTGCATGTGGATCAACCCCTCCCTTAAGATTTTCACATCAATGGCATTGAAAGGCTGCGAGGTTACTGCACAAATCTTTCGGAAACCCAGACATCTGCATGAAGTGAACCACACCTGCTTGCATCTTGTTCTGCTTCCTCTCCCCTGTCCTACAGCAGCCTGTGTGGCTCAGTGCTGTGCAAGGAGAGAGAGAATCAGACTGGTGCCCAGATGCCCCAGGGGGTGAGGAGCTTTGATGGTGGTGGAAGCGGCGGCAAGTGTGTGGGGAGCAGTTTAAGAGCACTTTGTGCTGCGTTTGCCTCTGACTCTTCCCTTCCCCCGCTGTGCCCAGGGACTGACCTGTGGGATGGTGATGGGCACCTCCGTGAGGTTCTTGTTCAGACACATGACGTGGTGCTTTATGTTATCGCAGATGCAGATCCGTGGGCAGCGCTCAGCAGCCGCTCCCCTGACGGGGAAGAGAGCTGACACCAGAAGGAGGCCCAGGCAACCCCACATCCTGGAAAGTGGCTACGGGTGAGAGAGAGAGAGAGATGGAACAGGCACCCCAAACAGACAGAGATGTGCATTCCCACAGTGCTTCTCGTCCCCACGGACCCTAAGTGCTCTGCAGGCCGCATCCCTTGGGATTGCGGCAGCTGTTTCACGGTGCACTGCAATGCTCCAGCCCCGTTTGAGAGACAGGGAAGGGGATAGTGTGACTAAGGGAAAGTGCAGCGGGAAGTTTAAATTACTCAGGTATGAGCCTAGTTTTAAGCATGTGAGTTGTCCCATTGAACTCAATGGAAGCTGGATTGATTCTGGTTCCATTCTTGAACTCAAGGGGGTGGGGCTACGACTCTCATGCTTAAAGCTAAGTACATGGTTCACTGGATCAGGGCTTTAGAGGGACAAGCAACCTCGGCTAAATCACCAGTACCTCCTCCTGCAGCACTTGGACTTTCCTTGGAGGTTTCCTTTCCAAGTACGGACCAGGTCCAACCTGCTTCAGCTTGTGAGATCTGATGTAATCTCACTCCAAGGCAGAGTGGCTAAAGGACAACACCGGTGCTGCCAGAAACGGAGCGGAGAGCATTTAGCAGACACAAGAGCATGTGCTAATGTGATTGTGACAACACGCATTACCGTTGCCATATATCCCAAGAGAAGGAGGGTAGGAAACTGCGGTAACTCATAACCATTCAGTAGCAGTAGCACTGTTCCAATGCATCCTTGCTCGTAAAAGACTGTAATTGTACCGCAACTTCCAATTGGTAGCTGAGTGATTTACGAATGCTAATTAGCTTAGCCTCACGCCACCCCTGATAGGCAGATCTGTAATGTCTCCTCATTTTACAGAGGGGTAACATTATTATTATTATTTATTTATTTTATTATTAATTAATTTATTTTATTTCTTATTTTATTTTCAAGTGTCCCAAATGTGCAAGGTACTTCCCCATAACAAGTAAAAGGCAATGATCCCTGGTCCAGCGAGTTTGCAATCTGTATTGGAGCAGACACACCAAGGGAGGGGTCAGAAGAAGGCAACAATGGGTGGTGAACAGGAGGATAAGGTTGTCCATACTCAGATCAGGTGGTTTGGAAGTGAGGTGTGGACCCATCTGGATGGCTCATCCAAGCTGAGTCTGTGTTTGGTTTGTTACTTCCACCTTGTTTCCCCATAGGCTTCCTGGCAGAGGTGGGTTCTTAGGAAAGGGTTGGATGAGGTGAAAGGAGGTGGGCTTGGTGACTGTATTGTGGAGCGTGCCCCAGTCGTAAGGGTCAGCAGGGAAGAAGTCATGGGGATGGAGGTGTCTGTGAGAGGCTGGGAAGGAATGCTGAGGCTGGCCGCGCTGGCAGAGCAGGCTGGATGTGGAGGTGGGACGTGTGGGAGGAGACCATGTCTGAGAGGCTGGGCTTAGGAGCAAAGACAAGAAGTTTGTATTTGATGTTCAGGGAGCTGGGGAGACAGTGAAGTGATTCAGTGGGAGTTGATGTGGTTGGAGCAATTGGTGAGGGAGAGGTGGTTTTGGCAGCAGCATTTACAGATGGATCAGAGGTGGCTAAGGCTGGTTGACCGAAGAGGGATGAAGACAAGTGACTTGATCCTCAGGGCAGAAAGGAAAGTGTGGTTTATTTAAAATATTGTGACGGAATGAGTAACTGGAATAAGTAATGGCCTGGATATGTGGGGAGAAGGAGAGACAGGAGCCACAGATGTCAGCCTGGTTATGGGCCGGGATGATGCGAGAGAAGATGGTCTGGTCAGCTGTAACCTAGAACAAAATCAGCAAAGATGTTCGGTAGGGGAGACTGTAAGCTTGTTTTTGGCCATGCTGAATTTGAGTTTACAGTGAACTGCCCAAGAGGAGCTGTTGGAGAGTCAGTGAGAGAGCGGTCCATGGCAGAAAACTGTATCTGAAAGTCATCAGCACACAGGTGATAGCTAAACCTCTGCGAACAGATGAAGTCTCCCAATGATGGGATAGAGAGGGAGAAGAGGAGAGGACCCAAGATGGAGCACTAGGCAGCGTCCATAGAGAAGTGGGAAAGGAGGGGGGAAGAGCCATCAGAGATGCAGGAGAACCAAGCAAGGTGAGAGTCACAGGTCAATGGCAGCAGAAAGGTCAAGGAGGATGAGGATGGAGGATAGGCTTGAGATAAAGCCAGGAAGAAACCACTAGAGACGTTGGACGGATGAGAAGTAAGGCCTGGAAAGGTTAAATGTCTTGCCTGAGGTCACAGAGTCAGTGGCAGTGCAGCCCAAGACCCTAGGGGCCTCACTCTCCACCTTCAGCCTGTCCACAGGCCCGTCTGTCCTGCTGGGGGTTACACAAGGGTGACAAGGCAGGAAGCAGCCAAGGCTTTGTGAGACAGTGAATCCACTCTGGCCTTGGCTACACTTGAGAGTTACAGTGCTGGTGGTGGCTTTACAGCGCTGTAACTCTCTCTCCATCCACACTGGCAAGGCACATACAGCGCTGTATCTCCCTGGCTACAGCGCTGCATGTACTCCACCTCGACGAGAGGAATAAAGAGAATAGCGCTGGTGCTGCAGCACTGGGGTGCCAGTGTAAACAGGGAATAATCTTACTACGCTGTAACTGACCTCCGGAAGCTTCCCATAATGCTTTTAAGTAAAGATTACACTCTTTGTTTTGTTGTGATGCCTCTGTTTGTTTTGTTGTGAACTCCGGGCTCCTGGAGCTGCTTATCTAAAAAAACAAACACAGCTCCTGTTTGCTGTGAATGAGCTCCCTTTGGAACGCCCACAGCTAGTGTTTGCTTGAAGAGAGGGGGCGAGCAGGAGGGAGGGAGGAAGCGGGAGGTCCGTTTCGGGGACGCTGCTTATCTGGTCTGTGAGGGGAAAAAACAAAGAAGGCTATTTGCTTTCAGTGAGCGAGAGACGGGTGGGGGAGGGCGTCGGAACTTGCAGCTGCTGACAGAGAGTCGGCTCCAAAAATCCACTCTCTCTCTCCCCCACGCTCCCTGTCACACTCCACCCCACCCCCCGGACCTTTTGAAAAGCATGTTGCAGCCACTTGAACGCTGGGATAGCTGCCCATAATGCACCGCTCCCAATGCCGCTGCAGATGCTGCAAATGTGGCCACGACAGTGCGCTGGTAGCTGTCAGTGTGGCCAGACTGCAGCGCTTTCCCTACGCAGCTGTATGAAGACAGCTTTAACTCCCGGCGCTGTACAGCTGCAAGTGTAGCCATACCCTCTGAGCGCTGGGGATGTGGCACGCCTTGGGCTGGGGCCTTTGAGCTACTGTTTTAGCACATTAGTGTAAGCTAAGTATGCGGCTAGAAGCAAAATGGGCAGCATTAGCAAAGGTTTTTTGAATGGTCAGTGGAGTGGCAAAAATGTATGAGGGAGAGTCCAGAGCTGGGGGAAGGAGTGGGGGTGATCTCAGGGGGAGGGGGGAGAATAACAAATGTCAGCATTCACAGCTCTGTCTGCAGTAGAGCTCCCACCCTTGCAAACCCCAATGGAGCTGAGCTGAGCCGAACTGAGCGTAGACAGGGCCCATGATGGTGAGTCTCCTGAGCCAGGGTCAGTGCTAGCTTTCCATCCACTGTTATGTTAATGCACTTCCCTTCTGCGGCAATCCTATGCCCCCACAAACAGCGCTGCTGAGCCTGTCCTCCAGCACCCCTGGCTATACCACGCCTGGGGGTCCCACTCACTCCTCTGCTAGTGCACCTCACTCCTGGCCTGCGGCATCCCCTGCCCTGGGCCCCACATGGCAGTGCCCCTCCCAGCCCCCCTGCAACAGCCCCAGCTATCCCAGCCCTGGGCCCCACACAGCCCTGCTGGCTCACCTCAGTGCTGAGCAGTGGCACCTATCCCAGACTCCACTCACACACACATGGATTGTGATCCCCCTCTGCTGCACCCCTGGCTTATCCCAGTCCTGGGCTCTGCCAGTACAGCTCAGTCCTGACCTACAGCCTTCCTGGACACTGAATGCCCAAGTCCCTCCTGAGCAGGGAGTGCTCAGCATACTGCTTGTGCAGTGTGGACAAAACCTCCAGTACCCAGGAGGTGCATTAAGATCCTTGAGATCATTTTGGCTTAATATGTGCAAGTCCACTGCTGTCACAGCAGTGAGAGGCTGCAACCCCCAACAACTCGTCTTCCCCCGTCCAAACCCCCAACAACTTACCCAGATGCTTCCTCCTGTTTGCACAAGGCAGCTCCTTCCCCAGGAAAGCAGGACTAGAGTAACGCGAAACTGAGGAAAGTGAAGATGGGAATGGCAAAGCCAAAGGGACTGAAATCCTTTCACCCAGCAGCTACCAGAGTCCTGTGAATTCTCCTGGTGGGCGTGGGTGTGTGTGGTTTACTTTACTCTCAGAAATGAGGGCTGAATGGAGCTTTGTGTTGCTTTCCCAGCCTGGCTCGTGCTCACACAGAGCTGGTGGGGGAAAGCAAAACTGAAGTGAAGTGCAGCCTTTGGGAGAGCAGCAACTAATCAGATGCATCCCTCTGTACTTACTGGGAAAGCCTTTGGTAGAGGAAGGGCTGTGGAATTTAAACCCCTTGTCTTGAATGTCACAATGCCATGAAAAATAATATCTGTGTTAGAACTAGACTGACTCCCTTCCCCCTTGCCCCTCCTCTCTCCTCTCTGTGTATACTTGTGTGTAGAGAAATGATATATAATCTAAAATATAGACATTAAATAAAAACCTACTCCTCTCTAATCCAGCATGAGGGTTTACCTCAGAAATGCACATAGATTAAACATTAGCAGCTTCCACTATAACTAACTTAGCCATTTTGTGCACATGTATATATTTGTATCACTATAGACTTAATGCTTTCTTATATATAAGGCTTTCTTTTAAGTCTATAGTAATACAAATTACTGATACGTGCTGAGTGACAGTTGATGTAGGAAACAGGTTTCTGAATGTCCTGACTGTTGTGCATTTAAAACCTAACCCTAATGCTGCATTCATTTGTTTTATTAAAGGAAGTGCCTGTGTCTCTGTGTGCGCATGTGAGGTGTTTTCGCTTTGCAGAAAGAGTTGGGATAATGGATGGGTAGTTTTGCACCAGTGCTATCTTTCATGACTGGAGTTTCAGCTTCTCTGGCAGTGGTGGCGTTGCCTATGGAATCTGTGCGAGGACCCACGGTCTAGTAAGAGCTTAGGAACGTAACCCTGCCATCTTTTTTTTTCCTTTTAAATCTTCCAGGGCCCTGATCCAGTGACTTGCTGAGAAACTGATATTCTCTGATTCCAGTGGAAGTTGCTTGTTCTCTGCATCTCTGGGGAATAGGCCATTAGTTTGCAGAGAGTTTTAGCTGTCACCTCATTGTGATGCTCAGACTCCGTCTCCTGCCAGTCAGTTACAATGCCCTGGATTATTCAGGTGCAGGGGAATTTGCATTTAAGCCTTTTTCAGAAAAAGGTTGAAATGTCATTTTCATAAAGGAAAATGCTGCTTTCTCATTCGCAAATGTCTCAGCTGCTTAGGTCCTTGCTCCTCCTTAACGTATGCATTAGCCTGTTACCCCTGTGCCGTTATGGCGTCACATTGACGTCAGTGGGATTCTGTGTGGGTGCAGGAGTCCCCAGAGTCAATGGAATCCCACGTTGAGAGGCAGGGCTAGTGCATCTATTTGCAGGATCGGGGGTCTACTTCTGGTGCTGCACTGGGTCTACTGGGCTGGACTCTGGTTCCTAGGCTTGTGCGAGTGAGGACTTGCTGGAGAGGAGATGCTTCAACTCTCTGGGTAGGCTCCTTGCTCAGTGGGCCCCACTAGCGTTGTAAGGAGAGTGAGGATGGCAAACATGTAGCTGTGGTCACCTGAAAGGGGGCTGTCTTTCTGACAGGAGCGCAAAGTACTGCTCTGTGGGGATCATTAAAACATTCAGGTGACCACAGTGTGCAGAGCTGGGCGTTGTGATTGTCAGCTAGACAACATTTGCAGTAGAACTCTCGGCTCTGGAAATGCAGACCTCCCTGCCTGCGGCTCAGAAGGCGGCAATGCCGCTATCTCAGGGCCTGATACTGCTCCCATCTGGGCCCAGTGAGGGCATGGTTGGGGGCTCGGTCACAAGCTGAACCAGCTAGTGGGCCCCATTGTTGCACGTCTTCCTCACCTGAGTGGTCCCACTGACTCTCATGTGTCTGTGTGTGTAAGAGCCGCAGGAGCGGGCTCAAAGTTTAGTGCCTGATGATTGCCCCAGAGATTTGGACTGTGCATGTTGTATTGTTATTATAGGGTTGCTGAGATGTTGGATCACGCTGGTTTGTGGCTAGGTACGGAGTTTAATCGTCTTGCTGGGCCAGACTCCATCTGAGAGATCTTCGGGAAAGAATTGTCCTTGAACCAGTGCACAGAATGGCTCAGCTAAAACTCTGCTCCTGTTTGAATTTAACAACAAAAAGCCGCGTTGCAGAGGGAGAGGGGCGGAGGCTGGGCAGCAGGACACAGGAAAGAGAAACACAGGCAACTTGTTTTTAATGTAAACGTTCTGTGCGCTGGGGAGAGGAGGGTGGAATTTTCCACTGTGCAGTGGAGTCTCTCCTTCCTGCGCACACAGCGGGGAGTGGGGTGAAGGTAGGAGGATTTCTGTGCAGGGAGGAGACGCACAAGACTGTGGCTTTTTCTGTCCTCACGGACCTCAGCCTTGGAGGGCCTGCCCCTTCTCGCCCTCCCAATGACACTGGCTTCTTTGTGTGGGTCAGGTGGCTGCAGAAGCCAGCCAATGCTGTTGCTACTGCTTTTTGATCCAAGCAGAACGGGGGCGGCTTGCGCTAAACGTTAGTCCTGTGTCCTTCTAAGCGACAAATGCCCCAGCCTACCTGCCCTTGTGACCTCTGCCCTAAGGGAGTAGCCTTCACTCAGCAAGCCGCCCCTTTGGCTTCGCTAGGACGCCTTGTGTGACTGAGGCGGTTGCAGGATCAGACCCTTTGTTTTGAAAAGGAAAGGTGGCCGAGTTAAAGCTGGATTAATCCCTCCTGGGGGGGGGGGGCAGGGATGCCTTGCGATTGCTCAGCAGCTTAAAGCCAGCTTTTTGGGGGAATGGAATGACCATTTACCTCTCGGTCTCCGGTTCTGAACCAGCCACAGGTCAGTAGAGCCCCAAACTTGCTTTTTCCCCATGGTTGTTCAAAGGCCCTTGTGTGTGGAGGACTCAGGTTAATTTCTAGTAGGACAGGGATTAAATCGGGCTGTTACCTTTTTGAAAGTTTGCTTCAGGACAATTCCATGATATAGATCATATTAAGGGACCCAGTGGCTGCCTGTTCTCCAGCCCCCTCACCACAACCACCTAGAGACACCAGATTCCACATCATTTCCTGCCTGAATTATTGCAGCACAGTCGTATCATCTGTGTGCACTTCACCAGGTAGATGTACCATCACAAATACAGTTCCAGAAAGGAAAGCATCTGTTTTACAGTATCAAACAGTGAGCAAACCAAGCCAGTCAGCTAAACAGATGTCAGACTGGAAAAAATAAGCTCCATCTACAACCCAACCTTTGTGCACCTGTGATACCAAACTGAGATGCCATTTGCAGGAGATTGCACAAACCTTCATAGTGTGATTCTCTTGCCTCTGATATTAAATTGTTGACAACACTGTTGACATTCAAATGATCATCATTAGGCTTCAGAGTGCACATCATATTGAGATGATTGAGGCAGCTGATATTTCTCTCAGGCCTGATGTCAGGAAGACATTGCTGCCTCAGTTCATATCCAGTCTGACTTCACTTTTTAAGGTTATTTTCTAGAGTACATGATGTAACCTCCAGGGGAAGGTATCAGTTTGTGAAGCTGCCATGAGCCAGCCCAATGACCGCAGATTTCAGAAACTGCATTTCATGCAAAGCCTCAACAAATTCAGACGTACTCCCAGCAGGAGAAAACGCCAGAGGCCAGGAGTTACTATTGACACTTCTCTGCTCCCCAGTGCCCACAAGTTTCACGCTATGGACAAAAAGCCAAAACTTCTGGACTTGGTGGGACATCACAGGGGCTCGGTGCCTACTGGGGTGTGGCCATTTCAGGCTTTCTAGACAGGGACCAGCACCTTGGTTTTCACTTGAAAATGGTTTTCAAACCTGGCTCATTTCCTAATGCGGAGAGGGACAAAGGGCCTGAAGGAGGGCTGGGCAGGCTCAGGTGTTTCAAACACTGATGCATGCTGGGTTCCAGATTTCGGGGCTGTATTTTTTTATCATCTTTTTTATTTTTATTTTTTTTGCTGCCTTTACTTTCTCCAGCTCATCTGTATCCTTTCTCCCTGCAGACAATAGGAGGAAACAACTCATGTCCTAGCACCGCTTCCTCCATCAGGTTATGTGACTTGTTGGACGCATATGAGCTGAAAGGAGGAAGAGTCACCAGGACAATCGCTCCACAGCACATGGGGTGTTTGGAGAGGGGCTAAAGCACTGGAGCTGCGCAGCAAATACTCCCCAGCAGAGCCGTCTCTCAGGACAGGTAAGGGAGATGGAAAGCCCCAGTGACGCTGAGTGTCTTTGTCAGTGAAGGGGTAGGGGGAGCGCCGTGGAGGCAGGGCAGAGCAGATGAGAAATGTTGTGCATTTGGAAATAGCTGCTGCAAATGGGTTATTTTGCTACATTCACTGGTTTGGAAAAAACAGTGAAAACCTAGAGCAAGTACTTCTAGCTGAAAGTAAGTGAAATTGCTGCTCAGTGGAGGCTAGATGGGAGCACAAATATGCAGCTCCAAAGGAAACCATTCCTACACTATTATTAGTCACTTATAGATAAGCCGAGAGCTTCACAGAGCTGCCCCATAGAGCTTGCAGTGTTGACCTGAATTTTATGGGTTAGCTGTTATGGCTCACCACTGATCGCATCCGACCAGAAGATTTATAGGTTCTTGTCCAATTCAGACTACAGGGTCCGAGAACTCAGAGAGTTCTATATCGGGAGAGGACTCTCGGGGTGCTTGGCAAAAACACTTACACTGAGGACAATACCAAATCGATAAAAGCTTTATTGCGATTAACAAAAGAATAATAAATGCTATGAAACTTATGACTGCAAAACAGTAAAAGAATTCCAAAACTCCTGGTGGTAACATTCCTATTATAAATACCTTAACTTAACATACCACACCCTTCCTCGAGGCCCCGGTAATAGGAGGTGAAGGACCAGCCTTGCTCCTGACATGCTCGATAACACGATGGTTCTGGCTTCCCCAATAGTTAGGAATGTTGAGTAGTTACGCTGTACTGCACACGCTGAGCTGATAGCATGATAGTCTATAGAATATAGGAGAACAAAGAAAAGAAAAAAGTTCCCTAAGATATCCTTACATAATATTTTATAGGATCCTGACACTATGTAATTCAGACCCAAATCTTATTTCCGTACCCTAAGAAATGTATAGGTACCTTTCTCCTATAGGTTAGTGGATTATGACACTTACTCTCCACATATTAATAAGGACTGTCTCACTCCGAAAACTGCCAAGCTAGGCTCTCTTGGCGACTTCCAGGTTTGTGGTGTACCCCGCGATTACCAACCGGTTGCAGACGCCAGATAAACCTGTTCAGTGTTGTGTGTAGTTCCTCCCTTCAGTTCCCCAAAGTTCAGGGACCATTTCTATCTGTGCCAGTGGTTGCCAGCCTTTATGCTGACTTACTCTTAACTGATCATACTTTTAACTGTTTAGCTGATCTTACCGGATACAGGCCGATAGGCTTCTTGCATTTCAGCAAAACTTATTCTATGTATAATTATTAGGAAACACATATCATGTGCTTCAAAACATCCTAATTTCATAGGAATTAATACTGATAAAATATAAGAATCGTATATGAAATGGATTAATTCAGAAAGAGAAACATATTATTTGATACAGCTGGCTGGATTAGTAGGATATAATAGTTAGCAAAGTAATCTTATGGGCTACAGCAGTAACACGGGAGACAATAAACTCAGAACAAACACAGACTCGCACCCAAAGGGTGGCGGAGAGACACATCCTGGGTCCAATCCGGTGGCACTATGGGAGTTTCTCAGGTAGAGGGCTACAGGATCAGGCTCCCAGGTTAAAGAGAGAAAGCAGATGGGGAGAGAGCTGCATCCTGGGGAAGAGTGAAAGAGGCAACACTGAGAGGAGGAAGAGGGGATTGGTAGGCGGGAGTCATGCTCAGCAGAAGTAGATGGGGAGAAGTGCTGCGGGGGGGGAAGACATGCAGAGTGTGGAGAGGAAGAGAGTGCAGAGACTCCCGCCGATGGGTAAGGTACAGAGCGACGAGAGCCAGAAGATTAGCCGGTTTAGAGCTGGCTGTACCCTATGGGCAGAACAGTGACATCTTAGGGGGCCATGAAATGCTGAGCACCTCTGCATTTGGCTGTACTGCAGGGTGGGGCCACACTCCGGTTGGCTGTGGCTTCAGTGCTTCCCTGGCGTGTGTTTCTCAGATGGACACGCTGGTCTCCTCGTCCCGGGAAGCTGCAGCAGGGTCACCAGCACGAAATAGAAAGTGGATATTGTTTTTTCTTTTTCATCATGCCACCAGCCGAGCCCCTAGGAGTGAGCAGCGAGACTCCATGGGCCAGGGCAGAACTCTACAGGTGCCCAAGCAGCAGTTACAGTATATTGAAATGGAAAGAGGGGGGTTGTCCCTGCACCAGCTAAGGCGGAGGGGGGAGTTCTCCCTCTGATATAGCAGAGTGGGGTAGCTCTGCTTCCCCCTGTACTTTAACCCCAGCACCCAAGTGGCACACTCATCACTCTGGCGAAGGAGTGTCTGCAGTCAAGAACGGTGGCTTCTTTTAGGTATGATCTTTTTATTCTACACTAGATAGAACAGAACAGGAAAAGAACAAGCTGTGATGGTGGTTTGCCCCATCATAAAGTCTGCTGGGTTGAGGGCCTTACTGCAAAGCACAGGGCATGTATCACGGGCCCCGAGTCTCAGAGATGCTGGTGTGAGTCCAGAGTAACTCCACAGATGTCGGTGGCGTAACTGCAAACTTACCCTGGTGTAACTAACATCAGAATCTGGCCCGTGGGGCACCGCAGCCGTGTTTAGGAATCTGGATGTCCTTGCTGTACATATAGAGACCCATTGGAGGGTGTGAGATGAGCATCCTAGGACATTGGTTTCCTATCGGTTCAAGCAGCTAAGTCCAGTGATGAGTAAAGGGCTGCTGGGGAGGGGAGGAGAGATGATCTCAAACACCCCATTCTCGGAGGATTATATTGCTGATGTCAGGGAGTGTTTAGTGGTGCCAGGAGAGAAGTGATTTGATCAGGAACATCATCCTGAAGTCCCCTCTAGCTCCAGTGGGTTGTTCAGTTTACAGCTCCGACCATGATCATGGTTCTACCAGCTCCTCCCTCAGCACCCTGGGCTCTGCACGTTGCTCTGCTCTCCCTGCCATGCCCACCAGGGCGAGGGATTCTGCCAGTCAGGACTGCTCTGCTCTAGTGGCACCGACTCTGCAGGGCACAGCAGGGCAGAGCCTGGCAGCAGCTGGGACATGGAGCTATCCAGCTAGAAGGGGCCATGTTCCAGCAGAGACTCCCCTGACTGTAGCCACACCTTAACCAAGGAAATCGGGCCAGGGGGAGACCGCAGGGCTGCGTTTCCTGCCGGTCAGATTGCCGAGTCAGCCTTTCTCTAGAAGTCCGTTTTGCCATGAGTGAACAAAAGGAGGAAGCCCAGGCTCGCGGCCGTTCCTGTTCGCTCCCTCGGCTTTGGGCTACACAAACTTGATTCAGGAGGAGACGGGAGAGAGAGTGTCCCCCTGCCATGGAAGAGAAAGAAAGGGAGCAAGACCAGGGCAGAGAGAATGGGGAGGAAAGCAACAGGAGCAGTCAGAGAGACAGTGGGGGCCAGATCCTTTGGCGGTGTAAAGCTGTTGCTTTCACTGCAGGAAGGCTGATTGACACCGCCCGAGTCTCCAGCCCTGGGAATGGGAGGGAATCGAGAGGGAGAGGAGGAAGTAGAGGCTCGTGGAGGCAGAATGGGTGAGGAGAAGAGAATAAAGGAAGGCAGAACAGTGAAAGATAAAGCTACCCAACTGTAGATCCAATCTGACTGATAGTGCTCCTCTTTCACCATCTTGTCCTGCTGCCCTGGCAGGAAGGAGAACGTTGGTATGAACTGGTGAAAATCCGTTGCCAGCCAAAGCCAGACCTGGTGATTATTCCAGACCACATGAAGCCCTAGAAACCCTCCAAACTTTTGGAACAAAATATCATCAGAGGTGAGAAGCCTAATTCCCCACTCTCCCAAAGTGGGAGCCCAGAGCAGTAAGTGTTGGCCACCGCACTGATTTCTGGAATGCCCCTGGTCTGCCCAACTCCAGGCAGCAGGAATTAAATTTGAGTCTCCTCTCTGGCACAGCAGTGTCCCCTGGGAGGGCTCAGGGCAACTGGGAGTCAACCCTGGATCTTCCTCATGGCAGGGTAGAAACCAGTTCGGGCATCGGGCCTGCTCTGGGACAGCAGAGTAGGAATCAAAGCCAGGTCTGCTGCGTGGCACAGCATTGATCCCTAGGGGCGGTGAGGTGAGCAGCTTCTCTTCAGAACATTTCAAGAGAAAATGACAGAGGAGGAGAACGACCTGGGTGTACTGATTGATCACAGGGTAACTATGAGCCACCAATGTGATGTGGCTGAGAAAAAGGCTTATGCAGTCCTAGAATGCATCAGACGAGATATTTCTAGTCAGGGGCGGCTCTGTGTTTTGCTGCCCCAAGCATGGCAGTCAGGCAGCCTTCGGCGGCGGTTCTGCAGGAGGTCCGCCCTGGTCACGCGGATTCGGCGGCGGTTCTGTGGGTGATTTACTGGTCCCACGCCTTCGGCGTACCTGCTGCCAAATTGCACCGAAGTTGTAGGACCGGCGGACCTCCTGCAGAAATGCTGCCAAAGGCTCCCTGGCTGCCGCCCTCACGACGACCAGCAGGCCGCTCCCCCTCCCCCCGCTCCCCCCGGCTTGCCGCCCCAGGCACGCTCTTGCTGCACTGGTGCCTGGAGCCACCCCTGTTTCTAGTAGAGACAGGGAAGTGTTACTGCCATTATACAAGACACTGGTGAGACCTCATCTGGAATTGTATGTGCAATTCTGGTCTCCCATGTTTAAGAAAGATGAATTCAAACTGGAACAGGTGCAGAGAAGGGCTACTAGGATGATCCAAGGAACAGAAAAGCTACCTTATGAGAGGAGACTCAGAGCTTGGCTTGTTTAGCCTAACCAAAAGAAGGCTCAGGGGGGATATGATTGCTCTTTATAAATATATCACAGGGATACACACCAGGGGGGAAGAGGAGTTATTTAAGTTAAGGGCCAATGCTGGCATAAGCACAAATGGATATAAACTGGCTATCAATAAGTTTAGGCTTGAAATTAGATGGAAGTTTCTAACCATCACAGCAGTGACGTTCTGGAACAGCCTTCTGAGGGGAGCAGTGGGAGCAAAAAATCTAACTAGCTTCAACACCAAGCTTGATAAGTGTGTGGAGGAATGGTATGATGAGGCTGCCTACATCTGCCATTGTAAATGTCCCCAACAACTGGTGATGGGACACTAGGTGGGGAGGGGGGCTCGGAGTTACTACAGAGAATTCTCTCCCAGGTGTCTGGCTGGTGGGTCTTGCCCACGTGCTCAGGGTCTAACTAATCATCATATTTGGGATCAGGAAAGCATTTCCCCTCAGGTCAGATTGGCAGAGACCCTGTGGGTTTTTTTACCTTCCTCTGCAGCATGGGGCACGGGTCACTTGCAGGTTTAACCTAGAGTAATGATGGATTCTCTGTAACTTGAAGTCTTTAAATCATGATTTAAAGACTTCAAGTTAAACTCAGCCACAGGTTAAGGGACAGTCTATTACAGGAGTGGGCGGGGTGAGGTTCTGTGGCTGCAATGTGCAGGAAGTCAGACTAGATGATAGTCCCTTCTGGCCTTAAAGTCTATGACACTATAGCAGCTGCTGACACAGCACAGTGTCTCTTTAGATCAGGGGTTGGCAACCTATGGCACGCGTGCCAAAGGTGGCACGCGAGCCGATTTTTGATGGCACACGGGGCGGGCTGAGCCGCTTGGCCTGCCACCACTTTGGGGGTTCCTGTTGCTGGCCTCTTGCCAGCTGGGGTCCCGCCGCCGGTCCCACTCAGCACCCGCTGCTGGCCTGGGGTTTCTTCCCCCAGGCTGGCAGCGGGCTGAGACCCCAGCTGGCAGGAGCCAGTGGCCAAAACCCCAGAGCGAGGCGGGCTGAGCCACTCAGCCTGCTGTTGCTCTGGGGCTCTCACTGCTGGCCCCTTGCCAGCCGGGGTCCCGACACCGGTCCCACTCAGCGCTCGCTGCTGGCCTGGGTGAAGGAACCCCAGGCTGGCAGTGGGCTGAGACCTCAGCTGGCAGGAGCCAGCGGCTGAAACCCCAGAGGGGGGCTGGCGGAGACGCTCAGCCCACCCCTGAAATCCCAGAGCTGGGCGGGCTGACCCGCTCAGCCCGCTGCCACTCTGGGGTTCTGGCTGCTGGCTCCTTACCAGCTGGGGTCCCTGCCGCAGCCCCACTCACCTTGCCTCCAGTTGGAGTTCCAGCGCAGGCCCCCTGCCAGACAGGGTCCAGGCTTCCGGCCCTGCTCAGCCCTACCAGCCGCCAGCTCCACTCACCTCAGCTGCCGATCTGGGGTTCCAGCCGCTGACCTCCTGCCGGCCAGTTATCAGCTGATAACTTAGAAGCCTGTGTGCAGCTTAAAGTATCTAAATACAAGCCACCAGACACTGGAAAACTCAGCAAGGAAAAGCAAGGGCAAGGATCACACTAAACTAATAAGATCTACATTTTAATTTAATTTTAAATAAAGCTGCTGAAACATTTTGAAAACCTTGTTTACTTTACATATAACAGTAGTTTGTTTATATATTATAGACTTAGACAGACCTTCTAAAACCATTAAAATGTATTACTGGCACGCGAAGCCTTAAATTAGACTGTATACATGAAGACTTGGCACACCACTGCTGAAAGGTTGCCGACCCCTGCTTTAGACTGTGGCACTGGAAACATCTGGTCCTGGCCACGGTTGGAGGCAGGATACCAGACAGGATGGAGCAATGGTCTGATCTGGTTTCAGCAGTTCCTTTGTTCCTATGGGTCTGCCACATAGAAATGTAAGGCCAGAAGGTAGCTAGAGAGGTCATCTAGTGCATCCCCCTGCGCTGAGGCAGGACCCATACAGGACTTTATCACATGCAGCTGGCAGCAGATGAGCCATGTCACTGGTTCTGAGAACTTCATTCTCTGCTAGCTCTTGATAATAGAAACATATTGATAAAGTGACGGGAATCCAGAAATGATGATCTAAAATCAACTAAGGGGCTACAGGAACTGACCTATGGAAAGATTTAAAATAACAATATTCCTGTAGCTCAGCCAAAGCCGAGTGAGGTGACAAGCACGCACACCATCAGTGGGGTAAAAACAAAAGGGCTAAGAAGAACTGTTCAGATTGATTCAAAGGTTTATTAAACTTGGAGTGATAGGAGCATGTTGGCTGCATTATATTACATCTCCTACCAGTGAGATCTGCTGGGCTGTGGACTAGTCCTCTGTGGACGGTGAGTAATTTAAGAGTCGTCTGGACAAATTCCCTGGAGAATATAGCATAGAGAAGGACAGTCTCAGGGAGGTGTGGACAAGATGTGATCTATTCTGTTCCCAGCCCTTTTACAGTTTGTATGAATCTGTTTCACTCGCTGCCTGGCTTGTCTTGCAAACAGAGACACTATGTCGAGGCTCTGGATTATGGTTCTTGTTCTGCTGTGGATTCCAGTCATGGCCATTGCACAGCTCCCAGGCAATGCCCAGTGTCCTGTGAACTGCTCCTGCTTCTTCTCCCAGTGGTTTGTCCGGTGCTCCAATGCCAGCTTATCCTCTCTTCCCCCTGGCATCACCAATGCCACCGTGGAGCTCGACCTGCAGCACAACCAGTTCAGCACCCTCTCAGCAGGCTTCTTCCCAGAACTGGCTGAGATCAACATCATTTACCTCGGCAGCAGTGGCATCCATCAGATTGAGCCGGGGGCTTTTCAGGGGGTCAAGAATCTCTACCATCTCCACCTGGACAACAACCTCCTGGAGCAGGTCCCAGAGGGTGTCTTTGAGAATCTGACAAATCTGATCTTCCTGTACCTGGAGCACAACCAGATTGCTCACCTCCTGCCAGGTATTTCTGGATGGATAGGCTGGGTGCCCAGCACCACTATGAGCCAGCTAACTGAGCAACCAGCATTATAATATTAATAATGGAGATATCCTATCTCCTAGACCTGGAAGGGTCATCAAGTCCAGCCCCCTGCCTTCACTAGCAGGACCAAGTACTGATTTTGCCCCAGATCCCTAAGTGGCTCCCCTCAAGGATTGAGTTCATAACCCTGGGTTTAGCAGGCCAATGCTCAAACCACTGACCTGTCCCTCCCCCCACACCTCTTCTCTACTAATCCCTGCCCAAGCTGTAGGTCTCCTGAAGACCCCACACTGCTGAGAGGATGGGGGCCAGAACTGCCACCAACGGGTCCTGCATGTCCATGATACAAAGTCAGCACCTCCTTCTACCCAGGGGAAAATGGGAGGGGGTAACTCAAGGCTCGGGGAGAGGAGGTGCCTCATGGTCAGAGATTATTGAAGCAGAGAACATTTGATATTGGCTTGACCTGGTTGGAATGTGTGTGGCTCTCTCTCTCTCTCTCTCTCTCTCAGGTGGGTTCTCTTCTCTGAAGCAACTCAGTGCCCTGGACCTGAGTAACAACCTGCTGCTGGAGCTCTCTGACCAAGCCCTTCACGGCCTCCCGCGGCTGCGTCGGCTCTACCTGAGTGCGAACCGTATTACCAATGTGTCCAGCAAAGCCCTCCCAGGCAGCCTGCGGACCCTCAGCCTAGACAGGAACCAGCTGACGAGCGTGCCCGCAGCCATCCGCACCTCTCCCATGCTCTCCACTCTACAGCTGAGTGGTAACCCCATCCGGAAGCTGACGTCTCTCTCCTTTGGGAGGAGGCTTCGCTCCCTAAGGCAGCTGTTCCTGGACAGCCTGGCCCTGGAGCAGATCACCAACTTGGCTTTCACCAGGCTCCGCTGGCTGGAGCTGCTGAGCCTGAGGAACAACAGCCTGGAGTCGCTCCCGCCTCTGTCCTCCCTAAAGTCGCTCTCCACTCTGTATCTGACTGGGAACAAGTGGCGCTGTGACTGCAACCTGATCTGGCTCCGCACCTGGCAGAAGAAGGTGGTCCGGAAAGAACGCAGCCCCGTGGAGTGCAGCTCCCCAGGGGTGCTACAGGGACAGCTCCTGGTGGACATAGAGGTAACAGCCTGTGGTTCCAGAGTACATGAAAGTGGTGGACTGGGGCCAGGGCACACAGGATTTCCAATCCAAGCGTCTCTCCCCTTCTGCCTCAAGGGCTGGGAGTGCTGTGAAGGGAGCCATTGTTCATGGCACCAGTACTTTAAAAGGGAGACAAGCAATGCCCTTGCCGATCTCACGGCAGGATGAGGCCTGGCCAGTATGCGGATAGGACACGGACAGTTCCATGCACTGCAGATAACAGACAGTTACTTACATAACTCCCACGTGCCCCATTCCCCCAGGGAGCCAAAACTCAGTCCTTTAGCTTGAAAACACTGGCCCCTTCCGCAGAGTTTAAGATCTTTCCTGGTTGCAGCTGATAGCAGCTCCCTGACCCTCGGTGCTGAGAGATAGCCACTTTAGGGCACGGCCCCCTACAGCGCTGCCAGCTGGGAGGGAGTGCTTTTTGGTGGAGGGGCTGCGGAGGTCACAGGAAATCCGAAAGCAATTTGGGGAGGGGGGAGTTAATAGGTGGGCCTGGCATGGCATTAATGTGTTTCAGTGGTTGGGGGGGAAGGTGCACACAGGATGAGTTCAGCTGCTGGTGAAGGGAAGAAAGAAACAGTTGCACATTCTATTTTCTGTGGTTTTTTGTCTTCATTTCCTCCCTTTCTCCTCTGCTCAGTCCCTCTCTCTCTCCCCCTCCCTAGCTCTTGTGGGGAGCAGCCGGGGCTGCTGGGTTAGGGTGTGGCTGCAGAGGCCATCCTGCCGTGCAGAAGGCGCTGGGTGTCAGCGCTCGGAGCAGGCCGCAGCTTATGGCAGGCTCTGGTTCCCACGTTATGTGAGGCGTGAATAAAAATAATATATTGTTCAAATACAAGCTCATGTTGGCTTAATGCAAAGACCAGCACAGCTCTTCCCTTCCTATCTCCCTCTTCCTCTCTCTGCCACACCCTTCTTCATCCTCTGTCACATTCACTCTCGGCCTGTCCCTCCCCTCACACCTCTCCTTCCGTGTCTGCTGCGATCCGTTCACCTGCCGTGCAGGGGAGGTGACCACAGCACACAGATGCCTCTCCTGGTATCTGCCTCTGCCTGGGGGAAGCTGGGCCTCAGCCGTTCAACCTGCTGTCAGCTTTCCCAGCTCAGGTGGCTGGTGGTCAGTTGGTGGGTGGGGACCAGAGAAGTTTACAGAAACAGGACCAAATGCCCCTGGAAACTGAGCCAGTCCTGGTTCCGAGATACATGGTCACCTGAAAACAGAGCCACTCTGACATTCTTGCCCATAAAAGACCTCCGACTGATTGTGTTAGAGTTATTAGCTTATATCAGAGAGGCGGCCATGTTAGTCTGTATCCACAAAAACGATGAGTCCAGTGACACCTTAAAGATGAACAGATTTATTTGTTAGGCATTCCATGCATCTGAAGAAGTGGATTTTTTACCCATGAAAGCTTATGCCCAAATAAATCTGTTAGTCTTTAGGGTGCCACCATACTCCTTGTTGTTTTTGAGGTATTAGCTTGGTATCCTAGGACAGTTCTAAACTGGGTAATTTATATCCTTCCAGTCTAACCGATCTCCCCACTACAGTTTGAACTGGATCAGGCATTCTCCACTTCCTGTCCTAAACCCCTCAAAATAATCTCCTACCTCTGTCTGGGATTGGGGTGCAGGATGGCTGGGCTGTTTCCTCCCAGAAGCCTCTGCCTGTCAGTGGGGAGGAGTTATCCCTGCTGGTGCTTCATCCAGGCCCTAAAGAAACAGAAGACCTGATTCTCTCTCATGTGGGTTTTGTTTTTCACCTTGCCCAGTTACAGAAGCTGACTTGCCCACCTTTTGGGACGGACTCCACCACCCTCAGCCCCTCTGAGAACACGAATACACCCACGGCCATTGCTCCACCCAGAGACATACCTCTCCCAGGGGCTGCTACCACAGCTACCACCACGACCTCCACCGCCCTGATCACCACAAAGAGGCTCCCCAGCTCCACCACCCACTCAGCTACCTCCCTTCACCGTGTGCTGGAGAGGTGGGACCCATGCTTGGCCGACTACATCAGCAGCGTCCACATCAGGACAAAGGGCAACACCTCCCTGGTGGTTTCCTGGGCTTTCTCCGGTGACCATGACCAATTTGAGGTGCGGTACACGGCTGGCCGGGATGAGCAGGTGCTGTGGGTGGTGGGAGGGTTGGCTGAGGTGACGCTCCACGATCTCCACACAGGGACTGAGTACAGAGTCTGCGTCATCCCCCAGAATGAGAATCTGCTGGCGTGCCAGGCCCCTGCCGCCCGGCAGTGCAAAGCAGAGCGCACTGCTGGCCTTCCTAGTGACACTCAGCCTGTGCACGCCCCGCTCGGCCACAGCCACTTGGCCGTGGGTTTTGGCGTTGCTGTTGCTCTCCTAGCACTCGCAGCACTGGCCCTGGCTGTCACCTACAGGCTGCGGACGCGGCCGATCCAATTCCAGCGCTACTATGATGAAGACGAGTCACCCCTTCATCGCAGGAGCAGCAACCAAGCCAAGATGACCACGGGCCCAGTTGATGAAAGCATGGAGGATGAGGACTGGCACAGTAATGGGACAGCTGCCAGCCAGTGCCCAGAGGAGAAAGTAGACTGCACCGTGTCTGCCCCACCCAGGCTCACACTCACATCCACACCCACGTATGTGACTCTGTGATTCTAACTGCTCCCTGGCATCCTATGGCTGAGCAGGAAGTGCCCCATGGGGTCTGCCACTCACCCAGGGACCGGACACCATAGAGCCCCGAGGAGTAAACCAGACAGTTCTGTAACTGCCCCTTGTGACTGACATGGACAATAAAATGCAGCCCTAGAAAGCTGAGATGGGAAAAACCTGTAGCTTAGGGCCCCTGTTGTCCATCCCGGTCCATGCCCCCTCCAGCCAGTGCAGGGTTGTTCCCTACAGAGAATCCCCAGGGAGGGTCGTGCACAGCCTCATGCCTCACATGAATAGTTTTGAAGTGCTGGCTCTCCATTGGGGTACCTATGTGATTCACAAAGCCTTTCCCAGCCAGGGGTGATGTAAAAAGGCAGGGTTGGTGACTGGTTTCCACTTGACAGGCAACCTCTACATGGCTGAGGGGTGGCTATTTATAGCAAAGCTGGACTGGAAATCACAGGAGAACAGGCTTTTGGAATTAATCCCCCCTGGCCCTGATTATTTACAGCTTCTGCCACCCTCCACCCAAAATAGCAGCTGTCTTTCTCTCTCGCTGTTTTGGCATGTAGTTTTTGCACCCGTGGGGATGGGGTGTGTGTGTGGAGTGGATGTAAGAAGGACCCAGAGAAGGGGAAAGGCAGAAATGATGTTTGCAGCTCAAGTTTGACCAGAGCAGAGGCCCAGTGCAGGCCAGGGGGGAGCTGCAGGAGTGGAGAAGGAATTTGCACCAGTCCTGCCTAGCCTGTGTGAAAGGCTGGGGAGCCGGGTGCTACATGATGGGGGGGGAGCAAGGAAGGAATTGTGTTTCTGGGGCAGTACAGGGTTCAGGTCTGTCGGAGCGTCTAGAAACCTGACATCATGGAGGATGTGAATTCCAAGCCCAACAAGCCGTTCAAAGCTAACAGGCGCTGTCCTTTGCTGGTAGCATTTAACCTTCCCACCCACCCACCCCCGCTGCTGTCTTGGTGCAAGTTTTTGAATGTTCTGTTTTGTCCAAAACAAAGGTGGGGGTGGGGAGGCTTCCCAGCTAAAACAAAAAAATCTTATTTTCCATTCTGTGCTTTGAAGGGTGCCCATTACCTGGGGCAAAGGTGCGTGTTCCCCAAGACCTCTCTCTCCCTCAGCATGAGTGCCTTCTTTCAACCAAGGCATCTTCCTAAAACTGTTGGAGGGGGTTGCAGGACACTGGAAAATACTGACCTTGCTCTGCTCTCCTCTCTGCCAGGGCTGTCTGCACCCCCCCTTCCCCACCACTGGGCATTGGCCTGGCCCACACATTTCATTCTCACTCTGGAACAGCATTTGAGCCTCTTCCGGACTCCATGCCACTTCTGATTGCATTGGACTTGCCCCTGCCCATGAGGAGTAGGAGACTGTGGAATAATCTCCCAAGACAAGTGGCAAAGGCCTTTATAGCACATTCCATTTCCAACGCACCTAAGCAACATTCTTCCTTCCTTCCTCCCACTCACCTGCTCGCGTCACTAACCCTTTGACAAACAGGGAAATGAGGCAGACGGTGAGTGGATTGCTCAGTGCCACAAAGCATTTGGGCATAGCGCTCTGAAACTGTGTGGGGCAGACAGACATCAGGTTATTTCAGCTTTACTCTCTATAAACAAACAGGACAAAGCCCTCAGCATTTATCTTCCCTTTGTCTACATGCAAAGTCCTGGTCTTTGGCTCCTGGAGAGCACTGTGGCCTAAATGGTGCACCTCTGTGGCACACTCTGTTTGCTGGACTAATAAAGCACACGGTAAAACCGTCTCATGCAGCTGTGTTGCTCTTCTGTTGTTAGATGCGCTGGTTGCAAGAACAGCTGGTTAGAGTTTGGAACTGGCACGGGGACACAGACACTCTCCACTCCAGGGCACCAGTTGGGGGCCAGCATGCATTGGTAGTGCCCAAAAGGCACGACTGGATGAGACTCAGCCAGCAGCCTCGGGGGAGTGGATGGCCCTAAAAAGGCCCATGGGAGTCCGATCAATGGTCTGTTGAGCCCTGTATCCTGTCTTCTGACAGTGGCTGGTGCCAGTTGCTTCGGAAGGAGTGAACAGACCAGGACAATTTACCATCCCTTGTTGTCCAGTCCCAGCATCTAGCGGTCAGAGGTTTAGGGCCACCGCGAGCATGGAGTCGAGTCCCTGCCCACCTTGGCTCATAGCCACTGACAGACGTAGCATCCATCAACCTATCTAGTTTTTTTGAACCTGGTTATACTTTTGCCTTTCACAACATCCCTTGTCAACAAGTGCCACAGGTTGACTGGGCACTGTGTGACATACTTTTTTGTTCGTTTGAAACCTGCTGCCTGTTAATGTCATTGGGTGACCCCTGGTTCTTGTGTTATGTGAAGGGGTAAATAACACTTTCTCCACCCCAGTCATGATTTTACTCTATCATAGCCTCACATAGTCTTTTTTCCTAGCTGAAAAGTCTCTGTCTCTTTAAGCTCTCCTTTTATGGACGCTGCTCCATACCAGCCTCTGTTGGTGAGAGGCTTGTAAGTGTCTTGAAAGCTTGCCTCTCTCACGAACCAAAGCTGGTCCAATAAAAGCTATGACCTCACCCACCTCGTCTTTCTAAGATCCTGGGACTGGCTGCAACACTGCATTCAATAGTTAGTTGTCTGTCTTCATGTGCTGTAATTGAATGGGCCTTTTGCATTTGTTTCTCAGTTCCCGCCTGCACATTATCAACTACTAGCCTCTGCTCTTTACGAGATTATAGAGTGGCCACTTTAACAGCTCCTCCCCCCAGGAATGTGGCTGTCCAACCCATCCGCTCCGCCGCACCTGTCAGCTTCCCCCAGCCCTTAATTTAAAAACTCCTCGCCGATGTTAATTTTGCATGCCAGCAATATGGTGCCATTCGCGTTTAGCTGGAGCCCAGCCTTCCAGCATAGGAAGCTGATGCTCCAATGGACAGGTAGCCATGTTCAAATACAGCTGTGCCAACAGCCTGTCAGCCTTAGCTGCAGGCCATGGAGGCTGAACTCCCCTATAGCAGGACCCTGCCTGAGGCTCACTGGCAGGAGGGGCATCATGTGGAAAACTCGCCTTAGCTGGGAAGTAACCTAGAATTCCTCTCGCATCTCTGTGACAATACCAGGCACCTCCCCTCAGGCTCACGCAAGCCACGGGAGGACAGACCACACCATTTGCGGGGAGATGTAATTGCGCTAGTCTAGTAGGCAATAAAGATCATTCAATTTCTCACTCTCCACTTGGCTCGCTGCAGGGGGAGGAGGTTGGTTTGATGGGACGAGAGAGAGAGACTTACGCTGGGTGGGGTTTAGTTTGCAGGCACTAGGCCAGGTTGTACTATATTTTTATAAAGCGACAAAGAGTCCTGTGGCACCTTATAGACTAGCAGAAGTATTGGAGCTTGAGCTTTTGTGGGTGAATATCCCCAGGACTCTGTCTGGATCTGTAAAAAGCGACAAACTCTGATATTTTTTTATAGTCTGTACATGGACCTATAGCCCAGTGCACTTGACAGCGAGAGCCCTAATCTATTGATCTACAGACCCCACTGCCAGACACCTGTGGTTTCTGAGGCTCTCTGCAGGGGGAGGGGTCGGTTTGATGGGACAAGAGAAGGAGGCTTACGCTGGGTGGGGTTTAGTTTGCAGGCACTAGCCCAGGTTGTACTATTTTTTTTTTTATAGTCGGAACACAGACCTATAGGCCTATTTTACATACATGCAGCTGCTTCTGCTTCCTCCCCCCATGGAGCTGGTAGAAGAAACACTGGCTTCACTACCAGGAAGAGTTCAGAAAGTGCACTTTCCTCATGACATCACGTGCCTTAACGCCAGGGTGAGGGCAGGGGCAGAGATATTACAGGAAGCCCAGAGCCACGCCTGGGCGGTGAAGACACATGCCAGGCACTCCCACCTGAGAAACCTTAACCCACAACAAGGGTCTAGAAAGCATCCCACAGACACACACCTCCCACCCTTGCCCCAGTGGCTGGCGTGAACAGGACTACAGCATGCAGAGCCTTCAACACAGAAAGTGGGTGTGGCAAGAAGCCTCAGGAAAGCCACACACCCTCTGCATGGTTCAGGTTGCTTGGGTGTGCCCCACCCCCTTGCTTACCAGCCTGCTGGCAGAAGTGCATCACAGCCCAGTTACTCTCTGGGTTTAGGTCTCCCCCCGGTCAAAGTAGGCCCAGCGTGCCAGGGGCTACTAGCAACGGTCCACCACTGCAGTGCTTCCTCCACCCAGGGCTATGACTAACCTTTCCCTAAAGCACCTAGCAAGAGCCAGCTCGCATCCCATCTGCAGCATCCCGCAGCCATCTGCCCTGTGGTTCCCACAAGGTGCTGCTGACTCCACCATCCTGCTAGAGGCCCAAGCTGAAGGCAGGCGTTTGGCAGTGCCTGGAAACCAACTACACCCTTTGCAACAGCAGCAAGCAGCATTTCACCCAAGAGCGTTGGCTCTGCCTTGTGCAGATGGCACGGGACGCTAGCTCCTGCAGGAACTGGCGCAGGAAGAGAGCTCACTCACCCCTAGGTGCATGGGGCACCTCAAGCTGTACTATAAACATGAACTGGAGCAAGGTAGGAGCACACACCAGCCAGGGATGAGATGCTGCCACTAGGGATGCTGGTCACGCACACCAGCTCACTGGACTAGGGCTGCTCCAATCAAGGCCCCACCGCATGCAGCAGCATGGCAGAGACAGCAGCATGGCAGAGACAGCAGCAAGAGTTAGCTGGGGTAAGAGTGACCACTTTGCCCCCATGAAGCCTGTGCAGGGCAGAAAGGATGGCATCCCTGCCCCTCCCCCAAGACTGCATGAGCAAACACTGGGCTTTCCTACATGCTAGGTTCAGCCTCTGCCCTGGGCAGAATGTGCTGCTCATCGGCAATCAAGTTACAGCTGCTTCCTCCTCAGAGGCAACAGTGTTTTTAAGGCCAAGCTGGGCCCTTAGCAGCTGTGCTAGAAGTGGAGGGGCTCCTTGGCCCCCTTTCCACGGCCAAGATTTCTGGCAAAACTCCCAGAACTGCACTACTGTGAGTAATAAGGTAGCTGGGGAGCAGGGAAGAAGATTGGAAAATGAGCTGAGGGGCACCTTAAACTAGGAAATTGCCTTTCCTTTACTACCCCCCCACCCCCATGAACCCATCCATGCCCTTCCCCCAGACTTCAATGTGCGTACATAGGGTCAGGTGGTGTGACAATCAGCAGGAAAAATTCAGACTGGCAGGGGCATTTGTAGGTGCAGAGCCCTCACCCCTATTTTAACATGCTTAGAGACCCTCAGCTAATTCCTGGCACTGAAGCTGCTAATTTTGCAGTGCCCAGCCCTGAGACGCTCTGCGGGCAAAGTATTCCAGCCCCCAAATGCTATTCCCCTTCTTTCTTTACTGCTCCCCTGGGGGTGAGTGCTGAACATGGACCCCCCTGCAGGATTCAATTGATTCTACTCATTTCTAAACCAAGCCTATTTTAATGGGGAAGTGGGGGTGGGGGAATGCAGGCTGTGGCAGTAGCACAAAATGAACAGGCAAAGACCACCAGGGCCAGCCCTACCCGAGGGAGCTCCACTCTAGCATAGCAGGGGATTAGCAGATTAGAACACCGATAGGCCTCTCCCATTTAGATTAGGAATACAAGAGCAGGAGGCAGCTGGGCAATCCGATATCCCTGGAGAAGCACCACCACTGCTGCAACTTCCAGGTGCATGGCCCAGGGCAGCATGAGCTGGAAGCCACAGCACCATGCAAAAGCCCTGCTTGGTTCAGCTGCTGCTGCTTCAGAGAAAGCCCATGTCCAGCACCCTCTGCAAGACGGTAGCCTGGGCACAACCCCTTCCAGCAGTGTTGAGTTTAATGGGGCCCTCTTTCCAAGTCATGGAGAGCCCCAGGAGGACTAGTTCTGGCACAACTGCCTGCGCTGGAGCCCAGGGAGTGTGCTTTGGAAGTGGGGCCTTCAATTAAAAACATGGAAAAACAAAGTAAAAAATATCAGCTGGATTCCTCCGAGTTTGTTAAAGCAGAAGGAAAGACGGACATCCCGGGGAGACAGACAGCATGTTTCCATGGGCGCTGACATCCTCTCCTGCCAGCTGGCTAAGAGCTCTCGCTGATAAAAGTCCTATGAGGGGGAAGGGGCAGAGCTGCGCTTCTACTACAGCTGGTGGAGGGTTTGCAGCAGCATGTGGCGGGCAAAGGAGCAGGGATCCAAAGCACGGTTGGGTCTGGAAAAAGAAGAGAAGAGAAAAAGTTCATTTAAAAGCTGCCCCCGACAGCGCTTTGACTCACTGAATTCCAGCACTTTGTGGGTTAACGGGCTCAGTACGGTGCCAGGAACTGGAGCGTCCACCTGCAAGGGACTTCATTCTTACTCAGAGCCAGGGTCGGACGAGGTATAGGAATCGCGGCACTGAATCAGCCTATTGCTCCGTCTAGTCCTGAATCCCACATCCCACAAATCTGGACATTTCCAGAGGCAGGTATAAATATGCAGGCAAGAATCAGTCTAGCAATAACAAGGTTAGTTCAATCAGGGAGGATGAGGCCCTCTTCTAGCAGTTGAGGTGTGAACACCACGGGAGGAGAAACTGCTTTTCCACTACATGCATCCGACGAAGTGGGTATTCACCCACGAAAGCTCATGCTCCAATACGTCTGTTCGTCTATAAGGTGCCACAGGATTCTTTGCTGCTTTTACAGATCCAGACTAACACGGCTACCCCTCTGATACTGGACTGTATTATACAAGCGATCTACTTGTTCCCTGAAGCATGAGGATTGATTGGCCCTGCAATGGTTCTTCCAGAGTAACTACAGCTATACTGTGCTTCCTCAGCTCTCTCATCCTTTCCTGAAATGTACCCAGTCAGCTGGCCTCTGTTATTACTGTGCAGGGCGTGAGGGTAGAGGTTGCTACAGTTACAGCTGCAAGAGGTTTGCCCTTTTCACAGGCTCGTCCTTTGAGCACATTCACTGCTTAGGCTGAAACTTTCCATGCTTTGTGCCCACCCCACGGGAATGTTTCCTGAAGAACTTGCATCCAATACCACCAATGAAAAACATTCCGACCAGCCCTCCCTGCAATGACAGAACAGCAATATATGCAGTGCTCCGTCTGAGGGAGAAGTGGGTTTCAAATGAAGCCAGAAATGTTGAAATATGGGACTGAGCACTATTTCCTTGTTGCTAAACTGTTAGCTATGCACTTTACGGTATTTGCTGAGAGACAGTACCCCGTATGCTCTGCAGTCCAATGGACCAAATTCTGCAGCACTGTTAATGGATTGCATCTCCATGCTCCATTCCCATCCTTCCTGCCCCCGAGTGGTTCATTGCTGAAGATGTACACTGGTGGACAATTCATTACTTTGATGGAGTTTTTACCGGGTTCTCCAGCCAGCCTAGCTCTGCAGGCCTCAGCTCTGATGTTATGTGCAGGGCTTAACTTGGAATCTCCTTTCCAGGCCTTGTGCATGAGAGAAAGGGGAGAGCTTGAACTAGTGAAGTGAACTGTATCCGAGTTCCCTGAACCTCTGCTGCACTAGCCTGCACTTCTATGGCTCCCCCTTCTCCTCAGCTGGATTCTACCTCGGGCTCTCTGCAGCCTGGCTCTATAGAATAGCGAAGGGAGCATGCGCTGTACATAATCAGTTTCCCCTTGTGGGGAAAGGAGCTGAGAGAGGCAGCCGCAGGCAAATCCCAGCAGGGCAGGGACACAACACAAAATGGTGGGGGCCTGTCTGCAGCCAGCTAATGAATTCTGCAGCATCTGTAGGAGGTGGGGAATCAGAAATTCCAGGCAGAGAACCAGCCCTAAGCACCCCCATCTGAGATGATCAGGGCCACTGCGTTCAGGCCCCTTTGCAGAGTCAGATGGGCATCACTTACACTCACTACACTTTTTTTTTTTTTGGAGGTTCTCTTACTCAACAATTGTAAGGCTAGAACAATTTAAAAGGAAAAATTCTGTCACACTGAGTGAGTTCTGTGGCCAATTCCTCGCCCTCAGAGTCCAGAGGGCCCTGGCTACAGGCATTTATAACTTCTCCTACTGAGAGATAATGGAGCTTGGAGACACAGTAAGCGACATCTGCTTTGACCGAAGCAACTCACAGGAACTTTGTAGCTCCACAAGCCCATTACAAAGGAGCTGATAGTCTAACCAGGCCAGGAGAGCTGCTGGAGTGGCTGGATTCATGTACCATGGAAGCTCAGGCCAATGAGCTGAAGGGTTTGACTAGATTCCCAGGGGAAGCTGACCAAGGCTGTTACCTGACACTCCAATGAGCAAAACTTGGCTCTGTAATGAGCTGGACCAACCCGTTAGTTTTGGACAAGAACAGGACAAGCTCCTCAGCATCCAAGCTCCAGGCAAACAGGGGCCACAGATGACCCTGGATTACCAAGATCTTTGGTGAAGCCCTTTGGGCACACAAGGTTTGACTGCAGGAGCAGCTGAAGGAACATAGCAAATCACTAGAGAACCCTGCAAAGCTTTCAGCTGCATAGCTCCCGATTCCCTCTAACCCCCGCAGCCGGGGAGTGAGGTGTTACGCAGAGAGAGCAAGCCCTGAAGCAGCAAAGAAGCGCTCTCTTCCCACGTTGCCTTGGGCTTGTCGCACATCCCCCACCCCGTATTACTGCCCCCCACAGATTAGCGTTGGGAAGGAAGTTCTCACTTGGACAATGGCATGGCTTAACTGCTTGACTCTGCAGCTTTGGTACTAGCTTGTTTTTTCCTATTGCTCTCACCATATGCTAAGACATTTCCTTTGCAAAAGTCACTGGGCTGTTTTATGATTTGACACTATATCACTATAAGACACACACATTCCTCCCTCTAGCTTCTCCTCCTCCCCTCCCAGCAAAACTAGGCTTCTCCGCTTCCCCGTTCTTAAGCAAAGTTATGATGAAATACTGCTGCAGCCGCAGTCAGGAGTTTTGCCACTGACATCAATGAGGCCACATTTTCACTCTGGAAGCCCTACCTACCTACACCACACCTGCAACTGAGGTACCCAAACATCTAGATCAGTAGTTCTCAGCCTGCAGCCCACTTACAGCCCTGTCAGCACAGCTGTGGCCCATGCAAGATCCTCAGGGCCATACAGGTAGTGTGTATATGGCCACATAATACGGAAAGAGCTGCATACGCAGCCCACAAAGGTAAATCGGTGGAGAACCACTGATCTAAATGCAGCAAAATCATGGATGCCACCGTGCTTAATGCGCTATGGGCACAGCTCAGAGAACACCACGCAGGGTTAACTGCTGGCCCAGAGCCTAAGAGAGGGGTGTACACACATCCAGGGCAGAGTGTGCGGTGAATTAACTCCTCAGTGTACGCAGCCACTGGACACTCTCAGGTCAGAGGTTATGCTGGAGGAAGAGCTCGTTAATGGAGCACCTGACTCCGCAGCAGATCACTAGAAGTGAATGTTACAAGTAGTCCCCAGCGTGGCCCATCGTCCAGATCAGTTTTACTTAGACATGTTTTTGTCACAGGCAATAGCACAAGGCTGGAAGGTCTGGGATGGGAATGCCTCCCCCTTGAACATTTTGTTGACATAGTGCAGACAGGTCCAGTGATTGGGGGCTTGGGGACAGCACAGTTCCTGCTCTTCTTTACTTGGGGAGGGGCTGCTTCAGAGCCAGCAAGGTGGTGAGCGGGGCTACAGCTCAGGCTCTGGGGAAAGGAGAGAGAGCTAACGGACAGGACTGCTACGGCAGCTTGTTTATTACAGGAACTACTACCAGCCCCATTTCCTCATCCTTCCTTTGCGGACTGCAACAACAGCGCACAGCTCATGGGCATGTTTGCAGGAGAGATGTGAATAGCTCGCATAGTCTCTCCCCTTTAGGTTAGGAATCAGGAACTCGAATTCTAGCTCCCCCAATCGGCAGCAGGAGCCAGGTCTGACCACCTTTTGGCAGCTTTGTATACAGCTACCTCTGCAGCTATAGCCATACTGTCCTTTGTATGTGGAATGAGCCCCTGAACTGGCCCTGCAAGGCCAGCCACCTCTGCTGTGACGGCTATAAGTCAGCCAGTTAGCTAGCAGCCCTTCCATTTAGCTATTAAGCAAGGCCAGCTATATATATAAGTGTGCACGACTTACAAAGGGCTGAGAGGGCCACAAACTTTTAAGCCAGCGTCTTTCTATGTATTTGTATCGTGCCCGGCCCAATGGGATCCTCATGTTCATGACAGCCTCTGAGGATTTTGGGAATACATGGAATAAATACTGTACCTGACCAATTTTAGCTTTACGCCTGCCCAAAGTTTTAGCTTGGGTATGGAACTTGTTTTAAAAGGTGTCCACTGTTCAGTGCAGACTGAACAGGATATAATCAGGTTAAAAAAAACCACCAAACTCCCTGACATGGACCCTAACTGTGTGGCGATTTGGCAAGTCACAGCCTTTCGGACTCAGTTTCCCCCTCCACTAGTGAAGAGATGGATACCAACACTTATCTACAGCAACGGAGTGCGTGGGGACTCAGTGGTTTGGTTTTTGTAAGTGCCATACAAACGTTAAGTTTCCACTATGCTTCCATGGTTGACTTGTTCGGGGTGGGCGGGGGGGAGAGAGAGAATAGTTCTGGAGACCAATGCCCTATCAATCTGTAACTTTGCCCCAGGGCTACATTTAAGACTTACCCTTTTAATGATTTTAAACAACATTTGCATAAGTATTGGAAGGAAACTGTTAGAACTGACAATCTAAGAAGCATTGTCTTATCTGTGTTATAAGAAATATTTTAGTATTAAAAGAGAATTAAAAAAAAAAAAAAAGGAACAAGGCTTAAAATTTTCACTATTCATGATCTTCACTTTCTGGCGTTCACTCCAAAGATAATTAACAGACTTGTCAATTTTGTTTTCATTTCCCAGCTCTCATGCCCTGTCACAACATGGCAGTGTTCATTTGCAGATGCAATGCACGGGAATTCAAGAAATTTCCATTGGAACTTGAAGTCAGGAAAACTTTATTAATCTTGGATGTTACTTTTGTAATGGCTAAGATATACATTTGGGGCTAAATCTGATTCAGCAGTGTCCTTTTAACTCATTAAACTTGTGATTGGAAATTAGATCCTAGTCTTCCTTTGGGCTAAGACGCTGCTACTGTCGCTTGACATCACTATTCATTAACTTGCCTGCCTCTGCATAAACGCCAGTTTTAAGACCACCTTTAGAAAGTCAGTTTCCCAGTTCATTCCTCATGATCAGCGCTTCTTACCTTGTAAGCTTTGAATGTTGGACTAAGCAAGATAGGAACAGCTTTCCTTTAAGCTGTTCGCATTTTTATTCTAGAACCCCCGCCCACAGGAGGCTCGAAGGGAAGAGTATGTATTTTTCCTTTTAACCTCAACCATATGCAAATGTGTCTAACTTCCTGTAGAACAGGATTGCTTGGCAAGGTGCAATACTCACTTTGTCACGAAGGCCAGGAGAACCGGGGCCAGGGATTTGGGGAAATAATCCTGCTGGACCATATGGTTCAGGGTCATCAGAGGGCCATAGAGGCTTGGGACAGCCTTGATCTTCTCTTCACTCTGCCAGATGGGGATGGGAAAGGACAGAAAAATCAGGCCCATAGCAACTGCCACACCAAACGCAGTCATCACTCCATCTAATCCAGTGTGCTGACTGACCGACCAACCCGATGCCTTTAAAAGGCAAGCAACCCTCCACAGTGCAATGCACACAAACCGGGAGAAATCTGACTCCAGCTGAGGCTCAGCTTCTAGTAAGTCATGGAGATCATCTTAGTTTACATCATGACAGATGCCGTGGTTATTCACACAACTATTTAATTCTTTGCTGGAATTAGCCTTTCCCTCGGCAGCAGGAGGGAGAGCAGGCCCCCGTGTTACACACATTGGGTTATTTAGGAGGTGAGCAATCAACCCAAAGGGAGATGTCTCCCAACACAGGCATCAGCAAGACTCCAGTTTGTTTCAATTAGGGCTTGACAGTCTTGTGAGGTGCAAGCAGTTTAGACCGTGCACATGCATGTTTCTTCTAGACCTTCCTCTGCATAGACACCCTATCAGGACCCCCTCTCCCCCCACTCCCCCCAGCTGAGAAGGAAGCCTACAGCTCCTGCTAGATCCAAGGGGGCAGTTATTGCCTCCTGTAGGCCCCTCTCTCACCCAAGCATACTGTTTCCAGTCACTCCCAGAATTGATTCCAAGTTTAAGCCAGAAGGAACCAATAGCTCTCCTAGTCCAACGACCCATTTATCACAGGCCACAGAATTTCACCCAGTAGCCCCTGGATGGAGCCCAATAACTTGTGTTTGTCTAAAGCACGTCTCCCAGAAAGGCCAAGGGCTTTGATCGGAAGACACCAAGAGATGGAGTATCCACCACTTCCCTTGGGAGTTTGACCTAATGGATAATCACCCTCACTGTTAAATTCAAACTAGAAACAAGGCACGCTGTCTGTCTAGCTTCCAGCCACTGGTTCTTGTTATGCTTCTCGTCACTGAATTTAAGAGCCCCTCCGTGCCCAGTGTTTTCTCCCTATCAAGGTACTTGTACATGAATCAAGTCTCCTCTCCATCTTCTTTTTGATAAGATAGGATTGAGCTCTTCAAGTTGCTCAATATAAAACACTTTCTCTAGCCCTTGAATCATTTGTGGCTCTTTTCTGCACCCTCTCCAATTTTTAACATCCTTTTTAAAATGCTGACACCAGAAGTGTATGCAGCATTCCACTGATGGTCTCAGCAGTGCTGTATACACAAGTCAAGTCACCTCCCTACCTCCGCTCCCCCATTCATACAAGGATCACTCTAGCCCTTTTTGCCACAGCATTGCACTGGGAGCTCATGTTGAGTTGCTTGTCCACCACAACTCCTATATCCTGTTCAGAATCACTGCTTTCCAGGATACAAAGTCTGCCCTGCATTCCCTGTTCCTGAATGGATCCCTTTGCATTAGGTTACACTGAAAGTGTGTTTTGTTTGTACGACCCTAGCTATTGCTTCAAGTCTAGAGTGAAAAAGAAGTATGGAAACAGCCTCCCTCTCCACCCCAAACCTGAGCCATAGATGCACATGGATCACAGTCAACAACTGGTCAGCCAAGAAAGGACTTGAATGGGGGAGTAGTGTCAACAGTCAATTCCCCGAGCCCCGAGCCCAGCCCCGAGAAAGCTCTACTCTCCAATTCATCTCAGCATCTCCACAGTGATTGCAATCTGAGGCAGGATGGGAAAGAAAAAACCCTGTCCACGGAGCAGAGGACTAGAGAACTAGGCCGAGCCTCATGTGAGTGGAGGACGAGGAAGAGAGAACAAAGAGCAGAACATCCAAAGGAAGTGTCTTAGTCCCTAACCCATGTCACAGCTGTGCATTTCCCCAGGTTCAGAGTCATCACTGAGAACCCCAGAAAGCCACATGATCGAAAAGATGATGCAAGTTTTGTGGGTTTAGGGTATTCCAAGTATTTCTGCTGATTTTTCCAGACTTTATTTTCAAATGTTTCTAGTCCTTGAGGCGCCGAGATGCTTCAGATTGATCTATGACGACAGAACAGCCAGACCACTGAAGCACTACTCTGAGCTTGCCGATGGAGACACCTCCAATCCCCCTTCGGCTCAGCTCATGCTGTAGCCTACGTGCAGGTTCTAATGCGGTTAGCTAACTTGCAGCTGATTCTCAAAAACAATCCTACTAACAGGTTTTATTCTGTGCAGCCACAAACTGGATGCTCCAGGCATTAGCAAGGACACTGGATAGAATGAAACTGAAAGTTTCAGTCAGATGTCTTTCGTTTATTCTTGCTGTGGTCCTTTTAAAAGAGAAGATGTGACTAAGTGGCCCTTTTGGATACCAGGGTGAAGAATAAATATTCATGAGGCTACACCCAGGAGTCTGACAACTGGTAACTCATAACTCTATAAAAGCTTTGTCCAGCAGCATCCCAGTTTGTCTGTATGAACCTTCCTGCCTTATAGAGATATTTGATCTTGAATATACAAGCTAGACCAAGTAGAACAGAATTGGGAACAGCTAATCCATGCCCTCCACCCGAATATAATCCCACTCTGGAATCTGTTATCCCTGCAGTTTTCTATTGTCCCTAGGCATTGGGCATACACAGGAGTTTTACCGTTGCCATGGAGACAGGAACATGATTACCCACAATCCAGCAAGCCTTAGCTTTTAACCAGAAACGTAATCAGAACTCAGCCCACCTCACCCATCACAGCCCACTTTTAACTCTCTCCTGCCCTCTCACCTTGAGCAGGCCCATGTGGATCAGTAGGCTGGTGATGAATGCATCAGAATTAAATGTGGCAGAAGTGAAGGCTTTTCTCATCAAGGCATCTAGAGAGAGAAATAAATGTGTCAAGCTGAAAAGCACCATGAGATACTGTGGTGACTACTGTTCATGTCACTACTGGATTCAATTACATTCATCTCATCTGAAGCTGCCTCAATCTCCAGTCTACTACACTGGAACACCACACAGACAGCGGGCTCAGTGCAGAATTTAGGTCAAGTTTGCCATTGAGTACATGAGGCCTTAACTATTATCAGCTGTTAGATGGACCGTGGGAGGCCACACCCCTTTATATACCCTGTTTGTCTCTGGTGCCAGAGGTGACTGCAGGCCACCAGTGAGTGCTGGGAGTTGAAAGAGATGAGGGAGAGAGAAAGCCAAGAAGTCACATGGAGTCCAGTCTTTAGTATGGGGGCTGCATAAATGCCTAGAGAAGAACTATGGTTGAGGCCAAGAAGTGTTAATTGACCTCAGGCAGAGACAATGCAAGGAATGGTCGACCTGGATGCGTTTGGGTAGCACACAGCCTCACCCTCGCTGCGATGGGTTTGACAATTTGGCTGTGAGCTGGTCTCACCGGCCTTTAAAATGACAAGAGCAACAGGCTGCCACGGGACCGTCATTTGGTTTGGTTTCCAGCAAGGAGATCTGTGGTTTTCAGAGTTCCTCAAGATCAGCCACTTGTGGCTCTGGCCCTTACCTCACTTGGTAACTTAAGGAAAGCGGGGTGGCTGCAGTACCATGTGAGACATTATCAATGTTTCCCTCAGGAAGGGTCAGCCCTCCTTCAACACACAGACGCCTCACCCTGAGGAAACCATCTCTTGACACTGCAGCAATTGCCAGATACGACCTGAACTTGCTAGGGAAGGCGAAGAGTATCCAGTTCCAGGTGCATGTGGACACTAGTCACATCGTGGGTGCCAGTCACCCACAGGAGCAGAGGCAGAGATTAGCAGAGCCATACGTGATCTCCTGCTGACCTCAGAGGAAGCTCAGCTGGCCATTTTGCAACAGCCTTTGATACAACTGACCACAGGTTATTGCCTCAGTGACAAGGGACATTATTGGTGTGCACAGAACAGCCCTTTAGTGGTTTCTGTCCTAGGAGTCTGTTAATGGCAATAGCTAGTTGTGTAAATCAGTATAAGAGACTTTAAAGGGATGCCAGATGGAGAAGCCAAATCCTGAACCCTGCACACAGCTCCAATAAGCAGACTGCATGTAGGTGAATATGGCTGCTGTGGATTTCGGGAAGAAAGGATGGAGAATTCCTCTTCCTCAACCCCAGGGCAGTACACCAAGCACCTTCACATACCTTATGCCGCCACGACAGCAGCCTCAGGGCTATGGAAGCATCCACACTTCTACAGGAGGGTTTTGTTCAGTGGATTCACACAGTCCATAGGCCACACCCCACCCAAATCTCTCCTCTACTATACTGTGCTCCAGTGCTGTGCTCCACAGCATACAAAGGGTACATGGTCCCCCCGCACTGCCCCTCTGCCCTGCCCCACACCTTTCCAGTCCCAGTGCTTCTGGAAAGACACGATAGATCTAAGACAGTTACTAGTAAAAGGAACACCAAATGGGTGCTCTCTATTTACACTGTCCCCAGATACAAGAAGAGAGGGGGCACTTTCTATTTACAGTATCATTAATCTGTGGAACTCACTGACAGGATATTGAGGCCAAAACAAAAAACCTAATAAATCCCATCTCCCCCCACCAAAAAATAGCAGGAAGAGTAACACTCACAGCCAAACTAATTAAGCTATAAGGGATATGCTTTGGGGGCATAAACTGATGTTGAAGTTTCAGACCCTCACTCCCCCCAAAACAGCACTGCACAATCTGGCACACTATGGAGACAGAACAGTCTTCCTCTGGCTGCCGTGGGAGACCGAACTACCAAAAAATGGCATGGTCCAGGGAGGCCATCCCTGGGATCTCTTTAGAAGCCACAGGTGCAAGTTAGGCTCCTTCAGCCCACACCTTTGCATGGAGACACTGACTGCATCACCTGTTGTTTCATGCACTACTGTTTTCACTGTGATTTCATCTTTGAACACAGAAGAGATCTTCAGGAGAGCCGTAACCACCTTTTCCGTATCAGATGTGTCTGTCTGTAAGAGATAAAAAGCAGGAGCCATTAAGTGCATGGCAGAGTAAGGGCAGAAGAGACACGATTGCTGCAGAAGCAACAATGAGCCGTGTAACAATTGCCTCCAACTGGCTGCACATGACAGGAACTGTCATGGCTGTATCAGGATGCTCGTGGAGGCATAAGCCATGCCATGAAATGCAGCTGCTGTGCTGGCACCATATCTGCTTCAGAGACGTGCAGCTTCAAGTTGAGTGTCTGCCTGGAAGAGATTACCTCTGGCGGTTAAACAATTTATCCCAACCACACCATCAGAAAGCCACTGACCCACCTACCTGCTGAGCTATCAGAACAGAGCACTTGGGCCCTAGTCGCAGCAGTTTCTCTGGAGATGGGAAGGCGAGGAACGTGGCAACATCCACAGGAGGAGGAGAAGACACAGGAGTAGAGTCCTGAAACAGAGCAAGTGAGATCCCAGCTCATTCTGCAGAGCACCGGCAGAGCTGTGAGTGCATGAATATGTAGGAAAGGGCGATGGTGCTGCAGGTCAGTACTTATCTGCACTGTCAGAGCTTGTGAAGGGGTGGGAAAAGTGAGCCCAGGACAGGAATGGCACTAGATAAGCTGTGAGGAGAAAGCTTGTACTGCAAACGCTATGACTATCTGGCTCCAGGCAGCGCTGTCGTGGCTACAGAAAATGACGGAAGAAATGATTTTCCTGCTAATTTTCTTCAGATCACCACTGAACATTCCTGAGGTACGGTTCTCCCCCCTCCTCTCTTACTCCACCCCTGCTCTGACACATCCCTCCGAGCAAAGAAGAGGTATGTGGACCCCCACTTGTTCTCTACACGTCATAACAGCCTCCCCCCATTTCAAACCTCCCTCCCCTACTCCCAATAAGGGATTATTGGCTACCCCTCAAAGCACATTTACATGTGAGTCAAGAATCTTCTTAGAAGGCAATGATTCCTGTTCTCCCTGCCCCCTCTCCTGCAGCTGTTGTTGTTCCTCCTCTTCATCCTCCCCTTCGTCATCTTCATCCTCTTCGTCCTCGCCTTCATCATCTTCATCCTCTTCGTCTTCCCCTTCGTCATCACTAAGAAGAATTAAGAGAAGAGTTCACATGAAAAGCAGCCCCGCAATACAGACTTCCTGGTCATGCACTGGCACCTGAGAATAGTTCTCCGGGTCATTACAAAATGCAGTAAGAACCTTCCAAGCCTTAAACCACTAAGGTGACTGGCAGCAAATCACTTCTAGGGCAGTGAGTGAGAGCCTTTGGGGACTGCGATGGATTATGGAGTCTGGCATGTTTAGGTCACCTATTCTAATCTGGCCTCAGACCAGCAGTGACAGACTGGGTCCCATCCGACAGCCCTTTGGCAGTGGGTAAAACAGAGGTGAGAGTCTCAGCCTAGTTCCTAGTGGACAGGTGTCCACAAAACACCAGAGCAGGCATCAAGTGTGGGCAGAAGAGTCAAGAGCAGAGCAGGCCACGAAGACCGTGCTCTCACCTCACCCTTACGGAGCTCCCTCCAGATGAAGGTGTGAGGTACACTGAGGGGGTGGGACTTGCATACATACTGGGGATAGAAATTTTCCATCTCCAGTCCTGTTAATCCAACACCTCCCAGTAGTGCCAGACCCCATAAAAACAGGAACTCGCATGATACAGATGTAAAAGGCAGACAGCCAGAGCTCTGACATGAATGGTGAGCAGACCCATGCCACAGCCTTTTCTCATGGCCTACCTCAGGGAACCCAGTACATCTGCCATGTTGAAACCTTCAAGAATCTCCTGGAGCTGTTCACAGCCTTCTTCCCCCAGAGCATTTCCTGGGATGCAAGAAGACAGAAGTCAGCTTGAGGGTGAGGAAGAGACAGACACTCAATTTGTGACAAGAAAATAAAAGTTTAACTAGAGCGCTCAGTGAAGTCCATAAATCCAACCTTTGGCTGGCTGGGAGGATGGCTGCTTGATTTGCATTTCTATAAACACCTTTCACACAAAGCACTTTACAAACTGCTCAGACAGCAGACTTGTCACTGAAATCTGTCAGCTGTTTACCAACTCAGACACCACACAAGGGTTTGAGACAAGAAGAACATTACAGAATCCAATTGCAAGAGAAGTTCAAAGAAAGAAAAATGCAATTAACCAGAAGAGATTTGAGTCTTGGAGACTGAACTCGTTGTACATTTATACAGCTTCTTTCATCCTGGGTGATTCTAAAGCACTTCTCAAATTATATATGTATAGTACCATAGAAATGCAGCCACCTCTGGGAGGGAAGGCAACAACCAACACAAGGAATGGGAAACTGACCATCACATAGAAGCAGACCTCAATGCAAAACTAATAGCATCATGGAATCTTTAATACCAATACAGAGCAGACAGGACCTTGTTTTTAAATTCTCATCCTAGAGCGAGAGACAGACATATGGAACTCAGATTTATTCACTTCAGGAAGCGGCAGGGATAAGCAGTCAGGATTTGAAACTGTGGCTCAAGAGGTTTAAGTATAACCACTAAAGCCTAGGGGAAGAGGGAAGAGCTTATTCGCTTAGTCGGTTCAGCTGCTCTAAGCAGCACCAATATTTTATACAGAGACACTTCTGGCAGCAGTACAGATATTTCAATCCCGCAGACTTTTTCCCCAACGGTTTCTAGAGTTTGTCATGGACTGGATAAGCTTTGATCTAACTTCATGCTCACGTACCATTGAGATCCAGTTTCTCCAACTCAGACTTATCTTCAGTAGCCTCTGCAATAGTCAGGGCAGCATCTCGTTTGATTTCACAGAAGGACAAGTTCAGTTCCTGAGAAGCAGAGGAGAAGTTGCTTTATAGGAACGCTGTATGCCAATTCTCCATTAGAAATACCAGCTTGGCATGCTCAGAATTGTTTAAGGAATTCTCTTCTTTGGAGCTGGTCTCAGCACAGAGGTAATATTTTTTTAAGTTATAAAAGAGACTTGGAAGGGACTCAGGCAGTGAGCAAAGACTAAACAATACAGATAGGCCAACAGACCAATAAGAACAAATTATTCAACGGGCAGCCACATCCCTTGAGACATATTGAATGAGATGATCCCCGAGAAGGGATTTAATATTAAACAGCTGAAGGGAATTTGTTCTGGAATGGATTATTTTGGTTTGATGTCCTCCTCCCTTCACCTGTTATTAATCCTGGGATCCTTTGACCTGGGAGAAAGGATGGCTGTGTCTTACTTTAACAGGCGTATTCATGAACTAACCCCATTGTTTTTTAAATGTGACTTCCACTAGGCACAGTACAGGCCTGAGCTCTGGGTACTACTACAGGGTGGACACTTTTTTCCAAACTCACAAGGCAAGTTGTTAACTCAACTCTCTGCACTAGATAACCTTGCGTAGCTAATATTGTCTCACTGTTTTCTTTCACTCGCCCATTGGTCTGTATCCATTTGTTATCTCTCGTCTTCTATTTAGATTGTAAGCTCCTTGGGACAAGGATCAATCTTTTTGTTCTGCGTTCGTACAGTGCTGAGGCCAAAGGAGCCCTAGGCATGGACCAGAACCCAAAAGCGCATTGGTAATACAAGTAAATAATAATGCAATGGCTGGAGTTAGAGGGACACTCTTACCAAATACCTCACAGGTGACTGAGTAAGACACACCCTGGAAAAGGCTGACAGAAATGCTAGTACTGTAGGGACAATGAAATAGTAGGGTATGGCACTGGACAGGAACTGCAGTCAATATGGGGTCCATAGGTGCCAGGATAATACAAATATTAGTGAACTGGGGTCTCATCCAAGATGTGACATGGAGATACAGATACTGCATTTTATGAACATACTGTACTGGTCACTCATCCTGTACCCCTCCTGATTTATGCTGTCCCATAGTTTAGAATAGCTGCTTCCAAACCCACCCAAGAACCTTGTTAGCAACTTGTAGAGTAGATGAGACAAGTGGCTTTAAATACATTGTTCAACCTGGACTTGAACAGACCACCACTTAGCTCACGCTGGAGCACTGTATGCTGTGAGGTGTAGTTTCCACACATCACACCTCTGAAACCAGCAGTAGGCAGAGCTGTAGAATTTGACAGGCCTGCACTTGGAAGAACCGTGTTTTAGGATTACAGGGTGGGGCTGGGGAGTGGACACAGAACAAGGGAGGGGAAACATACTGGGTGTTTTGGGAAGAGATTTGAAGATGGAGCAGCAGAATGTGGTACCTTTAGTTTAGGGAGCCCCTCTTTGACTGCTTCAGCAATGGCGATGGCACCCTTTGAGCGCACCAGGCAGTCCCCAAAGTTGATCACTTCTACCTGTCGGAGAGTCTTCAGCGTCTGCAGAGAGAGAGTGCACGCCCATGAAGGCAGAAATTCAGGTGAAGGGTAAAGGGAACGATCAACTCTTCTCCCTCCCTGCTTCACAAGGACATTTGGCCCCAAAGCACTGACCATTGTTAACCAGGGGTGGGGGGATGGGGAGGAAGCAGAGAGAGACACCCAATGCAAGCGCTAGTAACTCACCTCTGCCATGGCCACAGCCCCCTTCTCTGTGAAGGTGTTGTCATTCAGATTGATAACCCTCAGCAAAGGGTTGGCAGCAAAGGCCTGGGCCAGCGCTGTAATGCCAGGATGGTTGATTCCGTTCTGTGGCATATGGACCTCTTCCAGTGTCCCGATGAGCTAGATTCAGACAGGATTAGCCATTAGAAAAAAGACACTTCAATACAAGCAGAGACAACCACCATCCCACAGGATTACCTTACAAATTGCTTCTCTGTCACCCACAGTGAGTCCACTATATCACCCACCAGAACCCCTGCAATCCTGTTAACTGCTACAAATACACCCCTTCTACCCCAGCAGCTATGCCTCCAGTGACAAATCAAGATAGGACTGATGTTTTTATTTGGTGAGTCAGGGCTTAGCATGTCATTTTCCATCTGTTCTTTGGCCAAAGATTCTGAGCCTTGGGGCTATAAGCCAGAAGTGGCTCAAGAAGCTGCTTTCCAGGTCAAGGCACATGACCACTTGGCAGAATCAAAATCTTTTGCTTCTTTTTAGTTCTGCTTCTGGCCACAAAGGAAACCATCCAAAATGGGAATTAGTGCAGTATGGCACATACAATATATAACATGAAAATAAGACTACAGCCCACACAAGTCTAAGTGCCTTGCTATATGGAAAAAAAACCCAAACCTGTCATTGTTTTAGGGATTGCAGGCTGGTCTTAGCACTGTGCAGAATACTCTTTAGTCCACACACCTAATGGCATTATATAAATATGTAAGACAGGCCTAGGAAGATACTTATATAGTATCCAAAGAGAGAGAGTCTCGTTTATTTGTAGTTGTTAAACAGGCAGGATCATATCTACCCATTTATATGCAACAATACACATATTGATGGAGTCACCAATACGTAGATTCTGCAACATTATTGCTGGCACATTTGACAGCATGCAAGATAATTAAAAAGTCACTAGGTGGTAGAAAATGTACATTTGAAAGACATGGAGGCACTTGTTATTTCTGTGGCTCAACTCCTGTTGCCTTGGATGGGAGTTATGTAGTGAGCAGCTATGGTGGGATCCAAGAAGGTACATCAGCACCTAAGTCCCAGTTTTGGCACCAATGTGGTCCACAAACCTCCTGCTGAACCATATAGGTGCCTAAACTCACTCAGTGAATATGTTTTTCAGAGTCCCTCAGCGCCTATGTTCCTGCCTCTGGGCACAAGCGCTGCTGTCTCCCTCTAGGCAGACATATAACTCAGGCTGCCTAAGCCCCAGAGCGATTCACAAACCAGGGGAAAACAGGCATTTGGCCCCTGAAGTCAGGTGAAGTGCCTACCGGATCAGCTCCCATTCCAAACAAAACTTTTAGCTCAACAGTTAGAGCACTTGCCTGGGATGTGGGAGACTCTTGTTCAAATCCTCTCAGAAGAAAGCTCTACCCAGTGAGCTAAGCAATATTCTGAAATGGGGCTTCCTCAGTCTTTCCCGTTGAAGCAGCTGCACTCTCGATGAATAATGGCAGCAGGGGGACTGGACCCAGGGTCTCCCACCTCCCAGGTGGGTGTCTAAACCACTGGACTACAGCCAGTCACTCTCACTCATGTACTCGCTCTCTCTGGCCCAGTGACTGTTTTAAGTATTTATCCACAGAGAGAATGGGCAAGAATGGGAATGACTCTGTAGTCCAGTGGTCAGGACACCCACATGGGAGGCCCTGAGTCCAGTCCCCCTGCTCCTATCACTCTCCCATTATTTATCCAGAGTGCAACAGCTTTGACAGGAGACAGAGGGAGCCCCACATCAGAATACCCCCTAGCTCAGTGGTTAGAACACTCAGATGATTTGAACAGGGGTCTTCTGCTTTTCTCCCTCTCTGGCAGGTCACTGCTCTACCCACTGAACTAACAATTATGAGGTGGGCCCAGCATCAGCACCCCGTTTTGCGCAGGACAGGCGTTTAACTCATTCCTGCAAGAAAAGGCCTTAGATGCTTGTCTCCAGGCAGTGAGTTCCCACTGACTGAATGCTAAGCAGAGCTGGGTGCCTCCCTGCAGCCTGGACTTAGGTGCCTATTTCTGAGACCTGGGTAAGGCTTAGCACACAGCCCTCTTCTTGGCATCTCCTGTTAGCTTAGGTAGCTGCTCAGCTAGCATGCTGGCTTTTGTGGAACAAGGTGGATGAAGTAATATCTTTTATTGGGCCAACTTCTGCTGGTGAGAGAGACAAACTTTCCTGCCACAGGGCAGGGCTGGGAAAGGTACTCCCAGCATCACAGCAAAATGCAAGGTGGAATAGATAGGTTAGTGTAAGTAGTTAGCACATATTCTAAAGGGACCATTCAAGGTAGAGTGACCCATTAACACCTCCGCAGTCAGAGGACAAGAAGAGGGCATTAGTGGGTTGCAGATGGTTGTAATAAGCCACAAATCCAATGTTTGTTCAGTCCCTGATTTTTAGTGTCTAGCAGAATAATGAATTTAAGCTCCCAGGCTCAGCTTTTTAAAGTGTTGAGGATGAGGACTGATAGGTCAGATATAGAGTGATTGTTTTGTGAAAAGTATTCACCCACAGGTGATATGGTGTTTGTCGTCTTATTTTCCTGAGAGAGTTCATTCAAGAGCATAGTAGCAAAGAGTCCTGTGGCACCTTATAGACTAACAGACGTTTTGGAGCATGAGCTTTCGTGGGTGAATACCCACTTCGTCAGATGCATGCATAGTGATTGCCTGGTTTCACCCACACAGTTGTTATTGGGGCATTTAGTGCACTGGATGAGGTACACCATGTTGGGATAGGCATGTGTAGGACCCCTGGATCTTGAAAGGTGTGTGTCTGGCGGGCGGGAGTAGAGAGAGAGGAAATGATCATTGTAGCAGTGGATATATGTCTGTAGGTTTTGCATCTGTTGTTCTGGCAGGGTCTGGTGCTGCTATAAGATGGTATAGTCCTGGTCTGTGGGGAGCTTGCTTCCGATGAGCTTGGAGAAGTTGGGGAGCTTTATTTGGAGGCCAGAGGAGGGGATTTAAGAAAGATTTCTTTCAGGATAGATCCCCATTGAGCATGGGTTCCAACTATTTGATGATACCCCATATGAGTTCCAGTGTTGAGTGATGGGTGACAACTAGCAGTGTGCAGTCAGAAGGGGTTTTATTTCTGTATTGAAGCACATTTTCTCTGGCTATTTGGGTGGCCCGATCCAAGCTTCGATCTCATTCTCTGGTGAAGTAGTGTTGTTTGGTGAAGGTGGTTTTGAGTGTGTTAAGTTGTATATCCCAGACTTCCTCCTTGGAGCACATTTTGTGGTATCTGAGTGCCTGGCTGTAGATAACAGATTCCTAGGTGTGTTGCTATGTGGGTTTCTTGTATATGGTTGTCTGCAGGGTTGCATTGCTGAAGCTGATTGGTGTCCAGGAAGTTGATGCAAGTGTGGGAGTGTTCAAGGGAGAGAGTTTAATAGACGAGTGGGAGTTGTTGAAATTATGGTGGAAATTTATGAGGGACGTTAAGCCCCCTGTCCAGAGGATGAAAATATCAACATCTCAGGTATATTGTTGTCGGTTTCATGGTGCATTTACTTTTGTGGATCACATGCTTAGGCACCTCGCTCTCCCCATTCGTTGTGTAGGGAGCCTAGGCCACTCACTTGGTTTTGTAGAATGCTGTGTTGTTCCTGTGACTTTCTAGGTATCTAAAAAGATAGGCGCCGTGATGCTCAGTGTTGCGACATCTAGTCCCTTCATGGATACCACCCCTACATAGTACTCATGGCTGAAAGAAGCAGGATGAAGACAGACATTCTCTGCCTAAAAGAGCTTTTGGAGGGCAGCCCGTCTCTCTCAGGATACATTCTTAAAGGGTGAAGTTATCTCAAAACTTCCATGCACTGAATTTAAATCCTTATTTTTTGCCAGACTTGTATATAATCATTATGGGTCTTTTTAGCTGAAAAGCACAGTGTTTTGAGATCTGGCACAAAGGATCTAGGATATGGAGATCACAGGAGGAAAGAGGGAGGCAATGCAAGGTTTGCTGGTGAGGAAACGTGGAGACTTCTTGTCACTTAGTCCCCCAAAACTACCACAAGTCTAAACCAAATTCCAGTCTCATTCATTCTCGCTGGACAGAAAGGTGGGCATGGGACAGCCTAATTTCCATTCCCCCACCCAAATACAGCACTAGCAGCTTGATCAGAACAGGGGCTAAGGGAAGAAATGAGACACCAGTTAGTAGTGCCCCCTGCAGGAGCTTTGTGAGCAAGAGATAAAAGCTATGCCTGGGCCAGCTATCATAGTGATTAGAGATATAACTGGTCATTTGGCCCGCCCCCTCCCAGTGCCAGATTATCTCCAACTGCATCACTTGTTCTGTACTGTATTAAGTTACTCAAGCAATACATCACTTCACCTAACAGTTACCAGATTATAGTGTGGAGTAGTTACTCATCATGGAAATGAATCGTGTTTTCTGTGCTCAGTCTTGTCCCCTTACTCTCAGTTATGCCTCTTCTAACCAAGTCTTCTCCTTTTCTTGGTGTTATCATCCTCAAATGCTTGACTGTTTTAGCAGCATACAGATTGCTGTGGTAAAGATGAACTGAGGGCCAGTACCTTATGCACACCCTTCTCCTCAGTGCACATTTCTTTAGCATACGTGTCTGAATACACACTGCTCCCCCATCACTACCAGAACCAGTGCCCACATATACTTGACACACATGTACCCCCTCTCTGAGGAAGTCCTACTTTGGAGCTTACCCCAAATGCCTCAGCCAGTGCGGTGGCACCATCGTTCTCCAGGCGGTTCCTGCCAGCCACAAATACTTTCAAAGCCAGAGGTTTGCCCATGGCACTTGACTTCCTGTGACACTCTTTCAGGGCAGCTGCTAAGATCTAGAGACAATATTAACAGCTTTATATTACTATAGCATCTCATCCTGGGAGGATCCCAGAAATGTTTTATGAATTGGATATATAGGAAGCATTTAGGACACCACTGAAGTGAAGCTGCTTCTGGTGTGGGACACAGGAACCATTTTACACCACCACTATTACACAATATTAACAGTGTAGTCACACTTGAAACTGTAGAAGGAAATTTATAGCACAAAAACGCAATTGTCCCTTTGCCCTGTCTAAACACAAACTTGGGTAAACAACCCTGCTCTTTAGTCACCATGAATTGTCAAGGCCTTGGTTTTACACTTCAAAAGAACAGCCTCCATCAGAGCCAGGCTCAGGCACTGGGTTCAGAGAGAAGAACAGAATTCTCTTGATGGGGGACTCTCCTGTCCAGGTATTGGGATAGGCCAACTCTGCTCATCTTGGACATCTCATGAGATCAGTCTGAAGTATGATGGTAATCAAGACAACAAAGGGGGAAGTTGGAACCTAAGGCCCCTCATACCCAATCTTTATGGAGTGACCAATGCAAGTGAGCTGGGACTGAGAAATGTCACTTACCTTGCCGCCTCCAATGCCCATGCCACAGTTGTTCAGCTTGAGCTCCTGCAAAGTGAAGCAGGCAGGACTCTTCAGCAGTGCCTCAAAGCCACGCACGCCATCTGGCCCAAAGGCATTGTCGCTCAGGTCCAGCTCCACCAGCTGGGAACCTGCGGTGACAAGGGCCTCCCCCAGGGCAGTCTGTGAGGAGGCAAGGGATTTGGTTTTTAGTAACATAGCTCCACAGGCCCATTTAGACCACTACTCAGTGCTTCAGAAGAGCCCCCCACCACCCACCCACCCTGCATTATGCAGTGCTGCACGAGGCAGAGGGAATCTTTTCTGATTGCCAAGGCAGTTAGCTTGTGCCCTGAAGCATGGGATTTGATTACTGTTAGCTGAATGTGCACAGCTCTAAGTATTAGACACCATGAAGTTATCCAGGCCTTTTTAAAAGAAGGCCACAGGAGCCATACACATTTCAGTGACCTGCCCAAGCACCAAGTTTCACAGATACAAATACATGCTACTTAAATGAGCAATTATTCTTTTTGATTTTAAGATTACAGAAGCCATCTCCTGATTCACCCCAGAATCATTTCAAGTTGCTGCTTTAAGAGGGTATCCTTTTATTCTGGAGTCCTCATTTTCCACCCTGCCCATCAGATGGCCACACCGCTGATTCTCCTCCAGGTAAGAGCTGCTTCACTGCTCAGCCAGAAGGTGCTTATGCTATCGCTTCTTCCCATCATCCCAGAGACAGAGGGAGAGGGAAAGCCATACATGCTCATGCTTTATCAGCAAGGTTATGTCTGTATTTGGGTCTCTGGCAGCACATGGATCCATGGGAAGGATGGATAGTTTTAAGTGTAAACATAAGGAGCAAGAGGAGATTAGGGTTAAGAGTAATCACAAATCTGAAACTTTAACCCCCAATTCTCCCACTTACCAGAGCAAAAGGGATCTCAGACCTCAATCTCCCTGTGAACATGTCACTCCAATGACACCTCTAAAAAGAGAGAGATGGAAAGATATGACTGTCAAATATCAGAAGCACACACAAAGGTCTTCTAGCCCCCAGCACTCGACAGGGGACATGATATATTACAATTTACACTTCTCTTGTGCCTGTCACCTAATTATGCCAAAGAGCTACACAAACTATAATTCACTTCACCCACCAAGGAAACACAGTCATTTCTGCGGTAGAATTCATCAGCTGTTTAACAGTGCACAGCAACAACACACAAGAACTGAGGACATAAGTGAAGATTACCATACCCAATGAAAACTGAAGGATGCAGAATGAGAATTTCATCAGGATAGGAAGCCTAAACTTATGAGAAGGGCCACAGAAACCTCAGTGACCACAAGCTGTCAAGGCTTCAGGTTTAGGTTTCATTCAGAAGATAGCATTTCCAGTGGCACAGTACCCACCCATCTCAATACTAGGCTAGAGTACTGGATAAATAATTCAAGGGGTAGAAAACATTGTGGTAAACTTCCATCACCATTTCCTGGGCTTTGTTTGAAGTCTCCTACCCAAGCAGGAGGTCTGACTCTGCAAAATCTGATGAGATCACAGCCCTAAGTGGCTACACTGCATTACTAGAGCGCTCCCCTCTGGTTTACAGAGGCTTACCCTGGTGTGAGTCTTCTCTCATGGCTTTCTTGTCTCAGCCAGGGAGCGCTGCCCAAGGCTGAAATGCAGTATTTCAGCAAATGCTACTCACAGGGCTGTTAAGCCAAGTTATGAGGTCCTATGGGTTTGCTACCACTTATTCATACACAAGCCTAGTTTCCTGGGTCTATTCTTATCTGCTGGGGGGACAAGGAGGGAATTTGAAGTTTGTATCGCTCCTGCAGGGACCTGTCCTGGGTCAGTGCTCAAAAACAGAAAGGCCTTCAGCATCTCGTCAAGATATCCTCCCCTTCAGTACTACTAAAAGATCTCACCTTGAGTTCAGCTTTCTTCTCCAGGGCTTTGGCAATGACCTTTGCTGCCTCCACACCCACAGTGTTGCCTTCCAGGCGCAGGGCTTCCAAGCCATCAAATTCCTCAATTTCCTTAGACACCTCTTTGGCTGCACAGAGCAAGCAGAGCCTTACTCTCCTCCTTTCTAACCCAAGTCATCTTAGGTTCCCTACAAGGGCAGGTTGCAGGGTCTCTCTTCCCACCACTACTCATTTTTCCCCAGCCTCTAGGTCTTTTACCCACAACTAACGTGGTTTTGCACTAACAAGGAGGGGTAAGAAGGAGAGCATTGCCATGCAAACTAGTGGGAAAAGTCAGTCCCGGGTTTGAGAACAACCTACTTCCAGGTGCGATTCAGGGATTTATTCCCCCACTGCAAGACAAGGACAACACTGCCCAGCCAGTGCTTTATCCTAACAAAGAGATGTGCAAGGGGAAGAGCACCCCAGGCAAACAACAACAAGCCTGTCTAGGACTAAGACAGGAACTGAGGCACTCTATCCTACAGCAAGGGGGACTGCAGAGGCAGGCAGGAGAGACTAACCAATCCCCCTGCACGGAGCTTGTAAAGCCTTGCTAGCATCCCTTGGCATTTCAATCATTCCGAGTTTTACTAGGCTTCCTGAAGCATTTAGTGTAGGAGGCAAGTCTCTTGCCTCTAGCAATTTAAAGCGTCAGTGTGCGTATTAAAAGGACAAGAGACACACCCAGAACAAAATCAATGTTTATAAGTCAGGGAGAGTCAAAACCAGTTTCTCCAGGTGTAGCAGTGAAGCTGGGATAGTGTGGTGGGGGGAAAGGTGGGGAGGGCTTGCTTCTCTATCAGAAGTCCCCATTTCTCAGATGGCTGACCCTTGTATCCCCCTGCCACATTACACAGATTCTCACATATTGGAGTTAGCTGTGTCCAGACACCTTTAGTTAGGAGGAGGTTCACACAGCTCTGGGATGGCACTAACATGTACCCAGGGGGAACACTGCCCCAACACAAGCGTTTTCTCTTACCATCTTCGGCGGTGTTGAGTTTTAGGCTCTTGCCTTTGAAACTCAGCTGCCCTCCGCCCACTTGGGCTTTGGCAAGTGACTCCACTAGCTTAGTGATGTCCTCGGATGCCATTTTCTCCACTTCACCAACTTCCAAGAACTGTTGATTTAAAGGGAGTACACTGTCAAGATAAACAAAAAGACTTTGACGTGAAGAAACAGGTTTAATCTGGTTTACAAATAGCATCTCAGGTTATCAACACTAATTTTTTTAGAAATCTAGTTGATTGAGCTATTAAAAAAAAAACCCAAACAGTAACAATCATGACAGTGAGACTAGATTGGTCAGTTTCAGAATCTGAAAGTGTGTTGCAGGGAAAGGTTTAGATTTTAATCTAGTCATTACTGTTAATCAACACGACTGAATTGGGCACCTGAACTACCTGACAACATCCCATAAGACATTACTCTGTTTGCAATACTGTTAGAACTGCAAAACAGCATTCTTCTCCCCAAAATCATGGCCTTTAAACACAAGCCATGATCCAGCCCTGCGAGTTTCCCCTCCTCTGAAAGCTGGGCCAGAGTTAAACACAACTGTTTTTCCTTTTCACTTAAATCCTGGCTGGTACTCACATGGCAGCACAGTACTAGAATCAGATTTGGTTACTGAATAGCTACCACAGAGGTAACATGAGTGCAGGACACAAGAGCAACTACAGTGTACTTTATTATTTACTAGTATTTTACCCAGTCTAGTTGTAACTGTAACAAGCAAAGGGGTTTTCCACCTCTTTCCCTGAAAAACTATTCCACAGCCTGAAACACCTGGTAAATTTTGCAGACAGTCCAAGATTTCCCTTTGGTTGGTTCATTCTTCTGATCCTAGTTGGAAATGCTTTAGATTATATTAGATAATTCTTCCCCCCACTTGGCAATTGCACACCATGTTTTTGTGGATTCTTAGGCCACCCATTAGTCAAAACTGAGCTAAGCGATCTCAGAAGCTTGTCTCTCTCAGGCTCCGTCTACACTACAGTGGTACAGCTGATGTAGCACTTCTGGTGAAGATACTCTAAGTGGATGGGTCCTGCCTCCCTGAGAGGCCGTAGCTATGTCAGTGGGAGAAGCTCTCCCACCAACATACCGCATTCCACACTGGCATTTAGGCTGATATAATTAATGTCGCTCAGATTATTCACCCCCCAGAGTGAGGCAAGTGATACTAAAGTAATGTGTAGTGCAGACATAGCAGCACTAACAGAAGTTGATCTGATAATCGACGTTACCTCACCCCCCCCCCCCTTGTCTCGCTAATATCCTGGGACCGACAGGGCTACAACAGAGCTAGCTGTTTGTCCATCTGTCTGTGTCAGCCACTCCAACTTCCGCTGCTCTCCATCACGCTGTAGTTAATGGCTCTCCGGCGAGGCGGCCAGAGCGCAGCACAGCAGGTGAGGATGTAACAGGGAGAGGCGGGACCGGCGCCTCCTCGCTCTGTGATGCAACAACCCTGCCTACGCAGCGCAGAATTACTCACCCGCCTCAGTCCGCCCGGGCCGCTTGCGGAGCCCAGGGGAGGCGGCAGGCACAAGAGCAGGGCGGCTCCAGTTGTGCAACGCAGCGAGAGAGAGAAACAACCGGGAGGGATGCGGGGCCAGAGGCGCGTCTCCCGGAGCACATGGCCCGGGGGACGGGGCGCAGGACCGGCCGCACGGGGCACAGACACTCCCCGCCCCGGGCAGCAAGGGGTTGCGGGGGGGGGGAGACACACCCATCCCACCCCCTCCCCCAGCAGCTGTTTACCTGGGAAACCCGGCAGGGCCGGGGCCCGCGGAGATCGGGCTGGAGAAGCGTCAGGACCCGCCCATCCCCCCGACCCCGTCAACTTCCGGCCGACCCTACAGTAAACAAGCCGCCCGGCCCCGGCTCCGGCCCCGCTCACCTGCGCGCGGTGCCGCCGCGTGTGGGTCGGACGCGCCTGGCTCTGGCCCGTCACGCCGAGGACGATGGCGCAGGGGGGAGGCGGAGGATTTCAAACCCGGCAGTTTTGTTTTCCCGGTTCTGATTCGCTCGCCCGGCCGCCGCGGCGGCGCTGACGCCGGCCCTTCCCCGCGGGGCACGCTGGGAACTGTGGTTCCCCTGGAGACCCTGGCCTGGTTCGCCGAGCCCTTGGGAAGACTACAAGTCCCGTGGTGCACCGCGCGGTGGCTCGCTGGGCCGCGAGGCATACCGGGAATTGGAGTTCTACAAAGGAAGAACGAGGGCTTCTGGTGGGGGAGCCAGGCGCGTGGACTGTGGTTCCCAGGATGCCTCGCGCAGCGCCAGCTGCTAAAAGGGGTGTGGGAGGTAGGCGAGGATGGGTGCAGAGCTGGAGGTCAGAGGCCTGGCAACCAGGGTGCATGTGGGTGCTGCCAGGTTCTACAGTGCAGCCCCTAGACTAGAGAATGGACTGAAATGGCTGAACCAGCCTCGGTGGGGGCCCGGGGCCAGGAGGCAGTTTTTGTTCAAAGTTGGTAACAATTTTTCTAACCCTGTGTGAACCTGCTGGTTGCCAAGCCTGAGCTTTGACGTTCAGACCCTGCAGCTTGCAAACACATACAGTTGCCAAAGTTCACCAGAAACGTTTGGTATGCAAACAGCACATGCATGGACTTGTCAGTGCAATCAAATGCTTTGATGTAATTCATTAGAGAGATGAGTGGGTGAGGCAGTATCTTTTATGGACCAATGTCTGTTGGTGAGAGAGACAAGTGTTCAAGCTAACATGATGACCTGAAGAAGAGCTCTGTGTAGTTCAAAAGCTTGTCTCTCTCAGTAACTGAAGTAGGTCCTATAAAAGGACCTTATCTCTAATATCCTGGGACTGACTATAACAGCATGACATAATTCCTTGTCAGTCTATTAAGATCAGAAATGAGAAGTCAAGCTTCATGGTTTAAACACTTACTTCACCCTAATGTTCAACTTCTTACAGTATTTGGTTATTCATATACTATTGTAAGTAAAAGCAGCAAAGAGTTCTGTGGCACCTTATAATAATATAATAATCATAAGTTATTTTTCCTGTAATATGTGAAATAATTTTCTTATTTTCTTGCACACTTTGTATTTGTTTTACAGTATATAATGCTTTGGAGTTAGAGCAGAATTAACATAGAAATGATGGTGATGGCATTTTTTACAAACAAAGAAACAGTGGTTAGATGAAGTGATGTTTTATGACACTCATATTGATTATGATTGTAGGTAAACCATGGAACCAGTAGTAAGGCTCAAGAGATCCATACTGGTTTCCTACAGTCTCTACATTATTTGTGAAGTATTAAGTAAAGAAAATGTGCATTAAACAGGTGAACAAGGATTGTGTAGAATAAGGGAGGCAACAGCCATTAGAAAGAAACTACAAAATGTCAAATACAGAGAGGCCATTGACAGAATTGAGTCCATCTTGCAGAACTGAGTTGTGTACTCCTGGAGACATTTTGTGCCACTGCACACGCACAAAATTGTCTGGCACAGAAATTCTTCTTCTTTTTTTTTTTTTTGCACAGAAAATACATTGTCTGAGAATGTTCTGCCTTTTGCCCACCAGAGGCCACTGTGGCACTAGAACAGACAGCAGCAGCTGACCAACAGTAACAGCCAGCTGCTGGCTGCATTCATCACAGCACCCTGACCATGGAGCCAGGTTAGGAAGCACAGGATGTGGGAAGACAGACAGAGCAGGGCACATGGGACTGCTGGGAGGGGGGGGTCACAGACTGGGGTGAGGGCACAGAAGCTAGTGGGGTAACAGCACTGACCCAAGGGCTGAATGGGAGGGGGGCTGTAGGGCCACATGGTGATGGGGTGGGGAAGGGGGCTGCAGGGACACACAGGAATGGGGGCAGATGTACCTGACTGAATAGGAGAGGCTTGGGGTCAGTCAGGATCTGCATGGGGGAGGCTCCCTAGCATCCCCTCCCCCCCAAAAAACAGTTCCATACTTCTCCCATCCACACCCAACAACCCTCCAGGTTCACTCCCAGGCTCCATCCCTCTCCCTCAACTCCTCTGTTACCTTTCACTCCCCAAAGCCTTTACATTGCTTCTGAGTGATCCGGGAAATATGTTTCTTTATTGTAGTTTAAATGAATTACTTAAAGTTCTGTATTAATTTGCCTAGTAAGGAATCTATTTGTCAAAAAAAATAATCCTGAATTTTGTTCTCTATATTATTAGAGACATATTTGCTGACAGGTATTTTGAAATAAATTACCAAAATAATTGAAACTGGCATGATTATATTGTGTTATTTTGACAAATAAAATATGCAGCATTTTAAAATATTGTATGCTGATTTTTTTATTTTTTGGTGCAGAATTCCCCCAGGAGTACATGTGGCACAGAAATTGCTATGCCCAATACACTGACAAAGGCAAAATCCAAAGGTTATAGAAAGTAAGACTATCTGCAACTGATGTATCACGTGTGGCAAGCTCTAGTGATCCCAATAAAGACACCAGTGTCTGCAAAAGAAGACAGTCCAGTTCTGTGAAACATATGGACTGGAGATGCTGCATGTTCAAGAAGTTCCTGCAAGAGAACTTTGTTTTCAAAAGATCATATGAGAAGTTAAAACAAGTGGACCCTGGTCAGAGCCCAAGAATGGCTTAATGGCATAGGAAAGAAAGGAGTTGGAAGTGTAGGCATCACCAAGACTCTCTCAGCACCCAGCATATCAGCCTTGTCTTACAACTGGAAAGCCCATATTGCAGCAGACACCAGAACTGTGTTTCATGTTGGCTTGGATGACCAATTTATTTGCAATGAAACTCATAGACTTAAGGTCAGACGGGACCATTATGGTCATCTAGTCTGACCTGCACAATGCAGGCCGCAGAATCTCACCCACCCACTCCTGTAACAAACCTCTAACCTATGTCTGAGTTAGTGAAGTCCTCAAATCGTGGTTTAAAGACCTCAAGGTGCAGAGAATCCTCTAGCAAGTGACCCATGCCCCACGCTACAGAGGAAGGTGAAAAACCTCCAGGGCCTCTGCCAATCTGCCCTGGAGGAAAATTCCTTCCCAACTCCAAATATGGTGATGTGCACATGGGCAAGACTCACCAGCCAGCACCCAGGAAAGAATTCTCTGTAGTAACTCAGATCCCAACCCATCTAACATCCCATAACAGACCATTGGGCATATTTATCTGCTAATAATCAAAGATCAATTAATTGCCAAAATTAGGCTATCCCATCATACCATCCCCTCCATAAACTTATCAAGCTTAGTCTTGAAGCCAGATATGGCCAGGAAGCAACGTGACAGTGAAGAGGAGGATGCACTCTTACAAACTCTTCAAAGGTTCAAGATTTTCTCTGGGGATGTACCACCCACTTCATTGCCAAATATTGCAACAAAAGACCTGGCTGCTGAAGCCATACAAGACACACTGTTGAATGTAAATATCCTAGGAAAAGTGCAATTGGACAATTTTATGAAGAAACAGCTCATGACACAAGAGGAGGAGCCTGGATGTGTATATGTTCATGATCTACTGCCAAACAATAATGCTCCAACTTTTTCCATGATCTATGAGGCAGGAAAGAGGTCAAAGGAAAGACCTCAGCCATGAAGGCAGGCAGAAATATTCTTCAGCGACTAATCATGGCCTATGAAGCTGTCTGGGCTGTGAATTTGCAACAGATTTTGAAACATGAGTTAATACCTGTCCCTTTGGCATTAGTACAGAGAAATGGCAGTCTAAGAACAGGCACAAAAGCAATGCTGGGTGTTAGTCTGACAGCTGATGTCCATTGCTCCATTACCCGTCCCCTGTTCAGAAGCTGTAAGGAGGACTGTGCAATATTTTTATCTGAGCAACTAAAAACACAAGCACCACAAGGTAAAATCATTGTTCTGGCTAGTGGCTTTCAGGATGAGGCTGAAGTCTGGTGCTCGACAGCAACAGTTGACACCCATTAGCTGTGTGCTCATGGAGAAGAAGCAGACACAAGAATTATTTTACATTGTGTCCACAGTGAGGGTACGTCTACACTACGGGACTATTCCGAATTTGCATAAACCGGTTTTGTAAAACAGATTTTATAAAATCGAGTGCGCGCGGCCACACTAAACACATTAAATCGGTGGTGTGCGTCCATGGTCCGAGGCTAGCGTCGATTTCTGGAGCGTTGCACTGTGGGTAGCTATTCCCTAGCTATCCCATAGTTCCCGCAGCCTCCCCCGCCCCTTGGAACTTCCGGGTTGAGATCCCAGTGCCTGATGGGGCAAAAATCATTGTCGCGGGTGGTTCTGGGTAAATGTCGTCAGTCACTCCTTCGTCTGGGAAAGCAACGGCAGACAAGCATTTCGCGCCTTTTTCCCCTGGATTGCCCTGGCAGATGCCATAGCATGGCAATCATGGAGCTTTTTTTGCCGTTTGTGACTCTCACCGTATGTGTACTAGATGCCGCTCACAGAGGCGATTCAGCAGCGCTACACAGAAGCATGCTTTTGCTTTTGCATGACAGCAGAGATGGTTACTAGCCATATTGCACCATCCAAACCCTTCCATAAATTGGAACTGAGGATGATCATGGCTACCAGTCCTTTTGTACCATTTGCTGCTAGTGCCCCTGGTCAATCAGCCAGGGGCGCCAAAGCCAAGAGTGGTTACTAGCCATATTGTACCTTCCATCGTTTTGTACCATTGGCTGCTGTCATAAGTGCCCCTGGCTGATCAGCCAGGGGCGCAAAAGCAAAAATTGGGAATGACTCCCTGAGTCAATCCCTCCTTTTTGGTATAAAAAAATAGAATCAGTGCTGCCTAATATAGGCAAGTGTGCTAGAGAACCACCTGCTCTGTGTCAGAGCCCGCAGAAATTATCTGTATGCTATTCACAGGGGGTGCTCCTGTAACAACCCCACCTGTTGATTCCGTTCTTCCCCCAGCCTTTCTTGGCTACCGTAGCATTGTCCCCCCACTTGTGTGATGAATTAATAAAGAATGCAGGAATAAGACACACTGACTTGTTAGTGAGAAATGAGTGGAAGGCAGCCTCCAGCTGCTATGATAGTCCAGACAGGACATTAAGCAGTGTGTAGGAGAGAAGCCCAGCATCCCACTGCTAGTCCAGGGGCAACTGAATCTTTTCTTTACACATGAAGGGTGGGGGCTGATGGAGCTCAGCCCCCTGTTGCTATGATGAGGATGGTTACCAGCCATATTGCACCATCCATCCACCAGAAAAAATTAGGGCCAATAGGCTGATGACGAGGACGGTTACCAGTCCTTTTGTACCATCAGCTGAGGCTGATGATGAGGATGGATTTCCATCTTTTTGCACGATCAGCTTATGCTGATGATGAGGATGGATTTCCATCGTATTGTACCATCAGCCGCCCATGACGGGGGGGAGCAAGGATGTTGGTGTTGAGTGCTGCACTATCGCGTCTATCTGCAGCATTCAGTAAAGATAGGGTGACATGTAAAAGAGTCAGAGGATTGTTTTACCTTTCGCTTCTGGGGGTGGGTGGGGGGTGGGTGAGTAGATTGCCGAGCTATGCCCTGACCCGCAGACACTGTGTTTGACCCTAGAAGCATTTGGAGCTCAGCCAAGAATGCAAATAATTTTAGGAGGCTGCAGGAACTGTGGGATAGCTTCAGTCCTCCAGTCCATGCGCATCCATTTGATTCTTTGGCTTTCCGTTACGCTTGTCACGCTGCAGTGCGCTGAGTCCCTGCTATGGCGTCTGTCTGGAGATTTTTAAAAAAGGATTCTGAATTTCATCTTCTGTAACGGAGCGCTGATAGAACGGATAGAACGGATTTGCCTGCCCTTACAGCGATCACATCCGCATGGTCCATGCGGGAGCTCTTTTTTTTATTTTGATTTCGGACTGCATCGCCACCCGTGCTGATCGGAGCTCCACGCTGGGCAAACAGGAAATATTCAAAAGTTCGCGGGGCTTTTCCTGTTTACCTGACCACTGCATCCGAGTTCAGATTGCGGTCCAGAGCGGTCACTGGTGCACTGTGGGATAGCTCCCGGAGGCCAATACCGTCGATCAGCGTCCACACTAACCCTAATCCGATATGTTAATACCGATACTAGTGTTACTCCTCTCGTTAGGGAGGAGTACAGAAACCGGTTTAAAGAGCCATTAAAATCGATATAAGGTGCCTCCTAGTGTGGACGGTTTTGGCGTTAAATCGGTTTTATGCTCCTAAAACCGATTTAAACGCCTAGTGTAGACCAGGCCTGAGTGCCATCAATGTGGTTCTTGCAGCCACAGCCAGGAACACTGATGTGCTTATTCTTTTGCTGGATCCCTATAGCAAAATGGCATATAAGCAGCTTTAGATGAAAGCTGGCACATCAAAGGAGACAGAGTACTTTCCTATTCATGCCATTTGTGAGAAACTACAATGTGGATACCACTATTCGGAAACTCTGCTCCCATTTCATACCCTGACTGGTTGTGATGCTATGACTTTTATTGCTGGACCCAGCAAAAAAGACCACATGAAAAGTTTTTCAGTGACACCATCAGCTTTTGACACACCTTGGACAGGGTGACCTGGACTCAGAAAAGATGAAAAGTGCAGAGTTTATTTGTAAGATGTATAGCTTGCCAGAGGTCCACACCACTGACAAAGCACATGCCATTTTGTTCACATACTTGTGGTCATCAGAAGCTGTACTCCCAACAGGTGGTGCTCTTTTCTTCCACAGAGAGAGCTCATTAGCAGGCACTAGTTTGGAGACAAGCCCACTGTCCAAATTCAGTACTTCCTCTTCCAAATACAATGCTTTGGAAACAGGAGAACAAAGATCTGTTGCTATAGCTCATGTCATTGCCACCAATACCAGCAGACTGCATGGAGGCAGTATTCTGTGGCTGCACAGGGTGCGGAAGTCAGCAATGCCACTTCAAAACAGCATGACTTGTTTGTATAGAAGCATACAAATGTAGAGCACTGGAACAAGGTTGTGTTGATGTACCTGTACCTTAGTGCTTAAGGACAGTATTATCAAATAAGTAATGTGTCACAGTAAGTGACCAAATACACTAAGACATTAATTCAATCTGCCACTGCATTCCAGGGTTTCTTGAAATAGAACAACATTAACATGTGCTTAACTTAATGTTAACTCAATGTTTAGTTAAGAAAATATTTTCACTTATCTTAAAAACAGGTGTTTTATAGATTCATAGACTCTAGGATTGGAAGGGACCTCGATAGGTCATCGAGTCCAGTCCCCTGCCCTCATGGCAGGACGAAATACGGTCTAGACCATCCCAGATAGACATTTATCTAACCTACTCTTAAATATCTCCAGAGATGGCGATTCCACAACCTCCCTAGGCAATTTATTCCAGTGTTTAACCACTGTGACAGTTAGGAACTTTTTCCTAATGTCCAACCTAAATCTCCCTTGCTGCAGTTTAAGCCCATTGCTTCTTGTTCTATCATTAGAGGCTGAGGTGAACAAGTTTTCTCCCTCCTCCTGATGACACCCTTTTAGATACCTGAAAACTGCTCTATGTCCCCTCTCAGTCTTCTCTTTTCCAAACTAAACAAACCCAATTCTTTCAGCCTTCCTTTGTAGGTCATGTTCTCAAGACCTTTAATCATTCTTGTTGTTCTTCTCTGGATCCTCTCCAATTTCTCCACATCTTTCTTGAAATTCGGTGCAATACTCCAGTTGAGGCTTAACCAGCGCAGAGTAGAGCGGAAGAATGACTTCTCGTGTCTTGCTCACAACACACCTGTTAATGCATCCTAGAATCATGTTTGCTTTTTTTGCAACAGCATCACACTGTTGACTCATATTTAGCTTGTGGTCCACTATAACCCCTAGATCCCTTTCTGCCGTACTCATTCCTAGACAGTCTCTTCCCATTCTGTATGTGTGAAACTGATTGTTCCTTCCTAAGTGGAGCACTTTGCATTTGTCTTTATTAAACTTCATCCGGTTTACCTCAGACCATTTCTCCAATTTGTCCAGATCATTTTGAATTATGACCCTGTCCTCCAAAGCAGTTGCAATCTCTCCCAGTTTGGTATCATCTGCAAACTTAATAAGCGTACTTTCTATGCCAACATCTGTTTTCAGATTGTGTTGTATTTCTGATAGAAAATCAATCAATAAATCAATGTGTATACGTTTGTTTCAAGTTGCTTATGCTCAAGTTATAAGAGCCAGCTAAACGTGCTCTTTCATGGTTGTATAACATATTACAATATTTGCAAATAAAAAATTGAAATCCAATAGCTTTATAAAAAAGTTGTGCATATTATTTGATTACTTTTGTTACGTCCTACAGCCCATTAAGATCCAACTTTGTTTTCTTTGTAGAGGCCTTTATACACAACGTGCAGCTTGCTAACAACTGTATTTGGATTCAGCACACTCTATTTATCTTAAAATGACTTGTTACCAACTTTAAACAAATAATGCCTTGTAATGGGGTTAGTCACGAGAAGTTGAGGCCCCTCAAGAGATCATCCCCACAGGCAGTGACATGCCTTTTACAGTTAACTTTTCTGAAAATCTGAGTCGTCTATGTTATTCAGTGTCAACTTGTCAGGGCCAGCTCTAGTGTTTTTGCCGCCCCAAGCAGAGAGAGAGAGAAGTGTGGCTTCCATTAGCTGTGCTTTGTACTTAATACAGAAAGAATCAGTACAATGGTTTAGAGCCTTTCCAGATATCTGGAGGAAGGATGTGCATTGGTAACTGATTCAGTCTGCTTTTGTGGAAGGTGAGATAATATGAATTATGAAGAGGATTGCAAACATGACTTATGCAACTGCTAGTGAATATACAGTTGCCAACTCTCCTGATATTTCCAGGATCATCTCAGTTTTGTTAGATCAGTGGGTCTCAGCCTTTCCAGACTTCTGTACCCCTTTCAGGAGTCTGATTTGTCTTGCATACCCCCAAGTTTCACCTCACTTAAAAACTATTTGCTTACAAAATCAGACATAAACATACAAAGGTGTTACAACCACACTATTGCTGAAAAATTGCTGACTTTCTCACTTTTACCATATAATTACAAAATAAATCCATTGGAATCAAAGTATTGTACTTACATTTCAGTATATAGAACAGTATAAACAAGTCATTATCTGTATGAAATTTTAGTTTGAACAGACTTCACTAGTGCTTTTTATGTAGCCTGTTGTAAAACTAGGCAACTATCTAGCTGAATTAATGTGTCCCAGGTGAAAAACTCCAGTATATGGTACCCTACTGTAGGTGACCCCCTACTCCATGAATTTTCACTAAATTGTCATTTAAATAATAATATCTTTATAGATCTCCCTTGTCTTATATTTTGCTCTCAAACTTACCTGATGGGCATCCTACCAAGTGTTTGAGATTCTATGTTATGATTAAAAAATACATGATTTTGGACTGTGACTATATATATTTGTGTCCTATTTTCCCCTGTCAATAGAGCCCAATAAAACAAAAGGCATGAACTGTAGGACAATGTAAGCTATGCAACAAGCTACTCCCTGGTGGAACAAGCTTAGCATAGCTCCTCCTGGCTTGGTCCAATAGGGACACAACTGCTGCCTACTGATGCTGACCTGGATTTCATTTCAAATTACAGCTGGAGCAATCTGTACAATTAATCCAGCTGTTGGATACGAAGACTTTAAGGAGTTGAGTTGGTTCTATTGGTTGGCCTGGGGCACAACAAGGACACTCGTAATTTTCAAAAATGTAACAAGTAACTTAAGTAGTCTTGAAATAATTCAATTTTTGTGTTTGTAATTTTGACATAATATCAATATTTATTTTTAAGTATTTTTTCAATTTTGATCAGTGTAAATGTTCACAGCTGTGCAAAATTATGGGTTTTAAGCATTTTTCCCAATCGTTATCAATTTAAGTTTTCAAAGTTGTGGGAAATTATGGGGGTCAGACACTGGGGGGGTGTCAGATAATCATTTAATGACAGATTCAAAAAGATAAAGCTTTATAACCCTTAAAGCACAAATTGTGAACATCACATGTCAAAACATTCAAAGTAAATAGTCTTAAATCAAACTCTAATAAGTTTTCAAACAGCATTTTTCTTACTTTGCCTAGCTGTAAACGTTTATTACAATTGATGGAAATATTTTTCGTCATTTTTTGTGCACGCAATGAAATCGACGTTTACCAGCATTTATTGATAAAAATCTAATCCTTCCAAGCCTAAATATAAAGCTATTTCTGGACTACGTTTGCCCTGGTTCAGTATTGCCAACACCAAGCTTTAAAACATCTTGAGTCAGATCCCAAAATGTCATGTGATCGGCTTTAAAATAATGAGACTTGTTAAAAGATAAAAAATATTGCATTTTTAATTGCCTTCTGGATTTTGGGTCTTTAGGGTCATGCTTTTAAGCTTTCCTCAGCATCCACAAGGGTTAGAAATTTACCTGTTTTTTTAAATGAAAGCTGATATTCAAGACCAGATTTAGGGGCAGGCAACGCTTGGGGTGCCGGGCTTAGGGGACGCCGAGCTCAGGGTGCTGTTTTGTTGTTAGCAGCAAAAGGGAAAATAGAATGTTTGAAGTAAATGTTTCACATATTTGATATGTGGATTTATTTTTCACTAACATTCTATAATATTCTGGACCTTTTTAGAATCTCATGGCACCTTCCAGACTTTCTGAGAACTACATTTTCCTTTAATCTCCTTAATGTTGTCAGCCATGCCCTTGTGGTTATATAAGAGGCAGAATGTCACCCTTCAGTGGGTGAGATATAGAATCATAGAATATCAGGGTTGGAAGGGATCTTAGGAGGTCATCTAGTCCAACCCCCTGCTCTAAGCAGGACCAATTCCCAACTAAATCATAAGGGACTTACTTCCCAGACCAGAAAATTACTGTTGGGGATGTTGAAATTGTTATATCCTTGGGGGCAGCCGGTTTAGGAAGAAATCACTTGAGGCCAGACAGCAGACAGCTAACAAAACCACCATTTTATTTACAGACTCAGAGAACTCACTCAGCCGGCTGAAGCTGGCTGAGCTAACCCATAATAATCTAACTCAGTTGCCATAGCAACAAAAACCATGACAACCAAATACACAACATATTCCTCCCCCCCTAATAAGAACATCCCCTAAATAAAAGACACACTAGACTAGAGAAGGAGGGTAGACTGCCTCCATTCCCGGCTAAACCCTGGGGATTATTTTGTCCCATAACCGTGGGTTCGCCCTAGCTAAAGATCCAGCCGATGAGGAGGCCTTCTGTCTCTAGGTGGATTACGGCGAACTTCTGGTGTTATTGCACCCGAAAGCACTAGGGGCTCAGGGTCCGCAGCACGAACGGGTGAGGAGGTGGTATCAGCTCGTGCTGGGCAAAGGGGTATCTCAGCCGCCGGCAGTAATGGAGGAGAACAGTCAGGAACAGGTGACTCGTGATTCGGTGCCTCACCAGAAGAGGTGAAGTCAGACCCCTCAACTGCAGATGGGTCCTGAGGACTGGCATGACCTGGCAACAGCTGATCTACATGTCGCCGCCAGGTAAGATTCTCTGCAGTCCGGACTGTGTAGGAAACAGGTCCTGTTTGAGTGATGACTGTGGCCGGGACCCATTTAGCTCTGGAAGTATAATTCCGAGCCAAAACTGGCTGTCCTGGGCTAAAGGTTCGGTCTTTTGCTCTGGGTGCCCGTCTGATGACTTGATATTGCTGCTGATGTTGCACAATTTGTCGGGGTTCAGAAGGTTTCAGCAGATCAAAGCAAGTGCGCAGCTGTCGTCCCATCATTAGAAAGGCCGGAGATGCGTGGGTCGTAGCATGAGGTGTGTTTCTGTAGGAAAGTAAAAAGGTATCCAGACGCTTTTGAATGGAGTGTTGTCCCCTTGCTGATTTCAAAGCGTTTTTCATTGTCTGCACAAATCTTTCAGCTAATCCGTTGGTGGACGGATGATATGGTGCTGACGTGATGTGGTGTATCCCATTTGCCTTCATAAAATTTTGAAACTCCTGAGAAACGAACTGCGGTCCGTTGTCGCTCACAAGTTGTTCTGGCAGACCAAAACGACGAAAGAGTCCTCGTAGTTTTTGGATAGTACTCTCTGCAGAAGTGGACTGCATTATAGAGACTTCTGGCCATTTAGAGTGGGCATCTATTGCCACCAAGAACATGCTTCCTTCAAGGGGGCCAGCAAAGTCAACGTGAATACGTTGCCACGGGTTTTCAGGCCAGTCCCATGGGTGTAGGGGTGCCCACTGGGGTGCATTCCTCACACCCTGACATGACATACAAGCTTTTGCCTTCTCTTCAATAGCGCTGTCCAATCAAGGCCACCAAAAATAGCTTCGTGCAATTTCCTTCATGCGCACTATTCCACAGTGACCGGAATGTAGCTGTTCTAACATCTGTGATCTCAGTGGTGGTGGAATAATGACACGTCTTCCCCACAACAAACAACCAGATTGGACCGATAACTCCGTCCGCTTGGACATGTAGGGAACAAGGTCAGATGAGACCGGAGAGGTTTGTCGAGATTTTCCATGCATCACCAGGTCCATAACTTGGGACAATACTGGGTCAACGCGAGTTGCCTTCTTTATCTGAGTAGCAGTGATGGGTGTATTCTCTACCTGTTCAAAGTAGAAGATTTCCTTTTGGGCACTATCTTGATGTTTGACCGGCAAAGGCAACCTTGAGAGGCCATCTGCATTGCCGTGTAGAGTGGATTTCCGATATTTGATTTCATATGTGTGTGCTGAAAGTAACAATGCCCAACGTTGCATACGACTAGCAGCTAATGGGGGAATGCCTGTGTAGGGTCCAAAAATTGACGTCAGAGGTCGATGGTCTGTAAGAAGAGTAAACTTTCGCCCAAACAGGTACTGATGAAACTTCCGAATTCCAAAAACAATTCCTAATTCCTCACGTTCGATTTGGGCGTAGTTAGTTTCTGCTTTGCTTAGAGTGCGTGAAGCAAAAGCAATAGGTCTCTCTTCTCCTGAAGGCATAATATGTGACACGACTGCTCCCACTCCATAAGGGGAGGCGTCGCAGGCCAATTGCAGTGGTAAGGATGGATCAAAGTGCGTTAGAACTTCAGAATTTAGCAATGCATCCTTAGCTTTGTTAAATGCAATATCACAGGCTTCAGTCCACTTCCAGGCCTTTTTCTGCCCAAGGAGCTCATGAAGTGGTTTTAGCAGTGTGGCTAACTGTGAGATGAACTTTCCATAATAGTTCAGGAGTCCTAGAAACGAGCGCAGCTGGCTTACATTTCGAGGTGGGGGAGCCTCCACAATAGCTTTAACTTTTGCAGGGGCCTTATGAAGACCTGCAGAATCAATGATGTGTCCCAAATATTCAACAGAGGGCTTGAAGAATTCACACTTGTCTTTGCGAACTCGTAGGCCATACTCTTCCAGTCTTTGTAGGGTAGCCTCTAAATTCTTTAAGTGATCCTCTTCATTTCTTCCAGTGACCAGGATATCATCCAGATAGCACTGAACTCCTGACAAGCCACACAAGATCTGGTCCATAGCCCTCTGGAACAGGGCGGGAGCAGACGTTATTCCGAAGGGTAGGCGACAGTATCGATAAAGCCCCTTATGAGTCGCAATAGTCAACAGCTCTTGGGACTTTTCATCGACGTGCATCTGTAAATATGCTTGACTCAGATCAATCTTACTGAACTTTTGTCCCCCAGCCAGGCCTGCGAAGAGGTCATCGATGCGGGGAAGCGGGTATTGCTCTGCACACAACACTGGGTTGACAGTGACTTTAAAATCACCGCAAATCCGGAGAGAGCCATCTTTCTTCACAATTGGAACGATAGGAGTGGCCCATGAGCTATGGGTAACTGGTATTAAGACTCCACTGGTGACCAGGCGCTCCAGGTCTGCTTCAACTTTTGGCCTGATGGCATATGGCACAGTTCGGGCTTTCAGATATTTTGGTGGACTGTCAGGTTTAATGTTCAATGTCACAGTGATTCCCTTCATACTTCCCAAATCATCTCCAAAAACAGCAGCATGTTTCCTTAGTATAGGGGTTAGACTGGTTTCTTCTTTAGTCATCCGGTGCACTTCTGCCCAGTTCAGTTGAATCTTCCCAAGCCAAGACCTACCCATTAAGGCTGGGTAGTTACCTCTCACCACAAACAGTGGCAATTTAGCCACCTGTCCATTGAGCTCCACCTTAACATCAATAGTGCCCAGCATAGGCACAGCTTCTCCCGTATACATCTTCAGAACAGTTTTTGTTGCCTTAAGCGGAAGATGCTGTAGCTTTTCTTTATACACAGTCTCGGAGATCAGTGAGACGGCTGCACCGGTGTCCAGTTCCATGCGTATACGTTTGCCATCCAATAACGGGGTTACCCAGTATTCATGTGAGCCCACTGCCAAAGACAAAACATGCAGTGGCACTTTCTCTTGCGCTGAGGTGTCACCTTGATCATCCTGGGTCTGCTCTAGGGTATGCAAGGTTCCTCTTTTTGTCGGCCAGACCACAGGCCTCTTTTTCTTTTGTTTACAGGCACACTCAATGTGTCCCTTTTTGCCACAGTGTCGACACACCAGGTCCTTACACCAGCATTCTGATGCCTGGTGACCCGGCTTACCACAGCGGTAACATTCTTGACTCTGCACAGTTTTGTGGGTCGGTTCTTGTGACACTTTTTGCACCCTAGGGGATGCACCGATGTATTGTGCCTCCCTTGTAGCCAGTTCCATGGAGACAGCAATATCAACAGCCTTCTGTAAGGTAAGCTGAGCCTCTGTCAGTAGGCGCTTCCGTATAGCTTCACTGTAGAGGCCACACACTAACCTGTCACGCAGGGCATCATTTAACATTTCTTTAAATTCACAGTGTTCTGCTAGCTTTTTTAAAATGGCTACAAATTGTACAACTGTTTCATCTTCCTTTTGGTCTCTTTTGTGGAACCTATATCTTTCAGCAATTACCAGTGGTTTTGGGGAAAAATGAGACCCCAGGATTTCCACAATGTCACTGTAAGATTTAGTTGCTGCGTAGCAGGGAGTAGGTTTTAGCCCCTACAACACTTAAGAATATTGGCACCTTCTTCGCTTCTGTAATGTCATTTGCAATAAAAAAAAGCTCAAAACGCTCAGTATACACATGCCACTGCTCTATATTCTCATCAAAAGGTTCCAGTGGCCTGGTCAGAGTAGCCATGATTTTAGTTTCACTTTCACAGTCAGTCCAAATAAGCAGCTTTTTTGTTTGTTTGTTCTTTACCTTGACTTCTACTTCCTTTTGTTACTGGAGCAGCACCGGAATCCCATCCTCGTCGCCACTTGTTATATCCTTGGGGGCAGCCGGTTTAGGAAGAAATCAGTTGAGGCCAGACAGCAGACAGCTAACAAAACCACCATTTTATTTACAGACTCAGAGAACTCACTCAGCCGGCTGAAGCTGGCTGAGCTAACCCATAATAATCTAACTCAGTTGCCATAGCAACAAAAACCATGACAACCAAATACACAACAGAAATGCCAATAGTTATCCTTGGAGACCCAGCCTACCCCTTGCTCCCATGGCTCATGAAGCCATACACAGGCAGCCTGGGCAGTAGTAAGGAGCAGTTCAACTATAGGCTGAGCAAGTGCAGAGTGGTGGTACAATGTGCCTTTGGACATTTAAAAGCTCGCTGGTGCTGTTTGCTGACTAGGTTAGACAGCACAACCAATATTCTCATTGTTATTACTGCTTGCTGTGTGCTCCATAATATATGTGAGAGTAAGAGGGAGATGTTTATGGCAGGGTGGGAGGTTGAGGTAAATCGCCTGGCTGCCAATTTTGAACAGCCAGACACCAAGGCAATTAGAAGAGCACAGGTAGGCGTGCTGCACATCAGAGAGGCTTTGAAAATCAGTTTCATGACTGGCCAGGCTACGATGTGACAATTGTGTGCTTTCTCCTTGATGCAAACCCGCCCCCTTTGTTGATTTTAATTCCCTGTAAACCAACCACCCTCCCCGCCTCAATCACAGCTGGCAAAGGAAAGAAAGTCACTATTGTATTGAAACCCTGCATTCTTTCTTTATTAATTAAAAAAAAAGGGAGATAACTGATAAGGTAGCCTGGGTAGGGTGGGGTGGGGGAGGAGGGAAGGACAAGTCCACTTTGCTTATTGTAGCCACACTACAAATCAAAACTGTTTGAATGACAGCCTTCTGTTGCTTGGGCGATCCTCTGGAGTGGAGTGGCTTGGTGCCCGGAGCCTCCTCCCTTGCTCCCGCTACCCGTGTTCTTGGGCATCTGGCTGAGGAGGATATGGAACTTGGGGAGGAGGGCAGGCGGTTTTACAGTGGATGCAGCAGTGGTCTGTGCTCTTGTTGGCTTTCCTGCAGCTCCACCAGGCACCTGAGCATGTCTGTTTGCTCTCCCATTAGCCTCAACATTGCATCCTGCCTCTTCTCATCACACTCGCTTAATGCTTTCCTGGACTCTGCCACTGAATACCTCCATGCAGTCAGCTGTGTCCTATCAGTGCAGGAGGACTGCATGAGCTCGGAAAACGTCATTGCGAGTGCATTTTTTTTGCCTTCTAATCTGCGATAACCTCAGGGACGGAGATGATAGGGGGAGCATAGAAACATTTGCACCTGCAGGAGAATAAAAAGGGAGAGTAAAATTTAAGATGATACATTTCTGAGAACAAAAGGGAGACTCTTTCACAGTGAATCAAGCAATTCACAGCAGACAACGTATGTGCTTTAGGTACAAGGTCGCATTTCACCTTTTATATTGAGCGCCTGCTGGTATGGTGACACATCACACACAGCTGGGCAACAGAATTCGGTTTCCAGGCAGCCGTGGTAAGCCAAAGGGTACGGGGGTTTGGCTTCTAACGCCTTCATAACATGTGGGAATGTTTTCAAACTGCAGCGCCCTCCTTTCCCATAGCAAGTAATGCCGGTTGGGTTTGCCATTTAAAAGGAGGGCTGCGGTTTTCAGGTGGATGTGCAGCAAACACCTCTCCCAACCCCTCCGCCTGGCTATTTGGGATGATCCCTTCACCTCCTCCCCCCACCGCGTGGCTGTTATCAGGAATGATCCCTTTTAGCCAAGCGCAAACAGCCCAGCACGAACAGAGTCCTTTACTGTTCCCTTACAAAAATTCCTGGGGCAGGAGCTCAGGGGCTAGGCAGGACCCGCACTCTCAGTTCCTACCTGCCGGAAAGACTTCTATGGAGAGGGGAAGGAGGGCGGGCTGTAGAATGGACAGGTGCGACACATCTTGAAGAACAATTATGGAAAGGTAGGTAACCAGTTTTTCTTCTTCAAGTGATTGCATGTGTCCATTCCACTGTAGGTGACTCACAAGAAGTTTGAACGGGAGGTGGGATCAGAGTCTACTTGAACAGGGATTGTAGAACCACCCATCCAAATCTGACGCAGACTCTAGATTGATGAGAGATGGTAAAGTAAGATGCAAACATATGACCCAATGACCAGGTTGCCACCCTACAAACGTCCAGTTATGGGTACACAAGCCAGAAAGGCAGGGGCAGCTCCAGGCCCCAGCACGCCAAGTGCGTGCTTGGGTCGGCAAGCCACGGGGGGGCGCTCTGCTGGCGCTGCGATGGCGGCAGGCAGGCTGACCTCGGCAGCTTGCCTGCGGAGGGTCCGCCGAAGCCGCGGGACCAGCGGGCCGTCCGCAGGCAAGCCACGGAAGGCAGCCTGCCTGCCGTGCTTGGGGCGGCAAAATTCCTAGAGCCGCCCCTGCAGAAAGGCCGCAGAAGTTGCCGGCAATCTGAACTCCAGGGACATTACTGATGGAACCAGGAAGCTGAATAGCAAATACTGCCTCCTCAGCAGCCCTGGAACCTGCATGGGGCATATCAAAAGCTTCTTCGGACAAGAGTGAGAGGCAACTGGGGCCTGCAGCCAAAGCCCTTAGGAACAGGAGCGGTGCCAGAGTTTCTGGCACCCTAGGCAGAATTCAGGGGGCGGCATTTTGTGCGCTCCCCACGAGGCACGCGGGAGCTTCCGGTTCCACTCCCATCGCGCCGCCGAAGAAGGACCCTCTGCCGAAATGCCGCAGGCGACAGCGGCAGTCATTGAGCTGCTCAATTGCCTACAGCTGTTTTCCGCGGCATGTCGGCAGAAGGTCCTTCTTCGGCGGCGCGACGGGAGTGGAACCGAAAGCTCCCGTGTGCCTCGTGGGGAGTGCACAAAATGCCACCCCCCGAATCCTGGCGCCCTAGGTGACCGTCTAGGGTCGCCTAATGGAAGTGCCGGCCCTGCTTAAGAAGGAGAAGAGAGCAAGCTATATTGTTGCCTGGTGGGGTGGTCTGTGGTGTGGTGTAAGCAGGCCATAACTGGTCTCTTGGAGTTCCATGCAGTACAAGGCCTTATCTTATTCCTTGTTGTTATAGTGGTGAGTATCCCTGCCTGTCATGGGGGAGACTGGGGTTTGATTCCCTGACGGGGAGTGTGGTGCCTTTTGAATGGGGAGAAAGAAATGCCTTGCCCGGTGAGCACATTCCTCACCTCCTCCTTCTATAGCGACTTCCGTTCACACCCTGCAGTGTGGATTTTCACCTCCAGAGAGACAATTAGCCCACAAGGTCACCCCTCTCTGCTTTCCATCTTGAAACTGAACATTACTGTATGAAAAATTAAGTTCTTATTCCAACCTAGTGCATGGGCAGCTGGAGGATGAGTTTAAACTAGATTAATTATTAGGCAGGTGGTCCTTTCCTTTCGTATGGGTCGCAAGCCAATATCTAGATTGTTCAACCATCTTACTGCTGCATCATCAAGGGCAGCAAGGTGTTGCAGTCCACCCTCCAATTTTCTAATTGTGCACTCCTCCACCACACGTGTGTCCATTTGCATCACTGCCCTATGGTCACACTGTGAAGATTGGACTAAGTAACATTTCTGCATTCTGGCAGATGCTCTGGCTGTTCCAGTCAGCAGTCTGTGAAGCCTAGTCCAAGATCTGCATCCCTGGTTGCAAACAGGTGGCTGTAAGTTGAGGCTTCTGAAATTTATCAGCATGCCTGTCTCTCTATCCCACAGTTGCTGCCACTCTGTGAGGACATAGTTGTTGGCCTTGATATTCTGTTGTTCATCCAAGATTGGCACTGGCCGGCAGCATTGGCCATGATGTATTGATGGCCACCGCAAAAGGATGTTGCAAAGTTAGTTGTGCCAAGTCAGCAGGAACTTCAGATGTAGGTGTTTTCTTCTGGAAGTGGGCAGATCTTCGTCTGTGTTGCTTATTTGCATCTGTTGGGACCACTGTCAGCCTTGTGGTTGTTTTCATCCACCATAGTCCCTCTGTGCAGTTTTAAGGGTGATGGCATCTTGGCAAAGTTTTGGGGGAGCTATATGAGCCAACATATAAATTAGATGTTAATGTGTGGCTAAGACAGACACTAATGATATAGGTGGCTGTATTAATCTCCGAATCAATTAGTCAACTTCTGCCCCAAACTGCTGCACAATATTCTGCTGGAGCAAATACCAGCACCAAGAGGGACTGAAGTTCATAAAACATTTGCTTCTGCTCCCCAGAAGGTTCCTGCTAGCTTCTGGATCAAGACAGTGCAGATCTTTTACATGTTCTAGATGGAACAGGTATCATAGAGTGTGGTCCAGTTTGACTCCTAAATAAGTGACAACTGATTGGAAAGGGAGTAGACAATCCACAACACAGATTGTAAGAGGTTGATTAGCTAGGCAATTGTTCAGATGGAAGGTTGTGGCCAGTGTCTCGGACTCAATGTCAGTCTTCCGAGAGGCAGGTGGTGAGTTGGCAGTACTGCTCCTGACTGGCTAAGAACTGTGCACAGTCTTATAGTGTTTAGGCCCTTAACTCTGCCTCTTTAACCCCCACCCTGTCCCTCTTGTTGTCTTACCCACCTGTTATGTCTTGTCTTTTCAGAATTAGTCGGAAGAGAAACATCTGCCACTAAACAATATTGTTGAGAGGGGGAAAAAAAACCCAACAGTAATATTAGATTAAGCCCCGTCCTGGAATTGGATCTAAATGGAGTTAAGTGAAGATAGTGGTGCTCCACATGGATGCAGGGTTCTGCCTGCATGGAGCTTTATGTGGGATCAGGGCCTAAACTGGAAACATGTATGGATTTGAAAAAGCAGTAAAAATTATTTCACAGCTGATATTTCTAGCAACAATCAGTCTCCACCAGAAGCCAATTAGAAGTTTGAAAATAACTGAAATTGGATATGTTGCTTGTGTCTTTTGTACTGAGATAAAGAGTTTAGGAGTGTAGTGTAAAGCAGAGGCTCTAAACCTTTTTCTTTTTGAGCCTCTCTCCCCCAACACACTATAAAAACTCCATGACCCACCTGTGCCACAATAACTGTTTTTCTTCATATAAAAGCCAGGGCTGGCATTAGGGGGTAGAAAGCAGGGCAATTGTCTGGGGCCCCATGCCACAGGGGCCCCCACAAAGCTACATTGCTGAGGCTTCAGCTTTAGCCCCGGGTGGCAGGGCTCAAGGACCTGGGCTTCAGCCCATGTGGTGGGGCTTCAGCTTTCTGCCTTGGACTCCAGTGAGTCCAATGCTGGCCCTGCTTGGAGGCCCCCCTGAAACCTGCTCAAGGCCCCCAGACTCCTGGTTGAGAACTACTGGTGTAAAGAACAATCCCACAGCAGTGTGGGATGAACTAGGTAATTGCCATCTCTAATTTTCATGACCCTCATCCTGCAAACAATTTAGGCACCTGCAGTTGCTTAACTTCATGCATGTGGTAGTCCCAGTGCACACAGATAGTGACGGTCCTTTTAGGTGGTATACTCTCACTGCTGACTTCAATGTGATGCCTTATTTGCATAAAGTTACTCAAGTGTGTATGCAAAGATTCCAGGCCTATGTTATTGTACATGTATTTACTAAAAAGAGCAGTAAAAACTATTGAAATTGGCGATCAAAATAATATCAACCGTAACAAATACTGTGATCATTTGCGATAGCAAGACAATTACCTTGGTAAAAATCAAATAACCGATTTCCAAGGCCATGAGGGAAGGGTCTATTTAGAAGAAACCGGTTACCACTAGGACCTAGAAGAAGCTCAGGGAAACTGCTGTTACTGCTGCGGGAGGGAGAGAGAGAGAGAGAGAGACCTGGAAATGAAAGTAAAGAGACCAGGAGGCACATGGAGGGAGCTGCAGGGGCAGCAGATCCGGAAGCAGAATGCTTCCTTCTGTAATTAAATAGCATTTACTATTATTATTACTAATTGTAATAATACTCTAATAATATCTCTAGTAATATAATACCATTTATCAAGGAAAGTTATACACAGTGTGAGTGGGGGAAAAACCCAAGCAGAGGTGAGTCCTTTATTATATTTTTTGGATTTTCCCCCCCTAACTCTAGACATAAAAGGGACAGGTCCGAGAAACAGAAAGAAAAGATAAATATTGTTTACATTAGCAAAATCCCCCCCCCTTCCTAATAGTAATTAAATAGAGGAAATGTTTTGCAGTAGCAAAAAACAAGTAGAGAAAATGATTTATGTTTGAGGCCACCTCCCACCAAAAAATGTGGGGCTTGCAGGAAATAATTGTCAAAGATTCTAATGCCTCCTTTGGGGGAAAAAAATGCAACTGAAGTTTAAAAGTTACTAGCGAGGTAAAAAAGCCCTTAGGGTTGATGTGAACACTGGATAGTAATTGGTTTTATGTTGGTGTGGTTTTAAGATTTCAAAGCTTTATCCTTCTCTGTGTTTTGCCTGCAGTTTTCCCTCTTGTGGGTATATTAAGCCCCATGAAACAGCAAAGAAATGCTTGTGAAATAGCTTTTCAGATGTACATTTCTCAGGGGTTGGAAGGTTCATCAAATAAGAAAGGTTGTTTTTTATTCTTTGATCCTTCTGGGTGGACGGTGGTGTTAAAAGGGGGGGGGTTAAGTTGTCTCCCCAAACTCTTGGAAATAGGTGATTTTGTTGTTGAAATTTTCTGGGAGTTGGTTTTTAAGTGGGTGGGGGAGCTGGGCGATATTGGCGATGGGAGAAACCTCCCAGCAATAGGGAGAGCTGACTTTGGGGTGATCAACGCCTGGAAGACGAGACGGGAGACGTTTGTAGCCGCCAAAGGAAGGCGGCGCTGCCTTAGCGTATGTCGCCGGCCGAGATGCTCCTGCCGCCCGTTGCTTCTGCCAAGCGAGCCCGGGGATCGGCGGCCTACGGCTGGTGGGGGAGGGGAGAGGCGATGACTTTGTTCCTGGGAGATCGAACCAGGCTATTTTGCTGCTAGGGCCCTCAGTGGGGGCAGGGGAGTGGCACCGCCCCGAGGAGCGGGGAGAGTGGCTGCAGCGCCTGCAATACAAAGAAGTGTCTGGGGGGAAAACTCCCCCTGCCCCTTTGGGTGCCTGTTGCATTGAAATGCCCCCCCACCAGGAGATGCATGGACCCACCGACTGGGGGAAACATCACTCAGTGCAGGTGGGAGCCTGCTATAAAGTGGGGCAAGGCCTGAGCTGAGGGTGGCTTGGTGCACTGGCTGCCTGTCCAGCGGTGTCTATATGGCATTATTGTGTGTGCTTTTAAATATGGGGAGAGGGGGCACTCAGGTGGCAAGGATGATCTCGGTGGCATGCAGCATTTCTAATGGGCATGGCGGGAAGGGGGATGGAGGGGTGGTAGGGTGAGAGAAGGTGGTCAGGCATATGGGATGGGGCATGTTAGAGGGGATGGGGGTTAGTCAGACATGGAGAGTGGGGTATGGGATAAGGTGGTCAGGTTTACAGAGTGGATGTGGGGAGTTGTCAGGCTTTGGCCAGGGTGGTGAAGGACTGGGGAAGAGTTCAAGCACATGGAGTGGAAGACAATCAAATGTGCAGGATTGGGCAGAGCTCTTTGGTGTACTGGATTATGCAGAATCTTCCACATTTGAGCTGAATTAGGGTATCTGTTTCGTTGCACCAAATCTGGTACAGTTCTGCAGGTTATTGACTCCTTATCTAAATACTCTGTGCCTACTGAAAGCTGGGAGTGAGAAGACCATGAGTTCTGATCTCACCTCTACTGATTGCCATTTCTATTTTAATGCATTTATAGCTCATATTACTGACCAAAGCATTGTAACCAAACCCTGGAAAGCAGTCAAGTATTAGCCTTCTCAATCCCCATTTTTCAAATAAATTCACAGAAACTTTGCACAGACAGAATTGGAAATAAAAACCAGATCTCTAATATGGAAGACTCAAGTCTTTTCCACTGAGTCATACTGTCTTTCAGACTGAATGTGCCAAAACTATGTGCTTGGGTTACCTTGTCTAACCACTAGACCACATTTCCCTCCCAGAGCCAGGGACAGAATTTAGGATGCGTGGTTGCCAGTACTGTATTTTGCTGCTGTCTGTAACTCCTTGGCAAAATGTGTGTAAAGTCCCCCTCTAGTGGTTAATCCACACAGACGGTAACAGTTAACCTCTGTGCCTTAAGTGGTAGAGGTCTATGCAGGGGATGTGAAGGCCCAGGTTGCTGCTGATGCAGTCAGAGGAAGTATTGTGTTGTTGCACGTGGTATAGCATGGTTTTCCATTTTTCTTTAAAAAAAAAAAAGGGGGGGGGGGCAAAAAGCTAACTTATTTAATTAAGATGGTGCAAACACATCCTTTAAAACAGGTTTTATAATTAAAATCAGTTCTCTCTCAGTTATGGTATGACATGCCACAAAATCCAGGTGCTTCACATATCGCTTGTTTGTCACACATTTGGATTGCTGGTGTTCCACATTAGCTAGTTTGAAGTTTGTGAGGCATAGGATGGGATGTGGCAGGGGGGTTGGGGAATAGTCAGGCTCACAGAGTAAGTAATAGCAGCGGGAGATGGGGAAGTGGTCAGATTTGCAGAGTGAAGGGTGGCAGACGGGGTTGGGGGTGTAGTCAAATGTGGGAATAGGGGAGTGGTCAGGCAGGTGACAGCCGTTATGGAGGGAGACTAGGGGAATGAGTGGTCAGCTTCATGGAGTGGAGCACAGCAAAAAATGAGGGTGATCCTTGTTCCATGAAAGATAGTGGAAGGAGATGGCATGTCTGAGATGTGTAACGGAGTGGGTAGTATTGCAGGATGTTGGGACACAGCAAGACTGTTCTTGTATGTGGGGTTATATAAAGCAGGGGTGGAGGCACATGAAAAGGTGTGGGTGGGCTTAACAGCAAAGGAAAGTCATCAGGGTCAGCAGTAGAGGAGATTGGTTAACCATGTGGGATAGGAGGGGCACGATTAGGCATGTAGAGCACAGAAAGGCCAATGAAAGGGCTGGCTATGCCTGCAGTACAGAGAGGTAAGAGCACCTGTCAGGCACAGAGGGTGGGGCAGAGGAGACAGTATGCAGGGTTCAGCAGGGTTTTATGTGGGGATCAGTGGTCAGGTACGAGGGTTACAGCAGGGTTAGATTAGGCTGGTGCGTTATCAAAGTGGGGAGCTCTGGAGGGGAGGCATGTGGGGTGTGGCAGGTTAGATGAGTGTGGGGGAAGCAGGGGTGGTGAAAGAGGGGAGAAATCAGAAATGAGCTCCAAGGGGAGCTGGGTGAGTCTGGGGGATCAAAGAAGAGTTATGGACCTTTTCCCCCACAAAGTCATTGGCTCCAACCAGGCCTCTGGTCAATAATGACTAGGGGTGCAGATTTGTGTTGGCATTTTTTTTTAATAAAAAATCACAGAGCAGTCATGGTAAATTTACTAAAAATCACAGGTTTAAGGGGAAATGGCGTGTAAAGTCACGGGTAGGAATCATGAGTCATGACAGAGCAACGGCCAGGCCAAGCTTGAGCAGCACTGTGACTCTGTTTCCCAGGTTGCAAAACGCTGGAGCAGGAAGCCAGACCCAGCCCTGTGGGACCGGAGTGCTGCTTCAGAGTGAGCGTGGGGCCAGCTGACTCTGCAGCCCCTGTGCCCGGGACCTGACCAAGATTAGGGTTGCAGTGCCTGGACAGAGGATGCTGCTGTGTGTTGTGAAAGCCCCCTCACTCCAGTCTGAAAAGGCACAGTGTCCGTCACATTGTCATCACCGTAACTATCCTTCAGTCATTCTCAGTTGTCAGCTTTTTCAGTGATGTGTAAAATAGGTCAGGAGTCCTAGTCCAGTTCTTGTTGTAACCCATGTCCATGACCCATTGGCCCACTTTGCGGGGTGTCTAAGCAGGAAGGCTAAGGATGTAATAGAATGGAGGCTGAACTCCTCCCCCCCCCCCCGCCAGCTCCTCCTACTGGTCCCTTGAGAATAGGGTTGATGCAAGTGGCAGAGGTTGGGTTAGGTGATGTGTACAGGAAACTTTCATAGCTGCTGCTCATGCTGTACTGTACTTGGTGTGTGGGTAAACAGGAGTTCAGAGTGCTGCCACAGCATTTCTTTGGCTTGTTGCCACTAGCTTTGCAGTGACCTGCCAATGTTTGATTGCTCTCACCATGGTCCCCAGTGGGCCAAGTCTATGGACAACTGTTTTATTTTCATATCCTTTGTTCTATCTCAGGAGTGGGCAAACTCTTTGGCCCGAGGGCCACATTTGGGTATGGACATTGTATTGCGGGTCATGAATGCTCATGAAATTGGGGGTTGGGGTGCAGGAGGGGGTGAGGGCTCCAGCTAGGGGAGTGGGCTCTGGGGTAGGGCCAGAAATGAGGAGTTCAGGGGCCTCTGGGCTGGGAAGGGGGTTGGGGTGCAGGGAGGGGGGTCTGACTGGGGATGCGGGCTCTGGAGTGGGGTTGGGGATGCTGGAGGGTGCTCTGGGCTGCGACTGAGGGGTTCAGAGGGTGGGAAGGGGATCAGGCCTGGGGCAGAGGGTTGGGGCACAGGAGGGGGTCAGGGGTACAGGCTCCAGGTGGCGCTTCCTTCAGGGAGCTCCCAGAAGCAGCAGCATGTTCCCCTCCAGCTCCTATGCAGAGGGGCAGCCAAGCAGCTCTGCGCGCTGCCCCCTCCGCAGGTGCCACCCCTGCAGCTCCCATTGTCCACGGTTCCAGGCCAGTGGGAGCTGCAGGGGTGGCACTTGGGGCAGGGGCAGCGTGCAGAGCCCCGTGGCTGCCCATACGTGTAAGAGCTCGAGGGGGGACATGCTGCTGCTTCTGGGAGCCGCGTAGTGCTATGGCACATGCAGAGTGGGGCAAGCCCCCAACCCTGCTCCCCAGCTGGAGCGCCAGCGTAGGGCCAGCCCTGGACCCTGCTCCCCGGTGGGAGCTTGAGGGCCGGATTAAAATGTCTGAAGGGCTGCCCCCGGGCTGTAGTTTGCCCACCCCGTTCTATCTGATATAGCCAGTAACTCCCTCTTCCTCTACATTCTCTCCTCTCTGGATTTTTGTGATTCTGTGTTCTCTTGCCTTTCTATCCTTTCTCGTTGCTGCTTCAGTGTCTCTGGTTTAGCTTCTGCACTTCCTCTCCCTCTCTTTGTCATGTCCTCGAAGGTTCTTTGGCTAGGGGTCTTTGTCTCCTTCTTTACTTCCTCCTTGGTGACCTTATTCTTTCTCATCACTGCCATCTCTATGTGGATCATTTCTAAATCTACCTCTTCCTGACATCAAACCAAACTTTGGCCAAAACTCAAGTCCGTATCCTCCCATCTCCAAGCCTTCCCTTCTCTATCACGGTTGATCATCCCAGCCTTACAATTTCATTGTTACATTTATCTCCTCTCTCTCTCTTTCCCTACATCCAGGTTGTTGATAAATACTCCTGGTTCTTCTATTACAACCTCTCTGACATCCGTCCGGTCTCCTCCATCCCTTCTGCTAAAAGCCCTTGTCTGTACATTGATAATCTCTTGTTTATTACAATGCCTTCCTCTCTGGCCTTGTTGGTTCTTTCCTCTAGTCCATCCAAAATGCTGATGCTAAAATAGTCTTTTTCCACCTGTTGCTCGGACTATGCCACTCTTCTCTTTGAACTTGACCTCTGGCTTCCCATCACCTGGGGCAGATACCTGATTCCCAACCTCACCTTCAAGGCCCTGCCCAGCTTGGCACCTGCCTGCATTTCTTCTTACTTTCCCTCTGGCTCCTTTTGTTCTGCCCAAGCCTCCTGTTTCACTGCTCCCCTTGTAGCCATCTCCAGCTCTAGCTTTCATACCTTCTTCCACTTTCCCCTGGAACAGTCCCCTCGTTTGCATCAGGTATATTCTCCCTCCTCATCCAGATCCCTTATAAAGCTGACCTTCTTCCACAGGTCCTAGTAAAGAGAATCCTGAAAGAGATTTAAACTATCTGCCCCACTTTACCCTCTTGTCGCTGTGTGTTACATTTCTGAGCACTAGTGTCTATCCAGTTTTCCATGGAAAGACTCCTTGGAGTAAGGGCCATGACTTTCTCTCTGTTTCTCTATGTACAATTCAGAGCACGGTGAGGGGCTTCAATAAATGATAATGGTTAGATTCTGCTGCCGTTTCTTGCTTAGACATCAAGGGCTTAATTCTCATTTACAGCAAGGCTCCTTCAACCTGTTCTGGTTTTAATATAAAGAATACTTAAAATGGGTGGAAATGGCCTTAATATAAATAAGAAGTAGGCCATATCTCTTGGAAGTTTTGGTGGGGACTTGGAGGGGTGATTGATGCCCCCCCCTCTTTTCAGTGGCAACCCTAGACTGGGAGTATAAATCATGCCTTGAAGAACGTGGTGGCTTGAATTCCACCTCACTTCCCTGTTTCTGCTCTCACTCTGTTTATCTCTCTCTTCCCCTCCCCCCGCGTACCAGGTTGAACACCTTTCATGAACATGGCTTCTCTATGTCAGTGTGGATCTGTGGACTTCAACAGATCTTTCCTGGTACAGAATTCCAGGGTTCCTCCTATCTCTCTCTGCTACTCCTATGCTCTTGCTAAGATAGCAGTGCGGGTGTGGCGAGTGGGCTATTCCTGGTTTTGCACCAAAGCTGCAGCAGGTGGACAATGCAAATGTGACTTTGTTTGAATCTAACCCGTTTCAGTTGAGAACACGGCCTTCTAGGTCTGTCTCTTCACAAATCTAAGGTGGGGGAATATTGGTCCCTTTGTATGGTTAACTTGTTTGCATTCATAGTCATGGAAAATAGGTGAAAGAGAATGGATCTGGTCTTTTTCCATCCTTGACCAATGCAGGATTGTTCTCTACAGTGGCTTCCCCTAGTCTCTGTCCATTCCGTGTTAAATGCTTGGGCTTTCACCACTTTCCTTAGGAGAATATTCCATGGTCTAACAGGTGTCACCATTAGGAAACATTTTCCAAGTCAGCCTGGAATTCTTTGCCCAGTTTCATACTTATACTTTTATTTGTACCACACAAATCAATTCCTCAGCTGCCATGGTGCTTACATCTCTCAAATACTGTAGGCCAGTGGTCCCCAACCTTTTCGTCTGGCGGGCACCAGACGAAGGACCGCGACGGTGGTGGAGCACCTGCCAAAATGCCTCCAAATTTCTGCGGCATTTCGGTTGCGACGCCTGTCGATGACGTCGCTTGTTGGCAGCAAGTGGCGTCATCGAGAGGTGTCGCCGCCGAAATGCTGCAGAAATTCAGCGGCGACGCCTCTTGATGATGCCACTTGCCGCCAACAAGTGACGTCATCGAGAGGCGTCGCCGCTGAATTTCTGCAGCGTTTTGGCGGCGACACCTCTCGATGACGCCACTTGCCGCCGACAAGCGACGTCATCGAGAGGCGTCACCACCGAAATGCCGCAGAAATTTGGCGGCATTTTGGCGGAGGCTTCACCGCCGGCCAGGATGCGGGCGCATTTAGATGCCCCTGCGGGTGCCATGGTGCCCGCGGGCACCCCGTTGGGGACCCCTGCTGTAGGCAGTTTACCTATATCCCTATGGTATCTGATTTCCCTCCCCCCCCCCCCCCCAATCTTACACCAGCTTAAAATCTAACCCAGGTAAGCAGTGATCAAACTTTATCATCTGATGGCTGCTTGGTAGCCTGTATTAAATTAGTTAGTGTGGGGGAAGGTCTCAGTTAATTTTCTAGTGAACCACCGCCATCACAGTTTTCACTAATTGACTTCCTTGCTGGCCAATGGCATACCATGACATTTTTAGTCAGGCATGCATTTCTACACTTGCATGCAAAATTGCATCCTTGATGTGGCATGACCTGGCAAGTATGGTGCATGCAAAGTCATGCTGTGCAGAAGACGCCATTTTGTTCTTCCTCCATGTGTGTTTGGGGGCTGGATGGAATCCTCCTTCAGGCATGGCTGGTCCTGGGGAATGCCATGCATGTATTGTGTACACAGACAACATGCTACTCTTGTTGGCAATCTAAGCAGAGAGCTTGGACTGAGTGGGCCAGTGGGAATGAATTCCTTTTCACCCCATTGGGTGGTCTCCTGCAAATCAACATTGTGGCATATAGGGAGGGGGAGATGCATGGGTGGTGAGTTTGCATTGCTGCTGCCTCCCATGCTGTTGGGTAAATAAAATATTTTGGTGTCTAAGGCAGTCAGTCTGGAACATTTTGCTAGTGATCTAGTCACTTAAATACTGCACTGCTACTTTGACAGTAAGATCTGTAATAACTGGCTTTGTCTTTTTCTCTCTGCAGACACTATAATGGAGAGACAGAAAAGGAAAGAGGAAATAGAGAAGGGACTTCAATTCATTCAGTAAGTCAGCAGGTTCACTGCTATTTTCTTTGGAGATAGTCCTTGCAACATATGGTATAAGGAGAAATAGCATTTTCTTTTCATTCTGTTCACTAGTCCAGGGCTGATGCTTGGAAAGGTCCAAAGAGCATTTGTTCTGATCCTTCCAAGTGTTGCTAGTCCTGCAACCTTAAAATCACGTCATTCCAATTCCCATCTTGGTTTTGCCCACTACTTCCATTCCAATGTGATCTTAATAGCCAGTGTAGCAGTAGTAGTAATAATAATAGTAACACTCCGCACTTCTTCAAAGCCTTCCATCTGAGGATTTCAAAGCATTGGTCAAGCATTGACAATTTAAGCCTTTCACTACCTCAGTGAGGTAGGTAAGTAGTAGTATCTCCATTTGAGATATGAGGAAACCAAGGCACAAGAGGTGCCAAATGTCAGAAAAAGAATCCTGATCCCTTAACTGCCAGTCCTGGGATTTAATTTCCAGACCATCCTTATGTGACTATCTATGGTCTGCTAGAGTTTGAGAGAAATGTTTGTACAGTGTTTGGAAGCTAGGAGTCTAAGTTGCGTTTACATGGAATACAGCTTTGTATTCTTTCTCCAACAGTTGAGTTAGCAAATGCTATAAACTCAGGTCAAAATTCCAGTGTGTGTAAGAGAAGCAAGGTGGTAATGTGAATTGTGTTGGTGTTTTTTTGTTTAAGATCAGGTTTGTAATGGAAAGCTGAGAGGGCTAGTTCTCCAATAGCACGTAATATGTATTTGCACTTCTGATGGATCAATTTGTGAGATATAGGACTTTAAAACTGTCGCTGGTGCCTTGGCCTCACAGTGCTATTTTGGCCTTAGTTCTGCCAGACTCAGTATGTGGGGCTAATGATGCTTACCTGCTTCACAGGGGAAGTTGTGAGGCTTAATTCGTTCATATTTCTAAAGTGCCTTGAGAGCCTCATCTGGAAAGTGCTGTAGAAGTGTGAAGTAGTATTCCTGTATCGCATGTCCTGAATCTTGGAGAAGTGTAAGTTTCATTTAATGGCTTGGTTCGAGAGGTCACTATGGAGGAGGGGCTTTCAAATTTTAGTGGCCTGATGCCTCCGCCCCCACACACTTTACTTATGAAGTCCGTGAATGTTCTTCTGGCTAATTTTAAGGCACAATAACTGATGAGTTCTAGAAAGGAGTCCGATGTATCTGGCTAATGAGATGATTATGATGTAGTTTTCCAAGGGTGGACAGGGGTTAGAAAGATATGGGGAAATGAAGGGCTTTTGGGGGGGCTTGGCATTCTCTTCCCTGAAGAAAAGAAACACTGTAGATCTGGGCTTTGGTGCATTGATCAAGGGGAGGGAACATGGCTTATCTTGTGGTGGTTAAACAAAAGACACTTTATTGAAGGTGACTGGATGATCTAAGGATTGGGTTTGGGATATGGAGTCTTTCACCTCTGGGTCACTTGTTCTAGTCTGGTCCCATCTTGAGAGTGACCAAAAGTCCTTACTGTCAGACTGCTGTTTGGTGATCTATATGAAACGGCGTGGTCTCAGTCCTGTTGTGGTCAGAACCCATGTCCCACATTAACCACCCAGCACTACTGGCCCCCTGGCTGGTGGTCTCTGCAGAAAAGGCAAGGATTGATGGCCTATGGAGCCAGAACTCCTTTGAGGTGCTTCCTCCAGGGGAGGGTTTAGACCAGCGTTTCTCAAATGCGGCCACCAGGATCTTTTCTTGCGGCCACAGCCTCCTGGGCTTGGGGGTGTGTGTGAGAGGGCAAAGTAGCAGCCACTCCCCCACCCTGTTGCTCCCGGATGCCCTGCCTTGGTGTTGGTTGCTGGGGCCGCCAGCAGGGGTTGGGCCCTGCGCCCTTCTGGAGATACCTGGGGCACAATGCTGGAGGAGCAGTTCTCCCCCTTCCCAGGGGTGGTGGAGCTCAGGCTTTAGGGTTCAGCCCTGGGGCAGTGGGGTGAGTGAGGGGCTTCAGGTTCCAGTTCTGGACTCCGGCTGTGCAGTAGCAGGGCCCAGACTCCGACGGCCGGGCTTCAGGCTCTAGCCCTCCGCTGTCTCCCTTGGGCCCACGCGCCCCCCCCCCCCCCCCCGGGATTAATCTGTCTCTGGCTTGCCAGGGATGAATAAGTCTGCTGTGAAAAATGATACTTGTATGTGTGTGTTTATCACTTTTCACAACAGACTTACTAGCTAGCAATAAATAAATTACAATGATTTGGGTGTATATGTGCATATTTTATTAGCTTTTCCTAAAGCTAATTAAGTATTTTAGGAAAAAGTGTGAGAGCGGCTACCTCCAAGAGTTGGTGGCCGCACTCCGAGGCCACCAGATATTTTGTCCTGAGAACCTCTGGTTTAGACCCTTTGTCGGGGGAAGAGTGAAAGATGCTTGCTGCGCTCTGGGCCTTACTTGTTCTGTGGGTAAACAGAGGAATTCAGCGTTCTGAGGCTACCAATCCAACATCTTGCACTGGTGCCAAATTCTCTTAAAAATTGATGTTTTATAAAAACATTTTATCATGACAATATCTGTTCTGATCACAGATTGAAACCTGGCTGCCTGAATGCAGCCCCCAGAGCAGCTGGTTTGCATAGGGCAAAGCCATGAAAATACAGTCTCCTAAATTAGTCAAATTGTGAACTCTTTGGGGCAGTGACCATCTCTTGGGGGGGTGGGAAAGGGGGGGGTGCGCGTGCGCGGAGCCTGGCTCGGTAGTGTACTCATGTCTAACTGGCCTTCTTGGCATAACAGGATTACAAGTAATCAATAGTAAATGTGGAGTAAAATGCGTAATGAGATCCATAACGCAGAGCCAGAAAGACTGCCTCTTTAGCCGAGAGAGATGCATGTGCTTGCACAGATCCGTGTTTCATGAAACCTTCCTCTTCTTTCCTCAGGTCTACATTACCCCTGAGCCAAGAAGATTATGAGGTAATTTAAGATTTGTTTTTCTGAATGTGTTTGAAACCACATAATGGTTGCTTTCAGTCAATACATGTTGTCCTCTTGCACAGATGTTATAAATTAGTGTCCTTGCTTTTGAGAGCCAAGAGGGGCTAGTTATGTGTGGGAGTGGTCTAGTGCCATTTGTCTATAGTGGAAGATTTTAAGGGGAAGACTACTGGGAGGAGTTACTCTCAAAGAGAGGGGGAATTTGAGTGACGGCACTTAGCCTTAGGAGAGAAGGAGATTTGGTTGAATTAAACTCCCCACTAGGTGACAGATGGAATTTGAGGATGGGGAATTTAATTTCTTCACAGGAGGACTTGACTTGAGGGCACATGTGAAGGTGAATGGGGGATTGGGAAACCCCTTTCAGTTTCTGGACATGTTATATAGGAGGTCAGACTAGTTGATCACAATGACTTGTTCTGGCCATGGAATCTCTGAATCTCCACTCCACTGTGTTTATATTCTCTCTCCACCCAGGCCTTTATACAGAAGCTGGTGCGGAACCTTTTTGCAGAGGGGAATGACCTGTTCCGGGAGAAGGACTTCAAGCTGGCACTGGTGCAGTACGTAGAAGGGCTGAACGTGGCGGACTATGCAGCCTCGGACGAGGTGACCATCCCGGTGGAACTACTATGTAAGCTGCACGTCAACCGGGCTGCTTGCTACTTTGCCATGGTGAGCACCTATTGGAACCATTCCCAAGAGCTGGACAAAAAACATCAGGAAGTGGGGAGACCCAACAGATGGCCATGCATAGGATGGGGGTTTGGACTGATCTTGTCCACTCTTCTTGCCTCCAGCATGGGAGGAGGAATGCAGAAAACTCTGAACTCTTCTCATTTTGACACTGGTGTCACAAGATAAAGACAGAATACTTGAGGGGGTGCACTAATATAGATCAGAGTGCTGGGGGAGAGGTTGAGGTTCTGTGGAGTTCTGAGCTATAAAGGGACAGTTCCTTCAGGTATTCCATGATGAGGATGCAATCCTTGGGAGAAATTATTCTTTCTCCTGTGCTTGAGGAAAATACATTTAATCTAGATCTGGTATGAACATGGTGGGTGGGGGGTTTCCATAGAAAATTTTGAATTTGAAATATTTCAACCAAAAACTGAAATATGTTGATTCTGAAATGCTGCCGTAGTACCTCATGGGAGCTGTAGTTCAGGGGCCTCATTCTCTATACGCCAGGTTCCCTGGTCAGACTACATCTCCTATGGTACACCTCAGTCTCCCCTCTTGGTAAGTGGAGGTGGTGCATCATGGTAGTGTCATGATCACAATAAGTCATGAAAGGTGAAGTCTGGCTGGGAACTCAACCTATAGAGGAGTATAAGAGCATGTGGTACCCAAACCACAGCTTCCATGAGGCATTTCAGAACTAAAATATTTCATTTTTTGTATGGAAAAACAAATATTTTGGTTTTCAAATGTTCAGTTTTTCAATGGGAAACATTAGAATTTTCTGTGGAAATAGGATATTTTGCAAAAGTTTTGTTTAGTGAAAACCTAATTTTCTGTCAACATCTTCCCCTCCCCCGCACCCTCCCAAATCAGATGAAAAAATTTCTACTAGCCCTAACTTAAGTCTCTCAGCAAAGTATGGCATGAGCCCCCGGTCCCCTCCTAGTTAAATTGTTGGCATCCACTATAACTAGTCCTCCTAAAGACAGATGTAATAAAACATTACATGTCGAGAGGGGTTATTAGCTGCAGTGTCTCTGGAGATAAGATGAAAAATTGAGGCAGTTGTGGGGAAATTTTCTCTTCTTACCCTCTGGCTACAGGACCACTTCCTTCTGAAGTATCAACCATTGGTGGAGGTAAGATCCTGAACTAAATAGATCAGTGGTCAAAGCTGGTATGGTAAGCGAAAGGATGCTGGATTGGGTAGACTATTTGTTTGAACTGGTATGGCAGGATATTGTACTAGATGGACCAGTGCTGTGATCTGGTATGGTAGTATATTCTATATTCCTGTCTAACTGGTTTTAAACGTTACCCTTCCAGGATCCCAATGTGGTCATATGAGATACTCTTGCAGTAGAGGCTTCAGTCAACCAGTAGGATTTCTTCCCTTCAGATGCCCATTTCAAAGTTGTTATAGGTGGGACTGGTAGACACCGTCTATTATTAAGGTTTCTTCCATCCCATTATAAGATCCTGTTTCAAGTTGCTTATAACTTTGCCAGACTAACTGTTCAAGCTGAAATTTTCCACACTGGATGTCTGCCTTTGGCTGAATGTTTTGGGAAAACTTCAGCTCAAACAGTTCAGCTGTTTCTGAGAACAAGGCGAGGGGAAAAATTATGTTTTGCCCATGTTCAAAATTTTGGACAAGCTTTTCTTTAAGATGCTCTTGTGCTTTGGAGCGGGGACTTAAATTTGGCAGTGAGATGGCCTTTGTGACAGGGAGGTGTCTTTTGCCATCCCTAGGAAAATCTAGCCCAGTTTTAAGCCTTTGAAAAATTCTAAGTTTGCACATACCCAACTGAGACATGCTAAAACTTTGTAGCAAAATTCCCCAAGATTCTGCGGGCACTGAGCATGCTCCAGCCTGGGGTTGAGCAGGATTTTACCTCTAGTTACTTCTTCTTGATGCTATGGGCTAGTCTGGAGCCAGGCACTGGAGCGAGGGGCCTGTCTCTCCTGTGCTAACAGTGAACCCCCTTTGCTGGGCCCATGCAGTGAGGAAGAAGAAGCCGACTGATTCAAATACAGAGGGGACAAAAGACAGACCTGGGGTGGGGAAGGGAGAGTAGATTGGGACAAGGAGCCTGATGGGAGGAAGACTGGGACTGCAGGCAGGTGAGGTGGGGTGGGGGAAGGAAACTGGGCCTGGAAAGTAGCTGTGCGGGGCGAGGAGACCGATCTGACAAGGAGCCGAAGTGGAATGGGAGAACGGAGATTGGCTGGGTAAAGAGACTGGAAGGAGAAGCTTGTGGGGATGATGCTGTGATTAGCCTAGGAACTTGGGGTGTGAGACTGGAACATGGGTGGGGATGACTGGAGGCCAGCATGCGGGAGAGACCGGATGAGGAGCTTGAAGGGGGAACTAAGACTCTTTCAGCAAGGAGACTAGGGACAGTGATCTGGAGGGGGGGCTCTGGGATTGGTTGAGCAGGGGTGGGGGGAGATTGGAAGTTGGGGGGACTGAGACAAGGAGTCCGGTGGGAGAGACTAGGACTGGCTGGGCAAGGAGGTTGGGATGAGAAGCATGAGGAGTGGAGACTGGGGACTGGCTAGATGAGCGGAGAATGGGACTAGGATGAGGAACCAGGAGTGAGAGAGACACAGGACTGGGCCAGGTGTGGGCTGGAGGGGCCAGGGGCAGAAGGGGTTAAGCTTGGAGGAAGTGGGTGGAAAAGTCTGTGTTTGCTAGCTCATACTCTGCTCCAGAGCCTGAAATGGAACCCAGGATTCCTGAGTCTCAGCATTCCTCTGTTGTCAGCAAATATCTGTGAAATCCACTGACGGTGTCTCATCTCCCTGTAGTGCTGGTACACAAAGAGGATGACAAACTACTTCTGCTATCAGTTACTCCACTAGCGCAAGTGGCAGAGGTGTGTGTGTGGTAAATCTAAAGATTCCAACTCTGCTGACAACCCTTAGGCCTGGTCTACACTACCGGGGGGGGTCGAACTAAGGTACGCGACTTCAGCTACGCGAATAGCGTAGCTGAAGTCGAACTACCTTAGTTCGGCTGACTTACCCGTCCTGACGCCGCGGGATCGAAGTCTGCGGCTCCAAGGTCGACTCCGCCACTGCCGTTCGCGGTGGTGGAGTTCCAGAGTCGACCGGAGCGCGTGGGGAGTTTGAACTATCGCGTCTTGATTAGACGCGATAGTTCGAACTCCGAGAAGTCGAAATCTCCGCGTCGACCCGCGCGGTAAGTATAGACCTACCCTTAGATGCCAAGCTCGGAAGGATCCACTGTGATCATCCAGTCTGACCTCCTGAATAACATAGGCCATAAAAATCCCCCAAAGTAACTCTCTTTGAACTAGATCATGTATTTGAAAAAAAATCAAATCATGTTTTAAAAATGGTCCGTGATGGAGGATCCATGATCCTTGGTAAATTGTTCCAGAGGTTAATTACCCTCACTGTGAAAAATGTATCAGTATGATGCCACATTATGATATTTGATTTGCCTTTTTTAAACCTAGGAAATTACACACACACGTTAAAAAAAACATTATTAAGGTGGTAAAGTCAAGCATTCAAAAGTTCAAGAAATGCCTGAATTATGGTTGCTTGTGTGATCTTAATTTGGCCCCCTTGTGCCTGGCATTATGAGTCAGTCTCTAGTTACATGTTTGCATACTATTTTTTTCCACAGAACCCCTGCCTCATTCAGTGTGGATGGTGCACAGAACAGGCAGCACTTACTGAATGAGCAGCTAGTCAATATTTTATTTTCTCCTCATTGATCAGAGTGTGGCCCCAGGCCTTATTTAATGTACATTAGTCAAACTCTGCTCTGAAGAGTTGTTAATTTCCTCATAGGCTATTCTGTGGCGCTCATAAGTACAGTATCTGAGTGCTTCACAACCGTTAATGAATTTATTCTCACAACACACCCCTGTAAGATTGGGGTGGGGGGGAGTTATCTCAGTTTTTCAGATGAGGAACTGAGGCACGATGATTAAAGTAAAAAGTTCCACTAATTTTGGGTGCCTAATTTGAGATGCCTAGGATCTGATTTTTTTCAGAGTACTCAGCATTACAAAGCATTTTTAATGTTCAAATCAGGGCTCCCGTTGAGTTCAGTTGCAGCTCAGCATTTCTCAAAAATGGACCCCATGGTCCTAGGCACCCAGAAAATGAGGAACACATAAGGAGTGACCACCTGTAAAAAAGTCTGGTTTAAGTGAGTTGCCCAGCATCACGTAGGAGCTCAGTGGCAGAGGCAGGGTTAGACTCCCATTCTCTAGGGCAGCATTCACCTGTCTTAACCCTGAGACCATCCTTTCCCTTCCTTCAATTGCTGGCCTCTTTTACTACACACCTTCCAACTCCCCCCATACATGGGGCAGGAATCCTACAAACAATAGGCCCCTTCACTACACAGCCCTTATTTATCCCTAGAGCAGGGCCATCCTGTGCACTGAATGGTGCAGGGGTCCTGTGGGAAAAGTAGTATGGGATCACAAAAGACGACTCTATACACAGAAGGGCCTGAATTAAGATCACACAGGCACCCTTAATTCTGGCATTTCCTAACTTTTGAGGCTTGACTCTGCAACCTTTATAATCTTTTAATGCAGTTTGGTGTGTTGTGTGTAATTATATCTAATCTCCAATTGCTTTTATATTCATGGGTTTTGATGACATGTCCCCAGTGAACTGCGGTAAATGGTTGGGTAGAACTTTCAAGCAGGGAAAGGAGGTGGATTCCAGTGTGTGACAGACACCATTACCTGCTCAGGTGGTCTCTTTCCTCTCATGCAGGGCTTGTACGAGAAGGCATTGGAAGACAGTGAGAAGGCTTTGATGCTTGACAAGGAGAACATCCGTGCCCTCTTCCGCAAAGCCCGCTCCTTAAAGGAGCTGGGGAGGCACAAGGAGGCGTATGAATGTAATAGCCGCTGCCTGCTGTCCCTCCCACATGTAAGTGTGTAACATGCGTGTCTACCCCAACCTCTGAGGCACTTTTCCGTCTTTCCTTTCCCGCAATCTAGTGCGGTGTGAATGGTGATGGTAGTGAAAGAGAGACGCTGGCTGTTCTATACGATACACCCGTTCCCCGTAATCGCATCTCTTGGAGAGTTCTGACTACGTGTCCCTCTCAGCTCAAGTCATCTCTGCTGAGGCTGCCAACAAAAGGGCCACCTCGTTCCAATTGGGATGGCTTTGTGATGTGAAAGCCTGCTCCAGTTGGAACTGCACTGAGATCATCAACTCGCTTCATGTCCATGTTGGTACAGCCATCAGGTGGGAATGACTGTCCGTCACTACCAGTCTAGGACAGATGGGAACTGGAGACATGGAAGAGAGAGAGAGACTCATGCCTGGTCTACACTACACAGTTTAAATTGACATAGAGCAGCTTATGTCGACCTAATTATGTCAGTGTCTACACTACAGCCTTGCTCCCGTCAATGTAAGTGCCCTACTACACCGACATAACTCCACCTCCACAAGAGGCTTAGAGCAGGGGTTCTCAAACTGGGGGTCAGGACCCCTCAGGGGATCATGAGGTTATTACCTGGGGGGGGTCACGAGCTGTCAGCCTCCACCCCAAACCATGCTTTGCCTCCAGCATTTATAATGGTGTTAAAAACACTTTTTTTTTTAATATATATTTAATTTATTAGGGGGTCGCCCTCAGTGGCTTGCTATGTGAAAGGGGTCACCAGTGCAAAAGTTTGAGAACCACTGGCTTAGAGCTTATGTCGGTGTAGTTAGAGCACTGCAGTGACTGTGAAGACACTGCGTTACTTACATCAGCTGCTGGCTGTCTTGTCAGTTTCACGGCAGGAGAGCAGGGGGCAAGAGTGGATCCTGCTCCCAGCTGGAAACCAGCAAGAAGCCAGGCAGCAGCTCATCTCTGGGCTGGAAATGTTGGCAGTCTTGTCAATTTCATGGCTCCCTGCTGTAGCTGTGAAATTAACAAGGCTTCGTGGGGTGGGGGGGGGCAAGAAGTTGGGACAGCTGGATCCCACTCCCCAGAGGCAAGAAGCCCCAGATGGCTTCTCCTCCCGGCCAGGAAAAGGGAGGCACGAAGCCCCAGTCAGCCCACTTGGAGTCCAGGAGCCTGTGGAGCAGCTGGGCTCCTGGAGGAAGTTGCAAGCAGAGCTGAGAGACCGGGCTTTCATCTCTCCACACTGCCCCTCTTAGGTTGGTGGAAGTGCTGATGGTGAGGATGCGCACCACCAACCCAAGGAGGGTAGTCTGGATATGCACCACTGCAGTAATTACTGCGCTGGCTGTAAGTCGACCTATATTAGGTCAACTTAAGTTTCTAGTGTAGGCATACCCTCTTCCTAATGCCTCGAGTCTCAGTAGAGCACCGTAAATATGTTTTAAGTGATAAACAGCAGTCGTTTTACCTAATAAGAGTGGAGTTCAGGTCCTCAGGGCCAGTGTTTCTTGGGGGTGAGAGGTGTCAGTGTGTGAAAGGGGATTTAATATGGGTATATTAACAGACGTGCCATATGTAAGACACTGGTGATAACTGTTCCGCTCAGCTTGGCACAGATGAGGCCTCAGCTGCAGTACTATGTCCAGTTCTGGATGCCACACTTTAGGGAAAATGTGGACAAACTGGAGAAAGTCCAAAGGAGATCAACAAAAATGATAAAAGGTTTAGGTCAGGTTTTCTATGAGAAAAGATTAAAAAACAACAGAGCATGTTTAGTCATGAGAAAAGGAGACTGACAGGGGACCTGATAACACTCCTCAGATATGTTAAGGCCTGTTATAAAGGGGACTGTGATTGATAGTCCTCCAAAGGTAGGACAAGAAGTAATGGGCTTAATCTGCGGCCAGGGAGATTTAGGTTAGATATTAAAAAGTTTTTCCTAACTATAAGGATAGTAAAACTCTGGAATGGGGATTCCATCCCTTGGAAGCCTATCGCTGATGGTTGTTAAGAACAGGTTGGACAAACACCTGTCAGGGATGGTCTAGGTTTACCTCAGTGCAGGGGGCTGGACTAGATGACCTCTCAAAGTTCCTACGTTTCTGGGATTCTGTAATGTTACTTTGATGTCCTAGATTTTAAGACCAGAAAGGGACCATTGTAACCATCTAGTCTGGCCTCCTGTATAACGCAGGCCAGAGAGCTTCACCCAGGAATTCCTGCATCAATCCTGTATCTCCTGTTTGAGCTGTAGACTATCTAAAGACTTCAGGTGATTGACTGAGTTAATTTGGTACCTGGTTCTGCTATTTCCTGCTGCTGGCTTGTGTGGTTAATACATTACCAGTATGATGATTATATTGATTTTATTTATATCGCTGTAGCATCATGGAACAGGGGCATTGTGCTAGGCCCTGTGCACCTACTTAACAAAAGGATGTTCTATCCCCCAAAGAGCTTAAAATCTATATAATACTGTGGTGCTATATAGTGTTTCATGCTTCTGTGAGGTCCTCGTTGTAATGCTAAGGAATTTTTAGAGCATTTGGTATGGGTATTCTTTAAATTGTTTAAATAAATCATTCGATTCAGTGTAGGCAGCATGGCAGAAGTGGGTCTTTAAGAGAGACTTAAATGTGGACAGAGTAGGGGCCTTGTGGCTAAGGTCAGGGAGCTGGGCCCTTGTATAGGGGGCCCAGGAGGCATTTGTGGGATAGACTGACAGAGGAAACACAGAGTTTGAGAAGGGAGAATAATTGGAGCAGGGCAGAGTCCCCTAGAGCCTTAAAGGTGGTGACCTGCAGATTGAATTCGCTATAATAGCTTATGGGCAGCTGGTGGAAGAATGTGAAGAGGGAAGAGACTAAACAGACTGAGCAAAGGAGATGATTTTAGCGGCTGTATTATGTATGGACTGAAGGGAGCAATGCATGTGTTTGGAACATCAGAGAGGAGTGTGCAGCAGTAGACGAGATGGGATGTAATGAGGGCCTGAATGGAGGTTTTTACTGTGGGAAATGAGACAACAAAGGATGAATCTTGGAGCTGTTAAGAAGGAAGAAGTAGCAGGATTTGGCTATGGCTTGAGTATTAGTGGCAACGGAGTGGGAGAGTACAAAAGAAACCCTCAAATTGCAGACCTGAGTGATAGTGACCATGTTTGACAGAGAGAAGGATGGGAAAGTGGAGGAGGTTTGGGAGGGGACAGAAGTTCAGTTTTGACCACATCTATTTAACTGATGATGGGACATCCAAGAGGAGATGTCACAGACAGGTTGGGAAGTGGAGTTGGACAGAAGAAAACAGGTCAGTAAGCAGACAAGCTGGCCCTGTACTATCCTCACTTTACATTCTGTCTCTGGGCCATGGACAGAGGCCTGGGGAACCCTCACTGGGAGTGGGAGAGGGGAGGAGGTGGGCCCACTGAAAGGGAATGGACAGAGAGGTGGAAGGAGGACCAGGAGACAATGGTATCTCGAAAACCCGGAGAGGATAAGATGTCAAGAAGGGGAGGGAAATGGGCCGTGTCAAAAGCAGCACAGAGTTGGAGGCCCTGAGGTTTGGCCAGGAAGAGGTTGTTGGAGACACTAGCGAGAGCAGTTTCAGTAGAGAGGAGAGGTGGGGGCCAGATTGGAAGGGATCCAAGACAGAGCTAGAGGAGAGGAAGTAAACGCGTTGGTTTTAGATTGTGCTCAGTGAGTTCAGAGACGGCAAGGATGGCGACGGGGCAGTATTTGGAGAAATAGGTCTGGTTGAAGGATGGTGCTCTAAAGAGAGGGGAAAAACAAGGCATGCCGGTATCGTGAGGGAGAGGTTGAGAAGGAGGGGGAAGCAGGGGAGGAGCACGGGGGGCAACGTAGGTAAAGAGCCAGGCAGCAGTGGACTCACTGGGGCAGGTGGAGGGGTTAGTGGTGGAGAGAAGGTGGCAGACTTCAAAGTTTGGTGATGAGGGAGAGGGTGTTTGAAGGGAACGAGGCAGGGGGCAAATCATAGAGGATTTAGTTGATTTTTCCCTGTGACAAAGTTAACCAAATACTTTGCAAGGAGGGAAGAAAGGATGAGGAACAGGAGGCTGAAGGAGGCAGTCAGAGGGTGAAAATAAGTGTTGGGGATTGTGCTTGTGGGACTCGGTGAGGAAGGAAAGCTGTTTTTGTTTGGCCAGGGAGATGACAGAGCTGAAGGAGGAGAGAATGAAACTGTAGTGGGGGATGCAGTGTGGTCATGGGCCTCCCTCCAAAGGTGTTGAGCAATATGGGAGCAGGAGCGGATGCTGGGAGTGACCTAGCGCTGTGGGTTAATAGGGTGGACTTGAACAGGAGAGAGGGGCAGTGATCGGCTGAATTTACGTTGTGGATTGTGTAGTTCCAGGAAGTAGCATCTATGTGTTGTGTAAATTGGAAACTTTTTTTTTTGTTTTCTATTTTAAGAGAGGAACTGAGAAAGTGACCACAGACTGGACATGATGGATGGGGAAGGTCAAAGGTGGCTCATAACCAGTGTTCCCACCCAGATCCTGGGATTGGAGGGGGCAAGCAGGGTTGAAGGTGGGGCCCTCGTGTCAATAAGGATCACTAGCCCTGCATTTGGAGACTCGATACTTTGTTGGAGAGAGGATGTCGCCTCTCCGTTTCTGCACTTTGTATCTCTGCAGGGCTGAATGTCTGATGTCTTAGATCTGCACAGCCTCTCCTGGAATGGAGTCAGCCAATTGGCTACCTCTCGTCTTGCATATCAATAAGAATACTAGCATGTAATTCAGTCTGTGTAGCTGTAACTTGTGGTCTGTTTCTGGTTGGTTATTGTATCTGCAGGAAAATAAAACCACATGCTTTAAAATGACAATGTCCTTGAATTACATTTTCTCTAGGATGAGAGCGTTACGCAGCTTGGTCAGGAGCTCGCACAGAAGCTGGGTTTAAGGGTTCGGAAAGCATATAAGAGGCCTCAGGTATGACTCTTTCTAGACTGTCCCTTGGATTCCACTGATAAATTTCTGTAAAGGCTACTGATTCTGAAGCGGCTGCATTGCCATAGGTACAGCCTTCAGCACCTCCTGCTTTTCCACTCCTGGGAATGCCCCCACCCCCAGATCTGCCGGTCATTCTTCAGTCCTGGCCTGCAGCACCCCTGCAGGTGCATTTCTGGCTTGCAGCCATAAGCATCTTGGCTTGGTGCACAATCTCCTATATCTCAAGCTAAGCAGAATGGAGCTTGGACTTTGTTTGAGGGGATAGCTCTAAGGTAGCAGTTCTCAAACTAGGGGTTGGGACCCCAAAGTGGGTTGTGACCCCATTTTAATGGGGTCACCAGGCTGGCTTAGACTTGCTGGGGCAAGGGGCTGAAGCCAAAGCCCAAGTCCCACTCTCCGAGGCCGAAGCCTGAGGGCTTCAGCCTTGGGCAGTGGGGCTTAGATTACCCGGAGTAGCAGGGGTCCGGTAGGCTCAGGTTTCGGTCCCCCCTCCTGGGGGCATGTAGTAATTTTTTATTTTTTTCTCAGAACGGGGGTCACAGTGCAATGAAGTTTGAGAACCACTGCTCTAAGGAAAACCCTAATGCTACAATAAATGGATGTGGTTGTTCAAAATGGAGCATTCTTCTCTCTATCAGTATGAAACATATGCCCCAGGATTGTGCTAAGGGGTTCTGAGCTACTGATGGGACTGTCCTTTAGATAAGGCAAAACCACTTCTGGTCACTGATGCTCCTGTGACACATTTCTCAAGTATAGGAATGTTAGCCCCAAGGCCCTGGCTGAACTCCAGCTTGAGTGAGTGATATTCTGTGTTCCTCAAATTCCTCTCTGCAGTTTTATTGAGCTGCAACATTCTTCAGTTCCTGTCTCTAATTCTTGTGCAACCTTGCTGTGCAGTGTTAAACAGCAAGCACATTCCAGCTGAGAAGTGGCTGCATTTCAGTGCCAGATGAAGTGATTTGTAGTAGTTGGTAAAGTGCTTTTGGGTAACAATGCTATATAAATGTAAGCTCTGTGTGTTTTGGAAGTGGTGTTGGATTAGAGGAAAATCCTTCACTTGCTAGAGCTCTAAAAAGTTGTAATTATTGAATCTTGAGAGAAGGGAAACTTTCCCTGAAATACTGTTCATACTTACTCACTCCATTGGCCCTCTGCACTTTTCCCTCTACCTCGTTACTCCACAGAGATGAGTGTAAACTGTGTCTATGCAAGCAAAACACGACTCCTTTTTTTAATTAAATGAAACCTTTTAGTAGCATTTTGCTGCAGCTTGCTCTAGCTTCTGTTTTTCATTCCAGTGCTTTAATGCACTCCACAACTAATTTTTTAAATGACAAGGCTGAATGTGTCTGTTGTGGGGTGGGGTTCAAACTTACCATCTCATGATGTAGCATTGTACAGGGGTGCATCGATGTGCATTTTGCACCAGGATGGCTGGACTGAATCTGAGGCTCTTTCATAATCCTGCAAGCAACAGGCTTCAGGTACAATCACATGAATTTTGGGATGATTGGTGCACACTAAGGAAAAGCAGGCGGTCCTGATTTCTCTCCCTATGGCTTGTGGTTGTAGGGAATGCCTGATAGGGAAGTGTACCATTGGATAGGAGTGGCTGACAAGATACAATCAGTCACTACCTAATTTGCAGGAATTCAAGGAATCCCTGTGTCATGAAATCTCTCTCTTCCTTGCAGCAGGAATTGGAAACTTTCTCTCTTCTCAGTAATGGCACATCAGCCAGCTTAGCAAATCAGGTACAGTTCCTGTCTGACATTCTCAATGTGCATACATTCTTTTACATGAGTTTCTATATTTTATTTCATGCAAGTTTTATTACCATCTTTTAGGAGCAAAAGATCAGTGTTTATCTATTTTTCCCATTTCAAGGAACAGTGTCAAGAAAATCATTTATTTTTTAAATATTTCCATTGCTGCGGTGCTGATAACATTATTAAAGCAGAAAAATTCTTAATCTAATTTTGCTTTTCACTGTCAAAGCTTAGGTTTCACTTATCTAGACTGGATGACTTCACTTTCTGTTTCCCTCTCTGGTGCTGGTACAATTACAAAGTGCTAATAATGCAAGAACCAGGAAGTGGAAACAGATGAAGAAACTTACAAAATGAAACTAGACTGGAGGATTTCACTGTCCAAGCTGAGTGAAGCGTGCAAATTTAAACATTGCTTAATTTATTATTTACTCTTCTGTATCGCCATAGCACCTAGGAGCTCCAGTCATGGACCAGGACACCATTATGCTAGGCACTGTACAAAGACAGAATTAAAAATAATTGGATCACTGATTTCATTGCAGATTTTTAAGAGATTTCATTAAAACGCTTCATATTTAAAAAGAATTATTTGACAATCATTTTAGGCTCTTAAATTTGGGGCCTAGCACTATTTGACACTGTCCCTTTTTAAATGAACCTAAAAACCCCTTAAAAGATACTAGAGCAGTACAATTTGAAGTTTACATTGATAGGTGACTTCCCTTAATATCTGTCTAGCAATGAGAATCAGCCTTAGATCATTTCCTGTAGCTGCCCATAATCTTCTTCCATTAAATTTTTTTTCCTTTTATGAAAAATTAGAACACCGCAAAAACTGAAGGTGTAACTGATGGAGTTACAAATGTGTAATCTCAAATATTTGTCGAGCTGGTGTGTGTCATTTTTAACTGAAAGCAGGAAGAAAACTGTGTTTGCACTGTTGGAATATAGGCTCACATTAGACCAGGGTGAACTGTGGTTTTAAGTTGAGTTTGGATCTTAGCCTAAGGAATAGGTCCAAAGCCTGTGATTTTTAAAGAGAGTCAGATCATGAGAAGGAAGAGTTGTTTGTGTTAAACTTGTGGTGACCCTTAAAAATACTAGTGTTATCTTAATTAAGTTTTGTGGAAAAGTCATAGAAATTTAAAAAATATTATTATTTGGGTACCAGGTGCAGTAAATAATTGGTTGGTTGAGTTGATTATAAAGAAATGCCTAGTTTAGTATAATGGGAGTGAAATATGGTAAAATGAGATAAGAAAACCTTGAGGAAAGAGGCCCAGTCATTAATCTTGTCTTGACCAGGGCAGAGGATAGAGCTCGGCTCTAAGCAGCTTCATCTGGCCTTAGCCAAGGTCTGGTAACCAGCAATGACATCACTTGTTTGTTAGAGTGCATATAAGGCAAGGTTTTCTAGGGGTTCTTTATCAGAGTGATGCCATGATGAGAAGGTGTCTCCCAAACCAGAGCCTGTTTGGCCAAAATACTTACAACTGTATTGTTGCTGGAGTATAGAATATAGATATATTTGCTTATCTTTGTATTTCGGATATAACCAACGCCAAGTGGCCTTTGGACTAACACAGGAATGTTTTTGTGTGGAAACGGAGTCATGGTAGGCCTAATAAAATTATTAGGAAAATTTTATTTCCAGCAGCACCATTCAGACTTCTGCAAAGTTGCTCATTTATTCTTTGCCTAGGGCTCACAGTCAGCAGTTGTTTTGGTGGGAACCTTTTCCTGTTTTTAGTCTTGCTGTAAAAAATTAGTGGTTATTAAATGGAAAGATATATGTAAGCTAAGAAAGGCTAGTTATGTAAGATAAGGCTAATCAGATCTCCTGCTTTGTGGGGCTAGCTGATTGGCTCTGGGAATCAGGAAGGAATATTCTTCCCCCACATGCAATCCCATATGCAGAATTACTGAGAAGGTCCGGTATTATGGGGGTTTGTTACTTCAGAGGAATACAGGTTTTGGTCACTGCTGAAGGTGAAATACCAGGCTTGGCGGAATAGTGGTCTAACAGTACATCAGTTTAATTGTTCCAGTACTGAAAGGCGGGGGTGGGGTGGGGGGAGAGGAGGGAAGCAGCAGCAGACTGCACTGAAGATATTTGAGAGGGGAGATTTGGGGCTGTGAAGCACTAACACCTTTCAAAAGATGTCTTTGTAGTAATGAGTTCTTCTCCTCCTCCCTGCCTTACAGATGACTTCCAATGGGTTGGGCTCCATAGATGATATTGAAACAGGTAAAGCTTTCTCCTTTCTGTTTCTCATGGCAGCAGTAAGGCACCTGCTCAGATTGGCTGGACTAATAGTTGCTTTGTCTTCATTTGGGCCTCTTTTGCGTCCTGACTTTGGAGACTGAAAGAGACCAGCCTAGCGGGGATGGGGGCAGGAGGTGGTATGGAGCAGGAGTATATGGAGGTGCTGTTCTTTATATTGGTTTCTCTTCACTTCAGAATCCTCAGTAAACTGTTAAGACACTGATAGAGGGGAAAATCAGGTTAAGAAGGCACTTACTAGGAGAACCTTGTACAGCAGGAATCCAGCTATCCAAGCAGAACAAGGGACAGGTCATATTTTTGGATAAATGGGGACTAATCAATGCAAATAACAAACACATGGGGACGTAACCTATTTTCAGCTCTAAAGCCGGGTTTGAACACATGCGATTCTGCTGTACATTCCCAACCAAAACAACTTTAAAGTTAAGACTGTCGACACGGAGCCGTGCTTTGAATACACACCTCCCTCCAGGGACATTAGAATTGGAGCCTTGTATGTTTAGAACCCCAGGAAACGCAGAATGAAGGTTGCACTCTTCCTGCCAGGGACTAAACTACCTTAACTCTGCCCTCCCCCCCACCCCGTAGAAATGCCACCCGACACCCACCCCTCTTAACAGCATATTGAAAACCATGCTCCACAGCACATTGCTTTTTATTTGTTCCTTGCATAAATGTCTGCAATACTAAGTATGAAGATTTGTCACTGCACTAACTATTGCTGGGCCCGTTAAAGGGCCCCATTTTCTCATCTGGGTGTATGACGTTTGTATGTGGAAACACATTAGCTCCGTGCTTAATGACTCTTGAATAATAGACTATCACATGGAATCATAAGACCCAGACCTGTGAGGCCACGAGCCTCTCTTATGAGCCTTCAGGATGTCGCAGAATTGGGCTGTTAATGCAGAGTGAGGAGTGATTGCTTTCGCTTTGCTATTTGTCTGCTCAGGAATTGGTATATGTACTGTGTCCGACCACAAAGCAGCCCAGTCACTAATCAGTGGAGATGAAGGCGTTCTAGTTTTGGGGTTGCTGATAATGTTTTGGGGAGGTTCTATGGCCTGCGTTATACAGAAGGTCAGACTAGATGATCACAAGAGTGGGTCCCTTTGGGCCTTGGAATCTGAACATGGGACTCTTTGGAGTGGATGGAGAAGGTGGTAGTATTCTTCTGATTTTTTTTCTTTTCAGGGCATCGCTACAGGGGCAGAATGAAGGTAGTTTGGGTGCCTGGTTTGAGACTTACGTGTGTAACTCTGCATCTCCTGGGGGGTCTAACGTTTGGACTGTTTCGTTTTTAAACTCTAACAGTTTTGCAGGATAGAGCGTGCTCAGGTGACACACATGTGGTTGCCTCCTTAACTTCACCTTAACAGAGTATTTGGGGCTGGGGGGGGAGGGGGAATTGCCTCATTTTCAAATAGTCAGAACACTGTGCCAGAGGGTGAGTGTCACTCCTTCCCCCACATCGCCCCTAAAACTACCGAGGGAAGCCTCAGTAACACAGTAAAGATCTTTAAGGCAGGAAGCCTGTCTCCTGGAGACATCGAGGGGCGGGGTACTCAAGAGTTAGGCACCATTCTGGCAAGGGCATCTGGTGAGTCTTAAAATGTATGTTTGGGGACCCAATATTCTGTATGATCTTTGGGAGGTTTGTCTGGGCTTCCTTACCCTGCTCCCCTCCCCAGTCCCCCTCCCTTCCCCAACAGGGAAGCTCAGAACTTAGAGAGCCTGAGGGGAAGTGGGTTTTAGGGGGCGGGGGGGGGACACAGGGGTGGCAAGGAGCAGAGGTGCTGGGAGGACAACTGAGCTCTGCAGGAGGAGGCAGTTCAGAAGCATTTAAAAACCACCGGACAATGGGGTATAGAGTAACTGGACTCATGGGGCCACGACTGGACACCACTGAATTCAATAACAATTTTGCCGTTAACTTCAGTGAGACCAGGTTTTGGCCTGCAGAGGCTTCCCAGGCATCATCATGGGGAGGTGAGCATTGTCTGGCTATTCACAAGGCATTCTGCAAAGGCCTTTGGGAGGCCTGAGACAAAAAACAAAGGCCAAGAATCCCCGAAACTGGAGCCGCCAGTCTCTAAAGGTTTCACCTGCTAAGTGCTTGAGGTTCAACTAAGTTGTACATCTTGTGTTCTTTGGCCAAGCCGCACTTGGCTCACCCTCAGGCGCCATGTAACTGGCTTTGTGTGTCTCTCTCCCCCCCACATACCCCCCTGCAGACTTCTCCATGGACCTGCAGTGCATCCCTGCTCCCCTCGCCACCTCCATCCCTGTGAGCGAAGGTGCAGCCCTTTCAGCCTCTGACATGGATGCAAAGGGCCTACCCACCTCTCTGCCTGCCGCCACACTGCTCCATTCTCCGGATTGCGTATCCCTGCCCGTGCCCGAGAGTGTGGAGGACTTCACAGACGGGGAGGTTATTGGGGAAGAACTGGACTCTCTTCTGGATTCCCTGGCCGACGGGTCACAGTACCCTCTAGTAAGAGCTCCGGTCGTGTTCTGAATCCATCCTTTAGAGCATGTGTTCGTTCTCTCAATCTTCGCCATCGCGTGTTCATCTGGCAGGGTGTGCTTGGTCCCTTTCTTTCATCCCATCACTGGCTTGTGTCTCTCTAAGGAGCCCATCTTAGATCTTGGCTCATTGGACAGCATAGTGTGAGTGGAATACATAAATCCAAATGGAGGGGCTAGTCCCCATGGGAATGAAGATAGCACCTTTCCTCCTTCCACCCCTGCTTTTCAGTGTTTGGGGGTAGAAATGGGCCTGGCTTACTGCTCTGAAGTTAAGTGCTGTGCACTCTGGAGTGGGAGACCATGTTATACTCGCTGCTGTAGTGCGCTCTGTCCATCCACCCATCTCTCTGACACATGCTTCCTCCAGTCTTTTCTCTAACATGCTTTCTCTGCCCCCTTTTTCTCCCAACTCTCAGTCTCTGGTCCAGGGAACCATTCCCACCAACTTGCCTACTGAGATGCCCCAGCTGATCCCGGTGTTTCCGGGCGGAACCCCTCTGCTGCCCCCTGTGGTGACGGCCAACATCCCGATCAACCAACATCCACTGCCACCTGCCTCCTTCGGCCTGGTGATGGATCCCACCAAGCAGCTCTCCTCTTCCGTCCTGGATGCCTTTGAGCCCACTGGGGGCAGTGGTGGCTCCCCCTTGGATTCTCTGGATTCACTGGACCTGCTCCCGTACACAGAGCCACGGCTCGATGCCCTGGATGCCTTTGGGACTAGCAGGGGCTCACTGGATGCCCTGGATTCCTTTGCTGTAGGTATGTGCAGGGCACAGAGGAGTGGGGGTTGCAGGAGTTTGTGGCTGTGACAGTGCCCCTAGAACACTGTGTTTTAGCTCTGAGCATCTCCACAGCAGGCAGATGTCAATGCCAGAGAAAAGAGAGAGACCAATAATTAAGCTTCCAGAGAATTGATTGAGATGGAGGAAAGATTAAAAGAACTAAATATCAGCACGGCTTGTCTGAGCGATAATGGGGGAGCGGTGGTATGTGACCGCTGATCACAAGCATCTGCAGGGTGTAGACACCAAGGAGCCAGAGCTGCTGTTCAGGGTTATCCCAGGTGGTAAAACTCAAGTAATGAGGAGACATTCAGGTCGATATCAAAGGAACGTTGCCTGACACTGAGAGCTCCTAGAGTGTGAGTGGTCTCCTAAGGGAAGTCGTGGGAGCCCTTTCACACCAAGTCATTGAAAACAGACTTTGGCAAAGTCTTGGCAAATCTACTGTAGGGCAGGATTTTGCATTGGGCAGGGTTGGGTGGACTAGATGGTTTAGTCAGTGTTTGCCTCCTTTGGGCTATGACACTTATTGCTCACAGAGATCAAAGAGCACTCCATGTTCTGTGGAGCCGGGCTCTGGAGGGAAATCGGGTAAGGAACATTTCAGCCCCTTGGGGCATAAGTAGGCTGCACAGGGATGTTACAGCAGACTAAACACTGGAGCGTCACAAGTGGAGAAGAGGTTGCCCAGTGAGGACTGTGCTGGAACTTAGGCTCCTGACTGCACTGAATTCCTTTGGTCCTTTGCTGTTTGTGAAAAGCACCCTTCAGGCAGCTGGCAGTGGGGTTCTGCAATCTTTGGGGATTTCAGAAAAGGGGAGGCTCTTGCAGAGGTTTTCAAGTCTCTTCCCTGGGTACTGGATGTTCCTGGAAGATGAAAAGAATTAAAAAACTGTTGAACAAGCTCAAATCTGTGTCTCGGGCATCAGAGCAGCTTCCGAAAGTGAGATGTATGTGTTTGGGATTTTCTTCCTCTGCCCAGAAGAAGCTGGTCCTCAGGAACTGCGACACACTGCTGGCAGCCAGAAACCATCTCCTGCGGTGAGTGAGCTGCTGTCCCCGCTGGATGTACCCAGGTGCCTGTGTGCCATGGGAGTGGGGAGGGCACGGGGCTGTTCTTGCACTCTGGGCCCTTAATCAGTTCCAAAATCTGGTGGCTTCAGTTACCCTGGCCTGTGTGCATAACCTCCTTCCCGCTCACCCCGTGTGGTGGCAGGGCTGTGTGGAGACCTTTCTCCATATGTGGTAACATAACATTTTCCTCTTCCTTCTTTGTCCCCTCCCCCACTGTGTCACTGGGGTCTGAATGGAGTTAAACGCTTCACTCCAGTCTCCGTCATGCACAGGATTGTACATTGGTCTCACCGGGTCTGAGGTTGGGCTGAGGCTTTTCCTCTCAGAGCTCTGTGGGTGGGATGATCTGCCTCTGTCTAAACTAGCTTATTGAGTGGGGCTGGGGCATCGTTGAACCTCCGTCCTTCCTGTTTTCTTTCTGTCTGACACGTTGCATGGCAGGGTTAGTTCTTTTGTTCAAGTGCTGTGGAATGCACAACTCATTGTGCTGGAAGGTGGGGGAGAGAAGCCCTTTCTCCAGGGATGAAGAGAAAGCTCTTGTCCCCTGAGTTGCTGGCCCTTCCGTGGGGAAGGAGAGGTCCTTCTCTGCTGCAGATAAATTGCCCATTAAGTGTATTTGAAAACACAACTCTGGTGTTCCTGTTGCTGTTTCTGAGCCGCCTGCTGCTGGTGGTGACCATCTTGCTGAGGCACGAGCTCTGTTGTGTGTTTGCAGGGTCATGAGGGGCCCAATGTTAGTCTGGGGGCCAGTTTCTGTCCATTGGCTGTGAGGTTTAGAAGAGGAGTGTGTGGTTTTGGTTTTTTTTGTCTTTCAGATCAGCCTCAGTGGGGTGAGTCACCCCACCCTCCCCAAGGGGGCAGAGCTCCTGCAGTCTCAGCCAGAGGCAGTGATGCCCAACACTGCCCTGCTCGTGAAGAACCCCCTGGCGTCCACTCATGTCTTCAAACAAGCCTGCCACCTCTGCTACCCCAAAACAGGTGATTGTGCTCATGACACCCGCAGCAGTTCGTGTGCTTGGGGATTGTTTTCCCTCTTGCTGATTGGGTCCTCCTTTCCCATAGGCCCCAAGGCTGGTGACTACACTTACCGGGAAGGCCTGGAGCACAAGTGCAAGCGGGACATATTGCTGGGGAGACTGCGAAACTCTGAAGACAAGACCTGGAAGAGGATCCGGCCCCGCCCCACCAAAACCAACTTTGTGGGATCCTATTACCTGTGCAAAGGTGAGCTGGGGGCGGGGCTATGAGGCATATGCCGGCAAAGGTAGCAGGGGAGCTTTCAGCAGGGATCACATGCTCCCTCTGGAGCCTTCTCACTCCTTCGTGAAACGATCACTGCGTTTCAGGTGTTGCAGGGGAGGGGGTGAGAACTAGAGACGAGACGGATGAACCCGTAACACATGGTAGAAAACGGGAGCTTCGCACAGTGGAGCAGCAGCTGGTGCTATCACTCTGGGTACAGGGCGGCTTGGAAAGAGTGATACGCCTGGCTGCTGGAGATTTCGCAGCGTGATGGAAATGGCAAGACTGCAGCCTTCTTCTCTCAAAGCAACCAGTTTTAGGTGTCCCGCCGAGGCGGAGAGCCTGTCTCCCGCTGACACTGAACTACTAACACTGCTCCCGCCAGCATGTGCTGGGACTTTGGTTCTGGCCAGAGCCCTCCCTGCTGAGTAACCAGCCCTGCTCCAGAACACTGGGGCTTTCCCAAGAAGTTCCCCCTCCTAGGCCAGACCGGGCTCGACCCTGCTCAGCGTATGAGATGTAACCAGACTAGTCTCTGAGGTGGTGTAACTATAAAGTGTCTAACGAGGGGCCAAAAGCTCAGGCTTCGTGTCTTTCTTAACTCCTCAGTTTTAGCTCCTTGTGAGTTGTGGGGAGCAGGGCGAGGTGACGAGGGCGAGCTCAGTTTCTGACCTGGCCCCCCTGAATGCGGGGTGCTCTGCTCTTTGTTGCTTTGTAGATATGATTAACAAGCAGGACTGTAAGTACGGGGATAACTGCACCTTCGCGTACCACCAGGAGGAGATTGACGTATGGACGGAGGAAAGGAAGGGAACACTCAATCGCGACCTCCTCTTTGACCCACTGGGAGGGATCAAACGGGGCAACCTGACCATTGCCAAGCTCCTGCAGGAACACCAGGGCATCTTCACCTTCCTCTGCGAGGTACAGGGAGGAAGAGGAGGGTGGGGCACCATTTCCTTAGGGAATGAGCTGTAGGCACAAACTTCACACACTCCCTGTTGTTGCAGATATAAGTGTCCGCGTTAGTGGTATAAACCCAAAATGTAACTCTACTGTAAGTGTGTGAAAGAGGCAGGCTCCCTTCTGCTGCGTCCCACTCTAGATCAGCTGTCAGTGTGCAGCCAGACCATTGGTCCATCCTGGCCAGTATCCGACCTCCGGAAGCTGCCGGTCCCTGCTGCTTCAGAGGAAGGTGACAAAACGGAACAATCCGTGATGTACCTGAGCAACTGTGCCCCCTGCAGGTGGTCATCTCATGCCTAGAGCATGCAATTTGACTACCCTGGGCTTTCATAGCTAGCAAGGTAGTTAATAATCATAACTTTGACCCGACTGTTTGAAAAATCATAACCACATGATGGACAAAATCCCCTGCTGAAGGAAATTAGTGTCACTTGTTCATCGATTCTAAGGCCAGAAGGGACCATTGTGATCATCTAGTTTGACCTCCTGCACAACACAGGCTGTTTGAAGCCAGTAGAGCTACCTTGATTTACATCAACTGAGGATCTGGCCCTCTCTGTCTTGGCCTCCTGCAGCAGCACGTTCCCCAGGGTGACTGTGTGTGTAAAGGAACATGACTTTTGTTTTTGACTTACTCGTCTTTAATTTCCTCTGTCGTTTCCTCTTGGTTTTGCATTTTTGGATGCAAGGAAGGGAATTATAGGTTGACCTGGTTGAAATTTTTCCAACTGTGATGAAAAAACTATTGGAATGTCCCAAAAAAAAAAAAAAGCCAAATATTTTGTTTGGAAATTTTTGCAAATGTGTTTACTGGTTTCCAAGCAGCTCTATTGCTTAAGTTTCCATCAGGCTTATTCTAATTTTTGGACCTCTTGAGTAAGTTCCCTTTGGCTCTTCTCCCTTCCAAGTGAAATGATCCCAGTCTGGGTGAGATCTCTGGCAGCATCTCTCCTTTTTCCTGCTCTCTGAGATTTCCTAGTGTGCCGATTCTTCCCTTCTCAGATCTGTTTTGACAGCAAACCCCGGATAATCAGCAAAGGGACCAAGGACTCTCCAGCTGTCTGCTCCAACCTTGCTGCCAAACACAGCTTCTACGACAACAAGTGAGTGAACTGGCCCGTGCGGTGCCTGCCGGAGTAACCCCACTAGTGCCCCGTCAGCTAGCTCCTGTTACTTGCCCATTTCTTCCTCTCAGCCCCAGCACATGAAAGCATAAGGTGTGATATGGTGCGCTGCATGGCTGACACCTGGTGCCAAGGGATTTGGAGCCAGATCAGAGCCCATTGATGTCAGTGGAAAGACCGTAGTTGACTCCAATGAGCTTGGATCTGGCCTATGTTGCACAGGGGTTCAGAGGTCAGATATTTTAAACAAGGTGGTGCAAAGTGTCTGCCTGAAGTGCTCCAGGGTTGGGGACAAGGCATGACCCAGGGCTTGGATCCACCTGTGCAAATGGCTGCTTATTGCAGATTGTTAGTGACTCCTAGGATCGGCTTTAACACCCACCCGTGCCTCAGCCGGCTCAGTGAATGGGGGGAGGAGGAGGGGTGAAGAGTCAATCCATTGATCCCTTGTGTTTCTCTGGCTTGGCCATTTCCCCACTGCAGGTGTTTGGTTCATATTGTGCGTTCCACCTCCCTGAAATACTCTAAGATCCGCCAGTTCCAGGAGCACTTCCAGTTTGACGTGTGCCGGCATGAGGTGCGCTACGGCTGCTTGCGCGAGGACAGCTGCCACTTCGCTCACAGCTTCATCGAGCTCAAGGTCTGGCTGCTGCAGCAATACTCGGGTAAGCGCGCCACAGAGAGAGGGCCTGGCAGGGGGCTCTGTCAGAGTTCAGGAAATGTTATGTTCTCTCTCAATACATGCACTCCCACCCCTCCCTTCCCTCTCCCGGCTTCTGGGAGATAGAGGTGGGACTCTGAAATGCTCTGACTGAGAGGTCGGCCCTTCCAGTGCGGTTGCCAGGTTTGTCTGTCTAGGGGCAATCCTGGGAATTCTAGCCCAGCGAGCCTTTACCTCAGGACCATGTGTGTTGGAGGAAATGGTCGTTAGAAGCAGAGTCCTAGAACAGCTAGGTGATCGGGACGTGGCAGTGACAAGCTGGCTCAGCTGCAGCGAAAGGAAATTGGGCCCCTCTGATGTTTCGCTCCTTTGTACACATTCACAAAATAGTGGTATCCAGTGGGATTTCTTTGAACATTCAAAAAACCTTTTGATAAAGCCACTCCCAAGAGGCTGTTATGGAAACTAAGTAGTTGGCAATAGGCCGTCCGCCCCCTCTTGGAGCGCGCTCTTCAATTCAGGTCACTTGCATAATGGCACGGAGATCTCTTCAGTCTGATTTTTTTCTCTCCCCTCCAAGTGTTTTGTCTGATTCTCTGACTCACTGCATGCTGAGCAGAGATTTTCACTGACCTGTCCCAGGATGAAGCCCGACTCTTTTTCCTGAGTTGGAACAGTTGATGGAGAACTCAGCAGTGTGCTTGGAGGAGTTAGGCTGAAATGAGACGACCTGTTTAGGCAGGCTCCTAAACCTGTGGCAGTTCCACTTGGTGCCTATCCGGAGGGGAAAGCGGAGAAATATCTGCCTTCCTCTCACGGTGCTTGTGTGGCCTGTCGTACTGATGGGCTCTGTAGTATTTAAGCATCTCTAGAGTATGTAAAAAGAGAAATAACGAATATAATCTCCATCGTCCTCCTCAGCCTGGATGCGATGAGTGTGTGTCTGTGTGTGAGGAGAGGACATGGGTTTTGCATTTAGTTGTGCAGGGGACTCGCTCCATGCTCATTCCTGTCTCTTTGCAGGAGTGAGTGCTGTTATCTAGGCAGGAGCGGCGCCAGGGTTTTTGACGCCCTAGGTGCGGGGCCGGCTCTACCCATTTTGCCACCGGTCCCGCGGCTCCGGTGGACCTCCCGCAGGCGTCCCTGCGGAGGGTCCACTGGTCCCGCGGCTCCGGTGGACCTGCTGCAGGCACGCCTGCGGATGCTCCACCGGAGCGGCGGGACCAGCGGACCCTCCGCAGGGACGCCTGCGGGAGGTCCACCGGAGCCACCTGTTGCCCTCCTAGCAAAATCCCCCCCCCCCCCCTGGCGCAAATCCTAAACGGAAGTGCCGGCCCTGTATCTAGGGGCAGTCCCTGGGAAAGTTTTTTGTCTCCAGCTCACTCAAGAGCCTGCCCTCCCTGGCTGATGGTCCCAGTGAAATGTAGCTGCCATGGCAGTTCATGGTTACGGAGGGGGAGAAGCTCTCTTGGGAACCTAGGGCCAATCCCCTGGAGAGCTTGGACCAGCAGGTTTGGGAGCTTGACTTGCACTGGCTCACCAGTGAGCAGAGTCCAAGGGTGGTTGTACTGGAGGTGATGTGTTCACAGTGACCTGTGTTGCCAAGCAGGTGGGCTGCTGCGTTTTGTAGCCACCTGAGCTTTCTCAGGCTTTGTCCTAGGGCTGATGAATTGCACTAGTGAAGCCTGGAGGACACACGTGCCTGGGCCACCGCAGCCAGATGGGTGCAATCTTCTGGCGAGTAGCAGATGGTAGTGGGCCTTCTTTTGCCACCATCCAACAACACTTGGGGTTTTTTGGACTCCTTGGGTGGTTGCCCTCCATACTGGAGGATGGTACAGAGGAGGGTGAAATAGCTGACAATGTCGAAATGTAAATAGTTGGCTTTAGGTTTCAGCATTCCTATCCCATTGAGCTGCTTGGGCAGTTCACACCTCTCAGAGACATTGTTTTAGGCTGTCTGCAGACTCAAGAGGACCGCACTGTTTGGACTCGGAAGGTTTTATTACACAACCACAAGGTCAAGAAATGTAATTTTAAAACTAAAAAGATTTTTTTGAGCAGGATCTTCTGGTAAGAGGTTGGTTGTACCCTACATTCTGGAATTGCAGAAGGCATGAAGGCCAGGAGAAGTGGACCCAGAATGACATTATGCAGTCTTCCCTGGGGGCTAACACCACATTGTATCAACAAGGAGATAAACCAGTGTTTTGCTGGTTGAGTGCCAAACACAGGGCAGCTGCTGCTCCAGAGGCATTTCTGGGTGTGCTTGAATAATAAAAATGCTTACCTAGTGCTTTGGGTTTCCTCAATGCACTGTACAGACTTTAACAAAATGAATGCCCCAACATGCCTGGAAAGCTGCCAGATGGTATTATTTCATAGATGGGGGAACTGAGGCACAGAATATTCTTTCTTGTCCAGGGCCACACAGCAGGTCATAAGAAGTATAGTGTTTCCTGGCTTCCAACCCTCTAGACTACACAGGTTCTCAGAGCCGGGAGAGCATTCACGTGGTACTCTGTAATAGCAAAGCTAACATAACAGCTTTCAGTGACTTTAATGTATGCTGCTTTGCTGCCTTTCTGTATCAGTGGGGCTTTTATTAAAGCAGCCCTCTGGTGTTTTTGGTTTCAGTGAGCTGGAAATTGGTCAGACATCTTAAACATGCTTCATATGCCATCTCTAAACTGCATGGCAACGAGATAATTAGGCTTGGCAGTAACCCAGGTAGTTTAAAGATGTCTCACCACATAGTGCTCCATTGACTGCATGCTTGTACATCTGCTAGAAGATTAACAAGTTCTCACTGTTTGGTGTGCTGAGAATCTTAATGCTAGTTGGTTGTCTCCACTCTGGTAGTGTTGGCAAAGGTTCTGGTTCAGATCCTTGAACCCATCAAGGAGTGAACTCCTGAGATAAGTTGTGACCAAGGCAATGTTTCTATAAGAGTCTTTTTCTTGCCAACTTTAACAAAATTGAAATAGGACATTTATTTTTGAAACAAGTATGTCTACACACAGACTTCCACGAAGTATGACGAGGTGTGAATTATACCTGATTTAGTTATTTAGTGACAGTTTGTGTGTGGCTCAGCCCTTGTGGCTCGTCAACACGCACAAGTTGTGTACTGGACACAGTTTTACTGGTATAAATATGCTTATTCCTCTTCCTGTACAGGAAAAGCTATGCTGGTATAAGGTATCTTTATACCGATATAACTGTCCACACCAAGAGCTGTACTGGTAAACAATCATACCCCTAACCAATATAGCTATACTGGAACAAAAACCGTATCTTCAACCAAATATGTGAATGTCTTGTTAGTGGCAGGAGCCATTGTTGGTATCCAGTAAAATGTACGGCCTGCCATTTGGGGTTTGTTTTTTTGTTTTAAGTGGATTTGTTAAGTCCCTAATCCAAAACTGGGTGACTTTCCATAAACAGACAGACTGAATGTGGGAGCCAGGAATTAGCTTAGACTTTCAGGATCGATGACAGACTGGTTGACTCAGGGGAATGTGATATACAGCAGAACCTCAAAGATGCGAACACCAGAGTTCTGGACTTACCGGTCAACCGGACACCCTCTGGAACTGGACGTCATCAGGCTGCAGCGGAGAGACAGACAGACATCTACACCCCCCCCCCCAAATATTTACTGCCTCGGAGCTTTAGCCCTGGGGCTCAAGGCTTCGGCGGGGATGAGGTTGGGGTTGCAGTCGCATCGTGGGGGGGTCAAGACTCTGGGCAGGGGGTGGTCAGGGCTTCTGACCCACTTGAGAACCAGGGCTCAGGGCTTTAGATCGGGAGGTGCTGGGGCTCAGTTTTGTGGGGGCACCAGGGCTCAGAGCTTTAGCTACGGGGAGAGTGCTGGGGTTGAAACTGGCCCCCCTCCCGGCCCCCTTATAGCTAAATCCCTGAACCCCGGTGCCCGCTGCATGGCTGAAGCTCTGAGCCCCAGTGCTTCTGAGGATCAGCAGCCCTGACACTCCCCACCTCCACCCATGGCAGAAGTCTGTTGTTCAGAGTTATGGACATTTCAGAGTTACGGACAACCTCCATTCCCGAGGTGTCCCTAACTCTAATGTTCTACTGTATGCAGCCTTTTATCTTAAGGCACCAGCTCCAACTCGGCCAAAGGTTGGTAGTAATGTATGTGAACTCTGCTGGCTGGTCAATGTTCAGTGAAATCGTTTGGTGGGCCTTCATCAAGATTTTGTAGGACAAGTGTCCACATCTTAGAAATTGCCAGCAAAGGAGTCAGTGGCTGTCTCAGCAGGAAGGCCAAAGACTGACTGAGTCATGGAGACTGAATTCTTCTCTCTCCTCTGGGGTGTTGATTCACGTGGATGAGAGAGAGAGTGAGTGGGAAGGAAATGTGAACTTCCTTGGCCTGTGGTGAACCTGTTCTGGTGAAAAGTAAAAGGCCGGAGTCTCCAGGGATGTGACTCCAGCACCTTTTTAGCCTGTAAACTAAAGATCCATGTGATGCAGGCCTGAACTGCAGCATTACTGGAAGAGGAGTCTTGGGCTGGTGATGGGAAAGGAGCCACACCACCCTTCCTCCCTCCTTGGTGCCTGGGTCAGCAGACTGGTGTGGGGATGCTCAGTCATGTCTCTGCTTTGTTGTCTTCAGGGATGACCCATGAAGATATTGTCCAGGAGTCTAAAAAGTACTGGCAGCTGATGGAGGTGCATGCCAGCAAAGCCACCAGCAGCACGGTAAGAAGCCACGGGGACCCTGGGACTGGTTTGTGGTTTTAGAGCTGTTACTCGCGCCTGTTCTAGCCAGTTCTGTGCCTTCCCCACCCACTGCTGCTCTCCACCAATCAGAGAAAATATGGCGCTGCCAGGGCCCCCTTTGCCCTCCCGTGCGCCATAGCGAGCAGGGTGGGAGCGAGCGCGTGACAGCGGCCTGGGCTGGGCCTGAGGTGCTCTGCTGGGAAGGGTGAAGCCCTGCAGTTGCCACACCCCAGCGCGAATGGCGCTGTGCACGGCCATGGAGGAGATGGGACCACGCAGGAGCTCGCTCCTTCTCTAGCATGAGGCATCACTTCCCGCATTCTCAGTCACGTTGGGGGCTGCCTTCCCCCCTGCTGTGTGCCTGGGGGGGGGGGAGGGGGAGAATCAGAGGTGAGATATGAGTGTAGATAGTGGTGGGGGGTTGCGCAACTGAAAGGTTCTGTGGGGGCATGTTACTGCCCTTCATGTTGCCTTTGACTCCATCCCCTAAAACTTGATATGTATGTAGACAATATACACCAGCAACTTCCTCCTCCTCCTCCTCCTCCTGCTCTCTGCCCTGTGGCTGGCCTGCTGGGATGCGCAGTCCGGGATGGGTGGCGCCAGGGTGGGACAGTGCTTGGGGCTGGCTCGTCTCAGTTAACAAGAAGCTGCAGAATTATCAGCCGCTTTTTGTTGGAGTGGGGATGTGACACCCCCCAAATCGCCTTCTCCTTAGTAGAGACAATGGAGGCTGCTGCTGTTTCAATGCAGCAGGGTCAGCCCCCCCCCCCCCTCCAGCCTGCTCCCCTCACTCGCCCTGGGGCTCTCGGGCTGGATGGGGCTCCACCTGAGCTGCCTGGTGCTGGGCACCAAGTCGCAGCTCCTCTTCCCGATCTTGAAGATGCCCCCGACTCACCTCAACAGGTGGCCTGCAAAGCAGGCAGCGGGAAACGCTGGGACTCTAGCAGCAGAGAAGGAGAAGCAGCCCCATGTAGTGAGCAGGGGAACTCAGCCCACAGCCGCCCTGCTGCTTCCTCCCTCCCCACGCTGCACAGACACATGGTGCGCACTGCTGCCTCCTCGCTGCTGGGCATCCCAGCAAGGGGTGGCCTGAGAAATCTGGGGGGGCATGTGACCCGGCGTTCCCCCTGCCCTCAAGTCGCCTCTGCAGGGAAGGAGGACAGCCCGCTCATGCAAGCCAGATCCTGTGGGGAGCAGTAATCGTCATACTGGTGCCGGGTTCAAACACACCCTTTTAGGGTAGAGGAGCCCATTTAAAAACAGCTGCAGGGGACATGCAAGCTCAGGTGCTGGTGAAGCTGGTCATGCCAGGCAACCAACCCAGGGGAAGCTGGGGGGCATAGCAGATGGAAGGCATTGCCTCACCCCCTGGTCGTACTCCTCCTCCTCCTCCCACCAGGCTTTCATGGCAGTGCTGACCCTGGAGAGGAGTGTTTAAGCAGAGGGCACCACTCCACATTTGCCTCCTTCTGAGCTGTAGGGTCTGGGTGGTGTCAGGCAGCTGCAGCCCTAACCACTTGCCGTCTTTCTTGGTGGTGGTGGCTTGCATTGTGAAGCAGAGCCCAGCTCGTGAGTAACCGTCTGAGCCCGGCCCCACCCTGGGGTCAGATTAAAGCTGCTCTTGCATTAGAACACAGAGTTCTCTCTCCTTTAATTGCCTGGTGCAGATGACAAGGTGAGAAAAGTAGGAGCAGAGTCTCTTTACGCCTCCAAGCAAGGCCTTGGTGTTCAAACCCCACCGAGAGGGCCAGGGGAGGCCTTGTTAAACCCTCCTGCCACAAGGGGGGCTTGCTTCCATCTGCAACGTATTGAGGAGTTGAGTGGCTCACCCAGGATGTAGAGGCCGTTCCTGGGTGGCAGAGCAACAATACTTTGTTGGCAGTGTAGAGACCACAGGAGCCAGTTCCCTCCCTGCAGAGCTGAAAAGCTAGGGTCCAGTCCTGTGAGACACTGAGCGTCCTCAGCTCCCATCGAAATCACTGTGAACTGAGGTGCCTCGGCCTAGCAGAGGGATCAGGTCCTAAAATGGACAATGTACGAACAATAAAGACACAGATTGGGGAGTAGGAAATAACACCTGGAATATGCGTGTTCCCCTTGTTGCTAAAGGCCTATAGCAGCGACATGTGCAGTGCCAGGATCGGGAGGGCATCAGTGCCTGTGGGGATTGAAGACCAAGCTGACAGTTTCCAGGCCCCATTGCTAATATTCTCATAAAGCTGCATGACAGCCAGGCGCTGAGTTTTGTGGTGTTCTGCAACATAACAGAGCTCAGGGGCGGCTCTAGAAATTCCGCTGCCCCAAGCAGGGTGGCGCGCTGCGCCGCTCGCGCCGCCCTTCCCCGGTCCCGCGGCCGGGGCAGAAGTGCCTGCGGACGGTCCCGTGGTCCCGTGGCTCCGGTGGAGCATCCGCAGGCATGCCTGCGGGAGCTCCGTCTGAGCCGCGGGACCATCGCACCCGCCGCAGTCATGCCTGCGGGAGCTCAAGCGGAGCCGCGGGAAGAGGGGACCCTCCGCAGTCATGCCTACGGCAGGTCCGCTCGTCTCGGGGCTCCGGTGGACCTCCCGCAGGCATGACTGCGGAAGGTCCGCCGGAGCCAAATGCCGCCCTGCTAGGACAATGCCGCCCCACGCGCCTGCTTGGTGCGCTGGGGTCTGGAGCCGGCCCTGACAGAGCTGCAGGGCCCATGTCCCCGTGTTTGTCGTGGGACATGTGGGATGCATTGTCAGTGTGGCTGGAAGGTGCTTGCCTATCACGCCATCCCTTGTCACGAACATGGAGCTGGTCGGTGCCCCAGCCTGACGCCAGTGCATGGCATCATTTGTGTCTTTAGAGAGAGAGAGAGACTCTCCTGCAGTCAATTAAAGCCACATGTGTGCCTGGCAGCACACCACAGCTCTGGCACCAGTGAGTGTTCAGACAATAGGCTCAGGAGAGTCAGCAACTCGCTGCTGCAGACTGCAGGGCAGGGCTAGCCCACTCAGCAGAGAGAAGTTTGGTTTTTGCCTTTATTTTTCTCCAGCCTGAGCAGGCTAATCTGGCATGGCATCCACCCAGCTTCAGAACTCAGCTGCATGGCAAAGACAACTTCCCAGGAGCACTGTGCAAACCAGCCCCTCCTCCCACCCTTAATTGAAACAGCTCCAAGGTCAGCTTCTCAGGGTGTCCTTTAGACAGCAGGAACAAGGCATCTCCTATACGGTTAGGAGCAGCCTAAACTGCCACAGCAGCTAACTGAGCCCCAAAACCAGCTAGATGCCTCTGGTTGGAGAAAAACAGTGTAAGGCTGCAATGCTGGGCTGACTTGAAATGCTGTGCAGCGAGGAGGTTCACACAGGAGGTGCCACATGCCAACGGGCTGCTCTTCAGGCTAGTGCTGGAGCTCAGCTCAGTCCCAGAGGACGTGTGGCTGTCAGGCCATTCACCCAGAGCTGGTCAGAGTTGTTTCTGATCAGTCTTCTGCAGTGCAGAAGCAAACTGCTGCTGGATGTGGGTGGGAGAGGTGGTGGTTTGGGGACTCTGCAGTAGACTTACCCGGACTCCCGGAGGTCTTTGCGACTCCAGAAGTTACTGTGCCACATCACAGTGGCCAGCTGCTGAACGACATCTGAGGTAAGCATCAGAGTTGGTAGCTAGGCACTGAGGGAAAATGTGGGAAGGAGAATTTTTTTGCCTCCTTTTATAATGTGTCTGGTGCCTTATTTAGAACATGAAGCTGAGAACGTCCGTGCCAAAGCCTTGATTCATTTGGTTGCTACAGTTTAGTAGCTAACTTTGTTGTAGTGTTGGCTTCATAACAATGGGCGCTGTTGTAACCTCAAGGCCCTTTGACTGACTTAATGTGTAGCAACCTCCCGAGACCCTAATTTCCATGTCATGGCTATTGGTTTGATTACCAGTCTGCCAGGCGTGTAGCATGTCCTTACAAATACAGCTGTGTGTAGCAGCAGCTGCTTTGACTCTACGCCCAGTCCCCTCTGAGCATGCAGGCATGCCGGATTTACTGCACGTGGTCAGGGTGATGTTCTGGGGGTCACCCGCCCAGCTAGGGGTTCTGTCACTGCCCGCCCTGTAACCTTGTGTCTCTGTGCTGTGCAGCTATGGTTTAATCCCCTGACACTAGCAGCCTGCCCACAAGCACAAGGTCTCCCCATGCCTTTCACCAGCCTAGGTACTCCTTGCGGAAAGACACCACCTGCCCTTCCAGTCCCAAAGCCATCCTCCCCGAGTTCTTAAGTACCAGATGCTCATACTATTCCCATCTGGTTCCTCACCCCTAAAGGCATGAAACTGGCTCTATCATCAGTTCACTTTGGCCCCCATGCTCCACCCAGTTTGCACGCTAGAGACTGGCTTGGGGTAAAAATAAACAAAAGTTTTTTGTTTAATAGAAAAACCACAGGTTCAAAGATGAAATCGTAAAGGTGTGAAAACCTGTACAAGTTACATAGACATAGACGCAGCCTCCGACTTTACACTTCTGTAGTAGATAAAATCCCTTTTCAAATACAAGTTACCTATTGCCCTAAAACAGTTTTTTCCACATACCCTCTAGCTATAGGAGGGATCCAGCATTCACGGGCAGCCTCCTACCTAGAGACTGTCCCTCAAGTTGTGGATAAAAAACCTCAGACCTGGTCTATGCTGGAAAATTAGGCTGGTTTAACTGCGTCACTCAGGGGTGTGGAACATCCATGCCCCTGAACGGCATAATTAAGCTGACCTAAGTTGCCATATAGACAGCCCTAGGTTGGTGAAATAATTCTTCTGTCAGCCTAGCTACCGCTTCTCGGGGAGGTGGATACCTATCCCAACGGGAGAACCCTTCCCGTCTGCGTGGGTGTTATCTACACTGAAGCACTCTAGCAGCGGAGCTGTGCCACTGTAGCCTTTTAAGTGTAGACAACCCCTCAGTCTCAAGCTTTTAAAAGGTATCCCTTTTATTTTCTCTCTGTCCATGATGACTCTTGCTTAGCCAGAGTGGGGAAATTCCTTCTTGGCTTGATAGCCAGGCTGTCTCTGTGCCTTCCCATTAACGCTAATGGTCCATCATTGCCTTTTCCTGGGTTGAAAAAAAAAAAAAAGCCAGTTTCATGTAAAAACACCTGGCTTGGGTGGTGCCTCCCTCCCTGCTTGATTGCTCACAGCTGTGTGATGTAGTTGGAGTCATAGTACAGATTCTGAGCACAGTTTTCTATACACATAGATTCATAACCACCTTCTGTATACATATCTCATACTGACCCAGCAAGTTCAGACAAGCTTTCATGAAAGACCTTACTCGATATATTTTGCGTACTGTATTATGCTATAAATCAGTTGGTTTAACTGCTTATTTTGTGGGTTTAAACTTTTTGTTCTCCCCTTGGGGTGTCTGGACCCTTATTGTGTCAGTAAATATGCAAGGTCTTCACACTACTCGCATCAGAAAACGTGTTTGGTTAGTTCCTGCCTGAAGTTCTCGGAATAGCAGCCGGACGCTGTTAAGAATTTTTCAGCTAATCCTCTCAGATCCCTGAACATAGTCATGCTCTGGATCTGACACATCAGTCTGGCCTGTCTGGTAGAGCTAACCTGCATCTCATGGTTATGTTATGAAATACACCACATGGCAGGATAATACAGCAGACCTTGCAGGGCTGGTGAAAATGAATATGCCACCAGATCTGCCTCAATCAGAAGAACTGAGTCTGCCAACTGGAGGCCTCTGCATTGTCCATTGGACCTTCGGACTGCCGTCACCACCTGCCAGATATTGGCCCAAATGTCCCTAGGATCCACATTGCTGTTGAGCAAACTGACTAAAACCTGCTGCTCATGGAGATGGTTTTCTTCTGTCTGCTCTCTGGTAAATGCCCAGCATAAGAAAGTCAGTGTGGGACAGCTGGCACAGGCAGACAGTCGCATGTACTGGCACAAAATCATTGGGCTCCACAGCCTGCTCGCCTCTAGGTGCGCTCCTTTGGAAATTTCGCCTTGGCTCTGGATTCTTGGCTGCACCCCATGTGGTTGGCTGCTGAGCGTAGCTCCTTGCATCTGCATTTGCTTCTTCCTTGGGAAATGAGCTGTAGACTCAAACATCATGTTTTCCCTGTTGTTGCAGATATAAGTGCCCACGTTTAGTGGTACAAATTCAAAATGCCACTCTGCTGTAAGTGCGTGGAAGAGGCAGGTAGAGAATTCAGGCCTCTTGATTGCAAATTGTGTATCTTAATCATATGACTGACCGACCGTCCCTCCTCCCTCGAGAGCATATGAAAGGACTAGGGACATTTTGTGACTCTTTCAGCTAGGGATCGTGATGTAAGGCCTGTGAATTCTCAGGCTTCGGGTCACGTGTTGGTTAATAGGCTGATGGGTTGAGTCCGGCTGTGCAACTCAGGGCACAGGAACCTCAGGGGTGGAAAGTCTGCCCACAATGGAGCTTAGAGGCACAAGGTGGGGCCTACATCATCCAGCTGTGACCCAAAAGGGGGTGGCAGTGGCTGGATGTAGTGTGGCCAGGAGACATGTTGATTCAGTGCAGCCCGGGGGGGGGCCTCCTCTGCTAACAGAGCTCCTGAGAGGCCCAAACTGTGACTTTAAACTGCTTTCTCCAGATAGACAGCATCCCCAGGAGATTAATTTTAGATGCCCCCCACCCTCCCTGCGAATGAATCCCCATCCCTTGTCTGCAGCTGCATCAGCGGGCCCAGATTGAACCCTCAGTCAGCACTAGTGGTGTGTGTGGCCTGTTCACGTGCGTTGTGAGGTGGTTGTGTCTTTCTCTGAAGACCTGGATTTGGCCACTGTTAGAGAGAGGCTACAGACAGGAGTGATCAATGGCCCTATATCATATGGCAGGAGGTATGAAACCAGACTAAACGGACCCAGTGGTTTGATCTAATCTGGTATCTTGATGGACCAATGGCTTGTACTGCCAAATGAGAGCTCAACCTGCCTCTGTCTTGGCTTTTATACTGTGCACTTTGCTGTAGCGTACAAGTGCCTATGGGGAAAGGCATCTATCCCAGGGCAAACGCGTGCATGATCCTGTGCCTGTACACAGTACTGACTGGGGCAAGGTGTTGAGGTCCATGTACCTGAATCCTGTTTCTTCATGTGATCCTTCACAGGCTGCCCCCCGGGCTCCGACGTCAAGCAGCTTTGACCTCCAGATGAAATTTGTGTGTGGCCAATGCTGGAGGAACGGGCAGGTGGTGGAGCCAGACAAGGACCTCAAGTACTGTAGTGCCAAAGCCCGCCACTGGTGAGTGTTCTTGTCCTCTCTTCTGTCTCCCCTTAGCCTCAGTGCAGGATTTCCCCCTGCCATATATTCATTATCCAGTGCTTTGTACAGGCTACTTTGAAATATCTGAGAGGGCTTCCATCTTGGCAGACTGTTCCCTTGGGGAGACTGTTCCAGTTTTATAGACATCACCATTAGCAAGCATTCTTTGAGTGCTTGCTTGTGTCATACATGCGTACACACCCACATGCCCAGTTGTCGGATATGTTTGCCTTGGCAGTACCTGTAGGGTCGGCTGTGGCGCCCCCTTGAGTGCCACGCTCATATGTCGGTATATCAGGTGCCACCAGTCATACGCCCTCTCCATTACTTTTTACTGTCCGGGGTGGTTGGTTGGAGCTCCTTTCCTTGCATAGCAAGGGCTCGCAATTACGTTTCTTCTGACTTCGAGCCTTAAGGTCTTTAAATAGCTGTTCATAGTAGTTGCTGCTAAGTAGCTGTTAAGTGTAGTTAAAGTTAGAATCCCAGCGGGGCACGCCCCAGTTTCCGAGATTTAAGCCCCGCACGGACTGTAACAGGCCTATGCCTGTAAGTGATCCCCACAGCAGCTGCCTAAAGTGCTTAGAATCACATGTGAAGGACGAGTGTCATATTTGTAAAGAATTTTGACCCAGGACTCAGAGCGGGATATTTGTTTGCGGGCTCTCCTCATGGAGGCTGCCCTTCATCCGGCTTCCAAGCCATCCCGCCAAGACTCACCTAGTACCTTGGCCTCAGTGCACCCCTGGCACTGCTCCCCGTCGCCGGTGCCCAAAAAGAAAAAGAAGCAGCACGGCTCCCCAGCACCGGGGAAGAAGGGCCGTGGGGCATCGGGCAAAGGACCCAGTTTTGGCCACTCTGGAGCCATGTGGATATGCCCTCCCGTGCCACAAGAAGCGGCAAAGTCTGCCTACAAGGGCAAACCAGCCGCTAAGACCCCTCGGGGGGCAGTGGAACTCCACCAATGTCCCGAGATAAGGCAGCGCGCTCCATCTCCGCGCTGCAGATCTCTGGCGTCGCAGCCCAGATTCTCTGGGGCTTGCCCTCGGTCATCAGCACCACAATCACAGTCCCCACCATCTCAATGCAGATCGCCTAGGGGGAGGCGCTGGTCTCCATTCTACCGTCACCGTTCGCCCTCCTGCCAGTCATCCTCTCAGCACACATCTTGGTTGCCTGCCCTGTGGGAGTACTCCCTATCGCGATTCTGGTCCCCTTGATACTGGCATCGATTTTTCCCTCCCCCCCTCCCCCCCCCGGCCACTCCAGACACCAGTCTCCAGTGGCGACAGTCAGCAGGCAGACACAGGCGGCGACGGCCCCACTGTGGTCACCAGAAGGGCATTTCTCCAGCACGGAAGGGCTGTTCAGCCCCTTGTCAAGACCCCACCGGTGCGATTGGGCACCTGAGGCTGCGTTGACATCTATGGCACTGCCTTGGCACCATGGCCATTGGCCAGTGCAGTGGCCTTATTCGAGTGCATGGGGCATGCTAGTAATGACTATGACCCCTTTGCACTGCTCATCTGCCGCCACCTCGGAGCAACAGCTGGCAGCGCTGGGTTTGGTGCATGAGACCTGCTTGGAGGTTGGGGTAGAGGAGACAGTGCCCACCCCAAAAAAACCCCTCCCCAACAGGGGGATGATGCCCTGGAGCCTCCCCCAGCGGTACAGTTGTCGTCCTTATCCCTGGATGAGGCTGTCGCAGGACCCTCAAGAGCCAGCCCACTGGACAGTTTTTAAAACACCAGGCCCTGCTTCGATGGGTAACTGAGAACTTGGGCCTAGAAGTGGAGGAGATGGCCGAGCAGGTGAACACCTTGTTCGATATTCTCTCAGCCTCTACCCTGGCACAGGGTCCTGAAAATTGCCAAGGCCCTCTGGCAAATCCCATCATCCATCCCTCCCACTCCACAAGGGCCAAAAAGAAGTACTTCATCCTGGCCAAAGGGTTCAAGTATCTTTATACCCATCCACCTCCGGGCTTGCTGGTTGTCTCTGTGGCCAACAAAAAGGACAAACAGGAGCACACTAGTTCAACTCTCAAAAATAAAAAAGCCAAAAGACTGGACCTGTTTGGAAGAAAAATGTATTCAACATCCAGCCTGCAACTCCAGGCAGCGAACCAACAGGCTCTCTCTGGCAGGTACAGTTTTAACTTGTGGGACTTCCTCCATAAGTTCAAGGAGTCTCTCCCTTACTGTTTGGCCCAGGAATTTGGCACCCTGGTTGAGGAGGCACCGCGGTGGCTAGGGCCTCTCTCCAGACAGCGTGGGACATGGCGGATTCAGCAGCTAGGGTGGTCGCGGTGGTCATGAGGCACAGCTCCTGGCTTCATCTCTCGGGACAGGCCGGCAGTCTGCAGACCTCAATCCAAGACCTCCCATTTGATAAGAACAGTCTCTCTTGAAAGCAGACTGTTGTGAGGCTGCACAGGTTAAAGGACAATTGGGACACCCTTCGCTCTCTGGGCATGCATGTGCCGCAGTCTGCAAGGAAGCAGTTTCAGCTGCCCCCATCACCAAGGCCTTGGCAGCCTCGTCGGGGTGTGCAAGGAGAAGGGATAGAGACACAAGTTTTAGTCATAGTCGCCGCCTGCTCACCTGCCCAGCCCGGCCTGGCAAAGTGTTCCGGGGCCAGAAACGCTCATTTTGAAGGTGCGCTCGAGAGCGATGCCCCAGTCAATTCCCTGGATCCACCTTGTTCTTTCTTCAACCATCTTCATCCCTACCGTTCGGTCGCGGACTGCTGGGTGCTGGACGTAGTATCTCAGGGCTATACTCTGCAACTTTCTTGCCCCACCTGAAGGGCAGGGTGGTGCAGATCCTGACGGACAATACTGCCGCGATGTATTACATCAACAGGCAGGGTGGTGCCAAGTCTTCGGCCCTTTGTCAAGAAACTCTCCACCTTTTGAGATTTTTGTGTGTGGCATGCCATTCATCTGATAGCCATGCACCTGCCTGGAACTAGGAACATCCTAGCAGATCACCTTAGCAGGACTTTCTCATCTCGCCATGAGTGGTCACTCCATCTGGAGATGGTCAGCATAATCTTCCAGAACAGAAAATGCCACATGTTCTGTTCGATCTGGGGGATGGACAGGGGCTCCTTATCAGACGCCTTTCTCATTCCGTGGTCGGGGGTGCTGATGTTTACTTTCCTGCCAGTGCTGTTGGCTCACAGGGTCCCTGTGAAGATCGATCAAGCCAGTGCAAGAATGATCCTAATAGCCCCTGCATGGCCTCGCCAGCACTTGTTCGGCACGTTGTTGAGCCTTTCAGTAGCCACCCTGCTGCAGCTGTCCCTCTGGCTGGATCTGCTGTCCTAGAACCATGGCAGCCTTTTGCGCCAGAACCTGGTGGCGCTGCACTTGACGGCTTGGCTACCGCATGGCTAAGCACGGACAAACAGGCAGGTCTTTCCGAGTAGCAGGAAATCCTCCACCAACGCGACTTACCTGGCCAAATGGACAAGGTTCATGTGCTGGGCTTCTGAACAGCGTATCTGAGCCGAGGAGGCCCCACTGCAGGAGATCCTGGATTATCTGCTGCACCTCAAACTCCAAGGTTTGTCCCTGTCATCGGTCCACCTGGCTGCTATCTTGGCTTTCCATCCTCCGTTCCAAAGCAGGTTGATCTTCGCTTGTGATGTGACAGCATGGTTTTGAAAGGTCTGGAGTGTCTCTACCCGCACGTCCAGGATCCCATCCCTCTCTGGGACCTGAATCTCATGTTGTTGAAGTGTCTGGGGCCTCCCTTTGAACCTCTGGCTTCCTGCTTCTCTCCTGGAAGGCTTCGTTCCTGGTTGCAATAACGTCGGCCCACAGGATGTCCGAGATCAGGGCCCTTACTTCAGAGCTGTCCTAGACAGTCTCGTACAAGGATACGGTCCAGTTACAACCACACCTGGCGTTTCGGCCTAAGGTAGTTTCCCAGTTTCATACTGGCCAGGACATATATTTACCCGTCTTCTTTCCAAAGCCTCATACGTCAGATAAGGAGCCCAGGCTACACACCCTGGACGTCAAGAGGGCGCTGGCCTTCTACGTAGATAGAATGAAGCTGTTCCATAAGTCAGCGCAGTTGTTCATTGCAGTGGCAGGCAGAATGAAAGGTGGCCCAGTGTCTGCTCAGAGGATTTTGTCCTGGATCATGGGCTGCTTCCAAGGTGTCTCCACCAGCAGTCGTGACGTCACACTCGGCTAGGGCGCAAGTGTCAGCGGCCTTCCTGGCACAGGTGCCAATCCAAGAGATCTGTAGGGCCGCTACCCGGTCATCTGTCCCCACGTTCGCGTCTCAGTATGCGCTTACCCAGCAGGCTCAAGATGACGCTGGCTTTGGCAGACCAGTGCTGCAAGCTGCAAGACCTTGAACTCGGAGCCCAGCTCCATTGATACTGCTTGTGAGTCACCTAGAATGGCATAGACACGAGCCAGCACTCGAAGAAGGAAAAACGGTTGCCTACCTTTTTGTAACTATTATTCTTCGAGATGTTGCTCATTTCCATTCCATTACCTGCCCTCCTACCCCTCTGTCGGAGTAGTCAGCAAGAAGTAACTCAGAGGGCATAGGGCCAGCGGCGCCTAATATACCAGCACATGAGTGCGGCACTCAAGGGGTGCCACAGCCGGCCCTACAGATACCGCTAAGGCAAAAATATCTGACGACTGTGCGTGTGGGTGCGCACACACCTAGAATGGAATGGATATGAGCAACACATCTTGAAGAAGAACAACAGTTACGAAAAGGTAGGTGACTGGGTTTTTTCTGCAGTCAGGTTCTATTATTTATCATTTGTATGCAGGGTCCTCTTTGGGCATGGCACTTTGCAGAGAGAAAAACAGTCCCCTCTCTAGGAGCTTACAAGCTAGGGTAGAGGGAGCCTCCATTTTCCCTTTGTTCAGTTCATCCCATCTCTCCTAGCTATACTAAGCTGGAGCACCCAAAACAATTCTCCTCCAAACTTGTTTCCAGACGTCAGCTGTTTGTAGACGGCAATCCTATCACCATTGGTTGTAAATTTAGCCATGGTGTATACTTTACATCCTTTTTAAATGAGCCCTTTGATCATTTTTGTTGCATTTCTCTGAAAGGCATCCAATTTGTCTGCCTTGTTCTGTGAATGCGGCGCTCTAGGAGAGGTCTCCTCAGTGCCACATAGAGAGGGACGGTTGCTTTCCCTTCCTGGGATGTCATTTCTCTGTCTGGGATTTTTTTGCCACAATACCCTCTTCAGATCCTTTTTGTAGGACATTGTGGAAGAGTGATCTGCCTAACTGTAGGATCTTGTTCACAGTGCCGTGTCTGTGTGTAAGGACCTGTAGTTCTACAGCAGCTCTCGCCCTGAAGGGTCCCGAAGTGTGGTTTTTTTACAGACTGCATAGACCAGGACTGGTTCAGCCACCCCTGGGGATGGAATGTGGGAGGTGTTCAGCACCTCACAAGCAGGGGGGGCGGGGGGAAGCAGGAGGAAAGGCTCCCTTTTGGCTCACCCTGTAGAGCTACATTCTGTTCTTCTGGTGTGTCTGGTGTAGTGTAGCACATGGCTACCAGCCAGTGCAAGGGGCAAGCTGAGTGATGGTTCTGGTGTGCTGATGGGATATTTTAAACCCCCTTTGCTTCCCCTCCTGACTTTTTGTTTTAATTTCCCCCTCCCCATTTCCTAGCTGGACAAAGGAGCGTCGTGTCCTGCTGGTGATGTCCAAAGCAAAGAGGAAGTGGGTTTCCGTCCGACCGCTGCCTTCCATCCGCAACTTCCCACAGCAATATGATGTAAGCCCTGTACCCCTTCGTGGCTCCAGAATCCTCTCCCTTCCTATCGCAATGCTGCATGCACCGAGCATGGAGCCAGTGCTTCGATGCTCGCGGGGCAGGTGCTTTGTAAATGGACAGGTGGGTAGGTAGACGTGGACCCAGGTGGAAAGCAGAGACCAACTGAAAGCGAAGAGAGATCAGTTCCATCTCAAACAGCCAGCTCCGTAGCATGGTATGAAAGGACCCCTGCAACCAGGTTTTTGACACTGCTCTTAACACCATCACCGCCTATAGGACTGGCCGGCGATGGGGTCGGGGTCTCGCCCTTCTCCTTAAGTCACGCCTTGCCAGGTCACAGGTGGGGCAGTAGGCACAGGGTAAGCTTGTGTTGTCCCTGCTTTTGCTGTACCTGTTCTGCTGGTAAACGGAGCGCACTAGTCTCCTAGGCTTCCAATCCAGCCACTTCCACCAGTTTTTACAGCTCACTTAAAAGGTGATTTGAAAACCGATATTTTTTTTTTAAACCACGCCCTAAATTAAAACCCCAGAGTGACATGAAAAGCTGTGAAGCCCAATCCCAGCTCAGCATGTGATGGGAGGTGGGATAGCGCTCTTCTCCTTTCTGCCTCCGGGCAGGAGGAGAAGGAGAAGGAGATCAGGACAGGCCCCAGCCATGGTTAACGGAGAGCTCCCCTCCCCTCAGTGAAGAGGTGTCTGCTGTCTCTTCATCTAGAGCCAGAGGGGAGCCCATGTGAAAATGCTGGGGGTCCCCTTCTCCTGCTCACAGCCAGGGTAGCTATAAAGCACCTGCCATCTCTCAGTCAGTCGGGTCACTCAGCTGCTTGAGTGTGTTCCGTTGCCTCATAATGAAAGATTTCCATGTGCTGCCATGGCAGTCGTAGGCGGTGCCTGGGGGAGTGGGAGTTTCTTCCTAGAGTGGCTGCTGACTTCTGGGAAACCGTCCTGGGTTTTTCAGTCTGTTTCTAATCAGATTTTGTGTCTCTCCCCTCTCAGCCCAAAGCCAAAATCATGTGTGTGTTGGCGGCGGGAGGGGGCGATAGGTCAGACTAAGTTGCTGCCGAGATGTCACCCAGGGGAGATTCCAGCTGTGGGGTGGGGAGAGGAGAAGGGTGTGGACTTGCAGCTTAGCTGACTTGGGGTTTTGTTTTTAAGATTCCCCGTAGTGCAAAAGGAGGCATGAGCGCTACAGGAAATGGGAGCCAGTGTCTGGCAGAAGGAGTATCCCTTTGTTTTCTCCACCGTGCCTCCATTAAAGAGCCTATGACAGGGAGGCACGGCCAGGAGAGGGCTACGGCCTGCCTGTCATGTGGCTCAGCGGGGCTTTTAAAGGAAGGGGGGTGCCCAGTGGGAGAGCTGCAGAAGGAAGGACCCCTGGGCGGGGGCAGCACATGTGCTCTAGGGCGTCAGCTTTTGTTTTGTGAGTCTGTAAAGTGTGTCCTGAGAAAAGGGCCTGACAAGAGCCTTGGGCGTGGCTCTGAATTCTTCCTGAGCTCGTGAGGGAGTCCTGGACCTGCGGCCCCAAATGCTGCCGCCGGCACTGATGTCACTGGAGTGTCTGGGGGGCTTTTCCTCTCTTTCCTGTGTAGGTGCACATGGGTAGGTAGTGTTTGCTGGGGAGTGAACCCTTCGGTTTGTTCCCACAGTAGGCAGTGCATGGGCAGCAAGAGTGCAAGCTTCCTGCCCCGGCCCTGCTGCTGTCTGTCTCTCTCTCTCTCTCGCTTCCAACGGGCGAGTGAATGGCTATGTCTCCAGTGACGCCTTCAGGCCCTGGCCCTTCTCTGAGGCTGCAACAAGGGGGTCAATGTGTATGTCAACAGCGGGGGTGGTATTTGCAAGGCAGACATGCCCTCATCTCCCCCCCCCTCTTCCGCCCCCCCTACCCCCCCGGAAGGGCTGCAGTGTCAAAAACCTCTGCGTTCAGATGCTTCCAAAAGGCAGTTTCCCTTCTTCATACCATGCCTTGCTCATTTCATGTGGGGCCACGTTGCAGCTTCCTGGTGGGCAACAGGGGTCACTGCTGATCTGGGCTGGATTCCAGCCATCAGCGTAGTCAGGGCTAGCTTGACAGTTTGCAGGGCCTAAGCTGCTGAAATGGGGGGAACCCAGCCGTAAGTTTTCTCCGCTTCCAGTCCGGTTGCTGGAAGAGGGGACGGGCTCTGGGAGGGAGCTGTTTCCTGGTGAAGCGGGAGATAAGGTCAGCCGGTGGGTTGCAAAGGAGGCAGGGCCCCAACCAGCTGCTTGCTTTGGCTGTGCATAAGGACAGCCATGAATGGAGAAGAGAGGCTCTGCATGCCACCCTCCAGACTTTCCTCGGTAGGACTGTTTTTACAGGGGGAAAGGGAGAGAGTGGGTAACTAGCAAAAGGTGGGCTGGACGTATGTAGGGAAAGCTCTTTGCTGTTCTTAATAGAGTTTTGTCATTGGGAACTTTTGCTCTGAATCAATCTAAACTCACCTTGGGCATCTCTCCAATTCCCTCTGAAAGCCTCTCCACCCCTTCAAGACCTCCATCCATCAGGCTGGAGAGGACATGGGTGAGAGTCCCCTTCAGACGCCGCTGCTGGGTTAGCATAACTTGCTTTCCACCACCTCACCTGGCTCCATGAGTAACCTTAGCTGTAAGCGGGCCAGCCATGGGCTTGGTGGCTAGGTAGTGAGAGGATAGTCACTGAACTCAAGCCTCCTGTACATTTTATACAGAGATCTCCTCCCTCAAGTCTGAGGGGACCCAGGGAGAAGAGGCACGAGTGATCAGCATCACCTGCTCAGTGCCTTTGCTGCTTGGTCTGCCCCTTTCTCTTTCCCTAACCAGAAGGGTCTGGGTGGGGTGGCGGGGGCTGTGTTTTCTTTTCTGTCTCTTGACAGCTGTGTATCCATGCACAAAACGGCAGGAAGTGCCAGTATGTTGGGAACTGCTCCTTTGCCCACAGCCCTGAGGAGAGAGACATGTGGACCTTCATGAAAGAAAATAAAAGTGAGTGGTGAGATGGGGGCAGGAACAGGGACGCTGAAGAGCACAGGGTGTGTTACACCTCTTCTCCCCAGCGTCCCAGAGCTGGAAAGGACGTCGAGCACCCCCACCTTTCCAGCAGGCAGGTGAAATTACTCCGAAAAATGAGACTTAGTGCGTGGGCTAGCGCTGTTCAAACAGCCACACACAGTTGCGCGATCACCCTTCCGCCAGCGCACCCGAGTCCTGCACCCAGGGCTATTCCATTCTCGCCTGCCCGCTCCACAGCTCTGCTCTTCCTCTGCTAGTCAAGCCCTGGCTCCATACACCTCACTCCTGACCTCTGCGCCTGTCCTGGCCTCTCACCTAGTTCTGCTAATGTCCCTGACGTCTAGGCTGCAGCACTCCCTGCTGATTGTGTGAAAGGTCATACACAGGGGTGTGAACTTTGTGTGAGGACCCCGTTGGGCAGTGCCCCTTACAGACAAGCTTGTCCTCACTTGTTAATAGTTCTTGGAAATGTAGGTGGGCACCACACCCCGTGGTCTTGGCCAAAATTTCTTCTTCTCCCCTTGCTTACCTCACTCTCCCACCAGTGTCATGAGTTGTAGAGCTGGCCAAAATGCTTTGGCTAATGGCAATTTTGCTTAAAAAAAATTCATTTTGGGGGGGGGGGTTTCCAAAACTATTCACAAATTTGGGTCAAATTTGGTGAATAGTTGTGGTCAAAAAAGAATGTCCCCATCGGTGTTTGGATACTTTGTTTCTGAAGAAAATGTCAGTTTGAATAAATATTTTGCTTAGAAAATCACAACATTTGAAACCCAAACAAACTACTACTTTGTTTTGTTTCGTCTCCTGCTTTGTTGCAGCAGGAGGTGAGCTACCCAGTGAGAGGGACCAGGCTCAGATCTGATCTGGCACCTCCTCGTGGGTGTGAAGTCCAGAAGGATCGCTAACTCTTTGCCCTCCTTCCTTCTCTCTTTAGTATTTATAAAAGCTGCCATCACAGTACCCTGTAGGTTTCAGAACTCTGCCTCCCTCCCCAAGACCAAGGAATGAGATTTCTCTACCCAGCCTCTCACCAGAGGCAGTAACCACACTGCAGAAGGAGTGTCTGTAACTGAAGGAAGGGGGAGGGGGCTGCACACTCAGAACACCAGGTCTGTACAGGTCTCTTGTTCTGAGTGTGTCCATAGTGGGTGGGTAGGTGAGTTGCCTGGCTGACCTGACTGATTCCCTCCTCGCAGTATTGGATATGCAGCAGACCTATGACATGTGGCTAAAGAAACACAACCCTGGGAAGCCAGGAGAGGGAACACCACTCACGTCGCGTGAAGGAGAGAAGCAGATCCAGATGCCCACCGACTACGCTGACATCATGGTAATACCTCTCCTTCCTCCTCCCTTTCCTCATTCTGACATCTCCCCTTCTCTCCTGTGCTTCCCTGCAGGAGTCTCTTGAGAGGAGACTGGGCTGACTGGAAATCCAGTGATGTTGGAACACCCCCTTGGGAAAGAGCCTGTGATCTTTGCCAGCTAGGAGGAGGGCAGCCAGGGTAGCAGTGATGAGGCGGGAGGGCATAGGCATGGGTCAGCAAGGCTGCTCCAGGACTTTTCTGTCAGTTAAACATGTTTTTATCCAAGAGTCGGCTGAAACTGTATCTTACGCATGAACTCCTGCTTCCTGGGCTCCCGCCCGTCCCTGGAGCCCTGGAATGGCAAAGCCACGGCTGGCCATTTTGAAAAGAATTGGGTTGGGGGTGAGAGATCTGTGGGGGTGTAACTGGCCCACCAATGGGTGGGAAGAGAAGTAGGGGGAGACTGCAGAGGCAGCGTACTAATGTGTGGCAGAGGAGAGGTATGGGGAGGGGGGATGGGCAGGCCACTGAGGTCTGGAGAATCCATATCTAATTGCTCAACAATCCCTCCTATGGCTGTTATAAGGAGTGATACTGGTGGGCTCAGACAAAGAATCCAGTCCTGTCCCCTGTGGCCAACAGTTTGATGTTCCCAACACTGATGTGTCAGGAGAGGGAGGTGCTGGGTCGAGTGGGGAGACCCTGGATGCTCTGGCGGAGAGGGGACATCCCTTCCTCTCCACTCCCCAGTGCTGGGAAGGTCAGTGTGGGCACTGCTAATGGGCTGCTCTGTCTGTGCTGGTTAGATGGGATACCACTGCTGGCTGTGCGGGAAGAACAGTAACAGCAAGAAGCAATGGCAGCAACACATCCAGTCAGAGAAGCATAAGGAGAAGGTCTTCACCTCTGACAACGACTCTAGCTGCTGGAACTACCGCTTCCCCATGGGCGAATTCCGGCTCTGTGACAGGTACCGCGTGCGCCACACCTCCGTTCCACACGGGTTTGCTGCTGGTGAGAGGACAGCAGACCTGGTACCGAGTCACTCTCCTCCTAAAAGGGGAGCCTCAAGGAACTGCAGCTTGGGGGAGTTCTGTGGAGGTCGAAAAGTGGGAGATGTTATTGGGAACACCCCCTCCAATAATGCTTCAGAATCGAGCTCACACCAGTTTCCCCCACCTAAAAGTGATAAATTACAAAGCTCAAAGGCATGAGTGATGCTTCTTCAGTCTCACGTGGTCTGTCTATACTTTGGGAAATGAAACCTTTAACCCAACAGCCATGCCACCCATGACTCTGGTGACGTCAGATCTCACAAGCTAATCAGAGCATGGCTGGATCCTTGCTTGTCTGAGACATCTCTTTGGGAAACCCAGCTGCTTCAGTAAGTGGGTTTAGTGTCTCTCTAGAGTGCCCTTCTCTCTTTTGTCCATGCCTCAAGATGATGATAGGAGGCATTGTGCTGCTGGAGGTGAAGTAGAAAACGGAGGTCCTGATCACTCATGTCTGTTTCAAGATTCCATGGCATTTTTTTCAAGAGTAGAGCTGTCCAACCCTAAATGTTAGCCCAGTTCTAACTTGTCATTTCATTCTGCAGCCCTAAATTCCCTTCTAGTCTCAGTTGGGTATGGGTATGTCTCTTCTTGGCCAAAACTGTTATTGCTGTACTCTGTTAAACAACCTCCAGGCTTCACCCCAGAGGTGATGGGCTACATTTCTGCATTCAGAGAATGAGCCCGATACAGGAAGACCGTTTGTAAAGTGCCTTAGAATCCAGCACAATGTCCATGCTAGAGAAACGGAGCAACCCTTTAAACCCTGCCCCTTAAAAATAAAATAGTCCAGTGAGTTGTGTTTCTCTCCTGGCAGGTTCCAGAAGACCAAGGCCTGCCCTGAGGGGGATAAGTGTCGCTGTGCTCATGGCCAGGACGAGCTGACCGAGTGGTTGGACCGGCGGGAGGTACTGAAGCAGAAACTGGCCAAAGCTCGCAAGGACATGCTGCTGTGCCCCAAGGATGACGACTTCGGCAAATACAACTTCCTATTGCGGGACGGCGTATAGTGGGGTGGGGGGACCTGTTGACTGGAAAAACAGAAGCAAGTTTTCAAAGGGTGAGGCTGTGGTAGGGCAACTGAGACATGTCTCACAAGGAGAACTTTTTTTTTCCCTTTGTTTCAAGATTACCAATATGATTTTCCAGTGGTGAATGAAACTGACCCGATTCTTCTGTGGCCAGTGAACGCTGTGCTCATAAAGTTTCTTTTCTATCTTCTCTTTTCTTTCCTTATTCTCTGCCCACCTTTTTTTTTTTTTCTTTCTTTAATTGAAAGGAATGAACACAGTTGGGCATGAGAGAGAGAAAATCTTTTCCTTTTAATTCCCCATCTCTAGACTCTAAGTGTGGCTGGGAGGTTTTCTGGGACATTGCAGTGTCATGAATGCAGCTGAGAGGGGGAGCTGAGAGAGGGGGCAGGGTTACTGGAGCATAGGTGTCTGCAGTCCTCTGTGCTCATTCTCCTCCATAGGATGGAGCAAATTCCCCTTCTCTTTCACGCTCTCCTGGAAGAACAATATAAAAAAACAATTGTAGCTGAGATGCAGGTGAGGAAAGCCTTTAAATCCATGTGATTTAAAACATTGGTTTTAAAACACCCGGCCTGTTAGCTGCTGTGGATGACTGCAAAGGAGCAAAATTACATCCCAAGTCTTCCCCTGAGGCACACAACAGCTGAGGAGGGTAACGGCTGTCTAGCCTCCCCCATACATGGGTGCAAGGAGCATAGCTGAGAAAGCAACCAGGGTGCTTTTTGCAGAAGGGGCAGTTTGAAAGTGATCATGGATAACTTTTTTGCTGTTACTATTGATTGTATCCAAAAAGCAAACTAGTAATGGGTCATTTGACAGAAGAGAGTGCAGATTTTTTTTTTTTTTTATTTAAACTAGTGTGATTATGTAAGTAAGACTGAGTCCCTCCACAGGGTATAGCTAATACTATGGTGCTGTTGTCATCTGTGTGCTCTGGGCCTTGGGATCAGTAGAAAAAAGTAAGTAACAGAAAAGGAGCTTGTATTTTTCTTTGTCAGCAGTGTAAAGTCAGTCAGCTTCTGCTTCGGGGATTACGTCTTTAAATAGTCTATATACTTGGTTACTTGGATACGGGTTTTGTCTGTAGAGGCTGAAGGTGCTGTCAGAGGAAGTGGGCATAAATCAATTCAAGGACACTCAAGTAGCATAGATCCAAAATTCAGAGTGTGTGTTTGACAAAGAATGCGTTTGGAAATGATTTCGCGATTGAAATTAATACAGTGTAGTTGCTGGTGGGGGTTGAAACCTTCTCTTTCAGTGTTGCAAAATCACACTCAGTAGCATTTGACGAGTGCATGGGAACCAGAAAACAAAGCTAACTAGAAATGGAAGACAAAACTGACCAGGGTAGTTTGGAGCTGAGTGACGTGCAAAACACAAATCAATAGCATGCTGAAGAAGCCAATTTTAAAGGTTCTTTTAGATTGTTAAACTGAAGCCAGTTTATTAATGCAAGTAAGGAGAATGTTTGTTCCTAGCATGTGATTTTTACTTTGACTGTGTGTCCCCTTGCAGTCTCCCCTCCCCTCCCCGAAAAGAAAAAGGAAATTAATTCTTCCTGTATCCTTTGTCAAACAGAGGATAAAATATCCAACAACTGTCTGGAAGAGAAGAGGAAGATCATATTTGTAATATGAGGGTCCCTCTGGGTAAATAGAAACACATAACCACCCAGCCCCAGTGTCCCCATCAGGTTACATCTTGGTTTTTTGGTGGGGAAAGTTCAGCAGTGGGAAGTGTGTTTTTTCTGATTGTTTTGTTTTTTTTTAAATCATTATGAACATTGCGTTTAAACTGGCTTCTAGGCTTTTGTGCCTCCCTCCCGTCACTAGACTTCCAGTGCTGCAAGTAGTGTCATTTTTCAGCAAGCTGGCCCCTGCCGGCAGGAAGAATAGAGGAGTGCCTCTTTGCCATGGGAACATTCAGGTGCGCAGGGGAGCCTCTGATAGAATCACCCCACCTCGCCTCATGGAGCAAGAGAGGGAACAGCTGTCAAGTCTGCTGCTGGTATTGTGCTGACTTGCATTTTGAATTAGGTCAGCTCTAGGGGGAGCAGTTGACACTCAAGGTATGTCTACACTGAAAATGCTACTGGGGCAAAGTTGCAGCTGCGCCGCTGTAGTGCTTCAGTGTAGACACTACCTACGCTGACAGGAGCGGTTTTCCCATTGGCATTGATCACCCACCTCCCTAAGAGGGGAGAGCTAGGACAATGGAAGAATTCTTCTGTCGCCTTAGCATTGTCTACACCGGGGGTTAGGTTGGCATAGCTGCGTTTCTCAGGGGGGTGGAATTTTCACACTCCGAGAGTTGTAGCTGTACAGCTGTATGTTTCCACTGTAGACCAGCCCTTAGACTGTGTCAGCTGTAAGTGAAGCTAGTGTTGCCAAATGAAGTGGCCCCGCTGAATGCTGTTCCTGTCAGAGTTGGTACCATTCTCCAGTGAGCCTAGCTGAGGGGATTCATTAGTGCATGTGGCATGTGTGGCTCCAGAGGGAAGGTCTGTGATGTGGCCCAACACATGCTGTCTGTCGGCAAGCTGGGGTGATTTCACATCATTTGGGTGGGGTGGGATTGATGCAGGGATATGTTAAGAAGATGGCAGAGACTGTCCATAGTGCCTACTATACCACCTGCACTCTTGCCTTGTTAATTTGAGGAGTGGTGGTGGGACGTCTCGCAGGATTTTCTATCTCCAATACTGGAACGATATAAATTGTGTTTAAAACAGGGCAGCTCAAATGGAGGAACCCGATTGGCCAAGCTAGGGTGCGGAGTAGAGTCTCAAATATAACTCCACTGAGTCAGGATCTCAGTATTTCTAATGGCAATAATGAGCTTATGCCAACACCCCAGAGTTTCTCTGGGGTCAGCTTTGTGCCTCATCCTGGTCCACCTGTCACTGGGGAGTGGGCACGCTGACATCTGCCTCCCTATCTCTCACTCTGATTACAGTTTAATAGAGTGTGCATGTGTGTACGTAGTTTGATACAGCACCATCGGCTGAAGAACAAACAGTCCCACCTTCTTAGAGCAATGTGTGTGTAGTTTTTTGTATAGGGTCTCATGAGATTGTTTTGCCTGTGAGAAGTCAGAGCCCTCCGGTGCTGTATGCACAATCAATAAAACGTGGCTGTATTTTGCATGGTGGTTCAGCAGCGTTGGGTCCCCTTTTCTTCACCCCACCTCTGAGGACACCTGTGTCCCTAGACAAGAGCTATTAGGTAGGGAGCAATATGTGGGAGATACTGAATTGGCAGCTGGCATCTTTATTTACAGACCTAACTCTGGATGTACACAACTCATAGGCAGCTGGCTTAGCGCCTGCATAGTGGTTAGAGCCTGGGAGTATTAATGAGGAGATCTGGGGTCTGGTCTTTTCAGCCACTGCTGTTAAGTCACTGGGTCCCCTGGACAAACCGCTAGCCCCTTCATGCTTGTTTTCCCCTCTGCCAAATTGTGATGATAACGATATGAGGCTTAATTCATTAGTGTGTGTGTGTGTACCACTCTTTGGGGTCCTGGCCTGGAAGTGGCACTAGAAGCAGAGAGATTGAGTATGTATTCGTTGTTTATGATAGAGAGATGGGAGAAGGGAGGATGCTTTTTCTTGCATGCCCCAAGGAGACGGCAGAGCAGCTGGAAAGATCCTTGCTCCACTGATCTGCCTCCCGATGTCCATGGTTTATGAGCAGGCTGATGCTGTATTTGTTTCCACCGACCGGGTGAGGCGCGATTTCTGTTCAGATTTGAAACTGGGCACCTCATCTCCTGGGACGTACGTTTCATTGTCTCAAGCACTGAAATTGTAAAGGCTAGATGGCAAGGGAGAGGGATGCTTGTCTTCTGTTTTGCCACGTATACTCCTAATGTATAGAATTGCTGTGACCCTGGATTAAGCAAAGTAACAGGAACCCAGCTGCTGCTAAATGAGCTCATCCAGCCTTCCCTTCACCCCCGCCCCCCCCTTTGTAGCTGTCTAATCCCTGCTTTACCAACGGGTGTTCAGCCGGTCACTCCCTCTGCAGAATTGACCAAAAAAGTGAGATTCACACCAGTGCGTAGGCTTGTACCATGTTTGTTGGAGTGGTGGCAGCGACGTGTGCAGGGGAGAAGAGAGGAAAAATTAATCGGGGGTGGGGGGGGGAGGGGAAATGCTTGTTTTTTACTTTAAAAACAAATCTGCATTTACAGTGTAATTGTCGCGTTTGCTGCGCCGGGACTTAAGAGTTGATAATTTGTTTAGATTATGGAGCGGGCTAATGTCCCTTCTCTTTAATCAAAATAACTGCTCTGCACCCACTCTTCTCCAGACTGATAGTGTTAGCTGGGGGGAGGGGCTATTGTTATGGGGGCAAAGGGGGTGGGGATGCTCATGAGCATTGCGTATCTATTTTTGTTTTCCCAGATATGATAACCTGATCTGTGGTGTTGCAGTATTTTGTCACAGACTTGTTTTAGTGTGTATATATGTGACCCCTGTGAAGCATATATACACAGGTATTAAATATATCGCTCTATATAATATTATATATGTGTGTGGTATCAAAGGAATCTTTTTTAATGAGGGTAAAGGAAAAGGACTCAGTCCAGGAAATGCAGCATCTCCTGTTTAAATGTGAAGGCTTCCCCTCCCTCCCCCCCCAGCTGGGGTGGCAGAAAGGAGGAGGAAGGGAGGAGTTTATAGACAGGTATAAAGTTCAAGCTGGAACAGGTTTTCCTCATCACGCCTCTGAAAGCCCTCCGGTGATGACCTTCCTACCCCACCCTAGTGAAAGAACATTCAGGTGCTTCGCTAACGAGTAAAGTTATGATTAAAAGCTTGTTTATATGTATGTAAAGGGCAGGAGACTCCAGATTTGACCCCTCGTTTTCTTTCACTTATCACTTTTTTTCAGTGTGATATTTCACCTCACCAAAAATACTCAGCACTAGCAGCTCTGCGATAATTAAACCCATAAGCTCCAGTGTTCTAAGGGAACCCTACCACGAACCAAGCACTCTCTCCTCTTACAATAACAATCTAGCCTGTGCAGTGTGGGGACTAAGGGGAGGATTTTCAGCAAGGAAACAAATCTGAGGGCTAATGAGCGCCGTTAACTTTTTTTTTACATTACAAAATGTTATCTTGTCCCTTTATTTATAAAAACCAAAACCCTCCAACACACACACCAGACTTTGATTTAGTTCAGCTTGTTAAATGCTGAGAGATATAATACAAATCCTTCTCCCAATCCTTTCAAGTGAAGGGAGGGATTTGTGAAGTTGTTTGAAGCAAAAAACAACAACAAATCAGCTCATATGAACAGTGTGTCAGAAATGGACGTGCTCTTGGCATGTGAAAGGGAAAAATCGCAAGGGGCTGCTGCAGTTCTAAGTTGGCTAGTAATGAGATGGAGTCCTTTAAAATGTCTCTGTATTAATATAATTTAAGAATACCACGCTTTACTATTAAAGAAAACCTTAGTACCTTTCATAAGGTCTAGTACCAAGATAATAATGTAGATGTTTTAACAATTTTGTTTTTGTTCTTAAAACAAACTTGCTTCTTTTAGCCTTTGTAATAGAAAATAAAAGTGTGCACTTTAAACCCTCTCCAGATGACTTGCGTATCTATGTTGCAAAGAGTTTGTGAAAGGCATTATTGGGCTTTCTTGGTAAGGCTGCCTTGGTAAATGATATTGCTGCTACAGAGAGAGAGTGGTGTGGGAGGGGTGGGGGGATGGAATTGAAGGACACCTGCTGTGGTTTATATCCAAGTAATCCACTAGTATCCACTTAATAATCATTCATTGCTAGTAGCTTAACAGTAGTCTTTATTAGAGACATAGGTAACGTGTATATATAGAGCATCTGAACTCAGGCCAATCTATCAGTCTAACCAAAGACCAGCAGCCTTCTCCAGTAGTCACTCCCACGCCCTGGACATTCTATTCACTCTCTTAAATCCCCAGTAACACCACATCTGTCTTTTAGTTTTTTAATACAAATGTATTCATATCAGAATTGTCTTGACAGATCTTCTTTGATGCAGTGGCCATCTAAATTCTATTTTTGCTGTACAGTAACTCCTCACTTAAAAGTTGTCCCGGTTAATGTTGTTTCGTTGTTACATTGCTGATCAATTAGGGAACATGCTCATTTAAAGTTGTGCGATGCTCCCTTCTAACATCGTTTGACAGCCGCCTGCTTTGTCCACTGCTTGCAGAAAGAGCAGCCTGTTGCAGCTAGCTGATGGGGGCTTGGAACCAGGGTGGACTGGAAGCCCCCCTATCAGCTCCCTGCTCCCCTAAGTTCCTTGTGCTGCAGCTGCCAGCAGGCTAACAACTGTAGCTGACCCTCCCCCCACTGCCATGTGCTGCTCCAGCCCCCTGTCTTGGAGATGCTCCCTGAGCCTCCTGCTTGCTGTGCAGGGGGGCTAATGTCAGGGTGTCTCCCTCCCCCTGCTCCTACACCCTGCTTACTCCTCCTCCATATAGAGCAGGGAGGGCACACGGACAGAGAGAGCCTGGGGCAGCAGCTGCTGTCTCAACTTCCTGATCCACTTAAAAAGACAATGCACTTAAGAATGGGTCAGCTTACTTAAAGGGGCAGTGTGCATCTCTCTCTCTCTCCCCCCCCACACACAAGGTGTGTGTCTGTCTCTGTCTGCTACGCTGTGTCTCCTCCCTCCTGTTCGTGCTGCCCTGTAGAGTGCCAGGCTACATTAACAACAATGTGTTAACCCTTGAGGGCTCAGCCGAGTGCTAGTTCATCATTTAGCACAGGGGCTCTCAAACTGAGGGTCGGGACTCCTCAGGGGGTCATGAGGTTATTACATGGGGAGTCGCGAGCTGTCAGTCTCTAACTCAAACCCTGTTTTGCCTCCAGCATTTATAATGGTGTTAAATATATACAAAAAGTATTTTTAATTTATATGGGGGGGTCACACTCAGAGGCTTGCTATGTGAAAGGGGTCACCAGTACAAAAGTTTGAGAACCACTGATTTAGCAGCAAGGCATTCCCTGAGAAATATCCCTCCCTCTTCTACCCTCTAACTTCACCACCTCAACCAAGCTTCACAAGCATCATAGCAGTGAACAGTATTAAATTGTTTAAAACGTATACTGTGTGTATATCTATATAATATATAGTTTTTTGTATGGTGGAAAAAAAATCCCTGGAACCTAACCCCCCTCCCCTTTGCATTAATTCTTATGGGGAAATTGGATTTGCTTAACATTTCGCTTAAAGTTGGATTTTTCAGGAACAGAACTACAATGTTAAGCGAGGAGTTACTGTATTATTGAAGTTGCTCTTACTATGTAGAGGAATTAGGTCATTTTCTTGGTGCTGTACTACCTCATTTCTTCTTTCAGCTGAGTCTGGTCTGTAGGTAACAACTGCAAATGTCTGATTTTGTCTAGACACTTGACCATTATTAGTCATGACATCATACAACTGAGGTGCTACCTCTTTTGTTACAGTGGCTTTCTGAGCCCAGTATCTACCAATATAGACATACTCTATCATTCAGTTTCTAATAAGATAGTTTATGCAATCTTGTATCATAATAAATCTTTTGATACAAATTTGACTGTTCCTATTTTCTTTATATCCTTTTTTAAACATAAGTAATCTGTTTCTGTTAAACAACAAATGTGCAGGTGATAAACCTTGTAACGGTGATCTATAATAATGCCAGATATAAATCAGTATTTGTTTCTTCAGCTTTTTTGTTAGTAATCTTTTTACCATTAACATCAATTTTCACTAGCCCATTAGATTATGGGTAAACTGGACTTGATGTAATATGTTTGAAATGATGTGCTAAGGCAAAACTTTTAAACTCTTGGCTCTGAAACTAAGGTCCATTATCAGTTGTTACTATGTTGGGAATGCCATGCCTTGCAAAAATTGATTTCATTTTATTAATGACTTGTTTGGCATGTTTTCTAGTATAGATATTTTCAGGAAAATGCAAGTAATCAAGAACTACAACATGCATGTCTTTTATATTCAAATAGCTCTAAACCTATTTTAGATCAAGGTCTTGAATTTTCATGAATAAATGTCAGGTTTTCTAGACTGAGCATTTCTATATCTTTTCACGTATGCCTCATTCTTTGATATAATGCTCTAGGTTTTGGTTCATTTGTGGCCAATACAGAACCTCTCTTGCTTTGTTTACATTTTTCTATACCTAAAATGTCCCGTGAGTGTGTTTCAACATCTCTGCTGTTAACCCTATAAGGAATTACTACTATTACCTTTAAACAGAATTCCTTCAATTACTGGTAAACCTTGAATAAATTGATTATATGGCTTCAGTATCATTTTATTATTATTAGCCTTTCAATTGCTGTTTTTCTCCATACTTTTTTTTTTAACTTCTCTATTCATCAGTTTGTTTTCTTTCTTAAATGGGCAATCACTGTTGATTAAGTTCAGCAGTTTGAGTAATTCTTACTGCTTTTTCCAGATTTAGATCTGTCTCTAGCTGTCTTTCTTACACTGAAATCTTTTATATGCCCATCACAGTTTCATTTCTCTCTTGACTAAAATTCTGGAAATTATATGTCTGACTTATCTTTAGATCTGTTAAAAATGCTTCAAAAGTCTCTTCCTCCATTTGATTTTTTTGAGTGAAATCCTTCACTTTTTTTGTGTGTAAACAGTATTCCTCAGAGTAAGGCCTGGTCTACACTACGCATTTAAACCGATTTTAGCAGCGTTAAACCGATTTAATGCTGCACCCGTCCACACGAGGCCCTTTATATCGATATAAAGGGCTCTTTAAACCGGTTTCTGTACTCCTCCCCGATGAGAGGAGTAGCGCTGACATCGGTATTACCATATCGGATTAGGGTTAGTGTGGCCGCAAATCGACGGTATTGGCCTCCGGGCGGTATCCCACAGTGCACCATTGTGACCGCTCTGGACAGCAATCTGAACTCGGATGCACTGGCCAGGTAGACAGGAAAAGCCCTGCGAACTTTTGAATTTCATTTCCTGTTTGCCCAGCGTGGAGCTCTGATCAGCACGGGTGGCGATGCAGTCCCAAATCCAAAAAGAGCTCCAGCATGGACCGTACGGGAGATACTGGATCTGATCGCTGTATGGGGAGGCAAATCTGTTCTATCACAGCTCCGTTACAGAAGATGAAATGCCAAAGCATTTGAAAAAATCTCCAGACAGAGGCCACAGCAGGGACTCAGCACAGTGCTGCGTGAGAAGCGTAATGGAAAGCCAAAGAATCAAATGGACGCTCATGGAGGGAGGGAGGGGGTACTGAGGACTCCAGCTATCCCACAGTCCCCGCAGTCTCCGAAAAGCATTTGCATTCTTGGCTGGGCTCTAAGTGCCTGAAGGGTCAAAAACATTTTCCCGGGTGTTTCAGGGTGTATGTCGTCAATTTACACCCTTTCCCCCCACCCCCGAAAGAAAAGGGGAAAAAATAGGGTGACACTGGAAAAAAAGGAGAGAAACTATGTCTACTGCATGCGGCTTGTAGACGGGGTGCTGGAGCGTTAAACAGCAGCATCCTCTCCTCTCCTATCCCTGGTGGCAGACGGTTCAGTGCAGTAGGACTGGTATCCGTCCTCGTCATCAGCCCGTGAGTGCTCCTGGCTGGCCTCGCTGAGGTCGGCCGGGGGCACCTGGGTAAAAATAGGAACGATTCCTGGTCATTCCCAACAGATGGTACAGAATGGCTGGTAACCGTCCTCATCATAGCAACTGGGGGCTGAGCTCTATCAGACACACACACACACACCCCCCCGTCATGTCTAAAGAAAAGATTCTGTATTGGCTGCACTATCATAGCAGCGGAAGGCTGGTCTCCTCTCCCCCGCTACCCTTTAATGTCCTGCCTGGACTTTCATAGCAGTTGGAGGCTTCCTCCCCCTCATTTTATCTCACTAAAAAGTCAGTGTTTCTTATTCCTGCATTCTTTATTACTTCATCACACAAATGGGGGGGACACTGCCACGGTAGCCCAGGAGGGTTGGCGAGGAGGGAAGCAACGGGTGGGGTTGTTGCAGGGGCACCCCCTAGAATGGCATGCAGCTCATCATTTCTGCGGGATCTCAGGGGCTCTGACACAGAGCGGCTGTGCTCTCTGGTTCTCTAGTACACTTGCCCCATATTCTAGGCAGGACTGACTCTATTTTTAGACAAAACATAGGAAGGGAATGACCCAGGGAGTCATTCCCATTTTTGCCTATGCGCCCCCGGCCAACCTCAGCGAGGCCAGGCAGGAGCACCCGTGATAGCAGCAGATGGTACAGAACGACTGATAACCATCATCTCATCGCCAATTTACAATGGCATGGTAGATGGTACAATATGACTGGTAACCATCTCTGCTATCTTGCAAAGGCAAATGAATGCTGCTGTATAGCAGTGCAGTACCGTGTCTGGCAGCAGTATCCAGTACACATACGGTGACAGCGACAAAAGGCAAAACGGGCTCCATGATTGCCATGCTATGGCGTCTGCCAGGGCAATCCAGGGAAAAAGGGCGTGAAATGATTGTCTGCCGTTGCTTTCCCGGAGGAAGGATTGAGTGACGACATTTACCCAGAATCACCCGCGACACTGTTTTTGCATTGGGATCTCAACCCAGAATTCCAATGGGCAGAGGAGACTGCAGGAACTATGGGATAGCTACCCACAGTGCAATGCTCCGGAAATCGACACTAGCCTCGGTACATGGATGCACACTGCCAAATTAATGTGCTTAGTGTGGTCGCGTGCACTCGATTTTATACAATCTGTTTTACAAAACCGGTTTATGTAAAATCGGAATAATCCCGTAGTGTAGACATACCCTAAGACAAACTCTTAGCACATTCTCTCACCTTAAGATCAAATTAATTATATAATGAAATTGCTTCAATACTTGCAATATTCAAAAAGATGGCAATCGTTTGTTCATCTTCCTTATGAGTAGATCCTAAGGCCCTCAACAATCAATCAAGTTCATGTTTAAGCCTTTTCCAATTTTCTGCAGCATTTCTTGACATTTTTAGGAATGGGGGCACTCTTAATTGATCCATCTTATTTCAATCAAACCTCATTTTTCACTTATGAGTAACTTTTACCTCAGGGTGGTTTTTGTTTTTAAACTTCTTCTAGTTCTTTTTATCACTACTTTCACTCTTGGCACCCTGTGTTTTTATATTCATGTAATTCACCAGTTTTCATAATTATTCAGTGCTAGTAACTTGTCTTTTTTTTAGATACATAGTTAACATATAGACAGAGCATCAGAACTCAGGTCCATCTATCAGTGTAACCTAAAACAAACTGCCTCTTCCAACAGTCAGCTTCCATACCCTGAAGAATCTATTCATTTTTAATGCCACAGTAACACTGAACCTGGTACCTTTCATAATATAGAGCTGCCCTTTTGTATGGAAATGCATGTGTGTTGCAATTCTCCACCAGCCATGCAAATCTTTGTTTTAAGTGGTCCATCTGAATGACACACATTTACCAAGTGTATTGAGCCTGAAAAAGGTCACTCTGCATTAACACATCCTTCCTAAGTATATGGGGCACCCATGTTTCAAGGCTGCTGGTGAGCAAGTCTGTAACTTGATTGTCAGGTTGTTGTAGAGTTCTGCTGTGTAGATAGGTCTGAATAACTGAATCTGGGTTAGCCAGTTCTCCTGCCTCCCATGTTTCACTGTAAGAGGACATTCCACACCCTGGGACACCCACAGTCCTCTGCACCTAGTACCAGCAGCTCAGGCAATGCAGAGTAGTTGCCCAGTCTTCCCCCTATAGAGAACACTATCCGGTGGAGCATCACAGGTGAGGGGAAAAGGTCAATATTGGGACACCTGCTAAATATTTTCACTAATGATTTATCTGAGATTTCATTTCTTGATTACACCAAAATAATGAAATGTGGTAAACACAAGAAACTCAGATGTTCAGATACTATGGCGATGGGGACTGTATTCTGTATAAATACCCAGTCCCTTATTGGAACTGTGGGCCACGTGCAATCAACAACTAGCTGAGATTCATTATTGCAGTCTTGAATGCAGGGGACATACAAGCAACAGGACGCCTATGTGGAAGGAGGAGACAGAGGATGACCTCCTGGTAGCAAGCAATGCCAAGCTAAACATGAGCCTGCAGTGCAAAGCTGTAGGAACAAAAATCCAATGCTGTTTCAAGATGTCTATGGAGGTACCACAGTTTTTACAGGTGATAAGTGTCACTCTATAGAACTAGTGTGACTTTGCCCAGAATACAGAGTGGAGTTTTGGTCTCCACGCTTTAGGCAAAAGCTACATAAAATACAAATAGGAGGATTGGAGGAGAAAGAGCTGGAGCTAAATGTGCAGTGTCGAGAAAGGACAACTTCCCTGGACCCAAAGCTATAAAATGAGCACTGAAAGAAGGGAACTCTTATGTTCTGAAGGCAGCAGGACACGTGATGACTAAAGAGGAAGAAGTTCAAGTGATGATGTGATGAAAATTTAACAGTGACAGACTCTCAAGGCCAGGTGGTAGAGGCCCTGGTGGTGTATCACAAGCTAGATGGGGAGCTGAAAAAGGCAGTTATGTGGTGGTCTTGCACCGGGACTTTCCCTTGCATTCTCTAAAACCTATAAACAGGGGTCCTAGCTGAGCTCCATGATCCCTGATTATAGAGCAACATCAGGCAACCCCTAATGCTTGGGAATTACAAGCTTGTAGGCCAGATCTTTGAAAAACAGGTTCTTAGGTACCAGCTGAGTAGAACTCCTAAATAAAGATCACCTAGGCCTGGAAGGGGAACCTCTCAAACATGACTCCCCCCCCCCCCGACAGTTCCAGTCACATAGTGTTCTTCCCTTGCTCTTCTCATTTGCATTGCTCTGGGGCACATCACCCCAGAGGCCCCTACATTTCAGTGGAGGGTGAGTGATCCAGTCTGTAAAGTGCTTTGGGATGGGTCAGGGTGAAAGGTGCTAGAGAAATGTCTGCTGTAACATGAGATGTGAAGAAGAGCTCCAAAGCTTGTCTTTCATCAACAGAAGTTGGTCCAGAAAAAGATATTACCTTACCCAGCATGTATCTGCTGTAACATATCTTATCATGTACCATATCATGGTCTCACTTATTTTTAGAGGAAGTACAAAGACCTGCCCTGAGGGGAATCCATGTCAACTGTCCTCCTTGCCCCCCCTCTGCCCCCCCGAAGGCTTCTGCTAATCCCTATGAGATTAATGATTTCCACTCCTTCCATTCTCCTTTAAATATAGTAGGACTTGTCTACACTAAAAACTGAAGTGGACCTATATTAGGTCAATTTATAACCACTGCAGAAGCACTTCCACCAGGAGGGGCAGTGTGGGGAGCTGAGAGATTGGTCTCTCAGTTCTGCTCACAGCTTCCTGCTGGGAGCCCGGGTGCCCTTCTGGCTCTCTGCTCCCTGCCAGTTCTCTCCCCCCTACCCTGCCCCCGCTCTCTGTTCTGTGCTCCCCACCAGGAACCCATCTGCCCCTCTCTCAGCTCCCTGCTGGGAACCTGTCAGCCCTCCCAGCTTTGTGCTCCCTGCCAGGAGCAGGGCAGCTGCCCAGGCCCCCAGCAGGGAGCCAGGAGCCTTGGGGAGCAGCCTGGCTGGGAGCATGGAGGACTTTCTTGTCAATTTCACAGCTCTGTGCTGGAGCTGGTAAATTGACAAGAATGACAGTGGACAGCCGCTACAAGTAATGCAGTGTCTATGCAGACACTGCATGGCCCTAACTACACTGCCATAAGCCTCTCGTGGAGGTGCAGTTATGTCGGCGTAGTAGGGCAGTTAATCAGCGGGAGCAAGGCTGTAATGTGCACACTGACAAAGTTAGGCTGACATAAGCTGCCTTACATTGACCTAAATGTGTAGTGGAGACCAGGACTCAGCTTAGCGCGGTGGTACTCAGACTGAGGCTTATAAGCGGCCCTTTGCACCACGTGTTAATACAGTGTGTTATTTAATTATTAAGCAATCTAATTCATTAACCAATCAGGATGCTTTTACTATGTTATTAACCAATTGTAGTTGATACAATAACACTTGGTCATTTTGCTGTGGAGAATTTTTATATATATATAATAAATTATTTCCCCTGTCATACTGTTTAAATATGAATGTATAGTACTATAGTGGATGAAACAATTCATACTACTCTGGCTCTTTTGGGTACTGTTGATCGCTAATTTGGCTCCTGACCCACTTCTCTAAGGTGCCACAAGTACTCTGGGTTTTTTTTGGTTGTTTTTTTTACTGAGGTCTGCGTATCACTGGTTTAGTGCATCTATGTCGCTTCCAAGCACTGGTCACTAGCAGGGGTGCTACACGCAAGGGGCTCCTTGTGAGAATTCACCTTTGGCACTTCCTAAATTTGGCTCCACTCAGGCACTCGGATGTTTCATAACAACTGAAGAAAAGCAGACGCAGCCCTCGATGTGCCTGCCTGTGCCTGGCAGGGAAGAGCTCTTGTGGTGACACTCTGGCCCCAGCAAGCTTCCTCATGTTCCCCGCCCACTCTCTTTGGTTCACGGGGAGGGGGGGGAAGCTCACAAGGGATGGCCATGTGCGTGCAGAGCTGTGGTGAAGCCAGCTGCCACGTGAGCTCTCCCAGAGGAGGAGGGGGCACAATTTTGGCTTGAAGCAAAGCTAATTAGTTTTTGGCACAGACAGGTGTGAAAGGAATTTCTTCTGCCTGAGGCAGGAGGTGCAGGTGATTCCTCTCCCCAGCACCAAGATGAGTTGCTCGTCCAGCACAGGGTTCTATAAGTAAGGCCTGCTGGCTTTACAGTTTGGGGGAAGGGAAGGAAGGTGCCAAGGACATGCTGCTGGAACTTGTTAATGTTGCCCATGTGCAGTTTGGTTCCACTGAGGCAGGGACTGGGGGAGAGGACGGCAGGCCAAACCCATGGAGACTCTAGTGATTTCAGATGAAGAGCTGCAGGTTCACACATGCTGATGACATGCCCATAGACTACACAAAGCTGATGAAAATTACGGGGGTGCCAAGCTGGGTGCTCAAAGTACTGATCACAGCAGCTCCTCGCTGGGGCTACAGGGATACTGGCCACAGCGATGCCAACCTAGGATACCTGAAATGCTGCTCTAATCATTGCAGAAGGATGGCTGAGGGGAGTATTTGCTGCCCACATAAGCGAAAACCATACCTGCTGCTTTCCCTGCTAAAGTAAGGGAGTGCCTCCCCCTTCCCTCCCTCCTTCAAACAACTAGGTTGCCCTTCCCTCCCTGTCTCAAGGGAGCTGAGCTGAAACTGAACACCCACACCAGGCTGTGCCCAGTGCTCAAGTGAAGGGATTAAGGAGAAGCAGTCACGCTGCTGCTGACACCAGGCACACCTCCCTGGCGCTCTTCGAAGGCCTGCCGCTGGGTATTAACTCTAATTCTCCCTCCCGTGGCTGCTGTGACAGGAGCACTTTGATTAATTAGGCCAGGCCTTTCTGCTTGCTGAAGTAGTGAGGTGGGAGGCCTCCCTTAGCTCCCAACTTGGGGAGACGTTTCTTTAGTGCTGCTGAAAAGGGGTGAGATTGGTGCCCCAGCAATCAAATTCTGTAGCCGTAACATAGGGGCAGCAGGCACAGTGCCAGTGGGTGATCCCCCACAAACTGCCCTACCATTATGTCTCCCAGAAATACAGAGGGAGTTCAGAATAAGGGTCAGCTACCTCCTGGGCACCCCCTCATGGCCAGGGGTGCCTGGGTATTGCCCTGCTAACAATTCCTCACCCTTTCAGGACTCCCCCATAACTTCCACATCAAAGGGACAGTCTCACCAGCTTCTTATCAGGCTTCAGTCTCCAGGCACTTCTGGCCACGTTTTTAGTCATTTTTCATTTTGTTAGTACAGCAAACAAAAATTTAATACAACACTACCGTGCCAGCATTGAATTCTGGCCTCAGGGTGTCTCTCCCACAGCTTCCTGCCTCTGGCAGTCTCACCAACTCTCTCAGTGCTCCTGCTGCAGCCTCTCTCTCTCTCTCTAGCTTCCTGCTGCTCTGATAGTGGGACCACCTGATCCAACCCAGGTGTGGGTCCTTCATAATCAGGGTTGGCTGGCTTTAGGCACTCAAGCCCCTATGTGAGAGGTCCCCTGTTACAGGCCTATTCAATCCTTGGTTTCTGTGCTGAGACTTAGTGTCAGTCAAGGGGCTTTTGCCACGGGGGCATGTCCCTCAGGGCTTGTCTAGATGAACTGTTAGTGCATGGCAAGCTGGGGTGTAAATGCACAGCACTCTAGTGTGCCACACACTAACTGTCCGTGTGGCCCTGGCTACCATGCACTGAAAATTCCCTAGTATACACTAACCTACTCCTGTTTCATTGACTCATTTCACAGTCTCAGTCAAAATCACATCCTGTATGATACTGGAATGAAAGATCCTCCAATCTATGATGATGTTTGTCTATAATGAGCAATATCATCACCCAGGTAATTTAGGGTGAGGGACAGTCAGCTGCTAGGGATAGGCTGAAATTATGTCCCTACAAAAGTACTAGAGGGCAACACAACGTGGGCATTGCACTTCAGGTTTATGTGGCAGCCATCCCACCAGCCACCACAAATACTGAGCGCTGCAGCTCTGCCAATACAGGTCGCCAACCCTCCAGGATTGTCCTGGAGTCTCCAGGAATTAAAGATTACTCTTGAATTAAAGATTGTCATGTGATGACACCTCCAGGAATTGGGGCTGTCAATTAATTGCAGTTAACTCACGTGATTAACTAAAAAAAAAAACTAATCACGATTAATCGCACTATTAAACAGTAGAATACCAATTGAAATGTATTAAATATTTTTGGATTTTCAAAATTTTTTTAAATATATTGATTTCAATTACAACAGAGAATACAAAGTGTACAGTGCTCACTTTATATTTGTATTTACAAATATTTGCACTTAAAATGATAAACAAAAGAAATAGTATTTTTCAGTTCACCTCACACAAGTACTGTAGTGCAATCTCTTTATCATGAAAGTGTGAACAGGCATTCACATGGCACTTTTGTAGCTGGCATTGCAAGGTATTTATGTGCCAGATATGCTAAACATTCGTATGCCCCTTCATGCTTCCATAACCATTCCAGAGGACAGGCTTCCATGCTGATGATGCTCATTAAAAAAATAATACATTAATTACTTAGTGACTGAACTCCTTGGGGGAGAATTGTATGTCTCCTGCTCTGTTTTACCTGCATTCTGCATATATTTCATGTTATAGCAGTCTCAGATGATAACGCAGCACACGTTGCTTGTTTTAAGAGCACTTTGACAGCAGATTTGACAAAACTTAAAGAAGGTCCCAATATGAGATTTCTAAAGATAGCTACAGCACTCAACCCAAGGTTTAAGAATCTGAAGTGCCTTCCAACATATGAAAGGGACGAGGTGCGGAGCATGCTCGCAGAAGTCTTTAAAAGAGCAACACTCTGTTGCGGAAACTACAGAACCCAAACTATCAAAAAAGAAAATCAATCTTCTCCAGGTGGCATCTGACACAGATGATGAAATTGAACATGAGTCAGTCCACACTGCTTTGGATTGTTATCGAGCAGAACCTGTCAGCAACATGGATGCATGTCCTCTGGAATGGTGGTTGAAGCACGAAGGGACATATGAATCTTTAGCACATCTGGCATGTAAATATCTTGCAACACCAGCTACAACAGTGCCATGCGAACGCCTGGTCTCTCTTTTAGGTGACACTGTAAACAAGAAGTGGGCACCATTATCTCCTGCACATGTAAACAAACTTGTTTTTCTGAGCGATTGGCTGAACAAGATGAAGGACTGAGTGGACTTGTAGGCTCTAAAGTTTTACATTGTTTTGTTTTTGAATGCAGGGTTTTTTTGTACATAATTCTACGTTTGTAAGTTCAACTTTCATTATAAAGAGATTGCACTACAGTACTTGTATTAGGTGAACTGAAAATTAAGATTTCTTTTGTTTTTTACAGTGCAAATATTTGTAATAAAAAACAAATACAAAGTGAACACTACACTTTGTATTCTGTATTGTAATTGATATCAATATATTTGAAAATGTAGAAAACATCCAAAAATATTTAAATAAATGGTATTCTATTATTGTTTAACAGTGCAATTAATCGTGATTATTTTTTTTGATCGCATGACAGCCCTACCAGGAATACATCCAACCCAAATTGGCAACCCTAATGCCAATGCACTTCAAGCCTGAGCCTCAGCTTCCTCTGGTGTTGCAGTCCTGAGATCCCACACAGTTCTGCCAAATGCCTCTCACTTCTGATCTCCAGCTCTCTCTTACTTCATGAACTGCTGCAATTCAGGAGTGCTGGATCTAGGGATGCCCTGGGTACAGCAGCACCCCCGGCTTGAAGTGGTTTCCATCATATGCAGGGTTTAGTTTTGTTCAGTGACTTTCAGCACCACCACTATAAAAACTGTTCCAGTACCCCTGCTGCATTGGGTTGGATAAAGTCCACCAGTAAAGGGGGAGCTGGAGTGTGACGCAAACATTCTTTTTCAAAAGGTTGTGGTGAAATTTAGGTCATCGGCAGAGAAGGTGGCTCTCATCAAAAGTTACAAAAATCCCCAAAGAAGCCAAGTTCAGTCCTGAAGGAAGTAGGCAAAACTCCCATTGACTTCAATTGACTACCTCGCCCAATTTCTGGTTTAGACAAAGAAAAGAAGAAATATGTGGATGAGTTATGTGGAAAGGTCATTGCCTGGCCTCCAACAAACTTTTCTAATGGGAAAGTAGGGCCAACTGCCAGTGCTGAGTTTTTCCACCCTCAGGGCTTGGAGCCTTGATGGAGAACGCTATGAGTCATCTTGATCCACAGGACACGCGGCAGAATGGTGCGAAGTCTCTGTGAGGGCAATTGTGACATTCCAAAGCAAAAGACGATGCTGCAAAAATCAATTGTCTCAGCTGAAGAAAAAATAGCATCTATTTACTGGAGGAGACAAGCTACTGGATAACCAAGTTGCTTTGAACAGAGTTTTGCCTTGCCCACACAGAGGTGGAGAGATAGAAGAAGAATTAATAATAACTGCACTCAGGATGCTCTGCTGTACACTTTAAGCCATATCAACATGCAATAAAACTCTATAGAAAAATACTTTCTTAAAATGTGGAATTAATAAAGCAAACTGAGGGGTTTGCTACTGTGAAAAAGGGCCAAGGTCAGAGTAGGAATGAGTTGTAAAGGAAACAAATATGTGTTCAACATTAGTTTTATATGAAAAGCCAACTTTGCAGTGAAAGCTGTAAAAATGGGAAGAGATGTACTAAGACAGATGTCAGGGGAAGAATATTCCACATGTTAGGGCCCACTGCAGTCATGCCACCATTGCATACAAATTTAAAAGGCAAGATTAACAGGCTGATTACCACACAGCAGGTGGTGTGTGTGATCAGATACCTGTCGGGATGAGGCTTAGGGGAATGGTTTTGCATGTAACTCAAGCCTACACCACAGAGGGCTTTAAAACCCTGGAGTGCCAGTTTAAAATTAAGCTACATCTATGTACAGCCAATATAAAGACTGCATGGCAGGCGTAATTTGATCCTGGTTGTTCAAACCGGTGAGCAAACATGCTTCCAGCGGCTGAACAAGTTGTGAATGATGGAGAAGCTCTGCTGAGAGCTCCACTCAGACGGAATTACAATAATAAACTGCACGGGAGCATGAGGGCCTGCAAGGTCATTGCAAGATAGATAAAGATGCGACCAGGACAAACTGTGCATCTGAAATAAACACTTTATTACGACGTCTGATGCACAGCTTACCATGGACAAAGATAGAGCCAGTGTTTTAAACATCATTCACTATCCCAGAGCAAGCCCCCTCAACAGCAGGGGCACAAAGCAAGAGAGAACTTTCTTGTTACGATGAGTATCCACTGCCATGATTTTTGATACCGCAGGCCTTGAAAACAAGACAGCTTGATGCATCCTTCTTCTGAAATCAGCCTAGCATTTCTCCAGGGCAGGGACTACATTTTCATGGTCTATGAGGTATGAACAACATAGTCTTGGCAAGAGGCCTCATTTATATAGTGAACACATGGTGGGGGATACTACTTATTAGACCTTTAGTGAATAACACATAAGTATCTATCACCACAGAACACCCCCTGTTTTCTATTAATGGCTCAAACCACAGGATGGCAATTTCAGACACCAGCAACTTCCTTCTTTTGCTGAAGCAATAACCCACAGGCATTTGTTCCACAAATTACTGAGAAGTCGCCTATCCCCCAAATGACTAGCTATATCCAATCAAAAACAAATAAAAACCAATTCCTATCCCTGACCAGTGTAGCCTCACCTTCAAAGAGAGGTGGAATCAACCCAGGATGTCACTGCATGTAAAAATGCACCTGGAACTGAATAGCCACTACCTGCTCAATCACTTTCTTAGCAAGGGAATAAGTTAGACTTGGTGATAACTGGCAAGCATGCCAGTATCAATAAATGGGCCCCGAGGAGGGGCAGGCCTCTGCATAGTTGAGGATAGTCTGTCTCCAACCCTTGTTAAACAGACATGAATACTGCCTGACAATAATGGCCCCCACAGCTACTCCACTTGCCTTAAGCAACCAAGATAGACAAGGTTTGGAACCACAGCTGGTAAGTGTCAGAAAAGAACATGGGCGTCCTTCTTGAGAGACAGTCTCCCTGTAGCATACTGCAACAGTGTGATCAATGGTGGTTCTTGAGCTGGAGCTGCATCAGTATAAAAGAAGGGACTGCTGGCAGGTTATTCTCCATGGAGGAATGCTGACTCCCCTTCCCCTGAGTCAAAAGAGCCAGCAACTGTGTCCTTCAGGGAATTCTACAAAGCCTCTCTCCTTCCCTCTGGTCTTTTGGCAGGAGAGGAGCACAATAAAGGCCAGTATTTGTAGCTGTGATGGGGTATTTGCAGTGTGTTGTTTGACTGGTTGGCTGGCTGGTTATTTACTGGTTTTGGGGAAGCTGCTAAGGTTTTACGTCATTAAATTTTAATTAAAAATAATATTAAAGGCACCTCAATTGAGATTTTCAAAGCCGATAGGGTATTTAGCTCCACAGCACCCCTAATCTCCTTTCAAAAATCTCAACCCTTGAGTCTAGAAAAAGCACTTCCTCTCACACCTGTTTGTTATATATCTAAATAAATCTAACCCAGTTCACTATCACTCTGAAAAGAAACGTTATTATTGGACAACAACAACAACAACAACAACAAAAGCAATTTTCAAGAATCTGGACCCTGGTAAAGCAAAGCCCTTAAGCTGAACCTCACAGACGTGAGCAGTTTCACTGAAGTCAGCTGGCTACTCACGTGAGTAAATGTTCACAGGATCAGGACCTTAGTGCCCATAAAATCAGCATTCGGGGGGGGATGAGGCAGCTCAGGTTCCCATTTTATCTCTGAAAAAATTTGTGGCATGTTTGAAGTCAAATTCTACATTTTTGGGGATGCAAACTTGGCCAAAATTGTGGTTGGTAAGATTACTAAGAAAAATTGTCCTACATTATTATAGGTAATAGCTTATTAAGTATAGACAGTGTACATTGTACAACATACAAAGACAGTTTCAAAGAGCCTACAAACTAAAAGATGGAGACATACAAATTTTGTGTCTGTGTGTGTGTTTGAATGGTACTAGTAGTGTGTCTGCTATCAGTGTTTGAGTGCCTCTCTGTGTGTGTTTCAATGTGAGTTTTTGCTGGATCTGTGGTCTCGATGTGTATGTGTATTTGGATAAATGTGTGTATTTGCTGTCAGTCTGTATGTATGATGTCAGTGTGCATGTGGCTCAGTGTGTGCATTTACTGTTTGTGTCTCTGTGTGCATTTGCTGTTAGTGTGTAATGTATACTCTTGTGTGTGTGACTGTGTATTTGCTGCCTGTTTGTTGTCCATGTGCTCCGTGTCTCATAGTGTGTATTTGCTGTATCTCTGTGTGTTTGCTGTCAATGTATGTGTGCTCTCAGTATGTGTTTGCTGTCAGTGTGTGTTTGCGTGCTGTATCTGTGTGCATGTACTCTGTGTGTGTGCTGAGTGTGTGCTCCACTCTGTGTGTGTGATTACGCTTGCGCTGAATGTGTGTTTAATCAGTGTGTATGTTTGACTGTCTCAGTGCATGTGAGTGTGACTGTAGTTTCAGCAAAAAGAACAGGAATACTTGTGGCACCTTAGAGACTAACACATTTATTTGAGCATAAGCTTTTGTGGGCTACAGTCCACTTCTGCATCCGATGAAGTGGGCTGTAGCCCAGGAAAGCTTATGCTCAAATAAATGTGTTAGTCTCTAAGGTGCCACAAGTACTCCTGTTCTTTTTGCAGATACAGACTAACACGGCTGCTACTCTGAAACCTGTCCTTTCAGTGCATGTTTTCCCACTGTGTGTGTTTGCTCTCAGTGCCTGGGATGACCCGCCTCTCTGTGTGAGGCTTTGTGGCTGTGCGTGTGTTTGCTGTGTGTGTGACTGGCTCGCGGTGTCCGAACATCTTTCCAAGCAGCGGGGCGCTTCTTTCCCAAAGTTAGGTAACAGGCCCAGTTCTTTGCAGCCCGATTGGCTGCGGCGGGTCCTACCAGCCAATCCTGCCAGGCGGCCCCGGCCCAGCCAGTCAGGAGGCCAGTTCCAGCAGCGGCCCGCTGGGCGGGGAGCGGGAGCGAGGACGCGGCTGGGAGGCGGGCTGGGCTGGGGACAGGCTGCTGCTCTCGCTCGCTCGCTCTCATCTGCCCAGCCCAGCGCTGCTCAGCCAATCCCGCGCCGGGCACGGCCGCGGCTTCTCTCGTGACTCCCATTAGAGGCATCTGCGCGCTGCACCCCCCGGGCCCCGCCAGGAGTGGACACGGCATGTCCGGCTGCGACAACCTCGGCGTCCCGCCTGCCATGGACTTTCCCGAAGTGCTGAAGTCGCTGCTGGAGTACTCCTTGCCCTGGGCCGGCACGCGCTCCGGTAGGTCCGCCCGGCGCTCGGCTGCGCTCCCCGGGAGAGGGCGAGGCGGGGTGGGGGTGCTGGTGAGACCGATCCCCGGCCCTAGGAAAGGGGCCAAGCTGCCGAGCCTTTGGGGCTCTGCTCCCAGCGAGCCAGGGGCCCGCGGTGGGAACGAGTCATCCAGGGGGTTGGATGTTTGTGGGGCAAACTGTGTGTCTGCTGCGGCAGGGGGTTACTAATGGAAAGCGGGGCAGGGAGCAAGAGCGATGTCCCACCCTCTGTACACGGAGTCTCTTCCTTTCTGGACTTTCCCTCTTGCTGTGTTCCTAGTACAGTCCCGCACAAACCAGATGCAAAAAACCCAGTAGGTCCCCTAATGCAAACTCTTGTCCTCCCCGGGGCAGTGCAGGATACATCAAGCCACCTTTGCTTGATGCACTCCGCGCACTGGGGAATCGCTACACCCAGGGACTTTTCAGTTTTCAGGTGGGATAGTTACATGTCCCTTGCAGGCTGCTTTGTGGTTGTTTTAACTCGTTCCTGGCTGAGCAGTGTTCTGGGTGGGAGTGCACGTGGAAATGCCATGGCACACCTCAGTCATGTTTGGGCATGTGCCTCCTTACCTTGCAGATTGATGTTCACTGAACTAAATGTTCTGAAGAAACTGCTGCCAAGACACAGATATGTTTCTGTGGCAGCAAAGGAGGCTAACATGGTACAGGAGAGGTGCACCAGAAAAGGCATTAATGAAAGAATCTCTTAACCAAGGAGAGAGGCTAATGGGATACAAGTGGGGGCGGGTACACTGGTAGTAAGTGGCTTATGGCACAGAATAAAGGCAGCTGAAGATTTAATTAGAGACAAGAGGACCTATGACATTAGGAAGATGAGTGATGATGAAGGGATTAATATAGCTCCCCACCTCTCTGAAGGGATTCATTTTGTCAAGTCCCTGTAGCACAGTCCTTCTGTTGTTGCCTGTAAGTTCACTCCCTCCCTTGCTGGGACCTTGTACAATAACCAGGCTGTTATATAATATGGAGCTGGATGGCTGGTCCTGGACGTGTTTCTGAGCTATCCAGTGCCATGGTGAAAAGCTGACTGAGAGGGGAGGGTGCAGTTGTGGCAGAGCGAGGAAAGCAGTGTCACTAGTGCAAGTGCCTGGATGTTGCTTTGGCCAAGGTTGGATTAAGTAAATTCCTTAAATCCTTGGTGTCCGGGTTCAGCAGAGTGAAGCAACTGATTGGAATCCATCTAACTTAGGAGACCTGGGAAGAATTTGTTGATGGGGCTACAGAGGAAATTCTATGATTATTGGAGGGACGCATTTGGTCTTAATTGGACATGACTTTCTTTGGCTGCATGGGGGTATGGTACCATGACAACTCCCTCCCTTTGCCTGGGGACCTCCCTGAATGTTCCCTAAGTCTCCTTTAGTTCTTAGTTCCCTATTAGTACACCTCCCTGCCAGAGCCAGCCTTTCCAACCTCCTTTTTCAGGGACCAGGTCTGTCATCACACATACACACCCCTTCTCCATTTTACACACACTCTGCTATCCTGCAGCAGCCCTCCTAGTGGTGCTGATTGCACACATATGCCCTACCTGGTCATAGGCTCCTTATTACATATCCTCCCACCACATCAGAGCTGTGCTTCTGCTCACCCCCTTTGGAGCTGAATTCCCCATCACAGGCTTCCCAGTGTAAAAGCTAAGCCCACTCAGGATTCCCATCTTGCATGTTCCAAGTCTTAGTACCAGAGCTAAAGAGAAACTGACAGTTACATTTGCAAAATCTAAATAAAGAAGGAGGGCTCAGTGGATGTTGTAGTTTCCAGTGACCTACTGCACGCATCCACTTTATTCCATTGGTGACTAGACTCTTGAGTATCTAATCCCAGGAAGAGTCCAAGGAAACGTTCCCAAACCAGCCTCTCATATCACTGTCTGAGGAAGAGCCAGACACTTGACACCCATGCAGAGTGCACTGTGCAGGATTCCACAAGAAGCTCCCTGCAAACTCCTATTAAGGCCTGTGCAAAAAATCATCTTTGTGTAAATTAAACACTTCCTGTGCACAGCCACATGCCTGTGACTGTACAAAGCTAATCCTCATGTTCAGCATCTGCTAAACTCATCTGGGAGTAAGTCAGGGAACGAGGTCAGCGTTAGGCACAAGCACTGCACCTCGACCAGACCAGCTTCCACTTTTGGGGCCTAGAGGTGAGGGAGACACTGTGCGTCTAATTCACTGCCTCAGTACTGTAGTTTAGATTCCTTACAGATCATAAAACCAACCTTGCCAGGGAAACTGCAGTCTTGAACAAAATGGTGGGAAGCAGATATGAGGACTGTAACCAGTGACAAGCACTCAGTGACACCTCCTCTGCTAAGTCCTCATTTCCCCTGAGAGATTCCTGCTCCTTTTAAGTCTTCACAGGCTGAGTTCTCTTCTTAGCTGGAGGAAGTTAGCACATGGTGGAAACTTCATTTACAGTCCAGTTGCCCCACACAGAGCATTGTGGTCTGCATATGGAGGATTTATTATGAGTAGTCTGGTGCATGCATTTAATTGCCCCTTGCTGGATAAAACATTAAATCTTCTTATTTGTGTATTTCTATCTTCTACTGGCTGAGCTAGAGGAGATTGGCTGTGTGTATGTGGACACTAATTGCCTACTATTTAGAATCTGTAGAGGGTATATATCAGTTCTATTCTTTTTAGTTTTTTTTCACTGTGCTCATCATCTTGGTATCCTCAAATCTTCCAGTGCTGCATTGAGCAACATGACCAATTACCATCACGTGCTATCTCTCTTCATCATTTCTCCCCCTGGGGCATGGGTGGGGAATTTGTTTGTGTATTTTGATGTACTTTGAGTTTGTATTAGTGAAGGTCAAGTCAAAGAATGTTTGCCTTGCAACTGGGACGAAAGTGATTCTGTGGGAGTGAGTTGCATGGTCATGGTCTGACCCATGAAAATGCATAAATGAGCTTCATCTTTGTGGTAGATAATGGCACTTTTGCCAGAGGAGTGCAGTTCCCCTCTGGCTGAATTATGGAAATGGCTCTTTTAGATATGGGGTGGACAGTCTTGGGCATGTGTCACATAGTCCTCCACTGGTTGGAATATATTATTTATTCATCACCGCAGATGTGTCTGGCACTTTTACAGTCAAGTAAAAGACAGTGTTGCGGTTCAAAAAAGTATACGTTTGAAGTGTATATCACTCGTCTATGAGCTTGTTAGCTCTGCTAGATGAGCTACTGGAGATACTCTTAACGCCTGGCTGGGTAGAGATCTGTGGTTTTTTTTTAAATGAAAGATTGCAGGATGTAGTCCCTCCACTTATGCATTTCAGTGGCAAGTGTCATGTATGTATTTGAGTGATACAGGAAACATTCAGCAGGAACAGCGGTGGGAAATTGGTAAAGACAAGATAGAAAAACAAGAACTCATAGATCACCCCATCCACACCCTGCCAATGGCACATTGTAACTCTGGGTAGTTTCTCACCAGCTTCACCAGTATAGTTATATTGGGTCTGCACTTCTAAATCCAGCACCATTTTCCTTGTTTGTTTGAGGGCTGGAAACAACCACAAAGTTTCTTCCTTCTCCTAGGGGTTTGACATCACATGGGACACATAGCTGCTATTGTCATGATGCAGGACAGGGTGAGATCATATCCATGTCACATAGTATCCCATCTGGAGGTTGTGTTAGATTTGATCTCCCCTGATGTTGACCATAGAGAATAAATTTGTTTGCATGATGATGTTTGAATTTAAGCAGACTGGTAGAGTGCTCTGCCTCTTTACATTGCCTTTCACCTAGTTTCCTTATGCCTGTCAATACACTAAGGTTCCCATTAATCTAAAGTCAAATCTAGTGATAATGTTTATCTTCCCTGCTTTCCTCTAAGAATAAAAAAGCTAAAGATGTTTTTGGAGCTTCCATCTTACTCAGCAATATTCCCTGGATGAAAAATTAAGGAATAGATTTCCAAAAGTACTCAAGGCCAGAGTTTCAAATGCTCATTGCCTACCATTAGGGCAAGATTTTCAAAAGAATGTTGCATTCAGCAGGTACAATTGTGATACTGGCAGCCAGATTTCAAGAGCTCAGCACCTAGCTGGCTGAGCTTTCTTGAAACTCTGCCCCAGATTGTGTTCTTTTGAAAATGTACTCCAAGAAGCAGAGCAGGTGCTGGTCAAGCAAAAATTATAGATGACTTGTGTGCAAGGAGGATGATCATACACATCACTTCTTCAGACCCATGAGGGAGGAGGGGGGCTGAGTCTGATTTCACATTTTTTTCATTGTGATATCATGATCTCTTTGGCAAGACAGATGCCGTCTATGTTTGTGCAGTGCCTAGAACACCATGAAAGGGTTCTTGGTTGGCCTCTCAGCACTAACATAATAAAGATAAAATAGAAGCACGAAATGATACCGCTACTAGGGAGAAGCAGAGGGTGGGAAGGGAAAAGGAAAGAGGAAGAAATTAATGTATTGCTAGGGTGTTTTGCTGTCATTTAGCAGCTGCATACAAGCGGCCCTCGTATCACGTGATCAGCCTTGTCCTCACTGGTAAGGTGACCAGCTGGGGCCAGCCCGGAGTGGCGCTGAAGTAGTGCGACCCCTAGTGTAGACAGAGGCTGTTTGCCTGACAGCGGGCACGTCGCAGCCTGGAGTCGTTAACCCTGTGCACACACACGAGGCACTCGCGCTGGGGGAGCCACTGGGCGGGAGGCCAGCGGGACACAAGTGGGGCAAAATCCCCCGCGCGGCCGAGCGCTGGCAGCAGCCCGAGCTGGGATCTCCGAAATCCGGCCCCCACCTCCTCTGGGGCCGGCCCCGCCCGCCCGCTGCAGGGAGCGGGGCCGATGGGGGTGGGCGGGGCCGCGCCCCTGTGACGGGCAGGATCCGCCCCCCCGGAGCGGGCTCAGCAGCTAATGGGCTCGCGACTCCCGGCCCCAGAGGCTGCTCCCTTCCAGTGACTGGGCTCGCGCGCTCTCCTCCGAGCGCCGCAGCAGTACTGTGCGCGCGGCTGTTTTCAAACCCCCCCGCTCCGCGCGCGCGGGGTCTTTGGAAGAAACGGCAGAGGCGGCGACGTGAATGCTTGGGGGCGGGACTAACATGCTAATGAGTCGCACTCCTTCCTTGCGCTTTCCTGGCCCGCGCCGACCGAACGTGTCCGCCTATGGCCAATGGGCGCGCGTCCCTCGAGCGGCGCAGCCAATCACAGAAGGCGGCCTGGGTTGTGGGCGGGAAGTGAGGGAAGCTCGCGCTCATGAATAAAGAAGTAAGGCGAGGCTGGACTCGCGGCGTCAGCGGCTGGCGCGTGCGCCTTGGCGGTGTCTTTCCTGGAGCGGCTGGCGCAGCCCTAATTCGTAGCCTTCCGCTGCGGGGGCCTCGGCGTTGACACCGCTCGCCGGACAGCGGGGACATGCCCGGCCGCGCCGCGCGCCAGGAGGCAGCAGCGGGGAGCGCGGGGGCGGCCGCCTCCGCGCAGCAGGAGCGGAGCCTGGCGGGCGCCTTCCCGCTAGTGCTGAAGAAGCTGATGGAGAATCCTCCGCGGGACGCGCGCCTCGGTGAGGGCGGGAGCGCGCACGCACGGCGCGACCCCGAGAGCGGCCGGAGCGCGCGTGCCGAGGGGCGGGGCGAGTCCCCGGTCCCCGGGGCGGGCCCGGCTGCGTGCTAGGGCCGGGCCGGGGCTCCAGTGGCTGCGGGCGGCACCAGCTGGACGGGGGCGGGGAGAGATTCACCCCGTCCGGTATCTTCCCCCTCCCTAGCCCCAGGGCTGCCCCGAGGGACGGACCTGCCCGGGGTCTGGCTGCAGCCTCGGGGCTTTTCGCCAGTGCAAAATACCGCAACGTCAAACAACAGAAATCCCCCCTCCGCCCCCGGCCGCAGCTCGGCCTGTCCCGCAGGGCTGGGCTGGGCTGGGCTCCCTGCTCCAGGCGTGGCCACCTGCTGCCCGCAAGTGTCCAGTTGCCTGACCACTCCAGCCGAAATCAATGTGATTTACAAAACTGTGTCATCAGTGTCATGTGCATTTGGTTCACTGATTATATATACTTATACCAGTACTCGGAGATCTCAGGCAAGACTGGCTCTATTATGCTGGGCACTGGACAAATGCATAGAAAGATACAGCCCTATCTGAAGAGCTTGTGATCTACTATCAGCATGTGTGTTCCTGCTAGCGTTGGGGAGTCCCGAGCCTCTGGCTGGCGAAGCAATTACTTTCTCATCCAGGTTTTTTTCGTTTGCTATGAATTAAATTTTCTTTTGTGCCTTTAAACGTAATGTGCAGAATACAGCAGATTGAAGTAACAATGATACCCTGTATCACAGTGCTGTGCTTTTCAACAGAAACCTCATTCTTGCCTTGAGCCTTCAGAAGGCCTATTCCACCTTGATTCTGTTCCTGCTAAGGAAGTAGTTTGAAGTAATGTCTGCCAGAGTAATTGGGGTAGGGTTTTCTAAGGGTTGGTATGCAGGATCTTCTAAAATCACAGCAGGGCTAAAAGGCTACTTGTCTCTCTGTGTGGTTGACCCTACTGTGACAGTCAGCAGCAACCCCCTAACAGCTAGTACTGGCAACCATTAGGGAAAATTGAACACCTTACGGACACAGTAGCCTAAACTTTTAAACTGTCTTCCCTTATTGGTCTTAAGGCAGTTGAAGCTGGTCCTAAGCCGGTTTTTGCTAAGCAAATTGCAGAAGTGCAGGGTTTGCTAACCACCAATCAAATCCTAACAGAACCAAAGCTTGTGTGTGTATAAAAAATTCCTGGTTTTTGTATAAAATAAAGTTTCTGTACCAAGGCACAAAACTCTCCTTTCTTCTGCAAAATAAAGCAACCTTTCCTTATCCCTGTCTGGCTGTCATTGGCTGTCAGCTAGGCAGACCCAACATTTCGGTAACACTGCTGGCCTACTGACTGATCTATTCCATCTGCTTTGGAACAGCCCAGTGTTCTCAGGTTTGTGCATTGTGCTCTTTGCCAGGCTTCCCTATGTGAACAGTGAAGAGCCAGTAGGATTTACATCTCTCTGGAGTGTGTCATTCTAGTGATGACGTTGTTTTATTCGGAATCAGAATGATGGTGTTGTCTAATTCTACATTGCAGCATGAGGAAACTTAGTTTACAATTGCTGAGCATTCTTGCAAGTATATATTTATACTTTGATCACACTTGCTGCATGAATTTATACTGCTGTATACACTTCCCGCACAATAGCCTGTATGTAGACTTCCAAACCCCAAATGAACATCCCGTCAAGCAGTAATTACCTGGGGTTCCTGGTTTCCACAGAGCAATCTTCTCTGTATTGCCTAAAGTAAGATGAGCTCTCATCCAGGTACTCTTGTGTGGGAGTGAGCACCTCACAAAACTTGAAAAAAATCTCATTGCTCTGCAGCCATTCCTCCTCATCCCAGGTCTTGACCATCATGCTTTCACCAGTCAGCGGATGTGCTTCTGCCCCCAAAATGGTACTCAGTCCAGTAAGGTCTAGAGATAGGCACCTGATCTGAGTATGAGTGAGGTGTGGTTTCATGGACAAAGTAGTGTCATTATTTAAAGCTGTCTTCTAATTCTTATGGGCCTTATTTTTTGCCAAGATTCTACTCAGTTTATCTATGAGCTTCAGCAACCAGTTGACTAGGCTTCCAGGAATTCAGTCAGAAATGGGCTTTGCTTAGCATAGAGACAACTGTGCTTCTCTTGCGTATGACCTATAGGGTAGTTTATACAGAAAATTTCATCAATCTCTGGGGAAAATTCAAAGATGTTCTCCTACAACCTCCCCTTTTGGGGAACTGTGTGGTAGGTATTTTGACCTATAACTAACTGTTGGAGGGAGTACTGTGTGGGGACACTGAATGTTTTCAGGAACAAATGCTTTTATAAATGCTTAGCTGAACTGTTACAGCTAGCATTAGATGAACTTTGTCTTATTTCCAAACTGAATATGAAAATCCCCATTTATTTATTCCCCCCCCCCCTTTCTTGTACCTAGTCTTTCCCTCCTTGCACTTATCTCCCAACTTCAGGATAAACTTTCTTGTTACCTCAAAGGCTTCTTAATAGTTTCCATTGTAACCTGACCCTTCCGCATGTACTTTTCCTGTCTTCCAGGAAAAGCCTGTGAGAAACAAGATATCTGCCATAAAGCCTAAAGATAATCAAATCTAAACTGTGGTGAATCATGGTGCTTAGGAGCATGTGTATTATTCCACCCCTGGGGGGATTGTTGGCAGTGTGGATTAAACAGAGGGCCTCAGAGCTAAAAGACCCTGCTCTTTTAGCTCCAAGACTTTAATGTACTTGTAAATCTCTGTGGCCTACCTGTTCTATGGAGACAGACAAACTCTTAAGTGTGGGTTACACATGGAGATTGGGCTGAGTAAACTGATGTAGAATGTGTCCAGGAGTGAATTTCCTTGCTCTGATGGAGTCTGTATTGAACTCTTACCATTATTTAAACCTAATCTTTAATCTTCTAACCCATATTTTACACAGTGACCTTTGTTTTTGTCTTTTAGATAAAGAAAAGGAGAAGGAAAAACTCGAGGAGGATGAAGCAGCAGCTGCCAGCACTATGGCAGTCTCTGCCTCCCTCATGCCTCCCATCTGGGACAAAACCATCCCTTATGATGGAGAATCTTTCCACCTGGAGTACATGGATCTGGATGAGTTCCTCCTGGAGAATGGAATCCCTTCCAGCCCTGCTCACCTAGGCTTGAACCAGAACCCGCTCCTGCCTGTGGCTGAGCTGGAAGGCAAAGAGCTTGCCAGTGCGTCTGCTGCCTCTCCTCCCTCATCATCTTCCACTGTAGTTTTCCAACCATCTGAAGCTGCCTCCGGCACAGGTAGGTGAAATACTTTGAAGCCATGTGGATGGTTTCTGTTGTTGTTGTTATATGTAAAGAGGCCTCCTTAACCTGGGGAGAAGCATTACCACCCTGTGGAGATTAGCTTCAGAAGCTTAAACAGCATAAATGTGTTTAGCCTATAGAATTTAATTCATCTGTAAATTCCTGCTAATCTTTATGAAGAGGTCTTTCCCACTCCCAAAATAACTTAGGGCTTGTCTACACTTACTGCTGCAGTGATTGATGCTTTGGTCGTCAATTTAGTGGGTCTAATGAAGACCTGCTAAATCGACCACTGATCGCTCTCCCGTTGACTCCTGTACTCCACTTGATCAAGAAAAGTAAGGGGAGTCGATGGGAGAGTGTCTCCTGTCAACATCACGTAGTGTGGACCCCAAGGTAAGTAGATCTAAGCTATGTTGATTTGAGTTACGCTGTTCATGTAACTCAGATTGCGTAGCTTAAATCGACTTTTCCCTTAAGTGTAGACAAGGCCTTAGTGCCACTGCTGCTTAGCCACTTCACATTAGTGTGTCTGATTGCAATCTTGTGGATGCTGATGCTAGAGCTGGGGAATGAGCCCAACTAAAATAAGAACCAGCCCAAACATTCTCCCACAACTGAAGCAGGACTTTTTTTGAGGTTTTAACATCTGTCTTTTTAAAAAAATCACATTGCTTCTGTGCTTCACATTGCTTCTGTGCTATTTTTTGTTTCTAGTTGGAATTGGAAAATCTGAAATACCAATAAAATTAGCCTTTCTAATTGGTACTTCTAACCTAGCAAGAGTCTGGAATTCCTTGAATTCTTGTTGTTACTATAAGATCTGCAGACTTGATAGGTTCAGATAAGCTTTTGAACACCTTGGTGGTTCAGTCCATTGAGGTAAAGCAGTAGTAATTAGTGTATGTCCAATGAACTTTACTTTATGGAAATGTTATAATAAAGCTTGTGAAATGTGACAGCTAAGTTTTTTTTGGACAGAGGCTGTTTATACTTTAGTTTGAAGCTCCAAGGAATGCTTAGAAGTCTCTTGAGTACCTGAGGTGAGAAAGGAGAGACGAAAAAAAATAAAAACACATTTCTGGTGCCTCCACCGTAGCTACTCATGATCTGATCCTAGATGGCGGTGTGCATATCCGGAGAGGAGCTTCACTTTTCAGTTTAGTGCTGGACTTGGGAATTCCACACAAAAACACTGCACAGACTTAATGGCTATTTTGTGAGAGAAGAACCTGCAAGAAGGCTTTATGGAAAGGGCCTGAACCCTCACCCCCTTTCCACAAACCTGGTAGACAAATGCACAGCATGGAATACAAGGTTTTTCAGCAGGAGAGAGGAAAGAAACCATCATCAAGTGCTCACTTGTGGACTCTGTGTTTATATATGATGTGTTTTATGTTATCCTTTTGGGTATAGTTTTTGTTGTTGTTTCTCCTAAACTCTTGTGTAGTGTTGCTAATGTTTTACTGCCCAGATATGTGGCTGCATTTCACTAGCGGAAGAAGAGATTCATTTATCCCTGCCTATATTTCACTTCGTGCTACAATTTGCTGTTCATCTGCATGAAAGATGTTTATACACATAAGCTTACTGTAATGTGACTTTTAACTTGTGTCTTTAAAGGTCATGCTACCAGTCTGTTTCTGTCACAGTACACATCTCTTCCACACCAGGCCCGCTCTTATTACTCTTCCCTTTACATATAACAAATAAGGAAGAACGTGATGTGTGGATTTTTATCAAACCTCTATTTTTCATGCTGAAAATCAAATTTTGTGTGATCTTCAGTGGACTGAGTGAGAGAAATCTCCAGGCCAGCTCGTGCTTCTGTGGGAATTTCTGAGCCATAAATGGCAGGGAGCTAGAGCTCTGAATTTTTGATTTCACTCTGTTGGAGCAAATACTTCTTGTACATAGCAAGGTGCGCATGGCCGCAAGATTTTTTGCTGAAGGGAGAAACTGATATCTTTCTGCCATTTTTATCTTCTTGTATATCTCATTCTGGGCATGCATGCCCAGGGCTTGTATTTCTTCCATGGTGAAGGAGTTTATCCAACATTTCTGTGTAAGGCTGAGATATTAGTTCCATTCCCTGCAAGATATATGTCTTGTACAGTACTGCGTTCACTATTAAATAGAAGTGAGAAATGTGACACACCCTAGGACAGTGAGCAGAGATGCCCATATATGGGTACTTGGATTTATTTTCTTCATCATGCTGATCTCCTATTCTGATGTTTACTGCCCTTTACTAGAATCCTCCCCAGAGAGTGAGAGAGAGACTCCGAGCCCTGTTGATCCAGACTGCATTGAGATTGATGTAAACTTTAACCCCGACCCTGCTGACTTAGTGCTCTCCAGTGTGCCCGGTGGTGAGCTCTTCAATCCTCGCAAGCACAAGTTTGCTGAAGAGGACCTGAAACCACAGCCCATGATTAAAAAGGCCAAGAAGGTTTTTGTCCCAGATGAGCAAAAGGTAACAGACTTATTATATCAGACTGATAAGGCTTTACTCAGAGTGTGTGTGTGGGGGGGGGTGTCTTTTTTTTTTGTATGTTGAAATACATTTGGGGCAAGGCCAATATGTGCCATACCTACAGAGTTGAGTGGAGAACATTGCTCAGAAGAGGGTTGGCAGGCTGACTCCTATTCAGCTGAAAGGCCCTTACTGCTTTGTTAACTTGGAGCAGTGAGTGAATTGTTGGGCAGGAGTGACTTGTGGTGGTAGACACAGAAAAGGATGGAAAAACTAAGTTGTCTCAGCTCATTCCTCCTTTGCTCTTCCTCACTAATGCAAATTTGCACCCCACACTGTATACTGTCTTCATGGTCATGTTCTCATTTGCCAGTGCTTTTGTTTAGTCCAGTTCTAAATGCCCTGCACGATGAAACATTAATCATTTTCACTGGGAGACTATTCCACAGGCTAATAGACGTAGCTGTTAAGAAATTGTTCTTGATGTCCAGCTGAAATGTTCCCTTTATTGAATTTCATCTCCGGTTTAGTTCCCCACCCCGGACTATCCTAAATAGGCTTCTTGTGAGGAGACAATCTTCCAGTACCTGGTTGCCTAAACTTCAGTTAGTATCTGAGCCTAGCCAACCCAACAGCTTCCTGCATGAGCTACAGGAGGAAGTCCAATAGCAAGTAGGATGCCTTTTTTGGGTAGGATGACTCTTGTGGCAGGGCAGGAAGGTAGCTGTTTGATGCTGGATATGAAATACTGAGCTGTCAGATTGGCATTTTCTCTTTTTTTTTTTTTTTTCTTTCCTACAGGATGAAAAATATTGGACAAGGCGAAAGAAGAACAACGTGGCAGCAAAGCGTTCCCGTGATGCTCGGCGACTGAAAGAGAATCAGATCACAATCCGAGCAGCCTTCTTGGAGAAGGAGAACACTGCCCTCAGGACAGAGGTGGCAGAGCTGCGCAAGGAAGTGGGGAAATGCAAGAACATTGTCTCTAAATATGAGACCAGATACGGACCCTTGTAAGCAACACCCTCTTTCCTTGCTAGGGCTCCTTGTTTAGCTCTTGGACTTCTCTGCCTTCTGTAGAGACTCCCAGAAATAACATGTTTGGAGGCTTTGTCATTGTGCATCTATAACAAAGATGTTGCTTCTGATGGCACAACTTGGTCAGGTCCTTTCCTGACCCTTGTGGTGCCAGAATCTAAGTTGTGTCCATCTTTTACAGCTTTGTGTTAACACTGCTAGAGCAGTTGGTGATGCTAATCTAAGAGAATGGATTCATCCATCCAGGGGAATAAAAGTGAATCTGTTTAGATTGTTGGACAAGGCTTTTGCTTTCTGTTCTAATCTCCATTTTAAATGGAAAGAGAGCTGGCTGAAGTGCAAAAGTCTCCTGTCTCTGTTCGTGTTCTCTCTCTCTTTTTTTTAAAACTTAGTTTTATAATTGGGGATACAAATGGGTGCTGCAGGACAGCATCATTAAAAAGTTCCTTTCCCAGTTCCTAAATATTGGAATGTAGCTGATCAGCACCCATTGTGCAGGGCTCTGTGCTCTTGTTCAGGAGGAACAGGGAAACCTCCTAGGCCTGGGAACTGTCTTCTGCAGAGGTGAAGATAACATTCTGATGAATATGCATTTGTGTAAACCAGAGTGCAGTGAAAACATTGTTTCTAAACAATACATTTTTCTTTGGCTAGCTCCCAGAACCATAGGATGAGGTGCAGGGCAGAGAGCCCCACACTTCTCCTTTACCAATGTGAGGTAACGCTTTTTGAGTTCACGGCAATGGATTTTAGGGAGTGCATCGCTCTCTTCTTCATTTTCCCTAATATAGTTAGGGGACTTCTTTTCTTGAACAACTAATTATGCAGCATGTGACTCTTGATTCAGAAGTGAAGGAGAAGGGCACCACCAAACGTTGGGTCATTCACCTGTGGCCTCATCAGGTCAAACCTTAGGTCCATCTCATTTGGGAATCACCAGCACTTTGTGTTTTGGGCAATGGGGAACAAACCCAAACCACCACTCTAATGCATCTTCACAGTTGTACAAGAGTTGGTGGGGGATTTCTTCTGCACCCCTTTAAGTGATACTTGGTCCTTTTGAGCAAGCTAGGGAGAAGCCACACCCACTCTACACATGAAAAACTTACCTCACAACCAATTTGAGTGGCAGTCTCTCCATGCCAGCTGGCTTTCTCTCAAGCACATGACTTGCCCTCTTGGTGCTGAGAATGGATTACTTCCCAGCGCTGCTCCTACAATAAATGGTGCTAAAGACAAATGCATTCTTGTGTAATGTTGGAGGCTTCCTCCACCTGCAGGAATGGAGAGCTTTAGTAAGATGCCTGGTACAAAAGTAGAGTGTCATTGTTGTATGTATTTTATCCCAGGTTTATGGCAGTGAAAATGTTAGAACTGGTGGGGTTAGATGTTGGGGGATGATGTTTGTATTAGGGAGCAAGAGGAGTGTGGGAGATTTTTAGGATAGATTTGAGTGAAGGAATTAGAAACTTATAAGAGCATGTAGAAGTTATGGGGTTTCTTTTTCTGCAACAGAGATTTTGACTAGCTCAGCTTTGCGAGCTCAATGTGAGAATAACGCTGCTTGTCTAAATTCATATGTTAGCTCCCTAATGGAGTGGGGAAGGAGGCTAATCCAGCATGATGAAAGTAAATCTATACAGGGCCTGTTTTTCCCCTGCATTATTACCTGCTTGTCTGGGCTGAGCTGGTTTTTTGTGCAGCGCCAGTCTGATTCCTCCTGAACATCAAAGAGGGAGATAGCTTTGTAGCGAGAAAATAGAATCCCACACCACTGGGTTTTTTTCTTTCACAGAGTGGTGTGTAGTAGTGATAGTAGGAGTATATTGTAAATAAATTGTCACACTTACTGCTTTGCTTTATTTAAAGTGACTTATCTGATTCCGAGTGATGCAACTTTAAAGACTTCTAAAAACAAAGAAACTAAAAAGCACACATGAAACCATCTGTCTTCAGAGTGAGCAGTGAGATGTGTGAGAGGTATCCAGCACAAACAACTGACGGGGACACTGCCTGCAAGTACCCCATCTGAACTGCACGGGGGCTGGCATGATGAAAAGTGCAAGGTCTTCTTAATGCTGTGTATGGCTTTCTTATCTTTTTTGTACTAATGTTTGTCTTCTCTCTGTAATCAAACTACAGTAATGTTACTTACTGACACTTGTCAATGACACTCACAGCTCATGTCTTTCAGTCCAATCTGTTGATGACTTGTGTGAATAGTGACTCTGTTTTGATACTTGAATGAAATGGGAGAAAGGAGGATTCTAACTTAAAATGGCTTAAACTATATTGTCACTGACTTTTGGGGTTAGGGGCAGTGGAATAGGTTTTAGCTACTGCTGCAGCTGGATTCTGACAAGCATAGTATCTTGTGAGGTACTGCTGGGAGTGCTGAACCAGAGGCATCCAGGGAAAAGAGTCTAGGCGTGCAAGAAAATGTAACAGATTTGTTGAAGTAAACTAAAAAGCACCGTCGAGTGTGCTGTAGAAAGGGTAACAAATAAATCCTGTTATATACCCCAGATGGCAAATGCAGCTCCTTAACTGCTTCCTCCCGTGATATGTACATTGTGGGGAGCCCACCCCCTTCACATTTTACTTTTAAGGGGCTCTTTGTATCCCAGTAAAACAAATTACATCCATTTTCCTGTCTGCCACACCAAAATAGGGGAGAGGTGTGTACTTCTGAGCTGCTGAGCACTGTATCTTGCTGCTGGCCAGGCCAGTCAATCTGTATTGAAGCCCCAGGGGAACAGTGGCTAGCAGCTACCATGCTCTGCATCCTTCTCTTTTTTTCCTACTGCACTCTAATTCCCCAAGCACCTTGGAGAATACATCGTACATCTGTCTCATGGACCCAAAATATCCAGCAATGCCATTGTGTCATAATGGAACAGCTTTAAAAACAAAGACCCTGGGCATATATGGAGGTAGATGAGGCACTTAGAGAGCATTGCAGGGATGTTGGCCCTGTAGAAAAGGGAGGATGTCCATGGAAGGAAAGGTGCCATCAATACAGCAAGAGAATCCTAACCAGACATCATAACCAAATCTATAGGTGAAAGAAGAAATGGAATGGCTTATTTCCAGTAAAATATTGTAGGGCTGCACTTGTATCCAAGATTCTGTCAATAACATAGACATGAAGAGAGGAGGTTTTCCATATGACAAACTCTCTGCCAGGAGGCTGATTAATGGCAGACACCTGGTTGATAAAGTGCTTTTGAAAGCCTGCAAAAGGAAAAGGGCCTAAATGGGAGGCTCAGAATCCATTACAACTGAAAGTTAGGAGGTATGGTTTAATACTGTACAAATACTGTGTCTTCATCTTCCCCAGAGGGATCCTGCCCTCAGAACTTCTTAGCAGGAAGGAGAAGAGGAAAGGGAGCAATGGGGAGAAGCAGACTGTTGCAAACTTTCTTTAAACAAAGTTGTAACCAATTAATTTTTCAGTGTAACCTGGCAACGATGAATGGGCTTTATCCATCAAGTGCACTGCTTGATCTAGTCTTGCAAGTGGACCATGTGTTCAGTGTTAAAGAACATGCTTTAACTTTTTTTCCTAATCAGTAAGAAATGTTATCAATATGTAGATAATAAGATTCTGGGATTGTCACTCTGAAGCCGGTTATGTCTGTAGAATCAATGTGAAGCGATGGCAACAGCTACACAGGTAGTTGAGAGCTCTTTTTGTTCTGAATATCACCAGGTGCAGTCATTGCTGCGATTTGTGATCTGTTACTATCATAAGTTCACAGCCATTTTTGGCTTTTTTGCTCACACGACTTTACAAATTACATCCATGGAACAACACAACTAGTACTTTTATAAGTTGGAACTCTTAAGATTTGCTAGGACAGTATGTGAAAGTTTCCAAATACCTGCAAATGGGTTACTATTCCAGCATCAAATTCCTAAAATGTCAAGGATATATTACCACCTATATAAAGTGCTGCAGGGCTTACACCTTGTACTGCAGACCTGAACAACCTTTTTTTGGTGGAATTTTTTTTTTTAAAGTTTTCTAGGGCCTTGATTTTAAAGATGTTCAATGTATGTAAATATATCAACATCTTCTAGCATATATTTCCAATTACTTAGCTCTGAATTATTGTTTTTCCCAGCCATGTTAACCATTTGAAGAGAGGTGCTACTAACTGTGCCAGGTACATCTTAAGGTAGCAAGTGCAGTGGAGGTCCAGCAGCACCAGGGTTTAGGAATATTGTAAAAGTACAATCGTTGTGGCAAAAATATTTTGTGTAGTCAGCAGGAGAGCAGTGCTGCTGTCGAACTTCAGATCTGCAGAGCTCCTAAACTTTACAGAACTGAAGCTCCTGGTTATCAAAAGTCCTGATTTTACAAAGTGTTTAGTTATCTTAAAGCTGTGTAAAATCAGGGTGTGTCTGTATTGTTTTCTCCTGGCTGTGGTGGGTGAGTCCAAGACAAAGGGCAGATGCAGAGGTCACCTGACCCATTAACTTCATATTGTGCAGTAACCTAGATCTAAATCTTTACTGAGGAGAGAACATTTATTTTAGTATTTAAGGGCTTTTCCCCTCACAGAAATACAAAATCTTGACCAGCTTTGTTGGTCTTAAGTAATTCTTCTGTTGTGCATCTACCAAAACCACCACTAAAGGTTGGGGGAAGGGACAACAAAGCTAATAAAGTTCCTTGGAGATTGTCAGTATTTTTAGCCGGATGGTTCATTATTCTTTATTGTGTGGCTTTTTTAGAATACAAACGTTTAAAGTTCAGGGGGTCACAATGGAGTGGAGGGTTGTGAGGGAGGTAAAAAAGTAAGCGGAGGATAAAGAGGAGTGGAAAAAACAAAAGATAAGATTAAGCCAAAATACTAGGCTGAGCCAGAATGCTGAAACTGAGGCCGACCTGCTTCTAACTTTGGGGCAGTTCGGATCCAGATCTCAACCCCACAGCTTGGGCTCATACCCAAGATGTTCACTTTAAGTGATGGGCGCCTCCTTTTCTTCATCATATTTCTTATGATCCAAGATAGAGCATGAAGGTGAAAAGAACTTGGGAGAGTGAGGGAAGGTGCTATTATTTCTAACTACAGTAGTTATTATATTAATGTGCTCACTATGTCCATTAAATTAAGGCACTTGATTCTGACTTGCAGATGGCAGTAATACTGCACTTAGCTCATGTGGTTGCGTGAATTGCTTGACAAAGCTGCATCCATATGTGCAGCTGAGGGTGAGGTGAGGATTTGTTTACTTACCTAAATGGAATAGCAGGTAGCTGGTATCTGTCTTCTAGAGCAGCGTTGACGTATCTGTTTGCTACTGGTCAGGATAATGGAAGGATTAATCTTCTACACTCTTATGTGATTTATTGGAATATTGTATTTTGTATAACTTAGAACATGTAAATACACTTTTAAAATTAATCTGTCCTATGAAGTAATAAATAGCGCTTCCATTGTAACACCTGAAAATTGTTAGATGTGCTTCATGTTGCATGACTTGGGATTTATTTTTTTTCTAGAGAACTGCAGAAATCAAAGGGAGATTGATGTTGTGGAGTTTTAATTTAATTGTGATGCTTCCTGGTGACAAAAATATTTAAAAATAATAAACCACCCCAACCGAGAAACTTAATTTAATTTTTTTACAGTAGTCACTTAGGTGACATTCATCACTGTACTCAGACAATCCCATTTTCTGGATAGTCAGTTTTGTTGTTGGCCAGTAACATTTGGAAAGCACTCCTATTGGTCAGTTTCATAAAAAGCGCTGTGCGAATCCAGAAAAACAGTAACTTTTGTTTTTTAAATTGGTTGTGGCTTAAATGTAGCCCTCTAACCAGACTTCAGTGTCATTGACTGTTACTGCAACTCAGCCATAACCTAGGTAGTTATGTTGTGTGTACACAAATGTATGGTTATCCTACTCGCACACATTTTGGTGCGTGAAGAGCTCCATTGACTAAAGACTTGAGTTTTCAGTGCATTTTCACTGGATACTGCACAGATGGAACTTTCAGCAGCCAGTCAAATTCTTTTTGTGTCAATTTTAGACTAGAAGAAAACAAAATTAATGGTTGAGAATCATGGTCAATGTGTTAGGAAGTAACTTGTCCTTGTCCTTCAAACTTTATCTAGCACTGGGGCCCACAGCCCTGTGATGAAACCTTTCCCCTGACATACCTTCAGCTCACTGACTTTAACTGATGTACAGCAGTGGCCTCCACTCCAGTATCTGCTGCTGCAGCATTCCATTGAAATAACAATGGAAAATTACACGGTTTTCATAGTGGGCAGAAATGGTGGTACATTTTTGTATTATGTTCCCAAGCTGTTAAGTAACCGTGAAGCAGCTAAGTTATGTGCAAGTTATTCACTGGAGTTCTGTTCCTGTCAAGCTTTTTTTGGAGAAGAGGAGAGACTCTGTTTTGATCTCATTAGTGTTTCTGGAAGAATCACATTTGGTGTGTTCGGTTTACACTACATTTTAATGCCAGAAGCAAGAGAATTTTGAAGTGTCCTTTATTTGGATCTGCAGATGACACCACTCTATCCCACTCATTCATAAGGAAAAATTTGACTGCAGAATGTTGTACTAACTGCAAAATACTATTTTTAATATATAGTTTTGCTTTGCGTCATTAAACAATTGCTGTGTTTCACCTCTTGGGTATCTCTGTTTTTGAGGAAGGCAAAGTAATTCCTGTATATAGTTTTGTAAGTCAGTCTGTAAAATGCTTTTCGGATCATTCTGGACGAAAGGCCCTATAGAAATGTAAAATTGCTACTATTTACCAGATATTATCATGTTTGTGAAACAGGTGGGTAAAGTTGTCTATTACCATAAATAATCTAGCTTCGCTATTAATCCTGTACCCAAAACTGCTCATTTTGTACACACACTCTTGCAAGCTGATTGGAGAAAATAAAGGTGCCTGAATTGCAGTTTAATGAGGAAAGGGCATTTCACTGTACACCTGGTATCCTCCTAAATTTCCACTTCTGACACTTTTTTTTTTTAAATGAACAAACTGGATTTGAAGTTTCCAAGTCTTGAAAAATCACTTGGAATTTGTGGGTAGTTGAAATCCTTTCTGCTCTTGATGACTGTTTTTTTTTTTTTTTAAAGCTTTTTTGTTTAAAATGTAAAGTTTTGACTGTATGAAATTATTAGTATTTTTCCTTTTTAAAAAAAATAAAGTGTATATTCCACTATAGCAAGATCTAGTCATGTATTTCTCTCTCTGCCAGCGTTCTGCCTGATGCTGATCCTTCAATTGTTATGGAAAGGGGCTGCATCTTCCAAAATTAGGTCCTACAGGTCTACTTGTATGCGTATACGGTGTACACGGAACACAGTTTCTCATCTTATGTTTCCTTTATTACATTGGGATTATAAACTGACTTCGGAAATGTCACAAGGTTTCATACTTAGTGTCCCTTGATCACTTCCAGATCAAACTTTCACTTTGCAAAGTCCAAAGAAAACTTGTCAATGCCGCAAACAATCTGTGCTCCTTTCTGCCTCCACTCCAATGAGGCAGTTAGGATTTAGTTGGCAATCTTGTGGACGAAGGAGAAATTTATTTAGGACTCCAGGGAGCAAATATGTTGAAAATGATGGTTTTCCCCTTCTTCTCTCCCCCCTGCCCCTTGCCTATTTTAAACCACAACCAAACTGTCTAAGAAATGGTGCTGGTGAAAAGGGCTGGATTATTTATCCCCCAATCAGGTAAATCCTACAGAGTGGTAGTAGATGGTTTTTACTACCCCCTCCATCCCCATGCTGTGCCTCAGACTTAACTTAAAAGGACCATTCCTAGGGAAAGGCCTTTGGTGTCTTTGGCCCCATTCAATCCTTGGGGGCCAGTTGTGACTTTAGTATGAATAATTAAGGTGCTGTAAATGTACATGGTATCACAGGGGTAGCCATCATGTTGTAGTAGCACTTCAGATGCATGGAGTGAAAATTACAGATACAGGCATAAATATATATTGGCACAATATAAATCCTTGTATCTGTAATTTTCACTCCATGCATCTGAAGAAGTGGGTTTTTTACCCACAAAAGCTCATGCCCAAATAAGTGTTAGTCTCCAAGGTGCCACCAGACTCCTTGTTTAAATGTGCATGGTGCTTTACAAAACAAAGCAAGCCCTGTTCCATGCACTTAAAACTGTATTGTCTGTAATGAGATTGTCTGTCTACATTTACAGTCCCGTAAAAGGGAAGGCTGGGGGAGGACTACCTGTACAAAGAACAATGTAGAAAAAATTGTGGATAACTCTATACTAGGAAATGCACTGAGGCGTCTTAACCATTTTTCACAGTGAATGGCCATAGAAACTACTGCTACTATCCTAACTGCTGCTTCAGTCTGATGAACTAGAGATGTAAAGCTCCTTTTCTCAGGCCTGACCCTTGAGTCATCTGCTTCTAACTCCCTTTTTCCTATAGCTGTGCTTAGCAGGACTGAAGTTTGCAAAATGTCAGCAAATCTCTCTTTTGGACTCAAATCTCCCTTTATTGAACAGCAGCACCATCTCCTGTCAGCTTCATATACAGAAGATGTGGTCTGGGGGAAACACTTGAAATCAAATTTCCCCAGGTCTCAAGCAGTGGCGGGAAGGGTGTCTAGACGTGATTGAACAATAAATACAAAATACACATGAAGGCAGAAGGTTCCATACTCTGCTGTTCAAATGAAACCTTTGGGAGCCACCCGGAGTTGTAAGAAAGGCCTTGCAGTCTGGCTGAGGAGGGGCTTGATGGTGGGCTCCCCAGGTCTGTGGTGAGCCAAAGTTACTGTGGTGAAGTTAGTTTCTCAGTCTAGCTCTGCATGAAGTGGCTGCTCGTCACTGGTGTCAAGTGGCCTCCTTGGCAGTCTTGGCAGAGAGTCCAAGGACTGAACTGACATCTCCTCCCTAGAGCAGAGTCTGACAGAGGCACAGCTTCAGGGACAAAGCTTGCACTGTTGATATTTGTGTCACGTTATACCTTCTCTGGGGGAATAAAGGGACCACTGAAGTGCCCCAAGCTGTTGCTGTAGCACCTTTTACCAGCAATCAATTGATTTGCTTGGGCCCTGGAAGGAACTGCTGAAGTGGAATTTCTATCACTGGAGGTACTCCAGGGCTCAGACTAAATGCCCATCTATCAAGTGTGGATTAAGGGATAAAGGAAATCATAGAAGATTAGGGTTGGAAGAGACCTCAGGAGATCATTTAGTTCAACCCCCTGCTCAAAGCTAAATCATCCCAGCCAGTGCTTTGTCAAGCTAGGCCTTAAAAACCTCTACGGAAGGAGATTCCACCACCTCCTTAGGTAACCCATGCCAGTGCTTCACCACCCTCCTAGTGAAATAGTGTTTCCTAATATCCAACCTAGACCTTCCACAGTGCAACTTGAGACCATTGCTCCTTGTTCTGTCATCTGCCACCACTGAGAATAGCCTCGCTCCGTCCTTTTGACAGAATCTCCTTCCATAGATGTTTTTAAGGTCAGTCTTGACTTAAGCCCTGGCTGGGATGATTTAGTTGGGGATTGGTCCTGCTTTGAGCAGGGGGCTGGACTAGATGACTTCCTGAGGGCCCTTCCAAACCTGGTATTCTATGATTCTTTAGAACCCTCCTTCAGGTAGTTGAAGGCTGCTATCAAATCCCCCCTCACTCTTCTGCAGACTAAATAAGCCCAGTTCCCTCAGTCTCTCCTCATAAGTCATGTGCCCCAGCCCCCTAATCATTTTCATTGCCCTCCGCTGGATTCTCTCCAATTTGTCCACATCCTTTCTGTATTGAGGGGCCCAAAAGTGGACACCATACTCCAGATGTGGCCTCACCAGTGCCAAATAGAGGGGAATAATCACTTCCCTCAATCTGCTGGCAGTGCTCCTACTAATGCAGCCAATATGCTGTTAACCTTTTGGCAACAAGGACACACTGTTGACTCATATCCAGCTTCTCATCCACTGTAATCCCCAGGTCCTTTTCTGCAGAACTGCGGCTTAACCAGTTGGTCCCCAGCCTGTAGCAGTGCATGGGATTCTTCTGTCCTAAGTGCAGGACTCTGCACTTGTCCTTGTTGGACCTCATATTTATTTTAGCCCAATCCTCCAATTGTCTAGGTCACTCTGGACCCTGTCCCTACCCTCCAGCGTATCTCCTCTCCCCCAGCTTAGTGTCATCCTCAAACTTGCTGAGGGCGCAATCCATCCCATCATTCAGCTCATTAATGAAGATAAACGCAGCAAAGAGTCCTGGGGCACCTTATAGATAACAGACGTTTTGGAGCATGAGCTTTCGTGGGTGAATACCCACTTCGTCGGATATCCAATGAAGTGGGTATTCACCCACAAAAGCTCATGCTCCAAAACATCTGTTAGTCTACAAGGTGCCCCAGGACTCTTTGCTGCTTTTACAGATCCAGACTAACACGGCTACTCCTCTGATTAATGAAGACGTTGAACAAAATCCCTACAGTGTTCCAGTGAGAACAGACTAGATGACTGGCTAGAGTTGTCTCCTCCTACAAATTATTTACTGCCACGTCTCTCTGGTCACCTCCCTGAGAAATGCCTGATTGCCGATGACCTGGCAGCATGGGGACTCGGGCTAAGAGCGTAAATAAACTCTCCATCGGTTAACTAGAAATAAGAACCTGACCTATTTAACATTTAAGTCGACGTCCAGCCCATGGGCTTGATAGCACATTTTAAGAGGAACTGTGTAGGTGCAGTGAGGTCTGTATGCATGGGTCTCATTCTAGAAATAGATTAACACCCCAGTGAGAACACTTGGGGTTGGTGCCTAGCAAGATGGCTGCTGCCAGCACTAGAAATACTCATTGATGCTCCTTCCCCCCCACCCCTGGGGTCAATGTCTTCTGTGGAAACTTACAAACTCGCTAAATAAGCAAACGCTTATTACCTGTTACCTGCAGGAAAGTGCAGTCATGCTCAGGAGAGTGGCAGTGTAAAACTGGCAGCCTGCTTCCTGTCTGCAGTGGAGTCAAATCTGCTGACTTCACTGACCAAAATAAATCCTTACTACATTTTGCTCCTGCTATCGCCACAAAGCCAGCAGAGCTACTGGAGCGTGAGCTAAAATCTGTTCTGTTTTGTGTTGGCACTGCCAACAGCTTTATTTTTTCTCCCCAAGAAGCCATCTAGGACTTAAATCTACAGAGAATTGCTGTGTATTTAAAATGAGGCATTTCACGTCTTTCCTATTACTCTGTTAGCCCTTGTTACTGGCTAGCACATCTTGTGAAAAATATTTCAAGCACTACACATGGTCTTCAGCTAGGGTGACCAGATGTCCTGATTTTATAGGTCCCCATTTTTGGAGCTTTTTCTTACATAGGCACCTTTTAACCACCACCCGCTGCCGCCCCTTCCTGATTTTTCACACTTGCTTTCTGGTCACCCTATCTTCAGAGGGTGTGCTAGGGCATAGTCTATTGAGTGGGAGCTGCAGGTTCTTTCACCAGCAGATGACTAGTTTGCATATGTGATCACAACTTTACTGTTTTTTTTAATTGAAAAGCTGAAATTAGTCTGCCAAAACCTGAACATGGTTTGGGGTTTCAGAAGTGTGTGGCCAAATATTTGCTGCTTGCTGTGTTTGTTTAAAGAAACAATACAAAAATTTCTGCTTTAAAAAAAATCCAACACTTTTGAACCACCTCAGCTTGTGACCAAACGCCTGAGCCCATCCAGTCTGTGACACTGAATTTCCCTTCAGAATTGCAATTTAGTGTGGAGGTGTCATGATTATTTGAGAAGGGAGAATGGCAGAAGCTAGCCATGGTGTGTCAGGAAGAAGGGGGGATAGAAGGAAGCAGTGGGGGCATGTAGAGAAAGGAGCAGAGTTTCAAAGTTTGATTTGAAGAGACAATTACATCAGGAGGAGGAAGGGGAGGGGGTCCTGAGTAGTGCAAGTGAAAGAAGAGCCAGTATCCAGCCTTTCTCCTCTGTGGAAAGGGGAGAGGACAGCGAAAGCTGGGATTGGAGGGATCGAGGGAATGAGTGGCCAGGCAGGAAGAGCAGGGTAAAGGCAGAGACTCTGGCAACATTCCAGATGTGGCAATAGGTAGCTTTACGCACCTTCTCCCTTTCATACGCATTTGCAAGTTCAGGGTCAAAGATTACTCAGCTTTTCTAGCCCTGGACTTTGCTTCCACAGAGAGAGAGAGACAGCAGAGTCAGCGACCTGAGCTGGTTCACCCAAAAGCAGCACTTTTTCAGTCTCCTACAGTGACTCAGAGTAAGACTTAAACAGCTAATCTATTCAGTTCTGTCTAAAAGACCAGGAGTACTTGTGGAACCTTAGAGACTAACACATTTATTTGAGCATAAGCTTTTGTGGGCTACAGCCCACTTCATCGGATGCATGTAGTGGAAAATACAGTAGGAAGCTATATATACACACAGAGAACATGAAACAATGGGTGTTACCATACGCACTATAAGGAGAGTGATCAGTTAAGGTGAGCTGTTAGCAGCAGCAGAGAAAAAGAACTGTTTGTAGTGGTAATGAAAATGGCCCATTTCCAGCAATAGATGGGCCATTTTCATTACCACTACAAACAGTTCTTTTTCTCTCCTGCTGCTAGCAGCTCACCTTAACTGATCACTCTCATTAGAGTGTGTATGGTAACACCCATTGTTTCATGTTCTCTGTGCATATATATATCTTCCTACTGTATTTTCCACTATATGCATCCAGTGAAGTGGGCTGTAGCCCACAAAAGCTTATGCTGAAATAAATTTGTTAGTCTCTAAGGTACCACAAGTACTCCTGTTCTTTTTGCAGATACAGACTAACACCGCTGCTACTCTGAAATCAGTTCTGTCTAGATTCTTACACCCTGCCTGTCACCATAGTTTGTGAGCATCGTCCAAAGTTAAAAAAAACCAACAGGTGACCACCATCAGTCAGATAAAAGGTTCTTCTCTCACAGGGAAAAGTTACATGAGGGGGGTGATTTTTTTAAAAATCATAAATGAAGCTTAAAGCCAGGTAAAAGAAGTGAGGTTTGCATTAGAACCTGAAAGTGGTGATGTTTGTGTTTGTATTTACTTCCTTTGGGAGGGCGTTCCAGGCCTAAAATATAAGTTTCTGCCTTCAGGTAGACAGCTCCGCTGGCTCTAAGCCTCTGGCTCTCAGAGCGTGAGGTGGTCCTTCAGGCCACCTTAGGGTGACCAGCTCGCAAGAGTGAAATATCAGGACACATTGGGCGAGCAGGGGGAAGGAAGAGAGCCACAGCTGCCCAGCCCCCCACACAGAACGCCCCCACTCACTAGTTTCCCAATACACAGAGATTTCTCCTCCCTCCCTCCCAGTGCACAGCCCCACCACCACAACTAAACAATGCCCCACACAGACTCCCTTCCCCCCCACCCCACTGGCAACCTTATCCTGGAGTCTAATAAGGACTGAAATCTTAAATGTGAATTTGTTCTCTACGTAGCACATGGAGTGAGCAGAGTACAGGGCTGATGTTTGTGGTAACCTGTGTTGCTGAGAAGAGATGCTGCTGCATGCTGCACATTTATTTTCAGGGCTGATGCTTTCAAGGCCGTGTAAATAAGGTGAGCAGAGTGTGTTATTTTAACTTTTATGCTTACAACATGGAAGAGAACCTAGGCAGATATTCTATAGCTTAGGGGCATAAATTTTACTCCCGAGGAAATTCTGCACAAAAACAATTACAAATTCTGCCTGCAATGTTTTAAAATTCTGCAAATATTATTTGTCAGTAAATAAATGTGGAGGCTTCAGCATGGCAGTGGGGAGAACAGGCCAATGGCTGCATGCAGCTCCCTCCTGACAGTGATTTGAGGATGAGACTGCACCCAACCCTGACAGCACAAGGGTTAGGCCTGCCCCAGAAACACCCCAAGGCCCCTCTATGCTAGGCACACTAGGTGTGGGCAGGCAGGCTCAGCCTGGCAGGATCCAAGTGTGGAGGGGCTTAGTGTGGGGGGGACCAGGTGTGGGGTGAGAGGGTTCCGTATGGGCAATCTGGGTGCGGGCAGCTCCATGGGGGGGTTGCAGGAGAGATCTGGATGCACAGGGGCTTGTTGGGGAGTTCTGGGTGCAGGTGCAATGGAACTCTGCAGGGGGGGGTCCAAGTGAAGGTGGTTGGGGCTCATCGGGGGGGGGTCTGACTATGGGGGGGATGCGCCTTGGTGGGAGGGTCTGCATCTGAGGGGCTCAGCAAGGAGGTCCAGGTGCTGGGGGAGTGAGGCTTGGTGGGGTGGGGATCTGGGTGCAGCTGGTTGGGGCTCAGTGGTTTGGGAGTCCAGATGTGGGGGGGGGGGGCTTGTTGGGGTGGTTCAGGTACAGGGGGTTGGGGCTTGTTGGTGTGGGGGGTTCAAATATGGGGCTCAGAAGGGGGTGGTCAGGGTGAATGGGTGCGGGGCCAGATGCAGAGGGTGCATCTGGAGGGTTGGGTGGGAGGGGCTTGGCAGGCTTAGACATAGCTTCTAAAAATATTGTTTTTCAGCTTACAAGTTCTAGAAAGAAAAAGAAAAAAAAAGACTTTTCAACACATAATACAGCACCAGATCTACAGTACTTATAGGGAGTGGTTGGGCCATTACACAAAGTAAAACTATTTCCACATGCTTATTTTCCACCCCCTACAGTTCCCCACATCTTCTTGTCAATTGCTGGAAATGGGCCATTTTCATTACCACTACAAACAGTTCTTTTTCCTCTCCTGCTGGTAATAGCTCACCTTAACTGATCACTCTCCTTATAGTGTGTATGGTAACACCCATTGTTTCATGTTCTTTCTGTATATATATCTGTCTACTGTATTTTCCACTGCATGCATCCGATGAAGTGGGCTGTAGCCCACGAAAACCAGTACTTATAACGCTTTCACCCACCTCCATAGACAATACAGCTCCATACACAGCTTCTAATTGTGGAATACTAATATTAATTAACACTTCAGCTATGAAACAAATGTATTTGATATTGATTTGTTATGTGTATTCTGGTAGCGCTTAGTGGCCTTGCTCAGAGAGCAGGGCCCCATTGTGCTAGGTACCATAGAGCAGATCCTCAAAGGTAATTAGGTGTTTAACTCCCATTGAAATCAGTGGAAGAGCGGCACCTAAATACTTTTGAGGATCTGGGCCTGCGCGTACAGCCCACCCTCCCATGCTGACTAAAAAAAAAAAAAAAAAAAAGTCCTTGCTTTGAAGAGTTTATAATCTTGGTAGCAGTAATTATAAAAACCTCCCAGGACTTTTGGCCCTGATCCTGCAAACTGCTCTACACGGGCAGATCATTGCATAGAGCAGTTTGCAGCATCAGGGCATTTGTAAAGATTAGTTGGCTAAAATAGTACTTTGAGTTTATTTTTGAGTGATGATCATCTCTTCCCTCGGGGAGATTGTAACCAGCCACATTATAAGCCCCCCTCTCTGTGGGTGTGTGTGAGGTTGGCAAAGAGGTTTTGTCACAACATTTTGGTGAAACAGATTTTTTTTTCTATTCATACATTTCAAATGATTTTATTAAATGTTTCTGAAGGGGCAAATTATTCTCCCCATTTAGCAGGTGGAGACATTGAGGCAGGAGGCGGTTTAAGTGACTTGGCCAAAGTCAAACAGGGATTTAAACTCAGAATTTCCTGATTCCTAGGCATGTGCCCAGACCATGTGGCCTGAAATGACTTCTGGATTGGTGATATCAGTTTTAATGAGGCAGGAAGAGCCCCATTTCTCTCTCTCTCGCTCTCTCTCAGGGAGAACTCAGTCAATATCTGTGAAGTTCCAATGGCATCAACTACCAAATGAACCGGCGCTCCCTCCCCCAGTTTTCTGCTGTTCTTTTATTTGGAGGAGGCTTTCAATTGCCCCTGACAGCTTGGCTCATTCTTCCCCTCCCCAACCCATTCTGTTCCACACCCCATCTTCTAGCTCCTGGAGGACCTCAGTGCTGGAGCCAGCAGGAGGGTGAAGTCCCTACAGTGCAGAGACACTTGGAGTGTATCCTTCCCTCTGTGCTTCCCACTCACGCAATAGGGGCTGAGTATGTTACCTCCACGGTGCTTCCAAGATCTGGCTTGCCCTGCTTGTTGTTTGGAAATAGAGAGGCTGATTCGGGTCTCACTTTCTAGGGCATGTAAATCTGAAGCTTGTGGGGTTACACTTTTGTAACAGGAATGAGCCATGAGAAAGATGTGGAGAAATTGAAGAGGGTCCAAAGAAGAGCAACAAGAATGATTAAAGGTCTTGAGAACATGACATATGAAGGAAGGCTGAAATAATTGGGTTTGTTTAGTTTGGAAAAGAGAAGACTGAGAGGGGACATGATAGCAGTTTTCAGGTATCTAAAAGAGTGTCATAAGGAGGAGGGAGAAAACTTGTTATATCCTTAGAGGCTAAGGTGAACAAGAAGCAATGGGCTTAAACTGCAGCAAGGGAGGTTTAGGTTGGACATTAGGAAAAAGTTCCTAACTGTCAGGGTGGTTAAACACTGGAATAATTTGCCTAGGGAGGTTGTGGAATCGCCATCTCTGGAGATATTTAAGAGTAGGTTAGATAAATGTCTATCCGGGATGGTCTAGACAGTATTTGGTCCTGCCATGAGGGCAGGGGACTGGACTTGATGACCTCTCGAGGTCCCTTCCAGTCCTAGAATCTATGAATCAGAAACTGGCCTACTATCCTTAGAACACTGCGAGGGCTACTTGCTTATAAACCAATACTTGTGCCCCATGTGCAGGCACATGCACACCTGATCTCTACCCTTTCCTTCCAGCAACATAATTATCTCATCCCACCGGTAACCCCCAGCAGCCAGACCTCAGAACCAGCTGCAGAAACTGCTTATGGTTGCTACCCTCTTTTAAGCTTCCTAATCCTACAGCTGCCATCCACCTGGTACCTGTTTTCCAGACCCTGAGACTATCTGCTGCCTGCTAGGGTGACCAGACAGCAAATGTGAAAAATTGGGACAAGGGGTGGAGGGTAATAGGAAAAAGACCCCAAAATTGGGACTATCCCTATAAAATCGGGACATCTGGTCACCCTACTGCCCACTAACTAGCTTGGCGACTCCTTCAGAGCTGCTGAATCTGCCCACATCCCCTGTATGACCATCCTGATCCCCTCTCAGCTGCCCAATGCTGAACTACTGACCCCAAAGCCTCAGCTCTCCAGACCGCCAGCTACCCTCCAGCAAGTGCCTTGATGATTCCACCCGGCCTAACCCTCTTGTAATCCCTGCAGTGCACCCCCATCCTCTCCCTCCATCAGCCTGATGCTCCTGGTTTCCAAGCATCTGCCACTTAACCCTTCGAACCTACCAATTCTATTTTATTGTTTTACATCTCTTTTTAAAGCACATCTCTCTGTGTTTCCACTGGCCGGTCACTAGATGGCTCTGTGGTAGCATAACAAATGGGGTGACCTTGTCTCTTTAAAAAAATAAGCAAAAGCCCCTCAAACTCAGGATTGCGCAAGGATCCCAGGGTTATTCATATTGGATTAAAGTGAAAATGAGAGTTAAAAAAAAAAAACCTCTTTGCCCAGAGCTATTAATCCAGGCCAAAGTCAGCAGGCTGCATGGGTATTTAAAGGCACAGTACGCTTCCTTTAAAGATTTCATTTTTTTTCTGTTCTTGGACCTGCGTGCTGGGTTATTATCGGGCAGGAGTCCAAATGCACTCTGATCAAGTTCTTTCCCTGATTAATCTCATTCAGATGAGTGGGCAACCCTCAGGAACGTGCTCGCCTGAGTGAAATAAGCCTTTTATGTCACGTGCAATATGAACTGGGAACATACCAATTGCTTTACCAGCTTAGACCAGAGATCTATCTAGTCCACTATCCCTTTTTGGCCAGCATCAGGTGCGTCAGGAGAAGGTGGAAACCCCCACCTTCCATGGCCACTTATCGAATAACCTGCCCGTGGAGGCAGTTTCTTCCTAATCTGTGTCACAGACTCATGGCCTGAGGCAAGAGCATGCCTGTCCCTTCCCACCTTTTGTATCTTATCTAATGCACCAGTGGCGAGGGGCAGTGCCTTCAGCTGAATTCATTCAGGCCTGGCTAACACAATTGGCAGTGGCCCAGTTTTTGGACCATGTGTTGACTCTCTGATTTGGACTCTGCACCCTGATTAAACAGGGAGACTGGGATGGGGCTTTGGTAGCTGTGTATTTCACAGCATGGCCAAGTCTCACTGGGTGACATTGGGCTGGTCACTTAGAACAAAGTGTTCTGTAGTCTGGGCAGTCCCAAATAGCCATTTGGGCCCGTGAGTGGCTAGCTAATGTATATATGTAGGGTGCTTCATGGCCCCTAGCATTGTAGTATCTGAATGCCTCACAATACTTAACGGGTTTATCCTCACAATGCCCCTGGGAGACAGGGAAGTGCATTGGACAGATGGCAAACTGAGAGGCTAAATGAATGGCCCAAGGTCCCATCCTATCTGTGTCAGAGCAGGGAACTGACCACATGGCTCTCCCAAGGCTGAGGCGAGGGGATTTTCAAAGCTGGTGGCAGGCACATCCAAGTAGTCTGGGAGCCCAGGGGGCGAGCGCTGTAAGGGGGTGGAACAGGGTATGCGCTGGGAGGGTGGATGTTAGACAGCACTTTCAGAAAAGCCCAGGGGCTCATAAGGGCTGCTCTGGGAGCTCAGAAATAATGGTGTTACAGCCACAACAGAGTCAGGAGGCCCATGTTCAAGTGCTCAAGCAACAGTCCCCCTATTGGGGGCTCTACAATCTATCTCCCCTGAAAACAACCTGGGGCTGGACAGATAGACACATAAATGGACACACTCTGTATGTATGTGTGTCTTTTAGGACAGGGAAGGAGGATAGTTGGGATTAGGTTAGACTTAGAAGCTCGACAAGGTGAGGGGGAGAGGCAGAAAAGGTTGTGACTGGGAGGGGTGATGACAGGGCCACAGCACTGTGGGGAGAGGCTACAGGACAGTATCTGGCCGGGATATGTGTGTGTGTGTGTGTGTGTGTACATCAGTAGAGAACACATGAGAAGGGGGTGGTAGGCAAGGGAATTGGAGGCTCAAGAAGGAAGGATGCATCATTACCTGCCTACCAAGGTCAAGGATCCTCTGAGAACGTTCCTCACTCTCCCTGAGGTCATACAGAGGTGCTGGCTCTCCATGAAACCACCCCTCCGTCGCTGATGAGCTGAAGGGGGTGCAGGAGAGGCTGAGCCAAAGGAGCCGTTATTATAATTTGTTATTTGTGTCTCGGGGCTCTAGTCGTGGACCAGGACCCCGCTCTGCTAGGCGCTGGACAGTGTCTCTGTCCTGGCCAGGGAAAGCACAGCCCTCCCACAGACTCCATACGCCCATTGCTCCTTTCTGATTCAAGGAGTTAGGGGAAGAGAGGCCCAGAGTTCATCACTGTGCCTGAGCAGAGCTGGGTGAAGGACATGGGGAATGGGGCAAGGTGGATTTATGCGACCTTTGTACTTCCCCTAGTCTGGGGGCTGGTCAGGGCCCCCGACTGCAGGTTAGATCAGCCCCAGGGCTGCCCTATCTTGTGCTTCTGGCCCTGAGGGGGCAGTAACAGCAGCCAGCGCTGTTCTGGCGATGGACCCATTCCCTGCGCGCGCTCCCAGCAGGCCCCTTATGCCAGCGACTGGTATGGGGGGTGTAGGGCTGTTGTACTGGCTTTTTGAAAAATCTCCCCCCCTCCCCCAATGGAGAATTCCCTGGGGTCCAGAACTAGCTCAGAGGCCCCCCAGCACTGTGCTCAGTCAGGCCTGTGGTGCCTCACGGGAGACCGGGCTGTGCCTGGCACACACCCAGCGTTCTCTGCTCTAGACCCGCCGGCTCTTGACCTCATGTACCCAGATGACACTGCAGTTTTCCCTCCCCGTCCTTCTGCTCAGCCCCCAGTGATAACCCAGGGGAGGGAGTGACCTTTCTAATGTTACAGCGGGAGAGACTGGGAACTGCCAATACTGCTGGTGAAGAGGAAGGGCGGGGGAAGGGGCTGCAAGCTGAGGGGGACAGAGCAAAGAGGCCAGAGGGGACGGGGCAGTGGAGGGTTGGGGGAAAGACAAGGAGGCCAGAAGACAAAAGGAAGGAGGAGAGGAGGGCTGGAAGCAAACGGGCTTGCAGCTAGACCCGCAGTCTGAGTCAGAGAGTGGCTGAGTCTGCAGCCCTGTGGAATCCTCCCGGCTCAGAGGTGCTGTTGAGATGAGAAGCAATTATTATATTCGCTTGGGGGAAGGCCTGCCCTACCTTGTATCTCCGCTGGGTGTGGGCTGGAGGGACAGCTGCACATCATGATGGGGTCTAGAGGGGAAAGAAGAGACAGGGGAGGGGAGATTTAAAAATAGCCCCTTCTAATTTTTGTGGCTGTCACTCACTATGTGTAATCCACCCCGAGGCATCCCAGCGCTGGTATATACCATGAGTTACATAATGGGAGACACACAGGCGTCACTTCAGCCTCGGAACAGGGACAGACGTGACATTTATGCTGCGTGTTTCCCAATCTGTCCCTCCAGCCCCTGCCCAAGCCTGTGTATATGGAGCAGATGCCAGGTGCCTGACACCTGGAAACTGGCTAAGGGTTTGGGAGGCAGGATATGGGGACAGTGAATAGCAGGAAAAGATTCCAGCAGCTGGGATGTGGCAGGAGTGGGGCTAGGGAAGAGGCAAAGATGGGCATATTGGTGCCAAAAGGTATTGGGGGATGGGTGTAATGGGAGGGTTTTGGGAGGGGGAGAGTAGGTTGAAGTGTTTTGGGGGGCAGCATTGCAGGAAGTGGAGTGACTGGGAGGGGCTCAGGCTGCTTTGTGGGGGAGCAGGAAGCTCAGCTGTGGTGGAGGTTGGATTTCTTGTCATGAGGTAATGAGACGCTCCATTGGATACAGAGAAGGGGTGGCAGAAGAGGGAGAGATCGCAGTTGTGGGGAAGTTTGTTGGAGTATCCGGGTATTGGCCATTGAGGGGCAGGCCAAGATGCTATTGGGGAAGCTGAGAAATCAGCAGTCAGGGAGGAGCGGGTTAGTAGGCATCAGAAACTGAGGCATGTGGGGAAGAAGGGGGAACCAGCACTTTTGGGGCAGGCCAGGGTGCTTGGGGAACGGTGGCGGGGGAGGTCAGGGTTTATCAGAAGACGACTAGGGGTCAGTGGTCAGGAATGAGTGCATTCATCGCTGGCGTGGGGAGGGCTAAAGGGCCAAATGGTCCCACTTGTTGTGAAGGAGAAAAACGACATTCCATTCTCCTCATGCCGGTCATTCCTGGGCTGGGATGCCGCCCTGCTGTCATGTGCCGCTCTCCCACCCTCCCAGCTTTACCCGGAGCTGTGGCTACTGATGACTCAGGGAAATTCCTCAGCAAGTAGGAGATGCATGCAGTGCAGTGCAGTGCAGTGCCGGTTGTGAGGACACATGGCCAGAGGCAGGCTGGCTGGGCAGTGGTGGGGAAGCGAGGAGCCTGGTGCCATCTAAATGTAAAAATGAGCCTCTCAGCCCCTCTGAGTGGCCTTGAAGCACTTTCACAGCCGCCTTCTGCCCCAGAACAGGGCCATATATCTGCTCTCTTCTTCCAAAGATCACCTGCTCCTATTCCGTACTCATGCAGCCAGCCTGCCTTGGGTTACTGACTCATCAGTATGTGGTTATACCAAGTGTGTTTGCTGAGCACTGCTCATGTGCTCAACTCTGCACAGGCTTGGAAGAAGAGCCAGTTGGTCCCTGGAGTTTACAATCCGAGGGCCAGACAAAGAGGAATACTGAGCTTTGCTTAGCATTAGCAACGCCTGGAGTGGGGTTCAGGAGCTGGCCTCAGACATCAGCACTGGTGTCAGTTTGGGCTTTCTAGGGAAATTCATTCTTTAGTTTGTAAACAGCTGTGAAATCTCCTAACTGTTCTCAGCAGTTTTCCTTTCAAACTGACCTCCCAGAGCAGTGAGTAAATCCCAGGCCTGTGTACTCCCTGGTTTGGCAGCACTCTGTAGGGCTGGCTTTAGTGGCCTCTATCCCATGACCGATCACAGGCTAGGAAGTTAATTCTGCGGCTGCAGAGCTAAGCACTTTACATTAGCACCAGCAATAAACAGGATTGCTCAATCTCCAGGCCAGCCCCAGAGCTCCCAAGGGCTTGAGTCAGAGGAGATCACAAAACCCTCTGTGGTTGGCCTTAGCACACTCCCTCCTTCCCCCACCTCAGGCCCTGCCCTGAAGAAGGTCAATACTTCCCCAGGAAGTGGCCTGAGCAGTCACACTTGCTGAGAGCCAGAGGAAATCACAGCATCCACTGCAAGTCAGCCTGAGGGCCTCTGCGAGACTAGGCAAACCGGCAGTAAGAAAGAGGAGGTGGAACTGAGAGATGGCTACAAGTTTTATTTATAAAGGAAGGAGCAGCTGTAGACAGAGAGGAACTGTGTGTAGAACAGAGGACGAAGGATGATCCTTTGCAGATAAACTAGGCTAGGCAGAAACCTTTGGGGCTAGATTTCCTAAGGAAGGACTTGTTACCCAGGAGCAACCTCACAGCAGGGGAAATGTCCACTGAGGCGGGGAGTTCCCCAGCTCAAGGAGGCATGCACACAGAGGATTGGTCACTCTTACTATCTGTACGCAGGCTTGTCAACTTTCTGACCAAACAAAACTGAGCACCCTTGCCCTGGCCCTTCTCCGAGGCCCCACCCCACTCACTTCATCCCCCCCTCCCTCTGTTGCTCGTTCTCCCCCACCCTCACTTACTGGCTCATTTTCACCAGGTTCGGGGGAGGATCCCTTTTTCACCAGGTGTTCAGTTTAAAACCTGACACCTGGTAACCCTATCTGTAGGGCCTTAGCCGCCACAGCTGAGGCTCTGGCCATGAGTTTCCTCTCAATTGTTCTCACAGCCAGAGAAAGAGAGGGTGCCAGCACCACTCAAATGTGTCACAGGCCTTCCTAAAGAGCTGGGCCCGAGATGACTACTTGCGTACAAGGCCTGCCCTGCATAAGCACCTGCCACCATAAGGATCTTCTTTGGGGAGCTCCAATCCCTCCCCAGACTCCTAGGAGGAAAGCGGGTGGTGTGGAGTTATGTCCCTCCCCTGAATATCATTCCCTCATTTAATTATAAATAGTCACAAAGGTGTCAGGGATGTTATTAGCGCAATTGCTCGTGACACATTTACAGGAAGAGCCATGTGTTTGCCAAGAAGTGATGACAGTGGCAGGAGAGAGCCAGGCCATGGTAGGGAGATGTTCTTCTGGTCCCATCTTTAGCTCTCCCTCCCTCCTTCTGTTCAGTCATTTTCCTGCCATCCTATTTGAGGCTGAGAGTTGCTGCTGCTCCTTCTGCATCTCTCTCACCTTCCTGCTCTTTGGCTTCAACTCCTCCTAACTCCTTTGCTTTCATTCATTCTCTTTTCTTTCCCCAAAATCCCAATCTACTCCATCTTCAGAGACCCCCAGTGGTGACTGGTGCCCACAATAAATGCTAGGGTTGCAGGTACTAGAGTCCCTCAACCCCCCCACACTCCTCCCATCAAATCAAACCTCCTTTACTTGCTGCTGCAGCTGTAAAAGCAGGGTCAGAAACAGCAAAGGAGGGATTGTAGCTGCACGGAGCATGTGTGGGAACCCTTATACCCTGCTCCTGGGAAGGGGAGGAAGGGCTAATCTAAATTAGCTCCACAGAGGCCTGTGTTTTCTGCTCTGCATCTGTTCCCCCTGCTGCCTGAAGTCCATGTGCTATAGAAATGTCTGCTCACCCCCAGCCCTAGGAGGAGTCTTCCAATGGTGGTAAGTTATACTGCAGCTGGCAGTACGGCAGCCAAAACTATAGACACTACACAGCATCCATGGTGTGGCTGACGTAATATCTCCTACTTAACAGCCACCTGACGTCATACCCCCTACGTAACAGTCTCCCAAGTATTCTCCTGGCACTCTGGGGTCCTTCTCTGATCTTCTTTTTCATTAGAGACAGTTTGTTTTTCTGAATTACTTTAGGGAACAGCATTTACAATGGTCTCGGGATATGCAGAAGTAGAGGAGGGGTATATAGAGCATGGTCTTTGGATACGGTCTCCTCCTGCTATTTTTCTTTACCCTGCCTCAAGCTTTGAACTCAAACTATACAAACTCAAGCTATGATCGCAGGTGATTTTGCAAGCTGAGAAGAATTGTCCTTGCCCAATATTTGGATGAGACTTCAAGGAAAAGCCAGTAGCTGCTGGAAGTGGTGCTGATCACTCAGTAGGTGATTATATATGCTCCCTAGGCCTCAGTGAATCAGTGCCCAAGCATGGTGATGGGAGCTCATGAGCTGTTTTCAGATGAGCCATATAACTGAGGCCCTGCTCACTCCTGGTCATTAAAGATCCCGTAGAACTTTTCTCAGTAGCAGAGCTGTGAATCCCCGTTGCCTGGCCAAACAGCAACTGGACAATTACACTCTGCTGACAAACTTCTCTCTGCAGTTTCAATTAGTCATTTTTTATTTGCCTCCTATGACAGTGATTACGGGTACAAAATGGCTGCAATCTCTCTCTCTCTCACACACACACACACACACGTAGCTCCCTCCACTATGCAACTACATTTCAGTGGGGGATGTATGTCTTTAAAGTGCTTTAGGATCCTTCGGAATGAAAAGTGCTAGTGAAATTTAAGGGATTGTTAGTAAGACGCTATTTAGCTAGACTCAGTAGTAAATCTGGCTGCCTAATTTGCCACACAGCCCACTTCAGTCCTATATCTCTGTGAGCACTCAGTAGCCAATCTTCCTGCCATTTAAGTCAATAGTAAGGGTTGCCAACCCTCCAGGGCTGTCCCGGAGTCTCCAGGAATTAAATATTAGTCTTTAATTAAAGATTATGTCATGTGATGACACCTCCAGGAATATGTCCAACCAAAATTGGCAACCTTAGTCAATTGGAGTTTTGATATTGACTTCAGAGAAGGCAGAATCAAGCCCTTGAGGAGTATGGCAATGATGGGAACTTGGGACAGACCGGACTTGGAGATACGTCTGTGTCTGCTTCACATAGGCAGCCGTGTCCTGTGAGTCTCGAATGCAGGAAAAACAGAGACTATTTGCCTGATTTTCAGAGCTTCAATGGGATTCAGTTTTTTTACTTCAACAGAAACCACAGGTGCTCAGCATGTTTGAAAATAAGGCCATATATGTGCAAGTATAATTATATCTTAATACTATTATATATACACCACTGGCTAATAAGAGGCTATGTTTTTTAATCAAAGACGATGAGTGACCACAAACCCAAGAGGTTGGCCAATATTTGAGGTCTTGTGAGTTGTTTCCTTTGGGAGGAGAAATTGGTGGTAGACAGAAAAGTATTTATTTGACACAGTCCTGTTCAGTTACAAAGAATGTACAAAGTCCTGTTTCCCTGAACACAGTAGGAATCAAACAGCAGGTGAGAGGGTTTTTTTCTCACACTTCCAAGTATCTTTCCAGACTGCATTCTACCCAAAAGCTAGCCCTCTTAGTCTTACTTGGGGTCACTCTCTACAGGTGCTTCTCTGGGACTCCCTACTCTGTTTGTTTCTGCTTCTCTCTCTCTCGCTCTCATATACGCACACAGTTCCATCAAACAATACCCAGTTCCCTGCATTTGCATTCAGCCCTCAGGGAAAACCCATCAGGCCACCTGATTCAACTCCTACTCCAGCCTTGCATGTGGCCTGTGGTTTGGGCAGTGGCTCCTATTGTTTCAGCTATCTGTCACAAAGGAGCTCAATTGTTTTTTCCATCTAGTCTCAATGAATGGCAGCTGTTACACTCACCAACTTCAACCTGGGTTCACCCAACCAGCAGTAAAACAACAACAACCCTTCACACATCTATGGCATCTTCCATAGTAGCATTTGAAAATTATTTCAAAATATTAATGCTTCATAATACTCCTGTGCTGCAGCATGCCAGTGACTTTGATAGGCCTTAGTATCCTCATTTTGTAGGTAGCAAAATTGAAGTACAACAAAGTTAAGTGACTTGTCCAAAGTCACACAGTGACAGGGTTGGAAATAAAACCCCAAGAATCCTGGTTCCTACTTTACCACTGGCCAGAACTCCATAAACTAGAGATTATCTCAATGGTTTCCAATGATTCAGAAGATTATGCTGCGTAAGAGGAGATGGACTACGGAGAACTGGGGTGGGCTATACATTTTCTTGGAAGGTCTGGCTAAACTCATCTTACATGGTCAACTGAGGATCACAGCAAAGAAAGTGCTGCTGTAGCTTGCCATCTAGGGAGACTTGTACAATTAAGGGCGTGTTGACCATCCCCTGGCCTTTCCTGTATAACTTCATCATCTGGAACCAGTTAGGGTTGGTTGTCTCATATTATATTGTCTGATCATCTTGTAGCTATACATGCAATGGCAGACCACAGAGTGTACTCTATGCACCTCAGATTGAAATGGCTGGTGACGGCTGTTATTATCATGATAAATCCATGGCATCAAGGAGGACTGGCCTAGAATGAGGAGCTGGGGGTAGTCTGGCCATTAGAAGGATCTCTAGAGGAGTTGTTTCCCCACTGTTCTGGAGCCATTCCAGTGAGTTCACTACGCCTGCCCAGGACAGTACAACTGTGTTGACATTGCTCCCTCATGATTAAGCTTGGGCGCCTAGGGATCTATATGCTGTCCAGATAGGATATGGGGCAGAGATCTAGCCATAAGGATTTTACAAACAAAGTAACCAGGTCCTCCCTGAGTTTTATTCCATAATTTCCCCCATTAAACTCTCTACAGTTATAAAGTAGATTTCTGTATTAGTTTTTGGCTCCCAAGCTTCTCCTTAGTTTTCCCATTGCCTCCTGGGCCACAAAGAGAATATGGTTCCCCCAGAAGTCCACTGCATATAACAAACCAGTGTTTCATGCCACATACTTATAGCTGACCAGCCAGCCTTCCTGCTGGGCTGGGCTGTCATCCATGACACTCTTGTCCTTCAGGCTGTCTCAGTAGCTGCAGGACTGAAGTGACCCTCTTCCACACAGCCTCTCTACTGCTGCTGCTTCCATGTGGCACGTGGCTCCTCCCTGTTGATGGCCCTCAGGCTTGCTCTGCCTTGCCTCTACAGGGGGCATGTGCTGCTCAGGTTGGATTTCCTAATGCCACTTCCCAACTGCTGGTTCTTTCCAGCCAGATGTGGCCGACTCACTGTCTCCTGCCCCAAACGCTATGTCTTCATGGTTTCCTGATGCCTGCCAGTTCATCCAGCACCTGTTGTCCCAGGGGGAATGTTGGCTTCACTATAGCCTGACACGCAAGGCTGGTAGTGCCTCAGGCAGGCCATGCATGGGCATGCACGGTTCCCAAAGCAATCCCTAGTGCAGTATGCCCTCAACCTGGACAGGAGGGCTAATGGCTCTAGCAGCATGTATAGAATCCTGTCACTGCAGTATCTATGTGCTGTCAGGGGTTCTCAGGAAACACACTGAGAACTGCCCAGGGAGAAACGTGTTTTCACCTTCTTGGCAACAAAAGGAGAAAGTGCCAAGGCAAGAGCCAGGACTCACCAGGTGGTGCCAGAAGTTCAGCCCCACAAACCTTTCCTTCTCTAATCCCCACGCTCTCCTCCTGCTTTTCCCTTTTCCAAAACCTCCCACACCTCCAGGAGGAGACATGGAGGAAGGGACCTGAAAGTGGCACAGGGCTCCCCACCCATGAAATCCTCCCCTTCATTCCACACGCATACTCCCCAAAAATCTACCAGAGGGAACCCCACACTGGCAGCAGATGCTGCCCACAAAACAACTCAGCGTAAGTTGTGGAGGAGGGCTATCTAGACAAGAAACTATTAGATTTGGGTTACATCCCCACCCATCCCCATTTCTCCCACCGGTGGTTACACTCCATTCCCAATGGTCAATTTCCCCTGAGCACTGTGATCTGTTCATAGGAGATAATGGAAAATTCAGGCAGATAAGAGTCTATAGACAAAACATGGCCCTGTGACCTGTAGACAGCCAGATCCAACCTACACCAGCCACACAAACTTGTTTGCCTCTCTCCTCCTCCCTTTACTTTCTCTACTTGCTTCCCAGTGGACACCTCTCCCCTGCTTGCTCCTCTTCTTTCTCTCTTCCTCCATTAAACCTTCATCTGTATAATTCCCTTCCCTTTCCTGTTCCTACCACTGCTCATCCTGATCTTTCCCAACTTCCCTTACAGCACTGGGCATTTTTCCACGAGTCCTTGATGTGCAGCTTCTGTCCCAAAAAGCATTGGCATCAGCAAACAATATTTGCAGCTCTATGACCTGTAGCTATTGGTTTCCTACACTGAGATTTAGCACAGGGAGCCTGAGTGTGAAGTTGTACATGTTGATGGACATACAATGGCTTACACCAGTGGTCTCCAATGTGGTGCCCGTGGGCGCCATGGCGCCCACCGGGGCATTTATGTGCACCCGCCTAGTGCCCAGCAGGGGAGACGAGCCGCGACCCCGCGCCTGCCGGGGACAGAGAACTCCGGGGCTGCAGGCTGCAGGCGCCAGTGTTCTCTGTCCTCGCGGCTTCTCTCCGGCTTCTCTCTGGATTCATATATTATGTTATATTAAATAATATGAAAAAATCCTATTTAATGTACAAATACAAAATAAGCCTTGAAAAACTGTTGGCGCCCGCCACACTCTTCTGAAAACATGAATGTGCTACTGGCCACAAAAAGGTTGGGGACCACTGGCTTACACTGAGGAAGCAATTGGGTTGGCCAATGAAGGCTGCCAAGCTTTGTTACTATCTCAACACTACGGACAGGGATGATCAGGTATAGCAGAAATATAAAACAGCTGCCAGCTGCAGAGAGAGTCCTTGTCAGTCATTATGTGTACACTGCTGAGTCAGTTCTTCAGTCTCAAGTACCCACAGCATGTGCAAAATACCAATCAAGATCATAGTGAAACAATTATGGCCTGAGTTCTTCATTCTGCTTGGTTAAGCCAGACTAGCTACCTCTCAGCTTCCACACCAACAACAAGGACTCCCAGTCTGGCAGAGCCAATGCATGTACAGGTTCAGCAAATGCCACGGAGGTACAAAAGATTGAGAACTAGAGGACAACTGCCAACTGCCAAAGAGTGGCCTATTGTTATTGTGAGATAGGCCCCATCTTCTGAGAGTGCCTGAAATGGTGGAACAAATGCTTGGAGCTTCACAATCTCTCAACATCTCTGCAACCTCAACAGCAGCAAGTGAGGGCACAGAGAGAAGGTCTGGCAGTGAGAAATACACAGTCCAAAGGAGCTGAGTGGGTCCTCCTGTGCTGTTTGCATATGCACCACCAGCTGGGAAGAACAGACTGGGTAAGGCCTTACCTGGAAATGAGGCTGGAAAGCAGACACTCATAGCCCTTCAGGACCTACGTGTCTCTGTAGCAACAGCTCACTCTGAAAGTGGGTTCATCTCAGGGCAAATGTTCTTTGCCTCTAAAAGAGAGCACGTCTAATAACGGCTATGTAAGGAACTCATATATGAAATGGCAAGACTACTAACTATGGTATGTAACCTAGCTCTTAAATCAGCCTCTGTACTAGATTACTGGAGGATAGCTAATATGATGGTGATTTTTAAAAAATGCCTCAGAGGCAATCCTGGCAAATACAGGCTGGTAAGCCTAACTTCACTACCAGGCAAATTGGTTCATAATAAAGAAGAGACACAAAAATGATATGTTTATGAGGACTCACCACAGTTTTTGTAAAGGGAAATCATGCCTCACCAATCAACTAGAATTCTTTGCATGAATCAACAAGCATGTGCATAAGGGTGGTCCAGTGGATATAGTTTACTTGGCCTTTCAGAAAGCCTTTGACAAGGTCCCTCACAAAAGGCTCTTAAGCAAAGTAGGCAGTCATGAGATAAGAGGGAAGGTTCTCTCATGGATCAATAACTTGGTTAAAAGACAGGAAACAAAGGGTAGGAATAAATGGTCAGTTTTCACAGTGGAGCGAGGTAAATAGCATGGTCCCCCAAGGATCTATTCTGGGACATATGCTGTTCAACATATTCATAAATGAGCTGGAAAGGGGGATGAACAGTGAGGTGGTAAAATTTGCAGATGATACAAAATTACTCAAGATAGTTAAAATCCAAAGCTGACTGTGAAAAGTTACAAAGGTATCTAACAAAACTGGGTGTCTGGGCAACAGAATGGCAGATGAATTTCAACGTTGATAAATACAAAGTAATGAACAGTGGGAAAATAAATCCCAACTATACATACAAAATGATGGGGTCTAAATTAGCTGTTACCACTCAAGAAAGAGATCTTGGAGTCATTGTGGATTGTTCTCTGAAACCATTTGCTCAAAGTGCAGCAGCAGTCAAAAAAGCAAACAAAATGTTAGGAACCATTAGGAAAGGGATAGATAATAAGACAGAAAATATTGTAATGCTTCTATACAAATCCACGGTATGCCCACAACTTGAATATGGCATACAGATGTGGTCGCTCCATCTCAAAAAAGATATATTCAAATTGGAAAAGGTGCAGAGAAGGGCAACAAAAATGATTAGGGAAGTGGAACGGCTGCCATATGAGGAGGGATTAAAAAGACTAGGAACTGTTCATCTTAGAAAAGAGATGACTAAGGGACGATATGATAGAGGCCTATAAAATCATGAATGGTATGCAGATAGTGATAAGGAAGTGTTATTTACCCCTTTACATAATACAAGAACCAGGGGGTCACCCAATGAAATGAATAGGCAGCAGGTTTAAAACAAACAAAAGTAAGTATATAACACACACTCAACCCGTGGAACTTGTTGCCATGGGATGTTGTGAAGGCCAAAAGTATAACTGGGTTAAAAAAATAATTAGGTAAGTTCCTGGAGGATAGGTCCATCAATCGCTATTAGACAAGATGGTCAGGCATACAACTCCATACTCCAGGTGTCCCTAAGCCTCCAACCGGGGGCGTTGTAGCAAGCCACAGCCCTCCACTTTTTACCAGCTTTAAGGGCAAGAGATGGGGTGGAGAAGAATGAGTGGGGGTCTTGGGAGGAAGAGGCAGGGCAGGGGCTCAGGGGAAGGGTGTGAGGGTGGGGGCTTGGGGAGAAGAGGCAGCGCAAGGGCAGGATTCTGGGAGAAGGGGCAGTGCAGAAGCAGGGCCTCTGGGAGGGGGGTTGCGGTGCAGCACTGGGGGTGGGGCCACGGTTTGGGTGCCTGTGGCCCTTCCACTTTAGGACTCTTCCGCTGCTCCTGCCTCCAACTGCCAGAAGCTGGGACTGGATGGGATGGATCACTCGAAATTGCCTGTTCTGTTCATTCCCCCCTGCAGCATCTGGCACTGGCCACTGTCAGAAGACAGGATACTAGGCTAGATGGACCAGTCGTCTGACCCAGTGTGGCTGTTCTTATGCTCTTAAATCAGAGGAATCTCAAGTAGGAGTAGAGACGTCATTTATTTTATTTCTGTATTTGGCACTGGTGTGACCGCAGCTGGAATACCGTGTCCAGTTCTGCGACCCGCAAGTCAAGAAGGATGTTGATAAATTGGAGGGAATTCAGAGAAGAACCACAAGAATGATTAAAGGATTAGAAAACAGGCCTTTTTATAGGCTCAAAGAGCTCAATCTATTTATCTTAACAAAGAGAAGGTTAAGGGATGACTTGATTACAGTTTCTAAGTATCTACGTGGTGAACAAATATTTAATAATGGGCTCACCAATCTAGCAGAGAAAGGTATAACATGATACAATGGCTAGAAGTTGAAGCTAGCCAAATTCAGATGAGAAATGAGGCATATTTTTTTACTGGTGAGAATAATTAACCATTGGGACAATTTACCAAGGGTTGTGATGAAATTTCTGTCATTGACCATTTTAAAAGCACGATTGGCTGATTTTCAAAAAGATCTGCTCTAGGAATTATTTTGGGGAAGTTCTCTGGCCTGTTGAAGTCAGACTAGATGCTCACAATCGTCCCTTCTGGCCTTGGACTCTATGAATCTATGCATGAGCCAGGGTATTTGTTGCAAGCCATGTGTGTTGGAGGAGGCAAGCCAGCAGCTGGAGATGTGAGTGTGACCGAGACATAGCTCAATGGGAAGGGATTTCTGAGCAAGGAAACTGCCTGCTGTGGACTGTGTTTGTTGCGTGCAGGGAACAGGACTTTGTGCACATTTTTTGTAACTAACTAAGATTACACTTGACTCATATTTCTGATTTCTTATGCAAATGAAACAATACTGCAAGGTCCTGAATTTTAGCTAACAGCTTGACCAAAGGAGCAACAGTATTTACTACTCGTGAGTCACACCCGACTTGGCCTGTGACTCTGTAGCTGAGGGACAATTTATGTGATCCAGAGCCTGATCCGAAGATCACCCAATAATCTTGTGTGGACAGGTGAGGACAAACTGAAGAGCTCAGAGGGACCTTCACATTTTTTTCATGGGCTAAAGATACAAAACTCAGGATCTGGGGATTTGCTGGTCTTTGCTCCATGCTAAACAATGCAGCCTTGGCTCTTGCAGCCTTGTCCACTGAGTGAACCCAGTCATCAGCTATGAGGAGAATCGGTCTCCTCGCCAGACCCAGGATGCAGTATCCTGTGTGAACTAGGTTTCTGGTTTGGATAGGGATCAGGAAGAGGACAGACCATCTCCTCTGTCAGGGGCACTGGAAGAATTTGTGTAGTGGGGGTGCTGAGAGCCATTGAGCCAAACTGTAAACCCTGTATGTGATGGAAACCACTTCAAGCCAGGGGGTGTGGCAGCTCCCCCAGCACCTATGTTCCCTGTGCATGCTGACCCAATGCTGTTCAATCTAAAAGGGCCCCTACAGTTATTGGGGGCAAACCAGAAAGCAGTGGTGTCACCTAGTCTGTGCTTCCAGTCTGAAGGGTATAAGACATGAGTAGTGATGCGCTGTGGGGAGGAATGTGGTTACTCAGAAGAGAAGCCGGGGTTATTACTGGTGACTTGTGTATTGGTGTATAGGGCCTGGGATATAGAAAACAAACTACACAAAATGGGGGCAGCAGGGTGTGAACTTATGTTTGAGTTGGAGGGAGTCTCATGGTGCAGGAGTCGTCTCTGGGGGAACTCACTATCTCCTGAATGCATGGGAAAGTTTTGGTAGCCAGGGGTTAGTCGCTAAGCAATAAAGAGGTGCCTGTGGCTGTTTCAGTTTGGAAGTCAGGTATCTGTTACCCTGAATGATCACTGTTGGGGGATGCTGGACAGTCAGTGCCCACCCCCACATCCATTTGTAGGAGTAAGCAGCCTGCGAGGCATAGGAAAGGTTTAATTCCAATCTCTCTGGGGTATGTGAAAACCCCTCTCCTCACTCAGTCACTTGGGCGGGCAGCGCAGAGCAGTGTGGAGAGCAAAGAGTTAATGCACGTAGCCAGAAGTCTGAGTGAGGCAGAAGCCAAAGGATAAATGTGTGTGCCATGCAGATCACTGAGCAGGTGGCAGGTGAAGGGTTAATCCGCACAGCAGGATCCAGCACAGGGCTCTGCCTGCAGGCTCCTGGAGCCCAGCACAGAGGTAAGGAGCTGGGACTCTGACGTCAAGGGGGCCAGAATAGAACACTCTATTTATAGGCCTGTTCCATGGGACAGCAGAAGCAGGCCAGAGACTGCGCTCATCATGCTTGCAGCCTTCTTTTTCCTTTTCTAAACAGATCAGAAGGCTGTCCCGCCAGCTGATGTCACCTGCTAAATTTGGGAGAGAGATTCCCCCCTTCCCGGTCACTTCCAAACAGTGCAGAATGCCAGAGCATCATGGCCCCTCTTCCCCTAATATTCCCGCCCCCTACGGCCACACACTCCCTCCCCTCTCCTCCCCACCTACCCCTACGGCCACACACTCCCTCCCCTCTCCTCCCCACCTACCCCCACAGCCACACACTCCCTCCCCTCTCCTCCCCACCTACCCCCACAGCCACACACTCCCTCCTCTCCCCGTCCCACCTACCCCCACAGCCACACACTCCCTCCTCTCCCCTCCCGTCCCACCTACCCCCATGGCCACACACTCCGTCCTCTCCCTTCCCCACCTACCCCCACGGCCACACACTCCCCCCTCTCCCCGTCCCACCTACCCCCACCGCCACACACTCCCCCCTCTCCCCGTCCCACCTACCCCCACAGCCACACACTCCCTCCTCTCCCCTCCCGTCCCCTTCTCACCTACCCCCACGGCCACACACTCCCTCCTCTCCCTTCCCCACCTACCCCCACGGCCACACACTCCCTCCCGCTCCCCTACCCATCCCCCACTAATTTCCCTGCCCTCCCCTCCCCAATCACCTCCCACAGCTGCACACTCCCTCCCCTTCCCTCCCCCATGGCCACACACTCCATCACTCGCTCCCCTCACCCCCCCCCATGACAACACAGACTCTTTCCTATTCAACCATTGCTTGGTGTGCGCGCGCGCACAGACTCTGTCTCTTACACACACACACACATCCCTCCAGCAATTTCAGTTCTATTAATTAAAGCCTTATTGGCACGACAAGCTGTACAAGTGGTGCCAGTGTGTAGAAGACACAGACTCCTCAGGTATTTGTCAAAGGAAAGTACCATCTGCCCAGGACACTGTGTTCGGGGTTTGATCCCTGGTCTCCATTTGCTCTTAGTGCCCATGTCAGGTAGCCAATTGCTTCAGAGCATGACACCGTCTCTGCGGTTCTCCCTGGGTTAGCAGAGGTTCTCCATTGCTTTAAGAGAAGTCCTGATCATCTGAGGAAATAGCTTTCTTATGCTCCTTTGTATTTTGGACACTGGAGTTGAACGTGTCTCTTTGGCTCGGCATCTCCTCTGTTGCCTAGGTCAGGGGTTCTCAACCTTTTTCTTTCTGAGACACCCCGCCCCCCCGCTGTAAAAACTCTCTGGCCTACCTGTGCCACAATAGCTGCTTTTCAGCATATAAAAGCCAGGGCCAGCATTAAGGGGCAGCAAGCAGGGCAAGTGCCTGGGGCCCCATGCCACAGGGGCCCCCACGAAGCTACGTTGCTCAGGCTATGGCTTCAGCCCCAGGGGAGCGGGGCTCAGGGCCCTGGGCTTCAACCCATGTGGCAGGGGTTTGGCTTTCTACCCTGGACCCCAGTGAGTCTAATGCTGGCCCTCCTTGGTGGCCCCCCTGAAACCTGCTCGCAGCTCCCCCAAGGGCCCCCAGACCCCTGATTGAGAACCACTGGCCTAGGTTGTACTGTTGCTCCTCCATAATCTCACTGATTGTGTATTTGCTGAGAGTCTGCCTTGGCTTTGCACATTTCACCATAGTGAGGCAAACTGGTGTTGGTGTGATAGTTCTGTGCAGGAATCTACGGCAGTAGCTCTCTGCTCACTGCTTTGGATTTGTTCTTCCCAGTGACTGGTATTTGAAGTACTGGTTTAACTTCCTGAGCATTTTTCAGTTTTGGGTGGGGCTGCTTGCTCCATGAATTAGAAGACTAGAGTTGTGGGGCTGAAGAAATGGTGACATTCAGGAGTGGATCATGCTTTCATTTGGATTTAATTTCTGTTCCTGTAGCGCTTTGTGGAGGAGGGGGAGTTTTTTAGCTCTGGCTGAGATGGCCGCAGAAATTGAACGTTCTTTTTTGCATGTTGATTAGCAGTGGGGATTGCCTCAGTTCTGCTCTGTAGTTATTGTTGGTGGAGTTCCCAGATACATGGAATATTTGTTTGCAAAATTAGACATACAGGGGTCCTACTGGGGTTTTGTCCTGATGGTGTTATTGGCTGTTCAAACTGGACCCAGGCTTCACTTCTCTAGAGCAGAATGAATTGAATTAGATTGTCATGTAGTTTTAGCAGTAACTTTCTTGGAAGGTTGTATCTATTCTAGCAGTTCCTTAATGGTGTTGAAGACCTGCATTTTTTTTCTTGTAATGCTTCTATAGCTAGTCAAAGCTCTCTGATGCATGCAGCATGCATAATTTAGGGTTCAACTTCTATGTCTCTGTAATAAAATGTTAGTTGGTTTTGGTCATTTGGGGGCATTATATGACACATCATGAATTTAGTTTTTTCCAGGATGATTTGTAATGCAATAGGTTTCTAGCAAGTGTAAGTTTCTTGGGGGAACCTTGTTGCCTAAGTGGTAATATGACCAGGTTGTTGATATACAATAGGCATTTTATCTCAGTAGAATTCTTGGGCTTGGAGATTTTTCCAGTAAGATTTCCAAGTCATGGGTGTGTATATTGGAAAGGCTCAAGATGAGGTTATGGCCTCGATTGACTGCCTCTTCTTGCTTGGAGCTCTCTGTTCACGTTGCTTAGTTACATCATACATTTGATGGACAATTAGTTCATATGTTGCTCCACTAATTCCATTTCATAGCAGTTTATGGTTCACACTTGAGTGCCAAAAGCTTTTCTGAAATTCTACAAGGCAGACAAAGCGCTTCCCCTGCTCTGTGGGTTTTTTTTTTGCATGTTGGTTAATGAGCATCAGTATGATCAAGATGTGATCAGTGGTTTGTTAGTCAAGGAGGAATCCAGTTTGACGTTCATGGATTACTTCATTGTGGTTCATATATTGTATTAGTCTTTTACTGAACATGTTACAGAACAGCTGGCTGGTGTTCCTCCAAACACCTCTGTAACTGCGGGTATGAGGGCATCTCCACTTCTGTGCATTGGGCAGAGTTGATCAAAAATTTCCCATCAAAACTTGGCTTTATTGGAAAAGGCATTTTCCCTTGAGGAAAAAAAATGGGAAAAATGTTTGTTGTTTAAAGAACAATTGTTTTTGAACAACAAAAACCGATTTATTTATTTCCTATGAAGATAAAATGACCTTTTTCTATCTGGCGCTAATATTGGATTGATTCAGCCATATGACCAAGTGTCCAGACTGAAGGATTAAGGGAGTCATTTTGGCAGGGCTTCCTAGACATGATCAGTGCTGTGTTGTAGGCTCTCACGTGATGTTTGGGCCACATGATCTCCTTGCTTGGAGTTTTGGAAGGTTAGGAACCTTCACTTCCTGTTCTGTGATATGTCTGTCCACAGGGTTAGGGGGCTGTAGTTTTTAATGATATCGCCAAGGGCAATTGTTTTTGTAATGATGCTGTTTTGCTCTCAAGGTTGGATTCCTCTGTTTAGGCCTCTGGAGTGTCCTGTCCCGATGTTACCTTCTCATGTTTGTCTTCTCCTCAACCTCCCCTGCACATGCTCCTACCCCAATCCCTTTCCCCCCAACACGCTTTCCCTCCGACTAGCTTATGGAGGCTCATTCAGTCATTCTCCCCAGGACACCACTGATTGAGATCAGCCATGTAGGAGACTCCTGCAGCAGGGTGAGGTGGGAAAAAAAGAGGGGCCCAGGATGGCACCTGCTGCCCTCTACTGGAGCATAAGTGGAGTTCCAAAAAGCCGAAAGCGCACAGCAGCGTCACTGCCATTCTATAGCTGTCCAGTGGGATGGATACACGGAGCACTGCAGTCTCCACATATCTCAGCCTTTCACCAGGATTAAATTCACTGGTAAGCAGGAGACTGTGCTCCCCTAAGTGCTGATCAGTTCACATCTCCCCAGTTGCTAGGTAATAATGCCTGGCTCTGAGGATATGTTCCAACCCCAGAGTATTCTGGAAAGGCTTCTCTCTTGTGTTTCATTGGCTGCCTATGTTGTCACTCACTCTCTTGCTGGGGCTGGGAGTGGCACAGGCTGACTGAGAACACTTCAGTGCTCCTGCTTGCCTATCTGAATTAATCTCTCTGCATAAAGCACTTGCTATTTTTCCCATTCGCCTTCAGAATTGCTAGTATTACTCCATAATGCCGCAGCTATGTTTCTCCTGCATCCATGGAGTGAGCACTGCATGAAAGTGGAGGACTGCTGCTGCTTTAAGACCCTTCTCTAAAGCTGTCAGCTGCAGTGGAGACAGATGAACTGTAGAATTTACTGGAGTGACGGATTCAAAGGCTCTTCCAGAGCATGGTGCATTGCTGTGATTCCCATGCAGCCCTCCTGTTCTTTCCTACCTTAAACATCAATGACATGCCAACACCTGTACTAATGCAAAATGCAGCAGCACAGATTAAGACATGAACAGCAGGAAATACAAAAGTTAATGCTGCTGTGGGAACCTTCATTTCCATTATGCGAGACTTAAAGCATTTAACATGGAGAGACAGTAACATTATAGGGGGAACCATTTCCTGCAGCTGGCTCAGTCAGCCACATGACCTGCACGCTGTATCCATGCTATCTAGGGCATTTAATACATATGAGCTTGGATTTCTTAAAGAAAGCCCAGCCTGTCCTCTCCAGGCTCTTGCTTGTTGATTCCTTTCAGCTGAAAATGTTGTCCTTGCTTTAAACTCCCCGCACAGCACACGTGGCGAGGGAGGTGGTGGCGGTGCCTCCTTCTATCTGAATGCCATGCCAGTACCACGTCAGGGGATGCCAACAAAAATAAAACCACTCAACTGAAAAACAAGTTCCCCTGGCATTAGCGTTGCATAAACTCCAGCGGAGCACAGCGACCTTCTATTCACTTCCTTCCCCCTCTCCGAAGGGGGAATGAATTCCCCCCTTCAATGGCGAAGTGAAATCCAGGACTGAACTCTACCCATAAAGGCCTGAGTGTCGGAGGTGCTGAGTACCTACCATGTCTGCTAAGGGCAATGAACACGCAGCTGCTTAGCGCCTTTGAAAGTCAGGCCATAAAACATCTGCCTCCACGCATGCACTACAGAGAGTCTCCTTTGCTGTAGGCTATAGGCATGCCTGAGTCTGCCACAGCATTACGCACTGCCCCAGCCCGATCAGCAATAGCAATAATATTACTTAATACTAATAAGCAGCAGTGTTCATTCTAGCAGGGCACTAAACTTAATAGTGGCACTGGGGACAAAGTCCATTTGCCAGTTTAAACAAGCACCAAAGGTTTCTTGTGGTGAAATCATTACCGTCATGGGGTGTGTGCCTGGGGGCGGGGTTAGTGAAAGGGTAGCCCCGTACGCGGGCAGAGGCAGGGGTCAGGGTGAGCATGATCCATGCATTGTTTGTGTTGGAGCCCGCCCAGAGGGATTGGGGGAAAGTTGCACGCACTGACACAGCAAAAGTTTTCACACATTGCTAAGTAGGGCTGAGCTTTTCTGGCTTCTTAAGTTTGTGTTCTGGCTTAGTAAGGGACTGGTGAGGACAGAGTGCACACGTAGTCCTCCAAGGCTTTGGGCTTATGGACAGGAGGGCATGGAGAGCGAGGGTGAGAAAAGAGCTCAGAGGGCAAGTGGTAATTTGAGTCAAACTGAGGAGAGTCCTTGATTTTTGAATCCAGTGAGGCTAAGGAGAGGAATAGGGCTTGCCAGGAGACCCGGGCTATGCAGCCTTTCTCCTCATGCTGACCAGTTTCAACCCAGCCCCCAACCTGAACACAGTTACCATCTATGCACAAGAAGGGAGCAGGTGTCCTCAGTGCAGCCCCTTGTGCTGTTTTGCAGGCACATAGGAGACTCTAAAGAGGCCAAGGACTGAATAGGTCATAGGCTCTTCCTCTGTTTTTCCATGTTAGGGCTCAAGCACATTGGCAAGGGAAGGGGTGTTGGGACCGTGCCAGTGCCACAGCCTGCGCTGTAACTGTTATATGAATCCAGTCATCTAAATAACTGAGAGGCTTCAGGGCAGTCATACGCTTTAGGCCTATGCAGCAAGCCTAACCCAGCATCCCTGTGCTCCTATGTACAACCAAATCCCAAGTGCTACTATAGCACAGTCTGATTTTCACACCCATGAGAGACAGCCGGCTTTCCTCCTCCTTCCCCCACCCCGCAGCCCGACATGTCAGAAATTACTGCTGCCAGAGGCTGACACACACAAGTGGGAAGCTTGGCATTTTCTATTGAAGCTGTCGCCTCCGTTCAGGTGGGAACCCTCCTTCTCGATGACTCAAGTTGTAAGCTCCATCTTTTAATAACGGAGTCCCCGGTGATGAGTGTCTAAACACAGCCCCACACTCATGCTTTGGAGAAACTACCCAGTGATTTCAGGGGACCCGTCCTATCTTGTTGCTGTTCCCACTCAGTTACCAACGTGTTGCACTTGGGGATCTAGCTATGTTATTGGCCCATCTTTAGGGTCAAACTCAAGGTAATAATTCCCTCTCCTCACCCCCAAGCACTGCCCCATTCAGATGATCACTGCACTCACACTGTCTTTTTACTACCCCTGAGAGGTGTCCATCTAAAATGTCAGGAGGGAGTGTGAAATTTTCTCTAATACAGCATGAGCTATACAGCACGCACTGCCTCTGGCACTGCACCTCAGCCTAACCTAGAGGGACCACAGCTAGGGCAGGGTTGGGAGTTCGGTCCCCTCAAATCATTCAGGCCCTGGTCCCATTGCGGAGAAAGCCAGCGTGGGCTCCTGTCCCATTAGAAGCAAGGTGAGACAAGCCCTTCTCCCCATCCACATATCGGCCCCAAAGCTAGCAGATGTCAACTACATTCAGCCCCTGCCAGCCTGGGACTCCATTTGACCCTGTGGCCTGAAAGTGAGAGGTTCTGTTATTTCCTGCCTTGCCATCACCTTGTCCCCTCCACTATGGGTTATTCACCAGACATTACATGGGGGTTATTAGGGTCACCCACCTTCACTCAGCCCCAGTCTGCAAATGATTACACGATTGCAAGGCTCAGACAGACACACAACACACCTCCCATGATCTTGTTACTAGGACTGTGTCAGTCCCACAATATCCAGGCTGGGGGAGAAAGGATCTTGACTTCTAGTGTCTGTAACTGAAATGCAGTGATTAAGCAATGTGCACGTGCACTCTCACAGGGCTACCAACTACCATGGGGGGGGAACCCCAAAATAAACCTGAGTGGCATTGCAAAGCTGTGTGCCCGGTTGCACCACCACTGACACCTGTCCCTGCCATGACAGAGAGGCAGCTAGGCCAAAACTGGCCCTTACTCTATCCCCCACGCCCTTCAACCATAACCACCCAACAATCAGAAGGCTCGCCCTGTCCTCTCGCCCCGCCCCCCCAAATGTGAATGGCCACAGTTTCCATAGTGTACAGATCCTCACAATTCTTTTACCTGGCACTAGTCCAATCAAGAGTTCTTAGTGAGAAACTCAGGTAGTCAGATCTGTGGGGAAGAGATCCTAGCAGGAGCAGGAAACAAAGTCTCCTTTGACTCCATTCTTCCAACAGTTTCCAATAGCTTTTTGAGGGAGAGGTTGCTCTGCGTGTGCCATTGAATGGGACTAACTCCATCCCCCTCTCTGGTGCAAAGGGAAGGAAGAATAAATTAAATTAAGTTCTGGTAAACTCAGGTGGTGGGCAGTTTCCATTAGCCCAATTATGTACCCAACAGATTCAAGTCACCAAAGTATCATAAGTTTATGCAGCTCTTTACAATGAAAAGGATCCACACCGTATCCAGGGATCAGCTCACCTTGTCTCACTAGTATGGAAAGGAGGAACTGTTTAAACATGTTACAATCCCACATTCTACTGACTCCAACTGGAACTTGAAGGGTGGGTTTGAGGTAAGCAGAATACAATTAGCTCCCTCCTGGAATCAGACCCATACTGTTAGGAGAAATGCCACAGGCTCTTGAACAATCTTACAGGGTGAGGATTTAGCCTGGGTGCTCTTTGCTTCAGAGACTTTCTTCACTCATGTTTGGAGACCATCTAGCACATTTTGGATGCTAGACCAACCTGTTTTACTTCTCTCCAACACAGTGCATGCTGGGGCACTCCTCCTATACCACCCCTTCCTGCAGCAACCCAAGTTCTTTGTTGGAGGCCTCCCAGCCCAGTTTGAGTGGGGCTGGGCCGGTTGAGTCTATGAAACCAGGGAAGATTACAGCTCAGCGTGATATGGCTGCAGGCCACGTTATGTACTTCTGTGCTTGTCAGTCAAGGGAAGCTTGTATTTTTGACAAATTTCAGTGTTGGTGTGATATTGATTCACTAGGAGGAATCCTAAGTTTGAGTGGGACAAGGGGCCCCAGGGCACTGTGGGCTAGAGGCAACATCGCATTCAGTCCCCATCAGCTGTGAGAGGTGGCTCCTTCTGCTGATCACTAGTGACCCTTGTTGTGGCACTGATGGATTCTAGATGTGGAAATCCCTTAACAGCTACTATGGCACAGAGACTTCAGGAAGCACAATAAGGAGCTTTACCACCACTGCACTGGTTGAGAAGGGATACCAGAGTATGGGCCAGTGGGTTTATGTGGAGATGAATACCAGACTAGATGGGCCAGAGCTTTTATCCAATGTAGCATCAGGTGGAAGACTGGCTGAGATGGACATATGGTCTTTCTAGGAGGGTGTTAGCACAATAATGATTTTGCTGTCTAACATCAGGCCAGAAAGCAGGGACTTCCTCCATGCATTCCCCCCCGCCAGCTGAGCGCACAACACAACACAGGACAAGAGGCTATTATATATCATGCTTTTAATACAAACTTAAAAAAATCTGGAACAATAGAAACTGTACAGATTTGATCAACTTTTTGTTTTGTTTTTAACTAAATCTCTAGACACGCCAATGTCCCGTTCCAAAATATTGCACAACATTCTGAATACAAAACTCTGATTGTATTCCTCCTTCGCTAAAGAAAAAAACAGCAACCCCTTGATCCCCCTCTCAGTAGACCCCTTCTCATAAAAACAAACAGAACAAACATAGGAACCTTCTACATGAAGAAACATACATAATTCTGTCCTCTTTGTGTTCACACATTTTCTCCCTCTGTCTCCAAGATCATACAGTTGTTGATTCTCTCTTCACAAGAGGTTAGGGAGGGGGAAGGAGGGAGCTGGGGGATGGAGAAAGGAATTTTCACTGCTTTTTTTTTTTAAAGTTTTTTTTCCTGAAAAAATATTTTTTCTCTCCTCTTAAGAAAAAATCTCAAAGAAAAAATTACATTTTTTTACGTTAGAAATATACATATATTATATATACCTCTTACATTTTACAAATGTAGCAAATTATTCAATACAAACGGACATCAACAAAAAAACACAAACCCATAAAAAATAAAAGTTAAAAAAAAATCTCTCTCGCTCTCTTTTCCTAAGAAACCAGGTTAATTAGTGCAGGTTTTAAAAAATAAAATCGAAGCTGAACGCCTAAATCCAAGACCAGACCAAAAAAGGCCATTAGTTTAATTGCCACCAGTGCTGGAGAAACGCTTCTGAAGCACACTTTTTTTTCCTTTAAGATACAAAGAGGTTGGTCCCCTCCCCTTTCCCTCCTCGTCTTTGCGACACTATTTTTAAAGCAGTTACAATACGTGTAAGCAGGTTAAAGCAGCATCAAAGCTTCACACACACATAGCAGGTGGCTGGTGATGTTCCATCTCTTCCCCTCCCTTCCCATACCGTAAGAGGGTGCACAATCCCACCCAGGCAGTGACTCATAGCAGCACTTTGCTGAAGGATGAGAGGGGTGGAAACAACAAAGGAAACTGGGCTGGGAAGCCAGCCGGTCCCCTGAGGTGCGGAGAGTTATTTAGTCCAGTGCAATAGTCTGGCAGTCTACAGTACGCTCAAAGGGGAGGAACTGGGTGGCAGTGGTAAAGTTGGTGAGAAAGAGGATCAGCTAAACAGATCCCTAGAGTCTCATTCTAGTTTTTCCATCTTCAACCCCACAGGTTTCACACATCATGCTAGGACAGACTGCTTAGTAGTGGCTGCCCTCGCCTCCCACCCACCTGCCAGTTGGGTCACAGCCAATAAGTGGCAAGCAGCCTGTTTTGGGAAATGGTGTGTTGAGATTCAACGCAATTAGAAGAGTGCTCTTCCCATTAATGCAAGTGATGGGGATTTAGAAACAAGCCCCCTACTGAGACCAGGGTAGGGTCAGTTGTGGCGGGGCAGTCCCCTTAACCCGAATAAGGTTCATTCACAACACACACACAAAGACATGAGGGCTGGAGTGTCATCAACTTGGGGGTTTTTGGGGGTGGGGAGAAATGGGAGTTCAAAGCCTCCTCCCACTGACAGTGAAGTCTTGGAAAAGTAAACTGGATCTTATCCCTTAATTACAAAAATACTTGAGGTGAGTCTCAGAAGAAGCTCCAGAGACAGGTTTAGTTAAAAACAAACATGGGAGACAGCAAAGCTGGAAAAGATTGTTTATAAAAAAAAAAAGGAATGCCCCAAAACTAGATGTATCTGCTTCAGATCTCTCCTCTTCACTTTCTTCCTAGCCCAAGGCTGACACCCCAGGAGGCAGTCTTCCCACCTAGAGTCCCCAATCCCAGGGGGGTCTAGCTTGCCCCATCTGGGAGGAATAGGGATCCCCACACATCATGGAGGCAGGCTATGGAATAACAAGATGCAGAAGCAGCCTATCAAAGGCCACTTCTGTCCTACTCCTTCCCTTGCTCCAGCATATTTTTGTGTGTATGTGTGTGTGTGTGTGTGTGTGTAAAAACTAGGGAGCAGCTTGAGGATTCCTAGCTCTTTGTTACTCCCAATAACGAGGAGGGGACAACCATTCATCTAGGTCCTGGAATATAAGTTTCTTCTCCCAACACCATCAGTCATTTCAAAGTATTAGTCCCTATTCTGCAGCAAGCCCCCTCTAGACTGTGTGTCTCTGGCTGGATCGATCAGTTAACACTAGGGGCTGAGTACAACCCCTCCTGGGCATTCCCCTCTGTACTAAGTCACCTGCCCTCTCCTATCCTTCCAGAAGGAAAGCAAAGGGGGTTTGGTCACACTATTATATTTTTTAATAAAAGAAAACAGGAAGTGACGCCCCTCAAGCCATCAATCAGGAAAGCAGCCTGGGCGATGCAATCCCCTGCTCTCTCCAGAAAGCTGTGCTGCCTCTTCAAAAGCAGGAAACCCTTCCCCTCGCCCCCGAGAGCCTGTAACCAAAGGTAGCTGAGAGTAAGAGAACTCAAAACATTTGGAGACTGCTCCAAAGGAACATCAGTGGATGCTGCTCACATTGGAGGGTAAGAAAAGCACATAAGAATGTGAGAGGCAGCATATCTAACCACGGCCCCTGAAAGAGAAGTGCAATACATAAGGACCGATACGTCCTCCCTATAAACAGCAGTGGGTGCACCTACTGTAGTGCTTGTATATAATAGCAACCCTATTGAACTGACACTGGCTCTGACCAACTTGAAGAGACCAGCTCAGACAAGATCCTTCGTGCATGAGGGTGGGGGTAGGAATCATAAATGGACTCACTGGTATAACAGAGTGCTGTTCTTCTCCAGCATTCACCTCTGGGTGAAAGTGTAGAGAGGGAAGACAGCAGGAAGCAGCCATTTCATAGTAGTGCTCCAACTTACCTGCCTGGCAAGGAAAAGGAGACTGGGGGAATCTTATTCCAAAACAGAGGCTGGCATCAACTGTGGCAGTTTTGAAGGGTTTTGGATGACAAGGTCATAGTCTAAAGTTGGCAGGGTAAGGGGAACTCGGTACACTCCCCCTGTCTGTTCCCAGTGGGAGGAAAGGAACTGACTAATCATGGTAAGAAGCAAGCCCCCCACACCCCTCTCTGGGAAGCATACAATGAAACTGTGCACCTCTTGCCTGGCACTGAAAACCAAACAAATACCCCTGCTCCTCTCTCAGCAAGGCAGCCTCGCACCCAGGGATATGGGAATGCCCAGAACAGGCCATCTCTACACCAAAGAACAAGATACTAAAGCCCAGCTCTGAGGAGGAAGTTGGGAGACAGGAAGATAAAGTGACCTTTGTTTCCACCATTTCTGGACCAAGCAAACCCATTACAGGAGTAAAAAAGTGGGTAGGAAAAAGCATGGGGATTGAGTTAAAAAACAATTCAGTGCTTCAGGAGCGCTGCCCGGCACAGCACAATGACTCCGGGGTTGTCTCTCTTTCCAAGAAGCTATATTTATAAGATTTCAAATTTTTGTATATTTCTATTTTTCATTTTTCTTCTCTTTTTTTTTTTTAATTCTTGTTTTCCCCAAATATTCTCCTTCCTCCTGGTCAGTTGGCCAGGACGACAGGCTGGAAAGACTGGCTGGGATACTGCATGGCGTTCAGGTTGTAGCTGAGTCCTTCCACAAAGGGAGACTTCTCCAGAAAGAGGCTGTTGCTGCTGCTGCTGAAGACCTGAGCCATGTCAAAGCCGCTGCCGCCGCTGGTGCTAGTGTTGAACTGGGAGGCCGGCGGGATGCTGCCGCCCTGATTCTCATTGGTGACACCCTCAAAGAAGAGGCCGCTGGCTCCAGACGATCCGCCATTGTAAACAAACTCCTTGGCATTGGGGGAGAGCTGCGACTGAGGAGCTTGACTCCCCCCGCCCCCGATGAAGTTCAGAGAATGCATAGAGAGGGAGAGGCCCTTGTGCTTCAGCAGGTTGTTGGTGGGTGACCTGGCCATCCTTTGCTGCTGCTGTTGAGCTCCTGCTCCCCCACCCCCACCCCCACCCTTCTTCATCTTGGTGGAGCCAAACTTTGTGGCAGCAAACGTGGCAGTGGTAAAGGTGATGGGCTGGGCAGAGCGGGGGATGAAGGTGGGGCTGGGTGACTGGCCAAAGGATGGCGATGGTGAGTTGGACAAGGAGTTGTCCTGGCTACCAATGGGGACAAACACCTGGGCATCAGGGTTGAAGCTGCTCTTGATCTCCTTATCCAGCTCAGCTGCACTGCAGCCCTCACTGTCATCCAGATACAGGACCTTGACAGACCCTTTCTCGCCAATTTGGTAGGAGACCTCAGAAGGATCGATCCAGACGCTCAGTTCTTCAGGCACATTAGCCCGCACATCCTCTACGGCCAGCCCACTCCGTTTGGCCGCCAGTTCCACCACCGGATCCACCGTTTCCCCGATGTGTACGCAGCGATAGCCAGAACCCTTCAGAGGCTTTTCCGGGTACCAGTGGCCCTCATATTTCTTCTTCAGCAGGCGTTCTAGCTCTTCACCAAACAGGTCTGCCCGCCTCCGGGGAAGCTTGTTATACAGGTACGAGATGATGAAGTTCAGAGCAACTTTGATCTCCAGATGCATACTCCCTTCACAGCAAGCAAGTCAGGGCAGTGTATTGAAAGAGACAAACAACATACACAAGATTTGGCTCCAAGCAATCCTAGAAAAGAAGAAAAAAAGATGGATGAAGGGAGAGAAGAGAACGTGGCAACTTTAATATTGTTGAGGCAAACAGCTTTGTATATTTACAAAAGGATTAGACATTTCTACAAACAGCATTTGCAAGGCTACTTCCTAGAATAAAAGCTACACAAATGCACTCAATCCTTATGCTACATGACATAAGTGGATTGCTAGGAGGAGGTCAGGAAGAAATTCTGCCCTACTAAATGGAACGAGTACTACGTTGAACTGTGCGCGCGTATGATGCCGTTTTCTCAAGTTATCCAACACTGATCACCAATTGAGACAGGATACCAAACTAACTGGACAAACAGTTTGTTTTGGTACAGTGGTTAGTATGTATTTTAATACATCTCCTTTTGCTTCAACTCTTATTTACTTCCTTTCACCTCATGTGCCTCCGATTTAAAAAAATTACATCAAGGCAGAATCATGAGAGTCTTTCCCCATCCTGAGTGGAGATCAACTCCTGAACTCTGTATGTCAACACCAGCCTCTCTGCTGAGGAACAGCAACAACACTCAGTTGGAAGGCAGTGGCTGCTGGTGGTTTTTGGAGATTTGCATTCTCTGGTCCTGCTGGCTCAAGGATGAGAGTGGAGGTGAGGGTATGATGATAGTGAGGCACTAACTGCCAGCCCAGTTTTACTATCTCCTCAAAGTGGACAGTTCATCTGACATTCAGATACTCACCTGCCCCTGACAGAGGATTTGTCTGGCTAAATCAAGCTAAAAAGCTTTATGTCTCAGTTTAATTCAGATCAGTAAATAGTGTGGGGTGTGCACACTACATACATCGCTGGACACCTGTTGTGCATAGTTCCCAGCCCTGTTGTTATTCCAGCAGAAAAGGGTGTATGGAGAGTATTGTAGGCCCACACAACTTTTAACTCACTTGCCAAAACAGAAATAATCCTCCTTCCCTACCTGATGAGGTCATTACTGAAAGCAGGAAAACCCACAAAAGCAGAGTGTGAACCCACAACACTGACTCTGTAACATAGACGGATTAATGAACAGTCTTTTTCCAGGTACCAACAAACTCTCTAGGTGGGTCATTTCCTCAAAGAGAGGAGATGGGAAAGGACAGAGAATCTCAGACTTTTTAAAAAAGTATACCACTATCAACTCCTGTTCCATTCAGCAGGGAAGCAGCACATCCAGTTTTTAATTGATAGCTTAGTCAGAGGCAAGTCAGCTCTCCACTACCCTGGGCTCTGTGAGACAAACATGCACACACCGCATTCATTCACATTGGCAAAATGGGCTTAAAGGACACTTGCAAGCCTTCAGACCAAGCATTTAGGTTAGTGGGTGTGGGTGTGTCACAGAGTTAAGACATAAACCTTCCCCTGCAGAACTAGAAACCCAGGCAACACTGGTCTAGAGCAAGAGAAGCAGAAAGGGAAACTGATTAGGGCTAGTTTACCTACCCTGGTTGAGTGGATGGCAGGGAGTAAACATGCAGCATTAATGGTGACATGCACAATTTGTTTTTAAATGAAGACTGAGTTATGACAAAAATGACAGTACGAATTCTACGTTAAAAAGCTATTATATTGGTAACTTATGTTCAGGGAGTTTTATTTCCAGGAGTACAACAACAGGCAGCTGGAGCTGTAAATACCTCAAGATCAGCTGGCACAAGAAGCTACAAAGTTCTAGAAATAAACCCCTCCAGGTTTAGCCTCGCATGGAAGCGAGTAGAGGCAGCGAGTGACCGCTGAGAGTTGAAAAGGCACCGCCAGCCTTTGGAGCTTGGATTTCAGGAGTTACTGAACCATGAGAAGTTCTGTCAGGTCACTGGGAACTTGCCTAAGTTAAAATAAAATAGAAACATGCCAAGAAGAACTGAACAAGGCAGCTTTCTGAAAGGTCAACTAGGACAGGTCATTCTCAGGCTAGTGTGTAGGTGGGACTCAATAACTTGGGATGGAGGCTTTCAATGACTTTCAGAGGAAAGGAGAGCCAGTGGACCTGTGGAATACATGCCGAAATAACAGAGGCCTAATCAGCCCATGTTATCCCAAGTAGATTGCATAAAACCAACTTCTGTTACTATGGCACCCAGCCTGGTTCACTGGAATCCTAGCAAGATTGGATGTTAGTGGGAAGACACCTCTGGGTCACAATTCTGATCCAGATCCAGTGCATCAGAGACCAAAAGTTAAGTGGGGTGATATAAGAGGATCTTGGTTTTCAAATTTTGGCAACTTTTGTAGAGAAACAAGCATGTTTTCAAGAGAGTTCCAAAAATAAGAGACAATGACAGTATAAAAATACAAGCTACCAGAAAAACTGTACTCAAGAAGGGTCCCTTTAACAGAACAAGGACAGGAGGTAATAAAGAGTTTTCTTGCAAAGAGAATTGATATAGTGATCTTTAACAGAAATTGCCAACAGCCTTAGTGATCCCCAGCAACCGCAGGCACACTGGAACTGACAGATGGGATCAATCAGTGGTCCATTTAGTCCAGTATTACTTCTCTGATGTGACCAGCACCAGATGTTTCAGAAGAAGGTAAAGGGGGAGAAAAAAAATCCAAACACTCCAGGGACTTGATTTATTATCATCCCCAAAACAGCACAAAGCCTCAGTGCCTCTCAGCAGTCCTGCATCTTCAACAAATCAGCACAGTACTTCCGTGGGAGGCAAGGAGAAGGAGGAGTAAAATGCAGCAACCAATTTCAGTATCAAGCTTGCAGAGAGGAGTTATAAAAATGGAGCACTTTTTCTTTTTTTTAAAATGGAGAATACTCTGAGTGTGGCGTCTGTGGCTTCAATTTAAAAAAAAAGCAATTAACCAAATAACAGCATGCACCAAGACAGCTATATACAACAGGCCTTGGCAGATGCCTTCAAATGTAAGAGAGGTTCCAAATGAGCAAGAGACACCATTTATTCCCCACATTGTTAGCATAATAAAATGTATTCCATTCGGATCCCTTAATCCCAGGATTGCCAATACAAGAACCCATATGGTGGAGCTGATTACTAGTTTTAAACCATAAAATAGTTGCAGCTGAATCAGCCCATCTGCAGTGAAAAAATATATTTTCTTTTACATACCTAGGGGGCTTTTGGGAGGGGTGGGGGGGAAGCAAAGGTCTTGAAACTGATGACCAAGGTAGGAAGTATCATAGCATGTTTTGCAAATGATAAGGCCAGTCACAGAAAAATGTACATATTCCCCCCCCCCCCAACATATATTTGCTGGACAAATATTTTATGGGAAGGGGGGGAGGGGGAAAAAAAAGGATGAATGTTTCCCCATATAGGTTATGTTGCAGAAATGCAGGAGCTCTGGAGATCAACCCTCTCTCTGTTTTCACAGAGCACAGATGTTAAAGAAAATGGGCAAAATGACTGTACACATTAGATGAGAACGAACACTTTAAACATCCCTATTCCTCCCGGTTATGAAGATACTAAGCAGTGACCTTGTAAGACAAGTTTCAATCTGGAACAAGATCTATTTTTTAAACCTATTAAGAGCAATTATCCCTCTGAAAACAGGTCTGTGATTCTGCCCCCTCATTAAGCGCACACAGCGACATTTCAAAGGGATTAAAAAAAAAAATCAAGGCCAGTATGATAGAATAACCTTCTATGTTACTTTGCAGGCCACACCCTACCAAAATAACAGCCTTGTCTCTAACCATCCTCACTCACCCCCATCCACAGACTATAAGAGGCAATCCAATTATTTTCTATGTTTAAACAATTTTAAGGCACATAACCTCCAAACAGAGAGAGAGAGAGAGAGAAGTATTTTTAAACACTCAGCGATCCCTCCAGACTGTGTGCATGGGGAGGAATGGGCCCTATGGACACACATTCTAGACACCAAGATTGCAAAATCTATGATTGCCTCTCTCCCTTATAAACACTATCAAAACCACTGTCCCTGTGTGCGTGGTGATGGTGGGTGTTATACAGAGGACACACCCCGCCCAAGCCCCATCCCATGCAAAATTATACATACATTAGAGGGCCTGTTCTCCAGATCAGCCTCTCTCAGCTGGGAGTCCAGCTCCCCCCACCCCGCTTTAAGCACAGCAGCCAAGGCTCACAGAGGATGATGCATTTCCAATAACCCAGCCAAGGAAATTTCTACAAACACTCGCAATCCACCTCCCCCACCTTACTATAGCTAACACACAGGATCCTGGGAGTTGCAGTCCTTCACCCTCCACTTCTCCAGGCCCTCATCTGAGCTAAGGCGAGTGACCTACTTTGCCGCTGAACTACATTTCCCAATATGCCTTGCGCCAACCCTGGCCCAAAGAACCAGCGCCTGCTCAGAGGAGCAGTGTAGAAAATTTTCCATGGCACATGCGCTCTTGGTGCTCTCAATCCTCCCAGCCAATTGCCCAATGCAAGAAACACACCCCATGTACCGTGTCATCGGGAATTGCTGGGTATTTTTAGGGGTCTAAGCGATCTCTCGCCTTTCGGGGGGGGGGGGGAAGAAGCCTATTTACCCGTCACCTCCCCATACACACCCCGGAACCCCCCACACGTATTAGCAAACATCCCCTTGGTTGGGGGCTAGGAGTGACTCCGAAGTGGGGTACTAGAGAGCTCTTTGATGGTATTATGAAAATTGCCTTTAAAGACTTAAGGCCACACCTGTACCCCCCACCCCCAAAAGCCACCCAGCTTGCTCCCTTCTCCCCACATTGGTCACCCTTGCTGTGGGGCAGGGATAAATAAGTAAAGGGAGTGAGGAGACAGAGGTCCCAATATTAGGGGCTTTGTCTTGTGCACCCCCCCTTCAAAAAAAAAAAAAAAGTGTCCTGATTTTTCACACCTGCTATCCGGTCACCACCCAAAGCTGCCTCGCTGTTGGGGGAAGAGATCAGCACCCAAACCAACAGATCCCAAACAAGGCCCCAGGAAGAGGCCTGCAACTGGGTGGCAGGGAGGAGGAGACGACACGGGATGATTCCCCCCCAAGGCAAGGACATTTCTCTGCCTCAAAATGTATTGGGGGAAGGGGTGCGTGGAAGAAGGGAAACCCTAATAACCCTCCATGAAGGGTGCCTAGGCCCAGAGGCTTTGGGGAGGCGCTGGGTGTACGGCAGACCCCTGGGGGAAGGGTGCTTAGGCCTTGCCTGACCTTTACTTTTGCCGACATATGGCAAATGACCCCTCTTGTTCTCCCCGGGAGAAGAGGGCCCAGGCCAGAGACCTGGCTTTGTTACAGGTGCCCAAGCCCTCCAGACTAGACTCTAGCCCCCATCGCCCTGAGCGTACAGGTCTTTAGGCCTGGTCCTTTGTTGGGGACCCCCCCCACACCCCACAACATAAATATCCTTAGTCCTTCGAGGGGGGGGCAAAGAGGGAATAGATCTGACCTGATATCCACCCCCCACCAACAATAGGGGATCCTCCCCACAGATCCTCCTCAAAGGGAAAGGAAATTATTCAACCCACTAAGGGCACGGGGATTATATTTCTTAGTCTCATCTCTCCTCCCCCCGCCCCCAATCTTCCTGGTCTGCGGTGGAGGGGCCGTTCCTGCGGCAGGCCACCCTGGGTTGGCCTTTAGGACCCCATCCCATGCCGGGGAGGGGGGCGACAGAGCGTCAAAGAGAAGCGTCGCTTGGCCAAAGCACAATGCCCGCTGTCAGCAGCGCTGGAGGAAGCGAGCCCCGCCGGAGAGCAGCACCCCCCTTCGCCCCCGGCACCCCCCATCTCTCCCTTTTGGCCAACGGCAGCTGCTCCCACAAAGGGGGAGCGGATCCAGCCCCCCCTTCTTGTTCAGCGATCCAACAGCTGCCCTGGTCCCGTCCCGGCCCCCCTCCCCCCAGCCCAACCCGCAGGCTCATTTTTCCGTAGGGGCTGTCTCTGGACCTTTCATTTTTAAATCCCCTCGCAGGAAGGATAACAAAAGCCAGAACAAAATGGTGAACTCGGGCATTTCAAAGCGTCGCAAGCCAAAGGACTGTCCCCCACCCCGCGCCCCGCAAATCAAGATCCCACCAGCACCAGAAACGCTTTAAAGGATGAAAACGCCTGGGGGGGCTCCCCATTTTGTAGGACATTAGCCCCCCCCCCTTTGCAAGCCAAGGCCGGATTTTCTCCCAGCCGCCCCGCAAGCTGCAGAGTGGGAAGGGGCAGGGTGGAAATCGAGGCAGGGGGGTTCTCCCCGGCCAGCCACGGCTCGGCTCCCCGCTCCGATGGAGCCCGGGCGGCGCTGAGGAGCGAGCCGCAGTCAGCCAGCAGGGGGAAGAGACGGGTCCCAGTCCGGGGGGGAGGGGGGGCGTTCAGCAGGTGTAAGAGGGGGCGAGGCAGGGCCGCTCTGTGCCCCCCGATCGCCAGGGAGCGCCCCAGCCCCACTTACTTCGTCCTCAGCTGCGGGCGGGCGGGCGGCTCCTTGCTCCTGCCGGGGGTGGGTGTTGCTGGAGGGTTTCTCTGGAGGTTTCTTTTTTCTCTCTCTTTTGCACGGGGTGCGGATGGGGTTGCGGTGGGTGGGTGGCTCCCCCCTGCTACGGCCTGGGTGGGAGGGGTTGTTTGGGGCGCCCCCTGGCTGGTTTTCCCCCCTCCTCTCCCGCCACTGGGATCCGGAGCCTCCCTCGCCCTGGCCCAAAGTGAGCAAAGTAAATGAAAAGTTTCACCCTTAGCAACCCTGCGCAAGGATCTCCTCTTCCACACCCAGCGTGACGCGTCCTCCAAAGGACAAGGGGGTGGGGGAGAAGGGAGAGCCGGAACTACTTCCCCAAACCCTCGCTGGAAATTAACCCTTTTGTCCACGCCCGTCCCCAGCCATTAGTCGCCGCGCGCCTTCTCCAGGGGGGAGTCCCTGCGAGGATCGCCCGGGGGCAGCAGTGTGTGTGTGATTGTGTTTTCTCTCCCCTGCTCCGGGTTGTGACTTCACTAAAGCCTGGAGCTTTCCCCCCTCCATTCCCTGTAGTGGTCTGTTCATGGTGGATCACCTCTGGTTAGGCAGCTAGGCGATAGGACAGTGCTGCAAACCAGGGGCAGCTCAGCCGGCTGTTTTTGCAGCTTGTGGAGGGGTTTGCAACGCTGTGGTTTATGCACTGGTTTAAGAGAGAGGAGAAAGGGGCACGGAGGGATTTGGAAGGGATCAAATAGCCAGGCTGGATTGACCTGAGATTTCCCCAAGCTCCTTATCGCTTCAGGACTTGGGACAGAGCAAGAGCATCAAAAGGGAGGGAAAAAAAACGATAAGATTTTTCTTTTATCCCACATGCATCATTATCTGACCTCTCCCAGCAGCAGCTACAGCGAATGGTGTTAATGGGGTTTGTGTGTGTTTAGAGGGTGGCTAATCATCGTAGACATCCATCTCTTTGACGGAGAGCGAGGAATCGCTTCAAAAATGACCTCAAACCAGAAGAAAAGTGCTTTGAACAAACGCATTCACACTCCAAAAAAAACGAGTTAAACAGTCTCAGCATCAAATCGCTTCAATTAAAAGGGTAAAAACAACCCTCTTTGAAAAAAGTGGTTGATAGAAATCCCCTATCCTGATCATTCCACCGGCTGCTGCTCTGCAACAAAAAAAACACCCCCCAAAACAAAAAAACCCTCCCCAGCAGCTGTGAGAAGATAAATGTGTTACAATGATCCCCCCCCCCGCTGCTCAATAGAAACCCCATTATCCCGTCTCCTCCTGATCCTGCCACCGCAGCTCTCCCCACGAGTCGGGGGCTGTTGACAGGCTCGGCTCGGCGTGGGACACACGTGGGTGTGCAGCGGCTCTTTGGGTCCGCAGACGGGACTAGCTGAGGGTGCCCCGGGCCTCCAAGGAGGGGGCGGGGTAGGAGCCGGGGGGGTGACACCAAGGCCAGACGAACGCAGGCTGCGCTAGCAGCGCCGCCCCGCACGCCCGCGTTTGTATGCGTGTGAACACCCCCCTCGGCCACACAACCAGCGCCCCTGACTCGTGGGACCACCGCCCCCTTCCCAGGGGAGACCCCGCACCGTGCCCGAGTTCCCTCGCCAGCGCCTGTTCGGACGGGGAGGGACGATCTGCAACGCGCCGCCACCTCCCCTCGCTTCGTTTCACGGCGCTGTTCGCACTGAGGCCGAGGCCTGCAGCCAGCGTCCTTATTGGCGCAGTGTTACACCCCATGACACGGGAGCAGCAGGCCTAGAGCCTTTTAAACCAGGAGCCCCCCCGCCCCTCGAGGCAGGGATGTGACTTTAACTGTCCGCTGGGACGCATTTCCCTCCTCTAAGCCGCTGGTTGCAACGCCCAGCTCAGGGACTACTTTTTTTCAACGCGCTTGCGCATTGACATCATCATCATCATCATCATCATCTCCACTTTACGCGCAGGCATTGACACGGTGCGAGCAACCTGCAAGGTGCACGCGCGCAGACTGTGCTAAAAATAACAGCGGCGTGTTAGCAACAGCCTCCCCATTGGCTGGCAAGGTTAGGCGGCGCCTTCGGATTGGTCTGTTGCGTCAACCAGTCAGCTGAAGGGGGCGTGTGCGAGCCGGGCTGTCTCCTCCACGGAGCAGAGGCTGCTGGGAGGTGTAGTTTTCTATTAAAAGGTTCTAGGAGGCCTTACAATGGGGCCTTGTGTGTTCAAGCCCTCCTTGTGGAGATGAACAGCTATATTGTTTTAAGGTTTATCTAGGTCAAGTAGGCAGGGCTCACCTTAAGCACAAGCAAAATAAACGATTACCTCAGACTGCCCTAGCCTTGGCAATTGATGGCCCAAGTCCCAGCCTGGGGACGAAGGCAGTGCAGAGTTTGGTAAAACTATTTGAAATCCAATTGATGCATCATCTACTAGTCACACTATAACATACCATATATTTACCCTTTTCAAAATGGGTTAGACGCTGAGAAGAGGCTCTGCAGTGATGATATTAGTGAGCATCAGCACAAGGGCTTGTTCTTCATGTAGTGAAAAATATTTTCCTGAAAATTATAGAATGTTATGTATTTATATTACTAAGAGTTCATGGGTCCTGCTGCTTCCAGGTTGAAGCCAATCACCAGCTAGGGTCAGGAAGGAATATTCTCCATAACATAGCACTGCACAATAAGGCACATTATAGGGGATTTGATGCAGAAGCAGTGCTATTTATATGCATTTATAGGGCACTAATCACTATTGTACTGGCCCACTTTCTATGTTTTCAATTGGGAACTCATCAATTCCAAATAACAAGAACAAATACACAATAAGCTCCTACAGGCCCCTAACTTTAAGCACTGAGAATAGGAAAAAATACAGCCAATTACCTACCTAAGGGTAGGTCTATACAACAATAAAACACCAGCAGCTGGCCAGGGTCATCTGACTTGAGCTTGCAGGGCTCAGACTATGGAGCTATAAAATTGCAGTGTAGGGTCTGAGAACCCAGGCTTCAGCCCAAGCCCAAATGTCTACACTGCAATTTTATAGCCCCAGAGCCCAAGTCCACTGACCCAGGCTAGTCATGGGCATTTTATTGAAATGTAGACATACCTTTACCACCCAGGATTCTGAATAAAAATGTGTCTTGCAAAGTGTTCTAGATGCATCTATGTAAGAGAATTTCTTGGGGGAATAAATTCCAGAAATGTGAACCACTACTGAAAAATAGCCTGCTTCCACCTTCTGCAAGCTTCATCTTCAGGACAGTTGGGTTCAGAGTGAACACAAATGGATAAGTCAGAGAGAGAGAACATGCACCAGTCTTTTAGATAATTAACCACCAGCATCACCATTGGCAGAGAAAAGGCAATTGACTAGAGTAGCCAAAGGTCTGGCCCAATTAATCTGTTCCCATTTTCCTTTCATCCTAAAGAATTCCTCAGAAAAGGTAGCATAATAGATTCATATGTAACCTCATTATTGGATCCTCTTAACTTGTGGAGTTACACTTATTTTTTAATCATCTCAGAGCTTCAGACTACAAAAGACTATAAATCCTTTTGAAACAGTTGAAATTCTTTCAGGTTAAATTGCTCTCCACAATGGCTACTGCAAAAAAATATTCATCCCCAACCCTGCTTTCATGAGGATACTCTGTGTTCCCCGGGATCTCTCTATGGATCCTTTACACTTCACCCCCTTTTCCTCACAACCCTCTCCCTCCAGCCACCATTTCTGCAGTCAAAGACTAAATGAACTCAGTCAAGAGTGTATCTTGAAAACCTGTTGTGGCAGTCAGTGTTGGATACTACACTGCAGTAGGCATGGCTACTAATTCATCTCCCCTCTCTCCAAAAAAGATTTGCAGTATATGTGGGGTTTTTTTTTGTTTTTTGGGAGGATAGGTTGAAAATGGGTGGCCATTGGGAAAATTATGAAACCTATAATGAATAGAAATATCTCCATTACTTTTCATTTAACAGAAATTCAACTAAAAGAGTGCATTAAGAATTTAAACATTCCATTGCTTTGCTTCAAACAAAATCATCCTGCCAGCCAAGCATCAGGAAATGAAACTGACCAGTCTAGGTTCAGTATCATTAGTAAAAAAGCCAATTACATTTCTGAAATTCTGTTTTAGTTTTAATAAGATGTTACTAATAGCACATAAGGACACTTAAAATATTTCTCTCTTGACTATGTTCCTTTAATTATCCAGAGGTTAATACACAGAGAGAAAGAGAGAGTGGAATTCCGTCCTAAGGATCCATTTATGCATTCTTGACCACTTGGCTATTATGACAAAGAACTACTGAATCAGACACACGCACAAGAGGGAAGGAATCTCCAGGTTGCCAGAACAAAGCTAGTTTTGCTAGGTTGTTCAATGCCAAGGAAGGTCAGTCAGGGTATAATTGGGCATAATTAGCACTTCCATGCACAGGAACATTCTTTACTTTCAAGTCACATGACACTTAACTAAACCCAAAGGAAATGAGAAATTCTTTCCTGCCTTAGAAATGAAAACATTTGCCAATTTGAACATGTCAACAAAAAGTTCCCACCAAGCACCATAAAGAACAAAAACATGGCTGCTCCTATTAAGTAAAATTTCAGATAGTAAAATCTGATCCCTGTAGCCAACACTCAGAGAGAGAGAGAGCACACTAATACAACCCAGACATTTGCCAACATCCAATTTTAAAAGAACATTTCAGGTTCAGAGGGTCTGTCAAGCAGTGGACCAATTCAAGGGACTGGGGCTGGGTTTTAGAGCCATTTACTGGTCCAATATGACCCTGTCCCAGCTTATTTGTAACAAAAAGTTATGACCTCTTTTTGGTAACTGATATGAAATGAGGTGACATTGTGCATGTAGCAGGGAGTGGGGAAAAGAGGACTCAGGATATGTGTTCATGTCCCAGAACACTATAAACACCTCATTAGCACTGTGAACAGAGAGGTTAAGTATTGAATAGGCCAGGAATTCTCCAGTTTTTTCTAGTGTGGACATTGTAAATACAGGGATTTTCTTGCAGAAACTTCCTCTTCTAATTACAGCAATGACATATGTAGAAAAGGAATACCCTGCAGACACCCACCAACCATCCCACAGATCAGTTTGGGAACCTCTGAATTAGGCAATTTGAGACTGAATTACTTTCTGAAGTCCTGCCAGAGGCCCCTCCAGGGCAGGGCTGTGGCACAACAGGAGGGCAGCGTGTAGGGGAAGCTTGTACTGCCAGTGCCCTTGCTGAACCGGTTCTGGGCTTAAAGAAAGGATTTTGGTCTTCACAACTGTCAAGGCAAGCACTTTCTACTCATTTCAATGCATTTTTTTTTTAAAAAAAAGACCCTGCAATTAACCTCACAGGTCTCATCACACAGAATCTCTCTGTTTCAGAGAGTTTGTCTTTTCTAGGGTCCCTGTCTGGGGATTAGAAACTAATGAACACAAGACAAGTAATCACGTAAGAGACTAAATCTTCACTGCAGTGCTACCCTTCTGTATCTCTTGCTCTGCTTCACGAGGGAGGGCCTCATCTACACTAGCAGTTTTAGGGCAATCTCCCATCCTTGCGGTAGCAGCACAGGAGGCACTGCCACTGACCTAGGCTACACACACTAGTGGCAGTAGAAGTCTTCTCCAAAGTTGGCTGTGTAGACAAGGCCAAGGAGAAAAACAACCCACTCCCTCCACTCGACCAATGGATGAGAACCACTAGATAAGGCAGTTTAACTCTTTCACAGCTGCCAGAACATGGAGCTACATACCTAATAATCAAAGTTCTGATCTTAAACTATAAGCCCTTGATTCCCTACAGCAGTAGCGAGACTGGGAGTGCTGAGGCAACAGCAAGCACAGCTGTATGGAGGAAAAAGGGAAATTCCTCGTCTCTCTATAGCGATCCCTGCCTGGATGGTACTTCTAGTTGTGCCAACAGGCTCAGATGTGAACACTGCATCCCAAACTACATCTTTTTTGGGACCCTAGACCACAAGTGGGAAATTCTACTGCACCCCAAATCCAGTTTAGTTTCTCTGCCCCGCCTGCTCACAAAAGCAGCTCCTTAAAAGTTAACATGATTTCCAAGCTCCTGGTCAGGAGAGAAGGGGAAGGTGTGTACAACCTGTACATTAGCTCTGTCTCCTTCCCCAGGTCTGTGCTGAGCAGCCTGGGAGTCCACAGCCTCTGCTGGTATTCAGCAAACAAGCAGGCTCTAGTTTTCAGTATATGGCTATTAGTCTGGAATATAATAGCTGGTTTCCAGCTACAGCACAGAAGGCTTTAATCTTCCTGCAGCAGGATAGAGTCAAGCAGCTCAGGAGGTTTTAGAAAGGGATTGGATGTTTGCATGGTGAAACAACATCCAGACACATTAGCAAAGGCAAGGGTTACACAAAGCGAGCCACCCTCCTGCTTCAGGACATAAAATGATCAATGGCTGGGGTGAGAAAACAAACAGTGGTCCTTCCCCAAAGCACCACACAGAGGTCAGCGTAGCCATGACTGGCCACTGTCAGAGAACAGATGGCTCATTGTTAATTTCTAGTTTGGGACACTAAGAATTTAGGAGCTGCCAATCACCTTACAAAGGAAACTCTGGGAGGATGATGGGTGGGATGACCTAGGGAGAAATCCTTCTGTTAGAAAAAGGAAAAAAAAAAAACTTTATTGGTTTACATTTTGCAGAGGTAGTTACAGAAAGGGCCTTCGGTTAATTGGTTGAAGAAAACATAGGGACATGTAATGGTTGGGCTCACATGAAAAGGGCATCAGCCATGAGCATGCTAGCCTCCCTGTATAACAATACATAGAGATTTTCGGTGGGTCGGCAATCTGAACTCATTCCTCAGACATTGGGGGTGTGGCCAGGGGAGAAGACTTCTTATCAACTGAGAGGGAGAGCATGGAAAGGAGAACTGCAGGTGACTCCCCAATTCCAAAAGGGGGCAAGACGTGTAAAAGCAGTGCTACACCTTGATAGGAGAGCAGATCCCCTTAGAATGTAAGTGCTTGCCCACCAGGCATTCTGCAGAGCCGTATGGCAGACACTAGCCACGTTTGAGAGATGGCAAGAGTCAGTAGCCTGCTTTTGCCATCTGCAGTTCTCAGCTATTATCAGGTTCCAATCCCCAGTCGATTTTGTTTCTTCCCCCACCCCTCACACATAGTTTAACTTGCAACACTTTAGAGAAGATTAATTGGTTCTCAATAACAGTGAAGTCCAGAGATGCTTTAAGACCCTTTCCCCAACCCTACAGCGGGTACAGCAGCACCAAGGGCGGATCATCTCTTCTTGAAGCCGTACTTCTTGCGCTCGTAAAAGAGATCTGTCTTGGAACTGCCCAGATTGACTATCTTAGGGCAGCCATCCCTCTGGAAACATGCAGAGAGAAAAGGACACAGTTAGAGCAGAACAGGCTCGAGTGGGGTATGAAGAGTGATCATCTTCCACCCCAAAAACCACCTCCTGGAAACACCCATGCAGGCACACTTCCCTTCTACTCCATTGGCTCCAGCCATCAAAACTGAGGAAGTGGAGGGGAGGAGGGAAGCCCTGCTACCATTAACTAGGGCATTCTCTTCCTCAGGGGAGCATGGAGAACAGTTTGAATAACATAATCAGTTTAATGAAAGAGATGTACACAGGGCCGGCTTTAGGCACTGCGGGGCCCGATTCAAAAGAGCGCCCGCTGAAGACAGCGACGGGTCTTCTGCGGCAGCTCAATTGGCTGCCGGTGCCTTCGGCGGCACAAGGTTCTTAGGGATGTTGCGGGGCCCTCTTAGGGGGAATCAGGTGAATCGCCCTAAAACCGTCCTGTATGTACAGTGCCCCGAGACTGGATCCTTCTAAGCTGACTTATGACATGACTTATGGGGGCAAGGGGAACAACCTTTCCTCACCCTGAGTTAAGAGGAACCTACTTCCATTAGATGTTAACACATATTCCTTGAGCCCTCAGGTCCTGCAGCCAAAGCAACTCCCAGATTCCTCACACTTTAGACAAATCAGAATAGAACTCGATTCACTGGAAAGGTCACATGGCCATTTTGCAGGTGCAAGGGTACTCATAGCAAGCATATTTTGGGAGGCCTCCACATCCCAGTCCTACCAGCTGGAGGGAAAGCCAGACGTAAGTGGAGCAGGTTAGGGAGAATAAATCAAGTATGCAGCTGTGAGTTATGGGAGATGGAAAAATTTAAATACAAATCAGAACATGAGCCCAAACCCTCCCTGATAATGGGAGATGGGACATGTGCACGCCAAAGAACGTTGCCCATGGGTCACTCAGCCTGGCATCTGTGCGCCTCTTGAGGGCAAAATGCTGCTGCTGGAGTTGGCAGCTGTGCTGTGCTGAGGGGCCCAGTGGGCATTGGCACACGTGTCCTTGGCTGTTGCGTAAGCCTGAGTGGATTAGACAAGAAAGCTTTTGGGCAGATGTCATCCACTGCAGAGACCGCACCCAAGCTGCAGCACCAAAACTTGCTGTTATGGGGGAGGAAAGAAGAGGTGGAAGGGGCAGGATAGCAGAGAGAGAAGAGGGGAAAAATGAAATAATTCTCTCCTCTCCCTTCCCACCACACCCATATATATGCCTACACCAACCAGCCTCTAGCTCTTGTCTTGTGGTTTCACTTTGAACCTCCTAGGTGGGGCCCTTCCACACCTTCCCTCCCACAATTTAGGGCATCTGTGATAAACCTGGCAGCTTCATTACAGGTATCTGTTCATTCTTCCACCCCCTCAAAAGGATTTGGCACATGCTCATACTTCTATCCCCAAGAAAGAAACAGAAACCCTCCCTGCAACCCACAACTTGCCAGGATGACACGGCATGACCCTGGCCTGTACCCCCAAATGAGGCATGTGTGGAACCAGCGCCCCCCCACAAAACAGGAACCAGGCACCTTTGCCCCTTTACATGAAGGATGTTCCCTCCAGCCCATCTCATCCATTTTTTGCTTTCTTGCTTCACATTCTAATGGAAGAACATTCCTCTTGACTCTGTCTGGGGCTGAATGTAGAGCATTTGGGAAAGTAAGATTAACTTATTTGACTAAACTAAGGGAGTGTTAAAGCTTCAGACACAGAGCTCTGACTGCAGAAGCAGTACTGTGGTCCTGATCATTTGTGTTAATTTAAAAAATTCTCTCAAGACACTTTTCCACAGGAAATGGGTGTCCACCTTTAATCACTGCATTCCGTCTCTTTAAGTTCCACCTGCTGTTTCATTTCATTCACTCACATCCTGCTCTAACTGCATGTAGTACAGCTGTACACGGTCATACTGCCATGTTTCACCTCAAAGGTGGCTGTGTTTCTATGTGCAGAGATCACTCCCACACCACTGTCATTAAGCACTATAGGATCCTGCTACAGAAACATAAGGGAACAGGACCACTAGAAAGAGGGCACTTCTAGGTTGGAATATGTTTGCTAACAGTACATAACACCCCACAGCAGTGAAAAATTCATATCCAAATAAAACGGGAAAGGAGTTTTAGGTCTGTAGAGCGCAATTACCCGAGTTGGAATTTGGTCAGGTCACCAGAGCCATAACCCATATTCTTATGAAAACCCTCATGGGATTTTAATGGCTACAAGTAGCCCATGACTTTTGTTTTCCATCTAACCCAGAGGAAAACACAGCAGGACCGGATGTCCTACAGCACCACACATACACAGGGCCATTGATTCAGTGTTGACTGGAGTAGTCACATGCTTTTTGCAGCATTTGAGAATTTCTAAGCTAGTGACCTGACGTTGATAAAGCTTAGCTTGTGAGACCTAGTAAGATAACATCTTACGTGGTAATACTACAGGCAATGTGTGGATGAAGTGAATCACATACGTGCAGTTTGGGATGAAAGGCACGAGAGAAATATAACAGGGCTTATTTGTAGATCTCACAGCATTTTACAAAGGTGGCTAAGCACCACTATCCCCAGATGCATAAAAGAGAGGTGAAGTGACTTCCTCGTGGTAACATAGCAAGCTAGTGGCAGAGTTGGTACTAGAGCTCAGGTGTCCCAAGTCGCAGCTCCATGCTCATTCCACAAGACCACAGCTGCCTTTAAAGATAAGCATGACTGTTAACAAGACACCACATCTGTTCAACAAGAGACAGAAAGACAACCTTGAGGCACTGCATCCAACTTACATCCTTCTCCTGGATGGTGCACTCCTTGCAGTAATAGGCATCAGAGACTCCTGGACCTCCGCAGATCACACAGCGCCCTTGGTACGACCCATAGTTACACTCATCACATATGCGCACAAGTGTGCAGGGTCGCACATATGAGTCACAGATCACGCATTTACCATCACCTACAAAGAGAGAGCACAGTCCTCAGCTAAAGAGTTTCCTTCTCCACCATTCCCACAGAGAGGGGATTGCTCCCTATCCAAACAGGTCCCCCATACACTCTAAAATAGCGAGACTGAGCTGGGAAATTCCTTCTCGCTGACGTATGAAAGCCATTTTACTTCTCTGAAGTGAATGAGCAAGTAGAAGAGCCAGTATCCTGCAAAACTTCATTTTCAAGTCTTTTTGCTTAGCAATCAGAATCAGAGATGAGGGCAGCGCTCTGATCAGCCAGCATTTTACAAAACTCTACATGACATCATCCCACCACTGTGTCATTAAACTTTCTGAGGAAATTTAGCACTTGTGAGAAGTTACTGAACTGACAGCACCAGACAGTCTTTTAATTACAGGACAGGTAAAACATAGGCAGCAGCAGTGCAAGCTTCTCAAGCACCACCACATAAACATGAGACTGGAATACTACCTCCAAAGGATGAAAAGGGAGGTTCAGTCTTCATGATCCTTGACTTCTGAGAGGGCCAAAAAGAGGGCGGATTTGTGTAGACAGCCACAACAATTTCTATGATGTGGAAACCTCACAAAGAATTGAGTGAAACTTAACAATTCATTTCACATAGGCCATATAGCCATCAGATGCCAGTGACAGTCTGTAGTGTCCTGGACTATATTCAAATCAATGACCAAGAGCTGAAAGGTTTATATCCTATTACCAGTCCCCTTGAGTCATCTAATCCCTATCGCCACTAAGGATTCTTATCTCTGTAGTGATGAGGCTTCAACTACTTCCTGTGGAATCTATTCCACTGGCCATATACTCGTATAATGCTTCCCTAATGTCAGACTAAGGGCTTGGCTACACTTGCAGATGTAGAGCGCTGGGAATTAAATCAGCCTTCAGAGACCGCAGCAGGGAAAATGCTGCCGTGTGTTTACACTGTCAGCTGCAAGCACACTGGCGTGGCCACATTAGCAGCTCTTGCAACGCCACAGAGAGCAGGGCATTGTGCTAGCTATTCCAGTGTGCAAATGGCTTCAATGTGCTTTTCAAATTGGGGGGGAGGGGGTGTGAAGTGTGACAGGGAGTGTATTATGTGTATGTGGGGAGAGAGACAGTGTGTTTTGGGGGGCAGAGAGTGTGTCAGCATGCTGTCTTGTAAATTCAGACAGCAGCAGACCTCCTCCCCTCTCTCTCTGCCCCCACCTCACACACACACACACACACACACACACACACACACACACACACACACACACCCCAGCATTCCACGGTAATGGTTTGCTTTGTCCCAGAGCAGATAAGCATGCCAGCTGTCAGAAACAGAGCTTTGAAAGGGGATATCTGCATGCCTGCAGCCAAGTTCACAACAATGAGAAGAGTGGCCACTTGATTTCAGGGGATTATGGGACATTTCCAGAGGCCAATCACAGCGCAGTAATGCAACACGTCGGCGTTTCAGCCAGGGTGAAGCAAGCTTTATGCTTCTTATAGAGGTGGATTACCAGGAGCGCTCCAACTGCAGAGTCCAGGCGCTCTAAGTGCCATGCCAGTGTGGCCACCTCAGGAGTTAGGGTGCCCGGGGCTGCTTTAATGTGCTCTAACTTGCAAGTGTAGCCATGCCTTAAATTTCTTCCTCCTTTGCTCCTTTTCCCACTATTTTCTGAGACACAGGCTAACACCCTTATTTCATTTATACTGTGCCCATGAAAGGACTGATCATACCTTCTCATTCTCCCAAGTCTCCTCTTTTATAGTAGGAGAAGAATGTATTTAGTTCTGTCTCTCTTCACATGTCCTAGCTTCAGATAATTTTTGCTGTGTATTTCCCACACTCAGGATTATGACTTGAATCTTTATCAAATTGTGCAACAGGCATTTTTGGAAAACGGATTTTTTCTTTTTCTTAAAATTACCAAGTTATCTTTTTGTAATACAAGTGGATCATCATGAACTGATCCGTACAATCTCAGTTCCTTAAACTCTGGACACAAACCTGTTTTTTTTATCCACAGGTAGGACCCTCTCCCTGTACCTTTTCCATGACACATACCGTAATGCTCTGTGCTTGTATGGCATCTTCCACATAAGCCTCTCAAAGTGCTTTCCACATATTCATCAACTTAACCTCACAACACCCATGTGGGTTTTCCCATTTCAAAGAGTGATTTGTCCAAGCTTACACAAAAAATCAGTGGCACAACTGGAAACAAAATCCAGGCTAAATCCTAGCTGTGTACTCTAACCACACAACAATGCTCTCACAAAACACCACAAGCAGATGTCATACTTACATTTTTCACACAGTCTTCCAATAGCTGCAATAAGTAAAGCAGAAAAAAGAAAATTATTTTTGACAGAGACAATTCAAATAAAACTTTTGTTTTAAATAGGTGAACTGCAATTTAAAAGTGAATTAATGTTTTTTAAAAAATCTGTTTAAAATCTAAACTTATTTAACAAAGTACAATGGCAGCCTTAACATAGCAAATACATACATTTTAATAGTAAACAGTAAGCATCCTTCTAGACATACATGTGCCAAGACCAGAGTGTAGAGTTCAATGTTTCCCATGCGGCATTCAATGGCATCATTCATACTTCCAGCACAGCGCTGCATTCACTACGCTGCTGCTTCAGGTATTAGCAACAGCAGGGAAATAACAGAGCCCTATACACAGGCCATGGCAGAAACTTTCCATTGCATTAATGGGAACTGGATGAGGTTTTCAGAAATGAAATTATTTTCAAATATTTTGTTTTACGTCTATGTTTGGTTTTGAAGGCTACTAGCGTATTCAGGTCATGTTCAGGATGTTATCTGAATTAACTCAAAAAAGTATTACCATTTGTCTGTAAGATTTCAAAACAATATTAAATAAATAATACTGTAGATGAATGTATGCAGTGTTCTTGTAGCCATGTTGGTCCCAGGATATTAGAGAGACCAGGTAGGTGAGGTAATGTCTTTTATTGGCCCAACTTCTGTTGGTGAGAGCTCTTCTTCTCCTTAAGCAGAGCTCTGTGTAAGCTCAAAAGCTTGTCTCTTTCACCAGCAGAAGTTGGTCCAATAAAAGATATTACTTCACCCACCTTGTCTCACTAGTAGATGACTACAGTAAGTATCAAGCTATAGAGAGTTGTATACCCTAGTGACCACCACAGCAAAGACTCAGTCACCACTGAGCAGATAGATACCCGCCAGGCAGGAAGAGTAGGTGTCAGATAGAGTTAGGCCTCTCACCATAAAAGTACAGTTCTACTCTGAAAAGTGATTCTCTAAAAACAGCACCCAGGTTTCCATGTTTCCCTTGTCTCGACAAGAACAGTTCAAATTTGCACTTGCAAGCAAAGATTTTTTTTTCTGAGTCAGCCAGCTCTGGATCCAAGAATCAAGGTAGTCTCTTTCTCTCTCATGCATCACCGCTATATAGATTTAGCAAACCAACTTCTGTCCTCAGTTACACCATCTATTGCACAGTTAACTGAGGGCAGAACTTGGCCCTACAACTAGAAAGAAATCAGCAGTTCTGATGACAATGAGAAAACCAAAATATTCTCCCATTTGTTCTCTTGGCACTGCCAGGATAATAGAAGTAAAGAGCAAAGATATTTGGTCACTAAAGCGAGCAACCATGACTGCTTAGCATACAAACTAGTCTGTTGAGTAAGTAGATATTATATTCATTTTTCTAATAATTGAGGTGGAATTAAAAGTATTTAAACCAACAGGGCAGTTTAAACGCCATCTGGCCACTTAAGAGGCAGTTAATGTAGAAAACAATCTACAAAGATAAAATTACAACAATAGACCCTTATGTTCTTTGTAGGTCACAAGTTGGCAGTCACACAGTCAGGTGTTAGGTTATATGGGAACACAGCATGCATGCCTGAGCACACAGGTGAGGCACAAGGCCAAGAGCCCTGGGCTACCTGGAGAAGGGCAGGTGACGGGTAAATGGGAGGACAAGGCTGTTTCTAAAAAGTGTTTTGGATAATTTTTTTGTGGGAGTCACCCCAACGTTAGTAACAACCCCCAGCACTGACAGGACACCTCCCAGCCAGAAAACACTTCATAAATGGGGGAGGGGAAGCGAGAAACACCCCCCCCAGGCTTACACAGCCAGTCTGTAGCAGAGCCAGAAACAGGACTTGGGTCCCTCTGACTCATCCTGGTACCACACTACCAACGTGCCCCTCCCACCCCCAACTGGTGTCCCGTGCCAGCATGCCCCTCCCCCCTCACCGGTGTCCCGTGCCAACATGCCCCTCCCCCCTCACCGGTGTCCCGTGCCCCCCGCTGCCAACGTGCCCCTCACCGGTGTCCCGTGCCAACATGCCCCCCCCTCACCGGTGTCCCGTGCCAACATGCCCCTCCCCCCCTCACCGGTGTCCCGTGCCCCCCGCTGCCAACATGCCCCTCCCCCCTCACCGGTGTCCCGTGCCAACATGCCCCTCCCCCCCTCACCGGTGTCCCGTGCCCCCCGCTTCCAACGTGCCCCTCCCACCCCCAACTGGTGCCCTGTGCTCCCCGCCCCCGGGCCCCACGCGCCCGCCAAAGGCCTCCCCCTCCCCTGCCGGGACAGGGTGTGTGGGACGCTCCGCACCTCCCCGCGCGCAGGCCGAGGTGACCCTGGACACTCTCGGGATCCCCCACCCCACGGACGCGGCAGAGAGGGAACCAGGGACACCCGCGTCTCACCGACTCCCGCCTGCTTGCGACAGAAGATCAGGTCCGGATGATGTTTGGCCATTCTCGTCACCGCGCGAGTTGAGTCGCGTGGTCACCGTTGAGCCCTTTCACCCTTGACCTCTCACCCCCAGGTCCTGGCAGGGTCTATGTGCTCTTCTCCCACAAAGCTGCCCGAGCTTCCCAATGACAAATGCTAAATCACTCTACAGCCGCATGCATAAAGCGCCCATAGACCACGACTTTCTCCCCAGAGTCCCCTCTGTTAAGCCGGATAACGCGTCCCCACTGCTTGGTATACTTTCCTTCCAGGACCTGCAAACCCCACCCACTCTCCTCCAGGCGCCGTCGCTTGCCGGGGCCCCACCCTCTCTGGGGCTTGGCCCCGCCTTTTCGCCACAGAGGCCACGCCCACTTTAGGATAGTATTTAAAGGCGACACGTGACGTAATTAGAATGCGACATCATCTTTGTCAGTGAACAAAATGGCGCCGTACTGTGTCCTGGTGACTCGCCTGCAGGTGATAGTGCCGCGCGGCGAGCGGGGTGCGGCGGTGGGGAGCCGGGTGCAGTTGGGCGGCCCATGGCGGTGGGCAGCCGGGTGCAGTTGAGAGGCTTCGGGGTGGCGGTTTGAAGCCGGGCCGTCCTGGTTCTCCCGGTAGGTCAGCGTGTCCCTCGCGCCTGCCCAGGCGCTGTTCCCATGGCGACTGGGGAGCGGGGTCCCTGCCGGGCGGGGGCAGCCCGGGCTCCGCGGTCTGGAGGTGACACCCCGGCCGCGCTCCCTCCGCACGCCCGGAGGGCGCCGGGCGGTGGCCTTTGCTCAAGGTGAGGACAAGGTGAACTGCGAGGTGGGGCCCAGAGGGGACAGGGGTCGCTCGGAGGCAGACCGCAAACTTGCTGTTAGTGAGCCCGGTCCTGTCTGTGCTGGCCTCCGTTCTCCCCTCTCTGGGCCCGGGTGCTCTGCAGTGTGTGTGTTAGATTTAAACTCCTGTGACTAAACCAACTTCACCCACCCTCCCCCCCCCACATCCCAGCTAGGGCTGCAATTTGACCTGGTCCTTTGGGACTGCCATGCAGAGGTTATTTGGGCTGCAATCTGTGCCAAGGGCTGGTGGGTTGTTGCCCCTGTGCACCTGCATTGACTTGTTAGAAATAAAAGTGATCATAATTCCCCCCCCCCCCCAGGTTCAATTGTGGTGTTGTTTTTCTCCCCTTCTGTGAGATATAGTGAAATAAAATACAACTCTTATTAATGTATATTTAAACCATCTCTAGTGGACTGTACCTCTTGCACTTCTGTATACAAGACTTTGAGTGGAAAATGTGTATGTACATGTTTAGGTCTAAACACAGTAATTACAGGGACTATGCAATGAGACATAATGAGGGAAGAAAGAGATCCACTTTCCCACCCGAGTTCTAGCCAACTAGAACTTGAATACATTTACACTTTTTAGAAGAGATGCCCTATGTGTAATGATCTCTAAAACTCATACAAGCTTGCAACATGACTTCAACACAATCTGATTCTTGTACTTCAGGCATATTTTTGTGTCTAAATCTGTACTTCAAGAACTCTAGAAGTTCTCATTATTAAGTTGAGGACATGTATATGGATATAACTTTCTCTTTTAAAACTAAAATATTCATGGAAGATCATGCTCCTCATTTAAAGCATGGAACTGGAAGTCAGGAGATCTAAATTCTGTTCCTTGCTTTGCCATAGTCTTTATCTGACCTTCCCTAACATTTTTCCTACTTTGCTTCAGTTTCCTAATCTGTAAAATAGTATTAATTTATCCATAGTACTTCTCAAGTGTGTCGTCATCATAATTCACTATATATTTGTAAGTGTTTGATCTTAGGTGGAGGTACTATAGAAGAGTGTATTAATTGTATACTTAAAATATAATGGGTCCTAACTGCAGTTTGATTTATAATGTGTCAAATGATTTGAAATGTTGCTTCAGTAACCTTTGTAACCTTTTCTAACTGGAATAACTAATTTAACTGATTAAAATGCTTATACATGACTACTTTCATAAAATGGGAAGAATTGCTCTTACTGTATATAAATAGGGCAGCACAAAAGTAAGGAACTGATCCATCATGTGAGAACAAGGGGTCAGCTGATGGAATGAATGGCAGGTCAGTTTAGAAGAAATATAAGAAAATACGTAGCATATAATGTATTGGATCTGTGGAATTCACAGTTCCCAGAGGTTATCTAGTATGATGATTAAACTAGATTTCTTTAAAAAGGATGAATAGTTATAATGAATATTGAATTATACTAACAAAGCTAAAGGTAATTAGTAAGGCTATGATTTAGTCTTAGGTATTTTTAGTACAAGTCTTGGGCAATAAATAAAAATTCACTGCCCGTGAACTGTCCATGACTTATACTATAAATACCCCAGACTAAATCTTAAGGAGGTTGCTGCTGGGTGTGCGCGCCAGGGGCTATTGCTTTGGCGGGGGCAGGGCATCCCGGGGAGGCTGCTGTTGGGGAGCCATGGCCAGCTATGGCACCAGCTGCAAGGGGCTGCCAGCAGTGGCAGCACGGGCCACACCAGGACCGCTGTCAGCATCAGCTGCACTAGCTGCTGGGGGGCCGCCTGGGGAAATGGCTACTCTGGAGCTAGCTGCCTGAGCGGCGGCTGGCTCCAGGACTGCCCTAGCAGCTGGCCGGTGTGGCTGTCTCCGGGGTCACCCGAGCAGCTGGCTCTGGAGCCAGTGGCCTTGGGGTCAGCCACACTGGCCCCTGCAGAAGTCACGAAGATCGTGGAAAGTCCTTGAATCCGTGACTTCCACGACCTCTGTGACAAACATGGAGCCCTAGTAATCAGATATGCTTCTGGTTAAGCACTGTAGGTGACAAGAAGGAATTTTTGCACATATATAGCATTACACAGACAGTGAAGGACCTATATAAGTATCACTTCACCAACCGCAGCAGCACCTAGAATAGTTGCCACATTAGAACAGCATATGGCAATTCTGTACAACAATTTTAGGACAAAAGTAAAGAATTGAAACTGCAAGGGGGAATTCTATTTGCCAGAGCTAAACTAGAGTGGAAATTGCACTGTGTTCCTGAAGTCTGGACAAAGCCAGTCCTGATGATTTAAACATTAGATACAGGAGAGGAGAAGACTCAACAAACCATTTGGGGGCCCATCCCCTGCAAGTTTTGAGAATTGTCTACATGGGGATGTTATTTGCGAATAAAGTAGGGTGTGAATCCAAAGTTCTGTAGCTATTCCAGAATAATGCCATGTATACAGAGTATGTCTACACTACAGCAGCACAACTATGCTGCTGTAATGTGGATAATTCCTACATAGAGAGGTGGGTTGTTTTTTTTTAAGCCCATGTAGTTAATTCATCTCTCCTAGAGGCTGTTGATCGAAGAATTCATTGATAGACCTAGCTGCATCTTCATTGGGTGCTAGGTCTACCTCATTATGTCGCCCAGAGTGCACAGTTTTTCACAGGCCTAAGGGATCTAGGTAGGTCAGCCTAAGTTTTAGATGTTGAGCAGGTCTTATCCCAGTCAATTTTCACATGCAGATAAGTTCTTAAACTCTTCAGATATTAGTAATCCTACAATTTGGGGTATAAAAGAGAGGCATATCTCCAATTATTTAGTTTATCTCCTAGAACTGGAAGGGACCTTGAAAGGTCATCAAGTCCAGCCCCCTGCCTTCACTAGCAGGACCAAGTACTGATTTTTGCCCCAGGTCCCCAAGTGGCCCCCTCAAGGATTGAACTCAGAATCCTGGGTTTAGCAGGCCAGTGCTCAAACCACTGAGCTATCCCCCCCGGTAAAGTTCCCAGGGTTGGGTTTAGGGATCATTGGTTACCCCCTCCTAAGGCTGTTGGGTGTATGATTTCAAGGAAGACCTTCCCTGGTCACTAGATAAAGCTGCTCAGCTCTTATAAGGAGGAGGGGTGGGAAGCTTTGTGATGAAATACACCCCTGTATTCATACCCTACACGCTATTGTAGTAATCTTTGTGTACAAAGTATGCCTTGTAAGGTATCATTTGAAAACTAATAACTTGCTGGTCAATAATATCATGATTATATATAATGTTGCTACAGACATTTTAAGTTATAGACATTAGCTGAAATAACCACTGAAGTGTGTTTACCAGACATGTCTGGGGAGTGGGTAAACCTGTTTCTCAAAGTACAAGTTGACAACTGTACCCTGGTGTCATCAAAGCTGATAGGCCATCACCTATCAAGTGACCATTCTTTGGCAAGCAAAGTGGGCAGGAACAAACAGACTGGCATTTTAGCAACCTACAGCATGAAACCTCCCCTCCCCCAGATCTCATGTCTCCTTGCTCTCAGCTGGAAAGAACTTTGTCTAGGGGTCACTCTCTGGAAAATGCATTTCAAAGAGTAACTGAACTATACGAGTGAGGGGGAAAACACCCTAAGTTCTCTCCCTGTCCATTTCTCTCTCTTCTCCTAAGAAGACAGAAGAAACAGCTCTTGGACTTTGGAAGCAGATCCTAGCCTGACGAGTTTTTGATCAGCTATGTTCTGGAAACGTAGTAAGGGACCTAACTTTGAACCAAGTCTAGTGTAAACTTAGAAAGCACTTTATCTTGTAAACATTTGAGTAAAATGCCTCATACTTCTACCCACATAAAACATATCTCTGTAGTTAAATAAAATTGTTTTACGTCAATTAAAACTAATCTAGTGTTTGTGAATTGTTTGGGTAACTCCATTTAAGGTAGCAGACTGTTGTTGTGTGCTGATCCCCTTAGAGGGGCAATGCACTCAGTATATCTGTACTGACCAGGATAGGGCTGGACAGTGCAGGAGACCAATTTTGGGTGGAAAATCCAGGACTAGGAGTATTGGGGTCACCCTGCAAGTTGTGACCAAGGCATGGCTGGTGTTTGCTGACAGGCTGCTGTGCTCAGAGCAGCTGGACTAGCACTGTGGCTATACACAGATGCTCAGGGTGTGACCTGCATGCTGTTTGGCTGCTTATAAAGAGCCCATGTTGGGAGCTAGAGCAGCAAAGTGTTGTGAGCACCCAGGTTGCAGGGCAAGTGGTGACACAGCCCCTCTCTGGTCTAGAGTGCACCTTGGAATGTCAAAGGTGGCTCAAGGAGGGAGTTGGCTTGGAAGCTGTCAGGGACTGAAGGACAGGCTAAGATTCAGGGAAGGCCACAAGCCCTCAAGATGCGGCTCAGAAGCCTCAGAGTACCACCAGAGTGTGAAGGTGGGAGTGGGGCCTATATAAACTTCCAATGGCTTTTGTGAGGAGGAGATGGGCCATAAGCCTCCAGTGACCCTTGCGGGGGGCACATGAGGTTTTAGCAGGACCCATGAGCTGCTGACAGGTTGGGGTCTTTGAGGCTTGCAAGAGGTGAAGGCTGTCAGGTTGAAGAGTGTCAGGGTGAGGTGTTTTTTCCTCTCTCTGGGAAAGATCCCCGTAAACAGGAAACTAAAAGAGTATTTGACAACGATTTATGTATAAAATAAGCAAATAGGAGAGAACCACTGTAAGATTAGAGAAATATTCATCTTAAGTGTCGCTTGTTAGAAGCGTATAGTACAGAGGATAAGAATATGCATGCTAGTCCCTACTGTGTTGTTGCATAACCTCGGGCAAGTCACTGAACCTGTGCCTCAGTTCCCCCTCTTATAAAATGGTGACAGCTCACCTTAGTAAATCACAATAATTAGTAATTTAAAAAAACTCAAATGTAATAGTAGTAGGGAGAAACTTTCAGAGAAGTTAATTTAAAATCAGCACTGTCATGTTAATCATCTTCATATGTGGAAAAGATGAAATGGTTCACATAATTTCTCTTCTTGGGTATGTCTCTTGTCTTTACTAAAACCTAAGGTTATGTAGACCTCCTGAGGTCCCTTCCAACCCTGATATTCTATGATTCTACACTGGGGGCTTTTGCCAGCATAGTTATGTTGGTCAAAGATGTGAAGAGTTGTGGATCCATGACCAGCCCAGCTGTGATGCAGTTGTGGTGGCAAAACACCAATTTTGCCCGGTATAGCTTGTTTTGCTTAGGGATGGGAGTGGACTAAACTATACTAACAAAGCTGTGCTTGTCAGTATAAACTGCATCCACACTGAGTGCTTTGCTGGTATAGTATGCAGGAACCCCTGTACGGTGCTCTGAATGTGGAAGTGGCTTAGAAGCCTGTTTTCCCTTGTCTTACTGGCAACTTTCCCAGGCTGGATACCTTAATCTCTGAAATGTTTCCATTTCTCTCCTCCCTCCTGGTGAGTCTGAGAGGTTGTGGCAGGCTTCAAGCAAGGGTTTGCTGCCTGGTATTGATGGCCTTAGTTACCATCCAAATATTTATTCCTTCCTTAGGACTCTTTGCCAACTGTTAATTTAGCGTAAGGTCCTACTGAGGCAAAAACTTAAATGATTTCTTTTACTTCCAAACACTTAGGAGTCACACTGAGACAGTCTTGACCCTTCCCTAAAGCCTGAGGGCAGGGGAGCCCTGCTTCAGATTTTGTTCATACCAAAGTCTGCACTCAAACAAAAAGAGTGGACTGTTGTGGAGACGCTACCATTATTTTAATTTCCAGACATAATCTGTTTAGGAAGTTGTCTTTGGGCTGTTACCAGTTCACTGTGTAAAAATGATGGCTGTTACTGTAGTTCCACTGTTGAAAATTCCTTATGTAGACAGTGAGCTAAGTGGATTAAAACTCCTAATGTAGACCCATTCCACCAATACAAAGCAGAGCTTATGCTGGTGCAGTTTACTCAACAGAACAGCTCCACACCAATCGGTAGCTTGTCTTATTCTTCCTTGTACCTATCAGTCGCAGTTCTCCTTGATCCATCACCTGCTCTCATGGTTAAAGTGGAGCCTCGACATAAATTACAGGATAGTGGAAGGGGTTTTTACAGACTCCTTGTTACCAACTCATAGGGCCTTTTCAACTTCTTGTTTGTGGTATCCAGCAGAGGGTGAGGGTCCAATAACAGAATTAATCATTACAAGTTGCATGAGAATGAAGATGAGTTAAACTAATTAAGACTTCAGAGAAGAGTTCTTGGGCATAAGCCCAGAAACAGGGGAGGAGACTGGGATTACGGTGAGAGTTCTTGCAGTATATAGTAATATGCCTTTACTAATTTGGGCTTGGAAAGTGATATTTCTTCCATGGCCTGATGGTGGAATTTTTGAGGTTTATCCTTCCTCTGCAGCATTAAGTGGAGGCTTCCAGAATAAGGTGGCTATACCTTGAGTGCAGACAAGTCAATAACAAAAAAGTGATCTTGAACTGGGCTGAAGGAATTGGGAGCAGTCACATGGCTGATCAAAGATCGGCATGTACCCTTTGAACAATGAGTTAGCAGGGATCTAAGTCAGTGGTACAGTGAAATGTTTTATCTCTAGTACTTGCGCTTTGTTCTGTGGTTGAACCTTAAACCACATCCACCAAAATGTGGTGAATTATTAACCAAAAAAGAAGAGTTGGAGTTGATGCATTTTTAATGAATAGCTCTGTGACTTGCACCTTTTGAAGTGGTGTTCTCATTTGTACCTTTTATGTTGTTTCCTAACTGGCATGTGCTTTAATGATCTCAGACACTTTATTTTTTTGTATTACAGTTGTTCCTAGAGGCTTTGATTGGGATCCCCTCCCCCACAACATGGCAAAACTAATAGTACAGATTTTTTTTATAAAAGGACAAATTTATTGCTGCTATTACAAAACTGACTAGACAACCGAATTAAATGTCAATCCCAATCTTCCTAGATTTCTCGAACTTTTTTCATACATCTGATATTGAGAGGGCAATATAAATAAGATTCAGAGCATCCAAATATTGTCATGATCTTGCCTCGTTAGCTCACAATTCTTTAGTCAATATTTCAGAGGCTGGTGTCAAGATTATTTTGTGAAGAACACACCAGAGAAGAAAAAAAACGAGATGGTGGAGTGGGGTTTGGAGTTCCCTGCCCCTCACCAAAAAAGTCATTAAAGGAAGAATAATTAAGGATAAAGGGGAATACCAGGAGTAAGATTAAATGCTTAGATATTACAACGATGAGAGTTTATTACAGCTTCAGCCATTGCTGTTGTCTCCTCTTTATGTGACACCAATGCTGGTGAAAGTTGCCAGATTTCTAGTTCTGACAACAGGTGCCTAAGAAGTTTGGATACCCAGTTCCCATTACTTGTAATGTAAATTGGATATCTATATACCTTATGCATCTTTGAAAAGTTCAGCCAATGGCCATCTAATCATGAGTAAGGTTAAGATTTTGTATGGTTATTTTTAGTCAAAGTCAGGGACAGGTCACAGTCAATAAACAAAAATTCACAGAAGCCTGCGACCTGTCCCTGACTTTGACTAAAAATAACTGTGACAAAATGGGTCTGATGGTGGGATGAGAGCCCGAACCCTGCCATGGGGATGGGGGGCACACTTGAACATGCTAGGTCTTTATTTTCTAAAACTGTTTAATCAGTTTTTGTTGCTCATCTCTTAGAATTAGTGTCCTAGAAATCAGAGCTGGAAACACACGTTATTACCTTTTTTCTTTTTTTTTTTTTTTTGGGTGGGAGATCACTTTGCTGCAGATGTTTGATAGATAACCAATATAATCTTTGTCTTTTCCTCTTCCAGCAAGTCCTGAGTAAAGGGGTACGGCGGTACCATGTAGCTCCCGTCCTGTGCCAGAGGGCTAAGGTGGCCATGAGCCACTTTGAACCTAATGAATACATAAATTATGAAATGCTTGAGAAAAACATCAATATCGTCCGTAAAAGGTAAGGGTGAGAGGTGGTTTGGAGAACTTACCACCACAATGAGGGAAGGAGAGGAAAAGACTTCAAGGGCTGTGGTAGCGCAAGGAGAATCTAGTGGGGAAAGAGCAGCTTTAAGGGGCTGTGCTGTAACAATGAAAATTCTATGTGCTGATGGCTCCTATGTGGTGGAGAAGAAGGGTGCGGGGGGGAGTATTTTTTTTTATATGCAAACAATGAAGTCACTGCAGTGGAGGAGATGCTGAAGGAGTAGAAGTATTAGCATTGGATTTAATACCAGCTATTGGAGATTATCATATTGATTTTTTTTGTTTAATGTCAGGAGTCCGATGGGAGTCTTGGTGTATTATGCCCTAGTCTGTTTGTACGTACTCATGGGAAACAGTATGTGATTAGTACAAGAAAGACACTTAAAAAGTATCCCCGTCTCTCTTTGCACTTTGTTTCCATAGTGAAATTATCATTCTGTATTCACGTGTCCAGATACCTACAGTAAAAGGTCGCCTAGGGATACCTTGCTTGCGTAATTGTGAACTTTGTTTGTTGACACAGAGATTAGTGTGACCTCAAGGTCACCAGTTTTACTCCAGACTCACCTTGGCAGTGGTTGAAAGTCATTCCCTTGTAATGGCCATTCTGTATGCTTTGTGAAATGAGTTGGTTATCTCAATTCAGTCCATTGTAGCCAAGTAGGTTCATCACAGAAAACATCACCATTGGAATTAACCGGGGTTTCTGTTGAGATTGTCTGTGGAAAAAACCAATGACTGAAAAGGTCCTGAACTCCCCACTTGTTTCCTAGAGCTGATGGATCATCACTCACTGTAGGGCCTGGCACATGTAGATTTGATGACTTGTGTGGGTTCTGTGTATGTATTTTTTTTTTTAAGTTTCCTGCAACTGCACCACTGTGGATTATGATTTCATAAGCTAAACTGAGTTGGTTGACTGTTGCTTGTATTGCACCCAAATTTGTGCATTTGGAAACTTCTGGGGGGAAATGTGGATGCTTCAGGAAGGGGTGCTGATGGCTCTTGAAAGAGTGCTCATCCTTCTGAGTCAGTACTGAACCAGGGCCTCTGCGCTGTTTCATGTTTGGGTGCTTTTAACCAGCTGTCAGAAGTAACTGCACTTCAATGTTGTGGGAGGAGTGAGTGGTCCCTCTGTATATAGTGTAAAACGTGCCTTGGGAGTCTGGTTTTTCTGGATGATGTGTGTGTGGAAAAGTAAAGGAGTATCCTTGTTCATTTAAGATGCACATTTAAATGGGGCAAAAAGATTGGAAAAACATGAGCTGACGTTAAAATTCCTCCCTGTTGTCTTCCCCACAGGCTAGACCGTCCACTGACCCTGTCTGAAAAGATTGTATATGGGCACCTGGATGACCCTGTGAAACAAGATATCGTGCGGGGCAAAACCTATCTGCGCCTGCGGCCAGACCGCGTAGCCATGCAGGATGCAACTGCTCAGATGGCAATGCTGCAGTTCATCAGCAGTGGCCTGCCCAGGGTGGCGGTGCCCTCCACAATCCACTGTGATCACCTCATTGAAGCCCAGTTAGGGGCTGAGAAGGATCTTCGGAGAGCTAAGGTCATTATTGTTCCAAACATAGGAAACATCATGGGTCTTGGTGCATGTGGTCCCCTCTAGAGAACAGATTTTCAGGAGAACAATCACAGGAACGGAATTCGCACCAGATTATGTACTGTACAGCACCATATATGTACATGGTGCAGTACAAAACCAAAGTTGTGACAGGTCCAAGCCCCAGGGAGCTTACAATCTGAACTAGACAAGTCTATCACAAACAGTTTAAAGGGTGAGGCATGATGTTGAGAAAAGACAATCTTAGTCAATCTGCTTTGGAAACCAAAGCAAAAGGTGTATTCTCGGCGTAGGGGAAGAGAGAGGCCATTTTAAAGGGGTGAAACATGAAAATAGCTGATCTAGAGCACTAGAAATTTTTCTTCCAGCAGTGATCAAAACCTGATGTGTCTCAGTCTCCAGAATACGCCTGGCCACATATACAGCAGTCCATCGTTGGGTGGGGGAGAAGCATTGTCCTAATCTCTGCAAGTTATTAACTAAGGGTTGCTCTCCCTTGTCGCTTTCTGGGGTGGAAATCCTGCAGGACTTTTCCTTTCCTCCCCTACAACCTCATGAATGATAGAAACATATAGTAGAAGATGGGAAGACTGAAGTCTACTGATGCTTTTCCCTCACCCTGAGAGTGTGGGATAGATTGTGGGATAAGCTCCTGGTTTTAATGGACCATTCTGATTGCAGTGCTTGAGAGCAGCTGGCCCGTCTCATATGTCCTGGAGGGCAGAAAGAACTTTTTCCTTGATATCAAAACTGGTGAATTAATTTTAGCCTGCACACATGGGATGAGCTGTAGCTTAATCATGTAGTTTAATTTATAGACCAAGATACTGGCCCAAGTAAGCGCATATCATCATCCCCTTCCTTCCCGCCCCCCCTCTCCCCCGGAAATCATAGTAAGATAAGGTGAATTATGCCACTCATGAAACTGAGGTCAGGAGCAAATTTCCCCTCATTAGGAGTATTTGTCCCATGCTTTGTGCCTCAGGAAGCTTGAGAGTTATGCAAGAGGTTCAGAATCTGGAGCCTTCTTACGAGACTGTTTGTTCCCTTTCTTCCCATCACCCCTTGCCCTCCCGCTGCTCTTGCTCTGGGCACTGAACATGTGCTCTGTAGTGTGATTGTATTCTTTATAGCAGTTCTGCTGCAGCTCTGGGCACCCCCTCCCTCCCCATCCGCTCTGGGATTAGAGCAAGCGAAGGTCCTGCCTGCCTCTGACTGGGTTTCGCTCTTGATGTTGCCAGTTGGCATGGAATGAATGCTGGCAGGGCAGAGAGTGGCTTGGATCTGCTCCTGGCATATCAGCATGCTCCGTTTGGGAAGAGAGCTGCACAAACAGAGTGAAGTGACCTGACTCCCAGTGCAAACAAAGCTCAAAGAGCCCTCGCCGCCTCATGGGAAACTTCAGTAAATGTTCTGTGTGGAGACAATTCCTCTATTATCTCCACATAGACCCCACCCCTTCTCTTTATTCTGAAGTGTTTGCATGAGAACAGGGTGTCTAAGTCATCATCCATTCCTGTTCCTTATCATATCTACTTTCCAGCTGCTCTGCCAAGAACATCTCAGGACATCCTATAGTCTTCTGTTTGCGACAATAAGTGATTGCCCTGGAAGGCTTCATAGTTGTGATCCTTCAGATGATTGTGATGTCACAGCAAGAGGCAGCATTGTATAGCTGGTAGAACCGGAGACTTGGGCTCTTTCCCACTCTACCACTTACTTCGTCTGGCCTTGGGCTAGTCACTTAGCTTCTCTGACTCCATAACCCCATCTGTAAAATGGGGCTAACATGCTTATCAAAGCACTAAATAGAGCAAAGAAACAAGGAAGGAAGCAAAAGAGAAAAGCCCATGAAATGGAAGCAGGATAGTTTATAAATAGTGTGAGTTTTGTTTTATAACTTCAAACAGCAATTCTAACTCAGTCTTGAGATGCTTTAGTGGTGTCGCAAGTTGTTGAGTTCAGTGCTGGGATCACTGTGAAATTCTATGGCTTGTGCTGGAGGTCAGATTAGATGATGGCTGTGGTCCCTTCTGGCCTTAAAATGATTTCCTGGAAATCAGTGATGCTGAACTTCATTCTCCCCTCCAGTGCCTACAAAATGTCCAGGAAGCCATGGGGCTGTGGGGTGGCTGAACTCTGGTTCTGTGGGGAGAAAACTGAATGTAATGTCTTACTAACGCTTTATTTAACTGTATGAATAGGATGTTAACCAGGAGGTGTACAACTTCCTAGCAACAGCAGGTGCCAAGTATGGAGTAGGGTTCTGGAAACCTGGATCGGGAATCATTCACCAGGTAAAGAGTCCGTGACTGCAGTGTTTGAATGGCAGATAGCTCACCACCTTATGGTGGGGAGAGAACACGTGTGCAATTACTAAAAGAATCCCTCCTTCTAGGGAAAGGCATATCCCTTCCCTCCATGTTTAATCTAGACTGGCTGTGTTTGTCCTGCAAGGTGACCTCTTTGCACCTCTGGCCTAGACCAGGACATTTCTCCAAGGTTATGCTGGTCAAATTGTAATCTGATGCTTGATGCCCTATTGTTGGCACTAACTGTAGTGGGAAGGGGCAGAGTTTCTGAATGGTTAATTGGCTAGCTTAGCTTGATTTGGCTGGGGCACTAAAGTGATGCTGGAAGTAGCTTAGTCCCAATGTAAGTTGCCTTTATGGGGAGGGGAGAGTCTGTTTTTAAAATCTAAAACCAGACGTATTTATGATCTTAACTTTAATAAAACCAGGGGTTGGGATGGGGGAGAAGATACTCTAACACAGTAGCACTGTCTTATTGCCTGAGAATAGCAAAGCAATAACCAGTCTAGAGCAGAGGTGGGCAAACTACGGCCCACAGGCCACATCCAGCCCGCGGGACCCTCCTGCCCAGCCCCTGGGCTGCCATCTCCCCCCTCCTCTCCCCCCCCCCCACACACAGCAAAGCCACCACACAAGCAGTGCAGCTGGCTCTTGCCAGGCAGTGAGGCTGCAAGCTCCTGCTGCTCTGGGCGGCATGGTAAGGGGGCTGGAGGGGGGAATGGATAAGGGGCAGAGGGTCCTGGGGGGGCAGGGAGCAGTGGGGACAGGGAGCAGGGGATGGTTGGATGGGGCGGAGGTTCTGGGGGGTGGTCAGGGGATGGGGAACGGGGGGGGGGATTGGATAGGCATGGGAGTCCCGGGAGGCCTGTCAGGCGGTGGGGTATGGATATGGGGTGGGGCAGTGAGGACAGGGAGCAGGGGGAGTTGACTAGGATGGTTAGGGATGGGGGTCCTGGGTGGGAGCGGTCAACAGGGGACAAGGAGCAGGGGAGGTTGGATGGGTTGGGTGTTCTGAGGGGGGTGGGAAGTGGGAGGGGTCGGATAGGGGGCAGGGGCCAGGCTGTTTGGGGAGGCACAGCCTTCCCTACCCGGCCCTCCATACAGTTTTGCAACCCCAATGTGGCCCTCGAGCCAAAATGTTTGCCCACCCCTGGTCTAGAGTGACTTATGTAGACTTCGTGAAATGCAAAAAGTAAATTCCATTGAGGGTGACAGTAACTTTTTTTTCTAAACAAAAAAACGAGATTCTAGAATCTCATGTTCCATTAGCACCTTAATGGAATACAATCAACTTAAAAAGTCATATTTCTCTCAATCTTTTGAACCTATTTTAAGAGGTAATACTCATGAGAAATGTCATTAGGAGACTGGAGGGAAAAGCCCATGTTGCTTTTAGTTTGTCAGTTTTGTGTATTTGACCATGCTCCGTTTTGTAGCTTTCCCCTGCATAGCTAACTGGCTTCCCCTGTTTATTTTGTGAATGTCCCGCACAAACAGGGAAAAGATCGGGGAGGAACATGCAATTGTAAAACCTAAGAAGTTGACTGGAGGGTCTGGGGCAAGTGCACTTAAGATGTGCCTTAAAGATCTCTTTGTTTGCAACTGATCTTGTAGCTGATATGTTACCTTCAGCCCATAATGGGCCAGCCTAGAAGGGAAGGGGGAGTGTCACCTGAGCCTGTGCAGGAAACTGTGGGAACAACTCACTTCTGCCACTGCTCTGGGACCATATGGTAATGCTTACCGTGTGGCCATCTGTCTATGGTAGTGTCTTCTACTACCATCACTAGTATCTGAGCACTTTGTGTGTAATAGTTTCTAGCACTTCACCCTTTGTGGGGTAAAAGCATCGCTTGGAGTAGGGTTTGTCTTTGGTTGGAGTTTTTGGGCATAAGGGAATGTCAGTGCTGAGTGCTGTCCTTTTATATTTTTTTCCTTAGTAGCATTGGGCAGGAGCTCTGGCTTATTCATCAGCTGATAAAGCTCAAGGGTTTCTTGGGTGGGATCAAGGCGAGTCTGCCCCTCTAACCCCAGTGCCAGAGGCATTGCAAGTATAACCTGGGAGGAAAAGGGGTAGTTCAGCTGCTGTTGCTGTTTTTATTCTAACCCTGATCTGTTTGCCACCCTACCCCCAATGACTGAGGTGCGCTTAGGGCAGCCTTCTTTGGACCTGATGGAGAGGGCTTGGAGATGAGGCCTTGCCAGGCCTGATGAATGAGGGTCTCGGGTTAATGCATGAACCTTTGTTTTCTGCCATTGGGGTCACCTGAGTGGGTTAGCTGGGTTTTTATGAAACAGATTCTGCCTCTGACACTTGTCTGTGTGGAGCCTTCTGACTTCACATGGATCCCATACAACCCTGTACCATGTTGTATTATCACTGGCTTCATATCCTCCTCTCTCTGACTGGACTGGTTAAGATTCATTCCTGGCATCTGGTGAAGGGCTACTTGTGGCTGACTGGACAAATCTGCTTTGGTGGGAAATGCAGTTGGAATGGCAATGAGCTTTTAACCTGAAATAAGCTAGCGACCGTCTTGGGATCATGACCTACAAATTAAATCACTGATCTGATCCAGGGCTCCTTCTGCTCCTGGCTCTCCTCTTCACTAAGTTTCATCTTGTTCTTTGTTTCTCCACTTACGTTTGTTTCAGATCATCCTGGAGAACTACGCGTACCCTGGGGTTTTGCTCATCGGTACGGATTCCCACACCCCCAATGGAGGTGGCCTGGGTGGAATCTGCATAGGAGTGGGTGGAGCCGATGCAGTAGATGTCATGGCAGGCATCCCCTGGGAGCTCAAATGCCCAAAGGTGAGATGGTGGGGGAAGGGTTAATTCCGAATGGGCCAGGGACTGAAATAATAAGTTAAAGGGGAGCTTGAATTTCCCAGATGAGGCACTTTGAGCCACTATAGCCTTGGGAAAATAGACTGGTCTAGAAACAACTAAACCATGCTTCACGGGCAACTCTGAGTCTCCACTCCCTGCATTGTTCTGTGTGCCTCAAAGGATGCATCAGCAGGAACTTCCCATTAATTAGCCATGCAAAAGGATTCAGGCCTCCTGGCAATATAGGCTTCCTGGAGCATTGGTTTGATACTTCAGGATTTCCTTCTTTGCCCCACATCCTGATTCTGGGCACTGATGCCACTTGGAAGTGAGGAGGAACGGGATCCATGTAGATGCTCATTGGCTTAGCCAGCAGAAGATAAAATCTCCATATTTTAGCAAGCTTTCTCTTTTGTTGGTGCTCCTCAGGTTATTGGCATAAAACTGACTGGCGAGCTGTCAGGCTGGAGCTCTCCTAAAGATGTGATCCTGAAAGTGGCCGGCATCCTCACTGTGAAAGGTGGCACAGGTGCCATCATTGAGTATCATGGGCCTGGTGTGGACTCAATCTCCTGCACCGGTGAGGCAACACCATCTCATTTACTGGGGACATAGATTGCTACTGGAGGCTGCGGTCTCTGGACAGTAATGGGCAGACTGATGCCATTTGCTGTTCTGATGATCATGGGGATTTACTGCTGGTGGACTGAGGGTGGGAAAGGAATGTGATGGGAGTTCTTTAAAAGAACCCACCCCCTGAAACTGGCCTGGTAGTTAATGTGCTGCTTTGGTGTCCCGGAGACACTGACTCTAGTTTTGATTTCTTGCTATGCAGGCTGACCGAGCAAGGGAATGCTGCACAAGCACAGAGCTCCCGCCAGGGTAGGAGTGATCACTCAACTGTGACTCTTGCAATTCAGGAGCATAGAATGGCTGTCTGCAACAGGGGAGTCTTGTTAAATGGCCAGTCAGGACAGTTGGCAGGATGCAGGGGCCTCACCTATGTTTGGAGGAGGGGGAGAGAGATTTCTTCATGGTTCTGACAGGATACAGGTGGTGGTTGACCTTCCTGTGTTTTGGGTTTGGACACCTGATCAGGCCTGTGTAACTAGAGGGAGGAAAGGGAAGCCAGTGATTGCTAGTGAGTGTTGGTATATGCATTGGTGCTGAAGAAAGGCCTCTTACAAGAGCGGATGAAGATAACTGGAGTGGGGGAGAGATGAAAGGTGATTGGTCAGTGGTCTTTGCTTCTAGAGCCCTAGACAGACGCTTTGGGCCTGCCTGTGGTGATGTGAAAAGTGGCACTTGCATAAAATGCTCCTAAAACTTCACCACTGTGCTCTTGAAATTCATGGCTGATCCCAGTGGCATAAGAACATACTGGCTTTCCATGCTCAGTCAGTGAAAGAATAACTTTTACTCCATTTAAATCCATCTTTGTCATTTTTCAGTTGACAAGATCAATACTACTGGCTCTTCTGGCTAGAGAAATGCTGTATAGCTGGGGAGGAGTTTGAACCCTGCCCCTAGTATTGAGCAGGTAGTAAAGAGACTGCAGCAAAATATGCCTGGTGGCTTCAGCAGATACAACCATATTAAGCCATTATTTCCTGTCAGCTGTGTTTTACCTTCTCGAATGCCCCAGCCCTGATCTCCACACTTAAAGCTCTATACAGTCATGTGCATTCAAAAGGTCAGAAATATCTGGCATTACAAAGATGGAATACTGGATCAGGTGGCCCTTAGACTGAGCTGATGTGGACTTCTTTTCCTGTGCTCACCTCCCCCATTTTGTCCTGGCCTTGCTGTCTCCAAACAAAAGCAAATCTGTGGTGAAGAGCTGAATGCCTTTAAATCCTCTGCCACTTAGTTTGTGGGTCTTTCCTCTGGCCTGTCTCTAGGTATGGCAACAATCTGTAACATGGGGGCAGAGATTGGTGCCACCACCTCCCTTTTCCCATATAACCATCGGATGAAGAAATACTTGAGCAAGACTGGACGAGCTGGTAAGAAGCTTGGGGAAGGCTGGTGGCAGGGTGCCCATCTCCTCTAGCTTTGGGTACTCTACCGTGTTGCACAGAGGTGGTGCCTATGGCAGTCAGCACCATAAAGGTGGCACACTTGCTCGCCCTTGGGGGATGTGGGGATCTCTTGTGCTCCTCACCAGCACCCCCAGAAAGACCAAATTCAGGAGAGGCCTTCATGGGCTCTACAGAGAGCTCTTGGTCAGACAGAAGAATGTTAGAAGCTTTTGCCCCTCCGTTAGATTACCCTGTTGACTCTTGATGTCAGACTCTTCTGGAACCTGTTACTTTGCATGCTACTCACTATGGGGGTTGGGTGGAAATGCAGCTAATTGGTACAGTAAGAGGGTGTTTTATGAGCACGCCGTCCCAGGATGCTAGGTGTATGAGGAGAGGTCAAGGGTGTGTGCAATGTAAAAGGCCAGATCAAATCTGTTCACTGAGTGGTGGTCACCTGGGTTACATGGTGCGGGAGGCAAGATACCTGGTTAATGGTGGGATTGGGAATAGCCTGTTGGCAGTGTCCCTTTCCTGACCTCTGCATTTTCCAGCTTTCTTTTCTTATTTCAGAAATTGCTGCTTTGGCAGATGAATTCCAGGCACACTTGGTGCCTGATGCTGGCTGCAAATATGATCAGCTGGTTGAAATTAACCTCAGTGAGGTGAGTCTTGTTTCATTACCTCATTCTTCTTGAATATTTAGACGTGACTTTGTCCTGGATGAATAAGGAGCAAAGGTCTAACTTCATAGCACCCTACGGAATCGTAGGCACTTCATAGCTGACCTAAAAAGACACAGTGCCTGCCCAGAAGAGCTTGAGCTCTAAACTTAGATATGACACAACAAACAAGGGTGACAGACAGTTGGGGAGGTGGATGAAGCAAGGATGAGGCTTGACATTAAAATGCTCATGTGATGACTCAATTCAAGCAAGTGTCTGTCTTGGTGATGCTATAAAGTTTTCTTTCTTAAACAAAAATAAATAAATTCCAAAGCCTGTCTCCTGACTGACTCTCCAGAGCTGTCTGCCTTGTGCCCTCAGGTATTTCCTTAACCAGAATTTAGGAGAGATCTCTTCAATTTGTTGTCCTCTTCCTGTTACTGAGGTGCCCATAATGGAGAGCTCCATTTTAAAAGGACTCTCCAGGTCAAGAGTAAATCAAATATTTTTATAATTATTTTGATTATTGGGTAAAACAGGCATTTTATTTGGGGGGGGGGGGTGCTAAACATTACCTTTCTGGCCTTTGTGTAATCCCTCAGCTACTTGTCATTGTTTCTTAAAGCTGAAACCCCATATCAATGGGCCTTTCACGCCAGACCTGGCGCACCCTGTGGCAGATGTTGGCACTGTAGCAGAAAAGGAGGGCTGGCCAGTGGATATTAGAGTTGGTGAGTAGCCTGTTTCCTGGTCTGCATTTTTCCTTGCTAACGGACTTGCTCTTGCCTCAAGCGGAAGTGGCTTGCCATCTCCGTTCAGTCTGGGCCTGCTTGACTCTCTCAACCACCACCTGTCTTTCCTTTAAACTTGCCCTTCCAAAGCCTGGTCTCCTGTGAGCCCTAAGAGTTGGTCATTGCCCCAACTCAGCATGACCATTCTAACACCTGCTGGCCTGTAAAGCAGAGCTGGATTCTTGTTCTCTCATTTTCAATATCATAATGCACCGGCTGTTTTCTCTGTCACTCAGACTGCGGCCCTCAAAAGATTACACTTCAGTCTGGAGAAGTGTTACAGTGATCTAGGGTGTTATCTGTAACTGAGAGATTGGGAAAATTTCCCCTAACTTGTTTACTTTGTGCATTTGACAGCACTCTGGTGTACAGTCAGTTTCCTGTGTTCATGTGATTCTCTCACATAGCAACAGGAGAGAGACAAACATGATTCAAGAGAATCAAGGAAGACTCAAGGAGAAAATGCCTTATAGTGAAACTTAAACTGAACAGATTGAGATCTTTATTTAAAAAAAAATGGACAGGTGACTTGATTAGTGTATCATTTCCTTCACAGGGAGAAAATACTGGGTACTAAAGAGCTCTCTAATCTAGTGGGGAAAGGCACAACAAAACCTATGGCTGGGAGCTAAAACTACGCAAATTAAAACTAGAAATAAGATGCAGTGAGGGTGATCAGCCTTTGGAACCACTCCTGGGAAGAGGCAAATTCTGTAGTCTTGAAGCCATCAAGAGATGAAGTTATGCTTTAGTCAGATGAAAGTTATTGAGCTCAATAATGGGGTAACTGGGTAAAATTCTGTGGCCTGTGGTAGACAGAAGATCAGGTACTTCCTAGCTTTAAACTCTATGAATTTTAAAGTGGTTATAAAACCAGAGAAATTGGCTGGGAGATTTGGGGTAGGTGCAGTACCTGAAACCACTCCTAGCTCTTTTGTTATTGTATGTTGTTGGGGCTTTAGATTGGTGTCCCTATGCTTTCTGCACAGATGGGTAGGTCTGGAGGAAAGGAACCTGTAATTGGTAGTGAAATAACTGCTTCCTGTTTATCCATCAAAACCACACAGGTCTGATTGGCAGTTGCACCAATTCAAGCTATGAGGATATGGGGCGCGCCGCTGCAGTGGCAAAGCAGGCACTAGCACATGGGCTGAAATGCAAGTCTCAGTTCACTGTCACACCCGGCTCGGAGCAGATCCGAGCCACCATTGAAAGAGATGGCTATGTGAGTACGCACGCCCCCACCCCTTCGGCACATAACCGTCAAAGGAATGAGTCTTTTGAACTATTTTCCAGGAATGGCTTTTTTCCAAAGAATTTGAGGTCTGGAGGCAGGTGCTGGAGAGTTTAAAGTCTCTTCTTGCTGATCGCTAGAAGTCCTCTTGCTGTGATCACCCCACTGGTGCGCTGGCCGCCTTTCCTGCTCCCGACTATATGTAGGGGTTATCTTTAGGATGTGGGCCAGTTGCCACTACCCCACTATCTCAGCATGGTGCTCCAGTGCTCAAAACAGCAGGGCTGGAACTGGTGTGAAACTGAAGCAGCCAGCAGGGATTGGAGCTGCCCGAGGAGAGACAGCAGCATTGCAGACACACAGCCACTTCCCACTGCCAGAGTCGCAGCATAAAAGCTCCCCAAGATGGCTTAGTGAGGCTGACTGAAAACTTTCCATCAAAACCATTTGTGATGGGGAGAAAAAACTGTTTAGGCGTGGGGGTGGGAGGGACGGCACAATCCATGTTCTGACCAGTTCCACGCTTAATAAAATCCAAGGCTGTCCCATCCAAACTGGGACTGCTAGTGAACCTGCCACGTCAGCCTTCATTTTTGAATGTGTACACCTGTGTATAAACTCCCCACTCCACGCACCTGATACCTCTCCCAGCACTTCAGTCTTCACACTGCCCATTGCAGTCTCTTGATGGGTATCCCAAGCCTCTGCATAACAACTCTGCCCACAACCGGTGGTTTTTGAACTGGTCCCTTGTTCCCCACTCCCAGTGTCTGTAAAATGCTTTGCTCCCAGGTATCCTGTATCTGGAAACCAGGGAGTGTACCAATAGTTAAGGGCTGGCTTCTGGTCAAGTGAACTTAGTACTTAGTGCAAGGTACTGGACTGGCAGGCAAAACCTTCTAAAACCAGTACAGAATGGGCAGCGGCAGTACAAATGCCCACCTCTCTTCCCCCAGTACCAATTTACAGCCTTTCCTGGATTAAACTCTCTCTATTTCAAAATGACTCAAATGAAGTGCACAGGAATTGAAAGGGGAAGCAAATACATGGCTTCAGGCTGAGGTGCCCTAGTTAGCAACGTCTCTCCTGCCAGAAACATGGCTACTGCACGCTGAAAGGCTGGAACGCAGACTACTGGGTTGCTTTTTCTGCTGAGTAACTTTGTTCTTCCTTCCCTCCTCCAGGCTGGAATCCTGCGGGATGTTGGAGGGGTGGTTCTTGCCAATGCCTGTGGGCCATGCATTGGGCAGTGGGACAGGTAAGGGGGTATGAACACGAGAAAATCCCTTCTACAGGTTTATTTCGTATCACTTTTCATACAAACTGGTATCCTGAAGCACTCAATAAGACTGACTGGCATAGCAGAAGCTCTCAATATTAAGAGTACCAAGCGAATCAACTGGTGCATTTTGGCCACAGATGATCGATAATAGGAGAGAAAGGAAGAGTTACAGGCAAGGGAACTTTTCAGCTGAGATTTAACACGAGGTGAGGGGGGATACTAGGAACTGGAGTGGGGAAGACTCTTGAGAAGAGGGGCAGAGGAGGTGAATAAAGAGAAAAGGTATGTGTGAGAGGACGGAGTTAAGGCTCTGCTGGGTTTTTGGTTTTTAAAACCAAAGGGTGACATTTGACCTGGATCCTGTGTTGTATAGGTGGGAAGAGCCAGTGGCATGGGGGTTTGGAGAGTCTTGTGTTCACATCTTCATTCCGAAGGGTTGGAGTAGCGTTGCGGCCCATTCTTGATACCGTGTGCTGCTAGACTTCATTTGAGTAGCACAGAGATGTGGAGAGCTCAGCCTCCCATAAAATATCAAATATCACTGCTCAGCAGTGGCTCATTCAGTGTTGCACACTATAACCTATGCTCCTGAGGGAATGTTAGGTCAGAGCACTGACCTGATCGCTCTCAAAGTACTGTGTGAGCTCTTCCACCTGGAGGATGCCACAAAAACCAGACCAAGGAGATCTTTAACATCTTCCTGATTCTAGAAAAATCTCTAGAAGCAACATACCATCTGGTGGCGTTAGCAAAGCACATTTGTTCCTCTGCATTTCTTTGTAGGAAAGACACCAAGAAAGGCGAGAAGAACACAATTGTTACATCCTATAACAGAAACTTCACAGGCCGCAATGATGCTAACCCAGAGACGCATGCATTTGTGACCTCTCCAGAGGTACAGTACACAGGCTGGCAGGAGGGAGCTGGACCAGTGGAATGACTGTGGGAATTCAGTTCCTGAGACTACATTGTCTTTAGAGGTCCTGCTTTCTGGGTGGGTTTGGGAAGAGAAATTGGAAGCCCTGATATGGACTGGACTTGACCATGTTCCAAATGCTCTGGGATGTGAGAAGAGGCCCCTGAAGGCCATTGTAAACTTCGGCTTTGATTCTCTCAGTATAAGACGCTCACTGAGAAATCAATAGTCTGGTTGCCCAAAGAGCTATCAAGCTGAATTCTTGGACCATCTACAATCCCCAAACAGATTCTAAATCTTGCTGTAATTCAGGGGTGGTAACTTCCTACTCTACCTCATAACTACATTGTTCAATTAAACTTGTTTATGTAGTCCTTTAACTCCAGTCTCTTCAGTAGCCCCAAAACTAATTTGTCTTGGCCTGATTTCATTTCACTGTGATACCCAAGACAAATACATTTGAGTTCCCATCTCCCTGCAGGCACCGCCCCTATTGCTGGTCTTGGAAGCACCATGACTTCTATGTCTGAGACTTTAATGTCTGGCAGAGTTGGGGGTAGGACTTTAAAATCAGAGCGCTGAAGTGAGCAAAACGTATTTTTACGACCGATTGTATATTTTCTCAGATTGTCACAGCCCTGGCTATTGCTGGCACCCTGAAATTTAACCCTGAGATGGACTTCCTGACTGGAGCCGATGGGAAGAAGTTTAAACTAGAAGCACCTGATGCAGATGAGCTGCCCACACTGGTAACGTTTATCTTGTAGACTGACTTTCCACCAAGTAGGGATGAAGGGAGGCATGTAACATCAGTGGAAATGTATATTACTGCTTGATTAGATGTATTTTGGGGGTTACTGGGGGGAGGACCACCCTGCTGTGGGAGGAGAGGGTGGCACAGAGGAAGAAAACTGGGTGTTCCTAATGGAAGACCTCTCCACTTGCTAACTTTATTCCCATTGTTGAAACGCAGGTTCTAACCTTATGTAATACTAGAACTTGGCTTGTTTTTCTTTCAAATGTTGTTGTGAGTGTGGTTGAGGAGAATGGTAGTGAACTCTCTCTCTTTCTTCTCTTACAGGAGTTTGACCCAGGCCAGGACACCTATCAGCATCCCCCCAAAGACAGAAGTGGGCAGCATGTAGATGTAAGCCTCACCAGCCAGCGCCTGCAGTTACTTGAGCCCTTTGATAAGTGGGATGGCAAGGATCTGGAAGACATGCTGATCCTCATCAAGGTCAGGAATGGGGAGTGGATTGGGGCTCAGATCTGAAAGGACTCCAAGTAGTCCTAGAACAGATCCATAAAGCAACTGTGGGATTTGGGTGACCTGACTTGGTAGAGAAACTGTGCAAGGTTCTAATGACCCACTCGGATTAGCAATTTTGACAAGTGTATAAAGCAGGTGTTCGCTCCATCACAGAAAGGGTGGGTGAGTGATTTGTTTTCTTTGTGCTGATTTCTCTGCGCCCCCCCGCCCCCCACCATAGTTTTGTAGGGTTACTTTAGAGGAAGTCATACAGCCCCATAATGCATTTAGCTGCATAACCATGGGGTGGTGATGTCTTCTTGACTGCCAGCTGCTCAATTCATATCCTGAAGCATAAGACTATGCAGGCCTTGTCATTTATTAGCCTACCTCAGCTAGTGCCACTTTTATTTACTATTCAGAGAAGTGTCTGATCCTCTTCTGAATCTCTCTGTTTGCACCAGTAATATCCTGCCGCAGAAGGCTAACAAAGGCACTTCTGTAGCATGTTCCATCTTTCCTGTTGTTCCTTTCTGGGAGAAGTTTTTATGCCTCGGGCACTTCCTCCCCTCCCCACCACAAACGCTTTATTTGTATTTCTGCTTTTTTTGTCCTGCATGTCATGGATAGAAGTCCCTTCACAAAGCTAAACGTTGCTCCCTATATTTTAATAGGGTGTGACAGATGGAGCTTTTTATGATTGCTCTAAAGGAAGAGAGAAATGAAGTCAGTGTGAATACCCCCAATTAGCAAAAGGAGTTCTGAAATGCAGTCCTTTACAATCTCTGCACTCCTCCTGGAGCATGTTCCCAATTCCCATTGGTGCAGGAAGTGAACGTTGGGTTCCTTAGTGACCAGTGTTGTGATTTAAAGTGCTACCACCAGGTTGTGCTGTTCTTGTTTCATCCCAGAGCTTTTTGATGCTAGCCCTTAAAATCTGAATCATGAAGGGTTCCTTTAACTAACACTCTGTGAGTCTGAGACCGGCAGCGATATTAACAATCTATCGCAGAGCTGTGAGCTCTATCCTTACACGTCAAGAAGGGTTGGACCATCTCGGTACTTGGATTGGAGGTCTTCATAGAAAAACCAGGTGCTGTGGAAAGGGGGGTTGGTGAATCATCAGGTGGGCACTATTCCTTCTAATTCCTTACTGAACCAGTGCCCCTCTATGAAGTTAAGGGGCACTGTGCTGCCTTCTGGATGAAATGTAACAGAGAAATTGCTTGCTTTTGGTTCCTCATGAACCCACTGCTGTGTGAAGGGTGAAAAAGTGGTTGGGTCAGGTGTCATGGCTCAATTCCAATTTGGAATTCTGCCTTTCTAAAATTCTTCCAGCAGTTTCAAATAGATGTTCTTCCCTTACCCTCCATTGCAGATGCAGAATGATTGCTGCATTTTGTCCCAGAGATGGCTGATATTCCATATCAGGTGTGATGTCCCCACATACATGGCTTCTAAAGGGCTTTAGGATCCTTCAGAATGAAAAGTGCTCCAGAAATGCAAAGTCCTTACAGCATCCTTCCCTGAGTGAGGAAAGACTTTCTCTCATCTCGTTTCTTTTGCTGCACTCCAGGTGAAAGGGAAATGTACTACCGACCACATTTCTGCAGCCGGTCCATGGCTCAAATTCCGTGGCCATCTGGACAATATCTCCAACAACCTGCTGATTGGAGCCATCAATATTGAGAATGGCAAGGCCAACTCAGTGCGGAATGCATTAACCCAGGAGTTTGGGCCAGTCCCAGACACAGCCCGCTACTACAAGGTGAGAATTCCTACCTTACATCCACCTCTAACGTCAGAGGGTATCTGGATGTGCTGTGGTGAGAGGTACTGGTGACTGCTTAGATCTCAAACATAGCTAATATAGCTGTCACTTTAAATTGATCACAAGCCCCCCTCCCCCCCCACCTAAGCCAAAAGGAGGTTGTGAATTGACCTAGTAACATTTGGACTGAGTAGATGGAGGGGGTTTGCTGAGTAGTGCAGGCATGTGAAGGCAGTCAGGGCAGAAACAGGCAGCTGGAAAGAGCAGCTGAAAGCACTCTCTGGCCCTGGAAGAAACCTAGGGAAAAGCTTTTGTGTAAGGGGTGCAAGCTGAACAAGTGTTCTTGGTGTGTTGAGCAAAAGGTGTTCCCTGCTGCTTGATTCCCTCTGCATTCAGAGACATGGGACGCTATAAATAAAGAATGTACAAAACTGTATCAAAGAAATACCAGACTATCACCAATTTCTGCTCCCAACTGGAACATCTCCAGCTCCCAAACTTTGACTAGCTGTCTGGTTTGAAAAGCTACAGAGAAGGTGCTATGCTTCATGCTATTCTGCCGTAGAGGTCACACCATACCTCACCACTTAACTGGCTCTTTACTAGTCCTCTCAGTGTTTGGGCTATCTCCAGGGATCCACTCTAGTTAGATCTTGTGGGGTAACTACTGTTTTCCTCTCCCTCTCTGGAGGAGAGAATACCTAGTGACCCAAAGCTTCTTGACCCAGAGCTCTCAAACTGAATGGAGACACTGGAAATGCTGATCAAGTCCCTGCTGTCCTTATGAGCACAGTTGTGTCTTCAAGCTATGGTGGAATCTCTTCACTGGAGTTTGTTCCATCTGTATGATCAATCTGATTGATAATTTTCTAAATAATATCAAACATTTTGCCCCCTCCATTCTTTGAAAACTTCTTGCTGAACTTGATGATGGAAACTGCTAGAGAAAATGCCCTTACCACCCTATCCCCATAGCTTAACAAGTGCCCATGGGTTAACTTCCCATCTGCCGGAAGAATCATGGCTCTCGGGAGCAGTTCCAGGAACATGCCATGTCTACCTTATGTGGCCTCTGCTGGCAGGGTGGCTGCCACAGGACAGACAATTGCATTGGGAGACTATTCAGGAAGAGTTGTGGTTGAAACTCCACCCTAAACAATATCTAGGGTCTCCAAAATCCATTGTCCAATCAGTCCTCCGTGGCCAAGGATGATAATACCTAGCTCTTTTTATATAGCTCTTAATAGGATGGGAGACACATAGGAGCCCTCTGGGGGACACTCCTCAGCAGATTTTTTTAATCCATAGAGCACTAAGGAATGGAAGATGTGTGACCATGCACAGGTGACCTTTATTTTGGCATATCTTAACTTCTGAGTGCTTGGCTTTGCAACCTTAATGCTCTCAATAATTTGTGTGTGTAATATAAAATTATTTGCATTGCTTTTGGTCACAGAAAAATGGCATCAAATGGGTGGTTGTTGGGGATGAAAACTATGGTGAGGGATCGAGTCGGGAACATGCAGCATTGGAACCACGTCACCTGGGAGGCAGAGCCATCATCACAAAGAGCTTTGCCAGGATTCATGGTAAGTACCACCACCAGCAGCTGGATACTGTGTGGTGTATAAGGAGGTTGCTTTATGGCTTGGAAGACCCATTTCCTTGACGTGTTCAGTACTGGAGGCAGGAAAGAGAACAGGATCTGCTGGAGCAAATCCATTGTCCATCTAGTCTGGTGTCCTGCCAGCAGTTAACACCTGATGCTTAACACATGATTAGTGTTGCTTTTTTCTATTAGCAGTATCTTATTCCAGTAATGCCTAAAAGCCGAAGTCAGGGTTGGGAGGCCATTGGGGTAGGCACTGAGGACACAGAAGACCATCCCTCCTGCAGTGAGCTTGCAACCTAAAGATGTAGACCGACAACTGAAAGCAACTCCCTGAAAGTACAGTACAATGTCTGTTCTTCCTTTGCAAAACAAACCCATTCTGCTGCATTGACCTCCTGTGTCCAGCTGCCTGTCAGACTTCTTCAGTCAATGGTTGCCCAAGTTCTCTTTTTCTCCCATACTCTCATGGAGATTCAGTCTTATTTTGGAAGACAGACAACCCCTGCCAAAAGTGTGTGTTAACTCTGCTGCTTTCCTCTCCCCACGACGATGGTGGGAGAACAAGACTCATCCCCTCCCCAGGGATAAGCATGGGAAACCCACATGCTCTAGCCTGCTCTGGCTCCAGTAAATCTGACACCTCCCCTCCCCATAGAGTGGGTATTTTCAGGTACATATATTTGAGTGAACAGTGCTCTGAGGAAGACATATTAAATAATGGACATTAACATAATACTCAAATGATTAAATGCAATTTACCACCATACTTCAAAGATTGTGTCTATCTTTCTCCTCTCCCAAAGTCACTGGTGGGTGCTCTAAACATCTACCTGATTGGAGGGAGTGTTGTATTCTTGAACCCAACATCTGTATACACAGGCAAATCAAAATACATCCTCTTCATCACTCCAATCCCATGCTGGGGCAAAAAGAACTAATGTGATCCTTGTGTGTATAAACAAGGCAGTAGGAGTCAGGAGGTGATTTATCTCTGTATCTGCTTTATTTTGCCACACTGTTGAGACCGCTTCAGAGCTTTATGCATTATTTCAGAAGTCACCATTAAGAGGATGTTGAAAGAGCCACGGATGAAAGATTAAGCTCTTCGTATAGTACGACAGTGTTTCTTTCAATCTGTTTAGCTTACCAAAACAAGGATTGAAGTGATTTGATAAGTGTGAAGTACCTTCACGAGGGGAAAAAAATCATACTAAAAGACTAATCTAGCAGAGAAAGGGTTAAGAATCAATGGCTGGAAGCTAATCAAACTAAGAAAGGCACAACTTTTAACGGTGAGGATGATTAATCACTGGAACAAACTACCAAGGGAAATGGTGGATTCTTCATGTCTTCAGGAGTGGATGCTTTTTTTTGGCAGTTGTGCTTGGACTAAATACAAGCCATAGGGCTCAATACTGGGTTAACTAGGTGAAATTCTGTGACCTGTGTTATATAGGAGGTCAGACTAGATGAGTTAATGGTCCCTTCTGGCCTTATCTATGAATTCCTACACACACAAGAACAAGCTTCTCCCTGGGGAAGGTCCATCGAAGTCCACTCCCAACGGGGATAAAGATGACCCAAAAAGCTTACAAACCATCCATCTTATAATAAAGTATCTAAGTTATTGTATTCCCATCAATGTTTCTTGCCTGGAAAGCCATTAGTAGTACTCTTCTTAGAGACGGGTATGTAAGAAACACATGCTTCACTGCTCGGCAGACTCAAAGCAACAAAGGTGTGCAGGGGGTGAGGTGGGATAGCAGAGAGTGACTTTTAGATCGTTTGCAATTGGCTGTTTGAGGAGAGGGAGTTACTAAACCAATGGTGGTAGATATAATGCAATCATTCAGAAAGTTGTGTACCACTGAAACGGCACCTGTCTCCGTTGTTTCCATGTATTTTTTGAAAATGTGCCTTAAACAGTCTCAGCTTTTTCAGTAGGATCTGCAATGGAACAGAGTTGGATGTGTCTCTGGATGCTTCCATCCCCAATTTCTTCACACTTCAGCCATGTTTGAAAGTTCAGTGTGTGCTGGATCTCAGATGTGTGACAGTACTGTTAAAGACCAGATTAAATGTTACCACACTGCCCCTAGAAAAGCCAAGCATAGTTTGGGGCAAAATTATAGAAGGATTGATGTCCTGTTTCATCAGCTGTAATAGATACACCAAGGCCTCCAAACCTGAACCATGCATTCCATGGTCAAGGAACTTTATACTGTAGTAAAAACATCTGTGAAATCTCATTACTTGCAAGATCTGAAAGTCCCTATATACTTAATATCAATATTTGTAGTTTTGCAGCGCCATGGGGCTCCAGCTGCACTGTGCAAGGCAATGTAGAAACACACGACAGCTGCTGATTGTGATATTCAAGTATCAAACAGTATGGTGGATATTCTTGTACCTCTGTGATTCTGAGCTTATCCATCACATTCCCTGCAAACTTCCCTTCCACCTAACAATGCTCCTCCTTGTCCACTCGCCAACACTGTTGAGTGAAAGGGAAAAAATGAGGAAGATACTTTCCTGATGCTTGTCAGCAGACTATTCTTGTCCTTCATTTCATTGCTCAGAAGAGAACTGAGAGTTGCTGGATAAAAATGAGCACCGGCTATGGAGCTACCATTGCCTGAGGAGCCGCCATTGCATTGTCAGTATATTATGCTGCAATACCTAAAATGTGGGATGTTGTTTATCCCCCATGCAAGGCTCACTAAACTGTCCTATACCCTTTGTGGTGGGTGGTGAATCCTTTCTGTCTTATTTACAGAAACCAACCTCAAGAAGCAAGGCCTGCTGCCTCTAACTTTTGCTGACCCAGCTGACTACAACAAGATTCATCCTGTGGACAAGCTGAGCATTGTGGGTCTGGCAGACTTTGCACCCGGAAAGGTAACTGGTTGGATTTCCTTTTGCAGCAATAAGCTGCATTTTGTTTCCACTGGGCTCACTCCCAGGGATCAGAGATTTCTAGGGGGAGGGAGGGTTATGACTAACTCTGCTCCTAGAGCAGCAGTCCTCAAACTGTGGGTCAGGACTCCAAAGTGGGTCACAAGCCCATTTTAATGGGGTCGCCAGGGCAGACTTCGACTTGCTGGGGCCCAGGGCCAAAAGCCCGAGCCCCATCACCAGGGGCTGAAGCAGAAGCCCAAGGGCTTCAGCCCTGAGTGACAGGGCTCAGGTTACAGTCCCCTTGCCTGGGACTGAAGCCCTGGGGCCAAAGGGGCTTGGGCGGGCTCAGGCTTCAGTCCCCCATCTTGGGGTTGGGTAGTAATTGTTAGAAGGGGGTCACAGTGCAATGACGTTTGAGAACCTCTGTCCTAGAGGGAGTGATGGAAGCCAGGCCTAGTGTTCTGAATGGAGTACTTACAAATATAGGAATTGCCAACCAGATCTGAATGGTCCAGTATTCTGGACTTACGGGTGGTCTAGAGAGCTGACTCACTGCATGGTGCTGGCCTCAATTCCTGCTGCCTCTTTCCATTGAGGATGAGGTAAAAATAAATGACTTCAGTTATTGCTATTCCCTGTAACAGATTGGCTGTAGCTGCCACTGGAGTGTTATGGGATTGCAAATGGGAGAACTGAGCTTTCTGATTGCAGATGGAAGAGGTAGTGTCTATAGAGCACTTGAGTTCAAGGACCCTCTGCATTAGAAATTGTGTTAAACAGAATGGGTCACTCACTCACTCTATATCAGGGGCTCAGTGTTCTTCAAGTGATTCCTTTTAACCCTTTCAACAGGGCAGGGTCAAAGACTTTCTAGTGAGCATCCTGCATTGTCTCTTATAAATGTTGCTCCAGGAAAGGGGAAAACAAACTCCAATTTTTTGCTTCCCTCCTCTCCCCTCTATAGCCCCTGAAATGCATCATCAAGCATCCCAATGGGAGTCAGGAAACAATCATGCTGAACCACACCTTCAATGAGACGCAGATAGAATGGTTCCAGGCTGGCAGTGCCCTGAACAGAATGAAGGAGATGCAGTAACACTGAAACAGCCGCATGCACACCCAGTGGACTTGGCCCAGATATCTTCATAAAAGTGCAATTCCATGGCTGTTGGACATAAATGTCTGATCAAATGTAACCATAGCTTCTTTTTTGTAACTGTATTAGTTCACTGACACTGACCAGGGAGTGCAGCTCAGCCTGTTGCGTCTTGGTTTCCAAATTCCCCAGCTCTTTGGTTCAGATTTCACTTGTATTTATTTTTGAAGATACCTGCTCAGTTGGCTTTTTCTGCCCAATCATTTCATGGATGGCTGAAGAAACTTAAAGTAGGACTTTCTGGTTCTTGTGAAAATATAAAATCCAAAATAAAGATTCTGTGATGGACATCTTCTGTTTGAACTGTTGTATTGGTATTTCTGATCACCATCCACTCTCTGCCTGCAAGAGGTTGAAGGTGGGGCTGTGAGACTCCAGAAAAACTGTCAACTTGCCTTCACTACACCACCCTCTACTCTCAAGGGCATCTGCACTCCAATTGTCAGTACACAGCTTTGATTTCCTTTTGCACTTGTGAATGTCAGTTTATGCCCCAAAAGCCCACTTCCATCTGTGACTGGCCAAATGATCGGAGGGAGAATAAGCAGACAGCTGCATACTGTGATCCATCTGTATGACCTCCCCCAACTGTCTATTGCACTTCTCTCCCAGGAATAAATTCATCACCCTGCAAAAAGCTGTTACAGGCAGAAATCTTGCTGTTCAGCAATTCAAATCTCCACAATCTACACCTTCCCTCTGCCCTACTGATCAAGTTTGTCCTGATACTCAAATTCCTTTTTGGAATTGGCCTAAGACCTCATCTCTCTGTCTGACTTCCTACACCAGCTATACTCCACCATAACGATGCCATAAATGGGGGAGGATTGTGAGGAAAGCAGCTCTTTCCCAGCACCTAGAGTAGTACAGCACACTCACCCAGAGGAGACAAGGGGGTGAGTGGCAAGGTCCACTGTTTTTACTTGCATGCAAATCTTAACTAATTGATTCTTCACTCAGAGTGAATAGGTCCAGAGATCACTTGTATTTAAGTAGGTGAAAGGCTTTCAGACAATAAGCATGAGTACCAAGCACCGTAGAGGAGATATGGTATGTTTCAGGGAATTAAGTTTCAGGTAGTCAGCACATACAAGCAGAACACTTGTTGGAAGCAGAGTAAAAGTATACATACAGTGCCAAGTGGCAGACTTGTTTTTTTAGAATGGGGTCTGAAATTCACTTACTGGGAACAGAAGGGCCCCAACTGCAGCAAGGGTTAGGGGGAAGCAACTCTCAGCTGTGTAGTTCCAACTACCCTCAATTTATTGCTGCCTTTGAAAGGAACAGCAGTAATACATAGCTGGGGTGAAAAGTCCATGCTGGGACTCAGGGAATTGCTAGGTGTATGCTAGCGCATATTGCCTCACTTATATTCCAAAATACTGAAAATTAGAGAACTTTTCCATTTCTGACACTGCACCAATGCAAGCGTCAATCTAGCCTCAGAACTCAGAGGGGTATAATAGGTAGACAGCACTGCCAGTGCTGTAACCACTCTAATTTTCAGTTGTTCATGACCCTGTGTGCACAGGTCACAGTGCAATAACTAGTGTATGAGACTGACACCACCAGTAGTTTTTATTGGTCAGACTTCAGCTGCTTGGAAGCCATAGTTTTCACATAGCCAAAGTGCCTTAAAATACAAAGATGAGTCGGTGTGAAGAGCATCCTCTCCTTGAGGCCAATTCCTAGAACATGCTCAAATCTGCTTCTCCTGTGCTCCAAGCTACAACGTTCTGTAAAATACAATACCTTTCTTTCCCATTAGCAGCCCTGTTAGAGCAATGTTTAGTCAGTGTTGCTATACTTCATTAGAGAAGCTGGAGACAGCACAGAAGGGACTTCATAAATTCAGATGGCTGTGCTAAGATGAATTCTAGACTTCTTTTTGATTAAATCTATGAACCAGTAACAGCCAAGCTTCGAAGTAAGGAGCTGTAATTATATTGCAGGAATGATTCCAGTGACTTAAGCTTTACTTTCATGGTTTGAGATCAGCAGAACCACCATCCAATGGAATTTTAGCCCCCACAAAATGGCTACTATTTAATCATGCAAAACACATCACAGTCCTGGCTCCCTGCCCTGCAGACTCCCACTAACTTTTTGTTCCCTGCTTTCCTTTCATTGCTGTCAGCAAAAGTAATTGAATTTGGTTCCTGTGTTTAATGCTGCTCCTCAAAAGTAGAAACCAGAAAGTATCTGCATCAAGATGGAGTAAGCATCCCAGGCTGCAGAAGCCTGGGTTTGTCTATTCCTGATAGAGAAGAAGCTGGGTTGTGTATGGCCAGTAATAACATCATCTAATATTAAAACCAGCCTTCCTGCCCCTTAAGGGATTGGAAATACAGCTTTACTCAGCAAGATGGCCTCTCCTAAAATTAAGTGACCATTTCAGCCAAGCCACCAGTAGAATTGAGCTTGTTCTGCATAAGACTATAGTCCATGCACTGTATTACAGCATCTCACTTCAGCACCATAGCAGGTGGTTGTTTTCAGAAAACAGCAAAGGATTAGAAACCAAAGCTAAATTGCTTCTTAGAAAGCTGACACCCTTCCATTTTCATAGCAATTCATGTAACAGAACTCCAGCTCCCTTGTTCAGTGAAGTGAATCCTCCTCTATGGGCTGGATTCCCATCCTTTCATCACCAGGGTTTACAATGGCTTAAGAGCCAATGTATTCCTTTCCCATACTTAGTGGTTCTCTCTCTCATGTTCAGACAGCAGCACCTCCTTGTTTTGTGCCAAGGAGATATGAACACTTCCACTAAAGGAGAGACAGGCCTTTGCTTACACCTCATTACATTTCTCAAGCCAGGAGACTGGGTGTGGTAGGGAATTACCAGTTTCTTCTGGCCAGACAGCACCACTCGTCCTGCCACTATAACTCAGACTGTTCTTTTTCAAGACAGCAGAGACTTTCTTTGGCATTTGAACCCAATTTTGATTTGCTTTCCAGGATGTCAAAGTCCCAGATGGGTTTGTGGCTGCTGGGCCCACGTAACAGGGCAGCCCTTCCACGTCTGTAGTTTTACTTGTACAGTTCTAAGGGAGGTATTTCTTGGCAGTTATCAGCTTGACTTGGTGGGGAGCAGACAGGAACATGGAAGCCCTGCTTTCTTGTCCACTGCCTGGAGGGGAGCAGGGCCCCAGCTGGCTCTTGCAATCCCTGAAAGCATCCATCCTGTAGGGTCCGTGCAGAACAAGTTCTGACTGCTGCTAACTGTTTGTCCACCATGAGAGGAGACCCAGGCCAGGCTCACTGATAGATCCCTGTCCAGAGAGAAGGAAAAAGAATGAGAAGAATTTAAGAAGGTTCACAGGCAAGTAGATAAGAGTGAATGTTTGATCCAACTTAGTGGTCAACTGGGGGGGGGGGGGGGAGTATATTCAAAGGAGGGGGAATATCTGGAGTATCTACTGGAATCCTCCTTTCCTCCCTGTCTCACAATGACCCTCAGAGGTCCAGCCTCCACCCACAAATACCCCACTCCATCACTGGGAAGGTGCAGTTTAAGGGAGCACCAGCACTAATTTAGAGTCTTGCCTTTCTACTGTGCACAGGCCTTTAGATCAGAGTTCTTTGGGGGAAAGAGATTGTTTGGCACAAGGCTATTGTGCAGCAATAGGTGCACTTCTATTCCATGTGCACCAGGCAACCTCACTTGCTGCCTTCAGCCCCCTCTTCAGAACTTCATCCCAATGTTTATTACAATGACAGACACCAGATACATATTTAGTAAAGCTGATCTCAGTAACCTCATCCCCCACCTTTGTCATCCTTCTCTGTGTTCTCTCTAATTTAGACAGTAAGCTACTCGGGGAAGAGGCACTGTCTCTTTAAAATGCCATGTACACCTATGGTGCTGTATGAATTATACATAGTTACCACCAGAGTGTAGGGTGCCTCCTTCTTCTGTACCTCCTCTGTGGCACCAGAGGTGGAGGCCTCTGTGGAGCTTGGACCTGTAGGAGATGTGTCAACAAAGTTCTCATCCACTATCCGGAAGCGGATCTCCTCCCCCGTGTCCATGTACAGGTCATGAGCCCCTTCTTCTGTCTCATATTCCCACACCCAGACCTGCTCCGCTTCATCGCTGGCCAGCTCAAGTCAAGGCAGTAAAACAAATCATGAGAATCCAGTGGTTTTCTCTCACTCAACAGACCATTCTCCCCGAGAGCCCTCAGAGCAGGAGGCTTGTGGTTTGAATCCCAGGAGTCACCCTCTTCACCCATTTCTCAAACTGCACCACACTTCTCCAAGCAGCCCTTTTATCTTAGCTTTACAGATGCAAAAAGGATAATCAGTGCTCATGCTTCAAGGCATAAGATAGTCACCTGGGATGGAGTCAAAAAAAGAATTCTCCAACCATGTACCCAATTGGCCAAGTGCATCATGTAGGGCAGAGGAATTGGCCACTGATGGAGGCAAGTTACAAGACTGGAGAATGTCTATGCTGTAGGAAAAAAACCCAGCTGTTTAGGTGACTTTGCCATATTTCTAACAGGTGGCAGAGTAACCCTACAAGACCCACTTGGTGTGACCCCAAAGGGGTTAGCTGTCTAACTCTGATAGCTGACTGCATGGGACTCTGAACCAGGCATGATACTCCAGCTGCTGCACCTGAGCCTTTCTAGGACAGTAGGGGGCATGCAAGGGTTAAGGTGACAATTGAGAACTGTAGCCACTTCCCTCCTTTATTTAAAAATAAAAGTCAATGTGAGAGATGGTTAGAGGATACAATTTAGCTGGCTGCTGGAGGGACTCTGGAGGGATGACAATGTCATCGAAGAAACCAAGAGAAACTGCAAAGCAAAGAATTAAAATTAGGAAGAAAAGGATCTTGCCATCAGTGATGGAGTACATTAAAGTGGTATGATGTCAGCCTGACATCTGCTTTTTTTATTTTTAGTGTGAAGTACAGCAAATCAGTTGTTGTGCCTGCCTAAGTCCCCCTAGCAGATCTATATCTCTACAGTCCCACTCTTCTGATAAGTGTTTCTCTCTCTCTCTCAGCTGCTGTGAGAAAGTCCCTCAAAACAAGAAAGGATAGTAACACCCTGACCATAAACTAATTACTGTCAAATCCACAAAGTAAACAATTTTTTCACTAACTTCAGATACAGGAAGGGGTGACAGATGCTGCACATAATCACAGAAGGCAAAAGAATTCTGACCAATGTGATTTATGGTGATAATATACCCCTTTTAACCAAATGACTCTGAAGCCATGCTGAAGGAATTCCAGACAAAGCAAACCTAAGCCTCCATCTGCCCAGGAGCGTTAGCCACCTGCACAATCTAGTGGATCCAAGCTCTTCTGGGATGTGCACATACAGGACTGAATAAAGGAGATTTGTGGGTCTGAGCAAAACCCTCAAGCAAGAGGGCCCACAGCCTGCCCCCAGGCTGAAACTAGCAATTTAACTAAGGGCTTGTCTACACTGGCAATTAGCAGCGCTGCAACTTTCTCGCTCAGGGAAGTGAAAAAAACACCCCCTGAGCGCAGCAAGTTTCAGCGCTGTAAAGCACCAGTGTAGACAGTGCCCCAGTGCTGGGAGCTACGCCCCTCGTGGAGGTGGGTTTTTTTTAGAGCGCAGGGAGAGCTCTCTCCCAGGGCTCTGCCGCGACCACACAAGCCACGTTAAAGTGCTGCTGCGGCAGAGCTTTAGCGTTGCCAGTGTAGACTAGCCCCAAGATTGCTCCCACTCATTTCACTCTTGTTCCCTGTCAGGTTTTTGCTGGAATCCACATTTTCACTGGAAATCCACATTTTGCACTGAAACTGCTGAGTTTCAGTGCAAAAATAAAACCACCCTAATGAGAGGTTTTTTTTGCTTTTAGCGCTGATGTGCCAGTGAAGATTCTAGATTGCTTTTACGGGTCTAATTGCCTTCTGGAGCTGTCCCACAATGCAGAGCGGGAGTGGTCGCTCTTTGAAACTCAGCAGTCCTGCCTGCAGGTATGCGCCCCTCCCCTTTAGCTCTGTTCTGCCGGCCAGTGCTCTCACTGCTCCGGGACACAAAACACATCATTTTTGTGGAATGCTCCTGCTGCCTCCCACAATGCAAACAGAGGCAGGCAGACAGAATGTGCAGTGCAGAGTCAGGGAGGGAGGTGGGGGCTAAGGTTGGGGTCTCCCACTCAACTGGTTGCTTCCAGCAGCTGTCACACACACATATCCACCCCTTTCACAATAATGATTTGCTTTGTGTCCTGGAGCAGTGCATAGTGGGACAACTACCACAGTGCGCTCCTCTCATCTGTGATGAAGTGCTGCATATGTAAACATGATCTGATGCCTGTGGAAAACAATGTGAACACAAACCAGCACTTTTCTTTTAGTGCTCTTCTATCACCGACAAAACTGTCAGCGAACAAACTCTGCAAGTGTAGACATAGCCTTAGTTACTGTTGACTCAAGCCAAACTAGAAATAATGACTTGGGGTTGAATATCTCAAACCAGTCTCACAGCCTAGGGTGCTGGACTCAACACAATGCCTGACAGCTATGGTCTCCCTAGTATTAGAAGTTGCAATTTACCATGAACGCCATCCTGACTGCAGCCTTTAATCTCCCCGATCAGAATCTCATCCAGAAAGGGATGGAATACCACATACCGGAAATGCACTGGAAAGAAGCAAAGATATTAAGTCTGAGAAAGTCTCATATTTAATTTCCTTTGGGTGACAGCCATTTAAAAATAAATAAATCTACCCCACGCCCCCCAAATCTTGTATCGTGTTTCTTTAGCAGCTTTCATCCCCATGCCAACAATATCAGCACACTCAAACTCCCACAATACTTTTAAGTTCTCTGGAATCATGTGGTGTGCATATAACTGGTCTAAGTAATTACACAACTTTGTTACTGTAACAATCACTGGCCTATTGTTTGCCACACTTGCTTGCTATTTTTTGTATTGGACTGTAAACTTCTTAGAGCAGAGACTATTTCTTTCTGCCTAATACAATGGGGCCCTGCTCCTCCTATTGGGCATTACTACAGTACAAATAAATAATACCACCAAGCTCCTATCAGTAGATCTCAGAGAACTTCCCAAAGGTCAGTATCATTATTTCCACTTTACAGAAGGGGAAACTGAGGCACCAAGAGTGGAAGTGACTTGCCCAAGCAGGCCAGTGACAGAGCTGGGAATAGAACCCAAGTCTCCATCCAAGGCCTAAGCCACTAGACCACACTGCCTAAATAATGCACTTTGCCATTAAAAAGCAGCTGTCACTGAGGTGGACTGCAATACACCTCTACCCCGATAGAACGTGGTCCTCAGGAGTCAAAAAATCTCACCGTGTTATAGGTGAGACCGCATTATATCGGGGTAGGGAGAGGAACCGCTCCCCGCCCCAGCTCACCTCTGCCCAGGAAGGGATGGGAGAAGTTGCTCCAAAGTAGTTACAACCAACAGAGAGAATTAAAGTTATCACAGAATTTCGGATAGGCAATATTTATTACTATATATTAGATTGTGGGAGTACTGCAAGTATGCTAGACACTCAACACAAAGAGACAGCTGCTTGTCCCAAAGACCTTATGAATTAAAAAACTAGAGGAAGAGATGGTGAAAGAGATATAATATACAAGCAAAGTGACCAGGGTGGGGATTACCTGCTGAGGCGGATTCTCTTTCTGCTTGTTAGGTCACCCCCCACAATAGAACTCCTGAAATCCAAACCCCTGGCTGGTTATTCTGATGATTGGCAAAGCAGAATGTAACCCAGCTTTGCTCTTCTGCAGGGCTGATACTAACCAAACCAAGTCTTTCTCCAGTGTAAGTTAAACAAATAAGACTGTGGTGATGGGAACAAAGGTGGACACACATCTGGAAAGGCCAATTTTAGACAGTGTCACTTTCCTCATCACAAACGTTTTGATGTCTCAACCCTTTGTTACCGATTAGGAACCCGCCTGGCTACTGGGACACCATGGGTGTCAGAGGGGCACTGCAGATGCTTTCTGTAGTAGATGGTATTTACCTTAAGGAGTGGCTGAGATGCAAGCAGCAGGATAGTGATAGCGAGCGGTGCTCAGACGCATGATAAATTCTACCGCTTACAACATGCCCAAGAGTCATATACAATTTCTACTGCAGGGTACCCAATACTCAGGGACAGATACTGAAATAGTTTTCTCTGTCCAGTGGAAGGGTGGGGGTAAAGCCCACTCCAGTGGCTATTCTGGAACACAGGTGAATTGGCTTAACTAGTCACAGGCAAAAGAGCCTTTGTTAATACAGAATTGAGGTTGCAGGTGCTCAACACTCTCCTGTGCACCTCTTGCCCTTCCAGTATGGGAGAGCTTAAGTTTTCAAATGCAAATATTGCAGAACAAGGCAGTGGGGTGCTACGGCCCCCTTGCATAAACGTTAGCACAACAAGAAAAAATCCTCAAACATCAGAGAACGCAATTAAGGCCATACTTCCCACACAACATAACCTTCACTCCGCCCTCTTGGATCCCCACCGTGAGGAGTCCCTCAGGCAAATCACAAGAGGAGGCAATGGGGTTGGAGGCCTCCCTACACATTTTTGTCCAACTAGCAGCAAGTAGTTCCCACAGCAATGGTGCTGCTCAGAGGTATGAACAGGTGAGCCACTTTAAAGTTGCGGTGAGCACACAGAAAACAACAGCTTTTGACAGGGCAGGTGATGTCCTGTGATGCTCCTCTTGGGACCTCTACCCGGGTAGAATTAAGGTTGTGAGGCGTGACCCATTCCTGCAGCCTTCCTAGTATGAAAATTAGAGACCTGGAAGAATCCTGAGAACCACACAGCTTAGGAAAAGCAGTACCAGACCTTTAGTGTGCGATGCACCATCCCCAGGAAATATGTACGAGTCTTCCAGCTTTGTGATGTCATACAGACAGATGCAGAGGCCAACATTGTACACAACCTGTTCAGAGAAAAGCCAATGAGCAATAAATCCCTGGAACCTAAAGTTGTAAATCCCCTCAAATCTCTTCCCCATGCCACACTCAGACACAAGTTTTTAAGCAGGAAGCTCATGCAAATGGCCAACCAGATGAGCTGCCACAGGAGGAACTGGACAAGAGATCCATGTGCATCAGACCAGAGCACTGTAGAGGTGCAGGCCTCAGCTCTTGCAGGGAAAAGACAGTGCGCACTCATGACCACCTTCTAAGGACCCCTCTGGCTTTCTCAGAGGTATCGGAGGGCATGTGTTGACCTACTCCAGAAACAGCACTGCTGCAACCTGAGCCTTTTAGGAGGTTGCCAAAGATGGGAAAATGGGAGAAGTGAACCCTATGAGTGGCTTAGATAACCACCCCCCCACTGGATGAGAAATGCAGCATTTCCAGAACTAGCTGTTCCAAAAGCCAGAAACTCCCCTTGCTGGGTAGTCATGCCCTGGAATCCCTTTCTGTAAGAGACATGCTTCACTCAGAAGTCGTGAAGACAGTTGGTGAAGGTGAAGAAAGTCTCTCCCTCCACCCCCAAAATCAGGCTACACCCATCATTAACTCTAGACCCATCAGTTGATACTCAGGTCAGAGGGAGCTTGCCTACATTATATAACATAGATATTTTCAGAATACTGAAAATACTAAAGATGTCAGTATACCCTATGGGCTTGGGGCTGCCTCTCAAACCAAATTACAAATAGAAGAGACCTAGTAGGTCCCAACTTGCCCATTCATCCCTATCAGTGGAAGATGATTCCCTACAGTGCATTAAATGTCCCAACAATGGGGCTTCTGCCATTCCTTTAGGAGATTGCTCCTCAGCTATCAGAAATTTTTTCTGATGTTCAGTTCTGCGTAGTTTTATCCTAAGTCAAGTCCCTAACCCACAAAAGACCCTGAACCAGGGCTTTGGAGCAGAGCCCGGAACTGGAGCATGGACCAGTAGGTTTTTGCCCGGAGCTGGAGTAGAGCCGGAGCAGAGCAATTAAAAAATCTGATTGCTCCAAATCCCTGCCCTGAACATTCCCTCTCTTTCTTGGTTGTTCAAACACTTGCAGACATCATCCCATCTCAAGTCACTGGTGGCCAACTGAGACATGTTTAATAATCTCTCCACATAAGTCACTCTTCATAGCCCCCGATCATTTCTGTTGCTTTTCTCTGAACTCCCTTCAGTTTATCAGTTACCTGTGTAGAATTGAATGCTGCATTCTAATCAATTATGCAGAGAGGTCTAATTATGTGACCTCTCTGCATAATTGAATGCAGAGAGGTCACAACCCCTATATACAAGGGGTTGTGACCTTTCTGGTCTGTAGTATGATGCCTTTTTATATGCTGTACCAAATCTCATCAGCTTTTTGTTGTCAGATCACATTTCAAGTGCTTAGTGCACAGCAGTGAAATACTATCACCCCACGGTTTATTTCAACATTACTGCCTTCAAGGTATTTCTCCCTCTAAGATGTGTAAGTTTGCATTTTTCCAGGCTGAGTCTCCTATTGCTACTTCCTACTCCTGCCAACTACTCTAAGTTCCCTTCATTATTTCTCTGCCTCACCTGGCATCCTTCTCAGTTCAGTATTCCCTCAGAATATCATTACTGTGCTCTTTAACCTCCTCCTTCTATATAATTTGAGATCACATTAAATAACGCAAGAGCCATCACCTTCTCCAAATCTGTATTTTTGATCATTACCCTTTGTAGATGGTCCCTTAGGCAGTTTTCAGTCTTTGTAATGGTCTTCATATCCAAACCATTCTGAATTTAATTTTTTGCTGCTTACACGGTCACCCACAGCTGCACAAAAGTCTGGTTCATGTGTTCAGTGCTCTAAGCTTTACCTTGTTAGCTAACTTCTTATTTAGCTCTTCGGCAATGGAGTCATTGAGTTTCATTTCAAACTGCCACGGAGGAATCCGTACCGTATCCATCATCTCCACTAGAACAAACATGGTGGCTAGTAGCAAGTGTCCCTGGAGAAAGAGAGCAGAGGGCCAATAAGGCCTGGTCTACACTACAAAGTTTTGCCAGCATAGCTATGTCGGCTAGGAGTGGGGGGAGGAGGGAAATAAAATTAAAAAATCAAACATCCAGCTGATAGAGCTATGCCGGCAAATCCGCTAGAATGCACACAACTATGCTGACAGAAGCATGCTTCTGTTGGCATAAATAATGTTGCTTGGGAAGGTGGTGTAGCTATGCCAGGAGAACTCCCTAGGCCAAGGCTCTGTTCTGTAGATAAACTCTAAAAGCAGAAGGACCTTTTCAGATAGGGGTGGCCTAGGATCCTCTAACAGCTCGGCTGGGTGAGGTGTCTGGGAAATCGTTCAGTCCCTGCACTGTAGACACTTCATTCACATGGAATGTCTATAAAATCTGGCAGGTTCAGTAAAAAACTCAAGTGATTCAGCTATGGAGCAAACTGATCCTTTAGATTCACTTTGCTAGAGGTCCTGCCCAGTGAACGGCAAATGGTAACTTTCTATTTTTCCATTCAAGTCTCCAGCTCAATCCTCTATAATCATGAGCTCTTTGGGACAAAGATCATCTCTTCTTTATATACATGCACAGTGCCTACCATCTGGGCTTCTAAGTACTACCCAATATGACAGCTGAGAAAGGGATCATCATCATTGCTGAGGACACATCCAAAGACAAGCCCAAGTGTTAGTGAGGATGTATCCCCCCTGCTGGCTGTGAAAGGAAGGGCTCCTGAGAGAGCATGACTGAAGGGAACTTTGTTTTTTAGCTCATCCAGAAGATTCTGCACCACTACCTGCCTAAAGGACAGATTAGGCCACTGTAAAAGATGGCACCTGGCCATTGTCACATAAAAGTGATCTTCAATTGGGGGAAGAAATGGCATTCATTCATGCAAACTCAGGAGCAACTCTTTGAATCCACACTGTCTAATCTCCCCCCCCCCCCCCCCGACTAAAAATATGATCCCCCACATATAGGAACAAAGGAAAAGCATTTGCTTTTTTAAAAAAGCAGTTGGTAATAACTATTAAGGTGATGGGCACATTACAAATCCCTAAATTAGATACTGTAGTTAACACAAATTGATCCTTAATTACAATACGCCAGATGCTCATGTGCCCCAGTGTTAGCAATTCTGGGCTTTTTTCCACATCTGTAGAAATGCCAATCATTTGTAATACAGTGCTTTGAGGCTAGTGCCAACCAACCTCTGCCCCTCCCCTCACAAAAAGATACATTCCCTCCTACCACCATGAAAGCTTAAATTCAGCTCCAAACCCAGGAGAGAGATGGGCTAACCTCTTAAAATGTCATTACTGAGCTAAGCAGTTAGGGTGATCGATTCTTTTCTCCTGCTGCCATCTGAGGTCCCTTAAAGATTTTTCTTCTAGCGTTTGACTTGCCAGAGGAGAGAATGAGGATTATATGTATTTTAAGATTTCCCTGCTGCATCTGGATAAGTCAAACCTGACAACACAGGAAAGGGACTTGGACAAAAACTGAGTAGCATGGAACGGGGATAGGACAGTCAGTTTGGACTAGACACTCCAGGGGTAATCAACAGGCAGACTGTGGGACACATTCAGATTACCAGTCACCTTTGAACAGACCTCCAACATATTTTTATTTATTTATCATGATTGGGGATTTATTATTTTCGTCGCTGTAATCTGTATCTTGACGGTACCCCGATGAAGCAATACGGACCTTAACAAAAAATAATTCTCTACCCCGAGTTACCCCTAGCGCAGCCCAGGGCGGGTTTTTAGCTCAGACACACGAACTCCGGGCCAGCAAAGGGCGCCGAGCGCTTCCCCTGGAGGGTGGTGGCGGCTTCAATTCACCTCGGGTCACGTCTCACACAAGCAGGAAAAACGTCCCCGCGGCAGGCGCGGGGTATCGGGGCAGGACACGCTTGGGCGGGGCCCCTCGGCTGGGGAACCCGCCACCGCCGGGGGATCCGCGCAAACCCAGCGCGCCCACGGGCCCGCCGCTGTCCCGAGGCCTTTCCCCCCAAGGGAGCGGCCAGCGGCCTCCCCCCCGGACCGGTCACCGCGCGCTGCCCCAGCGCCCCCGGCCCCCGCCCCCAGCCTCTCCCTGGCGGGCCCGGAGAGCGGCGTAGGGCAGCGCCGTGTCCGCGCGGGACAGTAGGGCTCGCGCAGCGCCAGCAGAGCCCCGGCCCCCCGCCCAGGGGGCTAACGGGCCCGCGCGCGTGGCCCACCAGCGAGCGAACCATAGAGAGGGGAGTGGACGCTATGGTGCCGCAATGCATGGCGGGATACAGAGACGGCTCCCGGAGGGCCAACCTGATTCCTCCCCAGGGAGCTTCCCCGAGGCCCCTTTGAGCCCCCCCGCACGCACCTGTCCCGGGTGCAGCGCGCACGTGGCAACACCTACAGCAGCAACAGACAGTCCCGCGCCGCGGCAGCCTCCTAGTGACCAGCCAGGTGACTTCCGGTAACAATCGCCGTCGAGGGCGGGTCGGAGGGGTTGATTGACATCTGGAATCTGTATCAGGTGACCAGGGCTTCCCCAATCCCCGAGCGAGGAGCGAAACGGGTCTAGCGCTGTGGTGGGGGAGGGGGAGTTGTGCAGGCTGCGCCATTTTGCCCTTGCCCCTCTGCTCCCCGCGTTGCATTGACTCCCCTGATTCCCCTAGGGTGACAGTCAGCAAGTGTGAAAAATCGGGACGGGGGGGGTAATAGGAGCCTACATAAGAAAAAGACCCAAATATCAGGACTGTCCCTGTAAAATCGGGACATCTGGTCACCCTCGATTCCCCCCAGGCTCGCGGGGCAGTGAGGTCCCATCCCTGCCCAGCCCCGCGCCAGACGCGCTCTGCTCAGAGCCAACTCCTGACACTGGTGCCCGAGAGCCCAGCTGGGGGTTCTGCTCCCCCGGGCCAAGCGAGCTGGAAACGTGCTGGGGGGAGAAGGGCCCGGGCTCTCTCGGCTCCCGCCCCAGCAGTCAGAAGCTGCTGCCGCCTCAACCAGCCTCTCGCAGGCAGCCACCACGCTGCCAGTAGCGTTCCGACCGGAACGAGGTGCAGGCACCGCAGGAAAAGCACAGAGCCCCCTTCATCGCCCCGCCAGGCCAAGCAGAAACGGGGGGGGGGGGGGTGAGGGGGTACTTGACCCTGCAGGCTCTCTCTACATGTCACCTATGCCTGGCAGGATGTGGCAGGGCAGCACCTTGGGGAGCCAAGCCAGGGCCGCGACTGACCCAGCCATGAGGAGGGGACCTCGGTGCATTATGCAATCGCTAGACCACAGGGGAGCAAACTACAGGTCCCTCTATATCAGCATCCTGCTTTAGCAGGTGGCCATTGGTCCAGTATCTTCAGCTACCCCAGCTGCTGCCAACACCCGGCCATTGGAGGCCTGTGATGGTCATTGTGTCCCACCTTCATGGCATGCCAGAGCAGGCCATTGACCCATATAATCCAGTATCCTACCTCTGTTGTTTATTGTTATGGTTTTTTATTACAGGAGCAACTAGAAGCCCTAACTGGGATCAGGGTCCCATTGTGCTAGGCAGATGCAGTTCCTGCCCCAGACAGGTTATTAGAAGATGAACAATATACAAAGGGGGGGGGAAAGGGATGTAATCAAACACATAGTTGTTAATATAAATATTTTGTAATGATATCAATAAATATCAGCTTTTGTAGCAACCTTGCATGAAACATGGAGGGAGGGGCACAGCTTGCAGGAGGAGGTATCCGGAAGTCAGTCTGGGTGCATGTAGCTGGAATGCTAGCAGCAGTTTCAGCATCTCTCTAAATAGTTCTTTTAATAAAAAGCCAATTTAATTTTAGAAATTTGGCTCCTCTGCTGTTACTATGCTGCGTGCAGTGCATGAAAGAGCTTTCCCTATTGTTCCTCAGCAGCTTGCTCCAATTACCCTTGGTCCCCTCCTGTCTGTGTTACTCTGGTACTGAATCCTATGGCAGATTCACGTAAAATGGAAGTTTTTATTGGATTAAATGTGAAAACAAATACAAGCAGTGCAGTGTCTCTTTGTATGATTTATTTTGCTTGTAAATTTATTTTATTTATGCTGCCATAACTTTTCAACACGCCACAGTGTTTGCTACTGATAATGCCCTATTTGCATTGTAGTTTTCAGGGGAGAGCTGGGGGTTTGACAGTGCAGTGGTAGAAATTTGGTATCCAAGAACGTAAGCGAGTCAGTTTATGTTTTTAACACACAGGCAGCTCTTTTAAGCTTTTCATACTGAAGAGAGGCTGCATCTTCTTTTTACCTTCCCCTTGTAGGTTGGGACGTAGGTGACCTGAAACTATGGAGGGGCTTCAACACCTAGTTCTCCTTCCCCAGGAACTCTTGACAACCACTAGTCTTCTCATTTTCCCCTACCCAATATCTGCCATTTCATCCAACCATGATGAATATCTACATTAGCTGGATGTTTCTGCTAAAATGATCAGCTGGAAAATAGTTAATAATATTATTATTTCAAGTGTAATTGTTAGCCTTTGATATTAACACTATGTGATACAGGATGGCCAGTGAGCAGTGGGAGAGGGGACGTATATAAACCCTAGGCTAATTAAGGCGTGGTTCCCTGTAGACTAGGGAGGGTTGCTACAGGTTAATTGGAGCACCTTTAGTCAATTAAGGCCCTGTTAGCAACCTAATAAAACCCCCTGCTTCAGGCAGTCAGGGGAGAAGGAGGAAGGAGAGCGGAGCGGAGCGGAGCTTAGCTTAGCTTAGCTTAGCTTAGCTTAGCTTGGAGGTGTGCTGTGAGACTTGAAAGAGCAGAAAACCAGAGTGAGGGAGACCCTGCCCCAGCATACTACATTGACCATCTTGTCACAATTACTATAGAAATAATGGTTCACACCTCTCCCACAGCTGTTATTTCAGGCTGTTTGCTTACTTGGGTGGTAAAACATTTATATTTTGTTCACATCTGGAAGGCTTTCTTCACAACTACAACAGCTATAGAAACTTAGGACCAGATTCTTAGCCAGTATAAAGTGGGATAGGTTAGAGCTGAGACAATTAGGCCTTGTCTACACTACAGAGTTTTGTCAATGCAAGTTATGCTGACAATCAAAAACCAGTATAATTACATCACTTCTGCATGTTCACACAATGCACCTTCTGTTGGCAGAGAACATTCACAGTTGGTGCTTTAGCATCGACAGAGAGAGCAGTGCACTGTAGGTAGCTATCCCACTGTGCTACTTGCCACCTTTTGCAACTAAGAGTTGTGGGAAGGTGGAATAGATTGCAGTGCATCATGGTGCAGGCTCAACATCCCATGATGCAGTTTTTTCCAACCCATCATTCCACGGGCTTCTGACTGCATTTTTCAATGACCCCTGTTTACTGTGTGCCCACCATCTCTGTCTGAATGGATGGATCCTTCACTGCTCTCTACTGTTGAGGTCACTGTTATGAACATGACGTGGCTGGGCATGCAGTATATCATGAACTCCCAGTCTGAACAGGAATCAGAGGTGCCTGACATGCTGTGTGGAAAAAAATACCAGATCGCTTTTGGCATTTACGGAGCAGCTGCACATGGTGGACCATTGCTTTTGGGTTTGGGAAACAAGCACTGAGAGATGGGATCGCATCGTTCTGCAGGTCTGGGATGACAAGCAGTGGCTGCAGAATATTCAGATGCAGAAAGCCACCTTCTTGGTACTGTGTGTGGAATTCACCCCACCACTGTGACACAAGGACACCAAAATGAGAGCTGCCCTCTCGCTGGTGATTGCTATATGGAAGCTGGCAACAGACTGGTCAGTCTCAAATCAGTTTGGAGTCGGAAAGTTGACCATTGGGGCTGCATTAACACAAGTGTGCAGAGCCATTAATCGCATCCTGCTACTGAGGACTGTGACTCTTGGCAATGTGTGTGAAATAGTGGATGGTTTGTGGCAATAGGATTCCCTAACTGTGGCGGGGTGATAGATGGCACACATATCCCAATTTTGGCCCCAGACCATCTTGGGATGGAGTACAAAAATAGAAAGTGTTACCTCTCTGTTATTGCAGGTGCTTGTGGATCACCGTGACCGTTTCACTGACATCAACGTGAGGTGGTCCGGGAAGTTGCATGACATATGCATCTTCAGGAACACTGGCCTGTACAGAAAGCGGCAAGCGGGGCTTTCTTTCCAGCCCAGAAGATTCCAATGGGGGATGTTGAAATGCCCATAGTGATCCAGGGAAACCCGGCATACACCAAACTCCCATGGCTTATGAAGCCTTACCTGGGAAACCTGGACAGCCACAAGGAGTGCTTCAACAATAGGCTGAGCAGGTGCAGAATGACTGTAAAATATGTCTTTGGCAGATTAAAAGCACTCTGGTGCTGCCTTTATGGCAGTTAGACCAAAATGAGGAAAATATTCCCATGGTCATAGCAGCCTGCTGTGCACTCCACAATATTTGTGAGGCTAAGGGTGAAAAGTTTCCCCTGGGATGGAGCGTGAGGGATTTTGAGCAGCCAGATACCAGTGCTATTAGAGGGGCACAATGAGGGGGGGAGGTATTTGAATCAAGGAGGCTTTGAGGCACCATTTTGACAATGACCTCCAGTAATGTGTCTTTCTATACAGCACTCTGCCATGCTTTATTAACTTGCTGCCTTGCATGAAAATTTTGATTCCTGATTGTGATTTGTACTTAGCAATGATCAAATTGCCACAGTGTATTAATTCCAGCAGCAGCTACCATGTGTAGGAGACAAAGATTGGTTATTTTTCAGAGAGTATGTTTTTATTAAATACCAATTAACACACACAAAAGGATTAGTGAGACGGGAGATAACAATGAAGGGCAGTGTAAGCTCTTATAGCTGTGTGTAAGTCCAGCTATCATTTTGGAAGCTGTCCAAAGGGGTGAATGGGGTACTGAGACGGGCCAGGAAGTTGCAAGGAAGGTGTGGGAGGAGTTTGTCATCAAAGCAGGAGAATGTGACAGGTTGGACACCCTTCCGGGATGCCCCTGATGTACTGGAACTTCACTGAGCCCGCCTGCTCTGCTAGCCTGGTCCCCCTTTCCCTGTTTTGCTGAATCAGGCTCTCTGGCCTCTGGCAGCAGAAACACAGGTAGGGATGCACCAGCTGTAGAATCACAGAGCCTGCAAGCACCTCTCTATGGGGAGATTCAGCTAGGAAATTTCCCAGGACTCAAGTGCAGCTCCCCTTGTGGATTTTTGGAGAGGTGGAGCCCCCTGGTGTGGGGTTCTGTCTCTTCCATTCCATTATGGCCAGTTCATGCTTCATTTCTTTGTCTTTCCATTCCAGGGCTAACTTCTGCCTGACTGCTTCTGCTTTCATTTCTTTGTCAGCCTCCAGCTGTTTCAGTTCCATGGCTCTGTGATGTGCAGCCTTTTGCCTGGCTTCTTCTGCTGTGGCTTGCATCTCCATGGCTAGCTTCGGGGCTTCCATTTCCTTATCAGCCTCGAGCTGTCTCAGTTCCATGGCTCTCTGGCAGACTGCCTTTTTTCTCGTCTATTTCCATCTGTTTTAATTCCACCTGTGTCGTATGCATCCTTTTGTTTTCTTCTACTTGCAACCTGTGGAGCTCCAACTTTTTGGTAGCTTCATTTTCACTCATTTTCCTGCTTCTCCTGTCCCCACTTCCCTTACCCAAAATAAGCAAACAGAAAATAACAAACAGTAACCACTTCGTCTGTTCTCTAGCCACCACGCTTAAAACTCACTTAAAATCCCACCAGTGTCTAAGAGCAACAAGCTGTGCACATTACCCTGCTTGCTGCGCCACTGATGGGTTGGACACCCCCCCCCCTCCTTCTAGATGCCACCTGATGTACTGGGATTTCACTGCTCCACTAGCCTGGTCCCCCTCTCCCTGTTTTGCTGAATCAGGCTCTCTGGCAGCACACACACAGGTAGGGAGCACCAGCTGTAGAATCACACAGAGTCTGCAAACAGCTCTAAATTCAGCTAGGAAATTGCCCAGCACTCAAGTACAGCTCCCATCTGGAAAGTACACACACAATAATATTGTCTTGCGCTGTAGAGAAATCTATACAATGTAAGCTCATAAATTTACCCTCTCCCTCAATGTGGAGGAAGATATGCACAACTTCTCCCCCTCCCCCAATTATAAATTACACAAACTGGGTTTTATAATAAACAAAACCAAGTTTATTAACTGTAAAGGTAGATTGTAAGTGTTTATAAGGGATAGCAAACAGAACAAAGCAGATTTACTGAGCAAATAAAACAAAACACACAAACTAGGCTTAATACACTCAAGAAACAAGTTACAAAAATTTCTTACCCTAAATGTTGTTTTAAGTAAGTTGCAGAGTTTCTGTAGCTTAGAGTTCCAGTTGTTTCTCTTTACAGACTAGACTCCTGTCTTAGGCTATGTCTACACTACCCAATTTACAGTGCAGCTGCAGCAGTGCTGTGACGTGGGCAGTGTAGTCATGCTTTATTGCTGGGGGAGAGCTCTCCCAGCGATTTAAAAAAAAACAAAAAATAAAAAAACCCACCCCGAACAAGCAGATACTTCAATCCAAAGACACACTGGTTTAGATAAAATAATAAAACAAGTTTATTAACTACAGAAAGAGATTTTTAAGTGATTACAGGTAATGAGAAATTCCTTTTGAGATAATAGGGTTTGTGCATATCATTTTCAAAAATAAAATGACGGACTTTATATGAGCTTGTGTTGTCCAGAAGGAGAGAGGTAACAGTACAAGACACACGTTTTTGGGGACAAGTCTGGCACTGGGAGTTTGCTGGTGTCTCTCTGTAGTATAATTCAGGAGTGGCTGGCTAAGAGCACTCAGAACTCAGCTGGGAATAATTTACATGCTGGAGGCTGTATGTGAGCAGATTGGGAGTAGTAGCTCTCACAGCAAAGTATGTAAAAGGCACTCTATGTTGGAGAATTGAGGGGGAACAACTGTCAATCAGTCCAGCTTGTACCCTGGGGAATGTCACATGGCTGAATGCAAAGGCCAAAGGGGCCGGGTATTGTTTTGGTGGATCTGGGGAGGTGCAGCCAGAAACACCACAAAAGCAGACAGACAAGGCAGCAGAAACACATAATAATAATAATTAATAATAATCCCTATTTATTATATAGTGTTTTTCATCAGTAGCTCTCAAAGCACTTTACAGTCTGTTGTGTTTATTCTCACAACATGTCCCCATAGTAGGGAAGCATTATTATCCCCATTGCACAGCTGGGCACAGAGAGACTAATTGACTTTCCTAAAAGCATACAGGAAGGCCATGGCAGAGCAAGGAACTGAACCTGAAGTGCCCAAGCCATTGCCCTAAGCAACTGGACCATCCTTTCTGCCGCTTGTAGCAGGCCTCTGAAAGAAAGCTTAACATAATGCACCTGTGGAACTCTTTGCCAGAGGATGTTGTGAAGGCCAAGACTATAACAGGGTTCAAAAAGAGAACTAGATAAATTCATGGAGGATAGGTCCATCAATGGCTATTAGCCAGGATGGGTAGGGATGGTGTCCCTAGCCTCTGTTTGCCAGAAGATGAGAATGGGCGACAGGGCATGGATCACTTGATGATGACCTGTTCTGTTCATTCCCTCCAGAGCACCTGGCGTTGGCCACTGTCGGAAGACAGGATAGTGGGCTAGATGGACCTTTGGTCTGACCCAGTATGGCCGTTCTTATGTTCTTAAGCTAAGAGAGCTTTTTGGGTAGCATGCTGGCTGGAAAAAGAGGCTTGGACTACACATCAAGAAAAGTGCCTCTTATTTGCTTCCTGCTGTATTCAGGGAATCAAGACTTCGTATATTCTTCATAAATACACAGGACCGCATCAAAGAAATAGCAGAGTCCATCATCAATTTCTCCTCCTGGTGGAAACAACCCACAAGACCCCAAATATTGGTAACCTCTTGGGTCAAAAGTGGGTGACAATACATATACTGGAGTGCACTTGTTTCTGGATTGTCTTTCTCTCACTCACTCGACTCAGTGATTTAATGTTATATGTGATGTTGATTTTCTGAATTCTTGATGTTTTTAAAGCTCTGGAAATCAGATACTCAGCTCAATGTGTGGTGATAGGGTTTGCATCCTCAATCCTACTGGTCTTGATGCCCTGCACAGCTGTAGACCTGTGTGTGAACACATATGCACGCATATGTACATACATCTGCAATGTCGCCAACTTTTGCTATCATATTGCGAGTGCTGCGATATTTGGTGTGTTGCTTAAAGCCCTGGTTTCTGGAATCAAGAGATCCATGAGAATCTCAGCTTTCATTTTTCTTTTTTTTTAAAAGGTACATTTCTAGCCCTCATGGTTGGGGAGAAAAGCTTGAAGCCATCGAATGTTACCTAAAGGCTCAGAAACCAGCAGGAAAATCAAGACTCCAACATTTGTTGTTGTAAAAAATCTCATGATTTTAAAACCAACCTTATGATATTTTGGGATCTGACTCATGATTTTTGAACACTTGAAGTGGGCAATCCCATAGATAGACTTTTCGGCATTGGGTTTGATCCCCCACAAAAGGTGCAAGTATCTTCTCACATCCAAAGCCCTCCATCACTCTGCCCTTGCCTCCATCTCTGTCCTTGTCTCCCTCCAACACCCACACCCTAATTTCAGTTAAAGCTTCCCTCCTCTGATCTCCTTTTGTCTTCTTTACGCACTCGAGACTTTATGCCTTTATCACTCCTCTGTATGCCTGGAACAGCCTTCAAGTCATCATGTGTCATGCTCCCAAGAACTCTTCCTTCAAAAACCTCTAAGCCCCCAGTTATTCCATGAAGCATTCAGGTTCTGATACTCGTATCCCAGTCTGTCCTGTCTTGTACCATACTGTTTAGCTTTTGCTATTAGCCTGCAAGCTCTTTGGAGCAACCAAGGAGACTGTTAACTGATCAACACAGAAAGTTCATTATACAGTTCCATGTACACTTATGGCACCATAACAAGTAAGTAAAAATATTTTAAAAGCTACAGACACATTATGTACTTTGTTACAGCATTTTTGTGGCACTCATCACTGTAGTATCTGAGTGCCTCACAAATTTAAAGGTACTTCATCACCTCTAGAAGGTAGATCTCTTCTCCTTTCTCTAGGTAAGTCAATTTCTCATGGGAGACTGGGTGCTAGTGGCTCATTTTACATCATGGTTATTTGGGAAAACTCTATAGGTGAAAATCTGTAGTTGAAAGCCAGTGGGCAGAATCCTTCCCTGTGCTGATTCATAGGGGCTGTAAGGCAGCTGGGTCTGCCCCTGGACATAGGGTGAGTCCCCAGCAGGCACAGCTTTACTCTCCAATCCCACAAGAGCACCCAGTGCAGAAAGCGTGTCAGGATGAGAGCGGGGGTGTCCAATGCATTCCTATGCCTGGTTGTTCCCAACTGCTACGGTGGCCATTGCAGCTGGATCCCAAGCTAGGAGAGCTACTCGGGCTTCTGTGATCTGAGATGGGAATCTGACCCCAGGGAATACGGTGACCTAGGTGCCTTCTCTGTCCTCTTTGTCCCTGCACTGGGCTCAGCACCCGCATAGGGATAAATTCAGCCCAGTGTGTCTCGCAGCACGCTGAGTAGGGCTAGGGGGTTGGTATGGTCAGTTGTATGGAAAGCCATAGTCTGAACACAGGGGAAAAAGGCAAAAGTCACAAATCTATCGTTTAAAAAAATGCCCAAAGGGATGGTTTTATTTTAAAGCCGTTTAATAGTATATAGATAATAGCTTAAAAACATGTTGGACCACAGTCCCAGTGCCTCCTGGTTCAGCCCTGCAGCAGCAGCAGCAGAATGAGGAGGCAGGTGAGAGCCCACAGCTCTCCTTCCTTTAGTGCTGCTTTGCTTCCTCAGCTCTGCCAAAGCAGCAGGAGCAGCAGCAGGTACAGACACTTCCTACCCAGCCACATAAACTTGAGGACAATGAGATTTGGGCTCACTCCGATTTCCTGAGGATGCCTTATAAGCTGAGCTTTCACAAGTAGAAATCTAGGCTCTGCCCACTGAAGTGGCTCTCTTGGGCATAGCAAGATTGGCAAAGGTATGGCCCCTGCAGTAACTGGGGCCTCACCCAGCCAGGCCTTTGAAGAGGGGGACCTTGAAATGCACCTGAAATGCAAATGGCAGCCAACACAGAGTGCCAAGCCCCTGGTGTGATGAGCAGATGTCATGTAGCTCTGCTTAGAAAGCATGGTGGACCATGCAGCTTCTGGGTATCTCCAGGGGTTGTCAGCCCCAGGTGGAGCGAGTTGCTATAGTTCAGCCTGGCAGTGACAGAGTCTTAGATCTCTGTGGCTAGGGGGCTAGCAATGAGTATTGGTAGTTGGCCAGCTGAAAGTGAACCGAGATTTCTGGTTACTACATCTACCCAGGCATCCTGGGGCAAGCAGGTCCCTGAGGCTGGGGGAGGGGGAAGGACCTTGGGCCAGCGGCTGGGATGTCCCATTTTCTCTGTGGGAAATATGGTCACCCTGCAGCTCCCAGCTGCCATGGGTGGAGGGGGAACCCCACAGCTCTGAGTCACCACAGTTGTGGGGGAAACCATGGAGCTGCAGCAGCAGAAGTCACAGCCAGGTCATGGCTTCCATGATTATTAATTTTTTTTTATTGCTCATGACCTGTCTGTGACTTACTAAAAATAACCATGACAAAATCCTATCCTTACCCATGATTGTTGAAAAGATGGCATCAAGCAGAGTGTCATCTGCCTACTGCAAGCAGCAGAGCTTATAGCATTTCACAGTCTGCCCCGGGGACAGGTATTGAGGAGGCAGCAGGATAGGGTGGATAGGACTAAAGGCCTTGGGGAAGAGAAGTTACCCTTCACTACTCTCTGGGGACCTATCCAAAAGGAATAATAGAATCCCAGGACTGGAAGGGACCTCCAGAGGTCTTCTACTCCAGTCCCCTGCGCTCATGGCAGGACTAAGTATTATCTAGACCATTCCTGGCAGGTGTTTGTCTAACCTGCTCTTACAAATCTCCGAAGATTTTTAAGAGCTGATTATGACTGGGAATGACTAGAAGCAGCTTAGAGCAAGTCTAGCTACACTTACCAGAGCCAATGAAATAAATGCCTGCCCCCTCCTTGAATCCCAGCTTCCATCCTCTGCTATTCTTGGGTCATTTTCTATTCCTCATAATCAGCCTCTTTCCCGGCAGTTTTCAAGGCTCCCCGTCTTATGTCATGTGTCATCTCTCTCTCTCACACCCCCAGCACGAGTCATGTCTGAACTCTTGAGAGATGTGCTCCAAATCCCACCCCCGCGCGCAAAAAATACATGTCTCTTTAAATCCAGAGTAGCAGTTATCATCCTAAATCCCTCCCGCCTGCCCCTCTCTCAGCATCCTGACGTCAGGAGGAAGGAGTGTATAACGTGCGAAGCTCAGGGTGCAACATCACACACGCCAAATATTTTCAATTCATCAGGAGCCTCCAGCAGCCCGACGAGAGGCGGGAGGGGAGAGAAGAAAAACCCCGGAGTGAGGCTGAGCGTGAGAGGACCGCTGCTCCCCGCAAGGTAAGAGCGGAGCCTTCATCCACTCTAGGCGCTGAAGCTTTGTAAATTACAGCTGCAGGAGGGGAGGCAAAATGCGTTTGGTATCCTCTGGAATCCTGCCCTAAGAGACGTAGGTGTGCAGTGACTCATCCTCGGAGATTAAACAGCTGTGCTGAGATTGTGGAGAAGGTGTAAAATGAAATGTGAATTAACTTTCCCTTCCTATTTCTCTCTCTCTCTCTTCTCCCCCTCCCATACCTTTAAAAAAATCCTTTGGCATCAGGAGTAGTATTGTGTGTGAGACTTTTTTTTTTTTTTTTTGCTGTGGGTGAATAGCTGTAATTTTGCCATCGAAGACTGGGATCAGCTGGGCTACGTCTCGTATCTACTCTGTCATTTTCAGAGGGGGGGTGCGATTTGTTAAAACCGCTCCTTGATGATGTTTTAAAGAGGGTTTGTTTTGTTTTTTGACTGACTAAAATTGTTGCCTGCAAACAGCAAGTCAGACCTCCGAAGGAGGAAGGAAGAGGGTGTATAGAGACATTAGCTTGAGGTATTAAAACAGCCACTCTTCCCATTAAAAACAAGCTGGGTATCTTTTTTATTATTATGGTTTTTTGTTTTTTTTTTAAAGGGCTAATCAAGACTCCATGATGGCTTCTCTTTCCAACCCCCACCCCTTTGGCACCGATAGCTTGTTTGTTCTCTCTTCCATCACCAGCCCCCAAATCCAGTAGCCTAGCACTGACTGAGGCGTTTATAATCTAGCTTAAAGGTGACATTTCTATTTTACCACTAATCGGGCTGTTCTGTTGTAGACGTGGCTGCTTCTCGGAGGGGTAAGTGTGCTCAGCTCAAGGGAGGGGAGCTTTAAATCTGGAATCCAGTAAATGGCTGATTTATTTATCTTATTGTGATTCATCTCCCTAAAGGAGCAGTTAACATCTAGGACATGTAAGTGAAAGTGCATTGCTTGTGATGTGATTTCACTCTTGCTTGCAGGACACTATAACCAACCCAGGCAGGGATAAGAGGCTTTCATTAGCATTGGGTAGAGACAGCATTTATAAAAACCTGCCAGACACCAGAGCTCTGATCTGACGAGGAGGGAGAAAGGAAGAAAGAATAAGGGCAATCTGTAAACCAGTGCAGCAGACCTGTTTATAGGAACCTATTTATTTGATCACTGCGTTTCCCAGATTAATATCCGTTAGAATAATCACCCATGGGAGCAGCCCATTCCGGCTCTCGGACCAGTGACCTTAAGTGGGTGTGTATATAAAGGGGGGGGGGGTTAAAATGTAATTTTGTTACTGAACTCTGAGGACAAACTAATTTTATGTGTGTGTAGACTTATATCAAGAGAGATCTGTCTGTCTAGACAATTTGTTTTTTGGGGGTGTTAGACCAGCTTCATGTGTGGCTACAGGCCAGAATGCTTCTTTCACTTTTCTCTGCCCATACTACCGCTATCTCCTTGCCTGAGTCCAGGGTGTGTCAAGAATGCTTTCTAGGGTGAAGGAAATACACATGGTGGTCTCCAGTTTGGCAGCATGCTCCCTTTGATGCAGTAGTGGGGGGGGGGGGGGGATTTTCAGTGAAATGTTGCAGGGATCAGCCCCTTCTTAAAACGTATCATCTTTATTCATGATCTGGAAGAGGTGGCAAATAGCACAAGGAAATGCGTGATGGTTCTAAACTGGGAGGAGTTGCAAACACTAGCGACCTAGATAAGTGAGAGAGATGTGCAGGAAATAACTAAATGAGATTCCAGAGGAAAAATAATCTGAAAGCAGCTAGTCTCTGGAAGGGAGAAGCTAGGGAAGCAGGAATGCTCAAACAGACCAAGGTGTGAGAGTGGACAGCACATTAGACGTGAATTTGTGATGGGCTATACCCACTGGAAAGCTGATGCAACTTGGGGTTGGATGTGCAGAGGCATCCAATTAGAGAGCAGGAATGTAGCAGTCCCGTTTATTAGATGTCTTTGGTGCAACCACCCCTGAAATATTGTTGCCTTCTGGGCACCTCCTTACCTGAAAGATCTTGACAAATTGGAGGAAATATGAAGAAGAGCAACAGAGATGATTAAAGGGCTGGAGGCACTGATTCACAGGGGCAGATTAACCAAACTAGCTATGTAGACAGTAGCTTGGCTGAATGACATCTGAGGGATTTTCTTTCTCCCTCCCCTCAGTACAGGAGCAAAGGGGGCTATTATCTTTTCAAAAGCATCCTTGCCATATTTGGAGGCACCCAAAGGGTGTTTAGTTAAAGGAGGTCACAGCCAGCTCCCAAATGAATGTGTCTATATTTAAAAGAGAGATTTTTTGTTTGATAAATTGTGGGCCCTTCCGATGAATGGGACACAGGGAGCTCTGGATGAAAGCTGATGTGTCTATAGCCTGTCTTGAATAATTGAACTAGGTTTTTGCATATTCTTTGGTAGAACAGTCTCTTTTTATGTCAGTGATGCTTGGAAATGTTCCTTTTTCCTTTCTTGAAGTAGCTACGGTAGCTGTCACTCATGCTGCTGCAGGAGAGAGTAAAACTGCAGGGTTCTGGACTATTGCACTGTTTTTAATGAAATATAAGGGTTGTTTGTTTTTAATTAGAACACAGGCTGCTGAGCCTGCACCGCCAAATGAGCTCCGAGTGCGAGGCCTGGACACTCAGGTCCTGGCCTCGGATGGCTTTCACCTACTCCTACTGTCCAAGCAAAACCACTGAGTTTCTGTTCTCCTCCAAAGGGAAATGCCTGGGGGGAATGAGTCTGTCAGCCCTAGGCAGGGAGCTGTACTGGAAAACCTCTTGACTTCTTCCATTTCGTGGAGCTGCGTTGGTGCACACAGCACTGTGCCATGGGAGTGACCTGGATTCCCTTCCCCTGGGCAGGTCTGTTGTTCAGATTTCCATTGCCAAGGCTGGTAGAGGTTGAAACATTTGTGAAGGAAGCACTGTTAGCCCCATGGCAGAGGGGAGCATGGCTGTTGGGGGTGTAGAAGAGGAGCAACACAAGGTGTTTTTCTCAACAACTCTCCTCCACGTTGCCTGATACAGCTCTTACGCGCAAGAATGTGGCTGCTGGGATCTGAAGGGGAATCTTGCTGGGGAGGGGTATGAAATAGGCTTTCTCTGTGCTCCCAAGCCCCTCTGCATCTCCCTCTGGCCAGATGGGAAGAGCAAGGACTCTTGTGCTGATACATTCACAGCTTTTCCAATCCTCTAGTGCAGGAGTTCTCAACCTTTTTCTTTCTGACCCCTGCCCCCTCCCAACATGCTATAAAAATTCCACTGCCTACCTGTGCCACAACTGGTTTTCTGCATATAAAAGCCAGGGCTGGCATTAGGGGGTAGCAAGCAGGACAGTTGTCTGGGGCCCCATGCCACAGGGGCCCCCACAAAGCTACGTTCGGCTTCAGCCTCGGGTGGTGGGGCTCATGGCCCCGAACTTCAGCTCCATGTGGTGGGGCTTCGGCTTTCTGCCCTGGGCCCTAGAGCGTCTAAAACACTGGCCCTGCTGGGTTGACCCCCTGAAATCTGCTCATGGCCCCCACAGGGGACCCCAGACCCCTGGCTGAGAACCACTGCTCTAGTCCATCTTTGCCATGGCTTTAATTTCCTCCGTTCCTTTGTTTGTGGTGAGGCTTCAGATTAGGTTGCGGTCAGTATGACTATCCCATAGTGACCCATTGTGCTAAGGTTTCCACCCTGCTTGACTTTTGAGCAGACTATCCCATGTCTTGGGACCCTTAACTGGTCTCTGGAATGGGGGAGGGCTCTCCTGTCTCTCTGAAACAGAGAGTGTGGATTGCTCCCTTGCAGCAGAGATGGATGTGGAAAGGAGGGTCCCTTCCCTGCTTGTGATGCCCACAAGACAAATACTAGGACTGCTGTCATGAGGTGTCTTGGCATCAGTGGTGCCTGAAATAAACTCAGGGCACTTGAATGGGCCAGTGGGCATTAGCTTCATGACACTGCTGTGTGAAGCTGGATGCTGCCCTGTGGATTTGGGGATGTACGGGGAACACCATATGTAATTGCAGATGAGGTGTAACATAATCATACCTGGCATTCCCACCTCAGCCCTGCCAAATGCCCACACTCCTCAAAAGGAGACCCTGAGATGCAATCTCTCATGGTGGGAAGGATGGACTAGGTGATGCCCTTTGGGCCCTGTCAGTGTTGCTATTTGACTGGCCCTGGTGTCTTGCTAATCTCAGGAGCTGGTGGATTGGAAGTTGCTGGGAGCTGCACAGGCTGTGGGAGCCAGGACACTGGCTGGCTGCCTGGCATCCCTCCCTGCCAGACTGCCTCTGCATGGCCGGGCACTCCCCAGGTAGGGCAGGCAGCACAGCTCTGAGCTGCACCCAGATGCATTTTTGCCTCTCTCCTGAAGGAGCCCAGCCCTACCCTGTGGAGGCAGGCACCAATGAGATGCTCCCTGAGGAGCTTGCTCGCTGCTGCCCTGGTGCTCCTGACTTTGCTGCTGCTCCTTAGCCCAGAGGCAATGGGTGGGATGGTCACATGCCACCCCCCTCATCTTGAAATTGTGCTCCCTCCCATCATCAAGAGTTATGTGTCATCTCTATTGGTAGATGACACCTGGGGGAATTCTGTGTGTGCGCAGAATTCATGTGCCATGCAGAATGTTTTTTCCCCACAGAAAATACATTCTGCTGGAGAGGTGCTGTAGTTATGCCTTTCACCCACCAGGGGCTGCTGTGGCACCAGAACAGAGAGCAGTCACTCCCCAGCCAGTCCCAGCTGTGGATAGGGGAAAGAAGAAGTTGCCTTCCTCTCAGTGCCCCGCTCGTGGGGCCAGGTCAGGAGGCCCAAGATATGGGGGGTGGGGGACACATGACAGACAGCGTGGGGCACATGGGGCTGCTGGGGAGTCACAGACTGGGGTTCAGAAGGGCTAGTGGGGGCATTGGTGCTGGAACAATTTGTACTGGGGGGCGAGGAGCTGAGAGCCATTGAATCAAACCGTAAACCCTGTATATGATGGAAACCTCTTCAAGCCAGGGGGTGCTTCAGCACCTATGTTTGAGCACTGTAAGTTCACACCCAGGCTCCTTCCCAGCAATTACTTGCATCTCCCTCAGCTCCTCCGTTATCCCTGACTTCCCCAAGCCTTTACACCGCTTCTGAGGGATGCGGGAAATATGGTTCTGTACCGGAGTTTAAATGAATTATTACCCAGAGTTCTGTATGAATAAGCCTAGCAGGGAATCTACTTGTCAAAAAACATTTCCTGAATCTCTTGTGTTGTCTGTATTGTTACAGATGTACTTGCTGACAGGTATTTAGAAATAAATTACCAAAATAATTGAAACTGGCATGATTATATTGTTTTGACAAATAAAATATGCAGAACTTTGCCAAATTTTAAAATACTCTGCACAGAATTTTTAATATCTTGGTACAGAATTCCTCCAGGAGTAGCAGCTGTAGAGTGCCATGGGAATGCTGAGCGCTACTTTATATCCCATCAGCTGCCTGTGTGGCTCTTTCTGTGACAGCCTCAATCTCTGCCTCCAGTGTCTCTTCCATGTTCTTACAAAATGTCCCTTCAGCCCATCCACTTAGGCTAGGGACAAGAAGCTTGTGTGGGGGAATCTTGGTTGTCATGGGTCTGCCCCACGGCCTCATAAAACAATTGAAGAATCCCAAAGAAGTGACAACACAGAGATTGACGTGTGGTTGCGTGACGAGGCATCAAGGAACAGGTGGGAGATGCTAATGGAAAACAGCATTGGCTCTGCCAGCAACTTCCTGTGTTTCCTTCTTGGCTAATGCAGATATTTGTGCCTTTTGGAATGAGATTTTTTTTTTCCTCCCCAACACTTGGCTTCTCTTTCTGCTGGAGCTTGCTTACGATGTTCCTCTCTCACGGCCACAGAAGTGGTTGTGATGTTACAGGCATTGTGTTGGGTGACTGACTGCCCTCCAGGATTGACTGGGGAAGGCAGAGAAGGTGGGACCCCAAGGGAGAGGAAGAGACTTGGGCGGTGGGGAAGATAATCCCTTTAGTTTCAAATGCCAATATCTGAGCAAAGGGAAATGATGCTACAATAATCCCAAATGCTGAGCAGGCGGAATATACAGAGATTGTTTTATATAAATTTCAGAGTAGCAGCCGTGTTAGTCTGTATCCACAAAAAGAACAGGAGTACTTGTGGCACCTTAAAGACTAACAAATTTATTTTAGCATGAGCTTTCGTGAGCTGCAGCTCTTTCACGAAAGCTCACGCTAAAATAAATTTGTTAGTCTTTAAGGTGCCACAAGTACTCCTGTTCTTTTTAGATAAATGTTAAGCTTTGTCATTCTATTGGGGTGGGGGTTGCGTGGCTTGAGGACTGTGACTGCCAGTGACAATCCAACAATGCCTTAGGCGGGGGAGTGACAATTAGAACCCATAGGAGATGAGGTTAGGCCAACAGAATATTATCTGATTTGGTGTCTGGCCAGGATCTTATTGTGAACAACCCTAATTTTGAGAAGTGCCCTGGGATCTATAATGACCGCCAGTGACCAGAGCCCTGGCTTCCCGTCCTTTGTAAAGGACTGGGGCAGAGGTGAGCAGGCTTCTACCGTGGTCCAGTCCATTTTGGAGCCCGTCTCTTGAGTCCCCAGCCCCCACCTCTCTGCCTGTTAGGTGGCAGCAATCCCTGGCTGTGTCACGCAGCGGTGCGGCTGGGGGGTTGGCACAGATTCCCCTCCTTCAGCCTTCTGTGTTGTTTTTCAGCACGCTGGGTGGTGTTTCTCAGATAGGAAGCTGTCCCTCTGCCAGAGCTGCGCTCAGTGCTGCGTGTGGGAGGGGAGGGGAGCACACATAGGAAGGGTGGAGGGGCCGTCCAAGGCCACAGGAGCAGACAGGAGAGAGGCAACGCAGTTGCTGGGGCACAAACAAGCCTGGGGGATTGACCCTTGGATCCAGCAGCAAGAGCCTGGCAGAGGCAGAGGAGGTGAGAAATCACTGCTGCAGGGGCTGATCTGGAAACCAGGGGCAGCCAGGAGGAGGGGGAAAGAGAAAGGCAGGTGTTGGCTTTGGCTTAGTCTAGGGACAAAGAGGATCATCCAGTGAGGCTTGTTTGCAGACTCCCTTAGGGATGGAGTCTCCAAGTACAAGTGTCTGATAGACAATTTGATGGCACCCCTGTGAGACTCTTGGCAGGAAAGGGCAAGCCCTCAATGGGAGTGGGTCACTGGAGGGCACCGACAGCCCAAATGAGAGCTTGGGGACAGGTCTGAGGCAGGCTGCCTAAGCTGGTCTGTGGTACAAAGTAATGAAGTGCCATTCTCCAGCAATGAGAGACATGCCACTTCTTGGAGATCACTGTACGTCCCAGGGGAAATCCAGCTTGCTCTTCTGATCTGTCCTCCCCACCTCTTCCCGAGTCTGAGGGCAGGATCTGAGTGTGGGGGCGGACGGAGCCCTCGGACATTGTTAGAGTTCAGATGCCAGAAGAAGGGCAGGAGCTGTTAGTTTATTTCAGACTGATCTGAGTGATCTCCCATTGTGGGAGATCTTGGGGCATTTAATGGTCCTTCATTTAGTCTGACATCCCCCATGGGGCTGCTTCTTGCACTGAGGGACTTTGGGCAGGGGGTGTGTGTGCCCAGTCCCTGTACCTGCCTCCAGTTAGTTCTGGTCCCTGCATGCTGGAGGCGTGACTCACTAGCAGAGAGGGTGGAGGGCGGGGGTAGAAGGGGGACGGGACATGTCTGTACGTGGACAACACTATTTCAGCCTTGATTACTGCACTGCCTTGCTTCCTGCAGGGATTAGGGCAGGCCGGGAAGGTGCTTTGTTGGGACTGTGCCACTCGCTGCTGCGCACGTCCTCTCTGACGTCGCCTTTTCCAGCACACGGATGTTTCTGCCTCTGCTGCCCAAAGAGCAGGTCGCACGGTGTCTGATATGACACCCAGCCTGTCGCTTCTCAGCCGCTGGCTCAAGTGACCCCTGAACTGGCAGTGACTCAAAGCTGCTGACTGTTCTGTGGTCCATGTGTAAAGACTTGTGGTGGGTTGGAGGGGGTGTCGGCTAATTTCCTAACAGACAAGGGTCCTTGTTGTAAAGAGCCACTGACACAGCTGGCTCCCTTCTTGACTATTTGAGCAAAGAGGCCAGAGATTGCCATGAACAGGGCCAAAACTGAGCATGGAGACAGACTCCTCCTCTAGGCCAGATCAGGAGGAAGGCCTGGTCCATGTGGGTAGGGAAGCCAGCAGTGCCACTCCCCACAATGTATCTGTTCTGTGGCTATACAGGGTACTACTCCAATGCTACTACCCCAAGTGCTCAAAGCAGGAGCGTGGCTTAAAAAATTCAAATAATAACAAATACTGGGGTCTTGTTCTTTGCCATCTGAGTTTTGAGCCTTTCGGTGACACTATCGTCATGTTTTCGCGCATTTCTCCGCAACCAGGAAAGCTAGAAACTTTCTTTTTAAAGGAGAGCTGAGATTCTCCTGTAATCCCTTGGCTTCATCAGCTGGAGCTTTATGCAAAATGCCAACTAGTGCAAGTCATCTGATAAAACCAGGTGTTGGCAACACTGCCATGCTCTAGGTCTGGACAGCATTCAATTCATACCCAAAAGCTGCTGCTGCGTTGTCTCCTGAGAACTTCCCCACCCCTCTTCCCATTCACTACGTGAGAGGCAGGGAATGGATCTGTCACTAGATCTAGTGACATATGACCCTACGTTCCCCAAAGATACAGCACCCAAAATGCCAGCTGTATCCTAGCAAAGACCTACGGTGACGTGCTTGCTTCTTCCTGGAGGCTGGTCACATGCCTTCAGAGAAGGCAAACATGGCATATCTGGAGGTAAAATCAGGGTTAATCACTGTCCTTAACTGGATTGAAAGCACTGGTCTCAAGCAGGCACAATACAGGTGCTGGGCAACCTTCCTTGCACAACTCTGTCAATACATTTCACTTGTGAGCTGCAGTATCTCCTGCTACTGCAGACCTGACCCTGTCCTTGCATCTGCCAATATACCTCCGTCTAGACATCTGGAAGGTGCAGATCACTGTGGTGCTTGGCACCAGAATAGGAATGAAGTGATGCAAGAAAATTAGCATAAGAGCCTCCAAAGCAGAAAACTCTGCAGTGCAGCTTACTATGTCCCTTCCTGCTGTTCTAGCCCTGAGGTCCTGCTCTTCCTCCACCCAGCTCTCTCAATGCATTTTGACTAATTTGTTTTCCCTACTGGGGCTCTCTCTCTCCCCCCACCCCCCAGCTCTGCAAGTGTGCTGCTGTTTTACCCCAAGCAGGGCTGGTCACAGATGGTTGATCAAAGCTTTCTTTTGACTAAAAGAAAAGGGGGCTCAGCTAGAGGGTTCTGTCTTGGGCCCAAAGAGGGCTGGAGTAAGGTATTGTGCCCTGATATGAGAGGCCCCATGGCCTGGGGCTATGTCTGACCCTGTGGCTCCATCCCAACTTGGATTGGTGATAGCAGGAGGACACCCACTCCCTTCCTAGAGAGACAGAGGCAGCATTATGGGGCCTCTTCTTCCCTACCCTCCGGAGGACAGCAGGGATTCTGTTTTCTTGGCCCTCTGGAGAAGCAGGGGTGGCAGACTGGGATTCCCCTAGTACTTAACTCAGCAACCAGGATCTACCTGCTTGGGTGAAAGGGCAGGGCCCCTTACACTCTGTCCTGTCATACCCATAATCCCTTACTGGGGTGATTTTATCTGACTTTGGAAGAACCCTGCTAACAAGCCGGTGCAGTTCACACCTCTCAGAGCCACTGTTCCAGGCTGCCTGCAGACTCCAGCAGATGGCTCTAGATTGCTAAACGTGACCCAAGCATAACTAACCATAAGGGCTGGAAACTCTTATTAAAAAAAGCTGCCCTGCTGATGTAATCACATGACTCCAGAAACTGGGGCCCTAGATGCATCTCTGTAGTGCTGTTCTCTTAATCAGGCTGTCTGGCTAAATCCAGATCTGATCCAGGTTTCAGAACTGGTGTGCCCTGGGGTCTCTGTGTGTGTCCTGTAGGCTGTAGCTCTTAGAATGGAGCGGGCCAGAGGAGGATGTATGGTACCATTTTGTAGCAACTGCTGCTTCCCCTAGGGGAGAAGGAAGTGGAAATAGTCCCCTCTACTGAATATAGGAGCCAGAGGGCTCTGGTGCAATCGTTGGAGTGATGGTGCAAGAAGTTACCTAATCCTGACGTTTCGTTTCAGTGGAACTAGATGACATTCTACAAACAGTCAAAAAGTCCCATTTTCCCCCCCCCCCCACGCCCCCCCATGCTATGATGTGAGCCAGTCTGGTTCCAGTGAGAGGAGAACGGTAGGAGGCAGGAAAGGTGGATGGGGCTGGGAGAAGGGACAGTATAGCAAATTTGTGGCCATTTGGAACTTTGATGTCTCTCTGCTGCCCACTATGACTGTTCAGACCTTCCCCTGGGGATGATGGGTGAAGAAGGCTGATCATACTGCTCCAAAAGCACAGCCCCCTATGTCGAAGTAAACGAGAATCTCCACAGATAATTAGCAGTATAAGGCCTATGATGCATCATCATACTCAGAGCTTAAGGCCAGAAGGGACCCTCAAGGTCTCAATAGATGCTTTGCTGTATATCACAGGCCACCAGCAACCCCTCCCCCCTGCCCCCACTACATCTACCACTGAAATTAGCCCAAAGTATTACCAATCCCACAGGAGACTGGCAGAGACCTGGGGGGTGGGGGGGGGGGGAATCACCTCCCTCTGCAGCATGGGGCACAAATCATTTTCAGGTTTAAACTAGAGTAAATGGTGGAGTCTCTGTAACTTGAAGCCTTTAAACCATAGGGTGACCAGATAGCAACTGTGGAAAAAATGGGACGGGGTGGGGGATAATAGGTGTCTATAAGAAAAAGTCCCAAAAATATGGGACTGTCCCTTTAAAAATGGGACATCTGGTCACCTTATTAAACCATGATTTTAGGACTTCAGTAACTCAGCCAGAGGTTAAGGGACAGTCTATTACAGGAGTGGGTGGGGTGAGGTGCTGTGGCCTGTTATGTGCAGGAAGTCAGACTAGATGATCATGCTGGTCCCTTCTGGACTTAGTCTGAGAGTAGACTCTTATGTGCCATAGGCAGAGATTAGGAGAGACCGAGGTGCTGAGGCTGAGGCCCCCACAAGGGCAGGGAAATGATTGTGAGGTAGATACAGATAATCCTGGCAAGTGACCTGCACCCACACCACTACAGAGAAAGGTGAAACTCCCACCCCCAAGCCTCTCGGTCCCTGTCAATCTGACCTGGGGGAAATTCCTTCCCGGTTCCACAAATGGTGATCAGTTAGGCCCTGAGCATGTGAGCCAGAACCAGCCAGGAGAGAGGGAGAGAGGGAGTGGGTGAGAGAGAGGGGGGGTGGGAAAAAGAGAAATATGCTCGGTACCACCTCAGAGCCTGGCCCCACCTATCCAATGTCTCATCTCCAGTGGTGGCCATCCTTGTTGATGCTTCAGAGGAAGGACATTAAAATAAAACCCTCACAGAATTCATTGTGGGAGTGTGTGTGTGGGGGGGGAGAATCCCTTCCTGAACCTGACAGGTGACCCACTGACACCCTGATGCATGAGCTTTAGGAACATAAGGCATCAACTGGAAGTGAGCCCCTGGGGCAGCTGAGCCTTCTCCCCGGCCATCACAATCAGCCCCGTCTTATAACTGCACTAAGAAATTTGTCCAGCACTTTCTTAAGGCTAATTAAGTGGTTTGCCCCCCACAGTTCCTAGTGGGAGGCTCTTCCAGAACCTTGCCCCTTGGCTGGTAGAAGCCTTCTTCTAATCTCTAGCCTGACCTTTGTTCGTGGCAGGTTTATACCCGTTTGTTCTTGTGTCATCATTGTCCTTTAGCTTAAATAGCTCTTCACCCTCCCTGGTATTTACCCCTTCCCTCTAGCAGTGTATTGATAGAGATCAAGCATATTCGCTCTCAGCCTTCTTGCTAGATGCAGCAAGCCAAGCTCTTCCAGTCTCCTGTCATCAACTAGGCCCTCCATTCCCCTGACCATCCTGGTAACTCTTCTCTGCACCTGTTCCAGCTTGAATTCATCTTTCCTGAACGTGAGTGACCAGAACTGTACATGCTATTCCAGATGAGGTCTCACCAGAACAATGGCATTAATGCTTCTCTACTGATCGGTTCTGTTTCCACCTAGCAGAAGGCAGCGTTAGGCATCGGCACTAGCCGGTTCATCACAACAGGAAGTCAGTGAAGGGGATGAAGGATGTGGAAGGGGTCGGGGGCTGGTGAGGAAGCCGGGGAAGGACCCAAGGATGGTTTGAAGTGGTTAGGAACATGGCGAGGAAGCCACCAAAGAGAGTGGGAGTGATGATGAGTTGTGATCTCTGCTTGCCATAGCTGTGCTGGCAAAAGCCTCTCTTGTCAATGTGGCTATACCAGTGAAAGCACGGCTTTGCCAGTACAGCGGTGCCCACGTTAGAAGCGCTGTGCTGGTATATTGGGAAAGCGCTCCTAGCCTAGGCCAGTCCCGCTTCCTAGAATGAGAGCAGCATGGCCTTGGTATTCAGGACCCACGGAAGCTGAGTAAAGGGTTTGGGGGGATCCCAAGTGGCAATGGCAGTTGTTCAGATGGGAAATGGCTAAGGTATGGATACAGGCGTCGTCTAGGCCAGAGCCAGGATGAATGCTGGCAGCATTCTGGGCTCAGCAACTTGCAGAGAAAACAAAACCTGTGGGAGGAGGGTGGGAGTCTTCTCAACTCGGCTTCTTTCTTCCTGAAACTGGAACTGATCTAGAAAACTTCCCCAAAGCCCTCTGCACCTTCTCTTTTCAGAGTGGAGGGAGGGGACCCCCTTTATCTGTGCACCAAGGACTCTGTTCCTTCCTCAGGAGGCTATGCATGAGATTGGAACTGAATTTCAAATCTCTGGCTTTCCTGGGGTGTTAAATGAGCCCAGCTGGAGGTGGTGGTGGTTTAATTACAAATTGGGGGCATGGCGCTAAGCTAGCCTTTCAAAGCTTCATTCCCCAACACATGCAAACCGCACCTACCCATGAGCCCCGCCAAGCCACGTGGTTTCTTTCTCACCCCTCCCCTGGACAAAAGTGACTTTTCCTTCTGGAACCTGACAGCATCATGTTCGCAGCCTCTGTACAACTGCCCTGCTTCCCATGCCCACAGCCTGGTGCAAGCGCTTTGGAGGACAGGATTAACATTCAAAATGATCTGGAGAAATGGTCTGGAGTAAATAGGATGAAATTCAATAAGGACAAATGCAAAGTACTTCACTTAGGAAGGAACAATCAGTTGCACACCTACAGAATGGGGAATGACTGCCTAGGAAAGAATACTGAGGAAAGGGATCTGGGGGTCATAGTGGACCACAATCTAAATACGAGTCAACAGTGTTACACAGTTGCAAAAAAAGCAAACATCATTCTGGGATGTATTAGCAGGAGTGTTGTAAGCAAGGCACGAGAAGTAATTCTTCTAATCAACTCCACTCTGATTAGGCCTCAGCTGGAGTATTGTGGCCTGTTCTGGGTGCCACATTTCAGGAAAGACGTGGACAAATTGGAGAAAAGTCCGGAGAAGAGCAACAAAAATGACTAAAGGTCTAGAAAACATGACCTATGAGGGAAGATTGAAAAAATTGGGGTTGTTTAGTCTGGAAAAGAAGACTGAAGGGGGACATAACAGTTTTCAAGTATGTGTAAGGCTCTTACAAGGAAGAGGAAGAAAAATTGTCCTATCCCCAGAACAAGAAGCAATGGGCTTAAATTGCAGCAAGGGAAGTGTAGGTTGGACATTAGGAAAAACTTCCTAACTGTCAGGGTGGTTAAGCACTAGGGAGGTTGTGGAATCTCCATCTTTGGGGATTTTTAAGAGCAGGTTGGACAAACACCAGTCAGGAATGGTCTAGATAATTAGTCCTGCCATGAGTGCAGGGGACTGGAGTAGAAGACCTCTTGAGGTCCCTTCCAGTTTTGATTCTACGGTGGACAGCTACTCACATGGAGCATGTCCTGGAAATCCACTTACCCACACTGCATGAGGGCATGATCACTTTATCCGAGCTGGTGCCAGCTAAGTTCTGTTTGGGATGATTTCAGGCATGTGATTAGATAAAACTAATACATTTTGTCTCTGGCATATCATCGTGCCGCTACCTCTGAAGGGGTCTGCTGCACCAGAGGCGTAGGAGTCACTCATTCGCTGCTGCAGTGCAAAGGCCTTTGATCTGGACCGTGGCAGCAGTTTAAATGCAGAGCCATAGAACAGTCTGAGGTGTGAAATAAACCCCAGCTCCCACGGAAGCTGCCCTTGGGATTTGCCCAGGACACCCCTCCATTTGGGAAGTTCTGAGTTCTCCCCACATGTTAAAGTGAACGTGGTTTAAAAACAAAACAACCCCCAAAGTGATGCATCCACAACAGCTGCCTCCCGGTGACATCACGTATACACATCAAACAGAGGCCACTGAATTGCCCAACAGGATAGAAATGTATAAAAACAACCTCTCCAAATGCCTCTTGCGCCATCAGAGCTAGCACTACTGTGCAATTGGGCCAAGTGCCAAAAACAGTTGAGATCGCACTCGTATGGTGATTTCAAAATGAGTAAACAACTAGCTCTGGGATTCTGATAATGCAGGGGTGGGGAAACTTTTTGGCCTGAGGGCCACATCTGAGTATGGAAATTGTATGGCGGGCCATGAATGCTCACAAAATTGGGCGTTGGGGTGTGTGTGTGGGGGGGGGGTGAGGGCTCCGGCTGGGGGTGCGGGTTCTGGGGTGGGGCAAGAAATGAGTTCAGGGTGTGGGAGGAAGCTCCAGGCTAGGGTGCGGGGGGTGGGGGCTCTAGCTGGGTGTGCGGGCTCTGGGGTGGGTTTGGGGTGCGGGAGGGTGCTCTGGGCTGGGACCGAGAGATTCAGAGGGGGATCGGGGCTGGGGGTTGGGGCGCAGGATGGCATCAGGGGTGCAGGCACAGGTGCCAACTTCTCATGGCGCCAGTGGGTGCTCGTGCCCCACCCCCCCAGCCCCACCATGACTCCACCCCGGTCCCGCTCCTGTCCCACCCCCATTCCAACCCCTTCCCAAAACCCTGCCCCTCCCTGCCCCTATTGACCCCTCCCCATATACCCACCCCAGCCCCGGCTCATCCCCTGAGCGCGCTGTGCTCTTCCTCCTCCCAGGCTTGCTGCATGAAACAGCTATTTTGCAGCAGCAAGCGCTGGGAGCCAGGGGAAAAAAGCAGCCACGTGTCGTTTTCGGGGAGGAAGCGGAGGTGAGCTGGGGCCTATGGGTCCAGGCTCTAGGCAGTGCTTACCTCAAGCAGCTCCCAGAAGCAGTGGCATGTCCCTGCCCCTCCGGCTCCTATGCAGAGGCTGGGCCAGGCGGCTCTACATGCTGCCCTATCTGCAGGTGCCGCCCCTGCAGCTCCCATTGGCAGTGGTTCCCAGCCAATGGGAGCTGCCAGGGCAGCGCTTGGGGCCGGGGCAGCATGCGGAGCTCCCTGGCTTCCCCTAGGCATAGGAGCCAGAGGAGGGACCTGCCGCTGCTTCTGGGAACCATGCGGAGTGGGGCAAGCCCCAGACTCCGCTCCCCAGCGGGAACTCAAGGGCTAGATTAAAACATCTGGGGGACCAAATTCAGCCCCTGGCCCATAGTTTGCCCACCCCTGTGACAATGGCTCTGATTCTGATTTCAGCTGAGGTCAGATCGCCCACAATAGTATCTGATTTCTCATTCTTAGCGTAAAGTCCGGCACCTGAGTGTTGCCAACTCTTGCAATTTAATTGCTTGTCTCTCCAAATTTGCTGTCTGTCTTAAAGCCCTAGCTTTATTATGTGAGACTTTCTAGCCTTCGTGGCAGCAGATAGAAGCTTGAGAACATGAACGCTAAAGGTTCTAAAAACAGAAGGTCCCCCCACGCCGTCATGATTCCTGATTTTTGACTGTGTGCCGAGTCTTCGTTTATTCACTCTAATTTAAGGTTTCGCGTGCCAGTAATACAGGAGCTTAAAATCTGCATGGAAACCTTTACAATGGGAAACTAGAGAGAGAAACTACTTCTTCCATCCGTGCAAGGTGGATTGGGAAACAAACTCTGTGCTCCCAAAAAAGGGCGTCTGGGTGTTGAGTCAATATCCACTTCTGCTCTGTGGTTCAAATCAAAATTACTTGTTAGCGTTGGCATTAGCATTATGTTAGTATCTAGTGCCCTGACTGAGATGGGGGGCCCAGTTGTGCTAGACACTGTACAGCAGCAGCACAGAGTCCTTGTCCTGAACAACTTACAATGTAAATGGCTGAGGCAAAGGGTAGGAGGGGAAATGGAGGCACAGGGGGTGTGAAGTGACTTGCCTGGAATCACGCAGCAGATCAGTGGCAGAGATGGCAGGTCAATGTTCTATTGCCAAGTCCCAGGACAAGCACGACTTTTCTAAAGCAATAAACTGATGGGTTTCTTTAAAAGTTGGGATCTCTCCGTCTCAGTGATGGTGTCATGGGCCTGGGCATGGCCAGGCTGAGTGGGGAGTCCGGCGAACAGTCACTCTGCAGCGTGTTTCCCTCAAAAAGGCATAGAATCACAGAAATGTAGGGCTGGAAGGGACCTTGGAAGGTCGTCTAGTCCAGCCCCCTGCACTGAGGCAGGACCAAGGAAACCTAGATCACCCTGACAGGTGTCTGTCCAGCCTGTTCTTAAACACCTCCAATGATGGGGGTTCCACAACTGCATTGTGATTTTTCTATTGCCTGAGTATCCTTGAGGGGTCCCTCTGGAGCTTTCTAACATATGGAAAGTGTCTGGGTAAGCCCCTGGTAGAAGAGGAAGGATGGGGCAGGGGTACCTCAGCTTACAGAACCATCACTAGATACCGTTCTAGCTCTTTCTTTCTTGTATGTGGGGGGGAAAAATAGCTTGAGACCATTAGCTTAGCAGCAGGAGATTAAGTGGGAAGGCGACGGAAATGGAGAAGACTGTTAAAAGAAAGAGGTGATGACAACATTGTAGTCGACGTCAATGCCAGTTTGTGAGGCACAGCGTGAATCTGGGATGACAAGACAAAAACGGAGATGATTCTATTCAATGGAACAGCTTCCATGGGGTTCACTTTCCTTTGGGCCAACTCAAAATTAGCCAATTCTACGTGCCTGGATGTTCACAAAGCTTACGTAGATGGGTTGGGAGAGGGGATAAAGGTTTGTTTTCTCCAACGGCCGATACATTTCTGAATGCTAGTATAGAAACTCTTATTCGTATTCCAGTAGCACCTAGATCCCAGCAGAGACGAGGGGGCGTTGTGCCCATACTGACCTCTCAAATCTACTCATGGGATTTAGAAAACAATGGGAGAGATTTTCAAAAGTGCCAAAGAGATTTGGATACTCAAGACCCACTGAAAACCAGTAGGAGTTGTGCTACTTAGGCTAGCTCTTCACTAGAAAAGGTGTGTTGGTATAGCTAGGCTGGCAACCCCCCCGGGGTGGATGCAGCTTAAATTGGCAAAGGAATGTTTTTGCCAGTAGAGCTTATACTGGTTCCCAACGATACTGGTTCCCAACGCAAAATAAGCTACAGTGATAAAAGCACTTTGTGGTGTGTTGGAATGTTATAACAACAGAAAATGTCAGAATAACTGGCTCCAATGGAATTATTTAATCAAAGATTCACACAGCACCACACAGGATACAGAAAGAAAACATGTCTTCCCACACCCTGGGATGGTGAAGAGAAGGTAGTTTGGGCCTTTCCTCTGTACCTGCTGGAATGCTGGCAGTGTTCATTCCCAATCTAACTCCCCAAACCTCTGTCCCTTTATAAGGTGTGAGACAAAGAACTGCCTTTTTGGAGGGAAAAATACTTCCCCATGATTAGTTTCACCCTGTTTTGCTTGTGATACCTTATCTTACCTAATTACTTATGGCATTTCTGTCATGGCTGTCCCAGGTTCCATGACTGAGTTAGACTAAAGGGCTTTCTGATCCGGTCATTATTACTGACAGCTGTGGCAACTGGCAGTTCTTAATGAGTTAAAAACACCTTTCAGTGGGTCATTTCACCCCTTACAGAAAACATTTGCAATCACAAGTATCTCTTATTGCTCAGAGACCATAATTAGATCATAGGCATTCCTTACAAATTACCCAGTCTTATTTATTATAACATACTTCTGTAGGTACCTTTCATTATTTGAGGGGTCCCTTCCCTGGGTGTCTGGCTATATTAGTAAGGTCAGGGTAAAAGATTATACACATTCCATTACTAAATTCATTGTTTCCTTCACCCATTAGGTTCAATTGAAGGACAAAGTACGTTTCCATTTCAGTAGATATAAGGCACTAAATATATTGATTCACAACATAAAAAGGACTTTGGTTAGCATATAACAATGATGAGAGTTTAACATTATAAATCATAAAGCTAATATTTACTACCATCTTTTATGCTCGTACAACCACTGCTACACTAGGCCTTTTGCTGGTATAGAAATGTCACACACAAATCCCACCCCAACTGAATTTACTATATCCGCAAAAGTTTCTAGCGTAGCCCTGCCCTAAACCACATCTGAAAAGTCCCACCCCATCTGTCTAACCAGTGGGAGTTACCAGTAGCTTTGTTCTATAGGATGAAATTTTCAAAGCCTGCTAGGGGAGTTAGCTGCACAGCTCACATTAATTGCAATGGAGGTAGTGGAGCTAAATCCTCCTAAATTCACCAGGCAAGTTGTCGGGAAAATTCCAGCCCCTACATAGAGAATATCTGAAGGTTCCTTCAAGCAGAAGTAACAAGGTTTTGATCCCTCCCGCAGCTCTGACTCTCAGCAGTAAAGGGACTGGAGACGGGTCCCTCAAGACGACAGCAAAGTCAATAAAACTGAGTCAAATGGGCAGCCAGCGGCAGTTCTTGCAGCTCTATCCAGCCTAGTCGCTCTCTGGGTGGGGCCCATCTCTCCAAGGACGTGGGTCCTGCAGCAGCAGCCACAGACAGATATTTTCTAACCACAAGGGGGGGAGAGATTACCTTGATTTCCCCCCACGCACCTTGGATTACAAACTGTACCCAGTGCTTAAGTGATCTGACAAACGTATGTGAGGGGGGGGTCTCATTACCCCCATATGTGTCCATTCACCTGCCCAGCAAGTGATTCTGGGCTCACCAGACTCACCTCTGCTCCTTCTGCGGATCATGGGGTTCTTTACCTCCCTTTCCCAGGCCAGTGAGGGGTGGGAACAGGGTCCCCTCTGCCCCTTCCCAGGCTGGATGCTGCAGGGAGGGAGGGAGGGAGGTGAAGCCGTAACCGTCCTATTGCTCACAGGAGCAGAGGAGGATTTGGGACTACCCAGAGCCGCTGGGTGCTTTCCACTTTCTCCTTTGCCCTCCCCTCTTGTGAGAACAGTGTGGGTTCCGGGCGGGGGGGGGGGGGGGATGAGTGGGTTGTGCCTGCGGCTGTGGGGGTGTGGAGCCCAATCTGGCGGCTGCAGGAGCGATACGACACAGGAGCTTTTGTAAAAAGCTGTGCTTAAAGCATGCCCCACTGTGACCCAGCTCGATTTCAAAAACCACCACCACCCTTGTCCCCAGGTCTGCGACCCATTCCCACCCTGCCTGCACCTCCATGCTGCTACCGCGCACTGGGGCTTTGGGGTCTGTACAGACTCACAGGGAACGCCACCGCCTACCGTGTTGCCAACATCACCTCTACAGCACCTTGCTGGTCTCCAGCTCAAGCACTGGCCGGGCCTGGCCCTGCTCATCTATGAGATAGGGGGCAATTGGCTGCAGCGCACACAGTCTGTTCTCTGTGTGTTAGGGTACGTCTACACTACGGGACTATTCCGAATTTGCATAAACCAGTTTTGTAAAACAGATTGTATAAAATCGAGTGTGCGCGGCCACACTAAACACATTAAATTGGTGGTGTGCGTCCACGGTCCGAGGCTAGCATCGACTTCTGGAGCGTTGCACTGTGGGTAGCTATTCTGTAGCTATCCCATAGTTCCCGCAGCCTCCCCCGCCCCTTGGAATTTCCAGGTTGAGATCCCAGTGCCTGATGGGGCAAAAATCATTGTCGCGGGTGGTTCTGGGTAAATGTCGTCAGTCACTCCTTCCGCTGGGAAAGCAACGGCAGAAAGCATTTCGTGCCTTTTTTCCCTGGATTGCCCTGGCAGATGCCATAGCATGGCAATCATGGAGCCTGTTTAGCCTTTTGTGACTGTCACCGTATGTGTACTAGATGCCGCTGACAGAGGCGATTCAGCAGCGCTACACAGCAGCATGCTTTTGCTTTTGCATGACAGCAGAGATGGTTACCAGCCATATTGCACCATCTACCATACCATAAATTGGTAATAAGATGATTGTGGCTACCAGTCCTTTTGCACTGCACCATCTGTTGCTGTCATAAGTGCCCCTGGCTGCTCTTAGCCAGGGGCGCAAAAGCCAAAATTGGGAATGACTTCCTGAGTCAATCCCTCCTTTTTGGTATCTAAAAATAGAATCAGTCCTGCCTAGAATATGGGCAAGTGTACTAGAGAACCACTGTATCATAGAACCAGAGAGCACAGCTGTTCTGTGTCAGATCCTGCAGAAATTATGAGCTGTATGCTATTCACAAGGGGTGCTCCTGCAACAACCCACCTGTTCATTCTGTTCTTCCCCAGCCTTCCTGGGCTACCATAGCATTGTTCCCCCCACTTGTGTGATGACACAGTGACTTGTTAGGCCTTGTCTACACTACAAGACTATTTCGAATCAACTTAGTTCGAATTTGTGGATTCGACCTTATGAAGTCGAATTTGTGTATCCATACTAAATACACTAATTCGAATTTCTGAGTCCACATTCACGGGGCCAGCATCGACTTTGGAAGCGGTGCACTGTGGGAAGCTATCCCACAGTTCCCGCACTCCCCGCTGCCCATTGGAATGCTGGGTAGAGCTCGCAATGCCTGCTGGGGGAAAAATGTGTCGAGGGTGGTTTTGGGTAACTGTCATCATTCAACCGTCACTCACAAACGCCCTCCCTCCCTGAAAGCGCCGGCGGGAAATCTGTTCGCGCACTTTTCTGGTCGGTTACAGCGCGGACGCCACAGCACTGCGAGCATGGAGCCCACTGCGATCATCGCTGCACTTATGGCCGTTGTCAACTCCTCGCACCTTATCGTCCACCTGTGCAACAGTCAGCTACTGAGAAATCGGGCGAGGAGGCTCCGGCAGCGCGGTGAGGAGAGTGGCGCAGACCTCTCAGAAAGCAGGGTACGCCGGGCAGTGGAGATCATGGTGGCAATGGGTCAAGTTCATGCTGTGGAACGGCGATTCTGGGCCCGGGAAACAAGCACGGACTGGTGGGACCGCATAGTGCTGCAGGTCTGGGATGACACAGAGTGGCTGCGAAACTTCAGGATGCGTAAGGGCACTTTCCTTGAACTCTGTGACTTGCTGGCCCCTGCCCTGAAGCGCCAGGACACCCGGATGCGAGCAGCCCTGAGTGTGCAGAAGCGAGTGGCCATAGCCCTCTGGAAACTTGCCACGCCAGACAGCTACCGGTCAGTAGCGAACCACTTTGGCGTGGGCAAATCTACCGTGGGGGTTGCTGTGATGCAAGTAGCCCACGCAATCGTTGAGCAACTGCTCTCAAAGGTAGTGAACCTGGGAAACGTTCAGGTCATCATAGACGGCTTCGCCGCGATGGGATTCCCAAACTGCGGTGGGGCTATAGATGGGACTCACATCCCTATCCTGGCACCGGCCCACCAGGCCAGCGAGTACATTAACCGAAAGGGCTACTTTTCCATGGTGCTGCAAGGACTAGTGGACCATAGGGGACGTTTTACCAACATCAACGTCGGGTGGGCGGGCAAGGTTCATGACGCGCGTGTGTTCAGGAGCTCTGGTCTCTTTAGACTCCTCCAGGCAGGTACTTTCTTCCCGGACCACAAAATAACGGTTGGGGATGTGCAGATGCCTACAGTGATCCTCGGGGACCCAGCCTACCCGCTAATGCCCTGGCTCATGAAGCCCTATACAGGCGCCCTGGACAGTGAGAAGGAACTCTTCAACTACCGGCTAAGCAAGTGCAGAATGGTGGTGGAGTGTGCTTTCGGACGTCTCAAGGGGAGATGGCGGAGCTTACTCACTCGCTCGGACATCAGCGAAAAGAATATCCCCGTAGTTATTGCTGCTTGCTGTGTGCTGCACAATCTGTGTGAGAGCAAGGGCGAGGCCTTTTTGTCCGGATGGGAGGTTGAGGCAAATCGCCTGGCTGCAGTTTACGCTCAGCCAGACACCCGTGCCGAGAGAATATCCCAGCGGGAAGCGCTCTGTATCCGGGAGGCTTTGAAAGCAAGTTTCCTCGGAGATCAGGGTAACCTATGACTCTCCACTTGCTTTCAAGAGAAACTGACCCTGGGCCTGTGTCAGTTTGTGTCGATTTGGATCTGCGGCTACATGCCTTGTTCTCCAAGTTTCCCCCACTTCCAAAGCACGTTTTTAAGCAAAGTAATTGTTACACTCATTATTAATAAATCTTTCTTTTACTTTGCATTTCTGTTCTGGTGTTGAGACATGGACGCATACTGTGCTGGGCACGGTGTGCACTGACGTACAGACCGCTTCCTCCATAGAGGACTGACATCCTCCTGCTCCTACATAGGTCTCTGGGGTGGGGGACGGATGACAGTGGTTCTGCATGAAGGGGAGGGTTTGCAGGAAGGGGCGAGTGGTGCCTTCTTTGCATAGGGGTTTGGATGACGGCAGTGGGCTGCGGGTTTCTGCGTGGGAAGGGGTGATGGGTGTGGGAGAAGGGTGACTATCTGTCCGTGGATGAGGGCTCTTGTTGGGGCTCAGGGCAGCGGATAGGCTCGTGGATCCGTTGCAAGTGCATCGTAAGGGCAGCCTGCCTTCACAGTAATGGCGTGACAGGCGCTAGGACCCTGGACAATTATACACATTACGAAATGAACAGGGGCAGCATACACAACACAGAATGACCCTGGTGCCTACTGACTGCAGTGTGTGTGTGCCCCGCAGTTGATCCTTTCCCCAAGTCTGTACCCTGGTACTGTAGGCTATACCGTGCAAGTATGAAACCCCTGTCCACCCCATACACCGAAAAATCCTCTGACAGGAAAGACATGACGGAAACAGTGATTAACAGCAAACAGCTTTTATTAATCTAATAAACAGTGGGGGGATGAACCTTGGATTTGGGACTGGCTGAGCCTATAAGGGAAGCACTTCTACAAATTTCTAACGTGAGAAGTGCGGGGTACACGGCCGCTCTGCTCTGGTTCAGTGACAGTTCTCACGTCCTCTACCACCCCTCCGTCTTGTACTTTTGGGTGAGGGGGGGCCAGGACTTCTTGGCTGGTGAGGGCGATTGCAGAGACACTGCAGGGGGGCCCTGTCCTCCAGCCTGCGGTCCTGCAGGACATCAACAAGGCGACGAAGCGTGTCCGTTTGTTCCTTCATGAGACCAAGTAGCGTTTGGGTGGTCTGCTGGTCTTCCTGCCGCCACCTATCCTCACGTTCCATGAGTGTGCGATGCTGCTCACATAGGGTCTCCCTCCAGTGTTTCTGCTCTGCAGCCTCTGCTCGGGAGCAGACCATCAGTTCAGCGAACATGTCGTCCCTAGTCTTCTTCTTTCGCCGTCTAATCATTGCCAGTCTCTGCGAGGGGGATGCCGGGGCAGTCCGGGAAGGACCCGAAGCTGTGTGATGGGGAAAGTTAGTGATTTCCTTGTACAGATACATTTTCGCGAACAGTGAACACCGTCTAGTCAATTTCCATGAAGAAGACCGTACTGGACAACAAGTGTCACGTGGTCTCCAGAGAAGCACAACATTTTGGCCTACGCTCTGATTGGCTGCGCCATTGCACAGGAGAGCGGAGAAGTCGGGAGAGAGAGCAGAATCCCTCTAGCAGAGAGTCCTGGTAAGCCTTACAGTACATTATGCTTATCAGTTAACGGATAGCTGTGCCGTCGTGCTAACGGCAATCTGGAAATCAGATACTATGACCCTTTTGCAGCCACTCCCGACACTGCAGGGGAAAGATCAATGTATGCTTTTCCTGTGTGGCCTACAGCACGTGGCTGCTAAGCGCGGGGCTTTGTTATGCAAAGTATAAGTAAACCATTAAGAACAGTAACTATTCGCTAATTGCCCTAATTAGATGCAGCACTTCAGTAACGAGATTACCCTGAGGCGTGTCTCTCGAGTGCAGAAAGAAAGGATGTTAAGGGAAGCACTTCACCGACCGGGACCCTACGCGGCCATGCTGGTAGAGGCGATGGTTCCCCTGTATCTGAGGATGTCGTGGCGTGGAAGAGTGAGCTTCACCGGAGGACCAAATAGGGCACCTCTTCCTCGAAACCTCCTGCGGAGGGTATTTGAGGAACTGTTTGAAGCATTTGTGGAATTGTCCATGGAGGACTATTGTTCCATCCCAATCTGTGTAGACCTACTGTTCGTTTAGTTTCCCTTTAAAAACTTTTAGATATAGTATTTATAGATAGAATTTATATTTTTGGTATACATGTTTTCGAGCAAATAAATATTTTCTTGTTTATACGACTTACCGCCTGATCCTTCCCCTGACTCTGAGTCCGGGTTCACGGCCGGTGAGGGTTGGTAGGGGATCTCTGTGAGGGTGAGGAACAGATCCTGGCTGTCAGGGAAAGCGGCATTGTGTTCGCTGTCGCCTGCGCCTTCCTCCACGGACCCTTCGTCGTCTTGCCCATCGGCGAACATCGAGTAGGAACTGTCCTGGCTCACTATGCCATCCACTGAGTCCACGGTCAGTGGTGGGACAGTGGTGGCAGACCCACCGAGAATGGCATGCAGTGCCTCGTAGAAGCGGCATGTCTGGGGCTGTGCTCCGGAGCGTCCGTTTGCCGCTCTGACTTTTTGATAGCCTTGCCTCAGGTCCTTGACTTTCACGCGGCACTGCATCGCATCCCGGCTGTATCCTTTCTGTGTCATGGCTTGGGAGACCTTCTCGAAGGTCTTTGCATTACGCTTGTTGGAGCGCAGCTCCGACAGCACAGACTCCTCGCCCCACACAGCGATCAGATCCTGGACTTCCTGGTCTGTCCATGCTGGGGATCTCTTTCTATTCTTGCATTGGGCTGACTCCTCTGCTGGAGAGCTCTGCATCGTTGCAGGTGCCGCGGAGCTCGCCCCGATGTCAAAGCAAGAAATGAGATTCTAACTGTCCAGACAGGAAAAGGATTTCAAATTTTCCCGGGTCATTTCCTCTGTGGCTGCCAGAACATCCAAGCTCGGACTGCTGTCCAGAGCGTCAACAGAGTGGTGCACTGTGGGATAGCTCCCGGAGCTACTAAGTTCGATTTGCATCCACACCTAGCCTAATTCGAGCTAGCAAGTGCGAATTTAGCGTTACTCCACCTGTCGGGGTGGAGTACCAAATTCGAACTAAGGAGCCCCCTAGTTCGAATTAAATGGCTTCCTGGTGTGGACGGTTGAGCGATTAGTTCGAATTAACGCTGCTAAATTCGATTTAAGATCCTAGTGTAGACCAGGCCTTAGTGAGAAATGAGTGGAAGGCAGCCTCCAGCTGCTATGATAGTCCAGACAGGACATTAAGCAGTGTGTAGGGGAGGAGCCCAGCATCCCACTGCTAGTCCAGGGGCAACTGAATCTTTTCTTTACACATGAAGGGTGGGGGCTGATGGAGCTCAGCCCCCTGTTGCTATGATGAAGACGGTTACCAGCCATATTGCACCATCTACCAGGAAAAATTAGGGGCAGGCACCCTTGATCGACCTAACTGATGCTAGTCAGCATGGTTACCAGTCCTTTTGCACTGCCCCATGTGCCAATAGGCTGATGATGACGATGGGTATCGGTCTTATTGTACCATCAGCCATCCATGGCGTGGGGGGAGCAAGGATGTTGGTGTTGAGTGCTGCACCATCGCGTCTATCTGCAGCATTCAGTAAAGATAGGGTGACATGTAAAAGAGTCAAGAGAGGATTGTTTTCCCTTTCACTTCTGGGGGTGGGTGGGGGGGTGCGTAAATTGCCTAGCTATGCCCTGACCCACCGCGGACACTGTTTTTGACCCTAGAAGCATTTGGCGCTCAGCCAAGAATGCAAATGCTTTTCAGAGACTGCAGGAACTGTGGGATAGCTTGAGTCCTCCAGTCCATGAGCGTCCATTTGATTCTTTGGCTTTCCGTTACGCTTGTCACGCAGCAGTGCGCTGAGTCCCTGCTATGGCATCTGTCTGGAGATTTTTAAAAAATGATTTTGAATTTCGTCTTCTGTAACGGAGCGCTGATAGAACAGATTTGCCTGCCCTTACAGCGATCACGTCCGCATCGTCCATGCGGGAGCTCTTTCTTTATTTTGATTTTTAACTGCATCGCCACACATGCTGATCGGAGCTCCACGCTTGGCAAACAGGAAATATTCAAAAGTTCGCGGGGCTTTTCCTGTCTACCTGGCCACTGCATCCGAGTTCAGATTGCTGTCCAGAGTGGTCAGTGGTGCACTGTGGGATATCGCCCGGAGGCCAATACCGTCGATCTGCGGCCACACTAACCCTAATCCGATATGGTAATACCGAAATTAGCGCTACTCCTCTCGTTAGGGAGGAGTACAGAAACCGGTTTAAAGAGCCCTTTATACCGATATAAAGGGCCTCTTAGTGTGGACGGGTGTGGCGTTAAATCGGTTTTACGCTCCTAAAACCGGTTTAAACGCCTAGTGTAGACCAGGCCTTAGACCGTCTCTTTTTCTGCTTTGTACCATAGGCTGAAGTAAGAGCCAAAACTGTGAGCTCGCTCTCGCCTTCCTGTTGCCACTTTCTCCTCCAAAAGACGGATCATCCTGCCAGCCACGCCATGTCATCAGACCCAACCGCCCCTCCGACAGTCCCAACCCTCCACTCCCCGAAGTCGCCTGTCTGGCCCACCTTCCCCTTTCACCGGGAGGGAAGCCGGATCTGGGAGCGGGGCAATCTTCTCCTCCGGGACCTGCCCAGCCCCCTCCCCACCAAAAGAACCAGAACATACTCTGCGTAAGTATCTGGCTTATGTCGCTGAGGGTCGGACGGGGTGGTCACTGCACAAGGGGTGATAGGGCAGAGTATAAAAATCCTGTGAACTGCTCCAATGTGGGGAAGCAATGGGAGAGATTGTGGCTGCTGTTTGTGCGTGATCACACCCAGACACCCATTGGGGCAGTCTCCCTTTGCTGGTTCAACCACAGTAGCTCACAGACAAGCAGGTATTCCCGGAGCTGTGCTGACCTGGATGATGCATACACACAAGGACTAGGAAGCCAGGGGAGGCACGGCCATGAAGTGTGTTTTTGAGTGTGTGCTGCAGACGGGGGAACAGCTTATGTGTAACTGAGCTGGCACTTTCCCTGTGGTCTCTGCAAAGGGGTAGGTCAGGTGTGCATGTACTGTTACACACCAACAATGCTCATGGGGAACAAACTCCAACCCGTGTGCCTGGGTGCCCTAGGCAAGGAGGGGATCTGATGCCTCCACAAATAGCTCCCTTACCCACTCACCCACCCACCCGGTTCCCTACTGTCTTCTCCTCCTCTAAACAGAGGTAGCGGTGTCCACTCAAAAGTGCAAGGCAGGTGCTTCTAACTTCAGCCCCCCTCCCTCCTAGAACCCTCTGCACTAGTTAGTGATACCTCAGGACCTCCTCTGAAGCAACACATGCAAAGGATTCTAGGCTGCCAAGGACCCCTCCCCCCCACACCTCCCCCACAATTGCATAAAAATGGGAGCTGCCCCTTAGCAGGATTGGGGAGCAGATGGCAGACGCTCCAGGGCTGGTGAAGAGCTGCCTGGGACTGGCACTTTGGTGGGTGATTTGGCAGAGTGCTATTCCAGTGGTGCCACTTTAACATATGGCACCCTGGGCTGCTGCCTCCCTAGCCGGTGGCCACCTGACACGGTGAGTGCGTGGCTGAGCCCCGCCCTGCCCCTCCCTCCCGTGTGCAGCCCACAGAGCAGAGGTTGAGAGAAGTGCTCTGTTTGGCATAGGGGGCCCAGCCCTTTCAGTAGCATAGGGACTGATCTACCTGCCCCCCTTGAAGGGAGGCTATTGACTGGCTATGGTCTGTTAATTTTGTAAATAGCTGCCTGATTCCTGACCCAGGCTTTTCCTCTTCCACCCCCTACCTCCCCGCTGCAGCGCCAGCAATACCTGGGGCTGACTGGCTGGGTTTGGGATTGTCCATTGTGGAAAACCACTTCTGGCAGAGGAGAGGGTCCTAAAAATCTGCCTCCTGGTTGTAATTGCAACCTTGATCTTCAGCGAGAACATGATTAACAGTGTCTGTCCTGCTAAACTGAGTGGTGTCTGTGGCAACCAGAAGACCCTGTAAACAACTGACACTTTCAAACAAACTCGCTTCTTTATCCCCAGTGTGCGGTTCTAACTCTGGTATTAAGAGCTTCAGTCACTTTTGGTATCTAGCTTCTTGGCAGATGGAATCTATAAAAGATACCCATTACCCCCTGGACTGCCAGTTCAGTGGTCCTGGGAGCACAAGACTATGATCCTAATGGTAAGGGACACCATGTTGTTTAGAAAAGTGGCGACACAACCCTCTCCTGGGCTAAAGATATGGTGAGACTGATTTGGTCTGGCTCCTTTTAAGTAGCACTGCCCAATGGTGTCTGTTTTTGGAGCCAACTGTGAGACTAACTTCACCTCTTTTCCCCCATCCTCTCTCCTTCCCTAGGACGGCTCGTGCCTCCGCTGGCCCTGTCTTCAAGGGTGTCTGTAAGCAGTTCTCACGCTCCCAGGGCCACGGCTTCATCACTCCAGAGAACGGCACAGAGGACATATTTGTACATGTGTCTGAGTGAGTCCTGTGGGGAGTGGGATATAGAGCCTTTCACCTTGAGGGCATTGCTAGGTCTGGGAGGACTGGATGTCTGAGGGGACTGCCAATGGCACAGGATCCTTTAACTTGGAGGTCACTGGTAACAATAGATGGGAATGACCAGAAATTGTTGTCACTTGATGGCTGTTTGGGGCCTGTAAGAATTGAGTTCGGGCTAGAGGGGCCAGGGGGATCTCAGGTCAGTTTGTTGTGGAGATGTGTTCACATCACACAAATAGTCACAATGACGGGTGTTAGTTAACTGAGGCATGAGGGCTAGCTGATGAGATTGGTTATGGAGGCCTAGGACTGGCTAAAATTTCCGGGGGAGGGACGGGATGACTCCACTTTGCCCTGCCCCTTTCCAGAACTGGGCTCTCTAGGTTGGAGGCATAGTGTGTGTCATCGAAGTGCACACGCTGCTGCTGGCTGGGCAGTGCCTGTTCTGGGGATAAAACCTTCTCCAGGAGTCTGAATCCTGTGTCCCACCGCAGCAAAACATTCACTAAGGCTGGGACTTCCAAAGGGGCCCAGGGAGTCAGGGGCCTGAATGCCACAGGTGTGAGCTTGCTTTTACCCCATTGAAGGACCCCAGATAGCAGGACTCAGCCTGGTGCCCCTCATGGCGTCATCTTGTAGCCAGGGAGAGGAAGGGCTATCACTGCAGCTCTGCCCACCTCTATAGAAAGGGCACAGCTGATGTCAGGTCTTCAGGAATGAAACATTTGTCCCCACTCCCCCAAGAGCAGCCTGTGACCAAGGACATCACTAGTTCCTGATTTATTTTTTTGGCTTAGGTCTCGTTTCAGCCCTAACCATCTGCCATGTCTTCCTCTCTTCCAGCATCGAGGGGGAGTATGTCCCCATGGAAGGAGATGAGGTCACGTACAAAATTTGCCCCATTCCACCCAAGAACCAGAAGTTCCAGGCTGTGGAGGTGGTGCTCACCAACCTGGCCCCGCACACAAAGCACGAGACGTGGTCCGGCCAAATAATCGGCTCCTAGGCTTTGGGTGGAGTCTACATGGGCTGGCTCAGTCTGGAGGCAGGGTGGGGACAAAGTCTGGGACAGCTGGCTGGGGGGGGGGGGGAGGGGCGGGATCACATTTATTGTTTGCAAAGTGACATGTAGCCGTATCCATTCTGTGTCTTTTATAAGATTACATTCTTGTTTGTAACTGTGTCTTCTTGAGGGCGGAGGGAGAGGCAGAGCTGCTCTGGGGCAGATTCCCACTTTCCTACATGTCATGAACTTGTGGGATTTCCTCAAGGATATGTGCAGAAGCGCCTGCTTTGTGTTGGGAGAGGAGAGGTTTGAACCCAGCAGGAGTTGATGTCAAGTTCATCCTGCTGCCTATGCGATCCAAACTCACCCCTCTTCCCTGATCCCAACTCCTTCAGGAAGCTCCAGATCCCCCATGCAGGGGGCCAGGACAGCCAGTGTTCCAGCCCCCTAACTCCCCCAAAGCAGGCGCTAAGGAGAGCCAGGGGGAATGAGGGGTGGGTAGCAATATCCCTGGAGAAAGTGGGCAAGGAGGCCCTCATCATTTGAGGGGCAGGGCAGCCCCACAGCAGGGCCGGTGCAACCACTTACGCAAACTAGGTGGCCGCCTACGGCGCCTAGTGGTTGAGGGTGCCTAAAAGCCCACTCAGGCGAGGAGGTGGAGTGGAGGTGAGCTGGGGAGGGGAGTGGGGAGGGCTGCCCGCAGTAACGGGAGGGGGGGCACACAGGGGAACCGTTCCCTGTCCCAGATCACCTCCACTCTGCCTCCTCCGCTGAGCACACAGCCCCCGCTCTAAGTCTCCTCCAATCAGCACCACAAGCCTGGGAGGGGAGGAGAATTAGAGCAACACCGGCATGCTCAGTGGAGGAGGTGAAGCCGAGGTGAGCTGGGGCGAGCTCCCCAGGCGGGGTTAGCTGCCGTGGGGTGGGGTGGGGTGGGGGAGGGGCAGGGGGCATTGTTAGCTGCCACGGGTGGGCGGGGTTAGCTGGGGAGGGGGGTGGTGCAAGGTGGAAGTTTCGCCTAGGGCACAAAACTTCCTTGCACCGGCCCTGCCCCACAGACTCTTAAAGAAGCAGGTAGATTGAAAGCTCCAGTTAGGGGTTCTAGAGTCTTTCCTGGGACACTCTCACCTGGCAAGAGATGGAATTTATTCCCCCTCCCCTCCAGCCAGTGAGGGGAGAAAAGAGGCAAAATGGCATGTACCTCCCCCAGGTCATTTTATACACCTGCCTGCTGGCTCTGAGCACCTGCAGAGTGAACAGCTGTGCTCCATGGGCTCTGGATCTGGCCACTGCTCTAGTGAGGCTCATTTGCACCCCCTTTGCCTCCTCTCTCTTTAATTTCCCCCAAATACTGGCATCCTGAGCCTGAGGAGTAGTAATATACCAGTGGGATGGATTTTTTGTTTTTTAAGGCAATAGAATGTACCACTGTGCAGGGAGATGGAGGGGGAGTCTTTTAAAATATGAATTAAGTCTCTCTCCCTCCAACCCTTCCCTCAGATCTCCACACATGTGATTGAGATTTGCCAAATCTCATTAGTGTGAAGGAAGATAACCTCATTGTTTTTAGGACAACTTTGAAAACCTCTTCCTGTCTAGAGCACCAGGAGACTTCGTCTCTAGTCTGCATAAACTCACTGTGGGGCTTTGGGCAAGTCACGTAGGCAACAGGCTCAGAAGGGAGCTCTGATTCTTATTTCTTGGTGCTTCAGATTTCAGTGGCCCAATTTGAATCATCTTGGATCTGATGTTCAGAGGTGCTGAGCATCCACAGTTCCCAATCACTTCATCTGGAGTTGTGTGTGTGGCACGTCCGCAAATCAGGGCCTAGGTGTCTCAGTATATGCTTTTCTGAACCTTAATCTCTCTGCCTCCATTTCCCCATTGGGATGATGAAGTCTGTTCTCCCTCAGTCCTACCCATTTTGAGGCCTGCACTTTGTAGGTCCATTAGAAGTACTAGTTGGTATTTACAATCTTACTCATACTCCTTTAGAAATCTTCCTCCTTCAGATGTTCACAGGTCAAACAGCCCTGCATAGATGATTGTGTGGTGGTTATTGTTTTGTGTGTGTGAGAGAGAGAGACAGACAGACAGACAGACAGACACTAGGAAAGAGCATAACAAACCAAGAAGGCAATGGGAATAAATCTAGCCTCTAGTTACTGATGTGCTATCCAGTCATGCAGACTCACCAGATTGTAGACTAGATGCTGTCATTAATCTTCAAGAGTGCTCCTCACTAGCTACACAGCTGGATAAATAGTTTCCTGCTTTAGATTACGTCGATTAACTTATTTAAGCAATTTAATATAATACATCTTTGCAAATGCAAAATGTAAGATTTTTCTTTTTTAGGAGGCACTCTTCTCAAGTTTTCTCTAGCTGGTACATTCTGGTTCCTGCTCCCCCATCTCTCACACACACGCGCGCGCCCATGGTTTGTTCCTGTCTTTGTGTCCTAGTTGTTGTGGCAACTCTCTGTGACTCTGTGGATTTCCATGGCATAATTGCTGTGGTTGCTATGATACCATGGTGTGCTGTATGTACAGGTCACGCTCCTGGGACAGGGAGGATTGTGCCAGGGGTTGACTTGGGCTTGATGGTTGAAGAAGGAACTCTTAATATCCTGATCACATACAGCACCATAGATGCTGCAGATGGAAAAGCCCTGCTAGTTCACCCACCACCCGGTGATTTCTTGCACTGATAATGGATGGATAGCAGAGGTCTGGGCTGGTAGCTACTGCTCTATGCTGCTGCATGGCCAGAAACCTGGGGTTGAAGATCCCTCTGCACTTCTGCTGAGTTTAGAGGTTTTGCAGGTGAAGAAGCACTTTTTTTTGGATGGAGCTGACCTGAGTTTTGGGCTACAGCTCCCCTCCCCTCTTGCTAATGTAAATTCCCTTTGTGTATGTTTGTATTGCTGGCTGTGGGGCAGGAAGTGAGGGAGCTGGAGGAAGGGCATAGGTAGCAGTATGTTCTCAGGGGTAGCAGTCTAGTTGGCTATGCAGTTCATGGTGGGAATTCAGCTGCCGAGGTGTACCTCCTCAGGGTATGGCTACACTTGCGAGTTGCAGCGCTGGTGGAGGCTTTCCAGCGCTGCAATTAGTAAGTGTCCACACCTGCAGGGCACATCCAGCGCTGCAACTCCCTGGCTGCAGCGCTGGCCGTACACCTGGCTCAGCACGGGGAATAAGGATTGCAGTGCTGGTGCTGCAGCGCTGGTCATCAAGTGTGGCCACACACCAGCGCTGTTATTGGCCTCCAGGGTATAAGGATGTATCCCAGAATGCTTTTAACTAAATTACTCCTTGTTTTGTTATGCAGCCTCTCTTTGTTTTGTTGTGAACTCCCGTTGCTACCGGAGCTGCTCTACCGGAGCTGCTTATCTAAACAAACACAGCTCCTGTTTGCTGTGATCAATCTGTATCCTCCTCCCTGCGTGATTTACAGGGGTTGAGTGTTTGTTTGCTTTTTGCTTGACTAGCAGCGAGAAAGGAGGCAGCTGCTTATCTGGTCTGCAGGCTTTTGCAGTTAAAGAATAAGGAGTTGGGTTTTGTTGTCAACTCGGAGCTCCGGGCTCCGTGCACCGGGAGCTGCTTCAAACACAGCTCCTGTTTGCTGTCACCAATCTGTAACTACTGTCAACAATGAAATGAGATAACCCCCTGCCTGTCTCATTCACATGGGTTGAGTGTTTGCTTTGCTTGAGAGAAACGGCGGAGGGGACAGAGGGGGGAAAGGGAGTATGTTGGATGCAGGCTGTTTGCAGTTAACAGTAAGGGGGTGGGAAAATTTTCTGATTTTGCACAGTGTCGGTTCCAAAAATCCACTCTCTCTCCCCCCCGGTCCCTGTCACACTACCCCACACCCCCCTCTTTTGAAAAGCATGTTGCTGCCACTTGAATGCTGGGATAGCTGCCCATAATTCATCACTCCCAACAGTGCTGCAAATGTGGCCAGACTGCAGCGCTGGTAGCTGTGAGTGTGGCCACACACCAGCGCTGGCCCTGCACAGCTGGACGACCAGCGCTGCAACTACCAGCGCTGCAGATTTGTAAGTGTAGCCATACCCTCAGTCACTTCTTCCTCCAGTTATAGTACAGGGGTTTCTCCAGGCACCTCCCCCTGGAGCATACAGGGTCACTGCTACCACACAAACTTAATTCCTGGTCTTCCTATAAATATCCTGAATAGGCAAATCTCGCAATGCAGCTTGTCAGGAGCAGGGAGGGGCTCTGTGTGCAGGGCGTGGCTGGCATGGGTTTGTATACTATGGGCAGACTCAGGCACATTCCAGTGTAAGCATATGTGTATTGACCAGGGGTTTAGCCAGGGCTGTAGCTCTGTGCACACTGATACAATCTGCTCCTCGACCTGAATCAACCCTTTGGAGACTCTGTAATTGAACATGTCCTCCTGAGGACTTATTTGGGCTGGTCCTCAGGATGTTGGCATTTTCCAAAGGGTTAAGCTGCTGGAGCTGAGTGGAAATTGCCCAGGCACAGCAACAACGGTGGCGGGGGGGGGCAAAGTCAATTTTGCTGAGTGGCAAAGGATGCCCTGGGGAGTGGATGGGCTCCCTGGTCCAGAAAGCAAAAGCACATGTGCATGAGCAGCACCCGTGTTAGGAGGCAGTGCTGTCAAGTGGCTTTGTAGGGTGGTTAGAGGGCAGTGTTTTTCCCCTCTTGCTTCTATTACCATGGGAACGTGGGTTCTGCCATAACTCGGAGAGGGGACACCATCCCGCCAGGACTATGCTGAAGCCTAAAAATGCCTGACCCTGCTATGCTTTGGAGCCTGGCCCAGTATCCATGCATTGCTGAGGTAACTGGTGAGATCAGTGGCCCATCAAGTCTGGTTGGTACCCCAGCCCCCCTTTTTCTCCCTACCCAAATGGGTTCAGGCTGTGCCACTGCTACTCTATGGGTGCAGTGTTACACTCCTAGGAGCAAAGTGGGAAGTCCTTGTGAGTCACAAGAGCCTCACTACCCCCGCTCAACTGTTCAAGGAGTGGGGGTTGTTAGAGCCCCATCCTTCTGCCACTGAAGTCAATGGCAAAACTTGTATTGGCGCTGTTGGGAGCGGGATCTGGCCTATCCCAGAGTGATTCATAACAGGGCTTAACACCCTTTAGAACCCATTGGGCTGTGAGCTCCTGCACATGTGTGTGAGAGAGGTGGAGGAAGGAATGCTGTAGTCTGCTCATCTCACGCAACACCTGCCTCAGCCCTTAAGGACAAACTAATCAGGGGACCAGGTTATTCCCTCTTCCCCACTGGAAACTCTGTCCTGAATACTGAGGTAGCTCCACCACATCCTCACTGCTGTTCTTTAACAGCAGCAGCGACCCCTCTCTCCTCCCCGTGGAGCAACAAATGCCAGAAACTGCAGCTCCCTCTCACATCCCTCCTGGATCGGGCAGCTGGCTTGGCCATGAGAAAGTCTTTGGTTCTTTTGGAAGTAAACTAAAAACTTAGTGTTTTTACAACTCTGGTGTGGTTCCCGCCTGTCTGACTTGTGTTGACTTCTGTAACACTGGCAATAAACCATTCAAAGTGACTTTCCCATGAGCCCTGCCTCTTGCATCTCTCTTGTGTGGTGACTCTTTCATCTGCCTGATATGAGCAGGGTCCTCACTGCAGGACTGTCCCCAGGATCCTTAGAGCTGCAGCAGGAGAGCAGTATCTGGCTCCCCTTCTGTTACTAGCCCCTGCTAGCTGTTGCTGGGCTTGGCTGCAGTGGGTTGCACAAGTACTGAGGTACAAAGCACACAGCGCTCCATGGCCACATTTAATATTTTAATGTTTGTTTAAATAAATTTATTTTAAACACTTGAGATCAATTGTACAGGAGCTGCCTGGCTCTATTGTAGATGTGACCAGAGCCACCTGTCTCCTTGGTCACTGACACATCCATCCATGTTCAAACACACACAGCAATAACTCTGAGACACACATTCCTGCTTCATCATGGTAGATATCAGCTGTGGACAGTACAAGGCAAGTCCTCCTGCACCCCATGGCAGGGGGGAAGGCAGAGGGGAGTGCTCATAGGTCCAGCCACCTCGTGGCTACTCAGAGGTATAACACGAAGGAGGCGTAACTCCCTGTTTTGTAGCCCTCCATGGGCTACTGAATGCTCTGTCTCCTGTTGTTGTGAGAAGGGAGAGCTCCCTCTTCATGCCCTCTCCACCTGTCACAGTGAGATCAACCCAGTGGGGTTACAAATACAGAGTTAGGAAACAGAAATGGAAAAAAAACCAGAGATGCTAAATTCTAGACCAACACTTATTCCCATCTTCCCTCTCACATAACAGCATGGCCCCCAGTGCACTCCCTGCTCAGGCAGTGGTGAGACAGCTGGGATGGGGTGCTCCTCACGCTTGTGTGCTGATACAAGCCACACCAGGGTAGGGTGGTCAGGACTCAGATGGGTAGATTCCCCTTCTTGGCTCCTCCTCATGCTGGCAGAGTGGCCCTCTCAGCTGCTATGTGCCCTGGGCTGTGCAGACCCTCCTCTAGCCCTCTGGGAGGGGTCTGACAACTAGCACCTGGTGAGGATTTCCAGGGGGCAGGACGAGTGACTACAGGGCTCTAGGCACAGGGGGTGCACACAAGCGCTTCCTAGGAACATACCCATGGGGTGTGGTCAAACAGAGGCTCTTCCTCTCCTGTAAGCTGCTGCTCAGGCAGGGCACAGGCTCTCACCCATCCTAACCACTGCCAAGGAGCCCAGTCCTGCCCCTTCCCTCCACACTTGCATTTGGGCCCTTGCCCACATCAGTGCAGTAGAGCAAGGCCAGCACTAATGGGAGGCCGCCAAGCAAAGTGACCCGGGGCCTGCTGCTCCGAGGCACTGGGCAGGTGCACACCATGCGCTCAGCCCCTCGGCACAGCAAAGCCCCTTCCCCCCATGGTGCTGCCTCACCACTGCTGCTGTCGCTGCCAGGCCAAGTGGAGGCCTGTGGGCAGGGAAAGGCTAGAACTGGAGGTTTGGCTCAATCTTTGCTTTTGCCAAGGATGGTAGCAGAGTGGGCCCTGCTCTACCCCAGCCAGGCTGGCTGCTTAAAGCCAGCCCAGCCTCTCCACTTTACACAGCCCCAAAAGCAGGGCTGCGACAGCCCCAGCATTGGCCAACCGTGCGGTTTGGAGGAGGGGCCTCCAGAGCAAATCCACAAGCATTTACAGGCAGAGCTGAAAAGCCTGGTGCTGTGGCTGAGAGGTGTAATGGACTCCCCATCGCTGCAGACTGGCATGGGGGGAAGCCCACCACATGCTGAACTGGCCCCTAATATGGTTTGGGCTCCAACAGAGAGGAGGCCTAACGGTAGCCCAGGGCTGGCATGGCATCACCTACTACAGTGGTTCTGAAACTGTGATTCATGGAGGTGCATCTGCTACCACAAGGAAGCGTTATTCAGGCAGCAGGTGCTGAACTGTGCATTAGCGGGAGCCCAGGGCAAGCCGCTATTGGCCTGGTTTTCAGCAAGGCCAGGCGCCCACAACTCCATGTGAAGCTTAGCACTGCTGAGGAAAGGCCCTTTGGGTTCCCAGCTGAGTAGGGAAGCCAGCATTGCCCACCTTGCAGTAGAGGTCCCCTGGGAAGGTGACCCCAGGCGAGTCCCAAGTGGGTGCAGGGCAAAGCACAACGGGGTGGGGAAGGTGTGTAACCCTGTACAGATGGCACAGATAAGCTCCTAAATGGGGAAAGCAGCAGCTGGTTCCTGTAAAGTCACCCACTTTGCATCTCTGCTCCCACTGCACCTATCCCCAGGAACAGTCACCACGCACAGAGCAGCAGCCTCCAGCAAGTTCTCCCAGCTCCCTTCCTCAAACGCTGAGCTCAGTCCCACAGGGTCACCAACAGACATTCCATTCCCAAAGAAGCAAAGGCCCCATTTTCAGGGTGGCTGAGCACCCAGGGATCCCACTGATTTCAAACTGGTGTCACAAGGTGCTCAGCCTCTCTGAAAAGCAGGCTGCCCGGAGCCTGCTGCTGAGAGTAGCAGAACCACACAACAAGTGACCCCCTAGCTGAATCTGTATGTTCAATCCACAGACAACTTGGGCTCTAAAAGGATGAGCCCACCCCTGCCGCCTGAGCTGAGACCTGGAAATTGGGAGCCTGCTCTGTTAGCTAAGTAGCAGGAAGAGACAAACCTCTATGTGTGGTCTTGCCGCTACGAAGAGGCAAAGAGCCACTCTGGTTTACAGGGGCAAGAGAGAGCAGCAATCAAAATGAAAATCTAAAGAGAGAAGGAAAAACAGAAGTCAAAAAGAGCAGGAGAGAAAGAACGGAAAGAAAAGAACTAGCAGCATGGCCTGAGGAGCCCTAGGCAGATGGGCACCTGCCTCCTTAAAGGTGACTGGCAAAAGGGGAGGGGGCAAATTAGAGCTGTTCTGTGCTTTGTTTCCAGCTGGGTAAAGAAGGCTTGAAAGGGTTGGGTTGGTTTTTGTAAAGAGTGGGTTTTTTTGAACTAGAAATCCAGCTCTTGTCTAGGCTGGCAGTCCCAAGGGTGTCTGGTGATGTCATCACGTCACAGCTTCTCCAGACAGGAAGACTTGAGCAATTGAGGGAGAAAAGGGCATAACAGTCAGACTGCTGAAACTGCCAGAGGTTTCTTTCTTAAACTTAATACCCACCCAACTCCAATGCCTAATTAACTCTTGGTTAAAAGAGTGTGTCTTTGTTAAAGTTTCCACTTCCCAACCTCTTCAATTGAGGCGCTAAAGGCAGAATAAACCCCCAGAGATCTCCCAGAAGTCCTCCAGCAAAATCAGAGATCAGCCACAACATTCCTGATGTTTCTAGTGTAAACAAAAACCCAGTGCATCCTTTTTCTATATATATGAACACTAAAGAAATAATGTCCTTCTTTATATACCTCACCAAGCTGGAAAGGGCACAAGCTCATAAGAAGAGCCATAATGGGTCAGACCAATGGTCCATCTAGCCCATTATGTCTTCCAACAGTGGCCAGTACCAGATGTTTCAGAGGGAATGAACAGAACAGGTAATCGAGTGATCCATCCCCTGTCACCCACTCCCACCTTCTGGCAATAAGAGGCTAGGGCCACCCAGAGCATGGGGTTACAGCCCTGATCATTTTTTAAAACCCTCTGCAGGTCACCTTTAAGGATTGGTCCACTGTGTGAAGCCGTCTGAGAACACCTGACATATTGGGGTCCCAGTCTCTGCTTCCTAGTTAAAGGTGCTAACTGATGAGGAGTGCATCCCTTGTGCAAATACGTTTAGAGAGAGAGAGAGAGAGACTGTAGTGACTGGCCCCTACAAATGCCTCATATCAACAGAGCAGGGAACCATCTCCCACCAAGAACTGAAAAGGAAGAGAGTGTTTGGTGTCAGGGAGGAGTCTGGTCCCACACAGCCCACCTGTAAGTTGGGGTAGTGGAAGGTTAATAACCCCCATCCCTATCGCCCCTCCACCACCTCAGTTTAAATCCTTCCCTCACAACCAGCTCTGGAAAGCTTTCTTCAAAGGGCCCTGTGCAGAGTCCTCAAATGAAGGTGGTTTTCATGATGTGGGATCTTGGGAGGTGGGTTGCTGGAGAAGGGGTATCAGAGTCATGATTCATTAGCTCTCTCAGGAAAAAAGATCTCCCGGCACCTCCTGACTGTGTCCTGGGGAGACTGGATACTGTGGCCCACTGTCCGGGGGTCATCATAAATTTCATAATCATTCCCTCCCTGTAGGGGGAAAAGAAAACAAGGAGAAGGGTAGTAATCACAACCATAACCCCCTCTCTAGCTATAGCTTGCTTTATCTTACACAACCTCCAATGCACTGGAGACTCTGTAGAAGGGTCATTCATCTGCCACTAAAATGCAGCCACCTCTGCAGCTGAAGGGGAACGTGGCATCTCATAACAGGCTACTAGCATTTGCTTGAAACACCCGCCTCGCGTGGTTAGCAGGTTTTGATCCTGCTGAGAAAAGGTTCCATGGGGTTTGCTGATTCAATGAAGCAAGTGGCTCATTGCCCCATGTGGCTCTGAGGAGGTGGGAGCGGTAGGGTGAATGTGAAAAATCGGGACAGGGAGTGGGGAGTAATAGGAGTCTAGGTAAGAAAAAGACCCAAAAATCCCTATAAAATCGGGACATCTGGTCACCCTAGGGAGTGGCTCTAGGGAGAGAGAGGATTAGGGTCTGGGCTGAGGTGCTACTGTCAAATCTGTAGTGGGAACGGAGCTAATTTTTATCATCTTGCTGCTGCCAACAAAGCCAAATGCAAAGCCTGAGAAACAGGGGAATATGGGTTGCTGCAGCGTGTGAACTGTGCTAATGGAGTAGGTGGGAAAGGTCCCTGCTTACACTGCTGTTCTGCAGCTATAACACTGTGGAGCAGTTTAGGAGAGGAAGTGAAGAATACCACATCCATCTGAAATGATGGGAGAATTTTAGAGCAGTACAATGTAGTTACCCACACCGGAGCTTGGCTAACACCCATCCCCCTACGTTGGTGGGGATGCCCGAGTCAGTTTATTGCAACAGGTAAGGATCATCCTGTAACTGACTCCAGAGAGTAGGCAAAACCGTTCCTGTTTACACTGAAAAGCCTCTGCGGAAGTGGGCGAGGTTTTGGTTTACATCTCATTGGTTACATGGCACCTTCAGCAGCATAGCCCTTCCCAGACCTGTGCTGGGCCACCAGGTCAGCAATGACTCAGAAGGAAGAGCGCCACCTGCTGAATCCCCAACACCACTTCTTACAGCACTCACCCCACCCCGGAGATGCAAGTTCTGCTGGGACTGCAGCCTGCTATGGTACAGTTTCAGGCACTCATTTGCACTAGAGACCCCCCCCTCTCCCCACTAGAGGGCAGTCTTGCTTGATACCAATTCCAAAGGGAGTTAGGTGAAGTCCCTATAGCTGGAGAAGGATCCCCTGCCCTCTCCTCCGAGAGGCTGCCAGCCTAGAGGTGAGAAAGGCCCCTCCGCCCCCGGTATACTCACCGGGGTTGTCTCGTTCCCGAAGAAGTGGATGGTGTCGAACTGCTCGTCGTTGAGGATGTCGAGGCAGTAGCGCTTGTCCCAGCCCTCAGGGAAGACATCAAAGCTGATCATACCACCTGCCAGCAGGAGGGAGGTTGTTAGGCGAGCAGGCTGGTGTTGGAAGGGTGTGGGGTGAATTCCAGACCTCGCTACCCTGGGGCAGAGGGGAATGTCTGTCCATGTGGTCCAGGCAGGCGCCAGCCCAGCCATGGTGATCGAGTCTCTAATGCATATCAGGATGACAGCAGCTGCTGTTTCTATGGCAATGGGCTGTGATGGCATCATCAAGGCCCTTGTGATTCCAGCCAAGGGCACAAGCAGGAACCAGTGAGGCTGGTGTGGGCGGGGGGAGGTCCTGCTTTGTTCCAGAGAAATCTGCCAGAGGTACTGTACCAGAGTGGTCTGTCCCCTTTCAGGTGTAGTGGGATCTGGGGCTAGCCAACCCTGTTCCATGACATGGCCCCTTTAAAGAACAGCTCTTTAAGGAGGCAGCAGAGAAGCTGGGGGATGGGGGCCAGGTGTTAGTCAGGGCACTACCTCCTGATCCAGGATAAAACCCAGCTGTTGGCTGAGATGGGTGGAAGAAGAGAGACTGGAGCGAGCTTGGATCCCAGCAGGCAGGAGAACTTGACTCTGTGCACAGCCCATGGAGGAGCTGTGGAATCCCTTGGCCAGAGGAATGGTGCTGAGACACCAGGGTAAGAGAAGGCTTCAGGAAAAGACTCCCCAAGGGAGCCAGAACAGAGGTGGGCAAACTACGGCCTGCGGGCCACATCCGGCCTGTGGGACCGTCCTGCCTGGCCCCTGAGTTCCCAGCCAGGGAGGCTAGCCCCCAACCCCTCCCCTGCAGCCACGCTGACGCGCGGGCTGCACTCTAGGCAGCGGAGCTGCGCACTCCTGCCAATCAGAGCGGCAGCGTGTCTGGCTCTGGCCGGTGCGGCAGCCAGACATGCTGCTCTGCATGCTCTGCTCGGCATGGTAAGTCATAAGTGGGCCGGGGGGTTGTATAAGGGGCAAGGGGTCCCGGGGGGGAGTCAAGGGATGGGGGTGGTTGAATGGGGTGGAGGTTCTGGGGAGTGGTGGTCAGGGGACAGGGAACAGGGGAGGTTGGATAGGTGTGGAGTCCAAGGGGGTGGTCCCGGGCGGGGGTTCCTGGGAGAGGGAAGTTAGGGGACAAGGAACTAGGGGGGGTTGGATGGGGGAAGTTCTGAGGGGGACAGTCAGGGAGTGAGAAGTGGGAGGGGGCAGATAGGGGGAAGGGGCCAGGCTGTTTGGGGAGGCACAGCCTTCCCTACCCGGCCCTCCATCTAGTTTTGCAACCCCAATGTGGCCCTCAGGCCAAAAAGTTTGCCCACTCTGAGCCAGAAGCTGCTGTGGGAGTGACAGAGCTCCCTGGCACCAAATTAACTGGAGGGGGCATGGGCGGCAGGTTATATATTTGTGTGGGGCCCGGGCCCCAGCAATATTCAGGGCTGGGCGCCCTGCTCCAGCAATAGTTGGAGCTGGGTCTCTTCCCGCCCCGCCCCCCCCCCCCCCCGGTCCTGCCTGGATCAGCCCCGGCCACCGGTCTCCCCCCGCCGCCGCGACCCTGCTTGGAGCAGGTCCCAGCCCCCGCCTGCCACCCCCCCTCCGCGTGTTCCCCCCCCTCCGCCGCGTTGTGTTGCGTCCCTGCCTGACAGAACGCAGCGCGCCTCTCCCCTGCCTGCTGCCCGGAGGGCTCCCAGCAGATTTGCTGTCTGCTGCCCCAGGGTCCTAGTGCCCGCAAGGCAGGCTGCCCTTACCCTGAGCCTCTCCAACCCCAAACCCTCAGCCCCAGCCAGAGCCCTCATTCCCCCCGCACCATAATCCTCAGCCCCAGCCCTGAGCATCCCCACATCATGAACCCCTCATCCCCCTGCACCCTAATCCTCAGCCCCAGCCAGAGCCCTCATCCCCTGCACCCTAATCCTCAGCCCCAGCCAGAGCCCTCATCCCCTGCACCCTAATCCTCAGCCCCAGCCCTGAGCGCCCCCACATCATGAACCCCTCATCCCCCCGCACCCTAATCCTCAGCCCCAGCCCTGAGCGCCCCCACATCATGAACCCCTCATCCACAGCCCTCACCCCACACTCCAAACCTCTGCCCTAGCCCTGAGCCCCCTCCTGCATCATGAACCCCTCATCCACAGCCCTCACCCACAGCCCAACCCTCTTCCCTAGCCCTGAGCCCCCTCCTGCATCATGTACCCCTCATCCTCAGCCCCACAGTCCTCACCCTGCACTCCCTCCTATCCCCAAACTCCCTCCCCCTTCCCACACACCCCTTCCCAACCCCAAACTCCATCCCAAAGCCTGCACCCTTCACCTCCTCCTGCACACCCACCCCCTTCCCCAGCCCAGAGCCTGCACCCTGCACCCTTCCTGCACCCTAATCCCCAGCCCAGGATCTGCACCCCAGACCTCCCCCGCCGAGCCCCCTCCCAGAGCCTTAGGCAGGTGGGGGCGGAGTTGGGGGGGGCGGAGTTGGGGGCGGGTTCTGGGCCCCACCAAAATTTTTACAAACTTGCCACCCATGGGAGGGGGAACTGGGAACCTAAAGGCCTAGAGGGAGGGTGAAACTGGAAACCGCAAGAGGAAAGGGCTTGGGCCTGAAAGGGCCAAAGGAGACTATTTCCTAAAGCCTTAACTGAAACCCAGGAAGGGGAATGTTACTGCAAGTATTCTGGGCTGCGACCAAGTTCTTGGAAGAACTAGGAGGGAACTAAGGGTTGGGCGCCTGCAGGGCCATGAGGGGGCGTGCTCTGGGACAGGCCCCTGCCACAGTACTTCCATGGCCCCATCCTCACAGTAACCAAGTCCCTCACAACTCCTCTACCTCACAGGGGTGTTGAGAAAAGTGCTAGCATCCCCTTTTACACAGGGGAGCTGTGGCAAAGAGACACTAAAACAACAAGGAGTCCTGAGGCACCTTAAAGACTTAAGATTTATTTGGACATAAGCTTTGGTTTTTTACCCAAGAAAGCTTATGCCCAAATAAATGTTAGTCTTTAAAGTACCACCGGACTCTTGTTACAGACTAACACCGCTACCCCCGATACTTGACAGAGACACTAAGTGACTTGCTTGAAGGTCCCACAGAAAGCCTGGGGCAGACTAGGAATTGAACCCAGGTCTCCTAAATTCAAGGCTAGAGCCCTACCCATAATCCTTCCCTTTAATACATCCATATGTATTTAGGTATGGAAAATATTGTGTCAGCATGCTCTGTCTCTAAGCAGAGCTGGGCAGTGAGAGGGGCTCCTGGCACTGGCAGGGCTAGAAGAACAAATGCAGAGGGAACAATGGATGGGCACTCAAGGACAGTGAGTTCTGTCTTGTTGTTGTTCAGTGGTGTGAGCGGGGGACTTGGTGCCAGGAGCTCCTGAGGCCTTCTGCCAGCTCTGTGCAAAACCCCTTTCAGGAGGAGTCCTTAATTTGTGCCTCCCCACTTTTCGGTACTCCAATCCTTTATGCCTTATTTTTTGAGGGGCTGAGCCCCCGCAGCTCCCATTATCTTCTGTGCTCACTTACAATCCTAGCCTACTGCTGGCAGCTTACCAAAGTCATAGGAGAAAGGACCATTGTTCTGTTCTTGTTCCATGTGCATTTGAGGAGAACAGGACTGCAATGCCTTTGCCCTTCTCTGCTATGACAAATGGTCTGTGCCAATGCTGGCAGGGATCACGAGATGTTCTTACTGGGGCAGCAAAAGAGGATGCTGCCTAGAAATGCAGGCTCGTTGGAGTGCAGAGTGTCGGGAATTCTGAATTACACACAAAGTGGACAATGAGGTGCCACCTCCACCATGCCCCCCCATCTCTCATCTCCACTACACTCCTAGTAATGGGCTTTCCTTTTGAGGGGAGCCTTCCATTTTCAGTCATGCCTACCTTCCCTGCTGAATGGCTTTAAAGAATTCAGCCCTGTCACTCACTCAGCCTGATGGGTCTTTCCAGTGAAGTGGAAGGTCAAGAGTGCTCCTCTCCTGCTGTGCTCCTCGAGAATGGCTGGGGGCTGAGCACTCCTGAAAATCTGGCCATTAAACTGCAGTTTCACTCTGATAAGTGACTGCATAAAATGGCATCACGGGCTCCACATTTACAGCCTCAGTGGCTCCAGATGCAGCTTTTCCTTCTAAATGGAGTAAAGGCAGTTTTCCTAACAGTCACCCCTGCAAACACAAACACAACCTGGGAGCTCAGACTCAGGCTGGGCTCTTCCACTCTCCTGCACCAGTGGATTCAGTGGGATTACGTAGGTGGGACTGAAGGTAGAATTTGGCTCCGCAGTTGGAACTCAGTTAGCAATCCTGTTGCTGCTGTTTGAAATGGAACAAATTCAAGCTCTCTCTCCCATATCTGTGCTGGCTCAGTACAGCTAACAGGAGTAAAATATAGTTAAAAGTTAGTGTGTCACCAGCACATCTGAGTGATACCAGGGAAGCAGATCTACGGTTTTTGTACCACAATCACACTTTAAATAGGAAACAAGGTTTGAGATCTCTCCCCAGGGATGAACATGGGGAGTACACCTCCCAGGGATCTCCACAGGGAGTACACCTCTGCCATTCACTCAAGCAGATGATCTACCACTTTTAAGCAGGAAGCAGCTTGGCATCCTTCCCATCCAAGATCCCTACAGAAAATTCATCTCACACAGGGAAACCCCCCAGTAGCTGTGATGCACTCTGCTCACCTCGAGAGAACCGTAGGCCTTTGCCAGCAAACTCCCTCTGCAGGGCTGCCACAAACTTCTCTCGGATCCTCTCTTTCTGCAGATGGGACGAACAGAAGGACAGCAGGTTTTGAATAACTTATTCTTGATAGGCCTCATTCCATTGACTGTCTAGATTCACCTGCAGGCCTTGCAAGCCTCTCTCTCTGCATCACCAGGTTAGTTTCTCTGCTCTGATCCCAGTTTCCAGGCCCAAATTTCCTTGTTACCCTAGCAGCAAGTACAACCTCTTTCCTCTGTCTCCTGTGCTGAGCACCTAGGACAACTGCTGGGGGGACAAGGGGGATATTCAGCATGGGCTGTGGGGATTCAAAATGGACTCTGCTTTCATGCTACTTTAATTGCTCCCTGTATATGATCCCTCCCCCGGACAAGACTCACACTGCTGTAGCCAGCCCACATTAGCCTTGGTCATGTCAGGATGGTCCAGGTCAGCTGTTGAGCAACCCCAAACCAAGCCCCCCCCCCCCCATTAGCTGATGCATTTCACCATCAACGTTACTCCCCCTTGGAGGTTCAGAGGCCCAGTTCAGGACCCAAAGTCCATAGTTCCCCACTTATATATCTGCCTTCATATCTTGATGTAGTCTGACCCCTTCTGCTCTTGAGGAGGGTAGAAAGAAGCCACCATAGATAGGTTGTTTCAGGCAGTATTTGCCAGGATCTCAGAGCTCTGTTTAGGAGACTGGTCCTGTTCTGGAAGGCCCACTGAGGAGACACCTACTCTGTTTGGGCTGGGGAATTGGGCTTTAGCAAAGCTTTTGATATGGTCTTCTACAGTATTCTTGCCAGCAAGTTAAAGAAGTATGGATTGGATGAATGTACTATAACATGGATAGAAAGCTGGCTAGATTGTCAGGCTCAACGGGTAGTGATCAACGGCTCAGTGTCTAGTTGGCAGCCAATATCAAGCGGAGTGCCCCAGGGGTCAGTCCTGGGGCCAGTTTTGTTCAACATCTTTATTAATGAGCTGGATGATGGGATGAATTGCACCCTCAGCAAGTTCGCAGATTACACTAAGCTGGGGGCAGAGGTAGATATGCTGGAGGGTAGGGATAGGGTCCAGAGTGACCTAGACAAATTGGAGAATTTGGACCAAAAGCAATCTGATCAGGTTCAACAAGGACAAATGCAGAGTCCTGCACTTAAGAAGGAAGAATCCCATGCATCGCTACAGGCAGGGGACCGACTGGCTAAGCAGCAGTTCTGCAGAAAAGGACCTGGACGAGAAACTGGATATGAGTCAGCAGTGTGCCCTTGTTGACAAGAAGGCCAATGGCATATTGGGCTGTATTAGTAGGAGCATTGCCAGCAGATCGAGGGAAGTGATTATTCCCCTCTATTTGACACTGGTGAGGCCACACCTGGAGTATTGTGTCCAGTTTTGGTCCCCTCACTACAGAAGGGATGTGGACAAATTGGAGAGAGTCCAGCAGAGGGCAACAAAAATGATTAGGGGGCTGGGGAACATGACTTACTAGGAGAGGCTGAGGGAACTAGGGTTATTTAGTCTGCAGAAGAAAAGAGTGAGGGGGGGATTTGATGGCAGCCTTTAACTACCTGAAGGGGGGTTCCAAAGGAGATGGAGCTGGCTGTTCTCAGTGGTGGCAGATGACAGAACAAGAAGCAATGGTCTTAAGTACCGTATTGTTCCGAGTATAGGCCGCTCCTGATTATAAGCCGCACCCTTAAAGTTTGGTGCTATTTTAAAAAAATTAAATTTTTAACTTTTTTTTAACTTAAAGAAAATCTCAGCCGCGGCCGGGACTCAGAGGGCTCTGGGCTGTCTGCCGCGGCGGGGAGCCCAGAGCCCTTTCAATCCCAGCCGCGGCGGGGAGCCCAGAGCCCTTTCAATCCCAGCCGCGGCGGGGAGCCCAGAGGGCTCTAGGCTGCCCGCCACGGCGGGGAGCCCAGAGCTCTTTAAATCCCAGCCGCGGCGGGGAATCAGAGGGCTCCGGGCTGCCCGCCACGGCGGGGAGCCCAGAACCCTTTAAATCCCAGCCGCGGCGGGGAATCAGAGTGCTCTGGGCTGCCCGCCGCGGTGGGGAGCCCAGAGCCCTTTAAATCCCAGCCGCGGCCGGGACTCAGAGGGCTCTAGGCTGCCCGCTGCGGCGGGGAGCCCAGAGCCCTTTAAATCCCAGCCGTGGCGGGGAATCAGAGGGCTCCGGGCTGCCCGCCGCGGCGGGCAGCCCCGAGCGCTCTGATTCCCCGCTGCGGCTGGGATTGAAAGTATTTTTATTGGGTTTTTTTTGGCAAGATCCCGCTTATAGGCCGCACCCCTAATTTAAAGACTTAAATTAGGGGGGAAAAGTGCGGCCTATACTCGGGACAATACGGTATCAGTGGAGTAGGACTAGGTTGGATATTAGGAAACACTATTTCACTAGGAGGATGGTGAAGCTAGTTACGTAGGGAGGTGGTGGAATCTCCATCCTTAGAGGTTTTTAAGGCCCAGTTTGACAAAGCCCTGGCTGGGATGATTTAGTTGGGAATAGGTTCTGCTTTGACAGGGGGTTGGACTAGATGACCTCCTGAGGTCTCTTCCAACCCTGATATTCTATGAATGGGACATGATGTCAGTTGACACTGCTGCTAGGCTGTGACTGGAGATGGGCCCTGAGCTGTAAGTTCACTACCTAAATTGGGGGCTGCTGGCTTTGCAGTTCTGGTCTAAGACCATCTCTAGTCATAGCAGTGAAGAAACACCATTGAAAACGAGAGACTCTTCTTGGGACACCTTCTCCAGCACAATATTGTACATAGGGAGCCTGCACCCCTACTTGGTAAGTGGCAGCAGATGAGGTCAGTTCTTTTATCTCATCTACATGTTTCCCATCCTTATCACAGCCTCAGTCTCCAGAGCTTATACAGGCAAGCCCGCAGGCACCAACACAGTCATTGGCATGGATAATACCATGTGCTGTGGTATTACATGGCCAGAAATGGTCAATGCCCCACAACTTAATGCTCAGTCATGGAGGAGGGGAGGGTGGATCTTGGCCAGTTACCTTGTCCAGCTCGGAGAATTCTATTCGCTCCTCCAGGGTGCAGCTTCGGCCAATGGGAGAGATGTTCAGCATTCCGTTGCGGAATTCTATGAAAGTCCCGCTGTGTGTGTGTAGATGTCCAGGTTTTTGTTTTTTTTACAATTGGAAGGGAAAGAGAGAAGGAGCCATTAAAATAGGAGTGGCTTAAAATGTGTAACATAAGGAATGTCTGTAGGGACACTAGGTAGGCTAAAAATGACAACAGGATTATTCTCATGCTTCAGGTATCAAGTGCTCACGCTCTAAGCCCAGAAATAAGCAACTCTCCACTTTTGCCGCTACAGCGCAGCAAGGCACATCACTGGGATATTAACCACAGCCAAGCTTAGCTGATACACAGTTGAGGGGAGTTGCCCCAGAATGACAGGATGTCTTTAGAGAGAAGGAAACATGTCAACCCAATCTAGTCCAGAGCTCAGGGGGAGGGAGCAGTGTCTTGGAAGCTTAGATAATGCGAGAGCAAAGCTTATCTTGTGGTTAAGGCACTGAGACTCAAGTAATGTGGGTTCAATTCTTAGCTCTGCCATGGACTGTGTGTGATACTGGGCAAATCACAATCTTTGTGCCCCATCTGTAAGAAGGGGATAACAGTACTTCCACTCTTCCATCCCCTGGTTTGTCTACTTAGATTATCAACTCTTTAGAACAGAGACTGTCTCTTAAATTGTGCATTTGCAATGCCCAGCACAGCAGGACTCTGCTCTTGGGTGGGGCCTCTAGGTGCTATCAAAATACCGATAATGAGGCCAAGAACAAAGCCAGTGGATCTGCAATTCTAAATGAGAGAGTGACGTCCAGCTGCCTGGATCTGAATGGTACAGAAACAGCAGTTGGGTAGGAGAGGATCATTACCGTTTCTTGGGCAGCTTCAGGAGGGCCATGTAGTTGAGACAGAAGTTGATCAGCTCCTGCAAAAGCTCCTCCCCCAGGTGATTCTGAATAGCCTGTGGGGGCAGGGGGAAGAAAAGGTTAGAGGTCAGATGAAGCCAAGGCTACCATCAACTTGCCACAAAGCACATGGGCTACAAAAGCCATCCAAGATGCCCACTATGGTGATGACTGGACAGAAGGAGTAAGGTGGCTTTGATAGGTGCTGGGGGGATTGGAACTGGCAGACCTCTGGATGGTGGCATATGGCTGGTTCCATCTGGTGCTGATGGAACTGAAGATGGACTTGGTGGAGGAGAGAGGGAAAGAGAGCCCCTGTGGCTTGGTGGGAGACATAGCAAGTGAGCTAGGCCTACCTGTTTGGCGAGCAGCTGCCCATTCTTGTACTGCACAGTCCCATTTTCCGCAAAGACGTAATCAAACTTGTCGATGACTGTGGGGAATGGGGGTGTGGGGCAGGGGAGAGCAAGGTGGGGAAGGGAGATGAAGGCGAGAGAAAAAACATTAGCACAACCTCGTCCACCACTTGGAGACGGAGCAGTGCGGAGTGATGGACGTTGGCTGGATTCAGAGCTCTTTGAGCCTTTACTCCATGGCCGTAGGCTGAGCAAACAGGCCTTGAGCCTCACAGCTCCCTGGATGTTATGCACATTTTACACACGGGGAACAGAGGCACAGAAAGGGGAAGTGACCTGCCCAAAGTCCTGCAGTGAATCAGTGGCAGAGTTCAGATTAGAGCTGAGGAATGCCAGACTCCCAGCCATGTGCTCATTCTCCGAGAGCATCCTGCCTCCACCCCTTCCCATCCCCATCCTCAGCAATGCACTTAGTGGTTATCTAACCCTAGCTTCTCCTCCAGCAATAAACAGATTGTTCCTGACCCTGTAATTAACTTCATGCTCCCTTGAGCCATGATTTGTGTCACCAGGCAGCCTCTCTTTGCTAAGGAGCTAGAAAGAGGATTTCAGAACTTTGCTGTAGATTTTATGCTATTAGAAAAGGGGGAAAGGAAAGAGAGAGGACAGGACATCTGTCCCTTCCCGTGTCTTTCCTTCTCATCCAAGCACTCTGCCCAATCTCCCACTGCTATGCAGGACCTTCAGACCTCCAAAACACAGAGCATGTCCAAGCATGGGAGAGAGTTCGTGCACATTCCCTTTCCATTTACTCGGGCTGTCAGTGGGCTGTGGAGCTAATGGAGGTTACAGCTGATCAGACCTGAAGATGATAGGACTATATTTCTCATGGAGGTGGGTAAGAGGAGAAGGTAAACTCTAAATGGGCCTCTCTCTATCCTCCCATGCTCTTTGCAGGCCCATGACAGCTAAAGCACATGCTGCAACTGCTGGAGCTGAAGACTCTACTCACGGGCTCCATGGCTCAGGCACAGAGGAAGGCACAAACATGGTTGGTTACATGTGCACCTCTGCTCTGTTACAGAGATCAGTTCTGCTGATGTGGATAACTGCAGTTCTAGCTGCCGACTGAGCTGCTCCTGCTCTCAATGGCAACATTTCTGTTGGCTCCAGTGACTTCAATGAGAGTGGAGCAGGCCCTTAGGTAAAACTGCTCCGCTTCCCTTAGGTAAGAGCGGCTGCCTGGGGGCGACTCTAAGCTCAGTAGCACGAGTGGCAATGGTAGCAGTGCAAGCTCTCTGTGGGTATGATTTTTATCATCTCTGTGGGTAGAATCAAACTCAGTGTTCAGGTGTCTACAGCTGCATGTAATTACCAACAGCAGACAAGGCAAACTACCTCCCTCTTGCGCACTCCTGTCCCTGTTCTTTTATTAGTTGTCCCCCGCAATTAGTGGGTTTCTGAGGTCCTGTAGATCCTCCCCTTTAGGCTGGGGGGGGGATCCGTTAGCATGGGGCGGGCTTCCGCCCGCCCCGTTTCCCAGAAACCCAATAGATACATTCACATATAGAGAGAGTGAGGGAGGGAGAGAGAAATAAGATGAAAAAGAATTCAGTTCACTATACAGTTTCAGTTTGCACCAGTGGGAAATCCAGTTGAAATATATCCCTGCAAAGGAGAGTAGCCTGCCCCCCCCCCTCTCTCTCTCCCCCTCTGTTTCCCCCACCTCTTCCCACACTCTCCTGATCTGGGGTAAGGGGAGCGTCTCACCTTCATCCCCTTCCCCCAGCTGCTCAGCTATCTTGGAGTAGTCAGAGCCTCCCACCACGCCGATCTGGACTCTTTCACGCAGCTCCTGAAGGAACTTGTCCACTTCGGGCTCAATTTTCTAGAGGGGCAGGAGCGAGAGGGCAGGTCAGAATATAGCCAGAGTAATGGACAAGCTCTGGTCCCACTTACAGCAGGGCCTCCAACGGAAGGCCATTCCCAGCCAGTAGTGACTGGTCCTTGACAGCGTTTCCCTGCTTGGTGAGCACCTCTTTAGTCCAGGGCAGGGGGGTGCATTGGAATTGTGAATAGCTGCATGACCCCAGATCTGTCCATCATCCCCTCCCCCTGCAGATGGGCTTCCATGGCTCTGAACGAAGTGGCAAGGGATTCTTTTAAAGCCACCTGCCTTCTCTCTGCTCTCACAGCGGCTTCTGTGAGGGGGATGTGGGAGCTGCTCACACATGGAGCTGCAGGCAGCATCCCATCAACCCACACTTCTCTTCTTTGCTTCTGCAGCGTTCAGCTCAGCCCTGGCAGCATGTGAGGCCTAGTCCCACGGCGATACGAATGGGTGCTGTCATCTTCCCAAGCCCAGCAGCACACAGTCATCTGGGGGGGAATGGGAACAGGAAGGGGGTACCACCAGGGCATGGAGGAAAAAATACACTGGAAGGGGTGGAAAAATGATATGGAGGAAAGAAACAGTAAAGGACTGGTGGAGGGGGAAGAGACACACAAGGAAAGGAGTGCGTGTGTATCCCCCCCACACTTGTGAGGAATTATTAGTAAATTGGCACCCCATTCCCCCATGTCCTGTCATTCCATGTCTTTCCCCTCGCCCTGACACACACAGGGGTAACATACACCCTTTTCTGTATTTAACTAAGGGGGTGGGAGGTGCCTATCCATCAATAATCCCTCACAAGTGGGAGAGATCCTACCCAGAACATTTGGGAACTGGGCAGAGAAGTGTGCTGAGGGATGGCTACCCCTGGGGACAAACCAAACTGCGTCACAGAATTCACTGTAAGGGGAGCTGGAGATGAAGCCATGACAGCAGGGTCCATAACAAGTCTCATAAGAGGTGGCAGTCAGGGGCCTGCTCTTGCTCCCTTCCCCTCCCACGGAAGGGTTGCCCCATTACTGCCTAATCCCATTAACAGAACGCCAGCTGAAGCAGCATAGGTCCCATCAAGCCTTTAACAGCCCCCTGCAGGTCTGGCCAGAGTAGTCCCAAGCCATGCTGCTGCAGGAGAGGCTAGGTGTCTCACTGTGGTAGGGTTGGGCTACATGTGTATGCCAGGAGCAGACTCTGCCACCACCCTTCTGTTTTATCTTCCCAAGATAAAGGTAGTTTGCTAAGGCTGGAGGGCTGACTCCACCCAGCAACAGCGCTCTTTGGCCTGGGGACTTGTGTTCTCCTGTATCACTCTCTGACTGATGGGGTGATCTCCTACAGAATAACTAGCTTTAAAGGTTAGCATCTTTAATCACATGGATACTTTGCCCTCTTGTGCAGCACCTTCATGTGAAGATCCCAGAGAGCCTGACATGACAAACACGATTCTAGCCTCACAAGCTATTTGCAAGGTAGGGAAGTGTTACTGGTTTGTACCTATAGATCATGTCTCCACTAGAGAACTGAGCTGATGGGATGATGCTGGTCTAGACACAAACATTTCAACATGTCCATTCAGCATTGCATCCACACTGGTGCTGTTCTAAGCCACTTCCCCTGCAATGTCTTCTGGGTACCTATCCCACAGTTCCCAGCTCAGCTGCCAGCAGCAGTGGATTCTAGGAGATCTCAAAAGGTCACCAGTGGACTGTGGGCCAGTAGGGAGAGGACTATGTGGTCTGCTCTGGTGCTGTCCACACTGCTATCAAACCAATACACGCTGAAATGATTCAGGGTAAATCCAATATTGTGCCCTGCTTAAAGCAAGTCATTTCTATTGGATAAACAGAGGCCCTCATCATGGGCCCCATTATGCTGGGCTTGCGCATCATGTGTGTGTACACACTAGGCTAATCCAAATGCATTTGGCTCACAGGTAAGCCATTGAGAGCACTTACGTGTTGTGGGCCCAACAGGTTTTACAAGCATGCAAGGGGGCCACACAGATCTTGGTAAGGCCCTTTAGTGTAGACAAGGCCATAACATACAGATGGGTAAACTCAGTCCCATAGTGGACAAGGTCACAGTAAAAGAACAGGGACATGGAGTTAGTCTGTGTGTGTGCAAGAGGCCTTCACTCTGCAGTGGGGCTCAGAACGGTTTATATGTAGATGCAGGGCCAGGGGCAGCACTTCATCCTGGAGTGGCTAAGGATGAAGGGATGTGGAGTACAGGTGGGATTACACTGGAAGAGCCAGATGCTTCTAGGCTTGGCCAGCTAGGCCCACCAGACCTGTTCTTGTTCCTTGCAAGGCTCCAGCATCCAGACTGTGAGGAGAAAGCAGGTCTCTCCCCTTTCCCTGCTTCTAATACTGAGCAGATGCTGTAAACTGGTTATTGCATAACAAACATACAGCAGGCAGCAACTGAAAGGAACTTTGACATTAATCAGAGATTTGTTTTCTATTTCCCCAAAAGCCAAAAAAACTAGGATGCAGGGAGGAGATTTAACCCCAAAAGATATGTCTATGCTGCAATTAAAAACCTGTGGCTGGCTGGTGCAAACTGACTTGGGCTCAAGGGGTTCGGGCTAAGGGTCTGTTTAACTGCAGTGTAGATGTTTGGGCTAGAGAAAGTGGTAGGGTCCCAGTCCAGAGATCGGGCAGCCTGAATGTCTACACCGCAACTTAAACAGCCCCTTAGTTGGAGCCCTGCGAGTCTGAGGCAGTTGGCATGAATCAGCCCAGGGTGTCTAACTGCAGTGTAGACATACCCAGTCCCTAAGAGGCTGTTAGACCCTGTCATCTAGCCTGTTCTTGTCTCTAGGTGATGTAAAGATTTTGTCCCAGATATAACCAAAAAGGTGCCCCTACGTGGGCTGTGGGAGGGGCAAATGTGCAGGTCACTAGGATGGTGGCCAGATCTCCTTTATCAAATATTACCAGAACAACTCTGTGTGTCCAGCCAGCTGGGCTGACACCTTGGGATGGCTGCCTATGAAAGGAGCATTATGGTTTAAGGTAAGGCTGAGAGACATCAGTCTGCAGCACAATATAAGCATACTGAATTGGCGGCTTTGAGAAACCTCTGCTTGGGGGGAGGCCTGGGATGGGAATAGCAGGGGATGCAGCACGTTCAGATCATGGCGCATTGGAAGAACAGTGTGGGAGGATGCAGGGATAGCAAAGGTCGTAGCAGGGCAGGAGTGAGAGCACTGGCAGCGCTATGCATGTCAATCTAGGACAGGAACAGCAACAGGAGGACATTAGCAGAGCTAGGGGATCAGGAATGAAAGAGTAGGGGCTGCTGCAGGTCAGAGTGGTGCATTCGTAGAGCTGCATGAGAGGAAGCTTGTCCAGCCCCTGCCCAGGCCCATCTGCCCCTCACTTTTAGAAGCAATACATGCTCTCCATGTTAAATCACTCTACAACACAGAAAAGCTACAGTTAAATCCGAAGGGCCAAGGCAAAGAGAATCCCTGGTGCCAAATGGTTACGTGGCCTTGCACAGACTCCTTCTTCCACCCACGGGGTATTTCATAGAAAGGCAGAGTAGGGCTCCAGACCTGCTAGAACAAGGCCCTGAGCTCGCACAACTGGGCTCCAACCACGGCAGCACTGGCTGGGGAGCGTTAGCATCCCTGGCGGTCCTACTCCCTCTAGCCAGCCACTGCCAGGCGGGGCTTAGGCGGCCTGTTGCCCAGAGGAGGAGATGCCGCAGGAGGCAGGTGGTGGCTTCCTCAGTGGAGGGCGGCAGGGGCTGGGAGTCCGGGCTCCCCCCTCGCTAGATCCGACAGGCTCCGAGCTGGGCCATACGGCGCCTCTGCGCGGGTCCAGCGCGGGGCACCGGGCACCGGGCAGGGACTCCGCTCCCGAGCCCCCTGCGCGCGCCGCACCCGGGGCGGGACGGGACGGACACCTCCCCGGCCGGCTCCTTTCCTGCTCAAGGGCGGGCGCGGGGCGCGGGGCCCGGGCAGGCCGCAGCCCCGGGGCAGGAGGGAGGGGCCCGCGCGCGGGTACCTGGCGAGCCGGCGTGAGGGTCCCATCCACGTCGAAGAGGCAGAGGACGCGCTCCCGGCTCGGCGGCTCGCTGCCAGCCATCGCTGCGGCCCCGGCCGAGCCCCGCGCTGCAGAAGGCGCGCAGGGAGGGCGGGTCGGAGGCGTCGCCCCGTCCGGGCCAATCGCGGCGCACGGGCGGGATGGGATCCGGGGGCGGGGGCACAAGCCTGGCAGCACGTACACCCCGGGCCTGCAGCAGCCGCCGCCTCCCTGCAGCCCCTCGGCGGAGTCCGCTGCGGCCGCCAAGGGAAGGTAGCAACCTCCTGCCCGTGCAGGGCGGCCACAAGGGGCGCGGGATCGCGGCCAGCCCGGCCAGGAGCCCTGGGGGAGGAGGGACGATAAGGCTGCCAGGGCCTCCTGCTTCCCGGGCGCCTCTCCTGCCGAAGGCTCCCAGCAGCTCAGAGACCGTGGGACGTGTTTTATCCTCGCTCGCTACACAGTGGAGCCCCCTTTTCCCCTCCCCCCCCGGCTTGGGTGGAATGGCAGGAGAAAATAAGGGCAGAATTTGGCGCGCCCACCACTAAAGTGCAGCCGTATCTGGGGTGGAGCGGGGTGGCTGTTGACCAGCCCACAGCAGCGCTGCACAAGCTTTCGGGCAGTAAATGAAAACGAAAGTTGCCGATTTTGTTTCTCTCTCTCTTCCACCTCCGTTTATTCAAAGTCTTTAAGCAATTGCACATATGGTAAATACAGCAGCTGTTCAGAGCTCAGCAAGTGCTTTCACTGTGACCGAGCAGCAGATTTTAGAACCTGTTTTTGCCAGGAGAGGGACTGTTAGAGTAGACATCAGTGTCATTTTTTACCCTTTCTGAAAAGTACCCCAGGGGATAGTATCAGTTACGTTTAAGGTCACCCCTAGCTAGTAGCTACAGTTGTGTCACATACCCTTGGGACTGGGGGGTTGGTGGAAAGAGGAATCTAATCCTTTGATGATCATGGAGGCTGGAAAATGATGGGCTATGGATGACCAATCACTTATTCCCATTACAGTTAAATTAACTGCATTTGTAAACTGCGCAAGACAGCAGCTGCTGTGGATGCTGTGATGAGCCTGACGTAACCAGCCTTGTGCTTTACAGCCAAGCAGCTCCACCAGTGAGGAAAGTAAATCAAGATTTCGTCTTAAAAAGCTACCCAATCTCACCACTTCTGGGGTTTGACGTAACACCTGTCATCATGGTATCTATGTGCCACACCAAAACCCTGAACAAAAGGTGTTTTGCCTTTCCCAATTCCAGAGGAGCATGACTGCGTGTTTGATTGGATAGTATCAGTTCTGAGGAAGGCTTTATGGAAAAGGCACGGTTTGATCAGAACAACGCCTGGTTTGGCTTCAGTCTGGTCTCTGACAGAGATCTGCAGCTGGGGCTGTGCCACCAACACTGCTCTGTTCCCAGTGTCTGGGTTATCCATCTATATACAGATACTTACACAGGACTGAGTCACAACAGGAGAGGAGAACCTCACAATAATTAATGAAAACAACAAGGAGTCTGGGGGCACCTTAAAGGCTAACAGATTTATTTGGGCATAAGCTTTCATGGTAAAACACCTCACCTCACTTCATCTGAAAAAGTGGGTTTTTTACCCATGAAAGCTTATGCCCAAATAAATCTGTTAGTCTTTAAGGTGCCCCCAGACTTATTGTTTTCGTGGATACAGACTAACACGGCTACCCCCTGATATTTGACAATTAATGAGCGTTCCTCAGAACACCCCTGTGAAATAGGGGAGCACTAGCCCCATTGTGCATTTGGGAAACTGAGGCATGGATGGATTAAGTGACTTGCCTAAGATCACACAGGGAATCTGTGTCAAATCTGGGAATTGAACCTAGAGCTCCTGAGTGTTTATGTAGTGCCTAAACCACAAGATCACCCTTGTGGAATGTAGTTGACTTGGGGGATTGTGCAGGATAAAGCATTCTTTGCACTAACTAAATCCAAGTATGTTCAGTGCCTTGTAGATTAGGATCAGGACTTTGCACTATGCTCTGAAACAAATGGGGAGCCAGTGGTGTTCACAAAGCCTGGTTGTTGTGTGTCTGTGTTGGCCTTTGCTGCTAATGAGGTGCATGGGGTTAGGGAACAGCATGTGGACTTGCATTGCCAAGGGAACTGCAGTTGGTGTGTCCAGGGCCGCCCAGAGGGAGGGGCAAAGGGGGCAATTTGCCCCGGGCTCCGCAGGGGCCCCCAAGAGAACAGCGGAGGCTCCCGCCCCCGCCCCTCTCCTGGAGCCTCAGCGCTTGATGTCTCCGGCGGAGCCCCTGAGCCCCGCCCTGCTCAGAGCCGCGTGGTGAGAGGGCGGGGCTGGGAGCTCCGCTCCCTCCGCTCGGTGTGGAGCTCCCAGCCCCGCCCCCTCCCCACGCGGCTCTGAGCGGGACAGAGCTCAGGCCCCGCCGGCCACATGCTGCGGCTGTTCCGGCGAGGCGCTGAGACTCCGGGCGAGGAGGGAGCCGGGGGTAAGAGGCTGGGGCCGGGGCGGGGGGGAAGCGGGACCCGCCGCCGAAGCGCAGCCCGGTCTTCGGCGGCGGGGGGCCCCTTCCGTTCCGGGACCCGCCGCCGAAGTGCCCCGAAGACCCGCGGCGGGGACCCCCCCCCGCCGCACTTCGGCGGCGGGTCCCGCTTCGGCGGTAATTCGGCGGTGGGGGGCTCCCGCCGCGGGTCATCGGGGCACTTCGGCGGCGGGTCCCGGAACGGAAGGGCCCCCCGCCGCCGAAGACCCCGGGCCCCTGGAATCCTCTGGGCGGCCCTGGGTGTGTCTGTGGGGTAGCTCATTGTTACTGGCCTGGGTCTTTCTTCTACCTCAACCACTGTAACAGAAGCAGTGGATGCTCAAGAAGACTGCTCTGCCCCATATTGCTTTGACCTGGTTATCAGTTATACCACAAATAATTTGGTCCATCTGGAGTTCGTGTGACTTAGCATTATTATGCAGGCCTGTGCATAATGGTCAATAGTCTCACCTCACCCCGGCTTCTTTTAAAGAATATGTTTTTCCCAAATTACATTCTTACATGGATCACCGTGTTCTTGACATTTCGGAATATTTGCTCTCTTGCTCTCACTGGAATATGCTGTTGGGCTGCAACATCTCACCACATTTCACACTTTCTGATTTATCTTCAATACTTCTTGCTTTCACTAAAATCTGCACCATTTCTTCCAGTTCTCTGCTAGATCCCCTGCCAGACTGAGGGATTCAGGTGACGTCACTTGCTCCATTTTTGTCAAAGATTTTGTTTTCTTCTGATACTGAGTGTTAATACTGTGACCCACAGAAGTGCTGATAAAAGACTTGTCTCTGTTTCCTGGGTTATCAGCTGGCCTGGTCATACAAAAGATAAAACCTTATCACAAAGCAGGCGGCAGTATCCCTAATGTTACCAAGGTGACTACAGTATTACAAGGGTGCAGTGGTCCACTTCAGTGGAGATTTGCTTCTCTTTCGAGGGTGGGACCATCTTTTTGTTCTATGTTTGTACAGTGTGACGGGTTGGATCACAGAAACCCCCTTGGGAGCTGGCAACTGATGAGCCAAGACTACCTCTGCCCCTGCTTTCCCTGCCAGCTCGGGACCTCAGCACCATCTTGCCGAGCCAGACACTCCCGTCTGCTCCAACACAGACCCACGGTCTGAATTACTTGCCCCAAAGCTACAGGTTTACCTGAAAGCAGCTAACAGAAGTGTTCTTATCTTTAACACTCAGATGCCCAACTCCCAATGGGGTCTAAACCCAAATAAATCCGTTTTACCCTGTATAAAATGTATACAGGGTACATTTATACATTGTTCGCCCTCTATAACACTGATAGAGATATGCACAGTTGTTTGGAAACCCCCCCCCCCCAAGTATTAATACAAACTCTGGGTTAATTAAGAAATAAAAAGTGATTTTATTAAGTACAGAAAGTAGGTGGTTTCAAATAGTAACAGACAGAACAAAGTGAGTTACCAAGCAAAATAAAATAAAACATGCAAATCTAAGCTTAATACAGATAATATCTCACCCTGAAAGATGTTTCAATACGTTTCTTTCACAGACTGGACGCCTTCCTAGTCTGGGCACAATCCTTTTCCCTAGTACAGCCCTTGTTCCAGCTCAGGTGGTAGCTAGGGGATTCCTCACAATGGCTCCCCCTTTGTTCTGTTCCACCCATTTATATATCTTTTGCATAAGGCGGGAATCCTTTGTTCCTCTCTGGGTTCCCACCCCCTCCTTCTCAATGGAAAGACACCAGGTTAAAGGTGGATTCCAGTTCAGGTGACATGATCACATGTCACTGTAAGACTTCATTACCCACTAACCAGCACACATGTATACAGGAAGACTTACAGGTAAAACAGAGCCATCTGCAGTCAATTGTCCTGGTTAATGGGAGTCATCAAGATTCCAAACCACCATTAATGACCCATACTTTGCATAATTACAATAGGCCCTCAGAGTAATGTTTCATATTTCTAGTTTCAGATACAAGAGTGGTACATTTATACAAATAGGATGATCACAGTAGATTATAAGCTTTGTAATGATACCTTACAAGAGACCTTTTGTATGAAGCATATTTCAGTTACATTAGCATATTTTCATAAAATCATATAATGTCACATACAGCACCTAACACAGTGGGGTCATGCTTCAGGACCATGACTCCTAGGCGCTATTGCAATACAAATAAGTGATATGAACATACACAGAACTTTCTGTAGAGGTTCTTATACTGTACTCATATCTGAGTGCCTGCCAGTGGTGCATTAAGCAATGTGACTACACATCTGTCATGTGTTGTTTGTTCTCTTATCCTCTCCCCAGCAGGAGAAGCGTGTGTAGTGGAGTGTCTTGTTTTTGATAGGTTTTGTTTTGATCTATATAAGCCTGTTGCTGTGTTTGTGTTGGAGAAGGCAGGTCAAAGAAACAAACTGGTCACTTGGAGCAGAAGATATAGAGGCTTGTAATGGTCCTCAGTTCCTGGGGGAGCTTATTCCACAGTCTCGGACCAGCCCCGGGAAAAAGGGCTGGCTCCCAGAAAAACAAGCTTTACTCTTAGTGGGAAAATCCCAATAATACTGAAAGTCTGACCTTACACCTTTACTAAAGAAGACAGAACCTTGGTAATTAGCAACCAGGAGAGAATGAATCTCAGGTGCTTTCGAATGCACTTTAACTATCCTGTACAACTGACTAATGAAGGACCCCTGGGCTGCTCTGTATCCAAGGAAATAGAGCAAGGGAAACAGAGACACGCCCATCTTCATACAGAAGGCCTTGGTTTGTGCAAGATGTGTATGCATGGGCTTTGTTCTCCCTCAGTTTACCCTGGGCCACAGCTACAGTTCTCTCCTAAGGAGCAGGAGGTGAGGAGGTCACATTCTGAAAGGTGAGCTTGGTCTGGGCTATTTGCTTATCATTTTGGTGATACTGGAATAATCCAGGTATGACTGGAATGAGCTGGGAGGGTATATGGGTAGGATAGCTCCCAGGCATCAGCATAGAATGTGACACTCCCCATCTGATTTCCACCCCCCTTTGCATTTCCAAGTGCCCCTTCCTACATTATCCCTATTAATGGGGGGAGGGATAGCTCAGTGGTTTGAGCATTGGCCTGCTAAACCCAGGGTTGTGAGTTCAATCCTTGAGGGGGGCATTTGGGGAACTGGGGTAAAAATCTGTCTGGGGATTGGTCCTGCTTTGAGTAGGGGGTTGAACTAGATGATCTCCTAAAGTCCCTTCCAACTCTGATAATCTGTCTTTATGTGCTTTAATCTCTGATCTTTTAATCACTCCCATGGAGGAGTCTATTCTACTCTACAGTCAGAGCAAACAGACAGGTAAAGCTGGACTGTATATTAGGTGACAGATGTGAGCAGGATGGACTCCTCTGTTCCAAATGCTGGGCAGTGGAGTTGCAGGGGGTTGGTATTTCCCCAGGCTTTGGTGCTCTCACAGTTGATTTATGCCTGGCCTACAGGGTTCTCTCCATTCTACTTGTGCCGTAGCCTGCTTATGACAATCACATTCTACTAGGCTGGAAATATAGGTTTAGCTATAGGATGTGATCCCCAGGTACACCTGTACACAGGTACAGGTGTTTAGTGTGGCTGGCATGCAGTTAGGTGGCTGAATGTTTATGTAGGTCAAAGAACATGCCCTAACTATGGGCTTGTTTACACATGGAGTTATTACTGATTAACTTTGTGTGAACACTGTTATTCCAGACTAAGAATGCCTTGTTCCTGTTTAGCTTCACCTAGTGGGTTAGATAATTAACTAATGCACATGAGCTATCTCACTGTAAAATCCTAGCAGATACAAGGCTCTGTAGTTCTCACTGCAGTGTAGCTAGGCAAGCTCAAGATGGGTGGAGTGGTATAGTGTTGACCTTCCCTAGTTACATCATGGAGAAAACTGCCTGCCCCTTGTCTCCCCTGGGATTTTACAGCAAGATAACAACATTAACACCCCCCCAAACAGTATGTGTGTTTTGGTAGTGAAGATGAGCGCATGTCAGGCAAGTTCTAGAAGAAACTAGCTTTGTACTGATGTGGCCTCCTACAGCCTTGGGGGAATTTAGATGGAAACACTCATATTTAGAATCCTTAAATGGGGTCATTTGTCAACATTATCTGTTGGGATTTAAGGTTTGTCTCTCTGTAATGAAAGGTGATCTGCAAAGAGGAAAACAATAAATAGAGTTCTGCTTCTTCCCTGGGCCCCCTTTTTTATGTTCCAAATACAGACCTGCTTATGCTTTACCATAGAGGTTCAGGGCATATCTAGGCTGGAAGAGAGTGTGTCACCTCTGCAATGGGAGGTGTGATTGCTGCACATGTAGGCATACCCAAGCTAGCTTGGATCTAGCCAGGGTGAGTCCTTGCTGCAATGACAGCACCATGGGCTTCAATGCAGGCTGTACAAACCCATCCAGGATTCTGGCTAATTACTTTGGTGACTAGCCTATGCTGCTGTGACATCACTGCTATTGGTACTCACGCTAGTTAGATTAAAGCTACCTCAGGTTTGGCTGCATGAGGCAGTCACACCATGTGATTGCAATGGGCACCTATCCTGAGGTGACTGGAGAGCTAGGAAAATGGTGACATCCCAACGAGTGACAGTTGAGCAACTGAGAAACCAAGGGATTTTTTGTCAGACTGTTGACATCTCTTTGGCTGAGATTCTCAAAGCTGTGCAGAACACGTTGCCCCACACCTGTGATTAGTTTCAATGGAAGAGGTGTAGCTAAGTCTTTCCCCTGGGTATAGCCACCAGTGGCCAGCTGCCAGTGAAACCATCAGAGCAAACCCCTCATGTAACCAGGCAAAGCCATGATTTGACAGATACTGTTTTATTTCAACATAGCCACACAATACCTCAGTTGCCCCCCCTCTCATCATAGTCCAAGCAGTTCACACCTTCTCTCACTAACTGTAGTGTTGTCTGATTCATTATGAGACTCAGTTTTAAAAGATGCAGTTCCTGACTGCCAGCCCCATCGTCTCAACCTGCCCTTCTGAAAGCCAAGTCGGACTCTCTCTTGCCTGTGCTGTGGCATCACTGCTACAGATTCTTCAAGTTGTGCTCTGCTCCATGGTTACATTTAGCCTTCGGATCTTAACCCTTTTGGTCCCAATACTCTTAAACATCAGAAAATATTTTGAGGTCTGCTCAGACTGAGTTGGCTTTTATTTATTTTTGACTGGTCTCCTCACAACTAGAAACCTCCAGAGAAGCTTAACTCGATGGCAGAGCCATGGGCAGGGGGAGGGAAGGGAAACCATTGTGGATGAAAGAACAAAGCTTCCTCACCCTCTGTGTGAAACCACAGCCTTCTCGGTTTTAGAGTAGCTGGCGATACGTGCTCTCCAAGTCCTTGCAGTTCTCATTTCAGTTCTTCTTGTGCTCTTTGCTTTCAGTAGGAAGTGCTCAGCTACTGTTGTCCAAAGCCTTCCAGCCTGGGTTCTTGTAGATGCTTTGGATCAGCTTCCAGGCCAGCAGGTGCGTGGCTGAACATTCTAGACTTGTGAGGCTTGCCCATAATCCAGGAAGCTGTACTTTCTCTTTGTAGCATGTTACAAAGATGAGAAACTGGTCCCCCATAAAGATCACTCTTACAAAGTGAATCTCGCATAGATGAGAGGGATGTGGCTTGGGAGACTAAAGACCTAGTACAGCAGCCGCAGTGCAGGGCCACAAATGTGTCTTGGCCCTAGGTTTAACAGGAAGTGGCTGCCTCAGGGTAAACTCAGGCTGTATGCACAGGCTTCATTCCTTGGCATCTCTGAGACCAAGAAGCGAGCCTGCAGTGAAGTGTAGTTTGTGTGGAGACTTGTCCTTCTAGGAAGTGGACTGGAAATGAACTACCTTCAATCACACAGGCTACCAGACAGCCACTGGATGTTCACGAACTTCAAGCATTACTTCCCACTTGGCATTTCCCAGTCTGGCTTTGCAACAGCAGCATAATGAGACCCAAAGTGTTTGTAAGGAATGCAACTTACATAACCATGAGACAAAATAGCAGTGCCATCTAGAGGTAGCTTGTTGTAGCAACTGCAAGTGAGTTGGCATTTTGTCAGGATTTTGCATCTTTCCCACCTATAAACAGATGTCAGACCAGCTTCCCCCCTCAAAATCGGTGGAGTCACACCAGGGATGAATTTGGCCTGTTATGTTCTTCCAAATCTATCTTCCTCATACTGTTTTGGACACCTCTTTGCAAGAGTCTGTGGAGAGTCCAAACCACTCTCTAACCATTCTGTGTACTGTTTAGTACCAGCTGGCTAGGAGGAATGCTCACATTCCTCTTTCCCCCGCCACAGGAATTTGCCCTCTGGGCAGCAGCAATATGTTTAATCATTCATAAGTCATCTGGGCTTGCTGTAAGGCTGTACTTGCCCTGGGCAAACTGTCTGTCATTCTAGTTCCTGAACACTTTGAAGCCTCAACCAAACCACCTGTTCTGGCTATACGCTAGAGATCCCTTGATACATTCCTTTTACAGCAGCTGCTGCTGACATAAAAGCATTGCCCTGTAACAAAGCAGAATGGACTATTTGCTGGCATTCCCCCTTTGGAATAGGTGTCTGCTCTCCTTGAGGCCACTGCTGATAGCTAATGTCTAAGACCAGGGGCGGCTCCAGCCCCAGCACGCCAAGCGCGTGCTTGAGGCGGCAAGCCGTGGAGGGCGCTCTGCCGGCGCCACGAGGGCGGCAGGCAGGCTGTCTTTGGCGGCTTGCCTGCGGAGGGTCCGCTGGTCCCGCGGCTTCGATGGACCTCCCGCAGGTGTGCCTGTGGGAGGTTCACCGAAGCCGCGGGACCAGCGGACCCTCCGCAGGCAAACCGCCAGAGGCAGCCTGCCTGCTGTGCTTGGGGCGGCAAAATCCCTAGAGCTGCCCCTGTCTAAGACCAGCTTTCCCATGCATGAATCTAAGTTTGGTAACTATGTAGCCACCAATTCAACTGCAGTCCTGACTCTGACCCTGTTTGAAATTCTTTGTCCTTTAAATATCAGCAGAATCCAGCTTCTTAGCATTAAGGGGGAGAGGTGGGCATAATTACTATGAATTTATGTGGACAGATGCTGAAGCATGATAACTTGCCTGCATTCTGAGGGTTGAACTGATGGCTAACTAAAATTGGGAAGGAATTTTTCCTTTTTCCCCAGAGCCGTGTTGATGGGAGCACAGGAATTCCTATAAAGCAATGAATGTGTTAAGATGAGATGAGTATTCTGTGCAATCTCTTCCCTGCTTCTGCAAGGAAAGCCAGGCCTTGGCCTCCCTGTTATTAAAAAATACCAAAATACTTGGCTGATATCTTCCATTCAAAATGTTGAGATAACTCGAGTGTGTTCAGGGAGGTTGCAGCATAGGCTCCCTCACTGCCCATTCCCTCTCTTCCTGTCTTAACTCATCTTACCTCCTTCTCTAGCAGCAAAGATTAGGAGGTTTTATTCTTCCTCATCCATTCAATGTTATGAAGGCATCTTACCCAAGTGAGGGCCAAAGAGCATCTTTCAGCAGCACTGACAGGCTCTTCAGAGCTCTGGCAGATATCAAAGAAAGTAGCCATGATGCAGGAGCAGGGTGTGCATGGAAGCACCGTCCCCAAACTTGTCGCTGCTTGTGACCAGCTCTACCAGAGTGAGGTAGCCAGTACTCCCTTCAGCATCACCAAATGACATGAGCTGCTAGGGCAGTTTCCAAGCCCACATCTTGATACTGACAGATAGGCCCTGATGGGGCTCTAGTCACTTGCTTCTGTTCAGGAGCTGTGTCAACACATGAAGTAACACAGAACAACATACTATAATTCTGTTTATTGTAATAGAGAAAAAAACAGAATAAACCAAACACCACTTTCTGCCTAGAGACATCATTATTTTAATGTAAAAATGCATCCCCTGTGTCCAGGCATTGTTCAGCAGCACTGAGGGGAACCCCAGAAATACAAGACAGAAAACAGGAGTTGTGGCAAAGGGGTTCTGCTCTCTTCCAAGAGAAAAGGTTGTTTCCCTGCCCCTTTGTCAGTCAACTCACTGGAAGTGCTTTACTTACATACATTTACATATTTATTTCTCATTCTATCTTATATACCTATAAATAAGTGTTGGTGGGTGGAATGCTGGGTATATGCATCTCAATTTATACATAACCCGTCTGAGGGAGTGGGCTACTAATAAGCCTACAGAGCATCAGGTGAGCTCACTACACAACCATGTTAATTGGTTGGGGCAGAGGGGGCTCACTTTCATGTAATTCATTTATCAAGGAGCCCAGTGTTAGTGTTGAACTCAGGCCCCTTTCTGGGTCCCCCCCCCCCTACAGTGGGACTGTCCCCAGTGCCTGCAAATAGAAGCTGCTGCCGAGTAAAATTTTATCCAGTAACGTTTTTTTTTAAAGTAGCAGCACTATCTGTACTGGGATTAATGGGGCGGAGGGACGTCAGATTCCAAAATACATGAGGTGAATCTGTTCCCCTTCTCTCCTCTCTCCCAGAAAAGATGTAAAAGGTCCTGAAGTTTGCTGGGCAGTCAAGTAAGATCCAGGCTCAAGCCTAGTTAGTGGGATACATTGCTAGGGTGTATGCTGGTCTCCGTTTATACAACAGGAGATGGGCAAGGACTGGACAGGAAGACGTACAGAGTATAGGAAAGCAGAGGAATGCAAAGACCTGTTTGGTGCTGCTTCTGGAGGAGCCGGGAAAGAGAGGCTCTGAAAACCACTCACTTTAGAACAGTTTCTGCAGACTATGCATTTTCTGGGTTCTGGGAATGTGTGTGCTAACCAGGAGCGGTTTCTAAAGGGCATGTGCTCCCACTGCTTAGGTTCTACCGCACCTGGAGTCCAGATTCATCACAATGAAGGGCTGAGGAAGAGGACTGTTATGTTACAAGGAGAAGATGACACAATGAAACACATTCTGGATTGCACTGACCATTCCCCTGCACCTTGTGTAGTTATATACACTTTATCAGTCTGACTTAATAACACATTTTACACGCACTATGTATTTGTGTAAAGGACTACACAACATGCACGGCAACAGCAAACAAACTAAAGTCATCCTCTTCCTCCCAAACAGTGTGCACCACTTATAGTTGTTAGTGAATAAGTGCATCAGAAATTGCTCTCCAAAGGATATCCTTTTGGAACTGTTATCAAGGGTAGAAGTCTAACAGAGCAAGGACACAACTGCTTTAGGATCTTAGGAAGTGTCCTGTGCACCGGTATGATTAGAGGTTGAGGCAGGTCTGGACTAAGCTTGGAGCAGTTCTTTGCACAACAAGACACTGGGCGAAGGGTTCTGCACATGCAAGGTCCTCCTTTTGGCAGCATCTGGGCCAAGTACTCCCCATTACAGAGTATCAGCAACACTAGTGGCCATGGGGAAGTTCCCACTGTCGCGTGACTATCTTTCTTGCATTCTCTCTCCTAAATAGTTGCGGGAGAATCAATGGGAGGAATATATCTATACTTGAAGGAAAGATAGCACAAATTACCCCTTCTTTCCTTTCCCTAACCTCCTACCCACAAGAGAGTTAAATGGAGAGGCCGCAGTAATCTTAAATCAGGGGAGGATGCTGTTCTGACCCAACCCTTTGCCTGCTGTTCCGCCTTACCCACCTCCAATGTTAGGCATGTGTATCCCTTGAAGTGTCCCTGATGCCCCATGGAAAAGTGGAGAAATTCTATTTAGAGACTGTTCTGCTTTTGTCTTGCTCATCCCTCTTCTTCTTTAATTTGGGGAAATTTATATGGAAACCAGATAGCAGCTCCTGCAATGCTTACCCGCTGTTTTCTTCACACATTTAATCAGACTCATCTGTGACATCACACAATTGCCATGGAAAGGATTATGGTGTCACAGAAGGCTGGGACCTTAGTGCTTATGTTGTGACTGCAAACAGATGCTGCAGACTGTTTGCAAACCTTAGATTAATGTGCAGCTGCCATGTTGTTCTTTCCTCACTGTGCATGCAACGCTGGCTCAGCAGGGCAAGAACAGGCCCCATACAAAGGTAGTCAGTCAGTTTCAAGGGGTTCTGCACAGGGGCCTGTGAGCTTGCTTGCTATGGGGAGAAGGAAAAGTTTCACTTCATTTTGCTTTTACTTGACCCTTATTTTCCCCTGATTGAAAGGGATACTGATCTTTTGGAGATGTCCTGTCCTCCACCCCTTAATTCCTGGATCTAGCATTATGAGGCTAGTGGTGACACTCTGCTGCAGCCACCATCCAACTCATACCTAATGTCACTGAAGACTGTAACACTGAGAGGCTAGCAGGTTTTATTCAGCTAGGACACCTTTCCCCTGAATGTTCTGACTAGGCTAGGTTAACTTCTCCACTTGAGCAAACAACACAACATTAATGGAATAGTGAGAAGGTTTTAATATTGGGGGACCCACTGCAGTATTACAAAAGTCACTGTACTTCCTGTTAGACTGCAGCAAATATCCCATAATATGGGCAGTGAAAAAGAAAAAAGATGCAAGTCTGGCAAGGGATTGCTAGGACTCTTAACCCAGTGCCTTCCCTTGGGTACCCCAAATTGAGTAATGGGCTCTCTAGTCTCCATAGAATGAATTCCCACATCTCCAGCAAGGGGGCTATTTAGAAAGCATCAGTTTTCACAGACAGGACAGGCTTAACAAGTTAGAATAATGCTATTAGAAATTATGGCAATCTTTTTGGTAGCATTGTCCTACATGCAACCTGATAAGTCATCTCCCTGGGAAATCTGAAAAAACAACTTGTTAGTTCCTTGGAGACGATGCTGATGTGAAATTATAAAATAGAAATCTGGTAGATTTGTGTGTTTAAAAAGGAAAAGCCTGGTGAGGCTGGGCACATCCATCCATTCTTGTTAGCTCTGTCCATTATGTCTGCGGAAGGTATTCCCACCAGGTGGCTGGATCTGGATGGAGTCCAGGAGAGGCCTCAAAGCTTGTCCAAAGGGTCTGAGGTGGCCAGGAAATTAAAAAAAAGAAAAAAGGACACTTACAGATCTCAAAGTGATCATGCTACATATATACAAGGATTTCTCATGCACCCTTGAAATATAGCCACTTCTGAAATAGAATGAGATGGCCTTTATAAAGGCAACTTCATAAAATCCTGTTCTTCAGTGAGTTACTTTATACGGTTTAATTTAACCAGTTAAATAAAACTTGCTACAGCAGCAACTTTAAATGTTTGTTCAAACTCTAGTTTTCATGAGCCAGTTCCTTGAATCCTAACATAAAAGTAGTGTCAAGATAGCTGTACCTTGTCTGATACTAATGTTTAGTAATGCATCTAGTTACCTGAAATGATCAGAATATGATTTTGCAAAGCAGTTTTCCATTAAGTGTCAAACATCATTAAATAGTGGAGTAGTAGCTATCCAACTGAAACTCCTAAGAGAAAGTTAGGGAGGCAGAATGTCAAATTTGAGCTAAATTCAAACTTGGCCAGAAACATAGTGTCTATCATCAGTAACCTTGGAAAAAGGGCCATGGGATCTCTAATGGTCACAAGTGTCCAAACCTTAGTTTAGTATCTCATCTGAAAGATGGCATCTCTGGCAGCAAAACCACCACTAGCACCTCTGTGCAACTCTGGATCAGTATTCACTGAATAATTCCTACTGAGTCCTGCAGTATCTGAGTTTTCCTTGAAGGTCGCCTATTCAAGTATATACTAGATCTGACTTTGCTTAGCTTCATCTTACAGCCCAGTACAGGAGAAATATTTCTACCAACTGACCTTGCGTGTCATAGTCCGGTACAATGCTGTTTGTGGTAAGAGGAGAACTGGATGGTACAACTCTCCTTATTGACTCAACTGAAAGTGCATACCAAAGGAGGCTGAGCTAGCCTCTGAGGCAGTGAGATCTACAAATCTCAGTTGTGATGAGAAGGGATGTTATAGAACTTTCACTTATTTCCTCTCCTCCCATCCAGCCCCTGCTTTTAAGCATCTCAAAAGCAACTTCAAAGCTTTACCTCCATAGGGCAATATGGCAAGCCTCAACACAGTGATGGCCCTCTGGGGCAGGAAAGGTGACTCATTAGCGATGCCCACACCCTGCCCTGAGATGAAGACATTGCTTATTTTAATTTCAAAGAGGTACTAGTATCCTTAGCCACTGGCCTTTATACGGCTCTCTGACCTCTTATATACATCTTGTCACGTGATTAAAAAAAAAGCCATAGGGAGGCAGTTAGTTTACATTCATTGATGGTAGAAGAAAAGAATCTTCCACCCTTCCCTCATCATGACAGGGCCAGTCATGGTGTGGAGACTGTAATTGCATATAAAGGCCCAAATAAATGAAGTGGCAACCGCTTCCTGATCTCATGAGGTACAGCAGGTGCCAGTCCCCACCTAGGGCTTACCAGATGTGGCAGCAAACATCCAGACATCAGCATGAAGCAACATACTACAGATAGAAACAGAGAAGATTGTACTCACGTGGAAAGGACTTCGGACGGAAGGTCAGTGATGTAGGAAGGGATTTTTCTTCCTGTCAGGAACTGCGCCACTTCGTTACTAAAGGTGTTGCAGTTATGTTCAAAGAGGTTATAAGACTCTCCTCTGTGCCCAAGAGAGGAGTTCAAGCAGAGAAGAGAGAGAGTCAGCAATAAATACCGTAAGAAAAGGAACTCAAACCAATAATCAATTACATCAGCATCATTCATCCTAAAGGACCCTAACATGATTTAGACAACACACACAAATCCGCTCTCTCTCCAAAACTCAGCTGAGTTGGGGGTGGAACGTGGCAGCCATTCTGCACTACTGGCACTACACAACAGCCTTCTGGAGGAGAAATGAGTACCAACTTCTTCAATTGAAATTACAGAAAAAATAGTAGATCCAAGTAATTACTGAGGTTGGAATTTCACCGGGACACTAAGTATTATTGTTAATTGCTTTTGTGAGAAGTGCCCTTGGCTTTCTAATGAACACAGGAAATCAGAATCTTGGTTTTACATATCATCTGAAAGAGAGGACTGTTTCAGTACTGGCTCTCATGGTAAAGTGCCCCTATTGAACGAACACTATTTCCTCCATCATGTAGGTCTTCCATAAAGGTCTCTCATCCAATACGTACCAGGCAAAACCCTGTTTGCTGTCAGTACTCAATGTGGGCTCAAGATCCAGTGTTGCAGGCATCCTGACAGAATTCTTTTCCAGCCTTGATCAAGGCCTGGGTCCACCCAAGTGTTACGTAGCTTGCAGTTGATCATGTGCCAGTTCTAGCCCCATTATTACTTATTATCTGGTTAGTACTAAACAGCATACTACAGGCAGATGAAGCTTTGTGTTAATGAGACAGGCCTTAGGACCCCCACCCCAATTTTTTTTTTTTGGCAAAGAAATGTTAAAAATAAAATAAAAGCTATAACTCACCGGAACATGGATTCTCCCAGTGAGGACAAATATTCCAGGAAAATTTCTTCTGTAACTTCCGTGCTCCCCAGGTCTACAACTGAGTCTGGGGGCCCAAGCAATGTCCCTCCCTGTGAAATGCACAAGCAAAAGAAGATGCTAAATGGACAGAATGGATTCTGATGGAGCACTCCAAGGGGTGGGGATTCCTGCAGTCCAGAATGCTGCTGACATAAACAAACTAACATGGTTTGCCCAGGAGCAGGGAAAGGGGCTTACAGTATCAGATTCAGAGCAAACTATTCTGTCCTCAGCTCTCCCCGGTTAGAGAATGAGAGGAACAAGACACTTCATGTGGCTTATTTTGCAATTTGCGGCTGTGTTCTCCATGCTGTTCCAGAACTGTGTGGCGGACCTGTGTTTTAAGGTGCTTTCAGAGGGTGAACTTTGGGCTAACTGGAGAGGATATCAAGGTAGTCAATGTGTGTGCATTTTAAATACTGTGAATCACCAAGGTCTAACTATAAAAATCCTCCATTTAGTGCCAACCAAGGCAGCCAAGGGGTGGCTGAGCTGCAGGAAGCTTCTTTCTTTTCAGAATGCTGAGCACAGGAAGCCCCATAGTTTGTTTCGAACTCTGGCTGATGTAAACCTTAACTTGTGGTTGGGACCAAACCCATTGTGCAGGGTCCCTTTTCCCCAGCTGACCAGCCATCCTGACCCTTAGCACCTCACCTGGCTGAATCTTGCAATCTCTTAAGACTAAATACACTTGTATACTTTTCCTAAAGGGCAAACACAGGACACTCCTGATTAGAGAAACCATATGGGAAGAGAAAAGAGTAGAGCTAGGAAAAAGTCCCAAGAAAGCTGAACTTACAGGTGCACAGCTGGAAATCCCACCACTGCCATAGAAGAACTCATCCTTATGGACAATTATGGAGGTGTGCCTGTTGAGGGAGAGCAAGGAGACATGAAAAGGAAGCCATATGAAAGAGGAGGAGGAAATGTTTAACCACTCATGCTTATACACAAATGTTTAACCACAGCATATAAACCAATATGAGTGGATGAAAGACTAGAACTGTAGTACATGTTGTCTAAGATATTATTGAGGCAAATAACTTAAAGTCAAGAAAAGATTGAGACCCTTCTATGAATAGGAATGTCGTCTGCTAGGACACTAACCAGAAGAAAAATGGTCATACTGGTTATCAAGCCTCATGCTACACTGCAGGTGGGAGTGAATGGCTCAGCCAGGATCACCATGATACGTAAGACACCAGAAAAGGTGGGAGAACCACCCCCAACAGCTTTCCTTTTCCAGCCATATGCACTGAAGGACAAAACTTCTCTCATGCGCAGTTAGAAACCTGGGAAAGTTTGGGGCATGAATTACCCAAGGTCACCATATGGACAATGGCTGGATGATTGGGACTGGAAAAGAGTTGAACAGTGAGTGGGATAGTTGGATGAGGGAGGACAGGGTGGTTGACTGGTGAGGGAGGATGGAAGACGTTGGCCAAAGGGCCCATAATCCTGGATGGAGACTTTGGTGAGTTGGGCATGACGGTGCTTTATCTATTGGAGAACATATTTTTCTAAAAAAATGTACATATAGCTACTAAGTAACCATATGGTGTTATTTTTGTAACCTTCGTCTGCAATCCTCCTATTTTCACCTGCTCTTGGTGCTCTCATGTTAAGTCATGTCTGCAATCAGAAGCTAAGTTGTTTGGGACAGAGACAGTATCCTGTGTTTGAAAAATGACCAGTACATTTTGGGTGCTACTGCAATAAAATATGTAATAATAAATTGTTGGTATTGAGGTCCATTGATAAGAACTGAAAGGAGATTTGCACAATGCCTAATTCAATGCTATCAATCTTCCTTCTAGTAACTCTAAGAACATTCAGAAAGTACCTCAAACTCTGTTCAGTACCAATGTGTTCCTTCAGATCTAAAATATTTATAATGTCATATTGGAAATGCTACCCAATGTCTAACACACATTTATGCAAGTTAAATCTAGTCACTTACCAGATCCCATCCAGCTGTTTCCCTGTATGTAGAGAGAAGGAGAGAGTCATCGGCAACTTCCTTTACACAGTTCAGTCTACTTGCTGTCACTCACCTATGCATCTCTCACCTATTACCACATCTTGCCTTAACCCCAAGCTGCAAACTTAATGCCAAAGGTGTATCTTTCTAAAGCAGTGGTTCTCAACACAGCCTACATGTACCTCTGGGGATACACACAGGTCTTCCAGGGGGTGCATCAACTCATCTAGATGTTTGCCTAGTTTTATAACAGGCTACATAAAAAGCACTAGCAAAGTCAGTAAAAGTAAAATTTCATACAGACAATGACTTGTTTATACTGCTCTATATACTATACACGGAAATATAAGTACAATATTTATATTCCAATTGATTTATTTTATAATTATGTGGTAAAAATGGGAAAGTAAACACTTTTTCAGTAATAGTGTGGCTGTGACACTTTTATATTTGATTTTGTAAGCAAGTAGTTTAAGTGAGGTGAAACTTGGGGGTACGCAAGACAAATCAGACTTCTGAAAGGGGTACAGTAGTCTGGAAAGGTTGAGAGCCATTGTTCTAAAGCAGGGATTGGCAACCTTTGGCACGCGGCCCACCAGAGTAAGTCCCCTGGCGGGCCGGGGCTAGTTTGCTTACCTGCCGCACCCACAGGTTTGCCGACTGCAGCTCCCACTGGCCACGGTTCGTCATTTCAGGCCAAAGAGGGCTGCGGGATGCGGCTGCCAGCACATCCCTCATCCTGCACCACTTCCCGCAGCCCCTATTGGCCTGAAATGGTGAACGCCAGTGGGAACTGCGATCAGCCGAACCTGCAGACGCGGCAGGTAAACAAACCAGCCTGGCCCGCCAGGGGGCTTACCCTGGCAGGTCGCATGCCAAAGGTTGCCGATCTCTGTTCTAAAGGATCAGGAAAAATTAGCTTTTTTTCATTTAGTAATGAACTGTAGCGCTAGTGAATGGTGCCACACTGTCTGCACTGGTGACTTAATTTCTCTGTTTACTTGCATAAGGAATTGGTAGTGCTAGACTTCTCTGCCAACATACATCGTCCTAACCCTGAATGGGCCCACTTCTGGGGGGAAGAAGAGAGCACCATTTCAGTGGCCCAGTCAGTGCTTGGCCTCTAAGCTTAACAACAAAGGTGCTCAGTCAGTACCAGGTATACTACTAATACCAATTTCACATAGTCCATTATACACCCATCATATAATAATGAATTTCCTTTTCAGTCTCTACTGATAAACAGCCAGATTGGAACTGGTGACCTAGAAGTGAAGGCTCTGTAGCTCATTCTCAGTATCTCTTCTTAAAAATAAAGTATGGGACTGAAATTTAAATAGGCTTTAAAATTATAACCTACCAAATCTGTTGTTTTCAATCTACCACCTTATCCATTTTGTGACTTCAGCCAGCAGCAACAGTTAAAGACTTGTTGCAAAGATCACTGAATTCAAAAGATGAAATGAAAAAAGCCACTTTGGTTTCAGCTTATTTAGAAACATGGAAATCTGCCTCATGACACTAATTAGAAAGTGACTAAAGAAACAATACATGGAAATTGACTTGAATCAGTGCAAGAGGAATTGGAGAATGGACAATGGAGAATTATACATACAGTGTCTATTCTCATGTGTTTGTACATCACCTAACATAACTGGACCCCTATATGCAGTATTAGAATATAAATAATAATTTATTTGAAAGAGAACCCAATAGTGTCTCCCTTGCAAAGATAACCTGTACGGCTTTTTAAAAACAGGATTAGGGTAGATTAAAACGTTTCAAATATTTACATCTTGAAACTAAATGTGAAAATAGCTTCCTCCTTCATTCATGATGTCAAGAATATAGTTCAGAATTCAGTGTTTTCTCCGGCAACAGGTGATGACTCTGTCTAAGTAGTACAGATAAAATAAACTTCAGCTGCTAGTTTATAGAGACAGAATCCTGGCAGCAGGTTGGAGAGGAAGGAACTAGTTTTCTAAAATTTGATTTTCTATGGTAATTCTCTCTAGAAATATATTCTATTAAACAGGGAGGATGTCAAGATAAATTGTGTTTTAAAGCATTCCTTTACATGTGCGAACGCCTAAGATTCCTAAATTGGAAATGTTTTTAAAATCAAGGTCTCTTCACTATTTCTGCTGTTAGTTTTTGTACTTCATTCATCGTAGACAGTGAAGCTCTACTGGACAGTTCCACTTACTGATTATAATTTGTTAGTAAAGAGAAGTTGTGCTTGGATTCCCAATACTGTAGGGGAATATCAACATAAGATCAAGACATTTTAAGTTGCTTTTTACAAAATTTACTAAAATTTAGGACTAAGGTATTTGATAGCCTTTAGGCCTTGAGTCATCAAGATACTTAAGCATATGCATATCTTTAAGCATGCAAGTAGTCCTATTAATCACATATTTATATACTTTGCTGAATCAGAGCCTAAGAGATTTGGGAGCCTACACAGGGTTTTTTTTTTGTTACTTTAATTTTTTTAAAAGATTTCTGTTTCAAATAGTTATCTTGCCAACCTAAACACTATTTATGGGGGCAAGAAAATAGGTTAAAGCTCATGAGAAACAATTCCACTGCCCCCCAATTAATTGTGTGAATTTGAAGAATTACTAGACTTTATTTACTTGTTCTGTGACTAAGTTAGGACACAGGTTCATAGTTAGGATACAAGGTCACTTTTAGACTAGAAACTGAGCCTGTATAATTTTAGAATCCAATCAAACCAGATTACTTCCATGCCTGGGTTTATCCAGAAGGCCACACAGTGGGAAGATTAGATGGCTGTGAATCATCCATCTTGTTGGCACAGTTAATTTATTAATCTAGAGAGTTAGGGGATGGAGTGTATGCATGTGCAGGTTTTTAATCCCAAATAAAAGTGGAGTTTGTAGATGGACCAGGATTAATAAAATCCAAGAACAGTGTACTAGTAATGCATGAAGGGATTATATAAGGAGACAGCAACTACTCAGGATACCAAATACTCTGACCGGGATGCAAAACTGGTGCCTACACTGGCACAAAAGTGAAAGCAACACCTGTTTCCTCAGCTGGGTAGCAGGGAAATAAGGTGCTATTAAATTTAGCATTTTTAGTTGCTTAGGATGCCACCTCATTTCTGAAAGAATATTGCCTTACTTTGTTGGCACTGTGCTGCAGTTTCACTGAGTCTGCATCTGAATCTCATTCCCAGAGGTGGCTGGGAGTGTGCAGAGATAGGGTGTATGGGGGAAGGGTAGAGTATTTCATTTTCAACCAATCCTCTTTAGCAGATGCTTTGGGGCAAAGCTGATTCAGTCTTGCTCTGGAACCATCCTGTTCTCTCATTTAAATCATGAGGCACTGGATGGGGGATAGAAGAAAAAAGGCAGGCGATAATTCAAGTAACAGTTATCCCCTGCTCTCAGAGTCTTTATGGGCTAGTGGGGTGGGAAGGATGGTAGTGCTGGTTGAATATTCCATCAAGAACTGTTTCAACAAATATATTCCTAATTGATTGACTGATTTGCACAGTGGTGCGTACATTAATCCTCACCATGAATCTCTCTTAATATTAGGGTAGCTTGTCCACAATCAGCTTCCAGTTCTCGTTTGCCCCCACCCCCTCCTGGAAGAATAAGACCAAACATCCTACGAATGGAACTTCCACTGCTTTCCCATTGGTGAATACACCTCTATTCCGATATAACACAACCCGATATAACATAAATTTGGATATAAAGCAGTGCTTGGGGCGGGGCTGCGCACTCCGGTGGATCAAAGCAAGTTCAATATAACGCGGTAAGATTTTTTGGCTCCCAAGGACAGAATTATATCGAGGTAGAGGTGTATTTATTATTTTACTGTTTTAAAGCTAGTTTAGTTGGACATGCTAAAGTAGTCAAAGCACATCCCAAAGGCTGAAAGGTAGAGCAAGTTAGATAAATGCCATTGCAGTTTTGGATTACACATATGACATCACAGACAAAGAAGGTGATAATCCCTAGATGTAGTAGAGACTACAGTGTTCAGTAGTGCCTACCTCAATATCAGAAAGATGTCTGGTAGATTGGAAGGAAATTCATGGAAGAGTAACACCAGAAAATGGATTGGGGGATGGAAGGAAAACTATATGTGGCCAAAGAACATGATTAAGTCACTATAACATCTTTTTTGACAATGCTATAGAAATCTAGAATTGTCCAAGTTCAGCATTCAGCTACTGTGGTGATGATCGTTCTAGAAAGTTCTATAAGGTAACTTTACAAGTATTTGAGGGAGAGGACTGATCCTTGAGCTTTGTACTGACACATTTTAACACAATACCCATTACTACTTCAGGATTCCTCTAGCCTATCTGAAATTGGCAGGCAATTATGCCTTTGCTGTGGTGGGTCCTATGATGTGGAAACTGCTTCCCTTTGATACACATCTCATTCCATTCTTCCCCTCCTCTAAAACACCTTAAGACCCTTTTGGTCCTATATTTGTCACCTTCCTTTCCAATCTTTATTTTAAATGCATTTGTATTTTAAGAAGGTGGCATTATGAGGAATTATCACACTAAAGAAAGAATCACATTATTAGAGCTAAACTGAGTAAAGCAAAGAAGAAGATACTGTAAGGAGTAATCCTAGACTGGCTAGGGATGATGAGGGTTTAGAACTAAATAATCTAATACATTATTTCCCTGTCTAATTTTTGTATTCCATGAAGCTCAAGAGTCTCACATCTGAACTGCTCTCGGCTCCAAAAGGAACAAGCTATTGGCTGCATGAGATCCTCATATAAAGCCAATCTATGGAGTAGTGCCAAACCGCTTTTGTGGCCACTTAAAAGGGAATGAGATGTATTTGGGGAAAGAAGGTACTTTTCCCATCTACCTACTTTGGGGAGATCTGTGGAAAACCACTGAGGTCAGATATGGCAATAGAGAGCCCACACTAGAGATTTACTGTCACACAAAGAATAAAAACCAAGATCTATCTTTGGGACAATCCAATCACCAAATTCATATGATCCCAAATATTCTGAAGTTTGCCTTGTCACTGTGACAAAGCAAGCCTAGTGGTCATTATTCCAGGAACTCATGACAAGTTGCCCAATCTCAGCTGGTTATTAACCATCACTAGCAATCAGTATTTCCCACACAACTGTGGACTCTGATCCAATTTGTAATTTTCTTTTTCTTTCTGCAGACTCCTATAAACTGTTTTTCAAGTACATTATTTTGCAATTATTGGGTATTGTAAAAATCATAGCATACTTACTACCATTCAGGAAAAAAGTAAATAAAGAATAAGTGCTAAATGTATCATTCAGGAACTCATAAAGCAGCAAAATACTAAGACTGGAATCTTATGTCATACCAGAACTGGAATGCTTTGGTTTGGTCTGCATATGAATTTGCATTGTAATAACACAAGATGTGAATGAACATTAGTTTAGTTTTCAGTACAAACCTGTGGATGGACACTTATTCCAGAAGAAGCATGGCTAAAGCTGATTTAGTTAAACTTTCTCACATTTAGTTAAATAATTGCAAATTTGTGTGTAAATCAGGCTTTAGAGTCATACTGATATTTCCCCTCCAGCCCAAAATAAAATTTAGTCACTAAAACTATTACAAGAGAAAGTTACACCCTTGCCAGTACAATGGAAAAGAGCTTGATGGGAGAAATAAGTATGTGTAATTATTTTGAAATTATCCAGCAGGGGGTGGGATAGCGGAATGCACACCTCTCAAAGCTGCTACTTCTGTCTATCTGTCATGGACAGAATTAATCGCTTTGGGTCTCAACAGGAATGTTTTCTTCTCAAACTCACAAACTCACTGTTAGCATATATGGGCCTTTATGCTGAGTATAATTCAGGCTTTCATTTTTATTTTTAAAAAGCCACAGGAAAGCACAACATTTTTCTCTCAGGACAGACAGATGAAGTTACTGCCAGCAGTTCACAGTCCATAGGGCCATCTACTCAGATACTGAGGTGGCTGGGAAGGCTGATATATACTGTTAGTCTGACATGGGGCAGACAGGTACAGGTCTTCCTCTTCCTACAAGGCCACTTCACACTTCAGAAACCATACACAAGAGACACAATTCCTCAAAGTCATCAAACTTTTGATCAGTCAGTTGACAAAGGACAAGTTCTTGGTAAGAGAGTTGACAGTGATATGCATAAACTATTGTAGCCAGATTGGTAGGATACATGGCCTAGTATCCACCACAGACAGTCGAGGGTGTATGGCCTTATCATGAGTCACAGTACAGCATCAACCTATTAGAGATGAATGACATTGCAATGAGTGAAAAGCTTTGTCCTCATTCAGTCTCTCTCATAAGGAAAGTCATTATGGTCAAGAACCAGTTTTCCACTCATACCCAGGGGAGACTGAAATGATCTCCCATAGCCCCATTTTTTAAAAAAAAGTTTCAGACAAAGGAATAAAACACAATCCCCCTTCATACAGAGCTATGACACCTGACAGATCTTATCCAGCTGTATTGTATAGGGTCCTAAAATAGATTGCTACCAGGATAGAAAGTCAATATTCTTCAAAGTTCTGTCTCATGGTCAACAAGTATTTTTGCAACCTCAAAGTACATGGAAATTTCAGAGAAGATACTACTAAAGACAGCATCAGTTCCATAATCCCAAACAATGTTCAGTTCCTTCCTGGTACCAGATACCCACCCTGTACATCTTTTCAAACCCTTCCAGGAAATGCTTTCTGGCCCTCAAAATAATTTGTCTAATTACCAGTGCCTAAAACAGAGAAATTTCTTAGTGGAGAGCTCATGTAATAGATCTACCATTTGGCATATTCCACAAGGACAAAGTAATCCGCATAATAGCCAATCTTAAAACTGATGATAAAATATGTGTGGAAATACCAGAATGTAAGAAATGATTATTTTTACTAGTGCCCCTAAATCCACCATACCCAGAAGAAAGTAGTGATGGGTGTCAGCATCTTAGGTGTCAGCAAGGTGGTTACAAGCTATCGGATCCAGGACAAAATCCTTCCAAAAGTTTGACCTCACTCATCAGCCAAGTTATGATTAAATCTGCCATATTAAAGTTGGTAATAGAGCATTTCAAACAATTAGCAAAGGGCCTGCACCTCCTTTACTCATAAAGTTCACCCATTAAGATCTTGGAGAGAAAAATCTAATATCTCTTGTGAAAAATCTGTAAAGTGGTAATAAATTCATACACTTCCAGGAATTGCTCTTTAGACGCACAACTGTCACATAGTGTAGCATTTGGCACTGGATCGCTGCCCATGGTAGCATTCAGTACTTCTACCACAGATCTCTATAAACTGCTTGATACAGGGATCTATTCTAGCATATTTCAAAACAGGATCCGTCCCACCCTAATGTGATTTTATCACTAGTGTTACACTCATCTGTGAACTGTACTGTACCGTGTCAAACGGAAAAATGTATCCATGCTGCCTTGAAAAATCTCGTTTCTCCTAGATAAAGGGCCACAGCTCCACTCCACCACGGCACAATCCCTGCGAAGGAGCCTTTGTCCCCTCGGGGCGCAGGGTGTGTTTGCTGGGGGGCTCTGCAGTTGCCAGCACTCTGGCGGGACACAGGTTACTTTGCACCTTGGGAAGCCGCCCCAGCGTCCGACTCCCAGGAGTGACTTGCCTCCAGGGCAGCAAAGGGGGGAGACCAAAGAGGCCGCCGGGGGCAGGATCCGGGACCATCCTCCGCACGACGGCCCGGCCTAGCGCTCCCCCCATCCCACGGCCTCGGGGGCCCCGCCCCGTCCCAACCCCCCTCACCCCAGCGACCCTGCCCCGGGCCAGCCCCCGGCCTTACCCAGCATGAGGGGGCTGAGGCGCCGGGCCATGCCCTTGGACAGGTCGTAGACATAGAGCTTCACCGGGTGCAGGGCGGGCGGCGGCTCCATGGGGGGGACCGGGTCCCGGGGGGGGGGGATATGGGCCCTGAGAGGGACTAGGAGGCTCTTTGCCCGGGGGACGGCGGGCGGGCGGGTGCCGGCCGAGCGGAGGGAGGGGGGGGAGGGAGAGCCCGGGCCGGCCCCGCTACTTCTGGGTCCACAGCAGCGGCGGCACCAACTGTGAGGTGACAGAGGGGGCGGAATGGGGAATGCTCCCTCTGCGCATGCGCCACAGCCATAGCCCGGCCGGGCGGCTTGTCACTGCGCCGCTATGGAACCCGGCGCCGCTGCTGAGGCGGAGCTACAGCTAGGGCGGGGTGGGGCTATGCCGTTAGGATGCGGGGCTTTTGCTGGTGGGAGGGGCTATTTCATGAGGAGGGGGTACATGAGGTAAGCGAGCGGGACTCCATCTTGTGGGCGGGGTTAAGGCTGGGCCCCGCTATTGGCTGGAACGCGGTGATGCCCCGTGAAGGTAGCGCTTTCTGGGCGATGAGTGGGCGGGGCTGTAACCTGGAGCTGAGCGGCCGGCTCGAGAGAGGCGGTAGAATGTAAGGGGCGTGGCTTCCTCGCAAACAATCGCGTGGGGGCGTGGTTTCCCTCGGGCCACACCCACTTTCGCAGGATTGGGTGGGATTGTTTCCGGGGGGGGGGGTGTTCCGGTTTCGGTGAGTTGCTACGGGCACAGGTAATAGCGGGAATCGCTTCTTCGCGCGGAGCCGAGCTGCCTTAGGGGCTGTCGGGGCCCCGCCTTGTTCTCTACCGATCCCCCCCACTTAGGGGGCTGCCGGCCCTCCCCCCAGTGCCCACGAATTCCCCCTCCCCCGGGCTCCCATTGCCGGGCGGCGCTGAGCTATGGCTGCCCGCAGATGTTCCCGCCGCCTCGCGCCCCACATCCCCGGGGCGGGTGTCCGGTCCGGCCTCCTGCTGCCGCTGCAGGGACCCGCCGTGCCCCCGCCCCCGCCCGAGTTCGGAGGGCGGGTCGCGGCTGATGGGCAGCTCGGGGCTCGCTCTGTTGCGGCGCCCCGCGCGAGGCGCTCGCGGCGGGCTGGAAACCAGCGAGAGGGGGCGTGTCCCGTTCGCTTCCACTGGCACGAGACCAAGGGGGGTGGGGGGGCAGCAGCAGCAATTCCAGCCAGGCCGTTATCCCGCCAGCGCTGCTTCGCGCGCCCTCCCCTGCTGGCTGCCGGGGCGCGGGGCCCAGCTCCCCTCCCCCTCGCGGCCCGGGATTCTCCAACCGCTCCTGGCGTGGACAGCGGCGCCGGGAGCCCGCGCTCCGCCTGCAGGCCGCGTCCCGCTCAGCCCCGCGGTTGGCTTCGGCCATCGCTTGCGTGGCAGTAACATTCGGGGGCGTCTCTGGTGGGTTAGGCTGCGGCTGCGCTGCTGGGGCGTAGGCGCTTCCCACATAAGGTGACCAGACAGCAAGTGTGAAATATCGGGCTGGGGGTCGGGGGTAATAGGGCCCTATACAAGACAAAGCCCCAAAGAGCGGGACAGCTGGTCACCCTATTGCACACGACACATTTAAGTCGACCGAAGTTAAGTCACGGTACAGCCACTGCAGTCATTACTCGGGGGGTTCGTGTCTGCGCTACGCTGCCTCTGTTGGCGGTGCGTTTCCACTGACTTCACCGTGTGGGGCGCTGTGAGCCCCACACGGGCCTGACACCCATGTCTACACTGTCACCCTAACTATATCGACAGCGCTATGCTTGTCGTGGAGTTATTAGGTTGGTGTAATGGGTGAGTTACATTGATGGGAGCAGTGTTGTAGTGTAGACAGGTTAATGTAAGCTGCCTAACTCTGTAGTGTAGCTCAAGCCTTAGCTGTATCTACATTGGGGGTTAGGCCTCCCTAACTACCGTGCTTGGGGCATTACATTTTCCCCAGCAATGTAGCTAGGTTGATCTAATTTGTAAGTTGGACTAGACCTTAGCAACTGAAAAGAAGTGCCCAAACCATGTGACCAGTTATTTGGAGGGTCTTCAGACTGAAGGTCAGTTCAAACACTTGCCTCATCTGCTCTTTTTAGCAAACAGTGACAGCCATGTCAGAGTGGATATCTTACTACAAAAATGAGGAGGATGAGGAAGAGGAAGAATATCCTGAAGAAGTTGAAACTGGTGGTAAGAAGTTGACCTTTAACCAAAAAGTGTTCTGTGCATGTGATCCTGAGTGCCTGCTTTCTTCCCCTTAGCATGAGGTCCTCTGCTCCAGACATATTTCTGAGGATCTCCTTAGGTTCTTTTATTTTTGTTCTTTCAAGCCTCTGTATTGTAAATAATCTCCTGTGGATGCATTTTGGCTACTCAAGCCACTCCCTACATTTGCTTATATTACAAAGCACAAATAACATGGGTGGGTGCATTAAGTGGGGGGAAAAAAGGTACAGCCAATTATAAGACTATACTATTTTTTTTTTCAGGGGAATATAAGTATGCAGGTCGAGACAGCCTGATTTTTTTAGTTGATGCTTCCAAGGCCATGTTTGAATATTATGATGATGATGAGTGGACTCCTTTTGATATGACAATTCAGGTAAGATCATGTGTTAGGTCATTATTAATCTCTATCTTGTACACTGAAAGATCTCAACATGCTTCACGGGTTGCCTATATACAGATTTCTTATCCACTATAATATAGCTAAAGTAGGTAGTTGACTGCCTTATCTAATTATGTATTTCTCATTGCCATGATATCAGAGCACTATATCTCTGGTGTGAAAATCAGAAATCATTCTGCAGCAACAGCAGTGGTTGTGGACTGGAGAGGTCTGATCTGTAGTAGTGAAGTAAAATGTTAACCGGTTAACTGGTAATCATTAGTCTTAGCCCCAACTGGGGCAGCCCTTTAATCAGTTAACCATTTAAACGGTTAACTATTTAAACGATATTTGCATCCCTAATCTGTAGTCAAACCCAGAAATTTTGGTGGTGATTGTTGTTGTCAGTAGCTACCGGTGTGGTGCTCTGCTCTTGTTCGAGGATAATAACAGTCGGCCGCCAGCGTGTTCCCTGTGTGCTTGCCCCAGTTCTGCGCAGATAGCTGACACAGCAAACCCAAGAGAACCCCCAAAGACCACAGACTCTAGTAAGGTATGAAGGAACCCGAGCCAGGTTTATTGTCAAACGAAGCACAGTAATAATTTCCCGTAGACTTTACAATACATACTACGAATTTGTGCCCCCTGGCAATGGACCGGCTCAGTCAGTGGCGGGACTTTCCACTGCCCCCTAGGCCAGACAAAGATGTGCACTCCGGGACCTACTTTGATACAGTTATAGGACAGATTACTTGTCCCTACTGATGTATTGAAGTACAGCCCCTTGGCTCATTAGGGTGCTGTCTCCTCCTTTGATCATGTTGTTTCAAACAGATCTATCCATCATGCTGTCCTTTTGACCCTGTCTTTAAGAGGCACCGGCCTGTTCCTCATTATCTCTGTGGAGTGTTCTGGTGCCAAGATGGCACAAGTTCCTCTTATGAGCACTTATGTGTGGATGCACCTGCTTCTAGCAACCCTCTTCTCGCCAACTTCTGTGAGTGGGGCCTGCCTCTGGCTCACAGCCCAGCTCTTGCTTAGCAATGCCTGGAAGTACTTTAGTTCAGGCTTCAGGCCTCAGACTGGACCTCTGACACAAGAGTTTGTTTCAGGGCCTCATCTTACTACAATTGTGTTTACAAAATGAGGAATAAATTTGTATTATAGAGTAGTATCTCTAGGAAGTGTTTCTCTTTTCATTATAACACATTTTCTACAGAAGAGGACAAGTGCTTAATGTTCAAATGTAATCATAAACATCTCGTACCTAACTTGTTATGAAATGTGGCTCAAGACATTGTGGCAGCCCTTGGCATTGCCATTATGAAGGGCTGATTGCCAAAAGTAGAACTCTAGCACCATTTTTTTCAGCTAACTTTCTCCCTCCTTTTTCACTGATTCTGCTTTTTTCTCTTTCCAGTGCATCCGGAATGTGTACACCAACAAGATAATTAGTAGTGACAGGGACCTCTTGAGTGTTGTGTTTTATGGCACTGAGAAACACAAGAATTCTGTGGATTTCAAACATGTGTATGTTCTTCAGGAGCTGGACAATCCAGGTAAGAGATAATAGGCGTATAAGACTTAAGAGGAAATGGGGAAGTTTGTACAATGCTTTTATCACCTTTTGTCCCCTTTGGAGAGAGAAGCCTGTTACTGTAGCATTTTAATTTGTTTTTCTGTGCTGGGATTTTTGATAGGTGTAGCAACTTCCCTGCTTAGAGTTTCCTTATTGAATCAGGTAAAGAACACACACTATCAGTGTTTTATTTCCTTTATGTGTGGGGTTCCATATCTTTCTGTACTATAACACAAGGCCCCGTTTTATGGCCACTGCCCCCTTTAATTAAAGAGGACTTCTAGCACATACATGGTACATTTAGCAATACAGCAGGTGTCTGACAGGCTTTCAGGAGAGTCCCATCCAGACTCTTGAAAGCTTGTCAGGCACCTGCTATACTGTTGAATTTACCATGTATGTGCTAGAAGTCCTCTTTAATTAAAGGGGGCAGTGGCCGTAAAATGGGGCCTTGTGTTATAGTACAGAAAGATATGGAACCCCACACATAAAGGAAATAAAACACTGATTTGCAACAGAAGATGGACAGGATGACCTGCTAGTGGTATTCTGTCTCAGACGTCCATAATAATAATGTTCGCAGCACAGTAACTCTGGTTGAGAACCAACAGCAGGAGTAAGGTTACTGTGATAAAGTGTAGGAAGCAGAGTGAGATGTGGGAGGCTCTGGAGAGAGAGAGAGAGATAAGATAGATAATATTGTAATTTCCTTGTTTGAGGAAAGGGCAGGAAATAAAAGGTGAGTGCTTCCAGCCAGAGTGACGTTAATAGAACTAAGCGCGCGTATCTTCATGGCAAAGTGGCATTTTATCTAAAAGCTATTGCTTTGTATCTAGTGGGAATATTCAGTAAATAGGAGTGGGAGAACAAGCAGATGTTTCTCCAAAGGACTTGGACTGTTAACGTTTCTTTCTCATTGAGACTTCTTAGCCTTCATGCTGAAGTACTTTTAGGAGAATGGGATGTTGTATGGAGAAAGAAGGCCAGCTCTGTTTTAGCTACTGTACTGGCAGGGTAGGAGTGTGTCTGAAGTCTGATTCCCAAACTGCTTCTTGGCAGCACATCTTATAAGCAAAGTGCATCATGGTGGAAGTTCTGCCTACCAACCTCTAATAATCACACCTCCAGAGCCAGGAGGGGGCTATTGTTCTTTTGACCCAAAGGTGCAGCTGAAAGGTATGGGCTGTTAGTGGGGAAAAGAATTGGGGAAAGCTCCTGCCTGCTGGAGGATACAGTGTACCCTGGAGGGGGAAGGGTTTAGTTCTTCTTGTATAGCATCTTCTCTCAGAACACTAATTCTAAAACTGTATGCAGTTAAATAACAGAGGGGGTAGGAAATTAGGGAATAGGATCCCTTTTCAGGTGAGATCTTAAGAGATGGAGAATCCAGTGAGGGAGCAAGATACGAAAAAGCTGATCAAATAGCAGTGCTTGCAGAGTAAAAGTTTCTTCCATTATCACTGGCAAGATTTTGAAGAGAGAGAGAGAGAAGCTGGCACTAGACAAGCAGAAAGGAAGCTATTGGTCAACTTGAGCAAGTCCATAGTTTGAAAAACGAGGATGGTTATCGGTGGGTCCATACACCTAAGGATGTGTGTACACAACAGGGTCAGAGGTGTAATTCCCAGTACAGATAGATATATATGTGCCAGCTGTGCTTGACTTAATGCCTAAAAATAGCGGTATGTCTGCAGCAGCTTGGGCTAGCTACGTGGCTAATTGCCCATTTAGAATTCCGCCCGATCCTCCTCATATGTATGTGGGTGGCTATCCCAAGCTACTGCCTGTGCTGCTGTGGCCGCACTGTTATTTTTAGGCACTAACTTGAGCAGAGCTAATGTGTATATGTCTACTCCTGTTTGGCAGCATGCTTTTCAGTTGCTATGTAGACATACCCTAAGACACTGAACGCTTTTCCTACCCAACTGCTGGAAGGGCCATGTTGTGGAGATGCTGTGAAATGTTAGACAAACATCAGCTTTACGGAGCGATGTGTTTTCTCTGGCTGGAAAAATGGTCAGCAGGTTTTGGCTTTTATGTGTGAACTAGAACCAGTAATGCCCTTGCTGTCTTTCCATCTAGGTGCCAAAAGAGTGCTAGAGTTGGATAAGTACAAGGGAGATCAGGGAAAAGCACTCTTTCGTGAGTCGTTTGGCCATAATGCTGACTACTCACTGGGCGAGGCGCTCTGGGCCTGCTGTAATCTCTTCAGTGATGTCCAGCTCAAGATGAGCCACAAGAGAATCATGCTGTTCACCAATGAAGACAACCCTCATGGACATGACAGCACTAAAGCTAAGCTGGCGAGGACCAAAGCTGCTGACCTTCGAGACACAGGTGAGCATTTTCACCTTTAATTTAGAAATTGAGCCTAATGAAGAGTAAGTGATGTTTCCCTGCAGCAGACACCAGGTAAAGGCTTTGTGCAATCTTGGAGGAAAGTGAATGATGTGATCAGACTTGGGGAATTGCCTAGGAGTAAACTGGGCTTTGGGCTGCTACTTTTCTGGAGACAATTCTTCAAAATATTTGAATCAAAACGTAAAAATCCTTGCTAAATTAGAGGCTCTCAGTCCAGTTTTTTGTGATTAATAGGCACTAATTAAGCCCCTTTTGTTTGTCTTGGCTTGTGGTCAGGGATTGAAGGGACCATAGAAATTAAGCCCCCTTCATACTTACTTGTTTCCCCGCTCTTACAGGAATGGAGTGACATGATCAAATTGACAGGCAAAGAGGATTACTTTAGCAACTGCATCTGTTTCCCTCTCTGTGGTTCAGCAATGGCACGCATTCTAGGCTCCTGACCCATCACCTCTCTTTGGTGAAGACCCACATCTCTCTCCCTTCTGACTGGGTCTTTTTTAGCCTGCACAGTTCTCTGCTTATTCTGCAATATCCCCAGCAAGCTAGAGTGCATAAACAGGCCAGTGTTTGTGCTTTGCTTTCTCACCAGAGGCTATGAACAGCTGTAGTTGCCAGCAGTCACAAGTTAGCACACAGCTTTTTCTAAGCAAACATATTTTTTCTTAAGGTGAAAGCATTACAGAGAAAATTGTATTAAATACAATAAAATCTACGTACATTCTAATAAGTTTACAAGAGATCACCCCCCAGCTCTAGCTAGGACTCTGATAGGAATCCATCTTAAAAACTCTGCAAAGGGGTTTTTCTGTGGCTACCGGTTCACAGCAGACTTAGCTCAGAACTAGCACACCCATGAATAGTGCAGTCTTTCCTTTATACAGCTTGGGCCTTTGATCTTGAGATTCTGGGAAGAGATAATCAGTAGACAATGGTTCCCTCCTCAAGCCATAGCTTGAAAAAGCTGTATTTTTGCGTAATTGGAAGTTGGAATTTGCATTCACCTTCCCTCTAGAGATTTCCCCAAGCAAATCACTTGACACTTAGTCTCCAAAGTCCATTCTTGTCTGGCTCATTGTTGAATATAGTCCTTTGACATTCACAACACTTTCTAGAGTTCACATCACATCTCTTCCCTTCCCTCTCCCCCTCCAGACAGGTTACATACAATCTAAGCCAATAATAACACATCACCTTTGTATTTAATACAATGGACTTCAGAGATACTTTAACTTAATTCAGTAATGTTTTTCAAGGGTATTGCAGAAATTGCCTTCAGTTACAGCTGTATTTTACATGAATTGAAGGAAAGCAATATGTTTGGAGGCCAGAAAGGAGGATGTTGCAGTAGTCACAGCAAGTGGTTGAGACAGCCAATTCCTTTAGAATTCAGTTGGCGTGCTAGAGCCTAAGGGTAGTCAAGCATCCTTAAGACATTATCCCTTATACCTGGCAAAAGAGAATTTTGTGGGGGATTCTCTAATCTTCCATCTTCTCTTCCTCTCCTCTCCCTGTGGACAAGAATGGGGTGGATGCAGTTTCTTCGGGAGCCTGTCAGTGCTGCTTTGAGCATTGGCCACAGTGGGTCACTCCCCTCCCAGGTAGGAGTTGAGCATGGTCCCTCTGCTGCATTGCTTGACTAGATGCAAAGAACTACCAGGCTAGTTCTCATTAATTACTTTCTTACAAGAACCAACACTTACCAAAAAAGAAAAATTCTTAACAAAAGGACAGCTCTTTGTTCTTGGACGACTGTCCATTTCAACTTCCTTTCCTATTTAAAGGAATATCTGAGTATTGTATGAACATGCCAATATAAGTAGAAATCAATTTGTATGATCCTCCCCACATTTCTACCTTGCCCCAGGTATCGTCCTTGACTTGATGCACCTGAAGAAGCCTGGGGGTTTCGATATCTCCTTGTTCTACAGGGACATCATAAACACAGCAGAGGACGAAGACCTTGGGGTCCATACTGATGCCTCAAGCAAGCTGGAAGATCTCATGAAGAAAGTGCGAGCAAAGGAGACAAAGAAGCGTGCTTTGTTCAGGTGCGTACCACATGTCAACATTTTGAAATAGCAGCAAAGAATCCTGTGGCACCTTATAGACTAACAGACGTTTTAGAGCATGAGCTTTCGTGGGTGAATACCCACTTTGTCGGATGCAAACTGATTTTGAAATAGCATCAGCAGCCTCTGGAAGGGGTTACGACCAGCCTTCTTCCTGTGGAAGGATTGTTCTATAAAGACACCATTTGAGCAGTATTTTCACTCCTGGGCCATAACTCTCTAGCACAAGACTAATGGAACTCTCCTAGCTCGTAGATCCTTGAGGATCGCACTAGTGGAAAATAGAATGTGAACTAGGCCCCTTCTAGCCACCACATGCCTTCTCCTATTCTGAGAGTGGCCTGAAATCATCCTTGCTCCATCCTGACCCCAGAGCCCTTTTCTTGACATGGTAGTCTGAGTATGGGGCTCATGTCCTCCAGGCATCTCAGAAATCATCTACTGGAAAAAAATCTACAATTCAAACCAGAAAATGTTAATATTTGTGGTAAAGTCAGGCTGAAGTGTGCTTTTGCACAACTGCTTGACTGCCTTCACCTGTCTGAGTTTAGCATACTGCATTCCAGCATGTTTGGTAGCTATTTCAGCTTGTCACACCTGCATTAGTCTTTGCAGGCTCTTGTTTTCTGGTTCTTATGGGGATTAACACATCTGAAAACTCGCATTTAAAAAGTGTTATGGGATATTAATGTGCTCTTGTCAAAGCTGCTGAAAATTCCTTCTGAACCATCCAGTTTGTGAGAGTTTGTTTCTTACAGGAAGTTTATTTTCATGGTGGCAATGAGTTCAGCTGAGAGTGAGTTCAAGGGCCTAGTGATTGATTCTTCTTATGCCATGTTTTATAAGGATAAGTTAATGCTGCAGACTCATCCGAGCTTCCTATTCAAGGTGATGGTAGACTTCTACCTATCCTTCTGCCAACATTTCCCCCCAGACTGTGTGCCTGTCTGGGGAGGCCTTTCACCATATGCTAGATGTCAAAACGTCCCTGGAGGTTCTGTATGGAGCAGACTGAAACCGTTAGAAATTTTACCCAACTTCTTGTGGTATGTGTGGTTTTTTTTTGTTTTTGTTTTTGTTTTTTTTTGTTTAGCACTAGTTTGATCAGCAGTGTTGTACCTGAAAAGACCATGTCTAACTGGATGTCTGCATTTCATGACTTGACAGAGACTTCTAGTTTCAACCCAGCCAAGGCTCTCACTCAATTTGAGGGAAGGTTCCAGCCATAACCAACCTCAAGGTTCAGTCACAGATGTCTGCAAAGCAAACAAATGGTCATCTCTCCATGCATTTTTAAAGCATTATTGCTTGGGTTCAGGAACAGGAGAGAGTCCCTTCTTAGGATGTCATCCCAGATTTTCAGGTGGCCAGGTTTTGTGTGGGCTTTTCTCACTGATTGCTATTCCTTTTTGCAGACTGGAACCTCTGACATAATACTTGGACAAGGTATGTTACTCCTTTGTAGCGTTAATGCTAACAGCAATAAGGTCAATGGCAACAGTGTGAATAAGGAAGGATATAATTTATATATATATATATATTTTATATAACACCTCCTTCCTTATTCACACTGTTGGCATTGACTTTGTTGCTGCTAGTTTCAGCAACACTTTATTGCCCTCCTTTGGGGACATCCCTCAAGCTCTTTAACTCTTGTGGAGTGAGAATCCTATACTGACATTCTCTTTAGAGGAAGGGAAATGCTTTGTTTCACCCTCTCACTGTTATACTCAGTTTGTAGGTTACCATCTCTCTCAAGCCTTGTTTCTTTTCCCCCCAGAGGCATGTTTTTGCTATTGCATTGTCTTTAATTGGCTTTTTCTGGGAGCTTTGCCTCGTGTTCGCTCAAAGGAGCTGGCTAAGAGGTCAAAGAGCAGCATTTACATTGAGCATGAGAGCGGTGCACAGTTGTCAGTAGTGGGTCTGCCTTGTGCTCTACCTCACTGTAGCTGCCTTCAAGGGTAAAAAGAATGGAGAACCTGTGAGTTCTGCTAAGTGGTTTGTGTTAAAGACCTATGACCCAGGACTGAGAATCCTGCACAATATCTTTAGAGAAGCAGAATTGCAAGGTAAGTAATATTTCCATTTCAGAGATGCAGGTGGTGCTGGAAAGTAAATAAAGGCAAACCTGGGGGAATAGACTGTCATGTGAGAGACTTTCTTTATGAAAAGTGTCCATTTAGAAATTTGAAGTCTGTCTGTTATTTCCACACAGGTTAAACTTCCATCTGGGCAAAGACCTGTCCCTCACTGTAGGTGTTTACAACCTGGTCCAGAAAGCTTGCAAACCATCTCCAGTGAAACTTTATCGAGAAACCAATGAGCCTGTGAAAACAAAGACACGGACATTTAATCGAGAGACAGGCAGCTTGCTTCTACCTAGTGATACCAAGAAGGCTCAGGTAACGCACTCCCTACGCACTTGTTCTTCCTGGTGCTTGGGGACCTGCAAGGACATTGAGCATCTGAATAAACCTGCTGCTTATTTTTCTGTTGGCCTTTTAAGATGATGTGCAGAAAGGCACAGTACCACTTGTTCGTACTGTTTGCACCTCTGTCCTCTTCATAAGTTAAGCAGAATTTGAGTGGGTCATTGCTTGGGTGAGACTTTCAAGGGAGAAAACAGCTATTAGTGGAAGTGAGGCTGGGGCTTTATAGAGTGTGCTGTCCTTTCAGAATCAGAACTGTATCATCCTGAAAACATGACACTAGCAGCCCTTGTTTTGTTGCTGGTGCCATTACTTGATGATCTAAACACAGAGGTTTTGAGCACTTATAAAGAATATCATGGAATCATTAATTACCATAAGGTCAGGGGTATGAATCCCAATGTCCAAGTTAACTTCCAACCTGGGTAATTGCACTCTGCATCCCTAAAATTCCCTCTTTATTCTTCACTCCTCCTTCCGCCATGTAGTATTGCATGGTACACCGTGCTCAGGTATAGCTGTATTTCAGGGCTGGATAAGTGATTCCTATATACGGTCTGCAAAATACTTTGAAGCTCCGGGATGGAAGGAGTTATAGGACTATAAAGTTATTTTGTGTCCATCCTTCTTTTAGCTGAAGATGTTGGGTTTTATTGTCATTAGACACCAATTTCTCAGAGCAGAAGGTGTTTGGGAGAAGCACAAGGCTGAAATCCAAACATTTCTCTCCTGTCTGACCTTTTGTAGACTGGATGAAAGTACGGAGATTAAATAGTGTTCTGATCAGATCTATGAAACAGAGCAGTACTTTCAACCCCGAGGTTGCTAGCAGATGTCCACTTAGAAGCGAGGGTTGTGAGCACACTCCCATTACTGGGAATTTGCTGAAGCAGATTTTCTTAGTCATTCACGCCCAAACTTCCTCCATAAACCATCCTGCCAGGTGCTACACTGAATGCCATGGAGTACCATGGAAACTAGTGCAAAGGGATCCAAAGTGTGTCTGAGGGGGACTGGTGATGAATAGATAAAAATTAAATTATTGTCTGAATGGCTGATTAAAAACCTGGGATTAGAGAAATCGAAAGGCGCATGAGAGACGTTCCATTATGGGCAGTAGCAAGACTGCTCTTTACGTAGACTGGCTATCAGTCCTTTTAAACTGCTGGCTTTGTCAACGTTGAATGTATTTGATTTGTTCAGTCCTGTGTGTGAAACCAATTTGGATTTTGCTTTAACCAGCAGTGAGTTGGTTTCTCCTCATGCCAGCATGGAAATACATCTCACAGATCTTTCCTTTGAGCTGGAAAATATCTTCGGTGGTAATCTAGTCATCTTCCCCATTCCCACAGTCCTCTTTTTGCCACTCCCCCATATGTTTCATCATAGGGACAATGGAATCCATTCTGCTTATGCCCTCTCTGCTGAATGGGTGACCTCTCCATTCTCATAATTGTCTTTTTTCTTCTATTTGTTAGACCTATGGGAACCGTCAGATTGTACTGGAGAAAGAGGAGGTAGAAGAAGCGAAAAGATTTGATGCCCCAGGTTTGGTCCTGATTGGCTTTAAACCATTGGTGATGCTGAAACAGCACCATTACATCAAGCCCTCCCAGTTCATCTATCCTGAAGAGTCCTTCATTAGTGGTAAGCAAAACTGGGAGAGATTGACCACCTGGCAGTGCAACAACAAACTAATTGACAGAAGAGTGGAACAGAGCTATCATTTGAGGGACATAGGACATATAGAGTTTAGTTTGCTCCCTTGCCCAGTACAGCAACTCCTTGCTTAATGTTGTAGTTATGTTCCTGAAAAATGCCACTTTAAGCAAAATGATGCTAAGCCAATCCAATTTCCCCATAAGAATTAATGTAAATGGAGGGGCTAAGTCCCAGGGAAATTTTTTTTGCCAGACAAAAGACTGACTCTCTCTCTCTTAAACAAAAATGTAATACTGTACACAGCAATGATGATTGTGAAGCTTGGTTGACGTGGTGGAGGAAGACAGTGGGATATTTCCCTGGGAATGCCTTACTGCTAAATGATGAACTAGCACTTGGCTGAGCCCTCAAGGGTTAACACGTTGTTAATGTAGCTCCTCACTCTACAAGACAGCACAAATGGAGGGAGGAGACACACACCGTGTGTGTGTGTGTGAGAGAGGGAGGGAGGGACAGAGACACACTGTGTGTGAGAGAGATGTGCTCCTTGCCCCTTTAAGTACACTGACCCCACTCTAAGTACACTGCCTTTTTAAGTAGATCAGCAAGTTGAGACAGCAGCTGCTGCCAGCAAGCTCCCTCCGTCCAGAGCCCTGTCATGTCTGCCGCCCTATCTGTGGAGATGAGGTACAGGAGTGGGGGCAGGGGGACACCCGGACATTAGCACCCCTCTTCCTCCTCCCTCCCCCCCTTCTACAACAAGCAGGAGGCTCCCGGGAGCAGCTCCAAGGCAGAGGGCAGGAGCAGCACACAGTAGTGGGGGGAGGGACAGCTGAAGTGCCCGGCAATCAATAGCCTGCTGGGCGGCTGCCGCACAGGGAACTTAGGGGGGCTGCTGGCCCACCCTGGTTCCAAGCCCCCACCAGCTAGCTCCAATGGGCTGCTCTTTCTGCAAGCTGTGGACAAAGCAGGCGGCTGCCAAACAACGTTATAAGGGAGCATTGCGCAACTTTAAACGAGCATGTTCTCTAATTGATCAACAACTTAACGTCAAACCGGATGACATTAAGTGAGGAGTTACTGTACCAAATCTTAAAAGAGCAATAATGTGGGTTTAACTGCCACTCTCTGCTCCCCCAGTCACAGCTAATGTTCTCTTCCTTCCCCACTATGCTTCTGAACCTGTTCTGTCTTCTATTTCCAACCTACAAGCAGCTGATCAAATGTGCCCCCAAAAGGTTTGCTTTTGTCATTCACAGTAGTGTCTGTATTTGAAACCTGAGGTATATTGGAAGGCAGGGACCAGAATAGAGAGCTCTAGGGTCATGGGTAGAAAATCTAGATTCAAAGGTGGCAATTATATCAGCTAAGCAGGACAAAGGCAATGCCAAGGAGGGATGTATGCGTTAGCATTTTGGGGTTCTGGATTAGTTTATAAGCAGATGTAACTGTAGGGGCTGGAACCTGGGCCTTTTTCCTTTCCATCACCATATTATTTGTGTAGTTGGGGTGGGGAGGCAATACTGTAACTTATAAGTGAACAGTGCTTAAGATGAAGTAGTTAATAGTTCTCTCACGTACAGAGTAGGCTATCAACTAAAAAGGGCTCTGGTGGGACCGGGTGCCCTTCTCCCTCAGCATCTGAGACAATGCTCCTGGTATGGGATGTAAGACATACTCCCTTGAGTGTTGGGCTGTTGAGGTGGATATTTAGCTAACTCCTTTACCGCCTTATGGTCCATTTAGGTCCAGCAGAACAGCACCTGCATGACTCTTGACTACATAGTCTGAGTTAGGTGTCTGGTGAAAATAAAAGCTAATGTTTGGTCTGGAAAGAGGATGGAGTTTTTACAACCTAGATTCTTAGTACCCTGCCTCTGCAGTGAGGGCCTTGGGTCTACCACTGCTAGGCCTCCAAGAGAGTGTCACTGTATATATCCAAATTGAAGGGGGGCTTTGCCAGATATCTCCTTCCATTCTCTTCCCCCATCTCCTGTTGCAAATGTTGGCGCGTCCAGCAATCACCAGCATTCTCTTGCTCTTCTGTTCAGGTGAGACCATGTTGTCATCTCAGAGTTTTGCCCTGTTAACGTTATTTTTCTGCCTCCTCTTCTGGCCTCCATCTGGAGTATTGCAGGTATATTCAAAAAGTGGCAGATGCTAAGGTCTGTAATGCTTTGGGTCAAGTGTCTGTGTCCCAGGAGGGAGCAGGGTTCTTAATCTGACAGATGTATGGCTTTTGTTGCACAGGGAGTACAACTCTGTTTAATGCCTTACTGACCAAGTGCCTGGACAAAGGGGTGATGGCATTGTGCAGGTACACCCCCCGCCGGAACACTCCCCCCCATTTTGTGGCCCTGGTCCCACAGGAAGAGGAGCTGGATGAACAGAAAGTGCAGACAGCCCCTCCAGGTATGTGAAGAGACTACATTTTTTCCATCTAGCAGCATGAAAAAAGCTGTCAGCTAGAGAACATGCACTATCACTGCCAGATACTGCCTACTATAAAGATTAGGGAGAAAGTGACTCGCAGAAAGAGGAGATGGGCATGTCAGGAATCTGACACAGAACAAGGAGCTCATTGGTCTCTAGCCACAGGTGCTCACCTGAAATATTTACTTTGCACAGGTCTGCCACAATTTTTCGGTTGAGGCAATTTAAAATGAATGCCTGCTACTATGGATTTCTGATGCAAAGCTGGTATTGGCCTTGTTTAGCTGTGCCATGTTGCACCTGTGTACTGTGCTCTGCTACATATTTTAAAAGCCTCCATTTGTTTCCGTTTTGCCCAGGATAAAATAACATGAAAGTCCAATGTGGCTGCAACAGTTTCCCTCCCCTCCCACATCTTTGCTAAGTGCTTCAGGTAGCCGACATCAGAATGGAAAAATGTCTCTCTCTATTGGTTACCTAGCGCTCTTATGCCTCCTTGAATTTTGTTCTGTCCCTGGGCTCTTCTGAAGGTTGTGAGTGATGATGATTTTTCATTTATTGATTGTCACTGTGTACCAGTTGAGTGGAGGTGTTATGAAAGAGCAGTGGTAAATTATTTTCCTTCTGCTTTTCCTCACTTTTATAATTGGAGAGCCCTGGATTGAGAAGTTTGGGGAGAAAAATAATGCTCCGTGCATGTAGTGTGTGGTTCTATCCAATCTCTTCATAAGCATTAATTCCATTGTCGCAACACCGCCACTGTGAGATGTATCAGTGTTCTGATGGAGTGATGCAGAAAAGACAGGTGACTTGCCCAACTCCACTGAGAATCAGTGTCCGATGGAATTACAACTCAAGAATCCCTAGTTCCTGCTCACACACTTAGATCGTATCTCTCAAAAGTCAGCAGCATTAATTATTATTGATACTGATTTATATTATGGTAGCGGCCAGAGACTCCAGTCAGGATTGGGGCTTCATTGTGCTGTTTGAATACCCCTGAAGATAATGTTGGCTCGTCAGAAAAGAGACTGCCTAAGAAATGTATGAAAAGGGAAGAGATGCTAGTTAATTGTGCATTATTGACAGATTGTATACAATAAGTCTCTGGCTAGCATAGATAAATTTTCCTGCCGACCCAACTGCAGAGCGTTTTGGGCTTGCCCTTGACATGCTGTTCTGAGGTCAGGCTTTCAGATAACTGCTCTCTGGTCTCTCTCTGGTCTAGGTTTCCACCTCATTTTCCTGCCTTATGCAGATGACAAACGGAAAATTGACTGTACAGAAAAGGTCCCAGCCAATGATGAACAGGTGGACAAAATGAAGGAAATAATCCAGAAGCTCCGGTTCAAGTACAGGTGAATGGAGGCCAGAGGCACGGGGCATGAAAACGCAAAGCTATCACCTGCTGCGTTGTACAGTGTTCAGCGGCAGCTGTGGTATGCACACAGAATCATAGACTTCAAAGCACTAGGTGGCTGAAACCGTGCAATTTATAATGCAACTTGAGTGCTTTTTCTTAACTCTGAATGAATTTGTTTGGCTGCCTGGTGTTCCAAGGACATATCTACTCTAAACATTGTATAAAACCATTGTTTTGAAATGCTTTGATCATGCAACACTTTTACAATATGGTGTCCGCATACAACAGCTAAGCCAGACAGCTTCCAAGTATTGATTATAATAGTTGGCCGCAAAACTTAAACCAGATCTGACCTAAAGATCCGCTCTCATCTGGTGCAATTCACTGTGATATCTGCCCCATTGGTCAAACCTCCAATACACGTATAGCTGCACTGGTTCAGATACCATAATGATGGGTACAGTGTAAGTCTAGATAAGATGAATTAGTCCTAATTCCATCCCAGGGTGCAATATCTCACATTTGGAAATTACCCCAAAGCTCCTACCTCAAGGGGCCAAAATTGAGCTGCTAATTGAAAATTAGCTGTGGTATAGGTCTCCAATGCACTCTACTTAGGTGTGTTTGCACTAAGCTAGGAGATTGTCGCAGGAAGATTGATTGCCTGAACTAGTTCGTTACATTGTTTGTCCTTGCAGCAGTTTAAGGCATACATTCACATGCAGTGGGCTATGCCTAAGACACTATATTAATAAACTAAAAACTAACGTGTAGTGGAGCTATTTTGACACCACCCCCACACAGCATGCCTTAAACAGTTGTACCAGTACATTCTGGGACTCCTTTAACACATGTCCCATAGAGCAGGCCATTACACCATGTTCCAGAGGCAGTATGTTTCAGTGACCATGAGAGAACCTACGTCTGATCTATCAAGCATTTTAGGATGTTTAAATGAAAAGTACTACAGAATAATTGTTAAAGGGAGTTATATCTCTCCATCTTGAAGAGGATCAACTTCATAATGCTCACATTAAAGGGGATGTATATTCAGATATTGGCTGCGTGGAAAGGGGCAAAACTGGTTTTGAAGTGTGGGCTGATGCCATCTTCATTTCTTTCACATATACACGTCATGCTTATTAATAAGCTGGCAGCTTATTAAGCTAGTGACATGGTGACTACTTCTGCAGTCAGTAAATCTGAGAGAAAACCAGTCCTCAGCGAAGGACCACTGGTGATGGAGATGCTTAATTGTGCAGTGGAGGATGGGGAATTGACTTCTGAATTGGGGGCTCAGTAGTTCTATTTATGGGATCAGCTTACTCCTGACGTGTGTTGAATGTTTCTGGGTTTTGTTGGCAGGAACGACAGCTTTGAGAATCCAGTTCTGCAACAGCATTTTAGGAACTTGGAGGCCTTGGCACTGGACTTGATCGAGCCTGAACAAGCTGAGGATCTGACACGTGAGAACAATGAGTGGATGCAAAGAGGGTGGGGGTAGAGGCCACTTGATTTTTTCACTCTAGGTGGTGGTGGTGTGTTTCTAGAAAACAGAAATGGACTTCTTGTGCTTTTAAACCAGTTAGCATTGTGCAATGCTAGGACTTAATTCAGAGTGTGTGGTGGTAGTAACATACTTCAGTCTCTTTAATTTTGTAATTCTGGTTCTGTTCTCTTCCTCCCGCACACCCCTTCCTCCCCCAATAAGTACCTGATAAAATGTCCCTTTCAGTTTAACTTTGTACAGTGTACAAATGGCCACTTGGACTAAATTAAGACGAAACTCATGTCACTTGTGACTTAGAGCTAAATACTGCCCTTGAACAGACCTGCAGTTCTCACTTAAGTGAATGAAAGCTGTAAGTGCTTACTGAAGGCAGAAACTGGCCCTAAACCTAGATTTTGAATCTAGGTATCTAGATGTCAGGAGCAACTCTCTTCTCCAAAAATCCCTCATTAGGTCTTAAAGTCATGGCCAAAGAAAGTAAAGAGGAGACTGAATAACTTACCTTTTTTAAATGAAGATTGAACAGGTTTCCTTACTGGAAAACTGCTGTTTTCCCTGAAACTCCCTTCTTTAAAGGTCTAGCTAGCATTTAACTCTGATAAATTAATGGAATGAATGACTTGTCCAGTGGATTTATAGTGGCAGAATGATGCCACCTTGTGGTCAGTAAGAGCATATATGTGAGAATTTTCCCAGGAAAAGCTGTAACTTTTTTCACTGTTTTTCTGTATGTCTGGAAAAGTGTTAAAATTATCTGTATTGCGGTAGTGCCTAAGGATCCCATTCAACAGTCAGGACCCCATTGTGTTAGACAGTGGATACACACGGCAAAAATGATTTCTGCGCCGAAGTGATTATAGTCTAACACAAAAGACAACAGGTGAATATAAAAAACAGATAGGGATAGCCCAACATAACAGTGAGATGAATTAAAAGCTGCAGCATACCTATTTCTCTAGCATGCTGTTATATTTTTTCTTCCATTTGGTCTGTGCATAAGCATGTCTGTCCTTCCTATTTAGGTATATGTACAAGTCTAATTAGTAATAAGACATTACACATGGACAATATAAGTTAATGGTATCATCGAGAAACTCACTTCCTGACTCTTGTGCATTCAAAATTTGTAACTACCATTGCATTAACATACCTTTTTGCATTTAATTTCTCATCTTTGCAAAGCCTTTTGGAATGATAGTTATTCTGAGGACAATCTCTCTTGCGGTACACAGGAATATGGGGGTGACATTTTCAGTCATACAGGTTTCCCTGTGCTTGGTTATGTTTTTGTGAGTATAAATTTCTCTTCTGTCAGAGCCCAAGGTTGAGGCGATGAACCACAGACTAGGTGATCTGGTGGAGCAGTTTAAGCAGCTGGTTTACCCTCCTGACTACAATCCCGAGGGGAAAGCTGTGAAGCGGAAACAAGGTGAGTGGCGGTGAGGAGCCTGCACTGTTGTGACATGCAGCATTCTGTCCATATTAGCTGTGTGCTGAGAAGTCTGCATTTTTCAGTTTATCTCATGGTTTAAAGAAACCTGTTATGAAACCACTCTCGCTGATAGACTGTCAGTGGGCTTCACGCCAAAATGGAGTCATACCACCTGGGATTGTGGCCTCATTAGAACTCTCAAGCTGAAATAGTGTTTGGTCAAATTGGATCATTTCTTGAATGGGAGATCTCTTAAAGAAAACCCAGCTTGCAGCAGGAAGTAATGTGGGTCAATAAATAGAGCAACCTTTAAAGGTTTTTGCTCATTTAGCTTGAGGTGATTTTTTTTTTTTTTTGAGACAGGCCAACAAAATCATTATTATTAATTATTATTATTATTTACCCGTATCATGAATAAGACTGCCTGGGCTGCTAAATTTTTTTTGTAAGGCTGTAGTAGGCGATTTCTTCCCTCAAAGTAACGATGCAGTGTTCCACTATGCACTTAGCTGTACACCACAATTGTAATTAAGATTCCATGGGACTTTTCGTAAGAGTGGGGTGTTAACAAGGGTGTCCTAGCCAAATTCCATGTTGGGACTTTATATTCTGCTGTGCTGTCCCTGTGAAAATCCCCCATAGTGTCATTCGGTTATGGAATCTTTCCCATTAAGCCACAAACTGTTCCAGCCAGGATATATTAGTCAACAGCATATAAATATATATGTATTAAATATGCATTAAGCACCAGTAATATTAAGCACAAATATTGTAACAGTGATATAGCCTAAACTGGCCAATGCCCTAATTCTGTTCACTTATGCTAAGTATCCTGTATCTCCTTGAATTTGATGAAGTAAGCATTTGGCACAATCAGATAGGAAATTTGTTCTCTCTTAGTACCAACTAGAGAAGTACCTTCCCATATCAGTACCTGGAATGCTGGTATTCAAAACAAAGATAAGGGAGGAACAGAAAAACAAGCTAGGGACCTGAAACAAACTGATGGGTTGGATTTTAGTGACATATAAAGAAATGTGTAACTTGTAAAAATCATATAAATAATACTGGCTGAAATGTGTAACTTGAAGAGCACACCTTCTGCATAAGGTGAATATAATATCCCTGCATGGGACTGCTCTTCAGAGACTGGTATTGTAATAGAACCTTTTTTCCTGTACCATCCCAATAAACCAAACTGACATTGGTTATTTGATCTCCTCTGATCACTCACCAATACAGCTGCTTCAAAGATGAAATGCAGAATCTAGAAATTTGCCACATATCTATACATAGCTATTAAGCCACTGCTTACTTATTGGTTACTAGACTGGCATATTAAGTGTTGCAGTGTTTTCCCTATACATACAGTTCTTTTAATGTTGTGGTCCAAATTTCTTTTTCTAATAGGAGAAGGTGCTGGCCAAACAGAGAAGAAGCCCAAGATGGAAGTTTCCAAGGATGAGCTTAGGAGCCATGTACAGAAGGGCACTCTGGGCAAATTCACCGTGCCTGTTCTGAAGGAAGCATGCAGGGTTTATGGGCTGAAAGGTGGTGGGAAGAAGCAAGAACTTCTAGATGCACTGACTGAGTATTTCAGCAAGTTCTAACCAGGAACCAAGGACTTTGATGACAAAGGGGTGACTCCCTTCTGCTCAAAACTTCAGTCTGCTCACCTGGGTGTTGGGTCTGAGTTCTGTTTTGATGCTGGTGGGAGATGGGGTGGGGACAGAATCCTTTCGCTACATCAAACACTGCAGGCTCCAGTGGAAGGAAACTTATTTTTTCCTTTTGGTGACAATAGATCCTCTTAGCTATTGTCTTCTGCTGGTGGTAGCAGAGGGCAAAATAAACCCCATCCCAACTCTTGTCCTACAATTCAGATGAACACTGTTGTGCCTTGTTGGTGTCTGAATAAATGCAACTTTGTTTTGGAACCCTTACTTCTTTGGAACAGCAGGAATGGCATAGAAGAGATGCTGCCATGTACAACAAAACTTGCTCATTTTAAATAAGTGGAAGAATGTATGGTGGTGGATGAGATAGTGCTATATTGCTATCAGGCTTACCTCGCAAGTGTGTGTGTGCTTACAAGAACTATAAAAGTGGCATCTTACTGTACTGATTAACACATTAAACTTATCAGAACCAAAATCATTATGCAAGAACAAGTTGGATTCTGTTCTGCCTTAAGCATAATCAAAGTTGTCAGCATATACTGATAATAGCATAGGCAGAAAACGATTTAGTGCTCAGTAATAGCAGTTAAGAAAAAAACCAAACCTGGATCTTTTCCCTTTTTGAAAGCCTTTTTTTCCGTTGGCAATTTAGCTAAGGATAACTAGTTTCCTCTTAAACATTAAATATCACGTCACGTATTCCCTTTGACGAGGGATAATGACATCCCATTAGGCCAGTGTTTTCAATTTTTTTTTTCTGGGGACCTTGTTGAAGAAAATTGGTGGTGCCCATAACCCAATGGAGTTGGGGATGAGGGCTGGGACAGAGGTTTGGAGTATGGGGGTGAGGGGTCCAGAGTGTGGGAGGGGGGTCTGGGCTGGAGCAGGGGGTTGGGGTGCAGGAAGGGGTCAGGGCTCTGGGCTGGGGATGAGGGGTGTAGGAGGGCCCCTGCGTTTGGAGTGACTGGGGAGTTTGGGGTGCAGGAGGGGCTCTGGTTTGGGGGGCTCAAGGCTGGGGCAGGGGATTGGGGCGCAGGCACGGATTTACCGCAAGCAGCACAGCCAGGGTGCACTGCGGACCGCGTTGTGTCCCGGAAGCACCCAGCAGCAGGTCTTGCTCCTAGGAAGAGGTGTGCAACCAGCTGGCCGCTTCTGGGGCACAGCGCAGTGTTGGAAAAGGTAGGCACTAGCCTGCCTTAGCTGGGCAGCAGTGCTGACAGGACTTTTAATGTCCCGGTCGGCAGTGCTGACCAGAACAAGGCAACCCAGTGCCTTACAGGCTGGGGTCATTAATAGGCAGCAGGTTTAAAACAAATAAAAGGAAGTTCTTCACACAGCGCACAGTCAACTTGTGGAACTCCTTACCTGAGGAGGTTGTGAAGGCTAGGACTATAACAGCGTTTAAAAGAGAACTGGATAAATTCATGGAGGTTAAGTCCATAAATGGCTATTAGCCAGGATGGGTAAGGAATGGTGTCCCTAGCCTGTTTGTCAGAGGATGGAGATGGATGGCAGGAGAGAGATCACTTGATCATTGCCTGTTAGGTTCACTTCCTCTGGGGCACCTGGCATTGGCCACTGTCAGTAGACAGATACTGGGCTAGATGGACCTTTGGTCTGACCCAGTACGGCCGTTCTTAAGTTGTAATCCAGACACTGCTTTTCCACTCTCAAAGGAGGGTGAGTCAGATGCCTGAAAGCAGAGGTGTGAGCTATACCTTGAAAAAGGGCATGTGGTGATGGTTCCTCTTCATTACTTCCATTGATTTTTGTATCAAAGTGTGATCTATGACATGTAAATCTGTTTAAACTGCCAGCACTAGAAAGTGTCAGACTAGTGACTACACCCTTATATGTAGTTAAGAACCAGGTCTTGTTCTAGAAGACAGTGTTGCTAACTGCAGTGTAACTACACTTCCATCCCTGTTCCCATCCTGTGGTCTACCCCTTTCTCCATGTATAACAGGTGCACGAGCTTGGCCCGGAAGCAGGACTAAGCTGTTGTAGGCAAAAGGGGGTGATGTTTTATGGTGTAGTATGGGCCTCCACACCACATAATAGTGATGTCAGGGAGAAAAATTGTTCTGGACCCTTTTCCTAGTGAGCCTTGACTTGAAGGTTAGCAGTCTACAATTCTGGAAAGAGATTCTGATGCTATCACATCCTTACTTTGTAATTAATATGTACATATCTCAAAGGGTTTTCTGGTGTACTCTCTAGTACAGGAGTGGGCAAACTATGCTCCAGGAGCTGCATCTGGCCCTTGAACTCCTGTTGGGGAGTTGGGTCTGGGGCTTGCCCCCCTCTGGCTCCTGTGCATAGGGGCAGCCAGGGGGCTACACACACTGGCCTGGTCCCAAGTGCCATCCCCACAGCTCCCATTGGCTGGGAACTGTGACCAATAGGAGCTGCAGGGGTGATGCCTGCAGATAGGGCAGCATGTAGAGTTGCCTGGCCACGCCTCTGCAAAGGAGCTGGAGGGAAGGATATGCCACTGCTTCTGGAAGCTGCTTGAGGGAAGTTCCACCCAGAGCCTGCACCCCTGACCCCCCTCCTGCACCTCAACCCCCTGCCCCAGCTCTGATCCCTCTCCTGCCCTCAGTCCAAGCCCAGAGCACCTTCCTGCACCCCAAACTCATCCCTAGCCCCACCCTGGAGCCTCCCTGCATCCCAACTCTGACCCAGCCCAGAGGTGCCCCCTATCCTGAACTCATTTCTTGCCTCACCCCTAGCTGGAGCCCTCACCCCCTCCTACACTCCAACCCGCAATTCTGTGAGCATTCATGGCCTGCCATACAATTTCCATACCCAGATGCGGCCCTCAGACCAAAAAGTTTGCCCATCCCTGCTCTAGTATGGAGGTGCTGATTAGGTAAGTTACATCTTCATTGCACTCAAGTGGACTTTATGGTCGATTTTGCTTTTAGTCTTTCCCCAGTCCTGTTTTTAACAGACCCTTTTATTATGTAAAAGCAGCAAAGAATCCTGTGGCACCTTATAGACTAACAGACGTTTTGTAGCATGAGCTTTCGTGGGTGAATACCCACTTCTTTGGATGCATTTTATTATGTAAAATTTTAGCAAATAGGCAGTGAAAATTGGGTTAGTTTAGTTGCCTCTGCTCACTTTGTTAACAAGCAAACTCTCCCTTCACCCAAGAATCCTTTATTCCTGGTGCTGTTGTGTAGTGTGTTAAAGGAGACAACTGTCTTGGCATGCTGTGAAGTGTTTAGGCCCTTTACAGAGTGGTAGCTTTGAATACATTAAGCCATCATAGTTGAGATAAACTCCCTTATAAGGAAATGACAGCTCTACTGTAGTTAAGGTTGAGAGGTTTACTGTTTAAAAGATAAACTATTCAAAGGGCTCTAAAATCCCCCTGGTAATGCAGATTGCCTTGTAGTGGTGTGTGATAGGGTTAGTGGTCCAAATTTGGGATTATTTGAGCCTCAGATCCAGTCTCCCTAAAAATCAGCCAATGGCTTTTAATGTGTTCTTGTGTACAGCTGGGGCTCAGACAAATCCCAAACAGCTGAGATCAATCTTACCTATGGCAAGCATACACTGCCAGGTTGGTGCATCATCAGCTTGAACCAAAGCAAATGAAACGTGCATGAAGCTAGAATAGGGCTTTGCTAACAGCCGGAGGGCTTGCGTGCAATCTCTTGCCATGGTAACTGGGTGACTCAAGGTGACATGCTGTGATCAGTGAATCTGACCACCCCCAGTGTAAATTTGAGCCCTACTCATAGCAGTTTTCAGAGACTGGTGTTCCTTATATGGCTCTTTTGGATAATTTTGTCCAGAGCCCAAACTATCTGGTTTGAGAGAGATTTTGAGGTGCTCTAAAATCCACATGCAGACTCCCATTTTACTTTAGAAATATTACAGAAATAAGCATTAATCAAACAGAAGGAACGTGAAAGGCTCCAGTAAGTAAATAGGACTATGGAAGCACATCAGTGTCAAGGTGTTCTGATACACAGCCCCTCCAGTGAACTGTTTATAAATTTGATTTTTATAATTATGGAACAGGGAAGGGACTCTGCCCCTTTAGGCTGTTGTAGGGGCACTACTCCCCCCCGCTGACCTTTAGTGGTGTAAGGGATCATTCAAACGGTTTCTGAAAATCTCATTTGAGGGGCTGGGTTGTCAAAAAAAATCTTTTCTACAATCTCTTACATCAAGTTGTCTATACTATAGGATGGGGGTGGATAAACTTTTTGGCCTCAGAGTCTGGGTATGGAAATTGTAGGGCAGGCTATGAATGCTCACAAAATTGGGGGTATGGGCTCTGGGGTGGGGCTGGGGATGAGGGGTTCAGAGTGCAGGAGGGTGCTCCAGGCTGGGACCAAGGGGTTTGGAGAGCTGGGTGGGGGGGAGGGGGAAAAATCAGGGTTAGGGCATGGGTTGGGGCACAGGCTCTGGGCAGGGCTTACCTCAAGCAGCTCCCAAAAGCAGCAGCATCTCCCCCCTCCAGCTCCTACATAGTGGCACAGCCAGGCAGCTCTGTGCACTGCCTTATCTGCAGGCACCACCCCTGCAGCTCCCATTGGCTGTGGGTTCCCAACCCATAGAAGTTGCGGGGATGGGGCTCGAGGCTGGAGCAGCATGCAGAGGACCCTGACTGCCCTTATGCATAGGAACCAGAGCAGGGGGGACATGCCACTGCTTCTGGGAGCTGTGTGGAGTGGGTCAAGCCCCAGACCCCACTCCTTGGAGGGAGCTTGAAGGCCAGATGAGGCCCCCAGGCCGTAGTTTGCCCACCCTTGCTATTGGAGCTACAGTGGCACAGCTGTGGCATCATAGCTATGCCACTTTAGCGTAGACATTTCCTACAGCCACAGAAGGGTTTTTTTCCAGTAGTATAGTAACACCTCCCTGATTAACTGTAGGTATCAATACTGCCACATTTACAGTGAGGTTGTCATCAAAAAGGACATTTGCTCTGAGGCCTGGTCAACATAGCTAAGGTGGTCAGGATGTGAAAATCCACACCCCACCTACATTACTATGCCAGCCTAACAGTGTAAATGCAGCAATGTTGATGGGCCAAAGCTTGATGCTGCGAGGTAGTATTGCTACATTGCAAGAAAAACACCTGGTCAGCATAGCTTACTCTACAGGACTACTCTTGGATTCCTTACTGATCCTGGGCTCTCCCATCATAATGGCCATGACTGATGCTTTCTACCATCAAATACCAGAACTTAGGTATTCATGCCTTTGTCACCTCTCAGCTGAACTACAGCAATGAGATATTCCTAGGCATGATACCTGCAGCACTTAGGAAACTCCAACTAGCACAAAACACTGCAGCACATCTCAGCAATACATGCAGCTGTGAGCACACACCTGTCCTCTGCTCTCTACACTAGCTTCCTACTGAATACTGAATCAAGGTCTTAGTCTCCTGGGTCCGGGCCCTTGAGTACTTTGAAGATAAAGACTATCTAAATTTCCAGGACAAAATGTGATTGGCTGCTTTGCTCCTCTCACACAGTGAAACTTTACACCACAGATTAGCTTTACTTTTATTGTTGAGACAGAACGTGTTCCAGAGGCCGTCAGAGACTATGGAACCAACACTCCCCAGGAACAATCACAAGCCCCCACTTTCTGTTCCAAGTGTAAGGCATTTCTTTGACCTTGCTTTCTCCACTATACACAACCCAACACCCACCTTACCAAAGACACTCCACTGCCTATGCTTCCCCTTGTGGGGAAGAGGATGGGAGAACATAACTGTAGTTATGTTATTTAATACACTATTAGGTGCCAAGAGATACTAATGAGTGTGGTATAAAAACCTATACAGGACTAGAAGACAGCCTCCAGAACTCAATGCTGAAACAGCGTATACTAATCCCTCAACATACATGTGCATCTCTGTATCACAGCAAGAGCCGTTCCTACCTGCTCCAACTGATCCTACCATTCGGTACAGCTACACCTAACAGTTAACACAACCAGAGTGCATCTAGATTAGCATTACAATTCAAGCCTGCAGAACCCAGCCCGGCCAATGGAAAATTTGTTCACATGCACTTATGGCACCTTCCCCCACTCCCCTGCCAGTGGTAATGCCAGTTCCAGGATTGCAGTTAATATGGTGTTGTAGGGGTGGCACCTATCTTAACTCTTGGACAAAACAGAAGCAAGATTAACAATTTAAAAATAATAATATAATAAAAAAAAGCTGGTGTGGGTGGTAGGCAAAGTTGGCCACTAGCTCTTGGACCTAAGAAACCACATTCCAATGAGGCAAGGCTATGGAGAAGTTCAAGGGTGTCTATTACACAAGCCTCATTTCACCTTTAAAGTGAAAAGAATAATAGACTTTTTCTGTTTTCATGTTCAGTTCTAAAGCTAGGCCTTTACTGACAGAAACAATACACCTTTGGGAAGAGTCTGAATACTCACACTGTTCCTTGCTATCCTTATTTCTCCTTCACCACAACTGGGCCTTGATAAGCTACTTCCTACCAAGAAGTAGCAAACTTATTTTCTTCCCTGGTGTGTGAGGTTTTGTTTTGGTGGGTTTTTTAGGAGGGGGAAGGGGTTTAAACACCCTTGAGAACCAGCTTTTCGTAGCTCACAACAATGCTGCAGGCAGACGCATCAATACTAAACAAAATGATAGGAGGCAGCTCTAATATGCTGCATTATAATGCACAGCATTAGCCCAGGGGTGGTCTCCAATTCATTTGAACTAGTAAAAGGCAGTTAGCAGCACATTCCTATCCAAGACAGGCTGAGAGAAAAGTCATGTACACGAGCTGACAAATCTGGGAATATATGGATTTTATTTAAAAAAATACCAGTTTAAAAAAAAAGACAAGCAAGGTTAGAATTATCACCCATAGCACTGTAGTAGGATTTCTCCTCCCTCTACACCTCTCAGACAGTGGCCTCTTGTCCAGTTTCACCATATCTGCTGACTTGGTCTTGGCCTGTATCCTACACTACATAGCTGCCACTGTCTTTATTTCCCCCACTCCTCTATTATTTGCCTCTCCCTTAAAGCAGCAATTGCTGAATATTCACCATTACACCGCAGATCCACCTTAATTTTCCTCATTGGACCTAACCGTCTAGAACACACACATTAAATGATTCATGTCTGTTAAGGTCAAACTTATCACAGAAGAATTTGCTGCAAAATGAAGGAAACTAATCCATTATTGGGGGAGAAAAAGAGTATAGGTTAACCATGCCCTAAAGTGGGGCAATATATTATTTTGCATATCACACAGGAGGAGCTACTCTCACTCTGTTGAGCAACAGAGTTTTGAGAACTAGTACTGCAAGAGTGTCTTCTGAAAGGCCGTCAAGGAAGAGAGGGAGGAGAAAAAAAAAATCTAGACTGACCCACAGTGGAGAGTAGAAATATATAATCGGAGCAAGCCACTGTAAAACAAACACCTGGCATTTTGAAACAACAAGGGTTTGGTATCAAACCATTGTATTGTCTAACTATCATTAATTCCCTCTCCAACTCGGATTTTTTTTTTTTTTTTTTTTTTAATTATGGATTTCAGCTATTGGGTTTTAGGCAGATTTAGACCAACAGTCTCTCTATAGCTTGCTGGACCGATTGAATCTGAGGCTTCAGTTGTGACCCTTCCTTGATGGTAATTGAGCAGGCAATGACAGGCCGGGAGACACCACATGCCCGGCCCAGGGCCTGCTTGGAGCGCACAAAGACATAGGGCACGTTCTTGTCCTCGCACAAGAGAGGGAGGTGCAGGATGATCTCCAGGGGCTCAGCATCTGCAGCCATCACAATGAATTCTGCTATTCCTCTGTTCAGTGTTTTAGTGGCTGTAGAGAGAGAAGGAAGAGGTCTTGGTGTGGAGCATATTAACACGAGAACATTAGGAAACACAGAAATCTATTTAGTAACAGTGCATCTATTCTAGGTAGATGCCATGGTAATGCTACTAGGAGCCCTAGTCAAGGACCAGGACCCCAGTGAGCTGGGTGTTGCACAACCAGAACAGAGATAGTCCTGCCCCAAAGAGTTTGTGAAAATCTCCTGAGGAAAGTGGTGGATTTGGTGTCATAAAAACCCCATACAGATTGGACAAGGCTGTGGGGAACATATTCTATGAAACAAACCTGTACTGTTTGACAGGGAGGGAGTGAAGGAAGGTGATATATGTGATTGTATAGATACAACTGATCCAACAACTTTTTTCATTCTGTTTTTTATAATTAGGACATAGGAGTCTGGTCTGTCTGTATCCTTGCCCAAAGCCAGTAGTGCCCAAACTTTCCCCTTCACGCACTGTCTTACCAGTAATGGAATATGTCCACAGCCTCCTGGGCTAGGAGCAAAGTCACAGCCAGGCCGAGGACAGAGTGGGGGCAGGTGGCTGAGCTGTGGCAAGGAGCAGGGCTGCAGCCAATGCCAAGGAGGGGAGCCAGGGCTGGGCTGGACTGGGCCCTGCCACCCCCCACCCCAGACATTCCTCCACACCCCCCAGTTTGGGGACCACTGTCCTAAACACTATCAGTTCTTATGCAGCACAGCAACGGGCACTACAGACAAATATTAAGGATGTAATCCTGACAAATTAGTCTCACCACCAGCCAGTCATCTTCTATAACACTCTCCCCTGCTACCCCTCCCCAAAACACACAGGAACTGTTACACCAACAACCCTATTTTGTGCAGTTAACAGAGAGGCAAGTGAGAGCTGCACAGTTTTGCTGAAAAGGTTAGTTTTGTTCCTGCTAGAATATTCTGTAAGGGAAAAGAAAAGAAACCCCAAACATTTGCACAAGCCAGAAACTGTATAAAACAAACAATGTGGATTTGGAAGGGTGAATTACCAAACATCCTAGTTCCACAGCTGGAGACAGGAGAAGACAACCATCATCTGTAACATCAAGTGTGGTAAACTAGATGCTCTAGGAATTATCTGGGGGGAAGTTCTCTCATCTCAGAAGTCAGACTTAGATCATCACAGTGATCCCTCCTAGCCTCAGAATCTATTAAACCCTTTCTTTACTGTAGGCAAACACAGCATGTCTTATAACAAACAGACCTCACCTTCATTGGCACCCTTGCGTAGCTGTTTGTAGTTGCAGGACTGCTGTACAAGGTCCAGCAGGGTTTTGGTGAGTTGTGCATCAGCTAGTGGGTAAGCTTTGGGGTTGACTTCGGCCTCAGTCTAGAAAAAAAGGCAAGAATTACAAGAAGCAGAGAAAAGCTTCACTTGTAACTTTCACAGGCAGGTACTGAGTTTAACACATCCAAACTCCCTAGAACCACAGGTTCACATCCTGCCAGGATCAACTCAGTCCCTGACTCTTCTAAAACATCTACACAAAATGTATACGCAGATGAGAGAGGAAACACTGAGGTCCCATCTGCTCTGCATAGACACTAAAGATTGCATGGCATCCCAAAGTTACATACACACACAGGTTTGTTCTCAGTCCTAAACCAAAGTTCCCCTCCACATGCTGTTGTTTCACATATACCATGCCAATTCCAGCCCAGAGGTAGTTCAGCAGTGAGCCCTTTGCAATTTCAGGTGCTTTGTTAATATAAAATGCTCTCCCTGTGTTGGCAGATAAACAATTGCACATTTTTAGATCTGAACTTAAAAGAATAATCCTGTAAAGAGAGTCAGGCACCAGGCTTATTTTTTAAAAGGCATGTTTTAAAAATTAAAAATGGAATGTTCCGAGAACAATTCAAAAGGAAATCTACTTACCACTTCTCCCCTCCGCAAGTGTTAGAACAATTGTGTGCTAGCGCATAACAAGCAAGAAGTAAAATCAACCAGGCTAGTTTGTGTCCATGATAAGTGAAAACAAACAAACAGCATCAATAGGGAAAGAGTTAGAATTCTTTTCTGTTTTAATGAAGGCTTTTCTAAAACCTTATGTTAACAATTAAACTGTTCTAGAGCTGCACAAACAAGTGACAATTTTTAAGGCCCTTCTGTAACAGCAACATGCTTCTGCTCAGGGTCAGCACTACACCAGACACATTGTAAATATTCAGACAGGTGATTGTGGAACTGAAAGGCGAGGACACAGGTTTGTCTAGACAGAAACAGCTCTGCTTCTCCAGTTTGAGATTTTCTTATGCCTTAGAAGGGCATAACAGGATACCTCCTAAAGGAGACAGTGTGATCCTGCTGGGAGAGCAATACAGCAGTGCACAGACAATCCAGGAAGTTTTTGGAAAGTGTAGGGGACAATTTCCTGGTGCAAGTGCTGGAGGAACCAACTAGGGGCAGAGTTCTTCTTGACCTGCTGCTCACAAACTGGGAAGAATTAGTAGGAGAAGCAAAAGTGGATGGGAACCTGGGAGGCAGTGACCATGAGATGGCCACGTTCGGGATCCTGACACAAAGAAGAAAGGAGAGCAGCAGTATACGGACCCTGAACTTCAGAAAAAGCAGACTTTGAGTCCCTCAGGGAACTGATGGGCAGGATCCCCTGGGAGAATAACATGAGGGGGAAAGGAGTCCAGGAGGGCTGACTGTATTTTAAAGAATCCTTATTTATGTTGCAGGAACAAACCATCCCGATGTGTAGAAAGAATAGTAAATATGGCAGGCGACCAGCTTGGCTTAACAGTGAAATCCTTGCTGATCTTAAAAACAAAAAAGAGACGCTTACAAGAAGTGGAAGATTGGACAAATGACCAGGAGGAGTATAAAAATATTGCTCAGGCATGCAGGAGTGAAAACAGGAAGGCCAAATCACACTTGGAGTTGCAGCTAGCAAGATATGCTAAGAGTAACAAGAAGGGTTTCTTCAGTTATGTTAGCAACAAGAAGAAAATCAAGGAAAGTGTGGGCCCCTTACTGAATGAGGGAGGCAACCTAGTGACAGAAGATGTGGAAAAAGTTAATGTACTCAATGCTTTTTTTTGCCTGTTGTCTTCATGAACAAGGTCAGCTCCCAGACTGCTGCACTGGGCAGCACAGCATGGGGAGGTGGTGACCAGCCTTCTGTGGAGAAAGAAGTGGTTCAGGACTTAGAAAAGCTATATGAGCACAAATCCCTGGGGCTGGATGCGCTGCATCCGAGGATGCTAAAGGAGTTGGCGGATGTGATTGCAGAACCATTGGCCATTATCTTTGAAAACTCATGGAGATCGGGGGAGGTCCTGGATGACTGGAAAAAGGCTACTGTAGTGCCCATCTTTAAAAAAGGGAAGAAGGAGGATCTGGGGAACTACAGGCCAGTCAGCCACACCTCAGTCTCTGGAAAAATCATGGAGCAGGTCCTCAAGGAATCAATTCTGAAGCACTTAGAGGAGAGGAAAGTGATCAGGAACAGTCAGCATGGATTCACCAAGGGCAAGTCATGCCTGAATAACCTAATTGCCTTCTATGAGGCGATAACTGGCTCCATGGATGAGGGGAATGCAGTGGATGCGTTATTCCTTGACTTAAGCAAAGCTTTTGATATGGTCTTCCACAGTATTCTTGCCGGCAAGTTAAAGAAGTATGGGCTGGATGAATGGACTATAAGGTAGATAGAAAGCTGGCTAGACTGTCGGGCTCAGCGGGTAGTGATCAATGGCTCCACGTCTATTTGGCAGCCAGTATCAAGCAGAGTGCACCAAGGGTCGGTCCTGGTGCCGGTTTTGTTCAATATCTTCATTAATGATCTGGAGGATGGCGTGGACTGCACTCTCAGCAAGTTTGCAGATGACACTAAACTGGGAGGAGTGGTAGATACGCTGGAGGGTAGGGATAGGATACAGAGGGACCTAGACAAATTAGAGGATTGGGCTAAAAGAAATCTGATGAGGTTCAACAAGGACAAGTGCAGAGTCCTGCACTTAGGACGGAAGAATCCCATGCACTGCTACAGACTAGGGACCGAATGGCTAGGCAGCAGTTCTGCAGAAAAGGACCTAGGGGTTACAGTGGATGAGAAGCTGGATATGAGATGACAGTGTGCCCTTGTTGCCAAGAAGGCTAACGGCATTTTAGGCTGTATAAGTAAGGGCATTGCCAGCAGATCGAGGGACGTGATCATTCCACTCTATTCGACACTGGTGAGGCCTCATCTGGAGTACTGTGTCCAGTTTTGGGCCCCACACTACAAGAAGGATGTGGAAAAATTGGAAAGAGTCCCGCAGAGGGCAACAAAAATGATTAGGGGGCTGGAGCACATGATTTATGAGGAGAGGCTGAGGGAACTGGGATTGTTTAGTCTGCAGAAGAGAAGAATGAGGGGGGATTTGACAGCTGCTTTCAACTACCTGAAAGGGGGTTCCAAAGAGGACGGATCTAGACTGTTCTCAGTGGTACCAGATGACAGAACAAGGACTAATGATCTCTAGTTGCAGTGGGGGAGGTTTAGGTGAAAAAGTTATTCCTAATATCTGACTAGGAGGGTGGTGAAGCACTAGAATGTTACCTAGGGAGGTGGTGAAATATCCTTCCTTAGAAGTTTTTAAGCTCAGGCTTGACAAAGCCCTGGCTGGGATGATTTAGCTGAGAACTGGTCCTGCTTTGAGCAGGTTGGACTAGATGACCTCCTGAGGTTCCTTCCAACCCTGATATTCTATGATCTAGTGGCTAGAACACAGAGTGCAAATTGGGAGACCTGGGTCACGTGCCACTGGATAGCTGGGTGAGCTTTGGCAAGTCATGTCACTTCTATAAATTTGTTAGGCTCTAAGGTGCCACAAGTACTCCTCATTCTTTTTGTTGATACAGACTAACACGGCTGCCATGCTGAAACCTCTATAGCTCAATTTCCCTCTGCAAAGTGGTTTCAAATCTACAGACAAAAAGCACTATAAGAACTAAATATTGTTATTGCTTCAATAATTTTTGCTGTATGTTACCCCTTTAAATAACCCCTCTGTATTATGGTCAATTAACATTCAATAAACAGAGACTCATGCTGTGAAATAAGCAGCAACATCCCGTACTTTTGTCATACCCTATCACAAGGCAGGGGAGGGGGGGAAAGCATAACCTCCACGTGCTCCCACCCAGCCCTGTACTCCCGCACACCAAGAGGTGGTAAGATAACTGGTCTCCGCAAGCTCCCACCCCACCCAGCGGAGGAGCACGGTGAGTGAACGGGGATCGGCACACAGCGCTCAGAGGAGGGCGAGCAGTTGCCCACACGAAAGCCACAGGCCGTGACGGCAGTTGCTGTGACCGGCCCTGTGCGCGGCAGCAGGAATCCTGGGCGGGTGCTCGGCTACACTGGCGCCCCAGCGACCTCTTCCCCCTCCCACGTGGCGGCGCCTGTGCTCCACGTGCCCCGGCCCAGGCAGGGCTCCCGGTAGCCAGCCCGGCGCTCCCCTTCCTCGCGCACGCTGCTCACAGAACGCGGAGCGTCCCAGCGTTCCGCCCGCCCGCCCCCACGTGCTCGGCCATCAGCCCACATGGGCCACCCCGGCCGGGGCGCCGCTCACCATGGCTGCGCGGAGCGGAGCGATCCTCTCGGCCCGAAAGCTTCACGGAGGAAAAAAACCTAAAACGCTCTAAGTGCGTCGCGCCCGGAAATGAGGTTTAGCTGAGCCCGACCGGGGCGGGGAGCCAGAAGAGAGAGACTCTCATCTTAAAGGGCCAGCGCTGCTCTTTTTAAAAACCGGCCGGGTCTAATCTGGATATACGTCGGTTGTGTTGTGCATTGCGCCCCCTGCGCGTGATCAGGTCCCATTACAGAAGCAACAATTCAGGAACCAGAGACCAGCTTTGCTTGCAGCGAAAAGGGATTTTGGCGGAAATAGTCTTCAATATCCTGCTCAGCCTGGGGTTTCCATATAGAGATTGTTATGCTGGAGGTTAGAGGCAGAGCTGAATTCTGATTTCCAATCCATTCTGAATAGAAAGACAAACCCAGGCCCACCCAGAGGATTCAGGGGGCCTGGGGCAAAGCAGGGGAGCTGCAGCGCTTGTACTCACCCGGCGGTATCTTTGGTGGCATTTCGGTAGCGGGGAGCCCTTCAGTCGCTCCACATCTTCAGCAGCACTGAAGAGCCCCCCGTCGCTGAAATGCTGCCGAAGACCCGGAGCGACTGACGGGCCCCCCACTGCCGAAATGCTGCTGAAAACCCAGACCGCTGCCCCTCTTGGTGGCCCTGGACAAACCTCACACTATACAAGGCACATAAATTATTCAGGGTACAGTTTGGAGTAACAAGGTGAGATTTTAGCTAGGCATCAACATATTTTTCTAACAGTGCGCTCTTTCAGACAACTGAATCCTCTCCCAAAGAAAGAGTAGGACACTTTGTTGACAATATACTGAAGGATACAATTCCCTACTAGCCAGGGTATGGAGAATGAACAAGATATGTCTGAAAAGTATGTCATTACAATTTTAATTTCTGTTTCTTTAGACTCTAAGTATCTGCTTTTCAGAACAGCTGATAATTCACAATTCTAGTTGAAGGCTCTAAGAGCTGTGGCACTTTGGAGAACCAGGCTCTAAATTCTGTATCAGCTGATTGCCTCTCTTGATCCTTAGTTACTGACTTTAATCTATATTGCTCTGGATCTCCACATGTAAAAAATTGAGAAATAGAAATAACATGTTATAGTTGCAGGATATACAGGGGCACACAATTACACCTCTACCCCGATATAACGCTGTCCTCGGGAACCAAAAAATCTTACCGCGTTATAGGTGAAACTGTTATAGCGAACTTGCTTTGATCCACCAGAGTGCACAGCCCCCCCACCCCACCGATCACTGCTTTACCGTGTTATATCCAAATTCATGTTGTATCGGGTCATGTTATACCAGGGTAGAGGTGTATATGCCTTTTGCTGTAACTCCACCTTTGTTCTCTTTTGTCTTTCCATATTTCATTCTTTTTTAGTCTTTGTTCCATCTTCCCTATTCAGAAAGGGATGCAAATGTTTAACTCATTTTTTAAACTTCCTAGTTCCAAATGCAATAAAACCATCATGATAATTTTCTGGACTTGGAGAAACATAAGCAAATATTTTGCCTGCTAATGTCATTCATCCTTGTTCCCTTCCCTACTCCAAACAAAACACATACACACTTAGTGTTGGATTATGAATTCCCAAAACATCCTTACTGATGCGAAACACAGGACTATGAACACAGGATCTGTTCTGCAGTTCTGTGCAGATCAGAGAATGGATGAAAGGCATCTCTATGCCCCCTGAATGCTGCTGTAAGGGTAAGTTAAAGGTGGATGCTACTGGGTGGCAATGCTAAACGTTCAACATTTTAAGTGAATCTATGCTGGGAAAAACTGCTGTAATTATAGTTCTGGAGACTCTACAAGGCAGTTACTGCACTACAGCAGCAGTTCAGGCGTCTCAAACACACACAGCTGATGAGTTTCAACTCTGACTTGAAGGGTCCATCTCTAGGGGTAAGAAAAGAAATTTAGTCCCCATAGCTAATTCAGTCTTTGACCTCTCTGAGGCTGCCAGCAAGGGGCTGATATTGGGAAGAACATTAGTACCAGCTGTAATTGTGGCTTTTGTGTTGCAGACCTCAGTAGGAACTGGACTGAGCCAAAAATGATTTCACATAGGTCACCAAATAACCATGAACTATAGGGCTTGTTTTAAGTGCAGTGGTATCCTCAGTCAAGGACTGATCACTCCTCCACATTCCAAGTACAAAAGGGAAAAGGCTGGTGTGGCTTTTATGTCACCCCAAAACATAGGTTGCAACCAATGAAATGTAAGGATCTGGGGTTTCTCCTTCAACCTCACTTATTTTGTCATTTCTCAGTTTTCTCTTTCCTTTCTGCACGTTATTTCCCCTTCCCCGTTTGCTATTTGGAATCCCCTGTGTCTTTCCCCACCCATTTCCCTGCTCTCTCATCTTCTCTGTCCCTCCGCCTAATCTCTCCCTGGATCCCTGCCCAGGGTTCTCATTTCCCCGCTTGTTATCCCCCTGGACCCATATCAGCTTTCCCTCCCTCACCTCTGTCTCACCCCCCGAGGGCGGGGGTTCTGCTCTAAGGCTGCCCCCCCCCCATGCGGCGCTGCTCCGGAAACTCTCTTCTTCTCCCCTTCTAGGTTCCCCAGCAGATCCCCGCTCCTCCTCCTCCCCTCTTGGCTCCCCCAGCTGCCCATGATGCCAGGCAGGCACCAGGCGCATTGCATGGGGTGATGTCCTGACCCGAGTGCCCCAGTCCTGCCGGCCGTGGCTCCCCTAGGGGGCGGGCTCAGGCTGGGGAAGGGAAGAAAGGTGCGGAGGGTGATGTGTGTGGCCCTTTAAGGACAGAGAGCGTCAGCAAGGAATCAACTGCCTCCCTCCCCTGGGACCCGCCCTCACCACCGGGACGCACGTGCTCGGCGTCTCCCCAGGCGCCGAAAATAAACCCCGCCCCAGTTACGCATGCGCAGGACTTTCCCCGCCAATTCTGTGCTTTTCTTTCCCCCCAACCACGTGACACCTACTCGCGGCGAGGCCCGGGCGGCGCGCGATGGAAGCGGCCCCGGGGGCGGGGCTGCTGGTCTGCGAGCGGCTCCACGCGCGTCACGACCCGCGCTGGCTCCTGCTGCTGCCCCCGCCGCTCTGCCTGGCCTGCGTCATCGAGACGCTGGGGGCCGGCGGCGCCTCGGTACGGAGCCCCGCCGAGTCCTCCCCGCGCCAGCGCGCCCCGCCCCCGCCTGTCAGGTTCCATATCCGCCCCCTGCGCGTCCCCACACGGGTCCCCCAGCCGGTCCAGCCCCGCCCCCTGCCTGGCCCGGCTCGGTTCCCAGCCCCGCCCCCAGCCGGTCCAGCCCCGCCCCCTGCCTGGCCCGGTTCGGCTCCCCGCCCCCCGCCGGTCCAGCTCAGCTCTCTGCCTGGCCCGGCTCAGCTCCCCGCCCCGCTCCGCCCCCAGCCGGTCCAGCCCCGCCCCCTGCCTGGCCCGGCTCGGTTCCCAGCCCCGCCCCCAGCCGGTCCAGCCCCGCCCCCTGCCTGGCCCGGTTCGGCTCCCCGCCCCCCGCCGGTCCAGCTCAGCTCTCTGCCTGGCCCGGCTCCGCTCCCCGCCCCGCCCCCAGCCGGTCCAGCCCCACCCCCTGCCTGGCTTGGGTCACTGCCCCCCCCAGCCAGTCCAGCCCCGCCCCGCGCTGCCCCGCCCCCTGCTTGGCCCAGCATGGCTTGGCTCTATGCCCCAACCCGGTCTGGTCTCGCTCCCTGCCATTCTCACCCCAGGCCTTGCCTGGTCCTGCCCTGCCCCCTGCCGGATCATTCCTCCCAGGTCATTTTACCATGGGATGGTCTCTATGACTAGAGTCCTGGTCTCTAGTGTGGGAATAGGGCAAGTGCCCTGCCCTGCTGCGTTTCTGGGCTCCAGCATGGGGGGTTGCTCAGACACCTAGGCACACTGGGCTGTTGTCCCCTTGGCCTAGTGTCTTCTTCAGCCCCCCCCCCCTCTTTGCATGTCATGAAGGAAATCACCAGTGATACTTTCCATTCCATCTTTAACCTTCAGCTGGTGCGCAAGAAGCATGTGCTGTCTTGCTTCCGTGATGTCCTGGCCTGGCATGCCATGCCAGTAATCCAGCTGCTGGCACAGGACGAAAGGGTGTGTGTCCATTTCATAGGAACCCTCTTTGGTAAGAGCACCCCCTTTATGTTAACTAATACAGCTAACGGGGGAAGGCAGTGCTGAGCTTTACTTTTCTGGGATCCCTCTGCCTCAGTGTTCCCTGTTTCTATCTGCCCCATCTTGATTTTCAAAGCTCTGTGTCATGAATACTGGAGGCAGAACCAGCATAACAGCGTGGATCATGCTCCTCTTCTATTTTGTCTCCTTTTTTAAAGTCTTGCTACAAACAGAGAGCTTTTGGGGGTTTGTCTCTTCCCATAGTGCACTGCTGTTCTGCCACAGCACTGTCAGAGGTATAGAAGAGGTTGCATAGGCACCGAGTTCTAGTGGCGCTGGTGGGTGCTTGACCCCCCCCTCTGCCCCCAGCTCCACCCCTGCCCTGCCCCCATTCCAACCCCTTCCCCAAAGTCCCCACCCCAACTCCACCCCCTCCCTGCCGCTATTCCGACTCCTTTCCCAAATCCCTGCCCTGGCCCTGCCTCCTCCCCTGAGCGTGCCATGTTCCTGCTCCTCCCCCCTCCCTCCTGCAGCTTGCTACAGCTGTTTGCTGGCAGCAAGCACTGGGAGGTAAGTGGAGGAGCAGGACGTGGCACGCTCTGGAGGAGGAGGAGGTGGGGCGTGGCAGGGAGTGCAGAGCACCCACTAATTTTTCCCTGTGGGTGCTCCAGCCCCGGAGCACCCATGGAGTCGGCGCCTATGATAGGTGGGACTGCAGCTTTGGGATGAAGTGGTACAAAACCAAAGGGGGCTGGGTAGAAGGAACACATTGCATGGTTTAATAGCACAATATCCAAAATGCTAATCTGCATGATACCTTTTCAGCTCATGTCTCTGAATTTGTAGAAATTCTCATTGAAGCTTGAGGGCCATTTGCCTGCTCCTTTCCAGCCAGCATCACAGTAGAGCAGCATATTCTAAGGGTACGTCTACACTACCCACCGCATTGGCGGGTAGCGATTGATCTATCGGGGATTGATTTATTGCGTGTAGTATAGACGCGATAAATCGATCCCCGATCACTCTCCCGTCGACTGCTGAACTCCAGCAGTGCGAGAGGTGGAAGCAAAGTCGACGGGGGAGCTGCGGCCGTCGATCTAGTGCTGTGAGAACGCAAAGTAAGTCATTTTAATTCGATCTAAGATACGTCAACTTCAGCTACGCTATTCTCGTTGCTGAAGTTGCGTATCTTAGATCGATCCCCACTGCAGTGCAGACCAGGCCTAAGGGATTAGGAGAGGTGTCTTTCCAACAATGATCCTTGCTGGCCAGAGCATATGCACGATCGGTTTTTGTTTGCATCACAGCCCTTGCAGGAAGAGTTGGTATGGAATGTTGGCCCATCGAGCAAGGAATAGTAAGGGAGGGGGAAAGTGGTGGGGTGCATAGAGGTCCCAAAAGCTGGTTGTTTCAGTGAATGAATATGTTGGATTCTCTCTTTCTGCCTGGTTACTCCCCAGATCTCATTTACACTTGAGATTTTTCTTGCTCTTCAGGGGAAAATACATCTCAAGATCCCTCCCTCTCATTCTTCTATTCTGACACATTGAATAATTTCAGTGGTGTTTTCCCATTTTGTTTGTACATATGATGATGTGCATTGTTAGGAACACAGCTTTGTATAATTTTATTCACCGTTGGCCCAGTACAAACGTGAAGGGAGCAGCCCTGGCCCTGAGGAGTTTACAGACAATTCAGACCTAGATAATATAGTTCTAACAGTAAACACACATGAATCCAATAACTTAGGGGGACAATGCGTGCTTTAAAAACAGGCAATAACATCAAAAATACCCCTTCTCTATATTTGGGGGCAGGAACTGTCTTTTACTGTATGTTTGTACATACAGTAGGGTCCTAACTGTGGCTTCCGGGTGTCACTGTACTACATATAATCAATAATAATAAGTATTAAAGAGGGATTGGAATCAGCTGATTTTGTTTTTTTTGGTACACTAGCTTTGGGAGGGAGGTCCAGGGGTAAGGGCAGCAGCATGGGGAAGGCAAAACAACCAATGTGGTGGAGTAATAATTGGCCCTACAAATGTACATAATTAAGAACTCAATTGTAAAAAGTATGTGAAAGTTCCTAAAATGTCACAGTAACCTATCAAGAACAAATGTTAATGGGAAAAGGTATGAAAGGGAGACAGAAAAACTGAATTAGTCTAAACAGAAAGGTTATTGATGTAACTCAAGGATGGTGTTTTAAAAAAAGTGTAAAAACAGTAAGCCAAAATTGATGTATCAAAATCTAGGCCTAATTGGTGGACAAAATAATGATGAGATAGGCTATTCTGCCTACCACTCGTGATGTTCCCCTAGTGTTATTCAGGGCGGTGATTTGCTAGGTCACGCCAATCCTTGACTCTGGGAGTCAGCGTTACCCTGCTCTGCTATGACAACCCTCACTCCTGGGCTGTTCACACACAGCCTCTGGCATGTAAGCTGCTCCTTGGATTGTGCAACCGAATGATACTAGCCAATATCTCTGGTCCCAGACACAACCCTAGGAACCTCTGTCTTGTAGTGTCCAGTTATGCCCGCTGGATGCTGCAAGCTTATATGAGTTTGTCAGTTTAACAAAGTGATATGTACCAGGTTTGTTATCTCAAGGGAAGTTTCTGACAGGCTTCTGACCAAACACACTGCTTTGGGGGGAGGGATAGCTCAGTGGTTTGAGCATTGGTCGGCTAAACCCAGGGTTGTGAGTTCAATCCTTGAGGGGGCTACTTAGGGATCTGGGGCAAAAATTGGTCCACCTAGCAAAGGTAGGGGGCTGGACTTGATGACCTTTCAAGGTCCCTTCCAGTTTTAGGAGATTGGTATAACAAACAGATTTATCAACTACAAAGATAAATGTTAAGTGATTATAAGTCAAAGCACAACAAATCAGATCTGGTCAAATGAAATAAAAGCAAAACACATTCTAAGCTGATTTTAACACTTTCAATGCCCTTGCAAATGTAGCTGCTTCTCACCACAGGCTGGCTGGTTGCTCCTCAGCCAGGCTCTCTGCTTTGATCAGTGCTTCAGTCACTTGGTATGGTGGTTGTAGATGTAGGTGAAAGAGAGAGGAAGAGCATGGCAAACATCTCCCTTTTATCATGTTCTTTCTTCCCTCTTGGCTTTGCCCCCCCCCATCAGAGTCAGGTGAGTATTACCTCATCACAGTCCCAAACTGACCAAAGGAAGGTGGGAGTGACTCACTCAAGAGTCCAACAGATCCTTTGTTCTTGTGAGGCTGGGCTGGTTGCATACATGCCCTGATGAGGTGTGAACTGCCCCTCTGCTTTTGAGTATCAGAGAGGTAGCCATGTATCTGTAAAAGCAGCAAAGAATCCTGTGGCACCTTATAGACTAACAGACGTTTTAGAGCATGAGCTTTCATGGGTGAATACCCACTTCGTCGGAACCCACGAAAGCTCATGCTCTAAAACATCTGTTAGTCTATAAGGTACCACAGGATTCTTTGCTGCCTCTGCTTTTGGAGGCTTTTTGTCAGGGCTTATTTTAAGCTATGAGGAAACATTTTCAGCCACATAAGTATATACCTGTCATAGAATATCAGGGTTGGAAGGGACCTCATCTAGTCCAACCCCCTCCTCAAAGCAGGGCTAATCCCCAGACAGATCTTTGCCCTAGGTCACCCCCTCAAGGATTGAACTCACAACCCTGCATTTAGCAGGCTAATGCGCAAACCAGTGAGCTATCCCAGTGCATAGCATCACTATAACAACAATACTCAGTGTATCATGAGCCTTCCAAAGACACCCAACATGACAAACTTTGCATTGGATGCCACACAATCATATTATAAGGATGAACATGGGGGTGTAGGGTGTTCCCACAAGGTACAGAACGTCCCACACTCCCTATGTGGTCCTTAAATTAAAACACTTTGGAAGAAAAATTGGCTACTGAATGAAGCTTCACTATCATGGCTGCCACCCTGATGATCTACCAGGGCACCAGACTTTTATCATCCACATCCTAAAAAATGTCTTGACCAAACCAGGCCAAAAAAGAGCCCCAAATGACATTGCCATCTCTGCTGGTTCCAATTATATCCCAAACACCACCTAAAATAAAACAAAATCAAATGTTAACAACAACACCAACAGCTCAAGCCTCCCTCAACCAATTTATTCTCTTGTCCCTAAAATGATAGTTTTTACCATTTAAAAAAATGCCAAACAAAGGGTTTTTTTTCCTTGTAAAAACTCTCTCCAGCTAATTCCCCAAACAACAAAAAAGTTGTTTAAAATAAAAACCTTGTTTAATACTTTACCTTTCAAATTCTTTAACTGTTTTCCTTTCTTTAATTTAAAAGTTTTTTTAAAAAATGTAATGGTATGTTTCCAAGGTCCTAAGCAGGCTGAGGTCTCTGTATACCAAACCCCACACCTGGTTTAATACTGTTTAATGTTGGACAGTGATTGGGTTATGTTAACACCTTTAGCCAATTTATTTAATCTAAATCAATACAACATTGGAAAAAGATAAAAAAAGGAGGGAGTTTTGGGAGGAACATAGGCAGAAGAAAGAGAGGTTAAAAGTGAAAGAGGGAAGAGATGCAGGCTGGGGTATTGTGAAGGGCCATGTTGGTGAGCATGAATAGTCTGAATTTAACTTGGAAAGTGAAAGGAAGCTAACTCTACAATATTCCGTAATAAAGGTAATTGATCCTATGATGTAGAGGGGATGGGATGAGGCAGGAAATAAAACTGCTTTCTCCAGACCCAGTGTCTCAGTATTGTTCAGTTGGTCAGCTGTTTTATGTGGAGGGTTTTTGTCCTTTTGAACCATCAGAAGCAAAATACTGAACTAGAAATGTTGGTAGAACAGGCCCGGTAGGGCAGAAGAAGGGATTGTGGTAGACCAATGCTCTGATTTAATGTGGAAGGAGGTGGGGTACTGGATTAGTAGTCTGATCTGGTGCAGCAAAAGGTGGGATGATAGTCAAATCTTATGTTCTGGTTGTGAAAATAAAAGATTATGTTAAACAGTTTTGTAACAATAGATTAAGTTTACCTCTGGAATAGTCTCAACGGGAATGTGAATTTCTAATACTGGTAGTGTTTAATTTTAGGCTAAATAATCTGTTTGGCAGTAAGGGAGCAGGAACAAAACTGTTCATGGCAGGAGTGGGTAGAACATAAGAGACTGATCTGACAGTCTGTAACTTCTGGGATTCTGGAGAGTGTGCTGTGTGTATTCTAGAAACAGACTTTTGTGAGGTGGATTTAATAATACCAGTCACAGACACTCAAATGCGCTGGTGATGTGGGTTGTGTATGTACTTAGATGGGTGAAAACAATTATTTTAGCAAAAAAAAAAAATCTGTCACTATACCCCCTACAAATAAAAACACAGCAAGCAAGTTAAAAGATTGCAAGTTAGGCTGTATGCTTCAGCCTCTTGTGAATTGGATACAGGGAGCGCCTTGTATCCTGCTCCCAAAGAGCAATGTCCTCCCAGTCTTGACCAGAAAGACAGGTTGGTCTAACATGAAGCAGGGCTAATAAATGGGGAAAATGCAAGAGTCCTGAAAGGTCCCCAGGATTCCTTTCAAAATCAAGCCCCAACACTGATGATCTCAAATGGGGGATATATTATGTAATTGTGGTTTATATGTGAGTTGATCTTTCAGGGATGTTGCATACAGCAGAAGACAGTAGTGCACTGGATCTACCCACTGAAGGTGAGAGGGAGGTTCTGGGTCTCACTGGCAGGTTGGGAAGAAGAATCTACTGTATCTGGTTGGATGCTGATAGTCTCAGCAACTTCACAAATTGAAGAGAGCAGCTGTTCCCTCTCCTTGCCGGGGTGCTTTGCATGCACAGTGAAAGGGGTATAGTCTCCTAAGAGTTGTTTTTGGGGGAAGCACACCCACAGCTCATTTAATCTTCGGCATTTCTGCTGACACTGCTGTCTTTCTCACAAAAATCTTAAGAGCTGAACTGAAAAATAACCAGCTCTCTTCAGAGAGGGTATCAGTTTTCAGTCAGTAGGAATGTGGGCTGGATTTCACATGGTGACACAGAGGTAAAGTGTCTTTGTCACATTACTAATCCTCTGAGATGTGCACACTCCCAAACCGTAAAACAGTTTAACTTATTGGTGCCTCATACCTGAAGGTTTTCATACATTTTAAGGCCAGAAGGGACTGTTAGATCATCTATTCTGAGCTCCTGCATAACAAAGGCCTTACAGTTTTATCCTGTTACCTCTGCATTGAGCCGTAACTTGTGTTTGGCTAAAGCACATCTTCCAGAAAGGCCCAGAGTCTTGATCTGAAATCATGAAGAGAAGGAGAATGCACCATGTTCCTTGATAACTTGTTCAAAGGGTTAACCACCCTTCACTGTTAATGTGTCACTGAATACCCTAACAATATAAACAGAAAAAAGTATGTTCCATAAAAGCATATGCCCTAAACAAAATACACAATGGGAGCAAAGTAAACCCACAACAACCATTCATATAATATCAAACAGTATACCCTGACTCCATCCTCTTTGTATTACCCCAATAGCTTTCTTGTCTATTTGGTTGTCTGCTAGAAAACTTTTACCTCTTAAGTCAGTCTGAATGTTTCTTATACCCATGGAAAGCCTGTGATCTAAGCATGTCAGAAATAGTTTTGGTTCTTCGTATCAGGCAAGAGGTGAGCAACGGGCATCAGAGGTTATGCAGATTTTTTTTTACTGGGAAAGCGGTTGTCTTGCTTCATGCAACTCACTGGTTGTTTTGTTAGTAAAGCCAAAAATTATATGCAAATGGCATCTAGTGAACCTAGTTTCTTGTTGATTTCCATTATTCCACCTCCTCCTTTTCACTAGGGCAGATGGAATAAGGTTTTCTTGCAGTTACTGTGAGCCAAAAATAATAGGTCTTAATTGGTGCCGAGGAGGTGGAAAGGTACAATTGGAACACCAAGCTGAAGAAATAGGACTTGATATGCAGAATAATCACAACAGGTGTAAATAACACCTAGGGCTTATCATCGGTAGATCTCAAAGCACTTTACAAAAGAGGTCAGTTTCATCATCCTACATTTGGGGAAAATGAGGGAGAAAAGTGGGTTGGTAGCACTCACCCAGGAGCAGAGCTGGGGGCTCAAACACAGGTTTCCTGAGTTATAAGTCAGCCCCTTGCCCACTGGGCTATTACAACCTGGTCTGTAACAGACTCCCAGGTACTATTAAAGAACCTAATACTAGATAAGGGCCCCTCAAATTATATCTGGTCATCAACTGTGTCCTGATCTAATCTCAGAAAGGAAGTGTGGGAAACTTGTCCTATGCACTACTTATTGAGTGTATTTTTGCTTTGAACAAGGGACTAATTCTTTTCCAGCCTGATCTCTCTTTGTTACTTGATAGCCTAACACTGAATTGGTGACTGGAAGTTAATTTCCTTGTAAACAGATGGCAGTCACTAATGCAGGGTTTATGATGACTTCACTGCAGAAAGATCAAGCTGGGGCAGGAGGAATATCAAATAACAGCAAAGGGAATGCAGATGTTACTATGCTTTATAAGCACCTCATAGACTCAGAGACTTTAAGGTCAGAAGGGACCATTATGATCATCTAGTCTGACCTACTGCACAATGCAGGCCACAGAATCCACTTCTATAACAAACCCCTAACCTATGTCTGAGTTATTGAAGTCCCCAAATTGCAGTTTGAAGACCTCAAGCTGCAGAGAATCCTCCAGCAAGTGACCCGTGCCCCATGCTGTTTAACCTCCATATGCGTTAAACACGTACTCCACCTGCTCGGTAAAGCTCTGTGGAAGATGTGTTCTGAGTACACTCTGGTGTGTGTTATTGTTACTGATCCTGTTTCTTCTGCTCAGTTCTGGTGCGACTTGTGGCGGAGCTGAAGTTGGAGCAGTATGTACACTGTGTGTTGGATGAAAGCCAGAAAGAGGTCAGTAAAGATTATTTCCTTGCTCCCTTTGGTCCCCCAAGTTTGAAAATATGGCAAGTTACACACTATTGTGAACGGGCTCTTGAGGAATGTCCTAAATGCTGCTGCTGCCTTTGTGACTCTGGCAATGTTGACATCTGCCCTGGAATTTTTACCATTGTATCCCCTCCACCATGGCAACATGGCATTCTCTGTGGTTTCTCTTTTCCCTCCATTACTGCGGCAGTAATATGGGCAGCTTTTCAGACCTGGAGCTGCTTGGCAGGTCTGCTCCCTTCGCTTGTGCTCTCTTCATTGCCAGATTCATCACAAAATGTCAGACTTCCCCAGAGCACAGAAGCTTGGGAGACAGCAGAGATGGGGAGAGGGTTAGCCAGCTCCCCCATCCACCTACACATCAGCTCGGGGGGTGCAGCAACAGGGCAGAAACCAGGAGGAGATTATTGCTGGGAGATTTGGTGGATGTGTTTAGGGACAATTGTATGGACAAACAAATATCTTCCGCTGATTTATCCTGAACAGTTAAGGGGGTTCCACTGGCTAAGAAGGTCCCATTTCATGGGGTTCATTGCACCATGAGGGGAGTTCACCATTTTGTGTGTGTTTCCCATTTTGGGCCACATTCTTATTGGTGGTTTGTTTTCTTCCCTTCCCAGTTATCTAAGGCAGCCACCATGAGAGGGAGCCTGCCTATGTTTAATCTCCTGGGCAAACTGGCAGATGCCATCCCGGGTTTAGCTGATATATTGGTAATTGAACACGGTGAGTCATACTTCATTATATCATGGTAACATCTAGAGGCCCTGAGAGAGTGAGACAGGCACTAAAACAACGATGAGTCTGGTGGCACCTTAAAGCCTAACAGATTTATTTGGGCATATGCTTTCGTGGGTAAAAACCCCACTTCTTCAGATGCATGGAGTGAAAATTACAGATACAGGCATATATATACTGGCACATGAAGAGAAGGGGGTTGCCTTACAGGTGAAGAACCAGTGTTGACAAGGCCAATTCAGTCAGGGTGGATGTGGTCCACTCCCAATAATTGATGAGGAGGTGTCAATACCAAGAGAGGGGAAATGGCTTTTGTAGTGAGCCAGCCACTCCCAATGATCTTCCTGAAAACACCATCCTGGCCACCATGGATGTAGAAGCGCATTACACCAATATTCCACATGAGGATGGACTATAAGCTGTCAGGAACAGTATCCCTGATGAGGCCATGGCACACCTGGTGGCTGAGCTTTGTGACTTTGTTCTCACCCACAACCATTTCAGATTTAGGGACAACTTATACCTTCAAGTCAGTGACATTGTTGTGGGTACCCGCATGGCCCCACAGCATGCCAACCTTTTTATGGCTGACTTAGAGCGACGCTTCCTCAGCTCTCGTCCCCTAGTACCTCTCCTCTACTTGTGCTACATTGATGACATCATCATATGGACCCACAGGAAGGAGGCCCTTGAAGAATTCCACCTGGATTTCAACAATTCCCACCCTACCATCAACCTCAGCCTGGACCAATCCACACAAGAGATCCACTTCTTAGACACTACAGTGCTAATAAGTGATGGTCACATAAACACCACCCTATATTGGAAACCTACTGACCGCTATATGTACCTACATGCCTCCGGCTTCCATCCAGGACACATCATACGATCCATTGTCTACAGTCAAGCCCTAAGATACAGCCGCATTTGCTCCAATCTCTCAGACAGAGACAAACACCTACAATATCTTTATCAAGCATTCTTAAAACTACAGTACCCTCCTGGGGAAGTGAGGAAACAGACTGACAGAACGAGATGGGTACCCAGAAGTCACTTACTACAGGAGAGGCCCAACAAGGAAAATAACAGAACACCACTGGCCATCACGTACAGTCCCCAGCTAGAACCTCTCTAGCACATCATCAACGATCTACAACCTATCCTGGAAAACGATCCCTCACTCTCACAGACCTTGGGAGGCAGGCCAGTCCTTGCTTACAGACAGCCCCCCAACCTGAAGCAAATACTCACCAGCAGCTACACACCGCAGAAACACTAACCCAGGAACTAATCCCTGTAACAAATCCCATTGCCTACTCTGTCCCCATATCTTCTCTAGTGACACCATCAGAGGACCCAACCACATCAGTCACACCATCAGGGGCTCATTCACCTGCACATCTACTAATGTGATATATGCCATCATGTGCCAGCAATGCCCCTCTGCCATGTACATTGGCCAGACTGGTCAGTCTCTGTGTAAAAGAATAAATGTACACAAATCAGACATCAGGAATGGTAACATACAAAAGCCAGTAGGAGAACACTTCAGTCTCTCAGGACATTCAATAACAGATTTAAATTAGCCACCCTTCAACAAAAAAAACCTTCAAAAACAGACTTCAAAGAGAAACTGCAGAGCTACAATTCATTTGCAAACTTAACACCATTAATTTGGGCTTGAATAGGGACTGGGAGTGGCTGGCTCATTACAAAAGCAATTTCCCCTCTTTTGGTATTGACACCTCCTCATCAGTTATTGGGAGTGGACCACATCCACCCTGTCTGAATTGGCCTTGTCAACACTGGTTCTTCACTTGTAAGGCAACTCCCTTCTCTTCATGTGCCAGTATATACTTATGCCTGTATCTGTAATTTTCACTCCATGCATCTGAAGAAGTGGGGTTTTTTTTACCCACGAAAGCTTATCTTTCCAAATAAATCTGTGTCAAGGGGTAGCCGTGTTAGTCTGGATCTGTAAAAAGCAACAAAGAGTCCTGTGACACCTTATAGACTAACAGACATATTGAAGCATAAGCTTTCGTGGGTGAATACCACGGCATGCGTCTGACAAAGTGGATATTCACCCATGAAAGCTTATGCTCCAAATAAATCTGTTAGTCTTTAAGGTGCCACCGGACTCCTCGTTGTTTTTGTGGTTACAGACTAACATGGCTACCACTCTGATACAGACACTAAGTCACTTTCCCAAGGTCACAAAGCAAATCTGTGGCAGAACTAGGCATTGGACCCAAATCTCTTGAGTCCCTGTCCAGTGCTTAGCCATGAGGCTGCTTTACCTCTCCTGGCTAGTTCGGCCTGTTGAAGACCAGCCTTAGTGGACTGGAATTTGGAGCTCTGTTTGTGTCTTGGGAGACATGCATGTGGTTGCACTTCTCCAGGTCTCCCTTCCCCAAGGTAGGAGTGTTGGTGCGAGAATGCTCAGCCCCTGAGTAGAGGGGTGGGGGAGTGGGGGTGGGCGTGTGTATTGTAATGTAGTTTAACTGTGAGCCCCCCTGGACAATTCTTACAACATCACTCACTCCTCAGAGAATCACAGCAGGTGGCCCCACATTTCTTAATATAAGGCTTGATTAGGGAAAGAGGGAAAGGTCAGTTAACATGCATTAGCTAATCTCAACCTAACCTCAACCTCTTTTCCTAGCCTGCATGGACAGGTCTGTAAAGTGTTTGTGGAGGCTTTTGCAAGGAATGTGCCTCTGCCGGATGACTTAGAAATGTCGTTACCAGTGTTTTCTCTCAACAGCGGTCATTGTTGTTTACCACTCTAGGTAACTTAATGGAACACCTGCTGGCAGGCTTGATGTACCCCAACGAGGGTGTAAAGGCTGCTGTCTGCTATCTTTATGGCAAGCTGTACTCTTCCCCCACTAGTTCAGAAAGGCTGTCAGGGCACTTCACAGAGAGGCTGTGTGACCTCTTCCTGGATACCCTAGGGAATGCACAGACAAAGGAACTGCAGGTTAACTGCATGGGTAAGACATCTCAGAGAAACAAAAGATGTGGGGTTGTCTTTGATAGTTTGGGATTCTAATGTGTGCTGGACTCTGGATTGTTCCTCAGAACTCTGAACTTGCAAACTCTCAGCTGGTTGGACTATTCCGTAGGTAGTGAGTGTACTTGTCTACAGCTGCTGATCCCTTCTGTTACTGCACAACAATCGTTCATCCTAGCCCCATTGCCAAACCCTCCTAGTATAACCAGGGAAGCAACACACCCTGTCACACCTTGTTGCTGGAACCCCAGTGGTACCTGCTGAAACTGTCTCTGAAGGCCTCCAGCTTGCACCCTGGCTTGACCTGTCCCAATTTGACTGTGTCATCCTCCTGGAAATCAAGTAACCCCCTAAGGTTAAAGTGACTGATTCCAACCTCTACATACAATCAGATAGATTGGTATTGTAAAGTAGTTGGATTGATTCTGAGAAATGCAACTTGGAGATATGAAGTGTCTCGTAGTTTAGGCTGAAAAACAAAAATGGAGATTGGCTTTCTCTCACAGGCGCCGACTTTCCAATATGCCCACCCTCACCCCACACCCTGCCCTGTCTCTTTCCGCCCCCTCCCCGAGCGTGCTGCATCCTCACTCCTTCCCCCTTCCCGCTGAGAGCCTCCTGCATGTTGTGAAATAGTTGATCACGGCAGGCGGGAGGCACCGGGTTGGAGGGGGGAGGAGCTGATTGGCGGGGCCCTCCGATGGGCGGGAGGCACTGCAGGAGGAAGGTGGGGCTGATAGGGGGGCTGCCAGTGGGTGCTCAGCACCCACCATTTTTTTCCCCATGGGTGTTCCAGCCCCAGAGCACCCACGGAGTCGGCGCCTATGCTTTCTCTAAGCTTCTGGATGATGCAGTCAGAGCCATCGTTTTGCATAGAGCAGTGATGTCATGAAGTACACAGGATGGTTTCGGCTACATTCACACAGCTCAAATGCACACCACACAGCGATCTCTCCCTTTACTGTAGAAGGGAAACAGTAGTCTGCTTGCTTTTCACATCCAGCAGTCAGCCATTTGTAACAGATGTCTCTTTTCAAAAGTTCACTCCAACAGCTCTGCTACATCACTTCTGACCTTACATTAGAGTGTTGTCTACAAAATCTCTTGTTTATGATTTGCATCAGTGCATGTAACAATGTGCACTGTATGTTTATAATGTGCTGCTTGTGGTAGGTTCTTTAAACTTGTAGCAGTTACAGAAATGGGATTATTAAATGGGTAGGTATGAGAGCAGGTTGGGAGAATAGATAGCAAGAGGTGTGAATGGTTGGCAGTAGTAAGTACCTGGGGGAGAAACTGGTGATTGGGTCCCTGGCTGCAAGCAGCAGAGAAGTGGCTGGTTTTGAGCTGCGCTTTAAAAAGAGTTTGGAGGTGAGGAATCGGAAAGGCAGAAGGAGTGGATCAGGTTGTGCTAGAAAGCTGGTGCAATGGCAATTAAAGGATCCAGTGATAGAAGAGGGAACGGGGAATGGAGAGAATCAGAAATGGCAAAGAGGAGAATTGGAGATGAGGGTGTGTGTGTAATGCATTGATGGACGGTGGAGATACATGGGGGCATGGCCAGAGAAAGCCCTGAATGTAAGCAGAAGGGTTTTGTCAAGAATACAGCAGTGGGTAAGGAGTCAGTGACATGTTTCAGGACAGGATGTTGTGAAGCTCCCAATCCTCCCCACTCCCAGTTTGCTGCTTGTTCTTTCTCTCCCTTTGCAGGTTTGCTAAAGGAGCTGCTGAATTCTGACCATTTTGTATCAGTTATTATGAGCAATTCAAGAAGAGGGGCAGATTCCGAGAATACTGAGTTGTTGGAGGGAGAGAACCCACTGCCACTAGTGCTCAAAAAGGTAATTGTTGAAGGGGTTACCACATCTCTCAACATTCCTTGTACAAGTGGCCAGTCAAATTATCCCTTACTGTGAGGTGAGTTATCAATAGGAACAGTTATTTGCTGCACTGGTTCAAGTAGCCTCCCCCATACTGATCAATGTCAGATGCAGCCTAGGAAGGTGGAAATCCCCCATAATGCACCAGTTGTTCAATAGTGCACCAGTAGTGAGTGGAATTTCTTCCTGATCCCAGCTCTGTTTAGCTTATACTCTGAAGCATGAGGATCAACATAGCTCTTGTAAGCATTAGCCTGGCAAGTGTGATTACAAAGCTATTCTTAGTCCTAGGCGTCTTTAATGTTTTTCTTAATCTTGCTAAGTTACTTGCCTTGGTATTATCTTTCCATAGCAAGTTACACTAGGGAATTATATGTTGCTTAAAGAGATTTCTTTTTGCCTGTTTTAAATTGGTCTTTTTCAAGCTCCCTCTAGGAATTCTTTCCTAATCAAGTCTGTGGTTTTGATTTTTTTCTTCATTTTTGTTTCCACACAGCTGTTGCTGTCCAGAGATGAGATGCTACAGGTGGCAAGTGTTCAGTGTATGACTGCTGTGCTTGTGCATTCTCCTATCAAATATGCTCCTGCCTTTATTCATGCAGACATCCCAGGTGAAGAAATACGATAATACCTTGTACTTCTACAGTGTCTTTCCCTCTGGGGGTATCTTACCAGTGTACAGTTTATGCACTCAAATCGGCCTCAATCCATGTAATGCAACCACCTCTGGGGTAGTCACAACAGCCATTCTGCAGCAACAAAAACCACCAACGTTATTATAGGAAGAGAAGTGAAAAATAAGCTCCTAGTTGAAATTGTAGGGGGAGTTTTATGTAGACCGAATGTAATGTCCTAAATTGGAATTTGGGCAGGTCATCAAGTTTAAGACTCCTCTTGCAAAAAGTGCCGATGAGGATACTTATTATCCGTAATTGGTGTAAAGACAGCACTTCTAAATGCATAGCACTGCTAGGAGGCATTGCTCCAGTAGTGATTCAGAGCATAGACCGTCCTTTACCAAATTACTAATTACTTCCTGCAGCATTTGAATTTTCCTTTGAAGTCTCCCATCCAAGAATTAACCTGGCTTAACTCTGCTTAGATTATGCATTCTCATGGCATGCATAACTGCAGAACCCAAACAAGCCAACTTCTATCCTGAATTAACCCTATATCATCCCCTTGACTTCAGTGGGGTTGCACAGGATATAATTCAGCTCAGACTTTGGCCCAGGATGCCAGGCCAGGAAGATGTTAAATTTTCATTTCCCCTCCGCAGAGGAATTAATCACTTTGGTTTTGTGCATCCACTACTTTGGATGTGTAAGAGTTTGAGAGGCGGGGTCACAGCTGCTGTGACAAAGCTGGCTTTATCCCTTAAATCATGTTAATGTCTATAGCCATATTTCAGCTGCTTGCTAGCTATGTACCAGAAGGATATCAGCCCACTTGCCTTCAGGACCCTGCTGCTCTTTAGTCACTTTATTTTGAGGATGATATATCCATCATTTTCCTCTGCGTTCTCCCTATCTTTCTTTAAGAGTCCTATTTCACAGTAATCCTCGCTTTGGCTGAGCAAAGCTGGAATCCCTTTTTCCTTCAGGACTCATCAGTGCTGCTGGACACCATCCAGAGGTAGTGGGTGGTTGTCTCCTCTTCCCTAGGGACTATTACTGAGTGTTACTGTTAAATTAGTATGGCAGTAGGGTGGAAACAAGAAGACGTTGCTCCCAGTTACAGCCTCTGTTGTTCTCCCTGGCCCCCTAGGGGCAGTTGTGCCATGCATGGTGGAGATGCTGTTTTACTAGGGTTGTTTTATTTGTTTGTTTGCAGAATTCCTGTTTGAGTGTCTCTTCTGCACCAATGAAATTCTCCTCTGGTCGGTTTATTGCTGCCTGCTGCTCCTAACTGAGGAGCGGCTTTTCTTTTCCAAGTGTCACACAGTCTATGGTAGGTCCCAGTCCTTCCTAACCTGTCAAAATTGCTTGAGTAATATCACATAGACACTGAGGATGTAGCTGGGGTTTCAGAGCCTTTTACTGCAAGGTCACTGGTCCCAGATTAGTAGTAACTGAAAATTATTCCCATACGATGCTTGTCTGGAGACTTCCATGACATAGGTTTATGGTGCCTGAGTCCAGTTCCTGGTGGGCACATGTCCACATTACAGAAGCCACCAGCACTGTTGACATTAACTGGCATCTTGCTGGCAGTCTCTACAAAGATGCCAAGGACATAGGAAGACAGAAGCTGAATTCACCATTAGGGTATGTCTATATTTGAACTGGGAACATGATTCCTGGCTTGTGTAGACATACCCACCCTAGCTCTGCTCAAGTCAGCACCTAAAAACAGCAGCGTGTCTGTGCCGGCACAGGTGGGTAGCCACCTGAGTGTGTACCGAGAACAGTGGGTGGGATTGTACTTGGGGTATCATAGAATCATAGAACTTAAGATCAGAAGGGACCATTATGATCATCTAGTCTGACCTCCCGCAAAATGCAGGCCACAAAAGCTGACCCACCCACTCCTGAAATAATTCTCTCCCTTGACTCAGCTGTTGAAGTCCCAAATCCTGATTTAAAGACTTCAAGTAGCAGATAATCCTCCAGCAAGCGACCCCTGCCCCATGCTGCGGAGGAAGGCGAAAAACCTCCAGGGCCACTGCCAATCTACCCTGGAGGAAAATTCCTTCCCGACCCCAAATATGGCGATCAGCTGAACCCTGAGCATGCGGGCAAGACTCTCCAGCCAGACACTCAGGAAAAAGACTTTCAATATCCCAACATTGACCCTCGGTACTAATTACCAGTGGTCGCACGTTATTGCCTATTGACTAAATCACGTTATCCTATCAAACCATTCCCTCCATAAACTTATCAAGCTTAATCTTAAAGCCAGAGAGGTCCTTCGCCCCCACTGTTTCCCTCGGTAGGCTGTTCCAGAATTTCACTCCCCTGATGGTTAGAAACCTTCGTCTAATTTCAAGCCTAAACTTCCCGACTGCCAATTTATATCCATTTGTTCTCGTGTCCACATTAGTACTGAGCTGAAATAATTCCTCTCCCTCCCTGGTATTTATCCCTTTGATATATTTAAAGAGAGCAATCATATCTCCTCTCAACCTTCTTTTGGTTAAGGAAAACAAACCGAGCTCCTCAAGTCTCCTTTCATACGACAGGCTTTCCATTCCTCGGATCATTCTAGTGGCCCTTCTTTGTACCCGTTCCAGTTTGAATTCATCCTTCTTAAACATGGGAGACCAAAACTGCACACAGTACTCCAAATGAGGTCTCACCAACGCCTTGTATAACGGGACTAGCACCTCCTTATCTCTACTAGAAATACCTCACCTAATGCATCCCAAGACCGCATTAGCTTTTTTAACGGCCACATCACATTGCCGATTCATAGTCATCCTGTGATCAACCAGGACTCCGAGGTCCTTCTCCTCTTCCGTTACTTCCAACTGGTGCATCCCCAGCTTATAACTAAAATTCCTGTTAGTCATCCCTAAATGCATAACCTTACACTTCTCACTATTGAATTTCATCCTATTACTAATGCTCCAGTTTAGAAGGTCATCCAAATCTCCCTGGAGGATATCCCGATCCTTCTCCGAATTGGCAATACCTCCCAACCTTGTGTCATCCGCAAACTTTATCAGCCCACTCCTACTTTTGGTTCCAAGGTCAGTGATAAATAGATTGAATAAGATCGGACCCAAAACCGAACCTTGAGGAACTCCACTGGTAACCTCCCTCCAACCCGACAGATCACCTTTCAATATGACCCGCTGCAGTCTCCCCTTTAACCAGTTCCTTACCCACCTCTGGATTTTCATTTCGATCCCCATCTTTTCCAATTTAACCAGTAATTCTTCATGCGGTACCGTATCAAACGCCTTACTGAAATCAAGATATATTAGATCCACCGCATTTCCCTTGTCTAAAAAATCTGTTACTTTCTCAAAGAAGGAGATCAGGTTGGTTTGGCATGATCTACCTTTCGTAAAACCATGTTGTAATTTGTCCCAATTGCCATTGACCTCAAGGTCCGTAACTACTCTCTCCTTTAATATTTTTTCCATGACTTTACATACTACAGATGTTAAACTAACAGGCCTGTAGTTACCCGGGTCACTTTTTTTCCCCTTCTTGAAAATAGGAACTATATTAGCTAATCTCCAGTCAAACGGTACAACCCCCGAGTTTAGAGATTCGTTAAAAATTATCGCTAATGGGCTTGCAATTTCACTCGCCAATTCCTTTAATATTCTAGGATGAAGATTATCCGGGCCGCCTGATTTACTACTGTTAAGCTGTTCAAGTTTGGCTTCTACCTCAGATACTGTAATTTCCAACCCCACACCTTCATTCCCATCAGTCACTCTGCCACTATTCCTAAACCCTTCATTAGCCTCATTAAAGACCGAGGCAAAATATTCGTTTAGATATTGTGCCATGCCTAGCTTATCCTTAATCTCCACTCCGTTTACAGTTTTAAGCGGTCCCACTTCTTCTTTCTTGGTTTTCTTCCTATTTATATGGCTAAAAACCTTTTACTATTGGTTTTAATTCCATTCGCAAGGTCCATCTCTACCCGGCTTTTGGCCTTTCTCACTGCATCCCTACACCCTCTGACCTCAATAAGGTAGGTTTCTTTGCTGATCCCTCCCATCTTCCACTCCTTGTACGCTTTCTGTTTTTTCTTAAGCGCTCTGAGACGCTTGCTCATCCAGCTCGGTCTAAAACTGCTACCTAAGGACCATTTTCCCTTTCTCGGGATACAGGCCTCTGACAGCTCCTGCAACTTCAACCTGAAATAATCCCAGGCGTCTTCTGCCTTTAGATCCCTAAATATGTTAGTCCAATCCACTTCCCTAACTAGTCGCCTTAATTTAGTAAAGTTAGCCCTTTTGAAATCGTAAACCTTAGTCTCAGATGCAATTTTGTTTATCCTTCCATTTATTTTGAACCGAATTAGCTCATGATCACTCGAGCCAAGATTGTCCCCTACAACCATTTCCTCAACAAGGTCCTCCCCAAGCAGCCGTCCGGGCCACCAGAGCCACACTCCTGTTTTTAGGTGCTAGCTCAAGCAGAGCTAGTGCAGGTACGTCTGCGTGAGCTTGGAATCATACCTTCCAGCTCAAATGTAGATGTGCCTTTACAAGGGAAGCTGAGGCACGTTGGCAGGGAGCAGAGTATATGGGGAACGTTTTGCTGCCACTGCCTATGCCCTGCCAATGTTAGCAGATCCTCCAACCCCCGCTCTCCTTTGAAAATTCATCTCCCACCCCCATCATAACTCTTCTTGGGTTTTTGGTGTGTTTGTTAAAATCTCCCTGATGACATCTCGTGAATGCATGCCCCTCTGCAGGCATCGAATCTGTGGTGAGGAGCCTGAAAGGGATCCTGCAACTGAATAATGTGGAGCTGCACAAGCAGGGACTCTTGCTGTTCACTGAAATACTGAAACGGTAAGGGGCCTCCTGCTCGCTCACATGTCACTGAGTTGGAGGACATTGCGAAGGCAAGGGAGAGCACCTGTTCACTAAAGAAGGGCCTGAGGGCAAGTTTCAGATAAAACTGACTCATCCACATCTCATGCACCACCTACCAAAACAACTGCCCCATAGTAGCTTCCTTGGCAGTGTCAGCAGAGAACTGAGGGACTGAGTGAACTGTCCTCTCTGCCTTGGGAAGGACACCTCCAGGGTAGGACAGAGGCACATTGGTGGGGAAGAGGACGGGGGAACCAGGGGACTGGGTCAGTGTATGTGAGCAGCTCGGCACTGCCTGTGCTGCTCTATACCTAAACTGAGAGCACAACCTCCAGGGCTTTCAGTCCAACACCTGTCACCTGGATTAAATTTTACATAGAAACACTAGGCTGAAATATGAATTTGTTTCCCTTCACTCTTCTTTTCTGCAAAATAGGAGAATTCATGTAGTGTCTGGCTTTAATTCCCCCCTTATTTCTTTGCCTCTCCATCACCTCAGTATCTCAGCCTTTTTTTTTTTTTTTGCTCAGTTCCCCAAGTTGAATTTCTGTGACAGGATATTACAGTCATTCCTGTAACAATAACAGAAAATGTGATGCTATTGGCACAAGATGGTGCTGGCAGTACAGGATCCGTCAGAAGGAGAGAAACCGGGATATGGGCAGAGAAAAGCTCTTTCTCAAAGTACACTTCTCTGCATTAGTCATTGCAAATGGAAGAGAGGCTAATATCATGCCAAGCTAATGGCATTTTTAGTACAGTATGTGTTCTTGTTTGCTATGCTTTGAAGTACAGTGTTTCTTTCAGATCATCTATTTTGTGCTGGGGAAAGGGATCCCATCAATGATCCTCTAGTTTTTTCCCCTTCTACTTGCTGTCTAACTGAGGGTTGCTGTATTGCAGCAACACCTCCTCTCCCCCACACCACCACAGTCACTGGCCAAAGGGGTGGCTGAACACAGGAATCCATCCCTTAGGAATCCAGTCACTTTTTGAAAGGGTCAGGTGGTCTGGGGTACTCAGCGCACTCCACCTGCAGGAGTGTCAGCACAGGAGGAGCAGTGGGCAGAGTTTGGGACCCAAACAGAGATGCTGCTGTTTAGACCTTTCCTCCAAGGCAAAGTTACATCATAAAGTGCCCTACTGCAGTGATGTTTGTGCCCCCAGTCAGTAGGGAAGCGTTTCTCAAGGATTAGTGTTTCAAACAAGGAAGTGCCACGATACTGCAAGAGAAGCTCTTTTCATGGCGTTTCCAGCCTCTCTGGAAGCAGGGTATTTGTTTCCTTATTTAGAAATGTCTCTGTTCAGGTAGGCATTCAGGTACCAGAGAGTTGAGCATGGTGTGAAATCCTAGGTAGGTGAGTTCATTCTCTTGTAGGGAGGCTGTTTGTCCTGACGTTTTCAGACTAGTGTTTGCTGATCCAATCAGTTAACCATCCACACACTTAGGTTTTTCTCCAAACCTTTTGACATTTGCCTGTCATGAATGGTGCTGGGATCCAGCCATAACAGACTCATAGACAGCATGAATGTTTTGCTTGGAGACTACATGAAATCCTTGGAGAGTCACTATCTCAGTACAAAGCTAGGACTTTGCTGTGTGACGTCTGGTAGTATGGCCTGAAGCTGCAAGACTTAGTGTCTTTTGGGGAATAAGGACAGAACACTGAGATGGTCTTATTTTTCATACTCTCTTTTCAAACAGGGGTGGTCACAAAGCTTTACTCATTTGCTCTTTGTTTCCCCTTCTCAGGCAACCAGTGGAAATCAAGTTATTCACAAATCTAGCCATGTGTAAAGATGCCATTGGTGTTCTTGTGGAGGCAGTAAAATGTCCGGTGCTGGAGGTAGCAGTAGAGGCTGTGAAAGCTGTGTCTGCTATTCTGAGGTAAGCAGGAAGGGGTCTGATAGGCTTCTTTCAGGAGAGATGTATTTTGGATGTGACACATCTGTCTTATCCATATTGGCCTCTTCAGATCTACTCCTGTCTGTCCAAATCCATCACAGTTGCTTTCAGTCCAGTTACAGACTGAAGGCAGGAGCGAGTTGGTGAAGGTGTGCTACTGTCAATCAAGTCTTTCTTTGTGCTGACCATGCTATGACATGTGACCTTCTTGGGAGTTCTGTCTCCAATGGGGAAAGTTCAGAGGCTTCTTCCAAGTCCCAGCTGCTGTCGTTCTTTCTCTCTGTCTCCACAGGAAGGACCACTTGAGCTGCCCCCCAGTGCAGTATGTAGAGTTGCAGAAACTGATTGAGACTATGCTGAAGCGGTGCGCTGACCTATCACTGCCACCCATTAACAGGAGGCCCGCAGTAAGTCAAGGAGGACCACTGCTGCTTCTCAGCAGGCCTTGCGGATGATGGCCTTTGTATATAGCTGGCATATGGATGCCGCATACACTTACACTTCCCCCTTTTTCCATGGGTGGTGGGTAGCCCTCAGGGATTCCCACACTTTCCCTTTATTCTTCCTCCTCTGGAAAGGCCTCAGTTCCTCTCTGATTGAGGAAGGCTGGGTATTGGTCCCTCTGGAGGTCATTCTTGATTCTGCCAGATCAATGGAAATGTGGGGAGGTTTGCTAAGAAGTGGTGCAAGGCATTCCTTCCCTCAGGGCTGAGTTTCCTCCCTCCATGTGTCCTCAGCTCCAAGAGAGTTCAAGCTCCCCATGTTCAGGCTTCTTCACAGCATGCTTCCTCTTTCATGTTTATTACCAGTGATGTTCCTCACTCTGCCTTAAACTTAGAGGGTCACATTCCATGGGCTGTGACCCCCTCTCAGCAAGAGAGCTACCAGCAATCATTTGGATTGCATATCCAGTCCTCTTCTCATGAAGGGGAATTGGGCAAAGATCCAGAGGGGTATCTGAGGAGGAGGAGCGATAACAGGTGGCTGAACACAAGCACAAAGGTTAAGAACCCCTGTTTTAGATCTATATGCACATGGGTTTATGTCACAGGTGTGTCTGTAATAGAAGAAGCACCTGGCTGAAATGTAGGGCTGTGCAGGTAGCTGCTGAATTTTCTCTAAAAGAATTATGCATGGTCTGAATCATGTAGCATCTGTTGTTTTTGTCTTATCTGATGGGGGACTATGAAGTTGTTTCATGCTGTTTGGTTAGACCTTAGATGTCAGTCTGTTTGCTTTTCCTGAGCTATTAGCTCCACTAGCACTAGTGAATCACTAATAGAGGGGAACTGGGCTGTGGAAAAGAAACCAGGGACTCAGGGAAAGCAGAAAATGGTTATTATAAGGTGGAATTTGTTTCAGCATCAGATGGGAAAGTGGCTCATGGACACGCAGTTTTCAGATTGCTCAGGCACCAATCTGTAATGGTTCTTAAATGTTGTCCATTCGGAGAGAATTCAGAGAAGAACAACTCAGATGATTAAGGGGCTGGTGGGTTTGACTTATGAAGAAAGATTAAAAGAGCCGTGTATGTCCTTCCTCACCCAAATGACTAGCACCCTGGTCCTACAACTGAGGAGATGCAGGCAGACTCCTGTGCTCCCGTGAAGCCACATTGAAGTCATGGGACTCTGGGAGCTGGGGTCTGCCCATTCAGTCAGCTGCGGGATTGGGGTCTAAGGAGGGATATAACAATCTACAAGCAACTTGAATGATGTAAACACTGAGGAGGAAGAGGAATTGTTCAGGGTTGTCCGAGAGGTAATGAGATGAAACTAAGTTGAGAGAAAATTAAAGCTGAATAGTCTTCCCAGAGCAGTGATAGAACCCTCATTACCTGAGCCATTTAAAACGGGACCAGACAGACCCATGGCAATATATTGCATTGTCCAGTGGGCAAGGTATTATCTAACAGATCTTTTCTGTTTCTAATCTCGATGAGGGAAGTGCAGATTGTAGGAACTTTACACTTCTCAAGCACTAAGGGGGTTGGAAGACCGCCCCCGGATTTAGAGTGGCTGAAGTGGTTCCCACCCCCCCACACTCTCGATCAGGAGACACACAGATTAAGCGCCGACTAGGTGTTTACCACTGGAAGACGCAGTGCATAAAGCACCAATCAGGAGAGGGGGCGAGAAATTGGCTTGGGTTAGTACATGGGCATAATAGAATGATTTATGTAACCATTATAATAAAAGGACGTGGAGACCCCCCGCTTGGGGCGCTCCACCGGAACAGACTGACGGACTTGGCTTCATTTATTGCTACAGCAGATGGGTAATAACACTGAACAAAAAGGAACCCATCTGTGGATGAAATGAGTTTCGCAACAGGTATTGTCCCACACCCCACCTCTGGTTGGTTAGATGTTTTTAGGGGGGAGCGTTAATTTGTTTCACATATAAACACAAGCTCTTGAGGACATGTACCTGCTTCTGTCCTTTAATGGGGTGATCTTCTCTCCTCAATCTCTCAGAGTCACCTGGGGCACAGCATTCAGAACAAAGCAGTTTTGCGACAGGGGCAGTTCCTGCTCAGCACTGTGGAAGGCTTCAGAAATGCTTGTAGGTGAGGAGATAAGGGGATTTCTGTTGGTTCGGGCTCTGTCTAATCAATTGGTGAGTGAATTCCCCCCTCCCCCACACACACCCTGTGCCCAACTAACATTCTTTACAGTCTCTCTTCAGCGTGATGTGAAAGTACAGTATATGCTCTGTCAGCTCAACTTGTGGAAGGGCTGCTCTTTGGTGAGTCTGCCAGCTGTTAGCCAGATGCTAGAGCAGACCGAACTACTTAGAGGGATCCTTTAAGCCACTAGAGTGAATGTATCCAGTCAGTGGAGATCTCCCCGTGCCTCTGCGATCCAGTTGCTGGACCTCCTGGCCAGAGGCTAGAGATGATTTTTTAAAATTAAATGTATTGGTCAATGTGATGCTCTTGAAACTGGAGACTCAAGTTGTCTGTTTAGCCACATAACATGTAAACTGCAGGAAGTTGCAAAGTAGAGTCCCCCTCATGGTGACTTTACCCAGATCTGGAGGGACTCACTTCTAAGAGAGAGAAGAATCTCTAGCTGCCTGTTTAATCCTTGGTGGCTTCACTGAGATGCCAAAAGAAGGGGGACCCAGTACCAGTTCTGATGGTTTTGTGATGCACACCTGTCCCATTAGAAACTTGCCTGAGACCTACTAGCTCATTCCATATAGACCCCTGAACAGCTGTTGGAAAATAACAACTTCTGGCCACTACCCAAATTTGGTGGCTAAACTTGAACTAGTGGAAGATTGTATTCCATTTCCTGTCCCCTTGTTTTAGTCTATGCTGAAACAATCTCTTGGTACGGTATTAGGGGGCGCTGTGCTTCTATAATACTGTCTTGTATTGCAATGCAAAACTGGGTTCATGGCCACTCATGATCATTAAATACCCTATGGCATTTTTATAAGATTTGAGGCATTAGCCCTGGTGTTCAGGCCAAATTCCAAACTGACTAAGTACATTTAACCAAATGATGATATTGTCTCCTCGCCCTGCAGCAGGAATTCCATTTAATTCTTTCTCCTCCTGTGATACTATTGTGTAGTGTCACTGGCTCAAAATGGCTGTCAGGTTTCATTTGAGACAGCTCATTTCATTGACTGATCCGTGCACATACAGCGTGTGACATGCTCTGGGGTCCATCAGATTCTAGAAGTGTAACACACTGTAGGTTCTGCAGAGAGCAGGAGAGTGCATTCTCTGATGTCCATGTGTATGTTTCTAGGTTAGCTGTGGAATGTCAAAGCGACCCTGTGGCTCAGGAGAATGCTTTCACCGCTCCCGGCTCGGAGAGCGAGAATACTCTGAGCAGCTTCTCTGAGTTTCTGCTGTGGATTTGCGACAGCCTTTGCATCCCCATAGTCCTGGTAGGGTCAGTTCAGAATCCACACTGTCCCTCAGGCATAAGGGGCACCCAAGCAGTAGAGATGCTTATGGGAGATTGTTGAGAAGAATTTGTGTGGGAGAGGAGAATTAGGGATAAACCAGTGCATCAGCCTCATACAAGTGTAGTTGTGGCATATTCTGTCTCATGTTGGGCAATCCTCAATTTATTTGGCTTATGGGAAACGGAAGAGAGAAGTCTAGCGTGTGTGAGAGGAGGGTGTATGAACTCAGAGCCCTGCCTGCGTTCCATAGAGAGGTCTCCAGACCAGGAAGTCTCTGAAATAGCACCCTACCCAAATGAGATAATAAATGACAGGTTTTGCCACTGCTGGAGGTGATGTATATATGAACCACTCTCCCTCTTCTCCTCTCTCAAGGCCTGCCACTGGCCTGGCAAACAACAGAACTTGCAAGTTCTTTGTCATCTAGGCTTATGCAGTATATTGATTAACCTGTGGAACTTGCAGCCACAGGACATTGTTGAAGCACATAGCTCCATAAGGCAAAGAAGGAGCAGACGCACATAACTTTGTACTGTGTTTCTTACAAATCTATTACTACACTCCTTGCAGACTTTGGTCCATAATGAGCAAAGCACTTAAGTGCTTACGTCCGTCTCTATTCAGCAAAGCGCTGAAGCACGTGCTTAAGTCCCATTGCTTTGGTGAACTGGGGCCTCAGTAGCCGAACAGGAATACCATTTACTGTGATTCTGTGTAGAGTAAAAATGACAGTATCAGTCTTATGCTTCAGGACATCAGCCTATTAACAACTGCAACCACGAAGAATTTTTCTCCTTGGTGTAGAGTCTTGCACAGTTAGGAACAATTGTTCAGAGAGGGAAGTTGTTAAATCTGCCTCTGAAACACCTAGCATAGGCCACCGTCTGAGGCAGGATACTTGCTGTCAGCAGTCTTGTTGGAACAAGGGCTGTTTGACTTCAGTCACATTTGCCTGGCTTTGTAACCATGTGAGACTCACTGAAAGATCACTGATTCCTTCAGTGTGCGCTTGCATGTTTCTCACCACAAAGGCATACGCGCTGACTCCATGGGTGCTCTGGGGCTGGAGCATCCATGGAAAAAAATTAGTGGGTGCTCAGCACCCACCAACCACAGCTGTTCGGCCAGCCCTGCTGATTAGCTGTTTGGCGGCTGGCAGGAGGTGCTCGGAGGAGGGGGTGGAGTCGGGGTGGGAAGAGGCAGAGTGAGGCTGGGGCCTTAGGGGAAGGGGTAAAGCAAGGGTGGGGCACTGGAGGGGGTGCAAAGGGAGGGCGGTGCCTCAGGGTGGAGCAGGAGTGAAGCACCCACCCGGAAAAATGAAAGTCAATGCCCATGCACAAAGGGATACGGCATTTGCTTGCTGACCATTTCCTCTCCCCTCAGAAGCACTCAGAAAGGATTTCCAGCCCAGCTCTGATGGAGGTTTTCATATCCACCCTCAGCACCTTGTTCACTGTTGTGCCGAGCATGCAAGAGAAATTCTCTAGGAAGCTGGGTATGCCGAACTCTGACATCGTAATTCACTGTGCTTCTTTACACAGTGAATAACCTGATTAACCTGGGGAACTTGCTGCTGTTGGATCTGATTGAAGCAAAGAGCTTAGCAACATTTCATATAGAGCCATTTATTTGAGTAAGACTAGCATCTGCACTTATGTTAACTAGGATAAAACCCGGGGTTAAAAACAAGATCTGCTGAGTGCTGGAAGGAGTTTACCCCATAGCATAGTACTTCAGCTAGGTCCGTTATGGGAGCTTTGTACTTTTCCTCTAAAGCCTCCAGAATCGGCTACTGTTGGAGACAGGAGATCAGACAAAGTGTTTTATTTCCTCTGTATTGTCTGTCTTCTTTACCACCTTCTGGGTCAGAGATGAAGAGGAAGTCACTCTCCCCTGGAGCTAGTGCACCAGGCAGTGCTTACTCTTCTTTCCCACAGAGCCTGGAGACCCAGTGAATCACAGATATGGTTCTTCTCTCCAAAATCTGGAAAAATAATTTGCCCATGGAACCTAAAAGAGAATGAGCCTGGCAGATGCATTCTGTCTAGGGTGACCTGTCTTGTTTGCCAGCTGTTGCTTTGAAAAGTCAGGGATGGTTGTTTGTTACAGGGGGTCCTGCATTCTGTGATCTCATGCTGTGTTTATCTTCCCTCCTGCTCTGCCTTCTCTCTAGCATCCTCTTCTTTCATCCGACTGGCACTGGAGCTGAAGGCCAAATTCTGCACTGGACAAAGGTACTGTCCTCTATATTGAAACTAAACCAAGAGTTTCCATTTGAGAAAAGAGGAAATGTCCTATTCTTGCAGCAGAATTAAATGCGAATGGATCTGAAATACCCTCTGCTCAGTTGGGCCAGCACCATTTGCCTTCATTTGTTGAAAGACCTAAAAAGTAATTGTAAAGGAAAAATTAGATGGATTGAGGTGGGATGAGAAACTGACGGTGTAATGGAAAAGTGAACTCCAAATTTTGCCAGAACTGTTTTAAAAGATCCCCAGTAAGGAACATGCTATGCAGGTTCAGTAGAATGGTGCTGCTGTTATGGAGTGATGACACTGGATGCCATGGAGAGGAGATGTTACAGCAGGTTCCATCTCACTGGAGCTCTGGCGTTTCAGGAACAGAACGTACCATCTATATAAATACTGGTGCAGTGATTAGAAGGGATGGGGAGGGTAAGAATGCTAACAAAATACATTATGCTGGGTCATTTCTAGCAGAGCTTGGAAGCTTATGGATAGAGCCCCACGTGCATAGGCGGCACATAAGAGGATGTGTGGAGTCAAGTGCTTCCCTCCCCCAATATTTCTGTTTGGCCTGCCGTGGGGTGGGGAAGGAGAGGAGCTCTCTACTCCCACCGTAGTTGCCCCCTGCACGCTTAGCCCCTGTCCCTAGCAGCCAGGCCCAGGTGGGGAGCGGAACAGGTGGGACCAACCGCTTCTCACGCCAGCTGCTCTAGGTCACTTCTCTGGCAGCGCGGCGGCTGCCTGAGAGAGAGCCTGGCTTGGGTGACAGTCCTCCCCGCTCCCTCTGCTCCCTGCCTGGGCCTGGCTGTCAGGGACAGGGGCCGAGTGAGCTGGAAACATGCTGGGGAGGAGGAGAGACTCTGGCTCGCTCAGCCCCTGTCCCCAGCAGCCAGCTCGGGTGGGGAGCAGAGGGGTGGGGCAGGCCAGGCCACCACCCCAGCCAGGCTCTCTCTCAGGCAGCCGCTGCACTGCACAGAGTCAGCAACCCAGAGTGGCTAGCTTCAGCCAGCATGAGAAGTGGCTCCCTCCTGCTCTCCGCCCCGGCTCAGCTGCCAGGGAGAGCGGCCAAACATTGTGGGGAAGTAGAGTGGAAGAAGGACAGAGCCCCCGCCAGGTAACTCTAGTGGGGCAGGGAGAGCGTAGCGGCCCCGGGCTGGGTGCCGGCAGTCACTGACAGAGGAGACATATGGGGCGGTCATGTGTCCTCCCCTTTAGATTGTGTCATCCCCCCTCCAGATTTGCAGGGTTCTACTTACAGAGGCACTTGCTAATGGTCTGCAGCAAGCAGGCAAGTTGCATGGTGTTGGCTCTCCTTGTATCCAGCTGCTACATCTCATTACAAGAGCAGTTAAAAATACATTTGCTGTGATCCTAGTATCGCTTGGCCACATGAGCAGGTGTGATAGTTAAAACGGGGATGTTTCGTGATTGCGATTGGGCAGGGAGGTGGTCTGCGACTGGGAATAGATGGGCAGGTGGCCCATGAGACACTGGGCTATAATGTGATGGTCCTGTTCTATAGGGGTCTCTATGAGAAGTCCTCACAGCCAGGGAGGGAAATGCCTGGGATTGTGTTATTCTCACCCTTTTCGGTCATTTTTTGCCACTCTTCAGTGTTAACCCCTGGAACACCACAGTTCTGATAGCTCTTCACTGAAATTTGCTATTCATCCCAAAATGTCTGAGGTGCTCCTGAGTCTCCTGGAGCCCGAGCTCTGGGTGTCATATCTTGACAGGGGAAGCTGTGCGCAGTTAGTTGTTTCCCCTTAGGCTGATGCTCTCTTGTCAAATAAACACAAAGAATCCAGAGCCTGGAGAGGATGCATCAGCCTAGATCTCCATTCTCATATCTTTTTGTTCTCCCTTCAAGTAACCCTGCTTTGAATCAAGCCTGTTCCAGCTTCCTCTACAGCATGTGCCTCAGCCTTCATTCAGCTGCAGAGAAGATGGAGGACTCTTCCCAGCAGGGCAAGTTTGATGAAGGAGGCAATTTAATCTGGCGCAGATTGGGTGGACCCAGTCGGCCCCTGTTTTAAAGGTTTTTCAGCTGGTTTAGCTTGTCTGCCAGGGAGGCAAATCGGGCTTTTCTAAACATATTTACTCCATACTCAAAACCAAGCCTTGAGCCATGTAAAAATCCATCCCTGTTTCAGCAATCTCTGTAGCTTGACTGCATGGGAAATTTACTGGCATAATATTGCTGGTATAATTATACCATGATACGCATATAGTTGTAGCCATGTCAGCGCCAGGATATTAGAGAGACTGTGATAGTTATACTGATATAACTCTCAGTGGGGACCCTGGAATAAGAGTGCTTTTCCCCAATTTAGTTGCACTGATAATTTCAAGCCCTAAGTGAAATGAGTGTGTCGATCTCTCACTCCAGTTCTGGGTGGGTGCAGGTTTCTACACCACAAAAAACACTCTCATGGTTGGCACTAATTAGTATCTCTGTTGATGGGCTCAGCAGAGAGCCAAGGACTGAATGGGCCATGAAAGCAGAACTCCCTTCTCATCTTTAGATATGGTCTCACTAGGTTGGGTTGAGGCATGTACAGCAGATCTGCACCAGGGAATCACGCTTTGCTGTTGCTTGTACTATATCTGCTCTGGGGATAAATGAAGGACTTCAGTATTTATCAGCCAGGTCCCTCCCTGATTTTATACTCCTGACTTTGGGGTGGGGAACCATGCCCCCCTCGCTCCAGACCGTCACCTCTCTGCCTTTGCTCTGGTATTCCTAAGTCCTTCCTGCCCTTCTCATGCTGGTTTTGTTTCTAGAGCGAGAGATGTCTGAGCTCCTGCAGAGGAGTCTGCCCCAGTTAAACTGCAGTGTGCCTGAAAGCCTCACCCTCCTGTCAGAAACCCCAGATCCCTTCTGTTTAGATGAAGCTCTACGTAGCCACCAATATTGCCTCCTGCTCCTCTTGTACTGTTCCTACGCCCTGGAAGACAGGTGAGCCAAGCGGTGTGGTTGAGGAGGGGGCAGCACTGTACACAGATACCAGAGGGTGCAGCCTGTCATCATTACTGTTCCCCCTCCCCATCCTCGTTTGCAGGTTTGTTCCAGAGGCAGAATTATTCTCAGCCATAAGAAATTTCCTTCTGTCAGTGCAGGACCAGGGAGACTGTCTCCCTCCTTACGTCTTCAGGGCTGTTCTTTACCTTCTGGCAGTCTGTCAAGACAAAGGCGAAGCCTTAGACTCGGTAAAAGCTGATTTCATCACCACCAATCAGAGCTTCTTTAAGTTTTTTACCTTCTCCCCTCCACCCCAGAAAAGTGACTGTGTGTGATGGTCAGTGAATAGACTGGGGGAGCTCACACCATGTGTACTCTCAGGTTATTTAACGGTGACAAACACTTTGGGATACAGATTATATTGAATAAAGTTGTGTCCATGTGGGAAGGTGTTTGCATGATGGGTAGTCCTGGGAGTGCATGCGAATGCTGTTATAAATTCCATAGCTTCAGTCTCCTGAGAGCATCAGCAGCCTCTGCAGTCTGCAGCAGGCTTTCTAACGTTTCCGTACGGCTTTTTGCTGGGTCAGAGCACTGAACAGAGCTTACAAGAACTTTTTAGACTTTGTAATTCAGCGGCTTTCACAAGGCCTGTAGTTGGTTGGTATTGATAGGCTGCATAAACAGGGCACATAATTGCACTTCTCACAATGGGGTTTCATCACATCAGCTTCATCTTATGGTTATATATGTCTCCCTCCGTCTCTCTCCACTCTTGTCAGAGTCCACTGTGTGCCATAAGGAGAGTCTTGGAGAATACATCAGATCTGAGCTTGGTCTACATTCATCATCCGCTTCTGCTTAAATTCTTCCTGCGTTACTCTGAGCTTATGGGCAGATTTGGTCGCCGGATCCTCCAGCTCTGGTTTTCCTGGGAAGACTACAGTCAGATTGAGACTGAAGATGCTGTCTCTGGGCTCTCCTCTGGCTTGCCTGATTATCCAAACAGCTTTACCACTTTGCTTCACATCCTGAAGGGCAATTCCAGTGTTGTACTCATTTTGCTGGTATGTGACTTTCACAAGGACAGTTTGCCATCTGTGGCCCCGACTCTGGAGAGCACTTAAGCACATGGATAAGTGCTTTCTTGAATCGGGGCCTAAGCGAACAGTCTCACATATGCATATGCAGTCACAGACTGTCTGATTTGTAAAGAAAGAGGTGCTGGGGCTCAAGCAATAACGATAATACTGTTCCTAGGACAAAATGGCACCGTTCAGCAAGGTCGTGCTGCATGGAAGAGGCCATTTTGCAGAACAACATGATGTCCTCTGCGTAGAGTGCCCTCTGCACACACCATACGAGCGAGGCCATGCCCTGTGTGCTAGTGTAGAATTACATGCTTAGCTATAAATGTCACAGCCCGCCACTGACAGGAGAGGGGCCAGGGCTGTGCCCCGGCACAAATTAAGCTCTGGTCACAAACCAGACATGCAGACCTGACATGGGAAATGGGATTGTGGGCCTTTGTACCTGGGCAACCTGCCCAACCTGCCTGGAGGGCCTTCGGCAACCCAGATAGGTAGTGAACCCCATCACAAAGGTGCTGCATAACTGCACTTGTTTATACATGGTACAAAAAAATGCACATGTACTGTGAGCTCCTCACACACAGCTGGTTAATCTCTTCTGTGGTAGCTTTGCAAGAAGCTGCTCTGTTAACGTGGGGACTGTTATAGGCTATTGATGGATAGGAAAGAAAGGGAGGAATAAAGAGCTTTAAAAATGGCATGTAAAGACTAGAACTGAGGGAGCGTATTTATTAACTGGGAGGTGTTTCTTTGTGCTACTCCCAGGATTCCCAGGACTGTAAATAGCACCCTGTGCTGCTCTTACAAAACTGAAATCAAAAGCCTTTGGGATCAATGAGGCAAGGTCCTCCCAGCAGTTGGACTAATGAGCCAGATCCTCAGCTGATGTAAATCAGTGTAGCTCCATTGAAGTCAGTGACTTGTTATTTCTTCCCAAACCTGATAAGGATACTACATATTTTTCAGAATAGAGACCTATTTCATTACTAAAACTACTAAGCTTTTAGATCAAGTAATAACACGCTCTTGGATAAACAACCTCCCAAAATAATTAAGAAATGAGGTAGGTTTTATTATGAGTAGGCACACACAAGGCAGCATACACAGGGCTTGGAGTGCTGGTACATCTGGCCTGGTCTAGGAGGTTGCAAAATATTTTTTTCTCTCCAGTTACTGAAAGGGCCAACAGACAGAATGGCTATTTCTTAGAGAAATCCTTCACCAGTTGGGACTAGGTTCCAGAATACTGAACTGTATTCAGGCACTTGATACTTCCAGAGCATCAGTGAAAGTGAATGATGAGCTGACAAATCATTGTGAATTAAAAGGAGGGATGCCCCAGGATGACTTATCTACCCCATTATCTTTCACAATAATTTTGAAACCCTTCATCCAGCAAACTAAAATCAGGTTAAATATTACAAGTATAAACAGGTAAAAGAGAAACAAATTGCATCATTTGTGAATGATATTATGTTCCCGTTTTCCCATTTTCCCTTTGCCATGCACTCCTACAGAAAGAAATTAATTTAGCTCTGTTTCAGGCTTTAGCGTAAACTACAGTAAATCACAGATATTGGCAATTCACCTCTCTGCGGGGGTACAGCATGATCAATTTGAATTTAGATGGGCTAGTAAAACAGTCCAGTGTCTTGGCATAAATATTCCATCAGATATAAAGCAAGCTTATGAAAAATAACCCCTGCCTGTTAGGGCAAGTTAAAACTCTTGTAAAATGGAAAGACTTGTCACAGGAAGACAAAAATGAATATCCTTCCCAAAATGTTTTATTTGCTTAGCTGTTCTTATTAAAACTCTGGATTAGATAGGACAGATGGTGCGTGGCTTCATTTGGGACCGTTAGCTCCTGAGTAAAAACAGAAAATTTTTAACACATACAGTGAAGACATTCTGCCAACTTTAGATTATATTCCTGTCCTGCACAGATGAAGGCCACCCTGGAGTGAATTCAAGACCAAATATAAGCAGTAGCTCGTAGGAATGGTGTTGTATTGCATTAAGAATAAAGGACTTTTTGGGTCAGACCACTGGTCTATTTCTTGTGGTGATCAGTATCCTGTACCTCACAGGAATATGCAAGAAACCCCATAATGGACGATTATGGAAAAACTTGCTCATAAAGGAATTTTTTTCCTAACCCTGAGAAATAAGTGGTCAGCTCATGCATGTAAGCCTAAGGGTTTCTATCTCTTGGAAATATTTTATCCTGTAATGTAACTGTGGATGTTCTCATTATCCATATAAATATCTAATCCTTGCTTAATAGAATTCAACTCTTTATATACCTCTACCCCGATATAACGCAACCCGATATAACATGAATTTGGATATGACGCGGTAAAGCAGCGATCCGGGCGGGCGGGGCTGCACACTGCGGCGGATCAAAGCAAGTTCGATATAATGCGGTTTCACCTATAACGCAGTAAGATTTTTTGGCTCCCGAGGGCAGCGTTATATTGGAGTAGAGGTGTATCTTGTTGCAGTGAGTTCTATAGGGCAATTATACATAAGTGCGTGAAGGATTTCCTTTTATCACTCTTAAATATGTTGTCTTTCTGTTTCACTGAATGTCCTCTTGTTCTTGTATTATGAACTATGGTAAATAGGAGTGCTCAATTTACCTTCTCTGAAGCATTGGTTGCTTTTATACTTCCATTGTGTCTCCTCATACTCCTGTCTGAACACTCCCCATATTTTCAGTCTCTCTTCATATGGAAGTCTCTCTATCCTTCATGTGGCCTCTCTCTGAATCTATTTCTTTATAGGTCTCAATTCACCAAAGCACTTAAACAAAAACTTAACTTTAAGCACATACCTAAGTCCTTTCCTGTTCAGCAAACTCTGAAGCACATGCTTAAAGTAAAGCACGTGCTTAAGTGCTGTGCTGAATCTTTGCCAGAGTTAGTGGGAATTTAGCTATGAGACTCCAGGAAGGGCTATTCTTGGGGGTGGGGTGATGGACTAGATGATCTGTACATGTCTTTTCCATTTCTAATTTCTGTGATTCTAGGAATATTTGGTTTATGTATCACACAATTGATCACTTTTATCCATTATGTTGCTTCTATATGTGCTAGGCTTCTAGGTGAAGAACTTTAAAAACAAGTGCCTAAAGTTAGGTTCATTAATCCATATTTAGGCACCTACCATAAGTGGCCTGATTTTTCAAAGCAGCAGTTCCCCATGAGAGTGGTGGGCTGCTCAGCCCTCTTGAAACTGAGGCCACTGATCTGGGTGCCTAACTTCAGGCACTTGTTTTTAAAATTCTTGGCCTTCAGCTTGCATTACTTCCTATGCCCATGCACTTAACAGCCACATATCAATATTTTAATTCTAACAGCCCACTTAAAGAAGGTGTTTGGCTATCAAAGAGGAGAGCCTACCTAGGTAATACAATACACTCTGCTTAATGGCCAAACTTAGTTTGGACATCCACATCAGTAGGGTGTCACTCAAGGAACCAATGTAGCATAATGATAGTGAACAGCAATGACTTCTGCTTAATGAGGACAGAAAGGTAATGTCTGCACTTCTTCCCGCTCAGGACCTGGTCTGCTTGAGCACCACAGAAGTGGCTCACAAAGTTTTGATGACCTTGAGTATGTTCCTGAAAAGAAACGAGGATGTTGTTGTCTGTGACCTCCTTCGGAGTCAGTTTCTACAGATCCTGCAGCAGCTTCTAGTGGAGAGCAGCTCCACTACTTTGCGAGGTGAATCCGACTTGTAATTAGGGACCCACACCCTGAAATTTGTGAAAGGACTGGATAGCTCAAGGGGCTAAATCTAGGCTAAAAAGCCTTTGATTTCAGAGTTACTGGTTCTAATCTAGGCCTTGTCCACATAGAAAACCCTCCTACTGGAGATGTGGGTTATACAAGTTCCCTGAAATACACAGCCTCTACATTAGGGCTCATGCTAGTAAAAAAAAATCATACCTGTAACTGGCATAAGATTTAAATGTAGATCAGGCCCTAATGCCAGAACTTGTCTACATGCAGAAATTTACTGGTAGTACTGTACCACTACAGTTACACTGATATAACTCCCTATGTGGACACATTTTTATTCCAGAATCCAAGTGCCTTTTCTGGTTTGCTTATGTCACTTTGAAAACAGTATAAATTAAACTTAAAAAGGGCATTCTGATTCTGGGGTAAAAGAATGTGCCCCTGGGAAGTTACGTCAGTATAACTAGAGCTGTAGAGTTCTGCCAGTAAATGTCCCCTTGTAGACACGTCCTCGGGTAGCTAGTGACTGAAAGTCATTCCTGTCTCTTTTCTGTTCAGCTCTCTATGCAGCATGAGTTGGTGGGGCTGAATATAGTTCCTGGTGCATAGGCAACAACATGGGTGCAGATTATCCCACCTCTGCCTATTGTGGGGGTTCTTACATCTTCCTCTGAAGCATCTGGTGCTGGCCACTATCAGAGACAAAGTACAAGGCGAGATAGACCTGAGCTCTGATCTACCTTTGCAGTTCCTGTATTCCTAACATCACAGGCACCTGCTTGTGTTGCGGTTTATGCTAGCTGTGGCCCAGTTATTCCTAGTCTCATCTGGGAAGCCAATGACTGAATGAGCCTTGAATTCTTTCCTCCCACTGGAGGTGGCCCCTTTGGCAAGGTCTGTGGCAGATCAGGGAAGGGGCAGCGTATCTGGAAAACTTGTATAAATAACCAGAGGGCTTTGGGCTCAAGTTCTCTGAACCCCAAGTAGATTTTAAAAAAGCAGTTAAACCTCCCCTCCCAAAAGGAAAACCCCCTAAGCAGCACTGGGAAAAGTTTTTCTAAGGCTATGGTAATTTATCCTGCATATATCACTCAGACACACATACAAACACACACACATATGTAACTATTCACCTGTGTGCTGCTCGGCGGAGAGAAGCTCAGGTGGAGGCAGGGGAGGAAGGATGGCTTTGTGGTTAAGATTGAGGCCTGAGGCTCTGGAGACATAGCTTCAATTCCCTGCTCTGCCCCAGCCCTCCTTTGTGACCCTGTGCTAGTTGTTCAGTCACCACGTGTCTCAGGTTCCCATCTGCAAAGTGGGGATACTAACACACCCTTACATCCCGGGGCGTTGTGAGGATTAATACATTAGAGTGTGAGGTGCCGCATCATTACCTAAGACAGGTAACAGTTTGGGATAAAAAGCATCAGAATGGAAAGAAATGCTTGCCAGCTTCTCAGAGGGTTTTGGACCCTTTTGTAAAAATGTAGGTGAGAGAGTCCCTTAAATGGCTCACTAAGAAAGTGAAACCCAGGTTCTGTGCTGAAGGGTCTCTGGCCTCCTGGGAGAGGAAGTATTACCCGCATCCCATCTCTTTTGCTCTTCTCTAGCTAATCTAGAACAGTGTTGGTGGGACCCAGCTGTTGAAGGGAAGGAAGCTGAGCCCTGATTTAGAGTGAACAAGGGGGTTGGGATGGCAGAGATGGTGGCAGTCAGTTTACAACCCCCCAACCCCCCCCAGCTCCAAAATGTGCAGTACCTATCAGACAGCAGGAGGATGGAGCGCATTGACCAACTTTTCATATCCTTTCTTAGCTAGCAAGAACCTGCCTCTGTTGCTGAGACTTCTCTTCCTGGTGCAGCTGAGGAATGAGGCTGAGAGAGAGCTGGACAGCACAGACTTCAAGCTGCTTCACCATGGTGAGCCTCTGCATCCATTTCTTTCCTGTTGGGATGTGATTGTGCTCTAACCCAGCGGTTCTGTACTGAGACCAAGGGCCTGGTTCTTATTGGAGCTCAGGTCCCATTACACTGCCCTGGCAGTAAATTACATCACATTTACAGTCACTTAAAGGTCCCTTTCCACTGCCAGAGTGTGGTGTAAAGAGTCTGTGCTATAAATGAGGATCAAGCTGTGAGAGTGTTTCCTCTGCTTCCTGCCTTTAAAGCACCTTTGTTGCCTGAGACCTCACATCAAGGCCAAAGTGTTTTCCCTTGGGTGGGACTGGACTGGATGAGAATGGAGTCCATCATTGGTGCCCCTTAGGTGGCGGGAGTGGGTTGCTGATGTGCAATGCGTTGCCTGCCTGTGTCCCGCACCAGTGGCTGAGCAGATGGTCTCTGCCTTACTCATAGTCCTGGGAATGAGGTTTGAAGAGGAGGATACTTCTAGCTTCCAGCAGCCACAGGGAATCAGAGAATGAGGCTGGGTATTGTGCTTAGCTCTCACATGTAGCTGGAGGGAAATGCAATAGCCAAGGCTTAGGCAGCTGAAAATTACTCCAGACTCCTTCAGACAAGATTTTGAACCTCTGATGCTCCTTTTTGCCTATGTACTTATGTCACATCTCTCTTTCCCTTCTGAAACCCATCTGTGTACTTCTGTATCTGTCTCCACTCCTAAGGAGCAGAAAATCTCCCTCCTCCTCTCTCAGTTTATTCCAGTTCTCCCTCTGCAGACAAGGCAGAGAAGGGAAAGCTGCGTGTAGGAAAATGAAATCAGATGGGCTTTTTCATGGCAGGCCTCAAAGATGTGCTTTGGGCTGCTGGAACATACCCTTTCACCTGTCTGTGCATGTGGGGACAGCAGACGGACGTGTCATGCAAGCTGCTCAGTGATCATAGACATTAGAGATGGAAAAGAGGTTACTAGATCATCTGCTCCCTCCTCTCCTATTTCCCACCATGGCCAATGGAGGGATATTCTTTACGGCGTTCTTCAGGTGATATCCAATGGAATAGTGCCACCCGCCACCCATGAGGGCCGGGGGCGCTATTCCATTGAAAGATCCACATTTTGGTGCTTCCATTACTTTCCTTGTGACTAATCCACAGATTCTCAGGTAGCTGCTAACTAAAGAGGTCAGGGCTAGGAAGAAGCATCTCCTTTTAGACTGTCAGATTTTCTGAATAGGGGTTGGCTTTTTGTTATGTTTGTACTGACCTAGCATACTGGGGTTGGAGCTTCCAGGCTGTACTGCAACACAGATAATAAATGGGCAGGCAATTCATCGTGGTGTTTCTTGCACTTTCCTCTGAAGTATCTGGTGCTGGCCTTTCTCTGAGACAGAATACAGGACTGGATGGACCACGGTCCTGGTCTGATATGGCAGCTCTGTGCTTAGCCTTTCAATCCTTGGCCTCCTCCCAGGCCTTCTTGATAGACACCATCCCCAAATGTTTGATATTATGGACAAACAATATACACATGTAACAATCAGTTTATCTCCCAATCCACCACTATTGGGCCCCTCATCCTCTCATGCTCTTTGCTCCAACCCTTCGTTTTGCAGTTGTCATCCCTTGCTGCACTCTGTCTAGTATAGAGCACAGTCTCTTTGTTGCAGGGGCCAGTCAGTCTGTATATGTTACACAGCATGCACACCTGGGGTGCTGCATTAATTTGTACTCTTTGTTTAGCCAAATTATTCTTTTAGTTTTGTTAATTTTCCTCAATCCCTCCAGCCCATCCGTCATTTTGTTGCTCTTATATGAATTCTCTCCAGTTAAATGGCATCTTTCTTGTAGTGAGCTGCTCAGAATTGTCTTTATATCAGATATTTCTGAGGGTGCTGTGTACTGATCTATATTGTTCTGTCTTCTAGTCAGTAACCTCTGTGGGAAATGCAGACCAGGAGATGTTGAGCTGCTGCAGCCGTCCTTGAACTTCCTATATTGGAGCCTTCACCAGACAACAACATGTAGTCAGCAGAGAGGTGAAGTGGAATTGTGTCAAACGATGTGGGGTTGGATGATTTCACTGAATTAGTCTCATTGTGGTTGTAGCTGGGCTAACTAAGGTAATAAGGGCAATCAGTGACAACTGATCACCTCCAAGGGGAAGTCAAGAAGGAGTTTTTTCCTTCCATTTACAGCATTATGCAGTTGGCCAGGTGCATTATGGGGTTGGGGTGTGGTTTTTGTTTTTTACCTCAGGGTTCGGGTATTGGCCACTGTGGAGCAGGGGACTAGCTTTGTTTTACTTGTTTGTACAACAGCTAGCTAGCAAGCACAATGGGACCCTGATGCCTGACTGGGGCTTCCAGGCACTACCGCGAATTAAATAATAATAGCAGAGAGAGGAAGATCAAGATGGCCACCGTACTAGATTATTTTAATGCTGTTTATTCTATTAGCTGTATCAGGGATCACATCTGTGTGGCAGAAGGTGGAATGCCAGACTAGACTGACCACTGGTCTGAGGGGCTGTGCCCTGTGGGGTGTTTTGGTTGCCTCTTGATTGTAGTGGCTTGCTTAAATCACTTGTGTCACATACATGCTGATCCCTTCTATGCCATCCTAGCAGACTCTTGAAGCCTGTTGTACCCTTTTCTCCTGCACAGTGGTGGCTGTATTGCTCTCTAGTATGCCTTTGTTGGAGTTGCTCCAGAAGGTTTTGGAGCTCACCTGGATGTGGCCCTGTCGCTCTGGACCTGCTTTATCTTCATCCGAAGAGGCACTTCTCTGCTCTGCTTGGCTGCTGACTGCTTCCCTCTTAACTCATCAGCATCGTTACAACTCCGAGGTTAGAACTGCTGTCAAGCCAGAACCCGAGCTGTGAGGGAACAGTCATCATGCTAAAATAAAATCCCTGTTCACAGGCAGAAACGATTTACATTGGCCTGGACTCTGCTGGCCTTTGCAGTTACTGCACTGTTCTGTGCAGTGGATTCCTAGTTCTGGTCTCCTGCTCTCCCAGCCTGGCAGAGGGCTAGGAATCCCATCAGGTGGTTCGCTAAGGCCTGGTCTACACTAAGGGGTGATAATGGACTCTTCAGTCTATCAGGGAATGGTCTGATACAATCCAGTGGCTGGAAGTTGAATCTAGACAAACTGAGACTGGAAACGAGCCATACATTTTAACAGTGAGTGTAATTAACCATTGGAACCACTTACTAAGGGCTGTGGTGGATTCTCCATCACTGGTGATTTTTAAATCAAGACTGGCTTTTTCTAAAAGATCTGCTGTAGGAATTATTTTGGGGAAGTTCTATGGCCTATGTTATACAGGAGGTCAGGCTAGATGAACAAAATGGTCCCTTCTGGCCTTGGAATCTATGAGAATTAAGAGCATTTAAGGGGACAGTCTTCCACCTGATAACCTGTTGATTCAACACCAGAGACAGGCTTTTATTCATTCTTCCTTCCCCCGGTGTTTTTTTCTACTAGGTTCACCAGACGATCTCTTTGGATGTAGAAAAGGTCCTGAATGCAGTTATCTTCAGAAGGAAGAAGCCTGCACTGCTCTTAGGTATGCAGAGGCTGTCCAGGGTCATGCTTCTGCTGCCTGGGAACAATAAATGGCACTTGCCTAGTTCCAAGACTGTTTAAAGTAGACAGGGAGAATGTCGGGAGAGTAGTTGAGACTATTGGAAGGCAAAAAGAACACACATAAGAGTGACTGATGTGCTGGAGATGAACATGCAGGTGGGAGCTTGGCACCTTTGGTGCATTTATCTTTGTCCACATGGGTGGCAGGTATCATAGGCTGGGGGAGGCTGTGCCTCTCCAAACAGCCAGGCATGGCCCTGCCCATGCTCCACCCCAGGTCCCCTCCTTCTGCGTCCCGCTCTGTGGCTCCCCCGTGCAGTAGCTGTGCTGCCTGCCCTCCCGGCGCTCTGGGGCTGGGGGAACTGGGGCCGCGCTGCCCACCCTCCTGGCACTCTGGTCCTGAGGGCACTAGCTTGGGGCAGGGGCTGGTGGCTGCAGTTGGGGGGGGGCTGGGCTCTCATGGGGGAGGGGGTGCAGAAGGAGCGGGGCATCAGGTTGAAGGGGCAGGGCTGGGGGCTAGCCTCCCCCAGCTGACGGTTCATGTGCCACCCATGTTTGTCCACTACAGATTTGGGGTACTTGGGGCAAAGGTAAAATGAGTTTGGTGGCGTTCATCCCTGGTGGGTATTTTTTAATTTCTTAAAACTATCATAGAGTTAGGTAACAGGGCTTGAAACTGAGCAGGAGTTGGAATAACACGTCAGGTGGTGCTGCAGGGCCGGGTGTGTGGGGACTTAGTTTGGTGGCATTCACGCCTGCAGACACTAGCCAGTGGAGTCTCCCTTTAGTAGGTCCTGAAAATAAATCTACCCAACTTTTCCTTCTCTCCTCTGCCAGGCTTTGCTCTGGGCATTCCTGGGCAGCAGGGTTGGGTTCCTTGGTGCCGAATGGTTTTGGTTTCATGGGGCTGGGGTGGGGGAGGGTAATGCTGTGTTGTAATAACAAGCCGTTGTGTGTGCAGTCAGTATCCTTCAGTTCCTGCGAGCCATCCTCAGACAGAACTTCTCTTCCTCCCTGCTGGTGCTCGTAGTCCAGCCCACAGCCCAGAGCAGGATGGAGCCATCATTGTCAGAAAACGATGCCTCCCTGCATCCACTGGCCACGTGGCAGGTGCTCTCGCTTGTTGTCAGTCTGCAGAACCTTCTGGTCCAGGTACATGTACAGACATAAATAAACATGGATTAGTCTGAGGAAAAACGCCTCAAATAACATGGCCCAAGGGAATTTCTCCCCTTCTTCACCCCTTACAGAATGATAGAAATTTTGATCTGTAAGGAAGCATTAGACCATATTCTCCCACCACAGCCAGTGCAGGGCTGTTATATACGGTACATCCTCCAGGACTTTGCCCAGTCCAGCATGCTTTCACCATTTCCCTTGGGACACTGCTCCTCAGTCTTATAATTTCTGAACCAAGTTCTGGCCTCATCCGACTTTATGGTGAACTGAGTGCAGAGCTGGCTTTGTAAGTGCATTGTACATCGCATGCCCTGAGGACGATGAAAAGTGTGATTTGCCTAAGCTACACCTTTTGCACCTCCTGTCTCTTGAATTTTCCTCTCTCAACAACCATCGCCCTCATTCTTTTCTCTGTGTTTTCAGAAAGACCTGTTGCTGTCTCAGACTGTTGTTACCTGCCTGGAAGTCTTGATGGAGTACCTGCATAGGAGGAACCAGGGCGTCGGTAAACCTGCCCAGTCCTTGCTCATTTGGGTCTCATATCCTATTGAGTCTTCTGGCCCTAATCCAACAAGCAGATGTCTGACATCAAGCCTGTGGCTACAGTCCCATTAAAATCAAAGGAACTGCTTGTGTGCCTAAAGTTAATCATGTGCTTCAGTGCACTGTTGGATTGAGGCCAGAATACCCAGGCCCCTGCAGAATTGAACCCTTGCTGTGGTCACGAACCCATCCCATGGTTGGTTTTCAGAAGAACAAAAATCATGTTCCCCATCCTCATGTCTGCTGTGATTGAAAAGACTAGATAGCTTGGGAATGGGATTCAGAACCTTTCACCTGCTGATCATTTGTTCCACTCCTTGAGGCCAGAACAACTAGGTGACTGAGAGGCCCAAGAATGGATATGGAACCTTTTACCTATAGGTTGCCAGTTGGACTTTGGTCCCAGGTTAGGGCACAGGGAAATGAGATGGAAATGGTGGTATTCCCAGAGACCAAGAGTTCAACACAGAATTTGAACTCAAGAACCCCATGTCACAGTGTACTCTGCTGGCGTGTAGATTTCTTTCAGCTGAGCCAGTGGAATAGAAGGTGTCCCTTAGTTTCAGCCTGCTGATACAGGGCAGTGGGCTCTGTCTTCAATCTTGAAACAGAAAAGTTCCCTGCTCCATGACCCATTCGAATCAGACACAGAGGGTATGTCTGCCCAGCAAGGAGGAGCCCATGGCAGCAAATCTCAGACCTTGGTGTAACACACTGCTAGGGACACCCAGAGCTGTGAGTCACTGCGTTACCTCTCTGCCTCAACAAAAGTGAGCTTTGCTGGAGGTTAGATTATGTCAGCTCCTGCCCCACCAATCTGTCTTCCTGACCAGCAAACTCCTCAAGGCTCTCCCAGCCCAAACCTTGCCTCGCAGGCAGGGCCGGCTCCAGGGTTTTTGCCGCCCCAAGCGGCGGGGGGAAAAAAAAAAGCCGCAATCACGATCGGCGCCTGCTTCACCGCGCTACTTTCTTCTTCGGTGGCCGGTCCTTCCCTCCGAGAGGGACTGAGGAACCCGCCTCCAAATTGCCATGGAAGAGCCCAACGTGCTGCCCCTTCCCCTTGGCCGCCCCAAGCACCTGCTTGCTGAGCGGAGCCTCTCAGAGGATTCAGGGGGCCTGGGGCAAAGCAATTTTGGGGGCCCCTTCCATAAAAAAACAGTTGCAATACTATAGAATACTATATTCTCGTGGGGGCCTGGGGCAAATTGCCCCTCTTGCCCCCCGCCTCTGGGCAGCCCTGTTGCTGAGCTGGTGCCTGGAGCCGGCCCTGCTCGCAGGTAACTATCGGTGAACTCCAGCTGCCCAGCTCCTCAAAGTGACGTTTCTCTGCAGTGCACAGCACCTATCACTGTACATTCACCGAGGATATTACGTTTGCTGCTCTGTTAAATAGTCAGTACATTACATCTTAATTTAACTGGGGTAAACACATCCTCTCTTCAACCACAGCACTGAATGGGTTTATAGTAAAGGTAAAACAAGTTTATTAAACAAAAGTGATGGTTAAGTGATACCAAGTAAAAGGGATAAAGGTACAAATGGTTACAAGCAAATAAAAGTGAAAACAGGCCTCTAAAAGACTAAAACTTAATCTAGCAAGATACAGTCTTTGTTCAGGATAGTCTCTCTCCCCCAGAGTTGTCTTTCTAGCTTTTTCTGGCAGGATCCATTACAGTGATCAAATTGCTTGGTTCCTTTGTCTCCTGAGGTGAAGGATATGGAATCTCTCTCTGTTTGCTATAGCCCCAAGGGGACTGTGTTTCTCTTACAAGTCAGGAAGGCCTCCTGGCGATTCAGTCTCCTGTCTTTCTGTGGGATGCAGGAGCCATCTTAATTCTCTGTCTCCAGAGTTCACAATCAGGATAACCCCCATTGGTTTAACTTGATAGCTTTGTTTATTGCTAATATCTAAATTGAGGTAAACCCACATTCCTTTGTCTAGGACAGAGCTGTTTATTACCTTTCCCTAGGGTCGGCTGTCTGGTCTTAATCATGTTAGAGAGAATTCATAACTTCACATCTAACATTAATACATGCATTTTACAGTGATATTAATAACCAGCATGTTATTAGCTTTCATATGATGCCTTACACAATATCTGTTGGATAAATATCATGATGACAGTGTTGGGTGTAGTGAGTTGGCTGGGGCTGATGAGAGACAATGTACCCTATGTCAGTGGGCATTAAGGGCTGTTAGGGTCACTCCTGGATCTACAGACTCCGGCTTGCGGGCCTCTCACTACAGCGCTAAAATAACTTTGTAGACACTAGGCTTCAGGCTGGAGCTCAGGATCTGAAGTCCACTGCCGTGCCTAGGCGTCAGAGCCCAAGGTCCACCTTGAGCTGCAACTTCAAAGCAGGCTACACAGCTATTTTTAGAGCACTAACCCTTGGCTGGGAGGCTTGCTTAGATCCATTCATAGATTCCAAAGGCAAAAGGGACCTTTGTGATCATCTAGTCTGACCTCCTGTATAACCCAGGCCATGGAATTATTTTGGAGACATTCTTAGAGCAGATATTTTTGAAAAATACCAATCTTGATTTACAAATGATCAATGATGGAGAATCGACCATGACCCTTGTTAAATTGTTCCAATGGTTAATTACCCTCCCTGTTAAAAATTTACACCTAATTTCCAGTCTGAATTTGTCTAGCTTCAACTTCTGACCATTGGATCATGTTACACATTTCTCTGCTAGATTGAAGAGCCCATTATTAACTATTTGTTCCCCCATGTAGATAGTTGCAGACTATGATCACTTCACCCCTTAACCTTCTCTTTGTTAAGCTAAATAGACTGAACTCCTTGAGTCTATTGCTATAAGGTATGTCTTCTAATCCTTTAATCATTCTCTTGTCTTTTCTCTGAACTCTCTCCAATTTATCAACATCTTTCTTGAATGGTGGGCACCAGAACTGGACACAGTATTCTAGCAGCAATCGCACCAGTGCCAAATAGAGGTAAAATACCCTCTCTACTCCAACTCAAGATTCACCTGTTGGTGTGTCCAAGAATCACATTGGCCCTTTTGGCCACAGAATCACTGGGAACTGACATTCAGGTGATTAACCACCACAACCCCCAAATCTTTTTCAGAGTCACTGCTTCTCAGGGCAGAGTCCCCCATCATGTTGATATAGCCTACATTTTTTGTACCTAGATGTATACATTTACATTTAGCCATATTAAAATGGTTTGCTTGCACCCAGTTTACCAAGCAATCCAGATCACTCTGGAACAGTGACCTGTCCTCTTCATTATTTATCATTCCTCCAATTTTTGTGTCATCTCAGACTTTATCAGTGATGAGTGTATGTTTTCTTCCAGGTCATTGATTAAAAATATTAAATAGCCTAAGGCCAAGAAACCATCCCTGCATAACCCTGCTGGAAACACGTCTACTTGATGACGATTCCCCATTTACAGTTACATTTTGAGACCTGTCAGCCCATTTATAATCTATTTAATGTGTGTCATGTTAATTTTATATTGTTCTAGTTTTTTAATCAAAACGCTGTGTGGTACCAAGTCAAATGCCTTAAAGAAGTCTAAGTATAATATGTTGACACTGTTGTCTTTATCAACCAAACTTATAACCTCATCAAAAAAAGAAAAAAGTTGCTTTGCATTAATTACATTACCCTCCCTTAATTCTTTATTAATCAAGTCCCATATCAGCTGTTCCATTATCTTGCCTGAGATCAATGTGGCTTACAGGCATATGATTATCCTGTTATTTTGTTTAGCCTTCTAGTCTTCTGGAACTTCCCCATACTCCAAGACTTACTGAAAATCAATATTAATGGTCCAGTGAACTTCTCAGCCAGCTCTTTTAAAACTTTTGGATGCTGGTTATCTGGAGTTGACGATTTTAAAATATCCAACTTTAGTAGTTTCTGTTTGACATCCTCCAGAGATACTAGTGGAATGGATTGTTATTATCTAATGACAAGACTATTTCATCTGTTTTTTGCCCCAAATACAGAACAGATCTATTTATTGAAGACATCTGCCTTTTCTTCATTATTAGTGATAATTCTACCAGTTTTATCTAGTAATAGACCGAAACCATTGTCAGGATTCTTTTTGTTGCTAATATAGTTAAAAAACTCCTTCTTATTGACCTTCTCTCTGGTGGCTACAGATTTCTCCTTGTGTCCCTTTGTTTCCCATATCAGTTTTCTACAGTTCCTAACTTCTGACTTATATTCATGGCCATCAAGTTCCCCTTTTTTCCATTTGTTATATATATATAACACTGGATATATTTTATAGCTGCTTTCACTTCATTTTCAGGTTCATTTTTAACCAGCACTGGCTTCTTCCTCGATTGTGGCTTTTTAGGCATCTATAGTAAGGTGTTCTTAAATTATCAGTCAAATTTTTCTTATTAAATTCTTCCTCCCAGCTGGTTTGGGTTGTAAGTGCTTTGTGAAATTGGCCCTTCTAAAGCACCAAGTATATATATTACTGGCCTGGACTTAATTCTGCTTTTCCATTATAAATGCGATTAATTCATGATCACTTGTACCTAAGCTACCATTAATTTTTAGTTCTGCTTCTGTGGGCTGTGTAAACATACCCAGAGAGAGAACACCAAAGAATGAATGAACACCAAACAAAAGGGTCATTGTTGGCAGGGAGGAAACTAGTAAATCAAAATGTGATGTTACAGATGAATGCCACTCAGTAGCCCAAGCGTGTCTCTGATAAAGTCCCCATAGAACAAAAGAGAGAGCAGATTAGGAGGAAGTTCCACTGATTCAATATTAAACAGATCACATGCTGTTTCAGCATTTCAGCAACAGTCTAATATCACAAACTGTGGAGTTTGGAGTATCCTAGTTTGGAATTCTAAGAAAGGGGAAAACAGTATGGATCTGTTTTTATGGCAGTAGTTCCCAGAACCCCAGGTCAGGATTTGGGGTCCCATTGTGCTGGCTGCTATAGAAATACACAGGAAGATATGCTCCCTACCCGGGTAAGAGCTTACAACATAAGAAGGTGAATGACCTACAAAAGGTGGGGAGACAACCAAATGGGTACAGCTTTTCTGTACACTCTGAGCTTGTTTACACACCCAGTTGCACCAGTTTGATTTAAGGTATGATTTTAAACTGGTTTAGCTAAAACTGGTACAGAAGGCTATGTAGATACTCCTTTTGGTCTGAACCAGGCGTATTTAGCTTAAATAGATTAGAAAGGTGCTTAAACAAAACTGAAATAAGCCACTCAAACTGAAATGGGAGTGTCCACAGGGGTTTTAGTCAATTTAAGTAAACTAGTTTTATTAAACCACTTTCCTGGGGCTAATCTGTGCCAAAAAAATAAAAATTCTGTACACAATATTTGAAAATTCTGCAAAAATCTGCAAATTTTGTTTGTCAAAATAGCACAATATAATCATGCCAGTTACAATTATTTTGGTAATTTATTTCAAAATATCTGTCAGCAAGTATGTCTGTAACAATACAGACCAAAAAGAAAAAGATTCTGGTAATTTTTTTTGACAGATTCCTTACGAGGCATATTAAGACAGAACTTTGTGTCATTCATTTAAATTAAAATACAGAACTATATTTCCTGCACCTGTCAGAAGCAGTGCAAAGGCTTGGGGGAATCGGGGTAATGGAGGAGCTGAGGGAGAGAGAAGGAGCCTAGGAATGAATCACGAGGGTGTTGGGTGGGAGGTTTTTCTTTGGGGGTGGGGATTGTTACGGTGTTGGGTACCCTCCTCCATGGAGACCCTGGCTGACCCCAAACCTCTCCTACTCAGTCAGGCACTTCTGCCCCTTTCCCCACACCCCTCATCCCCATGGGTCTCTGCAGCCCCACACCCCTGTCCCCAGGCTCCACGCTGTCACACCACTAGCTCCTGAGCCCATGCTCCAGTTTGTCCTGCCCACTAGCCATTCTGAACCCCAGTCTGTAACCCCCCAGCAGCCCTGTGTGCCCCATTCTGTCCAAACCTGGCTCTGCAGGCAGGGCGCTGTGATGAACTTTTACTCCTGGGGGAATTATGCAGAACTGGGCATAGAATTTTGTATTTTCCCACATAAAATATATTTTGCCTGAGAAGTGCTGCAGTTCTGCCCTTTGCCCACCAGAGGCCACTGTGGCGCTAGTACGGCTGGCATGAACGCAGCTGGCTGTTCTGGTGCCACAGCGACCTCTGATGGGCAAAAGGTGGAACTGTAGCACTGTAGGCAAAATATTTTTTATGCGGGAAAGTACAAAATTATGCAAGACAGATGAATTGTGTGCATCCACAAAAGATGCGCAGAATTCCCCCAGGAGTAAAGGCCTAAATGTACATATTGCGCTGTTTCCATTACTAAATCCCCTTCAAATCTAGCTGACTGCCCCATATCCTACCCTTAATTAGTTGGCCTAATCACTTTGGGTACCACAAAAGAAATAGGGCTTGCAGAAGAATTTGAAAGAGGAGAAGGTAGTGGCCTTTTGGATGAGGCTGGGGAGAGACTTCCAGAGGTAGAGGCAGTGTGGAAGAAGGCATGAAGATGGCTGTGGGTGAAGTGGGCAGACAAGGCTAGTATAAGTCACAGAGCTGAGGGGAAGGGGTAAGAGGATTTCTCCATGAAAATATAATGGGGTGTAATTCTTTATAGGTGTACACTATTAACACATGGCCATATGTAGGTGATGATAATATCTGTCACAGTGAGAGGAGAACCTGGATTTCCCTTGTAGTTCTTGGCTAGGAATAGCCCCCTACTCTTTCTGAAAAGTGCCCCTGGAGATCTGTTTAACCATCACTTGTACAAATGCCAGAGATGGGGAGAAGGCAACTGGGCTTACTGTCTCAGACGATTGGCTTATCGGATGCTGCAGCCCCCACACCCAGTACTTCACTGTCGTGTCTGAATTAGAAATGAGCTAAAGTGCTGGTGTGAGGCCCCAAACCAGAAAGCAGTGGTTGAAGAAGAGGCTAAGCCTTTGGTCTCCTAGCCAATAAACCCTCTCCTGATGAAGGGATATAAAACAAATACCACTTTTGTCTCTTGTGACTTGGTGTCTCGCAGGAAGAACAGAAGGATTTGGCATGAAGGAATGCTCTTACCTAAGAGCACCCTGCCACTGCAGTTTTTAAAACTACCTGTGATGAGTTTCTCTTCTTGCTTCTCCAGCGCTCCATGTCGTCTCACAGCCCTGGAATCGATTCCTGCTCTTCACACTACTGGATGGTGGCGAGAACTCCTTCCTTTGTCCAGAAATTCTCAGGCTGATGACTTTGGTGAGCAGGGGAGGAGTAGACATTTCTGCGAATCTATTGTGTATTAGTACAATGCAGGTGTGTACATTATTGGACGGTACATCATAAGTTTACCTCCCAACATACACACTTCCATTGCTTTCATTCTGTAACTGTATTCTTGGCCCATAATTGGACAACAAACTATTAATCTTGAAGTGCAGAAGGGAAGTCCGCTACGCATTTTGCCCTTTAGGTGGATACACCCTGTTCTTCCTCTGTGTAACATTCCCATCATATGTGGGGGCGGGGAGAGAAAAGAGAATATGTGGTTTTCTTTGCTTTACTGCATTGTTGAAGCACTGGTCTCACATGTCAAATATGTGTGAAGATATTGTTGAAAGAAAGATGATGGCAGCTGATCTAAGACTCTGCCCTTCCCTACCTGAGGTCTTGCCTGCACAAGAAAGTTGCACTGGTTTAACTTCAGTTTCAACGGATTTAGTCAAACCAATGCAAACCCCTGTGTGGATACTCTTATTACAGTTTAAGGATGGTTTATTCTGGTTAGGCTTCAACTGATTCTTAATTGACTAAAGCTAAACTGAATTAAGCCTGATTTAAACCATAAGTCGAGTGTTTGCACAGCTTTTTGCATTGATTTGACTAAATTGGTTTAAAATCTCACCTTTGGTTAAGTGAAGCTTCCTTGTGTAGCTGTAGATGAGTCACTGCTGGAATCAGTGTGACTTCTGTTATTAAATGTCCCTTTTTCCTGTCGGTCAAGTTTGTGAGATATCGGAGCAGCGATATTATTTCTCAAAGTGAAATTAGCCAGATACTCCAAGAGGCAGCAAAAGCCAAGTTAGCAGAGCTTCCTGGTGCCACATCCCACGCCCTACGCCTCTTTCTCCTTCAGGTAAGAGTGCTGGCAAGGCCCAGGCAGAAAAGGGAAATGGGGGCATGTGAGAAGAGGTTATAAGAAGGGGATCCTGCAAACAATCTCTTCTGTTTTTGCTATGAGACTTGGGAAACACTTCGGGTTCTGTGAGGTAGAAGATAATGGGATAGGGAGGATCCCACAGATGATCAGCTTGGCTGTTTGTGTCTGGTGCAGTCAGGGAGGTACTGTGGAACAGGAACGTTTCAAGCAGTGCCCAGATTGTATTGTTTATGTTGCTATGAGCCCCTCTGCCTATTGAATCTCACCCTTTGTAATAAGAAGAGCGTGGGGTTCATTGCCATGGATGGGGGAGTGGGGGAAGTAAGGGATGGAGATGTGAAGGAACAAACCAGTTAGTTGCCCTTTGGTCAGGAAATCATCCCTTTCCTTTGGTATTCAGCTTCAGAGTGGGAGTTATGAGATGGAGCCACCCCAGGAAGGGACCATTCAGACCTTGCTGGAGAGCCTCCCAGCCAGGACCAGGACCCATCTAAGCCCACAGGACATGGTGTATCCTTTTGCAAGACACACATCCTTGGTAAATGACATTGCCAAACAAGGTGCAGCAGTTGGGCTAGGGGTGATATTTAATCTGTTGCTCATGCCATCTTCCCTTCCAGCTAAGACTGAATGAGAGTAAGAATGTATTCAGTACATCTCCACTTGTTGCAGATGCCAAGACCCTCATGCCAAGAACTGGCCATGGGCATCATGTGGTGAAAAAAATCCTAATTGTGCAGAAAAGGGATTAATGATACCTAGCCCCTCGCTACCTGTGCTTGGAATGGTGTCCTGGTGGGACGATGCTTGTCCATCAGAGACAGCTTGAGGAGTGAGCACAGGACTGGGGACTAGGAACATCTGGTCATGGCCCCATTACTGACTCCTCTCTAGGACGAGTCTGCCTCAGTTTTTCCATCTGTTAACTGGTGCTGCTACTCATTTTTCCTTCCTCACAAGGGTGACATGAAGATAACTGGATGCTTGTAAAGCACTTTGAAAACAACCACCATTATGCAAGGACTAGGTATTATTGTTAGCCCTTGTTAAAATGGCAGGCATGTCTTGTGGTATTGTCAAGCATCTCCCCCACCCAGCCTGGGCTAGAAGCAGAGTTGATGGGCACTGCTTGCAATTAGAACTAGCTCTTCTCAACTAGAAGGGTCATTTAGCCTGAGTTGCTATTGTTGGGGGTTGGGAAATAAATGAGGGAGTCTAGAGTATATGCCTAATTAAGTGGCTACTTCTCTCTAAAATTAGCTGCTTTAGCCTGCCTGACTTCTTCACACTGCATTGTCTCAGCCAGCTAATGCCGCGGACACTGTCTCTGTTCTTGTGCCTGTGCAGGGGACTCTGTCCAAAGTGCTGCCGAAGCTAATGCTGTTGCGAGCCCCTGTAGTGCAGTGACTGTGAGGCATCTCTGTTGCCTTTGACAATCACATGGGAGTCGCCCCTTAAGGAGCTGTCTTTTAAGTAAAACCCCCACTGGGTGGCTGGCGCCATCCTCAGGATTCCTGCCAGAGTGGTTCCACCATCATGCCATGTTGGGAGCTGAGGTTTGCTCCAGAATAAAAGTTCTCAACCTGCACGGATTGATCCCATTCCCCATGAGGTTCCCTGCAATTGTCTTTTTTACAGGTAGAGGGAGTAGCGCCCTGAGTCATCTCCCTTATTCCTTGCCTCTGGGCTGTTGCAACTGGTCTTGCGATGCGAGGGAGGCCCATAAATCCTTGCACTGTTTTTTACAAAGGATTCTGGCTCCATCTGAATAGGAATGGTGATGAATGACTGCATATGAGGGCAGGGCCGGCTCCAGGCCCCAGCACGCCAAGCGTGTGCTTGAGGCGGCATGCCGTGGGGGGCGCTCTGCCGGTCGGCGGGAGGGCGGCAGGCGGCTCCAGTGGACCTCCCGCAGGCGTGCCTGCGGATGCTCCACTGGAGCCGTGGGACCAGCGGACCCTCCGCAGGCACGTCTGCGGGAGGTCCACCGGAGCCGCGGGACCGGCGACCGCCAGAGCGCCCCATGCAGAGTGCTGCCATGCTTGGGGTGGCAAAATTGCTAGAGCCGCCCCTGTGTGAGGGTCACTGTATGGAAGAGCGAGAATCCTCTAGTTGAAAGCCAGATTTTTAAGTTTAACGTTGTCTGGAAAGCCGTTCCCCTCCCCACAGCCAGAACCCAGTTTTAGGGAAAGGACACGTGTAGTAGCTTCTCAGCAACATGTGTTGAGCACTGCCCAAACAGTATCAGAGGGGTAGCCGTGTTAGTCTGGATCTGTAAAAAGCAACAAAGAGTCAATTACAAAAGCGAGTTGGGTGTTCCTGGTTTGTCCCTCTCTTTGGTTTTCCATTCATGCCACCAACGTCAGATGCCTGGGAGGAGTGGCAGTGTCTCTCTCGCACATTGCAGACTGAAACAAGAGGAGGGAGCACATGGAGCAGAAAAATAAGAAATTGACAGAGAAAAAGACCATTCCTGCCCTTTTCCCCAGAGAGTGGCTTAGAGAGGAGCAATAACAGAAATGGTTGGTAGTTGGTTTTCAAAAGTTCTGTGTTTACTGTTGTTGAAAAGCAATCACAAAATAAAAGGTTTCATTCCCTCTTCTTTCTATTCATTTGTTAGAAATGGCTTGGTTGAAACCTACCCTACAGGTCAGACTTGCATTCATTGAGAGCACAGCACTGCACGTCCCAGGTGGTATGTGTGGGGGGAGGAGGTGTCTCAGCCTGTAGCAACAGTTAAAATAGATTTAAACACAATGGGGAGCTCTCAGCACACTAACCAGCAAGGAGGCTGAGCGCTGTTTACCTAAGCCAGAGCATAGCAGCTCCTCTCTGCTTATAGTAGAAATGTGGGATCTGTGTCACAAAGACACAGGCAACCCCTTTACATTAACCCTGGCTCTGCAGCCTCTTCTCAGAGCCCCTTCCTTCCACTTGACAGACTTGCAGATGCAATGAAATCAATTTCCTACTTGTCTATAGAAAAGTCACTTCTCCAGGACTGTGGTAGTATCTGAATGTGCCATGGATCATAAATCTTATTATCACAACCCTCCAGCTACTACTGCTGGCCACAGCCAAACATTTTATGTTAATTGCTTGTTCCTGAAACACCTCCAGTGGTTTATCATCCATTTTCTCTCCCATTCAAACGCCGTCTTTTCATCCTCAAACACCTTTACAACTGTCGCTGAGGGAAAGGTCCCAGGCAGGTATTGTGGGAGGAGCTGTGTAGCCCCCAAAGGGGGCCTGCTGGGCAAGCGGATGTAAGGCGGGAGAGGGCGTTTCCCAGGGCTGTTGCTGCAGCCAACCAAAGCCTTTAGGAAGGAGAAGAGAGCAAGGGGTGTTGTTGCCTCCTAGGCAGGGGCGGCTCTAGGCACCAGCAAAACAAGCTGGTGCCTAGGGCGGCAAAATCTAGGGGGCGTCCCCTGCGGCCGGGGGGGGGCGGCAGGCTGGGCCGGCGGACCTGCCGCAGTCATGCCTGCGGGAGGTCCACCGGAGCCCCGGGACGACTGGACCTGCCGCAGGCATGACTGCGGAGGGGGCGCTCGTCCCGCGGCTCGGCTGGACCTCCCGCAGGCATGACTGCGGCAGCTCAAGCGGAGCCGCCGGACCCGCGAACCGTCCGCAGCCGCGGGAGGTCCAGCCGAGCCACGCGGGACCAGCGGTCCCTCTGCAGTCATGCCCGCGGGAGGTCCACTGCTCCCGGGCGCCTCCCGCGCATGACTGCTTGGGGCGGCCAAAAACGTAGAGCCACCCCTGCCCCTAGGGCCCATGGTGTGGTGTCAACTGGCCATAGGTGGTCTCCCACAGCTCCATGCAGCGCACAGCCCTGCCCCTTTCCTCATTAGTATAGTGGTGAGTATCCCTGCCTGTCACACGGGAGACCGGGGTTCGATTCCCCAACGGGGAGAGCGCTACCTTTTGAATGAGGAGAAAGAAATGCCTTGCCCGGCCAGCCCATTCCTCATCTCCTCCTTCTCTGGCAACTTCCCCTCACACTTCCTGCCTTGGTGCTGATTTTCACCTCCAGAAAGACAATTAGCCCGCAAGGCCACCCTTGCCCTAGCGAAAGCCTCTACATCGCCTCCGGCCACTGAGCCCAGTTTCAAGACCTGCACGTTGGGGCACGCTTCAGAGTCGCAAAGGGAAATACTCTGGCCAAGGGCATGAGGACCATCGCCCAGCCTAACGTGGTGGCAGCTGGTGAAGGGGCGAGGAAGAGAGAAAAGCGGACAGGCAGCAGGCTGGCCTCCTGTCTTTTTTCCTTTTGTTACGATTTTAACTGGGACAGGAATGGGGAGACTTGAGAAATAGCTGCGGCCGTAGGTGAGGTCGGCGGCCGCCCCGAGAGCGCAGAAGTGGGCAGTTCCCACTCAGCTGCTGTGTCACCCGGCGGCTGGCCGTGACGGTATAGTGGTGAGTAGTCTGCACTGTGGCTGTGGCCGCAGCAGCCTGCCTTGGAATCTGAGTGGTGTCTTTGCTTTTTGGTGGGGGATCTCCTGACGCACGCCCAGTGGCTCAGCCTGATTGCATCCGTTTGCAAAGAGAGCCAGCAGCTGGTGCCTAGTTTCCGCTTGGTAAAGGAACGTCAGTGAGGTAAATCCATCAGGAAAAGAGTAACGGGGATGAGTAACGGGAAGTTTTCCTGGGCGCCAACGTCCGGAAGCAGCGTGTTCCATCCTGGAAAGGGCTGAGTTTGGACTGCGCGGCCACCGCGCGCTGAAGGGAAGGATGTGCGGGCCTGAGAAGCTACGGCCCTCGAGAGGGTCTTCTGAAGCCAAAGAGAGCTTGGGTGAGTTTGTGATGGCGTGAGTTTGAGGAGCGTGTGAAGTGTGGAACGGGGAGGGTAGAAAGAAATGGTTGTGAGAGGAAGGAGGTACTGAGCAGCCCGTCGGTGAGGGAAAGGTCCCAGGCAGGTGTTGTGGGAGGAGCTGTGTAGCCCCCAAAGGGGGCCTGCTGGGCAAGCGGATGTAAGGCGGGAGAGGGCGTTTCCCAGGGCTGTTGCTGCAGCCAACCAAAGCCTTTAGGAAGGAGAAGAGAGCAAGGGGTGTTGTTGCCCCCTAGGGCCCACGATGTGGTGTCAACTGGCCATAGGTGGTCTCCCGCAGATCCAGGCATTGCGCGGCCCTGTTTGGCTCCTCCGGCCGTGAGTGGGGTGCGTGGAACTCCACCTGGAAGGAGCGGATTCGTGGGCCTGGCCGTGGGGATAGGGCAGTGGGTCTCAGGAGTTCTGCTGTAGAAGGGGAGGTGCAGGTGTAATAGGCAGCTCCGGCGCTAGCCTCCTCTAAAGTGGTCTGCACCCCCTGCTTATGGTGCTCCTCTTCCCTCATTGACTGAGTTTCCTTCTTTTCTCTCTCTAAAATAGAACTATCTCCAGACTCACCTTTTCCGTGGTGACTTCACCGAGTAACCCAACAAGCACGTTTTCCCAGTCATGGTTCTTAATATTCCTGGCCCTTTAGCTCTTTCCTCGCTCACTCTGAAATGCCTACCTAGCCCTTTTTCCTGTAATATATCCAGAGCCATAACTTTTCTAGGCTGGGAGATATTAGTGTGACTGTGACATTATATGACATATATACTGTGCTTTTTAAAACAGTGATTGAATGAAATTATATGATTTTCAGAAGAAAAAGTCAGATACAACTTCCTTTTTTTTTTCTGCTGGGTAGTCTTGTGTTTCTTTAGCAGACCTTTTCTGCATCCCATCTATTTCAATTTCCTTGTCACACTCAGAGGTCTTGTGTACGTAAGTTTCTTTCTAGAAAAGTTCCCCACTAGTGCTGAACGTTGGATCAGCTTCACTGGAGTTAGCTGACTTGGGTAGAGTGCTGCAGACATTTAACTGTGGATCATGTCTCCCTACCCAGAACACATCTAAATATCATGGTGTGACAAGTGCCTACAGTGGGACTCCCAATGTTGCTAACTGTAGGACCAATGTAGCAACAGTGGGACATACGTAGACAGTTGCCCCATGGTGGATGGTGGCAGGGGCGGCTCTAGGAATTTGGCCGCCCCAAGCACGGCGGCATGCCACAGGGGGCATGCTGCCGGTCGCCGGTCCCGCAGCTCCGGGGGACCTCTTGCAGACATGCCTGCGGAGGGTGCGCTGGTCCCGCGGCTCCGGTGGACCTCCCGCAGGCATGACTGCGGAAGGTCCGCCGGAGCCGCCTGCCGCCCTCCCGGCAAAATGCCGCCCCAAGCGCGCGCTTGGCGCGCCGGGGTCTGGAGCCGGCTCTGGATGGTGGTTCTTTGAGGTCTGTCATCTAAGGGTACGTCTACAGTACAAAATGAATTAAAATTCCTTTTATTCAAATTTCCTGAATCAAGTTCATACATTTAACGTTATGTGTCCCCACTAAAGCGCATGAATTCAGCGGAGTGCGTCCACAGTACTGAGGCTAGCATCGAATGGTGGAGCATTGCACTGTGGTAGCTATCCCACAGTTCCCACATTCTCTGCCGCCCATTGGAATTGTGGGTTAAGCGCCCAGTGCATGATGGGGCAAAAACATTCTTGCAGGTTTTTCTGGGTGTGTTTGCGTTATTCACTCCTCCCTCCGTGAAAGCTATGGCAGACATCATGCTGGCAGCAGACGGTGTAGCACGGTGCACAGTCTGTCTCCTCGTATGTTGAATCCATTTTGAATGTCCTCTTCTCTTTCTATCTACTCTTTCATCTAACCATTTCACATAGTTTTTCGGCCATTGTGAACAGAGCTGCACAGCTTCCACTGCTTTCTCCAGGTTGTCTGTGCTGGGCTCCCATGGAAGCTACAGAAGGCAACAATTCCCCACCGTTTCTTGGCCATTGTGAACAGAGCCACACAGCTTCTGCCGCTTTTTCCATGTTGTCTGTCCTGGGCTCCTGTGGAAGCTACAGAAGGCAACAATTCCCTACTGTTTCTCGCCCATCGTGAACAGAGCCGCACAGACAATCTGGAGAAAGTGGTGGAAGCTGGTCTGGACTCCATCTTGAACCAAACAGCTCATTTCGCGCCCTTTTTCAAGGATTACCCATGCAGGCGCCATTGCGTGGCAAACATGGAGCCCACTCAGATCTGTGCTGCAGTTTTGACCATTGTAAATACCTTGCGCATTATCCAGCAGTATGTTCAGTACCTGCAAAACCGGGTGAGGAAGCGACGGCAGTGTGATTACTATACTGATGAGGACATGGACACGGACATTCCTAGATGCACAGCATGTGGTGATTGGGAGATCATGGTGGCATTGGGCCAGGTTCATGCCGTGGAACGCCGATTCTGGGCCCGAGAAACAAGCACAGACTGGTGGGACCGCATAGTGTTGCAGGTCTGGGATGATTCCCAGTGGCTGTGAAACTTTCATATGCGTAGGGCCACTTTCATGGAACTTTGTGACTTGCTGTCTCCTGCCCTGAAGTGCAAAGACACCAAAATGACAGCAGCCTTCACCCTTGAGAAGCGAGTGGCCATAGCACTGTGGAAGCTTGCAACGCCCGACAGCTACCGGTCAGTCGGGAATCAGTTTGGAGTGGGCAAATCTACTGTAGGGGCTGCTGTGCTGCAAGTAGCCAATGCAGTCATTGAGCAGCTGCTATCAAAGGTAGTGACTTTGGGAAATGTGCAGACCACTGTGGATGGCTTTAATGCGCTGGGGTTCCCTAACTGCGGCGGGGCGATAGACGGAACGCATATCCCCATCTTGGCCCCGGCCCACCGTGGCAGCCAGTACATAAACCGCAAGGGGTACTTTTCTATGGTGCTGCAAGCACTGGTGGATCACAAGGGACGTTTCACTGACATCAACATGGGATGGCCAGGAAAGGTGCACGACGCTTTCATCTTCAGGAACTCTGGTCTGTTTGAACAGCTGCAGGAAGGGACTTACTTCCCAGACCAGAAAATTACTGTTGGGGATGTTGAAATGCCTATAATTATCCTCGGGGACCCAGCCTACCCCTTAATGCCATGGCTCATGAAGCCATACACAGGCACCCTGGACAGTAGTAAGGAGCAGTTCAACTATAGGCCGAGCAAGTGCAGATGGTGGTAGAATGTGCTTTTGGACGTTTGAAAGGCTGCTGGCGCAGTTTACTGGCTCGGTTAGATCTCAGCACAACCAATATTCCAATTGTAATTGCGGCTTGTTGTGTGCTCCACAGTATCTGTGAGAGTAAGGGGGGGACTTTTATGGTGGGGTGGGAGGTTGAGGCAACTCACTTGGTTGCCAATTTCGCACAGCCAGACAACAGGGCGATTAGAAGAGCGCAGCAGGGCGCACTGCGCATCAGAGAAGCTTTGGAAGCTAGTTTCATGACTCGCCAGGGTATGGTGTGACAGTTGTGTTTGTTTCTCTTGAAGTTACCCACACCCTATATATATGAAAGGAAATAAAGTCAAAATTGTTTAAAAACTGTTCTTTATTATTTCATGCACAACACATTGAGAGAAATTAGAAGGTAGACTGGGGGGGGGGGGGGGAGTTGGGTTGCGGAGGAGGAAGGAAGGACAAGTCCAGAAACCAAAAGTTCACATATGCCAGCTTTCTGGTGCTTGGGCGATCCTCTGGGGTTGAGTGTGTGAGTCCCCATAGCCTCCCCCATCGTGTTCTTGGGCATCTGGGTGAGGAGGCTATAGAACTTGGGGCGGAGGGAGTTTGATTATACAGGGGCTGCAGCGGAAGTCTGGTCTTGCTGCCTTTCCCGCATTAGATCCACCATACAGCAGAGCATGTCAGGTTGCTCCCCCATGAGCTTGACCATAGCGTCCTGCCTGCTCTCATTGCGCGCCTCCCTCCTCTCTCCGTGTTCCTGTAATGCTTTACGGGACTCCACAATTGTTTGCCTCCATGCATTCAGCTGGGCCCTATCAGTGTGGGAGGACTGCATGAGCTCGGCGAACATGTCGTCCCGAGTTCGCTTTTTCCACCTTCTAACCTGGACCAGCCTCTGGGACAGTAGATAGGGGCCGTGTTGAAACATTTGCACCTGCGGGAGGAGAAAAAGGGAGGGTAGTATTTTAAAAAATACATTGCAGAGAACAAAGGGGGTACTTTGGTATGAGTAAGTCATCACACAGGGCCGGGCAACAGAGTTCATCTTGCAGGCAGCCCCTAGGCAGGGGCACGCGGGATTCTGCTGCTTCTACATTCATTTCAATGCTTTCAAACTGCTGGGCTCCCTTTCCCACAGCAAACAATGCCTGGTGGGTTTGCCATATAAAAGGAGGGCCTGCGGGCTCTCTGGGATGATCACTGCACACAACAACAACCCCCACCCCCGACCACATGACTCCGGTCAGGCTCAGAGCAGGGATGAGCCGTTTACTCTAAACGCGAACAACCCAGTGCAGCTGGATTCCCACCCCCCACTGCGTGGCTCCGAGCAGGCTCTCACTCACCAGAAGTACCATCTCCAGGGTCATGGAACAGGAGCCCGCACTGGGAGTGAGGGGAGGCTATTGGCTCCAGCGTTAAGATTAGTTCCTGGCTGGGGGGGGGGAAAGGATTCCCCACTTGCCGCCTGTGCACCGTTGTCCTTCTCCTCTTCGTCCTCCAATGTCTCTTCCTCCTCGCTCTGTGCAACTCCCCCCTTGCAGGTGTCCATGGACAGTGATGGGGTATGGTGGCATCAGCCCCCATAATTGCATGGAGCTCACGGTAAAAGCGGAATGTATGGGGCTGTGACCCAGAGCACCCATTTGCCTCCCTGACTTTTTGGTACGCTTGCCTGAGCTCCTTGATTTTTGTATGACACTGCTCTGTGTCCCTGGAGTAGCCTCTTTCCATCATGGCCCTGGAGACTTTAGTGTAGGTATTTGCGTTCCTTTTTTTGGAACGTAGTTCTGCCATAACAGACTCGTCTCTCCAACATGTGATGAGATCCAGTACCTCCCGTTTGGACCATGCTGGGCTCCTCTGCAAATCTGGGACTGCGTGATCTCCTGCGATGGTGGACTCTAGATGGTCGCCTGTGATGGTGGACTGTGCTGATGGTGGACTGTGCTGCTGGTGACCAAAGGAAATGAAATTCAAAAGTTCCCAGGGCTTTTCTTCTCCACCTGGCTAGTGCATTGGAGTTGAGAGTGTTGACCAGAGCGATCACAAGGGAGCATCCTGGGATAGCTCCCGGAGACCAATAACGTTGAATTGTGTCTACAATACCTTTAACCTGGGATTGCGATCTCGATTTAAGCGCTACTCCACTTGCCAAGGTGGAGTACAGAAATCGAATTAAAGAATGCTTTAAATCGGAAAAAAAAAATTTGGTCATGTGGATAGAATCTTTTTTTTATTCAAAATAACTTGACTAATTCCGAAATAACAGGCTAGTGTAGACCAGGCCTAAGTACTGGCCCTGCTTAGCTGATGGATCACAGCACTTGGTGGTGCGGCTGCAGGCATTCACACTTTAAGGACTTAATCCTGCTAATATTTATGCAGATGAGGTGACCCAATTTTATCCATGTGAGCAGTCTTACTGACCTCAGTGGGAACACTGGAATGAGCAAAGGCACATATGCAAGCACTGGCCTGAGCTAGCCTTTTGCCTCTGCATATTTAACACTTTAAATCTACACATTTTATTTTGAAGGTTATCTTTTCATTTTCGTCATTTAGTTTTGATCTATTTCCACTTCATGTTCTGTATGGTTCAAAGACATTTTGTTTTTAAAAAATCCTCTTAGTCATCACCTTACATTTCTAGGGTCTTTCCGCCTGCAGGATCCAAAAGATTTTACAGATTGAATATACAGCAGATATTCCTCTGCCCCCGAAATGCAGCCCTTGCTGGGCTGGCATCCTACGGTGCATCTGTGTTATTGAGATTGCCATAGGGTGACCAGACAGCAAATGCGAAAAATTGAGACCGGGGTGAGGGTTAATAGAAGCCTATATAAGAAAAAGACCCCAAAATCGGGACTGTCCCTATAAAATTGGGACATCTGGTCACCCTAGATTGCCGTGTATGTGTGTGCTAGGGTGACTCGACAAGAAGTGTGAAAAATCAAGAGGGGAGGGCAATAGGGTCCTATACAGTGCTTAATTTGTGCTGAGGCAGCCATGGCACCTCTTGGCTTTGCAGTTCAGAGCCCCAGCACGTCTGGGTTTGCCCAGTCAGTTATTAAAGTAAAAAAATTGAGCCCCAGCACCTCTTTCATTACAAATTAAGCACTGATCCTATATAGGGCAAAGACCCTAAAATCGGGATGGTCCTTTTAAAATCGGGACACCTGGTCTGTGTGTGTGTGTGTGTGACACCAAATTGTTGACCAGATTCAGCGGCCTGTGTTGTCACCAGGTTGAAGTCCAGAGAAGGCGATTGGAATCAGGTTGTGCTCCGAACGGCGTGACTGTAGCTGCGCAGTGAACCGGGCCCAGGCAGCACCGGTAACCTCCTGCCCAGAGACGCTGCTCCGCCGCGGCTCGTAGCCCGAGCGCCCTGCACCGGCCCGGCTCAGGAAGTGACATCGCCGAGCGGTGCATGCTGGACCGTGCTTCGCGCAGCCGGCCCGCACAGCCCGCTCCCGGGCAGCAGAAGAGCGGCGGCGGCATGACAGCCCGGTGCCAGTGAGCGGCGGCCCCGCAGGCTGGAGCCTCCCCGGCGGCGGCGGCAGGTGAGGGCGCGGCCGGGGGCCGGCGCTGCTCGGCCCGCGCGCGGCAGGTGCGATCGCGGCGCAGCCGGGTCCCGGGGGAGCGCGGGCTGAGCGCTGCCAGCACGTGCCGGGCGCGGGGCCAGCTGCTGCCCGCCGCGGGCTGCTCAGCCCCGGCCGGTGGGGAGAGACCGGCTCGCCCAGCGGCCAGGCCGGCAGGGTGCAGTGGCACCAGCCCCCGGCGCCGGGGAGGCTCGTGGCTCTCTCGTGGGCAGGGGGAGACCGGAACGTGGCTCTCTGCTGTAGCCCGCCCGCCTGGCGCTGAGCTGCCCTGGGGCCCTGCGCCAGCCCCGCAGCGCTTCTCTTACCGCCAGCTCCTGCTTAACAAGCCGCCGCGCCGCCTGCGGTGGAAGGCGCAGGAGCCTGTGCCTGACTTTCCGGGGGCACCACCGCAAGTTCCCGTCCCCGTCATGGCTTGTTCTTCATGGCTAGGCACAGAGGGGGTTAACGGAGAGGAGCGGGTGGATTGCTGGAGAACGATAGTAGCCTAACTTCAGGCTGGCCACAAGCCATACCCACCCTCCTAGACTAGGCAATGCAGAGGACCTGTGGTGTGCAGGGGGCTATTTCAAGATCAAGCTAATAAAATGCAAGCAAATCACTGGGCTGGATGGGCTTCTCCATGTCGCTTAGAGCATCTTTCGTTGAAGTGTCTCAGAGTGCTTAATAGACCAGCCTCACAACACCCTTTGAGACAGCTGTGTTGTTATGCCCATTTTACAAATGGGTAAACTGCAGCACGGCTAAGTTGAGTGGTCATGCAGGCCATGAGTCATAGGCAGAGCTAGGCATAGATCTAGTGCTTAATTTTGTAATGAAAGAGGTTTTGGGCTCAAACAGGTGCCAGGGCTCAAATTTTTTTGTTTTTACTTTCATAACTGATGGGGCAAGCCCAGAGGTGCTGGGCCTATGAGCTGCCAAGCCTAGAAGCACCAGTGCTCAGCCATGATGCAAATTAAGCACTGCATAGATCCCCATTGTCTTTCAGTTCCTTGCTCACACTACTAGCAATACTTAATTGAGGAGTCTGGCCGGTACCTGGTACAGTTTTGTTCCTGCCCAAGAGGGTAACTTTCTGATTGGATGTTAGTCTGATATGTTGTGTGCAAAAAATGGTGTCCTATTTATAACTATGGAAGGGATTGTGATATTAGATCAGCCCAATGACCTTGCTGATCTTCTATTCTGTGTCTCTGATAGCGGCCAAATCTAGATGTTTCAGAGGAAGGCTTAAACTCCCCATAATACCTCTGACTTTGCATTATTATACCACAAAGGAGGAAGCTTCTTTCTGACCTCATACACCTCCCTCTGAAGGTCTGATTCTCAGCATCTCTCTGGAGCAGAGTAGTGCAAGAAAAAGACATGAGGGACTGAAGGACACCAGACCTTCTTCCCCCCTGTTCATGGCACCTATGGCCTCTGGTATAGGATACGCCTGCTAGACTCCAACAGATGATCTCAGCTGAATGCCTCATAGAAAGGTGGAATTCACATGGGTTGTTTGTGATGCTTTAATTAATGTCTGTAAATCACTTTGATCTTTCCTGCAGTTACTCTTCGATATATCTCAATAGATAATCCCTCTGACATGCTTAGGAGAGGTAATTTTCTTTTCCCTTTTTCCATTGTTGGAAGCATGTCGCTTTTATAAAAGGCTCTCTTGCTGTCAAACACTGAAATTTTCTGTACTTGGATCTCTCCTTCATACCCACCCACACATGGCACCTATCCTCATATCATCTATGTGCTCGACAACAATTACAGGGAGTATGTGCATTCCATAAAGGGACTCTCTCCTCTGTCACATCATGGTCTCATTCTCCCCCCCACACCTCCCCATGCTCCCATTCTGGTCATTAAAAAGCAGTCCTTAAAAAGGACAGATAGCTTTCAAGATTTTTCACAGCCTACATTGTGACAGAATTATGTCCTACTTGTGTGATGCTTGCTGTTCTGTAATTGATGTGTGGATGACAATCAGATGGCTGGGTTTTTCAGAAAGCTGCTGGGGAAATGAGAGCTAATCCAATTTCCACACCATTACCACCCTGTGTGATAAAGACTGGCTCCCGCAGTGCTTAAAGGGAAGCTCTATGGTTCAACCGTACCACACATGAGCCTTTTTAAGGTGCTGCTGATTTCCCTCAAGTGAACACAAGCCACTAAAATTAAATATGCTGGGGCCGGATCCATAGCTGGCATAAATCATGGGGGCTCGATCGACTTCAATAGGAGTGATGCCACTTAACACCATGTGATGAACTGCTCCAGAATATTTAATCTATCTAATCTGCATTTTAAGGGACCACTGAGGTCATTGTATTTAATTATTCCATACCTGTGTTACTAATATCTCACGCTGTTCAGATGTAAAGAAGTGAGAATATCTTGTATTGTTTCCACCACTGATGCTGTTTGTTTTTTACATTTCGTTCAGCTCGGACAAGGCACCTAATCGATCCATTTCACTAAAGAGGTTTGTGGTTAAAGCAGAGGGCTAGCAAGAGACTTGACAATTCCATTCACTTCTTTGCCACAGACTCTCTGTAGATCTGGGACGAGTGATTTAATTTCTCTGCCCAGTGCCTTGTGTGTGTGTGTGTATATTTTAAATTCAAGTGGGGATAATGATACATCTCTAACTCCTGGAGTTGTTGTGAGAATAAATCCCTAACTGCTCGTTAGGAGCGCAGATACCAAGGTGACACGAATCCTGGAAGATAGAGGTAGATTGCAGATTTTCTTCTTGTGCACTAGCCAGATGCTGTGGATTTTGAGTTACTGCAGGAGAATATTTAAAGCTTACTGCCCCCCTCTAATTGAATTGAAAATGGTAACCATTCTCACAGCCAGGCTATTCATACTGGCTGTTTAAACACAATCTACACTGGGAGATTCAAGCAACCAATTCAGACAAATGGATTTTCTGCTGAACCAACCAGCTGGACAGAGCTGGCAGAGAATATTAGTGGCAACTGCTTCCCATCTGGAACATCATAGGCCTTTGCTTCCCAACGTTCTCTCTGCCTGAGGTTGTGGCAACAACTCTGCCTGAGCAAAGATTGTTTCAGTGGGAGGTGGGGAATGTATATTTCAAATTTCTCCCTCTCATATGATCCCTAAGATGATGAAGGCTGAGGCAAGGATTCCAACTTCCAAGGGGAATTTTTTCCTAGAGAAAACACAGAAGAGCATCACCTGAAAACTTCCACCCCAAGCCCTGTAAACCAGTGGCCTGGTCTGGGTGGGAAATATGTCCACAGAATTCTAACCAACTTGAAACGCCGGTTAGCTAATGTGATTTTAAAGTCCTTGGAACTGCAAGCTCCAGGTGGCCTAAACCATTTTCAGAGCCTGCTGAAGATGGTAGCTCAGTACAAATGGTCCAGACCACCTGGAGCCTGGTCTACAATACAGCTCCGTAGATTTCAAGGCCAGAAGGGACCATTGTGATCATTTAGTCCGACCTCATGTATAAGACAGGCCATAACAATTCTCCAAAACAATTCCTAGAGCAGATCTTTTAGAAAAGCATAAGATCTTGATTTAAGATGACCAGTGGTGAAGACTCCATCACAACCCTTGTGTAATGGGGTCAGCACATACCTCTCATGAGCACCCCCTCTGGTTGTCTGTGTCCACGGTCTTTAAACCAATCCCAGCTCTACCATTAGGCCATAGCCCCAAGGCTTCCTTCCTGGAGACAATGTTTTTGCCACCTTAGTCTGTTTTGGCCCTAGTCTTCAGTTAGGCCTCCTGAGAGTTCAGTCCCCTTCTGGGGGTTTACTAATATCCAATTGTAGGCCCTTCCCCAGTGGTCTGTGGCGGGAGAGCAGCCTTCACCAATGCCTTACTCTTAGCTCAGGGTTCTTCTAAGCTCAGGACCAGTAGCCAGCCAGGAGCACTTCCTTGCTTCGCCAGTCCCTATTAGCACTGGGCTGTCCATTGTGCTGCAGTTCCCTCAGCCATCCACACTCCTCCATCTCTAGCAAGGAACTGCTCTGTCTGCTCTGTTGCTCCTTTTTATAGGGCCCTCCTGGGCCCTGATTGGCTGCTTCCTCTGCAGCCACTCTAGCCTGCTTCAAGGACTTCTCCACTGCTCCTTACCTGGGAGGAGTGTGGCGAGACCCTGAGGCCTCCAGCTGGGGGCCTCTGGGCCTAGTCCATCCCGTCACATCTTGGTAAATTGTTCCAATGGTTAATTACACTCACTGTTAAAAATTTACACCTTATTTCCAGCCTGAATTTGTCTCACTTCAACTTCCAGCCATTGGATTGTGTTATACTTTTCTCTGTTAGACAGAAGAGCCTGTTATTAAATATTTTTCCCCCATGTAGGTACTTATAGATTGCAATCAAGTCATCCCTTAACCTTCTCTTTCTGAAGCTAAATAGATTGAGTCTATCTATGAGTGAGTCTATCACTATATAAGACATGTTTTCTAATCCTTTAATAATTCTTGTGGCTTTTCTCAGAGCCCTCTCCAATCTATCAACATAAAATTGAATTGTGAACACCAAACCTGGACACAGTATTCCAGCAGTGGTCGCACCAGTGCAAAATACGGAGGTAAAATAACCTCTCTATTTCAAATCGAGATTCCCCTGTTTATGCATTGACTCTTTTGGCCTCAGCATCATACTGGGAGGTGATGCTCAGTTGATTATCCACCATGATCCCCAAATCTTTTTCAGAGTCACTGCTTCCCAGGATAGAGTCCCCCATCATCTCGCTATAGCCTACATTCTTTGTTTCTAGATGTGCACATTTTGCCATACTAAAATGCTTATTGTTTGCTTGTGGCCAGTTTACCAAGCAATCCAGATTGCTCCGTATCAGTGACCTGTCCTCTTCATTATTTACCACTCCCTCAATTTTTGTGTTATCTGCAAACTTTGTCAGTGATGATTTTATGTATTCTCACAGGTCACTTATAAAAATGTTAAATAGCATAGAGCCAAGAACTGATCGCCACAAAACCCTACTAGAAACACATCTTCTCAATGAAAGAACAGGAGTACTTGTGGCACCTTAGAGACTAACACATTGATTTCAGCTGCTGTAGCCCACAAAAGCTTATGCTGAAATAAATGTGTTAGTCTCTAAGGTGCCATAAGTACTCCTGTTCTTTTTGTGGATACAGACTAACAGGGCTGCTACTCTGAAATCTTCTCAATGATGATTCCCCATTTACAGTTATATTTTGAGACTCCTCGATTAGCCAGCTTTTAATCCATTGAATGTTTGCAGTGTTAATTTTATATTGTTCTAGTTTTTCTTCAAAATGCCAGTATCAAGTTAAAAACTTTATAAAAGTTTAAGTATATTATATCAACGCTATTTTAATCTTTATCAACCAAATTTTGTAATCTCATCAAAAAAGATATCAAGTTAGTGTGACAGGATCTATTTTCCATAAACCTGTCTTGATTTTCATTAATAGTATTGCCCTCCTTTAATTCTTTGAGTCCTGAACCAGCTGCTCCATTATCTTTCCAGGATTGATGTCAGAAAGACAGACCTATAATTACTTCGGTCATCCTGTTTACCCTTTTAAAATATTGGCACATTAGCTTTCTTCCAGTCTTCTGGAACTTCCCCAGTATTCCCAGGCTTACTGGAAAAATCAACATTAACAGTCCAGTGAGGTCCGCAACCAGCTCTTTTAAAACTGTTGGATAAAACCTGCGGATATAAAAATGTTTAACTTTAGTAACTGCTGTTTAACATCCTCTTGAGATACTAGTGGAAAGGAAATAGTGTTATCATCACCATGATGAGACTATATCATCTGCTTTTTTCCCAAATTCAGAACAGAAATATTTATTGAAGACTTCTGCCTTTTCTGCAGTGTTGTTGATAATTCTACCAATTCCATCTAGTAATGGATCAAAAGCATTATTAGGATTCTTTTTGTTCCTAATATATAACTCCTTATTGTCCTCAACTCTACATAAAGTTCTCCTTGTGTCCCATTGCTTCCTTTATCAATTTTCTACAATTCATAGCTTATGATTTATATTAATTATTATGCAATTTCCTTTTTCTTCCATTTGTTATCTATTATTTTTTAAATTTTTTATAGCTGCTTTCATTTCCCCTCTAAACCAGGTTGATTTTTTTTTAACTAATACGGCCTTCCTCCTTACTTGTAGCTTTTTGGGCGTCTAGTGAAGTATTCTTAAACAATTCCCAATTATCATTCAAATTTTTCTGATTAAATTCTTCCTCTCGGCTGATTTGGTTCATAATAAAGTTTTCAGCTTTGTGAAATTGGCCACTTTTAACATTGATTTAGTGAACCAATTTTAGAACCTGTTAGAATTTTGGGGGGTAAATTCCCCAACATAGAACAGACACGTGTGTGCACATGTCACTCAGACAGATTTAACGGGGTTTATTAGGCTGGAAACGCAAATGCAAAGACTTAAGCCATCTAACATATGGGACTTGTGTTCTTTAAACAACAGCTCTTTACGTGGTAGTGTTAAAGGTCAGAAGTCCATTGGGAGTGTTCAGTAGCAAGAAGGCCTGCTGGCAAATGGCAGCACTGCTCACCCTCTTGTTACTGGCAGTGAGCAGCTCCAGCTTTCGTCAGCTTCTCTGAGGGCTGGTCCCCACTATGAAATGTAACCATGTCTCATCGCAGTTGTTGGCAGGCTTGTTAGCTGACCTGGGGCTGAATGCATGTAGACAAGGTCAGCCCCGGATCAATGAATGTTATGGCCGACAGCCATGTTCAGACACGGTTACCTTTTGCGCTGGAGACCTGCCCAAATGCTCTGACTCCTCTGAGGCTCTCGTGTCATTTTGTTTCTCTGGACAGGCGAAATGAGGGTCTCTGCTACAGGATGAGCAGGACTTCAACCTACTTGAGCAAGGAACCTCCCCCATTGTCAGTGCCGCTCCCTAGTCCTGGCTGATTCACACTTATCTGAACCAAGTGGATCTGGGCTCTTTGTACTCTCATGTTCACAGGAGAATTGAACCTGAGCAGGTGGGATCACAGCAGTGTGAGCTGTAACTGTGCAATGTGTCCCCACTAGCCGCCTATTTCACTGGACCAGTGTGATGAGGCTGGGCAATTTGGCCTCTGGCTCCCTGCTTCTCTTTCCCCCTTGTTTCTCCCCTCAGATAGCTGATGAGTTGCTCCCAGACCCCATCAACTCCTCTGTTGCCTATGTCTGCATCTGCTTACATCTCTCCCCGGCAGTGCTGCCCGTCTGTTGGTTCAGCACTGATGGCTCTCCACTGCCCCAGAGGGGGCTGCTGCACACTCTCTATTTCCCTGTCCTCCCTTCAGCCAGCCAGTGTCTCTTCATACTGTGCCCCACTTAAAAGGAGTCTGTGGTTTTGGAGACCCTTGTGAGGAAACAGTCACCACAGATTCTGCCCAAGACTTCTCAGCAGCAGCGGAAGGAGGCCCAGCAGAGCCACCTTGGGCAGCAGAATGAGGCAGTTACAGGCAGGAATTTTTCCCATCCCCTTTCCAGAGAGCTGCTGGCAGCCAGGTCGATCACTGTACAGTCTGGGCTGGGAGCTCCCAATGGACTGACTAGCTGACTCCAGCTGCCACAGACCTTTCCACCCAGATCCCTTTGACATCTCAGCCATGGTCAGTCTGCTCCTTATGGTTGTAGCATCACATGGGAGCAGACAAGGATGTTGGCTAAGGACACACACAAAGTCGCACACAAACAGGTGTCTGGATCCCAAGTGACAGCTGATGAGCTTTCAGTCCCCACAGGCTGTTCCTTTTCCTCCGATCCAAAACCCTTAAGGAGAATCGCAGAGATTGAGCAGCTGCCTCTGGCTTGGTGGAATTTGCATCTACTTATCGCAGCTCTGCTTTGGCCCTCACTCAGTTGCAGGAGGCTCTGCAAATGCTCTGTTTGAACCCATAGCTTTGATCTCCATTGTAAATTTTTCACAAGGACTAGGCTCTTTGTTGTGTGTTGCGCAGTATTATGCCTAAATTATTGCATCTACTTTTCACTGGGACCAGAACATTTCTCCTTTGCTCACCTCCTAAATTGGAGAGGGCCCGTGACATTCTCAGGATTTGTGGAGAAAGCACCTTACATTTTATAATACTGGATGTGATCACTTTTTGATACTTTAGCTCCTGCAAGTGCTGCCCTTGGCCGTAGAGGTCCCAGAAATATAGCAAAAAGCATGCATTTGATTGCAGCCGTCAGTTTGTCTGCTCTGTAACTCCCCCTCATGCTGTGCTCAGCGTCTCTGAACCTGGTAGTCTGGCGTGGTGGGACTCTGACTCCTATGGGAGAGAGGTTTACCTGATGATTCATGTTCTGGGATTTGCAGCTACCAGTGCAGATCCCCTGTTTCAGTTGGACAAATTACCTATTCAGAAAGAATTGACTTGCAGTGTTTGTTACATTGCAATAAAAAGTTTAGTCCTGTCAACTATCAGCCTTTGTCCCTGGAGGGAGTGGCCCAGAGGGGGGTGGTTTGGGTGGCTCTGCTGCTCTCCATAATGTTCTTTTCCCTTGGAGAAGCAGAATAGACTCTTGAGAGAGCTCTCAATCCCAGCACCTGAATAATCAGGGACTGTTTTTCTTTGTAGACCTTATCTATCCTGATATGTGCCAAGAAATCTGTGCCCGGAGAGAAGGCACATGTTGACTTATATGTGGACCTCTCTGACCCTCCTTGATGTCTCTCTCATCCCCCACCTGAGGGATTACTGTAAATCTAGCACTCCAGGCAGGACCACTTCTACCTGATCTGATGACATTCTCTTTTCTTGCTCAGGGACTGGATCCCCCAGGCAGAGCGAGTTCTGTTATGCAGATCCTACAGTGCCTGTCTTTACTTACCACATACGCTAGTGCCGTGGTTCTTAACTGGGGGTCCACAGGCTGTTTTCAGGGGGGCTGCAGGGGCCACGGCTGAAGTCTGGAGCCTTGGTGCCCCCGGGGGGGCTAAAGCTGGGAGCCACAGGGAGGAAGCCTGGAGCCATGATCCCGAGTCCCCCACGAGACTGAAGCCAGGAGCTGCAGGAGCTTAAACCGAGCCCTGGTGCCCCCCGTGGGGCTAAAACCACAAGCACTGGTGCCCCCTGCAGGGCTGAAGCCAGGAGCCGTGGCACTCCCTGTAGGGCTGAAGCCGGAAGACCAGGGGCAGATTTGGGGGGGGAGGGGCCTTGGAGGGCATTGTCCCCCCCCTTCAAACTGCAGTGACTTATCCAGAGTGGGGCAATCCAGAGGGCAGCTTCCCTCTCCCCCACACACATACACATACACATACACACTTCTTTCTCTCCCTCAGTCCCCCTAGACCCTGCCTCCTAGCCAGGTTGGAAGCTGGAGCTGGGTTCTGCTGCTGCTGGTCACCAGAGTTGTGGCTGTTTCTCAGCTCCCAGCCCCCTTTGACTTCTCGGGCAGCTGGTAAGACCTGCCCAGGCGGGGGTCCTGGCTCCAGGGCCAGCAGAGCCCTCATGAGCAGCGACTGCAACAAGGTGTGCCCGCCCAGCACACAGCTCCTCCCCCTGCACCCTGAGCTACGTGCCTCACTGCACACAGCTCCTAGCTACCCCCTGCCTGCACACAGCTCCTAGCTACCCCCTGAGCTACCCCCTGCCTGCACACAGCTCCTAGCTACCCCCTGAGCTACCCCCTGCCTGCACACAGCTCCAGCTACTCCTCTCCCTGCACCCTGAACTACATGCCTCACTGCACACAGCTCCTAGCTACCCCCTGCCTGCACACGGCTCCTAGCCACCCTGCTCTCTGAGCTACCCCCTGCCTGCACACAGCAATTAGGTACCCCTCTCTGTGCACCCTGAGTTATACGCCTCACTGCACACAGCTCCTAGCTACCCCCTGAACAACTCCCTGCCTGCACACAACTCCTAGCTACTCCTCTCCCTGCACCTTGTGCTACATGCCTCAGTGCACACAGCGCCTAGGCCCTAGCTACTCCTTTCCCTGCCCCCTGAGCAGTTTTCAAACTTTTTGAGCTGAGTCTCCCCCCCTTTGAATTATAATTGTTGGTTGTATCCCCCTACCCCCTGAACCCTGCTCAGGCGATTAAGTGAAGGGAGATCCTAACAGGTTGGCATGGAATAGATAATACCCCAAAGGAGCTAATGCCGAGGCAGGAACGGGAGTGACACCCTGCAGTGAAATATAGAACTGTTTGGGTTGGAAGCTCTTAGGAGAGTGGCTTTAGGCAGTAGCATAGAACACGGTTGCTAAAGGCAAGTTTGAAGAGTAGGTTAAATGGCGTTCAGACTTCATTGAGAATAACCGGATTTGGTGAACGGGGTCAGAGCCCTGTCCCATATAGTCTGATATCCCTGTTTCTTGTGCTGGGCAGTTCCTGATGGATCTTGGCCACCATCCTGCTTCTGCCAGTGACTATTGGATGAAACGTAAACGGAAGTGGCAGCCCTGCCTCCCCCTATTAATGCACCTGTTGTGCAGTGGGGAGAAGACAGAGAAATGGATACAAGACTGTTGAGAAAGGAGCCTCTTCAACAAGAACCCCTATCATCTCTCCTGGGGATGCTGTTTGGCTCCGGATGTCAGAGGGTTGTGTGGCACGTGGCGCTGGGATGTGTGGGGAGGTTTGTACATCTTATCCAGCTCATGAAGTCTTTGTTGTTGTTTTGTTCTGATCCAGGACTTCAGACATGGATCTGTTCCGGGTCTGCACCTTTCTCTTCACGCTGACGTTGTCCAGGAGCAGCTCTTCAGACACAGAGAAACAGAGCATAGACTCTGGGTTGGAAATCTGTATCCTTCTCTCCAGGCTGCACTTGGGCAGTGAGTGAGGGCGGGCGGGGGGAGAACTGCAAGAGCAGTTGACAGGTATTAGAAGGATTAAGCACCGAAGAGGGAAAAGAGTTATTGAGGGGGCCTCAGGGTTAGAATTATGGATAATGATGTAAAAGCGAACTAAGGTCCCAATATTCAGTCTGCATTTTCCTATTTCCTCACTGTGAGATGTAACACACTGGGGAACAGTCCCTGGGAGCAGTGGTGGGAACCACATTAACTGAGTCAGGTAGAGCTGGGCTGAGACGAGGAATTGCAAAGACCAAGCCTGTGTTAGCCAGGTGATAGGAGATGAACTAGATGACCCTGACTCTGATTTCTCTGATTATGGGATAGCATCAGAACTGCTGAGCTGCCACGTCTTCGCTCTTCTGTAGGGAGGATTTATCTAGGCCAGGGGTAGGCAACCTATGGCACGCGTGCCAAAGGCGGCACACGAGCTGATTTTCAGTGGCGCACTCACTGCCTGGGTCCTGGCCACCAGTCCAGGGGACTCTGCATTTTAATTTCATTTTAAATGAAGCTTCTTAAACATTTTAAAAACCTTATTTACTTTACATACAACAATAGTTTAGTTATATATTATAGACTTATAGAAAGAGACCTTCCAAAAACATTAAAATGTATTACTGGCACGCGGAACCTTGAATTAGAGTGAATAAATGAAAACTCGGCACACCACTTCTGAAAGGTTGCCGACCCCTGATCTAGGCTCAGTAGTTTGCTTATATAAGACCCATTTCGCGTCATTCTTTTATCCTTGGTTAGCACAGAGGCAGACTCTCAGCTTGGTGCAGAGTAGGTACAGACTGTATTCTAGACAAGAGTTTGCGCCGCAGTGTGGTGACCTGTCCTGTGCTCCCAGGGAGAAAAGCACAGTGACCCCATAATACACTTTCTCTCCCCGCTTCCAAATACTTTCAGTGAGATTCTTGCAGGAATTGTCAGGGTTTGTCCTGTCTTAATCCATATGAATTCTCCAAAAATAATCCAAAATCTCCCACATGCCTGGGATCAAAGCCAAAAGGTCCTATTCCTTCCAGGTCTTAGAGATCAGCCGGGCAATTCTCTTACCAATCAGCACACACCACTCAGTCGCTATTGATTACTTCTTCAGCAGGTAAACAGACTGAACTTTTCAGCCAGATAATGCACTGGTGTAGCTTGGTGCTGCTCCATTGACTTCCCTGGAGCTATGCTAGCATACACCAGCTGAGGACCTGGACCGTACTTCTCTCTTCACTGGAGTGTGACAATCTGGAGTGCCGTCCTTTAAGTGAACCCTCAAGGAACCAGTCAAAATAATTGCCTAGTTGAAGTGACTTTTAGTTTAAAACTTTAACCAAGTTACACTACGAATGCATGGGGCTATCTCACCGTGATTGCCTGACACTGTTGCTATTGGTGAGGGGCTGCTTTGTACATTGGTTCACTTGGCCTGGTCTATATCTCTTCTGTGTTTATCATTCTTACTGGCCGTCGGCAACTGACATGGATCCTTCCTGTCTGTGCCAGCCTCCCCTGGTGAAGGGTTAATCAGATTGATGTTACAGGATGCTCAAAGCCCCTGGTGTATTGCAGGAGAGGTTGGGAATTGACGTGAGTTCAGAGTGGCTGTTCCCAGACTGCCAGTCATATCAGTGGGTTGTAAATGTTAAGCTCGATATAAGTGGTTATTTATTAAATGCCCCAAGGGGGTTGTTGGCAGATGTCTGTGTTGCAGGGTTGGTAAAAGCCTGCTCCTGTTTCCCACCTCTGAACTGCTGGAGCGGATAGGCTCAGTCACTTACACCCTGTCCTCAGACACCATGGAGGCTCCATAAACGATTGGTTGTACTGGCCTGGGTGGTCTCCCTTCTGGAGTGCTGCATGGGTAAGTGCATCTCAGCTGGAAATCGTTGAGTTTGGAGTTGTGGGAGGGAAAAACTGTTACAAGCCCATAAAATGAGATCGTGGGGCTGAGCCCAGCTCTGGGAAAGAGGGAAGTGGCCTGTCTGTGGGAAACTATGGGCGGGGTTCCTAACGGTGTATCTACACTGCCTTTGGGAGTGAGCCTCCCATCCCAGGTCCACAAATGTGTGCTGGCAGGGCTCATGCTAGTGCACTAAAAATAGCGGTGTAGATGCGGCAGTGGTGTTGCAGCTCGGGCTCTCGAGCATAGGAAGGTGGGGAGGTGCTGCACAGCTGTTTTGAGCACAATAACGCAAGCCTCGCCAACACAACTGTGTGCACCCGGGCTGGGAGGCTCGATCCCAGATGCAAGGTAGACGTAACCTCAGAGGCCTCAGTGTTTGACGCTGCGGTGCTGTCAGGAGGCAGGGCCTGGTCCAGCATTGACGTCTGGGCAGTGGGCACGATCCTTGACAGAGCTGCAGATAAGAAGCTGTTTGAGGTGAAGCGCAAGGACCAGATGAATGCGCTGAAGAACCTGATTGAGCTCAACGACGTGAACCAACAATATAAAATCATCGACATCATGCTCAAGGGACTCTTCAAAGTGAGCGTCACCCACTAACTGCCGCCCCCATCCCTCCTCCGGGGCTTTGGGTGCCGCTGGGTGCTCTTTGGGAGGGCTCAGTACAACTTACCTTTATCCCATGTTCCTACGGGCGTGGCCCAGCCCAGAGCACCACAATGGGAACGTGACAACGGGAGTGGGGGGAGGAGGGGAGAAGAAGGGGGTTGATAAGAATGAGCAGTGGGGTTGGGAACTGGACCCAAGGTCACTATGGGCATGAGAGGGCAGGGCTATGTTTTAAAACAGGGTGGGAGAGTCGGGACAGACTGCACCACCAAGCTGGCGCAGCAACAAAAAGGAGGAGGGGGAGTGAGAGGAGCCTGGAGCTGGCAGGACACCTGGGACAGGCAGGAGGAACATCAGATCTGGGAGGCAGATGGATTCACTGAGTTCACTTTCTGACTGTTCAGGTGCTGGAGGACTCCCGGGCGGTCCTTATAGCCGCAGATGTGCCTCCAGATGGGCCCTTCCCTCAGGATGAGAAGCTAAAGGATGGTAGGACTTCCTCTCCTTTGAATTCCAGTTTCCGCTTCCAATGCTCTTCCATACTTCTCTCTCCCTCTCAGTTGCCTTTTCAAATGGGCTCAGTGCAGGGGTAATGGGGGAAATTTGATGGCCTGTGTTGTCCAGGAAGTCTGACTAGATGATCTAATAGTCCCTGCTGGCCTTAAAAATCGATGAAACTATTACTGCCTCTCTGGTCAGTCCATGCTGGGAACCCTTTCTCATCCACTTGGCTCTTTGTCCTGCTTCCTGCATCATTGTTGCCAGCATCTAGAAGATCCAGGGATGGGAGTGGAGCCGGGGGACTCTGCCAGTGATCTGTGAAGCAGAACAGAATCTGTCTGTTTCTTCTGCATGGCTGATGAAAAATAAGCACTTGGCATTCTGTCCAGTGTGCTGAACAAGGAGGACGCTGGAGACCAAAACAGTTGATTGGGCCACCTCATCTGGTATCCTGTCTTCAACAGTATTCAATGCTGAATGCTTCAGAGGGAGGTGTAAAACCTCCCATAATGCATCTCTTTGTGCAATGCTATACAGAATGTGGAGGAAAAAATTTCGTCCTGACCCCAGCTAATGAGTAGTTTATGACCTGAAGCATGAGGATTGAGAGTCCTTACATTGTAGAGGAACACAAGAACCTCTATCAATTACCCTCTCTTTAAGCAGTTGCTGGCCAGTAATGGTTTCAGAAGAGAAAATCACTTCAAGGATGGAGGCTGGGGAGAGTTGTATTTTACCCTGTCCACAGCCTGTGGGTCAGTATCTATGATGGCTGGAGGATTGATTTATGAGGGAAACAAAGACCATCAGGCAACTCCCACCCAGAGAGATGCACAGATTGGTATCTGAGGGATGAATTCAGCCCTGTGGGATGACTGAATTGTCTTTAAGAATTTGGCTAAATGATGGCGGGCGGGGGGGGGGGGGGTGAGGAGAGGCTATGCAAACCTTCTAAAGTACCTGTAGGCTGTAAATGGCAAGCAGAGAGGGAAGGTGAACCAAGGGGGTTTGTAACTCTGACTTAAAAGCAAGAAATTGACCAAGGGAAAAGTTGGGCTGAGTATAAAAAAAACACGTCCTAACACCTAGGTCTATAATACAGGAGAGCAGTCTCCCAAGGGGAACGAGTGCTGGAGGGCCACATCACTTGAGTTATTTAAAATTAGACTAGACGAGGCCCCTGGAGTTGGTAGCACAAGGAATAATCCTGCATTAGCCAGGGCTGAGGAGGGCGGAGAAGATGCTGCCTGTTAGGGCTCTTCCATCCCTCATCTCTGTCAGTAGGAAAGTGCAGTCTTCTGCCGTGTTTATTAGCGCCTTGCTGAACCAGACCCAACCAGGGGTGCCTACTCGTTGGGACGTCTGCTGACTGGAGCAGACGTAGACAATTAGAAGTCTCCAGTCACCTAGGGCAGGGGTCTCAAACTCAAATGACCCCGAGGGCCGCATGAGGACTAGTGCATTGGCCCGAGGGCCGCATCACTGACACGCCCCCTTGCTGCCCCTGGCCCCACCCTCAATCCACCCCTTCCATGAGGCCCCGCCCCTGCCCTGTCTCTTCTCCACCTCCTCCCCTAAGCGCGCGGCTCCCCGCTCCTCCCCCCTCCCTCCTGGAAAGTGCTAAGCGCCACCAACAGCTTTTTCAATGCACTCTTCCAATCCTTGAAATATGTCACGTCCCGTTGTGATACCCTTCAGTGGCATTAAGTCTAGCAATTCTTCAGTTATATTCAAATTGCAGTCCACACCTCTAATGAACACTGCACACTGTGCGGTATCTGATACATCTGTACTCTCATCAAGAGCAATTGAAAATACTTCAAAGTCTTTTGCCATTTGAATCAATTGTTTTTGCACATTATCAGCTAAATCCGTTATCCTGCAGGCAACTGTATTTGCAGACAAGCTTATGCCTTCAAAAACTTTCTTCCTATCAGGACATAAAATTTCACTGGCCTTCATAAGACATTCTTTTATGAATAAGCCTTCTGTAAAAGGTCGCGATGATTTAGCTATCATTTCGCTTATCACAAAACTTGCTCTTACTGAATCTTCGCTAGACTTGTTAATCCCTGAAAATAAATTTCTTTGCTTGGCAAATGCTGCTTTAAGTTGCTGAACTTTTTCCTCTCGGATTTTTCCGGTGAATGCATCATATTTTTCACGGTGCATCGTGTCATAGTGCCGACGCACGTTATACTCCTTGGGAACAGCAATCGTTTGCTGACAAATAAGGCATTGAATTTTATCTTTTACCTCTGTGAAAAAATATAAATTCTCCCATTTGTCTTGGAAAACTCTCTTTTCTTCCATGAGTGTTCTTTTTTTTGACGAAGTCATTTCCAAGCAGTTTTAATAAATATATACACTCAGTAATGCACCTCACTCAAAGGACAAAACACGCACTTAGATTTACTGCCTAAGGCTCTGGGAGGGAGTTTGGGTGGGGGAGGGGGTCTGGAGTGCAGGCTCTGTGCTCGGTGCAGGCTCCAGGCTGCGGCAGGGGGTGGGGGGTGCAGGCTTTGGGACGGAGTTTGAGGATAGGAGGGGGTGCAGGGGTGAGGGCTGTGGGGCTGAGGGTGAGGGGTTTGAGGCATTGGAGAGGCTCGGGGCATTGGAGAGTCTCAGGACTAGGGGAAGGGCAGCCTGCCCTGGCCCTAGTGCAGGGGGGCGCTAGGACCCTGCGGCAGCAGGTGATGCCGGAAGCCGGCATAGCGGAGGAGGAGTGGAGTCAGCGTGAGCTCCCGGGCAGGCTACCGGGCGGTGAGGGGGCAGCAAGTGGGGGCTGGTAGACACTGGGGGGAGGCGCGTGGGGGCGGCAGGTGGGGCCAGGGGAGAGACCCGGCCCCAAACATTGGGGAGCAGCGCGCGGGGAGCTTAGGCACAGAAAATAACTCGGGGAGGGGGGCGGGGGTGAGGGGAGTTGGGCAGCGACAGGAAGTAACTGGGGGAGCTCCGCGGGCCGCAGGGAAGAGCTCCGAGGGCCGCATGCGGCCCGCGGGCCGCATGTTTGAGACCCCTGACCTAGGGCTTGCTGTGTTTGAGGACACATCCTGCATGTCACCACTTAAACTGGGATTGTCATGGAGTCTTTTTGGCAGCTTGAGAGGCGGGCTTTCCCCCTGGTCTGGCCATGCAAGTAGGGGCCACACCGAGAGTTCCTTGGCTGGAAGGCGATCTCTGCTGGCTTACGTGCAGAAGGAAGTGGACATGTGCATGTGCAACAAGACCCTCAGCTGACTGTCCCTGTGACTCTGCCCCCTAGCCTATTCCCATGTGGTGGAGAACACGGCTTTCTTTGGAGACGTGGTTCTGCGCTTCCCCAAAATCGTCCACCATTACTTTGACCGCAACTCCAACTGGAACAATCTGGTCCGCTGGGGCATCAGCTTCTGCAACCAGACGGGCGTGTTCGATCAGGGACCTCACTCCCAAGTGCTCGGACTGGTAAGGCTCTGCGCTTATCATCCTGACTCCCAGCATGGCCGGCCCCCTGGAGGCAGGGGACAGGCCAAAGGGGGGGGTGGGGGATGACTGCGGTTATTGGACTGGAGAAATGGGGAGAGAAGGGAACAGAGAAGAGAGTCGAGAGGGGGAGAGATGGGGTTGGAGGAGAGGGAGGAATAAGAGAGGTGGGGCAGGGCATGGAGCAGTAGGGTGAGAGATGCTGCTCTCCAGCACTGACTTTCTTTTGATCCACAGATGGCTCAGGAGCTGGGAATTAGTGAGAAATCTCCAGATTACCGGAATCCCTTTAAAACTGACCATTCTGAGGTAAGTTGGCAAAACCATGAGTCAATCCCTGTGCATGTTTCCTCCTCCACCTTTATCCCCTGCTGTCAGGGTTCCCTCCCCACTCTAAAGTACAGATGTGGGGACCCCATGAAAGACCCCCTAAGTTTATATTCCACCAGTTTTGGTTAAAAACTTCCCCAAGGCACAAATTCCTTTCCTTGTCCTTGGATGGTATTGCTGCCATCACGAAGTGATTTAAACAACCATTCAGGGAGGGGCCACTTGGAGCGCTATATAAATATCCCCCTGTAATAGTCCGGTACGGGGGCCGTGCCCTCTCAGGGGCCGCCGGGAGCCAGGCCGCCTCACTACACGGCCTGGATCAGTCTTCGGGTTCTGAAGGTCTCAGGGGCCCGCCCCTCAGGCAGGGGCTGAAACAGAAGGCACACGGTCACTGCAATGGGCCCGGCCCTCAGGCAGGGCGGGGCAGCAAACGCTAGTTCCAGGCTCAGACCCTTTCTGCAGGCTGAGCGGTAACACAGTCCATAACCCCGGCCCTCAGTCAGGGCGGGGCGGCAAACCGGCTCTCAGCTCCGGTCCTCGCAGCCAGAGCTGAGCAGTCACCAAGTCAGCAAGCCCGAGCCCCAGCTCAGGGCTGGGCACCACACAAGGGTCCAAGGGGCTCAGGTCCTTCCTGCAGGCTGAGCACCACAAAGTTAATGAGCTAAGCCTAGGCCCTCAATCAGGGCGGGGCAGCAACACAGCAGTTCTAGGCTCAGCTCCTTACAGCCGGAGCTGAGCAGTACTAATAGTTCAGGGCTCAGGTCCTTGCCTCAGGAACTGAGCAGTAGCATCAGTCTCAGGAAGCCCAGGCCCTCAATCAGGGCGGGGCAAGAAACAAGAGTTCAAGGCTCAGATCCTTTTAGCAGGAGCTGAGCAGTAATACCAGTTCAGGGCTCAGGTCCTTGCCTCAGGAACTGAGCAGTAGCACCAGTCTCGGAAAGCCCAGGCCCTCAATCAGGGCGGGGCAAGAAACAAGAGTTCAAGGCTCAGCTCCTTATAGCAGGGGCTGAGCAGTAACAGTAGTTCAGGAAGCCCAGGCCCTTTAGTCAGGGCGGGGCAATAAACAAGAGTTCCAGGCTCAGGTCCTTATAGCAGGAGCTGAGCAGTAATAACAGCCCCAGGGCTCAGATCCTTGTAGCAGGAGCTGAGCTACAACAACAGTTCCGGAAGCCCAGGTAAGTGCAGGCTTCTCGGCCGGAACGCTGGTAGGAGGGGGAGTCTGCCACCCGTGAGTGGGGTGGCAGGGGGGGACACAGGCCCACCCACTCCACTGTGTCCCAGCCCGGGGCCCTAGCAGCGGCGTGGATCCGCTGCAGTCAGGGGGGATCCTGGCCGCAACACACTGACATGGGCACGTCGGTGCCCTCAGCCGGACAGGGGTCGGCTACCCCCGGGCTACACTCCATCTCCCCCTCCTCGGGTACCTGCTCCCCGCTGGGCTCGGCAGCGGGGTCCCATACCATGGGCTCCTCGGCGGGCTGAAGACGGTCTAGGTCGGGCGGCTCCTCCGGACGCGGGTCAGGGCGACGCTCGGGCTGCTCCTCGGGGTATCAGGCTCGGGGCAGGCTCGGCCAGTCCACCTCGGGATACCTGGCTCGGGGCAGGCTCGGCCCGTCTACTTCAGGGTACCGGGCTCGGGGCAGGCTCGGTCCGTCCACCTCAGGGTACCGGGCTCGGGGCAGGCTCGGTCCGTCCACCTCAGGGTACCTGGCTCGGGGCAGGCTCGGTCCGTCCACCTCAGGGTACCGGGCTCTGGGCAGGCTCGGTCCAGCGGGAGCCCGACCAGGAGCGTCTGTCCTCTCCGGCCGCTGGGCTCCAACTGAGTGCTGAGGCCGGGCTTTTATACTTCCTGCCCCGCCCCTTGACTTCTGGGGGGCGGGAACAGGTGGCAGTGGCTCCGCCCACTGAGGGGGTTGTTCCGGTTCCTCTCTCTCAGGGGCCGCCGGGAGCCAGGCCGCCTCACTATACCCCCCAACCCCCTTCACCCCCTTTCCTGGGGAGGCTTGAGAATAATATACCAACCAATATGTTAACAAAGTGAGCACAGACCAAACCCCTGTTTTTTAGGACACTGAAAATCAATCAGGCTCTTAAAAGAAGAATTTAAAAAAAAAAAAATAAGTAAAAGAATCACACCTGCAAGATCAGGATGGAAGATAACTTTACAGGGTAAATAAGATTTAAAACACAGAGGATTCCCCTCTGACTCTGCTTCCCAGTTACAAAACAGGAATAAAATTACCTCTTAGCATAGGGAAAATTCACGAGCTAAAACAAAAGATAATCTAACACATTTCCTTGCTATTACTTACAATTTCAGTTTTTTTAAATGTGTCAGTTCAGGATCTTTTTAGGAGCTGGGTTACCAGCTTGGTCTCTCTCTTTGTCCCAAGAGCAAACAAAACAAAACAAATGAGCACAAACAGCCCCCCCCCATTTGAAAGTATCTTCTTTTCCCATTGGTCCTTCTGGTCAGGTGCCAACTAGGTTAATTGAACTGATTAACCCGTTACAGGTAAGTGATTCTGTACCTCTGGCTAGGAGGGATTTGACGTTACTGCATACATAAAGGTTGTTACCCTGCCCTTTATATTTGACACCTGCACTAAAGGCAGCTGGTTTGGGAATGGAAAGGCCAAACTTTTGGGGCAGTTGATGCCTGGGGTGGAGGTGGAGGTGGATTCCAAGTTCATGCCAAGCCTTTCGTGTTGTCCATGATGGTGGCACCATTTGGTGAGCAGTCTGGTCATGCCTTTCCCTTCCTCTTCCCCCCGACCCATGGAGCAGTGTCGGCGACCCCTCCCTAGAGGGTCTCAATGCTCCAGCTCCAGAGAGAGAATTCCTTTTGCTGCTCAATGCGTGAGATGCGTGGCAGTGTGGGAAAGGCAGGTCCATGCACTCTGCCGTTTATCTCCCTCTTTGCCCTCAAAGGGCCCGCGTCGAGGCCTGTCTGTCCTGTTGGACACAGCTCTTCCTGGAGCCTGGTGTTGTGTCCAGATTGACTGCTGAGTCCTGGTCTTTCAACTCAATCCCCCCGTGGGAAAGCTCTCCATAGCTATTGGCACGCAGCGGGTCTGGCTGAGAATGATCACGTGGCAGCAAGGCAAGGAGCCATCCCTGCTACCAACGGGCCCTGCTGCCCTCGCAAACCCACCTCTCTCCCTTCCCTCTGATAGTCTACATTTGGCCGCAGCATGGCCTCAGAGTTGGGGGCCCCTTCTGCAGTCTGCTTGGCTAGGAGAGTCGGGACTCTGAGCTTATGGGACTGCCGTGGGCAAGTTACTTAATCTCTCTATTCCTGAATGTCCCCATCGATAAGATGGGGGCAGTTGTACCTGCCTCATAGAAGTAATTGGGCCTGATTTGCCTCTTGCTTAGCGTCTGATCTAAAGCCCACGGGAGTCATCAGAAGTCTGTTCATGGGCTTTGGATCACCTGCTTTCTCCACTGACGTCAGTAAGGCTACAGCTGGCAGAAGGGAGTGGAGACTCCCCCCTTTATGGATTAAGAGACTTAATTAATTAACATTGTCAGGCTTCCCAAGACTGCTAAGGCACTGGGATTGCTTTTCCTGTCTGCACCCGTGCGGCCTGTGGAGCTGAACTCCTCCTTGCGCTCTCAGTTTTTCCCCAGTGCAGACACGTTCCAGAAGGCCCTGCGAGAGGAGGAGAAACGGAGGAAGAAAGAAGAGAAACGGAAGGAGATCCGCAAGGGGCCCCGCATCTCACGCTCGCAGTCGGAGTTATAGCGCTGGCACTTGCCTCGTCACTGAGACCCCTGCTGTCGGGAGATGCTGCGCCTGGAAGCAGAGTGTCCTACTCCCTCAGCAGCCTCAGGAGAAGGCTGGGCGGGTCACCTTTAATTTGTTTAATGGTTTTTGTTTTCCTTTTTTCTGTGGTGTATCGGACAAGGACTGGATTGAATCCTGAGAAGGGACTGGACGCAGCTCCTGGATACAAGCCCCCCATGGGGAAGCTCTCCATAGTCATTGGCATACGGAGGGTCCGGCAGAGAACATCCATTGGGTGCATGCACTGTAGGGCTTTGCTGATACTAACAGTGAGACTGCATGGAGGGATTAGAGTGGTACCCGCCCCCCTGGAACCACAGTGCAGGATACACGGCATAGTTATACTGGGCAGGTCTATGTTGCAAGCTGCATAGTTACACCGGTCAGAGGGAAAGCATGGTAGGGTGTGTGGTTAGACCAGATACTCACAGGCCTTGGGAACCTTCAGTTCCTGGAGAAATGCAATGTATCATGTATTGAACACGCTCCCTTCCCCCTGGAAATGGGGGGTAGGCGGTGTAACTCAGCGGCTCCAACGGGGATGGCGCTTTTGTATGGTTCAATTAGCCAGCTAGTCCCTCCCCTGCCACTTATACCAAATCCTGCATTATCGGAACCTCCATCCACCAATCAGATCTCTCCTTTCTAATGGCTGTTTTATTAAAAAAACATGATTTTAAATCTAAAGAGACCATTGGCTGATTTGGATTGGAGAGAGCCAACAGGGGTGAACCCCCACCCATGTAGTGGGAGGCAGCCCGCTTTCCCAGGGCTGCAGGGGGAAGGTTGTGTGTGTTTGGGGTTTTTTTGAGGGCGGGGTGAAGGAGAGGGGGACTGCTGTGCTTGCAAGGACAGACTGAGCGGGCTCCAGAGAGTGTAACGTCACCGTAAGACCTCCCAGCAAAGGATCTGGAGTAAAGACTCAGCCTGAACACCCCCTCCCCCCCTGCAAAAAAGGTTCCTTATGCTGGTGGCTTGCATGAGCTGAGCTTGTGGTTTCTGGTCTCAGCTCAGTTCCTGGCAAACAGGTGCCCACAGGACAATCACCATGGCCACTGGCACTAAGTGGGAGCCTTGACAAAAAGACCAAGGATTGAATAAGCTATGGAGGCAGAACTCCTCTTCTTCACCTTCCCCCTAGAGAATCCCACTTGCTCCAGATTTGAGGCACATTGTTGGGGGGATGTGAAGCCTGTGCTGTGACTACCTTTACTATAGTTGTTTTGTGGCTAAAGAGGGGACCTCAAACTCTGTGGGTCCCAGTTTGGCACTTTCAGTCTCACTAAATTCACCTAGTGCTTTGGGTTGTGGATTTTTTTAATTACCTTTATTTTGCTGTGTTAAAATGAAAAGATACCCACCTACTAGATCACCGTGGCAGGATGACCTGCCACTACATAAACAGTGGGAAGAAAGAGTTGATCGTGTGTTCTGTCAAAAATGGATTCTTTCCATTGGACCAAGCAACCGACTGTAGATTTAATCGTCCAATTAGAGTTATTGTGAGTGCACTGTTACTGACCTGCTGCCTTACTGTCTCAGAGCAACAAGCCTTCTCTTTTGCATGTGCAACTATTCCATACAGACATGTTCTTGTAAGTGTACTAGAAATATGCTGGTTTCTGACTAATGTTCATTTTAACTCTCATCAGTAAGGTAAAGGTTAGTGATCCAGCCTTGGGCTCAGTGCAGCTAACGCTGTAGTCCAGCTCCGGAGCTGGTTGCCAGTAAATGAATTTGATGGATCTCATCCAAGTCCCCAGTGGATGTTTGCACATGAGCCAAATTGCGTGGAGGCTTTGTATCAAGTGGTACTCAGTGCACAGGGGCTCACAACTGGAACAGCTGGGGATGCTGCAAGTCGGGATTGATGACCGTTGGCAGAGCTGTGCATGAGTAGGTTGTGCAGCATTCGCCTGGCTCCAGCTGGCGCTATCAGCCCCTCACTGTCTTGAGCACGAGAACTCAAATTTACTCTCTCAAGATTTGTTTTTGATGTATTTTCAGTCGCTGATTGAATCGCACAGCCCTAGCTTGTTCTTGCTGGGGGATTATCCTTCTGTGGGGAATAAGGGTCTCTGTCAGGGGACGCTGTAGTCTGACTTGCTGCCTTCAGGCTATTTTACATGGCCAGAGATGGGAAATGTCGTTTATTTTTAAATGAAGAGCCAGTTACATTTTGTTTTGTTCCTTGGACATGCATTGAAAGGGGAAGCCATTTTTTTTCTTGAATAAATCAGAATTTTTAAAATGAAACCATTGTATCTTGTTAGTGTTTCAGTGGGATCTCTTTTGATTCGGGGCATGCCTGGGGGTGTCTCTGGGGTATAGGGGCTATTGAGAACCTCCTACATTTTAGAGGCTGGATTGGTGCTGAAATACAATCGGAAGAGTTCCCTTGATTCTGTCTGGTTACCTGCTAAATTAGTTACTGTAGCACTTTAAAGACTAATCTTCCTCTAAAATGTACTGTCTATATTCCAAAAATCCTGTCCCACAACCACCACCTTCAGACTGACACAAATAACCCTGGAATGTCTCATTTAACATATGCAGTACTATAGTTTCGAGCTTTTTAATGGTACTCTCTTCCCACACTCCACCAACCTTCCTTGGCGTCTAGGGCTAGATTTTCAAAGGTATTTAGGGGCCTAGTGGGATTTTCAAAATGCCCAACCAGGCTAGTCACCTAACTCCCATTGATTTCAAAGGGAGTTAGGGGCCTAACCTGCTTAGGTGCTTTTGAAAATCCCATTAGTGCCTACCACCTGCATCTTTAAGCACTAAATACATTCTAATATCTGGCCCCTTGTGGCTGCTGTGCTAGGTCAGACTAGTGGTCCATCCCCTACGGCTATCCCATCTCCTGTTACGCACCCTCAGACCTCTCGTGGGGAAGACATACAAACCACAGGGCCTGCACTTATCCCTGCTCCTTGCTGGCTTCTCATGCAGTTGGGGAGAGATTTGTTGCTTGCATCTCTCCTTGTTCTCTTCTCCCTCTCCTTTGCTCTCTCTCCCAAAGAAAGGATGGGGCTCCAGGAACCAACGTTCAGGTATTATTTTGTACTGCAGTCGTGGACCAGGACCCCATTGTGCTAGGCATTGTACAAACAGAAGAAAAAAGATGATCCCTACCCCAAAGATGCTTAGATTGTAAGCCAAGACAAGAGACAATGGGTAAAGAGAGAGGGAGGGGAATACCAGGAAACAATAAGACAATAGTGATTACGACGGGAGGGGTTCTCAGCTCACCAGCAGCCTGTTGGCAAGTTTTTTGTAGGCATCACAGCAAAAGAGAGTTTCCAAGAGGGAGCTGGAGGTGGACAGTGAGGTGACCTTGCAGATGTTTATGGGGCTCTGGTCCCAAGTGTGAGGGGCAGCACAGGCGACAGCAAGGATGTGAACGTTTGAAAATGAAACAAGTGGACAATGAAGGCTGGAAGAATGGAAGCAGGAGCTGACATCTCAGTAGGGAGTGAGAGGCGATAGTGAGGGTGGGGATAGGCTATAAAGGTATCGTGATGGTGCCCAGCTGCTGTAGCACCTTGGGTTATGATTGCCTCAGAGCCCACAAGTGAAATAAGACTATGCCGGATCACTATTAGCCTGATTTGTCAGAGGTGCTGAATACCCACAACTGGCACTGATTCAATGTAATCTACCGAAGCTCAGCACCTCTGAAATCCAGGTCCTCTGTGGTTGGGACCAGGCAAACAAAGCAGCTGTTGGAAGTGGTGCTCTCCTCCCCGCGCTTGGTACTGATCTTGTGTCCCAGCATGGTGCTTTGGTTGTGCTGCTGGAGGCACCACCTTTTGAATGGATAACGAAACGGAGACCTGAGTGCGGGGTCACTGAAGATCTGATAACACTCTTGCAAAAGCAGGGATACAAATCCCTGGTCAAATTTCGATTTGGGCTAATTTATGTTTGCTTCTCAAGCCGCTCCTGGCATCTGAGTGGGATACAGGTGGCCAGATCCTTCAGAGCCTGGGTGCGAGGGGGATGGAGGAAGACTCTCCCATGTGAGGTGGGCCACTGCTTGCAGTCCCCTCCAGAGTCTGTACTGGAGCAAAGATGCAGGATTTGATACAACAGACAGCTTCATGTGTGCCAGCCCTCTGAATGACAGCTCTTCCCACAGCCAAGGATATGGCCAGCTAGTTCTATTGCTTGCTTCTTCTACTATCACAGGTGGAGATGGAAGGGGGCAGGAAGGCCTGACAGAGTATTTGCTTACCAAGAAGGTATGCAGGTTACAAAGCAATGAGCAGGACCAACAGTCAGCAGTGATGGCACAGCCCCCCATTCTTGAATCTCAGCTGGCTAGTTGTGATCCTGTCAGCTATCCCACAGTTCCCGCAGTCTCCGCTGCCCATTGGAATTCTGGGTTAAGCTCCCAATGCCTGATACGGGCAAAAACATCGTCGTGGGTGGTTTTGGGTATGTCATCAGTCGCCCCTCCCTCCGTGAAAGCAACGACAGACAATTGTTTTGCGCCTTTTTTCCTGGGTTACCCATGGAGATGCCATACCATGGCAAGCATGGAGCCCGCTCAGCTCACCATCACCGCTGCTGTTGTGGGCAAGTCTACTGTGGGGGCTGCTGTAATCCAACAAGCCAATGCAATCATTGACGTTCTGTTATCAAGGGCAATGACTCTGGGAAATGTGTGGGCCTTTTTAGATTTTAGGTGCATCATATTCCTGTCCTTTGTCGCTGGTGAAGAAGTCTTGCAGCCATACATTCCAGTCTGGTCGGTGCTGTAACACCCCATAGCACTTCTGTGGTTGACACATGTAACAGCTCCAAGGTTCTTGCTCTTTTGCCTTGGCCGAGGTACCTTGCCCTACCCAGACCTCCAAGCATTCAACACAGAAGCACCTACAGCAGCTTGCATTGCTACACAGCAGCAGCTCCTTGCCTTCGCAGCAGATGGTGCAGTACGACTGCTAACTATCGTCATCCACCACTTCCGCTGCAACTCTCCTCTCCTCTTCTGCTTCCCAGTGACAAGGTCGGGGGATCCAAACTGGTCTCCTGAGTGCTGCTGGCAGCAGACGGTGCAGTAGGACTGGTAACCGTCCTCGTCGGACATGTAGCTTGGCTGGGGGTTCTGGGAACACCGTCCCTGCCCGGCTCCTAGCAACCACCAGGGCATGATGTACGGCTCCATTACTTCCCGTGCAACTGCTCTCCTGCTCCCCAGCGATGAGCTCAGGGGATCCGTTCATGAAGCCTGGACAATAGTAAGGAGCAGTTCAACTATAGGCTGAGCAAGCTCAGAATGGTGGTAGAATGTGCCTTTGGACGTTTAAAAGCTCGCTGGCGCTGTTGGTCAGACCTCAGCGCAACCAACATTCCCATTGTTACTGCTGCTTGCTGTGTTCTCCATAATATCTGTGTGAGTAAGGGGGAGATGTTTATGGCAGGGTGGGAGGTTGAGGCAAATGGCCTGGCATCCGATTTTGAGCAGCCAGACACCAGGGCAATTAGAAGAGCGCACATCAGAGAGGCTTTGAAAACCAGTTTCATGACTGGCCAGGCTTCGGTGTGACAGTTGTGCATGTTTATACAATGGATGCAGTGGGGGTCTGTGCTCTTATTGGCTTTCCTGCAGCTCCAACAGACGCTTCATAATGTCCGTTTGCTCCCCCAACAGATGCTTCATCATGTCTGTTTGCTCCCTCGTTAGCCTCAGCATCGCATCCTGCCTCCGCTCTTTGCACTCACTCAATTCTTTCCTGATCTTTGCCACCAAATACCTCCATGCATTAAGCTGTTCCCTATCAGTGCGGGAGGACTGCATGAGCTCGGAAATCATGTCATCGCAAGTGTGGTTTTTTTGCCTTCTAATTTGCGATAACCTCAGGGACGGAGATGATAGGGGGAGCGTAGAAACATTTTACGCTCTACGATTCTCGGGAGCCTGCATGGTCACCTGTGCTGCTGAGTTTGTCACACTGACCAAACAGGAAATTAAATTCAAAAGTTCCCGGGGCTTTTCCTGTGTACCTGGCTTGTGCATCGGAGTTCAAAGTGCTGTCCAGAGTTGTCACAGTGGAGCACTCTGGGATAACTCCCGGAGGCCAATACCATCGATTTGCATCCGCACTACCCCAAATTCAACCCAGCAAAGTCAATTTTAGTGCTACTCTCCTTGCCGGAAGTCGATTTTAAGAGCCCTTTGGGTCGACGGAATGGGGTTGGTTGTGTGGATGCATTCATTATAAAATCGACCTAATATGGCTACATTCTACCTAACCCCATAGTGTAGACCAGGCGTCTGTATCTGACTTTCCACCAACATGCGTTTGCTCAGAGGATGCCATGAGCAGCATTCCACAAATCATTGCACCTATTCCCTCAGTGGAATCCAATCTCTTATGGGTTGGTAACTGATTACAAGATAGGAAACAAAGGGTAGGTATAAATGGGCAGTTTTCAGAATGGAGAGAGGTAAATAGTGGTGTCCCCCAGGGATCTGTACAGGGACCAGTCCTATTCAACATTCATAAACGATCTGGAAAAACGGGTAAACGATGAGGTGGCAAAATTTGTAGATGATACAAAATTACTCAAGTCCCAGGCAGATTGTGAAGAGCTACAAAAGGATCTCACAAAACTGGGTGACTGGACAATAAAATGGCAGCTGAAATTCATGTTGATAAATGCAAAGTACGGCACATTGGAAAACATAATCCCAACTATACATATCAAATGATGAGGCCTAAATTAGCTGTTTCCACTCAAAAAAGAGATCTTGGAGTCATTGTGAATAGTTCTCTGAAAACATCCACTCAATGTGCAGCATCAGTCAAAAAAGCGAACAGAATGTTGGGAATCATTAAGGGATAGATAAAACAGAAAATATCATATTGCCTCTATATAAATCCATGGTACTGCCACATCTTGAGTACTGTGTGCAGATGTGACCCCCCCCCCCATCTCAAAAAAGATATATTGGAATTGGAAAAGGTTCAGAAAAGGGCAAAAAATGATTAGGGGTATAGAGCGTCTGCCATATGAGGAGAGATTAATAAGACTGGGACTTTTCAGCTTGGAAAAGAGACAACTAAGTGGGGATATGATAGAGGTCTATAAAATCATGACTGGTGTGGAAAAAGTAAATAAGGAAGTGTTATTTATTCCTCATAACACAAGAACTAGGGGTCACCAAATGAAATTAATAGGCAGCAGGTTTAAAACAAACAAAAGGAAGTATTTTTTCACACAACACACAGTCCACCTGTGAAACTCCTTGCCAGAGGATGTTGTGAAGGCCAAGACCATAACAAGGTTCAAAAAGGAACTAGATAAATTCATGGATAGATCCATCAATGGCTTTAGCCAGGATGGGCAGGAATGGTGTCCCTAGCCTCTGTTTGCCAGAAGCTGGGACTGGGCGACAGGGAATGGATCACTTGATGATTACCTGTTCATTCCCTCTGGGGCACCTGGCATTGGCCACTGTTGGAAGACAGGATACTGGGCTAGATGGACCTTTGGTCTGACCCAGTATGGCCGTTCTTATGTTCTTTTTGCCTCCTGGGACACGATGCAGAGGAGTTGGGAAGACAGATGGGAAGGAGCAGTTGCAAATGACTGATAGGATCACTCTTTGAAAAACATTCAGCCCCTCTGTCTTAGAGGGTCTCATTTTTGCATAGCTACTCATGTTACAGAGTGGTTGCTCCGCTCTGCAAGGGAAGGGGTTTGCCTGATATGATTTCTGTCTCCTTGCTCTGGTCAGATATGGTCCATCTGCACTGCTGAGAATCCATGGGTAGGAATTCATTTTGGAAATGTCTCCATTCACCTGTCTTGTGCTAACAGCTCGTCTTGCAGGATTAAATTTCAGCTGCGTCATATACAGGGAAAGGGGTGGCTGTGCCACCTGGTGGTGTGATCACCTCACATCTTATACTAAGCAGAGTTGGGTCTGGGTTGGAAAGTAGTTGGATGGGAGACCTCCCAGGAAAATCCAGGGTGCTGCAGGAAGTATTATTTGTAACTGATGGGGTCATCTTTTAGGGTCTACACTAAACCAGTGCCCTAGAATAGTGCTAGAAGAGCAGTGTTCTGGTTGTCTTTCAGATGGCACACAAACAGAGAGGCTCTAAATTCTAATGATCATCAGAACTCTAAACAGAGCCCATGGCACTTTCCATAAAAGTAGGGGTGTCAGCCAGAACTTTGGGGCTGCATTTTAATTGAGAAGTTACATTCTGCAGATCAAAGCTCCCCCTGAAATTTCAATTGGATGCTATTGTCTTCACTCCTTGTCCTGAACTGTTGTGTAAAGCTGCTGTTAAATGCCTGCTCTATTTCACTTCTAATTATTGTTACTATTTTTTCATATAGTGCTATAAGCTTATGCAGCACTTTACTTCTAGATCTATGTTTTCTACCCCACAGAACTGACTCTCAAACTATGACCAACACAAGGCACAGGCATCGATTCAGGACAGGGAGGATGTGGGGATTATTAATGAGGAAAAGAGGGAGGAGAGATGGCTGGACAAAGATTTGGAGGAGGATACCTGACAGATGCAGACAGGGAGATAGTAGGAAAGAAGGATATAGAGCTGTGGGAGGGGGAAATGCAGAAAAAAGGAACAGTAAAGAAAGAGGACTGGGAAGAGTTTAGATGGTGGGTGGGTGGGGAGTTGCTATGGGAAAGTGAGAGCAGAGGTGTAGGTGGGGAATTACATAAGGCCTTGCATATTAACAAGAGCTTGAATTGGATGTGTTGAGGCAGAAAGCCACAAGCATATGAAGGCATCACTATGGAGCAGAAGGAGACAAAGATGACATTACTAGTGGTATTTTAGACAGGTTGAAGAGGAGAAGGTTACAACAATAAGGGCAAGAACTGACCATGGTTTTAATGGTGTGAACAGGAAGGAAAGGGTGGATTCAGGTGATAAGAGGATAAAGAAACAGGACTTAGCGAGAGCCTAAGTGGTGGGTGTGTTCCTGGGAACATGAGGGAAAAGGCAGGTTAGAAAAGATCAGAGGCAGTGAACTGAATGTGGTTAGACTCCACAGAAAAAGGGGTCTTAGCAAAGCTGATCCAGCATGAGAGCGCTGAATTAGATAGAAGAGGAGCTGTGACAGAAGGGAACAAGGGATGACTGGAGAGCCAGGAGAATGGAGTGATTCAGAATACAAAGGCTGCAGTGAGCCTGGAAAGAGGTTTTTAACTATATAGAGACTGTGTGTATTTCAGGACCTATGGGAGGCTCATGTGGAATGCACCATGACCAGGTGAGGCAAAGGCAGCTGCATGAAGCTGGTTTAACCTTAACCAGCTAGAGGGCCTAATGTTCTTCCTATTTTACTCTAGTGAAACCCCAATGTACTATTGCCAGCCCCAGGCATTCAAAGATCGTGAGTCAGGTCCCAAAAAATCATGGAGATTATTTTTTTTTAATTCTCATGATTTTAAAGCCAATAATTAAATTTGACTGCTGGTTTCTGAGCCTTTAGGAGCACTCAGGCACAGGTGCCAGCTTCCTCATTTCCCTCAGGAGGGAAAGATCCTTGCTTTGCCCCAGGCCCCGCCCCACCCCACCCCTAGCCCCAAGGCCCCACCCCTGCCTGCCCGCCCCACCTCCTCCCACCCCTGCTCCACCTCCTCCCCTCTAGCGTATCCTGCACACCGCTGTTCGGGAGGCGTGGGGTGGGAGGAGGAGCTGATTGGCAGGGCTGCCAGTGGGTGCTGAACCCCCACTATTTTTTTCCCAGGGGTTCTCTAACCTCAGAGTACTCATGGAGTCAGCACCTATGCACTCAGGTCACATTTGCAATATTTTCTCTGCTACCAGGAGGGCTAGAAATTTACCCTTTTTATATGAAAGCTGAGAGTCTCACATAATCACTTGCCTCCAGGATCTGGGGCAGTAAGTAAAACACCAAATATTAGGAGACTCATGATAAAAATCGAGAAAATTGGCAACAACAAGACCTCTGACTTCACTAGAATTACTCTTCATTTCGGGTAGTTTTCACTGCCACATTAACTTGGGTGATTGGCACCTGAATTAGCCTAGCCCGGGTATGAGCAGCCATGCTGAAAAACCATATCCAAGCTACTGTGTCCTTACTGGTGCTGCACTGTGGTAGCTCTTGCCATGAGAGCATGCTGCTGGGCCAAAATTACCCTGTTGTCATCAGGGCCAGCTTTAGGCCGATTCCCCGGAATTGGGCCCCGCGCCTAAGAGGGCCTCGTGCCTTAGGCGCCTTTTAAATTTTTTTTTTTTTTACTCACCTGGCAGCAGGCCAGGTCTTCGGCAGCGGAGGGTCCTTCAGTGCCGTGGAAGACCCGGAGTGAGTGAGGCACCCCACACTGCTGAAGTGCTGCCAAAGACCCAGACCGCTGCCGGGTATTTGAATCGGGCCCCACAGTTCCTAAAGCTGGTCCTGATTTATATTGGAGGCCTGACTTGAGATTTTTTAATGCTTCAGATTGGCAATACATGCGTGCCTCTTGCCTGCCTCGCCATTCCCCCATCCACCCCTTCACCTCCCCTGTCCCTTGCCATCACCACACCTGCAGCCCAACCCCTCTCTTGCCATCAGCAGACGTGCTGCCCGCTCCCTCCCCATTATCACACCCGTGGCCAACCGGCTCATCTCCCCCTGTCACCACACCCGCTGCCCACCCTAGGCCACTTCGCCCTAGTCCTTCTTGACTCGTCCTGTCTCTTTAAATCCTACTTCGGGCCAATGACTAAATCCGCGTTCTGTCCCCGCCCCCTCATGAATATTCCACCTGGGAAGGAGGCGGGGCTCGGCCCCGTATGCTAATCGCAGCTGCTGATCGCTGACGCGCAATCACACCACGAGCCGCCTCGCCCGCTGATTGGCCGGGGGAGACCTGGTCTCATTGACAACAAGCCGAGGAAACGCGCGGCCCCGGCTCCTGGCACGCAGGTGGGGGCGGGGCTGGCCTGGCCCAACATGGCGGCGGCAGCGGCGGCGGCGGGTGCTGGGAGCCTGAGCTGAGGCGGTGCCCGGCCGGGGGAGGGTTGAGGCGCACGGCGGGGGCGGGCCCGTGTGCGGAGCCGGGATGGAGAGCCGCGAGCTGGGCATGGAGGCCATGGAGACCCTGACCGAGCTGGGGGACGAGCTCACCCTGGGGGACATCGACGGTGAGAGCGGGGAGTCCGCAGGGCAGGGAGCCCGGCTGTGCCCGCCCCTATGGGGGGGGCTGCCCGGAGGCACTGACTTAGGGGAGCTCCGGCTACATCTGCCCCTATGGGGGGGGGTGCCCGGGGGCACTGACATAGGGGAGCTCCGGCTACATCTGCCCCTATGGGGGGTGTGTGCCTGGGGGCACTGACATAGGGGAGTCTGGGCTGTGCCAGCCCCTCTGGGGTGGAGGGGGCTGCCCGGAGGCACTGGCATAGGGGAGCCCCTGCTGTGCCTGCCTCCTTGGGGGGTGCCCAGGGGCACTGACATAGGGGAGTCCGGGCTGTGCCTGCTCCTCTGGAGTGTGCCTGGGGTGGTGCACACACTGCATAAATCACCTGTGGAGCTAACTCATTGCCAGGGGATGTTGTGAAGGCCAAAAGTGTAAGGAGGTTTAAAAAAGAACTAGGTAAGTTAATGGAGGATAGGTCCATCAATGCTTATTAGGCAGGATGGACAGGGATGTAACCCCGTGCATTGGGCGACCCTAAACCTCTGACTGCCAGAAGCTGGGGATGGGTCACTACGTAATTGCCTTGTTCTGTATGTGTCTCTTGGTGCTTTGGTACCGGCCGCTGTCAGACGACAGGCTACTAGTCTAGCTAGATCATTGGTCTGACCCAGCATGGTATCTCTCTTGTTCTTACATGTAGGTGCATGGGGGGGCACTGACATATGCCCAGGCTGTGTCACCTCCCTGGGGGGCATACCAGGGGGCACTACCATGTGTGTGGAGAGAGGTGCTGATGTGTGATTGGGCTGTGGTTGCTTCTAGTGGTGTCCTCGGCATGTATGACTTCAAGTTTTGCCCACTCGCCTCTAAAGTATGTAGTGGGTGTATGGCCAGCTTGTGGCCCCCCTTTCTCTGATGGGGAGAGTGATGTGTGTGGCAGCTTAAGCCTGTGTCTTCCTCCACAGAGTAGCTGGCAAGGGAATGAAATGTGTGGGGTTCACTAACGCACATGTGGCCATTCTGTGCCCATCCACTCAGGAGTGTGTAGCATAGGTGTGACGTATATGTGGCAAGCCTGTGATCACACGCACAGTATCTAGGGGGGCAAAATCATTCAGTAGACTTGCAGTGTGTGTAGTAAAACTTGCTCCTTTAAATATGTCACTTCCTGTTATGATATGTGTATGATGTGAGGCCACCTCTGTAGTCCTGGATACATGTGCCTGCCTAGACAACATTTATGTGCCCACCTGGGAATGTCTGCCTGTTATAGATATGAGTCGTGTGGTGAAACTGTCCCCATCCCACCCCAGGCAGGCATGCAACATGTGTGTCCTATTCACTGGTCTTCCCATGATGTGCCTGCAGCATCCTGTGTGCCTCCCTGTGAAACAGCACTGATGTGGTATGGCTAGCATGGTAACTGCACCCTAGAAACCTGCTTTATGTTAGCGTTAGGGGACTTCCTTAGGGGATAAAGATGTGCCTGCTTGCTTCCTTCTTGTATCCCTACTGACTACATTGTTGTATTATGGGTGTGTAGACTGTCTCTCAGAGCAGCATGTATACCACTCTGGCAGTTTAAGACACTTTATTTAAGAGTTTACAGTGTGAAACTCTGTCTAAAAATGCTGCTACTTTGATGTGTGGGAGCAGTCCTGTCACTTGATGAACAATCTTGTTTAACTTGTATCCATTGTGTTGTTTTTTTTAAATGTTTTTAGAGGGACTGACTCACTGTGGGTGGCACTTAGATACCCTGGTGGTGAGTGTGGTATAGGAACTTATATGGAAGATATTAGAATAGTGCCCTTTCATTCTAGGACAGGTGCTCAGTCCCAGGTCTAGTAGGTTCCGTCCCTTTTTTCTAGTTCTTGCTTTTAGCTTCTTGCCAGTACTACCCTGCAGTAATAGGGATTAAAAATATCTTTCTTGGAATCAAAGAAATTAGAGATGGAAGAGCCCAATAAAGTCACATCTTTTTTTCAGCACCACCCTTGCTAATATCAAGGCTTGGCTGTTTCCAACAGCATATTCTCCAGGGCTTTTTCAAAGTCCGTTTCAAATGACTCAGGTGATTAAGTTTCCACTAATTGCTATGAGAGGTTATTCTACAGATCAGGTACCTTACTGTTAGAAAAGTTTTCCCTTTGTTCAGTTTCATCCTGTTGCTCCTTGTTACATCTCTTTGGATCACTCTAAACATTTCCATCTCTTCCTTACTGTTTATACTCTTCATGTTTGTAGAGAACTCGGGTGGTGGGGCAGTGCCAGAGAGGAGGGGAATCTACTTTCCAGCAGCTTGGGGCAACCAAAACCTTAGCTTGAACAAATGAGAGCTGATTATTTACTCCTTGACAAACAGCTCTTGTCGACTCCCCAGGGGCTGAAAATGAAAACTGACCTCCAGAAGACAGTGGAGATTTGCCAACCTGGCCTGCTATTGGGCTGACTGCCTTTTCTTGCTTTGCTCACCAGTTGTACCCTTGGGTGCATGTGGCTGAGGTAGTGGGTGTCTAATGGGTGCAACACAGGCCTGAGTCAAATGTCCTTGAGTAATAACTGCAACTGATTTGCAGTGTTGCCTTGGGCAAATCAGTTATTTCTCTCTGTTTCCCAGTCTGTAAAATGGGGAACATATTCCTACCTTACAAGATTGTGATAAGGCTTAATTACAGTAATTAATGGTTGTGATATACACTGAAGATTTAGTGTTACTCCATGTGAGTATAAATAATGTATGGTCTCCCCAAGGAGCTGCATGGGATGCAACTTACAGCTTGGACCCTAAGGCAAGACACAAGTTCTAATCAGTCTGCAGTCAGATGTTCTGGTTGCACTCATGATTAAGTGCAGTTCAAAGCAAAGGATCAGAGGGGTAGCCGTGTTAGTCTGGATCTGTAAAAGCAGTAAAGAATCCTGTGGCACCTTATAGACTAACAGACGTTTTGGAGCATGAGCTTTCGTGGGTGAATACCCACTTCGTCGGATGCATGTCAAAGGAGAAGCTGATCATGGAGGGAGGGAAGGGAAGCCCAGGAGCCTTTCTTCCTCCAAGAAATTGTGGTTCTAGGTGTTAAGCCACTGATTTCCACCAGCTCAGTGGTTTGACTTTCTTTAAAACTTGGCAGCAAAGGTGCTGTTTAATGTTATTTTTTTTGTATTTAATAGAAATCATTTGAATAGATTATTTAAAATTAAATTTGAAATTGGCAGATTTATTTTTAAAAATAAACCTGTATTTATTTAAATAGAAAAACCAAATTCCAGACACCATCCAAGGAGGAGAGAAAACTATAATTCAAGCGTTGGACTAGTTCTTTGCATTTGTTTAATTGGTAAAGAGCTCAGCTTCTTCACTGATGTGAGTTTGATATTAAATCATAGGTGGACTCAATGTCACAACATTTTGTTGACATTTTACTGGTACTGGGTTACATAGAACTGTATTGTATAGTAACTTGTCTTGTTCCTCTTTAGTGGTTCACTCCTTTCAAACACATAAGGGCCTATATAATCTTTGCAAAATAATAGGTTCATCATTTAGTTGCTAGCTGTTGGCAGCCTTCCATATTCCTGAAATCTTATTTTCTGGCTTACGCAGTTTGTGTGGTTATTTTGCAGGTTTCCTCTCCTCCTTTGCTTTGGCAAATAGGTTTTAGGAAGGAGAGTTGTCATCTGGCTTTGTGTTTCTTACAATTCTTTGTATTTTATTCTCCTCATTGTACTTTTGCTAGCAAAGCTATATAGTTTTTGGAAAATGTTTGTTCCATATGCAGCCTAATGTCCTGAAATTCATCCTTTGGGGCTTTTTTGTTTTTGACTTTTTGGTCAAATTCAGGTTAAACAACACTCGGTTACTGATAAAAGTGGGATTTGACTTGTTGATGAAGCAATATATTTAAAAAAAAAAAGACTTCCTAAGATTCCAAGTCAGTAACTTCAGAATTGTGAATAAATGCTCTTTAATACAAAATAGTTGAAAATCAGCTCCTAAATAGGAACTACTGTGCCAGAACAAAACCTTGTCCAATTTAGACCTGTTTCCTGCCTCTAATAATAGCCACCGATGGATTCTTCAGAGGAAACTGAAAAGCCTTGTTGTGTAAGACTACAGTGATAAGCATGGTGGGTTTTTTATTCCTGACCCCAGCGGGTGATCAGTTTGACAGGTTATGCAGATAAATATCCTTTGTCATTTTATCCACGTTAGCACTACTGTAGATGTTCTCCTTATTTACAAATGTTTAATTCTCTTGACATTTTCCTACGTGCTTCAATAGTATTTTGCGACAGGTTCATTGGATGCTGCACAAAAATGTATGGCCTTCATTCATCTGGCGAAAACCGCAGTCAGTTTTATTAGTCTTTTGCCCCATCTGGTAGCTGTTTCCCTCAGATAGCTGATGTGCAGATGGAAAGTAAATTATTGAGCCTCTTGCAGCCAAAGTAACAGCAACTTATTCTCAATGTATAACTAGGCTGAGAGGGGAAAAAGAATCCATTTGGGCCTCCCAGACTTGACAGGTTTTTTTTCTTTAAAATAGATTATCCTCACTCTTGGGGATTTATCCCATCTATTTACTGATATGCCCGTTGGGTAGAAGTGAGGAAAGTGAGAGAGATTAATATGGTACAAGGCATAGAGGATGCAAAGATGCAGGATAATATTTACTTGCTTTTCTGTCATGGAGGCTGTGAAAATGAATTAGTTAATACGTACATCGTATTTTGGAGTGAAGTCTTATATAAATGCGGAGTATTAAGAGCTCTTCTGCTATGTCTGTACAAACTGAGCCAACCTCTTATGAAAAGCTCTTTTTTTCCTCCCTACAGCCCTACCTAGCCACCAAGGCAGCCTTTTGCGTTTGTTGCACTCTGCAGGATAAAATGGAAGGATCTCTAGGTTAGATCCTTTTAGGGAGCAGTGATGCTTTCATTTCTAAAGTCTTATTCTTTGTTTTCATTTTTAATGGATCAATGCTTGCATTAAATTAACGGTTGCTGTAGAACTGTAGCCTGGTTAGAAGAGACATGTATTGCAGGAGATCGTGAGGGATGTTTGATTTTTTTTTTTTAGTGGTGGTTGTTTAAAAAATAATCTAAGAACTAAATGTGGGCATTGCTTCCTCTCACCAAAGCCCTGTAGGATGATGGGTCCGCTAGGTTTTTGTTTTTCCCTTAGGTTTAAACTTTAACTTAAGCTGAATTCTTGTCTAAATTTCCCCACTTCTGAGGAGCTTATTGAGACAGCTGCCATTTATTCCCTTACGCTTCCCTAAAAGCTTGGTGGGAAAGTAACTGTTAGGTGGGGCTCTGCGATTGTTTTGTTCCTATATGCCATCTGAGTGTCTCGGAAGGCAGCTGTGTTAAAATGTAGGTTTTGTAATGTCTGTGCTCGTTTTGGAGATGGCTTTATTAATTCTTGTTTGCGTGGGAGTTGCGGAACAGGCTGCCATCAGACTCAGCATGGGTAGGTGCTGTTGCAGACTTCTTCTGCAGCTCTTCCGCATCTCACTCCTGACTGTTGCAACCTCCTCCCCACCACTGTTCCAGATGTGACCCCTTGCTGTCTGCAAATACTACTGTGTGTGTGTTATGTAGCTTCTCTCCTATTCCAGTCCTGGATCATCCTGAACCTCCGCCCCCTCCCTCCCATGCTCACATAAGCTTCTGAGTCCTGACCTAATGATGGTGGAGGAATGGAGCAGCATGAGGATAGCACTTACAAATTTTTCTTATTCTTTTCAGAGATGCTGCAGTTCGTCAGCAACCAGGTGGGGGAGTTTCCGGATCTGTTTTCAGAGCAGTTATGTGGCACCTTCCAGAGCAGTGGTGGAGGTAGCACTGGTGGAACCTTGGACCATCCGCTGCAGAGCTCATACAGCCAGGCACAGCTGCAGTCCTTCCCATCCACCACCGCCTCTCCCCAGCTCCAGGCTGTGCAAGTCAAAGTGCCCCAGGCAACAGCACCTGCCCCTCAGCGGTCTGCACCCCTCCTTCAGCCTCGTCCCCAGCTCCAGCCCCAGCTCCAACAGCAGACTGTGATGATTACTCCAACTTTCAGCTCTGCTCCCCAGACCAGGTTCATTCAGCAACCGCTAATATACCAGAATGCAGCCACGAGTTTTCAAGGTAGTGCCTGGGGGCTCAGAACACTGTTTTTTGTATTGTAGTCACGAAAAAAAGCTACTTTTCAAAGAAACCTTTAGGCATGATGGCTCTAGAGGATGCCGTTTGCCCAATAATTCTAATTTATGACCTGGTCTTTGGGAAATCACTGGTACTGCATGAAGAGTTTCAATCTAAATGAAATGTACTTTCACTCAGATTCAATGGGCAAGACAGGAAAACTCTAGTGTATGGGTTTCTAACTCTTCGTATGATCTACGTGTGACTCATTTATACTTGCTCGCCTCAAACGTGGCCCCACAATCCTTTGCATTGGCTTCTTGACGGGGCTTTGTAGATGGTGCTTTAGAAATTGTCACAGTTTACTTGTGTAGTGCTTCTAGCTGTGGGAGCAAAGGATAAACCCAGCGCTGGAACTCTCATTCTCTCCCACATGGCAGTGTGTTTTGCCACTAGAAGGTTGGGCTGTCTTCCCACTGTGACACTGCATCCAAGGCAATAAGATAAGGGACTAAGGCATGTGGTACGAGGGTTCAGGTACTCAGAGTTAATGCATTTGGGGAGTAGGGGCACTTCCCAGAAGGTTCAATTGGAAATCATCTGACCTTAGTGCCTGGGAGCCCTCGTTATGGACCAGGACTCACCTGAGCTAGGTGCTGTACAAACACAGCCCCTGCCCCAAGGGGCTAAACTAATACAAATAATGAGCTCTCATTAAGGTCAGTCATCACAGTTCTCTATTGCTTAGGCATCGGATTCTGTTCTCATTTCAGGTGCTAAGAGCTGATGCAAGGGATAAGTCACAGGGAGTACTAATGGCAGCATTGTAGGGAAGGCCGGGCCAGAGACTCTGGTATAATTAAAAGGTTCAGCAGATAAAAGGGTGTCCAACCTCTTCCTCCCATGCTCTTGCCATTCAGCTGCTCCCAGCTGGTCCGCAGTGCATCCCAGATTCTTTTGTGCTAGGCCCAGTGCCATCAAGGGAATTTGTATGATCGTTCACAAGGTAGTGGTGGTGCCATGAGTTACCTACTCAGCCATTTACAATCTTCCGGGGTGTCATAACCCCCAGACTGAGAGCCTCTCTGCTGTGCTGTCCCTCACATCTTTTTCTCCTTTTCAGTGCTTCAGCCTCAAGTTCAGAGTCTCATGACGTCCTCCCAAGTTCAACCAGTCACCATCCAGCAGCAGGTGCAGACTGTGCAGGCTCAGAGAGTGTTCACACAGGCTGCCAATGGCACCATCCAAACACTAACCCCTGCCACAGTCCAGACAGTAGCTGCTCCTCAGGTCCAGCAAGTTCCAGTAAGTAAAAATATGGAATATGCAAAGAAGGGAGTGCCTAGTGCCCTCAGCAAATGCAGTGTGGAGGGCACAATTCGCAGAACTCCCCAGGATCCATCGGCAGGGCCGGCTCCAGGCACCAGCGAAGGAAGCAGGTGCTTGGCGCGGCCAGTGGAAAGGGGCGGCATGTTCGGGTCTTCGGTGGCAATTCAGCGGCGGATCCCTCAGTCCCTCTTGGAGTGAAGGACTTGTTGCTGAATTGCCGCCGAAGAATTAAGCGATGTGGTAGAGCCGCCGCTGAAGTGCTGCTGATAGAGGCTTTTTTTTTTTTTTTCCCCCTTCGCCTATTGGGGCGGCAAAAAAGCTGGAGCCGGCCCTGTCTGTCGGGGAGGATATTGCAGGAGACAGCTTGGTTGCTTGATTGATCCAGGAATTGGAGTGTGGTGGGTGGGGCTGGCTGAGGCTTAGTTGCTTGATTGGTGCTGGGCTTACTCAGGGATCCTGAGTTGTTGGGTGTGGAAAGTGATTCTAACAAATCTTTCTACCTTCCAAAAACATCTTGCTTTATTTTACCCAGGCAAAAGAGCTCCTTACTGTGAACATACCACTTGGAATGTTTTGGACTTCACCCTCAGCAAGTTTGCAGATGACACTAAACTGGGAGGCGTGGTAGATATGCTGGAGGGTAGGGATAGGATACAGAGGAGCCTAAACAAATTAGAGGATTGGGCCAAAAGAAATCTGAGGTTCAACAAGGACAAGTGCAGAGTCCTACACTTAGGATGGAAGAATCCTATGCACTGCTACAGACTAGGGACCAAATGGCTAGGCAGCAGTTCTGCAGAGAAGGTCCTAGGGGTTACAGTGGATGAGAAACTGGATATGAGTCAACAGTGTGCCCTTGTTGCCAAGAAGGCTAACGGCATTTTGGACTGTATAGGGCAGATCGAGGGATGTGATCATTCCTCTCTTTGACATTGGTGAGGCCTCATCTGCAGTACTGTGTCCAGTTTTGGGCCCCACACTACAAGAAGGATGTGGAAAAATTGGAAAGAGTCCAGTGGAGGGCAACAAAAATGATTAGGGGATTGGAGCACATGACTTATGAGGAGAGGCTGAGGGAACTGAGATTGTTTAGTCTGCAGATGAGGGGGGATTTGATAGCTGCTTTCAACTACCTGAAAGGGGGTTCCAAAGAGGATGGATCTAGACTGTTCTCAGTGGTACCAGATGACAGAATAAGGAGTAATGGTCTCAAGTTGCAGTGGGGGAGGTTTAGGTCAAATATTAGGAAAAACTTTTTCACTAGGAGGTTGGTGAAGCACTGGAATGGGTTACCTAGGGAAATGGTGGAATCTCCTTCCTTAGAGGTTTTTAAGGTCAGGTTTGACAAAGCCCTGGCTGGGATGATTTAGTTGGGGATTGGTCCTGCTTTGAGCAGGGGGTTGGACTAGATGACCTCCTGAGGTCCCTTCCAATCCTGATATTCTATGAATATCTGTCATGTCACATAGCACGATTAAATGTAGCACTGGGCAAACTTCACAAGTTTCTGTTTGACTAAGCATCAAAAGTCTGGCTGCATAGTTATACGTTATCCTGTGTGTCTAAGTTGCTTTGGTCAGCCAAACCAGACTTGAAATCTCATGCTAGCAGTCTTTTATGGTAGATTTCTAATTGTTCCTACTTTTGGTTAGGCTGCCAATAACCTGTCTGCTTTTTCTATTCCTGTTAGAATTTCACCAATGCAGCTATTAGAGCATTTTCCACTGTGAACGTCTGCCATATGGAACATCATCCAGTATTTCTCTGCTGCTTCATCTCCTATCAAATCTCTTTTGAAAATATGCCCACAAAAGTAAAGGGATCTGTTTTCTCCCTTTGCTATTATGTGAAGTGCTTCACCGTAGGGTATACACTCTGTATGAAAGAGATTACTGAGGTTAAGCAAAACAGTAACATGTCCCTTATTATCCCACCCAGGATCAGGAATGGTGAAGTAGCTGCAAAAATGGAAAAGCAAGGAAGAATATTTTAGGGTAAAGGGTAACCAGCCTTTACTGTTGGCTTCAGTTTGAGTGAAGTTTGGGTTAACTGATTATTTCAGCCAAATGAGGTAAAACCTGACCTTAATTCTCAGGCCATAGATGAGAATGATGGAATCCTAAAAATGTAGGGCTGGAAGAGACCTTGAGGTCATTGAGTCAAGCCCCCTGCAGGACCAAGTACATCTAGACAATCCTGGACAGGTATCTGTACAACCTGTTCTTAAACTTCCCATGGTGGGGATTCCACAACCTCCCTTGGCAGCCTATTACAGAGCTTAATTACCCTTATAGTTAGGAAGTTTTTCTTAGTATCTAATGTAAATCTCTCTTGCTGCAGATTAAGCCCATTACTTCTTGTCCTACTTTCAGAAGACATGGAGAACAATTGACCACCATCCTCTTTATAACAGCATTTAACTTACTTGAAGGCTGTTATCAGGATCTCCTCAGTCATCTTTTCTCAAGACTAAATGTGCCCAGTTTTTGAACCTTTCCTCATAGGTCAAGTTTTCTAAGCCTTTTATCATTTTTGTTGCTCTCCTCTGGACTTCGTCCACATCTTTCCTAAAGTATGGCACCCAGAGCTGAATGCAGTACTCCAGCTGAGACCTCACCACTGCCAAGTAGAGCAGAATAGTTACCGAATGCTATTAGACTTTTTCACAATTGCACCACATTGTTGATTCCTATTCCATTATGTGATCCATTATACCGTCCAGATCCTTATCAGAAGTACTACCACCCAGTAGTTGTGCATTTGATTTTTTCCTTCAGTGTAATAATTTACACTGTTTTTATTGAATTTCATCTTGTTGATTTCAAAACAGTTATCTAATTTGTCAAGGTTGTTTTGAACTCTAATCCTATATGCCAAAAGCATTTGCAGCCACTCCCACCTTGGTGTCATCTGCAGATTTTATAAGTGTACTTTCTACACCATTATCCAAGTCATTAATTGAAAATACTGAATTGTATTGGACTCAGGACTACCCCTATGGGACCCCACTAGGTACACCTCTTTATTTTCACACCAAATGGTTGATGATTACTTTCTGAGTACAGTCTTACAATCAGTTGTGTGCCCACACTAGAGTAATTTTCCCTAGTTTGCTCATGAGAATGTAATGTTAGACTGTGTCAAATGCCTTACTAAAATCAAGCCATACCATATCTACAGTTTTCCCCTATCTCTTAGTCCAGTAACCCTGTCAAAGAAGAAAATTAGGTTGGTTTGGCATGATTTGTTCTTAACAAATCCATGCTGGGTATACTTATAACCCTATTGTCCTTTAGATGCTTACACAGTTATTGTTTAATAATTTGTTCTAGATCTTGCCAGGGATCAGTTAGGCTGATTGGTCTATAATTCCCCAAGACCTCTTTGTTCCTCTTTTTAATGATAGGTACTATGTTTGTCCTTCTCCAGTCCACTGGGATCTCACTCATACTCCATGAATTCTTGGAGATGGTTGGTAACTGTTCAGAAATTGATTCAGCTAGTTCCTTAAGGACCGTAGGATGAATTTCATCAGGCCCTGCTGACTTGAACACATCTAACTGGTCTAAATATTCTTGAGCCTGTTCTTTCCCTATTTTGGCTTGCTTTCCTTCCCCCTTGTTGTCAATATTATGTTGAGTATCTGTTCACCATTAACTTTTTAGTGAAGATTGAAGCAAAATAGGCATTAAACTCCTCCGCTTTCTTGATGTCATCACTTATTAGCTCTCCTTCCCTGTTAAGAAGAGGACCTATATTTTCCTTTGTCTCTTGCTCCTACTGTGTCTGAAGAACCTCTTCTTACTGCCTTTTATGTTCCTTGCTAGTGGAATTCATTTGGTGACTTGACCATTCTGATTTTGTCTCTACATGCCTGTACTTTCTTTGTATTCTTCCTTAGCACTTTGTCCACGTTTCCAGATTTTTTAGGATTCCTTTTTGATTTTTCAGGTAATTAAAGACCTCCTGGTGGGCCATATTGGCCTCTCACTATTCTTCCTATCTTTCCTTTGCATTGGGATAGTTTGCAATTGTGACTTTAATATTGTCTCCTTGAGAAACTGCCATATCACTTGAACTCCTTTATCCCTTAGATTGTCTTCCCATGGGACCTTACCTACCAGTTCGTTAAAATCTGCTGCTTTCAAGTCCATTGTCCTTGTTCTGCTGCTGTCATTCCTTCCTTTCCTTAGACTCATGAATCTCTCATTTCATGATCACTTTTCACCCAAATTACCTTCCACCTTTAGCCCCACAATCAAACCTTCCCTGTTGCCGAGAATCAAATCTAAAATGGCTGCCCCTGTTATGTCCTCCACTTTCTGAAATAAAAAGTTGTCCCCAGTATGTTCCAGGAACTTACTAGAGATTTTGTGTGTTGCTGTATTACTTTTAACTACCCAGACATATATTGGAAAAGACCTCCATTACTGTCAGGCTTGTGTTTTGGAGATTTCTGTTTGTTCACCACCACCATTGCATCCTCCTGACTTGGTGATTTATAATACCGCCAGCAATGCTGTGTTCAAACCAGCATTTGAATGGCTGCCAGAGGCTGTCTAGCCCTGTTAAGTACTGAGTGCTCACTCCAGTAAAATAGGGTATGTTCTCAGGGGAGCCAGTTATAGGTGCAACCACTGCAGAGGGGAGACTTAAACCCACCCTTTTATTTTTGCATGTTAATTTCCCCATAGAAATAACAACTGGTTTTCAAGTCATGTCTATCTTGTTCCTTCCTTTCCCATCTTCCAGCCTTGCGTACAGGTTGTCTCATTGTGGAGTTTGCGTTGACTTCTGACGTTCGGAGAAAGCCCTGGTGGTGTGGGGTGAGGGAAATAGGGTTTCCAGACCTCGGGCTTTTGCTACATACCAACTCTTTATGCAGTCGGATAGGTCTGTTATGTGACAGGTTTGTGGTTACTGGAGACAGAGCTATATTTCCTGATGCTCACCTGCTGTGTTCCCATGTTCTGTAATCCCTAGGTCCTGGTCCAACCTCAGATCATAAAGACAGATTCTCTTGTCTTGACAACTTTGAAGGCAGATGGTAATCCAGTTATGGCTGCAGTTCATAATCCAGCCCTCACTACACTGACCACCCCTATTCAGACAACAGCACTGCAGGTATGAACCTTTCCTCTAAATTGTTGCCTCTCTTTTGTTAAGTGTTTGTTGGTGCTCTCCATGAGTGACAATGGGAGGGAGTTGGAGTGCTGCCCTGGTCATGCCTGAGATGAGGAATAGCCTCTCTTCCACCAAGGCTACAGATGCAGTTTGTGCATTTTTGGCAGTGTCTGCTGACCAGAGAGCATAGACCAAGGGTAGACTCCTGTTTACCTTTTTGCTGCATTAGCCAGAGAGGAACATGGCCTCATAATCCACTGCTATTTTAAAGCTTTTTGGAACAGGAGAGCACTCATAATTACAAGGTAGCAAACTTAAAATAGCTCAAAGAAACCTTAATGCATGTTCTGTGAAACGTGCTACTACTAGATATTATTGAGGCAGATGGCATGGTAAATTTCAAAAACAGATGTCTATATGAACAGCATCCTCAGTGGCACTTGACTGTAATAGTGATTACAGGAACAGTCAGACATGCTTCATGGCATAAACAGATCACTGACTCAAAGAAAATCTCCTGGAAAGGTTCTAGTATTGCATAGACTGGTTCATGATGAGAGGGTTTCTTTTTCTCCCAAAGCATCCACAGTTGGAGACAAATTTTCAAGCCTAGATTAACCATTGGCTTGTTCTGGCATGGTAGCTGGGCTTATTGGGTAGTTGTGAGCAAACTGTAAATAGAATTGTCAAAATATTGGCTCCCTTTTAAAAAAGGAGTTGCTATCCTAGCTTGCAAAGACCATCTGGCCAAGCAACGCAAAGATTTGAAGGGGTAGTAGAATAGAAGCCTTGGGCCATACTTGTTAGCTGGTGGAATTATGCGTTTTTTTCACTTCCCTCACAAAGGGATTCTCAAAGAGCTTTATTTCTCATTGTATAAAGGTAGCTTTGGAGATCCATTGGTTAGTACAGAGGATTTTGGGAGCCAGCAGGATCCTGGGTTTGTTTTTCACATGTTCAAATGAAAGTGACTCAACACTGATGAAAAGTCTTAGGTCAGCAATCCTGGAGAATGAAGTACTTTCTCTCCATACAGATATTGGCATGGCCGATGGCATTGCTCTAACTAATGTGTCTTATCCTCGACTTGGGGTGTGTATTGAGGTGAGGGGGTGTATTTCCTTGGTCTCTGTAACCCTTTTATTTCCTGATTCCACACTTCATTTTTCAGACTCCTTTTTCTCATGTGGCACACATCTCATGTAACTTGGCTGTTACTAGTAATGCTGTGTGTTCTCTGCCTTTTTAGACCTTGGTTGGCAGCAATGGGACCATTTTGACCACGATGCCCATGATGATGGGACAGGAAAAGATGCCCATCAAACAGGTGCCTGGTGGGGTCAAGCAGCTGGAACCGCCCAAAGAAGGAGAGAGGAGGACGACCCATAACATCATTGAGAAGCGATATCGGTCATCTATAAATGACAAGATCATTGAGCTGAAGGACCTGGTCATGGGAACAGATGCTAAGGTAAAGAGATGAAAGCTGCTGTCATTAAGCTTGTGTGGTCTGCAGCCCTCTCACCTCCAGATATGTTAGATAAGAAGAATCCTGCCTAACTGCTTTGTTGGTGAGACCTTAGCTGGTGCAAGCTATTAGTGGTAGTTGTTTTTAATAATTATTTAATTGGGATGGTAGACTGCCAAGGAAAACACATGAATAAGAATACTGCTGGCTCAGTGTTCCACGGTGATGCTAGGGGCACTGTTGCTGGAGACTGAGGTAACAAAACACATGACCTAACCTGCCTTGGTGGTTAAAGATCCTCTGGGCCTTTTGTAAGAGTTGTGTTAAAGAACTCTCTGGTCAAATTCCAACCTAGTTAACTACAGTGTTACACCGTTCCCCAGTAGTTTCAATAGGGTATTCTTTGCTTCCTTTCTTAACTGTACTGTGCTGTTAAGTAGCTGCCTGGAAGTGGCTGCATTTCCATGATGGGTAAATGAATCCTATAAACTGTCTCAAAAGAGCTTTGGAATGAAAGTTGTAGAAATATAAAACTATTTTTTACACGGAACTGGGCAATTTGATTTCTTGGTTGCTTTGGTTTGTGAGAACTAATATTGGTTCAAATGCTAAAGGTGTGCTGTGAAAGGCTTTGCCACCGTAACAAGACCTGAGTTCAGGGTTGTGCCCTTTCATTCGTGCTATTTGCTGACATCACTGTTGCAGATCAGGGAGCTGCAATTCTTAACATTGCTTCTGGTGTTAGTGAGGCCTGGGGAAATGGGAAACTTGAGTTTTGAAGAACCAGGCACAAAACAGTGCTTCCATAGCTCTTTGTGTCTGAGTGGCTCCATGTGCTTTACAAGCTAAACCTAGCAGCATCCCCTAGGAGGCAAATGTTTTCACTCTACTGATGAAGGTAGGAGGCCTGAGGCACAAAAGTTATGGGACTGGCTCAGGATCTCCTAGTGAGCCAATGGAAGAGTGAGAAATGGTCATTGTGTTAACCCATAAAAGCTTTTTCCTCCTGAAAAGAGCCCCTTTTACTTACTATCTATGCACTTGTATCTTTTCTGGTAGGCTAGACCTGAATTCTGTTACTCCGATTGGGGTTCTTAAACTGTTTTTAATGTTTGTTTCCAATAAATATTAATTCACCCCTGTGGTTCCTAGGCACAGTAACTCCCCCTCTAGTTAGCAAGTCACTCTGCACTTTTCAAGGTGTAATCTTTCCTGACCTCAGCGCTGACACTTTCAGTGGCTGTGTTGGTGATACTGGATGGTCATTTTTCCACCCTCTCTGTATATTACATGGTGAAGAGGGTGGCACTGCTTAGGGTGGATGGGCCTCTGGTTATGTGATTGCTCTTATAAACTGCTTTCCATACGTGTTGCTTCCATGCAGATGCACAAATCTGGAGTACTGAGGAAGGCCATTGATTACATTAAATACCTACAGCAGGTCAATCATAAGCTGAGACAGGAGAACATGGTTCTGAAGCTGGCTAACCAGAAAAACAGTAAGTTATCAGCGCCAGGCAGGAGTGGGTCAGGAAGCAGGAGCATGTGCTTCCTCCTACCCATTTGTGCCAGTGGTGAAAGATTGCATGTGAAATCATACCAGTGTTGGCCCATATCTCTGTGGCCAGCTGAGCAGAGTGGGCAGGGCACAGGGCATGGTTGAGAGGTGTGTAGTTAATGGAATCTCTGATCTTTGCAGAGCTGCTGAAGGGCATTGATCTGAGCAGTCTCGTGGACAACGATGTGGACCTGAAGATGGATGACTTCAACCAAAACGTTCTCTTGATGTCTCCCCCGGCCTCTGACTCGGGGTCACAGGAGGGCTTCTCCCCCTATTCCATTGACTCTGAGCCGGGAAGCCCGCTCCTGGATGATGCAAAGGTAATTGTAGTTAAAAGGAGAGCAAAGTGGCTAGCCTCTCCAGGAGTACATCATGGCCAGGACTTTAGATCCTTGTGAGTCTCAACAGTGCCAGCTGCTTGTCATTCAGGAGCAATGCTGACAGAGCTCTGAAGGGTAGGGCTGCAGGGAACGGAGACATGACTCTCACCTAAAAGGGCTCTACTTCAGGGGGAGAGCCAAATGTTTGCTCTTGTTTGTTTGTATTGCAATGGCACATACAGACTCCAACCAAGCCAGGCTGCATCATGCTAAGCTCTGTACAGATATATATGTCGTAAAAGACCCTGCCTCAAAGAGTTTTTAGTCTTGAAGACAAGACACATGACATGGATGAAATAGGAGATGAAGGAAGGGAGGATGGGTTAATAGTAATAGCATGTATTTACACACACTAGCTGTGTGCCTAATTTCTACAGGCAATAAGCCCATGAGTAGTTGCAATATTAACTCACCACCTGCCTAGTTATTATCAGATAAAAGGATTTTGTAGGCATCATAATCAAGGTGGGCAAGGTGGCTACATGTGGCTTTGATGGAAGCTTAGTGCTGGCCTAAAATAAGGAATCCAAGAAACTGAAATGATGGGGGCCAGAGTGAAGGTTAGTCACTTTGCTGCTCCAGGCCCCTCTTACTGAGCCAGGAAAGGCTGCCCCAGAGTTCTTGGTGGCATTAGTCAAATATGTTGAAACTCATGCTCTTCCCGTCATGTGTATGTGCGCGCGCACGTATGCACACACCCCCTTGCTGTTTCACAGTGTGTTTAAAGTTGTCTCTTCCTGCTCTTCCTCTCCATCCCTGCCCTTTGTGAAGGTTAAAGACGAACCCGACTCTCCCCCTGTGGCCCTTGGCATGGTGGATCGCTCTCGAATACTTCTCTGTGCTCTCACATTCCTCTGCCTCTCCTTCAACCCTCTGACATCCCTCCTGGAGGGCCGAGGGATGCCCGAATCAGACAGCCCTGTACACCATGGCTCTGGAAGGAATGTACTGGCCATCGAGTCAGGTAACCATTTAAAAACAGACTTACAGAGTGCATCCAGCCTCCTTTGTTTACAAAGTGTTGTAGTAGTGAGCTAGAACCCTGGCAAAGGGGAGGTCAGAGACCTGAATGGACTAGTGAGTGCTTAGGCATGATTAGTACTTACAAGAGGAAAACTAGGGGTGGTAAAATCAAATCCAGTGGGCTACCAGAAGGTACCTATCCGTAACCCATCACCACAAGCTACCCTGGTTGGACAGATGCTGTGGAGTTTTGAACTAGGTCACTTTTTTCTATTTCCATAAGGGTGAACTTTCTAATGAAGTTCAAAGAGCTATTTCTCTGGTCATTTTTCATAATTTACAAATCAAGTCATTTGTGAAAATCAGTGCAGAAATCATGGCTCCTGCCACAATGTTAACTTGGCCATGCTTCCCAGACTGTGTGGTTTATGGTGTGTGTTTAACAGCCTACACAGATGTGGTTAAATTACACTTTTAACAAGGACCAGGAAGCCTATAGTGACCTCTGCAGTTTCCTGACTTGTAACTGTGCAGCCTTCATGCTGCACTAGCTTACCTTTGTGCATTTAATTAATATCTTACTGTGTCCCTTTCAGGCATCAAGCATCCTGGGATGCCCAGTTTTTCACTAGAGCCACTTGCGCTGACCTCCCCTCAAGGGGAAGTTTAGCTTTTTAAAATTAATTTTGTGAAATGAGATTATTTTAACGTTGCAAGCTTCTACGTCAGTGTTCAGATGTCAAGAAATAAATAACTACAGTCAGTTGAAGAAAATCAAATCTTTCCCAGATTCAGGACATGTTAAATGGGGTCACAGTGACATGTTGCCCGCTAAGCTTGTGCTATCCAGGCTGACTTCTCTGTATTTCTCTTTCTGCCAGGTGCTGGCGGCTGGTTTGGCTGGATGATGCCCACTTTGCTGCTGTGGCTGGTGAATGGTGTAATTGTCCTGAGTGTGTGTATAAAGCTCCTTGTGCACGGGGAGCCAGTGACCCGGCTGCACTCCCGCTCGTCTGTAATGTTCTGGCGGCATCGCAAGCAGGCTGACCTGGATTTGGCAAGGGTAAAGCAACCCCTCACTATGCAGAGCAAATCCTGCCCTTCCCCCAGTGACTTCTTTGGCGGTCCCGATGGCTGGCACTTGGGAGAATGCCAGCATTTCTAGGGTTAACCTTCCTGTGCAGTTTGAAGTGGAAAACATGGAGAGAATTGGTGCCAGATAAAGGACACCAGTCTGCACGAGACATCAAACAGCTAAACATGTACGGCACAGACAGCAGCGCTGTAAGCCTCCCATCTACAGCCCCTGCATAGTGCCTCACTCTTGCCTTGCAGGGCAGCCTGGGGGAGGGGAGTTCAGTCTTCATTCCCGCTCAGTCCTAGGCAGCAAGGACATTCCTCAGCACAGGCAGCTGCTCAGGATGCCGCTCCTGGGCTGAGGAGGCTGTGGGAGAGCTCGGAGGGAATCACAGAATCATAAGCAGGCAGGCTGAGCGGGCTGCTTTGGGGGAGAGTGCTGTGCCGAGCAGAGCTGGGGGCTGACGTGGGGGAGGGGTATTCCCCTCTCCCTTCCTCAGGATAGGTCGGTCAACCTGCTGTCTCCCCTGCCCCAGACACACCACTCTCCTCTCCCTCCCACCACACACACCAGTTGAAAAAGAGGCTGACAATCTACTAGGATCTCCCTGGAATAATGGGATTGAGAAACCTGCATCATGTAATGCTGTATCTGCCCCATGATGCATTGCAAACCCTTCCCAAAGCACCCTGTGGCCAGTTGCACAATGGGATAGCTACCCATAGTGCACTTCTCTCTGTGACTATGCAAGAGTTGCTAGTGTGGATGCACTCTGCCGACATAGGAGCTAGTGTGGACATGCAACACTGATTTTAATTAAAGCGGCATAACTTTTGCCGACAAAACTTAGTAGTGTATACAAGTCACTACACTGGCACTCGGCTGAGAGGTGTCAGATTGCATGGACCATGGAGACTTAACTCTCCTGGTTCCTGGAGGTGGGGCTCCAGGGCTTGGGAGGGGAATAGGGTGTAAATGGGTGTGGAGGTGCATGGAAGTAGCTTGCACTGCCTCTGCTCAGACTGTACGTGTTCTGAGGGTAAATAGAGCCCTGTGGTCTCAAGGGCTGTCAATGCAGCCCCGTTCAGCAGCTTAAATGGTCTTTGTTTAACCATTCACCATTGCATTTGCAGGGGGATTTTGCGGCTGCTGCATCAAATCTGCAGATCTGCCTGTCAGTTCTGGGCCGAGCGCTGCCTGCGTCCCGCTTGGACTTGGCCTGCAGCTTGTCCTGGAACGTGATCCGCTACAGTCTGCAGAAGCTGGGGCTGGTTCGCTGGCTACTGAAGAGGACTTCACAGCGACAGCGAGCAAGAGAGGCTGCTGCTGGTTTTGAGGACGAGGCCAAGACCAGTGCTCGGGATGCAGCTCTGGCATATCACAAGCTCCATCAGCTCCACATCACAGGTAAGGGCAGAGGTTGCAACAGAACAGTCTTCCCCTGATAGAATGAGGATGCTTGTAGCTGCCCTTTTCATTGGGTCCTTGGCAGGGCTCCTTGTCCTGATGTCCCCAAATCTGCTACTAGCTCAAGGGGCAAGTTACACACAGACTGACTTGAAATGTCACAAAGGAACAACACCATTCAGAAGAACGTCTCAGTAAGCGTCACCTCTCCTGGGGCAATAGTATCACCTCTGGGGTGCTGTGATCTGTAAGGCACCTCCAGGGTTTTAGTTGGCATGATTGAACACTGTTATAAGGTCCTGTCCACACCACAAAATGGAAGTGTGTCGAGCTGAGTTGGGGGTTAACCACATAGTAACCTGATTGCCTTACTCAGTTATAATTGTACCGTGGATGGGTTCCAGAATTCCCCGTGGCACATTTTGCAAGAGTAAGCTGTTAGTAGGTGCCCTGGGCAAATTCCAGATTGGTTATGCCACCCTAAAATTCTTGTATGTGTGTATGTAAAACCTGGGGTTTCTCTGACTCTCCTCCCCTGAACTGCTGGGTGGCAGTGCTGTATACTGTTACACAGCTGATGCAGTCCACCTGGCAGGTTTCAGTGGTAAGTGATCCATGTGCATTTGGCTTGAAAAAGAGGCTTTCCCAGGTGGCTGCCAATAACTGCTATAGAATCTAAGCTTTCACTGAAATGATAAACATTGTTTCTAGCCCTTCCGGTTGTGAACAGCAGGGACCGATGCCGTGCCGTCTGCAGAAAGACAGCTTGGGAGTCTTTGCTCTCGGAGCTTTCCCATGCAGCAGCAGATTGAGAACGGACCGGAATCTCATCAGTGTTCACTGCTGTTAGTGGGGTTCCTGAGGGTCAAATTCACTCATGTCACTTAAGCAGGGGAAGTGGAATCAGGTGCCGAGCTAATCGCTGGAAGAAGACCCTAAAATCAGAGACGGAGGGAGGAGTAGATTAGCAGAGACCACCACCAACACACTCAGGCTTGTGTACACCTCTGAAGTGTGGTGTGGTATACCTCTGAAGCTCTGCTTACATGTATGTACACACACACACTGACGAGCTTTTGGGGATTGTTACGTGATGAGTGGAGCTTTCACCACTTCCTTTTGGTAGTATGATTCAGTCTAACAAACCACTGACACATCCTGATGTGTAGCCTAAGCTGCCCTTTGCCAATTTTATCCCATTAATGCTAGTTAAGCCAGCTTGGACCACCCTGAGCAATTGTCCAGCCTTCTTGATCATGCTATTCAAATACCTGTGCAGTTCTGGGCCCCCAAAGGAAGCTGGCTATTCCAGTGAGGATGCGTGCAGCAGCACAAGACTCCGTCTCATTCCTTCCATGGTTGTTTGGCTCTTGGAGAGCTGGGGTGGGGAAGCAGGGAAAGCACAGAGCTGTGGCTGCAGCTCACAGAGTCCAGGGAGAGAAGTTCCGGTGCAGCTGCTCTGTACACAGAGCACTGGGTCATGATGCCTATGATACGATAAACTTTTTCTGCCAAAATGGTCCAGCCTGTGTGGGATGCAGGCTGTGGGACGCACGGTAATTGTATTAGTTGTACTAGGATCTGTTTTGCATGGTGACTGTATAGGAGAGGTGAATTCTTCTCTCTCCCTGGCACAGGTAAACTTCCATCCAGCTCAGCCTACTCAGGTTTGCACATGGCCCTGTGCGCTGTGAATCTGGCTGAATGCGCAGAGGAGAAGATCCCACCCAGCATGATGGCAGAGATCCACCTGACTGCTGCTGTCGGCCTGAAAACCCGCTGCGGAGGCAAGCTGGGCTTCCTGGCGGTGAGTGCGTCCCCCAGTGCCTCCCAGCAGAGCTCTGAGCAGGGAAGCCTGCGTATCTCCAGTCAGTCACTGTTTAGCCAAAGGGCGCATAGTTAGGTCTTGGTGGTTGTGACACTTCGGGGTTCAACCCAGACCAGTGAGGGGTTGTCACCACCTGCCCTGCGGCTCTGGGTGCCTTCAGTGCTATGCTGCCATGGCTCACAGCCTGACACAACAGCCAGCCTACAAGCATGCAGGTCACACACCCTGTCTTTTACCACCCGGTTGCTTTTTTCAGAGTGACCCCAACACCCTTTCAGTCCTGAATTTCCCCAAAACCGTCTCCCTGTGACATACTGCTGGGGTTCCCAGAACTGAGAGTTACTATGTTCCTCCTCTCAGCCTCAGCAAGTGAGAGCTTTGCTATAGCTAAGCTGTGTGACAGCTCCCTGATGCACCAGCTTGTCTGCCTTGCCAGCAAACTCTTCGGGACTCCGCCAGTCCAAAGCTTGCCTTGCAGATAACAGTGAACCCCAACTCCTGAGTTTCCCCAGAGACGTCTCCCCCTTTACTGAACACTCTCAAAGCTTCAGTTCGTTGCTCCTTTAGCAAGACAATACACTGCAGCTCATTAATTTAACTGGGGTTTGACAAACACTCTTATTTCAATCAGTGCACTGGAAAGGGTTATAGTAAAAGTAAATCGAAGTTTGTTTACTGAAAGGACACAAGTTTAAGTGTTACCAAATATATGGCACAAAGAGAGAGGGTTACAAGCAAACAAAAGTAAAATACGCTTCTAAGACTAAAATTTAACTTCAGCAAGTTACAATCCTTACCTAAACTCGGTTCCCAAAGACTTCAACCCCTTTGCATGAAGGATCCAATGTTCTGTGTTTTCAAGAGCTCTGACGCCCTTGAAGCCCAAGGGATGGATAACTCAAATGCGTTTTTGCCCCCTCCCGTCCCCCATTGTCTCTGTTATCAAAAGCCGCTAAGGTTTCCTGCTGTTTTTCCCTTCCTGTGCACTTCCCATCCCCCTGCTGATTTGTATGTCAATGGGGCTTCCATTGTTTTGATTCCACACTGCTTAAATTACACTGGAGACAGGTAGCTGCCTTTCCTCCTGTCTGGGAGAAAACTGGTTTCTCCCTTTGTTTGGTCACACACAGACTGTAAAGCATAATATCCGCGAGTATCCATAATTCCTCATACAGTGTTAATATTACACATTGTGCAATATTAATCACCAGTGTGACCTGCTTTCATAAAAGATGTTACTCTATGCTCTTATAGTACAGTAATACTGTATACAATCAGCTGATTCAATTGCTTGTTCATTGGGGTTTAGACCCCTCTGTTTTCCCCCTGGTATGTCTGGCCCCTGATTTTTACAGTGGTGCCCAACAATTCCACTGAATTGGAATTACCTTATGAGCTGGTCTGTAATGAACCTGGCCCTTGCAGTCACTGAGCCATATGCATGATGTTTGCATGTCTCTCTCCCTCTTCTTGGCACCCTTCTCCTTTCTCCCCAGGGTTATTTTTTAAATAAGGCCCAGAGCCTGTGTAGCTCAGAGCGGAGTGCCATTCCCGACTCCCTGCGCTGGCTGTGTCACCCGCTGGGACAAAGGTTTTTTGTGGAACGGAGCTGGACAGTGAAATCTGCTACAAAGGAGAGTCTGTACTGTGCCCCAAGGAACCCAGGTAAGAGCCACTGTGTGTCTGACACCCTTGAATGCATGACTGTCCAACACCCTGCACAGGGATTCTTTTCTGCCCTCTAATATCTGGGACAGCTTACAGTACCTGATCCCAGAAGAGTCTCCAATTCCTGCACACCCCACAAGTCAAGATCACTTGACTTCCTCCATTGCTAGCAGCTGAGAGGGCAAGTTTAATCCCTTCGTTTCCTATCGTGTGCTGTGTTTCTTCACCTAGTCCCGTCTTTGTTCTCCAATCACATAACAGAGCCGCATTCCCTCAGGTGTGGGGCTGAGTGACTAAGAGGGGTAAAACCATGGTCCTTTCTCTTTGGAACAGTATCATACCTATTCTTTTGCATAGGTGAAGTGGCTTCTGATTGGGATCTGTGGGCTAGCTGTGCAGAGCTAGATCACTAATAATGAAGAAACCAGCAGCGGTGTGGAGAGTCACTTTGAATATGTCAAAAGTTGGAATTTTTGGGATCTTTTAGGTCCCTGCACCGGTCCCTCACAAACATCCCTCTTGCTGGCTCCTACTGTTTCTGTCATGGAGTCTGCATCCCTCCTCCAGCTGGTCTTGTTGTGTCTGGAGATGCTTGGGTTTGTGAATAAGAGAAGAGCAAGACTCTTGTTCTCTTCTTTCCAGCTGATCCCATTGCCCAGGTTCACCAGGCCTTCTGTGAGAATCTGTTGGAGAGAGCTGTGGATTCCCTCATGAAGCCTCAGGCCAGGAAAGGGGCCACGGGACAGGAGGAGGAGGAGCCCTGGTAAGTTTCAGTGCTTAGGTTATTACTGTCTAGATGACGGGGACCCAATACTCTGAGGCATCAAGGGCTGCATTCATAATTTACTAGGAGCCCTGAGGACAATAACTAACTTACATCTTTTCAATCAAACTTACCACCCTAATGTAACTAATAGGAGCCACTGATCAGCAGCAGGGATTGAACTCCGGACCTGCCAACCACCCCCTCCCCCTCCTCTGCCACTTGAATTTGAAGGAGAAATCTTAGCTATAACAGTTTTGGGCTCAGACACTTGGAGAGGGACCTGGCCACATACAGCAGCTCCATGCCTAACATTTGTTTGTGGTATTTTGATAGCGAAATAAAAAACGTTAGGTTGCATTTACCAGCAGTGTAAACCAAACCAAAATATATAGATGTGTGAGTGGCAGAGCAGGCTTTGGCTGCAGGCTTTGTCATTGGTCTCTGTCACCATATCTGAGGGAAATGGAGGGAAAGCAAAGACTTGCTTTTTATTCTCTGAGCTGTCTGGTTTAGCACTGAACTATGGTCATGCCTTGTCCTAGACCAGTCCTAATTGTCTCTCTCAAATCTGTGAAGTTCTGTAGTGATCTGCCCCCCCAAAAGAGGGCTTTGGTCCAAGAGGACACCACACTTCTCCCCTCCCCGATCAGTTAGGAAATAGTATAGTTTTTATTATAGTGCAGGTGTAGTTACATTTTTGTTTGTACATCTAAGTACTGGTATAGTCCCAGTGGGTGACAAACAAACTTGATCCAGCTCATTGAAATCGATGTCTGACAAGCTACTGCTGTTGCTAATGAAGCATAAAGGTTGCAAGGTGTTGTACACCATGCGTGGACTGCTGTGGGAAGGTAGCCCTATGTCTCTAACTGGCAGGGGTCTCTTTTAATAGTAATACATTTTCCATGGACAGGATCCCCACATCCTCTGTGACAGACGCAGAGGAACTGGATAAGTACAACATGTGCTGTTGTCTTTGGCCAAGGTTGAGAACATTTGATAGCTTTTGTGACTTGCTGAAATGTAGTTCAGATTGTCTTGGAAGCCACGCATGGAAAGGAGCCTATAAAGGACTCGTAATACTGTCTCACCTAATGTCAGCAGGTGTCAGATACTGGAGAGAAGGCTGGCAGCTTCCAGACAGCACCTATAAAATTTAAAGTGCTAATTAAAATGTTAGAGCAAATGTTGCCTTTCCTGAAAATGTCACTGGTTACACACAGTAGTTCTCCTCTGTTCGTTCCAACTAGTCCTTCCCATAATAAATAGCCTGTTTTAGGGTTTGTGTTTTTCCACCTATCAACTGGCTTACAGATAGGTAACCAGATATCCCGATTTTATAGGGATAGTCCCAATATTTGGGGCTTTTTCTTATATAGGTGCCTCTTACGCCCCACCCCCTGTCCCATTTATTCACCCTTGCTATCTGGTCACCCTGCTAACAGAGCAGGTAGAGCATGTTTGTTGTGACCTGGGGGCTAGCACTGAGTGTACTCCTGGCCATGATTACACTGACAGTGAAGCACTAGCTAACACTGCCCCCTGGAGACTGAGGAGCTGCCTACACTGAAGCCGGAAGGAGTAATTCCCAGTTTGAGGAGAGCTACCTGAACCGGCTCTGGTTGAGCTAGCGTACTGAAACCAAATGGGAGCTGCAGCGGCGGGAGGGGCTAGCCACCCGGGTCTCAGTCAGGATCATACTCAGGGTAGGAAACCCCTTGCATGCCGTGTGCTTGCTTGATCAGAGCTGGCATGGCTATGTCTCCTTGAGCTGGACATTTAACGCTCCCCTCCCCCCAGCTTGAAGTCCAGACAGACCCTGAGTGCAAACATCTCTGCAGTTACACCAGAGGTTAATTCACTGCTCTGGGTGAATCCTAAACCTGGCCTCTCTTCCTCTGCCCAGCACAACCTGGGTGGGTCTGTCTACACTGCAGCTGGCTAGCTTCACTCGAGCCAGTGCACTAAAGAGAGAAGTGTGGCGGATGTGAACGCTCAGGTTAGCCACCTGAATCCAAGCCCTGGGTCTGAGCTCGAGTGGCTAGTCTCAGTCTCCGCCGGAGCTGCGATGTCCACACTGCCCGAGCTAGCATGAGTCTGTTTACCGGTGCAGGGAGGCACACGCCCAGCTGCAGTGTAGACATACCCAGCAGGGCTTCCTCTTGACGCAGTCATATTCTTCCAGGCTGGGGGAAGGTTGCTCGTAGCAAAGCAGCACTACTCAGAGCTCGAACTCTTGTATCTGCCCCCTAACTCACTAACCTAGTGGGTCAGTGGAGCTTATAAATGCGGCTCATCCAGTTTATATTGTCACACGCTGCAAATGTGGCATCTCGTGTCTTGCTGCCTAGTGAATGTTGTTGTCTCGCTTGTGCTTGCAGCGAATTCTCCAGTGCTTTGGAGTACCTGAAATTAGTCAACTCCTTTGTGGACTCGATGGGAAGCGGGACTCCACCTTTCAATAGCAGTTCCGTGCTGAAGTCAGCCCTGGGTGAGTGTCATGGTTCAAAGCCGCTCCATCTCTGGGAGTCTTAATGGTAGCCCAGCTTCTGCGGCACCCTTCATCTTTGGGGTTTACTAACTACAGGGGAATCAGCCTCTGCTGATGTGTAGCCCCTTGTGGGCTGGGACAGAGCTATTCAGCAGCACATCAGCTACGGCAGTTCAGCTCCATGGAATAGAAACTCCACTGGTAACTTCAGGTGGACGGAGTGGATTGTGGTGGCTGTGTATGTTGCTGCAGTGCCCAAAATGTGTTAGGCACTTTCCAAGCCCTCGGAAGGACCACTCCTGCACTCGAGAGCTTCCAGCTGTCAACGAGCAAACGGGCGCAGGGCAAAGGGGTGCAGCATACAGACAGAAGTGCAGTGGGCAGGCCTCGTGCCCCCCAGGAATAGGATTGGCTAGTGATGCAGTCACTGAAGCTGGAAAGACCTTCAAGGCAAAGTGAGATGATTCAGTAAACTCCACTCAGTCAGCGGGACGCAGCGCGCGAGCATTCTGTGTGCTGCTGGAGCAGCTGCTCTTTGGATGAGAGAGGAAAACTGAGATCTTGACAGCTTGTCGTCTGAAGATCCCATGCCCCTCTTCACTAGAGCAAGGGAGAGAGTCTGGCTAGGCCAACTACGTTCTGAAGGCCTAAAATTCCCCTTGCAGTTTTGAGTGAGTACACTGTTCTGCACACCTTGTCCTAGCCTGTTGTGTAGCATTGTCGTGTGCTGTCAAGAAGTTGCAGCATTTCACCCTAGAGACAGCTGCATTTCAGTGCTGGGTGAAATAACGTCTGTCCATACATTCCCTAAAGCTCTTCTGGATTCATCAAAGTGGAAAGCACTAGAAATATCAGGCATTATCCTTCTACTTATCTGATCTTGGCACAGGTTTTTATGCTTTCCCTGGCTGCAGTGTCGTCTTACTGTTTCCATAGGCCCTGATTTGGTGTGCAGATGGTGGTCAGCGGCAATCGGCATGGCAATCAGTTGGCTCAGAGGCGACGATGCAGGCGTGAAGTCACGTTTCACAGAAGTGGAGCGGATGCCCAAATCCCTGGAGATGTCAGAGTGCGTGGGCCTTTTACCTTTTTCAAAACACCGTATCTTTCCAGAAATGACTATATCAATGGCCCATTTGAAAGCAGATGTTCTGTGGGGTGGGCACGTGTTGGCACTTGTCCTGTGGGCTAACCCTATTGGTGCTGCATCCGAAGGTAGTTGCAGTGTCACGCTGGAAGATTGCTTCAGTACTTGCTGATGCGATGGCATGATGTGGAAATGTCCAATGCGTAGGAGTGTTCATTGTCATGTTGATCAGCGCCTGTGTTGCAGATCTCTGGGCAGTGGGTTGGGGAAAGTCCCGTGGGAATGTAACAGCCCTGTACGGGCTATCTAAACAAAAAATTGTGGGGGAAGGTTATCCTCATCTGGGTCCTTTCTCTCTGAGTACCCTAAGCTGTGTGAGGGGAAAGCATGTAAACCTTTCCTAGTAACACTGAAAGCAACATCAGTGCCCATCACTGAAAGCCCCTTCGTCCAGCTGCATGTGGGCTCCTGTAGACAGAAACTCAGACTTGGTCTACACTACAAACGTATGTTGGTATAACTACGTTGCTCAGGTGTAGACAGTGCTATGGAGAGCTTCTCCTGTGGACATTGCTACCACGTCTTGGGGAGGTGGATTACCTAGGCTGATGGGAGAAGCTCTCCTGTCAGTGTAGATAGTGTTTTCGCTAAGTGCTATGGCAGCCCAGCTGCACTGCTTTAAGTGTAGACAAGCCCTACTAGCACGTGTACAGACACAGGCTTTGTTATTGGTTCCTCCCATGCCCTTGGATCTGCCAGTGCTGCACGTGTGTCTATACCAGTCTGCAGCTTCTCCGGGTTGGCAGTGCTCTTATGCCAGATTATGTGGTGTCTTTTGTGATCTGAACCAATTGGGATGGGGAGAAGGCTGAGACCACTGAATTCATTTCCCTTAGGACTTAAGGTTGGTTCAGTATAGGTCCTTGAAGGCTCAAGTCTTGTTTGGTTAGAACTGGAAGTTGCTTTAGAGCAGCTGCTGGAGAGGCCTGGACAAAGCAATGTTTGAAAGCGTTGCCCTGTCTCTGTCTTTCAGGAACGCCCTGGTGAAAGCGATCTTCCATGTATGCAAAGCCATGCAGGCCTCCCTGTCGGGGAAGGCAGATGGGCAGCAGAACTCCTTTGGTCACTGCGAGAGGGCCAGCAGCCACCTGTGGAACAGCCTTAACATGAGAAGTGGTGTCTCTAACACTGGCCTCAACAATGTAAGGGTCCAGGGTGCCCTCTGCTAGCTTGTGCTTCCTGATTCTTGCAAGGAACTACCATGTAGTTTTCACTAAGGCCGGAATGTCGCTCTGGTCTCCCCTTGTGGAGGAGTTCAAGGCATGTCACTCCTTCCCCCCCCCCCCCACTTCTGCTCTGCTCCAGGCTGGAGAGGATTTCCCTCCCCCCAGTATCCCATGCTTATGACTGGAGAAGAGGGAGAAATGGGCTCCTCATCCAGCCTTCCCGCCCCTCTTGCTTGGTGTGGAGGTGACTCTCTGTTGTAATGCCATGCTGGGGGCACATGGTCGCAGCTCAGTGCTTGGCTGTGTCATCTTGCCTGTTGCCACCCTTTCCTTGTTCCCTTAGTCACTCTGCATCAGTGCATCTCTCATATCTTTACTTTTCAGAGCACCGCAAAGCGCAGGCTTCCCTGCAGGACATGTGGGATGCTGGCCTCTGGCCCACTCTGTTATTCCTGGGGGGCAGCTGTAGTGCATTGTAGTTGCATTGCATGTTCTGGCAGTACTTGTGCAATGTTTCTGCAGTGCAGTACAGAGGCACTCTCCACTTCTGCAGCGCAGGTAGGCTCTCCGAAGGATGACTAGGATAATACCCCATCTCCCCTGCCTGGGAGCAGCAACGGGTGGGATTCAGGGCGCTTGGGTGGGGACAAGGCCTCCCTTTTCTGTGTGCGGTAGAGCTCTCTATGGCCTGTAGCCTTCTACTTCTGGCGAGGATCTTGGTAGATCTCAGTAAGCTAGGGGCCTGGTCAGTATTGGATGGGAAGACGGCCAAGGAAGACACTGGTGCTGCTGATTCCATTTGGAACAGCCTCTTGGTGTATAACTAGTGTGTGTTTAAGGACGGTGACACCATGGAGCTCTGAGGTGGGCTGATGGCTCTGCCATAGCCATCCGCAAACGGGCCGGCTTGTCGCTGTGCAGCTGTGGAGTGCACTTTGTTTTGATGTGGTTAATGGATCAAGCCAAATGTGCTCGTCAAAATTTCCTTTCTGTGTTTGTGTAACAATACAGAGCAGGTTGTGGTGTGCTGAAGGAGGGCACATCAAGTGCTTGTTTGCTTTAGGCATGCTGTCCTGCAGGGTCTCCGGTTACCCCCGCCTGGCTCGGGGTTAACTAATTCTCTGGGGCAGGATGGTTCCAGGTGACTGGTCAAATGTGGAGCCTTTTGCCTCGAGGCTGGTGGTTTGAATCCAGCTCAGCTTGATAGTCACTGAAGGTTATTTTGGATTTTTGGTGGCTGGTCTGCAGTGTTTTTGGAACTCTCCAGCCACTTCCTGCTGAGCAGGCACCACATCGCAGAGCCATAACACCGTGTCAGCAGCACTTGCCCTCTAGAAATGGTCCCTCCTGGGCAGGGCCTACCCCACCGTCCCTGTTCTGAAATGAAGGAGCGGACTTTGGTCCCCAGAGCCATTGATTTGGGCACCTCTCGGCAGCAATAAATTCCCCTTCAGAATTACTCAAGGCATTTAGCAAAGTGGTTCTGCTCAGGTGGGTCGGTCACTCTGCCTGCTTGCAGCTAGAGGGCACTGCTGCTCCCAGCCATGAAGAATCCTGGCCACTCTGCAGTGGGAAGCTGTTGGGTCACTTACCTTCTCCGTCCTCTCTTGTGGGGGCTCCTTGCAGATGATCCAGCTGCTGACCTGTGACTTACTGCTCTCACTCCGCACCACACTGTGGCAGAAGCAGGCGAACTCCAGCCAGGCCCTGGGTGAGACCTACCACGCCTCGGCCTCTGAGCTGACGGGTTTCCAGCGAGACCTCGGCAGCTTGCGCAAACTGGCCCATGGCTTCAGGCCCGCTTATCGCAAGGTAAAGTCCTGCCTCTTTTCTCCTTCCCATCTGCCTTCCCCTCAGTCCCACAGAGCAAGCAATGTTGGTTTTCAGCCTGCTCTGCGCAGCACCACACTTCCAAATAGTCGCCCCAAAGAAGCTTCGTCACTTGAGTTTGTAAATCTGAAGTGCAGAAGAGGACAGAATGGCCTGGGGCTGGAGATGGTGCATGGAGTTCTCACATCTCCAACAGTATTCAGTCTCTCCCCAGGCGCTTAGTGAGCGAGAGCGACTCCCCTCCGACAGCTGGGTGGGGAACTGGCAATATTAGTCCTGTTCCCAATGGGCAGGTGTCTATATTAGTTAATTGGCCTCCTTTGTGGTATAGACTGCTGAGATTGCCAATGAGAGACTACCCCTCCTGTCCCTAGACGTGACTGCAAGTTAGGATTGAGGCCATTGGCAGAGGGTAGGACAGGGAACCATGCCCTGTCTGTCCATGCTGCTCCTGCTCTGTGGCTAAATGGAGGACTTGGGTTCTGTCATCTGGTTGCCTTTCACTGATTGGACAAAGCACCAGGGAGCATCCTGTGAACACAGTCCTGTAGTGTCCTCAGGGGATGTGTGCGCCATGTGGAAGGGATGGAGGTGAAGGCCTGGGGTTTCTTTCATCTATAATCCCTGTGATCTCCCAGCTCAGGCTGGGCCACTGGGGAGCCGGGTGGGGGAAGAGTCTGTGCAATGTAGGACTCCGTTTACCCATATGCTAAACAGTGGCTGAGAAGTACGGGGCGAACCCTCGTGTCTCATCCGGGGTCCTCCCTCTCTTCCCACTCCATGTCCCTTGTCAGTGCAGGGTTACTCCTTATGGTCTAACCTACACAGCTTTCTCCTGTCTGGTTCTAAATGTGTGTAAACAGTGTGTGTTAAACAGCTAACCCCACTGGCCTGGTTCTTATGGGGACATCAGACCTGTTCTCTGAGATAAGGAACCCTAGGGCTGGGGCCACACCTCTTCCATTTTCTGCCCTGGTTCCTGTGTTGCTGATTTACTGCCAGCCTCTTCCACCCAGCCCCTTCCTCGCCCTCCTGTACCTTGGCAATGTAACAGCTTTGCTTCTCACTCCTTTCTTGCCCCCATTTTGGGACCACTCCGTAGGGAGTGCCAGAGCCGAGGCGCGAGGGGAAACCATGTCCCTGCTTGTGAGCTGGGAGTCTGTCTCACGTGGCGGCAGCGTGGGATATGCAGTATGGACGTAGGATCTTCCCAGTGTGAGGCTGCCCATCGTTGCCTTCTGCTCTCCTCCCCCAGGTGTTCCTGCACGAGGCTACTGTGCGCTTGATGGCAGGCGCCAGCCCCACCCGCACTCACCAGCTGCTGGAGCACAGCTTGAGGCGACGCACCCCCCAGAGCGGCAAACAAGGTCGGTGTGGAAGCAGGCCCCCTGTTGGGAGAGGGATCTGTAGCATTCTTTTGTGCCGTGGGCTCTTTGGCAAGCAGGGAGTTATTTGGCAAGGCTTAGTGTCTGGAACTGAGCTGCCCGGCATGGTGCGTGTTAGCTGAACGGTGCAGGGGTTGGAGGCAGGCTGTGGGATCTGTTAGGTCTTCCTGAAGTCCGTCGCTGAGCTGCTGGGGTTTGTGGGGCTTTGGTGCTCTGGTTCAGGGAAATAGATCCCAGTGGAGCCTGGGATCCCTTCACAGACTCCAGCAGAAGATGGCATCTCACTGGAGACTCCTATATTCTAGCAAAGGAAACCAGGACCCGGGGCTTCAGGTCACAGGGCAAGCCTTAAAATGCTTCTTAAAAACCATCATTAAGCTGAATTTAAGGGGAGCGAACTACCCTTAGGAAGCAGGGAATTCACAGATCAGGGTGAAGTTTAAAGTGCTGATCTCCTAAAGAAAAGCCATCAGCTTTAAAAAAAAAAAAAAAAAAAAAAAAATCCTCTTAGCAAGCAAATGTCTTTGCTCAGGTCACAGTGAACATCCGAGATGACTAATACTGGCACGAGTTACATTTGGAAGCGAGGGCCTGGCCCCTGGTTATAGATCCAGTCCGTGTTTTCCCTGGGATCTGGGTGTTAATCCTGCAATCCTGGCCAAACTGCAGCTCGGGCCACCTCGCCTCGCTGCCTTAAAATAACGCCCTGAAGGCTTCGTCCCATCACACTCGGGCGTGGTGTATTGACCTGCGCAGCTGTCAGCCAGCCCGGAGAAGGCTGCGTTTCCCCTGTGCCGGGTTTGGGCTAGAGCCATGCCAGGCTTGGTCGCAGTGACATTTCTTCTCCTGTGCAGGTGAGCTGGACACGCTGCCAGGACAGAGAGAGCGAGCCACGGCGATTCTCCTGGCCTGCCGCCACCTCCCCCTCTCCTTCCTCTCGTCCCCGGGCCAGCGCGCAGTCCTGCTGGCGGAAGCAGCCCGCACGCTGGAGAAAGTGGGGGACAGGCGCTCCTGCAACGACTGCCAGCAAATGATCATCAAACTGAGCGGGGGCACTGCTATTGCCGCCTCCTAGCCCAGGGGCCGTGCGGCCCAAGTCAGCCTTGTGAGCCGTCAGACTGGACTCTCCCCCCCATTCGAGTCCCTCTTTGGAGCAGACCGTTCTAGATTAGGGCCCTGCGAGTGGAATCACTTGGGCTGGGGAGGGCTCTGGACTAGCCCAGGGTTAGCTTTCCTAGCCATTGGCTGCGTTCAGGCCTGGTGGCAGGACTGGAATCTGGCTAGTGCTGTTCTCGTTTGTGTAACCAGGCCAGCGGCTGCTAGCAGCTCCCCCACTCCCTTGCCCTTCGCTGGGGTTAGAGGCTTTGCCGGCTCAGGAGGAGGGCTCAGCAAGCCCTGAGGACAAAAGTGCCATTTCCTGGTGCTGGGTGGGTCTGTGTTCCGGGGGCTGCTCTCCTCTCCCAGACCCCTCAGGGGAGGGCAGGGGAGCCACCCGGAACCCCCTCCGAGGCAAAACCAGCATCTCAGGCAACTCTCTACCTGCAGGCTGGCTGCCCGCCTGCTCCGGGCTGGCTGGGATGGGGAGGGGAGAGCACTAGTGCTGCCTCCTCAAGGTGGGGCTCACTACACTGTTTTTATGGGACCCTTTTTCTATAGACTCTGCGTGTGTGGGGAGCTCTGGGGGAGGGGTGGTGCTTGGGGCCAGCCCACCCCACCCAGGAAATCTCCCAGTGGTTTTTATACAGTTTTTTATAGCGATGTTTGTTTGTGTCTTTACAAGATGTCGGGAACAGTTTGAGTAGATTTCTCTTCTCAGAACCCCCCGCCCCATGTGCTTCCCCCCTCACAGAGCTACCTCCTGCCTCTGTTGGGGTTGGGAGAGGGCAGAGTTCTAGTGTAAATCCTCAGCAGCATCCATAGTGAGGGCACAAGGGCACCTTTCTCTGGGCTGCGCACATGGTGAGAGACCTAGGATGTGCAGAGACCTGGGCTGAGGCGAAGGGAGAGAACTGTCCCTGCTGGGTTCCCTTCGTTGGCACAGATTAAAACGGGTTTTTAAAAAGAGACGGTCTGATACTTCATTACTCAAAATCCTAGACCTGGTGGTTCCCCCCTGCTCCAGGCCCCTTTGTCCACATCTGTCAGTCTGATCTGCATGGCAGGATGTGCCCCCTCGGGAGGGAGCTTACATAAACCTGGTGTCTGCCATGGTTTGGAGGATCCTGGAGCTGGCTGGATCCTCTGTGTACTAATGCCAAGTCAGGTGACTTTGAAAGAGGGGGAGTGACCCAGTTTTCCCTTTTGTTCCATCCTTCACATTGCCTCTGTCCAAAGACTGTGTGAAATCATTCCTGTTCACACCTGCAATATGGAAGCTAGCGCTTGGCAGGAATGCATTGCTGCTGCTCTGAGTGTGCGTGTGCTGTGTGTATGTGTGTAGCTAGAACTACGCTGGAACTAGGTACAATCCTATCCTGAGCAGGTGCCTGTAGCCCTTCGTTACCCAGCACAGTGTCTCATTGCAGAAGCAGGACTCAAATTTTTGTTAAACCTGTCTAGATTATTCGGTTTTCTGCAGCAACCACCATTGGAGCTTCAGTTACTGCAAAGAAAAGGCTGTTACAATACACGTGGGACCTTCTGCCTCTGTTTTGCAGCGAGCTCCTGGTGAAGGTTTTCAAATGCCACAGAACTAAACACCCTGGGAATGTTGTCCACCACTGCTTTGCTAAGATGTAAACCTTACTGATGTAATTTCGCCTGCCATCAAACCACACGTTCACACTGGTTCCATGCTCCCTGTTATTGAACTGCTGGGCATTCTGCAGTGAAATGCCTCCCCCTGCCCCCGCATCTCTCCCACCCCTTTTGGGGGGCATTTAATGGAAGAGTCATAATTGTAATCATTTCCTCAAAAGAAAATGTCCTTTGTGTCTTCCTAGTGTGTGGGTGGATGCGTTCAAAGGCTCCACTTAGAACTCCTGCTTCGCATTGACGTCAGCAGCCCATGATAAGTGGGACACTCAGGAGTGGTTTTCTTTCTTCTGGTTTCTGGCTCCTGATATCTCGGTAGATCAGTGTACGTGAGATGTCCTATGTGTTGATCATGTTGGCTGCTTCTGTGTTAAACGCACATGAGTACAATAACGTGGTGATACGAGTACCCTGGTAGTTTGGCACAAGAACAGATGCTGCTTTTTATGGCTCGGGACCACAGCTTCTTGGCTCATCAAATGGGACAGAGATACAGCTTGTTTGTGGAGAGCCTCATGCCCACCCACCCCTTCAAGGCAGGATGAAACTAAGACCCTGGTTTCCAAACAAACTACTCCCATAAAGGCTTCTTGCTTTAAAGCCCCAGGCTTTTTAATCTGCCCAGGAATGTATCTACCCATGGCATCCTCCATGTCATTTCAAACCTCCACTGGTCAATCTGCAACGGCAACAGTAGTATACTAGGGAGGGGAGGAGTTCTGCACCCATCCCATGAGTGCCTGGACAAACAGGGAAGTGGTGACCCATCTCCTCCCTTGGTCACTTCATGTAAAGGTGAACAGAACCCTGTACTGGAGTGTTAGCTGGGGGAGGTGGGATGGGCTCCCAGGAGATGTTGAGGGCAGTACTGATAGCTTAAGGACAGTGCAGGCTGCCCTTGTGCAAATGGTCCATGCATGATGTTTGTTCTTTACACCTGTGGCACTTCTTCAGGTGTGAGGTTCCTCTCTGTGCCTGTTTGTGTGCTGTTATTTATGGACCCGCTGTCTGTCTGTTCCCCCTCCAATCTTTTTCCGTGTATACACTGTAATATTTGGGGCGGGGGGGGGGCTATGGATGTGAAAAACTGTTTGTTTATCCAACGGATATTAGGAGTAGGGACACTTTGCTGTAAAAGATATAGCTGGTGATGGCTCTAGGGAACCATTTCTGCTCTTTGAGAGGTGCCCAGTTATGTACCCTGTCCCAGTGCTAGAGAGCAACTGTTGCCTAATAAAGACCCATGGTACCACCTGGCCCTGTGTATGGTGTATTTATTAATAGCACCCCCCCTCCCCAATCCATGCTGCTTTTAGCAGTGGTAAGACTGAATAGCTTTTAAACTCAGCAGTGAAAGGGGTTGGACTAGAAATGGCCAAACCACCAAAGTTCTTAAAGGGGAGTCGCTTCATAGAAGTATATGCAAGGCCCAGTGCTTATCTAGACATCTTGTCTGCTAAACTAGGCTGGAAATCTTGCGATGAAGCACTTCCTACTGCTCACCACACCAGGAATGTAAGCAAGAGCAGCATTTCCTAGTAGTTTGGGGTTCTTGCTTTTGTGGAACCTGCCAGTACAGCACACCAGATTGCACTAATGGTCTGTCTGGTCCAGGATCTTGTCTCTGCCAGTGGTCATCACCAAATGCTTCAGGGGTGGGTGTAAAACCCTGTAATGGACAATTATGAAATAACATGCTCGTAGGGGAAACTTTTGCTTCACCCCCATTATTCCTGCTCTTTGATCCCTTAGTTTCTTATATAGCCCCTTGTGAAGGGCTTCTGACAAAGCTTTTAAAAATCCAAATTAGAACAATGCCTTCTCCTTTATCCACTGTTTTGTCCACATGCTCAAAGAATCCTAGTTGATGAGGGCTGTACTTTCCTTTTTGAAAGCCCTGCTGGCTTGTCCCATCACATAAATCTACGGCTTCATTTTACTTGTAATTATAGCTTTCAACTAGTTGTCCTGGTGGTCTGAAACTCCTAGGATCACCTCAGTGCTTAAGGTAGGCACCGCATTTGCTATAGTAGCTGATCTTAACAAGTGGATGTTTTGGTTTGCAGCTCATCTACTTCAGTCTTAAATACCTTTTAAATACAGTGTGTATCCTCTGGAGCTCATGAATTGGTGGTCTTGAATCTAGCCATTGTTCTGGCTTCTTCTCCTTGGATATCTTGTGCTTCATCTTAGCCACATGAAGAGCAGTTTGGGATAGACATCTCCCCCAACCTCCTCTAAGTGTTGGACTGATGCAAAGAAATGCTTTAGTCTCCTTTTCTCCCTTTATGTTTTGGGAGTCAAGCAGATTGAAGCAGGAAGCCTGAGGATCAGAGAGACACATCACACACACACTTCTCTCATTTTAATGTTGTCAGTTATTCTTCAAATTTCTCTTGTAACCCACCTGATTTCCATTTTACCTGCCATTGTTTGTCTGGTTATTGGCTTCACTAGGGCTGGATTTCCATTCTCTGAAAGCTGCTTGTTTGACTCAAATAACCTCTTGAAGCTTGCCATTTAGCCATACTGGTTTTATTCTCCTTGCCTTCCTATTTCCTTGTTTGGTTAGGGGTATGCCTAACTTCTGTGACTCCGTTAGAGTTGCTGACCTAGCCTCCATGCAGACCCCAGGTGTCTTAATTTCCTTTTTGTGTGTCTTTGACTAGCTTCCTCATTTAAAAAATAAAATGGAAAAACTTCTAAAGCTGTGTCTGTGCTATGGTTTGTCTAATTCCTTCCCTACGAGTGTTGAACTTAATTAAATAGGCCCAGATTCACACAGGTATTTAGTTTCCTAACTTCCAATGAAATCAATGAAAGTTGAGAGCCTAAATGCCTTTTGGGGAAGTGAGCCTTTGTGATCACTATTCCTTAGTGGGTTTGCTGTTTGTGGACCAACTCAAGAGTAACCTCTGCTCTTGGGTGCTTTAGAACTAGCTGTTCCAGAAACCATTGGGAAATGGCTTTTCTAGCCTTTAGCTGGCTGGGAGCTTTAACCACTTATGAGCAGCTCACTGGAGTTGCCCATTGTTATGTTTGACTTAGTTCCTTTGTCAATCAATCTTAACAAGGTGCACCTGCTATCCTTTCCTGCATAGGTAGTGATATAACCCTCCTAGCATGTTTGTGCTCTTATTGGGGTCTGTACCCAGGCAGCTACTACAGCATTTCCTTTCCCTTGTGAATCTTGTTTCATCAAGTGCTGGGGCCTCTTGGGACCTGTGTAAATGGAAAATGAGGTGGCGGGTGGTTGGTGAGAGAGGGCCCTTAGGACAATAGCTAACTTCCCTCTTTCCCCCCCCCCCCCCAAACATCAAAGAAGGAGCTAGTCTAGGTAAAAATCCAACCCAAGATTTCACCCAAAACTGAGTCGTTTGCTAGCTCTGCAGCTTTACAGCAGTTGACGTCTGATTCTAATTGTACGTACCTCAGGTGCAACCTGTACATGTGCCCCTGTCAATGTGCCTCTATCCTTCAGAAACCTGCTGTAGCTCCAATAGCAGTTTATTCTGGGGGGCTGATGTCAGTTGCACTGGTGCTGTGTGGGTGGTGGGAAAAGCTCCACACTAAAGCTGGACAGAGACCTCTGCATTTGTTGCAGGTTTCTGAACTGCAGCCAGACATGGTGGTAATTAGCATTTACGCTCTCTAGGCTCTTCTCTTCCCTGGTGAAATGAGCTCCAGCCTAGTCCTTGGTTGCAACTCAGGACTTCCTCTCTGAAATCTCTCAGCTGCAGGGCAGGGCCAGGCCCCAAGACCCGTGTCCCTCTCCTGTGGCTGGGGCCATGAGTCACCCCTGCTTGGAGGAGTCCCAAGCGCCCCCCTCCTGGGCCAGCAGCAGCTGTGCCACACCTCCCCTCCCCAGATCCCAAGCCACTGCAGGGAAAAGTCTCAGCAGGCTGCCTGTGGGGGCTACACAGCTCCCCCCACCACACCTGCCTGGGACCTTTCCCTCACCGAGGGGCTGCTCAGCACCTTCTTCCTCTGTCCTTTCTACCCTCCCTCTTCCACATGCTCCTCAAAGTCACGCCTTCACAAACTTACCCAAGGCCCCTTTGGCTTTCAAAGCACCTCTTCAGGGCTGCAGCTTCTCAGGCCCATAGATCCTTTCAACGCGCAGGGGCCAGACATTCCAAACTCAGCCCTTTTCAGGAGGGAATACGCTGCTTCTGGACATTGGTGCCCAGGAAGAATTCCTGTTACTCATCCCCGTTACTCTTTTCCTGATGGATTTACCTCACTGACGTTTCTTTACCAAGCAGAAACTAGGCACCAGCTGCTGGCTCTCTTTGCAAATGGATGCAATCAGACTGAGCCACTCGGTGCTCGTCAGCAGATTCCCCCACCCAAAAGCAATGCTGTGACTTGGATTTGAACCGAGGTTGCTGCAGCCATGGCACAGAGTACTAACCACTATACAATCATTGCCAGCTTTCAGCTGATGAAGCAACAGAGGGGGAAATGCTCAGTTCTGTGCTCTTGGGGCGGCCACCTACCTCACCTAAGGCCACAGCTATTTTTCAAGTCTCCCCATTACTGTCATAGTTAAAATTGCAACAAAAGGAAAAAAGACAGGAGGCCAGCCTGCTGCCTGTCTGCTTTTCTCTCTTCCTCACCCCTTCACCAGCTGCCACCACGTTAGCCTGGGCGATGGTCCTCATGCCCTTGGTCAGAGTATTTCCCTTTGTGACTCTGAAGCGTGCCCCGACGTGCAGGTCTTAAAAAGCTGGGCTCAGTGGCGGAGGTGATGTAGAGGCTTTTGCTAGGGCAGGGCAAGCAGGCTGGGGTAGTCTTGCAGGCTAACTGTCTCTTTGGAGGTGAAAATCAACACTGCAGTGGGGTGTGAATGGAGGTTGCCATAGAAGGAGGAGGTGAGGAATGTGCTGGCAGACAAGGCATTTCTTTCTCTTCATTTTAAAGGCAACATCCTCCCCATCAGAATCAAATTCCCATCTCCCACATGACAGGCAGGGATATTCACCTCTATACTAACAAGGAACAGGGCAGAACCTTTCTCTCCACAGAACTCTTACAGGCCAGCTGTGGCCAGCTTACACAGCATCAAGGGCCTCACTGGGCAACAACTCCCCTTGCTCTCTTCTCCTTTCCCAGGGCAATAGCAGCCCTGGGAAAAGCCCTGTCCCTTCTCACATGCAGTTGCCTCTCACTCTTGTCAGAAGAAGCTTTTGATATGCCCCATACAGGTTCCAGGGCTGCTGAGGAGGCAGTATTTGCTACTCAGCTTCCTGGGTCCATCAGTAATGTCCCTGGAGTCCAGAGCGACTGCTGATAAACCCAGTAAGTGAAATAGTACATACCGCCGCCTCAGCCACCCCAAAACCTGCATGGAGCATAATTAAGCAAAATTTCCCCCCCGCCCCCCAAGAAAACCAACCAAACGAAAAAGCTCTGCAACCAGGGATCCTGTGGCAGTGGCCTCCCCTAGCCTATTATACCCACCGCCAATGAGGAAGGCTGAATATGAGAGCGTTTTCAGGAAGCTATCTTGTGCAGTGTTGTTGAATTCACGTTAAAGAGAAGATAGGCTCCCAAAGTTACATGACTAAAAGCTATTCTTTTTATAACCAATCTGTTTACAATAAAAGCTATGGTGTGCATTAGCTGAAATGAGAGAAAGCTGATTGGTTAAATATGTTGTTTTTCTGGTCCCAGGCTGTACCGCTTATACCTTGGTTCTGAACACATACATTCCCCATACCAAGCGGGGGTAAAAGTACCTCCCAGGTTTGAACCAGGGTAGAACACTTATGACTTGTCCTTTGGGAGGTTCCAGTACTGGCCTTTGAGAATAACTCCTTATGTGTTGGAGGTAAAACACTCCTATGTCCTAATGCTGACAGTCTTACTATCTACTTAAGCCAAAACTTACTTCAGCTAATGCAAGGTGTTATGGGATACTTGGCATAAGTGAAAAGGGTTATAAGAAGCCACAGGGTCGTGCATGTGTGAGTATGAAAGTGGGTTAGGGCTGGGGTACTAACGCTTTCTTGCTTCCTTTGAGTGACGTGGGAGCAGTCCCAACACTCACCGCTGTTATTTTATTTTTTTTATTAATAAAGCTTTAAAACTTAGACACTTGGTGTGCTCCGTCATCTCCTCCCCTAAAGATCCTGTGGCCTCAGCCTGATCACCTGATGCCCTGGGCAGCTTGGTAACAGAAATCTGTCATGCTGTCTATGCTGCAAAGCACTAGGGCTCATACCCTGGGTCCCAGCTTAACTTGAGCTCATGCCCTGCAGGGTCCTGGAACCCTGGTTCTGAGCCCTGGGTTAGCACAATTGTAGTGTAGATGCAAGGGAAGGAGGGGCTTAAGCTTAAACTCAGGCTCAAGCACAGGCTTACACTGCAGTGTAGACATACCCATAGAGCCAGATGCACCGATTGGAATAAAAATAACTCAACATCACCCAGTTTATTCATGATTTAGGTCAGCAAGCAGGAAACCTTGATTTAAATTGTTTTTTGCGCTTATACATTTTAGTTATTTTCCTAGATGAAGGTTGACTTTTATTGTTTGGTAACCACTGACAGGGTAACAAGCCTTGTTACTGAGGAGGAAGTGGTAGATGTATTATCTTGACTTTAGTAAAGCTTTTGATACTGTCTCTCATGATTTTCTCATAAACAAACTAGGGAAAACTAGCCTACATGGAACTACTATAAGGTGGGTGCATAACTGGCTGGAAAACCGTTCACAGAGAGTAGTTATCAGTGATTCACAGTCAAGCTGGTAGAGCATATTGAGTGCGGTCTGGTTCTGTTCAACATCTTCTTAAATGATTTAGATAATGGCATAGAGAACACACTTATAAAGTTTGTGGATGATCCCAAGCTTGGAGGGAATGCAACTGCTTTGGAGGATAGGATTGAAATGCAAAATGATCTGGACAAACTGGATAAATGGTGTGATGTAAATAGAATGAAATTCAATAACGACAAATACAAAGTACTCCACTTAGGAAGGAACAATCAGTTGCATGTATACAAAAAGGGAAATGACTGCCTAGGAAGGAGTACGGCAGAGAAGGATCTGGGGGGTTATAGTGCATCGATCGCTAAATATGAGTAAACAGTGTAACCCTGTTGCAAAAAAAGCAAACATCCCAGAATGATGTTTGCATCAGCAGGAGTATTGTAAGTGACACAGGAGAAGTAATTCTTCCACTCTACTCTGTCCTGATAAGGCCTCAGCTGGAGTACTGTGTCCAGTTCTGGGCACCACATTTCAGAAAAGATTTGACTTTCTCCAATTTGTCCGCAAGGAGAGGAACAAAAATGATTAAAGGTCTAGAAAACATGACCTATGAGAGTGAAAAATGGTTCTAATTAACCTCTGAGAATAGGACAAGAAGCAATGAGTTTAAATTGCAGCAAGGGAGGTTTGAGTTGGACATTAGGAAAAACTTCTTACATGTCACGGTAGTTAAGCACTGGAACAAATTGCCAAGGGAGGTTGTAGAATCTCTGTCATTGGTGGTTTTTAAGAATAGGTTAGACAAACACCTGTCAAGTTACGGTTTAGTAGTTATTGGTGCTGCCTTGAGTGCAGGGGACTAGACTAGATGACCTCTCGAGGTCCCTTCCAGTCCCACTCTTCTGTTTGTTTTTGTTTTTTTTAATATATTAATAATACATATATAAGCCCAGCATATATTGGTCAACACAGAGTACTTCTCTCTGCTGTAGTACGTAATCCACCAGGCATTTAGTTCAGCAGAGACCATCCCTAACACAAAGTACTGGTAAAGGGGCCACTCTGAAAGAGCCTCGCTCCTGTTGTAAGACAAACGCAGCAAGAGAGGGGAGGATCAAAGTTAATTACATTTGCTATGCCTGCAGCCACGAGAGGGCAGTAGAAATCTAGCAAAGAAATAGCATGTGAACACTGCAAAGGAAGGACTGCAGCTAGCTGGGAATTTTTCACCAACTAATTTTTTTTTCGTCAGCCCACACTGATTTGCTGGTTTTGATGAATTTCTCAACTTGAAAACATTTTGAAATTTTTTTTGCAACTGTCTGTTTAGTTTTAACTGGAGCTTTTCATTTCAAAAGCTGTCTTCTAGTTAAAAACTACGTTTTGTGTATCTATTTAAGCTAATTCTAGTACCATTAAACAGAAGTGATTAAATCAAACCGAAACACTTTGACCCAAAGCAATTTTTCTGGGGGAGGTCAAGAAAATTGAGCTCTTGATTTTTTTTTGTCCTGGTTCAGTGTGGGAAAAGTTTCCTACTCAGGTCTATTAAAGACTTCCAGTGCTACTACCATGAAAGGAAGAGCTTGTGCTACATCTGATGGGTTTCTCTGGGGATGGTTTTGAGGGTCATAAGAATGCAGTGGTGCCTGGGTACCGGTGTGTGCTGATGGGTTGAGCAAATCTGGGCTTTTGCCCCTGCCCATCTCAGTGTTTCTGATTAGTACAGTGCTGTACGTTGTAACAGGCATGTCTGAACGCCCTGCAGCAGTGGCCAACTTGTTCACAATGGATCAGTGATGATCTACACAGCTGGGGTTGGAGCTGCACCAGCATGGAAGTCTGGTCTCCCTTGGGCTTTCTGAGCAGTAATGATCAGGACGCTAGCAAAGGCTTGGGAGGAGTGGAGGCGGTCTCCAAGGAGGCTGATGTAGCTGGGGCCTCTGTTGTCGGGTGCAGAATAACTCTTCAGCTGTGCAAGTTGAGTTTTATGTTGCGCTCATCGTTATGGTAGGAGAGCCCTGGTCACCAGATTTCTGTGTGTAGCCATTTATTCTAACTGGTGACTGCCCAGTGACTCTGTGCTCTGATTGTGGACTCTCAAGTTAAGAAGGGTGGTGCCTGGTTAGATCTTGCTTGGGAGAGCTGTGCTGCAAACCAAGTACTTCCTAAGCGGTGGTAGCAATTCATGCTCAGGCGTGCTGAGGCAGGAGGTCGCTCATTCAGGGGCACTGCTCCCAGCGGTGCTGTGTGTCAGACGAGCTGGGACTCAGCCTCTGACCCTGGCTTGCCAGTAAAGATTTTATGGCACTTTCACCAGGCTGGTGTGTTAGCCCTGCAGAACTGGCCATCGGCCCCTCGCTCTGATAATTCCATTGTCTGCCTAGAGCCCCTCAGCTAACCTCTCTTGGAGACCTCACTTCCTGCTCCAAAGTGCTGTGCAGCGTCACCCACAGGACAGGACGGCAGCCTGCTCCCCCAGAGGTGGCTGCATTTCGGGATGCCGGCCTACTCTGCACAGTGGATTGGGCACTGTGGGATGGAAAGTGCCGTTGAACTGTAAGCCGTTCTCATTAAAAAATGACGGAGCGTTCTTGTGAGATTCCACTGAGAGCCCCCCCACCCCCTTTCCCCCGCTCAGGAAGCGAAATCAGGTTGGCGGAGTGTCGCTCTTTGTTCGGAGGGTCTGCGCCTGTTCTGCTATTAAAGATTAATACTCCGGGGGGACTCCCTGGTGTAAGATGTTAGAATGAGGACAGGCTGCTCTGGGCGCTTGCAGCGCTCTGACTTCGGTTTTGTTGCTGGGATTTTTTTTGGCGGGGGTGGGTGGGGGGTGATTCATTGCTGCTCCCTCGTCCCAGCTGTGCAGGAAACCACCAGCAAGGTGCAGCTGCCCTGAGAGAGCTGATGGGGCAGGGGCCTGCTGTCACCCTCAGGGTAGCAGTTGCCTGACAGCTGGTACGTGTGGGTGAGGGGCACTGAGCCGCTCCTGGGAGGCCTGAACGCTGCGCTGGCCCGGTGCCAATGCCAGCCTTTGATTTCTGCCACCACGAATTGGCAGGGGACGGATGGGGAAGGAGGGAGAAACGACTGATTGGAGCAGCACGTACCTTCCCCATGGCTCCTTGCTCCTGGGCCATGCTTTGTATGGCACGGTGCAATACCGATGCCTCTCACAAACTGTGGGGGCGGGGAGTTGAAGAATCCCCCCCACCCCCCGGGCCTTTTCTCCATCAAAGGCTCTGCAGCCTAGTGGGGGGAGCAGGGCTCTATTCCCGTCCTGAGAGTGATTCACTGCGTGACCGTAGCACGTAACTTCTTGCCTGCCACAAGTGGGTCTGACTGTCCCTTGCAGAGCATCGTGAAGGGCTCAGCCAGGGCGGGTGAAGTGCTCCCGGGTGCCCCAGGGTCAGGCGCTCCGTACCTGCCGTGGTTTACGAGGAAGCTGTTGTGCTGCAAAGGGCCCAAGCGGCTGTCTCCTCCCTGGAGAACCGGTGTGTTAACAAAGGCAGGGGCAGCTGCTGGTTGGAGGGCGAGGAGTGAGGGACCCCAGGTCCGATAGGACCAGTCAGGCTGTGGTGGGGGTGAGCTAGTGCCAGGCTGGCACTGGGCTAGGCCTGGCCCGGGGTGTGAGCTGGGCTCAGGCTGTCCCTGGTAGAGGCAGGAGCTGGGCCTTAGATGCCTGTGATCTCAGGGGCCCAGGCAAGGGGCCCGCATGGCGGCAGGGCAGGGCATGAGCAGGTGCTGGGCTGGCCATGGGGCGGGGTGTGAGCTGGTACTATGGCCAGGGGTTGGGCTCCAAGCTGGTGCTGGCCTCAGGGGTGAGCTGGGCCTGAGATGAACATTCACAGCTGCTCCACGTCCTGCTGTAGCCTGTGTAGCTTTACATATGGCACCGAGCAGAGGTTGCATCCTCCCACATTGCTAAGGATGGCTCCTGAGTCCAGCCAATCTGTCGCTGCTGTCGCCCCACCGCTCCTGCTCCCGCCAGCCGGCCCCCCTGGAGCGGGACATGGGGGCTGAAAAGCACACAGGGTTTTATACAGCGCCGGAATAGCTGACTACACTATTTGCAGCCAGCTGGCCCCTGACCCTTGCATGCTGTCGTGTGCCTGGCTGCTGCTTGGACCTCATAGCAGGAACCTGCCCCCAGCCGATCAGCTGGAAACACCTTGCTCAGATTGACAGTATCCAGGGGCCAGGTGTGGCCAAGGGCCCTGGAGGGCTAGGTGCGGGCGTGGCTGAAGTGGGGCTATGTGATAAGTGTAGCTGCACCTGTGTGACCTATAGACTTTAAGGTCAGAAGGGCCCATTATGATCGTCTAGTCTGACCTCCTGCACAACGCGACCAGGACATACAAACTCTGCACTGATCCGTCCATTCCCATTAGCGGCAAACCCGCGTTTGCCCTTCTCTATGTTTGGAACTTAAAGCTGCTGCAGCTTGACCAAGCGCTGGCTCCTACCCATGGTCAGAGCTCCTTCGGAGGGGGGCTGATGTGGCCATGGCTGGCTGCGGTGTGGGGGTGGGGACTTTGAAGGCATCTGTTCAAGGGCTGCTGGCGCTGGCAGGAATGTGTTTAAAATGCAGAATGCTTTCCCTGCGGGCGTTGCTCCATTTGTCACAAGCGGAGAAAGAACAGACCCACCCTTTAGGGGACATGATTAATCCTGGGTGCCCCAAGTGGGTGGGAGCTCTCTCAGCTGAGCACGTGCTGCACTGGGGAAGCAGAGTTATGGGGTGTGTAAAGCAGCCGGTGCTGGGGGAAGTCGGGCGTTGATTGCCACCCAGACCCATAGCGCTCCTCTGGGCACGGCTCTGGGGGATGGGGCTTCCTGGCCTGCTCACCTTCTTCCGTCCCAGGGCTGAGATGAAGGCCCAATGCGCCCTTCTTCAACCTTTCTGCTGCTGGGAACAGCATAAGGCCCACGACTCCCTTGCCCTATGGGAGACCAGAGTGCAAATCTCTGCCTTGACCCATGCCACAACCTTCCTAATAGGCTGGGCATGCACCACCCTCCCTGTACACAATGGGTGGGGGCAGCGCAGGCTCTCAATGGGGACAGCTCTACCCTTAGTCACTGACATGGTCTCACTTCCCCACTGCAATCAGTGTGGGGGAAGTGTCCCAACCCCACCCACTGACCCAGCTCCATTACCCCTCAGCCTCAGGCTGCTCACGTGTTGCTGTGACGGGCTGGTGCCTGGTGCTGAGAGACGCTGAATGAAGCACAGCTGGGCTGAAGGGCTGCAGTTACTTATGTGCCCCTGCCCCCAAGCCAGTAGGGTGGAGGGGAGGCCGCGTGGCCCTATGTCACAAGCCCTTGTGGGGCAGGGAAGTCCTGTTTTGCCCCTTACTAAAGCCCGCAAGGCTTCAATGCTGGTGTAGCTCTTCCTGAGCCCTGGGGCCTAACGCTGCCAGAGGCAAAGGGGCGGCTGGATGTGTCTAGCTGAAAGAGAGGCCCTCAGGAACGCTGCGCACACCCCCCGACCTGGGAGCACAGGTCTGCACATGCACAACAGCCACTGGACACACACTCAGGCTGGCAACAGGGGCACTTTTATTTCTGTAGGAGGCGGGGGCAGAAAGTAGGACTTACAAACAAAAATGACCCAGGGCTGGCAGGACACAAGGGTTGAGCCCCCGTGGCCGTGGTCCTGGCATGCGGCCCTGCCCCTCGTGCAGCCAGTGCCCTGGTTCTGCTCTGGCTGTCCGTGGCCGGGCTGTCCTACCCAGCCCTCTCTCGCGTTGCCCTGTCACAGCCAGTTGCACGGCTCAGGCGTCTGGGGGTGGGGGTGGTATTTATTGCTAAGGGGTCCAGCGGCTCAAAGGACCCAGGGCTGGAATGAAGAGAATGGGGGGGAGAGGAGTCTTTCCCCTTTGGGGCGTCAGTCCAACCCCCAGCCCCCACTTGGCAGCTTTGCCAGCTGATTGCTGCGTGGTGGCTTTATTCCAGCATCCGCCGGAGGGGCCAGGTGGCTGCAGCGCTCTCTGCCTCACACACCTGGCAATTGGCACTGATTGGCCTCCTTGTTCGCAGCCTCAGCAGAGGCCAAGAGCCAAAGGGGCCTTGATGCGGCAAAGCCCCTTGGTTTACAAAAAAGGCCAGTTTGGGCTGGGAGGGAGAGTGTGGTGTGGTCGCCTGCGCTGCAGGGCTAAGCCCAGCCTCACCCACTGCAGGGCTTGGGCTGGCACAAGGCCTAAAGTCACTTAATATCCAGGCATCAGAAACAATATGGAAGCCCCAGTTCACCAAGGGGAGGAAGGTGGGCACCCGGCCTGGCCTCAGCATGAAGTGGGTATGCAGCCCTTGGTGGGGGTCTGCACTGGCTGTCACTGGGGGTGCACATGGGCCCACTGCATGGGCTGGTGCCAGAGGATGCAGCCCATGGTGCTAACACGCCTCCGCCCCCCCCCCAGGATTGAGCAGAGGTTCATGCCTATTGGAGGCTGTTCAGTGCATTGTGCAAAGGGCATGTGCCACCGTGCAGCAACCAGAGCGCAGCAGGAAGGAAAACTGGCAGCTCTTTGTCAGCTCCTGCAAGGCCCTAAACTTTGTGTGAACGTCAAATCAGCAGGGGGGGAGGCAAGCTGGGACTAATAGAACATTTTTGTTCCATTTTTCTTCCCGCTCGTCTCTCTGCAGCTCACTGTTGCCTTGTGGACAGATGAAGGGGTGGCGGGGAGTGATGGGGGTAAAAAGGTAACCCAGTGTGGCATGTTTACCTTAAAAAAAATAAAATAAAAAAATAGTAACTGGAGATAAACCCATCTCCTGGAACTGGAAGAGACCTTGAGTCCAGCCCCCTGCCTTCACTAGCAGGCCCAAGTACTGATTTTTGCCCCAGATCCCTAAGTGACCCTCTCAAGGATTGAACTCACAAAGCCTGTGGTTAGTAGGTCAATGCTCAAACCACTGAGCTATCCCTCCCTGCTATGTTCAGTAGCTGGTCCAGCTAAGAGGTGTTGCTGCTCATCAGAGGAGCTGTCCTCTAGCTCAAGCATTAGTGGCTTATTATTCTGGTGCTGAAGGTCCCCCGTTCACACCTGACCTCAGCAGCATCACCTGTGCCCACCCTGCAAGCTGTATTTGTGGTTTGGCCCTGCCAATGGCCAAGCATGTGCTTCTTGTCCAGGGAGTAGAAATACAGCTGCAGAGAGGGACTGCTCAGGGGAATGGCACCCTTAGGGGGCTAGCACTCCGCCGGGCAGACATTAGCCACACACCTGGCCGTGGTACAAAGCCCAATGGAGCAGAATTAAGGAAACAAAGAGCGACAAGGGCAGCAAGTGAGTGACACACACACACAGGTGACTAGAAAAGCCCAGCCCCTGCAAAGGGACGAGCAATGGGGCTGTTTCCCCAGGCTGACAGCTGCAGTGGCTTTTCAAACCTATGCCAGGGGTGGGTCTAAACGGCTTGGGCACAAAGGAGATTGACCACCTCCATGGTGGACCACGATGAGTGGTTGAACATGGTCAGGGAGACATGGGCTGACCCAGCCTGAGACCCTCTGGATACAGTTCCATGGGGCTGGGCAGTGGCTGCTGGGTGGGGCTGTGACCCAGGTAGCCGGCGTGTGCAATAACTGCTGGTAGGGGTGTGACTGAAGCCCAGCAGCTCCAGCGCTAGCAGCAAGCCCAGCGGCCAGCTTGGCACTGCTGCCTGCTGTGGAACTTGTACGAGTGGAGAGGGGAACACGGCTGGGCCCGGGGCAGAGGCGTGGGGGAAAACGACACAAGGTTGAGGGGGAAGGAGTGAAGCGCATGACACCTATGGCCATCACACCTAGGCTCTGCTCTGGAGCCACAACTCCATCCCAAGCCCCACACGCTCTGCTGGGCTGTAACCTGGCAGGAGCAACCGTCAGGGCCTGGTGCTGGGCAGTAGCTGCAGCCAGAAAGGCTCCATGGAACATGCGATGCAGCCAGGCCATGGAGCCTACTCACTGAGACAGCTTTGCACCCCCTTTAAACCAGCATGCCCCCATCAGTCCCCGCCTGAGCTGCCAAAGCCAGTGCTCAGCCTTGCCCCTGCTGGCAGAAATGTCCCACAGAAACTAAAAATAATGGTCCGCGCCCCCCGTCCCCGCAACCTCAGCCAGCAGTCACTGTTTACATAGGACCTATATTTTGCTACTGTGCATCCAGCAGGGGCAGCCCTGCATTCACCTACTGACCCACAGCCCTGGCCTGCGGGAGCTAAATGCAACAAGCACTGTAGGGTCAGCTAGGCCTTCATTCGAAACATTCAAAAATGGGTGTAAGAAAAATCCCCACCCCCACTCAGCGCTGGTGCCTAGCGTGTGCAGGGGAGCGAGCTGAGCTGGCAGTGAAGGGAACCGTCAAACTCCTTGTGAGCCCTTGCCAGCTGCCCTTTTGTACAGTTCGTTTATACTGGCATGACTGGTGGTTGTGGGCCCTTGTTTAAAACCCACGTGGCGGGGCAGAGGGAGGGGACGGGTTACACGTGCGAACCCAATGGGCCTTAATGGTTATTGCAATTGCTTGTCTCACATCTCCCACCTGTTGTCCTTCCTCTCGGGGGTGGGGGAGGGTGGTGCCTTTCCCCTGGCTCCCGTCAACATTGACCGTTCTGGTACAAGTGTGATGTGATGGACAGGTGAACTGGAAACAACAGCCGTGCATCAATCACAGGGCAACATGCATGCCTGTTTCACCATGCACGTTATCCGCGTACTCTCAGGAGGTGTGGGCACCTGTGCTGGTGGGTATTTCCCCCACCTTCCTCGCCCCTCCTGACACCCAGCCTAGTGCCATCAGCTATAATGGAGAAGCACCTCTGGTACTTTGCTAGCTGGTGGTCTGGGCTGGCAAGACCGTTAGCCCCAGAGGCTGCTGGGACATAAAAAGAAAAGATGGAGGTTCTTTTTAGACAGTGACCTCAGTCTTGCTATTGGTGGAGAAGGGCCGCGAGGGCTGGACATAGTGGGTGGGCGTCTGGCTGAAGACCTCCGGCAGCTTCTCGACGCTGAACTGGCGCTTGTTGGCATAGATCTGTCGGCGGACATCAGGGGGGTGGTGATGGCTGGGGTCCCAGCCTCCCTTGAAGGCAGGGCTGGCCACCAGTGGGTGGGCATTGGTTTTCACCACTTTGGCCTTCTGCCCGGGTGTAGCCAAGCCAACCAAGGCGCAGCTGTCGTGCAGGGGAGGCATGTCTTTCTGATGCAGCCCCATGGGTGGGAAGGACAGAGGACCAGGCGGAGGCATGTCCACCATGGGAAACCGCTTGTAGAATTCTTCGGGTGCACTCTCTGCAGGGGAAAGCAAAGCAAAGGGCAGGAAGTCAGACAGACAGGGAACACACACGCCTTCCTGAGCTGTACAGGAGCCTTCCACGTCTCTGCCTGCCAGGATGGCTCTCCTCCATGCATGTCCCCACCTCTCCCTACCTGGGCTTCAGCTCTGCTGCGAGGGAAAGAACCTTGGCCATCTCAATCTCTGGCCCCTGCTCCATGAATGCAGCAGCTTCCCTTGCTCAGCCTGCTCCAGGCCCCTTTCCTTCACTGACGCCTGTGCTGAACCCCCACCCCTGAGCGAAGCTTTGCTCGAACTCAGCACACACGCCACTTGCAGCCCCTGCCTCTCTCTCCAGGCCTGCAGAACTGCCAGAGGAGGGGGCTGCGCTGCTCTCCCTAACAGCAGCAATGGTGTCCCATTTCCTTCCCTCTGGCCTTGGGGAAATCACAGTCACTCCTGCCATGGGATCAGGGGAGGGAGGAGCTGAAGCAAAGACAGAGGAAGCACTTGCTGATGAAGCAGCCCTGTCCAGCCCCTGGGCCAGCGATGCGGTGGCAGCACATACCTACGGCCTTGAGCGTGGCATACTTGGCGTAGTCCGGAGCTTGGTGGGGCATGGTGCTCGTCATCTGCAGCCGGTTGCTGTGAGCATGTGGCAGCCCCATCTGGGGGGCGATGGGGGTGCTGACCACAGCATTATTCAAGTGCATATTGTCTGGAAATGCAAAGAAAGATTCTGGGAGGGAAGGTTTAAGGGGTCAGGGAGTCAGAGTCTAAGGCCAGAGAGGACCATTAGATCATCTAGCCTGTCCTCCTGTTCACCACAGGTCACTCCATTTCACTTGGCTACCCCAGTACTGAGCCCAGGAACGTGTGCGTGGCTACAGCACAGCTTCGAGAGAGGCCTCCAGTATTGATCTGAAAGCAGCAAGAGCCTGAGAATCAACCACTTCCCTTGGTAGATTGTCCCAATGGTTTCATTCCCTCTCACTGATAAAAATCTGTGCCTTAATTTTAATCTGAATTTGTCTGGCTTCAGCGTCTAGCCATTGGTTCTTGTTATATCTTTCTTCACCACATTAAAAAGCCCGTGTGTTCTCCCTGTGAAGGTTCTTGTGCACTAATCAAGTTACATCTTCTTTTGGCGACGCTACGCAGACGGCACTCGTTAAGTGGCTCACTGCAAGACATCTCCTCCCGCCTGTCAATCCTTGGTTGTTGCTCTTTTCTGCACCTTCTCCAACTTTTAAACATTCTTTTTAAACTGCCGACCCCAGAACTGGATGCGGTATGCCAGAGTCAGTCTCACCAGGGACATACACAGAGGTAAACTCATCCCACCCCGTTTATACACCAAAGGCGCGTAATAGCTCTTTTTGCCACAGCATCGCATCGGGGGCTCATGTGGACTCCTCACTCCTTTTGCGCGTCACTGATTTCCAGGATAGAGTGGCTGGCCTGCCTTCCTTGGTTCTAGTTATATATATTTGCATTTAGCTGCATAAAAATGCATTTTAATGTTAACAAGCTCACCCTTCCCCCACCCTGGCCTCAGGTTTGGCTACACCCTTCCCCCATGCGTCCCCACAGTCTCCCCTGAGCAGTCAGACATCTGTGCTGAGAGCAAACATCACCACCTGCCTCGTGGGACTGGACACCTGGGAGGATTGCTCAGGGAACCTTCCATGGCTGTGGCTCTGGTGACACTCTGTCCCCAGATCAGGAGAGGCCAAAAGCCCTTTGTAACCGACTGCTGTTTGGTGGCTGGTGTGAAGGGCGAGTTCCCATTCCATTGCGACACCCACAGCCCTGACACCGCCATTCCCGGCAGCACTAACTGGCCCCCTCAGCAGAGAGACCAGTGGCTGAATGGGCCACAGGACCTGACCTCCCGTCACTCCTAGCAACAGTCCCTTGCTGTGGGCCATGTGAGTGCAAAGCTAGGAGAGTGGCTGCCCATCTACCTGGTAGACTTCAGTCTCCAGGCTCTTGGTTGGGAGACATTCACCAGCGGTAACTTCAGATCAAAGCGTTTCAATGCAAATTCCCCTGGCCCCCTTTAATAAGTGTCATTGGCAAATGAAAGAGAAAACAGAGTCCTCCCTATCTTCCCTGGGCAGAGCAGAGCTGAACCAAACTTAAAGCTCATTGGATTAGCAGCCGATTTCCCTGTGTTACACAGCTGGGGACCGCAGTGGTACCAGTGACTCCTGGCCCCACCAATCCTCCCATTGCTGCCATCCAGGGGAGTGCCAAGGGGACAGCATGGGATAGCGATCAGCCCATCCTTCAGCAGAGGAGAAACACTTCCCCACACCCACCCCAAAAGCAGATCCCCTGTGAGGACATCCCCCCTCCACACGCTAGATGATCTCACCTGTCGCCATTCACCAGCACTGGGACTAGCTCCAGCTCTGAGGGGGAAATCCCTGCTCTAGAAGGATGAGATATAGAATGGATCCCACCCACCCCAGGTACACTCTGGCAGTGCCGGACACTGACCTACACCATATTCTGCAGTGCTTTGCACAGCCTAGCTTTAAAGAACCCAAGTGATGGGTCTTTCCCCAACACCACGGGACTGTTCCACCACCTAACACACCTCACAGCTAGGACAGTTTTCCTCCCTCCTCCATGCTCCCACCCGCTAGTCCGGGTGCAGCTAGTAACCCCCAGCCTTGGGGGCTCCTGCAGCTTGTCCTAGCCGGATGACTGCACTGTGCTCTGACCTGTGAGCTGCAAACACACGCTGACTGCTGCCAGGGCAAATGTCACTTTCGATCTTTCAGAGAAGCAAGCAGGGGACTGTCAGCCCGGAGGGGGAGCCTTCCCCCAGAGGCAGCAGGGAGCGCACTGGAGAAGGGGCAGAAGGCACACATGCAACTTATGCAAGCCTCGAAATCTGCCACCCCACGGCAGGGGCAGCCGCAGCCGCCACACATCCAAATCAGTGTCGTGTTTCCCCTGTGCCAGCCGTTATTGGTGGGGACTGTCCCAGAACCAGGAGCGGAAGCATCAGGGCGCCCAACCCTCCTGAGCCTCAACATACCTCTCACCCACAGCCCCTGCAACATCCACTAGAGCAGCAGCTACAGGGAGAGTGGAGAGAGGCATGTCCCGCTTCCCAGGGGAGTGTTGATAAAGAGCAGTGACAGGGTCCCAAGTGGGACATCTGGCCCCTTGAAGAGGAAGGAATTCCCCGTTTGAGAATAGGGTTCTGGTGAACGAATTTCCAGGGGCTGTATCCCCCCTCCCTGGGAACCCCTGATGCCAGCATGATACCCCCAGAACTCCTCATGACCAGCGCCCCATCATGCTGGGTTGACATTAGAAGAGAGCTCAGTGCCTGCAATATTCCCCATGATGAGCATTTTGGTGGTGGTGGTGGTGGTGGGCGTTCTCTCGCCCTGGAGTCCACCGCGGGAGGTAGCTCCCCAGGCTGCCTTTCATGCTCTACTTTAAATAGAAAATAACAGAAACAAGGGAACAGATTTCCTCCTGTGCATGTTCTGCTACTGCCAGATACCTGTGCCTCCGTGTAAACTGCCTTGCTTGGTTTGTTCCACTCAGGGCCCCCCAGCTCCCATCCTGCCCCCCTCAAACTTCATTCACAGAAATGGAAGGAGCCCGGGAGACCCTCTGCTGCCCACAACCCGGTCCCTGCCCAGCACAGCTGGGACTGTGAGGGGGACAGGAGGCGATGCTCTTACCTGTGCCATTTCTGGGGGAGCTCCGGGCAAGCCCGTCACCCATCTGGACCTGGATGCTGCCCACGTGGCCGTCAGTCATGTGGTCCGAGGGGCCATGGCCCGGCTGTTTCAGTAAGTCTGTGAGCGTTCTGGAGAAGGCAGAAAGGAAAGCAGTGTCACGTGAGGGGAGTCTCCACATCTCCCTGCCTCACGGGTGTGTGACACAGCCACTTGGTGCAGACATGCTATCACTCTGCCAATGCACCTCAGTTCAGACCCAGAGGGCAGGCCTACACTTCATATGCTGCATTGGTGCAGCTGCACTGCTGCAGTGTTTTAATGAAGATGGATGACGCCGATGGGGGAGAGCTCTCCCGTCGGCGTAGTTAATCCACCTCCCTGAGAGGCGGTAGCTGTGTTGGTGGGAGAAGCTGTCCTGCCATGATAGCGCTGTCTGCACCAGCACTCTAGGTTGGTGTAACTACGTCACTCAAGGGGTGGATTAGTCACATTATATTGAAGTAATTCTGTAGTGTAGACCTCCCCACAGAAACCCTGGTTATTCCAGCCTAGGGCTCAATATAGCAATGCCAATGCACCTCCACTCTGCCCGTAGATCCCACTGCTATTCCAGTGCTGGGCCACTACATGGGTCTCCCAGTGCCTCTTACGCAGCCGCTTTCCAGTCCTATGCAACAATGGCCGAACAAACCAAAAGCCCTGGTGGCCAAACACCAAACTCACCTGCCAACCAAGGTGGGATCTGAACTCTGTGCTAGCCAAGGCTAGAAGGAAAGGCCAACCCCACCTAGCCATGCCCCCCCAGCATGCTCAGCCTTGTAGCATGATCCACTTCCTCTTGAAAAGCGTGAACACTGTGGGGCACTTTGTCAATATTACAAGGGAGGCCCCTGCCACCTAGTAAATTGTCAGTTGTTGCTAATGTTAAAGGGGGTGGGGTCGGGGGGCAGGAGAATGAACTAGTGAAATCTTTGTGCTCATCACACTGTCCTCTTCCCCCTCCTGCACATCCAGAAGCTGGAGAGACCCATTTGCATGACTAGCTTAAAATAAAGAAAGACATGAGGCTTGGCCATGGTTATGGGCTTGGGGGCACAATACCTAATGGGTGTCAAAACAGTGAGGGAGAGGAATTGTTCCAAGTGAACCAAAGGTGTATAACTAGGTGTAATGGGGTGAAACAGAGGCAGAAAACTCCGGCCGAATAACAGGAGAGGTTTCCCAAGAGCTAGAACTACCAAAGTGCAGAATTGTCTGCTGAGGGAAGCAATGGAAACCCCAGGGCTTGAGTCATTTCAAATGGATGTGGAGAAAGCCCTGCAGAAGAGACTGTAGGGAAAGATCCGGCATCAGCAGGGATGTGGATGAGCCAGATGTGACCTTTCTTCGCTGTTCTGTCCATTTTTAATCATCCCTTTATTAATAATGACATTAAAGAACATTACATAAGCATCATTTGTTTAACATTCATGTCTGAAGACATCCCAGAAATTCCATGGTGCACGGAAGCTCCCAGAGCAACGTATACGCTCAGAAACCAGAACAGCCAGGGACAGCAAGTCCCAGGATCAGATACCCATGGTGCTATTTGCATAAAAATTAGCATAAAATCCAAGCCTGTCCTGCAAGGAAAGACCAAGCAAGGAGCGTCCAGATAGATTTTTTTCTGCCTCCAATCTGTATGATCATTCTCCACCCCCCGCCCCCACTTTCCTTCTGAACACAGATTCACTCCTTTTACTCCATATTTATCACATATTCCACTGCGGATGCTTCTGTCACAACCTGGCCCTGTCCCCCCATCTGGACAGACACCAGTCTGTTGTGAATGGCCCCAACCATTGGATCCCACAAGCTCCTAAGCCAATCAGGTCTGGGCAGAGCCTGGTCATTGGTCCTAGCTCTGGGTTTCTCAGACTCATTCCCAGGTATCTGTCTGTGACCCTGTGTGCCCAGGGCAGCCCTCACTGGAAATGCCAAGGTCAGGGCAGGCTGCAAAAGGGAGAGCAGATATTCCCAAGACTGGTGGGTAACACCGAAATTAAACTCCCCAACCAGTCACAAATGGTGCTTCTGCTCCACACACTGGTTATCAAGAAGCAAAAAAATAAATCTCACAGCCCCCTTTATTTCATTCCAGTTCTCTGGCTCCCAGTCAGCACATAGGTCCAGTACAGTGAGAAGTTATTTTAAACTTGGCTCACATATACAAAATGTTCTTCTGACCGTGTTACCAGGTCAATATGAGTTTGGATCTTACCCAAAATACCACGCTGCCAGCCAGTCCTTAAGCATCTAAAACTAAAGGCTTATTATAAAGAAAAAAGAAAGAATAAGTAGCGAGATGTTAAAGGGTAAAACAGTCACATACAAACAAAGATTCAAAGTCCAGATATCTGTTTCTTAGCAGTATTGGTGAGTTTGCTGGCTTGAAAGTGTCTCTGGACACTTCCACAGCTTTGTTCAGAGCTTCCTGTGTAGGAAGGTTACTCCAGAGGTAAGAAGCAGGAATGAAGACAAGAGGCAGGACTGAAGACAAAATGGAGAAGATGAAGCTGCCTTTTATAGTCTTTTACCAGGCCGCTTGTATTTCCTTTGTTTCAAACACAAGCTGCCCAGCACATGGCCAGTCTATAGGCACATCCCTGCATGCCTTGCTGAGTCCCACGGTGTATCTCTGACCCTTCCAATGTGCAGTTGATGTCCCTTGATGGGCCATCAAGCAGGCTAGGCAGTGCTGATGCCAATCTGCCTGGGGGTGTCATCCAGATGCACAGCACAAGTTTGAAATACAGATACACCCTACATATCTATCACTCATAATACAAAGATGATATGAACATATAAACAAGATTAGCATACAGGAACTCCTCACTTAAAATTGTCCCAGTTAATATTGTTTCGTTGCTGATCAATTAGAGAACATGCTCTTTTAAAGTTGTGAAATGGTCCCTTCTAACGTCGTTTGGCAGCCGCCTGCTTTGTCTACTGCTTGCAGGAAGAGCAGCCTGTTGCAGCTAGCTGGTGGGGGCTTGGAACCAGGGTGGACTGGCAGCCCCACTCTCCTAAGTTCCCTGTGCAGCAACTGCCCAGCAGGCTACCAATTGCAGCTGTCCCTCCCCCCACTGCCTTATGCTGCTCCTGGCCTCTGCCTTGGAGCTGCTCCCCAAGACTCCTGCTTGCTGTGGGGGGGGATGAAGAGGGGGGCTAATGTCAGGGTGTCCCCTGCCCCCCTGCTCCTGCACCCCACTTACCCCATCTTCCATAGAGCAGGGAAGACACACGACAGAGGGTGAGGGAGCTTCCAGGCAGCAGCAGCTGCAGCTGTGGTCCAGTCTCAGCTTGCTGATCTAATTAACAAGGCAGTGTACTTCTGACCCCACTTCATACTTAAGGGGGAAATGCTCATCTCTCTCTCTCTCTCTCTCTCTCTCTCTCACACACACACACACACACACACACACACACACACACACACACAGGGTGTGTGTCTCTGTCTGCTGTCCCTCCTTTCCTGCTGCCTTGTAAAGTAGAGTGTGAGAGTTAACTCCTGAGGGCTCAGTCAATTGCTAGTTCATCATTTAGCGGTAAGGCATTCCCTGGGAAATATCCCACCATCTGACTCCTCCACCTCAACCAAGCTTCACAATCATCATCACTGCGTACCAGTATTAAATTGTTTGTTTAAAACGTATACTGTGTGTATATATATATATATATATAATATATAATATAGTCTTTTGTCTGGCGAAAAAAATTTCCCTGGAACCTAACCTCCACATTTACATTAATTCTTATGGGGAAATTGGATTCGCTTAACATTGTTTCACTTAAAGTCGCATTTTTCAGGAACATAACTACAACGTTAAGTGAGGACTTACTGTACTGGACAAATTATAACATTTTTGCCTCACGACATATCTGGCACAACTCATTTCCATTTTACAATATTGGTCTTTATAATATTCTAAAGTGTCCCCCAGATTCCATACAGCATCACACTGCTACCCTTCCTTGTGAAGTAGACTCTGCAGCCCAGCCACCTTAGACCCCAGAACCAGTGCCCCAGCCCTCCTGAGCCTCCAGTTGCTCAGAGACACTTTTCTAGCATTCCACCTTGCTGTGAGTCCTCTGAGCTTCTTGATTAACCCTTTCAGGGACAACATGGCAAGCAAGCAAGCAAAGCACTAAAGAGTTACAGAAGCTTTGCAAAATAAGAGTTCTGAGACATATCCATCCCGAGTCTGCTCTCACCCTTTCTGTGAGACCAAGGTCTGGTCAGCATCTCAGGACAGGCAGAGTGCCTTCTGCCTTCTCTCTCTCTCTCTCTCTCCAGCCTGGTCTCCTGGCATGTGGCAGTGGCCAACCCTCTCACAGAGATCATCCTCCTCAAATACCATCTCTGACCCCTTGTGCCCATGTTCCCAGGCTGAGAATCTCCAGCCCCTTTCCCTTCTGTGTAGTGAGCTTGTGTTCCACGTGGATGGCCAATAGTTGAGAGAGAAAGCTGATGACTCTAGTTTGTTTTGTGATGGCTTCTCAGTCACAGTCTTTCAGCAAGGCCCCCCCGCACTGATCCTGGGAAGGGCAGTGTGTGGGATGCAGCATAATAACCTGAACCTGGACAAGGTGAGACCCGGGTTCAGCTCCTAAAACAAAAGGATATCCTACTCCAAAATGGAGGTTACCATCCAAAATGGAGTTTGCCATTTGATAAAGACATAGCCTACTTTGTCACAGCTTCTATACACGGGTCATTCCTGTATCACGTTTAATTGTGTCTTGGCATCTGGACAAAGAACTCAGACTCAGTACTGAAGTACATAACCATGAACTTTACACTAGCTTCCCCTGCACTGCAAGGGAATTCTCACAGCTTTCACCAAACCTCTAAAGTCCTGGACTAGCATTCACAGTGCTGAATGTAAAACCAGAGATGGATTCTCTGAGGCCAGTCCCTTTGTCAGTTGTTCCAGATCCCAGTCTGGAATATGGAAGGGCTGTTCCCAGGACCTTTATGTTTCACTCTGGCCCCTGTCAGCGATTGGTGAACATCACAAGCTAACTCTAATAGTAGCCACTGGGGACAGTGCTTAGAAAGCAATTGCCATTGGGTGATCATCTTGCATCATTCTCTGAAAATTCACACCAACTGAGATCTTGGGCTTTTTGTTAATTTCAGAATATTTCAGTGCTGGTCTTTTGATGGCAACCTTTGTTTAATTCCCCAACATTTTTCTTTTGCCAGCCATTGCTGTACCATTCTGTATTAGTCTCCAAGAGCATTCTGCCTGTGACAAATGAGGGATAATTTGCTTAGGTTGACTAACATGGCCACGAATCTCCATAAGTGCTCCTTGATTTGGGGTCTTTCTATTTGCACAATTGACTCCACTTTTCTTGGGTCCAGTCTTTGTTGCTGAGTCCATGTCCCACATAACTGCCCTCACTCAGCCTGACCTGGCATTTGTTCCAGTTTTATCTCTGGCATGCTGCGGGGTTGATTTCATTCTAAATCAGCAGATCATCAACAATAATTACTTCCACCTCATCCAGATCCTCAAAGATCTAGGACAGGACACATTAGTACAGCTCAGGGGCTGAGGCAATCCCAAAGGGAAGTAGCTTTAGCCCTCTTCCTCCCCCCCGCAATCCAAGAGGGATGTTGAAGGCACCACAGAGTTTTGGTTTGATTTGTATTTTGGGGTGAGGATTTGAACTGGGTTTTCTTTTATAGGAACTGATTCACACTCCTCCTCACGCTGTGTCCCCCCACTGAAAATACTAATTTTTCACCTTTTTACAGCCATAGCTATGAGTCAGTTTCAGCAGGCTGGAAACTGGTGGGCTAGGCTTTTATCTTTTGTCTCTGGCAGTGGAAGGACATCTCTGTCACTGAAGACCATACTACCCGAGGCAACTTCCTTTATCAGCACTCAAACGGGCCTGTTGCATCAGCAAGTTGAATGTTATTTGACCTACATTTTCTTGGGCCTCTTTGTGAAGTTCTTTATACGTGACTTTTCCCCTTGAAATAAAAAGAACATCAATACCAGCAATCCAAAGCAACCTTACAATATCAAAACAGTGTAGACAGTTGTCAATAAGAATCTATGCTATAATAAAAACAGAGTGCAAAGACCAACAGTAAGCAGCAACCCTATAAACACAATGAAAGTTTGCAAAGCTCTATGTGCATAAGCACAACCCTAAAACAACAAACGAAGCTCACAGCCTCAAGCAAACCTCCCCCACTCCCAACCAACACAAAGAATATACCAGGAACTGCTACAATAGCCAAGAGAACTCTTAGATAGGGACGGTGTCACAAACACGTTAAAGTATCCAAAAATATTAGATTTCACCAACCTCCACAATCACTATCTAGAGCAATGGTTCTCAGTCAGGGGCACATGTGCCCCTGGGGATACACACAGGTCTTCCTGGGGGTACCGCAACTCATCTAGAGATTTGCCCAGTTTTACAATAGGCTACATAAAAAGCCCTAGCAAAGTCAGTACAAACTAAAATTTCATACAGACAATGACTTGTTTATACTGCTCTATTTATACTATAGTATAGTTTATACTATACACTGAAATGTAAGTACAAGATTTATATTCCAGTTGATTTATTTTATAATTATATGGTAAAAATGAGAAAGTCAGCAATTGTCAGTAACAGTGTTGCTGTGTTCTTATATCTGATTTTGTAAGCAAGTCATTTTTAAGTGAGGTGAAACTTGGGGGTATGTAAGACAAAGCAGACTCGTGAAAGGGGCACAGTAGCCTGGAAGGGTTGAGAAGCACTGCACTAGAGCAACCCCACAACAAATCTATGTGTGCCGTGCACTGCTAGTGTAACGCTGAGGGGGGTCATTAGCAGCAGGGCTCGTGTTTGGAACCTCTGGAGCTTAAGGCACAAGCCTCTACTGCTTGAGCTAAGACCCAGGCTGCTAAGCTTGCTACAGGGTGGGCTATCAACCTTTATGTGGCCTAACCACCACTGAGTGGGCATGTCTTACACTAGCAAAACCCCCTTCAATAGGGCATTGTGAACAGCCCAAACAAGCAACCAATGAGCGTATGCAAACATTCATGAGAATCCCTCCAGTGACAGACTGGTGTGAGCACCCCCGGGGTTGTTAGCAAGCCAGAAATCAGAAACCCATGTGCACAAACCAGTGCTCAGAAAAAACCCTACAGTAACAAAAGTGTCACAGCCTATCACTCAGCAACAGCCCTCTGACAACAAACATACACTGCCCAGTGTTCTTCAGCAACCCTAAAACGATTGCCAGGCATGTGCAATGATGGAAGCATGTTAGTAAAGACGGAGAGATCAAGCTGGAGAGTTAGAGCCTGACGATCCAACCAAGCTCCCAGGTCTGACTAACCCCCAGCTTCTGGATACTTTGGATCCAACTCCGACTGCAGTTGATGCCCATCTCTGGAGGGACCCACTGGCAATTCTTTTCCAACCCATCAGCAAGAGGACCCAGAGCAGGGCGAAGGAGACAGTGTGGCCATCCAAGAAGCGGAGAAGCAAATTAGTGAAAGTGACGGGTGACATTGCCCAAAGCCAGGATGAATTCTTCATCTCTGCACTCAGAGGGAAGCTGAAGGTCTCAGGCTGGTGACTGGGAAGGAGGAGAGGGGAAACCAGTGAATCAATGAGTGAGTAGAAATGTGGCAGCTCAGTGGGGGTGCTGCAGGGTACCTACCTCAGGGCCAAGTTGGGTTACTGAACTGGCCTCCCACACTGAAGTTCAAATCATTAGCTAAAGCAACACGTGAGATAAGCTTGGGAGTCTCAGCTTAGTCTCCAGTGGAACGGTGTCAGCATGACTTAGATTGTAAGCTCTTTGGGGCAGGGACTGTCTTGCTCTGTTTGTACAGCACCTGGCACACTGGGGTTGAGGTCCATAACTGGGATTCCTAGGCACTGCCCCAATACAAACAATAAAGCAGCCATCATCACCACCACATATGGACCACATAATTCATCAAGAATGGCAATCAGCCGCTGAAGAGAGGCCCACTACAGGAGTGGCAGGAGAGGTTGTAGATCAAGATCAAGGTGCATTGGCTAGACTGGGCCTGGAATAGCAGGGGGTGCTAATGGTAAGGATTGAGGAGACCTGGCAAAGCAGTGGGAGGAGAGGGTTTGGCCCTTGGACTGAAATAGGGGGTGGGGCAGGTCAGGATCATGGTATTGGAGCGTTATGAATGCGTTGTTGCTGCTAGACTATTATTTGTATTCTGGTAGCAAATAGAGGTCTACTGTGATAATTGGGCCTGCAAATTTACCCTAATTGTAAGCTCAACTGTAAAAAGTGTGTGAAGGTTCCTAAGATGTCACAATAACCTGTCCCAACACATGCTGATGGGGGAAAAGGTATGAAACGCAGACAGAATGACTGGTGTACGCAGACACGATAGTGCTACGGAATTAGTCCAACCAAAAAGGCCTACTGATATAACTCAAGGACTGTGTTAAGCTCATGCCTGGCAAACAAGAAAGTGTGGGTCCAGAAATCAATTAACCAAAACTGGTGGGTAAAACATTCAGCCGAATTGGTGAACAAAGTAAGAGGGGGATGGGCTATTCCACCCATCACTCCCTTTTTGGGTCCTTAAAGAAAGAGATTTCGTGTGGGGAAATATAGAAAAACAAAACAGACAGAGGCTATTGGAGTGAGCTTCCCCATGATGGCTGCCACCGCCATCATCTTGTGTGACCTTTGATCTTCTTCGTCCTAATCCTGAGAGATGTCCTGACCAGAGCAGGCCAGATAGAGGGACCCAGATGACAATCGCCACCTCTACTGGCTCCAACTGAATCCCAAATGCCACCTGAATAAAAAGGAATCGAACAACAGCAACGACAATAGGTCCAGCTCATCTCAACTAACTTCTTCTCTTTTCCCCAAAAAGGACAGTTATTATCATCTTTGACATCACCTCAGAGACTGTCAAATAAAGGAGGTTTCCTTCTAAAAACTCTGTCTAGCCGAAGAGAAAGGGAAGCTGTTAAAATGAAAGCCTCACTTAATGCTTTACATCTCGGATGCTTTCACTGTTTTTGTCCCTTTAATAAAAAGTTAAGATTTTCATTAATGTGTTTTCCATAGTACTAAGCAAGTGGATATTTGTGCACACCAAACCAGGAACCTTGTTTAACGCTCCTTAATGTTAGACAGGAACTATGTTACGTTAACACCTTTGGCCCATTTATTCTATCTAAATGAACACAAGAGGCCCTGCCCAAGATCAGGGCCCCATTGTGTAGACCAGGTGTGGGCAAACGTTTTGGCTCGAGGGCCACATCTCGGTGTGGAAATTGTATGGTGGGCCATGAATGCTCATGGAATTGGGGTTGGGGTCCAGTAGGGGCTCAGAGCTCTGGCTGGGGGTGCGGGCTCTGGTGAGGGGCCAGAAACGAGGAGTTCAGGGTTCCGGGCTGGGGCAGGGGGTTGGAGTGCGGGGTGTGTGTGTGAGGGCTCTGGCTGGGGGTGCAGGCTCTGGGGTGAGGCTGGGGATGAGGGGTTTGGGGTGCAGGAGGGGGCTCCAGGCTGGGACCGAGGGGTTTGGAGGGTGGGAGGAGGATCAGGGCTGGGGCAGAGGGTTGGGGTGCAGGAGAGGCTCAGGGGTGCAGGCTCCAGGCAGCGCTTTCCTCAGGCAGCTCCTGGAAGCAGCGGCATGTCCTCCCTCTGGCTCCTATGTCCGTAGGCACCGCTCCTGCAGCTCCCATTGGCCACAACTCCCGACCAATGGGAGCTCTGGGGGGTGGAGCTTGTGGTGAGGACACTGCGCGGAGCCCCCTGGCTGCCCCTAAACGTAGGAGCCAGAGTGGGGACATGCCGCTGCTTCTGGGAGCTGCGTGGAGCTGCAGCACGGGTGCTTGGAGCAGCTGGTGATCCTGCTCCCCAGTGGGAGCTCGAGGACCGGATTAAATTGGCTGGTGGGCTGGATGTGGCCCACGGGCCGTAGTTTGCCCACTCCTGGTGTAGACACAGCACACTAGGTCCAACTGAGCTAGCAAGCTAAACATAGAAATATAGCTGCAGCAGCCTGGGCTGTCTGCCCCGAGAAGTCCCACCCGGGACCCTAGGTACTTTCTAAGGCAGCTGTACTGTCCTGCCGCCCATGACCACCCTTCTATTTTTAGTGTACTAGTTTGATCAAAGCTAGTGCACATGTGACTAACCAGACTGGAAATGACACCTCCAGCCCGCAGAGCCAGAGGTACCCTCTGAGACAGTCCCTGCTCCAAAGAGTTTATAATCGAAGGACTGGCGAGGGAAGCAGATTTGCCCCAGGCCACATTGCTGATCAGTGGCTGAGCCAGGCCCAGGTCTCCTGAGTCGCATATCCACTGCCTCCCAATTCACGTGACCATCTCCCTACCAATCAGACAGGTCCCTTCCCTGAGGCAACGGTACTGCTGTGCTACACGATAGGAAATATGCTATTAGGGCAGATCTAAGGAGACATGACGGATGTCAAAGAGCCATAACCTTGTCTAGCATTCTCAAGCTGTCCCATATCGGGGCAATGGCTCAGCAACCGCTGTGAAACAATGGGACTAGGATTCCTGCTAAGACTTTCAGCTACACCAGAATGCACTGGCCCCAGAGCACCTCTGTTCTGTTCTTTTCACTGGCTGTAGGGGCTCCTCGCTCTCTGGGCAGGTTTCAGAGATTCCTTCAATCCAGAGGGAGCAAGTTGCCATGGCCTCAATGTCGAAATGTGTCAGAGTCCTGACTCCTCTACTGACTCATTCAGGTGAGCGTTCAACTTAGCCAGAAAGGATTAAAAAGCTCATTTTTGTCCCTTCCCAACCTTGCTCTGCAAATCAAACAAATGAGCAGAATTCTACCCCCTTCACCCAGCTCCCCACAGCCCTGGGTCTGTTATCACTGCAAACGCCAGGGGCTAAATTCACACCTGGAAATAGCAGGCTGCCCCTTTTGGCCTTTGGAAAGGAGCAGAGGGGCAGTATTTGGTGCACCCATCCCACACTTATGGAGAGAGACGAACAGACAGAAGCGGGAGGTGGAGAGAGATAAAGAGAAAGGGCCCGATCCTGCTCTCACCCCAGGGCCAATGAGGCACAACTCCTACTCCTGAAGGCATTCTGTGCCAAAAAATTAAAAATTCTGCAGCAAAAAAATAAAAATTCTGCGCACTATATTTTAAAATTCTGCAAATTTTATTTGTCAAATAAATGTGGAGGCTCCAGCATGGCATTGGTGAGCACAGGCCACTCGGTGCACAGAGTTGGGGATTACTGTTCAGTTGCCCAGGGGAGGTGGAGGGGAGGCTTGCAGAGTTTCCTTCAGCTGGGGCAGAAATCTGGGGGTGGGCCTGACCCGGCCCCAGATGCTGTGTAGGAGAAGAGGAAGTCCCATCCTCCCCAGCCCAGCTGGGACTAGCAGATGAGCCCGACGCAGGGTAGGAGCCACCAGCTGGGTCTTCCCCAGTCCTGCCTCCTGCCCCACAGTGATTTACCTCTCTTCCTGGGCCCCTAGAACATACTGTTGGGGAGAGTCGCTTGACAGCTCTTGTGGCTTCCCTTTGCATCCTTGTCAGAAAGTCATTTTTCTGTAGGGAAACAAAGAAATCTGTGGGGGACATAAATTCTGCACATGCGCAGTGGCACAGAATTCCCCCAGGAGTAAACTCCTCCATTGAGGTCAGTGGAGTTCACAGCAGCATTAGCCTGGTGCATGCAAGAGGGAAAGGATCTTCTAATACAGCACTTTAGTCTGTGGTGTTACCACTCCAATCTTGTCATGCATATCCCCCAATAGCCATTCAGGCCCCCTTCCCTGCAGCTTCCACCCTTCTCTTCTACTGCTTGGTTGCTTTAGGACAGATTTAAGGAGGTAAGATGAAAAGGAACTCCCTTTAATGTGACAAGGCAGCTGCTGCTCAGGTTTCTGCGCTTGCAGGAGGCTACGATGCTGCTGTCCTTACTCTCAGCGAGTAGCACCACCGCCGCTAATAGTGTTCCTAGCAGAACAGGGTCTTAGCCCATGTGAGGCAAGGTGGCAGGCTTGGAGATGTTGACTGGAAGCTGTTAGGGGCACGGCCTGTATTTACTTCTGGGTCAGGTGTGAAGCCCTTCCTCATACCAGAGAGTACCTTGCTCCATTGGCTTCAGGGGACCACCACGGTGCAGGAAGGTACAAGCGCAAATAAAGGCAGCGCAATCGGTCCCTCTGTTTCTGTACAGCACCGAGCACATCCTGATCCTGACTGGGGTCCCTGGCACTATCATAATGCAAATAAGGAAATAATACATCTCCCCCCACCCTGTACTTCTCTGCCAGTTTGTTCTCTCCCCCCAGATCTAGGACTTTAGAGATCCTAGGACCAACCCTTTCCTCGTAGCCTGCAACCTCCCCAGCCCTGCTCCAATCTCCCCAGATCGCGCTGCAGTTTGGTTCTGCCTCCTGGGGCTTTGTCCCCGCTTTGACCATGCTTTCAGCCGCAAGTCCCATCGCAGCTGACTCCACACCAAAGAAACACCCGCCCCAGACAGACGTAAAGCAGCCCCCCAGAGCGCCGAGCAGAGCTGACTTTTATAACGTCAGTTGATCAAAAAAGCTTCTAGAAGCTTATGACAGCAGGACTAGGCCACAATTCACTTACTGACGGGTGGAATTTCTGCCATTGTGACAGAGACCACCTTGGAAGTGCTCCAGGAACCACTGCGTCACTATGAAGTGAGCCTGACTGGCCGCCATGATACACGGCCAGTACATACCATAAAGGGTACAAGGTGCTACCAGCCACCCTTTGCGCCAGCTACACAAAGAAGGCAGTGATGTTCCGTCACCTTGCGTGTTTGTGGAGAGCACGAGCATGGACCCAGCCCACTGGAACCTGGGCCTGCTGCATGCAGATTGAGACCAGGCCATCGGGACGCCTGCCTGCCTGCACTGTCTGCTCCCTCTTCAACATGTGGGATTTAAAGACTTCTGCTGCAGCTGTTCACCCAGAAGCCTGATTCTCCTCTCACCTGAGTGTCGATCACATGGCACTCCACTGAGCAACACCAGTGTAAAACAAGACCAGTTAAAGCGGGAGCCATGGGGAGCCTCCACCAATAGCCTGCAGGGGCTGTGGTGAGGGTGCACAGATATGCTGAGTGTGTTTCCGATCACATGCTGCCTGTTTTTACAGTGATTGCGGCCAACATCCTCTCCAGAAGAGGCTACCCACAACCTCTGCCAACCATGAACCATGTGATCGTTGTTGCAGTCAGTGGCACTGTCTTCTAGAATCTGGATTAGATGACCTCCTGAGGTCCCTTCCAACCCTGATATTCTATGATTCTATGATCTCTTCAGACCCATGGGCTGTCCTCTGCTTTCCTCATGCAGCGCAGACCCCATTGTACCAGAGTCAGGACTGTGACACATTTTGACACTGAGGCCATTGCTCCCTCTACATCAAGAGATTTCTGAAATCAGCGCAGACCCTGTGCTACCTCTGCACAGACACTTCATGCATCCGCTCCTGGCCCAGGCAGCTTATGCATCTGTTGTTATCTTCCCCCTCTGGTGCGGTCTTGTTAGAGGCCATCTGTCCGGGCACAGGTTACCAGCTTCGACACCTCTTGCTGCTGGGGTTGCTGGCCTGCATCACCAGGCCGCCTGGATTTGTCACAGTTGCATTACTGTTTCTGTGCACTTGCATATGTTGTGAGACACGCCCCACTCCTGCCTCTGCATGCACATAAGTCTCCAGTGCATTTCAGTGGAGAATGCTGGCGCGTAACATCTCCTCCCTGCTATTAGCACTGTATAAGCGCAGCTTTCGCCTTTCCAGAACATTTTGTGTCAAAGGAAACTATCAGGATCATAGACAATATATTTCATAATAAACTGGATAGAGCGTACCCGTGGTACTGCCCTCTGCTGGAGAGTGTCAGAACTCCTCAAGTGTGAGTCATAGAGCCTATGCTGCTAACAGAGAGAGTCTTTTAGCTCACGTGGTAGAAGCCAGAGGATGCGAGTTCTACACCTGCTTTTGCTGTGAAGTTCAGAAAGACCATGCGTGCTCAGCACAGCAACAGCCATTAAGTGCTCTGGTAGGTGGCCAGAGATTAGCTACCATACTCCATACGGAGAATGGGCTGGTGTGGGGTCCTACTTTTGTCACATGGAAGAAGTGCAAAGGCATGCAAGAAAAACCTGCCTTTTCCCACTCCATCTGCTCATGTCCAAAAATACGCAGCTTCTGGGGAAGAGATCTGTTCAGTGATGACCCACATATTTCAAAGTACCGTCCCATGTGATTGGAACGTATGTTTATGGGGAGCTAGACCCTGAGGGGGAGCAGAATACATTACCAGCTTGGTTAAACAGGGAGCGCTGACTTGCACTAGTGAAGGGAAAAAAACCGAACGCTCAGATCTGGCACCACAGAATCCAGGCTACAAGTAAAAAAACAGGTTTCCTCTGGTTAACACAATCTGCCAAGAGGACAGCTCACACGTTAAACCCTGATGGCAAGAAATGCAGGAGAATAAATGGAACCCAACCACACGTGTCCTGAAGAAAGATCTGTTGGTTCTCATTATTGGCCTAAGAAGATGTGATTCCCAACAGTGGGCTAAGCTTTTGGGGTACTGGTGTATCTGTGTATCACTGCTAGGCACTACCAGTTTCATGGAAAGTCTCTCTCTCTTCCTATTACCCACACACATGAAATGGGAACTTACCCCCCTCCCTGACACCATATGACTAAACACAGCCCCAGGCATGGCCAGGACCAGGCGAGGGAAAAGCACGTTACTGAGATTCCAGCAGCTAGATCTGGCAGCCGACCGCTCCTGGGGATCTCGCTGATGAGGTTGGTAGGGCACCAATTGAGTCCTAGTTCAAGTGTGTAGGTAGGCACTGCTGGGAGGGAGCTCACATTGCTGGCCAGAGAGGAACTATAGCTAATGGCCACCAGACAATACTTTCCCTCCCCTCTTTTCTCATTGGTTTCTCTTGGAGAGAGCAGGGTTAGAACATCCCCCTTGCTCACACAACACATTCTTCATACCCCGCTCCAGCCCCACCAAACCCTCCCATCACAGAAAAGGCAACAGGCCTTCTGGGTACACCCCAGCGGAGCTGAGAGAGGTGTGTTATGACAGGAGTCATCGCAGCATCCCTGGGGATGTAGCGTCCTTCCTCCAGTTGTCCCAGCCAGGAAAACAAGCGTGTGCATACGCGCACACACGCACTCTTGGACGCGTGCACACCCCAAGAGTGCAGAGAGCACTTCCCAGGAGCAGGCTAGTGGCAGAGGAGTTGGGGCGGAGGGAGGCTGGGGGAGTTTGTATCGATTCAGTAGACCTGCCAGGCAAATGAGGAACAGGGAGGAGGTGGAAGGGATGGAGGCAGACACAGAGACAGAGAGGACTAGGCTTCATCTCATAGATGGACTGAGACTTAATTGAACCTGGATTCACCAAAATGTTGGGCCTCCTAGTCCTGCCTGCTCCCAGATGGACACTCGGCTTCCTCCTTAGCCCTCTGCCAAAATCAGGCAGCCCCCAGCTCAGCAGGCAGCTGGCTACTAGTGATCACCGTGCATGGCACTGCTGTTTGCTACTCTCCTGGAAGAGTGAGTCCCCTCGGAGCATGGGGCTCAATCTTGCCTTCATCTGTTCCTGTCATCGCCTCCTCAGCGCTCTCATTCCTCCTCCCCCATCCCAGCCCTGAGTGGCAGCTGCCTTTCAAGGGATTCTGTAATCACCCTGCCACCCACTCCAGCCTTCTCCTCTACACCTGTCACACCCAGCGGCTCGGCTGAGTCAGCCCTTGGGGGGGCGGAGCTTTCATGTCAGCGACGGGCGGGAGGTGGGGCTTCTCCCAGTGCTGACTCAGTGGCTGCCAGCGACGGGAGAGCAGAGGCTGCTACCCGTTTGGAGACCAAACGCAGGACATTTAGTTGCTACAAAATTGTATAACAAAGCAAGGGGGACGAGTGCTAAGGCCCAGCCATTTCAGGGGATGTAGATATTTTGAGATGCTCTCCTGGTCATTATCTGTCCTGGGCAGGCATTTCCTCAGGCGCTGCCTTTTTAATAGACCCCCCTAACACGGCCCCATATAACGGAGTCATCACCAGATCTACCCCCCTGGCCGACAATCTGCAGCTAAAACATGCACCTCACCGATTAGAAACTCACCCAGGTGCTTGATGGAATCATGTCTACGCTGCGCCCTCTTTGTCCCCTGCCCTCTCCCCCTCCCCTCTGTCTGTGCCTTTCCCCATCCCTCTTGTCCCTATCGTCCTCTCCCCCTTTGTTTTAGATCATCCAACTTCCTTACTTCTGCACCAGTGCTGTGTTCTGCCACCAAGGGATCTCTGGTGCTGCTGATCAGGAGGGAGACGCCCTGGCAGAGCTGTGGTTGCCCTCGGTCAGGGTAGGGGAAGGCTGGGCTAACAGGAGGTGCTGGAGATGAGGAGTCCTGGGCACTGGCAGGGCTACATGTGGCACCTCCATGGCTGGCTTAGGAGGGGCAGCTCGGAGGCAGCACTGAGGTGCATTGGCAGAGCTCTGCATGGGAACTTTGCGCCCTGCCTGGCTCCACTGGCTCTTGTTAGCACCTCACTGCGTAGCATAAAACTCGCTAAAAAAAATAAATCAGCCTAAGAGAGAAGCTGCAAAAAAGTAAAAGCAACAAATCTGTGTTGATTGTGCTGCTGCTGCTGCCCTTCCTCCCCGCTGCCAACACCCTCTGTCCTGACCCCCAGCACTGCCAAAGCCTCCCCCCGCTCTGACCCCCAGCACTGCCAACGACCCTCCATTCCCAGCCCCCCAGCACTGCTAAATCCCCCCCGCCCTGACCCCCAGCACTGCCAAAGCTCCCCCCGTCCTGACCCCCAGCCCTGCCAACAACCCTCCACTCCCAGCCCCCCAGCCCTGCCAATGCCCTCCGTCCTGACCCCCAGCACCCAGCACTCCACTCCCAGCCCCATAGCACTGCCAACGCCCCCCCTGCCCTGACCCCCAGCACTGCCAATGCCCTCCATTCTGACCCCCAGCACTGCCAACACCCTCCACTCTCAGCCCCCCAGCACTGCCAATGCCCCTCCCACCCTGACCTCCAGCACTCGGCACTCCACTCCCAGCCCCCCAGCACTGCCAATGCCCTCTGTTCCGACCCCCAGCACTGCCAATGCCCCGCCCCGTCCTGACCTCCAGCACCTGGCACTCCACTCCAGCCCCCCTGCACTGCCAATGCCCCCCCATCCTGACCCTCAGTACCTGGCACTCCACTCCCAGCCCTGCCCAGCACTGCCAACACCCCCCCGTCCTGACCCCCAGCACCCAGCTACTCCACTCCGAGCCCCCCAGCACTGCCAACGCCCTCCATCCTGACCCCCAGCACCCTGCTACTCCACTCCGAGCCCCCCAGCACTGCCAACGCCCTCCATCCTGACCCCCAGCACCCTGCTACTCCACTCCCAGCCCCCCAGCACTGCCAACGCCCCCCTACCCTGACCCCCAGCACCCGGCTATTCCACTCCCAGCCCCCCAGCACTGCCAACGCGTCCACTCCCAGCACCCCAGCACTGCCAGTGCCCCTCCATCCTGACCCCCATCACCCAGCTACTCCAGTGCTAGCCCCCCGCCAAGCGCTGTGCCAATGCCCCTCCATCCTGGCATAAAGCATGCATTTTTATTGCAGGCCCTTTGCCATTGTGCCTCACCTCTGTCTTGCACCACTCCATGGTGTTCCAGCTGGGGGGCCCTCTGCTGCCCTTGGAGCAACAGTCCCCATCAGCTGTTTGACAGCCCCTAGGAGACAATGTCACCACATAGGGCTTTGTCTACAGGGACCTAGGACAAAACCCCAACCCAACTCACCACACTGGTGACCAAAGCCAGAGCCAAGATATATGAATAGCAAGAGGTTACATTACTGATTTCCTTTTCATAGCAAAGTGCTGTACAGAATGAATGTTTGGGGATCACTCACACGGCCAGGAAATGCAACCATCTCTGGGGTGGAATGCCATGGCTATGCTCACCCAGCAGAACAATCCAGCCATGCCATAGGCTGGGTAAATTAGGATAATCCTCTCCTTTGAAATGTGAGAAGGAATTTGGGAGGTGCACTGCAGTTACCTAGGGTGGATTTGACTGAGATGCCAGTTTTAACCCCTATTCTCTAGCAAAAAGTGCTGTGGGGCTTTTAAAGACCACATGCCTGCTCCTTAGGATGGTGTACATTGACGCCAGTGGAGGATCCGGCCCCCACGAGGGGGCAAGGCAGCATTTGCGGTGCCCTTGAGAGACGGCACCGATTCCATGATCCCAGCGCGGGACCGCTCAGAGTGCGGCGTCAGGGGACCGCTCCGAATGGCACAACACACCTGCTTTGTGTCAGGCACCCTGTGACCAGCGCTGGGCACTTGGCATAGCCCCAGTCTGTGGCATCACAACATGCCAGCCAGCCCTAGAGACCTGGTGCCTGGAAGTCAGGACTTTCCTAAGGAGTTTGGCTCTGGAGTCACTCTTCCTGGCTGCAGCTCGTTAGCGGCTCTCTCCCCGCCTGCCACTCAACAGGGGTCAGTGGAGCAGCTGGTTGCAGGCACAAGGCTGAGCGAGTTCCCCCAGGCCATGCGAGCTGGACTCTCTGGCAGCCCCAGTGAGTCTGTCAGTGGGTGACACACTCTCGCCTTAAATCTGTCCCCCCACCGAAGCACCATGGCACCTCGCTGGCTGCCCCCACCCCCCCCAGCTCCACTAGCGTCATGAGTCAGGTGAGGTCTCATGTTCTCCTGTCCTGCCATAGCAGGAAGCAATGGGGAGGGGAGGCCCTGGCATTTTAAGAAGCTGGCATCTCAGGTGCCACTGCCTCCCCGCACCTGCCTCTACACACACACACACACACACACACACACACACACACACACACACACACACACACCCTTTCATCATGGACAAGCCCCTGAACCACCCACCGCCCTGACAGAAACTGATAACAACTGAACGTGCTTGAAAGGACGTAGGACCTCTGGGGGCCATCGCTGGGGCAAAGTGGCGTGGCTGGAGGTGACATACCTCTGCCCTGAGCTGGGACTGAACCTTCCCAGAGTGCTGCGGGGGGCGGGAGGGCGAGACGTTCCGAGAGGGGGAGAGGGAGGCTGAATGCAGAGAGCTAATAAAAAAGGAAGCGCGTGTGTGTGTTTGTGTGTAGCGGGGATGGGTCGGGGGGACACGCAGAGGCGGTGCTAGCCCATTGGGGGCCCTAAGCAGAATATTTTGGGGGGCCCTCCTGAACACATAATAAAAAGTGAATTGTCCCCCCCCCCCAAGCTGCTTGGGGCCCTGAGCAATTCCTTAGTCGGCTTCTGGGAACACAACAAGAAGAACATTTATTTGAAGTGAAGAACTGACATATTAAGAGAGCGCGTATTAAGAGAGCGTGCACCAGAGAAGAAAAGAGAGAGCAGGCGGCACACAGGGAGGGAGGGAGGAAGGGACAGACAGCAATACAGAGACGATGCGAGAGTGAGAGAGAAGGAAAGAGGGAGAAAGAGGGTGCGGGGGCGGGAGGGAATCCTGTAACCTTCCCGGTCCCTGTTACTCTCTCACTGCTGGGAAGTCCAGCCTCTCAGACTTGCTGGACAAAAGAGAGGAGACACAGAGGTTGAGCAGAGTCCCAGCAGTGCCATCCTGATCCCTCGTTCCCCCACCCATCCCTTCAGCTGGCTGCCTACTCCCTCCTGGCACCCACATGGTAGCAAAGCCACCCCGCCGGAGAAAGGAGGTGCCCTGGCTGAACTTTTTGCCCACAGCACGATCAAAACCAGCCCGGACAATGCTGCGGTTCTCTGGCAACCTGCTGGCAAGGAGGGGAGAGGGTCATATGGTAAACACACACACACACACATCCTTTGACAAGACAGAAACTAATGAAGCTGCTCAGCGAGGTCTCTCCCAAAGCAGGATGCTGCAGGAAAGCTAAGACGTTCATTGTAAGTAATCGTCCTGTATAGAATCTAACTCTGAAATGCCCCCAAAGAGATGGCAAAACTATGAGCCTTACACTCAGAATCACAGAAATCAGGGCTGGAGAAGACCGGTTAGAGTAGGACACGCCTTGTCCATCCCCTGAGGACTGTTCCCAGGATCTGACCAGTCCACTGTTAAATGACCCAAGTGATGGGGCTTCCATCCCCCGACCCCCTTTGGGGGACTATTCCATAGCCCAGCAGGACTCACTGGTAGGAAAGGGTTCCTGATCTCCAGCCTAAATTTCCCGTTGCTCAGCTTCACCCAACAGCTCTGATTTCTACCCCCTCAACTCATTCCTCTCCCGCCTCGGTGTTTCAGACACCTGGCTCCCCCGTAAATTCTCTTCTCAGGGTCCAGAGCCACATCAAGGAGGGTTTGAGGGGTGGCAGGTCACTGTGGGGATCTGGGGTTGGACTGGGTCTTGCCCTCTGGAAGGGAAGGTGAAAATGCAGCCAAGAGGGAAGTCTGGAAGTATCATCTATCTGCTGTGGAGGGAGACAGAGGGAGCTGGGACAGAGACAGAGAGGAAGGGAGGAGTGAGGTCCCTTTTACCTGGACATGGTCATCTCCGTCGGGGGGCTACGTGATTTCTCCAGGCCCAGCTTGGTGAAGATGCCCACCAGCACCATGATGGCCACCACGCCACAGATGATATATACAATCATGTTGGTCTTGTCTCGGGTAGGATCCTCGGGGGTCTCATCCACCCGGGCTGGCGGCTGGCCTGTGTTGACCCAGTTGGGGGTGTCGTAATTGGAGCATCCACTTTGGTCCAGCCGCCCGTGGTTGAACTGGCAGCAGAAGCGGTACCCGCAGGTGCCACAGCAGTACCGGTAGATCCCTGAGTTGCAATTGAATGGAGGGTCCCATTGCCCCATGACATCGTAGTAACCACGGCACCTGTCCCCACCTGGCACAGCCTCAGTGGGGGCCACCATGGTGTCCTCCAAGGTGGGAGCCCAGCTGGTGTTACCATGACTCTCCACCTGTCCCTCCAGCTCAGGATCCTGGGTGCTGGGCGCTCTGGTCCAAACCCGCCCTGGGTCCAACAGAACCAGGCAACAGACTCCGAAGACGTAACCCCGCTCCATCCGTGCGCCACTCCCGCTTGCCATCGCAGTCGCCTCGTCAATGGGGACGGAGGCTGGTTAGCGCCTCGCCCGCCTTCTCGAGGGAGAAAAGCTCCTCTCCTCCGGAGACGCAGCCAGGAGGGTGTTCAAAAATTCCCAGCCAGATGCTAGGACACAAGCTGTATCACTCCGTCAGCCGGCGGGAAAAGACGAGTCACCCCCACCTCACTAAACAGCTCCCCCCAGCAAACCCCACAACTAGAACGAGCCACCGGCTGAGCCAAGGGCTTAGGGTGGGGTGTGGGGCAGGGGAAGGAAAAAAAAGGAGAAGAGGAAAATACTAAAGATAAAAACAACAGTATGGGGAGTGTCAGCCTGGCATCAGGGCAACCCCTGAAATTCCTAGTGAGAGCCTGGGTGCAAGGAGGCAGGAGCTGCAGACCCCCCTCTGCTCCTCGTCCTTCAGGAGTGAATTTTGTATCTTTGTCGTGTCAGTCGAAAGGCTGCCCTGGAAACAGCGAGGGCTGTTCCCACCTCGGGGGCTAGAAGCTGGGAGAGGATCCTGGAGGCAGCCAGCGCAGCTCTGTCTCTCTCCCCCTTCCTCGGAGACACTGAGCTTTCTGAAAAAAACAACACACACACACACACACAACCTTCACACCAGAGAGGGAGGGAGCGAGGGAGGGAGCAACTGAGAGCGCGGGAGGGAGATCAAGGAAGGGGAAAGAAGGCGAAATAGCCCTTATTCCTTCCTAAACTGAGCGGGCTCCTGCGCCACAATTGTCTGACAGTTACCAAAGGAAACCAGGGAAGAACCTTAGCCAAGTCCTCTAGCTGCACAGCCACTGTCCTCGTGCAGAGCCTTGGCTGGCAGCCAGAGCCAGGCTGTCACCAGGCCAGAGGGGATACAAGAGGACACTAGCGGCTCCTTGTCGACTGTAGCCACAGGCACTGGTGCACAAGTGGCATGAACAAGAGAGACACCCACAAACACACACCTGTCAAGGGAGGGATTGAAAGCGCCTGGACCTCTGCAGGGCTACCCCCCGCTACACACACACACTGCAGGGTTACCCCCCCCCCTACACACACACACACACACACACACACACACACACACACACACACACTCTCTCTCTCTCTCTCTCTCTCTCTCTGCAGGGCTACCCCCCCGCACACACACACTCTCCCTCCTCTGGCAAAGCACTACCACCCCATAAGAGCCCACTGCAGTGAGAGCCCCAGCCCTGCAGTAACCCGGTTTCAGGCCAGCATGTCTGGGCCCATGACTGCAGTGCATTTCCTAAGGCGCCCATACAGTGCTGTCACCATCACCCTTATCCTCACCCACCTGAAGTTAGACCTTCCAACCAGGTGGGCGGGTGCGGGGGGAGGGCACTGCTCTGAGGAGCTTGGAAGGCTAATACATGACACCGTTTATAAGAATAACCCTCTGGCGCGAGCTTTTGCAGCTCCAACTTGGGCAAAGCTCCCTATTGACTTCAGTGGGGAGTTTTGCCAGCGGGAGGACTGCAGGATCAACACATCCCCCCAGCCTTGCCCATACAACCAGCCATCAAACAGGGGTGCGTGACATTAGGCTCCCAAGTCCAGATGTAGGCACCTAGATAAATGGGCTGCTTGCCAGGAGTTCTGAGCACCCAGTGAAGTGCTGAGTTCAGTGGGCGCTGCCGGGAGTTGCGAAAGCAGGTCCCTTATTTTGGAATCTACGTCCACACTGAGTCACCGAAGTAGAGGCTCTTGGTTTTGAAAATCTTGGCCCTAGTTAATGGGCCAAGGGGGCTGTGCTGGCTCCAGAGGTTGAGCATGTGGCATGTGGCATGGAGCCGTCCGCCTCTACATGGTTCCAGTCCAGACTCAGGTGGCTGATGACCAAATGCCCTTTATTGAACGCTCTACCAGCTCTTACATGGTGCCCACCACTCTGGGCTGAACACCTTCCAGCAACACATAAAGCAAATATATTAGCCTCTGGTGCAATGTGCATAACCACCCCACACACCGCCATGGATACCTGCAAGGAGCTCAAGTCACACACCCCAGCGTGAACAGCAAGGACAAGGAGGAGATGGAAGAGGACAATGGGGGCCGTGCAACCGGGGGGTGGTGATCCAGCTAGGTCACCTGCCAGGACCTGTTTAGGACTGCACTGCAGGCCAGTCAGTTCCGGCAGCTGAGCACAGGTGAGCCCGATGCAGGAGAAGGAGCCCAATGTAAGTGTGTAAATGTATTTCCCATTGCAGTGATGTTCTGATGGCGCCCCTGACCTAGCAGGACACAGCTATCGACTTTTCAGGCACTTACTCATACTAGGAATGATGGAGAGAGGTGGCGTTGGCTGCTGCTCATTCCCCTGTACAGTGAGGTGGGGGCATGAGGAGCAGCTCATGCACACAGGGATGTCCCCTGAATCCTCCTGAGAGATCTCCATGAAACTTCCCTGGAGCTACTCTGTAATCCCCTCCCGAAGGTTTCTAGGGACGGCAGCCTTATTTCTTCCTCTGCGGTGGGACATGTTCCCATGCCGGTCAGTGATCACTTTGGCAGGCACCATTGCAGAGCACAGACTAGCAGCATACAGGCCTGGGCAGCTTTGGGACGTCTGCAGCAGCTGTGCTCTCTGTGCCTTTGTCACCCTCAGGCGTGAGATAGCAGCTAAAACCACGACTACCTGTGGAAAATGGTGCCCGTATTCAGTGCCAGGACCCTATATTCATAGTGTGATGCAACGGCACAGTTCCCTCATTTTCCTCACCCCTGGCAGGCCATTCTCACCACGGCTGATGTTGTGAGTGGCACCATGCAGAAGCACTCAGAAGCAGAACAACAATAAGCACGTCTTGTTTAAAATGGGGGACTGAGGAAAGGGAGTTCTCAATCTTAACTTTCACTTTCTAGTGTGACTATACTGACAATGGTACCTCTGGGTGTGGTATCTGCAACTGCTGCTGTTGCGGCCCTGAGGGGTTCCCCCGCCACACCCATGGAACGCCTGAGCCAGCTGAGAAGAAAGAAGAGGACTCAGGATGACATGTTCACTAAGATCCTGCAAGCCAGTGCTGCATCAGACTATGAGCAAAGGGCCTGGAGAGTGAACACTGAAGACAGCTTGGAGAAGGAGAGAGCACACAGGAGAAAGGTCCAGGAGTCCCAGCAGGAAGAGGAGAGGGAGATGCACCAGGACATAATGAGGCTTCTTCAGAAACAAACACAGATGCTGCAGACTCTTGTAGACCTCCAGGTTCAACAGCATGGGCTCACGTCCCTTTGCAGTCCATGGGGAACTCCACTACAGCTAGGGTTGCCAACAGTCCTGTATTACAAGGGATGTCCCTTATGTAACCCTTCTGCCAGTTGAAGTCAGCAGCAACAAGGGCTGGGTTCAATATCTAGGAGTTTCTTTTCAACAGCGCAACAAAGAACTATCTGGAGCCCCACCCAGTGACCTGGGACAATCACACATCATCCCTTGGGCACCTCTAGAGGCAACACTTCCCCTCTCACAAGCACAGAGTCTAAGCCTAGAAAAGAAACATAATAAAAAGGGGGAAAGTAACTCAGCATTAACTTGGGAAAATGCCACATGCAGGATTCATAAGCATTAAACCATGAACAAAACCGGCACCCAAGAACATGTTGGGCAGTGTCCTTTTGCATCAGGTTCTTAAGTCCAAAAACCAAAAATTCCTTTAACATGCCCCTCCCTCCACCCTCCAATGTGCCCCACTCACAGTGGTTGTTCTTGGTCAGTGAAGACCCAGAGTTCAGAGGTGCATCTGTGCAAACTCACCTCCCACCCTGGTACGGGTGAGGAAGGAGAGAAGGCATCTTACTTGCTCCATTGTCCAGATACACGTACTCATCCCCCATCCTTCCTCAACTCTACTGGAGTTTGGCACCCTGTCCCCTAACTAGCAAGCGCAGTTCAGTTGACGGTGAACCCCTCAATCAGGGCATGCTAAGCACAGTTCTGCCCACCTCTTGGTTCACACAACAAGGATAATGACCCTTTATTACCCCTGCCCCCAATAAGAAAGTGACTTGTGATCCAACAACCCCATCATGCTGAGCACCTAGGCAGGGTGAGTGTGTCCATGTAAACAAGGTTGGCTCCTGAAGTCTTCTTCCCCAGCTCATCACTAGATGTCAGGGGAGAGCTCATTCAAACCCTGCTTACACTTATTTAAATAGAAAATTGCCTGTCGTACAGGATGCCTTTTAGCTCGTATTTCAACGTGTTAAACATATTCTCATTATGCAAAGCCAGTTTTATTATTACCTCACTTTCCAATTATATAAAGTTTGTAAAATTAGACAATTTAGAATTGGTCCCATGATTTACCTGTAGTGCAAAGGTTCACAAACTGTGGGGCATGGCCTCATGGGGGTGGGGGGGGGGGTTGAAAAGGTTATCAGGAGGGCATCAAGACCTGATGAGGCCATACTGAAAGGCTGGAGTCCGGAGGGGGGTCTGTCCGGCAGGATAAGCGAACAGAGCTCTGTGCAGGTGGTTTCGGCTGCGAGGACCAGGCTCCCTGCCTGCCTCACTCCCCCACTACTGCAGCAGCCACCAACCAGCAGTTATGCTCCTCTGCTAGGGATGTTGGCAGAGACTCTGTGAGCAGGGAATGGAAGGTTATACCCCAGGAGTGCTGACCCCCCTGCCAGACAGAGCCCCTTCCTGTCCCTGGCCCTGGCCCTTCGGTGCAGTTCCAGGGCACACGGCCCCATCCACTTGCTCTGCCAGATGGAGCCTGCCCAGGGAAAGCAGATGGGGCCATGATCAAGAGCTGGAGTCAGCAGGGGGCCCTGTCCAGCAGGGGACCAATACTCAGGGGTGCATCTTTCCACTCCCCTCCCTCCCCCGCCCCTGCAGTGCTGCCCTGTTCACTTCCAGAGCTGGGTCCCGGCAGCCAAGACTGCTGCAGGGAGCAGAAGGTTTCCTCAACTGCCCCATGATTAGTGCTCCCCATCCTTTGTGACATCGGGAGCCCCCCTGGGTACTCCTCCCCCATGCTAAGAAAACAATCCTGTATATTTCTGAAATACAATGATGACAACCCGATTTCCAGCACCTCCCTAGCCCCTCTCAACATTCCACATGGCATCAGGAACTGCATCTCTAGCCCTCCCACTCCACCCCGGGGTGCGAGGACATTAGAGGACAACCCCAGCTTTATATACACTGACCTGTGAAAGCCATGGTTGCTGTCTGTGTAGCTAAAATGGAAAGACATGTTCTTTCCCCTAGTTAAGTTCTGTTCCATTCCTTCATTAAGTTTTTAGTGTATTTGCTTTTAAAGTGCACAGATGTTAATTTGCACTGGTTTTGTTGCTCAATAAAATTCTATTATTTGGAAAATAATTCATCTTTATTAGTTCACAACATATGCTGCAGAGCGCCTAGCAGTTCTGAAAGCACCCGCTTACTTGCTGTTGTATAGTGCGACGACTCGTAGGATCAGTGAAGAACGGTGTAATAATCATAAACGTACAGCAAGCACCACACAGTTAGTAGGTGCATTGTCAGTGTTATATTCAGAGATGTACACCAAGCACTGCACAATTTCTAACAGGCTCTGAAACAGCAGGACTATGTAGAGCACAGTACTTCACTGCGGCTCACTGTTAAAGTGCTCTTTCAAAGCCTCCTTGATCCACTGAGCTCTTCTAATAGCCCCTGTGTTCAAACACAGCAGACAGCTGCTCCACCTGCACCCTGGCGGCAACTTTGCTTCACAGATATGATGCAGGACACAGGCAGGCAGCTATAGCCATTGGGATGTTTTTTTCCATTGAGATCCACACTTGTGAGTAAACAATGCCAGCATCCCTTCAGACTACCAAAAGCACATTCAACTGTCATTCTACACCTGTTGAGCTGGTTGGTGAATCTTTGTTTGGTGCAGTTGAGGTGGCTTCATGAGCCAAGGAGCAAGGGGTAGGCTGGGTACCTCAGGATCACTACTGGCATTTCAACATCGCCAATGATAATCCATTAGTTGAGAAGGATCCCTGCTGGTAGCTTTCTGAACAGTCCTGTGTTCTTAAAAATGTGAGTGTCATGCACCTTCCCTGATGAGCCAACACTGATGTCAGTGAAGTATCCCTGATGATCCACCAATGCTTACCTGACCATAGAAAAGCAGACCTTTCTGTTGACATACCCTATGGCAAGGTGGGCTAGTGCCAAAATAGGGATATGCATGCTGCTTGTTGTACCACCGCAGTTCGGCAATTCCATTGCTGCAAATCCAGCCTCTGTGTCCTGCACATTGATGAGAGCCACAGTCCTGCATAGCAGGAGACAATTAATAGCCCTACACACTTGCATTACAATGGTCCCCTCATTTCTCAGGCCCAGAAATGGCACTCCACCCTCTGCAGCTGCTCCGTGAACACCACCAACAACCGTGAACTGGTTCTTGCTGTGTCCCCCAGCCATCTGTTCTCTATGAAACGACCATGTTCCCTGCTGATTTAGTTCTCTTCTTGCAGCTCTGCAAATACTGGAGGATTGTGCATCCTGTGCTTGCAGAACTTAAAATAGTGCAGAGCTGTACAGGCTCCATGCTTCTGTCAGAGATGGCGAGCAGTGAGGAGGGCCACACGGGTTCATAGGATTTTTTTTTTAAAAGGTGCAAAAATGATGGGCTATAGCTGACATTATGGGATGAAGACAGTTGCACCCTGGGAAGTTGACCCCTTGCTCCCAGACACCCCTGCACGACTCATTTCTGCCCCACCATGCGCTGCCAAAACTTCCCACAAGCCAGTGCACTGGATGGTGGCGGGTTGCACACTGGGATCCCTACCCATGGTGCACTGCACTGTGCATTGACACAAGCACTCCTGGTGAGTACCTGCAGCACTGATGCAAGGAGCCAAATATGCACGCTCACAAGCGAAATACTAACTGTGGTGGCTTTGTACTGACATAATTTGCACTGGCAAGAGTTTGTAGTATAGACGTGGCATTAGTTTCTCAGGGCAGGGACTGTCTCTTACCAAGTTTTACAGTGCCCAGCACAATGGAGCCCCCAGAGCCTCCAGGCACTACTGTAACATACATACTAATAATAACAACAAGAGAGAAACAAACCATTGAACGGGTCATAGAGATTCAACCCCCTCCTAGAGGTGGCTCCTTATTACAGGATGACTGGCCCTTTTAAGAGGGAGCAGGATCCAGTGCACCTGTGACTGATTACCTACTGTCCAACTGGGCTTCAGATAAAGACACTGCAGTGTCTAGCGGGGGGCGGCGCTGTCACCAGATCACAAGAGGTCAGGGGCTAATTTTTTTGACTCCTGAAGAAGATGGCACCTCTAGCAGCCCCTGCAAGTGCTATACAGGAGCACTGGTTCATGGCTGACTGACCCTGCAGGCAGAGTGCCCCTTACTGAGTCACCCACATCACTTCCTGCAGCACCCTTAATTCTCCCATCCAAGTACTGACAAGGGCCAATATTGCTTGTTAGAACTGAGAGGATTTCAGCCCAAGTTACTACAAATCTCAGCAGCAGTCAAACCCTTTAACCAGTCAGATCACCCAGTTCCCGCTGAAGCCCTGCCTGAGATCCGTTTTGCAAATTAACTCTACTCCCGTTGCCTTCACAAAATTACAAAAATAATTACATGGCACTATTGTGTATAGTCTTACAAGGTCTGTTTAACCGAATGTAGAGGCAGTTAGATCTTGGAGACGAGCTTGTTAGCTGTGATACAATACTTTCTAGAAGTTAGTCAGCAGTAAAGTTTGTTCCCTGCCTGAGTGCCAACTGGAATAATCTCTTAGGTGCAGAGATGCTGCTCACAGTCGTGCATGAAGTAAAAAACATTCCAGGGCTCAGAAGGCCTGTGAGTGCAGAAGCAGCCTAAGAAAGGAATTGACCAAAGTTAGGGAGCTTACTGGAGTCTAGTTGCCCATGAGGAACTGGGAAAGAAAGAACCTTCCTGAGGGCTGGATGAAGTTCACGCAGCAGGAAGCACATGTCTTCAAGGGTCCCCTGAAGTCTGAAGAGGAGAAAAATGACCTGCGGGCACAGCACGCTATATTTGATTCATATGTCCCACCTAAGCTAAGCCAATTGTTTGCACATTATACAAATACAAGGTCCAAGTAGACCCACAGATGAGCGTGTCACAGAATTAATGTTTCTATCTGGAGACTGTGCAGTCACTGACATGGATGCTCTGAAGCTGTGGTTGCTCAATCTTATTGCTTCACATTCCACCTTCTTCTTCTTCAAAAAAAAAATGGATGTTTGAAATACCACGTGCAAATATCTTCTACTTGTGTGTATTTATTTTAAGTATTTCTGGGCTCTATAGCAACATAAGTTCTAAGGAACCCTAAAACATTGGCTTATAACATTCTTTTTAAACATTGCAGGTTTTTATCAATGCAGCAGTGTGGTTTTTTCAGGTGAGGGGGACTCTGGGAGAATTACACAGAACTATGCACGTTTGCCTCAGTAGCCCAAATGGTCTGGCTTGGGGCAAGCTGAAGGTAGGACTAGCAGAAAGCCAGTTGGATGCTGGAGAAGAGGACAGTGCCCATCTGCACAGCCACAGCGCACGGCACACCGCTTAATAAAACGATGCCAGTAGGGCTGGTGAGTGTTAGCCACCAGTATGGCTGAAAGCAACCAGGAAAGTGCATTTTGATTCTGGGGCATTTTCTGGCCTGCCACAGTACATGAGACAATTGTTTGTTTGAGACTGAAAGATGTTTACGTTTTTGGCATCCCACTTCCAACAAGCTCATGTATTGCTGCTGTTTGGAACCCCTGCTCCAAAGTACGTTGAGGCTGGTGTCAGCACAGAACCAGCTCAAAGTCAGGGAACCACAACCAGAATCTGGCCTGTGCCCTAACGAGATGCCCAGCATGGTTCTGTGTTTACCAGAATGAGGCAACTAATCGCCAGTTCAGGCGTACTGTGATATAAGTCAAAACGCGTCAATTCTAGCTTTTACATCCAGCTTGGAGGGGCTGTGCTACCGCATGAAGGAAAGCTGGTGGTTCGTGCATTCAAGACTCTCACTTGCATGCAAATAAAGTGTGCACAAACTGAAAAAGCAGTGTGTGCAGTTGTCTTGTCTGAGTCCTTTCATGAATAGGTGCACAGGAGAGGCATTATAGTGGACTCTGGCCATAAGCATTAGAGGCCATCATGCTAATAATTCCTCATGTGTGTTAGCCAGCGTATATATTATACATATAACTTGCACCACAAGTTCAGCATATGATGTGAATATTGTAGGTATTGGGCAGTTCTGCCAACTGAATTGTGTTGTTTTTCCCACAATGCTGTTCACTCTTGTTCACTAGTATATCCCGCAATGCTTTGGAACAGGAAAACTCAGCATTTGGCACAAGCCGATAGGAAAATGGTCAAAGATCAAATTAATATTCTGCCCCAATGAAAGCTGGGGCGGTACCTTCGCAGACCAGTACCTGGAACTCTAGTATCGAAAACAATAAGAATGGTACAGAACAAGTTAAGGAACTGGTACAAACTAAGAAGTTGGATCTTAGAAAACACTTTATACATCACCTAATTTGTAAGCAATCGCCTTGTAAATACAAGTGGTTCTGGGGGTGTATCTCCGAAGCACACCTACTGTGTGAGGTGAACATGCTGGGAGATGAGGATTGCTGCCCAAAAGGAGGGGTATAGAGGTCTCCCTTTTATATTGTGCTAGTTTGTCTTAGACAAGAAGTTGGCTAACTTTAATTATTTGTAAAAGCAGCAAAGAGTCCTGTGGCACCTTATAGACTAACAGACGTATTGGAGCATGAGCTTTCGTGGGTGAATACCCACTTTGTCGGATGCATGTCGTCGGATGCATGTCATCCGACGAAGTGGGTACTCACCCACGAAAGCTCATGCTCCAATACGTCTGTTAGTCTATAAGGTGCCACAGGACTCTTGGCTGCTTTTACAGCTCCAGACTAACACGGCTACCCCTCTGATACTTTAGTTATTTGGTCTCTTGAATATTTTTCATAACAAACCACAGGTATAGTCGACTAACTGACTAAACAACATAATCAATATGTGGCTGCACCACCAAGGCTACAAAAGAGTGATGTTGTACCTGCGGAAATACAATCCTGTGGTTAAACACAGGCTAGAGGAGGCTATACCAATCACTGACACTGTAAGCAGATCCTTTGTGGCAGGGCATGACAATATGGAGGAGTCATTCGAGGCCTTAGTCCTTTTAGTCACAGCTGGTTAAACCGAGTCAGACAAGAAAATCAACCAAACTAAGGGCTGCAGCTAAGTAAGAGCCTCAGTGAGCTGCGTTGCTGGAAACAATCGTCATTGCCCAGCCAAAAGAGAACTGTGTGTTGCCAGCACCAGCATAAGATCATGAAGCAAAGCAGCTGGGAACCACCGCTGTCAACAGACACATGAGAGGGCAGGGACCTGCCACAGGGGCCATTCGCCCCCTTCCCAAGGAATAAGCACAGAGTCACTTCCTCCCTCCCCTGGCAGGGAGACGCTGGCACAAGCCAGCCATCCGACACTGTGGGCCAGGTTGTGAGGGTTTTATTTCCATTTCTTTCTTCCCCTGCTCTCCCCAACTGCAGCGGCATCAGTTCCTGTGGGCTGGGCTGGAAGGAAGGCCAGTGCTGTGGCTGAGCCGTGGGGGGCGGGGTGGAGCGTTACAGCAGAGGGGGGAGGTGGTGAGTAAAGCAAGGAGAAATTGCAGCTCGCCTGCTCTGAACTTCTGCCAAGTTCACTGATTTGTTGTTTGTCTGGTGCCTTCCGTTTGTCTTTCTACCACCTTTCGTCTGTTCCTGTTTGTCTTGTCTATTGTGACTGGAAGTTCTTCAGGCTGTGGACTGTTTTCGTACAGCACCTACCACAATGGGGCCCTGATCTCAGTTGGGGCCACGAGGTGCTACAAATAATGGTGATGCATTTAAAACATTGCATGAGGAGCTAACGGCTGGGGATGAGCGGCTCTTTAAATGTGAAAGACTTGTAGTGCCAGGAGTTGGGCCATCCACTGGGGACACTTGAGAGTGGAGAAGTGCATAGCCACATGTATTGTGGCACGAACGCACAAATCAAACAGTGCTTTCAAGCTGGCCAGTTCGCCTCCAGCATCACACCTCAAATTTGAAGGAGCTCCTAATCCAGGACATACCATCCTGACTCTGACTAAAGGGGGCAGCAGATCTTTCCCCACTGGATAGTGAAAACTAGGTAGTGGTAGTGAACTAGAGACACTGGGAAACAAAACCCTCCCCAATGATTGTCAAGCACAGAAGCCCCTTTGCCTGGCAAGGAATATCTGCGGAGTTGCTATCAGATGGGCCCTGCCTTGCCCCACTCATGAGAATTCCAACAGCTTGCCCGTAGTCGTGATTTTTGTCAAAGCATATCAAGCTCCCATTAGTCACAATCCAACGGGCAAACAGAAACAACAGCACAGACTGCGAACTGCTTACTGGGACAGATAAAATACTGCTTACTGGGACAGATAGAACAGAGCCAAGGAGCCCAATGCTTTGCTCTGCTGGAGTTACGGAGCACATCGACTGATGGCATGGGATCTTCTGCCAAACTCCTAATCTGCTTTGTCAGTGAAAACCAGAAGTCATCAGTCCAGATAAAGCTCAGGAAAAGTTGAAGGCTAGAGAAGCCTGACAGACAGATACAACACTAGGAACTGCACAGCCATACCTCTTCTCCAGGAAGGAGAGAGAGGGTGCACGTGCAGAACCCTGATGGTCACTGGCAGCCGGCACTGTCAAAGCCCATCTGGTACCAACGGACAGAGGAGGAATTGAACTTTAACCCAGTTGGCTCTAATTTTTATTCAAGAAGGTCTCTGTTCAACCCACAAGGCAGATTTGTTCTCCAGGAGGACTTCACACTACCTCTGACCGCGCTTAAAGTTTGGTTGCCACAAACCAAACTTTCGGTTGCCACCTAAAAGACATGGACAATCATTTTACCTGTGATGGTTGTATAGCAAAAGCACTTGGGAAATCCAACTCTATCAACATCTGGGACAGAGTTAACCTCTGAATAATGCAATTTGAAGTCAAATAGTGTTCTGAAGGTATAATTGGGTACAATGTTTTTTTTAAATATTAAAAGGTGGTGTTCAGCAAAGGTGAAGTCTATGATAATAGTAAACTTGATACATTTTTTTCTTCTCTCAGAAGCATTAGGAGTCACCAGACGGTACTATTATAGTCTTACAAGATCCATTTAATGGATGGCATAGTGTGAAGGCTGATTCCCCACTCTGGCGCTTCGAGTGCAGAAGGTGGGGGCCCGCAAGGATTCTAAAAATTAATACTGACCACTCCAGGCTGGTATTAAACTCCCAAGGTTACAGCTTCTCTCTGACCTTGGATGGGTAGATGCTGCCACCACCCAAGTGCAAAAACCCCTTTGAGAACCCAGGAAGGCGCAATTGGGAACTCCTTCCTGTGGGGTACCTTCAAGCCCTTTCACCCCCCCTCCAGGGAAGAGCTGAGAAAGAAAACAAAGGAAATCAGCTGTTGCCACCAGCTAATTAAACAACATGTGCACAAACCTCTTAGGACACAAAATCCAATCCTGTTCTTAAAAAAGGTAAATTTTATTAAAAACAAAAGAAAGAAAAAACATCTGGAACTTAGGCTTTTTTCTAGATTAAAAAAACACACTTACAAGGATTAAGAATCAAGATAGCTCTCTTGGGGTCCAGTTTAAAAGTTACAAGCAAAACAAACACACCTGGGGTTAGCGCAGAGGAATCCACAAGCCATAAAGAAATAAAAGAGACAAACCTAATCACAGCTTCCTAAACATTTCCTGTTACATATCTGGGGTTCCAAATGAGTAGTTTCTAGGTATGATTTGATTATTTTTCATACCTGGCGCAAGCTCTTACAGCATAGTTCCAGCTCTGTCGCTGCTCTCCAGGAGAACAATACAGACAGACAAAAGAGGAGTCTTGTTTCAATTTTAAAAAGTTCTAGCCTTCCCATTGGCTCTTCTGGTCAGGTGCCCACTCACTTCCTTTTACCTGTGCGTAGCAATGAGACTTTTTAACCCTTTACAGGTAGAGCAATTAGAGAACAGCTACTAATAGGGATTTTATAGCTATTGGCTGGCTGGGTGTCTGTAAAAGGGAGCTCCCCCACCCCTTCTTTTTAGAAACTGTGATGCACTGGGATTTTTTTTCTCTCTAATTTGCGCTCCACATCTACATTCCTGGTCACGCCAAAGGGAACATCTGTGCCATGTGAGTTCCTTACACTGGTGTAAGTGCAAGTCAGAGTTGCACGGAATAAGACTGGTGTAAAGAAAGAGAGGTGTTTCCTGCTTTTGGCTCCATATCAGAGGAATGACGTTTGCACTAGTGGTGATTTTCCAAGTCAGACTTAAAATGTAGCTTTTTCCTAGTTACTCTGGATCCATTGGTGTTATTTATATTACAGTGGTGCATCAAGGCCAAGATCGGAGCCCCATTCTGCTAGGTGCTCCACAAACATGCAGGAAGAGAGAGCCCTTATCATAAAGAACTTATGAACTAGGTTGACAGGACAAATGCAGGAAGTATTAGCAGCCACACTGGACAGCTGCAGCCCGGAGCAGTTAGGTGACTTGTCCAAGGTCGCACAGGAAATCTGCAGCAGAAGCAGGAATCACGCCTAGGTCTCCCAAGGCTCACTCCATTGCCTTAACCGCAAGGCTGTTATTCTTCTTGCCAGGTTTTGTGTTCTGATTGTGGAGGTGCCCTGATGTAGGATTTCTAAACCCATATGTTAATGAGATGAAATACAGAAACTGAGGTTCATTTAACAGTAAGATTACAATTTTAAATACCTCAAAGTCAGGAAATGCAAGATTTAAGGTTCCCAGAGGAGGCCAGATTCTGATCTTTTAGTTACAGCTGCAGAAAATCCCCTCAAACCAGTGGAGTTATTCTGGATTTACACTGCTGGATCTGAGATCAGAATCTAGCCCAGTAACCTTAAATCCACATGGCAAATGCAGGAACCCAGTCTTGCCCGCAGATACATCTGTGCAGCTCCTGCTGAAGTCATTCGGAGCTGCATGAGACCACCAGAGGCACAATTGGGCTTGTAGCATATTAAGTTGCTACACATTGCAGAGGGAGGGATAGCTCAGTGGTTTGAGCATTGGCCTACTAAACCCAGGATTGTGAGTTCAATCCTTGAGGGGGCCACTTAGGGATCTGGGGCAAAAATTGGTCCTGCTAGTGAAGGCAGGGGGCTGGACTTGATGACCTTTCAAGGTCCCTTCCAGTTCTAGGAGATTGGTATATCTCCAATTATTACATTTCACAGTATTATTTATAATCCCAAATATTCCAAAGGGCCCATGTTCACTGGTGGGGTCCAGGATTACACGAGCATATGTTAAGCGCGCCAGGTGAGAGTGCCTGGAGGGCATACCCCGCATGCAGCCGCAAGTCACCAGTCATGCATGTGTGGCAGACGCACCTCTGGTCACTAGAGGGAAAGCAGGGGTGGCCTAGTCGGAACATGGGAGTGAGATAAATGCAAATAGGTGCATGATCTTGGGTACTGACCTTTATGCTCAGACGGCGGTGGCATCACAGCGCCTCGGGGCAACTCGCTGCATGGCTAAGTTATGCTGCTCCCCCACGTTTCCTGTGCAAGTGTCTCAGTGCTCAGACACAAGCAGAGAGGTTCCCAGTCTCCTGCATTCCTTCCGAGGGCTGCTGGAGTCCATGCCCCGCAGAGTCCTGGCAAGGTCTCCATGGCATCACTCTTTTTCTGGAGGAAGCAGCGTCCCAAACTTATCCCCTTACATTGAAGAGTCTGAGAAGACTTTGGATCAAATTATAAAGATAAACAGCAACAAAAGCCCCCTTTTGTTCTGTGCTATATGAGCACCTAGCAGGGAGAGAGCCGTGTGTGTGTGTGTGTGTGTGTGTGAGGAATATATGGTGCAGCAGAAATAACTCCATTGTGGGCTCCATGGAGCAATAGCAGCACAAAGCCACAGCTACGCAGCTCACTCAGGCACTGCTGGGCTCTCTGTCACAGGTGTAAATCCCAAGTGACCCGACAGAAGCCAGGGGAGTGACTGGAGTAGACAGCAGCGTAGCTGACAGCAGGGTTTAGCCCCGTTTACGTGATTCCTTCGATCAGGAGATAGCACTTTATGCCAAAGGGTCTGGAAATGTCACACAGGGCACAATGCAAAACGGCTTTTCAGTCCCACCCAACAGAACTGGCTTTCAGAAAATGTGAAGAGGCTTAAACTGACCATCACTTCACCTACAGCCGTAGCTGCCAAGCAGATGCTGTAATGTCCTGACACTGCCTCCACAAATGCCCCACCCACCTCAATTGAAGGCCCTGATCTGGCCCTCATTGCTGGGGTATCTGAGCCCCTCACAACACCCCTGTGAAGTAGGGGGTGCTAGTAACTCTGTCGCACAGAATGACTTGCCCAAGGTGAGGTCACACAGGAAGCCTGTATCAGAGCAGGGAATTGAACCCACGTCCCTAGCTAACCCCTGTACCAGCTGATGCCCTGCACAGCAATGCAGCACAGACTCTGGCTTCTTTGGGCCCCATTCTGAGTGGTGCAATGCTCTCACATCCCAAGGAGTGTAAAAGGGACAACTGCTGAGGTCCTCACTGATCCTGGGAGGTGCTGAGCATCTGGCGTGAAGGGCTGGACTGAGGCTTAATTCTGCTCCCACTGAAGTCAATGGGAGCAGAACCAGGGCCTTCAATGGGACCTGAGACCACTCAGCCCCTCATGGGATCACATCCTCATTCCCAGTGCAGACGGAACGTCTCAGGCAGTCAAACCGCCACCGCACCCATTTCTGCAGAGGAGTTGCCACTGCTCAGCTGCCCACCTGACCCACAGCCTGGCTCCCAAGGATGACACAGCAAGACTCACGTGCATTTGGGTGTGCAAGGGGCTGCTGTCCCCCCTACCACTGCCGGCCGGATCAGTCAGCGGCACGTGAGTTGTTGGGCAGTGGGAAGCAAGTTGCTGGAGCTCTGCCAATAAGATACCTTTGCTGGGGGCGGGGAGAGGAGTCTGTTCCCCATTCCCCTCCCAACACAAAAATCCTAGCTCCAAGCACCGGAGCTCCTGAAAAAGACCAAGTGCTAAAACACTCCTGTGAATGTCGGCAGCTGGAGCTGTTAAGAAATGCTGAATAATTCAGGGCAAGAGACCTCCAAAAGGAGAGAGCACAAGGAGGAAGCGAATAACAGTGCCCCACCTTGAGTCTCAGGGGCCTGGGGGAAGGCTGCAGCAGGTACACTGGAGCCCACACAAGAGAGGGTCAGGCAGGCGCCAGGCCAGCCTCGCCTCTCCCTCGGAGCGCCTGTGCAATTCCTAGTCAGGATGGTGGAATTCAGCACTTGCCCAGGTGGGAAAACTCCCAGACAGAGCCGAGGAGACCTCCCGTGTTTCTTGCAGTCCTTCCGTTTCCCTGCCTTCCGACCCCTGCTCCGTTGCCACTCAATGACGCCACGTTGGCCTGTGCTTGTTATGTCTTTCAGGTGAAGCAGGGCCAGCTAGGCCCAAGGATCCCCAGGGCAGTGCAGGATGGTCCAGTAGGGGATGTTCTCCTCTCTGCATCAATAGTGAGTCAGTCCCCCAGTGCTGTGCTGCGGGAAGGGACATCTTCCAGAGGAACCCTATAACCAAGGTCTTGACCATTAAAGACCCCGGGGTGTGTTTTGCCAGTGTAGGGATGCAACTGTTGTGCCGTGAGTCTTGGCCAATTCCAGCTACGTCACTGAAACAGAGATTGCAACAACAGAAGAGACCAATGGTCCATCTATGCTGGTATCCTGTATTTCTCAGCGGTCTGTTCCTGAAGCGTCGATGGGAGGCGAAAACCCGATCTTCCTCACCTCATTGTGCATGGCGGTACCATGGGGGAACATTTCCTCCTGCCTCCAGCTGGTGATTGGTTTATGCCCTGAAGCGTGAGGATTAATAGCCCTCGTTTCATTACGTTCTGCAGACCTGCGATTCCCCAGGCCTTTTCACTCGGAGAAGTTACTCTTCACTCTCCTTCCCTCGGAGCATTATTGTGTGGGGCTGGCGGTGCAGAATGGGGCGGCTGTGCTTCGTATACCCCCTCAGTACAGCACTGTGGTGTCAGGGTATCCAGACCAGTTGAACCGGGTTAGTGGGACGGGTTGTTTTTAGAACAGGACAGTCTCCATGATCTGGCTGGTTCTCATGAAGCCAGGGATTTGCCCCCGTTTCTCTAGAGCCAGCTGATGGATAGCCCCTCTGCCCATCCTCTTTTCAGCTGCCCTCTGGCCCAGCAGCTGCCTCTGTGCTGGACCCGATGCCAGGCCACCTCCAAGGCTGCCATGTGGTACTGCAAGATGCTGAAGCTACATAGCCGGATGCAATGGAGAGGCAGCCGGCAGTGACACAAGGGGCCCAGCACAGAGGCAGATGCTGGATCTGATTGAAGTGTTCAAGTACGGGGGGCTCAGACCAAGGGGTGGGGGGACAGCAATCCCTGTGACAACCGTCTGCCTCATCCTCCCCCAGAATCTACAGCTCATGCTGGGTGGGATGAAAACAAGGTGAGCTGGGGCTGCTGAAGGACACCCAGAAGGCAAAAGCTAGCTCCGAGGGGCTGCCTCTCGCGCTGACCGAGTGCACACAGACCCAATGAAGGCAACAGCCTGCACAGGAAGGAATTTGTATATCAGGGCTTTGTTCCCAGAGCGGGTGCTGGCCAGGCACTTCAAAGACTGGGTTCTGATCCTTGCTGTGGCTATGGGCAAGACATGTCACCTCTCTGCTTTCCCTCCCACCCTTTGCCTTGTCTATTAGACTGCAAGCTTCCTTGGGGCAGAAACTCTTACTCTAGGTTTGTAGAGCCCATAGCACAACAGGGCCCTGATCTTAGGGCACTCAGCACTACTGGGAATACAAAAAATAGCTATAAAACCAGCCAGAAAAGACAGGAAGGTCTGAGCCCCTTAAATGTCTGCTGTCCCCTGCACTCACTGGGACGTGCCCATCTGGGCAATGCCGACAGGATCCTAACAAGTAGCCCCATGCAGAGAGAGGGGAACTGCCACAAGAGGAAGAGCAGTCTTTTCTGACTCTACATCTTGCGATCGGTTTCACCCTGTTCACGTAAGTGAGAGTCACGGCAGTTAAACAGCAGCGTTCCCGCTGGTACAGAAACGACCGGTCCCCATGCTGAGATTTGCCAGGCTTGGGGACTGGGGAAACAGCTGCAGCGGAGAGACGTTTTGCATTGCTGGGTGGTGATTTTCTGAGCGCTTGTGTCTGGCTAGGCAGAGTCGCTCGGATGAGAGCATATGGGCCGGAACAGTGTGTGGCGTGCCTTCGCTGTGGCAGACCGGCAGCAGGAGGCAGAGCCTCTCTTCAGGAAGAGAAGCTGTGCCAAGCTCATTTGGAGCCAGAACTGTGTGCACTTAGGAACTCGATAAGGCACTTGGGTAGCATAAGCAGTGAGTGTGATGAGCCCCCAGCTCTGTGGCACGCCAGGCAGAGGTGTCTATGGCACATGGGGTGACACGGCTGCCCCTGCCGTGTTGTAGGAGAGCGAGAGCAAGCAGAACCCTGCCGGGAAGAGTGACAGGATCTGGGTGGGGAATCCTTTGATCTGCAGCCCCAATGACTCTTACAAAGCTTGAGTGGCCTGGATGCCTGTTACGCGTTACTTTTCTGCCTGGCTGCATGGTGGAATGTGACAGATGCCTCCATCGGTGCCTTAACCTGCCACCAGCCCCAGCTTAAATCGGCTGTGCACATGGCCCACAATGCTTTGCCTCTCCCTGCTCTGTGCCATGCACACCCAGAGCTGTCTCCTTCTCTGTTTTGCTACCCAGCCCAGGCTCTGTTTGCCCTTGGCTCATGGAGGGCCACTCTCAGCTGTGGGAGGCATTTGTTGTTTTGTGTCTTACTTTCCTTTGGCTTTATGAATCACAGGGGAGGGAGGGGGCTTCTGTACAGGAGGGCTGGGTACAGACTAGGGTGACCAGATGTCCCGATTTTATAGGGACAGTTCCGATCTTGGGGTCTTTTTCTTATATAGGCTCCTATTACCTCCCACCCCCATCCCGATTTTTCACACTTGCTGTCTGGTCACCCTAGTACAGACAGACCCTCCCACTGGACTGTGTCAGTTCGCAAGTTAAGCAAGTTGAGGCCTGGTCAGCCTTTGGTTGGGAGAATTATTAAGGAAACCAAAGTGGTGATTCAGTAAGGGGACTCTCCTCTGAGTCACTGCTAATCCAGGCCCAGCTTGCTGTGCTGTGGAGGTGCTGCCTTTCATAGAAGATGTAAAACCTAGTTCCTGCCTACTCATGGCCAGTATTGAGCTGGGGAGTGGTGTCTAGCAGGGTACTGCAGGGCTCAGTTTTAGCACAGGTCTCACGTGACACCTTTGTTGATTGTCTGGAACACAGCACATTAGTTACATTCACAGATGACACTGAACTGAGAGGAGTTTCAAATGCCAGTCACCTCAGAGAATTAAGACACAGGGGCCTACAGAGTCCATAATCCAGGAGTGCTCTTCCTCGCCTACCCTGAGCAGTCACACAGCAGCATCTGCAAGTAACGCTTTCTACCACCTCCGCTTGGCCAGGAAACTCTGTCCCATGCTGGTGGATGAAGACCTGGCCTCAGCTATTCATGCCTTTGCCACGTCCTGACTGGATTACAGCAACACAACATACGAAACCTTAGGCACTTAGGAAACTCCATCTAGTACCGAACACTGCAGCGCATGTCCTCAGCAACACAGGCTATTGTGAGAACATCACACCTGCCCTCTGCTCTCTATGCTGGCTTCCCGTTGACTAGCAAATCAAGTTCAAGATCTTGGTCCTTATGTTCAAAGTGCTCCAGGGCCTGGGCCCAGGATGTCTAGAAGATCGACTAAAGCTGCAGGACAAAGACCGTGGTTGACAGCTTTGCTCCTCTGGCACAACAGAACTCTCAGCAATAGGAGTAAAGCTCATCTGTGAGGGAGAAAGAACTTTCTCCAGGGCTAATCCAAGACTGTGGAATGAACTCTCACAGGAACTAAAGACCATCACAAACCTCACTTCCCTCCGCTCCAAGTGCAAGGCACATTGCTTTGACCTCGCCTTCTCCAACATCAACACACAGCCAGCCACAGGTATATTATTTACATAAGTCAATTTAACCCCCCCCCCACACACACACTACCAAAACAAGACATTCTGCTGCACGTACATCTCCTGCTGGGGAGAGGATGAGAGAACAAACAATACATGACAGATGTGCAGTCCTGTCGCTTAATGCACCACTGGATACTATGGAGATGAGCATGGTATAAAGCCTATATAGAATAGAAAACTCAGAGCTAGAAAGGTAGTGTCGTCTAGTGGGCAGGGAAACAGCGGCGGACTCTGGAGCGCTAGGTTCTATTCCTGGCTCAATCAGTGTCGGGTTGTGATTTGTTGCCCTAGCTTCCCCTTCACTTCCTTATTTTCCCTCTCTCTCTTCAGATTGTAAGCTTTCTGGAGCAGAGACTGTCTCTCACAGTGTATATATAAAACAGAGCTTAGCAAAATTGGTTCAGTGAATAGAAATTTTGCCCAAAAGTGCATTTTTCAAGGCTCCAAACTATTTGTGAATTCACATCAGATTCCATGAATAATTTTATCTGGAAAAATAATTGGAAATGTTGAAACATTTTATTTTAAAAATATCAGTGTTTTGTTTTGCAAATGTCCCTTTTGGTGACATTTGAAATGTTTCCTTGGACTCAAGCAAATCACTTTCTTTTTTGCTTTGTCAAGAAAAATTGAAACATTTCTGTTTTGGTTCAAAATTAACCAAATTTGTCTTCAGATTTTTCAGTTCCGCCACTGAACTGAAAAACTAATTAGTCACTCAGCTCTAGTACAAAGGGCCCAACATAGCAGGTCCTGGCCTTCCTTAGGGCCTCTTGGTGCGACTATAATTCAAATAAATACCGGTAATAACAAAGAAATTTAGGAACCTAAGGAGATAATAAAATAATATTCAACTAGGAAAAAATTAAGATAATATCACTGGGGAAAAACAGTCCAACAGTCATGTTGATTGAGGCATAGGAGAAACCTGGGGATGCTCATCGAAATCTAGGGGTAAGTGTGGACAGCAAATTAGATAGCAGCTTCCAATAGCCTATAGCCACTATGCAGGGGCGGCTCTAGGCATTTTGCCGCCCCAAGCACGGCAGGCAGGCTGCCTTCGGCGGCTTGCCTGCGGAGGGTCCGCTGGGCCCGTGTCTTCTGTGGACCTCCCGCAAGCACGCCTGTGGACCAGCGGACCCTCCGCAGGCAAGCCGCCGAAGGCAGTCTGCCTGCCGCCCTTGCGGCGCCTGCAGAGTGCCCCCCGCGGCTTGCCGCCCCAAGCATGCGCTTGGCGTGCTGGGGCCTGGAGCCGCCCCTGCCACTATGGCAGATGCAGTTCTTCACTGCATACGCAGAGGTGCCACCTCATGGAAGGTGGAATATGCGTTTGAGGGAATGTCTCATTCCATTCTGGGCATTGTGTTACCAGAAAGATATTGACAAACTGGAGAGAATTCAAAGAAGAGCAGCGTAAAATTGTCAGCCGGGATGGAGGGTTTGACTTCCAAGAAGAGATTAAAAGAGCTAAATGTGTACAGCTTGGCTAAGCGCTGAGAACAAAGAAGGGCTGTGATAACAGTCTGCAAATCTCTGACGGATGTAAACATGAAGGAGGGGGAGAATTATTTAATGTGGTACACGGATATAATGAAGAGCAGGAGGATGAAATGATGAAAGGGAAAAGTTAGGGTGAAAGGCAGTAAACATTTCCTGATGGTGAGATGTGTCTGGCTGTGGAATAGTCTCAAACTAGAATGGACAAAACACTATAGAAATGTACCATAGGGAACAATCCTGCTTTGGCTGGCATGGACTGGAAGATCCGATAGGGCTGGTCTCTCTCTAGCTCCTGTGATCAGCTGTTCATGTGTAGTGCATTTCTGCACGTGCCCTGCTCTGGGAACGCCTACGCACTGGGCCACTGATGTGATGAATGTGGATGTGAATATTAAATCCACTCTGCATGCTCTTATATAATGCTGGATAATGTTAGTGTTAATAAAAGGATTATTAAAAATGAACTAGAAGCACAGGAATTGGAGACGAGAAAGACAGCTACGCCGGCCAAATCTGGATTGGTCTCTCCAATACATTCTCCAAGGCCTTGTCTTTAAATGTCCCTCCATCACTTGTCATGGGAGATTACTTCACAATCTAATAGACCTTGCAGGAAGTGTTCCCTGATATTCAGCCTGAGTTTCATCTCATAATTATACCCCCTTGGACTATCCTGGACAATTCCTCTCCCCCCTGTGAAGTTTACATCCTTTGGCTATTGTTCCTAAGGTGAACACACCAGCTGCTGGTGGAGAAGCTGCAGGCCGGCTGCAGAACTGGCTTTTAAGATGTATAAAAGGAATAACCTGCTGTCACAGATCCCAACCGAGTCCCCCTCCTGGCCACTCAATAGACTGCTGTGAGGATACCCCGATGCTGGGTCCCTGGGTGATTTAACCCTCTGGAGCCTGAATGGAGCCCAGCCACTGCCCCAGTCTGGGATCTAGGGTGACCAGATGTCCTGATTTTCTAGGGACAGTCCTGATATTTGGGGCTTTGTCTTATATAGGTGCCTATTACCCCCAACCCCATGTCCCAATTTTTCACACTTGCTGTCTGGTCACCCTACTGGGGTCCTGAGGCACAATCTTGGAGCATGGACCTCTGGCTAACACCCCTTCATGAGGGTGGGAACCTGCTGTCCAGTTGCCTAGCTCCTGGACTCAGTTTTGACCATTCAAGACTCCCCTGTACTTAAAACACTCCCTCTCCGAGGATGCCCCTTCAACCCCTAAGGTGTGAGCCTCCTGGGTTACCATTTAACTCTCTCAGGAGACCCATGGGAAGTGTAAAGCACATCACACACACATACTTGTATGGGATCTAACAGCATTGCTCTGTTACTTAGCCGAGAAAGCACAAGAAAGTACAGATCATTTAGAAACCAACAGACATCCTACATGCAATGCCCCTTACTAGCTCACCCTTCCCTTGAGGGCCATCTGTGTTCAGGAAAGTAGGAAGGGTCCCCTGCCTCATCAGGGGTTGCGTCTTTCTCCTCTTGAGATGGAGAAAAATCTCCCCTCCCCACCCAGTAAAGAGGCTCCTGTCCTTTTATAACTTGTAGCCCCCTTTGTCAGGTGATGAACTCAGCCTCCTCAGTGATCTGATGCCCCTACCAGGTGACTCCATTGCTAGCAACTTCTCCACTGCTAAACCAGTTCTCCTGGGCAGGGGCTCCTATTGTTTAGAGTTATTCCATTTCAATGGGAGAGCACTTTAAGTTAATGATCCTCTTTTGTTGACCCAGTGCCAGCATCCCTCTGGCATTTTAGTTCAAGATGGAGGTCAAAGGACAGTAGGAAGGTAAAGACCAGTCTTACGATCAAAATGGAGTCTGTAGTCTGACACAGACATATACAGAGTTCACAATCTCACACAGAATTCGTAAATTGTACAGAGTCCCCAAGTCATCACAGCTGCCTTAAACTCAGGCTCTGTGGAGCAGGCCCCAGGAGAGGGAATGCAGAGCAGGGAAAAATCATTTGGGTGAGGATAGAACTAATGGAAGTGTAGTTTGAGAAACACTTTGGTTAATGTACTAAGGCAGCTCCACTTTGTTTCTTCCAAAATGGCCACAGGGAACCATTGCCAGCTCCCATAGAACTGTGGGAGGGGGAGAAACGGGAGCCTGTGAGATTCTGGATACATCTTCTCCCCTTTCACATCCGCCCCACTATCCTTCCCACCTCCCTAATGTTAACTTTCATTTCCATGGCATCTTTCATCCTAAGGCGCCGCAAAAATACGCAGCAACCACTTCACTCACCACTGCCAAAGAGCCGCTTGCAGGGTTGCAGGAGCACAGCTCCATTCCACTCGGCATAACCTTGTGTGGGAGGGGAAGTGAAGAGCCTCTTACCAACTGAATCTGTAGGAGGATTTTAGAGGCAGCCAGAATGTCTGACCTGCAGCATCCAACAAACACCCTGTTCCCCCTCCAGCTGGCACCAACTGGCCCCGTGACTGGTGAGCTCAATGGAGAGGCTGAGGCTGGAATAGGCCAAGGAGGGTGAACGCTATTCTGCCCTCTCCAGGGCACAGCAAAGGTACAGAAAGGGGCACTGTGATGATCTGGTCTGACCATCTCTGTAACACAGGCCAGAGAACTTCCCCACCATAGTTCCTTTTGTACTAAAGCACAACTTAAAAAACAAAATACAATCTTGACCTAAAAATTGCCAGTGGCGGAGGATCCACAACCAGTCTTGGTAAATTGTTCCAGTGGTTAATTGTTTAATGACCTGTGCTGCAACTGGTCTGAAGATAAACAGGAGACTTCCCGCTCCAGAGCTTTCACCAGTGCTAAGATTCACTGGGGCAGATCCTCAGCTGGTATAAATTATCACCACACCACAATGGAGTGATGACACTTTACACCAGTTGAGGATCTGCCCCATTCGCGTCAAAGCTAAAAAAAAAAAAGGTCCAAAATGACATCGCAGTCTATGGCAAACAGCCTGCGATAGTATCTATTGGACGGGGTGCGGCAGTCAGCCAGTTATAGTTAGTGCCAGAAAAGGTCAGTTAGATCACCTGGTCCACCCCCGACCCAGTGCAGGGTTGTTTCCCATGCTCTCCTCGGCTGTTTCATTTAAACTGATATGGCTTCCACTGGGTCCTATTCTCAGTATTCGGGTTTCCCTGATTGTTCTCTCAAATTTCCCCTTTGCTCTTCATCCTCGCTCTCCTATGAATTCCCATCCCTCCCCCCCACCCTACAATTGGTACTGAGCTTCCCAGAGCTGAGTACAATATGCTTGGGCAGGGTCTCAGCAGTGCTACTTGGTAAGAGACTGTCACGTCCTTGCCCCATGAACCAATGTCATGATGCACAGTATGAAGTGCATTGGCTTGGTCTTGCCACCGTGTCACAGTCCTGTAGCATGCTGCAGTGATGCTGTCGAGTTTAAAAAAAATATTGCATTACAGTAGTGCCTAAAGGCTGCAGCTGTGTCTGATCCTACTGAGCAAGGCACTGCCCAAACACATAGTAAGAGATGGGCCCAGCCCCAAAGAGTTTATGGTCTAAACAGACAAGATCAAAAATGGGTGGGGAACCAGGGGATGTGATTTGTCTAAGGTCACCCTGCTGATCAGTGGCTAGAACACAGGAGCCCTAAGGACGGTGGCAGACCACGGGCCATGTTGGCGGTCTGTAGCTACCTGGTTTTAAAATGCACTGATTTGTTTTACTATAAAGAGCGCTTCTTTAAATGAAGTAATTTTAAAATGTATTTACTTTTCAGTAACGATGGGTTTTGTGTCCTTTATTGTACTTCATCAGTGCCGTCAGCCCTAAACACTCAGAAGTCATGAGCCTGGCTTAAAACCATGAGCCTTTTTAAAAATAATAATTTTTTACTCTTTTTCTTTGCCTTGGGTTTTTGAGCCTTTAGGTTACACCTGGGTGATATTTTCCAGTTTTTCTTTGCAAGCATGAAGTCTAGAAATTTAGGGTAGAGGGCAAGCAGCAGCAGGTGTGAAATGAAAGCTCAGATTCTCCTGACTCCAGGCACTGGGGTTTTAAGAAAAACACCCAATATACTCTGACCTTCATGATAAAATAGCAAAAACTGGCTACGCCGCTTCATGCCGACGCTGATCCTGCAGTGAGTTCAGTGTAGGGCTCATTGGTTTCAGTATGGCTCGGCCTGGGTGCAGAGATGGACCTGCATTGAGTTCACTGTAGGCTCAAGGCTTTAGCTTGGATGCTGGAAGCAGACAGCTTTGTTTCAGTTTCTGGCTGGTTTCCTTTCCGGTTCTCACACACTGTGTTGTTGTGTTTTGCTGTCTGACACTGGAGGGCAACATTTAAACCCAAAACAGAAAGAAAAACATTTGTTATTAACAAGAACATAATGAAAACATTTTTATTCCTTGCAGGTGCATAAAACATTTTTTTAAAAAGAAAACTTAAATGTTGGGCCTAACCTAGATCTCGCCCCCTCTCCCACCCTGACACAAATCTTGTCCATATTAGTCATGGAAGGGAGTGATGTCTAGTGACTGAAGCACAGGGCTGACTGTAAGAAGATGAGAGCTCTTGTCTGGCCTCAGGCTTCCTGGGGGACCGTAGGCAAATCACTTAGGGCAACCCTTGCAAAAATGCCTATTGCCTTAGCTTTCGGGTGTCCAGCCTGAGGCTCCCTAACCCCTACTTTTCAGAGGTGCTGAGCACACACACAACAGCTCAGCACCTCTTGAAAAATCAAGCCCCTGAATACCTTAAATTGGGCACCCAATAATGGAGGAACCCTACATTAAGGGGATACAGTTGAAAATGTGGGCCTTCGCCTTTGTTTTGCTTCAGTTTCCCCACCTGTAAGATGGTGATAACAATACTTCACAGTGTGGGCTGTCGGGCTTTAATTACTCTATGTACAACCATTTGCGATCCTGAGATGGAAGGGGCGACAGTAGTGGAAAGTGCTGTTACCCTGTGATGCTGTGATGCCCAAGTGAGGAGTGCCTGGGGGTTACCTCAGACAGATGGCCCTGGTGGAGTATTTTCTCAGCTAGTCTCTCTTTCCATATTCCTTTTCTAGCCAACTCAGGGGCCTTCCAGCCCTCCTGCCTATGGAAACGCCTGCTTAGGCTCCCCCAGTCAGCCGGTGGCAGGGCTTGGTGGGTGAGGGGAAGCCGCTGTGCAGGGGAGGAGACCTGGGGCTGGGGGGAGAGCACACGCTTTGGTGAACAAGGTAAATTCATTTTCTCTGCTGGCTTGATAAAGACAAAAATTAGCGACACCTGACTGGCCCCTCTGCCGTCTTCCACATCATTGCAAGAGACGTTTTCTCATTGCGTTTTTCTTCTGATTCTTTTACCTCGGGGGGACAAGTCGGCACAGCAGGCTGCAGTGAGCTTGCTCCCTGTCTAATGCAGCTGAGCTTCCCCTCCTGCCTGTCGTCCCCCCCCCCTGCCACACACACACTCACACAATACAGCCACAGTGGCTTTTGAATGGGAGGCTTAATGGGATGAAGCTGTTTGGAGGCTCTTGAGACCCTTTTTTGTTTTTTGGTCCCTCCTTCGAAAGGAGAAAACAAAAAGACTCCACTGAGAGGGAGCAGAATTTGTTACTGGCTGAGGGGGAAAAAGCCCAGTGTGAGTTTCCCAGTATGGTGAGATGGCACAAGTGACAACCCCTTAAAGTTGAAATAGGAGATGGTGCAGGAGTGCTGGGCTTCGGGGAGCAGCTACTGCAATCCCAGCTGCTCCCACCAGGAAATGGGGGAGAGAGGGGAATGGCACAAGGACGTGGAGTGTTGTGGAATTCACAGTTGCTGGAGCACCAGATGTTTTCAGCAAGAATCACTGGCAGCACTAGCTATGAGCCCTTCACAGCTGTGCCAGGTCCAGTACCAGGTGCTGTAGGGAATGCTGCAGGGACATTGGCTGTAGGGGTACCTCTCCCAGCAAGGCCAGTGCAGGGCAGTTCACAGCTCAGTGCTGCAGTCCAGGCCTCGCCCAACAGGAGGCAATATAAGAAACCATCTAGCGAGCAGCATCAGGTTTGAGTTCTGCACAGTCGACATCAGGCCTAGAAGAAGTTCCTGTAAGGAAAGGTGCAAGAGCTGTGAGGGACAGTGTTGCCGGCTCTCACAATTTCATCATGATGTTTGATGTTTTTTCCTAAAGCCCCAGCTGCTGGAAGCAAGAGATTGCAGGAGAATCTGAGTTTTCATTCAAACGAAGCAGGTTTCTAGCCCTCACAGTTGCAGATAAAAGCTTGAAAATGGAACCCAAGTGAACCCCAAAGGCTCAGAAACCAGAAGACAAATAAAAAGAACCCCAAGCCTCTTATATTAAAAATACCTCATGATTTTTAAGCCAATCTCTTGATTTTGGGGGGCCTGGCTCATGATTTTTGAGTGCTTGGGGCAGGTGGTGCTGGAGGAAGTTCACAGCTTACTCCAGGCTCAGCCCCTGCCAGCAGGAGAGGACGTTCTGATTAGTTGTGAGGTCTTTAAAATCCCTTTACCTCTCCTTTTCCACACTGGAATTTAGCAGCAGCCTTAGCTCAGGTTCGGGGGGGAGGGGAGTGTAAACCTGCAAATGAACTGACAAAAATGTAGTGCTTTAATTGATTTGGGATTTATGTGTTGTTTTTTCACCCGGTGTTCACAGGTTTTAACATTAACACGCTTCCCCAAAGCTATTCCCCCCTCTACAGAGGACAGGCAGACACTAAGGGGAAAAGCGACATGGCCCTGGGGGCTAAACTGTGCCAACTTCCTGCCAACTCCCCCTCCCTGGCAGTACACTGGGAACCAGATTCTGATCTTAATTACATGACAGTGACCCCCTAGAGTAGCTTAGTGGAAACGAGAGCAGATTTTGGCCCTACAATCGGGTGGGGCCTCCTGACTAGAAGAGCAGGAATGAGACACATTGGCAGAGCTGTGTGGGGGGAGTCCAGGCCTGCAGTAGCAGAAGATGCCGCGGGTCAGGACTGCACTGCATTGGCAGAGCTGTGAGGGGGGTAGGGAAAGACAGGAATAAAAGAGCAGGGGTGTTGCAGAGGATGGTTTAGGGTGGTTGTGCACTGGCAGAGTGAGTGGGGGAAGTCCAGGGCTGGGACAGCAGAGGTGATGCTGCAGGCCAGAAACGAGGGGCATTAGCAGAGCTGCAGGGGAGGATTAGAATAAGAGGAGGATGCTGTAGGGCAGGGTGGAGATGCAGGACGGTGTGGCAAGCCTAGCATTGGAATAGCAGGGGAGCAGTTTAGGATCGAGATGCACTGTCAGAGCTATGAAGGGTAAGAGAGGAGCAGGGATGGTTGTGAGCTCCTGCCTGCCCCCCTACCCTGCTCACGCTCGCCTTCCTGAGCCCACACATCACAAACAAGGAGAGAGAGAGAGAGAGAGAGAGAGAGAGAGAGAGAGAGAGAGAGAGAGAGAGAGAGAGAGAGAGAGATGCCTCCTCGGAGGGATTTGGCAGGTTGTCTGCGCTGTCAGGGCTCATTATCCTCCACCTGTGACTGGGGAGACGAACACGCTGTGACACCAGCTGCCAGGAAAAAGGAAAACAGACAATACAGTGGGAATGTGGGTTGCTGCTCAGCAGATGCCAGGCTCACCTTCCTTCTCTTCGCTGCCTGGTCCCTTGGGTTTGGCTTTAACAAGGGCGTTGGTGGGGTGAAGGAAGTGCTGCCACATGAGGTAAGAGGGACATCCTGGGCTGCTTGCTAAAATCCCCAAATCCATCCCTTTCCCCCACTCTCCCTCAGGGCGATGGGCGTCTGTCCTGAGGCAGCCCAGCCTTGAAATTTGTGGGGTCCCAAACTGCCAGAGGATGATGACGCCATGAGCCAATTCCCCCCCACCCCCACCGTTTTGCTGCTGGAGGAGGATCTGCTGCCAGTTGATTGTTTCTTCTCCAACCGATGCTGCTGCCAGAGAGGGAGATCTGCCCAGTGCATTAGCTACGGAGCTTCCATTTGCTGCAGGGTCCCCAGAACAGTAGGCCCCCAACAACTGCTTGCTTTGCTCGTGGCTGCGGGATACTTCCCCTTTCGGGCCTGTTGGGGTGACTGGAAAGAGGCTTTAAGCAATGGTCTTTCCAAGAGGGCTGGGAACCAGCTTACGGGTTTGTATCTCCAAAATACAGCTTGTGTGTGCGAAGCACTGTGGTTCTCAAGCTAGAGCTCTCATGGACCTCTTCCAACCAGCCAATCTGATCCTAACCTCACATCTTCCCTCGGGCAACTGTACTGCTTGCTTACATGGAAATGTAGCATTAGGACAGATTTAAGGAGACAAGATGAAAATGAACTCCCTTTAATGTGATGGGGGCGGCAGCTGCCTAGTTATGCCCCTCCTCCCCCAGTTTGTCTCTGTGCTGTTTGTTTCCTCTCCCTGGGTGTAAGATGTCACATTTATTGGGACCAAATCTCCCCTTGATGCTTGCAGCTCCCATTGTGCTAATCTCTCAAGGTCACTCTGCACTTTGGTTCTGTCCCCTCCAAATTGAGTGTCATCTTCAAATGTGATCACAGTTGAATTTACACCAAAGAAACGCTAGCCCATGAGAGAGCTGATGCTCCCACTCAGCAGGCAGAGAGAGGTTTGTTATTTAGAGTTGGCGAAGCCAAAAAGTCCTGATGTGGATCACCCTTAGTGTCACTGCTCAGAGACTGTCAGGTGCTTCCTCCTCTATTTTACCAAAGCAGGTCTGTGCACCACCTGGGAGAGCTCTGTGGACCACAGTTTGAGAGCCACATGTCCATCTGTCCTCAAATCACCCTTTTCTTATCAGAGCTCCAGTACGTAGATGGGAGGATAATGCTGATGACTCAGTAGGTGGTTCTCTTTTCCCTCTGACTCAATATTGGACCAATGCCCCCATTTGATGTGTCTGTGTGTGTGTGTGGGGGGGGGCTGAGGTGCTGTTTCTCAGATAAGATGTGAAAATGAATACTTGACCACTCATGGGCATTAAAATCCCACGGGGATCTTTGCAGGAGTAGGGCCGTAACACATGGAGCTCTAGATAAACTCAAGTCCCACATGGGTAATTATTTTCTGACTTCCTAAATTCACCCTGCAGGGCCATTAGGATTCTTCTTCACTTCCTGTCCTAAACAGCTGGGTGGAGTTGTGCACTGTTAAACAGTTCCCATGTGTTTCATCCTCGAAGAAGCTGCATTTCAGTAGTGGGTGAGGTGAACCTTATAGATCCAGTGAGTCGGCACAGTCAGTGAGCAAAGCGCTTGGGGATCCATTTGGATGAGTGAATCTATAGTTCGGTAAGATCATTACCTGTTGGTTAATGTAAAATGCTGCAGTATTGTTTGACATAGGCTCTGCTATGCTCTGCCATCTAGCTAAGCCCATGCATGTATTTCTAGTGGGATCCAGGCACAGCTCACGGAGGCTGTGAAGTGGATGGGTAGACATATTTTTACCCGGACCCACGAGCGCCTTAAGCGGACAGTCATTTTGCTGTCTTCCCCGTGTGCACCAATCCATGCATCAGAATAGCAGACAACCAGTTATTAGGGGGCTCCTTTCTCCCCCCACCTCCCAGGCAGGCAGTTAGACTCACTGCCAGTGTGGTGTGTCTCCCCCATGCCTATGCCTGAGATTTGAACCTGGGACTCATGCAAAGTTCACAGACAGAGGCTTTAGCAGGGGAGCTGAAACTGTGCCTGCACCTGCCCAAGCTGGGGGGAGGGCGGCACTGAGCCCAGCTCAGCTGGCAGCCGCTCTCTGCATAGTGGATGCCATGTCCCTTGCCAGGGCTCGCAGGGGACAGGCTGCTCTGCAGTGGCTGCTCAGAGACTGGCCTTTTAATTAGAAGTTAATTGCTGCTGACACTGCCCATCCAGGGGAGATGGCTCTGGTGTCTCTAACGGCCTGGGTCCATGGCAACACTAGAGCAAATCAGCAGTGACAAAGGAGAGAAGGAGCGAAAGTCAACACGATGGGTAAATGCGCTCCGAGAGACAGCCAGAGCTGCAGCATCTCTATTGCCTCTTGACCCATTTAGAGCAGGGATCAGTGACGGAGGGAGATAGCAGTAGTGTGAAAATGCCTCCCACAGCCTGTTCCCAACTAAGCCACGGGGAGCAATGCCGGCTGGGGCTGGAGGGGTCTGGTAGCTCCCACTTCCAGTTCTCATGCCCTATTTCCAGTGCCTCCTACAGCGAGCGCTCCCTCCCGCCCTCCCATCTAGTGCTCCTGTGCCATTCCTGACAGTGCCTCGTGCAGGGAGCTCTCCCCAACAGCCAGCACACCCCCCCCCCCCGATACCTTCCTTCCACCACTTCCTGCTAGGACTGGAGGAGCTGAGAACTCTCCAAAAGCAGCGCTCCCACCCCAATCCCCAAGTTAAAGCAGAAGAGCAGCATGTTGTTACACGGGCAGAAATGTATCCTCTTGTAGCGCCTGTGCACAGCTGCTCTGCAACTGAGCACATGGTTAGAGATTCAGGCTGAAGGACCACAGGGTTAGGCCCTATGTACAAACCTCAGCTAGACAGGGGTTTCCTGTCCATAGAGCATCCCGGCTCCAGCAGTAATACTCACTATTTCAGTAGCCTGTCACAGACATTCACCCAGTGAGGTCAGTCGTGTTACCTCCATTCTGCAGATAAGGAAACTGAGGCACAGAGTGTTTAAGTGACTTGCCCAGGGTCACACGGAATCAGTGGCAGCTGCAGGATTAGAACTCTGGAGTCCCTGGTGCCCAGCCCTGGGCTCCCCCCTGTAGACCAGGCTTTTTGTCAGTATAAGCTGAATCTGCTCAACTAAATTAAACTGTCATCCTATCCCAGCCCAGAAGAGTCTGGACACCCGATTCCAGGATCCAGAGGGGACATTTGCTACCATCCAAAAGGAGGGTACTTTTGGCTTCTGACAGGGAAATGGTGCCCCACCCATTCAAGATGTTCCTCTCCCTAGTATCTCAGGGAGAGCAGCAGCAGATGGTGAATCTGGAAGGGGGAGTAGACCATTAGGATACTCTAGTTCTCAGCTGGAGGCGGGTGAATTATAAAGCCAGGTCTGGCACTCTGGAGTTAATGGCTACATACATTCCACAGCTGGACGGAGGGCAGGGTTGTGACTGGGTGCCTGGGGCTGGGGGGCAGAGGGTAGCAGGACAGGTCAGCAGTTGAAAGGGGTGATTGGGAACATGATGAGTGATGCTATAGCAGGGACATCGGCTGGAGGGGATTTCTGGGAGGTTTCTGGCAGCTAGGAAGGGGTCAGGCCTGGGTAGGGTGACCAGATGTCCCAATTTTATAGGGACAGTCCTGATATTTGGGGCTTTTTTTTTTAATATGGGCTCCTATTACCCCTCAACCCCATCCCAATTTTTCACACTTGCTGTCTGGTCACCCTAGGCCTGGGCACTGGTGGGGCAGTAGCACATGGAGTCAGAAGGTGAGAAGTGTTCTTGGAAAGCCAGGATACTTTTTGTTGTTGTTGTTAGTGGTGGTGGGTGGCTATTGTTCGTATTCCAGCAGCAGCCACCATATGCACAGGTGCTGCACAAACACAGGAAGCGCGGTCTGTGCCCCTCAGAGGTTGTGAGTGGACCCCAGGTGACACAGAGAAGTTGGGTCCATTGTGCAGAGGGGATTGTGGAAGGTTCTAGGTGTGGGGCTGAGTGCTAGTGATGGGGAGGAGAGGGTGTACCACAGAAATGAGCCTTGTCCATTGGGGAATCCTCCTTCACCCCCATGTAAAGCCATCCATGCTCTTGGGGGGATGCTCCAGAGCAATGGGGGAAGGCTGATGGCTCCTGTCTTCCCACTGGCTGCTGTGGCCCTGTTGCCGTTACCAGGCAACGGGATCTCTCTCCTCGGCGAGCTGTCAGAACCCGTTTGGCACACACGGAGACCTGCCACTTTGGAGAGGGGGGCTTCTCTTTGCTGTTGTTCCAGTTGCCATTTTGGATCTTGTGTGGAGCCTGCGTGGTGTTTGGATGGGAACTTGGGACGGCAGGGGAGAGCAGGGAGGAGGGGCTCGAGACGTGGGGTGGGGGCAGAGAGGGGCTCCCATCCCCTGGCGCCCAACAAATCCTCCCGGAGAATGTCATGCTTCTTTCCAAGTCACTGGAGCCAGTTTCCGATGTTGCCTGTGGCAAAAGGAACACACACAACCGCACATATATAAACACACACCCCCTATACGCTGAGCACGTGGAGTGCCACACAGTCAGAGCCAACCAGGCAGAAACAACAACCAGGCAGCGTTGGGAAACTAACTATGCATCCTGCAGGTCTCGCAACACCCACGCGGAAGCCAGCAGAACCCCAGGGGAAAGAGGCACTAGCTCCAGCCCCTCAGCAGGGACAGGATCAGTCCCCCACTGCTCTGGAAGAGCTAGAATGTAGGATCCACCTGACAGCAGACATTCAAAAAGCAAAACACGACTACGACCACCTAGGATCATCCCCGCTCTGCCTACCATCAGGGCCAGAGCCCCCAGCGCTTGCCATCGCCAGCATTTCAGTGCCTGACATTTAATGCTATTCCCAGACAGATGCTGCAGTAAGATGGAGTGAAGGTTGAGAGAATTTATGAGTAATTTAGGTAAAACACATTTACAGGGGTCTTGTAATCATCCTCAAACCAAGTTATAAACCCAGGAAATTCAGAGTTAAGGGTACACTTAAGAGAGCCAATCACATTAAGATGAGAAAAACACAGTCTGGGCTCCCAAATATCCTTAACTCTGCTCTCTAGTGACATCATGCAATAACCATGTGAATGTGATTAGTGCATAAGGTCTCAGATTAGACTAAACTGATCCCACCCCCACATCCCATTTCCCCCCTCTTTATAGTATCACTACAGGGCAGAGTTCAGGTTGTTTCCTTGTTTTTTAAAATTAATTATTAACCACTTAATATATGAACAGTAAATAAGAAACCCAAAAAGAATGTTACCGTGGAATATGTCTAATGAGTTAAAGATCTGTAGTATCAATCTGAAATCGCTCTTCTTTTTTTAATTTTAACTTTTAGGATCAGATTCACTCATGTGCTTTGATTTTTTTACCCTACTCCGGAGCAACACAAAGTAGCTAAAGTATACTGGCCAATTACATTGGCTTTACAGTTGCTTTGCATTCCTCGCTCCTTCCTGTTCCCCACATTCCCCGTGTGCTCACCATACATGCATGCATGCACAGATACATATACACACACAGAATCTCCCCCCCTCCCCGCACCAGCTACCCTCTCTTGTCCTCTTTGGTGTGTATATCTGGTGTAAATAGGTAGTTTTTGTAATGAAATACTTAGCATTAATGGTAATTTTGGCCATTATTTTTCATAACTGAAAATTTTTCTGTTAGCAGAGGCTGATGAATGACATCTTGTCCTTCAGAAAAACTTACTAACAATTTCCCACTTTTGGAATAGCTGATAACTCTGTTCTGAATAGAACTGGGCCACAGTCTGCCCTCAGTTAACATGCCCTCTTTCAAAATGGCCACCATCTCCCATTCTTTTCAATGGGACTGAGACCACAAGATGGCCTCAGAGAAGACCGTGGACCTCTGTGTTGTCAGAAGGCAAAGAGGAGCACTGTGAGGAGCAGATGAATGGTGATGGCCATCTTTACTATGGATAGCTTGTGTCCTCAGTCCTGTTGAGAACAATGGGAGATGGCAGCCATTTTGAAAGAGGGAAGTTTCCTGGTGGAATTCTCTGAAGAACATTAATCTCCATCAGCTGGTGAAGGAGAAACTTTCAGTCATGAAGAACAGCAGCAAAAAATGAACTTTAATCCTAAAAAAAAAAAAAGGCTTCAAGTGTAGCCTATACATAAGATTTCGGTGAGTTTTAACTATATGAGAAGTTTGAAGAGTCTGTGTTATTCCATTATTGGGATCACCCAGGACAAAAAAAAAAGTGTGATATCCAATGCTAAATTTCTTAAAAGACGCATTTAAAAATTTATGTTAATTAATAAATGAATTAGCTTATTTACTTGTCAATCCTCAACAACAAAAAGAAAAAAAATCATTCTATTCTTGAAGAGTAAATGCTCTAACTTTAGGGCAGATGCATGGTATTCTTCATAGAGAACAGACAGGTTGAATCCCTGCAAAAAGTGCAAAATGCAACTCAACCTTACCTGTGGAGCTACAACTGGCCCCTCCCCATATCCCTTTACTTTGCTGTAGCACCTTTTGTCCCAATGCCCTTTCTAGATTCCCTGTCGTTGAAAAGAAGTTACTTCTATGGTGTCGACAGCAGGGCTGTTTAACAGTACACAGCCTCACAACACCACAGTTTAGGGAGGAAGTGAAGAAGACATCCATGTGATTGACACTTCATGGGGGAATTTAGGTTGGCACAATGCATTTATCCACGTTGGAACTAGGCTAGGCACTTTGATTATAACACTCTGCCTTCTGAAAAGTCCCACGGGACATCTAATTACCATGAGTGGGCAGGTTCTTGGTTTTAGGTCTCATCTGAAAGACAGTACCTCCAGCAACAAAGTACCATCTGCACCACACTGAGGTGTCAGATCTGTGCTGAGAAGAATGAGGCAAAATCACCAACACTACTTCCTGCAGCTTCTGGGTCTTCCCTAGGGTTTCCCATCCAAACGCTGTACAGACCAGGGCTGACCCAGCTTGGCTCAGGGGATCTAATGAGATCACAACCCAAGGTAGTGTGGAATCAAAATGCTGTCCTAGCCTTCCCCGCCCTCATCTCCTTCTCCCTTGCTCCGCTCTTGCTTTGATCATGTTGTAGATTTTATAAGAACAATACCAGATCAAGCTTCCTGCTCTCCTCCCTCTCTCCAAATTCACACAGTGAGCCTCCCAGCTGCTTCCTATTCCCATCCTTGACACACACACACCCTGTTACCGGGCCCTGCACTAGGCCATTGATCTGTGCTTAAAATAGCCTCCAGGATTCGAGAATATCCAGCAAGCTGCTGCAGGCAGACACCGGAGCCGACAGGAGCAAGACGTGTTCCTACTGCCAGCATGAAGGGCACAGTCTGCCACTTCCCAGGATGCATTGCTCTCATGGGCGCTTGGCAGAAAGGACTTTTTTATGTTTTTACAAGCATGCTTATGCATGTATGTCTCACTGTTTGCTCTCAGTCGCACTCCAGGGTAAAGGCCTCTCCAGTGCTCTTCTGTCCAGCTATTTTTCATAGCCCCACTGCAAGACTTCATTAATCAGAGGGGTAGCCGTGTTAGTCTGGATCGGTAAAAGCAGCAAAGAGTCCTGTGGCACCTTATAGACTAACAGACGTATTGGAGCATGAGCTTTCATGGGTGAATAGCCATTTCGTCGGATGCATCCAATACGTCTGTTAGTCTATAAGGTGCCACAGGACTCTTTGCTGCTTTTACAGGACTTCAGTGCACTACCATCCTTCACCATTTTTGGCACATGTGGCTGGCAAGGGCATGATCCCCTGCCATTAGCCAGCTGTCCTTTACCATCTGCCATTACCCAGCTGTCCTCTACCATCCACACAACCAAGGATGTCTATATATTGTTCAATGCCATTGCTCAGGAGTCCACTGTAAGACTTGCGGTCACTCATCTTTTGGTAACAAAGTACTATCTCATGCTTTAGAGCTAGCTCTTTCTGCCGTCTACCCACAATTCCTTGCAATACCTTCTCCCCCATACACTTCCCTTTACCCTCAACCCCCAAGCACATCACACCCTTGCATTATCTCACACACTAGGCTACAAATGGAGGCCATGTCTTGGGGACTCAGCATGCTATTCCCTACACACATAAGCACTGTATAATTTAATAACTCCTGTGCAGGTACTGTATATTGATATAGGGTCTAGAAAAGACAGCAACTAAACTAAAATAAAAGCATTAGGAGAGGGAGCAGCATACCACCCTTAAATGGAGCAGTGCCAGTGTTTAAAACTCAAAATTGCACCAGGTTTAGGAGCGTAGTTATCTGGGGGACTGGCAGATCTATGCCTCAGCTTAACCTGCAGAGGCTTTGCAGGTCAGAATTGATGCCTTGGCAGTGCGGTGGAGGGGAAGAGGGTGTGTAGAGCAGCTGCTGTCATTATTTAAGATGTGGGGTCGGCTGCAGAGACCAGAGGTTGTCCTCCATCTTAGGAGGTGGATTCTGGATGGCAACAGGGGAAACAAGCTGTGAGCGACTGCAGTTTCCAGCAGGCTCTCTTGCTGTGTTATACGATGGTTAAATCTGCAGGTCAGAAATGAGGGGCATTCGTGGCGCTGTATGTGTAGATCAGCAAGGAGTACTTCAGGCTGAGAGTGAAGAACCTTGGCAGAGCAGTGTGAAGAGTCCCAGGAATCGAATAGCAAGGGGTGATGCGGATTGGGACTGAGATAAAGTACGGAGCCTTATAGAAAAGTACTATGGAATTCAACAGGGTTCTACAGACAATACTGTAAAAGCCATATCCAGCCAGATTTCTAGCTAGTGTCAATTGGCATCGCTCCACTGATGCTCTTGGAGCTGTGCGGATTTACGCCAGCTGAGGATCTGGCCCGCAGTATTTCACAGACAGTTCTATCCTTTCTATGGTTTTTCTCAGCCATCCTACAGGAAGGATAGGATTCGCTATTCAGTTCTACAGGATGGTAGAGTTAAACTTTATAGGATTTTGCCATGAGGGAAGAGCAGGCTGTATGTAACCTGGACCAAAAAGAAGACCCGGCAGTGTATTATTTAACTGAACTGCAGTGGACTCTGCATGCAGTCCTGCTGAGAAGAACTGGAGCCATAACTCTGCTGCCTGAGAATAAGACTCTGGTGCATTATTTGAGTGCAGGAGAACCTCAACTGGATTCCTGGGTCCAGATGGACTAAGCCCTGAGGTCAGCCTCTGGCAGGAGAGGACCCTGAACTGGATTCCTGCGTCCTCTCTGAGGATCAGCCCCAGCCTGCACAGAGAAGACAGTTTATCAGTGACCTCACGAATATACCTGATATCCTCTTCCACCTCCCCAGACTCTGCTTTGCTGTATAACATAAGCATAGAAACTACCATGCTGTGAGAGACCAATGGCCTGTACAGTCCAGTACTATGCCTTCTGGTCCACCTAGTCCAGTATCCTGTCTCCAACAGTGGCCAACGCCAGATGCCCAGAGCCATTTGAATCTGAATGTGTCATTCATCAACGACTAGATCAATCCCTTCTGCCCTTAATGAGAAGAGAAAGGAGGACTAGCTCACTGCCAGCCATGGTGGACAGCAGGAGCCGAGCACATTGCTCCTGGGCGACAATCCAAGATGCCCCAGGCGGGAAAGGGTCAGTCTCTTGTCAACACAACGCACTGACACCAGGCCAGATACACTCCCTCTACAATCTGCCTGTCGCCTTCGCTCACTTCAGGAGTCAGGAAGGATTTGTGTCACTCCAGGACACCTTCTCCTCCTCCACCCCTGCAACAGGGACCCCACCTCCTGTCACATTCCTACACCAGCCCATGGGTCTTCCACAGGGGATGGAGGGGGAAAGGAAGAGTCACCAAGTGGGCTGATGACGTAGCAAGCAGATAACAATGACCCGGTTGGGTTTTTTTTAAATGAACCCTTCAAACTCAAAGAATGAATAAAGTTGCCGTGATAGTGTTGGAGCATCTCACAGACATGACTGAAGTCACTCTCACAACACCCCAGCGAAGTATCATCCCCACTGACAGAGGGGGAGCATAGCACAGGAAAGTGAAGTGTCACATGGGAGATGTGTGGCTGAATAGGGAACTGAGTGCAGATCTGGCAGGTCCCAGCGTAGAGCCTTCAGACCAGCCTTTCTGGTGCGGTTCAGATCTGAGGGAGGAACTCTGCCAGGCCTCATCTGACTCTCCCACTCAGACCCCCGTCCATCTCCTGAGTCCTTCCTCTACTCGGTGAGGGTATGTCTAGCCCTAGAACAGCAGACTAGCCCCTTTTACCTTTATTTGGCCTAGTTAGGATATAGTCTCCTCATACCCCGAGAAGCAGAAGAGTCCCATCATCCCAGCAGGCAGAGAGCCTCATACCTTCACCTGTGTCTCAGCAAGAAGCCAGATGGCACTTCCACCACTTCTCTTGGGAAACTATTACAGTGTCCAATATTCCTCTTGCTCAGCAAATCGTTCCTGACATCCAGCTTCCCCTTTGCTCCATTTCAGCTCGTTACTTCCAGCCAGTGCCCTTTGGGCCACCCAGAACCCTTCCTCTTGCTCCTTAGTGTTCATCCCTATTAGACACTCACAGGCAGTGGCCATGGCCTCTCCTAGTTATCATGTCACCTGGGCACAGCTGCACACACCAGCACTCTGTTCTTATTGTGTTTTCTCCCCAGTCACCACACCAGGACCAATAACTAGCTCTTACTGCTTCTTTGCAAATAGTTTCATTATTTCCCTTGTTCTGGAGTCACTGCAGCCAGGATTGTTCTGCTAGGACTCCTGCTTTCACTCCCAATGGCACCCCCCCAACACACACACATTCCCACCTCCGCCAGGGGAAGTGATGGGGCTGTCCCATTCCCTCCTGGAACATGGAACCCCCTGGCCAGGCAGAACCACTCAACTCAACCTGGGCTCACTGCAGTCCTTGGTTGTGACTGGGTTCCCCCTCAGGATGTGGCATGGCACAGCTTGAGGATAGGGGGTCTTGGGTTTGTGGGAGGGGACTGAGAGACCACCATGATGGTGCATGGTATTGGAAAAAGGGAGAGGGCTCTGTGCTGGAGGGAATTCTAGGAGAGATGAGCAGACATGCAGGGAGAACCGATGTGGGTGAAAGGAAGAGAGTTATTGCTGTGCTGTAGCTGCAATGCCATGAGCTGCAAACTGGGCACTAGAGGCTGGGCTGTGTTGGCACTGGCAGGGAGCACAAAGGTGACCGTGAGATGACTCCTTTCCATGGTAGAGTCCTGGACACATCCCAAAGGCCTCTCTGCCACCCCCGATGCTCTTGTGCAATCCAGGAAGTGATACCCCCCAAACTCATTTCCTAGCACCAAATATAATACAGAGCAAAGTCCATAAGGCTCTGTGGCCAGGGTATTGAATGATCTTCTCCTCCCACACACAGTCTGCAGCTTACCCCGCTCCCGCCCACCTCTCAGTGCATTGTCCTCTCGGGCCCTGCACAGCAGCAGCAATGTGGCAGGTTCAGTTACATGATATGCCGTCGCTCCCGACAGCCACTTCCCGGGTAATAACTAGGTAAGAGACAGCCCTTTGTTCCAGCGGAGTCAAATACTGGAGCCCGTTAATTATGGCTGTGGGGTGACAGCGTGACTCCTCCCACACCAACCAGCGGGCCAGACAGTGCCTTCCCTACCCCTGCTGCTGCTCTCCAGGCCTCTCTGTTCATATCTCACGAATGCGAGATGGGGGAGAAGGACGGATATTTATATTGCAAGGGTTTAGAAAGATGGATAATGGCTTCCCGCTCAGCTGGGGAACCAGGGCCTGGTGCTGCAGGGGCTGTGTGGGTACACGTGATGGTCAGCGTGCCCTCAGCGAAAGCCCACCTGCAGCACCAGGCCCTGGGACTTGCTGAGCCAAGACAGGGTATGTTGGCTGAGTCGGTTATCCCTGCCTTGTTGAAGTGTCCTGGGGGATCTCTCACTTCAGAGTGGGGCTGAAGGGACCTTGATTCAAGGCCTCCTCTGCAGAAAGATGACGCCTACACCTCCCTTCAGACTGCAGCGTCAGCACTGACTATGAGCCCATGACCTTCTGGTCCACAGAGCGCTCTGTGCTGAGCTGCACTGATAGAGAGCAGCTGCACCCAAAGGAGAAGTGGCTCCTTCCCCCTCATTCACGACCACCCTACCTACCACTCCATTTCCTTGCGTTCCAATTCCCTCCTCTTTTGACTTTCCCGCACCCAGTTCCCTCCCACCTCTTTCCCGATATCCTGCCCATTCTGTTTCCCTCCATTTCTCTGTCTCTGTTCTCTTTCCCTGCATTCCCAGCCCTCATGGATTCACTGGGGCAATAGGGCTTGGAGGATAGGCGTGAGGTCCCTGACAACTTAATCCAAGGACCAGGCTGGGATCCTGGATTCAAGGCTGCTGCTCTTCTGGTTGTCCTCATCTATCCTTGGGCGCTCCCAGCGCTGACATGGCGTATATCACATTTCTGCACCCACCAGGCATGCTGTATATTGACCCGCAGAACATGCCAAGTCCTCTTGGAGGCTATGCAGGACCAAAGCAATTCTGACACGAAATAAAGGAAATGAAAGCTGATTTAACTGGAGTGCTTTTTTTTTAATCTTTCCTTAAGTGCGAACACCATCTGGCTCCCCTAACTCCATCAGCTCTTCCAGTCCTGAGGCAGTTTCGCTCTTCCTAATTACTGTCATTACGCAGTGGGTAGTGATTACGGACGGATGCTGATGAGAGATACCAGGAAGGCCCTGTCCCCCCACAGACTCAGCACATGGAACCAGCCAGCTTCTTCCTCCCAGCCATTTAAGGAAGAGAAAAACGTAAACCAGGGCAGTTTAAGTTATGAAGTTCTGAGGGGTGGCAGGGGTTGATTCTAGGAGCTGGGGTCATGGTAAGCTGGCCCGGCTAACATTGAAATCTGCTAGGGCCAGCAGGAGCACAAGTGAAGATGCATGCAGTAGTAGTGAATAACAATGCAATTATGGTTACATCAGGGGATGATCAGGAGGAATCAAAGAGGAGCAATCACCCAACATTTGGTGCTTGGATGCCCTGGTGATAGTCACCTTAAAAATAATGTAGAAAGGCAGGCAGGGAGCAAGAGAATTATCTCAAAGAGCTATGCCATATGCCCTGAAACAGCTTCATGTGGTGTAAAATGCAGCAGTCCTTCTGTCTAGCCACACAATGCCACACAATGCCATGAACACATCAGCTCAGTGTTGGCTGCACTGGCTGGCCACTGAACACAGAGTGCAGTTCAGGCTCTCTGCCCTGACATTCAAAGCCTTCCATGGGGTTGGTCCTAGCTACCTGTGTGTTTACCAAGGAATGCTGCTACATGGCTGACGGACACGATTGCGGACAAGATTGCCAGGGATGGACTACTGAACAGGCAGCCAGACTGTCTGAAGGACCTAGATAGAGATCGATCGGGTGGCACTCGATCTGCAAGGAGGTTATGTCCATTGGGGATTTGCCATGATGATGACCTGAGAGAGCATCTCCCCTTCTGTGATCATGTGCTCCCACAACAGCTACGCCTTGTACATGCAGCAGATAGAACTTTCTTGGGATCTGGACTCTGACCATGACACTCACTCCAGCAAGAGACAGCAAAGAGCCAGTGGCATCATTTTCTATGGCAAAGGGGGGTGGGTGCAGTTACCATCCGACTTTTCATAAGTCTATGTGCTCACTATGTCTTCCTTTTTTTGCCTCCTGACCCAGACTTTGCAGGATACAATATAATCACATATGTTCTATATGCTGATACAACTCACCCCCTAGCCACCCCCAATTTTTTCTGAAGTGTTCCCCGCAAGAAGACTGGAGCTCATCACCTTCCCAACTAACAGCCACACTCATGACTTTGTCTACATTTTCCCTCCATAATTTATTCCCACACTCAACGCATACCCCATGCTCTCAGCCCAGCAACTAATCCAGCTATTTCTCCTGGAGTCTGGGAAGGAAGAACACGATGTGGAAGGTGCCCAGATACTGTGATGGTGGGACCTTTATAAGGACCTAGATGGGCAGAAAATAACGATTTCGCACAATGAAGGGCATAAAAGTGGGCCTGCCTGTTACACGCCTCTGCTGTCCTGCTCTGCCCAATCTGGGCTCCCCCATAGCTCAGCCAATGCACCTCCTCAATCCCAGGATGCAGCTCCCCTGGCTGCTTTTCAGGACAGAGCCATATGGGCTTTCTGCAGCCCTGTTACTAGTCACACGTGCAGTACAGCAGAGCCACCTAGTGGCATGAGGATGTCTCCTGCCTGTTATAAACATCGTTCATAGTCAGCCAGACCCCTTCTAGCTCCCCTTTGCTACTCAGCAGAAGCTGTGTGGCTTCACCAAGCTATTCCCTGCACTCCCTCCCACTTTTATCTTCTAGTTGTTCTGAGGAGCTGGTGGTTAGGGAAAGTGGGTGTTAGGGCCCCACCTCCCCTTGGAGACTCCTGATTGGAGGATGCTGAAGAAGGGTGTCCGTGGGCCAGTCGTAGTGCTCTATGAGCAAATGCTTGAGAGACCATTAGCCTTACAATGCTGCCTACAGTATTTTCCAGTAAATGACACCTGTAAACAGTGTCCTTGGGACTGGGAGCAGGGTTGGGGGCTAGCAACCATCTGGAACACACAGTGCACCAGAGAGTGGGACGTGGGCCTGGTTTGGGATCTAGTTTGCTCTGCAGTGGCAATGGGGCAGAACTCGGGTCAAGATGCCTTTGGTAGGGACCACGTGGTGATGTGGTAGTCAGGGCAGCTCAGGTTGCCAGAGAACCATGCAGCTGGGCGTGGATCACTTGTTGGAAGTGAGGAGGAGGTGTCGATGGCTGTGGGGAAGAGCAGGACACTTTGGGTCAGGTTTAGGAGTTAGGAGCTCTGGGCTGTCGTTCAAAATATCAGAGGGTTTAGGTAGCTGGGCTGGGGCTGTCTCACCCATTGGGGATTAATAGAGGGGATCAGTGGTAGGGGGAGGGCTGTGATGCTTGATGGAGGAGATAGTGTGTGAATTTGGCAGGTGAGGGTGAGGAGTGGCAGGAGGATACGGGAGCTTGTGTGGGTTGTCTGAGGACTTAGCAAAAGGGACCAGTAGCAGCAATTGGGGAGACTCATCTTTGGCATTCCAAGAATTAAAGGATCCAAAACTTTTTGGTCAAAACAGAACAAGGCCAGGGGACTGCGTCAACAGATAACACGTCCCACTGTGGGATTGCAATGTCACCATACACTGACTGCCCCAGAGCAGCCTGCCACAGAGAGCGTGGGAACCCAGGGGGCTTGTTTGTGAAACAGCTACATGGATAACTATTAAAATTCTTTAATCAACTCCCAGGACAGATAGGAAGTTAAAAACCAGTTATGGGGTGTGCTCTGAATGGTTGGTTTCTTCCTCTGGTTGCCTTTACCTTACAAGAATAGCGCTGGAGTTATATTTTAATCTAAACCATGGGGTGCTGGGTTGATGGAGATTTCTTGGAGTGGGGGAGGTGCTGCAACATTTGCTGGCAGCTATGAGATCCCATTTTGGGGGAGGTAGAGGGGCCTGATTGGCCAGAACATCTTAAGGGTGGGGCTGAGGGACTATAAAGTTTACTCCAAACTTATTCCACTTTAGGAGATCAGCGCAGATACTCTAGTCCTCAATCTACTTGCTGGGCAATGGCTTAATTTACTTAGGTGCTTGCTCCAGCCCTGCGGAGTGGGTTGCTCTTTGGGAGCTCAGTTTAGTTAGAAAACTACTGCTGCTCCAGACTTTACGAGGTGGAATTGACTCCTGAGTCTAGTTCAGGAGCTTACCCCACCTTAGAAGCTTGGTTCATCTCAGAAGTTTGCTCTAGTTTGGGAGTTCACTTCGGCTCTGAAACTTGCTCTACTTTATGGATCTGACTCCAGTCTGGAGAACTGGATTTGCTTAAGGGTTGCTGTTAGAAGCGTTCCTACCCTTAATGAGGGGAAGCGGCTATAGGAACGTTGTCACTCATATTAACATGCTTCCTATGCAATCTTAAATTTAAATAATTTATTTTCTCTATTTTTTTAACATACTTCTGTTTTTTCCCTCCTCTCTTTCCTTCACTGCATTTGGAAGTCTAAGATCCACAGCTCTCATGCTATGATTACAGGGTGACACTGACACAGAGTTGTGACATGAGGATGCGGCTGCCACAGCATCATGCTTTTATCTCACACAAGATATGCAAACGGTGGCTCTCTGAGGTGAATGTAATGCATGGCAAATGGAGTGAGGATTTTTATTTCATTGTAACACCAGAGATGATGAAGCTTCCCCGCTGAAGGTTCAGCTTCCTCTGAACATGGGGAAGGCAAGGCCAGGTGAGGGGTAGGTATTTTGTAGTTGTGCCCCCTGCAGGAGTGAGAAGGCTGTTAATATCCACCACTGACTGCGTAGGGCAATGGTTCTCAACCAAGGGCATGCATACCCTTGGGGATATGCAGAGGTCTTCGGGGGTACATCAACTCATCTAGATATTTCCCTAGTTTTACAACAGGCTACATAAAAAGCCCTAGTGAAATCAGTACAAACTAAAATGTCATACAGACAATGACTTGTTTATACTGTTCTATATACTATACACTGAAATGTAAGTACAAGATTTATATTCCAATGGATTTATTTTATAATTATATGGTAAAAATGGGAAAGGGAGCAATTTGTCAGTACTAGTGTGGCTGTGACACTTTTGTATTTTTATGTCTAATTTTGTAAGCAGGTGGTTTAAGTGAGGTGAAACTTGGGGTACACAAGACAAACCTGACTCCTGAAAGGGGCACTGTAGTCTGGAAAGGTTCAGAGCCACTGACTTAGGTCCCTAAGATACAGTGTCATTCTTTACATTTTCAGAAACACTGTATCCTTGCTGATTCCTGCTGCAAAGGAAGGCCAAGTTCAATTCTGTGACCAAAAGGTGTAGGAGAAGCCTGGAACAGGAGTAATTGGTGCTCAGAGCCACCCCTTGCACATTCTGCCCCATTCCAATGCAAAGGCCCTGGAGCATCGCCAGCAACACGACCCCCTGGAACTTTTCCCACTCGTATGTGCCTGGTGAGATGACCCCGCTGGAACCTGTTAGGGAGGTGATTTCTCAGCTGTGCTATTAATAGTCTTGACGTGCTTTTATAGTGAAGGGTTGTTTCAGACCCAGCTCCTTAGGATCTGCCACTGGGGTTTCCACAGTCTTCCCCCCTGGCTCTGACAGACCCTCCCATGCAAAACAGGGGAAGCCCCCTTATACACCCAGCAGGGAATGTCCTTTCGGCAGGGGGAGGAAGCACACAGCCTACCCAAGATGGGGAAGTGAAAAACTGCTGTGGAAAATAAGAGAGGGTGGTGAGAAGAAGCAACTGTCAACACCCTCCAGCTCCACCCTGCTCCGTCACAGAGGAGAACGAGGCTCTGGTGACCTTTCAGAACTGCTAATCAAATGCTGCAGATGAAATGTGACTGATCTGGGGCTCAGCCTCTTTCCACGGCACCCCATTCCCCCCCCCCCCCCCGCATCATGGGAGATTGTAACTCAGCATTATGACTATGGCATGGCTTGTGGGAGCGAGGAACGGGCAGGGTCAGGTGACTGGAAGGGACGTTGGTTCAGAAGGTGGGAGGGATGCTACATTTTTAAGGATTGCATGTGAAGTTTTATCACCTGAAAGAGTGAGGGTCCAGGAGTGGGTGAAGTGGTACAGTATTACAGTACAGACTCGGACCCCCTGCACCCTCGGCACTGTACACACCCGTAGTAAGAGATAGTCCCCACCCCCGAGAGCTTACAGTGCAAGCAATAGACACAGCAAACACAGGGTGGGCAAACGGGAGTATTATCATCCCTATTTCAGGATGGGGAACTGAGGCAAAGGGAGACAGTGACTCACCCGAGGGGTCTGCAGCAGAGACAAGAGCTGAACCCCACCGTCCTGTGGCCTAGTGCAGTGCCTTGCCACAAGACAAAGGCCTTTCCTCATGCCTGTAATTTGGATTTCTATCGCCTGTAACTTGGAGTTCTAGAGCTAATTTCCTCATGAAGGCACTTAAAGCTCTTTGCAGTCTGGATGTATAGAAATCACTCACCCACAGTACTGCTGAAATGCAGCCACCTCGGGGTGGAACACGGCAATTGTCTGACAACACATTAGCAGTGCTATGCAGCAGTTGAGGATAGGAAGCAAATTATGCTACATTCAACTGAAACTGATGGGGGAATTTTAAGTAGGTGAGATATAATTACCCCAGCTGGAATTTAGCCAGGACACAGAGAATAATAACCCATCTTATATAATGTGCCAGAGTATAGACAAGCCACATGCAAGCTTTCCCTCCCTTTCCCCCCAAGTACAGCTCTAGCAGTACACTTCACTGCAGCACCCCCCCATATTCCTGTCCTGGGACCCCCACTCAGTTCTGCCAATGCCCTGCTCCACCCCTGCTATTGTTGTCCGGTGCTCCCAAATAGCTCTTGTCAGTGAATCTCAGTGCTGGCCTGAAGCATGTCCTATGGTTCTAGTCCTGGGCCTTCCTCATGCCGGTAGTTTTGTGACAAGCCTTCACGAAGCTTTGACAATGCTGAATCCATCAGACTCGCCTTTCTAGTGACCTAACCAAGATTGCCAGAGATGGGTGGCTGGAGCGCTACTTACCCAGCAGCTGCCTTTCCAAGCCCTAAACAGATTTCACTAGCTTCTTGGATACAGCACCAGATTTCTGGCCTTGGCACCAGTGTGAGTTGTGTTTGCTACCAGATTTCGGCCACTGTTCAGTGCACAGTTCTAGGTTACACCGTGCTCACGTGAACCTCTTGGAACTGGGTAGTGGGAAGGGGCTTATGTTCTTTTCTTTTCAAAGCCTTTTCCTCTTTGGTCACACTCCTTGCTCCCCTGCAGTCCAACAAGGTTGCATGTCTCACCTGGTGAACAAATCAGTCTAGGAAGAGGTGAAATCAGAAGGTCTTGGTGTTGAGGGACTAAAAGATCAGTTTCCAGAGGAGTCTCTTTAACCTCTCGCACTTCAGTGGGAGCCAAAAGCAGCATGGGAGGCAATAAAGAGGAGGGTGCTACTGGCTGAAAGTCACTGCCACCCAATAGTCTATGTGTCAGGAACTAGGGCTTGAGTTCCCTCAGCTGAGCCTGGGGCTAGCTGGCTCAGCCCTCAGGCCAGGTAATGAGCCTCGCTAAGGCAGAATCACCTGACTGGCCGGCTCACTCGATTGGCTGCAAGGTGCCAACAGGTCTGTGTTTAAGCTCCGCAGCAGTGGCAGGTTGGTGGCTGTGCTATGCTTACACCTGCAGCTGCGATCTTTCCTGTGCCTACCCACCTTGTTCCCAGCCTTGCTCCAGTCCCACTCGTTTGCTCCAGCCCTGCTGCTTTGCCTGACTTCTGACTCCTGCTTTCAGCTCTGATGCTAGGCTGGGCTCCAGCTCTGGCTCTAATGACTAGGTCAGACCGCCCATCTCCCTGGTCCCTGACATTAGGTAGGCTTGGTCTAGCTTCTTATAGGCAGGTGTCCACATCCTAACTGGCATGCATTTGGCCTTAGACATGATGGCAGCCTCAGCAGAGATCTCATGTGCCTGGGAGACCGCACTCCTCCCACATTTAGAGGTGGTCTCTTCTCATAAGGGAGCGCTATGTACAGAAAGCTTCTACTGAGGACAATGTGTAGAGGAAGTTTCCACTGCTGTTGGCCTGGTGCTACCTGCTCTGTGGCGAGAGGACTTGCACACTAGGGCTATCAACTGGGCACTATAGTAAAAATGTGGGTGGGAGGACTGAATAACCACGTACACCCCAGAAAGACAGAAGAGCAGCCTCCTGGATTGACAGCAATTTCACTTTATTCGTTAACGTTACAACTTATTTTGTGTCCGCTCATCATTCTCCCCATGCACAGGCAATGGCACAGTCCCATGCACTGAAAATAAGGAACAAGAAGCATCTACAAAGAGTATTTCAGCAATGACATAAATTCCCCCAACTCTGCCCATGAGGGGGGAATTAATACTGATGTGTTCTCACCCATCACTGGCAGGAAATCTATTCAAAACAGGTAGGCTACTACTTGCCTCAGAAGAATCCAGTATGGATTGAAATGGTGCCTGCATGAACCTCTGATATTCATAGCTTAGTGGCAGCTCACGAGAGGGATGTTTCACTGGGGTGTTAGGTAAGATGGTGGATGCCTTATCTCTTGCCGCCTTTCAAGTTAGACTGGACAAGCGACTGAGAAATGTAGTGTGGGGAACTATCTTGCCCTGGCACAAGATGGGCTCGTCCACTTGTACTTACTGATTCAGGGTGATCTGGATCACTTGGCAAATTGGATGCAAGCAAACAATACGCGTTTTAATACAGCTAAATGTAAATGCATACCTGTAGGATCAAAGAACGTAGGCCATACTTACATGACAGGGGACTTTGTTATGGGAAGCAGTGACAAAAGATTTTGAAAATCTGAAAAAGATTTGGGGGTCTTAGTGGATAATGAGCTGAACATGAGCTCCCAGTGTGATGCTGTGGTCAAAAGAGCTAATGTGATCCTGAGATGCATAAACAGGGGAATCTTGAGTAGAGTAGAGAGGTTATTTTACCTTTGTATTTGGCACTGGGTGCGACTGCTGCTGGAATACTGTGTCCAGGTCTGGTTTCCACAAGTCAAGAAGGATGTTGATAAATTGGAGGGGGTTCAGAGAAGAGGCACGAGAATGATTAGAGGATTAGAAAACCTGCCTTATAGTGATAGACTCAAGGAGCTCAATCTATTTAGCTTACCAAAGAGGTTAGAGGATGACTTGATTGCAGTCTATAATTACCCACATGAGGAACAAATATTTAATAATGGGCTCTTCCATCTGGCAGAGAAAGGTATAGCACAATCCAATGGCTGGATGTTGAAGCTAGACAAATTCACACTAGAAATAGGCATAATTTTTTAACAGAGAAATTAATCATTGGAACAATTACCAAGGGCTGTGGTGGATTCTCCATCACTGACAATTTTTAAATCAAGACTGGATGTTTTTCTAAAAGATCTGCTCTAGGAATTATTTTGGGGAAGTTCTATGGCCTGTGTAATACAGGAAGTCAGACTAGATGATCACAAAGGTCCCTTCTGCTCTTGGAATCTATGACTAGGCCTTTTCCACTTCCACGTCTTAGGATTTTTTTTAACTTCTTTCCTTTTAGAGATGGTCCCGTGTCTACATCAGCGATTCTCAACCTGGCAGTCACAGGCAGAGAGGAAATGGGAGGGAGAAGATACGTTTGCAATCCTGCCTCCTTTCTCTGTCCAGTTTTCCAGTGAAGCAGATTTGCTCTGTCACTCAGGACCAAATGTGAGGAATGCCCCATAAATCATTTGGTTAACGTCAACAGTGCTTCCCTTGAAAACATTATAGAAAGTGGTGCAAAGGACTTTGGGATAGCATCTGAGGAGGAGCTGTTTTGAATGGCAGCAACTGGAGGTCTTGGGACACAAAGATTAAGCACCCCTGTTTCATGATGAGGGGGTCTTCCCTTCAGAGGTAGTCACTGCCACCCCTGCAAGGGCTACAGTAACCACGGTTACGTGACATGAGGATTGCCTGGGTGCCAATGCTTCTACAGCCTTTCCAGACTGAGACAGTGAGATGCTGAAGGTATGTCTACATTTAGGGTGGCCTGTAGAGACACTGTATACCCTGCTAGTACAGGTTTAAGCAGCGGTGTTGACAGTGAGGCACGGCTCAGGTGAGTAGAGTGCAGCGCCCCACACATCTGAACACAAGGGAATGTACCCTACACATCCCCTCACATGCCCAAGCAGTGCCTCTCACGCCTATGCTGCTGTGTAGTGTCCCATTACCTATCCACTGCCAGAGCCTTCCACTGCCATAGTGCAAAGCTCTGGCAGTGAGGAAAGACTCCGGCAGCAATCCACTGCCAGAGCCTTTCACTGTGGTTTGTATCTACACGCCACAGTGACTATTGTGGCTGCAGCCTGCCTTGCACTGTGGCCTGTAGCTACACCTACCCTACGCACCACCATAGACAGGCAATCGAATGTGGGCTTCCCATGAAGAAGCTGCTGAGCACTTAGCCCAGTTTCTGCAGCACTCCCAGCCAGAAGGGAATGAGAGACTGGGACTTGAATCCAGGTCACCTGCATAGCCATATTAAGCACTAACCTTTACACCACCAGCCAGGTGGTGATGTATTTTAGTTAAAGCGCTTTACTCTCTTACCCTGTCAGGATTGCTGTGAGAAAGTCCGAGACACCAGTTGCAGCAAGGAATTCAGGCTTTTGTTCCCTGTAACAGCTTCTTCAATTCTCTCTAGCAACTATTCTGGATTAAAGTCACTTTTATTTCAGAACAGAGTGTCCACATAAGGAGTTATTCGGAATAGCTATGCTGGTCAATTTCCCCATGTAGACAAATCCTTACAGAAATATCAGTTATAGCTAAATATTCCCCTCACCCTCCCATCATGCTAAAAATATCTATTATTATAATTCCTGTTGTCATGATACATGTAGTATTTCCTGAAGAAACATGAACTGAAGCCGTGGTGGCCAATGGGACGTGCACACATATCCAAAGTGCCTGCCACAGTGATAGCCCCAATTCTCTGTCCATGGTCCTGGCTGATTCCAGGTCCAGTTGGTCACTGCAGAGATTTCCTTCCCTCATTCTCTGCTTGGGAAGATGCATTTCAACTCCACCTCCTAGCTTCCCAGACTCTGCAAGGGGATTCGCAGAGCTGCAGAGCCTTGGCAGGGGGGTTGCCACAGTGTGAAGTGGTCACAGGAAGGAGGTGTCTGTGTGTGTATGTTATGGGCCCTCTGATGCTTGGAGGACTTGATTGTAAGTTGAATGGAAGCTGGATGGGGCCCGGCCTATGTTATTTTGCACAGGGCCCCACAGAACATAGCATTGTACCAGTGCTAAGGACCCAACCCCGCTCCCATTGACGCCAATGGCAAAACCCCCATTGATTTCAGTTGTGCAGGATCAGGGCCTACAGAAACCCCACCTTCCATTTAAACTTTCACTCTATTCTTCCTTTTTACCCTTCCCACTCTCCCTAGGACTCCCTCTCCGCACCCACACAACACACCCCATCCCCTTTAAATATGGACGCTAGTTCGCCAGTGCCTGGCGGTGCAGCAATCATGCAGTTGGTATGTTGGCTCTGAACAATCACTTTTCCTCACGTGCCATCTCTCATCTAGCTTCTCCAGCTACAGAGCTCACGGACCAGGGACAATACAATTGACTCAGGTATCCTCCACTGGTTAGGGGAGTAACTGGGACTTCCTGGCTTTAACCACCATGTTTGAAAGGGGAAATATAAAAGGCAAAAGGCATAGGAGGCTGGTAAAAGTCTCCACCCAAATGAAGGGATTTTTGTCACTTTCAGTGGGCAACCGGCTAGAGCCAGCCCTATTTTGCCTGCTGTCATGGTCTCTCCTCAGTGAGGCAGTTATTCTGAATGGTCTTTGTGGTCACCAGGACAGTGGCCCCCAGCTCTGTTGCTGGCAGTGGAAAGCCATGGTCACGTTCTTCGTTTCTGGCAGAGAGACCAGAGAGCTCAATGACATCACTTCCTGTCCCACCTTGGAAGACTGGCTTCCTCTTTGAGAAATCTCCTCTTCCTGCTGGCCCAGCATGCTTCAGGGCGCCATTCACATGTGGGCATGTGGCCAGTACGAGATCATCTTCTGGCAGTTTCGGTCCCTTACAGGCCTGGCTTTCACAGGAAATGACACAGTCCAGGTTTTCTACAAGGGGAAAAAAACCTGATTAATAATGCACAAGCCAGGGTGGGTTGTATAGCTCCTGGCTGAGCTACCCTTCATGACATCATCCTGCAGGAGCACATGCAAGATGGAGGTGGGGGTGCTCCAGTGAAGGAGGGGGGTAAAGGGCCAGTGGATGTCACCAGAGGGCACTCCCTTTATTGTCAGCAGGCAGCTCCAACAACCATTCAGCTGTCAGATCCCCTCCCCACCCTCGGGACAAGGCCCTCAACCTTCACCCCAGCTGCCAAACTATTCTTGTGCTCCCAGTGACATGTGGGAGAGGTGTGACAAGGAGGAATTCTGCCTTTCCCGCCTTCCAGAGACCATGTCTGCATTAGCCAGGTTACACTGACAGTTTCCCTCCCAACCTGCGGAAGAACACCTCGCAGCCATGCTCAAAAGAGAGTCAGACGATTGCTCAGGAGGCAGCACTTGAGGTAACTTACCCCCAGCTGTTGTGGGGGTAAGATCTGGGCTAGCCTGAATTGGACGCATGCATCACACTGACACAGCTGGAGCTCTGGGAGCGGTGGAACAATAGACTGCAATGCTGCCTTCTCTAGTGTAGCGAAAGCCCCGGCCCTAGCTACTAGCTCTGCTTCTTCTGCTGGCTGCAAACCTCTGGGGCATCACTGCAGGACGAGAGGAGCACGTCGGAGGGGAGGGGACACCATGGGGCACTATGCGGGGACAGAGATTGGAGTCTCTGGATTGCTGGGTGAGGCTCTGCAGAGCAAGGAGGGTGTCTTTTGGGGGTGAGAGGAGAATGGGGTAAAGTGGGTGGAGGACATTTCTGGGGAAGGGTAGTTGGCTGAGATTGCAAGGCCTTACACTCAACAGCATTTCTTGGTTTGTTTATCTGTAACACAATAACTTTTGAACACCACCTCTGATCCAGGCCAGCATTTAGGGGAATGTTCCTGGCCTCAATGGCCAGACCTCTGTTGATTCTGGGGATGATCAGAACCATCTATAGAGGGACAATGGGGAACACTTGGAGCATCTGACACCTGTGGGTAGCACCCAATACCATTTTGCAGCATGACAATACCCCTGCTCACCCTCCCATCAGCGTTTCACATCTTGACACCCTGAATACAGAAGAGGAATAATTGCTCTCCCAGTGGGGTGGACAGGCAGCCAGCAGGGGAAGCCAGAGGGAGAGGAGAGAGAAGAAGGCTTTCTTCATCCCTTAATCCTTCCTAAAGTCCTGCCTCCTCAAAGCCTGCTCCAGCTGAGGGAGAGAGGGCACCGGCTGTCCAACCCTCCCTTACAATGGGCGGGGAAGGGAAGACAGGTGCTTTGTGGCAGGAGAAGAGAGGGAAGACACACAGAGCCCCTGGCATGGGACCTTGCTGTGAGGGGAGGGGAAAGTGGGGGGAACAGAACCCCTGGCATGGTAGAGAGAATGGGGGACCCTTCTTTGGCAGGAGGGAAAAGGGGTCATGGGGGCACACAGAATCCCTGGTGGATGGGGGAAGACTGGAGGATGCTAGCATGAGGGCACACAGAGCCCCTAGTGGGGAGAGATTAGGGGGAGTTGCAGGGAGTTCCTGAAATAGAGGAGGATGGGAAGGTGGCCCACTGGGAGCTTGTGGGGGGAATGGAGGGATGGTGGGTGAAATAAGCTTGGCCTATGAAAGCTATGTGCGACCCTCTCCTACTATGGGGGTTTTGGATGAAGGAGGCATGGCTGGGGGTGTGTAAAAGGGGACCATCAGCCAACACACTAAGGAACTTGCCCAGCTGAGGGAGCTGTCATCTGCCAAACCGCCTCACCTGAACCAGTTTAAGGTAGCCTGAGTGTGGACACTCATACTAACAAGCCCTCCCAGGCATGTCTACACTATAATTAAAAACTCATGGCTGGCCCATGCCAGCTGACTGGGGCACAGAGACTATTCAATTGTGGTTTGGACATCTGGGCTCTGGCAGGCGCCTGGGCTCTAGGACCCAGTGCGGTGGGAGGGTCCCAGAGCTCCTGCTAAGCTACAATTAAACAGCCTCTTAGCCTGAGCCCGAGTCAGCTGGCACGGGCCAGCCATGGGTTTTTAATTGCAGTGTAGACATACTGTAAGAGAGCTGCCAATGCCTCCCATGCAGCTGCCACCACCCCTTCAGTGTTCATTTCTCTAGCTGGCAAGCCTCTCTCATGCACAAACCCCTCCCATCTACAGGTGATGGAGAGGCAGCTGCCTCTGTAGTTAAGGTCTCAGCGCAGGAGTGCAAGTAGGGTGTACACAGTACTGGCAAGAAATGTTTAGCAGGTATGGGGTACCGGAAAGACTTGGAGCTAGCCCCTTCCCCTCTGGAGGGGGGTGGCTGCGCTCTGCTCCTTCAAGGAGCTTTGTTTAAGTTTGTTAGCATATGTATTGTGCTGCTACATTGGTCAGGAGTCCTCAAGAGGGAAGGGGTGTGTGGGGGGGGGGGAACGGAAGGTGTTTAAACAGTGTTTTTATTCTGTTTCTCCCCCTTGGTCTGAATTATCCATGACATTCATACTGCATCACATCAAGTCCAAATCATTAGAGGACTGCCTCTGCTTGCACTGACCAGAGGATGTTTGGATTCTGATGTCAGCCCAGTTCTGCAGCCTGATGGGGATCAGGTGTTGTCCCTAGTGTACATAGAATTCTTCTTTGCAGCCAAACTAGTCTAACATGCATTTTGTTAACTGGAACTGGAGCAGCAAAACAAAGAAAACAGATGCCCCATTTTCCAGCTTTGTGGGTGAGAGAACTATAAGTGAAGATTATGATGCCGGACACTGATGGCTTTAAACCAGCTGCCTCAGAAACCTGCCAAGAACTTTGCTGAAAATATGTTCCTCATCTTAGCAACGGAGCTAAGACTTATGATACATCTGCCCACCTTTATTTGAATGAAGCTCCTTCTGATTTGACAGCTCAGGCATTGTCAGTTTCATCCAGAACAATTTACAAATTTGGAACCTAATCCTGAAAATCATTTGATCCATCCCACTGAAGACAATGGGACTATTTGCATGAGTATGGACCACTTTTGTGGTAAGAGTTTCAGGAGTCTGTTCTGTTCCCATAAAGGAAGTTGAATCTCCTATTGAAATGCAATGTATGGGTACAATACCATAATGCAGTTTAGGATACAGTTCTACTTAAAATTTGTCTTTTAATAAGTCATAAATATGCTGAAATAGCTTCTCACCCAACTCCCATATTCCATATAAACAAACTGAATACCAGGAGGGGAATATTTTAAGTTCTCTTTGGTCTAGGTGTGTGGTGTTTAAGATGTCACTGAAGCAGGGGGAACAGCAGCATGGTGCTGCAGAATGGCCTCTGCCCATGAGGGAGTGCAGCTGACCCTGTTTCAGTTCCATTACAAGCCCAATCTTCACCCCACGTTAGTTTAGGAAAATAAAAAGATTTTCACCAGCACTTTTTCTGATTGCTGTTAGGATGGTGGGGGTGTCCCCCCGGCCCCCTCACATTTCAAGTCATTTAATGAAATGATACTGAAGTTATAATTAATTTAAAAATGACCCTTTTTAGCCTCTCATGTCTCTGGCCCCCTCGTTTACACACTTAAACATATGCACCTGTTGCTATTTTAAGTCTTTTGAAGCTTTCTTTCTAGATTGCATACTGAAGCATTGTGTTTGTGGCAGTCAGGCTTTGGGATCAGGGCTAAGGGAATTTCTGATGTATGGAGTCTCATTTGAGAATGTTTAAACTAGGGATCGGCAACCTTTGGCACACGGCCTGCCAGGGTGCTTACACTGGCAGGCCAGGCCGGTTTGTTTATCTGCCGCGTCCGCAGGTTTGGCCGATCGCGGCTCCCACTGGCTGCGATTCGCCATCCCAGGCCAACGGGGGTGGTGGGAAGCTACGGCCAGCACATCCCTCAGCCCGTGCTGCTTCCCGCAGCCCCCATTGACCTGGGATGGTGAATCGCAGCCAGTGGGAGCCGCGATTGGCCAAACCTGTGGACGCGGCAGATAAACAAACTGGCCTGGCCCGCCAGGGGGCTTATCCTGACAGGCCGCGGGCCAAAGGTTGCCGATCCCTGGTTTAAACTATAAGACTAGTCCATGCCTCATACTTGCTACCTTATCTTGTCACTTCCAAACTCTTTCATGGATAGATTCTTTCACCTATAGCATTCTTAGTATTTTAATGTTTGTGACTTATTGCAGCAAACTTCACTCTAATTAATTAACTAAGTGTTCTGCCTGGGAGCTGAAAGGCCCCTGATGATCTCTCACCCTAGCTGCTGCTGATACTGAGAGGAGCACAGTCATGGAGCCAGCATCAGTATGCAGGGATGGCTTATCTGTGACATTCACGGGGAATTTTCCCCTCCTTCCCCCCACCCCTGCTGCACAGAAACTTAGAAGCAGAAGGGTGAAGAGAACAGGAAAACAGCATATCTTACCCCCTCCCCGGAAGCCTCTGACGTGCTCAGAGAGACATGAAATTATGCATGACAGTTTCTGAGAAGAGAGTGTGGGGTTGAGTCAGCACAGAGGCATAAGCTCCCAAGGGAAAAGAGATATGGCCACACCCAACCCAATAGTGGCCCTGCCTGACTTTTGATTAGGGAGCATGGCCCTTTTGTGGCTAGTAGGGAAGGGAGGGAAGCCCAGCAGCTCTGCTATACTTGAGGTTAAGACCAGCTTTCTGTGTAAAGCTCAACTCTTCTAAGTGCTCTAAAATCTACATGGTTATGATTGCCTTGAAATCTGGTGTGCCTCCTGGGGGCACAACACTCTGTTAGTGATCCAAATTCACAGCCATTTGAGCAAGAGGTTCCCAAGATGCAGCCTCAGAAAAACAGCTTATCTTAAAGTTGAAAGATTCTGGCAACTTTTTTCTCATGGCTAGAGCTCCAACCAGGGCTCCTATCATCCCACCAGGGTCTCCTGTGCTTGGGTTACCCCAACGGAGCGAGTGGCACCCATTACCCTTTGAGGGAAGTCAAATTAAAATGTTGTCTGAAAAACTTTTTGCTTTTCCTGTTAGACTTGTCCCAAGCTTCCTGTGTTTGTTCTTGAGCATAATAGATTACACTGAGCATGCACAGACAGAGGAGTTGGGTTCTCAGGTTTGATAGCCTTCAAACTTTCCCATGATAGTCAAAGAGATAAGCAGTAAATCTTTGAAGGTGACCCTCCCAGCCCATTAGAGAGACAAGGTGGATGAGGTAATATCTTTGGACCAACTTCTGTTGGTGAGGGAGATGAGTTTTCGAGCTAACACAATGCTCTTCAGACACTCCACCCAGCCCATGTCAGATTAGTCCAACCTTGGGCAGAAATCTGGGAAAAGTTGGGAGGCAAATTGCTAAAATCTGTCTGGGTTTTCTTTTATTTCAGGGGAATGTGAATGCTTGCTGGCAGGGGAGGGGCATGTTCGGGGGTGGAGGAGCGCAGTGAATGGGGTGAGAGGGTTTGGGAGCTGCATTGAGGGAAGGGGGATGAGTGATAGGGGAGGTAAGGGCTTGGGGGCGGGATCTTGGAAAGAGGACATGGGGGTAAGCAGCATAGGGATTGGGGGAGCATAGGGGCAGGGGCTCCTGTCAGCCCCACATTCTTCCTTACTTTGTGTGTGTGTGCCTTGATGTGGGAGGGGAGGGAGTTTCAGCCCCTCTCCTTACCCCCATGTGAGCTGGGATCTGGTGCTCCCTGCCCCCCCGCCCCCGCCGTGGTATCTGAGCCCTGCGTCTCTGTGTGCCAGGATCAGGGGAGTTGGTGGGGGGCTGCCTATCTTTGGTGAGCTAACTCCCCATGTGTGCCAGGTGCTGGGGGGGAGGGGTTCTGCTAGAGGGTCTGAGCCCCTCTTCCTACCCCCTCCCCTATGTGAATCAGGATGTGGGGAGCTTAGAACAGTCATACTTGGAGCATGTACCAAAACCACACTGCTTGATGCACATCAGAAAGTCCTGGCGGGACGAAGGGAACACCTACTGCCATGGAGCAGTTCACGTGTCTCTGAATTATTGTTTCAGGCTGTATTCGTTCCCATTGAGTATTCTCTTTCATCTGAGAACATCTCAGTAAGATGAATGGACTACTTGACAACTCTCTGAGCTTGCAACTTTGAAGTTTGAAACCTACCCTGGACAGAAATCTGAGACTGAACTGTAAACATTTGGGGAAAAGCTGTCTCTCAAATTTTGTTATGTTTTTTGAGAAATGTAATCTGAGAGCAGCAGAATATTCAGGAGATGATGAAGCTATATTTGAAAAGCAAATAAATTATAAATGCAAATACCCCCTGGGAGGGGAGGGGTGGAAGAGTAGGTCGTGATAAGTGGCAGAGGGGTTTGGGTCTGCAGTGAGATATTATGGGGAGGAGGATAAATGGGAATGTGTGATGGGCGAGGGGAGAAGACAGGAGCAATCGGGAGTAGTGGAGGAAGTTGGGGGAAGGGGGCTTCCCTTCTGTATGTGTGCTGGGATCGGAGGGAGCCCTGCTCCACTCCCTACCTGCTGTGTGTCCTGGGATCTGGGGACCCTGAGCCTGGTGGGGTGTCTGGGCCCCTTTACCTGTCTCTCCACATGAGCTGGGCTGGGAGGGATGAAGGGTAACAGATTTAAACATCTGAAATCCGGAACACAATTAGCTAAGATATACATCATCCCTATGTGGGATGGGGGAGAGTGGGGGTGCGGGGTCTGGGAGGGAGTTAGGGTGCGGGGGGGGGGCGGTTCCAACCTGGGGCAGGAGGTTCGGGGTGCGGGCTCTGGCCGGGTGGTGCTTACCTCAGGCGGATCCCAGTCAGCGGCACAGCGGGGGTAAGGCGGGCTCTCTGCCTGCCCTGGCTCTGCAGTGCTCCCCAAAGCAGCTGCCATGTCCAGCCCCTAGGCAGAGGCACGGCTAAGCAGCTCTGTGCAATGCGCACTGCCCCACCCACAGGCACCACCTCCACAGCTCCCATTGGACACAGTTCCCAGCCAATGGGAACTGCAGAGCTGGTGCTCGGGGCAGGGGCAGCGTGTGGATCTTCCCTGATCGCCCCTGTGCTTCGGGGCCGCAGGGACATGCCAGTTGTTTCCGGGAACTGTGCAGAAGCAGAGCAGACAAGGAGCCTGCCTTAGCCCCACTGCACTGCCGACTGCACTTTTAATGGCCCGGTCAGCAGTGCTGATCGGAACTGCCAAGGTCCCTTTTCGACTGGGTGTTCCAGTCAAAAACCGGATGCCTGGCAACCCCTAGGTTTGGGGGCGAAGAAGGAGACACACACTAGTCTTCTCTCCCACACTTAGTTACTGTAGCAAACGTAGTAAAACTGTCAAGGTTTTGGGACATAGACCGTGGATGAGATTTCTCTCACCAGCACTGTTAGCAACTACACATTGCAAAGGCTATCCTCATTCCACTGGAACACAATATGCGAGGGGGAAGAAGCACCGAGGAACTGCATAGCAACCAGGTGGCCTAGTGCAGGATTTTCCAAAATTGGGAATGTTTCAAAGGGTTGGTTGCATGGCAGCTCCTGTGGCTCCTGTCCCACAGGGCTGGCTGGGCTCACCTCCCTGCTCCAGGCACTACAACCTCCGGGGTCCCAGTGCCACTCAGGTTTGGCCCAGATGTCATGATGATGGGAGCCTCGATAGGCCAAATTTGAGTGAGTCTCACTGCAACCCCATGAGCCAGGTCAGAACTCCATTCACCAATTTGGTCCAGTCAGGGGGGCGGAGCCAAACCTGAGCAGTGATGCCACCCTGGAGGTTGCAATGCCGGGAGTGGAGAGCCAAGTCCAGCCAGCCACAGTACAGGAGCTACCACCCACCAGGGGGCCAGGACCCAACCAAGACCACCCAGGGCTTCCACCCCCTGACTTTTTACTGGATCGCAACAGGACATAAACATTTACAAATGGGTCCTGAGCCCAGAAAGGTTGAGAACCACTGGCCTAGTGGAAACATCACTGTATTTAGACTGTTCCTAGCTCTGCCACTGGCCTGCTGAGTGACCCTGGCAAATCAGTTTCCCATCTGTAGAATGGGGATAATGATGTAAAGTTCTCTGAGAGCTACTGATGAATTGCACAATATAAAAGCTGGGTCTTTTAATTATTACCTTGCCACAGTAGCATATCAACTGCAAACCTAGGTGAGAACACCTGTCTAAATGGCCACTAACTCCTACCAACAAACATTTCTCTTTCTGTTTAAAAATCTAGGAAATTAAATGGGGAAAATACATTGCCCCAGAGTGCAGGTTGGCCAGTGATAGCTCATGCCCTTCCAGCATGCTGAGTTCAGCAAAACTCAGACTTGAGAAAACCAGGAACTAGAGTTCAGGTAAACACCCAAACAACCTTATCTTCGCCCTCTTTGAGTGATGCCCCAATATAACCATAACACACACATTTGCGCTGTGTCTTTTTACTGTACTGGACAGGTGCTACCTGCATCTGCCCTATGTTCCAACACGGAGCTTCCTCCCCTGACCTAATACCATACTTGAAAAATGTAATAACCACTCCATGCCCTTCTACAACCCCTTCACACCTGCACACAGGAAACCACCAAACCTGTGCTTTCCCTTACCAATCATTAAATCCACCAACAGCTCTCACATCCCACCTCACTACCCATGATACCCACGGCAAGAAGAGCCCAGTGTCCTGCTACTGACCGATGCAATTCTGTGCTGAAATGATGCTGACAGGACCCTCAAAGTACACACGTGCACCTCTTCCTTTGATCACACACTGGGGGACTCAGACCCAGACCTCCTCGTATCACAATCACAGCTCCTTCAAGCTGCTCCAACGTATCCCTCTACCATTCAATACGGCTCTGACTAGCACAGTGAATGCAGCTGGAGCGCATGTAGACAGTGGTGGATTTAGAGTTAGTGGGGCCCTGTGCTCAGCTTCATTTTTGAGGCCTCTCCTTGGGACCCAGCCAAAAAAAAGAATATTCTGTCTTATCTTCCCCCCCATACTCCCCCGCCTCCATTTTTCATTCTTTTTTCTTCATCCTCCTCCTATAAGTAATAGGAAGTAAATGAAAATAAAGTGAGATACCTTGATTGTTTTTGTAGTCTAACTTATTTTTCTACAGACCACTTGAAAATCGCTGAGGGTCTCGGTGGACCCCTTAATGATCTTTCTAAATATTGTTTGTCCCATTAGTTAACTATTATAAACCACTTTGAATAAGAGCACTTTATAAAAAAAATGTAAAAAAGCGTTGGGGTGCGGGGTCTGGCCAGGACTTATGGTGCGAGAGGGGGTGCAGGGCTGGGGGTGCAGGGTCTGGGAGGAAGTTAGGGTGCAGGAGTAGGCTGGGGGTTGGGATGCAGGGTCTGGCCAGGAGTTAGGATGCAGGAGGGGGCTCATGGCTGGGACAGGGGTTGGGGTGTGGAGCGCTTACCTGGGGCAGCTCCCATTTGGTGCGAGGGGTGCAGGTGGGGATGTGGGGGGGTGCAGGAATCAGGGTGGGCAGGGGGTTGGAGGTGTGTGAGAGGGTGCAGGAGTCAGGGCTGCAAGTGTGTAAGGGGGATTCAGGAGTCAGGGAGGGCAGGTGGCTGGGGGAGTGTGAGGGGGTGCAGGAGTCAGGGCTGGGGGTGCAGGCTCTGGGAGGGAGTTAGGGTGCAGGAGTGGGCTGGGGGTTGGGGTGCAGGGTCTGGCCAGGAGTTAGGATGCAGGAGGGGGCTCAGGGTTGAGGCAGGAGGTTGGAGCACTTCCTGGGGCAGCACCTATTTGGTGCGAGGGGTACAGGTGGGAATGTGTGTGGGGTGCTGCAGGAGCTCCTGTTTGGTGCTCAGGGTGGGGAGGAGATGTGGGGGGGTGCAGGAGTCAAGGCTGGGGGTGTGGGCTGGGGTCATGGGAGTGCTCCCAGCCCCCTGCCCTGAGTGGCTCACAGCAGGGGGTTGGGGGGTATGTGTAGGAGGAGTGCAGGAGGCACCATCTTTGCTCCTCCCTGACCTGATTCTACCCCCTTCCCCAAGGCCCCACCCCCACCCCTTCTCCGCTTCCTCCCCATAGCGTGCTGCAGCCCCACTCCTCCCCCTCCCTCCTGGAGTGACCTGAGCACCGGCAAACAGCTGTCTGGCAGCGGGGGAAGCGCAGGGAGGGGCGGGAACGTGGCATGCTCAGGAAAGGAGGTGGGGGAGGAGGGAGCTTGGCTGTCGGTGGGTGGGAGCCTGCAGCAGGAGCCCCAGGAGCCAGCATGACCAAGCTTTTGCCCCTGCAGCTGCCCGTCCCTGGGACCCCCTGTCATTAGGGGGCCCATGCCAGGGCACCCTCTGTTTCAAGGTAAATCCGCCTCTGCATGCAGATAATTCCCAGTGGCTATTGCCAGCTCCCAGGGGACAGAATTAAGGTGGTGTGGGTATTTACCTGAACTCTATATTTTGTGGTTTCCAGAAGTTTGAGTTTTGTTGAACTCTATGTTCTGGAATGGCATGAGCTATCATCAGGCCACCACCTGTGTTAATGAACTGTTTTGCTATTTAATTATTATTTTGGGATTAAAAGCACAACTTTGCAAGCATGAACAATTGGGTGTGTATTTCTAGTTTCGGGGAAAACTCCACAGAATGGAACAGAAACTGGTAACTTCCCTATAGTTTTACGAACCAACTTATAAAATCTAATAGAGCATTATAGCTCTGCAGCAACATTCTATAAAGCAGGTTAAAAAAAAGCCTCTAGAAAGGATTTCATTCTCTGTTCAGTGATGCAGGGTTTAGAATAATTCCAATAGAGCCCTACTGCATTACTGCAGAACTTTTCCCCAAATGGTTGTGCTCTTTAGCCTGCAAGAAAATGTATTTTGTGCATTGTACTCATTTGTACCAACCTCTGCAAGCATCTATCTGTGCGTACAGATGGATATGCTCAAAATAAGAGTGTGTGGTGGGGAGGAGTTTGTGTCCATAAAGCTTCAAGTGCACAAATGGAGCTGAGATGAGGCCACTTGGAAAATTTCACTCTTAATTTTTTTTTTCTTGAGAGCTTCTGCAGAACTTAGTGGGGCCTCTGGAGAAGAGCTGGGACAGTATTTTGGCCTGTCTCATCTCACTCGGAGCCCAGGGAGGCCTCGTTGCCTTACAAAGACTAAAGGAACTCATTCTATTTAGTTTATGGAAGAGAAGGTTAAGAGGTGATTTAATCACGGCCGAAAGTGCCTACAGAGGAAGAAGGTATCTGATGCTAGAGGGCTCTTTAATCTAGCAGGCAAAGGCATAAGCAGAGCCAGTGGCTAGAAGTTGAAGTCAGTAGAGTCCAAACTGGAAATGAGGCACAACATTTTAAGGGATGGGTAATTGGAACAGATTATCAAGGGATGTGGTAAATTCTCCATCACTGAGTCTGAATGTCTATCCAAATGATGTGGTCACTGGATGAAATTCTCTGGCTTGTGTTATACTGGAGGTCAGACTAGATGATCCAATGATCCCTTCTGCCCTTAAAATCTATGAAATAAAGACACCTACCCTTGGGCTTTTCATCAGGGCTCCTCCTCTTCCTCTGCCGCCTCCTCCTCACTTTGCAGGTCAGCAATCCACAGAGTGCAGCCAGGACCAGAACTAGCCCCACTAAAGCAGGGATCCCAAATATCAAACCTGGGCCCGGTGCTGGTGCTTGGGTTGAAGTGGGGGCTACGCTGGTGTGACATGCTGTGGAGGGAACTAAAGCAAGATGGGCAGTGGTCAGCCCGAGGGGACATACTGTGCAGACTTGAGGACAGCAATCCCGCCCACGGTACCTTGGGTGGTCCCAGCTTTGAGCTCAGGGGCTGGGGAGTTAAAACACAATGAATAATCCCAACATTTTCATCAAATGTGGAGCAAACTCCCTTCACAATTGTAATTCCCAACATCTACCCATTCTGCCTCCCTTACACAGGGAAGTAATAGTCCCAGTCTCTCACCTTCTCTCTCCTAAAGGATTCTTATTTCACACATAATGTGGATTGGGCATCTTTCATATTGCCTGTCTTTTCCATCTCTGGGTTGGGTTGAGATCTCTCTCTCTCCCTAGCTGTTGGGGTCATATTCACCTTTCTGTCTCTCCCTCCTCCCCTTCCCTGGCTGCCGGTGACTGTCCCATTCCTCCATTTTTCTTTTCCCCACACCGCTTGGGATGAAGCTCCCCTACCTTCCTGAACCTGTCTCCACGTTCTCTCTCTCTCATTCCTGCAGTCCCTGGAATCTTTCCCTCCAAGAAGGGGCTGATCCCCAATGGGTGCCTGATCCCCACCTAGGCAACCCAGAGGCTGCCGCTCTTCTCTTACTTGTGTCCTCCTCGGAGTGTCCAGGCAGGTCTGCGCACCTCACACATCTCTTGATCAAGGGGTCGAAGCACTGGGGAAGAAAGCAGGCAGTGTCCTGGTGTCTGTCTAAGCTTCCCCGCGCCATGTCCAAGTCAGATTCAAAAATCCTTTATTGCCCGGAAACTTAGACGAATGCTGCCCAAGTATGAATTCACAGAGCCCTGAGGCCTGTGTCCGAGGGAGATACAGTCTGTCAAGCTGTGTCTGTCCCTCGGGGGCTCCAGCTCTCTGCACTTCCCCCAGGTGGCCCTATATCAGGGGGAGGAGGAGAGGAAATGTGCTGAAGGCGTCAGCCAAGCCTGCCCACGCAACACCCTCCTCAGCCCATCTCCCTCCCCCAACCTGCCCACCTAACAGCTCCATAGCCCATAGGAGCCACCACACCAGAGCTGACTAGTCCAATAACCTGCCTCCTGCCACACCAGAGCCAACCACTAGTTGATCATCCAGTCTCTCCTCCAGGGAGGAGCATTACTTGTAGAAGGAATCCAAGCAAGTGAAAGCCACAACTCAAACTCTTTCTCGGTCACTGCCCGCTAGTCCCATCCCTCTTGTGTTTTCACTTCCCTTTTCACTCACTACATCTCATCTCTCTTACCACCAATTTGGTTTTGGTTTGGAGGCCTCACTTATGCCCTGCTTTGCGGCCCTCTCAGTTTCTGCTATTCACCCTTCTTTATCTCGCTTTGAAAGGATTCTCTTTCCAACCCAGGGCTTGTTTTCGCCTCATTACGGTGCGAGAGAGAGCATTTGGGGATCAGAGCTGTAGTTCCTGGGTTTATGACTCCACTTCTGAGCACAAGTATCAGTAAAACTAGAACTCTCCACATGGGCCTGCGCTTAACGAACACCCCCTCCCCTCCATAGTTCTGAGCTGCAGATATGTCTGAACATGGTGGAATAATACTCAACATCACGTGTGTTGTATTTGCTCATGTTAAACAAATTCTTTATTTTGCTTCTTTTTTGCAGCTAATCTGCCTATGCATTTCTACTGCACTTTTCTCCATGGAATTAGAGCACCTCCATGTCTGTTATTTTGAACTTGCAGCTTCCCCTACTATTCCTGTCTTGGTCTTCTCTACACAGCTCTGCCAATGCACCTGAATCCTAACCTGCAGCACCCTCTGCTCTTCCAGTTCCTGACTTCTCTTGAGCAGCAATAGCCAATCATGCCAAACTGGATTTGTGATGTAAATAGCTGCTGGCTAGAATGAGACTAAGACCCTCAAAACTCATGTCACTTGTGACCTATGTCATAGAGGAACCCATGTCTGGTCCAAAGCCCAGTGAAATTAATGGAAAGACTCCTACTGCCTTAAGTGTGCTTTGGTTCATGCACTTAACACATTAACTCTTTTGTTGCATCAACAGCTCTTCCCTTCTTCTGCAACCAAAGCAACTGCAGGATGGATGTTTGTTTCACAGCAAGAGCTGTTATTCCAGTTGTTATTTGGTGAATCCTAGACCCTGGAGATGACAGAAACCAGTGATGTCCCATCTTTTCTCCTACCCCCTAACCCTCCCTTGCTTCTTCCCTACAGTATATTCTTCGTTGTTTTGTCCAGTCCTGTTTTAAATTACCCCAAGGATGGGATTTCTCCACTTTCTTTGGGGGACTCTTGTAGTTGAATAGATCTTAAATATTTCATGAAATCCACTCTAGCTTTCCCTTTGATCAGTTTCATCCACTTATTCCCTCATATCACTCTAAATAAAGCAACATAATTAATAGGAAAGAGAACATTTCTTCTCCAAATACACACTTTGGTTTGGTTCAGTTGGAAAGGAACCAGATGAAACTCCTCACAGGGACCCAGGATATCTGTTCGCGATTCTTGTCTGATTCCTCCTGTCCTACAGCAGATTGCTTGGTTGTGAAAATCTTCTCATCGTTCCCCTCTTGTCACTTCTCACCGCTTCACATGTATTCCTGCTGGACTGCTGCAAACAAGAAAGCTGAGCGCAAGTACCTTTCAAACAGCAGAAAGCATTGTGGGAATACTCTCTCCATGAGGCAGCACTCATGAAGGAACAGGTTGGATGAATGGAAAGAGAACTCTTACAAAATCTATACGGATGGTTTGAAAATAAATCATGCTGTACACATGTTTACAGTGTTGAGATATTAAAAAACAAAAACAAAACAGGCATTTTTCAACTCATCCCCAAATATTGTCAATCTTGAGCATTCAAAAATCATGAGTGACACTCCACAAAACTGTGAGATCATCTTAACAATAATATATAATGTGTTCTTTTTCTTTGCCTTCTGGCTTTTGAGTCTTCCAATTTCACTTGGATTATGTTTTCAAGCTTTTAGCCACAATCATGAGGGCTAGAAATGTACTTTTGTCTTTCAGTGAAAACTGGGATTATCTTGTAATCACTTAACTTCAGGAACTCAGCTTTAGCAAAACCACCAAACATCATGTGACTTGTGACAAAATTGCAAGAGTTGATCCTATTAGGTCAGTAAAAATTCTTTCCAAAGCCGAAGCCCCTGTCAAATCCAGCTCCTATGGAATGTGCTTTAGCATTGCAGCAGAGAGCGGAGTGAAAAAAAAACCCCTCCCCCGAATGCTCTCTGCTTCACTAATGTATGTTAGTAGCCCCAAGAGTGAGACGCACTTCTGCGTGTGACAAGGATATTCCTTTTTTTTTTTTTTGGTAATTTACCCAGAGCAGGTGACTGGGACTAGGAAAAAAAGACCATGTGGCACTCTGTGTGTTATGCCCTCATTACACATAGAGACAAGATGTCCAGGCCTGAAACTTCAGCTGAGAGTATGCCACAGCATTTCAAAGAGCCAGGGCACATATCCCATTGATATGAAGGCTTCAACTGACAGGTGATTAACCTCTGCTAGGCCTCTTTAATAAACATCTCTGTAGCCAACAGCAGTAATCCAGTTGCTGTAAAATGCTGTTTGCAAAACATTGAGCCTGAAAAGCTTTCACAAAATACTCTGGTACAGTCTCAGTGTCTCTATATATACACATACACTCATTCCAGTCCTGTTTCCAGCTCTCTGCTGAGTGTGCTGGATGCAGGAATCATGACAATGCTCATGCCCAGTGCGATTCCACCTCTGCAGACATCCTTCATTATTGGGCTCCTGTGGCACCCACTGACTTGGGGTGGTGTGATGAGTCAGATCAGTGGGCTGCTTACACCCATATAATGATCAGCTACAATGCTCCTCAAAAAATCTTTCTCTGGAAATGTGTGTCACCAGGCAAATGGTTTCCCAGCTTCTTTGCTCACATTAATTTCACCTGCTATTGTCTTTTTCCAAGACGGACATTCACTCTCTTTATTTCCCATTGGCCTGCTTTACTTCCCCCCACCCAGTTCTTTTGTGTTCTCTCTACTCCAGTCATCTCAATGACCCTAGTCTCCCATTTCCATCTCTCCTCTCTCTCCCCTCCCCCACACTATCTCCCTCTGACCATCTTACCCCTCCCCTTTTTTCTTTCTTCTTTCCACCTCTCACTCTTTCTTCTCTCTTCTGTCTTGTTGCCCCTTTACTTAGGGTATAAGGCAGGATTCTTAGGTCCTGTTCTTATTTCACCCATGAACTAAGTACATGATCTTGGGCAACTCACTCATGGCCAAATTTTCAAATGGGGGGGGTCTAAATAAAGGCAGTTAAGTCCATATTTTAACAGCTAGGGCTGGATTTTCAATACAGCTCAGCACTCAACAGCTCCCATTTGGGCCTCTTAACAAAAACCAGACAAAAAATGGAGACGCTAATCCTTAGCCAACAGCACAGGATGTGAAGCTTGATGCATTAATGTTTGCAAAGTACGCTGACATCATACTGTGTTGAAAGCTGCCGCTGCCTGAATGCACGTTGTTAATGAGCAATAATTCTACCCTCTTCTGTCACTCTACCCAATTTCTTTCTCTCGCTCATCTTTTTAAGTCCTGTTCTGTCACTTTCAGTCTCTCTCTGATTTCTCTTACCACCCTGCCCTAAGCCCTATTGTCTGCATCTCTTCTGTGGGCAGATAGTGAGCTCTGGGTTCCCACTGAAGTTCACTCACTCATTGAAAAGCCCCATTGTCTTCCATGGAACTTTACTCATATGACTAACGACTTACCCAGGTGAACCAGGGGTCCACAGTACAGACCTTTCCCCTTTGTCTCATGCATCGGTCTCTGTCTCTTTACTCTCAACAAACAATTGATCCATTTGGATCAGCATGAGTTAAACCTGGCTCAGCGAGTGGTTAATGGCTGTGAAAGGTTTGCGTCTAAAAGTGCTATATGACAGGCAGATATCGATAATAACTCACATGAATAATTAAATAGCACAAAGTTGACTCACTAGCTAAGGAAATTCACATTTCTCATCTTGTTTGTGAAGAGATGGAAGCCCCAGGAGCTTAGGAATCTAGTTAACCAAGTAGTTTTTATTAAAGAAATAAAACAGCAGAAGTATAAAAACAGCAATTAAAAGTATAGCTTAGTTCTGGAGCTGGGAAAATCCCTCAAAATAACTTCCACTAACATTCACTTGAATGCATCAAAAATTGAATCTGCATTGGCTGAGTTTGCACCCCATTGTGTCTGGTCCCCACAAATACCTTAGCGAAGGACTCTACTGGTGGAAATAATCATGAAAACAGTGAATTAAGGACCTGATCCTGCAAACACTTACACATACAAGTAAGTTGACTCACACAAGTAGTTCCAGTTATACCAATGGGTGGGTAAAGTGACTCATCTGCACGTTTCCAGGCTAGGGCCTCTACATGTCAGAGAATAGCCATTAAAAGTTAACACTGAGCTTGTCTACATGACTATTTGCACAGGAAACCTGATTCTATGGGTTTGTCCAGATTAGAAAAGTTTCACTGGTGTAACTAAATTGATTTAAAAGTGACTGAGGTCAAGTGGGGCAAGTTCCTAATGTAGATGCACTTAAACTGGATTAAACTTCACTTAAAACTATTATTTAACCAGTTTAAACCTCACTTAAGTGCACTTCTAGTAGGGTTCAACCCCCCGTTTAAAGCACAGATTTAAGTGAGGCTTAAGTCCATTTGGGTGCATTCACATTAAGGATTTGCCCCAGTGGAATGAGATCACTTTTAAAACAATCTAGTTACATCTGTGCAACTTTTGTAATGAGCGACAGGCCTCATCAATAGTCTGACTCAAAGGCTGTGGTCGTCAGCAGGAGTCTTTCCATTGACTCAATGGGCTTTGGAGAAGGCCCCAAATCAGGGAACAGAAACAACTCTACGTCACCTAGGAGTCAAATCAAAACTAACTAACCCCCTTTGAATTTTGCATACTAATCACTTGTAACAAACTGTTCCCGGAAGATCTGCAGACCGAGGATTATTCACAGGAATGCTTTGGTGAATATTTTTGAATAATGAGTAAATCGGAGAGAACAGTAAGGTGTGTGCGGACAATTCCCAAACAGAAAAAGAGGCTACATTGGCCAGACAAATTATTTGCTGCAGTTATTCACTCAGCTCTGTGCATTACATCTCTCCTCATCCCCCTCCATTAGCGTATCTGCAGCACAAGCACAGTATGGCCACCATTCAGCAAAGCACTTCAGCACATGCTTCTCTTCAAGCATGGGAGCAGTCCCATCGGAGACTTGGGGACTCCTCACATGCTTAAAGTTAGCCACCTTGCTGACCGGGGGCCTGTGCCGGTGATAGAATGACAAATCAGTGCTTCCGTGACAGCTGTAAAGTCAGAGTAGCAACTAAATAGGACTAACGGTAAGATGAACCTGTGAATGCTGACATACACTAAATGTCTTCCAAAATCAGCTGGCAATGAGTCGCTGCGGTTGTTATGTTAACTGATTCACTCTCTTTGTTAGCGTGGCACATCATGGTATACTGCAACCTGACAGCAAATCAGGAATGGACAGTTACGACAAACACACAGGGACACCCCCCTCCCTATAGACCTAGCTGGACAAATGCTCATAGTATTTTATCTCCCACCAACGCAGACCTGGAGGGTTCTGACCCTTTTATTTCCTACCACTTGGCAATACCCATCGAGCTTGTTGTGCCAATAAAATATTTTGAATTTGAATTCAACTACAGGCTGCCAGGGATCAGATTACAGCCCAAGTCAACCCCAAGAGCTTCAGCAGCGACTGTGATATTTCAGAGTGCGTGTGTGTGTATCGGTTCACTTAAACACCCGTTTTCGCTGATTGATAAATAAACAAACAAACATCCTCAAATATGAGTGATCACCTCTAGTACTGGCTGAAATTGGCACTGCCGCTGTCTCTCTGTGGGCAAGGAACTAGTTGCTGCATTTTGGAAGACTTCAGCTGAAAGTTTAACCTTTCCCTCTTCTTTTGATGGGAGACCAGGAACACTAGGTTCAATTTGATTTAGTTGGTTGTACCATCTCTCTGCTTAATGATACATGCAAAGGCGTCTTTGGCTCCTAGTACCATGGGATGGCCTGGATCATGAATAGACAGAAATCCAGCACAACTCTTGGGTCGATACATGGTCTCATCTTGGACCCTGTGGCCAAGTCTAGCTTAGACTTGGGCCAAGCTTAGCTAGGGTCTTCCCTTGTAAAGTGCTGAGCACCCTCGACTGTTGTTAACTTTGGTGGGGTTACCCAGTAGGAGCTAGGAGCAGACTTTGTAACATTCCCCTAACACGAATGATCTGAAACACTTGGGGGCCAGACTCTGATTACAATCACGCTGGTGGGAGTCTGGAATAATTCCATTGGCTTCACTTGGAGTCACTTAGGATTTACACTGGGTGAAGCTGGCCCTGTGTTTGGCCACTATTTCAAATGTCTGTCAGTTCTCTTTTGTCCAGCATCATGGTACATGGCCTTAGTGGTTAGCATGGAGAGCTTATTCAGTTGTCAGGAAAGCAATAAGGTAGAGAAATTAGGTGAGGAAAAGAGAAATGGAGGAGACAGTGAGGAGAAAGAGAAGAGAGACAGGGAGATGGAAAATTCCTCCTTCCCACAAAAAATGTTCTGCCCTACTGGGTGAACTCCATTCAATTACCCAGAGATGCTTTAAAAAAGATATCCCCTTCCTACAGCACACAAGGGCCAGATCCTTCAGTGGGTGTCAATCAGCATCGCTCCATCGATTTCTAAGCCTTAGGGATTGTAATGGCTCAAGACAGAACAAGGACTAAGCAAGTAAAAAGAAGGGATGCCAAGTGAAAGTACACTCTTTTGATTCTATACCTGGGTGTGCCTCTCTGTCAAGCAGGTAGGGGCAAGAAGGTCTTACCTCCCTAATCCCACTTTCCGTTCCATACAGAGCAGGGAGGCCAGTCCCTCTTTGCAGTCTACAACTGAGGAAGTCTTTGGTTCTTTCTGGCAGCTCAAGAGAATTTCGGTTTTCATATGGAATGTTGGCTATTAAAACAAAAGCCCAAATTCTGCTCTCAGGTGAAGCCTAAGCCCCAACAAAGTCAAGGAGGTTGACAGACTTTAGCCTGAAATTTTTAACATACAGCAATCTGTGGTTGTCATCATTTAGCCCAATGCATTGCCTAGCTGCAGGGGTGGTGGGGTAGGTCAGAGATGCTGTGATGAGGGTGCAAACATCTGGCCACTTTCCAGCACATCTTTCGGTTTGGCCCCTTCCCCGCTCCTCTCATTCCCCTGATGGTTTGGGTGGGGATTGTTCCCCACTGCACATACTCTGTGCTGGTTTGCATGGTTGTCTAACACCTTCTTACCTCCTCTCAAGGGTTCTGTAAGGGGCACCTCCCCCTACCCTGGTTTGGGACAGACAGTCACAAGGACACAGACAGGACCAGATAACCATGATTCTCAGGCCTCTGGAAAGAATTCTAGGCTCCTTTTTGAGGGTGACTGATTAATTGCTTATTTAGTCTGATAATACTTTAAAGCAGAGATTTCCCTACTCCCTCCCCCCAACCTTTAGTCATTTTCCAACTAGATCTAGTGGTCTGGAAAATTTTCTAGTTGGAAAAAATTGTCGTTTAGTTGTCGGTTGGAAATTTGAATTGAAATTGAAACATTAATATACCCTTTAAAAGCACATATATGATAAAAGACTTGTACCTGAAAAAGCAAAATAGGTTTGAAAAGTGAGAACAAAGATTAGCTTCCTCACACAGCTGTGCTTGTTATGACAATGTCGACACATTCATTTCGACCATGTTGGCTGACCTAATAATTTCAAATTATTTATAAACACAAATAAATCATCAGAAATTTAAATGCTGATGTTTATTGGTGTTTTATGATGTTTGAAATTTGGGGCAGAAGTTAGCACCGAATCGTCTTGCCGACAAAAACGTACAGCCCATCTTTGCCCTCACGGTCTCACCCCTCAGCCCTTACCCGCCCTGTAAATTTGAACAAATGTCAATTTCTGGGAAAACACTGCTTTTAAGGCACCATCTAATTAGGATGATTTTAACCCTTTGCTCTCTGGTAGCAGGGCAATTCAGCACCCCTCCCCCTTGCTCTCTCTGCATCGTTTCCTTTGTGAATCAGGCTGGGGTTTCCTCCACTCTTTTGCATTTGTCCTATTTTGATTCTTTGGCAATTCCACTTCAATCAATATTCGCTCAATTTAAGCCTAATTAGTATTAAAATCAGCCTTAATTGTTACTCACATCCTCATGGTAATTAACGCTGGCCACATTTCAACTCTCTCATTGGGTGCAATGAACACTACAGCTGGCTTAAATGACTTCCTCCATACCTGATTGAATCAGCAGCCCCTCAAAAGAAACCCATGCAGATTTCAGATGAGAGAATAACAGTTCTGCACTGAATGTCCTAACTAGCAAGAGGGACTCAACACAGAAGAGATGGTAAATGTACCAGTTGTATCATAGCGCCATCGCTGTGTATCAGCCCCACACAGTGGATAAATAAAACCTGGCAAAGAACAGGTCCCTTCCCCAATGCATGTACAGCATGAAAGCATGCACAGGTTGACTACAGTACAATTCAATACAAAACACAGACAGGAGGTTCAATTACAGATTCATGGATTTCAAGGCCAGGAGGAAACACGATCTTCATCTAGTCCAGCAGTTCTTAAACTGTAGGTCAGGACCTCAAAGTGGGTCACGACCCCATTTTAATGGGATTGCCAGGGCTGGCTTAGATTTGCTGGGGCCTGGAGCTGAAGCCAAAGCCAAAGCCTAAGACCCACCGCCCGAAGCTGAAACCCGAGAGCTTCAGCCCTGGGCAGCAGAGCTCAAGTTACATGCCCTCTACTTGGGACTGAAGACCTTGGGCTTCAACTTTTACCCCCCTGTCCAGGATGGTGGGACTTGGGTGGGCTCAGGCTTCGCCCCTCCTCCCCCGGGTCATGTAGTATTTTTTATTAGAAGGGAGTCATGGTGCAATGAAGTTTGAGAACCCCTGATGGAGTCTGACCTCCTGCATAACACAGGCCAGGGGATTTCACCCAGTGATTCCTGCCGTGGAGAGAATTATTCTTCCCTGCTCTGCAGGTGAATATTATCAAGCCCTGTAACTTATGGCTGAATCAGATCATTATGCAGCAGCTGCACACAAACAGCTCCTGTTAACTCTCCTCGGAGCAGCTCATGTGCAGTGGCTTCATGATCAGACCCAGAACAGTTCAGTGTTTGTTTCAGGTCCCTCAAAGTCACACCACTCCACTGGAACGTCCCCACATGTAGCTTGCGGTGACCTCACAGCCACACTGAAGTCTCCCTGGAGCAAAGAGGGGGCCTGTGGGGAGGAAAATGGGTGGGAGGATCAATTTGCCTTGTGGAGCCTAAAAAGGGAAGGGAGGGGAAGAAACCAGCACATTCCAGAAACTATTATATATGTAAGTATTCCCTCTGTGCCCCCTCACTGCTCCATCCTACCCCCCTGCCCCCAGCCCCACACATACACCACAGTCTTGTTTGCCCTCAGCACAGCAGCAAGTTGATGAAGGGGCACTGCTGAGAAAGGGGCACTGGCACTGCTGAGAACCGGTGGGTGGAGAGACTGGATAGAGAGAAGAATTGTTTAAAGTGGCTGCACCAGATATAACTAGAGAACAACTGGATGAAAATGAGCAAAGGGTAAATATGGCAGAAAAATTCCCTGCATGATGAGAAAGAATGGGCCGTGGAATCGTCTCCTAAGGTAACCCAGCTTCTGCCAACTGCTAGAGTGGTTTAAAACTAGATTAGACAAAGCTCTGGAGAGCAGAGTGTAGAGAACAACTGTATCAGCCCGAGGTGTGCCTGCATGGTGAACAAGATGGGACACACTGCAGCGTACCAGTCTTTTATCTCTCATTCTTTTGATTCTATGCCACACTGCATAACAACGCATGATAATTAGTCACCTCTTTCCCAGGGGTGTTGTGAAAATTAATTAGTCGCTGTCTGCACAGTGCTTTGAAGATGAGAAGTGTTATCTGCTGTAAGAGCTATGGGCTGAGTTGAACACCGTTCTGGTTTGGGCTTTGCCTGCCAACTTTTGACAGCTATAAATAAGGAGATTGGAGGAGAAAAATAAATACAGACATTTTAACTCACTTGAAACACACCGGAGCACGAGGGAGGGGCAGAGAGGAGAAATGATCAATGTTGACAGAAAAAAATAGGGACAGTGCCTCCCGTTTATGTATTTTAAATGTTCGTGATTGTCCATTTGCATCGCTGTTTTTGCAGGAAAGGTCCGGGCAGGGACACTGGTGCTTTATAGATCAAGGAGATCAGAGACGGGTGAGCACCAGGTACCTGGATCCAGGCTTACAATTTGCCACTTACACTTCTCTCTATATAAATGGACCAAACCCAAACAACCCAAATGTGAAGAGAGTTTGGCTTTAGAACGGGATTCCAGCCCCACTCATTACAAAGACAGGACGTTTGGGTTTGGAGGTGTGGAGGGTGACACTCATCTCTATGTAAAACTGCCCTGGCGATAAAAATACGTAGGGCACAGACAGCCCTGCTGCCACTGTATGTTAGGAAAGGAGATGGACTTTAATAGGAGAGTTTGCTTTGGTCATCATCTCGGTGTATGTCTTCTCACTACCTTCCCTCCAGCTCCTCTTCCTGTGCTGTCTGGAGCCCCCGAGAGCTCTTTCAGCAGGGGACCACAGCTGCACCTGTGCTCAGGGGGAACAGCAGCCTGTGGGTATGTAAAATAAGGTCTCTCTCTCTTTCACACACTGCTGCCTTCACTGAGCCGTGAAAGGATGCGTGAAGGACACAAGGGGAGGGCAGTGGCTTTCACAGCTGTCGATTACTATCAGACCATTACAATGAGTGATATTTTGTACAGGAAGGAGCCCCCGCCTTAAGCCCTCTAGTTAGACAGTACTGGAGAACAGAATAGTACCTACAGCTCCTCCTTCCTCCAGAAGGACTCCAGTGGATTTCAGGGCCTGTAATAGGGGAGGCAATATGGCCTGGTAGACAGTACTGCACTGGGAGTCAGGAAGCCTGGATTCTATTCCCAGAGGTGCCGGAACACTTTTAATAAGGGGGCTGGCTTTCAGCACCCCCACAACCCATGACCCTACATGTGGGGCTGGGAGCGGAGCCTCACATAAAACCTGGGGGTGCTGCAGTACCCCCCGCACCCATCCTGGTTAGCATGGCACTAGAGCAATATAAATATTTAACCAAGAGAAATACGTACAGAGGTTTGCCCTAGAGTTGGGCAGAGAAAGGGAGTCCTGAAAATTGGTTTCATTCCATTTCAGGACAAAAAGGACCGTTACCGCTCCCGTAACTGGCGTTCTTCGAGATGTGTTGCTCAGGTGTATTCCACAGTAGGTGTGTCTGCTTGCCATGTGCACCGGTGTCGGAATTTTTTCCCTTAGCAGTAACCGTACCGGGGGAGCACCGCTGTGACCCCTGGAGTGCCGCCTCTATATCGCGCTATAAGGGGAGCCGCACGCTCCCCCCACCCTTGGTTCCTTCTTGCCGGACAACTCCGACAGAGGGGAAGGAGGGCAGGATGTGGAATACACCTGAGCAACACATCTCGAAGAATGCCAGTTATGGAACAGGTAACTGTCCTTTCTTCTTCAAGTGATTGCTCGTGTATTCCACAGCAGGTGACTCCAAGCTATATCTGATGGAGGTGGGTAGGAATTTAAGGGTTTCTGGGACGCAGTACCACCCTACCAAACCGGTGTTATCCCTTGCTTGGGAGACGATCGTATAATGCGAAGAAAATGTGTGGGCAGAGGACCATGTGGCAGCCCTATGGGTGTCCTGGATCGGGATGTGGGCTACATAGGCAGCCGACAAGGCCTGAGCTCTCGTTCAGTGCGCCCTGACGATCGGTGGTGGAGGAACCCTCACCAGGTCATAGCACGTGTGTATGCACGAGGTGATCCAGTGGGAAAGGCGCTGGGTGGAAATTGGTTGCCCCCTCATATGCTCAGCTGATGCAACGAACAGCTGTGAGGATTTTCGGAACAGCTTGGTCCGGTCCAGGTAGAAGGCCAGTGCCCTATGCACATTGAGCATGTGAAGGCGATGTTCCTCGTTGGAGGAGTGGGGCTTAGGACAGAGCACCGGGAGGAAAATGTCCTGTTCCATATGGAAGGCAGAGACCACCTTCAGGAGGAATGAGGGGTGTGGAAGACTGTATATGGGGGTTCCGAGGTCAAGGCCCTGAGCTCCGAGACACATCGGGCTGACATGATAGCTACAAGGAATGCTACCTTCCATGACAGGTGAGACCAGGAACACGTGGCCAAGGGTTCAAAGGGAGTTCCTGTGAGACGGGATAACACTAGGTTTAGGTCCCATTGCAGAACGGAGGACCTAGCATATGGGAATGAATGGTCCAGGCCTCTTAGAAAGCGGGAGGTCATAATGTGAGAAAAGACCGATTGGCCCTGCATCGGCAGGTGGAATGCCAGTATGGCCGCCAAATGTACCCTGACAGAGGTGGGAGCTAGTCCTTGGGTCCTAAGGGACAGGAGGTAATCAAGGATAATCTGGAGCGGTGCGGACGATGGGGAGGTTCCCCGCTCCGCCGCCCACTTAGGGAATCTGGACCACTTTGCCAGGTACCTCCGCCGTGTGGATGGCTTTCAACTTTCCAGCAGGACTCATTTGACATCCACTGAGCACCTCCCCTCCTCCTCATCTAACCACTGAGCAACCACGCTGTCAGGTGGAGTGAGGCTAGGTTGGGATGAAGGAGGTGGCCTCCTTCCTGGGAGAGGAGGTCCGGGCGAAGTGGTAGCCTCCGTAGGGGGGGCCGCTAAGAGGTGCAGGAGGGTCCCGTACCAGTGTTGTTGGGCCCAGTCTGGGGCTTTGAGGATAACCCGTGTCCTGTGTGTTTTTACTTTTTGCAGGACCTTGCCGATCAGGGGAAAGGGTGGGAAGTCATAGAAAAGCTGGCCTGACCACTGCAGGAGGAAGGCATCCGAGATCGCCCCCTTTCCCACTCCTCCCCTGGAGCAGAACCGGAGACAGTGCTGGTTCTGGTTGGTTGCAAAGAGATTGACACGGGGAACTCCCCACTCTCGGAAGAGCTGGTGGATGACCTCCGAGTGGAGCGACCACTTGTACTGGTGGGAGAAAACCCTGCTGAGGCGATCGCCTCGCACATTGCAGACGCTGGGTAGGTGGAAGGCTTGCAGGGAGATATCGTGGGCTACACAGAATTCCCATAGGCTCAGAGCTTCCAGGCATAGGGCCGAGGAACAAGTCCTGCCTTGCCTGTTGATGTAGTACATTGCAACGGTGTTGCCCATAAGGACTCTGACCACCTTCCCATGAAGGTGCATGCTGAAAGCTACGCACGCCAACCGTATTGCCCTGAGCTCTCTGGCATTTATGTGGAGGGACAAGTCCGAGGCCGACCATCTCCCTTGGGTTTGAATGTTCCCTATATGAGCTCCCCATCCCAGATCTGAGGCATCTGACACCAGGTCTAATGATGGGGAGGTTTCCCGGAAAGGGACCCCCTGCAGCATGTTGCTCAGGAGGGACCACCATTGTAGGGAGGCAACTACCTGGGGTGGTACCATGATAACCTTGTCCAGTCCGTCCCAGGCCTGAGAGTACTGAGAGGCTAGCCAGAGCTGAAGGGGCCTCATTCTGAGCCTGATATGGCAGACCACGTATGTGCATGCCGCCATATGCCCGAGGATCTGAAGGCACGCTCTTGCCATTGTCACAGGGAAGGCCGTGACCGAGGCAATGAGACCTTTGAGGGTCTTGAACCTGCCTGGAGGGAGAGAGGCTGTGGCCTTCATGGAGGCACTGCTGGACTCCTTAAAGTCTATGTGCTGAACTGCGACTGACGTAGATTTGTTCTCATTCACCTCTAGGCCGAGATCTGCGCATGTGGACAGGAGCAGTTGCACATGGGCCTGCATCTGGGACCGAGAGCTGCCTTGAAAAGCCAATCACCCAGGTATGGAAAGATCTGCACCCCTTTCCGTTGGAGATAGGGCGCTACCACTGCTATGCACTTGTTGAAAATGCTGGGTGCCATGGATAGACCAAAAGGGAGGACCGTGAACTCGTAGTGATCCAACCCCACCAGGAACCTGAAGAAGCACCTGTGCCCCTAAAATATATGGATATGGAAATACGTGTCCTGAAGGTCCAGGGCTGCGTACCAATCCCCCAGGTCCAGGGAGGGAATGATAGAGGCCAGGGACTCCATGCAGAACTTGCAGCAGACCAGAAACCGGTTGAAATCCTGTAGGTCCAGGATGGGCCTGAGCCCCTCTTTTGCCTTTGGGATCAGGAAGTACCGGGAGTAGAAGCCTTTGCCCTGGAAGTCTACTGGTACTCTTTCCACCGCCTCCAGGTGAGGCAGATGGGGGTGGTAAGGTGGGAGCGAACACGTAGCCCTTGGAAATGGTGTTGAGGACCCATTGGTCCAACGTTATACAGGACCACTCCACTCGGAAGGCAGACAATCGGTTGCAGAACACAAACTTTATTAATTGGGGGGTCTCCCTGGCAACAGGCCTGGTGCCCCCCTGCAAATAGTCAAAACTGCCTCTTTCCCTGCCTCTTGCCCTTTGAGGGCCCGGGCTGAGGAACAGAGATTGAGACCGATGCCTCTGGTCTCTCAGCCTCTTGGACAGGGGCTCGTATCTGCTCTGTGCAGGTGGAGCCGAAGTTTGTGGCCTGGGCTTGTCCTTAGCCAGCGGGACATAGAGGCCCAAGGTTTGCTGGGTGGTACGGGAATCCTTCATCCTGTGCAGATGGGCATCCGTTTGGTCCACAAACAGCGCTTTCCCATCAAAGACAGGTCCTAAATGAGGGACTGGGCCTCCGCCAACAGCCCGGACAGGAGGAGCCAGGACGCCCTGCGCATGGAAATGGTGGAAGCCATCAAGCGGGCTGCCGTATCAGCTGCATCCGACGATGCCTGGAGGGTTGCTTTTGCTGCTGCTGCCCCTTCCTCTACCAGAGCCTTGAAGTCCTTTTTGTCCTCCTCCGGGAGGAGAGATTCAAACTTTGGTAGGGACCCCCATAAGTTAAAGTCATACTGGCTCAGTAGGGCCTGATGATTGGCCACCCTGAGCTGGAAGCTTGCCGAAGAATAAACTTTCCTGCCAAAAGTATCCAGTCTCCTTGCATCTTTATCCTTGGGAGTGGGTGCAGGCTGGCCGTGTCGTTCTCATGGTTTCCTGATTCCACCACCAGAGAGTTAGGTGCCGGGTGGGAATAGAGGTACTTGTGGTCTTTAGCTGGCACAAAGTACTTCCTCTCTGCTGTTTTGGAAATGGGGGCCAAGGAAGCAGGAGTTTGCCACACGGTCATGGAAATGTTGGCTATTCCCTGGTGGAGAGGCAGGGCTACATGGCCCGGTGCCGAGGAGAACAGCACACTGAAAAGGGAGTCAGACGGGCCCTCCATCTCTTCAGCCTGGAGCTGGAGGTTGGACACCACCCTTTTAAGGAGGTCTGAAGTCCTCCTGTGGAATGGCTGGCAGTGCTGTAATGGCATCATCCGGTTCCAGAGAGGGGGCTGGTGCGGAGCCGAGAGTCTCGGGTGGTACCAGGGGTTCGGTCCCCAGGTCGGAGTCCGGGCGCAGTGCCTACAACAGTGCCTTCCGTGGGACTGGCACCTTGATGCCGAGGACCGGTACCCATCGGAAGTGCTGCTCTGGACTTGCTCCAGCGCCAGGAGCTACAATGTTCCTGTGCTGGTGAATTGCGAGAGGAGACCCAAGTGCGATGCCTGGCAGAGCGGGAACTCGAGTGGGAGCATCAATATCGATGGCGTCAGGACCGGCTGCGGTAGCTGCAATGCGAGGAAGAGTGTCTGTGGTGCCTGTCACAGTGCCTGTGATCGTCGCCGCGCGGCATGGAGGGGCCTCGAAACTCCCCTTCGAGCGGCAATCCAGTCAACCTGACTGGTGTAGAGGACTGGCGTGAGCTGCGAGAAGACCGGAGCGGGAGCTGCGCCGTGCCGGGGAGGTCTGATGAGCGCCCAGCGGCAACTTGCCTCAGAACCGACACTGGCGGTGCCCCGGGTATCAATAAGCTCAAGATGTCTAGCATGGCCTGTGCAGCCTCCGGCATCCTCACTGCAGAGGAGGCATGAGCAGACAGAACTGGGCTGCTCTGCTCAACACAAGTCAGAGGCCTAGGGCCTGGGGGGAATCGAGGGCTGCCCGGCTCGGGACCAGCCTCACCCCCTCCTTTTCTCGGTGCTGCTGTGAGATGGAAGTCTTCCCTTGCTTCTTGGAAAGGGAGTGGTGCCGGCTAGTGGAGGGGACTTCGCTATGCACCGAAGACACGGTGCCGGGCGCCGAGTCCGCTCGGCGTACCGGGGTAGGGGCCAGCGGCAATTCCATCAGGAGAGTGCGAAGCCTGATGTCCCTCACCTTCTTAGTCCGTGACTTGAATGACCTGCAGATCTTGCAGCGCTCACTCACATGAGTTTCGCCCAAGCAGCGGAGACACTCAGCGTGCGGATCACTTCTGGGCATAGAATGACGACAGGAGTCGTCCGACTTGAAGCCTGGGACACGGGGCATGCCCCGAGCCCACTCTAACTACTTGAAAAACTACTAAAAGTAACTGTACCACTAAGGTCAACTAGAGAAGCTGCAGCAAGGCTGGAGCAAGACGTTCCGACTACCTTCACCAGCGGCAAGAAGGAACTGAGGGTGGGGGAAGCATGCAGCTCCCCTTATAGCGCGATGTAGAGGCGCCACTTCAGGGGTCGCAGCGGTGCTCCCCCAGTTCAGGTACTGCTAAGGGAAAAACTTCCGACACCGGTGCACATGGCGAACATGCACATCTACTGTGGAATACACACGAGCAATCACTCGAAGAACTCAGAAATTTCAAAATTCTTTGCCGGGGGAGTGAAGCCCTGGCTCCGAGGTAGTCTGCATGATGGGGCTGTCACACAGGAGCTCTATCAGCCAGTCAGGCAAGCTGGCAGAAAACCAGGCAGGTTTTCATCAGACACCTGCCTAGGGTCTGTCAGAACTTCTGTAACATCGCTCTGTCTCAGTCTACGTCTGCATGTACAGCACAGGCACTACATGTGCAGCAACATGCCGCAGTGCAAGGCAGGCTGCGGGCACACTTGTCACCGTGGTGCATTGCTATGTGCAGGGGTGAAAGGCTTTGGCAGGGAAGAAGCAGCAGGGAGCTGGCAGAGCCTTTCAGTGTAGCAGGGAAAGGTTCTGGCAACGGGAAACTACACTGCTAAAAATGGCAGTGTAGAAATGGAAGGCACTGCTTGGGCATGGAGAGAGCCATTGTGGGGAGTATATCCTGGGGGTTCAGTTGGGTAAGGCAGAGATTTGCAAACTTTTTTTTGTTGACAGACCCCTTTTCAAATCCAATGTTGATCATGGACACCCCCCGAGAGACGGATTGACAGAAGTATGTGTACGTCATATAAACACGGGCGGGGAGGAGTGGGATGCACAGAGGCTGTGGAGCCCAGGAGGCTGCCCAGTCTCCACTCAGCACTCAACAGCGCGGAGCCAGGACATGGCTGCCCAGCAGGGCAGGGAGGTGCTGTGGTAGCTGAGCCCTGAGAGGAGCATGTGAGCACCCAGAGGAACATGGGGACCAGCTTGGACCAGAGGGACCTTCTGCACCTGCCTGGCTCCATGATGGGGCTCCCTCAGGGGCGGCTCTAGCCATTTCGCCGCCCCAAGCACGGCGGCACACCGCGGGGGGCGCTCTGCCGGTCGTCGGTCCCGTGGCACCGGTGGACCTCCCGCAGGCTCCACCGAAGCCGCGGGACCAGCGGACCCTCTGCAGGCTGACTGCCTGCCGCCCTCCCGGCGACCGGCAGAGCGCCCCCCGCGGCATGCCGCCCCAAGCACGCGCTTGGCATGCTGGGGCCTGGAGCCGCCCCTGGGCTCCCTCTGCTGCTGGGGCTGCTTCTTTCCCGAGCTGTGAGTGTAGTGGGACTTGCCGGGCTGGGAGCTCCCCGGTGTGGGGCTGGGGAGGGTGCAGGAGCCTGTGCCCCAGGGGGAAGTGACGTGCAGTCCAAGAACTTACCGACTCTCCCCCTCCCTGAAGCTTCTGCAGCCTGGACCTAGCGCCGAGCTGACAGCCCAGGCAGGGGCATTGCTCACAGCTACCAGAGCTCGGAGTCTGCCAGGGGGCCGAGGGGTCCAGAGGTTTCAATGCAGACGTGCAGTGACATTTTTTAGAAATACATTTTGGTAATATTTCGCAGCGCAGTCTCTGTGGGCCCCAGCTTGAGAATCGCTGGTGTAAGGCACTCTGCTCACCTAAGCCATGCCTCTCTACGCTGCTATTTACAGTAGATTCTACTTAATAGCAACCCAGATATTAACTTTTGGTTAATAGCAACTTGCTGCTGGGAACCAGTCCCATCCCACTGACTTTAATGTTAACGGGATTCAGAGATTGGCAATGGTATGCTGCTTCTTAGCAAGATTTTTTGGGGAGACAAGCTCCACCAGCAGGCAGGTTTGCAGGGCTGCAGCCAGGGAAGGCACATCCCAATGGTTCCTACTGGGGCTGCTGCTTTGCAAACCTGCCTTCTTGTTAGCAACGACTGGTTAATAGAAGTTATTGGTTCATAATTGAGGGGTTGCTAATAAGCAAAATCTACTGCATGCACATACTAGCTCGGCCTGCAGTTTCTGTACTCTGCATGCTGCCATAAGCATAGATATACGCTCAGGAAGAGGTTTCAATTTCACTGCATCAGTAAATCCTGACAAAAAGAGTTTGCTCTGAATTTTTCTAGCCAACTCTACTTTGCACTTCTGTCCCTCGCTTCATCTGAGGGGCTCAAAGCCCTTTACAAATGTACATTCATTCATTAACACACTGGTAATTCACAGAGATGTGACCCATTTTACAGATGGGGAGAGTGAGGCACAGAGATGTTAAGGGACATGCACAAAGTCAAGAGCCGAGTCAGAAAAAGACCCCAGCCCTTCTGCCATCCGGTGCTGTGCTACACCAGTCATTGCTTTGTCTTGCCCAGGACCCATCCCTCCCACCAACGGACAGCTAGTTACAGGCTGCAGAGTGGCAGCTGTTCAACAGCTTAGGCTAGGAAGTGAATAATGCCACACGGTGGAAACTTCAGGGGGAATTAGGCCAACAGACCATAAACAGCACAGCTGGAATTCGGCCGGGACTAAGCCCCCTGTTCGTATAAAATCAAAATTGAAACCAGACAAAAGGAAAACAAGTATTTTCCTTTTCTCTAATCAGCATTGGGACCTTTGTTTTGTCTCTCTTCTGGCAGTGGAGATCTGCAGCTATTCAGTGTCCTCTAACACCATACAGTACCATCAGTTCAGCATTGACTCAACAGAAAGTGTACCGCCTACCATCTCACTAGCGTCACCACCGACTGCAACACTCGGGAGAGCAGCTACCAAAGCTTCACTCACAAACATCACAACGTCCCTCATCTAGTGTAGTCCCTGCACTGATTTTAACTAGCAAACACCCTCTAGCTATACTACATGGACAGTTGGATTATTTGGTAACTACTCTAGTAGGCTTCAAAAGATAAATATTGGAGATATCTTTAAACAGGAATCTGAACTCACACACTGTTCCCCAATTCCACACCAAATTGCAAAGGGTCCACATTTATGTCCCCAGATATGAACCCATCTCTATGATTCTGGTTCCAGGTCAATTCCAAACCCAGGAATGGCCTGTTTTCTGGGTCTGGTTTAGAACTGCTTATACTAGTGGCGCCAATACTAGTTTGACTGGCATAACCACCAGTATAAGCACTTGTATATTGATATAACTGTGTGTACACTAGGAGGGTTTTGATGGCATAACTAAATTGGTTTGAAAAAATCACACCCCAACCAACCAAGATATACTGGCAGAACTTCTGAGGGTAGATCAAACCTGAGACATTAGTAGACTCATCCTCACAGCATCTGAGGGAGGCAGGGGACGGAGGCACAGAGAGATGAAGAGCAGGATAGTGGCACATTGCACAAACAATTGATTTTCACTAGATTTCTACAGTTTTGGCTAAATCTCTCATGAGAGTTCAACATGGTGGAGCCTAAATGTAGTCCTAGTTCAGCCTCCAACCCTTCCGTAAACCTTATCTAGCTGTGAATGCCACCTCCATAACCCATCTCTAGTAAGTATTAAAGCTGTGCTTTGAGTCTAGATCAAGATATTTTTGGCTGTCTGGCCTGGCTCCATGACAGGCCTTGCTGTCTCCTGTCTAAACAAACAGCCAGCAGTTCCCAGAGGTCTTTACATAGTTGTGGTTGTCACTTTAGATGAGTCCCAAGAACTTCTATTTGTAAAATGTAATGGACCTGAGAGACAGCATCACACTCTCAGGCATGCTCCAGTTACATTACAGAAAGATCAGTTGATCAGGGCTATAGGTAAAGGAGGACAGCCTTTCTAACCACCAGAGAAATGTTTGCCATGGGAAAGGGGGGGAAAACAGCTGCTCTTGAAGGAACTAGATTTTATCTTGAAGCAGTAGAGATTCAACAACCTTTAAAAAGTCTCAGAGGAGAGTAGGACAAATGGGTTTCTGCATTTTCTCTCTTCAAGGGCTGTGATGAGGGAGGACATGTTGGGGTACACAGATTTGAGTCTGAGGGTAAAAAGGCAAGAATTGGTGAAGTCATACAAGTGGGTGATGATAGTGAAGAGCACAGTGAGGACTTTCATCCCAGAGAAAAAAATTAGACTATCGTTAAGGGTACGATTCTCTCACCGAGGTCATGGATTCTGTGACCTCCATGACTTCCGCAACAGCCAGAGCAGGGGCCCTCTGGGGCTAGAGCAGAGGCCCCCCAACGGCCCCACCCAGCCACACTCCCAATGTTAGTTCTCCCTGCACACGCGCACACACACACACACACACACACACATTTTTAGTAAAAGTCAGGGACAGGACATGGACTTCTGTGAATTTTTGTTTATTGCCCATGACCTGTCCCTGATTTTTACTAAAAATACCTGTGACAGAATCTTAACCTTAACTCCCAAGAAAGTGATGGCTATTAAATAAGTGATGCTTGTTGGGAAAAAATAATCCCAACTATACATATAAAATGATGGGGTCTAAATAAGATGCCAGCACTCAAGAAAGATCTTGTAGTCATCGTGGATAGTTCTCTGAAAACATTTGCTCAATGAGCAGTGGCAGCAGTCAAAAAAGCTAACAACATTAGGAACCATTAGGAAAGGGACAGGCAAGACAGAAAATATAATGCCACTATATAAATTCATGGTACGCCCCCACTTTGAATAGCAGTTCTGATCACCTTATCATAAAAAAGGGTATTTTAGAATTGGAAAAGGTACAGAAAGGGACAATAAAAATGATTAGGGATATGGAACAGCTTCTATACAAGGACAGATTAAAGACTGGGACTGTTCATCTTTAAAAAAAATGATGAAGGGGGAATATGATAGAAATCTAAAAAAAAATAAAAATCATGAATGGTGTAGAAAAAGTGTCATTTATCCCTTCACATAACAAGAACCAGGGGTCACCCAATGAAATTAATAGGCAACAGGTTTAAATAAATAAAAGTAAGTACTTCACACAATGCAGTCAACCTGTGGAACGTGCTGTAATGGGATGTTGTGAAGGCCAAAAGTATAACTGGGTTCAGAAAAGAATTAGGCAACTTCATGGAAGATAGGTCCATCAATAGCTCTTTGCCAGGATGGTCAGGACATAACCTCAGACTTCAGGTGTCCCTAAGCATCCAACTGCCAAAAGTGGAGACTGGACAACAGGGGCTGGATCACTCGAAAATTGCCCTATTCTGTTCATTCCTTCTGAAAGCATTGATCACTGGCCATGGTCAGAGACAGGATACTGAGGTAGATGGACTCTCGTCCAACCCAGTACAGCCAGTCTTATGTTCTTAAATGACTCATCTGATTTCTACTGTCGGAGTCACTTAAAAGTAGAATGGACAACTGTCAGGAGAATATAGTATAAGGAACCATCCTGCGTTGGCTAGTAAAGGGAACAAAAGAACCTAAACTGGACTTCTTCCATTTCAATTACCCACCCACATGAGTTTGCACCTGTGCTTCAAGATCACATTGAAACTACTGGCTCCTCCAAACTGTGTGCTGGTTTATTTCACGAGACCCAAAGGGAAAGCAGGGCTGAGACAGCACTCTCAAAATATACAGGAGGAAATATCACCTCATTTTTTTTGGCACCACCATAATGCCAGTAGGGACAGGGCCTTGGCTACTGCAATCATGATCCACAACACTAGCTGAAAATAGTTCACATTGATTGAGCTGCTGTGGGCTTTGAATTCTTGCTATATGGGCATGAAAATCCACTCCGCTTTTTCCTCCCATGAGTTGCAGCCATTGCTTTTGGACATAGAAACACAGCTTAACATTTTAGCTCTTTTGTTCAAGCTGGCTGCTGGAGACCTCTCCATCTCCCTCCCCACGGTCACGGTGTCAAGAGGATTGTAGATGGGATTTGTGCACCCTCAGGGTGTTAGGGAGGCGCAGAGCCTCCCTAAGTCCCTTCTGTGATGACTGCCAACACCCAGAGCTGATTGAACCTGCATTGCACTTGGGGCTGGGGCTCTGTATTCATTAGTTCAGTGTGAGGGATCACCCCCACCACTCTGGTTTAACTTAAGGGACGTCTTTTAAGAGGTTTTTTTATTCTAGAAAAAGATTTATTTCCTATTCGGTATGGAAGAGCCTAGACCATTTGTTCAGGAAGGTTGTTCAGATGTTTATTAAGGGGTTTATTCCAGTGATGAGGTCTTAGCACCATCTTGTGGATTGAAGTGGTAATTGCAACCCATCTCAAGTTAATACAACAGAAGCTAAACAAGCTGGTAAGAACTCCCACACTCAGTTTACACTGTTGGTAGCACCAGTGTAGCTACACCACTGATGAAAAATACCTACTGTTTTCCCAGCGCACCCACACTATGCATCAGTGAATGCTACCAGAGAATAGAGAGAGTCTGGACTAGTTTTTAGATATTACACATTTTATTAACTTAATATTCCAGCACATAGTATCAGATTCATGGTATATTCCCAGTACAATTACTGGTATTTGTGTCTTGACAAGTATAGTCTGACTTTGGGGTTTATAGGCACAGTGCAAATGTATAGGCATGTCCAATCTGTAAGAAAAACATTATGCAGCATGTTTATAGCCAGGTTAGCCACATTACACCTTTCCACCCATGAAGAAAGAGCAGAGATGGCACAAGATCCAGGGAAGCTGGAGGAATGCAGATTAAGGACCTGACTTTCAGAGGCACTCAGCAATTCTGAAAGTTAGGCCCTTTGAAATCAAACTTTGTTAGAGAGGAACCATTTTGTGGATCTTTACTTTTAGAATAATAAAACTCATTGAAGAGTGACTTCTGCACTTTTCTGTGTAATAGACACACTTTCACCACCACGCTGAGCAAATCCATGCCCCCATACACATACCTGGACTATCAACACTGCCCCACCTCCTCTGATGCTCTGATATTCTCTGTCCTGTGGAGACTTTTTGACTTGCAGTGACACAGCACTGAATAGGACTGTCAGACTCATTAGTCAGGTGGGGGGAGTTTACCTGCCAGGCAGTTTGCTAGGGCTGTATAACAAAAGATGACCATTCTTTCAAAGAAAAAAAAAAAACGCCAAATTGCTGGGCTATCTCCTTTAAGCCCCTCCTCCCTCTCTGCTTAGATATTTGGGGATTAGAAGGCTAGGCAATCTTTCTTTGCATATCCCTCAACTGCTAGTTCATTACTGCCAACTGCTGTATATATGGTGGCTGCTAAACTGGCTTTCTTCCTTCAAGGGGCTTTATGGGTAAGTGAATTTTTTGCATTAGTGAGAAGTGCCCTATTTCAATCTGAATACTGCAAAACTCTTTCTAATGATTTACTATTTTCTCCCTGGTGAAATAGTCCATTGGTATTAGGCAGAGAGCAGGCAGCAGCCTTCTGATACTTCTCTCCATGACTGCTGTGCCTCTGAAGTACACCTACCTGCTAGGATACACATTGACCTAAGGACCCTGGCCATCTCCCACTTCCCATGCAGCTCTCAGAAGGCTACACAGCTCTTGGTCACTAACAAAACGGGGTTAATTCAAACTGGGACCTAGGAATGAAAGGAGATTCATTAGTATGGCTCCAGCCACCACCCACCAAACAGGAACCAAGCCTTTCCTGTAAAGGTAACAAAAGCAAGCAGCAGCATGGGATGAGCTGGCCTCATTACAAATCAACAGAAAAAGGGTCTCAACAAAATTCCCATTTCCGTCTAATTCTGCAGATTGAAACAGGATCGAAGAGTGTGGACAGGAAGAATGACAATGGATTTACGTCAAGGTTACTCATCAATGGAGCTTTTCATCAAAGAACTGAAGAAGAGGGCCGAAACCCCCGGCACGTGACCAGCGCAGATCTGCAACATCCGGAGCAGCCGCTGAGCTGTGGCAACTCTGATTCCTTCAGACTGGAAGCAGAGGGAGAAAACCAAAACCCACAAGTTACTTAAAAATAAAGGGACAAAAAAGAAAATCTAGTTGGTGCTGAGGCGCAGGCAGGAACCAAAGTTAAGTGGGACTCAGATCAACTAGACATGGAGGTTCCCAAACCTGCTCACCTACTTATCTAGGGCCAGTGGGAAGAAGGGGGCAGAGTCAAAAAGGTTGAAAGCCTGTTTGAAGAAGTACTGGGACCCAAACCCACTGGTATGAAATTGGGGAGAGGGGGAGGGAGGAAGGAGTGAAAAGGGGCAGCAGAGCCACAGGGTTGAAGAGGGAAGGTAGGAGAGGCAGTCACTAGATTCAGGATGACCGATTACGTGCAAGGGAGCAGCAAGCCATTTCCATTATGCAAGCTCTCTTCCCCCAGCCCTTCAAACAGCCACAGCCGATAAATTCCCCCACCCCCAAGTACACATCTGACTGCAGGGATGAAGTACGTGCCCCTCTAGGAGGTGCTGTGCCTTACGCTGTAGAGCTTGGGAAACAGGAAGTGTTCGGGATGTGCGAGCTGCAGGGCAATTGCATAACAGATGGGGATGGCAGCTCATGGGTTCACAGCAAGGTGACAGAATGTTTCAGGGAACTGGTGTACTGGGGCTGCACGTCTCAGAGGGGAAAATCCACGCGGCAAATAAGTCAGTTAGTTACTATCAACCTCGTAGCTATCAAGATGTGGGTTTCTGATCACCCTGAGCACTTTGCTTATCCCTTTACATAAGAATGGCCATAGTGGGTCAGACTAAGGGTCCATCTAGCCCTGTATCCTGTCTTCTGACAGCAGCCAATGCCAGGTGCTTCACTGGGAATAAACAGAACAGGGCAATTATCTGTGACCCATCCCCTGTCGTCCACTCCCAGATTCTGGCAGTAAAAGGCTAGAAACAACTCAGGGCATGGGGCTGCATCCCTGACCATCTTGGCTAATAGCCATTGATGGACCTATCCTCCATGAACTTATCTAGTTCTTTTTTGAACCCCGTTATAATTTTGGCCTTCACATCATCCCCTGGCAACGAGTTCCACAGGCTGACTGTGTGGTGTGTGAATAAGTACTTCCTTTTGTTTGTTTTAAACCAGTTGCCTATTAATTTCATTGGGTGACCCCAGGTTCTTGTGTTATGTGAAGGAGTAAATAACACTTCCCTATTCACTTTCCTCCAATCCTTTGTTGGTTTAGCTGGTCAACTCTATAGGGCAGGGATTGTGTCTTCTTGTGCTATTACAATCTAAATAGAGGTTATTTAAATGAAAACAAGAATAAGTTTCTAGAAGCACATTGACTCCACTACCTGCACTTTGAGTGGCTGCAAGGATTTGGTCTTTGCAATCAAAATATACAAGCAGTATACACTGGTATTAGGTTTAACCACACACCTCATCATGATTTATTGCTGACATACCAGATATTGTTAGTTAATAGGAGGATTTGCTGACCCCCATCTCCCGCCCCTCCCTGCACCATCCCCCCCAACCACAAAATTAAATATCCTTACATCCAGCTCACAGAATAGGACAGGGCTGCAGTAGAGGTTTCCCAGTTTCCGGACAGCATTCATCTCTACGCTGCAGTGATTCATCCTACCAACTTCGCCAGAGAGAAAACAGGAAGGCATTAGGGAAAGTTTTGCAATATTCCACAGCCCATCCCCAGTGGAGAAGAGCACTGAGGAATGTTTAGTTCCACAAATGATCCAAATCTAGCATACAGCATAGTCCTCATAATAGCAAAGCTCATTCAGGCAGTGGTGAGCAGGTCAAACAGAATGGCATTGAGATTACCATTAAGAAAAGTCCATGGGAAGACATTTTGCCATTCCATACAAATCAATCTTGCAATTCGTATCCATGGGGGCAAGGGCAGAAAAGAGACACCTGATTGGAGGAAATGAAGGGAAGGACCAAGTGAAGTCAAAAACCATGTTCTGAGCTGGGGAAAAGAGATGAGATTCAGCAACATTTAAAGAAAAGCTTCTGTGACAAGCTGTTGGCTTGTTTTGTTTAAGGTGAAGCCATTCCAGGTGTTCTAAGGAGTAGAATAAGAAGTGATGAAACACTGGAAGGAGGAGAAAGAAAAAGGCAGCTACTCGGCCATACATACCACCTGTGATGAGGAAGCACACTTTCCCAAGGAAGAAGTTGGCATCCATGTGTGATAGTGAAGCTTCAACATTCCTAAGACTGATGGAAAAGGAAAGAAAAAAAAAAAACCATCATATAATCCAGTTAAACCAGAGGTTAGGCTAGTGCTAGTACTGTCACCAGCACCCAGGAAGCCAGAGCAGCACAAAAGGAGAGACTTTCAAAGGCACAAATGGCAGATGGACATCCACCTCCTACTGACTTGGGTATACCTGCCATTTATGCCTTCGAAAGTCTCTCTCTTTTGTGTTTAGATACTAAAGATGGGTGCTAGAGAAGCCATGAGATAGACAGAAAGGAGAACAAAAATCAAGAGTAAGAGGATACTGTTCAAATGAATAAATATCTTGGAGGAGATCTTTAGAGGAGCCTAAGGAAGTTAGGCATCCAAATCCCACTGGGCACCTCGCTCCTTTAGTCTTCTTTGAAAATCCCAGTACTTGTATTTTATAATGAATTTCATATAGATGGCTGTCCAGTGTGACCGGTTACTTTTGAAGATCTGTTCGAGTCCAGAATCAAAGGTCACAAATGAAGTGGCTTTGGCAACACTCTTACCTTTCCCAGCAATAAAGTTTTATCCTCATTATAAAAATAAAAACAGGATTGGTTTTCTCTTTGAATCAACACTCAGGTGCAGTGGCACATCTGAGAGAGGTAAGGGATAAGATAGACAAAGATCATGTTAGTCCTGCTGACTGATGGAGCTCCAATCCCAGAGGGACCTGGTTTAGCAATGCCATCATAAAGAGTACCTGTACACACCATTGACTCAGATCGGACTGTTAATTAAGACTGCCTAGGGTAGGCCAGCTGTCAGAACACCGTAACACCCACCACCAACCTGTATGTTGTTTCCATTTTACAGATGATAAATTTTCAGATTTCATGCACCTGACTCTGCATAAGCAAATTAATAGCATGATCAGAAAGAAATTCCACCCTCCTTGCTATGGCAGAGCACTGCACAGTTAGGTGTGTTATAGGAAAGCAGGTTTCATATTATTTATTCATTGCCATAGGCAGGATAACTGCTGGAGGAATTATTGATCTGTTCTACTACAGCAAGTCCAGTGTCTGAAAGCCAATGGCTCCGTGGGCTTCTAACCATCACAATGATGCAGGTGCTGGATCAGTTTACCCCAGGTTAAACTAACAACTAACTCCTTCCTCAAGTTCTCCCTCCACTGTTCCAACCCCTTCTGCATTTACCTGTGTTTGCTTTGCATGTTAATCATAAAGGCAATCAGATCAATCCGGGGCCGGATATGATCTCTCTCAGCAGGTAAAGGGAGGGAGGTCGCCACGTGGCTGAAAGACAAAATAAGTTTGCAAGTTTACCCAAACTGAATAGAGGGGCAAAGCAGAATCCATTTTGCCAGCCACTTACTTAGCTAGAATGGTTAGCAGGAACAGATTTAGTGTAGGGTGACCAGATGTCCCAATCGGGACCGTCCCGATATTTAGGTGTTTGTCCCGACCGATCTTTGGTCGGGACGCAATTTGTCCCGATATTTTGCTCCGCCGGCAGCATTCGCCTTATTTTTTTAGCTCCGCCGGCAGACTCCCCCCTCCACGTGTCCCGATATTTTCCTCTCTCTCATCTGGTCACCCTAATTTAGTGCCATGTATTTCAATGGCTATAAGCAGTTGATGAGACTCATTGCTTGGTTAAATGGCACTCCTGGTGTCACCCATAAGCCTATTCACAGTCATTAACAGCCACAATTGACATTTGGTAGCATGAACTTTATTCCCTCCAAGCTGCTTAATGAGGCCATCCCGTATGACAATAGTTTTCTCCAAGGATTTGTACTGGACTCTTCCCTATAAAAGCCCTAGCAAGGTATCAGGAACTGTGTGCTGTTAGAGGTCATCTTTCAGATGAGATGTGGACCAGAGGTTCCAACTCCTCACAGTCATTAGTGACAGCAGGGTTGTTTTTTGTTTTTCCTTTTTTAATTGTCAGAAGAAGGGTGTTAGACCTGGTCTCCTTGATCAACTTCAAATCAAGTAGCTGTCATGATCTCGTACCAGATATGGTCTGGCTACAGCGTTTACTTCTGAGCAAACTACATACCAAATGTGTTCATCATAAGATCCTTTAATGCTCTGCCAGCTATGGCTTTGGTTCGTTTAAATAAGATATTTTACACATAGCACACCTAAGAGAACAGTATAATACAGTTTGTCTTTCCATTACAATAATTACATTTTAGGGGCCTAAAATTTCTCGTGTAACTACAGTTGAATGCAGCACTGTACTTCCTTGGCAACACTGCATGTGTGTAGGGTAATGTCAGTAAATAGTGCTTTGCATTCTACATCAGAGTCTACTTCAGTAGCACTTGACTATCCTGTAAAGTAGTGGTTCTCAAACTTTTGTACTGGTGACCCCTTTCACATAGAAAGCCTCTGAGTGAGACCCCTCCTTATAAATTAAAAACCATTTTTATATATTTAACACCATTATAAATGCTGGAGGCAAAGCAGGGTTTGGGGTGGAGGATGACAGCTCGCGACCCCCCATGTAAGAACCTTGTGACCCCCGAGAGGTCCCAACCCCCAGTTTGAGAACCCCTACCGTAAAGTACCTTGAGGTTCTGTAAGTTAGGAGATACAGTATTTTTTTATCTATGTATCAGAGAGAGTGTAGCATCTTCCCAATTAAAACTTCTAACCAGCTCTCTATGGTATATTTAATGATAACCACCCCTGCAATGCTCAAAAAGTGATCTTTTCAGCTTCCAACAGAGTGTGTTTTATGTGTGGCTAAGGGAGAATCTTTTTGATCAGATTTTGAAAAAAATTGGAAGTCATTTCTGAGATATGAGAGTTTAAATTTTAAGGGTGAAAACTCTCTCTGGAAAATACTTTTGTTTGTAACACCGTTTGTCAAAAATGATTTGGCTTAAAAACTTAGGATGACATTTATGGAAAATGTCATCCTAAGGGACAGATCTAGTGCCTTTTATCATGTTTAGGAAGTGGAGCTGCATATTTTGGAAAGTCTCCATGGCTGAATTACAATCAGAATGGTTTGGAGGTCCCCAGCACAGGTGATGATATCTGGCAAATCTTGTACCTTTGTAACACTTACAGCTTATAGGCATTTGATAGCTGAGGCAAAGGTATAAAGTTAAGGCAGGAATGCAGTGGTCTTACAGGTCTTGATGTTTGTAGGCCAATAGCTTAGCTAAACTAATTAGGGCATAAGGCCCAAAAAAGTTGAAGCATAAGTAGCTAACAAAGACCAACCATAGATCATAAGGTATCACAAGACAGAATGTGGTAATGACTGAACTGCTGACAGGTAACCACAAGATGTTAGTTTATATCAGCTAGGGATATTTTAAGCTAGAGACATCCGCAGATATCTGACCACAAGAATGCCATGTAACCTGGCTGAACCATTGTCTGTATGCCTTGGGAGATGCCAGGGTGATGACCATTGATGATGGTGATGATAGTGAGGGGGAAGACGATACCTAACACTTCAGGTTGTTCTGCAAGGGCCGGCATAAGTATAGGGACGCTCCACTCATTCTGTATTACATCTACCTACCTTGCTTGGTTGGAGTGTTTGTGAGTTTGCTGATTGTGTTAATAACATTATTACAAATACAGAAGGTTTTTCCTAAGTGTGAGTGTTCTCATTGCTGTGCACATTGGAGCTCCCAGCTGAACAGTAATTCTGATAATACTTGGCCTAATCTTGGGACAAGAACCTACCAAATTCCAGAGTGCTAACTGTGGTAATGTAGTTCACCTACAACCAATAGATCAGGCAACACTTGCCAATGGCCTTGAATGGTCCAAACAGTGTTGTGTTGTGCTGTGCTGTGGATTTTGGAAGTTTCTCAGGAGTTCTGGTGGACAATTATACTGCTTTAGAATCACTAGTGTTGAAGCAGCGAGAGAAATATACCCTTCTCCCAAAAATCCAAGTTAATGCATTGCCAAAGTCATTACATTAGCAACAAAGGGAATTCCCAGACAGAAGTTATCATTTAAGCTGGAGTTAAAATTCCAAATGCAAATCAATAACGCGAGGAGGAATAACATATACATAAAAGGATGCGTGTAGGATAAGAATTGCAGCTAGTGGACATTTTACAAGGAAACTTGAAATCTAATCAGTTTAAAGTAGTGTGAGGCACACCTGCCTGACTCCCCCTATTGATTTCAGAGAGTTTCCATTTTTGAATGGAAGACCCACACAGACCAAAAAAAAAAAAAAAAAAAAAATCTATTTAGATGCTTATACTGCACCCAGCACTCATCTCCAAGCACTTGGGCTATATGAGGTATGTCTACACTGCAGCTGGTATCAGGGAGGGCAGACAGACTCGTGCTAGCACACTAAAAATAGCAGCTTGGCTGTCACAGCATAGTTATGGCTCGGGTTAGGCACCCAAGCTCAGACCCAGGTGGCGGTTGCCACACTGCTATTTTTAGTGTGTTAGCTTGAGCAGAGACAGTGCAAGTCTGTCTGCCCACATCAGGAGGCATGTCCCCAGCTGCAGGGTAGACCATTCCACAGAGGGCTAAGTAATGCACAGTAAACAAATGAAAACAAGCAAAGATCCTGTGGCACCTTATAGACTAACAGACGTTTTGGAGCATGAGCTTTCGTGGGTGAATACCCACTTCGTCGGATGTGAAAACAAATATTCTCCCCCTTTAATCAGGTGTGGACTGCTATTTCCTGAAGAAAATGCAACTTGTCTCTTGTACATACACCTAAATCCTACTGAGAAGTTGTAGCTTGCAGTTGCACAATCACATCGATGCAATATTGTGCTCTGGGGGTTCAGAAAAGCAAATTCTATCATTGGATTACATTTGATTCCATTGCTACCACCGTGGATATTGCACCTGTGAGTTTCAGGTCTGCATTTGACAAGTGCAGATGCAGCCATACTGAATCACTATCCATTTCCTGCAGTGCCTCAGTTTTAACTTAATCTGCCATAACCAAAACTACTTCCACAAGCCTATCTAACCAGATCTCAATTTGAGATGGAGTCTAGAAGAAAAAGACACAAATAAACCTTAGCAAAGAATAATTTCAGAATTGAATTGGGAAGATTTTTGTTCCACTCTTTCCCATCACTTACATATTTATCTTGAAGGTTTTTTTCTCCTTAAGAATTGCCTCTGCTAGCTGCTGCTGCTGACTTTCATCCGTGCCCACCAACTGCTCAGGAAGGGAAAATGGCTTGTAAGAGATGCAACCAAAAGACGGAGGGAAGTCACTAGCTAGTGCCCTTCACCTTGAGAGGTCCCAGGGCACATTATGGACAACAAGGCTCGGGGAAGATGGTTCACACACAGGCAGCCACTTCTGGGGCATGATGGGGCAGCTGGTTAACAGCAAACAGCACATCTGTGGGGAGAAGTTGCAGCCACCTGGCCCTACATTTTGGGCTTGTGCCCATCAGACCCCAGGCACATGTGTCCAGTTGTGCAGGTCTCTGAAGCCCCTGGCACTAGGGGAACACCTAGCACAGGTTAAGGAGAACAGAGGCGACTAGGGTGTCAGTGTTGTAGCCCAGCAGAGGAGGTGCCCTCGGTAGGGCCGCATCCCCCACGGCCAGGCTGGGGCTCAGGTAGCCATCCGCAGAGCACGCATGGCCCAGTCACCCCTCCAGCCCCTGCGCCAACTGGGTCCCCTGTGCAGGTACTGACCAGACATGATCCTGCTTAGCCAGGGGAGGGCACGAGACCTGCCCACAGTCGCTCTGAGGGGCGGGGCAAACAAACCTCCCCGCCTATCAGCACAGGCCCCTGGGGAGGCAGGGCGACTTGTTTGCATACTAAAATCAGAGCACCAATCAGGGCGCAGGGCGTGGCCAAAGGCCTCGGACGGCGCCGACTGGCCGAAGCATACGGTTAGCTGGAGGGAAGCGGCGGTAACGGGGCTGTTGGTCCCGGGCGCTCCGGGCAGGGGACGGGACGCGGATTCCTCACAGACCTACCAAGATAGTGGCCGAGTTGAGCGTCGGGAGTTTGTCGAAAGGCTTCACCAGCGACATCGCTGCAGAGTAGCGCGGGGGCTCTGTCGCGCCAGGCTTTCAAACCGCCACCACGCGCTGCGTCATCACCCGTCGGACCGCCCAACGCACGCAGCGTAGGCGGAGCGAGATCACCGCGCGCCACTGCGCATGTGCGCCTACACGGGCGGGCGAAGCCTGCGAAAAAAGTGTGAGGTTGAGCAGCGCGCGAGTGCGCAGTTCGTTTCCGTGACCTTACTTCGGCCTCCCGGCGCGTGGCCGTCTGGCACGCGCGTCACTCCCCCTCCCCTCGTGCTGCGTGCGCAGCGCAGCCTCGCTGGGGGTAAGCCGGCCCCGTGTTCATGCGCGTGCGGCTTGGGGCGGCCTGCACGTGCCTGAGCCGCCTGGATCCCAGCAGCGCGTTAGCGAGACGGGGGAGGTTGGCCCAACAGCCCCGCTTGGGGACTTGCGCAGGGCCTGTCAGTCCCCGGCCCAGGGTGTTCGGCGGGGGCGGGGGCAATGTCAGCTGCTGGCCCCGCCTCGCTAGGATCCCCCTCGCCCCTGATGCCAGTAGCCTGGCTCATTCACCCAGGGCAGGGGTGAGCCGGGGCACGTGATGCTGGGGCCAGGTTCTGCCCCGGGGGGCCTGGAGAGCAAGCTCACCCCCCAGCAGTGGCTCCTGTGCCAGGTGAGGCGTGTGTCTGGGTGCAGGTGAGGCGTTCCCCCTCGGTGCCCTGCGCCTTTCCTGGTGCCACTGGGGCGCCTGCCCCGAGGGGGGCTGTGATGGGCCAAATAAAATGACCTGGCCGGCCAGATGCGGCCCCATGGCCACCAGTTGCCATCTCTGAATTAATGTGGTATTGGGACACCACTGGCATTAGTCATACATAATGGTGACTCAGGTTGGATGTTCATAATAATAAATAATACTTGGCAGTTCTATAGGTGCTTTCTATCCAGGTACTACAAAGCAGTTTAATAGAGATGCCTGGTGTTTATACAGATATTAACTAATCACAACAACCTTCTGAACTGGGCTGGGAGGATGAATATTAGCTCTATTTTACAGAAGGGGAAACAAATAGACTAATGCTCCTAGAGTGAAATAAGAATTAAAAAAAACGATTGGGGTTTTAGGCAAGAGAGGGAAGGAGTTACACACCAGTGGCATGCTGTCTGTGTATACAAGGCTTGCCTTGCCTGCACGCTTGAGTGGCTGTATGTTGTCCAGCTGACAGCGCTCAGGGTGACTGTCCAATCCTCATGAAGGATGGCATTTGTGAGGATGTAATGTCACACGGCATTTGTAGAACAAAGTGGCATCCTTTGCACAGCGTGATCTCGACCCAGGTTTGACCGTATATGTGAGGTCATGCCACATGGAGGATGCCATTTTGAACCGCCCAAACATGTGAGGAGTTGTATGCCTTACTAAAACTGTCATAACATGCCATTGGTATGTGCAAACTATAAGTCATTTTCTCACTATTAAAATGCAGCTACCTTTGGGATGAAATACAAAAGATATTTAACGGCACACAGCAACACTAATCAACAATTGAGATGGGAAGTGAATGTTTTCCAGTCCCCTTCCTCACTATCTGCAGCACAGAGCCTCAGTACAGTGCTTAGTCATTGTCTGACTTCTGACCCAGAGACAAGTGATCCTAGTTGTTTGCCAGCACCAGCAGAGAGGCATAGACTGATGAGGGGATTGTGAGCCATTAGGTGTAATTTTCACTCTCACATGGAGTCCCTCTGACTTTCAGCAAGTCACTTAACTTGTCTGTGCCTCAGTTCTTCATCAGTAAAATGGGTTTAATGGTCCCTACCTGCCTCCGAAGACTGATGTTTGTGAAGAGTTTAGAAGATGGAAAAGGGCTAAATCCTGCTACCACATCCTGCTGGATTTCCCCTGGAGCTCTCCTATTCACTTACCACCCAGGCATCCTGCTCTTTTGCTTATAGTATCACTGATATGAATCAGTTAGTTTACAGAGCAATTTGAAGATGTAAAGCAATATATAAATGTTGTGTTATCACAATGAATTTGTAATGAGATTATAATCTGAAGACACTTGACACTCTAATGCCCTTGGAGAGGCAGTCAGTCACCCTCCTTGATCCCAAGGTATAAAACTGCAGTCTCTCTTGCTGCAGCCACTGTTGCTTGACTGCACTGCCTGCAGGTCCATGCAGAGGTAGCTTGAATCTTGTATATAGTTAGCAGCTTTGTTTCATGCTGGGTTTGGGTCACTGCCTGAGCTTTAACTATAACACCTCATAATAGGGAGTAGTATTTGTGTATGCTTGAGGGCAGGGAAAGGCTCAGAAGGCTCAAGGATAATGTCATGGGCTAAAGAAGACAGTGTGGACAGACTTGCAGGGCATACCTCTCCCTGTCCTCTGTTGAGTGCTTATAGGAGAGACAGGGTGGTTGTGGTGGGTAATATAGTCTGACATCATATGGCTTGGATGCCTGTTTTGATCCTGACAAAGGCAGACAGCTCAGCTCATTGCCAGCACTAGGCGAATTACAGGTGAAGCAGAAGAGATCAGAGAATATTTATGGTTCCTGTCAGATTCAGTTGGGAGGGCGAATCCAAGTCAGGCATGTTCCAAAGGTTCAAGGCAGACGGAAGCATTAAATAACCAGAGGCTGCTAGTTGGGGTTGGAGTGAGAAGACAAAGGTTCTTTTATTTGCTGAAGAAATGAAAATGTGCTAAAAGATGCAGCACCAAGTTAATAAAATAAATGATTCTCCTTACTCCTCCCCTCCTCTGCTCTCTATATTGAAAGAGAGAGCTGTAGCTAGGGATGAGGTCATTGCATGGTATGGGACACACTGGCTTCATCCATTTGTCACCTGCAGGCATTTCAAACATCGGTTTTCAATTTCAGAGATCCAGCGCTGATTAGTGAGTTTATCTTGATTCCACAGTTATCTAACTGCCCATACTAGACATTTTTACTCTGCTTATTGCCATGGTATCTGAGTACCTTGGCACCATGTGGGTGGGCACTTCTTCAACACACCAGCTTCTAGGTATGAGACCCTCTGGTAACTGCTAGGCTCCCCACCCAACCTCCATTTTTATTCAGTCTTGGGCTGTCCCTTTAGAGACTCCCACTGCCCTTGGATCTCAACTCTATCCTCTCATGGGGTAAAAGGAATTCAGTCTCCATTCTTCTTTTTTGCTCATTTCTGCCCTGTCCCCATGTTTTAAGTGAAGATGCTCACCCTCCTTAGCTACCCCTGCACTCATTAATTAGGGCACTTCAGAAAGTGCTCCATGATCCTCTGCTATGACTGCCAAATAGTTCACAGCAGTGGCATTCTCCCTTAATCCTGCTGCTGCTTTGTAGCCTCTTACTGAAATATGTGCTACGCAATCTGGGGCACTGGAGGAAGAGGTAAATCAAACTTTCTTGAATAACAGTTATGAATGGCACAAAGAATTCAGACAAAAGCAAATTTATTTTACTTTTTTTGGGGTGGGGGAGGGATGGTGCCCCAAAACAACCACTTCACAGTGAGCCTATTTCCATGGGTATGAGGAGATGGGACTAATTCTCCACTGCTTTGCACCTGGTGTAAACATTTACAGTGGGATCAAGAAAATGTTAAACACACCCAAATCAGAATGGTGGCATTTTACATTCACTGCACAGGTATAAATGAAGGCACGAGAGGCAATGCAACAGAGAATCAGTTCTGCTAGGAATACAGGCTCACTAAGAAGAGGAAAGCTGGTCAAGGAGAAGGATTGATTTGTGTATAACAGTCCAGATTTCTCTAATTAGTTTCCTTGTTTAAAACTATAAGAGCATCCAGAAGGCAGACCACACCACGAAAACACTGGAATATTTGATTTGTGATATGCTGATATACATCCAGAGGGCTAGTCTCTCCACGGGGAAATCAATTATGCTGAAACTGGGTATTTAAGCACAAGTATTTTTGTGACTCCTGCTAGAGCTCCACCTGCTTGTAAACTTGAGGCACATCTAGTTTTGCAAACCTGTGCTAGCAGATCCTGGGCTTGGGGCAACTGGTTATTAGTTCACATGACTTGTTACCTTATAAGCTCTGCAAGTGCTGACAGTGCCAGCCTGTTTCTGAAGACACACACTAGATGCTACTCATTCTGAAAATTGAACAGGTTATAGGACATCTTGGTTAACCACATTCTCTTCATGTTTTTCAACATAAGACTGAGGTACCATTCTAGCATGGAATGAGTTCATCTTTACCAAAGCCAGCCTATGGGCAAACACAGTAGAATATTTTCCACATAGCCCTCTTCAGGGCACTGGATATTTTATTTACCTTAGACCAGTGAGGCAAAGGGGCATATCCAGCTGCATCCCAGTAATGACAAAACTGACTTCATTGTTAAAACCAGAAGTAAAAATGATAGGGCCAGATTCTTTGTGGCACAAAGGGAGTGGAAACTGGGTGTGAGTCCCCCAACGTGTCTCCTATGCCTCTGTCCCCAGATCCCATAGCATGATGAACTCCAGCAATCCTCAGTTGTCCCTTGAAGGTCCCTTGGGGACCATAGTCAGCTAGTGCAGGTTAGAGAAACCCCCAGTCCGAAGCCCAGCTTGGCAGAGAATCAGGGAGCTTTAACCAGTTCCCTGACAACCCTATTTCTGCTGTGCCCAGCAGAGGCTGGACATAGCAGAGACTCTGACCTGTACTGTTTACCTTGATGAGTATCTTACCTTTACCGTGATGTAACCAACCCCAAACCTCCAATCTTTTTTATATAAGTTTTAAATGCACATTGTGACCTACTATGTGACCTTGGGCTTTCGTCTCTGTGCCTTGGGTTCCCCATCATAAAATGGGGATGAGGATATTGACCTCCTTTGTAAATTGGTATTATAGTCCCATATGCGTTCCACAGCACCATACTGAATGCTTTATTAATATATAGGGCCTGATCCATTACTGCCTCTGGTTTTGCACTGAAATCAGTGGACTTACATCAGTGTAAAACTGGTGTAACACAGTGGTGAATCAGGCCCATGTTTTTTCTGGAAATCAAATGGCAGCTCTGGTATCCTTTTTTGTTTCATGGTTATTCATCAGTACTTTAGCACATAATAATGAGTTAAAGCATTTCTGTGCTGTCATACAGTATACAGTTCATCAGTGTCTGGTGCTATCTTATCCATAGTAGTTCTCATAACAAGCTGCATAGTATCCTCAGCAGACTCTCACCAATGCGTCCTAGTGATCTGCTGTTTCAACAGTCTAGTCTTTTGAAGAAGCATGCAGCACCTGAGCTTCCAAAAAAAACCCCAACCAACCAACCAACCAAACAAAAACCCTGAAAATGTTCTCATTTGTTTTCTATTATTATGCTTTGGTTAACAATATATGGGTTTTGAACTGCTTACTGCCAAACAGATGTGTACTTTGGTCAAATGAAAATGTATCCTCTCTCCACAGCCATGGTTAGTGTAGAGTCTTGTAGGGGTTACTTGGAACAAGCACTCTTTTAGTTTAGGGCCACCAAAGAACGACAAAAGAACTGCCATGCAGTGCTTCACCTAGGAATAGCTCAAAGCAATATGTTCCTGCTGCCACTTTTTTTACATCTGTCAGGGACTTGGAGCGTGTTTCCCCTTCTAGCTGTTTCTCAAGTGTGCCTTGTAATGCTCTGCTTTAAGATTTGCTCCGGGAACATAATATCCCTTCAAAATGTCAATCCAATTTTTGTTTCATCTAGCTTTTGTGTTGCCCTTCAGTCAGTCCATACTCCATTCGTTTTTCTTCCTAATATGGTCAAAAATATGCCCTTTCAGTTTATTTCCTTTATTGTTTGATTAGTGAGAAGATAATGATCCAAAATGGTCAACGAAGTATTAAAGCTCTCTTCAATTATGTTACAGGTAAGGGCTTCAGCTGCATCAAATGCAACTGTTTCAACAGTTCTTTCTGGAAAGATGCTGTATTCGTATGCAGCCAATCTTCTTGGAACAAATAGGAAAGACTTTCATCCTAACTGGATCCCCTGTTGTATAGCAGAGAATCACAAGCACCTACTTATACTTTCTAAATTAATGTTAACTTTTACTAAGCACAGACAAATTCAGCAAGGTGTGAAAGAAATCAGTCAGCATCCCTAACAGCTCTCAGCACAGCTCTGTCTCCAGCTCATTTACATATAGAGGCAGGCTAGAATATTAGCTGCTACAATGTATTACCTTTCATCCATCCTAGCTCTAGCCAACAGGAGCACAGCCAGTCACATGGACTCTATTGCCGGCCATACATATACATTCTGAACCCAGTAACTCTTTAGTTGCTGAACTACAGTATTGTGGAAAGCTCACATCTAAACATTGCTCCCCTACTCCTGGGGATCTGGAGTATCCTTGGGCCAAATAAATTCAGCTAATTTGGAATGAACCCAAGAGAGGAGTGTTCTGAATCACAGCAATCAAGAGAGACAGGCAATTTAGAGACCAAATTATGCTTTATCTCAATCAGAAAAAGTAGAAATCAGTAAAATTGGGAATAATCACAGGTAAATCAGAGTTAGTTGTTTTAACAGGAACTACTATTTAGGCTTACACCATTATCTAGTGTAAACTGTTATGTACTGTATATTTACTATTATCTTAATCAAACTAGATAACAATTTGCATTTATGAAATAACTGAATTTTGAATTGGAACATACAATGCATAAACCCCACTGTTATATGGTCCTTTTTCAGTTTCCAGCCTCTGTAAGCCCAGAATTTGGAGGAAAACTTGAGTTATATCTTCAGCAATCCTCTTGTGCAATCTTTGTTTATGGTTTTGAGTTCCAGGGTAAATAGAGGCTTGTATTCCTTGACACTGTGTTTTGGCTACTTGATTAAACAATTATCTCTTCACTCCTTTCTGGTTCACAGTTCTTTGGTCTCTGACAGTTTCTCTATCCCTGTCACTTCACCTTATATACCATAATATGGTGTTTGGATGTTTTTTTTTCTTTTTACAGTTCTTTTTCTTGCGTTCCATACAGCACACTTCCTCTTTATTCTTAAGTTTGTTTTTCTTTAATTAGTTTATTTTATTACAGCTTATTTCTTTCAATTTCACTCTTGCTTTACTTTTCTCTGTTTTCTAATAATTTCTTAGATGAGACTCTCCAGTTATTTTCCTTTTGTTTAAGGGTACTGTTCTTCCTTTAACTTGTCCTCTTTTGCCCTTATATTACTGTCTTTCCTCTTTGTAGGTACTGTCCCTTTTGTGGCTATCCTTACTGTTCCTCCAATCTCTTGTCTTTCCTGTGCTACCTGAACTGGACTTTCTCCCTTTCAGCTCTGTTCCTGCTGCCCCTTTGATGATACAACTCAGCCACCGAGGTCCCTGCCTAACTCTCCATTACTGCATCCCTTCATTTCTGGTACCAGTTGCTGCCTTGCTTGCTACTGACCTCTCTCCTAATGCTGGGCATGCTACCCCCAGACTCCACCAGATGTTTCCATCACTGCCTCTTTGGCCTGCTCACAGCAATAATCTAGGGAGGAAGCTGCGGCCTGCTTGGCCCTACTGCTCCCATTGCTCTTTAGACCCAACAGCCTCCAATACAGGTGGGGCATTACAAGTGCAACTGTACTGACTTTATTGGAGTTCATGTACATATTCAGCTCCCAGACCTCACTGAGTACCTAAGCCAGCGACTTAAAGGAGAGGCCCACTACAGTTCACCTTGATGGGTAGGTGGTATCAGTGAGTTTGTAGATCCCAAATTATACGGTAGGCTGGGAGGTCCCTTGGTTAGAGCTGGTTGAAATTTTTTGGCAAAACATTTTTATGTAATGTAGCTTTTTAATCAAAAGAAATTTGTATGGAAATTTTTCATTCTGGTTGATTTTTTCCCTGATTTTTCAATGAACTATTGCAAACTAAAACTCAGTTATTGGCAAAGTTAAATCAGCTTTAGTGGCTTTTAAAACAACATTTTTACTAAAAATGATTTTTTAAAACAAAAGGACTCTTAAAAACAAGTTTTCTGGTTAGGGTGTTTTTTATTTTTTGCTAAAAATGAGTTATTTGCATAAAATAAATAAACTCCCATGGCCTTTTCTGCCTAGCTCTACTCTGACTAGTGGAGTGAAGGGCAAGGGTTAGAGCTACCTTCCCAAGCTCAGTCCCAGCTGTTAAAATCCTCCCTCAGTCCCCACGACAAGACCCCTGCCTCCCTAACCCTCTTATCAGTTATGAGTCCTCCTATCCATGGGCCGTGGCTATAATAGGCTAGAGGAGGCTCTGCCTCTGCTGGTGCCAGACTCCTGGTTTTGGGAAAGAAGTTTTTGCTTTATTATGCCCCATGCAGGTTCCGGGAAAGCTGAGGAGGTGGTATGTATTATTTTGCTTCCTGGGTTCATCAGTAACCTCCCTGGACTCCAGGGACATTACTGATAGACCCATGAAGCTGAGTAGCAAATACCACATCATCAGCAGTCGCAGAACCTACATGGGGCATATCAAAAGCTTCTTTGGATGAGAGCTGGGCGGCCACATGTGAGGAGGGACAGGGATTTTCCCAGGATGGGAGATCTGATGCAAGCTTAGTGGGTCAGCCTGATTGCATCCATTTGCAAAGAGAGGCAGCAGCTGGTCCCTAGTTTCTGCTTGGAAAAGGAAAGTCAATCAGGAAAAGAGTAGCAGAGAAGAGTAACAGGAATTCTTCCTGGGCGCCAACATCCGGAAGCAGCATATTCCATCCTGGAAAGGGCTGAGTTTGGAAGGTGCGGCCACTGTGCATTGAAAGGAAAGATCTACAGGCCTGAGAAGCTGCAGCTCTCAAGAGGCGCTTCGAAAGCCAAAGGGGCCTTGGGTGAGTTTGTGATGGCATGACTTTGAGGAACATGTGGAAGGGGGAGGGTAGAAAGAAAGGACAGAGAGGAAGAAGGTGCTGAGCAGCCTATCAGTGAGGGAAAGGTCCCAGGCAGGTGTTGTGGGAAGAGCTGTGTAGCCCCCAGAGGCGGCCTGCTGGGCAAGCAGATGTGAGGAGGGACAGGATTTTCCCAGGGCCGTTGCTTCCTGCAGCCAAAGGCTTTAGGAAGAAGAGAACAAGGGTTCTTGTTCCCTGGTGGAGGCTGTGGTGTGATCAGGACAGTTCTAGGCACCAGCAAAGCAAGCACATGCTTGGGGCGGCACATTTCCAGGGGCAGCATTCCGGCCATCCTTTTTTTTCGGGGCAGTTGCGCTCTTGGAGCTGTGCCACTTAGACAGGGTGAGGGCGCTGCACCCCCGGCCACAGCAGGAAGGGGAAGCCCCAGTCCCGGGATGCTGAGCTGCCAGGGCCCAGCTGCTACCTGGGAAGGAGAGGGTGAGTCCTGCCGGGGAGCTGGGGCTGTGCCGCCACATCTGTGCACTGTCTGCTGTGCTGTCTTGTGCCACCCCTTATATTGGGGCTTCTCTGCACAGCCAGACAGGGGACGGGGTAAAACCCCTGCAGGCGCTGAGAGCAGGTGACATCACTCCCTCTGCTTCCAGTGCCTGTCGTGAGCCCCAGCCCCACCTGAGCTTGGGGTGGCAAAAAAACCTAGAGCTGGCTCTGAGTGTGATGTAAGCTGGCCATAGCTGGTCTGTAGGAGCTCCGTATAGCATACAACCCATCCCTGTTCCTTGGTAGTATAGTGGTGTGTATCCCTATCTGTCATACAGCCAACCGGGGTTTGATTCCCTGACAGTGAGGGTGATGACCTTTTGAATGGGGGGAAAGAAATGCCTGGCCTGGTGAGCACATACCTCACCTCCTCCTTCTATGGTGACTTCCGTTCACACCCTGCAGTGTGGATTTTCAGCTCGAGAGACAATTAGCCCACAAGGCCACCGTGCCTGCTTGCCCTAGCAAAAGCCTCTACATCGCCTTCCGCCACCGGGCCCGGCATCAAGACCTGCATGTCTGGGCACTTTTTGGAGTCGCCAAGGGAAATACTCTGGCCAAGGGCACAAGGACAATCACCCAGCCAAACAGGGTGGCAGCTAGTGAAGGGGGTGAGGAAATGAGAAAAGCGGACAGGCAGCAGGCTGTGCTCCTGTCTTTTTTCCTTTTGTTATGATTTAACTGAGACAGGAATGGGGAGACTTGAGAAATAGCTGTGGCCACAGGTGAGGCAGGTGGCCACGCCAAGAGTGCATTTCCCTCTCTGTCACTTCATCAGCTGACAGCTGGCCATGATCGTATAGTGGTTAGTACTCTGTGCCATGGCTGCAACAACCTCTGCTCGAATCCGAGTCACAGCATTGCTTTTGGATGGGGGATCTCCTGATGCAAGCTTAGCAGGTGAGCCTGATTACATCCATTTGCAAAGAGAGGCAGCAGCTGGTCCCTAGTTTCTGCTTGGAAAAGGAAAGTCAATCAGGAAAAGAGTAGTTGGGAAGAGTAACAGGAATTCTTCCTGGGCACCAACATCCGGAAGCAGCCTATTCCCTCCTGGAAAGGGGTGCTGAGCCGCCGGTCGATGAGCGAAACGTCGCAGCGCTAGGAGGCTTGTCCCTGCGTTGGCTTGGGGTCTACGGAGGCGCTGCGGGGCTTGGTTGCGGCTGGCCTAGGGGGGGCACCTTCGTGTGCAGGAGGGGAAGGCTCGGGGCTTTAGCTGGCCCGGGACAACTCCGGCCTCTATGGGGGCGGGACTCGGACGTCCGGCCAGCGCGGGGCTTCTCTGGCCGACGGGGGGGTGTCGTTCGGCGGGGGCGAGTCTTGGCCCCGGCCGTGGGACTAGACAGAACGGGGGGTCCGGCGGGGAGGGCGGAAGAGGCAGATCCCGGGGCTACCCTCCACTAAGGGGGGGGCTCCACCCGCCCCCCCATTCTCAGACCACCGTGGGGGGCAGGGGAAGAGCTCCCGAGTCCCGCCCTTTGCTCTCAGCCCTTCCCCCCACCCCTGCGCCCAGCTTCCCCCAAGCGCTGCCTGCTGCCGCCCTCCCGTGCAGCCCCCTGGCAGATAAGTCCCAAACAAGCCGAGCGCCCCAGCCGGAGCCCGCCGCCTGCCCTGGGGTCCCCGCAGCGCGGCTCGCTCTGTACCACGTGCGCTGAAGCGCTCCTAGCCTTGTTGCTACGGCGACAGCACATGAAGGCCTCCGCGGCGTTTCGATTGGTCGGGGACGGGTTCGCCCCGCCCATGCTGGGGGTGGGCGGGGCCGCGGCCGGCAGGGTGCCTCGCAGGTTGATGGACGAGGGATATCCGCGGGGGGCCGGCGCGCGTCGCTCTCACGCGCTCTGCTCCGCCTGTCCCGCCCCTCCCTCCCTGTGGTCCTGTCACGCGCAGCGGTGTCACGCGCGAGGGGCGCCCCCGGGATCTCGAGGACCAGAGGATCGTCCGCGCGCTGCCCGAAGCCCCCGCGCGACCCACGCTCGTGGAGCCCGGTAGGTGGCGCGTGCCGGACCCGTAGGCGGGGCGGGCGAGCTGCGCCCCCTGGGCAGGAGCTGGAGCCCCTCTGTGTCCGGACGGCTCCAGCAGCACCCCAAGGGCGCGCTGCGGCGGCGAGGACTCAGGGTTCCGTCTCGGAACCACAGCTCGACATCTTCCCTCCCAGACCTGGCAGGGGAAGAATCCCGCTGCTGGCCCCTAGCGAGCCAGCCCGCTGTGTCTCTCGCTAGCCCGCCTTCGCTTGGCCAGTGGAAGGAGGCTCACTGGCCGGTGTCGGGCGGCCCTTGCAAGCTCTCCCCGGTTCTCTGCTCCCTGCCCAAGTGGATTTTCCTCACTCGGGACTGGTGCTCAAATTCCTGGAAGGCCCATTATGCCATCATGGCTATTTCCACAACACCTCTAGCCAGCCTGGTGTCCAGCACAAATGATCAATCTGAAGAGGTGCTGCTGCTGCAGGGGGTCGTTGAGGGTGGGGTGCATCATGGGTGTTTAAAAGGAGGAGGGATCCCCTTGAACTTAGTTAACTGAAATCTCAGCTCAAATGTAGATGACTTTTTTTGCCTTTAGAAAGGCATGACTCTAACGGTGAAAAAAATACCAGCTGAAATGTTAGCACAGTGGGGGTTAAAGCCTGCTTAAGGTCAGCAAATCCACTGTGTAAAACCAACACTTTCTCTAGTCTGAATATCTGCTCCTGGGGTCTTCCAGTCAAATCTACTCATTTCACTGACCAAAACAAGAGCTGACTGCAGAGCTAGTGTATCGCTGTGGGAAAGCGAGGTGGGTTCTAATATGCCTCATATCTGCCACAGTATGTGCAGCCAAGATCTGATTGCAAAATTCTTCATTTGGGATGTCCAAGGCAGAGGGCAGGTCACTGGGAGTATAAATAGAGAACTGTTATTTTACTGTCACTTTTTGGACTATAACTTCACTTTCAGATTTTGGAGGGAAATTACTCATATAGTCAGCCTGTCCCCAACCACCCGTGGTAGCTTAGTAATAGTAAGTTACCTGTTCATTTCCCCCCCTCTGCCCATTGGTGTCGCTTCAGACATCCATTACATTAGCCATGGCTTTATGTAATTTCCTCTGACACCTTTGGAAGTTGGTCCTGGCACCTTTGGTCCCCACTCAGATAGTTCGGTAAGTGCCAAGGTGAAGAATGCAGTGCCATTTATTGTCCATGGGTAATATGGAAATGTCACTGGCATAATTAGCCTTTGAAGAAGTAGGTTCCACTGGTAGAGAATGGATAAACAGGCATCTAGATTGAAGGATCTTCTACCATATTTTAAATCCCAACCTGATCGGTGTTTCCTGACATGGGGGACTGGTTCCTTTTCCACCACTTATCTCTCTGCCACCCTTCATTACAAGACTGGGAGTGAATGACATTCTATTTTTAGATGTAAATTTCCCCCCTTCAAACACAAAACTACTGTTGTCCCAATGTGGAGGTTTTTAAAGGTATTTATATAAGATGTCCAGAAATGAAGCTGAGGTAGAGACTACCTGTTTAATTCCAGGATATGAGGAGGAAATCATATTACCTGTCACTGAAAGGTTCCCCCCCTCTAGCTGATTAAGGGGTATGTTGAGAGGCTCAGTGAGGAGGATAGTGGACAGGACGAAAGGGGAGCTGGCAATCAAGTGACAGGAAGGCAAAAATGCTCAAGAACTTAACAAGGAGATGGGGATGCCAGAGTGGTTGCAGAAATGTTGAGTTGTAGGAACATAACCGAAAAAGACAGGCAGGAATGAAATCTACCAATGCATCCCTCAGCATGTAGGATAAACCCATCTGATCCCTCCCCCTCAAGGCTTTAGAAAATGGATAAACTTCCAATATCCCTGTGAATAAGACTGGGTAAGGGAGATTCCTTCCCAGCCTCAGATCTGACAGTTTGTTGTTTAACCCTGTGCATGTGAGTGAGAATCACTGGTGGTTTGATATCTAGTCCTGTGAATCTGAGGCATAGAAAATGTGATTGATAGGGTTGAAATGAACATCATGTTCACTCTTACACTTCCTGCTGACTTGCTCTGCACTAGCGGGAGGGGAGGGGGATCTTGGTAGCTGAGGGAAATCAGCTGACACGTTAGGTAGGGGAAAAACAGTCCCACACATGCACTCTTATGCAAATTTGATTTAGTTGGTTGCTCCAGTATTAAAAATCAACAAGAACTGTATGAAATCAGTCAGTATGGTACCAAATTAGATAAAACACTTAACATGTCATAAAAAATCAGAGATGGAAGCAATCTGTCAGGTCAACATCCTGTCCATTCCTCCACTGTGGTTTATGCAGAATTGTTCAGTACAGCACATTTTCCAGGACATTGTCCAATTTTTAATAATAACTGAGTGATGGGGTTTTCATCACTTTGCTTGGAAAATGGTGCTGTAGTCTTAATACCACAGAGGTCCCTGTACAAAAAGGTGTATTGATCTCCATCTTAAATTTCCCCTTTGCTCAGATACTTCCTGTTGCTCTTTGTCATATTCCTGGATCATCCTTAATACTTATTCTCCCTGCTTACTGTACCCTTAACATTTCATTTTCTCGCAGTCTCCTCATCCTTAAGAAGGCATTTGCCTTAGTTAATTTTATGCTATATCATATTTTAATTAGATGTATTTCTGGGTGACTGGCAGTCAGATCCAGCTGAGCCAGCAATTTGGGGATATCCCTAAGGGATTTTCAGAAACTCTTTGATGAGATCTCAGTAGCAATGATACACCATCTGCTTTTAAATATACTGCCCTTCATGTATAAGATCACTGAATACATCTAGAGAGAGATTTAAAAGGAAATTGTGGAACAGCACAAGAGAAGGAGTGATCCACTTATCAGTTAGGGAGGATGTTGGGAAGGTTTGACTGCTAACTTCCTGGATTTGGTACACAGAACAAGATAAGTGTATCATGTGGCATCTCTATAATCCAAGTATTATGTTCCTTTGCAGTACAATTATGCTGCAATAGAGTATCACAGGGGCATGACATACATCTGCTTTGCCAATAGGACAGATATATGATGTAAGAATATTATTGGCTGGGAAGACAGGAGAATGTGTCTCAGCTGGTTTGGAGGTAGGGATGGGACAGAGATAGATGGGCAGTAGTAGCAGCAGAAGTTAGTGTGACAAATCTCCTCCCTCCCTACCTTTGACCAATCCTGGAAAGGCCTGAGGAGTGTGACAGAGATAAGCAGCTAATAGAGTAGTAATAAAGCTCCCAAAATAATCAGACTCTCTCTTTGATGTGACTGTCACAGTTTGAAAGTAACTGTACCTGTATTCTCTACTCTGTGGTCCACTCCAGGAGTGCCCAGTCAGGTCTTCAGCCATCGACTGTCTCTGGCAGGAATCCTTGTCCCACTCCAATCTGACTGGGGGATTTAAGGCTGCACAGCTTCCTGCCTTACACTGTGATAGCCCCAGCAAGCCAGTTTGTCTGACAGCCGGAACCTGTACCAGGGGCGGCTCTAGGTATTTTGCCGCCCCAAGCACGGCAGGCAGGCTGCCTTCGGCGGCTTGCCTGCGGGAGGTCCCCAGTCCCGCGGATTCGGCGGCACGCCTGCGGGAGGTCCGCTGAAGCCGCGGGACCAGCGGACCTTCCTCAGGCATGCTGCTGAAGGCAACCTGCCTGCCGCCCTCGCGGTGACTGGCAGAGCGCCCCCCGTGGCTTGCCGCCCCAGGCACGCGCTTGGCATGCTGGTGCCTGGGAGCTGCCCCTGACCTGTACATTGCTCTCAGTCTCTGAGGGTTATGACCAGTGTGTAGCCAGCAGTAACAAGTTACTACACAGTTATTTCTAAGCAAGCACAATTATTCTTGAAGTGGAAGCAATACAGAGAAAACAGAAGAAAATAATAAACAGATTTAAACACACACAAAACATACCAAGCAAGAGTCACCCATCAGTCTTAAGGGGCCCTAGTTGGCCAAAGTGTTTCCAATTCTTGGTCAAAAGGTCCTGTCTGTTTGCTGGGTCATAAAGAAGGCCCTGTGTCCGTTCAAGATCATCGTCTTATAACAAAACCTCTTTGTCTGCTAGTGAATGTAGCTGCTCTGGGAGATTTTGGTCTCTCTAACCCATTCAGCTCTTGGTCTCTCTGTTGAGACTAACAAGGCAGATCGTTAACGCCAGTGGTGATGGGTTTTGTGTCTGGGTAAATTGAGTGCTTGTTGTTTTGCCTTTCTTAGGGGTATATTGGTTTGAAAAGGGAACCTCACAAGCAACCCAAGAGTGAAGTCTGATAAGAAAAATCAGCTGTTGGAGGTAAGTCACTTTTTAGGCCCACTTAAGCTACCGGGCATTCTACGAACATTCATAGGCGGCAGGTTTGTATAATTTTTGGTGGGGCCCAAAATGGTGGTGCTCCCGCCCTGTAAGCCGATATAAAATGAAGCTACAACGCATCAGTGCCACAAGATTACAAGGATCAATTAAAAGTGGGAAGTCAGAAGCAGCACTTGCCTACTTCAATATACAGTATTATATTTTGTTGCACCTGTTGTGATGAAGTGGGAATGTCCTTAATATTTTCTCTGAATACTGTGTGGGTGCCTCAGTTTCCCCTGCAAGATGCCAACTGAAGGTGTTGGGGACAAAGATCAGGTGGCCTCCTTGTCCGGAAGAGACACAGAGGCCAGAGGAGGGAGTGTCAGTTTGGAGCTGGCTGGGGAAATGGGGAGAGACCCAGAACTTGGTTCTGGGCTCCCCACCTCCCAAGATGGACCTGACAGAGGGGTTCTGTTTTCTGTACCTACAAGCTCTGTTTAAACTGTGTTCCCGTCATCTAATAAACCTTCTGTTTTACAGTCTGGCTGAGAGTCACATCTGACTGCGGAGTTGGGGTGCAGGGCCCTCTGGTTGCCCCAGGACCAGCCTGGGCAGACTCACTTTGGAAAGTGCATGACGTGGAAGGGCATGCTGAATGCTCCAAGGTCAGACCCAGGAAGGTGTAAGCTTCTTGCCCTGGAGACAGTCTGCTCCGAGAGAGGAGGCTCCCCCAGAGTCCTGACTGGCTTTGTATGGAGTTGTTCCAAAGCATCACAGCATCCCCTTCCACACCGTGCACTTCCCAGAAGTCCGCACAGGCACTGACACTCCCTCCTCCGGCCTTTGTCTCTTTTCCAGGCATTAGGAGGCCACCCGATCTCTCTGTTCTCCAACACCTTCAGTTGGCACCTTGCAGGGGAAACTGATTTGGGAGAAATGAAGTAAAAGCTGCCCAAACCAAGCTTGAGCACACCTGAATTTTGAGGTGTTCAAATCTGGAAGGCAGGTGCTGGGGGTGGGAGAGGGCTGTGGGCTCCATGGGGGAGCATGGCAGCAACTGTCTGGAGCTGCAGGAGCCAGACACGCTGGTCTGAGTGGCACAGTAAGCGGTTTGGGGGTTGGAGAAGGGGTAGGGAGTTCCGGGGAGCAGTCAAGGGACAAGGAGCAGGGGGGGTTGGATGGGGCAGAGGTTCAGAGGGGCAGTCAGGGGACAGGCAGCAATTGGATAGGCATGGGAGTCCAGGAGGTTTATCAGGGGACAGGTAGAGGGGCTCTGGGGGGAAGTTGGGTGGGGTCTCAGGAGGGGGCAGTTGGGGACAAGGAGAAGGGAGGCTTAGATAGGGGCTGGGGTCCCAAGGGGCAGTTAGGGGCAGGGGTCTCGGGAGGGGGTAATCGGGGGACAAGGACCAGTGGTGCTTAGATAGGGGGTGGAGGTCCTGGGGGGCAGTTGGGGCAAGGGTCTGGGGAGGGGGCAATCAGCGGCCAGGGGCTGGGATTCAAAGAGCTCTGGGCTCCCTGCCCCTGGGGCAGTGCAGAGCCCTCTGACTCCCAGCCGCGGCTGGGATTTAAAGGGCGCTGGGCTCCCCGCGCTTGCAGGCAGCCCAGAGCCCTCTGACTCCTGGCCGTGGCTGGGATTTAAAGGGCTCTGGGCTCCCCGCGGTTCCGGGCAGCCCAGAGCCCTCTGACTCCCGGCCGCGGCTGGGATTTAAAAGGCTCTGGGCTCCCCGCGGCTGCAGGCAGCCCAGAGCCCTCTGACTCCCGGCCGCGGCTGGGATTTAAAAGGCTCTGGGCTCCCCGTGCTTGCAGGCAGCCCAGAGCCTCTGACTCCTGGCCGCGGCTGGGATTTAAAAGGCTCTGGGCTCCCCGCGCTTGCAGGCAGCCCAGAGCCTCTGACTCCTGGCCGCGGCTGGGATTTAAAAGGCTCTGGGCTCCCCGCGCTTGCAGGCAGCCCAGAGCCCTCTGACTCCCGGCCGCGGCTGGGATTTAAAAGGCTCTGGGCTCCCCGCGGCTGCAGGCAGCCCAGAGCCTCTGACTCCCGGCCGCGGCTGGGATTTAAAAGGCTCTGGGCTCCCCGCGCTTGCAGGCAGCCCAGAGCCCTCTGACTCCCGGCCGCGGCTGGGATTTAAAAGGCTCTGGGCTCCCCGCGGCTGCAGGCAGCCCAGAGCCCTCTGACTCCCGGCCGCGGCTGGGATTTAAAAGGCTCTGGGCTCCCCGCGGCTGCAGGCAGCCCAGAGCCTCTGACTCCCGGCCGCGGCTGGGATTTAAAAGGCTCTGGGCTCCCCGCGCTTGCAGGCAGCCCAGAGCCCTCTGACTCCCGGCCGCGGCTGGGATTTAAAGGGGCGAAACCTAGCTCCAACTATTGGTGGAGCAGAGCCCCTGACTGTAAATATTCCTGGGGCTAAAGCCCCAGGAGCCCATATAAGTCGGCGCCCATGCGAACATTTCACATCAGTTTAGATGCATTGCAGCCAGCAAATGAGCTGAAATCAGAGACCGAGTCAAATGAAAAGCAGAAGTTAAAAACATGAATATGTTAATGAGAATTTTTTAAAAAATACCCAACCCCCAACCGTTGCAATCTAAATGCCTTTGTTTGTACACACAGGGAGACTAGAGAACATGCAATCTGAGGGTGAAGATGGTGCTTAACCAGGGCAGAGTGGGGCATAATTGGTGCTGAACCTTACAAAGTAGAGTGCCAAACTGGGGCAAAGCAGGGTACTAAAGGGCAGAACTAGGCATTAAAATAGAGCAAAGCTATGTTCTAAACTGGATGCAGGGGGGCTGTAAACGAGGATGGAGTGGCCTGGGTCCTTTTAGTTACGTAATCTCTGCCACGTCTCCTTATGTCTGATCAGTTTCCTGCTGTCATTCACCTTAAACCATCTACATCTGCTTCCCTCCCCCTTCTCCAGCAGCCATGCCCCACTTCTTGGACTGGTTCGTGCCAGTGTATCTGATGATCTCCATTCTCATCTTGGTGGGCTTCGGCGCTTGCATATACTACTTTGAGCCGGGACTACAGGAGGCCCACAAGTGGCGGACACAAAGACCGATCATGGAACGAGACCTTCGGAAAACACTGATGATGCGGGATAACCTTGCCTTTGGGGTGCCTGAGGTCTAGTATTCTGCGTGTGGGGTGTTTCTAGAGAAACGGCCAAACAGAGTCTTTTCTGGATGGGCCCTGGCTAACAAGGTTTGGTCTGAATGCACGTTTCTCCTCACTCAGGAGAGAATCTTCTACTGTCCAGTGACTGAAGAAGGGTAGTTTTCCTCTTTGCTGACATGGGTCTCTGTTAATCACCAGAGTTACCTCTTTTTTTCCCGTCTTCTTCTTCTCCCTTTCTAAGGCAAGGTTTGTGCACCTCTATTAACTCAAGGCTTTCAGGTCTACTCTAGACAAGATATTCATCACTCAGCAAAGGATCTCCTGCACCACTCCATGACCTGGATTTTTGGATCCACCAAAGGTAAAGGTCTCTGTTATTCATTATCCAGTGGCGGATACCTGCACCTATACATTACCTTTAAAAAAAAATCTTATGGGCACCAGATGATAACAGACTGGATATGGGACATAGATCTTTTTACTGCTAGGTCACTGGTTTAAATCTAGCCCAATTTGCTAGGGTCTGAAAGGTGTTATTATTGAATGCCTCTTTGGCGACTTACGTAAAATGAATTTGTTGGGTCTCAGTCCAGTTCTTCGTGTACAACTGTGCACATCACAGAAATCACCAATGCCACTGAATTGCCATCTGTGCTGGGAGTCTCATTAGAGAGGCCACGGATTGAATGAGCCATGGAGAGTGAATTCCCTACTCACCACTAGAGGTGATTTTCCCAGCTATGGAGTGAGACACACAGGAGGGGCAAATGGAGTAAAGATTGCTTTATTGGTGCCCATTTGTACCTGTTTGGGGGATAGAGAACTTCAGTCTCCAGGGCTGTCAATTTAGTACTTTTATAGAATCGTAGAAGATTAGGATTGGAAGAGACCTCAGGAGGTCATCTAGTCCAATCCCCTGCTCAAAGCAGGACCAACTTTCATGAGCACTAAATTCACACACAATTTTCAGCTAAGGAGGTCTGTGTGGATCCTGCCAGGAAATCTCTTGCACCTCTCCTTGACCCAGGGCTCTGGATTTATCACATAGGCCTCAACAGATTCATTACTAGACATTGGATCTTCTGCACCTGTCCATGACCCAGGGATCAAGGGTCCTTTATTATAAATAGATTTGCACTCATTCAGTCCTCTGTTCTACAGCATTTTTTGAAATGGATCCCTTAGTGCATCAGTTCTGGTGCTGCACCCTCTTGACTGTCCTCCACACTGAAAACTGTGAAATGCTCCTTGGAGAACCCTTCACTGTGAATCTCCGGAAAGGGATGCTGCTAATGACTGTGCTTTCTAGATCCCACCTGTATACCATATGATGTGTATATGTACACTGTTTTTGCACTTTCCTCCATGCTACCCTAGGGCTGAAGTGCTAACAAAGTACTGTAAGAAAATGTGACTCCATGGGAGAGTGGGAATCCAGCACCTTTTTCTTCATTGCGAACAGTGTGCAAATCATAGCAGATAACACTGGCCCAACTCAGAGCCTATGACTTGAGGTATTCCACAGCAGGTACTACTGTGCCACACCTGCTTAGAACTCTAGTAAGACACTGGCTCCTGTTCCATGGTGCATTGTATCTCTGATCCATCATGCCCCTGACTGTTTCTCACTTACTCTGCCAACAAGCCCCATTGTCCTTATTTCTATACATTATATATTATAAAACTCCACTGTTGACCAGTCATGCCCAGTTATCTACATTCCATACAGTACCACTGTCATATGGCACCACTGTGCCATTGTCAGTGCATTCCATACCAGTGCAGCACAGTCATGGCCACCCTTTGATATACCCTGCTGCATATTTGATGATATTATTACACAGCCATTGTTGCCCTATGGGCACCCTTCTGTACATTCTATACCAGGGGTAGGCAACCTATGGCATGCATGCCAAAGGCAGCACGCAAGCTGATTTTCAATGGCACTCACACTACCTGGGTCCTGGCCACCGGTCCAGGGGGCTCTGCATTCTAATTTAATTTTAAATGCAGTCTCTTAATTTTAAAAACCTTATTTACTTTACATACAACAATAGTTTAGTTGTATATTAGAGACTTATAGAAAGAGACCTTCTAAAAACATTAAAATGTATTCCTGGCACGTGAAACCTTAAATTAGAGTGAATAAATGAAGACTCAGCACACCACTTCTGAAAGGTTGCCAACCCCTCTTCTATACCATTGTAACACAGTCCTTGCTGCCCTACTGTGCACGTCTGTACATTCCATACCATATGCACACACAAAGTGCTGCTGTTTTGTACATACTTCAGTACATTCCATACCATCAGACTGCTCTTGGTGCTGGTTCAGTGCCATGCTCCCTGGTGGCTCCATTGTGCAGCAGGAGCCATTAGACGCAGGGGTGCAGACAGGCTCCTCCCCTCATCATGGCTGCTGGATCAGCTCACAACATATAGTCCCTAGGATGAGAGTTTTGGAGCCAGTGATAATTCTCACTGGAAACTGTTGACAGAGCTTTTTCATCCGTTACTGAATGAAGGATGGAGAACATATTATGTCGATTTAAGCGGGTGACTTGTCATTGGGGGTTGCTTGGGGAATAACGTTTATGTTAGCAGTGATGGCTGTGGTACAAATGGAAACTGTCCTCAACATCTGGCAAATGTCGGCCTTTATTGGCCATTTCATCTGCCCAGGTCAGATAAGGCATCATCACCCACACCAAGGTCCCAACTGGTGGGACCTTCTTGGGTCTGTCAATGTGGGACAGTTGAGTCCCTACATTCAGACTGGAACATGGTGATCTTGATGCAGATATCATAACATGGGCCCTGATTCAGCAAGGTACTGAAGCATGTGCCTAAATATACGCACACGAGTTGTCCTACGTGCTTCAGTACCTTGCTGAATCAAGGCTGTGAAGGTGCAAATGTCACAGTGCAGCATCACCATATCATCTGGTGATGATTTTGTTCCTCAATATGAATACAGATAAATGGCAGCCCTCAATCACATTGACAATATCTATTGCCCAAAGGTCACTCAAATTAATAAAGCCATAGTCTCTGAGTGTCAACTTAGAGACCTGCTTCTTGAGCCTTGACTGTTGTAACCTGGTGGCTAGGCCACCAATGCAAATGGACCCCAGGTTGAGTAACGGGGTAGCAATAAAAACCTTTTTAGTAGAGGTCAGGAGCTCAGAGATGTCAGGGACAGGTTAAAATATCCCCATAAGACTGAGGTTCCATGTTTTTAAAAGACTCAAGATAAGGAAATCTCTCTCTCTCTCTGATGTTCCCAGTTTCTCTCTCTATGAAAGAATCCCTATTACTGTGTGTATGGCAGTCAACCCGCAGGTGCAGTCTGCCCTCCAGAAACGGCTGGGAGCCAGTTCAACCACCCACTTACAGTCAGGGGTCTAACAGTTCCTACGGAAAGTGTCAGGAAGGACCCAACCATAGAGACTGACATCTCCTCTCCACCACGGGCGATCCCTCCAGCCCTGGATGGATGGAGGTCAGGAAGCGATGGGGAGTTTGTACTGTGCTCCAACAGTCCGTGGGGAGGGGGAGGGCTGTGGGATGGAGGACTTCAGACTCCAGGAATGTCACCAGCATGAACTCCACAATCGCTCTTGTATTTCACCAGCAGAAAATTCACCTTCATAAACTAAGTCAAAAGAAGAAGGAGGGGAAAAAAAGAAAATGAGCGATTGAGTCTCGTGCCAATGCTCTGTGGGGGATGTGGCAGGCAGAATGACTGTCTGGAACAGCCCCCACCTTCAGTGTGTGTGGGAAGCCCTATCCGTATGCTATTCTGGCTCGCAAAGGAATCCCCACAGACCCCACTCTCTCGGAAACAAAGTTACAAAGTCCTGCTGGAGTAGGGGCTGGACCACTTGGTCTGTTATTTCTCTCCCTGTATCCTCTGGGCCTCTTTCCTGTTCTGTGCCATTCTCTGTGTGTTGTCTCAAATGTTTTAATCCCACCTCCCCCAGGCCCTGGATTAACTGGAATTGACCAGAAGGAAATTTAATTGTCAGAAATCGAAGAGAAAACATTTCCCAACAGTGGGATCCATTAGGTCTTGGAATAGTCTCCCAAGGGAAGTGGTGGAAGCCCTGTCACTTGGGACTTGTTAAAGCTAGACTGGACAAGGCCTTGGAGACTCTAGGGAACAATCCTTCATGGGCAGGGGGATGGCCTACGTCTGATATAGCAAGTATCTGCCGTCTTTAACTTGTATGATACCTCTCTCTGTTCATCTGTCTGATACACCTGTACTGTGAACACCCCACCTTTTAACCTAAGAGCTAAAATAGACACAAGCTCCAAAGCTGTTTAATATTTTTTTTGCAGCGTGTGTTTTGCACTGTCTGGTCCTGATGAAATTATCATTAACCGTCAGGTGTTTTCCACTGTTACTTTGTACTTTATTCTCATTAGAGTCAAAAGTCTATATAATAAGTGTATGTAATAAAATATCTATAGAGCCATGAGTTTTCTGGTGCTTTATTGTCCTTGGGGTTTCATTCATGCAGCTCGGAGCAGGGATCACACAGAGTAGGTATTTTGAATCCCTCATGATCATTCTCTCATGACTTCAGGTGTGGGAACTGGTAGAATTCAGTCCTTTATCTTCTATGCCTCTGTCACCATTTGCACATCTCCCAATGATGCTAATGGTGAAGATATGTGCCTGAGGCGGAGGAGAGAACCCATATAACTGAGCATCCCAGTTAACTAAGCAGGTATGAGGGGCACAGGTGATATAAGAGGCTAAAGTATGGGACAGGGAATTGGGAGATTCCTAGCTCTGACTCCTGTATGGCCTTGGACAAGTCACTTAACATCTCATGTTCATCCTCTAGGCTGTTAGGATTAGTTGATGGCTGTGCCATATGTCATTGGAATGGTAATTTTCTCGACTGTGCAATTGCATCTCAGAGTTGACCTGTGGCCTTGATGTCACAATATTTTCACAATTCTTAATGTACTAACTCCTAGAACAGGTGTCTCCAGAGGTAACTGACAGGTGGCAGCAATATTTGAATAATATTCCTGAGGGAGAAAGAAAGGGAAGCTGTAATTTCTCCTCTAACATCAGGCAGTCACAGCCCGCTCAAGACATCAGGTAAGGATGTTTGTAGTTAATGCAGGCCAATTCTTTATCTCAATGGTTTCAGTAATGGATGGTCTGAGTATATCTTGGAGTAATTAAGCAGAAGGAAAATTGCTGACTGTCAGGAAATATTTCCTCCCCGTGAGAGAGAGCCAACTGTGGATGATCCTCTCAAGGGAAGGGGGAGTAGCCCCAGTGCTTGGAACATTTATAACTAAACTGGAAAAAACTCTAGAGAAAAAAAACAATAGAACTGGGAATAATGCTGCACTGGCCACAAGAGAGGTGTGGACTAGATCAGTGGCTTTCAAACTTTTTTTCTGGCGATCCAGTTGAAAAAAAAAATTGATGCCTGCAACCCAGTGGAGCTGGGAATGAGAGATTCAGGGTATGGGAGGGGGCTCTGGGCTGGTACAGGGGGTTGGGGTGTTGGGTGTGGGAGGGGTCAGGGCTCTGGGCTGGGGGCAGGCTTGAGTGGAGTTGGGGATGAGGGGTTTGGGGTGCAGGAGGGGGCTCCAGGTTTGTGGGGGCTCAGGGCTAGGGCAGGGAGTTGGGGAGGAGGGCAGGGTTCTGGTCTGGGAGTGCAGGCTCTGGGGTCAGGCCAGGGATGAGGGGTTTGGGCTCCAGGTTGGGGCGGGGGGCTCAGGGCTGGGACAGGGGACTGGGGTGTGGGGTTGGGGTGTGGGCTTACCTCGGGCAGCTCCCGGTCAGTGGCGCGGGGTGGGTGCTAAGGCAGGCTTCCTGCCTGTCCTGGCTCCGAGGACTGTGCTGCGCCCCAGAAGTGGCCAGCAGCAGGTCCAGCTCCTAGGCAGAGGTGCGCAAGCAGCTCCGTGTGGCTCTCACTTGCAGACACTGCCTCCCCAGCTCCCATTGTCCGGGAACTGGCCAATGGGAGTGTGGAGCCAATGCTCGGGGTGGGGGCAGCCCACAGAGCCCCATGCCCCCCCCTCCCCCGGCCTAGGAGCCGGACCTGCTACTGGCCACTTCCATGTAGGAACTAGCCTGCCTGAGCCGGGCAGCACCACCGATGGGACTTTTAACAGCCCGGTCAGCAGTGCTGACCAGAGCTGCTGCGACCCAGTGCCTGACATTCCGCGACCCAGTACTGCGTCACAACCCACAGTTTGAAAACCACTGGACTAGATTATCTAATAGTTCTATTTCCATCTCACATTTTTTCTCATAGGACCATAGAAATTAATCAACATAATAAATTATTCACTTAGAAAACCAGTGCATGGTAATATTTTCTCTCTCCTCCTATCTCTGCAGGTGCTGGTTTAGTGTAAATCCTGGCATTCAATAACTAGCAATCCAGTTATCTCCATTACATCTGGTAATTGGTTACACTACAAGGAGTCCATTTCTCTCTTTATTTTCCATGTGCTGAATCCTGGTCCAGGGATCTAAAACTTCTCTTGTGTTGGAGTGTTGGTCATGAAAACAGCCTGCAGGAACTCCGAATCACCATAGCTCTAGATTATTGGCCTATCTATTCAGAAGGGTCTGTCTGACTGTATACGACTGGGTTGCTGTGTAGGGTTACCAGGCAGCAAATGTGAAAAATCAGGACAGGGTGGGGGGTAATAGGAGCCTATATTAAAAAAAAGACCCAAAAATTGGGACTGTCCCTATAAAATTGGGACATCTGGTCACCCTATTGCTACAGTATACTTTTGCCTCCTCATTGTCTTTCCTTTTTGTTTGTATTTTTCTAGGTGTCTTGCTTTGTTTTGTCTTCTGGGTTGACATCATGGAACACAAAAGATGAAATAAAAAGACTGCATTTAAAAAAGGGCCTGCAGTTGTACCAGTGCAACAAACCACAATTGCCCCAGTGAAGTAAGGCTAGGAGTGCCCAATACTAGGACGAGACACCTCCCAGGAAAATAAAGGTGCTGATGATTCTAGCCCTGAACCAATGCTGCAGCAGGCTGCCAGGGGTGCTGTGCTGCTGGAAGTGCTGTATTTCCATGGAGACATGGAATCAAGCTCCAGGACACTTGGCACTTTTCATAAGGAAAGCGTTACTAGCTCTGATACTCTAGCCAAATTCCAATGTGAGTAATTACATTCTGCCCACCTACAGTAACCTCCAGGCAGTTTCAGACAGAAAAGTTATTCTTCACTTCCCCTTCTAAAATCCCTATTATGTTGTTTGTTAAACAGCTGTTAGGTTGCACCCCAGCCATGGTTGCACTGGTAGGAGGAGTGCATGATTCCTGTATATATCCTTGATAAAAGACTTTGGGACCCTTCTGGATAAGAGGTGCCACAATAATAACAATTCATAAAATATGGTTGAAAATTGTATTTAGTCATGAAAAGATGCCCTTTTTAAAACCCCCAACTTTTCCACAATTTTATATATATAAATTTGCAGATTTTGGTTGATACCAAAATTTTTGAAACTTTGCCATTTTTTATTTTCATTTCATTCCCCCCCCCTTCTCTTTCTCCCTTTAGTCCTGTTTGCCACTAAATTCAGCAGAGTGAGTGCTCCCTACATTTTCCATTTTTTCATTTTGCCACTTTGTAATGTTTCAAAACTTCCTCAACTTTGGAAAAGTTACAGAATAGCAAAATGAAACGTCGTAACTTTTCAAAAGTTGGAGAAATTTCAAAAAGTTACAAAGTAGCAAAAGGTAGAGAAAAAAGTCTGTGTGTGTGTGGGGGGGGGAGAATACAAACCCTGGACATAATTTATTTCATTGGATTTTTTTTTGCGGGGGGGAGGGGAAAGGGGAAGAAAAGGAAAAAACCAAAAAAATCAAAATCTTAACAATTTAAAACGTTTCAAAAATATTTGTACTAAACAAATAAATACATAAAATAAATTTTGTTCTGTTTTGCCCCATGTGAAACAGAAACAACTGAAAATGTTCACAAAATTGGTCCTTTAATATAAATAATAAAAATGATCATAGTGTGCCATCTAAGTAATACATGGAGCATATAGGTTATTGTCTAGATACATAGAAGTGCAGCATGTTTTGATAATTTCACCTGTCTCTGAGGAATCCACACCTCTGGTTAGGCCCTGTGGATGGACTCAGCCTTGGCCGGGAATGACAGGGTTAGGGAGGCAAGAATGTGCTAGGGTCACAGGGCAGGAATGGCTGTAATGCTAAGATTCCAAGCCCTTCAGGCCCTTCACAAACAGCTCATTGTTCCACCCCCTGCTGCTCTTGTCTCCTGTCAATGCTGGGTGTGGGGAGGGGAGGGGATGATGATGATGGGGGTGATGTTCCTCTTCCTCCCAATGACTGTAAGTAGGTCAGAGGCTGGAGGTGGTCCAGGCTGCTCGGCGGAGGCTTTGAAGCTAGACTCAGGCAAGGCACACAGCTTGAACAGAGAAGCCAAGCCAAAGAGATCCAGAAAACCGAACAAGGGCAAAGCTGAACAGGAAGAGGCTTATACACATTGGTAGGGAATGTATTTAAATGCACCCCCTGTACAGGGCTGCTAGGGCACTTGAAACCCAGCCAGCTGCACTCACTGCTATTCCAGTCTCAGGATCCCCTAACACAGCTCAATTAATGCACACAAATCCAGCAGCTCCCCTTCTTATCAATCCAGTCCCCAGGACTCATAGCTCTGGTGATGTATCTCTTTGTAGGTTTCAGAGTAGCAGCCATGTTAGTCTGTATCCACAAAAAGAACAGGAGTACTTGTGGCACCTTAGAGACTAACAAATTTATTTCAGCATAAGCTTTCGTGGGCTACAGCTCACTTCTTCGGATGCATAGAATGGAACACACAGACAGGAGATATTTATACATACAGAGAACATGAAAAGGTGGAAGTATGCATACCAACTGGAAGAGCCTAATCAATTGAGATGAGCTATCATCAGCAGGAGAAAAGAAAAAAAACTTTTGAAGTGATAATTGAGATGACCCATAGAAGGTGTGAAGAGAACTTAACATAGGGAAATAGATTCAATTAGTGTAATGACCCAACCATTCCCCGTCTCTGTTTAAACCTAAGTTAATTGTATCTAATTTGCATATTAATTCGAGTTCAGCAGTCTCTCTTTGGAGTCTGTTTTTGAAGTTTTTTTGTTGCAAAATTGCCACCTTCAAGTCTGTCACTGAGTGGTTAGAGAGGTTGAAGTGTTCTCCCACTGGTTTTTGAATGTTATGATTCCTGATGTCAGATTTGTGTCCATTTATTCTTTTGCATAGAGACTGTCTGGTTTGGCCAATGTACATGGCAGAGGGGCATTCTTTGTAAACACCCAGTTCTGGCCCTTCTCATGGTGCTGCTTCATCCTGACCTGTTACACTCTATGTTACTCCAGTTCACACAGCTCTGCCAGTGCACCTCTGTCCTGACCTACTGTGCCTTATCTTTGCCAGTCCCTCGCACAGCTCCTGACTTTGGGGGAAATTGGTGGGAGTTTTCAGGAATGCTGACAAACCAGATGGAAGCAAAGGTCTCACCATTCAGTACAGAAGCAGGATGGTAGAGAATGGAGGGGAATCCAGACACTTGCATGTTCCCTTCCAAACATCTTTCTCAGATTCACGCATCGTTCTGTTAATCTCCACAACCGGGGTGAAGATTGATAAACCCACAGCCAAAAAGGGCATTGGGAGATCCAGAACCAAGATTAAGAGTCTCATTGTCCTTGCTAGAGCTTGGCTTGGATCGGGGAAAAGAACCATGGCACCTTGGCTTATGATTGTGTCAGAGTTCATAGATTAAGCAGGGCTGGGGCTGGACAGTGCTAAATTGGTGAGAAAATCCCCAGGGAAAACCCAGGGGCTGCAGGAAATGCCAGGAACTCAGGTACTGTAGTATATTTGCAATGTCCCAGTGTGTTGCTAGGGGATGCTGTGCTGAAGGAGATGCTGTTTTTCAGATGAGATATAAAACCGAGGCACTGACACACTCATTCTCTTTAAAGATCCTATGGCAAAATTGTTAACTCTGACCTCCCAGATATAGTCTAACTTTGATCAATGCATTCTGCTGGTCTAAAAAAATCTTCCTTTGGTGTCAGGTGAACATGGTTATCCTCAAATTGTCATGCAGCATTGCTGGATCAGAATGTCTGCGACGTTCCTCCCCAGTATAAGGTAAGAGAGTGTTGGGTGGGAGGGATGTAGGATGACACACAGCTCCCCCCTTCTCTCCTTGTCTTGGTGGAGCAGCATCCCCAGACTACTTCCTCTCCTTCTTGACTGGAGCGCCCCTTCCTGTTTCAATCTACTCTAACTGCTGCTCCCCAGAAGTGGCTGCACTGTAGCAGTAAGTAGGTGAACAAAACCTGTGTATCTAGGCTGTACAGTGCTTTGCAATCCCGCAGATGAAAGATTCTATGTAGAAATGTCAGCCATGAATATTCCCATCATCCCATGTGCCTCAAGGCTTTTTTTGATTCCCTTGTCCTTGTTTTTCAGTTCCTAGCCTGGCTTTTTATGAGTGCTCTCATTCACTCTCTGCCCACTCCCTCTTGCTGTTGGGGCCAGCTGTGTTCCACCCCAAGCTCTCCAAGTGTCTTTCTCTCCCACTTACTTTTAACAAAGCTGGGAAAACTTCCTACAATGAAGAGAGAGAAGGAGAGAGAGCAGGAAGGATGGATGGCAGGAGGAAGGGCTCTGGTGCATTTTCTGTGGCTGCCTCAGCCAGGACAGAAGCCAGGAGATCTGAACATCTTGTGATCAATGCTCCTGCTAAGCACTGATGTGGTTAAAATCTCCCAGCCGGATCCAACACAGTCTATGGGAGATTTGGTCACAGCTGCCCCCTCTCAGAAATGTGGAATATTCCTTTCACCGGCTGAGGGATCTGGGACATCAGCTGCTTGGTCCCAGCTGACAGTCTACCCTCAGTTGCTGTGCTCCAAGAGCCAGGTAAGCTCTTACATTTCCCCTTCACTATCAGACTCCCCTCTGAGAGTCAGATGACAAGGACAAAGGGCTGGGTAAATCTGAGCCTTCCTTGAGCTGATTTTGACTTGACCTAAGAACTGCTGCACCAGATCAGTATCCAGGATGCAGGACATGCAGAGAAAGGCAAGGTAACACTTCATCCCCATAGTACAGTTCTGGAGGGTGTGGGGGAAATTCTTCCTGGTCCCAGCTGGGGCTTAGAGTGTGCCCAGAAGCATGTGACTTGAAGCCACTTGACAGCTCTTATATTTGCTATCTGCCAGGGCAGAGCTGAGGAACACTGGCAGAGGACAGCACATGGGAAAACCTGTAATGTCACTGCCCAGCCAGTCCAAGCCCTTCTGCCAGCACTAAGCCTTGTAGGTGAAGACTGATGCTCCCTTTTAATTTGTTTCTTTAGGAAGAATAAAGGTACCAAGAGTTTAGGATGGACAAGGACTTCGCTCCATCCCCTCACAGGGTCCGCAGATGTATTCCAACTCTGGGAAGCTGCTCCAGCCCCAGCCGCATCCCAGGTTTATCAGTCCGGCCGGTGGGAGGCAGGGGGCAGGCGCCTCTCAGCCCCAAGCTGAGAAAGGAAACCCACTCTGACTCCTTTAGCCAGGACTCCACAAGGCAGAGTCCACTTGCAAAGGGGAGAGTGAGTGCCAGGCCTAACTCTAGGCTTGCAGGCCCAAGGGAGCTGAGTAGCACTGGGCTGCCCATCCCATGCCCTCTTCACCCTTCGTCCAAGTCCCTTCCGTGGACTACTGCCAATGGTTTAGCACCACGGAAGCTGAGCTCCATCTCATTTACCCTCCGCCGGAGTGGCTGTGCACCTCCACCTGACCGGCAACTGCTCCCACCAGCCTCTGCAAGGAGAGAGCTCCACTGTCCACTGGGGAAGGAAGCACCAGGAGGGGAACTGCCCTTGTCAAATCTGCAGCCATTACCTGGAGTACAAACCTTGCCCCCAAGAGTGCCTCTTGGTTGTATGGAGGAGCAAACAAATATTGGGCATGATGGGCAAATCAGTGCTGCATATCCAGGGTCAGAGATGCCCACCACATTGCTTCCCTCAGGTCCAGATTTCCAGAGATGCTTGGCCCGTGCTACTCTACTTCCTCCTCTGCCACATCCCCAAGTCAAGGGGAAACATCCCATGAACTCATCCATGACAGCAGCTGGTCAAGAGGATCACGTGGCTACCAAGAGATACAGTGACCCACTTGGCATGGGAATTCTCCAAGAGCCACTTGGATGTGGGAATACGCCAAGTCCCATTCCTGAGCTGTGTGCTCAGGGACTGGCTCTGGGGGGCCGACTCTCTGCTGCAGATACCATGATGTCTCCTGTGATGGACACAGCTGGGCCAGCATGTAAGTCCAAAGAGGGCAGCTAGACTGGGTTGAGTCTGGGGTCTTGTCCTGAAACATGCTGGTGCATGGAGGTAGAAACAGGCATCAGGGTTTAGCCCTGAGGTTTCATCTTTCATGGGGTCCCATTCTCCCATCATGCTATTTCATGTGGAGAAGTCCCAGCTACCAGACAGTCCTGATGGAGCATTACATCAACCAGGGGTGGGGGTGGCAATTTTCCTCCTTCATGTTTTCAGTCACACTGCATAATCTTAACAGTTCATCATTTATAAAAGTATATAAAGGGTTAATAGATGATTACTAGATGTTGTGAGCATAGTGCAGACACATCTGTACTGTGTGTAATACAGGTTACCAGCACATCAGAAGAAGTTATTCTAGATGGTTATCTAATCTAGCTAGCAATTGTTTTTAAGCAACTTCTGAATGTTCCCTTAATAGAAAGTGGCATCTCATTTTCTTTTTTCTTTTTACATTTTAAAAAAGGAGGTTTTCAAAAACCTCACAAAAGAACTAACCCTGCCAGCCCTGACTGGCATCTCCATGGGCCAGCCCTGTGCTCCCCCCGGATCGCACAGACTGGGAAGTTGCAGCAGCACAGGATCTCAGCCATTGTGACTGTGTGTGGGGGGACCTGAAGTGAAAATACAGTTGATTCTTTTTAGGCGGCAAAGCGCTGAATGTCCCCTTTAGCCAAACAGGAGAATGCTCTGTAGTCCTCACTGGGTTTTAGGCCCTAGCTATCTCAGAGATTCCTGTCTCATCACATCGAGACAGCTGCGATTGATGGAGACATTGTACCTGATGGAGCCCCAGGTGAGGTCTGGGGCATTCTCAGAGGAACGTCCTCCGCTGTGGAATTCCGTGCCACCAGAGATCAGGATGATCCTTCATGGCCAGGTTTCAAACACCTCTCTTTGAGCAGACTATCCCCCAGGCACGGTCATGGCAGAGCAGCTTGGCAGTGCTTCCCTGACAGATAAACAGCAGGATAATCCCAAGTAAGAAAGTGGCACAGATCATGGGAGGAACGAAGGGTACAGCCCTGCCAGATGGACATTGGTTTTCTTAATCTTGTCTGTGGTGCCTAGATACTGTGTTGCCAGGTGCATCACAAATAGACAGACAGGCATCATATCCCGAAAGTGGAATTTAGAGATTTGATTTGCATTTGGCCTCTAAATTCCCTCTCTTGGGCCACTATTTGGCAGACACAAGAGGCCTGATTTTTGTGCAGCTGTTTGCTGCTGGGCACAGTCAGTGTACAGTGCAGCCCTTCTGATCTGATAGTGTTTTAAACCCACTTTGCACTCCCTGGCCAGGGGCTATGCTCCTCCATCCCTGTGCTGGTCACAGGGCCACAGTACAGAGCAAAGCCACCTTCGCATTTCCTGATACGCTCTGTGACCGGTGGCCTGCTCCTTTAGGGGACAAGAAGCCTGGGCCAGCCAGGCCTGTTCAAAGAGCCCCACCTGTGTCTTAATTATCTGCCTACCAGCCTAAGGGGGCTGGACTAACTGGGGTCGGGTGATTGCCTTAAAAAAATTGCTGAGAAAATTCCCTTTGGAGGAACCATAGGGAGTAAGTTGGGCTCCTGTGGCAGGATCTAGAAGGACTAGCGTGGCCGTGGAGTCAGTGCCCAGGTGCAGAGCAGGGAAGAGAGAAAGGTTGCTCAAAGGGGCTAAGACTGAGAGGAAGACTTTAGGGAAGGAGGCTGGGAGTCAGGGCTGTATCCCAGAGCCAGAGAGAATTAAAGGTAACTCAGAAGGGACGGGGAGCTGAGCCAGGCAGTGGGGTGAAGAGGAGCCCAAGAGGACAGAAGAACCCTTTGTTTGTTTGGGACTTTTGTTTGGATTTTTGTTTCCCCAGAAAGGGACTGAACTCTGAGAATGGCACTGCCTGAGGGCAGAACCATGTGAATCCCTGGGAGAGACAGAAAAACTGGATGAGGGGAAACTGAGGCATGGGTGTGCCTACAGCACTATGCTTGGCCACTAGGGGGTGCTAGTGTGCAGACACGCCCTATGACTCTGTCCAAGCACCTGTGCAGCCCCCAGTATAAACTAGAGCGGACTTGGGGCTATTCTAACTCCTATTTGGACTGCCCATGGCCCTGCAGTTGTGAACAAGTGGAAAGCAGTATTCTTAGGCTCCCTCCCACTTCATCTCTGCCCCTGGCATTTCCTTGTATCAGAAGCTGCAAGGAAAGGTGGCATAGAATTGTTCTGCCAGCTGTATGCCAAACAGCTGACACCCATCCTGACCGGGGGCAGTAGGTGTCAGTTTTTGGTCACTGTATGGCCTTGTGTATCACTGGAGCAGCATATAGACCACAGCAGAGTAGAGAATCAGGCCAGTTTTTCACAGGATTACACCAGGAGGAAGACAGCAGAGGTCCAGACCCAACATCCCTCACAGAGATACACGCTAGTGACATCCATGTAGATACCCATCTTCAACCACATGCATATACTCACAGTGACATGTGCACAAAGACCCAGACAGACACAGATGCCTGTGGGCACCCGGAGAGAGACAGTATATGCACAGTGACACAAAGACACACGTCTCCTTGCCCTGGCATTGGCCTGCAGACACTGCTTCTCTCTCCCCTCCCGCCGCACAGAGGATGGCCCACTCTCTGCCTCTGGCCAACAACCAGACATCCACTTACCAGGCAAAAGGCTTTGAAAGTCCCCCAGCTGGAGGCCTGATTGGCTTCAACTGAGGGCAGGTCTACACTACGGGGGAAAATCGATATAAGATACGCAACTTCAGCTACGTGAATAACATAGCTGAAGTCGAAGTATCTTATATCGAATTACTTACCGTCCTCACGGCGCGGGATCGACATCCGCGGCTCCCCATGTCGACTCCGCTACCGCCGTTCGCATTGGTGGAGTTACGGAGTCGACATGAGCGCGTTCGGGGATCGATATATCGCGTCTAGATGAGACACGATATATCGATCCCCGAGAAATCGATTGCTACCCGCCGATACGGCGGGTAGTGAAGACGTACCCAGAGTGACTCCTGATTGTCCCTGGTGTAGGTGAGATTGGAGTCAGGCCTTGGGATTGACACTCCCCAAATGCTTAAAATCTCCCAACCTGTTCTCAGTCCTCCCTTTGCAAAACCCCTTCAGCAGCCTGCCGAAGGGTTAAATCTCTCTGCATAAACAAGTGGCTGTGGCTAGAGATGCTCCACAGACAGAAGCATATGAAAACCGCCTGGGAATAGGGAAGGAGAGGAGGGAGGGAACGAGTTTGTGTATGGCAGGGGGAGCATATTCAGGGCACATCTAATCCATTCATCACAGCACCTCCCGTCCCCAGCAGCAAGCACACCCTCTTGTGCCCACCAATCCAGCCAGGGTCTTGCAGCAGCAGCTGGGATGAAGCTTTGGATCCCCGGAAGGGAGGGAGGGAAAGAGTGGGGGAGATTTTGCAGGGATGTTTAATATTCAGGTCACATGATATGACCATGGCAGCGGCAGCAGCAGCAGCAGCATCCTTGCTTATCTGAAACATCTAGTGGAGGAGATTAAAAAAGAGAGAGAAGGACAAAGTGAGAAAGAAAAGCAGAACCTCTGAGGCAGCCACACTGCACCGGTGTCAGGAGAGAAAAGTGTGTGTGGCAGGGGAAGCTACCGCTCGGGAGCATATTCAGAGACAAAGAAAGATTCATGTTCAAAGGTAGGTGGTCCATGCTGATGCTTGCACACTGGCATGGTTTTGTCAGGGCTCAGGGATGCTGGAGGGATCCCCTGATGTTGCTGGCATATCACTCCCTACACACGCACACACACAGAATGGTGACTTGCCAGTGCTGCAGAGAGGAGAGAGAACGTTTTCTTTAAGCCTTTTTCCTCTCGATGGCAAAATTCTGGTGTCCAGGAGAGAGCAGGGCAGGTGTGCTGGTAATGGTGAATAGCAGTCACCAAGGCTGCTCCGAAGGAGGGAAATAACCCCAGCAGCTGGCCCAAGGGTGGGAGAAACTGCAAGCTGCTTTGCAGCTGGCTTGGCCCTTGTCGATTGCAGATGGTTGCACTCTGGGCAATAGGAATGTCCTGTTCTAATCCCCAAGCATCCAAATGGGACTCAGTGAGCAGGCAAAGAAACCCAGACACGGATGAGGGCCCTTAGGCTGACATGGGATTGGAAACACATACACCTGGGCCCCAAGGCAGAGCACTCTCCAGGCTGCCTCGTGGCACAACTGTGCAAAACCCCTTTGGGACATGACGGTGGGAGACAGAGTGCAGCCAAGAGCTTGGGGGCTCTGGGGAGATTGGCAGCATGGGGAAGAGAGGTGTGTGCTGATGTGGGGCTGAGGGACAGGCATGGGAGAGCATAGCTTCCTCCTGAGGACTGACCCAGGGGTAGGACATGATCCAGGGGAATGCCCCAATGGTGAGATCAAAGAAGGTAGGTGAGGTAATATCTTGTATTGAACCAACTTCAGTTGGTGGGAGAGACAAACATTGGCGCTTGCACAGAGCTTTTCTTCAGGTCAGACCTGTCAGAGCATGGGACAGCTTTCCAAGGAAACCCCATCACCGGAGCCATTTCAACCTAGAGAATCGAGAACCCTCTTGCTGCAGCTGAGGTGGAGGGGGGGAAATGACCTAATAGTTCTTCCTCCTTCCTAGTTTCTGTATTTTCAGTGAGGCTTCAGCATGCTAGATTTCACTGCAGATTGGAGAGAGATGGGCTACAGTCTAGCCCCAGTACACCAGGTGGTTCTTAGAGGCATATTAAGGAAGGCTGCCTTTGGGGAGAATGTAGCAGCCACAAAGAGCTGGAATAAGTCTCTCTGTCCCACTCGAGATACCCTTGTCCTTAGTGGGGGGGAAAAATAAACTGATTTGTGGCCTCTTAGTCTAATGATTTAGATTGGATTGTCCTGCACTATAAATTGTTTGTCTTGTACGGACGTACATGCTGGAATAAATGGCCCCCTGGGAACCCTGGGACCTAGATAAAAATGAAAGGCATCTCTTCTAAAGCTTAGACAAGCGAGAAAAAATGATTAACTATGACATTTCTCTAGGTCTGAATTAACGAATGTTAATGTCTGCAAACCACATGGAGATTTGGCTTAAACAATAGCCACTTGTGTTTTCAGGGGCATACACTGATGTGTGGAGGGCCAGATTCTGATGTGCACACTAAGACCCTTTTATTCCACCCTGGCAGTGTAAAAGGAGCCTTAAAGTGTATGTAGGTGAAGTTAGGTTTCCGGAACAGTGTTGCCAGGACAGTGTAAGGGAGCTGTAGTGTAAATGGGAATCTGGACTATTGGGAGCTTTGCCCTTGGCTTCAGTGTCAGGATCAGGCCCTTATTGAGTGGAAGGAGATGTACAATAAAGCTATAGCTGTATTGCCTGAGTAGTAAATAGCACTTTGTTCCTAGAGGCTGGATTCTTTGTGGTTGAATGTTTCCACCCCTCACTCCTTTTGCCATTCAGACAAAGAACAGGAAGGCAGGGGGAGGGGATAAGGAGCCTTTCATATCTAGGTTACTGGTTCTAATCTTCCCCCGGGGCAGTGATGACTGAAAGTCCTTAGCATCTGATCTCCGTTCAGCGGCCTATGTGTAATGAGTTTCTGGGGCTACATCCAGCTTTGGGTGGCTGCTGTAAATATAACAGTGATGGACATACTAGATGGATGAATATTAATGATGCTGAATAGTAGCAGTCACTATCATTATTATTATTCATTTTTAGCACTTACATAGTGCTGTTCATCCATAGAGATTAATGTGTTTTAAGTGTCACAGTCACAGGGCTAGCTGCACCTCAGTTCCCTTTCCGGTCACTTTGAGTGCACCCCCTCAGTGTTCAGCCTTGTGCCCTTATTTATTCTTGAGAGGCATCTTGCAATTCTCTCACTCTTGGACCAGGATCTGGGTACAACACCCCGTCACCGTGCAGGTCTGACTGGACACCTGCGTCTCTTCCCTTGGGGAATCAGTGCTATAGTGACTAACAGCCTTCTTATAACAACCATAGGTGCCAACTTTCTCCGGCGCCCATGGGTGCCCGTGCCCCCCTCCACCCTTTGCCCCGCCCCTGGCCCCGCCCTGACTCCACCCCATCCCTGCCTCTGCCCCCATTCCAACCCCATCCCCAAAGTCCCTGCCCTAACTCTGCCCCCCTCTCTCCCCCTATTGGATCCCTTCCCCAAATCCCCACCCCGGCCCCGCCTCTTCCCCCGGCGCACTGTGTTCCCCCTCCTCCCCTCTCCCTCCCTGCCCTGCGAATCAGCTGTTTTGCGGCTCAAGCGCTGGGAGGGAGGGGGGAGAAGCAGGATGCGGCAGCACGCTCATGGAGGAGGCGGAGGTAAGCTGGAGCAGGTGGGCAGGGCGGGGCCACACCAATTTTTTTCTGTGGGTGCTCCAGCCCCGGAGCACCCACGGAGTCGGCGCCTATGATAACAACTATGTTTATTAGGCCTCTCTCACCAACAGAGTCTCACCCACCTTGCCTCTTTCTGTTTATTAGCACATGGAACTGTCAAAGTCAGATTCAGGACTCACAATTTGTCAGACCACTCGGTTTTATTAGCAAAGCGCTCTGCTATTACACCCAGATAATGTGTGAGTGCCATGCAAGGCTTAACTACTTTATTTATACAGATAAAAAGGGCAGGAACTTAACAAGATAACAAAGGGAACAGAACTGATAAGTGTACCTGGGGCTAGACACACATATCTTATTTTCTTATTAACTCTTACCAATCTGCTAATGTCCCACCATTAGCTTAGTGGACCCACTGTTCCATACCTTAATGTTTCTCTTCCTGACAACTTTATTTCAACATTCCTCATTCCTGCTTAAGGGAACATACAACATTTCTTTAATCCATTCTACTTTTACAATCTAATTCATTCTACTTTCACAGAACAAAGCATTAGAGAAAAGGATGTAAAACGGAGAGTCAGCATGTACATTTGGTCTCATCTAAGCCTATACTTCACTGCCAATTGAATGAAAGAGGCTTCGCCCTTGAGTTCCAGAAAAGAACAGACCCAACTTCCATTTTGTTGGGAAGCCAAGGAACTCTTGAAAGCCAGGCTGGACCCAGCTTGTGTCTCAGGGCTTGTCTACACAGGGACAGTCAGGAAAGCTAAGGTGAACTAACAAATGGTGTGAAGTTAAAGCACATTAGTTCAAATGCATTTAGTTCCTGTGTGGATGCTCTCATTCGGAAGGAAAGTGGCCTTAGTCCTCTGTAGCTTAATCCACAGTGAACTAAGACCACTTTCCTACTCGGACTAGGACAATCCCAGTTAGCAGGGATGTCTAGTCCCCTGCTGCAGCTCAGGAACAAGGTGCAGTGGCAGCACTTTGTGGGCTCAGAGACAGCAATATGATATTGGGGAGCATCTTGGTGAGGACTGAAGGGCCTTGGCAGAGCTGCAGGGATGCCCATGACTTGGGATATAAAGGAGAAGGATTAGCAGGTTAAGCAAAGGGAGTAGGAGAGCAGGCTGATTGAGCTCTGAATGTTTCATCTGATATCTGGACTTTCCTGGCTGGCAACAGCTTTGAGAAAGCTGGAAAAAGACACCAGCAGCCTTGAGGGATGCTTTGTCAGCATAAAAATCACAACGAGTTGTGATGTGCAGAAGAGTGACTTCCAGCTGAGAAAATCTCAGCTCAACAGCTATTGCCTCAACCTTGGGGCTACTGCAGCCTCTCTTTTGTATAAGGAGATGAGAATTGCTAGGCTGCATCAGACCAATGGTCCATCCAGCCTCCTGTCCACCCTGCACACTGGACTAATGTTGGATGCTCCAGAGGAAGGAGCAAATAACTTATAATGCACCTCCTCAGTTTAGAAAAGCAAGGAAGGATGATTTCTTCCCAACAGCCCTTTCCCCTGCAGGCAAGGACTGGATGAAGGCTAAATGGATCTCGGATCCACCAAATATTTGGGTTTCTCTTCCCCATCAAAGCTGTCAGAGGCTGTGTGGGCTGGAGCACAGGACTAAGCATCAGGAATCCACAAGTCCTGATCCTGCCTTTGCCACTGACTCACTGGGTGGCCTTGGCAAGTCATGTGAGGGACTTTTCAAAGGGCTCCTATGAGTGCTCTGGAGAAGACTTGGGCCCTCAGACAAAAGGGGTGTTTTCAAAGCAGAGTGTGGGCAGTGCCGGTTCCTTGAAAATCTGCTCTCGGCACTGGGTGCCTAAACTACATTGGGTGCTCAGGTTCAGCCTGGGGTTATCGAAACCTCTCTGCAATATGATGCTTGGCTCTCCGGGCACAGCTATTATCCCTGGCTTGGAATGTCCTTGTCTCCCTCCCTACCCTCCCAGCTCCAAGGTTCACTCAAGACACTTCTGTAATCCTCTTATGAGGCACCCATGGCCTGCTGTGACAGCACAATGACGTCAGCAATACTAGCCAATCAGGGCCCTCACTAGGCTCCCAGGTTGGGCCTAGGCGTAGAGCTGGTCAAAAGTTGGAATTTCTTGTTTGCAGGAAATGTTGACATTTTGAAATGTCTTTTCTTCTGATCTGGAATCAAAACCAAATATTTCTGAAATTTCCCACAAGACAGAAAATCTGAAAAATGTCAGTTCTGGGAAATTTGAATTTTTGAATTTTGTTTCCAAATTTCCTTTTTATTTTTATTTTATTTAAAGGGTTTTTTTCATTGTTATAGCTTTATTATTTATGCATTCAGTCATGCTATGTCGGTAGTAATATGCATTCGTACAGGCATGTTATAATATGACATCATAGCTGAAACTTTCAAAGTGTCGCACTGTTTCATTGCAACACAAAGAGGAGTTGCTTTGCTCGAGAAGAGCAGAGGTTCTAATCAGTACTAAGTAGCAGCTGCCCTTAATGAGTTTAAAAATAAAATAAAAATAGAAGATTTAAACTATGCTATGATGTCACATCATGACACGTATATCCAGACACCTCTTTCACCATGTCAGCCTCAGTGTTTCTCCCTCTGGCAGGGGGATGGGATGAGGGAGCTGGAGTAGATCAATCCTACTCTGCAGGTTTTTAATTCTTAACTTTGGTTTATTCACAGTATTTACAAGGTGGGCCTCAGGGCTGGCCTGAGTGGTTCTCGTAAGCAAAAAAACCCAACAACACAAAAGAAATACATTTCCTTGCCTCCACCTGAGCACTGCTTTGTTATGATGGCTTCTGGTGGCCAGCATTTCCCAAAATAGAAGTAAACTCAATGTTTCCCCTACAGGGAGGGGAACAATTGTCCGCCTTTTCTCCCTGCTGCTGCTTGTTTCTTTCTCTTCCCATTTCATTGGAAAGGGGATGTTAAAAGGTTACCAGTGGCCCCTAATTGGACTCAGGTGTTTCTAACTAACCCGAGGTAACCTTTTTTCAGTCCCTAGGAACTTCACCATTCTAGGATGGATATATCTGCCTTCCACCACTCAGGTCCATGTCTTCCGCCCCCAGACCCTGCAGAGACTCCTCTATGGTACAGGTACTCCGGCTTGGAGCACATTGGCACATGCCTTCCTGTGCCACTTCCGAGGGCTCTGATATGACTGGCAGCTCCTTTATTTCCATCCAAGAGATCTTCCAGGAGACCTCTCTGAGCTGCCGGTCTTCTACCAGAACCTCCTCTGGACCTGGAAGCTGGTTTTGGCGACCAGGTCCGTGGCGGCTACTAAGGGGGTAGATCTCCTCACAGAGCCCCTGCTACACAATCCCTAACTTCGTGTGCAGGTGGTGGAGTTCCAGAGATTGGTCCTGGCAGAAGTTACCAGAGTTGGAGACCTCCTGGACTACGATCAGGGAGACTGGGTGGATTCCCCGACGCTCGCTCAGCGCATGGGGCTCTCCACCCTTCGTAGCCCCCGGCGTGTACTTCAGGAGTATAGGGCAGCCTTACTGCCCACTGCTCGGGTTTACCTCGACCGGGTCCTGTGGGAGGGTACTCCTCGCCCACCCTGTACTCTGGGCCTACCGGACCTTTCCATCAGGTCCCTGCCCCATGAGTCCCCCACCTGTCCCACCCATACACCGTGACCCGGCTGCACGATTTGCAGCCAGTTCACTTCTGGACCACGCCAAGAAAACATCTGTACATGCTCGTGCTTCACATCCTTCATTTCCTCAGCTTCATGTCCTGCCCCGATACAAAGTGGCGGGACCTATTGCGACCTGTTGAGAGTGAGGAACCCCAGTGGGCCAGACTATATTCCACCCTAGTCCTAAAGCCTGCCAGGGATATTAGTTGGTGGCTCCTCCACGGAGCTGTGAGCATGGGCATGTACTTGGAACAGTTCACCCCTGTCCCCGATGCCTGCCCCTTTTGTGGCATGAGGGAGACCCTGGTGCACGTATACCTGGAATGTGCCAGGTTGCAGCTCCTGTTCTGGCTCCTTCTGAACATCCTTTTACATTTCTGGCTGCACTTTTCCCCTCACCTTTTCATATACACACACTCTATCCGTGGCCCCACAAAGTTGCAGGACCTCCTTGTCAACCTCCTTCTGGTGATGGCCAAAGCAGTCATCTACAATACCAGGGAGAGGAGGTTGGCTGATGGGGTTCTTTGTGACTGTGGGATCTATTTCTGGTCCTCCCTCCGTTCATATATCCAGGCAGAGTTCCTCTGGGCGGCGTCCGCTGGCTCCCTTGACATCTTCGAGGAGCAGTGGGCGCTGTCCAGGCTTTTCTGCTCGGTGTCCTCTTCAGATTCCCTTTCTTTGACCCTTTGACCTTCACACCTGCCCGTTACATTTTTTGTTTTCCTCGTAATTATTTGAATTCCTGGACCTTGTGGATTCTCCCCTAAGGCTGTGGAACCCAATAGGACCACTCTTACAGCTGCCAGGTCTGACTTTGTCAGTAGTAGTGCAAATTATTATATTATGCACTGTTCCACCAGCATGTCATGAAATAATGTAAACATAAAAATAAAATGCAAATGGAAAAAAAAGAAACAAAATGTCAAAATGCAGAACCAAAAATTACAAATTACAAAACAACATTTTTCCAGAATGAAAATATTTTCACTTCAAAATATTTTTTCTGCAAGAATTTTCATTGGAATCTACACATTTTTTTATATATTTTGATTTTTGACAAAAGCAGCTTTTCTGTCAGAAAATGGTTTTGATGGAAATTTTCCAACTAGCTTTGATTGGGAGCTCAGGGGGCTTTCAGAGGGGTGTTTGGTTGCCCCAAAGATGTAGTGGGGACACATGGGGGTCATTCTTAGGTTTGGGTCAATATTTTCATTAATGATTTTGATCATGGACGGAGAGCATGCTTGTAGATGACCCCAAGTTGGGAGGGATTTCAAGCACTTCGGAGGACAGGATTAGATTTCAAAATGAACTTGACAAATTGGAGAATTGGTCTTAATTCAACAAGATGAAATTCAGTAAAGATGAGTGCAAAGTACATCACTAAGGAGGGAAAAATTAAGTGCACAACTACAAACTGAGGAATAACTGGCTGGGTGGTAGTACTGGATATGGGAGTTATAGTGGATCACAAATTGAATATGAGTCAGTAATGTGATGCAGCTGTGAAAAAGGCTAATATTATGGGGTTTATTAAATAGAGTGTTATATGAAAGACACAGGAGGTAATTGTCCCACTCTTCTTGGCACTGGTGAGGCCTCAGCTGGAGTAGTATGTTCAGTTCTGGGCACTATACTTCTGGAAAAATGTGGGCAAATTGAAGAGAGTCCAGTGGAGAGCAACAAAAATGATAAAAGTTTTAAAAAACTTGACCTATGATGAAAAGTTTTTTAAAAAGGGCATGTTTAGTCTTGAGGAAAGAAGACTATGGGGAGACGTGTTAACAGTCTTCAAATATGTTATGGGCTGTTATAAAGAGGACAGTGATCCATGTTCACTGAAGGGAGGACAAGAAGTAATGGGCTTCATCTGCAGCAAGGAAGATTTAGGTTAGATCTTAGGAAAATCTTTCTAACGGTATTTAAGATCTGGAACAGGCTTCCAAGGGAGGTTGTGGTAGCACCATCATTGGAGGTTTTTAAAAACAGGCTGGATAAAGACCTGTCAGGGATGGTTTAGGTTTAGTTAGTCCTACCACAGTGCAGGGGGCTGGGATTGATGACTTCTTGAGGTCTCTTCCAGTGCTACATTTCTATGATGCTATAAGCATATGCATGGCATAGGTACAATTTCTATTCCTTAGAAGGAGCATTGTCTTCCATGTGTAGGGTGGTCCTGATTTTATAGGGACAGGCCCGATATTCAGGGCTTTGTCTTATAAAAGCACTTATTACGTCCCACCCCTGCCCTGATTTTTCACACATGCCCACCCTTTGGAAACTACTCTCCTTTAAAGACTCTCAGGGCAGGTCTACACTAAGGGCGGGGGTCGAATTAGGGTACGCAAATTCAGCTACGTGAATAGCGTAGCTGAATTCGAAGTACCCTAATTCGAACAACTCACCCGTCCAGACGCGGCGGGGTCGAACTCCGCGGCTCCCCCGTCAACTCTGCCAACTCCTTTTGCCGAGGAGTACCGGAGTCGACCGCGGCGCTTCCGGAGTTCGAACTATCGCGTCTAGATCAGACGCGATAGTTCGAACTCCGAAAAGTCGAACTCTCCGCGTCGAACCGGCAGGTAAGTGTAGACGTACCCTCAGGTAGGACACTCAAACATTGACACACACCCCCTAAATCACTGCCACTTTTGAACTTTTGGCCTTTGGGCTTGTCTGCACAGGGAAATTTACCAGTGTGGCTGTGGTGGTATAATTATGTGGCTATAGTTATAACTAAGGCTCTGTTTATGTCATGGAAGTCATGGAATCCCTGACTTCCAGAGACCTCCAGTGACATTCTCCGCTTCAGCCCCAGGGGCTGCAGGACTCTGGAGCTGACAGCCAGTGGGGCCCACCCCTGGCAGGGTTCCAGCGACAGCAGTGACAAGTGACAGGGAGCCCCCTGCAAAGTTCCAGCGACAGGTGACAGACTCCTGAAGGGACCCTCCTCAGGTTCCAGCGACGGGCGACAGATTCACTTGGGGGGCAAGGGGGGCGCCTCAGGCAAGTGGCTGGAGTGTCCCATTTTCTCTTTGGGAAATATGGTCACCCTGCAGCTCCCAGCCACCATGGCTTCTGTGAATTTTTGTTTATTGCCCATGACCTGTCCATGACTTTGACTAAAAATAACCATGACAATTTAGTTATAAATTTATACTGGTATAGTTATGCCAGTAAATTTCCCTGTGTGGAGAATCCCTTAATGACTGTACAGTGCTTTGAATGGGGAAATGTTAAGCAGTTCCTCAGTCACCCAGACCGGCTCTTCCTCTCAGACCATCTCTGTCTTGAAACACTCCTTGAAATTCTTTCTATCCGTGACTCCTTCCTAGCCTGTACACTTATTTTTGCTGCAGCCCATGATGTTGGTCATTGGTGCCTCTGGCCCATGGCATGGTGTGTGGGCCCCAGATGTCTCCTCCTCCAGAAGCAGTGGCTGCAACATGCCAAATGGTGTCATGCCACAAAACTGCTCACTTGCCACTTTGGATTGCCAGCTTCCTCAGGTGTGGGTGGGGCAGGGGAGAGCAGAGGAAACAAGAGGTGAGAGGGATTGATTTAAGGGGATAATCTGTCATTTATTATTTAGATTGGAGTAGTGCCCACAATGTGCTGAATGCTTTGCAAAGGCCAGACAAAGGAAGACACTGCCCCTGCCCTGGAAATCTAAAAACATACAAGCGAAGTGAGCGGAGTGGAGATAGGACAACAGCTTACAAAGATCATGACTGTTGTTTTTTAAAATAAACGTACTAAATTCTTTCACTTCCCTTCCAAATTCAACCCTTCTGCATTCCCCCCATACTGATTCCCAGCGCTAGTTCCAGTGTGCATACACTCCTCCCTCCCAGCAATCCCACGCGCCAGTCAGCCCCCTTCCCTCCATGTATGTGAGCAGTTCATTAATGAGATAAATCAGTGATTTAGAGAAGCAGATGATTTACTATCCCAAGCAGAGCTTTCTCTAACCCAATAAAGAAAAAGAGCCAGAGAATCCATGAAACCCAGTAAGGACTTCACTATTGTCTATCTCTTTTACATGGAAGATGGGGGAGAGAGAGATTGAGTCAGCTAGGTTCTTTCTTTGTAGGCACTGCAGAAGTAGTGGATCTTCAAGAGTACTAGAAATGAGAAGATAGTGGCCTTGTGGACCAGCTCAGAGAGGGCGTTCGTGCCTTGTGGAGAGGGTGGTATGGAAGAAAGCACAGAGATGTATGTGAGGGGGCAGACATTCCAAGAGGTGGTGGTGCTGAGGCAGTGGGGAAAGTAGAATTCATTTCGTACCCGTATGCTGCACCAACTAAAAGGGGGAGGCACATGACCTCCTCATGTGACTCTGCCCCGCCCCCAGCCTAGGCCATGTGCTCTCCCCGTCCCCTCCCCATGATCCATCCCATGTTACCTGGCGGGGGGAGAGGAAGGGGCTCTGTCCTCCTCCCCCTTTGCCGGAGACTTCTCAACCACAGGGCTCTCTGGAACTGCAGTGGCAAAAGGAGCAGACAGCAGCCCCACACCAGCAGCTCCTCTGGCGCGGCTGCACCACCCCCAGCCCTGCCCTCCAGTGGGGCTGCTGTACAGACCCCGGACAGAAGACACAGGCACACAGCTGCGTGGAAGGGCTGGGGGTGGTACAGCATGCTGGAGGAGCTGCTGGTGGCCCCACGTTCCTCCTCCTATGTCTTTCCGGTACGCCATACAGGCTATAAGTAGCTTACTGGTACAGCGGACCGGCCTGGACCAGACCAGACCGCCCTACTTGCACCACTGTGCTAAGGTCAGATAATCCGAGTGGCTGTGTTTTGGTATGGGCCGGAAAGGTACAATGTGGGTGTCAGGCTGGCCAGGGAGAAGGAGGTTACGGTGACCCAGAGAGGCGATGATGAAGGCCTGGACAAGAATTTTAGCTGGGTGGACAGAGAGAAAAGGTCAGATCTTAGAAATCTGTGGGACCCTGCCTGGATGTGTGGGCTGAGAGAGAGGGAAGTGATGAAATAATGACAACACCTTGCACTTCCCTTGTCCCTTTCATCTGAGATCCTCAAAGTGCTTAACAAATGCTAATGAAGCCTCACGATGTTCCTGTGAGCTAGGTACTATTAGCCCCATTTTTAGCTGAGCTTGCGAGGCTCTACACTGAACTTCTTTGTCTGTCTGTCTATAACATGACCATTTTGAATACTGCATTCGATCACTTCCCAAGTGTCAGGAAGGTTCTAGAGAGAGAAGGTGGGTGAGGTAATATCTGTTCTTGGACCAACTTCTCACTTTGGTTCTCTAATATCCTGGGACCAACCCGGCTACAATACTGTATACAACAGGGCGTGTTCAAGGCATCCGTGACCAGAAGCCTATTGACTTTATTGAAAATCAGAAAAACCAAAAGCAATGGAGGAGGCACAGAGCCCCTGGCATCTGGTTAGCAGAGCTACATCTTCAGCCACTTCTGTGTTAGCTGATGGCAGTCATTAACCCCTTCGAGCATAACAATACCCCTCCTCTCAGCTCTGCCCATCACCCCAATACTGTGTAAAAATGCTGACACCCTGAAAGAGAAAGAAAGAAGAAGAAGAATGTCTACACTGCCACGTATATCGGGGTAACTTATGCTGTTTAGGGGTGTGGAAAAAACATCCCCCTGAGTGATGTAAGTTACAGCCACATAAGCCCCTGTGTGGACAGCACTATGTCGGCAGGAGAGCTTCTCCCACCAACATAGCTACCGCCGCTTGCCGGGGGTGGAGTAATTATGTCACTGGGAGAGCTCTCTCCCACCGGCATAGAGCGGCTACTTGAGAGATCTTACAGCGGCACAGCTGCATTGGTACGGCTGCGCCACTGTAAGCTCTCTAGTGTAGACATGGCTGGGAGGGACCTTTGACCTTAGTCCATCCTGTGCTTTGCTGCACATTAGGCTGCCCACATTTGCCATCCTTGCCTGTCAACTGCCCTTCTCTCCAAATCTTCCCATTTCATGTTGAGGTGCTTGATGTGGTTCAGAACTGTTCATTTCCATGTTATTTGCAGTCTTCCTCTCTTTCTTCTTGCGTTTTCTGGCTTCCATTCAAGGGCGGTATTTGGTAAGTGTTCTTTTTCCATTCTCAGCACATGTCCAAGCCACTGATGTCTTCTTTTGTAGATTATTTGTGAGAGGGTGCCTTGTCCAGTCACTTTTCTGACTTTTTCATTCATCTTCCTATCTCTATATGTTATTCCCAATATTCCTCTCAGACATTAGTGATGAAATGTATCCAGCTTTTGCATAGCTTTCTTGGTAAGTTGCCATGTCTCACTGCTGTATGTGATGGCGATAACAATTGCTTTGTACACGTTCAATGTGGGGACTCTCCCTACCAGCCACATTCAAAAAATTGAACGTGGCTGGTAGGGAGAGTCCCTGAAATAGAGGGGGATTGGAGGGTGGCACAGGGAGTCTGTGCGGGGAATGGATGGATACAAGGAGCCACTGGGGTGCAGTGAGCTCTGCCTACGCTAGCTACAAAGCGGGTAACCCCATATAGATAGAAGAACAGGCACAGAGAGGTTAAGTGACTTGCCCAGAGACATGCGGTGAGTCTATAGATGAGTAAGAAATAGAAGCTGGATCTCTGGCTTCCCATGCTCCTGCTCTGATAATTAGCCTGCACACTCAGTCTCTCCTTAAAAGAACAAGAAAGTGACAGGTAAGGAGGGCTATGATAGCAGAAATAGGGTGTTATATTTAGGTAGGGCCGCCTTTTCAAAAGTGCTCCCGGATTTTGGGTGCCTTCATTGTCAAGTACCCACAATTAGGGAACACTTGGAAATGTAGACCTACATATTAAAAACCATATGGTTAAACCTACAAGACCATCTAGCAGCAGGAAACGTAGACGGAGCGAATGTACATTGCTGATGTTGAAGGGGCTGATTCTGGGGACATTTCTAGGTCAAAGGGGCGGGCATTCCACTGCCTTGGGGCCACAGAGGCAATGAGACAGATGTTTTCCCTCCTGTCCCCCCTGCACATGCCATGCTCTAGGGGTCCCAACCCTTGGAGCTCCCAGGATGCAATGGTGTATAACATGGAGCCAGAGCCCCAGAAGGTTAACTGTCCAGTAGGGGCCGTAAAGCTCAAATCTGTAACCTAATTCATGCCCAGCAAGCAGCCAGTGACACACACGTCCAAGACCCAGCACTAGAGAAGGGCAGAGGGAGATTACTAGTGGTGCCACCTGAATGACAGTTCTCCCCGCTTTCTCCCGGGCAGGGTCAGCAGACAACAAGATTGAGGCAGCTATGTCTGAGCTGGTGCCGGAGCCCCGGCAAAAACCAGCAGTGCCAATGAAACCTGTTGGCATTAACTCCAACCTGCTGGGCTACATTGGGATCGACACCATCATTGAGCAGATGCGCAAGAAGACCATGAAGACGGGCTTTGACTTCAACATCATGGTTGTAGGTAGGAGGGGTCATGAAGGCCTACGGAGCCTTTGGAGGGCATAGAGAGAAGCTTTGCTGGGCTTTGACTTCACTCTCACAGGCACAAGTACAAGAGGTTATAAGGGTACAGGGGATCATTGGGAGTATGGGTGAAGGACAGATGCTTTAATATCAGGCCATGCCTAGTTCCAGTAGATCCCTAGTCCCTGTCCTTGTGATTTTCCCTTAAGGTACTTATGAAGGGCAAGAAGATCCCGCACACCCGACCTGGCAACTTCCCTGGGTTTAAGTTCTTCAGCGTATTGTCAGGGCAGAGCTGTGGTAAATGCTACATTCTTCCCCTTTACGTTTATCAGGTCAAAGCGGGCTGGGGAAATCAACACTGGTGAACACCCTCTTCAAATCCCAAGTTAGCCGCAAGTCTTCAGGCTGGAACCGTGAGGAGAAGATCCCTAAGACAGTGGAGATCAAGGCCATTGGGCATGGTAAGAACCAGGAAAAGTATCCCGAGGACCACCAGTACTGGCTGAAAAAGCGTAGGAGTGCTGGTGTCTTAGAACAGTCATGTCAAGGACCTTTTACTAGGGCTGCATGGAAAACCAGAATTCATGATTTAGTTCCACATTAAGATGTAACCGAGACCTTTCCAAATTTTTGGGAGAGGGAGAGAGAGACCCTGACCCACTCCCACTAGCCAGTAGCCTGGTGGTTAGGGCACTCATCTGGGAAGTGGGAGACCTAGGTTCAAAGTCCCTGCTCTGAAAGAGGCACGAACTATCTCTCGCTTCTGTGGTGGTGGAAAAGGCAGAACATCATCGTTCCCACAACATGTGTCAGAGAAACCGATCTCGAGGGAGATCATAAGGTCTTTCCTTCTTTCTTCCCCAGTCATTGAAGAAGGTGGTGTCAAGATGAAACTGACGGTAATTGACACCCCCGGGTTTGGTGACCAGATCAACAATGAGAATTGGTGAGTGTCTGACCTCCCCATCTATCTTCCCCCGCTCTCTGTTTGCCTTTTGGGTGGCTGACCTACCCATAGGGCTGGGGATACAGAAGAGTCAGCACCCAGCATGGTCCATGCTCTAAGATGGACCCCACAGTAACTGACAGTAAACAGGTCAGTATGAGCTCAGCTCCAGGCTGAGTCAGCACAGCAGGATGGGATGTTGATGTTCCTTCTGATTCAGTTATGAACCAGTCCTCAGCATGGGACTGGGGGTGCTCTGTGGCTCCAGTTGTTTTCTTTCATACAAGATGTATTAGTTACAGATCCCATAGTAAATCTGAGAAGAATAAAGATGTTAGAATAGCGTCCTGCCAAACTCCAATCTGGATAATGGTATTCGGGGCTTCCAAAGGGATGTGATATTATTCTTCTCTTCCTTGCTTGAGGCCTGAGCCTGATCCAAAGCCCATTGATGTCAGTGGAAATATTCCTATTGCCTTCAATGGGCTTTGGATCAGGCCCATATACTGCTGTGAAATGTTGCTGTGAATTGTTAAACTGCCAACACATTCCGCTCCAGAGGTGGCTGCACTTCAGTGGCAGGTGACATGATTCTTATATACACAGCTTATAGAGTGTTTGGGATCCTACTAGATGAAAGAAGCTCAGGAAATGTTAAATCCTTATCATTATTATTTCATTTGTTTTACTTAGGCATACACATGCTATAAAAGAGTGCCTATCGCTATGCTCTAGGACCCTAGGCATAACTTAAAAACTCAACAAAATTCACACCCCAAGTGTAATTTTGGTGCAGCAGTGCAGTCAGTATAATCCACTACCAGCAAACCAGGCAACACATCCATCTCAAGTCCCCCTCCCAGTCCAACAGTCCCCCCTCCCCCCCCAGCTTGCAATCCCCTGCTCCCCTCCCCCCCCAAATTCAGCAGATTCTGCCTATTTTGGATCAGAGTAAGGCAAATTCCAAAGTCACGGGGGGCCCTCACAGAGAATGCCCTGCCAGCAGCCCCTTTCCACATATGCCACTGGGGCTTCAGCTTGAGCACCTCCGCTGATCAATAACCCTGGCAGGATCTGATCAGGCTAATGGATGATCCCCTCCCACCCTGTAAACCCTCTTAGTTCCTGTAAGTGCCAGAGGCACTATATGTATGAAGCATGAAGAAGAAATGTGCCTCTCTCTCTCTCTGACCTTCACAGCTGGGAGCCCATTGAGAAATACATCAATGAGCAATATGAAAAATTCCTGAAAGAGGAAGTGAATATTGCAAGGAAGAAACGAATCCCAGACACGAGAGTCCACTGCTGCCTCTACTTCATCTCCCCCACGGGTCACTCGTACGTATCCCGCTGCTGACTGTTTCATCTCTCCCACTCATCACTTATATGTATCCTATCTCATCTATATCTTACTGCACCTCTACTTTAGCTCCCCCTATGGGCCAGTCATATGTATCTCACTACTCCCTCTCCTTAATGTCCTCCACGAATCTCATCCGGTATCCTATCCCACGCATCACTCCTATATACATCCCACTCTGCCTCTTTCATCTCTCCCATGGGTCATGCGTAGGAATCCCACTGTTGTTTGACTTTTCCCTACTGGGCCGGAGACTTGGAAGGCTGTACAGAAAAGCATTAGAATGGGATAGACAGGCCAGCTCTCCCCATAGGTTTTTGGTTTTTTTTCTAGGCATTGAGTGAGGAGGAAGGAGGAGAAGAGATCTAATGGGAGCATTTCTTGGGGGATACACAGGAGAGCTCTCCCTTCTCCCTCTCATCTGGACTCTGGGAGGGGGAAGAGCAGAGCCAGCGTTAAGGGTGATGTGGTAAAATGACTCTCACTTATTCCTTTTTCCCGGGCTGCAGCTTGCGACCCCTGGACCTAGAGTTCATGAAACATCTCAGCAAAGTAGTAAACATCATCCCTGTTATCGCTAAGGCAGACACCATGACCCTGGAAGAGAAGACTGAGTTCAAACAAAGGGTGAGTACCACCACGCCTCTGTGGAATGAGTCTTTCCCAGCCTCACCTGTCCTGGCAGGAAGGTGAGAAAGGTGGTTGTATCCTTCAGACTGGGATTATATTGTCTAGACCATTCAGATATCCTGGTGTTTCCCCTCATGGTTCAGAACAGCACTCAGCTGCTGCCATGGGATACAATATTGGATTCTCCTCCACTGACAGAGTCCAGCTATCGTGGAACCTTAAAACAGGACCTGGTTCTGTGTCAATGTGGGGCATGCGCGATGATCTGGGTGTGCTCATATGGCAGAAGATTGCCTAAATTGTTCAGACTAATATGGGGAAGGCCACCTTTCCAGCTGGTAGGATATCACAGAAATTCATTTCTTTCCAAAGTTGCTGTACATTCCTGACAATATGGCTTTATCCAAGAACACACTCGTCCTTTAAATGAACCTTCGCAAAACATGTGCCCACAGCAGGTCAGAGCTGACATTAGCATGTATCTGTGCTAGTGAACCCTACCTCTGAACTCAGACTAATCAATAGGAGAATGTACCTTCCTAGCCCAAATGAGCCCAAGGAAATGATAAACTAAGACCACAAAGAATAGTGCTGAATGGTCTGCTGGGGCACCACAATGGAGAATTAAAAATGGGTGGATCTTTTGGTGAACTGAAATCTACTAGAGATCACCCTGGGCAAAAACTAACTGATGGGATGCATCTATCGTGGAAGAGCAGCTGTTTCTATGCTGAAGTCTCTCAAAGGGCATCTGTCACAGTGATGGCAAGGGTTTCACACCTGTGCTGTGACCTGCCAAAATGTCTTTCTGCTGATCCCTGTTGTGACTGGGTTAATAATCCTTCATAACCCTGACCCATGGGGCCAGTGAATAAAATCCAATCTCTTGCCTGCACTGCTGTGTGTCACAACTGTATCACACACTCCTTCAGGAGTATTCCTTGCAGGCACCTTCCCTTTGAGAATGTTGCAGCAAGAATGTAATACCACTGCACCCTGCTGTCTGCCATAATTCAATGCTTGCACTGCTTTTTACTTTCCAATGTTTCCCTGCCCAGGTGCGCAAAGAACTGGAGGTGAATGGGATCGAGTTTTACCCCCAGAAAGAGTTTGATGAGGACCTGGAGGATAAAACAGAGAATGACAAAATCAGGGTAGGACACACCATATCATGAGAGAGTACTGAGGAGTGGTTAGATTTCACTGAGTGCAGAATGGAGATAAATCACTCTAGTTTTCAAAGTGCTTTGAGATCCTTGGATGAAAGATGCTATAATGCAAAGGATTATTATTACTGTTTATATCCAGTAGGGAGGATGGGTTCTCTTATCCTTTCTAATTTAATTTGCATTGTCTCCATTCATTATCACCATAAAGTGCTGTGATTGTTGAATTTAAGAGGACTGTTTGTTTCACTTCATCTTGCTGGACACTGGGTTTGGGCTGGGTTTAACTTCCCATGTGAACTGTTGCTATTTAAACCCAGTTTGACCCCTCAAACTCTTATTTTTGGAAGTCTCCCAAGTAAACATTTGATCATATTTCCCCTTCACGTCAATCATCATTGCAGCCATCTCCTGTAGAAATGCTGGGGATATCTGCAGACCAACCTCTAGGAAGCTGGGGACATCTGTAGAAGACATGTAGGGCTTTTCCTTTTGGGGGTTTATGAATTTCACTTGCAGGGGGGTTATTTTTAGCAATTTTTGAGTTTTGTGTAGATGTCAAAAATCAGTGGTTTTGGGGATTTCTCTATGTATATACTTAGGCTTTGCAGAATTAGATTTTTTATTTTTTCATAATTTTGATGGATAATATCAGAGTTTATTTTTAAGCATTTTTTTCAATTAAAATTTTCACAGTGGGCGAAATTGAGGTGCTGGTCAGATGATAGGGAAGATAGGACAATAATTATTTAATGACAGTAGATGTTGAGATGCAAAAAGTTAAAGCTTTATAACTGTTCAAACACAAATTGTCAATATCACATGTCAAAATATAAAAAGTAAATATCCTTAAATCAAACCCTAGTAAGTTCTCAAGCAGCATTTTTCTTACTTTGTCTATCTGTAAATTTCAATTATTATCAGAGGAAATAGTTTTCATCAGTTTGTGTGTCCCTTAAATTGATGTTTACCTACTTTTACCAATAAAAATCTAATTCTTCCATGCCTATATATATTTGTGATACAGCATGGCCAGAGGGCAGCAGGAGAGGGTTAGAAGGGAGCCTTATTCCCTGTAAGGGGAAGAAAGTTTGCTATAGATTAACTAGACCACCTGAAGTCAATTAGAGCACCTGCAGTCAGTCACATGATAAAAACCCCTGCTTCAAGTGGAAACCAGTGGAAGCCTGGGGGACTTCCCGTATAGCAAACATTAGATACGGTAGAAGGGTATCCCAGTCTTTTCCATCCTGTGCTACCACCTTCCGGATCATACTTTTAAGGGTACGATTAAACCGCTCGACTAGTCCATCTGTTTGTGGATGGTAGACTGAGGTCCGTATGGCCTGGATGCGGAATAGGGCACATAAGTCCTTCATTAATTTTGACATGAAAGGGGTTCCTTGGTCTGTCAGGATCTCCTTAGGGATGCCCACTCTGGCAAAAACCTGTAATAGTTCTTTTGCTATTGCCTTGGATGTGGGGTTTCTTAAAGGAATGGCTTCTGGATATCGCGTGGCGTAATCAAGGATGACTAGTACGTTTCGGTGGCCCCGTGCCGATCTTTCCAGTGGGCCCACTATGTCCATGGCTAGCCTCTCGAAAGGGACTTCAATAATAGGCAAAGGTACTAATGGGGCCCGCAAGTAAGGTCGAGGGCTATAACCCAGGACCGGACAGCTAGCTGGGGTTGAAAGCACCACTCAACTTGGGTGACAGAGTTTTGTGTGTGGAAGGGAGGAGAGTTAGGGGCAACACCTGAGTAAAAGGCCAAGTTAACTCTGCAGTGGAGACAAACTCCCTGAGTGCATCTCCTCAGGTGATAGGTACAGGCAAAAGGCCTATCTCGTGGAATCATGTGATTCTTCCACTCTGAGCCTGGGACGTGGGCACAATGCTCCATGTATAGCAACCTCTTATCACCCTGTGATACAGTGACCTGCAGCCTCCTTAAAACAACATATAGCTCATGGAATGGGGCACTAGAGAAAAAAAGTAGGATTTTAAAATAACAAACAGCCTACCTGCACGTCTGTCCTACCTAGAGTCCTACCATACCATACTGGTAGGCCCAAAACCTAGGTAGGCCTAGCTTCTTCAGACACCCCCATGGGTTCCTGTGTCTGAGTCTTTTCAATCTCATGCACCCCCTTGCAGCTCCAAGACAGTGTCCTTGTTAACACGTCCCCCCCACACACACCCACACATACTCCCGAGCTCTTTGCTTGCAGGAGGCTTGGTCAAGTGTTGGTGGCTTTTGCCCTCTGGTTGAAAAAGTTTCATACCCTGGCAGGAGACTGAGTTAGAGTTGTCAGAGCAAACAGTTCTGGCATTGTCCCGTTAGGATTCATAGGTGACCATCTTGAGCCAGCTTCTCTTTCCTTCTGGGAACCACCCCAGAGAGACCCCTGGGGAGAAATACTTACACCAAAATATGAGTGCAGCAAACACCAGGCCAAAGTCAGGCCAGCATACAGTATTAATAAATGATTTTAGAGAGCTCCATATTCATCACTCCTATGATTCAAAAATGCCGGTCACATCTGAAGACTCACCTAGAACAATACTGCACCCATCTGCAGAACCCATGGAATCACTGGGAACCTCTGCAGGCTCAGCTCTGGCAACAGCTGTAAACAACAGTTGAAATGCTAGGGATATTGTCATAGTCTGCAGTGGCCAGTCATTGGATGGTCATTGGCAGTGAGTGCCTCTTGTCCTGCAGAAGACCGTATGCTGGAGGGAAGAGGGTAACGGGGAAGGGTGGAGAGAGAGGAGTAGTACTATGGCCGATATCTCATTGTTGTCTAGTGCGCAGAGGAACAGCTTGACTAGGCCTGTCTACCTGTCTATCTCCAGCAGGAAAGCATGCCGTTTGCAGTGGTGGGCAGCGACAAGGAATACCAAGTAAATGGCAAAAGAATCCTGGGCAGGAAAACTCCCTGGGGCGTCATTGAAGGTAAACAGGTCCATCCTTCTGAGATGGATGTATCTACCTAGGCTCAGGCACGCAAAGCTCCAGGTACGCGGCAGAGCTCTACCCCTCGCACCTATAGTTAAACATATTTTTTAATCAAAATAAAATATATTTTCAAACACCTCTGCTGAGGGGAATTGGAGCTACCATTGTGGTATCACCAACTGGCAGGGTATTGCTGCCACTCTAGAATATGAAAGGTGCCACGTTGGGGCCCATGAGGTCACCTCACTTTTCAAGTGAACCCTCCCTTGTGGTTTTAAGAACTGACAAGCCCAATAGACTGCATGTTATGCACATATAGCACTATACGCCCTGTTTGAAATATAAGATCTGTGCCTGTCTGCCCACTGCCTTGACAACCATCCCATGTGCTGTACTAATGAAGGATTTTTTTAACACCCCATTCCCCAATTTTCTCTGTTTACAGTGGAAAACCTCAATCACTGTGAATTTGCCCTACTTCGAGATTTTGTCATCAGGTGAGGTCAGCGGTTATGCAACTGTTTATTCCTGATGAGAAGAGCTACAGTACTTACTGAACGGACTTTCAGATAGAATTTCCTAGTGACAAAAGCCATGATAATGGAACAGTCTCCAAATGGATGAAAGTCATATTTCTTGAGACAATTCAAGCTGGGCTGACTACTATAGGGAACAATCTTAAATTAAATAATGGACAGGGCAACCTAGCTGGTCTTTAATGTCTATGATTGCTATGCCAACAAGGGGGCTAGTTGTGATGGTGCTTGGGTGATGTGGATGGCCTGTGTGACAAGGAACTGGAGTGAGACCCTCCCCCATGCCCCATTATGCAAACACACAATAGATGGGAACACTTTTTAGTTGCTCCTGACTTAGGGCTGAGTTGGACTCAGTGACAAAGAGGGAAAGACTCTTTAGTCCATTCCCAATCCCCAGACCGTTTAGTCCTCCTGATTTGGGGATGGATTAGAATTGACCAAGAGATAAAAAGCTCCATATCCCCAATCTCCAGTTCCCCTTCTCTCAAGTTCATATATGGATTGAAGCCCTTTCAGGAGAACTGACACCTGTCCGAAATTCTGTGGGCAAGTCCCATAGTTTGAAGGCGCTGGAACTATGGGTGCCAGGGGTGCTGCCACATCCCTTGGCTTGAAGTGGTTTCCATCATATCCAGAGATTACAGTTTGGTTCAATGGCTCTCAGCATCCCCACTATACAAATTGTTTCAGCACTCCTGTAAGGGTTCCTTCCCCACTCTGAACTCTAGGGTACAGATGTGGGGACCCGCATGAAAGCCTCCTAAGCTTATTTCTACCAGCTTAGGTTAAAACCTGGTAGGCTGCCACCATCAAGTGATTTAACAAGAAACAGGGAAAGGACCACTTGGAGTTCTTCTTCCCCTAAAATATTGCCCCAAGCCCTTACACCCCCTTTCCTGGGGAGGCTTGAGAATAATATCCTAACCAATTGGTTACAAAGTGATCAAAGACCCAAACCCCTGGGTCTTTGGACAATGGAAAAATCAGTCAGGTTCTTAAAAGAAGGATTTTATTAAAAAGAAAATGTAAAAATCATCTCTGTAAAATGAGGATGGAAAATAACTTTACAGGGTAATCAGATTCAAAGAGCCCAGAGGAACCCTCTCTAGCCTTAGTTTCAAAGTTACAACAAAACAGGGATACCTCCCTCTAGCAAAGGTAAAATTCACAAATTGAGAAAACAAAGATAAGCTAACACGCCTTGCCTGGCTGTTACTTATAAGTTTGAAATATGAGAGACTTGTTCAGAAAGATTTGGAGAACATGGATTGATGTCCGGTCCCTCTTAGTCCCAAGAGCAAACACCACCAAAACAAAGAGCACAAACAAAAGCCTTCCCCTCCCCCCCCAAGATTTGAAAGTATCTTGTCCCCTTATTGGTCCTTTGGGTCAAGTGTCAGCCAAGTTACCTGAGCTTCTTAACCCTTTACAGGTAAAAGGATTTTGGTGCCTCTGGCAGGGGTGGCTCTATGTATTTTGCTGCCCCAAGCACGGCAGTCAGGCGGCTTTCAGCAGCATGCCTGCTGGAGGTCTGCTGGTAACGTGGATTCGGTGGCATTCCTGCAGGAGGTCCGCTGGTCCCACGACTTCAGCATACCCGCCGCCGAATTACTGCCAAAACTGGAGGACCAGCGGACCTCCCGCAGGCATGCCGCCAAAAGCCGCCTGACTGCCACCCTCACGGCGACTGGCATGCTGCCCCTCACGGCTTGCTGCCCCAGGCACGTGCTTGCTGCACTGGTGCCTGGAACCACCCCTGGCCTCTGGCCAGGAGGGATTTTATAGTATTGTATACAGGAGGGTTGTTACCCTTCCCTCTATAGTTATGACAACCCCTGTTTGAAGGTAATCTCTATGCCCTATAGAGTAACAAGGTAGGTTTTTTTTAAGAAGCCCAATGTAAATATACATCAAAGTTAAAAACCAATCCCCTGTATGCTTCCTGTTGTCATGGTGTTTTGGCATCTGGGAGTGATGAAACCTCAGATTGTGACACAGTGATGTCATGGTGACATCACAATATTGCATTGTTTGTCCCTCACAACAAATTCCTAATGCTGGTACCACCTAGCTGTCACTGTTGGACTTTCCCCAAATCTTTCAATAAAAGGTGGTCAAAGTCCAGGTGTTTTCTGGCGGTTAGTGACTTGTTGGAAGGAGTTGTGGCTGTGGGGACTCTTCCAGGGGGGCTGGTGACGACAGCACAGCTACTGTGGGCTCCACTGCACTACTGACCAGATGCATCATGGGGAAGTTTTACCTTCTTTGACGCATCATGTATTAACTGCTGCTGGAAGATTGATGAACCAGTTGTCTTAACTGATACAACAGGATGCAGAATAGCTGACTCAATGGACCATTGATTGATCTGATCTGGTGTAGCAGGAGACAGCATATTGCACTGATGAGGCCAATGATCTGAGCCAGTGTGACATATCCTGTGTGCCTATTTTATTTTGTTGACTGATGCAGTTTCAATTGGCTAACGTATTATGGCCTCCATAAAAAATGAATATCCTGTTCATTGGCCAGCCAGACTGAAGAAACCATCCCATTTATCTTAGCAAATAAAATAGACCCAGAAAGAATAACATTGACCCAGCAGATTATTTTTCTTATCCTCCTTCTGTCTCCCTCTGCTTCCTGCAGGACCCACCTCCAAGACCTAAAAGAAGTGACGCACAACATCCACTATGAGACCTACAGGGCCAAGCGGCTGAATGACAATGGGGGGCTCCCCCCAGTGACCACCGAGACAGAGGAGAACCACGAAAGTAATCTGTGAATCACTCCTCCCACTGTCTCGATATTACAACCTGTCCCAGCTACCCTTGACTTTACTGTAGGCCTGTCTCCAAAGCATGTGGCACATCCTTTCTGTGTGTGTATGTATGGGAGAAGGAGCAGGGGCACACCTCTCTCCTTCCTAGAATGTCGTCATTCTTGTTTTTTTGCACAGCAGGCTGTTTGTTGTCTTCCCCTCTCTCGTGTTCTGTGGTTCAGTTGCATGTCTTGGTTGTGGGAAGTAGTGGAGGGAATGCTGGGAGATTTGATTTCTGGGGTTTGGGGACGATGACTTGGTTCTGTGTTTGCACATTTGAAAAGCATAGAAAGACTCCAAAGACAGACAGATTGATCAATGAGCACAGTGCCTTCTGAATGGCAGTGGCACTGGAGAGTGGAGTTCCCTGGTGTGGATGGGAAAGATAGGCGGTTGATTAGGGGGAGTGATAGGTGGCTATGGCATATCCCCTTTTCTCACTGAGGCCTGTTAAGAAAGGGAAGTGGGGGGGGGGGTTAGTGGTAATTTGTGGCTGGGAGGAGAGCATATTATCATATTTTCCAGTCCATGTTCTAACTGGAAGATGGGTGGTGGTGGGAAGTGAGCACAAATTAGATCTTGGACCTTAGGGTTTCATTGTAAGATCTAGAAGCTGTTGTTTTACCTTCCCATCGCAGGTGTCTGGGAGGGGAGAGATGACGAAAAATCAGGAACACTAATTGAGGGACAAATCCTGAGGTCTTCACTCAGGGCTATGGTGACCAGACAGCAAGTGTGAAAAATCAGGACAGAGGGTGTGGTGTAATAGGAGCCTATATAAGAAAAAGACCCCAAAATTGGGACTGTCCTTATAAAATTGGGACATCTGGTCACCCTACTCAGGGCCAAATAGTGGCATTTAACCACTGCCCTGGAATTGGCAGGGTGTCTCCCTGCCCCAGCCTGGGTAGGCTGCCCCATCTTCTAGGATACTTCAGGTTGCTGCCCCCAATGTGCTTGGCCCACTTTGCAAGCCAGTGCAAAGGGTGAGGAGAACAGGCCCAGACATATCTCTATTGCTTCCCTTCCTGTGGGGCAACATACACCTGCTGGGACACAGCAGAGGAGCAGGCTCTGTACTCTCCTGCAATTGCGAATGCCCCTTGCACAACACACAGGGTAGGCTCCTTGTGTAGTCACCCATGCAAGGGCCACCCCTAATCTGGCCCCCAGGAGTTTACTCAGGCAGAACTCTCACTCAGTTTTTACCCAGTATTTACTTGGACAAACTTGTCTCTGAAACCATGGGAGATGTGCCTAAGTAAAAAAATGAATGAGGGCCTTGGACTGTGCCCTAGAGTTAATCACTTGAAACTATGCCAATACCAGTAAGCATGAGTTGCACGTACTAATGTGAACATGAGACCATCCCTTCTTCTTTCCTTAGCACAAAGAGCTGGGTTCACTGGAACTAGCTCATGGACAAACTGGGCAGAATTTTGGCTGGCCTGCTGGGCTTGGGTCGTGATCCCCTCTATACCCATCAGTTCTCGGCACATCTCACTAGTTAGTTATTGAGGACATCAGAGGCTGTGTAGAGGGGGAGAAATATGTGCTAAGGGAGGGTGAATGAGAAGGGAAAAGGGACATTGGCAGCAGAGAGGAAATCATCTTTCCCAGCACTGGAGTGACTTTCCACACAAGAATACCTCCTAATTCTGTTGGGAAACATCATGGGATCCCTTTATCTGCTGTATAGGGATTCTGCTTTTAGGGAAGGAGGAGAGAAAAATACATATGACCCTTGCCCCCCTGGCCAGGGCCACCCATTTTTGACATAGTGTTTGATACCAGTCCTTGAGCAAGTGAGAACTGTGGATACCTTGTGAGGTTCCTTGCAGATTTTCTACACTGGGAACCTTTCCACTGGCTTACCCTGGGGCCCAGAGCCTCTACTGTGCTTTTAGATCCTTTGGGATGAAATGTGGGCATTATAGAGATGTAAAGTTCATATCTTATTTAATTGCTTTATGAAGAAATGCTTTTTAATCCCCTGGATTTCTTGCACTAGGGATCCCTTTCCCCTTCCCAGTCACAGCTATATCATTCTCCAGCTGTCAAACAAATGTGGTCAGTCTCTGCACAACTTCCAGATGTGAATCGTGACTGCTTTATCAGTTTCCTCCTCTGATCTTCCAGGAGATGGCCTGGTATTTGATTAAGGGACTTGTCTCTCTCTCAGCACTGAGTCTGAGCCCTAGATTAGGAGTAGATGTAGTCACTGAATGGTTATATCAGTTTTCTTAACACTAAGGCCTCTACTTCGTATTTTATCTGTGGAGAACAGCATTACATAAGAACGGCCCTACGTCAGACGAACGGTCCATCTAGCCCAGTATCCTGTCTTCCGACAGCGGCCACTGCCAGGTGCCCCAGAGGGAATGAACAGTGACCCATCCCCTGTTGCTCATTCCCAGCTTCTGGCAAACAGGCTAGGGACACCATTCCTGCCCATCCTGGCTAATAGCCATTGATGGACCTATCCTCCAATAATTTATCTAGTTCTTTTTTGAATCCTGTTATGGTCTTGGACATAACAACATCCTCTGGCAAGGAGTTCCACTGGCTGACTGTGCGTTATGTGAAGAAATACTTCCTTTTATTTGTTTTAAACCTGCTGCCTATTAATTTCATTTGGTGACCCCTAGTTCTTGTGTTATGAGAAGTAGTAAACAACACTTCCTTATCTACTTTCTCTACACCAGTCATGATTTTATAGACCTCAATCATATCTCCCCTTAGCCATCTCTTTTCCAAGCTGAAAAGTCCCAGTCTTATTAATCTCTCCTCGTACGGAAGCCGTTCCATACCCCTAATCATTTTTGTTGCCCTTTTCTGAACCTTTTCCAATTTCAATATATCTTTTTTGAGATGAGGTGACCACATCTGCACACAGTATTCAAGATGTGGGCATATCATGGATTTATATAGAGGCAACATGATATTTTCTGTCCTATTATCTATCCCTTTCTTAATTATTCCCAGCATTCTGTTCGCTTTTTTGACTGCTGCTGCACATTGAGTGGATGTTTTCAGAGAACTATTCACAATAACTCCAAGATCTCTTTCCTGAGCGGTAACAGCTAATTTAGACCCCATCATTTTATATCAATTCTTGGGATTATGCTTTCCAATGTGCATTACTTTGCATTTATCAACATTAAATTTCATCTGCCATTTTGTTGCCCAGTCACCCAGTTTTGAGAGAGCCTTTTGTAGCTCTTTGCAGTCTGCCTGGGTCTTAACTATCTTTAGTAATTTTGTATCATCTGCAAATTTTGCCACCTCACTGTTTACCCCTTTTTCCAGATCATTTATGAATATGTTGAATAGGACTGATCCCTGCACAGACCCCTGGGGGACACCACTATTTACCTCTCTCCATTCTGAAAATTGACCAATTTACTCCTACCCTTTGTTTCCTATCTTTTAACCAGTTACCAATCCATGAGAGAACCTTCCCTCTTATCCTGTGGCAGTTTATTCTGCGTGAGAGCCATTGATGAAGGACCTTGTCAAAGGCTTTCTGAAAATCTAATTACACTATATCCACTAGATCCCCTTGGTCCACATGTTTGTTGACCTCCTCAAAGAATTCTAGTAGCTTCATGAGGCACGATTTCCCTTTTCTAAAACCATGTTGACTCTTCCTCAACAAATTATGTTCATCTATATGTCTGACAATATTGTTCTTTATTATAGTTTCAACCAGTTTGCCTGGTACTGAAGTCAGGCTTACAGGCATGTAATTGCCAGGATCACCTCTGGAGCCCTTTTTTAAAATTGGTGTCATATTAGCTATCCTCCAATCATCTGGTACAGAAGCTGATTTAAATGATAGGTTACAGACTACAATTAGTAGTTCTGCAATTTCACACTGGAATTCCTTCAGAACTCTTGGGTGAATGCCATCTGGTCCTGGTGACTGATTGCTGTTTAATTTATCAATTTGTTCTAAAACCTCCTCTAATGATACCTCAATCTGGGACAGTTCCTCAGATCTGTCACCTAAAAAGAATGGCTCAGGTTTGGGAATCTCCCTCACATCCTCAGCCGTGAAGACCAATGCAAAGAATTCATTTTGTTTCTCTGCAATGGCCTTATCGTCCTTAAGTGCTTCTTTAGCACCTCGATCGTCCAGTGGCCCCACTGGTTGTTTAGCAGGCTTCCTACTTCTGATGTACTTTAAAAAAATTGCTATTACTTTTTGATTCTTTGGCTAACTCTTCCTGCTTTGGAGCGGAGTCTCTAACACTGAAGCCCAAGCATTCCTCTTTCTAGCTCAGCTGTTTAGAATGCAGCGAGACTGACAAAGATGGCAGAGAGCTGCTGGAATCACTCCAACCTGATGACAAGTGCAATGAGTTTGGTGATTTTTGATCCTAAGAGGATGCAGGTCCCATGATTAGTGGTCATCCCTTAGTAGCAGAAGAGCAGTAGGTCACATCTGAGATCCGTTTGCAGTGCTGAGTCATCCAGCATGGCAACCAGCAGAAAGAGCTGCAGGTCAGGACGGAGGTGTTCTGGAAGAGCTGCAGCAGCAGGGTGTGTTGCCGTTGAGGTATGCTGGCAGAACAGCGTGAAGCCCAGGACTGGAAGAGCAGGGAGTGCTCTAGAAGTGACATGCATTAGCAGAGCTGCGCCAGAAAAGCCTGCGCTGGGTCTGTGGTGTTAGCTAGTGCTGTCACTGCAGGCCAAAGGGCTCTTCAGCATCGCTCTTGTCTGTCCATACAGATCAGCCATTCTCAACATAAAGGCCCCATCAGCCCTGCTCTGTCCATCCATCCATATCAACTCCTCCCAGCTCCATTGCATGGAGAGGGCCTTCATTGCCACTCCCATCCTTCCACCTGGGCCAGGCATTCTCAGCCCTAGTGTAGGGCAAAGGCCTCTTCAGTGCTGCCTCCATCCATATCAGCTGTTCCCAGCCCTAATGGAGGGTGAAAACATCTTCTGCAGTGCTTCTCTCCATCCAGCCATTCACAGACTAATCCAGGGCAAAAGCCTCCGCAGAACTATTCCCGTCTGTCCATCAAACTCAGCTGTTTTAAACCCCACTGAAAGGCAAACGCATCTTCAATGTCACTTCTGTCCATCAATCCCTCTCAGCTGTCCTCAACCCGCCAAACATATCAGCTGTCCCCAGCCTTGCTGCAGAGTGAAGGTCTCTTCAGTGTTGCAGCTGCCCATAAGTCTTCATCTCAGCTGCTCTCAGCCAGCTGCTGGGGGAAGGCTGCCCCAGCCCATACAGCAGGACAAAGATTCCATCAGTGCTTCCCCTCGCCATCAGGCTGAAGGATGGAGCCTAAGCCCTGCCATGCTGGGGAAACTACGGCTATGTCTACACTGAGATAAAATGCCTGCCGCACGGCTGTGGCTGGTCTGGGTCAGCTGCCTTGAGCTCAGGCTGCAGGGCTATAAAATTGCAGTGTAGGTGCTTGGGCTGGAGCCTGGGCTCTGAGACCTCATGGGGGGGGGGTGTCTCAGAGGCCAAGCTCCAGCCTGAGCCCAAATGAGCAATTCAACAACCCTGTAGCCCAAGCCCCGTCAGCCTGAGTTTGCTGCCCAGAACTCTGAGACTTGCTGACGCAGGTTTTTTTTATCGCAGTGTAGATGTACCTAAAACACTCAAGCTGGCTTCCCCACTAACCACACCTGTTCATGCTGAACATACCAGGGTATTATCAACTCCAGTGACATCAGAGTGTCTTTGTGCAGTGGTAAGGTCATTTCTGTGACTTTGGGGCCTGAAGAATGGTCACTGCAGAGTGTGGATACCTCCCTGGCTAACTGAGGAATGGCCAGTTCCAGGCCACAAGCACAAAAGTGACCGATTTCCCTTTGTCTGTCACTTGGATTATAAGTATTAGGGCCGTGCTCTGTGATCTGTGTCAACGGGGCTCGTGTATGTGGAAGGATGGTAGTAGATATGGTCTTCTGAGGAGGAACTTGGGCCTGGTCATCCAAGCAGGGATTTCAGTTCTCTTGTGCCACTCATGGACCCCCTGTGTAAGATGATCTTCCTTAATAGACATTATTTTACTGGCACCCACACAATATGCTAAGCATTTTCCTAACATATAGGGATTGATTGTCCAACCTTTTCTCAAGCAAGTGAACACTTGCTCATGCAAGCAGCCCTAGTGACTTCAAAGTCTCTCTGGCTCTTCCAGTTAAGAGGTGTTCATCAAGACGAATATTGGTTGCACAACCTAGCTCATATGGGAAAGGATGGTCCAGTGATTAGGACACTGGCTTAGGATGTGGAAGATCTGCTTTCAATCCCCTGCTCTGCCCAGACATCCTGTGTGACCTTGGGCAAGTCATTCATCTCTCCGTGCCTCGGTTTCCTATCTGCATAATGGGGATAATAATGCATCCCTACCTCACAAGAGGATAACTGCATTACAGATTGTGAAGTACTTTGAGATCTACTAATGAAAAGTGCTATATAAGAAATAGGTATTCTTATTATTACTGTAATGGGAAAAAAGTGTCATGTTAGCAAGTTAACTAACATGATGTTAAACATGGTTTTACCCTTGGTGTGGACAAGGACAGCTGCATTAAAAAATGTGTTAACTCATCATGGTTAATCCTATGGGGAACTAACCCTGACCAGCTCCTGTTTTTAAACATACCTGTCCTTGTTCACACTAAGGACAAAGCGGTATGTAACACAGTGAGGTCCTATTCCATGCCTATGACACCTACGTGCTATGGTTGGTTGGTAAATAAGTAAGTAAATAAATAAGTTAATTAATTAATAGCAGCAACATTGTGTTAGTCAACACATTCTCTAACGGGATGCTTTCATTCCCAGTACAGACAAGGCCTAAGAAGACATCTGGAAAGAGGTAAATATATAAGTGAAGTGCTCAAGGACTGAACTGGCCGTGTCTTGGTAAGAGAGAGTGTTAATGACACAGTGTGTTGGGTTTTTTTGTAAAATGTAAAGATTTTCCCCCAAGGACACTTAACGTTGTCCACCAGTAAATACAACTGGGAAAATTTTGAACCTCACTGGAAACATCAGATGCTGATGCAGATCAGATGCTGCAGTAAGCTCTTCCCTGGAGAAAACACATTATTTAATAAAATACTAGTAATTAAATACAATAACTATACTTTGTAAGTATGTAGTGCTTTTTATCCTGAGATCTCAACGCACTTTACAAAAGTGGGTAACAATTACTCCCATTTTACAGATATAAACTGAGGCAAAGAGATTACACAACTTGCCTAAAAAAAGCCAGCAAATCAGAGACACAGCTGTGAATAGAATCCACACCTCCTGAGTACCACAGCTATGGTGCCTCCCCCATCACCATGTGCTTTTAAAAACCAAGGGTGGGGAACATCCTGTACCTTGAATGAACCACTTGTTGTGGTTTGAACAAACAATAAGGAACCTAGGGTCACTTCTTAACAGCTTATTTCTTCCTCAAAAGCATGGGCCAAACTCTGAGCATGCTCCTCTGATGTTGGCTGTCATGCCCACCCTCTCTCTCCTTTCCAGCCCACATATCATTTATGCAGCACCTTCCCATTCAGCTTCCCATGTACCCCTGAGCTTAAGAAAGATATAGAGCTGCTGATTTCAGAACAAATGCCAGTGCAGTGCAGCGGATCGGTTGGTGATGCCCAACAACAAAACAGGTGACTCCACTATTAAAGCTGGATGTTCCCATCCAATATATTTCAACTAATAGTGGGTGACAAAGCACCCTGGGTTTTCCTTTCTCCCCACTGCCAACCTGAAAATCATTTGGTGCATCCCAAAATCTGATGTACCTTAGTACAGAACTCTACAAAGAAGAACGAAAAAAAAGCCCCTTAGCAATCAGGGGACATCTACTCCCCTTCGATGTTACTTATGAATCTGTATGGCAGCTCCAGGGCACCAAGACTTACAGGGCAGAGAGAGAAAAGAAATAAATTGTGACTCCTGCCTTGGTTCTGGAAATACTGTGCCACCATCAGCCATTCAAGACTCACCCACCGGTTTTCAGAAATCTAGACCCCACTTCTTTCTTTTGGAAGCAAGTGCCGTGGAAGACAGTTCATTTTACTTGAGAGACGGTAGAGCAAGAAATGGAAGCATGAACAAGCAAATGAAACCGGGTTCCTGGCACTCCCGTACACTGACAGTATCATGATGGAGTCTTCTTGTATCAGTCCGGTGCTGGCCGAGAAAGAACGAAATCACACAAACTTGTGGTGTAAATGTCGCTAGACTTAACTTTCTATCTGTGTTGTATGATTAAACAAAATGTCACCATTTGAACAAGTGCCTGTCTTGTTTCTTCTTTGTTTTGTTTTTTTACACTTCATTTTTTTACCCTCCCCTGTACAGTCATAGTTGCCCCAATCCCATGCAATATCCATCTGGCACTATCCTTGTGTAGCACAATCCTGCAACTACAGGTAGGGGCCTGTCCAGGTAACAGGAATAATAAAAATAAGATCTGAAAAAGAGCTGTTAGGTCACATCTTGCTTGCTGCCTCCTAATCCCCCATCCAGTGCTGACTGATTCCTTACATTTCGTATATTATCCTGGACTTTGTCCAATCTGATTTTAATCACTCCAGTGATGAGACTTCCCCCTCTTCTCTTGGGAGAACACTTCACTGCCTAATAGACCAGGCAAAGTTCCTTGATATTTGGCTGGGATATTCCTTTGCTTCCTTTAAATTACAGCACTCAGAGACAGAGAAGACCTATTAGATAATCTTCTCATGCAGGAGAGTTTCCAACTAGGGGATGTGTCATATATTAAAGTGGTAACCCCTATTATTCCTACATATACTCCCCTAAAACATCCTGAACTATTCTTGCTGCTTGGTGTTTACACCCTTCAGAGTCTCCCAGTTGTCATTTAGCAACACTAAATATTTCTCTTTCTCTTTCTTCACAAGTCAACATGCCAGCCTCTTTAATGATCTGGGTTACTCTTCTCTCAACTCCCATCAGTGTTTGGATGCTTTTCTGAAATCTGGTGATGTCATGAAGACCAGAGCTTGACGTAGGAAGGCTAGATGGAATCAGCCCTTCCAGAAGATCCCCTCCAAGCTTCTTCTCAATTCAAGGTCTGGCCTAAACCTGCACAAGCCAGGGTCCTCACAGGCAGGGAACTGGTGGAGATGAATTGGATCTGCTCACAGAACTGGAATTCTGGGTGGCAGAGGGGGATTGAGTTTAACTTCTACCTACATACGGCTGGAAATCTGGAACTGTCTTGAAAGCAAGGCTCACAGGTGTGTGGGGCAGAGCCAATAGATTGAGGACTGCCTTCTGAATTTTAGGACAGTCGGAGAATTCTTTTCCCACGCCATTATAAGCAGCCCTTGTGTCACTGGCCTGGAAGGAGTGACGTGAGGTCTATGCAGAGCCCGACTGAGCAGGAGGACTGTACTGAATAGCTGTACCGAATGGAGGGGATGATATGATGTGATTGGCTACAATGGCATGTAGCCAATCTGTGACTGGCAAATATCCTCTACAGCCAGAGATGGGCCACTAGACGGGGAGGCCTCTGAGTTACTACATAGAATTCTTTTCCATGTGTCTGGCTGGATGGCAGGTCTCACCCACATTCTCAGTGTCTGATCACTAGATCTAACATCCTTTGGCTGATTTGGTTCTCCCTGTACCACATGGGACCATGCCAGCTGTTCAGGCAGTGTTTGAGAGTGGGGAACCCAATAGCCACTGTGTCTGAGACCTGCCGGCTTTTATGGTTTGTGTCCCTACCTCTCTGTTAGTCTGAAGTCAGATTCTCTCTGAGGTGATTATCCCCACTGAATAGTATTCAAGACCCACTTACGGTACTTGAAACTAAAAATAGATTTTATTGGCAAATTATTGGAACCAAGAGAAGAAACCATAAAAGGATAAGTAAAATCTGCACTCACCTGCATAGACACTACAAGAAAGCTGGCCCAAACCTTAGGTTACAGAATATTGGGTTAGATACATGAAAAACTGTACATGGTAGAAGAGCCTTTGGTCAAACAGCAAAGCTGTCTCTTTCAGTCTGTCAAATGTCCCCAGGAAGGTCTATGGGGACTGGAACTCCTTTACCCCTTTGTAAGGAATACATCACTTTGATTCTCCCAAAAGGCACCTGCTGCCCTTCTGAATCAAGCTGGTGGTCTGCACATTACATTGCCTTACAAAACCATATTAGCAAGGTGAAACCATTTGGAATCTGGTTCAGTGGCTTCATCCTTCTACCCTCAACCTGCATTATGCTATTTTTCTTCTCAGGGTACGTCTTCACTACCCCCCGTATCGGCGGGTAGCAATCGATTTCTCGGGGATCGATATATCGCGTCTCATCTAGATGTGATATATCGATCCCCGAACGCACTCCTGTCGACTCCGTAACTCCACCAACCCGAACGGCGGTAGCGGAGTCGACATGGGGAGCCGCGGACATCGATCCCGCGCCGTGAGGACAGTAGGTAAATCGATATAAGATACTTCGACTTCAGCTACGTTATTCACGTAGCTGAAGTTGCGTATCTTATATCGATTTCCCCCCGTAGTGTAGACCTGCCCTCAGCTGTCCTTTCCCATCAGGTTAATATTCTCCTACCTCTTTGAGTTGGCCTTTTATTAACAGGTTATCAAACCGGCCCTTCTAGACCAATGAGAAACAAGCAAACAAAAATGTGGATTTCACCAACCTCAAGAGCAGACAGCTCTTTGATTAAGAAGTTTACAAGAGACAGAAATTAGCCATTCAGATACAGCTTTGCCACAGTGCTATAAAACTGGAAAAGACTCATCCTTCCACACCTGTCTGTCCATCACCCATCCCTCCCCTCCTTCTGTCTGTCCATCCATCCCTCCACACCTGTCTGTCCATCCATCCCTCCGCCCCTCTGTCTGCCCATCCTTTCACTCCTCTGTCCCTCCACTCCTCTCTGTGCACTCCACCCACCCGTCCCTCTGCCCCTACCTGTCTGTCCATCCACTCTTCCCTCTGTCCTTCTGTCTGTCCATCCACCCGCTGATCTCTCCGTCCTTCTGTCTGCCAACCCAACCACCCATCCCTGCGCCCCTCTCTCCATCCGCTCATCCCCCCAACCCTCTGCCTGCCCAGCCAGCATGGGACCGCCCCATCCGCCCAGCCCCCTTCCGGCTGGCGCGCGAGCTGCCCAGCCACGTGACTACCTCCGCCCCGGCTCTACCCCGAGTCCCCGGGGGCGGGGCCGTGCGCGATGAGGTCACGGGGGCGGGGCTGTGCGCGATGAGGTCACTGGGGCGGGGCCGCGGCATAAGGCGGGGGGAGGGGACGCTCGCTGCCATTGGCCGGGAAGATGGCGCTGAACAGGAACCACTCGCAGGGCGGCGGGGTCATCGCCCCCCCCGGGGAGAGGTACCGGGGCGCGTGCCCGGGCAGGGTGGGACCCGCGCGTGCCGCGGCCCCTCCCCCACGAGACTGAGGCGGCTCCGGCCCGGCCCGAGCCGAACCAGAGCCCCAGCCCGGCCGCCCCCTCCGAGCCCCGGCCCGGTCACTGGCCCCAGCCCTGCCCCGTGCCGGGAGGGTCCGCTGGCCCCGGCTCGGCCGCCCCGGGCTGGGCTTTTCCCGGCCCGCCCCCGGCGCGGGAGTGGAGGCGCTTCGGCGGCTCCGGCCCCGGGGTCCCGGAGCGGAGGGACGGGGAAGGAACGAGGGCTGCCCTGCCGCACGGGTCTCGCCCTTGGGCCGGCTGCGGCAGCCCTGCCCGGGACACCTGCTGCTGCGGATTAATCCGTATCCAATTTCACTTCTTAAAACCCGCTCCCGGGAGCTTCAGGTTTGACCCAGGCTGCCGGAGGTCACTGGCTTCCCGGTCAGTGCAAAGTTGGTGGGAAAAGCAGGTGTGTCCGGCAGTGAGCGGAGGGGAGACTGAGGCGGGTGTGTAGCACTGTCAGGCTCTTTGCGGGAGCTGCCCAGAGGCCGCTGGGAGATGAGCCGTGGTTAGATCATTGCCCGGATAAACCCAGCTTCCCTTAGCCCGCTCTCTTTAAGGAGCGTTTCTTCTCCACATACTGTTTCCTTGACTTCTGCATCAGTTTTTTCCTGTGCTCTCTGACCAGCTCCCAAGTTGGCAGCCGGGCAGTTTGTTCTGAAAGCTGTTAATGGGCGTGACAACCCCAGAGGAAATGTATAGGCGTGAATCTAGTCACATGAGCTGCAGCTTGTCAGCAGATTAGTGACTGAGCTCCATCACAAGGCATTACGTGCACTTTCATTAGCAGTGTTTGTCATACTCGGTCATTAGCAACAGCTGCATGGGTTTGAGTGTGTGCTGAGGTCTGAATTAAATATGCTCAGGTTGCATATAGGGGAGTAGTCACTTTCTGAATAGACCTGCAGTAAATTACTTCAATAAACATACCCTTAAATATTAAACATACCTCTAGTTTGAGACCCAATTCTCCCTGTCCCCAAAGCTGCACTGCCTTTAAAAAACTGAGGTATGTAGAGAAGGCACTGACTTTCTAGCTCCTATTTTGCTTTTTCCAAATGAAATGTAATTCTGAGTCTCTGACTGCTTGTGACCATTAAAGATTCCATAGTCTTTTTATGGGACTACACCCTAAACAACGCACCACCAAAATCAGATCAAACTCTGGCCCTCCTCTCTTCATTAGTGCACCTCTTAAGGAGACTACCGGAATACTGCTATTCTGGTATCCCTAAAGATACATCTAGACCACTTCTCATCTCCTGGTAAATAGTGAGCTGGAGAGGAGTGATGGGGACAAGCCCTGTGTTTTCCTGGTCTGATTCTGTATTATGGTTTGGCACAATTATTCACAACTGGTGAACCATCAAAATAAAGCAGCACCTTTACAGACATTAATCTTTTGCATTAAGCTGCACCCATGGATGTCTTATTAGATTGTTTATTCAACCTGTTGTTCATGCTTGGTTTTTCCCAAGCTACTGAACATTTTTTCCTCTTTCCTTCTTTCTGTTTATCTAGTATAGATGTCATTGTCAGTAAGTCCTTTCAGACCTAGAACAACCATTGCAACTGCCCCATTTCCCTCCTGAATAATCTGCAATCTGAAAAGATTGAAGGACTTCAGCCTATGGGCTCATTCCCAAACTCTGGAGTGGCCATGGTGGTGCTTCCTGTGCTATCCAAAATGGTCTTGGAGCTTGAGGCTGTGGCTTGATACTAATAGCACCCTGACGGATGGTCAATGTCCGGTCTGCTGGCATAATCTAAAGGCACAGAGTCATGCTAATTCAAGCCCTTTATTGATTTTTTTTTTAATTAAAGAGGGGGTTTTACCAAACTTGAAACAAATAGAATGATTTTGTGCCATTTAAAAACAATGGATTCATGGGGTTTATTTGGTTCCCTGGCTGCTCTGAAACAGCTGCACTGGGTTAGTGCATGAAAAAGGAAGTAAACATGGCTAAAAATCACAAAACTGGTCAGCCTAGTTTCACTGTTCGAGCTTGGTGTGTATTTCTTGCATGTCAAACAGCATCACTGGTGAAAAGTCAACAGCCTCTGGGCAAAATTGTTGTATGTGAGCAGTCGGCTTTCAAATATGATTGTGTGTTGGCCTATCCCTGTTGGGGAGATGTGATTGACTTTGGTGGTGGTACTGATTAGGGTACAAGTTCAGTCCTTGCAGTATGGGTGACAAAACAGTCACTAGAGCAGAGACAGAACTAACAAAATGTTCTCTCTGAAGAGGGGGTGGGTCTGAGCAGAGCAAACTCCTCACCTCCTTGTAGCAGGAAGTAACTTCACTTATGAAATCCAAACCAGGTGTCTTGGGATGGTACTGCTGCTAGTGCTTGCCTCATGACTTGCAGATCAGGTCCATCTGCTTAAATTGTGTGAAGGTAGCTCTGAGATCCTGGAGACACACAGGACATTGAACGGAGAAGTGTGGGAAAGAAAACTGCCTTCTAGATTACTAAATTGTCCTTTAAGCTGGGTGAATAACAGAAATAAATTAATAAGTAATATTATGAAGCTCAAAACTTTAAATCTTGTCAAGTAATATTTGGCAAATGGTATATGACCAGCTGTAGTTTTCCTTGTAAGCTGCTAGGCCATCTTGCTGGACAATTCCCAACAGCAGCGGAATTTCAGCCTAAAAACCAAAAAACTCCAACATGAATTAAATCAGATCCTGGCCCCTTTCCAGATCCTTCCCCATACCTGCTACTTCTTGGCCTCTTAACTAAGAGCCAGGTGACCTGCCAGAATCACTTGAGCTCTGACCTCAAACCCATTACCAGGGATAAAGCTTTGTCACAAGTGAGATGAAGCCAGTTTGACTTAAGAGCCGAGCCCTCCCTGTGACAGTCCTGTACTTATAAGTAAAATTGTTCAGTAGGTTTAATGTAATTACCACTGCACTGGTATACTAAACGTATTAAGTACTGTTTTACCTACATATGTATAAAGTATGATTAAAACAAGCTCTTTAAAAAGGCACATTTTAAATTGGGTACATGACAGTTATTTTTACACAATGTAAAAGTGACCTATGAAATGTACTGCCATAGAATATTGCTGAGGCAAAGAGTTTGGTGGGATTCAGAACTGGATTAGACATGAGCAATTGCTCTAGTTAAGAAGAAATGTCTTCCCATAGCATCTGAGAATTGGAGAGAACCTATTAGGCCTGTGGCTCTGGAGTCACATGCGGCTCTTCAGAGGTTAATATGTGGCTCCTTACTTGGGCACTGATTCCGGGGCTGGAGCTATAGATGCTAACTTTCCAATGTACTGGAGGGTGCTCACTGCTCAACCCCCTCTCCGCCCCTGCCCCTCCCATGAGCCTTGCATGCCCTCACTCCCCTCCCCCCATAGCATCCTGCACATGTGAAACAGCTGATTGCAGTGGGAGTAGGTGCTGATTGGTGGGGGCTGCTGGCAGGCAGGAGGCACTGGGGAGCTGATGTATTACTGTGGCTCTTTGGCGATGTACATTGGAAAATTCTGGCTCCTTTGCAGGCTCAGGTTGGCCACCCCTGTATTAAGTCATTCAGTCTGTCCCTCCCAGCCTTGCAGGAGTGTCACTAGAGTATTGCATTTTCAGTAATACTCTAAATTTCCCTCCATCCTTGACAGCTACACCTTTCAGATCCTTGTGGATTGTTATCCTGTGTCTCCCTTAAATAGTTCCACTAAATGTTATCTAGCTTTCAGTTGTTTACTTCAGAAGCAAGTCCCTTTAATTCTTCTTTCAGTAATTTTGCTGTTTTCTAATTTGCCCATATTTCTGTAGCAGGGTCCCTAAAACTGAATGGAGCCTTTGAAATATGGTCTCATCAAGGCCCTATGTAGCCACCTCATCTATGATGCCTCTGTATGCTGCTCAGAATTGCAGTGCACTTGTTTTTTTTGTTTTGTCTTTTTATTCCTGGCATAATACACTGCAAACTCGTCACTCCCTAAGTCTGTCAGTATTTCCGCTTCTCTTTGTCTGTTTTGGAGCACTTCCCCACATTTTCTCAAATTGACTTTATCTTCTACTCATATTTGTTATCCCTAAGTCCCTATATTATTTCCTGTCATTGCTAGTGTTCACGGGGTAGTGTCTGTAGCAAACTTCACTAACATGTTGGCTCCCTCTCCTAGATCATTGAATAAGTTTAAACCCTACCACCAGGAACAGTGCTTCCCCAATTCTCCTATCCCTGGAAGCATTGCTCTTTATCGCTAATCTTTGCTGATAGTCCTCGGTCATTTCCAGAAAATGTGACCGCATCTGTAGTTAGCCTAGCTATGAAGAAGCGTCGTCGTTAGTACAGTTGACACAACTGTGGTTGCATTACTGGGGTTATGCTTTCCTGCGTAGCATCAACATACAGATACTGGACTAGTCAGACAGGGACTTGCTCTGAGGCAATGCGCTTATTCCCGAAAGAAATACTGCAGTTAGTTGTGCTTATTCTGTGCTGTGACCTTTTGTATCGACTGGCTTTCAATGAGAAACGAACGGTTTCCCCAACAACTGTCTCAAATGGCTTTGGAAATGCAGGGAGAAACAAACCCTCCTGAGGCTAGAGGCTTCCCTGGGCAGAATAGGATTGGGTGTTGTACTTATTGAGAGAGTAGCATAAACGGTGCATGCATACGCAGAGAGAGACGGTGGGATCCATATCTGAACTGAGCCTCTTAGGGAAATGACCTGGCCCTTGGCATGCCAACTAACGTATGTTGATGGCACAAGCTTTAGGACTGTTTGATACTATGTATCCCTGATGTCTGTCTCTTCCTCCTCCTGCAGTATTCTTAAGCATTGTAAAGATGTGGAGCTTTCCTTCAGCGATGTGTCTGACAAGGCTGAAATCTTCAAAGGCACCAAGAAGGGAATGGTATACCTCACCCCCTACAGGGTAAGTCTTGAGCCAGCAGCATTTTCCCACAGGCTTCTAGACCTGGAGGCTTGTAAATGATTGGGTAAATCTCCTAGTTATGAGGAGGCTAGAAATTCAAGATGGGAGAGAGTGGTGGAAATAGATCATGCTTGCCCTTTTCTCCACAGCCCCCTTTCCCAGCCAGGGCCAGATTGTTCTGTTCTCTACAGCATGTTTTCATGTGTCTTTTACATTGTTCTGTTTTCAATGTCAGTCAGTGGAGCTTCCACTATTTCCTTTGAAAGTCTTCAAAATTGTGTGTGTGTGTGTGTGTGTGTGAGAGAGAGAGAGAGAGAGAGAACACACCCCTCCATACGCACATCCAAAGTCTGTCTGTCCTGAACACCAGCCACTGTTTAACTTGGCTTCTCAATTCTCATGCCTGCTGCTGTATGTAGCCTTTTAAACTGGAACAGGAGTTGACTTATACTGTACTCTAGGTCCATGTAAATGGGCTTAGGCTTTGACCTGTTAAGGCTTATCATACAGGCACAGTGGCCTAACCTGATTGAAACAACCCCCTTCTTAGTAAACATTTGAAAGCTAAAAGCTGGGGGTAAAAAACCCTCTCCTGCTGTTCCAGAGATTATTGAAGGGGGCTATGATGCTTCTGCAAGTGTTTTGATGAGCGAACGTACAAAGGACTTGGGGAAACTGTTCAGTGTAGTCCCAAAAACTGGACTAGGAAAGCCCTGGAGAACCTCCTAAAGGGGTCAGTTCTGTACTGGCTTGAGGGATGGACAGTAAATCTTTCCTGTCTTCAGTCCTGTGGCTTATGATGTGGCTCATGCAAAATTTTGTATGCCTACAAGTATTCCTCATCCCTTTGGACTGTATCCAGTCTTCAGGTGCCAGCAGCACTCTAGAATTCTTCACTTAGCCAGTGCTTCTCTAGAGACAGTCACCAAACGAACTAAGCTGGTCTGAATTCACAGCTTTTGGTTTGTAAGTCTGTAGATGGCTGCTCATTCAGTTTGAGTGTCTTGTTTTGACTTAGCTTTAACTAGATATGCTGCACTGAATCTGCCAAAGCACTGGACGCACCAATGAGTTAGATCCAGGAAGGGTGTAATAGCTGTGAAAGATGCAATGCGGCAGCTTTTCTGTACGCTGCAGTGAGTTACAAGTAGCCTGTGACATTATCTCTTTTTAATGAGAGGGGGAATGTTAGGCCAGGGCACTGCTCTTCTATCCCCTGCCTCTGGTTTTCCTTATTTAAGAATGATGATAGTAACTGCTAAGTTACTATTCAAACAGGCTGCTAGATTTGGGCAGAAAGACCACACATCTTCTGGTCCACTTCGGTGCAGTAGAGCTTCAAGCTGCAGTGCCGCAGACTGTGTCACAAAAATAGTGCAGTAGTTTGAGGTTTTAAAGGGAGAAAATACTTCTTAATTTACATGGTTTCAACTGCACGCTACTGTGGAAGTTGCACATTTCAGGTGTGGGAGCCCTAAATATGTGGTTGTCGAAGTTCTTTTGGATCTCTCAGGATGAAAACTGCTATGTAGCTGTAGAAAAGGAACTTGCACGTTCCAGAGCTGTAGTTTCTCTTTACCAGCTTTTTAAAGCAGTCTCTGCTTTGAACACTCTTGAAATTGCCTGTTTCGCTCTAGGTATAAAGACTGATTGTAAATTAACAACTTTAAAATGTCCTCTCTATCTTGCAGATGATCTTTGTGTCTAAAGGCAAGGACCCCCTGATGTCCTTCATGATGCCATTCTACTTGGTGAAAGGGTGCTCCGTCGAGCAGCCTGTCTTCGCTGCCAATTACATCAAAGGCGTGATCCAGGCTGAGGCAGGAGGTGTGTGTTAATGTGTTTCCGCTCCAAGCAGACTTAACTGAGCTTCCCAAGTACTTTTTCCCTTCTGCTGAATTTCTAGCCCAGGACTTGTCCACATGAGAAATTGTGTGGCATAGCAATGGTGAAATATGCCAGTCAATTTCCCCACATGCCAGCATGTCCTAAGTTTAGTGGAAAGCCCCCCAAAAGACTCATAATGAGTATTTTTGTCCAATATAAACTTGTAACCATGATCCAAATGTTATAAGAAAATTACTTAATCTTTGAATTTCTACATGTGTTAGTTGCTTCCTAGGCTCAGCTTGAGAAAGAGTTAGAGAGGGTAGGCGAGTGATGGGTTCACCAGCTTCAACTGCTGATCTTGTACGTCGTGAATAGAAACCAACAAAGTGAGAGCGCTTCTCTGGAGATCAGCAGACCTTTCTTCACTGAAATGCATGTGCATCTCTGTATATCACTGGTTCAGACCTGACCCCAAGCTAGTAGTGGCTGAAAATTGTGACCATCTGACACTTGTGTTGCCCTGTTTGAAATGACTTGCTGGTCTTGTTCTAGTTCCTAGTAGTCCATCTCAGAAACAACAGTCACAGTTGGCACTAATTGTTGGCACTTACAGAACACAAAATCAGGACAAAAAAGGGCCCCTGAGACAACTCCCCTCAGTCATAGTACTAGTTCCTCTGGGGCCGAGGCACCTGGGTAGGAGAAATGTGCATCAGGAAATCTTGCATCTCTGCTGGCTGCTTCTGTATTTGTTCTAGTGAGGACTAGCTCTCCAAGGCTGTGAATCCAGCACCTTTCCCCGGCAATAAAATCACTCTTCGTGGAGATTCTGCTATAGTAATGGTGTCTCATGTCTGGGTCACTCAGGCTCTTGAATAGCTAGAGCTTTCTGCATAATCTACTCTGCACATACACTGCAGTGGTCTCAGATACCTTTTTTACTATATCAGTTTGTTTTTATACTTCTTGAAATCTTTTCCTTCTACCCCAGCCTTTCTTGCTGGCTTGGGGTGTTGCTTCATGGTGGGAAGTATAGCGGTAGGTTGCTGATTCATTGGGTAACTTGCCCAAGCTAAACTACTACTGATAAGACAATAGGAAAGAATAAAATTTGAGTAATGCAGTGTTTAAGTGTGTTGTTGAACTGCCACACCCCTTTCAATTTATATGTCTGATAGTTATTTTTTTTTTTTTATTCCTCCTCTAACAATGTGCAGAAAAACCCCAAACTTCTCATACAGTCTCTCTGGACAACTTTTCTTGGAATAAATTAATCAGACAACAGATTTTGGAACCTGGGCTTTTTGTTTTAAAACTCAAACTTTAATCTCCCATCTGGCAACTTGCTTTAAAAATTCCCAATTTGCTTTATCCACTTGTCCTCCAATAAGGAAACCCACCCATTTGTACAGTTTGGGTGACTTATCTTGGGGATTTTAGCATGTGCTAATGAATTTCTAAAAACTCCTGTTAGGCCTAAAACTTGGTAATCTTTATCTAAGCTGCTGTGCTTCAAAGAGGGTGAAGAGTCTGCTGATGGAATATTTGATTCCAATCCTGGCTTGAGTTTCAGACCCTGATTCAAAGTCCATGTAGTTTGGTGGAAAGGGTGTCCTTTCTACATCGTATTTGCAATTGGATTCTCTCTGAGCCTGCCAGCAGAAAATATAGATCTACAGCAACTTCTGCACGTCCATATTTTAGACTCTCCTTTTAAAAAAATAAGGAAATTCCCGGACAAACACCCTCTCCTGGTCTCACTGAGATTTATCTTGTATACAAGTCAGCTGAGTGACCAGTGTGAAGGAAGCTGGTGGTGCCTTCCTGCTGGCAGGTCTGCAATAATTGTCCAAACCCTGTTTGGTCTCTTGTTTAAGTTGGGAGCTTGTAGGAAATAAATCAACTAATAATCCGTATCCAATTTCAGACCCGTTTCTTGGTGTTAATCTTTCAGAGTATATTTAATGGTTTCATTTGTAATTCCCACTTTCTCCTTCAGGGGGCTGGGAAGGGCAGGCTTCCTTTAAAATGACCTTCAACAGTGGAGGAGCCATTGAGTTTGGACAATTGATGTTCAGGGTTGCCACTAATGGTAAGTGACCTTCAGAGGCTTGAATATTCTTTAGCTAGAAGAGTTGGCTGGAAAATTAACTTTTGCTGCAGTAAACAACTTGGGGTGAGCAGGGGGAATAACCCTTCTAAACTTCTCAATCAAAAAAAATTGACTTTTCCATGAGAACTTTTGTCTTCATTCTACACCCTATTGTTGGTCTTAATGCTCTGGTTTTGGAAAACTGAAAAAATGTAATATTCCCAATTCTTGGAATGAGCCCCCTAGTCCCTTTTAAAAAAAATCTTTTCCCCTCTGTCTTCCAACTGGAAAAAGTAGGAAAACATGAGATTAGAGTGGTGTGTGGGGGAACTACTCTCACACTTAGCTTACCCAACTCTGTTTTCCCAAAGGGGAGAAAGCGTATTAAAAATGGAGTGGAGGGAGGAAAACTTCCCATTTTTGGCTTCCAAAAATAGATAAATGATTTTTTTTGTTTAGATTTTGGTTGGAAACTTCTTGTATAGATTTTCCTGATCAGAAAAACCTCTTAAATGTGTGTGGGATTTTCCATTATTATTATTTTTTATGAAACCACATTCTTCGGTGGAGACTTTTTTTGGCAAGCTTTAGTGGCTAGTATCTATGTAAATATTGCAGAGCAGGGTTAATCTGAGTCATCTCCATAAGCTCTTCCCAGCTCAGGGTCCAACCCTGCTCCCCAGCGTCCAGACTGGCACAGTTAACTACCCCAGCAGTGTGTGAACCTGGGAGAAGAAGAGATTATTGCTAGATGGGTTTTGGGCAGAGCCATTGCTCCAGGACCCAGTGGCTCATAGCTCTGTTGCAATGGCAGATCAGACTAAATTAATGTGACCATTCTTTCCTTTTCTTTGCTGCTCCATTTTAATTGCATGGCAGTGTGCTGAGTCAGACCTGCTGAACTTAATTCTTTTTAGCTTCCAGAGGGGCTCCTGCCCAGAATACTGGCTATGGCTATATGCCTGCCTTTGTGGGGTACACCCCTGCTCCAGGAGGTTATTCACCGGCACCAGGGGGCTATGCCCCTCAGCCAGCTAATGGACCTTCCCCTTACGTGCCCCCCCCAATGAATGGATATGGACCAGCTCCACAACCCATGGGATACCCTTACGCACCACCTCCAGGTAAAGCCTTCTGACGGCCTTCAACCTCTTGTAACATACCAGTGTTGTGTGAGAGGCAGAGCGCACGTGCTGTGTGTGCTGGGAGCTGTAAAGGACTGTGTTGGAGTAAAGAACACAAGACTCCAACATAGCTGGGGGATGGCTTGTATAGCAGCAGCCCATTCTCTCTGAGCAGCATTGTTAGCCTTATAAGGGCCCTGACTCCTCCGGGTCACGGAAGCATTTCCTTGCAAGGACTGGGGTGTCCTGCTAAAATCCAGCTTGAGTATTGTTGCGTCTCCCTAGAGATCCAGTGGGACAGGAAATAAAGGATACGACATCCTAAGCTGGGTAGCACCTTCTGGCAGAGAATGGCCGGCAAATATGGGGAGTGATTGTTGTCAGCAAAGCCCTCTGTGGTCAAAGGCGCTACAGCCATATAAAATCCTGCTGTGGAGCGGCTGCTGTTTATGTTCGGGTGACTTGCCTTGACCTGTGTATATCCGCTCTGGACAGAAGCAACAGGCCTGTAAACTAAGCCTGCCATATGTCCCACGGGAATGGCTTAAAGCACCTTTTTAATGTGTCTCCTTTCTACAGGCATGTACCCACCTCCTCCTGACATGAACCCCCTGTATATGGCTCCTCCTCCCCCCTACCCCGGCCCTCCTACCGCAGGACCTTCAGCCCCTACAGCTCCCACAGCCCCTACAGCCTGCATGGAGCCTGGAATGCCAGGTAAGGGAGCAGGAGGGACTCTCGAGGTGCAGGTCCAAGGGATTGTAGATGTGAATGATGGAATTTCTCTTGTTCCAGGCTCTTTGAGCCACCCATTTCTAGGCAGTTTGTGGTGGGTGGGGGAAGTTCTGTCCAGCATGAGCAAGTCCCTTGCTCTCATGAGCAGGCCCAAAGTACAATTGAGAGCTGACTCTGATGTTGCAAACTGGTCCTCTTGGCACCTTTTGTCTCTAGAGTCTGCTTAAGAAAGCTGTGTTAAAAGGTATGGCACACAGAAGCCACCTGCTATAGCAGGAAGGAGACCCTACTGAAAGTATTACCTGGGGATCCTTTTGGAACAGAAGGTCTGCGTTGATGACCACAGGTACAGGCCAAACTGCTGCCGGATACTATCAGTTGGAATTGGCGATGTAAAGTTCCAGATCATTTTATAGTCTAGCATTATGCCTGGCTAATAGCCACAGTTCCACTGTCCACAACTATGCCATGGTTATCTTTAGGCTAAAATCAAGTGTGACCTAGCTCATGTGAGGGGCGACTTGTCTTGCTCCCAGAGAGCTGTAAAGCCCAGGATATCTATTAACAAGGAAGCATTGTCCGGTGGTTTAAGCAGAGCTGGGGGATGTGGGTTCTGTTCCCTGCTCTGCTACAGACTTATTTTGTGACCTTAGGAAAGCCAGTTAACTTGTCTGGGAATCTGTTTTCCCCATCTTAAAAATAGATATTCTCTGTTAGGTGGGGGCTGGGAAGCTGAATTCATTACTTGTAAAGTTAAGAAGGTTGTGTTTTTTTCCGTACCCTGTAGGTGGCAGTAAAGCAGCAGAAGCAGCTTCGAGTGCCTATTACAACCCAGCCAATCCCCACAATGTCTATATGCCTATGGTAAGCAAGGTTGAGTTGTCTGTTGGGCTGGAGGGCAAAGGGGTAAGCGGAGCTAATGCGCTTGCTGTTCAGCTGCTACAGCTGAATCCTGGGCAGCTTGTCATCTTACTGCAGCAGCTGCTCAGGTCAGAGCGCATAGCCCATGCCGTGCCACATCGCACCAAGTCTAGTATCTTGCTTCTGGGTGTACCTGAGCAGGCTCTTTGCCCATCTAGTCTAGCTTCGGGCAGTGCTTGATCCTCAAGAGGAGAGTGGACCCACCCACATGCACCAGATCAGTTGAACTTAGATGGGTCTAGGTGTCTCATTTCTTCCTGACCCCCACAGGCAATTGGCTCCCCAAAGCAGGAGATTTACGATCACTGCTTTGCTATTTAGAAATGATCTATCCACTCTCTCCTACAAAGAAGGCTCATCAGAATACTCATACTTAATCACTGTTCCTGGAATCAGTCTTAGTATTTTTCTGATCAAGAAGGCAGGGAACTCTCAGACCTGCACGAAAGTTGTTCCTGTACAGAAACAATACATTTATCAGCTTCTGCAAGAATGGGGGTAGCCAGATTTAGGAACTAAAAAGGAAGGGGTTAATGCAGGTTTAGACTGTTCTGGGCCGGGGGAGACTGACAAGATCTGTCCTAACAAACTGCCACAGGAACCACAGAGTCACTGGGAGGTTGAGAGGAAGATGAGGATTAAAACAATGTCCAATCACAGTGCTCCTCTTAATGAAGTACACACATCCTGATGGGCTTTTAAAGGGACTCTTTTGGTGTTCATCTTTTTTGTGTGGTGCCTCATTTGAAGCATTATGGGAACTGGCAAAGGTTCTGGGATGGAACTGAAACTGGGAAGAAACTCCCCAGGGTAGCTATAGCCTAACATATAGGCCCCACCCCTGTCACGTTAGTATCTCTCAAGCTGTAGCCGATGGCAAAGGTTGGGTGCGTAAGCTAAGCCTGGGAATGCCCGGAGAGGTGAACAGCTACACACAACACTGCTGACTGTAGATAGAATCAGTCACCAAGTCTGTTTTTTCTCACTTTGCAGGACCAGCCGCCTCCTTATGCACCTCCTGCTGAGAAAAAGAACAACTAACAGAAGGAACCCACCCACCAACTGCTCCCCAAAGACACTTCTGTCCTCACCACCACCCCCTCAGTTCAGTGTATCTCTAGGCTTCATGTGTGTCTATAATATACATAGCGTTGGGTGGCGTAACACCCGCCCTCTTTAAACATTGAGTGTGACAATACAAGTGGAACAGCAGAAACGGCAGCAGCGTTTTCCCGCCTGATTGCTTTCCATCCCAGGGCCAGAGCGCTGTTCCTCCGAGGCTTTTGCCTTGAGTTTGAGGGGAGGGCTGAAATCTTAGACCAGCAGAGAAAGCGCATCGCTAACGTAGGAATAAAACATTACGGCTTCTTGATTTGAGTGAGGGAAAATGGTTTGAGACAGTGGTTTTAAATTTCCTCTGGGGCAACCATAAGTAAGAAGGAAAGAGGCAATGGGCTGCTGGGTTTCCCCATGTTGGTATAAAGGAGGAGCATGTTACATTTTTCATGGGTGCTGTTCCCTTTGTAAGGGAATCGAGTGAAGTGCTGGAGGCTTGTGTCACCTCAGCTTCATTGGAACTGGGCCACATTGTAACCTGGGAAACGGCTCCTGAGACACACTCAACCTAGTTAAGCATTTTGCAGTGTGGGCTTCAGTGTGGAGAGGCCAAGTACAATGCTGACTAAGCAGTAGCAGCAAGGGAGTATGAACTGGCTTTGGCTAAATCACTGGCCCTGCAGGAAAGAGGAGCAAACACAGGTGCAGTTTTACACACCTGCCTTGGACACAGCAAAGCCCCCCGTATGCACCTGTCTCCTTTCCCAGGAAACCTGCCTCTCTCAAAACAGGAGATGGCTGGAAGAGGCGAGATGCCCTACTTGCTGGGGTGTGCAGACACCCAGGGTTCTTCCTCCTCTCCCCTCTATTGTGAGAAGCTTCTCTTTTGTATTGTAAATGTAGTTTTGAGGAGAGGGGGATGTGTTACCAGATCTCTTCAATGCAGTGAAAGCCAGACTCTGTGTCCACCTGATGCAGGTGGCCAATGAAAGACTTGGGAGGAACCCGTGCGTCTAACCTGGAAATGGGCAGTGGCTTTCTGAAAGCAGCATGCCTGTGTAGATGGGCAGTAGAAAAGCAAATTGGGATTGGGTGGAGGGGAGTGGAATCTGGCTACAGAGCTCTGAGCAAATGGGAGTGGGAATTAATCCAAATCTTCCTTTAATTCTCCTAGAAACTGGCCCCTCTGTGCAGCAGTGCTGTGTGCAGCAGCAGCCACGCTGCGGGTGCGGGTGAGTGAGAAGTATTAGGGTTTTCTACTGACAGCACGTTTCACCAAGGAGAGAATAACCCTTGGCAACAGCCTTACCATAGGGATGGGATCAGAAGCTATTGCTCTGAGCAACCTCATACCCTGTGCTAGCTTCCCTAGAAAGCACTAGGTGGGGGCAGAGAGGAGTCCGTCTCCCCTCCATGGGCAACTAAAGCCGTGCTGGTGTGAATGTGCTGGCATCTGAACAGTAGTGGGGGTGAGGAAGAGAATCTCAGGGGGTGGGTTGGTTTGTTCAATGGAGGTGGGGTAACTGGATGGCTCTTTACAGCTTGCATGGTATCCCCCTGGGGTGTGGCGGTGCCCACTTACCAGTACTAACCAATATGTTTTTGTAATGTAGCTGTTACTGCTAACCCTAGGCTGTTACTGAGAGTAGAGCAACTCAGCCGGGACCTTCTCTTCTCCCTTAGGAGCTGATGCCCCGCAAACTTGTTTCCCAAAGAGAATCACACGTGTCTAGTGGAGCATCTCTGATTCCCAGTGTAGGGCCTGCTCAGCCCCTCCCCACCCCCTGTTCTCACTCAGGGGTAGGGACTGTTTCTCTTTCTCTCTCCCCCCCTCCCCCTTTGCTCCCTATGTGCTAGGCTATTGTACAAGCAAGGCTCACACAAGGTGTGTGTATTCCTGTAGCTGCCTGACATTCTTCCGCATAGCAGCCATCTGCAAGGGAGGAACTTCCTTTTCTAAGAAACCTTTTTAATCTGAGTCAAAGATTCTCTAATAACTTTCTGGAATTAAAAATGTTCTGCCATCAATGTTTGTAATATCTTTTGTGTTGCACTTTAATACAGAAGCATTGGAATCTTCAGGCCTGTGTGTCAGTTCAGTGGTGTGCGTGTAGCCACCAGCGTGCCATGCAATGGGCAAGAAAAATGGAATGGATAGGGTACGAATTGCAAAAAAACATAATTGGTTGTGGGATTGTTTTTGTGGCTTTGTGATCAGTGCATGGTCCCTCCCCTGGAGCACTGCTTAGCTGGGCTGTAGAACTAGGGTGGGGAAAATGACCTTTAGTTAAAAATCCCACTCCACTTGCACCTCTGGCTGTGGTTATAGCCTATCCCTTAGGTTGGGAGGGGAGGGGGGCTGCCTTTTGCCATTGCTGCCTTAGCTGCTGCAACTAATGTCCTAGCTAACTCAGAGTGGCACACTAACCCTTTCCTGTGGCATGCCCAGTACCACCAACAGGCTGTGGGAGTTCTCTGCTAATGCAGTATTCCTGCAGCTCTTCTATAAACAGCTGTTTTCAAGGGCTCGTTTGCCCTGGTCCCACAACTAGCACTGATCCTTTTGGAAGGTCCTCAGTTCTTCCCCTGCTGCCCAGTTGTGATGGTGGTCAGCTGTTCCAGCTTCTGGGTGTAGGTTAAATCCCTGGGACCAAAATACCTTTCTTCCACATTCACCTATAATAATAATTGGAGATATACCTATCTCCTAGAACTGGAAAGGACCTTGAAAGGTCATTGAGTCCAGCCCCCTGCCTTCACTAGCAGGACCAAGTACTGATTTTACCCCAGATCCCTCAGTGGCCCCCTCAAGGATTGAACTCACAACCCTGGGTTTAGCAGGCCAATGCTCAAACCACTGAGCTATCCCTCCCTCCTTGTACAGTTTGTCTCGTGCATCTGACACTTGCTACGCTGAAAGAGCGGCACCAAATGTGGGATAGCTTCAAGGGGGGTAGGTAGCTGGAGAAAAAGCTAAAAGCCGAGTGCTGCTGTTGGTTTAAAAAAAAAAAACAACTGAGTGTTGCCAGCGGAGCGAAATATCGGTCGGGACACGGGCCAAACACCTAAATACCAGGACGGTCCCAATTTTATCGGGACATCTGGTCACCCTCCATGTTTGCAGTGGAGGGCTTGACACTAGTAGCTTGGTTTGCACTGCTACAAAGACCATGCGAGGAGAGGAGGAAAAGTAAGAAGCTCTTGGCAAAAGTGTGACTGCAGCCAGCTGTTGCCTGCACCCAGGCTGGCTGGCTCAGTAGCATAGACTGAGCCTTCTGTCTAATGGGAAGGAGAAAAGCTTACGCCCTTCTTTGAGCTTGCAGCAGGAGCTGTTAGCATGGACAGGGCCACTCACTGCTGTCCTCCAGCCAGCTGGTCCAACTCCCAGTTTCTATCTAGTGAAGAGTGAAAGGAAGCTGGTGCCAACTTTTGACTCCTTAAAACTCCAGTGAGTGATGTGTGGTGGGGAAGACCATTGCTCTAGGAATGTTTTCTGGCCAGTAACAAAGTCAACAAAAGAATTGCACTGTTTATATGGGTCCTACACAGAGCCTGTGTTCTTTCCCCTCTAGCCAGCCCTCCCCCCAGACAGTGTGAGGACAGAAAGTGGGTCCGTACCTCATAACAACTTGACTTGCTAGATTTTCTTTATGGCACAAGGATAAAAGGAAGATCTAACAATGACTCTTATGCAGGAGGAGAAAATCTTAAATTTCTTGTTTTTACTGTAGACAAAGTTACAGATTTGAGAGAGGACTTTGCATTACAAAAAAAAAAAAAAAAAAAAAGATTGTGGCAGTGAAGCCTGAATTCTAAAACTAGGCCCCGCTCTGCATCAGCTCACCCTCTATAATGTACACAATTCCATTTCCTAGCATGGGTTTTATAGCACTGGCCCTCCAGCCTGAGATGGTACATTACAGGTATGACTGATGACTAGGGTGACCAGATAGCAACTGTGGAAAAAAAAATAGGTGCCTAGATATGAAAAAGTCCCCCAAAATTGGCCTGTCCCTTTAAAAATGGGACATTTGGTCACCCTAGTGATAACCCCTGTGCTAGCTGGTAACATATTTTATGCTGCTTAGTGGGCCAGCAGTTCCAGTAAAACTTAGAGCTGTGACTCACTTTTCTAGTTAAAATAAAATCGAGCTAGAAACTACTGTCCTGCCTACAGTGCTCAAGTGCAGTTCCTCTTTTATTTATTTTCAGTGGAAAGCAATGTTTAGAGTTCTCTTCACCAGCACCTGGCTGGTTCTGCAAAGCCTGTGCCACTCCCTACTGTCATTGCTGGTTGGGGGCAACTATGCAGGGAACATAGAATGTCTGTCCTACAGCAGGTGTCTAGCCCTTTTCCTTGCAGAGGCAGGCTTGAAAACACAAACAGCTGGAAATCAATGTTATCAGCTTGCTGGAGTGGAAAGGAACAAGCAGCTGGCTTCTATTTCTGCCCTAGGAGGGTTGGGAGGACCTAGTAGAGATTCTTCCAAACTCCTCAGGCCAGTCGTGCAGCTTGTAGTGTACTAATAAACCAGTATTGATTACATTGTGGGGGAAGGATCACCTAACAAAAGACTTGCAGTTCTGTCCAAAATGGTCAAGGCCAGCTCTGCTAGCAGCCAGTCAGTACCCAGCTTTTTTTAAAGCATAGGCCTCTCCCATTGTATAAACAGTACATTCTACTGCAGTGAGACATTGTCAGAGCCCTAGTTAGGCTGCTGTATGGGAAGGGGGAGAGCAGTGGGCAGCCATTTGCTGGTGTCATTTGGTGCATGCAGAAGCATTCCACACATTCCTCCAATCCATATCCTGCAGCCTGTCCCATTCATCCAGCCTAGTGGGCCCCTAGTGTTCTGAAATATTCTTCCCACTGAGTAAGGAGCTAAGCCCATGCTACTGGAGGAAGTCTGCATCACTTCACATGTGCAGAATTCTTGTCCCCCACAGCTTTCTTTGCTTCCCTGCAGAAAAATGACTTCTGATGGGGAAGCCACAAGAGTGGTCACACATCCCTCCCTGGCAACGCAGGCAGGTTGGCTCAGGAGCCCAGAGCAGCTGGTAGAGACATAAATCTCTGCCAGGAGGGGAGGGGAGCTGGGCAATCATATGTATGTGAGAGAGAGACACTCTGTTCCTCTCACTCGCTATTGCGGCACACTTGGTGTGGAGGGCCAGGGCTTCAGGATGTTTCTGAGGAGGTAGGCAGGGGGCAGGCTCTGTCCCTTCAGGCAGAGCAGAATGTAGCAGCCTGCATGCTTAGTGAATTTTCCCAGGAGTATAAAACAGCTGTAAAAGTTTTAAGGCTCCTTTACATTGCCAGAGTGGTGTAAAGGACAGTATGGCCTTAAAAATGCTTATAGTGCTTTACTGATTAGAATTGGTCCAAATTTTTGGACTGAAAAAATGTGCTCCATGCAGTAACCAATACAAATTGAGTTTGATTCCCCAGCCCTCACTTGCTGTTCAGTTGCCTATGATGTAACACTGAGCATATGGCTGCATACAGTGGTGAGCTCCAGCCAGTTCGCACCGGTTCACAAGAACCGGTTGTTAAATTTAGAAGCCTTTTTAGAACTGGTTGTTCCAGGACAACCGGTTCTAAAAAGCTTTTAAATTTAACAAAGGCTCGGGCAGCTGTCCACCCGGCCCCAGCTCACCTCCCCCTCTCCCATGAATGCTCTGCCCTCCTTCTCCTCACCTTCCCGCGAATCAAATATTCACGGGAAGCCTGAAAAAAGCAACAGGCAGGTAAGCCGGGCATGGGGGGGTGAGGGGGGGGTGGCTCCCCCTGGCCCCAGCTCGGTCCCAGCCAAGCCCCCCCGGCTCGGGCTGGTCCCGGTTGCGCGGCTCGGACCCGGCCCAGCTCGGGACCCGCGGCTCCAGCCCTGGTGCCGGCCCAGCCCAGCGGAGCGGCCCCAGTCCCGGCCCCAGGCAGTGTGGTAAGGGGGCAGGGAGCAGGTGTTCGGTGGGTTGTGGAGGGGTGGATAGGGGTCAGGGCGGTCAGAGGGCAGGGAACAGGGGGATTGAATGGGGGCAAGGATCCCGGGGGGCAATCAGGAAGGAGCAGGGGTTGGATGAGGTGGTGGGGGCACTCAGGGATAGAGAGAAGGGGTGGTTGGATGGGGCAGGGGGCCATCAAGAATGAGAGGAGTTGGATGGGGCTGCAAAGGGCAGTCAGGGGTCCCGGGGGGAGGTGTCAAAAAACATGGGAGGTTGGATGGGGCACAACCCCCTGGGGGGGGCATGACCCCCTCGTGAGGTGAGGAGGGAAACCGGTTGTTAATATTTTGGCAACTCATCACTGGCTGCATATATTGGTTGACTAATAACTAGAAATAAAGGATCAAACCTAGCTACATTACTATTAGGCAAGGGGGTCTGGGGATTTCCCCAATGCTATTCACTCGCCTTCTCCACCCATTGTATTGTTTAAATAAATTACCTAAATAATTGAAACCAGCTTGATTACATTATTTTGACAAAATAAAATATGCTGAATTTTGCAAAATTTTGATATTAGGCACAGAATTTTTAATTTTTTGGTGCAGAATTCTCCCAGAATAGCCCATACCCTCCTTTCCCCAGCCCTTGAGCTGTCAGTTTGGGCCCAGCTGGGATGAAGAAGATAGGCTGTTTTCCTTCCAGTTACAACCTTCCTCTTCTGTCCATACAAATACATTATTCAAACATTAATTGTCTAGCACAACTTACACTGTAACACATAGCAACAGGGTTCCCTTTCAGACAATGGAGTGCAACCAGCTGTGGCTCTGGGGCCCACAACGCAAGTGACAGGCTCCTACTGCAGTCCCCTGGCAGTGTATTAATGGCTAAAAGGCTGGTCATGGAAACGTACAAATTCATACACAGCTGCCTTTCCCTGAGAAATCCTGGAATGTTGGCCAGCTAGAGAAGGAAGGGAGCCTGTCCCCATCCAGCAGGAACAACCAGCTCAGTTGCTGGGTAGGCTAGTGCTAATACGAGGCAATTCTCAGCTGGACAAGACTGTGGGTGCACAAGTGTTTCCGAGCCCCAGTCAGGCAATGAAACAGACACTGTACACTGCTGCTTTCTCTGCTGCGTACATTTAGCAGTGATGTTTTTTTAAAGATGATAACAAGGCATAAATCAGTGGAGAATACTGTAAATCTCCACCCTGTTCTGTGAACTAACTGAAGAGGCAGGCTGGATGGAGCAGAAGCCAGGGAGCCCTGTTTAATTTCTGCTCTGCCACTGATTTATTATACAGCCTCCCTGTGCCTCAGTATCCAGCACCAGGGCAATACTAAGGCTCACCCAAACTGGGATTTTGTGATGATCAAGCTCCTATTTGTAGGGCACTTGGAAGATGTTAAGTGTTAAATATAACTAATAATCTTCAGGTATGGGAGGAGTATTGTCCCCAGTTTACAGACGGGGAAACTAAAGCTTGATCTACACCAATGGTACTCAACTGATTTACCCTTGTGGGCCACATATGCAGCTCTCTCTGTGTTACATGGGCTGCATCCACACAACATACATACCACCTGTATGGCTGTGAGGATGTCACATGGGCCACAGCTGAGTGCTGATTGGGCCTTGGGTTGAGAACCATTGGTCTACACTTAAAAATTAGATCAACCTAGCTCCATCGCTCAGGGCTATGACAAATTATATACCCTGAGCACTGCAGTTAGGTTAGTCTAGCCCCTGCTTTTGGCATGGCAGAAGAATTCATCCATCGACCTAGCCACCCGCCTCTTGGAGAGGTGAGATTAACACCACCAATGGAAAAGCCCCATCCATCAGTGCAGGAAGGGTCTACATGAGGGTGCTGCAGCCCCACTGGTGTGCCACTGTAGCAGAGGTAGTGCAGACATCGCCTTTAGCAACTGCTGGGGTATGTGCAGAGACAGCATTGAAATTCATGAGTTTCTAAAGTCCCAGAGCCCTGCTCTGGCTACCGCACAATGCTGCCTCCTACAGGTGCTAATGGTTTTACAACTGGAAGGGGGTGAGTTCTACTGCCTGAAGTTGTCATTCTAAGCGAAGGAAATGGTAGGAAAGTTCCCCCCCAATGGAACATGTGATTGCCAGTATAGCACCTCCAGGGAGACTCGCTTCTCGTGACAGGTACGTCAGGGGTCAGCTTTAAGGCCCTACTGCAAATCTAGGGGAAATGACCTCTTCACCGAGCTGCGATACTGCCTTCAGCCCCTGCTACTCTAGCGCGGGATCAAAGCCAAGTGTTCAAGTAGCGAGAGTTATCAAATGCTCACAGTGACCGTGTTCTGCACTTGCCTGGCACCATCCAGGGAAGGGTCTCAAAGCACTTTACAATCAGTAATGAATTAACCCTCCTCTCATGCCTGGGAGGGAGGTGGTAATTCTCTCTGGTTGACAGAGAGGAAAACCAAGGCACAAAGAGGTTGTGTGTAGATCATTAGTTTGCGACTGAACAAGCAAAACGTCTGTTCCATGTAGTGATGGAAACACTCAGGGGAGTCGCTCCTGGCCAGAGAGCAACATGTACCCATCGGGGCTGGATAAAATCACAGCTGGCCCCCCATCCTCTTCCTTTTTGATTGGCTTCACAGTGCAAATGGGTGGAAGCCCTTCCCCTGGGGGCGCTGTCTGACAAAGTCCAAGGGTTGATCCAGGTACATTGTGGGATAGAGGTACCACATGACTACGCCCGAGGGGTTAACGATGACAGTGAAGTTCTCTCCAGCCTTCAGGCCGCTGATGATCCCGCCGCTGTACACATCCTGTGCCTGGAAGAGACGTGGTTGTTACTAGCATTTGCATGGTGCCTCTCATCTCAAAGTATGTAAAAAAACACTTTACTTCCAAGGCAGATGAGAGATCCCAGGAAGTGTAGCCTGCTCTGGCAGGCTGAGTAAGCAGCTGTGCAGCGGGGCACAGTAACACTACACAGCAAGGGCAGACTACTGTATCCAGCCCCAAGGGATTTTGATCCGAGGCTGCAGGAGTGGGAACGACTCCATTGAAAATACTCAGAGTCAGAATGATCCCAGGAAACCCAAGGCCCATGATAACGCTCCCCCTATCACCTCCTAGAAATCTCATCCACACACTGACCAGGCCTAACCCACTTTGGTCCGAGAGAGCCACGGGGACTGCAGCCTAACTGCAAGCCCACCATCAAAGTCCCAGAGCCAGGCTAGTCAGTGATTTGGTACGGTCGCTTGCCACCCCATCTCCCCCCCAGCACCATCCTGGAGTAAGAATAGGGGCAGGAGCTTTGTAGCCGTTTCCCCACCCCCACAACGTGTAGGGCCCAGTTGCCCGCATTCAGGACTGCAGCATTGAAAGTCCAGCCTAATCCCTGGCGTGACTATACCAGGGGAGGGATGAGTCCCAGCACCAGTGGGTGGATGTAACTGGGTCTGTGGGCTTGGCTTGTGGTCTCCAACAGTATTAGGTGTTGTGTGAGGCTGAGAGTGGGGAGACAGGACAAACAAACACTACATTCTGAGGAAGAGAGCAGGAGGGGGACTGCAAACCGCAAAGCATCGTGCGTGAACATGGGGGCTGGGCTCCCCACTCTGCGGAGATAAGGGGCCTGCGTGGCAGGGGCGTTGGGCTGGGACCTGCTGTGCCTTCCCTGCTCACCTCGTACACGGCACTGGCGGAGAAGTTGAGCTTGCTGAGGGAGGTGGTGTAGCGGTACGGCATGTCCGTCCGGCGGCTGAGGAAGACCAGGGCACTGGCTGAGTGGGAAAGCGGGCGCAGGAACACCTCAATACGAGACTTCTCCTAGGGAAGCACAGGGGCAGCAGAAAGAGGGAGTTTAGGTGCATCTCCAGCTTCTCTGCACCTCTCCCTGCAGCTGCCACCCACTCCCCCAAACGCTCATCAGCTCTTGGGATGGCTCATGAACCTGCCCTGGCAGGGGCCTGGAAGCAGCACGGATCACGTCTCTCTGTTGGGCCTGAGGTGCCCAGCCACACGCTGACACATCAGGCATCAGCAGGAGGGAGTGAACTGGGGTTGTTTGATGGCTGCCCTCCTACCCACCAGTGGCCCCAGAGTCCCAAGATGAACCCTTTCCAAAGCAAGAGACAAGAAAGGGCATGGGAGGACAAACCAAGCAGCCGAGTCTGGTGGGGAGGGAATGGAGGAGGGGAATACTAGAGCTGTTTAACAAGCGTGTCTTAGTTCAACCCTTCCCCTGGCGAGGCCTCCCCAATATTATGCTAACCCCATAAATCCCCAGCTAACCACAGCCATTCCCTGGCTTGGCTCACCTTCTCCCCTGACGCCCAGCCAGTCCCTCTCAATGGCTTTCCCCCCGCACCCCATCTACTCCCCTCTCCCTGGCCCTTATGCAGTTGGGTTCCCACACGTGCCCTTCTGTACCCTAAGGACTCTGCGTCCCTGGATTCCCAAGGGGTCCTGGTTGATTTTGATCATCAGCCGGTTCTGCAGGATCTCCCTGGAGCTGCGGGAGAGGGTGCGGAGGTCTGTGGACATGAAGAGTGGGGCGGCCAGCACCGTCCATAAGGCCATCTGGGATCGGGACTGGTCATCGCTGAGGCCAAAGTTTCCAATGATCAGCTGTGGCACAGGAGGGGGAGTAGGCAGACAGTAGGGTGGGGCGGAGGGGGAGAGAGTGGAAGAGCAGAAGGCGGGGGGTACACATTAGCAAGACAACTGCTGCTCTCAGTGGCAGGACCCAGCTCATGGAGAGCACTGGCATCCTGGCAAGCCCTTTCCCTCCCCCGCTGGTGGAGCATGCCCAGCTAACACCATGTCCAGCCCCATCTGTGCTCAGTGATGTTAAATATGTATTAATTAAAATACTAACACGTTTAAACCCCCACCTTGCCCCTAGTCTAGACAGGGCTTTTCAGGGTGGATGAGGGATGTGGCGTGAGGGTTAGGCAGCTCTGGCAGCCTACAGACCTGTATGGTGTGCCACGGGCTAATGAATTCCTGCCAGCCATGATCTCCAATTCTCCACCCTGCTTCTAGACAGGAAATCCCTGGAGACCCTCCTCTCCACCATCCACAGCCCAAAGTTACCATGTCCGGGTCATTCCAGTGGCCAGGGCCATTCACCGGCTGCAGCACATCCTGATTTGCTGAAAACCAGTCCACGATGGAGAGGATGCTGTTCCAGGAGTCCTGAATGTCACCATAGTTACGCCAGAGGTTACAGATGTTCGCCAGGAGGGTGTAGTTCACCTGGAAGAGAACAAGGTGTACAGGGGGAGGAGCTCAGGTGAATGGGAGAGAGGGGATGTGCCCACAGAGCTGTGGGATGCACCTTTGTCATGGGCAGGGGAAAAATACCCCCCCACACACGCTCATACTGTACTTATCATCGCTAGTTCAGAGGCCACTGGTGAGACTCACTGGGAACGCTGGGCTCAGTTCAGAGAGCCTTAGTGGCCAAAAGGTGTTGATGGATTTGAGGGAATTCAGAGAAGTGCAACACCAAGCAACTAAGGGGCAAGGTGCCTCATTTGTGGGGAAAGCTGAACAGCCTGGCTAACCAGCTAGAGGCAACCGGGATGGGGGAGGACACAATGAACACCCACGAGTGCACTTGAAGGGTGTAAGCAATGGGGGGGGGAGAGAGGAGGGGGATTATTCAGGGTGATCCAAAGGCCTAGAGTGCAGGTGGGGGTGGAATGAGAGTGCGCCAAGGGAAAACTCATGCTCCACTGCGGAGGAGCCTCCCAGGGGAATTGGTGGAAGGCCAATCATTGGAGACATTTAAAACTGGACAATGCTCTGAAGAATACATGGGTGGGGAATGATCCTGGGTTGGCTGGGATAGGGATGGACAAGAAGTGTCCTACAGGCCTCTTTTCCACATTTAACTTCAGTGATTCTCCTGCAGACATTGCCACTTTTCAGGAGTGTCCTTTTACATTAACAACCCGGTCCAAAGATTGGTACCACTGCCCTTCTTCCTGCACCCCAGCCTGGCATCCTTCCACATGGATCCACAGCCTGTCTGACAGCTCACAGTCCCTTTGGGAGATCAGTGCCCACAAGCCAATCATAGCAACTGGGGTGGAGGAGGGGTAGGAAAAGAAGGCATTAGGAATTCATACAACGCTGAATAAAAGCTCCCTTCCAGGACAGTCAGTGCAGGACGATTAGAGGAAAATCAAAGGAACCCCAGGATCTGCCAGGGCGAGCCTTACCTTGGGTGGAAGCCCTCCTCGATAGGCTGGCCAGCTACAGGAATAGGCAATAGGGCGGCCTGTTGCATTCAAGGCCATTGCCATTTTAGGGTAGCCTTTGAGAGACAAGAAATCCAATTGGTCAAGGAAATGGCTGGCATTGACCAGGGGGAAAACAGCAGCACTTTCTGGAACGATCACTCAGATGAACCTAGTTACATGGATTTTTAATGGGCTATTTTAAGAGACACACAAGGAGAAAGAAAGGGGCTCAGGGATGGTGGGGGGGAGAGGAGAGGTGAATAACAGAAGCTGCCTTCCTTAAGAAATCAAATATTTGAGGGCTTCTCCACCCGTACTCAGATCGTGAGGCTGAAACCTATCCCCCCACACCATCAAAACTGCCAAACCACCAGGTCCCCCACCAAAACACAGACCCATCAGACAAGCCCCTCTCCGGCCACCAATGGGATTTCTGTAGAAAAACAGCTCTGCCTTATGGCCAGTAAGGACAATCTCCCCCGCGCTCCCCACGACAACATCCTATGCACGCGTAAGGGTCTTCTCTGAAGGTTCTGTAGCCCCACTGTAAAGCAGGTATTTTGGACACCTTCTAAAATCTCAGCTAAGGATCTAGCTTGGAGGTGAAGATCCAGAACGGGAGGCACAAGGAAATGAACCTAACAGGACGTGGGTTTGTGCCCGTTAGCAGAGAGGTTCTCAACCTTTTACCAAGCCACAGTCCCACATTCAGCCATTTCTGCGCACCCCTCTTGAAACGTGCCACCAACGTCCTCAGAGACTGCCCCAGTTCCCCGGTGGGTCATGGGAAGCACCATGAGCATCAATGCAATGAGTTATGGAGATGGGGAGTAGGAATCAAGATGGCAGCCCTGTTCCCCTGATACGTGCAACAGCCCCCATCTGGGGTGGCCCACATGCTGCGAGAGCCTCTGCTTTAGCATAAAGAAAAAATGTCTTCTCAGTTTCTCTGACACCGAGGACAGTAACAGTGGCGTGGCTGCAAGTCCACACAGCCTAGGAGACACAGTCTTTACCCTGGGCCTGCTCATCTTCTGATGAGTAGCAGCCATCCAGCTTCAGCATGTCCACGCCCCACTCCGCGAAGGTCAGGGCATCCTGTTCGACCCGGTCCAGCGTGGTGCCTGGGTAGCCACCGCATGTGTAATTGCCCATGTCTCCATAGATGCCCAACTTCAGTCCCCGGAAGTGCGCCTGTGCAAAGGAGAGGGGTGTGAGAGAGCCTGAAAGCCCCTGGCTGCCACTCGGGGCAGGTGTGCATTTGTGCGGGGAGCATGTCAGAGTGGACAGTGCTTTAGCTTCTCTCACTGTGCTAGAGCGTCACCTTCCACATCTCTCAGGTCACGGACCCCATGCCTCAAGGCCACAAGATGTGATGTGACTGAAATAACGAGAACCCACCCTGCTGCCCATCCCCTGCCCCTTCCCTCTCTGGATCCTGCCTTTACACCAAAAGAATCAGCTCACGTAATCCGCCAAGGCTTTGATCCCACTGGGAAAACGCTCGGGATCTGGGATCAGTTTCCCCGTTGCGTCCCGCTTCTTCGCCAGCCAGCAATCGTCTATATTCACATACACGTAGCCCAGCTCCTTCCAGCCATCGTCCGCTAGACGATCTATCATGTCAACGAAAAGCTTCTCGCTACCTCGGGGATGGGGAGAGAGAGAACAGGCTCAGAGCAGGCAGAGGTAACAAAACAAACCCACTATTAACAACAACACTTAGCACCTGCTCCTCTTTATCCCCAAAGGCTGCTACAAAAACCATGGAGTCATTCAACCTTTAACCAAGATGGAAAAGACATTTTAGGTTCCATCTTCCCCTGTCACTGCCAATGCAGGGGTCTGGTCTCCACAGCAGAGTCTTGAAGGCTTTGTCCAGTCCAGTTTTAAAGGACTCCAGCAATGTCCACTTCTCCTGGGAGTCTATTCCCTTGTCCACCAGATCTCATCTATAGGAAACGTTCCCCATTATTCCTCCTTTTAGCTCGCAGAGTCTGAACAATTCTAAGGCACTTATCTGCCTCCCGTGACTAGTATCTGAGCCCCTCACAATGTGCAATGCATTTATTCCCACCACACCCCTATGAGCTAGGAAAGTGCTGTTATCCCCATTTTGAAGATGGGAAAACGGAGGCTCAGGTCACATAGGGAGTCCATGGGGAGCAGCAAAATGAACCTGGGGCTCCCAAGTCCCAGACTAGTGCTGTGACCACTGAACCATCCTCCCTCTCTTTACTCGCCTTGCTGTCTACATCCTTCATGCGTTTGTCAATAGAAGCTAGATCCCTCCCTCAGTCCTCGTGGCCTGTGCGGACACACATGTTTTGTCCATTCGCTCTCTCCTTTCAAGTCATGCCCTCCAACCCCATCAGCAGGTTTGTTCTTTAAATTCTCTCCAGTTTCTCAATCTCTCTCCGTTACTGAGGTCCCAGAACAGAACACAGGATTTGTCGGTGGGGACCTCATGAGGCCTGTGAGGAGAGGGGCTAGCCCCCTCCCTCATCAGCCATGTGACCCCCACCTGGAGTTTGTCAGCTCCTGGGCTCCAGACTGAGCCTTGGGGGGCCCTACCAAAAGGGCTACGACTCATATTGCTGCCAAAGTCCCCTCACCCCATTCCCGGCTTGCTTGGAGCTAGGGGAGGGGACAGAAGGAGTTAGTAACCCCTACTGGGGACAACAGGGACTTGGGAGGCTTCTGCATGAGGTGATCTGGGTCTGGAGAGAGACAGTGAGTGTGGATCAGGTAGTCGCCATTGAACTCCCACTGCTCTGAAACTCTAGCTGCATGGATCGGGCAGCACTGGAGGGACTGGCATACAGAGAGAGATCAATCCAACCCCACATGTGCTGCCAAGAGGCAGCTGAGACCAGGAGGATTCCAGGCCAGGGAACAGCGAGCCTGGCCAGAGTCTAGAGAGCACCCTGTCCCGTCCAGGGGTGAAGAAAAAACGTGAAGGTGACTTTTATTGAAGTCAGCCAATGCCACAGCACTGCAACACTCCATCTCAGGACACACAACCTCGGCCTAGCATCTTCCTTGGGAAGAAGGGGTTGGAGGAGTTCGAGAGTGTGCGGAGGTGGGGAAATGGCTTATTTATCCATGTTTATCAATTAGTTAACCATAACCCATTCCTTCCCCAGATCCTAGCTTCCTGTTCCTAATAAAGTCCCCCTTTGTTATGCAGTTATTTCTGGTGTGCCATTCCTTTGCTGGGATTCATTTACTCTATTGTCCCCTGTGTACTGGGCTTTCCACCTCTTGCCAGCTAGTAGTATGGTCACTGATTGCTCAAGGGCTGGCTCCCCTTTGGACCTGGCACAGTAAGGAGGCACCTGAGTGGAGACACCAGGAAGGAAAAAGCCAGGCAACGCAAAGAGAATGGACAAGCTCCAAATAATGGTGATTGATGGGAGAAGAAAGGGGGGGGAGGCTTTGTCCACCCCTCCGGGGGAGTGGCTACAGTTATGATCTGTATTACAGTAGCATCCAGAGACCCCAAGCAGGACCAGGGCCGCACAGTGCTGGGAGATGGTGCCCATGCAGAAGAGCTTGGCATCTGAGACGAGCTGCTGTGAGGGGGTGTCACAGAATGACCACAGGGAGGGAAGGAGGTTGTGCAAGAGTCACAGTGACAGGAACATATGATTATATAGACTAGCTAAGTGAAAAAAAATACATGGTCGGGGCTCATTTATATTATATGTAAATCAGCAATCCCTGCGGGGCACCCGAGCTGTGATGTCTCTGCATACTCAACTCCAAAGCACGAGTCCTTTTGCAAACATGCCACACTGCAAGATCATCATCCTCCACCTTCCCTGACTGTCAGCAGGATCAAAGAGTGAGGCGGGGAGCCAGGGAAATGGCTGCTTGATCATTTTACAGGGCCGAGAGGGACAGGCTAACAATGTTTCAGACCTCAGGCTGGTGCTACAGAATGCCCTTTGGCCTTTGCTTTAAGCACAGTACTTCTTGGTGGCCTCAGCACAGAAAGGAGCAGCATCCTGATTCACCACAGTGTAGGGCCCCCGGTGTGTTTCTGCTGCTGGAGAGAAAGGAAGCATTGTCCCTCCCTTTCAAAAAAAAGTGTCTTGTTTCTATGGTAGGTGTTGAAAGGTCTGCTGGGATTCCATACACTGGACAGGAGATTCCCAAATTAGGTTTGACATTTCCATGAATAAGAACAGCAAACACAGAGACACCAGCTGGAGTACAATTAGGAGGGATGTCAACCCTGTGGCTTCGGGTCACACATGGAACATCCCATCCCTCCTGTAAGGAGAAGGCCTTTGTCTGCAGCCATATTGTAGGGCCTAAACCCTAAGGCTTTCGTCTGCAGACAGATTAAAAGAGCAGCCAAGCAGCAGCCATTAGCTGAGAAGCAGGAAGTCACATCCTCACATTCCATCCAAATTATATTAAAACAATGTAATATCAGGCTGTTAAGAAGGCGGTCCTGTCCTAATGGCACCCGCTATCACCAGATAAAGAAACAGAGCTTAAGATGATTTTTAAAAAAAAGCAAAAAAAACTTAGTTTGATAGCGTCCTGTCTGTCAAGAAATCACTTATCAATAGTTGTGGTTGTGAAATACTAATTTCTTTATTGTTTTGTCATTATGGTCCCCACTTCTCTATTGTTTATCTGTATGGTCTCTGTGTGGTTCTTTAATTGTTTCTGTCTGTTACATAATTAATTTTGCTAAGTGTAAATTAAGGTGGTGGGATAGGATTGGTTAAAGAATTTTGTTACACTATGTTACGATTGGTTAGTAAAATTTTAGTATAATGATTGGTTAAGATATAGCTAAAAGAACTCAAATTTCACTATATAAACTGGGGTCCAAAAGGAAGTTCTTTGGGAATCAACTCCAGGACACAGCCCCAAAGATCAGAGCTCCCAGACCTCAACACTCAGCCAATGACACCATGCAGAAACTGGAGTTCCCCAGATGGACCTGATCCTTACTGGCCATCAAGAAAAGTTCATCTGTCTTACTGGGAGTGGTGAGCCCTGTATGTGTAATGTGTGCATTCTGTTTTTGGTGATTGTTAATAAACAGAGGTTGTGTAGTATATTACTGTAAAAGGCTCTTTCACTGGTAAGAGGTCCTGCAGAAGTAGTATACACCCAGAGCCCTACGTACTGGGAAAGGGTGTGGGTACTTAAACTGACCAGGTTAGTTACACCCTGAGCCCTATGAATTGGGTAAGGGTAGGTGCTTTTTGCCTGGAGCCCTACAAATTGGGAAAAGGTGGGGTGCCCTAATGTGTGCAGGTAACACTCCCCCCAGCTGGGGCCAGGAAGAAGTGTCCCTCCAGGATGTCATATTGCACAATTAGGTGTGTGATGACAATTTTAAGTCTTCCTCTGAAGCATGAGATGTTGGTGCTGCTAGTGGTGGGAGACAGACGAGATGGACCAGTGTACCAACCCAGTGCGGCAATTTCCATGTTCCTTCAATGGCTTTCACAATGTTTTAAAATTACTCTTCATGGCACGGAGATGTGATGGTGCAGGGGTTAGCGATCTTTGCCTCACATCTGACCTGAGTCATGACTGAAATGAGTCTGATTCTCTCACCTCAGATCATCCTGAGCAGGACGCTATGGCACAACCTAGCTCCTGCTTCTCTGCAGCCTCCTCCGCCACTCCCACAAATGTCTCTGCTCCAACCCTCTACCTACCACCCATATCTTTTATTTCCCCCAGCTGCCAAAGAGCTGGTGGGGGACTCATGTCCAGGGACTGAGAGTGAGTGAGGGGTGGGGAAGAGATAGGGCATGGGAGGGATGGACTCTGATGGAGGTGTCTCTGAATGGGGGGAGGCGATGAAGTGGAGGGGGATGCTGGTGCTGCTCGGGGTGTCTCTGAGTGAGGTGGAAAGGGGCACTGGCTCAGCCCAAGGCTCAGAGTTCCCCCTCTGCCTTCGCTCTCCAAAGCACTGAAGCCAAAAGCTCTTCAAACAGAGCACTACAAAAAGGTGATGCTTTAGCCCTTGACAAGCAGAGGGGAAGCATGGGAACTCCTCATGGTGCCCTCAGCTGCAGGGCAAGGCAAAAGTAGGGGCAGTTTGCCTTTTCTCTCCTCACACCTTGTCATCTCCACACAGAACTTCCAGATGCAGCCCCTGGCGTTGCCTCACTCACCTGATGCAGTTGTCAGGGTCTGTCTTGCAGTCAGTGTTGCAGCGAAATCTCTCCCACGCCAGCCAGCCCATCGGGGGCACCCGCATGAGCCCATTCTCCAGAGCCAGGGCACAGGCCACTAGGGCCAGGCCAGAGACAGCCAACTTCATTGCTCTGGAGTGAGGGGTAAATACTGACAAGAGAGAGACAAAAACCTTTCAGTGGAAAGAGCCCTCTCCTGCCTCGGAAATCAATGGGGTCCACTCAGGGGATCCTCCCTCTGCAGTGTGTCATCCAGCAGGTCACAGGGCTCCACCCACCCATCCACCACAGACTGTCCGTGGGGAGGAACATGATGAGATATGGCATGTCCAGCCCACTCCCCCAACCCAGCTTTATGCAAATCATGGCCCTTTGTTATCAGCTTCAGGCCACCCCAGCCGACCTGTCTATGTAGGGTTCTACAGTGGCTCTAGTTGTTAATCACCCCTCTCTGCCTTTGTTTACCTCGGAGGGGAGGTTGTATCATCCACTCATTACTGCGTTAGGGTTCCTTCCATAGCCCCACTTCCTCTTCCCTCTAGTCCAGCTGCCTGAGAGCGTTGTCATTGTTCCTCCACAAACCCCATCTCCAGTACAGCAATCCGTGAGTAACCCAGAGCCCTGACTGTAATTATGCATGTTACTACACCACCTGCACCCCAGCATCCCACCCATATGGCCTCATAATATTCTACCTGTACCCCATTATGCCATCATACTGTCCTGCACCCCCAAAACTCCAGAGTAAGATACTTGCATCCTGCCCTACACATCCTTCAAAGCACAATGGTGTCAGGTCCTCCTCTCAATGACTCATTCCCGTTTGCACAGCAATCCTCCTGCATTCACTCCATTACACCCCATGCACTCCAGTCTGCCATAGCAAAATGGCTCAGTCCAACGCCCCGCCTGTCCCCCCAAGCACCTCAGTGGTGACAGCTGCACCCCAAAGCACCGCTGTATCCCTACCCAGTGTACTTCAGTGCCATTATCCACTAGCAATAGCCCAGTGCACTCAGATGTCCTGAACATACACTCGCCGCCAGCCCCGTAGTTCAGCGACACCCCCTCCCAATATCCTCTCTGAGCTGGACCATTGGCTTTGGCTGAGGTGAACTCATTGTTTCTGCTGTCCTGAGGGGGATGCCGTGTTCTCTGGCTCAAGGCTGTAAAGCCTTTCTGCTCCTAGGCCACAAGTGTGATGGGAACAAACACGTCATCAAAATCTCAACCACAGGGTAGTACAGACATGGGGCAGGGGAGGGAGTGTGTCTACACAGCACACTAAGCCCAGGCTCTGACACAAGTTTGAGCCCAAGCCCTACTTCTGTCCACATACAAGCCAGTCTGACTTGAGTAGCAAGCACTCAGCACCTGGGTCCTAGGGCCCTGCCAGAGGGATGGATCAGAGCTGGGTCCTGCTGCGACTCAGGTCCAAGCCCTGTTATTTTGCAGTGTGGACGCAGCTCAAGCTGCAGACCTGAGTCAGAAGGTCAGCGTAATGCAGTATGGACACGCTTAGCATGGCTGTGAGCCCCGGGTCCAGCAACTGTAAGCCCAGGTTTATAATGCAGCGTGGGCTCAAGCATTTAACTACACCCATTTACTTGGCAGCCTCAGTCCTTCCTGGTTTGGCTTGACTTTTTCTAGTCTTTGATCCTCACTTCTGCCTTAGGAGACCTTCAATAATAGGTTGAGTGGAAGAAATATATTTGCTTTGGCTTGCACTGTGTCTATAGTCAGATCCTGCTGCTTATCTGCACAACATCTTCCAACTGTGTCCTTCCCTCTCCATTCCCACTGCCAAGGTATTAGTCCTGCTCTAGTAATCTCTGTTTTGGCCATAGCACCTTCCTCTTTAGCCATCCCCTGCTTCCTCCCTCTGGCCCATTTAACACTTCGCTGCCAGGATAGTCTTCCTTCCCTTCTGCTGACCCCAAGTCCCTCCCTCTTCTTGAACCTGCACTGATTTCTCCTCATGTTCCACATACAGCTCAAATGTCTCCCTGCTCCCCAAGCTCTCTAGAATCTGACTCCACTTCTGCTCTCATTTCTTGTTCCTACGCACCCTGCCCTGCACTACGCTCTAGCCATTTTTCCCTCCTGACTGTTCCCTTTGGGGGTGCTGGCACTCAAAGCTAAACAGAGGGTTTTGGGAGGCCTGGGGCAAAATGTGAAACTGAGGCCCTCCCTAAAAAAGACCACCACTGAAGGGCAGTCCAGGGGGTAGGGACGGGTTGGAGGGGAGTCCACACCACACTCACCCTACAGCAGTGGTTCAGCTCCTGCCCCATGGGGTTAGGCCCAGCTCCCCGCTCTGGGCATTGTGACCGGGCACATTGGATCACCGGGCCACTCAGGTTTGGCCCTCATTTTGGAGGGGCCACCAGGCCAAATTCCATGAGTGGCACTGCAACCCCCCGGGCCAGCTCTCAATGCCACTCAGCTCTCAAACGGGCGTTCGGGGCAAACTGCCCCTCTCTGGGTGGCCCTGTCAAAACTAGGCCTTTTCCTAAATATTTCCCAGGACTGCTCCCACTGGTTGAGCTACAGTGGCAGTAGCGCTGATGGGAGCACTAGTACAGACAGGCTGCCAGCCTTCGAACCCTGTTCTGAGCACACCTACACAACACAGTGCTTCACTCACGGAAAGAGGTTCTAAAGGGCTTGCATCAGACGTTTAAATGTGGTTGTGGTTAGAAAAAGTGCATTGTTGTCAACTCGTGCAATTTCATTGCAACTCTTGGAATAGCTGGTGCTTTCATTCAAGCCCCAGCTCCTGGAGTCATGTGATGATGTGAGATGCTCAGCATTAAAAAAAAAACAAAAAAAACCTATGGTTTCTAACCTTCATGGTTGTGGAGAAAAGCTTGAGAACATGACCCCCTAAATGCTATATCCCACAAAGACAGAACGAACCTCAAAAGGTATTACTTTTAAAAAAACCAAGCCAATTGCATGATTCTGGGGGCCTACCTCATGATTTTGAATGCTTGGGACTGACAATGTTTAACATACATGACTGTGTAAAAATGGTACTGTCTGCCTCATCTGCTCCCTGTGGATCTTCTACTCGTCTGTTTAAGTTAACAACAAAAACAAACTGTGGGTGCTATTTGCCCGAAGTCCGAAGTGGGGATACAATGTAAAGCAAAGCAGCAGCTCTGGCTCTGCTGGGGAATACCTCTAGCATAGAGGGCCTCCCTGGCCAGCCCAGAGCTGGCTCTGCATCTCCCCACCTTTGGTGCAGGAGAGCAGCAGGGGCTTTCCTACACCCTAGATATTTATCAGTTGCCACAAAGCCCACAAGCACCGTGAGATGCAGAGCACAAGGTAAGACAGTCCCAAGGGCTGCTTAACCTGCACAAGGGGCCGAACCAGCCCCCAGCAGCTCCAGAATAGGGCAGGGTCCAGCTGCTCCCCCTTGCACTGGATTCTCCACCAGGCCAGGGATGACTCGGGGCCTGTGTGTGCAATTCAAGAAGACCACCATGAGTACAACTAGGGGAACACCCATCCCATCAGGGGCCGTTCGGTAAGGGACTGGAAAAACAGAGTGGCCAGGCAGTCATACTAGAGGTTCGCACACTTCCTTGCTCACCTAGCCAAGCTGTGTGTGTAATCCACATGCAAACGAAGGCCCAGCTTGGTAGGAGCTGACTGAAATGGAGGGCAAGGGGCCTGGCTGGAGTGGGGGGCTGAGTGGCCTCACTAGGGGAGGGAACGGCTGGAGTGAGGATGGGGCCTGGCTGAGTGTACAACTCAGCCTGCATAAGGAACGAGGTGTGCGACTGACCCGGTCTGTTCTAGGTGCAGGCGGCAGCTTGCAGAGGGCACCAGAGCTTCCTCTGCCTGCAGTACCAAACGGGTGTTCTGTGGGCCTGATGTCAGTGGAAATGAGGCTTTTCTGGTTTTCACCCAGCTCACTAGGGTTCTACCCATCAATACCTAGAACATTCCCTGAAATTTTGGAATTGGTCTGGCACAGTTCTCAAAAGTGACAAAGTGGAGTGAGTGTAGGGCCTTGTGGTGTTTGCCCAGCTAGAAAGAGGAACTTGGTCTAAATAGTACAGAAAGGAGAAGCCGGGGCTGAAGTCTGGGCAGCTGCCTCTAGGCTTCCCCTTTCTGTTTAACAAGATATAGATCTTGTCTGGAGATTAGAAATCAAATCTTGAAGTGGTCACAAGTTCACAGAGAGACACACACAGACGGCAGGGAGATTACAGCTGTACGGACCATCTGTTTGCTTTTTTGTAACTTTAGCTGCAGACACCAGGGCAACAGACATGTTATAAATACCTAGATAACTAAGATAGAATCAAGCATGGCAGGTCTCATTACTTCCTGAGGAGATGGGTCCATATTATGAAAACCTCATTCACTTTAGCTCGAGTCAGCACTGGTGAGGCCTCAGCTGGAATACCATGTCCAGCTCTGGGTGCCACACTTTAGGAAAGATGTGGACAAACTGAAGAGAGTCAAGAGAAGAGCAACAAAAAATGATAAAGGGTTTAGAAAACCTGACCTATGAGCAAAGGTTAAAAAAACTAGGCATGTTTAGTCTTGAGAAAAGAAGACTGAGCAGGCACCTGATAACAGTCTTCAAATAAGTTAAGGGCTGTTAGAAAAAGGACAGTGATCAAATGTTCTCCCCAGCCACTGAAGGGAGGACAAGAAGTAACAGGATTAATCTGCATCAAGAGAGATTTAGATTAGATATTAAAAAAATCTTAAGGATAGTTAACTGCAAGGGAGGTTGTGGAATCCCCTTCATTGGAGGTTTTTAAGAATAGGTTGGACAAACACCCATCAGCAGGGATGATCTAGGTGTACTTGGTCCTGCCTCAGTGCAGGGGGCTGGACTAGACGACTTCTCCAGCCCTACATTTCTACGATTCCATTACAGTTTCCGCCCAGGAGGGCCCACATGGAGTAAAATAGCAGGGGAAGGGATGCTCCTTGTCAGGACCAAGTTGTACTGCCAGACCTGTGTAGAGAAATCTAGGGCAAAAATAACAAGCAGTGGCGGTGCAACGTAGGTCAGGAGTCAGGTGCAGCTGCAATCTGTGTGCAGTAAATTGGCATTAATGAAGGGTGAACAGTAGCTAATCTGAATCCAGTCATATAGAGCAATGTGGGGAAAAATTGGGCCCTTGTATATGGGCCAGATTGTAACCATATCACCAAAGTGACTGGGCTGGTCCCAGCAGAGAAATACCTACCTTTTGACCTGCCACAATCAGAGCACCCACCTGCAGCTTACCCACCACCGGGCAAGTACGTTCAGGTCACAAACTCCTCCCAAAACATGAAGGAGAAAATGATTTATACCATATTGAGATGCTGGGCTTATACTGAATGCTAAAGAAAAATGGTGCATAGACAGCTGCATTTGTCCAGACAATAAAAAGTAAAGAGAAGCAAAACTCCTCTGCGGTCTGTGGCTGGAGCACAGGACCAGCTGGAGACATGTCTCTAACTTCTGCCACTGACATGCTGTGTGATCTTGGGCAAGTCTGTCTGGCCCAGATCCTCTGGCATCACTTTCCCCCATCTCCAAACTGGGACAGTAACAATGTTGTCAACGTTTCTCTAGTGCTTTGAGGCCTTCAAAGGGAAGACAGTACAGAAGTGCAAAGTGTTATTTTTTATTGATAACGGGGACGTGTTAAAGAAAGGACTGGGACGTGGCCTGCTCTAAAAGCTCAGGATCATCTTCTTGCTTTGATCTGTGCGCAAAACTCCAACGGATATCACAATATGATCATGGAGATGCTGAATGTGCCCCCTAAGTTCTTTAATACAACTGAATGTTCATAACACACTGCTCCTTCCTAGGGGCCCCAGTCCAACACCAGGGAAATCAACAGGAGTCTTTCGCTTGACTTTAACGGGCATTGGATTTTGCAATCTCCCCTAAGATAAAATTGGGAAAGATTCCCAGAGATCTGAGAAGGTTGAGGCCCCCACCTTGGGGAAACAGTAGTAATCTAAACATACTTACAATGAGGGGATAAGCAGCTCAGAGACCTGGGAAAGGGGGACATGGAATCTTTAACTTTTAGTTTACTTGTCCCAAACTAGACCCAGGTCAGTAGCAATTACAAGTTGTTACCATCTGATGGCTTTCCCTGAACTGTGTGGCACATTGGAGGGTCTCAGGCCAGCTCCTAGTGGGACAGATTGCTCACACTGCAAAAAATCACCTACACAGCTTGCGGTCTCAGCAGAGGTCAAGAATTAACCAGGTCTAGAGTCGAGTGAACTATTCATTATGAACAACATAGCTAATGAATCTGATCCTGGTTTCAGGAATTATCCATGATTTTGACTCATCTTTGTTATTCATAATTTTGCAAATGAACATACGCTAGCCTATGGGGTGATTGTGAATTATTCATTTCAGTTATTCATTATTCAGGGTGTGTTACTGGTTCCCCAAGTCACATGGGATCGTTTATGCTCCCCAACTCAAAAGACCAAAACTTTAATAACAAAATTCCTGCTCCACCACCAGGGGTGGCTCCAGGCCCCAGCACGCCAAGCGCATGCTTGGGGTGGCAAGCTGCGGGGGGCGCTCTGCCTGCGCTGCGAGGGCGGCAGGCAGGCTGCCCTCGGTGGCTTGCCTGCGGAGGGTCCGCTGGTCCCACGGCTTCGGCGGACCTCCTGAAGCCGCGGGACGAGCGTAGCCTCCGCAGGCAAGCCACCGAAGGCAGCCTGCTTGCCGTGCTTGAGGCGGCAAAGTGCCTAGAGCCGCCCCTGTCCACCACAGACTTCCTATGTGACCTTGGGCAAGTCACTTGGTCTCTCTGTGCATCCATTCCCTATCCATACAATGGGGATGCTAGCACTTCCCTATCTCACACACATTAAAGATGGTGAGAGATTCAGATATTACGGTGACAGGGGCCATATAAAGAGGGTGAACACTCTTGACACCAACTGTGATCCCCTTTGTCTGCATCTGAATTCGAGCGTTTACATTAGGAGCAGCCGCTCCCCAACACTGTGCAAACAAAAACCGATTCCAAAAATGTTAAACAAAGAGCCAGGCAGGGGACGGGCTGAGAGGAAAAAGCAATCCAGGGCTGGGACAAATGTTTGTGAATCATTTTCCCAATCACTCAGTACTAGATCATGAAAACTAGGTTATTTTTCATCTTTAGGACTGGCCTTGCCTTGAAGTACATTAATGCAGGAAGCTGGTTCAATATGTCCTGTACCTACTCTGCAGATACACTGGTCTCCTGTGCTAGTCAACTGGCACTCTTCACCAGGGGAACAAAAGAAAATCTGAATGGCAGGATGGTATTATTGCACCTTATCAACAGAAAAGGAGCAGTCCCTGGATAGGAGCTGACCATAAACCAACTCCGGTCTCAGACGGGGTGGAACACTGCACGGTCCGTGCTAATGGAGCAGTCTGCATCTAGGACCCCAATTCAAACTCAAGAAGCACATGGCTGAGCTCTGCGTAGGCAGAGATGGAAAGACGGAGCTGCCGAACTAGCACCCCGAAGTCTGCAGCGCCACATCCTGCAGGATCCCAAGGCACTTTCAAGGTTTTACAGCCAGAGCCCCCTGCCCCCCTTAGCCCACTGCCAAGCAGCCGCCCTTGGAGCGAAGGAACAAGCAGCATCAGCCCTCCCCGCCCCAGCGGCTGGCGGGATCTGTCCGGTTCTTTAGCCTCCTCCACTCCGCGGAGACCCCCTTGTAGCCGGCAGAGCCCCAGCGCGGCAACCCCCGAGCCCCGCCGGGCCGGCTCACTTACCCGGGCGGAGAGGGACGGGCCAGGCGCCGGGAGCTGCCGCAACACAACTGAGCGTCTCGCCGGGCCAGGAGAGGGCGCGCAGCCACGTGATCCCCGGCCGCCGCTCACCTGACCGGCCTGTCCCGCGGGAGCAGCCGCGGCCGCTCCCGGTGTGGGTGGGGAGCAGAGACGCCCGCTTCCCGGCACCCAGTAGGAGGACTGGGAGGCAGGACAACGCCCTCCCCATAACCCTCCCCTTCCCGATTCCGCACTGTGGGGCCTCAGGGGCTGTACGATCGTCATAGCCTGGCTGCCTGGGGCGGGTGACAGGACAGCAAAGGGGAAAAATCGGGAAGGGGTGGGGGGTAATAGGCGCCTATGTAAGAAAAAAAAAACAAAAATCGGGACTGTCCCTATAAAATCGGGACATCTGGTCACCTTAGGTGGAGTGCGATTGCTGAGCCTGTGATCAATGCTAGGGAAGAAGGGTGTTTTGTCAGCCTGGGCACACACAGTATTTACTTCTCTAGAGATGACTGTGGTTCCTAAAGGCACTATTATTATAGCTGTAATATGGTAGAACTTAGAGACCAGGGTTCCACTGCATTAGGCCCTATACTCACCCTGTGTCTACACACACACAATCGTCCAGTAGTTACAGTACTAGCTTAGGACCTGAGAGACCCCACATTCAATTCTTTCCTCTGCTAGACTTCCTGTATGACCTTGGACAAGGCCCAGATCCTCAAAGATATTTTGGTAACAACAATGGCAGATAGATGCCTAAATACCTTTGAAGATCTGGGCATTGGCCTTGTCTACACTGCCACTTACAGCGCTAAAACTTTCTTCGCTCAGGGGTGTGAAAAAATACACCCCTCAGCGATGCAAGTTTCAGTGCTGTAAAGTGGCAGTGTAGATAGCGCTACAGCACTGGGAGCTATTCCCCTCACAAAGGTGGTTTTATTACAGTACTGGGAGAGCTCTGCCACAGCTGTGTAGACATACCCTAAGTCTCTCTGTGCCTCCAGGGGCACTGGAACAATTTTTATACTGGGGCCCAGAGCCATTGAACCAAACTGTAAACCCTGTATATGATAGAAACCACTTCAAGCCAAGGAGTGCGGCAGCACCCCTAGTTCCAGCACCTATGTGTGCCTCTGTTCTCCACCTGTAAAATGGCTCTTCCCTACCTCCTGGGAATGCTGAGATGATAGATACTGTCCCGTTGTCTGGAGTGGCTTGCGACCACACGTGTCAACCTCAGAGCAGACTGCAAAGAAGCAGAGCAGAGACCCCAGACTGGTGGTATATGCCCAAGAGGACTAATTTGCCACTCAGGCAATCTGGAGTTGGTGATAGTTTGGTCTCCACCAAAGATCACAAAATATTCAGGTTTTTCCCAGTCCCAAGAGACCAGTCACTTACCCTGGGTCAATTTGTACCTTTGATCTCACACAAAAGATGCTTGCGGCCAATCCTATAATAAACTATCTAAGGATTTATTAACAAAGGAAAGAAATGAGAGTTATTACAAGTTTAAAGCAGGCAGACGTATACACAAATGAGTTATAGTCTATGGTTCCAAAAGGTGACCGAGTTACAGTAGTCCGTCAGCTGGGAATGTCTTTTAGGGCTAACCCAGGTTGACCATGGGGATCTCTGCTTCTGTTTCGTAACTCTGGCCCTGTGAGAGTCCAAACGGCATAAGAGATGAGAAATGTTCTTGTCAGCTATTTATACTTCCTTCTTCCAGGTTTCAAGCTGATGGGACAAGTTCTTTTGCATCTAGCCTCTTCATAGGTGCAAGGGGCAAATTAACAAAGTCTTTGTATTGTGATGTCACACGATGGCCTATTTAGTTTTGGCAGGCCTTCTTGGTGGGCAGGAGAGGATCCCTCCTGACTGGATTCATAGTTTCAAAGCAAACATTTTTACAGTTACAAAGCAAAAACTTATATATTACCTTATAGTATGTGATAAAGATATTATAGGTGAGCTTAATGCATTCAGCAACTTACAAGCATTTCATAAAGTCTAAACACCAAAAACATTGTTATAGGTCCAATACCCATTTTAACCCACAGGTGAACAAGATTGGTTTCCAGCAATGAATTTGTCAGAACTCGACTAAAGCCTTGGCAAGAGCTGGCAGCTGGTCTGCCAGCATCACAGATATGTTAAAGCATGGGCAGGCAAACTTTTTGGCCTGAGGGCCACATCAGGTTTCCAAAATTGTGCCTCCCCAAACAGCCAGGCATGGCCCAGCTCCTGCCCCCTACCAACTCCCCCTGCTTCTTGCCCCCTGACGGCCCCTCTGGAACTCCTGCCCCATCCACCCTTCCCTGTTCCCTGAGTGCCCCTGGCCCCCTGCCCCTGACTGCCCCCTGCAACCCCATCCGACCCCCCTTCTCCTTCCTGACTGCTTCCAAGGACCCCTACCCCCATTCAATCCCCGTTCCCCCCTCTGACCACCCCGACCCCTATCCACACCCCCACCCCTGACCAACCCCCCAAACTCCCCTGCCCTCTATCCAACCCCCCTACTTCCTGACCCCTTACCGCGCTGCCTGGAGCACCGGTGGCTGGTGGCACTACAGCCGTGCCACCCAGAGCATCAGGACAGGCAGCTGTGCCGCCCGGCTGGACCAGCCACCATGCCACCGCGCAGCACAGAGCACCGGGTCAGGGCACGGCTCTGCAGGTGTGCTGCCGGCAAGAGCTCGCAGCCCCACTGCCCAGTGAGCTGAGGCTGAGGGGGAACAGCAGGGGAGGGGCTGGGGGCTAGTCTCCAGGGCCAGGAGCTCAGGGGCCGGGCAGGAGGGTCCCCTTGGCTGGATGTGGCCTGTGGGCCGTAGTTTGCCCACCTCTGCATTAAAGACTGTGAGATGCTCAGATATCACAATAATGGCAGCCTACTAAGTACCTCAGATAGATATAATAGTGACAGCCACAGCCCCAAAGATCTTACAATCGAAGTGTAAGTCTATAGGCAATAAGTGGATAAAACAAAGGGGGAGCAGAAAGAAATGATGGGACTACATCGGTCCTCATGAAAGACAGTGGTCACAAGAACCAACTGTCTGCCTACTGTTACAGGTGCTTGTTAGGGGATGCGTGCTGCTAAGTGCAGGGATATGAAATATGTTGTACAATCCCCATTTCCCAGCTCTGTCCTGTGTTCCAAGAAATATTAAAGAAATCCACATTTATTTCGGGCTTTGCCTCATCATCCATTGGCACAATACAACAATGTCAGTCTATGATATTTTATGGCACTTATCACAACTATATCTAAGAACCAAACAACAATTAATGTCTGCATGTAAAAAAGTTACCAAGGTGAAGAAACAAATGCTGCCATGTAATTATGGTGTTCCACAGAAGAAATACAATGATGTGGCACCTCCCAGTGTAAACAAATGGGATGATTGGCTACCCTGGCAAAGTTTGTTTGTTGGCAGTCTCAGCAGAGAAGCTAAGGATCAAGAGCTATAAAGACGTAACCCCCACCTAAAGCTGTCACCTCCTTTTTATGACAAATGGACAGACTGACAGGGGATGTCTGTGAGATGCATGGACAGCCAGTGTCTTTACCATCCCTCTTCTGCAGATAAAAAGAGGACTGCAGTCTCCAGCTCTGTCAGACAAGCACATGTCATCAGCTCTGGAATTATTTTGGAAAAAAAAACAAACCTCAACCTCCCCCACCACAGATATTTTTAATTAATGTCACTGTGCAGTTAAAAAAAAACACACTGTTTTTTTCTCCGTGCCTCAGTCCCCCACCCCCCGTAAAATGGAAACAACCATACTCACTTTCCCAACTCACAAGAGGGGTGTGAGGATTAATTCCCTGATGTTTGCAAACTGCTTTGAGATCCTAATATGGAAGGATCTAGAGAAGTGCAAAATATTACTATTTATTAATAAATTACCCAGATACTGCAGAGATGATGGGAGCCACAGCAGTACCTGAGCCAATAATATGACCTGCACATTACATAATTGAATTCAGAAAGGGCAGAAGCAGACACTGAGTCTCACATAACAATGTGCTGTGCTTGTGGTATATCTGCTGTAACTGGGTTCTGATTGTTTTGGTGACAGGGAAGAGGGGACTCAAGTCCTGTGCAGGGAACCGGGAACCCCAATCTGTAGACTTGTATAGTTAGGGTCCTTGGGTTACATGACAGAGACCAGCTACATGAACAGTGTGGTAACTGGGGTGACCACCTGTCTTGAAATTCACTGGGTCTGATTTTCAGGGGTCTGTCTCACATCCTGAGAGTCTCCATCTTCTAGGACAATTAAACATGGTTTGGGAACCTTCTCTGTCCATGGCCTCACAACTATTGACAAGTGTGAACCACAAATTGTCCGGAGAAGATGATTAAGGAGTGACTTGATTACAGTCTATAAGTGTCTACATTGGGAACAAATATTTGGTAACAGGCTCAATCTAGCAGAGAAAGGTATAACACGACCCAGTGGCTGGAAGTTGAAGCTAGACACATTCAGACTGGAAATGAGGTACAAGTTTTTAACAATGAGAGTAATTGACCAGTGGAACAATTAACCAAGGGTTGTGGTGGATTCTCCATTACTGGCAATTTTAAAATCAAGATTGCATGTTTTTCTAAAAAAATGTGCTTTAGGAATTATTTCAGGGAAGTTGTATGGCCTGTGTTATATAGGATCATCAGATTAGTAGATGATCACAATGGTCCCTTCTGGCCTTGGAATCCATGAATAAGTTTCTAAAAGTTCAGATGCTTAATTAGACTGGAACTCTCACAAGATCAGATCCTCTCTGGAGATTTCTGGCACTTCTCTAGTTTCATCCATACCAGAAATACTGTGAGAATAGCTATTCATGGGAACATCCAGTGCTCCTGCTTCCAAAAGCAGGATGCTCAAGAGGTAAACACTTTTTTTTTTACAGTTAAGAGTTTATTTTGACTTGGATGATGAGCAATGCCTCTGGTGAGTTCTTACTTGGCCTAAGAGATGGGGCGAACCAGTTTGTCACGACACAGAAGTTAGACCATTGCTTTGCAGACTGCAATTCTGCTCTCTTCCATCTCAGCACTAGGCGTCAGGGGAGGGCAAAGGTGGTGTTAAGCCTTATTCTGGTGAAAGGTAGAGCAGTTCTGGGGGCCCTTATGGGTAAGGCTAAGATTTTGTCATGGATATTTTTAGTAAAAGTCCTGGGCAATAAAGAAAAATTCACAGAAGTCTGTGACCCGTCCATGAGTTTTACTAAAAATATCCATAACAAAATGGGGAGCTCAGCTGCAGGGTCCCCACATTGTCTGCAGCGTCTGGGCAGCTGTAGGGACCCACTCCGAGCTCTGGGGTTCCCCACCACCTATAAGGGTTTGGAGCTCTGGGGTCCCCCCACCGCCCATGGCAGATTGGTGCTCCAGGGTCCCCCTGACACTCATGGTGTTCAGGAGCCCCACAGCTCCCAGCCGGGGCTGAAGTCATGGAGGTCGCTGGAATTTACGGATTCCATGACATCTTCGACCTCAGTGAAAAATTTGTAGCCTTAGTTCTGGGCCATTGCAGCAGCCAAACATAGTTGGAGTGCTGGGCTTTCCCTTCTTGGCACACCCACTATGCTGGCCCTTTGTATAGCTCTGTGCCAAGTGGAGAGCCCCCTCTGTGCCAGGGGTATCCTTCAGAGCCAGCGCCACCGGCTATATGGCCCTCGGGTGTCCAGACGGCAAGTGTGAAAAATCAGGACACGGGATGGGGGGTAAGAGACACCTATATAAGAAAAAGCCCCAAATAGCAGGACTGTCCCTATAGAATCAGCAGCAAAGAATCCTGTGGCACCTTATAGACTAACAGACGTTTTGCAGCATGAGCTTTCGTGGGTGAATGCCCACTTCGTCGGATGCAAGAGGGCGAAGTGGGCATTCACCCACGAAAGCTCATGCTGCAAAACGTCTGTTAGTCTATAAGGTGCCACAGGATTCTTTGCTGCTTTTACAGAACCAGACTAACGCGGCTACCCCTCTGATACTTGACACCTATAGAATCAGGACATCTGGTCACCCTGTATGGCCCCTTTATGGCAGTGGAGCAACATAAAAGAGCCATCATGCAGTGGAGAATTGGCCTTGTCTAATATCCTTAAAGACAGCAGGATCCGGCAGCTCTACAGTTAACCAGCAGGGTGCGTGGTTTTATGCAGCCTGGGCGCATTCGAAAGCTAGGCGAGAAAAGCAGGAAAATGCCCTTTAACGCCATTGAAATACACGGGAGTGGAAGGTGGGGAAAGGACAGTTGCTTTGTGGCCCCACCCCACTGGGTGGATCCACTCTAGGGACTGTCCCACCTACATAGGGACAGACACATGCAAGTGCCTGTGGAGTCACGACCAGTAACTTTTCCCCTCTCTGCGGCTGAACTGGGTGCAAGTTTGGCTCATGAATGCAGGACCACACCATCCGCACAGCAGGAGCCCGGTGTCAAAGCACAGCCTAAGCTAGAGCTAGCGGGGAAGGGGAGGCTTGAAGGGCATGAAGTCAGATCAGAAGCGGTGTAGCGCTTGGGTCCAGCTCTTACGTGGCTCCCCGGCCTTGGGGGTGGGGGGACTGAGCCCAGCCGCCCCTCTATGTAAACTCAAAGCCTAGTGGAAAACGCGGATCCGCTCGGAATCCTGGCGGCCGGCTCCGCCCGGGACTGTGCGAATGAATCCCGCCGAGTCCCAGCTGTTCCACTGGCTGCGCGGCCCTCCGGGTTTTGTACCGTGGCGGCACCGAGCAGCTGCCCCAACTTGTAGCGAGCCGAGCGGAGCCGGCAGGGCGGCCGGGGCAGGGGCCGGGCTTTGCCGGCGGCGGTGAGTAACACACTTGGGGCGGCCCGCGGCCCTGGAGCCACTGGCGCTAGGGGAGAGGGACAGCGAGCCGGCCAGAGCGCCCATGCAGCTGCGATCCCGCCTCCCAAGGCCGCTGGGCGAGCGCAGAGGCGTCCCAGCAGCCAGGCGTCCCGGGGCGTGAGCGCGCCAGCCTGGGGCTAGTGGCCTGTGTGAAATGCCTCCGGTCGGGTCCCAAAGGAGGTGGGGGGGTTCCAGGAAAGGCCAGTGGGCAGGAGCACAGCGCCCCCCTTTGCTAGAACCAGGGGGACCCTCCTCCCCCAACAGCTTGGGCTGTTACAGCCCCTCCTGCTTCGATCAGGCTTAGCCACTGGCTGGGGGATTGGCGTCGCAGCAGGCCCGGGTTGGGGAGCCTGTACCCCCCATGCTGGTGGTCTCGGCAAAGAGCTCCAGGGCTGAATGTCCTGGAATCTCCCAAACCTGAGGCCCTAGTACAGTAGGCTCCCAGGGTGAAATCCCAGGTCCGTTGAAGTCAATGACAAATTTCCTGTTGACTTCAGTGGAGCCACCAGGATTTCATAACATACTGTATGGCCGGGGACTTGGTGCTGCCTGATGTCTTGGTTAGAAAAGGAGAGTGATGGGATTTAACACGGCACAAGTGGATTAAAAACTGGCTCACTGATAGGTCTCAAAATGTAACTGTCAATGGGAAATCATCATCAAGTGGGTGTGTTTCTAGTGGGGACCCACAGGGATCAGTTCTTGGCTCTACACCAGGAGTTCTCAAACATTTTCTTTCTGAGCTTCCCCCTCCCCCCAACAAGCTATAAAAAGTCCACGGTCTACCTGTGCCCCCACAACTGTTTGTCTGCGTATAAAAGCCCAGGACAGCATTAGGGTGTAGCCAGCAGGGCAATTGCTTAGGGCCGCATGCCACAGGGCGCCCTGTGAAGCTAAGTTGCTTGGGCTTTGGCTTCAGCCCTGGATGGCGGGGCTCGGGCTCAGGGTTGGGCTTTCTGCCCTGGGCCTCATAGAGTCTAATGCCAGTTCTTCTTGGCTGACCCCCTGAAACCTGCTCGTGATCCTCTGGGGTACACTGGGCCCCTGGTTGAGAACTGCTGCCCTACACTATTTAACATCTTTATCAATGACCTGGAACAAAACATAAGCTCATCACTGATAAAGTTTGCAGATGACACAAAAATTGTGGAAGTAGCAAATAATGAAAGGGGGGGGATAGCTCAGTGGTTGGAGCATTGGCTTGCTAAACCCAGAGTTGTGAGTTCAATCTTTGAGGGGGCTGTTTAGGGATATGGGGCAAAAATCTGTTGGGTGATTTAATTGGGGATTGGTCCCTCTTTAAGCAGGGGGTTGGACTAGATGATCTCCTGAGGTCCTTCCTAACCCTGATATTCTATGATTCCAAGAGAACAGGGTAGAAGCAAATAACAAAGAGAACTAGATCACTTGGTAAACTGCATGCAAGCAAACAATATGAATTTGATTACAGCTAAAAGCTACATATACAAGTAGGAACAAAGGGTTTAGACCATATGTACAGGAAACAGTGACTCTGAAAAAGAGTTGAGGATGGTGATGGATAATCAGCTGAACATGAGTTCCCTGCATGCCACTGTAGCCAAAAGAGCTAATGTGAGCCTGGGATACATAAAGAAGCAAATCTCAAGAGTGGTTATTTTACCTTTTGTATTCGGCACTGGTGTAATCACTGCTAGAATGCTGCATCCAGTTCTGGAGTCCACAATTCAAGAAGGATGTTGATAAATCAGAGAGGGTTCAGAGAAGAACCACAAGAATGAGCAAAGGATTAGAAAACAGGCCTTAAAGAGCTCAATCTATTTAGTTTGAAAAAGAGAAGATTAAGGGGAGACGTAAGAACAAAAGAATGGCCATACTGGGTAAGACCAATAGTCCATCTAGCCCCACATCCAACAGCGATTGGTGCCAGATGCTTCAGAGAGACTGAACAGAACAGGGTAATTATCAAATGATCCATCCCCCGTTCTCCAGTCTCACCTTCTGGCAGTCAGAAGCTTAGGGATACCCAGAGCATGAGGTTTTGACCCTAACCATTTTAGCTAATAGCTATTAATAGACCTATCCTCCATGAACTTATCTAATTTTTTTTTGAACCCAGTTATACTTTTGGTCTTCACAACATCCTCTGGCGATGAGTTCCACAGGTTGACTGTGCATTATGTGAAGACGTACTTCCTTTTGTTTCTTTTAAACTTGCTGCCTATTAATTTCATCAGGTGAACCCTGGTTCGGTTCTTGTGTTACATGAAGGGGTAAATCAGTGAAGACTGATGCAAAGAATTCATTTAGCTCAGCGGCTCTCAAACTTTTTTACTGGTGACCCTTTCATATAGCAAGACTCTGAGTGCGACCCCCCCCCTTATAAATTAAAAACACTTTTTAATATATTTAACACCATTATAAATGCTGGAGGCAAAGCAGGGTTTGGGGTGGAGGCTGACAGTTCGCGACCCCCCCCATGTAATAACCTCACAACCCCCTGAGGGGTCCTGACCCCCGGTTTGAGAACCCCTGATTTAGCTTCTCCTTTAGCATGGTGATCATCCTGTGGCCCCACTGATTGTTTGACAGGCTTCCTGATTCTGATCTACTTACAAAAAAATTGGTGTTAGTTTTTGTGTCTTTTGCTAGTTGCTCTTCAAATTCTTTTTGAATTACAGACTTGATTACAGTGTAAAAGTATCTACATGGGGAACAAATATTTAATAAGGAGCTCTTCAATCTAGCAGAAAAAAGTATAACATGATGCAATGGCTGGAAGTTGAAGCTAGACACATTCAGACTGGAAATGAGGTGTACATTTTTAATAGTGAGAGTAATATCATTGGAATAATTTACCAAGGTGGAATCTCCATCAGTGATGATTTAGAAAAACATCCAATTGTGATTTTAAAAAGATCTGCTCTAAGAATTATTTTGGGAAGTTCTTTGGCCTGTGTTATACAGGAGTCAGATCACAATTGTCCCTTGTGGCCTTAGAATCTATGAACCCCTCCACTGAAAATCCAGTGCTTTTCGCTAGCACTAAATTAACTTTAAAATTCTAATGAGCTAAAACTGTGTTTACACCAGACAGCTTTCTCCCCCATTAAGGTGCTTAACCCCACAGGGGTGGCTGAAGTAACAGTTTTGTGACATTACAGTTGTCGTCATAGCTACAGATTGCATAGCGGCACAAACTGTGATGCAGAGCGGTAGCAGGAAAAGGTCTCATTCTGGCTCTAATTCTTCAGCAGCAGCAGGGGAAATTAGAAATGAACAGCTTTTAGGAGAAAGGATGGTCTCTGGCTCAAGTTAGTTTGCGAAAATCTCCCCTTGAAAAGCTGCTAGAAAAGAGGCAGGAAAAGTGGGAAATGTATACAGCAGAGGAATGTAGAGTGACCTCCGAGTGCAGTGGGGGTACTTGAGGGAAGGGGGCATTCGGGGCACTGGCAGTGTATGTGATGGTTCGTGTGTTTGGAAATGCGGGGCTGAACACACCGGTTTGTTGTAGGGTGGCTATGGGGCATTGGACACTGTGCAGGTTTGTTAGTGAAAGAACGCTCATGAGTGCTGGGGCTTTGCACACTGAAGGAGTACAGGAATTCCTTGTGGTTCTGTGTTATTGTAGGAATGTTTGTGAGCATGGCGGCTGCATGCCATGATCTGTTGTTTCAGCGGTATGAGGGCTGGGGTAGTAGGCGGTTGTTTGTGTCACGGCGTCTGGAGTGGCAGGGCAGACTGTCAAAACAGGGTAGACAGCCCAAACTGGGGGTAGGTTCTATAATTAGATTGCACCAAGCCAGTGACAAATGTGAACCCCTGGATCACTGTAACAGTCTGACCATGGAGTCACAGACTATAACAATGTTTAAAAGGGGACTGGATAAATTTATGGTGGCTAAGTCCATAAATGGCTATTAGCCAGGATGGGTAAGAATGGTGTCCCTAGCCTCTGTTCGTCAGAGGATGGAGATGGATGGCAGGAGAGAGATCCCTTGATCATTGCCTGTTAGGTTCACTCCCTCAGGGGCACCTGGCATTGGCCACTGTCGGTAGACAGATACTGGGCTAGATGGACCTTTGGTCTGACCCGGTACGGCCTTTCTTATGTTCTTATGTTCTCCAGTTTATCTTGTCATCCAGGGAAGCTGGACTTAGGCTATGGCTACATTTGCACTTCAAAGCGCTGCTGTGGCAGCGCTGCCGCGGCAGCGCTTTGAAGCGCTAAGTGTAGTCAAAGCACCAGCGCTGGGAGAGAGCTCTCCCAGCGCTGTCCGTACTCCACCTCCCTGTGGGGAATAACGTACAGCGCTGGGAGCCGCGCTCCCAGCGCTGGGGCTTTGACCACACTGGCGCTTTGCAGCGCCGCAATTTGCAGCGCTGGAGAGGGTGTGTTTTCACACCCTGCTGCAGCGCTGCAAATTTGCAAGTGTAGCCATGGCCTAAGTGATAAATGGTCGCTTACACCAGGGGTTCTCAACCTTTTTCTTTCTGAACCCTGCCCCCCCGCCCCGAAACGTGCTAGATAAACTCCAGTGCCAACCTGTGCCACAAAAACTGTTTTTCTGCATATAAAAGTGAGGGCCTACATTAGGGGGTAGCAAGCAGGGCAAATGCTCATAGCCCCACACCGAAGCTGCCCAGGCTTTGCCTTTGGCCCCGGGTGGCAGGGCTTGGGGCAGCATGGCTTCTGCTTTCTTCCTGGGCCCCAGAGAGTCTAATGCCGGCTCTGCTTGGCAGACCCCCGGAAATGTGCTCGGGGCCTTCCAGGGGGCCTTGGACCCCTGGTTGAGAACAGCTGAGTTACACTAAAAATCACAAAATATTCAGGTTGCTCCCAGTCCCAAGAGACCAGTCACTTACCCCAGATCAGTGGGTACCCTAGACAAAGACAATGCCTGTAGCCAGTCCTGTAATAAACTATCTAGAGGTTTATAAACCAGTAAAAATAAACGAGAGAGTCATTTACAGGTTAAAGCAGGCAAACAGGCACATAAATGAATTGCAATCTAAATCCTAAGAGGGACAGAGTTGTAGAGATCTGTCAGTTCAAAATGTCTTTTAGGGGGGCAGATCCACCCAGGGGTAAACCCTGGGATCTCTGACTTCAGTTTAGTGTCTCTGGCCTTGTGAGAGTTCAAATAGAAAAGAGATGGAACATTTTCCTATGACTTTATTTTATTTCCTTCATTCAGCCTCCAAGACCGTAAGACAAGCTTTCTTGCACGGAGCATTTCCAGGGTGCAATAGGGCCATTCACCAGTCCTTTGTATTGTGATGATCCTTGATGGCCCATCTGATTTTTGATGGTTCTTCTGGACCAGTGGGAGGGACGGGGGACAGGACACTCTTCCTATCTGAGTTCACAAGTTTAGAGCAAACATTTTCAAGGTTATAAAGCAAAACCTACACATTTCCTTACAGCCTGGAATAGAGACATTACAGATAAGATTAATGCATACAGAAATTTACATACATTCTTTAGAGTCTAAACACTAAATACATTCTTAGTAGACTAATACCTATTTTGAGCAACACTAAAGACTTGTCTACGGTTACAGCACTGCACTGGTGCAGCTGTGCCACTGTTGCATTTGTTGAAGACACTATCTGTGCTGATGGGAGAGCTTCTTCTGCTGGCGTAGGTACTCCCCATCCCAGAGAGGTGGTAGCTATGGCAATGGAAGAAGCCCTCCCATCAACATAGCGCTGTCTACACTGGGGATTAGGTCGGTATAACTACGTCACTCAGGGGTGTGAATTTTCCACACTCCTGAGCAACATAGTTATACAGACAGAAGTTTGTAGTGTAGACCAGACCTAACACATACATGAGCTGGTCTGATCTCCAGCTATGAGCTTGTCAGTTCTTAGCTAAGGGCTGCAGCCTTGGCAAGAGCTGGCACCTGGCCTCCTAGCGTCACAGTTTGTTACTGTAGGATCATTTGGAATGACTAGGCTGAAGGCTGTGTAGTTGTAATTGTATCGGTCCAGGGTATTAGAGAGACAAAGTGGGTGAGTGTAATGTCTTTTATTGGACCAACTTCTGTTGGTGGGAGAGACAAGCTTTTCTGTTCAAGCTCAAAAGCATGTCTCTCTCACCAACAGATAGGGTGACCAGATGTCCCGAATTTATAGGGACAGTCCCGATTTTGGGGTCTTTTTCTTATATTGGCTCCTGTTATCCCCCACCCCCTGTCCTGCTTTTTCACACTTGCTGTCTGGTCACCCTACCAACAGAAGGTCCAATAAAAGACATGACCTTGCCCATTTTGTCTCTCCAATAGGTTGAAGGCAGTCGTTTGTGGGGCTGTGTATGAACAGTGGGACTGCGTGCGCTAGCTTGTTTATTGTAGAGTCCTCAGAAGTGAGCACTAGTTTGCTGTTGGTCACTTTGTGGGCGGTGCTGCAAGAACTGGTAGCTGGGTTGCATGTGTTGATTGGTTGTCATTAAGATTGTAGGTTCTGTATTTCTATTTTGGGTACTTCTGTGGCCCCCATTACGGTAGTACGGGAGCACTTTGCAGTCTTTTAATGTGTGGTTTTTAGACATTAGGTTTGATGCATGAATTGTTTTACTATATGGTGGATGAATTTTGACCAATTTTTAGAGATCGCAGTCCAGTCATGGCATCTTTAGCATACTCTGAAACATTGTCCCTTTTAAAACTTGTCAATATCTTTGCTCTATGCTGGAGCTCTGAGCACATGTGTCTGCAGCCTGCTTCAAACAAAGCTCTGATTTTTCTGTATAGAATCTTTAAAACTTGTGGGCTTTGTGTGGGTGGTCACCAGCCTGTAGCCAGAGAGTCTAGTTCTGAGGCCCTTGAAGTCAAAGTGATGTGTGCACCATCATTGATTATTTTCATTGTTAATCTTGTTTTAAGAGCAGAGGATCTGATTCTTTGTTGTTCACTGGCTTCAAATCAGTGTAACTCAACTAACATAAATACACAGGCACAAAACCAGTAGTCCAGATCCTCAGCTGGTATAAACTGGCATAGCTCCATTGACTTTAATGGAGTTATGATAGTTTATACCAGCTGAAAATCTGGCCTAATGTATTTACTTTGCTGTACATTGATCTTCTCTTTTGTGCATGGAAATCCTCCCCCTCCCCCCTTTTTTTTAGATTTTCACTTCTCTGGGAAAAGAGTATTGAAACAGCAAAACTTCCCTTTCTGTGAGTCTTCACATTTGCATTTGGAATCATGGGCTTAGAGAATTGGCTGCTCCTACCAGCCACGCAGAGGTAACCACATCCTTTATGCGAACAAGATGATTGTTCTTTTTGTGTATGTAACAGCAAAAAGGTGCCAGGCCGTTTGCAGACAAATAAAAACAAAATCCCTGCACAATATGGGATTTTTCCTGTATGGCTCAGCCTTCTGTATAAATGCTTCTCTGCTGTTGGGACTGGGGACCCTTGAAGAGTTAAGGGTGTTGATTTGTGAATGGTCAGAGGTTGAGGAAAATGCAGAGCGATTCTGGTGCCTGTATTGTGAGCAAGAGTGGGGATATACTCTAAAGAGGTCCCTTGTACAAAATCCAAGAGCAGGAGTAAACGCTGAATTCAGTGAAGGGGTATCCCCAGGGTTTATTTCCAGAGTTCTCAGATATACAGTAGTTGACATGGAGGGTTTCAGGACATTGCGGGAGGGTAGTGGAGACTTACTGTGTATTAATGTATTCCAGTGGCACCCATGATTTATGTGCTGTCCGTACACCCATGAAAAACCAGGGCCTGTTTCTCCTCTCACTTACACTGGTCAATGGAATCACTTCCAACTGAAGTGAGAGGAGAATTGGGCCCTGTGTTCCTGCCTGAAGAGCACAGCCTAGGGAGGAACACTTTGGAATATTTGGGGATGGGGGGATTTTATAGTCTAATTGACAGGGCAGGAATGTAGGAGGAGGGGACAGGGCCGCCCAGAGGGCCCGGTGGCAGTCCGGGTCTTCGGCGGCATTGCAGCGGGGGGCCCTTCAGTGCTGCTGAAGACACGGAGCGACTGAAGGGCCCCCCACTGCCGAAATGCTGCCGAAGACCTTGGCCGTTGCAGGGTGAGTACAAGCGCCGCAGCTCCCCTGCTTTGCCCCAGGCCCCCTGAATCCTCAGGGTGGCCCTGGGAGGGGAATCCTGAATGCTGATTGGGTGGAGGTGAAATTCTTGGTTTATAATCCAGTTCATCCTGTTTTGTGCATTTCTTTGTCCTAAGTTTTAGCTGGAGAACGTGTGCCAGCAGGCTGGAAAAGTAAAAGGACCGCACTCATAACATTGTTATGTATGATCCACTGTATACCGTGTGTTGGATTGCACAGTACAGGGTTGCAGATGGTAAACGGAAATGCTTCTGTAAACAAAAAAAGCTGTTCAGGATCCAGAATCAACCACAGAATCTATTTCCAGCCTTGAGAATTGAGTTGTATATATGTTTAAAAGGAAAACGGTTTAAAATCCATTCTTCCATCAGCTACTGGCAGTACTGGACCACACAAGGCTGGGTTGGGGTCAGTTCAGTGTTTCCATCTAGACTGGAACTCCCTTTTCACCCAGTGGCTGAGTGTCTGAGCTCGGCAGGTCCTGACAGTGTGGTTCAGGTAATCTTGTACTCAGCCCTGCCATTAGTGTGAACTCTGCTCAGGTTCATTCTGTTGACTTTATGATGGGGAATATATATCTGAGTGATGTGACCTTGTGTTTCAGTTCCCTGGTGCCCTGGTCTCTGTGACCCTCTCTTTGGTACCTTCCCTCTGACTGGACGTGGTGAGCAGAAGGATGGAGCACTGTGGACCCTTGTCAAAGACCGAGCCTGTTCAGGGAAGAGGCCAGTGAGCTGCAATCTGACCATCGTAGCTGGTAAGGTATGGTATCTCCTTGCCCCCATCCCTGATCCTGTCCACATTCTGGGCAAGCTAGGCTACTGCCTTGAAGGAAGAGGATTGGGCTGAGGGCTGCTGCTGGTCTTGTAGCTGACAAGTGGGAGGGCAGGGGAAGCATTTGCTGCAGAGGGGAGGTAACAGACATTGCTCAGTTTGAAAGATGCCTTCTGTTTATCCTGTCCCATAATACTAGAGTAAGAGAGCATTCGGAGGCGTTAAGAGACAACTGATGTAAAAGGAATAAAGGGGAAATACCTCTTAAGTGACACACAATTAATCTGTGGAATTCACTGCTGCAGGATATTCAACTAAATAGTGAAATTCACAAAAATTTAAATAAGTACTCATTTGTTTGAATAAAACAGAATAAAAGGCCACAGATCTTCAGCTGGTGTAAACTGGCACAGCTCCCCTGACTTCAGAGGAGCTGTGCTTCTTTTATGCTGGTTGATGATCTGGCCCAACATCTGCACTGACACTTAGTATTAAACATTGTACAATAGACATCATGATGATTATTTGCTGGAATCAGGATGAAGTTTCTCCCAAGGTCTAGTACTGCTTTGTAAGGTGCAGAGTGGGGCGGTTACACTTTCCTCTTCAATATTAAGCAGTGGCTGCTACTTGAGAAGATTGGACACTGCACTAACTGGCTTAATAGTCTGTTCCAGAGCAGAGTTGTTCCTTGCACTGAACTGGCTCTCTTGCCACCTCTGTCTTTGCCCTGCCAGGACGATGAAGCTGAACGAGCGAAGTGTGGCACATTATGCCACATGTGACTCTCCGACAGACCATGCCGGCTTCCTCCACAAGCGTGTCGAGCGGCACCACCATCACCACCACCACCACCACCACACCACTTCCTACCACCGTCGCTGGTTCATCCTCAAGGGCAACCTGCTGTTCTATTTTGAAGATCGTGAGAGCCGGGACCCTTTGGGGCTTGTTGTGCTGGAGGGCTGCACTGTGGAACTGTGCGAGGCTGCCGAGGAGTTTGCCTTTGCCATCCACTTTGATGATGCTGGCGCCAAGGCCTACGTGCTGGTGGCCGACTGCCAGGCCACCATGGAGGGATGGGTGAAGGCGCTTTCACGAGCCAGCTTTGACTACATGCGTTTGGTGGTGAGAGAGCTGGAGAAGCAGCTGGAGGATGCCCGTAAGAGCTTGGTTGCCTGCCACAAATCTCCAAGGAAGTCATCATCTGGCAGAAAAAGGCATTTGTCCAATCCTGCTATGGCACTCGTCCAGGAACAGCCTCCCATCTTGGAGAATGGTTACTCCACATGGGGCAGTGGTTACATCCCTGCAGGGGCCTCCTGCTCTGACCACGATGGGGGGTTTTCCAAACCCCCGCCCCTGCCTCCTCGCCGGCGCTTGGCAGCTGGCAGTGGATGCGGAGCACTCGCCACTGGCCTGTCTTTGACTGGGCAGGAAAGCCCCGTGTCTCCGGAGACAGCCTGTTTCTCCAAGCTACACAACTGGTATGGTCAGGAGATTGCGGAGATAAGGAGGGAGTGGCTGGAGAGCCAGAGGAGTGGGGAACTGTGAACTGGGGAAGGCAAGGCATGGAGTGACACCAAGCCCATTTTGACACTATCGTTGCTGTGCTTGGTGACCTCTCTCCCATCCAGGAAAATAGCCAAATAAGCGACAATGTTTTCTCTCCTTCCTTTCTAGAATCATTGCATGCTGCGTGGGTGGGTGAGTGTGGGATCTAGCAGAGACATTGTCCCAAGACCTCATTTTCACCTCTGGGGCCTCAGACAGTGTATGTTCCCCTGAGGAATATTGCAGCATGGCTGTAAAATGTCAGGAACTCTATATTTTGAATCTGGGATGCAGATTGTAGAGTGGGTGGGATGGGGTGTGTGTGACCAGACTTGCATACACAAAAAGGTCATCGCTCTGCTTCCGTTCAGGTGGCTGTTTTTACTGCCTACCAATCTGGAGTAATGGATGGAGTGGTGTGTTTTACTGTTAAGCCTTTGAGTAATCCGTTACGATGTATCGTCAGCAACTGAATGTTTGCTTAGGTTAGAGGTAAGGAGCATCTATTGCCTGTTAGCTTTTAGAAAATGGCTTGTTATGTCACCCTCACGTTCCTTCGAACCCCAGAGTAATCAGTGGTGAATTAACATTGAACAGAGTGGCTGAACTGGGCCCTTTGCTTTGAAGAGTACCTGAAGGTTTACCTCTCGCACTACTCATTGGCCTGGACTCAAGCAGATTTGGGGCCCCATTGTTTTGGCTGGTCCATGGGTCCCTGGTGGTGCTTTACCCCAGTCTCAGTCTATCTGATTTGAATGGGCTCAGATTTATGGATATAGGACTCCCAGCCTTCAAAACTAGGATCAGATTCTTATACAGTATATCCAGTAATGCATTATAGTATGGGTTGGCTAAAGAGAAGAAACATAAAAGGCCACCAAAGGATTCTGGATCATATGGTTGTATCAAGCATGAGGGTAGGTGTGACTCAATAACCAGTAATTATTTACACAAGTCTGTGGTACCAACTGCCCCTCCCCCAAGAAATTCTTGACAGGTTGGGGGTGCAGGGATCTGTGGGTCAATGCCCATCTCATTGCATATGATAGAATTAGCATATCTACAAGTGTATTTTAGGTGTCGTAGTATTTATGGAGGATAAGGGGATACAGTGAGGGGTAAGGGCATGGTGATACTTGGGTGCGCACCACCTATCACTTTCATAGGCACAAAAAAAACCCCAAGCCAAACCCTGCTAAACCCATCAGTCAGACTTGCAGAGACCCCACAAACTCATATTTTCCCCTCTCTGAATGTGAGCTTGGAAGCAAAACTCCCAGAGAGGCAGCAAATTCTGGACTGAACCAAAGGTCAGGAGACCAGAACTCCCAAATTCTAATCTCGCTCTAGCACTGATCTGCTGTGTGGCCTTGGCCAAGTCAATTAACCTCAGTCTCCCTTTCTGTAAAATGGGGATAATAATACTTCTCTACCTCCCAAAGGCTTCTGTTGTTAACCTCAGTACAGTGTGTTGTTGTGCAAAGTGTTGCATGTGGTACATGGTCACAGTTCTTGGGGTATGGCTGAGGACACTAATTGTCCAGAGCCACGTTTTGGCTGGGTCTTTCTGATGATATTGTAGCTCAGATGCTCCTTCCAAAAGTGGGGCCTCATCACTGGAACACACTCATACAACGTGGAAGGGGAGGAGAAAATCAGTGGAGGAGGGACAAAGATAATCATGCACTCTGTAGGGATGGGGCAGAGAGGGAGGGGCATGAAGAGAGGCATTTGGGATTAAGAGAGATTCACCAGTGTGTCACTCCGGTTTTATGTCACTGCTGATCTCAGTGGAGTTTCACCAGCTCAGAAGTGGACTAACTCAGTGGTGAATCAAGTCCATAGCTTCAATAAGTGAAAATGAGTTGAGAGAGAGGCTGCTAGGCCACAAATTGCTGTTAAAAAGGCAGTTGGGCTTCGGAGGGATGAAGATACATATACAAGGAGAGCAAATTGTCCAGGGACTGTGTAAAAAGCTGGTGGCTGATATAATGCAGAGATAGTATTTAGAATTTTCCTACTCTTTAATTCTATCCTCTTAATAAGAACTTTGTTTCAGAGCAGAACACATTGCGCAGACCCCTGCTGCCAGCCAAAGAATTTTTAAACAATGTTTTAAATTACATGTACCATTAATGAACCATACTGTGAGAGCAATGAGCGTCTCCGGCTTGTGGCTCCTGTTCCACTTCTTGGCTGGTTGAAGCATTCAGCCTTGTTCTTCACAATGTGCAGGAGAAATTTCCAAAGGCACAAAGGGAGTCACGCCCCCAACTTCCAATGCTTCAGGTGCCTAACCGCCCTTTGTGCCTTTGAAAATCCCAAATGGCGCGACTTTGAACTGTGAACAACATAATCTGTGTCTCTCTTATTCACTGCTGCATTTCGGTTTCTTTATAGCATTCTTTGGCTGAAATCCCCACCCCTTTCTCTGTATCGTATCTACTGCAGTCATGAGTTAAAGGGGACACTGCCAACTAGTGCAGACTCCAATTTCTGTTTTGTCCTGGGGTTTTTTGGTTGGGGTTGGGGATGCAGAAAGTGTATATAAAAGTTAATATGGAGAGAAATATTTTTGAGACTTTTTAAAGTAAATCAAAACAGCTGTATTTGGAAGGTTAAGCCTTCCCTGTCACTGTTGGAAACCCAAAGACACCAGCACTTTGCTGGTGCCTGAGAACAAAGAAGTAAAAATGACTGAAAGAAAAAATAAGTAATCAAGCCAGTTTTGCTGTTGGAGCTGAAATTGGAATAGTATAATTGATTTAAGTCTGTTTGATTTTTAAGATTCTTCTCATTTTAATTAGACTAAGAAGTGTTAGTAATACTGCTAAAAGCTTTATTTTAATATTTTTATTTTGCCTATCCCGTTACATAGTTTTCACGCTATCTGGCTTCACAGCTAATGTGTGCGCTAAATAGTTATCTTGGAGTGTGACTCACAGTGTTATATTCAAGCATCCAGTGTTTTTCTAATTATTTTTTTGGTCTTTATATCCCTAAATCCTGTGAACCAGGGGCAGGATACCAGTGTCTGTGTTTGGGATAATTTTGCTTATTAATGATCAGAAACTAAAACATTGAGTGATATTTGTGCCTGCCCTACAAATGTTTTTGTGACTTCATTTGGTTATGGTGCAGCATGACTTTAGATGCACTGATTTAGGGTGTTTCTCATCCCTTTCCCACCTCAGTTCCATAATAGGTATTGGCATCTGGTGTCTTAAAAAAAAATCACATTTGGTGCAAAGATCTGCTCATGTGTAGTTAATTTTCTCTGCTGGTTGAGCAAAGGCAAGTGCTCCTTTAGCCAGGGGCTCAACTAGCTAGTGTGTGTGCACACCACTGCCCTCTATTGGATAGAACGTCAAACCTCCTTATCAGTCCTGCTGGCTGTGCCCTTGGACTGCTCCCTAGGCAGGTCAGGATTTCTGGTTCCTGATATTGCAGTTGAGTTGGACCATGCTGCCTTTGTACCTTCAGACACAGATCATTACAGGGCAAGGGAGACACGTCACTGCCTGCCAGCACAGTCTCCCCTGCAAGGAACTGAGACCTAGCTTTTAGCCAAACTTTTTGTCTCCCCGTCATTCAGGTTGGGGCTGCTTATTCTTTTATCTCCTCCCCTCCTTCACTATTCTTAAACAGTGAAAATCTCTGCCCAGAACAGAATTTCTAGCAGAAGAGGATTGAATATTTTAAAGTTTGATGGCTGTCCCTCTGAAGGTATTCAAGATGCTGTCTTTTGCAATAAATCGTTGGTACAATATGAAAAGCTCTTTCTGTCATATACGGGAGGAAAATGCTTGATAACATTTCAGTAATGGAGGGAGGCTGGTGGTTCTTCATGAGCTCTGCCAAAGATTGGGTCTGATCCTGCCAAAGTGATAATTGAAGTTGTACTCTTCTGAGGAAGGGTTTTCATCTCCAGACCTGTTTGCTTTATAGCTTTATTTACCTACACTTTGTTGTAAAAATAAAACAACAAAAAAACCCCCACCAAAAAACCCACTATGATGTTTACCACTTGGTTCAAATTGAGACAGGGCTGATAGTAACCAAAATATGTCATCTGGTGGACCGATGTGAATTTAGGGTTGCAGACTATTTCCCAATGGCATACTTGTTCCCAGCCAATTGCAGTGGTTTTTTGTGATGTTTTAGTCGAGAGGCCTAAGGTTCAAATAGCCATGGAGACTGACCTGCCTGCTCACCCATACAGGTGGCATCTCCAGATCAGTAACAGGAGGTGATGGTTGGAAGCTTGCACCTATGGTGTATTTGGTCTGTGGATTAAGTGGAGATGAGTCTCCAGTGCTGCTAATCTAGCATCTTTCGCCAGCACCAAATTCCCTCGTAAAGTTTGTACAATTTAACAAAGAACACTAAAAACAACTTGCAGTATGTTTCTCTCTAGTTATCTTGAAGTGTTTAAGTACTTTAAGTAGATATTATATTTTTTTAAAGAAGGCAGTTTTGCATGGCCTTTATTTTACATAAAAACACCATATTATTGTGCATTTAATTGTTAACATTTGTATTTTAAGATAGTAATGCTAAATAAACAGTTTTTGAATTTGTAATGTGGGTTGATATTGATTGGCTCAGAGAGTTTTAAATGACCCCCAACATCAAGGTTACCACAGCCTAACAGCTCTTGCCACTCACAACTTTTTTTGCAGATATTCAGCTTCTGTTTTCCTTTGCTTAATTACATGCTCCATTCCAAACATTGGTGCATCTTTTGTATGGAGTTGTGTAAAATGATGTGTTTTGCTTTGTATAGTAACCAGGCTGTGGGGGGAAATAACTTAAATGAGCTGAGGGATGGAATCGCAGAGGGCACTCAATGTCTTGGAAGTGTGGGCTCTGTATACTATATGCCAGCACTACTTCATCTACCACTGATGTGGAATGTAGCAGCTATTTAACACTACATAGCAGTGTTCAGATCCAAACAGATCAAGACACCAGATAAAGAATCTGACATAAAAGAAACCACATGGGAATTTTAGGTCAAAAGAATGCAATGACACATATTAGCCCCATTGCCCTGTACAGATCCTCAATACCCTCTACTCTAACAAAAATGCTTTCCCGGTATAACTACCAAGCAATAAGGGCCTTGCTTTTATCTGAAAGATGGCAGCATGGTATTGGGACACTAACACAGTACTGACTCAGAAAAGCGTGCCCTGTGATGCTTCAGCACTTCCTGCTGTTTGCAGGTTTTCATTTAAAGGTCTTCCATCCAACTCTGACCCCGTTTAGCCTATGTAATCTGATGAGAGTGCCACAGCCAATGAGGAACAGTCTGGTTAGGCTTTTTCTGTTCATTAAAGGATCTAATCTAGGGGTTCTCACAACAAATTTTTTGATGGCCGCTCTGGACAATTTTTCCTAACATACTTAATTAACTTTAGGAAACACAAATGAATATGCACATATACATGTCCACATCATTGTAATTTATTTATGTAGGATTTTTTTTTTTTTGCAGACTCAATAATAAAAATAATGTACAGTTGTCTTTATTCTTTACTGGACCTAAATGGAATAGAAATACAAATAAGGTGCTTTGCATGTTCTTGTCTTTTTTATTGTTTCTTTTGCTTTTTTGGTTGCTTTTTTTTTTTAAAGACTTGCTAGCTACTAAGTCTGCTGTGAAAAGTGATATTAGCAAACACACAAGTATCACTTTTCACAGCAGATTTACTCAGCCCTGTCAATCCTGGGGACAAATTGAGCCCTGGATGGGGAGATGGGTACGGAGGCAGCGGGAGCCAGGGGCAATGGGGCACTAGGAGAGGCAGCGGGGGCCAGAGGTGATGGGAGAGGTAGTGAGCTCAAGGAATGGAGCCCAAAGCCCCCTAGTTGGAGCCTGCCGCCTGCCACCCCAGGACTGTAGCCCAACCCAACCGCAACTCCGGGAAAGTGGGAAACTCACTGGTTGCCTGCTCCGCCAGCTTTTGTGTCCCCAGAGAGGGGCTACTGCTTTGCCCCGCCCCTCCCCTCCTCTCCAGCCACCCAAGAGGCTGTACCTGCAGGAAAAGCCCCTCGTGGCTGCATATGAGAAACGCTGAAAGTCCATTCTGCTGTGTCAGAGGCTGCCTCTTCAGGACTGTGGCTAGGGGGATGGGACAGTGATTCCACTGAGAGTGTGGGGTCCTTGCAGAGCCTGCTGTGACTCAAGGACCCCTTAATACCAACTGGGTTACAGGAATATCCAGACACTGGTATGTTCATTCTGGTTCACCAAAGAATGTTGTGTGAAGTTTTAAATTAAAGCTGGGGTCACGCTGGTCATTAATATCATTGCAAATATATGTTTAGGTACTCAAAATATGTTTGTAGATTCTATATCACAGCAGAGATGGAGAAACAGGCTTTCTGTCAGATAAGAAAAAAGAACAATGAGTACTTGTGGCACCTCAGAGACTAACCAATTTATTTGGGCATAAGCTTTCGTAGGCTAAAACCCACTTCATCAGATGCATGCAGTGGAAAATACAGCAGGAAGATATATATACAGAGAAAATGGGGGTTGCCATACCAACTCTAATGAGACTAATCAATTAAGGTGGGCTATTATCAGCAGGAGAAAAAAAACTGTTTCGTGATAATCAGGATGGCCCATTTCAAACAGTTGACAAGAAGGTGTGAGTAACAGTATGGGAAAAATTAGCATGGGGAAATAGTTTTTAGTTTGTGTAATGACCCAGCCACTCCTAGTCTTTATTCAAACCTAATTTGATGGTGTCCAGTTTGCAAATTAATTCCAGTTCTGCAGTTTCTCGTTGGAGTCTGTTTTTGAAGGTTTTTTTGTTGAAGAATTGCTTTTAGGTCCGTAATTGAGTGTCCAGGGAGGTTGAAGTGTTCTCCGACTGATTTTTGAATGTTATAATTCTTGATGTCTGATTTGTGTCCATTTATTCTTTTGCGTAGAGACTGTCTGGTTTGGCCAATGTACATGGCAGAGGGGCATTGCTGGCACATGATGGATCATTACACACACTAAAAACTATTTCCCCATGCTAATTTTTCCCCTTCTGTTACTCACAAACACAATGGATGTCCATTTACATATGAAATCAACAGATAAATGTGAAGTCAGCAGCAGTACCCAGGAAAATTAAGCCATGGGTGATTATCCAGTCTGAGCAGAGTGTGCACTTTGGGGATATAAGTAGAAGGCAAAGAAGACAAACCCTTTATCTTGCACCTAGGAAATAAATAGGCAGTGCATTTACATTCATGAAAGTTGGACCTCAGGCAACCTTGGCTCAAATCCTGCAGTGGACTTTGGGCATGAAAGAAACTTCTTTAGAGAGCAGGTTAACCTGTCAGTTTAGTCTCTAGAAAGCATATTACATCTATTATGCTATATGGTTTATATGTAACTATCACATGACTTCTGAATGATTGATATTCTTAGTCCTGTTTTTCCCCTACTTACATCTGAGCGCTGTGATGTTAAGCAAGGTGCTGCGCTGGAGTTCAATGCTGTGCCCGGTTCCCCTGGGGAGCGCAGGGCTGGTATCTGAGGGGTCAGTGGGTAAGGAGCAGGACGGGCAGGGCTGTGCCAAGGGGACTGGGTGCACCTGCTGTGACACTGCAGGGCACAGCGATGCCCGGCCCGGCCCCGGGGACGGCACTTGTGGCGAACGAGCTGGGGCGGTCAGGGAGCGGCCACCCGCTGGCGGGAGGGAGGGAGGGGGGGGGCGGTGACTCACAGGCCCGGGCACCCTCAGCCCCGTCACGCCCAGAGCCGGGTTCACGTAGCACAAATCGGCAGGCTCCGCATGCGCACTGGAGCCAGCCGCTTTACCCCGACACCCCCACCCCTCCCCGGTCATCGCGAGATTTGAGGAGGCGGAGCCCCGGGCACAGCTCGGGCGCGTCGCTATAGCAGCGCGGGCCGGGGCCGGGGCAGGGCGGCCGAAGGCAGGAAGATGGCGGGTCTGGCGGGACGCCTCTTGGCGGCAGTGGCCGGTTCCCGGGGCCGGGTGGGGCCCGGCGGGCTCCGGAGCGGCCCCGCGGTGACCGTTGTGCCTTTGCGGAGCGAGACCGTCACTCGCAGCGGCGCCATTTTACCCAAACCGCCCAAAGTGAGTGAGGGGCGAGGGGCGCCTTCTGGCTGGGGGAACAGCCAATCATAGATCGCGGGCAGCCGCCGGTTGGTGTTAATGACAGCAGCGTTGGCCAATCAGGGCACAAGCCACGTCTTTGTCGGGCGGGATTAAAGTTGAGAGTCCAGCCCAATGGGAACGGCTCTGCGGGGGCGCTTGGAATGTGGAAGCGCCCCCTGGAGGCGGCACTGCTGCGAGGCGGTGGCCTGTGTCGCCTGGGGGTGGGGCGGACACAGGCCCGGCGCTGCCCGCTCACAGGATGGGTGGGACAGGGAGGAGGGAGTGGAACAGCCACAGCACTGGGCCGGAAGCTAGGGTGACCAGACAGCAGGTGTGATAAATGGGGACGGGGTGGGGGGTAATAGGAGCCTATATAAGAAAAAGACCCAAAAATCAGGACTGTCCCTGTAAAATCGGACATCTGGTCACTCTGCTGGAAGCGAGGGACGCTGGGTCCAAGTGAGAGGGGTGGTACGGCAGCAGGACGCTGGGGGTCGAAATCCCTGCCCCGGCCTGTGACAGGTGCCTCATTTGGGGTCACAGCGCTCTTGGCTTCAGCGAAAGACTTTACTGAGGCATAGACGGGCCTGGAAGATGCAGCACATCGGCAGCTCTACGGGAGCCGGGTGAGGGGAGGGGCTGAGGGTTAGTTAACATGTGGATTGTTAAAACCAGTGTGTGAAACAGCAACCTTTTTAAGAGGGCTGTGTGGGATGGGGGAAGCCAGTGTGTCCGACTGCCCGGTGACAGTCATGTTATAATAGATTAGAATTAAGTCCTTTCAGCTCAGACTGTGGTCTTGTCAACTCTCATAAACTGAACAGGATGGGTGGGGCCTGGGATCAGTCCTTGCCTGGGACAAGTCATAATATGGTAATGCTGGAAATAGTATTGGTGATCACAGAGGTGGCCATCTTTCCCGAGTTATTGCAGAACCAACTGTCCAGCATGGTATGGGGGACATTGTATTACCTGAGGTGCAATTTTTCAGGTATGCTATAAAATAAAAACCCTGATTACTCATGGTTATTAAGAAATCCAATGACACTTTTTGCAAGAATAAGGCAGAAGTTCTTCTTCACTTTCCTTCTTTGACGCAAACAGAACTGCCTTTTTCCAGGTGCATTACAGTGGTGGCTGAGTGTTCCCTGTGTATTTAATCCATAGGATTAAATCCATTAGGATACTGCAGGATGAAGGATGCTATAGAACAATAAAGTTGCTTCATAACAAAGAGCTCAGTGGATGAACATACAGTAACTTCTCACTTAACGTTGTAGTTATGTTCTTGAAAAATGCAACTTTAAGTGAAACAATGTTAAATGAACCCAATATTCCCATAAGATTTAATGTAAATGCGAGGGGTTAGGTTCCAAGGACATTTTTTTGGGCGCAAACAAAAGGCATTATATACTGTACAGTACCATACTGTACTGTGGTGGGGAAGTGCCCCTGGGGCTCAGGGCTGGAAGTGCAGAGTCTGGGAGGGAGTTAGGGTGCAGGAGGGTGCTCAGGGTGGGGTGTGGGGTCTGGGAGGTAGTTAGGGTGCGGGAGGGCGCTCAGGGTGGGGTGTGGGGTCTGGGAGGGAGTTAGGGTGCGGGAGGGCGCTCAGGGTGGGGTGTGGGGTCTGGGAGGGAGTTAGGGTGCGGGAGGGCGCTCAGGGTGGGGTGTGGGGTCTGGGAGGGAGTTAAGGTGCAAGAGGGTGCTCAGGGTGGGGTGTGGGGTCTGGGAGGTAGTTAGGGTGCGGGAGGGCGCTCAGGGTGGGGTGTGGGGTCTGGGAGGGAGTTAGGGTGCGGGAGGGCACTCAGGGTGGAGTCTGGGAGGGAGTTAGGGTGCAGGAGGGCACTCAGGGTGGGGGTGCGGGAGGAGGCTCAGGGCTGGGGCAGGCAGGCGGTGCAGAGCACTTACCTGGGGCAGCTCCTGTTTTGTGCAGGGGGTGTGCAGGTGGCTCTGCGCAGCGTGGCACCGCCCCCATGGCCGTGATTCTGGGAGCCACGATTCTGGGAGCTCCGCCCCCCCCCAACAGCAGGGCCACCCGGAACGCAGGGGCTTTGGGGGCTGTAGGGTCCTGGGCTAAGGAGGCCCCGGGGCCCTGGCCTGCAGCTTTAAAGCCCCTTTCGGAATGCGGCCCTGCAAGCACGGGCTGGAGGACTCAGGAGGAGCAGGGACAGCCGTGCAGCCAGCGGCCAGAGAGAAGCGGCGCTTTCGTCTTCAAAGCCGGTCGGAGAGAAGCAGAGAGGAGGTGGAGAAGAGGAACTTGTGCAGTGCTCCCTTGTGACGTTATAAGGGAGCATTGCACAACTTTAAACGAGTATGTTCCCTAATGGAGCAATGACATAACTTTGAAACAACGTTAAGCGGGAGGACGTTAAGTGAGGAGTTACCGTACATGATTTCACCATTCTGTTTAATAATATTCAATGTTCTGCCTAACTTTTAAATTACTATTGATTGGGTTTAATACCACCATTTCCTTAGGAGACTGTTCTACCTAATAAAGTCCCTTCTGTTCAACAAAATATATCTTGTTGGAGGACGTTGTTACAATATGGTTTAGTCTTGCAGTGGAAATGGGTTTGGAGGCATGTTATATACATGTTTCCAAAGGGTACTACAGCTTTGCAAAGTCCAATAGCACAATTTGGGAATATGGGTAAAATACAGAATGATGTCATGTATGGTACAAGACTGTGCTGTAAGTGTTTGGGAACAGGATTGCTGTAGCTGGATATTTACATTGTAGAGGAAATGTAGATGTTTTAGTCCTATTACTCCTAATTATATCCCTTTATCACCCAGAAGAATTCTTCTGGTTCCTTACACACTTAATTTTTTTTCATTCTAATCTTTAATCAGTTTTGTTTCTTTTCTCTGAATTCCCTCTAGGTTATTAATATCTTTCAGAATGCTCAAAACAAACACAATATTCTAGATGTGGTCTCAGAACTTTAAAGTTCCCTCCTTGCTCTGTTAGATTAATGCACATCAGTTGATCCAAAATGGAACTTGCTGATAGAGATTAATTTGTTTTGACTGAACATGTATAGATGCCCTTTGGCCTCCTACGAGTATTTACCGTTGTGATCCCTTTCCTCTACATCGGGACTCAGATCAGTAAGAATTTTGCAGCCTTGCTTGAGGAACATGATATCTTTGTCCCAGAGGATGATGATGATGATGATTAAAGGTATGACATCAGTGTCACTAACAGTTCAATTACTTGTATTACCTGTTTGGCATGGGAGAGGGAGGGGATTATGTAACTGGGTGATGTAGACGCCTACTGCTTTGGAAAACTGCTGTACATTCAGTACTGGTGCTTGATCCCATAAAAACCTGCTGATGTACTAACTCTGTCTATGATCTTATATATATATGCTGGATCCGGATCAGACCATATCAGTATTTGAATGAGACCTAGTCTAAATAATACAGAAATACTGTAGATGACTCTTGCTTTTAAGCTAGTACGAAATTGGTAATGTGTTCAAAGTCTTGTCATTTGGGTCAGATATAAAACAAACTGGCTATTTGTAGTGACTACAGAATTTGATGGTTCATATTACTATTTGTATTACCATAGTACAGTGGTGCCCAAACTCTTCCTCTCGTGCTCCCCCTTACCTGTAATGGAATGTGTCCGTGCCCCTCTGGTTGGGAGCAGGGTTGGGGTCCAGACCCGTGGCTGGGAATGGTGCTGGGTGGTGCTCCCTCCCCAGGTTGGCCCAGGCCCCGCTGCACCCTCTGATGTTCCTCCCTGCCCCCCAGTTTGGGGACCATTGCCCCATTGCAAGTGTGGCAGGGGTAGCTTAGGGGTCCTAAGCTAATTCCAACTTTATTACATTCTGCCTACTTAAAAAATCCCCTATTAATTCAGAGGATACTTGTATTCCATACCAAAGCTTGCATTCTCATGTGGTGACTGGTCCTTATGTATGCAGTCTTAAGAGTACTCTGATCCTTCAGGGTGAAGATTTATATAAATTATGATGGCTTATAATAATGAAGATTAAACTTTGATTGCTCCCAGTCTTGTATTATTTCAGCTCTCTCTTTATCTACTCTACATCAAATATTACTTAATGAGGACAAGGCAAGTGGCATAAGATGAAATGGGGCAATATATTTTATGTGGAGTGCATGTGTTTCCTTTAGAGGTTCAGCAGCACAAACAGTCTATATTTTTTCCATATCAGTTTAGTGAATACATGTCCTTTGTTAATCCTCTTTTCCACGGTCCCCTGGCCAGGTTTCCTCTGAAAAGTTTGCATTTACTGTCAAATTGGTGCATTCCCTGTCTTCAGCCACACAATCAGCTTAAATTGTGTGTAGTTATCAGCACAGGAAGCTTGTTTCACATGACTCTGCTTATGGGCTTTGCCCTTGTTAATTATGGACCGGAACCAGTATTGTCTAGCTGAAGAATCACATGGGGCTGTTCCATGGTGCTGGCTTAACATTTCTTTTTACCTCTTTTCAGGATTGTAATGGAACAGAAAGGAGAAAGCCATAGACAAAGAATTGGGTCTGACATCACTGTCTCCTCATGCCCCCTCCCTCATTTTAAAGAGGAAAGGAGGCGCAGTTGGACCTCCCTCTGTACCAATGAATGTTCTCTTCATGTCTATATGGCAGTTGGGAAGGGGTGTATATACAGTAGGGCCAGCAACCCTTGCCTGCTGTACCTTTCACACCCTAGGCCATTTGAGTTTCTGTAATAATGAGCCTGGGCCGTATAAATGATTAGATTATGAATAAAGAATGGCAGACTGAACCATGTAAGGGTTTGTTGTTTGTTTTCATGCTTATCAGATAAGTTCCTGTTAATTAGCATTGATGCTTCAGACGTTATATGTTATTTCTTTTTGGCTGAGGTTCTGTCACTTCTTTTGCTCTACTGGAAGTATATAAAAGGACCATAGTAGGCTGGAATCTATTGCATTACTTTAAAACCTGTCAGTTGACTATAGAAAAATAATTCATGTTGGACTATGCAAGGCCACTGCAGGTGGACTCACCTGCTTTGAAAGGCAATCACTGCAAAATGACACTGGACCTAGGGTTACTATAATGCTCCCATGCAACCTGCTACAGCATTAAGTACTATTAACTTCACCTCACACTAAGGATAAAATTCAACTTTAAGATTGCAGAGTTAAAATTAATAAGTCAGCTAATGCAGAGGATGAAACTCTAAATACCAAATGTCAACTACACGCTGTATGTTTTGTGGCATTTCATAAACAAGGAAATAGTCAGCTAGACACTTTACCAGAAATTACTCCATATCTGCACTGGGGTTGAGTGAACATACCTATCAGAAACCTAATGTGTCTTATGTTCCTGGACTTTTTGTTTTTAAAAGGTACTTACTGTTGCAGTTAAATTGACCCATGTAGACTCTGAAGGTTTTACCTTTGCTGCTTGTGTGTGGTTGGAGTATTTCCTGCCAGGTTTGGCTAACAGGACAATAGCTTATTTATATTTCAAATATCCCAGAATGTATTGGGTGTCACAGTTATGTGATAAGGTGGTTGCAGGAAAGCATCTCTTCTGTTTAATGAGTTTTATTCTTTTTCTCAGTAAGTCATCCCTTGATGCTAGAAATCTCCCCTTGTATATCATCCTTTTTTTCTCTTTTAATTCCTGAAAAGGTTCCGCTGAGGCCTCATTTATCTGGAAATCTTAAATTTCCTTGTTCCCTTTTAATCCTGATATAGGCACAAAGACAACATTAATCTCATTTGCCTTCTAGCTGTGGACAAGTACCCATATTCATTCTTTCAGATCTGGCAAGGGTCTGATACCCTGAACAGGAACATTTTAATAAGCCTGCAGGCCTCATCATGTTAATTGTTTACTTGTTCTGCAGAGCTGGATCTAATAATCTATTGCTTTCTGACTTCTAGGTCAGTATTTCAGTGTGCTTGATTTTGTGCTGTACTCAGACATCTGGAAGTCTACAGGTGAACCAAAGTGCAGCTACTTAGGTCCTAGCAGACACAAACATACCAGTCCAACAGCTGCAATGGCTTATTATTTTCTACTTGGTGGAAGTGATGTCTTTGGAATATGACCTATAAAGGGTTTTTACTACTCCAGAGAGCGCTTTCTCTTCCTGTGATATACCAAAGTTAGCTAAGACAGTTCAGGAATTACTAGCTGATTTACATATAAAGGTGCTGGTAGTAGAATGTATTTAGAAGAAGAGACTTGGCCTCTGCTATGCACTTCCCTAGGTGCTCCTCCACAGCCCAAGTTTGACCTCTTGGTAACAATGCTGACCACTCATCTCTCTTCAGGCACTTGCCTATTGGGGTGGGAAAGTAGCAGCAGCATTGGTTGGTTATAAGATTCTCTTTTTAAAGGGGAGCAGATTTGTATGCTAAATGTTTATAATTTTAATATTTAAATTTCCCCAGAAGCACCAGTCCCTCTGCCTGGGAGGCTGAGCAGAGAATGTTAAAGGGAGAAGGCAGCTGTTAGTTCAGAGAAGGGATAAGTGATGTGAAGAAAGTGGGAGTAGAGAAAGTTGCATAACCCAGATTCTGCTACTCCCCAATGCAAGAGTGCTTGTGTGGCCAGGTAAGGTGCAGGTGCTTTCCTGAAGGCTATCCAGCTTTTGTGTAGTGACCCCAATTCACATATCCAGGGCTATAAGCTATGCATGAAATGGGGAGCCACAACTCTACAAGGGCAGGGGAAAAGTAATCACCGATGGCAGAAGACCCCTTCTGTCACATACATAAGGTGGCACTATCTTTAATATCTCAAGAATATATCCACTGAAAACAGTAATTGTAAAGCTATTTTAATTCTAGTATTACAAAGAGCACTGGCCAATTTCAAGTTTTAGCTGAAGGTAAGTTTGTTTAGGGTATTTTTAAAACAATTTACATACTACTGAAAAATCTTTCCTTGATACCTGGCCAACAATGGGGCTCATTTCACTTTTCCCCAACAAAAACAGACTCTGGCTGTACCACAGAGAGAGCTAGTTATGCTTTGCCACAGACAGCTCTCAGTCATGAGCTATCTGTCCCATGCTAGAATCTTCAGTGGTCCTTAAAGTCTCAGACCAGTATTCAAAAAGGTTCCTCTTGCCCTGATCTTAGTTGGAATGTAGACAGGACTACAGACAAAGCAGGTGAGAAGGGTTAGCCCACACAATGCGTGGGAGAATAGTAACACATGAAGATATTTAGAAAAGATGCTGTTTTGCTACCATAGGATTTGGCTTCAGAGTGGTGAATAAATATTAATTTAATTCTGTGCCACCACAGCATTCATTCACTCATGGCTGCAGATAGACTAGCTCTGGCCCTGAAGTGTTTGAGAAATTCCTGCAAAAGTAATAGATAGTTGGTAGCTGCTGACAGAGCTCTCAAAAAGTTTGATACACCAGCTTTAATAGGTTGTAGTCAATTGCATAAGTGTACAGTAAGGGTTGCTGGGTAAAAAGTAAGCAGCCCCAGGCGGAGAGTTTGGGTTTGTTTTTTTAAGTTGGACTTGACTCAAGTAGCATATCCAGAATTACCAGCTAGGTTAAGTTAGCACATTTTTAGTTATGCTCAGACATACTAACTGATCAACAGCTGCCTCCAATACAGTAGCCCTCAGCCCCACTGTAGAATTTCAGAACTGGCCAGTTCCATGAAATTTTCCAACTCCTTCTGAGCTGGCTTGTACTTAGTGTCCTATGCCCACATCAAGGACAGCCTTCACTAAAGGTTGAATCTAACTAAGTTTCCCAATCTACTTTAGCTCATTGTATACTTGATGGTTACTTTCTCATGCTAAAAGATGTTCCAGAGCAAGCACAATACTTTAAAAAGGAGACAGGAACAGAAGATAGGATCCTTGCTGCGCACAACCCATTGTATCAGTACAATAGCATACACAGTATTGAGATGGATACTTCCTTCATGAAGAATTTCAAGAGCTGCTCTCCAGTATACAGAGCTTTTATTTGCAGTAAGACAGCGAAATACATAATTCGTTTCAGTCAGTTTGTCTCAAGGGTCATGGCCCACATAGAACTTGGACAGAAAGTCCTTGGGTCGCGGGGTTTCTGTCTCATGGAAAAATCTCATGACGTGTGTCCGCTGCTTCCATACAAGAGTAGTTTCCTGTAGTTCCATTTTCCCCTGCATTTATACAAAAAGAGCCAGGGTTCATAGATCAATTCCCAGTTAGGAGATCTTAAGTAGCTTAAGCAGATGAGAACAGAATGCATAGTTAGTTTATTTCTACCTCTGCATTCAGAAGTTTTTTTTAATGAAACTCCACTGGTTGGTTCAGTTATTCAGTCCTTTTAAAGTCTACTAACCTCACCCTTACAGCCTTTTAAGTCTGTCCCACTAAAAAGTATACTCAGCATTACCGTCCCCAGTTTCACATCACTGATTTCCTCTGCACCACCCCCAAACACACAGAGCAAGTGACCCAGATCTCTGGTTCTCTCCTCTCGACCTGCACTCCTAGCTACCCACCTGCTTTTCCAACATCCACTCCTCTAGAGCCTGGCAGCAGGTGTCAAGCTGCACAGGAGAGAAAGGCCAAGCCTCTTCTCCATAGAGATATCATGGCTTGCCCCATTTCCTCTGCCAGAAACCCATCCCTGGCCTAGCACCCCCTTCCAGACATGGAACAAGGCTCCAGGCACCTTTATTTTAGAATCCCTGTTCAATACCCAGATTCACCAGTGAGATTACTTAGCTTTGTGTGTAAATACTCTGTTGACACTATGAAAAGAAAACATTTGTATAAACGTATGAAACTTAAATCTGGGTCTAAAATGTCAATCAAATCCCAAAACCAGAAGGACCATTGTGATCATTAATCCGACCTCCTTTAAATGTGTTATTACATGGTGTTACTACAGGGCAGAGGTAAGGTTGTTTGGGTGCCCAAACTGCATTTCCCTACCGTAACACGACTGGTGCTCTTTTAAGTGCAACTTTAATTCTGAATTTATAATGCTTGGTTTGGGAATAACTGAGGAATCCATCTAATTTTTTTGCCCTTAAAGTTACTGATACACACTCTTGACAAACACTGTTTGTCTGTCTTGGTACTTACATAGCACTAGAGGTGAACATGCAGCTCACAGTTTGAAGGAATCTCTTGGTAAAGCAATGCTACTGCAGAGTTCAGTTAGGGTACATCTTCACTACCGGCCGGATCGGCGGGTAGCAATCGATTTCTCGGGGATCAATATATCACGTCTCATCTAGACGCGATATATCGATCCCCGAACGCGCTCCTGTCGACTCTGGAACTCCACCAATGCGAACGGCGGTAGCGGAGTCGACATGGGGAGCCGCGGACGTCAATCCCGCGCCGTGCGGACGGTAAGTAATTCGATCTAAGGTACTTCGACTTCAGCTACGCTATTCACGTAGCTGAAGTTGCGTATCTTAGATCGATTCCCCCCCCAGTGTAGACCTGCCCTGAGTCTTGCTTTGGCCACTTGTTCTGAAATGCTAAGGTGGTGTTTGTGCGTTTTGGTAATTTTATTCTCCCTTGGACTGACAGGTCTACAGCCCAAAATACATATCTGGCAAGCTTATCTAGGAAGTCTTGACGCAGCTATGCCACCCACTTAAAAATCCAAAACCATCCTTTACAGTAGAAGTATTTCTGTAATGTCTAACGCCTCCGACTGATTTTGGGGAGGGGGGGGGCACAATAAGATGGAAGTCTGGGAAATGGAAAGATTACTGTTGAAGAATTAGCCATTTGTGACCCCATCACCTTTTATAAACACATACACAGGAATCCTTAAACACAATTGTTTCATCCGATGGCCGATTCCTGTTTGCAAATGCAGAACAAGAGAAGTCTGACTGACTAAACTCCTCCTCTTTGGTGTTATGAGTATGGCTGTCAAAACAATTAATCACACTGTTAAACAATACTAGAATACCATTTATTTAAATATTTGTTGATATTTTCTACATTTTCAAATATATTGATTTCAATTACAACACAGAATACAAAGTGTGCAGTGTTCACTTTATATTTATTTTTATTACAAATATTTGCACTGTAAAAAACAAAAGAAATAATTTTAAATTCACCTACTACAAGTAGTGTAGTGCCATCTCTTCATCATGAAAGCGCAACTTACAAATGTAGAATTATGTACAATAAAAACCTGCATTCAAAAATAAAACAGTGTAAAACTTTAGAGCCTGCAAGTCCTTGTTCAACCAATTGCTCAGACAAACAAGTTTGTTTACATTTGTAGAAGATAATGCTTCCCATTTCTTGTTTACAGTGTCACCTGAAAGTGAGAACAGGCATTTGGATGGCACTGTTGTAGCCAGCACCGCAAGATATTTACATGCCAGATGCATTATAGATTCATATGTCCCTTCATGTTTCAACCACTATTCCAGAGGACATGCTGATGACAGGTTCTGCTCAATAACGATCCAAAGCCGTGCAGACCGACACATGTTCATTTTCATCATCTGAATCAGGTGCCACCAGCAGAAGGTTGATTTTCTTTTTTAGTGGTTTGGGTTCTGTAGTTTCCACATCAGAGTGTTGCTCTTTTAAGACATCTGAAAGCATGCTCCACGCCTCATCGCTCTCAGATTTTCGAAGGCACTTCAGATTCTTAAATTTTGGGTCAAGTGCTGTAGCTATCTTTAGAAATTTCACATTGGTATCTTTGCATTTTGTCAAATTTGCAGTGAAAGTGTTCTTAAAAACGAACAACACGTGCTGGGTCATCATCCAAGACTATAACATTGCTATAACATTAAATATATGGCAGAATGTGGGTAAAACAGAGCAGGAAACATACAATTCTCCCCCAAGGAGTTCAGTCACTAATTTAATTAACGCATTTTTTTTAAAATGAGCGTCATCAGCATGGAAGCATGTCCTCTGGAACAATGGCTAAAGCATGAAGAAGCATATGAATCTTTAGCACATCTGGCATGTAAATATCTTGCAATGTCAGCTACAACAGTGCCATTTGAATGCATGTTCTCACTTTCAGGTGACATTGTAATTAATAAGTGGGCAGCATTATGTCCTGTAAATGTAAAAAGAAACTTGTTTCTCTTGGTGATTGGTTGAACAAGAAGTAGGACTGAGTGGAGTGTAGAATCTAAAGTTTTACATTGTTTTGTTTGAGTGCAGTTATGTAACAAAAAACCCTTCATTTTTAAGTTTCACTTTCATGATAAAGTGATTGCATCACAGTACTTGTATGAGCTGAATTGAAAAATACTATTTTATCATTTTTACAGTGCAAATATTTGTAATAAATATAAAGTGAGCACTGTACACTTTGTATTCTGTGTTGTAATTGACATCAATATATTTGAAGCAAAGAAAAACATCCACAAATATTTAATAAATTTCAATGGGTATTCTATTATTTAACAGTGTGATTAATTGCAATTAAATTTTTTAACCGTGATTCTTTTTTTTTTTTTTGAGTTAATTGCGAGAGTTAATTGCGATTAATCAACAGCCCTAATTATGAGTCTATTATAAAGACCAACTTGCTTTATAAGGACAAGGTCTTTTCTCTTCTAGTATCTATGACTGAAATACATATCCTAACTATATTAACCTGATCTTAATGGGCTCCAATATCTCAGCTTGTTCTATAGAACTTTGATAAGCAAAGAGTCACCCTCTCCCGCTACTATTTATACATGCTAATCACACCACTTTGTGGATTTGAGAAAGTATGTTTGTTTTACCTTTATAACCAGCATGTCAATCACTCTGGGGTCTGTGACATGGGCATTCTTCATGAACATCTCCCGCACCTTATCACGCCCCTGTTTCACTGAGATGTCCAACTGGTATAGATGTACTAGGCAAAGAGCAGAGAATATTCACAGGAGTCATCACCAATGCGCTAAAGTTTTCCACCATAGAATGTCTCAATTTTGTATGTATGGAACACTGCAAATTAAGATGTGTTCTTTTATTTCTAAGCTAGAAATTATTCCTCTGCTAGAAGCTATTAAAATTGTAATCAGAAATTGCTCAGCCTAGTTTTGTAGACTTAGGCAATTATAACACACATCCTTACTTTACAGAGTTTATTTTACAAGCTTCACCCACTACTTGGCTAAGAGATCAAAGTTAGAAGAGAAGACATATGCAGTATTTTTTTTCTCCTCTCTAGGCCCCTTCCAGCCATTGGGACAGGGTGCACCTTGAAAACTGTGCTAGTCAGTACTGAATATATATACACACACATATACACCCACACACAATCAAGATGACTTGCAGCATCACAAAATAAGTGGCAGAAGATCCAGTTACATATAGTCTCAATCATTCTTGTCCCCAGCTGATGGGATAGATCATATCATACCAGAGAGGGTAGGGGTACAGACAGTAAGGCTTATAATTTTCCACTGAATATCCAGTATTGTTCACTGAAGGAGACATGATACCAGACAAGATGTCCCTATCGGTTTATACAGTAGAGAAATTATTAAAATTGGAGAAGATGGGGATTAATATGAGAACTGAAAAGTGGATAACAAACTGGTTAAAGGGAAGACTACAGCAGGTCATACTGAAAGGTGACCTGTCAGACTAGAGGGAAGTTACTAGTGGAGTTCATCAGGGACTGGTCTTGGGACCAATCTTATTTAACATTTTTATTAATGACCTTGTCACAAAAAGGGAGAGTACGCTAATAAAGTTTGCAGATGATACAAAATTGTGAGTACTGCCAATATGGAGGAGGACCGGAATATCAAAGAAGAAGATCTGGATGACTTTTAAAATTGGAGTAATATAGAAATGGGATGAAATTTAATAGTGCAAAGCCATGTGTTTAGGGACTAACAACAAGTTTTGGGGATTTAACAGCTGGAAATGACAGAGGAGGAGAATGACTTGGGTGTACTGTTCGCTCACAGGATGACAATGAGCCACCAATGTCATACCATCATCAAAAGAGCCCATGCAGTCCTAGGATGCATCAGGTGAGGTATTTCCAGTAGAGACAGGGAAGTGTTAGTACCATTATACAAAGCACGGGGTGAGACCTCATCTGGAATACTGTGTGCAATTCTAATCTCCCACGTTTAACAAAAATGAATTCAAACTGGACCAGGTGCAGAGAAGGGGTAATAGGACGATCAGAGGAATAGAAAACCTTTCTTATGAGAGGAGACTCAAAGAGTTTGTCTTGTTTAGCCTAACTAAAAGAAGGCTGATGGGAGATATAACTGCTCTCTATAAATAGATCAGAGGGATAAATACCAAGGAGGGAGAAGAGTTATTTAAGCGCCAATGTGGACACAAGAACAAATTGATATATACTGGCCATTAGCAAGTTTTGGCTTGAAATTAGGCGAAGGTTTCTAGACATCAGAGCAGTGACATTTTGGAACAGGCTTCCAATGGGAGTGGGGGCAAAAACACCTAACTAGTTTCAAGACTGAGCTCAATAAGTTTATGGAGGGGATGGTATGATGAGACTGCTTACAATAGCACATATTTGCTGCTAGCAGTCACAGATCAGCTATCGCCAACAGCCAGTGATGGGACACTAGATGGGGAGGGCTCAGAGTTAGTACAGAAAATTCTTCCCCAGCTGTCTAGCTGGTGGGTCTTGCCCACATGGTCAGGGTCAACCTGATTGTCATATTTGGGTTTGGGAAGGAATTCTCCCCCAGGTCAGATGTCAGATACCCTGGGGTTTTCTGCCTCTCTCTGCAGCCTGGGCAGAGATCACTTGCATGTTTGAACTAGTAGAAATGGTGAATTCTCTGTAACTTGAAGTCTTTAAATCAGGATTTGAGAACTTCAGTAACTCAGCCACAGGTTAGGGGTCTATTACAGCAGTGGATGAGAGAGGTTCTGTGGCCTGCAACATGCAGGTCATACTGGAGTCTGATCATGAGGGTCCCTCTTGACTTTAAAGTCTACCAGCTATTCACATTAAGTCAAAAAAGTCCAAGGTCCTAATACCGGATTAGACGGGACAGGAGTAGCTGTTTAAAAAAAGGTGTATACTTTGTAACCTGTGCCAATAGTACATGCACCTTGTTGGATACGCTCCCTGCTGCTGAATAGGGAAGGCAGCCCACACAACAGAAGTATTTAGTGTCCAGAGCCATCAGGATTCAGTGGAAGAGGAAGCGTATAAGAATAAATAACCTCTTTAATGCCACCACCACCCCCATTTGAATTTTAAAGTCCTTCATAAAAAAGAGGGACCATCACTGTCCCAGTTTTACACATGGGGAAAGACAGGCAGAGTGACATGGCCAAGGTCACACAGCAGGCCAGTGGCAGAGCCACCAACAGAGCCCAGGTGGCCTTGAGTGGGCTCCAGCCCAGCATCCAAGACACTGCAAGGCTCAGTGGCAACCAGATACCAGCGCAGAGCCGCGGGGGTCCTGCCCAGCGCGGGGTTTCCAAGCGCGGGAGGGGAGAGAAGGGCAGAGCCCCCACTCCCCGCACCGGAGCCCCAAGGTCAGCCCCGCCCCGCCGCTTGGCAGGAGAGCGGAGAAGCCCGCGGCGGCCCCGAGGCGCTATCGCCGGGAAGGAGACCGGGGCCTCCCCCGCACGCTCAGCCCCGCGCCCCGGCGGAAGCCCAGGACCCCGCACGGTCCCGCCACAAAGCCGCTGCCGGCTCCGACCTTGCGCAGGGCGCCGCCCTCACCGGCATTGGGCACCTCCCGGTACCAGGCGCGGTACAGCTCCCGCACCCGCCGCTTCGCCTCGCCCAGGTCCCGGCTGAAGATCGGCTTCACCGCCGCGCCCGCCGCCTTCGCCACCTTCCCGCCCCCGGCCGCCGCCGCCATCTTGCAGGAGCGGCGACCACGCCCCTTGCTCCGGGCAGTGGGCGGGGCTTATAAAGCCTCGGCGTCTGATTGGTTTTTAAAGCTACCGTTCTCCGCTCCCGGAAGCGCCCACCCACGCCGGCAAACGATTGGGTGAAGTCCGAGGTCCTGATCCCTGATTGGACGTAAGTGGCGGATAATCGTCCTAAGGCTGTTGGTTGCCTGGGTTACCCTAGCGGCAGGCAGGCTGTGAAGAGCAGCAAAGAATCCTGTGGGTGAAAGCATGAGCTTTCGTGGGTGAATACCCACTTCTTCTTGCATCCGAAGAAGTGGGTATTCACCCACGAAAGCTCATGCTGCAAAACGTCTGTTAGTCTATAAGGTGCCACAGGATTCTTTGCTGCTTTTACAGAACCAGACTAACACGGCTACCCCTCTGAGGCTGTGAAGAGAGGCCGGTGGGGGGGTTGTGTCACGCTTCCGTGGCTGGGGCGGGGGGTGAAGGGCCGGGGGGTCCCCCGAGCTCCAGCTCTGCCCCCACCCCGCCCTAGCAGCGGGCTCCAGCTCTGCTCCCCCCCCCGCCCTAGCAGCGGGCTCCAGGGGAGGGGCCCGGGCTCCAGCTCTGCCCCCCCCCGCCCTAGCAGCAGGCTCCAGGGGAGGGGCCCGGGCTCCAGCTGGAGTTGGGCTCTCAGCGCTGTGGGGAACCAGCAGCCCTGTGGCGCGGCTGTGCTGGGCTGAGCTGCCGCCAGGCTCCTAGCGCTGGGGGCTAAAGGTGGGTGGAGGCGCTGCGGCTCAAAGCGATGCTGCAGAGCTCCATTTAAAGTGGGAAACCACAGTGCTGCCCTCTGTCTGACTCCCCTCTTAGGTGTCGTCATCACCCCCTCCAGACCAGCAGCCTGCCCCCCTATCTCCATGCCCTCTCAGGAGCCTCAGCCCTGGAGGGAATCCCCCTGCTTGCCCCACCCAGCTCCCTGCCATACCCCTCCTGGCTGGCAACCTTCACCCGGGAAGGTAGCACTCGAGAGGTGCAGGAACACTCCAGTATGGCGCTCCTTCCCTTCTGATGGGTGCAACAAAGTAGGGACACCAGGCCCCCTCATTGGGTGCCTTTAAATAGAGCGATCCAGCAGCTGCCACCTCCCCTCCCAGCCAAACCCAAGACAGCAGCCCCTCCACCACCAGTGCTGCCTTGTCTGAGGAAGGGCCTGGACCTTCAGTCCCCTCCTAAGCTGCAGTGCTGGTATGCTCTCTTGTTGCCTCAGCTCGTTTTACTATAAACCGACTCAGTACTGTGTTTGAAGGGCAGGGTGTATTTACCCCAGGTAAATTAACAAGCTGCAAGGTACTGATTCTTTAACATTGCTGGCAGGGATTTTCCTGTTGGGTGGGGATGTGGATATCCCAGCCTGTTACCTCCTATGTGGATAGTGGGTCCCCAGCTGTGGGGCCAGGCCACCCTATCTAGCTGTCTCAGCCCTGGCCAAGAGGGGAAGTGCTGGCCACTAGGTCTCCACTCAGAGCTGGCCTAGGGGGATCTGGGCTTATAACCCTTCATTGTGCCCCTATCCCTGTCTCCCCCTATAGTCAGTGCCTCAGGCACCCCTTTTTTTTTTTTGCCAAGGGATGAGGTAATAGCCCTTTACTGTGGCACAGGCCGAAGGGCTCTGGCAGAAGAATAGTGACCCCCACCCTTTTACTGCCCATGAGTAAGTCAACCTGGACCGGTGCCGGCAGGAATCCAACAAAAAAGTGAGTTCCAGCACTTCTTTTTTTAGAAGTTGAGCACAGGGTGACAGGTCCATCCTGTTTCCTGGCCAGTCCCTGGTGCAGAGAAGAGTTGCTATGGTTTCAGCAGCTGGCAGGTGAGGGCCCAGACCATGGCATGGTATACAGAGCAGGATCTGGGTGCTGTCCACGGTGCACTCCCACTCATGAGGTGCGCAGCTGCTAATTATAAGATCACTGCATGCAGCAGGACATACACATAAACTTTTCGGGGGGGAGGGGGGTTGTTATCTCTTGACCAGCAACCAGCAAGAGAGTTGGAAAATTGCCCAGGCCTGTCAAAATCTACCAGGTGGCAATCCTATTTCCCATATACCTTCTTAAAAGTGGCTGGGCCATGGCCTCGCTGGCCTAAATACTGCACCTCTGACACTGAACATGAGCATATTCCTTTTTAATGGGGCTGAGCCATCCTCTGTCACCACTCACAAGGTCTCATGTTGCTAAAGCTAAGAAGGAGCTTTTAAATTTCCCCGGGGGCAGCAGGCAGGGCTGGGAGATGCACTGGGGGAGATGTGTGTGGGGGGGGGAGGGCGCAGGTGGGGCCAGAGGAGAGACCCAGCCCTGAACATTGGTGGAGCTGGTCCCTGAATATTCCTGGAGCATGGGCACCACGGGCCCATATTATTTGCCGCCTCTCCTCTCCTCCTCTTGCCTGGGCTACCATAACTCTCTTTATACTGCTATGTTCCCCAGGAGCATGCACGGCAGTGCCTGAGGGGCAGAGCTTTCCTGGCCCAGTAGTGCTCCAGCCTCTTCCCTGCCTCGGCCTTAGCGTGGGGTTTGTAAACCCCAGCATAGGTCCAATCTGGTAGATGTGCTCAGAGGTTGCCATTAGGTTGATGGCACCAGCTCTTTGGCTCCACTATGTGTAACACACAGTGCTGTTGAGTAACTTATCAGTGTACTGTATGGATAAGACTGGGGCCTGGATGAGGGACATCTGTTTGAGACTCAGCCCAGAGAAGACTTAGATGAAGTTGGTAGGTTGGAGAAGCAACTGGAAGATATGCTAGACATGAATTCAGCCCACTTGAATGTGGGTCCACACCAGAAATTTGCAATTCAAGTTTCCAGTTCCCAATAATAGATGAGGTGGTGTCAATTCCAGGAGAGGCAAAGCTGCATTTGTAATGAGCCAGCCACTCCCAGTCCCTATTCAAGCCCAAATTAATGGTGTTAAATTTGCAAATGAATTTTAGTTCTGCGGTTTCTCGTTGAAGTCTGTTTCTGAAGTTTTTTTTATTCAAGAATAGTGACTTTTAAATCTGTTATATAATGTCCAGGGAGATTGAAGTGTTCTCCTACGGGCTTTTGTATGTTCCCATTCCTGATGTCCGATTTGTGTCCATTTCTTCTTTTACATAGGGACTGTCTGGTTTGGCCAATGTACATGGCAGAGGGGCATTGCTGGCACATGATGGCATAAAATCTTGTAGGCACCCAAAGATGCAGCTAGTCATCTAGTGGGGCTTGCAAAGCACCTAACCTTCTAGGCACTTTTGAAAATCCCACTAGGTGTCTAAATAGCTTTGAAAATCTGTCCTTATGTCTGTGTGTGCCTCAGTGCCCCATCTGTACAATGGGGATAACAGCACAGCTCTGCCTCACTGAGGGGCTGTGAGAAGAACTAGGTTAGACATTGAGAGGGGCCACATAAGTAGCACAGGTAGAGTGGGAACCTCTCTATACACTGCTATCCCTTCCCTGGGGTTTGCCCCCTTCTTTTCACCTATGTCCCCAAACCTCCCACATTTCTGAATGTCACCTTAGCTCTGAGGACTTGGCTGTATTTCTTCAGAGTCCTCTGTGTTCCCTCCAAAACCATTCTCCCTCTCCCCCTCCCCCAACAGAGGGATTCCTGTTTTACAAGCTTGACCACCAGATCCTTAATTTAATCACCAGCCATTTTTATTTTGATCATCCTGCCTTTAAACAAAATACTCACTCCCTATCCCAGGGGCACCTCTCCTCCGCACTAATGCTGTGCTGTAGTTAAGAGCTCCACCTGGGAGCACACCTTCTGTACAAGACTTCAGGGTGGGGGGGGAGTCCCCCTGCTCCCACTCAATGGCACCCCTGCCCTTCCTTTCTGATATAGACCTCACACTTAATACTTAGGCCCCGTCTACACTGGCAAGTTTGTGTGCAGTAAAGCAGCTTTGAGCACTGTAACTCCTAAAGTGTACACACTTCCAAGCCACTTAGTGCGCAGAAACAGCACTCTAAAAATAACCTTGACGAGAGGTGTACAGCTTTCTGCGCCGGGGCTACAGCGCTGCAGTGCCAGTGTAGACACCGTGGTGATTACAGTGCTGCAATTGGCCTCCAGGAGGTGTCCCACGATGGTCATCGGTTTGAACTCTACTGCCCTGCCCTCAGGTGACCAACCATCAGCCCCACCCCATACATTCCTTTGCAAATTTGAAAGTCCCCTTCCTGTTTGCTCAGTGATGCGTGCAGTGGTCTCAACGCATCTTTCGAGGTGGCCATGCCTGCTCCATGCAATCCCCCGCTTGGAGCAATGCTGAGCTGCTGGACCTCATCGAGAGGAGGCAGTGCAGTCCCAGCTGTGCTCCAGCTGTAGGAATTATGATACCTACAGACAGATTTCTAGATGCATGATAGAAAAGGGCCATGACCAGGACACATTGCAGTGCAGGGTCAAAGTGAAGGAGCTGCAGAACACTTACCACAAGGCGCGTGAGGCAAACCACCACTCTGGTGCTGCACCCACAAGCTGCCAATTCTACAAAGAGCTGGACCCAGGCTAGCTGCATAGGGGCCAGGGCGGAAGCTGCAGGCTTGGAGAAGATCCTCCCTTGATTCCCTGCTCCCCCTTAGCAGTGAGATATCTTCCATAATGATCATCTCCTATGGAAAGTGTGGGGACAGGAATGATTATCAGGCCCACCCTATAGTGCTGGCTCTCCCCAACTGCCCAAAAGCCATGTGTCCAGTGTACAGCAGGATCCAGGAAGAGTCATTCACCCTGCCCCTGTGGCTACTCACCATTTTGGGGGTCTTGTGGCTCATGTGTGCTTGCCTGGGGTCAGCCAGTTAGTGACAGGTGTGTGAGTACTGGCTGTGTTTTAAAGCACTCAAACAGTGTTGTCTTGTGTTGCAAACAATACTGCCTCGGTAAAATGTTGCATTTAAACTTCAAAGATGACCTTGGGAGCACAGCCTCCCTCTTTGTTATTGGTGGCAGAATGGTTGAGAAGAATTAGGAAGCGTCCAAGAAGAACTAAGGAGGACTTTATGCATGAGATTATGATGCACTCCACCACTGAGAAACAGGAATTGAAGGAGTGGCAGGACAGCGAGAAGAGGGAACGAAAGGAGAACGCGGCACACCAGAAAGAAGCCACGGAGTGGCTCTTAACAGTTATGGAGCGCCAAGCAGACATGCTCCAGGTGATGCTAGCTCTTGAAACCGAGCAGCTCCACGCCCGCCCTCCCCTGCAGCCGCTGCTGAACACTTTCCCATGCACCCCTCCCACACCACCAGCACACTCTTATCAACCTCCTGGCTCCACTCTTTACCCGCAGCATTCAACTCCTCCCTCCTCACAGTCCAGCACTGTGGCCTCCCACTGCATTCAACACCCATCCCTCTGCAGTTTGGTCCTGCTGAAGTACAGCACCTGCTGCATCATACTCCAAAGGAGAAGGTTGGGTATGATCCCTGGACATACACAAATCTGTAGCTGTCTCGGGACCCTTCCTCCTCTGGAGACCTTCCCTTATCCCCCTCCCTGCTGATGAATTTTTTCGTTTGACTCTCTCCTCTGATTGATGTCCTTTAATAAAATAATTGTGTTTGTTTGAAAGCAATCTTTATTCTATTACGTGAAAGCAAAAAGAGCACTGCAAAGCAACATACAATTATGTTAAGGCCCCTTCTTGCATCATATGCACCAATCACCTCCTAGCATTACAAGCACTGCAATCCCAAGCATAGCAACAGATATTAGTAGCTTTCAGCTTCAAATTTCTGCCTCAAGGCATCCCTGATCCTTATGGCCCCGCACTGTGCCCCTCTAATATCCCTGGTCTCCGGCTGTTCAAACACAGCCTCCAGACACTGATCCTCTGCGGTCCAGCCCTGAGTGAAGCTTTCACCCTTCTCTTCACAAATATTATGGAGCGTACAGCATGCGACTATAAGCATTGGAATATTGTCATCAGCCATGTCGAGCTTCCCATACAGGCATCGCCAGTGGGCTTTTAAATGGCCAAATGCACACTCCACAGTCATTCTCTACTTGCTCAGCCTGTTGTTGAACTGCTCCTTGCTGCTGTCAAGTTGCCCCACGTATGGCTTCATAAGTCATGGCATTAAGGGGTAGGCGGGATCTCTCAGGATCACAATGGGCATTTTGACTTCCCCTATGATGATCTGGTCCGGGAAGAAAGTCCCTGCTTGCAGCTTCTTGAACAGGCCAGTATTCTGAAAGATGCGTGCATCATGCACCTTTCCTGACCAGTCTGCGTTAATGTCTGTGAAACACCCACAGTGATCCACAAGCACCTGGAGAACCATTGAGAAATACTCCTTGCAATTAATTTACTTGGTAGCTAGGTGGTCTGGTGCCAGAGTTGGCATGTGCTTGCCATCTATTGCCCCTCCACAGTTAGGGAAGCCCATTTGTGCAAAGCCATCTTGTCATAAACCTACAGCTAAGGGTAACATAAAATCCCTCCTTTACCTGTAAGGGGTTAAAAAGATCAAATAACCTGGTTGGCACCTGGTGAAAAGGACCAATAAGGGAAGAAGATCCTTTCAAATCTGTGGGGGGAGGTTTTGTTTGTGCTCTCTTTGTGTGCTGTCTCGGAACAGAGAGAGGGACCAGGCAGGAAAAAAAACACCTCTCCTAAAACCCTACCTGAAATAAGCATCTACGATAAAAAAAATTGTAAGTAAAGCAAGGAAATGCATTAGATTATCTTTTGTTTTAGCTTGTGAATTTTCCCTATGCTAAGAGGGAGGTTTATTCCTGTTTTTTGTAACTTTAAAGTTTTGCCTAGAGGGGAATCCTCTGTGTTTTAAATCTTATTACCCTGTAAAATTGCCTTCCATTCTGATTTTACAGAGGTGCTTCTTTTACTTTTTTCTTTATAATAAAGTTCTGCTTTTAAGAACCTGATTGGTTTTTAGTGTCCTAAAAACCCAAGAGTCTGGTCTGTGCTCACCTTATTAACCTATTTGTTTGGTATATTATTCTCAAGCCTCCCCAGGAAAGGGCGTGAAGGGCCTTGGGGGGATATTTTGGGGAAACAGGAACTCCAAGTGGTCCTTTTCCTGAATCTTTGTCTAACTCACTTGGTGGTGGCAGCGATACCGTCCAAGGACAAGGAGGAATTTGTGCCTTGGGGAAGTTTTTAACCCAAGCTGATGGAAGACCTCCCCCTAAGTTTATTTCTATGTGGGTCCCCACATCTGTACTCCAGAGTTCAGAGTTGGGAGGGAACCCTGACACATCCACAATGTCACGCACGTTGCCCAGAGTCACGGTCTTTCAGAGCAGAATGCGATTAATGGCCCGGCACACTTCCATCAACACGACTCCAGCCATCGACTTTCCCACTCCTAACTGGTTAGCAATCGATTAATAGGAGTCTGAAGTAGCCAGCTTCCACAATGCAATCACCACGCGCTTCTCCAGCGACAGGGAAGCTCTCATTCTTGTGTTGCGCTGCAGGGCTGGTGCGAGCTCATCACAGAGTCCCAAGAATGTGGCTTTTCTCATGCAAAAATTCTACATCCCAGACGTGCATCACAATGTGATCCCACCACTCAGTGCTTGTTTCCCGAGCCCAAAAGTGGTGTTCCACTGTGGTCAGCACCTCTGTGAATGCCATAAGCAATCTCGTGTCGTAGCGAGTTTGCGTGGCGAGATCAATGTCACACTCCTCTTGACTTTGCAGTTTAAGGAATAACTGCACTGGCACATGTGACATGTTGGTCAGTGCAAGCACCATTCTGGTCAACAGCTCGGGATCCATTCCTGCAGCCAGAAAGAGGCAGGGCAGGGCGTGCAGTACACAAACCATTGAAAGATGGCACCAAATACAGACAGAAGCACAGGGATTGCTGGGATGTGAAGCGATGCATCACAGAGCATTGGGATAGAACCCAGGATGCCCCGCCACCCCTTCTGCCCTCCCACAAGTCTTCGCAGCAAAAGAGGAAGAAATGCTCTGTGGGATAGCTGCCAAGAGTGCACCGCTCCAAATAGCGCTGCAAGTGCCGCAAGTGTGAACATGCTATTGTGCAGGCAGCTGACAGTGTGAACACTGATGAGACCGGAGTCCCTTTCTACTCCCTTAAGACTAGTCCTTCATTAGGGTGCTACTGACTAATGCTGAGTACTGAATACTTCCTGCCCTACGAATGGAACACATTGCTTCCAGTGAAGAAAGTTTACCAGCATATAGTAACATTTCTAACTAGGTGTAACAGGGTCAGCACCCACCTCTCATGAGTGCTCCCTTTTCTCTGACCAATATGCCTGCGATCCCAGTTTTTTCCCCCAGGGTGGCACCCACCTCTCATGAGTGCCCCCCCGCCCAACCTGATGGTTCTCTCAGAGGGTCTTCAGCGATTCAGCCCTCTGGCTGAGCCACATACACTGTCTCCTCTTCCAGGGTTTAAAGTCCAAGTTCTTAGCTCAGCCCTGGTATGGGGCTGTAGCCCTGGTATGGGGCTGTAGCTCTCAGGCTTCTCCCAGAGGCACTACCTTCTGCAACCACCCAGCCAGTCCATCTAGCCGAGTATCCTGTCGTCTGACAGTCGCCAATGCCAGATGTGCCATAGGGAATGAACAGAACAGGTACTCATCAAGTGATCCATCACCTGTCATCCATTCCCAGCTTCTGACAAAAATGGCAGATATGGCAGCTATGCTAAACATTCATATGTCCCTTCATGCTTTGACTTGTAGGCTCTAAAGCAGTGGTGGGCAACCTGCGGCCTATCAGGGTAAGCTGATTGTGGATTGCAAGACATTTTGCTGATGTTGACTGTCCGCAGACATGGCTCCCCGCAGCTCTCAATGACTGCGGTTTTCCGTTCCTGGCCAGTGGGAGCTGCAGGAAGCATGACACTATAACCAGAGCTAGCACAGAAGCCAAAACACAAAACTACTCTAGGTTATGGAGAAGGGTTTGCCTTTTGGGACCTTGCTTGCTCAGATTCTCTTGCAATATCACTGAATACAGGCTGAGGAGAATGTAATGGGCTGGACACACAGCAAAAAGCATTGCAGTCAGACTTTGGGTGCATAAGGCACTTCAAGGTGGAAAGGTTTATTTGTTTATTTTATTTTTTGTTGTTTAAAGGCTCAATTAGCATTCCAAGAACCACTGCTGTGCTCTACCCATATCAGGCAACTGTAGCTTTCAGCTCAGGTTTTGTTTTGTTAAGGTACCAGGGGAATCAGTGACCTAACAGTCCCATAAGAGTTCTTACTCCCTCCGAAAGCTTTCCCAGCAATTAACCAAGAACAGACAATTTCTCTTTTTTCTGGAACTTGGGCTCCTTCTGTCCAAGGACTCTTACCCGACCTTGGCAAACATCAGTCTTCTTCACGGTGACCCTGTATTCAGTCATTGTTCAGGCTTTGCCTAGATGGTTCCCACCAGGGTAATCTCCAAAATATGGGCCACAAGTACAAAACTCAGCCAAATTATACCCCTATGTCCCCAAATTACCTGAAGTTAATATGTAAATGTGGTACTGCCTTGCTTAGTCCACTCCTCCTGGTCTCCAGCAGATGACAGCAGAGAGCTGACTCTGTTACCTTCCTTCTTTCCTAGGCTTCAGGCCGCAGGACTTACCCTACTGCAGGGGTAGGCAACCTATGGCATGCGTGCCGAAGGCAGCATGCGAGCTGATTTTCAGTGGCACTCACACTGCCTGGGTCCTGGCCACTGGTCCGGGAGGGCTCTGCATTTTAATTTAATTGTAAATGAAGCTTCTTTAGTTTAGTTGTATATTATAGACTTATAGAAAGAGATGTTCTAAAAACGTTAAAATGTATGACTGGCATGCGAAATCTTAAATTAGAGTGAATAAATGAAGACTCAGCACACCACTTCTGAAAGGATGCCGACCCCTGCCCTACTGACTGACTTCTCTGAGGATTTACAAGTCAAATTGTTAATTAGTTAGCGTTAAAATCAATTATAAGTGAGCTTTTAAGAAATGCAGCACTTGGCTCATCTTTTCTTTGACTGAATGATCCTAATAACAGAGTAAGACAGACAGTTCTAGGTGGTTAAATCTCCTAGAAAACACATGCATAAACGATTTTGAAGAAATTAGATTGTAATTAAGTTAATTTATTAATGATTGATGCCTAATTGTTATAATTCCAGTCATGGATAACTCAGATCCTTCTTAAGTAGTGCCATTGTGATGGTTAGATTCCAAAGGGATGAGCAGCCATATATATTTAAAAAAAAATCCAACTAGATAATGATATCAGAGGTAACAAAACCAATCAAACCTCTTCCTTTTTAGCTAATTTGCCTGCTATAATTCTATTGCTGAAGTGGAGCGGTGGAGAGAGTGGGACAGTGTCAAGAGCTCTCACCAGTACATTTTTTGGCTCCAACTATCACAAGATTGGCTCCCAGCTGCGACAACTCCTACAGATTTTGTGTAAAATTATGGCTTGTGTAAAATGGGGACAGGCACACCTTCCTCACCACTCCTACGAGGTCTGGGGAGGAGCTGAAGAGAAACAATAACTACACAGCCCGGCACTTCGCTATTTATAAAGTCCTGTGCAGACTTATGGCACTTTGTTATTAGAAGAGAGGACGTGAATAGAATAGAATAGCTAGAGAAATAGATAAAAACAGAGGGAAAAGAAGAGAGGGATGGGGAGCATGAGAGAGGGAAAGTAGGAGAAAGAAACTGAAAGACAGACTGGGAGAAGGTGAAACAGGCAGAGGGAAAGTGTTGGAGGGGAAAGGGAAAAAATATTCGGGGACAGAGTGAGGTAGGAGAGACCCAATGGAACTGCTCTCTTGGCTTGGGTCCCAGCTCCCATCCTTCTGGAACAGCTTCACAACACTTGGCCTCTTTTTTGCTGTCTTTATCCTGCTTTTCGATCACATGAAGCGCAGAAAGAGATGGAAAAACTACCCCCCGGGTCCTGTCTCCTTCCCTTTCATTGGGAACCTGCTACAGTTAAATTTCCAGTGTCCTCGCCTTGCTTTAACTGAGGTAAGTGCCGGAGGGACAGATGCCTTTCAGTGACTGGCAGAGAGGGTTGGTGAATAGCACCCATGCCAGATCAGTTTCCGGTTCTTGAGTGGCAGCTGAAGTGCATTTTATTATTTACTGCATTGCAGGAAGATTTCAATCTATAAAAGGAGAAAAAGCTAAACAATAAGAGCAAAGCAAAAAAGCATTTTACATTTACTTCATGTGAGCTTGTGACATCCCTCTCTCACTGTAATCAGTGTAGGTGGTTGGTTAATTGTTGATCAGTCATACACTATGGAACCGTGTGTACATCGAGATTGTAAATCAGTTTGTTAATATAAAGAAAGCATTGACACTAGATTACACTACTCTAATGGTTGAGAAAGCAGCAATGTAAGTGCCTTATTCTTCATTTGGGCCCTTAAACTAGGACTTGGACACACCCTCCCAAGGTGTGTGTGTAAATTGGAGAATTACATCACTTTAGCAATGGTTCCCATACACAGCTGTACAGTAGAGCTGGTGGGAATGTTTTCATTGAACCAGTTTTTGGACAACAAATGCTGGTTTTGATGACTATTCCCCGGGGGTGGCCTTTCGAAGGGAAAATTTGTTCACTTTGGAAAATGTTTGTTTCAGAGTTCTTCATTTTTAATTATTTTTATATTATTTCGTAACACATCAGTAGCAGTACTATTCAGAGCACTATGACCACTGACATGTTATGGATAAAATGTAACTAGACAAATAAAAAAGCCCCATATAACAAAACAGCATTAGAACCCAAACTTCTAGATTTCAAAATGACATTTTGAAACAAAAACTTTCCAGAACAGAACTTTTTTTGGGAATTTCAATGTCTGGGAAATTTGTTTTCATTCTGATTCTAACCAGAAACAAATTTCAAAATGTCAAAGTTTCCCGCTGACTAGAAATTGAGTTTTGACCAGCACGAATAGACAGCCGAGTATTCGTGCAGTGAGACAGTACTTTGAAACCCAACAATGTTCTTTATGGCCAAATAGCTGTTGGGAAATTAAGGTGGCAGGGGAGAGGGACACCGATTGCCTTCTCGCCCAAATCCGCACGTCATGATATGAGACCGTGGTATTGAGCTAGATCCCTCCTGCCAGGTTTGGGCATATTCCCTCTTGGGTCTACAGTCTTGCAGGTATTAAGCACTCTGCAGTCAAAGCCCCTGTGCTCTCTGACTTCCACAGAGTATGCTGCAGTGTCTCTCATTTTAAGCTACAGCCTTTGTAGCTGTTTTTTCTCTTTAATCCTTTTTTTCTTTTTTTCCCCTTTTCTCTTTTACTTGACAGCTCAGTGAGAAGTTTGGAAAGATCTTCTCTCTCCAGGTTGGATGGAAAAATGTGGTCTTGCTGAATGGGTTTGAAGCTGTAAAGGCAGCATTGGTCCAGAGATCAGAAGACTTTGCTGATCGACCACCCTTTTCCTTATTTGACCATATGGGCTATAGAAAAAACTGTGAAGGCAAGTGTCCTTCAAAGTCCAGGGCAAATTTCCCATCTCCTCCATGCACATCAGTTCTTGGGGAGCACAAACAACATGGCTCTGCCTTCAGGGTACATTATGGGTCATGTACATTGTGAGTGTATATACATACACACACGCACAGTGTGCACATACAGACACCACTGCCCTTTGCAGGATGGACCGATTGCTAATCTGGTTGTTACAGGCAGGGCCGGCTCCAGACCCCAGCGCGCCAAGCACGCGCTTGCGGCGGCGTCCCGCGGGAGGGCGGCAGGCGGCTCCGGTGGACCTCCCGTAGGCGTGCCTGTGGAGGGTCTGCTGGTCCCGTGGCTCCGATGGACCTCCTGCAGATGTGCCTGCGGACGGTCCACTGGTCCCGCGGCTCCGGTGGAGCATCCGCAGGCATGCCTGCGGGAGGTCCACCGGAGCCACGGGACCAGCGGACCCTCCGCAGGCACGTCTGCAGGAGGTCCACCGGAGCCGCGGGACTGGCGACCGCCAGAGCACCCCCCGCGGCGTGCCGCCGTGCTTGGGGCAGCGCAAATCCTAGAGCCACCCCTGGTTACAGGTGAGTAGAAACTGTTTTACAGCCTGACACTGGGCTTCTCTCCAGCTGCCCCAGGCTGCTGGTGTCACAACATTGCCTTTCAGCAAAATGGATGCCACCAGCAAGAGACTCAAAGGCCAGCTGGCATTATAAACTTTCTTTGAAAACCCGTTTCACAGAGAGCCCCTAGAGTGACAAAAACCGGAAGTACCAGGTCTGGCCCATGGAGCAGTGTTAGGAACTGTTGCTCTAGCTCACACAGCTTCCCAAGGGACCCAAGCCCATTTCTCCCCACAAGTATCACCTTCATGAGCCATGTGTACAGTGGCACCAGGGCCGGCTCCAGACCCCAGCGCACCAAGCGCGTGCTTGGGGCAGCATTTTGCCAGGAGGGCGGCAGGCGGCTCCGGCGGACCTCCCGCAGGCATGACTGTGGAGGGTCCGCTGGTCCTGCGGTTTCTGTGGAGCATCCGCAGGCACGCCTGCGGGAGGTCCACCAAAGCCGCGGGACCAGCGGACCCTCCGCAGGCACATCTGCAAGAGGTCCCCCGGAGCCACGGGACCGGCGACTGCCAGAGCGCCCTGCACGGCGCGCCACCCTGCTTGGGGCGGCGGAATTCCTAGAGCCGCCCCGGAGTGGCACCATTAACAGGGGAAAATAAATTAACTAAAAAGAGTAAATACAACCAAACCAACCCTTTCCCATTTATTACAGCAAGGGGGATGGGGGAGGACAGGTGGCTATTTGACTAGTGTTTCTTTGAAATCCTGCAGGGATAATGATGGCAAGGTATGGCCATGGCTGGAGGGAGCTGAGGAGATTCGCACTCTCCACCTTGAGGAATTTTGGGCTGGGGAAGAAATCCCTGGATCAGAGTGTAACTAAGGAAGCTGGATTTCTATGCTCTGCGTTCAGTTCTAAAGATGGTATGTTTGGGAGATTGGAAACTCTCATATTTCTAGTCATAAAGCAGGGAGGGGGGCTCTCAAGAGTAGGGTACATGGAGCTCGAGGGAAGAGCAATTCTAGAGGAGGAGGAGGAGGAGGATGAGGAAGAGGAGAGGTTTGCATGTGGAAATGATCCAGCCATTGTGGAAGGGATTCAGCTAAATAGCAAGGTGCAGTGTATTTCCCACTTCCTGTGGTGTTAGAGGGTCTCATTGAATACATCCCCATGTAGTAGCAGGCTGCGATCCTGGTGTGCCTCCTAATCTCTTGGGTTGGTTCTTGTATCTTTTTCAGGCCATCCTTTCAATCCACGCTTCCTCATAAACAGTGCCGTCGGCAATGTGATGTGCTCAATCACTTTTGGCAACCGCTTTGAGTACAACAACGAGAAATTCCAGAGGATGCTACACCTGATAGAGGAGGCTTTCAATATAGGAGCTGGAATCCTGTCCCAGGTAGCCCACAAGAATCTGATTGTCAGTAAAACCGAAACCTCTTGGTTGCCTGGGTGGGTCCGAGGGGGATGAAGAGCTCACGCTCCATACAGTGTTTTAGACAAAGGTGCCATGGTGCGTTTGATGCAGGGATTATGAACCAGTTTGGATAATACAGAAATCTCCTGAAACCCATCAAATACTTTCTGGCTAGGGTTTGCGCATGGCTATTTCCCTTGAGTTCCTCTGCATTTTCTAGAGGCAGCTGGGTCAGGAAACGGGACTGCCGAAATGCCCGGAGATAGCCTGGTCTCTTAGGCTTTGTCTGCACGGGCAAGTGAAAGACAAAACTTTTGTCATTCAGAGGTGTTAACAAAACACCCCCGCAAAAGACAAAAGTTTTGTCGATGACAAGCACTAGTGTGAACAGCGCTTTGTCGGCAAGAGCACTCTCCTGCCGACAGCACTAACGCCACTGTTTGGGGATGGAAGTTTTTTGTCGGCAGGAGATCTCTTTTCCGCCAACAAAGAGTGGCTACACCGCGCACCTTTTAGCGCTCGACTGTAGCGGCACAGCCGTGTCACTCAAAGCTGCGTAGGGTAGACATAGCCTTAGTATTTCTTGGTCAACAAGAAATGTGTACAGGAAATTCTTCTAAGGAAGGATTGTTATTGGGAGATTTCCAGCCCAGTTTGGATGGACTGGGATGGTTTAGAGATGTTTCCTAATTTGTAAGTGTTTTTCTGAACAGAACATCTAAAACTTAAAAAACCAGCAATAACAACAAAGGCAACCCCAGACTTTAATGGTTTTCAATACAGTAAGAGAACTCTGCGAATATCTTTAGGAAAGGAAGGCATCCAGAACCTCCCACCTTCTCCCAGCTGGGAGCACAAGTGCTTTCGCTCTATGTGATTTTTGCAAGAAGCTGTCAGACTGCATCTTACTACTATCTTCTATATCACACACACATTCTTACAAACAGGGGCGGCTCCAGGCACCAGCACGCCAAGCATGTGCCTGGGGCAGCAAGCCATGGGGGGCGCTCTGCCGGTCGCCGCGAGGGTGGCAGGAAGGTTGCCTTCAGCAGCATGCCTGTGGAGGGTCTGCTGGTCCCGCGGCTTTGGCGGACCTCCTGCAGGCGTGCCGCTGAATCCGCGGGACCGGGGACCTCCTGCAGGCAAGCCGCCGAAGGCAGCCTGCCTGCTGTGCTTGGGTCAGCAAAATACCTAGAGCCGCCCCTGCTTACAAAAGAATCCTATTAGTACAACCAAGATCAGAGAATGGCGAGTGAGAGACTTTCCTCTCCTCCAGAAAACCAGGCCTTCAAGGGAATGCCGCCCTTACAGGCCCTTGGCCATCACACTCAATAGATACATCAGGAAAAAGAAGTATATGAGCCCAGCCCATAAGGGTCAGTGACATTTATCCTGAGTAAGGACTGCAGCATCAGGGCCAGTATTTGTAACATTTAAAATATCTCCAGAGCCCTGAAACAATAAGAAAAGTCTCAACAGTAATCTTTCCCCAGCCCCCAACCCTTTCACTGTTCTCGTGTTGCCACTGTCATGCCGATAGGAGGCTAGGTAACAGCTCAGTAACAGAATTGAGGAGGGTGTTTACTCCCAGAGGTGGTTAGTCAGATGGTTAACTTACATGCAGACAATGTTGGTCACAACACATTGTGTTGCATGGTGGAGGGAACAAGGTAGGGAGCCCAAAATGTTTACCCAGTGTGAAGTGGGGGATCTGGCCTGTTGGGAACATTCCATCCCAGTTCCATCTCTTCCCCTGCCGAATATCTGAGAACTGCCTTCCTGATCTAATGCTTTTCTTCTCCTGTCTCTTCCATCCTAGATTCTGGACTTGATGCCTTGGTTGTTGTATATTCCTGGGCCTCATCATAACATCTTCCAACCCTATATTGATAGCTTTGACATCCTAAGGGAGATTGTGAAGAAGCATAAGGAGACCCGGGATCCAGGCTTTACCAGAGACTTCATTGATGCTTTTCTGGAGGAGATAGAAAAGGTAGGAGGAGACAGACATGGATCCTTGTGGGGTCGTATTTTGCTGTTTGGATATGTGTGCTTGTGATGGAACAACCCGTCAGTTATGCTGAGACCTGGATCCTGCAGGTCCTTTCACCCGAGTGCATGCAGCAGAGAGCTGTTGCTCTCCAGTCCAAGTAGGGACAGCAAGTGGGCACACACATGCAGAAGCACTAGGTTAGTGGAATTAGATATCGAGATCCTCATACACCTGCCCCCTTACACTCAAGGACACATGGAAAAGAAAAGTTCAGGGTGTCTAAGGAGGCCTTGGTTTAAGTGTAACCTCAGCTCACAGATGCGGTGCTTGGTTATTTAACAATTCACCTTGTCTTCCCTGCCTCTTATCTCTGTTCCAGTAGCACTTCACTCCCAGCGGAGTGGTATATGGCATGTATGAGAAAATGCCAATCAAAATGCAGTTCCAGATAACTATTCCAACTATAGCCCCCGAGTGCTGTATGAATATACGAGTAGGCACCATCCTGGCCCCGCAGACTTTAGAGTATAGTTTGCTTTATTCTGTGCAATCCCTTTCCTATTATTTACTTGCCTATGTGTGGCAAAGCAGCCCTACCAATACTAGTGAAGTTTTAAACTCTCATCGGACCTTGGTGGGTTTTCCTGTCAGCATGCATCCCTTACCCAACTGCAGAGAGAGACATGGCGGGAAGGTGAAAGTGAAGTTGTGATGCCCAGTGATATGACCAAGTCCAACAGTGGCACTGTTGCTAAGTAAACACCAATGACACTATGAAAAGGCACAAAAATCCCACATCACTAATTATAGGACATGTACTGATATTGAGGAGTTGCCAGTAGCCTTCTCTTGGCCAGGTCTCATGGCTTATAAACTCATTCTTATTTTCTTTGACTTCTCTGTTGCTTTCTGAATGACATATTTGTCTGTAACCATGCCTCAGTGGGCCACAACTGAGAATGCCAAACTCAGGACAAACTGCTGAGAACCAGGGCAAACATAACCCAAAACTGGTGGTTATTCTCCCATGAGATATACCAAACCAGCAACAAAAGTAAACTCCTGTTTCACTACCCTGGCTAACAAGAAGTCATAAAAGCAGCTTCCTTGGGCATTCCAGTTCTTATGTCACCACCAAAATACTGGATTTAAAGGGGAGTGATTCTTTACAACCAGTCTCATTAATTAAAAGGTTCTTCTGATCCCAAAGGACCAGCCACACACGCAGGTTAATATATAACTCAGATTTTACCCAAAAATCACGCTGATGTCAGTCCTTTAGTATCTAAAATCTAAAGGGTTTATTTATAAAAAGAAAGAAAGGGAGAGTTAAAATTGGTTAAAGGAATCAAATACATACAATAATTGCAAAGTTATTGGTTCAGGCTTGTAGCAATGATGGAATAAACTGCTGGCTTAAGTCAAGTGTTTGGCTGCTTCCAAATTATTGGAAGGTCCTCAGTCCATTGGTTAGAATGCTCCCATTAGTATAGTCCAGAGGTTTGGGCAGGAAAGAGGCTGGAGGAGGATAGAGGCTGGAGCCAGATAGAAGTAAAATGTAGGCGTTTCCAGGCCTTTTATCTCTTCTGCCATGTGGAGGGAATTCCATTGCTCTTACTGTGGAGAATTACAGCAACAAGATGAAGTTTGGAGTCACATGGGCAAGTCACATGTCCATGTACTTCGTCTAGTCACAGCAGGAAATTTCATTAAGTGTAGATGGATGTCTGCCATGGTCCATTGTCAGTTAAATGTTCTTTCAACGGGCCACTCCATTTGAATAGTCCCTCCAAGATGTGCCTACCTTGTGGGCGGTACCCCAAGAGCACACATTTGAAATCCAGGTATAGCGCCAATACTTATAACTTCAAATACTAAAATGATACATGCATACAGATAGCATAATCATAACCAGCAAACCATAACTTTTTCATAGACACCTCACTTGACAACCTTTTTACAAGATTTGCTGCAAATATATAACAGTGGTTGCAACAATTATATATATGGTCATATTGTAATCAGATAACATCACACTGTCCTCCTTTGGTTTCTGTGGTACTGTTTTTTCTTGGTTCTCCTCCTATTGTTTTTTCCCCAACTATTCCTTCAGCATTCCCTGTGGTGGACTCTCCTCCGCTCTTCCACTGTCTGTGGAAGTCATAAAGCCTCTGTCCTTGCCCACTCCCTCTACACTGTAACTCTGAGGAACTTCATCTGCTTTCACAGTTGGAACTTTCATCTCGAGGCTGATAATCAGCAAACCTACCTCAGCTCTCCTGACCCATCTCTCGCTAAGGAGTCCTGTATTTCAGTCCTTCTGACATTTCTTCCTAGGTGACTTGTCCGCAACATAAGTTTAACATAGCTAAAAATGAGATTCTTACTTTTTCCCCAAATCCCTCTTCCTGCTCATCCAGGATCATAAAGCGAGGGGTATCTATGAACCCTTCCTCTCCTTCTCCTCATGCACACATCCAATTTAAAATCTTGCTGCTTCTTCCTCCACTCTACAGGTTCCTTCTTGTTTATCATATCACATTTAAATCTCTTGTCCTTGCCTTGAAAGTTCTACACAACCCACATTATATCTTGGACATAGTCTCTTAATGCATCACCCCCATAACCCGTGATCTTTCAATGATGGCTGTCTCAATGCCGTGCTCATATAATTCCAGGGCCGCCCAGAGGATTTCGGGGGCCCGGGGTCTTCGGCGGCGGGGGGGGGCCTTCCGTTCCGGGACCCGCCGCCGAAGTGCCCCGAAGACCCGCGGCGGGAGCCCCCCGCCGCCGAATTACCGCTGAAGCGGGACCCGCCGCTGAAGTGCAGCCCGGTCTTCGGCGGGGGGGGGTCCCCGCCGCGAGTCTTCGGGGCACTTCGGCGGCGGCTCCCGGAACGGAAGGGGCCCCCCGCCGCCGAAGACCGGGCTGCGCGTCGGCGGCGGGTCCCGCTTCCCCCCCGCCCCGGCCCCAGCCTCTTACCCCCGGCTCCCTCCTCACCCGGAGTCTCAGCGCCTCGCCGGAACAGCTGCAGCGTATGGCTGGCGGGGCCTGAGCTCCGTCCCGCTCAGAGCCGTGTGGTGAGGGGGCGGGGCTGGGAGCTCCATGCCAAGCGGAGGGAGCTGAGCTCAGCCCGGAGCTCCCAGCCCCGCCCCCTGACCACGCGGCTCTGAGCGGGGCGGGGCTCAGGGGCCCCGGCGGAGACTTGGCGCTTGATGCGCTGAGGCTCCAGGAGAGGGGCGGAGGCGGGAGCCTCCGCTGTTCTCTTGGGGGCCCCTGCGGGGCCCGGGGCAAATTGCCCCCTTTGCCCCCCCCTCTGGGCGGCCCCGTATAATTCCCCCACAGTTTTCTCTGTGTCTTCTTTCACGCCACCTCATACCACTGAAACACCCTCCAAATTCTGGTCCACTAAGCCATTGCCTTCTCTTCATCCAAATCCCTTCTAAAGATCCACTATTTTCTTCTTGCCCACAAGAAGTAAGTCCATGATTTTAAGCTATTAAAAATATCCTTATTATAATTTCCTTTGGACTTCCCATGGCATCCTGTCTATTCTGTATCTCTTGCTTAGATTGTAAAACCTTAAAAGGACTGGATCTGTCTTTATTTCATCTTGTCCAGTGCCAAGCACTTTGATAGCACTTACCTTCAAATAATACCTGGAAATTGAATTCACCTAGAACAACTGAGCCTTAAATAGGAATTGTTACTGCATCTAAAACCATGTATCTGGGATTCTTACTTCACTGAAATGGCCTCATAATACAGTCTTTTTAAACCTTATTTTGTGCTTCTGTGAAATCTAGCATTCTGAGCCTTGAAAGTAATGCAAAAATATTTCAAATTTCATTCCCGTACTTCATGAAGCCTTAATGACTCTACCTTTGATCAATGCATGAATTTCCAGTTTGTTTAGCTCTTCTCAGTCAAGGAACAGAGAGGTAGCCATGTTAGTCTGGTTCTGTAAAAGCAGCAAAGAATCCTGTGGCACCTTATAGACTAACAGACGTTTTGCAGCATGAGCTTTCGTGGGTGAATGCCCACTTCGTCAGATGCAAGAGTGGAAATTTAGTCAAGGAAGAATCTTGTAACTCATTCATATTTTGAATTCTAATCTCTACTATGAAGATTTTCAATATTGTGGGCCTGTTTCCCCACTGCTCTATACCTTCTATAAACATGAGCACCAGTTCAAAGGGAGTGTAAAATGCTACCACTCTGGTCAGGCATCATCCTCCACTCTGCACGGGTGTCAATGATTACACCAGGTGTGGGGCAACAGGGACTCAGACCCCTATGTCTGGAAAATGTGTTATACACCCAAATGTATGCTCCTAGGTAGTAGGGTGAATTAAAGAAAAAACAACAAACCCAAGTTTGAGGAAGAGGGGATAGCTCAGTGGTTTGAGCATTGGCCTGTTAAACCCAGGGTTGTGAGTTCAGTCCTTGAGGGGGTCACTTAGGGATCTTGGGCAAAAATCAGTACTTGGTCCTGCTAGTGAAGGCAGGGGGTAGGACTCAATGATCTTTCAAGGTCCCTTCCAGTTCTAGGAGATAGGTATATCTCCTATTAATTAAGTTATATGACAAGCCTATTTTTATTTCCTTCAGGCTAAAATGGACCCAGAGACCACTTTCAATGAGGACAACCTGATCTTTACAGTTTTTGACCTGTTTGGTGCTGCCACTGAAACAACCACTGTGACCCTGTGCTGGGCACTGCTGTACATGCTTCGCTATCCTGATGTCCAAAGTAAGTGATGCAGTTTGGGAGGGCTTATAGATGCTTTTGTCTTTCAGATGCGACCTCCTGGATTACAGCCAGTAGCATTTACTATTGGACTGAACTACAGTAATGAGGTGGGGATAATTCCACACAATTTCCATCAGGGAGCATGATGTGCTGAGGGGGAAAGCAAAAACCCATAGGGAGAGGGAAAACCCCTGTTAAAGATCTCAGTATGTGCATAGAAACCCACTGCTACTGTTAAGTGCACCTTGTGTCTCCAACAGCTCCTTGCTAAGTTTTCTCTCTCTGGCCACAAATGCTCTAGTCAAGTTTTTGGTAAATGACTAGTGATTTTGGGCAACTCAGCTTTTGGGTGTTCAACTTGAGATACCTTAAAAGGGCCTGATTTTCAGAAGGTGGCTACTCAGCACTTTCTGAAAATGAGGCCTCTTGTTAAAATGGACACCTACATATTATGTCACCCACAAGCACTAGTCACTCTGGAAAATCTTGGCCCCTTTCACTTCCACCCTCGATCAACATTTGCCTCTATTGCATAGCCAGACTTTGCTCACGAGTCCCAGTGCCCAGGGCTCTCTTATCAGATGACTTACAACAAGCCTGGACGTAACTTCAGGGATATATAATAAGAAGCCTTTTCTCAACTCTTTACACAATTTCTTCTTGAAGCAACTATTTCTCCAACACATAAATAGAGAGTCTGCACTCAGCTTAGTCCTAATACCACATAGGACTTAATTCAAGAGGTAAGTATAGTTCAGACACTAAGTGTCACAACCATATAAATAAGTTCAACTGCTGAAGGGAAGGAATCAAACCAAAAACTAGCACTTTCCAAGGGGGATTTTAAAAATGAACAAGGCAGTCAAAAAGGCACTATATCAGAAGTGAGGATACGGTAAGGTTGCTTAAGTAGCATCCTGGTTGTTCAAGCCAAAGAGGTATCTGTAAAAACTAAAATGGAAATCCAGCCCAAGTGATGCCAGTAGAAAGAAGGTAGAGAGGTATACTATAACATGGAAATTAGAAGAGGCAAGAGGAAATGTAAAGAACTTATATCCAAAGACATGAAAACAAAGACATTATTTCAGTATATCAGAAGCAGGATGTCTGGGAGAATTGGTTGGCTCACAGAACTACCAGGGAGGAATGGGAACAATCAAGGAGGATAAGGACATTAACAAGAAGCTAAATGGTTTCTTTGTATCAGTCCTCACTACAACAGAGAACCTTTGGGGAGATACCTCTGCTATACATTTTCAGGTAGTGATCACAAGGCATAGTCAGAGATAGAATTAACAAAAGAAAAGGTCCTGGAATAAATGGATACATTTAAGTGCCACCAAGACCAGCTGGCTTATCTCCAAGAGATTCCGAGGACTTTAAGCATGAAGTGACTGAGCTGCTAAGAAAATTGTGCTGTCTCTCAAATGATCAAATACCATACTTGGGGAGAAAATGTTGTAACAGTGGTTTAAAAAGCCTCTAGGGCTGTCTGGGGAAACGCAGACCAGTGAACCTTCCTTCAGTACAGACAAATTGGTTGAAACAATAAATAGAGGTAACCATGAAACACCTTGATTAACTGACATATCTGTACATCTGACATTTCCTGTTGTTGCACTTCTCATAGGTGCAACAACAGGAAAACAAAATGGATGGGGACCAGGTGGGAGAGTTTTGTTGAACATAAAGGAGACACAATGATGGAAGAGGGGCTAGTTGGGAGCTAGTACTGGCCCAAGGCAAATTTTTTGTCCCCTCCTGCACAGCACATTTTATCACATTTCTTAACAACAAAACCTTTACACAGTATCCTTGGTCTCCCTCGCATTTGTTCTTTCCCCTTTTCCATTTCCTTCACACCATCATCTCCTCACTGTAAACATTTTGCTCTGTGTTTTCAGTCTATTATCCCCTTAGCAGTATTCTTCAACGTTGTGTCCTAATTGTTACCTCTCTTTCCTTCTCTTCTCCATTCCATCTGCCTTCCTCTTCTTTCCTAAGTTGTGCTCCCTTCCTCCTTCCCCTAGGTTGTCAGTCTCACGTTCTCCTGCAGCCGGCACCAAACCCTTCACGTCGTCCTTTCTCACCCACAGGCATTTTACGCTCCCTCTTCTCCCCTCGGCCTCTCTCGCACGCACCCTCCGGCCTCTCACAAAGATCACTCTCTGGCTCAGCTGCCTTCCGTCTCCAACCCCTCCCACCCCACACCATCAATCAGACCAAACTGAGTCCCACACACCCCCTCAGATCCCACTCAGGCAGGCCGGCTCTTGCCCTAACGGCTCCATTCACACACATACCTCCCTGCAGGCTGCCCTACCTCACTTCGCTGACACCTGCCTGCGACCTAGGGAGTCCTGTCTATACAGTGGGTTAGTTCGGTATAACTTGTTGCTCAGGGGTGTGCGACGTTATTATACCCGATATAGGTCTGTAGTCTAGACCTGGCCTTGGTGTTACACAGCCTCCTGCCAAAACAAGACCCCGTCCCTCCACAGACACTCCTCCGCCACCCCTCTGCTGCGGAGAGCTCTCTCTGACCCCCTTTGTGCAGCCTCCTCTCTGCTCTCATGGTCCTCTCCCTCCTTCACTGCCCCCCACAGAAAGGTCAGCCTCCCTCCTCAAGCTAACTCACACCCACTCATTCCCTACTCTCTGCTCGCTTGTTCTCCTTCCGCCCACCCCCACCACCCTGGCTCTTTCTGCTGCTTCCTTCCCCAATCACGTCCCTTCCTCCCCTCCCCACCCCCCACCTCCTCCTGGGGCTTCTGAAATTCCGAGGCTTCCTACTGCGGATTATTCACACCTGTGAGCGATGTAGTTATGCTGACTTGATTTCCTAGTGTACAGGCCTAAGTAGTGCTGCAGTTTCTGTACTTCTGCCTTCCCCTGTAGGCTTGGCTGGCTGCAGCACAGTAGTTTGTAATATTTACACTGGTACAGCCCTGGGTACAGGGGGTCGGGGGAGGAGAGGCTAAAAATGGTTATGTGCAGGGGAGCGCTAAGAGGAGGTGGACAGCAGCAGGAGGTCACATCTTAAGGGAAAGATGACAAGCTTTTGCAGTTCTAACTCCATGACCAGAGGGAACAGTGGTGGGGAGGACAACATCCTGGAGGGAGGGTATCCCCCCGCACTCCCCACAGTGGTTGTCCCTGTGTCTCTTATGGAAATTGTGCCTCTGCAATCTCCTAGAATCCTTCATGTGTCAACAAAATAATAGCCAGGGTAAGTGTCTAATAGAGACATAACTCATGGAAACTTATTTACACTGAATATGTGTTACCTGTGTCTTGGATGGGAATACCAACTAGTGCCAAATATAAAGGGTTGATAGAGGGTCTCTTTAGAAGAGAAGTTAATGGGAATGTTTCAGCTGATTTCAGTGGTAACTGGATCAGACCCATAATAGTCTATTACATCTACTCTGTTATACTCCCTGCTACATAAAGTGTTTCTATATTTCCAGGAAGAGTCCATGAGGAAATTGATAAGGTAATTGGCAGGGACAGGTCACCCGAGATAGAGGACCAAGTGAACTTGCCTTACACCAATGCTGTGATCTATGAAACTCAGCGTTATTGTGATGTTGTTTTTGCTGGAGTGCCTCGCAGGACCTACCGGGACACCGAAGTTCAAGGCTTTTTCATCCCTAAGGTACAGCAATTGTGACCCCTGGAAAATTAATGCAGCCCAGATGCAGATTGCTCAGGGATATTGCTAGGACACGTAGTTACTTAGTCCCCGGCTGGTTATGTAGCGTGCTAGTCTAAAGGACTTGAACCTCGCCTAGAGATGTATTTCTACCAGTAGCTCCAACTGTATAGATTCAACTGAATCTCATTATGCAGAATTCATTTGCTTGAAAGTTTAGGGAGATCTGGAGTGGGAGGAAATTTTGTCCTGATAATATCATTGGAAATCTCATTTACATATACAAACTTTGATAGGCCTTTTCCAATGGAAAGTTGTGCCATTATCTGATTAATAGGGCAACAGAGAACTGCCTGGCTTTTCTTTCCCTATAGATGATAGTAAAAGGAAGCATAGGTAAAGTTGACAATGGTTTATATTCTCCTGCAATAACCTGTTTGTTTTTGTTTTGGGGACGTTAATGGGAATGTTTAGGGCACCACCATCGTCGCGGTTTTGTCCTCGGTGCTGAGGGATGAAACGGTTTGGGAGAAACCCCATGAGTTCTACCCGGAGCACTTCCTGGATGCAGATGGGCAGTTTGTGAAGCGAGAGGCCTTCCTGCCTTTCTCAGCAGGTAAATCCAAGGGCACAGCAATTGGGTGAGGCCGTCCCTGGGGAAAGGAATCACAGATGTCTTTATCTTTAAAATGAATAAAGGGCATCAGTTCTCATGCTGCAGGGCACAAGCCAAATATTAACTGCTCATTATGGGGCTTCTTGGACCTACGTCAAAATTCTCTGGTGCTGGTCACGGTCAGGGAGAGGATGCTGGACTAGATGGACCACAGGTCTGTTCCCGTAAGGCAATACGTGCATTCCTGTCTTTCAGGAGTTAGGTGTTTGCAGTTGTCAATGATATATGGCAGATATAGGGAAGTGGGGCAGATCCTTTGATTCAATTCATTGTTCATGGGGTCGGAGTCCTGCTCCCAGTGACATAGAATCATAAACATGCAGGGCTGGAATGGAACTCGAGAAGCCATCAAGTCCAGCCCCCTGCGCTGAGGCAGGACCAAGTACCCTGACAGGTGTTTGTGCAACTTGTTTTTAAACACTTCCAATGATGGGGACCTGGGGCGCCGGGGGTGGGGGACATGATCCCACTTTTTACCAGATGTAGGGGCAAGCAACGGGGGAGGGGGCGGAGAGGAGTGAGAGGGGGCGGGGCCTTAGGGGAATGGGTGGTGCGAGGGCAGGAGCTTGGGGAGAAGGGACGGCACGGGGTGGGGCTCCATGGGGAAAGGGCAGCGTGGGGGGCCAGGGTCTCAGGGAGAAGGGCTGTGCAGGGGCAGGGCCACAGTTCGGGCACTGGTGGTCCCCACACATTTAAGGCTCTTCTGCCGCTCCTGATAGGGACTCCTTGACCTTCCTTGGAATCCTGTTACAGAGCTTAACTACCCTAGAGCAAGAAAGGTTTTCCTAATATCTAACCTAAATCTCCCTTGCTGTAGATTAAGCCCATTACTGCTTGTCCTACCTTCTGTGGACATGGAGAACAATTGGTCACGGCCCTTTTTATAATAGACCTTAACAGATTTGAAGACTGTTATCATGTTGGCACTTGTCCTTCTTTTCTCAAGACTATACAAGCCCAGATTTTTCAACTTTTCCTCACAGGTCAGGTTTTCTAAACTTTTGATCATTTTTGTTGCTCTCCTCTGGACTCTTTCCAATTTGTCCACGTCTTTCCTAAATTGTGGTGTCCAGAACTAGACACAGTACTTCAGCTGAGGCCTCACCAGTGCTGAGTAGAGCGCAACAATTACCTCCTGTGTCTTACATACAACTCTCCTGTTAATACACCCCAGAATCATATTAGCCTCTTTTGCAGCTACATCACATTTACAACTCATACTCCATTTGTGAGCCACTGTAACCCATAGACCAGGGGTGGCCAAACTTACTGACCCTTCGAGCTACATACGACAATCTTCAGAAGTTTCAGCCCCACTTCTGCTGATGCCCTGAGCCCCAGCCGACACATCCTGCGGGGAGAAGCCCCAAGACCCCCCTTCTCACTGGGCAGAAGCCTCTTCCCCAGAACCCCACTGCAAGGAAGAGGTCCTGAGCTCCCCACTGCAGTCTGGCAGGTGGAGAATGTGGGGGAGGTATGGGGGTCTCAGCGAGCTGCACTTTAACTGTAAAAGGGCCACATGTGTCTCACGAGCCACAGTTTGGCCACCCTTGTCATAGATCTGTTTCAGCAATACTACCACCTAGACAGTTATTCCCCATTTTGTAGTTTTGCATTTGATTTTTCCTTCCTAAGTGAAGTACTTTGCACTTGTCTTTATTGAATATAACCTTGCTGAATTCAGCTCAATTCTCCAAATTGTCAAGATCATTTTGAATTTTAAACTTGCCCTTCAATGTGCTTGCAACCCTTCCCAGCTTGGTGTCGTCTGCAGATTTTACAAGCATACTCTCTACTCAATTATCCAAGTCATTAAGAAAAATATTGAATAGACTGGACCCAAGACTGACCGCTGCAGGACACCACTAGATATGCTCTCCCAGTATGACAGCAAACCATTGATAACTACTGTTTGAGTTTGGTCTTTCAACCAGTTGTGCACCTGCTTTATAGTAAATTCATCTAGACCACATTTCTCTAGTTTGCTTATAAGAAGGTCACGTGGAACTGTGTCAAAAGCCTTACTAAAATCAAGATACATCACATATATTGCTTCCTCCCTATCCACTAGGCCAATAATCCTATCAAAGAAGGAAATTAAGTTGGTTTGCCATGATTTGTTCTGGACAAATCCATGCTGCCCATTCCTTATAATGCTATTATCCTCCAGGTGCTTACAAATTTATGGTTTAACTAGTTGCTCTAGTATCTTTCCAGGTATCAAAGATACTTATCATTTTGTTTTTGGGGTCTCCCTCTTTCTCCTTCCTCACTCTCTCTTTTACAGGTCGTCGCATGTGTCTAGGGGAGCAGCTGGCCAGGAAGGAGCTCTTTCTCTTCTTCACAACCCTCCTGCAGCATTTCACTTTCCATATCCCTGAGGATCAGCCCAAGCCACAGGAAGACGGGCATTATGTCCTCATACATTCCCCAGACTTCTACGAGCTGTGTGCCATCCCCAGATAATGTGTCCCAGGCATGAGCTGCTAGATCTGCGTTGATCTGAGCTAAAGCTTCCACAGAAGAACAATATAGGAAGCACTTTTTTTTTAGATTGAAATAACTTTATCTAAGTGTTTTGAAGTTTGTAAAGAAATTATGGCAGAGACCCAACAACACGTGAACTTTGGATTCAAGATGCCAACCAGAACAATCGATGATTAAAATATTTGCTGTATTACTTAAGAAACAAGCCCAACACAACCAAAGATATAGTGATAACTGGGAAAATGGAACACACTGGAAACCATATTGGAAAAATCATGGAACCAACAATATGTTGGAAGCCTCAGTTCCGCCCCTTTTCTTTTCAGCTATATAGCTTCCCCCCATCCCTTTTCTCATACCTTTTTGTGTCTTCTTAGGTTATGAATGCTTCAGGGCAGGGAGCTCTCTTCTCACACATTTGCAAAGCACCTAGCTCATTTTGGTGCCACATAAATAAGAACACATTATAATAGTTTTAGAACTGATGCTAGCAATCAAATGAGATTTCAGGATTAGGTGTGGAGCTAAACCTGTCATGTCACTATGTGCTGATCATTTTAAGATGCAACAGCAAATCTTACAGCATTCCCACTGAAAATCCCATAGTCTATAAAATGGGAACCACTAAACAGAGCCATGCTGCCAATGTAACTCAACAGCCGTTATTTATAACATATCTGCCGGGGTTGTTGTAGTCCTGGGGCAAATATAATCCCTGTTTGTAAGGTTACTGATTTCTCAGAAGTTAAACCACAGTTCAATTTGGGCCTAGGTTTTTTGGGAACCTTTAGTGAGAATAAAACAGTTTGGTCTTGGGCCGTCCTGCAGAAATCATTGGGTCAAATTCAGCTGAGGTAAGCAGGGACAACGCCTCTGGTTTAAATGGCATTGCACCTGCATATGCCATGCCTGACTTTGGCCCTCTGCGTCTGTCCTTTACTTGGATTGAACAATGAACATCCAGCAACAAAAACCATCAATGTGAGGTTCACTACTGCAGCTCAGGAACAAAACACCACTAATCCCATGTATTGTTGAATAAAGCGTGTGGTAGCCTGACCAGGCATAAACTTACTACTATGAAACATGGGAACATGGCCAATACTTTGCTCTTTGGATTGCTGAATCTGATACGCAGACAGGTGAATCATCTAACTTCTTATCCTTTATACATATGTTTTTCCTGTCTAAATCTTAGTCATTTAATCCCTGTTTATTGTATTATTCTTTCTACTTGTGTGATGGTCTAATTGTAGTTTACTTAAAGCCAATACTTCCCTTGCACTTTCTTTTTTTTCTGTGACTCAAAACTATAAACTATCAATATATTAAAAAACTACACAGCACTCCCTATTGGCTCTGCATCATTCATAAAACACAGAGAAACCGGAACCAATATCCCCTTCCTCCTTCTCAGTTCCTCACTGCATTCTTGAGGGGGGCTCTTCTGTCCCCTCAAGAAGAGTAGCTAACGTTGGATACATGAATAGCAGCCTACAGCGTTGTCTGCCTAGGAAAGTTTTGTCAGCTATGCTGGTATAATGATACTGGTATGTAGAGTTGTGCAAATAACTGATTGTTTCAGTTCTGTGGCCAAACCAAAAAATAAAATAAAATATTTGTTTCAGGTTGACCTAAGCAAAAACAGAAAAAAAAATCATTTCAGGTCAAACAAAATATTTTATTTGATCTGAAACAAAATGTTTTGTTTCATTTGTGTGGTTTTTGTTTTTTTTACTATTTTTATTAATAAAATGGAAGTAAAATTCAAAGTGAAATGTTATTTTTTAATTGAAAAAATAAAAATATTTTGACTTTTTCTGAATATTTCCTCTTTTCTTTTTCAGTTGAAACAATTTGGCACATTTGACACAAATTTGCTAGATGTTGCAATTGAACCAATTATGGATTTTTTTGAAAAAAAAAACCCCATCATCTAAAAATTTAGCCCAGCTCTACTGCTATAGTTAAACCAGTATAGTTATACTGGTAAAAACCTCCATGTGGCTACCGTTTAACAGTGATGTTGTAGCTGGTTTTGACAGTGTCGGCTGTAATGTTGCAGATATGGAATATCTGTCAGGTAAGAGCAGTTTTTCAGAGGTTCATAGATTCCAGGGCTAGATGGGACCATTGTGACATCTAATCTTATCTCCTGTATAACATGGGCCAAAGAACTTCCCTGCTTGCTAACCTAGTGAGGAGGGCTTTAAACTAGGTTTGCCGGGGGATGGTGACCTAAGCCCAGAGGTAAGTGGAAGAAACACAAGGAGGAGGGTGCAACTGGGGAGGCTCCTGATTCATACTGAGAAAGTAGGACAATTGACTAGTTAACTTAGATGCCTGTACACCAATGCAAGAAGCTTGGGAAACAAGCAGGAAGAATTGGAAGTCCTGGCACAGTCAAGGAACTATAATGTGATTGGAATAACAGAGACTTGATGGGGTAAGTCACATGGCTGGAGCACTGTCATGGATGGGTATAAAGTGTTCAGGAAGGACAGGAGAGGAGAAAAGGTGGAGGAGTTGCACTGTATGTAAGAGAGTAGTATGATTGCTCAGAGCTCCAGTATGAAACTGGAGAAAAGCCTGTTGAGAGTCTTTGGGTTAAGTTTAGAGGCGAGAACAACAAGGGTGATGTCGTGGTGGGTGTCTGCTATAGACCACCAGACCAGGAGGAGGAAGTAGATGAGGCTTTCTTCAGACAACTTACAGAAGTTTCCAGATCACAGAACCTGGTTCTCATGGGGGAGTTCAATCACCCTGACATCTGTTGGGAGAGCAATATAGCAGTGCACAGAAAATCCAGAAAGTTTTTGGAGTGTGTTGGGGGCAACTTCCTGGTGCAAGTGCTGGAGGAACCAACTAGGGGCTGTGCTCCTCTTGATCTGCTGCTCACAAACAGGGAAGAACTGGTAGGAGTAGAAGTGGGTGGCAACCTGGGCACCAGTGAGATGGTCGAGTTCAGGATCCTGAGAAAAGGAAGAAAGGAGAGCAGCAGAATACGGACCCTGAACTTCAAAAACGCAGACTTAGGGGAAATGATGAACAGGATCCCCTGGGAGGCTAATATGAGGGGGGAAGCAGTCCAGGAGAGCTGGCTGTATTTTAAAGAAGCCTTATTGAGGAACAAACCATCCCGTTGTGCAGAAAGAATAGCAAATATGGCAAGCGACCAGTGTGGCTTAACAGATAAATCTTTGGTGAGCTTAAACTCAAAAAGGAAGGTTACAAGAAGAGGAAACTTGGACAGATGACTAGGGAGGAGTATAAGGATATTGCTAGAGCATGCAGGGGTATAATCAGGAAGGCCAAAGCACAATTGGAGTTGCAGCTAGCAAGAGCTGTGAAGGGAAACAGGAAGGGTTTCTACAGGTATGTTAGCAACAAGAAGAAGGTCAGGGAAAGTGTGGGACTTTTACTGAATGGGGGAGGCAACCTAGTAACAGATGATGTGGAAAAAGTTGAAGTACTCAATGCTTTTTTTGCCTCAGTCTTCACAGATAAGGTCCCAGACTGCTGGACAGCACAGTATGAGAAGGAGGTAAGCAGCCTTCAGTGGTGAAAGAACAGGCTAAGGACTATTTAGAAAGCTGGACATGCACAAATCCATGGGTCTGGATCTAATGCATTCGAGGGTGCTGAGGGAGTTGGCTGCTGTGATTACAGCGCCATTGGCCATTATTTTTGAAAACTCATGGTGATCAGGGGAGGTCCCGGATGACTGGAAAGAGGCAAATATAGTGCTCATCTTTAAAAAAGGGAAGAAGGAGAATCCGGGGAACTACAGACCAGTCAGCCTCACCTCAGTCCCTGAAAAAATCATGGAGCAGGTCTTCAAGGAATCCATTTTGAAGCACTTGGAGGAGAGGAAAATGATCAGGAACAGTCAACACCAAGGGCAAGTTCTTGCCAGCAAGTTAAACAAGTATGGATTGGATGAATGGACTATAACAGTGGTCTCCAACGTGGTGCCCGTGGGCGCCATGGCGCCCGCCGAGGCATTAATGTGCACCCACCTAGTGCCCAGGAGGGAGAGAAGCCACGGCCCCACGCCTGACGAGGACAGAGAACTCAGGCTGCGGGCACGGTGTTCTCTGTTCCCGGCAGGCACAGGGCCCACCTAGTGCCCTGCAGGGGAGAGAAGCCAGGGCCCCACACCTGCTGGGGACAGAGTACTCCGGGGCTGCAGGCGCCAGTGTTCTCTGTCCTCGCGGCTTCTCTCTGGATTCATATATTATGTAATATTAAATATGAGGTTTTTGTATTATTTAATGTACAAATACAAAATAAGCCTTGAAAAATTGTTGGCACCCGCCACACTCTTCTGAAAACATTAATGTGCTACTGGCCACAAAAAGGTTGGGGACCACTGGACTATAAGGTGAATAGAAAGCTGGCTAGATTGTCTCCATCCTTAGAGGTTTTTAAGGCCTATCACAATCATGCTTTGCTATTTGCACATCCATGGGACTGCTCTGCGGGGTGCCAGGAACAGCACTGACTCCGCGTACAGGAAGTAATGTTCATTTGGGGGCAGAGTTTGCCACCGTGACCCTTACTGAGTAACACATTACTCTGTGCGTATTCTCATTGCCATTAATGGTACTGCTGGCTGAGTACTGGGCTACTCCATGTGACTCTCACCTATTTAAAGAGCTTATGAAGGAGATGCTAGTCTGAGAAATGCACAAAGCCCGAGGGCTCTGGAGAGTCTGGGCAGGACACTGAGAAGGTCTTATTGTTATGCACAGCCGGTTGGAACTGAACACGGAATAAAGCAGAGCTCCGGCAAGCTCCCTACGCACTGAGTGATCACTGCACCCCACACAGGCTGCCTCCCTAGGGCATATTGCAACCCAGTTCTCCTGAATGTCACACCAGTGCCTGCACACCGCATGCGAGGAGTCATCTGCGAAGGGTGCCCTGGCACTTTCCCAACAGAATGGCTCCCAAGCCCTCTCTGTGATGCCACAGTAAGTTCTAGCCGAAGGAGGGGGGCCGTATATCTGTACCAGTTCATGCCCTTGACTGCTGTGCCACATAGACAAATTGCTCCATAACACATCTCACCACATCTGGCTGGCCAAAGATGAGAGCTAGAATTAACCAATATTTGAGAGAACAAACAATGACTGTTCTAGTATGGGTTGCAACATGCCTCCTCCCCATTTTCTCTGGCACCATTCCTAGACAGCCACCCAGAACGCTGAATTGCTTGCAGCAGTGGCTAGGATGCTGGCAAGAGCACAAACAGATGAACTTAATGGTCGTGTTTTGGCTTTGGAAAACCCCTCCTTCCATTGTTTCATGTACAGTTATAGGGCAGGGAAAGATCTGATCAGGAACACGGTGGGTGTGAGGAAAGGCATGTTTACATGAACGATGGGGGCAGGATGAGTGCGTGTGCCCAAGGGGGAAGGTGCAGTGGGAGAAGGACAGAGTGCCCCCCTCCCATAGATAACGTGGGGTGGGGAGAGCGCGGTGGCCCTGGGCTAGGCACAGGACAGGGGACGAGACATGTGGGGTGGTCACATATCCGCCCCTTTCAATTGTGCCCCCCTCCCCCACATGACCAGTAGGGCAGAAACATGCAGTAGTAATTCCAATATGGAAACCAGGTAAACTATGCCACAAAAATGGATGCATATAGACCAATTGCCTTTACTTCCTCTCGGGGTAAAATTATGGAGAGAAAGTGAATTAAAGACTGGTTTCCTATTTGGGAAACAATGGCATTATAGATGAGGTGCAGATTGGTATTAGGAGAGGAAGATGCAGCACTGATCATATTGCTAACTTAGGCTTTGTCTACACTGGACTTTCATTGGTAAAACTTTTGTCATTTAAGGGTGTGAAAAAATACACCACCTCCCCGAATGACAAAAGTTTTACAGATGAAAAGCACCAGTGTGAACAGCGCTTTGTCATTGGGAGAGCTTGCCTGTCGACAAAGCTACCGCCATTTGTTGGAGGTGGAAGGGTTTTTTTCAGTGGGAGAGCTCACACCTGCTGACAAAAAGTGGCTACACTGTGCACCTTTTAGTGGCACGGCTGTAGCATCCTGGCTGTTGCTGAAAGGTGCATAGTGTAGACATAGCCTTTGAAATTGAAATACCAAAAAGTATGTGGCACAATGGTTCATTAGAGCTGTCTTTCTAGATATTGAAAAGGCACAAGACATGCTATGGAAGGGAGGTAGGTGCACTGGGGATAAGGGGGAAATATATAGGTGGAACAGAGAATTTTTGAGTAAAAGGACATGCAGGTCAGAGCTGGGAAAGTTCTGTTGAATATATAATATAAATAATGGTACATCATTGGGAAGTGTTATCAGCCCAATCTTGCTTAATAGTATGATAAATGATCTCACATAACAAATAAGTACTGGGGTAGGTGCAGAAGCGGCGCCAGGGTTTTTTGCTCCCTAGGTGGGGGTCCTTCCGCGCTCCCAGTCGTTGGCAGCAATTCTGCGGCGGGGGGGTCCTTCCGCGCTCCCGGGCTTCGGGGCACGGCGGCGGCAGGTCCCGGAGCGAGTGAAGGACCCACTGCAGAATTGCCGCCGAAGACCCGGAGTGCGGAAGGACGCCCCACTGCCGAATTGCCGCCGAGGGCGGCAAAATGCCACCCCCCCAAATCCTGGTGCCCTAGGAGACTGCCTAGGTTGCCTAAATGGAAGCGCCGGCCCTGGGAAGGTGTCACTCTATTTGCAGGTGATTGTGCATTGTGGGAAAGGAACAGGAATACTGAGATGGCAGAAAAGAGAATCAACAAAGCCTTATGTGCGATATCTGACTGGGGAAATGCCTGGGGTTTCAAGTTTTTCATTGCTAAAACCAAAGGACTGATCTTTACAAAAAGGAAAGTATCAAAGGAATGTTAACTGTATCAGTCTGGAGAACAAATAGACATAGTTAAAAGGTTCAAATTCTTAGGGGTAATGTTCGATAGGAAAAATCCTATACATTATGGTAAAGAGAAATGTGCAGGAAAGATTAACCTGCCTAAAAGTCTTGCTGGTACTAATTGGGTGGTGGATTAGAAAACACGGCTGATAGTAAACAGAGCCTTAATCAGAGCAGTTATTAACTATGTTGCCAAGCTTTTGGGTCACATCAAAATCAGAACTTAAATTAGAATTACTACAAACTCAGGCACTACAAATTGAGTGTGGTGCATTTATTATAACATCTATATGCATTCTACAGATAATTTTTTAGTGAAATGCCAGTTACACTATGAATGAAACTACCGGACCTAACATTCCAGGCCAAAGTTAATGGAAACTGCAATGATGAAAGTACCAAATAAATTTGAGAATTGTTGCCAATTTGATAAGTAAACTATAGCACATGATCTTAGAACTCCACATGCCATTCAAGTTAAAGTGTGGATGCAGGAGCTGAAAGACAAGGAAAATCTGAACGAAGTCAGAACTTTTAGTCATAGGAAAATTAATTATGGATGGAAAGTTGCACGTCCAATGTGGATTTAGATTTATTTTAAAAAGTTAAGGGTAAAAAAAGAGACAATAGGTATTAAAAATGAAGGATATCAGTATATAGAAGAAAAGTAGAGTCAGTTTTGTCAAATATATACAGATGGGTCCAAAAAAGAAAAAATAGGAAAAGTAGGGACAGCATATTATATATCACAACTGGGAATTAGTTACATCTAAAAGAATATTTGACTATGTAGATGTCATGACAACCAAACTAGTAGCAATAATGCTAGCATGGAATTGGGATCTGGGATGTACTCCCCAGCAGCAGCGGTAATTTTTTCAGATTCAATCTCAGGCCTTCTGGCAATAAAAAAGAGTGTCTGGCTATGCAGAAGTGATTTAATTAATGAAATTATATTTCTATTAACAGAGTTAGCACAGATGGGCACAAATGTAGCATTAGCTTCGATCCCAGAGCATACTGGGACAACAGGGAATGAAATAGTGGACAAAGCAGCTAAAAATGCTGTAAGAAATGGAAGGCTGGACATAGAAATGCCCTTGAGTAGCAGAAATTCAAAAGTCCAGCACAGAAAAATGGAAAAGATGAATGGCAAAAATTTGGATTAATGAAAAGAGAGAAAGAAGAATTTTGGAATTGTGCCCTGGAATTGAGGACTACGACATACTTCAGGGTCTGGATAGTATACCTGGAAGGGTTTTTTTTTAGAGTATTAACCGGCCATAGTGGCTTAAATAAAAATCTTTTAAAAATAAATAGACACAAAGATGGCCTATGTAAGGTAGAAGAAACAATTGATCACATTTTATGGGCATGTAAGGGCTTTGCTAAAGAAAGGGAAAATATATTTGAGCAATTCAGACATTTTAAGGTAAAGAAAATTACATTATTTTATTTAGTAAAAACATTGGAAAAGTGGAGTATTATTAAAACTGGGCTGTTACATTACCTGAAAGACACAGGGCAGAGTGGGAGGATAGAAACCTCTAAGAAATGAGGGATTATAGTTGGTGGCTGCTATAAACTATTCAGTCAAGTCGGCTTCACCATAAAAAAAGAGAAGAAGGAGGAAAAGAAAGAAAGGGGGCTCCAGAGAGAGAGTTTGCAGTTGCTCTCTGGGCACAGAGATGTGGGTAGGAGGAAACCCAAGGGGAACTAAAAGCCCTGGGATCCTGTCCCTAGCGGAAGGGGTTTACCCAGAGGAGTTGTGGGGAAGAAAGTCTGTGGAAGGCAGAGCAGGAAGAAGCCCAGGGAAAGAGCAGCAAGGGCTGAGACTGCGTAGACCTTGGCTGCTGAGGACAGGGTCCCTGGGCTGGAACCTGGAGTAGAAGGTGGCCCGGTTTCCCCCAGCAGCCACTGGGAAAGTGGCTCTGGACGGACCAGAAGACGGACTGACGTGGCATACAGACAGTTTGTCCAGTGAGACTCTGACATCCCGAAGGGGAGGACTAAATAGTGGCCTGGCTGAAGGGCTGACTCACGAAGAAGGAGCACCCTGCGTTCCAGAGAGAGAGGACACTGTGTGAGCACTGATAGAAAGGGCCACCAAAACGGGTGAGAACTTATCCCCAACCACAAGGGGGCGCCCTAGCAGTGAGTGCACCCTGTTATAAATCGGTGGAGAAGTGGGCATGTCAATCATTCCTGATACAAGGGAAGTGTGAGGGACTTTACAAGACCTCCACTCAAGGGGAGGGTGATTGTCCCTAGGAGAAAAGTGAAGGGAAAGAGACAATGGAGCCACAGTGTGCAGAGGCCCTTTTTGCTGAAGACAAGTATAGTTCCCCAAGTTGGGCCCCAGAGCAGCCTCGCCCGTGATAAACAACTAAAAGGGATCCAGGCACTGTTTACGCAGGTCTTAGGGTATGTTTACGCTGCAATTAAAAACCCACGGCTGATGTGTGCTAGCTGACTTGGGCTAAGGAGCTGTTTCACTGCAGTGTAGAAGTTCGGGCTCAGGCTGGAGCTGAGTTCTGGGACCCCACAAGGGGGGAGGGTCCTAGAGCCCAGACTCCAGACCGAGCCACAACATCTACACCACAATTAAACAGCCCTTTAGCCAGGCCCGTTCCCAGACATTGTGGTGCCCTACGCAGCCAACACCACCGCGCGGGGGAGGGGGGCAGGAGCTGGACCCAGGCCTCCGCGGGGGGGAGGGGGCGCCCAAGGTCTGTGGGAGGCAGGGGGGAACCACCCCCAGCACGAGCCGGCAGAGCAGGCTGGGGCCAGTGGACTGGAGCAGTCTGGGGCCGGGTTACTCTGCTTCCTGCCACCTGGTGATTGCAGGGCGGGCCTGACCCCACACTCACGGGGCAGCAGGAAGTGGAGTGACCTGGCCCCAGCCCACTCCGCTCTGCTCCCCTGACTCCCAGCCTTGGGACTTGGCGGAGCCGGGAACTGCCCCCCAGCACTCACCAGCGGCGCGGCTGGGAGTCAGGGGAGTGGAGCGGGCTTGGCCCGGGTTGCTCCACTTCCCACCACCCGATCAGTGCAGGGCGTGCCTGACCCCTGCTGCAGTCTCCTGGTATGTAGCTCAGGAGAAGGAGTGAAGTGGGGCAGGGCTGGGGCGGAGCAGGGGCAGGGGCAGCTTTCCTGGCCAGCTCAGCCAATCGGGAGATCGGGCTGGCCGTTGGAGCAGCATGCAGCTATGTAAAGCACCAGGAAATCTGGGGCAATTTGTTGCCCCGGTTTTCCTGGTGCCCTACATAGCTGCGAAGTTTGCGTATGGGTAAGGATGACCCTGGCCAGGCCCTGCAAGCCCAAGTCATCTGGCACGGGCGAGCCATGGGCTTTTAATTGCAGTGTAGACATACCCATGGAGAACCAGCAGAGACAATGGAAAATGTAGTTGTGCAAAGTTGGCAGAACAGAAACAATGTTTGCTTAAGATCCTCCAGGCAGAAATTAGCAGAGGCCGCAGTATCGTAGAACAGAAAAGAGTTTCCATGGTTAGGAGATCAGAGGCCTGGCCAAGAAAGTGTTATGCCTGTGGGAGGAGGGAACATCTGCAAAACGAATGCCCCTGCCTATATTGTAATAAGAAGGCTTGTTCTGAAGGGAGGAAAGCAGGACAGCCCCACAGAGTCCCACCTGTTGGGCGAGCAGGAAAAGGGGTCCTGTTTTTCCAGTCAGGAACTAGGACATGTAAAGAGGTATTGTCCTCCCAAGAAGAGTAAAAGTAGGCAGGAAAAGGGAAAGGCTGAGGGAGAGAAACAGAAGGGAGTTCCCGTGCAAGGGAGTTAGTCTTGATTGATAAAGTACTAATTGCTGATGAAACCCCGCTGGTGGAGAAGCCAGGTAAGGTATAAAGCCAGGAAGTTTGCAGCAGAAAGGGGACTGCAGGGAGAGAGTCTGCAATCACTCTCGGGGCACAGAGAGGCAGGTAGGAGGAAACCCAGGGGGAAGCAAGAGCCGTGGGTTCCTGTCCCTAGCGGAAGGGGTTTACCCAGAGGAGTTGTGGGGAAGAAAGCCTGTGGAAGACAGAGCAGGAAGAAGCCCAGGGAAAGAGCAGCAGGGGCTGAGACTGTGTAGACCTTGGCTGCTGAGCACAGGGTCCCTGGGCTGGAACCTGGAGTAGAAGGTGGCCCGGTTTCCCCCACCAGCCACTGGGAAAGTGGCTCTGGAGCAGGACGTGGACCAGCAGACTGCCTGACACGGCACATGGACAGTTTGTCCAGTGGGACTCTGACACCCCAGAAGGGGAGGACTAAATGGTGACCTGGCTGGAGGGCCAAGTCATGGACAGGGAGAACACTGAGTCCCAGAGAGTTCACTGTGCGAGCAGCCCATGGAAAGGGCTCCCAGACCAGATGAGAACCAATCCCCAGATCCAGCCACAAGGAGCTGCCCTGGCAATGAGTGTACCCCATTACAACGCCCCAATCTTTCACCCTTTGGAAAACAGTACAGCTCCCCTGTTTTTGTAAAAATAGCGGGAGGGCAGATATGTAACTTCAACTTCTAACATATTCCAACTTCTTCAGAAGGCATCTACTATACATGCTGTGCTACTGAATAAGCTAACTATTTAGAGTTATTGAAGATACACTTAGAATAAAACAAACTTGGAAGACATAGTTCATATACACTAAAATGACTGAGAGGCATTGCTCAGGACAATCTAGTTAGTCTATTTGGGAGTCTTCCAGACTGCACAGCCGGAGATGAGCCTCTTTCATGCTCGGAGATCTCACCAGATGCATTGCTTTCTGTGGGCATGGGTCAGTTAGGCATCATTTGACTAAAAGCTTGAGAAATGTTATCTTGGGTCTGAAATGGTTGGTGACTCTTGTTCTGGGTGATTTTAGTGTAATCAGTCTCACTGAAAAGCAGATTTATTTTCTTCTTCGTGATAAGTGGCCTTGGATCTTTGACTTTATGTATTAAAAAGACCCAACAACTTTGGATGATTTGGAACCATTCACAGTTATCAAGCTGTGCAAGAGCTAATCTGTGTGACTATGGGACCTCATTGTTTTGTTACTCAAGTCCTCCCTGAGCTGCAACTGTTTATCAGGAACACTTGTATCTTGCTTCATATTATAAACTAGGACTCTGAGACGTGGGGACCATGTCTCTCTGTGTAGAACGCCCAACACAATGGGAATCTGAGCTTTGACTGGGGCCTTTTCAGGCTACCATAATTGAATGTAACTATTATTATTATTACAACACACTCGCTGTTTTGTACATGGCTGCTGTCATTGAGTCAGGTGTGGCAAGCGTTCTGTTTGGCTCAGCCTCCAATCGTATCTTGTTGTTTTTCAGTTGTGCTGTCATCTAATTTCATCATGTTGGGGTGATGTGCATTGCTACAAGTCTGGCAATGGAATACTGAGTAGCTACACTACCAACTATGTAACAGCTGATTAGATTTGTGAAATGAATTTTGCCAGACTCTTAGGGCAGGACCCAATAAAGATTTTCAGGTCTGGGGCCATTGCCATCTCATGCAATGCTGGCTGTGGCAGCCATTTTAAATTCAGAATCCATTTTTTGTCTACTGATGTTTTTCTGATGCTGATTGTTTATGGTATTAATCATCCCAGTGGGTTTTTATTTTTGTACATCTGTTCATTGTTTTAGGTATCCTAACCACTAAAGCAATGAGTTGTGATGACTTGAGATTATACAAAAATATTAAGAATTAACAATTATTCCTGGTGACACACTGTGAAGTATTAATTGCACAGAAAAATAACACAATAAGTTGACAAGTTTCCGTTCAGGAACAGAAAGTTATATTTCATCTGCATAACAGGATATTGCTGTGTCTCAAAAAGACTGAATGGGCAGCTTACTTAAATATGCAGCTGAAAATGAATTATAAAAAACGTCTTTCACAGTCTTCAATATATTGAAACAACACATTGTGCACCCTTTTCCAAGGAGAGCTGCACTTTGGTCTTGGAGATCTCCCTTGCAGGAGGTTTGCTGAACAAGAGGAGTTTAATTTGTTTGATGAGCTCTGTTAATGGCTTGGTTTTATTTTCAATCTCTACTACAAACATGGTGTAACAAGGGGTATGTCTACACTACAAGACTATTTCGAATCAACTTAAGTCGAATTTGTGGAATCGACCTTATGAAGTCGAATTTGTGTATCCACACTAAATACACTAATTCGACTGTGTGAGTCCACAGTAACGGGGCCAGCGTCGAATTTGGAAGCGGTGCACTGTGGGAAGCTATCCCACAGTTCCCGCACTCCCCGCTGCCCATTGGAATTCTGGGATTTCCCCCCAATGCATGCTGGGGGAAAAATGTGTCGAGGGTGGTTTTGGGTAACTGTCATCATTGAACCGTCAATCACGCCCTCCCTCCCTCCCCGAAAGCGCCTGCGGGCAATCTGTTCATGCACTTTTCTGCTCAGTGACAGCGCGGGCGCCACAGCACTGCGAGCACGGAGCCCGCTGCAGTTATGGCCGTTGTCAACTCCTCGCACCTTATCGTCCACCTCTTCCACAGTCAGCTGCTGAGAAATAGGGCTACTTTTCAATGGTGCTGCGAGCACTGGTGGACCATGGGGGACGTTTTACCAACATCAACGTCGGGTGGCCAGGCAAAGTTCATGACGCGCGTGTTTTCAGGAACTCTGGTCTGTTTAGACGCCTGTTTAGTTTCTTCCCGGACCACAAAATAACTCTTGGGGATGTGCAGATGCCTACAGTGATCTTCGGGGACCCAACCTACCCGCTAATGCCCTGGCTCGTGAAGCCCTATGCAGGCGCCTTGCACAGCGACAAGGAACTCTTCAAGTACCAGCGAGCAGCGTGACCTGTGACTGTTCAGTTTCTTTACAGAGAAGCTGAACCTGCCCCTGTTTCTTTACCAAGTTACTGTTGACTAGCATCTGCAGTTACATACCCCATCCACCCCGCTTCCCCCACTTCCAACACACGTTTAAAAATAAAATACATGTTCCACTGTAACTTTACAAAGGTTTCTTTATTGATGACTTTGCATTAAAGGGTTGAAACTGGGACGCGGACTGTGCTGGGTAGGGTGTGTGGTGATGTAAAGACCACCTCTAAACTCGAGGAATGACAGGCTCCTGCTCCCAGAGCGGTCTGCAGTGTTGGACTGGTTGTTTCAACGGAGCCTGCCATCCCTTCTTTTTGGGACTCTGTGTGCGGAGGCTATGTGGCCTTGTGGCGGGGGAGGACGGATACAGATTCCTCTGCTGCGTGGCTCTGTGGTCCAGGACAGGGACCGTTGCATGAGATCTGTAACCCCCCCTCCCCCGCTACAAAGTCACGTACCTCCCCACCCACACAGAACCTGCAAACCACCTCCCATACCGACCAGGGTGCCTACTGACTGCACTGTGTGTGTGACCTGCGTTCCATAAAAGAAAATGAGGATTTCCTGGATAGACGTCAGGATCAGCTTCAGTGGGCACAATGTTCTGAAGATTCAGAGCAGGCTACACAGCGGGGACAGAAGGCCAGTGAGGATAACTGGCGGCATGTGACATCCAGAAGAGGCAAGAGTACCAGAAACGTCCATGTACCAGAAACACAGATACAGGTGAGCAACCGTTTTCGTGTTCTCTCCGCAGGTACTAGTGCAGAGAGTGGAGTGGATGATACACCTAAGGGAACAGAGCAGAAGGAGACTCCACTGATTGGAAGGCATGAGATGCGCCATCCTAGCGATGGGGGTTCCACGACCACCACTCCCAGGAGGAGGAGGAGGGTGGTGGTGGTCGGGGACTCTCTCCTCAGGGGGACTGAGTCATCTATCTGCCGCCCTGACTGGGAAAACCGAGAGGTGTGCTGCTTGCCAGGGGCTAGGATTCACGATGTGACGGAGAGACTGCCGAGACTCATCAAGCCCTCGGATCGCTACCCCTTCCTGCTTCTCCACGTGGGCACCAATGTTACTGCCAAGAATGACCTTGAGCATATCACTGCAGACTACGTGGCTCTGGGAAGAAGGATAAAGGCGTTTGAGGCGCAAGTGGTGTTCTCGTCTATCCTCCCTGTGGCAGGAAAAGGCCAGGGTAGAGACCGTCGAATCGTGGAAATCAACGAATGGCTACGCAGATGGTGTCGGAGAGAAGGGTTTGGATTCTTTGACAATGGGATGGTCTTCCAAGAAGAAGGATTGCTACGCAGAGACGGGCTCCACCTCACGAAGAGAGGGAAGAGCATCTTTGCAAGCAGGCTGGCTAACCTAGTGAGGAGGGCTTTAAACTAGGTTCACCGGGGGAAGGAGACCAAAGCCCCGAGGTAAGTGGGGAAGTGGGATACCGGGAGGAAGCACAAGCAGGAGACTGCAAGAGGGGAGGACTCCTGTCTCAGACTGAGAAAGCGGGACAATCAGCGAGTTATCTTAAGTGCCTATACACAAATGCAAGAAGCCTGGGGAACAAGCAGGGAGAACTAGAAGTCCTGGCACAGTCAGGGAATTATGATGTAATTGGAATAACAGAGACTTGGTGGGATAACTCACATGATTGGAGTACTGTCATGGATGGATATAAACTGTTCAGGAAGGACAGGCAGGGCAGAAAAGGTGGGGGAGTTGCGTTGTATGTAAGAGAGCAGTATGACTGCTCAGAGCTCCGGTATGAAACTGCAGAAAAACCTGAGAGTCTCTGGATTAAATTTAGAAGTATGAACAACAAGGGTAATGTCATGTGGGAGTCTGCTACAGGCCTGGACAGACCACCAGATCAGGGGGTGGTCGAGGCTTTCTTCCAGCAACTAACAGAAGTTGCTAGATCACAGGCCCTGGTTCTCATGGGTGACTTTAATCACCCTGATATCTGCTGGGAGAGCAATACAGCAGTGCACAGACAATTCAGGAAGTTTCTGGAAAGTATAGGGGACAATTTCCTGGTGCAAGTGCTGGAGGAACCAACTAGGGGAAAAGCTCTTCTTGACCTGCTGCTCACGAACAGGGAAGAAATAGTAGAGGAAGCAATAGTGGATGGGAACCTGGGAGGCAGTGACCATGAGATGGTCGAGTTCAGGATCCTGACACAAGGAAAAAAGGAAAGCAGTAGAACAGAGACCCTGGACTTCAGAAAAGCAGTCTTTGACTCCCTCAGGGAACTGATGGGCAAGGTCCCCTGGGAGAATAACATGACGGGGAAAGGAGTCGAGGAAAGCTGGCTGTATTTTAAAGAAACCTTATTGAGGTTGCAGGAACAAATCATCCCGATGTGTAGGAAGAAAAGTAAATATGGCAGGCGACCAGCTTGGCTTAACAGTGAAATCCTTGCTTGTCTTAAACACAAAAAAACAGCTTACAAGAAGTGGAAGATTGGACAAATAACCAGGGAGGAGTATAAAAGTATTGCTCAGGCATGCAGGTGTGAAATTAGGAAGGCCAAATCACAGTTGGAGTTGCAGCTAGCCGGAGATGTTAGGAGTAACAAGAAGGGTTTCTTTAGGTATGTTAGCAACAGGAAGAAAGTCAAGGAAAGTGTGGGCCCCTTGCTGAATGAGGGAGGGAACCTAGTGACGGAGGATGTGGAGAAAGCTAGTGTACTCAATGCTTTTTTTGCCTCTGTCTTCACAGACAAGGTCAGCTCCCAGACAGCTGCACTCTGCAGCACGGTATGGGGAGGAGGTGACCAGCTCTCTGTGGAGAAAGAAGTAGTTCGGGACTATTTAGGAAAGCTGAACGAGCACAAGTCCATGGGGCCGGATGCGCTGCATCCGAGGGTGCTAAAGGAGTTGGCCGATGAGATTGCAGAGCCATTGGCCATTATCTTTGAAAAATCATGGCGATCGGGGGAGGTCCCGGACGACTGGAAAAAAGCTAATGTAGTCCCCATCTTTAAAAAAGGGAAGAAGGAAGATCCAGGGAGCTACAGGCCAGTCAGTCTCACCTCAGTCCCTGGAAAATCATGGAACAGGTCCTCAAGGAATCAATCCTGAACCACTTAAAGGAGGGGAAAGTGATCAGGAACAGTCAGCATGGATTCACCAAGGGCAAGTCATGCCTGACTAACCTAATTGCCTTCTATGATGAGATAACCGGCTCTGTGGATGAGGGGAAAGCAGTGGATGTGCTATTTCTGGACTTTAGCAAAGCTTTTGATACAGTCTCCCACAGTATTCTTGCCAGCAAGTTAAAGAAGTATGGGCTGGATGAATGGACGGTAAGGTGGATAGAAAACTGGCTAGATGGTCGGGCTCAACGGGTAGTGATCAATGGTTCCATGTCTAGCTGGCAGCCGGTATCAAGTGGAGTGCCCCAAGGGTCGGTGCTGGGGCCGGTTTTATTCAATATCTTCATTAATGATCTGGAGGATGGTGTGGACTGCACCCTTAGCAAGTTTGCAGATGACACTAAACTGGGAGAAGTGGTTGATACGCTGGAGGGTAGGGATAGGATACAGAGGGACCTAGACAAATTAGAGGATTGGGCCAAAAGAAATATGATGAGGTTCAACAAGGACAAGTGCAGAGTCCTGCACTTAGGACGGAAGAATCCCATGCACTGCTACAGACTAGAGACCGAATGGCTGGGCAACAGTTCTGCAGAAAAGGACCTAGGGGTTACGGTGGACGAAAAGCTGAATATGAGTCAACAGTGTGCCCTTGTTGTCAAGAAGGCTAATGGCATTTTGGGTTGTATAAGTAGGGGCATTTCCAGCAGATCGAGGGATGTGATCATTCCCCTCTACTCAGCACTGGTGAGGCCTCATTTGGAGTACTGTGTCCAGTTTTGGGCCCCACACTACAAGAAGGATGTGAATAAATTGGAGAGAGTCCAGCGGAGGGCAACAAAAATGATTAGGGGGCTGGAGCACATGACTTATGAGGAGAGGCTGAGGGAACTGGGATTGTTTAGTCTGCAGAAGAGAAGAATGAGGGGGGATTTGATAGCTGCTTTCAACTACCTGAAAGGGGGTTCCAAAGAGGATGGATCTAGACTGTTCTCAGTGGTAGAAGATGACAGAACAAGGAGTAATGGTCTCAAGTTGCAGAGGGGGAGGTTTAGGTTGGACATTAGGAAAAACTTTTTCACTAGTAGGGTGGTGAAGCACTGGAATGGGTTACCTAGGGAGGTAGTGGAATCTCCTTCCTTAGAGGTTTTTAAGGTCAGGCTTGACAAAGCCCTGGCTGGGATGATTTAGTTGGGTTTGGTCTTGCTTTGAGCAGGGGGTTGGACCGGATGACCTCCTGAGGTCCCTTCCAACCCTGAGATTCTATGATTCTATGACCTGCTGCTGATCCTGCCCCCGTCTCTGTACCCTGCTAAAGGTGACTGTCCTATGCAATACCCTACCCCCTTCCCCACCCACCCACCCCTTCAAACGCAGCGTTGTGTAAAAAAGCATGACGGAAACAGTAATTAACAGCAAAGTATTTTTAATAATTAACCAGACAGTCAGGGGATGAAACTGGGATTGGGGCTAGGGTGAGTCAGGAAGGGAAGGAATTCTCAAAAATTAGGGTATGAGAGCTTTTGGGTACTTGAGCACTCTGCTGGGGTGCAATGACAGTTTTCACGGCCCCTGACGCCACTCCTTCTGGTTACTTTGGGTGACGGGAGGTATGGGACTTTGTGGTGGGGGAGGGCGGTTGCAGATACACTGCCGGGGGGGCTCTGTCCTCCTGGCTGCGGTCCTGCAGAACATCCACAAGGCGCCGGAGCATGTCCGTTTGCTCCCTCATTAGTCCAAGCAGCGTTTGAGTCGCCTGCTTGTCTTCCTCACGCCACCTCTCCTCCCGTTCACTGTGTGAGCGCTGGTACAGAGAGAGGGTCTCCCTCCACTGGCTCTGCTGGTCCGCCTCGGCTCAGGAGCACCCCATAACTTCAGCGATCATCTCGTCCCGTGTCTTTTTCTTTCGCCGCCTAATCTTTGCCAGCCTCTGTGAGGGGGATGCTGTGGCAGGTCTGGAGACAGTCGAAGCTGTGTGATGGGGAAAAGGGAGTGAATTCCTTGCAAAGATACATTTTTGCGAACAATGAACACAGTCTAGTCTGTGTCTGTGAACAACACCATGCACAGCACCTATCTCGTCCGCACTCCTGCAGCAGGCAATCCTGAAAGCATAAACTCTGCCCCTGTTCTACCCCATCACAGTGTCCCCCGACCCTTGCACTTCTGGGTTGAGATCCCAGTGCCTGATGGTGCAAATTTCATTGTCGCGGGTGGTTCTGGGTAAATGTAGTCAGTCATTCCTTCCTCCGGGAAAGCAACGCCAGACAATCATTTCGAGCCCGTTTTCCCTGGATTGCCCTGGCATACGCCATAGCGTGGCAACCATGGAGCCTGTTTTGCCTTTTGTCACTGTCACCGAATGTGTACTAGATGCCGTGGACAGAGGCGATTCAGCAGCGCTACACAGCAGCATTCATTTGCTTTTGCATGACAGCAGAGATGGTTATCAGCCATATTGCACCATCAACCACGCCAATGTAAATTGGCAAGGTGATGACGGGTAGCTGTCCTATTGCACTACACCTTCTGCTGCTGTCATAGGTGCCCCTGGCCGAGATCGGCCGGGGGCGCAAAAGACAAAACTGGGAATGACTCCCCGAATCAATCCCTCCTTTATGGTATCTAAAAATAGAAACAGTCCCGCCTAGAATATGGGGCAACTGTACTAGGGTTGCAGTGTATCAGAGAACTACAGAGCACAGCTGCTCTGTGTCAGATCCCGCAGGAATGACGAGCTGCATGCCATTCACAGGGGGTGCCCCTGCAACAACCCTACCTGTTGCTTCCCTCCTCCTCCAGCCTTCCTGGGCTACTGTTGTAGTGTCCCCCCATTTGTATGCTGAAGTAATAAGGAATGCAGGAATAAGAAACAGTGACTTGTTAGGGAAATGAAATGAGGGTAAGGCAGCCTCCAGCTGCTATGATAGTCCAGGCAAGTACAGAATCTTTTCTTTACACATGAAGGGCGGGGGCTGATGGAGCTCAGCCCCCTGTTGCTATGATGAAGACGGTTAGCAGGCCGTCTACTTATGGGCTGATGACGAGGACAGGTAGCAGTCCTATTGCACTACACCATCTACCGCAAGGCTGATGATGAGGACAGGTTCCAGTCATTTTGCACCGTCAGTCACCCATGAGGCAGGGGAGGGGGGGCGAGGATGCTACCGTAGCGTGCCGCAGCATCGCGTCTACCAGCAGCATTCAGTACACATACGGTGACATTTACAAGAGTCAAGAGACGATTTCTTTCCCTTTTCCTTCTGGGGGCGGGGGGTGGCTGTACATTGACGAGCTATGCCCTTAACCACCGCGGACACTGTGTTTGACCCTAGAAGCATTTGGAGCTCAGCCAAGAATGCAAATGATTTTCGGACACAGCGGGAACTGTGAGATAGCTTGCATCCTCAGTCCCCCCCCCCATGAGCGTCCATTTGATTCTTTGGCTTTCCGTTACGCTTGTCACGCAGCAGCGTGCTGACTCTCTGCTACGCCGTCTGTCCGGAGATTTTTTTAAAATACTTTGGACCAGGTGTAACATTACGGTAATTTTCCTAATTAGATGCAGGAGTCACCGAGCGAGATCACCCTGAGGACGGTCACTGAAGGAGATAGAGAGCGCATGCTGCATGAAAGCCAGCACAAACCAGGACCCTATGCAGCCGTGCTCGGGGAGGCAATGCTCCCTGAGTACCTCATGAAAGCCTGGCGCGGAAAAGTGTGCTACCACGGAGCACCCAATAAGGCAGCTCTCCCCAGGAACCTCCTGCGGAGGCTTTTCGATTACTTCCAGGAGAGCTTCGTGGAGATCTCCCAGGAGGATTTCTGTTCTATCCCCATATATATAGAGACCTCCTTTACACATAGTTCAGATTCCTGTTCCATTAATAATAAAAGTTTACATGTTTAAAGCACTTACCGACTGCTCCTTCCCTGATTCAGGGTCCGGGTTAACGGCCGGGGAGGGTTGGTGGGGGATCTCCGTGAGGGTGATGAAGAGATCCTGGCTGTCGGGGAAACCAGCGTTGTAAGCGCTGTCGCCTGCCTCGTCCTCCACAAACCCTTCCTCATCTTCCCCATCCGCGAACATTGCCGAGGAACTGGCCGTTGACACTGTCCCATCGTCAGAGTCCACGGTCACTGGTGGGGCAGTGGTGGCAGGCTCCGTAGCGTCCGTTTGCCGCTTTGATTTTTTGGTAGCCTTGTCTGGGGTCCTTGATTTTCACGCGGCGCTGCGTTGCATCCCGCCTGTATCCTCTGTCTCTCATGGCTTTGGAGACCTTCCCGTAGGACTGTGCATTCCGTTTGTTGGAGCGCAGCTCCGAAAGCACAGACTCCTCGCCCCACACACCGATCAGATCCAAGACTTCCCGGACAGTCTATGCTGGGTCCCTCTTTCTATTCAGAGATTACATGAACTCCTCTGCTGGAGAGCTCTGCATTGCTGCTGGTGCTGCTGAGCTCGCCCCGATGTCCAACCACGAAATGAGATTCAAACTGTCCAGACAGGAAAAGGAATTCAAATTTTCCCGGGGCTTTTCCTGTGTGGCTGGTCAGAACATCCAAGCTCGGACTGCTGTCCAGAGCGTCAACAGAGTGGTGCACTGTGGGATAGCTCCCGGAGCTACTAAGTTCGATTTGCATCCACACCTAGCCTAATTCGACATAGCCATGTCGAATTTAGCGCTACTCCCCTCGTCGGGGAGGAGTACAGAATTCGAACTAAAGAGCCCTCTATGTCGAATTAAATGGCTTCCTGGTGTGGACGGGTGCACGGTTAATTCGAATTAATGCTGCTAAATTCGAATTAAAGTCCTAGACCTGGTCTACACTAGGACTTTAAATCAAATTTAGCAGCGTTAATTCGAACTAACCGCTCAACCGTCCACACCAGGAAGCCATTTAATTCGAACTAGAGGGCTCTTTAGTTCTAATTTGGTACTCCACCCCGACAGGTGGAGTAACGCTAAATTCGACATGGCTAGCTCGAATTAGGCTAGGTGTGGATGCAAATCGAACTTAGTAGCTCCGGGAGCTATCCCACAGTGCAGCACTCTGTTGACGCTCTGGACAGCAGTCCGAGCTTGGATTCTCTGACCAGCCACACAGGAAATGACCCGGGAAAATTTGAATTCCTTTTCCTGTCTGGTATAGAGGGGTAGCCGTGTTAGTCTGGTTCTGTAGAAGCAGCAAAGAATCCTGTGGCACCTTATAGACTAACAGATGTTTTTGCAGCATGAGCTTTCGTGGGTGAATACGAAAGAAGTGGGTATTCACCCACGAAAGCTCATGCTGCAAAAACATCTGTTAGTCTATAAGGTGCCACAGGATTCTTTGCTGCTTTTCCTGTCTGGGCACTTTGAATCTGACGTCCTGGCTGGACATTGGGGCGAGCTCCGCAGCACCTGCAACGATGCAGAGCTCTCCAGCAGAGGAGTCCAGCCAATCCAAGAATAGAAAGAGGTCCCCAGCATGGACAGACCGGGAAGTCCTGGATCTGATCGGTGTGTGGGGCGAGGAGTCTGTGCTGTCGGAGCTACGCTCCAACAAGCGGAATGCAAAGACCTTCGATAAGGTCTCCAAAGCAATGATAGAGAAAGGATACAGCCGGGATGCAATGCAGTGCCGCGTGAAAATCAAGGACCTGAGACAAGGCTACCAAAAAGTCAGAGCGGCAAACGAACGCTCCGGAGCCCAGCCCCAGACATGCCGCTTCTACGAGGCACTGCATGCCATTCTAGGTGGGTCTGCCACCACTGCCCCACCAGTGACCGTGGACTCAGTGGATGGCATAGTGAACCTGGACAGTTCCTCCTCGATGTTCGCCGATGGGGAAGATGAGGAAGGGTCTGTGGAGGACGGCGCAGGCGACAGCGAACACAATACCGCTTTCCCTGACAGCCAGGATCTCTTCATCACCCTCACAGAGATCCCCTACCAACCCTCCCCGGCCGTTAACCCGGACTCTGAATCAGGGGAAGGATCAGGCGGTAAGTGCTAGAAACATGTAAACATTTATTTTTTATAAAACAGGTATAAAAAAATAGAAATACTATATATAAAATTTTCAATGAAAAACTATATGAAAAGTAGGTCCACACATATAGGGATTGAACAATAATCCTCCAGGGACAATTCAACAAAGGTCTCATAGAGGTCCTCGAAAAGCCTCCGCAGGAGGTTCCTGGGGAGAGGTGCCTTGTTGGGTGCTCCGTGGAAGCACACTCTTCCGCTCCAGGACATCCTTATGTACATGGGAATCATCGCCTCCACAAGCATGGCCGCATATGGTCCTGGTCTCTGCAGGGCTTCCCTTAGCATCCGCTCTTTGTGACTCCGAGGGACCCGCCTCAGGGTGATCTCGTTCATGAAATGCTGCATCTAATTAGGGCAATTAGTGTATTGTTACTGTTGTGAATGGTTGACTTTTACTTTGCATAACAATGACCCTCGCTTAACAGCCAGGTGTTGTAGGCCACATAGGAAAAGCATACATTGATCTTTCCCGTGCACTGGCGGGAGTGGCTGGAAAAGGGTCAGAGTATATGATTTCCAGATTGCCTTTAGCGGGAGGGCACAGCTATCCATTAACTGATAAGCAGAATGTACTGTAAGGCTTACCAGGACTGTCTGCTAGACGGATTCAGCTGTCTCTCCCCACTTGTCCGCTCTCCTGTGCAATGCCGCAGCCAATGAGAGCGTATTCCGAAATCTCGAACTTGTCCTGAGATCTCGTGAGACTTGTTGCCCTGTATGGTCTTGTTCAGAGAAACTGACTAGACTGTGTTCACTGTTCGCAAACATGTATCTGTTCAAGGAAATCACTTACTTTTCCCATCACACAGCTTCGGCTCTTTCCCGGACTGCCCCGGCATCCCCCTCGCAGAGGCTGGCGCAGATTAGGCGGCGAAAGAAAAAGACTAGGGACGAGATGTTTGCGGAACTGATGGCCTGCTCCAGAGCCGAGGCGGCAGAGCAGAGACAGTGGAGGGAGACCCTATGTCAACAGCATCGCACACACATCGAACGGGAGGATAGGTGGCGGCAGGAAGACCAGCAGGCGACTCAAACGCTGCTTGGGCTAATGAGGGAGCAAACGGACACGCTCCGGCGCCTTGTTGATGTTCTGCAGGACCGCAGGCAGGAGGACAGAGCCCCCCTGCAGTGTATCTGCAACCGCCCTCCCCCGCCAAGAAGTCCTGCCCCCCCTCACCCAAAAGTACAAGACGGAGGGGCGGTAGGGGCCGTGAGAACTGTCACTGCACCACTGCATAGCGCTAATGTACCACACACCTCTCACGCTATACATTTGTAGAAGTGCTTCCCTTACAGGCTCACCGAGTCCCAAATCCAAGTTTCATCCCCCCACTGTGTATTAGATTATTAAAAGCTGTTTGCTGTTATTCACTGTTTCGGTCACATCTTTCGTGTCAGAGGATTTTTTTGTGTATGGGGGGGGATTTATAATTGCACGGTATAGCCTACATTACCAGGGTACAGACTTGGGGGCATGATCAACTGCAGGGCACACACACACTGCAGTCAGTAGGCACCAGGGTCACTCTGTGTGGTGTATGCTGCCCCGGGTCATTCTGTGATGTGTATGCTTGTCCAGGGTCCTAGCGCCTGCCACCCCCTTAATGTTAAGGCACGCTGCCCTTACCATGCACTTCCACCGTAGCAACGAGCCTCTCCGCTGCCCTGAGCCCCAACAAGAGCCCTCATCCACGGACAGATACTCACCCTTCCCCCACACCCCTCACCCCTTCCTACGCCCAAACCCGCAGCCCACTGCCGTCATCCAAACCCCTATCCAAAAAAGGCACCACTCGCCCCTTCCTGCAAACCCACCCCTTCCTGCAAACCCTCCCCTTCATGCACAACCACTTGCAACCGTCCCCCACCCCAGAGACCTATGTAGGAGCAGGAGGATGTCATTCCTCTATGGAACAAGCGGTCTGTACATCAGTGCACACCGTGCCCAGCACAGTATGCGTCCATGTTTCAACACCTGAACAGAAATGCAAAGTAAAACAAAGATTTATTAATAATGAGTGTTATAATTAATTTGCTTTAAAACGTGCTTTGGAAGTGGGGGAAACTTGGAGAATGGGGTATGTAACCGCAGATCGAAATCGACACATACAGACACAGGCCCAGGGTCAGTTTCTCTTGAAAGCGAGTGGAGAGTCATAGGTTACCCTGCTCTCCGAGGAAACTTGCTTTCAAAGCCTCCCGGATACACAGCGCTTCCCGCTGGGATATTCTCTCGGCACGGGTGTCTGGCTGAGCGTAAACTGCAGCCAGGCGATTTGCCTCAACCTCCCATCCGGACAAAAAGGTCTCGCCCTTGCTCTCACAGAGATTGTGTAGCACACAGCAAGCAGCAATAACTACGGGGATATTCTTTTCGCTGATGTCCGAGCGAGTCAGTAAGCTCCGCCATCTCCCCTTGAGACGTCCGAAAGCACACTCCACCACCATTCTGCACTTGCTCAGCCAGTAGTTGAAGAGTTCCTTCTCTCTGTCCAAGGCGCCTGTATAGGGCTTCATGAGCCAGGGCATTAGCGGGTAGGCTGGGTCCCCGAGGATCACTGTAGGCATCTGCACATCCCCAACCGTTATTTTGTGGTCTGGGAAGAAAGTACCTGCCTGGAGGCGTTTAAACAGACCAGAGTTCCTGAACACACGCGCGTCATGAACCTTGCCCGCCCACCCAACGAAGATGTTGGTAAAACGTCCCCTATGGTCTACCAGTGCTTGCAGCACCATTGAAAAGTAGCCCTTTTGGTTAATGTACTCGCTGGCCTGGTGGGCTGGTGCCAGGATAGGGATGTGAGTCCCATCTATAGCCCCACCGCAGTTTGGGAATCCCATCGCAGCGAAGCCATCTATGATGTCCTGGACGTTTCCGAGAGTCACTACCTTTGAGAGAAGTTGCTCAACGATTGCGTGGGCTACTTCAATCACAGCAACCCCCACGGTAGATTTGCCCACGCCAAAGTGGTTCGCTACTGACCGGTAGCTGTCTGGCGTTGCAAGTTTCCAGAGGGCTATGGCCACTCGCTTCTGCACACTCAGGGCTGCTCGCATCCGGGTGTCCTGGCGCTTCAGGGCAGGGGACAGCAAGTCACAGAGTTCAAGGAAAGTGCCCTTACGCAGCCTGAAGTTTCGCAGCCACTGTGATTCATCCCAGACCTGCAGCACTATGCGGTCCCACCAGTCCGTGCTTGTTTCCCGGGCCCAGAATCGCCGTTCCACACCATGAACTTGACCCATTGCCACCATGATCTCCACGGCGCGGCGTACCCTGCTTTGTGAGAGGTCTGCGCCACTCTGTGAATTCCTGTCCTCACCGCGCTGCCGGAGCCTCCTCACCCGATTTCTCAGCAGCTGACTGTGGAAGAGGTGGACGATAAGGTGCGAGGAGTTGACAATGGCCATAAGTGCAGCGATGATCGCAGTGGGCTCCATGCTCGCAGTGCTGTGGCGTACGCGCTGTAACTGACAAGAGAAGGGCGCGAACAGATTTCCCGCCGGAGCTTTCAGGGAGGGAGGGCGTGATTGACGGTTCAATGACAACAGTTACCCAAAAGCACCCTCGACACATTTTTCCCCCAGGAGGCATTGGGAGCTCTACCCAGCATTCCAATGGGCAGCGGGGACTGCGGGAACTGTGGGATAGCTTCCCACAGTGCACCGCTTCCAAAGTCGACGCCAGCCCCGTTACTGTGGACTCAGAAATTCGAATTAGTGTATTTACTGTGGATACACAAATTCGACTTCATAAGGTCGAATCCACAAATTCGACTTAAGTAGATTCGAAATAGTCTTGTAGTGTAGACAAGGCCCTAGTGTAGACCAGGCCAAGGAGACAATCCCAGAAGGGTTTGCAATGTCTTTGGTGTCTAGTTTAACAAAGTCTACACTCTTTTTGGAGAAGGGGTTGCCCATGTCTTCTATTACCTCAACCAGTAGCTTGACGTGTTGTGCAAAGGAAGCCTGGACACTTTTCACCTGCTCATGGTGTTTTGTGTTAGACCCTTTCTCTGCTGCGGCTCCAGATTCCTTTCAACCTGGCCACCTCTGGTCCTGCTCTCATCCAGTGCTGAAGAGCCTCTGGACTTTGTGATAGACCAAGCACTGCTATCCCCTTTCATTATGGCATTATTTTGCTCATGAGCTTGGTCAAGGATGATTGCAGAGAAAGCGTGCTATGTCTGGCGAACTGTGAAGTTCCCCTTTAGGAACTCTTTAGCTATGTCTAGATGCACTGTGTGAAGGCTTACTGTAACTGGGAGGTAAACAGGCACCTAACAAGTGAAATTAGTATCATCTACTGCAAAGAACCAGGGTCACAACTTCCCAAGGCATTCAGTGTAGAGAGGAAAGTTTGCCTGGCAGATTGACAGCACACGGGTCAATAAAAGAAGGTCCAGATGAATGTGCTATGCCAGAACTGGGACATTGGGTTTTCTAGTTTTTGCTTATCACACGATGTATCATACCCCATTCTGACACACCAGGTATAGTCCAGACCAATGAGCCACTGTGTCACCCCTGCCCTGCAAGCTTGGGTGCCTTATGATGCGTTGCTGAAGTAGCTCCCACTTGGGCCATTCACAAACAGCCTTCCAGCATACAAGCCCCACGCTGATTGTGCAACTGCCGCCTGCCAGCCACACTTGGGTTACGCTCTGGCTCTCACCAGCCTTGGTTATATTGCAGGGTGACCCCAACACCCCCAGTCCCTGATTTCCCCCCAGAAATGTATGTTCTGTGCTGCCCAGCCCTCTCCTGGACAGTACCAAATATTTCAAATCCATTGTTCCTTAAAGGGACTAATATGCTATCTTATGATCTCAAATGGTTATTCAGACACTTGAAGTTAAACACACTGGATTAGCTAAAACAATAAAATGAATTTATTTAACTACAAAGACATTTTAAGTGAATATCAGTAATGTGGCATAAAAAGTCAGACATGGTTACAAGAAAAATGAAGATATGACTTTACTAATACCTAACTTAACAAACTATATCATATTCAAGCAAAATTTCTCACCATACACTTTTAGTAGTTTTACTGACCAAACTCTGTAGGTCAGGAACCCTCTCACAGAGTCTAATGAATGCTTCCTTTATCTCTTCAGGTGTAGTGAATTTGATGGGTGGGGTGAGGTGCATTAGGGTGTTTGTCCCTCCTTTTTACAGTCTCTGACTCCAAGTGCCCAGCTCGATGTGTATTTCAAGAGAGGGACTAAGAGTTTATGTGGAAGGATGTTCCCTGCTGGCTTTTTCTCACCTGTCTGAGGTTTCTTTGTTTCCCTTCCTGCTTGATGACTCTGTTTGAGGCTTAAATGCAAATTAAGCAGAGCACACATTCCTTTGTTTAGGACAGACCTGTTTGACAATCTTAGTTTGGGCAGGGCTGTGGAGTTTGGGAACATGTGTTAATAATATCATATGGGGAAATTTATAATTTACATACATTGTTGCAATACATATTTTAGCAGGACAATAATGACCAACAAATGATGCGTTTTCAAATGATATAAGCGATTGTCACATAAACACCACACTATACTGGAAACCTACTGATCGCTATACTTACCTACATGCCTCCAGCTTTCATCCAGACCACATCACACTATCCTATCCATTGTTTACAGCCAAGCTCTAAGATACAATTGCATTTGCTCCAATCCCTCAGACAGAGACAAACACCTACAGGATCTCTATCAAGCGTTCTTAAAACTACAATACCCACCTGGTGAAGTGAAGAAACAGACTGACAGAGCCAGAAGGGTACCCAGAAGTCACATACTACAGGACAGGCCCAACAAAGAAAGTAACAGAACACCACTAGCCATCACCTACAGCTCCCAGCTAAAAACTCTCCAGCGTATCAAGGATCTACAACCTATCCTGAAGGATGATCCCTCACTTTCACAGACCTCGGGAGGCAGGCCAGTCCTAGCTTACCGACAGCCCCCCAACCTGAAGCAAATACTCACCTGCAACTACACACCACATAACAAAAACACTAACCCAGGAACCAATCTCTGTAACAAACCCCATTGCCAACTCTGTCCGCATATCTATTCAGGGGATACCATCATAGGACCTAACCACACCAGTCACACCATCAGGGGCTCGTTCACCTGCACATCTACCAATATGATATATGCTATCATGTGCCAGCAATGCCCCTCTGCCATGTACATTGGCCAAACTGGACAGTATCTTTGCAAAAGAATAAATGGACACAAATCTGACATCAAGAATTGTAACATTCAAAAACCAATAGGAGAGCACTTCAGTCTCCCTGGACACTCAATAACAGACTTAAAAGTGGTAATTCTTCAACAAAAAAACTTCAAAAACAGACTTAGAATCATAGATTCATAGACTTTAAGGTCAGAAGGGACCATTATGATCGTCTAGTCTGACCTCCTGCACAATACAGGCCACAGAACCTCACCCACCCACTCCTGTATTAAACCCCTAACCTATGTCTGAGTTATTGAAGTCCTCAAATCATGGTTTAAAGACTTCAAGGTGCAGAGAATCCTCCAGCAAGTGACCCATGCATGCCCCACACTGCAGAGGAAGGCAAAAAAACCTCAGGGCCTCTGGCAATCTGCCCTAGAGGAAAATTCCTTCCTGACCCCAAATATGGCGATCAGTTAAACCCTGAGCATGTGGGCAAGATTCACCAGCTAGCACTCAGGAAAGAATTCTCTGTAGTAACTCAGATCCCAACCCATCTAACATCCCATCACAGACCATTGGGCATATTTACCACTAATAGTCAAAGATCAATTAATTGCCAAAATTAGGCTATCCCATCATACCACCCCCTCCATAAATTTATCAAGCTTAGTCTTGAAGCCAGATATGTCTTTTGCCCCCACTGCTCCCCTTGGAAGGCTGTTTCAGAACTTCACTCCTGTGATGGTTAGAAACCTTCATCTAATTTCAACTCTAAACTTCCTGATGGCCAGTTTATATCCATTTGTTCTTGTGTCCACATTCGTACTGAGCTTAAATAATTCCTCTCCCTCCCTGGTATTTATCCCTCTGATATATTTATAGAGAGCAATCATATCTCCCCTCAGCCTTCTTTTGGTTAGACTAAACAAGCCAAGCTCTTTCAGTCTCCTTTCAGAAGACAGGTTTTCCATTCCTCGGATCATCCTAGTAGCCCTTCTCTGTACCTGTTCCAGTTTGAATTCATCCTTCTTAAACACGGGAGACCAGAAATGCACACAGTATTTCAGATGATGTCTCACCAGTGCTTTGTATAATGGTACTAACACCTCCTTATCTCTACTGGAAATACCTCGCCTGATGCATCCCAAGACCGCATTAGCTTTTTTCACGGCCATATCACATTGGCGGCTCACAGTCATCCTGTGATCAACCAATACTCCGAGGTCCTTCTCCTCCTCTGTTACTTCCAACTGGTGCGTCCCCAGCTTATAACCAAAATTCTTGTTATTAATCCCTAAATGCATGACCTTGCATTTTTCACTATTAAATTTCATCCTATTATTATTACTCCAGTTTACAAGCTCATCCAGATCTTCCGGTATGATATCCTGGTCCTTCTCTGTATTGGCAATACCTCCCAGCTTCATGTCACCCGCAAACTTTATTAGCACATTCCCACTTTTTGTGCCAAGGTCAGTAATAAAAAGATTAAATAAGATTGGTCCCAAAACTGATCCCTGAGGAACTCCACTAGTAACCTCCCTCCAGCCTGACAGTTCACCTTTCAATCTGACCCGTTGTAGTCTCCCCTTTAACCAGTTCTTTATCCACCTTTCAATTTTCATATTGATCCCCATCTTTTCCAATTTAGCTAATAATTCCCCATGTGGAACCGTATCAAATGCCTTACTGAAATCGAGGGGGGAGCGCTGGGGCTCAGGGCTTCAACCCTGCGGATCCATTCCCAGCTAAAGCCCTGCAGGGGTTTCTGGGGCTCGGGGCTTTAGCTGTGGGGCAAGTAGGGCTGAAATCGGTGCTCCCCACTCATAGCTAAAGCCTTGAGCCCCAGCGCCCCACTCCGATCAGAGCCATGGGGAGTCCTGAGCTCCGGCACCCCCCATGGGGCAGAAGCCAAGAACAGAGCTGTGGGGCTGAAGTCCCAAGCCCCAGTCAAAATCCCTTAGCCCTGGTGCTCCTGCAGGGCAGAAGCCTTGAGGCCCCCCCGGGAGCCCTGGCGCCCCAAGAGTCAGAAGCCCCAACGCCCCCTCACATGCCCAGAGACCTGCCTCCCCCACTGCAGCTGCAGCCCCCAACCCCTCTCCTCCCCCCCTGTGGCTGAAGTCCGTAACTTCTTGTTCAGAGTTACGGGACATTTCAGAATTACAAAAAAAAAACCCCAACATTCCCAAGGTATCCCTAACTCTGAGGTTTTACTGTAGTGTATAGGTTATGAATACAAGGTTATATTCTGTTACATGGGGGGCCTCATCTTCCCTTAGACCTTGGGTATATTGTGTGTATTCCTTTTGGAGCAAGATGTACAGGCTGCTGGTAGTTACATAGTGGGCATGTCAAGAATGTGTGACATGAGACACTTTCAAGAAGGAATCATCCATTCCTGGGGAGGCCATTTTGGCCTGCACAAGGGCTTCCATCTATCCACTATCTTCTAGACAATCTCCAATCAGCTTTAGACTTGCCATTTCCAACTGAAGAGCGCCCAGCATAATGACAAACTTGTCCTCTCCATACCCAGCAGGGCAGGTCCACTGAATCTGTTTGGTTATGATGAAAAGGGGCTGATCCACAGTGGTCACGTACACTTGGAATGGATTTAGGTGGCATACAGCATTCCTTATTACATCCATGGCACAGTGAATCACTGCCAGAGCCTTGGAGCCCCCTGGAGATAGACACAGAAGCACAGTGATGGCTGGGGTGAAAGCTGGCACTAGCTGTTTTCTGGCATGGAAAGCTGCCCAGGAAATGTCATTGAAGGTTTCCAGACTTGCCTTACTTGTTCAAGACACCTGCATTCTTGTTGCAGGGCTTTTTAAGTCAGTTGGCAGTCAGTCTTGATTTCAGTATTTGCCACAGGGATAGGAGCATTGGTTTTCTTCAAGATCAAAGGAGGGACAATTGTGTAAGACTCAGGAAGTGATGATATAGATTTCTTCTCTGATGCTGCAGTCTCCCAGTCTGGGATGGGTATTCCATAAACAACTCCCTCCATGTGAGTACTGAGATGCTGAAAAAGTTCCGTGGCCATGGTCCGTTGCTGGGGTGGAGCTGGAATTGTGGCCTATGTCTATGGTCACAGTAACGAACAAACCACCACAAAGCTTCAGAGGACAGACTACATTCTCATCCTCTAAGTGTTCGCATGCCCTGTTTGCCAGGCTGGTAAAGATGGCCAGCACTCTCTCATAGGAGCTGGATAATGCAAGTTTAAAGAAGATATCTACTAGCTCACTTTTTCGTGTCTATGCATTAAGTGTCAAACCAATGTAGATTGGGAAAGGCATTTCTCAAGCTTCGTTGTGGTACAAACTTTCTGTTCCTTCACGGTGACGTGTTTTACTGTTGTAGTGCAACAGTTGTGCCAAGTAGCTGGATGAGGGGAAACTTGTTCCGATTGAGTTTTAATGTTTGGATCATCCAATATCATGGACATCAGTGCCAATAGTGACTCAGGAACAGATTTTGCTTGGCATCCTGGGTCAAGTGATCCAGTGAACTGTGTTCTCATGTGAACCATGTCCCTTTGAATAATTTTTGCTATTTGGGACAGGTGAAGTGCTTCTTTGTCACAGACTTACTCACATACATTTTGGAGGGCATGGACAATATCCTGGTTGAATGAGCACATCACATCCTTCTTTGTGTTCTTGGAGATCTGGAATGTGTGGAAAGAGATGGGATTTTAGTTCAGTGCTATGCACAGGCACCAACTTTCCAAAATGCTGGGGGTGCTCAACCCCAGGCCCTGGCCCCCCACCCCACCGCTTCCCCCAAGGCCCCACCCCACCCCACCTCTTCCAGACCTGCCTCTTCCTGCCCTCACTCCACCCCGCCCTGCATACTCATTCCCCCCCCCGCCTTCTGCATGCCGCAAAACAGCTGATTGCAGTGGGTGGGAGGTGCGGGGAGGGAGCGAGAAAGTGCTGATTTGTGGGGCCCACCAGCAGGTGGGAGGCACTGGAGAGGTGGGGGAAGCTGATAGGGGGGCTGCTGCTGGTGCTCAGCACCCACCATTTTCCCCCATGGGTGCTCCAGCCCCGGAACTCCCACGGAGTTGGTGCCTATGGTGTTGTGAATGTGCTCAGCCATTGTCAACCCCAGCTCTTCTAGTCTGTATAGAGTCTTTGTTCTGTCTCATTACAATGGGTGATATGAAGGGTTGAGTGCTGCTCAACCCTTTATGCCTTACAGAGGGGTACAGAGTGCATGCATGACCCCAAAAGACACTGCTGGTTAAAAGAGTCTGACATTTCATAGATTGGATTCTAGCACTGGAAGGGACCTCGAGAGGTCATCGAGTCCAGTCCCCTGCCCTCATGGCAGGACCAAATACTGTCTAGACCATCCCTGATAGACATTTATCTAACCTACTCTTAAATATCTCCAGAGATGGAGATTCCACAACCTCCTAGGCAATTTATTCCAGTGTTTAACCACCCTGACAGTTAGGAACTTTTTCCTAATCTCCAGCCTAAACCTCCCTTGCTGCAGTTTAAGCCCATTGCTTTTTGTTCTATCTTTAGAGACTAAGATGAACAAGTTTTCTCCCTCCTCCTGATGACACCCTTTTAGATACCTGAAAACTGCTATCATGTCCCCTCTCAGTCTTCTCTTTTCCAAACGAAACAAACCCAATTCTTTCAGCCTTCCTTCACAGGTCATGGTCTCAAGACCTTTAATCATTCTTGTTGCTCTTCTCTGGACCCCCTCCAATTTCTCCACATCTTTCTTGAAATGTGGTGCCCAGAACTGGACACAATACTCCAGTTGAGGCTTAACCAGTGCAGAGTAGAGCGGAAGAATGACTTCTCGTGTCTTGCTCACAACACACCTGTTAATGCATCCCAGAGTCATGTTTGCTTTTTTTGCAACAGCATCACACTGTTGACTCATATTTAGCTTGTGGTCCACTATAACCCCTAGATCCCTTTCTGCTGTACTCCTTCCCATTCTGTATGTGTGAAACGGATTGTCCCTTCCTAAGTGGCGCACTTTGCATTTGTCTTTATTAAACTTCATCCTGTTTACCTCAGACCATTTCTCCAATTTGTCCAGATCATTTTGAATTATGACCCTATCCTCCAAAGCAGTTGCAATCCCTCCCAGTTTGGTATCATCTGCAAACTTAATAAGTGTGCTTTCTATGCCAATATCTAGGTCGTTGATGAAGATATTGAACAGAGCTGGTCTCAAAACTGACTCCTGTGGAACCCCACTTGTTATACCTTTCCAGCAGGATTGGGAACCATTAATAACTACTCTCTCAGTACAGTTATCCAGCCAGTTATGCACCCACCTTATAGCCCCATCTAAGTTGTATTTGCCTAGTTTATTGATAAGAATATCATGCAAGACCATATCAAATGCCTTACTAAAGTCTAGGTATACCACATCCACCGCTTCTCCCTTATCCACAAGACTCGTTATCCTATCAAAGAAAGCTGTCAGATTGATTTGACATGATTTGTTCTTTACAAATCCATGCTGGCTATTCCCTGTCACCTTACCATCTTCCAAGTGTTTGCAGATGATTTCCTTAATTACTTGCTCCATTATCTTCCCTGGCACAGAAGTTAAACTAACTGGTCTGTAGTTTCCTGGGTTGTTTTTATTTCTCTTTTTATAGATGGGCACTATATTTGCCCTTTTCCAGTCTTCTGGAATCTCTCCTGTCTCCCATGATTTTCCAAAGATAATAGCTAGAGGCTCAGATAACTCCTCTGTTAGCTCCTTGAGTATTCTAGGATGCATTTCATCAGGCCCTGGTGACTTGCAAGCATCTCACTTTTCTAAGTGATTTTTAACTTGTTCTTTTTTTATTTTATCTTCTAAACCTCCTGCCTTCTCATTAGCATTCACTATGTTAGGCATTCCTTCAGACTTCTCGGTGAAGTCCAAAACAAAGAAGTCATTAAGCATCTCTGCCATTTCCAAGTTTCCTGTTACTGTTTCTCCCTCCTCACTGAGCAGTGGGCCTACCCTGTCCTTGGTCTTCCTCTTGCTTCTAATGTATTGATAAAAAGTCGTCTTGTTTCCCTTTATTCCTGTAGCTAGTTTGAACTCATTTTGTGCCTTTGCCTTTCTAATCTTGCCCCTGCATTCCTGTGTTGTTTGCCTATATTCATCCTTTGTAATTTGTCCTAGTTTCCATTTTTTATATGACTCCTTTTTATTTTTTAGATCATGCAAGATCTTGTGGTTAAGCCAAGGTGGTCTTTTGCCACATTTTCTATCTTTCCTACCCAGCGGAATAGCTTGCTTTTGGGCCCTAAATAGTGTCCCTTTGAACATATCATGAACATATGTTTACATGTAGTGAAGAGGGATGTCACCAGAACAGGGGCAGTACTTGTCTGACAGGTATCTTGGACCTTTTGATTATTTTTATCTGTTTACTCTGATTATACACAGATCTTTCAACTGCTATGTTATGCTATGGTCAAAGTGGTTATGGGGTGCTGAACAGCACCAGATTATTGCAACCATTGGAATAATCGCAACGGAAATATTGCAGCCAGTCGAAGTCCTGAACATAAAATGGAGTCCCATCTTCTGTTTCAATGTCAATGGGAATGCCAACATTTGCAAAAACTTTGTTCAGTAGAGGCAATGCAAAGATGTTTGCTGTTGACATAAAATGTATCCTGAGCACTCATCAGTAATGACTAATGCATATGTAAGAGCTTCTCAAATGTGTTTTGGCATTTCTGATATTTGCCAATTCAAACTTGTTAGCTTGTAATATAGGTTTATTAATTATAGTTTATTATTTATATTGCAGTAATGCCTAGGAGTTCCATTCCTGGGCCACTACCCACATGTGCTAGCTGCTATACAAACTGAAAGCAAAAGGATGCCCTGAGGAGCTTACAATCTACGTATAAGACAAGGGACAACAGGCGGATATAGACAGATAGATGGGTGGAGGATAAGGAAACAATATTCTTGTCATATTTTAATGCAACTGTCTACATACTGCTTGATTTTTGGAAAGGACTTTTTTTTGGTCAGTAATGGTTTTGTTTTAACAATACCAAGTGAATGGCCTATGCTACTTCAATCCATGGCCATTTTCTTGGGACCTGCAGGGATCACTCCCTTCTTTTTAAAAGGATGAAATCCTCATGAATAGTTATTTGACTTCAAAACCACAGAACAGAATTAATCAACTTCATTTTCTTTTGAAGTAAAATGTTCCTCAGTTCCACCAGTCATTATGTCTTATGCATTATCTCACAGCAGTCAGTACAGCTTGGTTAACAATGTGTTTCCAGATTCCTTTATGGTTAAAGTTTTTCTGGAATTTTATCTATGATAATGCCTGACATATTCTGTCAGCAATGGACTTGTGCTAGTGTTTATTGGGTACCCGGAGGCATAGTCAGTGGGGATGGTCTTTCCGGATCTCTGAACTGCAAGGATATGCATGGAGATATAGGTCGCATTGTTCAATTTTGGTCAGCTGTTTTGCTTTCGGATTTCCAAGTGGAAGGGATGATTGTCCCCTCTCAGGAGTTTTCTACTGGCAGGAGGCTAAGGGAGAAGAAACCACAGAGGTTCTCCTCGCAGAGTTCTTACTAATTGTCCAGTCCAGTGGGCAGGGGTTCCTCCCCAGCCTCAAAAGAAGACCGGGGTTCCAGCTCAACACCAGGCACATCCTCAGGATCTGCAGGAGGTAGCTCCAACCACATGGACTCTGTGCCTCTGCATCACCTCTGTGTCCCTTTGTACCTCTCCACTACGTGACAGCATTGTTCCATTGGAGCCATTGTATCAGGGCTTCAGTAGCTGGTGACTACCCCTGTAACCATCTGTCCTTGAAGGGGCATCCCCACAGCAGGATATATATGCATGCCTGAGTGTAAAAGTAACAGAGGCTGGGGTCTTACTAAAGTTCAGTTGTTAAGGTCTAGTTTTAGGGAGTACGAAGCTCCATTAAGATTCCTTCCTAACATCCACAGTTAGTGTAATATGCTGGTTTTATTTAATAGAGACGTCTAGAAAACAAAAATACATGTTGCATCTGTTTCTTGTGCTTTGGTGACTGCAACAGTTGGAGATATCGCTGGGGCAGATCCCTTGACTTTCTTGGTATGTCTTGCTCGTCTAGTTTTTTGTAATTTCTTCTTTGCTACTTTTCCCACATGAAAGAAACGTCTTCAGTGCTCCAACACTGCAAGTATAATTGTAGCATCCATACGTAGGCGAGCCTCGTGTACTCCCTAATTTCACTCAAGCTATGTGTCATACTCTGCTACGAGATTGGTAATACTGTCCTGGTGCTTCAGTCAACCACTGTGTTTCCCACACATTTTAATTAGGCCCAAGGTGCTGGGAGTGATTATCCAAGCAGCCTGCCATTTGACATTTTTGTATTATATGAGCCCACAAATTTCCTCATCTTCATTTGATGTATCTTAAGAGTCTGAGTCAGCTTCTAGTCAATTAAACTTTTTGAAATTCTGTTGGGCTGTGTCTTGTCTGAAGCCTTGGAGTTTGGATGTGATTACCAGGGATCCTAGTTTTCGATGATAAAACCTCCCCAAAATTCTCCGATTAAAAAACCATAAAAATCTGAATTTAAAATAAAAGGCTGAACTTTAGTTTCCCTAGCCACAATATGTATCAGTATCAGTTGACCACAATGTTTTATTTATTATATTTACAATTTTTTAAGCTGAGAGCTTGAACCCCTGCCCCCATTCTACTGATTATCCACATTTTTGATTATCTGATCTGGCCCCAGTCCCAATTAGGTCAGATAATCAGGGTTCCAGTGTATATATTTTATTTTTTTTTCTCAAATAGTAAGAACTAAATATTCTCTGTAAAAACACAAATTCCACTTTTTTCCATGGCAAATGGATTTCTAGGATCTCTGGTGACTACATATGTGTCACTTGCCTTCTTGCTTTGACACACTGATGCAGAGATTTGTCCCCATGAATGTGTCAGGTTTCCCTTTTTGCAGGACAACAATCTCCTTCACAAAGGAGCGGTTTGCCACATTTGTATTAAGTGGTGTTGCCTGTTTTCTGCCAGGTGGATGATTTGTCTTTTCTGGCTTATGTGTCTTTATTGCCCATCAGTAATTTGGACAGGCACCTTGCCACTCCTGTCTATCTAAAGTATTTACAGAGACTCAATCGCTGCAACATCTAGGCACTGAACACAGTAAGAGGACATGAGGTTTAGACAAAAATGGACTCCACTCAGGGCCGGCTCCAGGCACCAGTGGAGCAAGCACGTGCCTGGGCTGGCACATGCTAAGGGGCGGCATTCTGTCCATTCTTGGGGCATCAGAGTCTGAGCAGTTTTTTTTTTAATTAATTTTTTTTTTTGCACTTCAGCAGTTCGGGCGGTGGCAGTCCAAGCTTTATTTTTTTTTTTTTTGCTTGGGGCGGCAAAAATGGTAGAGCTGGCCCTGACTCCACTACTGCCTTCCTGGGGCTCTTTAAATGTATTTCTCTACTCCTGCCTTCCTGGGGCTCTTTAAATGTATTTCTCATCACAGCTCTCCTACTTACTGGATCTTTCACACAGAAGGTGGGTTTCACGCTAGGCTCTGAAGGTGCCCAGACTACAGCAGTCTGATTCTCCAGCAGGATGTTCCACTGCCTAGAGAACTAACTCTGAAAAGGCCCTGCCTCCATGTTCCTGCATTCTCACTCTGGGAGGATCTAGTTTCATTGAGTGAATAGATAAGGCCATCCCTGAAGTAATCTGATCCTACTGGGCACCAGAGGACTTCTGGATCAGGGGGTGCATTTTAATTTTTAAATTGCTGCCTCCTTCCTGTGGTGTTTAGATGTTGCTTGTAATTATTAGAACTGCGAGCACTGTTGGGAGTCTGAAAGGACTGGAAACCGGAATGCGGGGGAGGAGTTGAGGAGGCAGAGTGAGAGTTACAGAGGTTGCAGCAGCAGCTTGGTAAAGAGGTTTCCACTTTAAAAATAAAGTCCTGTTGAAGTTTGTTAGTACCTTGCCTGGTTGATACAACACTTCCACAATGAGCGAAAGAGAGAGAGAGAGAAAGCTCTTCCCATAGCTTCGTTAACACAGTACTGAGCCCTTTCACCACCCCAGCTGGAAAACTCCAAACAGCCTTCTTCTCCAGAGCTCACAAATGTGAACGCAGGAGGCAAGACTCAGGAACAACTCCGGCCACAGAACAGCAAAGTTCTCCTGGAAGACAACATTGGCGAGATCTTGCTTCAGGCAGTCGCACTCCTTCTAGGGGCTGCTCCATGTGTATGGCCTGGGCTGAGCAATCCACTCCCCCAGCATAGCAGCCCCATTCCTCATGGTGGTGGCCCATAATAGGTTTATGTTGAAGTCTTTTTTAAAAACATAAGTAACTCCCCCACAGAAACTGTAAGCGAGAGTTAAGTGCAGGTTGGAACCACCCTCACCATTACACACGCTCCAAATGTTCACACATAAAGGAATCACAAGCTAAGTTTTAATAAATAATTCAGACCCCAAGCGTAGTAACCCACAGTTCACAGGGAGGGCGGCGGAGGAAAAAAAGAAAAGCCGGCGGCAGAGCGGAAAAAAAAAAAAAGCTGCCGTAGTGCTTCCCTCCCCGCTGCCGCCATGAGGCGGCACAGCCCCGTCTCCACCCGACTCTATGGTGGCTGCAACAGCTGAGCGGGCCCCGGCCCGGAGCTGCCAAGCCCACGTGCTTCACTAGATCCCCGGGGCAGCCTGGCTCGCTTCCCAGCCACTCTCCCTGCCTGGGCCAGGCCGCGCCGTGAGCCATGGGTGCAGCGCAGGAGGCCCAGGCCTGCCTTGCCTTCTACCGGGGCTCGGGCGGAGGGAGACACTGTGGGATCTCTGTCGGGCCGTGCTCACCTTCCTGGAGGACTGGAGCAGTTTGCAGGGTGAATGCTGGGGGCCACCTCCTCCCGCCAGGCTTGCACCACCATACAGCTGATCAGTGCAAGCCTGGGAGGGAGGAGGAATGTGGCATGCTTGGGGAAGAGGCGGGGCCAGGGCGGGGATTTGGGGAGGGATCCAATGGGGCAGTGAGGGGGAGGGGGGAACGAGAGCCCCTCCAGGCTCTACCTGTGCCGGAGCAGAGGGCAAAATTGCTTGTTTGTCCAGTGTCCTGACCGAAGATCGGTTGGGACGTGGGACAAACAAGCAAATATCGGGACAGCCCCGATAAAATCGGGATGTCTGGTTACCCTACCCTTTAGGGCCCAGGAGGAGACTGTGGGTCAGCCAGCCCTTTCTAATTAGCCCTGCCCTGCTCCACCTGCACTGGAAGTGAGATTTAAAGAGAGCTCTTATGGGAGCCCATGGGACTGCAAGTAGTGCTGGGAGTGCCAGCAGGACAGAAGCCTGAGAAGCTGCAGCTGATAACCACATTGGGAGTGACCTATCTCTGCCTCCTGTCACCAGTCTCTGAGTCTAGCAAACTATTTCTGTGGAGTCTCCTCTCGCCCTGTGGGGTTGGCCTCCAAATGGTTCTGTCCCTCCGTTCTGTGATGGTCTTTGTGTCTCTGCTGGCTCTCTCTGGGTGTTGGCTGCTGGCTTGTTTCCTGTTCCTTCGGATCACTTGTCCCTCTAGTGTGACCTGGGTGCTACTTTGTTATGCTCATAAGCAGCACACAGGATTTTTTTTCAGGGGATAAGGCAATATGCCGTGTTTATTAAGAATACAATAGTAAAGCAGCTAACATATGCTCACATAAACACACACACACACACTGTCCCACCGATGTTATAGTTACCAGTCCAGGTCCAGATCAATCTAGTAGCCAGCTAGATTGATCATGGGTAGGGAGGAGCCGGGTTCTGTCGGTCACAACACGATGCTCCGGGGGAACTTTTGGCAGGATGAACCCAAAGCCCCTCAGCTCTCGCCTATCTTTTATAGCAATGAATCCTCGTGTAAGCCTATGAACTTTGCTCTGTCATGCTTGAGTTATTAATCACAAACTAGTCGTTTTCACAGTTTCTCTTTCATCATCAGCATGTGGTTTTCACAGCTATTTGCCATTTCCTTATTTTGTATTTTGTTCTTGATTTAGGGTTGGTGCCTTTGCACTTTAGGGTTGTTAGTCTGCACTCTCATCCAGCCATCAGGGTTTTAGGATGATGACGCCGGCATTTTGTTTTATTACTCCCCCTTTTGTAGTTTACTGGTGTTTTTTTAAACATTTATTTACATTTTACACATACTTATTCACACACAAAACAATACAATAATTTCAAAATCAAACTTTTAACAAAACAAAACAATTCTATCAAAGCAAAACAAAGGAATCTCCAATATTACTAAATTAATATAAAACATTAATGTCTAAACTTACATTAAAACAATTTAATCAGATAACTTTATTATAAAAAACAAAACAATTTCATTCCCAAATCAGTGTTACCATACAACTTCACCCCTCATAACTCAGTCCTGTAGTCTACTCCTTCAGGTGTCTCTCTAATGGCTCGGTCCTCACAGGAATGCTTGTCTCCAGGGCCAGTAGGTCCTTGGTTGACCTGTTGTACTCTAGTGCCTGCTTTCTCTGATTGTTGACCCTCTGCTGTGACAGGTGTTCCCATCCTCTTGGCTGCAACAGGTCTCCCCTCACTGGTAGCAGAGTTTTGTCCTTTGTCCTGTGATGGAGTATTCCTGTGTGCCAAAAATGCTAACTTGGGGTCTGAAGCAGCAGAAACAACTTTGTGTATCAGTCTCTCCCCCATTTTCACAGCTGATTCCACTTTACCATTACTCCGTCGGTATGCTGGAGGAGATGTGGTGGTCAAATTACCATTTGTGCGCAAATTCATTGAAGGCTTCCAAGGCAAACTAGTGTCCATTGTTGGAGAATAGTGTCCAGAAGGCCATATCTCACAAAGTGGGCTTTCAGTTTGCCAATCACTGACTTGATTCCTGTATCCAGCAGGTCACTAACCTCCCCGAAGTTTGAATAGTAACCCACTGTAATCAAGTATTGCTTTTCTTCGAAGCAAAACAAGTCCACTTCCACCTTTTTCAGTGCAGTAAACCCACTTGTAAGCCTGTCTGAGACAGTTATTGCCCAGGGGTGAGGCATGTATTTTCTGCATGACATTCATATGTAATGAGGCAGGGACAACAGCTCTCTCAAAATATGATTCCAGCCTGGATGCTCAGCTCATTTTTAATGTAAAACTCTGGTTCTGCTCCTACCAGTACTTGGCTTTTGCCTTCTGACCACCCTGCTAGTATTGGTCTCTCGACTGCCTGTAGTTGGACATCTTTTTCCGTAGCCTCTTTGATGTCCATAAGCTTTGCTGTTGAAATTCAGAGATAGTGCAGCATGTTAATGGGCTCAGTGTCCTTATCCCCTTCCCCTGACATGCTGATGTGAGATATATAGACCCTGCTCAGTGGCTCAGCTAACACCAGTAATTGTCTGGGACAACATCTGATCTCTACGTGGCAGTGCTGGAGGGGCATCAACATGTGCTGCAATCTCTTTGGGGCACTAATAACAGGCTTTGCCATGACTGTCTTTAGGGGATGGTGTTCTCATTGCACTACCTCTGGGTGTCCATAGATGCATTGATGGAATTGCTCCACTCTAAATATCACAGACAGAAGCTTTTTCTATTTGGGAGTACCCTGTCCAGTCTCTGGAAGGGCTCTTCTGGCATAAGCAACTGGCTGCTCCTGCAAGAGAGCTACACCCAGTTCTTTCTCCGAGGGACCACATGGAGTGTCAGTGGCTCTCCTGGCTGGCAGTACTTCAGGACAGAAGCATCCATTATAATTTGGTTGAGTGTGTCAAATGCTTTCTGTTGGGGACTTGCCCAGTCCCACTCAACATCTTGCCTTCTTGTCTGATGTCTAGGTTCTGTTCCAGCCAGGTATGGACAGAAAACTTATTATTCCTATGAAGCACTGTACCTCTTTCACATCCACTGGAGCTGGCATGTCTCTGACTGCCTTGATCTTGTTGGGATCTGCTTTCACTTCCTCTGCAGTGAGCAGATATTCAATGTACATCACCTCACACTGTATGAGTCACATTTTTTCGAGGTTAAGTGTTATGTTCTTGTCCCCGCATTGCTATAAAAAAGCTTGTCGTTTTCTATCACGGTCTTGTTCAGCTTCTGTATCATTGCTTCCTTCACCTATCATGAAGGTACCATCTGCAATTATTTTCATCCCAGGCAATCCTTCCAGTGCTTGGGTGCCTCTTATCGGGAACATCTCTGGTGCTGGGCTTATGCTCAGTGGTATGCACAGCCACCTGCAGTGACCAACTGGTGTTGCAAAGGTTGTTAGCATACTGGACTCCTTACCCAGGCTTATCTGCCAAAACCCATTCCTCACGTCAGACTGTAAAGAATCTGGCTTTGGCAAGTCTGGCAAGATGTGATCAATTGTGGGCAGTGGCTAGTGGCATCCTTACAATGTAGGGTGACCAGACAGCAAATGTGAAAAATCGGGACAGGGGGTGGGGGGTAATAGGAGCCTATACAAGAAAAAAACCCCAAAATCGGGACTGTCCATATAAAATTGGGACATCTGGTCACCCTATTACAATGTCTTGCTCAATGGCTCAGGGCCTATGCAGTTGTGTAATTTGCCTAATGATTTCTTTACTACCACCATTCTGCTTACCCAGGCTATATTGGCCTCTACAGCTGCTATGATGCCCCTGCTCTGCAGACTTTTGAGTTCTTTACATACTGGATTACATAGTTCCACTGGAATTTTCCTTCATGATAAGCAAATAGGTTCTACTGTGGCATCTACTTCCAATCACAGCTTTCCCTTGAGGCATCCATTGACTTTGGAAATATCCCCGCATGCTTTTAAAATTGTCTCTATTGTCCATGGGACTCCCCATTTTGCTTCCTGACCTGCAGTTATAAAATTCTCATGCTGCACCCTGATCAGGCTTGTATGGCTCTACTTCCCAAGAGGGGTCTGTGGTGTTTACCATCTGCCACCACAATCTACAGTAGATGCCGTCTATTATTTTTTGGGTTAATTACTATGAGGTCACATTTTCCTACCGGCTGCATTATCCTGTCATTGTACATATTAGATTGTGCCTGCTCTTTGTAAATGGGTGTGTTTGAGTCCAGTTCATGCCAATGAATCCTGCTGCAGGAGGACCTGCTATCCAGTTGAAAGAACACAGGGGATTCCTTGTTCCATTCACACAAACTGGTAGTGTCCCTTGTTGCTTTCCTGTCCTGATAGCCTGACTCTGATAGGCTCTTGGACTCAAGGAGAGAGTCACAATGTCATCACTGCTGTCTCATATGCCATCCCAATTTGGACAAGTCTGACTGGATCTTTCTGAGACCTTCCTCTGCCCTTGGGCACATTGCTAAAATGGTTCAACTTGCAACATTTCTTGCAATGCAGTCCTAGGGTGAGGCACTTCTCCTTGACCTGCTCATGCTGTCTCCCACAGTTCCTGCATCTCACTGGGGTTGGAACCCTGGCCACTTGCCCTCCTTTGCAGTTGCCTCACTGCATGTCCTTCAGAGGATCTTGTACCTCCTCAGACTTTCATCGTTTTTCTTGAGCCTTCTACTTCCACCCCAAGTCTAAGCATCTGTCTAATGTGAGATTATCTTCCCAAAGCAGCTGCTCCTGCTCCCAGGTGCTGCAGACTGTCCTGTCCTAAATTAGGGAATCTGTCAAATCCCCAAAATTACACATAGGAGCCACTTTGCATAAGGCAGTAACATAGGGGTCTGTCCTCTCACCTTTGGCATTGGTCTCTAGTGAAAAACTTGTGTCGTTCCACAGTTCCATTCTGCTTTGGGCAGCAATAGGACCCCAGGGCTTCTAGGGCCGCTGTGAGGCTTGAGGCCATGGTGAGCTTCAGAGTGCTGTAGACCTCTCTGCCTTGTTTCCCACTAAGGTGGAATAATAGTTTTACTATCCTGCTGGCGTCATCCTCCTGCCTGGCCAGCTGTGTACTTCTCAAGCTCCGCCTTCCACCAGGTCCATCAATGGGCTAGGTTTGTGTCTGCCAAATCTAAGGCTCCAGGAGGCTTCTGACCAAGTTCTATGTCTCATGCTGCCATCATGTTCCACTAGTGAACATGAAGGTGAATGCAGATTGAGTTTAACAAGTGGCTCCATGAACTGCTGTGTTCATGTGGTGCACCTGTAACAGGGTGGCCTGCCCCTTTAGGGGCCAGGAGGCTGTGGGTCAGCCAGCCCTTTCCAATTAGCCCTGCCCTGCTCCACCTGCACTGGAAGTGAGATTTAAAGAGAGTTCTTATGGGAGCCCATGGGACTACAAGTAGTGCTGGGAGTGCCTTATTACTCAATAGAATGTCAATGAAAGAGCAGCAGTGGTGGGTTCCAAAGGGAATCCTGCTTTATCCTTAAATGGAGGACTATTAGATCCAGTCGCTGCGAGGGTGGCAGGCAGGTTGCCTTCGGCGGCATGCCTGCGGAGGGTCCGCTGGTCCCGCGGCTTCAGTGGACCTCCCGCAGGCTGCCGCCGAATCTGCGGGACTTGGGACCTCCCGCAGGCAAGCCGCCGAAGGCAGCCTGCCTGCCATGCTTGGGGCGGCAAAATACCTAGAGCCGCCCCTGATTAGATGCAAGAGGTGGACTGGAGGTGGGGAATGGAGGTCTCGCTAGGGATCTCAGGTAGCTGCGAAGAATTCATTGCTGAAGGCAATTAACCTGTTTTTTTCCCAGAGTAAAGCCTACCTCCCCTCTACATTCTGCAGATCTTAATCAACCTTGCTAAACTGTACAACACCCAGTTATTTACCGGCTTTATCTGCATCTGTCCATCTGTTTACTTTAGATCTTCTAAGATCTCCTTGGAAACACCTTGAAGCCGCTGTGATGGAGCAGTCATCACAAGGGAGATAGGCAATGGTGAATGCTAAGAGAGAACATTTTCGGTTATTCATTTTTATTATGATATTGCAAAAAAAAAAACCCAAACAACCTTATTCCTGCACAGGGATCTTGCTGATGTTGTGGCAAAAGAGTTAATGGGATGCATATTATGAATTTCTGATATATAAGCACTTGATATGAAATCCTCCATAGCCAGGGTTAGACACAGAACCTGGCCCAAAGGACCCATAACAGTCAGCTGCCGTAATTGCACTTGGGCAGCCATTAAAGGGATTACTTGAGATGAAGACTTTTGGATGGATGAGTTTTGTAGAGGAGCTGGCTCTGGCAGCCATGGCTTATAGTTGGAAGCTGACTGAGGGTTTTTTGTGTTTCAAAGCAGCTGGAAAAGTGGGGGCTAACATCCAGGCTCTAACCCATGATCAGTACTGAGAACAAGGAAGAGCTGTCCGGCTTTGGGCTGAGGAATTTCCCAGGGGAGTGTACAGGGGACAGGCAGGGAACAGGCAGCGAGCAGGGGTCAGAGGTGGAGCTGTTTTTCCTGCTACTGGGCTAGACACTTTGGGCTAGATTCACACAGGACTTAAGTGTTCCAGTGCTTCACTCTTAGGCACTCAGTGGAATTCCCAGCCCTGAGTTAGGCAGGCATTGTATGGAGAATGTTAGACGCCAAGGAAAGCCAATAAGCTGAGTCGGGAGCTGCCCAATTTAGCCAGGCGTGAAATACAGAAGACAGGGGCAAGGCCTAGATCCTCAAAAATACTCAGGTGCCTAACTTCCATTGAACTGGGCCTTTTCTGCCTGGCCGACAGGCCAGAAGGAGGCTCCTATTTCCACTTAGTGTTCTCAGGCAGAAACCCTTCCCTGGAATTAGGCACTTATGCCAGGACAGCCCTTTCTCACAAAAGGACAGAGCCCTCCTCCACCCCATTACAGCCAATCAACCAGTGGTTAGGACCATTACATGGAATATAGGAGAACCTCACTTGGACTAGAGACTTGAACCCAGATCTTCCTCCCGTGACACACAGACCTCTTGGCAATGGGTCTCCTGCTCTTTGCAAACAAGTCTCACCTGAGATCTGACAAACTCACTGCCCCAAACACATGGCTTGCAGGATATATATATCTATAAAGAGTAATGTGTAAGGTATCTATGGAAAGCTTGCAACTTGTCAAGGTTCATACATGTTGTGAGACATGTGTATGGGTGATATTTAAGGAATATAATGTATTTATATTGAAAATATGTCTTATGGACTTGGAGTAAAAAGTAAAGATTAATCATCGGGTTGTCTCAGTAATGGCCCATTTGAACATGGGGTTGTTGCCCTGCTCTGGCTGGCTGGTGACGCAATGCAAGGCTCGATTGCATAGCCTTGTGCAATATTAAGATTTTAAATGGGGAAACCATCAGAGGCAACGACAAACAGACAACACCTCTTAAAAATAAAAAATAAACTTTGCAACAAGAGAGGGATTGTGTCTATGCATAGACCCAAGACTCTTTTCAGTATAACAGAGTGTGGGGAAGGACACTCTGCGTCCAATCACTGAAGAAACCCCTTGAGGAATGGGGTGCATTCATGAATGCCTGGATCCTGGTTTTTGTCTGCAGCCAGGCAGCTCTGCAAAAGACTGAACTTTTGGTGGGAAATCTACTCTATTATATAAGAAAGGTAACTATTAATAAGTATAGGCTCAGATTCACGGTTTATGTTTTGTTTGGAGTTCTAACCAATTGTTCCCATCGTTTTCTCTTTTTTCTAGCTAATCTTTGTTCTTAATTAAACCTACCTTTGTCTTATCATAAGTGCTCACAAGTGCTGTGTAGTTATAGGAGCAGTGGTAAAAGGTAAAACTAGTAAACGGGGGAACACTGCACCTTTGGAAGCAGAGGATCTGGAATTTCTACCAGCAGCCAGCGTCAGGGGCTGCATATCACAGGGAATGGTTCAAAGGCACTCAGGGATTGGGGTGCACCCAGTGATGAGCTGCCAAAATCTTAACAACGGGTTCCCCATAAAAAGTTCTGATTTAACAACGGGTTCCCTATAAAAAGTTCTGATTTAAGGGATGTGCGACAGCATGTATTTTTTGTACCAATAGGGTTACCATACGTCCATATTTTCCCAGGAGGTGATTAAGAACCGAAAAGCCTGACATGTCCAGGAAAATACAGATGTATTTTAACCCTACCTAAAGTTCTTTTTTAAAAAGATGGGGCTGAACTAGAAATGAGCTCCGTTTCACATGTGTGGGTGGTGATCAGGGACAGTCTCAATTTTTGGGTCTTTTTCTTATATAGGCTCCTATTACCCCTCACCCCCGTCCCGATTTTTCACACTTGCTGTCTGGTCACTCTAGGGTGTGCACATGTGTGGGTCCCAGCTGCTCCCTGCCCCCCCCTCATTAAAGCAGGTGTGCAGGGTTACTGCCCTGGGAACTGCAGGGCACCAGTGGATGTGGGGCTGGCTGCAGATAGGGGCGTGGGGCAGGGCTAGCTGGAGGCAGGGAGTGACACGGACTGGCTGTGGGAGGTGATGCAGACGGGCGGGCTGCGGGTGGCTGTGGGCAAGGGGTGGGGCAGGGGGCGGCTGTGGGCAGGGGCTGGCTGTGGGCAGGGGGCTGGCTGGGGGCAGGGGGCTGGCTGCGGGTGGCTGTGGGCAGGGGGTGGGGTAGGGGGCGGCTGTGGGCAGGGGCTGGCTGGGGGCAGGGGGTGGCTGGGGGTGGCTGGGGGCAGGGACTGGCTGTGGGTGGCTGGGGGCAGGGGGTGGAGCAGGGGGCGGCTGTGGGCAGGGGCTGGCTGGGGGCAGGGGGTGGCTGTGGGTGGCTGGGGGCAGGGACTGGCTGTGGGTGGCTGGGGGCGGGGCAGGAGCTGGCAGGGGCTGGCTGGGGGCAGGGGGTGGGGCAGGGGGGTGGCTGGGGGCAGGGGGTGGCTGCGGGTAGCTGCGGGCAGGGAAGGCGGGGGAGGGGCGCAGATACTCACACGGGGGGTGGGGGGTGGGGCTGGGAGCAGCAGGACGCAGCCGGGGACTCACCAGGCAGCAGCAGGAGCCCCAGAGCCAGAGTTCCAAAGAGCAGGAGCAGCAACAGGGCCAGGAGGCAGCTCACATGGCTCTCGCAGCGCAGCGCCCCCCCCGGCGGCCGGGAGGAGGAATTACAGGCTTCCCAGGCAGAGCCCATCAAAGCTTCCCTCGCAGGGACGTTAGTTAACAAGCGGTTCTAAAACTGCTTCTACATTTAACAACGGGTTCGTGCGAACCGGTGCAAACCGGCTCCAGCTCACCCCTGGGTGCACCTATTGCTAACTTGCAAGGTGAAGGAAGGGCGGGCATAGCCAAGAGGAAAGTGCTTGAGTGGCTGAAAGGTTGGTGGTGCCACGGAGCTGTCAGTCAGCTACCACAAGAAGGACTCCCTCATGCAGTAGGCAGGGGGTAATGAGGTAATTCACAGTTTTAGGCACCCCCACTCCCAACATGAGTGCCAGAACCACTGGGCTACTGGGTATTTTTTGGTGGGGTGGGGTGACAGAATGCAGGGAGCAAACAGGTGAGCCTGCACTGTGATTACTCATGTTAATTAGTTCCCCAGAAAGCTGATGGGGGTAATTACAGAATCAGGCTGGCTGGCCTAAGGAGCCAATTATCCCATCAGCCCAAGACTGATAAAGAGGCTGGAAGGACGTACCAAGGGGGGAAGGACAGAGAAGGGACTAGGGCTAGTTACATGGAGGCCTCAGGGGAGACCGACTGACCGACCTCTGTTTCCCTTAGGCCCTGGGGAGAGGGCCAAAAAGCATGGTGGTGCTTTAGACAGACTGTTGCATGGGGATTGCTGTGGAAATGGTGGTGGGAACTTAAAAGGGTTTGGTGAAGGCATTAGAGTTGCCAATTTGGCTGGATATATTCCTGGAGATTTCATCACATGAATCTTTAATTAAAGATTAATCTTTAATTCCTGGAGACTCCAGGACCATCCTGGAGGGTTGGCAACCCTAGGAAGCATTGAGGGAGCCCTGAATATCCAGTAGCCCGGTTGCCCTGGCTGTCACCTGGGAGATGGCAGATTCATGTTCAAGTCTCTATGCCAAAGCTGGTACAGCAGGGACTTGAAAATAGGTCTCCCTCAACCCAGATGAGTGCTTTAACCACTGGGATATTGGTTACGGGGGGGATGGGAATCAAGACCTGCCTCCTTGTTTTTTGTGAGAAAGGGCTGAACTGGCTTAGACCCTTAACTCTGGGAGAGGGTTCACAGCTGTGAATTCCAAGGAGAGCTAAGCACCAGAGTAACTCCTTGTGCTTTAGAGCTTCAGCCACACCCTCTCCTCAGCCTTTCCTACTGGCTACCTTAGGCAGCTCCCCACCTAGCATGCTGGCCTTTGGGACTCCCGTCCTGAGGTGCCTAACTCCCCCCATGCGTTGTATGGGGAGCGGCTGTGGACTCCATCGGGTGCCAGGGAGCCTAAAGTTAGGCACGGCAAGGCTGAGTCTATAGGTATGTCTGCAGCCACCATTCTTCCTGTCAGCAATGAGCCTGGGTTCCCTTTGCAGCGAGGAGATATGCCCCTCTCTCCCAGCTCCGGGGCTGTGGTGGGGAGAGGCGCCTCTCCCCTGGCCCCAGTCCCGGAGCTGCTGTGGCAGGGAGAAGGCTGGGGAGAGTCCTCTCTCCCTGCTGCAGCCCTTGGGCAGCCTGCACCCCAAACCCCTCAGCCCCACCCCCAGCTGGAGTCCTCACCACCCTGTACCCCACACCCCAACCCACTGCCCCAGCCCTGAGCCCCCTCCCACAATCTGAACCCCTTGGCCACACCCCCACCACACGTTGCCTCCATGTTGGTGCACATAACAAAATTCATTCCGCACATGGATGGGAAAAATTAGAGGGAACATTGTCCCACACCAGAGTGAAGTGAAGGCAGGGGCCTGCCACTTGAAAGTGATGTTTGGAAGGACTGGAAAAGGGTCTCAGAAGGAGCAACCTACTTGTGGACCATGTCAATTTGGATGAAAAGAAAAGTTAAAATAGAACAATGTGTGTTGAACTAGATGGACCATTCGCCGGACCCAGAATGGCAATGCCTGGGTCTCTATGCAAAGAACATTTAGAAAGATTTTGAAAAGGCTTTTAATGGACTTGGCTGCATTAAGGATACTATACATCATATAGCTGTAGCTCTCATTATGCTACCAAAACTGCAAGTCACCAAGTAAAATCCCTCTAATGCTGAAGGGCAAGTAAAAGCTGGACTTGTCTGAATGGTAAAATTAGAAGTTAATGATCAAATTCAGACTCCAGCTGATTAGGGTCGCAGTATGGTCACTGCCACAAAACCAAACAAACAGGATTTGGATAGACCTGGAAGAGCTGAATCAGGCCTCCATCTGCGAGCACTGCTCGATAAGATCAGCAGAGATTATGTCTAGACTTCGGAATGACTATTTGGGGTTTGGATGCAAACTGAGGGTTTCGGGAGTTGCTGGGTGTCACACCCTTATTACGTTGCCCCGGCAGGGAAAGACTGTGCAGATAGCTTCACCGGCACTGTAAAAGGGGGCGGGGCGATGACACAGTAGCCTTTCTTCCACAGCAGGCTGATGATGGGGTGCAGTGACCTGTCTCCGGTGGATGGGGAAATACGGGGGTGGCGGCTACAGAAGATTCACAGGAGGGAGTTGAACTCCGTGGGAACCCTTCTCCCTGAGCTGGCTGCAGCTGGGGTACACAATGAAGGTTGTAGCAACCTGCACGGACCTTGGAGGGAAGAATTTGTAGGAAGCGCCAGGAACTTGGTCTGTGCGCGTGCGTTTTGAACGCTAGCTGCAGCTGTAGCACCTCTTGAATAAAGAGCCAGTTCAGTTTAACAAGCATTGAGTCCTCCAAAACAACGGTGGCTCTGCTGGGGCTATGGAGGGTCTGCATGGGAAAGGGAACCCTGGGGAGCCCTTCTCCTCCTTCAGGCATTGCTGGGTGTTGCGACCTGCCTTCCACTGGAGCTGCGGAGGATTGAATGGTGAGGTCTGGGGGGCAAGTATCACCCCAGAAGCCCTTTTTCCCTTGTGGGGGTGCAGCGACCTGCCAATACTACATCCTGCAGGACAGTATTTTGTGCCACACTTCCTGTTGACTCTCACTAAGGGCCAGATTGTGCACTTTGCACACTGCTCTGGGTAAGGGTGGTTAGTACACAGCTGCCCTGCCCAAGCAGTGGGAGAGATGCAGGAGCAATCTCTCCTGGGGCTGCTCAGCATGCATGGGGCAGGGTCCGCACATTGTTCCACCCACTGCTGCAATGTTTCATGCATGGATATAATCTGCGGCCACACAGCTGTACATAAGAAATAATGGTTAGTCAGAGAGAGACTCAGCCAGGGCATAGACTTTACTGGTGGCAACCTCCGTTTCTAAAAAAAAATTAAAAAAAATCAAATAACAGCTAGCCAACAACACGTCTTCAGGCTCCACCCAGTTAAAGAGAGCATGTACCTCCAGGTGGAAACCCCGTCAACTTCCGGGATGAATTTACCGAGCTGCTGCCCAGCATGGTTTTGTGATCTGTAATCCCCTAGATTCTTTGTCCTCAGTGGCCTCAGCCTTCACATTGACAACATAAAGGATACAAAAATACTTCATCTCATGGCCCACAGGATTCTTCCAGGTCATCTAGGGACCCAAATATGCAGCCAGATATATGCTGGATCCTGTCTTCTTCCCAGGGATGATACGGAGAGATCACCATCATACTGTGCCATATCCATGTCCAACCACTACATCATCCAGGCAAATCAGAGCCATTTCTCCTTCCCATAAGAGTAACAACTGTCCAAGCTCATTCCCTCACCCACCTCCCCAAAAAAAACACCTGATGATCCTTCAAAGTTTTCAACTTATCCTAGGAGAACAAGCCACCTAAATACAAGACCAAGGCACTGATGAGACAGTACAACGGTACAATTTCCTGATATCCCCTACCATCAAGGCCTTGGCCCCAAGACATCCATTCCTCCCCACCCCACCCCACCCCATATGATTAACAACATCACCATGGTCCATAAATGAACTCTGGTAGATGAAGCACACAGGCAGAGATTAGAACACCTGTGGTGCAAAAAGTGTTCTGAATCCGTGCACTAACGGCTCAGACATTTTTACAGGATTACTCCAACACAGCAAAGGAGGCAAAAAGAGTTTTCCCCTCCTCCATTCTGCCACCAGCTGGTAGGCCGATTCTGCATAGTGAACTGCATAGTGAACCCTGAAGACTGTACAGCCCAGACATTGGACAGGAGCACTGACCACTGTGAAGATAAGCTCAAGCAAATAATCATAATGGTACCTTCCAAGCTTGAAAATCTATGAATACATTAGGCACTAACTGTGAAAGAAAAATAATTGAATAATTCATTAATCTAAACTCTGACTGAGTTTGGTTGCATCACACTTGCTGAAGTTCAAGAATCGCTGAAAAATATTCGAGCCACAACCTGTGAAACAACCAATGCCCCTCCTGGCTGCTGAAAGCCACTGAAAAACTAGTATGTCCACAACTAACAGAAATTGTTAATGCCTCCTTCAGAGAAGCACACCTACCAAAGTCCTAGGAAAACTCAGTGGTCTGTCCAGTCCTCAAAAAGCCATCACTTGACTTCGAAACTTCTCCAACTACTGTTCCCGCTCCAGCCTCCCATTCCTGGACAAAATAATTGAGAAAGTAATAACCATCAATCTCCAACAAGTGACATTGGCCAACATCCTGGATCACTCATGACCAGGTCCCAGCAGAGAGGCTGCTCTAGTGGTGCTCAAAGCTGATCACCTTGTGGCTGTAGATGCAGACAAGAGCTCCTTGCTCATACCACTAGACTTTTTCTGCAGTTTTTGCCACAGTAGAACATAAGATACTGTTAATACACTTACATGACAAATAGATGGCCCAGCACTACAGTGGCGCCAACAGTTCCTTTCCAGCAAAAGACAATGTGATGATGGGTAACTGCTTCTCCTCTCCATACCCTTCACCTGTGGAATCCCACAGGGATCCATGCTATCCTCTCTCCACTTCAATACTGATATGAAAGGTGGGAAGATTCATGAGATGCCATGGGCTGCCAACAATATGCTGACAACACTCAAGTCTTTATTTTATTCATCACTGATGCAACCACTGACTCTCCTAAGATGGCAGAATGCCAACTAAAGATCTTAGATGAAAAAAACAGCTGACTCAAGTGGAACCCTCTCCTTCAGGTCTGGGAAACAGAGTGTCACAGCTAAATACAAAGTGGAACAGATTGTTTAGCCTAAGTAGTTAAGTATCTGAAGGTGAACATGAACATAGGTGCCAACTCTGTGGGGGCTCAGGGTCTGAAGCACCCCTGAGGAAAAAATGTTGGGTGCTGAGCACCCACGGGCAGCCCTCCTATCAGATCCCCCCACCTCTCCCAGCGTCTCCTGCCCGCTGGTGGATCCTGCTGATCAGCCCCTCCCTCCCCGCACCTCCGCCCACCATGAACAGCTGTTTTCTGGCGTGCAGGAGGCTGGGGGAGCAGGGGGGAGAAGCGAGGATGCAACGTGCTTGGGGGAGGGGCGGAACTGGGCAGGAAGAGGTGAGGTGGGGGCGGGGGTGGGATGGCAAGAGGTGGGGTGTGGATGGAGCCTTGGGGGGAAGGGTGGAGTGGGGGTGGAGTCCGGGGTGGAGCCAGGGGGTCAAGCATCCCCCGGCCCGTAAAAAGTCAGCACCTGTGAACATGAAGACAATGAATAGGCTCTGGCTGGCACAGAATGCAGCTGTCCTGCTTTGTTATGGTTTTGGCTGCTGTGAGCACATCAAGCCCATGCTCAAGTCCCTCCACTGGCTCCCAGTCAACTTCTGATGCCAGTTTAAAGCCTTGGTCCTAATTTTCAAAGCAATTAATGGATCAAGCCCCAGCTACATCGAAGGGTCTGTCAGCACTGCAAACAGAGGTGTGATTGCAGCAGGTGTAGACACGTCTGAGCTAGCTTTGATGTAGCCAGATTCAATAATAATAGCAGTTAAGCCAAAACAGCATAGGTGGCAGCTTGGCCTGTACAGCCCTACCCCTCAAGCCCCTCGGGGACCCGGGGTATGTACTCGCGTGGCTAGTCGGTATTGTTACTGGAGCTACCTAGATCAAAGCTAGCATGGGTAGGTCTACACATGCTGCAGTGCAGCCATACTCAAAATCTGAATTTTGATCTATGAACCACTGCAGCAGCTTTGCTTCTTTGGGACAATGCAGGTCACAGAGCCCAGTACAAAGGGTATGAGAGTGGGGGACAAAGCAGGCTCAGCCTGAGGGAGCTGGCTATGAAACAATCCCACGGTAGATTTACCCACGCCAAATTGATGTCCTACTGACCAGTACAGTCTGGTGTTGCAAGCTTCCACAGAGCAATCGCCAATCACTTCTCCACTGCCAGAGCAGTTCTCATTTTAGTACTGCTGCACTTCATGGCTGGGGAAAGCTCTTCACACAGTTCCTGGAAAGTGGCCTTACACATTCGAAAGTTCTGCAGCCACTGATTGTCATCCCATAGCTGTGTAATGACCCAGTCCCACCAGTCAGTGCTTGTTTCCCTGGACCAGAAATGGTGCTCAAAAGTATTCAGCTGATCCGTGACTGTCGCCAGCAACTGCGAATTGTTTCACTCTGTGGCTTGCAGCAGAGCTGCCTGCATGGCATCGCATTGTTCTGTGCAGCAGTTCCTGTCTCGGCTGTGGAAATACTGCAGGATAAGGTGTGAGATGTTTGTTATGCTCACAGCAACAGTGTACAGCTGAGTGACGTCCATGCTTGCCGTGCTATGGTGTCCACGCGGCTATCCCAAGCTTTCAAAAAAGGCACAAAAAAGCCTTGGGTTGTTTGCCATTGATATCAGGGAGAGAGGTAAGTGCATCATGGGAAGCTAGCGCCATGTTCCCATAACCGCCCGTGACAATGTTTTGGTCCCATCATGCATTCCAAGAACTACCCAAAATTCCATTCGGCTACGTGCACTATGGGATAGCTACCCACAATGCAGTGCTCTGTGCATTGCTGTAAGTGCTGCTAGTGAAGACGTACTTCGCCAACACAATGAGTGTGGTGTGCACACTCAAGATCGACTTGCTTAAATCAGAGGCTCGATGTTGACTTACATAGAGTCGACTTAACTTCGTAGTGTAGGCATGGCCTAAAAGTAAAATAAAGGAGGGTGTGCACTTGGAATACTATTCTAATTCATTCCGAATTTTTTAAAATTTATTACCCAGCTTTCCCCAACACTAGGAAGAACTCAGTGATGTTATTCCCACTGCCCTGCATTCTTTGAATGAGGGGGCAGGAGGGGGTAATTAAAGTTTGCATGGACAATATTGTATTTCTAAGTTTCTTTTGGCTTCAAGTCGCATAACTTCACTATCATTTCTGAAAATATACGAGGTGTCTCACAAACCCCAGCAAAAGTAATTTGTTCCCTAGACCTTATTTGCCCGATTGGAAGATTTCAGTCCAAACTATTTCTGATTTATACAGGTGCACTAAATTGCTCTGTGCTCAGATAACACACACACAGTCGGACAGATTTTTTTAAAAATGCTTTCCTGAGAGCAAGAACGAGCTCTGTAAGAATAGCTCTCCTAGCTTGTGGTAACTCACTTCACATTCCCTGTGATGAGTATTTGGCTTTGGGCTCCTGACCCAGGTCACGTGAATGGGACTGGGAAATAAAATTCAAGTGCTTGAATGTGTCTTTTTAACCATAACATCTGTACTACTAAGGCAGTGTAATAATGAGCACAATAAAATGTCTGTTTACTGGAACAGGGGTTCCTAAACTGTGATCCATATTTCAGAGTAGCAGCCGTGTTAGTCTGTATCAACAAAAAGAACAGGAGTACTTGTGGCACCGTAGAGACTAACAAATTTATTTGAGCATAAGCTTTCGTGGGCTAAAACCCACTTCATCGGATGCATACAGTGGAAGATACAGTAGGAAAATATATATACACAGAGAACATGAAAAAATGGGTGTTGCCATGCCAACTGTAATGAGGGTAATTAATTAAGGTGAGCTATTTGGTGATCTATTATCAGCAGAAGAAAAAAGTGTTTGCAGTGATAATCAGGATGGCCCATTTCCAACAGTTGACAAGGTGTGAGTTAACTTTTCCCTGCTGTTACTCACACCTTCTTGTCAACTGTTGGAAATGGGCCATCCTGATTATCACTGCAAACGTTTTTTTTTCCTTCTGCTGATAATAGATCACCAAATAGCTCACCTTAATTAATTACCCTCATTACAGTTGGCATGGCAACATCCATTTTTTCATGTTCTCTGTGTATATATATTTTCCTACTGTATCTTCCACTGCATGCATCCGATGAAGTGGGTTTTAGCCCACAAAAGCTTATGCTCAAATAAATTTGTTAGTCCCTGTGATCCATATGCATTTGTTGGTACGTGAGTTTGTTGGTAGTAAAAAAACTCTTTAAAATAAATCTTTCCGTTTCAAATGAACAGTTGATGTATGCACTACAGCATATCAGAAAATTCCCAAGAAGCAAAATGCACACTCCTGACTGCTTTCAGATCAAAGAGTCCATACACACAGCAAGCCCCTGCAGAGCAGAGCTCCCTCAGAGGGTGCAGCGTGGCCCCTGCTTGGAGAAGTGGTCAATATCTTCAAACCACAAGCATTCATCTCACACTTGTTTTCAATTTTGCACAATAGGTGTGTGTCAATTCTTCAAAAAGGGCTATATTTGTGGAGTTTAATATACTCGCCCTACGCACTCCAACATCATATATCATTTGAAAGCTGAGTTTGTGTACGTTTAGCTGAAGTATGATGTGGAGCTGTCAAGTGGTGCTGTAAGCCTGTAGATGAAGTGAAACAATGGTACCTAAAATGAGATAGTGTCATTTTTTTGCACAGTTCCAGGAACACTGCAACAGGACCATGACGACTACAGTTTTTATTGTTTACGTTAATTTCAACACCTCGATGTGGTGTTTATCGGTCAAAGCCAGCAAAAACCAAAGTATTAAAAGATTGTTATTGGTTTGGCATGGGTAAGTATTATTTTTTTTCAGATATGATGAGTCCGTTTAGTATGTGGTAAAAGGTGAATATCAGCATTTTGCAATATACTAACATGATGTTTTCACATCACATACTCTTAATTTCCAATGCATCTCCCAAGTAATTATAATAGTTTTCTATACTTTCAATAGAAATTTGCCAACCACATCAGTCTCACACTGAAGGTTGTTCACCAGTAGCAGTAGATTCCATGCCCATAGTCTGTACTGCATTGTGGGTAGACATACATATATGTGACTTCCTAATTTAATGCTTCTCCATTTATAAGCTTTTGTACATAGAGTGTAGCATCTAGTCTGCCTGGTAGAAGGTTTCAATTTGTAATTGCCTATGCATGCAGTACTACGAAATATTCTAGAAACTTTTTAATTCAGTGATGGTTATGCATCATGCACAGTCATGCATCATGCACAGGCCAATATTGGTGTCAGAGATGACAATACACAATTTCATATTGCACTTCAGTCAAATTGTCACTAAACAAAAATGGCAATTTTGATGCTAACAGATAGCTCTAATTTATATCTAATTTAGCACAAGTCTGTCTACTTGTACAAAATGAAAAATGGTGGTGGGATTGGGGTGGCAATGCTAACAATCTACTCTGGGAATTTTACCTCTATAGTGAAGTTACAGTACACGAGGACATGGAGAATGCAAGCCCCTTACAGCTTACATTAAAGACTCTCCACAAAGTTTGAGAAATGTGTTACTTGTCAAGAAAATCAAAAGAATGCCAATCTGTCAAAAGCCAACAGGGCTGGATGTAGCCTGCCCCTCACTGCAAGAACCTCTAACATTTCATGCATCCGACGAAGTGGGTATTCACCCACGAAAGCTCATGCTGCAAAACGTCTGTTAGTCTATAAGGTGCCACAGGATTCTTTGCTGCTTCTACAGAACCAGACTAACACGGCTACCCCTCTGATACTTGCAATAATAAAGACTCTTTTCAAAGCCAAGAATTCATTTATTGAAAAGAAAATTACTTTATTGACAGACACACAACTTTTTGGGAACCTAAAAGGGCAGGGGGGGTGGGGTGGGGAACTGTACAGTCACAGGTTTGAATATGTCCTGTCTGGAGTGCTGTGCAATGACTGCTGCACTTCAGGATGGCTATACTGCATGGTGAGGGGGGTTGAGTGTAGAGGGTAAGGGTTGTAGTTCTCAGGGCTGGTTGGTGAACATACAGGTGTTGGAAGCAGCTGGGTGGCGGTGGTAAGAACCTTGATGCTGGGGAAGGGGGTTTTGAGCTGACATGGGGACACAAGGGAAAGAGCTTTGGGACAAGAGCGGCGGGAGGGGGGGGCGCAGTAGTGCTCCGCCTGCATGGCTACGAGCGCCTGGACAGAGTCCGCTTGGCGCTCCAGGATGCTTATCAGCTACTTTGTGCTTTTCTTCCTGTCCGCTGCATTTCTCTGGCGGAGTCTGCTTTCCCTTTCCCTCCAGTCCTGCACTTTTTGATTCTCTGTGAGAGATATGCTGCAAGAAGTGATGCAGCATATCACTTTGCCTTTTTGCGGCTTCTTCCGGAGGTATTATAGTCTCTCAGCCGTTGATAACACGGGCAGCCAAGATCTCAAGGTTGCATCTGTAAAGGCAAAAATGCAACACTTAACAGAGGCAGCATTGTTTATACCAGACAGTTTTCCCCCCGCAGTTAAGGAGGGTAACAGTCTTCACAATAGCATAATTTTCCCATCCCAAAGAGAGCGCACATAACCCACGGGAGCCCCGAAATGGTGAGTAAGGGGGACTGATTATTTCAGGGCTGTACTGTCCTTGGGGTTTCTGTGCATTGGGGAAAGCAAACAGCTGCAGGGGGCACCTACACTGAACACTATCCCAACATTTTCCACAGGAGTTTATCCTGGAAGATATCTCGCTGCTGCGGGTCACCTGGGAAGCACGGGAGGGTCTTCTACTGCAATGCGGATTCCGCCCTGGCCCCTATGCAGCTTGCCTGTGTCTTGCAATGGTCCCCCCACCTCTCGCGGCACAGTGGCGCGGCCGCGTTAGCCTGACTGGGACAAGGACCACAGTGGCTCTCCAAAGAAACCTGCGCAAGCGCATTGCTCACGCTCTGGCTGAAACTTTTGAAGTGATTACCGAGGCCAATTACCGCGACGTGATAGACCACATCAATGTGCTGTTCCGCATCTAGGCATGCATAAATGCAGCCCTAACCCTCCCTCCTCTCCCAAAAAATTTCCATCCTGAAAATAAAAGCCGCTTACCAGGAACCCACTCCTCTGTTTGTCCTCCACCAAGTACCGGCTGCTGTGACTGGCTACCTTCCTCCTGCCTTGAGAAGAGCTCCTGGCTGCATGCCTCCAGGGACTCCGGGGTGTCTCCCTCCACCCCAATACCCTCACTCTCGCTTTCCTCCTCCTCCTCCTCTTCCCCCCGGCTCTGAAGTGTCCATCGTGGTCCTCGGAGTGGAGGTAGGGTCACCCTCAAGTATCACATCCAGCTCTTTGTAAAAATGGCAGGTCGTGGGGGCAGCGCTGGAGCGGCGGTTTCCCTCGCGGGCTTTGTAGTAGGCACTCCGCAGCTCTTTCACTTTAACCCTGCACTGCAGCGCGTCCCGGTCATGGCCCCTTTCCAGCATGGCCCTTGATATCTGCCCATAGGTATGGTAATTCCTACAGTTGGAGCGCAGCTGGGACTGCACAGCTTCCTCCCCGCAAACACTGATGAGGTCCAGCAACTCGCCATTGCTCCATGCTGGGTCTCGTTTGCCACGTGGAGCCATGGTCACCTGGAAAGAGTCACTGATTGCACTCCACACCTGGCTGAGCAAACAGGAAGGGGATTTTTAAAATTCCCGGGGCATTTAAAGGGTGGGTCTGATGCTTGGTCACCTGAGGCCAGGGCAGTAGAGTTCGAACTGATGAGCAGAGTGGCTGAACAGGCATTCTGGGATACCTCCGAATACCTCTGGAGGCCAATAACAGCGCTTTTGGTGGCCACACTGGCGGAGCAGCGCTGCATCAGCAGCACTATAGTCGTTATTCCCCAGGTCGAGGTGGAGTACAACCAGCGCTGTAGCCAGGGAGATACAGGGCTGTATGTGCCTTGCAAGTGTGGATGGTGAGTGAGTGCAGCGCTGTAAAGCCACCACCAGCGCTGCAACTCTCCAGTGTAGCCAAGCCCTATGAGGAGTTTAGGAGGAGGCTTGGCATAGAACTAACTGAGCCAGTGCCGCAACGTGAGCATAAAAAAGTCATGCGGCCTATTGTACATGTTGCTGCTTATGCTGTCCTTAATCACCACCTTAGGGAAAAGCTTTTCGAAGACTGTGAGGGCTGTGTCACAGATGCCCCAGACCAGCGGCACCATGACTGTGTGGCTTGGAATTCAATGGATATAAACTGCAAGCTCCGGGGCCTGTGTGCTGAGCTGTGTTTGGAAAACTTATTAAACACCGTTATTGCCATAAGTGATGCTATGCAATGTCTGTGCTTAACTCAAGAACGTTTAGTGCAAGGGTGACCTTGATAAATGCTGGGCAATTCAGTGGAGATCCTGACCGTGTTTTAAAGAAAATGACCAAACTGGAAGATGCCTGCTTACAGCGTTATATTGACTGTCTGCTCCGCACAAAAAGTTACAGAACCCTGCTTTAAGAAAAAGACTATTTGTAAGAAATCTAAAAGGATTAAGTTAGAGAATGGTGAGGGGATAAACATGCGATATAAAACTTGGTAGCTGTAAATAAAAACTCATCTTTTGAAAAGGGCTTTGTGACTATCTGTGTTTCTATTAGAAGGTCTCTGTGGCCCTTAAGCAAGCTAAAAGTTTTAATGGAGCATCTTGGTTTGTTTTTAAGGAGCTGTATGTCTTTTAAATAAAAAAATAGTTTGTGAGAACCTAGCTCTTATATCTTTGTGTAAAAGAGACCCATTTACAGCAAAAAGCTGAAATGCATGTTGTAGAATCTAGTGTGTGTGTGTGGGGGGGGAGGGGGGGGGGATAACAGTGTTTAAAAAGCTTTCCAAACACAGCTTAGCACACAGGCTCCAGAGCTTGCAGTTTATATTCATTGAAATTCAAGCCACACAGTCATGGTGTCGCTGATCTGGTGCCCATATAACTCACCGGCCCTGGATAGAGGGCTACAGAATCATGACTGGTGTGGAGAAAATGAATAAGGAAGTGTTATTTACCCCTTCACATAACACACGAACCAGTGGTCACCCACTGGAATTAATAGGCAGCCGGTTTAAAACAAACAAAAGGAAGTACTTCTTCATACTGTGCACAATCAACTTTATGTGAACTGTTATTTAGCTAGGAGTCCTGCTTAATAAATTTGACCTTGTTTGTGTTTTATATCCTGTTTGCTTTGTGCTATTCCCGTAACTATCACCCCCAGTGACAGCTATGAGAGGGAGTACAAGTCTGTAAGGTGGGAGCTGGTGGCTAAATTCAGTAGCTCCCTGTTGAATACCCTTTCTGGGTTAACAATAAAGTTAATGAAATTTAAGCCAACTGCTAAATATGTTCCTGAGAAAAATCTGGGAGTAGCAGACACTCTGTCATGGAGCCAATCATTATTCTCAACTACCTGTGAGCTCGAAGATAATGTAAACATGTGTGTGGATGTTATGGATGCACACAGACCAGTGTCAGAAAAAAGACTACAGCAGCTAAAGAAAGCAGCCTCAACAGATATGCAACTTCAGGAAGCTCTAAATTGTGTTTGGGTCAGCTGGCCCAAGTATCTAAAGGACACTAAGGAAGTGAGAAGAGATTACTTAGCAGTGTGTGGATAATTAGATGAGTCAACTGGATTCATGATTAAAGGCGATTGCATCTTAATTCCAAAAGAAATGAGAGGAGAAATTCTAAACCTCATCCATGAAGGACATCAAGAATTAACTAAATGCTGCAAACAGACCAACCAGTCAGTGTAATGGCCAGGCATCAGCAAGTATCTGCATGTGAAAATTGTGAAACTAACAAACCAACACAATACAAAGAACCTTTAATAACAACACCATTACCAGAGAGAATTTGAGACTAGCTGCAGATTTATGCAGATTCAGAGGACATTGTTACCTGCTCTTCGTGATCTATTTTTCCAGGTATATAGAAATAATGTACTTGAAAGACATAACATGTCACAGTGTTATTGAGAAACGGAAGTGCACTTTTGCTCACTTAAATATTCCAGAACAACTAGTGATGGACAACAGACCACAGTTCACTGCAGCAAATTTTAAATCATTCTGAATGAAATATTATTTTGATCATATTACTAAACAGCTCACATTATGCACAAGCAAACGGAGCGGCTGAGAGAGCTGTTCAGATAGCCAAGAAAATCCTACATCAGGAAGATCCATTCCTTGCTCTTCTGAATTACAGATCAACACCAACACAGCTACTGGATATAGTCCTGCACAACTTCTGACGGGAAGACAGCTCAGAACTACTGCTCCAACTTTGGAAAATAATCTATTTCCAAAGTGGCCAGACATGAAGAAAGTAGCCAAACCAAATAAAAAGGTTTAAAGAGTTTCTGAACACTTTTACAACAGAAGTGCCTCAGTAAGAGAACTGCTGGGTCTAGAATCTGGTATTTGTGTTTCATGCTGTGAAAGTTACTGGCGACCCCCCTTAACAACCAGCAGGCAGCCAGTAGGGGGAAGCAGAAGCCTCATGTACACAGTAACCTGAACTTTTGAACTGTCTTTTCTCCTCTGCCTTGAAGCAGAAGAGACTAGCTCCAAACCAGTTTTCACTGACCAGATAGCAGAAGTACGGGGTCTGGCAACCACCAATCAGGTGTGAACACGGCAAGGGTCTTTGTCTAAATGTGTATAAAGGATCTGTGAAATTGGTATAAGACAGAGTCTTCTGTATCTTATTACAGGGCTCTCCTTTTTTCTGCAGAATAAAGCAGTCTTTTCCTTATCCCTGTCAGGCTGTTATTGGCTCTCAGCTAGACGGACCCGATATTTCTGTAACAATGTCAAATTGGATGGAGAAAAAGGATGGACAACTCCAGCTGTCATAAAGAAAAAGAATTCAGTCCCCGGATCGCGAGAGATTGAGATCAACAGTGGAGATTTAAACAGAAACCATCAACAGCTATAGTTTGTGCCTCAGAAAGAATAATCAAGAGAGCAAACTCTACAGATAACTGATACAGAACAAGATGACAACTCAAGGATTCTAGACCAACCACAGCCAGTTGTTGCAACTAATGTATACCTAGATGACCAAGTTGTTATGCATTTGGATCATGTAATTAGAAAACCAGTATGATTCAGAGACACTTAACAGACTGATACATACTGAACTTCAAAGACACTGTGATAGTTTAAATACTATAAATGGTGGGAATGTAGAATTTAGAGGAGATGTAATGGATGCTAAACTGTATTATATAATTCAGTCACTAGGTGGCGCTGTAAAAAGAACGAGGAGCACTTGTGGCACCTTAGAAACTAACAAATTTATTTGAGCAATACTTTAAGCTAACCTCAGCCATACCTGGCAGACCATTAAAGAAGCTTACGATGAACACATCTGGAGTGTACCTTGCTAAAAGGGAAGCTCTGTAGCCAGTCCATATCTGGTACAGAAACATGACACTGACCGTCTTTTAGGTGTTTAATAACTGTATTTTTTGGAGAGAGAAAGAGAATTAACTGAACTAGTCTGGAGCTGCTAGTTAAAGTCAAGTCTTATTTGCTGGAAGACAAAACAAGACAAACTCACACCAACGGGGAAAGAAAAGAAAAGCAAAGATAGAAAATGCAGCCTCTGTCTTTGGTGCTGACTTTTACCTGCACCCTCTCTGACAGAGAAACACAGGCCCAGCGCATGGTTTTTATTAGCTACTCCAAGACGGGGCAAGCTCGTACCAGCAATGGACTATTTAGGGCATTGCTTGTAGCTGCCTTTTTGATCATAGGGTCACAGCAGTGTTGCAAAATATATGGTCTTGGCTGGCCAAGCTGGACTTTTATTAAGCAAAAGGCAAAAGCGAGGGATAGGCAAGAAGAAATAAGGTGGGAAACGGAGATAGCAAGTTCAAAGCTAGCTTGAGTAACAATAGCAGCAGTTAAGCCGCAGCAGCACAGGCTAACCCTGTCCACCTGGGACCCCAGGTACACACTCAAACAGCCACCACCCATGTTGCTGCAGCTTCACTGCTATTGTTACCTGAACTAACTACTTCAGGTATGTCTACACAAGGTGCAATCACATCTCCCAGCTGCAGTATAGACATGCCCCGAATAGCAGCTGGGATGCACTTTAGAGGTGTGAACTAAAGATCTGTTTCTGTCCCTTCCTCACGACTGGGATATGCATGTATAACTAAGAGTAATGGAAGGAAGAGGGTCCTTGGCACACAGTAGTGGCCATGCATGCAGTTTTTTTTACTGGTTTCAGAGTGGTAGCTGTGTTAGTCTATATCAACAAAAACAACTCCCATCTTTTCATGTACTGTGTATATATACCTGCCTACTGTATTTCCCACTCGATGCATCTGATGAAGTGGGTTTTAGCCCACGAACGCGTATGCCCAAATACATTTGTTAGTTTTTTTACTGTAAGTCTGCAAAGTAAATCAGTGCACAGCACCATCTAGTGGAAGAATGAGCATAGTCTTTGCACTCCTGGGTTCAGAAGAGTATTGACTCCGAGGTCATATCCAGTGATGGGTAATCCTAGAATTGTACAGCAAGCTGTAATTCTTGAGGAAGGCAAAAAACCTTGCTGTTGAAAAAAACCCTTCCTTGTAACAAGGGGAAAAAACACCACAAGGAGAAAATTCTTTCCTGTTTCTAGTGTGGCATTCAGTTATCTCAGGGAGTCCTTCAGTCCAGGCTAATGCCCCCTGGCTTCTTTGCTCTAGACATTGTCCTGGTCCCATCCTGTATATTAAACCTACAGAGACAATTGTAGAATCAAGAATAGTATAAGCGTATGCTGGTATTGCGACCAAACAGAGAATGTTAGCATGTAGGCCAAGGACCCTGTGTTGCCTTGACCCAGGCATAACCCTACTTTTGCCCAGGGCCCAATACCTATCCAGGCAAACAGAAGAGTGAGGAATAACATATGTATATGGAGACATAGGGCCCAAACAGTCCTTGTAACAACTGTAACTGGAGTGCAGCACTTTGCAGCTTGATGTAATTCTTGCTGTTCTGGCCAACAAGCTTGGAAGGACATATTCTGTGGCTAGCCTTCTTTTAGTTCAGTCCTCACAGATGTGGTACGTAGATACTGTAGGGAAAGTTTAAGAGTGCAGCTAGTAGTGTAAAGAGGTTTTGGTTTTTAAGGAGGAGAAGTACGCTTCTTTGAGATTAGCTAGCAGGTGCTGATTGTAATTAATGCTCTTGTCATTAGACAAGCCACCCTGCACTGCTATGAATTCATGCAATGTAATGTCCAGAATTTCTAAGAGTGCCCTTTGAGATATATGATATGTAAAATTACTAAGTTGGAAAGACTGCAAAACAAATTTCTGAATTTGGCAGGTTATTTTTTCTGTGAGACTGCCAGAAGCACAAAGAGGCATAAGCAGGCATGGAGGCGCATGACTGACATGTATGGATCATTGTACTGTCCCACCATGCTGTTGGCGCTCATCGCCAAAGGCAATAAAGCAAAACAGGGCCGCCCGGGGGGGGGGGGGGGGCAAGTGGGGCAATTTGCCCCGGGCTCCGCAGGGGCCCCCAAGAGAACAGCTGAGGCTCCTGCCTCCGCCCCTCTCCTGAAGCCTTAGCGCATCAAGCGGCATCCTCAGGCAGTGCACCTCCGGCGGGGCCCCTGAGCCCCGCCCTGCTCAGAGCCGCGTGGTGAGGGGGTGGGGCTGCGAGCTCCAGGCTGAGCTCAGCTCCCTCTGCTCAGCGTGGAGCTCGCAGCCCTGCCCATCACCACGTGGCTTTGAGCAGGGCGGAGCTCAGGCCCCGCCGGAGACACGATGCAGCTGTTCAGCGACGTGCTGAGGCTCCAGGTGAGGAGGGAGCCGGGGGTAAGAGGCTAGGGCCAGGGGGGTTGGCTAAGGGGCAGGGAGTCCCAGGGACAGTCAGGGCCCAGGGAGGGGGCAGAGGTTGGGGGGGCAGTCAGGAGACCAGGAATGAGGGGGTTGGATTGTGGGCGTTCGGGGGGGGGGCGGTGGATAGGGCTTGGGGCAGACAGGGAGCAGGGGTGGAGTCCCAGGGTGGTGGTGGTGGGGTCTCTGTGGGATGGTGAGGGGACAAGGAGCAGGATGGGTCAGGGATTCTGAGGGGGGTGGGCAGCTGGGGGACAGGAAGTGGGTGGGGGTTGGATAGGGGTAGGACCAGGCTGTTTGGGAGGCACAGCCTTCCCTACCCTAAAGCTTATTCAGCAGTTTGAGGCTTGCAGAAGAGCCAAGCTATTAGCTTTTCCATTAGGGCTACCATCCCTTTCACTTCTCAAATGCCAAGTTATAGTCTATATGTAATTTCAGTGCCATAGGGAGATTCATGTCAAGGGAGGGTAGCTTCATTTAAAATTAGCCACTGGGGGAGGGATCACATGAGAAGAGCAACCTTACCAAGGGAGACCCCCTCCCCTCCCCTGCATTCCCTGAGGCTTCAGAGGGGTTAATTCAGTGGTTCTCAAACTTTTGTCCTGGTGACCCTTTCACATAGCAAACCTCTGAGTGCGACCCCCCCCTTATAAATTGAAAACACTTTTTTATATATTTAACACTATTATAAGTGCTGGAGGCAAAGCGGGGTTTGAGGTGGAGGCTGACAGCTCACGACCCCCAGTAATAACCTCGTGACCCCCCTGAGGGGTCCTGACCTCCAGTTTGAGAACCCCTGGATTAATTTAATTTTAGCACCCTGTGTCCATTCACATGCATGTGCTATTTTGAGCATTTCAGTTTTGACAACATAGGCTCATCCCATATTCTGGAACAAGCTCAAATGCTCAGTTTGTGGAGTATGTACATAGCTATACTAAAGACAAACCCACAGTAACCGTCTCCAGTTTGTGAGGGACCCCATGGAGCCAGTCTCTAGGAAACAGATAAATGCATGACGATTAAGTCCATTAATGGCTATTAGCCAGGATGGGTAAGGAATGGTGTCCCTAGCCTCTGTTTCTCAGAGAGTGGAGATGGATGGCAGGGGAGAGATCACTTGATCATTACCTGATAGGTTCACCCCCTCTGGGGCACTTGGCATTGGCCATTGCCAGTAGACAGGATACTGGGCAGGATGGCCTTTGGTTTGACCCAGTATGGCTGTTCTTATGTTCTAACCTAAATGAACCCAAAGTTATGGAGACAGATATGAGTCAAGGAAGCCAGCAGAGTATCAGAAACCTGGAAAAATCTCTTCTTGGATGGGATCAGGTGTTTGGTTACAAGCTGAGGTGGTTCAAAAGGTTTGGATTTTTTTTTAAGCAGAATTTTTTTATTGTTTCTTTAAACAATCAAACACAGCAAGCAGCAAATATTTGGTCACACACTTCTGAAACCTCAAACCATATTCAGGTTTTAGCAGACTAATTTCAGCTTTTCAATTAAAAAAACCACAACAAATTTTGAAGGAAAGCAGACATTGTCCGTGATTTTTTTCTGCTTTTTAAAAACCCCTAGTTTTCGATCCAGAAAAATTTTTGATGGAAAATATTTGTCCAACCCTTTTAATGAGCTTTAGTGCCTTTTAGCACTAGCTGATGCTGAGAACCAGTGATACCTTGTAAAGACGTTTTCTCAAAACTGGGTTTGTGCTGAAATGCGGAAGGTTTATTTTTCCCAGGGGCGCCCGTGGAGGGGAGCAAGTAGGGCAATTTGCCGTGGGGCCCGCAAGGGCCCCCAGGAGAATATAGTATTGCAATTTTTTTGTAGCAGGGGCCCCCAAAATTTCTTTGCCCCAGGCCCCCTGAATTCTCTGGGCGGCCCTGCCAGACAGGCATTGCAGAGCACAAAGCAGAACAGTTTAAAGCAATTATCAAATAGTTTAAACCCCCAATTTAACATTTTTTCACCTATTATTTGTGGGATTTCTTGAGGATTGTCCACACATGTGGGAGAAAATGCCCTTCTGGGCCAAGAATTTAGGGACAAAAAAAACACAAGTAGTTGTTTTATGTGTATGTGAAAAACACAAAAACCAATGTATTGTGTTCCTGCTTTTCTCCAGAAGCTTTCCTCTAAGCCAGGGGTGGGCAATAATTTTCGCAAGGGGGCCACCCCAGGAATTTTGGTAAGTTGTCACAGGCCACACATTTCTACTATATTAATGGAGTCGGTGCGGGGTCTGGAAGGGAGTTTGGTGCAAGGGGGGCTCTGGGCTGGGGCAGGGGATTGAGGTGCAGGAGGGGGGTGTGAGGTTTGGGTGCAGGAGGGAGCTCTGGGCTGGTACAGAGTGTAGGGGTGCAGAAGAGGGCGAGGGGTGTGGGCCCTGGGAGGGAGTTTTGGTGCAGGAGAGGGTTCTGACCTGGGGCAGGGGGTTGGGGTGCAGGAGGGGGGGTGCGAGGGGCAGGCTCTGGCCGAGAGGTGCTTACAACAGGCGACTCCCAGCAGGCTGTGCAGAAGGGTTCAGGCAAGCTGCCTGCATGCCGTGGCCCCATGCTGCTCCTGGAAGCGGCTGCAGCCGGCTGCTGCTGGCATGTCTCTGCGCGCCCCTTGGGTGGAAGGGGCAGTGGGTCTCCGTGTGCTACCTGTGCCTGCAAGCACCGCCCCTGCAGCTCCCATTGGCTGGTTTTCAGCCAATGGGAGCTGTGAGGATGGTGCTGGCAGTGGGAGTAGTGCGCAGAGTTGCCTCCCCCACCACCCCCTGCCAGTGGTGCACAGAGACATGCCAGCAGCAGCTGGCTGTTTCCAGAAGCGGTGTGGGGCCACGGCAGGCAGGCGGCCCGCCTGAGCACCCCGCTGCGCTGTGGGAGTTTTAGTGGCCTGGAGCTCTTGAGGGGGCAGCCAAAGAGCCTGGCGGGCCAGACAGACATGTTAGATGGGCTGGAGGCTAGCTCCCCATCCCACCTTTTCCGCCCACAGGCCCATCCACACTCCAGCCGTGCTCCACTCCAGGCTCCGCCACCTCCCTTGCTCGGCTCCCATGCCACTGCTCCCTCCTCCCCCTTTTCCTGCTCGGCCCTCCCCACCGTCATCTCTCCTCCCCCACCACTCAGGCCCCTCCCTCCTCACCAGGTGCAACCCTCCCTCCTTCCCCATTCCCACTCGGCCCCCTCACCGCTGCTCACTGGTCCCTCCTCCCCCACCCTCCTCTGCTTGCTGCGTGCATCTCTCCTCCCCTTCCCGCTCGGCCCCCCTGCTGCCCCTTGCCGTGTGCGGGTCAAGTGGGGGGGAGGGACCAGCGAGCGGTGGGGTGGGGCGAGCAGGGTGGGGGACAAGCAGCGATGAGAGGAGGAACAGGTGAGTGGCAGTGGGGACCTCCAGAGAGGGGGTGGAGAGTGCTGGAGAGGAGCAGCCAGGCAGAGAACGCTGAGCTTTTATATGCGCCATGCAGGTTCCCGGGCAGCTGAGGAGGGCGGTATCTGCTACTCTGTTTCCCGGGTTCATCAGTAATGTCTCTGGGGAGCCCAAGGGACCCGGGATGCTGCGTAGCAGATACCGCCTCCTCAGCCACCCAGGAACTTGCATGGCGCATAATAAATTAGCAAAAACTTCCCGCAGAAGCCCATTCCCAGCAGGGAGGGGGAAGAGGTGAGGCTACCACAGCTCAGGTGTCCTGTGGCAGGGTCAGTGATGGCTGCACCAGGGAAGGTTTTTGCCTTTCCTGGCCTATTATACCTGCTGCCCATGCAAACCTGCATCTGTAACAGTGCCTAGCATTCCGGGCATTCACCTCACTACCAGAAAGATACTGATTAAAAAGGAGAGAATTCAGAGAAAAGCCACAAAAGAGATTAGGGAGCTGGATGGGCTGATTCATGAGGAAAGCTAAAATGATGTAAATATATTGACTGGTCAAATATCTAAGGAAAGGGACTATGATTCTGCCTGCAAGTATTTGAAAGTTACAAATGCAAAGGATGGAGGGAAATTGTTTAGGTTTGGGTGAACTGCCACCTGATGTGCCAAGACTACCTCTGTTCCTGCTTTTCTGCCTGTCAGCTTAGGACTTCAGTGCCCTGCCTGGTTTGAGCCAGACTTGCTAGCCTGCTGCAAACCCAGACCCAGGTCTGAATCACGTCCCCTAGCAGCTGTAGGCTCACCTGAAAGCAGCTAACAGAAGCGTTCTTATCTTTAACACTCAGATGCCCAACTCCCAATGGGGTTTAAACAGAAATAAATCCGTTTTACCCTGTATAAAGCTTATACAGGGTAAACTCATTAATTGTTCGCCCTCTGTAACACTGATAGAGAGATATGCACAGCTGTTTGTGTTCCCCTTCACCCCCGGTATTAATACACACACTGGGTTAATTAATAAGTAAAAAGCGATTTTATTAAATACAGAAAGTAGGATTTAAGTGGTTCCAAGTAGTAACAGACAGAACAAAGTAAGTCACCAAGCAAAATAAAATAAAACACGCAAATCTATGTCTAATCCAGGGGTCGGCAACCGGTGGCTCGCGGCTCGCCAGGGTAAGCACCCTGGCGGGCCGGCCCGGTTTGTTTATCTGCCACAGCAGATAATCACAGAGCGTTAGGGCCCCTCCTCCCCTAGGGGGACTGACTGTTACCGTGTTAGAAAAGCTCCTGCACGTAAAATAACCCCTCCAGCCCGCACCAGCTGGATTAAGGAACCACCAGCCCACACCAGCTCTGTTCCCCAGCACGCTGTGCTTAGGGTGACCAGATGTCCCGATGTTATAGGGACAGTCCTGATATCCAGGGTTTAGTCTTATATAGACACCAATTATCCCCCACCCTGTCCCGATTTTTCACACTTGCTATCTGGTCACCTTAGCTGTGCTCTCCAGCCCCTCTGGCACTGACCTGGGTAAAGGAGAGGTGCGGGTTGTGGAAATCGATCTGCAGCATGGTCCCAATGAAAGGCAGAGAGGTCGGCCCTGGTGGGTAGCAACTCCAGCTCTTCCTGCGCTTCAGGAAATCAAATAGCAGAGCGAAGACTGTGAGGGCTATGCCCAGTGCTGGGAAGTTGTTCCTGCAGGATCGAAGCTGGGACCAGAGCCACAGGAGCAGCTCCATGATCATTCTCCTCTTTGCCCCCCTCCGTATTTTTAACTCTCACCCCTGCCTCTTTTTCCTGCTCCTGTTCTCTCACTCATTGCTATTTCTATCTCCCTAGTTTCCTCCACCTTTTCCCCTTCGCGCTCTCTCTCTCTCTCTATTTCTCAAACACCTGTCCCACTCTTGATAATATCACAGCTTGGAGCTGCTTGGGCAGAATTTCTCTGTAGCCCCTCCTCTGCCTAGATAATACAAACTCGCAGGGGAGTGGTAATGAAGGGTGACCCAGCCCCTGTAAAAGGGAAAGGGCATAGCTCCATTTCCAGCATCTGTGGTATGTAACGCAGTGGTTCTCAAACTTTTGTACTGGTGACCCCTTTCACACAGCAAGCCTCTGAGTGCGACCCCCACCCTTATAAATAAAAAACATTTATTTTATTAAGTATTTAATTAATTAAAAATTATTTAATTAAAAATTTTAAAATATATTTAACACCATTATAAATGCTGGATGCAAAGCGGGGTTTGAGGTGCAGACTGACAGCTCATGACCCCCCCCCATATAACCACCTTCTGACCCCTCCAGTTTGAGAACCCCTGATGTAACATGAGGGAGAAAGGAACCTCCTGATGCCAACTGGCAGAGGTGCACAGAGTTTGACAGGAATGTATAATGTATAATAATTCACTAACAAGTGGCATGTGAGGTTCAGTGTAATGGGCATTGTGGCATCTGACTCTTTGGTATCCTACCTTTGAACTAATGTTGTTTGATGTGATTAGGATTAAAATCTCATGTCTGCTTACCAAATCTCATCTCTATACATGTATCTTTCTGCCCCCGGCTTGGTTCTATCTCTGCCACCTTCCTGCTCTCTGTGTACAGCAATTTGGAGGCATTATATATGTGACATCAAAAATACATGTAAAGAATAGGAACAGTGAGCATATTTTTCTCCACGCTTTCAAGCAAGAGCGTAAACCATAAATGTAGCAGTGATGGTAAGTAATGCCTATGCAGAAATGTAGTTTGCATGGGGGATAGCTTCCTAGTGTGGTAGAATAAGATGTGAAATCATGCTGCCTGGGAAGCTATCCCCACACGATCTACATTCCTTGTGTAAAAAGAACAGGAGTACTTGTGGCACCTTAGGCCTGGTCTACACTAGGACTTTAAATCGAATTTAGCAGCGTTAATTCGAATTAACCGCTCAACCGTCCACACCAGGAAGCCGTTTAATTCGACCTAGAGGGCTCTTTAGTTCGAATTCGGTACTCCACCCCGACGAGGGGAGTAGCGCTAAATTCGACATGGCTATCTCGAATTAGGCTATGTGTGGATGCAAATCGAACTTAGTAGCTCCGGGAGCTATCCCACAGTGCACCACTCTGTTGACGCTCTGGACAGCAGTCCAAGCTTGGATTCTCTGACCAGCCACACAGGAAACGACCCGGGAAAATTTGAATTCCTTTTCCTGTCTGGGCACTTTGAATCTGATGTCCTGGTTGGACATCGGGGCGAGCTCAGCAGCACCTGCAACGATGCAGAGCTCTCCAGCAGAGGAGTCCATGCAATCCCAGAATAGAAAGAGGTCCCCAGCATGGACAGACCGGGAAGTCCTGGATCTGATCGCTGTGTGGGGCGATGAGTCTGTGCTTTCGGAGCTGCGCTCCAACAAACGGAATGCAAAGACCTACGAGAAGGTCTCCAAAGCCATGGCACTCAGAGGATACAGCCGGGATACAACGCAGTGCCGCGTGAAAATCAAGGACCTGAGACAAGGCTACCAAAAAGTCAGAGCGGCAAACGGACGCTCCGGAGCCCAGCCCCAGACATGCCGCTTCTACGAGGCACTGCATGCCATTCTAGGTGGGTCTGCCACCACTGCCCCACCAGTGACCGTGGACTCTGAGGATGGCATAGTGTCAACGGGCAGTTCCTCGGCGATGTTCGCCGATGGGGAAGATGAGGAAGGGTTTGTGGAGGACGACGCAGGCGACAGCGCTTACAATACCGCTTTCCCCGACAGCCAGGATCTCTTCATCACCCTCACAGAGATCCCCTACCAACCCTCCCCGGCCGTTAACCCGGACTCCGAATCAGGGGAAGGATCAGTCGGTAAGTGCTATAAACATGGAAACATTTATTTTTTTAAAAAACAGGAATAAAAAAATATATAAAAACTATATAAAAACTTTTCCATATAAAACTATATAAAAAGAAGGTCCACACATATAGGGATGGAACAGAAATCCTCCTGGGACACTTCCATGAAGCTCTCGTAGAGAAGCTCAAAAAGTCTCCGCAGGAGGTTGCTGGGGAGAGGTGCCTTATTTGGTGCTCCGTGGAAGCACACTCTTCCGCGCCAGGCCATCTTAATGTACAGCGGAATCATTGCCTCCACCAGCATGGCAGCATACGGTCCTGGTCTGTGCAGGGATTCTAGCAGCATCCTCTCTCTCTCTCTCCGAGTGACCCGCCTCAGGGTAATCTCGTTCGGCGACTGCTGCATCTAATTAGGGCAATTAGTGTACTGTTACTATTGTGAATGCTTGACTTTTACTTTGCATAGCAATGACCTTCGTTTAACAGCCACGTGTTGGAGGCCGCAGAGGAAAAGCATACAGGGATCTTTCCCGGGCACAGCCGCGAGGGGCTGGAACAGGGTCAGACTTTATGCTTTCCAGATTGCCTTCAGCGGGAGGGCACAGCTATCCATTAACTGTTAAGCAGCCTATAGCGTAGTGTTTACCAGGCCTGGCTGCTACACGGATTCAGCTGTACCGCCCCGCTTGTCCGATCTCCTGTGCACGACCGCAGCCAATGAAAGCGTATTCCGAAATCTCGAACTTGTCCTGAGAGCTCGTGAGACTAGGTGCCCTGTATGGTCTTGTTCACAGAAACTGACTAGACTGTGTTCAGTGTTCGCAAACATGTATCTTTTCAAGGAAATCACTTCCTTGTTCCCATCACACAGCTGCGGCTCTTTCACGAACTGCCCCGGCTTCCCCCTCACAGAGGCTGGCGCAGATTAGGCGGCGAAAGAAAAAGACTAGGGACGACATGTTCTCGGAACTGATGGCCTGCTCCAGAGCTGAGGCGGCCGAGCAGAGACAGTGGAGGGAGACCCTATGTCAGCACCAGCGCTCACACAGCGAACGGGAGGACAGGTGGCGGCAGGAAGACCAGCAGGCGACTCAAACGCTGCTTGGGCTAATGAGGGAGCAAACGGACACGCTCCGGCGCCTTGTAGATGTTCTGCAGGACCGCAGGCAGGAGCAGAGAGCCCCCCTGAACTGTATCTGCAACCGCCCTCCCCCGCCACAAAGTTCTGTCCCCCCCTCACCCAAAATCACAAGAAGGAGGGGCGCTAGGGGCCGTGAAAACTGTCACTCCACCCCAGCAGAGCGCTCATGTACCAAACAGCTCTCATGCCATAAATTTTGAGAAGTGCTTCCCTTCCTGGATCACCCAGTCCCAAATCCAAGTTTCATCCCCCCACTGTGTAGTTGAGTATTAAGAGTAGTTTGTTGTTATTCACTGTTTCCGTCACATTTTCCTTGTCAGAAGACTTTGTGTAAAGGGGGGGGAGGGTTTTTTTAATTGCATAGGACAGCCTCCATTACCAGGGTACAGACTTGGGGGCAGGATCAACAGCAGGACACACACAGACTGCAGTCACTAGGCACCAGGGTCAGTCTGTGAGGTGTATGCTGCCCCGGGTCAGTCTGTGAGGTGTATGCTGCCCCAGGGTCCTAGCGCCTGCCATCCACAAATGGCAAGGCAGGCTGCCCTTACCATGCCCTTCCACCCTAGCCACAAGCCTCTCCGATGCCCTGAGCCCCAGCAAGAGCCCTCATCCATGGACACATACTCACCCTTCCCACACACCCCTCAGCCCTTCCTACACCCCAACCCCCAGCCCAGAGCCTGCATCCAAACTCCGTCCCAAAGACGGCACCCCTCATCCCTTCTTGCAAACCCACCCCTTCCTGCACACCCACCTGCAACCGTCCTCCCCGCAGAGACCGCTGTAGGAGCAGGAGCCTGTCATTCCTCTAGTGTAGAAGTGGTCTGTACATCAGTGCACACCGTACCCACCACAGTCTGCGTCCATGTTTCAACCCTTGAACAGGAATTAATAATTAAAGAAAACTTTGTTAATAATCAGTGTTCCATTAAATTTATTTTAAAACGTGTGTTGGAAGGGGGGGAACCTGGAGAACGGGGTATGTAACCGCAGATCGAAGTCAACAGTCACTGAAACAGGCTCAGGTTCAGCTTCTCTGTAAATCAACTGGAGAGTCATAGGTTACCCTGCTCTCCAAGGAACCTAGCTTTCAAAGCCTCCCGGATGCACAGCGCTTCCCGCTGGGATCTTCTATCGGCACGGCTGTCTGGCTGAGCGTAATCAGCAGCCAGGTGATTTGCCTCAACCTCCCATCCCGCCATAAAGGTCTCCCCCTTGCTCTCACAGAGATTGTGGAGCACACAGCAAGCAGCAATAACAACGGGGATATTTTTTTCGCTGAGGTCCGAGCGAGTCAGTAAGCTCCGCCATCTCCCCTTGAGACGTCCGAAAGCACACTCCACCACCATTCTGCACTTGCTCAGCCGGTAGTTGAAGAGTTCCTTCTCACTGTCCAAGGTGCCTGTATAGGGCTTCATGAGCCAGGGCATTAGCGGGTAGGCTGGGTCCCTGAGGATCACTGTAGGCATCTGCACATCCCCAACCGTTATTTTGTGGTCCGGGAAGAAACTACCTGCCTGGAGGCGTTTAAACAGACTAGAGTTCCTGAACACATGCGCGTCATGAACCTTGCCCGGCCACCCGACGTAGATGTTGGTAAAACGTCCCCTATGTTCCACCAGTGCTTGCAGCACCATAGAAAAGTAGCCCTTTTGGTTAATGTACTCGCTGGCCTGGTGGGCCGGTCCCAGGATAGGGATGTGACTCCCATCTATAGCCCCACCGCAGTTTGGGAATCCCATCGCGCCGAAGCCATCTCTGACGACCTGGACGTTTCCCAGGGTCACTACCTTTGAGAACAGTTGCTCAACGATTGCGTGGGCTACTTGAATCACAGCAAGCCCTACGGTAGATTTGCCCACGCCAAAGTGGTTCGCTACTGACCGGTAGCTGTCTGGCGTTGCAAGTTTCCAGAGGGCTATGGCCACTCGCTTCTGCACACTCAGGGCTGCTCGCATCCGGGTGTCCTGGCGCTTCAGGGCAGGGGACAGCAAGTCACAGAGTTCAAGGAAAGTGCCCTTACGCATCCTGAAGTTTCGCAGCCACTGTGATTCATCCCAGACCTGCAGCACTATGCGGTCCCACCAGTCCGTGCTTGTTTCCCGGGCCCAGAATCGCCGTTCCACACCATGAACTTGACCCATTGCCACCATGATCTCCACTGCGCGGTGTACCCTGCTTTGTGAGAGGTCTGCGCCACTCTGTGACTTCCTGTCCTCACCGCGCTGACGGAGCCTCCTCGCCCGATTTCTCAGCAGCTGACTGTGGAAGAGGTGGACGATAAGGTGCGAGGAGTTGACAACGGCCATAAGTGCAGCGATGATCGCAGCGGGCTCCATGCTCGCAGTGCTGTGGCGTCCGAGCTGTAACCGACCAGAGAAGGGCGCGAACAGATTTCCCGCCGGCGCTTTCAAGGAGAGAGGGCGGGAGTGACGGTTGAATTATGACAGTTACCCAAAACCACCCTCGACACATTTTTTCCCCCAGCAGGCATTGGGGGCTCTACCCAGCATTCCAATGGGCAGCGGGGACTGCGGGAACTGTGGGATAGCTTCCCACAGTGCACCGCTTCCAAAGTCGACGCTGGCCCCGTTACTGTGGACTCAGACAGTCGAATTAGTGTATTTAGTGTGGATACACAAATTCGACTTCATAAGGTCGATTCCACAAATTCGAATTAAGTAGATTCGAAATAGTCTTGTAGTGTAGATGTACCCTTAGAGACTAACAAATTTATTTGAGCATAAGCTTTCGTGGGCTACAGCCCACTTCATCGGATGCATGCAGTGGAAAATACAGTAGGAAGATATATATATATATTAGTGATAGACCCAGGCCAGTTGGGTACAGCAGAATAGCAGAAGGCAGATATACTGGCCACTGGATTAACAGTTTTCTGTTCCCTGACTGACCAGAGCAGGGGCTGCTCCAGGCTAATGAGAACACCTGACTCTAATTAAGCTGTAAAGAGTCAGGTGAGGCCATTCAGTTAATGTGACCACCTGACTCTAATTAAGGCCCTGCTGATACTATAAAAAGGGCTCACTCAGTCAGGCAGGGGAGTCAGGGAGCCAGAGGAGAGGAAGTGCGGCTGAAGGGCTGGTTACTGAAGACACCCTAAAACATCGTTAAAAGAGCCCTAAGGTAAGGGTGAAGAAGGGAGAAGCAGGAGAGCTGTGGGGAAGTGGCCCAGGGAAATGTAGCAACTCTGGCAGTGAAAGGTTGGCTGCCAACAACTGCTACCATTAGGGTCCCTGGGCTGGAACCCGGAGTAGAGGGCGGGCCCGGGTTCCCCCCAACCCACCACTACAGGAACAGCTCCTGGAAGGGGAAGTCAGGTCCCTGTCAGGACAGGAGGCTGAACAGAGACTGTGGGAGTTCTCTCACCAACCTCCTTGCAGGCCTATGATGAAAAGGGCTCAGTAGACTGTAACCCTGGCCCTAGAGAGAGAAGGGCTACGTGGAGGGTCACAATGAGCCACTGAGGCTAGCATAAACCGCCTAGAAGCGTAGGACCCACAGGAACAAGGTCAGAGCTCTGCCACAACTGGTGTCAGGGGTGGGATAGCTCAGTGATTGTTCACAGCGTGGCGGAACAAAGAGGTGTTTACTAAAAAACCAAAACAACAAACCAAAAAAAAGTGCACTGGGGTTTTTGGTTGTGGGTTTTTGTTGTTGTTGTTGTTTGTACCACCATGGAGGAGGTGGTGAGAGCACTGGTGCAAGCCACAGCGGCCCAGCAGGAGGCAACCCGGGGTCAGGCAATGGCACAACAGGAGTCCATGAGGTTACAGCAGGAAACCAACCAATTATTAATGAGCCAGGCAACCCAAGATCGAGCCCTCCTGTGCGAGGTTGTGGACCAGCTGAAGATCCTCACCACCCAGGCCCGGGGGTCCAATGGGACACGAACCCTGAGGGCCACCAGTTGTCTGCCAAAGATGACAGCAGGCGATGACATAGAGGCATATCTCCTGTCATTTGAAAGGACTGCACAGCATGAGGCATGGCCCCTGGAGCAGTGGGCCAGCATTCTCGCTCCTTTCTTGTGCGGAGAGGCCCAGAAGGCCTACCTTTGATCTGCCCACTCAGGATGCCGCTGACTATTCCCGGCTGAGGGCAGAGTTCCTAGCACGATCCAGGGTGACAGCAGCAGTACGGGCCCAGAGGTTCCAGGAGTGGAAATACAGGGAGAACAAACCTCCAAGGTCCCAACTATTCGACCTCATACACCTTGCTCGGAAGTGGTTACGGCCTGAGGCATGCAGCCCAGAGGAGATTTTAGAGACTTTGGTCATGGACCATTACATGCGGGGACTGCCGCCAGATCTCTGCAAATGGGTCTGCCAGAATGATCCATCCACCTATGACGAAATGATCACATTGGTGGAAAGACGGATAACAGCCAGGGAATTAACCCAACTACCCAAGGAAGGCCACTCACGAAACAAACATTTGACCCCGACCATGGAGGGTCGGGCGGCCAAACCCCCAGGAAGTCCTAGGTGGAAGAAGAGGGAGGTCGAAAACCAGTCGGGAACCCAGAAGGAAGGGGAAGGCCTGAGTAGGGGGAACCCAGGGACTAAATCCCCTAACCCACGTGATAGGGGAATGACTAGAAGCAATTATAGGTGTTATGGGTGCGGGGAGTTGGGGCACATAGTAAGTAGGAGAGCTGTGATGAGAAATACATTTAAAGAGCCCCAGGTCCTGAACCCCTGGAAGGCAGGAGTGGAGTCCGCTTTTGTCTAAACCTCATGTCCTCTTACTGTGTTCAGTGCCCAGATATTGCAGCAATTGGGACTCTGTAAATACTATAGGCCTGGTCTACACTAGGACTTTAATTCGAATTTAGCAGCGTTAATTTGAACTAACCGCTCAACCGTCCACACCAGGAAGCCATTTAATTCGAACTAGAGGGCTCGTTAGTTCGAATTTGGTACTCCACCCCGGCAGGTGGAGTAACGCTAAATTCGACATGGCTAGCTCGAATTAGGCTAGGTGTGGATGCAAATCAAACTTAGTAGCTCCGGGAGCTATCCCACAGTGCACCACTCTGTTGACGCTCTGGACAGCAGTCCAAGCTTGGATTCTCTGACCAGCCACACAGGAAATGACCCGGGAAAATTTGAATTCATTTTCCTGTCTGGGCACTTTGAATCTGACATCCTGGCTGGACATCGGGGCGAGCTCCGCAGCACCTGCAACGATGCAGAGCTCTCCAGCAGAGGAGTTCATGTTATCTGTGAATAGAAAGAGGGACCCAGCATAGACTGACTGGGAACTCTTCGATCTGATCGGTGTGTGGGGCGAGGAGTCTGTGCTTTCGGAGCTGCGCTCCAAAACAGGGAATGCGAAGACCTACGAGAAGGTCTCCAAAGCCATGAGAGACAGAGGATACAGGCGGGATGCAACGCAGCGCCGCGTGAAAATCAAGGACCCCAGACAAGGCTACCAAAAAATCAAAGCGGCAAACGGACGCTACGGAGTCTGCCACCACTGCCCCACCAGTGACCGTGGACTCTGACGATGGGACAGTGTCGACGGCCAGTTCCTCGGTGATGTTCGCGGACGGGGAAGATGAGGAAGGGTTTGTGGAGGACGAGGCAGGCGAGAGCGCTTACAACGCTGGTTTCCCCGACAGCCAGGATCTATTCATCACCGTCACGGAGATCCCCCAACAACCCTCCCCAGCCATTAACCCGGACCCTGAATCAGGGGAAGGAGCAGTCGGTAAGTGCTTTAACCATGTTAACTTTTATTCTTAATATAACAGGAATCTTAACTGTGTGAAAAGGAGGTCTGTCTAGATATGGGGATAGAACAGAAATCATCCTTGGAGATCTCCACGAAGCTCTCCTTGCGTTAATCGAAAAGCATCAGCAGGAGGTTCCTGAGGTGCTCCGTGGTAGCACAGTTTTCCGCGCAAGGCTTTCATGAGGTACTCAGGGAGCACTGCCTCCCCGAGCACGGCTGTATCGGGCCCTGGTTCGTGCTAGCTTTCACGCAGCATGCGCTCTCTATCTCCTTCAGTGACCCTCCTCAGGGTGATCTCGCTCGGAGACTCCTGCATCTAATTAGGGTAATTACTGTAATTTTACGCCTGGTCCAAAGTATTTTTAAAAAATCTACGGACAGACGGCATAGCACAGACTCAGCACGCAGCTGCGTGACGAGCGTAACGGAAAGCCAAAGAATATAATGGACGCTCATGGAGGGAGGGGGAATGAGGACGCAAGGTATCCCACAGTTCCTGCTGTCTCTGAAAAGTATTTGCATTCTTGGATGAGCTCCAAATGCTTCTAGGGTCAAACACAGTGTCTGCGGTGGGTCAGGGCATAGTTCGGCAATTTGCGCACACACCCCACCCACCACCAGAAGTGAAAACAATCCTCTGACTCTTTTACATGTCACCCTATCTTTACTGAATGCTGCAGATAGACGCGATGGTGCAGCACTCAACACCAACATCCTTGCTCCCCCACGCTATGGATGGCTGATGGTACAAAACGATGGAAATCCGTCCTCATCATCAGCCTATTGGCACATGGGGCAGTGCAAAAGGGCTGGTAACCATGCCGACTAGCATCAGTAAGGTCGATCAAGGGCGCCTGTCCCTAATTTTTCATGGCAGATGGTGCAATATGGCTGGTAACCGTCCTCATCATTGCAACAGGGGGCTGAGCTCCATCAGCCCCCACCCTTCATTGTAAATAAAAGATTCGATTGCCCCTGGACTAGCAGAGGGATGATGGGCTCCTTCATCCACACTCCTTAATGTCCTGCCTGGACTATCATTGCAGCTGGAGGCTTCCTTCCACTCATTTCTCACAAACAAGTCACTGTGTCTTATTCCTGCATTCTTTATTACTTCATCACACAAGTGGGGGGACAATGGTATGGTAGCCCAGGAAGGCTGGGGTAAGAACGGAATGAACAGGTGGTGTTGTTGCAGGAGCACCCCCCCTGAATAGCATACAGCTCATAATTTATGCAGGATCGGACACAGAGCAGCTGTGCTCTCTGGTTCTATGATACAGTGGTTATCTAGTACACTTGCCTATATTCTAGGCAGGACTGATTCTATTTTTAGATACCAAAAAGGAGGGATTGACTCAGGGAGTCATTCCCAATTTTTGCTTTTGCGCCCCTGGCTGCTCGGCCAGGGGCACTTATGACAGCCCCAAATGGGGCAGTGCAAAAGGACAGGTAACCATGCCCATCTTATTACCATCTTATTACCAATTTATGTTATGGTTGATGGTACAATATGGCTGGTAACCATCTCTGCTGTCATGCAAAAGCAAAAGCATGCTGCTGTGTAGCGCTGCTGGCCCGCCTCTGTCAGCGGCATCTAGTACACATACGGTGACATACACAAAAGGCAAAACAGTGTCCATGGTTGCCACACTATGGCATATGCCAGGGCAATTCTGGGAAAATGGGCTTGAAATGATTGTCTGCCGTTGCTTTCCCGGAGGAAGGAATGACTGGCGACATTTACCCAGAATCCACCGCGAAAATGATTTCTGCCCCAGCAGGCACAGGGGTCTCAACCCAGAATTCACAGAGACAGCCTAGACTCAGTTAATTGTTCGCAAAAATGTATCTTTGCAAGGAATTCACTCCCTGTTTCCCATCTCACAGCTTCCACTGTCTCCAGACCTGCCACAGCATCCCCCTCGCAGAGGCTGGCGAAGATTAGGCGGCGAAAGAAAAAGACAAGGGACAAGATGTTCGAGGAACGTATGGGCTGCTACCTAGCCGAGGCGGACCAGCAGAGCCAGTGGAGGGAGACCGTCTCTCTGGGCCAGCGCTCACACAGCGAACGGGAGGAGAGGTGGCGTGAGGAAGACAAGCAGGCGACTGAAACAATGCTTGGACTAGTGAGGGAGCAAACGGACACGCTCAGGCGCCTTGTGGATGTTCTGCAGGACCGCAGGAGGACAGAGCCCCCCTGCAGTGTATCTGCAACCGCCCTCCCCCGCCACAAAGTCCCATACCCCCCTCACCGAAAATAATCAGGAGGAGGGGCGGCCGGGGACGTGAATACTGTCACTGCACCACAGCACAGTGCTCAAGTACCCAAAAGCTCTCATACCCTACAGTTGCCGAAGTCCTTCACTTCCAGACTCACAGTAGTCCCAATCCCAGTCCCATCCCCTAACTGTCTACTTAATTAATAAAAATGATTTGCTGTTAATTACTGTTTCCGTTATGTTTTTTCAAAGAAGACTGTGTTCGAATGGGGGGCGTGGGGAAGGGGGTGGTTAATTGCATAGGACAGTCACCTTTCCCAGGGTACAGACACGGGGGCAGGATCAGCAGCGGGTCACACACACGGTGCAGTCAGTAGGCAACCTGGTCGGTTTTTGGAGGTGGTTTCCAGGATCTGTGTGGGCGGGGGAGATGTGACTTTGCAGCGGGGGAGGGCGGTTACAGATCTTATACAGCGGTCCTTGTCCTGGACCGCTGAGTCACGCAGCTGAGGAATCTGTATCCGTCCTCCTCCACCACAAGGTCACATATCCGCCCGCACACAGAATTCCATAAAGAGGGATGGCAGGCTCCGTTGAAAGAAGCCTTCCGGCACTGCGGACCGCTCTAGGAGCAGGAGCCTGTCATTCCTTGAGTTTAGAGGCGGTCTTTACATCACCGCACACCCTACCCAGCACAGCCTGCGTCCCAGTTTCAACCCTTTCACGAAAAGTCATGAATAAAGAAACCTTTGTTAAGTAATAATGGGACATGTATTTTATTTTTACACGTGTGCTGGAAGTGGGGGTAACGGGGTGAACGGGGTATGTAACCGAAGAGGAGAGTCAACAGTAACTGGGTAAAGAAACAGGGGCAGGTTCAGCTTCTCTGTAAAGAAACTGAACAGTCACAGGTCACGCTGCTCGCTGCTCGCTGGTATTTGAAGAGTTCCTTGTCGCTGTCCCAGGCGCCTATATAGGGCTTCATGAGCAAGTGCATTAGCGGGCAAGCTGGGTCCCCGAGGATGACTATAGGCATCTGCACATCCACAACAGTTATTTCGTGGTCCGGGAAGAAACTACCTTCCTGCAGGCGTCTGAGCAACCCACAGTTCCTGAAAACACACGCATCATGAACCTTGCCCGGCCACCTGACGTTGATGTTTGTAAAACGTCCCCTATGGTCCCCCAGTGCTTGCAGCACCATTGAAAAGTAGCCCAATTTCTCAGCAGCTGACTGTGGAAGAGGTGGACGATAAAGTGCGAGGAGGAGAAAACGTCGATGATCGCAGCGGGCTCCATGCTTGCAGTGCTGTGGCGTCCGCGCTGTCACTGACCAGAAAAGTGCACGAACAGATTGCCCGCAGGCGCTTTCGGGAGGGAGGGAGGTTGTGATTGACGATTCAATGACGACACTTACCCAAAACCACCCTCGACACATTTCTCCCCCCAGCAGGCATTGGGGGCTCTACCCAGCATTCCAATGGGCAGCGGGAACTGTGGGATAGCTTCCCACAGTGCACCGCTTCCAAAGTCGACGCTGGCCCCGTGAATGTGGACTCAGAAATTCGAATTAGTGTATTTAGTATGGATACACAAATTCGACTTCATAAGGTCGAATCCACAAATTCGAACTAACTTGATTCGAAATAGTCTTGTAGTGTAGACAAGGCCTTAGATAGACAGGAGTGGCAAGGTGCCTGTCCAAATTACTGATGGGCAATAAAGACACATAAGCCAGAAAAGACAAATCATCCACCTGGCAGAAAACAGGCAACACCACTTAATACAAATGTGGCAAACCGCTCCTTTGTGAAGGAGATTGTTGTCCTGCAAAAAGTGAAACATGACACATTCATGAGCAGAAATCTCTGCATCAGTGTGTTAAAGCAAGAAGGCAAGTGACACATATGTAGTCACCAGAGATCCTAGAAATCCATTTGCCATGGAAAAAAGTGGAATTTGTGTTTTTACAGAGAATATTTAGTTCTTACTATTTGTGAAAAAAATAAAAACATATACACTGGAACCCCGATTATCTGACCTAATTGGGACTGGGGCCAGATCAGATAATAAAAAATGTGGATAATCAGTAGAATGGGGGGGTTCAGGCTCTCAACTTAAAAAATTGTAAATATAATAAATAAAACATTATGGTCAACTGATACTGATACATATTGTGGCTATGGAAACTAATGTTCAACCTTTCATTTTAAATTCAGATTTTTATGATTTTTTAATCGGAGAATTTTGGGGAGGTTTTATCATGGAAAACTAGGATCCCCTGGTAATCACATTCAAACTCCAAGCCTTCAGACAAGACACAGCCCAACAGAAGCCACAGTTTCAAAAAGTTTCATTGAATAGAAGCTGACTCAGACTCTTAAGATACATCAAATGAAGATGAGGAAATTTGTGGGCTCATTTAATACAAAAATGTCAAATGGCAGGCTGCTTGGATAATCACTCCCAACATCTTGGGCCTAATTAAAAAGTGTGGGAAACACAGTGGTTGACTGAAGCACCAGGACAGTATTACCAATCTCATAGCAGAGTATGACACATAGCTTGAGTGAAATAAGGGAGTACACAAGGCTCGCCTACGTATGGATGCTACAATTATACTTGCAGTGTTGGAGCACTGAAGACTTTTCTTTCATGTGAGAAAAGTAGCAAAGAAGAAATTACAAAAAACTAGAGGAGCAAGACATACCAAGAAAGTCGTGGGATCTGCCCCACCGATATCTCCAACTGTTGCAGTCACCAAAGCACAAGAAACAGATGCAACACATTTTTGTTTTCTAGACGTCTCAATTAAATAAAACCAGCATATTACACTAACTGTGGATGTTAGGAAGGAATCTTAATGGAGCTTCATACTCCTTAAAACTAGACCTTAACACTAGCACAAGTCTATTGCTGACTAAATATGTCAGGCATTATCATTGATAAAATTCCAGAAAAACTTTAACCATAACAGAATCTGGAAACAAGTTGTTAACAGATCTGTACTGACTGCTGTGAGATAATGCATAAGACAAAATGACTGGTGGAACTGAGGAACATTTTACTTCAAAAGAAAATGGAGTTGATTAATTCTGTTCTGTGGTTTTGAAGTCAAACCACCATTCATGAGGATTTCATCTTTTTAAAAGGAAGGGAGTGATCCCCACAGGTCCCAGGAAAAGGGTCATGGTTTGAAGTAGCATTGAGGCCCAGAGTTCAGAGGTGTATCTGAAGAGGTCATCTCCCACCCTGGGGTGGGGGTGGGGGATGGGTAAAGAGGCACCTTACTCACTCTGCTGCTCGGGCACTCACTCGCTACCCCTCTCTGCGGGGCTCCGCTTTGGCCCTTTCCACCAGTCACCCTGCTGGCCGATCACTGCACCTCTCTACCAGCCACCCTGCTGGCCACTCACCAAGATGTTTTCAGGGCCCACCACTTAACACAGCTCCCAGTGATTTTAGCTTTTAGTAGGGGAGCCTCACTGCTGGTGCACACTGGGCAGTGTCTTGCATCAGAGCTATTGTTGCCAGACACTGTATGGCAACAATGTACGTAAATTATAATATTTCCCCATATGATATTATAAACACATGTTCCCAAATTCCACAGCCCTGCCCAAACTAAGGTTGGCAAACAGGTCTGTCCTGAACAAAGGAATGTGTGCTCTGCTTAATTTGCATTTAAGCCTCAAACAGAGTCATCAAGCAGGAAGGGAAACAAAGAAAGCTCAAAAAGGTGAGAAAAAACCTGCAGGGAACATCCTTCCACATAAACTCTTAGTTCCTCTCTTGAATAACACATCGAACTGGGCACTTAGAGATGGAGACTGTAAAAAGGAGGGACAAACACCCCAATGCACCCAACCCCACCAATCAAATTCATTACACCTAAAGAGATAAAGGAAGCATTCATTGGACTCTGTGGAAGGGGTCCTGACCTACAGAGTTTGGTCAGTTAGATTACTAAAAGCGTATGGTGAGACATTTTGCTCGAATCTGATATAGTTTGTTAAGTTAGGTATTAATAAAGTCGTATCTTCATTTTTCTTGTAACCATGTCTGACTTTTTATGCCACATTACTGATATTCACTTAAAATGTCTTTGTAGTTAAATAAATTCATTTTATTGTTTTAGCTAATCCAGTGTGTTTAACTTCAAGTGTCTGAATCACCATTTGAGATCATAAGCTAGCATATTAGTCCCTTTAAGGAATAATGGATTTGAAATATTTGATACTGTCAAGGAGAGGGCTGGGCAGCACAGAACATACATTTCTGGGGGGAAATCAGGGACTGGGGGTGTTGGGGTCACCCTGCAATATAACCAAGGCTGGTGAGAGCCAGAGCGTAACCCAAGTGTGGCTGGCAGGCGGCAGTTGCACAATCAGGGTGGGGCTTGCATGCTGGAAGGCTGTTTGTGAATGGCCTAAGTGGGAGCTACTTCAGCAACGCATCGTAAGGCACCCAAGCTTGCAGGGCAGGGGTGACACAGTGGCTCATTGGTCTGGACTGTACCTGGTGTGTCAGAATGGGGTATGATACATCGTGTGATAAGCAAAAACTAGAAAACCCAATGTCCCAGTTCTGGCATAGCACATTCATCTGGACCTTCTTTCATTGACCCACATGCTGTCAATCTGCAAGGCAAACTTCCCTCTCTACACTGAAGGCCTTGGGAAGCAGTGACCCTGGTTCTTTGCATTAGATTATACTAATTTCACTTGTTAGGTGCCTGTTTACCTCCCAGTTACAGTAAGCCTTCACACAATGCATCCAGACATAGCTAAAAAGTTCCTAAAGGGGAACTTCACAGTTCACCAGACATTGCACGCTTTCTCTGCAATCATCCTTGACCAAGCTCATGAGCAAAATAATGCCATAATGAAAGGGGATAGCAGTGCTTGGTCTATCACAAAGTCCAGAGGCTCTTCAGCACTGGATGAGAGCAGGACCAGAGGTGGCCAGGTTGAAAGGAATTTGGAGCCGCAGCAGAGAAAGGGTCTAACGCAAAACACCACGAGCAGGTGAAAAGTGTCCAGGATTCCTTTGCACAACACGTCAAGCTACTGGCTGAGGTCATTGAAGACATGGGCAATCCCTTCTCCAAAAAGAGTGTAGACTTTGTTAAACTAGACACCAAAGACATTGCAAACCCTTCTGTGATTGTCTCCTTGGCCTGGTCTACACTACGAGTCTATCTCAAATTTAGCAGCATTAAACCAAATTAACCTTGCACCCGTCCACACAATGAAGCCCTTTACTTCGATATAAAGGGCTCTTAATATTGATATCTGTACTCCTCCCAGACGAGGGGAGTAGCGCTGAAATCGGTATTGCCATTTCAAATTAGGGTTAGTATGGCCGCAATTCGACGGTATTGGCCTCCGGGCGCTATCTCACAGTGCACCATTGTGACCGCTCTGGACAGCGATTTGAACTCGGATGCACTGGCCAGGTAGACAGGAAAAGCCCCGTGAACTTTTGAATTTAATTTTGTGTTTGCCCAGCATGGAGAGCTGATCAGCACAGGTGACCATGCAGTCCCAGAATCAAAAAAAGAGCTCCAGCATGGACCGTACGGGAGATACTGAATCTGATCTCTGTATGGGGAGATGAATCTGTTCTATCAGAACTCCGTTCCAATAGACGAAATGCCAAAACATTTGAAAAAAATCTCCAAGGCTATGATGGACAGAGGCCACAACAGGGACTCAACACACAGTGCTGCATGAAACTTAAGGAGCTGAGACAAGCATACCAGAAAGCCAAAGAATCAAATGGATGCTCACAGAGGGAGGGGCAACTGACGCCTGTAGCTATCCCAGAGTTCCCGCACTCTCCAAAAACCATTTGAATTCTTGGCTGAGCTCCCAATGCCTGAAGGGTCAAAAACATTGTCGCGGGTGGTTCAGGGTATATGTCGTCAGCCCCATTCCCTTCCCCTCCGTGAAAGCAAAGGGGAAAAAATAGTTTCTCGCCTTTTTTCAGTGTCACCGTATGTCTACTGGATGCTGCTGGCAGACATGGCGCTGCAGCGCTACACAGCAGCATCCCCTTCCCTTCCCTTGAGGACGGCAGACGGTACAGTATGACTGGTATCCATCATTGTCATCCTGTGGGTGCTCCTGGCTGGCCTCAGTGAGGTCGGCCGGGGGCACCTGGGCAAAAATGGGAATGACTCTAGGTCATTCTCTTCTTTAAGTTTTGTCTAATGGAGAGTCAGTCCTGCCTGGAATATCATGGCAGCTGGAGGCTTCTGCATCAGGCTGCTCTCCCAGTCGGCAGCACCGCGCGGTCGCACCTACCCCAGCCTACCCCTTGCAACCAGGGAGCACAATCAGATACTTAGACCTCTACATTTTGCTGCAAATAAAAAAATTAAGCTGCCGTTTAGAACTGTCCCCCAACATACGTATCCTGGGACATTTTGTATTTTACCAGTGTCAACCAAAGGCCCACACACAATTGGAGATTCAGTCCTGCCTGTGCTTCTATCCTAGTGCTTGTCACAGATTCTCATTTTCAGCTATAGGCTGAGCAAGTGCAGAATGGTGGTTCACTCTACTTTGCTGTAAGCCAACCGCCCACCCCTCCCCCCTTTGATCTCTGCTTGCAGAGGCAATAAAGTCAGTGTTGTTTCTTATTCCTGCATTCTTTATTACTTCATCACACAAATGGGGGGATAACTGCCACGGTAGCCCAGGAGGGGTGGGGGAGGAGGGAAGCAATGGGTGGGGTTGTTGCAGGGGCACCCCCTAGAATGGCATGCAGCTCATCATTTCTGCGGGATGTCTTGGGCTCTGACCCGGAGTGGCCGTCTGGTTCTTTAGTAGGCTTGCCTGATATTCTAAGCAGGACTGACTCTGCATTAGACAAAACTTAAAGAAGAGAATGACCTGGGGAGTCATTCCCATTTTTGTCCAGGTGCCCCCGACTGACCTCACCGAGGCCAGCCAGGAGCACCCATGACAGCAGCAGATGGTACAATATGACTGGTAACCATCTTTGTCAACTTGCAAAGCAGCAGACGGTACAGTAGAGCTGGTAACCGTCTTTCCTAACTTGCAAAGGCAAGGGGATGCTGCTGTGTAGCGCTGCAGTACCGCGTCTGTCAGCAGCATCCAGTAGACATATGGTGACAGTGAAAAAAGGCTGAACGGGCTCCATGGTTGCCGTGCTATGGCGTCTGCCCGGGCAATCCTGGAAAAAGGGTGCAAAATGATTGTCTGCCATTGCTTTCACGGAGGGAGGATTGACTGATGAGATTTACCCATAACCACCCGTGACAAATTTTTGGCCCCATCAGGCATTGGGATCTCAACCCAGAATTCCAATGGGTGGGGGAGACTGCGGGAACTATGGGTTAGCTATGGGATAGCTACTCACAGTGCAACGCTCCAGATGTCGACGCTAGCCTCAGTACATGGACGCACACCGCTGAATTAATGTGCTTAGTGTGGCCGCGTGCCCTCGACTTTATACAATCTGTTTCCAAAAATCGGTTTCTGTAAAATCGGAATAATCCTGTAGTGTAGACATACCCTTAGTTATACCATATTTGTAGCAGAGATTGCAAGATAAAACTAAGCCATTAACAAAGCCCATCAAGGAAAATAAATTCCCCTTGTTCAGCAAACCTCCTGCAAGGGAGATCTCCAAGACCAAAGTGCAGCTCACCCTGAAAAATGGTGCATAATGTGTTTAAATATATTGAAGACCATGAAAGACATTTTACATAATTCATTTTGGCTACATATTTATGTAAGCTGCCCATTCAGTCTTTTTGAGACACAGCAATATCCTGTTATGCAGATGAAATATAATTTTCTGTTCCTAAATGGAAACTTGTAAACTTGTTGTGTTATTTTTCTGTGCAAATAATTCTTCACAGTATGTCACCAGGAAGAATTTACTAGAGCATGTTAATTCTTAATATTTTTATATAATCTCAAATCATCACAATTCATTGCTTTAATTGTTAGGATACCTAAAACAATGGGAATACAGAAGTACAAAAATAAAAACCCACAGGATGATTTAATACCATAAACAATCAGCATCAGAAAAACATCAGCAGACAAAAAATGGATTCTGAATTTAAAATGGCTGCCACAGCCAGCATTGCATGAGATGGCAATGGCCCCAGACCTGAAAATCTTTATTGGGTCCTGCCCTAAGATTCTGGTAAAATTCATGCTTCTCTCATAAAAGCCATCATTCTTTCACAAATCTAATCAGCTGTTACATAGTTGGTAGTGTAGCTACTCAGTATTCCATTGCCAGACTTGTGTCAATACACATCACCCCAACACAGTGAAATTAGATGACAGGACAACTGAAAAACAACAAGATACGACTGGAGGCTGAGCCAAACAGAATGCTTACCACACCTGACTCAATGACAGCAGCCAGGTACAAAACAGCAAGTGTGTTGTAATTATAACAACGCTGCTCTAAAGCCAAAATGCTTCTGAAATAAATGTAGACAAACTTTACTAATTCTGGGTCACTGAGAACGAAAATGATGCTTAAAATTGTTGATTGGCTCTAGTTTTCAAGTTATGCTACTGGGTCAGTATATATGACCCTTGACTTGGGAATAGCGGAGGATAAGTGAGTTATAAAGGGAAGGGATCTCAATTTAAACCAGAAATGACTAAAATACATCTTTGACTGGATCTATGAATAAATCTATGACTGGATTTGGACAGTACTTGCTTTTTAGGCAAAACAATGAATGATGCAATCTGAAGCTGGTATTGCGTCATACATGATATGAATTGCATCATGTTATTCCTAGAAGTCATGGATGATGCAATTATAACGAAGTTTACATCACTCTGCTGAACAAATTGCCCTATATCAGCTCTAGAAATCATACAGTGTCGTGCTCTCTTATTTGTCAGTGTTTGATTTTGCAAAGGGACACATTTCTGTTTAGCCAAAGTGAGCAGAGATGCCTCGTACTTGTGTGAACAGTGCAGATAACTGCTGCTATGTTTGTGGTGAAGTGACTTTTGCATCACAAAAGCGCAGTATAACCACTATGGTTAAGAAAGCCTATCACCTTTATTTTGGCTGCAAAATTGGAGATCAGGACAAGAGGTGGGCCCCACATATATGCTGCAACACTTGTGCAACAAATCTTCACCAGTGGTTGAACAGGAAAAGGAAATCTATGCCTTTTGCAGGGCCAATGATTTGGAGAGAGCCAACAGATCATACCAGCAATTGTTACTTCTGCATGGTGCCTCCAGTTGGGAAAGGTGTGTCAAAGAAGAAAAAGTGGACTGTGCATTATCCAAACATTCCATCAGCTATACGCCCAGTACCCCACGGAGAAGGACTGCCGGTTCCTCATGCACCAGAATCATTCTCACTTGAGTCAGACGAGGAAGAGGAAGAGGATGAAACTTCTGGTCCTGAACCATCAGTGTCACAGGACCTACATTTTCTCCCATCCTCCTCCTCTGAACCACACCTCATAATACAAGGTGAACTGAATGACCTTGTCAGGGATTTGGAACTACCCAAGAGTAAGGCAGAGCTGTTGGGCTCCAGACTACAGCAGTGGAATCTCCTGGCAGGTGATGTTAGGGTTTCCATGTTCCGTGACCGTCAAAAGGATCTTGTCCCATTCTTCTTCATGGAAGGTGATCTTGTAGCCTGCAACAACATTGATGGTGTGATGGCAGCCCTCAACATCGTTCACGATCCAAATGAGTGGAGACTGTCCATTGATTCATCGAAGACGAGTCTTAAAGCTGTTTTACTGCATAATGGCAATGTTTTGCCATCAATTCCAGTTGGTCATGCAGTCCATATGAAGGAAACCTATGACAACATGAAACAACTTTTGAGGTGCATAAACTATGACCAACATCAGTGGCAGCTTTGTGGCGATTTGAAGGTTGTTGCTCTCTTGCTTGGTCTGCAGACTGGATACACAAAGTACTGCTGTTTTCTCTGCGAATGGGATAGTCGTGCAAGAGATTCCCACTACATCAAGAAAGATTGGCCACTCCGACAGTCATTGGAGCCTGGGAGGAAAAGTGTTCAGCATCCACCACTTGTTGAATCAAGGAAGATTTTGTTACCACCCTTACACATCAAGCTGGGTCTGATGAAGAACTTTGTCAAGGCCATTGACAAAACACAAGCAGCTTTCAAGTACCTCCGTGGAAAATTTCCAAGGTTAAGTGAAGCTAAGATAAAGGAAGGTGTCTTTGTTGGTCCTCAGATTCGTGAACTTCTTCGAGATGATGCATTTGACCATGCACTGCGTGGCAAGGAAAAGACGGCATGGAAAGCCTTCCAGTTAGTGGCAATAAATTTTCTTGGAAACAACAAGGCAGAGAACTACAGGTTGTTGGTGGAAAACCTCCTCAAGGCATACAAAAGCCTTGGTTGCAACATGTCACTAAAAATACATTTTTTGCACTCTCATCTAGATTTTTTTTTCCACCGAACTGCGGAGCAGTGAGCGACGAGCACGACGAGCGATTTCACCAGGACATTGCAACAATGGAGAAACGCTATCAGGGCAAATGGAGTCCATCAATGCTTGCAGACTATTGCTGGACAGTGACAAGAGATGCTCCATTTAATGAATACAAGAGACAAGCCAAGAAGCGCCGAGTAGACACTGAATAGGACTAAACTACGTACATAATAGTTTTTGCCTTTTGTTTCATAATAAATTTTATTTATATAACCCTTTTGCTGATTTTTAAAGTGTTACATAAACAGGACAGGTGAAATATTATCATGTAAAGCAACCATAAATACATGAAAAGACCTAGGTTTACAATTTATGATTAAAACTCTACTATCTACACAATATACATAGACATAAAATGTAAAAACTTAAATATCTTAGAAACAGTAGCCAATCAGTTGTTTTAATTGTCATATTTGAATTCAGCACATCAAAATACATAATAAATAGCACATTTTATCTCTGAAGCAGACGACTTCTCAAAAATTGTAGACCAGTGTAATAGTTACATTTAATTGTGTGGCATGAAAAGGCCCCAGTTAAAGCTCAGATTCCCATTGTGTTGGGCGTTCTACAGAGAGAGAGAGAGAGACATGGTCTCCACCCCTAAGAGACCTATTGTATAATATGAAGCAAGATACAAGTGTTCCTGATAAACAGTTGCAGCTCAGGGAGGACTTGAGTAACAAAACAATGAAGTCCCATAGTCACACAGATTAACTTTTGCACAGCTTGATAACTGTGAATGGTTCCAAATCATCCAAAGTTGTTGGGTCTTTTTAATACATAAAGTTGAAGATCCAAGGCCACTTATCACGGAGAAGAAAATAAATCTGCTTTTCAGTGAGACTGATTACACCAAAATCACCCAGAACAAGAGTCACCAACCATTTCAGACCCAAGATAACATTTCCCAAGCTTTTAGTCAAATGATGCCTAACTGAGCCATGCCCGCAGAAAGCAATGCCTCTGGTGAGATCTCCGAGCATGAAAGAGACTCATCTCCGGCTGTGCAGTCTAGAAGACTCCCAAATAGACTAACTAGATTGACTTGAGCAATGCCTCTCCATCATTTTAGTGTATATGAACTATGTCTTCCAAGTTTGTTTTATTCTAAGGGTAGGTCTATACTTACCTGCCGGGTCGACGCGTAGAGTTCGACTTCTCGGAGTTCGAACTATCGCGTCTAATCTAGACGCGATAGTTCGAACTCCAAACGCGCTCCCGTTGACTCCGGAACTCCACCACCGCGAACGGCGGTGGCGGAGTCGACGGGGGAGCCATGGACTTTGATCCCGTGGCGTCTGGACGGGTGAGTACTTCGAACTAAGGTAGTTCGACTTCAGCTACGCTATTCACGTAGCTGAAGTCGCGTACCTTAGTTCGACCCCCCACCCTAGGGTAGACCAGGCCTAAGTGTATCTTTAATAACTAAGTAGTTTGCTTATTCAGTAGCACAGCATGTATAGTAGATGCCTTCTGAAGAAGTTAGAATATATTAGAAGTTGAAGTTACATATCTGCCCTCCCGCTGTTTTTACAAAAGCAGGGGAGCTATACTGTTTCCCAAAGGGTGAATGATTGGGGCGTTGTACTGGGGTACCCTCATTGCAAGGGCGGCTCCTTGTGGCTGGATCTGGGGATTGGTTCTCATCTGGTCTGGGAGCCCTTTCCGTGGGCTGCTCGCACAGTGAACTCTCTGGGACTCAGTGTTCTCCCTGTCCATGACTTGGCCCTCCAGCCAGGTCACCATTTAGTCCTCCCCTTCTGGGGTGTCAGAGTCCCACTGGACAAACTGTCCACGTGCCGTGTCAGGCAGTCTGCTGGTCCACGTCCTGCTCCAGAGCCACTTTCCCAGTGGCTGGTGGGGGAAACTGGGCCACCTTCTACTCCAGGTTCCAGCCCAGGGACCCTGTGCTCAGCAGCCAAGGTCTACACAGTCTCAGTCCCTGCTGCTCTTTCCCTGGGCTTCTTCCTGCTCTGCCTTCCACAGGCTTTCTTCCCCACAACTCCTCTGGGTAAACCCCTTCCGCTAGGGACAGGAACCCACGGCTCTTGCTTCCCCCTGGGTTTCCTCCTACCTGCCTCTCTGTGCCCCGAGAGTGATTGCAGACTCTCTCCCTGCAGTCCCCTTTCTGCTGCAAACTTCCTGGCTTTATACCTTACCTGCCTTCTCCACCAGCGGGGTTTCATCAGCAATTAGTACTTTATCAATCAAGACTAACTCCCTTGCACGGGAACTCCCTTCTGTTTCTCTCCCTCAGCCTTTCCCTTTTCCTGCCTACTTTTACCTCTTTACATGTCCTAGTTCCCGACTGGAAAAACAGGCCCCCTTTTCCTGCTAGCACAACAGGTGGGACTCTGTGGGGCTGTCCTGCTTTCCTCCCTTCAGAACAAGCCTTCTTATTACAATATAGGCAGGGGCATTCGTTTTGCAGATGTTCCCTCCTCCCACAGGCATAACACTTTCTTGGCCAGGCCTCTGATCTCCTAACCATGGAAACTCTTTTCTGTTCCTCGATACTGCGGCCTCTGCTAATTTCTGCCTGGAGGATCCTAAGCAAACATTGTTTCTGTTCTGCCAACTTTGCACAACTACATTTTCCATTGTCTCTGCTGGTTCTCTATGGGTATGTCTACACTGCAATTAAAAGCCCATGGCTGGCCCATGCCAGATGACTTGGGCTTGCAGGTCCTGGGCTAAGGGGCTGTTTAATTGTGGTGTAGATGTTGTGGCTTGGTCTGGAGCCTGGGCTCTAGGACCCTCCCCCCTTGTGGGGTCCCAGAACTCAGCTCCAGCCTGAGCCCGAACATCTACACTGCAGTGAAACAGCTCCTTAGCCCAAGTCAGCTAGCACACATCAGCCGTGGGTTTTTAATTGCAGTGTAGACATACCCTAAGACCTGCGTAAACAGTGCCTGGATCCCTTTTAGTTGTTTATCGACGGGCGAGGCTGCTCTGGGGTCCAACTTGGGGAGCTATACTTGTCTTCAGCAAAAAGGGCCTCTGCAAACTGCGGCTCCATTGTCTCTTTCCCTTCACTTTTCTCCCAGGGACAATCACCCTCCCCCTGAGTGGGGGTCTTGTAGAGTCCCTCACACTTCCCTTGTATCAGGAATGATTGTCATTGATTTAATCACTTCTGCATAGCCACTTCTCCACTGATTTGTAAGAGGGTGCACTCACTGCCAGGGCGCCCCCTTGTGGCTGGGTCTGGGGATAAGTTCTCACCCACTCTGGTGGCCCTTTCTATCAGTTGCTCACCAGTGTCCTCTCTCTCTGGAACGCAGGGTGCGCCTTCTTCGTGAGTCAGCCCTTCAGCCAGGCCACTATTTAGTCCTCCCCTTCGGGATGTCAGAGTCTCACTGGACAAACTGTCTGTATGCCACGTCAGTCCGTCTTCTGGTCTGTCCAGAGCCACTTTCCCAGTGGCTGGTGGGGGAAACTGGCCCACCTTCTACTCCAGGTTCCAGCCCTGGGACCCTGTCCTCAGCAGCCAAGGTCTACGCAGTCTCAGCTCTTGCTGCTCTTTCCCTGGGCTTCTTCCTGCTCTGCCTTCCACAGACTTTCTTCCCCACAACTCCTTTGGGTAAACCCCTTCCGCTAGGGACAGGATCCCAGGGCTCTTAGTTCCCCCTGGGTTTCCTCCTACCCACATCTCTGTGCCCAGAGAGCAACTGCAAACTCTCTCTCTGGAGCCCCCTTTCTTTCTTTTCCTTCTTCTCTTTTTTATGGTGAAGCCGACTTGACTGAATAGTTTATAGAAGCCACCAGCTATAATCCCTCATTTCTTAGAAGTTTCTATCTTCCCACTCTGCCCTGTGTCTTTCAGGTAATGTAACAGCTATCTTTGTGTCTATTTATTTGAAAAAGATTTTTAAGCCATTACGGCCGGTTAGTACCCTAAACAAAAACACTTCATTAGTCCTATCCAGGCCCTGAAGTATGTCGTAGTCCTCAATTCCAGGGCACAATTCCAAAATTCTTCTTCCTCTCTTTTCATTAATCCAAATTTTTGCCATTCGTCTTTTCCATTTTTCTGTGCTGGGCTTTTGAACTTCCGCTACTCAAGGGCATTTCTATGTCCAGCCTTCCATTTCTTACAGCATTTTTAGCTGCTTTGTCCACTATTTCATTCCCTGTCATCCCAATATCCTCTGGGATCCAAGCTAATGCTACATTTGTGCCCATCTGTGCTAACTCTATTATTAGAAATATCATTTCATTGATTTAATCACTTCTGCATAGCCAGACACTCTTTTTTTATTGCCAGCCTGAGATTGAATCTGAAAAAATTACCGCTGTTGCTGGGGATTACATCCCAGATCCCAATTCCATGCTAGCATTATTGCTACTAGTTTGGCTGTCATGACATCTACATAGTCAGATATTCTTTTAGATGTAACTAATTCCCAGTTGTGATATACAATATGCTGTCCCTACTTTTCCTATTTTTTCTTTTTTGGACCCATCTGTATATATTTGACAAAACTGACGCTACTTTTCTCCTATATACTGATAACTTAAGGGTAAAAATGAAGGGTTTTTAAATAAATCTAAAACCACATTGCACATGCAACTTTCCGTCCATAACTAATTTTCCCATGACTAAAAGTTTTGACTTCGTTCAGATTTTCCTTGTCTCTTAACTCCTGTATCCACACTTTAATTTGAATGGCATGTGGAGTTCTAACATCATGTGCTATAGTTTACTTATCAAATTGGCGACGATCCTTGTAAATTTATTTAGTACTTTCATCATTGCAGTTCCCATTAACTTTGGCCCAGAATGTTAGGTCCGGTAGTTTCCTAACTAATGTTAGTTAGGAAATGTTAGTTTCCGGTAGTATAGAATGCATATAGATGTTATAATAAATGCACCACACTAAATTTGTAGTGCCTGGGTTTGTATTAATTCTAATTTAAGTTCTGATTTTGATATGACCCAAAAGCTTGGCAGCAGAGTCAATAACTGGTCTGATTAAGGCTCTGTTTACCATCATCAGTGTCTTCTAATCCACCACCCAATTAGTTCCAGCAAGACTTTTAAGCAGGTTAATCCTTCCTGCACATTTATCTTTATCATAATGTATATGACCTTTCCAACAAAGAAAATAGCAGAACGCCACTAGCCGTCACCTTCAGCCCCCAACTAAAACCTCTCCAGCGCATCATCAAAAATCTACAACCTATCCTGAAAGATGATCCCTCACTCTCACAGATCTTGGGAGACAGACCTGTCCTCACTTACAGACAGCCCCCCAACCTGAAGCAAATACTCACCAGCAATCACATACCACAGAACAAAAACACTAACCCAGGAACCTATCCTTGCAACAAAGCCCGATGACAACTCTGTCCACATATCTATTAAAGTGACATCATCATAGGACCTAATCACATCATCCATGCCATCAGGGGCTCATTCACCTGCACATCTACCAATGTGATATATGCTATCATGTGCCAACAATGCCCCTCTGCCATGTACATTGGCCAAACCGGACAGTCTCTATGCAAAAGAATAAATGGACACAAATCTGACATCAGGAATCATAACATTCAAAAACCAGTGGGAGAACACTTCAACCTCTCTAACCACTCCGTGACAGACTTGAAGATGGCAATTTTGCAACAGAAAAGCTTCAAAAACAGACTCCAACAAGAAACTGCTGAACTTGAATTAATATGCAAATTAGACACCATCAAGTTAAGTTTGAATAGAGACTGGGAATGGCTGAGCCATTACACACATTAAATCTATTTCCCCATGTTAAGTATTTTCACACCTCTTGTCAAACTGTCTGTAATGGGCCATCTTGATTATCACTACAAATGTTTTTTCTCTTAATTAATTAGCCTCTTGGAATTGGTAGGACAACTCCCATCTTTTCATGTTCTTTGTATGTCTATATATCTCCTCACTATATGTTCCATTCTATGCATCCGATAAAGTGGGCTGTAGCCCATGAAAGCTTATGCTCAAATAAATTTGTTAGTCTCTAAGGTGCCACAAGTACTCCTGTTCTTTTTGCTGATACAGACTAACACAGCTGCTACTCTGAAAACTTACTATCAAATATTACCCCTAAGAATTTGAACCTTTTAACTATGTCTATTTGTTCTCCATGCCTATACAGTTAACATTCCTTTGTAACTTTCCTTTTTTATAAAGATCAGTCCTTTGGTTTTAGCAATGGAAAACTTGAAACCCCAGTCAATCACACATAAGGCTTTGTTGATTCTCTTTTCTGCCATCTCAGTATTCCTGTTCCTTTCCCACAACGCACAATCACCTTCAAATAGAGTGACACCTATCCCAGTACTTACTTGTTTTGTGAGATCATTTATCATACTATTAAGCAAGATTGGGCTGATAACACTTCCCTATGATGTACTATTATTTATATTATATATATTCAACATAACTTTCCCAACTCTGACCTGCATGTCTTTTTACTCAAAAATTCACTATTCCACCCATATATTTCCCCCTTATCCCCAGTGCACCTACTTTGTACAATAACCCTTCCCTCCATAGCATGTCTTATGCCTTTTCAATATCTAGAAAGACAATTCTAATGAATCATTGTGCCTCATACTTTTTGGTATTTCAGTTTCTAAGGCTATGTCTACACTACACACCTTTCAGTGACAGCAGCGCCACTACAGACACACCGCTAAAAGGTGTGCAGTGTAGCCACTCTTTGTCGGCAGGAGAGCGCTCTCCCACTGACAAAAAACAGCTCTGTGTTCTTGGGGAACCAGGGCACAGTATCCAACCTGTCTGACTCATGAAGGATCCCCTACCCCGAGCCTCTGCTTGAACCAAAGCCGATCAGAAGAAAGACTTACAAAAAGCAATGAAAAGGCAGTGGGGGAGAGACCTAAACCCCTCTGGACAAGGGTGACAGGATTAAGGAAACTCCCATAGGCTCATTTGCATCAAAGATGGGACAGGGAGGCATCTCCATTAGCATACAGAATGGAGAACAGAGATTCCAAGGCAAGAACTGCACTGAATTATGGGACCAGAAAAGCAGGGGAGCACTGCATCCTGGGGGATCTCTGCTCCAGATGTTAATGAACCTACACCTGCACACAGCCAGCTCAGTAGTTATCAGACCAGTTCTAGTAATAAATCCTTTATTGGTATCCAAAATACTAAAGTTGCCTAAATGCATTGTGAGCTCCCTCCAAGGAACACCAGCCATAGCCAGGAATGATCAGTTCCCATTGTCCAGCCTGAACAAAACAACTTTGGCATACTCCCTTGAGCCATCAGTTTACCTATAAACAAATCTAGAGTTCTCCCTTGAACCACTCTTATTTCTCTACAAAAAACCCCTACCCACACTCAAGCAAGTGTTCTGATGCCTGGATCCAAAATCTGCATCAGGTCCATTGGGACGACTTCTTCTCCTGACTGATCATGCTGGGGGCTCTGCCTGTCTCCAGCGCTCTGAACCCTCAGCTACCACCACCACCACCACCTGGGAACCCCGATGGAGTCAAACTTCACGGAGTGGTGAGAACCCAGCTCTCTCTCTCGCTCTCTCTCTCATCTTCTGACCCTGACTTATCTGATCAGTTATAGTTTTCTAAACCTGACTTTTATAACCAAATTTATTAGATTTAATATTATAACTGTTTTGTTTGTTTGGCTCCCCTTGTATGGTTATTACCTGGCAATAAATAACTTTCATGGTTAAGCTGGTTGCTTCTCTCTCTCTCTCTCTCCCCTCATGAGTGTTTTTTGGCTTCCCCATTTGCTCTGCAGCAACACTCCTTGTACCTAAGCTAAAGATCCCTCCAGCGCCCAAAAATTCTCTGGGGTTTGCTCATCAAGTGGGTTACTACCAGAACAATTGTAACATGAAAGTGGGGATAGGGACATGCTGAACCTGGGACATATGAGGGTGACAGATTGGAAATGCTGCTTGACCCAGCCTACTGAGTCCAGGGACATATAAGGGGTCAGCTTGGGAGTGCTGATTAACCCAGGGGGGGTATAGGGGGGAGAGAGAGAGAGAGAGAGAGATTCTGGGGCTGGAAGAACCCAGCTCTGGGGAACCTAGGTCCTGCAGGATAGCTCCATTGGGAGGGAATGTGCAGAAGGGAGAAGTAGAGCTCCATATGAGAACACAGGTGACACAAGCACTACGTTGATAGAATTACAGAACACCCCCCCCCCCAGCTCCCAGAAGAGTAACTCTAATAAATGAGCATACCCCAAAGTAACAGGCAAATCTGGTAACAACTCACAATGAGTAGCAGGCAGTAGCTTTGTCGGCAGGCAAGCTCTCCCAGCGACAAAGCACTGTTCACACCAGCGCTTTTCGTCTGTAAAACTTTTGTTGTTCAGGGCAGTGTTTTTTTTCCTGCGCCCCTGAATGACAAAAGTTTTACTGACAAAAGTCCACTGTAGACAAAGCAATATGATCAGTGCTGCATTTTCCTCTCCTAAAACCACTCTGGACCTCATCTATAATGCCATTGTTTCCCAGATAGGAAACCAGTCTTTAATTCACCTTCTCTCCATAATTTTACCCAGAGAGGAAGTAAGGACAACTGGTCTATATGCATCCACTTTCATGGCATAGTTTGCCTGGTTTCCATATTGGAATTACTACTGCATGTTTATGCCCTACTGGTCATGGCAGGGGGGTGGGGAACAATCAAAAGGGGAGGACACGTGATCACCCCACATGTCTCATCCCCCGCCCTGCACCCAGCCCAGGGCCATCACATTCTCCCCACCCCACACTACCATTGTGCTGGGAAAGTGCCAGGGCACCCTTCGCAGATGACTCCTCGCGTGCGGTGTGCAGGCACTGGTGTGACATTCAGGAGAACTGGGTTGCAATATGCCCTAGGGAGGCAGCCCGTGTGGGGTGCAGTGATCACTCAGTGTGTAGGGAGCTTGCTGGAGCTCTGCTTTATTCCGTGTTCAGTTCCAACCGGCTGTGCATAATGATAAGACCTTCTCAGTGCCCTGTCCATCCTGTCCAGAGCCCTCGGGCTTTGTGCATTTCTCAGACTAGAATCTCCTTCATAAGCTCTTTAAATAGGTGAGAGTCACATGGAGTAGCCCAGTACTCAGCCAGCAGTACCATTAATGGCAACGAGAATACGCACAGAGTAATGTGTTACTCAGTAAGGGTCACGGTGGCAAACTCTGCCCCCAAATGAACATTACTTCCTGTACACAGAGTCAGTGCTGTTCCTGGCACCCCGCAGAGCAATCCCATGGATGTGCAAATAGCAAAGCATGATTGTGATAGGCCTTAAAAACCTCTAAGGATGGAGACAATCTAGCCAGCTTTCTATTCACCTTATAGTCCATTCATCCAATCCATACTTGTTTAACTTGCTGGCAAGAACTTGCCCTTGGTGTTGACTGTTCCTGATCATTTTCCTCTCCTCCAAGTGCTTCAAAATGGATTCCTTGAAGACTTGCTTCATGATTTTTCCAGGGACTGAGGTGAGGCTGACTGGTCTGTAGTTCCCCGGATTCTCCTTCTTCCCTTTTTTAAAGATGAGCACTATATTTGCCTTTTTCCAGTCATCTGAGACCTCCCCTGATTGCCATGAGTTTTCAGAGATAATGGCCAATGGCTCTGCAATCACAGCAGCCAACTCCCTCAGGACCGTCAAATGCATTAGATCCAGACCCATGGATTTGTGCATGTCCAGCTTTCTAAACAGTCGTTAGCCTGTTCTTTCACCACTGAGGGCTGCTCACCTCCTTCCCATACTGTGCTGCTCAGTGCAGCAGTCTGGGAGCTGACCTCCCTCTTCCAGTAAGGGTCCCACACGTTCCCTGACCTTCTTCTTGTTGCTAACATACCTGTAGAAACCCTTCCTGTTTCCCTTCACATCTCTTGCTAGCTGCAACTCCAACTGTCCTTTGGCCTTCCTGATTACACCCCTGCATGCTCAACCAATATTTTAGTCATCTATCCAAGTGTCCACTTCCTGTAAGCTTCCTTTTTGTGTTTAAGCTCACTGAAGATTTCTCTGTTAAGCCAAGTTGGTCACCTACCATATTTGCTATTCTTTCTGCACATCGGGATGGTTTCTTCCTGCACCCTCAATAAGGCTTCTTTAAAATACAGCCAGCTCTCCTGGACTCCTTTCCCTCTCATATTAGCCTCCCAGGGGATCCTTCCCATCTGTTCCCTGAGGGAATCAAAGCCTGCATTTCTGAAGTCCAGGGTCCGTATTCTGCTGCTCTCTTTTCTTCCTTTTGTCAGGATCCTGAACTCGACCATCTCATAGTCACTGCTGCCCAGGTTGCCACCCACTTCTACTTCCCCTACTAATTCTTCCCTGTTTGTGAGCAGCAGATCAAGAGGACCACAGCCCCTAGTTGGTTCCTCCAGCACTTGCACCAGGAAGTTGTCCCCAACACTCTCCAAAAACTTTCTGGATTGTCTGTGCATAGCTGTATTGCTCTACCAGCAGATGTCAGGGTGATTGAACTCCCCCATGAGAACCAGGGCCTGTGATCTGGAAACTTCTGCTAGTTGTCCAAAGAAAGTCTCGTCTACCTCCTCCTCCTGGTCTGGTGGTCTATAGCAGACGCCCACCATGACGTCACCCTTGTTGCTCTCACCTCTAAACTTAACCCAAAGACTCTCAACAGGCTTTTCTCCAGTTTCAAACTGAAGCGCTGAGCAATCATACTGCTCTCTTACATACAATGCAACTCCTCCATGTTTTCTTCCCTGCCTGTCCTTCCTGAACAGTTTATACCCATCCATGACAGTGCTCCAGACATGTGACTTACCCCACCAAGTCTCTGTTATTCCAGTCATAGTTCCTTGACTGTGCCATGACTTCCAATTTTTCCTGCTTGTTTCTCAGGCTTCTTGCATTCATGTACAGGCACCTAAGATAACTAGCCAATTGCCCTACTTCAGGGGTGGGCAAACTTTTTGCCCTGAGGGCCACACCTGGGAATAGAAATTTTATGGCGGGCCATGAATGCTCACAAAATTGGGGTTGGGGTGGGGAGAAGGTGGGGCCAGAAATGAGGAGTCCAGGGTGCAGGAGGGGGCTCTGGGCTGGGGTTGGGGGGTGGAGTACAGGGTGGGGTGAGGGCTGCAGCTGGGGGTGAGGGCTTTGTGCTGGGGCTGGTGATGAGAATTTTGGGGTGTAGGAGGGTGCTCCGGGCTGGGATCAAGGGGTTTCGAGGGCGGAAGGGAGATCAGGGATGGGGCAGGGTTTTGAGTGCCGGAAGAGGCTCAGGGGTGCAGGCTCTGGAAGGCGCTTACCTCAAGCAGCTCCTGGAAGTAACTGCACATCTCTTCTCCGGCTCCTATGTGAAGGTGCGGCCAGGTGGCTGTGCACGCAGCTCTGTCCGCAAGCACCGCCCCTGCAGCTCCAATTGGTTGTAGTTCCTGGCCAATGGGAGCTGCTGTGTGCAGAGCTTGGGGCGGGGGCAGTGTGCAGAGTGGAGCCCCCTGGTTGCCCCTATTCATAGGAGCCAGATGACGGGCCATGCCACTACTTCCGGGAGCCGTGTGGAGTGGCCCCCCAACCCTGCTCCCCACTGGAGCGCCGGTGTGGGACAAGTCCCAGACCCTGCTCCCCCGCGGGAGCTCAAGGGCCGGACTAAAATGGCTGGCAGGCTGGATGCGAGCTGCGTGCAGTAGTTTGCCCATCCATGCCCTATTTTCTCAGTATGAATCAGGAGGCCTCCCCTGTTGCACCCTCCTTTCTGTGTTTCCTCCCGGTATCCCACTTACCTGTGGAGTTAGGTCACCATCCCCCGGCGAACCTAGTTTAAAGCCCTCCTCACTAGGTTAGCAAGCAGGGAAGTTCTATGGCCCATGATATACAGGAGATCAGATTAGATGAGTACAATGGTCCCATCTAGCTTTGGAATCTATGAACCTCTGAAAAACGGCTCTTACCTGACAGATATTCCATATTTGCAACATTGACACTGTCAAAACCAGCTACAAAAGCACTGTTAAACAGTAGCCACATGGAGGTTTTTACCAGTATAACTATACTGGTTTAACTATAGCAGTAGAGCGGAGTTAAATTTGTTGGATGAAGGCATTTTTTTCTTTTTTACAAAAAACCATAATTGGATCAATTGCAGCATCTAGCAAATTTGTGTCAAATTTGCCAAATTGTTTCAGCTGAAAAAGAAAAGAGGAAAAATTCAGGAAAAAGTCAAAATGTTTTAATTTTTTCAGTTCAAAATGACATTTCATTTAGAATTTTACTTCCATTTTATTAATAAAAAAAGTAAAAAAACGAAAAACCACACAAATGGAACAAAACATTTTGTTTTATGTCAAATAAAACATTTTGTTTGACCTGAAATGATTTTTTTTCCTGTTTTTGCTTAGGTCAACCTGAAACAAATATTTTATTTTATTTTTTTGTTAGTTTTTGCCTTGGCCACATAATTGAAAAAAAAATCAGTTATTTGCACAACTCTACATACCGGTACCAGTATCATTATATCAGTATAACTAGTAAAACTTTCCTATGTAGACAACGCCGTAGGCTGCTATTCATGTATCCAATGTTAGCTACTCTTCTTGAGGGGACAGAAGAGCCCCTCATCAAGATTACAGTGAAAAACTGAGAAAGAGGAAGGGGCTATTGGTTCCAGTTTCTCTGTGTTTTATGAACGATGCAGAGCCAATAGGGAGTGCTGTCTGGCTTTTTAATATATTTATATTTTTGAGTCACAGTTAAAGTGCAGCTTCTACAGTTAAAGTGCAGCTCGCTGAGACCCCCCTACCTCCCCTTCATTCTCCACCAGCCAGACTGCAGTGGGGAGCTCAGAACCTCTTCCTTGCAGTGGGGTTCTGGGGCAGGGGCTTCTGCCCAGTGAGAAGTGGGGTCTTGGTGCTTCTCCCCCCAGGGTGTGTCTGCTGGGGCTCGGGGCGTCAGCAGGAATGGGGCTGAAACTTCTGAAGATTGTCATATGTGGCTCAGAGGGTCGGTAAGTTTGGCCTCCCCTGGTCTATGGGTTACAGTGGCTCACAAACTGAGTATGAGTCGTAAATATGATGTAGCTGCAAAAAAGGCTAATATAATAACTCCTCACTTAGGGTAAGAGTCCTTGGACAGAAGGAGCCCAAATTCTGGAAAAAAGAGAGATTGTCTGTTCTTGGTTAATTGCTGGAAAAGCTTCCACAGGGGGTAAGAACTCTTATGGGACTGTTAGATCCCTGATTCCCCCAATACCTTAAAAAAACAAAACAAAACCGAACTGAAAGCTACAGTTGCCTGATGGGGCAGAGCTCTGCAGTGGTTCTAGTCATTGAGCAAGTGGAGGACAGAACCCCTCTGCAGTCCTGGTCACCTGGCCAGCAGTGAGTGCAGCAAAGTGGCAATCGGTCTCACCTACAGCTTGCAAGCAGACTGAGAGCTGCTGTGTGGACTATGGTGGAAGCAGAGAAGTTTACAGCATCCATCTACAGTTGCCTAAAGACTTTGGAGAGGTATCCCTGTCCTAGCTACTGAAACTGTTATAGCAGGAGGTGGTAGAGCAAGCAGGAATGGATTTGCCTATCAAAGGTGCCTAGATTGGATATAGAGGCCCAGATTACTGGGTGGGGATTTGAGCCAAAATTAAGCAAATTGTCGCGAATCGTCTAGAAATAAGGCACTGGCCCTTGCTGCTGCCGACGCCATTGGCCCAAGGGTTACAGTACTCAGTGCCATAGTTTTGGGGACGGTACACTGTACTCCTTGTACATAGCAAAGAGGCTTAGCTTTAAACTTTAAAGTTCTGCTTTAAGCATAAAACTCAATTCATTCTTAACTATGGAGTTACGACCTGGGAATCCTAGACCTACTGAAGTCAAGGTCAACCCCCCACTGATTTCGTATATGGCAGAGGGGCATTGCTGGCACACCTCTGCCATGTACATTGGCCAAACTGGGCAGTCTCTACATAAAAGAATAAATGGACACAAATCAGACGTCAAGAATTATAATATTCAAAAACCAGTCAGAGAACACTTCAATCTCCCTGGCCACTCGATTACAGACCTAAAAGTCGCAATATTACAACAAAAAAACTTCAAAACCAGACTCCAACGAGAGAGTGCTGAATTGGAATTAATTTGCAAATTGGACACCATCAAACTAGGCTTGAATAAAGACTGGGAGTGGATGGGCCATTACACAAAGTAAAACTATTTCCCCATGCTTCCCTCTCCCCCCCCGCCCCCAGCCCCACACAGTTCCTTACATCTCCTTGTCAATTGCTGGAAATGGGCCATTTTCATTACCACTACAAACAGTTCTTTTTCTCTCCTGCTGATAATAGCTCACCTTAACTGATCACTCTCCTTATAGTGCGTATGGGTAACACCCATTGTTTCATGTTCTCTGTGTGTATATATAGCTTCCTACTGTATTTTCCACTGCATGCATCTGATGAAGTGGGCTGTAGCGCACGAAAGCTTATGCTCAAATAAATTTGTTAGTCTCTAAGGTGCCACAAGTACTCCTGTTCTTTTTGCGGATACAGACTAACACGGCTGCTACTCTGAAACCTAAGTACTCTAATGCAATCTTTTTATCGTGAAAGTGCAATTTATGAATGTAGAATTTCTTTCTTACATAGCTGAACTCAAAACCAAAACAACGTAAAACTTTAGAGCAGTGGTGGGCAACCTGGGGCCCATGGGCCGCATGTGGCCCATCAGAGTAAGCTGATTGTGGGCCACGAGACATTTTGCTGACGTTGACTGGAGTCTGCAGGCATGGCCTCCTCGCTGGTCCCAGTGGCTGCGGTTCACCATTCCTGGCCAATGGGAGCTCTGGGAAGCAGCAGGCCACAGGGGATGGATCACTTGATGAGTACTTGTTCTGTTCATTTCCTCTGGGGCATCTGACATTGGCCACTGTTGGACGACTAGATACTGGGCTAGATGGATCTTTGGTCTGACCCAGTATGGCCATTCTTATGTAAATACCTTGCAACACCTGCTAAAACAGTGCTATGCGAATACCTGTTCTCACTTTCAGGTGACATTGTAAATAAAATGCGGGCATTATCATCTCCCATAAATGTAAACAAACTTGATTGTCTGAGCAATTGGCTGAACAAGAAGTAGGACTGAGTGGACTTGTAGGAGGTGAATTGAAAAATACTACTTCTTTTGTTTATCTTTTTTTTACAGTGCAAATATTTGTAATAAAAATAATAATATAAAGTGAGCACTGTACACTTTGTATTCTGTGTTGTAATTGAAATCAATATATTTGAAAATGTAGAAAAACATGCAAAATATTTATAATAAGTTTAAATTGGTGTTCTATTATTGTTTAACAGTCCAATTTCAACAGATTAATTGCGACTTTTTTTTTAATCTAGGGTATGGCTACACTGGCGATTTGCAGCGCTGGAAAGCCTCCACCAGCGCTGCAATTAGTAAGTGGCCACACCTGCAAGGCACTTCCAGTGCTGCAACTCCCTGGCTGCAGCGCTGGCCGTATACCTCACTCGGCATGGGGAATAAGGATTCCAGCGCTGGTGCTGCAGCGCTGGTCATCAAGTGTGGCCACACACCAGCGCTGTGATTGGCCTCCAGGGAATAAGGTGTATCCCAGAATGCTTTTATAAATTACTCTCTTTGTTTTGTTATGCAGCCTCTCTTTGTTTTGTTGTGAACGAGCTCCGATCGGAGCTCCGTTCTGTACCTGGCTGTAAACAATCAAATCAGGCAGGGAGAGTGAATGAAACAGAACGGAGCCGATCGCGGAGCTCCGTTTGAACTGCTTATCTATAAAAACAAACACTGATCACAGCAAACAGAAGCTATCTGTAGCTGGCTGTGAACGATCAAATGAGAGGCAGGGGAAACAGTGTTGGATGCAGGCTGTTAGGGTTCGCAAACATTTTGTGATTTTTCCAATCTCTCTCTTCCCCGTTCCCTGTCACAGTACACCACAGGGAGTGAGTGAAACAGAGGGGGGGGTCTGGGTTGGAGGCAGGCTGTTTGCAATTAGAGTTAAGACTAAGGGCTCATGAACATTTTGTGATTTTTCCAATCCAGGAAGCTAACACACAGTGTTGGCTCCAAAAATCCACACTCTCTATCTTCCCCGCTCCCTGTCACAGTACACCACCCTCCACCCCCCTCTTTTGAAAAGCACGTTGGTGCACTTGAATGCTGGGATAGCTGCCCATAATGCAGCACTCCTAACAGCGCTGCAAATGCTCCAAATGTGGCCACACACCAGCGCTGGTAGCTGTGAGTGTGGCCACACACCAGCGCTGCTCCTACACAGCTGGATGACCAGCGCTGCAAACTACCAGCGCTGCAAACCGTAAGTGTAGCCATACCCCTAGTCAATTTGTTTTGTGTTAACTGCATGCATTAACTGTGATTAATTGACATCCCTAGTGTGGCAGGGTGGACTAGTTCCGGAGGCCCCCTGCTGGAGGCCTTGCGGCCGTGCATCACCCTGCCCCAGAATAGGGCAGCGAGAAGTCCTCCAGGCAGCCTAGAGTGGCTGCAGAGGAACAACCAGTCAGAGGGGCTGATGGAGCAGCTACTCTAGGGCCAGAGGGGCCCTATATAAGACAAGCAGCAGAGCAGAGAAGTCAGTTGCTGGCTAGAGCACGAGGAGAGAAGATGAGGTGAGTTGCTGGCTGGAAGAGCAGCAGTACTGAGGGCAGGTCTCCTTGGAGTGCTCACTGCAGACAGGACTGAAGCCCAGGGAAGGCTGCTGAAGACCAAGTGCCAGGCTGGTGGGAAGAGCAGCAGGACCAGCGGAAGGTCAGTGCGGGCAGGCTGAGCCCAGGGGAACTGAGCACAGAACCTGGCCATGCCAGCAAGGATACCAAGATGGGCCCCAGCTTGGTGGTTGCAGAAGGTAGTGCCTCTGGGAGAAGCCTTAGACCTACGGCCCCATACCAGGGCTGAGCTAAGAACTTGGACTTTAAACCCTGGAAGGGGAGACAGTGTATGTGGCTCGGCTGAAGGACTGAGTTGCTGAAGACTTGCTGAGAGAACCATTGGCTGGGGGCGGGGGATGGGGGAGAGGTGCTGACCCCGTTACACCGAGTTTAAAATGTTACTATATGCTGGTAAACTTTACTGCATTGGAGGCAATGTGTTCCATTCGTGGAGCAGGAAGTCCTCTGCATTAGTCAGTAGCACCCTAATGAAAGACTAGTCTTAAGGGAGTCCAAAGGGAATCCGGTCTCATCCATGACAGGAAAATGTCAGCTGCAACCAGGGAGTACCCAAAAGAGTAGGGATGAACAGAGCGATCCGTAAAAGCCCAGATGGAAACACACAACTTAAAGGGGTGAGGGAAACCACTCCTCCTGCCAAAAAGAATTTTGGGGTTTTTACATTGTGTGGGGTTTTTTGTTTTTCCAGAGTAAAATCTAAATTCTCTTTCCAGCTGAAAGCACCAACCATCCTTAGTAAGTTTTTGTGCGTCCAGAAAAAACAAAAGTTTTCTTTGCAACTAAGTTTTTACTTTAAATGTGGTAATTATTACCGTGATTTATCATTTGTATTAGGATAGTACCTGGAGGTCTCTTTGTGCTGGGCACTGTACAGATAGATACACAGTAAAAGACCGTCCTGGCCCTGAAGAGTTTACATTCTAAACAGGCAAGGCAGACACAGTGGGACAAAGGAAATATTATCATCATCTTTCATAGAATCTCAGAGTTGGAAGGGACCTCAGGAGATCATCTAGTCCAACCCCCTGCTCAAACCAGGACCAATCCCCAGACAGACTTTTGCCCCAGATCCCTAAATGGCCCCCTCAAGGATTGACCTCACAACCCTGGTTTTAGCAGGCCAATACTCAAACCACTGAGGTATCTCCATGTTACAGTTTGATAACGGTCTATTCCATTTCTCCAGGCTGTGTGGTCTGTGGGCGAACAGGTGACTTGGCTGAAGTGCTGATGTGCGCTGGCTAGTCTCTGCTTCCTGCAGCCTAGACAGGGCTATGGGAAACTAAGTGTAAATTAGCTGCTTTCCTTTGGGAACAAGAGGCTTTTAGGTTAAAAACAATTTTTTTGTCTGAACTATTCATAATATAGCCAAGCAGCGAATGTGATCTGCTCCCTACCTTACATCACAATTTACTCTGCAATTCCCCAAGCAAAATAACCACACCCTCATCCCTTGACTTCTAGTCACACAGCCCAAATCTCCTTTCTCACATTAACATAGAGCGTGTACTTGAGATGAGGCGCCAGAAGCAAGCAATTTTCAAGAACTAAAGAGACAGGAAGTAATAAACATTAAAGAATAAAAGATTCCTCTTTTTATTAACATAATTTTACTATTTTGTATACAATACACAGATTATAACAATCCTTTGCAAGGGCAAATTACAGGGTTATTGTGCACAAAACACAATATTTTGAGACAATTTAGTGGCAATTCCTCCCATAGTCGCTTGACTCTAACATAAGAGGTTTCTATTCCAAAGAAACTGTGTTAACACTTTTCTGGGCTGAAAGTGAAAGGAACGTATGTAATGGAGGAAGGAAGATGTCGTGTACAGACATAGCATAATATCTCTTTAAATAGTTTGTGAGCCTTTTTGTTCCATTCCTCGTGTTCAGGTTTTTTAGAAGTTGCCAGAACCCAACCAGAGCAGCAATGTGAACATGGAGGAATTCCTGGCATGTTGCGTATTTCCAATAAACGTGTTTGGACCCCACTGTACACATGTGGTTCCTTCATCTTACGTTTGTGTCAAGAGAAAAAGATAAGATCAGAACTGGAATTACACTAAACTATAAAGTACATATTGGGCAAGATCCTCAGCTGGCGTAAACAGGCATAGCTCCATTGAAGTCACTTTAGATCAGTGGAAGATGTGATCCATTTTTGTTTACCAAATCTCCAGAAATAATGCAAGTAAATCTCTGTCGATAACATTGTCTGCAGCATGTACAAGCAAATGTGAAGTGTTTTCCAAAACTGCTTCTCAGAGAAGGCATTGGCCTGGCCCTGAAGGGAATACACAGGAAAAGTGCTAGAAAACCAAACCACACCCTGCTGGCTCAGAGCACCGAGTTTCCCATTTGAACAGCCGCAATAAGCTCATATTGTGTGTTGCAATGACAAGTCTGCCAGGCTCTTGATACCTGCATGTAATCACACTATCTTTAGCATTCCGTTACACATTTGCTATGTGTACCGACACGTGACAGGGATCTACACAGTGCTGACGGGTAAACAGCCAATAGTGCTGATAGCATCATTTGATCTCAAGGAGACTGGTAAAGAATGAAGCAGACATAACACTAAGGCCAGGCCTAAACTACAGGCCTATATAGGTATAACTATGTCACTCAGGAGTGTGAAAAATCCACACCCCCCAGCGACATAGTTATACTGACCTAATGCCTGTGTAGACAGCACTATGTCATCAGAGCTTCTCCCACCAATACAGCTATCGCCTCTCAGGGAGGTGGATTAACTATGCCGACAGGAGAAGCTCTCCCGCCAGAAAAGGAGCATCTTTCAGTTAAGCACTACCGCCTTCCTAAAATATATGAGGAGAACTTTGCAAAACACTGTACTTATCTTGGGACAGCCTGGATCTGGTAGGGGTGTGGAGTGAGTGTCGCAGCAAAGCGTCCAACCTCTCGAGGCCTGGCCTGGCCCTCAGGGAGACGGAAGGTGAAATGCTGCAGGAGGCTGGTGAAGAAAAGGAAGAGCTCCATCCTGGCCAGTTGTTCCCCCAGGCAAACACGACGACCTGCAAGCGTGGGAGTGAGAAAAGAGGGAGGAGGCAGAGAGGAGGAGGATACACCACCACATGTAAATGACTAGTCACTGAAGGAGTAAGACCCTTACTGCACACCCACAGGTTGGAGTGAGCAGAGAATCTGCCTCCATATGCAGCAGATGGTGAGTCTCCCTATTCCCAGACCCTGTGTGAACAGGAACAACTAGGAAATATTTCTCCAGACCAATCAATGTTCTATTTAATCCAATTCCCTGTCTCTGATTGTAGCCAGCACCAGAAGCTTCAGTGGAAATTATAAAACCAAGGACTATGTCCGTTGATTTGGCCTAATGAGCCTGACTCAAAAGGGTCAGAGACACTCTAATACTAAATCCTCAGCTGGTTAAATTGCCCTAACTCCATTGACGTAAAAAGATCTATGGTAATTTACACCAGTTGAAGATCTGTCCCATATACTCTTCATGGAATTCTTCCCTTCTAGAATCGAAATAGGCAAATAAATGCCTTTAGATAGAGAAATCTGAGGTGGAACAACATGCCCATGCTACCAGGCAGGAGATTCTGGTTCAAGGGCGATCTGGCGACATTGGTTTCCTGGACTTGAGGCAAATACAAGTGGTGCATCTTCACCAATGACCCATGTCAGGCTAAACCACTGCAGCAAGCCTTTGCAGTACATGTACAAACAGGATCACCTCACTGCCAGCCTGAAAGACTTCACTGGTGCCATATCTACTCCCATAGCCACTGCAAAATCCTTCTCTTGGTCGTCAGGAACCTTAATGACAACACTCCCATCTTCCTCTTTGGACTGTTCTCTTTGAAGTTAGTGAAATGAAACTTTGAAGTCTATGAGCTGATATCTGAAGTGAATGAGTTATGGGTCAGAACATGTTAGGAGCTGGGTGAAACCTTGTGCAACACAGGGCCGGAAAGGGTTACACAACTAGCCGGCTAATTGACCCAGATTCAACCTTTAGAAACATAGTAGTAGATAATGATTGTGTTTTTCTGCATTTATATATATATTGTCAACCTCTAACAATATAACTGAATGTCCTGTATTCTGTTCAGTCAGAGATCAAAAGGAGATGTTAACATATAGATGAACTGTGAATGTAGTAATAGCACTGTCTTCATTTCTCTTTGAAGTATGTAGTAAACTACCTGTAAATGGCAGGAAATGAACAGTTGCCTTCTGTTAATCCGTGCAGCTAATTACCAGCGGTGCTTAGGAAATAGAAGGTTACTCCAAGACCACTATTGGTCACCCAAGGACTGCACGCTGTCAAGAGGCTGCTGGACAACTATAAAAAGAACTCTAGGGTCCTGAGCCTGTTATCTCAGATCTGCTTAAGCTTCATCAGGGGTAGTTTGAGTCAAAACACTGAGGTCTCCAGCTCCATTCTGGATCACGCTGATATTGGATATTGGACTTTGGACTATAAACTGATGAACTGATTCTGGAAAGGACTCTGCAATTCTAGAGCCCACTCTCTCTACTATGAAACTGACCTAAGAATTTTGTTCATATCTGTATGTGTAATGATCTTTTAACCAATACACTCCCTCTTTTTTCTTTTTTAATAATTCTTAGTTTTGTTAATAAGAATGGGCTGTAAGCATGTATTTGGGTAAAATCTGAGATATTCATTAACCAGATGGTCAATGTGTCCGATCCTTTGGGATTGGTAAGCTTTTTATATGATGAACAATATTTTCAGTAATCTTCATCGTATCTGGAGACTTGGGTGTCGGGGTGGGAGCTCAAGGATGGGTTGCTTTAAGGGAACTGTATTTGGCTTCTGGGTAACCAGTAAGGTATTGCATTGTAGAAGCTGTTTTGTTGCTGGCTTGGTGAATCCGAGTATTACAATAACCATCACTTTTGGGGATTGTCTGCCCCATTCATTGCAGTTTACCCTAACTGAGCAATCTCAACATACCCCCACTCCCCTCCCAGTACCCCAGTCACACCTTGTTATGAGTTGACTCAAAACCTCATTCAAACTGATGTGTGAACGTGCCTGTCACTTAAGATAGTTGTAAGAAATACTTAAGGGGACACACCTAATACAAAGCCTAATGAAATCTGCCCAGAAACTAGCATCAGGTGGGTAGGGAGTTCCACTTGGTATTGTGACCAGGTTGGGGAGAGGGGGAGTGGAAGGGGGTTGCAAGTCTGTGAGAGAACACACAGAAACTGAGAACAGAGAAATTCACCCTTCACAATTTTTGTTGGCCTTTTCCAATCCCAATATAGCTTTTTTTGAGATGGGGTGACCACATCTGCACGTGGTATTCAAGATGTGGGCGTACCATGGATTTATATAGAGGCAATATGATATTTTCTGTTTTATTATCTATCCCTTTCTTAATGATTCCCAACATTGTTTGCTTTTTCTGACTGCCATAGTACATTGAGTGGAAGTTTTCAGAGAACTATCCACAATGACTCCAAGATCTTTCTTGAGTGGTAACAGCTAATTTAGACCCCATCATTTGATATGTATAGTTGGGATTATGCTTTCCAGTGTGCATTACTTTGCATTAATCAACATTAAATTTCACCTTCCATTTGGTTGCCCAGTCACCCAGTTCTGAGAGAGCCTTTGGTAGCTCTTCACAGTCTGCCTGGGACTTAACTATCTTGAGTAGTTTTGTCTTATCTGCAGATCTGGAGTCTGTTTACCCCTTTTTCCAGATCATTTATGAATATGTTGAATAGGACTGGTCCCCGTACAGACCCCTGGGAGACATCACTATTTACCTCTCTTCATTCTGAAAACTGACCATTTATTCCTCCCCTTTGTTTCCTATCTTTTAACCAGTTACCGAGCCTTTGGTGAGGGACCTTTTCCACATGCTTGTTGACCTCCTCAAAGAATTCTAGTTTCAACTAGCCATTGAGATTGGAAAGGGGCAACACTATTATCTAGTGTAGCTGTGGAGCAAATAGGAAAGGTAGAGTGTTGTGCTTTGTGCTGCTAAGGTACAAATACAGAGCTAGCTAACAAAAGTCCATTCTTGAATTACGTGAGGCTCCCGGTGGGTGTGACTCTGTTTTAATGCATAGAGGAGCAAAGGATTGCCTTGATCCCATGTGCTGATGGCACCGCCCCATTTGGGGTTGTGAGCCATATTTTGGGAACCGCTGCTCCACACAGAGTGAAAGTCAGGCACTGACAAAGTGCAGGGAAGACTGATTGCACTGCAGTTTGGCACAAATGGAGGGTAGCTGCTCAATTACCTGTTTACCGACTAAAATAAAATCATAAAATGAAAAATAAAATTGGCTTTTAACCAAGGGTATGTCTACACTTTGAGCTGGAAGGTGCCATCTTGGACAGGATCATCCTCAGGGCGACCAGCCCCTCCCATTGCTCACGCTGCAGTGGCTACACTCCTACGTGCTATTGGCGAGTTAGTGTGGGTATGTGTACCCAACCTGGAACATAGACCCCCAGTCTGAAGTGTAGAGGTACCCGCTGAGCCAATACCTAGCTCAGCTTAGTACCAGGACACAGATAACCCCACCCCATTACTGCAGAGTATTTTGGAAATGCATTAATCGCTGCCTAACTTACCAACTCCTCTCTGTAACTGAACCATTGAAAGAAACCTAGAAAGCACCAACCACTGTGCTAAGTGTTCATGGATTTCTGGAGCTGATCTGGTCACTGGGAAAGGTCCTGTGGCAAAGCTATAACTGCTCAGTGCATAGACCCTTCTGTCTAAGCCCTCGTGTTTCCCACTGCTGGAACTCCGGGGCTGCACTGGTACTTGCCTGGCAGAGGCAGTGCCCCACCAGTTCAGGCATCCCACTACTGTTGATATGGTGACCTGAGAAGTTAGGACAGACCCTACAGCCCCTCACCAACCACAGTTGGCCTCCTTTGGTGTGTATCAGAGAATCACTATTTCCCTCTTCCCATCTCTCTGGTGAGTTGGGAGCATACGGGAGACTGGGAACATCCATCTCCCCTTTATCCCCTACTGATCCATGTACCCCAATGCAGTGGTCTCAGAGCCTCCAGTAACAAAGGGTTCCTTTGATCAGGGTGCCTTGCAACAGATAAAGTAGTATGTGCACACAACAATTTTGATCATGCTTTATGAGAAATCCTTAACTCTGATCTCATCCTTTTCTCAATAACACACACCTCACCTGTGTGCACACTGTTTCTAAACAGATTCCTGGGCTTGTAGTTAAGGTTTTCTGTTACAGTGCAGACGCGATTAATGTGTTGCATTCAGTATGTCCCTGTGTCTAATGGAGTATGAAGTAATTTCTCTGGGGAGATGCAGCCTGCTCATGAAGAACAGAGCCTAACGTGACAGATGGGTGTATCGGCTTAAGGGACAGAGGTCCTCCTTAACCTGGCAGTTCCTCGCTCCTCAGGGATTAAGTAGGTGGGTTTCTTACATAAGCAATTGGAATTGATTTTTAATAAGTTTATCTTCTATTTAAATAACTACAGCTGTAGAAGATGAGCAATGAATTAATTAAGATGAGGGTTGCCCAGCTTATTGCAGAGTATAGAATACAGGACTGCTTCCCTTTGGCCGAGTGGTTTACGTAGGTCCCTGGGGCAAGCTGCTCAGACTCTCAAGGCCTGACCCTAAATACAGTATTTCAAGGCCAGAGTTTCTGCGCTGGAGAAATAAAGAGAGGGAGTTATTATGCAGAGGTTGCGTAGAACAGGCCCAGCTCAGCACAGACTGCATTGATCTTCCCCTGGAGGAAGCTGCTCTCATGATGAGAGGGACATCTTGCTTTAGAGGAGACTCACTTTCTCATAACAGTAGTGGGTCACATCTCATGCACTGTGCCTCATTTCCACAGGGATGGCCTCTCCCAGTTGCTCCTCCCCTTGGATTTACCTGCTGAGAAAGGCAGGAAGGCCTCTCGCTTCACAAACTGCCCATCTGCATCCAGGAAGTGCTCCGGGTAGAACTGGTGCGGCTTTTCCCAAACCGTTTCATCCTTCAGCACCGAGGACAAGTTAGTGATGACTGTCGTCCCCTGACCCACCCCAGAGAAGAAACAGGGTACATAAGAATTGTCACATCAGAACAGGCCAGTCCCTCTGCATTCAATATCCCATCTCAATTAGTGGCCATTGTAGGATGCTTCAGAGGAAGGCACAGAACCCATCTCAGGTATCTAATTGTATAATCTTATAGCACAGTGGAGTGGGATGCTTTCAGGGGCCTAGGCTTCAGAGCACATGCTGTGCACTGGCTGTCGCCCTTGTACATTGCATGCTAGCTAGACTAAGAGTATGCAAGTGGTGTTTTCATGGTCTAATGAGGTTCATGAGGTGAAAATTGCTTCTACTCCCCAATTCCTTCAAATATTTTCTCAAGTTAATTTTAGCTCTAGTAAGAGTGTTCTGATTGAGAGACTCCGAACTACAGTTCTCATTGTTTTCACAGAAAAAGTAAGATCTTCCCCTTCTCACATGCCTTTGGCCTGAGCTACAGGAGCTTCCTCTAAGGGCAAAAGTGGAGTTTAGTATTGTATGGTTTTGGTCTCTTCAGTGAGACTGTCACCAGGGAAGGCAATAATTGCCCATCATTGTCTCTTGTCTACTTCGAACTGGACTGAGATGCACAGTGGCCTCTGAACAGCCTTCAGATAGAGTTTTAGTTGCTACTGTTTTGGATTTGAACTCTTGACCTAGCAGGTAGTTTCTATATCCCATTCCAAATTCCCTCCACACACTTAATCAGCATTAACTTTCTCAAAAAGAACAGGAGTACTTGTGGCATCTTAGAGACAAACAAATTTATTTGAGCATACGCCTTCGTGGACTATAGCCCACTTCATCGGATGCATAGAATGGAACATATAGTGAGCCCACGAAAGCTTATGCTGAAATAAATTTGTTAGTCTCTAAGGTGCCACAAGTACTCCTGTTCTTTTTGCGGATACAGACTAACACAGCTGCTACTCTGTCATTAACTTTCTCCACCTTCAAGCAGATGTACTGAATGTTATAAGGTGCCCAGGACAAACTTAGTCTCCCTTGTAATGATTGCAATCCTTAGTTGTATTTTAGCTCAATTCGTTGTTTTTTCAGATATCCAAAGGCTTGTTGAAGATGGAGCTAATCACATAAACAAGGCTCTCTCTGAGGCCCAAGCTCTTTCAACACTGCCCATTTGATAACTCGCCAATGGTTGTGTGATTCAGGGCCTGGTGCTCCACCCCCCTTTGCATGGAACCTTGGGGAGATTCACATATGGAATGTCTGCAGCTTTAGGACATAAGTCTACAAGGGGAGAAGATGTCTGCATCCCCTGCTGGCCACAGATACCTTTGGAATGAAGAAGCCTTGGAGCTCGGTGTCCCGGTATGTCATGTGAGGCACTCCAACAGGAAAGATATCCCCATAACGTTGAGTTTCATAGATCACAGCATTGGTATAAGGCATGTTCGCTAGGTCCTCCATCTGGGGTGACCTGTCCCTGCCAATCACCTTATCAATTTCCTCGTGGACTTTACCTGGAAAAAGACACTTTACATCCTCCTCAATATAACATAATCATGTACATCAACACTGCAGAAATGCAGAACCTGCAGATTTATCCTTAAGCTTTAAACACTGGGGGGGGCGGGGCTTGTATGTCTTTTTGTACAGCGCTGGGTTTATATTCTGTGAGTTTGTTAGCCACCTTCCTATCAATCACTGAGCAGTTTACAAGTGAATCATCTCTAGGAAGTGGGTGCTCTAAGTGTCTGGGAGGGGGCTGGTGACTGGGGCACTTGTTCAAGGGTCAGGAATGATACCCAGCAGTGGGGAGAGGGTGTGGACCAACTTCTGATTTCTCTCACCTCCACACAACCAGAAAGCCTCTTTGATACCCCAGACATGCACTGCTCTGCTTCCCAACTAATTCCTGACCTTACAATCAGGTCTTGTATGTTTCTTGAAAGTACCTGAAAGCAAGAGTGCAAGGGAGGCAGAGTTTAGCTGGTTGGGGGTGAGGGGCAAAGTGAGCCCCATAGACAGTGGGAAAGAGAGGAATGCAGAATTAGGCACTGAAGGAGAGCACTCATCTTCTGATACACAGCCCAACTTACATAGTCATCCTCTGTGCTATGGGCTAATAAGCTCATTGTTAGAGACATTCCACCTTCTTCATACTGTATTTGACCCACTTGTGCCTCCGGCATTAGCACATTTAAGCAGGTTAGCATTTATCCCTATGGAGACCCTAAGAGAAGGAAGAGTTACCAAGTAGCTACGAGGGTCTCAGAGTGCACTTGTCATGAAGAAAAGTGGTGAGCGCTCCCTCTGACACTGAAATCTTGAACAGGGGCTTGCTCTCTCCCTTCTCCCTTGCCACAGGTCTTTGCTCTCCCTCTCAGAGAGTTTTCCAGTGGAATTATTCTCCCAATCACTGCTGTGACTGCTGCCTCGGCAGCGTCATATGCCCAGAACACAAAAGTGACAGCAGATGCTAAGAAGTTCTCAGTGGAAGATGCAGGGTTGGGAGAACCGGTCACATCTCCACCAGTCCTCTTGCTTACACTGGATGTCAGGATGGAGAAGCATGTACAGCAATGCCCAGCGCAGGGTGGTGGAGGTGGTCTCAGTGCCAGCGGTAAACAAGTCAACTGTTACCATACGAAGGTTGTTGTCATTGAAACTGCTCCCCGCATGCTCTTTGGCCTGAAGGGAACAAAAGAGAGCGTGATTTGACCTTAGATTTTTGCTGGGGAGAGAGGAGCAGACGGGTAGATAGTGGTAATTCATATTCTCAGACTGAAAGGTTGAATCGTTTGCAGAGTGCAGCAAAACACATGCATATGACAACACACGCCATAAAGGCTCCTTGGTCACATACATTTCAAAGTAATAATTTGTCCCACACATCATGGACTTTAGCAGGAAAAAAGCTCAGGACCTTCTGCTCCAAAAATACAAGGTATGTCTACACTGCAATATAAGCCCAGGGTTAGCGGCACTTGACTCAGCTGACCCTGGGCTAGAGAACCCAGAGCTTGAGCATCTACACTGGGGTAGTCAATAGGTGGATGGCAGGCCAAATCTGGACTGCTAGATGCTTTTGAACAGACCCTTTTAATTTACTTATTATTATTGTTTATTTTTCTCTGCAGTTGGGACCTTGCCGATACCCTGAGCAAGAAATTTGGACCTTGACGAACAATTATCAACTACCCCTGCAGAAGTCTACGTTGATTGTCAACCCTAGGTTAAGAATATTCTAGGACAGGCGTGAACCTCTGGATCCACACTGTAGCAGACAGAGCCGAGTGAAACCAACCATATCCCAGACTCCCTAACACCCTCCCAGAATGTGGCCGCTCTAGCCTTGACTGTGGGAAAGCTTTACTGCCCACCCTGCATGTTACAGGAAGTTTGACCAGCCTGACAACACTGCCTGCCGAGCAACATGGAAGAGGCCCCTATTCAAGAACTTTTCTTGCTTGCGCTGTCCCGCCTGTGTCAGAAATGGGGCAGAGTTTCCATGAGGTGCTGGTGGACATTTCAGCCGCACTTTCTAACCCACCAAAGTCCAGGGGTTCTGGAATAATTTTTATAGTGGGGGCGCTGATGATGGAAACCATGTATTTGGTGTTTGTTATTACTAATTCAAGCCAGCGGTTGTGGCCAGTTCCAGTTCCAGCACCACTAAGGCACCTGAAAGAGCTTATGGTGGTGGAGGAAGAGTACCCGGGCGCAGCAGACTCACACTGGCTGATGGTGCTCAGTAAACTCAGCATATGCACTGGAAACTCTGCGCATAGTCTCTTACCACCAGAGTTAAAGGAGAGTCTCCAGTCAGTCTTAGAGATTTGTGCCTCTGCAACTGCAAGAGGTTAGTGTGATCACTCACACTTGATCAGCTCAGAAATTCCATGTAGTAGCATAAAGGTTTCTTATCTAGATTTTCTCAGAGCAATTTTATAAATTTGGACAAAGACTTCACATGGGCAATAACTAATATGCTATTTAAAAGCCAATTAAAATGTAATTTGCTTTGTTTGCGACTCAGAACAAGAAGTTGACATTTAGAAACTTCCCACAAAATGAACGTTTTTTAAAAAAGGTTTCAGGTTAATCAACATTTTAAAAATACTATAAAATAAAACAAACCATAAAATAAGTGAAAAATCGAAATGTGCTGTTCTGACAACCTCAAAACAGAATGTTCAAGCCTATCAAAATGTTTCATTTTGATTTTTTCTAAATGAAATTTTGTCAAAAGTGACATGTTTCATTGTTTCAATTTTGCAACCAGCTGTTCTAGAAAGATATAAAAACAGATCAGGTTTTTGTTCTGGAACATGTTTCCAGCCAGGAATTCCCAGCAGCCTGCCTTTGAACGAAGCTGTGACTTGGAAGGATGAAGGAAGTCTTCTCTGTGACCTTTGCCAAAACGATTAAAAATGTCTCTAAACTGTACATGGTCGGCTTATGACAGGGCTGTTCCATGGCCAAGAGAGCTAAGGAGCCAGGTACAGCACCCACTAGAGTGGGGCACTGCCTCAGTGCAAAGTTCCAACTATCAGCCTATTCTTCAGCTGATTTCTGAGCATGAGCTCATTAGACTCACTAGATAAGGGAAAACCAGAAGAAATAGAACTGTGAGCTGTTCATAGCAGTTCTATTAGCAAAAGGATTTTGCTTGTAAACTTTACAACAAGGGAGAAGGGAAGCTAAAAGGGAGTGTTCCCATCACTAATATCTTCACGGAGCCAACGAGATTTGCACCTGCTGTTCTCCTCCTACCTTCTCTATCTCCTGTAGAAAAGCATCAGTGAAGTCTCTCGTGTGGGTAGGATTCCAGGTCGTCCTGTGCTCCTTCACAAGCTCATCTGTGAAGTCCAGGACCTCCTTTTGGGCTCGGAAGACGCTCTGTGGCACTCCAGGGATACGCAGCAGCCAAGGTACTACGATAAGGAGCTAAGATAACACAGTGAGAGAGAGAAAACAACAGCCCATGACTCCCAGAAAAGAATCACTAAACTACAATCTTACTGATCAATCAAATGGCAGCTTCTTACCGACCAAATCATACGTGATGAGTTACCTGGGGCAGGAATCCACCTTCTTCGTTCAGGGCCTGTTCAAAGAAATGCAGCAACCTCTGAAATTTCTTATTGTCATAGTCAAAGCGCTCACCATAGACAAGGGAGCAGATCACATTGCTAACTGCGTTGTTTATAAGAAAATGTGGATCAAAAGGACGACCTGAAAAACATACAGGACCAACCAAAGACATTAGGAGGCACAACATCATTGTAGCCTGCCCCTCACTGCAAGAACCTCTAACATTTCATGCATCCGATGAAGTGGGTATTCACCCACGAAAGGTCATGCTCCAAAACATCTGTCAGGGTATGGCTACACTGGCGAGTTGCAGCGCTGGTAGTTTGCAGCGCTGGTCGTCCAGCTGTGCAGGGCCAGCGCTGCAGTGTGGCCACACTGACAGCTACCAGCGCTGCAGTGTGGCCACATTGGCAGCATTTCCAGCGCTGTACTGAGAGGTGCATTGTGGGCAGCTATCCCACAGAGCACCTCATCCCGTTTTGGCGCCGTTTTGGCGCTGAGTATTGTGGGAAGGGGAAGGAAGTGTGTGGGTCATTCCGCTTCCTGTTCCAACGCCCCGTGGTGCATCGCTTCACTTCCCAGCAGTCACACTTTCGCCGTACACGTTTCTTGCCATTGTGAGTGCAGCACGCTGTGAAATGGAGCCTGAGCTGCTGAGGAATTTGCTGCTGACTGTCGCCAGCACATCACGTTTGGCAGTTGAGCTATTCCTTCAGCTCCAAAGTGACAGTGAGGATTCCGATGATGATATGGATTTGCCTAAAGCGGGTGACATGAAATTGCTTGTGGCGGTTACGGAAATGCTCAGCACCGTGGAACGCCGCTTTTGGGCTCGTGAGACAAGCAGTGAGTGGTGGGATCACATTGTCATGGAAGTCTGGGATGACGAGCAGTGGCTGCAGAACTTTCGTATGAGAAAAGCCACTTTCATGGGACTGTGTGCTGAGCTCGCCCCCACCCTGCGGCGCAAGGACACAAGATTGAGAGCTGCCCTGACGGTGGAAAAGCGGGTGGCTATTGCAATCTGGAAGCTGGCAACTCCCGACAGCTACCGGTCGGTTGGAAACCAGTTTGGAGTGGGAAAGTCGACCGTTGGAATCGTGTTGATGCAAGTTTGCAGGGCCATTAATCGCATCCTGCTAAGGAGAACCGTGACTGTGGGGAACGTGCAGGACACTGTGGATGGCTTTGCAGAAATGGGTTTCCCTAACTGTGGAGGGGCAATAGATGGGACGCATATTCCTATTCTGGCACCACCCCACCTAGCCTACGAGTACATTAATCGCAAGGGGTATTTCTCTATGGTTCTCCAGGCGCTTGTGGATCACCGTGGGCGTTTCACTGATATTTACACAGGCTGGCCTGGAAAAGTGCATGATGCACGCATCTTTCGGAACAGTGGCCTGTTCAGGAAGATGCAGGAAGGTACATTTTTCCCAGACCGAAAGATCACAGTAGGGGACGTTGAAATGCCCATTGTGATCCTTGGGGACCCCGCTTACCCATTAATGCCTTGGCTCATGAAACCCTATACAGGGAAGCTGGACAGGAGCCAGGACCGTTTCAACTACAGGCTGAGCCGATGCCGAATGACTGTGGAGTGTGCTTTTGGCCGTTTAAAGGGGCGCTGGCGGGTGCTTTATGGGAAGCTAGACTTGGGGGAAAGCAGCATCCCTGCGGTTGTATCCGCGTGCTGTACCCTCCATAATATTTGTGAAGGGAAGGGTGAAACATTCAGCCAGGCATGGAACAACGAGGTGCAAGTCCTGGAGGCTGAATTTGCACAGCCAGACAGCAGGGCTACTAGAGACGCCCACCACAGGGCAACAAGGATTAGGGATGCCTTGAGGGAGGAATTTGAGGCAGAAAGCCAACAGTAATGTTTTTTGCCTTGACCAGGAGTGACGTGCACTGGTTACAGTGCTTTTAAGTGCCTGTGTTTTCCTTGATGTTTGTTACCTGTGTTTTCATTGGGGTTTATCATCTTTCACTTTATGCAGTAATAAAAACTGTTTCATAATCAAAGAAATCATTTATTTAAAAAAAAGGAAGTACACGGGCAGGGGGGTTGGTTGTTGAACTGTACATTCATAGTTTTGCATATGTACTGCCAGGAGTGCTGTGCACCTCAGGATTGTACTGTTGCATGGTGATGGGGGTTGAGTGCAGAGGGTAAGGGTCGTAGTTCTCTGGGCTCATAGGTGACCGTACAGGTGTCGGGGGCAGCTGGTGATGGTGTAGGTAAGAACCTGGATGCTGGGGAATGGGACTTGGAGCTGACATTGGTGCATAGGGGAAAGAGGTTTGGGAGGGTGGGGGTTTTGCATGGTAGTGCTCTGCCTGCATTGCTACCAGTGACTGCATACAGTCTGTTTGGCGCGCAATGAGGTTTATAAGCTGCCTCGTGGTTTTCTTCTGCGTCAACGCCTTTCTCCTGCTTTCTGTTTCCCTCCAGTGCTGCATCTTTTCTCTCCATTTCTGCGCATTTTTATTCTCTGCTGCACACTGGTTCATAACTGCCTTGACCAAATCTTCTTTGCTTCTGTTCGGTTTCCTTCTCAGGTTCTGAAGCTTTCTTTCAGTCACTGATAAGACCGGCCCAGGACTACTCAAGGTCACTATAAAAATACAGCAAATGATACATTTTAAGAGAGCTTGCATTGTGTATAATCTGAAGTAAAAGTCTCACACAAGCATTCCTCAGACATTTCAGCAACTGCTAGAGAATTCACAGCCTCCCAGAAATGGTAATGGTAATTAACCCTGGGGTTCCTGCCTGCCGCGGTATGCTCGGGCAGGGGGCTTCAAGCTTCATGGCTACACTGCCTAGTTTTGGGCTTTGTTAAAGGCAGCACTGCCATGTCCCTCAGGAATTAACCCTGGGGTTCCTGCCTGCCGCGGTCTGCTCGAGCAGGGTGCTTCTTGCTTCATGGCTAGACTGCCTTGTGGAGGCCAAGAATTAATTAATAAAGGTTTGAAGGGATCTTAATGTATGTTAGCTAATTAGCAGAGGTTAAGCTGTTACCCTGTATCTGGTGCAGAGTGAATTGTGTGAAAAGTCGTTACGACCTTGTGAATTGCAGTCTTGTTTTCTGTTCTGGTATTGCAGACAAATAAGATAATGAATAGGCTTATGTATAAACAAATGCAAATGTTTACTTTTACTGTCTGCAAGTATGCTAACCATGGTCTGCTAGAAAGGTATAAAGATTGTTATGATTGTTTACTAATTGAGAGAGATCTGTCCAGGACAAGGGGCAACCCAGTTCCTGACACTCTCTCCCTCTTGTGTTCACTAGAGTATTATAATAAAGTATTTGTTTTTGCTGCACCTAAACCTAAACATAAGCGAGAACTGAGTTTTCTTCGACAATTTGGGGGCTCGTCCGGGATGGCAACGCCCACGGACACACAGACGGCTGCTACGGATCGTTCCCCTTCGAACCCCATGGCGCCACAATAGAGGTAAGAGACCTTTTGAAATCTCTATTGGGGTATCGGAGGAGGACTGTCTGTGGGGGACGTCTGTTTCTGTTGGGCTCACGCCATCTGAACTTTTGACTGTGCAGCAGGATCAAATGCAGAGTGGTATTGGGGAGAGGCCCCAATAAGGTTAGTTTATAGCAGTACTGGGAACTGCTGAGTTGGCCAACAGGTAATGCATAAGGTAATGCATTAGAATGCACCGGTGCTGAGGGGTTTTTACCGCCTCAAGAGGGGTTGTCATACCGCCTCATGGTATTGGTCCGGACCAGGTAACGATGCATCTTGGTTAAAAAAAATAAAAAAATAAAAGAAAAAAGAAAAAAAATTTTAAAAAGGTTAAAAAAGGGTTAAATAGAGGAAAGAGGCCTTGGTGTGTGTGTGTGTGTATACCGGTGTGAGTGTTTGTTGCTGGAAGACGCCCAGATTGCCCTGTGAAGCGATTGCTAATGATCAGGAGTAGTCTAACGCAAGCCCAGTAACTAGTGGATCTTTAGGAGATCCGACCCATGGTGGGCTGACTCAGCTTGGCATAGTCCGGCGAGGAAGCTGCCTGGGTCTAGGAGTGTGTGAACCCATCTTCCCTCCCTTTCCCTTCTGTGTGGGCTACTGACAATCTGATCGTCTCCCTGGAAGCAATTAGAGTATGTGGCTTTCTCTCCCAGAGATTAGCTGACGCTCTTTGCTGAAAGGGGGTGTACGAGGGTCGTAGTCTTTCTTGTGAGTCTCTCCTGTACGTGAGTGCCCTGTAGGGAGGGATTCTTAGATTCTGGTCCGCTAGCGTGGACAGGGACCCCTTCAGTTGGTGTGACTGGAACATGGGGGGGGAACAGTCTAAACTTTCCACTTTACCCCCTAAGGGTACCCCAGCATATTACATGTACGTACATTATGGTCCTAAAACCTGCAGGTATTTAAATGATTGGAATCTGTACACGCGTGAAAATTCATTTAAACAATGCCCATTAGAAGGTACCTTTGAGTTAGATAAACTTACATACCTCAAAGAATCCCTTAAATCACACACCTCTGCTGCGCAGTGCGAGCAGTTTCTGTCTTGGTGGGAGGAAGCAACAAAGAGACTCCATGAGTCTCGGGTGCGGAGTCTGAAGGACTCCCAGGAGAAATTAAAAACTGAAGTACAGGATTTAAAACTTAAATGTCAGACATCCAAATGTCTTCCTGCTTCAGTGCAGCCCTCTGCTTCTCTTTATCCTCAATTAGTTAAACCTGAAAGTGAGGAGGAGACTACAGAAGATATAGTGGATTTTTTTAGCAGCATTCCACAGCCGCAGCAGGTTTCCCCCTCGGCCCCCCCTTCTCGGGCTGTGCAGGCAGTAATTGTTTCGTCGCCGCAATTATCAACTGCACAAGTTGTTCATTCTCCTTCTTCGGAAGAATTATCTTCTTCCCTACTGACTGACACCAGTAGTCCGGTTAACCCTACTTCTGCTGATAACCATGCCGGCTACTTTCTTAGAAGCACGACACAGGCACTCCAGGCTCCTTTAAGGGACTTGCCTGGAGCTGGAGCGATAGGGGGGTTAGTTAAGGTACATGCCCCGTGGACACCTGGAGATCTTAGAAACTTGGTGAAAGAATTTCCTAAAATCAGGGAGGAGCCAGTAAAGTTTAGAGAAGAGCTCCAGACAGTGATTCAGTGCTATAATCCATCTTGGGCAGATATTAATCAACTTTTACGAGCTGTACTGCCCACCGAAGTTCAACAACGGCTTAACAGACAGGCAGCTTGGCCTGATACCGACCCTGGTATTGGGGATGCTTTGACAGAGGCTAGGAATCGTCTCTTGACCTCTATTTCAGAAGTTTGTCCTAAGAAAACAGATTGGACCAAGATTGCAAATTGTAAACAAAATAAGGGAGAATCACCTGCTGATTATCTTGATAGACTGACTAAGGTCTTTGAACAGCATTCGGGAATTACTGATCCAGCTGATAATGCCAGGGAAGCGGTAGGAGCTGCTTTTGTTCAGGGACTCTTGCCAAGAGTTCAGCAACCATTGAGAACTATTTGTATTGGCTGGCAAACTAAACCCCTTTCAGAATTGGTGACAGTTGCAAATCATTGTACAGCTTGCATAGACCAGAAGAAAGAAACTGGTGAAACAAAACTTATGGCTTTACAGTTACAAACTTATCAGAACAGGGGTCGTGGGGGAATGAGAAGAGGACGGGGAAGAGGTCGTGGGAGAGGTATGGGACGGGGTTCCTCATATCCTGCCCAGAATCCTGCCCCGACTGGGAGCACTGCATGCCACTTGTGTGGTCAGGAGGGACACTGGAGAAATGAGTGTCCAAATCGATTTGCTCAAAATCCTACTCAGTTCCCCAATCCTGAAGCACCTGTATTCTCCCCACAAGGAACCCCTTACTAGGACAGCCTGAGGGAACGTAACTGCATCATGAATCCTTTAATTTCTATTAATCAAGAAGGCCCATTTGTTGATTGTAATATTGCTGGTAAATCTGTTACTTGTCTTGTAGACACTGGGGCTAGTAGGTCTGCTCTGAGATCCTCGGAGTTTCCCTCTGTTCCTTTGTCCGCTTTGTCTGTTAATGCTGTGGGCATTTCAAACTGTCCTGTTTCGCATCCTGTCTCAGTACCCCTCGATATTTGTCTTGGCCCTCTAGAGGATAAACATTCCTTTCTACTCAGTTCTACTTCTCCTGTGAATTTGCTGGGAAGAGATCTGTTGTGTAAATTAGGTTGTACCATTTACTGTACACCAGATGGCGTATTCTTACAGGTTCCTGATGAGAATACTAACCTGGTGTTGGCTACACTCCATATATCCGAGCCAGCTGCGTCGAAGTCTCCACTCAGCCCTGACCTTGTGCATTTGTTGTCACAAGTGCCCCCCCATCTCTGGTCTCGTCATGCAAATGAAGTGGGACAGATTAGAACAGCCGAGCTGGTTAAGATTTTTGTGGACCCTGCTAAGCTTTTGCCAAGGATTCCACAGTACCCACTGCGTCCTGAAGCAGTGGCAGGCATAGCTCCGGTTATAGAATCTTTATTGCAACAGGGTATTATTGTTCCCACTATTAGTTCTTGTAATACTCCTATCTTTCCTGTAAAGAAGCCAGGAAGGAATACCTATCAGTTTGTTCAAGACCTTCGCGCTATTAATGCTGTGGTTTTGCCTTCTTTTCCAGTGGTTCCAAATCCAGCTACAATTCTTTCTTGTATTCCACCGTCAGCCACTTATTTCTCTGTTGTAGATTTGTGTTCAGCATTTTTTTCCATTCCAATTCACCCAGATAGTCAGTATTTGTTTGCCTTTACTTATAAAGGATGTCAGTATACCTGGACCAGGTTACCCCAAGGGTATACTGAATCTCCCTCCCTGTTTTCTCAGATCCTGAAGAAGGATCTGGATGATGTGGTTTTCCCTGGAAAATCAGTACTTATACAATATGTGGATGACCTTTTACTGGCGTCTTTCTCTTTTGACTCTTCTAAAACTGATACTCTGACTCTTTTAACTGCTTTAGCTGCCAAAGGTCACAAAGCATCCCGAGAAAAACTCCAACTATGTCAACCCAAGGTTCATTATCTTGGTCATGATATTTCTCATGGCAAGCGTCATTTATCAGACTCTCGTATTTCAGCTATTTTAAATATGCCTAGGCCTAGTACTGTTTCTCAAATGCGTACTTTTCTGGGCATGACTGGATATTGCAGGCAGTGGATTTTAGGTTATGCAACAGTGATTAAACCCTTACAGGATCTGACTAAGTCTGGTACCCCTGAACCTCTTCCTTGGCCCCCAGAGGCTGAGAGTGCTTTTGTTGCTATTAAACAGAGACTATCTACTGCTCCGGCCCTGGGACTTCCTGATTATACTAAACCGTTTACTCTTTTCTGTCATGAGCGTAATGGGTTTGCTTTGGCTGTACTAACGCAAAAGCACGGGGACAAACACCGTCCAATTGCCTACTACAGTACTGCCCTAGACGCTGTGGCTGTAGGATTTTCCCCTTGTTTACGGGCTGTAGCGGCAACGGCCCTTGCTGTTCAGTTATCTGAATCTATTGTATTGGGTTCTCCTTTGAGTGTGTGTGTTCCGCATGCTGTGGCTGCACTCTTGTTGAAATCTAGGACGCAGCATTTATCCGCTTCTCGTCTTATCAAATATGAACTGGTTTTGCTTTCTTCCTCTCATATTACTTTGGCTCGTTGCCCTGTTCTTAATCCAGCCTCTTTGTTGCCTGGGCCTGAAGATGGAACCCCACATGATTGTGTGTTTGTAACGTCTGTTCTTACTCGTCCTAGAGATGATTTACTGGATGTGCCTTTGCAGAATCCTGATCTCCTTTATTTTGTGGATGGCTCGTGCTTGCGAGATTCTAAGGGTAAATTAGTTGCTGGTTATGCTGTCTGCACTACCTGTGCTGTTGTTGAGAGTGCTTTCCTTTCTTCAGTGTTTTCCTCTCAAGTAGCTGAACTTGTGGCTTTGACTCGAGCTTGTGTTCTGGCTCGAGATCAAACGGTCACTATCTATACGGATTCTCGTTATGCTTTTGGAGTGGTTCATGATTTTGGATTGCTTTGGAAATATAGAGGCTTCCTTACATCCACTGGTTCTCCTATTAAGAATGGTTTTTATGTTTCTGCTCTTTTGGATGCTCTTTTGTTGCCTAAAGCTATAGCTGTTGTTAAATGTACTGCTCACAAGACCCCTCATGATGAAGTTACCCGTGGGAATGCTCTAGCTGACTCTGCAGCTAGGACAGCAGCTCTTTCTGCACCTCAGGCTGTACATTCCTGTGTACTGATAGAGCAGCCTTCACTGGCCTCCCTTGACGATCTGGCTAAGATCCAGGAGGCAGCATCAAGAACTGAGAAGCACTCTTGGAGTGCTGCTGGCTGCATTTTACATTCTGATAATCTTTGGCGTGCCCCGGATGGTCGCCTGGTGGCACCAAAGATGTTATTGCCCTATCTTGCTCGCATATACCATGGGATGGCACACGTGAGCAAAGGGGGGATGGTTGCTGCAGTTGCCCGAGATTGGTTTGCACCCATTTTCCCTTCTGTTGCCCATTCCTACTGTCAACACTGTGTGATTTGTCAACAACACAACATTGGTAAAGCTGTTAAAGCTATGCGAGCAGCCCACCCTCCTCCTTGGGGACCTTTTGTAAATATTCAGATTGATTTTATTCAAATGTCTAAATGTTGTGGTTATGAATATGTATTAGTTTTAGTTGATGTATTTACCAATTGGGTTGAAGCTTTTCCCTGCAGGAAGGCAGATGCCAGGACTGTTGTGAAACTTCTGCTTAAGGATTTTGTCCCTCGTTTTGGCATTCCTGTGAGTATCAACAGTGATCGTGGAACTCACTTTACTGGACAGATTGTAAAGGAGTTATGTACAACTTTGCAGATCCAACACAACCTTCACTGCCCCCATCACCCACAATCTGCTGGGACAGTGGAACGCCAGAACGGGATTTTAAAAAATAAACTGGCCAAGATTTGTGCTGAAACGAACTTAAAGTGGCCAGATGCCCTTCCATTGGCACTGATGAGTATGAGAGCCATTCCCCATCGAAAGACTGGACTCAGCCCTCATGAGATTTTGACGGGGCGCCCAATGCGACTACCAACTGCACCCCCACTGACCTTAGCTCAGATGGACATTCATTTGATGGATGATATAATGCTTAAGTATTGTCAGGCACTAATGAAATGTGTTAAGTCTTTTTATACACAGGTGAAGGAAGCCTTACCGAAGGATCCTGTGCAACCTTGCCACTCATTGGAACCGGGAGACTGGGTCTACATAAAGGTCCATCAACGAAAGACTGCCCTGGCTCCACGCTGGAAAGGCCCTTTCCAAGTCCTGTTGACTACCAACACTGCTGTGAAGTGTCAAGGACTACCTGCCTGGACCCATGCATCGCACTGCAAAAAGACCCCTCCACCTCGGGAGGCCACACCTACTGATGATCAACGTGCTCCTTCTTCTAGCCCTGCTGCACCTGCTGGACAGCGGAAGAAGAGGACAAGGTGACGTGCTAGTGCCTTGGCTCATGAAACCCTATACAGGGAAGCTGGACAGGAGCCAGGACCGTTTCAACTACAGGCTGAGCCGATGCCGAATGACTGTGGAGTGTGCTTTTGGCCATTTAAAGGGGCGCTGGCGGGCGCTTTATGGGAAGCTAGACTTGGGGGAAAGCAGCATCCCTGCGGTTGTATCCGCGTGCTGTACCCTCCATAATATTTGTGAAGGGAAGGGTGAAACATTCAGCCAGGCATGGAACAACGAGGTGCAAGTCCTGGAGGCTGAATTTGCACAGCCAGACAGCAGGGCTACTAGAGACGCCCACCACAGGGCAACAAGGATTAGGGATGCCTTGAGGGAGGAATTTGAGGCAGAAAGCCAACAGTAATGTTTTTTGCCTTGACCAGGAGTGACGTGCACTGGTTACAGTGCTTTTAAGTGCCTGTGTTTTCCTTGATGTTTGTTACCTGTGTTTTCATTGGGGTTTATCATCTTTCACTTTATGCAGTAATAAAAACTGTTTCATAATCAAAGAAATCATTTATTTAAAAAAAAGGAAGTACACGGGCAGGGGGGTTGGTTGTTGAACTGTACATTCATAGTTTTGCATATGTACTGCCAGGAGTGCTGTGCACCTCAGGATTGTACTGTTGCATGGTGATGGGGGTTGAGTGCAGAGGGTAAGGGTCGTAGTTCTCTGGGCTCATAGGTGACCGTACAGGTGTCGGGGGCAGCTGGTGATGGTGTAGGTAAGAACCTGGATGCTGGGGAATGGGACTTGGAGCTGACATTGGTGCATAGGGGAAAGAGGTTTGGGAGGGTGGGGGTTTTGCATGGTAGTGCTCTGCCTGCATTGCTACCAGTGACTGCATACAGTCTGTTTGGCGCGCAATGAGGTTTATAAGCTGCCTCGTGGTTTTCTTCTGCGTCAACGCCTTTCTCCTGCTTTCTGTTTCCCTCCAGTGCTGCATCTTTTCTCTCCATTTCTGCGCATTTTTATTCTCTGCTGCACACTGGTTCATAACTGCCTTGACCAAATCTTCTTTGCTTCTGTTCGGTTTCCTTCTCAGGTTCTGAAGCTTTCTTTCAGTCACTGATAAGACCGGCCCAGGACTACTCAAGGTCACTATAAAAATACAGCAAATGATACATTTTAAGAGAGCTTGCATTGTGTATAATCTGAAGTAAAAGTCTCACACAAGCATTCCTCAGACATTTCAGCAACTGCTAGAGAATTCACAGCCTCCCAGAAATGGTAATGGTAATTAACCCTGGGGTTCCTGCCTGCCGCGGTATGCTCGGGCAGGGGGCTTCAAGCTTCATGGCTACACTGCCTGGTTTTGGGCTTTGTTAAAGGCAGCACTGCCATGTCCCTCAGGAATTAACCCTGGGGTTCCTGCCTGCCGCGGTCTGCTCGAGCAGGGTGCTTCTTGCTTCATGGCTAGACTGCCTGTTTTTGGGCTTTGTTAAACGCAGCACTGCCATGTCCCTCAGGAATTAACCCTGGGGTTCCTGCCTGCCGCGGTATGCTTGGGCAGGGGGCTTCTTGCTTCATGGCTAGACTGCCTGTTTTTGGGCTTTGTTAAAGGCAGCACTGCCATGTCCCTCAGGAATTAACCCTGGGGTTCCTGCCTGCCGCGGTCTGCTCGAGCAGGGTGCTTCTTGCTTCATGGCTAGACTGCCTGTTTTGGGGCTTTGTTAAAGGCAGCACTGCCATGTCCCTCAGGAATTAACCCTGGGGTTCCTGCCTGCCGCGGTATGCTCGGGCAGGGGGCTTCTTGCTTCATGGCTAGACTGCCTGGTTTTGGGCTTTGTTAAACGCAGCACTGCCATGTCCCTCAGGAATTAACCCTGGGGTTCCTGCCTGCCGCGGTATGCTTGGGCAGGGGGCTTCTTGCTTCATGGCTAGACTGCCTGGTTTTGGGCTTTGTTAAACGCAGCACTGCCATGTCCCTCAGGAATTAACCCTGGGGTTCCTGCCTGCCGCGGTATGCAGTTGGGGAAACCAGCACTGAAACACTCCCTCCATTTCCCACAGGAGTTAATACTTGAAGATATCTCCCTTCTGCGGGTTACCAAAGAAGCAAGGGAGGGTCTCCTACAACAATGCGGATTCCGCCCGGGTCCTTATGCAGCGTGCCTCTGTGCAAGCATGGTTCCCCCACCCCTCCTGGAACAGTGGCGCGGACGCGTTAGCCTGAATGGGACAGGGACCACAATGGCTCTCCCTTTAAACTTGGTCACGCGAATTGCCTATGCTCTTGCAGAAACTTTTGAAGAGATTACAGAGGCAGATTACTGCGACGTGATAGACCACATCAATGGGATATTCCATGTCTAGGCATGCAGGCATGCAGCCATACCATCCCCCCTCCTCTCCCAAAACCTTTGCATTGCAATAAAAGCTGCTTACCTGGGACCTGCTCCTGTGATTCTTCTGCACCAAGTTCCAGGGGCTGCAACTGGCTAGCTTCCTCCTGGCTTGAGAAGAGCTCCTGACTGCATGCCTCCTGGGACTCCAGGGTGTCTTCCCCCACCACAGTAGCCTCACTGTCTGCCTCCCCCTCCCCCTCCTCTACCGGCTCTGAACTGTCCATCGTGGTCCTTGGATTTACAGAGGGGTCACCCCCATAAATCGCATCCAGCTCCTTGTAAAACCGGCAGGTCGTGGGGGCACTGCCGGATCTGCGGTTCCCCTCACGTGCTTTGCAATAGGCACTCTGCAGCTCCTTTACTTTTACCCTGCACTGCAGCGTGTCACGCTCATGGCCCCTTTCCAGCATGGCTCTCGATACCTGGGCAAAGGTATCATAATTCTTACGGCTAGAGCGCAGCTGTGCCTGCACAGATTCCTCCCCCTAAACACTGATGAGGTCCATCAGCTCCCCATTGCTCCATGCTGGGGCTCGTTTGCCACGTGGAGGCATGGTCACCTGTAAAGATTCACTGATTGCATTCCATACCTGGCTGAGCAAACAGGAAGGGGATTTTTAAAATTCCCGGGGCATTTAAAGGGCGGGTCACCTGAGGCCAGGGAAGTAGAGTCTGACCTGATGAGCAGAGTGGCTGAACAGGCATTCTGGGATACATCCTTATACCCTGGAGGACAATCACAGCGCTGGTGTGTGGCCACACTTGATGACCAGCGCTGCAGAACCAGCGCTGGAATCCTTATTCCCCATGCCAAGTGAGGTGTACGGCCAGCGCTGCAGCCAGGGAGTTGCAGCGCTGGAAGTGCCTTGCAGGTGTGGCCACTTACTAATTGCAGCGCTGGTGGAGGCTTTCCAGCGCTGCAAATCGCCAGTGTAGCCATACCCTCAGTCTATAAGGTGCCACAGGATTCTTTGCTGCTTTAACATTTCAAGATTGCTTATGGAACAAACCAGTTTAAAGTCCATGCTCATGTAACCTGGGGTAGTTAAAGATGCCCCACATACTAACAGGGTTGGGCCTGGTCTATACTTGGAAGAAAGAGCAGCATGGAAAACTTAAGAATTTCAGGTTTGTGCTGCTGCAGATTCAGTCAGTGGTACTGACTGAAGGCCTTTGTCTGCAGCCATAGTAGGAAGCAGCAGCCATTAGCTAAGAAGTCACATCCTCACATTCCATCTAAAATACATTAAAACAATGTAACATCGGGCTGTTAAGAAGGCGATCCTGTCCTAATAGCACCCACTATCGCCAGATAAAAAAAACCAGATCTTAAGGTGGTTAAGGAAAACTTAGTTTGATAGCGTCCTGTCTGGCATGAAATCACCTATCACTAGTTGTGGTTATCAAATCCTCATTTCTTTCTTGTTTTATCTTTATGGTCCCCACTTCTCTATTGTTTGTCTGTATGATCTGTCTGGTTCTTTGTTTTTGTCTGTTACATAATTATTTTGCTAGGTGTAAATTAGTGAAGGTGGCAGGGTCTGATTGGTTAGAGAATTTTGTTACAATATGTTAGAATTGATTAGTAAAATGATTGGTTAATATAGCTAAGCAGGACCCAAGTTTCACTGTACAAACTGGGGTCCAAGAAGGAGACCAGCAGAGAAGAAACAGAAGGATAAGGAGGAAAGACCTGCAAGAAGAAAAACTCACCACTAAGACACAGCCTAGGATCAAAGCTGCAAAGAATCCTCTGCACGACCCTGACATGCAGCAACCAGAATCCAGACGAGATTGCCCTTGCATGGCCAACAGGGAAAGTCCTCCTGCTTGACCAGGACTGGTGAGCATAGCATTGTACGCTTAGCATGTGTATTCTGCTTGGTAATTGTTAATAAATAGAGGTTATTACTGTGTAAGGCTCTTTTGCTGGTAAAAGGTCTTGCAAACCCACAAACAGTATGCCCTGAGCCCTAGGAATAGGGTACGGATGGGTGTCTAAATTAAGAGGGTTACATCTTGAGCCCTAAGAACTGGGTAAAGTGGATGCCCCTAGAGTGTGCAAGTAACAGAGAACTGTGTGCCGGTAACAGTACTCATCTCTGCCTCAGTAGTGAACCCGTGGCCTGCTGTGTACAGACAGACGTTACTGGGCTGCTACAGACATTTTTAAGTTGAGGCATAAAAGTGATGTCCTTAAAGACTTCATGGCATGTTTTGGAAGCGTTTTAATGTTGATGCCTCCACCAAATTCGAGCTGAGGTAATTACATTCTACCAACCTAAAATTCCCCTTGCACATTCAGTTGGAGGTGTTGGGAAGTAAAAAAACAAAAAAACAACCCATCACAAACTCTCATGTTAAAACATCTGTCAGGCTATCATATTATCCTTTCATTTCCTTATGTATGGGAGTTACACTGGTCCCCTGCCCCATCTCCCCTGATGCTACAAACCTTTTTCAGAACAGATCGCAGAGTATAGAAATCCAGTTTCCTCGGTCACACGCTGCTCCAGGGATTTCTTTCCCATCCCAAGGTTCCTGAAGGTGGAGAGTGCAAATCTCCTTTGCTCCTTCCAGGCCTGACCATATCTTGCAGGCACAACCCCTGGAAAATATCAATAAACAAGAGCCACAATAACCTCTGGGAAGCACCATCCAACATTCATTGGCCCGCAACCAAATAGGGCTGGAGGGACTGGCTTCTGAGGAAGGATAAAAGGAACCAAGTATAGCTCGGCCAAATAGCAACTAATGGGAGCTGTTATTGCATCCTTCAGAGCTGTAGGTGATTAGTGCAGAAGGAGAGGGATTAGTCAGGGAGCTCCAAGATATAGCTAGGAGTAAGGGCATGAAATTCAGGTCCAGATCCGCAGCTGGTATAACCTTATGTAGTCAATGGAGCTAAGCCATGCTATACTCTAAGGGTATGGCTACACTTACGGTTTGCAGCGCTGGTAGTTTGCAGCGCTGGTCATCCAGCTGTGTAGGAGCAGCGCTGGTGTGTGGCCACACTCACAGCTACCAGCGCTGGTGTGTGGCCACATTTGGAGCATTTGCAGCGCTGTTGGGAGTGCTGCATTATGGGCAGCTATCCCAGCATTCAAGTGCACCAACGTGCTTTTCAAAAGAGGGGGGTGGAGGGTGGTGTACTGTGACAGGGAGCGGGGGGAAAGAGAGAGGGGATTTTTGGAGCCAACACTGTGTGTTAGCTTCCTGGATTGGAAAAATCACAAAATGTTCATGAGCCCTTAGTCTTAATTCTAATTGCAAACAGCCTGCCTCCAACACGGACTTCCCCCTGTTTCACTCACTCCCTGTGGTGTACTGTGACAGGGAGCGGGGAAGAGAGAGATTGGAAAAATCACAAAATGTTTGCGAACCCTAACAGCCTGCATCCAACACTGTTTCCCCTGCCTCTCATTTGATCGTTCACAGCCAGGTACAGAAAGTTCCTGTTTGCTGTGATCAGTGTTTGTTTTTATAGATAAGCAGTTCAAACGGAGCTCCGATCGGCTTCGTTCTGTTTCATTCACTCTCCCTGCCTCTCATTTGATTGTTTACAGCCAGGTACAGAACGGAGCTCCGATCGGAGCTCGTTCACAACAAAACAAAGAGAGGCTGCATAACAAAACAAAGAGAGTAATTTATAAAAGCATTCTGGGATACACCTTATTCCCTGGAGGCCAATCACAGCGCTGGTGTGTGGCCACACATGATGACCAGCGCTGCAGCACCAGCGCTGGAATCCTTATTCCCCATGCCGAGTGAGGTATACGGCCAGCGCTGCAGCCAGGGAGTTGCAGCGCTGGAAGTGCCCTGCAGGTGTGGCCACTTACTAATTGCAGCGCTGGTGGAGGCTTTCCAGCGCTGCAAATCGCCAGTGTAGCCATAAGGGTGTGAGCCTCAGGTTGGATGTCAGAAAAACATTTCCCAGTGATTAGATCTACTAAACTGCTCAATAGTCTCTCAAAGGAATTAATGGATGCCCCATCACAAGCCATTTAAAATTGGATTGGACAAAGCACTGGAGAACATACTATAGGGAGCATCCCTGCATTGGCCAGAGTATGGGCCAGGGTGAGGCTGAGAACACAGGCAGTGTGTGTAATGGAGGCTGGAGGAGGCTAAGCCTCCGCAAACCTCTGCTAATACTCCCCACCATGGCCCCGGGCCAGTGGGAGGACTCAGAGCTCCTCCAGCCAGCCTGGGCTTGGGGTGGCTCAGGCAGGCGATGGCTTGGGCGAGGCTTCTCCGGCCACAATAGGGGCTTGGGACAGGGCAGGGGACTAGTCTCCCCAATGGGGGGTTCACACGCTGCCCATGGCTGAAAATATGTGAATCTATAGATATTTTTCCAGCTCTAATCTTTGTTGTGTAAGTGCTTTGGGATAACCTGAGATGATTCCAGTCCGACAAGCCTCCCTCTTAGGCAGGGCCGGCTCCAGACCCCAGTGCGCCAAGCGCGCGCTTGGGGCGGTATTTTGCTGGGAGGGCGGCAGGCGGCTCCGGCGGACCTCCCGCAGGCATGACTACAAAGGGTCTGCTGGTCCCGCGGCTCCGGTGGGCCTCCTGCAGACGTGCCTGCGGAGGGGCCGCTGGTCCCGTGGCTCCGGTGGAGCATCCGCAGGCATGCCTGTGGGAGGTCCACCAGAGCCGCGGGATCAGCGGACCCTCCGCAGGCACATCTGCAAGACGTCCCCCGGAGCCACGGGACCGGCGACCGCCAGAGCGCCCCGCACGGCGCGCCGCCCTGCTTGGGGAGGCGGAATTCCTAGAGCCACCCCTGCTCTTAGGTTGAATTTCTTTCTACTCTCCCCCATTTTCACTCTTGGGTCCTGGAGGTTCCTCGGATGGAGAGTTTTTTTTGTTATTTTTTTTTAAACAAGCTGAGGAAGGTACATACATGTGGTGAGGAATAGGAAACTGCCAGTTCTGACAATGGCAGCCAATAAGTATTGATTAGCACGTACATTCTACTGAACAATTCAGAATGGCCATGGCTTAGTAGTACTTGCAGCGCTGCAGTTGAGAAGGGGAGTCCCCATTTTGATCTAACCTGACTTCCTCCTCTCAAGAGGTAGTGTCAGGGGCAGACTCCAGCAAAAACAGCAGCAGCAGAGGGACAAGAGAGGGAGGCAGCTCACTTCCTAAGTCCCCTTCAACCTCTCCAGGAGCTCAAATGATAAACCCAGCCAGTCCCCCTGCAACAGTGCCAGAGAACTATATCAGTTTCCAAGGTACTTGCCTTCAGCGTTCTCTCCAAAACCCAAGTGCTCATATATAGGAAAGTATGGTCGGTCAGCAAAGTCCTCTGATTTCTGGACCAATGCTTCCTTTACTGCTTTGAATCCATTCACTACTATCAGATTACTCCAGCAGTTCTGAAGGCTAAAGACATTTCCATATTTTTCACTCAGCTGCCAAGAAAAAAAAGGAAAAACATATTGTTGGAAGCCAGATGACACTTAATTTTGCTGGAAAGCAAGCCTGAAAAATCATCTTGCATTTCTGTACGCACTCTAAATTATAAGGATCTCAGAGCACTCTGTTGGGCTTGTTAGCTCATCACGGATGTGCAGCCACTTCTGGAGTGGAACAACTCACAGCAGTACTACACAGCCACTTACACAGGGAGAGAAGAATACCACCATTGTCAGTTGACGGTGCAGGAAGAGTTTATGTCAACAGAATGTAACTAACCAAGTTGAAATTTGTCCAGGGACCTTGTGAAAGTGTTGTGGGCTCATTAACGACCACCAGCGGTCAGGATCTCTTTTGGAGTCTTCAGGGATAACAGACCCAAGCGTACATTGTTCCTTAAAACCATGGTGTGGCACTGGTTTAACCACCGACACAGAGAACCTTCTGCACTAATTCCTGCAGCACATGACTTTGCATAGGAGATATCCCATTCAAGTACTGACCAGGCCCAACCTTGCTTAGTTTATGAAATCTGATATTATCACAGAGGGTATAGTAGTGCTGGCTACAGATACACACAAAATAAAATTACTGACATAAGGGATTGGAGGTGGGGGGGGGAGCATTTCCTGTGATGCTGACAAACGAGGTGCCAGCTCTTGCCCAGGCTGTAGGCACAGAACTAACAAACTCATCGCTGGAGACCGACCAGTTTACCTGTATGTTAGTTTGCTCAAAATAGGTATTAGTCTTACAAGAATATATTTAGTGTTTAGACTCTGTGAAATGCTTGTGAGTTGCTGCAGGCGTTAATCTCACATGCAATGTCTGTGTTCCGCCCCATAAGAAAATATGTAAGTTTTGCTTTATAACTTAGCAAATGGCTGCTCTGGACTTGTGAACCCAGGCTCAGGAATCCTCCCTCCCCCCATCGAGAAGGACTGTCAAAATCAGCTGGGTCAAGGAACATTGCAATACAAAGGATTGGCCAATGGGCCTATCCCACCTTGGAAATGCCATGTGCAAGGAGGCTTGTTCTGTGGACTTGGAAGCTGAAAGAAGGAAATAAAACAAAATCACAGGAAAATTTTCCATCTTTTTGGCTGTCTGAACTGTCAACAAGCAGATGAGAGTCCTTTTCTATAAAACACTGGTGAACATATGTCTGTTAGAGTGCCTAGCGTTCAGGGCATTCACCTCATTACCAGAAAGATACTGATTAAAACGGAGAGAATTCAGAGAAAAGCCACAAAAGAGATTAGGGAGCTGGATGGGCTGATTCATGAGGAAAGCTAAAATGATGTAAATATATTGACTGGTCAAATATCTAAGGAAGGGGACTATGATTGATGCCTGCAAGTATTTGAAAGGTGCAAATTCAAATGATGGAGGGAAATTGTTTAGGTTTGGGTGAAGGAATAATGGAATGAGACTAAATAATGGAGAATTTACTCTGGACATCAAGAAACAAATCCTCAGCAAGAGGTGTATCAGTCTGGGGAATAGTTTCCTAGGGGAAGTGATGAAAACCTCATTGCTGGTCATTAAAACTGGATAAAGCCCTCCGGGGCAGACCACTAGAAGTTAGAGGGGTGGATAAGAATAGGCCATCTCTATCTTTGATTTCCATGATTCTGTATGTAAAAGGAGCTGTTTTCATTTCAGTTCTGTGAGAAATGCAAAAAAGGAAAATGAAATTGTGTGAAATGGAAATGGGGCAGAAAAGGGAATATATGTTGTTACTAAAAATGTGGAGTTAAAACAGCTACGGGTCAAAAGTGTTGTTGGGAGCATTGTCATCATCCGATTTGATCTGGAAACTCAAAAACTCTTCCTACCACATGGTGAAAACAAGAACCAGACCCAGTTTCCCTTGACTGGAGAGTTGAAAGGTGCCAGCCTAGAAAAGGGGCCTCTGGAGTTTGGCAACTACAATCACAAAAGATAATATGATTTAGTTGCCTCAAGCTACATCAGTAGTTTCCTTGGAGACAGGACAAAGCATGCACTTGCAACAACTAACCCTGCAGCGGTGGTGTGTGCTCATTAGCGCAGACACAGCCAGCAAGCACATCCTACAGTTGTATAACTGGAGATTATAGGTTTGTTTACTTTTGCTGAGACTCTCAATCATTTCTGGTCACTTACGAGGAAGCTGTCATCCATGCATCCACATCCCCAAACCAGAGACATTTTTAATGAATGGATCTGAGCAGAGACAAATGAATTTTCATATAGAATAAATCTTTCACTAGCCCTTTTCATCCTAAAGGATATAGATGGTACATAAAGGGACCAGGTCACCCACCTCTGAGGCGGAACGCAGCTACTGTTTAACAGTGCTAATACTGTGCAACAGCCCAGCACACTACAATGTCTCCAGCTGAAATTACAGGGAGAAGGTAAAGAGTCAGTGTGTCTGGGTGTTGCTGTGTGTGTGTGCGCGTGCACAGTGGGGATCGCTCTCCTCCAGCGCTATCACATTTGCAGAGGATTCTACTGGACGTGAGGGTGGAATGTTGCCCTCTGGACCCTAGAGCCAGAGCAAAGCCACAGCAGATAATCACAGAGCGTTAGGGCCCCTCCTCCCCTAGGGGGACTGACTGTTACCGTGTTGGAAAGGCCCCTGCATGTAAAATAACCCCTCCAGCCCGCACCCAGCTGGATTAAGGAACCACCAGCCCACACCAGCTCTGTTCCCCAGCACACTGTGCTTAGGGTGACCAGATGTCCCGATGTTATAGGGACAGTCCTGATATCCAGGGTTTGTCTTATATAGACAGCAATTATCCCCCACCCTGTCCCGATTTTTCACACTTGCTATCTGGTCACCTTAGCTGTGCTCTCCAGCCCCTCTGGCACTGACCTGGGTAAAGGAGAGGTGCGGGTTGTGGAAATCGATCTGCAGCATGGTCCCAATGAAAGGCAGGGAGGTCGGCCCTGGTGGGTAGCGACTCCAGCTCTTCCTGCGCTTCAGGAAATCAAATAGCAGAGCGAAGACTGTGAGGGCTATGCCCAGTGCTGGGAGGTTGTTCCTGCAGGATCGAAGCTGGGACCAGAGCCACAGGAGCAGCTCCATGATCGTTCTCCCCTTTGCCCCCCTTCGTGTTTTTAACTCTCACCCCTGCCTCTTTTCCCTGCTCCCGTTCTCTCACTCTTTGCTATTTCTGAATCCCTAGTTTCCTCCACTCGTTCCCCTTCTCTCTCTGTTTATTTCTCAGACACCCGCCCCTCTCTTGCCAACAGTCACAGCTTGGAGCTGCCTGGCCAGAATTTCTCTGTAGCCCCTCCTCTGCCTAGATAATACAACCTCGCAGGGGAGTGGTAATGAAGGGTGGCCCAGCCCCTGTAAAAGGGAAAGGGCATAGCTCCATTTCCAGCATCTGTGGTATGTAACATGAGGGAGAAAGGAGCCTGTGTGAGCTGTAAGGTTGAGTCCATATGCAAGGATGAGTCTCTCCTAGGGCTTTAATTGCCTCTTGTATTCAGAAGTAGCAATCCTTACCTAGAGTGACTAGATGTCCCCATTTTATGTCCCGATATTCAGGACTTTTTCTTATATAGGCTCCTACTACCTTCCCCCATCCCCATCCAAATTTTTCACACTTGCTAGCTGGTCACTCTACCTTCACCATTTCTCCTCACTTGGTTGGTTCGTAACCAGCTTTTGCTGAGCCCCCAAGAGATTGCTTAAAATGGGTTTAACTAGATCTGAGTCCTTCTCTTTCTTATTGGATGATTTTTACATAGAATTGAAGGGAAAACCAGCTACTGAACACTGTCAGGGAGGAGGTGAGAGACTCTTCTCTCTCTCCACCTGGTCAGGCGTGTATTGTGTAGTGTCTATGCCCCAGTGGAGCCCTAGCCTCAGACTGAGCCAAACACTAATCAGAGATAGTGAAATCGACAAGAAAGGAGCACACAGGAAAAAACCACCCATGGCTGCTGAGCAGCATCCGGTTTACAAGTAAGGACAGTGGACTAGGGATATAACTGAGGGCACAGAGACGCACCCTCTGCATCTTTCCACTGAGGAGACAAGCTGGCAGCATGGCTTGTCTCATGGAAGATCACAACCAAGCCTGGCTGTAAGATACTGGAAGGGTTTGGGGGGGAACTTTGCTCTACAAGACAGAAAAGTATCTAGTTAAATAAGTCCAGGGTCTAGAAAGCATGTTACCATTTTATTTTATATGCAAACCATTTGCTTCCAATACTTCGACTTCCTACTTCTCAAATCACTGTACTTTGTTAAATAAATGTTTACTTGTTTTCACTACAAATGTGTCTGAGTGCTGCATGTTTCAATGGAAACTTGGTTGGGCCCTAAAATCTGAGAGTGAGATTGTTTATGTCCCAGGAGAGTTCTATGCTAGTTTCATGGGGGTTAGGTCCCTCAATGGCTATTAGCCAAGATGGTCAGGGCTGCAACCCCATGCTCTGGATGTTCCTAAACCTCTGACTGCCAGATGCTGGGACTGGATGGCCGGGGATGGAACACCTGATAATTGCCCTGTTCTTCTCACTCCTTCTGAAGCATCTGGCATTGGTCACTGTCGGAAGACAGGATACTGGGCTACATGGACCATTGGTCTGACCCTGTATGGCCATTCTTATGCTAATCAAAATAGATGCCATTCTAGATCCTTAAGTGTGCTAGGTGGAGTAATCTGATCCTGATTTGTAGAGTTGTAAGGAATAAATTACAGGTAGATTCCTCATTTATTCCAACAATGACCAATATACTAGCAACAGCACTAATATGCTTAGACATGAGACTCATAATAGTAGAGTTCTTATGGATACCATCAATTTTATCTGCCATCTGGTAGAGCATTTTGATGGTATCCGCCATCTGCTGTTTCTGCTCAGGGACTTTTTCATAAAGAATGTCATGGTTTTTTACTCTTCCATAGCTTCCTGCCTGCTAAAGAGAGGATTTCAAGGAGATGCCCATATAGACAGCAACAACACAAGCCATAGACACCGTTTTGTAAAACACACAGTTAGAGGGCCTTCCCTTCACCCTCCCACTTCCCTGGTTCTTGTCACGCAGACAGCAAGCAGCAAAAGACCAGAACCCCAAAGTGCAGACAATGCGATGTTTACTGGGGTTAGTTTCCAAGCAAACATATCCCGTAACCCTTCACACCAATCGGGCTTATCTCTATACGCCAATAGAGTCTGTTCCCCAGTGATCCCTTCCCAGCTCTGACACCGCAGACCGTTTACCCCGTGTCCCCATTCCCAGCTCTGATGCTGCAGAGCCTTTCCTATGTCCCTGTTCCCGCCGCCTGAGCAAGCATGAGTCCAATTTCCCGTCCACTTCCTGCTTGACCCCAGTTTATATAGTAATATTCTCAGCTACACCTTAACCAATCATTTTACTGAAATTTAATTAACCAATCCTAACATATTGTAACATAATTCTCTAACCAATTATATCCCAGTACCCTAATTAACTTACACCTAGCAAAACTAACTATACAGCAGACAGAAACAATTAGCGAACCAGACAGATTAACAATAGAAAAGTGGGGGCCATAAAAATAAAACAAGAAAAAAATGAGGATTTCACAACCACAACCAGTGATAAGTGATTTCTTGCCAGACAGGACGCTATCAAACTAAGTTTTCTTTAACCATCTTAAAATCTGTTTCTTTGTCTGGTGGTGATGGGCACTATCAGGACAGGATCATCTTCCTAACAGCCCAATAGCACCTTATTCAGTGTGACTGGTTTGGAATGTGAGGATATGACCATTCGCTTCCCAGCTTATGGCTGCCCCTGCTGCTTAGCCAAAGGCCTTAGCCTAAGAACAAGCCTCAGACTATCCTAGTGAGAGAAGGCTCCTACACAGGTGAACTGTGATTTTGATTCTTTGTTTCATGTCACTAGCTAAGTAATAAAAATACTCCTAAGTTCTTAAAGTATAGGTTTTACAGACAGGCCTGAATATCTATATTCTAACACACACACCAGACTGTCCAAGTGTTATCAGTTCATTACATTCATGAATTAAACAATTAGGTGCCAACATGATGTGCAGCATGGAACTGTTTACATTGTAGACTGAAGACCTGAGCCAGTCAAGCACTCAAGCATGTGTGACGATGGGACTACTCCTGGTCATTTTAATTACTGCATTTCTGAAATTTTTTGCTCGAAATTGTCCCTTAATGTTCAGATTTTAAAACTGATTAAAACAAATATACAAGGCCCAGATCTCAGGATATGGAACCACCATTTTATGACACACCATGGGTGATGTGTAAGCGTGGAGCAGGCAAAGGTGCCATAGGACCATCTTCCCTGGGGTACAGCCTACGTTGTGGCTCCTATACCATCCCTCCATCCTTGCTGCCACTGTAAGGGGCGTGGCCGGGGTGTACCAAGGCCCTTCTGATCTCCAGCTGTCATAAAGGCCCATGGTTATTTGGTGTATTAGTCTGCTCTAAATGACGTGAGGAGACAAGAACACCTCAGTCAGCCCAGGTTCGGGAGAGCACAAAGACTAGCTTTCTGTCCCCCATTCTGAACCACACTGTGCTCTCCTCAACCATAGTTGAGGACCTGGGCCATGGAGACCATTTCAAGCCCCACAGTATTTCTAAGTGATAAATATGGAAAATAAACACTCAGAATTAATGCTAAGCTAGGGACTGTAGGAATAAGGGAAGTGGGGATGGGATACAGAGCCTTTCATCCTAGGTCAGTGCTTCCAATCCTGCTTCTCAGACCATTGCTCAGTGGCTTAGGGGAGATGAATGAGTGGCCTCAGTCAAAGTGCTAGTAGGCTAGTTATCCACATCACCTAAACAGCTTCACAACCAGCAGGAACTTTGTTGGCATTGTCAGTAGCGAGGACAAGGACTGAGCAAGGCCCATGGAGACTTAATTCCCCTCTTGCGCAAACAGCAGGTTCAGATCCAGGCTGAGACACCCAGTATTGACAGGGGAAGGACAGTGATGAGTTTCCATCTTGTGAATCCCTGCTCTGTGGAGAACAGCAGACTGCTCAGTCTCCTTTCTCAACCCAAACACCTTTCTTTAGCTCTGAATTTACAACTGAAAATGCTATCATGCCCTGGAACATGGACTGACTCACCTACCATAATTCTTGCCATTGTACAAAGGAAACATTTTTGTACAAATAAAGCAGAGGTGGGCAAACTATGGCCCACGGACCACTTCCGACCTGTGGGACTATCCTGCCCGGTCCGTGAGGCTAGCCCCTGGCCCCTCCCCCGCAGCCACGCGGGCAGCGCTATGAGCAGCAGGGACCCTTGTGCGCTCCTGCCGAGCAGCATGGCAGCGTGTCTGGCTCCGGCTGGGTGGCACGGCTGCCAGACATGCTGCTCTGAGTGACATGGTAAGGGGGCCGGGCAGTTGGATAAGGGCAGGGGGTCCCAGGGGCAGTCAGAGGACGGTGGGTGTTGGATGGGGTGGAGGTTCTGGGGGGCAATCGGGGGCCGGGGGAGATGGATAAGCTTGGGAGTCCCGGGGGTTGGGGGGCTGTCATGGGGCGGGGGTGTGGATAGGGGTCAGAGCAGTCAGGGGACTGGGAGCAGGGGGGTTGGATGGGAGTGGGGTCCCGGGGGCGGTTAGGGGCGGGGGGTCCCAGGAGGGGGTGGTTAGGGGACAAGGAGTAGGGGGTGTTGGATGGGTCAGGGGTTCTGAGAGGGGCAGTCAGCGGCGAGAAGTGGGAGGGGTCAGATAGGAGGTGGGGGGTCCCGGGAGGGGTGGTTAGGGGACAAGGAGCAGGGGGAGTTAGATGGGTCGGAGGTTCTGAGGGGGGCCGTCAGCGGGTGGGAAGTGGGAGGGGGTGGATGGGGGCGGGGACTAGGCTGTTTGGGGAGGCACGGCCTTCCTTACCCGGCCCTCCATCCAGTTTTGTAACCCCAAGTGGCCCTCGAGCCAAAAAGTTTGCCCACCCCGAAATAAAGTTTATGTCACCCGTTTCTCCTGTGTCTGCTTCTAACTCCCATCCTGAAATCCAAATTGTGAACATGCAAGATTTTAATCCTTTACCACAGAGGTCATTATGGTGATGTCTAACAGAGGATTCTGACCGCACTCCAAAACAAAATTACAATTGCTGCTCATAATTTACATAGTGCCTAAAGACAAGATACAGGGACCCCTTTTATCCACCATGGAAATGCCACCACATCCGGAGTGAAATTGTTTAAACAATTGCTATGTTAGAAATGCTCAGATTCTTTTAGATTAAACTGATAGACAACAGCTTGGCGCAATTTAGGAGACACTGTCATTTTAGAGCTGTGCTGACCTCTCTTCCTCTGTCACCACAACTTTCCTCATACGTTGTTTCAGCTCTTTGCTGCCCTCGCATACAGATGTCATTTTGCTCCCCATGTGCAGAGCCATTTCCTGCTGGTGGTCACCTTGTTTTAAGTCCACTTTGGGGAAAGAAAACCAAAAATGCTGAAGAATAACACAAGAGACACATTGAGGACTAAGATTGATCTGTTTTTTTAAAAGAAGAAAATGGAGGATGGGATGAGAAGCCTTTCACCTGCAGGAGATCAGTTCCAATCCAGTCCTCCATGAGGGAGAGTAGGGCCTGGTCTACACTACAATTTTAGGGTGAATTTAGCAGCGTTACCTTGATTTAACCCTAGACCCGTCCACACGACAAGCCCTTTTTTTCGACTTAAATCGATTTCTTTACTCCACCTCCAATGAGGGGATTAGCGCTGAAATCGACCTTGCTGGGTCGAATTTGGGGTCGTATGGATGCAATTCGATGGTATTGGCCTCCGGGAGCTATCCCAGAGTGCTCTATTGTGACCGCTCTGGACAGCTTCTCTCAACTCAGATGCACTGGCCAGGTAGACAGGAAAAGCCCCATGAACTTTTGAATTTCATTTCCTGTTTGGCCAGCGTGGTGAGCTGATCTGCACAGGTGACCATGCAGAGCTCATCAGCAGAGGTGACCAAAGAGCTCCAGCATGGACCGAACGGCAGGTACAGGATCTGATCGCTGTTTGGGAGACAAATCCATGCTAGCTAAACGCCGTTCCAGTAAACGAAATGCCAAAACATTTGAAAAAGTCTCCCAGGGCATGGAGGACAGAGGCTATAACAGGGACTCGCAGCAGTGCCATGTGAAAATTAAGGAGCTCAGGCAAACTTACCAAAAAAACAGAGAGGCAAATGTCCGGTCCGGGTCACAGCCCCAAACATGTCGCTTCTATGATGAGCTGCATGCCATTCTAGGGGGTGCAGCCACCACTACCCCAACCCTGTGCTTTGACTCTGTCAATGGAGTAGGATGCAACACGGAAGCGGGTTTTGGGGATGAGGAAGATGATGATGAGGTTGAAGATAGCTCACAGCAAGGAAGCAGAGAAACTGGTTTCCCCAACAGCCAGGATCTGTTTCTCACCCTGGACCTGGAGCCAGTAACCCGCGAACCCATCCAAAGCTGCCTCTCGGACCCTGAAGGCGGAGAAGGGACCTCTGGTGAGTGTACCTTTGTAAATATTAGACATGGTTTAAAAGCAAGTGTGTTTGATGATCACTTTGCCCTGGCATTCGCCGCCAGTACAGCTACTGGAAAAGTCTGTTAACGTGTCTGGGGATGGAGCAGAAATCCTCCAGGGACATTCTCCATAAAGCTCTCCTGGATGTACTCCCAAAGCCTTTGCAAGAGGTTTCTGGGGAGGGCAGCTTTATTCCGTCCTCCATGGTAGGACACTTTACCATGCCAGGCCAGTAGCACATAGTCTGGAATCATTGCATTCAAACAACATCCATTCGTTATCTATCTGTGTTATCCTCGGTAGAGTGATATCATTCATAGTCACCTGGTTGAAATAGGGTGATTTTATTAAGGGGACATTCAGAGGTGCCCGTTCCTGCTGGGCTGTTTGCCTGTGGCTGAACAGAAATGTTCCCCACTGTTAGCCACATGGGGGGGGGGAGGGGTGAAGCGATCATCCCAGAGAATTGGGGGGTGGGGAGGTGGATTAGTTGGGTTTGTTCTGCAAGCTAACCCACAAACCTCAGCCCCTCCTTTTAAATTGCCAACCCATTTTAAATGGCCAACCCAACGGGTGCTTGGTATGGGAAATGAGGGCACTGCTGTTTGAAACCATTCCCACGTTATGAAGGTTAAAGAAGCCAAAAGACTGTGGCTTACCATGGCTGCCTGCAAGCCAAATTCTGTTGCCCAGCCCTGCGTGAGTGATCTCTCACACCACACCGGCAGGCCCTCCCTCAATAAGAGGCAAAATGCGACCTTGTAACGAAAGTACTTGTGCTATGTAATGTTAACAGCAAGGTTTACTGTGAAATAGTGTACCTATTGTTCTACAAAATGTGTCTTTTTAACTACCACCCTCCCTTTTTTTTTCTCCACCAGCTGCATGTTTCTCCTTCCCAGAGGCTAGCGAATATTAGAAGGCAAAAAAACACACTCAGGATGAAATGTTCTCTGAGTTCATTCTGTCCTCCCGCACTGACAGAGCCCAGCAGAATGCGTGGAGGGAGACAATGTCAGAGTGCAGGAAAGCACAATATGAACGAGAGGGGAGGTGGCAGGCTGAAGAGAATAAGTGGTGGGCTGAAGATGATAGGTGGTGTCAGCTTGCTGACAGAAGACAGGAATCAGGGCTCAGGCTGCTGGAGCATCAAACTCATATGCTCCAGCATATGGTTGAGCTCCACCCAGAGGAATTGCTGCTGAACTCCTGGACGGGTGCTTTTTTTTTTTTTTTTTTAAACAAAGCCCCCCCCCCTGCTGCAGTCCCGATATTTTCCCCTTAACATCTGCCACCCTACAGGAGACGTATGGTGACAGTGAGACAGTGAGCTGAGCGGGGTCCATGCTTCCCATGGTATGGCATCTGCTCAGGTAACCCAGGAAAAAAGGCACAAAATGATTGTCTGCCGTTGCTTTCATGGAGGGAGGGAGGGAGGGAAGGAGAGGGGGGCCTGACAACATGTACCCAGAACCACCCGCGACACTGTTTTTGCCCCATCAGGCATTGGGATCTCAACCCAGAATTCCAATGGGCAGCAGAGACTGTGGGAACTGTGGGATAGCTCCCCACAGCGCAACATTCTGGAAGTCAACACTAGTCTCAGTACTGTGGACTCAGTCCGCCAAGTTAACGCACTTAGAGCATTTTATGTAGGGACACACACAATCGACTGTATAAAAATAATTTCTAAAAAAACGACTTCTATAAATTTGAAGGTAACTCAAGGGAATGGGCTATAGAGCCTTTTGCATCTAAGTTTCTGGTTCAAAATCAACCCAGGACTGTAGTGATCAAACACTGTCACTCTTCAATATCTTATGTGACCATAAACTGGTGGTTTCTGCTCAGCTTCCAGTGGAACAGATGCTCACTTTACAGAACAAATCAAACAAACAAACAAACACACACACACACACACACCCCACCAGGCATATTGGTACAATCACACAGGGTGCTGACTGGATCCCACATTTGCAGTCTCTGGAGGAAAGGCAAGGACCTCAAACTCCTCTCTCCTGTTTAGAGTGGGTCTGTGTGGATTGGAGTTAGTGAGGCATGTGTTCCTGTGCAAATCTTGCATTACTGTTGCCCATTCTGCAGACAGACTTCAGTCTAAAAGGGACTGTCAATCCAACACCTTTCATTAAGTAACACTGATCAAAAAAAATAAAAGATACAACAGAGCAACAGAGACTGGGACAATGGGAGCAAGAAAACCAGCATGAGGAGAAGCAACTTGTTGACTGTGAGCAAGAGAACGGAACAGGCACATCCTGGCTCCACCAGTACCTTTGAATTAGGGATCGTGTTTCTCAAACCTCTAGAAATGCTATTCTACACAGAAAGCAAACTCTAATAGATGTGATGTGTGACACTCTCCTTAGTGAGCCCAGAACCATAAGCCATTCTGTCACCTCTCTGCCATAGCCAGAGAGATCTTTGCTGGATCTTAAACCTGTGTCCTGCCACACCAGTCTGTCTGCCTTACTAGCAAACTCCTCAAGATTCTGCCAGTGTAAACCTGGCTTTGCAGATAACATTCAGTGAACCCCAGTTCCTGGGTTCTCCAGTGACATGTCTTGGTAGTGTCTGGTCCCTGTCACTGGATAATCACAGAAGTCCACCTACCTCCCGAGACACACACCAGCTTGTTGGCTCAGCTGGGGATCCATACCCCACTTTAATATAACAGCACTCAGATGAATTTATAATAAAACATGAATAAATTTATTAATAAAGAACAGAGATTTAAGTGATATTAAGCAGAGATAATAGGAACAGAAGATGGTTACAAATAAAACAAAAGAAAAAGTGTAGACATTAGAAAGTGTGTTAACAGATTATAATCCCGGTCTGAGGCAATTTCTCCCCTACAGTCAATTCTAGGCCTCTTCAACTCACATATCTGATGGACTCACTTTCAACAGCTTTCAAGAACACTGGCCTCTTTTGCCATGTAAGTGATGGATAGCTAAGGGTCCTCTCCCTTTCTTTTTATAGAGCCAGAACCCAGCCTGTCCTTCTAATACCCTGGGACCGACATGGCTACAACTACACTGCATACTTCTTTCTGAAGCCTGCTTGTTCAGACACAGCATCAGCTGCCAGCAAGCTCTGTCCCACGTCTCACTCCCCACTCCTGAGCCCTGCAGAGATGAGGTACAGTGACGGGGCTGGGACAGACACCTTGACATCAGAGCCCCTTCATCCCCCAGCTCCTTTCTCTAGGACAACCTTGTTTACCAGTTGCCTCCACAACATATTTTAAGACTATATTACAACACACATACATAACTCTCTATACACAACCCATCACACAATGCTATCCATGACCTATACATACATCACACAATGCTATCCATGACCAGCGTGTCACCAGTTCTATAGGATACCTTACAAAACACTGTTTGGCTAAATATTTGGACATCAGTGAGTTGAGTGTGCCCTTTGCCAGTTAGCACAAAGGGGTCTTCAGGTCACATCTCCCCTCTTACAGGGCTGTAGGAGGGTCAGCCACTGGGACAATTTCCAAGTCATATTCTTGGAGCCTCATGCTCCACCGCCACAGTTTGGAATTGGTGCCTTTGGTTCTTTGTACCCAGATTAATGGAGATTGGCCAATTCAAGCCCTGAACTCTCTGCTAAAGAGAGAGGCCCTTACTTGTTTGATTGCCTACTCAACAGCATAGCATCCTTTTCCTGTAATTCTGTTCAGTGGGAGTCAGTGTTTTGCTCAAGAAAGCAAGGGGCTTTTGTTCCTTTCCCGATTGCACTGCTGCTGCACTTAAACCAATGTCTGACACATCAGTACATAGTTCAAACACTTTAACAAAATCAAGACTGGCCAGATCAGGCTTTTCGGACAGAATTTTCATTTACCTTATCAAAACCCTGTGGACAAGCCTTTGCTCACATGACTGTGTTTGGTTTTGTCTTCCTGCACAAGCCTGTGATAGCAGACACAATGTCCCTGAACCCCTGCACAAATCGGCAGTAACAATTAACCAAACCTATGAAAGACTGGAACTCCGTTTTGGTGTGGGATATAAGTAATTAACAATGGCTTCCACTTTCAAGGGGTCAGGAAAGATTTGCCTGCTCTCAACCCAGTGTTCCAAATAAGGAACTTTGGCTGCTCCAATTTCATATTTACAACACTGGATTAAGTTTCAAAGTGTGAGCAACAAGGGTGATGTCATGGTGGGAGTCTGCTATAGACCACCAGACCAGGGGAATGAGGTGGACGAGGCTTTCTTCCGGCAACTAGCAGAAGTTACTAGATCACAGGCCCTAGTTCTCATGGGAGACTTTAATCACCCTGATATCTGCTGGGAGAGCAATACAGTGGTGCACAGACAATCCAGGAAGTTTTTGGAAAGCGTAGGGGACAATTTCCTGGTGCATGTGCTGGAGGAACCAACTAGCAGAGTTCTTCTTGACCTGCTGCTCACAAACAGGGAAGAATTAGTAGGGGAAGCAAAAGTGGATGGGAACCTGGGAGGCAGTGACCATGAGATGGTCGCGTTCAGGATCCTGACACAAGGAAGAAAGGAGAGCAGCAGAATACAGACCCTGGACTTCAGAAAAGCAGACTTTGACTCCCTCAGGGAGCTGATGGGCAGGATCCCCTGGGAGAATAACATGAGGGGGAAAGGAGGCCAGGAGAGCTGACTGTATTTTATGTATCAGAGAGGTAGCCGTGTTAGTCTGGTTCTGTAAAAGCAGCAAAGAATCCTGTGGCACCTTATAGACTAACAGACGTTTTGCAGCATGAGCTTTCGTGGGTGAATGCCCACTTCGTCGGATGCAAGAGTGAAAATATCCAGGGGCAGGTAAATATAAGCAAGCAAGAAGCAAGCTAGAGATAACGAGGCCTCATCCTCCCTTATTGATCTAACCTCGTTATCTCTAGGTTGCTTCTTGCTTGCTTATATTTACCTGCCCCTGGATATTTCCACTCTTGCATCCGACGAAGTGGGCATTCACCCACGAAAGCTCATGCTGCAAAACGTCTGTTAGTCTATAAGGTGCCACAGGATTCTTTGCTGACTGTATTTTAAATAATCCTTATTGAGGTTGCAGGAACAAACCATCCTGATGTGTAGTAAATATGGCAGGTGACCAGCTCGCTTAACAGTGAAATCCTTGCTGATCTTAAACGCAAAAAAGAAGCTTACAAGAAGTGGAAGATTGGACAAATGACCAGGGAGGAGTATAAAAATATTGCTCAGGCATGCAGGAGTGAAATCAGGAAGGCCAAATCACACTTGGAGTTGCAGCTAGCAAGAGATGTTAAGAGTAACAAGAAGAGTTTCTTCAGGTATGTTAGCAACAAGAAGAAAGTCAAGGAAAGTGTAGGGCCCTTACTGAGTGAGGGAGGCAACCTAGTGACAGAGGATGTGGAAAAAGCTAATGTACTCAATGATTTTTTTGCCTCTGTCTTCACAAACAAGGTCAGCTCCCAGACTGCTGCACTGGGCAGCACAGTATGGGGAAAGGTGACCAGCCCTCTGTGGAGAAAGAAGTGGTTCGGGACTATTTAGAAAAACTGGACGAGCACAAGTCCATGGGGTCGGATACGCTGCATCCAAGGGTGCTAAAGGAGTTGGCAGATGTGATTGCAGAGCCATTGGCCATTATCTTTGAAAACTCATGGCGAACAGGGGAGGTCCCGGGTGACTGGAAAAAGGCTACTGTAGCGTCCATCTTTTAAAATAGGAAGAAGGAGGATCTGGGAAACTACAGGCCTGTCAGCCTCACCTTAGTCCCTGGAAAAATCATGGAGCAGGTCCTCAAGGAATCAATTCTGAAGCACTTAGAGGAGAGCAAAGTGATCAGGAACAGTCAGCATGGATTCACCAAGGGCAAGTCATGCCTGAATAACCTAATTGCCTTCTATGAGGAGATAACTGGGTCTGTAGATGACGGGAAAGCAGTGGATGTGTTATTCCTTGACTTTAGCAAAGCTTTTGATACAGTCTCCCACAGTATTCTTGCCAGCAAGTTAAAGTATGGGCTGGATGAATGGAGTATAAGGTGGATAGAAAGCTGGCTAGATCATCGGGCTCAACGGGTAGTGATCAACGGCTCCATGTCTAGTTGGCAGCCGGTATCAAGTGGAGGATCGGTCCTGGGGCCGGTTTTGTTCAATATCTTCATTAATGATCTGGAGGATGGCGTGGACTGCACTCTCAGCAAGTTTGCTGATGACACTAAACTGGGAGGAGTGGTAGATATGCTGAAGGGTAGGGATAGGATACAGAGGGACCTAGACAAATTAGAGGATTGGGCTAAAAGAAACCTGATGAGGTTCAACAAGGACAAGTGCAGAGTCCTGCACTTAGGATGGAAGAATCCCATTCACTGTTATAGACTAGGGACTGAATGGCTAGGAAGCAGTTCTGCAGAAAAGGACCTAGGGGTTACAGTGGACGAGAAGCTGGATATGGGTCAACAGTGTTCCCTTGTTGCCAAGAAGGCAAATGGCATTTTGGGCTGTGTAAGTAGGGGCACTGCCAGCAGATCAAGGGATGTGATCATTCCCCTCTATTCGACATTGGTGAGGTCTCATCTGGAGTACTGTGTCCAGTTTTGGGCCCCACACTACAAGAAGGATGTGGAAAAATTGGAAAGAGTCCAGCAGAGGGCAACAAAAATGTTTAGGGAGCTGGGGCACATGACTTATGAGGAGAGGCTGAGGGAACTGGGATTGTTTAGTCTGCAGAAGAAAAGAATGAAGGGGGATTTGATAGCTGCTTTCAACTACCTGAAAGAGGGTTCCAAAGAGGATGGATCTAGACTGTTCTCAGTGGTACCTGATGACAGAACAAGAAGTAATGGTCTCAAGTTGCAGTGGGGGAGGTTTAGGTTGGATATTAGGAAAAACTTTTTCACTAGGAGGGTGGTGAAGCACTGGAATGGGTTACCTAGGGAGGTGGTGGAATCTCCTTCCTTGGAGGTTTTTACGGTCAGACTTGGCAAAGCCCTGGCTGGAACGATTTAGTTGGGAATTGGTCCTGCTTTGACCAGGGGGTTGGAATAGATGACCTCCTGAGGTTCCTTCCAACCCTGAAATTCTATGATTCTATGAAAGTACTGTCTCACTGCACCAATACTCAGCTGTCCAATCGCGCTGCTCAAAACTCAATTTCCAGTCAGCGGGAAACTTTGACATTTTGAAATTTGTTTCCAGTTAGAATCAGAATGAAAACAAATTTCCCAGATATTGAAATTCCCAAAAAAGTTCTGTTCTGAAAAGTTTTTGTTTCAAAATGTAATTTTGAAATCTGGAAATTTGGATTCTAATGCTGTTTTGTTATATGGAGCGTTTTTATTTGTCTAGTTACATTTTATCCATAACATGTCAGTGGCAATAGTGCTCTGAATAGTACTGCTACTGATGTTACGAAATAATATAAAAATAATTAAAAATGAAGAACAGTGAAACAAACTTTTTCCAAAGTGAACAAATTTTCCCTTCAAAAGGCCACCCCCAGGGAATAGTCATTAAAACTATTTGTTGTCTAAAAACTGGTTCAATGAAAACATTCCCACCAGCTCTACTGTACAGCTGTGTATGGGAACCATTGCTAAAGTGATGTAATTCTCCAATTTACACACACACCTTGGGAGGGTGTGTCTAAGTCCTAGTTTAAGGGCCCAAATGAAGAATAAGGCACTTACATTGCTGCTTTCTCAACCATTAGAGTAGTGTAGTCTAGTGTCAATGCTTTCTTTATATTAACAAACTGATTTACAATCTCGATGTACACACGGTTCCATAGTGTATGACTGATCAACAATTAACCAACCACCCACACAGATTACAGTGAGAGGGGGATGTCACAAGCTCACATGATGTAAATGTAAAATGCTTTTTTGCTTTGCTCTTATTGTTTAGCTTTTTCTCCTTTTATAGATTGAAATCTTCCTGCAATGCAGTAAATAATAAATGCACTTCAGCTGCCACTCAAGAACCGGAAACTGATCTGGCATGGGTGCTATTCACCAACCCTCTCTGCCAGTCACTGAAAGGCATCTGTCCCTCCAGCACGTAAGTTAAAGCCAGGCGAGGACACTGGAAATTGAACTGCAGCAAGTTCCCAATGAAAGGGAAGGAGACAGAACCCTGGGGGTAGTTTTTCCATCTCTTTCTGTGCTTCATGTGATCAAAAAGCAGGATAAAGACAGCAAAAGAGAGGCCAGGTGTTACCTCACTCTGTCCCCCAATAAGTTTTTCCCCTTTCCCCTCCAACACTTTCCTTCTGCCTGTTTCACCTTCTCCCAGTCTGTCTTTCAGTTTCTTTCTCCTACTTTCCCTTTCTCACTCCCCCCATCCCTCTCTTCCTTTCCCTCTGTTTTAGTATCTATTTCTCTAGCTATTCTATTCTAGTCACACCCTCTCTTCTAATAACAAAGTGCCATAAGTCTGCACAGGACTTTACAAACAGCAAAGTGCCGGGCGGTGTAGTTATTGTTTCTCTTCAGCTCCTCCCCAGACCTCGTAGGAGTGGTGAGGAAGGTGTGCCTGTCCCCATTTTACACAAGCCATAAATTTACACAAAATCTGTAGGAGTCGTCGCAACTGGGAGCCAATCTCGTGACAGTTGGAGCCAAAAAATGTACTGGTGAAGGCTCTTGACACCGTCCCACTCTCTCCACCGCTCCACTTCAGCAATAGAATTATAGCAGGCAAACTAGCTAGAAAGGAAGAGGTTTGACTGGTTTTGTTACTTCTGACATCACTATCTAGGGTTTGTTTGTTTTTTAAATATATGGCTGCTCTAACTGTATCTAACCATCACAATGGCACTACTTAAGAAGGATCTGAGTTGTCCATGACTGGAATTATAACAATTAGACATCAATCATTAAGAATATAACTTAATTACAACCTAATTTCTTCAAAATCGTTTATGCATGTGTTTTCTAGGAGATTTAACCATATAGAACTGTCTGTCTTACTCTGTTATTAGGATCGTTCAGTCAAAGACAAGATGAGCCAAGTGCAGCATTTCTTAAAAGCTCACTTTTGATTGATTTTAACGCTAACTAATTAACAATGTGACTTTTAAATCCTCAGGGAAGTCAGTCAGTAGGGTAAGCCCTGTGGCCTGAAGCCTAGGAAAGAAGGAAGGTAACAGAGTCAGCTCTGCTGTCATCTGCTGGAGACCAAGGGGCATGGACTGAGCAAGGCAGCACCATATTTACATATTAACTTCAGGTAATTTTGGGACATAGGGGTATAATTTGGCTGAGTTTTGTACTTGCAGACCACATTTTGGAGATTACTCTGGTGGGAACCATCTGGGCAAAGCCTGAACAATGAGTACACGGTCACCCTGAAGAAGACTGATGTTTGCCAAGGTCTGGTAAGCGTCCTTGAACAGAAGGAGGCCAAGTTCCCGAAAAAAGAGAAATTGTCTGTTCTTGGTTAATTGCTGGAAAAGCTTCCACAGGGGGTAAGAACTCTTATAGGACTGTTAGATCCCTGATTCCCCCAATACCTTAACAAAACAAAAACAAAACTGAGCTGAAAGCTACAGTTGCCTGATAGGGGCAGAGCTCCGCAGTGGTTCTAGTCATTGAGCAAGTGGAGGACAGAACCCCTCTGCAGTTCTGGTCACCTGGCCAGCAGTGAGTGCAGCAAAGTGGCAATCGGTCTCACCTACAGCTTGCAAGCAGACTGAGAGCTGCTGTGTGGACTATGGTGGAAGCAGAGGAGTTTACAGCATCCGTCTACACTGGCCTAAAGACTTTGGTGAGGTCTCCCTGTCCTAGCTACTGAAACTGTTATAGCAGGAGGTGGTAGAGCAAGCAGGAATGGATTTGCCTATCAAAGGTGCCTAGATTAGATATAGAGGCCCAGATTACTGGGTGGGGACGTGAGCCAAAATTAAGCAAATAGTCTAGAAAGAAGGTACTGGCCCTTGCTGCTGCCAACGCCATTGGCCGAAGGGTTACAGTACTCAGTGCCATAGATTTGGGGACGGTACATTGTACTCCGTGTACATAGCAAAGAGGTTTAGCTTTAAACTTTAAAGTTCTGCTTTAAGCATAAAACTCAATTCACTCTTAACTATGGAGTTACAACCTGGGAATCCTAGACCTACTGAAGTCAAGGTCAACCCCCCATTGACTTCATAGGTCAGGGTTTTACTGCAAGCTTCCATAATAACCATAAGAGCTTCCACATGACAGTTCTGGTGAGCCTGCATTTTGTGAACTCGTGTAGCACCCATGAGGCATGACACCATAACCAGAGCTAGCACAGAAGCCAAAACACAAAACTACTCAAGGTTGTGGAGAAGGGTTTGCCTTTTGGGACCTTGCTTGCTCGACTTCTCTTGCAATATCACTGAATACAGGCTGAGGAGAATGGAATGGGCTGGACACACAGCAAAAGCATTGCAGTCAGACTTTGGGTGCATAAGGCACTTCAAGGCTGGAAGGTTTATTTGTTTATTTTCTTATTCAGTGTTCCTGGAATGCTAATTGGACCTTTAAATAACCAAAACCAGCAACAATAATAAGCAGCACTAGACGTGCACTGACCGTCTCCAGGAACGCCGGCTCCATGTGGTGCTTAAGGATGATAGTCATCACTTTTGGGTCCAGACCAGGGCCCCAAGACTGGTGGGACTGAATTTTGAGACCCAGAATATCCAGTGTTTACTGCAGAACTTCAGAATGAGACCTCCAGAGTGAGCTGTCTCCGATATCTAATCGTCATGGAAAAGCATGGACATTGGCCCATAGGAGCTGACTAACCAGGGTAGCTGCTGGACATTTGGACTGGGAAGTCCACAGTGGGTGCTGATGTAATGGAGGTGGGCGTAACTATACAGAGTGCACCCATAGGGATGTGACCAGTGTGACTGAGATCATAGAAAGATACAACTGGGCATCCACAACTGGGCCTGAGCTACTGATGGAACCCATGTGTCCATTCAGTGCTGCCTTTCCTGCATCAGAGCTGGATTTAGGAGCAGGCAACCCAGGCGATCCTAACATGCACATTTATCATCTTATATGACAGGGATAAATCATGCATGCAAATCGTGCATCCAAGCCGTGAAATGGGTTACAAGTGAAATAAAAAATAAGGTATTCAAAAGTTTAACAAATTGGGGGGAAAGCGGGGGGCGGAGGGTGCCGAAGACATTCCTCGCCTGGGACGCCATTTGATCCAGGGCTGGCCCTGCCTACAACATTACAATACATAGTTACATACCTAGTGTAGAGGCGCCTTATCCCACAATTCCTCCTCCTTCAGCTAAATTGGCTTATTGCCATATCTGAATCCTGGGACTCCCCAGACAGACCTGGAAATTCTGGAAAGGCTTTGGTTATTGCCCAGTCCAAATTCTCCCTCTGGTGCATCTGCTTCTCCTCCTTCACTACAGCAATTCACAGAGCCTCTGTGCTGCTAGTAACACTGTAGGTTGCATCCATTAGTTGCCTTCCACTGTCATTATTCTATGTTTCTTTCATCTGTTGTTTCAGCCCTGTGGCTAGCGACCATGCATAAGGCTGCGAGTCTGTCACAGATTCCATGACTTTCCATGATCTCCGTAACTTCTGCAGTGGCTGGTGCTGGTCCAGGGGCTGCCTGAGCCAGGCAGTCCCTGGGCCAGCAGCAGCAGTTTGGGTGTGTGGGAGGGGGCTAGGGATAGGGGTTGGGGAGGGCGCTTACTGGGGTGGGGGACTCCCCTGCAGATCCTAGGCAATAGAAGGGTGGGGATGGGGGTCTCTGCACCGCATGCTGCTGGCACCCGTAGGCCCCACCCCCACAACACCCATTGGCTGTGGTTCCCGGCCACAGCTGGTGCTTGTGGCGGGAGCAGTGGAGGAGCCCCTGTCCTCGCCCCTACTTCTGGTGCCTAGGAGCTGCAGGGATGCAGAGCCGGGTAGGGAGTCCCACCAACCCTCCCTCCCCCAGTACCAGTGGGGATCCTGAGTCACCTCCCCCAGCACCTGCGGCACCCCCGGACTTAAACTCGGCCAGAGGGCTGAATCACTGAAGACCCGCTGAGAGAACCATTGGCTGGGGGTAGGGGCTCACGAGAGGTGGGTGCCACCCCAAAAAAAATTGGGATCACAGGCATATTGGCCAGAGAAAAGGGAGCACTCATGAGAGGTGGGTGCTGATCCCATTACACCTAGTTAGAAATGTTAATGCATGCTGGTAAACTTTACTGCACTGGAGGCAATGTGTTCCATTCGTAGGGCAGGAAGTACTCTGCATTAGTCAGTAGCACCCTAATGAAGGACTAGTCTTAAGGGAGTCCAAAGGGAATCCTGTCTCATCCATGACAGGCAAATGTCAGCTGCAACAGGGGAGTACCCAAACGAGTAGGGATGAACAGAGGGGTCCGTAAGACTCCCAGATGGAAACACACAACTTTAAGGTGAGGGACACCACTCCTCCTGCCAAAAAAAAGTTTGGGGTTTTTACATTGTCTTTATTTTTTTTGCAGGCTAAAACCTAAATTCTCTTTCCACCTGAAAGCACCAACCATCCTTAGTAAGTGATTTTATCATTTGTATTAGGATAGTACCTGGAAGTCTCTTTGTGCTGGGCACTGTACAGATATACAGTGAGAGACCATCCCGGCCCTGAAGAGTTTACATTCTAAACAGGCAAGGCAGACATAGTGGAACAAAGGAAATATCATCATCATCATCTCCTCCTCCCTGTCACAGTTTGATAATGGTCTATTCCATTTCTCCAGGCTGTGTGGCTAGGCGGTCTGTGGGCAGACAGGTGACTTGGCTGAAGTGCTGATGTGCGCTGGCTAGTCTCTGCTTCCTGCAGCCTAGACAGGGCTATGGGAAACTAAGTGTAAATTAGCTGCTTTCCTTTGGGAACAAGAGGCTTTTAGGTTAAAAACAATTTTTTTATCTGAACTATTCATAATATAGCCAAGCAGCGAATGTGATCTGCTCCCTACCTTACATCACAATTCACTCTGCAATTCCCCAAGCAAAATAACCACACCCTCATCCCTTGACTTCTAGTCACACAGCCCAAATCTCCTTTCTCACAGTAACGTAGAGCGTGTACTTTAGATAGGCGCCAGAGGCAAGCAATTTTCAAGAACTAAAGAGACAGGAAGTAATAAACATTAAAGAATAAAAGATTCCTCTTTTTATTAACATAATTTTACTATTTTGTATACAATACACAAATTATAACTATTCTTTGCAAGGGCAAATTACAGGGTTATCTTGGAAAAAACACAATAATTTGAGACAGTTTAGTGGCAATTCCTCCTATAGTCATTTTACTCTAAGACAGGGGTCGGCAACCTTTCAGAAGTGCTGTGCAGAGTCTTCATTTATTCACTCTAATTTAAGGTTTTGTGTGCCAGTAATACATTTAACATTTTTAGAAGGTCTCTTTCTATAAGTCTATAATATATAACTAAACTATTGTTGTATGTAAAGTAAATAAGGTTTTAAAAATATTTAAGAAGCTTCATTTAAAATTAAATTAAAATGCAGAGCCCCCCGTACCAGTGGCCAGGACCCAGGCAGTGTGAGTGCCACTGAAAATCAGCTTGCATGCCGCCTTTGGCACACATGCCATAGGTTGCCTACCGCTGCTATAACATAACACAGTTTCTTTGAAATAGAAACCTCTTAACACTTTTCTGGGCTGAAAGCGAAAGGAATGTATGTAATGGAGGAAGGAAGATGTCGTGTACAGACATAGCATAATATCTCTTTAAATAGTTTGTGAGCCTTTTTGTTCCATTCCTCGTGTTCAGGTTTTTTAGAAGTTGCCAGAACCCAACCAGAGCAGCAATGTGAACATGGAGGAATTCCTGGCATGTTGCGTATTTCCAATAAACGTGTTTGGACCCCACTGTACACATGTGGTTCCTTCATCTTATGTTTGTGTCAAGAGAAAAAGAGAAGATCAAAACTGGAATTACACTAAACTATAAAGTACATATTGGGCCAGATCCTCAGCTGGCGTAAATAGGCATAGCTCCATTGAAGTCACTTTAGATCAGTGGAAGATGTGATCCATTTTTGTTTACCAAATTTCCTCAAATAATGCAGGTAAATCTCTGTCAATAGCATTGTCTGCGGCATGTAAAAGCAAATGCAAAATACACCTCTACCCTGATATAATGCTGTCCTCAGAAGCCAAAAAATCTTACCACGTTATAGGTGAAATTGTGTTGTATCAAACTTGCTTTGATCCGCCAGAGTGCACAGCCCTCCCCCCGCCCAGAGCGCTGCTTTACCGTGTTATATCCGAATTCATGTTATATCGGGTCGTGTTATATCGGGGTAGAGATGTATACTTCAAAATCACTTCTCAGAGAAGGCATTGGCCTGGCCCTGAAGGGAATACCCAGGAAAAGTTCTAGAAAACCAAACCACACCCTGCTGGCTCAGAGCACCGAGTTTCCCATTTGAACAGCCGCAATAAGCTCATATTGTGTGTTGCAGTGACAAGTCTGCCAGGCTCTTGATACCTGCATGTAATCACACTATCTTTAGCATTCCGTTACACATTTGCTATGTGTACCGACACGCGACAGGGATCTACACGGTGCTGACGGGTAAACAGCCAATAGTGCTGATAGCATCATTTGATCTCAAGAAGACTGGTAAAGAATGAAGCAGACACAACACTAAAGCCAGGCCTAAACTACAGGCCTATATAGGTATAACTACACTGCTCAGGAGTGTGAAAAATACACATCCCTGAGCAACATAGTTATACTGATCTAACCCCCCACCTCGCATAGACAGCGCTATGTCAGCAGGACAGCTTCTCCCACCAACACAGCTATCGCCTCTCAGGGAGGTGGATTAACTATGCCGAGGGGGGAAGCTCTCCCGCCAAAGTAGGAGCATCTTTCAGTTAAGCACTACCGCCTTCCTAAAATATATGAGGAGAACTTTGCAAAACACTGTACTTATCTTGGGACAGCCTGGATATGGTAGGGGTGTGGGGTGAGTGTCGCGGCAAAGCGTCCAACCTCTCGAGGCCTGGCCTGGCCCTCAGGGAGACGGAAGGTGAAATGCTGCAGGAGGCTGGTGAAGAAAAGGAAGAGCTCCATCCTGGCCAGTTGTTCCCCCAGGCAAACACGACGACCTGCAAGCGTGGGAGTGAGAAAAGAGGGAGGAGGCAGAGAGGAGGAGGATACACCACCACATGTAAATGACTAGTCACTGAAGGAGTAAGACCCTTACTGCACACCCACAGATTGGAGTTAGCAGAGAATCTGCCTCCATATGCAGCAGATGGTGAGTCTCCCTATTCCCAGACCCTGTGTGAACAGGAACAACTAGGAAATACTTCTCCAGACCAATCAATGTTCTATTTAATCCAATTCCCTGTCTCTGATTGTGGCCAGCACCAGAAGCTTCAGTGGAAATCATAAAACCAAGAACTCTGTCAGTTGATTTGGAGAGGGGAATTACTGCCTCATTAGCCTGACTCAAAAGGGTCAGACACTCTAATACACAGGGCTAAATCCTCAGCAGGTTAGATAGTAAAATGTAATTTTGAAGTCTATGTGCTGATACCTGAAGTTAATGAGTTATGGAGACCATGTTAGGAGTTGGGTGAAACCTTGTGCAACACAGGGCCAGAAAGTGTTACACAACTAGACATCTAACTGACACAGATTCAACCTTTAGAAACATAGTAGTAGATGATTGTGTTTTTATGCATTTATATGTATATATAGTCAACCTCTAACAACGTAAGTGAATGGTTCCTGTCTATAGCTGTATTCTGTTCAGTCAGAGATCAAAAGGAGATGTTAACATATAGATGAACTGTGAATGTAGTAATAGCACTGTCTTCATTTCTCTTTGAAGTATGTAGTAAACTATCTGTAAATGGCAGGAAATGAACAGTTGCCTTATATTAATCCGTGCAGCTAATTACCAGTGGTGCTTAGGAAATAGAAGGTTACTTCAAGACCACTATTGGTCACCCAAGGACTGCACGCTGTCAAGAGGCTGCTGGACAACTATAAAAAGAACTCTAGGGCCCTGAGCCTGTTATCTCAGATCTGCTTAAGCTTCATCAGGGGTAGTTTGAGTCAAAACACTGAGGTCTCCAGCTCCATTCTGGATCACGCTGATATTGGACTTTGGACTATAAACTGATGAACTGATTCTGGAAAGGACTCTGCAATTCTAGAGCTCACCCTCTCTACTATGAAACTGACCTAAGAACTTTGTTCATATCTGTATGTGTAATGATCTTTTAACCAATACACTCTCTCTTCTTTTTTAATAAATCTTAGTTTTGTTAATAAGAATGGGCTGTAACCATGTATTTGGCTAAGATCTGAGATATTCACTAACCTGATGGGCAATGTGTCCGATCCTTTGGGATTGGTAAACTTTTTAATAGGATGAACAAGATTTTCAGTAATCCTGACCATCTCTGACATGGCTGTCTGGGTGGGAGCTCAAGGATGGGTTGCTTTAAGGGAACTGTATTTGGCTTCTGGGTAACCAGTAAGGTATCGCATTGTAGAAGCTGTTTTGTTGCTGGCTTGGTGAATCCGAGTATTACAATAACCATCACTTTTGGGGATTGTCTGCCCCATTCATTGCAGTTTGCCCTAACTGAGCAATCTCAGCATACCCCCACTCCCCTCCCAGTACCCCAGTCACACCTTGTTATGGGTTGACTCAAAACCTCATTCAAACTGATGTGTGAACGTGCCTGTCACTTAAGATAGTTGTAAGAAATACTTAAGGGGCTAAACCTAATACAAAGCCTAATGAAATCCGCCCAGAAACTAGCATCAGGTGGGTAGGGAGTTCCACTTGGTATTGTGACCAGGTTGGGCGGGGGAGGGGAGGGAGGGAGGGAAAGGAGATTGCGAGTCTGTGAGAGAACACACAGAAACTGAGAACAGACAAAAACAGAGAGGGAGAGACAAAAGCAAGAGGGACAAGCAGTAATAGCCTGTGAGTGCAGTGAGACCCTAGGAAAAAAGCTTTTGGGTCTGTTGGCAAAAGAGGCTTTGGGCCATAAGCTAAGGAACGGCTCCTTTTATTACAGGTTCCTCCTGAATTCAGAGGAGCAGGACTTTGTACGTTCCTTATAAACAAACAAGATGGCAACAAAGAAAATACCTGACTCCACCAATTTCTACTTCCAACTGGAATGTCCTCAGGGCCCAGAAATTTGACAAATATAAGAACAGCCATAGTGGTTGAGACCAAAGGTCTATCTAGCCCAGCATCCTGTCTTCCAATGGTGGCCAATGCCAGGTGCCCCAGAGGGAATGAACAGAACAGGTAATCATCCAGTGATCCATTCCCTGTCGCCTATTTTCAGCTTCTGGCAAACAGAGGCTAGGGATATCATCCCTGCCCATCCTGGCTAATAGCCATTAATAGACTTATCCTCCATGAATTTAGCCAGTTCTTTTTTGAACCTTGTTATAGTCTTGGCCTTCACAACATCCTCTGGCAAAGAGTTCCACAGCTTGACTGTGCGTTATGTGAATAAATACTTCCTTTGGTTTACTTTAAACCTGCTGCCTATTAATTTCATTCAGTGACCCCTAGTTCTTGTGTTATGAGAAGGAGTAAATAACACTTCCTTATTTACTTTCTCCACACAGTCATGATTTTATAGACCTCAATCATATCCCCCCTTAGTCGTCTCTTTTCCAAGCTGAAAAGTCCCAGTCTTATTACTCTCTCCTCATATGGAAACCGTTCCATACCACTAATAATTTTTGTTGACCTTTTCTGAACCTTTTCCAATTCCAGTATAGTTTTTTTGAGATGAGGTAATCACATCTCTCCGCAGTATTCAAGATTTGGGCATACCATGGATTTATGCAAAGGCAATATGATATTTTCTGTCTTGTTATCTATCCCTTTCTTAATGATTCCAAACTTTGTTTGTTTTTTCTGACTGCCACAGTACATTGAGTGGAAGTTTTCAGAGAACTATCCACAATGACTCCAAGATCTTTCTTGAGTGGTAACAGCTAATTTAGACCCCATCATTTGATATGTATAGTTGGGATTTTGTTTTCCAATGTGCATTACTTTACATTTATCAACATTAAATTTCATCTGCCATTTTGTTGCCCAGTCACCCAGTTCTGAGAGATCCTTTTGTAGCTCTTCACAGTCTGCCTGGGACTTAACTATCTTGAGTAGTTTTGTATCATCTGCAAATTTTGCCACCTCACTGTTTACCCCTTTTTCCAGATCATTTATGAATATGTTGAATAGGACTGGTCCCTGTACAGACCCCTGTGGGACACCACTATTTACCTCTCTCCATTCTGAAAACTGACCATTTATTCCTCCCCTTTGTTTCCTATCTTTTAGCCAGTTACCAATCCATGAGAGAACCTTGCCTCTTATCTCATGACAGCTTACTAGCCATTCAGGTTGGAATGAGGCAACACTATTATCTAGTGTGGCTGTGGAGCAAATAGGAAAGGTAGAGTGTTGTGCTTTGTGCTGCTAAGGTACAAATACAGAGCTAGCTAACAAAAATCCATTCTTGAATTACGTGAGGCTCTAGATCAGCAGGTCCCAATTTTTTTTTTCCCCGAGTGACCCCGTTTGAATGAAATATTTTCATCCAGAATCCCAGAAAACATGGAGGAGCAAAATGCGTTCCTCTGCACAGCATGATCTCAGACACCCCGTAAGTGGGAGCTCACCTCATGTGGAGGACGTCTTTTTGCTCTACAAAACTGTCCTCTGCCCAGTGTATCCTCGTACATATGGTGCATGCAAGGTCAGAGCAAAATGGCGTTCTCTGCACACAAAGGATTGCCATGATCCCATGTGCTGATGGCACCGCCCCATTTGGGGTTGTGAGACATGTCTTGGGAACCGCTGCTCCACACAGAGTGAAAGTCAGGCACTGACAAAGTGAAGGGAAGACTATGATTGCACTGCAGTTTGGCACAAATGGAGGGTGGCTGCTCAATTACCTGTTTACAGACTAAACTCAAAAGATAAAACAAAAAACAAAACTGGCTTTTAACCAAGGGTACGTCCACACTTTGAGCTGGAAGGTGTAATCTCCAGCTCGAGGAGACGTGCCTCCACTAACTCTGAGCTAGCTAGTGTGCTAAAAAGCGAAGTGTAGCCATGGGGGAGCAAGCAGTGGGAGGGGCTAGCCACCTGAGTAAGAACCTACCATCTTGGACGGGATCATCCTCAGGGCGACCAGCTCCTCCCATTGCTCACGCTGCAGTGGCTACACTCCTACGTGCTATTGACGAGTTAGCGTGGGTATGTGTACCCAACCTGGAACATACACCCCCAGTCTGAAGTGTAGAGGTACCCGCTGAGCCAATACCTAGCTCAGCTTAGTACCGAGAGAACCTCTCCCCACCCTCAAGTACTGCAGAGTATTCTGGAAATGCGTTAGAAGCTGCCTAACTATGTTTGTGACACATTTTTTTTCCTTTGCTGGCACCTCAACCCCTCTCTGAACCAGTTGGCTGCATTGAAACAAACCTAGAAAGCACCAACCACCGTGCTAAGTGTTCATGGACTTTTGAAGGTGATCCAGTCACTGGGAAAGGTCCTGTGGCAAAGCTATAACTGCTCAGTGCATAGACCCTTCTGTCTAAGCCCTCGTGTTTCCCACTGCTGGAACTCCTGGGCTGCACTGGTACACGCTTGGCAGAGGCAGTGCCCCACCAGTTCAAGCATCCCACTACTGTTGATATGGTGATCTGAGGAATTAGGACAGACCCTACAGCCCCTCCACCAGCCACAGTTGGCCTCCTTTGATGTGTATCAGAGAATCACTATTTCCCTCTTCCCATCTCTCTGGTGAGTTGGGAGCATACGGGAGACTGGGAACATCCATCTCCCCTTTATCCCCTACAGATCCATGTAGTGGTCCCAGGGCCTCCAGTAACAAAGGCTTCCTTTGATCAGGGTGCCTTGCAACAGGTAAAGTAGTATGTGCACACAACAATTTTGATCATGCCTTATCAGAAATCCTTAACTCTGATCTCATCTTTTTCCCAATAACACACACCTCACCTGTGTGCACACTGTTTCTAAACAGATTCCTGGGCTTGTAGTTAAGGTTTTCTGTTACAGTGCAGACGCGATTAATGTGTTGCATTCAGTATGTCCCTGTGTCTAATGGAGTATGAAGTAATTTCTCTGGGGAGATGCAGCCTGCTCATGAAGAACAGAGCCTAACGTGACAGATGGGTGTATCGGCTTAAGGGACAGAGGTCCTCCTTAACCTGGCAGTTCCTCGCTCCTCAGGGATTAGGTAGGTGGGTTTCTTACATAAGCAATTGGAATTGATTTTTAATAAGTTTATCTTCTATTTAAATAACTACAGCTGTAGAAGATGAGCAATGAATTAATTAAGGTGAGGGTTGCCCAGCTTACTGCAGAGTATAGAATACACGACTGCTTCTCTTTGGCCGAGTGGTTTACATAGGCCCCTGGGACAAGCTGCTCAGACTCTCAAGACTTGACCCTAAATACAGTATTTTAAGGCCAGAGTTTCTGTGCTGGAGAAATAGAGAGAGGGAGTTATTATGCAGAGGTTGCATATACTGGTACCACCAGGGCACTGTAGAACAGGCCCAGCTCAGCACAGACTGCACTGATCTTCCCCTTGAGGAAGCTGCTCATGATGAGAGGGACATCTTGCTTTAGAGGAGACTCGCTTTCCCATAACAGTAGTGGGTCACATCTCATGCACTGTGCCTCAATTCCACAGGGACGGCCTCTCCCAGTTGCTCCTCCCCTTGGATTTACCTGCTGAGAAAGGCAGGAAGGCCTCTCGCTTCACAAACTGCCCATCTGCATCCAGGAAGTGCTCCGGGTAGAACTGGTGCGGCTTCTCCCAAACCGTTTCATCCTTCAGCACCGAGGACAAGTTAGTGATGACTGTCGTCCCCTGACCCACCCCAGAGAAGAAACAGGGTACATTAGAATTGTCACATCAGAACAGGCCAGTCCCTCTGCATTCAATATCCCATCTCAAGTAGTGGCCATTGTAGGATGCTTCAGAGGAAGGCACAGAACCCATCTCAGGAACCTAACTGCATAATCTTATAGCACAGTGGAGCTGGATGCTTTCAGGGCCTAGCCAGTGCACAGCATATGCTCTGAAGCCTGTCACCCTTATACACTGCATGCTAGCTAGACTAAGAGTATGAAAGTGGTGTTTTCACGGTCTAATGAGGTTTATGGGGTGAAAATTGCTTCTACTCCCCACTTTTAGCTCTGGTAAGAGTGTTCTGATTGAGAGACTCCAAACTACAATTCTCATTGTCTGCACAGAAAAGGTGATATCTTTCCCCTCTCACATGCCTTCGACCTGAGCTAGAGGAGTTTCCTCTAAGGGCGAAAGTGGAATTGAATATTGTATGGCTTTGGTCTCTCCAGTGAGACTGTCACCAGGGAAGGCAATAATTGCCCATCATTGTCTCTTCTCCACTTGGAACTGGACTGAGATGCACAGTGGTCTCTGAACAGCTACTGTTATTACTGTTCTGGATTTGAACTCTTGACCCAGCAGGTAGTTTCTATACAGTTGATCAGCATTACCTTTCTCCACCTTCAAGCAGATGTACTGAATGTTATAAGGTGCCCAAGTCTCCCTTGTAATGATTGCAGTCCTTAGTTGTGTTTTAGCACAATTCATTGTTTTTTCAGATATCCAAAGGCTTGTTGAAGATGGAGCTAATCACATAAACAAGGCTCTCTCTGAGGCCCAAGCTCTTTCAACACTGCCCATTTGATAACTCGCCAATGGTTGTGTGATTCAGGGTCTGGTGCTCCACCCCGCTTTGCATGGAACCTTGGGGAGATTCACATATGGAATGTCTGCAGCTTCAGGACATAAGTCTGCAAGGGGAGCAGATGTCTGCATCCCCTGCTGGCCACAGATACCTTTGGAATGAAGAAGCCTTGGAGCTCGGTGTCCCGGTATGTCATGTGAGGCACTCCAACAGGAACAATATCCCCATAACGTTGAGTTTCATGGATCACAGCATTGGTATAAGGCATGTTCGCTTGGTCCTCCATCTGGGGTGACCTGTCCCTGCCAATCACCTTATCAATTTCTTCATGGACTTTACCTGGAAAAAGACACTTTACATCCTCCTCAATATAACAATGATGTACATCAACACTGTAGAAATGCAGAATCTGCAGATTTACCCTTAAGCTTTAAACACTGGGGGGCAGGGCTTGTCTGTCTTTTTGTACAGCGCCGGGTTTATATTCTGTGAGTTTGTTAGCCACCTTCCTATCAATCACTGAGCAGTTTACAAGTGAGTCATCTCTAGGAAGTGGGTGCTCTAAGTGTCTGGGAGGCGTCTGGTGTCTGGTGGCACTTGTTCAAGGGTCAGGAGCGATACCCAGCAGTGGGGAGAAGGCGTGGACCAACTTCTGATTTCTCTCACCTCCACACAACCAGAAAGCCTCTTTGATACCCCAGACATGCACTGCTCTGCTTCCCAACTGCTAATTCCTGACCTCACAATCAGGTCTTGTATGTCTTTTGAAAGCACCTGAAAGCAAGAGTGCAAGGGAGGCAGAGTTTAGCTGGTTGGGGGTGAGGGGCAAAGTGAGCCCCATAGACAGTGGGAAAGAGAGGAATGCAGAATTAGGTGCTGAAGGAGAGCACTCATGTTCTGTTACTCAGCCCAACTTACATAGTCATCCTCTGTGCTATGGACTAATAAGCTCATTGTTAGAGGCATCCCACCTTCTTCGTACTGTATTTGACCCACTTGTGCCTCCGGCGTTAGCACATTTAAGCAGGTTAGCATTTATCCCTATGGAGACCCTAAGAGAAGGAAGAGTTACCAAGTAGCTACGAGGGTCTCAGAGTGCACTGGTCATGAAGAAAAATGGTGAGCGCTCCCTCTGACACTGAAATCTTTATCAGGAGCTTTCTCTCCCCCTTCTCCCTTGCCACATGTCTTTGCTCTCCCCCTCAGAGAGTTTTCCAGTGGAATTATTCCCCCAATCACTGCTGTGACTGCTGCTACGGCAGCGTCATATGCCCAGAACACAAAAGTGACAGCAGATGCTAAGAAGTTCTCAGTGTAGGGTGACCAGACGTCCCAACATTATTGGGAGTGTCCCAATTTTAGGGGACTTGTTCCGCATCCCAACCTTACATCAGTCAGCATGGTTCCTGGGGGAGCTCCCGGCGCCCACCCACTGGCAGGAGCACCACATGCTGCAGGGGCAGGGCTTACAGGCGCAGGGAGTGGGCAGAGAACCCTCCACCTGACCCGACCCACGGCCCTAGGAGCCAGAGGGACCAGCCTGCTGGATGCTTCCTGGGACGAGAGCCATCCCAGGTGAACACCACTGGGACTCCCCACCTTGCCCCCTGGCAGGCCCCTCTGACTCTTAGGGCGGTGTGTGTGTGTGTGGGGGGGGGGTCTCTTCATGCTGCCGGTGCCTGCAAGCCCGGCTCTGCAGGTCCAGCAGCTCCCATTGGCGCTTTTCCCAGCCAATGGGAGCCATGGAGCTCGCACTTGTGGCGGGTGCAGCACATGGAGAGTCTGGAGACCCCCCTTGCCGCTATGACCCTAGGAGCCAGAAACAGGGCTGGTGAGTGTCACCAGGGAAGGGGGCAGGGTGTGATGGAGTGAGTGTCTGGGCGGTGTGTGGGGGGTGCTGGACTGTGAGGGTGTGGAGAGCGCTGCGCAGTGGGGGAGGTTTGTGTGTGTCAGGGCACTGGGCAGTGCAGGTCTGTGTGGGGCATTGTGTAGTTGTGGTGGTGGTGCTGTGGGGAAGGGCACTGTGAGGGAGGGGAAATCTGTGTGTATTGGGAAACTAGCTAGTGGGGGGTTCTGTGTGGGGTGCTGGGCAGCTGTGGTGGAGCTGTGGGCAGGGGGGTGCTGGGCAGGGTGTGTGTGCACAGCACTGTGCATTTGTGGTGGAAGGGTTGTAGGGGGGCTCTGGGCATAGTGGATCTAGGTGGGCGCTGGGCAGGGGAGCTGTGTGGCATTTCACTCTTGCGATTTAGACACCCTATCTCAGTGGAAGATGCAGGGTTGGGAGAACCGGTCACATCTCCACCAGTCCTCTTGCTTACACTGGATGTCAGGATGGAGAAGCATGTACAGCAATGCCCAGCGCAGGGTGGTGGAGGTGGTCTCAGTGCCAGCGGTAAACAAGTCAACTGTTACCATACGAAGGTTGTTGTCATTGAAACTGCTCCCCGCATGCTCTTTGGCCTGAAGGGAACAAAAGAGAGCGTGATTTGACCTTAGATTTTTGTTGAGGAGAGAGGAGCAGATGAGTAGATAGTGGTGATTCATATTCTCAGACTGAAAGGTTGAATTGTTTGCAGAGTGCAGCATAACACGTGCATATGACAACACATGCCGTAAAGGCTCCTTGGTCACATACATTTCAAAGTAATAATTTATCCCACACATCATAGACTTCTCAGGAATAAAACTCAGGACCTTCTGCTCCAAAAACACAAGGTATGTCTACACTACAATATAAGCCCAGGATTAGTGGCACTTGACTCAGCTGACCTTGCTGCCATGGAAAATCAACCACACGTTGAGTTTGGATCAGATCGGCCTGAGGCTCCTTTATTTTATGTGAGCATATATGCAAGGAGAGTCAGCATAGCCCCTTGCAAGGTGGCAAGCTGCTCTGCCCTCCTTAAACTTTAACTAGCTTATAAAGGTTAAAACCACAGACAAATTACACATACTTCCAAATAAGGTAATTAATATGGAATACATTGCAAAATTAATACAGGCCAAAAGCAAAAACATGCATCTCCCCCACTAGGCCCCTCCTGTTACTCACTATCTGTTCTTTTGCGGTCAGCGACCTTTCTAACACTACTGTTGTGGTTATATCTTTCATAAGCATGGAAAATTACAAATGGTTCTGTTTGGAGATTTTCCACTGTGACTCCTTTTACCCCTTGATACACAGAAGCAACTTTCCATCACTCTTTCGCCACTCTGTCCCCCTCTCCTCTCTGCCCCTTATACACAGAGACAAGCTGAACCAAAGTTCAACACAGCCTAGAAACAAGCTTTTCCAAAGTTTAGGCCTTTAAAAGCCTAGCCAAAGTTGTAAGCCCAGCATATTTTCCTTCACACTGCATTAGAGAACCCAGAGCTTGAGCATCTACACTGGGATAGTCAATAGGTGGATGGCAGGCCAAATCTGGACTGCTAGATGCTTTTGAACAGATCCTTTTAATTTACTTATTATTATTGTTTATTTTTCTCTGCAGTTGGGACCTTGCCTATACCCTGACCAAGAAATTTGGACCTTGACAAACAATCATCAACTACCCCTGCAGAAGTCTACGCTGATTGTCAACCCTAGGTTAAGATTGAATATTCTAGGACAGGCGTGAACCTCTGGCATCCACACTGTAGCAGATAGAGCCGAGTGAAACCAACCATATCCCAGACTCCCTAACACCCTCCCAGAATGTGACCGCTCTAGCCTTGACTGTGGGAAAGCTTTACTGCCCACCCTGCACATTACAGGAAGTTTGACCAGCCTGTCAAAACTGCCTGCCGAGCAACATGGAAGAGGCCCCTATTCAAGAACTTTTCTTGCTTGCGCTGTCCCGCCTGTGTCAGAAATGGGGCAGAGTTTCCATGAGGCGCTGGTGGACATTTCAGCCGCACTTTCTAACCCACCAAAGTCCAGGGATGCTGGAATAATTTTTATAGTGGGGGCGCTGATGATGGAAACCATGTATCTGGTGTTTGTTATTACTAATTCAAGCCAGCGGTTGTGGCCAGTTCCAGTTCCAGCACCACTAAGGCACCTGAAAGAGCTTATGGTGGTGGAGGAGGAGTACCCGGGCACAGCAGACTCACACTGGCTGATGGTGCTCAGTAAACTCAGCATATGCACTGGAAACTCTGCGCACAGTCTCTTACCACCAGAGTTAAAGGAGAGTCTCCAGTCAGTCTTAGAGATTTGTGCCTCTGCAACTGCAAGAGGTTAGTGTGATCACTCACACTTGATCAGCTCAGAAATTCCATGTAGTAGCATAAAGGTTTCTTATCTAGATTTTCTCAGAGCAATTTTAAATTTGGACATAGACTTAACATGGGCAATAACTAATATGCTATTTAAAAGCCAATTAAAATGTAATTTGCTTTGTTTGCGACTCAGAACAAGAAGTTGACATTTAGAAACTTCCCACAAAATGAACGTTTTTTAAAAAAGGTTTCAGGTTAATCAACATTTTAAAAATACTATAAAATAAAACAAACCATAAAATAAGTGAAAAATCGAAATGTGTTGTTCTGACAACCTCAAAACAGAATGTTCAAGCCTATCAAAATGTTTCATTTTGATTTTTTCTAAATGAAATTCTGTCAAAAACGACATGTTTCATTGCAAAATTGAAAGAACCCGCTGTTCTAGAAAGATATAAAAACAGATCAGGTTTTTGTTCCGGAACATGTTTCCAGCCAGGAATTCCCAGCAGCCTGCCTTTGAACGAAGCTGTGACTTGGAAGGATGAAGGAAGTCTTCACTGTGACCTTTGCCAAAACGATTAAAAATGTCTCTAAACTGTACATGGTCGGCTCATGTCAGGGCTGTTCCATGGCCAAGAGAGCTAAGGAGCCAGGTACAGCACCCACTAGAGTGGGGCACTGCCTCAGTGCAAAGTTCCAACTATCAGCCTATTCTTCAGCTGATTTCTGAGCATGAGCTCATTAGACTCACTAGATAAGGGAAAACCAGAAGAAATAAAACTGTGAGCTGTTCATAGCAGTTCTATTAGCAAAAGGATTTTGCTTGTAAACTTTACAACGAGGGACAAGGGAAGCTAACAGGGAGTGTTTCCGTCACTAATATCTTCATGGAGCCAACGAGATCTACACCTGCTGTTCTCCTCCTACCTTCTCTATCTCCTGTAGAAAAGCATCAGTGAAGTCTCTCTTGTGGGTAGGATTCCAGGTCGTCCTGTGCTCCTTCACAAGCTCATCTGTATAGTCCAGGACCTTTTTTTGGGATCGGAAGACTCTCTGTGGTACTCCAGGGATACGCAGCAGCCAAGGTACTACGACAAGGAGCTAAGATAACACAGTGAGAGAGAGAAAAACCACACCCTATGGCTCCCAGAAAAGAATCACTAAACTACAATCTTACTGATCAATCAAATGGCAGCTTCTTACCGACCAAATCATACGTGCTGAGTTACCTGGGGCAGGAATCCAGCTTCTTCGTTCAAGGCCTGTTCAACCAAATGCAGCAACCTCTGAAATTTCTTATTGTCATAGTCAAAGCGCTCACCATAGACGAGGGAGCAGATCACATTGCTAACTGCGTTGTTTATAAGAAAATGTGGATCAAAAGGACGACCTGAAAAACATACAGGACCAACCAAAGACATTAGGAGGCACAACATCATTGTAGCCTGCCCCTCACTGCAAGAACCTCTAACATTTCAAGATTGCTTATGGAACAAACCAGTTTAAAGTCCATGCTCATGTAACCTGGGGTAGTTAAAGATGCCCCACATGCTAACAGGGTTGGGCCTGGTCAATACTTGGAAGAGAGACCACCATGGAAAACTTAAGAATTTCAGGTTTGTGCTGCTGCAGATTCAGTCAGTGGTACTGACTGAAGGCCTTTGTCTGCAGCCATAGTAGGAAGCAGCAGCCATTAGCTAAGAAGTCACATCCTCGCATTCCATCTAAAATACATTAAAACAATGTAATATCGGGCTGTTAAGGCGGCGATCCTGTCCTAATAGCACCCACTATCGCCAGATTAAAAAAACCAGATCTTAAGGTGGTTAAGGAAAACTTAGTTTGATAGCGTCCTGTCTGGCAATGAAATCACTTATCACTAGTTGTGGTTGTCAAATCCTCATTTCTTTCCTGTTTTATCTTTATGGTCCCCACTTCTCTATTGTTTGTCTGGATGATCTCTGTCTGGTTCTTTGTTTTTGTCTGTTACATAATTATTTTGCTAGGTGTAAATTAGTGAAGGTGGCGGGGTCTGACTGGTTAGAGAATTTTGTTACAATATCTTAGAATTGGTTAGTAAAATGATTGGTTAATATAGCTAAGCAGGACTCAAGTTTCACTGTATAAACTGGGGTCCAAGAAGGAGACCAGCAGAGAAGGAACAGAAGGATAAGAAGGAGGAAAGACTTGGAAGAAGAACTCACCGTTAAGACACAGCCTAAGATCAAAGCTGCAAAGAATCCTCTGCACAACGCTGACATGCAGCAACCAGAATCCAGACGAGATTGCCCTTGTATGGGCAACAGGGAAAGTCCTCCTGCCTGACCAGGACTGGTGAGCATTGCATTGTACGCTTAGCATGTGTATTCTGCTTGGTAATTGTTAATAAATAGAGGTTATTACTGTGTAAGGCTCTTTCGCTGGTAAAAGGTCTTGCAAATCCACAAACAGTATGCCTTGAGCCCTAGGAATAGGGTACGGGTGGGTGTCTAAGTTAAGAGGGTTACACCTTGAGCCCTAAGAACTGGGTAAAGTGGGTGCCCCTAGAGTGTGCGAGTAACAGAGAACTGTGTGCCGGTAACAGTACTCATCTCTGCCTCAGTACTGAACCCGTGGCCTGCTGTGTATAGACAGATGTTACTGGGCTGCTACAGACATTTTTAAGTTGAGGCATAAAAGTGATGTCCTTAAAGACTTCATGGCAAGTTGTGGAAGCGTTTTAATGTTGATGCCTCCACCAAATTCGAGCTGAGGTAATTACATTCTACCAACCTAAAATTCCCCTTGCACATTCAGTTGGAGGTGTTGAGTTGTTTGGTTGGTTTTTTTTTACTTCCCATCACAAACTCTCATGTTAAAACATCTGTCAGGCTATCATATTATCCTTTCATTTCCTTATGTATGGGAGTTACACTGGTCCCCTGCCCCATCTCCCTTGATGCTACAAACCTTTTTCAGAACAGATCGCAGAGCATAGAAATCCAGTTTCCTCGGTCACACGCTGCTCCAGGGATTTCTTTCCCATCCCAAAGTTCCTCAAGGTGGAGAGTGCAAATCTCCTTTGCTCCTTCCAGACCTGACCATATCTTGCAACCACCACCCCTGGAAAATATTAATAAACAAGAGACAATCACCTCTGGGAAACACCATCCAACATTCACTGGACAGCAACAAAATAGGGCTGGAGGGACTGCCTTCTGAGGAAGGATAAAAGAAACTAAATGTAGCTTGGCCAAATGGCAACTAATGGGAACTATTATTGCATCTTCAGAGGTGTAGGTGATTAGTGCAGAAGGAGAGGGATTATTCAGGGAGCTCCAAGATATAGCTAGGAGTAAGGGCATGAAATTCAGGGCCAGATCCGCAGCTGGTATAACCTGATGTAGTCAATGGAGCTAAGCCATGCTATACTCTAAGGGTGTGAGCCTCAGGTTGGATGTCAGAAAACATTTCCCAATGAGATCTACTAAACTGCTCAATAGTCTCTCAAAGGAATTAATGGATGCCCCATCACAAGCCATTTAAAATTGGATTGGACAAAGCACTGGAGAATATACTATAGGGAGCATCCCTGCATTGGCCAGAGTATGGGCCAGGGTGAGGCTGAGAACACAGGTGGTGAGTAATGGAGGCCAGGGGAGGCCTCAGAGCTCCTCCAGCCAGCCTGGGCTCGGGGTGGCTCAGGCAGGTGGTGGCTTGGGCGAGGCTTCTCCAGCCACAATAGGGGCTTTGGGCAGGGCAGGGGACTAGTCTCCCCAATGAGGGGTTCACACGCTGACATGGTTGAGAATATGTGAATCTATAGATATTTTTCCAGCTCTAATCTTTGTTGTGTAAGTGCTTTGGGATAACCTGAGATGATTCCAGCCCAACAAGCCTCCCTTTTAGGTTGCATTTCTTTCTACCCTCCTCCACTTTCACTCTTGGGTCCTCGAGGTTCCTCAGAAGGAAGTTATTTCTTTTACAAGCCAAGGAAGGTACATACATATGGTGAGGGTTAGGAAACTGCCAGTTCTGACAATGGCAGCCAATTGGTATTGATTAGCATATACCTTCTACAGAACATTTCAGAATGGCCATGGCTTAGTAGTACTTGCAGCGCTGCAGTTGAGAAGGGGAGTCCCCATTTTGATCTAACCTGACTTCCTCCTCTCGAGAGGTAGTGTCAGGGGCAGACTCCAGCAAAAGCAACATCAGCAGAGGGACAAGAGAGGGAGGCAGCTCACTTCCTAAGTCCCCTTCAACCTCTCCAGGAGCTCAAAAGATAAACCCAGCCAGTCCCCCTGCAACACTGCCAGAGAACTATGGTAGTTTCCAAGGTACTTGCCTTCGGCGTTCTCTCCGTAACCCAAGTGCTCATATATAGGAAAGTATGGTCGGTCAGCAAAGTCCTCTGATTTCTGGACCAATGCTTCCTTTACGGCTTTGAATCCATTCACTACTATCATATTACTCCAGCAGTTCTGAAGGCTAAAGACATTTCCATATATTTTACTCAGCTGCCAAGAAAAGAAAAAGGAAAAATATATTGTTGGAAGCCAGGCTGGAAAGCAAGGCTGAAAAAATCATCTTGCATTTCTGTACTCTCTCTAACTTAGAAGGATCTCAGAGCACTCTGTTGGGCTTGTTAGCTCATCACGGATGTGCAGCCACTTCTGGAGTGGAACAACTCACAGCAGTACTACACAGCCACTTACACAGGGAGAGAAGAATACCACCATTGTCAGCTGATGGTGCAGGAAGAGTTTATGTCAGCAGAACGTAAATAACCAAGTTGAAATTTGGCCAGGGACCTTGTGAAAGTGTTGTGGGCTCATTAACGACCACCAGCGGTCAGGATCTCTTTTGGTGTCTTCAGGGATAACAGACCCAAGCGTACATTGTACCTTAAAACCATGGTGTGGCACTAGTTTAACCACCAACACAGAGAGCCTTCTACAGTAAATTCCCGCAGCACATGGCTTTGCATAGGAGATATCCCATTCAAGTACTGACCAGGCCCAACCTTGCTTAGTTTATGAAATCTGATATTATCACAGAGGGTATAGTAGTGCTGGCTACAGATACACACAAAATAAAATTACTGACATAAGGGATTGGGGGGGAGGGGGCGTTTCCTGTGATGCTGGCAAACGAGGTGCCAGCTCTTGCCCAGGCTGCAGGCACTAGCTAAGAACTAACAAACTCATCGCTGGAGACCGACCAGTTTACCTGTATGTTAGTTTGCTCAAAATAGGTATTAGTCTTACAAGAATATATTTAGTGTTTAGACTCTGTGAAATGCTTGTGAGTTGCTGCAGGCGTTAATCTCACATGCAATGTCTGTGTTCCGCCCCATAAGAAAATATGTAAGTTTTGCTTTATAACTTAGCAAATGGCTGCTCTGGACTTGTGAACCCAGGCTCAGGAATCCTCCCTCCCCCCATTGAGAAGGACTGTCAAAATCAGCTGGGTCAAGGAACATTGCAATACAAAGGATTGGCTAATGGGCCTATCCCACCTTGGAAATGCCATGTGCAAGGAGACTTGTTCTGTGGACTTGGAAGCCGAATGAAGGAAATAAAACAAAGTCACAGGAAAATTTTCCATCTGTTTGGCTGTCTGAACTGTGACACGGCTAGAGATCCCCAGTGCTGCCTGCTGGGTCCGCCTTGAAAGACACTTTGAATAGACATATCACTGCAACGCAGTCACTGTTAGATTTAGATGATAACTTATTTGCGAGTATATGTTTGCTTGCTTGAACCTGCAAATAACTCTGTAATTTCTTTTTCCTAGTTAACAAACCTTCAGATCATTTATTACAGGATTGGCTACAGGTGTTGTCTTTGCTGTAAGATCTAGGGTACCAACTGATCTGGGGTAAGTGACAGGAATAACCTGAATGTGGTGTGATTTTTTTGGTGACCATTTATCAGTAAGTCCAGTTCATCTGGGTGCCAAGATAGACTGGAGATTCTAAGGGGACTGTCTGAGACTCCTGTTACAGTGATACAGGAGCAGGGGTGCTGGAACGGTGCGGGGCGGGGGGAGGGGTCAGGGGGGCGCTCCCCACAGTGGTCCGGGCTCCCTGGGTGGCTCTTACCACAGCCAGGCTTGGGCTTCCAGCCTGGCCTGGGGGCAGGGCCTCTGGGGAAAGAGAAGGAGCAGAGGGTGGAGGCACAGAGAGGGCACGGCCTCAGGGGAAGAGGAGAGGAGAGGTAGGCCACAGAGGGGGCAGATCCTCATGCCATCCCATACCCTTCTACCGGGGTTCCAGCACTCCTGTCCAGGAGTTCACATGAGATACTGGCTTGGTGCAATCTGCTTATATAACACACCTCCAGTTTGGGGTATCTGCCCTGCTTGGCAGTATGCCCTGGGCCAGGCACTCTCACTCTCGAGCCCCTCCCAACAGCGTGATCGTTTCTTTGCCCATCTCTTGACCTATGTGGGTGGTTCATGACCCCAGAAACATTAGCCAGAAGATGGCTTATTGCAGCTATGAAAGGTAATGTGACTATGAGGGCATCCTAGCCAACGCTGTTCTGAGCATTACGGCAGATGGCAATGACACTCAGGTAACGGGAAAGGTTTTTGTGTTGATTAGTGCCCTAATGCAGCTGTGATTCAACTATTTTGGTAGGGAAAAAAATCACATCCCTGACTGAAATCATTAAATCGATACAAAAGGGGAAGCATAAAAGTCCTGCCCTTTTTCCACACTCAAGGGAAACCTGAGGAGGGGGCACCTATGGGATTAAAGGTTTTCAGCTAGTGCCCAACAACTTTCAGGTCTTAGACCAAAGCAAACCAAGTAAACTTCATTGAGAATGACGTTCTTGGCTGCAAAACTGAGTTTTGTAATTACTAACCTTGATCCTTTCCTGCAGCTAACAATTGTCTGGTGCAACGCAGGAGAGGGTAGTGCAAACTTCTTTAAGATACCTCTGGACTCTCCTGATCATGTGTGCCAGTCCCGTCCCATTCCCTTGCCGTAATTTAGATTAGCCTGAAGGCCTTTCTAAATTGTGGCAGTTTTCAATGGCCATGAGAGGCAGTTACAGCAGCTGGGATTCTGCAGGGTACAGGGGAACCTTGGCCCGTGCCCCTGGGCTACAGGGGAGCATCATGTAGGAATTGCTGTTGGATTATCCCTCTGTCCTGGCTGAACATGCTGTGGCTGGCTACACTAGCTTTGAGGCTACTTTGCACCACTCCACCAGCACAGAGCGTGCCTGATGTAAGCGAGCACCAGGGCCACTGTACCCTGGTGACAGACAGGCATTGCAGAGCACAAAGCAGAACAATTTAAAGCAATTATCAAATAGTTTATGTCCAAAATTTAACCTATTTTCAGTTATTTGTGGGATTTCTTGAGGATTGTATGCACACGTGGGAGAAAATGCCCTTCTGGGCCAAGAATTTAGGGAGAGAAAAACCACAAGTAGTTTTATGTGTATGTGAAAAACACAAGAAACCAATGCATCGTGTTCAAGCTTTTCTACAGCAACTTTCCTCAAAGCCACGTGGGACACACAAAGAGGCACTGTGTGACAGGCAGATGAGAGTCCTTTTCTATAAAACACTGGCAAGCATGTGTCTGTAACAGTGCCTAGCATTCCGGGCATTCACCTCACTACCAGAAAGATACTGATTAAAAAGGAGAGAATTCAGAGAAAAGCCACAAAAGAGATTAGGGAGCTGGATGGGCTGATTCATGAGGAAAGCTAAAATGATGTAAATATATTGACTGGTCAAATATCTAAGGAAAGGGACTATGATTCTGCCTGCAAGTATTTGAAAGGTACAAATGCAAAGGATGGAGGGAAATTGTTTAGGGTTGGGTGAAGGAATAATGGAATGAGACTAAATAATGGAGAATTTACTCTGGACATCAGGAAACAAATCCTCAGTGAGAGGTGTATCAGTCTGGGGAATAGTTTCCTAGGGGAAGTGATGAAAACCTCATTGCTGGGAATTAAAACTAGATAAAGCCCTCTGGGGCACACCACTAGAAGGGAGAGGGGTGGATAAGAATAGGCCATTTCTCTCTCTAATTTCTATGATTCTGTAAGTAAAAGGAGCTGTTTTCGTTTCCATTCTGTGAGAAATGCAAGAAAGGAAAATGAAATTGTGTGAAATGGAAATGGGGCAGAAAAGGGAATATATGTTGTTACTAAAAATGTGGAGTTAAAACAGCTACAGGTCAAAAGTGTTGTTGGGAGCATTGTCATCATCCGATTTGATCTGGAAACTCAAAAACTCTTCCTACCACATGGTGAAAACAAGAACCAGACCCAGTTTCCCTGGATGGGAGAGCTGAAAGGTGCCAGCCTAGAAAAAGGGGCCTCTGGAGTTTGGCAACTACAATCACAAAAGATAATATGATTTAGTTGCCTCAAGCTACATCAGTAGTTTCTTGGAGACAGGACAAAGCATGCACTCGCAACAACTAACCCTGCAGCAGTGGTGTGTGCTCTTGTTAGCGCAGACACAGCCAGCAAGCACATCCTACAGTTGTATCACTGGAGATTACAGGTTTGTTCATTTTTGCTGAGTCAGTGTGTCTGGCTGTTCCCGTACTTGCGCGCGTGCGCAGTGGGGATCGCTCTCCTCCAGCGCTATCACATTTGCAGAGGATTCTACTGGACGTGAGGGTGGAATGTTGCCCTCTGGACCCTAGAGCCAGAGCAAAGCCACAGCAGATAATCACAGAGCGTTAGGGCCCCTCCTCCCCTAGGGGGACTGACTGTTACCGTGTTGGAAAGGCTCCTGCATGTAAAATAACCCCTCCAGCCCGCACCAGCTGGATTAAGGAACCACCAGCCCACACCAGCTCTGTTCCTCAGCACACTGTGCTTAGAGTGACCAGATGTCCCGATGTTATAGGGACAGTCCTGATATCCAGGGTTTAGTCTTATATAGACACCAATTATCCCCCACCCTGTCCCGATTTTTCACACTTGCTATCTGGTCACCTTAGCTGTGCTCTCCAGCCCCTCTGGCACTGACCTGGGTAAAGGAGCGGTGCGGGTTGTGGAAATCGATCTGCAGCATGGTCCCAATGAAAGGCAGGGAGGTCGGCCCTGGTGGGTAGCGACTCCAGCTCTTCCTGCGCTTCAGGAAATCAAATAGCAGAGCGAAGACTGTGAGGGCTATGCCCAGTGCTGGGAGGTTGTTCCCGCAGGATCGAAGCTGGGACCAGAGCCACAGGAGCAGCTCCATGATCGTTCTCCCCTTTGCCCCCCTCCGTGTTTTTAACTCTCACCCCTGCCTCTTTTCCCTGCTCCCGTTCTCTCACTCTTTGCTATTTCTGTCTCCCTAGTTTCCTCCACTCGTTCCCCTTCTCTCTCTGTTTATTTCTCAGACACCCGCCCCTCTCTTGCCAACGTCACAGCTTGGAGCTGCCTGGCCAGAATTTCTCTGTAGCCCCTCCTCTGCCTAGATAATACAACCTCGCAGGGGAGTGGTAATGAAGGGTGGCCCAGCCCCTGTAAAAGGGAAAGGGCATAGCTCCATTTCCAGCATCTGTGGTATGTCACATGAGGGAGAAAGGAGCCCCTGGAGCCTGTGTGAGCTGTAAGGTTGAGTCCATATGCAAGGATGAGTCTCTCCTAGGGCTTTAATTGCCCCTTGTATTCAGAAGTAGCAATCCTTACCTAGAGTGACTAGATGTCCCCATTTTATGTCCCGATATTCAGGACTTTTTCTTATATAGGCACCTATTACCATCCCCGCTCCCCGGCTGGATTTTTCACACTTGCTATCTGGTCACTCTACCTTCACCGTTTCTCCTCACTTGGTTGGTTAGTAACCAGCTTTTGCTGAGCCCTTGAGACGTTGCTTAAAATGGGTTTAACTAGATCTGAGGCCCTACCCACAACATTACGAAGACAAATCCTGCTTTCACTAAATCTTGAAGGCAAATGATTTACTCTTTGAGAGAGAAAAATTATCTGCTAGCCCCTGGCCAGGAGCTGAAATCCACTTCCTGCACCCACCACTGTCTAAGGATCCTGTGTGTGGAGAGAAGAGCCCCTTGCACCTTCTTTAAAAATATACTTGCTACATCCAGGGGAGGTTATTTTTTATGCTATAGAAGGCAAAACTTCTGATAATGCGATAGTAGGGTGTGAGCCAGGCACCTCCTGATGCCAACTGGCAGAGGGCACAACGGTGCACAGAGTTTGACAGGAATCCCCCGGATAAGATAGATGTATAATAATTCACTGAAAAGTGAAACATGAGGTCTGTGCCCACAGCCAGTATTGGTCTGGTTGGCATGTTCCTTGCAGGATGCATGTCTGGATGATATTTAAGAAGTTACTTATCTGTACTGAAAAATTATGTTTTTAAGGTCTGAGCGTTAAGACTGGTCACCAGAAGGTGAAAAATATGCTCCTGTCAGGGCAGAGGGAAGAGACACTTCTCTCTCTCCACCTGGTCAGGTGTGTATTGTGTCGTGTCTGTGCCCCAGTGGAGCCCTAGCCTCAGACTGAGCCAAACGCTAATCAAGAGATAGTGAAATCGACAAGAAAGGAGCACACAGGAAAAAACCACCCATGGCTGCTGAGCAGCATCCGGTTTACAAGTAAGGACAGTGGACTAGGGATATAACTAAGGGCAAAGAGACGCACCCTCTGCATCTTTCCACTGAGGAGACAAGCTGGCAGCATGGCTTGTCTCATGGAAGATCACAACCAAGCCTGGCTGTAAGATACTGGAAGGGTTTGGGGGGAACTTTGCTCTACAAGACAGAAAAGTATCTAGTTAAATAAGTCCAGGGTCTAGAAAGCATGTTACGATTTTATTTTATATGTAAACCATTTGCTTCCAATACTTCCACTTCCTACTTCTCAAATCACTGTACTTTGTTAAATAAACGTTTACTTGTTCTCCCTACCAATGTGTCCGAGTGCCGCGTGTTCAACGGATCAATGATCTGAGGTGAAAGCAGCAAGTGGGTGTGCACTGCCTGTTTGGGAGCAGCGAAGCTGTGAACATTGTGAAAGTCCAGTGGAACAGGGGCTGGACACTGCAGGGAGACACTCAGAGGGCTCGAGGGTTGGTGTACGTGGGCCTATCACGAGCCTGCAGAGAAACAGCAGAGCTTGCACAGACCTAGAGGGGAGTGCTTGTGTTGCCTGGGGCCGGTGGAGTTGGAGATAAGGCCAGATAAGGCTCCCTCACACTAAGAGCAGGTGGTAGTGAGGTGCCCTCATGCCAAGCCTGGAGAAGGGGTTGGGTGTCAGAGCCTGGGCTCAAACATCTAAGACTCCTCAAAGGAAGTGGTAGCAGCCCTGTTGCTTGATTTAGTTTCTCCTAAAGAGAGGTCCAGATTCTCTGCATCTTGAAGTTTTAAACCATGATTTGAGGACTTCAATAGCTCAGACACAGGAGTGGGTGGGTGAGATTCTGTGGCCTGTGTTGTGCAGGAGGTCAGGCTAGATGATCATAATGGTTCCTTCTGACCTTAAAGTCTATGATCTACACAGCTATTTTTAGCACTATAGCCCAAGCTCCACAAGCCTGACTCTGTAAACCCCAGCTCCAAGACTTGCTGCCTTGGCATTTTTTTTTGCCTTGTAGACATGTGCTGTGATGCTCAGAATGGGGGAATCACACCATTTTTCTTCGCAGCAGCACCTCGTATATCCCTAGAGAGTGCTTTTGGGATCATGTTTTTCATCAGTCTGGGCCATGTTTGACTTTAATCTATCTCTAGATATTGCAACACAGAGCAGACAGCTTCCCCCCCCCTCTGTTAAAATCAAGGCAATGCACCTGTTCCCACTGAAATCAATGGCAAAACACTGACTGATTTCAATGGGAACTTGGTTGGGCCCTAAAATCTGAGAGTGAGATTGTTTATGTCCCGGGAGAGTTCCATGCTAGTTTCATGGAGGTTAGGTCCCTCAATGGCTATTAGCCAAGGTGGTCAGGGCTGCAACCCCATGCTCTGGATGTCCCTAAGCCTCTGACTGCCAGATGCTGGTACTGGATGGCTGGGGATGAAACACTTGATATTTGCCCTGGTTTTTTCACTCCTTCTGAAGCATCTGGCATTGTTCACTGTCAGAAGACAGGATACTAGGCTACATGCACCATTGGTCTGACCCCGTATGGCCATTCTTATGCCAATCAGAATATATGCCACTCGAGATCCCCAGTGGGACAGGTGGAGTACTCTGATCCTGATTTGTAGAGTTGTAAGGAATAAATTACAGGTAGATTCCTCACTTATTCCAATGATGCCCAATATACTAGCAACAGCACTAATATGCTTAGACATGAGACTCATAATGGTACAGTTCTGATGGGTACCATCAATTTTATCTGCCATCTGGTAGAGCATTTTGATGGTCTCCTCTATCTGCTGTTTCTGCTCAGGAACTTCTTTACAAAGAATGTCACGTTTCTGACTCTTCCAAAGTTTTCTGCAAACGTTCTGATTTCCTCCTGCCTGTTAAAGGGTGTGTGTGTGTGGGGGGGGGGGGGTGTTCAAGGAGATGCCCATATGGACAGCAACAAAACAAGCCGTAGACACCGTTTTGTAAAACACACAGTTAGAGGGCCTTCCCTTCACCCTCCCACTTCCCTGGTTCTTGTCACGCAGACAGCAAGCAGCAAAAGACCAGAACCCCAAAGTGCAGACAATGCGATGTTTACTGGGGTTAGTTTCCAAGCAAACATATCCCGTAACCCTTCACACCAATCGGGCTTATCTCTATACGCCAATAGAGTCTGTTCCCCAGTGATCCCTTCCCAGCTCTGACGCCACAGAGCATTTACCCCGTGTCCCCATTCCCAGCTCTGACACCGCAAAACCTTGTCTGTGTCCCTGTTCCCCGTAGGGTGACCAGAAGTCCCTATTTTATAGGGACAGTCCTGATTTTGGGGTCTTTTTCTTATATAGGCTCCTATTACTCCCTACCCCCATCCCGAATTTTCACACTTGCTGTCTCGTCCCCCTAGTTCCCCATGAGACATTTTGTTTACATTGGCCGTCTGCAGGCATGGCCCCCCCCGCAGCTCTCAGTGGCTGCGGTTCGCTGTTCCCGGACAGTGGGAGCTGCGGGAAGCAGCAGCCAGCACATCCCTGCAGCCCACGCTACTTCCCACAGCCCCCATTGGCCAGGAACAGCAAAGCAACAGAAATTGGGACAATGGGAGCAAGAAAACCGGCATGAGAAGAAACAATTTGTTGACTGTGAGCAAGAGAGCGGAACAGGCACATCCTGGCCCCACCAGTACCTTTAAATTAGCGATCGTGTTTCTCAAACCTCCAGAAATGTTATTCCACACAAAAAGCACACTCGAATAGACATGATGTGTGACGCTCTCCTACAGTTAGTTCTCAGCTTCTTCAACCCACATGGCTGACGGACCTACTTCCCACAGCTTTCAAGAACACTGGCCTGTTTTGCCACGTAAGTGATGGATAGCTAAGGGGTCCTCACCCTTTCTTTTTATAGAGCCAGCACCCAGCCTGTCTCTCTAATATCCTGGGACCAACATGGCTACAACTACACTGCATGCTTCTTTTTAATAGTCCTGTGCAAAGTTCCCTCTAACTTTTTCCATCCACATGCGGAATTAATTTTGTTCTGTGCATTAATATCGAGGTAATGTGAGGATGTGTGCCACCAGTAGAAACAAAAAACCTAGATATAGTATATATTTTTTAAAAGTTACCATAGGGATAATTATTCCAGCCAGGACCGGTTAGGCATTTTAGAACCCACTACACACAGAATTAAATTTAAGCATAAGAGAGAAATATAAAATTATGAAATGCATAGACCAGTCTGTAGACAGGCGGACTCACCCCAGCGGCGCCTCCTGCTGGTGACTTCTGGGAATTAGCTCGTTCCAGCTCCGGAGCACCCTCTTCAGGCCGGTGATCCGCCTGTCCTCTGGCCCCCATGTCCCTCCCTGGACCCCAGTGCCCTTTTAGCTGGGGTGCTGCCCCCTGGCTGTAACCCCTCAGTCTTAGGGTCTCCCCTCCCCGGAGAACCCCCACCCACTATTCCCACGTCGCCTCAGTATAAGGCTACTGCCAATCATTGTCTAGCAGCCTCACACCCTGGGGCAGACTGCAGTATCAGCCTACTCATCACTGGCAAGGAAGGTTTGGACCTGCTGCCTTTGCCTACCCCTGGGCTGCCCTCTGCAACCCCCAATACCTGTTGGCCATGTGCTAGGCTGCAGCCTGGGGCTTTCCAGGCTGGAGCTCCCCAGCTCTTCTGCCTTTCCCCAGCCCTGCTCCACTCAGGTAGTCTGCTCAGGTCCCTGCAGCCAGGCCCATCGCCCTCTACAGCTAGAAAGAGGTTCTTTGGGCTTCTGGCTCACATAAGGACCAGCTGGGCCTGATTGGAGCTTGGCCACAGCTGAGCCTACCTTCCCTAATCAGCCCAGGCTTCTTACCCCAGTCTCAGCCCTCTCCTAGGGCTGTTCGAAGCCCCGAAGGGCAGGAGCAGGGGACCACCCTGCTATACAGTCAAAAAACTAAAACAACATACTTGGAAGGAAAGAATAAAATTACAGAGAATATATGTGCATTGAAGGAAATATCAAGAACTAACAACAACAACAAGTATGTGTTGGGAGGTGAGTGTAAGACAGAGACACACACAGAGGGTGCATGTGTGTCTGTGTCACATAGTGTGTGTGTCAGAGAGAGAGTCAGTCAGTCACACAGTGTGTATGTGTGTGTGAGAGAGACATTGGCACTCACCAGTCTGAAGCCTGCTTGTTCAGATACAGCAGCAGCCGCCAGCAAGCTCTGTCCCACGTCCCACTCCTGAGCGCTGCAGAGATGGGGTACAGAGGCGAGGGGGGACACCCTGACATCAGATCCTCCTCACCCCCACCCCCACTCCTTTGTCTAGGAGAAACTTGTTTAATCAGCTGCCTGCGCAACATATTTTAAGACTATATTACAACACACATACATAAACTCTCTATACACAACCCATACATACATCACACAATGTTATCTGTAACCAGCGTGTCACCAGTTCTATAGGATCCCTTACAAAATACACTGTTTGGCTAAATATTTAGACATCAGTGAGTTGAGTGTGCCCTTTGCCAGTTAGCACAAAGGGGACTTCAGGTGGTCACAGCTTCCCTCTTACAGGGCTGTAGGAGGGTCAGCCACTGGGACAATTTCCAAGTCATATTCTTGGAGCCTCATGCTCCACTGCCACAGTTTGGAATTGGTGTCTTTGGTTCTCTGTACCCAAATTAATGGAGATTGGCCAGTTCAAGCCCTGAACTCTCTGCTAAAGAGAGAGGCCCTTAATTGTTTGATTGCCTACTCAACAGCATAGCATCCTTCTCCTGTAATTCTGTTCAGTGGGAGTCAGTGTTTTGCTCAAGAAAGCAAGGGGCTTTTGTTCCTTTCCCCTGATTGCACTGCTGCTGCACTTAAACCAATGTTGACACACCAGTACATAGTTCAAACCCTTTATCAAAATCAAGACTGGCCAGAACAGGCTTTTCAGAGAGAATTTTCATTGACCTTATCAAAACCCTGTGGACAAGCCTTTGCTCACATGACTGTGTTTGGTTTTGTCTTCTTGCACAAGCCTGTGATAGCAGACACAATGTCCCTGAACCCCTGCACGAATCGGCAGTAACAATTAACCAAACCTATGAAAGACTGGAACTCCGTTTTGGTTTGAGATATAAGTCATTAACAATGGCTTCCACTTTCAAGGGGTCAGGAAAGATTTGCCTGCTCTCAACCCAGTGTCCCAAATAAGGAAGTTTGGCCACTCCAACTCCATATTTTACAATACTACTGCATCTCTGAGTTTGGGCAATACATTTCCCAAGTGATTCTTGTGCTCTGACCAAGACCTGCACAATATCGTGATAGGGTTGATATGAGCTCATCCAAAGTCCTTTGATTGGCAAGCCTCCGAGAAGTGGCTCCTGCATTAACTAACCCAAGTGGTAACATTTTGAATTCATAAAGTCCCATATCTGCAGATTTCTTCTGCATCGTTGTCTAAAGGAATCTGTCAATAACTTTTTACCAAGTCTATTGTGCTCAGATATTTTGCTTTGCCAAAAGTATCTAGCACATCATCAATTATGAACACAGGATCTGCTTCAGGAACTGTGACAGCATTAAGTTTTCCATAATCAACACAAACCCTAACAGAGTTATCTTGCTTAGGAACCAACACAACAGGTGAAGCCCAGGAGCTATCAAACTCCTTCATAATCCCCCATCCAGCATACTCTGTATTTCTTTACAAATTTGCTCCTCCACTTTGCCAGTGGTTCAGGATGCCCTGCTAGGGGGCAGGCTGGGGTCCCATTGTCGATTGCATGGACCTTCTTATTGGTCATCCCTGGCATGCTGGAAAAATACCTGCTTGTGACTTTGCAGCACAGCCAGAATTTCTGCCCTTTCAGTCTGTGTCAACTCTCCGTATGTCAATGCCCTCGAGTGATGAGTCATCCTGGCAGAGAGGTAACACGGTGGGTTATGGTTCTGGGCTCCCTGAGGCGAGCAGCACAGGATGGCTTCTGATTGATAAAAAAACCAACAAATCTATAACCAATTGATATCAAACTTTCCTAAAAAAGTGTCCCTAAATGGTCAGAGATGCAACCCCATGCTATGGGGTGTCCCTAGCTCAGTGGTTCTCCAACTTTTGTACTGGTGACCCCTTTCACACAGCAAACCTCTGAGTGTGAACCCCCCTGCAATAAATTAAAAACACTTTTTAAAGTATATTTAACACTATTATAAATGCTGGCGGGGAAGCAGGGTTTGGGGTGGAGGCTGACAGCTCATAACCCCCCACATAATAACCTTGCAACCCCGAGGGGGTCACACAAGCCCCAGTTCGAAAACCCCTGCCCTAGCTTCTGTTTACCAGAAGCTGGAAGTAGATGACTGGGGATGGATCACTTGATGATTTCCTGTTCTGTTCATTTCCTCTGAAGCACCTGGCATGGACCACTGTCAGAAGACAGGATACTGGGCTAGATGGACCATTGGTCTGACCCAGTGTGGTTGTTCTTATGTTCTTATAAATAGTTATATAAAAAATGGATCCCCTTTTGATTTGGTGCTATGAAAGACTCCAAATAATCTATTAATATTGTCTGTCCTTAATCCAACTGAAGCCAGGCATATTATTTATCTAAGTTCTGACAGTGCTCTCAGTGCTGTACATGAAGACAGATGCTACCCCAAAGAGCTTACAATCAAGAAGACGGAGAGAAAAGACTGGATCCATAAAGGAAGGAGTAAAGAAAGGTCCTGTCTAGCAAGTAGAAGGAAAGCCTTGAAGGAATGAAGTAGGGAGGATGTCTGATTCAAAGAATAACCAACAAGATAAGAGAAAGTTTCTAAAAAGAAGGCCTCTGACTAGGTGACCAGATAGCAAGTGTGAAAAATCAGGACGGGGGTTGGGGTTAATAGGAGCCTATATAAGAAAGACTCAAAAGTCGGGACGGTCTCTATAAAATCGGGACATCTGGTCATCCTACCTCTGACCGATAGGGATGACTGCAGATGGTTTAAATAAGACAAAGAGAATCTGTATGCAGGGCCGGATTTAGGGGCAGGCGACCAGGTCTGAGGTGCTGGTCTTGGGGAGTGCCGGGCTCAGGGTGCTGTTTTTGTTGTTAGTGACAAAAGAGAAAATAGAATGTTTGAAGTAACATGTTTCAGGTATTATGTATGTGGATTTATTTTTCACTAACCTCCTTGAATATTCTGGACCTTTGTAGAATCTTGGGGAACCTTCCAGACTTTCTGAGAACTGCATTTTCCTCGAACCTTCTAGAATGTTGTCAGCCATGCCCTCGAGGGTCATATAAGTCAGTCAGTGAGATATAAGGACGAACTGAAGTGACAGCCCAGCTGCAATATTGCAAGCCTTGTTTTAGTGTATAATTGTGAAAGTGTACTTGTGGTTTAAGACTTGAAGGGTGTACATAGCTACTAATAAAGGACGTATTTAATAAGATTCCAGAAAAATCTATTGAACTCCTATCTACACAATATAAAAGAAATACTGTTACTTTTTTTTGCCATGTTTAACACATAATGTTTGATGACTTTCTAAGACTGCAGAACATAGACTTTTGCTGTCCCTAATACTGTCAGTTTTCCCTCATAGAAAATAAAAGATGTCCCCAGAGATGACTTCAGGAGCTCAGTATAGGAAGACAAAAGCTCAATTGAAATCTAGTTTGCAGCAAGGGGCACATCCGATGGGAAAAATATCTGAAACAGAACAACCTAGACTGGGCTTTAGGCAGTAGTGATCATTCCAGTGCAGAAGAAATTGAGGAGAGAAGCATAAATGATAGAAGTCCTCTTGCTAAGGAATTAGCAGATTTATTGGAACAGAAGGTATGGAAATGTGAGGAAAGTGATGGAGAATCATCCAGTTTTGCTGGCGTCATAAAGGAGAGTGATGGTAAAGAAGAAAAAAGATAAAGAAGACTCAACCTTGCACGATGACAGAAACAGCACTGAGAAAAATTGCACACCACAAATTGATACATCAGATCCTGCTTTATGGCTGGCAATCCTAAACTCTGAGGAAATGACATTTCCAGTAAATGAGCAGAAACAACACTTCTCAAAGACACACTGCAAAAAAGAGTGCTCGAGAATCGTAAGAAACTGAATTGGCGTTGTCAGCTGAGTTTCAGTAAACTAGCCAAAGTGTTCTGTTCTTGTGGCAAAATATTTGACATGAATGCCAAATTGTTGCTTGTGCTTTCCAGGTACAATTACTGGCATAACTTAGCTGATGCTCTGAAGCAACATGAAAAAAGTCACCTGGCCATTTTACAGCCTAGTCCAAATGGATGGAGGTCAGGTTCAGGCTCAAGCTGAATATATGCACAGATGTAGAAAACAAGTGCATTATTAATGTAGAAACCCAGCACTGAAGGAATGTGCTCGAGTGTCTGATCTCAATTATCCTCTTCCTTGCAAAGAATAATTTGGCTTTCCAGGGCCTGTTGGATAAGTTGTTCACTGAACATAATGGTCTCTGCACCACTTCCCGCAGCTCCCAGTGGCCGGGAAGGGCAAATCACGGCCACTGGGAGCTGCGGGCAGCCATGCCTGTGGACGGTCAATGTCAGCCGACTGTTTCGTGGCCCGCCAGTAGATCACCCTGACAGGCTGCGTGCAGCCCGTGGTCTGCAGGTTGCCCACCACTGATAGTTGATGCTGAAAACAGGATATATCAGGTGGAAGATCCTCACGGATAATGTTACAAATCTGACTGTAAAGCTACAAAGTGACTCTCGCTGGGAGAGCCACACGGGCAGCATAGGGCGAGAGAGGCATCAAATGACTGAGGTTTACGACGCCCTGATGGAACTGGCTTAGTTGAGGAAAGCTGAGGCCAGAATCTGACACAAGGCGCAAAGCCTGGCAAACAACATCACTGACTTCAAATTGCTGGTCTTAATTGTGGTTTGGCACGATACCCTGTTCCAAGTAAATGTTGTAAGCAAGGCATTACAAACTCAATCGATGGACATCGCAACCTGAGCAGCTACCTTGATTTCATTGTGGCCTACAGAGACAACAGATTTGAAGATGTCATCACTGCTGCCAAAGAAACAGGGGAAAACTTAGGAGTTGAGCCTGTCTTCAAAGAAGCTCATTCATTGGAAGAAAAGACAGTTTGGTTTTGAGGCCAGAGATGAGGTGATGGGAAACTCAGAAGAAAAATTCAAGATTGAGCAAAAAAACTCCCTCATTGACACTGCTTGAGTGTTCACTGAAGAAAGGTTTGGAGAAAGGAAGCATCGTGAAAACACCTGGGGATTTTGTATGACCTTAGTAAGCTGCCAGCGGACAGGAAAACACTCTTGAACAATTGTATGGACCTTCACCAGGCACTGACATGAAGGATGTTTGGACGTCTCTATGTCATTATGTCATGCGGGTAGCACTCTCCACTCCAAGTTCTCCAATTCATTCATGATACAGAGCTGAAGGACACTTTTCCTAATGTGTGGATAGCTTTGAGGATTCTGATCATGCTGCCAGTCACAGATGCAAGTGGTGAGTGCAGCTTTTCGAAGCTCAGGTTCATTAAAACTTACCTTTGATTGACAATGGCTGACCAGAGACTGACATCACTTGCTATTTCATTGCTTGAAAATACCATTGGCCAGTCTTTGGATCTCTCTGATGCTGTGCTTCAGTTTGCGAGGGCAAAGGTGATATTAGTTATTCCAGAGAGGGTGCATTGTAACTGCTGTGCAATAACAGTTTATCTTTGGAGTGTTATTCATTAAAAAGGCATTTGAAATTATTGTGTGTGCATAACTGTTTTATGATAAAGACTAGTCCTGCATTCCTAACAGAAAGAAAGTGAATCCTACTAGAATTTCTCTTTTAGTATTTAGATGGTTCCTACAGAAATCCAGCAATTGTCTCTTGCAAGGATAGGAATTCATGGTCTGTGCAAATACTTCAAGTCAGGCAGTAAATTGACTTACCTCCCCCTCTACATAGGTTACACAGCTTCAGCTTTCAGCCACTGGATCATGTTATATCTTTCTCTGCTAGGCTGAAGAGCCCATTGTTAAATGTTTGTTGACCCTGGAGATACTTACAGATTATAATCAAGTCACCCCTTTATTTATCTTAAAAAAGAGAAGGTTGACTGAGCTCTGAGTCTACAGTAGAACCTCAGAGTTATGAACACCAGCATTATGAACTGACCAGTCAGCCACATACCTCATTTGGAACTGGAAATACAAAAATCAGGCAGCAGCAGAGAATTTTTTTTTTTTTTTTTTACAAAAAGAGCAAATACATACAGTACTGTGTTACATGTAAATGACTAAAAACAAAGGGAAAGCAGTATTTTTCTTCTGAATAGTAAAGTTTCAAAGCTGTATGTTCAGTTGTAAACTTTTGAAAGACCAACCATAACATTTTGTTCAGAGTTACAAACAATGTCCATTTCTACTGTATCACTATAAGGGATGTTTTTTAACCCTTTAATTATTCTTGTTGCTCTTTGAATTCTCTCCAGTTTATCAATATCCTTTTTGAATTGTGGGCACAAGAACTGAACACAGTATTCCAGCTATGGTTGCACCGGTGCCAAATGCAAAGGTAAAATAACTTCTGTACCCTTACTCAAGATCCCCTGGTATATGCTTCACAGGCTCACAGCAGCTCTTTTGGCCACAGCATCACACTGAAAGCTCATGTTCAGCTGATTATCCCCCCTCCCGAATCTTTTCCAGAGCACTGCTTGCTAGGAAAGAATCCCTCATCCTGCAAGCATGACCTACGTTCTTTGTTCCTAGATGTATACATTTAACCATATTAAACTATGTATTGTCTGCTTGCGCCCAGTTTACCAAGCAATCCATGTTGCTCTGAATCAGTGATCACTCCTTTTCATTACTTACCACTCAGCGGCAGCTCCAGGCACCAGCGCTCCAAGCCACGGGGGGGCGCCCTGCCGGTCCCTGTGAGGGCGGCAGTCAGGCAGCCTTTGGTGGCTTGCCTGCGGGAGGTCCGCTGGTCCTGCGGATTTGGTGGCAATTCGGCAGCGGGTACGGCGAAGCCGCGGGACCGAGGACCTCCCGCAAGCAAGCCGCCGAAGGCTGCCTGCTGCCGTGCTTGGGCCGGCAAAAAAGCTAGAGCCACCCTATCATAGAATCATAGAATCTCAGGGTTGGAAGGGACCTCAGGAGGTCATCCAGTCCAACCCCCCGCTCAAAGCAGGACCAAACCCAACTAAATCATCCCAGCCAGGGCTTTGTCAAGCCTGACCTTAAAAACCTCTAAGGAAGGAGATTCCACCACCTCCCTAGGTAACCCATTCCAGTTCTTCACCACCCTCCTAGTGAAAAAGATTTTCCTAATGTCCAACCTAAACCTCCCCCTCTGCAACTTGAGACCATTACTCCTTGTTCTGTCATCTACCACTGAGAACAGTCTAGATCCATCCTCTTTGGAACCAGTTGAAAGCAGTTATCAAATCCCCCCTCATTCTTCTCTTCTGCAGGCTAAACAATCCCAGTTCCCTCAGCCTCTCCTCATAAGTCATGTGCTCCAGCCCCCTAATCATTTTTGTTGCCCTCCGCTGGACTCTCTCCAATTTATCCACATCCTTCTTGCAGTGTGGGGCCCAAAACTGGACACAGTACTCCAAATGAGGCCTCACCAGTGCTGAATAGAGGGGAATGATCACATCCCTCGATCTGCTGGAAATGCCCCTACTTATACAACCCAAAATGCCATTAGCCTTCTTGGCAACAAGGGCACACTGTTGACTCATATTCAGCTTTTCGTCCACCGTAACCCCTACGTCCTTTTCTGCAGAACTGTTGCCCAGCCATTCGGTCCCTAGTCTGTAGCAGTGCATGGGATTCTTCCGTCCTAAGTGCAGGACTCTGCACTTGTCCTTGTTGAACCTCATCATATTTCTTTTGGCCCAACCCTCTAATTTGTCTAGGTCACTCTGTATCCTATCCCTACCCTCCAGCGTATCAACCAGTCCTCCCAGTTTAGTGTCAACCCTGTTACCACTCTCCCAATTTTTGCATCATCTGCATACTTTATCAGTGATGATTTTATGTTTTCATCCAGGTCATAAAAAAAAACAACATTAAATAGTGTAAGGCCAAGAAACGATCACTACAAGACCCCACTGGAAATACACCCACTCAATGATGATTCCCCATTTACAGTTACATTTTGACACCTATCAGTTAGCCAGTTTTTATCCGGTTAATGTATGCCATCTTAATTTTATATCATTCTAGTTTTTTTTAAATAAAAATATTGTGCTACCAAGTCAAAAGCCTTACAGAAGCCTAAGTCTATTATGTCAATACTATTACCTTTATCAACCAAATTTTTAATTTCATCACAAAGAGATATGAAGTTAATTTGACAGGATGTATTTTCCATAAGCCCATGTTGAATTGCATTCTTACCCTCCTTTAATTCTTTGTTAATCAAATCCCATATCAACTGTTCCATTATCTTGTTGGGGATCAAAGTCAGGCAGACAGGCCTATAACTACCTGGATCATTCTGTCTATCCGTCTTAAAACTTGGCACATTAACTTTATTCCAGTGTTCTGGAACTTCCCCAGTGCTCCACGACTTAATGAAAAGCAACATTAATGGTCCAGTGTGCTTCTCAGCCAGATCTGTTAAAACTCTTGGATGCAAGTTATCTGGACCAACTGAATTAAAAATATTCAACTTTAGCAGGTTCTGTTTAACATTCTCCAGAGATACTAGTCAGGCCCGTCTCTCTCTGAACGCAGAGAGAGAGAGAGAGACTCTTTGCTTGAGCTCCTGGCTCAAGCCTTTATAGGGCCAGCTGAGCCTGCTTCCCAGTCAGCCTGGGCTGTTCTCCCAGTCCTCCAGCCCTCTCCCAGGGCTGGTTTTAACCCTGTCAGGGCTGGAGCAGGTAGCCACCCTGCTACAAGGCCCTTATCCCTGCTGGTGAGCACTTGCCCATGTGACTAGTCTCATTGATTTGAATGGGACTATTCCTGTAGGCAAGTCTCCTCCATTGGCCCTATATATCTGACTGGAGGAAAAGGTGGAATCATTATCCCAAAGGTGGACTATTTTTGTATAGGACCTAGTATATTCAACTGGGCTTGAATAGTATCTAGTGTATTCAAGGTGGCTTCTGGATTCTTGCTGAGGTCTAAGAGGAAATAAGACATAACATGAGGAAAAGGAAGAGTCTGTCTTGTATTCGTCTTTAAAAGAACAATATACTGTAAGGCTAAAAGCAACCATTCTGATCTATCCAACCTCCTGTATATCATGGGAATTCCCTGAATTAACTTCTGTTTGAACAGGAGCAGATCTTCTAGAAAAACATCTAATCTTGACTTTAAGATTTCAAGTGATGGACAATCCAGCAGAATCCTCCGTAAATTGTTCCAGTGGTTAATAATCCTTGCTGTTGTTCAACATCTGAGATGGAAAGGAAGATGCCAAGTGTAAAGCCTGGTGTCAGCACACGTCACTTGCAAAGAAAACAGCTGAAGAGCTGGAAAAACCGAGCTGGGATTTTCAGGACTTATTCAGGGAGGTGAGACTAGCTACTGGGAAAGCAGGGGATGAGACGGTAAAACAAAACTTCTTTCTAGGGGCAAAATATGACAGTGAGGACTCAACACATGAAGCCCCAATTCTTTTTAGAGGTGACCTGCTTTAAAAGAAAAGTGCTCATCCCTGAGGGAGTGGGAAGGATGACTAGTTTGGGATGAGGGGAAGAAGGGGGCTGAAAGGTATTTTTGGTACATCCTGCTTTTTTCTTCCCCTTTGAAATATCAGGCATATATTCCAAGGTTCAGCTGGAGAACTCCTTGGAGGTCTCAGGTGTAGATTGCAATTTCTCTTTGACCTTAACTGAAGGAGAAACTTTGTGAAGGCTTGGATCAGATGACACCTTCACAGAGGCACCCACTGCAGCTGCTTCTAGTCAAGCAGAACTAGGGAAGCCTACACTCTTGGCAGGAGGAGGAGGAAGAAATGAGTGCAAAAACCCTGTGTCCGAATTAGCTACCATCTGCTGGCTTGACACAGTCTGGGCCACATGGGTAGCAGCCACATCATAGAACAACTGCCCTACTCAATTAGTTAGATTTGCCATTCAAAGATAAACTCTTCCAGGCAAAGACAGGGTAGACGAGACCTGAGTTTCAAATGTAAAAACCAAAATGAGATTAAAAAAAAAAACCCCAAAACCTTGCAAGCTCCCTTTAAACATGGTATCTGATAACTGCTTCAAGGTACAGTCATGCAACACCTGCCTTCGGCTTCAACTGCCCTTCTTACCCTACTCTCCTCCCCACACTCCACAGACAAGAAATTAACCAAAAATCAGGCTAACCACAGAGATGTGCCAACCAACTGCTCTCACTAATCAGTGATCACTAATTCATGGGCATTTAGCACCGGAGTATAAAGGCTTTAAAAATTACTAAACAGGTCTCACACAATGCTTTCAAAGCTTCCTTTGTGTTAGGTAATTTAAATATGGAGACTGAAAGCCACACCATGCATAAAACAAACCTGTCTCCCAAATATACACCCAATTTACCTAGGCCCCTATGGGCTAACTCAGTTCTACTTCTCAGTTTCCTGGTATTTGTAATGTCCCAGCCTAAGGCATTCAGGCCCAGCAGAAGCCTAAAGCAGTTTGAGTGATTAGTTTATACTTATTTATGGCCTATTCCAAAGTTCACTGATATCAAGGGGAATCTTTCCATCTGCCTTCAATGTGTTTTGGTATAGGCCCTTATGTCCTAACTGCACTTCGTAATCTGGGTTCATTCAGCACATACTTCTGTGATGAATATAATTTTCAGCTAGTGCCTTAAAATACACTATACAGGGAACAGCTCCATCTAGTGGTGTACTGGCGTAATTGCAGACGTATCTCACTGCACTCTCTCACATTGGCGAAAGGAATACATGGCACAGCCTGTGGCCTGTATGATCCTTAGGTTATCATGTTATTTCCAGAAGCTCTCAATGGAACTAGGCTTCAATTGGAAGCATCAAGTATGCTGCAAGTGTGAAGCCTGAGCCAATCAGACTTCTCAGTTCCTCACACTCTGCTGGGTAAGTATTGTACACATGGGTACCACTGATAGTCCTTCCTCCCTTCCCCAAATCATCGCACCGCAGCATCAGCAAAGCCCTGGTCCACAGGGGGACTGGAATCTAGAACTACAGACACCCCAAAAGAAAATCAACTAGCCTCAAACCTTTGAGAAATCCAATGCAGTTGTTTTGTGGAGAGGGAGCAGCGGGGGAAACAGAAACGCTGGATGTGCTGTGGTGTGTGAAAAATGTGGCGGGGATTTAGAGGGAGAAAAAAGCTCCCAAAAGGAGCCATGTAATTAAGTGAACTGCAGACCAGATCAATAAACTACTTGTAGACTGTTAGGCACATTCAGCAAAGTGTGTCTAGGCCGATTTGAAGGAAATTATGTATTCATCATATTTCATTAATATTATATCTTTATTATTTAGAGCAGATGAAAAGGTGCCACACTGGAAGCCTTTGCGTCTACAATCTAATATTTATCCCTATAATAGGCAAAGCACAGATGGGAGCAGTACAACCTTCCCCAGCTCTTGCCCCTGCCAATATGCCACAACCATGTCCTGAAGAGACTAGCTCTAGGCTTGAAAAGAGGTTAGTCCCCAGGGCTCAAGTCACTCCATCTCTCCAGCACTCAGAAGGCCCAATGTGGGGTAATTAATCCCAGTCTGTGATGAGGATGCCTATATACCAGCAACTGGATTGAGATCGACCTGCTCATTGTGTCAAGCCTACTGATTAACTGTCATGTAGTGACAACTTTAAGCAGTTGAACCATCCCCCAAGGAGGGGAAAGGCTGTGGAACCCAATCACCTCACCCTCCCCACCATTAACCTAATCTGTAGTTATTTTACAGTGTGTTTTCTGCTAGACTGTTACCTTAAAAGCCTCAGGGTGGCAGCAGTATCATGCTATGAGCAGCTCTAACAATGCACGTAGTAAGCAACACTCAACTGGTGAAGAGAGGAGGAAGAAATAGGAAAGGGAGAAGGAGGATTAGGGTGACCAGACAGCAAGTGTGAAAAATAGGGATGGGTGGGGGGGTAATAGGAGCCTATATAAGAAAAAGACCCAAAAATCGGGACTGTCCCTATAAAATCGGGACATCTGGTCACCCTAAGGAGGTGGACAGATAAGAGTGGAGGTTTAGTTTGTACTGAATGGACAATGAGAGAAGCCAAGGTGGGTGTGGGAGCTAGGGGAGTAGAAATGGAATTCCGAGTCTTCCCCGCCTAGGTCAGATAAGAGAATCCCCTAGGTGATGGAGGGGTCATGCAGCCTCTGACCTCTAGGGTCACTGGTTCTGATACTGCCCATGTCAGCAGTGACAGAAAGCCGCTGCTGCCCTACACTCTTAAATGGCCTGTGTGAAGTGGTCTTAGTCCTGTTTCTATTAGAGAGCAGTCCGACACAAAAGCCACCACACCCCAGCAGGCATTAAATGGATCCCTTTTTAGCGGTCTCAGCAGAGAGGTGAAGAATGGAACGTGGAGACTGAACTCTCCTTTCCCTCTTATAAAAGTGGGTTGCCTCTAGGTTCTAGTTGAGGCATGTTAGCAGAGAGCGTTTGCTGGAGAAGCCTGTGCTGTCTGTAGACAGAGGACTTTGGTATCTACTTTGTTGATCCAAACACTAAATTCATTACAAAGCAGGAAACAAGGGGTGAGCAGCAAGTGGGTGAGTCAATCAGCATTTAATATAGGTGTTGAATGAAACAGGACAAGAAGATAACTAGTAAGGAAGAGATTCTGAAAGATCTTTGCTGAGGGCGTGACCTAGGCAGCATTCAGCAGCATGAACTATTGACTTCAATAGGAGCTGAGGATGCTCAGTAGCTTTCAGAGGTGCTCAACATCTACCGAGTGGGGCCCTAATTTAGAGTAGTCACCTGTTGCTATTGGCATAGGCCAGGCCTAATTTGGAAGGTTGTCCTCCAGGTGGGGTGCGCTGTGCTGTCATAACGTAACGCCGCATCGTGTCGTCATGCTATCAACATTGGCATACAGTTTTTAAACAAGGCATCTCTAGGTGACATGTAGAAGCTGCAGCTGTGTCACCAGTAGCTCTGATGTGTGCCTGGGATTCCTGACTGCAGATGTGATTTGGGTTCTTATCAGACTATTGGTGCCAATAGGCAAATCCTAAAGGAGCAGCTGAGAAAAGATTTTGGTGAGTTTAGGAAGAGAAAAAGCAAAATTGAAGCATTTTGGAAGCAGTTTCCTATTTCTGTCCAACTAGTGCTGGAACTTCTGGATAACCTTGAAGCACTTAAGGACTGACTGTGGGTCAAGGGGCCACTGGACAAGTTTTGGAGCATTCAGAAAAGCATTTTTTTGAGCAGAAAATCCTGAAAATGTCAAGAAAAAAAGCAAATATAAAAACTCAAGGAGTTTATCCAAGAAATAAAGTGTGGATCTAGCAATATCAAAATGGTCTTCCATTGTGGGGGAAGTGACCTTCGCATAGCGAGGTGATGAGTTCTGGGGATTCTATTACTTCTGGTTTTGAAGACGCGAAATTAACAGTGGAGGCTCCTGGAGTTATCTCAGGGAGCTTGGGAAAGCTGAGCTTATGTCTCCCATATCCTTCCTAGTATGCTGCCAAAAGAGAATTCATCAGTCCCCGTGTGGGGACAGATTAATGCTGAAGTATGAAGAGTGGCCTGAGCTAGTGGAAAAGAACATATCAGAGGGCAAGAGAAATGCAGGAACAACCTAATAAGGAACATAAAGAATTACTTGGAAAAATATGACGACGTGCACAAAGCATTACAAGAGATAATAGGGTCATGGAAAAGAGATAGGAATGACCTATTAAGTCACCTTCTCCAGGATACTTTCCCTCCCTTCCTCTCCATCACCAGTGCTCAATACTGCTCTGATTCTGACAGTCTGCGAGTCACATGGCTTTTCAAAAATCACCAGGTACAATTATCCTCCATGACAATGGCATGAGGAACAAAGGCTGCTGTACAAACTTCTTCTTAAAACAGTTAGCTGCTATACAAGTAAGCCAAACAGGGGAATATGGGAGATACAGAGAGGCAATTCCCTCTATTGCTATTTGCTTGATTCTGCTTAAAAAAACAACCCTGTACATGTACTTCAAACAGGCTTTTAATGTCTAGTGGACATTGGAGCAGGTCACTCATTGCTTGCTATAGAAAAGTTTTTAAAAAAGCATAGCTGCTGGTGGGTATTATTGGAGTGTGAAGAACAGTCCATTTCACGAAATTCTGCATTGTGCAATCTAAATTGTCTAAAAGTCCCCAGAGCATGGTATGGGCATTTATTGATATTTTATACATCTAGGTTGATTATTAATGGCAGTTCCACTGAAAGCAACATAACCCACAGACATTTGACCCCTGAAAATAGACTTGCTTGACCAATTTTCTTCATACTTTCGATGCATGTGCACACAAAGAGCTGGGTATCATTCTGCAATTAATCCATCGCTACAAAACAAAAGGCACTCACATACATTCTTAAGAATGGACCACAAAAGCAGAATTCCTTCCCACACTTGGAGAAGAAAAAGGCAGGCAGAAATTGCATACTATAAGACAGTACAGACCACTCAAATAAGCCTGGACTGGTTTCATCCTTGGTCTTGCAAAGGATGTCAAAAACATGCATGTTACAAACCTCAAAGAATAGCTCTACAAGACCCATCTGTTAAAACATTTACAGTTACAAACAAATTTTTCATTTTTTGAAGCAAAACAGTGTTGAGGTAGGAAAGCAACAGCTACTCTTGAATGCAAGGTAGGCCCGATAAACACTGAAGGAGAGGAAAAGAAGACACTTGTTTCTTTTTTGGGCGGAGGGAGGGGTTGGAAGGAGGTCTGATAAGATTTCAAGACTCCTCACATCTGCCCCCTCCTAATAGAATCCTTCAAAGCAGGTCAAAGACAAAAAGGAAAACCCCAAAAGACTGAAGTCTTCTATTCCTCGGGCAGGTACAGATTACACAGTACACCCTCCCCCACACACACTCCCCCTGGCTCCCCTTGTGCCTGACCTCTGTTCTGGATGGTCTATTCCAGGGCAAGAGAACAATCTCCAGGAGTCACTTAGTCCCTGGCCTGTGCTGAGAGTGCCAAACAGGGGTGCTAAGTAGTGTTAATTGCAGTGGTGGGTTTTGAGAAGTGGGCAACAATTTCCATATTAAGTACCCAAATAATTCTTGTTCTCTTTAGTTTAAGCCATAGTTTATGTTTCAAAAAACCTTTGCAGGGGATGTAAAATTCAGGGGACCTTGGAAAAAGGTTCTGCAAACTAGCCCATGATCAAGCCATTCAGGTTTAGGAAACTCAGGCACTGTGTACCACTTCAGGTGCAATAAATACTAAAAAGACAATTACTTACCCTCCATACAAATCCCTTCTAAGACTCATTTCTTCCACAGTGCCGACAACGAAAGCAGCAATAAAAGTATTTTCCACCTCTGGGGTCCTGATACAATCTAAGAAGACTGAGTAGGCAGGATGTAAATTTTTTTCAGGGCAGTAGCTGTCTGTATTCTTGTTCTTGCACAGAGCAGATAGAGTCCATCTATTTTTAGACTCAAAGCACTGGAGTGTTCCAGTCTACTCCACCCTCCAGGTCTAGAGTATTCCAGGATATCCCAGATCAGGCCCTTTACACATAATCTGATCACTAACCCAGTGGTGCAGTCTGCTAGAGTTCTAGAAGTGTTTAATAAAGGGACCAATGACAACTTTAAAAATGTTGCCCCCATGAAATTAAAAGTTATGTCATGATATATAAACTGTATGCAGTGTTTATGATCTCCTGAGATTTAGGAAGCCAGAGAGAGAAGCCATTCAATAGTCTGGTGCAAGGGTCGGCAACCTTTCAGAAGTGGTGTGCCGAGTTTTCATTTATTCATTCTAATTTAAGGTTTTGCGTGCCAGTAATACATTTTAACGTTTTTAGAAGGTCTCTTTCTATAAATCTAATATGTAACTAAACTATTGCTGTATGTAAAGTAAATAAGGTTTTTAAAATGTTTAAGAAGCTTCATTTAAAATTAAATTAAAATGCAGAGCCCCCCCCCCGGACCAGTGGCCAGGACCCGGGCAGTGCGAGTGCCACTGAAAATCAGGTCGCGTGCCGCCTTTGGCACGTGTGCCATAGGTTGCCTACCCCTGGTCTGATGTATACAGGAAAAAATACACTCTCATCTTGTGATGGAGACATTAAACAAGCTTCCTTCTTTACATTTTCTGGTCGCTGCTATACAGGTGGAGTTAAAAGAATCTGTGTCAGCTTCCCAAACAAAGCAAGAAGAGTAGGCTGTGTGCATGATGATGAGAGGGGTACGGAAAAAGGAGAAGAAAACACCAAGGAGGCCTGGTCAATATTCCCTCCATCCATAAAAGTGTCTATCAGATACTGCGGGAGCTATTGTTGAGTGCAAAATCGCTGCCACGTTTGTGAATATGCTGTGCCTAGGCTGGGCAGTGGTTGAGTTGGGGGCTTTGCAATAGGTCAGTTTCATTGTTGGAGATAAATTGATGTCATGGAGTCAAGTCTGTGGTAATCTATTTACATGATGTGGGCATTCTCAGCAACACGATGCATAAGTCCTGTCAGTTTTAAACTGAGATTCACCCACCCTCACACAACTCTGGAATCCCCTGAGCAGCCACCAGGAACAGCTGACTCCATCACTAACTCTTCAAGTCTCCAACCATCCTCACAACTTCCCAGACCTTCCCCACATGGCTTCCCGACAGCCCCTAAGGCAGGAGCCACAAGAGCAGCAGCAGGCTCATCACATTGCCCTCTGCTGACTTACTGGTGGTTGGTGGATTCTTCACCCTACCCTCTCCTTTGAAAAGGATGTATCCTCACTGTCATATTTAACCCACTAGAAGATCCTTGTGCCAGAGGGCTGCCATACACCATCTGCTCAAAGTCCAGGTCAGCCAATGACACCCTGGCCCAGTTTGGGTGTCCCACCGTGGTTGATCCAATGCGCCAGGCATTTTCACAGGGGTGACTGTCTGAGCAGGATTTGTTCGTTATTGACATACTTGTGCCAATCAACAGCAATTGTTGCCAACGGCCTTAGTGAGTTCCTCCTTTTTTGTGTACTGGGTGTTTATGGCTTGTAGCATTTCTACTGGTCCAAATGATCCAAATTCCTTTTGTTCTCCTCTGGAACTACATACAAGAGGTACGCTGGGGTCCTTAGTCCATGCTCAACATGAGTGCTTAGACTTTCCGCTGTAAGTGAGACCCTTTCAAATCCTTCAAGTTCTTGTGCCAATATAGCTCCCAATCCATACTCACGAGCACGTGAGTCTAATCCAAACGGGGTTTTTGTAACATGGGTAGGCTAAGATAGAAGCACCAATTCACAACCAGTGAGTGCTGAAACACTTTCCCATTTCTATGCAATTTAGCAAACCCATGATTTAACCTTCTGTAGTTGGTGCAGAGCCCTACAGAACTCGGTATCTGTCAGCATCTGAAGAGCTGGTCCATTCTGTGCTGACTCAATTTCCTGTCACCGGAAATGCCCTCCTCCTCTACTGTGTGCCTGAGCCAGGGTAACTTTTTGAAACAACTCTCAGTTCTTTGGATTCAATTTCCCATCAGCACTCAAATTTATCACAGGTCATCGGTAAATATATCAATTCTGGATTAGAAATTGTAGCATGCCTCAGGATATCTTCCAGGCGAGCTGAAAGGGACATGCCACACAATATCCTCACCAGGAGCCTCTCAAAAGGTGGAAGGGGCATTACACAAGACAAAAACCATTACTTTAAATTGCCACAGTCCCTGTCCTGCTACAAAGGAGGTAGTCTTCTCTTGCCATTTTAGACCTACTGCCACCTGTCAACAACTACTCTGAAGATCCAGTAAGGAAAACCAGATTTAACCTGCTTTTCTGTGCCATTTGCCCCATCTGTAAAATGGGGATGATAGTGACCTCTTTTGTAAAGTGCCTTGAGATCTGCTGGTAAAAGCCACTATGTAAGATCTAGGTACTAGTATTGCATCATCCAGGATCTTATCCCATTCATGGCAAAGGATAAAAATCCTTTCAGCTACAGAAAGTCTACACAGCAGCTAGGAGGGTGCTTCCCAGCTCAGGTAGACACACACACGCTAGATCTGCTCAAGCAGGCACACTAAAAATAGCACCGGGGCTGCAGGGGCATGAGCTAGCTGCCTCAGTACAAGTGCCTGACCCTCCTGGCCGCCCATGCAGCCACAGCCCCACTGCTATTTTTAGAGCCCTAGCCTGACCAGAGCTATGGTGTGTTTGCCTAACCGCGCTGGGAAACACCCTCCCACTGCTGCATAGGCATATGCTTAATTTTCTACAGTCCACATAAAATCTAATGCTACCATATTTTTCCTGCCCAGAAAGACAGGTTTGGCCCAAGGTCTACTTGAAATTTCAATTAGACCTTCCTGATACACTTCCCTAAAGACCTGTAAAGACCCTTCTCTTTATGAAATCAGTAAGCGGTGAAGCATTTGTTTGATGAGCTGCCGTCCTCCAGTGTCAGTCTTGTGTTGTCAGTGCTGTCCAGCTTATCTTTTCTGTAATGGGAGAAAAAAAATCTCAATTCTTTACAAGCAAGTTTCTCGAATCCTCCTGCTGCTCATTTAAACATACAACACTGCACTGGAACACCATCTAAATACACACTGGAAAAATCACCTTCCACCCCTTTCTCCCTTAGGAGCACCTCTCTATGTTAGTATTTACCAGATTCTCCGATTCCAGTTTTGCCACTGTGGTTTTCTTTTTCCACATTTGACGTTTGTCAGAAATATTCAGCAGCTGAACAGGAATTTGTTCCTGCTTCAGGTTGACAAGAATTTTAGTAGCTTAAATTCCCCACAGACCCTGTGTCTCAACACAGTTCTCAACTCCCCTCAATTCCCCCTTCTGAGGGAGCTCTCCCAAACATGATTGCTACTATAGTTTCAACACGTAGGAGAAGGACAATTTGCTTTTACATATAATCTGTCACCTGCAAAACATGAGCGATAACGGAAAAGGAATTTTCAGATGGCAGATGAAGGACACCTTTCCTGGCATCTATTATTAGCCATAGTAAAATCCAAGTCAGTAACCAGCTCATCCCCACACTCAGCTATCCAGACATCTTGCTCCAATTCTAGAGACACAATGTTTACACCCAGTTTCCCCATTTCTGGACAGGTGTGTGGTTTCCCAGACACACTCTCTACTTGAGCCCAATTTAGCCATTTGATTTCAGGATCCTCCGTTCCCTAGCATTTTTAGCATGTCTGGTTTGATAACCATTGCATTTGAGCCAGTGTCTACAATAAAGTCTAGTCTACACTACAAACCTATACTGGCATAAGTATATCGCTCAGGGGTGTGAAAAATCCACCCCGAGTGACGTAGTTATACCAACCTAACCCCTCTGCGTAGACAGAGTTTTGATGGCAGGACAGCTTCTCCCACCAACACAGCAACCGCCTCTCAGGGAGGTGGATTAACTAAGCCAACAGCAGAGCTCTCTCCCATTGGCTTAGAATGGTACAGCTGTGCTGTTGCAGCATTTAAGTGTAGACGTGCCCTTGGTGTGTATTTCATAGTCTCTATTAGAGACAAGATGGGTGAGGTAATATCTTTATTCGACCAACTTCTGTTGGTGAGAGAGACAAGCTTTTGAGTTTACACAGACCTCTTCTGCAGGTCTGGGAAACTGACAGTGTCACTGCTAAATACAAGATGGAACCAATTGTTTAGCATAAGCAGTTAACATATTTCAAGGGACCATTCAAGATGAAGTGGCCTGCTGACACCCTCCAGTCACAGGAAGGAAAGGAAGAGAGTGGGGGAAGCAGCTGGGGAGGGGGAAGAGGGAGGGTGTTAGTGGTTTATAGATTGTTGTAACAATCTTTATTACACATTCAGTAGCCAGACTCCCAACGCTGTTCATTAACTGCCCGTATCCAAAGGAAAACTGTGGGGTTACCTCCTGTGCTGTCAAGCTTTCCCCTTGTAGCTTGGTGTCAGCCTGTTTCCTGCTCTGTGGGGAGGGTCTAACCGTAGGCACTTGTGATACTGTCTTCCCTTGACTTTATAAGGATCCTTTTTGTGGTCAATCTTTTCATAGTACCATCATTCAATTGAATTACTTCCTTTTTTCATTATTGCCAATCTCCTTTGGTTTACAAACCGAATTTAATACCATTTCAAATAATTCAAAAGTATCATGAATCCAGCTACGATCTCCTTTCCCCCCCCCATCATGCAGATTTACAGATTTGTACCTACAGGGCTTGTCTCAGACGGCTACAACCTTATGCAGCAGTAGTTGCCCTCTGCACTGCACAGCAGGACACACACTCCACAACCTCACATAGCATCCTTGGTTTTGTTCTGAAGACCTTGATATGCAAATCCCCATTCAGCAGAGCATCAAAGTCTTATCCAAGTTGCCTGGTTTGCCCATTTCCTCATCCAAGTATATGATTTTAGCATGGTTTGTAAGCCCTGGATTTTCTTCTCTAGACAGTTCGTCATATTCCGAGTCTTTGCTGCAGCTCATCTTTGTTAAGCAAGTTCCAAGCTGACCAAAGCCTTTTGGTGTTTTTCTATTCCTTTGAGGAAAAAAAAAAGTCTATGGTAATCAAGCTGCTGTTCATCTCTTCAGTCAGGGCTGGCAAAACAAACTGAACATTTCATACATAGGTTCCAAAATCCCCTCAAGCCCTTTGTAGCTTCTGATTCAATATAGTTTTTATTTCCAAATATCTGGATTTGATCTCTGCCTTCAGGGCATATCTCAGTCCTTCCTGAGAAGCCTCCAGACCATTTTATCAAGTATCAGAGGGGTAGCCGTGTTAGTCTGGTTCTGTAGAAGCAGCAAAGAGTCCTGTGGCACCTTATAGACTAACAGACGTTTTGCAGCATGACTTGCATCTGAAGAAGTGGGTATTCACCCACGAAAGCTCATGCTGCAAAACGTCTGTTAGTCTATAAGGTGCCACAGGACTCTCTGCTGCTTCTACAGACCATTTTAATTCCTCTTGGCCTGGTCTTAGTGCTTCTTGTATAGCTTTGATTTCTGTAAGCACCACACTGACTTTTTCCATCCTTTTTCAACGGGAACACCAGCTCACATTTCCTCTTAGAAATTTAACCCTGTCTCTGATACCAGTATTGAACTTTGGCCAAGTGGTGGCAGAGTTCAGGGTCTTGCAGCAGTTTCTGTCATTGGAAAGAAAACCATGTCTCAGAGTAGAGTCCAGTGTAATTTGTTTTATTTACATGATGTACACGAGTCTTGATACTCTGAAATCAACATAACCCCTCTGCATACAGGCAACGCTGGAATCCTTAGTTCCGTCACCCTGGGCAGCCACCAGGAACAGCTGCCTCTGATGCTCTCCCTCCAGGTTTCCAATCACCCTCCCAACTGCCATGGACCCTTCCCCTCCTGGCTGCTCTTGAGACCCACATTCAGGAGCCATAAAAGCAGCACCAGCATCACTCTCACAAGTTTCATCACACTCTTGTCTACTCTGCTCAGCAGATTCATCACAAATATAACGAATGGAATCCCTGTAACTCAATATGTTGGGATACGCAGAGTAGAACAGACACTAGAGAACACCAATTTCACTAGATTTGAAAGAAATTATTTACTCAGTCACACTATGTGGAAAATGATTTTGTTCTGACTACACAGGCAGTTGAAGTTTTTTCAGTACTGGTTACAGATGTCACAAACATTTCCTAGAATAGTAGGAGCTTGACTTCAGTGCCTACTAGTGGCTAAGGGGTAAGTAGAGGACTTTTATAATGCCCCTTCTTTCCAAATACATATCAAAGACAGTAGTAACTTCTATAAATTCATTACTGTCAACAGGGCCAGATTTACTACTTACATGCCCCTAGGCACAGCCTCTTCAGCGCCCTCCCCCACACCCCCCGCCTACAGCTGACCTTAGTGTTGCACACAGTATTAGAGAGGAAGGTGCCCCTAGAATGCCAGTGCCCCTAGGCACATGCCTAATTGGAAATCTGGCCCTGTCAAGTGTCTCCATTTTTTCCCCAAACAGAGCTAAAATAGAAGTATTATAATAAGCTAAAATTTAATTTTATGCTGAATGTTTCAAAATGCAAGCAGCAAAACAGGCACCCACATCATTTTTTAAAGGATTTCCTCACCTCCTCAACCCCATTTTAGATCCAAAGTCATGCTGGCCAGCTCCCTCTACAACAGAACCCTGCTGTGCACCACAGCCTGTGAAGTCATTAGAGCACGATACCATCCTATGGGTAAAGGAAAGGTCAGACAGGTAGTGCAATACTACTGCACATGAACTAGGAGTTCAGTGAGTCAAGTGATCCTACTGGCTAGCTATGCCTAGGCACCATATAAATCCTAATAATAAAAACTTCACTGTCTCCCTCCTCCTTGGCCAGTCCAGATGGTTAAGGAAATCTCATCCGTGAAGGAAACACACAAAGATGACAGAAGGCAAACAACCCAAAATGTGGCAGCTGAATGTTAGCATGTCTCCCCCTCTCTTTCAACAAACCAAGTTACATTCACAAAACAAAAGGAAACAAGGTTAAAATGAAGTTTATTAGTTTTTTGTTTTGTTTTTTAAGCTTTTTTTTTTATATAAAACTGTTTGTGAAACAGCTATTTTATTCCCATGGCAGAGTGACCCCTGAAAGATGCACTAACCCCTTCTTAAGGCCTTAACAAGAAAAAATTTATTTGTTTTTTTAAACTCAAATGTTTAAAAATTACACAATTTACAAAAAAATAACCATATGGTATAGGCTATTAAATTGACATTCTCCCTTCCTTCGGAAAAAAAACAACAAAACCCCAAAACAACCCACCAACACACTAAAGAAGGGTTAACTGAACTTTCCTGGACAATTTAAACACACATTGATTCCATCAACATTCAGACTTCCTGTTCAACTTCCCACCCTGGCAGACAAACCAACATCCTCCTTTAGCCTGCTTTCAAAAGAGACGGCAGCTTCTTGGAATGATTTAGGGGTGTTCATCATTACCACGAATGGCAGAAACACCCTCCCCGCACCCACCATTTGGTGCAGACATATCCACATCTATATGGGGTGTGTGTTTTTGGCTAGCAGCAGCTACCTTTTACTTCACAAGTCGCATGACCTAGGAGTCAGATGTTTTTCAAGCTTCTATTGTTAATCAAAATAAATAGTGTTTCTTGAAAAGAAAACATTGTAAACTCACTCCCCACACATACACATATGAACAACTCATTGCCTGCAGCCACCCAATCCCCCCTTCCTACCCCACAGGCAGTTTTGCAATGAAAGAGGATTTTTTGTTTTATTTTAAATCTTCAGCTCTTCTTCCAGAAGCTGGGGAAGAAGAGGAGGGAGACAAATCTGGTTAGTGGAATGCATAATTCCACTCCCTTTTCAACAAAAAGGGGGATAGTTCAGGAGCCTCCTTTGGATTCTGGACTTAACATTTACTGTAGCTAGAAGAAATTGTGAATTTATTTGTGTTTTTAACATTGAATCAAATGCATAAAAAGGGATAGTGCACCTTTCATTTAAAACAAAGTCTTCCAAGACTAAAAAATAGATCTTTATATATATATATATATATATTTTTTATCCCTCCCTCTTTAATTCCCCCCACCTGTTTCCTCTTTTTCCCTCCCCTCCCCATTGTCACTATGGAGTTTGTGTCCATGGAAACAGCTGGTTCAGACTCCTTGGTCATATTCTGTGATGTCATCAGTCTTGAGTGTGATGTAAGAATTTATGAAGGAAGTGCTGGCATTGGCAGGCACATCAAGAGGGAGCATGGCTGCACAGTGGGAGAGATTTCATTCAGTCATGAATGTCCACCGCTTTTTATCTCAACAGCCTAACCTGCAAAAACAAAGTGAACACAGCAATATTAGTAGTTATCCTTGTAACAGCCACCAGGACTTCAGAGCAGCTTACCCAACAACCTGACATAACAGCAATGCCAAGAGCTAAGTTTACAGAAGCATGATTGTTATTTCTTTACAACAAATTGTATGTGGTGAAAGGTATCAGATTAACAAGCCTTGGAGACTGTAATCTATTTAGCTACAGAAGGGGTACAGCATGGGCAGCCGCAGGAGCATACGTTTCCCCTATCACCACCAAGCCACAGACCTTATAACACAGAACCACTTCCTGCAGTGAGAAGATCATTAATCCTCAGTCTGTTTGCTGGAACTGGCAACAAAGGGGCCCAATTAGGATCAGTTATGATGGTGGGTCTGTGATGTGACTCCTGCACACTAGGAACTGGACCGAGATGCCAACTCATTTCATTCAGACAGATCACCAACCAGCCATCAGATAGTAACAACTTTCAACCAATACCAACCTGGGACTGTAATGAAACTGATGATTGAGTTCACAGGTTCCATATCCAGTTTTTAATTGTCTGAAGTGACCAGTCCTCACTAGAGGGAGGATGAGCCACATTTTGTGTATAGTTTACATTTCCTTATGCTGTTTTCTTGTTGTAGGTTGCAAACTGCAGGAGTAAGATTAGTGTAAGGAAATCTTGGGGTGTCTTCAGGCAAAACCTCAAACTCTGGAATGGCCAGTCCTTCTCTAGAATATTTAGTATTCTAGAGAAACCCAAGAAAGAAACTCAAGACAAACCCAAGAAAGAAACCAACAGGACTCCACTGGCCATCACATACAGTCCCCAGCTAAAACCCCTCCAGCGCATCATCAGGGATCTACAACCCATCCTGGACAATGACCCCACACTTTCACAGGCTTTGGGTGGCAGGCCAGTCCTCGCCCACAGACAACCTGCCAACCTGAAGCATATTCTCACCAGTAACTGCACACCGCACCATAGTAACTCTAGCTCAGGAACCAATCCATGCAACAAACCTCGATGCCAACTCTGCCCACATATCTACACCAGCGACACCATCACAGGACCTAACCAGATCAGCCACACCATCACCGGTTCATTCACCTGCACGTCCACCAATATAATATATGCCATCATATGCCAGCAATGCCCCTCTGCTATGTACATCGGCCAAACTGGACAGTCTCTAAGGAAAAGGATAAATGGACACAAATCAGATATTAGGAATGGCAATATACAAAAACCTGTAGGAGAACACTTCAACCTCCCTGGCCACACAATAGCAGATCTTAAGGTGGCCATCCTGCAGCAAAAAAAACTTCAGGACCAGACTTCAAAGAGAAACTGCTGAGCTCCAGTTCATCTGCAAATTTGACACCATCAGCTCAGGATTAAACAAAGACTGTGAATGGCTTGCCAACTACAGAACCAGTTTCTCCTCCCTTGGTTTTCACTCAACTGCTAGAACAGGGCCTCATCCTCCCTGATTGAACTAACCTCGTTATCTCTAGCTTGCTTCTGGCTTGCCTATATAAACCTGCCCCTGGAAATTTCCACTACTTGCATCCGAAGAAGTGGGTATTCACCCACGAAAGCTCATGCTGCAAAACGTCTGTTAGTCTATAAGGTGCCACAGGATTCTTTGCTGCTTCTACAGAACCAGACTAACACGGCTACTCCTCTGATACTAGTATTTCAACTGCACAGATCAAGAAATCGCATGAGGAAAGATACAGAACTCCAGGAGTTTAAGTATAGTTGGGACTGAAGTAGCTCAAAACAGAAGACCAATTCTACACAATTAAAGCCACACTTCCTGTTCACTTTTCTAGAAAACACCTCTCTTAACAAGTTGCCACTAAGAAAAAACTTAAAAGATTTAAATATTCTATTCCTTCCTGTGACCCAAGATTTAGTTATTTTGCAAGAATATTCCTTTGCTGTAGCTCACGTAACACTCATATATCCTTTCCCCCTCATAAATGAGCTCAAGTGAAAAACAAAACCCACAACTTATGCTGGACGTATGTACTGCAGTTAATAGCATTAGGGGTGCACGCACAAAACACACCTACTACCGACAGTTACAACTCCAGAACTCCCAGCCGGCTGTGTTATGAAAAGACAAGCTATTCGGAGTATCAGCACACAAAGTAGATCCCATCCCAGCAAGCATACTACTATACCGCTAAAATTCTCACATGCAGCAATATAAGGCTAAGGGCAAACAAAGACATGAAGCAAGTGTGTAAAAAATAACAGTATTATAAAGAGGAGATATCACTGAAGGAGAGAGGGAAATTCCTAGACGTAACAGCTCAGGCAGCTAATCCTTGCTGGTATTCATTATTGTGCAATTGTAAGCCCTTACTGAAGGAGTAGCAAGCCCAAGCTGCTGCTTCTGGCTTCTGTTCAACTGTGGCTTGCCCATGCTTGGAAGCAATCCAGAGCATTAGGCACTGACTCAGGGAAGGAACAGGCTCAACATGTATAAAGTTCCTCCCTGTTCCTGGAAAAAATCCAGAGCACCAGGCGCACTCACACATAGTCACTCTCCATATCTGGAATTGACACAAATGTTCTAGGGGCAAACTGGCTCAGGAAGAGAGAAGCAGCAAACAGACACACAACCCACTCCCATTCTTGAACTTGATCCAGAGCACTAGAGTGCAGGCCTTTTTCCCCTTTACGGAGATCAGAATGAAAGCAGCCAAAAAACAAAGAAAAAAAACCCCAACCACCCCAACAGTCTATTCCTTCCATTCTAGCAGGCAACATTACAGCCCATTTCCACCAAAAGCAGCAACAGGACACACATCTGTCCCACTCTGAGAAGATAGTTTCCCTAAACTACCTATGCATATCACATTTATTCAAACTTACAAGAACAGTTTGATTGGGGGGGAAGAGTGCAGGGCCAAATGAGAGGAAAGGATCCATAAGACATTCTCTATTATAGAGGGGTGGGGAGAGACACCAGTATCTCCAAATTAGAAGAGACGAGGTGAGGAGAAATGCAACTTTCATATACTTGTGGTTTTATCCTCCTTTCCTCTCCACTGTGGGATTCTCACATCCTTGTCATCGTTTTGAGGATGCCTTAACTCACACTACTCCATACTTTCACACCAGGCTTTTTATTCAGAGCTTATGGACCAGATCCGTGTCTCCTTGTCTGGCCCCTATGCACCCCTCCTGCTGTGCAAAGAGGCCCTAAAGATGCCCCAACAGAGCAGCTGGAGATTCTAGCAAGTCAGCTCTACAACACCCCACTTTCTTTCCCCTCTCATGCTCACATACGGTAGCATCTTGGGGGTGGGAGGTAACGTGCTGAGGGAGCATCTAGCTCCAGTGACCCCTGGCCAGCAGAACAGCTCTAGCAGGCAGTTACAAGCAAGCACTGGTTAGAGGAGCATGGAAGCCGCTTTTACTTCTGCTATGGGCTAAACTGGCTGCAAGGACTGAAGGAGCATAAAGATGCTTTAAATCACCTCCCTCTTTTCCTTGGGGTCCTGTGCCAAGAACTGGTCAGCCAGATTTGGTGGCCATATATATTTAAGCAGCAGACCTCCCTTACAGCTTTGAGAAGAAAGAAGCCCTACTATATGGGTTAAAAGTAGACGTTATTTAACAATTTTCACTAAGCTATACAGGAGAGAGCTTGCATCATCAGGCTCTAGCCTTGTAGCTTCCAGTTAGAGCTTCCTTGGCCTGAGAGGCAGGAATCTCCACTTACAGCAAAACAGGAAAAGCAGCAATGTATCATAAACCTTCCACTTCCAAAACCAATACCCAAACATGGAGAGACAATTTATTGCCATTCCTCCAACAAAAATACCCATGCGGGTGGAAGAACTAACAAGCCTGGGAGAAGACCGTAGGGGGTAACAAGACCATGACCCACACATTTATAAATGAGAAGTACTGTGAGACGTAGACTGGGCTGCTTGGAGAGTCCCTGAAACCAGGTAAGTAGCAAAGGCTGCAGCCCTACAACCAGAGTTCTGACCTGTACTGCATTATGCACCATCTTCTACATTAGAGCTACTTTCAGGCTCTCTGGCCCAATGAACTGGTAGTTTGCAGGACAGGGGCTGCTGGCTGGTAGTGGAAGCAGCTGCTTCTCAAGCTGCAGCTCCGGACTCCCTGCTCCTCTACTCCCAGAAGCAAAGAGGCCTATGAGGAAAGGAGGGGAGCTGCCCATGAGTTTATAGCGGTAGTCAGACAAGAGAGGGTGCTGCTGGGCTTACACAGGAGGGAAAGAAAAAAGGAGCAAAAAACCACCCTGCAGCTCAAGAGCCTGATGTGCTCCCTGTTCCCTCCTGTGAATAATGTCTAGGGCTAGGCCTACCAGCTCCTCTCCTATTCAAAATCTAAGGGTACGTCCATACTTACCGCCAGGTCGACGGGTAGCGTTCGACTTCTCGGAGTTCGAACTATCGCGTCTCATCTAGACGCGATAGTTCGAACTCCGAACGCGCTCCTGTCGACTCCGGAACTCCACCACCGCGAACGGCGGTGGCGGAGTCGACGGGGGAGCCGGGGACTTCGTTCCCGCTGTGTCTGGACAGGTAAGAAGTTCGAACTAAGGTAGTTCGACTTCAGCTACGCTATTCGCGTAGCTGAAGTCGCGTACCTTAGTTCGACCCCCCACCCTAGTGTAGACCAGGCCTAACACTGGCTCCTCCTGAGCAGCTTCAGTCTTTAGCTCACTGGCCTCTCTATATTCCTTGGAGAGAGAAGGGAGTAAAGGGGGGAGAGAAAGAGGATCATGACCAACAGCAGCCCCTTGGGAGGGACAGCAGAGGATGGCAAATCAGCAGTGTGTATGAAGGGCATGATTGGAATGTGGGAGGCTGCATACATTTGGGGGCCTCATTAACTGTATGGGGATGTTGCAAGAATTAATTTGGGGGCAGTCTGGGCAGGGATTACTCAGGCCCTCCCCCTGGTGCCCCATGAAAAGCCTATGTAGAGACCCCATTCCTGAATCCATCAGAAGCCTGGAAAGGGACCCCACACATACCTGACTCTAAAAGTGGAACACCTTTGTTTTGTTGTATGTCACACCACAAGCAGCAGATACTTGTTTATGGTGTGGCATACAACAAAACACCAGTGTGGTTTGTCACGCACTGCGGTGGCGTACTTTTCACATTGGCAGGTTGGATGGTTGAGAGGCATAACTACAACTTCCGATGGGGAGCAGAAGAATGTTGGGGGAGGGGAGAGGTAGAGGCAGAGGCAGAGTTGGAAGGGGAAAGAAGCTGTCAGAAGAACAGTTTTCCCCCTCTTTCACACCCTAATCCTTCCCCTCACCTAAGAGGGCTTGTCACAAGCAAGGGCAAATGTCCTGGATCCACTGCTTCCTTACTGGGGGAACTTCTAGAAGGAGGGGAGGAACAGACTACAATGATTATTATTATTAATAATAAATACTTTGAGCACCATAGCTGTACAAAGCACTTTATAAAGCTAAGATGATAGGTATCTGCCTCGTGGAACTTAAAACGGATCAAGCATGAAACTCAGACTAGACTGACCTGCGAGAGGGAATTAACACTGGAAAACTATGCAGATACTTTCCTCTAAGAACAGACTACAAGTTAAGCAACTTGAAATTGAAAAACCCACATGAAAAAAAATTAAGGACACATTAATGTTCACTGACTCCTGAAGTCTTATAAAACAAAGATCTAACAGTTATCAGGGTGGATACATATAAATAATTTAAAAATAATTAAAAACAATTTTTATTTTTTAAAATTAAATAAGGTTTGTTTTTTAAAATAAAAATTTTAAATTAAACTTGAAACTGACAACCTATATTAAGGCCTGGAACCAGACTTTGCTGTACTGCTAAACAACTTTTGAGAGCAAGAGTCATTTCTGCAGGTATAGACAATAACTTCCTCATTTCAGTTTATTCAACTTGTTCAATTCAATTACTAGTTAATTCTAAGTTAAGAAACAAAGTTAGAATTAAAAAAGTAGGAAAGATTGTCTTCTTCTTCCAGAGGATGAGATCTCCTAGTTCTAAAATCTTAAATGGTGTAGTGACCAGAAACAATTACCGTATTTATCGGCGTATAACACGCACAGGCGTATAACACGCACCTTCATTTTAAGGGGGAAATTTCAGGAAAAAAACTTAAATTTCAAATAAAGGACTTTGAAGCAAAATAAGGGTAGCTCAGAACTTGTTTTATTAATATTATTACCACTTATAAGGTAAATAATGTAAAAGGACAGTAAAAAAGGCCGCTCGGGGGGGAGGGATCTCGGGCCGCTCGGGAGGGGGTCGGGGACTAAGGCCGCTCGGGGGCTCGGGCCGGGCCGGGCCGCGCCGCTCGGGAGGGGGGCGGGGGCTAGGGCGGTGCTCCGCGGGTTAGGGCCGCTCGGGGGGGGGGGGACGGGGACGGGGTCTCGGGCCGCTCGGGAGGGGGGCGGGGGCTAAGGCGGCTCTGGCCGGGCCGCTCGGGAGGGGGGCGGGGGCTAGGGCCAGGGCCGCTCGGGGGAGGGAGGGAGGACGGGGTCTCGGGCCGCTCTGGAGGGGCGCGGGGGCTAAGGCAGCTCGGGCCGGGCCGCTCGGGAGGGGGCTAGGGCCGGGCCGCGCCGCTCGGGAGGTGGGGGCTCGCGCAGGCCGGGGCTCGGGGCTCAGGCCCCGCCGCTGGGGGGGGGGAGAGGGCGGGGGCTCGGGCCGCTGGGGGGGGGCTAGGGCCGCGCTGCTCGGGAGTGGGGCAGGGGCTAGGGCGCCGCTCCGCGCCGCTGGGGGGGGGGCGGCGCTTTTCTTTTCTGCCTGGGGCAGAAATCCTAGAGCCGGCCCTGTTAAGGTTATATCGGCGTATAACACGCACACATCATTTGCCCCCTATTTTCAGGGGAAAAAAGTGCGTGTTATACGCCGATAAATACGGTAGTTCAATCTACTTACTACAGACAACACTTTCTTTTAATAAATTAGATAGTTTTGCATCTAAAACATGTTTTTATAAACTTTTTTCCTTAAGTATCAAGCACATTTAAGGTGGTTCTATTTAATACATTAAAAATGCTGTTTTAATTGAATTTTAATTTCCATCCAAATAGAGCTTAACACAAATAACAAGTAAAAAATTACTCTAATAAATAAGAAATGTATCATTCAACCATTTTCTATCATAAAATGTAAAAATTAAGAATCTCAATAAATGCAAGTTAAGCTATATAACAGCTTAAATATATGTGTATAGATACAGTGTATCCACCTGGTTAGAAAAATGAAGCACCAGTTTTAATGTAAAAGGTTATATATAGTTGCAAATAAGCATGTTTTAATGGTTACCGGCCAGTGAGAATCAACCTCTCTTTAGCAAAACAACTAAAATGTACAAATGCAAAACAAGATTAAAATCTATTCTTTCAACCAAGGTTTCCTGGTTACTGATTTAAAATATGATTAAAATCAGTAATTTAAACTGCTTTTATTTAAACAGTCCACCCTGATTATCATAAAGAAGCCAGCTCCATGTCTGCTCAAGTTTACAGAGCTGCAAAAGACACCAGCAACACACACTGCTAGACCATTATCCAATTATTTCTCAGCCACACCATCATTTACATTTATGGAAGACAAAAATAAAGTTTAATTAAAAAACTTGACGATCTTTACTATTTAGGAAAAATCGACAATAAATAAAAATGGTTAATTTTGTTTGAATGGCTATTTTTCTTTAATGAAAATCTCAGAATGTAAGAGTACTAAAAATCACAGAAGAGCTGAGCTAAACCAAGCCAACAGCCACATCACAGAGTCCTAATACCAAATACTAACTGTTTTCTGCTATTGCACATATAAAATACAAAACAATTTATTAAATCTCACTTCATATAAAATACCACAAAAACCACTTTGTAGTCACTTGACTAGAGAAATAAGGAAGGTTTTAAGGCAAGACTTATCAGGAAGTGGCTGAGAAGAGAAAGGAGTCAAGAAGGGGGAAACAACTGTACTTAGATAAGGCAGTAGAAGTAAAAGAGCAACTCATCTGCAGAATCAGGGAAAAGGGACAGAGGCAAGCAAGACCAGGGTAATGCAAATGAGCAACAGAATGAGGTCAAGAGATCCAATTAGTGCCAACTTGGGGGTGACTGGGGACACCTGCTCCAATAGGACTCTGAAATTGCAAACTCATTTCATTTATGGCTTGTCTTCATGTATAGCACTATAGTGGCGCAACTGCTAGCACTTTAGCAAAGATGCGCCTACACCGATAGGTAGGGCCCTACCAAATTTAAGGCCATGAAAAATGCATCATGGACCATGAAATCTGGTCTCCCTCCATGAAATCTGGTCTTTTATGTACTTTTACCCTATATAATACAGATTTCACAGGGGAGACAAGTGTTTCTCAAATTGGGGGTCCTGATCCAAAAGGGAGTTGTGTGTGTGTGTGTGGGGGGGGGGTGTCACAAGGTTATTTTTGGGATGGGGGGTGTCACAGTATTGCCACCCTTACTTCTGCGCTGCTGCCTTCAGAGCTGGATGGCTGGAGAGTGGCGGCTCCTCACTGAGTGCCCAACTCTATAGGCAGCAGCGCAGAAGTAAGAGTGGCAATGTCATACCATGCCATCCTTATTTCTGCGTTGCTGGTGGCAGGGGCTCTGCTTTCAGAGCTGGGCTCGCAGCCAGCAGCCGCCACTCTCCGGCAACCCAGCTCTGAAGGTAGCGCCACCAGCAGCAGCGCAGAAGTAAGAGTAGCAATATTGTAGCCCCCCCCCCCTTGTGACACCCCCCCTCACCCCCAAGCTCCTTTTTGGGTCAGGACCCCTACAATTACAACACTGTGAAATTTCAGTTTTAAATATCTGATATAATGAAATTTACTATTTTTAAAATCCTATGACTGTGAAATAGACCAAAATAGACCATGAATTTCATAGGGCCCTACCGATAGGAGAGCTTCTCCCACCAGTGTAGTTAATCCACCTACCCGAGACAGTAGCTATAATTGGCAGAAGAATCTCTCCTGTCGACACAGCGCTGGTTTATATGGGGGGTTAGGTTGGTATAACTACATCACTCAGGAGTGTGGATTTTTCACACCCCTGAGCAACATAGCTATATTGATAAAGGTCTGTGGTATAGATTTGGCCTTAGGCCACCAAGCTGCCATCAGATAGCAATGACTTTTGATTTTGGGTGCGCTGCATATTGATAGTTATCTAGATAGCTTGCAGATCACTAAATGGATATTCTGCAGAGCCAGGGTATGAGGAAGTGCATCTCTCAATGACTTTGCATTTTGGTAACCAATACAAGGATAAATGTTAGAGATTCATAAGATTGTGGCCACACAGATACGACTCTACCTACTTCAGCTCCAGATTGGTTGGACTGGCAGGAGAAAGGGCTTGGTATGGGAGGGGGAGTGTGTAACAGGTCCCTAGTAAGGATCACCTCTTGCCCCAGTTTGGATAGAGGTATCCTGCATGCTAAAAGTGAGAGGCTTGCAAGACTATAATCACTGCACAATTATAATCATTTTGAAATATAAAAGCAATTAAATTCTGACCTGGAAACATCCACATTACAAAACTGTAAGTACAATAAGACTAGTGTATTCCCAAGTACAAAGTTTAAGAAGGTGGCAATCCTACACCTAAGTGAGGTGGTGGGGTTGGTTTTTTTGTTTGTTTAATGGTTGGTTGGTTTTTGGAAGTTCACTATTTAGGTTCCATAAAATTAAGGAAAAATTTCTGCCAGATTCTGACGCACATGGAAGAGACAAAAGTATGAGTGGACGTTTCTGGCACTGAATGTGGGAGTTGGGTGAAATCCAGCAACAGTAGAGAAGCGCAGTTATTAAGCTTTGCCCTTAACCAGTGAACAGAGGGAATTGCTAAAGAAATACAAAAATGAAACCACTAGCCTGAAGAAAACTAAGGAACAAAAATCAAAGCAATCCCAGTTATAACCTCTGCGTGTGTACAAACTGCCCCAACTTCTCCCACAGAAGTGGAGAGAGGGCAGGGGGGGGGAACTGGAAGTCCTCCCCGCAACTCACCTGTGCTTGCTTTTATTTCCATTCCCAGGAGCACACTTCCCCCCTCACCCCCGCTCCGACTGCTCTGTGCTGAGACTGCCTTTCACCATCTTGTTCTGCAAGGAGGGAAGAGAGCAAGGAAGGAGGGGCTGATGACCCAAGCCAAAAGGAGGAGGAGCAAGGAGATATGAGGGAGAGCAAGAGACAGGGGAGGGAAAGAGGCACAGAGAATGAAAGAGAGAAAGAAAAGTCAGTACACTGGAATGAGTTATACAGATTTTCAGACAGGATTTTCCCCAGGACAAGAGTTGTCATTAAGCAAGAGTGGAGAGTTTGGTTTTAAATAAAAAAAAAATATATATAAAGAATTTCACAAGAAAAAGCAAAACTTCTCAATAAAACCCTTTAAAGGTGACTGGCAAAGGATTTCTGAAACATTGGGCATGTGCCCTTTTATGGTCTATACAAGAGGCTTAAAAGTTCTCTCCCCCAACACTGTTACTCAACCCTAAAAATATCAGGAATGTAGAGCATGGCCATCCCTGGCTCGGCTGGAGCACCCACTGGATGTGTCAGAGGATTTATAAAGTTAGCTCTCAAATCTCAATTAAAGAGACAGAGTGTCTAGTGTTAATTAGCTACTGAGGTTAAATAGGCATTAACATAAAGCAAAGAGCTTTAAACAGTCTAACTAAAAGTCCCTTCCTCTCTCAATTACTAAACTTTCACCCTTCTGGCTCTCGCAAAGTCATCGTTTAACTTTTTCTCCAGTGAGTCATTTTAACACTGTGGTTCTCAGCCTTTTCCACATCAAGACCACTTTTTCCATATCAGGATAATCCCTCAACCATCTCTAGCTTGGCCCCCCCCCACCCTCCCATTTACAATATTGGAAGGGTAAGGTGGTCATGAGAGACCACCTCAGGCTGAGAACCCATGTAATTCTTCCCAGGAAGCTTTGGAGCAAACTAATGCTGATCAGTGAAGCATTCAGCAAGGGCAGAGCCACATTCAAGCAAGGAAAATCCTTCCATTCTCTCTTGAGCTCAAACAAGTGACTTAAAACTTTACCATGAAAAAGCTGCAGATGACGAATGCCAATTTCTTCCCATAAAACAGGCAAAAGATCTGCACTGGGCTTACTGTTAGTAAAGTCACACTTTTACAGCTTCATCAGGTACCTGTTTCAGTTCCACTGCCATCCTCTGTTCCTTCAAAGCTTACCAGTGAACTGAACTGTGTTCAAATAGCTTATAAAACCGACTGCATTCTAGTCACAAGGCAGCTGTGTTTTAATGTTTTCCTATTGTAGTTTGAGGACCATCACTGCAAATACTAATTCAGCACTGCCAACGCAACCTATCTGCAAGAACTGAATGCTGAAAAGCTTTAAAAGTTTATTTTATTTTAATTTTTTTAACCCTATAACAGAGGTTCTCAACTTTACTGCACTGCAACCCCCTTCTGACAACAAAAATTACTACATGACCCTAGGAGTGGGGGACTGAAGCCTGAGCCCACCTGAGCCCCACTGCCCTAGTGGGCTGGGGCGCAAAGCCAGAGCCCCACCGCCCTGGATGGGGAGGCCAAAACCCAAGGGCTTCAGCACCAGGCAGCAAGCTGAGCCCTGCCACCAAGGGCTGAAGCCCCCGTGCTTGGGCTTTGGCCCTGGCCAGTGGGCTTAGGCTTTGTCCCTGGGTGGTGGGGGTCGGGTTCCAGGCCCGGGCCCCAGCAAGTCCAAGACAGCCCTGGTGACCCCATTAAAACGAGGTCACAACCCATTTTGGGGTCCCAAACCATAGTTTGAGAACCACTGCTATAACATCTCTTGTCAGTGGACAGCAAAACCAGGAAATCCTTGTGTTACAGATCCTTCACAATCACAGTAGACAAGTGTCAGAAAAAAAGACACCAGTTTCATCCAGCTGTTGGGGCAATTCACACCTTTCAAATATTGATTCAGGCAGGCATTAGTGCATTGGTTTATGCTTGTTCCACATTTCTGAGGTTCTCTCTGCAACCATGAGGACGAGAATTTTTTTTTTTAAATGAAAGGATGAGAAAAAGGGAGGCTCATCATTGCTTACAAATTGAGAACCACAGGCCTAGAGTGTTCCAAGCTAGACAGGATCTGAATTTTTAACATAAAAATGTTTTTTAAAAAGTGCGGGGGTAAATACATAAAAATAGCTTGTCGTGGTAAAACCACTTGCTCAATATACTCTTCTCCTTTATATAGATTTTATCTTTCAAAACTACCTTGTAAAAAGACCAGAAGCCACCAGATGTCAGTCTAATCCAAGGCACAGCAGAAGAGAGCTGCTGACAAGTACCTGAATGGAGTAACTGAATTCTCTGAAGAAGAAGAAGTGCATCCAAAGAAGTGAGCTGTAGCTCACGAAAGCTCATGCTAAAATAAATTTGTTAGTCTTTAAGGTGCCACAAGTACTCCTGTTCTTTTTATGAATTCTCTGAAGCATTCTTGCAAGTGCTAAGGAGCAGAATCCTCCCCCCCCATCCCAAAATCTAAATGACAAGTTGTGCTGTCTATACTCTCACACAATTTAAATAGATTCCTGCTAGCCACCAGAATCGCCATTCCTCCTGATGTTTTTGATCACCTAGTTATACAGGCTGATGCTTCAGTAACTTGTACTGAGGACGTGAGGGAAATAGAATCAGCTGAGCAACTGTACTCAACCTGGTAGCTGCTGAACTATGACAAGCTGCTTCTATTTCTGGCAAGTCCTTGCTTCCAACAGCTGATTAAAACTTTTCCATTAGATGTTTTTCCTTCCTTCTTGCATCCCTGGTAAAGCCCAGAAAGAACCTTCACCAAAAAGTTGCAGTATAGCACTCAAAAAGGAGTGTATTGACTGTACCATAAAAGATAGGAAATTAAGCTGGGTTTCATATAGTCTCTCTGAAGGTCTAGACAGCAAATGGCAAAGACATACAGTAGGCTTCACAGATCTTCTTAAGCAATCTGTATTCTTCTAGGTAGATACTTATCCCCAAAAATGCATCTCCCACAGAACCACACACACACACACACACACACACACACACACACACACGGCTTCGTATAAAAGCATCTCCTCCCTCTAAAACATGTTATCTGGGTATAAAATTACTTCATTAAAACAAATGTAGACAGAGCCCAGAGGAGGACAGCACTGAATGGACCTAGCAGGGAAGAGGTTTCCTCTTACCTTGTGCTTGGGGCACCTCACTGAGAAATTCTCTTCATTTAGTAAACAATCTAGAGGAGAAGACAGACAGCAATTTGATTATTTTATTTATAAAAGTATACTTTGCATAATGTGTGTGTATTGATCATACCTTTCAGATAGATGTTGTATTCAGAGATCTCTTCTAGAATTACTATTTGGGTGTTTTTGGAGGAAAGGGGTTTCAGGAATATTTTAGTAAATTAAGTTACCAATAGACTTGAGTGATATTGTCTTTACTACAATCAATATGCCAAGCCCAACTTTCCCCTAATGCCTCACTGCTGCGTAAGGAGTAAAAGTCAGAGCAAACCCACAAATCTCTCCTGGCTTCATGGATTCTAACCCTTAGAAATACAAAGACAGGAAAGACCATATACACCAGTAGTTCTCAAACTTTTGTACTGGTGACCCCTTTCACATAGCAAGCCTCTGAGTGTGACCCCCCCCCCATATTTGTAAGTGTTTTTAATTTATATTTAACACCATTATAAATGCTGGAGGTCAAGTGGGGTTTGGGGTGGAGGCTGACAGCTTGCGACCCCCCATGTAATAACCTTGCAACCCCCTGAGGGGTCCCACCCCCCAGTTTGAGAACCCCTGAGATACACCCATCTCATCTTAGCATATTATCCCTGCTTTATGCTTCAGAGGAAAGTGACTGTCCCTCATGTTTAGCAGAAAGTCCCTGAAACATCAGGGGCAGAAAAAAGTTGGTGTGTGTGTTGTGACTTATTTCCAACCCCAAATCTGATGATCAAGTTTTGTTCATTGGCACATGCTTGATATACCGCAGGGTCACTCATATTGCTCTTGGATCTGCTTCCACACTCTAACTGTGAAGCTTCACTAATCTAAGAATCAGTTTAATGACTTCACATTTTTTAAGGACACTAGAACAGATCAAGTTTGTTTTTAAAAGTGACTTTAGCATTGTTAAGAGGTGCTACATTAACAGCTCCTGGAACCGTTAAGTGCTGTATCCATAGAAGAGGGTGCACTAAAGGCAACAAGGCAGTGCAAACTTTAGAGCTCCAGCCTTCTACTTCGGGATTTCCAAGTGCCCCACATTTCCATTTCACAATCAAATCTTGAAGCTGCAGTGCACTCTACATAGGGGGTTCAGCTGCATCTGCTAGGTATTGTCATCTATGGTGCTACACCACTCTTGGTCAAACTTTTGACACCACCTCCAAATACCTGATGTTACTCAGCCAGCATCTCATTACTGCGTTATTTCTGGTGGATCACCAGTGTAAGAATTCAGCAAGGCATTTATGTCCTCTCCAATGTCCCCAGATTGCCAGCAAGTTGCACTGTGGTTAATAAAATGTGCTAATTTAAAATCTTAAGTATGTAGCATAACTACAGCTCTCTGCTGTTCCAATCTGCTAGATGAGTTTAACAGACAGCACCTAGGGCTTCAGGGCAATGCTTTCTAGACACCCAAGCAGAGTTTCCTTTGCTGGTATGAAACGTTTCTCAGTTTCAAAATCAATGCCTCTGGCCTGAATCAAAAGGAAGTAGCATGCAATAGCCTAAGTTACTTCAGAGATTTAAAAAAGAATAAAAACCCTTATCCCTGCGCTAAGGGCAATAATTTCAGATGCAGTATAGCAAAGACTGCCTCATTATAAAGATAGGAATTTTGCACGAGACTGTACCATGAATTATCATTGTACAACACAGTAACCATCAGAACAAACCTGAAAATATGAGAGAGAGAAGATTGTTTTCTCCTTTTAGTGAATTCAGCACTGGTGACAGATGAAATCCTCCATTCATCCCCCAAATGGGAAGGGCACATAGGGGTGGGCAGTATAAGCTTCCACACACCGTTTCCTGTCAAGACAACTCATGCCCTGGATCTGGACCATGCGTCGGGGTGAGAAAAGCTCAATATCTATTTGTAGCAGGGTGGACCCTGCTCCTGCCCTGAGGGGTTTAAAAGTGGCCTGGCAGGGCTTGAGAGCTGTGGCTCTAAAAGCTGGGCTGATTGGGGAAGTGGCTGCAGCTGGGCCACACCCCAATCAGGCCACAACTGGCCCCTATAAAAGGCTGGAGGCCAGAAGCACAGACAGTCTCTCTCTGCCTGAAGAGAGAGAAGGGCCTAGCTGCAGGGACCGTGAGACTGGATACCTGATTGAAGCAGGGCTGGGGAAAGGCTGGGGAGCTCCAGCCTAGAAAGCCCCAGGCTGCGGCCTAGTGAAAGGTACTGGGGGTTGCAGAAGGCAGCCCAGGGGTAGGCCAAGGCAGCAGGTCCAAACCCCTTTGCCGGTGATGAGTAGGTTGATACTGCAGTCTGCCCCAGAGTGTGGGGCTAGACAATGACTGGCAGTAGCCAATACTGAGGCAAGGTGGGGATAGAGGGTGGGGGTTCCCCAAGGAGGGGAGACCAGAGAGAAAGGGATTACTGCAAGGGGCAGCACCCCATGTGAAAGGGCACCGGGTCCAGAGAGGGACACGGGGACCTGAAGACAGGCGGAACACCGGCCTGCAGAGGGCGCTCCAGGCTGGAATAGAGCTAATTCCCGGAGTCACCAGCAGGAGGCGCCGCGGGGGTGAGTCTGACCCGTCTACACTATTATTCAATCTGTGTCTTTTTTTGCCATAAATGCCAACATTGGAGCCAACTGTGGTAATTAGTGTTAAAGGTTAGGGACACTTATCTCCGCACTGGGAATGGGAGAGAGACTGTCAGATCATTTCACAACTGCCACTGACTACTCCTAAGATGGCAAAAATGTTTCCTTACTATCAACCTGGCCTGGATTTGAACTGGTGACCTAAGGTCACACATTTCATTACCCAGTCAAGTAAACTTTAAAAATCAACTCCAAGAGGTAATTTTAGATAGCAAGATAATAATATATCAAGCTAAGGTCAGTTCAAGAAGGAAGATGGAAAGGCAACCATGCACCTTGTTTGAGCAGGTTTTCCTCCATGGAGCAGTCAGGGAAAATATATAACAAAAGAGGATTTTAACACACAATTATGCTTATATCCCCTTGTACTTTGTCTCTCTCTCTCTTTCTCTCTCTGGTTTGTTACCCTTCACAAAGAATATCTGCAAGCAAAGAGGGTTTTTGTCCCTTAAGAATTCATCATTTGCTAGTTATTCTGTTTATGGAGTACATATCCTTTGTTTGTGATATCACACAATATGGATGCTGTGGAGACAACTGTGATGTAACAATCAGGATTTGACTCCAGGTGGGGAAGAAAAAAAAAATAGAGGGAGTTGATGCGAAATCTCAAGAAACAAGGATCCTGTTTCCATGGAGATGTCTCTAGGACTAAGTTATCTCAGACATCAGTGGCTCTTTATAAATTTGAACAGATGAAAGCTAAACACAGATGAAACGTTAATAGCCATCTCCATATTATTATTATTACCACCATAGTGCAATGCACCATAAAGTCACATCACAACGAACAGTAAACACAACACATAGGAGTCATGGGCCAGCAATCTTCCTCCACGTGTCCTCACACAGCCCTGTGAAACATGCCATTCCACATATTGTCCAGTCAGCCACATCGTTGAATCACACTCACCACAGGTGCCCCCTGACCCTGGCATTCACCACCACTCCCTGCAAAACTTGCTCCCACTCTTCCTCCACTCACCCAAACCACATGTCACACAAACTCAAGTTTCCTTTTACCATCTTATTGAAATCAGGTATCACTACAGTTATGCTGTAAATTTGGAAGATTACCTCCTTGTTAGTGTAGCATTTCAATTTGAAGACAGTGAGTGTCAATATCCTGTTTCTGTAGCATCCACGTCTAGCATGCATAAAGCAAGATGCTGAAGACAAGAGACTGCCCAACTTCATTTTACTCTTCATAGTAATACCTTTGCTTCTCCAAAAGTGGCTGAGTGTCGTTAGAGTAGCCACGAGTCCAATTCTATGTCGATTTGGCTTCCCTTGTAGTCATGCCACCCCAATATTTGAAGCGTTAAACATGCTCCCTCAAATCTGGGTAGAAATTTCTTTGCCTTTTCAACAGACTTAGATTTCACCATTGTCTTTGTCCTATCTTCATACAGAAATTGTTTAAGTGGCACTGTTTAATTTTGATTCATATGCAAGTGGAGAGCTAGAGTTCAGCTCTCTTGCACACAAGGGTGTCTTATTTTGACAAGGATTATTTTGTATGTAAGGAGATCAAACACAAGATAGAGTTAGGATATATAAAAGCATTTGTACATACAGGCTGGAGCAGGTTTATTAACCATGTGCCTTCCTCAACAGCCAATCAGCAACAGTGATGCAAATCTTGGTTTATTCGGGACCAGGCTAGTGATCTAGGACTAAAAATTGATCTTCAGTGTAGAAGCACAGAGCACTAACTGCTATCCTAAAGGGACATCCCCCAGCAAATTGATCCCCTGATGAACCATCAGGACCAGAAATCAAAAGAGAGTCCCCCAGCATATTAGTACAAAGTCTTATGATTGGCATTCAATTCCTGTTCTTGTTGTTTACTGAAAATGGACTCAGACACTAAAAGGAGGAAGGTAGCTGTGCTGTACTTGTTCTTCTCTGTAGTTCAAATACCAAAACTTAATCGGCTACTAAAATACTTATAAACAATGGGAAGTATTTAGTTTAAAAATCAAACATGACTGTTACCACAAATATTCCTAGAATTATTTTTTAAAAACACAAATAATGCAGAGAGGAGAGAGATCAGATGAGGAGCTGGGTGAGAAACTGGGGCTGGCTGGCAAAGAGACTGGGATTAGGAGCTAGTGGGGGCTGTGGATGATTATTGGAGACCAGAAGGGGGGAACTGGGACTGGCTAGGTGAGGAGACGAACTGGTAAAAGGAACCAGGGATGGAGAAGATACAGGACTGGGACAGGGACTAGCTGGAGAAGATGGGGCAGAAAGAATTACTTGTGGGGAAATGGGCAGAAGAATTTATGTCCGGTAAAGCACACTTGCCTACAGAGCTTGGAATGAAATCCAAGACTCCAGAGTCTCACCATTCCTCTGCTGTTATAAATATCTGTGAAACTCATTTGCAAGGTGTCTCATCCCCCTTTCATACGGGTCCGCAGAATACGACAACCTACCACTACTCTCAGTTAAGCCATTAGCTCATGCAGGAAGTGTTTGTGTTGTGGCTCTAGATTTCAACCCTGCTAACGACATATGGGTATCACTATGATGCCACATGATGGAATTTCTGTTTTTTCAAGATCTAGGAAGTTACACATAAAACTATGTTAAAAGAACATCAAGTATGCAAAAATTAGGAAATGACAGCAGTAAGGTTGCCAAATTTGGCCTCCTTGTGCATATGTATTATGAGACAGTCAAATTACATGATGACTTGTTTTTTCCCCCCACAGGACCCATGCTCATCCAGTGCACAGCACAGACCTGCGTAATAGAGGAGACTGTTTATAGGATCCCTCCTTCATGTTGCAGAAGCTGGAAGGTGTGTAGGGAAAGAGGCAGGGAATAGAAGGAAGAAAGATGACGGACTCATAGTTAGGGCAGCAGTGCTGCCCTGGAGAACTGAATTTTATCCCTGCCTCTGCCACAGAATTTTCTTATGTAATGTTGGGCAAGTCACTTAACCCAGACTTTTCACACATGATTAAGTAATTGGGGGTTCCTCATTTTCCAAGTGCATAGCTTGAGATATTGGGCTCTGATTTGAAGAACAGCTGTGAAATCAAAGCTACAACTGATGTCAACGTGAGCTATTCTTTGAACAAATGAAGTGTCATACAATGCTGAGTACTCTGAAACACCATGTCCTAAGGCCTCTCAAACTGGGCAACCAAAATTAGTGGACATTTTTTACATTAATCTCTGTGCCTCAGTTCCCCATCTGTAAAATGGGGATAACACGCCACATCTCTCAGGGGTGATATGAACATAAATTCATTAGCATTTGTGGAACACTCATGCTACAGTGATGAGCACCACTGAAAAAAACATGAGAAAATAATAATTCTGTCTGCAGAGCAGAGTTTGACTAGTGTGTAGTAAATAAGGCCCGGAGTCACACACTGAACAATGAGAAAACATAATATTGAATAGCTACTCATTAAGTGAGCACCATCCATTCTGTGCACTGAATAAGGTAGGAGTCCTGTGGAAAAAAACAGTATGATCTCGTAAATAAATACTGTATCATAACATCAGAGGGGTAGCCGTGTTAGTCTGGTTCTGTAGAAGCAGCAAAGAATCCTGTGGCACCTTATAGACTAACAGACGTTTTGCAGCATGAGCTTTCGTGGGTGAATACCCACTTCTTCGGATGCAAGTGGTGGAAATTACCACCACTTGCATCCGAAGAAGTGGGTATTCACCCACGAAAGCTCATGCTGCAAAACGTCTGTTAGTCTATAAGGTGCCACAGGATTCTTTGCTGCTGTATCATAACACATATGCACAAAGGAGCTGCATTATGATTGTACAGGCAACTTTACTTCAGGCATTTCCTAACTTCTGACTGCTTTACTTTATTAAGATTACAAAGTCCTTTTAACATAGTTTTTTGGGGTGTAATTTTAAAGAGTGTATGTCATACCACACAGTAGATAAGGCCTTAACTGGATCAAATTCAATGTCAAAGAACCCTGAATTCCATTGCAATTTTAATTCTGTTTTATTATTTAGCATTTATATTGTGGTAGCATGTAAAGGACCAATAGGTTGGGGCCCTATTGTGCTAAGTGCTGTACAGTCATACACAGGAAGACATGAAGTTCAAGAAACTCACCCCTTCTCCTGCGTATATCCTGTGTAGGTTTAGCAAGCCAGTCAGTCAGTCAGTCAAATGTCAGCTGACCACCTATTATTTGACCTTGGTCAAATATTCCAGCAAGAATGCCTGATGTAGGCAGCGGCTTACCTTTTTGATTGAATCATCGTGCCGTTCTTTCATTTTTTAGAACTTCATTTAATAGTGATTTGCATTTTTCCAAGTTAAAATAACTCAGTTAAGTAACTTGTTTCTTGTAATTAGGCATATGTATCTACGGGTAAGTCTACTGGAGACCATAAGGTCTTACTCTTCTTTGTTACCATTGTTACTGTTCTAATAAATTAGCGCTTTAAAATATCTGACGAATAATTTTTGGACCATTCAAATGCCCAACCCTAATCCTGTCTTCTAAATCAGAGGTTCTCACCCTTTTTCTTTCTGAGCTCCCCACATAACCCCCAACAAGCTATAAAAACTCCACAATCCACCTGTGCCACAACAACTGTTTTTCTGCATATCCAGTAGATTAAAAGCAAGGGCCAGTTCTAGGGAATAGCAAGCAGGGCAACTGCCCAGCAAAGTTAAGTTGCTCAGGCTTTGGCCTTCTGCTCTGGGCGCCTAAACGCCAACCCTGCTCTCTGGTTTATTTTGGCAGAGCTCCTGAAACCTGCCCCTCGCCCCGGGGTCCCTGGACCACTAGTTGAGAACCACCATTCTAAATAATCTATGTTCACACCAGACAACTGCACACACAGATAGCCCTAGTACTCTGATCACTGAGCAAAAGGAGCAGCTCCCCTAAAAGCTATACCAGAAGTGAGCAATGTCAGTGCTTGGATAAGAGACTTGTATGGGCACAAATGAGGTGCTACTGGAAGTGGTGTTTATGACTCAGCAGGTGACACTTTCCATTTGGAATCTACCAGGCTAATGCCCAATTGTACTGCTAAGGAGCATGTCACTGTAGGAGGTGTCGTCTTTCAGACAACATGAAAAATCTGAGGTTCTCATTACTGGGAGTCCTTAAACAGCCTGTACATTTTTCAGGGGGAAAAGGGGTTCATTTCCCATGTCATGGCTAAATTCCAGTTTTTTTAACTGCATTCTACAAATTTAAAATTCTTTCTGCAGTTTCAAGACGATTCTTCTACATTTCTCAATCCAGCTTGTTCCAAAGTGCTGCCATGCTTTTTTTTTTTATCATCAGCTGCCATGCTCCATCCCATTACATTACTGTATTCCCTTGGTGGGTTAAGAGATTCAGAGTATAGCAGTTTGTAAAGTGCTCTGGAATACTTTGGGGGCAATATGTGTCCTATAAGTGTAAGATATTATTAATCTTATTTGTTCTTACCTGCATCAATGGCACACGGGTAATGGTATCGGAAGGAGCAACCTTTGTTGTAGCAGCCTAAGGTGGCTCCTGGCTCCTGGCAGTGGGAACATTTCTGAAAAGGATAGAAAGATAGAAATATTAGCAAATTGGTGAGCCCTCTATCGCCTCCTTCCATACACCTTTTCCTGGTATTTCCACCACACAAACTTCAGCAATTTCAGGCACTACTTTCTCAAAATTTATCGAGAGCCACCAGGTCCCAAAGATCACTTTTTAGATTACCAGTACATTCCCTTCAAATATCAAATAATGGGTCCCACCATCCAGCAGATAAAACGATAGGTTTTTCAAACATACTTTTGCACAGCAGCGGTAACTGGACTTAATGTACTGTTAAATAGCAGACAACTCTACCAGCTGCCGGATGAACAGAACTATCAACATTCCTTGCACCTACTAGGCCACCATTGTCCAGTCTCTTGGCAGATGTTTCAGAACACAATGATGACCTCGGTATTGGAATTGCAGTATGAAGACTTGAATATGTCTATAGCAACTTTTAAATGAGACTTAGCAGAACAGAGAATGGATATGGGGCTCTAGTTGGTATAAAAATTACTATCTGATTCATCTGGCCAAATCCTTCATTACCACTGACATGTCAATCCAAGAGGACTGAGGCCAACCTGAGTATTTTGTCACACAAGATAAAGACAAGGTGTACCTGGTGCTAAGGGGAAAACCCATCAATGTCACAAGAATGGCATGTCTCCAAAATAAAGGGCTTCAGTGCTAGAAAGATGTTGGTACTAGGGCGGTCGATTAATTGTCGTTAACTCGCGAGATTAACTCAAAAAATCTAATTGTGATTTTAAAAAAATCACAATTAATGGCAGTTTTAATCACACTGTTAAACAACAGAATACCAATTGAAATGTATTAAATATTTTTGGATGTTTTTCTACATTTTCAAATATATTGATTTCAATTACAACAGAATAAGAAGGGTACATTGCTCTCTTTATATTATTTTTATTAAAACTATCTGCACTGTAAAAATGATAAATAAAAGAAACAGTATTTTTCAATTCAGCTCATACAAGTACTGTAGTGAATCTCTTTATAATGAAAGTGCAACTTAAAAATGTAGATTTTTTTTGTTACATAACTGCACTCAAAAACAAAACAATGCAAAACTTTAGAGTCTACAAGTCCATTCAGTCCTACTTCTTGTTCAGCCAAGGGCAAACAAGTTTGTTTACATTTACGGGAGATAATGCTGCCCACTTCATTGTTTTGGTTTTGAACGCAGTTATTTATTTTTTAAATAATTCTACATTTGTAAGTTCAACTTTCATGATAAAGAGATTGCACTACAGTACTTGTATTAGGTGAAATGAAAATTAAGATTTCTTTTGTTTTTTACAGTGCAAATATTTATAATAAAAATAAATATAAAGTGAGCATTGTACACTTTGTATTCTGTGTTGTAATTGAAATCAATATATTTGAAAATGTAGAAAACATCCTAAAATATTGAAATAAATGGTATTCTATTATTAACAGTGCGATTAATCGTGCAATTAATTTTTTTAATCGCTTGACAGCCCTGTCATAAATAAACAGATCAGGGTTAAGGTCCCTTTTTACCTGTAAAGGGTTAACATGTAGTACCTGGTGACCACCTGACCAGAGGACCAATCAGAGACGAGATAATTTCAAATCTCTGTGGAGGGAAGCTTTTGTCTGTGTTTTCTTTGTTTGTCTCGAGAACTCTTTTTGGATCTAAGAGAGGACAGTCATGTCTCCAAGTTCTCCTGGAGTAATTTCTACTAATTAATAGTGAGTATTAATTAGAAAGGCGAATTAGTCTTATGATTTGATTTCTATATTTGCAATTGTGTGTTTGCTAAAGGAAATGCTTTATTCCTGTTTGCTGATATTGCTTTTACTGAGAAAGGGGGAGGGGGAATTCTCTCCAGAGATTGATAAGCTTAGACCCTGTATTGTTCTATCTTGAATTACAGAGACAAGTTACTTTCTTTTTATTCTTTAATAAATTCTTTTCTATTAAGGACTTGTTTGGTCTTTCCTTGGGTGGATTCTCAGGGAAAGAGAAGGGGGAGGTATCCCTCTGTAGTTAGATCCCGGTATCTCTCCTAGGAAAAGGGAGGGGGGAGGAAGCAGGGGGAATGGTTTGTTTCTCCTGGGTGTAAGAACTCCATGGATTTGGGGCTCTTGGAATCCCCTAGGATTTTGGGGAAGGACTGTGTCTCAATCCACATTTCCTGATTGAGTGGTGGCAGCTTACTAGATCTAAACTAGGATTTTAGTTTAGAGGGAAACCAAGTCGGGTCCCCATCTTTGAACCCAAAAGCTCAAAGTGGGGGTGAGACCCTAGGACATGGTGGGCAGCGAAAAGGAAACCTACCCTAAGGGTTAGGGTGGGGGAAGAATACATGCGGGTCCCCATCTTTGAACCCAAAAGCTCAAAGTGGGGGTGAGACCCTAGGACAAGCCCTAATTGGTACATTTATTTTCAGTGAGAGAGAACTTATCTGATGACCATTTTTAATTTCCATTACTTATTCCTAATATCTCAACTTGTGCATATATTTAATGATTTTATCAGATGGGTGTGAATGCAACAGAGTGAGAGCTATTCACTGACTTACTGCAGCCTTAATGGCTTTAGAGAATTAGGCCTACAGTGTATTTCATTCAGAGAGCAACTTTATAAGTAAAGTAAGTGTTTTTCAAAAGCATAAACTAATGAAAGCTTTTGAAGAAAGCTTGTTTCTGACAGGATGAAGTTTCCCTTCTTTATAAAAGGACCTGTCATGTGGCTAGCACAGATTCCATTTAAGGTTACGAGCACCACAACAAAAAATCCACCCCAATACCGACAAGAACACTCTGGTTATAAAACATAAACCTATAAGAAACACAGCAAATTCAGTTTTGGAGAGAAAATGTGGCAAAAAGCATTAAAAAAATAAGTGCTTGAACAATTGGTCAGAATCACCTGAAATGTGGACCATAACAAAGTTGTCTTTTGAACGCAGATTATACATATATACAGATCTAAAACTGGTCTTTTATTACCAAGCAAGTCGCAGATCTGATCCACGGAGATCTTGTCTGTATAGTAAGTAGGGGGTTATAGTATAACACCCTTTTTAAAAAATCAGGGAAAAAATTGACAAAGGCATTCACTGCTCTCCCCACCATGCCATGCAGACAGTGAAGAATGTAGTTTAACATGTAAATGACTGAGTATGAAAGCAAAATCAGCTTCCTCCAACCATATGCCAGGTGCCGCTTTGAATCAAAGCAGATGTAATAAATGGGAAAGTCTGAGATGCCAGTTCTCATGACTTGTACAAATCCAGTCTTCTCACAGTTATGCCAATGTACCTGATCTGCAGTATCCTTTACTAAATCAACTCCTGGGTGTCTTTTAAGCAGCAACCCTCAACCATGAAAAACTAGTACAATATTTATGACATAAGGAAGTGTCCTTGAGGTCCAGGATAAAAAAGCCAACTAACTTATTTTTATTTGTCAGAATATGACCCCTGGTTTCCAAAGGCAAAACTTCTAGGACTTTAATTCTATATCAAACTGCTTGGACCTCCAGGCAAGTTTTGTAATTCACTTACTCATGGGACGATAACCAGCCTCAACATGTAGCAAATGGCTTTTCCTGGAGAACTATCGAGTCCTGTCTGTAAAGTCAGCCACACACAGGAGAATCTTAGGTACTGTACTCCTGGGGGAATTCTGCACCACTCTGCATGCACAGAATTCATGTCTAGTGCATAATTTTTTTTTCTCCACAGAAAATACATTCTGCTGGAGAGGTACTGCAGTTACCCCTTTTGCCCACCAAAGGTTGTTGTAGCGCCAGAACAGAGAGCAGCCACTCCCAGGCGGGAGCAGCCCTAGGGAAAAGAAGAGGCTACATTCCTCACAGTGCTCTGCCCACAGGGCCAGATCAAGGGGCACGGGGGGGGGGCAGAGAAGAGGACACGAGACAGTATGGGGCACATTGAATGCTGGGGGGGGTCACAGACTGGGGCTCTGAAGGGCTAGTGGGGGAGGAGAACATACTGGGGTGCGGGCTGAATGGGAGTGGGTGTGCAGGAGCACATGAGGACAGGGGCAGATGTGCCTGACTGAATGAGAAAGGCTAGGGGTCAGCCAGGGTCTGCATGGAGGAGGCTCCCTAACAATCCCCCACCCCCAAAAAACAATTGTTCCATACTTCTTCCACCCACACCCAACAAACCTCCAAATTCACACCCAGGCTTCTTCCCAGCAATTACTTGACTCTCCCTCAGCTCCTCCGTTACCTTTGATTCCCCCAAGCCTTTGACCTGCTTCTGAGGGGCACAGGAAATATGTTTCTGGATTGCAGTTTAAATGAATTATTACGCAAAGTTCTATATTAATATGGCTAGTAAGGAATCTATTTATCAAAAAACATTTCCTGAATCTTTTTTGTCTGTATTAAGTATCAGAGGGGTAGCCATGTTCGTCTGGATCTGTAAAAGCAGCAAAGAGTCCTGTGGCACCTTATAGACTAAGGGCTTGGCTACACTGGAGAGTTGCAGCGCTGGTGGTGGGTTTACAGCGCTGCAACTTAGTCACCGTCCACACTTGCAAGGCACATAACAGCGCTGCATCTCCCTGGCTGCAGCACTGGCTGTACTCCTGCTCTGCCTGGGGTATAAGGATTGCAGCGCTGGTGATGCAGCACTGCTCTGCAAGGTGTGGCCACCAAAAGCGCTGTAATTGGCCTCCGAGGTATTCGGAGGTATCCCAGAATGCCTGTTCAGCCACTCTGCTGTTTTGTTGTGAACTCCAGGCTCCCGGAGCTGCTTATCTAAAAAACAAACACAGCTCCTGTTTGCTCCAGCAGAGGCAGGCAGGGGGATTCTTTTGGAATGTTCACAGCTAGTGTTTGCTTGAGGAGAGAAGCAACAGGCTGGGGGGGGGGGGAAGAGTCCGTTTTGGAGTAGCTGCTTATCTGGTCTGAAGGCTATTTGCATTTAGTGAATAAGAGAGGGGTGGGGGAAGGGGTCCAAACTTTTAAAATGATTGAAGGTTGGTGCTGTGTATCTTCCAGTCCTTAGAAGTTGCAAGGCAGGGAGCTAACACAGTGTCAGCTCCAAAAATCCACTCTCTCTGTCTCCCCCACGCTCCCTGTCACACTCCACCCCACCCCCTTCTTTTGAAAAGCACGTTGCAGCCACTTGAACGCTGGGATAGCTGCCCATAATGCACCACTCCCAACAGCGCTGCAAATGCTGCAAATGTGGCCACACTGCAGCGCTGGTAGCTGTCAGTGTGGCCCACTCCAGCGCTTTCCCTACCCAGCTGTACGAAGACAGCTGTAACTCCCAGCGCTGCACATCTGCAAGTGTAGCCAAGCCCTAACAGACATATTGGAGCATGAGCTTTCGTGCATGAATACCCACTTCGTCATACATCCGACGAAGTGGGTATTCACCCACGAAAGCTCATGCTCCAATACGGCTTTTGTTTGTATTGTTATAGACATACTTGCTGACAGGTATTTTGTAGTAAATTACCAACATAATTTAAACTGGAGTAATTATACTGTGTTATTTTGACAAATAAAATATGCAGAATTTTAAAATATTGTGTCCAGAATTTTTAATTTTTTGGTGCACAATTCCCTGAGGAGTACTGACACCAGTCCTAGTTTCACTCATGGCAGTTATACTCAAAAGGCCTCCTCAGGAGTCCTGAATCACACAGCTCTCTACCACCCCCTGCCCCAACCCCCTCCATTCTCACTTTTAGACCTGGCCAACCAAAGCTAATGATTCTAACAGGGCATAGTCCAAGTCAGCCACTCTTCTTGAATGGAGCTCTGAATGCCCAGTGTCATTCCTTTGAGGCACATGGCCCTTCCACCTTTGCCTGCTCCTTTGAAGTGCCATAGCCCTGCAGCAATAAAAGAGGGCATTCCCACATGTATTCTTCCCCATAATGATCTTTCTTGTACAGAGCACAATCAATAAGAGCAGAGGAGATGGAGCAGCAGAGAATGAGCTGAAGTTGTGGAAAGATATCTTCAAACTATATGGAATATTTTGAAGAGTGTATTTTGCGATTTAACTGCAGACAAAAAAGTAACTTCAAAACACCATAAAACAGTATGTTGCATTTTTCAAAACACTCCTTTATAATTTTATAGCAATCCTCCCTATATAGCTTCAGCCCAGTCTATCCTGCTCTTCTGAGAGTGCTGCAGCATCACAGAAGCACAGAGCATTTTGAAGCATGTGTCTTTCCGCATAACGTTCAACATGCCCATTTTTTTGTTCATGTACATGACCAGCCCTGCTCAGAATGGGTCAGGAACTTTTTCACACTATGGTTCTGTTAGTGATGGATAAATAGAGGTAAGAAATTTCAATAAAGTGAGACGGCCAAAGTGCAGGAATCGGCCCTTTATCTCCCTTCTATGCCTGACCAACTGGATTATTACGAAGGTTGCCGGCAACAACCCGCACAACAGCAATTCCCTATTGGACTGCAATTCCATTGACTGCTCAAGGCAGAGATCATCTACTGCTCACTCTCCTGCTGCTGAACAAGTCTCCACTCTGGCAGATGCTGCTGCTTTTCACAACTCACTGACAGTCTAACGCCATTTCCTCTATCTCCTGGGACCCACAACCATCTGCTTCTTTCAAGGGAGGGTGGAGGAACCACATACACACACCAAACTACTCTCCATTTCTTTCCAGTTCCCTATCCTTCATACCTCAGAAAGAGATTAAATACAGCTGATTACCTGTAAATTTATACAGACATAAAATAACTCATAAATCTCTATCTATTAGGGAGATTCTTATATCACATACACATAGTATCAGAGTACCTCTTGATGATTCCTATCCTAATAATCTATGATTCTAAACATATGGTAAGTGAATAGAGATGGCTAGATGGTTTCAGCCTAATTCTGCAGAGACATTATTTCAAATTAAAAAGCCCCACAAACCATGACTGGCAACCTCTTGGAGAAACGCAGAGCTGAAAGAACAGTGGGTTCTGCAGGTCAGGACTGAGGCGCACTGAAAGATGCACGTCCGTACAGCTCCTGCTTGCACTATGTCTGACTATTGCCAGTATTAACACCCTCATTTTCAGAAGCACATAAAATGTGCATTTTACCTTTAAAAATACTAAAAACAAAATATAAACAAATACTGGAACTTGCACAGGAAGAGACATGAATTGTGCCTAACTGCCACAAACTAAGCTCTTCAGTTTCTGTTCAAGTTTTCACTCAAACCCCATCCCGCAAACAGTCACCAGGACATCGAAAGCCGCTAGCAAGCTACTACTAAGGAATTATGCTATCCTTAGCCAGGGAGAGAGAACACAGGCTCTCGAGGGAAGATAAATTCCTATTGCTCAGTAGGCAGCCTGCTTAACCTCCTCTGCTCTGAAAAACTGAAGACCAGCACTTGGACAAGGCTCCCAGGGAGAAGGGCTGATGAATGGTAATCACTGCCAAGCATCTAGCCAACTCTTGGCTCAAATACAAAGCAGCAATGATTGGTTAACAGGCCCCTCCCTCACAATCCAGCTAGAAAAACAAAACAGTAAGTCTCACCTGGAGTAGGTTGAAGGGAGGGTAGAGTTAGATCTGGGAAAGACACCTCCCCACCCCCAATCTCTGGAACTAAGTTATCAAAGCTATAACAAATATTAAAGCCACACACATTATCTCTTCCTTACCATGCTATTAACAGCTCTCAACTCTTTCTAGCTCCAGCTCAGTCTTCACCTGACAATGTGAAGTAACACACAATCTAGAAGTGCGAACAACAGGGTGACAAATATAGTAGCAGTTCTCAACCAGGGGTTTGCATACCTCTGGGGGTACGCAGAGGTCTTCCACGGGGTACATCAACTCATCTAAATATATAGCCTGTTGTAAAACTAGGCAAATAGGTAATAGCATTTGCAAAGTCAGTACCAACTAAAATTTCATACAGACAAAACAAGAAAGTAAGCAATTTTTCAGTAATAGTATGCTGCGACACTTCTTACGTCTGAGTTTGTAAGCAACTAGTTTTTGAGTGAGGTGAAACTTGAGGTACTCAAGACAAATCAGACCCATGGGTACAGTATTGTGGAAAGTTTGAGACCCACTGTACTGTAGAATCACCAGAGTTCTGCTCTGTTTCATTCAATGTTTCAAATTAGGAACTACCTGATACTATTTTTTTCCTGCAATTTAGGTTCCTCCACTATTAAGTGAAGTGGCTTTGACTGTAGTAGAAGGGGTTACGCCTGCATGCACACATACACGCATCCTCCCTTTCCATCTTATTTGTCAGAAATACCTTGTCATACCTCTACCTACAGGTTACAAAACAAAAGATCCTGTCCTGGGACTTCTAGCCCCCTTCCTCTTCCTAACCAGGTGCAATATTTTTGTCTTCTGAAATGACCCAGGCTGCCAGAGAAGAGGATCAGGCCAAAAGCTGCTTCCCTTTGGCTCCATGCTAGCAGGCAAAATGCTGAGCTGACAGCTTAGCATAAGATCACTGGGGCCCCCCACTAACTATTTGTGTTATCTGAAAGTTAAACTAGCCCTGGTATACTAGACGGGACTTAAAAAGCATTTGGAACAGAAAAATGACCCAACAAAGGGTAGTAGAGGAGAAAGAAGCCTTGCTGGAGCTACTGCTCCTTTCTCTAGTGTGGAGATGGGAGCTGGCTATAGCCTTATTTTTGTTTGTTTAATTTTAAATTCCTAGGAAGGAGGTGAGAAAAATTAAGGAACTGAGCCCACAGTGTGGAGGGGAATCAGAAAGAGTGACTGTTTTGATTCTGCCTTACAAGCTGGTGCTTCTCAGATGATTTCTCATCTACACTTTCCACCAGCAGCTGGGGATCAGCTACAGAAGTAGTTTCAAGCAGGCACCTCCATTGATCTTTGCTTTTTACAGTTTTTACCCTGAACATGCTTTCCTCTCAGCAGACTGGCTGCTTGCTCCTGGCCCTGCCCTCAGACTCTTAGCCTCACTCCAGATGCCCTCCATGCCCCTCTCCAAATAACTTCCCTCCCTTCTATCACCAAAATTTAGTCCCCTCACTATTCGCTCCCCACTTCCTTTGTTTTTCCTTTTAGGTATCCCTTCATTTTCCCCTCCTCTCCCACCACTGTCATAATACAAAAAACTTGTGGCACTAACATGATGGAATAAAACCTTCACTAGGGGCTTGGCTACACTGGAGAGTTGCAGCGCTGGTGGTGGCTTTACAGCGCTGCAACTGAATCACCGTCCACACTTGCAAGGCACATACATCTCAAGGCTGCATCTCCCTGGCTACAGCGCTGGTTGTACTCCACCTCGACAAGGGGAATAAAGACTATAGCGCTGCTGGTGCAGCCCTGCCCGGCCAGTGTGGCCCCCAAAAGCGCTGTTATTGGCCTCCAGAAGTATTCGGAGGTATCCCAGAATGCCTGTTCAGCCACTCTGCTCATCAGTTCGACCTTTACTGCCCTGGCCTCAGGTGACCAACTGTCAGACTCGCCCTTTAAATGCCCCGGGAATTTTAAAAATCCCCTTCCTGTTTGCTTACAAAGGTGTGGAGTGCAATCAGTGAATCTTTCCAGGTGACCATGGCTCCACGTGGCAAACGAGTCCCAGCATGGAGCAATGGCGAGTTGCTGGACCTCATCAGTGTTTGGGGGGAGGAAGCTGTGCAGTCCCAGCTGCGCTCCAGCCGTAGGAATTACCATACCTATGGGCAGATATCAAGGGCCATGTTGGAAAGGGGCCATGACAGGGACGCGCTGCAGTGCAGGGTTAAAGTGAAGGAGTTGCGGAATGCCTACTGCAAAGCCCGCGAGGGAAACCGCCGCTCTGGCACTGCCCCCACGACCTGCCGTTTTTACAAAGAGCTGGACGTGATACTTGGGGGGTGACCCCACCTCCACTCCGAGGACCACCATGGACACTTTAGAGCAGGTGGGGGAGGAGGAGGAAAGCAAGAGTGAGGGTACTGGGGTGGGGGGAGACACCCCGGAGTCCCTGGAGGCATGCAGCCAGGAGCTCTTCTCAAGCCAGGAGGAAGGTAGCCAGTTGTGGTGTCCGGTGCTTGGTGGAGGACAAACAGAGGAGCGGGTTCCCAGTAAGCGGCTTTTATTTTCAGGATGGAAATTTTTTGGGAGAGGAGGGAGGGTTAGGGCTGCATTTATGCATGCCTAGATGCGGAACAGCGCATTGATGTGGTCTATCACGTTGTGGTAATCGGCCTCGGTAATCACTTCAAAAGTTTCAGCCAGAGCGTGAGCAATGCGCTTGCGCAGGTTTATTGGGAGAGCCACTGTGGTCCTTGTCCCAGTCAGGCTAATGCGGCCGCGCCACTGTGCCACGAGGGGTGGGGGGACCATTGTAAGACACAGGCAAGCTGCATAGGGGCCAGGGCAGAATCCGCATTGCAGTAGAAGACCCTCCCATGCTTCCCAGGTGACCTGCAGCAGCGAGATATCTTCCAGGATAAACTCCTGTGGAAAATGTTGGGATAGTGTTCAGTGTAGGTGCCCCCTGCAGCTGTTTGCTTTCCCCAATGCACAGAAACCCCAGTACAGCCCTGAACCAATCATTCCCCCTTACTCACCGTTTTGGGGCTCCCGTGGGTTATGTGCGCTCTCTTTGGGATGGGAAAATTATGCAATTGTGAAGACTGTTAATGTGCCCTCCTTAACTGCGGGGGAAAAACTCTGTCTGGCATAAACAATGCTGCCTCTGTTAAGTGTTGCATTTTGCCTTTACAGATGCAACCTTGAGATCTCGGCTGTCCGTGTTATCACTGGCTGAGAGACTATAAAACCTCCGGAAGAAGCCGAAAAAAGCAAAGAAGACATGCTGCAAGAAGTGATGCAGCAATCTCTCACAGAGAATCAAAAAGTGCAGGACTGGAGGGAAAGGGAAAGCAGGATCCACAAGAAAAACGCAGCGCACAGGAAGAAAAGCAGGAAGCGGCTACTAAGCATCCTGGAGCGCCAAGCGGACTCTATCCAGGCGCTTGTAGCCATGCAGGTGGAGCACTACCACACACACCCCCCGCCGCCCTTGTCCCAAAGCTCTTTCCCTTGTGCCCCCATGTCAGCTCAAAACCCTCTTCCCCAGCATCCAGGTTCTTACCACCCCCAGCTGCCTCCAACACCTGTATGTTCACCAACCAGCCCTGAGAACTACGACCCTTACCCTCTGCACTCAACCCCCATCACCATGCAGTATAGCCATCCTGAAGTGCAGCAGTCATTGCACAGCACTCCAGACAGGACATATTCAAACTTGTGACTGTACAGTTCCCCACCCCACCCCCCCTGCCCTTTCAGATTCCCAAAAAGTTGTGTGTCTGTCAATAAAGTAATTTTCTTTTCAATAAATGAATTCTTGGCTTTGAAAAGAGTCTTTATTATTGCAGAAAGTCAAAGATACCTTAGCCCAGGAAAGAAACAGGCACTGCAAATCAGCTTAGCAAACACAAATTCCTACTAACATTGTAAACACTGCACTTCACTCCCGTGCAAGGCACCAAACATTACTGTTGGTTTTCAGCCTCAAATTCCTCCCTCAAGGCATCCCTAATCCTTGCAGCCCTGTGCCGGGCCTCTCTAGTAGCCCTGCTCTCTGGCTGTGCAAATTCAGCATCCAGGCGTTGAACCTCCGAGGTCCATGCCTGACTGAATCTTTCACCCTTCCCTTTGCAAATATTATGAGGGTACAGCACGCGGATATAACTGCAAGGATGCTGCTTTCCCCACAAGTCCAGTTTCCCATACAGAGATCGCCAGCGTCCCTTTAAACGGCCAAAAGCACACTCCACAGTCATTCGGCACCGGCTCAGCCTATAGTTGAACCGTTCCTTGCTGCTGTCAAGGCTCCCTGTGTACGGTTTCATGAGCCACGGCATTAACGGGTAAGCGGGGTCTCCAAGGATCATAATGGGCATTTCGATGTCCCCTACTGTGATCTTCCGGTCTGGGAAAAAAGTCCCAGCCTGCAGCTTCCTGAACAGGCCAGTGTTCCGAAAGATGCGTGCGTCATGCACCTTTCTGGGCCAGCCTGCATTAATGTCAATGAAACGCCCACGGTGATCCACAAGCGCCTGGAGAACCATAGAGAAATACCCCTTCCGATTAATGTACTTGGAGGCTAGGTGGGGTGGTGCCAGAATAGGAATATGGGTCCCATCTATCGCCCCCTCCACAGTTAGGGAAACCCACTTGTGCAAAGCCATCCACAATGTCCTGCACATTCCCCAGAGTCACGATTCTTCTTAGCAGGATGCAATTAATGGCCCTGCAAACTTGCATCAACACGATTCCAACGGTCGACTTTCCCACTCCAAACTGGTTCCCGACCGATGGGTAGCTGTCTGGAGTTGCCAGCTTCCAGATTGCAATAGCCACCCGCTTCTGCACCAGCTGGGCAGCTCTCAATCTCGTGTCCTTGTGCCGCAGGGTGGGGGCGAGCTCAGCACACAGTCCCATGAAAGTGGCTTTTCTCATCCGAAAGTTCTGCAGCCACTGCTCATCATCCCAGACTTCCATGACGATGTGATCCCACCACTCAGTGCTTGTTTCCCGAGCCCAAAAGCGGCGTTCCATGGTGCTGAGCATGTCTGTGAATGCCACAAGCAATTTCGTGTCGTAGGCGTCACGCGACTCACTATCATTGTCGGAATCCTCACTATCACTTTGAATCTTGAGGAGTAGCTCAACTGCCAAACGTGATGTGCTAGCAAGACTCGTCAGCATATTCCTCAGCAGTTCGGGCTCCATTTCCCACAGACCGAAACGGAACACAGAACCGCGCTGCACAGAAACCGTTGAAAGATGCAAGATGGCGCCAAACGTGGACGGAAAAACAGGGATTGCTGGGATGTGAAGCGATGCATCACAGGGCATTGGGACAGGAAGCAGAATGACCCGCACCCTCCACCCCCTTCCCACAACCCACGGTGCCAGAATGGGAAGAGGTGCTCTGTGGGATAGCTGCCCATAATGCATCACTCCCAACACCGCTGCAAATGCTGCAAATGTGGCCACACTGCAGCGCTGGTAGCTGTCAGTGTGGCCACACTGCAGCGCTTTTCCTACACAGCTGTACGAAGCTAGCTTTAACTCCCAGCGCTGTACAGCTGCAAGTGTAGCCAAACCCTAGGTGTGATATATCCCTTTACTCCACCCTCTGTCTTGTCTTTTTAGACTGTAAGCTACTGAGGACAGAGGCTGTATCTTATCTATGTTTGCACAGTGCCTAAAACACCGAGGCATCTAAGTTCAACTGAAATACATATAAGTATTATGATTTATTAGAATTATAATAATAAAATAATAATCATGGGGGGAGGTCTTCTTTTGGTTGCTTCTGGTTAGTCAGTAGGCAGGCTGGCTAGAGTCATCCTCTCTCCAGCTACTCTCTGTGAAGCTGGAATGACAACAGAAGTAGCAGCAGAGTGGAGGAAGCAGACTATGAAGAGAGGCTTGATCACAGCAGCTGAGAAGGAAAACTGAGCAAACAACTGCTGCCCCATGAAGAGGTGAAGAGCTATTGTTAGAGATATTGGGGGAATGGAGGTGGAATGATTTTGGGAGGTCACTGTTAAGAGGCATTGAGTGGGAGCGCGGGGAGCGATGAGAAAGATTTTGGAAGGGCCTTGTTTTTAGAAGATGGGAGCTGTAAGCCAGTATTTTCACCTGGGCTAAAGCAGAATCAGAGAGTAACTCTGAATTGAAGAAATTAAGGACTGATTTAGTTTCCAAGATTTCAGCAATTAAAAAGAGATAGTCACTGCTTTGGCGGATAGAGCTACTGTGCTGTACACTGAATTGGGAGAAAACAGCAGACAGAATCACAGTTGCAGTGCTGCATGAGGCTGCTCGAGCAGAAAGACAGCTGCAGCTCAAAATGGATGATATGGAAAAGAGAAAGAAGAACTATTAGAATTAAAGAGGTGCCTGAAAAAGCTGAAATGGAAATTCTGTTCAAAACGTACAAATGTTGATTAAGGACATATTAAATTTGAGCTCTGTGGAAGAGGGGAAAATAGACAATGCATACAGGGGCTTTATCCCCACTCCCCACTGCCATTACGGTCAGTAACAGGCTCAGAAACTTGATTGTTAAATTCACCATACAACCAACAAAAGAATTTGATTATGAGAAAGGTTAGGAAACATCTAAATCAGTGTTTCTCAAATGCAGCCACTACTGTATTTTTATGTGTCCACAACAGCCTCCTGGGCAGAGAGGGGTGGGTAGGAGGTAAAGCAGTAGCCCCTCCCTGAAGCACCCAGCTGTTGATCCTAGATGCGCCGCCTTGGTGTTTGCTGGTGCCATCAGCAAGGGTCAGCACCCTGTACCACACAGCCTCCTGGGGGGGGTCTCTGGGCAGCACCTCTGGAGACATGTGGGGCATAATGCTGAAGGAACTTTGAACTCAGCAGGCAGCTTGTAAGTTCCTGACTCACCTTCTGTGGGCAGAGCGGCTCGGGCTTCAGCCCAGGGGCCAGCATTAAAGAAAATGGCACCTTGGGCAAACTTGTATTTTGGCACCCCGGCCCCCTCTGCCTCCCCCCGCCAAGCTTCATTCTGCAGCCTTGCACTCCAGGCACACCTTGCTCCTGGCCTCTTGACCACAACGACCCCCAACAACAGCGTCCTGGGCAGTAACCCATATTGTCCACTTGTAAGGCTGGCCTAGGTTAAATCCCTGTCGACCTGCTCCCCAAATATAGAAGTCAAACTATACCTATGCATCAAAGCATCCCAAAAATCGCTGAGATATTAAGTTTTAAAGTTGCTTTGTAAATGCCATAAATCATAATGCGCACTCATTCCCTTCTAAATATTACTACAGCACAGGGAGAGCTAAACTACATAGGTGTAGTTTTCTTTTAAGTCACAAAGCGTATTCACTGGCTAACCACTATGCTTACATCTCATGCTTCTGTAGCACCATGAGCAACTACTGGCCAGCATCATTGGCATGATCACTATGTGGTGTCTGGATAAATTGAGTTTGTTCTTAGCAGAAGGCGAAAGTTAAAAACGCGAATGGATATCAACGTGTTTTTTTTTAAATCAGTGCCAGAAAGTGACCCCGAATGTGATACAGAGATGGCTCTGGAGAAGCCACCTGCAGAACACGGAAAGAAGAAAAATAAACATTTCAGGACAAGTGGAAAAGGTAGTTTCTGAAGCCACCCAATTCTATTTCCAAGCAGGTTGCAGTGTGTGCTGTTTGTAAGAAATAAATTTATCAAATTAAAATTTACGCAATGCAATGTCACTATAGCACTCATGCAGGGGTTTGTTGAACAGAGTTACCACAGTGAATTTCAGAGGCGCAAGCTGTTACCTGATGCAAAAACCGAGCTCAGAAGACAACAGCAATGGCTCAGTGATTTTTTTTTTTTAAAAGCGGATCAGATACAGATGGTTATTTTAAAGTCGCACTACCTTTGGGGAAAACAAGGAAAGCATTTAGCAACAGAGAACTTTGTGAAGAAAATTGTTTTGGCCACATAAGCAGAAAATACACTTTTCAGAGAGATACCACTGAGAAACAACACGTTACAGAGGAGCAAAAAAGATCAGGCAAATTTTCTACAAAATGGAATAGCTGAAAAAATTGCAACTTTCTACAACCTGTGCTTGGATAAGAGTTTTGATGTCTTAAGGGAATCATATTTATTCTCTTTTTTGACTGATGGCCATTGGTTTTTGGAAGGTGTTTTATGTCAGATGAGCCTCAGTGCTAGGCATTCAGGCAAGAATGGAAGAGTGCCACATTAGCTTTTTGAAAACCTGCGTGGCTTGACAGCTGATGGGGCAGCAACTATGCAAAATGCACAAGTAGGGGTGCTGAACTGCTACCAAGAAAAATGCACGCAAACTTTTTTTGTTTCACTGTTTTGCCCACCAAGAAGTACTTGTCAGAAAGGCTTCAATGGAAAGTATGGATGAGGTTGACTCTGTGGAGAAAAATTGCATCAACGTGCTCAACGCCAGCAGCATCAATAAAGGGAGATTTGCATCTCTGTGCAAAATGAGCTGTGAGACACACAAGGTGCTGCTGAATTACAACCCGGTCCTGTGGCTTCATTTTAATTAGTGTACAAAGCCCCTTTGAGCTCCGGAAAGAGCTTGTTGAGGTTTTGAAAAGTTTTGCCAGAATTGTCCCAAAAGCTACGATATCCAGAAGTACATGGCTGTTTGCTCTTTTTGATAAGAGTTTTTACCAAAGTTTGCTTCCTTGATTCTGGAACTTCAGAAACCTCAGCTAACGATATCTGACAGCACTGAAGTAAATAATACAATAAAACAGAATGACAATCACTGACACTGTCCATCACCTAGAAGAGGAAAAAAACTTCCGTTTTTTAAGTGCTTAATCAGTTTCTCAGCATCAAGATGAGAATGTGCAGCGGAAGGTCAGCTTAGCTATAAATCAAATAACTAGGTATTTTTTCGGAGGATCTTGAAAAATCATTTCAGTGAGGGAAACTTTTTCTGTCAGTATCCCTTCATGACTGACCCATTCAGCAATTCTGGTTCAGGTTTTTTTGGCTGCCAACAAACTAACTGCATTGTGAGACAGACTAGTTTCCTTTGACTTTTTGGATTTAAGCAATCTCAAGTACCTTATGCTGCAAATGCACAATGATGCAAGAGTGAAAACATATTTCAGTCAGCCCAATGTTACAGTATAGGACTTCTGGAGTAATGAGTACCTGCTTGAGGACACCTACAAGCCCCTAGCTAAAGTTGCTTTGCTTTTCTTGTCCGTTTCCTACTACTGTGCTGTGTGACAGGGCATTCAGTGCACTGCATTTTCTGAAGAACAAATACCAAAACCACCAGTCACTAATGCTAACCTGGAAGCTTCCCTTCCAGTTTCACAGGAGACACATGACCTTGCAGACTTTCCATTCAAAGAGCTCCTGAACTTCTGCACGTAGTTTGATCTACACAATGGATGTGTTAGAACTCAGAACTTTAATTTCATTATCACAATATATTAATAAAGTATAATATAACAGGATTATGTTTGTTACTATTACCATTATTACTCGATTAGATTGATTTTTTGTCTGTTTCTGAAAGAAAAATTTTGGACATATTTGCAGATATGTTTTTCATTATTATTTGGACTTTTATGTAAAAACATTTTTAAGTTTACTTCAGAACTGCTGTACAACCATCTTTTACCAAAAAAGCAAAAGAAACAATAAAAAATACAAGAATATGAAAAGCACATTATTTGTGTTTCTACTGTGTTTACGTTCAGTAAAGAATAGACCAGGGGTCAGCAACCTTTCAGAAGTGGTGTGCCGAGTTTTCATTTATTCACTCTAATTTAAGGTTTCGCGTGCCAGTAATACATTTTAACATTTTTAGAAGGCCTCTTTCTATAAGTCTATAATATATAACTAAACTATTGTTGTATGTAAAGCAAATAAGGTTTTTAAAATGTTTAAGACGCTTCATTTAAAATTAAATTAAAATGCAGAGCCCCCTGGACTGGTGGCCAGGACCTGGGCAGTGTGCGTGCCAATGAAAATCAGCTCGCATGCCACCTTCGGCACGCGTGCCATAGATTGCCTACCCCTGGAATAGACACAGCTGTACATTATGATCTAGTCTGAAAAAAAGAAGATAGCTGACCAAAACTGCAAAAGTAAAGAGAAGGGCCAAAATTCACTACAGGTGAGAATTTCCATTTAAACTCACATTCATCTTCCATGATCAGGCTTATTACTAAGATACTCCAAAGGTGAGGAACTATATTCCAGACTCCTAGCATAGAGAGCAAAGGCTCTAACATGCATGAATACTCTCCAGAGGTAGAACTGATGAAAAGTGGTAGTAAAGTCATGGCAGATGGTGAAACCCAAGAAAAAGATGGTAGAAAAGAAAAGGAGGACAGGAAGGGAAATGATGGGGTACGCGAATTGGTAAAAAAAAAAAAAAAAGTTACTAAAGTTTACAAACAGAAATTATGTCATAAAATGATACACAATTGTGGGAACTCCACACTCAATAAGAGAAACCATTTGCCACATAAGGATTCATACGAGTAATTGACCTTTTCACAGACCATCTTTGGGAATCAGATTAGGAGAAAGTATTTGGTGACTATCTATTTGAGATGGGACATAGCCAGATCCAGGTAACATGGCAATGTTTATGTTCCAAAAAACAAAACAAAGAACAGCCCACACAATTTTAAAGTTTCTGAATAAGCCAAATAAGAATCAATAGCTCTGCCTTTTAAAGGTTATGTCTTTGATTGTCAAAGTACTGAACATGTCATCAAAAAGAAAATCTCTGGCAGAAAAACAAAAGCAATCCAGCACACAATTCAAAGATATTACTTCAAGAAATTAATTTTTAGGAGGAGCAACAGAATTGGTTTCAGCACTTATTTTTTGCTTCAAAACAAGTAAATGCATAATATTTGCTAAACCTGAAGCTTTTCAACTCAAAAAGTGATGATTTATCTTAATAATCCAATGCCTGTAAACAACAGTGAGTTTACTGTATGCTCCCCGCAAAAAAGCCATTTTCCTTTTGCTAATGGATTTTTAAAAATACAGTGAAACCCCACTATAACGCGATGTTTGGGGTTCAAAAAATTCCATCGCAATAAATGCGGGGTCGTGGTATAGCGGGGTTTCAGTCCGGTCAGTTTAAGTCAGTGGTCCCCAACTCGGTGCATTGATGTGCGCCACCTAGTGCCTAGTGCCCAGCAGGGGAGAGAAGGCGCGGCCCTGCACCTGGCAGGGACAGAGAACTCTAGGGCTGCGGGCGCCGGTGCTCTCTGTCCCCAGCAGGTGCGGGGCCACGGCTTCTCTCCCCTGCTGGGCATTAGGCGGGGGCACATCAATGTCCCGGCAGGCACTGGTATTAGGCCTTAAAGGGGAGCCAACTTATGATCGCGTTATATGCGATTTCGCGTTATGGCGGGGCGCGTTACTGCGAGGTTTGACTGTACTTGAATACTTTGGAGTGGGAAAATTATACATGGAAGAGACTTCAAATTGTATACCAAATCTTACTGGGAAAGAAAACAACAGACAAGGAAAAAGATTTGGCGCTAACCTATTATAATTATCAAACTCTCTCAGATTGTTGGAGAGACTTGCACTCAGGGTAATAAGATTATTTACTTTATTTATACTCATTTACATTTTAGAATAAAGCGAATGTTAATTTCTAAATTCTTATTAAAGTAGGCAAATATGCAAGAATTGACACTATATTACATGGTCAGAATCAGGATGGATAATCTATTTTTTAAAAATAAATGATTTTTTAAAATTTAAATCAAATTTTAAAAAATTAATTAAATACACATTTCTTTTAAAATTGTTTAAAATAGATTTGAAATTATGGCAACCCATTTAAGGCCTAAATTTACTATAATCTATTAAAATAATTAAATAAAATATGCTGCAAAGAACCCACCGTCTATTTTAAAGATATTAAAGGATGCTACTTTTTAAAAGCATATACAGAATCAGGGGAATATCTTTAAATTTGTAGGTCAATTCAAGCTTTATAAATGTTACAATATCATACATTGCATTAAGTAAATATCTATATTATTATCAGCCTTTACAATAAAGCAAATGCTGGTATTTACATTTGTCCAAATGTCAGTACTTTCAGTTTCTGTTGCGCAAAAAAGCTTCTGCCTTAGTTACTTATGGTTTCAGTTTAGCTACCAGCTGCAAAGAATAGCTTCATCATTTGAACTAGTTCACACAAAGTTGAAAAACTGAATGGGAGTTAAAAAGGCAGGGGAATTTGTTTTCTTCTTCCAACCTACGAGTAAAAGCCAGATGGAAGATCTATTAATCTGAAAATCTGAAGGCAGTAGGGCCAGATTTTGAGAGGTGTTAGATGCCGAAAGGTACCTAATGGGATTTTCAAAAGCACCCAACTCTCATTGGTTTTACTCCCATTGATTTAAATGGGATTTTGAAAATCCCAATAGGCACCTTTAGGCATCTAAATATCTTTGAAAATCTGGCCCATGGTGACCAAGAACAACCTGTCAATTCACTAACTATAGTTAATACTTCCTTAGTTTTAAATGCAGAATATGTTTTGATAAAACTTATTTTTTTTCCTTACGTATCTAGCACGTTTTATGGTAGGCTTTTTTTTTTTAACTAAAAAAATGTTAAATGCTTTATATGTACAATTTTAATTTGAATTCCAATTTCCATTCAAATGCAGCTTGACACAAATCCTGAGTAAAAAACACCCACCATCTAATAAGAAATGTATCACTCACCATTTTCTAGTATAAAAAATGTAAAAGTTAAGACTGAATAAAGGAGCTTAAGCTACATAATTGCTTAAATAAATGTGCATGTAGCATATCCTCCTGGTTAAAGTGTGCACCAAATTTAGTAAAGACTACATTTTGTTGTAAATCAACAAATGGTTGATTAATGGTTAATGATTTCATGGTTATATGAACGAATGAGAATTAACCTTGCTTTAGGAAAAGAACTAAAAAGTACAAATCCAAAACAAAGATTAAAAACCATTATTTAAACTGGTTATTTAAATCCACCTGTAGCGGGGCGGTTACCCCGCTCCAGCCTTGAAGGGGTTAAAGGTAGGCAGATTGGGGAAACAGCCACAGCTGGCGCCACGCCCCAATCCGGCCACTCAAGCAGCCTCTCTCTAGCAGTGGAGAGAGGAGGACTTGGCTGCCTGGGAGCTGAGCAGGGTGCCTGAGGTAGAGCAGGGCTGGGTGAAAGGCAAAGCAGCGGGGCAGCTCCAGCCTGGCAATTCCCCAGGCTGCAGGCCTGGCTAAAGGCCTAAAGCAGGTACTGGGGTTGCAGAAGTGCAACCCAGGGTTAGGCAAAGGCAGCAGGTCCAAACCCCCTTGCCGATTATGAGTGGCCACGACAGACTGCAGTTTGCCCCAGTGAGTGCGGGCTAGATGACGACTGGCAGTAGCCACTGAGGCAAGGTGGGGAAGAGGGTTGGGGGTTCCCCTGGGAGGGGAGACCCAGAGACTGCAGGGGTACTGCGGTGGTCAGAACCCTGACGAAAGGGGCACCGGGTCCGGGAGGGACACGGGGGCCAATGACAGGCGAGCCACCAGAGGGTGCTCCGGAGCTAGAGAGCTAATTCCCAAGACGACCAGCAGGAGGTGCCGCGCCAGTGAGTCGTTGCCCCGCCACACCACCCTAGTCAGAATATGCTCCACTGGAAGTAATATTTAGTATTTTAGATGGGTCCAAAAGGTAGCCTTACTGGTAAATGAATTGTTTGCTTCTCCAGGACAAGTATCAAGTTGCAGTAATTAAAGCAGTCAAGTTCAATACATTCAAATAAAAAACGATAAATGATAATAAAAGGAGAGGTCTCCTATAGAAGGCAAGTAAAGCAGTAGTGAGTGATAAATTAATAAATAGGCAGCAGGTAAAAGCAGTAGTGAGTGATAAATAAATTAATAGGCAGCAGGTTTAAAACAAATAAAAGGAAGTTCTTCTTCACGCAGCACACAGTCAACTTGTGGAACTCCTTACCTGAGGAGGTTGTGAAGGCTAGGACTATAACAGCGTTTAAAAGAGGACTGGATAAATTCATGGTGGCTAAGTCCATAAATGGTTATTAGCTAGGATGGGTAAGAATGGTGTCCCTAGCCTCTGTTCATCAGAGGATGGAGATGGATGGCAGGAGAGAAATCACTTGATCATTGCCTGTTAGGTTCACTCCCTCTAGGGCACCTGGCATTGGCCACTGACGGTAGACAGATACTGGGCTAGATGGACCTTTGGTCTGACCTGGTACGGCCGTTCTTATGATAAGCAGACAAGTATAACTTCAGAATTTCAAAAGAGAAAGCAGAAGAAAAATTAAAAGAAAATTGCACTCAAAAGATAGATCAACAATTAAACATTATAAGGAGAAAAGTGAATGCGTTGATTACCAACATCACTGAAGAAGCCCTCAGGTATACAAAAGTATGAAAAAGGAAATATATGTGGTAAGTTGTTGGCTCAAAAGTTTAAACAGATTCAAGAGGAACACATTCTACCATTTAAAAATAATCAGCAAAAGTTACACATCATAATGAAGTATGTGCTTCTCGCATCAACTGTACATTTCAGATATTCCAGGCTCCACAGTTATAAAAAAAAATCTAAAAAGTAGTAGACTTGTCAAGAGACATGAGACTGAGAAAGAAACTCTAGATGAAGTAGTAGTTTTACAGGCAATAGCAAGTAAGAACATGGCAAAACTCCAGGGGCCTGACTGCTTTCCAGCTGAATATTACACAATATTTAAGGAGGTATTAGTAGATTCTTTGATGGATAGGCCTCCATCTATTAAGTAAGGTACAGTTTTGGTTCTCCCTGAAGCTGGAAAAAACATTACCTTATGTAGATCTTATAGATTCATATAATTGCTGAATGATAGCAAAAATATTAGCTACCCATTTGGAATCCATGCTACCAGTTTATATAAATTCATATCAAACTAGATTTATTAAGGATGGAAAAATGTCTGATAATATTCATAGAGTACTTGGAATAATTCATAGGACCAGTCAGATCAAAAAGGGATAAGAGTCTTTTGTTTTCACTCGATGCAGAAAAGGCTTTGTTTAGAACAGATGGGGATTTTTATTTAAAGTTTTGTCATACAATGACACTGGGCCACCCCTCTCCTGAAGTGAATTACTGCTTTTTATACCAGCCTAAAACCATCTTTGGCCTGGTCTACACTGGGAGGCGGGGGGGGAAAATGACCCAAGATACGCAACTTCACCTACGAGAATAGCTGAAGTCGACCTAAGTTGATGTATCTTAGGTCGACTTACCTCATGGCGCAGAGTCGACTGCCTCCGCTCCCCCATTGACTCTGCTTCCACCTCTCGCTGTGGTGGAGTACAGGAGTCAATGGCAGAGCGATCGGGGATTGATTTATCAAGTCTACACTAGATGCGATAAATTGATCCCCGATAGATCGATCACTACCCACTGATCCAGCGGGTAGCGTAGACGTACCCTTTGAGAGTCAGTGGTTAAGTCTCCCCTGTAAGAGAGTGATACAGGTGAACCAGACAGTTATGTCCACTTCACTTTTTGCATTAGCCTTGGAGCCATTTACATAGAACATAAAGGTTACTTACTGATAACTACTGCTCTTCAAAGGTTGCCTCTGTGGATTCCCACTTGGAGGACTGGCAGCCCTGGTGATGTCTTGTTTCAGAAGCCCTCAAGTGGCAATGCACAGAGGCCTTCACAGAATGAGGAATAACTACATTTAATAATGGAAATAAAGCTTGCTGGAACATATTACAAGGTATCATAAGTATATAAAGCTATACTTTTTTTTTAATCTAACCAAAGCATTTACCTAAAATTATCATCTACAGGAATTTATGATTTTCTGGAGGAAAAAATGGTTGTAAAGTAAATTATGCAAAACCTGAAATGCTAGCCATAAATATAGAGAGACAGAGTCTTCCCTCCAGAAATATTTTAGATATAAATGGACAACAAATTCTACAGAGGTACCTGGGAACTCAAACTTCAAATAACCTAGAAGACACATACAATTTAAGATGTCAAGCCAATTAAATAAAAGGGTTTGTTTGTTGGGGAAGAATGCAATCTTATGCATCAGAGAGAAGAGAGTCAAAATGAGCATTTTACCTAGGATTTTTTTTCTTATTTCAGAATCTCCTTATCACTAGATAGCAGGTATATAGAGAATGATTTTGGTGGTCTTATTCCACATAAATACTTAATGCAGCTACTTTATATAGACCCATTAAGCAGAGTGTCTAGCTGTCCCAAATATTATTTGGTACTATAAATCCAGCCAACTCAAAGGGGTAGTGAACTGGCAGTACTGTAATCCAGCTAAACACTGAGCCTTTACTGAATAAGATGACGATGGCAGTGTGAATATTGCTGTAACCATGGATGTAATTAAAAAAATTATGCCCTCCAAAAATGAATACCTACTTTTGGCAAAGCTTACCGTGGGGGTATGGGATAGAACTACACATGCAAGTTCATTACCATCATTAATGACATCCAGACTAACTCAAATAATGAACTAAAGAGTTTAACACACTGGGAGAGCCATGGAATACACACAGTTGATCAATTTTTAGAAGTTTTTTTTAAGATATCAAAACCAAATTCAATTTAGCCAACTTTCTGATGGTACTAGTACCTTCAAGTTAGGCACCATGGTTTCTCAAACTTTTTCTAGAAAAACTACTTTATACAAAAAAAACCCAAACCTTTGGATGAACAGGAAACAAAACATTTTACTCTTTGCAGGCAACTTTTCCAACAAAGAAATATTCAGTATGATAGGGGAGACCAAATTTACTGACCATCCAAGCCGCATACAACAATCTTCAGAAGTTCAAAAGCCGAGAGGTGCCTGCTGGGGCTTGGGGCTTCATCCCAACAGGCGGCACCTGCTAGGGCTCAGGGCGCCCCGTGTGGCTGAAGCCCAGAGCTCCAGCAGATGCACCCTGTGGGAGGGGCACATGGGGTCACGTTGCCCCCCCCAGATTTTTGCCAGGGTTTGCCACCCCTCCTTAGTCACATGGTATGGCCAGGCCCCCCTGCCATGCATGGCAGCTGCTGGAGCCAAATATGAACCATTCATTATTGCAATTGATAATATTGCATTTTTTGGTATTTGTGTGGTAAAGATTTGTTAAGACTGACTATACATTCAAAATAAATATATGAAAAATGGTATTCCTGGGTATTGAAAAGATGTACATTTTGTTCTTTAAAGACTTAGCTCTGTACAGACTCTAAAGCTTTTGTTTTTAAAAGTATGTTTTTAAATTCTTGACATTGCAAAGATAACCTTCCAAAAGTGAAGCAATGCACTGCCGTACCATGTCTGCTAAGAGACTCAAAAATATGCACCAAGTGAGACTTCAACAGCCCCACTCATCAACATTAAAGCCTAGATGCTAACCTCTCCACTGCTGACAAGAGGAGCAACTTGAACTAGTGAGAGCTTACACAAGCTTGTCAAACTCCATTGGAGATTAATAGAGAGAATCATGGCTCTGTCTACACTAAACTGTTTCTTCATGTTTCCCATCACAGCAGCTCCACCAGCAGTAACAAGTGATGGGCTCTATGGAACAAAGCTCTGGTGTTTTTACAAGTTAGGGTGCACTGGGGTAGTACAGTAGTGGGAAATTTTAAACTAAAAGCTCAAAGCAGACAAGGCCCAGAACTGTCATCAACTGCACCATCAATTCCGATAGCCACAGCAAATGTCACAGATGAAGACAGACCCCTTATCCAATGGTTTAAAACTCAATCACTTGGGTAGCCTGAGGGAAAACAAATTTAGACTACAGAACTGAGTAAGAGTCTAAAGCTATGCTGCAAGCCACCAAACTTTTGGATTGAGGTCTATAGAGAAATCTGGCAAAGGCATGTCCTATCTGAAAATCTGTTAGCTTTGGGTTGCTAAATAATACTCAGAAAAAACATCAGATTACCTACTCCAACACTTGGTTTGGGGCTTTTCCTTGCTTAGCACTCACAGGAGATGAGTAACATGCAAAGGCACAAATGACACAGCCAGGAGGGTGGGGCCAAGGAGAAGGCTTACTGGATAGTGCCTGTACCACAACTGCTAATTTTCTATTGGTCTTCCAGACAGTGTCCCAACTTCTTCCCTCTATTTCACCTACACAGCTAAAAAGCAGAGGTCCTTGTTAGTGCCCTTTGAGCAGCTGCTCCTAGTATTACAACCTAAACATTTTTTGATAATTACTAAACACATAGTATATTAAATTTTCAAAGCTCTCTGCAGATATTAGCTAATCTCCACAACTCCTGTGACAGATAGGAAAAATAAGAGTGACTAAGTGACTCCCCAAAGGCCACCCACTGAGTTCATGGCAGAGCAGGAATTAGAGGTCTGAGGAGTTCATGGCTCTGAGCTCCCCACTCAATCAAGTGGATGAAGCTGCCTCTCATTTTGGAAGAGTCACACTGAGAAACAAATGCCTTTTTTCAAGAAGAAAGTACAATCCCTGCTACCACAGTTCATGACGTGATTCTCCCCTCCCTTTTCTCTCATTACTAAATCCTCTTTGAAGTTGCAAAAGACGCCTTTAACTAATCAATAACCTCCTTGATCTCAGCAGGCCTGAAGTCTCCTTAATGGAAAGACTAAAACAAGGTGTTTGAGGAGCAGGAAAAGCTGGGGTTTATAAAAGCCTCATATGTGGGTTAGAACAGGAATATACTTTGTCAGGGGGAGAGCCATGGGAAGAAGACAGACATGAAATAGACAGACACCTATTCCAGAACAAAAACTTAATTAAGTTACAGTTAAGTTTATTAAGCACAAGTCAAGAGAAAATGTTACAAAACCTAAATATTAAAAGCTAAAGAAATTACAAATTAAGGTTACATAAAGGACTTCTAATATCTTCCTTAAATTCCAGAACCCAAACAGAAGGATGAGACTTGGGCATAGATAAAGGCTGAGACACCACCCAGATAAAACAGAGTGACCTGGTTGTCTGGGATAAGTAATTGGAAGAGATTGTGGGGTTATTTCAGCCCCCTTGATTGATCTGGTTTGAGATCTAGGTGTCTGGTTAGACTCCCACCTGTTACTAGATCAGGTAGCAGCTATGGCCAAGTCAGCCTTTTCCCATCTACAGATGGTTAGCAGGATGTCTCTTTTTCCAGATGTGGACTTTGCAACTATCATCCATGCCTTTATCAAAATTAGATACTACAATGCTCTCTACACTGGGCTACCTCTTAAATCTTTTTGGAAAGTGTATTTCATGCTGAATTCAACAGCTGTGAGGTCTCTTTTCCAGTGCATCTTAAACCTGAGCTCTACGACTTGCCAGGGCTGCATCTTGTTTCCAGATAGATTTTAAGATTTTGGTTTATAAATCTCTAAATAATCTAGCACCTGCCTGTCTAAGGCTATGTCTACACTGCAATGTATGGTTTCAGAGTAGCAGCCGTGTTAGTCTGTATCCGCAAAAAAAACAGGAGTACTTGTGGCACCTTAAAGACTAACAAATTTATTGTAGCATGAGCTTTCGTGAGCTAAAGCTCACTTCTTCGGATGCATCCGAAGAAGTGAGCTTTAGCTCACGAAAGCTCATGCTACAATAAATTTGTTAGTCTTTAAGGTGCCACAAGTACTCCTGTTTTTTTTACTGCAATGTATGTTGGCATAACTTATGTTGCTCAGGGGTGTGAATTAATCACTCCACCTGAGCAACATGGGTTACACAGACGTAAGTGCTCGTGTGGACAGCACTGTGTCGGCGAGACAGTTACTGCCTCATGTGGGGGCAAGAATAGTTAACTTGATGGGAGAACTCTTTCCTGTCAGCTTAGAGCGGATACTTTAGAGAGCTTGCATTGGCACAGCTGTAAACTCTCTAGCGCTGCTGTAGCCTAAGAGACTGCCATTCCTCATGACATACTGCCACAGTCACAATCAGCAGAGACACCTGAGCTGAAGCCTGTTTGAGACAAGGGGAAGAGACAGCTGGTAGGCCACCCTCTATTAGGGTCCCAGACCGCTGGAGCTCACTTCCTCCTCAGCTCCACAAAAGTGAGTCTTTTAGCCTTCAGGACATAATGTAAAGCACACCTTTTCTCTTTTGCCTGTCAGAATGGGCACAGGGCTGGGTGTGAGACTCTAGCAATAGTGTGTGGGGTCTATTAATTTCAATAATGTATGTGCCAGTGTATATTTGAGTTGAACTAGCACAACTAATGGATCTGTTTATTTTAGTGTGTTTTTAAAATACTGTCAAAAGCAACAAGAGTATTGGACAGGTACTTACTTCTATTGTACTCCACATAAATCTAACTAAACAGTTATAACCTCAGTGACCAGTGACCAACATCCAGACAATCTTAATTCTGTTCCTGGATTTGTGTTACTATTTTAGGGTGAGATTCAAACTTCCATTGAAATCAATAGCAGTTTTTCCTTTTACTTTAATGGGAATTAGACCAATTTTTTTTTAACAAAATACATTTGGATAACTGATGTTTATATTATTTGTTCAGAAGTATATAGTTGAATGGCTCTTTGCAACATAAGACGTCAAGTCATTCAACATCCTCTCTACACTCCACACAAAAATTCCCCTTTCTCAACCTCAACCAACCTCCCTTCCAGCCCCCACATAACTCCACCCTCATTCTCAACAACCAACAGGTAAGCCCTCAACACGGATCGTATTTAATGGTTAGATGTTCTTCTGTTTGATGATTGGTCTGAGATTGGTGTGACTGTCTATTATATTTTATATAATTTTGTACTGGCATGAGTAAGAAAAATATGGTGTCAGAATGCAAAAGGTGTTTGCAAGACAACTTTTCCTAGATACTGCAGAAAAATATGTGAATGAGTGAGCCGTTTTAGCAATTGTTCTACAATTTGGTATCAATCAGTCTGTAGACATTAGAGATTGAAATCATTGTAAATTTGCACATTAATGTATTATATTTATTGTCAGAATTAAGGGTGCATGTCAATTATTCAGGATAAGCGTGGATGTGCGTGGCTGGGGGTTGTGGAACGGAGGTGATTAGGAGGGGGAAAATAGAGAAAAGTATAGATGGGGTACTGAAAAATCATCCTTTTTCAGACACTGCCAGAGAGCAACATTTAAAAGCAGAATGTAGTAGAGAAGCATGTCTTGGAAAAGGGCTGTGCGTGCATCAGAGACATTAGGGAAGTGGTGTGAAGCTATGGGGAAAAAAAGGGTGGGATGGGGCCTTTACCTGGGATGGTCCTAAAGGGGAGGAAGAAAGTATGTCTGTGAAGAGGCAATGACACTTAAAAGATTCCTCCAGCAATTTGCACAAGCTCACCAGCACAAAAAGGCAGCAGTGCCAGGAGAGACTTCGGTGCACTGGTGCCTCAGCACAGAAACAATGCCTCCAGCACAGCTGTTATCTGGTGAGCTGGAAAGCTGAGGCAGCAGTGCTATGGGAACTAGGTGGTAAAGTTCATGTTGGAATTATTTATAAAGCCTTAGCTTGCAATTTCTATGGTTTAATTTTTTTTTTTTAAAGGATGCATTTAATGGTACTGCCTCTCTTGAATTGCATTTAGCAATCAACTATAACTGAAGACTTATTTTGGTATTGCCTTTAGTGATTTTTATTTTTTCAGTCTGATTTAATTGCAATCTGGATCCCACTGCTTTGCTTGAGCTGCTCTTTGCACCAAGGAAAGCCTGAGTGTCAGTTAAAGGTTTCTTTGCTCACTGTTCAAGGTTCTCTCTAGAATAGGGGTTCTCAATCTTTTTCTTTCTGAGCCCCGCCCCCTCCCAACATGCGATAAAAACTCCACTGCCTACCTGTGCCACAACTGTTTTTCTCCATATAAAAGCCAGGGCTGGCATTAGGGGGAAGCAAACAGGGCAACTGCACGGGGCCTCACACCATTGGGGGCGGGGGTTGCAAAGCTAAGCTGCTCAGGCTTTGGCTTCAGCCCTGGCTGGTGGGGTCACGGCAGTGTGGGCTTTCTGCCCTGGGCCTCAATGAGTCTAATGCCGGCCCTCAAGAAGCTGAAGTTTCGCATGGTCTCCCCAGCCTCCATTATCCCCTCCCTGGATCTGGGAGACTGGTATGCTGCCTTAGACTTGAAGGACCTGTATTTCCATATTTCCATTTTCCCAGGGTGCATCCTTCATTTTATGCTGAGAACAGGGTCCCCAAGAAGTTAAAGTGTCCTTCCATGAGTTTGGCTTACACCAACTTCAAGTATGAAGGATTAGAAAATTTCCAGGACTAAGGATTTGAGGGGGAGGTAACAGGCTCATAAGACATTTTTAAATTAGAGTTTCATCAGGGGATGGACAAACTTTCCTTTCAGAGGAATGGAGTAAGCAGAAAAAATAACAGAGTAAATCTTTACTTTTATCAAGGCGTGCTTCAACACCCCAGAGAAAGGATAAAGTATACATGACTTGGAGCTGGGCTAATGCCTCTGCCTTTTTTTCCCCTGGGGGGGGGGGGACTCTTAAAATTGGTTCTATCTGGCAGCATAAAACCTCACAGCAACTGGTTTTCTAGAAAAAATGGTTACCTACCTTTTTGTAACTTTTCTTCAAGATGTGTTGCTCATGTCCATTCCATTCTAGGTGTGTGTGTGCCCATGTGCACAGTCAGAGATTTTTGCCTTAGCAGGGCAGCTGTAGGGCCAGCTGTGGCACTCCCTTGAGTGCTGCGCTCATGTGCCGGTATATTAGGCGCCGCCAGACCTACGCCCTCAGTTTCTTCTTGCCAGCAACTCCAAAAGAGGAGTAGGAGGACAAGTAATAAAGCTAGGTTAGGTAATAATTGGAGATATACCAATCTCCTAGAACTGGAAGGGACCTTGAAAGATCATTGAATCCAGCCCCCTGCCTTCACTAGCAGGACCAATTTTTGCCCCACGTCACTAAGTGGCCCCCTCAAGGATTGAACTCACAACCCTGGGTTTAGCAGGCCAATGCTCAAACCACTGAGCTATCTCTCCCCCCTAAAGTAGTAGAATGGACAGGAGCAACATCTCGAAGAACAACAGTTACGAAAAGGTAGGTAACCATTTTTTTCCCCCCTTCAAGTGCTTGCTCGTTATGATTCCATTCTAGGTAACTCACAAGCACTATCCTTGGAGGTGGGCTTGGAGTTGACAGTCTTGCGGCTTGTAACACTGCTCTATCGAAGCCAGCATCGTCCCGGGCCTACTGGATAAGCATGTAATGTACGCAAAATGCAGACAAACGACCAGGTGGCCACCCTACCGATGTCCTGGACAAGTACTTGGGCTAGGAAAGCTGCTGAAGAGGCATGAGCCCTGGCTGAATGGGTGGTTATGATTGCCAGAGGTAACACCTTGGCCTGATTGGAGCAGCAGCGAATGCAGGCAGTGATCCAGGAAGAAATTCTTTGAGTGGATACTGGATGACCATTCATCCTGTTGACCATCGCAATGAATAATTGTGTCGACTTGCAGAACTGGGTCTTTTCTACGTAGAAGGCTAGCACCCTTCTGACGTCCAGGGAATGCAGCCGATGCTGCTCCTCCTCTGACTTATGCGGCTTGGGAAAAAAACGTGAGACCACCTGGGGCAGGAAGAACAGTGTGGCTGCAGCTGGACCTAGTCCTTAGAAAAGACTATATAGGGCAGTTCAGTGGTAAGCGCCCTAATCCCGGTCACCCTGCAGGCTGAGGTTATTGTGAGCAAGAACATGACCTTCCAGGAAAGGATGAGGAGAGAGCAGGAAGCTAGAGGCTCAGGGGGGACCCTGTGAGCCAGGACAACATAAGATTCAGGTCCCACAGAGGGACGGGGACCCTGATATGCAGCTAGAGGCACTCGAGGCCCTTGAGGAACCTGACAGTCATGTCTTAGGCGAAATCTGACCTGCCCACAAGCAGCGGATGAAAGGCAGAGATAGCTGCCAAATGGACCTTAATAGATGAAAGGGACAAGCCTTAGAGCTTGATATGCAGATACGATGTCCAGGATCAACTGCAGCAAGGCCCGCTTGAGCCGAATGCCTTTGTCTGAGGTCCAACAGGAAAACTGCTTCCATTTGTCCAGGTAAGTAGCTCTGATGGAAGGCTTTCTGCTGCCCAACAGGACTTGCTGGACATCAGCTGAGCACTGCTACTCCTCCACATTCAACCATGCAGTAGCCAAGCTGTCAGGTGCAGCGCCGCCAGGTTCGGATGCAGAAGACTGCTATGGTTTTGGGATAGCAGGCCCAGCTGGAGAAGTAGCTGTAATGGAGCAGCCACCAAAAGGTCCAGCCAAGCCAGCGTTATGAGGATCACCTTTACCCTGTCCTGCTTGATCTTCAAAAGGAACCTCTGAATCAATGGCATTGGGGAGAAGGCATTCAACAGCGCCCACAACCCCGGGAGCAGAAAAGCATATGAAAGGTAGCCTATGATCCCCCGAACTGAGCAGAAAACATGGCATTTCCTGTTCTGCCTGGACGCGAACAGGTCCACATGGGGAGTCCCTCATCTCTGGAAGATGAAGGTGACCACTCATGGAGAGACAAGAAGGTCCTGCTGTGGTGATCTGCCAAAGCGTTCCTGGCCCCTGGGAGGTGCGCAGCTACAAGATGGATGTCGTGTTGGAGACAGAAGTTCCAGAGCCTGAGGGCTTCCCAGCAAAGGGGAAACGATCTGGCTCCGCTTTGCTTGTTGATATAGAACATTGCCGTTGTATTGTCCATCAGGACCTGGACCACCCTGCTTTTTGTGTGAGGTCGGAAGGCTTGGCAGGCCAGGTGAACCACTCTAAGCTCCCTGACGTTGATGTGTAGGGAGCAATCATGACTCAACCTTTCATGCTAAGATCGCCCAGGTGGGTCCCCACCTCAGGTCTGAGGCTTCGGAGACAAGCGTCAGAGACGGGGATGGAGCCATGAAGAGAACTCCCTCCAACATCAATGCGGGATTCTGCCACCAGGCCAGTGATGACAGTACGTCATCGGGACCCTGACCACATGGTCCATGCTGGGTCTGTTGGGGATGTAGACAGACGCCAGCCATGCCTACAGGGGCCTGAGCTGGAACCGCGTGTGCAGGATCACATAAGTGCAGACTGCCATGTTGCCTAACAATTGTAGGCACGTGTGAGTGGTGGTGAGGGTGGGCTTGCATGCACAAGATGAGGTCCGCTATGGCTTGGAACCAAGCCTCGGGGAGGAAAGCTCTGGCCTGAATAGAGTCTATGACCGCTCCAATGAAGTCTATACATTGTAATGGAATTAACGTCGACTTTTTCTCATTTATTAACAGCCCCAGGTTTCAACAGGTGGAACAAACCAGATCGAGATGCCACCACACCTGATCCTGGGACCAGCCCTTTATTAACCAGTCGTCGAGGTACGGGTAAATTTTAATGCCCTGATGCTGGAGGTAAGTGGCCACTAGAGCTATGCACTTTGTGAACACTCTTGGGGGAGATGAGAGACTGAATGGCATTGCCGTGAATTGGAAATGGCACTGACCCAGCATAAAATGAAGGATGCACCCTGGGAAAATGGAAATATGGAAATACAGGTCCTTCAAGTCTAAGGCGGCATACCAGTCTCCCAGATCCAGGGAGGGGATAATGGAGGCTGGGGAGACCATGCGAAACTTCAGCTTCTTGAGAGACTTGTTGAGGCAACGCAGGTCCAGAATGGGTCTGAGGCCCCATTTGCTTTCAGGATTAGGAATTGGCGGAAGTAGAACCCCTTTCCTTTCATGTCCAAAGGGACTTCCCTCCACCACCTCCAGGGGCAAGAGGTTCTTGACTTCTTGGACGAGGAGTTTCTCATGAGAAGGGGCCCTGAATAAGGAGGGGAAGGTGGATGGGGGGAGGGTCGGCCATGAACTGCAGGGTGTAACCTGAGAATATTATTTTGAGCACCCAATGGTCCGAGGTCAGCCAAGATCAGGCCAACCGGAAGGGGCGAAGGCAGTTGAGGAAAGAGTGGAAAGGTGGATCCTGGGAAGTGATGGGAGAGTTGTTCTGGAGCGCACCCTCAAAATGACTGCTTCTGGCCTCCTTGGTTTCTCAAAGGCCCAGGCTGAGCAGACAAATGGGAAGACGATGGGTGTCGCCACTTAGACCTCTTGTCTCTATCTTTTCTCCTGTAGGCAGTCAGCTGGGGAGTCCCCCATGATCTAGACTGTGAAGACAGAGGAGGACTGAACAGCTTCCTGGCCGAGGAGTGTGAAGGCCCAAGGAGCAGAGGGTGGCACGGGAGTCTTTAAGGCCATAGAGCCTTGAGTCTGTGAGCTCAGAGAAGAGCCCCGCCCCCTCAAATGGGAGGTCCTGAATATTGGCCTGCTTCTCCTGGGATAACCCAGAGGACTGCAACCAGGAGCTGCGCCTCATGGCCACCATGGAGGCGACCACACTAGCTGCTGAATCAGTAGCCTCCCAGGCCATTTGGAAGGTTCCTCTTGCCACTGCTGTGCCTTCATCCACTAAAGCAGCAAACTTCTGGGCTCGGTCCTGTGTGAGGGCCTCCTTCAATTTAAGGGAATTCCACAAGTTAAAATTGTACTAACAGGGCTTGGTGGTTAGACACCCAAAATTGCAGACTGGCCATTCAATAAATCTTTCTGCCAAATAAGTCCAGTCTCTTGGCATCTTTGTTTTTTGGCATGCCAATGACTTAGCCCTGCCTGTCCCTTTCATTAACAGCGGACATGGCCAGTGATACCCCTGGAGGGTGCGTGTACAGATATTCTAACCCTTTTTCAGGGATGTAATACTTCTTTTCCACCTTCTTAGAAGTAGGCAGAATGGAAGAGGGGGTCTGCTGCAGGGATTTGGCAATCTTAAAGACCCCCAAGTGGATGGGCAGCATGACCTGGACTGGGGTGATGGAGAATATAAAGTTAAAGAGGTGTTCGGACTCCTCTGCGATCTCCATAATTGGTAGCTACTCTTTTAAGGAGGTCTTGGTGCTCCTTGAAGTTGTCGGGGGGACTACCACCTGTTTGGGAGGGACCCGTCACTGCATCGCCCAGGGATAACAATGACGACTGCACTGCTTGGGGGGGGGAGGGGCAGGGGTTCCCCTTCCTGCTCCAGGGACAGCTCCTTATATGCTGGAGTCTGATGCGCTGCGCCCGCATCAGATTCAGTAGTGTGTTCTCACTCTGGTGCCGGTAGAGTTGGGCAGTTTGTCTGAGGCAGTCAAGGAGGACTGGTGGGAATATGGGACCAGCATCATGGGCACACCCCATGGGTTCCAGTATGGCCATTGAGCAGACCACTGAACCTGCTGCCATGCTGCTGCTGCAGGAGCTGCTCTAGTCTTGCGGGTCAGCAGAGAATCACCCCTCCGTGGCGAGAGGCTGAACTCCCAGTCTGACTTGGTCCACTGTCCTTCTGGTGACCAGGGCGGAGCCATCGAGGCCTGAGTCTCTCAACTGACCCTGGTCAGTGACCTGTGAGGTGAGGGCCGGTGCCTGCCCAACAAGCGGAATTAGAGGAGGAAGGAGAATGGTGCCATGACAGAGAGTGATCCCGGACCGACGTTTGGGAGCCCATCTGTGTGAAGGTGACCTGTGCAGTGGCGATCTTTGGCAGGAAGCTCACCAGTACCGGTGCCTTGACTCCGGTGTCCCATGTCTTGTAGATGGAGAGCGCAGCGTCGGAGACCAGGGTTTTCTGACTGGAGACTGAGGCCGCAGAGATGGGGAACTACACCTGCAGTTCAGGGACCGAAGGTGCTCCACTGCCCTATGGAGCAGTGGTGCCATCATCGGCTTGCCCTTAGGTGTTGGGATCTTAGCTGAGTCCCGTGCTTGGTGAAGGGTCTGCGGTGTCGGACAGCCTGCTTGTTCTTTAGCCACTGGGGCTGCTTCAGGCAATGAGGGCCCTAGGGTCCTCTGCCACTCCTAGGAGTTGGATCCCTGGCGGGGGGCGGGAGTGTTGTCCGACCTCAGCAGTACCCCTGTTAAACCCCAGGGCAGGCCTGACATAGGTCCTTTGCCCAAAATCCGTTTCCTTTCCAGTGCCGGGGGGCTCTTCTTCTTTTGCCGCTTCTTAGGCATCGGTGAGGGGGGAATGGTGCCGGCGGTGCCCTCTGCACTGATGCCGAGGTGCTCAGCGTGGGATCCGAGCAGGAGGGCTCCGACGCAGGGTGAAATGCAGCCTCCATGAGGAGGGCCCTGAAGCAGATATCCTGCTCCTTTTGGGTTCTAGGGCAAAAGTTCTTACAGATTCTGCACTTGTCCTTTCTATGGGACTCCCCCAAGCACTTCAGAAAGCTGTCATGGGGGTCAATAATAGGCATTGGCCTGTTGCATGAGGAACACAGTTTGAAGCCCGGAGAACAGGTCATGCACCGCTCCAGGGCAAAGTCCTAGTCAGGACTCTAACTACTAAACTCACTTACCTTAATGACTAACTAAATACCTAACAATTATATACAAAGGTTAGGTAACAATGATCTGTTGAGAACTGCTAACACTCTTACAATGCAAGACAAGGTGCTCCAACAAACTGTCATGGGTGCTAAGAAGGAACTGAGAGGATGTATGGCCAGCGGCACCTAATATACTGGCGCATGAGTGCAGCATTCATGGGGGTGCCACAGCCGGCCCTACAGATACAACGAAGGCAAAAATCTCTGACGATGGTGCACATGGGTGCGCACACACCTAGAATGAAAACAACATGAGCAAGCATTCAAAGAAGTATTCCAAGTTTTTACCTCCACTGACAAATGGAAGTCATCCTATCTTACAAGGATGTTATTTAGGCCTGGCCAGATTCTAATAGCACAAGCTCTGTTATGGCCCTTCCTCAACACCAAGTGATCCCCCATAATAGCCACAAAAAGGTTAATTTCTTGGCTCTATTTGAGATATGTAGAGTCCCAAGAGTTTGGAAGGAATCTAGATGGCTACTTAAAAATGCCTTGGTCACAAGTCGCAGATTTTCAGCCTAGGATGGAGTCAGTACTTCAGTATTGAAGGAAGCTTAGCAGCTACACTTAAGACCTCTGACCCATGGACTCGCACAGTCTCTTATGTCACTACAATCATTCTGAACCTTCGAGAAGGACTTAAACATAGCAGCTCTTGGTGGACTGTCAATCCCGTTCAGTATGGCAGAAAGTTATGCCTATGAGAAGCAGTAAATTTAGCAAAGCAAGCAAAACCCCTCTTAAAGCTCAGATTCTTTACTGGACTGCCATAATGGGCAATGCCAAAGTGATCCTGATAACGAACAACTCAACTGCCAAAACTAACAAAAAATGTATCTATGTTTATACTTAAAGCAATTTACAATACAGAATAAGGCTGGAATTTTTAGATGGGCTTCAACAATTTAAGGAGCTCAAGTCTCACTGAATGTCAATGCAGACTTGTGCTTCTAAGTCACTTAGGCACTTTGAAAAATCCCACCCTAAACTTCTGTGCAATGGTAAAAAAAGGAGTGGATTAGTTCTGTGACTATTCCTCAGTGAAAGAGAGGAACTGTTAGAGGGGCTGTGCAATTTATACCTTTAGTTTCTGGAAAACAGACTTGAAAGTCAAGTGCTTAAGGAGCTACTGATTTTAAATAGTTCCACCGCCACAGGGCTAGGCATGCTACTTCTGCAGTGGCGCTCTGCCAGGCAGAGGAACAATTGTTTTAATTTGAACTTAAAAGGAAAACAGTAGAAACTATTCTAATGATCTGAGGCTTTAGATACATTTAATTTTACAAAATTCAACCTCTTTGTAGAAAGTGGCAAAGGGCACTGAGGGGCATAGAGCTTTACAGGGATCCTATGGGTCAATATATACACAATAGTTCAAAGGGTGGAATGTAAGATCTCTACCGAGTGCCAACAACCCACTGCTCATCCTAATCATTATGAAATGTGTGTAGATAATACTTAAGTTATGTATCTATACTGGAAATTATGTTCTCAAAGTCTTGAAGTTAAATGCAGTCACCACAAGATGACATGCCTTGAAAATATTCTGTTCAGGCAGGGGTTGGAGACACTTACCTACAGGCATCCTCGTTTTCTATGATAAAAAACGAAATTCTCCAAAACAACCCCGCCCTAAAAATCTGTATTTTTCCACAATTAAAACGAAACACTTAACTTTAGTTTCCCTAGCCACAATATATACAGGTATCAGTTGACACAATATTTTATGGAATACTTACATTTATAAAATGCTGGAATGATCCAGTCACAATGCACTGTTTCTTTACTGTTGCAGAGGGCCCTGCTGTTTCAGCCTCTTGTTTACATTTCCTTTCATTCAGTTTATATTTTAAACACTTTCCATGTGTTCTACAATTGTCTGCCTCCAAATGTAATCTATAGCCTTGCTGCATATAGTACAGCACAGGGATCGGCAACCTTTGGCGCGGGCCGGGCTGGTTTGTTTACCTGCCACGTCTGCAGGTTTGGCCGATCGCGGCTCCCACTGGCTGTGGTTCGCCGCTCCAGGCCAATGGGGGTGGTGGGAAGTGGCAGCCAGACATCCCTTGACCCGCGCCGCTTCCCGCAGTCCCCATTGGCCTGGAGTGGCGAACTGTGACCAGTGGGAGCCGTGATCGGCCGAACCTGCAGACGCGGTAGGTAAACACACTGGCCCGGCCCGCCAGGGTGCTTACCCCAGCAAGCCGTGTGCCAAAAGTTGCCGATCCCTGGAACAGCACATTACCATCAATGTGAAATCTGTCCTTGCCAAACTCAACGACATGGTTTTTAGGGGGTGCTTTTTAGTTTTCAGCATCTTTTCATAGCTTTAATTATTCATGTGTGGAGGCGGAAGTGAAATTTGAGATGCATTAAAACACAAACCCCTATATGCCGCTGAGTAACCTTTATCACCGGAAGCAGTTTATTGGAGTATGTTTAGCTATATAAATTTAAAGCGCAATGAAAAAATCAATCACAAGAGGGGGAAGTTGCGCACATTGAATAAGTGACACAGGTACTTTCTGTAAAATTTAGTTAATAGTTAATTTTTTTTTTCTCTTCACAAAATGTAATAACTAAAGATTCTCTGTAAAAACACAAATTTTGCATTTCTCTGAGCCAAACGGATTTCTAGCATTCCTGCTTATCTGTCTGGTCACTGTGTATCTCACAATATAAATTTATTTGCACAGGGAGCTACCACAAAGAGATGTGATCAGTGTTATATTTCTGCTACCATACTCTTATTATTCAAGCATGGAATTTCTAGCCATAGAGATTCCATAGTACTGTTTGATTCACTTAAGATTTTTACTATGACTCTATGGTTTCTTTCACATATAGTGCCACTTCCCGACCCCGCATGACCTACGTTGTCACTCCTGTATATTTTGTACCCTGATATTACTGGGTCCCATTGATTATCATTGCATCAAGTTTCTGTGATGCCTATTATATCACTGTCCTTTTTTAATACCAGACACTCAAGTTCACCCATCTTCATATTTAGAGTTTTCATTTGTATAAAAGCACCTATTAAAATTTGTCAATATTTAGTTATCTGCCTTCATTGTGATGTAATTGAATGGGACTCATTTGACTATTTTTCTTCAGTTCCTATGTGTACTTTGCCAACTTCTCTCCTTTCCTCTTTAGTAGGATATATAGTATTCCTTTTAATAAAACCTCCCCTAAAGGCAGTGTCTGTTCAAACCATGCACTCCTCTGCACCTGTTGGCTTTCCCACAGCCCTTAGCTTAAGAACTCCTCTATGACCTTTTTAATTTTACATGCCAGCAATCTGGTTCTATTTTGGTTTAGGTGGAGTCTATCCTTCCTGTATAGGCTCCCTCTTTTCCCCAAAGGTTCCCCAGTTCCTAATAAATCTGAATCCCTCCTCCAAACACTCTCTCACCTACACATTGAGACCCTGCAATTCCGCCTGTCTAACCAGCCCTGCATGTGGAAAGGGAAGCGTTTCAGAGAATGGTACCATGGAGGTCCTGGACTTTAAGCTCTTACCTAGCAGCCAAATTTGGCCTCCAAGACCTCTCTCCTACCTTTTCCTATGTCACCTACATGTACCACTACCACTGGCTATTCTGCAGCACTGCACATAAGTCTGTCTAGATGTCTCGAGAGGTCCGCAACCTTCGAACCCAGCAGGCAATTCACCGTGAGGTTCTCCCAGTCATCACAAACCCAACTATCTATATTTCTAATAATCAAATCCCCCATTACTATTACCTGTCTCTTCTTTGATACTATAAGAATAATGAACTGCATGTCAGAGGTGAGAAAGAAAATGCACTAGCAGAATAGGGAAGAGTGAAAGAATATACACACCAGGCATAGGAAGTAAGATAAGGGTTGTTTGAGCCAGGAGGCTGTCCTCAGGCAGCAAGATAACATAGAGCCTAGTTCAACTGAGCCTTTCCAATGCCTGAGGATGCCCTGTGGCTCCTACACTTCTCAATCCTCTCCTTCCAATCTTCATATTGAGTGTAACCCTCTCCATACTGAATGGGAGACGACGTACTGCTTCCTTGAAAGAGTCTGGCACTACAATTTTACTGCAGTAGGACAACAAGTTAAAAAAACTGCTAAGGAAAAGTAACTGTCCTAGTAGTTGCAATGGCGCTGAAGGGGAAAGGGCAGTTATTATCTGTACTACCTAGAACATCTAAGAACGCTAGTCACAGACCAGGACCCCCGTTGTACTAGATGCCATACAAAACACACAACAATATGACTGCCTCTGTCCCCGAGAGCTTACAATTTGAACATAAGACAACAGAGGGATATAGACAGACAGAGAAGGGTTATTTAAGCTAACGGACAATGTTGGCACAATGATTATAAACTGAACATGAACAAATTCAAGATGGAAATTAGAAGATTCCTAACCATCAGAGGGATGAGATGCTGGCACCACCTCCTAATAGGAGTTGTGGGGCGAACAACTTAATTAGTTTTGAGAGAGAGATGGACAAATTTATGAGTGCAATTGTACGACTATGTTGCTTGGGATTGTAGGAGCAGGCTCAATTGCCCCAGGCTCAATGCCGGTTTATGTTTTATATTCCTAGAAGCTTATACATCAGGGTTTCAGCCGGTCACCAGCAGGGGTCAGTTTTTTGTTTTTGTTTTTTTAAACTCCTTCCTCTGATGCATCAGGTATAGTCACAGCTGGAGACAGGACATTGGATAGAGAGGGTCAGGGCTCTCAGGTGGCACTAAACAGTCTCTCTATCAGGTGCTTGGCTGGCAGGTTCTTGCTCATATGTGGGGTCAGGAAGGAATTTACTCCCAGGTCAGACTAGTGTTGATCTCGGGTGGGTTTAGCCTTCCCCTGCAGCATGAATGCAGGTCATTTGAGAGAATTATCTGGGTCTCTCTCACTTAATGATTTCCCTGCCAGTGCAGGGACCCTCAGGCACTGGCACACCTCGGTCCCTCCTATTCTGTGTGTGGTATGAAATCTAGTCTCCTGTGGGATGCAATACTTTGGTCTAATTTTGGTTCTGCGGGTGCTGGTGGTGTTGATAGCCTGTGACATACAGGAAGTCAAACTAGATCAGTGAAGATGAGGCTCCAGAGCTGCAAGTGGCTTTTTAATGTGTCTCCTGCAGCTCTTTGCAGCACATGATATTAAAACACTGTGTGATTTAATTATTAACCAATCTCAGTTATTAACCAATTAGGATGCTTTTACTATGTTAGTAACCAGCTGTAGTTGATAAAATATTAATACTTGGTCAGTCATTTTGCTGTGAGAATCTCTCTATCTAGAGAGAGAGAATTAAAGAAACAATGAATTCATACTACTATGGTTCTTTTGGGTAATGCAAATCGCAAATTTGGCTCCTGAATCACTGAGGCCTGAGTATCACTTGACTAGATCTAGTGGCGCCTTCTGCCCTTAAACTCTGACTCTACATGGAAACAATGAGACAATATTGGTCAGCATGATAGGTAGCAGTTTTAGCACACCAGCAGCCCAACCGTTGTCATGTTTTCTGTAGGCATCACAGCAAAAAAGAGAGTTTAGAGGAGAGTTTTGAGGAGGATAATGAGGTAACTTTGCAGATGCTTACAGGGAGCAACTCCCAAGCATGAGGGGGAGCATGGAAGAAAGCACAAAGGTGCTTGTTTGAAAAAAGAAAAAAACGTAACAAGTGGAAACTGGAGACTTGAATCATAGGCCAATCTGATGTAGGCGTCGACATTTTTATTGTGAAAGAGGGATGATCAGTAGCACGGGAATACGTTGCGAAGAGGAGGCCTTGAAAGTGAGCAGTTTATTGTTTGATGTGAAAGAGAAGAGGGAGCCAGTGAAGGGATACAAAGTGATGGGCTAGAAAAAGAATCTTTGCAGCAGCATTCTGAATGCCTATTTATGGGGCAATAATGCATCTGTCAAGGCCAGAGAAAATGATGTTGCAGTAGTCAAGATGCGAGGTCATATGTTCAAGATGTTATGCAGAAGAAATCAGCAAGATTTAGACATAGCCTGAATGTGAAAACCTACTGAGAGCTCTGAGTTGAAGATCACATTCCAGTTACAGAACTGAGGGCCAGGTGGACAACAACAGAGAAAGGAGGTAGCGGGGAATTAGGAGCTCTGTTTTAGCCACATTGAGCTTGAACTGATGGCTAGACATCCATGAGAAGAGGCCAGACAGAACAAGATTTTAGTCTGGACACGAAACTGACACAGTTCTAAATCATCAGCATAGTGATGGTAGTAGTTGTGTTTGTGGATTATATTACCCAGAGATAACATGGAGAAAGAGAGAGAGAGAGAGAGAGAGAGAGAGAGAGAGAGAGATGGGGACTGTGATGCTACACCCCATATTTGTCATAGAAATATTGTTCTATGAAATGAATATGGCATAACTAAGGTATGTTTTATGCAAGATGGATCATGTGAGACATCACTGGAAAGGTTACGACCAACTGAATGTATTTATCCAATGTGTATGCCTGTATCATTTCTGTATCTGAAGTTAGGAATATTGACTATATAACAATTACAACTGGGTGTGTATTTGGGGGAATGCCCACCAGACAGTAGGCAATCAGCCTGGATTGGGCCATTAAGAAGGACAATAGAACTTTGAAGACACTAATCTCCCACCTTTCTGAAAAGCTTCCTGGGATGTTGCTTTGACACTGCAGGGTCATCTGATGTCACCTGGTACAGAGTACCACTTTGGACACTGCTGATATTTTTCCACTGGAAACAAAGGGTTCCCGCCTTATGTAAATCCTACTTAAGTCTGGGAAGGAGGGCAATCAGGACTCTACTCCATTGCCTGCCCAGGAAGGAAGACTGCTAAAAACACCTGAAGGGAAAGGCAGGGTTGAGTACACGCTGAGACAGGGGTCCAGTCTGTAAAGAGAAATAACTGGAATTCTAAGCTACAGAAACTCTGCAACTTGCCTAAAACAACATTTAGGGTGAGAAATTACATTTTGTAACCTGTTTCTTGAGTGTATTAAACTTAGTTTGCGTGTTTTGTTTTCTTTGCTCAGTAATCTGCTTTGTTCTGTTTGCTATCCCTTACAAGCACCTAAAATTTACCTTCTGTAGTTAATCAATTTATTTCTTGCTCATTTCAAAACCCCGTCTGTGCAATTCATATCTGGGGATGGGGGAAGGGCAAAAAGCTGTGCAACTCTCTCTCCACCCATGGGAGAGTGAGAATTTTTATGAGTTTGCACTGTGCAGATCTTTCTATATAGCGCAAGACATTATTATTTTGGGTTTACGCCCCAAAGAAGGTGTGCACGTGAGTGCTAGGTGACTCTGTGAGCTGATTCCTCCCACGCAGAGCTGATAATGTCTCTGTGTCCATTTGCAACTGGGTGTGTCCCTATCTGTGTATGTGTGCTGAAGAAGGCTTGAGGGCCTGGCACTGCTAGGACAGGGTCAGGAAACCCACGCTGGTGGAATGGGCGGAACCAGTGGGACCCCAGCACATCAGCTGGCATCTCAGACCGGGGGAGGGGAGGGTTCCAACACATCACAGGGACCAAAGACGGGCCCTGTGGAGCCTCCACAAAGTTGGAAGGGGGATGAAAAGGATCCTCTGAAGGTCACACTGAAGGAGCAATGAGAGAGGTAGGAGGAGAGCCAGAAGAGGACAATCACAGAAGCCAAGAGAGGACAAGATTTCAAGAAAAAGAGCATGGTAGATGATATCAAAGTCATCTGAGAGGTCAAGGAGACTGATAGTAGAGTACCAGTTCTGAGCTTTGGCTAAAAAGGGATTATAAACTTTCGCAAGAGCAGTTTCAGTGGAGTGCAAAGAGCAGACCACCAGTTGAAGGGGTTTAGAAAATAACTGGAGGAGAGGAACTCCAGATAGCAACTGTAGGACAGCACATTCAGTGGGCTTAGAAATGATGGGGACGGTAGTTGGAGATGCAAGTGAGATCAAGAGTGTTTTGTTGTTTTTTTTTAAAGATGGGAGAGACTAAAGCATGCTTGTATTGTGAAGGAGAAGACCCAGAGATCAGATGCTAAAAGGGAAGAGTAAGGGAGAGGGATGAAAGTCAGTGAATGGAAGATCAGCAGATGGGATGGGAAAGGATCACTGGAGCAAGCGGAGGGGTTAAAGGAGAAGAACAGATGAGAAACTTCTGGGTCTGAGACAAAGGAGAAAGGAGAGAGAGTTGTAGGCAAGGAAGGCAGCACAGCTGAGAGGAGGGGGAAAATCACATTATATTTTGTCAATATATATACAGAAGAAATCAGCAAAATCCTGTGCAGAGTGATAAGGGAAGGCAGGAGATGGGAAACTTGAAGAGCAAGACAAAGGTGGCTGGGACTGCAGGTGTGTGATTCAATTAAGGTGAAGAAGTAGAGTTGTTTAGCTAAGATGATGGCAGAACAGAAGCAAAAAATGAACCTGTAGTGGAGGAAGACAGCCTAGTCATGGGATTTCTCAGACATCCATCGCAGTGAGAGAACAGGTGCAGAACCAGTGGATGCTGGGAGTCAGACAGGACTGGAAGATGGCAGGGTGGACCTTACAATGGGAGAGAGAGCAAAAGAGTAAAGAACAGAGGAAAATGAAGCATAGAGAATCTGTCACCGGACCAGTAGAAGAAAGGGAAGAGAGGGTAAGTAGGAGATGCTCAAAGCAGATGAGAAGTCACCAATGCTCATGAACTAGAAGTCACAGAAAAGCCAAGTGACAAGGGACATGGGTGGGGCACTTGGGTGATACTGAAAGGGATCAGAGAGGGGGAATTCAGCAATAAAGAGAGTGTGTATGCACACGAGCATGCAGTGCTTAGTGAAGACCGAGTCCAGTGAACAGCCCTTTTGATGAGTGGAAGAACTGAACCAGGGCTGCAGGCTAAATGAAAAGGAGGTGAGGGCAAGGAAAAGGGTTGAATTGTTATCAACATGGAAGCAGGAGTCAGTCACCCAGGACGAGAGTAGGAGATTGTAAAGAGCAGATGAGAGAGAGACAGCCAGGAGTCAAAATCAGAGAGGAAGTCTGACTGGGAAAGAGTTGGGTGGACAGTAGATGATAGCAACATGGAGAGAAGCGGAAATGAGTCAGAGGTAGTACTATTCAAAAGAGTAAAAATAATGGGAAGGAGCAGGATGGAGTTGAACACAGCAGAAATGAGAAAGAAATCCAACACCCACAACCTCCTCTGCAATGGTCTGATTCAGGGTCAAAGGAGTAAGGCCTGGTCTAAATTTAAAATTTAGGTCAGCATAGCTATGGTACTCAGAGGTATGAAAAATCCTCAACCCACAGCAACATAGCTATGCCAACCAAACCTCCAGCATAGATGCTTCCATCAACCTAGCTACCATCACTCAAGGAGACAGTGTTCCTACACTGATGGAAAAACCCCTTCCATCGGTGTGGGCTGTGTTTAGAATACAAGGTTATACCAGCATATGTACAGAGCCATAGTTATTCTGGTATAGTCCCCATAGCATTAGACATGGCCTGAGGAAAGGAGAGGCCTCCATAACAGAAGGTAGCGGCAGAGGCAGTGTCAGCCAAAAGGACCCAGGTCTCTGTGAGAGACAGGACCTGGATGGAGGAAGATATGAAAAAGTTTTGAGAATCGTGACAGGTATGAAAGAGGAGGGAAGCCTGCACTACTACAATTCCAGTTGTTTCAAGTGTCAACCTCCCACTCCTAGCAATACACATCATTATCTACAACCAGGGGATCCTGTAACTTGTTTTTCCTAGAACTGGCATGCTACACCCTTCCCGGAGCCAAGACATAAGACACCACCTTAAGATTGGATAGGTTTCTGAAGCCAACAGACAAAAATCCATTTGCGATGGTTCATATCTGCACTAATGGCATAGCATCGCAGGATAGCCAACAGATAAAAGATTACTTCAGGGAACTTGGAACACCGAATCATGTTAGGGAAAAGAATGACCAGCACTTTATGCACCTACCTATAAATACATAGGAAAAAAGCTGCATGATCATGAGGGACTTCAATTTGAGTGACATGCTGGAGGTCTCATCCTGTCACTACTAAGACATCCTTGGAACTCTAAATATTCTAGATGACAATTTCCTAACTGTAAAAGTGTTGCAACCAACATGGGGGAATTCTATATTAAGACCTCCTCAAGAGGAACTGATCGCAAAACTAAAAATTAATGACAGTTTAGGTATTTGACATTTATATTGTGCAAGCAGAATAAAGTCCAAACCAGTAATATATATACACACACGTGTACGCACACATATACACGCACACTCTTGGGTGTTTTAAAAGGGCCAATTTCACAAAGCTGAAAACAATTATGAGCCAAAGCAGCTGGGTAGAAGAACCAGCTCAGGAAAAAGAAGTGAATAACTGAGAATTTACTAGATGTCCAACGAGCCACAATGGAGGAAGCCCATGCTGATTAAAAAATCTGACCTAGTTTAGAGGGGAAGGGACGGCAGCTATTAAAAAAAAAAACACATACACACAACAAACCATAACATGGAAGAAAGGGAAGTTGAGAGTAATAAATATAAATCACAAATTAGGAATTGAAGACAATTGCTAAGGGAAGCAAAGGAACACAGAGAAATCTATAGTCAGCAGAGTTAAGGACAATAAGGAGGAGTTTTTAAGTATATTAGGAACAAAAAGAATCCTAACAATGACATTGGTCCATTGCTATATGGAAATGGTAGAATTATTAATAATAATGCAGAAAACACAGACGTTTTCAATAAGTATTTCTGTTTGTATTTGGAAAAAAACAGATGATATAGTCTCATAATTAGATGAGAACACTCTTTCAGTTCTACCAGTATCTCAGATGGATGTGAAATAGCAGCTACTAAAGTTAGACATTTTTGAAGTCAGCAGGTCCTGATAACTTGTATCCAGGAGTTTTAAAAGAACGGGCTGAGGAGCTCCTGGTCTGTTAACATGATTTTCAATAAATCTTAGAGCACCAGGAAAGTCCAGAAGAATGGAAGAAAGCTAATGTTGTGCCATTATAATAAAGGGTAAATGGGATGCCCCAGGTAATTATAGGACTATCAGTCTAACATCTATTCCAGGAAAAATAATGGAGTGGATAATATGGGACTCGATTAATAAAGAATTAAAAGAGAGTAATATAATTAAATGTCACTCACCAAGGGTTTATGGAAAAGAGATCCTGCCAAACTAACTTGGTACCCTTTTTAGATGAGATTACAAGTTTGGTTGATAAAGGTAATAGCACTAATGTAATAAATGCCTGACAGAAGTCTAAGTATAACTTGGTACCACATAACATTTTGATTAAAAATTAGAATGATATACAATTAACATGACACGCACTAAATAGATTAAAAACCGGCTGATACTTCTCTAAATGTAATTGAGGAATCATCATCGAGCAGATATGTTTCTAATGGAGTCGTGCAAGGATTGGTTCTTGGCCCTATGCTATTTAACGTTTGTATCAATGACTTGGAAGAAAACAAAATAATCAATGATAGTTTGCAGATGATGCAGAATTGGGGGAGTGATAAATAATGAAGAGGACATGTCACTGATTCAGCGTGATCTTCATTGCTTGGTAAACTGGGTGCTAGCAAACAATGCATGTTTTAATATAGCTAAATGTAAATGTATACATCTAGGAGCAAAGAATGCAGGCCATACTTACAGGATGGGGGAATACTGAGGGAAGCAGTGTCTCGGAAAAAGAACTGGGGGTCGGGGTGGCTAATCAGCTAAACATGAGCTTCCAGTGCGACACTGTGGCTAAAAGGGCTACTGTAATCCTTGGGCCTGGTCTGCACGGGGGGGGGGGGGGGGGGGAGAAGAGAGCACGGGTTGGTGTAAGATACACAACTTCAGCTACAAGAATAGCGTAGCTGAAGTCGACGTATCTTATTTCGACTTACCTCCCGTCCTCATGGAGCGGGATCAATGGCCGCGGCTCCCCCGTCAACTCCGCTTCCGCCTCTCGCCCTGGTGGAGTTCCGGAGTTGACAGGGAGCGCATTCGGGGATCGATTTATCGTGTCTAGACGAGACAGGTACTGTGGACGTACCCTGGGATGCATAAACAGACGAATCTTGAGTAGGAGTAGAAAGGTTATTTTGCCTCTGTATTTGGCACTGGTACGACCGCTTCTGGAATACTGTATCCAGTTCTAGTGTTCATAATTCAAGAAGGATGTTGATAAATTGAAGAGGGTTCAGAGAAGAACCACAAGAATGATTAAAGGATTAGAAAACATGCCCTGTAAAGACAGACATAAGGAGCTGAATCTGTTTAGCTTAAGAAAGAAAAGGTTATGGGGGGTGGGGACTTGATTATAGTCCTTAAGTACCTACCTGGGGAACAGTTATTAAATAACATGCTCTTCAATTGAGCAGAGAAAGCTATAACACAATCCAGTGGCTGGAAGTTGAAGACAGACAAATTCAGACTGGCAATAAGGCATAAGTTTGAACAGTGAGAGTAATTAACCATTGGAACAGTTTATCCAAGTTCTTGGTGGATTCTCCATCACTGGCAGATTATAAATCAAGATTAGATGTTTTTTCTAAAAAAAAGATATACTTTCGGAATTATTTCAGGGAAGATCTATGGCCTGTGTTACACAGAAGGTCAGGCAAGATGATCACAATGGCTCTTTCTGGCCTGGGAATCTATATAGACATCCCCAAGACCTCACATCCTGGCAACTATCTTTCTGGCCAATAAGGACTAGACAGTACTCTTTTTGAAGCTCATCAATACACACAATACACCCTGATCCAGGCTTGCAGCACCACTAGCTAGTCTAAATGGCATCCCTGCTACAAAGGCCACACCTACACTTTTGTGGTTGTAGGATATTAATCAGTATTTAATAGAAACTGGATAAAGAACAAGGCTGAGATCTTCATGGATATACAAATCCCTTAGACAATGAATTCTCATTAAAATTAAAAGGTACTAGAGCATCCAAATCCTCCGGGTGGCTTTAAAAATCTCAGCCCAAAGTAAATTTCAGTAGGTGACCTAAGGTAGGATTTTTACTCTCCATCAAAAGGGAACTACTGAAGATTTATATAGAGAGGAAACACGGATGCTTGAGGTATAGCATAAATAAAAAAGCATATTACAAGGAGGGAAAAATTCTATGGTTGCAAAAAGAAAAACCCTTCATCCATCAATACATAGTAAATTCTGGTACTCACCATCTCTCTTGCTATTTCCACAGCTTCCTGCAGCCCATAGAGCCTGCCACACACCAGGTAGATTCCATTGGCCCAGAGAATACAACCCTCGTGGACCCAAAATTCATTGCTGTCAAGAGGTAGTTCAGGAATTTGTAACTCCAGCTCAGGGCCACCTTCTGAAGTGGGCATGGGGGCTTTTAAGTCCAAGGGAGTCTTTTCACTGCCACTGCCACCCTCAGTGGTTGCTTTCTTACAAGCAGCTCCCCTTGAAAGTGACCGAGAGGCCCCACCACAATCCTCAGAGCGATGCCGCCTCTTAAAGCGGGGGTGGGCAGCCAGGCTTCTCTGTTCTTTCTGTTGTTGCTGTTCTTCTTCCTCTTCTGTATCGGTCTTGGAGCCATTAGAAGCACTTTTGTGTCGTACCTTGACCTTGCTTTGCATTTCTGAGGCCCTCTTGGGAGGTGGGTTTTTGGGCAGAGTAGCTGCATAATCCTGGGGATAGAAAGGCCCAAAGAGGTCTCCCATGTTGCGGTAACTGGCCCACTTTCCACACAGGCAGCAAACCAGATGCCCCAAGACAGAAGACTCAGTTATCACCGGGCCCTGCAGCATGAAAGTTGAGGTGGGCAGAACTTTGCTCTCAGTGTTGCTAGGAGGGGGTGTCAGTGACCTTTGTCCCTTTCGGCCCCTCACCAACTTGTTCTGCTCTTCTTCCTCTGCATTGATGATTGTGCACACAGCACCTATCTCACATTTGTTTACCACATGAATGTACGGGAAAAAGGACTTGTTCTTGGTGTCAGTTTTATCCAGCGACTGGGTGGCATATTTCAGCTTGATCTCTGGTTCTTGAGGTTCCACAATTGGAGTGGCCCGTCTAGTTTTCCGCTTTCGTGGTTGTGCTGCAGGTTTCCTCCTCTCCCTCCTTTGTCTCTTAGGTTTTGGTTCTCCACCTCTTGTTCCTTCTGATGGCTGTGGTGGTAGTGGCACTGGTGGAGGAGGAGGAGGTGGTGGTGGTGGTGGTGGCTGCTGCTGCTTCTTCTGCTTGTTTACACTACCAATAGGCCTCCCCTTTTTCTTTCCAGAGGGGAAGTATCCCTTTGGAGGGAAGCCATCTGGCTTAGGTGAAATATTTGTCACATCTCCATCTTTTTCTTCAGACTTTGGGTTTGGTTCAGAAATCAACATACTGGAAGGAGAAACTGTTTTTGAGTCAGAAAACATCAGAGTTCCAGCTCCACTTAAGGATCCATCTGATCGTCCTTGACTACCAGACTTCTGCGACGGTGGTGTGGCAACACTGGCCCCAGACACCTCTTTACTGACACTAGCAACTTCAGGTGTCTCCTTCTTGACTTTGTCATCCCCACTACTGTGCCACTCTTCTGAAGATCTTGGCAGAGATGTTTCACTAGTCAATTCCTGGCTCACTTGCCCCACTGGATCTGACACAGTCTCCCCTTTTCTTTTTTCTGTCTCTGGTCCATGACTTAAACTCCCACCTTCAGGTGGTCCACATTTGAGGGACAGGATATCGTCAAGGGTGACTGCATCTGCGCCAGTTTCAGCACTGTTGGAGGAAACACTTCTCCTGATGTTGGGGGATGTAATCTTTTGAACAATAGCTTCCAGTTTCAATCCCCGCCCCTTCCGTGGGGGCAATATTTTGGTCTTAGCTGGGCTTGTGAGGGAAACAGCAGGGCAATTCCTGTTGTCAGGACTTTGGAGATCCTTGGAGGAGTCTCCCTTTGGGAGTGGCTTGCCAGCATCTTGGCTTAGAGATGAGTGTGCATAGGAGTTGAATGCTTTGTCAGCTCCTTCCTTTGAGGGGGGAAACAGTCGCCCTTTATCTTCTGTGCCACTGTTCTTCATATCTTGCGACTGTCTTTTGCTGGGAATAGGAGAAATGAAAGAACGGACCCTCCTTCTCATAATTAAGGGGTTTTGAGGAGACTGGTCTTCCTGGCTAGGGAGCCTCAACATTGCACTACTAGGTTTGGGCAAATCCGCAGATTCCTCCCGCCTATGCCCATCACTATCTTGAGAGCAAAACCTTTTTTGATTGGTTGCTCCTAGAGGCCCACTGTTCTTGGCAGGAGAGATCTGCCGGGAGAGATCCCAACCAGATTCCTGTTGCTGCATCTTCTGGCCACCATGTTTTAATTCGGTGCATTTGTTTTGTGTACCATCACTCCCTATGAGACAGCGCCCAGCTTCTTGGCTTCCAGTATCATGGTAAGAGCTAGCCTGGATATACATCATGGCTTCCTTGTCATTTTTCAAGGGACTCCTTACTCTCTCAAGGAACTGCTGTTGTCTTGGACTCTTCCTTGCTCCTTCCTGCCTGTGCTGAGCTGCAGCAATCACAACCTGTGCAGAACTGCTGCTCCAATCTTTGTATTCTTCTTGCTGCTGGTGGTATATCTGCCTTTTGTAATGATACTGGGAATTCAAACTTTGGTTAGGGTCACCAAAAGCATGAGACCTAGTGTTTGTGTGATATGCTGAAGCCAAAGATGAGCCTTCAGAGTTCTGGGGGAAGGGAGAATGCAAAGAACCCCTGCTGACCCTCTCAGACAGTGTCATGTGTGGATTCATGTGGTGGAGGTCCGTTCCTGGGCCTCTGCTCCTGCCTGGTGACATCTTCAGTTTGTCAGCCAGATCCTGATATTGAGAAGGTGATTTACCCCTCATGCCCTCTCTGCTGCTTCCCATTCTTCCAGGTGCTCGTCTTAGTTGTGTTGATCTGCTGTCCTGCTGGGAGATGTAGTCTGGAGTAGAATCAGGGGCTGCAGCTCCAGGGTTGGCATTGCCTCGGAAAGACTCATGCTTAACATTGGCAGGATGACAATGGTCTCCTGATTTTTTACTGTTGAGATTGACTGAGGTCTTGGCCTGTTCAAAATCTTCCTCTTTTATTTGCCCACTATGAGACTTCAACTTTGTTTCCATGGACACCAGGCCACCAGGGAGGATGACTGACTGGCCTAAACCAGGAGTGAGACGTTCACTCCTCCCACTTCTGGCCTCAGCACCTATGTGACCCATTGGGTGAGGCCCAGGATCTCTGACAAGCTGCCTTAATGGAGATATGTCACAGATTACTGATCTTCTCTCTGAGAGTGCTCCCCCTTCATGGGCTGAAGACTGTGACTCTATCTCAAACTTTCTAGGGATAGGATAGTCAGCCAGATTGATCTGTTTTATCTCAGGAGCAGTGCCACTTGATTTCCTATCCCAGGGGCCCCAGTGAGGACTTTCCAGGAGAGACCCTATGCTTTTATTTAGGAGACTCCTATTGGTTAATTCATTGGCTTGACTAATTAGAATGTTGGGTCTCATGGCTCCTTCCAGGCTTCCAGCCATGCCTGGATGCTCTTGTGCATTCCTAGCATATCTTCTGTCTGGGTGGTGGTGATAACCCTGCAAGACTTCCTGCAGAAGACTGGGAAACTTCTCATTCCTGCCCTTTCGCTCACTATGCCCTGGAAAATCCCCTTTTTCTTGACTTGAAGGATACTGAGGAAAGCCACCAATATTTCTCTGCATGCCAGCCCCAAGGTTGTCCTTATAGCTGTACCTCAAACTGCCAGGCGATTTGGAAGATTCTGTTCTGCCAGGAAAAGTTGAGCCAACGATTGCATGGCCAGGCTGGCTGTTTCCCTCTCCATTGTGGTTAGTATTGTTATCCCCACTCTTACTCCCTTTGCTCCCTCCTTGAGGCTCTGACTGTGGTAACACCTGCCCAGTTTCTTTTATTCCACTGGCACCAGGAGGTGCTTGGGTAGCTGGAGGAGCATCATCTTGTGAGGATTTATCCTGCCCGCCTGATTTTTCTACTCGGCCTGTCATGGCCTCCCGAGAGACTATCACCCCAACTGTCTTTTCGTTCACCTTTGGGGTGGCCTCCACTGCTATCAGGACTTCCTTTTCACCTGGGGAACCTACATCTTCCCTAACTGTAGGGCTGGAACTGAGTTTGGCTGGCTCATTCTGAGAGCCTTGTGCTGGTGACGAGTTGGATCTCTCTAAGTTACCCCGATTGTAGGTAGTGTCAGAACTAGTGCTCTGGCCACTCAGCTGTCTGACTCTCTCTCCATGGTCCTCTGAACTGCTAGAGCAGCCGCCATCGAGGGACTCTGCCATGGGAGACTTAAGCTGCTCCTCTGCCTGGGAGGAGCCTTCTGAGTTGGTGCCACTGTCAGCTTTTTTAGACGACGATGACCTTTTGGAACTTTTTTTCTGAGGTGCCAAGGCATCTGAAAGTAACATGTGCTGGACTGTGTTAGGAAGATTGGCCACTTGAGAGCTTAAAGCACTTAGGCTGCTCAGCCCTGGATCTGTAAGTCTCTTCTCCTGAAGTCCTTCCAGCCCAAATCCTTTGAATCCTCCACCATGAGCATTGGGGCTCGGCATCATGGATGGTGTTGGGCTAAGCTGAGGCATCATCTGTAAAATTCGATTTCTAGAGCCTATCGACATATTGCCTTGCCCACACTGGAGGTTTTCCCCACTTGGCATGAGGGGTGATGGGGTAGAGCTGCAGCTTGGAGACTGGACCACCGAGGCAGCTGGAGATGGGTTGGATATAGGACTGAAGTTCTGATGGAACTGCATGGGTGATCTCACAGGGACTTCAGCTTGGCTGTACTGTCCCACTTGACTTTGAAGAGATAGCTTGGTGGCAGCATTTGAGTACTGCATTACATGTTGTGAGGGGTGCTGTTGCTGCTGCCCCTGCTGCCCACCCTGGGGCATCTTAGACTGCTCAAAACTTTTTATTGGCTGAGTCTGAAAGCTGTAATTAGATTGAGTCCCATATCCCTGTGAATTAGAACCTACAGCATGGCTTTCATACTGTGAACCAGAATTCACACTGTAACTGCCATCATAGTTCTGCCCAGACTGCCCAAAACGCTGTGGGGAAGGGAAAGAGGAAGAGGAAGAAGCAGGGGGTTGATAGTGCTGGCTGAATTGACCCACTCGTAACTGGTACCCAGAAGCAGAGGAAGGCAGGGCAGATGGACGCTGCATTGGCTGCAAGTGGGAGGCACTAGATGCAGGCTGGCTGGATGCCTGTGGTAAAGGCTGATGGGATTGATAGAGCTGTTGTCTCAGCTGTTGCACCTGCTGCTGCTGGCTGGAAGCCTGCTGCTGATACTGGGCACTCCCTGGAGAGAAAGGACCTGTATAATCCTGCTGATAGTGAGATACACCCCCAAGGGCTGAATGCTGTGTTTGGAACTGGCCCACATGTCCCTCGCTCCCGTACTGGCTCCCAAAGTTGCTTCCTTGGGGTGGCCCGTAGCTCTGCACTGGTCCAGACGGCCTGCGCTGAGGTGGCTGCTGCCCGCCTGCTGCCACTGCATCCTTGTTGGAGGCCATGTAGTAAAACTCTCCTGCTTCTTTTCTAAAACCTTGGTAGCTCTGGTGCCCAGAGCTCTCACCAGCCATTGCTGCAGATGCTGCTGTTGCTCCCCGGCGCCCACTGCCAGCACCTCCTCCAAAGCTCTGGAACATCTGGGCCTGCTGGCGGGGGCTAAATTCTTCTAGCCGGGATGACCCGTGCACTTCCTGTGGGTAGCTCTGCTGGTTTCCGTGGTAACTGCTTTGCTCCCGAAAGGACTGCATGCTGTTCAGCACCAGAGTGACCCCTCGATAGCCCTCCTGGAAAAAAAGGAAAAAAAAGTTAGCAAATTCACGTCTCCCAGTCATATCATCAGTAAAATTAAACTACAGTATTTAGCAGTAATTCAAATTTAACACCTCTCCTACCATGCAGCTCTATCAATGCTTAACACCTTAGCCACCCCTGGTAACTGAGGAAATAGGATTCCCATTTGTGTTGAGAAGTCAAAGGTGTTCATCACTCCCTACCCAGTTACAGCAGCATTCCAACATTAATGCATTTTATAAAGGCTCCTCCCAACTATCAGCAATTGGGTTGTGTCCCCCAGAAGGACTAAACGTTTCGCTAAACCAATTCAAGTGGGAGAACGACTCCTACTTCAGTAACACTGACTCCCACTCCTAAATTATCCCCTACAGGCCTGGAGATGCTCAGAGTGGAATAACTGTATTTTGTTACTACTGTGGGAGTCTGAACTAATGGCAAAAATTATATAAATTATCAAGACCTATAGTAAGAAAAAATATCCAGAGACCCAGAAGCCTCTCTCCAAACATCTTCCATTAGAAGTCAGTTCAGATGTAAATGAGACAAGATCAAAGAGGGCCCTAAAATCAAAATTATCTGGGAAACTGCAGAGGGACAGTCAACAACTCACCCAAATACATCTCTGTTCACTATACCCAAGCATCCCTATGACGACACATGGATGAGAAGCAGCATTCCAAGAAAGTAACTGTATTCCCCCACCTAGACTCCCAACCAAAGCTTGCTTAGTTCTAATAGATGGAAAAAAGTCACGTCCAGGTAGACTGCCACAGCTATCCACCTCTACTTAAGCAGCAGCCTACAGCTTCACCCCATACCAAGAAAAAGATGGTTTATATTGGCTTGGATAAAGTTAATGGAGACCATTTTTTTAAAAAGCCAAAAATATACATCTTAAATACCTGGTATAAACCACCTATATTCACATCACCATCCCATGAAGTTAAATTTCAAAGAAGTTTCCCTATATATATATCTCAATATTCATGTCTCAGTCCTTGAGAAGGAGTCATGAGATCTAACTGCAGAACTGGTATGGAATTCAGCCTTATATTTCAGCAGAAGCCTGACATTTGTTGCTAGCTGAACAAGTTTGTGTGCATTGTCCTTTTCCCTTTTCAGAATTAAAAATGAACGTGCAATCTACATAAGGGCCTACTGCTTCTGACATCCCAGCTACCCTCCACCAGTGCACAAATGGGGGAGGCAACATGGAGACAAACTTATCGAACCCATCCTCAGGCTTAGAGTAAGGCACACAGATACAAAGGAAATGAAGGGCATGTCTACACTACAAAATTTAAATGATTTAAGTTGGGTCAACATACAGGCACTGCAGTAATTAAATCAGCTATTTGTGTCCACATTATGCTCCTTCTGTCAGTGGTGCACGTCCTCCCCATGAGCACTTGTACTGAGTTGAGTGGGGCATTGTGGGGCTCTGTCCATCAGCCTGAATCTCCGGCCATCAAAGGCAGCAACAGGTGATGTAAGCAATGCAGTGTCTATATGAACACTACGTCAACTAATTACACCTCTACCCCAATATAACGCGACCCGATAACAACACGAATTTGGATATAACGCGGTAAAGCAGTGCTCGGGGGACGGGGGTGGCACGGCGGCTATGCACTCCAGCAGATCAAAGCAAGTTCAATATCATGCGGTTTCACCTATAACGCAGTAAGATTTTTTGGCTCCTGAGGACAGCATTATATCGGGGTAGAGGTGTAAATCGACCTAAGTGCTACACCTCTCGCAAAGGTGAAGCTTGGCGTAGCTGGCAAGTTAAATCAGCGGGAGGAACTTTGTAGTATAGATGCTTACACAATTAGGTTGACTATCTTACATCAACCTAACTCTTTAGTGTAGACCAAGCCTGAGAAACAGGACAAGAAAAACACAAGTATAAAGTGGTGTCTCCAGGCTATGGATGGAGAAATTAAAGACACACCTATTGTAACAGATAGCTGTTATGCAGCTACCCTCTGGGCTCCACAATCAGAAATACTCCCACACTTCAGTTTTTGACTCTACCTCAAGTCTTTCCTTTTGTATCCACTTTTCAAAAGATGACCTCCTTCACACTCCTCACAAGACCATACTTTTCCAGACTCATTCTAAAACATCATTTAAAACAGGTTTACCCCATAAACATTTTTAAAAAAAAAAAGTCTCAGAAGCCTTTTCTACACTAAAGAAGTTTTGCAAAACTTTCCCACCATTCCTAACACCTGTTCAACTCCAACAGTATCAGTAGCATTAGGAGCTCTAGTGTAGTCAGGACGTGTTAAGCCTTACGGTATTTCATCTATTGCTTCTTTTAAAGGCTGAGTCTTCTAAGGCTGGTTTACACCTAAAATTTGATTGATCTAGCTATGTCGCTCAGGGCTATGAAAAATTTTGCACATAGTTAGGTCAATCTAACCTCCACTTGTGGCTGCAGCTAGGTCAATGAAGATCTACTACAGCAATGGAAAAATCCCTTCCATCGCTGCAGCAAGTGTCTATATTATAGCACTACAGAGGCCTAGCTGCAGTGCTGTAGCTGTGCCACTGCAGTATCTGTAGCGTAGACATACTTTTAGCGTTCCAAAAATCCAGCACTTACTCAGATTGCTCTGAAATTTGGTGCACCTCTCAGGAGTGCAGGGTAGGGTTAGTGAGCCAACTTTGGGGCATTTAAGCAAGGGTTTCCTGAGATACAGGTTCCCCATCCCCAAGAAAACCGCCAGCATCTCTTGAGATTGACAGATTCTACCAATGGTTTTTGCACAGACCTAGGGATAAAAACATAGCTCTAATCATGACCAAAATGGTCTCAATTGCTCACACTTACCCCAATTTGTGCATAATACCCACTAACACTTTGAGGAACCAAAATTGAAAACAGTATTCGAAAAATAGTTTTGCTCTCTAGACATGCCCGTGCCTAATGTTCATGAGCCAAACAAATTACACTGCACACATGCAGACAAAGTGTCCAAGAAGGTTACTACCCAGCTACAACTCATAGAATTTGTGTGGCTCAAGGGCCATTGAACTGAGCAACAGGCAGGCATGTAGGCTGGAACCCAAGCGTTGGCAGAAAGCTGAAAATAAACAAGTATATTGCTACAATCTGCCTCTGTCAAAGGGGTTTTTGTTTTGGGGAAATGTAAAAGACAGTTACCTTTTCCGTAACTGGTGTTCTTTGAGATGTGTTGCTCATGTCCATTCCATATTAGGTGTGTGTGCTTGCCACATGTACCAGTGCCGGAAGTTTTTCCCTCAGCAGTATCCATAGGGGACCAGCTCTGGCGCCCCTAAGATCGTGCCTGCATGGCATGGTATAAGGGGCACCACTGGCCCCCCGCCCACCCTCAGTTCCTTCTTGTCGGAAATTCTAACAGTGGGTAAGGAGGGCGGGTCATGGAATGGGTATAAGCAATACATCTAGAAAACCACCAGTTACGGAAAAGGTAACGGTCTTTTCTTCTTCGAGTGCTTGCTCATGTCCATTTTATATTAGGTGACTCCAAAGCAGTACCCCTGGAGGTGGGTAGGAGTTCACAGACATGTAGACTGCAACACAGCTCTGCCAAACCCAGCATCGTCCCTGGACTGCTGAGTGATGGCATAATGAGCGGTAAACATGTGCACAGAGGCCCACATTGTGGCTCTACAGATGTCCTGGATAGAGATGTGCGCCAGGAAGGCCACCAAAGAAGTCCACACGACGAGAGCATAGGCGCTGACAATTGGTGGTGGTGGAACCCCCGCCAGGCCCTAACAGGTCCTTATTCACAAGGTGATCCAACTGGAAATCTTCTGCGAGGACACCAGGTGACCCTTCATCCTATCCGCTGTAGCGATGAAAAGTTGAGATGATTTACGGAAAGGCTTGGTACATTCTAAGTAAAAAGCCATGGCCTTCCGGACATCAAGGGCATGAAGATCCCTCTCTTCACTGGTCTTGTGCGGTTTGGGACAGAACACTGGGAGGAAGATGTCCTGGTTCATATGGAAGTTGGAGACTACCTTTGGCAGGAAGGCTGGGTGGGGCCGCAACTGAACCTTATCTCTGTAGATGACTGTGTACGGTGGTTCTGAGGTCAAGGCTTTAAATTTCCAAGACCTGTTTTGCCGACATCACCGCCACCAGGAATGTGACCTTCCGTGACAGATGGAAAAGGGAGCAGGACCCCAGCAGTTAAAAGGGCGGGCCCATGAGCCTACAGAAGACCAAGTTAAGATCCCACTGCAGGATGAAAGCCTGCACCTGCGGGAAGAGTCTCTCCAGTCCTCTCAAGAATCTGACCGTCATGTCACGGGAGAACACCGTCTGTCCTTGGATTGGCAGATGAAAAGCAGAGTTGACCACAAGATGCACTCTAATGGAAGAGTGTGCCAGGCCCTCATTCCTCAAATGGAGCAGGTAGTCCAGGACAGCCTGTATGTAGGAACGTGAGGGGGAGATGCCCCGTTCGGATGCCCAGTAGAAAAACCTTGTCCACTTGGCCAGGTAAGTCAGTCTAGTTGACGGCTTCCTACTTTCCAGGAGGACCTGTTGGAATCCTTCCAAACAGGTCCACTCTGCCGGGTTCAGCCACACAGCATCCCTGCTGAGAGGTAGAGGGACCCAAGATTGGGGTGTAAGAGCCGACCGTGGCCCTGTGACAGCAGGTCTGGTCGATTGGGTGGGGGCAAGGGAGGGGCCGCTGACAGGCTCATGAGTGCACCAAACCAATGCTGGCGAGGCCACGCCGGGGCGATCATGATAACCTTTGCCAGGACCCTGCTGATGACTGGAATCAGAGGGAAGGCGTACATCAGGCTCCCTGACCACGAGAGGAGAAAGGCATCAAGAGGGAGTCCTTGCTCAGACCCTGTCAAGGACAAAACTGGTAGCATTTCCTGTTCTGTCTGGTAGCGAACAGATCCATTTGGGGAATTCCCCACCTTTGGAAGATCATGCAGGCTCCCTCTGTATGGAGCGACCACTCGTGGTGAAAGCTGAGCTGGTCTGCCAGTGTATTCCTGACGCCGGGAAGGTGACAGCTTCCAGCTTCCAGGTGTACTGCATCAACCACGAAAAAGTCCCACAGACGGAGCACCTCCTGATAGAGAGCCGACAAGCGCATTTCCCCTTGCCTGTTAATGTAGAACATCGAGGCTGTGTTGTCCATCAGCACTCGTACCACCTTGCCTGACAGGTGGGGCAAGAAGACTCCACACGTCAGCTGGACTGCTCAGAGCTCTCTGACATTTATATGTAACCGCGCCTCTTCCGGGGACCACATCTCAAGTCTGAAGGTGGCTGAGATGTGCCCCTCAGCCCAGGAATCCGACACCAACTCCATGGAGTGAGGAGGGTTGTCAAATGGAATCCCTTCTAGGGCTGTCCTGCGGTCAATCTACCATGGCAGTGAGGTAAGTATTGCCGGGGGAATGGCAACGATCTTTTCCAAAGGGTCTTGGGACTACGAATAGACCATCGCCAGCCATTGTTGCAGGGGCCACAGCCTGGCATGGAGGACCATGTAAGTAAATGCTGCCATGTGGCCCAGCAGACAAAGGCAGACCTTGGCTGTAGTCAGAGGGAACAAGGAGACTTCCGCAATGATGTTCGCTATCGTGTGGAACCTTTCCAGCTGCAGGAACGCTCTGACGCAGGTAGAGTCGAGGACCGCTCCATTGAATTCTATCCTCTGCACTGGCAAGAACGTCAACTTTTTGTCATTCCCAGCAGGCCCAGACGACAGCACGTGGCTTGAAGTACCACGACATCCCTTCAAACTTGAGACCTGGAGCCACTCTTGACGAGCCAGTCATCCAGGTACAGGTAGATCTGGATACCTCAGTGCCTGAGGTAAGCCACCACCACCGACATGCACTTGGTAAACACCCTCAGTGATGTCGTCAGGCCGAACAGGAGGATGGTAAATTGATAGTGGTGGGGCCTCACCATAAACCAGAGGAAGCGTCTGTGTCCTTGAAAGATTGCTATGTGGAAGTATACGTCCTTCAAATCGAGCGCAGCATACTAGTCTCCCGGATCCAGAGAGGGGATAATAGAAGCCAGAGAGACCACGTGGAACTTTAGCTTCTGTAGGTACTTGTTGAGGTCTCCATAGGCGCGGATTCTGTGGGTGCCGCAGGGCTGGAGTGGTGCAGGGGCGGGGGCGAGCACACACAGGGCAGAGGGGAAGTCGGCGCCTATGGAGGTCTTGCAGGTCCAGGATAGACCGTAGACCGCCCTTGGCCTTTGGGATTAAAAAGTACCGGGAATAGAACCCCTTGTTGTTGTACTCGAGAGGAACTTCTTCCACTACACCCAGCTGTAGTAATCCCTTTAACTTCTGCACGAAGAGATTCTCGTGAGAGGGATCCCTGAAGAGGGACAGGGAAGGCAGGTGGGAAGGGGGGGGGGGAGGTAGAAAGGAACTGGAGGGTATAGCCCCATTCCACTGTGCTGATGACCCAGAGATCCAAAGTTATAGCGGTCCACACTGGGAGGAAAGGGGAAAGGCAGTCAGAGAACACTAGGAAAGATGGATCCGGGTAGGTCGCCCTCGGGCACATCCTCAAAACAACTGTTTGGCCCCCTGCTTATTACGGGTCAAGCCCGACTGGGCCGAAGGTAGACATGGCTGAGGCGGCACTTGTAACCCTTGGCTCCTTTATGGGGCTGGTCCTGCTGAGGCTGGCTTCCCTTGCCCTGAGGCTACTGCAGTATGAATTGCTTACGCGCCGGGGCTGGGACGTAGAGACCAGGGTTTTCAGGATGGTGCGGGAGTCCTTGAGGCCATGCAAGCAACTTGCTCTCTGTTTGCTCCGCAAATAGGGCCTCGCCGAAGGGCAGGTCCTGCAATGACTGCTGGGCCTCGATGGACAACACAGAGAGGAGCAGCCAGCAGGCTTGCCTCATGGAGATAGCGGAAGCCATGGTGCAGGCAGCAGCATCAGCAGCATCCAACGATGCCTGGAGGGCCATCCTCACTGCAGTCGTGCCCTCATCGAGGATTGCTCGGAACTTCTTTTTGGAAGCCTCAGGGCTTCCTACTTCCAAAGCCTTTTTGGAAGCCTTCGAACTTGGCCATGGCTTGCCACGTATTGAAGTCATATCGGCTAAGTAGGGCTTGGCGGTTGGCCACTCTCAGCTGAAGGCTGGAAGACGAATAAACCTTACATCCAAAGAGATCCAGCCTCCTTGAGTCTTTATTTTTGGTGGTGGTCCCGGGTTGTCCTTTCCTCTCCTTGTGGTTAACTGCCTCAACCACAAGGGAATTAGGGGCTGGGTGGGAATATAAGTACTTGTGCCCATTGGTCAGCAGGAAGTACTTGCATTCAGCCCTTTTAAAGATAGGAGCCAGAGAAGAGGGGGTCTGATTTTGGAAACCCCTTTATGAAGGGGTAGAGCCATCCTGGCATGAGCCAAGGAGCAGAGGACTTCAAACAGAGAGTCCGAGGGCTCTTCCAATTCCTCTGCCTGAAGCCCCAGGTTAGAAACAACCCACTTCAAAAGTTCCTGGTGCGCTTTGGCATCATCCTAAGGAACTGGGTGAGGGGGCCCTGTGACAGCCTCGTCTGGCGACAACAAGGACAATGACGCAGGAACCTCCACGTCCTTTGGTGGTCCCGCAGCTTGCTCCCGTAGGAACTGTTGGACCTGTGGGGTCTTACCCCCACAAAGCCTCGAGCAGTGGAGGGGGACGGTGGCCTCTCTGAGGCTCCCAACATCAATCAGGCAGCCTGGGAAGGTTGGGTGAACCCCCAAGGGTTCCATGGATACCATGGTGTTGGTCACTGCACTTGGGGCCATGGGACAGGTTTCGGTGCTGATAATGTAGTTGGGGCCACCAGTACCGAGGCTTGTCCCGCAGGCAGGGAACCTCGCTCCAAGCCAGAGCTACCAGCAGAGCGGTCAGTAATGGCGACCAGGATTGGGCTAAGAGGTGGCTGTTCTCCAACGGGTGCCGGTCACTGCATCCCAAAATTGACCTGTCCAAGCGCGACTGTCTTGGTCGGGCTCTTGGGGACCAAGGGCATTTGGCGGATCTGCGTCGGATACCTGGCGATCAACGCCTCACGCTACTCAACTGGTACCGGGAGCTATGGGCCAGTTGCTGAGAGGATTGTCCTGAGTATGGTGACCTCCTTCTTGGAGACAGGTGATGACGGCCCAGCGATCGGCGGTCTCTGGTGTCTGATAGGTACCAAGCCCTTGGAGACGATTGGGGCCGGTGGCATGTGCCTCAGAGGGACTATGCCAATCTACTGGCGAGGTACACCCCAAGTCCCTCGATTGGTGCCCCCGGTGTGGGGACCGAAGAGGGCTCCGCTTAGCCTCCCTCTCCAGTCCTGAGGCATGGGAGCTGCAGGCGGGCGAATGCTGGCGGGACGTCCCTCTCGATGGGGATCGGTAACGCTGAGGCGGGGACACATGCATAAGTCCCAACACAGGTTTGCCCAAGACCGCGGTACCGCGGGAGCCAGTGTGGGCAGTACTGGGAGCGTCAGGAGCTCTTAAGCCATCTGAAAGTTTTTCCCCTAGCAGCACCCTATGGGTCAGCTGTAGAACCCCCTAGAGTGGCACCTCCATGGCACTCAATATATGACCCTGCCGGCCTGGCACCGCCTCAGTTCCTTCTTGCCAGTTACTCCGACAGAGGGGAAGGTGGGCGGGTTTGGAAGAACAACACATCTTGAAGAACAACAGTTACGAGAAGATGAGTAACTGTTTTCTTCTTTCAGTGATTGCTCATATTGATTCCAATTAGGTGACTCCCAAGCCTTACCTAGGCAGTGGAGTTGGAGATATGGAATCGCTGACTGGAGCACCGCTCTGCCGAAAGCTGCATCATCTCTGGCCTGCTGGATGATGTTGTTATGAGAGGTGAACATATGTACTGAGGACCAAGTTGCTGCCCTGCAGATTTCTTGTATCGGGTCCTGGACGAGAAATACTGATGATGAGGCCAGAGCCCTCATGGAGTGTGCCCTAAGAGCCAGGGTTGGTATTTTGGCCAGCTCGTAGCATGTGACATGATCCAGGAAGATATTCCTTGAGATTAGACCAGGAGTCCTTTCATCCAGTCTGCTACCGCTATGAACAACTAGTTCGAATTCCTGAACAGCTTAGTGTGCTCGATGTAAAAAGCTAGTGGTCGACGAACATCGAGGGAGTGCAGCCTCTACTTACGGCTACTGGCATGAGGCTTAGGGTAAAAATAGGCAGGAAAATGTCCTGACTAGTGTGGAAGTGTGACACAACCTTAGGAAGAAAGGCCGGGTGAGGTCTGAGTTGCACCTTATCACTGTGAAAAACCGTATAAGGAGGGTCTGAGATAAGGGCCTGTCGCAGGGTGATGACCTGCTCCAGCCCTGACAGGGTTGGAATCAGCCCTGGGAGAGGGCTGGCAGGCTGGGAGCTGCTAAGCTGGGCTGATTGGGAAGTGGCTGCAGCTGGGCCATGTCCCAGTCAAGCCACAGCTGGCCTGTATAAAGAGGCTGTGAACCAGGAGCTCAGAAGTCTCTCTCTAGCTGTAGAGGGAGATGGGCCTGGCTGCGGGGAGCTAGAGACAGGGTACCTGAGTGGAGCAGGGCTGGGGAAAGGCAGAGGAGCTGGGGAGCTCCAGCCTAGAAAGCCCCAGCCTGCGGCCTAGCATCGGGCTAATAGGTACTGGGGGTTGCAGAGGGCAGCCCAGGGGTAAGCAAAGGCAGCAGGTCCAAACCCAACCTTGCCAGTGATGAGTAGGCTGATACTGCAGTCTGCCCCAGGGCGCGGGGGCTAGACAATGACTGGCAGTAGCCGTATACTGAGGCGAGGTGGGGATAGTAGGTGGGGGTTCCCCGGGGAGGGGAGACCCTAAGACTGAGGGGTTACTGCCAGGGGGCAGCACCCCAGCTAAAAGGGCACCGGGGTCCAGGGAGGGACACGGGGGCCAGAGGACAAGCGGATCACCGGCCTGAAAAGGGCGCTCCGGAGCTGGAACGAGCTAATTCCCAGAAGGTGCCGCAGGGGTGAGTCCGCACCTCTACAGGGCCTTTAACACAGACACCCTCCTTGCAAATGTAATGGAAACCAGAAAGGCTACCTTCCCCGACAGATACAGAAGGGAGCAAGTCGTCAGCAGTTCAAATGGGGGCCCCATTAGCCTGGAAGGACAAGGTTAAGGTCCCATGCAGGGACAGACTGTCTGATACGGGGATGCAGCCGTTCCAGACCCTTGAGGAAGCGACCAACCATAGGGTTGGCAAAGACGGAGCGACCAGACGCTTCCAGGTGGAAAGACAAGATAGTAGCAAGGTGTACACCTTTATGGAGGACACTGCCAGGCCTTGCTGTTTCAGGTGCAGAAGGTACTCCAAGATGAGAGGTACAGGTGCCTGAAGAGGGGGTGTACAACACTGGTCATACCAACAAGTAAATCTTTTCCACTTTGCCAGATATATGGCTCTACTGGAGGGCTTTCTGCTGCTGAGTAGGACCTCCCTTACCAGTTCTGAGCACAGAAGCTCCATGGAGTTTAGCAGCTTCCAAGCCGTGAGGTGGAGGGACTGCAGACTGGGGTGATGAAAGCGGCCATGGTCCTGAGTGAGGAGGTCAGGGAGGAGAGGCAACGTGACCAGGGCATCCACTGACAGTTCTAGGAGTGTGGTGTACCAGTGTTGTCGAGACCATGCTAGTGCCACCAGAATTATCTCTGCCCCATTCCTGTGGACTTTGAGTAGGACCTTGTGCACAAGAAGGAATGGGGAAAAAGGCGTAGGGTAGATGGCCTCCCCAGGGTAGCAGCAACGCATCCATGATTGATCCTGGGCTGTGTCTCTGGAAGGAGCAGAACATTGGGCACTTCCTGTTGCTCTGGGTGGCAAACAGATCAACCTGGGGAAACCCCCACCTTTGGAAGACAAGGTGTATGACATCTGGCTGGATGGACCATTCGTGATTGCAGAAGGACCTTCCGCCAGTGCATTCTGAACTCCTGGTAGATAGGATGCTTTCAAGTGAATGGAATGGGCTATGCAGAACTCCCACAGCTGGAGGGCTTCCCAACACAGACGAGAGGACCGGGCTCCACCCTGCTTGTTGATGTAAAACATGGCAGTGGTGTTGTCCGTCAGAACTGCTATCCACTGACCTTGTAGTCAGGCCTGAAAGATCTGACATGCTAGTCACACTGCCCTCAGCTCCTGGATGTTGATATGAAAGGAGAGCTCATCCTGTGACCAAAGGCCCAGCGTCTGGAGGTCTCCCAAATGTGCACCTCATCCCAGAGCTGACGTATCCGTTACCAGGGACAAGGAGGGCTGAGGGCTGTTGAAGGGGACTCTTTCACATACAGTCCGAGGGTTGAGCCACCACTGAAGGGACTTGAGCACCTGTCCTGGCATTGTGGCCATTGAATTCAGGCTGTTGTGTCCCAGGCAGTAGGCTGAAGCGAGCCAAGCCTGTAGAGGCCTGAGCCTCAGTCTGGAGTGCTGGTTCACATAAGGGCAGGCTGCCATGTGGCCGAGGACTCAGGCATACCCATGCAGAAGTGGTCAGATATTGCTGGAGGCCTTGAACAGTATCTGTGATGGCTTGGAATCAGGGCTCTGGCAAAAGTGCCCTTGCCTGAGTCAAGTCCAACACAGACCCGATGAATTCTATTCTTTGGGTCGGTTCCAAGGTTGACTTCCTTGAGTTGAGGAGAAGATCTAGTCTCTCAAATGTGGACCTGACCAATTGAATTTGAGACTCCACCTGCCCCCCCCCCGGTGTGGCCCCTGAGCAGCCAGTCGTTGAGGTAGGGGTACACCTACACCTGCCTCCAATGGAGGAAAGCAGCCACAAATGACATGCACTTGGTGAACACTTGGGGGGCTGTTGAGAGGCCAAATGAAAAGACTGTGAATTGATAATGTTTGTGGTTGACCATGAGGAGTAGGAATCACTTGTGTGCAGGTTGAATAGCTCCATGGAAGTCCGTGCTTTTCATGTTGAGGGCAGCGTATCAGTCTCAGATCCAGAGAAGGGATAATTGTGCCCAGGGAGACCATGTGGAACTTCAATTTTACCATGAACTTGTTGAGTCCTCGCAGATCTAGAATGGGTCCGAGACCCTTCCCCTCCCCCCCCCCCCGGCTTGGTTTTGGGGATTAGGAAGTATCTGGAATAGAATCCCTTGCCCCTGAGGAACCTCCTCCACCACTTCCATGGCAAGGAGTGCCTGCACCTCCTGGATAAGGAGTTGCTTGTGAGAAGAGTCCCTGAAAAAGGATGGGAAAGGGGGGTGGGACAGAGGGCAGGAGCAGAACTGGAGATAATATCCCACTTCTACCATACAGAGAACCCAGCGGTCTGAAGTTATTTGGGACCAAGCATGGTAGAAGTGGGACAGATGATTCAAGAAAGATGGGGAACGATCCGGAATTGAGGTTGGTGCGCCGTCCTCGGGCACACCTTCAAAAGGACTCCTTGGAACAGCTCCTTAAACTTATAGCTTCAACTCCTTGAACTCGATGCTCATCTACTCAGAATTGTGTGCTTCCCCCTGTAGAAGACACTGGCCCAAATAAATCTAGGTGCTTGGCGTCCTTTGACTTAGGCGCTGAGGCTTGTTGTTCCTGCCTCTCCATCTTGTTTACTGCGGCCACCACCAATGAGCAACGCTGCGGGTGTGTGAAGAGGTATTCTTATCCCTCTGATGAGATAAAATACTTCCTTTCCACACCCTTTGCGGTCTTAGTATTGGCCTGTATAGTCTTGATGAGAGGTAGAGCCACACTCGACAGGCCTTCCGGGGCCAGGATGTCGACCACTGGGTCCTCTGACTCCATCACTTCCTCAGCCTGCAAGCCCATATTTCGTGCCACCCTGCGAAGGAGGTCCTGGTGGCACAGCTCTGTATGGTGGGCGGTCCAGAGATGGAGGTGCCTGCAACTGCCTCATCCGGGGAGGATGACGAGGAGGCTAATGGGGGAACAGGGTTCCTGACCCTCTTGGTCTTCAGGGGCCTCCTGTCCCGCCTCTGTTGGGGCCAACCACACGTGGATCAGGGTCAGGAACTCGGGTTGGTTCCAGGGGAGGTCAAGCGACCGGTACCTCCTCGGCACCCCCAGAGATGGGGCGACTGGCTGATGCCTCTGGCGCCCACGGTTCAGAGGGTGCCGAACATGAATCTTTGGATTGGGTGCCCTGAGCCTCGTGGTACGCCCATGGGGTCTAAAGTGGACACTGAGCTGGTTCCTGCCACTGCGCAGGCCATGGCACTGCCCCCACCTCAAGCCTTCCCCAGCCTGACCGGTGCTGGCCCCACTCTGAGTATCTAGACCCCGTCTCTGAGTCCAAAGACAGGGACCGGGACGGCCAGGGCAGTGCCGAGTGGACCTGGACTGGTGAGAAGTGTTGCGAGGCTGGGGGAGCAGTGTCGAGATTGGGATCTGTGCGGGGACACTGACCGGTGCCGGGATGACCGATGCCAGGAGTGGGACCTGCTGCGCAACGGGGATCAATGCAAGGATAGGCATCACAATTGGGAGCAGCAGTGCTGAGACACAAAGCATCACCAGTTTGTCCCGAGACGGTGCCACACATTGCGGTACCAGAGGCTTGGCGCAAAGGACCAGGGACCGCGGTGCTGTCATGGCGATGAGGTGCCTCACAGCCTCAAAGGTGTCCAGGGTGGATGGCAATTCCACCTCCTTGATTACCTGGCTCAGGGGAGTCCAACAGCACCAGACTCGACTCCTTGTGGAGCCCAAGTCAACGGTGCCGGCTCCAAAGACTTCGGCACTGGGTGCACCTCTCGGGGACATGCCCCATTGGCCAGCTCCAAAGGGGTGGGTCTCTGAGTCTGAGATCCACTCCTCCCCAGCTTATGCCACTTCTGCGTTGGGGAATGGCACCGATTCCAGGTTGATCCCGCCGGTTTTGGCACCGGGGAGCAGCAGTGCCATGGGCATCTCCCAGAGTCCTTCCGTGGTGCCGCTTCTACCACTGCTGCTGGGGCACTGTGCACCAATGAGCTCGGTGCCAGGCTTTGCAGCGCCAATGTAGGTTGCGGTCTGAGTGCCGCCTCCATAAGGCGCTGTTGAGGCGAAAGTCTTGCTCTTTTTTGTTCTGGGGCAAAACCCTTTACAAATCCTGCACTTGTCTGCTTGCTGTACTTTCCCCAGACACTTTAAGCAGGCATTGTGGGGGTCACCCGTTGGGATGGGCTTGTTGCAGAACTTGAACCACTGGGACTTAGGCATGTAAGTCCCGCAAGGAGAATTCAGTTGGGGTAGAGGGTAACTCCCCGGGCCCAACAGCTAGCTAACTACTAACTAACCAAGAACCATAAACAACTACAAAATACAAACAGTCCGAATGGAAGCTAGGGAAACATGGAGAGCTTGCAAAGCAAGATGCCACACTTCCAACGACCATCACTGGCGGTAAGAAGGAACTGAGGAGGCCCCAGGTCAGCAGGGTCATATATTGAGCACTATGAAGGTGCCACTCCAGGAGGCTCCACAGCCCACCCAACGGGTGCTGCTAGGGGAAAAACTTTCCGACAACTGTGCACGTGGTGCGCACACATCTAATTGGAATTGATATGAGCAAACACTTGAAGAATTAGGAGATTTAACGGGAGGAGAGGTAGCACTCAGGTCAGGGGAGACCTGTCCCGTCCCACATTCTCCCCTCTTGTGTATGCACCAGGATCCATGAGAGCCCTGCTTATGGAAGGAAGTTTTAGCCCCTCTCCTTGCCACTACTCTCATGTGAGCTGGGATCTGGGGAGTCCTGTCCCTCAAGGGGCAACTGAGCTCCTCTTCCTGTCCCCCAAGAGGGAGCCAGGATTTGACTGCAGAAAACCAAACACCCTTGCCCCGCCCCTGCCCTGAGGCTCCACCCCAGCTCACTCCACCCCCACCCCCACCCCATCATTCACTCTCCCACACCCTCACTCACTTTCACCAGGCTGGGGCAGGGGATTGGGGTGCAGGAGGGAGTTCAGGGTGCAGGCTCTGGGCAGCGCTTACTTCACGTGGCTCCCGGAAGCAGCCGGCATGTCCCTGCAGGTGCTGCCCCCGCAGCTCCCACTGGCCACAGTTCCCAGTGCTCAGGGCGGTGGCAGTGCGTGGAGCCTCCTTGGCTGCCCCTGAACCTAGGAGCCAGAGGGACATATCGGCCGCTTAGCGAGCCACGCAGCACCAGGGCAGGCAGAGAGCCTGCCTTAGGCCAGCTGCGCCACCAGATGGACTTTTAACAGCCCGGTCAGCAGTGCTGACCGGCGCCACCAGGGTCCATTTTCAACCAGGCGTTCCAGTCAAAAACCAGACTCCTGGCAACCCTAGCTCTTGCCCACTGGTCGGGGTGGGAGAAGAAATCAAAGCCTCTGTCCCCGTGCATCTGAAAGATCTGCGGGTGTCTGAGAACCTCTTCCTGCATTCCCAGATGTTTGCTGGGATCTGAGGGGACCTCGCCTTTCTGGAGAAGGTCTGAGCTCCTCTCCTTACCCCATGTGCATGTGCCAGAACCTGGAGGGACCCATGCCCCTCTCTGGCCATCATATGACTCTGGAGAGGTCTGATCTCCTCTCCCTTACAAACCCCCCCCCCCCACGTGAGCTGGCATCTGGGGAAGCATTGCTCCTCTGAATGGCTTTGAGTCCATCTTCCTGCCCCCATTTGTGAGATCCCATCTGGAGAATCCCTGCTCCTCAGGGTTGGAAGCTGTGAACAGCATGCACCAAGATCCCACTGCTGAGACTAGGATGAGAGTTGATAACAGGCACGATTGATGCAGATTCTCAAGCACTGGAGTGTGGGGGAGGGGAGGCAGGCTGGCTGGGATATATGGACACCTACTGTGATAAATGGAGCAGTTCATACATCTCAAAGCTATCTTCATGGGGTGTTCTCATTCAGCTAAGAACATCCCATTGAGATGAATTGTCACTTCACACCTCATTGAGCCTCCTATGCTCCAGATCAGTGGTTTTTCAAACTGGGGTACCTATCTATCTCATCGAACTGGAAGGGACCCGAAAGGTCATTGAGTCCAGCCCCCTGCCTTCACTAGCAGGACCAAGTACCGATTTTGCCCCAGATCCCTAAGTGGCCCCCTCAAGGACTAAACTCACAACCCTGGGTTTAGCAGGCCAATGCTCAAACCACTGAGCTCTCTCTCCCCCGCTTATACCCACTCTTGTCTGGGGATACACAAGAAAAATCCTGTAATGACAGACAACATATTTTACTTAATAAGACTTGGGCAATCTAATCAATGTTTATTATCCTTTCAATTAAAACTGCAACCGCATTGGTGTATGTTTCCTTTCTGCTGTGCGACTCAGAATCAGAGGTTTTCAAACTGAGGGGCACACCCCACAAAGGGAGCGTGCAGGAACATTCAGGGGGGCTCATGCTGGCAATGCAAGGTGGGGCTCAGCTCAAGGAAAGAATGCCACCTCCAATTTTCAAACTTCTTAGCTGAGTCCCCCTTGGAGTTACAGTTTTTGGTTGCACCCCACCAACCTGGACAGGCTGGGTGGCCCACTGAGGTGAGTCAGGGAGTGGAGATGGTGTGCTGGGATGGCCCAAGCCACCTGGTGTCACCACTCACCCTCCTGAATACTCCTCCATGACTCCCTAGGGGGGCATGACCCACAGTTTGAAAACCTCTAGAAGCTGTTGCAAAATGGAAGGCAGAAATCTGCACTTGTCACTTCTGCCTATCTCAGATGGGGATATGTGGAAGACTACATTATTTGGAAAGAGATACACAGCCTAAAAAGTTTGAAAACCACTACTCCAGATGGATATATCGAGCCTCTACTAAGTCACTTCACTTCTGTGCTTCAATTTCCACATTTGTACAATGGGAAGAATGTTTCCCTCCTTGGTAAAGTGCTCTAAGATCTACTGATGAAACATGCTATGTAAATACCAACCTCTGTGGCCAGATGAAGATCTCTTAACTGCAACCCTACACAACAACCACTACTTTAATGACCACTAACTCCAAGAACATGTTATAAAAAAACTCCAGGAAATTCATCAAAAAAAATCTTGTTAACTCAGAATTAAGGTTGCCCGGTGGTACCTCCCACCCTTTCAAACAAATTTCACAAAACTAAAATGTCTGAAAACTAGGAAATATAGAATAAAGGTGTACACACCCATGCAATTGTAACTCTGCCCTCTGAGTGATGCCCCAATATGCCCCTAACACACACGCTTGCACTCTGCCTTTGCACTATACTGCACAGGAGCGACTTATATCAGCCTGACACTCTACTCCACAGAAAAATGACCATATCTAACAAACTTTACAACCCCTTCACTCTTATGCACACTATGCCGTCTAACAAACAAGTCACTTACCCATCACTATACTCAGAGTCCATACCTCATATCCCCCATAACTGCTGACACACTTACTGGCAAGACCACCACCTGGTGCCCTGCTGACACAATCCGCAATACTGAAATGAAACACAATGGATCTCATGATACACATGCACCTCTTTCCTTTGATCACACATGTGGGGATCAGAGGGGCTCATACCCCACAAAGAGGCATTAACCCCACAGATTGCCTCATATCACAATCACAGCTTTGCCAAGCTGCTCCAATTAACCGCTCTGCCATTCAGTACAATTACATCAAACACAGTGAATCCTGCTGGAGTGCATGCAGATAATTCCTAGTGGCTATTGGCAGCCCCAGTTAAGGTTGTTTGGGAGTGTACCTTAACTCTTCATTTCCAGGTTTTCACAAGTTTTAGTTTATTCTAGAAGGGCACACAATGCCACCAGGCAAGTTTTGTCAGTAAACAGACTACAGGAGAGAAACAGTGAAAAACTACACACAAGGTAATGTCAAATGAACAAAGCAAACAGAAGTTGGATCTTACCAACAGGACATTAAAAAAAATCAGACTAAAGAGTCTGGTGTCCTTTTAAACAGAATCCTCTGTGCCTCTGCACAAAACCATCCTGCATTTCTCACAGGATTATTTGACTGATCCATACAATTAACAGAATTATGAAACTGAACAGCACTATAATGGTTTTTATTTAGGAATGGGTAAAGATATGTGGGAGAAGTCTTAATCCCATGAATTTGGAGCAGGGACCATCTTTTTCTTTTGTGATTGTTCAGCGCTGAGCACAACTGGTTCTGTTCAGGGCTAGAGTTCCTTTGATTACCCCTGCTGTAGCATCTATTATTTTTGTCAAGTTTCAAATTTCCTGGTCAAGGTCCAGACTGCAGAAACATTTTTCACACCACAATAACAATAAGTAGTAATAAATAAATCAAGTAGTCCAGTCAAAATCATCTGGCGGTCCAGATTTGGCTCGCGGTCTGCCTACTGACTACCTCTGTGCTATGGTAATACAAATTAATAATAATTACTACGTAACAATACTTTAATTGAAACATACAAGAATAACAGGAACAGGTAGTAATATGATACCACTGTTCTTAGACTAAATGCTGTGCTGACAGAGTATAGGCCAAAGGATTTTTTCACAGGTGAATCTTTTAGAGAAGACATGTCCAGGTAGACTGCAGCTATACACCTCTACATAAGTAGAGGCTTATAAATGCCGTATTTTTTTTCCTGCTACAGGGTGGGTTATACTGGCTTGGATAAAACTTAACTAGAACCATTAAAAAAAGCCAAAATATACACCTGGTACAATAATTTATACTCATATCATTACATCTGTTCAGCAGATCCAGCTTTACTTATTACATGAGTCTCAGCTACCACTTCCTTCTCTATTTGCAGGAAGTCAAAAAGGATCACATACCAGTTTCTGACTGCAGACTCCCACACAATCAAATACACTCCCACACAGCTCACATACATCTGCACATCCATTGCCCCAGATCTGCACTCCTGCCCAAATCTGTATCCAGCAGGGGCTCTCAGCCATCCATCCCACGCAAACAAGCTACACCCCTTCTTGATATGAACACCTCTATCAGCAGCCACACATGCCCCTTCCCACCAAATCCACCCTTACTCGCATTCTGACTGCCAGCACACATACATATCTACATCTGTAGTGTTATATACCTACCCTGCCCATTTATCTTTATTCACAGTGAGAGACCAATCCTCAGTACAGCTCTCTAGCCACTGTTAGACATACACCTTCATCCCCAGGTGCATCCAGCCCTGTCAGTACAGGCTCACCATTTGCCATATGTATTTATAGTCCCCAGCATCACACTCATCCAGGGAAATTAAAAGTGACATGACAGACTACCTTCAACGAGTTAACCTCACTTCCCTCCTCTCCTCAATACACTCCCCCAATATCCAGTAGTCAAAATTCAGAGTGGTAGGAACAAAGGAAAAGAAAAGAAAACCACTAACTGTGGTGGGTGATCAGTGAATAATTTATGAAAGCATACTGTCTTTGTTCTCATTATTTGTGCGCAGAGAAGCAACTTGCCCCATTATCAATACTACTAAATTATTTGCTGTGAGATGTAGAGTGACCTAAGCTACTATTTGAACCTGCTCCAAAAGGTAGCCCAGGGGAGTATGGGATATAAGAGCCTAAATGTATCTTAGAGCTCATCTACCCTATGGGTCTGATTTGGTTTACTGAAGTTTATAAACAAACGGTAATACTTATCCTACATACAACATATTAACCCAAGTAGGGCTCCATGTCTGTCATGGAGGTCACAGAAGTCACGGATTCTCTGACTTTCCGTGACCTCCGTGACTTCTGCAGGGGCCAGCTGCTCCAGCTGCTGCTCCAGCGGTCCCCGGAACCTGGTGCCACTGGCCCTGGACGCCCTTTCTCCCCAGAGGCTTCCCCAGCAACGGTCGTGGGGTGGCCAGAAACCCCCAGCAACTGGTGCCGCTGGTCCCGGACGCGCTCCCCCCTCCCACCCACCCTCTGATTTAATCACAGGTATTTTTAGTAAAAGTCAAGGACAAGTCACTTCACAGGCTGTGAATTTTTGTTTATTGCCCATGACCTGTCCGTGACTTTTATTAAAAATACCCATGGCTAAATCATAGCCTTACACATGAGCTCAGATAGATGGAAATACCATGTTTTGACTTTGCCTGTGATCATGGCTGTAATATACAGGATTTAACCATGTTCTAACAATTCTGCTGTGTAGATGAGACTGGCCAACCATCTCTCATTACCTAAGTTAGTCAGCCCTTTTACTGCCAAGGTCAGTATGTGAAAGGATATCCCAAAAGGTACTGTATTTAAGAATCAAAAAAACCACACAAAGCCACACACTTCTCTGCTCTATTTATCAATGACTGCACTAGTATAGGGTAGTTTGCCCAGATTTTCCCAGAATATGTTGATGTAAGCACAGCCCAAAACAGCTGTGCTAAAAATGGTGGTATGGGGATGCTCTGACTTGCATTAGCTGTAAATATGTAAAAGGAGAATTTAAGAGGGAGCATATCAGTCTGGTTACACTTAACACAGCTGTATGTGTAATGTAAGGAAGACTTTTTTTGCATTATTCAACTTTTCTTTAAACTATGGACTCTATGACTGTTGTGACTCATTTGTACAAGAACACAGTAGGCAGCAAGTGAAAAATATATTATTTATGGTGACTTTTCAGTTAATGTTGACTTCAATTATCATCCTTAGAATTAACATCGCCTTTGAATAAATGGCATAGTTCACGGCTAACTGTTACTGATACAGAATATTTGCAGACTCATGGAGACAAGATGCACCGTTCTGTCTGGCTAGGTTTGCAGAATTTGAAACCATAGCTGAGGTGTGAACTGCCCCATTCATGTCAACCTTGTTAATTATTTCACTGCTCAAAATATGAATGAAATTCTACACAGTTTACTCTGTGACTGCTCATTTTGGTGCCACAAGTAGGTGAGTTTGGGAAACATGACCACTTATTTTTTGCACTCAAGTCAAGAAGCAGCTCCAGCTCAAGAATCCCAGCATGGCATCTGAGCCCCACTGAAGAGAAGACAAGACAAAGGACCACAATAGAGCCCACCTGCGTGAGAGGTTTTGTTAGAAAGAATGTAACATTTTGAATGGTAATTGTTTAGTAAAGTAATATTGTTGTAAGCTTGAAATATAACACTTAAAAATATAACACTTAAAAAAATGACTTGTATTCAACTATTTCTTAACATTCAATACTGAAAACACAATTCCTTAAAGTAAGAATACATCTTAAAATACAATTTATTTTCTAAAATATTAGTAGGCCTTTAAGAACACAATGAGGTGGGCAAGGTGATAACTAGTTTCATTTTCCTCTGGGGGTGGGCCTCAGCTTTAAAAAATTAGGGTAACAATGAATTAAAGGATCCAACCAGTACTCTATTGCTACATGTTCCTTTATTACTCACTGTCACCCTGAGCGAATTATACCCAACCTTAGATTTGCCCCCTTGTTTTATTCTGCAAAGGAAGTGTATTGTTCAATGTATACTGTTGATTTTGCATATTAAATGCAATAAGAACATAAGAACGGCCATACTGGGTCAGACCAAAGGTCCATCCAGCACAGTATCCTGTCCTCTGACAGTGGCCAATGGCAGGTGCCCCAAAGGGACTGAACAGACAGGTTATCATCAAGTGATCCACGCCCTGTCACCCAATCCCAGCTTCTGGCAAACAGAGGCTAGGGATACCATTCCTGCCCATCCTGGCTAATAGCCATTGATGGACCTATCTTCCACGAATCTATCTAGGTCCCTTTTGAACCCTGTTATAGTATTGGCCTTCACAACACCTTCTGGCAAGGAGTTCCAGAGGCTGACAGTGCATTGCATGAAAAAAACACTTTCTTGTGTTTGTTTTAAACGTGCTACCTATTAATTTCATTTGGTGGCCCCTTGTTCTTGTATCATGAGAGGGAGTAAATATCACTTCCTTATTTACTTTCTCTATACCACTCAAGATTGTATCCCCCCTTAGTCACCTCTTTTCCAAACTGAAAAGTCCCAGTCTTCTTAATCTCTCCTCATATGGAAGCCATTCTATACCCCTAATCATTTTTGTTGCCCTTTTCTGAACCTTTTCCGATTCCAACATAGCTTTTTTGAGATGGAGCGATCACATCTGCACGCAGTATTCAAGATGCGGGCATGCCATGGATTTATATAGAGGCAATATGATATTTTCTGTCTTATCTATCCATCCCTTTGCTAATGATTCTCAACATTGTTTGCTTTTTTGACTGCTGCTGCACATTGAGTGGATGTTTTCAGAGAACTATCCACAATGACTTCAAGGTCTCTTTCTTGAGTGGTAACAGCTAATTTAGACCCTATCACTGTATATGTATAGTTAGGATTATGTTTTCCAATGTGTATTACTCTGCATTGATCAACATGACATTTCATCTACCATTTTGTTGCCCAGTCACCCAGTTTTGTGAGATCCTTTTGTAGCTCTTCACAGTCTGCCTGAGACTTAACTATCTTGAGTAGTTTTGTATCATCTGCAAATTTTGCCACCTCATTGTTTATGAATATGTCGAATAAGACTGGGCCCAGTACAGATCCCTGGGGAACACCACTATTTCTCTCTCTCCATTCTGAAAACTGCCCCCCATTTATTCCTACCCTTTGTTACCTATCTTTTAGCCAGTTACCAATCCATGAGAGAACCTTGTCTCTTATCCCAATGAAAGGAACCGAGTACAAGCATACATTAGGGACAGAATTCTATCAGTTCTCTCACAGTGATATGTTAGAGAGAAAAAAGTATATTAACTGCAATGATTGACCTGTAATATGTCTATTGATTCTGGGTTTATGTAAGCCTATGCAGATTTTGCAAATTTATACCTGTAACCATATTAGTTGTCAGTGACTCTCAATCCATGAGATGAAGACCACCAGCAGTCCATAGTCAAGTTTATGGTGGTCCACCCAATTGGTTGGCTGAAAATCATTTACACTAATCTTTAAAATATGATGATCACTGCTACTTTATTAAAAGAATGTGTGCAAATCAACCAGTCTCAGTTCCCTCGCAACTCTAAGTCCATATTGCTGAGACCTCCAACAAGCTGAACTATAGGGTACCTTGTGGGATTCACATGAATGACAACATCTCAAAGAACCAGTTTACGAGAGAGTAAACTGTTCTCTGTCCTTGGGTATCAGTGTGGATCCCACTGTAGATGACTGGCAAGCAATAAGAGTTATAGCTATATCAAAAGGATTGAATTACCACTCTCCTAAGCTTAGCATCTATCCTGGCTACCCTGTCAAGTGCATAGTTAGCAGGTTGCTTCATGTAACTGCCTTGCATATTTCAAAGACTGGCACATTTCTGAAGCAGGCCGAAGATTAGGCCTGTGCCCTGGGGAAGTGTGCCTTGACATTCGGAGGGAGAGTCTCAACAGCCAGCTGATAGCAGTAATCCACTATATTTCCACACAGCAAGAGATTCTCTACAATGAGGTAATTTGACCTTTTAATATGCCTAATATGACCACAAATAGGTGGGAAGAGAGCCTAAAAAGCTCTTAACAGGCCTAAGGAAGGCTCCAGAGTATGGAGCTTGTCTTCTCCCAGCACTGAGTGCAGCTTTGAGATGAATACTATCAGGGTAATAGACTGGTTCAGGTGGAATTCTGAGACCACCTTAGGGTGGAATTTAAGGTGTGGTTTCCATCACTACTTTGTCTCAGTGAAAATATGTATAAGGCAGCCCAGCCAGAAGAGCTTGGAGTGAAGTGACCCTCCATGCTGATCCGATGGTAAGGTAATGTATTGAGCACTCAGACAACAATTTTAGAAGAGGCTCCATAAGCTTGAGAAGGACACGGAGGTACCATGAGAGTTGGATCTCTGACTGGAAGGTAAGTGTGAAGAAGGCTCTTGAAGAATTCTGATACTGTGAAGTATGAGAATACAGTGCAACTGTGCTAGTGTGACATAATATTGCAGTGAGGGCTCTAAAAGAGGTAAACGCTAGTCCTGCATGTTGCAGGAGGAGGATATAGTCCAGGAACTTTGGTATTGGGGCCTCCACTGGATTAATACTCCAAGTTCCCTAAATCAAGAATCTTTTCAGTTTTGAGGAGTATGTTTTCCTGCTGGAAGGTTTTCTGCTCTGTATAAGAACTTCCTGAACCTAGAGGGAGCAGTCAGTTGCTGTTGCTCAACCAGCCAACATCAAGGCTGTCAGATGCAATAACTGTGGGTCCAGGTGAAGCATTTTACCGTGGTTCTGGGATGTTATTTCCAGTAAGCTGGAAGATGTATGGCAGGCCACTCAGACATCTGCAGCAGATCAAATAGCCCCATACTGGCCAAGCCAGTTTTGGCTATCATGCTGACTGAGGTCTTGTCCCATCTGATTTTGACTAGTATCTCAACACTCAGAGGAACAAACGGTACAGCACACAGGAGGCCTCAAGACCATCAAAGGAGGAAGGCATCTGACAGGGAACTTGGGCTCACTCCTCCTCTGGAACCTAAGTTCTGGCACTTGGTGTTGGCAAACAAGTCTACGGTGGGAGTCTCCCACATTTCTGCTTAGAAAGTCTGTTCAGTCGTTGCTGACTCCTGGAAGGTGTACAGCTATTGGAGTCTGCCCACGTTGATGACACCATTCCCAGAACATGATAGAAGGGTCTAATAGAAAGCCTGCAAGGCTATTTATATAGTGCATCACCAATGTCCTGTCTATCAGGATTTGGACTGTGATGATGCAGATCCCAATGCTAATGTCAGTGCTAGTTCTTCCTTGGTACCCACTTCTCCATGGTGTACAGTCACCTGTCTGCTCAATGGGGTACGAGAGGACATGGGCCTTGTTCATTAGGATGACTTTGGAGCTCTCTTTCTTTGGGTTTGACGAGATTTTCATGGACTGTTCCAGAAACTGGAGCTTCAGCCTCACATCTTGCAACTTACGATTCCTCGCAGAGAATAAGCATACCAAACATCTGCTCTGAACATGGGATTGTCCCAGACAGAAGCAGACCTACTGTGTTCATTTTTAAGGGGAAGTAGTCCATTGCAGAATGGACAGGGCTTGAAGCCTGCAGATTTTGAATGTGTCATTATAGAAACCTTGTAAAAGGGTGTGTACACCAGAGGGTGTACAGGGCAGTCTGACAAGGGAAGTTCAGTACAATAGTCAATTAGTTCACGGAAGATCAAAAGTGGTTTTGAGGATTTTTTAGGACTCTAACCTGCACTAAGAACTAACAGGTCAGACACTAGCCAGGTTTTATCTCACTGCCACAGGCCATCAGAGGAAACTGTTTATATCCTCATACAGCAGCACAATGCGCACAGGTACCACTGACAGACGCTGATAGGTAAAATCTGATCATGCACACACTGCAATCCACACTGATACATACTTGAAGAACTCGTACGATCAGTTATCTCATGCACCATAGTGATCACATTACGTGGTGGCCACTGCATTTTAAAATCTAAATGCATAACCACTTTAAATTTAATTGTTAATGGAATAAACTGATATAAAGTTACATATTAATATATGATCAGTGGTCCACCTTTTATTTTTCTTTTCAAGAGTGGTCTGTGGCATCAAGTCTTTGTTCTCTGTGTATATAATGCCTAGCCTGGTCCATGACTAGGAGTCCTACGTGCTGCCACAATACTGCAGCCTCTTCTAGGCACTATAATACAAATAAAGTTGAGAACTACTAAACTAAGTTATGCAGTAACTAATACAGTTCTTCTATATTAATGTTGCAGTATAGGTTAGGTGTTGTATATTAGAATTGGATCCCTTGAATGGGAAATAGGATTTTATTACCTAATTTGGTTGAGAGTTACAGGGGACAGAATTAAAAGTTGAGTGAGGTGATGATGAGTGTTGAAGACTTATACATCAATGGGAAACTGGCAGGACAAACTGTTCATTCCCCCCCCCCCTTTTTAAGTATGCATTGTTAAAAATAAAGAAAATGTAAGAGGTGTTAGTTAACTATACACCAGTGAAAGCTTTCAAATGTCACTAGCTACATTTGGCATTCTTCTCTCTCATCTCACCCAAACAGCACTAAAAGTTTAAAAGCTGGTTGGCATATAACAGGGGTCGACAACCTTTCAGAAGTGGTGTGCTGAGTCTTCATTTATTCACTCTAATTTAATGTTTTGCGTGCCAGTAATACACTTTAATGTTTTTAGAAGGTCTCTTTCTATTAGTCTATAATATATAACTAAACTATTATTGTATGTAAAATAAATTATGTTTAAAAAGCTCCATTTAAAATTAAATTAAAATGCAGAGCCCCCCAGACCAGTGGCCAGGACCCGGGCAGTGAGTGCCACTGAATATCAGCACGCGTGCCATAGGTTGCCTACCCCTGGCATATAAAGTCAACAGGAGGATATCCTGGTCCTGACAGATCTTAATAGGCAACTTTAGTACACCCATAGGAGGCACATGGAAAGGATGATGGGGAAAAGAATATTTGGAGAACAAAGGATGGAGGGTTTTAAATACATGGAAAAATAACTGATTAAAAGTTTTCTCAAAAATTAAATGTTTAAAATATTTTAAATATTAATAAAAAAGACTCCATCTTTCTCTGCCAGCCACGTTTCCCTCCGTTTTTCCTCTGCACCTCTGCTTTACATATGCATCCTCCAGTTCTCTGTGCTCTCCCACATGCCATCCTTCTTCTGGCTTCCTATTTCACTCCACTATCCAAGTCCATTGTTCAATCAGAAGCTAGAGCAGGTCTGTTTATACACATTTTAAATACTCCACAACTTACACTATTATGGAGCTTCTTTAGGGTGTAACCCAGGCTGTGGCTTCAGGTAACAAGAATGAGAGGGAAAAAACAAGGGCACCAAGAAACAAAACACTGTACCCTGCCCACTTTAAAAAACACACACACCCCTGCACAGAGGTTTCTTTGCCCTGGTCCAATGTACAAGGAGTGACAACAGTAATTTGACCATCCCAAACTCATGCTGCAGGTTTCCCATGAGCAGTGATACCCATTTTGTCTCACTCAGACTGAAGACTTGTCAAGGAAGACAGTGATAGAGTGTTAGTAGTAGAGGGGAGGTAATAATGAGAAGTATGAAAAACAAGAGGAGGGAGAATGAGACAAGCTCTCTCTACACCATAAACCCTACATCAGCATAGCCCCCTAGTATAGACAAGCATACACGGATAGAAGACTTTTTTCTGAGAGTGTAGCAACACCATCTCACCAAAAAACATTAGCTATGCTGAAAGAAGCACTCTTCTGTTGGCAGAGCTGCATCTACACTGGGGGTTCTGTCAGCATAGCTATGCAAGTCAGGGATGTGGATTTTTCACACCCCTCACCAACACAGCTACACCAATATTAGGTATAAGTATATTCCAAGCCTCAGTCAATGGAGAAGAATGATAAATTGGATAAGTAAGTGGAAAGGAAATGAGAATGGGAGAGACTGTGCTCATCGGGCATAATTTTCAGAAATGCCAGATACTTAAGACTTTACATGAAATCAACAGGAGCCACTTATTTTCTTGTGTTGAGGCAAGGTAGGTAGTTTATCAATTCTTCCTTGATGCCCGGGGCTACAGAAGAAAGTGGGAAGAAGCACTGCTACCTCTTCATGTTCCCTGCTCTAACAAGCCCCTAGGATCTTCCACTGTGCCTACATCACTGGTTCCCAACCTTTTCTCTGCTGTAGCCTGCCTGGAGCTCCAGGGGCTCTTCCCCACCACCTCCTGGCCGGCAGCTGCAGAAGGGCAGGGCAGGGGCAAGGGAGCCAACAGCTTGCTCTCACAGGAAGGGATGGGGGGAAGAGAGGGAGATTGAGTTCTGATTGGTTGCTCCATCCATGGAGAAGGCGGGCCAGTGAGGCAGACAGCCAATCAGAAGGTAGCTTTCTCCCCCATTTTAGTTTTAAAAAAAAATTCTGCAGCACACCTGTTCGGGCCTGATGGGGCACCAGTTGGGAAACACTAGCCTACATCATAATGAGGATATGATGATATACTCCTTATCTACGCTCATCATATTTGCTTTTTGGACTAGGCTGAAAAAAGCCCTGGTCCTCACGAATGGTCCCTCTACTTTTTTTCCCAATGTATTGAATGAATGACACTCAGAGCTCAAGTCCATGCATTGATACCCTGCAGTTCTGTCTAACTGACCCTGCGTGTGGAAGGGGAAGCATTTCAAAGAATGCTACCATGGACGTCAGGCACTTCAATCTCTTATCTAAAAGTCTAAATTCAAGTGAGAGGTGGTGGCAAGAAGATAAAAACAAAAATAACCGGCCCTTAGCTAAGGCTGGTCTAAACATGGAGTTATTCCTGATTAGCTATTCCTAATTAACTCCATGTGTGGACTCTAATTCTGGAATAAGGGTGTCCATCCACGGAATTGGGAATAACTACGTGTAGACAAGCCCTAACAAAGTATCTTGGTTAGCAGAAATATTCCTTGTGTCTAAGCAAGATAATTAATTTCCCAATTCCTCCTTTCTGACTAGGGGTATGTACGTATACACTACCACTTATGATGGTATAACTTATGCCGCTCAGGGGTATGAATAAGCCATCAAGTGACAAATTGCACTGACCTAAGCACTGGTGTGGACAGTGCTATGTCGTCAGGAGAGCTTCTCCTGCTGACGTAGCTACAGCTGCTCGTTGGTGGTAGATTAATTAAGTCAACAGGAGAAATCTCTCTCCAGTCAGCTTAGACCGGCTACACAAGAGAACTTACAGCGGCACAGCTGCATCCATGCAGCTGCACCGCTGTACGCTCACTAGTACAGCCATAGCTTAAGAGCTTCCGGATCCTCCTTTCTCACTGAGCTGCAGAGAGGGTGAGCTTTTTCCCCCTGCCTCCTCTTTGTGAGCCTGATTCAACGCCCACTTAAGTCAATGGGTATCTTTTCACTGACTTAAATAGGCTTTCAATTAGGCCTCATATTCCTGCTCTGAGGAGCTTCTAGTAAATCTCTTCACTGTCTATTTTAGTGTTGGATACGTACACCTGTTCATGTTATACATCTTTGCTTTTCCACCAAACCCTCCCCTATCAAAAAAAGAAGTTCTACTTCCTCAGCAAGGCCAACAAAACAAAATTGGAGTCTGTAAGCCCAAAGTGCGGCAGAGTAAGACTGAGCAGATTCTTGTCAGTTTCATAGATATCCACAGGTTGCTAAATGAAACTGACAAGAATCATGTCAATACACACACACACATACCATGTGGACAGAATGGAGAGAGGAAAAGAGTCACCTTACTTCTTTCTTTCCACTTGCTGTATTCGAAACACATCCAAGTAAAACATCACAGTTTTTCAGATGGAACAACTATTCCAGGACAGAGTGAATCTCAACAGATTTCAAACCAAGCCCTTACGGAGAAGAACCTTGCAACTCTTTCCTCACCCTCCCCACTAACCTAGTGGAACAAAAGCGAAGGGAAAGTGTCCCATATTTACTGCCATTAAACAATCTCATAAGCAGGTGCTTGCCAATCCCTGTAGCATTTCATACTCTGGTTTGAGGGAGAGCAAGTTAAGATAGGCAGTGGTATTTTTCCCCCATAGAATCACAGAATTTTTGCCCCATAGAATCAAGAAAAACAGAATGAATTTAGGATGAGAGGTCAGCCTTAGCCTTAAATCTTCATAGCTTTATTTACACTGATTTTTTTAAGTTATTTTGGTAACTGTAAAAACACACTACACAGAAAGAGGAAAACAATAAGAAAATCAACTTACATAGGAAATAATATATTTGCAACTATACCAAGACAAGACTACATAAAATAATATGGTAATGTAATTCTCTCATGCTAAAGTATTTCTAGATTTAGAATAATAATAAATTGTTCACATTCCATCCACTCTCCCACTCATCCCCAGTGAGCACCACCCAACCCTAAAGTCTGAATTGCAGACACTTTTCTTCCTGGAAAAGGTTCTCTGAGACCGCAAGCTTTTCTACTTTCTGTACCTACACTCACCAAGCAGACACAAGGAACACTGCATCCTCAGAGTTTAGCATACTGTCCCTGCAGCACTCCTCTATTTTTTCGAGTGCAGGGGGGAAAATTCTTGAAAGAGTCACTGAGTCTATGTTCCACCTTCCTAATTCAAAGCCAAACTATTCAGGCAGATCTCCAAACTATGAGAGGGCTGGGATAAAGGGTTTTCGGTGTAGAAAAACATTCCCACAGAAGCATCTGGTTGAAACCACAGATGGCAATAGCTCCTGAAAAATGCTTCAGGACCTCCTGTGTAACCAATTTCCTAACCAAGGCACCTAATTCATGCACCTTAAGATTGGACAGTTTCCACAAGTGCACTGATATATCAACGTAAGTTGTTCTGAATATCTTGCTTTACCCTTGTGTAGCTGATGTTTCACATTGTGATTTTAAAAGGTAAAGGCCTTTTGGTTTGCAAAGGGAGTTGGCGATAGGAGTGAAAGGAGTTGAGGATGAGGCTCAAGTACATATTGGGTTTGTGTTTATATCACTCATGGCAACTTGGCAAGTTTCAACTTAATAGCCAACCCTGGATGTTACAAAACTACAGCAAATTAATATAATTGACAGGATCAGCTCAAGAGAGCAAGGAGTGGAACAGCCAGGCTCTGCAGAGTAGCATGGAGATGTACTGGCAAATTGCCCATGGAAGTTTAGGATCAGAACAGCACAGGATGCTATAGGTCAAGACTGTGGTCCAAGAGGAGAGCTGCAAGGGAACCCAGGACTAGGAGAGTAAGGGGTACTGCAGTTTAGGGTTGAGAAAAGTTAGGCTTTGGCTACACTTACACTTCAAAGCGCTGCCGCGGCAGCACTTTGAATCGCTAAGTGTAGTCAAAGCGCCAGCTGGGAGAGCTTTCTCCCAGCGCTGTCCGTACTCCACCTCCCTGTGGGGAATAACGGACAGCTCTGGGAGCCGCGCTCCCAGCGCTGGGGCTTTGACCACACTGGCGCTTTGCAGCGCCGCAATTTGCAGCGCTGGAGAGGGTGTGTTTTCACACCCTGCTGCAGCGCTGCAAATTTGTAAGTGTAGCCAAGCCCTTAGCTAAGTTGTACACAGCCATTCAAGATGTCAAAAGTAAGGAATGTTGTGCTTGTTCTTCACAGTAGCAACACTGTTTAAGAGGGATATGTGCACAGCCCACTGTTTAGATTCTGCTTAGCTCCCCATATTATTAACTCTTTACTTCATAAGACCATTATATAAAAGTTATTTTGAAAAAGGATACCAAAATGAAACTGTTCTAAAATATTTTAGATTGGTAAATATGGCTTAAAACAAAGTATTACCAAAAAAGTCCACATCTAAAACAGTACAATTTTCAAAAAGACTGTTAAATCCAACATGGAATAATTGTGATTAAAATACCGCCACTGATAATTGACTTGAACGAGAAGAACTGGTTGATCTCAATTCCGTAACTACATGTGGATAAAGGCTAAATCACAAAAGCCACTACTGCAACTGGCAGTAGTCAGTAGTCTATTTAGATCCTTGCATGACCCCTATCTAACATTTCAGTGTTTGGAAAGGCCAAACATAGGACTAAACAGCATAAAAATAAATCCTCTCGTTACCAGGTCAGAAGCACAATGGTGCTGGAGAAACTAGCACTGCCGACTGTTCTGTGATGGTGGTGGTGGAAAAAGAGGGTTGTTGTGTTTATCTAAAAGCCTTCAGGCTCTAAAACTCTTAGTCCAGTGCCTTTCATAAATATCAAGTTTACTTGAACTAGTTTTAGAGATTTTTTTCTAAAATATACATTCTAATTAAATAGCCACCCTAGAGATATGCATGAGCCAGCTATAAATGCCTAAATATACCACAGCCAACAGTCTCACAATATAGGGAAGTCAAGCAAGCAGTATGAAAACTGTTTGAGGTGATTACATTTTATACCCTCATTTCAGATAGTAATAGTAGCAATAGGAATTGTGTAGTATAAATTCTACGAAGGGGCCCTCCAAGAAGAGCACCCATTGTCGTTTAGTTCTGCAAGGGCTTTAGTTAAAGATGACCTACAAAGGGAAAAAATAATAGGACCATGCACGGCTTTTCTTTTTAATAATGTATAAAGGCATGAAAGGATTTTTTTCTGCTTTAGGGGGAAAAAAACAGGTCTCCTCCATCCGTTTTTCTTGAAGACTAGATATCTGGAGAACTAACAGAACCAAGACATCATGGGTGAAATTGAATTAACTGACAAAGTTACTTTTAAATAGTTTAAACAAACATGAACATCTTTTCAAAGAGCTGGAAGAAAAGTTGGGTAACTTCACCTAGCCAATGAAGGGCTGAGAAAGCTCCCCACACACACAAGACCTCCAATGAGTACGCCATTAGAGGTAAGACTTGACATTACTAATAATCCTTAGCTAAAATTTATTTTAAACCCTGCTTACAAACACCCTGCAGGCTTCCTTTATGTATCAGAGCACCAAGAAAAGCACAAACCTAATTATTTTTGTTTTTTAGGTCGCCTTAAAAAGAATCTTTCTTCAGATGCTCCAGTGCAGGGGATTGGTCTTTTCACATTGGGGACTTTCCTTTATGATCTGCCTAGGGACCATAAAGGTTCATTTAAGTGCAGGTTTTAGCACAAACAAAGGTCCCATCATTCCTAAAGCCCCTGGAACCTGATTTAAAGATCAAAGTCCAAATTTACATTTTGTCAATCAGAGACTTCACTCTTTCTACCAGAGAAATAAATGCAATGGGGCACCATCAGGATGTATAAGTAGGCAGTTTGGGGAGAACCCAACTTGTCAGAATATCCAAAGGTTTCTCACAGATACCTGAGTTTGAGAGTACAGCAGGTACACAAGGCTACCAGATTCTCCAAGATCATGTGGAAGAGGGCTGGCACGCAAATGTGGTCCTCATGTACTGGGATGATACAGCTGCGAGTAACACACACTGATCTAAGTGGTGGTGTCAGAATACTATTCAGAAGTAACATCAGATTTGCAAATCACTGTCATGGGTAAACAAGTGATCCATTTTCTGAAGGCCTGGAGTTTGCTGAAATGGTTGAATGCTATTCTGCTTTCCTTAGACCTTTAACAAAAGTTTATCAATCAGGGAATACATGACTAGCCTGCCAACCAAACACCTCTTCTCAGCATAGTCCCCTCTACAGAGAAACAGGGCTGTCACTGCTCCTCTTTTGTCATGCCAAGTGACCTTACTGAGGAGAGACAGTAGACAAAAATACAGATACATATAATCCAAGTTGTGTTAGAAAAATATGAAATCCCATTTAAGGTGCTGGCTTCAGAGAACTCTTCAACCAAAAAGAAGGTTGGTACAATAAGCTCTTTAATAAAAGGAAAAATTCAAAACCACCCTAAAAAAAAAGTGATGGTGAAAGGTGCCATATTGAAAGTCCCAAAAAGAAGACAACTTCTCTCACTCAAGGCCCAGCTAACGAATCAGAACCCTAACTTGAAAGGAGTTCAGCCTCCATTATCCCTCTCAGTCTTGACTGAGACTGGCCAAAAAAACTGACTGTGGTGTGGGCACCTGCCCACTAGGAACCGTACTAAGAACCAACAACTCATTACAGTTATCCACTTATGGGTCAGCAGATTGTAACATGTTTCAATTGCTAAGGATATGAGCATACCATTCCCAAATCTCTAAGCCTCCCAACCTCTTTTTAAATAAAAGAGCAAGTAAGGATACATCAGAAAAGGAGGAAAGGTGTGGCCTACTGAAACTGCCCCCCCTCTACTGGAAGGGAAAAGGATGGAGAATGACCAGGAGGGCATGGGGGAAAGCTGCCTGGGGGAAAGCTGCCTGGATGAAAAGTTTCCCCTAACCCTGCCACAATGGATCACTTGTTGATTCACACCCCACCCTTTTAACAACAGAATCCCAATACAACCTACCTACCTAACTTGCATAGTTAATGTTTGCAGTGTTGTAGCCACAATGATCCCAGGATATGAAAAAGACAATGTTGATTGGTGATGAAATCTCTTTTATTGGACCAACTTCATTGATGGAAGCTACATGGTTTTGAGCTACACCAAGTTCTTCTTAAGGTCTGGGAAAGGAAGCAGATCTTCCCCAGACTTGAGAAAGAGCTTGGTATAGTTCAAATCCTTGTAACGTCCAGTAACAAAGTTGGTCCAATAAAAGATATATCTTCACCTACCTTCTCTCTTGCATATTTAATACATTATAACTTTCTCTTTCCCATGGTGGGTAGAGAATAAGGCACTTTCTGTGAAAAAAGATCATAAATACAACTTCTAGCTAAAAGGAGAGGCATCAACACAACACACTCGGGAAGTATTTTTCTCCATTCCTCATAAAAGCCCCTTCCCATTGTTTTGATGAGACCTGGTGAGAGTGTTCAGTTCTAGATTGCCCATCCAGAAGGCAACAAGGTGCTGCAAACTACATGCTTAAGGCACTCATAATACAGCCCATCTCCTCTGCTTTGCACATGGTGTGCATCTCTCTCTTCTTTTTTTAATCATTAACACCCCACCCCGGCACAACACCACATTCACCCCTCACTTCAAAACTTCACTAGTCTTAAAAAAAAACAAAAAACAAAAACCATGGTTGTGGGGCCGGAAGGTAAAGAGGTGTGGGGCACTTCAGATGGAGCAGAATGGCTTCTTCGTTCAAAAAGAAAATTGAAGAGGGTGAGACCAGAACCACCTTCCTAACCCCTCCCATCCCCCCCCCCTCGACGCCTCATCTCACCCCCCCCTTCCCCTCAACCTACCCCCACCCCCTATCCGAGTCCCTGGGCACCACTATTTATAACAGGGTTTTTATCGTCAGCCAGGGGAGCTGGGGGCGGGGCGGGCCCTGCTAACAGCCACTGGGCCGCACGCTGTGAATCATCCCCCCCGGGCCCCGCCACCGCCCTCCCCCGCGCGCACACGCCCCCTCCCCCACCGCCCGGGCAGGGTCCCCTCGGAGCAACTAGGGGATCCGTTACCTGCGACCCTCCCTCCCTCCCTCCCCCGCGCGGAGGGGGGAGCGCGGGGCGGGGTCTCTCAGTGGCGCAGGCGGCGGGGCCCCGCTGCAGGCCGGGGGGGGCTCCGCGGCGGCGGCGGTTCGGGGGTTTCTCGCTCCATTCTCCCCTCACACACAGGAAATAACACAGGTCAGCTGATCCTGCCCAGCCAATGGGGAGGTGGTGGGACAGCGCGCGCCAGCGGGAGCAGCGCGAGGCGGCGGCGGCGGCAGGTCCCGGGCAGGGAGGCAAGGAGAGGACGGCGCGTGCGTGTGCGCGCGCGCGCGCTCTCGAGGTGTGTGCTGGGCGTGGCGGCTGCAGCCACCTCCTTCCCCACCACACGCTCGTTTAAAGGGGCCGCGCCACCACCCGGTACACGGCGGGCGCATCACTGGCTCGGGGCAGCTGGTGCCCGTCCCCCGCGGGCGAGGGGCTCCAGCAAACGGCGGCTGTAGCGCAGCTCGGCGCCAGATTCCTCTCTCCGCCCCCTTGCCCCACCTAGGTGGCCCCGGGGCGGAGGCAGCTGGTGCCTTTCACGCTAGGTGCAGCGGCCCCCAGTGGGATCCTGGACTCTAGCCCTGCCCTGGACGGGGCAGGTGGCGAGGTGGAAAACGAGACCCACGTTGCCCGGCGGCAGCAGCAGCAGCGGCGCTAATCGCTGGGGGAAAGGGGGTGTGCTGGGCCCGGGCAGGGCTGCAAAATGTGACTAGTGCCGGGCCCTAGCAAAGGAAATCAGGGCTAGCAGGAAGCCCGGGCCCTCCCATTTCAGCGCCCTTCCAGCAGGTACCACGTCTCTGTATTCCCAAGGCTCTGCCCCTTCGCTAACACTCAGGGCTCCCGAGGCGGCACATAGCCTGGGGAACCTTTTAAGCCGCCTTTACTCGTAGGAGCAGTGGATCTTGCCTACCTTACAGGTCCACAGTAAAACTCAGGACTGAAGGCTGCTGCAAATTCCTCCTTAAGCACCGTTCCCAGCCCTAACCCCAAAGGAAAAGAGGATGCAGTAGGGCAGGACCCAGGTCTGGGCCCTTCAGCCATGATGCTGCTTTACCTGACAAAAATAATTTCCATTTTCCATTTGTAAGTTGTGCTAAGGTGACATTACTACGGAATTGTTAAAGCTCTGATATTTCTGAGTTACTTTAGAATCTAACTGATGCTGTTTGATCACTTTTTGTACCTCCCTCAGCTGTAACATGAAAGCTAGATTGCTCACTTCTGTGCATTTTCATTGGAATCAAAAGTGGTCAATAACATTTTCTAGTTAGGGCATTATACATTAACCCCTACATTTTGGCCTAAAGTAAGGTGCTTTTTTAATAAGTAAGGTACTGCAGAGCAACATTGCGGGTACAGTGGTAGCGCTGTAGAGAGCCAAGGAAGCAGCAAGGAGGGTGTAATTCAGATCTAATGTACACCACCAGACCTGAAAGGAGAGGAGGAAAACTTACATAAAGCCTATCTGCTTTATACATGACTTCAGCCTGTAGTATCAGCTCTTCCCTTTCACAAGTGCTATACTATTTTCAGAACCAATTTGAAATAAACAATTTTTAAATGCTCTTGTAATATCCTACACAAATCTTTAAGGGTCCTTGAGTGCACTTCCCCCCTTGAGCAGTAAGTTGAAGGTTTTGTGCAGGTATTTCCTAGTTTACAAAAAATTAGCATGCTAGTGTAGGGGACTGAAACATGGAGTTGGAGGGGCCAGCTGGGAAGCAGGGATGCAAAGCCTGTCAGATAATCATCTTCTCCATTTAGAATTTGCATGTCAGTGAAGGAAGCTTTATGAGACACTCTATCTTCCTCCATCTGCCACTCATAGCTTTTCATGTGAAAATGCAGGATAGTGGCAGGCTGAAAAATCTTTAAGTGCTAAGCAGAGAAAATGCAGTAATTTAAATCTCTCTAGGAGGAGTTTAACAGAGCAAATATCATGGTTTCAGTTAAATTTCCCCAATCTCTGCTCCCAAGAACCTCAGCCCATCTTCATCCCTTGTAGGCCTTACTCCGGAAGTAGGCCCTTGCTTATAGCTCAGCCAGTACAAATTTCAAAATTACACTGTACAATGCATTCTCTTGTCAAAAGTGATTATGGGTGAGACTGGGGCATAGATGGGACTGGCACAAGTGCAGTCTGAGTAAGACTGAAGTCGTGGCAATAGATTGGGGGAGGCAACCAGAAAATATAATATCTACTCCACTTTACTGATTATAAGTGCCTACCATTTGTCACTCAAGTTAGCAATTTGAGGGGTATTACTGAATCCACAGCTGCTGTTAGACCACCATGTATAGGGTTGGAAGAATTAGCTTTTTATTGATAAAAGTCAGCAAAGTAAATTTAACTGTACACATACACAAACTGATGGCAAAATATCTCCATTAATAAAAAAAATTTACAGGTAGGCAAAGAAAAAAATGTGGCTTGAGAACTTATTGGAATGGGATTTAAGGATATTTACTTTGTATGTTTTGACATGTGATGTTGACAATTTGTAATTTAACAGTTATAAATCTTTAACTTTTTGAAGCTCAACATGTACTGTCATTAAATAATTGTCTGCGTCCCTGCCCCAAAATTTCCTGCAACAGTGAAAATTTAAATAGAGGGGGAAATAATAAGAAATGCTTAAAAACAACACTATTATCCATCAAAATTATATAAAAAATAAAAATTAATTCTCCCATGCCTAATCATATAGCAAAAGTTTCTGGTAAAGTGTCTCCCCCCACAATCTTTGACTTGCCAGGAGCATGCAACTGTTTCTTTCTGATGCAAACCTTCTACTGTGATATATATGCCCTATCTCCATCAGATTAAATTACTGCAATGCTCTCTACATGAACTACCTGGAAACTGCAGTTTGTTCAGAAGGCAGGAGCCATTTTATGAAGCAGGATCTCTCCAGAAGCACATTACACCAGTGCTCTGATCTGCATTGGTTTCTAGGTAAAGTTTAATGACTTCACCTATAAACCCCCGAATGGTTTGGGAAAAAATGCCATGAGAAAGGCCTCTCTCCCAGTGATACTTCCACAAGGGGGTTAGTGGAGGTGCTCAAGCTGGAGCTCCTGTGATACAGCTTCTGGCAGTGTGTTCACCATGAGGAACCCTCCACTTTAGAACCTACCTTTCCCTGGTATGATATAGTCCAAATTTTGTTGACCTTCTGAGGATGCTAAAAAGCTGTTGGAGATGGAAGACCATGATAATGGCTGTTATCTTGAGGGAGGAGTATTAATTGGATTGAAAGTTTAGAGTACAGGATGGATTTTTTTTATAAATATTAAAATACATAAAATACAAAGCCATTTATAGGCCATGATGTTTGATATATTAATTTTACAAGAAATCAGCCTCAATAGAAAGTTATGTTTGATTTATGAACAATCTATGAGTCATCTTCTAAAAATCAGGAATTTCTTTGTTAAAGATGCAAGAAAAGTTACACTGAAAAAAATAAATTAGGAACATATGATACTGCACTAGAGGACCACCGGTCTTATTCCATATGGGAATTCCTTTCTCCAGCAATGGCCATTGCCAGATGCTTCAAAAGAAACAAGGAGGAGTAATTTTTAAATGTTTGCAACTCAAACTAATCAACACATTTACTTATTCTTATAAAATTCATTTTGTGCTTAGAAAGAGTATGTGCTGTAAATTTGGGGATGATACACTGTGTCAGCAGTACTCAAACTAAGGTACATGTACCACTGGTGATACCTGGGTTGGTTTATAGTAAAGTATTAGAATAAGTATCCATTGTAATTATGCTAACTCAAGTTACCAAGGTAATATGACAAGTACTTTTGAGTTTTAGATGTGGTATGCTAAGTCCAAGAACTACTTGCACTATGCTGCTCATCCATGAGAGATTTCATAACAAGTGTCAAAGCCTCATTTATCACATCAGCAGGTTGTTTCTGCTAAATAATCAGCAATTAAGTAGTTAACAACATTGACTTCTAAATGGCTCTCTTTAGGTTTCAGAGTTAACAATCCTAGTGAGCTGAATGGGGCAGTTCACTCCTCAGTGATATTGTTTTAGGCTACCTGCCCACTCAGGAAGACAACCATGCATCAGTTTACATTTGATTGATGTGTATAAAGTTTTTCTTCACAATTGAGGGCTGCAATCTTTTTTCTTTAGGGGAAAGAAATCTTAGATTCTACAGAATCTACTGAATGACAACCATTTGACTACAATCATTTCAATATAGAAATAATTATGACTAACAGAGATAATTAAAAATTAAACCCATTAAGACACTTATCATATCCATGTGGCTGAAACCCTACACCTGCGCAGATCTAACTGCAGGATCAAGGCCATAAGTAACCATCTATACTTGAAGCAAGTCACTTTTCAAAGTTTAAAAACAAAAACAAAAACATTGGAGCCAAAACATTATTACTCACCAAAAAGAAATTCTGGAAGGGGCATCTTAAAATTAATATAACAAACTAATCAACAGATTTGCTTGTAAATTCTCAGAAAATTTATTCTGTACTCCAACAATAAGTGCTGTACACAGAGAGGATATACTATATTATACATACATAAGAAAGACATAAGTCCCTGCCTTTAGTGCAAATGTCTACACAACATCAACTATAGACACACAATGACATCTCCCTTTCCCTCCATTTATTACCCTCCAAATCCTGCCTCTTTCCCCATACATTCCTTTTTCCTCATCCCCATCAAGAAGTCTCAGTGTGAGAATACTTGTATATAAATGAGGGTGCGATGAGAGGCAAAATGACAGCTAACATTTGAGCCCTTTAGCATGGAGACTCACAGAATCCTGGGAAAAGTAAAGGCATTTAAGTAGTCATTGAATGCTCAAGTAAATTTCTCCCTGCTCCTACTACTGCAGCCATCAAAGTTCACAGGGTAAATAGCACTGGACAGCTTTACCATACTCAGGCTCCATCTGCTATTTTAGTATCAGGTTTACCTTGCAAATCCTGTCTCTCACAGGACACAAGTTCCCATAGGGATTTGAAAAATTCCTTCTTACCCTGAGAGGACTGATAACTGCAGATGGGATAGGCTCCCTTAGACATTGAGGTCACCAATTCTGATCTAGCCATGGGTTAGTAGTTAGTCATGACCACACTCCAGTAACATAAGGCAGAGGGTGTCACAACCATACGCAAAAGTCATGGGTATCGATCTATGGGGAGAAAAAAGATTGAAACAATGGTGTTTAACACACTTCTATCTTAAAGGTGTCTTTGCCAGGTCCTTGTTGAGGTGCACAGAATGGTGATATTGTCTTTTCTGTGGCTAGAGGACATCAGCTTTCAGGTGCTGCCAATTCAGCATCAAAATCAGCCTCTTAAATGACTTATTTTATTAAAATATCACTAACTACTTTCAGCAACTCCCTCTACCTGTGGACTAGAAGAAATCAGAGCACACAGGTGTTTCTAAGGGGGAGAGGATTTCTGGAGGTGTTTAGTGGGATTCTTTGAGGCAGAGTTTTTAGAGAAAAAGTTTTATGCTGAAAAGTGCTGAACTAGCAGCACCTGGCAAGCTGACATTATTACACACAGAGACAGGAACATACAGATTTCTCCCAGGCACATAAACTGCATTCCCTCCCCAAAATAGCATACTTATCACATCAAATTATTTCTCCTTTCACTCTATTTCATGCACTATACACACTCTCTCTGTCACTGGTACAACTTTTACCTATACCACTTAGATGCTATGAGGATGGGCACCAGAGAAAAAGCTAGATATATAATACAAAAGAGGCCAGCAAGATTAGTCACATAGACCACACTACCATGGACTGAAACTTACACTAGTTGTGGGACAGCTAATGCTTTAAGCAAGTTCAAAGCAACAGCAGTTCATCTGTCTTGAAGTGAGACAGACATCAGTATGGCTGCATTCATTAGTATTTTCTGGCACTATTCCCATTCCTTCTTTCTACTCCCTTCATAGTGATTCAGCTAAAAAGTCTTATATCAGACCCACTGGAGGGAGGACCAGTATTCAGTCTCTCTCAGGAGTCTGGTAAGAGCCTGGAGGGCTCCTCCCTCATTAATTCACTGGCATTAGACTCCCCATAAGATACTAGTCAGAAAGTCTAGCTTCTTCGTGGAAATATTTTATGTAGAGCAGAGAGTCTCAACCTGGTGGTCATGACTTGGTCCATCACTTGGAAATGGCTCTCCTTCAGGGGCACCTCCATAAGCCACAGTGCTGAGGCCTGCAGTCCAATCGCTGCAACATCAAATCAGGCAGAGTGAAGAATTCTGGGGCATACCTAAGGAGAAGCTGATACAAGTGGCTGAATGTGGGTGTCATGGGAGGAAAAAAAGTCAAAAACTGAAATATAGAAGGCAATTCTGCTTCTATCGCTTTATATTTCAATACTCCTCTCTTCCCGTCTTCTCTTTTACAAGGAACTAGCATATGAAAATAAGATTTTTCCCCCTTCAGATCTGTTCAGCTTCTGCTGCTTATTCCCTTCACTTGTCAGAAACCTCCATTTGCAATATCAGAATTTGGTTGCTGTGGAAGTGTTTTTGATGTTGCAGACAAAGGAATCTGACTCCAGCAAGAGGAGCTGAACTTTTGAGGGAAAATGATCCCATGTCCATGAAGATGTTTTAAGTGTGTGAATTTAAAATAGTAAGCCATACAAAATATATGGCTCATTGGCAAGACATTCTCCAGCGAGGCAGAAGAGACCATTATATCAATAAATCCTCATTATCTGAATCACTAAACATATCAAAATAGTAAAAGAAGAAAATATTAGATGAACCACCCGCCTCTTAAAACAGTCTTATGAAAACCAACTCCGCCTTGCCAGAGCATGTTTTATAGAAGGGGATTTTTAAATGTGTTTGCCTTTAACAGGGGTTTTCTTTGTTGTTTTTTTTCTGCCCACAGGGGAGTGGGAATTTCCAGACTTGACAGGCTCTCCTCATTTTTAAATCTCCATAACATATGATCTCAAATTTTAGAGACAGTTGAGATTAGATTCTTAGTTCTATTCCCTCACTGGTCTCTTCCCACATGTATGCAAGAGTTGTTTTTGAATATCAGATGATCAAAAACTTCCTTGGGGGTATTTTTTCTATAAGAAGGGGTAGAGTTGGTTCTCCACATCACTGATCTCTTAGTATATAACAGACTCCCCACTTCTATGTAATTAGAGAAGTTTAGGTACATTACAAAGCATTTGAGATAGGCTTCTGGCAGGAGGTGCAGGGTAAGCAAGGTGGATGGGACTGGACCAGGATTGTTGGATGCTGAAGGTATCCTTGGCTTGTCTGGTAAGTGGCCCGTACTTATGTCTGGTCTGAAGGACCATTTTAGATATACAATAAATCTCAGGAACCTCCAGGGACAGAAACTAATGTTACGCTCCAATGAATTTCAGTTTTGTTATGACATATAGCAGTATTTTGTAGCTCCGGTAACTCATGAAACACTAGACCAAAAAAAAAAAAAACATATTCTGATTTCCCTTATGCCTTACCTTCCCCACGCTTCACAAGAAACCCCAAACCCAACAACTTCAAATTCAACTGATTTTAATATCTGCTACATCAAGAACTGCAAGAGCTAGAAACAATTCAGTATTGAAACCACTAATCTCAATTTGCAAAAAACATTAATCCCTGACTCTTAAGAGTTTAGCAGCAAAGTCTTCTAAAATCATGCTGGAACTGAAGTAGGAACATGGAGCAAAACAGTAATTGGGCCCCATACCTTAAGCATCTTTATAATTTTTTTTTTCACTCACCCAGCGGTGGGGGTAGGATGGGGGGGGGTGTCCACTCCGGGGCTTCGGCAGCATTTCAGTGGCAGGGGGTCCTTCAGTGCCACGGAAGACCCAGAGCAGACCCTCCGCTGCTGAAATGCTGTTGAAGCCCCGGACTGCTGCTGGGTATTCAAATCGGGCCCCGCCCTTCATAAAGACGGCCCTGATCCTAGGAGCATTACCTACACATAGATCAGAGTCCCATGCTGTTAGTAACATCATGGGCAGTTCCTACTTCCAGGTTCAAGAGAATCTACAAACAGTCCAATTAAGTTAACTGGACTTAATTTTTAAGATAATAAATCTTTGCTTCTGTAGTCATTACTGTTTCTCTTGGAGATGAAAATAGGAACTAATTATTTTTCTAGGTGCATGAGACTCTAATGACCCAGCAAAGTTTGACAGAAGAGGTAGTCACAGCTGAGGGACCAATATTTAACTTTTCTTTAAAGGTTTATGAAACAATTAGACTTTGTCTACAAGAAAAATGTTGGGTTTCTTGTTTTGTTTAAAATTGCCAGCAGTCTTTGTCAAGGTTCTGAATGTTGAGGGGGGGGGGGTGTCTTTCCATCTCATGCATCTTCACCAGTAAAAGCGGTACTATAGTTCAAATTAAACTCTCAGTGAGTTTGCACATCTTAGCCAAGTTTAAGGTCCAGAATTCCATATTTGCCACGGTAGAAAAAAAAACTGCAGCACAAATTATTTCATGACCAGTGATCAGAAATAATAAACATTCAGTCCTAGGAACAACCACCAGCACCACTGACCTGAACCCAGCACTCACACTAATTAGATATATATATGGACGTGTTATTTACTCCTTCTCATAACATAAGAACTAGGGGGTCACCAAATGAAATTAATAGACAGCAGGTTTAAAACAAACAAAAGGAAGTATTTTTTCACACAGTGCACAGTCAATCTGTGGAACTCCTTGCCAGAGGATGTTGTGAAGGCCAAGACTATAATAGGGTACAAAAAAAGAACTAGATAAATTCATGGAGGATAGGTCCATCAATGGCTATTAGCCAGGATGGGCAGGGGTGGTGTCCCTAGCTTCTGTTTGCCAGAGTCTGGGAATGTGTGACAGGGAATGGATCACTTGATGATTACCTGTTCTGTTCACTCCCTCTGGGGCACCTGGCATTGGTCACTGTTGGAAGACAGGATACTGGGCTAGATGGGCCTTTGGTCTGACCCAGTATGGCCATTCTCATGTTCTTATGAGGAGGCATATTCCCCAAGGACAATGCTTATAACACAGAATTCTAGCCCATGATGCAGCCATCCAGTCCACCAGTGGGGAAAAAGAACTGAGAGAGGGGGGAATTGCTCTTTCCAGATGATGGCTCTGCTTCACAACTTACGATAAAATTCATTCATTTATTCAGGTGATCAAGGTTCTGTCTTGCTCTGCTAACATTTCTCACCACCTCAGGAATTAGCTAGCATTGTATCTCGAGAAAATGGGGTTTCTTTAATGCCTAAGTCTTTTTCTTCAGGATTGACGGGGCAGGGGAATGGGTGATGGTGGTGGCAGCAGCAGCAGCAAGAGGGCCTCTCATAATAAGGGGGAAAAAATCTGTTCAGTTTTCCTTTATAGGCCACTGGAGGCTCTCCAGGGGATTCAGGCATCCCCTGCCCAGGGTTCTCTCTTGCTCTCAGAGGGCTCCTTGCATGTGCTCCCTGATTACTTCCCCTCCTCAAAAAGAGGGAAACTCCCTTACCTCAAATGCTTTTAGCCTCTTACTGAGATCTGCTGCCCAGCTGGAGCCTGCCTCCTTTGCTCACAGCAGTGTATACATGTGCGAGAAGACACCTGGCAACCCTCTTTTGCTTAGGAAAGGGATCGAATCCCCTGATTTTCCAATATGGGATGGGGATAACCCCTGGATACAATATCAAGGAATGTCTGTCAGCATACTGAAGGGAATTCAGAGAAAAGCAAAAAAGAGAGTGGTGGAAGCCTCATGACTTCAGTCATTTGAAACAGGTTTGGACAATGCCCAGAGGAATATACGGGGGGAACAATCCTACACTGCCCAGAGGACAGGGACAAGGTCTAAGCTCTTTTCCATATCTAATCTCTGCTAGGTCACGTCCTCAAATATTCTCTTCCCTCAAATTACATTGTGGCTCCACACTCAGATTACAGCAGATCCACTACTCAGCCCCACCTAGATTTTGCCACGCATCAGTCTTCTGTCACATCTGTCTTCTGTCGTTTAGGGAAAACAGCAGAAATGAGGGAGCTGCGGATTTCCTGGGGGAGTGACGGGTCATTTGACTTCATTCTCGGAGGGGTGAGGTAGGATTCCAAGCTCCACTTCGGAGCTAATAACTGGTCATGGCTCAGAGGAACCAACACAACACTTAGATAGCAAAAGTGTTTTTACAAACTAACAAATCTTCACAACTCCCTTAAGAGGCCAGTTAACACCCTTTGAATGCCAGGGGAAGAAGCAGAGATGAAAAGAAATACGAGGGGTTATATCAGCATCCCGGGGGGGGGAAGAGAAGATGAAATTTAGTTATGCAGAGAGGTCAGTGCAATAGCTTTTCATCACTGAAGACCTGGATTCAAATCCTGTCTCCGATAACCACTGAAGTTACATTAGCACAGAGGTTCTCAAACTGGTCTGCAGAGCCTTTCCTAGACATCTGCAGAATTCAATATTTTCAGAACCATGCAGTAGGTGCATCTCTTCTGATAATCCAGCTGTCTGTTTAGACTGCAAGAATGCTGCACAATTAATTATACATCTCTGCTACAAAAGACCAAGTCTGTAAGTGCAAGGGGGTGCTGTTCATCAAGACTGAGATGTATTGGCAGAGGTGCATGAGGGTCTAGCTGTAAAAAAGCATGAGGTGCTGTAGGTCATCAGGACTGAAGCACACTAGGGACCAGAAAACGGAACAGCAGGGATGCTGCAGGCTGTCAGGACGAGATGAATACAGCTCTGCCAATCAGGGTCTAGGAATGGAATAGCAGAAATGCTGCTGGTCATCAGAATGAGGTGCACTGGCAGCACTGTGGTAGAGAGGCGCTTGCACAGCACCTTCATGCACCTTCTGTCTCCAGCGCTTCGTTTTAAAAATAGAACAAAAACACTACATCACTGTCAATAAGAGTCCAGTTGAATGTGAGTCAGTGCAGGGTCATTTTTAGCCAGACACCCTTCTCTGCTGACTTCCTTGGAAGTCCCTTTTCCCTTGAGTGTGTATTTAATAAATACAGAAACAACGCAGTGTCATACAGCTTTTCACTGTCACTCTCTCCCCATCCTTCCTCCTCCAGACACATAGACTAACACAAAATGACGGTTTCCTGAACAGACTGAATGAGCAAAGACCTCGCTCCTTTCTTAATTGTCTGCATTCTACTCTCTCGCTCCAGTCATATTATATCACAAAACTCAAAGCAGCCCACTCACTGCCCCTTCTTTGTCCAAAATCTCAAATGAATGGCAAATTGGACACAGAAAAAACTGCTAAAGGGAACTGCAAGTTAACCAGCCCCCCCACCCCTTGTCATTTTGAGGCAGTTCTTTGCTGATGCACCTACATGCTATTTTGCTGTCATCAGTTAAAAAGATGGAGATATTAAAAAGAAGGAATCATGTATCACAGCTCTTGAGAATGTGACCCTGAGGCCCTGCCCTTCTCCCTCCTTATGTATACACCCACCACATTCAAATACCAGCCCCCCCCCCCTTCTTCTCCGGTACCACTCTGAACCTGCAAAGCACACGCACACAACAACCAAAAAAAAAACCCCACCACAGCCACAAACCCAATAACCCATTTATGTCGGTTTCAAAGCTAGAGACAGAATGCAAGGAACAGCCAGCAGCTGGGGCCTTTGAAATGGACAAGAAAGAGGCTCACTGTGACCAGCCAAATAGGACTCCAGCTGCGTTCCTCTGAGAAATGGTATTAAGCGGTTTCCCTGCCCCTACCCTGCATCCCTCACTGCCTCCCTCCCCACACACGCTATCAGAGAATGCACCGTACAGCCAGAGCGTCACTGGGTGGCACACACGCGTGTGGTCTGCAAGATCTGGCCTCTGCAGGGCAATTTTACACTCTAAACTTTCAAGAAGAAGAGAAATAAAGCCAATTTACTGTACCTTGCTGGCATGATTCTCAGCTTTCCCTGCTGCTTCTCCCCACCCCCTTCCGATTTATCTCAGCTACTGGTTTTATAAACCAAGAGGGTGGGAGTAAAGAGGAGGGGGCTTTTTTCTCTTCTCTCAGCCCCGTCTGCACCTTCTGCCTGAGCCTGCAAGTGAAGTCACAAGGCTGAGTCTGTGACATCACATGGAGTCCACAAACACTGGATTGTGACTTCACTGCAGGCTAGAACAGGGAGGAATATGAGAGGGGAGGGGAAAAGGCTCTTATTCATTACACATATCTGCTATAGTAACAAAGGGAACAGACGAAATGGCTGGCCATGGAAATCACTTGTATCAAATGTGCTCTTTTTTTGTTTTTTAAATAAAGTTTGCTCCATAATGAAAAATATATTTTCAAGGTGGTTTGAGTGGGAGGGGGAGAAAAACTGGAAGTAGTAGGTGCTTGGACCAAAGGTGATCTTCCTGTGCCATGTACCCACCCTGGAAACCCTGTTAGGACTGAAGTAAATTGACAGACCTGCTTGTGGGGTACCAAGTGTGGATTAGGAGGAAAGTGCTATAGGTCAAGATCAAGGTGCACTAGGGGGTAGTGAAAGCTCAGGGCTGGAATTCAGAGGGAGGAATTCTGGGGAAAAGTGTAAGATTGGAATGGCAGGGGATACTGCAGGTCAGGACTGAGGTGCATTGGCAGAGCAGGGAGGGTCCTAGCAATGGTCTAACAGAGGCTGCTGCAGGTTAGGATTGAAAGTGTATTAGCAAAGATGTTGTAGGAGTGGGCTATAGGTCCAGGCTGGAATAATATTAATTAGCATGTTTAGCTTCTTCCATCTGAAGAGCTGACTTACTTTACTCTTATTAACAGGAATACAGGGGGTGCTGCAGCTCAGACTGAGATGCATCCACACAGCTGTATGTGGGGTTAGGCCTGGGAGAAGCTAGTGGTAGTGCCAGAAGAGACTCTTGTTCCCTGCTTGAGGGGTAGGTGGAGGGGATGCAACTGAGATTAGAAAGGGCAAACATATACACTTTTATAAATTCACATTCATGAACTATCCAAGGACCAAGTGGCACCAAAACTAGCTGTAAAACAGAGGTAGGAGCATGGAAGTTTTCAAGAGTTGCTTACCAAGTCAGTAATAAAAGGTCAAAACTTAGTATGATTTCTGATATTTTCAGGAACCAAAAAAATATGCATAAATTGTTTTGCTTTATTTGTGTTTTCAATTTAAGCCTTCTCCTCCAGCATAGGAAACCCAATCTCACCCACAATCGGCTAGTGCATGAGCATCAAGAGATTAAAGAGACTAGTTTGGAGTCACTGTTGGAGCCATGTGAAATGCAAAAATTAAACAATCACTGTAAAATCGCTTTATAAAATTCTTAGAGAAGGACAAGGTGGGTGAGGTAAGATCCTTTAATGGACCACCTTCTGTTGGTGAAAGAGAAGTTTTTGAGCTCCACAGAGCTCTTCTTCAGATCTTTGACTTTAAATGATAAAAGTGGGTTTGTAAACAGGTAAGGACATTTACAAAAAAAAATGTTGCCCTAAACAGTCCAGGGTGAGTCTCAGTGTCCCCTCTTCCATTTGGCAGAGGAGCGGAAGATTGTCTCTCATGGAATAGGCTGTGCAGTACATCCCAGTCAGAGGTACCATACAGAAGCCATGTCCCTCAGTACCATATCTGGACCCTAGCAGCCCTCCCCTGCTTCTTGACTCTAGAGCCACGCAACCAGGGATTCCCTTTGGCTGCAGATGCCCCTGGGGTCCTTGTGGAAAAAATAATATACTTCCAGGCTGTATTATCTTCTTTTGGAGCATCTCCGCAGGGCCAGAGGAGGGACAACATATATGCGCCTCTTGATCTGCCCATTTATTTGCCCAGCCTACAGTCTCCACCCCTTCTCCAGCTCAGCCCTCCAGAGCACTTCCACAAGGTGTGGAGGGGAAAGGGTGGGGAGGGAGAGAAGATACTGCTGTAGAATTGTCTGACCCTCCCTGGAAGAATGTTAAAGTTTCTCCTGTGCTGTTAGAACAAAAGTGACAGTGTTTACAAGGGGAATACACAGACAATATAAAAAGTATAACAAATCCCTGCCAGGCTTCAGTGGGGAGGAGGAAGAGCAGCGCATGGAATGGGAAGTGGAAGAAAAACAACCCCCGAGTAGTGGGTATATTCACCACTGACCAATATGGAATGGAATGTAAACTACTCCACTATCTCATTAGGACCTGTACTGCTAACAACACAGAAAGGTGTAGCCCAGGAGAAGGGGGCATAAAGGTAGCTATAGGGTAACTTGTACACCCCTAGAATTCTAGACTGTCATGGAGACTGGTGTGGCCCCTTCCAACCAGAAGCTGCTCTCACTTATGGGAGCTTGTAGGCTGCTCCACATCTTGCAACAACCCAGAAACACTGCTACAGGGATTACTGCAGGAACTCTCAACTCCCATTCCAGGCATGGTCTTTGCCATGGGGAAATTCTTTCCCTGCTGGAAGTGGGTCTCTTATGACCCCTGTATGCCAGTGCAGTGTTAAATGGGCTGCAATGGGGGGGGGGGGGAAGAGAACCCCTCCTATCTCTAGTAGTGGGGGCTATGATTTAGGAATAGGATGATCTGCTGTATATCCCTACCATTACTATGCTGTTCTAAATGGCCTTTCATTTGAAAGCCGACTGGTGCAGAGGAGCACAGGGTTCGGATGGAGACATCCCTTAGGGATGAATTTATTAAAGGGGGAACTCCAGATTCTAGCAAAGAGGATAGGAAAGAAGTTGGAGAAGTACAGGAGCTAGTGAGGAACAGTCAAACGTAAAAGCAGTCCCATTTAAATATAACACATGAAGGCAAGCACGTGAATTTTGACAAAATGTCAATTTGCTTATGCACAAATGCTAGAAGTTTATATACTAAAATGGGTGAATTAGAGTGTCTGACATTAAATGAGGATATTGACATACTAGGCATCATGAAAACTTGGTGTAATGAGGATAACCAATGGGATGCAGTAATACCAGGGTGCAATATATATATTAATAACAGAGTAGGCCACACTGGTGGAGGAGTGGCACTATATGGGAAAGAAAGCATAGAGTCAAATAAAGTAAAAATCTTAAACGAATCAATCTGTACCAGAGAATGTCTATGGATAGAAATTCCATGCTTGAACAATAAGAGTACAGCAGTTGGAATATACTACTGATCAGTTGACTGGCTGGTGACAGTGATTGTGAAATGCTCAGGAAGATTAGAGAAGCTGCAAAAGGCAGAAAATGCAATAATAATGGGGGATTTCAACTATCCTCATATTGACTCTGCATATATAACCTAAAGAAAGGATGCAGAGATAACATTTCTAGGCACATTAAATGGCTGATTCTTGGAGCAGTTCTCCTGGAACCCACAAGGAGAAAGGCAATTCTTGATTTTGTCCTAAATGGAATGAAGATTCTGGTCCAAGAGGTGAATATAACTGAACCACTTGGTGATAGCAACCATAATGTAATTAGAATTAACATCTGCGTCGGGGGGGGAAATGCCAAAAAACCCTACCACAGCAGCATTTAACTTCAGAACAAGGGAACTACACAAAAATTCAGAAGCTAGTTAAACAGAAATTAGAAGGAACAGACACAAGGGTGAAATGCATGCAAACTGCATGGAGACTATTTAAAAACACCATAATAGCGACTCAAACTAAATAGATACCCACAAAAACAGTAGGAAGACAAATAAATGTCACCATGGCTAAACAGCAGAGCAAAAAAGAGATGGTTAAAGGCAAAAAGGCATTTTTAAAAAGTGGATGTCAAATCCTAGTGAGGAAAATAGAAAGGAGCATAAGCTTGGTTATCAAGTATAAAAGTAAAATAAGTCAGGCCAAAAAAGAATCTAAAAAGCAACTAGCTAAGGACACAAAAACTAACAGCAAAAACAATATATATATTTTTTAACATACAATAGAAGCAGGAAGCCTGCCAAACAATCAGTGGGGCCACTGGACAATCAAGGTGCTCAAGGAGCACTCAAGGAAAACAAGGCCATTGTAGAGAAGCTAAATGAACAGAGCCCTGTGTGGATACAAAATTTTTATCCATATCCAATCTACAATCCGCAAACATGATCCGCAGATATAAAGTGGATATCCGCAGATTTGCAGAGCTCTATAAATGAATTTTGCATGGATACAGGAGAGATCCCCACACCTAAGCCATTCTTCTTAGGTGACAAATCTGAGAACTCTCCAAGACTGAGTTGTCAGCAGTGGAAGTTTTGGAACAAATCGATAAATTAAACAGTAATAAGTCACCAGGACCACATGGTATTCACCCAAGTTCCTTCAGAACTCAAATAGGAAATTGCAGAACTACTAACTGTGGTACGTAACCAATCACTTAAAACAGCCTCTGTACCAGATGACTGGAGGATAGCTAATGTGAGGCTGATTTTTTAAAAAGGCTCCAGAGGAGATCATGACAATTATAGGCTAATAAGCCTAACTTCAATACCAGGCAAATTGTTGAAACTACAGTAAAGAACAACAGAATAATCAAACAAACACAATATGTTGGAGAAGAATCAACATGGCTTTTGTAAAGGGAAATCATGCCTCTCTAATCTATTAGAGCAGGGTTCTCAAACTTCATTGCACCACGACCCCCTTCCGACAAAAAACAGTTACTACACAACCCCAGGACGGGGGACCAATCAGAGCCAAAGCCCCACTGCCCTGGGCGGGAGGGCCAAAGACAAAGCCCAAGGGCTTCAACCCCAGGTGGGGGCCTGTAACCTGTGCCTTGCCACCCAAGGCTGAAGCCCTTGGGCTTTGGCCTCAGGCCCCAGCAAATCTAACACCAGCTCTGGCAACCCCATTAAAATGAGGTCCTGACCCACTTTGGGGTCCAGATCCACAGTTTGAGAACCACTGTATTAGAATTCTTTGAGGGAGTCAACAAGCATGTGGACAAGAGTGAGCCAGCTGATATAGTACACTTGGATTTTCAGAAAGCATTTGAAAAGGTTCCCTTACTAAAGGCTCTTAAGCAAAGTAAACAGTCATGGGATAAGAGGGAAGGTTCTCTCATGGATCAGTAGCTAATTAAAGGTGGGGGGGGGAAGAGTAGGAAAGGTCAGTTTTCAAAACGGAGAGAAGTAAATAGCGGAGTCCCCCAAGAATCTGTACTGGGACCTGTGCTACACAATATATTCATAAATGATCTGGAAAAAGGGAGAAACAGTGATGTGGAAAAATTTAGAGGCAATACAAAATTACTCAAAATAGTTAAGTCCAAAGCTAACTGTGAAGAGTTACAAAGGCAGCAATGTGGCACATGAAATTCAGTGTTGATAAATGAAAAGTAAGGTATCTTGGAAAAACATAATCCAAACTATACATACAAAATGATGGAGTCTAAATTATCTGTTACCACTCAAGAAAGAGATCTTGGAGTTATTGTGGGTAGTTCTCTGAAAACATCTGCTCAATGTGCAGCGGCAGTCAAAAAAGCTAAGAGAATTTTACGAATCACTAGGAAATAGCAAATAAACAGCAAATATAATGCCATTAAATAAATCCATGGTACACCCACACCTTGAATACTGTGTGTAGTTCTGGTTGCCCCATCTAAAAAAAGATATATTAGAAATGGAAAAGGTATAAATAAGGGCACCAAAAATGATTTAGGGATATGGAACAGTTTCCATATGAGGCGAGATTAAAAAGACTGTGACTTTTCATCTTGGAAAGGAGATGACTAAGGGTTATGATAGAGGTCTATAAAATAATTAATAGTGTGGAGAAAGTGAATAAAGAAGTGTTATTTACCCCTTTCACATAACACAAGAACCAGGGGTCACCCAATGAAATTAATAGTCAGCAGGTTTAAAACAAAAAAAAAGGAAGTACTACTTCACATAAGGCACAGTCCAACTGTGGAACTCATTGCCATGGAATGTTGTAAAGGCCAAAAGTATAACTGGGTTCAAAAAAGAATTAGATATGTTCATGGAGGATAGGTTCATCAATGGTTTATTAGCCAAGATGGTCAGGGATGCTCTGGGTGTCTTAAGCCACTAACTGCTGGAAGCTGGGAATAGACAACAGAGGAAGGATCCCTCAATAATTGCCCTGTTCTGTTAATTCCTTCTGATGCAACTGGCATTGGCCACTATCATAAGACAGAATACTGGGCTAGATGGACCATTGGTCTGACCCAGTATGGCCTTTCTTATAGAGACAACTGTCCAGTCCCATAGATATGTTATACTTTTTATATTGTCTGTATTCCCCTTGTAAACACTATCACTTTTGTTCTAACAGCATAGGAGAAGCCTTAACATTCTTCCAGCCCTTTCCCTCCTGAGGTTCACTGTCAGCCCATCCACCACAGATATGCAGCCAATGTTAGGGTGGCAACATGGCAGCCCTTCTGTGCCAATCATGCTACCCAATAGCATTAAGCAGGGGAAAATGAAGAGGAAATAAAAAACCAAACAAACAGAAATTAGAGCATCGGTGCTTTAGGCTGGCCCAAAATGTAATGAGCGGACTTGGAATTTGACCAGGATACTGGGGCTAAAGCCCTTCTACACTTGTACAAAGTACCATGGGAGCTAGTGGGATTGAGAGTATTCAGGGTATGTCTCATCCAAAAAAAAAAAAAAAGAGAGCAAGGAATCAATGGGTTTATTTTCTCACACTGTGATTGTTTTGTTGATGTGGAAAGGTAATTAAAAAAAAAAGTTCCAATTCTGAATGAGCCCCAGAATTCCCAGAGCCCGAAGGCTGCTGCTTAGAGGCAGATTAATCACACTGAATTCTCCATCTAGATGTTGCACGCGCTCTAAACTCCCACCGCTAATAGCTCTAATATTCTCCTCAGCATGTGCATGCTGCTGGTGTTATGTTCCAGGAATATTAATTCCACAGCTCAAGATTCTCTCACTGGCACATGTACCCTGAAGGCTTGTTGTTGGGCTTCAGGAGATTATGAATAGGATGAGAAGAGGGAAAGAGAAAATATTGCTGGAAGGAGGAGGGGGAGCAAAGGAACTTGCTGAAAGTCACCCTAGACAGCCAATGAATGTTCCTCAGTAATGCCAGCAGCACAAACAATCAAATAAAGCCACTTGATGCCCAATCATTTAAACAAAAAGTAGCCAACTGCAGAGGAAGACTTCTTATTCCTAGCTTTAGGAGCACAGTACAGTAAGAGACAGCCTGGATCATCAAGTCCAGTCTACTGCTATTGGAGGCAAACCTATCGTTATCCTGTTCCTAAATTGATCAAGCTCTATCTTAAAACTAATTAGGTTTCTTGGCCCATTACTCCTGTTGGAAGGCTGTTCCAGAACTTCACTCCTCTGCTGGTTAGAAACCATCTTCTAATTTCACTCATGCCCAGTTTACCTCTATTTGTTCTTGTGCCCAACACTGTTGTTTAGCTTGGACAGCTCTTCACACTCCCTATGTATTTAGAGAGAGCAATCATATCCCCTCTCAGCCTTCGTTCACTAAGCTAACCAAGCCAAGCTGTTTTAGTCTCCTCTCATAGAATAGGCTCACTAGTTCCCCTGATCATCCTAGTAGCTCTTCTCAGCATTGGTTCTAGTTTGAATTAATCTTTCCTGAACATGGGTGACCAAAACTGAACACGGTATTCCAGATGAGGTTTTACCAATGCCTTGTACAATGGTGTTAATACTTCAGCTGGAAATACCTCACCTGATACATCCTGGGATTCATAGCCACATCACATTGGTGACTAACAGTCATCCTGCTGTCGACTAACAAAATCTCACCAGGTCTTTCTCTTCCTGTCATTTCCAACTGATGAGCCCCCAGCTTATAGCTGAAATTCTTATTATTAGTTCTTAAGTAAATGACCTTGAATTTTGTACTATTAAATTTCATTCCATTTCTATAACTCCAGTCCTCTAACAGAGGCACAGAGAGGTAAATAGACTTACCCAAGGTCACGCAACAGATTAGTTGCACAGCCTGGAATAGAACCTATGTCTTCTGATGCCCAGCGTCCTATCCCTTAGACAACACTGCTTTGTGCTACCCCCTGCCCTCAAACTTGCCAAAATTTCAAGTATCAGTTGTGAGATTTGACAGGGGCACATCTTTTAAGTCAACTGACATACATTAATAATACTGATATTAAGCATTTATACTGCATTTCATCTAGAGACCTCAAAGCACTTTACAAGGGTGAGTAAGCATCCTTGTCCTCATTTTACGGATAGGGAGATGGATAGGTTCAGCGAGTAGTCTTGTCCTTGACTTTGTCACAGAGAGGGTCAGAAGCACTTTTAGGAACAGAACCCAAATCTCCTGGCTCCCAGCACCGTACTTTATCTCAGATTATTAATGCCAGAGCAATGGGGGGGGGGGGAGAGAGAGAGAGTAGTACTCCCCTAAACTTCACCAGCAAAATAAGTTCTGACCATGTGAGTCACCAAAATGAGACACTGCTCACTGTAGATTGTGTGCAAATATGGTGTTCAAAATATGATTGCGCGCTCTCTGATCTTTACTGGGTTCCTTGAGTTTGGCTCCTGCTTTGTGGAGCTTCAATATGCCCATTGGCTCTGCTAGGTCCCTTGGGCATGGTGCCTTCTTGAATGGGAGTGGGGAGAGGAGGGAAAGAAAAGGTACCATCTCCCAAATGTCACCCGCTTGTGCCACCACAATGAGCCATCACTCACTCTCCTCTCTTACAGGAAGAATTAAAGTTATTAATGCTAACATTTAAATCATCACTGGATGTTTGACTTAACCACTCACCAAGATGAATGAGGCAGTTCACACCTCTCAGAGCTATTGCTCTCTGCAGACCGTCATAGACATCTATGTACTGGTTACACTTTATTCACTTTTTTGAGGTTTTCTTCACAACCGTAACAGCTAGAGAGATTTTTTTTTATTTAAATGAAAGCTGATATTCTGGGAAACAAGACAGCAGATCCAGAGAGGCACCATTACAGTGTATGGGCATGCACCACCAAGCCCTGATGCTGTGTTGTGATGATAAATTCAAAATGCTGTAACTGCTGGATAGGGCTCTCAGGAGATTCCTGGCAGGGAGGAGAGAGGAATATACTGCACATTTTGGAAAGGGTGGCACTCTGTGATATAGGACAAGCTCTTAAAAACTTTTTCCAAGATTTTTTGTTTTAACCCAGACAGGTGAGGGGTATCCTCTGTCCACAACCTAATCTAATCCATCACTTTACAGGCCTATCCACTGTAACATGAGATGAGACCCTTCTTTATCTTTGGATGCAGCTCATATCCTCAACTCTCTTTGCAAACAGATGCCTTACCAAGCAAAAGATAGTGGCAAGGCTGAATTCTGCAGATGCTAGTCAGGATTTCTGTCTAGTCTTACCTTCTGATCTTTGCTGAACCCCACAGAAAGGGTCCCTGAATTTTGTAGTAGGATAATCACCACGGACATAAGCAAGAATATGGCAAGACTTAGATTATAACATTACCTCCATTTTCAGCAATGAGGCCTTGTAACATTGGAGTGAAGGGAACAGTAACTGAGGGTCCTGTTCTCCCCCCTTAAAAAGGAAAGCTACACTACAGTATTCTTAAGCAATGGTCAAAAATAGTATAGCGTTTCAGGCCATTTCTATAGAATACCATAGTACTGTTGGGGGTAATGATCGTAGGTAGAATACGGTCATGTTTGATGAAGCTGTTTTTCCTTTTTTGTTTGTATGAAGGAAGATATTCTGGAGAACCAAAAGTCTAATCATTAAATATATTTAATTATATATATTATATACGAGAATCATCTCTTTATCTTAGCACTCAGCAGAATTCAACTCCCCTACATAAGCACCCTCCCTCCACCCACTCACCTTGATATTCCTCTTCCCACCCTAACCCAGTACCTGCAGTGCAGTGTTCAACTGAGACTGCAGGAGCTGCGGCTGCTGTCATCTCTTTGTAGCTGGCAGTCACCTGCCAATCTCGCCCCCACTTCCTCCTCCTCCTCCTCCTCCTCTCGCTTCCCCCACCCCTCATCAGTGCAGCTTTCTCTGGGGGCAGATCCATATCTCTCTCTCCCCCCCCCTCCTCGCCAGACAAAATAACTAATGCTAACTCAATAAAATCCCCCCTCAAATGTTTTTAATTACCAGACAGTGCACAGTGCTGAAGACTCACACATACAAAGTGAGAAAGGGGACAGAGGAGAGGCTAGCAACAGGGGGTAAGCACAGATTGGATTGATGCAGCTTTTATGCGGAGGAAGAGACTCATTTTCCCCACACAGTAGCCCCGGCACAGGGTGCCTGAACATTCCCACAGGACAGTGGTGCCCATGGAACCAGAAGGCACTTTGGTGTTACAGATATCTGGCAAACACAGGGAAAGGAGGCCTGTGCACTTTGGGCCCAAAAGCTACTGTCCAACAGAGAGCAGGAGGTGTGACGTACTAGCATGCAAGGTTGACATGCAATACAGTCCCAATTCAGGTGATATGTACATAGTATCTTTAATGGTGACTAGAAAAGGGAGGAAGAGGAGGGAGGCAAATAAATCGTGTTTCTTTTTTGCTTCTTTATGATATGTAAAAATAAGATCTGAATGGATCTTTTTTTCCTGCTTGCAGGAGACAAGTCTCTTCTTCCCTGTTTTTGCTGTAGGACTTCTTGGAAGATTCAGAGATGTGGATTGGACGTTTTCTCAGCCCTAAACTGAATGGGCAACGAGTGTTGAATCTTAAAAACAAACAAAAGAAAAGCACTCACTCTCCCAAATGCTTGTTTTGTTGTTTGTTAATTATTTAAACTCCCCAGAGTTTTATAGGGTCTAAATAAAAGTTACTTCACATGTCAGTTAATGAAGTTTCATTGTATTATTTCCCTGATGTCAGAACCTACCAGTTCTCAGGCCGTCCATTAAATCTTCCAAACAAGAAGGTAAACAAAACCTGAAATTTCTTTTGCATTGCAAACAACACATGGGGAGGGGAAAACTAAAACAAAAACCCCAAAAGATCCATTAAAAGCCACAATTGCAAAGCATTTTTTCCCCACCTTTGTGGATCACTCTTAATATGAAGAAATTGATGCTCCAAGTCTTCATCTTCTTAAACCAGAGGGTAAGTTCAAAATCCAAACTGGTAATCGATGCCCACATATGGGCTAAGAAAGGAAAGGGCCCTTCTAGCTCCAGGGGGAAATGTACTCTCTGCACATATGGCAAGGACTGTGTCTTGCCAGAGGGCTTATCTCCAAAGTTATGATGGGGCAGAGGTAGAGGAAGAATCACTGTTCAGGAAAGGAGACACTATTGATTAGGAGAAGAGCATGCCTGCGGGGGCTGGGGAGTTGGTATAAAAACAAGACGGATAAAAACAGACTTTCTGTTGGGAGTTGGGGAGAGGAGAAAAAACAGACACATGCACTGGGGAGAGGGGAACCCATGGCAGGCATCAATCACAGAGTGTTCCGATATAAACTCCCAAACCCTTTGGGAGGGTGTTTCAGAGAAGTAGGGATGGGGAAATGAGGTACACACAGCCTGTCAACCCTTTGGCAGCCACCCACCCCCACCGATGAATGCACTGGCAGTTGAGAGCACCCCCTACTCCACTGAAATAAACAGCGGCCTTCCCATCGCTTCATTAAACTAACACAGCTTCTCGCCATCGCCTCGGCAACCGCCACAGACCTCCTGCTCGCCAGCTGGGGGAATTAGAGGCAGCCTGGCAGCCAGCCCCCACTCTGTTATATTTGAAAGCTCACATTACACCAGAGAGCATCCTAGGCAGGTCAGGACAGCCTCAGAGGTGCCACCTTTCAAAGGAGAAATTATGTTAAATAGAGCTCCCCTCCACTCTGCTGTTGGCAGGCTGTCACCCCCAGAGGAAATTAAACATCCCAGAGGCTTTTCTCCTTACACGTGGGGATACCAATGCCCGGTCAAGTCTCCATCTCTCAGCAAACAGAGTTCTAATAATAGAGGCTGCACATGAGTGATCACTAAGCGCAGAAAACAGCCACCATGTTTGCTTTGTGCAGCCACTACCTCCAACCCACAGCTGCAAAAATGTGCTTTTGTCTAGCTTCACACTTACCCTGCACTCCTCCTCATCGTATCTGAGCATCACTTGGGGACCCTACGATTGTAATAGGCACTACAGAAAAGCCAGTTTTGTTCAGAGTGTCGGAGGTGGAGCAGTTGTTCCTCATAGTGACAACAGTACAGCCATAGAACACTCACAATCCCCACCCCCACGCAACACTTTCCTCTTGCTCCCCAAAAGTAGACAAATGAGTGGGACAGAACCGCTTGTCTGCTGGGTGAAAAAGGCTATGGCAGCATTCCAGCCCTACTCCCTGATTTCCCCATATTACTCTTTGCCTTTTGATTACAAAAGATGAAAAAAAATAACTGCCCCTTTCTTGTTTTTCCTTAAGCCTCAGGAATGCCCAGTCAAAAAGGGACCCTGGCAGCTCCGCCGCCAAAAGTCTGGTTGGCGGCGCAGCAGGGCTAAAGCAGACTTCCTGCCTGCCCTGGCTCCGTGAGGCTCCCAGAAGTAGCTGGCATGTCCATCTCAGAGGCGGCCACGGGGCCACAGTGTGCTGCCCCCATCCCAAAAGCTGGCTCCACAGCTCCCATTGGCCAGGAACCATGGAACCCCCTCCCACATCCAAACTCCCTCCCAGAGCCCGCACCTCAAACCCCCTCGTGCAGCCCAACCCCCTGCCCCAGCTCAGCACCCCCTCCCACACCCAAATCCCTCCCAGAGCCCGCTCCCCACACCCCAACCCCTACCCTAGCCCTGAGCCCCCAACACCCAAACTCCCTCCCAGAGCCCGCTCCCCACACTCCCTCCCGCACCTCAACCCCCTGTCCCAGCCCTGAGCCCCCTCCCACAGCCAAACTCCCTCCCAGAGCCCGCTCCCCACACCCCCTCCCGCACCTCAACCCCCTGTCCCAGCCCTGAGCCCCCTCCCACAGCCAAACTCCCTCCCAGAGCCCGCTCCCCACACCCCCTCCTGCACCTCAACCCCCTGCCCCAGCCCGGAACCCCCTCCCACATCCTGAACCCCTCATTTCTGGCCCCACCCCAGAGCCCGCACCCCCAACCGGAGTCCTCATCCCCTACCCCCTGCCCCAGCCCAGTGAAAGTGAGTGAGGGTGGGGAGAGTGAGCGACGGAAGGAAGGGGGATGGAGTGAACAAGGGCAGGGCCTCATAGAAGGGGCAGGGCAAGGGTGTTCAGTTTTGTGCGATAAGAAAGTTGGCAACCCTACTCGGGTGTGCAGGCCCCACTCCTCTGCTACTGCACGCCACACAGCCTCTCACTTGGAATAGACAGAGGGCCCCTTCATGCAGTGCAGAGAAACCCCTCCACATAGCCTCAGAGGAGCTGCTGCTCAGCTCACCCAAGTCCTGACTGCATCAAACATTAAAATGGTCAGCTGTTTTCAGATGGGAGATGGAGAAATAAAAAGCTCCCTTCTCCTACCTTGCTGATGGCACCACATCTCACCAAATACTACTCTAAACTAAGCAAAGGAAGAGCTAGACCTTTCGGATGACATATTGTCACCAGCAGGTGTTGCACCACATAGCTAACACGCTACAAGGACTGGGCCAACATTATTTGGGTTTCCAGCACCGACCTGGCTCCCCCAGGCTTGCAACCCTGGAAGAAGTTTGCTCATTTCCAGGACTGCCCCCTCACACAACAGCAGCTGATAAAGAAACACTGTTGACTAGCTCAGGAGTCCAATCCTGTTTTGTGCTGTCTTCCATGACTGCTGAGTGGAAGGCCTCAAAGGGAGGAGTGTAAAGTGAAGGGAAGAGTGTTTATTCCACTTCTCAGCCTCATCAAATTCTAATTTCACTAACACATTTCAATCCTGTCTGGAAGTACACCCTGCCTTTTTAATTCTGGGAGCCCCAAACAGCTCCGCCAACACACAAGAGATAATGTGCACAGGTAAGGGCTCATGAACAACTTTACAGATCAGTGTATGTAACTGAGTAAAAAAAATACAATGACACAGATTTCTTTCAGTTTGAAGCTCTTAAGCAAATTGTCACAAACAACAAAAGAGACATGGCTGGATTTTTTTCGTTTTGAGCACACTTTAACAGCATCCCTTGTAAACAACTAAGAGTTGATGAAAATGTTGCCTTAACCTTAAGGTAAGATGCAGGGGAAGCCTTGCCGACATTTGAAGGGGGAATTCTGAGGGGAAAGGTGTATGCAGGCAGTTGAAAGCCATGGGGACAAGATAAGGGATAGCAGAAGCTGGTTAAATGTTGCAGCATTGCCATCTCTCAGGATTTTATCACAAGTCTCTGGATATTTGGTGTTTCTTATAGCCCCAGCTCCTGAAGCCCTGTGATTATGCAAGAATCTCAGCTTTCATTTAAAAAGTAAGTTTCTAGCTTTCATAGTTGTAGAGGAAATCTTGAAAATGTGAAGCCTCGAGTCTTAACAACTTAGAAGGCAAATAAAAAGAACTAAAAAGTATTATTATTTTAAATCTCATGATTTTGTGTTTGGATGCTTAGGGTTTGCAATACGGAAGTGGTGGGAGACCTGCAGCGATCTTGGCTGTGCTGTGCCCTGTCTACACCTTGCACAGGGAAACTCTCAGAACCTGCTCTTCAATATTTTTCTCTGCCCCCTCTGCTGAAATCTTCAACCAGGTGGTTCTTCTCCCCTCACATGGACTATTTCCAACGCATCTCTTTCACATGTTTTCCTTCCCAGGCCTAAGTTTCTAAAATTTAAAAACCTCAAAGCCTGAGCATGAAAAGGAAAATAATAGAATTAGTGTTGTCTAAACCTGGCTACTTCATCCTGCTCTCTTCCAGGGCTGGATTTCAGAACAGAAGGAAAAACCTCATCAGAGCTCAGACGGAGGGGCTCAGGGGCCGGGGAAGGTCTCTGTGTGTGCACACGCTGTATTCTTCTCTCCTAGCCCTGCCATACATGATTAATCACTTCTGAGACATGCCTGCTGCTCCCCTCTGGCTCTCAAACCACCACAACAGCAGCAGCAAAGAGCAAAGAAACCTCCTAAGGTTCCTGGCCCTGGCCTAGGGAGTGTGTCCCAGCTGAGGCTTCTGATCCTAGAATGAATCTCTTCCCCATTACACACACACCAGCCTGTCTCATTTCTTTCAATTAATCTATATCCCTCCTCCCACTTTCAAATTCAACTCTACTCCCAACCCACCCCCGCCCGCATCCATCTCTGTTTAATTGGATTTCATCTGTACTCATTCTCTGGAAAACTCACTGGGAAGGTGTCCAGAAGACTAGCACAAGCTTAAACATGCGCTTGACACAGGAGATGAGAAGCAGATCTCTTTGAATGAACCAATTTGCTGTCCAAGCAAATCCTCTACAGTCACCTCTCCTCTTTCCGATATCCCCTTCTTTCACGTTACTCCCCCAATCACAAAATGGAATAAAATGCCTGCCAGGCCAGGAGGGGAGGGTGATAACCAAAATAGGAGCTGGGAGACATGGAGCATTGCCAAGAACGATTCCGTGTGGAACACAGAGTGGAACTGCCATGGACAGAGGTGAGAATGCCCTGCTGCCCACTTCAAGTTTAACAGCAGGGAGCTCTGACCTCTCCATCTGAACAGCACACGTATGATTGTGGGAAGGCAGAGGTCGGTCACAGAAACATGCAAGGTGGAAATCTGGGAGTACTATAAGAAACCAACAAGCTTCACAGGGCCACCTCACTGCCTCCTCTGAGATACTACCCTCATTTTCCCCAGGGCCTCTCCATATTAGTTACTGATTACCTATTCCAGTCCTGGAGATCCCCCTTCCCCAGTTCTGCCAGTTCACATTATACCTAATCTGCACCACCCCAGCTACACAGTCCTGGAAATCCCACCTTACCACCTCTGCCAGTGTTCATCAAACCCAACCAACAGCACCCCAGCTATTCCAGTCCTGGCACAGAGATGAGGGTCATATAAGCACCTACACCAGTGGTAGGCAACCTATGGCACGTGTGCCGAAGGCGGCAGACAAGCTGACTTTCAGTGGCACTCACACTGCCCGGGTCCTGGCCACTGGTCTGGGGGACTCTGCATTTTAATTTAATTGTAAATGAAGCTTCTTAAACATTTTAAAAACCTTATTTACTTTACATACAACAGTAGTTTAGTTATATATTATAGACTTATAGAAAGAGACCTTCTAAAAACGTTAAAATGTATTACTGGCACGCAAAACCTTAAATTAGAGTGAATAAATGAAGACCCGGCACACCACTTCTGAAAGGTTGCCGACCCCTGACCTAGACACACCCCCCTTGCCAATGCACCTCAACTCTAACCTGACAAGACACTCTAGAGTGGCGTTCCTCCCTGATGCCCATTCATTTGAAGAGGCTGTCACCACTGTTAGAATGGATGGCACAGGATTGTTGATGGACTGCAGAGACTCACTTATAGGTCACTACTTCAAATCCAGCCCCAGCTGGGAGCGAGCAAGAGTTGTTACTATCACTCCTCACAGTTTGGAGGGTCATGTAAAACGAGTCTAGTGGTTCTCAGCCCAGTTCCTCATGGACAAGTGATGGCAAACCACAAATGGTGCTGATTAGCATCCTTTTTAACGTTCACAGCAGAGGCCAATAATTGGATTGGCCATAGAACTCCACTTGCCCTCTTGCCTCTAAAGGTGGCCCACTCCATGTCAAGGTGTAGGCACACTGGTACGGAAGCTTTCACTGGCACTGCCCAGACTGTACCATTTCAGTCTCCAGGGATTATCAACCCAGCATCTTTCAGTGGCACTAAGTCTTTATCAGAGAAAGAAGGTGCAGGAAGGGAAGAGAAACAAACACGGACAAGCAATGTTTCTCTGATACTCAGCATAAAAATCTAATCAAAATTGTACCCCACTGGTGATATGAAAAGCACCCTGCCAAGTCAGTAATAAATATAAAATTCAAATATTACACTTCTACAGTGTATCACCTCTCATCCCACAGCACTTTACACATTATTAGGAATGAGTTGAATCTCCAAATCAGAACAGATTTGTACATGTAACTAACATTTTTGCTGGATTCATATTTATTCAAATTACATCCTTAGAAGCAAGTCAGATAACTTGCTTAAAATGGCCACAATAACATGGTGGCAGCCAATTTAAATAGGCTGCAACTCCTTCCTTCTGCCTCTTTCTCTACAGCCTGTCTCCCAGAGAACACCATCTGTTCCATCTCTCCTCAACTACCGCACTCCACCCCATCCCTCTTTCCCTCCTTCTTCTGGGCAGGGCAAAGATGAACTGACATTTTTGGGGTGTTTAAACAGCTGCTCTGGCCTCCAGTGGGCTCCTATCCCTAGTAGTGCAACTCCACTGAAGCCAGGGACATCTCCTTCCCTGGGACTGTTGGATGTGAGCAGGACTCAGTGGAAATGGCAACACAGCCCAAGGTTGCATTGTCTCTTCTAGAGAATTACTGCAGAGGAGATGTCCCCTCAGCTTCCCCCAACTTGCCCCCAGCCCATCCCTTCTCAATTCTCTGTATAGACCGTAGACCTACAGACCACACTCCACAGAGACAAGGAGACAGCACCAGGGGAATTGGTTAGTGCAAAGTGACAACTGTCTCTCCCCTGCAACTCAAAGGGCGGGCGGAGGGGAAGATATCTACATATATATATATCTTTGGGAATGGGGAAGACAAAGGTTGAGAGAGACAATCCAGCTTCTAATTTCCAACATCAGCAACCAGCTGCCCATGGCTCACAACCTGAATATCTCCCACTGAATCCAACACTGAGCAATCAGCAAATTTTTTTTGTGATGAATCTAGCAGAACCATTCAGCTGTGGAATTATTATAAGTACAATACTAACAATATGCTTGTACAGTACAAAACGCAAAAACAGAGCCCATCTCTGGACCAAAGAGCTCACAAGCTAAAAGGCAGATGCATAGAAGACAGGATGTATTAGGAAACAACTTCAGACTTGTTCACAGCAGGGAGGTTTTGCAAAAATTTCCCATCATTGCCAACAGTGGCTTAGTTCCATTAGTGTTAGCATTACTGGGAGCCCTGATATAGAGGGACTGCAGCCAGCCTTTCAAGCACCACATCATCTAACCCTGCTCAGGGTAGGTCTAAATGATACAGGGTTAAATTTTCAAAGAGCTCAAGAACAGAATTTTAAAGTGCTCAGCACCCACAGTTGGAGCCAGATTTTCAGAAATGCTCAGCACCCAACATGCTTGTGGGTGCTGAGCTCTTGAAAATTTTGGCCACTGAATCAGAAAGGCAACACTCCATCTATCATCATTGCTGGAAACCCTAACGGTGTTAGTAATGGCAGGAAATGCTTGGGAGTCACCTAATTGGAATTGATATGAGCAATCACTCGAAGAAAAAACGGTTACTCACCTTCTCATAACTGTTTTTCTTTGAGATGTGTTGCTCATATCCGTTCCAAACTCACCCGCCTTCCCCTCTGTCGGAGTAACCGGCAAGAAGCAACTGAGGAGGCACAGGATCGGAAGGGTCATATATTGAGCGCCATGGAAGCGCTACTCCAGGGGGCTCAACAGACCACATACACCTGACGACTGTGTATGTGGCACGCACACATCTAATTGGAATGGATATGAGCAACACATCTCGAAGAACAACAGTAACAAGAAGGTGACTAACAAGGCTTCAGAGACTTGGAATTTACTTAATTCATTTCTTGTGGGCATTGCAGAAGGAACGAGTATTTAGGGTGCAAAGGACCCAGTGGTCCAATGTTATTTGGGACCATGCATGGTAGAAGTGGGACAGACAACTGGAAAAACATGGGGAAGGATCCAATGTTGAGATGGGTGCTCCATCCTAGAGCGCACCTTCAAAATGTCTGTTTTGAGCCCAATGTTGGGCTCTAGCCCTGTCCAGACCAGGGGGTGGGAGGGCTTGCACCTGCCATTCCTACTCTGCACCTGTAGAAATCCTGCCTCAGCTGAGAAGGATAAGACTGCTGTTGCGGTGGATGGGGCTTAAAGGGCTTTCGTTGGGTTGCCAGGGTGTGCATACCCAAAGATTTAATTGTTGCCCTGGAGTCCTTGAGGCTATGCAGTCTGGAGTCCGTCTGTTCAGCAAACAGACCCACCCCGTCAAAGGGTAGGTCTTGCACAGTTTGCGGAACCTATGGCAGGAGCCCCGAGGCCTGCAGCCATGAGTTACGCCCTGAAGACAAGGTGCATGCTGCAGAGTCCACAGCCTCTAGTGAGGCCTGAAATGAGGTCCGTGCCACCGCCTTGCCCTCTTCGACAATTGCCCCAAACTCCTCCCTGGGCTCTGCTGGTACCAGCTCCCTAAACTTCAGCTTTGAGTTCCAGGAGTTAAAACTGTATCTGCTCAAGATTGCCTGCTGGTTGGCAATACTGAGTCGCAAGCCCCCCATGGAGTATACTTTGTGTCCAAATAAATCCAGTCGCTTGGCGTCCTTTGACTTAGACAGTGGAGCTTGCTGTCCCTGCCTTTCCTTTTCATTCATCGCTGCCACTACCAATGAGCAACGCTGAGGGTGTGTGAACAGGCAGTCGAACCCCTTGGAGGGTACAAAGTATTTCCTCTTCACACCCTTTGCGGTGGGAGGGATGGAGGCCGGGGTCTGCCAAATGGTCTTTGCATTGGCTTGTATAGTTTTGATGTGGGGTAGAGCGACCCTGGATTGCCCTTCTGGTGCCAGGATGTCCACTATAGGGTCCTCTGACTCTACCACCTTCTCGGCCTGCAGGTTCATATTCCATGCCACCCTGTGCAGGAGTTCCTGGTGGGCACGGCTATCTATAGGGGGCAGCTCCAAGACAGAGGTGCTCACCACCACCTCGTCCAGGATGCTAGGGCGGGAACTAGGTCCTCCTGACCCCCTTGGTCTTCACGGACCTCCTGCCCCACCTCTAGTTCCATGCCAGCCACTCCAGGGTCTGGCTCAGGAACAGGGGTGGGTTCCAGGGGAGGTGGTGCAAACTCTGACTCCTCTGCACCCCTAGGGATGGTACGACTGGCTGCTGCCTCCAGCCGCCTAGGTTCGGACACCACCTTATGTGAAGCCTGGGACTGTGCGCCCTGGGCCTGGTGGTATGCCCATGGGGTCCAAATGGTCACTGTGCCGGTCCATGCCACTGCACTCATGTCCAGTCTGTCCTGAACCGACTTGTGCCGGGGCTGCTGAGAATGTTTGGACCCCGTCTCCGAGCCTGAAGATGGAGACCAAGACCACAGTGGCCACAGCGGTGCCAAGCGCAGCTGTGCTGGGGAGCAGTGCCACGAGGCTGGGGAGCGGTGCTGCAACCTGGATCAGTATTGTGATCTGGAGAGGTCCTGCGAGCGGGGTCTGCGCATCGAGCCAGATCGGTGCCAATATAAACAGTGCTGAGATTGGGACCTACTGCATGAAAGCGATCAGCGTCGTGAGCAGGAGCACTGGAGGGACCTGGATTGGTGCCGCGAGTGGGAGTGGTGCTGAGACTCCGAGCAGTACCGGGACTCCAAGCAGTACCTCGCTTCTGCAGTCTGAGTTGAGGGGCGGAGCATCACCAACTTTCCTCTGGACAGTGACACCACCCGTTGCAATATCGGAGGCTTAGTGTGGAGGGATGGAGACCTCCATGTCATCATCACAATGAGTTCTCTTGCAGCCTCAAAGGTGTCCGGGGTAGAAGGCAGTTCTACCTCCTCCACCACCTGGCATGGAGAGTCCAACTACACTGGACTCAACTGTCCCCCTCGCAGGACCAAAGTCAATGGTGCAGGCTCCAAAGTTTTCGGCACTTGGGGGCTTCTCCCTGGGATGTGCCCCATTGGCCGCCTCCAAAGGGGTGGGTCCTGAAGTCGGGGAACCACTCCTCCCCTGCTTCCGGTGCCACTTCTGCGCTGGCAAATAGGATCTGTGCTGGGCCATTCCCGTAGGTTTCGGTGCCAAGGAGTGACAATGCTGCAGGTCTCGACCACAGTCCTTCTGCAGTGCCGCTTCTGCAACTACCGCCAGGGCACTGCGCATTGAACTCGGTGCTGGGTCCTGTCCCAATGCGGGTTGTGGTCTAAGTGCCACCTCCATAAAGAGCTGCTTCAGTCTAAAATCCCACTTCTTTTTGGTTCGGGGACGAAAACCCTTACAAATCCTGCATGTTTTGGACTGATGCCCTTCCCCCAGAAGCAAACATCATGGGGTCGCCCATTGGCATGGGCTTGTTGCAGAACTTGCAGGGCTTGAACCCCTGGGACTTAGGCATGTAAGTCCCCCAGGGAGAATACAGTCAGGGTGGAGGGTAAACCCCCCAACCCAACAGCTAACTAACTAACTAGACCTACACTAACTACGAACTAATCAACTATGAAATACAAACAGTAGAAGCTAGGGAAAACAAGGAGAGCTTGCAAAGCAAGATGTCACAATTCCAACGACCGTCACTGGTGCTAAGAAGGAACTGAGGCAGCACCAGGTCAGCAGGGTCATATATTGAGCACCATGGAGGTGCCACTCCAGGGGACTCCACAGCTGACCCGATGGGTGCTGCTAGGGGAAAAACTTTCCAACAACTGTGCACACAGCGTATGCACACCTAATTGGAATCGATATGAGCAAGCACTCGAAGAAGAATGGTCTTTTCAGAAAGATGGACAAAATCCCACCACTTGGGACTTTTAAAACTGGACTGGAGAGAACACTAGAAAATTTATTACAAGGAGTATCATACATTTGCTTGTGTTTTGGCCATGAGATAAATCAGATAATCAGACAGGTCTTTTCCACCTCTGCCCAGGGCCGACGAGAAGAGGGGGGAAGCCGGCCCTGCCTCTGCCTAATATCTCGGGAAAAGGGATATTCATTTCCACACCTGTACAATAGGAACATTAATTCTTCTTTTCTTTCACTTTATCTTGTCTATTTAGATTGTAAACTCTTGGGGACAGAGACTGTCCCTTACTATGAGTATGTACAGCACATAGTACAATGGGGCCACAGATCTCTACTGCAATTTTGACAATAATAAAACAATAATTGTTTAATCAGACTGGTTGTTCGTTCTGGTGAAACCCACATAACTTAAGTGACTAATAGAGGATGCCTTTTTTAAAGATTCAACACCCTGGACCCTTCAATGAAGTGCTCACATTAATAAATTAATTTACTCCTCCCACAGTGACAGGAGACACCAGAGTTTACATTCCAGATACTGCTACAGTAAAAAAGAAGCAAAATAAAAAACAAAATCCCAAAAGCCTGTCAGGCCTATTTTATTCATCGAAAAGAAGCAAAAAAAAAAAAAAAAGGAGAACCTCAATCATTTAAAAATAATTTGCATGGCATTATTAATACTGTGTGAGTTACTGAGCACTCTTAGACTGAAGTAAGCTAGGACGCAACATCAGGCACAAAAACATGAGAAGATAACAAGAATGGAATTCCAAGCCTGGCTCTGAATTTTTTTCTTGCCTGTGTAGGTATGAGGGCCTTTTATCACAGTTACACTCCACAGAAAAATATAGGGTTAATAGTGGAAATGCAGAGAGAGAGGAGGAGGGAGGAGGAGAAATTCTCTGATTACCTGCAGGAGAATCCATATATTTATCATGCACATACTATGAATTCTTTCTGTGTACTCTAGAGAGAGAGAGAGACCACTCAGCCACTGCAGGTTGTTAGAATATTTGCATATGTTAATTGCAGTGTCAGTATATTTGCATATGCTAATCACAGAAGCAATGTTTGTACCCACTGTGCTCACTTGTTTAGGGGGGAATGGCTGCATCTGACTATACCTGTACCACGCTGATGTCACATGGAGCTATTTCCAGCCCAGTTACCATGGAAACCACAAGGCCTCAGCACCAGTTAGCAGTTCAATATATAATTTACTTTTTTTTTCCCCTCACCTAAGTGTTTGGGATTCAAACACATAAGCCACTAAAATATAGATATCTATTAAATGCTCTTTTAAAATGCGTATGACACATTTGAAGAACAACAATTTAATGGTAAATCCAGTTTTCTACAGAAATCAAACAAACAAAAAGAAACACTTCAAAGGGAAAAAGAGATGCTACAGTTTTAGGAGGATTTCACAGGTATGTCACTGTTTGAAGGAAATTAAGAGACTCTTTTCCCCCAGCATATCAGCCTAGAACAGAATAGTGGAGCTATTGCAGTGGATCAGGCCATTGGTTCACCTAGTCTGCTATCCCATCAACTGCAAGTGACTTGTATCTGATGCTTCAGAAGATATAATGCACCTGAACAACTGTGCAGTGAGGGAAGGGAGCATGAAAGATCTTTCCTGGTCAGTTTATGCTCTGAAGCATGAGATCTGAGCACCTTTCTATTATTAATGTTAGCAGACATGACTACAAATGTTATTAGTCATCTTAAACCTAATCAGCCTCCTTTTGAAAGTCAGCCACAGTATCTGTCTCCACAACCTTTTGCAACCATGAATTCTTCTGGATGCCTACACACTGCATAAAGAATTACTGTTTTCTCAAAATCCTGTAGTTATGGATGAAATCACTTGCCCAGTTTTCAGATGCTTATATCTTTCTGGAAAAAAACCCCAAACACATTATTCTTTGGGCAGAAATTTGTGCCAAGTCCAAAGGCTATTTTAACAGTCTGGCAGACATTTTTGAAATATACAAGAGTGAGGGGAAAAGAGGGTATTTTTAATTAAGTAATTTTTCAGAAGCTTTATCTGTGTTCAGATAGCGGTAAAAATATATAATTCTTACCAATGACTTAGTGTTAGAAACAACAAATCTTTCTCTCTCACACATGCACACACTCCCCTCTCAGAAAGGGACAATTAACACCAAAGAAAAACCCAACCACAAGAGACACAAAGCTGTCATGCAGGATAGGGGAGAGAGGCTTGGTATTTTAAAAATTGCTTTTGGCAATTTAGAGTCCTGAACTGGACAACAACTAGCAGATGGAACTGGTCAAAAGAAACAACCTACTGCACAATCATTTCCATTTCCTTTGGATCTGAACAGGCAGATTTTTTTTTTGAAAAATTCCACTTTATTTTTACCTTTTTTAAATTTGAAGTTGCTAATTTTTGAAAATGAAATATTTGGATTCTGAAATGGAAATTTTTCAAAATCAAATACTATTTTTGATTTTGAGAAAACTTCTACTTTGCAGCGAAGCTAAGTATTCTAATGCAACAAATACAAAAAACAAACCCTAAAAGTTACAATCAATACCAAAATAAAATAAAATAAAATAAACCAATTGGTTAACTGGACTAGCTGCTCCCCACTCCCACAACCTATTCCACCCAAAACAAGTGAGCCACCTGGTCTTCACAGATGTTCACAAGACAAACAAACAATGACTGGACACAAAGGGAAGGAAAACAACTACAGATAACTGACTAACAAGACTACCAAAACCAAGAAGCCACAAGCTAGATTTTTTAGTTACAGGTTTAGTCAAATATTTTCACAACAAAAAAATGTGTGTCACATTTTTGTGATTTTTTTTTTAAAGGCTATTTTTCTAATTTAAAATATTTTCATTTGAAAATTTTTGACTAGCTCTACCACCAGGTAATGTTACTGCTTCAGGACAGACAGGCACAGATCCTTTACCAGTGTGACCAAAACAGCTCCACAGAATATCTGGAAATGCCCCATGGACCACAATTTGAGAACCACCAGGTGTCCTGTGATGAAGCAAAGAAACCTCACACTAATACAAAAAAGGTTAAAGAGAGTGTATGGACCCAGCCAGCCTAGGGTTGCCAACAGTTCCTTATTACAAGGGACATCCCTTATTTTTTCCATCTTTGTACAAGAAGATCGAGAATTACTGAGTGCTGCAAAAAGCAGCAAAAAATACCCCACGCGAATGTAGGTGAATACCCCTTAGTAATTATTATTAATTAATAATATCGGGAGGAGAGGTGGAGCAGGGGTGCTAAGAAAACAGTCTCTTATTTTTGAAATACAATGTTGGCAACCCTTGCCCCACCCTGCAATACCTGCAGCAAATGTCAGGCCTGGAGGAGGAAGTAAAGGAGAAAACCTGGCTCAGTTCAGGGTTGACTGGCAAAGAGGCAGGTCTGCCTCTCTACCTGAGGGGAGCGTCACTACAGGCCTGATCGTCAGGAAAGCTACAGGGGAGAAACACTGCATCCCTGACCAAGAGAGACTGCTGAGGAGATTGGGGAGCACGCAGCAGTGAGTGAATTGTACTATTTGACTATAAATACACTGTGGGGCTAGGTCCCTCCTATCTTTTATCTGCCCAGAGGGACCTGAGGCCATGGCAGGGCACTGCAAAAGGTCTACAAGGAGGCACTATTCCAGGTGAGCCACTACAAACTGTTTAGCCTACAGGGGCCATTCCCCAAACTGAAGGGGTAGGGAGTAGCCCAGCGCAGTGGACTTAGACTCTCTGCCAGGACAACCCTGCTGGTGCTGCTTCACTCAGGGCACTGGGCTGGAACCTGGTGGACAGTGAGGGCTTGGGCCCCCCGACCACACCGTCTTCAGGGCTGATGCTCAGATGCATATGGAGGGTTCCTGGTGTAAGGTTAGGAACCAGGCATCTCTGACATGGAAGTAAGAGGCTGGAAGTCAGGTGTGCTAACCCACCCTGCCCTCTGAGTACCCTATCACAGAATTGGTGGAGAATGAGGGAAGATACCCTAGTCCTGGCATAAAGGAGTTGGGTGGGGTGGAGGGAAATAATGGTCAAACAGCTGCAGCAGTTGATCTGTAATCTAGCAGCCCACCAGTAGCAGGAGCTGGCAAAATGGGTGATTACAATACTACTGCCATCCATTACAGCAGAGCCAGCAAACCTCAACCCAGTCCTGGTCACTGCCCCTCTCAGGCTTACTAAGAGGATCCCAAAGCCTTCCTCAAAACCTTTGAGCAAGAGGCCATGGCAGCCCAGTGACCCCTAGACCAATTAACTATTTTGCTGGCCCCATACTTCACCAGGGTGGCGCAAACCACATATCACGCCTGGGACCCTGTTGTGGCCCAAGAGTATGCACAGGTCAAAGCAGCCATTCTTGATGTCTTGGACAGCTCAGAAGATACATTCCAGCAACACTTCTGTGACGAGCCCCACACAACCAAACGAGAAAGTGGGCCATTGAACCCAACAACTTGAGGGGCTTCAACCCACTCCACCCTCACCTGGACTCAGGAGAGCCCAAGGATTGAGGAGCTGATGGATATCCCGGACCAAAAGTCCGGAGAGGTCAACCTGGAGCCCAGTCCAAGGGACCACCAACCCAATGAAGTTTAAGAAGGGAATATTGCTGGTTCCCAAACTAGGGGGGTCCCACATAGAGAGGACCTTCTGACCATCCAGAGAAGGGCTCAGTTGCAACAGCAAAGACCAAAACAGGTGTTTTGCATGTGGCCACCTGAGGCACTGGACCTTAAATTGCCCTGATATGGAGTACAGCTTTGGCAAGATCTGGACCTCCGGGGCCTGCGCTTGACAAGGAAACCCTGCAAAACTAACCACCCTCATAAGGGTGAATGGTATAGAAGTGGTGGGGTTCATGGACTGATGGTGTGCTCAGATCCTGGTGCAGAGTTCTGTGGTCCCAAACCCTGAGTTGTATCGGGGCACCATCCAGTTACAATGTGTGCATGGGGACAGGAAATCTTAGCCACGCATTCAAGTGACTAACTGGATGAGCGTACAAAGTCTCTGATGGTTGGCCTGGCCCCAATCATTACTTATCCCATTATTATCGGACAAGACTAGGATTATTTTGGGAAGTTGTTAAAAGTTTATGGGACCCTCTCTGGACATGGCAGCCTCTGTACCTCCAGCCTCAGTTCTGCCTAAATTGGTGTACCTTGAAGGTGTGGGATCCTGTTCCAACCCAATGAGGAGGCCCCTCCTTAACGTGAGTTGGAGATCCCAACCCAGTTCTCCAACTGTGTTGAAAAACAACAGGCAGATGATATGCTGAGCCGAGCATGCATCCAAGTGGCAGTGGTAAATGGGGAGTCCATCAAGCTGAACTGATCCCACACTCTGAAATTCAAGGCAACTGCCTATATTGCCTTGAGAAGGACAGCAGACCAAGGAAGGCCAAAACCAGATTCTGGTGCCCCCAGCTTATCGGAGGGAGGTTATGTGGTTGACCCATGCCATACCCTTTGCAGGGAGGGAGAAGATGCTAGCTTGACTTCTAGCCCATTGGGGGGGGGAGGGTGGAGTCTATAAAGACGTTCCGAATTTTTGTGCCTCATGCCCTGGGTGTCAACTCACAGCCCCTCAGCCAACGGAGAAAGCTCTCGTGGCTCCCTTTTCGCTATTAAGCACACCCTTTGAGGGCACTGGACATAATCCATTGCATGGAAAAGAGCACCACAGGCTACCAGTTCATTTTAGTAGTGGTAGACTAAGTATACTCTCAGGCTATACCACTGTGCTCTATGAACTTATGGATACTGTGGGAGATCAGAACAGATCAGGGAACAAATTTTGTCCCAGACAATGAGGCAACTGTGTCAGCTGTTGAAATTCAAGACCCACAGAACATTCATCCACAGGCCCCAGACAGAGAGTTTGGATTCAACAGAACACTACAAAACTATGCTCAGGAGCTTTGTTCTTATGGATGTCTGACACTGGGACCAGTTGCTCCCCACCCTCCTGTTTGCTGTATGAGAGATACCACAATCTTCCACTGGCTTCTCGATGTTCGAGCTGTTTCTATGGGAATCAACGACAAGAGATTTTAGACTTCATTTGAGAAATGTGGGAAGAACAACCATCTCGAGCCAATAACATGGTACAGTACATCCTTAACTTGCAAGAGAAGCTTGAAGCTTTACGCTCATTTGCCAAAGAGAACCTCTTACACGCCCAGAGCACCCAGAAAACAGCCTATAATAAAAAGACCTGCCTCCGGATGTTTCAACCCAGTGGTCAGGTTCTCTTGCTATTGCACAGTTCTGTATCAAAGCTGCTAGCCTGCTGGAAGGGACCATATGAGGTGATACAATGGGTGGAGCCGCTGAATTACAAAATTCCACAACCAGACAAGCAAAAGCTCCAACAATTTTACCACGTGAATCTTTTAAAACCATGGAAAGCCCAAGAAAGCTTGCTTATAGTCCTCTACCCACCAGAACCCAAATTAGGCCCTAGGCTGCTGAGACCTCAAAGCCAGGGATGGTCAAAATCAGAAGTAATTTAACTCAGAATAGAGGACCCAAGCCCAGCAACTGATCACCACTTTCTCCCCAGTGTTCTCTACCCAACCTGTGTGGATCCATTTAAATGACCCATAATTTTTCAGATTGAACCTGGATTTAAGGTCAGAGAAGACCCACTACTTCGTCCCCAGAAATTGAGGGAAACCATGTAGTAAGAGCTCCAAATCGATGCTAGACTTGAGAGTAATCAAACAGCCTTTTAGCAACTAGAGAAGCCCAGTAGTGCTGGTCCCAATAGGCCCACCCATATTTGCATAGATTTCAGGGAAGTCAACGCGATATCAAAATTTGGTAAGTACCCTATGCCTCGCATTGACGAACTACTTGACCAGCTAGGTGAGGCAGAGTACATTACCACCCTGGCTCTGACCAAGGGGTATTAGCAGATCCCCCTCACATATGAATCCTGGGGGAAAAGGGGTGGGGGGGAACCAGCCTTTTCCACCCTCTTTGGTCTCTTCCAGTTCCGGACAATGGCCTTTGGGTTAGATGGGGCTCAGCTACATTCCAACGACTGAGCTGTACCCTCCAAACCCATAACCATTGCTTACCTAGACAATTTATCTACAGTCTGAACTAACAAAACCACCTAAAACATGTAACTGCTCCCCAAGGGAGCCAGCCTGACAGCAAACCCTGCTAAATGTCACCTGCCAAGAATGAGACAACCTATCTCAGGTACACTTTGGGGAAAGATACTGTGTGAGTCCTGGTGAGTAAGGTCCAGCCCTCCAGACATGTCCCATGCCCTCCTCGAGGAAACAGGTATGCTGGTTTTTAGGACTAGCAGGATACTACCACTGATTTATTCCTGGGTTCTTGACCATTGCAGCCCCTTTCACAGATCTTAAAAATAACGGCCGAAAGAAGATTCAGTGGAGCAAGACTTGTGAAGTGGCTTTTCAAATGCTGAAGGCCCAGCTCTGCTGAGAACCGGTCTTATATAGCCCCGACTTCACCACGGAATTCCTACGACAGATTGATGCCTTGGATGTGGGATTAGGGGCTGTTTTATCCCAGGCAGTGGAAGCAATGAGCATCCCATGCTCTATATTAGACCAAAGTTGTTCCCAAGGGACAGGACTTATTCTGTAATCCAAAAGGAGGCGTTGGCAGTGAAGTGGGCTATGGACTCACTTTGATACTACCTCCCGGGCACTCACTTCCCCTTAGTCACAGGCCAAGCCTCACTATGGTGGTTTAATACCACTAACCCCCGAATTATGAGGTGGTACCTGTCCCTCCAGCCTTTCTGCTTCCATGTCCAACACCAGACTGGAAGAGCCCACCTGAATGCAGATTTCTTTTTGCAAGATGGAGGAGAGCTGATGGGGTCAGGACATACCCCAATTGGGGTCGTAAGTGGCGGGGGATGTGTGATGAAGAGAGAAACTTCATACCAGCACAAAAAGCATTAAAGAGAGCCTATGGGCCCAGCCAGCCTCACCCTGCTATACCTGCAGCCAGTGCCAGGCCTGGAGGGGGAAGAAAAGGAGAGAATCTGGCTCAGTTCAGGGATGACTAGCAAAGGCGCAGGAGGCAGCTGAGGGGAGCGTGACTACAGGCCTGACAGCTGGAACAGCCACCAGGAAGAAGCAATGTGTCCCTGACGGAGACTGGGGAGCACCCAGCAGTGAATGAACGGCACCATTTGACTATAAAGACATTGTGGGGCTAGGCCCCCCCATCTTATACCTGCTCTGCCCAGAGGGACCTGAGGCCACAGCAGGATGCAGCAAAAGGCCTACAAGGGTGCACTACTCTAGGTAAGCCAGTACAGACTCTGTGGACTGTAGATGCCATGCCCCAAACTGAAGGGACATAGGTAGGAAGACTTAGACCAGTGGTCCCCAAACTTTTCATGGTCGCGCCACTCCTTACCCCATCCACATGTCCATCCCCTCTTCCCCCCAGCCGGGGCCTGGAATGGGGCCACAGCTGGGGGAGGAGATGCACAGACAGGGGTAAAGGGGCAGAGGCTGGGGCAGCAGCTGGGAGCAGGTGTGGGGCCCAGAATGGGGCCAGGAATGGAGCTGCCATCAGGGGCTGGGAGCAGAGCCATGGCCAGGGCAGTGGGCAGGCCACGAAGACATGGCTGAAGCTGGGGCTGGGCGCAGAAGCCTGGGGCGGGGAACTGGGAGTCGTGGCTGGGGAAGGGCCGGTGGAGAGCTGGGGGCAGACCAGGGCTGGGTGATGCTCCCATCCCTCTCCCCCCGACTCTTCCTCCACACCCCCCTATGGGAGGCGAGCCCCACAGTTTGGGGACCTAGACTCTCTTCCAGGAGGACCCTGCCAGCATTGCTTCACACAGAGCCCTGGGCTGGGACCAGTGCCGGCTCCAGGCACCAGCACAGCAAGCAGGTGCTTGGGGCAGCCAACAGAGAGGGGCAGCACGTCCAGCTCTTTGGCGGCGGGTCCCTCTCTCCCTCTTGGAGGGAAGGACGCGGCAGTGGTAGAGCTGCTGCCGAAGTGCCGCCGATCACGGCTTTTTTTTTTTTTTTTTTTGCCGCTTGGGGCGGCCAAAATGCTGGAGCCAGCCCTGGCTGGGACCCCATGGAGAGGGCCTGGGCCTCTCTACCATGCTTCCTTAAAGGCTGAGGCCCAGATGCATGTGGAGGATGTAAGATCAGGAACCAAGCACCTCTGCCAGGGAAGCCAGGAGCTGGAAATCACTAGGTGCACTAACCTCTAGGCCGCCCTGCCTGCAGAGCACCCTATCACACGCCTGTGCAACATAATTAACATTTAAAAATTATTTAAGGGACTGTTCCTCAGAGAAATCATGGTGTCGGGGGGCCACTGGGCACCATCTAGAGGTAAATGTTAAGTTTTTTTCTTTTTTCCCTTTGAGTTATTTTAACTATAGAATTCAGCATAGCCAGTAATAGTAAGTATTTAAAATCCCATCATTTTGCCCCAGCCTTAGGACAACTCCTGGAAAAGTACAATAAAAGAAGTGTAATAAATTAAATAAAATTCACTAAATCTAAAAGTTGGGTTTCCCTTCTTCCATTTCTTCGGCTCATTCTACCACTCCCCAGACATTCTCATTTTTTCCCTTCTTTTCTTTGATAAGCAGCATCTCCTTTCCTTTTATTCTCTCATTCAGACTAACACCCATTCTCTATTGCCCAACTCCTTGCTCTTTCCAGCGTTACATGGGTTCATCTCTTCCTCCTTGTTCCTTGCTGCTACCTGTTCCCTTGCTCCCCTCACTCTCATCTCTTTATCACCCTTGCTCCCACTTGCATTGCATTGTCTCATTAAAATCCTCCTCTGGCTCTCTAATACTAATACCTGGCACATATATAGCACCCTGAGAAGATGAACTAATTAACAGCTACAGTACCTCGCTGAGATCAAAGTATTTTCCTTATGAGGAAATTGAGAGACAGTCTGAATGACTGGGCCTAGACCATACAGAAAGTCAGTATCAGAGCCAGGAATAGAACACAAGTGTTCTCTAGGCTCTCATACAGTGGTTAATTCATTAGACCAGCTTCCTCCCTATCGGCCCTCACTTTATAGTCAGAAACCAAATTGGCTGCTCAGCAAATATAAAAGGCTTAGGCCAAGTCTACACTAGAAATTTTTGATGGTCCAGTAGTATCAGAGATGCAATTTTTATTTTTTTTAATGACATTTCTATGCTGACAAAAGCCCTAGTGTAGAGGCAGTTATACCAGCGTAAGAATGCTTTTGTTGGTAATAGTGTAGTCCCCTCAGGGTACATCCATACTACCCGCCCGGATCGGCGGGTAGCAATCGACTTCTCGGAGTTCGATATATCGCGTCTCATCTAGACGCGATATATCGAACTCCGAACGCGCTCCCGTCGACTCCGGAACTCCACCACCGCGAACGGCAGTGGCGGAGTCGACGGGGGAGCCGCGGACGTCGATCCTGCGCCGTGAGGACGGGTAAGTAGTTCGAACTAAGGTAGTTCGACTTCAGCTACGCTATTCGCGTAGCTGAAGTTGCGTACCTTAGTTCGACACCCCCCCCCCAGTGTAGACCAGGCCTAAGTGAAATAAGCTAAGAGCATTTGTAGGTATAGCTATATCAGCAAACATTTTCTAGGGTAGGCTAAGCCTTAGCCACAGGCAAGTGATTGGTAATCACTGGGGCCTGGATGGTCCTCCCTAAAACCATGAACTGGTCTGGCATCTCCTAAAACTCAAGAGAACTGGAGCTGCCACCCAGGTGGCTGTACTGAAGATTGGGTGGCTCACATATGTTTTTCTTCTGAAGGAGGTGGGACAGCAAGAATCAGTGAAATTCTCAGCCCTAGTGACCTGTTCATGTTGTCAAGGTTCCGCAAGGAAAAAAGTGTTTTTTTAAATATATATGTTTAAATTTGTTACATTAAAGGCAAGATTTCTCCTGGCATTTACAGGATTCCAAAATGAGGGGTGCACAGTGCCGGTAATATGATAAACAGCGTTTCTCCCCAAGTTATGGTTCGAATCCAGCCCAGATAAGCAGTAACCCAAAATTGCCATCTGATGGCAAGTCCATATTCTTAAAACAATCTGCACATATGGAGATAACATGGAGGGGTAAGTTAGATACATCATGTCCTAACATGTAGCTGGAGCTCTATACTGTGAACGAAACACAGCTGCATTTGAATGTATGACCAAAGTCCTTTGCATTTACTCCCAGTTTAGGAAACCAAGTCCCTCCAGGAAACCGTTCAGAAAAATCCTACTTTATGAAGGAGAATTTACATACAAAAGAGTCATGGAATATAAGGCTGCCTTTCCCCACATTATCTATAATACAGCCACAATGTACATATACATCAAGGCATAAGAATATAACATTATACAAAATGTATGTGTAACGTGTCCAAGTCACTGTGGACATATTAAAATCTCCTGCTTTCTGTGAATCTAGTAATTGCCACCTAATAATGGCTGTATTAATATAAGTGGTTTCTTTTAAATATTGCAGCACTGAATTATAACTTACTCCTTAGCCCAGTAAGTCCATCATTTTGCTGACCCACAACAGCAGTAACTCCCTTCAGGAAGAGCAGTTGTTATAAAAAGTTCCTCTCTTCATTCCTCTTTGGGTGGATGAAGCTATTCTCATCTCAACATCGCAAAGCACCTGAGGCATATGAGGATCCAGCATAGCCAGGCTGCTTGCAATGCATTACTAACAATGCACACGTGTTCCTTGAACACGGCTTTATTCTCCTCTCTCCCGAGTGCATTTGTGCTTCTTTTCAGTTGCAGGTGAAATCTCCCCATCTCAAAAGGGTTTCTTAAGCCTCACCTAGGGTCTGGCAACAATCAGTTCCTGGGATGGGAGTAAGGAGACAGAAGCACTAAGGGGTTAATAGCTTTTTAAACAAAAGTTAATGTTTATGAAAGAGAAATTAACTAGAGGGTTGCACTTTGTAGCTTGCGTAGGCTGAGATCATTGCACCTGTCAGGGGCTCCTTGCATCCCCCATTTCCACCCCCACAAGCTCCCTATGTGCTGTGTGCCACCCTCCCACCGCCTCTATTTCAGGAACGCCCTGAAACTCCTCCCACCCTTTCCCTCACTCCCAGGGCTGTATGTGGGTCCCCCCCCTTGCCCCTCTCCCATACTACTTGTCCCCCATTCTCTTCCCACACCGCAGAAGTTCTGTGTTAAGTCTCACTTCACTCAGCCAACTAGACACAACTTAGCCAGGCAGAACATGGGAAGGCCCTGTGTACCGCCGTGCATCTCACGCATGACCTGCGGGAACCCCCGCCTTTCCAATGCTGTCCCCTTCCCACACAGTTTAGTGCAACTCCATCTTGACCTGCAGCAACTGCTCTTGTGCCATTCTTAGGGCCCCCCACAGCTTCACAAATACAGCTTAGTACTCACCCACAGCTTAATAAATACTGCTTAGCCCTTCTACCACTCATCATGTTTTTCATGCTCTTCATACAACTTTTAATTAATAGGACAACTTGCTATTCAAATCATGTCCCCTCAGCTCTATCAATATACCTCAGTTCTGACCTGCAGCAGTACAATAATTTTTTTTTTTTAAATCCTGGTACTTTTCTTAAAATTATATCCCATAGTGATTTCCAAAGTTTTTGAATTCATTTTCATTCTGATGTGACAAAACCTTTAGAAAATTTTTAATGTAATTAAATAAATTGAGACTCATCCCAGTGCTTGGTGGTTAGGCCTCCAACAGCCCAGGCAAGTGCCCTAATCGCCAGGCTGCTGGCCATTGTAGGCAGACATACACCCTTCCCAATTAAACTGTTATTGAAAGATCAAACATTTTGGTTTCGATGCATTGTTATTTACTGACAAAAAATGTTTAGTTGGAAGATTTCTAACCAGCTCTAAAACACACACACACTTGCTCTCTCTCTAAAACAGCAAAGAGAGAGAGAAACTAAGAAAAAGAGAAAATGTTTTCAGATGAGGTTTGAAATACAAGGGAGACCCAACAAAGCAGAGAGACAGAAATTCTGTTCCAGAAAGCAGTGGCTGCAGAGAAGGCTTTTGCACCAACAGAGGGGAGATTGCATTGCATGGCAGAGAGGAGATCTGTGTGTGTGCTGGAGGGGGATAGACAGAAGAGGTAAACAATATCTATACTGTGGCCACACTGAAACTGGTTCACTATATGCTGTGCCTTAAGACACAAGCCTGAACTGGATGGATGGATGGACGGACAAGGGTTTCCCCATCCTAATCTCTAATTTCTCTGATTCTGTCAGGAAATCTGGGACTCCTTGGTTGCTTGGGATATTAGAGACAAGTGAAGTTCTATTAATGCAGGCACAGATCAGACCATCTGAGATGATGGCTCCAAGAACCAGAGTCTTGGTGGCCATAGGAGGTAGATGCACAGAATGATACAATGAATAACTTATACAATTGAGAAAAAACAGGCCAGGAGCTTAGCAGGATTAGATATTTATATGGCTAATGTAACATCCACAGTGACATTAGATAAGAAAAAAATTATAAAAGAGATATTAACCCTCATGTTTCAGGGTATAAAGCAGCCACTAACTGAGGGATATTAAGAAGAAACTTCCCTTCTGGGCTGGTTATGCCAAACTGTCCACTATGGGGTTTTCCTGCACCTACCTCTGAAGCATCTGGAACCAGCCACCAGGGACAGGATGCTGGGCTACATGGATCAATAGTCTGAGTACTATGGCAATTCTTATGTTCCTCAGACGTTTTCTGCTATGCTGTGCAGGAAACAAAGAAAGGTTTCTTCACTTTCACCATAGTATCCAGCGTCCCAGTCATGGGAATGATTTCAGGTTAATCCAAGCTCTTTGCATCCACTAACAGAGGCAAGCATCTCTCACCATGAGGCATGTTCTCAAGTCTTCCTTTTTCAAGCAAAGTCATTAAGAAGGGTGGAGTAATACGATTCTGGCAGCATCTGGAGTTCTCAGATTTCCTGGGCCCCAGTTCACTTGTTTTCAGGACTGAGTATAGTCTAGAGGCTTTGCTGGTTAATGATTGCCCTCTAACAATAAATGAAAATCAAGTGTCCATGCTGATTATTTTAGATTGGTCAGCTGCCCTCAATACCGTTGATTGGCTATGGACTACAACACAGTCCAACAGACCTGCTCAAAGTGGTTCCATTCCATAAGAGAGTTAGCTAAGATTCCATACCCTCTGTGATGGGTTGCCTTCCTTTAAGATGCCACCTAATGTGCTGAGATACCACTGAGCCTGTCTGTTCTGACAGCCTGGGCACCCTTTTTACCTGTCTTATTGAGCCAGGCAAGCCTCCTCCAGCACACACACAGGTAGGGGCACACCAAACTGCAGAACAACACAGACATCGAGATCAGCTCTAGGAAGAACCAGCTTAAGGGACCTGCCCCTGCACTCAAGTGTCCATCTCCCTTGGAGTGAAGACCCAAAAGTATATTGCGAAATCTACCTCCTCCCTCAATGTGGAAGAAGGTATACACAGCCTCTTACACACACACACACACACATTACGAATTGCACAAACGGGGTTGTATGATAAATAAGAAATAAGTTTATTAACTACAAAAGGTGAATTTTAAGTGGTTAAAGAGATAGCAAACAGATCAAAGGAGATTGCTAAGCAAATAAACAAAACACGCAAACTAAGCTTGTTTCACTAAAGAAACTGGTTACAAATAATAATTTCTCACCCTAGATATTGTTACAGGCAGATTGCAGAAAGTCTCAAAAGGCATCTGCACTGGGCTGCAGCTTGAGACATCAGGTATTATTACTCACAAGCTAGATGCCCTTCCAGCTTGGGCTCAACCCTTCTCCCCCAGTTCAGTTCTTGCTTCCAGGTGTTTTTCAGTGTCTCTTTGGGTGGGAAGGCAGAGGAGAACCTTGATGATGTCACTCCCCTGCCTTATACAGCTTTTGTGTAAGGCAGGAACCCTTTGTCTCCCATTCACTGGCATTCCAAAAGGGGGGGAGGGGTATCCAGTACCGGGTGAGTCGGATCCATGTCTCTGCATGGCTGTGGCACAGCCATTGCTGTAGGCTGTCTCAAGCTTCAACAGGAAGACTAAGCTCTTTTACAGTCCACTGTCTTTGCTAATGGGACATTAGCACCGTCTGGCTTTCTCACTGTTGTACCTGAAGGGCTAGTTGTGGGGTGACACCTAAAGTAACCCATTTGAAATGCAGAAACATAGTTAATGCTCCTAACTTCAGATACAGAAATAAAACAGGCCTACACACTGGATAATTACATTCAGTAAATCATAACCATTCCAATGATATCTTACAGGAGCCATCTTGCTTACAGTACATCTCAGTTATATCATAAGCATATTTTCATAAAGAATATGGAGTGTAATGTCACACCCTGCTCATCACCATGGTATCTGATCCCAGAGGGTAATACTGGGCAATTTCTAATCTGCACCATGGGATCTCCACAGGCACCCCTTCTGTTCAACATGGCCTCAAACATTAGATGGGTTAGAGAGGAGTTATGCGGATGTGGTGTCTTTCAGATATGGAGGACACCCAGCTCTGTTCTTCTTTATTCTATAGCGGCAAAATCATCATGTCGTGCTGGGAACATCCAATTTTGTGAGATATGAAGTTACATTTGGTGCTCGTTCTGCCTCTGCCCATGGTAAACTGCTTAGGATGCAGGACACGGCCATAAAAATTATGAGTTCCCTGCAAATCTCAGAATGGTTCACCCCCTCCCCTTACTCAACATACTTACAGATCACTTCGGACAGAAACGTGTGTTAGATCAAGATCCAGGAAAAAACAAAAGCAGAAATAGATGGAAAACCTAATGCTGCCTCCAAGACAGGATTCACCGGGAAATAAGGCACATGGCAGAAAGACGTCACTCTATGTAAAAACCAGTATAGCCCACATTCACCTGAATCCTTCACCCACAACCTCAGGTCAACAAAAGCACTTGTTCCACTGGCAAGATTTCTCCTTCTGCAAGGCTAGAGGAACAAGGGACTGCAACAGGCACAAGAAGGTAAAAACAGATGGAACAAAGAGCAAAGGAGGATAGGCGATAAAGCTGCCTCTGGAACCTCTGCTCCCCCCTTGGAAGAGGTGAAAATCATCACTCAAAACAGGCAAATGAAAGGGTGGAGGGGTGTAAGAAAATGGGATCAGCTTTCAGAACAAACATTTTAAACAAAGAATATGAAATGGGGCTGGCTTTAGGGTTAGCACTCTATACTGCCCGACAAGAGAATAGGTGAGGCAGGCAACCATTTTAAATTTACTAAGGAGAACAGCATTTTGGTTCTTTGCCAGGATATTTAAACACTCTGCTAGATCTCTGTCTCACAGCATTCACTATGTTAGATCAGACTAATGACTTGTTGATTTTGAGAGACTATGGTGACTCTATTGATGCAGGGGGAGAGGAGAGGCAAGGAAGGAGAAGCTGTAATGTACCATCTAGCATGTGCACTCATTTCAGAGGACTAGCTACACTCCTGTGTGGGAGATGCACATTTGACTCTCAGTGGGACCAGCACTCGGGAGAACCTGCCCAGTAGTTTGTCAGTATTCTGTGCTAGCACACAGAGGCTTGGGTCTGATTTCTGGTTTCACTCCCCTGGAGCAGCAGAGGCCAAGAGCACTATTCTGAAGGGGAGCCCCATCTGTCATTGGCAGGACTGCAGCCATAACATTGCATAATGGAGGAGGTAAACCCTGAGTGTTCTGACAGTGGTCTCACAAGCATGTTCTGTGTGTTTCTGAGGTGGATTCAGCCTCACACCGCCAGGCTGATAACTCTGCTTGCCTGCATTTCTCACTTCTGTATTTCATAGAGAGATAGTATCCTTTCCTTTCTTTGCTCCCAGGCATTGGCAAATGGGGAACAAAGGATGAAAGACAAATGCAGAGGGAGGGGGAGCATTTGAGAGCTTGGGAGTGATCTTTAGCAGAAAAAGAGGGAGAGGAAGGAAGAGGAGAGGGAAGGAGGAAGAAGAGAAGAAAGAAGATGCAGAGGCTTGAAAACAACAATATGCAAATGAGGCATAGCAAAATAATCTGTTATTGAGAACTCAGAAGTCTGAGCTGAGGAAAAAAATGGTTTTCCTTCTCTCACTGGAATAAGAGAATGGTGTGGAGATAAGGGACTCCCAAGCCCTTTTCTACCCACCCACCTTGAACTCCACCAACACCCCTCTTCAGCATCTGGCCACACAATCTACCTTTTAGAGGAGTAATGGGGCAAGGAGGGGACCAAGCAAGCAGCAAACAATATCTGAGCTTTTTCACAGAGCTGTGGGCAAACAGAGCCAGCTGGGTGTTTCTAAAGTAGTGTTTGTAAAACAATCACATTTTGAGCCTCACAGGAGTAATCCACAGCCACTACTTTTAGACTATTGTTGCACTTCTGCACACACCAGAATGGGTTGCATTTCCCCCAACCTTCTGATTCCTCCATCGAGACACAACATCCCTGAAAATGAAGGTCTCTCACTGGCCACAAGCAGACCCAGACCACACAAGCCTGTGTTCTCGTCAGCCATCAAGCTAAGCAGAATTAGGCTTGGTCATTACTTGAACTGGAGACTTCTAAGTGAAACCCAGGTTCTGCAGGAAGCTGTGATAGTGCCTCACCAGCTGACACTTGTGACCTGTGACACTGAACCCGTGGCTTTAGGGACACTACATTGCTGAAGGTGCAATCTTTCTTATGAAATATTAAGTTGAGACTCCGTTCACTTGCGTTCATTAGATACACCTTGGTACTTTTTGTAGGAGTGTCATGGCCAAATCCCCAGTTATTCTCTCTCTATGCAACAGGAAAGAGCAGCGGCTGCAACGGGGAACTAGGAGGTAGAATTTCTGGCTTCCACCAACAGTTCTGACGCTGACTCACCAAGTGATGAGTGAACATCACTTTTCAGTACCAGTTAGTGCCTTCTTTGTAAATAATACTTCCAAATAGCAGCTTCTCTTTTCCTGCTTTCTGTTGTCCTTCCTGCCTGCAGGCGCACATTCCTTCCCCAGAAGTTGTCATTACTCATCATTTACTAGTCTAAGTAAGACTCTAAGTTCCTTGGGTCCAGGACTTTGTAACAATGGTTGAATCTTAAAAACAAACAGACAAACAAACAAAAACCTCATACCCTCACCTTCACTCCTCTGTTCTTCATTTACTCTCCAGCAAAATGAGTCAGTATATTTACCTACCACAAAGGAGAACTGACAGATTTAATATTTGTAAAGTACACAGAAACACAGACCTGTAAGCATTTCAGTGGTGGGTGAAGTAATTTCTGTATCAACGTTGTTTGCAAAAGGCTTGGGATTCAAGAAACAATATAAATGTAAGTTTTTGCTATTGTTGGGGGCAGGGAGATGATGGGGGTAAGATCGATGTGGGGGAGAGCGGGGGACAGCTGGGATGACAGCTCCCACAGAATCCACCCCAGATGTCCCTGTAACTGCTTGCTGGGTTCTTTTGCACTCACGGAGGTGAGTGGGTCAGTCTCTCTCTCTCTCTCTCTCACTCTCACTCACAGCACAATTACACCAGCAGTTCTAGTTCTTTAGCTCCCTCACTCTCCAGAGTAATCCTCTGCCCCAGAGATTTGGGAAGAAAAAAAAAACATATCAGGGCTCAGTTCATTCCTGAACCAGGTCTGTGTCATTAAGAACTATCAGCACAATTGACATTATGACTCCCATATCCAGGGCCGGCTCCAGGGTTTTTGCCGCCCCAAGCAGCAAAAAGAAAAAAAAAAAGCCCGTGATCGCGATCTGCAGCTCTGCAGCTTCAGTCTTCAGTGGCAATTTGGCGACAGATCCTTCGCTCCCAGAGGGATTGAGGGACCCGCCCCCAAATTGCCGCCGAAGACACAGACGTGTCGCCTCTCATCGTTGGTCACCCCAAAAGCAGCCGCTTGCTGGGCTGGTGCCTGGAGCCAGCCCTGCCCATAATCACAATACAGAGGTAGCAGAGATCATGTGGGCTATAGGTAAGGCTGCGAGTTTGTCACGGAAGTCACAGATTCCGTGACTTTCCGTGACCTCTGCAGTGGCTGGTGCACCTGGCTCAGAGGCAGCTCAGGCAGCCCCTGCGCCAGTCGCACCAGCCGCTGCTGGGGCAGTCTCAGGCCACCACACCCCCCGCCCAGCAGAGTTTGGGTGTGGGAGGAGGCAGGGAGTTGGGGCACGGGATGGGGCGAGGTGGGCTCTGGGCGACGCTTACCTGGGGAGCTCCCCGGAAGCAGCAACATCCCCCTCACTCAGCTCCTAGGTGGAGGCATGCCCAGGCAGCTCTGCGGTTCCCGGCCAATGGAAGCTGCGAAGTGAGTGCTCTGGGCCTAGGCAGCGTGCAGAGCTGCCTGGGCATGCCTCCGCCTAGGAGCTGAGTGAGAGGGATGTTGCTGCTTCCGGGGAGCTCCCCAGGTAAGCGTCGCCCAGAGCCCACCTCGCCCCATCCCGTGCCCCAACTCCCTGCCTCCTCCCACACCCAAACTCTGCTGCTGCTGGGGGGGAAGGAGGTGCAGAGCCAAGTAGAGCGCCTACCGGCCCTGCCAACTCCCCCCCCCCGCCCACGCACCAGCTGAGGTTCCAGGCTGTGCGCCACCGCCCACCCTCCCCATCACCCAGGCCACCCTCCCCCAGCACCCGCGGCGACCCCAGGCAGCCCACCCCCAAATTTTAGCAATGGATATTTTTAATACAAATCATGGACAGATCATGGGCTCTGAATTTTTGTTTACTGCCCATGACCTGTCCGTGACTTTTACTAAAAATACCTGTGACTAAAACGTAGCCTTAGCCATAGATAATGAACGTCCCTCTCTGTGGTCCCCTCAAGTCAGGGTTTCGGTGCGCTGGCGGAGGTGGGGCATGTGTAGCTTGCATTACCAATGCATGTGTCAGACCTGTTCCATGAATAGAGAACACCACAATCTATAGCCATCAAGCCTGTATCTCTCACCGGGAAGAAAAGAAAAAAAAGGAGAGAGAGAGAGCGAGAACTACCAGCTTAAACCAGATTTTACTGCTAGAAGCCCCATCAGAATTCAATCTTCCATGGACTTTAGAGCTACCTACAACCAACAGCTAACATGGGTGTGCGCCCGTGCACACGTGCACATGCCTGTGGTCTCATGCACAAACCCATACAATAATGAGGGTAGAGCTGGGGGAGAAACAGATTGTTTGAAGCTTTAAGGGGTTATTTATAAAATCAGTGTGGGCGAGGGAATAAAATGTAGGAAAAATTATCTGGACTGTTAAAAAAAAAAAAAAAACTGTCCAGGAAGAATTATGCTGCTTGTGATAAATGCTCCTTTCTGGTTTTGTTAAAAACCTATATAATGGAGGTCTCTTCGATGCAATTACTAGCACTTGTTTAGCGTGGCAGGGCACTGCACTGCCACTGGGCCAGCTCCTCTCTGCTCCCAATTAGCATGCTAAATACGCAAACCACACACATGGGCATGCGGGTCACTGATTGGTGCAGAGGAACAGCAACCAACTACGCTTTCCTCCAATCAGAAGGCAGAAAGGGCTCTGCTGCAACGCTCCGGCTTCCATCATTTATATCCTCCCATCCCTATTACTCTCTTCCCCACCACCACCACCCCCGCTCCTCAGGGTGTCTCTGAGGGGAGTGATAAAAACCGCAAACTCCCCCTCTCTCTCAGCTGGTCTCATTCACAGCTCATGGCAGACCCAGTTTCCTCAGGGGACCCACTAATGAAGACGGCCAACGTTAATCTTTTCCCCCCTCCCTGACAGGTCGATTTATAGTTCCACAGAGAGTCCTGGCTCCCAGCCAGAGAGCTTGACACATTCTTCTTATTCCAAGAGAGAGAGAGGGAGATAGAGATAGACTGACATACACACGCACACCCTTATAATTTGGGAGATTTAGGGGAGACCTGCTTTGAAACAGCAGCTGAAGGGAACAGGAGCAAACAGGGTTTGTTTGTTTTTTGTTTGTTTGTAATATAAAACAACGTATTGACGTTGCTATAGCAGCTGTTTCACCCAAAGACCGAATATAAAGGAATCACTCCCCTCATCTCTGTATTGAAAGGATGCATCAATTCTGTGCCAGAAACATTACACACACGTGATTAGAAGGGGAAGTGAACAACTTCTCTAATATAAACTGCAGCAGGAATATTAGATGGGGAGAAAGTAATTAATTGGAACCTGGCCAGAACACAGGGGTCACTGCCCCCTAATTTTGTGAAAAGTGAAGTGGGATCCTTAATGATCAACTGATCAAGGCCTTGATTTTACATCTCATCCATAAAATGGTACCATAAATAGTACAGCTCCCCACCCCAAGCACCAGGTTGATGGATTGGTTCACTAGTGATTCAGAAGTGTCCCTTATTAAGCCACCAACCCTGCTCCATGACTTTGCCTATATTAGGATTTTTTCAGCCCTATAATTCCCAGGGCTGCTGCTACACTAGAAATTGTAGCATGGAAAAAGCTGAGATGTTTTTATCCTTGTGCCACATGAGAATTCCCTCCCATCTCCTCCATAATTTTGCCTTTTTCCATTTGGTAATTATGGCTACATTTGCACCATGTACCCTAACTTCACATTATTTGTTTAGTTCACTTCTGTGTCTGTACAGCTGAATCACCAGCGATGACAGAACAGCTCCGCTAACAGGGTCAGTCAGTGAGCTATTGCTGCAGAACAGCAGGGGAACCCAAAACAAGAGCTTTATTCCTGCAAGACCTATACATTACCTCTTTGCCTCCACCCCTCAGAAACTAAGCAGTGGATTTAAAAGGGGCATGCACTGTCAAGTAGTTTTCTCCTATAGCAAAATAATGGGCCTAAAGATCTTTCCAAAGACCAATATATGCACTTCCATTATATTTTTCATTCTAAAAGATTTTTATTTCAGTGTTATAAAACACAATGCAAAAAGCATCATGCTAGTATATGAGAAGCAGATATGAAACTGAGGAGACCAGTTTCACTTGCCAAACTGGCTACAGACCAAAAATAGAAACATATATACACAACTATAGTATCTTACATTTCTATAGCACTTTTCATCCTGAAGGATCCCAGCATGCTTTATATAAACAACATATATAGAGGAAAGACTTGGAAATTTGACTTGCCTATGAAGAAGAGGAAGATTTCTTAAGTCAGTGACATCAACTTCTACTGAACCTCAGCTTTCATTTAAAAAAAAGTTTCTAGAAAAAAATCACAACGTGAATAAAGCATAAACTGACACAGCACCATCTTCCTGAGTCTCCAGATAGACAGCCCCAATGTCTCTTCTGCTGCTCTGTTTTCCCAAGCTGCAGCACAGTGAGAACTGACCAGTTATCAGTTTTCCATTGCTGCTTTCAGAATCCAACATGCAACAGTGAAACTGAAAACAGCCAGGTTTCAGAGTAGCAGTCGTGTTAGTCTGTATCCGCAAAAAGAACAGGAGTACTTGTGGCACCTTAGAGACTAACAAATAAATGCTCAAATAAATGTGTTAGTCTCTAAGGTGCCACAAGTACTCCTGTTCTTTTTTTGAAAACAGTCAGTTTCACTTTGCTGCTTCTTGGGAAGCTCTGAGCAACAGCAGAGGCAGCACCAGAGCTATTTATCTTATGTCCCCACTTACTACTCCTGGGGAAACTTTGTGCCACTGTGCATGTGCAGAATTTATGTCCTCCACAGATTTCTTTGCTTCCCTGCAGAAAAAATGACTTTCTGATGGGGAAGCAAAGGGAAGCCACAAGTGCAGTCATGCGACCCTCCCAAGCAGTATGTTTCGGGTGCCCAGGTCAGCCGACAGAGAGGTAAATCACTGTGGGGCAGGGAGAGGGACTGGGGAAGACCCAGCTGGTGGCTTATACCGTGCGCCGGGCTCAGCTGCAAGTCCCAGCTGCGCTGGAGAGGACGAGACTTTCTCATCCCCTGCACGGCATCCGGGGTCATGTCAGACCCACCCCCAGACTTCTCCCCTGGATGTAGGAAGCTCTGCAAACTACACACACACACACTCACACACACACAAACTTCCTGCACCCATCACTGCTCAGCTGCAGGGGGAGGGATCATTATACAGGGAGCTATTCCCCCATCTGCCCAATCCCTGTGCATCCAGACCCCTTCATACTCAGACCCTCCTACCAAGCCTCACCCCCTGCACTCAGAACCCCACCTGATGAGCTCCACTTCTCCTGCACCTGGACCACCCCAACGAGCCACCCACACCTGGATCCCCACCCTACCGAGCCCCAACCAGGTGCATATGGATCCCCATCCTACTGAGCCCCACTCCCCCAGCATCTGGATTCCCTTGTCGAGCTCTATTCCCCCCCCCCACCCAGAACCCCCTCACTGAGCCCCAATCACCAAGTAACTTGCCCAAGCTCAGACAGGAAGCCTCTGGCACCACAGGAAATTGAACCAATGTCTCTCAAGACCCAGGCTAGTGCCCTAACCACTTTCAGGAGTGGTGTGCCGAGTCTTCATTTATTCACTCTAATATAAGGTTTCGCGTGCCAGTAATACATTTGAACATTTTTAGAAGGTCTCTTTCTATAAATCTATAATATATAACTAAACTATTGTTGTATGTAAAGTAAATAAGGTTTATAAAATGTTTAAGAAGCTTCATTTAAAATTAAAACACAGAGCCCTCTGGACCGGTGGCCAGGACCTGGGCAGTGTGAGTGCCACTGAAAATCAGCTTGCGTGCCGCCTTCGGCACGTGTGCCAGAGGTTGCCTACCCCTGCACTAGACCATCTTTCTTCTCCCTATTTACTGGGGACACGACGAGCATCCAAAAACAGAAGCTGTGTTGAGGTAGAGTAGCAAAGACCTACTACACATCTGTGCATCAGGCTTGATGCTCTGGGGTGGGAATGGGGCAAAAACAGAAAAAGAGTGCTCCTTCTCACAGGAGCCTGGGGGCATGGAGAGGGTCCTTCAGTTTTTTTTCTGACACCTCTAGCTGGAAGCAATTTGACAAATGGACTCCCTAGGCAGGCTCCAAGGATAGCACTCTAGTAAAATCCCCTGAACTCTCCTCTTTCCCAACAGCTGATGGGGAGCGAGAAGGAGTTAGCGTCTTACTTGGGCATTGTTCCTGGACAGTGGGTCACACCCCCACTTTTCAGATCAGCCTTTGGTTAGGCAGTTTAGTCCTCTAGCCAATAAATATTTGGTAACACTTCTAAACTCTATGTCTAAGGGCACGTCTTCACTAGCAACATTAAAGCGCTGCCGCGGCAGCGTTTAACGTGGTTGTGTAGTCGCGGCACCAGCAGTGGGAGAGAGCTCTCCCAGCGCTATAAAAAACCCACGTCCACAAAGGGAATAGCTACCAGTGCTGGGATCACAGCTCCCAGTGCTGGTGCACTGTCTACACGGCCACTTTACAGTGCTGAAACTTGCAGTGCTCAGGGGGTGTTTTTTCACACCCCTGAGCGAGAAAGTTGCAGCGCTGTAAAGTGCCAGTGTAGACAAGCCCTAAGTGGCTTGGTGGAAAGACAGAAGGAACGATGGGATAAATTAGCAAAGAGGAGAGACAGAGGAAACAGACGCTGATGGCAATTCATAAAAAGATACACCATGATAGGAAAGAAGAAAAAAATGCACTAAAGCCAGAATGTAAAAGAAGATCTAACCAGAGCAGGAGAGATGTAGTAAGTGGGTTTTTTATTATTACTAAGCAGGAAGTTGACTAGCAATATATTACACTTAAGTACAGTACACAACAATGTATTCCTGTAAACTTCAGGGGGCACGGTGCCATCTCTCTCTCTCTGGCCAGTTGCCTTCATCCTTGGACTAGTCGATGTTAGGTACATTTTTTAAGTCCTAATCACGTCACCCAGCAATACAGTGTAGCCACATTGTGGACTTGGTACAGACAAACAGCCAGCATATGCCACTCTCAGAGAGGGGAGGGGATTTTGCCATGGACACTGCAGCAACTCCCCTATACTTACGAAAACTCCAATGGGATTTTTCATGTCCACAGAAAACTTCAGTTTCTAATAAGGTCACATCTGAAAGAGCCCCACATAATAAGCTGCATGGAAGTCAATTTATCGACCTCAAGATGCAGGGCTAAGTCAAGCCTGTTGGGATTCAAAGTTGTGGTTGCAGGGAGTCTCTAGGTAAGGGATCGGCAACCTTCGGCCCGCGGCCCACCAGGATAAGCCCCGCGCCGCTTCCCACAGCCCCCATTGGCCTGGAACGGCGAACTGCGGCCAGTGGGAGCCACGATCGGCCGAACCTGTGGACGCAGCAGTTAAACAAACCAGCCCGGCCCGCCAGGGGGCTTACCGAAGGTAGCCGATCCCTGCTCTAGGTAATTCATACCTGATTCTGGAGGCCATCCCTCCAGCTATGGTGAAAAGCAAATAGGATTTTTAAAGTTTCCTTTGGCCTTACTCACCAAACGCTATTCTGTAACTCAGAGAAGGACTGGTTTATACATACATATGTACGTACATAGAGAGAGAGAGATTTTTAGCTTGACAATATCACTTTAAAAATGAATAGCACACTATTCCGTTCTGTTAGCTTCAAGACAGCAGGTGCTCAGCTGGCTGATTTAGCAACAGCAGCCACCGCCAGGTCGAGTTGCTGGATGCGATTTACCGACTACAATTCCCCACACCCCTCAACGGCACTTAAGAGACAGAAAGAGAGGGAAAAGACTAATTGGAGGGGGGAGGGAGTGCAGGGAGAAGCCTGGATGAAGGGTTATTAAGTTAACAAACTAATCTTATCACTGCTTCAGTGGGATGCCCTTCCTAGACATCAAAAGGGGACACACACCAGTTGCCTTTCCCCACTCACTTGTTTCCCTTTCTATAAACAGGAGTTACACCATCGAGGTCAGGAGACCCCCACAACTTTAATCTGCTTGCAGAGTTAGCAAGATACGTTTTTAGCTTTTAAGAACACCCCAATATTTCCTTATAAATTAATTCAGCATCAGCAGGTCTGCCCGAGTAAACAACCCAAAAAGCAAGAAACCAGTATGCATAGCCCTGTGCTTATAAAGTTATGAACAAGCAGAGTATAAACATTTTGATAAGGAAATAGATTTAAGTTCCCAAGAGGTTGTTATGGTGGAAGCCCCACTGTATGGGACTTTTAAAGGTCACCTGCAAAACAAATTGGGCTTATGCCCTTGTTTCCTTCTTTATTATATACTGTACAAAGAAGGCCTTAAAGGCTTGTTTTGTTCTTTACAACATTTTTTCTGCTTGTTCCCCTGCATTAGAAATTCAGGTTCTGTCGAGGCTGGAAGAATATGATAACTGAAGGATCAGTGAAATGGTGACCTCATAAAAGGCAAGAGATTGAAAGCTGAACTATTAAAAAGGGAAGAGATTGTGTTCAGACTGTTTCCCTACTCTTTGGGGTTTTATTTGCTTTTGTTATCATCTATGCAGAGTCAATGCCCAGTTACTATTTTGAATCTAAAGCCTGTCTTTATTCAACGCCCTCATACTTTCAAAAAAGGGATTTAAAGCTCAGAAAAAAACCACCCATCAAACCTCCTCAGTGGTCCTCTAACAACGTCAGGTAAGACCAGAGTGGACATTCCTGATATTTCTAGGGTAAACAGAAAAAAATTAAAATCCTCTCAGGTCTTCTTTATCCATCGCAAAGAAGTAAAGAAGGTACAAACCCAATTTAAAAAAATCCCCCTGAAGGTCATCTTCAAAACTATAAACTGGACAAGACACTAGAAAATGTATAGTATGGAACAGGAAGATGGACTAGGTCTTTTCCATCTGATTTTATTATTATAAAACTAAGTAAAATCAGCCCTATTAGCTGGGTGTATTATCCCTGGCTACTTGAGTTTGGGACAGTTAGGTAGTCCAGTGTTCACAAGGCTGGAAGACAGGTGGATTTCCAGTTCTAATCCCGTGCAGAATCACGTTTGCTTATGTGCTTAGGTACCTTCCAGTGCCTCCGTCGGGCCCAGCCGGAAAATTGGGTTAAAGAAGCAGGGGATCTCACTGAAACATAGATACTACCCTGGAACTGAGCTTCCTTGGGGAAAGGGTGAAAAGGAATCTCCCAAACCTTCATTCTCCATGGTGTCCATCACTACTGGAGCGTAAGCCTGGGAACTGCACTCCTTTGGAAAATGTGATTACATCCCAAACATCTTTCATCAACCCAGCTGAGAAGGGATATGGCAACTTAACCAGCTAGAAAATAAACAAGTGAAGGAGTTACCTGCTATTAGAAATTTCTCACAGAGGTTTCCTCACAAACAGTCCCCCCCACCACCACCCCTTTTACAGTGGGTGGGGGACAATGTAGCCCCAGAGCAGGCAGGCAGCACATTGGCTGAGGGCACGTTGTATGGGGCATCTTCCAGGGCTACCAGGACAGCATCTTTCCCTGGCACTTACATTAACAAAAACAAAACAAACCTTATTGCTCTTGCTGGGGTGCCTCAGGCAAACCCAGGATGAGGCATCCTCAGAGGCAAAGAGAGAGAAGGACCACTCATCAAGAGCAGGGCGTGTTACAGAGTCCAAGCCATTCAAAGGCAACAAACCAAACCCCACATCCACAGAGTCCTGCTAGCTGCGAGGATAACCTCAACAGTAGGGTGGCATGGGCTCAGAGAATCAAGGAGGCAGCTCCTCCATCGCTCTCCCCACTGTGATTCACCATCACTTTTCTCTTTTTGAGAGCACAAGTGGCTCACAATAAGCAGATATGCCAATATGGCCAAGACTAGCAAATGCTTCCTGTGCATTGGTTTCTTCAACTTGAGGGAGCAGCCTAACCAGCATGCTCAGGCTCAACATTAAGTGAACAGAGATTCCTTGTATCAGTTTGGGGGGAGGCACATAGACAGCTAAACCCATCACTGAACATCAGGGGCAAATAGAGACGGGGAACAGCAGCTGCTCGCAGAGGAGCATGTGGTTGCCAGCAGCAAGCAAGGAGGAATTTAGACTACACTTAAATTGCTTTCTACTTACCCCTCCCCCAGGATAGAGCACATTTATTCTGGATTTTACAAGAGCAGGAGGGCGGTATCCTTCAATGCCAGCCACCACTCCCCCAATTATCTTATGGCTAGAGGGTTTTTTGGGGTTGTTTTGTTGTAAAACTGATCAATATCCCTTCGCCTACTATATCATAACGCCTTCCAGCCAACCTGTCAGCGAGTCAACGAGGGCTGACCTCTCCTGGCAGCTCTATTTAATCAGCGCGTGAGTGAGACAGGGCTTGTTGCCGTTTGCTCCCTCTCTGACACAGGTTATGCAGCATTAATTCTTCACAAGCTGATCTCATGCTCGTTGTGCGAGTTGCTCCACACAGCTCTACCAATGCACCTCAGTGCCAGCTTGGGAGTACCCTTCTGCCTTGCCATTTGTGGACCCCATGCAGATGTCTGCCAATACAAGTCAGTCCTGACCTGAAGCTCTGCTGTTGCAGTTCTTGGCCTCTCAAGAGCACCATCAGCTTTCTACATGTGGCTAGCTGTCTCGCTAGCAGAAAAGCAGTTAAAAAACAAAAAAAGATGCTCTAGGCTCAGATCACCAAGCTTATTCTACCTGCAGCTTAAACAGTACATTAGCCTAGGAGATAAAAAGCTAGTGTGCTAATACACTGGGCTACCAAACCACTGGCACCCAGCATTAGAACACACTTGCATTGAGTCTGTCAGCTCCCTCCCCCTCCTAGCTCTCAATTACAGCATAAATTCTTTTGTTTCTCTTCAGAAATGCAGTAATTATTTTTAGAGAAGTCTCATCCCTCCATTGGTAGAAATGCTACAGTCTGAGACAGCAGCTCCCTTGATGATCACAGGCAGGGGAACATTCCAGAAGAGAGAGATTTTTGGGGTGGGTCGGGGGAGAGGGTCTCTAGAATCCTACCCATCCCTGGCAGGTGTGAAACGGCAGATTTCATTTTTTACTGCCAGAGTTACTGGGAAATTCTCATCTGACAGCTTCCCCCCACCACCACCCCTTTATGCCAATTCCTGGCTGATTTCAGCCAAAGATGCATGAGTGGGCAGGGGGAAATTGCTCTGCTTCTCTCGAGATAGACAAGCAAGTGTTCCGATAGCCACATGCAAGCCATTAAAAAGATATTAATATAGCCAGCACAGCCTGTCACTTTTTTTTAAATACAGAGAAGGAAGGAATCTTGATACAGTAACAAGACGCTTTCATCAGGTCTCATTACCTAAAGCACAGCCACACACCACAGCTCCCACAGAGAACAACCTGCAGCTCCCGCTGTCATTAAAGAAATGAAGATATTAAAGAAAAATTAAACCCAGGATAGAATGTGCTTAGGAGTATATGAATGGGTAAGGCGGGGAAGGAGTGAGAGCAGAAAGGAAGGATGAGGGAAGGGAGGGGGAATGACCATTCAGGGACCCTTTCACCTCAATGGGTGACTCAGGAGAGATCAGACAGGATAAATATGTCTTACAGATCATAGGGTCAGGATATTTCAGTCATCAACTGACATGGTAAAGGGCACCACATTATAGATCCAGGAGACTGCAGGCAGAGGTCCATCCCTGTACTTGTCATGCTTTAGGGCAAAATGTGATCCCCTGGGATCAGGGAGACGTTTCCCCTGACTATAGGGTATTGCAGACTTCTGAGGATTTTCTCACCTTTCTCTGAAGTATTCAGCAATGGCCACTAAAACGGGGATTTCCAAAATAAAAGAAAAGCTAGTCAAAGAGGCCCTGAAGTCTAAATTAAGAAGTAAATAATCCTTAAACTAGGCCTACCCTACAGACTTCGGCTAGCATAGCTATGTCGGTCATGGGTGTGAAGAGGTGTGATCCCTGACTGGTATAACTATGCTGGCAGAAGTCCCTAGGGTGGGTGCAGCTATACCAGTAGAGTTGTCCTTTTACCAATATGGCTTGTTTCACATGTGGCACTCTGCACCTCAAAGCAGCACCCTGGGACCCTCATGTAGGATATCATATGTAACGTCATGATCTGCTGAAATCCATTGTTCTGTCAAAATACACATATCATTAGTGTGCATCAAGTTATGAGATTTTGCTGTATGGTTGTTACTGAAATATGCTCTAAATCTGCTAGGGGCATACAAGGAAGGCAAACCACTCCCAGGAGGGTGCTCACTGACCATTAATCAGCAGGGGAGTTTTAATCAAGGAATTTACAATTCAATGACAGTTGCACAAGACCACACCAGGGGGATTGCTCAACCCACCAGGACATGTCTAGCTAGTATTTTCCAGGCACATGGACTGAGGGTATAAAACAGGGGTGGCCAAACTTACTGACCCTCCGAGCTGCATACGACAATCTTCAGAAGTTCAAAAGCCGGGGCATGATTGCTAGGGCTCGGAGCTTCAGCTGAAGCCCCTAGATCCCCCCCCAACACTGCTGGGCAGAAGCCAGAGGCGATGCATGTGGGGAGGTGTCATGTGCCCCCCCCCCAAGATTTTTGCCACAGTTTACTGGCCTTGCTCAGTCACATGAAGCCGCCAGGCCCCCCCCCTGCACAGCAGCAGCTGGAGCTGGGAGCTGTGGCCATGGAGAGAGGCAGCGGCAAACAGTTGGGAGCTGCTGCTTTTGCTGCTGCCTCTTCCCATGGACCTAAAGCAGTGCCCCCTCCCTGTAGCTCCCAGCTGCTTGCTCCTGCCTCTCCAGGGGGAGCTAACAGCTGGGAGCTTCAAGGAGGGGAAGCTGAAGGTAAGAGGGCAGGCATGACTCAAGATGTTGGGGGGGACCTTTAAATTCCCCCCTCTCCCCCGCTCTTAGCAGGCACCAGTCATCTCTGGCAGAAGGCCCTACCCCCACCACCCCACTGCAGGGCCACCTACCAGACTGGGGGCAGAGGGGGTGTGGAAAGCTCTGCAAGCCGCACTTGAACTGTAAAAGAGCCACATGCGGCTCAGAAGCCATGGTTTGCCCACCCCTGGTATAACATAAGGGACAGTGGCATCATGCCTTGACCTTTCTCCTCCTCCACTTACGCTAGAAACAACAACAATGCTGGAAAGACAAAGACTTCAACTTAGGAGACTGGTCTCTGCCTTGAGAGAGAAGCCTGTGTATTAAGACTGTTACATCCAGTAGGGTGAGAACTGCTTGATCTAAATACTGCCTAGTGTAATAAAGTTTAAGATTTAGACTGTCCCCTTACCTTTTATTTTCTTTGGTAACTATCTCTGACCTTTTATGCCTACCATTTATAATCACTTAAAATCTATCGTTCTGTAGTTAATAAACCTGTTTTATATTTTACCTAAAACAGTGTGTTTTGGTTGAAGTGCTTGGGTATGTCCTCTCCACATTAAGGGAGAGGCAGATTGGGTAATACACTTACACTGATCAGGCTCCTGAGCAGGGCAAGACGGTACAGCTCTGGATGCAAGGCCGGGGAGCTGGGGAGAATTGGCTGGTGCCTTTCTCTGTGTGATTCGTGAGTGGTTCTGGGAACATTCCAGCAGGTTAGCTGGGTGTGGGGCTCCACTTGCTGTTATGCTAAGTGATAACAGCGCATGGAGGGGGGTTTGCTGCTTGTCACTAGCAAAGCATTGTGAGAGACAGCCCGTACGGGAGAGTTAAGGGGGCACAGTGGTACCCCAGTTCCAGGCTGCACCCCGGGGATCCCGTCACAGGGTGGTTTTATTATAATGGTATGAAGCACAGCTTTGCTGGTTCAGGTACACCCACACTAGGAGCGCTCTTCTAGTATGCTGTACTGATATTTCTGTACGAGTAAGGCATTCCTAGCATAGTCATGTCACAGAAATGCTACTTAAGTAACCCGAGCTGAGCCATAGAGGGCATGCATGCCCCTAAACAACAACAAAGATGGCAAGAAATGAACCTCGCTATTTAACCATCTGGTGTAAGGATTACTTGAGCCAAACAGAAATCCTTCAGAAAGTGGAAATCCAAAGCCTAGCGACAGCACTGCCAAGTTTTGTGCATCTCCATGAGTGATGCTCACCAGTGAGAAACAGTCATTTATTTCCCTCTCAAGTGTGGTGGAAGGCAAAGCCTATCACTTAGGCCCTGCAGAAACAGGGGGAAGGGAGGTTGGGTACATCCAGGAGTGATTAGGGAGACTGGTGCTGGAGGGAATCAGAGGTGGAGTATGGGAGAGGGAATCTAGGGGGGAGGAAGAGGACAGGAGAGGGTGGGGATTGTTTGGGAAGGAAAAACAAGCAACTTACTGGCAGAGGGGTGAGGAGCAGAAGGGGGCCAGGGAACAGGATGGGGAGGGATGGGAGCTGAGAGTGACAGGCTTGCTGGATAATGGTAGAAGAGGGTAAATGGGGGCAGGAACAGAATGGAGGTATTTGGAAGCAGAAGGGAGGCTGCTCCAGGCCTGCCTAAAAAGATTCAGCACTTTCCTCCCCAAACAATCCCTACCGCAAGCTGCCTCCAGAAACGCAGCAGAGCTGCAGGAATATGGAATCTTAGGCCTGGTCCACACTGGGGGGCAGTGTCGAGGTAAGATACGCAACTTCAGCTACGGGAATACCGTAGCTGAAGTCAAAGTATCTTATCCCGACTTACCTCCCGTCCTCACCGCTCGGGATAGACGTCCGCGGCTCGCCCGTCGACTCCGCTACCGCCACTCGCTCCGGTGGAGTTCCGGAGTCGACGGGAGCGCGTTCGGGGATCGATATATCGCGTCTAGATGAGACGCGATATATCGATCCTCACAAAATCGATCGCTACCCGCCGATTCGGCGGGTAGTCTGGACGTACCCTTAGTCATTCTAGTTAGGCAAAGTGCAGACGCTGGGAGGAGAGCCACCGCTTAAACTGGTATTAAGACTCCTCCTTATCCCATTCACTCACCCCCCCATTTAGATTGGACCTTTACGGCTGAGCTGGCTGCCTGCCTCTTCCACAGCCTCTCAGACACAGAGTTGCTGGTTTGCCCTCCCGACCCTCTCGAATTCAGATGACATTGTGCCTGGAACACAGCCCACAATACCAGTGACTTAAAGGGAACTGAGAACCCAGTTTTAGCCTGACTCTAGGGACATGCTTGGATCTTGTTCACACCACAAGCCGTAACAGTGCTGCGATAAGTTCAGGGGACTACGGTGTGATAGCAGATTCCTCTCACTTGGCTGTATTTTTAGTACAGACATAGCCAAAAAGACAACACTGCATTGGTTCAGATTTGCTTCCCTGCCAACAGTCCCAGGTGTTACAATCCAGTCCTAGGTAACCAGTGCCCCAGGACTGCTAACTCAGGTCCTTGGTGCAAGCAGCCACCTCCCAGCTCTGTACCCCTGCAACTGCTTCTTGGAGCTGCACTAAGCTCAGCAGGGTTGAAGCAGAGAGCCAGCTACCTGCAGCTGAAATAGGCATCCAGCAGACGCCAAAGGAGCCTTGTTCGTGCCCTAAGCAATATTTGACAGCATGGGAAGGACTCAGATTCAGAGGCCAAAGGAGGGAAATTCTGAACAGCTACTGTAGGAGAAGAGCTTGTACTGGTGCAGGCTCAGACAGAGAGGTCATCACATGGGCCAGGAGTTTGACACCCAGAATTAAAGCACATTATCAGGAAATGTTTCCTGACAGTGAAGTCTATTAGACTGTGGTAGAGTCTCCTAAGCGAAACTCAGAAACTCGTCTCGCTGAAGTAATAGCAACGAGGAAGGCCATTTTCCAGGACAAATAGAGTAGGGAACACGTGGCCAAGGGCTCAAAGGGGGCTCCCATAAGCTTGGCTAAAACCAAGTTCAAATCCCAGGTAGGTGTAGGGTGCCGTACCTGAGGGTACAATCGTTCTAGCCCCTTAAGGATGCGGGAAACCATCTGATTGGAGAAGATGGATCGTTCCCTTATGCTGGGCCTAAAGGCGGAAATGGCCGCCAGGTGCACCTTCAAGGAGGAGACCGCGAGGCCTTGCTCCTTGAGCGACCAGAGGTAGTCCAAGATCTTGGGAATAGGCACCAGGAGAGGGTTCAGATCCTTCTGATTGCACCAGTGTGCGAAACGCTTCCACTTGGCGAGGTAAGTCGACCGAGTGGAGGGTTTCCTGCTTTCCAGCAGCACCTGCTGTACTGCAGCGGAACAGTCACGCTCTGCGCGGGTCAGCCACGCAGGAGCCAAGCCGTAAGGTGAAGGGACTGCAGGTCCGGGTGGCGAAGCCTGCCGAAGTCCTGTGTTATGAGGTCCGGCCATAACGGGAGGGGAATGGGATCCCGCACTGAGAGGTCGAACAGCAAGGTGTACCAGTGCTGTCTCGGCCAAGCCGGAGCAATGAGAATGAGGCGGGCCATCGTGTTCTGTACTCCTGGAAGAAATGATGCTACTAGGTGTATGGAGTGGGCTATGCAGAAGTCCCACAGTCGCATCGCTTCCGAGCAAAGCAAGGAGGAACGTGCCCCGCCCTGCTTGTTTATATAGAACATCGCTGTCGTGTTGTCTGTGAAGACGGACACGCAGCGACCTTGGAGATGGGAGCGAAAGGTTTGGCACGCCAAACGAACTGCTCGCAGCTCCCTGATGTTGATGTGCAGGGTCAGCTCGCGGGGTGACCAGAGGCCCTGGGTGTGTAGGCTGCCGAGGTGCGCACCCCACCCCATGGCCAAGGCGTTCGTGGTCAGAGTGATGGAGGGGTGTGGGGGGGCGGAACAGGACCCCGGCACACACTACCTCTGGGTCCAACCACCAGTTGAGCGATTCGAGGGCCGACCTCGGGATCGTGACCACCGTGTCTATAGAGTCCCTGTGCGGGCGGTAAACCGACGCTAGCTAAGTTTGAAAGGTGCGAAGGCGGAGCCTCGCATATAGGGTCACGAAAGTGCACGCTGCCATGTGGACTAGGAGGCTGAGGCAGGTGCGCACCGTTGTCGTCGGGAAGGACTGTAGGCTTCGGATGATGGAAGCCATGGACTGGTGCCGAGGCAGAGGGAGGCAGGCCCTGGCCAGATTGGAGTCCAGGACTGCGCCGATAAACTCTATCCTCTGCGTTGGAGTCAAGGTAGACTTCTCGGTGTTGATCATAAGGCCTAGCTTTTGAAAAAGCCCTATGATCACGGACATTTGTTGTGCTACGAGCTGCTGGGACGTTCCGCGGACCAGCCAGTTGTCGAGATACTGGTAGATATGTATCCGACGGTGGCAGAGGGCCGCGGCAACCACCGCCATGCACTTGGTGAAGACCCTCGGTGCCGTGGAGAGGCCGAAGGGGAGCACCGCGAACTGGTAGTGCTGGTGGTTGACGATGAAGCGAAGGTAGCGTCGATGAGGAGGGTAAATGGTGATATGGAAATACGCGTCCTTCATATCGAGGGCAGCATACCAGTCTCCCGGATCCAGGGAAGGGATAATGGTCCCCAGGGTCACCATGCGGAACTTGAGCTTCACGAGAAATCTGTTGAGCTCTCGGAGGTCTAGGATTGGACGCAGACCTCCCTTCGCCTTGGGGATCAGGAAGTAGCGGGAGTAAAAAACCCTGCCCCGCATGCCTTCTGGCACCTCCTCTATGGCACCCAAACTCAACAGAGTCTCAACCTCTTGCGAGAGGAATTGCTCGTGAGAGGGGTCCCTGAAGAGGGACGGGTAGGGTGGATGGGAGGGAGGGGGCGAAACAAACTGAAGGCGGTAACCAGATTGCACCGTGGGAAGTACCCAGCTGTCTGATGTTATCTGGGACCAAGCCAGTAGGAATTGGGAGAGACGGTTGGAAAACAACGGGGAAGGATCCGGTAAGGAAACTGGTGGGCCGTCCTCGGGTGTCCCATCAAATGTTCTGTTTAGGCCCTGAAGCCAGCTTCGAGGGCGGTTGGGACTGGTTCCCCTGATTGCCCGACTGTCTGCACCGGTTCACTTTGCCCCGGCGCCTATTATCCGGCTGCGGCCTGGGCTGGCTGTACGGGCGGTATGGTTGTGGCCGGAAGGACCTCCTCTGGGTAACCGGGGTATGCATGCCCAGGGAGCGGATCGTGACGCGACCATCCTTAAGGGTCTGCAGCCTTGAGTCGGTCTTCTCAGAGAAGAGACCCTGGCTGTCAAAGGGCAAGTCCTGAATGGTTTGTTGGACTTCCGGCGGCAGCGTCGAGGCCTGAAGCCACGAAATGCGCCTCATGGTTACCCCAGAGGCCAGGGTCCTGGCTCCCAAATCTGCTGAGTCCAGAGAGGCTTGGAGGGCCGACCGGGACGCTTTCTTACCCTCCTCCACCAGAGCCGTGAACTCAGGACGGGACTCCTGTGGCACCAGCTCGGAGAATTTTGACAGAGACACCAAGTTGTTAAAGGTGTATCTGCTCAGGAGAGCCAGTTGGTTGGCAACCCGTAACTGAAGGCCACCGGCAGAGTAAACCTTGCGGCCCAAAAGGTCCATGCGCCGCGCCTCCTTAGACTTGGGCGCCGGCGCTTGTTGGCCATGGCGTTCACGGTCGTTAACCGATTGGACCACCAACGAGCATGGAGCAGGGTGAGTATAGAGGTACTTGTAGCCCTTGGACGGGACCATGTACTTCCTTTCCACTCCTCGGGCGGTCGGAGTGATGGAAGCCGGTGACTGCCAAACGGTATCCGCATTCCGCTGAATAGTGCGGATAAACGGCAGGGCCACTCGAAGAGGCGCATCCGCCGAGATTATATTGACGACTGGGCCGTCATCTTCCGCCAGGTTTATGTTCTGGTTGGCAGGTTTATGTTCTGGGCCACCCGCCTCAACAAGTCCTGATGGGCCCGAAGGTCAATCGGAGGAGGTCCCGAGGCGGACGCCCCTGCCACCGCCTCATCCGGGGAGGAAGAGGATGACAGGCCCAGGACCAGAGTGTCCTGCGGAGGCTCAGCGAGCTGCTGTGGGGCCTCTTCGACAGGGGGATGCTCAGCATCAACGGACATCCGTGGCCCCTCTTCCACGGCTGTGGGAGGAGGTCTGCTGACCGTGGCCTCAGGCGCTCAGTGGTCGGAGGGCCCGGAGCGCTGAGTGGCAAAGGGGGCTCCTTGCGCATCATGGTATGCCCACGGAGTCCAGAAGGTCCATTGAGGAGGACCTTGGTCTTGGCCTTGAGGCTCGGTGCGCTGGTCAGCTGCACTGTCGGCCTGGGAGGAGACGGATGGCTGTCTCGAAGGCCAAGGCGGTGCCGAGAGACTATGCAACTGCGCCGCCGACGCTGCCGTTCTGTCCCTGGACAGTGCCGGGGAACGGTGCTGCTCTTCAAGGTGCTGGGAGTGAGACCAGGACCATCTACCGTGCCGGTGCCGGGAGGTCGACCGGGATCTCGAGTCCCGACGGTGGGAACGGCTGCGGGAGGAGCGGTACCGGGAGCGGTACCGAGAGCCAGATCGGTGCCGATAGCGCCTGTCTGGAGACCGGGACCGTCTCCACGAGTATGACCGGTACCGCGATGGAGAGCGGTACCGGGACTGCGAGCGGTGTCGAGTTCTGGAGCGGCGTGAACGGGAACGTCTCCGGGACCGGGACCTGGAGTAACCTCTGTCCTGCCGGTCAGGGGAAGGAGGCCTCATTATAGCCGGCTTGCCCGCTGATTTAACAACCCGCACCGGCGGAGCCGGGGGTTGAGAATGCGTTGGCTCCGTCAACGCTATCAGCTCTCTCGCCGTCGAAAAAGTCTCAGGCGTCGACGGGAGAGCGAGCTCGACTGCGGTGTGCACCGGGGAGCAAGGAGGTACCGGACTCGACAGCCTTTGCGGTGCCGGAGTCAACGGTACAGCGCCAGGTTGTTGCGCTGTCGGTGCCGGTGCCGGAGGCGCCGGAGGTCGGGTGACAGGTCCAGGCGCAGAGACCTTCTTGGAGGAGGTCGGTGCCGCCTTGCGTTTTCCCGACGGAGAGAGGGAACGGTGCCGGGGGGCCAGTGCCGGCTGCTGCTTCCGGTGGACCTCGGTACCGGAACGTACTGGAACCGCTGGGGCGCTCCGCACCGAAGCTGACTGCGGGGCGGCCGGTGCCAGTGCCGCAGGGCTAAGTGCCGACTCCATTAGGAGCTGCTTCAAACAAAAGTCTTGCTCCTTTTTTGTCCTCGGCTTGAAGGACTTGCAAATGCGGCACTTATCGGGAAGGTGAGACTCTCCTAAGCACCGCAGGCAAGAATCGTGAGGGTCTCCAACCGGCATCGGCTTCTGGCAGGCCGAGCACGGCTTAAATCCCGGTGCCTTGGGCATGGGCCCGCACCGGGTTGGGGGAAAAAGAAGGGGCTAGCCCCCCAATTTCCCCGATTAACTATATACTAACTACAACTAACTAGTAAACTAAATCTAACTATACTAATCGAACTATATACAACAACTATGTAGAGAAAACAAGTGAGAAGCTAGGGCTGTGGAGGTCAGCAGTGCCGCACTCCACTGTTCCAACGACCGTCACGGGCGGTAAGAAGGAACTGAGGAGCGGACGGGTCGGCAGGGGTATATAACTAGCGCTATAGCGGCGCCACTCCAGGGGGCGCCCAGCCGACCCACCGAGTGTTGCTAGGGTAAAAATCTTCCGACGAGCGTGCACGCGACGCGCGCACACCTAACTGGAATGCATATGAGCAATCACTCGAAGAAGAATAAGCTGTAACTGCTATAAATGTACATTTATTCCTGTATAACTGCATCCATAGTGGGGTGTGGGGTTGTACCACTGTAACTATACCAGTACAGCTTGTGTGTTTACACAAAGCTTTACATGCACAGTAATAGCCTTCATTTACATCAGTTAGTTCATAGTTAAAAACCATCACAATGTATCTGACATTGGGGGGTGTAAGAATTTGATCTGCAGGCTGAAAATGGCCAGAGATATGGGGCCACAGTGATTCCAAATTTTTACATTTTAAGAGCTTGTATAAACTGAGAGTATTTGAATATTTATCTACTTCCCCTTAACTGTTTGTTTCTATCCTTTTAACTGCAGTAGAGGTTGGTTTGAGGTTTTTAACTGTACCAGTCCTTGGAACCTAGAGCTAGTGAAGCAACCTAGAGCTAGAGCAACCTAGAGCTAGTGAAGATTTGTCTAATTTCTCTGTGTTTTTTAAAATGAGAACTGCACTGGATCCTCAGTTCCCTGCACCTGCCCTTGCAACTTGGGCCTAAGGAGCTTTGCAGGGCTTGTGGCTGCCCCTAGCTCATACCACCCTGCAGAGCTCTGCACGGTTTTGGGTTTCCCTCCTTAATCTTCTGAGCTCTGGAGCTTCACTTGTTCTCTGGATCCACAACTTCTCCTGCCCTGTACAATTTGGGAGTGATCTGCATTGTTCTGATTTCTCCTCTGCTTCTCCTTGCCGTGCACAGATTTGGTTAAGTTCCCATTGGGGTATCCATAAAGCACCCACTGCTGTAGCAAACTACAAGATTCAGGTTTGTTTTAATATTAGCCTATGCCCTCAAGGCCTCAACCAGCACCATTCCACTAGGTGGTGCACAAACCCATTATAATGACAGTACCGGCCCCAAAGAGCATACAAAAGTTTCAAATACAGTTGAACCCTGTTATGTCGCCGGCCTAGGGGTTTGCCAAAAAGCGTCGAGATAACCGATGATCGAGATAAACCCCTATCCACCCCTCCACCCCTGAACTCCCCTGCCCTCTCTCCAACACCCCCTCCCTGCCCCCTTACCGCGGTGCCTGCACGTGGCAGGATCCGGCGAAGCGGGACGGGGAAGCGGGGCCGGGCGGCCGTGGACGGGGACCCGGAGCCGGGCAGCCAAAGAAGCGGGACCCGGTAAGCGGGCCAGGCGGCAGGCGAAGCGGGACCGGGTAAGCGGGCCGGGCGGGCGGGCGGCAGGCGAAGCGGGGACCAGGTATGCGGGGCCGGGCGGGCGGGCGGGGATGGGCAGGGACCGGGTATGCGGGGGCGGGCGGGCGGCGAAGCGGAGCCGGGCGGACGGGCGGACGGCGAAGCGGGGACCGGCGAAGCGGAGCCGGGCGGGCGGGCGGCAGGCGAAGCGGGGACCAGGTATGCGGGGCCGGGCGGGGACGGGCAGGGACCGGGTATGCGGGGCCGGGCGGGCAGGGACGGGCAGGGACCGGGTATGCGGGGGCGGGCGGGCGACGAAGCGGGGACCGGCAAAGCGGAGCCGGGCGGGCGGCGAAGCGGGGACCGGTGAAGCGGAGCTGGGCGGGCGGGCGGCAGGCGAAGCGGGGACCAGGTATGCGGGGACGGGCGGGGACGGGCAGGGACCGGGTATGCGGGGACGGGCGGCTGGGGACACGGTGGGTCGAGGACGCGGGGAGCCGGGCGGCTGGGGACGCGGGGAGCGGGCGGCTGGGGAACCGCGCGGCTGGAGAGCCGGGGAGCGGGCGGCTGGGGACACGGTGGGTCGGAGACGCGGGGAGCCGGGCTCGAGATATTAGGGTTCGGCGAATCGACATAACGGATAAGAAACCCATAAGACAAAGAGGGAGTTTGGCGGTTCCACTTGTAAAACGTCGACTTAATAGGATTGGCAAGTTAACCGAGGTCGAGATAAATGGGTTCGACTGTATTACAATCAAGGAAGATCCCAAAATGTTGGGCACTGAAAGTGTCATTTTAAAGCATCCGTAACTTTAAAATGGTTTGAACAATTACCTTCAAAATTTCCAAGAAAAAGTTCCAATGTACTCATAAAATAACCACAATACTTTCTATGTTCAAAATTACAAAGGGAGAGAATAGACATCTTATAATAGAATTCTGTTTGCAATCTACTGAATAGTTCCATATTTAGAGTAACTTTTAAAAAAATGTCCTGCAATTCAGCTTCTTCCACTTTCTCCTTACTTTACAGAAGAAATCAGTGCCAGTCTACAACAAATCCATTGCTGCAGAAACACCTACATACTAGATGAAGCACACAAATCTGCAAAGCCAGGACTATAGGCACAGGAACTAGAGGTGCCAGGGGTGCTGCAGCACCCTCAGGTTTTGCATGGGGTACCGGACTCCCGGCCACTGGCCTTGCGCCCAGGGTCCCGGGCCGCTGGCCCCGTGCCTAGGGACTCTGCTGCTGGCCCAGGTCCCAGCCACCGGCCTGCATGCAGGGTCCTGGCTGCCAGTCCCACGCCTAGGGCTCTGCACTCACTCCTGGCCCAGGCCTCCGCACCCACCTCCACTTGTGGCCCCCAGCCTCGGCCACCTTACCCCTATCTGCATCCCTCCTTCCCAGAACCACGGCTCTGCTCCCAGCCCCAGCTCTAAGTGGCGGTGAGGAGCGCGGATGTGGTAAGGGGGAGGATGCACAGCTCAGCACCCCCACTCTAAAACTGTTCCAGCACCACTGGCCAGGACTAAGACCCTGGTCCTTTATCTCCAGGATCTGAAGCTTTGAGGATGTTATGTTCTTTATACCCTGTAACCAGCTACCAGAGGGCAACCTGCTCAAATACACACTTTAACCATTACAATTAGATACAACAATCATTACTGAGCTTAATTACCACTTGGTTTCTCAAATCTATGCATAGGTTTTCAAGGAGATTCAGCCATATGGACAGTTTAGAGAGATGGTAACATGCTGTATTTGTGATAAAGCAACACAAAAGCATTTCACAACATTCCAAATCTCAAACGAGGATAATTTGTAGTGACCTGTAACTCAAACAGTTTGACCGCCTTTCTTCAAAGTCTGCAGAAAAATTCTGTTTATCCTTCTGAGTAAAATTGGCATTTTTCAGGCCAAACTAGTTTTGCTCATCACTGCGTTTAAAAACATAGCTTCATAACAGAATCTAGTTTTTCCATAATTATTCTAGAGCAGTAGCTCTCAACCTTTCCAGACTACTGTGCCCCTTTCAGGAGTCTGATTTGTCTTGTGTACCTCAAGTGTCACCTATCTTAAAAACTACTTGCTTACGAAATCAGACATAAAAATACAAAAACGTTACAGCCACACTATTACTGAAAAACTGCTTACTTTCTCCTTTGGATCTCATAAAATAAATTGGTTGGAATCAGTGTTCCCTCTAATTTTTCCCACACATGTGCGGAATTAATTTTGTTAGGTGCAGCAATATCGAGGTGTTGTGTGACACAGCCCCTTCATATTGGTTCACATAACAGAATTCATGTGGTGAGGGTGGGGCTGAGTGAAGTTTGAGAGATACTGCTTTCCTGCACCATCCTCAAACCTCACTCTTGACTGTGAAAGTCCACCCCACTTCTAGGAACAAGATAGGTGTTCTGTCTCTACGCCCTCTCTGCTGAAACTGCCAACCAGGGTACCAAATTATATCTATGCACTAGGAAATGGAATGAGACCGCCAAGCCATTTCAGTTCACTGCTTGGATGGGAATCTGTGATTTAAAGGTGAAAGCCACCATCTTCCCATTCTCCCAGCCCGGCTAATTCCATTCCAGTTCTTATACTGCATCTATCACCATGAGCCCCTTCCAGAACTACGCAGTGATGTCTGTAGGAGTTCTTAGGCCTGCTCCACAGACAAACTTGAACCGATCTGGTTAGTAGCAAACCAACTTTATGTAAATCAACTTTAGCCACCCTTTGTTCTGAAAGAAGAGTGTCCACACACAGACTCGCACCAAAATATCTAAATCAGTTTAATTCATAGCTTTTGAGATTTCAGTGCACAGAAAACCAGCAAGACCTTAGATCCTGCAAGACTTCAGTCTTGGCCCCAACACCCGAGAAAGTTGTGTCTCCTGCATAGAAGACCTTTACTGTACTGGGAATTGTGTTATCGGCCCCAGTCCTTGCCCTGCTACATTAGGCAATCTTTTAGGTACCCTAAGCACCATGACTTTGAATTTGACACGCGATTATATGTGGAGCTAATGTAGTGAGGCGGGGGAGGGAGTATGACAGGCTTACAGCAGACTGTGCTAGTGGGAAAGTGCATTACTACAGTGTGTACTGTTAGTTTCCTCGGGACTGATGGTTTGCTACCCAAATGCACTGCCTCTGTAGCTGACTCCACTAGGCTGGACAGCGAGGTATGAAACCTTGCCCATCAGCACTAAAAACATGAACCTCTACCCCTTGAGCCAAAGGATTAAATTCTATACATGAAAGCGGCAATACTCTTCTAAGCCTCTTATGTGGACCAGCCATTAAAGGGGTACAAAGTGGGTGGAGGTGGAAATCTCTACTATGCTCAATGGAACCTCAATAATCTCCGCCTCTCCACTTTTCTCTCTGCTATCAACACCTTCTCCTTTCTCAAGTACCACATAGTGAAGGCATAGACACAGGCTGATATTTGGATTACATCAGGGCTACTCAGTCTTATGGAGGTGGCAAGCAGGGGACCCTATTGAGCACAACTTGGCTCCACCAATAATCCTGCCTGTGCTTATTACAAGGTTTTATATGAACATGAGTTATTGGGCTTAATACAGGGGTAACTGGGTGAAGGTCTATGACCTGTGTAATACATGAAGTCAGCCTACGTGATCTAATGGTCCCCTTCAAACTCTACAAGAATATTCACATGCACTTTGGGGGAACTTTTTTAAGAAGCCCTGTACTTACCTTTCCCAACATTTCTCATTTTTTCCCCATCTCTTTTGAAAATGGCGCCTGAAATTTTTCCTTCACCAAAAGATGAGTTTTCAGGGGTCTATGCTAGTGAGATTTGGCATGTTAACCAGCGTGTGGGCTCCCTAACACACCTGGAACGTGCCTCACAGCCACACACAATAGTGCCCGCAGCAACACGCAGGCATTACAGTCACCATTTGGATTACACTAGCTTGTCATGGATTCCAAGGCCAGAAGGGACCATTGTGATCATCTAGTCTGATTTCCTGTGTAACACAGGCCAGGGAACTTCCAAAAATGATTCCTAGAACTGACTTTAGGAAAACATCCAAGCATTATTTAAAAATTTCCAGTAATAGAGAATCCACCACAACCCTTGGTAAATTGTTTCAATGGTTAATTAACCTCATGGTTAAAAATTTACATCTTGTTTCCAGTCTGAATGTGTCTAGCTTCAACTTCCAGCCATTGGATCATGTTATACCTTTCTCTACTAGACTGAAGAGCCCATTGTTAAATATCTGTTCCCCGTGTAGATACTTTAAGATTGTAATCAAGTCATCCCCTAACCTTTTTTTTAAGCTAAATAGATTGATCTCCTTGAGTTTATCCCTATAAGGCATGTTTTCCGAACCTTAAATCATTTCTATACTCTTCTCTGAGCCCTTTCCAATTTATCAAAGGCTTTCTTGAATTGTGGACATCAGAACTGGACACTATATTCCAGCAGTGGTAGCACCAGTACCAAATACAGGTGTGAAATAACCTCTCTACTCCTATTCAGGATTCCCCTGTTTATGCAACCAAGTATCATATTAGCCCTTTTGGCCACAGAATCACCCTGGGAGCTCATGTTCAGCTGATTATCGATCACAACCCCCAAATCTTTTTCAGAGTCACTGCTCCCCAGGATAGAGCCCACCATCATGTGAGCATGGCCTACATTGTTTGTTCCTAGGTGTATACATTTACATTTAGCTGTACTAAAATGCATATCATTTACTTCAGGGGTGGCCAACCTGAGCCTGAGAAGGAGCCAAAATTTACCAATGTACATTGCCAAAGAGCCACAGTAATACGTCAGCAGCCCCCCATCAGCTCCCCTCCCAGTGCCTCCTGCCCAGCAGCAGCCCCGCCAATCAGTGCCTCCTCCTCTCTCCCCGCACCTCCCAATCAGCTATTTCGTGGCGTGCAGGAGGCTCTGGGGAGGAGGGGGAGGAGCGAGAGCACAGCAGGCTGAGGGGAGGGGGCGGGAAGATTTTATTTTCCATAAACCAATGTTGATTAATTACATTACCTTCCTTTCATACTTTATTAATTGAGTCCTGTATCAGCTGCTCCATTATCTTGCTGGGGGTCAATGTCATACTGACAGGCCTATAATTACTCCAGTCATCCCATTTACCCTTTATAAATATTGACATATTAGCTTTCTTCCATTCTTCTGGAACTTCCATAGTGTCCCCAGACTTACTGAAAATCAACATTAGCGGTCCAGAAAGCCCCTCAGACAGTTCTTTTAAAACTCTTGGATGCAATTTATCAGGACAAGCTGATTTAAAAATGTCTAACCATAGTAGCCGCTGTTTAACATCCTCCTGACATACTAGTGGAATGGAAAGATTGATATGACTACATCATCTGTTCTTTTCTCCGAATACAGAACAAAAATCTTTATTGAGTACTTCTGCCTCTTCTGCATTATTTTTGAGAATTCTACCATTTCCATCTAGTAAGGGATCAACATCTTTGTTAGGATTCTTTTTGTTCGTAATACAGTTTAAAAACTCCTTATTGTCCTTCACTGTGCTGGCCATAGATTTCTCTGCCTTCACTTCTCCTCTAAACCAAGTTGGTTTTTTAACCAATATGGCCTTCTTCCTTGATTGTGGCTTCCCAATTATCATTCTCATTTTTCTGATTAAATTCTTCCTCCCAGCTGCTTTGACTCATAATTGTTTTCAGCTTTGTGCAACTGGCCCTTTCAAAGCACCAACTGTGCTGGTTTGGACCTTATAATGTGCAAACAGAATAAATGTATTAAGTCATGATCACTTGTACCTAAGCTACCATTGATTTTTAGTGCAGTGATCAGTTCCTCTTTATCTGTCAAGAAGAGGCCTAATATAGAATTCCCCCATACGGGCTGCAACACTTTTTGAGTTACAAAATTGTCATCTGTGGTATTTAGAATTAGAATTTAGTATTTGCTTTAAGCAAGACCATGCAGTCCCTCACTGTGCCAGTCTCCACCAAAGCAGTCCCAGTGGGGATGAAGATGGCTGGCATAGCCCCAATGATGCAAACTTTCCACTACCAATCTATATCTGTCATTGTTCAGCTGGCCAGTCTGATCGGCTTTCTGCCCTCCACAACATAGGAGTCAAACTGGCTGTAAGCCAATCACCTGTATAAACAGCACTGCACAAACCATGCAGCTAAGATGTGCACTCTTTTCATAGTAACCAACATCATCTGGCAGAGATGGGCATCACCAAGAACACCAAAAGGTCTTGTAAGAAAATGAAAAAAGACTGGAGGTCCTGGGACAACAAATGATCTGGTCACAGCAAGAAGACTTCCCCAGTTTTCTGATGAGCTGAACCAAATGCTCAAGACCCACCTTTCCATCCAGCCCATTGTGTTAATGCATTGCCCAGAAGTACCACATGGCTCAATAAAGAGGAAGAGCAAAGGAGGAGGAACAGCAACTCCCTGAACCAGGCAGCCACTGGGGAAGGAGGCAGACCTTTCTTTGGGATGTGGGGGGAGAGACAAGCAGGACAGGGTAGCAGAGGCAGTGGCCAAGTCAGCATGGCAGGAAAAGCCCTATGCTGCAGGTATACAGTTTTTATTGCAAGATGAACTGACGCAGGGCTGATTTTTAGGCAGAGGGAAAAATTGTGCAGGTTTCTATAAACTCCACAATTAGTGTTTTGGTTTGTGTTTTTTAAAAAGGACAGAGTGTCACACAAGAGCAGCAGTGCCTATCTCTCATCCCTCCATTATTCCTCCCTCCCTCCGCCAGCACAGCATGAGCAGCAGCTGTTTCGCCTATTCTTGGGAATAATGAGGGAACCAAACTGGGATTCTCAAGTTGGCATCCCTTCCCCCTTCCTTTTGGCTGCAGGAGCCATTGTTTCCATTCAGGGTGGAAGCACCCAGCGGGGCGTGCATACCAGCTGGATGAGCTATGCCACGTGACCAGACTCAAAATGGCAGACAAGCAGGAAGGAGACAAATCAAAAAGTAAAACAGAAACTGCAATTTAAAAGGAAGCAGTTTCTATTACAAGAAATTACAAACTGGGCTCTATGGCCATGGCAGTTACGTTACATTGTATCTGTCAACACATGTGCTTGGCTATGGTGCCTTAGTAGCATGGCGCTTTTATCTGCTTGCAATAACTCGTTTAATGCATGAAAAGCATTGCTAATCAGTTTCATTCTATTTCATATCTTCGAAGCAGCGCAAAGCATGTTTAGGAATTGAACTGATGCTCAACTAACACAGGCCATGAGTAAGGGGTGCAAAAATGACAGCTGAACAGAGCTACTTATTAATTTTAGCCCTTATTCCCACCCACCCAACTCCTTAGCAATTGTGTCCAAAAGCCTCGGATAAAACCAAATGCTTAACCTTTGCAAACAAGTTTGGGAAATACATATATCCCTCTCCATACCACATCCAGAAACTCTCACACCAGCTCCATTCGTGGAACTGGTCAAATAGTATATGTGCTAATAATTATAGTGCAAAACTTATCTTTCCTCTCATTCCCTTGAACAGTTCTTTCTTCCCTGGCTGGGAGCCTCCACAAAGAGATGCTCTTCTGAGGTCTTGTAATAAGCCATCTTTGTTACTCTATTGCAGTGATCACCACATGCTCCTCTCCTTCCCTCTTCATCAGCCCCATTTTCACCTTAAAGTAATCCCCACCCCATCTTATTTCTGTAATGTCTGTGACTTCTAATATGTCCTTAGCATTTCTATGCCACTAACAGAGTGGCTTAAAAGTAGGCACTGGAATTCAAAACTGAACTAAAACTGCTACTTTTATAGCATGTCTAAGTATTCCAAGAGATTGATGGAGCATTGCTATGATCAACACTGATTTCTTGTTTTTCATTGTATTGTGCATTCTAGCAATACGGATGTCCCAGAACAGGTAGGAAGGTATGCAGACTGACTCCACAGCAATTAGGTCCAGGAAGAGGAAAAACTAAGAGAACCAGATTCAGAGCCTTTGTACCAGTTTAAAGAGCACAAGATGAGGTAAAAGCAGCAAAGAGTCCTGTGGCACCTTATAGACTAACAGACATATTGGAGCATGAGCTTTCGTGGGTGAATACCCACTTCGTCGGATGCATGTGATGAAGATCACCTGTGAAAGGCTGCACTGAAAAGCTCATGGAGAGGCAGGACAACAAGGAAGTTATGCAGGAATCTATTCGAACAAGAAGGAGATGCAAATGGAGGACAGACAATTCTAAAAGAATCTGTTTATGTAAAAGGCACAAGAAAAAGTTACTTTGACCCAGCAGCTGGCACCTGCTCCTGTATGTGCTCCACCTACCCAATACCCATGGCATCAATCAGGACAATATTTCTTGGACTGCCTCCAACTCCCTCCCAATAATTTCCCAAGCATTCTTCTACCCACATGCAAGAGGATGGAAAAGAAAATGTACATCCCAACTAAAGGCACTTCAAGTGCTAGTAAGAAAAGATCTATATTGCCTCTGCTCTTGTACAATTGTCATTTTATATATATGTTATATTTTGCATGGCCTGTAAGCTTGTCAGCATGTAAAATAATTTATTGTTGAAATCAAAGGTTCTTTGTACTTTGAACATCAGTGATACTATTATTTAATATCAATACATCAGTTCACTCCTCTATCATCTCTCTCACTATTAGCACACAAAACCCTTGTAAAGTCATCCGCAGTATAATCCTGCCACCTGAAAAGCAAAGCACTGCAATAATCCACTCTTCCATAAACCTCCTCACCATACAAAGAAAGAGAATTTAGGTCTCATACATTAAAAGAAACCCAGCTGCATCACAGCATGAAGTGATTCACTATACACTACAAATCCCAAGTTATATTCACTTCACTGTTCCATACTCAATTCCCCATCACCAGTTTGAAAGTGGGTGCATGGAGCATTTCTAATTTATGCAGCATGGCAATTGAAGTCTGTGCTAACAGCCTCAGGTGTGACCACTTGTCTGTCCAGATGTGCATAAGTTAATTCCAGCCCAACCGCCTTAGCACTCCACTGTTAATTGACATCATCATCTTTGCTTTCACTTTATGCAAAATGCAGCAGGCAAATACAAATAATCACGACATTAGCCACTGAACATTCATTGCAGGTCAAACACCTCCACCATGGTTCCCGACTCCCAAATGCACACTCTAACCTACCATCTTCCTGCACCACTCAAGTATATGGTTTAACCTCTGTCTCGTTTGATCAGGCAGAGGTTTATTTAGCCATCCTAAAAGGAGTACAAAGGGTCAGACAGAGCCAAGTGGGGACAGAAATACCATCAACATCAGAGCTGTTCAGTGGGAATAAAGTTCTGCTTTGTCTGCCATTCCTACATAGACATCCATGAACACCCAATGATTCAGAAAGGCCTTTATCTCCACTGAGGAGCACCCTTTCTGTAAACCTACTCCTGGGCAAGAGAGAAGACACAAAATGTGCACATGGGTTCCATTTACGTCTCCTGCACTGCTTAACTTATTTAGTGAGCTCCAGCACATTAATCATTTTGATTGTGTCCCCCACACCCAACAACTCACTGCTGATACATACTGCCCTGCAAACCTCTATCACAACAGCACCCCCATGGACTTCTCAACCCCATGATGATGCCCAATAATTACCCAGGGCAGACAGCCACCACAGGGCAATCACCATTTGCTTTTTAATGACAAGGAGAGCTTATCCTTGCAATCTGGAACTGCCATTTCAGGGCTAGCTCAGCAGAGAGATCCAGAAAAATTGTCTTCTTCATCCTTAACGTATGCTGCTTTTGCTGTTCTTGATTGGGATAAACAATCTAGTCCCACCCGGCTGTGGTCATGGTCCAGACACAAAAGCACCACTCCACCTGGTGATCAGCTACAAGCACAGCACAGAGCCACCTACTCAGGCAGTTTGGGAGTGGTTTTGACTGTTGCATGCTGAATGCCATGAACTTCTAGTCTTGGTCTGAGTCTCTCAACAGGTACTGTCTGGACACCCTACCACTACATCCTCACAACTGCTTTTCAAACACTACAGCAGAAATACAGGAGCAAGAGACAAGCTTTTATCCTGGCCTCCATTTTGAAAAAGAGCCTAGGAACTTATGGTGGTCATTGAGAGTTTATGGGATTTACTGGGAAATTATGGAAGTTTGACCTCTTCTCCCATAATTCTACTGGGCTCTCAGACAGTCTGTCAAAATATTTCAGAAGCTACTGCTTCAGGTGGCTACAAAAGGAACTATAGGAGAGGCACCCAGAAGACCGTGTAACACAGCTGTAGTGTGAATGTGGGGTAAAACTGCTATCAACCTGCACCCCAAACAGCACGGCTAGTGTGGACTCACAGCATTATTGGTACTTACACTTGCGCATTGCTTCAGTTACCAACAGTTCCGTTCTCTAGTTTAAATAGGCCTTTGCTTTCAAACACAGGGTGTGAAGGAGAAAACTTATGGCTTAAGGGGTTTCCCCTTGTCTGCACTAGAAAATTAAGTCATGTTAGAACATGAGCTACACAGACTGAAAAGTCATATTTAATAGCGTTAACAAGGTTGTGCTTTAATATGACTTAATTTTCTAGCGAGGGCAAGAAAAAGGAAACCCCCTCTCAAGTTGCTTAGACTGCGAACTTTGCAGTGAGAAGAATTTGTCACTAAAATTAAAATGTGAAGTTTTTTGTTTGTTTTTAAGGTTTATTTACTGTTGGCACTGCTGAAGGCAACCATCTGGTTGAAAAGTTATGCAGGCTGAAGGCTCAAAGAGAATGTAAACTAGTGGCACTCTGTGATTTAATCATAACCATAAGTATTTTTTTATCTCATTTGGGCTCTCCAGCTAGTGGTGTCACATTATAATACTTTTACTATTTTTCAACAAGATGGCTACCATCAGAACTATGCTCAGAAATGCCAGTTATAGTTACAAACTTAAAAATACATTTTACAGTCAGCATATTAATGGTGACAAACTTTTCTTACCCTGTGAACATTCACACTGATAGGCTTAGAAAAAATAGGCAGCTCTTTTCACAGGGGAAAAATAGTCTATTTAGAAAAAACATCCATAGTACTACATCCTCCATTTTCTGTCCCTCCTTCCCTTGTTCTTTATCCCTAGAAGCAATTTACAGACAATCAATTTATCTCCACAGCAACCCTGTAAGGTATTTTTCCCTATTTTATAGATGACAAAATAGTCTGTACAGAAATTAAGGCTGATGTTACTAGAGTGGATTTCTGCCTCTAGGTGTGGGTAAGCAACAGAAGCAGATGAACTCTTATGGCACAAAGACCACACATGTATGCAAATAACACTCATAATAAAGAATGAGGGATGTTACAATCTGAACGTGAACTGAGTGTGTCATTTTAAAATGCAATAATGCACTTTAAGTGACTAAAATGGCATTTTGAGGTTTCATGTTTATCTTTCAATGACTTCTGCATCAATTTTGCCCAGTTTACTAGTGTAAGAAAAATAGTGTATCTAACTGCCAGCCTTGCAAATTCAGCTGGGGTCGTTCCAGTGTATGCACCATCACGAGAAATAAAGATTCTGCAACTGGAATTTTGCTAATAATTTTGTTGATGATAATAAACAAGCCAAAAGAGAATCCAATTCCCTCTGTCATAGCTGTACGGGCTCTGCAGGGCTAACAGGAGTAAAAACCTACTTCTGTCATTAAAGTCAGCACCTATGCATGACTCTGAATATGCACAGGAAGCAGCTCTGCTGAGTAAGATGGTCTAGTTTCAGAGTCACTTTTCTGACCATATCGGCTCCTGGAAGTTCTCTTCTTTCACATTAGTGCAATCCAGAGAAGAACATATCTATTAGTTACACGGTTCGAAAAGGCAGATTAAACCATGTCCAGTTCCTACTACAGACAGTACAAAAGAGACATCACTTAGCCTGATAATTAAGCCACTTGGAATGTCTTCTAAGGGAAAATAATTACACAGAAAAGGGGGTGGGGAGTACTTAGCAATGCTGTGATACCGTCCCCTCCAGCTGCACCTATTTTGATAGTTCAGTGCTAGTTTTTCCAGGCCTGATACCAATTCACCTGACCTCCAGCATCCTCCGCCTAACCCTCCTACCTCCCCTAACAGAAGTTCCCTTACCTTGCCATTTCCTCTCTTACTGCCAATGCCCCCCACCATTCCCTTTACACTTCCTCTGCCCTGGCTACCACAAAGTATTATTTGCATTACAGTAGTGCCCAGAGAATCCATTTAGGATTAGGGCCCTATTGTGTTATACTATGTACAAATAAATTAGAGCACTCAAAATCCTAGGACACCCCAGTCTTGCACTCTGTGACTTGCTTAAATCTGAAGGGATCCATTTCTCACTCAGCTATATCTGGGGTTGCCAACTTTGTAATACAGTATTTAAATACCAGACACTCCAGAAGGAATGCCACAACCTCCCCCATCCCACCTCTTCCCCCCAAAACCCTGCCTCTGCCCCACCTCTTCCCCTGGGGCCCTGCCCTTGCCCCACCTCACCTCTGCCCCACCTCTTCCCCCAAGGTCACACACACCCCGTTTGCTTCTCTCTCCTCCTCCACCGGTCAGTCGCTGCTTCTCCCCTCTCCCCACCACTCTCCTCTGCTGGGTCAGGAGGGACTTGCCTGCAGTGCCGGGGCTGGGAGCTGCAGGTAGAAAGCGGCACCAGCTGAGTATGGGCTGGCGTGGTGATGACTTGGTGCCTCCCCGCCTCCCTCACCCGCAGTAACCAGACTTTGGATGTCCGGTCAGTAGATCTGACCAGACACTGTCAGGTCACTTTTTAAACCAGACTTTCCAGTTGAAAACCTGACACCTGGCCAGCCTAGATATATCACTCTAAGGCCATGTCTACGCTAGGAGCACTTTACTGATACACTATAGCAGTGGTTCTCAAACTTACTTGATTGCGGCCTCCCCTTCTTTGTATCTGTAGTAGTTTACGTCCTGTCCCCCACAGGCGCCTGGCCAGCAGCTGTCACTCTCCAGCCACTCAGCTCTGAAAGTAAAGCGGAGAGCAGCAGCTGCTGGCAGGGCACCCAGCTCTGACAGCAGCGCCACTGCCAGCAGCAGCGGAGAAGTAAGGGCAGATTGGTACATAGAGCCCTGCAAATCCGCAGATATCTACGGCTGTAGATATCTGCAGACAATTTTTGTGGATCACAGATCAGATGCGGATACACATTTTTGAATCCACATTTTTGAATCCTATTGCTACAACACTGCCACTCTTAATTCTCTAAGACTGCTGTTAGGGGTGCTGCCTTCAGAGCTGGGCGCCCGGCCAGCAGCCGCCACTCTCCAGCCACTCAGCTTTGAACGTGCACAAGTTTTTCTTCTTAAAGCTTCTCGTGCACACACCGCCACCGCCCAGAATACATTCCATGCCCCCACAGTTGGAGAACCTCTGCACTATCGCACCAAAGTTCTCCTACTGTGGATGCAGCAATACCAGCAAAACAGCCCCCCATGAACAAAACCCTCGAGTGGCACAGTTGTGTCATCAGAAGTCTGTAATGCAGACTTGGCCTCAGAAAGACTAGAAAACCATGGACTCTGATATGCAAAATCTTAAAGATGGACTTTCACACAATAAAAATCAAAGCACATGGGAATGTTTATAGAAAAAGTAACTCTGTCCTGCCATTTTCCGCACTTCCACTGCAGCAACTGCAGATATTTGTGCTCAAATTAGAGCTCTTTTGCTGCCCAATCCTGAAGTGATCTTATAGTTCAGTGCTACTCCCTGAAGACTTTTTAGAACTGCAACTGGTGCAAACTGCAGCTGCCCACCTGATAAGCAGGATATTGTGCAGGGAGCACATGAATGACATCCATTGTCCATGATCTACTGTGGCTTCTCCTGGTGAACTTTAAGATGTTGATGCTTACCTACAAAGCCCTGAATGGTCTGTGTCCTGGCTACCTTAGAAACCACATTAATTACTGAAGAACACCACAGATCAGCTGACATGCTTGAGCTAACAGCTCCCTGCTTCAAATAAGCAGCCTGATATTTTCAGTGAAGTTTTTTGGGACACCAGAACTCACCTCCAAGCACTTCCCCAGATTTCTTGAACTTCAGGATATGCTATCAGGTGCCATAGGTGCCGACTTCCCCTCTTTCCTGTGGATGCTCGACCAACCACTCCCACCTCAGGCCCCACCCCTTCCATGAGGGCCCTCCCCTGCCCCACTTCTTCCCACCCCTTCCCCGCCCCTATTCCAACCCCTTCCTCAAAGTCCCCACCCCAACTCCACCCTCTCCCTACCCCTTCGCCAAATCCCCGCCCCGGCCCCACCTCTTCCCCACCTCCTCCCTTGAGAGCACACCACATTCCCGCAGCTCCCACCACCCCCCGAGCATGCTAATGCTGCCAAACAGCTGTTTGGCAGCAGCTGGGTGGGAAGTGCTGGGACGTAGGCAGAGGAGCAGGGACCCGGCGCGCTCAGGGGAGAAGGAGGAGTTGGGGCAGGGGGTGAGGGGAGCTTGGCTACCAGTGGGTGCACAGCACCCACTAGTTTCCCTGGGTGTGCTCCAGCCCCGGAGCACCCACAGAGTCAGCGCCTATGTCAGGTGCTCTTTTCCTAGATTTTTCCAGAGGGGATGAGTCAAACAGGAGAGGAGCAGGTTGAGAGAGAAAAAAATTTATTCGTGGGTGTAGCAGCACTGCCTACCTGGTCTGGCTTCGGGCTAGCTACTGCCTCAGTTTCTCCTCACTCAGGCTGGATCACCTGACCTTCCAGCTTGGACTGGTTGCTGCAGTGATTTGGCCCTCCGGTTAAATCATTAAAGAAACAAGTCTACCCCTTCCAACATAACCAAATCCAAAACAAAAATGAAAGAGTCTTCCACCCCCCACAAGCTGAGTCCTGCCACTCCTTTCTGAGGGTTGGGCTTCTTTCAAGAGTCCCTCCTGCTCTCCACCAAGCAGCTACTCCCAGGGTGTCCTACCGGAGCTTCCCTTCTCCCCCTCCAATTCTACACAGAATTTGGTCTTATCTCCACCCCAGAAGATCTGATGTCGCCACATGACTGGCCTGTCATGTGACTTTGCTCATTTATTCAGTGTTGCCAACTCTCGTGATTTCATCCTGGCTCTGGCGACTTTGGGGTGTTTTTTGCCTGACTCACAAATCTTCTCTCATTCAAAATGGCCACCATCCCCTGTTACCATCAATGGGGCTGACGCCAGCAAGATGGATGCCATTTCCCTACAGTCTACATGCATGTGACAACAAAGCTGCCCTTAATAAAGGTGGCTGCCACCTCCCACTGTTTCCAGTGAGATTGGAGCCATGCCCACAGGCCGGGGGCTGGACAGGACAGGGGGACTGAGAGGCGCAGTAGGGATACTGTAAAAGATGGATGGGGAGGGTGAGGGGAAGCAGGAGGCAGATTTAGGAGTTACAGGAGAATGGGGTGCAGGGGGAAGGATGGATTCTTGCAAAAGGCTAAACCAATTCCATATTGTTTCTACTGTGACATTATGGCTTATGTGAATGATTGATATACATATCAAAGAACTTTAAACTTATATCTGTAACTCATCAACTCTAAAAAGTAAATTAAGTTCTATCTGCAAGCGTGACCCATGATGCATTAATTAGCTCAGTAATTCTTGAACTACTTATTTTCTTTGATTAAAAATGGGTGGTAAACTAGGAGGGGAGGGAGTCAGGACACTAATAGGAAATGGATGGCAGTTCCCCAGTCTTAGGGGGGAGGAAATGGTAAATGGAGCCGCCATCAGAGCAGCTAGGGAGAGGTTGGCATTTAAGGTTGACTTTTCAACCTGAAATTATCACACACATGTTGGCAGATGAGTAAAGAATATTTAAAAATATGATGTGATGGGTTTTTAAATCTCATGATTTGTGATCTCTTGAGGTTAGCAATACTGTGCTCTCCACCTGGATAAGCAAACTAAATATGTCACAGTTGGGACTGGTCCCATCTCCCTTTAAAGAGCCAGTCACCCAGTGACAGAATATATAAGATACCTAGAATTTGAAAGCTGCTTTTTAATTAAATTTAAATAAGTAAATCACTGCCTGTTGCCATAGAGAATGAATATGATGTCACAGACTCAGCCTCCTGGCTTCAGGGCAAGATCAAGCAGGAGAAGAAGACAAGGCTGTGAAATTAAAAACACCTATTTTAAAGCAAATGGGTTTGATAATTAGAAAAAAAGTGTGGCATAGGGAAATGATTAGGCCATATGGTGGGAAGCGATTTTAAAGGTGAACTGCAAAGCTGTTTTAAATAAATGAAGAAACTACTTAAAATCCCAGATCGTTAGCAGAATGGTATATGTGGAATTAACTATTTTGTTTTAAAACTGTTCAAAAAAAGAATTCATTCTCCTTCGACTTATTTGCCAAGTCTTTGCATGGGGGGAGGTTAAAAAAAAGTTGTTTGTAATGTTATTAATGAGAAGAGTCAAACTTCTGACACATTTTCTGATGCTTTGCAATTTGCCTTAAAGGGAGCTCTATTTATGGGATACAGAACCTTTCCCCCCTAGATCACTGGTGTCAAGCAGTCCTGTCTGAGTCAGCAGTGACCAACAGTTCATTACTGATGCTGTGTCACTCTTATAACTCTCATAACAAATGGCCATCTAGGGATTTTTCCAATAGAAAGTCAATGGGCCACAATCTGCAATGTACAGGAGTCAAAGCTAATTCTGGTCTTCTCTGGGGGCTAGTATGGCCCCCAATGCAAGTTGAGCTAACAGCAGCCTTGCATGGCTCCCTTAAGGGGTGCTCTGAAGCCTAGAATAGCCAGATTATATCAGCCATTCCTGCCATCTACCCCATCACATCCCTATATCAGAGACAATGCAGAAAGCTGCCTATATCAGCCCTATGCTGCCTCTGTACTGACAGAATTCCCAGGGGACTATTCCACCACTTTTAAGGCCCCTTTAAGGCCCCAGAGCAGTGGAAGAGGGCTGCAGCAAGGAGACCCTCCCATTATCTTTGTTAGCCCAGCTAAACCAGCTCTGAAGAAAACTCCACTATGATTTTTTTTACAAGTTTGTGGCCAGTGAACTAAGTAATAAGTTTATAAATCATTTAATAACCTCCCCCCCCCAAAAAAAATATTACTTTTGCATGTTCCCCTTCCCCATCTCCTGGGATAAACCAGGACTTTTCTCCCATTTTCTGCAGAGATAAATAACCAGCCATAGTCATTAGACTCTCATGGTTCTTTAGTATCCTGCGTAAAGTGAGCTAGGGGGATCTCAGTCCAGACCCTGGCAACATAACTGCTTACATCAAAAAGCCATAATCACAGTTGGTACTAATCTGCAGACACAGCATTGGCTGGGGAGTGTGAATTCTCTTCTCCCCCAAAAAGAGAGCCCCTTCCAGGCAGGGCTGAGAGTATAGGAAGCTAACAAGGAGGAGAGAGAAAAAAAATCAGTATTGCCAACACTCACGATTTTATCCTGAGTCTTCCAATATCTGCTGTTTCACCTGGAGCCATGTTGCCTGAAAATCTCAGCTTTCATAAAAAAATTACCTTTCCAGCCCTCCAGTTGCAGAGAAAAGCTTGAAAATGTGAGTCATAAAGGCTCACTCAGAAGACAAAAAGAACTCCAAAATCATTCTCATTTAAAGTGTCAGCATTTTTAAGCCAATCATGATTTTTGGCGGGGAGGGGGGCTGACTCATGTTCTTTGAACACTTGGTGTTGATAATACCAAGTAATCTCTCATTTTGCACCCCGAAATCTCCAGCGTGAAGAGCTGTGAAACATCCAGGGAGATGTTATAGTATGAAAAGGTACTAGCCGCCCTGGGCTTCCCCTCTTCCCACTGCCTTCCCCTTGTGTGAGAGCAATCTTCTATCACCAAAAATGGCCATCCATTTTGGTCCATTTCCTGCATTTAAAGAGGGAGGGGGACAGAGGAAGGGGCCTTAACCCTATCTCCTGAGGTTTATTTATTTATTATTTTTATTTAAAAATAAGAGATAAAGCCCATCCAAGTCCAGTTCAGCATCTTCCTGCGGAAGGGAACTGAGGCTCCCTCTCTCTCCTGCCTTGAATATTCCAAAGTAACACATACACACAAAGTTCCTGCAGCCCAGAAACACTCCCAGTTGGACAGGACTGGGATAAACAGGCTGTTTTGTTAAGACTCAGCAAAGGTGACTACTTGGTGTGTCAAGGAAGATGCCCAGGAGCAAGTTATCTTCATACAGTATACAAGGCTTTAAGATAAAGCAGAAAGAGCAAGAGCTGGAAGAGAACACTAACAATTTTCCACAAGACTTGATACCCTCCCCCAGGCTTCCTATAACCCCCTGCCACACACACACCCTCCCCTTACTTCCATAAAGCTCTGTAACCTCTGCTACAAACTCTGCCCTTTCTTTACTGGCAATCACAAATTGCCCACAGGCCCATCCTCACCAGCCTGCCTCCCTACAGTCCCCTCTTCCTACCCACAAACTCCACATAACCCTCTTCACCACACCCCACAAGCTCTCACAAAATTTCCTGAGCAAGTTCTGCTGAGATATTTTCAGACCACCGTGGGTCAGACCACCCTGCTATCCCCATCTGCAGCAGGGGTCCAGTCATAAACCTTCAACATAGGATTAGGCTGAGCCCAGGGAATGTGTCACACATGCACACCCACCACTTGTCTGTCAACTTCAAAATCACAGTGGGCAAGGGGAGGGCAGCCTACAGCCAGCAGCGATGTGGCTCTGGTTATGTCTATGCTACTGTGGCACAGCTACGCTGCTGCAGCTGTGCCGCTGTAGCACCAGAGTGGAAATGCTTCCTACTGCAGCAAGAAGGGTTTTTTCCTTTGATTTAGGTCAGTGGTTTTAAACCTTTTTTCATGTGTGGACGCCTTTAGAAATTAGACATAGTCTGTGGCCCCCCCAGAGGTCTGTGGACCACAGGTTGAAAACCACTAATTTAGGTAACCACCTCTCCAAGAGGCAGATCTATTCTAGGTTGATAGAACAATCCTGCAGTCAACCTAGCTGCTTTTATATCAGGGGGTTAGGTTGACCTAACTATAGCACTAAGGGCACAAGATTTTTCACAGCCCTGAATGACATAGCTAGGTGGACCTGAAAACTGTAGGTGTTGATCAGGCCTCATAGAGACAGTTTTTAATCTGGACTAAGCTTTCAAAAGAAGAGAGAATTGCCACGCGATCCTTTGCAAAATTCAGAAAAGCATGAAATTTTGGTTTGTAAAAGCCTTTTGGGTGCAGCAAAAATAAAAATAAAAAGGCAAATCACAACACAAAGATATAAGAGCTAGGTATTAAATATTATTATTAAGCTTTAACTGTTTGTTGATCATTACAAAATTTTAAGTAACAAATGGAGGTTAAAGGCTGTTGAATGCAGAGACACCCTGTAGCCACATGACTGACAGGAATCCACGCAAGAAGAGTGGAACCATATGGAAAATATCAAGGGAAGGAAAAAAATGTCATCCAGCTCTTTGCATAGCTTTCAGCAGCCAGTTTTCCCTCTTACTGTATAGAAACTGCCCTGATTCAAACTTTCTCTCCCTATGCCCCTTATAAAACAGATAGCATTGTCTTCCCCCGCCCTCCATTCCTCCCCTTCTCTTTCTCTGTTGGGGAGCAGGATTCTGACTTTTTAAAAAACCAAACGGTAAGAAGAAGAAAGATTAATTCCCAAGGGTTAACTGTACTGGGGCCTACTTTTCTAAAAACCTCTGTGGTTTGTGTGCATATGTATCCGTACACACTTAAGAAAAGGGAAGGTTGCTAAAGAATGTGAAATGTGAGAGCTACAGATTCCCCCATCACCACATCCCTCCTCCTGCCTTCAATAATACATTTCAGCAAACAGTCATTTTTCAAACCCCTTTCTCAGGGGGAGGAGGTGAAGAGCTCAGGTTACATTTGGGATTTTTTTTAAAACCACAATAAACACCACACAACGAAAATTCAAAGAAAAAAAAAAGCCAGACCTGCTGTTTCCTTTTACAAGCCCTTTATTTCAAACAAACACACACAAATTAATGCAGTTTCCCCTTCCTCCAAGCTGTTAAAAATCTGACAAAAAAATCTTCCATATCTAAAGAGCTTTAGTTGTTTTAACTATTTCCAGCTTAACCTACCCTCCACCTCACCCCCAGTTGATGTTGTTTTCCCCTAGAAACTAGCTTTTAATAGCTCCCATTTCCTCCAGTACAACATCAAAGGCAATATATTTGGGGCAAGGGTTGTAGTATATTCCTAAAAAAATGAAGGCTGCACATCTACCTCTCCAAACGGTTAGGAACATACACACACTAATGTCCTCAGTAGCGCTGTGGGGGAGAGAAAAATCAGGACAAGCAGAATTTAGAAAATAAAGAATTGGGGAAGCACCAGCGCAATCTCCTTCCTGCGTTAGTCACTTTTCCTCTGCTGATGACCCTTGGCAAAGCAGCAGCCATGTGAAATTAAACAAGTCCCCCCGGCAGAGTGGTGGAGCCTGAAATGAACACCTCCCCCTACCCTAGAAAGTCACAGCCTTTCTTTGAAAAGGCTCTTACCTTGCAAGGCTTCCTTATTGTCCCATTTTAGCTCCTTTCCTTTTGTGGGGCTTTAGTATATGTATTTAACATTCTTTGTGGCACAAAAAGAAATGGTTACAAATCCTGTCAGGTCATGTGATTGAGTGAGTGATTTTTTTTTCTCTGTCTCTCTCTCTCTCTCTTTTTTTTTTTTTTCCTCCCCTTTCCTCTCTCTCTCTTTCTGCTTTTAGGACAATACTCAGCAGCCTGGGCTCAATGTGTCAGGCCAGACTGGCTGATGACAGAGAGGAGGAGCTGCTGCTGGCAGGGCCTGGCTTTCATGGCAGCTGGGGCTGGGAGGATGGGGCCTGGAGCTGGTGTTGATTAGGGTTCTGACATCTCATAGTGATGCCTTGAGGAGTAGGAGGAGAGTGTTTTGTCTGATTTCTTTTTCTTTGCATCCTCTCTTTTCACCTCCTCCCCCCCTCTCAGCCCCTCTCTCCTGCTTCCTTCCCATCCTGGGACCAGAAGGAGGAGGTCTGTGCTTTGCTGGGGGACCCTGGCAGACTCCTCGCAAGCAGCTGAGATCTAGTTCTCTTCTACACAGCTGAAACCTGTAGTATGAACACCGCAGGCTGAATCAGACTTTCCCCAGCCTCACCACTGGGGCCACTTCCCACGGTTCTGCTAAGCCTCCCGAGGGTCCTTGCTTTTTCAAATCCTAGGGAAAAGGACCAGATTTCAAAGAGTGGCAAAGATCTCTGTGAATACAAACATCTTAGTGATTCAGCTAAAGTGAACTAATCTGCAACCCTCCTCTGAAAAAGTGCCCGGGTTTTAAATGTCTTTTAATTCTTTTGTCACAGTCGCCTTCACAGATATGATAGTCTCTGTACTCCTAAGTGGGGGGCAGCACTGAGCCAAAACAGAGTGTAGGTTTTAGGGGGGTGAAAGCCCACTAGGATCAGTGGCTATGTTTCTCAGGGTCTCATCTGAGCTGAGGGTAATTCAAGGAAACAAAAAGCCTCTTACCTGCACCTGAGTCTAGTTAGGACCAGTGTCTACAAAGAGTGGAGCTTTCAATAGGCTGCTGGCCTAGAAGAAAGAGCAGGACTTTTTAGACTAGGGGTCGGCAACTTATGGCCACTCAGCCCACTGCCAGTCTGTGGTCCCGGCTGCCAGCCCCGCACAACCTACTGCCAGTCTGGGGTTCTGGCTGCTGGACCCTTGCCAGCCGGGATCCCAGCCGCAGGCCCCACTCAGCCTGCTGCCTGCCTAGATGAACAGAACCCCAGACTAGCAGCGGGCTGAGCAGGCCAGCGGTGTAAGATCAACATTTTAATTTAATTTTAAATGAAGCTTCTTAAACATTTTGAAAACCTTGTTTATTTTACAATACAACACTACTTTAGTTATATAATATCTAGACTTATAGAGAGAGACCTTCTAAAAAGCATTAAAGTGTATTACCGGCACACAAAACCTTAAATTAAAGTGAATAAATGAAGACTCGGCACACCGCTTCTGAAAGGTTGCCGACCCCTGTTTTAAACATACCGCTGCTGCTGATTTTGTATTGGCGTGGTGTTTAAACACTGCTCGGCTGCATGAAGAGAGTATGAGCAGAGACTTTGCTAGTCTGTCTTTATTTTGGTTGCACCAGAGAAACCTGAAACCCTTGAAGAGGGTTTCCCTGCTGCTTTACATAAGATTGCTGCTGTGCTTCAGTCCTGCTGCATGGGCCTGGACTCTGCCAGAGACCATAAAACCAAATACCACTATAATGTAAATAAAGCACAATTACATCTTCCAATGGGGAATGGTTAAAAAAACAAAACAAAACATTTTCTTTCTCAAAAACCATCATAACTGAGCACAGTGAAACCTAAATGGGAGAGAAAGAAAACACTTTCTTCTACTCTTTAATGATTTGGCCATTTTAACTGATCCTGCCAGATTCCCTCAGATATGGAATGGAATTCTGTTCTAGTCTATAAAGATTTTTACAGTGCCCTCATTCCACTGTATCTGAGGAACTTTCAGTAGTGCATTAAGTGATATGACTAACAGAAGAAGAGCTCTATTTAAGCTTGAAAATTTGTCTCTCTCACCAACAGAAGTTAATCCAATAAAAGATATTATCTCACCCACCTTGTGTCTCTAATATTCCGGGACCAGCATGGCTACAACAACACTTTATACTGACTAATGTAAGGGGACTATTGGTCCCTTACTAAAGGTATGTCTACACTACCCGCCGGATCGGGTACATCGATCCCCGAACACACTCCCCGTCGACTCCGGAACTCCACCAGGGTGAGAGGCGGAAGCGGAGTCAATGGGGGAGCAACGGCCATCGATCCCATGCCGCAAGGACACAAAGTAAGTCAATCTAAGTCGATCTAAGATACGTCGGCTTCAGCTACGTTATTCTCATAGCTGAAGTTGCATATCTTAGATCGATCCTCCCCCTCCCCCCAGTGTAGACCAGGTCTAAAACTTAGTGGGGGTTTTTGGTTGACTAGCTCCCAGTACAAAAGGGAAAGGTCAATGGGCAATCAGAACCCTGAGACTGACAGTCCCCGGGGCAATGGGGAGAGTCCAATGCTCCAGGTAAGCTTGATTGACAGGGTGGGCAGGCTAATGAGGGGGTCAGGAAGCCAGGGGAGTCCCATCCTCCATGTGAGCTGGAACTGCCTGGGACAGAGTGGGGTGAGCTAAAGAGAGAGCAGGAGCCTAAGCTGAGGAGCAAATCTGTGGCAACTGGAGCCAGACAAAACCAGAGAAGCCGTCTGAGCTAGGGAGAGCATCAGCAAGAGCCAGAGAAGCAGCCCAGGGAGCAGACCTGTGCTGGGAGGAGAGCTGCAGCAACCAGAACCATAGGGGCCAGAAAAGCAGCCTAGGAAGATGGAAGCAGACAGCGCCGGCTCCAGGTTTTCTGCTGCCCCAAGCGGGGAAAAAAAAAAAAGCAGAGCGGCAGCACTTCGGCGGCAGCACAATCGCGCCGCTCCATTCTTCGGCGGCAGTTAGGCGGCGGGTCCTTTGCTCCCTCTCTTCCTCTTCGGCGGCAGCTCAAAGAAGAAGAGAGGGACTGAGGGACCCGCCACCGAATTCCCATCGAAGACCTGGATGTGCCGCCCCAATAGCAGACGGAGGGCCGCCCCTTTGTATTGGCTGCCCCAAGCACCTGCTTCCTTAGCTGGTGCCTGGAGCTGGCCCTGGAATCAGAGCAGCAGAAGTGCTGGGGCTGGGGCTGGGGCTGAAGCAGTCTGGAGCTACATGCGGTGAGCAACTGGGGAGAGCAAAGGGAACCCTGGGCAGGGCCCAGAGCAGGGCAACACCCTCAGCCAAGAGGCCTTGCAGGCCAGACTTGGAGAAGGGATCATAACCCTGACAGAGGGGGCAGGAGGCTGACACTGGGAAGAAGGATCCTGCCACCTAGAGCCTGAAGGCATGTGGCCACCGCCAGAGCAAGTGTCCAAACTACAGCACGCACCCCTGCAGCACTGCCAGGGCCTGGGCAGGAGCCCTGGGTGTGAGGAACAGACCATGAACTTCCTTTACATTCCAGAGACACTGGTTGTGATGTCCCTGTGCCACAGAGCAGGGTTATGTTTTTTCCTTTAACCTTTCCCATTTTTTTCTTATTTTTTAAATTGATTGCTGTTTAATAAATTGTATTTGCTTTTAACTGTATGTAATGATCAGCGGGTTAGTGTCCAGAGCGGACAGAGCACCCCGGAGTGGGGACACCCAAGCCCCTGTCCTAAGTGACTATGACAAGATTGGGGGTAAAGCCCCCAGGAATCCTGGGCCCAACCTTGTTGAAGGTTGACTCTACTACACAGGAGAATGGTGGAGGAGTCCTTGAGGTCAGGCAGGCCTCTGGGTAAAGGAAGGGGGAGCGAGGATTCAGATCCTTTCATTAGCCAATTCCACCAGGGTAGTGTATAAGCCAGGAAAGTTCCTCACAATTGATAGTGGGACCAATCCCCCGCTTACACTAACATATGTCACATGTGGTTCATTTTCTTTCTCGTCCTCTCCCCAGAGGGAGAACTGTGTGTACAGTGGTGTGTTTTGTTTTGGTAAAGGTGTGGGTTTTCTTCCAAATGTACATGCAGATTTGTGTTTAGGTTAGAGCAGGTTAGGTGGAAGCAATGCACCTTGCACTTGGAGCAGAAGGTAATGAGGTCTGTGATGGTCCTTAGTTCCTGGAGGAGTTAATTTCACAGTCTTGGGCTGGCCCCCGAGAAAGCACAAACAAGTTTTTCGCTGTGGCACCCACCCGTCATTTTCAACTTGGAGGAACTTGTCTGCATTCCTGACAACTGAGATAAAACATTTGTGAGAAAATATTCACCCTTTCCATTCTCCAGAAAGAGAGTTTCAACACCCACACCCCTGCTATGTGAGGCTTAAAACCTCCTGTTACAGACTAAGAACATACAGGCCTGTGTTTGAACGTTTGGGGACATAGAAATACACTTTTTAATAGCATTGAAATTCAGTGGAGTAGGAAAGCTTGGAGGGACAGAGTGGAAAAAAAAGATATTTTGTTAAAAAAAGACGGGGGGGAGAGTTGGTTCATATATATAAAGTGGCACTGATGGACCCCCAAAGGGGAGTCCTAGCCAATCCAATTTGACTGAAAGGATGGTAGATGCAACATATGAGCCATTAAAGAGAGGGGCAGGGGAATGGGAAAGAATACTTTGGGCTCCAGTAGCAGAAGCAGTAAAACCAAAGGACCTAAGGGAGACAGTGGATTTAATATATTTTTGCAATTTGATACAGCAGCAAAAACCATCCAGCTAATTTAATTTGAGGCTGTAAATGCAGAGGCCTCTTCTCAGAGACATAGGAAATAGTCCGGGTTTTTACAACACTGGTGAGCCCATAGTTTGAGGATGTGTTCAGTTCAGGACAGCTCAGTACCACTAAGATGTTGACAAGTTGGAGGGAATGAAAAGAGCAACATACAAGGATAAAAAGGCTGGAAAGGATTAATTTATGCAGAAAGTCTGGATATGTACAGGTTGGCCAAATGAGAACTAAGAAGCAGCAGGATAACTGTGGATAAGTATTTCAAGGGTGCAAAAACATCAGGAAGAGTTGTATAGGAGGAAACCAAGCAAAGGAAACAGTCTATTGGGCTGTAAAATAGCATCCCTAAGGAAGTGCTGGAAGCTCCATCACTTGACTCATCTAAAATTGGATTGAGCAAAGCTCTGGAGAAAATGATTAAAAAACAATCACACTGTGACAGATCAATCGTGGGTGGCCAGACTCAGTAGTCAGAGCCAGAGTCTACGGTCACAAGACAGGAATCAGCTGGGTCAGGATACCAGGAGGTTAGAAATAGGAGACAAACTGGAGGTCAGAACCACAAATCAGATAACAGGAGTTACCAGTTCAGGATGCCAGGAAATCAAGCCAAAGGAGGGGGAGACACACAGTAGAGTAGAACCAAGTTGTTCAAACAGCTTTCTGTTCCTGCTTCAGGCAGAAGAAGGGCCAGCAGGCCAATCAGCTGCTCTGGGACTCCACCAATAGGACTGCAGCAGCAGAGTCTCAAACTGGGGCTGGGCTTCATTGGTCCCAGGTACACAAGCCTAGTTTCCAGGAGGGTCTGTCCATGCAGATGTATTCTGTTGAAAGCTACACCTTTGTTGTACTGAGTAGGTGGGTCCCAGTTGTCTATGTTTGTTCTCATGTATTTAGAAGTCCTCCTTTCCTTTTCAAGGTGTCTCTTCACCTCCTCTTGGATGTGATGGATGTGTTCTACTAGGTGCAAGGCAGATGGATTGGGGGAGGATATGGGTAGTTGTGGGTGGAATCTGGGGTGCTACCCATAGTTGATAAAGAAGGGCCTGTGGCCTGTGGATGTGTGGTCTGCATTATTGTATGAGAACTCTGTATATGGTAACAGTGAAGACCAGTCATCCTGGTGATAGTTGATGTAGCCAAGATGGGGAGTCCAGAGGTTGGAGGAAACTGCAGAGTTTCTGGCAAGGTAGCTCGGTGAGGGAACACGCTTGGCAGGAAGCTATGGAGATCTTGGAGTGCATTTGGGGCCACCAGAAGAAACCAGACATTAATTGTTGGGTTTTATATCACCCTAAGTGTCTTGCTAAGTTGGAGTCATGGCAGAGTTGGAGAACCGCCACCATCACAGATCTGGGGGGAACATAGATGTGGTCCTTCACAGACATAATTCCCCCTCCCCCCCAGCTGTCATGCATGGGCTGACAATGGCCAACTTGGATGGAATTCTGGCGATGGCAGTGAGTTGCATTAAGAAAGTTATGGGATTTGAGAATGTGGGCTGGTTCCAGACTTGGGTCTTGTGGGTCAGAGCCATATCTTCGGAACAAGACATCGGCCTTGCCGTTCCTGGTTCCAGGATGGTAGGTCAGGGTAAAGTTGAATCGAGAGAAGAATAGGGCCCATCAGGGCCTTGGCCATAGGCAGGTACTCCAGGTTCTTGTGGTCCGTAAACAATTGGACTGGATGATAGGCCCCTTCCAAGTAATGTTGCTACTCTTCAAAGGCAGTCTTAATTGCCAGGAGCTCCTCACCCAGGATCTCATAGTTTTGCTCAGCAGGTGTGAGCTTCCTTGAGTAATAGGCAATGGGATGCTGTATTTGCTTGGGAGAGGACTGTCCTGATCACTGAATTAGATGTGTTGGATTCCACAACAAAAGTTCGTTCCAAGACAGGGTGGGCCAATACTGGAGCGGTGGTGAAGGCAAGCTTCAGTTGCTCAAATGCATGCTGGGCCTCAGATGACCAGTGGAACTTGGCATTTTTTTGGAGTAGGGCAGTGAGGGACTTGGCTTGTTTCGGAAAATCCAAAATGAACCTCCAGTAACAGTTCACGAAGCCTAAAAAGTGTTATAGGTCATGCATGTTGCAGGGGACTGCCTAGTCGCAGACAGCCTGTGTCATAGGTTTATTCCCCACTTTGAACTTTAGCATTCACAAGATGGGGACCTGCATGGACTCCTCTAAACTAAAATCCTAGTTTAGATCTGGTAAACGCTGCCACCAATTAGAAATTCCAGTGTCTAGTACACTGCCTGTTCCCCCAAACTTTCCCTGGGGAACACAGATCCCAACTTCCTTGGATCTTAACACAAAGGGAAATAATCCATTCCCCCCCCCACCTTCTTCCCCCTCCCCTTGTCCTTGGGAGAGATACCTTGATTCAAACTCCTTGAATCAAACAAAGAGGGATTCACTTTTCCCCCCTCCCCTTCCCCTGAAAATCCAAACAAGGGAAGAAATCAATCAAGTTCTAAAAAGAAAAGATTTTATTAAAGAAAGAAAAAAGTACACTATCTCTGTATCACCAAGATGGAAAATATACAGGGTCTAGTTATAAACCTGGAGAGACTTTCCCACCCCCCTCCTTTCTCAGAATAATCAAAGTAACAGCAAACAGAAATAAAGATATTTCTTCAGCAAACACACAATTGCAAATGCAGATATTAATTATAAGACTAATTCGCCTTTCTAATACTCACTATACTGAATAGAAGAAAATACTTCAGGAAACTTTGAAGAACTTGAAGAATATGTCTGGCCTCTCTTAAATCCAAAGAGAGAACGGCAAATCAAACAAAGGACACAGACAAAGACTTCCCTCCACAGAGATTTGAAATTATCTTGTCCCTTGATTGGTCCTCTGGTCAGGTGTTCATCAGGTTACTGAGCTTGTTAACCCTTTACAGGTAAAAGAGACTTTAACCCTTAACTATCTGTTTATGACAGCCTGGAACTTGTGCAGATCCATCTTGATGCCTTCTGGGTACAGGATGAAACCCAGAAACCCTGTTGAGGTCGGATCAAATACACACTTCTCTATCTTAGTGTAGAAACCGCATTGTCGTAGTCTCTTCAGGACTGTGCAGATGTGAGTGGTGTGGTCCAGATCATCCAAGTATATCAATAGATCATCTAAGTAAACTACCAAAAACTAGTCCACTAGATCTTGTAGCACAGGGGTCCCCAACCTTTTCAGGACCAGGGACCGGTCGGGAGCGCTCATCCCGCGGCTCAGCCGGACCGCCCGCAGGCGTGCCTGCGGGAGGTCTACCGGCTCTGGTTGAGCTGCCGCAGGCATGACTGCGGACGGTTCGCTGGTCGCGCGGCTCAGCTGGACCGCCCGCAGGCACGGCTGCGGCAGCTCAACCGGAGCCGGTGGACCTCCCGCAGGCGTGCCTGCGGGCGGTCCAGCTGAGCCGCGCGACCAGCGAACCGTCCGCAGTCATGCCTGCGGGAGGTCTACCGGAGCCCCGGGAGCAGCGGACCTCCCGCAGGCATGACTGCGGAGGGAGCGCTCGTCCCGCAGCTCGGGTAGACCTCCCGCAGGCACGCCTGCGGGAGGTCCACTGGGTCGGTTCGCGGCCCAGTTTCTAAGAGGCTGCGGACCGGTACCGGGCCGCGGACCGGGGGTTGGGGACCCCTGTTGTAGCACATCATTAATGAAATGCTGGAATGTTGCTGGAGCATTATTCAGTATGAATGGCATAACTAAATATTCAAAGTGGCTGTAGTGGGTCTGAAAGACCATCTTCCATTCGTCGCCTTCTTGGATACAGATGAGATTGTAAGCTCCCCGGGGATCCAGTTTCATGAATATACAGGCAGCCCCCACATGGTCCAACAGCTCAGGGATCAGAGGTAGCAGGTAACAGTTCCAGATTGTTATCTGATTTAGGGCTCAATAATCGACAGAGGTGGAGACTGCCATCCTTTTTTACGCAGAGGAGCGGGGCACCAGCTGTTGAAGTTGATTTGTGGATGAACCCATAGGCCAAGTTCTCTTGGAGATATTCTCACTGTGCCACCAGTCAGACTCCAACATTGCATATATCCACTCAGATGGTATCTTTGCACCTGGCTGAAGTTCTATAGGACAGTCGTAGTCCTGATGTTGTGGGGGGGGAGGTTTTCTGAATTCTTCTTCTCAAAGATATCAGTGTAGTCATATGACTTGGGGGGAAGTTCCACAGTTCCCCCAGTAGATGTATATTGCGGGCAACTATCCCTACTTGAGCCTTCTTGAGTCTGGGTGCAATGTTTGCTGGTCCCTGGCCATGCTGTTGGCAGAGTTCAGACAGGAAGATGACTTTCTGTTCTCACCAGTGAATTAGAGGGTCATGAAGGGTCAGCCAGGAGATGCCAAGGATCAAGGGGAAATGTGGAGAATGGATCACACCAAATTGCATCATTTCTCTGTGTTCCCATCTCTGACTGATTCAGGTGACCATTCTTCCTCTTGCCAAATGGAATGCTTAAGGAGCTGTATACCTCAGTCCTATACACACCTCAAGATACCACTGAATGTCACTAGTCAGAGTGAGTACCCAAAATAACCATGCAGGGCATACAGAATGCCTACATAAAGCACAAGGTCATTGGACTACACACCATGCTTAATGTAAACTGTCAGACATGGACAAAGTAAAGTACCCAACGCTTAGGAGGCAGAAAGCTGTAACCACAAAGTATGCCAAAAACCCCTTTCACCATTTTTTCCTCTTCTTTCGTACGGAATTTGAAAAGCAACTGGCTGGAATTATAATTAAATCTTAAGATTCGAAAGCCATTCTTATGCTTCTGGGGTAGCTGATGGATCCCCCTTGTGTCACCACAGTCAGCATGAATGGGGCAATTGTCCATGATGTGTCATATGGTTTGAACTTCACCACAGTCATAATTTGGTGATTCTTTGATTTTTCCATTTCTGTAAGAGAGAGCCACACCTTCTTTGTGTTGTCCAAACACAGCTGGGTGCAGTTCACTACCTATGAAGGAGGCAGAATCCTTGGACTTCTTTCATTAGATCTTCAATCCGATCTTTGTTTGGGACATCACAAGGAGCCAATGATTCGAACCAGCAGATGGTGATTTCCTTTCCATTGGCCTGTAGCATTGATGCATGGATCCAAAAAGGCTTCCTGGATTTGAGTCGGCAGAGTGGCAGTGAATTGAAGTCTTGGTGTATCAGCAGGTCCAGAGTGGACAGGATCTTGTTATACTCCCAGACCACAGCAGCATCTTGCCTGAGGTTGCGTGATGCTCACCAAAACTGGAAGCCAAGGTATTGGTGTTGATTTGAGATACCCGCTAACAGTCCTGAGCATGGCATTAATTTCAGTCAATGAGATTGGTGTGGGAGCTGTTGCACCAACCTGATGCGCAATACTCCGCTGTTGGCAAGACCAGGATTTGTGCTAATGTTTGAAGTGTGTGTGCATCATATTTCCAGGATGTGCCAGTGAGTTTCTGGATGATGTTAACCTTTGTCTTTATCTTCTTTTTGGTATTGTCAAGGTGTTGGTGATAACTCAGCCTCTGATCGAGGGTAACTCCAATGCACCGTGGATTATGGTCCTATGAAAGGCAGATCACAAAAGTCCACTTTCAGCTGCGCTTTGGCCTCATGGTTATTTGAGTGGAAGGCAGAGACGAGTGTTTTTGAAGTGTTGGATTTCAGTTGCCAAGCTTTGAAATACGTCTCAAATGTGCTGAGGTCATTGTTCATGACCTTTTCTGTGACCTTCAGAGAGGAAGCTTGCATTGCTAGCACAATGTCATCTGCAGAGATGAATTTACAGCATGATGTGATCAGAATGTCGCTGGTTTAGAGAATGAACAGTGAGGACGCTAAAATGGATCCCTAGGGGAGGCCATTGTTCAATATCCATGATTTACTGGCAGATTCAACAAGGTGTACAGTGAATCTTCTGTTACTCAACATCTTGGTGATGAATCTGGTGGGTGACTGGCATGAGAAAGCGAATGATATCTTCAGCAGGAGATCTTTGCGTCATACAGTCTCATATGCAGAAAAAAGATCAGTGAATGCTGCCCTTGTTTTTAATTTTCACTTGTAGCCAGATTCTATGAAGCCTGTGACCAGACGCTGGCCTTCTTAACCTTTTATTGCCAAAGTTCCCCTTTGAGGTCACCAACCCTCCCCCTAGCATGAGCAGCAATGATGGAATGGGTAACCTCTCCCCAATCTTTTATTCTTGTTGCTGTGATGCTCACTCTGAATCCACAGACCATGAAACACAAATCCTAGGGTAATATTTGGACTTCACTCACCTCTGACAAACAATTCATTGCATCCACATAAGAGCCTTTGGTGAGGGACCTTGTCAAAGGCTTTCTGGAAATATAAGTACACTATGTCCACTAATATTCTCTAGTTAAAGCCATAATATAAAGATGTCTTTTTAAAAAAAATACTTGTGTAAGTAATAAAGCCACCCTGAACTCATACTAATAGCCCATTTATACCTCACCACACCACTATATATTCTTACTTGTATATAATACATGCAGGAAAATACATGATGCTGTGGGGTATCCATCGTGTGCTGCAAAAAACACACCACACCACATCAATGGCTGCTCTATGTCTGCCACACACTGAAGAAAAAATATTCTACAAATGTATTCTATAGAGATTTTAAAAGTTTATTTTTATTGGGATATATATATATTTATATATATATAGATCCGCTTCTAAAGTCAGTTGCATTGGTTACCATTAGTCCAACCACATAGGGTTCAGGTGGAGGCATAACCATCCCTAAAATAGCTTTTCTATACATAAAAGTCATAATTTTAAGGACTGATATCTTAAACTCTTCCAGGGGCTGATTTATTTATTTAGATGTATCATATGGCTCTCACCACCCTCTACATATATAAGCATGCCGACATATGGAACAGAGACGGCCAAATGATAAATTACAGGGTCATGTGATATATTTAACTTATCACATGGTTCCACAATTTATCATGCACCTTTGGCTACCTCATATGCACTCTGTCCACTTGTCCATCTTCCTCAGACTACTAACATTCCAAGCCCTTCAGCAATCTCAAACAGGTGCCTTTATTTAATAAAATAATCAATCTGCTATAAAAAGGTTTCTTTCTTGCTCGTGAATGTGACCTCTTCCCATCTCTAGTCTGAGTACCAGGATGGGAAGTATTCAGTTCTGGAAGTTCAAGACTAGTCACACATTCAAGGGCTGATCTCTTGTGACCCACCATGACTAGAAATGGGAGATTTATACCACTGGAACAGGGATATAACCCCCTTTCCAGGGATATTCTACATTTATTCTTCTAATACGCCTGTTCTGCCATGGGAGTCTTGAGAAGTTTGGACCGCACTTCATCTGGAACCTCACCTCAGAACTGTTCACCAAGGGTGGTCCTACCAGTAGTATAAGACTCCAAACAACATAGTTTTGAGGGTCATTCGGATATACAAGCCTCTCTACAACAACAAGGTAACAGGCCAAGGAGAGCATCCTGAGTGGTACCAACATGCTGCCTTAGGAAGATTCTCCGTATCAGATGGGAAGATTGTCGCACCCATGCCAGCATTCTCTTTGTAGCTAACATCACCAGTGTTGAGGTGAAGATTATGAAACATCAACTTTGCTGGGCTGGTCATTGTGTGTGGGTAGTTGATACTCATTTTATGAAGCAAGTCCTCTTTTCTCAACATAGTCATGGTAAGCGGAATCGTGGGAGACAGAGGAAACGCTACAAGGACATTCTGATAGTATATCTTAAGAAGGGAGGCATTGACCTGATGAATTGTTAAGGGCTAGCTGGCATTAGACTGCAAAGGCATCATATCATACATCAAGCCTCACCCCATTTTGAAGAGAATCGCCTTGCTCAAGAGGCTGAGAAATGGCAGAGGAGGAAGGAAAGTGTACAGCCTCCCAGCCAGCAGTTGTGCTCTCTCCAAGCAACCAAAGGTCCTGTAACTGAGGGTGCTGCAGGAACCCTAGGCTTGAAGTGGTTTCCATTATATACAGGGTTTACAGCTTGGTTCAATGGCTGTCAGCACCCCCCCACCCCCACCTCCCATAACAACTGTTCTAGCACCCCTGCAAGAAACCATCTGTCATATATGTGGAAAAACCTGTAGAGCATGGATTGGACTCCTCAGCCATCTTAAGTCTCATCCGTGACTTTTTTTCCCCTGGCAGACATCATCCTCGTATCCAGGGATAGCCACTGACAACATTCATTCTAGGCCTGGATGAGTCCAAGACATCTGACCTTGGGATTGTGATTTCTGTGGACAGAAAAGCTATTTAAAGTCATTTTTAGTGGAGTTATAGCTCCCTCTATTAAAATGGATTTCATTTTGAAATCTAGTGTTTGCTTTTTGCATTTTACTCAGACTGAAAAGATTTACTTTCTATTTTTCATCCACTAGCATAGTGCTATTGTGTTTGGGTAACCAACCTGGCAGAGAAGGATTTACTGCACCTTGAAATTGTGGTTTCCTTTATGTGTTACTTTTAAAAATGTAATAAACATTTCCACACCCATTAGATCTGTAAAACACCTCCCTTCCCTTTTTTTTAAAGAATCTAAATTTGGAATTAAAAAGACACCTCTACCCCAATATAACGTGACCTGATATAACACAAATTCAGATATAATGCAGTAAAGCAATGCTCCGGGGTGGGGTGGCGCTGCACACTCCGGCAGATCAAAGCAAGTTCAATATAAAGCAGTTTCACCTATAACGCGGTAAGATTTTTTGGCTCCCAAGGACAGTGTTATATCGGGGTAGAGGTGTACTTGACAGTGTTCCCTTTAAATGAGCAGATGGTGAAAGTGTGACTGAAAAGCAGACATTTGTGTACAGTTACTGTAGACATTTTCTTTGGCTAACACTCTTTGCATGTTAGAGGATTTGTGGGGGATGTGTACTAGAATTCATCTTGTTCTCTCCAAACCCATGTGTATTTATTTGGGGAATTACACCATGTGTATTTGAACCTCCGTAGAAATTTTGGCTCTTTTCCTCAAGGCCAAACACCAAATCCTCCAGCAGAGGAAATCTGTCTCTTTACCTGCAGCTACACTACCTCAGCAGGTGATCCTTACAAATCTAAGATAAGCAGAATTGATCCCAATCAATATTTGAATTATAAACCAAAAAGGGAAAGCAAAGTATTGCAAGAACTGACATGGGTGATTCAGCAGGGAAAAATACCTCCTTCTAAGCCAGTAGGAGGCAGCATAGTCTAGTTATTAGAACAGGGGAATGAGGGTCAGACAACCTGGATTCTGTTCCCAACTCTGCCTCTCAGTTCTGTTTTCCCAGTGTACAATTTTGGGACAGGCATTTCACTGCCTTGTGATTCAGTTTCCACAGCTATGAAACTGAAATAACACCTATCCAATTTTGTAGAACAGCTTGGATGAAACGCGTTGCGTCTGTAAAGTACCGAACAGTATTACTGAACTAAGGTCCTAATACTGTGTTAGAGATGCTTTAGGTGCCAGCTCAGAGACCATGATGTTGAGGGTGGTAAAAAATCCTAGCTATACAGATGGAATATAAAACTGAGGCCCTGACACTTCTTGGTCATTCAAAGATCCAACTTTTTCCAAAGTAGTGGTATTAGTGCTACTTTGCTGGCCATATTCCTGTTTGGGCAATTACATTATGACTCCCTAAAGTTTCCCCCAGCATTTCAATTACCTATGATATTCTCAGATTTGAAGGCCAGAAGGACCATTTGATAATCTAGTCTGACAACCCTCCCACATAATAAAGGCCACCTGCATGTAGCCCTACAACTTGTATTTCTTCTTCACTTCCTATTATAAACTCTAATGTAGCAGTGCTGTGCACTGTTAAACAGCAATCATGCTCCATTCCAGAGATGGCTTCTGCATTTCAGTAGCAGGTGATACAAGCCCTGCCATATATCATTTGTAATGTCTGCCTGGCACTTTGGAATCATGAAAGACACTATAGAAACGTGGGATGCGTCTGACGAAGTGGGTATTCACCCATGAAAGCTCATGCTCCAATACATCTGTTAGTCTATAAGGTGCCACAGGACTCTTTGTTGCTTCTTACTATAGAAACGTTAGTCATTAATGATAATCTGAGTTAGTATTTCATTTCTAAAAAAAAGCAGCAATGACTCATTCTCTCTCTGACAGTAAGTAGGGATTCATTTGCCCCAGTCCCAGGCATGTTTTAATATCAACACCTGGAAAAGGAAGAATATTGCTCATGGGAGAATTCAGGTTCAGACCCTTCTCTTCTAGGTGGACAGCAGGGGCACAGGGTCCTTGCTGTTGCTTTTTATTTTGCATGCCCCCCTTTTTATTTAGTGCATGTTAGCTCAGTGAAGACCCTGAAAGAAGGGCCAATCTTGGCCGTCAAACAACCACAGAGGACAAAGATGTCAATAACTGGGTTTTCTGGATAGGCCCAAGCAGAAAAACCACTCAGATTGGAAAGGATTTTCCTTGTAGTCTGTACAGCAGACACACGGAGGACATTTTCTGTTCCTATATCCTGCCTCACAACAATGGTTCCAAGCCTAGGACAAGACATCCCTTCCTCTCCCCTGCACTCACCAGCCATGATACTAGGACCAGTGGAGGGATCTGGCTGCAGCTCTCTTTGGACTTTCGTGCCCCGCTGGTTTTGCATTTAAGTCGCCAGTTTGTCATAATGATGCTATCAGTAAGAAATCCCCCCACCCCACATCACTTATCCCACTTCCATAGGACAGACAATGCAGTGCCAAGGTGCAGTTGGCCTGTGGTTGATGATGATGTTGCTGGTACGTGATGGTTCTGAAGAAGGTGAACCTGTGTAGTCCTGCCCCCCTGCTAGCTTACACACACCCAGCATCCGGACAAATGTACAATGCTATCCATGGTATGGGTTGGTGGTGGGAATTCCTTTCTGACCCCGTATTCATTTGTTATTCTGCAGGTTGAAGCATGGAGTTTGGTTAACCTCCTATTACTGTCCTCACTGTGATTTTTATTTCTGGTAATGAAATTCCAACCACAGAAGTTGACTCAGTTTCCTGGTTGCCCAAAGCATAATTTTACTACTGGAGATAGTGAAGCGGGGCTGTGGGAGGGTAAAGAAAGATAAAGGGGATGGACAGGAGATGCATTGAGGGCCAAGGGCACCATCTGGTGGCTTGAGGTGTAGCCATTCCTAAATCCCCTTTTCTGTGAGGGTCAGTGAAAGTCTGGAAAAAAATTTGCCTGTTAAACACACAAACCAAAAGGGGATAAGAGAGTCTCGACCCCAGCCCAGGTGGGTAGCAAGATGTGTGCCAATAAATACAGATGGGAAAAGCAGTCCAGACCGCACAGCCTGCCTTTGCTCTCTTCAGACTGGATGTAGGGATGGTCAGCATATTCAAGTCGCTCATTGCACTGGGCTAAAAGGAATAGAGAGACACGGAAGGTCTCAAAGGCAGACAGGTCCCATCATACATACGCCTTTAAATTCTAAGCCTGAATCTCATTCACCAAACAATAGGCAGCTAGTGCAACTCATGGCGGGCAGAGGTCATTGTCTTGTTGAGGGCGAACACATGGATTTATACTGCCACAGACACTGCACTAGGTGCAACCTGTTGATGGTATTCAAGGATGCCTTCAGCCTGGAGGTCACAAAGCCATGAATCACTGTACGCAACCATTACCCACAAGGCAATACAGTTTCCATCAACGGCCCTCAGCCTGCAAGCTTCTCAGAGAGGGTGTCCAGTATCTTGAAAGAGTGGGGCTAAACGTGCCTAACAGTAAAATCCATTTGTTCCTTTGGGATATTGTTTGACAGAGCACCTACCACAGAACAGCCTCAATCCTGACTGAGGCATCTAGGTCCTATGGTAATATGGGTGTTGTCAAAGAAGAAGAAGAGAAAAGAGAAAAAAAACCCTACAACTTAGACCATCCATTTTATCATAGTTATTTGTTATAGCGTGTTTCTTGATTACAGATAAAGGGCAAAGTAAAAACATATTACTGTAGAGCTTGTTAAAAGATGGTACAGTAAAAAGATTTGTACGCCGCAGAAAAAGAAAAAAGTAATACCAAAAATATATCCAATCTCTGCATTGTCAAACTGGAATTTGTTGCAGAAGGTCACTGAAAGGGGTTGTGGCAGGATTTTTAAACAGGGGGTAGATAATTTTAGCACCATTAACAATATGCGTAGCTATGCAGGCTAAGACAATGATATAAAGGCAAACAAAGCACATGCTTCAGGACATAAGGTGACCATTTGCTGATGGTTCATTCATGAGGGTGGGGGAAGGGGAATATTACCTCCAATATGACTAGAGCTCATATAGGGCAGTCATTCTTCCTTTATGAAGAAGGCGGGGAGTGCTGAATCTAGTACTCAGTTTGACATGAGATTTCCCCACCCTCTCACTGCAATTCCCTAGCCGCGAACAGAGCCTTACCCTCAAGTGTTCCTAGTACTGGGGAACCAAAGTGCACATGCTTGTCATAAGCTAAATGCAGATGCGTATTAGCGTTATGGCTACAGAAAAGATCACAGCTCTCACCAACAGTCCCTGGCCTAGAGACATGTTTCGGAAGGGAAAACAATCATTTAATTTAGAGCAAAAATGTGTGTGGAAGAAGCACAACAAGCCAATAAAACCAGATTCTGGGAGGCTGACGGCTCTGTTTCTTTATTTCATTTGTTTAAGCTGTCTGACAGTTACTAAAAACTAACTTATTTCCTCCTGTGGAATACAGGCAAATAATATTAATCCCATGCACCCACCGCCTGGGCCAGACAGTTAGGTACAAATACAAAGCCAAATAATTACTGATTTTCTCTGCACCACATTCATCACACCAATGCTATTTAAATGCTCTTTAATAACCTTTCTTTCCCTTGGTGGGAGGCCTTTCTTTACAGGTCTCCCTGGAAAAGGTCTGTGTCTTAAACACTACTTACACCACACACTCTCCTCCTTATCCATCCTTCCCTCTGACACTCTGATTCCATGGGGTGTCTCCTTCTCTCGATAGTGGGTGATGCTAAAGGGGTATTTCTGGCTTGCAGCTACACATCTTCATAATGATCTCTCCTTTTTTGCACAATCTACTCTCAGTGGGCCAATCCACAAACACAATGAAATCAAAGGAAGGACTCCGATTGACTTCAGTGGGTTTTGGATCAGGCTTAAACTGCACAGACCTTCCATCTTTTCTCTGGAATTCAGACTGTCTTTCTTAACTAGCCAGAATCGTCATTGTGCCTCTAACCTGTTGCCTACCATCTTCCCACCATAGTACAGAATGAGGGAATTACGCTCTCCTACAGCCCTTTCTTTCAATTACTTTATAATTTTTGATAACCCCAAGTATATAATATATATAGTTGGTCAGATGTAAATACAGTGAATTAGAGGGAAAACAGCATAAAAGAAAACGACGAACAAGAGGCTGACCAGAGGGCAGTTATCAACACTGCATTAGAGAGTCTTTTCAAGAAATTTCCAGTTGTACATAAAGCATTTAGCACTTATAAAATGCCATATTTAAAACGAAATTACAAATGTTTTTTATTTTGGTAAATGTTAACTCCATCTAATCTATCAGCTTGTTCTAAAGATTTTCTAGCCACATTGTAATCAATTAAAATATATCATTTATCACCAACATTACTCAAAACTTGGCAAGGAATTTTTTTTTTACTGTAATTGCACCAATTTTGCAAATTCTTTAAGTCTGAACCTTTTTTTTCCCTAACTCGTGTTTCCCATATCAACTCAGGAAACATTAAAACCTGGTGACCCCAAAAACATTTGTTTTAAAATTCTATCTCAGAATGATCACAAGCATTTACAAATGGAAAAACAATTTTTCTGGGTCCATGCATCAATGAATTTCTAGACATTGGTAAGAGAAAAGTAGTTATCATTAAAATGTACAGATTCCACATTTGAAATTTCTTCTAATAAATGAGCAAAGCAATAAGAAGATTATCTCTTAAAACATAGTATAGGAAGACTGGAGGCCCTGGAAACACTTTCCATAGCCTCCCATCTTTGACGTATAGCAACATTACCTACAACTGGAGAGGATCCTATGACCTTCAGATCAGTTTTAATTTGATTTTCTTCTTTAGAGAGATTTGCATGATTCCTTTCAGCTTATTCTACAGATTCTTCTTTTGTTTTTAGAAAAGAAGAGGTACAACATCTTCAGCTCTTTGATCCATTGTTTTGATCAAGTTATACAATATAGTGAATGTCACTCCTTTCCCATCAGAACTACGAGTGTAAGTTCAGCTGATAGGCTAGATCAGGGGTGGCTAACCTGTGGCTCTGGAGTCACATGCGGCTCTTCAGAGGTTAATATGCGGCTCCCATAGGCACTGACTCTGGGGCTGGAGCTACAGACACCAACTTTTCAATGTGCCGGGGGGTGCTCACTGCTCAACCCCCTGCTCTGCCCCAGGCCCTGCCCCCACTCCACCCCTTCCCCCAACGCCCTTGCCCCTTCCCCCGAATGTGCTGTGCCCTCCCTCCTCCCCCCTACCTCCCAGAGCCTCCTGCACATGCAAAACAGCTGATCACGGCAGGCGGGAGGCATAGGGTGGAGGGGGAGGCGCTAGGGGCTGGAGTGGGGGGAGTTGATGGGGGCTGCTGACATATTACTGTGGCTCTTTGGAAATGTACATTGGTAAATTCTGGCTCCTTCTCAGGCTCAGGGTGGCCACCCCTGGGCTAGATCCATGTGATGGCAAGGATAAGAGCTTGGATGGAAAATTCACACACAGGGCCTCTACTCCATATACTGTGAGTCTGATAAACTGGTTTAGCTGCATTTTTTGAAATACCACTCTAAACACCAGGAGTGATATCCTGGCCCCAATGAAATAAATGTCAAAACTCCTACTGACTTCAATGGGGTGACAATTTCTCCCCAAGATATTACATCTGCCCACGCCAGAGCTTAAAAAACCAATCACACTATGTAACAATACCTATTAAAAAGAAGAATGTTAACGCTCCCTCTAAGCACCCTTCCTGGGAGGGACATCAGCCTGGGACAGGGTTATAAACGGAACAGAGTCCAGCAGGGCAGCTGCTCTCACAAGCCCTGTCTCCAAATAGTTTATCATGGGAGGAACATCACCAATGAGACATGTCCACAGGCAGGGAAGACTCCTTCATTTTCTGCATCTCTTTTCTTGCTGCCTCCCCCCACCATATTCTGTTGATTGCATTCAAAGGAAAATATTCACCCTGCAGAGCTGAATCCGACAGACTGTTTCAGAGCAGCACAGGGCTGTACTGTATATCTGCAGTTACAGTACAGGGCTAGCAGGTCAGTTTGCTTTATGCATCAGCATGTTTCAGCTTGAAGTTGTTGAGAAAGGGAAGGTGGTAACAGGGGTCCTTGGCTCCCAATCAGGTCCTCAATAGACATATATCAAGTTCATATTGACATGACAGGAGAGAGCTAGGAGTGGGATAGCATGGGCTGCAGGTCAGGATTGAGGTGCACTGTCAAAGAAAGTAGTGGGGTCCCTGTATTGTACAACAAGTGCTAGAGATCAAGACTCAAATGCATCGCCAGAGCTGGGTGAGGGAAACTTGCACAGATCCTGACTAAAACAATCGCTAATAGTCAGACTTATAAATAACTGAAAGCAATATCCTCTGCAGGCGCACCCATGCAGCCTGGGCCACCCTGAGAGCAGAACAAAGGAATTCTGAGGTCCATAAAGAACAGGTTAGAAAGAGACCAACGTGGGGCTCTGCCATCAGTGTGCCATGAGTCTCTGGAGAATTCAGATGGATACTAAAGATGTGAGGGGCAGTTCCCTCATACTCAGAGATGTGTAGTCCAAGCACGATTAGTCTTTCCTCTTAGATATTCTCATACAGGGAATCAAAGGGTTCTTCCAGAGTTTCTTGCTGAGATTTCTACAATATGGTAAAAAGAAAAAAAGAAATGGAGGGAAATTATTCAAAAAGCCAGATTGATTCTTAAGAAGTATCCTCTGCAACTCTTTCCACTGGCAATGGCCACTAGTGATCCACAGAATGGAATTAACTCAGCCAGCGGAATGCTGCTGCCCCGGAGATGAACATTAATAACCCTGCTCCAGGCATAAAGGTGCTTCCTATTTTCCACTGCTCCAAAAAAGCAATTCACCTGGGAAGGGGGATTGATCTTGGTTATTCCAAAAGTAAAAAATAAATCAGTCTGGATTCTGTGAAAGAGGAATTCCCTGACCTTCCCAATTCTGTTTCTTCAATAGCTGAATCTTTTCTGCACCACTGTATCTTGCAAAGACAAGGCACCGACAGACACGGACATTTTAAGCACTGGGTCACATACTCCTGCTGTTGCTGTGAGCAAGGTTAGACAACTGAGTAGTTGAAATGCCAGTGGCTGCACGAAGCCCTGTCTACACTAGCAATTCCTCCGTGGCATCAGAGGGACACATTTTACAAAAAACGCCAACTGTAGACTCTCCAAAGGGCGCATGTACACCAGAGAACTGACCTATTCATTACTAGCTGAACTGGTGGATATTGCAGTGGTGCAGTGCACCCACACCAGCCTTCCAGTTATGGGTGCATTCATGCCCTGCATCCACATATGGCATTCTTTGCAAACACAGCCACTGTGCTGGCGGTAGCAACAGTGAGAGCGCTGGTCTAAATCAATCACTGGCATTTTATCATCACGTTGCCTAGGACTACTGTGAGCAGAATTACCGGAAAGGGTGGCAAAAATCACTGGCATCTACTCTCTACTAGCCCTCCCACTATTACTAGCATCGGTGAAACGGCACCATGGTGCTAGTGCCATGGTGCTAGTGCCATGGTGGGTGTATCTAAGAATCCTCAGTGTCTATGCAGCAACAGTGGCCAGCCTTGCTCAAAGCAAGTCTCGTCCTAATAGTAGCGCAAATACTTGTGGGGTATTGATTGTAATTTTATGTGTGGGCATGTGATGTGTTACAGGTGAGCTAAGAACTGCAGTGGCAGGCAGCACATCAAAATTCTCCAGCACAGGGAAGGCCATGGACCTTTTGGGCCAAATTTATCCTCACTGACTTTGATGGAATTACACCACAGATTAATCTGGCCCACCATGTTTATCATGACATTCCTGTTTTCAATCACTCTGTGTTCACTGCAGACAGAGGCTGGTGTGGGAGCTGCCTAATGCAAACCTTCCCATTCCATTCCTAACACTGCACCTGCTAGAGAACCTCCCCTCCATCCCTGTCCCCTCACACAGCTGAGTCTGGACACGGGGACACGTGGTAAGTGCAAGTGAGATTTTAAACATCACTACAATGCTCAGTTCTTTACTTTCTGAATGATGTGATCAGCTGAACACAAGGTATGAGGCTGCTTTTGACGGCAGGGTTGTAGAAGGCTCTTACCATTTCTTTCTTCTTTTTCTTCTTCTTCCCTGTTTTCCCACAGTCTTCATTTCTGTCTTCAACCCTGTCTGGCTGCGAGATGTTCATGTCTTGAGGCTACAAGAGACGTACCCACATCACTCAGTAACAGGTCACTTTGCCCTAGCATCCACTTTCCAAACACTCGCTCGCATGTGGCAGTACCAGGGTTCTGATAACGTGCTGAGTGCTCCATATTTAGTGAACAGAAACATCATGTGTACACGGTTGCTCAGATTGCCCAAAGAAGAATGGTCATGATTAAAGTCTAACAAAGAATGAATGGGATAAAAGGCCAGTTGGAATCTCCTGTGTTTCTGGTCTCCGAACACAAGAACAAGGGGCCTCTGATGAAATTGAAAGGTGCTAAAAATGTAAAAGTGAGAAAAGGAGATACCAATTGTGCACTGTGTGAAAAAGTCTGTGGAGCTCACTGCCACAAGATATCACCAAGGCTAAGAACTTGGCATGATTCCAAAGAGTACCAGACATTTCTATGGATAACTGGACTACTCAATGTTATAATAGTTAATATATTTTTAAAGTAAACAAGAGTTTTGGAAGGGATGTGACCACTCAGGCTTTGGGACATATGCCAACCCCTAACTATCTGGGGAGAGGAGGAAACTTTCCCATAACTGCCTACTGCAGGGTTTTTTCCTCTGAAGCTGCTGCTGCTGCTCATTGGAGACAAGATACTGGACTAGATGGACTATTGGTCTGATCCAATATAGCAACTCCTATTCAGGGCCGGCTTTAGGCCAATTCAACCAATTCCCCTGAATCGGGCTCCGCCCCTAAGAGGGCCCCGCGCCCAAGCCCTAGTACAGCGTACTGGCAAGAGCTGGTGCGCTGTACCGGGATGGCCCGGCTTCCCCAGGGGGCAATTTAAAGGGCCTGGGGCTCCCAGCAGGGGCTGGAGCCCCAGGCCCTTTAAATTGCCACCAGAGCCCCACTGCTGGAACCCTGGGGTAGGGCTGCAGGGCTCTGGGGGCTATTAAAAAAGTCCGGGCTCTGGCTGCTTCTACCGCCCAGTCCTTTAAATAGCCGCTGGAGCCCCGCCGCTTCCCCAGGGTTCCCGCAGCTATTTTAAGGGCCAGGGCGGTAGAAGAAGGGGAGCCCTGGGCCCTTTAAATAGCCCCCAGAGCCCTGGGGTAGCGGGGGGCTCAAGCTGCCTCCTCACACCTTCTCCTCACACCTTCTATGGGTCATCTTAATTATCACTTCAAAAGTTTTTTTCCTCCTGCTGATGATAGCTCATCTCAATTGATTAGACTCTTCCTGTTGGTATGCATACTTCCACCTTTTCATGTTCTCTGTATGTATAAATATCTCCTGTCTGTGTGTTCCATTCTATGCATCCGAAGAAGTGAGCTGTAGCCCACGAAAGCTTATGCTGAAATAAATTTGTTAGTCTCTAAGGTGCCATGAACTCCTGTTCTATTGGTACAAAAAATACATACTATGGCACATCCCTTAAATCAGAACTTTTTATAGGGAACCGGTTGCTAAGAAATGAAAGGCTTTTTTTTACATTTTTTTTTTAAGTCATCCCTGCCGGAGCCCCACCGAAAATGTTCGAACTGGGCCCCGCACTTCCTAAAGCCGGCCCTGCTCCTATTATGCCATGTTCCAAAGACAATATGCAGTTGGAGGGCCACACTCAGAGAAGCTGCTGAACTTGAATTAATATGCAAACTAGATACCATTAACTTAGGTTTGAACAGAGACTGGGAATGGCTCGGTCATTACACTAATTGAATCTATTTCCCCATGTTAAAGTATCCTTACAACTTCGTGTCAACTGTCCGAAATGGGCCATCTTGATTATCACTTCTAAAGTTTTTCTCCCCTGCTGATAATAGCTTCTCTTAATTAATTAGCCTCTTACAGTTGATATGGGTACTTCCACCTTTTCATGTTCTCTGTACATATAAATATCTTCTTACTGTATGTTCTATTCTATGCATCCAATGAAGTGGGCGGTAGCCCACAAAAGCTTATGCTCAAATAAATTTGTTGGTCTCTAAGGTGCCACAAGTACTCCTGTTCTTTTTGCTCATACAGACTAACACAGCTGCTACTCTGAAACACTCAGAGTTGCATCCGCTTATGCTAGCAGTGGATTCAGCCCCTAGGCACTGTCCACACTACACTTTTCAACTTGCCAAGAAGGTTCAAGCCTAAAAGGTTTCGTAAGACAACAGAATATGAATTAGAAATGCTTCTGTCACAGTAATAATTTTAACAACATTAAGGAGTCGGGGGGATGTTTTTTATAACTAAAAACTTTCCCTCCTATCTTTGCAACCCAAACAGACCAGTGCCAAGTTTAAGAACCGTGGTGAAGGTGTGTGTGGACACAGCACTTGGAATGCCCAGCAGATTCTGGACACCGAGTTCCAAAGAGTTTGGCAGTGGGAAACAATTGGCGTTAACTGGATTCTGAAGTTAGAAATGGATCAGGCTGGAGGTAGTTTGTAAACAAGAGCCCTTTCACTGTGCTAACATGATTTATTTTTGTTGTTCCTTTCTGTCCTTGTCCTTGTTGTTCTACTATTGTAGGTAATGTGAGACATTATTTACTTATTGGATCCTGGACACATAATATGCACAAGAAGCAGAAAGTGAAACCAGCTGGAAATGAGGCAAAACTCACCAAACCTTGTTTTACTCTCCAAATTGAGAGCAAAAGGTAATTGTGATGGGGTGGACAAACTTTATGTTGGAGAGAGATAGGGGTGCAGGAATAACTCTGGGCCCAGGAAGCCCCGCCCCAGCAGGCCTGCTGGGCATGCTCTGGTTGGAGGAGGGCCTTAAGAGAGAGTCTCTTCAGCACAACAGGCTGGTGGGTGGAGAGAGAGATGGGGTGCAGCCACTGTGATGGAGGCACTGTGCCAGGAAGGTATCTCAGGAGGAGAGTGGTTGCATGAAGCTGCGACTCCTTAGCTTGCAAAGGCCCATGGACCAAGTTACAGAGATAATGGCAAGCCATGACACACCCCAAGGAGGGACAGAGAGGTAGGAAGAGACCCAGGGAGGGGTGTTAACTGGATCACACAACATGACTGCCTTCCCTGTGGTGCCCAAGAGTGTCCTAGGTCAGAACCTGGTGAAGTGGGAGGGCCTGGGTTCTCCTACCCCTAACCACTAGGCAAGGCTGCCACCAGAGATTCTAACCGCTAGGCAGGGGTCCCACCCCGCTCATAATAATAAACAGCAACAACTGGGAAAAGTCATTGAATCCAAAGTGTTCGTAACCCCCCCACACCCCAAAACAACAAAACCAAACAAACCCACACAGTACAGGGAAACCTGCAGAGGAGTCCACCTAAGAGAGGCACACTCTCACTCTGAGAGTGCTCCAAAATGTCCCCTACCGTATAGGGCACAATTCTGCTCTGCTTTTATTAGCCCGTCACTTCTGTTAAGCAGCTGACTCTTGTTGATCTCTTGAGCAGGTGCTCCAGAAGCATTTCACTCAATATGGTTTTCATCTTGACAGTAAGGGGGAAACACAAATTATATATAGGGCTCAGAACACCCCGAGCCCAATGTCCAGGGCTGGCTGACCTGCACTCAGTGTAGGACCAGAATGCAGAGGATGCCAAACATGGCTGTACTTTCCCTTTCCCTGATCCCCACGGCTGTCAGGGGTTGCAGCAACCCTGGCAGAAGTTAGAGCAGTCTCAGAGCTGCTTTAAACTTTTGGCCCGTGGTAATTGCCCTGAGGGGGCTGTTATGCCAGTTGGGGATGGCTGGGTTCAGCAGTGTCCCAGCCATGCCCATATTCAAGGACTTCTCCATGCTGGACGACTCTTCAGCTGCCTGATCTTTGCACTGCCTGAGCAGTCCAAAAGGGCCATATTGGAGGCCAGGATCAGCCCATATTCCAAGAAGCCCTGGTCTGGTCTGCACACATGGAGGTTTCCACTGCCAGAAATTATCTCAAATCTCCCACCATGCCTCAGAGCAAATCTCACATCGCAGCCCCTATATCAGCCAGGCCTCCCCGAACTAATAATGTTTGACAAAAAACAACTGTTTAACCAGAGAGAAGAAAGATTCAACATGCATAAGCCCAGCCTAGGGGCAGGAAGAATCCAGCCTTTCCTTTTCTGGGTGGGAGGAGTGGAAGCAGCAGTTAGATTTACTGCCTTTGTACAGGCACAGCAGCTCTGTGGTGGTTTCTATGCCAGGCCCAATTTCAAAGGGAACCCCCAGCAGGACAGGGTCAGGATTACTTGAGAGGAGACTTACCGTAGCAGTGGGATTCTTCTCAAGCGACAAGCTGTTCGTGTTATCCTCAAGGACAGAATAGACCTCAGCTTGGTGGGATTCTAGGCACTAGAGCGGAGAGAGGAAAGAGGGCTTGTGTCACATCACAAACATGCAGTGCAGAGAGGTGAAAAAATGCAGTTGCCTGCTGTGATCAGGGATTGTCATCCATCCTAAATCTGAGTTCTGATGAACCTAAAGCCTGCGTCCCAAAGTCTGCAAAAGTCCTGGAAACCGCTTCATGCCCTAACTGCACAGGGCAGCCCCGTCCTTGTCGTGATTTTGAATCATGGAGACATGATGAGATTTTTTTCTCCCTAGGATATAAATCTAAGACAGCAGGGCCCCTCCCACCTGCCTCCATCTACTCCAAATTCTTCACATAGTGCAGAATAAGACCCTCCTCTATAGGGGACATTCACTGCTCAGTGGGACAGGAGGTGAACCTGCAAGCAAGATGAGCTCTGAATGGTACAATTTGGCACTAGTGTTCCAATCACAATCACGCTGGGCATTTGGCAATGGAAAGAGTGGCTGAGCTGATGTCCTGATGCCCAACAGCACAGCAAAAGGTGGGAACTTCATAGTCACTTATAACAGGGACAATTTGCATTTCTTTTTTAAACCGGGAACTATTTTTCCTCTTAGAATGCAGAAATAATATAGACACACACACACACACACACACACACACACACACACACACACACACACACACACAGAGTCTAGCTCACACATATACTCTAAATCACACTTACATACATACACCCACACACTCCCCCCTGAATCAGGGCTTAAATTCAGCCAGAGCTGTCCAGAGTGGAGCTCCGGTAAATATTTTCAAACCTCTGGGGGACTGTGAGCTGGCTCTGTGGCTGAAGCCTGGAGCCCAAGCCCCAACACAGGTGACCAACAGGGCAGAAGCCCTGAGCCCTAGGGCGCCTCGTGGGGCAGAAGCCCTGAGCCCTAGGGTGCCCCCCCATGAGGCTAAAGCCCTGAGACTCTCTGCCCCACAGCTGAAGCTGGAGACCTGAATGGGGGGAGGGCTGGGGGGGCCTCCGGGAAATACGCTATAAGAATTTAAGCTCTGCCCTGAATGCTCACATACAGGTACATGCAGAAACACACACACACACATCCTACACATGTGAGCATCTCCTTGTCCCTCAGATAATCGTGTCACTAGAGATGCATGTCAGATTGAATGATGCTCCAGATCTGCCCGGAGGATCTAATAAAACAATCAGGAGGACTTTTCTATGTGTATTTCAAGGATGACAGCAGGTTGCCAAGGTGGCTGTTTCTCTGGCAACAAGAAGATGGGAGGAGCTTAGGCAGGCAGGAGGGGCAGGTGCTCTTAGGGAGGATTGCAAAGTGAATGAGACTGTCATGTCTCCTAATACAGCAAGAGAAAAAACAAGTGACTGGGCTTGATCCTGGGAGGCGCTGAGCATCTATCACCCCATTCGTTTCCCTGGGAATTACAAGTGTTCAGGCTCAAAGTGATCATGATTTAAAGAAGAGCAGAATGTGTTGGGAGGGGGATGAACAGCCTGCCTAGGGGCCTTAAGACAGACGGGGCAGCCAAAATGAGTAGAGCATCATGTGGTTTCTACCCCCACTCGCCCCTTAAAAGAGGCAAACATTAACAGTTATTTCATCTGGCCACTCATTCGGAACATAGCCCCACACAGCACGCACACAGAGCTCTCCTCTCATCTTCCTTGCTCTCTGTTCCTTTCCTGCTGCTGGTCACAGAGAGTCTCTTACCCTGTGCATTTTTCTCCCAGCAACAACACAGTGGTGGATTAGCCATTGGGCCAACGGGGCCCATGCCCAGGGGCCCTAGCCAATTCGGGGGCACCTGGAAATATGGGTGCCCCCATGCCCCAACCCGTTCTACCCACCCAGTGCTCCTGTGGGGGAGTAGGGGAAGCCCCCGCTCCCTGGCAGGGGTCCCGGGCTGGCGGGGCAGGGCAAGCACCTGTGCCCCAACCACATTTCCCCAGCAGGAGCACCTGGCGGGCAGGGGAAGCCCTCATGCCATGACCCAGCTCCCTGTCAGGGGGGAGGACAATGGGGAGACTGCAGGCGGAAAAGGTGGAGAGAGGCCCCCCACTTACTCTGGCCCAGGGCCCCACAAACCCCTAATCCAACAGAGAAATCAGGCTGTGTGTGCTACGGTACGGTAACCAGCTCCAGCACAACACTAGCGTCTCATAGTGTATATGGGACCAAAGGAGGTGCTTCAGGCCCCACAACATTCCTTTTTACCCTGTCCTGTTAGATCAGCTAGATTCACACCCACAGGCACCTGGGAACAGGAGTGCAATCTGCACCCTTGGGTAGCTAGGCTGGAGGAGGCTTTCATCCCAGTGAATGGCACCTTTACTTTCTTGCCAGGGTTCCCTAGGAACCTCAGCAGCTAATGCTTCCCAAGAGACACTAAATGAGTGCATCCCCCAGGGAAATTAGCCATGCCACATTCTAAGATAATATCACTTATATTTTGGGGACCACCCCGGCCGGTTCCTAGCCCCTAATGGAGAAGGAGCAGTGTGGGGGGGTTGCACCATCAAGTCCACCAGCCCTTGCCAGGGGCACTTTCACAAAGCTGGGCCAGGGTTTAAAACACTGTTATTTTAAACTTCAGGTAGACACCTCAAACAAGGCAACATGACAGAACGTGTAATTAAGATGGAGCTGAGGATGCATGGCAACACTGACTGAGCGAGAACTGGATTGGAATTTTTTTTAACCTCCTTGCAGAAATCATCCACTTTTACAGAAAAACTCTCCATGTTTACTAAAAAGTTGAATTAAAAAGAAATTTCTGAAAGTAAAAGATTTATCAAATTAATTTCCCTTCCCCAAATTATTACACTGGTATTTCCAGCTGCTTTTTTTTAAAACCTCAGTTCCAAAAATTAAAAAACCAAACCAAACCCTACTGGCCTCATAAGAACCCGTGAAGTTTGAGCTAGAAAAGACCTAGTCCATCCTCCTGTCCACATCAGCATCTCACCTTTCTTGGCAGTGCATTAGCATTCCCTACAGTACATTCTCCAGATCTTTGTCCAGTCACAAATGATTCATGCAACTGAGCTTCCTTCTCTCCCCTTGTGAGACTTTTCCACTCCATTATAGATCTCATGCTCAGAAAAGGTTTCCTGATATTCAACCAATATTCTTCTCTGCTTTCACCCTTCTACTCCCTTCCACATTTGCCCTGCTGCCCATCTTAAGCAATTCCTCCCCCTCCTTGGGTAAACAGAGGCATTGCCACCACCAGGCTCGGGGAATGGAAACAGCTGCACTGGGCCAGTGTCAGGAGTGGTAAAAGGGTGTCAGTTTTATTCTGAACAGAAGGCAAAAGTTATAGAGAGGAGACGGCATAAGCAGATGCCTCGCCTCCTCGCCTCCTCGCCAACCCACTCTTTGGAATCAAATCCTTCCTTATACTGAAGGAATGGACTACATTGTCTCTCTCTTCCACCCCCTAGATCACCCTGTTTTTACATGGTGCCATGCTGGTGTACACATGGAGGTGCAGCAGTAGGCCACAGTGGGGATGAGGGTAATTCTGGTGGTACTCACAGTGTAGATGGAGCCAGATGGTTCTGAGCTTCCTGAAGGGGCTTGGGCTCCTGTGCTTAGGTCTGGGCATCTCTGGAGGACATCTGGGCATCTCCCAGGACACACCACCAACTTAGGACGAGACACTAAATGACAGATCTGTTGTAAACACATGACATTCCAAAATGTTAAATAAATGTTTGCATGCATCTTGTATTTAACACATGATCAATGATAACTAGTGAATCACATTTCTATAGCACTTTCATCACAAAAGACCACTTTGAAAACAGTGGGCTCGACCCTCCTCTCGCACCAGTGTAAACCAGTGAAAACAGCTGGGTTAAAATTGGTGTAAAACTGTGTGAACCAGACTCTGTGTTTAAACAAAAATCACTTCTACAATACAGACATCTCTGGGGTGGAGCTTGCACCTATTTAACAGCACATAGCAATGCTGTAGCACAAGAAATAAAGACAGCCCTACCCAGCTGCAACTCTAGGGGGAATGTTAGCAGTGCAGAATGCAATTACTCAAAATGGGACTTGGCCAAGAAACTGGTGCTAACATCACAACCCTTGAGAAGAGTACCAAGAGACCTTTTATTGGTCAGTAATACACCGAGGCATTGGTCCAATACTGACTTGAAGGAAGATGACTTCTTCTGGAATCACCAACACCATTTCCTTCAGCAAATGAGTTTTCCGTAGAGCTCTCCCATTCAACTACAGATCAAATCTAACCCTGCTTAGCTTGTGAGATCTGACAAGGTCATCACCCCCTCCCAGGTTGTGTATACGAAGGACAGAAATGTAAGGTGCAGCATAATACAAGGCAATATTAATTCACTTGATCCATGACTTTGTGGAGGGGTTTTCCTTTTGTGAAGGAGAGCGTCGTTCTAACAACATGGAGGAGGGAAACCAATACCACCACAAGCACTCTTCTGGCTGAGGAGAATTGTTAATAATGCAGAAAACGCAGAAGTATTTGAAAAGTATTTCTGTCCTGTATTTGGAAAGAAGCAGGATGACATCAGTCTCATATCACATGAGGATGATGAACTACTACTTTCCAATCCATTAGTAATTAGGGATAAACATTTAAATCTTCAAGCCTAGATAACTTGCGTTAAAAAATTCTATGGTGTTAAAAAAAAAAATCTGTGGGTCAACTCAAAATCTGGAGGTATCAGCCAGTCTTGAAATCCACCCCCACCCCCCCCGAGATATCTGGCTAAACTCTCTGGAGTAAGGGGAAGGAGCTTGTCCTCAGCCTTGGTGCTAGTGCAACCTGTGATTTGGTTAACTATTTTGGTTGTGATGTGGACACAGCATTTTTCCTGCTAAGGAGGAGGGGCACTGTCTGCATTTCACATCAATTCACAGTCACTACCTCTATGGGTATGTGTCCACAATGCAATTAAACACTCTCAGCTGGCCTGTGTCAGCTGACTTGGGCTTGCAGGGCTCAGGCTATGGGGCTGTTTAACTGTGGTGAAGACATTTGGGTTCAAGCTGGACCTTGGGCTCCGAGACTCTCTGGGCTCCAGTCCGAGCCCAAACGTCTGCACCACAATTAAACAGCTCCGTAGCCCGAGCCCTGTGAGCCTGAGACAGCTGACATGGACCAGCCGATGGTGTTTAGTTGCAGTATAGACAGAGCTTATGAGGTGAGGCCCCAGGGTAAGGAGGGGTCAGCAGGCCTGTAACTAGACAAACTAAAGCGGGGAGTCAATATAGATCTGAATGGGAGGTCTGGAATCACCTGTCAAGTCATGGCGTTTTAGTCAAAGAGAAGACAAAGCAAAAGGAGAAAGAAGCCTACCCGCTATTTATTTGAAATTCTACAATAATTTGCAAGTTGCCAATCAAATACCTACAAATATACACAAAACCCCTCATTTAGTTCTCATAAGGCACAAAACACAGAACAAATTGTGATTGAAAAACCCAGCATCAGCACTGCTTTGATACGTTTTGGGGGTTATTTTTTAAAAAAAGCAGGTTAGCGCCTTCTCCATATACACTATAAGGATGATAAGCTTCCATGCCCACTCCTATCCGGCATTCACAAGATTGATAGTTGTGGCTGTACCAAAAGTCCTGAGTGGCTGAACAATCTCCCAAGGGCCTGAAGTTCAGGCCAAAGGCCTGTAGTTTGGCAGGTGCGTGGGATAGAGAGTGATTAATCAGATTGGAGTCAGAGCCGCAGACCCAGAGTGAAAGGCAGTGATTTCACAGGGGCCTGGAACAAATTGGCAGCCTCACAGCACATGGTAGGCAAGAGCGACAGAGACATCATAGAGGCCTGAGCTAGGTGAGCACCCTGCCGAGGCACAGGGTGCAAGGCTGTAGTCTCACACAGGCTGCTCCCCAGCTTCAGGCCCCACAGGACACGGTGGGGTGGGGTGGGGGGAGAGATTGTGACTTTAGAGAGTTGCCAGCAATCACATTTTTGTTGTGAGACTCATGTTGGGTATTTTGACTTGAAGCCTCTTGTGATGTAGGGATGAACAGGAGCAACCTCACAAAGTTTTACCCTTTCCCAAAATGGCTACCATTTCCCATACCCCATTAGTGGGCCTGATGCCAGGCTGCTCTTAATTAAGATGGCTACTATTTCCCTACAGCCTGTGCAGGTGGCAGTCAGGTTGCCCCTAGAAAAGAGGGCCACCACCTCCCAGTTTCTCCAATGAGACTTAAAGTCAGGCTACATTTTAGCAAAGATGTGTGCTGTTAGGAGGCAGAGAGGGGCCATGCAAAGAGGAGGTGATTACGGGGCACAGGGAAGGACACTGGTAGGTGGGGTTGGGGTGCAGTAGGTGAATATAGGAGGACAAGGCAATCTAGAGAGCTAAGGAGGGAGAGTGGTAGCAGCAGAGGGACTGAGGGGAAAGTAAAGGAGACTGTGGGAGAAGCAGAGAGCAGGAAGGAACCTGAGATAAAATGATCGGGGAGGAATTGGAAAGATTGGGGAGGTGACTGGGGGGATGGATGCAGTGTTGCCATTTTATTGCAAGTCTCATGCTGTTTGGAGTTTTTCCAAAAGCCCCAGCTACTGAAGTCATGTGAATACACCACAATCTCAGCTTTCATTTAAAGAAAAAAAAAAGCAAACAAACAAACAAAAAAACTGGACGTGTCTAGCCCTCACAGGTGTAGAGAAAAACTCAGAAGTGTGAATACAAATGGCACAAAACATAGAAGACAAATAAAAAGAGTCCCAGCTTTATCATTTTTAGAAATCTCATTATCTAAGCCAATCTCACTTGAGGGAGCCTGACTCATTATTTTTGACTGTTTTGGGGCAGGCAATACTGGGATTAGGAAATTGTGACCAGAGAAAGGTAAGTGATGAGTGATGAGGAGAATAGAAGTAGGAAAGAATGACATCTCTCCCACCCCAAGATAGAGAGGAGAGAAAGTGAAGTCTCCTTCTTAGAAGGGAAGGGGGTGGGTCGCCAACCTTCCAGGATTGGCCCGGAGTCTCCAGGAATTAAAGATTAATCTTTAATTAAATATTATGCCATGTGATGGAACTTCCAGGAATATCTCCAACCAAAAATGGCAACCATTTGTGTGTGTGTGTGTGTGTGTGTGTGTGTGTGTGTGTGTGTGTGTGTGTGTGTGTGTGTGTGTGTGTGTGTGTGTGAGAGAGAGAGAGAGAGAGAGAGATATGAATTTTAGGTTGAATTTTCAACTTGAAATGATCTCATATATGGACTGTGACCAGGCAGCTTATCTAAAGCTTAAACTACATTGCCAACCCCAAGTGCTCAGAAAGATGAGACTGGTTTAAAAATCATGAGATTAAAAATAATAAAAATGTTGGTTCTTTTGGTTTCCACATTTTCAAACACCACAACCTTTGAGGCCTAGAAACTTACTTTTTAAAAAAAAAATGTGAAAGCTGAGAGTCTCTTGTAATCACATAACTCCAGGAGCGGAGGTTTTAAGCAAAGCACCGCATATTGCAAGATTCACAATAAAATCTGTGAATTAGCCACACTGGCATAATCAGAAGACAAATAAAAAAAATTAATCTATTTTTTCCCATCTCAAACCCATGATTTTTTGAGGGGGAAGGAGGTATCTCATGATATTTGAACCTTTGAGGTAGGTAGTACTGCAGAGTCCGGAGGCAGAGGAGCAGCCCCACAAGATAAAGAGGGTCAAACATACTTGCCTATGATGGAAAATGAAAAGCCTGACAATTTTCCTAAACGCTGATCCCTGAGCTCCCTCCTGCACTGACTTGGAGTCTGTGATGCTTGCCTACAGGGGAGTTATTCCAGAATAGCTATTCCTGATTAACACCATGTGTGGATGCTCTTATTCCAGAATGAGTGCCTTACTCCAAATTAGCTTAATCCATTTTGGAGTCATACTTTACCTTATTCTGGATTAATTTTCATGTGTAGACAAACTTTAAAAGGCACAGCACAGAGCTCTCAGCCTTCCCAGTGCTCTGGGGACTGGAAAGGCTGCGGGCCTCCTGGAAAGCTGCCCGTCATGTCCTGAATGCTATGCAAAGCTGCATGGTACAGTCCTGCCTCTGCCATGCCCCTCCCTCTACCAACCCCATGCCAGCATGGCCTCCACACCAGGAGTTGTGAGGGTGTCCTTGGACGACGTGCGTAGCTGTCTTCTGCAGTTCCTGCCCTGGGGAAATCCTGCCCTGACTGGAACCGAGACTGTTAGTGTCCCTTTAGTCATTCCAGTCCCTTTACTGGGCTAAAGGAGGGGAGAGGTTCTCACCCTGATTTCTCTCTCCTATTAATGTCTAATAATTGTAATTTTTTAAAATCAGAAAAATAATCTGTCTCTGACTGCATTATGACAAGAGTGGTGCTCCAGGATTCAAGAGCTGTTGCCTTGGCAGCCTGTCTTGGCCAGCTCTTCATTCCTCCTCTAATTTATTTGATGCCATGTTCATAAGAGCTCACGAATAAGAACATAAGAAAAGCCATACTGCATCAGACCAATGGTCCATCTAGCCCAGCATCCTGTCTTCCGACAGTGGCCAGTGCCAGGTGCTTCAGAGGGAATGAACCAAACAAGCCAATAATCAAGTGATCCATCCCCTGTCGCCCATTCCCAGCTTCCGATGGTCAGAGACTAGGACACACAGAGAAGGGGTTGCATCCTTGACCATCTTGGCTAATAGCTGTTGATGGATCTATCGTACATGAATGTATCTAATTATTTTTTGAACCGAGTTATAGTTTTGGCCTTTACAACATCCCCTGGCAACAAGTTCTACAGGTTGACTGTGTTGTGTGAAAAAGTTCTTCCTTTTGTTTGTTTTAAACCTGCCACCTATTAACTTCTTTGGGTGATCCCTGATTCTCACGTTATGTGCAGGGCCGCCCAGAGGGAGGGGCAAAGGGGGCAATTTGCCCCGGGCCCCGGGCTCCGCAGGGGCCCCCAAGAGAAGAGCGGAGGCTCCTGCCTCCGCCCCTCTCCGGGAGCCTCAGCGCATCAAGCGCCGAGTCTCCGCCGGGTCCCCTGAGCCCCGCCCCGATCCGAGCCGCGTGGTGAGGGGGCGGGGCTGGGAGCTCCAATGGGGCCTGAGCCCCGCCCCGCTCAGAGCGGCGTGAGGAGGGGGCGGGGCAGCTGCCTCCGCTCGGCGTAGAGCTCACAGCCCCGCCCCCTCACCACGCGGCTCTGAGCGGGACGGAGCTCAGGCCCCGCCGGAGACGCACTCGGGTAAGAGGCCAGGGCCGGGGCCGGGGCCTGGGCCGGGGGGGCGGGGGGGAAGCGGGACCTGCCGCCGCCGCCGCCGCCACCGCCGCCGCCGCCGAAGCGCAGCCCGGTCTTCGGCGGCGGGGGGCCCCTTCTGTTCCGGGACCCGCCGCCGAAGTGCCCCGAAGGCCCGCGGCGGGGACCCCCCCCGCCACCGAATTACCGCCGAAGACCGGGCTGCGCTTCGGCGGCGGGTCCCGCTTCGGCGGTAATTCGGCGGCGGGGGGGCTCCCGCCGCGGGTCTTCGGGGCACTTCGGCGGCGGGTCCCGGAACGGAAGGGCCCCCCACCGCCGAAGACCCCGGGCCCCCGGAATCCTCTGGACGGCCCTGGTTATGTGAAGGAGTAAATAACACTTTCTCTACACCATTCATGATTTTATAGATCTCTATCTTATTCCCCCTTCAGTCATCTCTTTTCCAAGCTGAAAAGTCCCAGTCTTTTTAATCTCGTCTCATATGGAAGCTGTTCCATACCCCTAATAATTTTTGTTGACCTTCTCTGTACCTTTTCCATTTCTAATACATCTTTTTTAAGATGGGGCGACCAGAACTATATGCAGTATTCAGGGTGTCAGTGTACAATGGATTTATATAAGGGCATTATGATATTTGCTTTCTTATGATCTACCCCATTTCTAATGGTTCCTAACATTCTGTTTGCTTTTTTGACTCCAGCTGCACATTGAGTGGATGTTTTCAGAGAATTATCCACAGTGACTCCAAGATCTCTTGCTTGAGTGATAACAGCTAGTTTAGACCCCATCATTTTGTATGTATGATTTGGATTATGCTTTCCAATATGCATTACTTTGCATTATGAACATTGAATTGCAGCTTCCAGTTTGTTGCTCAGTCACCCAGTTTAGTGTGATCCCTTTGTAACTCTTCACAGTCTGCTTTGGATTTAACCATCTTGAGTAATTTTGTATCATCTGCAAATTTTGCCACCTCACCATTTACCCTTTTTCCAGATCATTTATAAATACACTGAACAGCACTGGTCCCAGTACCGATCCCTGGGGGACACTGCTATTTACCTCTCTCCATTCTGAAAACCAAACGTTTATTCCTACCCTTTGTTTCCCATCTTTTAACCAGTTACTGATCCAGCAGAGAACCTTCCCTCTTATCCCATGACTGCCTATTTAAGAGCCTTTGGTGAGGGAAATTGTCAAAGTCTTTCTGAAAGTCCAAGTACACTACACCCACTAAATCATCTTAGTCCACCCCCTCAAAGTTTATAATAGATTGGTGAGGCATGATTTCCCTTTACAAAAGCCATGTTGACTCTTCCCCAACAAATCATGTTCATCTATGTGTCTGACAATTCTGTTCTTTACTATTGTTTCAACCAGTTGGCCTCGTACTGAAGTTAGACTTACCGGCCTGCAATTGCCAGGATCACCTCTGGAGATTCTGTTTAAAAATTGGCATCACATTAGCTATCCTCCACATTAGCTATTGGTACAGAAGCTGATTTAAGTGATAGGTTACATACCACATTAGTAGTTCAGCAATTTCTTGAGTTCCTTCAGAACTCTTGGGTGAATATCAGAGAAGGGCATGCCTAGTAATTAATGTGGGGCAGGAAGGCTGGGTCCCCAACCAACCAGCATTCAGAGCCAGGGTCCAGAAGGTTAAGAGCCAAGGGTCATATACTAGGAATCACAGGTGCCGGCTTCCAAGTTTCCCCGGGGGTGCTCAACCCCCACTCCACCCCAGGTCCTGCCCCATCTCCACCCCTTCACCCAAACCCCACTCCTGCCCCACCCCGCCTCTTCCTGCCCCCACTCCACCTCAGGTCCTGCCCCATCTCCACCCCTTTACCCAAACCCCACCCTCACCCCGCCCTGCCTTTTCCTGCCCCCACTCCACCTCAGGTCCTGCCCCCACTCCACCCCTTCGCCTAAGCCCTGTAAACTGGAGCACTCACAGAGTTGGTGCCTATGCCAGGAATCATGCTGTGTAAGGAAACCAGGAGGTCAGGACCAGGAGACAAGAGCAGGTAGTACAGGGGGAGGCAACCCAAAGCAGGGTGGAGACCAGTTGTACCAGCAAGTTCCTGTTCCTCCTTCTGGTTTAAGTAGGGAGAGTAGGCCAATCAGGAGGCCCAGCATTCTATCAATTGGGGCTCAGAGTGGAGCCTCCTAGATGAGCTGGGCTTCAAGGACAGCCAGGTCTAGCTAATCCCAGCAAGCTGATAAATGGAGGGTTGGCGAATGATGACCTCCCTGTAGACCTGGGTTCAGGACTTGGGTCATGACACTATAGTTATAAATGCCACAGAAAAGTCCATAAGGAAATTAATAATTCATCTGAAGAGCAGTGTTTGAGTGGTGGCAGTAAATAAGGCATAGGGCCACACCTTGAACAATGCAGAGAAACCAAAATATTGAATAGTTGCTCATTAAGTAAGTACTGTCCATCCTGTGCTGAGATGAGGCAGAGGTCCAATGGAAAAAATAGTGTGTAATCATGTAACTAAAGATGCTATCATAAGGCACACACATAAGTGGCCCAACTCAAGGATGCATAGGAAAACTTAATTTTGGCATTTCCTAAATTTTAATTGCTTGACTTTGCAACATTAATAATGATTTTACTAATAGGTTTTTGTATGTAACATCCCATGTTTTTAAAAATAGCAAAGTGGAAAACCAGAAATTGATACCCACACGGTTTATCAGAAAAACTGGAAATAGTAAGTCCACAGCACAGATCTTTGCTGCTTGAGTTAGCGGTGGCATTAAATGCAGTAGTAGATTGCCATCCCCTATGTAGAACAGCCACCAGAGGTGGATGAAACACACACTTTGCCAGTGGATTACATAGATATTTGCTGGCAGCAGAGGAATGTTGAGATCCAGGAATCCTAGGTTTCATTCTAGGTTCTGGAGAGTAATGTGCTCCAATGAGCACAGACTCTTATGCCCCTGCTTCCCCTAGACCTGACCCCTTTTTCTGCCCTGACCCCACTAGTCTATTCCTGTCCCGGCCCTGACTCCTCTCCCCTTGCTCCACATCCCAGTTTCCTCCTGTTCCCAGCTCTTCATCCTAGTCCCAGTCTTCTCCTTGGAGTTCCACTCTTCCCTGACCTTAGCTGCCAGTCCCAGTCTCCTTCCCCGGGCTTCTCATCTCAGTTTCCCCTCATTCTCTTTGCCCCAGTCTCCTTGCCCAACACGTTCCTGTATCCCACCCCCTGCCCCACAGTGTCCCTTGTCCATTCTGTTTCCTCTACTGCACACCTTCCCCAGGGGTCTAGCTCCTGCCCTTCTGCATTCCAGACTGGCTGCTTCTTCACCACACTGCCTGGGCACCAGTATGGAGAGATAGCTCAGTGGTTTGAGCATTGGCCTACTAAACCCAGGGTTGTGAGTTCAATCCCTTGAGGAAGCCACTTAGGGATCATCTAGGACAAAAAATTGGTCCTACTAGTGAAGGCAGGGGCAGGGCCGGCTCCAGACCCCAGTGTGCCAAGCAGTCATGCCTGCGGGAGGTCCACCGGAGCCCCGGGACGAGCGAACCTGCCGCAGACATGACTGCGGAGGGTCCCCTCTTCCCACGGCTCCGCTCGAGCTCCCGCAGGCATGACTGCGGCGGGTGCACTGGTCCCGCGGCTCGGACGGAGCTCCCGCAGGCATGCCTGCAGATGCTCCACCGGAGCCGCGGGACCACGGGACGGTCCGCAGGCACTTCTGCCCCGGCCGCGGGACTGGGGAAGGGTGAGGCGAGCGGCACGGCGCGCCGCCCTGCTTGGGGCGGCGGATTTTCTAGAGCCACCCCTGGGCAGGGGGCTGGACTCAATGACCTTTCGAGGTCCCTTCCAGTTCTAGAAGATTGGTATATCTCCAATTATTACCTTTATTACCTAGCATTGGGACCATAGAAGAGAGAGTTTTTGGGCTCTGAGTTCCTGCACCTGGTGACACAGCCACCCTCAGCTGCTGTGAGAAGTGATTGCAGGGGCAGTCCTGCTCTGCCTGGCAGCCCTGGGCTACAGCACTCTCAGTTGCTCTTTGGGGATAGTGCACACACAATCTGGTTGACACAAGGAGCTTTTAACATGAACAAAACAATATATTTACCCTTTATCTTGTTCTCTGATATGGCTGAACCATTTTTACTGAAACTTAAAAAAACCCAACAGTCTGAGGTAGACTTTCAGCATGGAAAATTTCAGTCCAAACACTTAAAGTTTGGTAAAGTTACTAACTACTGAAAACAGGGTCTTATAATGGGAAGTGTCAAGAAACCTTAGCTACAGGCATCGTTACCAGCTCCGCCTGTAATACTTATCTTAGGACTTGCCTTTCTCTTCCACAGCAGCAGAGCTGTTTCAGTGATGCTCAGTATGGTGAGGATAGTAGTAAGAGCGATGAGAAATTTCCACATGCCCGGGGAGGGCTCTCTGTACCCTGTGTCTGTGAGGAGGAAGGCAAACGATTCATGGCATGAGTGGAGATGAGAACCACTGTTCATTTTTACCCCCAAGTTTTCCATTCAATAGCTGTCAGAGGGCTAAAACTCACAAGCAGAGCTGAAGAACATATCTTTTAATATATGTTTTCTTTTAAATCACATCCTGGGTGAATGTGAAAGGTCTCAAAACAAAGACTGATAGTGATGGGCAGAATCAGGTACAGGTAGGTCCTTGCAAGCTTTCCCAATGCCTCCAACTTTGCCACTGTACCTCACGCCTGACACCTCACCTTCTGCTGCTCCAGTCCTGAACCCATCCCCACCCCCTCCACACACACACATTCAGTACAAGACTCTGTGGGAGAAGTAGACTGGGGAAGACATGGGTCGTACGGTGGAGTGCAGGAAACAGGGACATATGACAGATGAGGATAAGCAGGGCGTGGCAAAGCCACGAAAGGGCCTTGAAAGTGAGGGCTAAAAGAATGAGTTTGATATGGTATAAGCCAGGGAGCCAGTGGAGAGATCCAAAGAGGAGGTTATGTGATCAGAACAGCAGGCAAAGAAGATGATATTTGCAGTTGCATTTTGTACGGATTAGAGTAAGGTGGCACTCCTAGCCGACATAGCTATGTTGGCAACACTTTGTAGTGTAAACCAGGCCTTAGCCTCTCTGTGCCTCCATTTCCCCATCTGTAAGATGGGGATAATGCTATTTACCTCCTTTGTAAAACACTTTGACATCTGTGGATGAAAAGTGCTACCCAAGTGCTAGGTATTACTAGTTTCTACCTTGTTTTGAGGTAAAGAAAAAAAGGGCCAAAAAAAATCACCCCTTTATGGGGAAACTCCAGTCAGATTTTGCCCTTCAAACCTCTTCTTCTGATCTCTCATTGGCTAGGTGAGGCGCAGTGGGAGCTTACCTCTAACAAGGATGAATACCCCATTTCCTGTTTCTGTTTTGCGTCTCCAACTGGCCTTGCAGTAGTAGGTGCCAGTAGCAGCGGGGTTTTCTGGTGTCCCAACTGTATGTGGGTAATCCTTCTCTGTTGTCTGGTTTGTCTGTCCAGTGGGGATTGTTTCAGATACGGAATGATTGTTGATGGTGACTATCTTGCCTTCTGAGTTCACCCAGTAATAATGGATTGTGAAGGTGATGTATTCATTCATGTAGGGGTAGCTGACCAGGCACGTCATAGATACATTTTCATTGGCAAAAGCGACCTGGATCAGGGGGGTTTGTTTTACTGAGACTTTCTGTCCACCAACCTGCCGTCCTAGACAATAGGAGATAATCTTTAGCATTTATATAACAACACCTCCAAACACATACTTGCTCTCTCTCTCACACACACACAATTAGATGCATTATCATGGGGGTTGCACCCAGCTTTGCAGCATCCAGGATTGGCTATTGTCAGAGACAGGATGATACTGGACTACATGGACCACTCGTATGTTTTGGCAAGGCAACTCCTGTGTAGTCTGTACAGTCCATTAGATAAATATTTTGTGGTTTTAGATACACTTGCAATCCCAGAAGAAGTGGGTATTCACCCACGAAAGCTCATGCTGCAAAACGTCAGTTAGTCTATAAGGTGCCACAGGATTCTTTGCTGCTTTTACAGATCCAGACTAACACGGCTACCCCTCTGATACTTGCAATCCCAGGCTTCTGCTTTTTCTTTGTGAGTTCTTCTCTAAAACTCTAGCATGCTGAAAGGGGGATGAAGGGAGGAAGTGGACTGATTACTCAGCATGTGAGAATATGTTATGGCTGACAAAAGTGGTAATTAACTCTGGTTTGATGTTTTTATAAAACCTCCTCTAAAATCCCATGCCTTTGTGTCAGTGTGCAAATGTGTGTGTCAGTGTAACTGTGTATTTGGGTACATGGGGTGTTAGAGTGAGGAAGGAAATTGCACACACTGTGCATGCCAGTATTGAGACCGTGAAAAATATTAAGAGGATGCAGCTTCACCACTCAAAACTTTTGCCACTCTAAACAGCAAAGCAAAGGGCGAGTCAGCACATAAGGTACAGGAACTATTGGCGGAACTGTGAAGACCTGAAGTAGCCATGCATGATAATATCTCTTTAAGAGAGAGGCGAAATAGTTCCCATGATTGTTGTCAGGCAATTAGAAGGATATCTGCTTCTGCAATTCACCAAGTGGTGATATATAGGAAGTTACAACAGAGGCTGCAGAAGCAAAGAGGAGATGCTGCCTCTAGGCTTGTTCCCTTTTTTGTTTAGCATAAAGAACAAAAAAGCGCAAGGGGAACACCATATATTGTGAAAATGCCGATAGAAAGCCCATTTCACAGGGTATATGCCCCCGTCCCTTTGACATCACGAGTCAAGTTCCAAACCCTAGACAACCTTTGATCTGTTTATGTTAGCACTTGCAATTCCCATCTCAAAGCATCTGACATAATAATGAATAGAGAACAATAGGAGCGGAGGAGTAGCAAAAGCATTTTAAAAGTTATCAGAAAATCATCAGAGCAACTCCAGCCAACTGCTTTTTTTCCATTTGCCAGTGGAGCTAATTTCTGTCACTGTTCCCATGATAAGTGTGGGGGCAGGAGAGACCTCAGTCACCACTGTACTTGGACTCTATGGATAGATCAACTTGAAATTGGCCCCTCAAGATTCAGGACAGCTGCTGCCCTTTCCTCTACAGACAAATTACATCATCTTTCAAACTACCTGACCTTTACTGGCCTAGAAAGAGATGAGGCGTTGTGAATCCCAGTGCTCTTCCCTCATTAGGACAGTGGGTCAGAATCTTATGGACAAGTCTCTCTATACAACAGGAATTTTGATTCTTTCAGTGATACATGAATTGAAGGCCAGAGATATAAAGAGAAAGGTGGCATGGTCATCTTTCCTGGTTTTGATGGGATTCTCTGAAATCTTGCATTCTACAAACAGGGTCACTGCGGAACACTAAAAGAGCCCCATAATGTAATCTGAGCTTAGTGTGACATCATCATGTTATGACACCGTATTGTGACCCGAATATCACAATTACCTAACAACCACATTTCAGAAGTGACAACCCAAAATGAAAGGAGCTAAATACAAACTGTTGAGAAGAGTTCTGGGGTGGGGTGACAGAGGGAGAACATGGTCATGGTCTACAAACAACTTCAAGGTAATCATGCCAATGAAAGAAAGGCCTCTGCACATGACATAACAAGGAGTGATAGGCTGAAGTTACAGAAAAGTTTAGGTTACAGCACTGGGAACAGTTTTTAACCATAAAAGAGGGATGTAGTGAGGGATCATCCAAAATGCAGTGGTGGTATGGGAGGACCAATGATCTGAGTGGTCTCTGGCCCCACTCTCGAGTCTAGGGCATGATCATTCGTCATCCTCATCTTCAGTTCACCCTGTATAACAATGCCAAGGTTTACATGAACCTGGCTTTCACACAAGCCATTACAAAGTACCACTGTCACAATGCAGGGCCAACACCAATACCTATTCTCCTGTTAATCCCTGGAGCCATTAGCTTGAGAAGAACTTGCTGCAGAGGACCTGAACCATTTAATGTAGGTTACATGGCACTACTTCCATATTCCCCCTCCCTTCTGGATTTTCTTTATGAGTTCTTAAAAGACAGAATGTTTAAAAGACAGAAATAGCAGGAATGTGCAAGTTCCTAGAGGGGGCTCTCTGGACATTAACAAAAGACACCAGCTGAAAAAATGCCATAATGTGACCAAATGAGAGCATAAACAAAAGGAACAAAAAGCACTTTTTACCTCCACGCTGAAGGAGCCAGAGAAGAAGGAAGATGGCGTTTAGACCGGAGGCCATGATAGGGTCAAAGGCTGTAAGAAAACAACCAGATCTGACACGCCAACGGACGAGAGATGGTTTTGGTCAGGTATCTCCACAATTGAGATGTCGTTTCTCCCTTCCCTTTTGCAAGGGAAGAGGCGGGGAGGCAGCGGGGTGGGAAACACAATGCAACAGGCAGGCTGTTCCTGGTAGACACAGCTGCCTTCTGCTTTTCGGCTGGACTCCTCCCTGCCTCTGGGGTTGTTGTTAACTGCTAGGCTAGTGTTACGTCAGTCAATTGATGGCCACACTATATATAACCCTCGGCTTGCTAGGATTGTGTGTTGGCTGGAGCAGGTGATGGGGAAGCAGAGTGTGCTTTGCATGCTGGATGGAGCATTGGCAATACATAGGAAGGCAGATGTCGCTGTGGATGTACTATGTATTGTCTTTACAGGTCATGTTATTGATTTTGAGGGGTTGCGTTAGTGAGATTTGCTCTTAAGCACCCTTTATTTTAGTAACATACTGTGCCCAACCCTGCACAGGTGCAAAAAAGGAATGAGTCTCCCTCCCAAGTTGAGCACCCATACAGGGAGCAGGCCCAGTAGCAATCACTGTACTCCCCCGAGTACAAAGATTTCTCCTGGGTAGCACTTAGTGCCCTTGACAGATGGGGAGGGGGGGGAAGCAATGACCTAACATACTCTTCAAGGCTGGTGCAGCAGCTGCACTCCTCCAGGGGAGATTTGGTTCAGATTAGCCAGAATGAAGGCCCCTTTCCCCCCACCCCATGAGCTGAAAGGAGCTGCACTGGGCTGGTCTCAGCTGGAAATCACTCTTTAGCGGTCTTACAGCTGAGCAGCAAGGACAATCAAGAGTGGTAACAAGGCACTTGGGGCCCATTTGGTATTTCTGATATGCAGGCATGGATTGGGCAGCACCAGCCCTGTTCAGATGTGGGGTCAGAGTGACAGCGTCTGTCCAGCCTGAAGCAAGTCCTGAGATTGTTGGTTGGGGAGGGAGTGTGACACCTCCTCATGGAAGAACTTTGCTGCCCCAACTGAATAGCAGTGGCTTTCTGTTATCTTTATCCTCACGGTACCCCGCGTACCTTTGCGTATTCCAGTGTTGATGTGTTTCTGGAGGATAGTGTATGCTTCTTCTGTCTATGATGTGTTTTAACTCTGATCAGCATTTATGGATTTCAGGAATTCAGAGTGACGAGTAAATTAAGTAGAGTGGGTTTGTGGGGTGAGAATTATCTGGGGGATTTAGAGGCACTCCGGGCCAGAAATAAATTCCTTGCTGCAATTTGCTATGGTACAGCTTTCTGAAAACAAATGGCTTTGAAATGACTACCAGCAGCTAATAACTGCAAGGTAACACTCTATTCCTTCTAGCACCAGAGGAGCCTGAACCTTTGAATGTTATACTCAAGTTCAATTTGCTTCTGGAATTTTGGACTAGGCTGTAAAAGCAGCAATGAGTCCTGTGGCACCTTATAGACTAACAAACATATTGGAGCATGAGCTTTTGTGAGTGAATACCCACTTGGTCGGATGCATGTGGGTATTCACCCACGAAAGCTCATGCTCCAATACGTCTGTTAGTCTATAAGGTGCCACAGGATTCTTTGCTGCTTTTACAGATCCAGACTAACACGGCTACCCCTCTGATACTGGACTAGGCTGTAGCCCTGGAGATTTAAATGTGTGTGGGGGGGGAAATAGGGGATTCTTGTGCTTTTGTATCAGGCCAGTGGTGGTTGGGAGGTTATTCAGTATGGTTCCCCCTAAACCTCCTGTGGAGCCCGCTTAGGAAGGCTCTGCTAACAGAAGATTGTACCCAGACAGCACAATCCAAAACTTCTAAGTGCTGAGTAATGTTGTTAGCATCAATGACACGTGAAGCTCTGTAGGTAACAGAGCAGCAGCCATGTTAGTCTGTATCTGCAAAAAGAACAGGAGTACTTGTGGCACCTTAGAGACTAACAAACTTCCTGCTGGTAATAGCTCACCTTAACTGATCACTCTCGTTATAGTGTGTATGGCAACACTCATTGTTTCATGTTCTCTGTGTGTATATATATCTTCCTACTGTATTTTCCACTGCATGCATCTGATGAAGTGGGCTGTAGCTCACGAAAGCTTATGCCCCAATAAATCTGTTAGTCTCTAAGGTGCCACAAGTACTCCTGTTCTTTTTTTCTGTAGGTAAAATACTCTTCAGAGCGTGAGCTGGCCAGCTGTAGTGTGATTAGGAAGCACCACTCTTCCCCCAGCCCCTGTGGTACAGCATTACAGATTGGCCAGCTACATTATGGGTTTGTTTTTCCTCTGAAGCATCAGGTATCAGACACGTCCTGAAACACAACCCAGGACTGGCCCAATGGTCCAGACTGATATGGCGCTGTTTCTGTGCATAGCTCTAATGGATCCAGGATTGTTGGAATGACAGGGGCCTGCTGTCCCCACAGTAAAAAAGCATTAGCAGAAAAGCATGTTGTATTGCAGATCAAGGACAACACCTTCTCTGTGCAAGATATGAGCCCCTTAGAACTGCCTGTTCCTAGCTGAATCTGATGTACATGCACCAGCAAGTACATACACACCTTTCCAGGTGAAGTCTTTTATTCAAGTGATCAGTTGAACGCTAGCAAAAGCAGCTCTGCAGAGACCACAACAAAGTCTCTTTATTGCAGTTGCATTTAACACCACAATGAACTGAAGCAACTATAGGTGTAGAAAGGAGAGAGAACAGCTCAACAAGCTTGATTACAGATTCTGGCTGATAACATTTCAGAGGGCTTTCCAAAACAGCCACAGCCTAGCTTTACTGTAATTTCACAGCTAGATTCCCCGTCTCAATGCGTTCAGATTATTGTAGACCTTTTCTACACTAGACTTTATTGCTTAAAGCTTTCCTATGGTGGCAGCCATGGTGGATGTGCCAGTATAGACATGGTCCAGGTTACTGCTGGCATTTTTACCACCACGTTATCTAGATCGGCTCTGGGCAGGGTGAGATGACTGTAAAAACACCAGAGTCCTGTCTACACTAGCACTACCACCAGCAACAATGGGAAATGTAAAGACAAAAAGCGGCAGACACTGCCTACAAAAGAGAGGATGCAGTTCTGTAATCTCCTTAGCTAGCAAAATGAGTCTCTCAGAAATTTCCCACGCTGGTTCCTTTTGTTTTGATCCACTGAAAAGGCTCCTGGCGTGCGAATCATCATCATGTAGCCTCAGGGGTTCCTTCTCACCACCCTTGCTACCATCCCTCACTCTCACATCATTCCCCCTGGAGCTTCCCTCAGGAATCTTCCTGGTGTAGCCTGTGTGTGCCAAATGGAGAACTGAGCATTACTTCTCTCACTTCACAGGCGGACATCTTCCAGGGATGGTTCTGTCGGCATTAGCCCCAGAATCCACAAGGATAATGGGAAACATAGAAGGTTGGTGAGCTTTTTTATACTGATGCAGGAGGAAGGTACCTTGACACTACTTCTGTAGCTGCCCTAGAATGATCTACAGGAAACAATTATACAGAGCATTAGTGTGAGGCTGAATATTGTCCATGTGTTTAATATTTTTGTTCTTGCCCTTCTGTTTGCTTGCCCCAATTAGCTACTCTTCACTTAAAAAAATGGTTTGACAGCTCATTCCCTCTCATCTGGAACATCACCAGTTGGCACAGAGTGTGATCAAACCTTATGCTTCAGGGCATTAACTGCTCTGCAGGGAGATCAGGAAGGAAAGATTTCCCTTCCTGTGTTGAAAAGCATTGCATAAATTAGCCAGCTGTATTATGGATTTTTCCTTCCCCTTCCTCTGAAGCATTAGGTAGAGCCTTTGCTGGATGCTGGACTAGATGAACAGTGATCAGTTCTAGGAAGACAATTTAGGAACTTCCATGTAAAAATTACATTGTCCACAATGTAGTCAAATGCGGAGCGCTTGATCAGCTTACTGTCAGTTGTGACCATAAGGAAGTGATGGAAACCTCGTGGCATAGGATGTTTAAAACAGACCTGGATAAAACACTGCTCTTATTATCATCATCATTTACCCTAAGGCCCCAAATCAGATAGGGACCCCGTTGTTCAGAGCCCTGTATAAACACGCACGCACAATCCCTGCCCCAAAGAGGTTACAATATTATTTGGAACAAGATGCAGTGAGTAACAAACAGTAGGAGGGAAAGGTGGAAATGAACTAGAGAGAACAATCTTGCATGGCAGAGGCCAGACGAGGCTTTTTGCATCTCTCTGAGTGGTGCACATTGAACCACCAGGTGGTGCCCCATTACAGAATGTGTACTTTTTCCTTTGTGCATCTGTCAGTTTTGGGGGTGGAGACAGCTGTATAAATCTACCACCTTCTCCCTTCCTGTCTTAGTCACCTCTGCAAAAACATGGTTCATTTAGTCAGTGGTCCCTTTTCTCTAAGCCTCAATATGGTTACATGAACAAAATATGAAATTACACTATGTGACATTATAGAAAGTGAAGCCTAGCCAGGGCACTGCAGGGTAGGGTGACCAGATGTCCCAATTTTGTGGGGACAGTCCTGGTATTTGGGGCTTTTTTTTATATCGTCTCCTATTACCCCTCACCCCTGTCCCAATTTTTCACTCTAGCTATCTGGTCACCCTACTGCAGGGGGATGATGTTACACACACACACTCTATCCTTTGTTTATTTATCAAACAGCAAAGATTCCTCACCCAGCCCACCTTCGGACCTGGGGGAAAAAACTACAGTTGCCCTTCTCTTTCCTCATGTTATAATGAATCTTGGGGGAATTATTCTTTGCAAGGATAATTCTGCCTCTGGTCTTCTTGTTTTGCTAATGTCAGGGCTAAGGGAGGGGTGGATGAGATGAGATGAGATCACACACACACACACACACACACACACACACACACCCCTTTCCAAGGCTATTCAACCATCTTTCTCTGAAAAGACAAACAGCAGAGTTACAGTCAAACGCTTTGTGGTATTGTTCTTACAGCCTGGCTCCTGGCTCCAAGTGATTACATGAGAAGCTCAGTTTTCATTTACAAAAAAAGGATGTTTTTAGCTCTCACAGTTGCAGGAAGAAGATTATAAATGTGATCCAGAACTTGCACATTAAAGGCTCAGAAACCAGAAGACAAGTAAGAATGCACATTGCCTTAAAAATCATGAGAGAGTTTTTTGTTTGTTATGTTTTTTAATTCATGTTTGTTTTTTTTAACATTTTGGGTTAGAAATATTGTAAACAGCAAGAGAAAAACGGGAAGGCTTATGAAGACCGCACTAAAACCAGAGAAACTCCATTTAACCTGCATGCAGCACACGCACTGTAGAGAAAGAGGAGCAGAAATGCCAATTAGTATCTGGTATTTATTGCGCTGAGTGCCTTCTCTGTGTAGGTTCTCTGGTGTTTTATGAGACCTCCCTCTGCAAATGAAATAGCACTTCCTATTGGCTTTTCAATTTTGCCTCTTTGGTTCTTTTAATATTATAAACAATTTATATCCTATGTAGTAAATAGAATAGAATTTTTTTCACCTCAGGACAGATTAACATTAAGCTTCTACTCTCACACACGAAAGCATTTTCTATTAATACAATAAAAAGCTTTGTACCTTGCACAGTATCTGGATTTCATGCAAGGTAAAACACCAAACTCACACAGGTCAAGTGGGAGAAAAAAGCTTTTATAAAGTATAGGCTATGTTGATTTCCCTCTCCCTTCCCCTCCTCCCCCAGCTCCCATCATCTTGCTTTGGCAGAATTATATAACCCAGGATGTAAGATGTGACATCTGTATTTTGTATTCTACAGTCAAAGTTCTATGTGAATTGAACAGCTCTTCCACTTACCAGCACCAGAGCTATAACCCCAGAGAAAAAGAGCACAACTAGAATACGCTTAAGGCAAAAAATAATGCTAATGAACTGTAATCAACAATTTAAAGAACAAAAATTTGTACTTCTCAGGCTGTAGATGTTACTGCAATGGTTCACACATTACACAAAACATGGGAAATAGAAGAGGAAAAACACTTTTCTCACTCATTCCAGGTCAGGTCTGTGCTAGAAATTTTTGCCAGTATAGCAGTATTAGTTAGGGATATGATTTTTATGACATTTTTATACTGACAAAGCTTTTTAGTGTAGACGAGGCCCTAGTCACAAATTCCCCTGGTTGTTATCAAGGCATGGCAGGCAAGGGAAAATTAGAAGATCTGCTTTACTGATATGTTTACTTGAAGACGGAATTGATGGTAAAAGCTGATTAAACATTCCTTATTACTCCCAAAGCCAACACCATATTCTGGAATTAAGAAAGGATACCAGAGTTACCCAATAGCACTGTGCAAACAACCTCTTTCCTTAACTGATAAACTGAGGCCTAGTCTTCACTGGATAGTTACCTTGATTGTATTTAACTTAATTTAGTGATTTAGTGTTCTCACATTACTGGCTGAGAGGCCAGTGGGGTGATACTGGGCAGGAAGAGAGGACACACCACTGTGAGATGGATTTTTAAAGGTAATGGGGTTCCTAGATATACAGATAAACGCCTAGTGGGATTTTCAAAAGCACCTGGACACCAAATTCCCATTGAAGCCCAGGGGGCACCTATCTACATCTTTAGGTTACTATTACCTTTGAGAATCTGGCCCTGAGTGAATGGCTGTATGGTCTCCTGGTGGAAGAAGTGTATGTGGCTCAGCAGTGCTGGGTGGGGGTGTGTGCTGGGTGTTGATCCTGAAGAGGGCAGACAGAGTTGCATGTATAAACACAAGTTGTCAAAAGGATGCAAGGGAGCCAGAGATCCCAATTCTACATTAATAGTCCAGCTCTGTATCTCATCTACACAAGAAAGTTGAACTGATTTAACAAATCATGTTTTCAACCAATTTAGTTAAACTGCTGCAAAGCCCTGTGTAAACACACATTTTGGTTTAGCTTAAACAGATTCCTAACTGATTTAAACTAAATGGAACTAAAATTCCACCTCCCTCTAGACTTTTGCTTAACTGAATCAATATAAAACAACACCTTAAATTAAAATGGTGCAAATTTCTCATCTGGAAGAGCCCTAAATCACTTATCTCTGGTTAATCTCATCCGCAAAACACAAATTCAACTACCCGCAGACAACTGACTGATGTAGCTTTGTACTCCACACCTGTCTCCTTCTGTCCAAACTAAAATCTAAGCCTGTCTCTCTGACATCTCCTCATGGATGTCTAGCCATCAGCTCAACCTCAACATGGCTAAAAAAAAGCCCCCTAAGCACCTCCCGCCCCAGCCACTACCTCCTTTCTCAATTACCGTGGACAATACCATCATCCTGCCTGTCACTAGGGTTGCCAACCCTTCAGGATTGTCCGGGAGTCTCCAGGAATAAATGATTAATCTTTAATTGAAGGTTGTCATCTGATGAAAGCTCCAGGAATATCTCCAACCAAAGCTGGCAACCCTACCGTTCACTCAGGTCCATAACTTGGGCATCATTGACTCAGAGCTCTCTCTGGGCCCTCACAGCTGGGCTATGTCTCTAAATCAGTATTTCTCAAATGTGGCCACATGCAGCCACCAGGGGCTTTACTCGAGGCCATGACAGCCTCCTGGGCTGTGATTCGAAGGAGTGGGGAGGGCAAAGCAGTGCCTCCTCCCCGTCCCTGGTGCTCCTGGATGCACTGCCTTGGCGTTGTTTGCTGGGGCCACCCTCTGGAGTCACCTGTGGGCGGGCACAATGCTGTAGGAGCAGGCAGCCGGTGAGTTCCCCATCTTCCCAGGGGTGGTAGGGTGCAGGCTTTGGGCTTCAGCTCAGGGGTGTCAGGGCAGCAGGCTCTGGCTGCAGGACTTCGGCCTTTAGCCCTGGGCGCTGGCTGCCTGGCAGCAAGCCCCAGGATCCCATTGGCTTCAGGCTTCATCCTCTGGCTCTGTCCTCCAGCTGCGGGAATTTGGGCTCTGAGTGCCCATCTCAGGAAGCAAGAGACAAGGGCTGGGAATGGAAGCCAGGTTTTCCAGAAGGCAGTGCAGAGCACTAACCACTAGGTAAGCAGATCAGGCTAGCAAAGGGGATTTTGGCTTTTAGTATCTTCTGGTGTCTAGGAGTAAAAAAGTATCAGAATACAGTGAACAAATATGTCTGACCTTATCCAATCAAATGAGTCTCTTGAATTTTAAATGGCTGCTATTGTTAGATATAAAATCCAATAGTATTTGAAATAGCAAATAAGTGTTGTAGTGGGTGAGGCAGAGCACTTTTTCATACAGAGAAATAGCCTCACCAAGAAAGGGTGCCTGGAGGGATTGTTCCTTACCAGGATTCAAACCCCTGCCACAATATTTTTATGCATACCATACTCACTAAAACTTTGGTAAGACTTCACTTTCACTAACCCTTCTCCCCCAGCCTCACAGCCCCATATTCAGATCCTCCTCCCATCTCATCTCATCCTTCTACAGCCCCACGAGAACCCTCCTGTCAACTCCTAGCTCTCTGGGGACATCCCTCCTCACCCCCGTCAGTAAGTACGTCCTTCATTATCTCTGCCCAGCTGTGGTTTATAAATTGTTTAAATCTTTTCTAGGTACAGATAACGATCACAATTACCCAGAATACAAAAACACAGTCAGCTCAAAGTGTGGTTAGGCTCTGCCCTACTTTCATTGACTTAAGATGAAAATGCTCTGTTTGAGGGGTGGGGGAGGGGGGAGAGACAGAGAAGAAACCCACTTCGAGAAATACAACTGCATTTGTTCAAACCACATAGCCCTTTCCTGCTGTCCTGCTTTGGACCTTATGTGAATAGAACAAAATGCTTTTGAGATGTGAAACCTGAGACAGAGGCTCAGATTCAGCATAGCACTTAAGCACTTTTCTGAACAAGGATAGACTTACGTACTTTTCTGCATCATGGTCAGAGAGAGGCCCAGATCCTAGAAAGTATTTAAGCACCTAACTTCCCAGGCCAGAATGATTATAGAACATGGCAGGTGCTGCAGAAAAGGACTGAGATGCATTGGCAGAGTACCTCCCACAGTGCTTAATATATTAACCCACGTACCCAGTGATGTCTTTCATCATATTAAGTTAGTCAGTGGCCATGTCCAGAGAAGTGGGGTAGAAAAGAGCCCTGGACTTTCCTTGCTGTGACAAAACCCCTCTCTGGGAAGCCCGCCTTTAGTTATAGAGGTGGCAAGTAGCCATGTGTGTCCTACAAACATCAAAGTAATTGTACATCTACATTGCAATGTCTGCATCCTTATAGCATGACACAGCAACAATTTGCAGTGATCAAAAAAGCATTAGTACTGAAATAAACGTGGGAGACCCTTTAACTTCCCTGCATGGAATAGGCTCACACGGAGTAGAATGGACCTGCACGTTTCAGCAGCAAGGATGATTCCCAGATATATATGACCCTAGACTTGAATGTGCAGTTGCTAAACTCCTCAATGTTGTGGTTTTTTTCAGGACTTTCACCTCTGGAAACTGTAAAGGACAGCTGAGGTTTCACATCTCTGGGTCTATGACCTTGCCTAAGATAGGAAATATTTGCTGAATTCCCTTACCTTTTCAACCCCATCAGTGGTAGCAATGTGGGGGGAATACTAGCATACACAAGAGAGCAGCCACTTGCACTTAAAGCACAGGGTTGTGTGGCTCTCCTGTGAGCAGGGTTAGACAACACAGAAGTAAAACAGCAGCAGCATTGTATTTACACTAGTGCTCCCACTGGTGGAGTTGAACTAGTGGTAGCAACAATAGCAAATTTCAGGGGAAAAGGTCTATTGTAGTGAAGACCAAGGAGAGACTAAGAGGATATAGTGTGAAATATGATGCACTCACGGATAATAGTTATTAACACCGTTGACAAGGCCCAGCTCATACAGCCTAGGAAGTGTGAGTGACAGAATACCCAGAAAACGCATCAGAAAATTCTGGTAAGAAGTTTTTCATGCTACTGGAAAAATGTTATAGAGAAAGAGAAGAGACAGTAATAATAATGCACTGCAGTTATACTTAGTGCATCTATAGCACCTCGTCTCAGGATTTTAAAGCACATTACTGCTATTATTAGCTTTGGCCCTAATGGATAACATATGAATGATTTGTCTGTGTGGCTTATTTTTTAAAGAAAGTAACTATATCAACATACAAGTCAGAGGCTGCATTAATTTTTGGCATATTCCCTGCAAGGTTCAGTGGTGATGGGAAAACATCTGGGCTTCCTTACTTCCCTGTCTCCAGTTCATCCCTTCCTCATGCATGATCCCGAGCCTGCAGGGATGGTGCCCCCCCCCACCCCCCAGCACACAGATCTATTATTTATTTTTGCTTGGGAGTCCAAGAATCCAGATACTTACAATATGACTGGATTTATGTACAGATCTAAGCAGAGATGGGACATATCCCTAGTACTAAGCTGTTGTATAATATTGTGGTTCACAGTCTGCTGTCAAAACAGCTACCACCTTTCTAGGTGGATACATTCTTTGATCTAAATGTAGAAGTAAAAAGTGAACCATCTTGTCCATTTAGAAATAATGGTGTGCATCATCAAATTTGTTGGGAAGCCTTCTGCCTTGAGAATCTGCAACTGAAGGAACTTTAAAGAGATTGACTTGTACAGACAGGTTCATATGCTGCACTTACTGTAAAGAAGTAACCAGCATAGCAGCATAGAAAGTAAAAGCTGAAAATGAAGTTAATTCAAGAACATCTTAGTCCTCCCCAGCTGGTAGGTAAGCTCTAGCAGATGAATTCAGCACTAATCATTTCAGAGGTATAAAACAGGACTCAAAGAAAGAGATGAGGGATCTGGTGTGTGTGGATTTACATGACATGTAATGACAGAGAGAAGGAATGCATTAAAGCTCTTTGGGATCCTTCTGGATAAAACAGGAACCATTTTAGATGTATTTCTCATCTGAGAGTACTAGGTTGGCTTGTTCCTGCTATAGGTCCCAATTCAGCAAAATACTTAAATACATGGGGAGTTTTATTTAAGTCAATGGCATCATTGATTTGAATGGAATTCCTTGTATGCTTATGTACCTTATTGAATCAGGGCCATAATGAGGTGGATTCAATTCTGACTTATTCTCGTGAAATTTAAGAGACAAATGCAAACACTGAGTGGTTGTTTTTTTTAAAGAGGTTTTTTATTAATTTTTAAAATATACAAAATATAGTTTATACAAACTGAACTGTTTTCAGCCCAGAGTTCATAGCATCACAATCATTAGCTTACATCAAACGAAAGTGTCCTTTCGGATTTAATCCATACAACAGATAGAGAGAGTGGTTTTATCTTGTAAGTGAATTGGTGCAGGAGTCTTCTCTATGCCCAACCAGGTATAGCTCAACCAGTAGCTGTTCTAGCCCCTCCCCCTCCCCCACACTGTATCCCCGCACCACCATGCCTCAGCTAAGGGAAGCTAAGTTTCAGTGGCCCGTTCAATCCTTGGCCGCTCTACTGGACTATCAAGAGTGGGGTTGTTAACTGACATCTGTGATTATGAGTTGCCTGATGTGTACATAGGCTGGGGAAAAAATTCTGTTCACTTGGCCACAGGCAGATAAGATTTCAAAAGCTGGTTGCCTGACTAGAAAATGGGGTTGTCCAGTTTCCAAGTTGTGGGCTCATTCTCTTGAGTAAGTTACGCGGAAATACAGGTCCTGCTGTGATCGGCTAAAGGCTTCTCTCTTTATTGCACTTGTTCTGTTTTGGAATATTATGCCCAGGTTTCAGACTTCTATTCTCTAGTTCTTAGAGCCTACATTTTCCTTGGGAAAGACATATCCCAATTGACTTCAGAGCCTAAGTCACTTGGCCATGTCTGAAAATGTTACCGTGTCCATGTTTTGCTCCTGGTCCTCTCCCACCCTTAAAGCCAGAAGAGAATAGCCTGAGGGGATTTGAAAGCATCTACATGAAACCTATTCATGTATAAATCCATCAATTCCACAAGTGCAATTTGTTATTCATAACAGTGCAAGTGTGGGCTTGTTTTGATTAAATGTATGATGGAAAACCCACTTTCTACCACCACTGTCTTATTGCGAAGTGCGCCTGATCCAAAGATCATTGAAATCAGTGATAATCCTTCCATTGATTTCAATGAGATCTGAATCAAGCCAAAATCTAAAGTATTGCCACCAAGAACAATATCCTGAAAGGCAGGCAGTTAAAAGCTTTGTTAAAACATGCATGTGCTGTCATTTATTCTGGATCTGACGCATTAGCGCTTTTTGAGAGCAAACCACTTCTCCTCCACACTTTTGTAAAGCCGTCGAGCTTTACTGTGGTTGACATTAATTAGGCCCATTCTTCTCCCCTCTGACTGGCACAGATCAAAGCTGCTGCTCCTGAAGTTACTCAGCCTGCCACCAGCCTCCCTTGTTGTCCTGGTCTAACAGATAGGAAGCTTGACTCTGTCTGTCCCAGGCAATATGATTTTTCCCCAGCCTAGGTCCATGCTTGTCTACTAGGAACTAGACCGAAACCCCCACATCTCAATTCAGAAAAGCAGATGGTAACAACTTTTGGTCACTGTGGACCTGAATCTGGAATCAGTTCAATCAGTGACAGAGGGAAAGGGCTAGGAGTCACATCTGCAATTCTTTTGTGCCATCCAGTTCCTTCCCATCTGAACAAATTCAAGGGAAGTCGCATATGGAACTAAACTATTTAGCTTGAATCAAAATTAGATTTTTCTGACAATAGTGCTACTAGGTGTAGTGGCCCAAAAGCTCAGACAACTCTCCAGAAAGGAATCGTGAGTCAGAATGGCTCTCTTGGCTCCCGTTTTTGTCTTTCTTTATGACACCTATTCTCTCCTTTCCACATCCTCCCTAATCTGTCCCCTCTTCCTGTAAGGCAATTACATGATACAACCAGAAGATTCCATCAGTCTACATATACAAATATACAACACTCATGGGGTTACACATCAAAGGAATTGGTATATTTGGTATAGTCTAGTACCTGAGTTTATCCTGGTAAATTATCAATTCTAGCAAATTATAAGGCAATACTGATGCAAACATAGTTTTGGTAACATCATCAGAGGTCAAATCTGAGACCTTATTGCATGTATAGGGAAAATTATATTTGGAATTCTGATAAATTAGAGGGGCCATTCAGGAATCCAAACATTCATCATGCCCTAATGCTATGCAATATATGAGATGTGGGGGTTTGTGCAAGCTCCACCTAGAAACACGGAGTGTGATCTGGTGAAGCAGGTTCATAATGAACACAGACCCTTTTCTCAGAGGTAGTGATAACATAAAAGCCATCAGCTGGGGGCCCCCGCTGCACATGTGCACACTGAGAAGCAACTAACAAATTTCAGCCAAAGACTCTGGGAAAAATACAACATGACTGGTTAAGACACAAGAGCATTATGAAGAGAGCTGGTGAGAGTCAGGTTAGTAATCTCATCTGTTAGGAACTTCCAGTTTCTTATGCTGCACTTGTTGCTTGTTGGGATTAAAACTCGAGCACTTTAAGACTTGATATACAGAACCTCTTATGAGTCCAATCAACTTTTAACTTTTACCATTAACAAGAATACATTAAAAATCCATATGTGCGCTTGTATAATTTCCTCAGCAAACCGAGGTGTGCCAGTCAGAGACCTGAACCAACCTCGTTTTCCTATTCCCTGAACAGGGTTTTGAGGGCAGTAGATGATAAGAATACTATAAAGAAATTACAGACCTGCAGACATCCAAAGAGGCACTAGGGTACATGTCAGGAGATGTTTTCTCCTTCTTGGGGTGGGGATGGACAAATCTACATTCAAGGTGTCTTACAGAAATATCTCCCACTGAGTGTCAGCAGCAAAATCCTTCTTAACAGAACATACTTTACAGAGAGAGAGAGATTTAAACACTCCCACAAGCTAACAATTATGTTTTTACTTACTTAGTACATATTTTTCCAGAAGTTTTAAAAAGTTTTTCCATAATCCTGGGCAGGTGGGGGGAGGGAAAGCACCATCTCCAAAACCCTTTACGTCCAAATTGCCACAATACTTTTCCACACCATAGTTCTCCCAAAATTGGTTTCTTTGTCCCACCCTGTGTTCTGAGAGACCTTTGTCTTTGTATTAATTGGGACAAATGTGCATATCATCCTTGTTTTAGAAATTAATAAAACAATACTTAGCACTTATATATTAGTTGTCATTCTTTAGAGCTCAAACCAATTTCCTATGGAGTGTGCACCAATTAAGCTATTTATAATACAGCATGTTAAGCATGTGCTGTGTGGTTTAGGTATAAAGCACGAACATTAAAACTAACTAAAAGATCCCTCTATTAGGAGCTAGAGTATTTTATTTATCCTTAATGTAATTTTCAAAGAGAGCAATTGTGACCATTAACAATGGAATGATTCAAGAGCTGTTAGCTACACAACCCAAGGTGCTTATTTTTAGGCCAAATAATCAGATAAGAACAGTTCATAGCTGGGTCAAAGCAATGGAATAAGATGGCTCTTCCCTCTGTGTGTTACACAACCATCATAAAACAGAGCCATTCCTGAGCATAGCTGTGAACCTTTAAGAAATAAGTCAGTTCCTTTTGCTATTGCATGGAGTAAATAAAGGAATGTAGCGAGCATACTTCAGGTGTTGCATTTGCAGTGGGGCAAAGGGTGGGAGGGAGTGAAATGCCATGTAGGTAGGGAGGACTATGTCCCACCTATCTGTCAGAAATGGGATGAGTAAGGGAATGCACAGCACAGGGTGGAGCAGGCAGGTGGCATTCATGGTTGAGGAAGGAGCTCAGGGGCAGTGGTTCTGCAGCAATGCACAGAAATAAAGGGTGTCTGAGGCTTCGCCTACAGGCTGGAAACACTGATGAAGTTCAAAATTCCACAAAATATTGCTGTCACTGACTGCCTCTTGTTGACCCACCTGCCTCTCCATCTACTTTGCCGTCAGTCTCACCTAGGCGGTATGACAGAGTACTTTGGTTGTGCTGTTGAGGAGCTTGTCATGCCAATTTCATTGAATAAATTTCTTTTAAAAAAATCCTTGTAGGGCCTGGGGCAAGGCCTATTTCCTCTTTTCACTTTGAAGTGGGCAGCAGCCCAGGACTCTCGCTATTTAGAGCTAGTGCCAGAAAAAAAATTTGCAAGCTATTAATCAGAGGAACACCTTGCCTCTCTGCTGCCTGAGACATTAAAAAGAAAAGAGATGTGCCTCAAAAGGTACCAAGAACATACAGTCTACTTGTCTGCACAGATTTGGTTATTTAACTTTGTACCAGTGCTAATGAGGCAATTTAAGTTGGTTTCTCTTTTAAAAGGAAACTGTTCCGATATAAGTTATGGACCAAATTTTCAAACATTTGCTCTGAAGTTACACACTCACATTGCCATCTGTGCACAGAAGCATCTGTTTTCATAGGGACATTTTTAGGGACACTGCTTAAGTGCTGATGTCACTCAGATGAACCCAATCTTTATAGGACCTTATTTTCATAATTCTGTCTAATCCCCATGTCCGTTCCCACCTTCACCAACTGTGACATCTATAATGTGTATTCTTTGCATCAGGACCTTGTATAACTAGCTGTTCTTTGAGGCACCTAGCATACTATTCAATGAAATACAAATACAATATTTGAAATTTAGACCTTATATATTGAGACAGTGTCCTCCTTGTGGTACCTATATTTTTCGATTAATACACTAAAAAAAAAAGTGAAATTTATTGTTCCTAACTAATCCTTTTTCGTTTTTCACTTCACTCAGCATGGCCAGTGAACCTTTGATTTTCATGTACTGGCCCAATGCTAGTTTGTTTGGTTTTCCAGCACTGCAGGACAATTATTACTTTTTTTGAAAGCTACTTTCAAAAACATTTTTATTAGTAGTAACTTTTATAATGCACTTCTCCGTCCCTTTTAGACAAAACCCTAACTTTTTAGAGTGTTCCTTTAATGATGATCTGCAGGGGGCAGCAGCATACTGCCAGATGACTGTATGTGATGGTGCTTTATACACATCCGCTGATACAATCAATAGCAGAATGGACTATCCAAACCAAGACTTGGTTGGCTGAAATATTATATTATCCCACTACAGTATAGCCCAACTGCCCATAAAAAATGAAGCTATGCAGTCCAGCTTCCAATACAAGCAATGCAGAAACTGGTGGAACTGTATTATTACACATGACTGCAACTGTTTCCTCCAGTGCAAATATTAGACAGTCATTTCTTGTATTTCTGAAGTGGCATGTTATGTATTTCCATGGTACAGGGAAGTGAAGGTTGCTGGTTGTGAAATCTTTCTCTCAACACACACACACACACACACACACACACACACACACACACACACACACACACACACACACACACACACACACCTTTGGTATCAGAGATCAGTGTACAATTCCTGATGACACTGAATCGGAGCTTGTCAAAGTCTTTGAAATTCAACTGGACCTTTCCACGAGGAGAGATTTTTCAGCAAGAAATAGCTTAGGCACTTTGGAATACAGGAAGAAGAGGGGTGTGCTGGGAGGACAGGCAATGCCCATGTTTCTGAAGCTTATGCATCACAACTGGAATAAAAAGTGCTGGATTGGGGCAGTTCTACTCTGCCACAGGGAGAAACTACACACCTTTACCTCAGGAGGACATGGCTCCCGTAGTCAGCAGGTTTAAGCTATCCCCCCACTCCTACCCCAAGGAAAAGTACAACCCAACGACAGTGGCACATTCAGTTAGCGTGTCACATTCGCTCAGTTTTGCCTGCCAAATGTATGCAGCTGTCTCCCTCTCTGTATAGGCAGTGGATTCCAGGTGATATTATGCCTTGTTCCTTTCCACACTGAAAAGTAACTGCCGCTCCCATGTACCTCTTCCAATCTCTGACCTTCCTTCCTTGTCCCATTGTAAGCTCCCAGGCTTTGACGCAAAGTTCCTACAACTTGGGCACAACTCTGTGGTTCCTGCAGAGGGGTTCAGAGAACACCAAGGGGGTTCCCCCCATTTCATCACAGTGGATGGGGTTGGCCTGGGTTCCTGCCACGACCATTTCCAGCAGCCTAACTACGCAGTCTGAGAACCAGTCCTTCAGCCAGAAGTAGCCCTCCCGGAAGGAGATCCGGAGGCTGACTGGGCCGGCTGGCATCCGAACACTCACACTGAAGAGGCAGTTCCCCTGAGAGCTGTCCCGCACCAGATAGGTCCCCACCGGCTCCTGCTGTAGCTTGGCGTGTGCTTCACTCACAGATAAGGGACCCCAGTAGAAGTCACTGGCCTGCAAGATATTAAGCGATCGCTCCACTACCTCCCACTCACAGCTGCGGAAGGCCCGGTAATGAGTGGGTAAACTGGATGGAGCTGGAGCGTGGGGAGTTCTCTGATGCTGCCTTTGTGGAAGAGAAAGGTTGTTGTGTGCGTTCAGTAGATCATCCGGCCTCCCTCTGATCATCTCTCAAAGGGCCCATGGATCCCAGAAAGATGTTATCTTTAATACACTTTCTTCTTTGCATCCAGCCTGGGGAAGAGAATGAAAGTGAGGCAGGCAGATAGGAGTTTTAGTGTCTTTCTAATTGGATAAACGAAGTTTCACACAAAGAAAGCTGGGGAGCAAGGACACTACCGGGAGGAAAAGGTACACAGAATTTATACAGCTGCAGAAATCAGTGATAAAAAAATTGTTCAGTAACTCATATTCTCTCCACCCTGGCTCTCACCTCAGCCAATGCAGGAGTATTCCTTATAACGGTCTGCTTACTCTAGTTTTAAGTGACTCCAGCAAAGGGGCTTTCACCACATCCTTCGGCAGACTATCTTAATCTAATAAAGCACACTGCTTGGAATTTCCCAACACATTCCCACAACTTAGAGAATAACCGTAGGCCTGAAGATGGGATCTTTCCTTGCCAGGAAATCTTGTTCATTATCATTTAATGGCTGATCAAAGGATTTCTCATATCTGCCTCCACTCTCTTCTTCGAGGACAAATATGGCTATGAAGAAACAGATGCCTGGAAGGACTGATTCCCACCAATACCCACAAGCCCCTGAAATCAATGATTCAATTATAGAATAGCTCTCCTCAATGCAACAGAAGAAGGTGAAGCTCTCTGCCCCAGTCCTCAACAATATCTCCCATATCTGATGATCTGTTTAACCCTGAGCATGTGGGTCAGAATCACCATGAGTTAGATTTTAATCCCATTTATACAGCTAGGTACTGTTGAAGTCCAAGTAGTGATCTTCTCCTTAACCTCAGCCCCTTACCACTGACAGTCTCCTGTATCACAGCCTCCTGGGTGTCTCTCCCCTGTGCTCCATGAATCCTGTTGAATAATTCCAGACCATATGCTTCTTCCCTAACAAGTTATATCCTGACAATCTATTGCTAATTGTCTGCTTGTTACTCCTCCTGCCTCTGTTCACATGCTGGAATAAGAATACTCCTCTTTCTCACTGTCACAGTCTCTTTCTCTGTTTCTGTGTTCCTACCAGGTTCCCTATATTTAGCAGTGTTGATTCCTGCACCCGGACCCGCTGCTGCAGACATCAATCCATCTAAGTTATTACAATTATATATATATATATATATACACACACACACACATACACATATATAAACATAAAAACCACAGCCCGAGCCAGAGGCTTCTTCTGTATGAGAAGTCTGAGCTGTTACATACCACTTCCCCGGCATACGAGTCAGTAACTCACCGCCAAAACCTTGCCCTCAATCCTCTGACATGCTCCATTAACCCAGTCACTCTCTCTTTTTCTTACAGAACATGAGGGGGAGAAGGCAAGCATGCGAGCAGACTGAACTGCCTCCAAGCAGCCTATAGACTGGGGAAGAGACATGCTTCAGTTTCCTCTTCCTTCACCTTGGGAAACTTCATAGCTTATCTCAGGCATACCACACTACTACAGCAACAAAAACCAATGTCCACGTTCCTTCAGTCAAAAGAGAGGGATTTTCCATTCCCTCAGACTGGTCAGGCAAGCCAAACCCCAACAGAACCCCTCTGAAGCCTGCTACAGCAGTCACTGTTCTAAAGCTCAGCTAATCACATCACTCAATTTGCTCATTATTTTGAAGCCTCCTTTAATTTATTTAGTTTGGTACTTGCACCAGATTGACTGCTCTATAGCCTGAAGTCCTCCAGTGGAGGGGCGGGGGTGGGGAGGTATAACACAGGCAGAGGGAGCCAAGCTTCTTTCACATGGCCCTGCTAACAGGTCTTACCCCTTACCTAAGAGTGGGCTTTGGAGGAGGTTACAGGAGTTCAGTCTCCATCATCCATTGTCCTTCTGCTGAATCTACCAACAAAGGACTAAGGCCAGTTGTCATGGTGGTTTTGAGGATGTGGACACTGGCCCACTAAGGCCCCATCTTTGCTAGCCTTTTTCCCACTAATGTTTCTCACTGTGGTTAATAATGACACAGCAGCACCACCACCAGTGGCACTAACAAAGGGAACTTTTCTAGACATAGAACTGTGACTATACCATCGGATCTCTCATTGGGAAACTTTTACAGTGGCAGAAAGCTTCACTTTCCAGTCTGAAAGCTTGTGAGATACAGAACCTTTAACCCATCACTGGGAGGATAAGGAGAAGTCAGCCACTGGCAGGTTGATTTTTATTTATTTATTAAATAAAGCCAGCTGTTGGAAGCTGCTCCGGAGATTTGGAATGTCAGAATAAATCCCAGGCGAGATTGATCAGTGGGCAGAAAGCAAGTAATAGTCAAAATTGCATTATAAATGCAATTTGTCACAGAACTCACCACCTCAGATGAGACACACACACACACACACACACACACACACTTAAATGGATATCCTCAGTCTGTAAAGTGCTTTGAGATCAAAGGTACTATAGAAATGTATTACTACCACTATTTGCTTCCCAGGATGTAGCTACAGCACTGAGTTGAGGAGGCAGGTCCAAAACCTCACTTCTTTCAATTGCGCCCCTTTTGGCCAAATCAAGACCTCCAAATAGCAGTTTAGCCAAGTCAGCTCAGCTATGACATGTGACCTCAAGGGTATAGGTTGTAAAGCAAAGAAAATTGCAGCTTCAGGCATATAGATCTGATTTTTCTGCACCTTTGCATCCAAACTCCCCCAAAGGCTTACCTCTTTCAATTTGCCATCCATTGGGATAAGCTTTTGGACATAAGGCCCAGGAATATCCATTTCCAAGAGTTCCAGCACAGCACTTCCTAACTTTTGCAAAGCCCCAAGCAAGAATAGCTTCTCACCTTGAAAAGTAAGAGAGACATCAGTTAAACTGGTGAGCAAGTCCATCAGTGAAATACAGTGGGCTCCAAGTTTGCCCATCTTGATCTATATCAGCCCAGACTCATTTGCTCTGCAGTACATTTCAGATGGTGTGTGACAGAATGTACCCATGTCCACACCTTACACACGACTGTAATAATCTTTGTACAAAGTATACCTTGTGAGATGTTATTTATCAGAAAATTGAGTTTTTAAATGATATCATGGCAAAACACTGTTACGTGCAAAGTTATAAACATAAGCTGAGACCATTACTTAGGCCTGGTCTACACTGGGGTGGGGGGGAGAAATCGATCTAAGTTACGCAACTTCAATAACGTAGCTGAAGTCGACATACTTAGATCGACTTACCATGGTGTCTTCATCGCGGTGAGTCAACTGCTGCCGCTCCCCCGTTGACTCTGTCTGCGCCTCTCGCCAAGCTGGAGTACAGGAGTCAACGGGAGAGCGCTCGGGGGGTTGATTTATCGCGTCTAGACTAGCCGATCCGGCAGGTAATGTAGACATACCCTAAGACTGTGACTACACTAGCACTTTTGTCAGTATAACTTATGTCACTCAGGGGTGTGAAAAAACAACAACACCCCTCTCAGTGACAAAAATTACACCTACAGAAGCTCCAGTGCTGACATCGCTATGCGGCGGGAGATGCTTTGACAACATAGCTACTGCCACTTGTTGGGGGTGGTTTAATTATGTCAACGGGAGAGCTCTCTCCCACTGGCATAGAGCAGCTAGACAGGAGATCTTACAGTGGTGCAGCTGCCTTGGTACAGCTGTGCTGCTGTAAGGTGTCTGGTGTAGACATATCCTAAAAGTATGTTTTCCAGAGAAGACTTGGGAATGGCCAAACCAGTTCCTCAGAGGCAAAGGGCAAGCTGATGCCTCAGCCAGGTGTGAACAAGGCTGACGGACGATTACCTGTGAAGTGGCCATTCTTTGGGCTTGGCTACACTTGCGAGTTACAGCGCAATAAAGGAGCCCCGGGCGCCTTAGCTCACTACCTATCCACACTGGCAAGGCACGTAGACCGCTTTGACTCCGCGGTTACAGTGCTGCTGGTACTCCACCTCGGTGAGTGGAATAATGTGTGCTGCACCCCCGCTGGAGCGCCGTGGCACCAGTCTGGACGAGGTGTTGCATTACTGCACTCTGATCAGCCTCCGGAAACGTCCCATAATCCCCTTAAGTCAAGTGGCCACTCTTGTCATTGCTTTGTAATCATTTCAGGAATGCAGATATGTCCTTTGAAAGCTTCTGTTTCTGACAGCCGGCTGCTTATCTGCTTCGAGACAAAGCAACCATTACTGTGGAATGCTGTGTGAGAGAGAGAGGCGGGGAGGAGAGGGGGGTCTGTTGCTGTCTGAACTTACAAGACAGCATGCTGACATGCTCTCAGTCCCCCAAAAACCCACCCTCTTCCCCCCCACATACACACAACACACTCCCCGTCACACTCCACCCACCCCACCCCCCATTTGAAAAGCACGTTGCAGCCACTTGCATGCTGAGATAGCTACCACAATGCACTGCTCTCTGTGGCTGTTGCAATGCGCCACGCCAGTGCGCTTGCAGCTGTCAGTGTGGACAGATTGCAGCGCTTTCCCTACTGCACTCTACAAAGGCTGGTTTAACTCAAAGCGCTCTACGTCTGCAAGTGTAGCCATGCTCTTTGGCAGGAAAAAAGGGTGCAGGGGCAAAAATATCTACATCTTGGCAAAGATACAATATGAAGTTCCCTTCCCCACAGACTGCCTGTCACCTTGCTCCCTGCTGGAAATGCTTTGAATTTAACATAGTTTGTTAAGTTAGGCACCAGTTGCATTTTATCTTTATTTTTCTTGCAACCATTTCTGACTTTTATGCCCTATTGCTTGTACTCACTTAAAATCTCTTGGTAGTTAATTAACTTGTTTTATTGTTTTATCTAATCCAGTGTGTTTGAACTGAAGTGTCTGGGAAACTCCATTTGGGGTGGCAAGCTATGTGCACATTATTTCTATTCAAGGAATAACTGACTTTATATAATTTGTATTGTCCAGAAGAAGGCTAGACAGTACAGGACATACATTTCCGGGAGGAAGTCTAGGACCCGGGGTGGGTTGGGTTGGGGTCACCCTGCATAACCAAGGCTGGCAAGAGCCCAGATGTGGCTGGCTGGCTGCAGCACACACACACACACCTGGGAGTGACTTGCCTGCTGGAGAGTGTTTGTGAGCAGTGCAAACTGGAGGCAACAGCAGCCAGGCACTGTAAAGGGCACCCCAGGTTAGAAGGCAGGGGTGACACAACTACTCATTAGTCTGGATTGTACCCTGGGTATGTCACTTGGCGACAGTCAAAGGATAGCTTTATTATCACTGCCTTCAATGCTCTGGCCTGACTAGCAACCCAGTGTACATGGTGGATACCTCGAAAATAGCTCTCAGTCGCCTCAGAGGCATCAGGAAGAGCTTTGAAATTGTCATTGTCTTTTGGAATTTAAACAGTGAAAACTGAAAATGTCTTCAAACTAATTTAAAAAATTATTCAGGATCTCAAGGATTATGCTTCCCACAACAAGCTCAAGGTGGTGGTTGATACAGTGCCTAACGTGAGAAGCATCTTGTCTACATTTGTTCTGTATGTCATTTGAACAGCCCATATTCACTACTGAACCATCTGAATGCAGCCCCAATCAATTTTGATTTGAGCTCTTCTGCCTTGATTCCAACAACCTCTACAGCTGCCTTTTATTCCTTCTGCTGGCCCAGTTACCAAGGCTGCTATGTCAGCAAAGAGAGCACACGTCCCAAAAATACAACGTGCAATGACTTGTTCAGCTACAGACCTGTTAGTGGATTCATCAATAGGCAGAAAAATAAACCTAGCTTTCTATACATATTTCGGGGGCACTTCCCTAAGACCTTGTCTACACTACAGAGTTTCATTATATCTATTTAACTGGACTGTTTTGCAATGTTTATAGTCCATGCCATGAAGTGCACCCATACAAGAGAGGTGTATTTAGCTGATTTGTAGTTCTGCCACATGTCCACACAATCAGTGTAGCTGCAGTGCTTTCTGGGTATCTATTCCAGAGTTCTCAGAGCAGCTCCAGGCTGAACTCCGGGCAATTCTGAAAGGCCTCAATATATTTGTGGGAGGAGGGGTCACACTCCCACAACTCACTGGGGAAATTCTCTGCTTCCCAAGAGGTATCCCATAAGTCCCCTGGAGCACAGCAACCTATTACAAAGAATTTCATGCAATCTGGAGTCCAGTCAGAATGCTGAGCTTGCACTTTTGTATCAGCAGCAAAGGTTATAATTGGATCCCATAAAAGTGTATCATGAGTCATGCAAGGTGGCGGCAGTGAGAGGGTGAGGAGTGTTCCAATAGAGAGCCCAAGAGTGAAGCTGGAAGGGAATCCTATCTGTATACTTTAATGGTTACCACATGCTCCATCCACATTAATGCTAACCTTATTTAAGCTGTTACCACAATACTGTAGTATCTCCTTTGTCCACACCAGCACTAACACAATTGAGTCTCAATCAAGGTTGGTTCTAGGGGGGAACAAACAAACCTAGGCTGAATAGCACACAGAGAGGTTTGCCTGTAGATGAAGGTGTTACTGTTATGCTAACAGTGTCAACTGCCATTCATTTCTTTAAGACAGGTGCAAAGTCTTAGGCCTGTTCTTTCTCTCTCGTTCACTCTGTGGATATAAACATAGGTTGATTCAAGAATGAAGCCATTTATTTATTGTTTGTTGATTAAGCCCATTATGATTGGCAAGTTACAGGGTATTTGGAAAAACTCAAAACTGAAATTGCATCTACTGACTGTACAAACCAGTGTTCGGCAAGGAAGCAAATGTATAGCTCTCCTTATACTGCAATCTAGTAACAGAAGCCACATGTAGAGAGAGTGACATTTCCTGCTTCCATGCATTGTATATCAGCAGCAGAACAATCATGTACAGGGAAGGAATCAGTTCTACAGGCCTTGCAAAAGGATTGCTCTTCTCAGAAAGCTTTTCATTAAGCTGCTTGGCTCTAGCAGCAACAGCCAGGTTCATTACAGCCCTGCAACTGCAAAATATCAGAGAGGCCGTCGCTCTCCTAAAAGCCAAAACATGTTTTGCAAGAGCTGTAAGTAACCAGTTGCAGTTTAGTTACTACAAACCTGCTCTGGTTTGGTTGTCTAATTTAATTATCACGTGCCTTTCTGGCAAAAATTACTACTGAACTCTGGCCTACAGCTTGGAATTATTTTTCTCCCTCTTAAAAAATCAAACTTTTGCAGCAGCCATATTGGCTGATGCTAAGTTTAGGAGACTTTAACAGCTGCTATTTAGCCTACTTGAGCCTGACTAAAAAACTGTATTGTTGCTTGCCTTTCTGGCTAACATGCCTGCCTTTAGTGGTCGTTGGCCAGCTGCAGTGTTGTCAAAATCATGATTTTATCTTGTGATGCAAGAAGCTCCAACCTTCACACAAATCTCAGCCCTGCCTGGAGGAAAACCCCTGACTCGCTGTCTTCCCCACCTCCTGGGGAAGAGCAGCTGATAGAGCTGCTGCAGGAAGAAAATAGCTCTTCCTCCTCCTCTTGGAGCACAGGGACGTTTTTAGGGTGGAGGATGGGGGGGGGGGAGCAGCTGACACCATTCTCGCAAGAGAGGAGGGAGGAGGAGGAAGTAGAAACAACCTAGAAGCTCAGGGTGGCTTGGCTCCCCCTGAAAAACGTGTCAGCTTCTTCCTCTTCCCATTTCCCTCTGCAACATCAGGCCTGGGAAGGTGGAGCGGGGGGAAGAATAAGCCCCGGATCTGCCTCCTCCCCGCCCCCCCCCGCACCTGGTAGAGGGGGTGAAGAGACACTGGAGATGCAGGAGAAGCAGAGGTGCACTGAGGGGTAAGGGGCAGATGTGGGACAGGGGTGGTTTGTTATTAATTGATGAACTGGAGGATGGATAGATGCGGGGTGGGAGGGCACAGAATTAATTAACATTTTGGGGAGAAGTTGGCTGCTTCCTGGTACAGAGTTTACAGTAGACCTCTCATAGCAGGGCCCAAAACCACTTTATAAATCTGGAAGAGTTGCCAGTTGTGTGTCTGTCTGTGTCATATTTACAGCCACCACAGACCAGATCAGAACACTAACAGACAACACACTCAGACTGAGGCATGTTCAGCAGTGCATTTTTCCTTGGTCTCATCCCATCCCCAGTGCAGTACTTCTATGAATAACATCATTTATGTCCATTCACCTGCCTTCTGACTGCCAGACTCTCCTCAACCCCTTCTCCTTCCCTTTTCCCTGATGCAGCTCAATCCTCTTTACTCCAACGCCACGCAGGCACCGTCACCATCTCACTGGGGCTCAGTTGCTGCTGTGACAGGTTGAGACCACAGAAATAACTTCTCCAGAAGTAACAGGCTGTCAGTGGTTTCAGCGTGGTGAGACGACTGGCCCACTGATCAGAAAAAGGATATTGAGTGAATGGTGCTGAGGGAGATCTAAGAGGTAACCAGTCATAACGGATAGTTTCAACTACCCGGGTACAAAACTGGTCAAGTGTTACAATGAGAAAGGTTTCGAGAAAATTTCTTGACACTTAAATGGTTGCTTCTTGGAACAGTTAGTCCTGCAAGCACACAGGAAGAGAGGATATCCTTAACCTAGTCCTAAGTAACCCACAGGAGTTGATTGAAGAAGAAACAATAGTCAGGCCCCTAAGTAACAGTAATCACAATATAATTAAAGTCAATATCCTCAAAGGAGGAATCGTATAAAAAAATTGCATTGACACACTAAGCATTAGAAAGGGGGATTCCTGCCCACCTGCCCTCTCTATGAAAAGGAAGCTAGAAAAAAAAAGCCCTGAAAGTCAAAGTCACCACAGAGGTTACTTAAGCAACCCTAATACAGTCACAAAAGTATGCAAACAAGGAAGCAAGAAGGGAACCAAAATGGCTAAAAGGCAAGGTTCAAGAGGCCATTCAAGCCAAACAGGTATTATTTGTATTGTGGTAGCACCTAAGAGCCCCAGTCACTGATCAGGACCCCACAAGGCTAGGCAATGTACTAAACATGCAACAAAAAGATGGCTCCTACCCGAATGTGCTCACAATGGAAGTAATCTTTAAGAAGATGGCATCTAACCCTAGTGAAGCCAATAAACTACAGAAGGCAATAAGTACATTGAGGTTAGGGTGGCTATGATGAGATTGGGTCAGCAAATAGCAAAGATATATATAAAAACTAAAGTGTTTTTCCATAGATCAGGAAACTTGTGAGAAAATAATCAGGTCTACTAGACTACTAGTAAGTAAAAGGCACAATTAAGGAGAATAAGGACATTGCTGAAAAGCTAAATGCATCAGTCTTCACTATCAAGGATGTAAAAGAGATATCTCCCCCAGATCTATTATTTTCCAGTTATTAAGGTTAGGCACTATCAGACATTAAGGTATCAAGAGAGGAGATGCTGAGACAAACTGATAAAAAAAAACAAAACAAGTCATGAGGACCAGATGGTCTACACCCAAGGATTCTGAAGGAACTAGCGGAGGAACCAGCTGCAAACAAAAACCGGCAATCTCATTAAAATCAGCTTTTCTATCAAAGGATTGGAAGATAGCATATATTATCTTTTTTAAAAGGCACTACTACAGAAGAGTAAGCCTCATCTCAGTACCAGATAAATTTATTGAGAAATCTATTGCAATTCTATGTCAACAAGACAGTGGATAAAGGAGAACCAGTTGACATAATTTATTTTAACTTTTACAAAGTTTTGGTTGAAGTCCCTCACCAGAGGCTACTGGAGAAAATAAAGCAGTCATGGAGTGAGCATTAAAGTATATCATCACCGATTACAGACAGGCCAAGACAGAAAACAAAGAGTAGGAATAAGGGTCAATTTGCAATATGGCAAAAGGTTAACAGCGGTTAGCCTCATGCCACAAAGTTCCATACTGTTTAATATATTTATTAATTATCTGGAAAAGCAGGTGAACAGTGAGGTGGCAAACACTGCAGATGACAAAATTATTTAGGTTAGTTAAAACCATAGAAGAGAGGAACTTCAGAAGGGTCAAGCAAAGCTAGGTAAATTGGCGACACAAGGTCAGATTAAATTCAGTGTTGATAAATACAAGGTAATGCAATTTGAACTACTCATGCAATTTACAAGATTCTAAATTAATTGTACTAACTCAGGAAAGATCTGGACAACACTGTAGACATGGGATGGGCAAACTTTTTGGCCTGAAGGCCACATCTGGGTATGGAAATTGTGTGGTGGGCCATGAATGCTCATAAAATTGGGGGTTGGGATGCAGGAGGAGATGAAGGCTCCAGCTGGGGGTGTGGGTTCTGGAGTGGGGCCAGAAATGAGGAGTTCAGGGTGTGGGAGGAGGCTCTGGGGTGGGGCAGGGGGTTGGGGTGGAGGGGTGGGAGGGTGAGGGCTCCAGCTGGGGATGGGGCTGGGGATGAGGGATTGGGGGTGCAGGAAAGTGCTCTGGGCTGGGACCGAGGGATTTGGAGGGCAGGAGGGGGAATCAGGGCTGGGGCAGGGGGTTGGGGCATTGGAGGGGATCAGAGGTGCAGGTTCTGGACAGGCGGCTCTGTGCGCTGCCCTATCTGCAGGCACCACCCCTTCACCTCCAATTGGCTGTGGTTCCCGGCCAATGGGAGCTGCAGGGGTGGCACTTGGAGTGGGGGCAGCATGCAGAGCCCCCTGGCTGCCCCGACACATAGGAGCCAGAGAGGGGATATGCCGCTGCTTCCGGGAGCCCCAGCACAGGCGGAGCAGTGCAAGCCCCCGACCTCGCTCCCCGGTGGGAGCCTAAGGTTCGGATTAAAACGTCTGAAGGGCTGGATGGGACTCCTGGGCCGTAGTTTGCCCACCTCTGCTGTAGACAGCTCAATGAAAAAAGTGTCTGCTTGATGTGCAGAGGCAGTCAGAAAAGCAAACAAAAATGCTAGGATGCATAATAAATAGAATGGAAAATAAAAATGAGGATGTAATGACATTAAGAAAGTCAATAATATTCCCTCACCTCTCACCTGGAATACTATGTTCAGTTCTGGTAAAAAAATGGATACAGAAGAGAGAGGGGGGTTCAGAGACCGGGGATGAAGAGGCACAGAAAAACTTCCATAAGAAAAGGGACAGAAAAGACTAGCACTGTTTAGAAGAGACAGGTGAGAAGGGCATGAAGGAAATATCAAGACAATGAATGTATAAAGGCAGTCCGGCAGTTCTTTCTCTATGCTCTCATAATACAACAAGAAGAGGACAGTCAATGAAGTTGAAAGGTAAACTTTAAATTGACAGAAGAACTGCTCTCCCCATGCATACTTTATTTTTGGCGCAGTCCCCAACATTCTCATTTCTTCATTGCTTGTCCTGCACAAACTCTATTAAATACCTATCAGTCTGTGAAGACTTCATAAAGCACACCTCACTATACCAATCCATAAGGCCAATATTTGTGCCTTTGTTTGGGTACAAATTTTTTATTGGTCAGTTTATGCCCTGGTTTAAAAGTATTTAGCTGTAAGTTCAGAAGTTTTTTAATCAAGTGATTTTAAAGTAGAGCGGACTAGAGACTCCACAGTGAGTCATTTTAAAGTATCACTTTTAAGTAACCATCACTTAAACATTCAAACTTCCCATAAGAATTCCATTGTGCTCTGATAATCATCACAAACATACTTTTCCTGTGCAAAGTTAAGAGCGTGAATACAGGGCTTGTAAAGGAGCCCTTATGTCAATCTCAATTAAGGAGCTGCTACTGAATAGCTCTATATCAATAACTTAGACTACTTTTCTTCATGCTATCGCAAAAGAAAAGTTATGTATCATTCTACAGTGAATCAATTGTTACCAACAAAAACACAATCATACCTCTCCAGCATTTTGAGGGGCAGCACTTTGGTCCTGTTGTACATTACATTTCACACAAATCTTGTGTTCCATCACTTACTTTCAAAAGTTGCTTACAACAAAAATAATCATGATGCTGATGTTATTGAAAGTCATTTACATTAAAGGGATAAATCCCACAGTACTTTCAGTTTCTTGCGTTCATATATTTATGTCCTCCGCACTTTGGTTCCTGGTCACACATTGTCTCCTGTATGTGGGCCTTGGAAGGCTGAGAAATATGCACAAAATGACTAGATAAGTGACTTAGTCCAAAGCTGCAGCTAGAACACTGTTCCTTTAGTGCCAAAAACACAGACTTCTACCATTTGAGAATAAGGGAAAAATCTCCATTACACTGATGAATAGGAGAACCATTACTGCTCTCTTCAAAAGTGTAAGAGCACACATACACACTATGGCCCCAGTCCTGCAACTGGATCCTCAAGGGCAGATCCATGCACCCATGTTCAACCCCAGTGACTTCAGTGAGACTCCATGCACGTGGAAGCATCCCCCTATGCAGTTCAAACTGCAAGAACAGGGGCCTACAACAATTACAATTAAACATAATTTGAGTACATTTGCTTAATTATAATCTATTTTCTTCAACTATAGGTGGGACATAAGTTTTCAATATAATTTACTTATGTGGAAAGTATGACAGCTATTTTTGAGCTAGAGAATCACAAAGTGTTGGACAAGTCAAAATTTGAGATCAGGTTTGCAGAAAAGCCTTCAGAGTAATTTTTGATCTAACCCAATTTTGCTAACAAAAATTCTAGGGGAGCTAATACAAAGCTAAAGGAACCTGGTTGCAGCCTTAACCATGGAAAGTTGATCCTCTATATAGTACATTACATATGTTTATGAGTATGAGAGAGCATAAGAGAACTGTTCGGGGGAGGGCAGGAAGGGGGAACACAGAAAATGAGCGTTACCAAAATACCTTGAGAGTAGTTCTTGGAAATGTGCAGTCTGCAAATTTGTATCAGACTTCATTTCCTGTGAAGTGCACACTGACTTTTTCATCTCTCCACCAAAGGAAAGGAAAATGAACACGCTTTAAAGGGGCTGCTGTGCACTCTCCAAAGACAACACAGCAAATGTTGCCATTAAATGAAATGCAAGCAAATTTTGCCATTAAATAACACACAAAAATTGACAACTTTTGCTCATTTAAGCTAGTTTACAAGAACTGAACTATTATGATTCTGATACAGAACAACTGGATATAAAGTAGTATTGATTATACCTTCTTAAACCTTTCCCTTCTGGAGACTTGGGTTCAAATCCTGAGTTTGGTCATGGATGTAAATGAGTTTGAAAGTTCTCATCTTGGTCATTTTTGGACACTTATTCACAATACAAAATAAACGGGGACCAGTTCTGCCAGACATCTTTGCTTTAAGAAAGGCCCAAAACTGAATTAATAGATGGGTCTGATCAGAAATAAGGCAGAATCATACAAATGTAGGGCTGGAAAGGAGCTCGAGAGATAATCTAGTCCAGCCCCCATGCCAAGTAAACCGTCCTAGTCTATCCCTGACAGCTGTTTGTCTAATCTGTGCTTAAATACCTCCAATGACAGGGATTCCACATCCCCCCTTGGTTCCAGTTCTAACAATAAGGATAGTTAAGCAAGTTTTTCCTAACATCTACCCTAAATTTCTTTTGCTGCAAATGAAGCAGATTACTTCTTACTCTACCTTTCATGGACATGAAGAACAATTGACCACCGTCCTCGACAACAGTCTGACTCTGCAATCACATTAAGGGCTGTCATCAGGTCCCCCTGGGGTCTTCTTTCTCAAGACCAAACATGCTGACTTTTTTTTAATCTCTCCTCAGAGGTCAGGTTTTCTAAACCTTTTATCATTTTTGTTGCTCTCCTCTGGACTCTTTCCAGTTTGTCCACATCTTTCTTAAAGGATGGTGACCAAAACTGGACACACACTCCACCTGTGACCTCATCGGTGCTGAATAAAGCAGAACAATTACCACCCGTATCTTACAGATGATACTCCTGTTAATACACCCCAGAATCATATTAGCCTTTTTTGCACCTGCACCACACTGTGGATCATGTTCAATTTGTGATCCACTATAACCCCCAGGCCTTTGCAGCATTACTACCACCTAGCCAGTTATTCCCCATTTTGTAGTTGTGTATTTTATTTTTTCTGTCTAAGCATGGTACCTTCCACTTGTTAATTTCAGACCAATTCTCTAATTCAGCAGTTCTCATACTATGGGTCAGGTCCCTGTTTTAATGGGGTCACCAGGGCTGGCTTAGACTTGCTGGGGCCCGGGGCTGAAGCCTAAGCTCCACCCATGTGGGGCCAAGGCCGAAGCTCAAGGGCTTCAGCCCTGGGCAGCAAGGCTCAGGTTACAGGCCTCCCACCCAGGGCTAAAGCCCTTGGGATTTGGCTTTGGCCTCCACTGCAGCAGTGGGGCTTGGGTGGGCTCAGGCTTCGGTCCTCCCTCCTGGAGTCGTGTAGTAATTGTTGTTGTCAGAAGGGACTTGCGGTGCAATGAAGTTTGATAACCCCTGCTCTAATTTGTCACGGTCATTTTGAATTCTAATCTGTCCTCCAAAGTGCTTGGTGTCATCTGCAAATTTTATAAGCATACTGTCCATTTCATTATCCAAGTCATTAAGGAAAACACTGAAAAGTACCAGACCCAAGACTGACTCCCATGGGACCACACTAGATATGCCCTCCCAGTTCAACCGTGAGCTGCTGATAACTACTATTTGAGTATGGTCTTTCAACCATTTGTGTACCCACCTAATAGTCCTTTCATCTAGACCACATTTTCATAAGCAAACGAGGGCAATTTCATGTGGGACTGTGTCAAAAGCCTTACTAAAATCAAGATACATCATGTCTACTGCTCCCTCCACTAGGCCAGTAACCCCATCAAAGGAGGAAATGAGGTTGGTTTGGTGTGATTTGTTCTTGACTATTGGCTATTATTTATCACCCTACTATCTTGTACAGCTCAGATTTTTTAAGACATTTAGACATTGCAACACCTATCTGATTTAGGAGCCTAAATATCATTTTAAAAGGGATGTTGGCACTTAGGGGAGCTTAAATCCCATTGGCAGTTGAAATCCTTTTTGAAAATTAGATTTAGGCTCCTAAATCAATTAGGCATTGCAATGCTGAGTACAACGATTCCTAAATACATTTAAAAATCTGGGCCTAGGTGCTTACGAGTTGATTAGTTAATAATTTGTTCCATTATATTTCCAGGTATAAAAGTTAGGCTGATTGGTCTATAATTCCTTAGGTCCTCTTAGTTCCCTTTTTTAAAGATTGGTACTATGTTTGCCTTTCTCCCTCTTCTGGGACCTCCCCTGTCCTCCATGAATTCTCAAAGATAATTGCTAATGGTGCCGAGATTGCTTCAGCGTGGTCCTTAAGTACCCGAGCATGAATTTCATCAGGCCCTGCTGACTTGAATACATCTAACTTATCTAAATATTCTTTAACCTGTTCTCTGGCTTGTGTTCCTTCCCCCTTGTTAATACTAATTGTGCTAAGCATCTGGTCACAATTAACCTTTTTAGTGAAAACTGAAGCAAAATCAGCATTAAATACCTCAGTCTTCTTGATGTCATGAGTTATTAGCTCTTCTTCCCTGCTAACTAGTGGACTTAGGGCTGGTCTAAACTACAAACTTGCATTGACGCAGCTGCTGTAGCACTCCTAGTGAAGACACTTTAAGCCGACAGGAGAGAGCTCTCCCATTGGATTAATAAGTCCACCTCCGTGAAAGACGGTAGCTTCTCCCACTGACACAGCGCTGTCTACATGGGAGGGTTAAGGTCAGTATACCCATTGCTCGGGATGTGGATTTTTCACATCCCTGAGCAACATACTTATACTAAAGTGTGTAGTTTAGACCTGGCCTTACCCTTTCCTTTGTCTTTCTTTCACTCCTAACGTATTTGTAGAACCTCTTCTGAATGTCCTTTATGTCCCTTGCTAGGTGTAACTCGGTTTGTTCCTTAGGTCTGGTCTACACTCAGCGGCGGCTCCAGGCACCAGCGCTCCAAGCACGTGCCTGGGGTGTCAAGCCGCGGAGGGCGCCCAGCCAGTCCCTGCGTGGGCGGCAGTCAGGCAGCCTTCGGCGGCTTGCCTGCAGGAGGTCCGCCGGTCCTGTGGATTTGGCGGCGGGTACGCCGAAGCCGCTGCCTGCCTGCTGTGCTTGGGGCGGCACAAAAGCTAGAGCCATCCCTGTCTACACTATAGGGTTAGGTTGACATAAGTTGCCTTGCATCAACCTAGCTGTGGAAATGTCTTCACATAAATTTGGCTCCCACCAACATAATCACCTCTCTATGCTGATTTAGTAACACCATCTTCCCAAGTGGAGTAGAGTCATGGTAGATGTAATTAGGTCAATGCTCTGTCAGTGTAGACACTGCGTTGCTTACATCAACTGTTACTAGCTTTCAGGAGCTATCCCACAATGCCCCACACTGACAATACAATCAGCACAAGCGCTCCTGGTGAGGACATACACTGCTGACAGAAGGAGCCAAGTGTGCACATACACAAGCGATTTAATAACTGTGGTGGGTGTATGCTGATGTAAGTTAAGTTGACATAATTTTGTAGTGTAGACATGGTCTTAGTTTTCTGATTTTGTCTCAACATGCTTGTGCTATTCTTTTGAACTCATCCATAGCAATCTGCCCGTATTTCTACTTTTTGTAGGATACATTTTTGATTTCCAGGCAATTAAAGAGTTCCTGATGGAGCCATATTGGCTTCTTACTATTCTTCCTATCTTTCCTTTGCGCTGAGATAATTTGCTGTAGTGCCTTTAATACTGCCTCCTTGAGACACTGCCAATTGTCCTTTACTCCTTAGTAGTATTAGCAATAGTAGGAATGCTGCATGTCAGCAGTGATGTACATGGGCAGATTGGTAGTAAGAACCAATATTCTAGCTTTAATTTATGCCTTTAGTCACATGCATTCATGTATCAAATGAATATATAATTTCAGCATGGTCTTGTAAGTAAATATTCATTTATAAAAGTACTTCTTATACAGCAGAAGTGTCTAACATCTGATATTTATGTGGCCCACATGACATATTCAGATTCCACACAATCTAAGCTTTCATTTAAAAAAATACATTTCCAGCCCTCATGGTTTACAAACACTAACCAAATGTAACTGAAGCAAAGCTGTCTGTTAAGTCTGCAGAGCTCCGGAAATAATGGTTGACAAAATGTGACCTCCTTAATTAATCCAACTGAGGTGATGATCTTGGAGTCTAATTATTACATTTAATAGCAGCAATATCTATTTTATTGCTAACCAAGATGAGATGGGAATGGGTGAGAGAGGGAGTGTGTGGTAGTGGGGGGGACTGGGAGTTACTGGTGGGAAAGAAATGCAGATAGAAGAAAGATGGAGACAAACAGAGAAAGAAAAATGGAAAAGGAGAGAAACATAGCGCAGAAATAGTGGCATAAAGGTGGGAATATTTTCTGTGAGTAATATTGAAGCCACATTCAGTATCAATGAGATAACTAACATTTCAGTTACAAGCTATATTCTACCTTAGATCTTTGTGCAAATATCCCATTGACACCTGCAAGAAATTCCCAGTGGATTAAGGATGGTACATACTCCATGTTGACTCCAATCCATAATTTAGAAATAGAATTTGGCCCTCTCCAAAAATGAGTTTGACAACTCTGTTACAGAAGCAGAGATATGTATATTTGGAGGTTTGCATGAGATCAACTTTTTTTTTGGTGGGGACAGAGGCGCGGTTGTTCTTTCACGTCTGCTTTTCAAGACACAAAGGTTCAATAGTTGTGAAATAGACTCCTGTGCCTTGGGAGAAGACTGCGGCTTATGCATTGCTTCTAGTACAGCCTAAAATTACTCCTGGGGGAATTCTGCACCACTGCATGTGTGCAGAATTCACGTCTCCCACAAATTTCTTTGCTTCCCAGCAGAAAAATGACTTTTTGACAGGGAAGCTGCAAGAGCAGTCATACACTACTCCCTAGCAGTGCAGGTACATCATTTCAGCCACCTGGAGCAGCCGGTGGAGAGGTAAATCAGCATGGGGCTGGGGACACCCCAGTCAATGGCTCCTACCCTGAGCCGGGATCAACTGCTAGTCCTGGCTGGGCTGGAGGCAGGAGAGGATGGGACTTCCTCTTCCCCTGCAAGCAATAGCTGGGACTGTGTCAGACCCACCCCCAGAAACCTCCCCCAGGAAGTTCAGCATCCTCCCGTGCTTTCTGCCCCCATCGCTCCTCAGCTGTGGGGCAAGGGGTCACTGTATGAGGAGCTGCTCCCCCATTCATCCAACCCCCGTGCATCTGGACCTCCCATACTCAGACACCCCCGCTAAGCCTCACCCCATACACCCAGAAACCCCCTAACCCTCCATACCCAAATCCCACCCCACTGAACCTCAACTCCTGCATCTGGATCCCCCCTGCACTCAGCCCCCTGCCTCTGGACCCCCCACCCTTGCACCCAGACCACCCCCCACTGAGCTCCCTGCACTCAAACCCCCACCCTGATGCCCCACCCTCAATCCCCACATCTAGACCCCCACACCACTGACCCCCCAACTAGCTGCACCCAGATCCCCGACCCCATCAACCCCCACTCCCCCAGCACCGACCCCCCCACTGACACCCCATGCCCAGACCTCTCTGCTGAGCCCCAACCACCTTCACCTGGAAGCCTCTGTAGTGTCCCATTGCCCCTGGAGCCCCCACAACAAGCCTCTGTGCATCCAGATCCCCCCACACCTACACCCCCCCCCCACCGAGCTGCCTGCACCCAGATTTTCCCACACAGAATCATCTCACCCCACTCCTGGATCCCCCCACCCTGAGCTCCTCCACACTTGGATCCTGCCTGGTTGAGCCTGCCTGCCCCACACCTGGTGCACCTGGAGCAGGGGGGCAGGGCGGCCCCAGGGTGTTTCTGGGGCAGGTCCAGGCCTTGTGTCAGGGTCGGGTGCAGCCTCACTTGGGTGTCTCAGGGCTGGGGGGAGGGAGGCTCAGAGTGATCTCCCACCTTCCTGCAGCCAGTGGCCTATGCTCCCCACTGCCATGCTGGAGCCTCTGCATTTATTTATTCACATATAAAACTTGCATAATTTTAAAATACTGTGCACAGAATTTTTAGGCGCAGACTTTTTAATTTTTTTGGTGCAGAATGCCCTCAGGAGTATTACATGAAAGACTGCATACATTTCAAATCAACAATATTTAAGGTCAGTTATGGATGAGCCAGGTTATTTAATCATATCACTAGCACAGTGATGAGCAGCATAAAAATGAATCAGTGCCTATTAATCTGGAGAAGGCCAAAACAATACTTAAAAATCATTCCTGAAGCCAAATATCCAACTGATTAAGACAATTAACAAAAACAGAAATGCTTATAAACACAGTTTGGCTTCATCCACAATGGCTAGCCAAATCTTATTAGAACGTAGGTCAACCCAGACCAAGTTTATACTCAAATGTTTTGTGGGGCAAACATTAAACACACATGCTTAACTTTAAACATACATATAGTCCCTTTGACCTCAAAAAGATTAAACAAGCTTAAAGCATGCGTGCTAAGTATTTGCGGGATCCAGGCTACAGCCACGATTGTTTTGGTGATGTAGATAGGACTGTGTCCTCTCTACTGACAGACTGGCATTAAAGGGGAAGTGTCAGAAAACTGTAGTTATATTTGATCTCATCACATCTCAGGAGCTAAACAGGGTTGGACCTGGTCAACATGTGATTGGATTTTCCTTTAAATTCCCCAGAGTGCTGCAAGGAGCAAAACTGGCAATGCAATAAATTATGCTATTCCCTTTAAATTAGTAATGAACTAATAATCCCAGAATGGTAGTGGGCTGAATTGGCAACCATAACAATTAAAAAATCACGTCAAACACCCTCCAAAAATCATGAGACTGGCTTTTAAATCATGAGTTTTTATTTATAAAAAATAATAAATGTTGGATTATTTTCATTTGCCTTCAGGGTTCATCCAGGTCCTGTTTTCAAGCTTTTCTTTGAACCAGGGCTTTTTTATTTATGTATTTATTTTTAGATAAAAGATGAGATTCTCAAGTCTGAGTTCTTGGAAGCATTTAATTAAGTAAAACATAAATATAGTGAAATTCACAATAAAAGTGCAAGGAGGGTGACTAGAATAAGGAACCCGATATTGCTTAAAAGTGCCATTTTTCATATAAATTATAGAAACAAGGTATTGGTTATGACACCTTTTTGCAAGTGTAGGGATGTCATCATCATCCCTGGTGTTCTAAGCAAATTCCAATTTAAAATTACAATCTGCATTTGTATAGGAAGAATTTCCAGTTGGCAAATTATTCAAGTCCTACATTGTGTACTGTTATATTACACTTACCATTCCAGAGGTGAATGCACCTCCATGCCAACAAAAATAATCCTGCTATTTAAAATTTGTAAAGTTGGTAAAATATTTTATATTCTTTGGATGAAAGAAGCCAATTCTCAATATTTTATTTCTGAGTCTTCTGAGATTTGATATTTTTCTTATAGCCATAGCTCCTCATTTGAATTATTATCTCAGTTTTCTTTTTTCTTAATTGAATTTCTAGCCCTTGTGGTTCTGGGGAGAAACTTGAAAACGTGACCCGAGTGAGCCCAAAATACTCAAAAAGCAGAAAGCAAAGAAGAAGACCCCAAGATTAATTATTGTTTGAAAAATCTCATTATTTTTAGAGGTCTGACTCATGATTTTTTGAATGCTAGATGTTTGCAATGCTGTTATACCGATTATTCAGGTCCTCTACCAAACCCACACCAAAGAACACGCATTAATTGAAGCATTTTCTAATTTTCAAATCTAGTTCCAATCCACAAATTCACACCAATTTTAAATATCTTTAGTTTAGAATAAAATCAACCGCTACTTTACTGAGAAACAAAAAATAAACCAAACCAAAATCAGTAGCCACCTATAGTAGCAGTAACAGTAGCTGCACCTACCACCTGTGTTCTAGCCATGTAGCAACAAACAAGAGGGCTCTCCAAGTGAGCTAACAAACCTGACAGCTAGAATTTGGGACAGAGCAAGTGGTGACATAAGATAATAAAACAGCTTTTAAGAGGCTGCCTTTATCTTCCCCTTTCTTATTTTTTTTTAAGAAAATTCAGTGCTGGTTAAAGATGACAGATTGGTTTCTTGTGTCTCCACCTGCGCTGGTACCTTCAGACCAAAGCTGCAGCATCAGGATGGTTGAGTGGCTGTAGCTGGCATTGCCAGTGCCTGTGCTAACTTGCTCTCCAGGGCTGCCTGTCTAACAACTAGCGCTAAATTGTTTCAGCAGAGAAGCTGGGGGGAAGCCCACTGTGTGGCATCCATCTTTTGCCAGGTTGGCGACTTCAGTGACTCGAGCGTGGTTGAATCAGGAAGGGATAACAGCAGAGAGCACATCTTTCCCGGGGAAGGGGGGGGGGGGGGAACCCTTCCACTTTCCAGGTTGCCGCAGTCCAGATGGACTCCAAGGAGCGAACTTCTGATGACTAGCCCCGGAGGCTAGGACCTGCCCGCGATCTACGCTCTTTGTGGCTAGCTACTTCGGACACCGTGCGCCGCAGCGTGGGGCTCTGCTCCTACATGGATTTGCAGGCTGGAGAAGGAGTTTTGTGTGCTGGGGGATCAAGGCAGGAAGCGGCTGCTAATTGGCTTTAACTTTAGGACAATCGGTGCAACTTTCCAGGCGGAGAAGCAGCACCGGACCCTGGAGTTCAGCCAAGAGTTTGCTTCTTCACCCCAAGGAGCCGGGTTTCATCCACAATCTCCCGCTAACTCAATGAAGCGCCCACCCCAAAAACCTCCTCCCTCCTCCCGCTCTCGAAGAGAGCCCCCCTTCGAGCCACTTGAAAGTAACAAAGGAGGCTTTGCGTTACTTACTGGAGGCGGGGGCCAGCCCGTGCACTTGGGCCAGGGATGCACGCCAAGTCCTCCTGCTGGCTCGCCCGTGCCGGGGGCCGGGAGGAGGGATGGGGGCTAGGGCGCCTCGGGTTTGCAAACAAGGGAAGAAGATGCTCTCTCCAGGACAAGAGGCAGAGGGGGTGTCCCTCTCTCCCGCCCCCGTTTCCTAAGTAGGTCCCAAATAGTTGCCCAGGTGCAAAAGTGCGGCTGGAAACCCCCCCAAGGAGCACCTCAGAGCCGAGCCCTCTAGCAAAGTTGCTCTGAGCGCAGAGGGGAGAGAGCGAGGAACGCGGGGCTGAGTCACGGGAAGGCGGCGGCGGCTGCTGCTTGGCGCGTCCCGCCTGCTTGGGGGGGGGGCGGGGGGTAGAACGAGACTCCCAACAGCTGCAGCAGCAGCAGCCTCCCTGGGCTGCCGGCCGGCGCGCGCCAGCCTCCCCCGCACGCGCGCCTGCCTCGGGTACCGGCAGCTGGGTCGCGCGCCTGGCTGGCTGCGCGCCGCTCGCAGCCCTTCGCTTTCGTTGGTTCCAAGGAGGCCGCGCGCACTAAGGGACCGCCGGCAAGTGCCAGCCCCGCTGACAAACGAAAAAGCCCCCCCCCCCCCCGCGCTGGGGAGAGGGGAACCCCTCTCCGCTCTGCTGCCCGCCCGCGCCAAGCAGCACGGCCGCGGCGGGGGCAAGGCAGGAGCGAGGGGGAGGCTGCGGGGTGACTGACCCCTGCCCTTCCTGCTCACGGGGGTGAGCCAGGGCTCGCTGCACAGGCCAAGCCCTGGCAGACGCTGGCTCCGCTGCTGGGATCGCAGACAGTAATTCCCCCTCCAGAGACTCCTAGGAGGGGGGCAAAACAGATGCCCCCTGCGGTGGCCGGGAGCCCAGCAGCATCCAGCCATCCTCCTTCCCACCCAGACCCAGCTAGCCTGCAGCATTTAACCGTGGGGCAATCAGTGGGTCCCTTGTGGCTGCAGGCAGTGGGGGCTCAGGAGCACATAGACAGAGGGAATGGTGACCCCTGCCCACCTCATGCTTGGTAGCCCGGCATCCTGCTCCACACCCAAAACTTGGGCCGACCTACGCCATGGCTCGGGGCTGCGGAACATTTCGCACCTGCAGCATCTTAGTTAGGTCGACCCAACCCCCACTGCAGATGCAGCCAGGTCGATGGAAGATTATTCCGCCAGCCCTGCCATGGCCTGTCGAGGGGGTGGATTTAGTACAGCGATGAAAAAACTGCCTCTGTCCCTGTAGTAAGCATCTACACTGCGATGCTACAGCTGTGCCACTGTATTGTTTTTAGTGTAGATATACCCCAACTCAACAAAGGACACTGTCCTCTATCTCAACCGTGTCCATGCAAAGGATCCTGTGCTGTGAAACAGATGTATGATTTTGAATAGAACACTGTGGGGTAGTGCCAATAAACTTTGCCCTCTATTTTGCGTAGTTATTTCAGTTAAATATTGGTGGTCCCCTACACACAGAGCTGCTGTCATATCAGCTACTTGAGCCTTGGCCTGCTAAACCCAGGGTTGTGAGTTCAATCCTTGAGGGGGCCATTTAGGGATCTGGGGCAAAAAGCTGTCTGGGGATTGGTCCTGCTTTGAGCAGGGGGTTGGACTAGATGACCTCCTGAGGTCCCTTCTAACCCTGATATTCTATGATACTTGTCACCTTTCCAGAAAGAAAATGAGGGTAAACTATACCAGGCACAATGATGGGTTTGGGGAGAGGCTGTCTCTCATTTCTCTTTCATCATGGCAAATCCCAGAGGGATGTGGCCTTTTTTTGTGCCCTGTGCCATCCCTCTCCCCCACATTGGTCTCTAGCTATGTCCTTAAGGTGGTCTGGATGGCTATTCAGTTTATGTCCTTCACTGGCAATCTTATTGCACCCCTGAACATCTGGTATCCACATGAGTCAGTCTCCTGCATGTTGGTGGCAAATGTAGGATTGGAACCTGGAATGTTTGAGCGTTGTCCTAAAGAGCTAAAACTGTTCTTGTCAACTGATTGCAAAGCCTGAACATTGAGACCTTTGCTTTATCTGAAGTGCACTGGCCAGGAAGCAGTGAAAAGACAATTGAGGCCTGTACATTCTTGTTCTTGGGCTTCCCTAATGGATTGCTCCAGCAAGGGGTGGCCATTGTACTTTCACCCAGTGCCCCATGGGCATTGTAGCATTGGTGGGTGATTAATGAGCAACTTAGTGCCCAATTCTGTACCAGCCATGGCCGTCTTACCATAATCACAGTGCATGGTACCACCAAGGCCAATGATCAATGATGCAGCTGCAGTTAATTTTTACTAGCAACTGCAGTCAGTCCTTAATGAAACTCTGGGAGGATCATGATCCTGGGCAACTTTAATGTATGGGTAGGAAAGGATAATGACACCTGGGCATGAACACTCAGGAAGTTTGATATCAGGCAGAAGAACAGGAACAGACAGCAATTGCTCGGATTTGCAGCTGCCAGTTTAATGGTGATTGCTGATTTGCTCTTCTGCCATCCGAAGATTCACAAGCAGACCTGGTACAGCTCCTGCGGTTTCACTCTTTCTTCTCTGGGTTTCTCCAAATTCAGCTCTTCCTTTGGCCAGTCACTGTGGTGTCCTATGATTGCATTGCACTAACAATTTGCTCTTGGTCTGAAGTGAGGTCATTGGCAGAGCTGTGTGGAATCTAAAACCATTATAAGAGTGAGTGCTGCAGGTAACAGTTACAGTGCACTGACAGAGCAAGCCCCTCCAAAAAGTTTGGTTTTTTCCACCTGGGGAGAAACAAACACTAAAAAGAGTGGGGGGAAAATCCAGAGAAAACCCACAAATATTTTATAACATTAAACATAAACAGCATACCATGTGATTCATTTCATAAATGTCTATTCCTCAAAAATAAAAAGGTACATGTTATTTCTGTCTCAGCAAGGTTGAAATAGTGTGCTGAGCACCAGCCATTAGAAGTTTAAGATGACTACACTAGTTCTCATCTTTTTCATGTGAATTTTATTTGTCTGCGCAAATAGGAGAGACTTGCTTGTCATAGTTTTCTCTGCATTCTTGGATGACATCTTCAGCAAGTTGGGCACAGTATTCTGTGCTTTCCTAATGCAAAATTGAAGAGTGGTCAAGAGGAGAGTTTTTCCTCTGTGGATAGTTGTAGCCATTTCTGGGTGATTTCTCAGATTATACTAGCCACCCTGCATTAACGTTAATGTTGATTCTTCTAATTCTTCCTTTAAGTTTTCCTCTGTTTCTTTACTTGCAACATCTAGCAGTGAATCTCACTTTCTTACCACTACTGCAGCTCACTCATTCTAGCGCTGAGCTTACCACCACATAAAAGCTGCCTCTGGGACACCCTGCAGCAGTCGACCTCGTAAGCAATAAAGGCCCATCAGACATATTACATTTGTGTTTTGACTCCATTTGCTCCACACATTTCAAAAAAACTGGCCATAATCTATAAGGACCATAATGTGTTGGGGTCTGGGTACCTCAGAGATTACCTCATTATATGCTCTCCAGTGGGATGCTACAGCTGGAGGGACCCAGAATAAGACTCTCAGGTGTAGGGGACAAAGCATTCTTAGCACTGGATCCACTGTTATGGAACCTCTTTCTTGTCACAGGAGAGTTGACTGAGACCAAGCCTGACTGTCCAGACTGAAATGTAAGATTCACTTTTAAAGTATTCCCCAAGTAATAATTTACTTTAAAAAAAAGAAAAAGAGGGACACTAACCAAACAACACTCCCTGAAACCAGGAGACCATGTTCGAGACTTGTGCTTTTTACAGAACTCTTTTCAGTGTTTAGGTACCAAGGTGAAAGGCACCTTGGAAATAAAATAGATAAGCAGACAGGCCCTTGTCACCGCCATGTGTGACCCCTTTTAACTCCAGCCCAACACTGCACCTTTGGAGAATGCACATGCATCCTGAGAGTAAGGTATTCTGGGATGTTCAGGGTAGCGATGAAAAGCTGCTAATGCAAAAGGGTTAGTTCAACAAAAACTCGGGCCTGCATCATCATTTATTTTCAGTAATAAAATAGCTTCTCCAAGACACCAGACCAAGACCATACCATTCCATGGCATGCTGCAGGTTTGGGGGATTAATTCCCACTATCCCTGAAACATTCTAAAATACAATACAAGAAAAATATATCGTCCCCAGGAGAAGCCTTAGGTCCAAAGGGTTTTATTGAAATCAGACTGCTGATTGCAATAGCTCTAAATTCACTGTGGTTTTGGCTGAGCAAAGTGAGGTCCTACATTCGAGTTGCACAGAGACCTGGGCATGTGGGGGAAGGGTGGAATGGGGGTCACACAGAGCCCCTGATTTGTGGTAAAGGGAGAAATGGGGTGGAAGTGGGGAATGGGGACGCACACAGAGGTGAATAAAGGGAACCTGGGGGTCATGGGAGAAGAAATGGGGAAGCAATGGGGGAAATGAGGGGCACAGAGAGCCCCGGCCATGGAGAAGGGGAAATGTGGGATAATGGAATGGGTGCAGGGGGATGCATGTGGGGAATACACAGAGCCTCTGGCATGTGGCAGAAGGGGGCATGGAGGAATAGGAGGGCACAGAGAACTGCTGCCATGGGGGAGGGGAATGAGGAGTTGCAGGGAGTCACTGAAATAGACAGGGATGGGAGAGTGGCACAGGCAACTTGCAGGAGGTGGAATGGAGAGATACAAGGACTTGTCTTCATTGAAGGGTGAGCTCGAAGTAGAACTCACGTGAATGTAATGAGCTCGGCCTATCCAAACTAGGAAATGTGTGACTACAAACCCCAGTGTGAAGAAGACAACTTAGGTCCTTTTCCCAGTAAGATACCCTCCCCTACAGGGTCCCCTCTCTGATGCTGCCTTGCACAACCTCCTTTGAGGGATGTTCACAGTTCAAAGAATAAAGCATCAGGAAAACAAGAGGACAAATCTTTGTGGCTGCAAGCAAACTGAGGCTGAATTAGTTCTACTCTTGCAGGAAACGCTGGCACATTTCATTGGCCCCTTTCAGTGAAGCTGCAGCCTGGCCCCACCCCTCCCACTCCAGGAGTAGGTCACTTCTCAGTAACAAAAAGAGACACGCTTTCCAGGAAAGTGAAGGCTGCTTGCATGCCGCCCACAGTGCAGTGACCCAGTGAGGGACGCCAGAAACACGTTGTGCACTTCCATTCTCACACTGCAACCATTAGGCAAGAGGCTGATTCTGTCTATGAATGTAAGACAGTGCTGAACAGCATCATAGAGCATCCAGGATCACTTACAAGGTGGGTTAGGAAGAAGGAGAAACGTTAAGGGGCTGTACAACAGGTAATGGGGGAGGCTGCTCTTCTGAAGGCTCCCACATAATAAGCACTACCAATTTGTCTCACTTCTGTCCTGCAATAACCCCTGCTAGTCCACTCTTCCCCCTAGTCCCAGCACACAGCTCTGCCAAGGCATCTCAACACTTTCCTAGAGCACCCCCTGCTTTTCCATTCTGGGCCCCATGCATGTATATGGGGCTCCTTTAATGGACCTCAGTCCTGATCTGCAGCACCCCCTTTCATATGGAATGGCAGACAGTGAGGACTTGTCTTCATTGAAGGGTGAGCTCGAAGTAGAACTCACGTGTTGCCCCTAACCTGACTCCCATCCACACACACATTCTCTAGCTTGAGTTAAATGGTGCTTTAAACTCAAACTAGCTGGCTTGCCAGGGGATATATTTTGAAGCTCAAGTGTTCCTGACACCCAAACTAGTGATGTAGTAGGACTCAGCCAATCTGTGCTGCTAATCCAATTGCTCTGTGCTGCCCGGTGTTGTTTTGCACCATGGCCTTTCTCAAGATAGGCTAACTTGAGTGTGCAGGGCTGGCTTTAGGCCTATTCCACTAATTCCCCCGAATCGGGCCCCGCGCCTAAGAGGGCCCCGTGCCCAGTGAGAAACCCTTCCCTGGCTAGAGGCACCTTTTTAATTTTTACTCACCTGGCGGCGCTTTGGGTCTTCAGCGGCACTTCAGCGGCGGGTCCTTCAGTGCCGCCAAAGAGCTGGAGCGAGTGAAGGACCCGTTGCCGAAATGCCGCCGAAGACTCGGAGCACCGCCTGGTGAGGACAAGCCCCCCGTGGTTTTTTACGTTTTTTTTTTTTGTTTAAGTCATCCTTGCCGGGGCCCCGTCGAAACTGTTTGAATTGGGCCCCGCACTTCCTAAAGCCGGCCCTGTGAGTGTGGGTAACTTGAGCTGACTCTGCAGTGAAGACATAGCCTGAGAGAGCTACCAAAGTGGGTACTGACTGGAGCTGTGTACATCTTGTGGACTGCAGTTCAGATGAATTTCAGTGAACAGATTTTCTTGTGTGAACTGGATGATCTAAGGCTCACGCCCCTCATCAGACAATCACCCAGGAATCAATGCCCCTTTTAGAGATATAGTTTTAAACAAGAGGGGATTAAAATCTATGGGGAGGTTCTCAGTCCTATGTTATACAGGTCAGATGAATGATCTGGTCCCTTCTGGCCTGGGAATCTATGTGGTCTTCCATTTAAGGACTTTTATACAACATACAGACACAGTCACTCAGAGGAGTGCTAAGCAAGTCTAATCAGGGCCTTTTATATAATGTGACATAATTCCTCATTTTTAAAATATAGCACATGATTTTTTTAAAATGAAAGTTTAGATTCTGGAGCACAGTTAAGTCTCTTGCACTGTTAATTGCAAAAAAATGAAGGTAAAATGATCTAGTGATACATGTCTGAGTCTGCAAACAGCCTGAAACACTAGCTCAGAAATGTTAACTGCTCCAGTCCATGTAAACAAGCTGTTAATTCTAAATTAACTGTTAATAGTGATGACTATTTAAATGTCAATATTGTTAACTATTTAATTGCTGATTGTTTTAGCAGAAATATCAGACTAATATGCTTAGTTGTTGTTACTGGAGGTAGTGACAGATATTTGGGGAGGGCATAGTGTGACACCCTGAGCGTTTTTTTTATTATTTATATTGGGGCCAGGCAGGCTCCCAGACAACCACAAAACAAAGGAGGCACAAGCTGGCATAAAGCCACCTTTGCCTCCACCTTCAATCCTGTGCTGAGTGGAGCTTGGTTAGAATGCAAAATTGGGGCCTTATTTTTTGTGTTAAGTTCTAGATTGAATTACACCCAAAGTGCTTTACACAAAGAGAATCATGCAGCCCTAATAATTCCCCCAGAAGAATCACAGAAGAAAACCCACCAAAAAATTCACAAGGTGCATTTTATATTTACTACTGTATTGTGATAGACCCCGCCCACTTCCTGGATACCAACAGGACTCCTCTGCTGTTCCCATCAGAGGAGTCCTGTTGGTATGGTCTGTGATACCAAATAAATACGGGGGACAACTAATGAACAAAAAAAACAGGATCGGGAGTGAGGTCATAGGGTAAACGAAGGGAACCTGATGGGGACACCGAGCAGAGAACCCCGGACAGCGCCCACTGCTCCTCAGAGGCATCAAGGGAGCCAGCGGACGCTGCCCAGAGAAACTCTGCCCGGATGCGTGAACGGACAGAGGAACGGAAATAGGCCCCACAGTCACAGGAAATCCCATTGGCCAACCTCCTCTCCCTGGTTTTGTAGATGGCTAGTTTGGCCAGGGCTAAGAGGAGGTTGATAAGGAGATCCCGCGACTTTGTGGGGCCACGGATGGGGAGTGCATAGATGAACAGGTGAGGGGAAAAGTGCAACCAAAAATGTAAGAAGAGATTTAAGAGGAGCTGGAAAAGGGGCTGCAACCTGGCGCACTCTAGATAAATGTGCGCCAGAGTTTCCTTCATGCCGCAAAAGGGGCAGGTGTTTGGGAGAGGGGTAAACCGCGCCAATTACACGCCCTTGCTCACGGCCCCGTGAAGGAGCCGCCAATTGATATCCCTGGCGGGCTTTGGAATCAGGGTGGAGTACAAGCTAGCCCACCGGGGCATCTCACCCTCGAGAGGTGGCAGAAGGTCTCACCACTTTGTGTCGGGGCGGGACGCGAGGGTGAGGAAATGAAGAGTGTGGAGCACGAGCGTGTACAGATGTTTCCTTGGCACGGTTTGGAACAGAACCGGCTGCAGGTCGTGCAGCCGGCTCGCAGTGAAAGGGTGGGGGGGGCCGATTAGGTCCACGGGGCAGGGGCCTGATGAAAAGGTCCACAGGGCCTGGGGTGGAGGGTGGGCGGGGCGTGCCCTCTCGCAGGACACGGTCGAGGTAGGCCCAAGCAGCGGGTGGTAAAGCGGCCTTCACCTCCTGAAGTACGCGCCAGGGAGTACGAGGTCTGGAAAGCCCCATGCGCTGAGCGAGCATCAGGGGATCCAGCCAGTCTCCCCAGTTGTAGTCCAGGAGGTCTCCAACCCTGGTGACTCCCGCCGAGACCAGCCTCAGGCGCACCGCGGGGGACTACGCCACCTGCACACGAAGCTGGGGGTTGTGTAGCAGGGGCTCCATGAGGAGATCAGCCCCCATGGACCTAGTCACCGAAAAGAGCTTCCAGGTCCGGAGGACGTCTTGTTAGAAGACCGGCAGCCCGGAGAGGTCTCGTGGAAGACCTCTCGGATGGAGGTAAAAGAGCTGCCGGTCGTATCGGAACCCTTGGAAGCGGCGGAGGAAGCCGTGCGCCAGTACGCTCCACACCAGACTACCTGCACCATACAGGAGTCTCTGCAGAGCCTGGAGGCGGAAGACATGGACCTGAGTGTGTAGGCACTTCAGGCCCTGCCCTCCCTCCACCAGGGGCAGGTGGAGGACCCCTGCAGAGACCCAGTGCAGACCTGGCCAAAAGAACTCCAGAATCGCCGTCCGGAGGTTGGCCAGGAAACCCAGGGCCGGGACCAGGGTGTTGAGCCGGTACCAGAGCATGGACAGGACTAGTTGATTGAGCACCAGTGCCCTCCCTCAGAGGGAGAGGCACCGGAGTAGTCCCGTCCATTTCCGGAGCCGCTCCGTCACCCTGCCCTCTAAGCCATGCCAGTTCTCCGGCGGAGATGGATGCGTGGCAGAAAGGTAAACGCCGAGATAGAGCAGCGGACCCGCGCTCCACCGGATAGCCTGAAGCGTGGGTGGGAGGGAGCTCGCCTGCCACCCGTCCCCGACCACCAGGCCAGAGCTCTTAACCCAGTTGACCCGGGCGGAGGAGGCTGCCAAGTAGATGGCCTGGCAAGCTTCCACCCACGCCAAGTCGCTCAGGTCCTGGACCACGAGGAGCACATCGTTGGCATACACCGACAGGACCAGCCGCAGCTCCGGCTCTTGAAGCACCAACCCCGTCAGCCTCTGATGGAGGAGACAGAGGAAGGGCTCGATCGCCAGAGCGTACAGCTGACTCGAGAGGGGACACCCCTGCCGCACGCCTCGCCTGAAGCTGACCGGCTCGGTCAAGGTCCAGTTGAGCCTGACCAGACACTCTGCAAAGCATACGGCACCTGGAGAAAACCCACAAACCGGGGTCCGAAGCCAAACGCTCGCAGAGTGCTCAGGAGATACCCGTGGTCCACCCTGTCGAACGCCTTCTCCTGATCCAGGGACAAGAGGGTGAACGACAAACCATCCCTACACCCTAATTCCAGGAGGTCCCGGACCAGATACAGGTTATCAAATATTGTGCAGCCCGGGATGGTGTAGGTCTGATCTGGGTGGACCACGTCCGCCAGCACGGACCCTAGCTGCATCGAGATGGCCTTCGCCACGATTTTGTAGTCCGTGCTGAGGATGAGACGGGACGCCAATTCCGTAAGTCGCGGAGGTCCCCCTTCTTCAGCAATAAGGCGAGCATGGCTTGCCTGCACGAAAGAGGGAGGACCCCGCCCTGCAAAGACTCGGCCCAGACGGTGACTAGGTCTGGGCCGAGGACGTCCCAGAGCACGCAGTAGAACTCCATGGTCAGCCCGTCCATGCCCGGAGATTTATTGGTGGGCATGTGACGGAGGGCTTCCGAGAACTCGGCCAGAGTGAGAGGCAGCTCTAGCCGGTCCCGGTCACCCACCCTGACCGTCGGGAGTCCATCCCAGAGCACTCTGCAAGTGTTAGGATCGGTCTGATCCGGGGAGAAAAGAGTCGCGTAGAAGGCCCTGGCCCTCCCGCACATCTCCACTGGATCTGTGAGGGGGGTGCCGTCCTCCGCCAGGAGACAGGTGACGTGCTTCTTGGCCCTCCTCCTTTTCTCCAGGGCGTAGAAGAAGCGGGAGCTGCAATCCATCTCCCGAAGGAGGCGGATGCGGGATCGAACAAAGGCACCCCGGGCTCGATGATCCTCGAGGGCCCGGAGCTCCTCCCGCTTCTCCCGGCACGCTCCGCAGAGGGATGGATCCTCGGGGCTGGAGGCCAGACGCCTCTCCAGCCCCAAGACCTCCCGTTCCAACTGCTCTATCGCCGCATCCCTCCGTCGGCTGGCGCCCCGGGTGTAGTCGTGGCAGAAGAGCCGGGCGCGCACCTTCCCCAAGTCCCACCACCGCCGTGCCGAGGGAAAGGCACGCCTCTGCCCTCGCCAGGCCAGCCAGAACTCCCGGAAGGACGCCACGAAGCCCGCGTCTTCCAGCAAACTATTATTAAAGTGCCAATAGGCCGGCCCCGGCCTCTCCGCGCAGAGAGAGGCCGTCACGGTGGCAAGGTGGTGATCCGAAAAGGGGGTCGGCCGAACGCTGGAGGAGTGGGCTCGTGAAAGGTGGAAACGTGACAGGTAAATGCGGTCCAGCCGGGAGTGATGCGACCGATGGGCCTCCACCCGGACGAAGGTGAACGCTGAGACGTCGTCCGGGTGGTGGTCGCGCCAGACGTCCACCAGAGAGTAGCGTTCGATGATCTCTCGGAGGACGTCCGCGGCGGCCGGGCACTGCTCGGTCCCCGAGCGGTCCCGTTCCTCGAGGGTGGTGTTAAAGTCCCCGCCCAGGACCAGGCACTCACGAGGATCCAGGGAGCCGAGGAAGGCGGACGCCTGCTGATAAAAACGCAACCTCTCCGGGCCCGATGTCGGGGCTTAGACGTTGACAAGATTAACCACAAGCCCCTCCATGCGGACCCGGAGGTGCAGCAGGCGGCCCGGCACAGCCTCGGCAACCCCCAGCACCTCGGGCCGTAGGTCGGGGGAGAACAGGGTTGCCACTCCAGCCGTGTGAACCGAGAGGTGGCTAAAGTAGACCCCGTCCCCTCACTCCAGCCGCCAGCTAGCTTCAGCGGCCGGATCCATATGGGTCTCCTGCAGGAAAACCACAGAGTACCTCCCCTCCCAAAGGAAGAAGAGCACCTGGCTCCTGCGGAGACCCATCCTACAGCCCCGGGCGTTTAGTGTTGCAAAGATGATCAGTGCCATGAGGAGGGCTGGGGGGGATCCTCGCCGCAGACACGCCCACGGCCTCCGTCAGGCCATGCAGCAATCCGTGACCTACCCCGTAGGTGAGTAAAGAGTCACGGAAGAGGCGGACCCGCTGGTAGGCCGCAGCGGCCTGCTTCCCGGTCCTCTTACCCTCCCCCATAAGGACCCTTGCGGCCCAGAGGATCTGATGGAAATCCCCTCACCGCTGGAGCGCAAGCTGGACCTTGTTATGGGAGCCACAGACGTCCTCAAGGAACTCCTGCAGCTCCTCTCTCAGCATATGGGGGGGGGGGCGGGGTTTCGGATCTACGACTTTCCCCCAGCGAGGCCTCTGTTACAGCCCCATGGCCCACCGAGGCAGGCAGGCAGGGGGCAGACCCCCGACATGGCGTCCGATGGACTGATGCCACACAGCCTGCCCCGCTCCCCGGTTCAACAGGGGGCGGCGGAGGGAAAAAAGCAGCCCCTGGTGGGTTGGGACAGGGAAATACAAAGGCTGCTCCCTGGGGAGTATCCTTCAGGAAGGAGTCAGCTCCAGGGGCGGCAATGGCAGCACGGGAGGTGGAGGGGACAAGGACGGGGCTGGCATCTGGGACAGGGCAGGGGTCAGGAGTAGGGTCAGGGCAGGGGTCAGGCACAGAATCGGGGAGGGGGGCAGAAGCAGGATCCCGAGCCCCAGTAGTTGGGTCGCTGGAAGGCGGCCCCTCTTGGTCTGGCTCAGGAATCTAGGGAGTGGGAAGGGGACCCTCAACGATGCCGGGCTCAGCCACTACGGCTGGTGTGGCAGCCACGGCATCTGGAGATGAATGGTCGTCAGTGGGGTCCCCGCCCGGGAAGGAGGTCGGTTGTCCCACACCGAAGAGGGATACCCCATGGGAATCATGTCCCAGCAGTGTGGCACCGGCCGTCGCCTCAATAGGCTCGGCGGCCGTCAGCGGGGTGCCACCTGTGGCCCAGCAGATGGAAGACTCCAGGGGACCCTCAGAGGCAGGAGCAGAAGCAACGGTTAGGGGAAGGGAACCCGGGGACAGGGGAACCGGGGTGAGGTCACTCAGATCGAGGCCCGCTGGCAGAGGGTAGTCCTCCCCCTGAGTGACCGGGGTCAGACCCAGGGCCTCGATCTCCTCATAGATGGAGGGGAGATCCACTTCCACCACCCCAGGGTTCTCCCTGCCAGCACCCGAAGCGATGCCCGCCTCGGTGCTCGCAGGGGCTTCAGAAGGTAGTGGGGAGAGAGGGGCTCCATCAGGGGCTTCCAGAGGAAGGGACTCCGGAGGAGGGGCGATGTTACCTTCCGGTGCTGCCACGTTGTCGCCAGCTGGCACCAATGAATGGGAGTTGTCAGGGGGCAAAGCGGAAGGCTCGGCATTAGTGCCCCCCTTCCTGCTTTTCCAGGGGGTCTCCGAATCTGAAGGATGGAAAGGGGCCTGAGCCTTCCGCTTGCCCTGCTTCCCCTGCACTAAGGACCAGCCCTCCATGGCATCATCTGGGGGCTGGCTAACAGGGGGTCGGGTCGGGGGGTAAGGGTGATGGCTCAGGGACTCGGGGAGGCAACAGTGGGGCAGCATGTAGAAGGGAGGAGTCTCCCTCTCCTGTGCCCGGCGGTATCTCCACGGCACCCTCCTCCACAGGCCCCACCAGATCGCAGACAGCGGAGGTGGGGCTCTCCTGCTCGTCTGGGCGCGCTGTGGGGAGTACCCCTTGGGCCTGAGCGGGAGCAGTGGTGGACCGGGAAGGAGGAGGGGCAGCTCCGGGTGCCGGGCAGCCAGAGGCGTCGGCGATGACCGGGCCGGTGCCATGCTGGGGCTCGGGGGTCCCGGACGCTCCTCCGTGCCGGGCTAAGGGGCAGTCCCTCCGGAGGTCTCCCCGGTACTCGCCGCTGCCGGCGCCCCAGCAGGGGCGGTAGCAGGTGGATCGGCAGCGGCGGTCAATGCAGAAGCTTGGGGAATGGACGCGGGGGCAGGTGGAGGAGGGGCGGTGGGAGCATTGTGGTGAGTCTCCCCCGCCGTCTCCCCCGCCATAACGAGAGTGGGAAGGGGGACAAACAGCGAGGGGAGGGGAGGGAGAGGAGGCAACCACCCCTCCCCGCTAGGCTGCAGGCAGGGGAGTAGGGCGCCAGAAGGGGAGGGCTAAATGGGCATGGGGGACTTAGAAGGGGAGGGTGTCAGTCACCGACTCAAAGGGGAATTCCGGCTCCTCTAGCTGCACTAGGGGATCGGGGGCGATGACAGGATAGGGGAGTGCAGTGAACAAGGGTAAACTCAAACAGGGGAGGGGCACAAGCGCGTGGGAGGGGGCATGGGCGCACAAGGGGAAGGACTAATCAGGGCTGGGGGAACCACGGGATAGGGGAAAAAGAATCAAGTTGGGAATGGGGCGGAGGGACCAAGGGGCTGGCTTCAGGGCTGGGGCAGGACAGTCAGGGCTGCAGAGGGAAATGGGCGGGCAGACAAACAACCCAGAGCTGAGGTTGGGGATGAGCAAAGGCTGCAGGGGCAAACGGGATAGGTAGCAAGGGATAAAGTTGGGGGGGCCTGTTGTGAAGGAGAGGGGGTCAGTCCAGGGGGTGTGGGGTGTATGCACGGAATATACACCGCACCGCAGTATAAAAAATCAATATTAGGCTGGCTGCTGCTGCAGGCCCAAATGGTGGAAGTGAGTGCGGCAAGCCAGGCAAGCAGCTCAGTCCCAGAGGCAGGAGGTCGAGGCAGATGGAAAACAGCCAGCGGGGATGGTGGAGGGGGCAACAATGGTGGTGGAGGCAAAGGGGGACATGGATGGGCCGGGGGCAGGCTTCACACCACACCCCCAGTGTCCTCACAAACACAGTCCAAACCCCCACCACAAGAGCACAGTTCAAAAAATACTCAGTCCTTAAGTGCCCCCTCCACGGTGGTCTTCAGAGCCTCTGTGTATTCCCCAGCAGCAGGTGGTCCTCTTCTTCTCTTCCTCAGGGCTCCAGCAGCTCCCCAGCAGCAAACACAGAAGCTCCAGGTGGCGGTCTGGTGGCCAGGCAGGAGGGACCCTGATCAGATGGTGGTGGTGGTGGTATCCTCTACAACAAGGGCTGGAGCTGGGGTCTCTCACTCCCCTCCTCTGGGGAGCAGGCCAGCAGCCCCCACCCCCCCAAGGGTCTGCAGTTGGAGGAACAGCAGCAACTGAGGGTGCGGGGGTTCACTAGCCAGACAGCCAGCAGGTAGCAGAGAAAGGGAGTGGGTGGTGATGTCTAGCCCAGCCAGGAGAGCAGCTAGAGCACCAGCAGTGAGGGCCCAATACCCAGCAGGAACAGCAGCAGCAGTCCTCTCCCTCCTTCCCTCTACAGCAGAGGAGTAGACGGGAGATACACTACTGGCCACTGGAGAAGCAGTTTTCTGTTCCCTGACTGACCAGAGCAGGGGCTGCTCCAGGCTAATGAGAACACCTGATTCCAATTAACCTGCTAAGAGTCAGGTGAGGCTGTTAAGCACCTGACTCTAATTAAGGCCCCTCTGATGCTATAAAAGGGCTCATTCTAGTCAGCCCCAAGGGGGAGTCAGAGGAGAGGAAGTGTGTGAGAGGAAGAAGCAGAGAGTGAGCAGGCATACTGCTGGAGGACTGAGATGTACAAATGTTATCAGACATCAGGAGGAAGGTCCTGTGGTGAGGATAAAGAAGGTGTTTGTTATATCCTTGGGGGCATCCGGTTTAGGAAGAAATCACTTGAGGCCAGACAGCAGACAGCTAACAAAACTACCATTTTATTTACAGACACAGAGCTCACCCAACCGGCCGAAGCTGGTTGGGCTATCCCCTAATAATCTAACTCAGTTGCCATAGGAACAAAAACCATGACAACCAAATACACAACATATTCCTCCCCCCTAATAAGAACATCCCCTAATAAAACACACACTAGACTAGAGAAGGAGGGTAGACTGCCTCCATTCCCGGCTAAACCCTGGGGATTATTTTGCCCCATAACCGTGGGATCACCCTAGCTAAAGATCCAGCCGATGAGGAGGCCTTCTGTCTCTAGGTGGATTACAGCGAACTTCTGGTGTTGTTGCACCCGAAAGTACCATGGGCTCAGGGTCCGTGGCACGAACAGGTGAGGAGGTGGTATCAGCTCATGCTGGGCAAAGGGGTATCTCAGCTGCCGGCAGTAATGGAGAACAGCAGTCAGGAACAGGTGATTTGTGATTCGGTGTCTCACCAGAAGAGGTGAAGTCAGACCACTCAACTGCAGATGTGTCCTGAGGACTGGCATGACCTGGCAATAGCTGATCTACATGTCACCGCCAGGTAAGATTCTCTGCAGTCCAGACTGTGTAGGAAAGAGGTCCTGTTTGAGTGATGATTGTGGCAGGGACCCATTTAGCTCTGGAAGTATAATTCCAAGCCAAAACTGGCTGTCCCGGGCTGCCCGTCTGATGACTTGATATTGCTGCTGATGTTGCACAATTTGTCGGGGTTCAGAAGGTTTCAGCAGATCAAAGCAAGTGTGCAGCTGTCGTCCCATCATTAGAAAGGCCGGGGATGCCTGGGTCGTAGCATGAGGTGTGTTTCTGTAGGAAAGTAAGAAGGTATCCAGACGCTTTTGAATGGAGTGTTGTCCCCTTGCTGATTTCAAAGCGTTTCATTGTCTGTACAAATCTTTCAGCTAATTCGTTGGTGGATGGATGATATGGTGCTGACGTGATGTGGTGTATCCCATTTGCCTTCATAAAATTTTGAAACTCCTGAGAGACGAACTGCGGTCCATTGTCGTTCACAAGTTGTTCTGGCAGACCAAAATGACTAAAGAGTCCTCGTAGTTTTTGGATAGTACTCTCTGCAGTAGTGGACTGCATTATAGAGACTTCTGGCCATTTAGAATGGGCATCTACTGCCACCAAGAACATGCTTCCTTCAAGGGGGCCAGCGAAGTCAATGTGAATACGTTGCCACGGGTTTTCAGGCCAGTCCCATGGGTGTAGGGGTGCCCACTGCGGTGCATTCCTCCACCCTGACATGACATACAAGCTTTTGCCTTCTCTTCAATAGTACTGTCCAATCCAGGCCACCAAAAATAGCTTCGTGCAATTTCCTTCATGCGCACTATTCCACAGTGACCGGAATGTAGCTGTTCTAACATCTGTGATCTCAGTGGTGGTGGAATAATGACACGTCTCCCCCACAACAAACAACCAGATTGGACCGATAACTCCATCCTCCTGGACATGTAGGTAACAAGGTCAGGTGAGACCGGAGAGGTTTGTTGAGATTTTCCGTGCATCACCAGGTCCATAACTTGGGACAATACTGGGTCAATGCGAGTTGCCTTCTTTATCTGAGTAGCAGTGATGGGTGTATTCTCTACCTGTTCAAAGTAGAAGATTTCCTTTTGGGCACTATCTTGATGTTTGACCGGCAAAGGCAACCTTGAGAGGCCATCGGCATTGCCGTGCAGAGTGGATTTCCAATATTTGATTTCATATGTGTGTGCTGAAAGTAACAATGCCCAACGTTGCATACGACTGGCAGCTAATGGAGGAATGCCTGTGTAGGGTCCAAAAATTGACGTCAGAGGTCGATGGTCTGTGAGAAGAGTAAACTTTTGCCCAAACAGGTACTGATGAAACGTCCGAATTCCAAAAACAATTCCTAATGCCTCACGTTCGATTTGGGCATAGTTAGTTTCTGCTTTGCTTAGAGTGCGTGAAGCAAAAGCAATAGGTCTCTCTTCTCCCGAAGGCATAATGTGTGACACGACTGCTCCCACTCCATAAGGGGAGGCATCGCAGGCCAATTGTAGGGGTAAGGATGGATCAAAGTGCGTTAGAACTTCAGAATTTAGCAATGCATCCTTAGCTTTGTTAAATGCAACATCACAGGCTTCAGTCCACTTCCAGGCCTTGTTCTGCCCAAGGAGCTCATGAAGTGGTTTTAGCAGTGTGGCTAACTGTGAGATGAACTTTCCATAATAGTTCAGTAGTCCTAGAAACGAGCACAGCTGGCTTACATTTCGAGGTGGGGGAGCCTCCACAATAGCTTTAACTTTTGCAGGGGCCTTATGAAGACCTGCAGAATCAATGATGTGTCCCAAATATTCAACAGAGGGCTTGAAGAATTCACACTTGTCTTTGCGAACTCATAGGCCATACTCTTCCAGTCTTTGTAGGGTAGCCTCTAAATTCTTTAAGTGATCCTCTTCATTTCTTCCAGTGACCAGGATATCATCCAGATGGCACTGAACTCCTGACAAGCCACACAAGATCTGGTCCATAGCCCTCTGGAACAGGGCGGGAGCAGACGTTATTCCGAAGGGTAGGCGACAGTATCGATAAAGCCCCTTATGAGTCACAATAGTCAACAGCTCTTGGGACTTTTCATCGACGTGCATCTGTAAATATGCTGGACTCAGATCAATCTTACTGAACTTTTGTCCCCCTGCCAGGCCTGCGAAGAGGTCATCGATGCGGGGAAGTGGGTATTGCTCTGCACACAACACTGGGTTGACAGTGACTTTAAAATCACCGCAAATCCGGAGAGAGCCATCTTTCTTCACTATTGGAATGATAGGAGTGGCGCATGAGCTATGGGTAACTGGTATTAGGACTCCATTGGTGACCAGGCGCTCCAGGTCTTCTTCAACTTTTGGCCTGATGGCATATGGCACAGTTTGGGCTTTCAGATATTTTGGTGGACTGTCAGGTTTAATGTTCAATGTCACAGTGATTCCCTTCATACTTCCCAAATCATCTCCAAAAACAGCAGCATGTTTCCTTAGTATAGGGGTTAGACTGGTTTCTTCTTTAGTCATCCGGTGCACTTCTGCCCAGTTCAGTTGAATCTTCCCAAGCCAAGACCTACCCATTAAGGCTGGGTAGTTACCTCTCACCACGAACAGTGGCAATTTAGCAGCCTGTCCATTGAGCTCCACCTTAACATCAATAGTGCCCAACATGGGCACAGCTTCTCCCGTATACGTCTTCAGAACAGTTTTTGTTGCCTTAAGTGGAAGACGCTGTAGCTTTTCTTTATACACAGTCTCGGAGACCAGCGAGACAGCTGCACCGGTGTCCAGTTCCATGCGTATAGGTTTGCCATCCAACAACGGGGTTACCCAGTATTCATGTGAGCCCACTGCCAAAGACAAAACATGCAGTGGCACTTCCTCTTGCGATGAGGTGTCACCTTGATCATCCTGGGTCTGCTCTAGGGTATGCAGGGTTCCTCTTTTTGTCGGCCAGACCACAGGCCTCTTTTTCTTTTGTTTACAGGCACACTCAATGTGTCCCTTTTTGCCACAGTGTCGACACACCAGGTCCTTACACCAGCATTCTGATGCCTGGTTACCCGGCTTACCACAGCGGTAACATTCTTGACTCTGCACAGTTTGGTGGGTCGGTTCTTGTGACACTTTTTGCACCCTAGGGGATGCACCGATGTATTGTGCCTCCCTTGTAGCCAGTTCCAAGGAGACAGCAATATCAACAGCCTTCTGTAAGGTAAGCTGAGCCTCTGTCAGTAGGCACTGTAGAGGCCACACACTAACCTGTGACGCAGGGCACCATTTAACATCTCTTTAAATTCACAGTGTTCTGCTAGCTTTTTTAAAATTGCTACAAATTGTACAACTGTTTCATCTTCCTTTTGGTCTCTTTTGTGGAACCTATATCTTTCAGCAATTACCAGTGGTTTTGGGGAAAAATGGGACCCCAGGATTTCCACAATGTCACTGTAAGAATTAGTCTCAGGCTTAACAGGGTGTAGTAAGCTGCGTAGCAGGGAGTAGGTTTTAGCCCCTACAACACTTAAGAATACTGGTACCTTCTTTGCTTCTGTAATGTCATTTGCAATAACAAAAAGCTCAAAACGCTCAGTATACACATGCCACTGCTCTATATTCTCATCAAAAGGTTCCAGTGGCCTGGTCAGAGTAGCCATGATTTTTAGTTTCACTTTCACAGTCAGTGCAAACAAGCCAGGTTTTTTTGTTTGTTTGTTCTTTACCTTGACTTCTACTTCCTTCTGTTACTGGAGCAGCACCGGAATCCCATCCATCGTCACCACTTGTTATATCCTTGGGGGCAGCTGGTTTAGGAAGAAATCACTTGAGGCCAGACAGCAGACAGCTAACAAAATTACCATTTTATTTACAGACACAGAGCTCACCGAACCGGCTGAAGCTGGCTGGGCTATCCCCTAATAATCTAACTCAGTTGCCATAGTAACAAAAACCATGACAACCAAATACACAACAGTGTTGGGAGGAGGCCACGGGGAAGTAGCCCAGGGAGTTGTAGCTGTCATGCAACTGTACCAAGAGGCACTCTAGGCAGCTGTAGTCCACAGGGCCCTGGACTGGAACCTGGACTAGAGGGTGGGCTTGGGTTTCCCCCCAAACCTCCCAACTCCTGATCAAATACAGGAGGAATTGACCTGGACTGTGGCTTCTACCAGAGGGGAAGGTCTCTGTGCTGTTTCCCAACCTACAGGGTGAATCTGTGAGGTGAGCAAATCTGCCAATAAGCACAGGACCCACCAAGGTAGAGGAGGAACTTTGTCACAGTATCTTAACCCAAATTAATTAACAAAATATGCTAAAGGAAAATGGTGTTCTTACATGTTAAAGACTATAAAACCAGGTAATTCCACTCTTTCCTAACTGCTTCTGTTCTACAGCAACACTTCTGAAAACTGTTTCTACACTTTGGTTTAGGTTAAAATAGCTGGTTGATAGAGGGAAACTAAATATTGGGACAGACCCTAGAATTTCTTAAGTGGCAGACAAAGGAATTGCATGCAGGCTTCAAAAAATATTCACAAGTTAAGTAGAATACAGTACAGATCAGTTTTCCATGTGAGTTGCATAGGCATTTTATATTAATATAAAAGTACAACATTAAATAATCCCTCAGCACATGTGGGTTTTTACTGACACTCACATTTGTACAGGTTATCATCAATTCTGTTACACCACCATAAGTATATAGCAATAAGACTACCCTCAGTCACTCTTAGACATGAAATAAATAGATTGACTATAGCACAAGCCAAATTTGCTCTTTTTATACTCAAACATACTGGGAATTGGGGGAGAGAGCAGGGAAAATTCTCACACAGAGATTAAAAGTGAGAGGTCAAAGGTTCTGAATAGTGTCAATCAAATCAGAACAAGGGCAGGTTATTACTTGCCACGAAGAGATCAATGATCAATTTTTGAAATTCTACCAGGCTCTTTACAATAATTTACCACCTGACACGGAAGAACTGAATAACTTTGTTAAAACTCTTAACCTCCCACAAATCTTAGAAGAGCAGCAGGCCAGTCTGGCCTTTCCCTTGCAATCAGAAGGAATAATCAAGGCTTTGGAGAAAATGAGTCCAGACAAGACCCTGAGTCCTGATGGCCTACTGATAGAATTCAATCAAAGTCTCAAAGAAATTCTGGTCCCTAAGCTGTTCTACATTTACAAAGATGCCTTAAAGAAATGGATGTTGCCTCCAGTTATGAGGGAAGCCTTAAATTACTGTGCTACTTAAACTGGGTAAGGTTGCATAAAAGTCTAGGAGCTACAGACTCATCTCTTTAGTCAATACTGATATAAAAACATTTTCAAAAATATTGTCTGAGGCTTGAAAAAGTAACAAGTGATATGGTTCACCCCAGTCAAGTGTCATTTATTAAAAGAAAGGCATGGTTCAGATAACGCATCAGTTGATTAACGTTATGGCAGTCCACCAACATTCTAGAAATTTCCATGCAATAATTTCACTCAATGCAAAGAAAGCCTTATCTAACAATATCTGTTTCCTACCCTGGATAAATTTGGGTTGAGGAAATCCTTTATTTCATGGACTCGGGTGCTAACATCCAATCCCACCTCCCCTATCCTAACAAATAGTACAATGTCTCCCACCTTTGATCTGTTTTGTAGAACTAGACAGGAATGCCCTCTCCCCATTCCTGTTCAATCTAGTATTAAAACCACTTGCACTACTAATTAGAGAACACAAAGGTATTCAAGGGATCAAATTAGGGACTCGGGAGGCAAAAATCCTTCTACATGCAGATGACATCCTCCTATTTATTAAAAATCCAGATCAGTCTATTCTGAATATTCTACCAACAATGGATAACTTTGGTAAATTCTCTGGCTACAAGATAAATTGTGATACATCAGAAGCAATGAAGATTTCATTGGATCTAGTTGGAAATGGCTTTCCTATAGGGATATTTAGATGGTAACAGACAAATCTCAGATATCTTGGCATCTTTTTCCTTAAGGAAATTAAGAACTTAGTCAAGGTTAACTTAGCCCCATTAATCATGCAGTCAGAAAATGATTTAAACAGATGGAAGGCACTACCCCTCTCCCTTCGGGGAAAAACAAAATGAATGCCCTTCCCATGATCTTTTGTATTCTAAATTCCCTTCCCATCCATATTCCTCCCTTTTATTTTACTGAAATCGACAACATGTTCAGGTCTTTCTTGGGGGGGGGGGAGGGGGGAGGTTGTTTTGGTAACAAGCCCACAACATCCTTACAAAGATTACAGCCCTCTGTCAATACAGGTGGGTTACAAGTTCCCAACTTCAAACTTTACCATCAGGCTATAATTTTAACCACGCGGCACAGTGGCTTGTTCCCTCATGCTGGAGCCATGGATTGAATCCAGCTGGGAGCATAATTGGTTGCTCCTTTATCCCTCTCCAAAGCGCTGCACTCAGATTACTACAGATTCCCTAAAGAACAATTTCCAGTTATTGTGACAGCCAAAAATATTTGTAGTACAATGACTACTAAATTTAAAGACCACCCCCCTTCTACATATCAAAGCCTCTCTCTAGGGATAACTTGAAACTCTGTATAACTGGCAACTCCATCATTTGGCCAGATAGGATTAGGAAAGGGATTTTGACCATCAGGAATTTTGACCATCAAATTTATGGCTTACATTGTCCAATTCCTGTTGGCACTTCCTAGGCTGGTCAGAGAAAATCACATTCTACCTCTTGGTCCCTCTTTGTCATCCTTACTCCAGCTCCCAGCCCCATTACTTCCATTCCTAGTCTGCCCCAGACCCCCCACCCCCTGGTCCTGGGCTGATGTCCTAGCCTCTCTTGCACGAGGGCTGAGAAACCCACTCAGTATCTCCCCGGAACTGTGGGCCAGGGCAGCCCCTCGGCCACCCTGACATGCAGTTGAGTTTTCCAACCCCACAGCTCCAGCTCAACTTCTGCAGTGGGATAGATGCGGGTCTCAATATAAATACAGGAGACATGTACTGGGAGGTGTCAGTCTGGACTATTCAACCTCCCCTGGTCTTCCTGAACCAGAGTACACCTGCAACCTGAGTCTACGAGTCCCTTAACTACAGTTCCTCTCACCCTAACTGCTACTACCCAAAGAAGAGCCCTCTGATTTTTGGAGCGGATGCCTACTGCTTGGGCCCACTGTAGTAACAGTTGAGGTAGTAACATTCCATAATTGGGCAATTTTTGTTTAATAGGCCCAGAATGACCACACCTGAAGCAAACCACAGGGCCCCATGGTCTGCTCCCACTAGTATTTCCAGTAGACTGCAGAGCTCCCCGGGTCCTTTGTAGGTGCTGTGCACTCCCCACCTCCATGTTTAGGACACTCGGGGTCTTTCCCCTTTGAGGACTTCCCTGGGTCACCTCTGGTGAACTCCCCTTGCTTTACCATACTGCCCTGGTCGCTCGTCTCCTTTGGCCTCAAAGAAGGCTTCAGCTCGCTCCATGGCTTCCCCCCCTGAGGCCGGCTGGAAGTGCCCCACCCAGCTCTGCACCCCCCCGGGTAGAACCTTCAGGAACTGTTCCAGGACAACCTGATCCAGAACTTTCTCCATTGAACTGGTCTCAGGGCAGAGCCCCCACGTCGCGAGGTCCTGTGGTTTCTGGGCCACTACCCGCAGCCGTTCCCCTTGCGGGAACGGTTCTATCCAGACCCTGTGGCCATAAGCCCTCGGAGTCGGCCCTAACTGGTCTAGGACGGCTGCCTTCACCACTGGGTAGGAGTCTGCCTGCTCATCGCTCACTGCCTGGTAAGCTGCCTGTGCCTTGCCTGTCAGGAGCGGTGCTATGCCGGCCACCCAACCCCAAGTCGAATCCTCCCAGTCTGCTGCCTTTACCACCAGGAAAGCCTCGGGGTCATCCTCTGGTCTGAGCTTTGCCAGGCCCAGAGCCAACTGGCCCCCAGTCTGATCATCAACTGCATTACCAGGTGTGGCACGGCCCAACCGCTTCTGTATCCACACCTGCTGTTTGGAGTGGACTTCTTGCCAGTGGGCCCCCTGCTGTTTCTGTTGATTCTCCTTCAACTGCATCAGCAGGGCCTGGGTCAGGCAGATCACCTTCTCCATCTTTCCCCATAGTCTAGGGGTGGGCTGGGATCCCACTTCTGGTACCATGGGTCACAGGTGGCCACCACTGCCCAACTCCAAGCATGCACTGCCAGGCCCAGGCCCACGGGGTTTATTATTCCTTTATAACAAAAGGTTAGCAAACAAGCAGAATGCCATCTTAATTCAAAACCAAACACCCTAGCCCCATCCCTTCTCTGAAGACCTGCCCCCCACTCACAACATTCCCCCTCCCTCGGTGGCTTGCTCTCCCCCACCCTCACTCTTTCACTGGGCTGGGGCGGGGGGTTGAGGTGCGGAAGGGGGTGAGAGGTTCCGGCTGGGGGTGTGGACTCCAGGGTGGGGCCATAAATGAGGGCTTATGGGTACGGGAGGAGGCTCTGGGCTGCCGCAAGGGGATGGAGTGCAGGGGGTGAGGGCTCCATCTGGGGGGTGGGGTGGGCCTGAGGATGAGGGGTTTGGGCTGCAGGATGTGGGGTGGGCCTGAGGATGAGGGGTTTGGGCTGCAGGATGGGGCTCCAGGCTGGGGGGTGGGCAGAAGGGTTCACAATGTGGGAAGGGGCTGTGGGCTGGGGCAGGAGGTTAGGGTGCAGTGGGGTGAGGGCTTCATCTGGGGGTACAGGCTCTGAGATGGGGCCAGGGATGAGGGGCTTGGGTGCAGGATGAGACTCTGGGTTAGGGGAAGCTCAGGGCTGGGGAAGGGGGTTGGGGCATGGGCTTACCTCAGGCGGCTCCCAGTCAGCGGCGCAGCAGGGCTAAGGCAGGCCCCCTGCGTGTCCTGGCTCCGTTCTGTGCCCTGGAAGCAGCCAGCAGGTCTGGCTCCTAGGCGGAAGCGTGGCAGGTGCCTCTGCACACTGCTCTTACCCACAGGAACCACCCCTGCAGTTCCCATTGGCCGCGGTTCCCAGCCACTGGGAGTGCAGAGCCAGTGCTCATGGTGGGGGCAGGATGTGGAGCTCCATACCCCCCGCCCGCCACCTAGGAGCCGGACCTGCTGGCCACTTCCGGGGCACAGTGCGGAGCCAGGACAGGTAGGGACTAGCCTGCCTTAGTTCCACAGCACCACTGACCAGACTTTTAAGGGCCCAGTTGGCGGTGCTGATCGGAGCTGCCAGGGTCCCTTTTTGACCAGCTGTTCTGGTCGAAAACCAGACACCTGGGGTATGTCTACATTACGAAGTTAGGTCGAATTTATAGAAGTCGATTTTTAGGAAGCGATTTTATACAGTCGATTGTGTGTGTCCCCACTAAGCGCATTAAGTTGGCGGAGTGCGTCCACAGTACCATGGCTAGCATCGACTTTCAGAGGGTTGCACTGTGGGTAGCTATCCCACAGTTCCCACAGTCTCTGCTGCCCATTGGAATTCTGGGTTGAGCTCCCAATGCCTGATGGGGCAAAAACATTGTCACAGGTGGTTTTGGGTACATGTCGTCAGTCGCCCCTCCCTCCATGAAAGCAACGGCAGACAATCGTTTCGCGCCTTTTTCCATGCAGACACCATACTTCTTTCAGCAGATGGTTCAGTAGGACTGCTAACCGTCGTCATCCAACCACTGCTTCCACTGCAACTCTGCTCTCCTGGTGCCATGAATCCATCTCGCAGGTCCTCTCGTCATTTGGTATAAATATCTGTTCTCGTGGCATCTGTCGTCATCCACCGCTTCCGCTACAGCCCTGCTCTCCTGCTTATGTCTTGATAGCAAATTTCTCCATGTTGTCTCCATGGGCTCCCAGGAACGTGTGTTCTTCCTTGGAAAATGTGTGCAGTGCTAACTGTTGTCCTCCACCACTTCCGCTGCAACTCTGCTCTCCTGGTGCCATGAATCCACCTCGCAGATCCTCTCGTCATTCGGTATAAATATCTATTCTCGTGGCATCTGTCATCATCCACCACTTCCGCTGCAACTCTGCTCTCCTGCAGACGCCATACCACGGCAAGCATGGAGCCTGCTCAGCTCACTGCTGCTGTTGTGAGCATTGTAAACACTTTGCACATTATCCTGCAGTATGTGCAGAACCAAACCTGCAAAAGCAGGTGAGGAGGCAGTGCAGTGACGAAAGTGATGAGGACATGGACACAGACTTCTCTCAAAGCACAGGCCCTGGCAATTTGGACATCATGGTGGTAACAGGGCAGGTTCATGCCATGGAATTCCGATTCTGGGCTCGGGAAACAAGCACAGACTGGTGGGACCACATAATGTTGCAGGTCTGGGATGATTCCCAGTGACTGAGAAACTTTTGCATGCGTAAGGGCACTTTCATGGAACTTTGTGACTTGCTTTCCCCTGCCCTGAAGTGCAAGAATACCAAGATGAGAGCAGCCCTCACAGTTGAGAAGCGAGTGGCCATAGCACTGTGGAAGCTTGCAATGTCAGACAGCTACCGATCAGTTGGGCATCAATTTGGAGTGGGCAAATCTACTGTGGGGGCTGCTGTGATCCAAGTAGCCAATGTAATCACTGAGCTGCTGCTATCAAGGGTAGTGACTCTGAGAAATGTGCAGGTCATAGTGGATGGCTTTGCTGCAATGGGAATCTCTAACTGTGGTGGGGCGATAGACGGAACCCATATCCCTATCTTGGCACCGGAGCACCTTGGCAGCTAGTATATAAACCACAAGGGGTACTTTTCAATGGTGCTGCAAGCACTGGTGGATCACGAGGGACGTTTCACCGACATCAACGTGGGATGGCTGGGAAAGGTACATGACGCTCACATCTTCAGGAACTCTGGTCTGTTTGAACAGCTGCAGGAAGGGACTTACTTCCCAGACCAGAAAATTATTGTTGAGGATGTTGAAATGCCTATAGTTATCCTCGGGGACCCAGCCTACCTCTTAATGCCATGACTCATGAAGCCATACACAGGCAGCCTCGACAGTAATAAGGAGCTGTTCAACGATAGGCTGAGCAAGTGCAGAATGGTGGTAGAATTGCATTTGGACATTTAAAAGCTGGCGCAGTTTACTGACTCGGTTAGACCTTGGCGAAACCAGTATTCCAATTGTTATTGCCGCTTGCTGTGTGCTCCATAATATCTGTGAGAGTAAGGGGAAGACGTTTATGGTGGAGTGGGAGGTTGAGGCAAATTGCCTGGCCATTGATTATGCACAGCCAGACACCAGGGCGATTAGAAGAGCACAGCTGGGCGCGCTGCACATCAGAGAAGCTTTGAAAACCAGTTTCATGACTGGCCAGGCTTGGTGTGAAAGTTCTGTTTGTTTCGCCTTGATGAAAACCCACCCCCTTAGTTCACTCTACTTCCTCGTAAGTCAACCGCCCTCCCCCCTTCGATCACCACTTGCAAAGGCAATAAAGTCATTATTGTTTCAAAACCATGCATTCTTTATTAATTCATCACACAAATAGGTAGACCGGGAGGGGTGGTGGAGGAGGGAAGCACTGCGTGTGGTGGGGTGGTGGATAAGAGGAGGAGGGAAGGACAAGGTCAGACTGCACTTTAAAACTTATTGAATGTCATCCTTCTGTTGCTTGGGCAGTCCTCTGGGGTGGAGTGGTTGGGTGCCCAGAGCACACCCCCCTCCCTCAGTTCTTGGGTGTCTGGATGAGGAGGCTATGGAACTTGAGGAGGAGGGCAGGCGGTTACATAGGGGCAACAGCAACGGTCTGTGCTCTTGCTGCCTTTCCTGCAGCTCCACCAGAGCATATCAGTTTGATCCCCCAGTAGCCTCAGCATTGCATCCTGCCTCCTCTCATCTTGCTCCCGCCACCTCTCATCTCGTCCCTCCTGTCCTCGCGTTCATTTTCTGCTTTCCTGGACTCTGACATTGTTTGTCTCCAGGCATTCTGCTGAGCTCTTTCAGTGCAGGAGGACTGCATGAGCTCAGAGAACATTTCATCGCGAGTGAGTTTTTTTTGCCTTCTTATCTGTGCTAGCCTCTGGGACAGAGGTAATAGGGGGAGCTTTGAAACATTTGCAGCTGTGGGAGGAAAAAAAGGGAGAATAGTATTTAAAAAGACACATTTTAGAGAACAATGGGTAGACTCTTTCATGGTGAACCAAGCTGTTAACATTACACAGCACATGTGTTTTCGTTACAAGGTCGCATTTTGCCTCTTATATTGAGGGCCTGCCGGTTTGGTGTGAGAGATCACACATGCAGGGCCGGGCAACAGAATTCAGCTTGCAGGCAGCCATGGTAAGCCACAGTCTTTCGGCTTCTTCAACCTTCATAACATGTGGGAATGGTTTCAAACAGCAGCACCCTCCCTTCCCACACCAAGCACCCATTGGGTTAGCCATTTAAAAGGACAGGCTGTACTGGCTGCGAATGCATCCCAAGTCTTGAGGGCAAATTAATCATTAAACATGCTTGCTTTTAAATCATGCATTATATTTACAAAGGTACACTCACCAGAGGTGCCTTCACCGGCTTAATGGTCCGTGAGCCCGCCTTGGGAGGGTATTGGCTCCAGGGTGATAAACAGTTCCTGGCTGTTGGGGAGAATGGCTTCTCCACTTGCGTGCTGTGCGCTGTCCTCCTCCACCTCCTTATCTTCCTCGTCCCCAATATCCTCATCCCTGTTGTGTGAGACTCCCCACTTGCAGGTGTCCACAGACAGGGGTGGGGTAGTGGTAGCCCCCCCCCCAGAATTGCATACAGCTCATCATAGAAGCGGCATGTCTGGGGCTCTGACTAGGAGCGGCCATTTGCCTCTTTGGTAGGCTTGTCTCAGCTCCTTAATTTTCACACGGCACTGCTGCAGGTCCCTGTTGTAGCCTCTGTCCATCATGCCCTTGGAGATTTTTTCAAGTATTTTGGCATTTCGACTTTTGGAATGGAGTTCTGATAGGATGGATTCATCTTCCCAGACAGCAATCAGATCCAGTACCTCCCGTTTGGTCCATGCTGGAGCTCTTTTGCTATTCTGGGACTGCATGGTCACCTGTGCTGATGAGCTCGCCACACTGGCCAAATAGGAAATGAACTTCAAAAGTTCCCGGGGCTTTTGCTGTGTACGTGGCTAGTGCATCTGAGTTGAAAGTGCTGTCCAAAGCGGTCAAAATGGAGCACTCTGGGATAGCTCCTGGAGGCCAATACCATTGAATTGCATCCACACTACCCCAAATTCAACCCGGTGATGTCGATTTCAGCACTAATCCCCTCGTTGGGGAGGAGTACAGAAATTGATTATAAGATCCTGTAAACGGGTCGACTCACCCCTGCGGCACCTCCTACTGGTTGCTCTGCGAATTAGCTCAGTCCAGCGGTGGAGCACCTGTTCTTAGGCCCCCCGTGTCCCTCTCTGGACCCAGTGCCCTTTTGCATGGGGTGCTGCCCCCTAGCAGTAACCCCCCATCTCTCTGGGTCTCCCCTCCTTAGGGAACCCTCACCCTCTATCCCTACCTTGCCTCAGTTTTTGGCTACTGCCAGTCATTGTCTAGTCCCACACTCTGGGGCAGACTGCAGTATCAGCCTACTCACCCCTGGCAAGGAGGGTTTGGACCTGCTGCTTTGTCCTACCCCTGGGCTGCCCTCTGCAACCCACAGTACCTATCGGCCCACTGCTAGGCCGCAGCCTGGGGCTTTCCAGGCCAGAGCTCCCCAGCTCCTTAGCCTGTCCCCAGCCCTGCTTCACTCAGGTACCTGGTCTCTATTTCCCAGCAGCTAGGCCCATCTCTCTCTATAGCCAGAGAGAGACTGCCTGGGCTCCTGGCTCATAGCCTTTTATAGGGGCCAGCTGTGGCCTGATTGGGGTGTGGCCCAGCTGCAGCTACTTCCCCAATCAGCCCAGCTTGAGAGTAGCAGCTCTCAAGCCCTGCCAAGCTGCTTTTAAACCCCTTCCAGCAGGAGCAGGATCCACCCTGCTACAGATCCGTTTAAGCTGACAAAAATGGCTTCATCGTGTGGATGGGTGCAGGGTTAAATTGATCTAATGCTGCTAAATTCGACATAAACTTGTAGTGTAGACCAAGGCCTGGTAGGGTGACCAGATAGCAAGTGTGGAAAATCGGGGTGTGTGTGTGTAATAGGAGCTCATATTAAAAAAAGCCCCAAATATTGGGACTGTCCCTATAAAATCAGGATGCCTGGTCAACCTAAGGAAGCTTATGTTGACCTAACCATGTAGCATAGACCAGGCCACAGTCTTCTGCTGTCAAAGTGCAGAAATTTCTGAGTAGTGAAGCTGCAGGTCTCAGCTGTGTTCAGGATGGGGTGCTGCAGGCTAAGCTGTCCTTTGTCTGCAATTGTGCTTATAGTCACCAGGGGTCGCTGTTCCTTGGAGATGGGGAACTCTCCTGGAAAGAGTTTAAAATCAGAACAACACACCCATACACACACAGTGGTTCTGCCTTTTGCACTGCACAGGAAGCAGAGGTACTGATCCCTTCTAGTCACAAAAGGGATAATTACAGAGAAAAGGTGGGTGAGGTAATATCCTTTACTGGACTAACTTCTGTTGGTGAGAGGGACAAGCTTCCAAGCTTACACACAGCTCTTATTCATCAACAAAAGTTGGTCTAATAAAAGATATTACCTCACCCCCGTGTCTCTCTAATATCACAGGGCTGACATAGCTGCAACACTTGCATAAAAGGGATCATGTTACTTTTACAAATGCAAGGGGGTCTTATTACTGGTGTCTGGATTAAATTCTTGTTTGGGTGATGATTGTCTCCCCTGAAGCTGACACTGGCTACAGCATCCTTCTTCACATCCTATCTTACACTGTTGCCTAGTGCAGTGGTTCCCAAACTTGTTCCGCCGCTTGTCCAGGGAAAGCCCCTGGCGGGCCGGGCCGGTTTGTTTACCTGCCGCATCCGCAGTTTCGGTCTATTGCGGCTCCCGCTGCTCCAGGCCCATGGGAGCCGCTGGAAGTGGCGGCCAGCATATCCCTTGGCCTGTGCCACTTCCAGCAGCTCCCATGGGCCTGGAGCAGCAAACCGCAGCCCCTGGGAGCTGCGATCAGCCAAACCTGCGGATGGGGCAGGTAAACAAACTGGCCAGGCCCGCCAGGGGTTTTCCTGCACAAGGGGCAGAACAGTTTGGGAACCACTGGCCTAGTGTTTGCTGCACTCTGTTAAAGAGCAGCTGCAATACACCAGAGCAACAGTGGCTGCATTTCAGCAGTGGAAGAAACACTCCCTTTCTACGCAGTGCACAGATAAGCAGGCTCCCTTCAGCACGGACAGTGCTACAGAAATGTAAGGTACAGTTATAATCACTACTGCTGGACATTAGTTTTAAAAGGGCACAGCCTCACCATCCTTAAATTGTGTACAGCAATGAGGCTACAGAGGAGAGCTGGAGAAGGGGCAGTATTAGGTCCCTTTAAGCGTTGCAGCCACAGGGGGAGGGTCTTCTCTATAGTTCCGGCGGCAGCTACTAGGAAGTGGCTATCTGAGTCCTCCCCTCCCGCTCTCTGCATCAAGCCGACTCAGGGCTCAGTGTGTGCAGCTGTGGCTTTGACGCCGCCGTGTGGACTCCTGGAGGTATGTGAGCAGCCGCTGCACAGGTGCCCTCGTGCCTTCTGATCTCCTTTCCCCTTGGTGTGGTTCTTACCTAGCTTCCTCCTTTTAGAAATCTCCCCTTTGTACTGACTGAGGCTAGTGCTGGGGAGGGTGCCAGAGCGAAAGCCTGGCTTGTAGTTTCTGGGATAAGTACGAGCTGGGTAGGTAGCAATGGAGTTTCCAACTGTGCCTCAGCTCAGGGGGCCCACAGCTAAGGGGTCAGTTCATTCTCCCTGGCGCTCCCAGTCCTTGGCCTGTGTGCTGAGGCTGCAAAGGCAGGGGCCAGATGGGTAGGATGCAGAGTTTTGGTATTTGGACCCATCCTGCTGGGAATCAGACCAGATCCTACCAAAGAGCTTTTGTGAAGCAAGTTGGGATGACTTTGGCCTAATCTGCATTAGAAAAGGTTTGCCGCTACTATAGCAATGCCAGCAAACCCTCCTTGCACAGCCCTAGCTTATACTGATGAGAGAGTTCTTTTGCCCGGAGAGTGTATGCCACTGGCACTAATGAAATCAGCTCTCCTGGTAAAGTCACTTTTTGCCACTATAACTGATTCTACATTAGGGCTTTTGGTGGAAAAGAAATGTGAAAAAAATCCCACCCCTAACTGACATTGCTAGACTGGCAAAAGTTTCTAGTACAGCCCTGGTCAAGGACACATCCAACCAGGGGCTGGAATTGGACCAACACCCTAGTGCAGAGAGGCTGTGTCCCTTGTCTCAAGCTGCCTGGCTTCTGGAAACTTAAGGGCCATGTCTGCAGTGAGGGTAAACTGGCATATTTGCTTTATACCAGCAAAAGTTCCAGCCTTGCGTGTCCTACTCTAGGGGCAGTTCTACCCTAGGGACTTCTGTCAGCACAGCTGTTAGTCAGGGGTGTGAAGAGCTGTGATCTGACATAGCCGAGTTAGGAGAAGTCCCTAGGGTAGATGCAACTATGCCAGCAAAGCTGTGCCTTTCCTAGCTTGTTTCGCTCATGGGGGTGATTTTATTATACCGGTAACAGCCTTGCCAGTATAGCTACTCCCACACTAGGAGCGCTTTGCTGGTACAGTGTGTCGGTATCCCTATACCAGTAAGCTTTCCTTCTCCGCAAGAATACTATAGAATGTTTTGTTTGCTAGTAAGTGGGGCTGAACCATTTTCTGACTTCTCAGACTGAAGATATGTCTATACTATGCCAATGTAACTACGTCGGTATAGCCCACTAGCGCAGACATAACCAACACCGACAGAAGGAGTTTCCCATCACTGTAGGAACACCACCTCCCTGGATGACATCGGCTCCATTGACAGAGGCCCTCTTCTGTCAGCATAGCTGCATCTATCCTGGGGGTGTTGTTGGTATAGCTATGTTGGTCGGGGTGCGGTTTTTCCATACCCCCCTGACCAGTGTAGCTATGCCAATATAACTTTTTGGTGTGGGGCCTGAGCTAAGCCTAAAAGTCCTGGGCTCCTCACGCAAGAGCAACCTCTGCTCTTATATGCTCTTGAATGGGTGGGAAGAGCAGAAAGCCTCTGTCTTCCCAGCCCACGCATAGAGCCAGGATGAGGTGGCAGCAATTGAGGGAGCAACAGTGATTGGGGGAATCTTGAGAGCAGAGGTAAAAGAGCCTCTGAAATGAATGGAGATTGCCATGCCGAGTCAGGTAATCTGATCCCATATCCTATCTCTGACTGGCCAATACCAGCCTTGGCTCTATCAATACCCCTCAATCCTTACAGGCGCTACTCCCTGCTATTCTATTTGTGAGATTTTTTTCATGCAGCAGCTGACATCTCTCATGATCTGCAGCAGCTCCTGCCATTCTGCAGAAGCAGCTGATTGAATTCAATTAAATGAGCCTTCATTGGCATGCCAAGCTATACAGATATTGCCAAGCATCCTACATTGTTCCCAGGGGCGTGATAATTTTGCCACGGAGGGCGGGGGGAGAGGATCTATGGTAGAGGAGCCCCTGGTGGATGATGAATAGGGAGCTGTTTCCTTGGAGATGCTAATAAATACTGTGTGAGAGGAGGAGTGTCTTCTGTGACAAGGTGGACCAGAATCTGGCATCAGGTTACAGAGTGATCAAAGTGCTGAAGGAGAAAGGTCAGGGTCTGCCTCTCCTTGCTTACTGTTTCTAGTAGACTGTGTTCCCCTTTTCTTCTAAGGCTCCAGGAGGTAGAAAACGAGATGCCCTCGCTGCTGAAATGGTCTTCTCTGCCAGTGGCAGGTAGGTGTCTGTGTTGCTAACCAAGGGGAATCTGCTGCTGAGATACAGGTTTGAGTCCCACTCTGGATCTTCTGTGCCTGTGGCCAGCAGGGTTAGCAGGTGCTGCGGAGCCAGGAAAGGATTGGGAGAGGGGAATTCCTTCTGTTGCTTTATTGTGAAAGCCCTCCCCTTCCTGGCAGTTAAGGAGCATTACTGGCATGTTGCCCTGGAAGGTGCTGATGGTGCTACTTACCAGAGAAGGCAGCTGCTAGTGACCTAGAGGTGGGGAAATCCCAAAGGAAAGGTCTCTGGGGGTCAGTACTTACCAGAAAGAAACCCCAAAACATCTCGGCAAATAACCTCTGTGATTAAAGAGGGTAAGATCCTGGGTCCAGCTCATCACTCACTGGACAGCTGGTGAAACTGGGGGAGCTGGGATGTGGGAGGAAGAGGAGGGATGTGATTGCAAGGCCGTACATGGGGCAAGGACTAGTGAGAGGCCAGGAGCACGTGGGTCAGGCCCAGGGGTGGGGGTGGCAAACAGTTACTACATAAGCACAGGCTGGAGTTTGCTAGGTGACAAACAGCTGGCACCTGTTCTGAGCGCAATGTGATGACTCTCACAGCACCCTAACTGAGCAATGAGGCTGCAGCGCTCGGGTGAGGTAATTTGCTGATGTATGTTGTATTTCAGGCATGGTCTCGGAGTTGAAGTTTCCAGTTCCTTGGGGCCACATTGCAGCCAAGAGCTGGGGATCCCCGCAAGGCCGTCCCGTGCTCTGTTTGCATGGCTGGCTGGACAATGCCAACACCTTCAACAGACTCATCCCATTGCTCCCTAAAGGTGGGGCAGTTCTTTTATGGTAGAGCCTCTGGTTTGCTGCTGCGGGGAGAGAGGCTGCTCTGTGACTTACTGTCGCTGCTGCCTCTCTTTCAGATTACTATTACATGGCAATGGATTTTGGGGGCCACGGCCTGTCATCCCACCGGCCTGCGGGCTTTCCTTACCACTTCCTGGACTACGTGAGCGAGATCCGCAGGGTGACAGCAGGTGAGCAGGCTGGGAGGACTCGCAGGGCAGGGAGCTTTGTGTTCCTGGCTCCACAGCCAGACAGGACTCCTCTCACACCCCTGTTCCCCCCGCCTCCCATTACCAGTTATCCTCTGCTTCCTCCTGGCCTCACTGTGATCCATACTCTGGGTAGCCCCCTAGGCCAGACTCCTTCTTGACTTTGGCTTTAGCCAGACTGAGCCCCAGGCTCCCTCAAAGAGCACTTCATCCAGAAAGTGTGCTAGGTGCAGAGGGGGGATAATGCTGCTTACCTGGGCTTCAGGCACCATGGGACCCCAGTCAGGAGCTGAGCCTTGACCACCGCAGGAGCCAGACCTCTCAGGAACCAAGGGCTTCTCCAGAGCTGCAGGTCCACCAGCACCCAAGAGCAGCACTCCAGGGCCGCCCAGAGGATTCAGGGGACCCAAGGCAAAGCAATTTTGGGGGCCCCATCCATAAAAAAAAGTTGCAATACTATAGAATACTATATTCTTGTGGGGGGCCCTGTGAGGCCTGGGGCAAATTGCCCCACTCCCACCCCCCACACACACACCCTCTGGGGGGCCCTGCAGCACTCTGCACCCGCAGCCTGGATGAAGAGCCCAATTTCTGACTCTTTTTCCGAGTGAGAAACATGAAACCAAGTGATAGAAATAAAACCCTGTAAGAGCAGCAGTTAGTGGCCTGCTGATGTGTCCAATGGATCTGTGTGCTGCCAGGCTCGCTCCTTCTTACCAACCAGCCCCCAGGCTTCAACGGTCTGCGCTCTGCTCCCCCGCTCAGACCAGTGTTAGAAGAGTCTCTAAATTCTTCCTATCTAACCTTTCTCTGTGACTCATCAGTGGGTGCATGGAGTCAGTTTTTGTGCTTTACAACAGGGTCAGCCATAAACAAAAACAGGCCTGACCAGGCCTCTGCAAATCCTCCGCACCACCTGGTCCAATTTCCTGCCTGGTAATGAAACTGGAAAAGCATCTGTCCGCTGCTCAGTACCACCATCCATCTCTCCAGAGCTGAAGGAGCGCACACCCCTTTCCTTTGAAGTGCTGCAGTGCAAACCCTGTCTTGAAGATGCCAGGGCACATTTATAGGAGCAGGATGGATGGAGCTGTAACTTCCAGGCTGATTTCCACAAACCTAAAGGGCTGTTATGAAAATGCATCATGTGATTTAGGAGCCTGGCATGCTGAATTATGCCACACGTTTTCATTAAGAGTAATAACAGTCCTTCCCCAGGATCATGGCCCCGTCTGCCCTATTCCCTATGAATGCTCCACAGCAGAGCATTCAGAGGTTCGACTTTCCTACAGTGCAGAATGCAGCCAGGCTCCTTTGTCTGACTGATGGTCCCAAGGACTTGCCCTGAATGGGAACGGCTGTGGCAGGTGAGATCTATGAGCCAGAGGGAACTGCCTGGAACCAGCAAACAGGCAGTGAGAAGCTGAGGCAGGCGGAGGTTGGTCCCTGTAAGACTGGCCTATTAATCCATCCTATTTCCTGATTAGGAAGCAAAACATCAGTGAAGGCTCTCTTTAGGTCCCTGTGTGTCGGGACGAGTGAATGGCAACACATCACTGCTGCTGTATTTTATCCAGTGTTTTATCTGTTGCTTTTTAGCCTTGAAGTGGAGTCGATTTACTCTAATGGGCCACAGTTTGGGTAAGTGACTCTTGTCCCAATGGCAGTTTGACACCAGCAAACATTGGTGAATGATTAACTTGCATCACTTTCTTTTGGCAGAGAATAGACTGCAGTATTTTCTTTTCAGGTGCCAAGCACCCCATCCATTTGATGCAATTATGTGGCCCACACCCCATTCAAATTACACACAATCATCTAGCACACCTTTAAAAAGAACTGTGTCTCGGCCTCTTGAGAACAAGAAAAACAGTCCAAATGCAAAGTGGGTTTCAATCAACGCAGTGCTGTCTTCCTGAGTTGGCAGAGAGCCTGAAACAATGGCTCAACCCTCTTACTGATCTCATCAGGACATTAATTTTAAATCCTAAGGATGACACTTTACATGTCACTAACTCTTTAGTTGCTCATTTGTCAGATAGGATGGGAAATGGGGTGGGTATGGAGTCCATGGGGGAATTGAGACATGCTGCAGGAAAGGAACGGCTTCCTCTCCTCCCTCCTTCTCGCTTTTGCCCTGAAGAAAGAAGGGTAAATAAGAAGGGAGGAAGAGAACACAGAGGAAAGCATGGAGGCCTGAAGGCGACCGTATTCTCCCCCTGAGTGATGCTGAATGTAACTAACAGGACTTCCTGATATCCTCACTGTTTCTACATACAGTCCATATTCTATCCTTGATTGCCATCGGTGGGAGAAATGCTGTGAATTGAGGGGATCAAGTACCCCTAAACTTATCCCTTGGGCCACAGACCATAATTAAAAATGTTCCTCTCCCCAGTGGGTTTGACGCCCCAGATCTAATCTATCCCATCTGTGACCACATCTCCCTGCTCCCAGAACACTGTACCATTTTTGCTGGCAGCTCCCACTAGCCAGGGCTTCCTGCTGAGGCAGACTGGGTGTGGTGTCTGAAGGGATCTCCCCACACAGCCAGTATCCCTGCCCTAATTCCTACAGTGCCCCCTGCTGGGACACTCACTGACCTGTGGCTTGGGATTCAAACCTCAGGTAAGATTGTTGCCTCCTTCTCCTTGTCAAGTGAGCGCTTCTAGGCCACCCCACCAATACTCCCCGGCATCCTCTTGGTAGCTGTCACTCTGGGGAAGGGTGTTGCCCTGTACTGTGTTTACTGTATATAAGCCAAGTGTCGTCCTCTCTCTCACAGGTGGGACTGTTGCAGGAATGGTGAGTACAGCAGCCTTTATTAATGGGGTTGCCTCAGATGGAAGGGTGATGGCCCCTATAGGCTGGGGGAATTAGGGGGCAGCCTGCATGGGACAGAAACAAATTTGTGTCTAAGATGAGAGGAAGCCCCTCCTGATACAGGATGCTTAAGAGCATTGTGTATGTTCTGGGCCAGCTAATAACATAACCCTTTTCTGTTCCTCCCTCTCACAATATTTCTGCCTCATTCCAGTTCTCCTGCATTTTCCCTGAGATGGTGGATAAGCTGATCCTGGTGGAATCTTATGGCTTCTTCCCAGCTCCTCAGGTTAGATTTTTCCCTTTGGCAGACACAGAAGAGAGAGACGACAGGGTAAAGAAAAAACCCTCAGAAGGCTTATTCCTTGTACTGCCACTAGGGGAGCATGTTTCTCAGTGGTCTTCCCTTCTGGAGGGCATGGGCTCATTTCCAATTGCAGTGGGTAAAGGAACAAGAGGTTGAGAGACATAAGACAACTAGAACAGTTCCCGTCTCTTCCCCAGGCACAGTGCTGGTCAGAACAGATCTAAATGAACAATAAATATCTGGAGCCACTTGTGGCTCCGGGAATTCATAGTGAAGAAACAATGCCCTTGTTTGTTGTTCGTAATCATGTTCCTTAGGGTAGTACCTAAAGGCCAACCAGAAATGGGGCCTCCTTGTGCTAGGCACCGGACAAACACAGTAGCAGACCGTCCCAGGGCTGGATGACTCAGGTGACTGATGAGAGGGCATGACGACTTTCATTTCTAGTTCAGTGGTTCCAGTCTGATCACAGATTCAGTATTGCCAACCCCAAATGTTCAAAAATCACAAGTCACCAAAAACCATGAGGTTGGCTTTAGAATCATGAGATGACGTAAAATAATAGATTTGGTGTGTTTTATTCGCCTTCTGCTTTCTAAGCTTTTTGGCTGCACTGGGGGGTCACATTTTGAAGCTTTCTCCACAGCCACAAGGGCTAGAAACTTATTTTTTCTTTAAGAACAAAGACTGAAATCTTCACATAGCCACTTGGCTCCAGGAGCTGGGGCTTTAAGGAAAGCAAGAATTATCACAAGACTCTTGACAAAACCGTGAGAGTTGGCAACATTTTTTAAACATAGTCTCTCTCTGGGTATGTCTATAGTACAGAGCCTATGTCAGCACAGCCACTTAGTGTAGGCGTAGCATACACTGACAGGAGTTTTTCTTTCCAAGTAGGAAAACCAGCTCCCTGACAACATTAGCTATGTTGACAGAAGCCCTCTTCTATCAACATAGTTGCATCCACACTGGGCGGTTTGTTGTCATAGCTATGCTAATCAGGGGTGTGGTCTTTTTCACACCTTGTAGCTTTGCCAACATCATTTTTAAGTGAAGACCAAGCCTCTGCGCACACAATCACTTGCATGCTCAAATTTCACAGTCACTTGTGCCATGGCAGAACTTGCTTGTTCCAAACCCATTTGGACACAACAGTGAAGTGCAGGTTAATCACAAATGGGTAATCTGAAGGTGTAAATTCTCCACTTGTCTATACATGCACAAACTTGTACAGATGGGGATATTCTGAGGCCCTTTGACAATGTCACTTTAGGGCCATTCCTTTCATGTAGGTCACCAAAATAGCCATCAGAAAGGATTTGGTGGATCTCATTCCAGTTCCTAGTGGGACAGGCGTTCACCCCACACCAATGACCGTCACCACTAATTGGCTGTCTTGTTGGCAGGGTCAGGACAAAGGCCCAGGATTAGGTAGGCAAAGGAAGCTGAACTCCCCTCTTCCCTCTAGAGATGGGCCATCCAAGTCAGAGGTGAGATATTAAAGAACTTGTAGTATTTTGTTTAAGAGTAGCAGTGTCTTTGGCAATACTTTGTCCTCCCCTGATTACCACCTCCACTGCTGTGTAGTGCTGCTGTTCACCCCTCCCCAGCATCCATGGTTGTTGTTCAGAAGAGCTGTACGTAGTTGGTAAAGTGCTTTGAGATCCTTGAGGGTGAAAGGTGCTATAGAAACATACAATCACTTCTGTTTCCTGCATCTCTGATTTCTAGGAAAGTGACGCATGGCTGAATTCTAAGAGGAAGGTGATTGAAAGTCTCCTGAGTCTGGAGGAGAACAAGCACCAGTCCCCTAAAGTACGCAGCCCCCAAGAAGCGCTGCAGAGGTGCGTGTCCCCCCCGGCCCCATCTTTGGTCTCTGTGGGAGATAGTGCCACCTCTGCCCTCGCAGAGCTCTTGCAGTAGGTGCGTGTTCTCCTGGACAGAATTAGTGGGGGCAAGAACCATGAGGTGCAGCTGACCCCTTTGTACTTTCCCCTCCCTTCAGAATCAGCAATTCATTTTCTTCCAGAATCTGAGCAGGGGCTTGTACCCCATTGCCAGCCCCCTGCCTCCTGTGGGGCTGGAATAGGTTGGCTAATGTACAAGAACTGAACTAGTTAGGTCTTTTCCCTTCCACCCCCTCTCTTTATCATCTTCTCTGTTGATGCCTTCCACCCCCCACTTCTCCAAAACCACATGCTGTCTCTTCCCCAGGCTATTACAAGCCAACAGCCACCTGACAGAGGAGAGTGGGAGGATCTTACTGCAGCGAGGAGCGACTGAGGTGCCGGGAGGTGAGGTGCCTTAGCTGCTCGGGGAAGTGATGGCCAGCTGGCTACAGAGCCATGCTGACTTTGGGCTTAAAGAGCCACCTGCTCCCTGGTTTAGGCCCAAGGCCTGGGGCAGCCCAGGTGTGAAGAGCCCCTGAGATCTGAATGAGTGACTGCATTTGGAAGGTGGAGCTTCCTGTAACCGACAACTGAGGTCCAAGCCCACCTTTCCCCTTAGGCCAAGGGGCTTAATTCATTTAACACTTGAGTAAAAAGAAGAAATTCCCAATCCATTGTTCCTCCCCTTCCCCCTAGATATGACCCTAGGTTAGCTAAAAAGCAGAGGGGGAGCTGGAACCCCAGTGTGAATTTCCACCCTGTGGGGTGTAAATAACTCTCTCTCCTTTCTTCCCAGGCCTGGTGTATAACAGAGACATGAGAGCCCTTACGGTGAGTACTGACGTTCTCCCCTGCCCCTTACTCTGATGGGGCCCTTTGCTGAAAGGGAAAAAACCATCCCGTTTTAGGTCACATCCCATCTGGGTTCCATTTCCCACCACCTAAAGCCCAGGCCATAGGTGCTGGAACTAGGGGTGCGTTTTCCATCATATCCAGGGTTTACAGTTTGGTTCAATGGCTCTCAGCTCCCCCACTCTACAAATGGTTCCAGCACCCCTGCCCCAGGCTTGTTCAGTGCCACCCCCCCCCCCCCCCCCCGGCAAGTCTTAAGTTATATAAATGGCAGAGCTTCCTCTGGGCGACTGTTTTACACTCTAATAGGTTGAATTGACCATACAGCTTTGAAACCCCACTGCAGTTAATGGGATTTCCTAAGCAGAGCAAGTTAGACCCTTTCAGATCATCCTGAACGAGTCCTCTCCCTCCCTATCCTAAGTCCGGGGAGAGTGGGAGTGTTCTTAGGGGCAGCTTTTCAGCTTGTTTCCTTTCTGTGGGGTTGCCTTGGAAGAAGAGCGGGGGCCAGAGTTGGGGTGATCAGATATCTACACCTTGTCCGACTGTCCTACCTTTAAACAAGTCAGGTCTGCCCTACACTACAGACCTATATCGGAATAACTACGTCACTCAGGGGTGTGAAAACTCCATATCCCTGAGCAACGCAGTTATACCACGCTAACCCCCCACCCCATAGACAGCGCTGCTTCTCCTGCCAACGTAGCTCCTGCCTCTCAGGAGACGGATTAACTAAACCGAGGAGAGCTCTCTCCCATCAGCTCAGAGTGTCTTCATCAAAGCGCTGACACAGCGTTTTAAGTGTGGACTTGCCCTCAGTCCTCATTTTGTTTGCCCTAAGGTAGGGACTCAAGCAAGAGATTCAGCCAGCCTTCTTTTAGGGGAGGCTTTCTAAAACCTTTCTCTACTAACAACTTTGTGTGAATGGGGTAACTCTAGTCATGCGATCTCTCAGCATCACTCTGGGGTCTGCGTAGCCTTGTGTGTCAGACACCCACTAGAAATGCTCAGAACTGAGACCGTTCTCATTCTTGAACGTATTACAGCACTTGGCTTTGATGTACTGGTGTTATTGCAATTTTGAAACCCTATGGGTAGAAAGAGGTGCCTTGTTTCATAGCTCCAAACACCTTGTTGCCCTAATAAGATCACAAGGGTTTTTCACTTATCACGGTGGGCCTGCAGCTTGAATAGAGCAGTCTGGGCCATCTTTAATCCAGCTAGCACAGCAAAAAAACAGCAGTGAAGAAACGGCATCGCAGACCCCAGCATGGGCTAGGGTGTGAGTACATACCTAGGGTCTAGACAGGCTTGTACAGCCTGCGCCATTGTGTCGCTGCATCTTCACTGCATTTTTAGCCATGCTAGCTAGATTAAAGCTAGTGTGCATGTCTGTATGTGCTCATCCCTGTGACTGCAGTCTACACCTACACTGCAACACCCTGCTGCACTGATAAGTCCCATCCAGGCCCCAGAATAGCCCATAGGATGTAGTGTCAAATGTCAGATTCCAGGCCAACCAGTGAGTGCATTGCCTCCCAACCCCGCCCCCCCTGGAATTTCTGTGGATGTCTGTGTCTCCATTTGTCTTTGCATCTGCAGCACAATCAAGACTCCCCGACTCTGGAGCAGTGTGTGAGCTTCTTGAACAAAATCCAGGCCAGTGTCCTAATGATCATGTGAGTGATGCACAAGCATAGCCAATACCTATCGTCCGCCCCTTTCCATGTGCCCATGCCCAGGGTGGGTGGTGCACTGGAGGGCAGGTGTGAATAAAAACCCTTTCCATGTATGGAAGGTAGATTTAAGGATTTAATACTGACAGGAACTAAATAAGCTTGGTGTATAACCGCTCCGGGACACACACCCAAACACAAACAAAGCTAGCCCCTTGTTCAGCTTTCGACAGGGCGGTAGTGCCACTTCCAGCAGCAAGCCCCATTCCCCTTCCACGGGTTCCTTCACTTAACCCATGGCAGGTGTGTGTTCACCTGCAGAAAAGGGCATGGACACCGGTTCTCTCTTGCTTGCTGCTCCCTCATAACTAAGGCTACGTTTTAGTTACGGGTATTTTTAGTAAAAGTCATGGACAGGTCTCGGGGAGTAAACAAAAATTCACAGCCCATAACTTTTACTATATACCCCTAACTAAAACTTGGGCCCGGGGACCTCTGGGGGGGCAGGGGGTCCGGGGGCACCGTGGGTGCTGGGGAAGGTGGCCTGGGACCCCTGCTGATGCTGGGGGACGGGGCGGGCAGTGGCATGCAGCCTGGGTCCCCTGCTAGTGCTGCGGGGGGGGAGGGTTGGTGGGGCTCACAGGCTCCCTACCAGGCTCCATGTGTCCCTGCATCTCCTAGGTGGCGGAGGGGCCAGGGGGCTCAGTGCGCTGCTCCCACCACAAGCGCTGGCTGCACAGCTCCTGTTGGCCAGGAACCGCAGCCAATGGGAGCTGCGGGGGCAGGGCCTGCGGGCAGTGCGCAGAGCCCCCTGACCCCTCTGCTTAGGAGCTGCAGGGCCATGCCAGTGGGAGCTGGGGACCCTCTGATCCTGAGGTAAGTGCCACCCACACCTCCCAACCCCCTGCCCCTAGCGCCCTCCCACACACCCAAACTGCTGCTGCTGGCCCAGGGGCTGTGAGCACCAGCTACTCTAGAAGTCACGGATTAGAAGCTGCGTCAAGGAGCCCTTCACAACTGGCTAGCGCTGCTGGATGCTCAGGGAGGAAGAGTCTCTAGGCTGGCAGAGAGAACCCCCAGTGCAGTATTCATGCTTCTTCTGATCATCTACCCCATGGGAGGCCTCCACTCCCCAGCCCATGCAAGGGGCTGCCACCATCCCGCCAGTTAAAGGTGGGTTTTCTTATCCTTTGTCCCCAGGCTCAGGCTTTCTTCCCCTTCTGCAGGATTCTCCTCCCTTTCTTGGAGACTCCTGCTCACTGGGTCTTTCAAAGCTTGTATCTGTGGACTTGTGTGCACAGGCTCCCAAGGGGTCACTAATGTGTGCCCTATGCTGTAACCTTTGTTACCCTGCTCAGAAGTGGAAGAGGGGGAGAGAAATACTTGTAATGGAGCTCTCATGGTGGAAAGACCCATTGTATAACAGTTCTCAATTCCTGCTGAGTGTACGTTTCACTCCCACCTGCTGCTCGCTTGCTTCTCCTCTCAATCCAACCCAACCCAACTCCCAATTCACCCTGGCACCGCATGAGTGGGCTGGAATAACAGTGGGAGAAGCCTGATTGTAAAAGAGCAGGTGCGTATGTGAAATGACCAAAGATTCTAAAATGGCTGAATAGGAGAGCTGCTTTCTGGAGTCTGCCTTTAACAAGAAAAATAAGCACACAGCTCTCATCCAGTCTGGATTGCATGCATCCTAGAGCATTATAGCAATGAACTATCAAATTTACTCTAGGCACTACTGTCATATAAATACTAATATTTTCAAAATAGTAGGGGAAAAGTGTGTTTCTCTTTTCTTATCCTTCTACGGGGATCTCTTTCATAGGGGGAGGCGGCACTAAACACAGCAAGGCAGACACAAAGTGGGGGTCGATTAAGTTAAATAACACTACTGGGCCCTACGCTAATAGCAGTTAGCCACCCCAGATGAGAGAAGGGTGGCAGTGCATTTCTCAGGTTAGGTCACATACACAGACACCTAAGGCTGGTACAATAACCTGCTAAGGTGCCCCCCGTGATGGCTTATTGCTGTGATCAATGGTAACATCTCACAAGGGAGGCTTTTGGAGAAGAGCTGGTGTTAAATTAAACACAGATGTAGAACAGGTGGCAAACAGCACATTGCAGACCTAGTACTGCTCCCCGTGAAGTGTATGGCAGAGATATTCATGTCACTGGCAGCCGAACTGGGCCCTAAATGTATAGATTATACTGTACCAACTAAAAGGGAGGGAGGATGAGGCAACTCAAGGAGGAGACACTGAGTTAGTTCAGAAGTGGATCTCATTGTAATAATACCTACCTCTTTTGTAACGCACTCTTCATCAGTAGATCTTAAATGCTTTACGAAGGAACTTAGTATCATAATATCAAGAAACCTGTGAAGGTCTTTAAAACTCTGCCTTTAACTACTTCTCATTGTCTAATTCTCTCTCCACCAGTGATGCTAGCCTGGCTTACCCATTTCTCCACTCCTCCCAGAGTTGGAAAACCCATCCCCGAAACTAATCTAAACCCATTACCACTGCCTCCCCCAAAGCCCTTCTCAACTGCCCGCTTTTATCACAGCTCCTCCAAGAAGAGGCAGCAGGGCATAAATTGATGATCATTTAAATAAGGCAAAACAAGTAAATTATAAACATTATATTCCCCTGCTCACTTCTGTATGTAGCTCCTCTTCTTAAAGGACAAGATCTGCAGGGCTGATGTCATGTCCACTTAACCTGTCTCTAATCCTGATTGGGACCTTAGAGCACCTATATAAAATAAAACCCCACTGGAAGTTGAGGGGAAAATGGAGGAGAAACTAACAGCAGAGCTGGCTTAGCCTCCATCTGTTACAGAAATAGAACCATGGGCACTTTTACTTTAGGAGAACATGTTCTTAAGTGTCTAGCTGTTTCTTCTGGATCCAGTCAGGGCCGGCTCCAGCTTTTTTGCCGCCCCAAGCAGCGAAGGGGAAAAAAAAAAAGTAAAACCTGATTGAGCTGCTGCCGAACTGCCACCGAAGAGGAAGAGTGAAGGACCCGCCGCCTCTTTCTATTGGCTGCCCCAGGCACCTGCTTCCTTAGCTGGTGCCTGGAGCCGGCCCTGGATCCAGTAGAAACAAACATTTTCTGGAGACATCTTGAAAATGTGGGGGGGGAGGGGGGGAGAGGACTTGTAATCGCACATTGCACCACCGTGTGGAAGAAATGCAGTGTTACAGCCTCCCATAAAAGTTAAAATTGGGAAACTGCAACATGTTTTGTATGTTTGGGGTTTGTTTTGTTCTCTCTCATTTGTCTGTTTTAGCATTTCCTGAGTGGCTGCTCTTGTAGCCCCTCGTGCCCTACTGCCCAGAGGAGGCTAATGCCAGGGATTGTTTAATGGCTAAAACCAAACATGTACATGCTCAAAGGGGGAGGGGGAAAGCCACCAGGGAGAGATGGAGGGGCTGGTTGGGTGAAAGCACCAGTGAAGCTGGTTTTCAGACCCTAGGCAAAGCTGTCCTGGCCTTGGCTCTCCTAAGAACTTGACCTTCACAGAACTGAGCCCTGGGAAGGGTAATTTCCTGAGCTTATGCACCATGATCAATCCACTCTTTCAGCAAGGGCTTTGATAGATAATGGACCCCTGAGTGTGGTCCTTCCTCCTCTCACTCAACTAAGTGAGTCTAACCCTTGGTGTCCACAACAGAGTCATATAGTTCAGTCCCAGCCTACACATATGTGACTGTGGAAAGCAAGATGAGCTAGTTCAGTTTCTCTGTCTGTGTCTGGTCTCACCTCTCAGGGAAGGAGAGCAGCTAAGATCTGTGGAGCTGTGGCCCAAGACGCACTGTGTGTTACATGGAACTTTGTGATTGTTTTCTAGAGCACAGGATGGAATTTTTAATGCTGAAGCTGAAAACCCCAGCCGGTACTTTGTGAAACCCCTGCTGGAAGCATTCCAGTCCAACCTGAAGGTGAGAGCAAGCACCAGCCAGACATGCCCAGTCACTGCCAGTTTGTGCACACAGGGAGATAGCAATTATTTCAAAATAAGCATCCACCTGGGGAGTCCTACTGGACTAGCTTTAGTGCCTTAAGTTCACACCCTTCATCATGCTGGTTGTCTCCTTTATTTGAAGCATTAGGCTGCCCCACTTAGCAACTGCTAGGCCAAGTCCTTCTCCACTTCCAGTTACCCCAGCAGCCTGATGCTTCAAATGAAGGAGATCCCCAGCCCCCCTCAGAGGGTGCGTCAGACAACTTGCCACCCTAGGCACTACATCAGTGCTCTGCCTACCCTGCGTTTACACTTCCGTAACATAGGCAGAGCCAGGTTTGTACAATTTTTGATGAGGCCGATGGGGCAAAGCCCCCAGCAGAGGCATAAGGGGCAGAGCCTCCCCCATGCTGGGGACTTGTGGCGGGGCAGAGGGGGAAACCCCCATGTAGGCACAAAAATTGAAAATAAGGGCACAAGGGAAAGTCTGGTCCACACGTATTGGATAAAACCGTGGGACTAAGCCTGACTACAGCCCTGGCCTGGGTGGGTGGGTAAGTGACCCCGCCCCAGCCCTGGGTCTGATATAAAGATGTATAGGACCTAAAGGACTCCTTTAAAACAGCACCCACATTTCAAAGGGGACACCCCATGCACAGACAGGAGTGACTCCCTGCAACTTCCTGACTGACTCCCCTTTCAGGGCCACAGTCCAGCAAGTAAAGCAGTGTGCTCCTCCATAAATAGGCTGCCCTGGAAGGACCTCACACTGGGATCCCCCATCCTGAGGAACCAGCAGCCCTGTGGTAGGGATCTAGCTGAGACTTGTGGCATAGGGGGTCCATCCGTCCGCCCTCCCCCAAGCAAACTCTTCTGGGTGTCAATCCAAAGGGAACCCTACGATGCAGGGGGAGTTGCACCACGCCAGTGGGGACTCCTGACATGAAGGCGGGGCAGTGGGGGCATGCAATACATGGGTGGAACAATGTGGGGGATAATATAGGGAGACTGGATGAGTGGGGTGTGGGGGGGCAGGACCTGGGAGTGTGTGAAGACCAGGATACAGAGGAGACAAATGGGGTATGGAGGGAGGTAGGAAAACAGGGCAAGGGAGCAGCTCCTGGGACAGTTGGAGAGTGGGGAGAGTAGGAGGACATGGTGGGGTGGGGCAGACCCCAGGGGGTAGGTAGGACTGGGGAAAGGGACAGACCTCAGGGGATCAAGGGCATGGAAATTGGAAGGACTGCAGAAGTGGGGGGAGGGAAGCCGTGACCCTCCTGGACCCCTTGATGGAGCCCCCAGTCTGAAGCCCCTACCTCCCCCCCCAATCCTACCCTCCCAGCTGCCAATCCTGAGGCCCTTGGGTGATGGGTCCATCCTGCTTCCCAGACAAGCCACCGTGGCCTTTCAGCAGCCAGTAGGTGAGGGATCAGATGATCATGGTATGAAGCAGAGTGGGACCCAGAGGCCAGCCAGTGGCATGCTCCATCCCAGCCAGGTTTTAAAAGTGTATTGGGGGAGGGGGCAATGGCCCTTTTTGTCTCCAATGCCTATGGGGGCAGATAAGGTGGGATAGACGGGGCAGGATGCCAGGTAGAAGATGGGCTAGCTACACAGGAGGGAGATCAGGGGCAGGAAGGCTAGGATGGGGGCGGGGGCAGGATCCCAGTGGGGCAGGGGTATCTGGGGTTGGAGTAGGACACCAGGGATAGAGAGGAACTGGAGACTAGGACAGGAGGGGCAGGCTGGGGGTGCCACATACCTGCCACTGGGGGGGCCTCATTCTCTGGCTCATGCAGGGGGAGGCCACCAGGGGCTAAGCTGAGCCCTCCAGCTACATGGTCCCTGCCTCAGATGCTAATGTGCCCAGGGTACCACTGATGTGCATTAACAGTTTGTTAATATGCTTTGATCTAGTCCTCTTTGAAACCAGACTAAATCAAAGCACTTTAAGGAACCATTAATGGATACAGGATCAACACAGACAGCCCACACCGCAGCAGCTAGTGTGGGGCAGAGTATGCCCCGGTGTGCCATGAATCTGCCGCCCTAGGCAGCTGCCTTTTTTGCCTGTCCCTACTGCAGCCTCTGTCCCCATGCTCAGTACTGCTCATTGCAGAACACGTCTGCCTGCCCAGCTCAGTTGATCATTTTACGACCTTGCAGAATGAGGTGAGATTATGCTTATTTGCACATCTACAGCATCTGCTGATGAAGTTATCCCACTCTTCAAGAAAAATATTTAGCCCCAGCATTTAGCTTGATGACTTTCTGTTGAAGTGAACTCCACAGACTGCATGGAGAAGTATTTCCTCCAGTTCACATCTCCCTGTGTTCTCTCCCTCTAGCACTTCCAGTTAGCTGAGGTGACGGGGAATCATTTTGTCCACCTGAATGAGCCTGAAGTAGTGGCTGGGCTCATCAACATCTTCCTGAAAAGGGACCAGAGCTCCAAAGCCAGGCTGTAGCCTGGATTCCTGCATCAGGGCTTGGCTACCAGCTTTCCAGTGCAGACAGCAGCAGTGACAAAAGAGGACAAGGAGCTTAATAGCTTCGCATGCGAGATGAGACAGCACCGTTACCTGGCTGGGCCCTGAAGTTTTGCTCATTACATGATTTTCATCCCTCTCTTGAGCCCAGTGGCTTGGAATGGCAAAAGAACCTGTCTCAGCAAACAGGCACAGAGGACTCTCAAGGAATTGCTGTTCAAACAGCGACAGGGAGGAGTCCCACCTCATACCTCCACTTTACTCAGCAGCTTCTGGATTTAAGGCCCACTTCCCTGTTAAACCTGGTGCAGTTTCATCAGCAGGAAGCAAACCCCCTTGCTTCATTTTGGTGATGTGCTGCCTTGGAAGGGACTGGGAGGGGTAAGCCAGGCATTTCCCCACCACCCACAGCTTATAATAGATATGTTTATATATGCATGAGAAGTGAGTTCTTTGATACTGTATGACATTTCACCTCTCTTCACCCGGTACCTGCCTCCTATAACAATTCTGCATCTCTCATTTCATTGAGCATTTTAGCCAGGAGTGACATGAATGTATTCTGGCACCAGTGGGGGCACAGTGCAGGTTCTGCTCCCTCGCAGGTTACAGGAGACGCGGCATCCAAGGAGAGTACAGCATTTGAGCAAAAAGCCACAGTCTGGTATTAGGAGGGGAGTAGAAGGTAGCATTGCTTGAGGGAGACAGATAACCCTGTAGGAATACACAGAGCTTCACAGTTGGACCATGAACAGCAGCCATTGAGACACATTTTCTAGTGTCAGAGTGATCAGTTGGCTTGTAAAGGACACCAGAGGCAATCAAAAGAGGTCACACTCTTCCCATGCACTAAACAAGCAATAGCCTAGCTGCCATCACTGTAATAAAGGGGGCCCACTTACTCCAAAAGAAAGCTGGACTGTTAAAACAGATTCACCCTTATTTGAGAGAAAGGGAATGAGAGGGTTGTGGGGAGAACCATGGGCCTGCGGGGACTCCCTCCCCCAGCCAAAGCGCTACAGACAGGCCCCTGCAAGTACCACCCTTGCAGTCAGAAACACAGGACACTGACACTGCCTTCCTGTGAATGTACTGAAACAGAGGATAAGCCAGAGCAGCTCAGTGCCCTATAGGCAACAAGCCGGAGGCTCATGGTGGACCCTAGGGCTCCGCATCCCTGACAGCAGGGAGGGAAGCATGAACGCCTGCCCTGCAAGCACCAGCCCAACGCTCTGAAAAACTGCCACAGGGCACGGCCTCAAGGACACAGGAGCATTCTCCCCTCCTCCCACAGGGCCTCACTTCCCCTCCCTGGAGGGGGCGGGGAGGAGGGGCTCACGGCAGCAGGCAATACACTAGCTTGGCCTGGATTAGGGCAGAAGCTCTGCCCAGCACACTGCATAGTGTATCCCGCCCTGTTATCTACTCAACCAGGCATGTGGAGAGCTGCTAGCTGAGGGTTGACAAGGGCAATAAGGCGGCACATAGGAAACAAGGGAAGTTTATTTACAATTCACGTAGAGTGGACTTCTGCTGCCTCTGATTCAGCAGCAGCCCTCCTGCGGTTGTCCAGGAGTGGGGGTGGGTCCCATCCCTTGCTGGGGGATCTGGTTTAAGATGGGTGTCCAGAGGAGACAGTGCAGTAAGATAAAAGGTGAAGGCTGGTTACAGGAGGTACCCATCCCACTCAGCACAGGAGAGGCTGCACCCTGTGAACTGCACATGAGTCATGCTAATGAGAGTCTCTGTGCTGGGCTCGCTGCCACTAAAGGCATGTTCAGCAGATGAAGAGCTCCACCCAACCCTCCACTTGTAACCACCGGGGATTTCTTATTGAGGGCCCAGGCTACAGCAGAAGGAACAAATTGGTGTCACTGCACTTCCTAGAGGCCCCTCAGCGGGCTCTGTAAGCTTCTCAACGCACCCTCCCGTGGAAACATCCAAGGACGTGGCAGCGCCCAGAGTGGCTCAGTATGGCCGGAACTTGCGCTGGGCCCGCATTAGCGCAATCCTCTGCTTGTCCTCCTCAAACTTCTTCCTCAGCTGGGCTATGTCTGAAAGGACAAAGAAGGGGATTGGGTATGGCCATGTTACCAAGAGCAGCAGATTTACCTTGCTTGAGAGCTTTGTACCCTGGCGGCTCTCAAAAGCTCTTTACTTACTGGGAAGCAAGTTCAATCCCAGCACAAGCAGGCTCAATAGCCACTCCAGTTAAGTGGTGCAATTCCCATTGCATCAGTGCTGAATTTAGTGCTGCATATATAGGGACTCACTCATCTACCACTGTGCTGCAGTTCCATCTGGGGTTGAACATGACGCTGTTTACTTTTACACAGCTGCCTGTACGCAGCCAGTGAAAATGATATTCACTGGGAATTCAAGGGAAACAGAGAGAACACAAAGCAGCAAAGAGTCCTGTGGCACCTTATAGATTAACAGACGTATTGGAGCATGAGCTTTCGTGGGTGAATACCCACTTCATCCAATGCATGTAGTGGAAATTTGGAAAGGATACGGGTGCTAACAAATGTGTTCTTACAAAGACTGGCATGGAATCAAATTAATGAGGACAAGACAAGGATCTCATGATACCATTCAGATAACAACCCAAGCTCCCCACAGCACTCTGCTGGGTATTGCTTCTGCACTAACTCAGAAAGGGAAAACGCAACCATTTGAATCAACACAACTTCTCCACAAAGGTCTCCCATCCAAATACTGACCAGAACCAACCCCATTTAGCTTCCAAGATCTGACAGGATCGCAGCCTGAAGTGGTGTGGCTGGCTGTCCTGCAGCTGTGCCTGGAATTCACAAGAGCAGTGGTGGCCACTCTCACCTGTCACAGTGTTGGTGACAATCAACCTGGACTGGTGGGATGTTCAGACTGTGATGCTGGGGAACAAGGAGGTAGTCACCCCTGCCTACACAACTCACTTTCTCTCTTGGTCTCTCGATGCTGCCAGGCATAGAAGTTGAGCAGCTCCTTGCGTGCTCTTTTTCGCTTCTCCCTCTCCAGCACCCGCAAGCTGGCAGCCTCTATCCGGGGGAGTCCAGGCCTTCGGCCTTTCCGTGTCACCTTCACCCAACCCTCTTCATCCGGAATACCCTCCTCCTTCTCCGCTTTGGCTTCTTCCTAGGTGAGGAGGACGAGGGGAAAAAATGCAGCTTAGTCCAAACCTGTCATGAGCCAACTGGTTCCATTCCACAACAGCTTCCTGAGGCTGTCACCCAACAAACACCTCCCTCACACCCCAAGGGCGTGGAGAATCCCAGCACCTGCTGCTCTGCCATGCGAGAAGGCCCATGGCAGTGTTCTGAGGGAGCTGTAGAATTGTGATACAAAGTGGCTGAGGATGTGGGCATCCAAGAGCTGGAGTTTTTGTGGTAACTATACCACAGCTTGTGGGGAGGATAATGGAACCTGGTCAAACCTAGTGCCTGTGCCCTGCCTGCCAGCAACTGGGAGACAGCAACCCTGGGCCTAAACAGGAGGCCTTGCCCAGCCAGCCACCCCGATAAAGAGCGTGGACAAACTGACAGGATGTGAAACACTGGAAGACTCGGGCATTCCTGCTGCTGCGCAAAGAGCTGCTCTGTCCAACAGGAACAGGCCAGTCAGCAATGACAATCCCCAAGGACTTGCTAGGCGCAGAGAATCCCTTAAGAAAGCACATGCCTGGTTTATCTCATCAGCCCTTCCTACCTCTGCTATTTTCTTATCATAGGTTTGCATGAAGGTGTCCACTTCAGCCTTCAGCTCTGCTGGATCCACCACTGAAGCTGCATAACTAGCGATCCACTCTGAGACAAGGAGGGAAGAGGTCAGCAGCTGCCTCTGCAGTGAGCCTACTCCCAACAAGATACCTCAATGCAGCCCTGGACAGAACAACTCTAGGTACCAGAGAGGTGGTCAGTCTCCATGTCATCACTCCAGGGCCTGCTTGCTAAGATGGCCAGCAAGGGAGCCAGTGAGTGACAAATGTGGCCACAGTGGTTCATGGGACCCAGGCACCTTTCTCATCATGATCTGGGCTGATGCCTGCCAGCTCTTTTCCCACAGGCCAATGAACATCTGTGTGATGAGAATAGCAGATAGCCACTCACGTCTAGGGCTGGGGAGAAGCCAGTGTCAGAGCAGAGTAGCTCCATGCCCCGCTACACAAGCCAGCCAGGGCCCTAAACATTCAGAGTTCAAATTTAACATCCTCTGCTGTGAGGACCCAGCATCTCCTTAAAGTGCATCATATCCTTCTAAACCTAAAGCAAGGATGTCAGCATCAGCAGGAGGAGGTGCCAAACCACAGGAAATCCTGGCTCTACCATGGACTGTGCTCCCAGCTGGATAGTTCATTGTCAGTAAAGCACACTGTGATCTTTCAATGCATGGTGCCATAGGAATGAGGACTAGTCTCATTCTCAGTTATAAACAAGTCAAGGCCAACTCCCCCAAACCAGAGAAGATATTGAAAGACTATGGATAAGGGCCACACAACCACTTGAATGACCAAGGCACCATATAGGTCTGACAACTGCAACTCCCTTGTGGACCTCCCCACCCCTTCCAGAGCAGCTGGTTATGGAGCCTGTGATCAGGAACTAGGTCCTTCCACTAGTGTGAGAAGCTCCATGTGGGGTGAGTGAGGAATACAGGGAATGCAGAACAAAAGGAGAAGGGACAGGGGAAATGCTGGACAACTCCCAGCTCAACATGGGGCATGTGAGAATCACTGTTGAGGGGTGATTGACACACAACCTGGATGGCACTGTTATGGCGTGGGGTATAGCCAGGATGAGACACCTCTCTGATACACCCTCCCATCGACAAGTCTGGAGAGCACAAGGTGACTTACTGCGGATACCGGTTTTCACGGGGTGACTCTCTGAAGATATCACATGAGGGCCCTGCAGAGATAGGGACTTGGCTGCCTGTACCCCAGCCGGATTCTTAAAAACCACGTAAGCCACTCGGAATCCCTAGGGAAAAGGCAGTGCGTTGGTACAGTCAGTGACCAATCAGCTCCCTCAGAACGAGCAGTACCACAGAATGAGCGGCTTTATTAGAGAAATAAGGCTGCAGCCAGCACTGGGGTTGCCAGGAGAGAGTTAAAAAAATTGAAGAATCCCTCAGAAGGCCTCTTTCCCCACCAACACCTTAGGTTTCTTCCCGTCCTAGCCCCTATATGCCCCCTTTCCCTCTGCTCTTCTCAGAGTCTCCCTGAGCTTTACCGGAACTGTCTTGAGATTGAAGAATTTGGACTTGGGTGCCTCTGGTTTCTCTCGTGGCCCCGGTTTCTCACACACGTTCACAGACTGGACAGACGAGCAGCAGGAAAACAGCCTGGACAGACATGCCTTAATACAAAGGAGAGAGAGAAAAGTGACCAGGGCTCACCTGTGTGCCCTTCCCTTGGGAGATGGGAGCTACAGTCTGCTGTAGACACCCCATTTCCCCCCTACTTCCAAAGATTCCACACTGCAGCCATCACCATCCTCCCAGCTGAGAATGCTTTATAACCCTCTCTCTGTACTCATCTGCAGCCGTCAATGCTGAGTGACAAGGAAGCCCTCTGCCATTCCCCTCACATGCAGAGTTTGACGCCTCACAATGCTTCCTGCAACTGGTGGATCAAGGAGCAAGACACCCTCGCCTGGGTCCCCCATCTGGTAGCGTACCTACCACGAGGGAGCCAGATCTAGGCTCTCAGCCCACAGGGGAGCGTCTACACTCAAGTTTTGTACCTGTTTTCAAATAGTGGTGCAACTGCTCTGGGATAAATTATAGTGAGCACAGGGCGCACGTGTTTTCATCACTGTTAGGAAACATCTGCTCCCAGCAGATTTTCAGAACACAGTGCCAAGAACGCCTGAGCTGCGTCTGCATCAGCTTCTACTTCTGTGTAGCTGCATCATGGCCTAAAAACATGCACAAACTTTTGAAGCAAAGACACATTTTAGGAGTGAGATTGGAATGAAGATCAAACCCAGGTCCTATGAAGCTCTTTGGTCAGTGAGATGGTCTATCAGTTGTACCTTTAAAAGCAATGATATCCTACAACTCTGGGCTAACTATAACTCTGGGCTAACTGAACAAACTTACACCAGTTTCCTTGTGGAACTGGTGTAACAGAGTCCCTAGACTTCTGCCTTGTAGGATCAATAAGCTCCAGAAGCACTGCAGCTCCCTTGAGGTTAAGGAGGTTGCATGGGCAAATCTGTGGCAACTCCCCATGGTTACTGGATATGTCACAAGATGGGAGGAGCACCAGGCAAATTTACCTTTCCTACAGGCAAGAAGGAAGACATGGGCTTCAGTGATCCCCCTGTAACTTGTAACAAGGACAAAGGGTGATTTTACAAAAACTTGTTAGTCAGTCAAGGTGAACTTTTGGCTCCACGCTATGGTTGTCTTTGACTAGCTAAAGTGGGTTTAAAGGTATTATACTGCACCTACACTAGATCCCAAGTGGCATTTCAAGTGGGGTTAGCTAACAAACAAAACACATTTTTCCTTATTCTAGACAAAGCCTCAGAGGGAAGCATGGCCTTTGTTAAGTCATCATCACCCTCTCCCTGCACCACTGTTTAGTCCGTGCAGCTCTCCCATACAAGTACTAACATACAGTAACTCCTCACTTAACTTTGTAGTTACGTTCCTGAAAAATGCTACTTTAAGCGAAATGATGTTAAGCGAATCCAATTTCCCCATAAGAATTAATGTAAAGGGGGGGAGGGGTGTCAGGTTCCAGTGAAATAAATAAATATATATACACACACACACACAGAGTATAAGTATTAAACAAACAATTTAATACTGTACACAGCAATAATGATTGTGAAACGTGGTTGAGGTCAAGTCAGAGAGTGGAAAAGGGTGGGATATTTCCCAGGGAATGCCTTACTGCTAAATGATGAACTAGCACTTGGCTGAGCCCTCAAGGGTTAACACATTGTTGTTAATGTAGCCCCTCTACAAGGCAGCACAAATGGAGGGAGGAGATACAATAAATGCACAGCAGTGGCTGCAAATATTCCTTGCGGAAACTGAACCCACGCTATTCTACTGGAGCACACCACTCCCTCCACTTTCCAAAGTGTCGGGGGGGGGGGGGGTAGTGTGAGAAAGACAGAGACATACATGGTGTGTGTGTGAGAGAGAGAGAGAGAGAGAGACAGACATGCCACTGCCCCTTTAAGTACACTGCCTTTTTAAGTAGATCAGCAAGTTGAGACAGCAGCTGCTGCCAGCAAGCTCCCTCCGTCCCAAGCCCTGTCGTGTCGTTCCCCCCACCCCCCCACCCCGCTCTGTGGAGATGGGGTACAGGAGTGGGGGGCAGGGCTAGGGGGACACCCTGACATTAACACCCCTCTTCCCCCCGCCCCACACAGTGGGCAGGAAGCTCCCAGGAGCAGCTCCAAGGCAGAGGGCAGGAGCAGCACACGGCAGTGGGGGGAGGGACAGCTGAAGTGCCCGGCAATCAATAGCCTGCTGGGCGGCTGCGCACAGAGAACTTAGGGGAGTGGGGAGCTGATAGGGAGGCTGCCTGCCTGCATGCCCACCCTGGTTACAAGCCCCTACCAGCTAGCTCCAATGGGCTGCTCTTCCTGCAACCAGTGGACAAAGCAAGTGGCTGCTAAACATTATAAGGGAGCACTGCACAACTTTAAATGAGCATGTTCCCTAATTGATCAGCGACGTAACAATGAAACAACTTTAACCAGGGCAATGTTAAGTGAGGAGTTACTGTACTTGTTACAGCATCACTCTCTGCTCTTCTGGTTATGCTCCAGCTCCCAGTAAAAAGACCACATTCACATATTTCTTTCATAACTTCTTCCAGCCCAACAACTAGGTTACCAATCCTCCAGGATTGTCCTGGAGTTTCCAGGAATGAAAGATTATGTCATGTGATGAAATCTCCAGGAATTTGTCCAAGCAAAGTTGGCAACCCTACCAACAACTCACCTTTGTGCAATATGGGGGGATATTAAGGACAAAGAGAGTACGGTTTGGAGGGTGGGTAGTATCGGTGCCTTCTCGGACTTTGTGTTCCTTCACATACAGGTAGTGAGGCGACTGTTGCTTCTCAGAAAGCTTAACTGGAATGGCTAAAAGGGACAATTTTTAAAGAGATGTATCAATTTACAGCAACTGATTTCAGCAAAGCATCAAGTTCCAAAAAACATTTTAGGAGGAAACACCATGAGTTGCTGACTTCATTGCCTAATCACGTTCTATCTGGCTCCCACAAATAAATCTCCGGATCTCAACACCCACCAGTCCTGACAACTCAGGAAAGTGTGTCAAGGTGCAAAGTGCTTTACTCAGCCAGGAATCCTAGAAATCCATTTGTCATGGAAAAACATGGAATTTGCATTTTTACAGAGACTCTTTAAATTTTACATTCTGTGAAAATACAAAAACATTAACTAACCTTTACTGAAAATACCAGTATCACTTATTCCACAGGTTCTCAAACTGAGGGTGAGTGGGTAAATGGAATGTATTCTGGAGGGGAGGAGAGCATGGAAAGCTGTTGGCGGCAGCGCTGCCTTCAGAGCTGGGTGCTTGGCCAGCAGCCACCACTCTCCAGCCACCCAGCTCCGAAGGCAGAGTAGAGAGCAGCAGCTGCTGGCCTGGCACCCAGCTCTGAAGGCAGCACCACTGCCAGCAGCAGCACAGAAGTAAAGTTGGCTGGGTATGGTATTGCCTTCAGAGCTGGATAGCCAGACAGCAAGTCTATTAATTTTGTTATAATAACTAATAGGTTTCAAGCTTGTTTAAAAATTGTAAATATATCAGCAAAACATTGTGTTCAACTGATACCTGTACATAATGTGGCTAGGGAAAATTAAGTTCAGCATTTCATGTTCATCATGGGGAAAAAAACATGGACTTTTATGTAAAAAGCGACAAAGAGTCCTGTGGCACCTTATACACTAACAGACATATTGGAGCATGCACTTTCGTGGCTCCAATACATCTGTTAGTCTATAAGGTGCCACAGGACTCTGTCGCTTTTTACAGATCCAGACTAACACGGCTCCCCACTCTGATACTTGATGGACTTTAATGGGTTTTTTTAACCAAGATTTTGGGGGAGGTGGGGGAAGGGGTTGGTGTCATCACAGAAAACTGGGATCCCTGCTCATGCCACAGGCGCTGCTGGACGTGCTGCGGCGCAGGCCAGGGAAGGTGCCGCGGGATCGGGGCCCTGCACGCAGGCGATGCACCACGCGCTCGGCTCGGGGCAGGACAGCAGCGCGCGGCGCAACCAGCGCCCGACCCAGCCAGCGGCAACGGGCGCGTGTTAGAACCGGGGCCCAGGGGGCGCGCGAGGGGGGGGGGGGGACTGGGCTTGATCAGCCCCTGTGGCTACGCTGGGGGCGGGGGGACCCCGGGATTTCAGTCTAGAGGTTCCCCCCCCTTTAAACCCGTGCCCCGTCCACGCCGCAGGCCCCTCCCCCAGCTGGTTACCTGTGTAGCCCGCCGGTGCCCCGGCCCCCGCGGTAGCCACACGCTTCCTCCTGCCGGCCGCCATCTTAGTTTCCCGGTCGGTGACGTCGGCTCAGCAGCCGAGGCGCGCAGGGGCCGCCGGGAGCTGTAGTTCCTTCGCGGCGTCCCCTTGGCGCCGGGGGAGCTGGCGTGACGCAGTGACTGGGTAGGGGGCGGGGCTTCCGGAGGAGGGCGAGGTTCCGCGCGCAGCCCGGGCGCTGCTGACACAGGCGCTGCCCTCTCGCAGGGAGGCCTCTGCCAGCGCCGGACGGGGTGGAGTCAGAGCGTGCACCGGGGGGGGGTGTAAATACAGGGCCCTCACCCCCTACTTCCTAGAGGCCTGGCAGTGGCTACCGTGCTGCTGACTGTGCCCTAGAGGGGGCTGTGGAGAGGCTCCTGCCCCACAACCAGGGCCGGCTCCAGGCACCAGCATCCCAAGCAGGTGCTTGGGGCGGCAATCTGCAAGGGGCAGCAGTCCGGGTGTTTTTGCCCCCAAGCAGCACGCCAACTTGCCGCTGGACGGCGGGGGCAGTCCGTGTGCCGTTAGGCTGGCACGCATGTTTCCACGGCAGCGGCGGCAATTCAGCGGCAGCTTCTACGTTCAGCTGTGCGCGGCGGCACAGCTTCTGTCTTCCAGCTGAAGACAGAAGCTGCCACCGAATTGCCGCCGCCCCAGAAACGCGTGTGCCGCCCTAACGGCGCAGGGACTGCCCCAGCCATCAGGCAATTCAGCACACTGCTTGGGGGCAAAAACAGTAGAGCTGGCCCTGCCCACACCACCTCATCCACCCTGTTCCAGTGATTGCATTGGCATGGCCCTTTCCCTAATTAGAGCAATTTCCATTCTAGGGCAATTTCATCAGGGGATTTTGCTACTTCGGTGAACGCTGCTGAGCCCCACAACAATCCTGCCATAGCCAAGTATTATCACTGCTTTACAGATGGGGAAATTAAGGCAGAAGGTTAATCACTGTGGCCAAACTTGCATAGGAAAGCTGTGACAGTTTGGAAGACACTAGAGCTCTAGGTGTGGGCAGCACAGCATGCTCCCTCCCTTCTGTTTCTAAGATGTTAGTTTTATTTAAAAAAACAAAATTCTCATTGGTGAAAGGAGGTAAATGTAAAGCCCTGGAGTCTGAAAGCACCTCTCTATACCCAGAACAGGTGCAGCACAGCCACACATAACACAAGTTCTTTCCAAATCACTCCTCCTCTGTCTTCCCCACTACTATCCAATTCCCACAGTGAAATGCAGTGAAGGGTGAGAGAAATTGTATCTCTGTTACCTATCTTTGCTGACAGTTGTGATAGGGTGGGCCACTGGAAACTGAACTTGAACCACCATCTAATTTCACACAAACCACTGATTTTAAGTCTCTGTCAGTGGAAGATACAAAATCACTAAGGTGGCAGAATGCTTAAAGACGATAAAAAAGATGGAATCCTATGAAATGAGCAGCTGAATCTAAGGCTCTGCCCCATTCCCTCACTCTAACATGAGAATCCCAGCTCCCATGGAACAAATTGTTTTCTTTAAGAGACAGATTTTTTGCAACTGAGTCAAAACTCTCTCTCAACCATTTTAACTTCTGCTCACCACAGATATGAGAGCTCTTTGGAGAGGTAGGGATGAGCTGTGATAGGAAGTCTAAAGCAGTTGGGTAGATTCTCTAAATTAGCAAGATTAACAGAATAGGCTGATCCAGTAAGGATGGCAAGATTTGGTTTATTTAAATTATGAATAAAAATGGATATGGATAAATGATTGAACACTTTGTAGATATCATGAGAAAGGTGACCTTCATTAGATTTAAAGTCTCAGAAATGACCAAGGTCAAGATCCCCCACTGCTACACCATTACAGGTAACACATGACAAATGCACTTTTTTTTGGGTAACTTACTAATTATATTAGAATTCTACAAATAAGGTCTGTTAGTAGAACTCACCTTTGACCCAGGCTCTCCATTACAGTATATGTATAATCCAAACATTCTCAATGGTCACACTTGAGCTCCTGGGCTGTGGGGAAATAAAAGTGTGCCATGGCCTTCTAAATAAATGTCCATGTCAGTTAAATTATCCCAGGTTTGACCTATGATCACAATGTTAATAATGTGACCATCTCTTCCTTAAACAAATACCATTAATGCATGTGTCTACATTCACATCATCCTAACGGTAAAGGAACTTCCTATGCCAAAAATATGGAGATTAGTGACCCACCTAGACCTGTATCCTTTCTCCAGCTGTGGCTGAGGCTTAGTGTATAAAATCAGAAAGCTCCTTGTTAACTGCATAATAATCTACTATGCAGAACATTTTTAGACAGACACCAGAACGCACCATGCCTTTCTGCCTTTGGAACTAACTGTGGATCAACAGGACAACAGTCCTCTAAAAGGATTAGTGTTACTGCAGGTTTGTCTCCATGGAGCAGTACTTACAGTAGTGACAAACCCTTTCAGAGCCTTAAGACTGCATTTTTATCAGGAAGATAAACTTTGAAAGCTTGTCATCATCTAGGTTCTGTTTACATGCTTGCTAAGTGGTCAGTGGCCATTCTAGGGCTTGTTGCTCCACACAGTCCTGATAGTCTTAGCCAGGCTGAAGACCACCATGTTTATTGTCAAATGGGAAAAGGAAGGTAAGCATCCACGTAAAGAGGCTTTGCAATGCAGACAACTCAAGTCTCCTGTCCTAAGGAGGCCATGATGGGCTGGGTAAATACACCACCACAGAGCATTTGGATGTTTAAAAATAAGGATGCAGCACAGGAATTCTTGTGGTTATCATCAAACACACACACTCCACCACTTGGAAGGTCAGTGGCCTTATAGATATTTCATCTGTCATGATAGAAATATTATTACTGGGAGGAAGGACAGACAAGATTTTCTGAGGCAGGCAGGAGAGTTGTGCTACTGTGTAAGGTTCCCAGGTTCTTGTTGCCTTATTTATATTGCAGTAGCACTGAAAGACCTTACTCAGGTTCAGGGCCCATTGGGCTCGGTGCTGTCCCTGCTCCAAAAAGATTACCGTGTAAATGAACACTGGAACATATTTTCCCCTCCACTGTTACAAGTGTTGTAGACCTTCATGAAGTGAGAATTGCCAAAAGGCTCAGACAATGCATAGTTAGGATCTACTCTTTAATTAAATGTTTGTTGTGAGCTTAGTGCTCCTGAAAGATACCTAAAAGACCTGTAAACTGAATGCCTCTCTCAGAACAGGTATGGAGAAGACAGCAGCAATGCAAACTTCTCCACATCATCTCACCAATATATTTCAACCCTGAGGGTTGTTCAGTCTCAAAGCTCCATTCATTCTTTTGCCTTCAAGCTGCCAATAATGTGGACTGACAGTGTCCATTTTGATAGTGTGGATACCTAGCTACTAAAAATTAGACCAAGACTACCAATCTCATTTCACATCATAGGACAGCAGCCAGCTATCAGCGGGTAATAATTCTGATGACATAGTGAGCTGGGCTGAACTTCAGCACCAAAGCTGTAAGGCTTTGTCATATTAGTCCCAATTGCCTGAGCTGAGCCAGGCATGCACTCTCCTCCCACTGCCCCACCTTGTGCTTAACTATGTATGGCATTCACTGAACCAACACTACTGATTTGAGACTTCCCAACTTCTTTCTACCAGTGAAGCAGCAGGCTTGATTCAAAGTTCAACTGACCTGGCCTCTGTCAATTTCCTCAGTGTCTTAAGAAGTTTAGAATCCAATCTCTGTATAACAAACATTTATTCTGAAACAGATAATACATAGTCTTCTCCAACCCCTAACACTCCCTTCTCCCACCCCCTTTTATTAAAACACAGATGTCTGATGGGTGATCTAAAAGAGGAACAATTGGTGTCTCAAACCCTTCCCCCATACACTTGCAGTTCATAAGAAAAATCCCCGATAACTGCAGTTATTTTCCAGATTCAATGAGTACTCAGAAAAGCAAGTTCTGTTGAGTCCTCAGTTCTTTCCATGACTACGAGTGAAATGGCATGAGAGAGGAATGGTTTGTAGCCGCCGGACAGAACAAAGAGTTTGCACAAGAGTGCAAAAGAAACATAGGGTCCACCAAGAAATGGAGTCTGAATCTACAATGGTACTGGACAGAGTTCACTAAAGAATATCAGCAGTGCTGACCAGAATTGGTTAGTTTCATAGCTGGAAGGATCAAGTTCAAACTTCAGCCAGATTTTGGGGTGGTTTTCATTTCCCTCTTCTCATAATACAATTGAAACTAATAGAGTTAGAGCTACCTGGATTTCCCAATTTTCACTGGGTTAATGCTATGCTAACAGTGGGAGTACAGCAAGTCCCACCTAGTGGCCAATGGCTCATCATAGACAAACAATCCCTCCTTGGAAGGTACATTCTTGTGGCTCTACCTGGGGCTTGCTTGGTTTCCATGCTCTCCTCTCTGCTGTATACCTTACACTGGTTTCCCAACGGCCAACCCTCTGAGGCCATGAAGTGCCTCCACCATCCTTCCAGCCCATGTACATGAGCAACTGTTCTGTATAGCGGCCAAGCATAGCTCACGTGGAGCCCTTTTACAATTGATACTCCTTCAAAGCAGGTGGACAAGAGGATTATTTCCTACATATTAGTACATGACTTACTTCCCAACCCACTCCTCTCCATAAAATTGGACTGGAGATGCTAGAAGGACTTCCCAGTCCCAACCCCACCCAATAAAAAAGCTCATGTCCCTACATGGACAGCAGGGGTTGGGAGAACGTGATATGACTCAACCTAATTAGAAGGAAAACACTCGATTTCTAGTGTTTCTGGTCAAAAGCCCTGCTCTCACATGAAGTTAGTCCAGAAAGAAGAAGGAAAAGGCAGATCACCCTGGGGTACCCTAAGGAGCAGATATATTCACGTTACACAGAAGCCTGGGCTATTTTCTACCCCTCAGTGCGTTACTGAATGCTGAACTTCACCAGGACAATAGCAGAGGCTTAACTGTGACAGCAGATTAGATGCGGTATGTCTGCACTTGTGCATACATCCTCCCCACAGCCCAAACTCTTCCATCAGCTGATAAACAGGGGAGCTGGATTCTTCTCAGAGCCTCCAAGTGTCACAGCTGCTGATCAGCAAAGCATCTAACAGCCAGGCAGAAGTTGTATCCTACCAGGTGCACATGAGATAAAACTGTCAAAACGCTGCTTGCTTCTGAGCATCACACCTGGCTCCACCCCAAATGCAGCAGCTTTAAAAATTAAATCTGGTATCAAGCGACAATAACAGAGGGGCTTCACCTTTCGGTCAGAGGTTGTTAGCCAGAGGACAAGATGTGCTGTTTATCATTCCCCTTCCCTCAAAGTCTCTAGGGTGCACTTTTAATAGCTGACCACAAGGGGGTGTGGAGCAAATGAGGGAGTTACATGAGTCTATGCTTGGTAATATATCTCATTGGCAGAAGGGGGAGGTTATTCTCTTGGAAAAATGTGGAAGAAAACTCCAACTATGAAAACAGAAAATACACACATGAGAGGGAACACTACTGTACAGGAAGGTAGCGATCATAGAAAACAAAAAACACAAGGTGGGCAAACACAGTAACACCTGCGCTCCCACGTGATTCTCCCCATTCCAAGCCTTCAGCAAGTTTTCCAGTCCACTGCTCGCCTCCACTCTTCTCAGAGTTTGATTTTGAATTCTGTGGGCTGCACAGAAACAGAGGCCGCCGAGGATTTGAAGAGCGCCTTCAAAATGGTGTCAGGGTCCACCTCAGCTGGCGGATTTGAGGAGGCACCTGCACTCGACCGCCGTGGTTCTACTTCCTTCTTCACAGAGGGGGTGTCGCTTAATCGACTGCATGATGAAAAACAGACACAATAGTTAATCTCACATTACAATAAGACTAGGGCAGCCTCAGACACCACTGTTCCCCCTCCAAGACATTGGGTGTGTGGCTTCAGATATGCTTTCAGCCATGGAAGGGTTCCTGGTCCCAGCCTCTCATTCCTGAGCTAGCAGGGGCTAGGGATGCTATGGAAACAGACTGCAGCACACTCAACTCAGGTGCATGCGAAGGGAACGCATTGCATTGCTCAGGAGCAATCCTGCAGCCAGTCAGGCTAGCACTGATGGGCTGTGGAAGGAGTCTCATCTTGTTTTCCTTGAGTGGAAAGGCAGCAGCTGCAATCCAGCGCTAGGTGCAGCTGAAGGGGTGTAGGTGAGAAAGGGCTACAGAGGATTTTCTTGTGAGAAGAATTTACCATAGAAAAATTTTCCTCCTGCACCTCACCTCAAAAAGTCCTCCCCAAAACAGAACCTGCAAATTCTTTTGGCTCTTCCACCCTGAGCACTTACAGCAAGATTGGCTGATCTGATGTGATGACGTTCCCGTTCATGTGAAGGTTGCACTTCATTGGCTGCCCTAAAAAAACCCAAAACCAAATTTCATATCCCCAACAAGGCAAGACCCCAGAAGCATTACACTGACGTGCAGACAGAGGTGAGCGGATGCAGCCCCACACATTGGGGAATTGTGGGGAGCCATTAGAGACAGCAGCTTCACTCTTGAGTCATGGCAAAGTCAGAGCACTTGCAAGCAGCAGCAGACCTACCGTAAGAGCTTAATGCAATTACAACACTAGCACCATCATAACAGCTGGCCGAGCAATTACAGAGTAGGCTGTAATGGTTTAGCAAAGATGCAGGAGAATCTCCGGTTCTGAGCTGCTTGCACCTTAAGTGACTTTGCTCGCTAGGATAAAGTTACAAGAGCCATCAATCCTCAAGTTCAAGGGCAAAGAGCAAGTGAATAACCATCTAGAGTCAGCAATGAATTTCTATCTACAATAATATATCGGTAAATTGTATTAGCTGAATCACTATACTATACAAAATCCATACAGAGACTGATATTCATTTTTGCAACCCCCTGATTTCAGAAATGCTTTGGATGTGCCTTGAGGCCTTTGCAAAAAACAGGGGTTCGTCATACTGCCCAAGCAGGGACACTATGCCTTCCTGTGAAGTGTCCAGCATTGGCTGGGATCAGAGACAGGCTACTGGATTAGATGCACCAATAGTTTTATCTGGTGGGGAGAATTTTGTGTTTTTAACTTCAGCGGAAGCCAGATGCAACCTCTGAGCTAGACCGCTCCCCTAGGGGAATAGATTTTGAAAACAACACTGATGGACAGTGGAGATACTCAACTACCTACATAAAACCTGTAGCATTGAACCCCAACCCCCTTTATCCAGCTCTCAGTAGCATTCCCTGACACACTCCCTCCTTGAGCAGCACAAGACTCTGAATTACCTTCTGAAATCTGCACCGAGCTGGAAAGCCTTTGATTGATTCATGCACGCGACCAACTCCAGCCTCAAACTTACCATCTAAGCATCTGTTGTTGTATTTCTTATATGCTGTGATGGCATCTTCCTTCTTCACAAAGACCACTTCAGCCACTCCAGGGTGCACGAGACGGGCTCGCTTTAGAGCGCCACACACACAGAACAGCTCCTGAGGACAGACAGCAGGTCAAGGCTGTGCTTGCTGTCAGTGCCACATTAGAGTTACTGCTTTGATCTGACGGTCTTACCATGGTGGGCCAGGCTCAGAAAGAGGACCCCCACATCCACAGCTGAGTAGTTCAAGACACTGGGAGTGAAATAGCTAGCAGTTTAGAGATACCTACTGTGGTATAAGTCAGTGGTGGGCAACACTGCGGCCCATCAGGGTAATGTGACTGTGGGCCGCAAGACATTTTGCTGACATTGTCCGTCCACAGGCATGGCCCCCTGCAGCTCCCAGTGGCTGCGGTTCGTCATTCCTGGCCAATGGGAGCTGCAGGAAGCAGCGGGCCGCCGGGATGTGCTGGCTGCCGCTTCCTGCAGCTTCCATTGGCCGGGGATGGCAAAAGTGACCACTGGGAGCTGCGGGGGGGGGCCGTGCCTGCAGATGGTCAATGGCAGGAAAATGTCTCGGGGCCGGTAATCAGATTACCCTGATGGGCTGCAGGTTGCCCACCACTAGTATAAGTACTTGGTGTCTGATAGATTGATTACTAACACTACTGCAGGATGAAGCGTTCAAGGTTACTTCAGTCATAGCATAGGAAATAACTGAAAGAATTCATAGCATAGGAAATAACTGGAGTTAAACCCAGTAACCCTTCTCTGTCTAACTGAAAGAGAGAGGAAGGTTTTTCCAAAGTGGGATTAAAAGGATTTCCATGTTTTTCATTTCTCAAAGGAACACAAATTAGAATTCTAATCAGCTGGGGGCCTATGTTTAGTGCTCAGGGGCTGGGAGCACAAGGGAGGCTTACTATGAGCAAGTGCTGTGGAGGTTTTGGGTGTGGAGGGTGGGCAGTAGAAGGGTGAGAACAATGCCATGTATCCCTTGAAATCAACTCCTCCAGCCAACTAGACATGGTCTCAATGCACCCTAAAAGGGATTTTTCTTCAGCATAAAGGTTAAGAAGTGGACGGTAGGGAACTCTCAGAACTCTTCCCAAAAAAAACAAAAAAAACCCAAACAAATGCCAACCCCTGCACTAACACAAAATGTGGCTAGTGCAATCAAATCTATGGAGAGGGGCATGAGGGAAATTCTAGCCACACAGAACCCAGCAATAAATGGCACTCACAACAATGTCTTCCTCTGTGACTCTGGGGTGCAGATTGTTCACAGTCATCTTTGTGCCTTCCAAAGGGCTGAACACCGGCTGCCAACACAAAGAAGAGCATATCATATGCAGAAGGACAGAGTAAAAGACATCAGAGAAGACATCATGGCAGAGAAAGCATGAATAAACTGATGCAAATAGGGCCTTAGGGAAGGCAAATGGGAGAAGGGAGAGGGAAAAACAATAGTACTGAGAAGCTAAGACAGTACTAAGCTCCCTCAAACCTAGCTTTACAGATAAAGCCCATCTTTCCTGCTGATAGGTCTCTGAAGTTATTTTTCCATCTCAACCCCAAGTGTGACCATTAGTTTAGCCCTGCACATGTAAACAGTCAGTTAAATCTCAAATCCCATTGGTCCCTGAAATCACCACTGGTGTCGAAGTAACCACCCATTTCTTATCTTTTATCCTAGCAACATGGATTCTGCCAGGACTTCTGGGGGACAGAAAATTCAACAAAAACATCAAGATGGGAAGCCCAAACGTTCCCCCTTCTTACTGTTTAGCAATAAATGAGGATTCATAGACAGATTCAGCTTTAAAATGCCTGGAAGTGGGTTCTAGTCACCTAGATTGGCTTGACCCTCTAAGCAACAAATCCCATGTTGAGGGTGTGGGAGGGAGATGTGGAAGCGAGCTCTCCATCCAGCCCATCTAGACAGATTTTAGAGGTGTGGAGGGTCTCCACTAGAAGGCAGACCCCTTATCTTGTACTCACCTCAACAGGTGCTGGTTCTTTTGGTGGTTCCTCCTTGGTCACCAAGGTCCGGGACATGTTTGTCAGGGCCTTTGTCCGAATGGGAGAGAGAGGTGCTGGGGGGGCTGTATAGGTGTCATTCTGGACCACTTTGGTGAGGGGGACGGTCTTGGAAAGAGAGAACTTATTGCCACTCAGCCCAGCCTAAACAAAGGGTGAATAACAGCATCCTTGAAAGACGTAACCTTCTCAAGCAGAAACCCCCTTTCAAGCAGCAATTGCCAGGGAGAATTACCAACACACACTGAGGTGCTGTCACACCCTCCCAGTCTGTTGACTTTATGAGCTACTGGAGACTCTCAGCAGCTCCACCCCTGGCTGGGGAAATCAGCTAAAGCACTTAGGGATGCATTTACCCCTAAACACAGTCATCACTGCTCCTTGCAGACAAGCACTGTTAAAAGGTACTTGTTTTCACATTGCAGTAGTAAAGCTCAGTTAAGAAGGAATTTCATTTTGCATCATTCATTCTGAAGATCCCAAAGCACTTTTCAAACTGCCTGCAGAGATCACTCATCCATTAAGATTCATCTATCTATCTATGGGCTAGAATGCAGTGGCCATTCTTCTCCAGAAACACTAACCTAATATCACAGGAAGAGATGTGAAGAATAACATCTCCAACTGGGGGCTGCTTGGGGAGTTTTAGATCAGCAGAATATAATGATTATGCTTGAAATGTGGTCAGTATATTGGAACTAACATCTCTACTCTTGCAAAAAAACATCCAGGAATTTTTAATGACCTCAAGTGGTCAGCAGCTCGGTTTTAAATCTTAGTCAGATGCTGGCAACTCCAGGAGTTAAGTGGCACTGATTCAGCACTGACTTAGATGGACCAAACCAGACTGTGGGTGCCAGGACAGCCACATCTATTTGCCTGCTTTTCCACTCTCCCCCAGATGGTTGGTGCCTGCGGATAGGCAGCCAGCTGCAATTTTGCAATGCAAGAGGATCTCTCTCTCTAGTTGTCCAGTCTGGGATCAGTGGGACCAGCAAGTTTCCACTATTCGCATGCTCAGGCAACGATGAGCCAGGTTCAAGGAACTATTCCCCACAAGAGGAAGACAGCCAAAAGCCAACATGCAGGAATCTCCTACCAGCGACGGTAAACAGTCATTCTGGCTGCAAAAGGCTTGTAACAACGTATGGAGGCCAAAGGGGACTCCTCTGACCTGCAAGGTAAAGCTGGAAGCACAGGCATGAAGGAAAGGGAGGGGCTGAGGGCAAACACATTCCAAGGGGATCTTTTACATACTTTAAAAGAACATAAGCCCTGTAAAGCTGCAGCCTGCGTGTCCACCCAAGGTGAGCATGGTGTGGTGGGGACTGTTGAGACACTCCCTTACCGCGTTGTGCAGGAAGCTGTTTGTGGTGGTGATTTTCATCTGTTTGCTAGGAAGGGGAGATACGCTTTCATCATCATCTTCCATGTCATACAGGCCCTAAAGACAAACAGCAAGCAAACAATAGTCTCACAAGGGCGTGGTTTTACTTTAGATGGCACCATGCCCATCACCTTCCCCTCCCCAACTCCAACCGCCTGAGGAACAGACCTGCTCACTGTCAGAGAGATGGGGTACGTCTACACTACGGGACTATTCCGAATTTGCATAAACCGGTTTTGTAAAACAGATTTTATAAAATCGAGTGCGCGCGGCCACACTAAACACATTAAATCGGTGGTGTGCGTCCATGGTCCGAGGCTAGCGTCGATTTCTGGAGCGTTGCACTGTGGGTAGCTATTCCCTAGCTATCCCATAGTTCCCGCAGCCTCCCCCGCCCCTTGGAACTTCCGGGTTGAGATCCCAGTGCCTGATGGGGCAAAAATCATTGTCGCGGGTGGTTCTGGGTAAATGTCGTCAGTCACTCCTTCGTCTGGGAAAGCAACGGCAGACAAGCATTTCGCGCCTTTTTCCCCTGGATTGCCCTGGCAGATGCCATAGCATGGCAATCATGGAGCTTTTTTTGCCGTTTGTGACTCTCACCGTATGTGTACTAGATGCCGCTCACAGAGGCGATTCAGCAGCGCTACACAGAAGCATGCTTTTGCTTTTGCATGACAGCAGAGATGGTTACTAGCCATATTGCACCATCCAAACCCTTCCATAAATTGGAACTGAGGATGATCATGGCTACCAGTCCTTTTGTACCATTTGCTGCTAGTGCCCCTGGTCAATCAGCCAGGGGCGCCAAAGCCAAGAGTGGTTACTAGCCATATTGTACCTTCCATCGTTTTGTACCATTGGCTGCTGTCATAAGTGCCCCTGGCCGATCAGCCAGGGGCGCAAAAGCAAAAATTGGGAATGACTCCCTGAGTCAATCCCTCCTTTTTGGTATAAAAAAATAGAATCAGTGCTGCCTAATATAGGCAAGTGTGCTAGAGAACCACCTGCTCTGTGTCAGAGCCCGCAGAAATTATCTGTATGCTATTCACAGGGGGTGCTCCTGTAACAACCCCACCTGTTGATTCCGTTCTTCCCCAGCCTTTCTTGGCTACCGTAGCATTGTCCCCCCACTTGTGTGATGAATTAATAAAGAATGCAGGAATAAGACACACTGACTTGTTAGTGAGAAATGAGTGGAAGGCAGCCTCCAGCTGCTATGATAGTCCAGACAGGACATTAAGCAGTGTGTAGGAGAGAAGCCCAGCATCCCACTGCTAGTCCAGGGGCAACTGAATCTTTTCTTTACACATGAAGGGTGGGGGCTGATGGAGCTCAGCCCCCTGTTGCTATGATGAGGATGGTTACCAGCCATATTGCACCATCCATCCACCAGAAAAAATTAGGGCCAATAGGCTGATGACGAGGACGGTTACCAGTCCTTTTGTACCATCAGCTGAGGCTGATGATGAGGATGGATTTCCATCTTTTTGCACGATCAGCTTATGCTGATGATGAGGATGGATTTCCATCGTATTGTACCATCAGCCGCCCATGACGGGGGGGGAGCAAGGATGTTGGTGTTGAGTGCTGCACTATCGCGTCTATCTGCAGCATTCAGTAAAGATAGGGTGACATGTAAAAGAGTCAGAGGATTGTTTTACCTTTCGCTTCTGGGGGTGGGTGGGGGGTGGGTGAGTAGATTGCCGAGCTATGCCCTGACCCGCAGACACTGTGTTTGACCCTAGAAGCATTTGGAGCTCAGCCAAGAATGCAAATAATTTTAGGAGGCTGCAGGAACTGTGGGATAGCTTCAGTCCTCCAGTCCATGCGCATCCATTTGATTCTTTGGCTTTCCGTTACGCTTGTCACGCTGCAGTGCGCTGAGTCCCTGCTATGGCGTCTGTCTGGAGATTTTTAAAAAAGGATTCTGAATTTCATCTTCTGTAACGGAGCGCTGATAGAACGGATAGAACGGATTTGCCTGCCCTTACAGCGATCACATCCGCATGGTCCATGCGGGAGCTCTTTTTTTTATTTTGATTTCGGACTGCATCGCCACCCGTGCTGATCGGAGCTCCACGCTGGGCAAACAGGAAATATTCAAAAGTTCGCGGGGCTTTTCCTGTTTACCTGACCACTGCATCCGAGTTCAGATTGCGGTCCAGAGCGGTCACTGGTGCACTGTGGGATAGCTCCCGGAGGCCAATACCGTCGATCAGCGTCCACACTAACCCTAATCCGATATGTTAATACCGATACTAGCGTTACTCCTCTCGTTAGGGAGGAGTACAGAAACCGGTTTAAAGAGCCATTAAAATCGATATAAGGTGCCTCCTAGTGTGGACGGTTTTGGCGTTAAATCGGTTTTATGCTCCTAAAACCGATTTAAACGCCTAGTGTAGACCAGGCCATGGTAGCAACAACCCCACTCTGTGCCTTGCTCCTGCCCTCACAACTCAGTGACAAAGAGCTGAGGTTGGATAAATCTGATTCGAAAAGCAAGTGAACACAAGAGTGCTCTCGCAATGACACTTCTTCCTCAGGGATGTCACAGCAAAGAGAGTTCTCCAAAAATACTGCAGCTACATACAGATTTCTGAATCCCTGGACATTATGTGGACTCATGGACAACATTAATACAGTGAAGATTTAGTGCCTGCTGTTCCTTAACATCCTGCCAGCTATCAGCCTAAAGCATATGTACATGACTTTTTGGTAAGCAGATGGCTGCAAAATGCATGTGAGCTCAAAATTCCTTTTGAATAAACTGTGTTCTTCAACACATTAGATGCCTGTCCAGTCCCAGAAAACACTGTGCTGAGGAGGTCGACATTCTTTGTTGCTGAATGAAAAATTCATTTCCAAGCTTCGTTAGATGCTTTGAATCCCTACCCTCAACACTGCAGGGAACTCCCAAATACTTTCATTACATTGTAGCCAATACTGTTTTTAAGGGGAAACATAAATGCATATGGTTGTTTCCAAAACACAAAGCCAAGATACCTGCCCAAAGAGCTTATAATTCAACTCAAACACAAAGATGTACAGTATATCTTGACTTTAGTAAAGCTTTTGATACTGTCTCGCATGAGAGTCTCATAAACAAACTAGGGAAATGCAACCTAGATGGAGCTACTATAAGGCGGGTGCAAAACTGGTTGGAAAACCGTTCCCAGAGAGTAGTTATCAGTGGTTCACAGTCATGCTGGAAGGGCATAACGAGTGGGGTCCCGCAGGGATCGGTTCTGGGTCTGGTTCTGTTCAATATCTTAATCAATGATTTAGATAATGGCATACAGAGTACACTTATAAAGTTTGCAGACAATACACCTCTACCCCGCTATAACGCTGTCCTCGGGAGCCAAAAAAAATCTTACAGCGTTATAGGTGAAACCGCATTATATTGAACTTGCTTTGATCAGCCAGAGTACGCAGCCCCTCCCCCCTGGAGTGCTGCTTTACCGTGTTATATCCGAATTTGTGTTATATCGGGTCACATTATAATAGGGTAGAGGTGTACCAAACTGGGAGGGGTTGCAAGTGCTGTGGAGCAGGGGTCCCCAACCTTTTTAGGTCCAGGGACCGGTTTCGTTTGCCGGACCCTCCGCAGGCGTGCCTGCGGGAGGTCCAGCTGAGCCGCGGGACGAGCGCTCCCTCCGCAATCGTGCCTGCGGGAGGTCCGCTGCTCCCGGGGCTCAGCTGGAGCTTCCGCAGGCACGCCTGTGGGAGGTCCACCGGCTCCAGCTGAGCCCCGGGAGCAGCGGACCTCCCGCAGGCACGACTGCGGAGGGAGCGCTCGTCCCGCGGCTCAGCTGGACCTCCCGCAGGCATGCCTGCGGAAGCTCCACTGGGTCGGTTCGCGGCCCGGTTTCTAAGAGGCCGCGGATCGGTACCGGGCCGCGGACCGGGGGTTGGGGACCCCTGCTGTGGAGGATAGGATTAAAATTCAAAATGATATGGACAAACTGGAGAAATGGCCTGAAGTATGTAGGATGAAATTCAATAAGGACAAATGCAAAATACTCCATTTAGGAAGGAACAATCAGTTGCACACATACAAAATGGGAAATGACTGCGTAGGAAGGAGTACTGTGGAAAGGGATCTGGGGATCACAAGCTGATTATGAGTCAACAGAGTTACGCTGTTGCAAAAAAAGTGAACGTTCTGGGATGTATTAGCAGGAGTGTTGTAAGCAAGACACGAAGTAGTTCTTCTGCTCTACTCTGCACTGATTAGGCCTCAACTGGGTATTGTGTCCAGTTCTGGGTGCCACATTTTAGGAAGGATGGAGACAAATTTGAGAGAGTCCAAAGAGCTACAAAAATAATTAAAGGTCTAGAAAACATGACCTATCAGGGAAGATTGAAAAAACTGGGTTTGTTTAGTCTGGAAAAGAGAAGACTGAGAGGGGACATGATAACAGTTTTCAACTACGTAAAAGGTTGTCACAAGGAGGAGGAAGAAAAATTGTTCTTAACCTCTGAGGAAAAGACAAGAAGCAATGGGCTTAAATTGCAGCAAGGGAGGTTTAGATTGGACATTAGGAAAAACTTCCTGTCAGGGTGGTTAAGCACTGGAATAAATTGCTTAGGGAGGTTGGGGAGTCTCCATCATTGGAGATTTTTAAGAGCATGTTAGACAAACACCTGTCAGAAACGGTCTTGATAATACTTAGTCCTGCCACGAGTGTAGGGGACTGGATTAGATAACCTCTCGAGGTGCCTTACAGTTCTATAATTCTATACTCAGGGAAACAGTTCACAAAGTGTGGAGATCAGTGAAGAAAGGATCTGCAAAAGAAGTGGGTTTAAGGAGGACACAGGTTCTGGTTGGGCACAGGAAATAGGAGTCTGTTCCAAGCATAAGGTGCAGTAATGAAGAAAGCATGAAGGCAAGAGATGCAGCAGGACTGTAAGAAGAGGGATAGTTGGATGAAATGAGAGCAGAAGTGTTGGTAGGGATGGAGTTGCGAGGAACACTGAGGATGAGGACAAGAGACTTGTATCTGACATGGATGGAAAGAGAAAGTTGGTGAAGGGATTCATGGAATGCAGCAACATTGCCAGAAGAAAGAAGTGTTCTAACCAATGGCATTCTGGGCAGATAGGGGTGGGGAGTAAATTAAGAGGTAAGACCAAAGAAGGCCAGGGAGAAGGTAATTACACTAATCAAGGCGAGAGATGACCAAGACATGGAAAAGATTTTACCATAGCTATGAAGAGGAAAAAATAGATTTGAGAGATATTGTAGCGGAAAACCCCAAAAGAAACAAGAGCCTGGGTACAGAAGAAGAAAGAGAAAAAAATCAAAGGGGATGAGAATGTTACAAGTCTGGCTGGTGCTAAAGCTTTCAAATGCAAATATGGTAAAAGAAAGTGACAGCACAGAGTGCCAGATGTCTCCCTCAGACCTCCAGAAGTGTGCTCAGTTAATGAATACAGAAACTACCAGGCTAAATCACAGCACTGGTCAACGTAATCCAGCATTCTGCCTCATCAGGGTCCAGTATTCAGAACTTCTGAGAAGGGGGAACCCCCCCACATAATGCACTTGGTCATTTGTGAACAGACCACAATCAGATCCAGCAGAGCAGGCTGGATGTTGGACTAGATGGACCAACTGCATGATCTGGTGTGATATTACCAACGATTTTATGACAAGAGTTTGGAGGGAAGGGACACAGGAGAGGATTCTGCAAAGAAACTTTAAAACTCAGAAATGCAAAAGTTGTAAATACCACCCTGTATTCTCAGAACTGTCATGTACGATAGCTACAATATAAAAGGTCCCTTTTATTTGACCTCTCCTCCTTCTACCTTCTTCACAAGAATACACAAGAGTCAAGGTGTGAAAGAACTTTCAAATTCCTCCCTTTCCAAGATACTGGAACCCAGAGGAAAATGAAAGGTGCCCCCGTCACATTTACTAATCCTTGGGGAAAACACATAATAACAAGTGGATAGTACCAGTACTGCCAGTGAATGGAACTCACCTGTCTCTGTGTGTGGTTGTTCACTACATTGATCCTCATTCCTGCAGGATGAGAGTGTCCTGGGACTGCAGCCTTCTGCTGTGGTATCAGAGGAAAGAAACAGACAAAGTATTAACACCAGAATCTGCCAGTCCCAGTCTCAAAACAGGGCAGCCATTTGTTCATTTCAAGAATACTTAAACAAGACTCACACCCCTGCTCTCATACATACCATGGCACGATATGGTAGGACATAGAGACAAAGCCTCAGTTAGAAGGCACAGAAGAGACAGAATAATGCAGAATCAATTTTTTTTTCTACAGTAAGTGTTCAGCATGACACACCAGCCCAAAACAACAAAGGAATTAAGAGCTAAGGCCTAGGTAGAGGATTTATAACTGCCAATTATGTGAGCTTTGACTTAAGATTAGCGGGAGATGAATTTAAAACCTGCAAGGCTAAGATCAGACTTATGCATATACAAATATTAAATACAGCTAAGTGACAGGATCTGCAGACTGCCCTTCTTTGGTGCTGTGGGAAGCAACAGTGCATATAACCACATTTTATGGTATTGTCCAGAAACCTACACCCTAAGGATCAAAGTAATTCAAAAGTTCTGTTCTATATCAAGCATGAACGTATCCCTACTCTAGTATGAAGTTTTGCTTGAAGCTAATGCTGCACAAGATGGTACAGCTGGTCCTTTCAGCAGTCTGACCAGTTACCCTGTGCGACTGGAATAAACCCAGGGTCTACAACAGGGGTCTCAAATATGCGGCCCGCGGGAGCCCCCCGCCCTTCCCCAGTGTTTACCTAGAGCGGCTCTGGCCCAGCGCACACCCTGCCTGCCCTGCCCCCGCGCCATTCTGGGAAGCGGAAAGAGGAAAGAACGTGGGGGAGGAGAGGCGCAGGGTGTGTGTTGATGTTGCTTCAGGCACCGCCCCCAGCAGCTCCCATTAGCCGCGGCTCCCTGTTCCCGGCCAATGGGAGATGCTGGGGGTGGTGCCTGAAGCAACAGCAATACACCCCTGCGCCTCTCCTCACCCAGGTTCCAGTACATGCTGGGCCAGAGCCCGCCCCCCAAGCCCTTCCTGCACCCCAACCCACTGCCCTGAGCCCCCTGCCACACCCAACCCCCTGCCATACCCTGAGCTCCCTGCCGCACCCCGTACCCCAACCCACTGCCCTGAGCCCCCTGCCACACCCAACCCCCTGCCGTACCCTGAGCTCCCTGCCGCACCCCGTACCCCAACCCACTGCCCTGAGCCCCCTGCCACACCCAACCCCCTGCCGTACCCTGAGCTCCCTGCCGCACCCCGTACCCCAACCCACTGCCCTGAGCCCCTGCCACACCCCTCCTGCACCCCAATCCCCTGCCCTGAGCCCCCTGCCACACCCCTCCTGCACCCCGATCCCCTGCTCTGACCCCCTGCCACACCCCTCACCCCAACTCCCTGCCCTGAGCCCCCCTCCTGCACCCCAACCCCCTGCCGCACCCCTCATCCCTCCTGCACCCCACACCCCAACTCCCTGCCCTGAGCCCCTGCCACACCCCACACCCCTCCTGCACCCCCTGGAGGCAGGGAGGGGGCAGAGTTGGGGTGGGGATTTTGGGGAAGGAGTTGGAATGGGGGCAGGGAAGGGGTGGGAAGAGGCGGGGCGGAGCCTCATGGAAGGGATGGGGTGGGGGCAGGGCCAAGGGCAGCAGGGGGCAGGTGTCAGTAACGCGGCCCTCGGGCCAATGTACTAGTCCTCATGTGGCCCTCATGGTCATTTGAGTTTGAGACCCTTGGTCTACAACTTCACCATTCCATAACTGAAGGTTCCTTTTCTGGAATATTGGGTCTCTTAACAGTTTAGCAGCCATCTTTGAGAGCAGTATGTAACTTGTCCAGGACAGTGGGGCTAATATTCCCTTTGCAAAAGTAGTATGGGAACTTTTAATAATCTCAACCAGTCAGAGCCTCAGTTTTGCATTTCTAGGAGGCAGCATCTCCTGCAGCACAGCTCCCTCTAGGCTCCTTCTCTGCCACTGATTCAGATTCAGAGAGAATGTCTTCCCTACTAAACCACCAACACCACTTCCTGCAGCACCCTGAGGTTTCCTTGGAGGCCCCTCATTCAGGTAATGATCAAGAGATCTGACAAGATTGCATCCCAAGGCAACATGGCTGTCTGCCCGATGGGACCAGGACAGTTTAGTTTGTGGGTTGTGAACAGGGGCATTGCAAACAGCTGGGAATTTTGGCAACAGCTGTGAAGAATCTTAGATCACATGTAGGGTTTCCTCTGTGGTTTTAGTTATGTGATTTCATGTTGTTTTTAACTCTACTATGCACAACTCCAGCAGTTCTCAAACTGTGGGTCAGGACCCCAAAGTGGGTTGCAATCCCATTTTAATGGGGTCACCACGGCCAACATTAGACTTGCTGGGCTGAAGCTGAAGTCTGAGCTCCCACCCCCCACATGGGACAGCAGGGCTGGGACTTGGGCTCCACCCCTCCCACCCCCAAGGTCATGTAGTAACGTTGTCATAAGGGGGTCGCGGTGCAATGAAGTTTAAGAAGCCCTGCACTACTCCTTAGTCAGCTCAGTAGGGCAAGAGGAGTCTGTCAAAAATATCAGTAAGGGCATTAAAGTAGACCAAGTTTTCAGAAGCCACTTAAATCTTATAGTGTGCACTGCAAGCGTCTTAATGCCTCACAGCCGAGAGCTCTGTACACATCCCTTTACCTTAACTGTCAAGGATTGCTGTAAGTGTCAACTATTTGAATAATCAATGACTATGGGAAGCTTTACTGTACTGTGATTAATGCATCACACTACCATGTGAGAGAGCCAGCTTCTATCCTTTGGTCCAGTCTCTCACTCCCCAGGCTGGCAAGGACTGGGAACTCTGCAGAGGTAATGTGCAATTTCTCAAAAAAGAGTCTTATTCAGTCCTCCAAATTCAAGGGGGAAAATGGCTTTTCCTAGCAGACATGGGAAGCAGCTGAAAAGAGTGGTCAGGTAAGAGATTCAGCAAAAGGTTTTGGTAGCTGTAATGCTCATCCTAGGGAGGAGGACAGTTTAGCAGCCAGAAGGGGTCAGGATCAGGTTGTAAGTTCCTGTTATCATGTGCGGAGGTTTGCTGCTCTCCCCCGGCACCTTTCCTTTTAGCTGTCCAGCATCCTCTCCTCCTTTACAGTGACATCTGGGTCTACTCACTGCACTAAGTGCACGTGTAGTTCATTGGGGAGCCTGGCAGGTGATAAGTGGCACTGAGGTCCAGGAGAGTTAGCTGAGATTCACGTTACCTGAGGGCAGTGGTGGATTATCACACAGGCCCACAGAGCCTGTGCCCAGGAGCCCCGGCCAATGTGGTGGCCCCTGCAGGAGCACTGGAACTCTGGCCCTGCACCCCTGCTTCTCCTCTCCTCCCAGGGTCCTGCCACCCTGCTCCTCCTCTTTCCCGAGGCCCTGCCCGCTGGCTAGGCTGGCAGCTGGAGCCCAGTGAGCATATTCCCCCCTGCCTTCTTGTGCGGGGCTGGCCTGGGCCCTGCTGCTGCTCACCCCCAAGCACCGCCACTCTTCTCTCCACCCCCCCCCCGTCCCTTTTTGGCAAAACCGGCCATTTATCCCATTTCAGCCAGGTCACAGGGCCTTGGCGGGGGAAAGGGAGGAGCATGGGGGGGACCCAAATATTCTTTGTGCCCAGGGCTCCAATAAATCTTAATCCACCTCTGCCTGAGGGTGGATGGGAAAGGTTGTATCCATGGCAAGGGGGTAAAGTCAGAGTTCAGTGAGCAGAGGAAAGATGGCAGGCCAATCAGTTGGTTATACTGAAACTGGGACAAAACCCGAGTTTTGTAATTTGTCAAGTAACTAGGCCACTTCCTGAAAACGAGAACTTTCCTGCTAAAACAGGTCATCATCAGCTTGTGCTGGAAAAGGGCTGGAATAGAAGAGCAGATGACGAAATTAAGACCAAAAATGTAAATATCTGTTATAAATGCAAATAACTGCATATTCTAACTTGTAATCTAATTCTTGCAGACAGTCCTATCCAATTAACAGAACATCCAACCATGCTATCCAGATGGGTGTTTTGCTATGATGATCAGCAGTGTAGGAGTTAATGATGATACTTATATTTTCCTCAGATTTTTTCTGGGCAAGATGGGGGTGCTTCATACCTCTCAGTGCTACTACTTCAGTCTGTCTGAAGACTCAGAACGCTGCCTTAGTCACATGTAGAAGATTTTATTGGCCACTAGAAGGACCAGAATCACTTTTGCTTACATGAAAGCTCAGATCTTGCAGAAAACACTCCGAATACCAAAAATCCACAGACACCATAAAACCCGGCATGCCTATTTCAGTGTCTGGGTTAAAATTCATCACTATGGTTCCCACACTCCTCCTCTGTAATCATTTGGATTCATCTATCCAACCGTTATGATTGTAACTGGCCTGTCATAGCACAGATGGTGGGGATCAAGTGATAGGATAGCAGTGACTACCTACCTGAATTGTCTTGGTGATCTTCATGGCTGGGGTCACTGTCCCCACAGATGGACTTACAATTGCAGCAGTAGGAGCACTCCTTTTCAAGCTGATCTTCTCTCTGGCATCTATCACTTTGGTCACCTTCTCAGCAGGCACACTCTGCTGCTTGCGGGAATTCAGCATTTCCCGGGCATCCTGCACTTTCCCTTTGATTTTGAACCGAGCATCTTTCTGAAGCAGTTTCTCCCGAGCATCTTTAACTCCCAGTTTGTGTCTGGCATCTGTGAGGCCAATCTTTTGCCGGGCATCAAACGTCCTTTGGAAGCTGATGGTTGGCGTTGGTCTACTTAGAAGAGTTTGCTGGATCCCAATTCGAGATCGAATGCCTCCAAATACTGGCCTGCTGTTCAGTCTGGAAAAAGAAATTTCAGACTGATAAAGCAGGTTATAACATTAATGGAAACATTTCTGTGGGTGCAAACAAAACCCTGTATTCCCAAACAGAACCCCGTGTATGCATGTGTATATACAGAACAGCAGCAGAGTGATATTCCAATAGTCTATTTAATCTAAAGGTCCTAGGTGTTTTATAAGCTGATTTATAAATTATATATATGATATGCAAAAGGCAAAACAACAAGATTTTAAAAAATGGGTTCCTAAGTCCATACTTAAGCAGCTATAAATGCTGAACATACATCAGCTCCCATCTAAGCCCGTATGACTTCAAGGGTTGTTATTTTGGGGGAACCATGCAAGGACCAAAAGGACAGAAACAGCTTTCCATGCTTTTGGATTCAACACGTCCTTCAACATGTTCTTTGTAACACACTATGCCCTGGCAGAAAAACAAAATTAACCTGTATTGACATCTTTTCAAGAATTCCTGTCAGACAGACACAAGTTATGTTTTCCTGACGTGCATGACCCTCAGATGTTGGGATGTGTGAGTGGCTTACGCCAGTCTCACTTCAATTCACCCAATTCCAGTATTAGCATCTGAGCAGAATTATACAGACTGCTATCGACTTAACGCTGTTGAAATCAGCCAGGATTCTCTGTATTGAAGATTAAGTTAAATCAGTGTTTTTGAGAGCAAGGGTTAAAGAAAAAAGTAGTGGTATGATGACTGTCACTTTTCTGTAGAGAATCACTCCTGTAGTAACTGAATGATGCCCTAATACAGGAGAAATCAGTAACCATATCACTCCATATAACTCTGTTCCTGTTAGTACAAATTCTACTTAACAGCTTGATTGTGACAAATAAAATAAGAGTTATCACTTTCATAATGTTTGAGTGGGCAAGCAGATTTTATGCCTAGACTTTTGAATTTTCATGACAATCTTGCAAGGCTGTATTAAACAGCATTATATAGTAATACAAATTAATTCTGCTTGCCAAATACTAAGTAAGGCATATTAGCTGGATCAGAGAGCTTACAATCTACGTCAGCCACCATGAACAAGGAATAGACAAGGCACAAATGTTCAAGTAAGGGATGCTGTTGACAGATTACTGCTGAGCAAATGAAGGTTGTAAGGATTCCAGTTAAGAAGGGTTTTGAAAGAGAGAGGAAGTGCTTGGTGTAATAAACGGCATAAGACTGTCCCAAGCATGCAGGAAAGCTTGAATGAAGGGACAAAGCCAAGGCCTTGGCTAGACTAGGATTTAAAAGTGTGTTAAAATGTACTAGCCAAGTAGTTCTCAATATTTTGGGGCTCAGGATCCATTTGTAAATGTTTATGACTTGTCACAACCCAGTAAATAGTCTGGGGGTGGAGGTCCTGGGGTGGTTTCAGTCAGATCCTGCCCGGGGGGAGGGAAGTGTGTGTTGGGTCCTGCCCAGCACTCACCCACAGTGGCAGCTCCTGTGCTGTGGGCTGGCTGGGTTTGGCTCTCCGCTCCAGGCATTGCAACCTCTGGGGCTGCAGTGCTGGTCTGGTCCCGCCCCCATGACTGGACCAAATTTGTGAGTGGAGTTCTGACCTGGCTCATAGGGTTACAGCATGGCTCACTCAAATTTGGACTGTTGAGGCTCCCGTCATCATGACAGCTGGGCCCTGGGACCACAGAGGTTGTGGGACAGGAGCTGCCACGTGACCCTTTGAAACATTCTCGGAACCCAATTTCTTGCAACCCAACCCAGGGGTTGAGAAATGCTGCACTAGTCAATATGCGTAGGCTAACCTGTTGTAGAAGATGATGCTAGACAAGACAGTATAGACTTTAACTCATCCACCTTAGCACATGTTCAAGTCTAACCTCTCCCCAAACTAAAACCATGGGAGTAGATTGGATTGCCTAGGAAGAGCAGAGAGAGAGAAGTGAAGCACGGACAGGGTCTTGAGGGGCATCAAGTGTCTGAGGCTAAAAGGAAGGTCAAAAGCAGCCACAGGAGAAGGTAGCTGGGCAGGAAAATCAAGAGGGCACATTGTCTACACTAGATATATACTTGCTATGCTAAGAATGATTCTCACCTCCTAACTACCTTATAACACACTTCACATCCACAAGTACGCTGAATAGTTTTGCGGGTATGAAGGAGACTATGATTTTTCAGATCTGTTTAGTCTGAATCATTTCAGCCTGAACTCCTGCCAGTGTGGTTGCAGACTAGCCCAAATGTTTAAACTAGGCCTTCCATGTCCCACTGCTTCTGGGAGCTGTGCCGGGAACTGCAGGCAGGGTACCCAAGAACACAGAAAAGGCGAAGTCCTACACATAAAGCAGTGTGTGCTAGCGTGGCTGCAGGGCAAACCTGCAATAGTTACTGAATCCTTTCAGCACGGCTAGTGTGGACTGGCTGAACCCTTTATGCTTAGCCTGGTTCAGTTCTCCAGTGTAGACAAAGCCGCAGTAGGGGAGGCGAGAGAAGAGCAGCGGAGCAGCAGCCTCGGGAGGCAACAGGGGGATAAAAGCCCTTTGCCCGGGCAGGGAGGGGGCTTGCGCAGGCGGAGGCAGGAAGCTGCAGGGGGGGGGGCTAGGTGAGCACGGGGAAAGGGCAGGGCGCCCCCCGCGCTCGGGGCTCAGCGGCCCCCGCGGCACTGCCAGGCTGCCGGCCCCAGACGGGAGAGGCCGGTCCCGCACGCCCGGGGGAGGCGGGGGGCGAGCCGCCGCCGCCGCCCAGCTGCCCCCCGCCCCGAATCTCCATCCCCCCACCCGCTCTGACTGACAACAAGGCCAGCCAATTAGCATCTAGAGAGGGGTCCCAGGGGACAGCGACTCAGCCAATGGGAAGTCGGGGGTGTGAGGAGGAGGCGGGCGCCGCTGGAACAGGCCCGGGCCGGGGCGATAGTGGGGCTCGGGGTCCCGCCGGGGACTCCCCGCCCCGCCCCGGCGCGCTGCGTCCCGGGCCCCCGGCCGCTCACCTCCCCTTCACCGTCACACCGCGCTTCCGGATGAGCTCGTCCAGGGACAGGTCCGCCATCTTGTCGTGGGGCCCAGAGACAAGACGCAGCGAGCGAGGCCCGGACATGAGATTAAACTACTTCCGCTTCCCCTCCCAGCTCCGGGCGCCAACGGCGCGGCGCTGCGTCGCGCGACCCTTCCCGGGCGCGCGCCGCAAAGAGGGCGAGAAGGGAAGGCGCGCGGTTCCCACAATCCTGTGCGTCCGAAGTCTCCATATTTGCATACGCGACGGCGATTACCCTGGACGATTTCTACCCCGAAAACAAAGCTCACGCTGAAAAGAGACACGGGTGGAAGCGTCAGGAGGGTCTGAAACCGCGGCCTGGCTTGACCTGAATCCGGGGTGGAACTGCAGCCTTGCTCACCCCGACTTGTATAGCATCCGTCTCGGCTCCCCCCTCTAGCTGCTCCACTCTCTTGTCATGCCTTAAACTTATGAGTAAGGAAAATAACGATCCGGGGTGACGCCCGGGTCCTCACTGCTAATGTGAGAAGAATTTTTGCGCGGGCACAGGTCGCCCCTAGGGTGACTCGCCTACTTAGCGAGATGCCTGGGTGCTGTGATCTGCCCGATCCCACCCACCTGCTGATGTGGCAAAGACAAAGAAGTTGTGCTTGTTCCCTGCCCGAGCTGCTGTGCACAGGTCTTGTGTGCTTGGCGTGGTTCAGTGCAGCGGCGACAGAGCGTAGTGCCGGGCACAGCCCTTTAAAAGCTTTATTTTTCCTGCGATCCGGGCGCTTTCCAGCTATGGGGCCAACGAAACGAGCTCATTATCTTGGCTCCCTCGTATCCAGGCACGGATCTCCGCGGGGGCTGAACTGGCAACATTTTGCAGCGCTAAAAAAAAAAACATGAACAGACCTTCTGTTCCGTTTTATACGTGAACGCGTGTGGTGTGAGTCTCATGAAACAGATCAATGAGCAAAACGGGAAGATCTTTGCCTGCTAGTTAAAAGTGTGTCAGTTCCATTTGCCTTCTCCCCGGACTGAACTTCAGATCAAGAGGAATTAGGGGGTAACATGTAACATTAAATCTATGTCCTAGTCTATCAAATACCATAAACAATATGCTAACAAAATACTAAGCTCAGCCCTAGCATTTTCAGTCTATTCATCAATAACCTACAGACCCTATTAGTGCAAACTCAGAGCACCCACTAAAAGAAAGAAAGAGAAAATTAGCTCTGTGTGACAAGGGTGCTGGAAAAATTTGTATGTGGGGTGGGGGGCTGAGAGCAATTGAACCAAATTGTAAACCCACTATATAATGGAAACCAAGCCAGGGGTTGTGGCAGCACCTCCAGCACCCTTAGTTCCAGCACCTATGCTGTGTTGATATTTTGGTCATACAATGTGTCTAGGCAAGCCAGGCTACAATAAGTTACAGCACCTAGAAAGATACTGCAAAACATTAATGGATGCAATATAAACGTTTAAATATTTTCGAGGAAGTTGTAGGGGAGAGGAACCACTCACAATCAGACAAAAAAGGAGATAACTGTGCAAAGCATACATGTAAATCCAAAGTCTGCAAGCTTTTACTGTAAATCTAGGAGACACTGCATTTCCAATGACACATGATCTTTCACTCCTAAGAGTCTTGGAAAAACTTGTGTCCAGCTATTTTCTTAGAATATGCAGATTCAGGGGCTGGTGAGGTGACCTGTGCAGAGATAGCTATTTGCTTCACCAGTGGGCTCTGCTGGAGCCTGGTCAGAAAGCCCTTACAGGAGAGTTATGAGTGGAGCCTGACCTTGCTGAGTAGGTTTCCTTCCCCAATGTTTATTAGAAGCTTCAGGGGTCTCTAAAGCCCCCGGGTCAGCTTCTGCTCCTGCCCTGTTACATTTCAGCGGGATCAGTCCCACAGTCCCCAGAAATCATGTAGACGAGACTGTCCCCTCCACAACTCCTCCCATTTCTGAAGTGTCATTCCCCTACACTCCCTGGGAGAGAGTGATGACAGGCACAGCACCAAAGGAACCTCTTCCCTAGAACACATTCCTTGGTGACTTGCTGCTTTCTGCTAACTCTTTCCAGAGCAGGATCACTCTCTTACAGGAGCATTTTTCCTCCCATCGTGCCTTTCCAAGACTGGCCCTTTAAATATGCAGAGCCAACCCATGCTCCCACAATGAAGAAAGAAGGATACACTGGTTAAAAAGCCAACCTGCCTTATAGGGGAAGTGAAAGCAGCTATTAAAATAAACAAATAAATAAATACATAGAGGGATGCTAATAGCAATTAATATAATTTAAAAGCTAGGAATTGTAGAAAATTGGTAATGGAAACAAAAGGACACATGGAGACAATAAGATTTTTAGTATATTAGGACCAAAGTTAATCTTAACAATAGTATTGGTCAGTTACTAGCTGGAAATGATAGAATTGCCAACAATAATGTATAAAAGGCAAAAATGTTCAATAAATATTTTGGTTCTGTATTCGGGAAGAAGCCAGCTGATGTATTACTTAACTTACAAACTCTTTGGGGGCAGGAACCGCCTTTTTTTTATTCTGTGTTTGTGTAGCACCTCACACATGGGGTCCTGGTCCATCTCTGTTAGGTGCTATGGTAATACAAGTAATAAATAATAATATTATTCCTATACAGTGCAGAAATACTTTTCATTCCAACAGTAGCTCAAGAGGATATTAAACAGCAGCTACTAAAGATAGATATTTTTAAATCAGCCAGTCCAGCTAATTTGCATCCAAGAATTTTAAAAGAACTGGCCAATGAGCTCTCTGGACCATTAATGTTGATTTTCAATAAGTCTTGGCACAATGAGGACTCGCCAAAGGACAGAAAGAAAGCTAATGTGCCAATATTTTAAAAAGGTAAATGGGATGGCCCAGATAATTATAGGCTGTCAATCTGACATCACTCCTGGAGAAAATAGTGGAATGGCTGATACAGGACTTCATAAAGAACTAAAAGAGGTTAATATAATTGATGCCAAGCAGCATGGGTCTATGAAAACTAGATCTTGTCAAACTAACTTGAGATCTTTTTTTGATAAGACCACACAGACGGGGGGGCAAGAGGGGCAATTTGCCCCAGGACCCGGGTCCCGCCGTGGCCCCCACAAGAGTTTTTCGGGGGCCCTGGAGCGGGGTCCTTCACTCGCTCTGGGGGGCCCGGAAAACTCTTGCGGGGCCTGGGCCCCCGGAGCGTCTTCCGCTCTTCGCCGGCGGGGGGTCCTTCCGCTCCAGGGCGGAAGGGCACCCGCCGGCGAATTACCGCCGAAGTGGGACCCGCCGCCGAAATGCAGCCAGGTCTTCGGCGGTAATTCGGCGGCGAGGGGTCCTTCCATTCCGGGACCTGCCGCCAAAGTGCCCCGAAGACCCGCGGCGGGGGCCCCCACCACTGAATTACCACCAAAGACCCTGCTGCACTTCGGCGGCGGGTCCCGCTTCGGCGGCAGGGGGCCCCTGCCGCAGGTTTTCAGGGCACTTCGGCGGCGGGTCCCGGAACGGAAGGGGCCCCCCACCGCCAAATTACCACCGAAGCGAGGGCCCCCCGCCGCCGAAGACCCCAGGCCCCCGGAATCCTCTGGGCGGCCCTGAGACCACAAGTTTGGCTGATAAAGAAAAGAGTGTTGCTGTAATATAATTAGACTTCTGTAAGGCATTTGACTTGGTACTGGATGACATTTTGATTACGAAACTAGACAAACAAAATCAACATGGAAGATATTAAATCATTAAACACTAGCTAACTGATGGGTATTAAAATGTAATTGTAAAGGGGGAATCATCATCAAACAGGTTTGTTTCTGGTGGGATGTTGCAGGGATTGGTTCCTGGCCCTATGTTATTTGACATTTTTATTAATGACCTGGAAGAAAACATAAAATCATTACTCATAAAGTTTGCAGATGACACAAAGATTGAGGGAGTGGTAAATAATGAAGAGGACAGATCATTAAACAGGGAGCAATCAGGCTCACTTAGGTTAGGTCTACACAACATGCTTACTTCATTATAACTACGTTGCTCAGGGGTGTGAAAAGTACAAATCCCTGAGTGACGTAGTTATACCGACCTTAACCCTCTGTGTAGCCAGCGCTATGTTGGGGCTGGGAGGAGAGCTTCTGCCACCATGGCTACCACCTCTCGCTGAGGTGGAGTTATTAAGCCAATGGGAAAAGTCTGTCCCATCTGCTTAGAGCAGTGGTCACCAACCAGTTGATCATGATCTCCAGCGGTGTAGTGGGGCTGCCTCTGCCGCCAAGGCAGGGTCCCTGCCTGCCCTGGCCCCACGCCTCTCCCAGAAGCCACCAGCACGCCCCCATGGGCCAGCGGGAGAGGGAGCAGGGGTCTCTGGATGCTGCTCCTGCCTGCAAGCACTGCCTCTGCTGTGCCTGCAGAGAGGGACAGCGTGTGGCCACGTGTCCCCCACAGGGCTGCGGGGGTGCGTTGACCCCTTCCGGGAGTGGTGTGGGGTTGGGGCAGGCCGGGAGCCTGCCTTAGCTCCACTGCGTCCCTGCCCGGGAGCCACCCAAGGTAAGTGTTGCCTTGCGGGAGCCCACAGCAACCAAACCCCCAGCCCTGAGCCCCCTCCTACAGCCAGCACCCCATATCCCCTCCTGCACCCCAACACTCTGCCCCAGCCCAGAGCCCCCTCCTGCACCCAAACTCCCTCCCAGTGCTTGTACCCCTCATCCCCTCCTGAACCCCAAACCTCTGCCCCAGGCTCAGCCCAGAGTCCCCTCTCACACTGCAACCCCCCGGCCCCAGCCCAGAGCCCGCACCCCCCTCCCGAACTCCAACCTCCTGCCAGTAGCGTAGCTGGTGGGGTTCAGTGGAAGCAGCTGCTTCCCCTCAGGCTGGCAGGCATGGAAGCGGCACCTGCCGGCCGGCGCTGCCAACCACACGGCCGGAGGAGCCGCGGGGCTGCAGGCCGGTGCGGAAGCTGCGCCTGCTGGCCCGTGCAGCTCAGCGCTGGGACAGGAGCCAGGGACAGGCAGCAGTGCAGGAGGGAAGGTGAGCGGGGGGGGGAATAGGTCTGGGGGCGTGGCCAGAGGAGGAGTCAAGGGGGCGTGGCCAGAGGAGGAGCCAAGGGGGGACGCCTTTTTTATGTTTTTTGCTCCCCCTACACTGAAAACCTGGCTACGCCACTGCCTCCTGCCCCAACCTGTTGTAAGTGTGTGAGGGTGGGGAAGAGCGAGCAACGGGGGAGTGGGGAATGGAGCAGCAAACATTAGCACTTGGATGATCACCTGATCTGTAGATGAAATTAGGTTGTTAGTCACCTGCAATTCATTGGCCTCCTGAAAATATAGGCTGTTCTGGCCTTGCCTTTTGTATGAAATTCCCTGGCTTTATCATGGAAATTATATAATAGACATACATACAGCGCTGTTACGCCATCTCTGTCTACATAGCAGTCCCAAGCAATCTTCATTGCACAGTTGACTGAATTTACAAAGAAAGACAATGCAGTTAACACCTCAATTCTCATTAACATCTGGAGACATTTGCCTAATTCTCCATGCAATGAAATTGATTTTAGCATGAACTAACCATACTGACATATTTCCTCCCTGTATAGCATGCAATAACTACCCAGAACGTTATTTCTTCCCTGTTTCCTGTGCTCAGGAGAGTGGTAAAAATCAATGAGATAGAGATGGCAAAATCAGGTCTTGTTAAGATGGACTGCTGGAGCCAAGATTTCCTGCAAGAAGTAGAGGTGAACTGTCAGGCTGGAAGGAGGTTACTAGTGGAGTTCCTCAGGGATCAGTTTTGGGACCAATTTTATTTAACCTTTTTATTACTGACCTTGGCACAAAAAGCGGGAATGTGCTAATAAAGTTTGCGGATGACACAAAGCTGGGTGGTATTGCTAACACAGAGAAGGTCCGGGATATCATACAGGAAGATCTGGATGACCTTGTAAACTGGAGTAATAGTAATAGAATGAAATTTAATAGTGAAAAGTGCAAGGTCATGAATTTAGGGATTAATAACAAGAATTTTAGTTATAAATTGGGGACGCATCAGTTGGAAGTAACAGAGGAGGAGAAGGACCCCGGAGTATTGGTTGATCACAGGATGACTATGAGCCGCCAATGTGATATGGCCATTAAAAAAGCTAATGCGGTTTTAGGATGCATCAGGCAAGGTATTTCCAGCAAAGATAAGGAGGTGTTAGTACTGTTATATAAGGCACTGGTGAGACCTCATCTGGAATACTGTGTGCAGTTCTGGTCTCCCATGTTTAAGAAGGATGAATTCAAACTGGAACAGGTTCAGAGACGGGCTACTAGGATGATCTGAGGAATGGAAAACCTGTCTTATGAAAGGAGACTGAAAGAGCTTGGCTTGTTTAGCCTAACCAAAAGAAGGTTGAGGGGGGATATGATTGCTCTTTATAAATATATCAGAGGGATTAATATTAGGGAGGGAGAGGAATTATTTAAGCTTAGTAACAATGTGGACACAAGAACAAATGGATATAAACTGGACACTAGGAAGTTTAGACTTGAAATTAGACGAAGGTTTCTAACCATTAGAGGAGTGAAGTTCTGGAACAGCCTTCCAAGGGGAGTAGTGGGGGCAAAAGACATATCTGGCTTTAAGACTAAGCTTGATAAATTTATGGAGGGGATGGTATGATGGAATAGCCTAATTTTGGCAATTGATCTTTGATTATCAGCAGGTAAGTATGCACAGTGGTCTGTGATGGGATGTTAGATGGGTTGGGATCTGAGTTACTACAGAGAATTCTTTCCTGGGTGCTGGCTGGTGAGTCTTGCCCACATGCTCAGGGTTTAACTGATCGCCATATTTGGGGTCGGGAAGGAATTTTCCTCCAGGGCAGATTGGCAAAGGCCCTGTAGGTTTTTCGCCTTCCTCTGCAGCATTGGGCATGGGTCACGGGTCACTTGCTGGAGGATTCTCTGCAGCTTGAGGTCTTCAAACCGCAATTTGGGGACTTCAGTAACTCAGACATAGGCTAGGGGTTTGTTATAGAAGTGGATGGGTGAGATTCTGTGGCCTGCATTGTGCAGGAGGTCAGACTAGATGATCATAATGGTCCCTTCTGACCTTAAAGTCTATGAGTCTATGAGAAGATGGGGAAAAAGTAATCTCTTTTTCTCTAGAAACTTTTGGCAAAGAATCAGCTGAATAAGGAGAGACAAGTTAAAAAAATAAATAATTGGAGATGTACCAATCTCCTAGAACTAGAAGGGACCTTGAAAGGTCATTGAGTCCAGCCCGCTGCCTTCACTAGCAGGACCAGTTTTTGCCCTGGATTCCTAAGTGGCCCCCTCAAGGATTGAACTCACAATCCTGGGTTTAGCAAGTTAATGCTCAAACCCCTGAGATATCCCTCCTCCCTAAGTAAGTCATTTAGGGCCAAACATTTAAAGGTATTAAAGTGCCTAAAGATGCAGATAGGTGCTTAGAGGGCACCTTGGAGGTGCTTTTGGAAATCCCACTATGGCTCAGATCCTCAAAGGCATTTAGGTGACTAACTCCAATTGAAAGCAATGTAGGTTCAGCACCTAAATATCTTTGAGGATCTGGCCTAGGTGCCGCTCTGGATCTTTAAGCACTTTTAAAAATCTGGTCCTTTGTCCCTCACCTCACACTGTAGCAGGTTTGGGTTCAATATCCCTGAACCAGCCATGTTAGGTACATAAAGAGTTTTGAATACTTCCACCCTCTGTCCTGTATAAGCAGCAAAGAATCCTGTGGTACCTTATAGACTAACAGACATTTTGGAGCATGAGCTTTCGACGAAGTGGGTATTCACCCACGAAAGCTCATGCTCCAAAACGTCTGTTAGTCTATAAGGTGCCACAGGATTCTTTGCTGCTTTTACAGATCCAGACTAACACGGCTACCCCTCTGATACTTGTCCTGTATAGTCCCACCACTGCTCCTTTGGCTGCTTATTTAAGTGCTTGCTCAATATTTGCTTCACCGGAATACCACATTTGTATTTCAGCTTCTCTGGCCTGAGGAAGGAATTTGAGAAACTGACATCTCCAAACTGAGCATGAAAGCAAGTATGAAAGAAGGGCAGGAAGAAAGGACAGACAAGAAAAGAGCAGGGGGCTCAAGGACCCTGGCCCCTTATTGCATCTCCACCCCTTGCTTTGTCTCTTTGCCCTTAAATAATCTTCTCTTCCCCCATCACCATGGCTAGTTAAAATGTGTTAGGGTCAGATTGCTTCCAGCCCTTACATGAGTATATGGTGTGTGTGGGAAGTGTGGGGGCGGGGTCAGAAGGATCCTATTTAAGGGTCTGGCACAACTAGCCCCTGCAAATGGGGGAGTGTTCCCTCCATATTCCTCAGGGATGCACAGAAAGAAGGGCTGAAGCAGTGTCATGACTCATGCCCCTCCCATTCCCTCCTCTGCACCCTCTGGCCATGCAGGCTGGGGTTTGCTGCAGGCGCAGCCCCTGAATGGGTGTAGAAGTAGGTGCACTGCCCCTGACCACCATTACTCCTGGGAAAATTCTGCGCATCTGCGGACGCACAGAATTCTTCTGTCCCGAATAATTCTGTATTTTCCCGCCTAAAAGACATTTTGCCCAAGAAGTGCTGCATTTCCACCTTTTGCCCACAAGAGGCCGCTATGGCACCAGAACAGCCGGCTGCTGTGAATGCAGCCCGCTGGTCTGGTGCACAACGGCCTCTGGTGGGCAAAAGGGGGAAATGCAGCACTCCCTCAGCTCCTCCGTTACCCCTGACTTCCCCAGCCTTTGCACTACCTCTGACAGGTGCAGGAAATGTAGGTCTGTATTTTAATTTAAATGAATTACTCAAAGTTTTGCATAACATGCCTAGTAAGAAAGCTATTTATGAAAAAAATTACCAGAATCTTTTTTTCTTTATTGCTCTGTATTGTTACAGACATACTTGCTGACAGATATTTTGAAATAAATTACCAAAATAATTGAAACTGGCATGATTATATTGTGCTATTTTGACAAATTAAATATGCAGAATTTTGCAGAATTTTCAAATATTGTGTGCAGAATTTTTAATTTTTTTGGCACAGAATTCCCCCAGAGTAACACCATGGAGCTCAGGGCCTGGCTACACAAATGTGTTTGGCACTGCGGTAGCTACAGGTACTGCCACCAGGGTAATCTATACTGGGGTACGTCACTTTTTACAGCTCATCTGTGCTAGGGGGGTTGCGCAATACAGAGCAGAGTGAAGCCAAGTCTCTATGAGAATGCACACTTCCATACAAGGCTTTCAAAATGGTGGCTGCAGCTGCCAAGTCCTAGAATAACCAAGTGCAGTTCGCAAAAACCAAGTCTTGTCTGATACAAGTGCCATACCTACACCACATGCCTCAGTCAGACATGTCCCCTGCCCGTTTGTTCCTTTTGCTCAGGCCCAGCTATTTATCACCTTCTCACATTTCTTTCTAGTTAGTCTCACTTTCTGGCTGGCAAGTTCTAGCCCAGCATTTCCAGCATTGTAGGAGAAGGGTTAAAGTTAAAGAAGACATTTCATCTTTGATATCTAACATAATGGAAACACATCTATTTGTTTCAGAGATTGGACTCTTCCAGTTGGTATGCGTACTTCCAACTTTTCATGTTCTCTGTATGTATAAATATCTCCTGTCTGTGTGTTCCATTCTATGCATCCGAAGAAGTGAGCTGTAGCCCATGAAACCTTATGCTGAAATAAATTTGTTAGTCTCTAAGGTGCCACAAGTACTCCCGTTCTTTTTACATCTATTTGTAATGCACTTTAAAAGAAGTTTGAAGCAATGAGATTTGTCTGTCCTAAATTAACAGACTGCGTCTCTAACATTTAGTACAACTTCTCTGGTTTACAGCTTTGTTTGTTTCTTTTTCTTTTTCATAAAGGTGCAAAATGCTCTCTTTCTGCTTTTCTGCAAAGCACGCTGAGTCACCATATAGGTAAGCACTGATTTAGTTTTAGTACCTTATGGAAAAGACTGAAGGAATTTAATAAGGATGAAACCCATAAAATTTCATAGAAAATTACTTTGAAAACCTAAAAATTGCAATAGAGAGTGAGATCTCTCCTATAAAAAATGTATAGGTAGAGTATCTTTAACTAGCAATTGAATAAGGTTTTTTCCATAAGCAAGATACATTTATGCAAATCATCGTTTGCTGAAATGGCTTATGTTTGCATATTGTTTGCTAGCTCCCTTAGGGGAAAATAAGCACTTGAAAGAGGCATCCAAGCATTTAACCAGAACCCAGATGGTGATTTTGAAAGTGAAAACATTCTGGGTGGAGATTAATGCTATGATCAAAGGACTACAAGAGAGACATGAGATGACAGAGATGTTGTTTCCTGGTCTGTCAAAGTATAAAACAGAATTCTCTGAAGGTGTGGCATCTGCTGAAAAGGTAATGAGTCCCATGCACAGTAGCAAGCCACACTTGGGCTCTGATTCTGGGCTGCTATGTGGCTCCTTTACACTGCTCCTGCAGAACAAAGGATGAAAACCAACCAGGTCTTCCCACTGGGGAATCTGCTTCCACCAATCCAGTGTAAGAAGGGTTCACTAGTAACATAAGGCCTGCAGAATGGGCCTTTACTGCTTCCCATTTGCAGACCCATGTTTAGTATTGTGCCAGGGGGAGGGAAGAGGCATCCTTGCCAGAGGATGTTGTAAAGGCCAAGACTATAACAGGATTCAAAAAAGAACTAGATAAGTTCATGGAGGATAGGTCCATTAAAAGCTATTAGCCAGGATGGGCAGGGATGGTGTCCTTAGCCTCTGTTTGCCAGAAGATGGAAATGGGCAACAGAGGATGGATCCCTTAATGATTACCTGTTCTGTTCATTCCCTCTGGGGCACCTGACATTGGCCACTGTCAGAAGACAGGATACTGGGCTAGATGGACCTTTGGTCTGACCCAGTATGGCCACTCTTCTATTCTTATGTTATATTAATCTTCTGAATGGTTCCTTGGGGACAGCTGCTGCCAGGACATAAGTTAGGGCAGCCTTTGAAGCTGCTCTAGCTTATTCTGGGGACTGAACTGGCTCCTGACAGCTCCAGTATCCACGGTGTATAAAATGGCATCGTCACCTTTGTCCCCTACTCCATATTGTGGGCTATGCCAAGCTCACTATGGCTGCAGCCAGATATCTGAGCCAGTATCTCTGTTATGTCTGGTCATTAATATAGACATTTTTGCAAACCTGTACTAGGAATGATGTGACGTTCCCATGGTGTTATCTGTGCTGATGATCTGCTAAGTCACTCCAATCCTTGTCTCTGGGAGCCAGCCTCACCCTGCTCTGCTGTGATAACCCTCACTCCTGTGCTGTTCACGCGGCGGTGTGAACTGCCCCTCTGTTCCCGGAGAGTTTTCCCTGGGCTTGTTTTAAGCTATGAGGACACATTTTCAGCCTCATAACTATATACATGAAATTATGACCTATAACATCACTATAACAACAATCCTCTGTGCATCATGAGCCTTCTGAAGACACCCGACATGACAACGTTTGCATTGGATACCACACAATCATATTATAAGGATGAACATGGGGGGGCCAGGTGTTCCCCCGAGATACGGAGTGTCACAAATGGATGGACCAGTTCAGATATAATAGGAATCTACTTGGACCAAAACAAGAACCATCTGAGATTTAGAAAAGTTTGGTTGACTTATTCTTTTTCCACCTGGAACTTCCAGGCAGGACCAAAATGGAAAGCCCTCACATACCATGAGCAAAGATGTTCTTGCTGGTATTTCTCACCTCTCAGAAGCCAGAAGTACTGGAAGTCACATGAGAAAAATCAGTTCTCCTGAGTTTTCCAGCTCACTTTAGCACAGGCAGAGGTTTGGAGTAGCATTTAAATGTCAGTGTATTTATCTGGACCTCTTGTCTTTCTGAGGTATTGCCCATTTCACTTTCTGTTGGTCAGGGCTGTTGGCAGCTATGATCATGTTAGGTGCACCCTTCATTCTTTACACTGACTGGCTGCAAAGCAGGAGCTGGATTTTAATTTGGCCCAGATAGTTTTTTAAAGATTTTAGGTCAGTTCCCCAGCTGGTGTAAATCATTGTTGCTCCATTACATCAGTGGAGCTGCAACAATTGACAACAGCTGGGGATCTGGGTTCTTAGTGGTACAAAGCCTGGCCAGATTCAAGGTCTCAATCTGGAGCCTTTTTCTCTGGGATATATTTGTATTCCGAAGTCACCAGCTTTTCAGGGATCCCTCCACTACAGACCAGGTGGTGGGCATTTGGGTCCTCACTTGGGTGATCTTCTGGAAGTCACTCCTCCTTGAGATTTGTTTTAGCCCCTCCCTGACTCTTTTTAAATGACACTAAAATGTGTAGCACTTTGAGGGAGAGATGCTTTATAAATACAAATAGTCACTGTGTTATTATTTTGACTGATCCAATAGAAATGAACAATGTGACTTGGATTAACCTTCAGCCTCTTTATTTTCTTTTTTTGTTTGTTTTATTAATCAAGGCATGTTATACCATATTAAATAGTACATTATGTTGGCTTGGAAATTGTACACTTGTCCTGTATTATAATTCTAAGCTGAGATGCTAGATAATTTGTTTAAAGATGGGTATCTTGGAGAGTCCAAAGTTAAATGCAGAAGTGAATAGGTCAGTTTGAGTGGATAATATTGTGTCCATGTTTGGCATTCCAGGAGTAGAAAGGTGTGACGGGGGGAACAGAAATCAGCAACCAAACCGTAAGACATATACAAGAAAATGAATACATGCTTTCTAGAGACTCAACTTAACAAGCCAAACCCCTTTCTAAAGAAGTTTATTTTACCCAAAGCCTTTTCTGCAGTGTTTCAGCCAAGGTTGGCTGAGATCCTATTTTCACAAATGTAAACTACTGTTCATTTACTTCCTAGGTTCAGGATAAAAGGGTGTCTTTTTGTCTTCTCCCTATATCTCCCAAAGTTCATTGTCTCTAGTCAGGGGCAGTATCACTCCCCCATCACTTGTTTTTTCCAGTGTGCTCTTCTCTATTGACTTCCCGGGGCTCTGGTGACTTCCTGTGTAGATGGGGATTCCATTTTGTTAGCCTACAATCTTAAGTTACATTTTGGCAGAGAGACACACATATTATCTCCTTTCTCTTTGGTTGGTGACTCATACCTTGATACCGAATCTAAACATATTTCCAGTACAGGCATATAACCCCTCACATAATATCTGTACATACATTTCACAACCCTATTAATGACCAGTGTGACCATGGTTTTGAGACCTCTCATGGCATTCTTTATGGATAACTACTATGAAAGCTGTGTGCAAGGTATAGTGAGCTTGTCAAGCCAGTTAGGATTTGCTGCTATAAAGCAGTGACCCCTTTGCCAGCAGGTACCAGTGGTCTCTATGTCACATCCCCTTCCAGGAGTATATGCTACACGAGCTAAAACCTGAGAATTTGAATAAAAAAAGATACAAACTGCAAGGCTGCTCTTTCACTATTTTTTTTTAATTGTTTTATAACACAGAGGTATAATCAGATTCCAAACAGCCATTCCATTTAATCATAGATTACAGCTTTCTTAAATACTAGTCTCCCACATGCCAGCACGGGCCACAGAAAGTTTAATGGCATCCTATCCTCCACGTTTTTATTGTCCACATGCTGTATGCAAGAGATTGGGATTTTTTCCTCTGTGGGCCACACAGCTTTAATGGGTGGGTTCTGAAGAAGCAACAAACAGTAAATTTTGTAGCACTCTGCTGTGAAATGTACAAGTGGCTGAAACATCTGTAGATCAGGAGGAAGCGAAGGCTGAAAATAAAATGAGGACAGTGAGTATCATAGGGATTTTGTAATGTTGTTATGTTAATTGTTAAGCAGATTCTACCACCACCCGTTGACTCAGTTTGCAGCTTATAAATATGGAGTAACTGACACCAGTAATGGAATTCATAAGCCAGAACTGATAGTGGTGAGGGAAATACACCCAGGGATCTTTTATTTAGTCTGATCTCCGCACCAGGAGAAGTTCTAGGTTATGGGACTCAGCGTGCCAGAGGCCTGACAAAATTCCTGGGCTGCCTTTTCTCCCACATATCCAAACAAAGCCTTTCAGGAGACCAGAGAAACCAGGGATTTTTGAAATGTCCAAACTGCAGGCTGACCACACAGGTCCATTGCAGCCCTGATGGACATTTACCACAAGAAACAGGACAGTCTGGTTTTATAGAACTGGAATATAGGTATTGAAATCAGGGTTCCACCCACTTACGGTTATCCCAGTTCCACATAGCACAATGTAATGTCCAGCTTTCATGGGCAAGCATAGAAGCCAGATGCACATTCTCTATCAGCCCCTTCTGGCAGATGGAAGGTGTGGCATTAACAGGGTGTGAAGGGAGGAGCACCTAGAGCTCCTCAGCCAGAGGTGTTACCACGATGTGCAGCTACGCTACAAACTTACATTGGCATTTTAACTACATCCCTGAGGGGGCGTGAAAAATCCACATCCCCAAGCAATGCAGTTATACCAACCTAGCCCTCCGGGTAGTCAGCACTAGGTGGACAGGAGCGCTTCTCCCATCAACATAGCTGCTGCCTCTCATAGAGGTGGATTTCTTCCCTCAGCGTAGTAGCATCTTCACTGAAGCACTACAGTTGCACCGCTGCAGTGTTTTACGTGTAGACCTGCCTTTTGAGGGGGCGGAAAGAGGAGTAAAAGGGAGGGGCTGGATAGGAAAATTCTTGGAGTTTGGTGAATCCCACCCCCATGGTAGACGTGGACGATACAGCACAGAACTCAGTGGTGTGTCTTTTAATACCGTGAGTTTCACAGACATGTTTGGAAATGGAACCCCCTTCCCAGGCTTGGTATTTACTCACCCTACTCTTGGCTTGGTAAAAGTCTTCTCCATAGTTAAAATAGAGATTTTTAAGGTGATTCTTTATCTCTCTTGCCAGCCCAGGGGGCAGCTACAAACCAAACAAAGAACAAAACAGCCTGACTTAGCCGATATGAAATGGGAATAATCCAATTCCTGGTTATTGGCCAAACAGTGATTTGGAAACTTCCATCTCTCAGGGTTTGGGCAAATGCCCAGACTGGGACATGGGGTTGGAAGGAGGTTTCTCTCTTGTAAGTGCATTCCAGACAGTCAATGACAGGATTAGTGTGTCTCAGTCATGTGACCTACCACACTACATATGACTCAGCCATTCTCCTGTCACACTAATTACAAAGATAAAGGAATCACGGTTCTCCCCTCTACTCTGCCTGTCCTGCACAGCTCACAATTTAGCTCATGTTATTTCTATTGTAGCTGCCTGTCTATGTTAGGGCTTCCAGCCAGGGCTGGCTCTAGGCACCAGCAAACCAAACACGAGCTTGGGGTGGCACATTTTCAAGGGCGGCATTCTGGCCATCTTTTGTTGTTGTTGTTGTTGTTGCTTCCAGTGGCAAAAGCCTGGAGCCGGCCCTAGCAGCACAGCCGTGCGCTGGGGCCACTGTGGTTCGTGTCGGGGAGCAGCGCCTGCACCTTGTGTCTGGGCTGGGCAGGCTCCGAGTGAGGGACACTCGGGCTGGGGGCTGCCCGCAGGGTGCATGGAGCTGCCTGCAGGTGCTGGAGGGTGGCCGCCTCCCAGCGCCGCAGCCGGGGCTGGGCGAAGTGGCCCAAGCCGCCCAGGGACTGCGGCAGGGCAGCCAGAAGCAGCAGCGGGGCCATAGAGGGCCGGGCGCTGCCGTGAGGGGCCTGGGGTGGCAGGGGGTGCGAGTGGGGGAGGGCAATGGTGGCGGGGAGAGAGCCAGGGCCCGGGTGGGGGGCAGCCAACATTTTTTTTGCTTGGGGCGGCAAAAAGCCTAGAGCCGGGCCTGCTTCCAGCATCGCTCACACAGTTGGTGCAGAACCAGGTTTAGCAACTGTGGGACATTTGAGATATTTCCCTTGTGTGAATAAGGCTGTAGAGAAGTGGCAGATCTAAGCAGGTTACCCAGCTTCTCGCTGCTACCCAAGTCCTACTGAGCTATAATGTTAAATGACCTGTTGGCTGTCAAAGAGGCTTGTGGTTTTCTTTGAAACTGGAATCTCAAGGAGTTCAAAAATATGCTTCAGTCTTTGTGACAGGTCTTCTTCACATATGGAAAACACAGCCTGTGGTGCAAAGATAACAACAGATCATTGTAAATATTGATGAGAATCAAGAGTCATGGTGCAGTACGTACAAGACGTAAATCTCATCTTCAGTAGAGAGGTCATTCGACTGTAACATCCCTCAATCAGTAGAAATGCACCTTGAATCCATGTGCAAAAAAGCTTCAGGTAGCTATCAGGGATTGAAGTTATCTCAATAATAGCTAGAGGTTAATCAATTAAGGGAGTGCCAGTGTGGGTGCCTCCCACTGCACAATTGGTGCAGACATTTCTGACAGCAGTCACTCCATTTCTGTGCACCTGTGCTGTCCTCTTAATATACAGTGGTGATTTTTTTCCCCAATACACCCAGTCTTGAAGCAATAATTAGAAATCAAAACTAGATCTCCTATGTGGCACAGCACAAGGAATCAGAAGGAAACCAGACAAGATGGTGCAACACTCTCAGCTGATGCCTAGTTGGAGTGAGAAATGGCAACAAGGAATTGAACCTGCTCTTCTGAATGCCAGGACTGTGCAGCACCATTAGGTTGGTCTCCATGGCATTCCATAGGCCCTGCTGGGCTGGAAAATAAGAGTTAACAACGTAGTAGCTGACCCTTTTGTGACACTTCCCAGGGTTACCCAGGATTGTGAGGCACCTCGCTACCACCTGCCCTTAGTGTGAGGAAGTCTTTTCTCTACCTGCTGAGTGCCAGCTCCCCGACTCCCCCAAACTCTGGCAACACAAGCCCTGCTTTCCAGGTCTCCGCAGGCCTCACTTCTCTGTACAGGTTAGCAAGAGGCACCCACCCCCTACTGAGTCCTCCACGCATCCTCATGGAGCATCCAGCCTCTAATTCATTGAACACTCTTAGAACTCTTAGATTCTCTGCTCCCAGGACACACCAGCTTACTACAGTCAGCTCAGGATCACCACTCCGCTTAACACACAGCACTTAGATACATGGATAGTGAAACAAGAATAAGGTTTTTTTTTATCAAAATGGAGAGAGTCAAATGATAGTAAGTAACAATGCTGGAAACAAATAGTTACATATAAACCATAACATGCTTGTTTCAGCTAAACTAAACTCACAAGGTATTCCCCTGTCTCTTCCAGGAGAGCTTACTCCCAGTCTTTTCCCCAGCATTTTCAACCAGGATGGCTGAGATCCCTCTTTCATAAGATCAATCCAGCTGGAAACTTGTCTTCACAGACTGAAGGATGCCAGAGCATCTCTCTGCACCCCCCAGATATACCAGGCCAGAACTTTGATCTTCACCTGAAAACAGGGCACCCTCGGCTCTTTATCTCTTTCAGTTAATTTCCTTCTAAAGTTTCTGGAAACTCTTAATGAACATTTGACTCAGTATGGGAATAGAATTTTATTGTAAGGCACACAATGGCCCACCAGAGAGATACATATCTCTCTCTTCCTGTCTGGACAGTTTGTCTCATGGTGCACTACATTTCAGTGACCTGCCTTCAACCACCAGTCCTACAGAGCCTAATTTTCAGCAGATACACTTAATTCCTCATGTATTTGCTATACATTCCTTTTACAATGATTATGATGTCATGTGTGACACAGGCTTTCATTAGAGACCATACATGGCATTTTTTGATGAACCTAGGGGATCCCCATGCCCCTATGCCCTCTGTCAGTTGGCATCAAGAGGTGCTTAGGTCACATCTAGTTTCCTGCTTGATCATGCAAGTACTAAATGCCAGGTCATTAGACTGGCTCGTACAGTGCTATTACATTTGAGTTCTAGGATGGATATGAATAGGAACAAACCTTAATTATGGTGCTACCTTTTTCATAAGTCATTGGGAAGGCAGAGCCACTTGCAGCACATTTGGCTTTCTCCCATTCATGTGTCCTGAGCCCGTTGTACATTTCCAGCGCATCTGCTTCTTGACAAGGGTCATTCAGGTACTCAGAGAACTTATGGCTTCTCATTGCATTGGCCAAGACAGATTCCAATCCAGGGCTAAAAGAGGGGTTAAAAAGTTCATTTTAAAATGGAAGCACCAGATACAAATGAGAAACATCAAGAATAAAGGGATATTCATAAAGGATAACTAATAATAAATTGGAAATAGTTTATGAATTGCCATATAATTCACAAGACACAGCCTCCACTCTGTACTTCCCAACCCTAAACTGATATCCGCCTGACCAGGGAGCATCCGGGTGTGCCAGATTCTGTCTGGAAAAGTATCACCCTCACAGTGATATTCCACAAGTGGCAGCTAGCATGGTCTAAACAGCACTTGGGTTTTATGTTGAGAGCTTGCCTCTTTCATCTGCACTTGGGTAGTGGGACAGACACAGAACTGCCATAGTCCCCCATCTCACTGCAGCCAGTAGTACACATATCCCCTGGAGACTGAGAATCTGGGGAGGGGACACTTGGGCTGCCACGGTGGCATAGAGGGGTTACAGCATTGGGAGAAGGATCAGGCTCCTTGTAGAAAGATAAGCTCTGGAGGAAATATTTACAAATCCCCTATATTTGCTCTAAGACTCTTTTTTCTTTCTTCAGCTTTTCACATTCTTCCTCCTTCTGATGAAACTTTTCTGCACTGATCATTCTAGAAAGCTCCATGAAACAGATTCATGGACAATATAAATATCACCAACCAGCCAATGATGCACAGGACACTCCCATTCCAGAAGTTATGAGACAGTCCCAGCTTCTCACCCATCTATTCTGCAAGCCCAGCTCACAGGACAGTTATTGTCCCAGATGTATTTATGGCCTTGCTATGTTGTGATGTTGCTGCCGCCAAATGCAATGTTATTACATTGTGGATTTCTTGTTTCACAGGTTGAATACACAAGGCACTTGATGGGATTCATTTAGATACTGAAGGGATTCACTACCCTCAATATTTATACTTAGGAGGAAGGTAATGTGTATTATAAACTATGGCCTGATCCAGCACCCACTGAAGTCAATATTAAAATTCCCATTGACTTTGATAAGAGCTGGTTCAGTCCAGTGTGTCAAAACCTTGGGTAATAAATATCTTTTGATGGACAAGCAACACTGCTTGTCCCTAACTCACAAAAATCTCCTTTTCCCTGAGCACAGACATGTGTGCTACTGTCTTCATGCACCTTCATGAAGTTTGTTCACAAGGTTGTGTTTCTAGAGTCCCAACAAGTTCACAGGTGACAGATGAGAGCAGGGTGAGTGGTCCTAGATGATGAGGCAATTCACAGAATAGCAACAAAAATACACACTACTCACTTCTGAATTGCAAAGCACTGACTATTGTTGGAGGCTTCCTGCGATCTGGAGCCACAGCAATCAGTCTCACTTGCTGCTTCCTGACTAGAGATGGGACAAACAACGTTGAACAGAAAATGCAGATGGGAATAAACCAAAACTCAGAAAACTGAACTTTGGAGAAGTTCATACCCAGATCCAGATCCAGTCTTTGCAGCTAGCCTACTGTACTTGGTTGAACAAAATCTCTGGATCCAACTTGGTCTGAATTTGGGGGGAAATTTGGATCTAGTTCCAACTTCTGTATCACGGATCACTTTCTGTTAACAACCAGAACTTTTGTCCTACATCAACCCAATCTTGAGTTGACAAAATTCTAAGAATAACCTTTCAGGTTTGAAAGAGATTGATTAGCTATTTCCCTTATCCTGGCTGCCTCTGTATTTCCTTTTTCTAGCTGAGATTGGAAGCTCCAAAATACCATGGAGATAGGCTGCTGTCATTGTAATGCCATCCTGACCAAGCACAGAAGTTGCAGGAAATCTCTCACTAAAGCCTGTTCTTATCCAATTTCTAGCCCAGTTATATGGGATTCAGATAAGGCTAAAGAAGATCCTTACTTTTGTGTGTTTATTGGAACCAACCTTTGCTGGATTTGCTCATCACTATTCTTGATCTTTTCGGAGGATTCATTTTGACATGTTATGCTTGTGTATTGCATCTCTAGGGTACTGCCTCTCTTCTCTCCCCCACAGTACACCCCTTTCCACTCTCACCAGAATCCCAGCTGCCACCCTTTCTTTAGGAGCTTGTCAATGCCACCCCTTAAATAGCTGTTAAGAGGTCACTGCTAAGTAATGCAAGACTCTCCCTTTTCTCTAGGATCAGAGTATACTGTCATGGCAGCTGCACTCACAGTCCTGCCAAGCATAACCTTACCACCTGCTCTTTCTATATCAGGAAGGGTGGCTTTATCCTGTGTCCCGCTGATGCACAAAGGGGTATTACCTATTCAGAAAACTATTTGGGATGGAGCTAAAATTCATCATAGTGTTTCAAAACATGACATGATTTCAAGATGAAAATCACACAACATAATAAGGCTGTGGTGTTACATCACACTGTCAGATTTGCATTGCAAGACAAACTGAAGTTGATGGCAGCCTCAGAACCTGACCATGGAGAGCGATGCCAAGCCAGAGAAATGGAGCTAGTCCAATCACTAGGCATGTTGATATTTTAGTATAAATACCCACAAGCGAGAAGAAAGCCCACCTGGAAATGTACAAGACTTATTTGATATGGTAGATATTTGAGAAAGAATCACAATATTTTTCACTGTCATCGAGGCCTGACCCTCCCCACTTACCTGAGCCGTTCTTGCAAAACCTCTAGTCGTTTCTCTGCACCTTCAAATCGAGCATTCATTTCCCTTCCGTCAGGCAAAGAACAATGCAAAGGGATTAGAGTTAATAAAATATCCATAAAGTAATAACATCTGCAAAAGCTGAAGTCCCTCCCAAAATTTTTAGTCAGCCCTTCGGCAAAAAACCGAAACAGTCAAAACTTATATGGTTAAAAACATATCTGCTCAGCTGGGTGACCATGACCCTGCCCTGCAATGTGGGAGACCTGTGATGATCTTAGCCACTCTCTCTTTGTCTCTTTCTCTAGGAGTCAGCACCAAGCAATGGTGCCAAGGCACAGCACTGAGCCTCTGGAGACAAGGAGGGCCACACATTGTCCCTCTAGCCAAAGAAGGGGCCAGCATCTCAATAAAGGACAAGGAGGGCAAATGACAAGAACGGTGTGAACCTCAGAGATCTATTAGGAACATGAACACTTGTTTGGCCCCAAGGGTAGGGGTCTAAAATGGAATACAATTTCAGATCACCAAACTTACCTGAGTTTGTCTTCCACATATTTCACCCGTTGTTCCACCTTGGTTCCACCCAAATTTGTGAGCTCATCCTGTGGAGCCTCACTTTCACCTCTGGACGGCACAGAGCTATTGAGGATGACTGATAACTCATTAGAAGTCTTTCCAGCATAAGAGTGACAACACTGACAACACCTTCTACCCAATAAACCCCGTACCCTCACAGAAAAAAGAGGAAATTAATAAAATCTAAAAATATGAAAACAAAAAACCCTACCCCAAGCAGATGTTTTACCCAAAAATCGTGAAGTGCCAGTGTCTCCGTGAAATCCACTCAAGACTTCACTATTGCTACTGATTTTATGTGGAAGGGATGGGAGACAGTATAAAACCCTAAAATAGACAGATTAGCAATTATCACTAGGGCAGGATGAACTGGGCAAGATAAAATAAGAACTCACCACACAAAACTTAAACTGAATCTAAAAACATTTCAGAGGTCGGGGGGAAAAATCTGGCTTGCTATTTTGCTTAAACCAGTCTTCAATATTTTTAAGATACTTTTATTTTAGAGAGTGTCAGAAAAAGAGAGACAGAAATAGGTTGTAGCATTCTAAAGATATTTTGCAGTTTCATGGATGCTTCTCTGTTTCTCAGTTCTTCCTAGGACCAGAAATTCCAAATACTGTTCTGGAGAGATTTCCAGCTCAGTTTTGCAGGTTCAAGATATTCCTGCAATTCAGTTAATGACTAAGGATCTGACCCCCTGCCACAGAACCCCAGTGTCAGATAAAGGATGAGGGAGCCTGGGCCATTGGTAACTGCAAGCATAGGCGCTGATTCCGTGGGTGCTCCAGGGCTGGAACACCCACTGTCAATCAAGCTCCCCTCCCTCCCTGAGCGCGCTGCGTCCCTGCTCCTCCACCTATCTCCCAGTGTTTCCCGCCCAGCCACTGTTTGGCAGCGTTAGCACGCTCCGGGAGAGCACCCACGTGAAAGAGGGGAAGTCGGTGCCTCTGACTGCAAGTCTATAATTCCCTTCTAGGGCTGCCTCATGAACTGCTGTCTAATATTAATGGAAGGAGCAGTTCTCTGGCACTTCACTGGGTGTCACTGCTGTTGAAAACCTCTCTTTTGAAACTGAAACAGGATCCAAACTGTGCAGCTTGAACTTGCTCCATCGGTACAACGATTGGACCCAAAACTCCAGATCCAAATACTCCCAAATTTTAGGGGAAGTCCAGCTTTGGAGCTGAACTGTGCAGCTCCACTCCAGATGTAGTTAAGACTTACTGCACAAACACATAACGGCAAAGCTTTTGCAGCTGAGCATGGGATGAGTCAGGATGCATGTGTGTGTGCCTGCGGGTGAACTCAAATGAGCAGAAAGGTCAAGTTCAGCAGTGGTCAGTGAAAAAGCAAACCCTGTTCTCCCCTCGCAGTATGTGCGGGAACAATCATTTTGCTGTGAAACTACTTTAAACAAAAATGGCAATTTTCTAACTGGTGCAAAATCAAAGCACTTTAAGATTTCATTCAGGGGGAGGGTAGGGGACATGCAGAATTTTGTCATTTTTTATTTAAAATATCTGGTCTTCATCCTGAATTGAAATTTGCAAATGCTAGGATTAAAAAAAAATGATGCTGTCTCTGACTGCAAACGCTGACAACAGGAAGAATGCTGCATGAGAGTTTCACAACCGTTTTTAAACAGAAACTTAGAGCTCCTATTAAACATGCTGTGATTACCCACTGAGTTCCAATTGCCCAGCCTACCTGTTGGTCTCTTCTGAAGTCCCTGTTCTGTGATCCAAGTCCTTGCACTGTGAAACCTCTGGCTGAGCTGTGCCTGGGTTAGATAAAGCGCTTTGCTCCATGCTTCTGTTAAAATAGCAAATCTCTCTTCCAAACTTTCCACACTGAATGCAAAACTAAGTTATTAACTATCAAAAGAAAGCAAAGTCAATTTGTACAGTGTTCCACTTTGCCCACTCACACTCCCCTGAGCTATAAGTAATTTAATGCAGCTCTCCTGCAGGCTAAAAAGAGACTATTGTTGCTATTTATAGTTTTAAATATGTGGGAGGTGTTTAAATGTGTTGATGGTATCCAGAGAAGTGGACAGACAATCTCTTTGCAGAACCAGAGTAGAAGGCCAAGATATTTGCTGCCTTGGCAGTGGGAGCTTGATTTTGGCCACAATTCAATTTCTATTGAAGTAAATGGGAGTCTTCACAGTAGAACTGGGTGAAAAATGGATTTTTTGGCTTGTGGGCAACTTCACAATTAAAAAAAAAGTCCCAGTTCAAAATGAAAATGTAAATCTTGAACATTTTCAGCAAATTGAAAATTCAAAAATAAATCAGCAAAAAGTAAGTCTTATTTTGGCTCGATTGAAATGTTTTATTTCCATAAAAAAGAAATGTTTTATTTTGATTTGCGCTGTTACATTTAAAAATAAAATTAAATGAAAATTTGAAACAAAGTTGTTTCCAACTAAACTATCAAAAATCTTTGGTCAGAAAAATATTGAAACAGTCCATTTGGCATTTTTCAGCTTGACTTAAAAAATTCAAAATGAAAAACATGGCAAAATTGACATGCATTTGCAAATGTTTGGCTGTTGCCAATTTCCCCCCCCCCCCAAAAGTTGCCTGTGAAAATTTGCTCAGCTCTACATACAACACCCCTCCTCAGTCTCACCCACCAACAGAAGCAACCCAACAAACACAAAGCCTACAGCCTGATCGAGCTTTTTCTCCTACAGCCAGGAAAGGAAGAGAGAGTTTTTATTGCTATTTCTAGTTTAAAATACTGAGGAGACACACAGATACTATGGCGACAGGGCTAGATAAGTAGTGAACTAGACAGAATCTAGTTGTAATGCTAGAGAAGTGGGCAGCTAAGAGCTCTGGTGATCTGGCAGCAGGAGGTTGGAGAAACATTAAACCCAAAATAAATCCTTATCTGGGCTCAGAATCTGTCCTGACCTCAGTCACCAACAGTCATGGGCCCACTATGGGGATAATTCATTTAGGACCTGATACAACTCCCATTTAAGTCAGTGCAAATCTTCACACTACCATCAATGTGAGCTGAATTGAGACTTGACAGGCTTGGCCAGCCATGACACTTACAGAGTCTAATGAAGTAAAAACATTAGAGTTTAATACTGTTTGTTTTTTTGATTTTTCTGGGTAACCCTGAGCAGGGCTGCTGAGTGTTTTAGCCATTGCTGGGAAGTTGCTGACTCTTCACTTTGCTGGGGTGTGGCCAGGGCTGGATTAACCCTTTGTGGGCCCCAGGGCCGGCTCTAGGTTTTTTGCTTCCTCAAGCAAAAAAAATTTTGGCTGCCCCCCACCCAGGCCCTGGCTCTCTCCCACCCAGCAGTGCCCTCCCCCACTCACACCCCCTGCCACCCCTGGCCCCGCACGGCAGTGCCCTGCCCTCTATGGCCCTGCTGCTGCTTCTGGCTGCCCTGCCGCAGTCCCTGGGCGGCTTGGGCCACTTCGCCCAGCCCCGGCTGCGGCGCTGGGGGGTGGCTACCCTGCGGCACCTGCAGGTGGCTCCGTGCGCCCCGTGGGCGGCCCCCAGCCCGAGTGTCCCCCACTCAGAGCCTGCCCAGCCCAGCCACAAGGTGCAGGTGTTGCTCCCCAACACGAACCACAGTGGCCCCAGCGCATGGCGCACTGCTGCTGCCAGGGCCGGTTCCAGCCTTTTGCCGCTGGAAGCAACAACAACAACAAAAGATGGCTAGAATGCCGCCCTTGAAAATGTGCCACCCCAAGCCCGTGCTTGGTTTGCTGGTGCCAAGAGCCAGCCCTGGTGGGCCTCTTCCAAGTGTGGGCCTGGTGCCACGGTGCCACCGGAGCCATTGTAAACCCGGTACTGACCATGAGGGACTTTTGGAAAACTAGCAGATTGCTACAGCTCTGCTGTCATTTTCAACTTACAAAATTTGACTCACCTATTAATGTATTTTACCTGCTTTAACTTCTCATTTCTTTTTCTTAGCTGATAAATCTTCAGTTAGTTTACTAGAGAATTGGCTGCCAGCATTGCTTTTGGTAATATCCAGAGTAGCAATTGGTCTGGGGTAAGCAACTGATCTTTGGGATTGGAAGTAACCTAATGTGATGTGATATTTAGTATAGTGACCATTATCACAAAGTCCAGTTTATCTGGGTGGCAAGATAGGCTAGAGAGTCTAAGGGGACTGCCTGTGACTCCATGGTAAGACTAATATAGTGATCCAGGAGTTCACGTTTGTTACTGGATTGGTGAAATCTGATTATAGAATATACCACTAGTTTGGGGTGGCTGCCCTGTTTCTGACACTCTGGCCTGAGACTGGCACTAATAGTTGCTATGCCTTTGTGTAGAATTGGCCTCCCAAACTACCTATGGACCATGTGATCTCAGGAGCCCAACAATTCCCAGAAGTTCCCCCAATGGAAGCAGGATGAAGAGTGCAATAGTGAAGTGTGCACAGACGTATGGAAGGTGCCAAAGCCCCTGCGTTGACATTTTCTGGATTTGCTACCTTGTTAAAGTGGCTCCATCATCCCCTTCTCCCAGCACTTGTCCAAGATATCACTGAATGCAGGGAGCCAACATTTGAGTCTTGGTTCCAAACCATAAAAGGGTTAATCTTTTAAACTTAATCTGAACCCAAATTATGAATGTCCCCAGAAGTGGAAATTCTCTAAACTGAAAACATTAACATTTCCTCCTCTCTTTCTCTTCAGAAACACAATGTCAGGGGAAAGGAAAGCAAAAGTAGTGCTGGGCTGTCAAGGCTGGTTCCCCACTCTGGCACTTTGAGTGCAGAAGGTGGGGGCCTGCAAGGATTCTAAAAATTAACACTGGCCACTCCAGGCTTGTATTAAACTCCCAGGGTTACAGCTTTTCTCTGACCTTGGATGGGTAGATGCTGCCACCACCCAAGTGCAAAAACCCCTTTGAAATCCCAGGAAGGTGCACTTGAGAATTCCTTCCTGTGGGGTACCTCAAGCCCTTTCACCCCCCTCCAGGGAAGAGCGGAGAAAGAAACACAAAGGAAATCAGCTGTTGCCACCAGCTAATTAAACAACATGTGCACAAACCTCTTAGGACACAAAATCCAATCCTGTTCTTAAAAAAGATAAATTTTATTAAAAACAAAAAGAAAGAAAAAACACCTGGAAACTCAGGCTATTGCTAGATTTTAAAAAAAACCCACTTACTAGGTTAAGCATCAAGAATAACTTTCTTGAGGTCCAGCTTAAAGGATACAAGCAAAAAAGACGGTTACTCACCTTTGTAACTGTTGTTCTTCGAGATGTGTTGCTCATATCCATTCCAATTAGGTGTGTGCGCGCCGCGTGCATGTTCGTCGGAAGATTTTTACCCTAGCAACACTCGGTGGGTCGGCTGGGCGCCCCCTGGAGTGGTGCCACCATGGCGCTGGATATATACTCCTGCTGACCCAACCGCCCCTCAGTTCCTTCTTGCCGGTTACTCTGACAGTGGGGAAGGAGGGCGGGTTTGGAATGGATATGAGCAACACATCTCAAAGAACAACAGTTACAAAGGTGAGTAACTGTCTTTTCTTCTTCGAGTGCTTGCTCATATCGATTACAATTAGGTGACTCCCAAGCCTTACCTAGGCGGTGGGGTCGGAGTGTTGCAGAATGCAAAACTGCTGAACCAAATACTGCATCATCTCTGGACTGTTGAACTAGTGCGTAATGCGAGGCAAAGGTGTGAACCGATGACCAAGTAGCTGCTCAACATATGATGTTCGTCCATCCTTTTTGAAGAAGACCTTAACATCTATCAGGTTGTGAGCTGTCCACGGTGCGTCCGCAAATGGCTGGTAAGGCCAATACGGGCACGGAATGTTCTGCCACATGTCGGGCAGACATGTGTGGGCACCACTGTTACAGCTCTGGCTTTACGGAGTGCTCGCTTCTCTTGTGCTAGGGTTATCCTTCTGGCTTCAGATGTCTGGCAGCCTTGGTGGATCAGCGTACGCCATGTCGATCGGTCTTGTGCCAGGGTTTCCCAGGAGGTGATGTCGATATCCAGGGACTTAAGAGAGGCTTTCAGCGTATCTTTGTATCGCTTCTTTTGTCCCCCGTGCGATCGCTTTCCTTGAGACAGCTCACCATAGAAGAGCTGTTTGGGGATGCGGTGGTCTGGCATCCTTGCAACATGGCCTGCCCAGCGTGTCTGGGCTTTCATAAGCAGAGTGTAAACTGACAGCAGGCCTGCTCTGGAAAGGACTTCTGTGTCAGGCACCTTATCCTGCCACCGAATCCTCAGAAGTCTGCGGAGGCAAGTCGTGTGGAAGTGGTTCAATTGCCTAGCGTGCCTCCTGTATACAGTCCAGGTCTCACTGGCATACATCAAGGTAGTTAGCACTACTGCTCGGTAGACTTTAAGCTTTGTAGCAAGGCATATTCCACGGCGGTCCCACACGTTGGTCAGCAGTCCGCCAAATGCAGAGCTTGCCTTGGCGATTCTGCAGTTGACCTCAATGTCAATTGTCACTGCGCGGGAGAGGGTGCTGCCAAGGTATGTAAATTGGTCCACTGCTTGCAGCTTTTGCCCCTTCACTGTGATGGTGGGCTCTTGGTGTTGGGCTTTCGGAGCTGGCTGGTGCATCACTTCGGTTTTCTTTATGTTGATAAGAAGGCCGAAGTTATCGCATGCTGCTGCGAATTTGTCCATGCTGGCTTGCATTTCCTGCTCTGATCCAGCATTCAGGGCACAATCGTCAGCAAAAAGGAGGTCTCGTAGCACAGTCTCCTTTATCTTGGTGACAGCCTGGAGTCTTCGCAGGTTGAACAGTTTCCCATCAGTCCTGTATCTCAGGCTGACTCCCAAGGAACTGTTCTGAAAGGCGTCTGACAGCATGGCTGAAAACATCATGCTGAACAGGGTCGGTGCCAACACACACCCTTGCTTGACGCCATTTGTGACGGGAAAGGCCTCTGAAGCTTCTCCGTCGTCCAGAACACGAGCCGTCATGCCGTCGTACCATCAGGATGAATCTATCAGGGCACCCAAACTTCGACATGATACGCCACAGACCATCACGACTGACAGTGTCAAAAGCCTTAGTGAGATCCACAAAGATGGTGTACAGTTCACGATTCTGCTCTTGACACTTCTCTTGGAGCTGTCGGACTGCGAAGATCATGTCCACAGTGCCATGCTCTTTACGAAAGCCGCACTGTGTCTCGGGTAATAGACCCTGTTCCAGGTGGTCAATCAGGCGATTCAGCAACACTCGTGCAAGGATCTTGCCTGCGCTGGAAAGCAATGATATTCCTCTATGATTGTCACAGACTTTTCGATTTCCTTTCCTCTTATAGAGGTGTACGATGGACGCGTCTTTCAATTCCTGAGGAATAGACCCTTGATTCCAGAAGGACTGAAACAGTTGAGTGAGTTTGTCAACAAGCACTGCACCACCATCCTTATAAACTTCTGCTGGGATCGCATCAGATCCTGAGGCCTTGCCACTGGACAGCTGGCTGATGGCCTGTAGGGTTTCAGTCTCTGATGGTGGAACGTCCAGGCTGTAGTTGATATCCACCTGGGGCATTCTATCAATCGCCTCGTTATTAATGGAAGATGGGCGGTTCAGTACGGATTGAAAATGCTCAGCCCACGCCGTAGAATAAGAGTCTTCTCAGTAGTGAGAGTTACACCATCTAAATCCAGTAAAGGAGAGCTCCCTGAGGGCCGAGGGCCGTACAAGGATCTGAGGGCTTCGTAGAACCGTTTAGCATCGTTTCTATCAGCAAACATCTGGATTTCACCTGCCTTGGCACTCAACCAGGAGTCCTGCATCTTGCGAAGCTTGCTCTGTATGGTCCTGCGAGTGTTGTTAAAGGCATTTTTCTTAGCTGATGACGACGGGTCGTTCTGATGAGTAAAGGCGGTGCTTTTCAGCAAGTAAGGCCTTGATCTCTTCATCGTTTTCATCAAACCAGTCCTGCTGTTTCCTGTGTGAGGGTCCAAGAACCTTTAGTGCAGAAGAGTGCACAATATTCCGGAAGCGTTCCCAGTCCTTCTCAGCATTTTCCTCTAATTGCAGCTCTAAGAGTTGGTTGTCAAGATCTTCTGCTAGTAAAGCTGCTGTATTGGGGTTCCTCAGTTTACTGACGTTAATCTTTTTCACCACAGCTCTGTTTCCCTGCGGACGTCTCTTTGGCTTGATGTAAAGGCTTAATTTAGAGATGATGAGTCTATGATCAGTCCAACAGTCAGCACTCGGCATGGCCTTAGTCACCCTTACATCCTGTCTGTCTTTCCTCCGCACAATGACATAATCAATGAGATGCCAGTGCTTGGAGCGTGGATGCATCCAGGACGTCTTTTTGCGAGTGGGCAGGCGGAAGATGGTATTGGTAATGATCAGATCATGAGCCATACATGTCTTCAGGAGTAGTAGGCCATTGCTGTTACATTTGCCGGTTCCATTTTTTCCAATGACGCCATCCCAGGCAGAGTGATCAGATCCTACTCTCGCGTTAAAATCGCCAAGTAGAATCAGCCTGTCGGTACGCTTCACGGCTGAGAGTAGGGCATCAAGATCTTCATAAAACTTGTCCTTTACTTCATCCGGATTCGTCATTGTGGGTGCGTAAGCACTGATTAGTATAGCTTGCTTTCCTCTCGGTAGTGGAAGATGCAGTGTCATGAGTCGGTCGTTCACACCCTTGGGAAGACTGGCAAATTTGCGGACAAGTTGATTCTTAACCGCAAAGCCAACTCCAGATTCACGATGTTCGTCACTGCTACATCCACACCAGAAGAATGTGTAACCACCCCCTATTTCTGTGAGCTGACCTTCGTTGGCTAGACGAGTTTCACACAAGGCTGCAATATTGATGTTAAATCTTGCGAGCTCTCTAGCGACCAGGGCTGTTCTTCTTTCTGGTCGATCTGCTGAGGGGTTATCTTGAAGCGTGCGTACGTTCCATGTACCAATAATGAGTGGTGTCACCTTACGGTTTGTTATTTGAAGTTTTGTTGTTCGACCGCATAAGATGGGATCCCCTCCAGCCGCGGTAAGCTGGCCAGGGTTCTGTGAAGCAAACAATGTTTAGGGCACCTTTTCTAGCCTCTTCCTCTTGCTACGGAGGTGAGCAGTGCGGTCCTAAAAAGGGCTGCTCAGTCACTCAGGTAGACGCCGAATCCAGCTGTTGCTTCGATCAGCAAGAAGACGACCATTAGACCTGAGCCGCCTGTGTGCAGGTCCGCGGCTACAGCTCCCAGTGTATCCACACCTGCTGCTTCGTCGCTCGCCCATCGCCACAGGACTTTGAAATTTACAGAAGTTAGGAGATGTCAAGACTTGCGCGTGGATTAGATTAAAGTGAGGGAGAGGTGCGCATAGTCAGCCTCACTCTCTCTTCCCAGATCCCATCTTGCTCCAATGGCAGGACAAAAGTCGAGACGGTTGGAGATGGGCTGGGCGCAGTGGTTGACCAGGGCATCTTTCGCGTCTTGCCGTGCTCTTAGCGTACCACACCGCTTGCAGAAACCGCCTTCATGACCGTTGGTCCTATTCTAGAAGGTCTCATCCGCTCAATCTGCCGGAGTCTGTCTTCACATGCTCGAGATAGACAAAGCCCTATCTCACCGGAGGTCTAAGCCCAACAGCTACCCTCAACCTGGTTTAGCCAGCCTGTCGAAGCTGTTGCCCGGGGTGTGGCCGCTGCGCATGCTACAGCTACAGGGAGCCACAGGTGAGAACTGAGTGACAGGTGGGGACCAAAGGTGGACAAGCTGCCCTGAAAGGACACGACATGCCCCTACACCAGAGGTGCTACCCCTCCCTGAACACCCCATACACCCCGCTCGACATATATCCTGGATAGGAATGTGGGCCAGGAAGGCGGCAGATGAAGCCTGAGCCTGAGTAGAATGGGCGGTGAGGTGGCTAGCCGGAACATGAGCCAAGTCATAGCATGTACGGATGCAGGACGTCACCCAAGATGAAATTCGTTGGGATGAGACCGGTAGGCCTTTCATCCGATCTGCCACAGCTACGAAGAGCTGAGGTGACCTTCAAAAGGGTTTTGTTCTCTTGATATAGAAGGCGAGAGCCCTGCGAACGTCTAGGGTGTGCAACTGTTGTTCCTGTCGCGATATGTGCGGCTTCGGGAAAAAGACTGGGAGGAAGATGTCTTGATTGACATGAAAGGCAGACACCACCTTAGGGAGGAAGGAGGGGTGTGGTCGCAGCTGTACCTTATCCTTATGGAATACCGTATACGGGGGATTAGCTGTCAAGGCTCGAAGCTCAGATACTCGTCGTGCCGAAGTAATAGCGACAAGGAAGGCTGTTTTCCAGGAAAGGTACAGTAGCGAGCAGGTGGCCAGTGGTACAAAAGGGGCACCCATAAGTCTGGTAAGACCAGGTTAAGATCCCAGGTAGGAATCAGTCGTCTGACTTGAGGATACAGACATTCTAAGCCCTTGAGGAACCTTGAGACTATGGGGTGAGAGAAGATCGAGCGGCCATTTTCCCTTGGGTGGAAGGCGGAGATGGCTGCCAGATGGACCTTTATGGACGACACCGCTAGGCTCTGTTCTTTCAGGGACCAGAGGTAGTCCAGAATAGCAGGAACATGCACCTGCATGGGCACTAAGTCACGCTGGGTGCACCAGCAGGAGAAACACTTCCACTTGGCCAGATATGTCATCCTAGTGGAAGGCTTCCGACTGCCCAATAGTACCTGCTGAACCAAGTCAGAACAACGCAACTCAGACTGGCTCAACCATGCAGCAGCCACGCCATGAGATGAAGAGACTGCAGGTCCGGATGGTGAAGCCTGCCGAAGTTCTGTGTTATCAGATTGGGCCAGAGTGGCAGAGGAATCGGGTCTGCCACTGCAAGGTCGAACAACATGGTGTACCAGTGCTGCCTCGGCCACACTGGAGCAAGCAGGATCATGCGGGCACTGTCCCTGCGGAGCTTGAGAAGGACTCTGTGGACGAGTGGGAACGGTGGGAAGGCATAGAACAGGTGCCTCTTCCACGGAATCAGGAACGCGTCCAAGAGGGAGCCCGGGGGAGCGGCCCTGGAATGAGCAGAACACCTGGCATTTCCTGTTCTCTTGGGAGGCAAAGAGGTCGACATGTGGAAACCCCCACTTCCGGAAACCAAATGGATGACGTCCGGGCGGATCGACCACTCGTGAGACAGGAAGGATCTGCTGAGGTGATCCGCCAGAGTGTTCTGGACTCTGGGGAGAAAGTACGCTACCAAGTCGATCGAGTGGAATATACAAAAGTCCCAGAGGCGAACAGCTTCTCGACAAAGGGGAGAGGATTGTGCTCCGTCCTGCTTGTTTATGTAAAACATGGCCATTGTGTTGTCCATAAATACTGATACACAACGGCCTTGGAGATGGTCTCGAAACACTTGGCACGCTAGACAGACCGCCCTCAGCTCCCGCACATTGATGTGCAAAGCCAGCTCTTGAGATGACCAGAGACCCTGAGTGTGAAGGCCCTCGAGGTGGGCACCCCAACCCAGAGTTGATGCGTCCGTGGTCAGAGCCATCGAGGGTTGCGGTGGGTGGAATGGCATCCCCGCGCAAACGATCGTGGGGTTCAGCCACCAGGTTAGGGAGACCAGGACCTCTTGGGGAATGGTGAGCACGGAGTCCAGGCTGTCTCTGCGCGGCCTGTATATTGAAGCTAGCCAAGTTTGAATGGGGTGGAGGCGTAGCCTCGCGTGCTTGGTTACGAAGGTGCAGGAGGCCATGTGCCCGATCAGGCTGAGGCAGTTGCATACCGACGTTGTCGGGAAGGTTTGGAGACCTCGAATAATGGAAGCCATCGCTTGAAAACGCAACTGTGGGAGGAGGCTTTGGCCAGATTGGAGTCCAGAGTCGCTCCGATGAAGTCTAGTCTCTGTGTGGGTGTTAAGGTAGACTTCTCTGTGTTGATCATGAGGCCGAGGCTCCCGAAGAGGTCTTTGACTATGCGCAGGTGCTGCGACACTTGCAACTGGGAAGTCCCTCGAATGAGCCAAGCGTCGAGGTACGGGTATACGTGTACCCGACGACGGCGGAGGGAGGCGGCGACTACGGCCATGCATTTCGTGAACACACGCGGAGCTGTAGAAAGGCCAAACGGGAGTGCAGTAAACTGAAAATGTTGAAGGCCGACCACAAAATGGAGGTACCGTCTGTGCGGCGGGTAAATTGCGACGTGGAAATACGTGTCCTTCATATCGAGGGCGGCATACCAGTCTCCCGGATCCAGGGAGGGAATAATGGTCCCCAGCGTTACCATGCGGAACTTCAGCTTTATCATGAATTTGTTGAGTTCTCGCAGGTCTAAGATCGGTCGCAGACCTCCCTTTGCCTTGGGGATTAGGAAATAATGGGAGTAAAACCCCTTGCCCCTCATGTCTTTTGGTACCTCCTCTATGGCTCCTAGAGCTAGGAGCGACTGGACCTCTTGCAAGAGGAATTGCTCGTGAGAGGGGTCCCTGAAGAGGGACGGGGAGGGAGGGTAGGAAGGTGGGGTTGAAACAAACTGGAGGTGGTATCCCAATTCCACTGTGCGCAGGACCCAGCGGTCGGAAGTGAGCTGGGACCAGGCAGGGAGGAAATGAGAGAGACGGTTGAGAAACGGAGGAAAAGGATCCGGGAAAGTAACTGGTGGGCCGCCCTCAGGCGTCCCATCAAAAGTTTTGTTTGGGCCCTGCTGGTAGTTTTGGGGGCGCCTGATTTTGGCCTCCTTGAGGGCCAGACTGTCTTCAACGATTTCCTCTGCCACGCCTTCTGCTAAAGTCCTGCTGCGGTCTAGGCGGGGCGTAAGGGCGGTGTGGCTGTGGCCGGAAGGTCCTGCGTTGGGTCACTGGCGTGTGCATACCCAGCGAGCGCATTATAACACGATTATCTTTCAGACTTTGCAGTCTGGGGTCAGTCTTATCTGAAAACAGGCCTTGGCCTTCGAAGGGCAAATCCTGAATGGTTTGTTGCAATTCAGGGGGAAGGCCGGACACTTGGAGCCAGGAGATGCGCCGCATCGTCACTCCTGACACCAAGGTTCTGGCTGCCGAGTCCGCGGAATCCAGAGAAGCCTGGAGTGAGGTTCTTGCCACCTTTTTACCCTCCTCGAGGAGAGCGGTAAACTCCTGGCGGGACTCCTGCGGAAGAAGCTCCATAAACTTCCCCACGGACACCCACGTGTTAAAGTTATACCGGCTTAGGAGGGCTTGCTGGTTTGCCACCCTAAGTTGGAGGCCCCCGGCAGAGTATATTTTACGGCCTAGGAGGTCCATGCGTCTAGCCTCCTTTGACTTAGGAGCCGGGGCGTGTTGGCCATGACGCTCCCGCTCATTCACCGATTGGACCACTAAAGAGCAAGGAGGTAGATGAGTGTAGAGGTATTCGTACCCCTTTGAGGGGACCATATATTTCCTCTCAACCCCCCTTGCTGTAGGTGGAATCGAGGCCGGGGACTGCCAGATGGTATCCGCATTGGATTGTATGGCGCGGATAAATGGCAGGGCCACTCTAGTGGGTGCATCAGCCGAGAGGATATCCACAACAGGGTCCTCTACTTCAGGGATCTCCTCCACTTGTAGGTTCATATTCAGAGCCACTCGTCTCAGGAGGTCCTGATGGGCTCTGAGCTCAATCGGTGGAGGGCCTGAGGAGGATGTTCCCGCCACCACCTCGTCAGGCGAGGAGGAAGAGGAGAGGCCCGGGACCAAGGGATCCTGTGGAGGTTCCCGTATTTGCGGAACGTCCGCTGCGTCAGGTGGAGTCTGGGTGTCCGCAGTTGGGATCAGAGCCTCATCCGTGCCCGTAGGTGGAGGACGGCTTAGCGTCGCCTCTGGTGCCCGGTGTTCTGACAGGACCGACCGTGGAGCGACTGGGGGAGCACCTTGGGATTGGTGGTATGCCCACGGTGTCCAGAAGGACCAGTGATGAGGTCCTTGGCTGAGGATGTCAGAGTCACGTTCCTGCTGGTAGGATGCACTACCAGCCTGAGAGGACACCGATGTTTGTCTGGAAGGCCATGGCGGTGCCGAGAGAGCCTGCGGGGGCACCACAGATCTGGATGTGCACTCCTGGGTCGGTAGCAGAGAGCGGTACTGTGACCCATAATGGTACCGCGAGCAAGACCGGGACCTTCTACCGTAGCGGTGCCGGGAGGTTGACTGGTACCTCGAGTCCCTTTGTCGAGAGCGACTGCGGGAAACATGGTGCTAAGAGCGGTGCCGGGAGTCGGCTTGGTACCGGGAGTACCTGGTCGGCAACCGAGACGTCGACCGGTGCCCTGAGTACGACCGGTACCGTGATGGAGAGCGGTACCGGGACTGCGAGCGGCGCCGGGAGCGGGAACGGCGAGATCGAGAGATCGTGATCTTGAACGACGACTCTCTGTTGGGGCAACGGAAGGCAGCCTCACCAGGCCCGGTTTTCCGACAGATTGAATAACCCGCACCGGCGGTGCCGGGGGTTGAGGCCGTGCTGACTCCGTCATGGCAATGAGCTCCCGTGCCGTGGAGAAGGTCTCCGGTGTAGAAGGCAGGGCAAGCTCAACCAAAGCATGAGCTGGGGAGCTGTCAGGCACCAGACTCAACGGCCCTTGTGGGACCGGAATCAACGGTGCCGAGCTCAGTGGAGTCACAACTGGCGGTGCCACAACTGACGGTGCCGTGGCAGAGGACGGTGCCAGGCGAGCCGTCTTCGAAGAGCGCTCCTTCTGTTGAGCTGCAGCAGTTGGAGCGCTATGTTGCTTCCTGGGTCTCGGGGACAGGGAGCGGTGCTGAGCAGATGTCGGTGCAGGTAGAGGTCGGTGCCGGGGCTCCTTCTCGGTACCGGAGCGGTCCGGGGCCAAAGGGGCGCTCCTTACCAAAGCAGTCTGTTGGGCACTCGGTACCGATGCTGCAGGAGTAAGTGCCGACTCCATGAGGAGCTGCTTCAATCTAAAGTCCCGCTCCTTCTTCGTCCTTGGTTTAAAGGACTTGCAAATGCGGCACTTATCTGGAAGATGGGATTCCCCTAGGCACTTGAGGCAGGAGTCATGGGGATCCCCTATTGGCATCGGCTTTTGGCACGCCGAGCAAGGTTTGAACCCTGGTGCCTTGGGCATGGGCCCGTACCGGGGCGGGGGAAAGGGGCTAATCCCCAAACCTCCCTTTTAACTATATACACTAACTAACTAATACTAACTATAACTATCAAATTCGAACTATGACACAATTAGCAGTAGAGAACTATGAGTAGCTAGGGATGTGGAGATCAGCAAAGCCGCGCTCCACAGTTCCAACGACCGTCATGGGCGGTAAGAAGGAACTGAGGGGCGGTTGGGTAGGCAGGGGTATATATCTGGCGCCATGGCAGCGCCACTCCAGGGGGCACCCAGCCGACCCACTGAGTGTTGCTAGGGTAAAAATCTTCCGACGAATGTGCACGTGGCGCGCGCACACCTAATTGGAATCGATATGAGCAAGCACTCGAAGAAGAACAAAAGCATTTGGGGTTAGCACAGAGGAGTCCACAGGCCATAAAGAAATAAAAAGAGAGAAACCTATTCACATCTTCCTAGACATTTCCTGATCTACTTACATATCTGGGGTTCCAAATGAATAGTTTCTAGGTCTGATACCAATGATTTTTCATACCTGGCCCCAAGCTTCTTACAGCATAGTTACTCACTGTCTGCCTCTCCCCGAGAACAACCACAGACAGACAAAGGGGAAGTTTTTTCCCAGTTTTAAAAAGTTCTAGCCTTCCCATTGGCTCTTTTGGTCAGGTGCCCACTCACTTCCCTTTACCTATGCATCACAGGGAGATTTTTAACCCTTTACAGATAAAGCAAGTAGAGAACAGCTACTAAGAGGGATTTTATAGCTAATTGGCTGGCTGACTACCCCTCCTTTCATTTATCACATGGGCTTTGTCAGAGGAGAGAGTTGGAAACTCCTGTTTTGGGGCGAGAGAGTCAGTCAACTTCTAATTTAGGAAGAAACAAAGCAACTGCTTCTTCAGCCTCTGTTAAACACTGAGATGTCATATTCCTGCTGCCCTTTGCTCTTTGCTTGAGGCTCATTCTATTTTGATTGGTGCTATGGGAGCAGCAAGGCAGAAGGGCTCTTATTATTTTGCATCTCTTTCAGAGCTCCATGTTCCCCATTCCTCCCCCACACACATTTAGGCGTCCCAGCCCATGAAATCCATTCCTTAATAGGTCTAAGGGAGAATGGTCACTTATGGAGGTGACTGACCCCCTTGGAAGTGTGTGCATGGGATCACATCTTTTAAAGGCACTCAATCCTATTCAGGTTCTTATGACTTGTCTACATAGGAGGTGCGGGGACGGGGGGAGGGTTTATTCTGTACTAACGCACATTAGTGCGGATTAAAAATGCCTGTGTATACACACTGCAAACCCACAAAGCACACTGACTCCCTATTTGGTGCAAATTCTGGTGTCCTCTTTTAAAGTGGACTAAGTTTGGTGTGAATTGCGTTGTTCAGTCTACTTTTCATGTACACGCTGCTGCTATGAATTACTTTGGCAGTCCTCCAACTGCTATCCCACATGGCTTTGCGGACACCCATGACCAACTTTTCTGTTTACCTGTGTGGTTCCACTGCTGCCATTTTTGGTGGATGTGAACTAGAAGCGTTTCCATTCTTCAGGTCCTTCCTAGGGATGCTAACTTTCTGACTGCAGAAAATGGAACACCCTTGCCACACCCTGTCACAGAGACCATGCCCCCACTTGCTCCATCCCCCCTCCTTCCACCGCTTGCTCTCCCCCATCCTTGCTCATTTTCACTGGGCTGGGGGTTTGGGTGTGAGAGGGGGTGAGGGCTCTGGCTAGGGATGTGGGCTCTGGAGTGGGGCCAGGGATGAGGGGTTTGGGGTATATGAGGGGGCTCTGGGCTGGGACATGGGTTTGGAGTGTGTAGGGGATGTGAGGGCTCTGGCTGGGGGTGCAGGCTTTGATGTGGGGCCGTGGATGGAATAGGGCTGAGGGGTTTGGAGTGTGGGAGTGGGTGCAAAGTGTGGGGTCTGGCAGGGAGTTTGTGTGCAGGGGGAAGCTCAGGGCTGGGGCAGGGTGTTGGAGGGGGTGCAGGCTCTGGGTGGTGCTTACCTCAGGCAGCTCCCCGAAGTGGCCGGTATGTCCCTGCAGCCCCTAGGTGTGGGACAGCCAGGCATCTCTGTGCGCTGCCCCCACTCACAGGTGCCACTCCTGCAGCTCCCATTGGCCGCCCCTGCACCTAGGGGCCCCAGGGACATGCCAGCGGCTTTCGGGAGCCACGCAGAGCTGGGTAAGGGCCTGCCTTAGCCCTGCTGACCAGACTTTTATGGCTTGGTCAGCAGTGCTGACTGGAGCTGCCAGGGTGCTTTTCTGACTGGGCATTCCAGTCAAAAACCAGACGCCTGGCAACTCTAGCCCAACCTCCCCCCCCCCCCCCGCCCCTCACCAATGCTGTGGCCATTAGTTCTCACCCCAGAACACATTTTCAAAATGGCTGCTGGACTAGCTGCACAATAGACTTCTATCTCATACTGAATCCTTGGCCATCATCTCTCTACAAACCCATCCCAGAGAGGGCGCATACCCATCTGCTAATTTCCTTCTCCCCCCCCACATCTCTCCAGCCTGGTGAATGCCACCCACCACCCTAACCCCATTCACATGCTCAAAATGGTAGCCATATGATACAACCGCATCCTTTCCCTCCTTTTCCCTCCCATAATGCAGCAGAATCAAATAATGATACTATATAGTTGTGTGGAATTAAAAAGTTTGAGATAGTTGTTACATGAAAAAAAGTTTGGTTAATATTCACAGGGCACATGCGGTACACAGGGCCGGCTCTAGACCCCAGCGCACCAAATGCGCGCTTGGGGCGGCATCCCGCGGGAGGGCAGCAGGCGGCTCCGGCGGACCTCCCGCAGGCATGCCTGCGGAGGGTCCGCTGGTCCCGCGGCTTCGGTGGAGCATCTGCAGGCATGCATGTGGGAGGTCCACCAGAGCCGCGGGACCAGCGGACCCTCCACAGGCACGTCTGCAGGAGGTCCACCGGAGCCGTGGGACCGGCAACCGCCAGAGCGCCCCCCCGCGGCCTCCCACCCTGCTTGGGGCGGCGGAAATCCTAGAGCCGCCCCTGGCGGCAGATGTAGACACAGACACCGCATGCCCATAAAGATAGTAAGGCTACTGCTCCTGGCTGAGGTACATATGTCTTGTAATTGGGAGTTGTACTGTTGCCACTGCTCAGCCTGCCAGGGCTTAGAATGATTCTCTCCCACTAATCGATGCTGGTTTCTCAAGCCCAGGAACAGTGCAGCTCTTTGTGAAGCTGCTCCAGGAACAGCTTGTGTAGTAGCAGTTGCTCAGTGTCGTCCTCTTCCTCCTCCTCCCGCCTCTGCTGCTGGTGCTGGAGGAGCCACTGTTATGGCCACATCAGCTTTAACTGAAATCCAAAACCAAAGCCACCCACTGCCAAGAGCTCATATAAAGTCCACATAGTCTCTGCGTATTGGCAGTAGAGCAGCACAACATATTGTTGCGTCCATGCTGGCCAACAGCCATTTGAAAATGGTGCTAACTTGCCCAGAAAGAGCGGAAGCACAGGAAGGAGGGAGCAGACTTACGCGATTTGTGGAATTTAACCCCAGTCCCAGAATACCACTCACTTCCACTATGTATCCCACAACGCACTGCAAGAAAAATCCCAGCATGTGCACAGCTCAGCAGCCAAGTAAGGATCCTGGGATATGTGACACTACTCTCCATATTCTTCATAGAAATATTGTTATGATACTGCTGCATTACTTCACTATTACTGCAAGCAGAGCTGGCTCCAGGCACCAGCTCAGCAAGCAGGTGCTTGGGGCGGCCAAGGGGAAGGGGTGGCATGTCAGGTTCTTTGGCAGCGGGTCTCTCGGTCTCTCTCGGAGGGAAGGATCTGCCGCCAAAGAAGAAAGCGGTGCAGTGGAGCTGCCGCTGATCACTTCCCCCTTCCCCCCCCCACCACCACTTGGAGCGGCAAAAACCCTGGAGCTGGCCCTGACTGCAAGATGGGTCATGTGAGGTATTATTGGAAAAGTTATGATTTACTCAATATGATTATCCTATTTGTATGCATGTATCATTTCTGTATCTGAAGTTAGGAAAATTGACTATGTAATAATTACAACTGTATTTACACCTGGGGAATGCGCACCAGACAGAATGCAATCAGCCTGGAATGGGTCATTGGGGAGAACAATAGGACTTTGAAGATGCTAATCTCCCTCCTTCCTGAGAAGCTTCCTGGGATGCTGCTTTGACACTGCAGGGTCATGTGATCATGTCACCTGGTACTGGATTCCATCTTGGACTTCTGGTATTTTTCCAGTGGTAGGAGGAGGGTGGGAATCGAAACAAAGGATTCCCACGATATGTAAATCCTATTTAAGGCTGGGGAGTGAGTTAATCTTGGTTCTTTTCTACTCTCTCTCTGCCCAAGAAGGAAGACTGCTGAAAACACCTGAAGAAACAAAGGAACTAAGGAGGGAGAGGGGGACGGGGCCCACGAGAAAAAGGTCTAGACTGTGAAAGGAATACCTGGAGATCTAAGCTGCAAGCAGTGCAGTTTACCTCCAAGAAACTTTGCAACCTGCCTAAAACAACACGTAGGGTGAGAATTTCTTACTATTAACCAGTTACTTTAGTGTAGTAAGCTTAGTTTGTGCGTTTTGTTTTATTTGCTCAGTACTCTGCTTTGATCTGTTTGCTATTCCTTATAATCACTTAACATTTATCCTTTGTAGTTAATAAACTTGTTTTGTTTTCTAAACCCCAGTTTGTGCAATTCATAACTGGGGGAACTGTGCATATCTTCCTCCCCACTGAGGGAGGGAGTGAATTTCATAAGCATACACTGTACAGTTTTCTGGGCAGTGCAAGACAATATAATTTTGGGTTTGCACCCAAAGGAGATGTGTACTTGAGTGGTGGGCAATCCCCAAGCTGAGTCTTCCCACACAGAGCTGATCTCAGTGCGTGTGTGCCTTTGCAGCTCGGTGTGCCCCTACCGGTGTGTGTGCTAGAGGAGGCTTGAGGGCCTGGCACAGCAGGACTGGGTAAGGGAGCCCAGGCTGGTTGAATGGACGGGCTCAGTAAGACCCCAGTACATCAGGTGGCACCCTGGAAGGGGGGGTCCAACCCATCCCAGGATACACACCTGAAATGCCACATGCTTAATGAACACCAAGCCCCCACCACGTGTACACACTGATCCAATCTGAAAAAGGACACAGCTGTCCCATGGATACACTATTAGCCAGCGTATGTAGTGCATCAACTCAGTGCAAACCAAACCCCTGTGTAGACAAGCCCTTATACTGCCCTTATCACTGTAGTATTTGAGCACCTGAAGCATTTCTGTTTTAACCAGTGAATAACACTGATATCTAGGGCACCAGGGGACTTTCGTTAGTCACGTCCCGCTGAAATAAAACAAATGTTTTTATCACAGCTCAGATACATCAACAGTACAGTAGTGCAGATTTATATAGCCCCAGGAACGCTAGCTTTCTGTGCAAGAAAATACAATAGATACAGGACTTGGAGGGTTAATGCCAAGGGCTCCATTTAGGGAGGGTTGTGGGGGGCACCTTCAGCCCCTCCAGTTTCATACCTTAGCTGGGAGCCTCTCCTCATAAGTCATGTGCTCCAGCCCCCTAATCATTTTAGTTGCCCTCCGCTAGACTCAGTTAGAAGAAAAAGGAGCAGGTTGACCCAGAGGCAGATTTGAGTACGGGCTTCTTTATTGCGATACTTGTTCCCCTTGACCCAATTGCTGAGTAAGCACTGAATTAGTTACAGTACACTCTTTTTGTTTAAGTTAGCGTGTACATCCTACATCCATTACAACACCTTAAAAACCCTTATTAGGTAATAAAAACACCCATTCTGTTAGTAAACCCACCTCTATTGATTGTGCACAGCATTACGCAGATCACAGGCATTTTTACCTTGAAAATACATTTCTTTGCAACAATTTGTTGCCACACATCTCCCTGGTCAGCAATTCTCAGGGGAGGGAGGAAGGGGCCATGAGTAAGGGCTCTTTTATGTAGCTGGGAAAAGAAGGGAGGGGGAAATAATATTGCTTTACACAAAAAGTATCTTTTAGTTCTTCTTCGAGTGATTGCTCCAATGCATTCCAGTTAGGTGTGCGCGCCGCGCGTGCACAGCATCTCGGAACTTTTTTCCCTAGCAACCCCGGCAGGCCGGCTGGGCGCCCCCTGGAGTGGCGCCGCTATTGCGCTAAATATATACCCCAGCCGGCCCGTCCGCTCCTCAGTTCCTTCTTACCGCCCGTGACGGCCAGTTGGAACTATTGAGTGCTCTTCGTTCTCCACGATCCCTAGCGTTTACATCTCTTGTATATAGTTAGTTTTTGTAGTTAGTTTTACAGTTTAGATAGTTGGTTAGTATAGATAAGGTGAAAAAGGGGGGTTTCCCCTTTTTACCTCACCCGGTGCGGGCTCATGCCCAAGGCACCGGGCTTTAAGCCCTGCGCGGCGTGCCAGAAGCCTATGCCCATCGGAGACCCGCACGACGCCTGTCTCCGTTGCCTGGGAGAAGGGCATAGAACGGACAAGTGTTCAATCTGCCTGACTTTTAAACCGCGGACCCGAAAGGAGCGGGACATCCGTCTAAAGCAGATCTTAATGGAAGCGTCGCTTCGACCACCGGCACCGTCTGCGCCGGCACCGCGAGCTGCCTCGGTGCAGAGCGCACCGGCGGCACCGAGCCGCTCCACCTCCGCGGCGCCGCCAATACAGAAGGCGGCTACGCAGTCGCGGCACCGCTCGCTTTCGCCGAAGAAGAAGGACAGGCAGTCGAAAGCAGTAGCGCAGGCCCGCTCTGAGGACTCTGCAAGAAAGGTTGCGCAGTCGGCGGCACCTGCGGTGCCAGTGCACAAACCGTGCACCGGACCCTTGACTCCGGCGCCGCAAGGCCCGTCGAGTCCGGCACCGCCATGCTCCCCGGTACCGTCCGCGGTTGAGCCCCGGCTACCATCAACGCCGGAGACATTCGCCTCCGCAAGAGACCTGATCCAGCTGATAGAGGCACCAGGCCTCCGGCCCCCGGCACCGCCGGTGCGGGCTGTCGTGTCGGCGGGGAAGCCGGCCAGGATGACCCGGCCACCGTCCCTGGACAGGCAGCATGGACGTCGCTCCCGGTCCCGGTCTCGTTCCCGGTCCCGCGGCAGGTCTCCATCCAGGCGCTCGCGATCTCGGCACCGCTCACCTTCGCGGTACCGGTCGCCATCAAAACGCCGGTCGCAGTCCCGGTACCGCTCGTCATCGCGGTACCGGTCGTACTCCCGACGCCGCACGAGATCCAGGTCGCCATCGCGTCGGCACCATCAGAGATCGCCGTCCCGGCACCGCTCCCGGCACCGTGACTCGCGCGCACGTTCGTGGCACCGTCGATCTCAATCCCGGTCGAGCTCCCGGCACCGATCGAGCTCCCGGCACCGGTTGGGCTCCCGGCACCGGTCGGGCTCCCGGCACCGTGGCGGACATTACTCCAGGTCTCCTTCCCGGTACCGGCCGGAGCAACCTCGCGCTTCTCTGCCTCCCGGGGACGGACTACCCCATTCGGCAGTGCACTCTGCGAGTGCTTCGGCACCGCCCTGGCCTTCTCGACCCGAGTCGGTCGCTTCGGGCACGCATGGCTACGGACTCCTGCCGCCCACCCCACGAGACCATCCTCAAGGGGCACAACCGTGGGGCTTTTGGGTGCCATGGGCCCAGTACGAGGCCCAGGGGGTGCCTTTTCCACCTAGGCCCCCCACGGCGGAGCGCAGAGCCCCAGAGGCGATGATTTCCAGACCGGCCCCTTCGCCACGGGCGGCGGATGCTGTGGCGTCGGAATCCCAGGACCAGACGCAGCCCGCACCCTCAGGCGGGCAGGTGGTGAACCCCTCTGACGAACCGGTCGTCCAAGGGTTGTCCTCCTCGTCCTCGCCTGATGAGGCGGTGGCCGGTGCAGCAACTAAGGAGCCTCCGCCAATTGACGTAAGAGCTCACCAGGACCTCCTTCGTCGTGTGGCGACGGCAATGGCCTTGCCCATAGAGGAGGTACACGAGGACGAGGACCCTATCACCAATGTGGTCGAGGCCGACACGCCGGTGAGGGTTGCACTTCCGTTTGTACGGACGGTGCAAAAGAACGCCACCACTATCTGGCAGATACCAGCATCCGTGCCCCCTACAGCCCGTGGGGTTGAGCGAAAGTACTCTGTCCCTCCCACGGGCTATGAATACTTGTACATGCATCCGACCCCGGACTCCCTGGTAGTCCAGTCGGTTAATGACAGGGAGCGGCACGGTCAACCGGCTTCCGCGCCCAAGTCGAAGGACGCGAAGCGTATGGACCTGCTGGGCCGAAAGGTCTATTCTGCAGGAGGCCTGCAAATGAGGATTGCCAACCAGATGGTCCTCCTCGCCAGGTACGTCTTTGACATCCTGACGTCCCTGGCGAAGTTTACCGAGCTCCTGCCGTCAGCCTCCCGACAGGAGTTCGCGGCCATGTTGGAGGAGGGACGAAGATCGTCCAGATCCTCTATTTCGGCCGCACTCGACGCTGCAGACTCGGGGGCGAGGACCTTGGCTTCCGGGGTCACGATGCGGCGTATCGCCTGGCTGCAGTCTTCCACCCTGCCGCCGGAGGTCCAATATACGTTGCAGGACCTCCCCTTTGACACTAAAGGGCTGTTCTCTGAGAAGACGGATTCTAGGATCCAAACTTTAAAGGACGGCCGTATCGCGATACGCACGTTAGGCATGCATACGCCGGCGACGCAGCGTAGGCCCTTCAGACCACAGCCCTCCCGACCGGCCTACCAGTCCCGGTATCGGCCCTACAACAGCCGACGTCCGGCCCAAAATCGCCGTCGACCGTCCGGCAACCGCCGCAACCAGGGCCAGGCCGCTTCAAAGGCCCCTCAGGGGGCCAAACAGGCCTTTTGATGGGACGCTCGAGGACGGCCCATCACTCTCCCTACCGGATCCTTCCCCTCTGTTTCACAATCGCCTTTCCCATTTCTTTTCGGCATGGTCCCGGTTAACGTCGGACAACTGGGTGCTCCAGACAGTCCAGTCGGGATACCGCCTGCAATTTGTTTCGCCCCCGCCTTCCCACCCACCCTCCCTGTCCCTCTTCAGGGACCCCTCTCACGAGCAAGTCCTCTTACAGGAGGTCCAGACTCTGTTGAGCGTGGGTGCCATAGAGGCAGTGCCTCAGGACAGAAGGGGCAGGGGATTCTACTCCCGTTATTTTCTCATCCCCAAGGCGAAAGGCGGGCTACGTCCTATTCTGGACCTTCGCGAGCTGAACAAGTACCTGCTCAAGCCCAAGTTTCGCATGGTCACTCTGGGGACCATCATTCCCTCTCTGGATCCGGGAGACTGGTTTGCCGCCCTCGACATGAAGGACGCCTACTTCCATGTCGCGATCTATCCTCCACATCGTCGTTACCTTCGGTTTGTGCTCAACGACACCCACTACCAGTTCACGGTGTTGCCGTTCGGACTGTCCACCGCCCCGAGGGTGTTTACCAAATGCATGGCGGTGGTCGCCGCAGCCCTCCGACGTCGTCAGATGCACGTTTATCCGTATCTCGACGACTGGCTGGTTCGAGGCCAGTCCCGGCAACTTGTGATGGGCAACATGGCAGAGATCCTGTCTCTCTTTCAGCGGCTCGGTCTTCTCATCAACACAGAGAAGTCCACTTTGATTCCGACGCAGCGGGTGGAGTTCATCGGAGCGGTCCTCGACTCCACGACGGCCAGAGCCTGCCTCCCTCGCGCTCGGCACCAGACGATGGTCTCCATCATCCGGGACCTCGTCGCCTTCCCAACCACGACGGTGCGCTCCTGCCTCCGCCTCCTGGGCCACATGGCTTCGTGCACGTATGTCACAGCATACGCGCAGCTCCACCTCCGCCCGTTCCAGTCTTGGCTCGCGTCGGTGTACCGCCCTCATCGAGACCCCATCGACATGGTGGTCATGGTCACCAGGACGACCCTCGAGTCCCTCCGCTGGTGGCTCGACCCGGACGTCGTGTGTGCGGGAGTCCCATTTCACCCTCCTCGGCCGTCCGCTACTTTGACCACGGACGCCTCAGCGCTCGGTTGGGGGGCCCACCTGGGCAATCTCCACACGCAGGGCCTGTGGTCGGTCCAGGAGCTCGCCCTGCACATCAACGTTCGCGAGCTACGCGCCATCCGCCTGGCCTGTCGCACCTTCTGCGCCCACCTACAAGGTCGTTGTGTGACAGTATTCATGGATAACACCACCGCGATGTTCTACGTGAACAAGCAAGGCGGAGCCCGCTCCTCCCCCCTCTGCAAGGAAGCGATGCTCCTGTGGGACTTCTGCGTGACCCACTCAATTCACCTGGAAGCATCCTTTCTTCCAGGAGTGCAGAACGCGCTGGCCGATCATCTCAGCAGGTCGTTCCTCTCCCACGAGTGGTCTCTCCGTCCAGATGTCGTCCACACAATCTTCCGGAGGTGGGGGTTTCCCCAAGTAGACCTCTTCGCCTCCAAAGACAACAGGAAGTGCCACCGGTTTTGCTCGTTCCAGGGTCGCTCGCCAGGCTCCCTGTCGGACGCCTTCCTTTATCACTGGAGGGATCGCCTCCTCTACGCCTTCCCTCCCTTCCCGCTCGTGCACCGAGTGCTCCTGAAGCTTCGGAGGGACCGGGCCCACGTCATTCTGATCGCGCCGGCCTGGCCGAGGCAGCACTGGTACACCCTGCTGCTCGAGCTCTCCGTTCGGGAGCCCATCCCTCTTCCGTTGTGGCCGGACCTCATCACCCAGGATTTCAGCAGACTCCACCATCCGAACCTGCAGTCCCTCCATCTTACAGCTTGGTTCCTGAGTGGCTGACCCACACGGAGAGGGACTGCTCTGCAGCGGTTCATCAGGTCCTGCTCGAGAGCAGAAAGCCTTCCACTCGCTCCACTTACCTGGCGAAGTGGAAGAGGTTTGCTCTCTGGTGTGATCACCGAGGTCTTAATCCCTTCCTGGTACCGGTCCCTACCATTCTGGACTACCTCTGGAACCTTAAGGAGCAAGGTCTGGCGGTCTCCTCCTTGAGAGTCCATCTGGCAGCAGTATCCGCCTTTCGTCCCTCCGTGGAAGGTCGGTCCATCTTCTCGAACCAGATGGTTTCCCGTTTCCTCAAGGGCTTGGACCGCTTGTACCCGCCGGTGCGGCGCCCTGCCCCGACCTGGGACTTGAACCTCGTGTTGACCAAGCTGATGGGTCCTCCGTTCGAGCCCTTGGCCACGTGCTCCCTGCTCTACCTCTCGTGGAAAACGGCTTTCCTCGTGGCCATTACTTCAGCGAGGCGAGTTTCAGAGCTTCGCGCCCTAACGGTGGATCCGCCGTACACGGTCTTCCATACGGACAAGGTGCAGCTGCGCCCTCATCCGGCCTTTCTCCCGAAGGTGGTGTCAGCATTCCATCTCAATCAGGAGATCTTCCTCCCGGTATTCTTCCCGAAGCCGCATGCCTCGCCTCGGGAACAGCAGCTACATACGCTCGACGTCCGTAGGGCGCTCGCCTTCTACATTGAGCGGACTAAGTCCTTCCGGCGTTCGCCCCAGCTGTTCGTCGCGGTGGCTGACCGCATGAAGGGAGATGCGATATCCTCCCAGCGGATTTCCTCCTGGGTCACTGCGTGTATCCGGACCTGCTACGAGCTGGCTCGTGTACCACCAGGCCGTGTCACTGCACACTCGACGAGGGCACACGCCTCATCTCTGGCCTTCCTGGCCAACGTCCCAATCCAGGACATCTGTCGAGCGGCCACCTGGTCTTCGGTACACACCTTCGCCTCCCACTACGCGTTGGTGCAGCAGTCTCGAGACGACGCAGCCTTCGGCTCTGCGGTATTACACTCCGCCACGTCTCACTCCGACCCCACCGCCTAGGTAAGGCTTGGGAATCACCTAACTGGAATGCATTGGAGCAATCACTCGAAGAAGAAAAGACAGTTACTCACCTGTAGTAACTGTTGTTCTTCGAGATGTGTTGCTCCAATCCATTCCAGACCCGCCCTCCTTCCCCACTGTCGGAGTAGCCGGCAAGAAGGAACTGAGGAGCGGACGGGCCGGCTGGGGTATATATTTAGCGCAATAGCGGCGCCACTCCAGGGGGCGCCCAGCCGGCCCGCCGGGGTTGCTAGGGAAAAAAGTTCCGAGATGCTGTGCACGCGCGGCGCGCACACCTAACTGGAATGGATTGGAGCAACACATCTCGAAGAACAACAGTTACTACAGGTGAGTAACCGTCTTATCCCCACACTCTTTATGCAGCTGCGAGCTTATCTATCCCCCACAAGCTGGAGGGGAGGGCGATGGATGACACTTATCTATCAAGCGAAGAAATGGTGCCTGCCTGTGACTTTATTCACAGCGGTTTCCCAGGTCTCTACTTAACCCTTACATATCTCCAATTTGTCCACATCCTTTCTGTAGTGGGGGGCCCCAAAACCGGACGCAATGCTCCGGATATGGCCTCACCAGTGCCCAATAGAGGGGAATAATCACTTTCCTTGATTTGCTGGCAATGCTCCTACTAATGCAACCCAATATGCCATTAGCCTTTCTGGCAACAAGGGCACTGTTGACTTATATCCAGCTTCTCATCCATTGTAACCCCCAGGTCCTTAACCGCAGAACTGCCTCTTAGCCAGTCACTTGTCCTTGTTGACCTCATCCGATTTCTTTTGGCCCATTCCTCCAATTTGTCTAGGTCACTCTGTATCCTATCCCTACCCTCCAGTGTATCTACCACTCCTCCCAGTTTAGTGTCAGCTGCAAACTTGCTCCAGGTGCAATCCACGCCATCCTCCAGATCATTAATGAAAATATTGAACAAAACCAGGCCCAGGACCAGCCTTTGGGACACTCTGCTTGATACTGGCTGCCAACTAGACATGGAGCCGTTGATCACTACCCATTGAGCCCAATGATCTAGCCAGCTTTCTATCCACCTTATAGTCTATTCATCCATCCCATACTTCTTTAACTTGCTGGCAACAATACTGTGGGAAACCATATCAAAAGCTTTGCTAAAGTCAAGGAATAACACCTCCTCTGCTTTCCCCTCATGTACAGAGCCAGTTATCTCATCATAGAAGGCAATTAGGTTAGTCAGGCATGACTTGCCCTTGGTGAATCCATGCTAACTTTCCTGAGAACCTGCTCCATGATTTATCTTAGGTGCCTGTACACCAATGCAAGAAGCCTGGGAAACAAGCAGAAAGAATTGGAAGTCCTGACACAGTCAAGGAACTATGATGTGATTGGAATAACAGAGACTTGGAGGATAACTCACATGATTGGAGCATCATGGATGGGTATAAACTGTTCAGGAGGGACAAGCAGGGGAGAAAAGGTGGAGGAGTTGCACTGTATGTAAAAGAGCAGTATGATTGCTCAGAGCTCCAGTATGAAACTGGAGAAAAGCCTGTTGAGAGTCTTTGGGTTAAGTTTAGAGGCAAGAGCAACACCGGTGATGTCGTGGTGGGCGTCCACTATAGACCACCAGACCAGGAGAAGGAGGTAGACAAGGCTTTCTTTGGACAACCAACAGAAGTTTCCAGATCACAGGCCCTGGTTCTCATGGGGGACTTCAATCACCCTGACATCTGCTGGGAGAGCAATACAGCAGTGCACAGACAATCCAGGATGTTTTTGGAGAGTGTTGGGGACAACTTCCAGGTGCAAGTGCTGGAGGAACCAACTAGGGGCTGTGGTCCTCTTGATCTGCTGCTCACAAACAGGGAAGAATTAGTAGGGGAAGTAGAAGTGGGTGGCAGCCTGGGCAGCAGTGACCATGAGATGGTCGAGTTCAGGATCCTGACAAAAGGAAGAAAGGAGAGCAGCAGAATAGGGACTCTGGACTTCAGAAATGCAGGCTTTGACTCCCTCAGGGAACAGATGGGAAAGATCCCCTGGGAGGCTAATAGGAGGGGGAAAGGAGTCCAGGAGAGCTGGTTGTATTTAAAGAAGCCTTATTAAGGGTGCAGGAAGAAACCATCCCGATGTGCAGAAAGAATAGCAAATATGGCAGGTGACCAGCTTGGCTTAACAGAGAAATCTTCAGTGAGCTTAAACACAGAAAGGAAACTTACAAGAAGTGTAAACTTGGACAGATGACTAGGGAGGAGTATAAAAATATTGCTCAAGCATCCAGGGGTGTAATCAGGAAGGCCAAAGCACAACTGGAGTTGCAACTAGCAGGGGATGTGAAGGGTAACAAGAAGGGTTTCTACAGGTATGTTAGCAACAAGAAGGTCAGAGAAAGTGTGGGCCCCTTACTGAATGGGGGAGGAGACCTAGTGACAGATGATGTGGAAAAAGCTGAAGTACTCAAGGCTTTTTTGCCTCGGTCTTCACAGACAAGGTCAGCTCTTAGACTGCTGCACTGGGCAGCACAGTATGGGGAGGAGGCGAGCAGCCCTCAGTGGTGAAAGAACAGGTTAGGGATTATTTAGAAAAGCTGCACATACACAAGTTCATGGGGCCGGATGCAATGAATCTGAGTTGGCTGATGTGATTGCAGAGCCATTAGCCATGATCTTTGAAAACTCGTGGCGATCGGGGGAAGTTCTGGACAACTGTAAAAAGGCAAATATAGTGCCCATATTTTAAAAAGGGAAGAAGGAGAATCCAGGGAACTACAGACTGGTCAGACTCACCTCAGTCCCCAGAAAAAATCATGGAGCAGGTCCTCAAGGAATCCATTTTGAAGCACTTGGAGGAGAGGAAGATGATCAGGAACAGTCAACATGGAGTCACCAAGGGCAAATCATGCCTGACCAACCTGATTACCTTCTATGATGAGATAACTGGCTCTGTGGATATGGGGAAAGCAGTGGACGTAATATACCTTGACTTTAGCAAAGCTTTAGATACAGTCTCCCACGGTATTCTTCCAGCAAGTTAAAGAAGTATGGATTGGGTGAATAGACTATAAGGTGGATAGAAAGCTGGCTAGATTATCGGGCTCAACGGGTAGTGATCAATGGCTCCATGACTAGTTGGCAGCTGGTATCAAGCAGCGTGCCCCAGAGGTCAGTCCTGGGGCCGGTTTCGTTCAACATCTTCATTAATGATCTGGATGATGGGATGGATTGTACCCTCAGCAAGTTCTTGGATGACACTAAGCTGGGGGGAGAGGTAGATATACTGGAGAGTAGGGATAGGGTCCAGAGTGACCTAGACAAATTGGAGGATTGGGCCAAAAGAAATCAGATGAAGTTCAACAAGGACAAGTGCAGAGTCCTGCACTTAGGACGGAAGAATCCCATGCACTGCTACAGACTAAGGACCGAGTGGTTAGGCAGAAGTTCTGCAGAAAAGGACCTAGGGGTTACAGTGGACAAGAAGCTGGATATCGGTCAACAGTGTGCCCTTGTTGCCAAGAAGGCTAATGGCATTTTGGGCTAAATAAGTAGGAGCATTGCCAGCAGATTGAGGGACGTGATCATTCCCCTCTATTCGGCATTGGTGAGGCCTCATCTGGAGTACTGTGTCCAGTTTTGGGCCCCACACTACAAGGATGTGGAAAAATTGGATATTGTCCAGCGGAGGGCAACAAAAATGATTAGGGGGCTGAAGCACATGATTTATGAGGAGAGGCTGAGGGAACTGGGATTATTTAGTCTGCAGAAGAGAAGAATGAGGGGGGGATTTGATAGCTGCTTTCAACTACCTGAAAGGGGGTTCCAAAGAGGATGGATCTAGAGTGTTCTCAGTGGTACCTGATGACAGAACAAGGAGCAATGGTCTCAAGTTGCAGTGGAGGAGGTTTAGGTTGGATATTAGGAAAAACTTTTTCACTAGGAGGGTGGTGAAGCACTGGAATGTGTTACCTAGGGAGGTGGTGGAATCTCCTTTCTTAGGGGTTTTTAAGGTCAGGCTTGACAAAGCCCTGGCTGGGATGATTTAGTTGGGGATTGGTCCTGCTTTGAGCAGAGGGTTGGACTAGATGACCTCCTGAGGTCCCTTCCAACTCTGATATTCTATAATAACTAGCCGATTGCCCTACTTTCTCAGTATGAATCAGGAGGCCTCTCCTGTTGCACCCTCCTCCTTGTGTTTCCATCTGGTATCTCACTTCCCCACTTACCTCATGGCTTAGGTCTCCATCTACTGCAGTAGGAGTACAAACCATTATATATTTTCCTTTTGTAAACTCAGACACTGTCCAGATTCTTAGGGGACAACTGAGTGTTGCTGATTGCTGTGGAGGGAGGACCTAGAATTAATCAGAATTTTGTTCTTAATAAGGTTGAAATGATCGAATAATTTAGATGTAATTATTTAAAAACTGTAGCACACATTGAACTTGACCTGACATCACTCTGGTATAAATGCTACTTAATAATGGTCAATTCTTACTCACAAACACAGAGCTAAACTGATTGCACAATTTGGGGATTAGGAAGACCCTAGGGTATATTGGCAGGGTCTCCAGAGCATTGGTGGGATATTACCCTTTTGGATCAAGGAGGTGAGGCTGGGCTAATGAGATTCTCTCTCTCTCTCTCTCTGACACACACACACACTCTCTCTCTCTCTCTCACTCATCCCCCACCTCCATTTTTCCTCTCTGTGTGCCCCCTATTAGTAAAAAAATACAACTTTTACAGAAACTCCTTGTTACTTTTGATTTCTGCCTGTGGGTTTGAGAGCATTGTTTGTGCCTTTATAATAGCAGCTTTGCAGCAGCACTCTGCTCCCTGCCCAGCCTATCTAATCTAGGGATGAAGAAGAGAGGCAGGAATGGGGGACCAAATGTTACAGATGGTGGAAGGATTAGTTAAACCTAGCACTTCAAGAGAAGCAGCTAGGCTGTAATGGGTGGATAGGAGGTGAGGCTGCATTCCTACTGGGCTCCAATCACCCTTTGACATCTACAACTGGTCACTTATGTATACTCAGCCTTTGAACTCTGTGATGCTGGTGAGTCCTGGAACACAAGCTTGATATTACCAACATGTCCTGCATTTCCCTTTCCTCATTCTTGATTACCGGTACTAAGGACATTTTCATGCAAACAGGATACTTGCTCCTTAACACCTCATCTTTATCCCCTCCTGCTGCTTATTCTCCAGCAGAAGGCATGATCCTGTTTGTTGTGGAGCTATATTGTGACAATGTTACATGCAGTGGACTGTGACTCCCAACTGTGGAAAATAAGCAGTGGATAATTTAAAAACGGAGATTCTGTTTTCACACAAATGACACTTGGAAGGAATCAGGGATACTAAGTTTCTACAGTTTGAGACAGGCAGGAGCAAAAGTATTTCTAAGAAAAATGTTTTCCATCAGATATCTGGAGACGTATAAAACCCTATTTGTAAATCCTACACTCTCTTGTCTCCCCACCCCCTCCAAAGCTAAATTACAAGAGCTAAAACCCAGGTATTTGCTGGATTAAAAAAAAAAGACACATACCACCAGGCTGCAGGTTTACTTGTTTTTTATTGCTTTTCAACACAGGGGTTTAATTTGACTCCAAAGAGCCATTACTTTTAATCATAGATTACACCCTTTCTAATTAACTGTTCCTCACAGGTCAGCATTGGCCACAGAAAGTTTATTGAAATACAACTTTCTATCACTTTATTGTCCACATGCTCTATGGAAGCTGTTGGGATTCTTCTACTTGTGGACCACGCAGCTTTAATGGGCAGGTTCTGAAGAAGCAACAAACAGTAAATTTTGTAGCACTCTGCTGTGAACTTTACAAGTGGCTGAAACCTCTGTTGATCAGGAGCAAGAGCAGGCTGAAATAAAGCGAGGACCGTGATTATTGTAGGCACTCTGCGATGTTATGATAATTGTAAAGCAGACTCTACCACCACCCTTCGACTCACTTTGCCGCTTCTATATATGGACTAATATCAGTAAGTGAATTCCTAACCCAGAATTGATGGTAGTAGGAAAGGCATGTCTGAGGATCCTTTATTTTCTCTTCTCTCTCGTCTGGAAAGGATCTTGGGATCAGCATGCCAGAGACCTGGCATAATTCCAGTAGCCATGGGCTGCCTTTGATCCCCATATCCCCATCCCTTCAAACAGAGCTTTGCAAGTGACAGGAGAAAGAAGAGCTGCAAAGTGATGCAGCAGTTCCATTGCAGCTCATATACTTTTACCACAAGAAACAGGACAGAGTCTGGTCTTGTAGAGTTGGAATATGGTTATTAAAACTTGGGTTCCACCCATTTACTGTTTTCCCAGTTCCACATAACACAGGATAGTATACATCCACCTCTCATGAAAAAACATGAAAACCAGATATAGACAGGTTTCAGAGCAGCAGCCATGTTAGTCTGTATCCGCAAAAAGAACAGGAGAACTTGTGGCACCTTAGAGAAATTTATTTCAGCATAAGCTTTCGTGAGCTACTGTGTTGCATCCGAAGAAGTGAGCTGTAACTCACGAAAGCTCATGCTGAAATAAATTTGTTAGTCTCTAAGGTGCCACAAGTACTCCTGTTCTTTTTGCAGATATAGACAATCTATTAGCCCCTTCTGACTGACCTAAGGAATGGTATCAGCAGGGTGTGAAGGGAGGAATATCCTCAGCAAGAGGGGTTTCCACAATGTCCGCTTTGAGAGGGGCGGAAAGAGAAGTAAAAGGGAGGAGCTGGACAGGAAAATTCTTGGGGTTTGGTGAATCCCAGCCCCATGGTAGACCTGGACGATACAGCACAGAACTCAGTGGTGTGTCTTTTAATACCGCGAGTTTCACAGACATGTTTGGAAATGGAACCCCCTTTCCAGGCTTGGTATTTACTCACCCTACTCTTGGCTTGGTAAAAGTCTTCTCCATAGTTAAAATAGAGATTTTTAAGGTGATTCTTTATCTCTCTTGCCAGCCCAGGGGGCAGCTACAAACCAAACAAAGAACAAAACAGCCTGACTTAGCTGAGATAAAATGGGAATAATCCAATTCCTGGTTATTGGCCCAACAGTGATTTGGAAAGTTCCATCTCCCAGGGTCTGGGCAAATGCCCAGATTGGGACATGGGGTTGGAAGGAGGTTTCTCTCTTGTAAGTGCATTCCAGACAGTCAATGACAGGATTAGTGTCTCAGTCATGTGACCTACCACACTACATATGACTCAGCCATTCTCCTGTCACACCAATTACAAACAAAGGAATCACAGTTCTCCCCTCTGCTCTGCCTGTCCTGCACAGCTCACAATTTAGCTCATGTTATTTCCATTATAGCTGCCTGCCTATGTTAGGGCTTCCAGCATCTCTCACACTGGTGGTGCGGAACCAGGTTTAGCAACTGTGGGACATTTGAGATATTTCCCTTGTGTGAATAAGGCTGTAGAGAGGTGGCAGATCTAAGCAGGTTACCCAGCTTCCCGCTGCTACCCAAGTCCTACTGCGCTATAATGTTAAATACCTGTTGGCTGTCAAAGAGGCTTGTGGTTTTCTTCGAAACTGGAATCTCAAGGAGTTCAAAAATTTGCTCCAGTCTTTGTGACAGGTCTTCTTCACAAATGGAAAACACAGCCTGCGGTGCAAAGATAACAACAGATCATTGTAAATATTGATGAGGATCAAGAGTCATGGTGCAGTACGTACAAGACTTAAACCTCATCTGCAGCAGAGAGGTCATTCGACTGTAACATCCCTCAATCAGTAGAAATGCACCTTGAATCCATGTGCAAAAATGCTTCAGCCAGCAGGGATTGAAGCTATCGCAGTAATCTGTGGAGTTAATCAATTAAGTGAGTGCCAGTGTGGGTGCATCCAGTGTGGATGCTGCAACACTCTGAGCTGATGCCTAGTTGGAGTGAGAAATGGCAATGAGAAATTGAACGTGCTTGTCTGAATGCCAGGAGTGTGCAGCACCATTAGGTTGGTCTTTATGGCATTCCATAGGCCATGCTGGGCTGGAAAATAAGAGCTAACAACTGAGTCGTCAACATGGGTGGCGCATGAACCACCCGTTCAGGGAGGCTTCGGAGTGGGGTCTGCTACTGACGATAATACGGTAGAGCCGAAGATGGCATCAGAGGCAGAGTCCCGGGTGGTCACATAGTGATCTGTGAAAGTATGGGCAGAGACCCAGGTTGCCACCCTACACTTTTCTGAGATAAGGGCATCTTTAACAAATGCAACCGCAGTGAAAACAGATCTTGTGGTGCGCGTGTGGATCTCTGATAGAGACAGCGGGTTATGTGCATAGTAGCAGTGGTTCATGGAACTGGAGACCCATTTGGAGAGTCTTTGAGCTCGTATTGCGGAGCCCTTGGATCTTTCCTCGAATGAAAGAAAGAGTTTGGGAGACTTCCTCAAGTCCTTAGTTCTGCCCAAATACAATGCCAGGGCTCTCCTAACATCCAGCATATGTAGTGTTGCCTCCCTGTTGGCACGATGTGGTTTTGGAAAAAATACAGGGAGATGAATTAGCTGGTTCATATGAAAGGAGGAAACTACCTTGGGAGGAATTTGGGGTGTGGCCTCCATGCGCTGAGGTAATGGCCACTAGAAATGCCATCTTCATGGCTAGGTGTAACACAGAGCAAGTGGCCATAGGCTTGAAAGGTGGTCTAGTCAAGGTTCTCAAAACTAGATTGAGGTCCCAGGTTAGAGTGGGTGGTCGGACATGTGGGAAGAGGTTTCCCATGCCTTTAAGGCATGTCGTTGGTTGGGCGAATACTGAACATCCGTCCACTGGATGGTGGAAGGCTGTTAGATGTACTTTGAGTGAGCTAAGAGAGAGTCCACATCTTCTGAGGCCTAGCATATAGACTAGGATCAAAGGGAAGGAGGAAGATGTTGGGTTTGGAATCACATCAAATTTGGAATTGTTTCCATTTTTTAAAGTAACTAGGATGAGTCCCCAATTTCCTATTATGTAGTAACACCTCTTTCACCTCCTCAGAGCATTCACTCTCTAAGTGTTGGAACCAAGAAGGTGCCAACCCTGGAGCTGAAGGATCTGTAAGTTGGGGTGAAGAATCCACCTGTCCTTTTGGGAGAGCAGGTGGGGAATGGGCCAAAGAGGAATCGGAGGACATACTGCCAGCTGTGCAAGGTATGGGTACCAAACTTGTCTTGGCCAGGAGAAAGTAATCAGTATAATTTTTGTTTTTTCTCGCCATAACTTTAACAGGATGTTGGACATCAGAGGGAATAGGAGAAAGGCCTACAATAGTTCCCTGCCCTGTGGGAAGATGAGAGCATCCCCCAGGAACTGTTTCCCTAGTCCAAGGTTGGAACAGTAGCGGAGACATTTCTTGTTCTGGTAAGTAGCACAGATCTATTGTCAGCGTGCTCCATAGGATGAATATGTTGTGGAGCACTGCTGCGTTCATTTCCCATTTGTGATTGTGTGAGAAATTCTGACTGAGATTGTCAGCTGTCACATTTTGTATCCCTGGTAGGTAAGTGGCTGAAAGGAGCACATTGTGGTAGATGCACCAGTTCCAAAAGTTTCAGCATTTCCATGCATCTGGTGCCTCCTTGGTGATTTATGTAAAACATGCAAATTATACTGTCCGTCATGACTTTTGTGTGAGTAACCCTGATGAATGGGAAAGTGGCATTTCTGACGGCTCTTAATAGTAAAAGATTGATATGACGAACTGCTTCCATGGGGAACCACTTAGAATATCAGGGTTGGAAGGGACCTCAGGAGGTTGTCTAGACCAACCCCCTGCTCAAAGCAGGACCAATCCCCTGACAGATTTTTGCCCTAGATCCCTAAATGTCCCCCCCCAAGGATTCGGCTCACAGCCCTGGGTTTAGCAGGCCAATGCTCAAACCACTGAGCTATCCTTCCCCCCACTTGCCCTGGACTTTGCAGTCATTAGGTGGGCTCCCCAGCCTATTAGAGAGGTGTCTGTTCTTAGAATCACTGTTAATGTGGGTTCTGCGACTGGAATGTCTGCATGGACGTTGTGTGGTTCTTTCCACCAGTCCAGGGAGTATTTGACCCTGGAGGGCATCGATAACAGCTTGTTCAGCCCGTCCTTGTTCCAAGAGTAGATAGATCTGAGCCACATCTGCAAACATCTCATGAACAACCAAGTGTGTGGAGTCATAAAAGTGCATTCCACCATGTGCCTAAGAAGCTGAGGAAATTCCTGACTAGCATTTGGAGGCTGGCCTGGACTGTCTCTATGAGACTCCTAAGGGTGTTGGTTCTGTGCAGTGGGAGGAATGCTTTTGCTTGCACTGTGTCGAGTTTGGCCCCAGTGAACTCCAGACATTGCAGTGAGGTCAAGATCGATTTCTGGGTGTTGAGTTGTAAACCCAGCTGCACAAACATGTGCATAATCATCTGGGTGGCTTGCAGGGAATCTTGGAAGGAATGAGCCTAAAGAAGGAAGTCATCCAGGAATGGGTGAATGACAATATCTAATGTTCATAGGTGTGCCACTACAATGGAGATCATCTTGGAAAACACCCTTGGTCGACTTGGTATGATGACTTGGTATGATGTTGCTTTCCCCTGCATTAACCACATCCACAACTATAGAATTAAGCTGAGGGTGCATGAAGAGGAAGTCTGCTTCCTTAGGGGACATGTTATACTTTTTGTCAGACCTTTCTCATGTTGGTGCAATGAAGGCTGGTGTCTGCCAGATGACCTTGGCAGGGTACATAAGCACCTTGTTGATTGGGAGGGTGATTCTTGAAGAGGAGGGAGTGTGCAGTATGTCTAACCATTTATAGTATAAGTCTTTCACCTCCTCAAGAGGAATTTGTAGTGCATCCACCACCCTCTTAGTGAAGTGTTGGAAGAGCTTACAGTCATTGGCCAGTGATGGAGGATGAGGCATTACCACCTCATCTGGTGAGGAGAAGGAGATATTTGCCAGTGGGGTAGTTTCTATCTCTAGTCTAGCCTCCTGCTCCTCGTAAGTTTCTTCTTTGGGTTCCGGGGCTCAGGAGATCGAAGCTGCAGGGGAACATCTAGTGGACTCTCTATGGGAGACACGCAATGCCTGACGGGTGTGGGGCCTGTAGACTTCCCACAGATCCAAGTATGGCCACTGGGGGTGGGGAAGGGCATGGGTGGTGGTACCCACGGGTGACCATACCAGGAAGATTGACGGTTGGAGCGCGGGTGCAATCCCCAGTGTTGCAATGGTGAGTTATGGTGTGAGATCAGAGAAACATTGTCATCTTGGAAAATCTGACTCCCCACTGGAGAAGAGTGAGGCTGACAGGAGGCAAATGGCTCAGTGCTATTGGCCAGTAGCAAAGCTCCAGTACTGAATAGCAGGGATTCTGGCTCCTCCATGACCATAAGGTCACTCGAGAACTCCTGTGGTACTACTGATGGGCTTGATACCGTCAGGGATTGCCCGGTGCTGACTGATCAGTACTGATAGCCTGCTATGGGAGGCATGCTCCGACGAAGGCTGCTTTGAAGCACTCTGTGCCGAGGGTCTTTTTGTCAGTGCCAATTTTTTTAGAGGTGGTTTAGTGTCTGTCCTTATCTCTGGTAGGCAGTGCTGTTGCTTCGGTGCCTTTCCCTTTGGGTCTTTAGGTGGTAAGGCAGAGTTCATACTGTGGGGTCCCTAAAATTTCTGGGTGCCGTGCTTTGGAGCTGTTAGTGCTAAGGTGACCAAACGCATGGGGGATCACCTCTGGAAGGTCAAGGGGTTGGCTAGAGGCTTGGAGACCATTTTCTGAAGGCTTTGCGGGGGGAGTCAGTTGAATTTCTCTGTGTTTCCACCTCCCTGGAGGTTGAAGGCTCCAGGGATGATCTTCATCCTGGAGAGGATTCAGGACCTGGGTCAGATGCCAGCCTAAGAGCACCCTCCGTGAGGAAAAGTTCTACCTTCAACTCCTGGTTCTTTTGGGATCTGGCTTTTAATTGCTGGTAGAAGGTGCACTTCTGGGGAATATGTGCCTCTCCAAGGCACTGGACACAATAAGAGTGTCTGTCCGTCACTGGGATTGTCTCATTGCAGGACAGGCACCTCTTGAAGCCAGGGGAACTTGGCATGCCCCTACAGGGGTGATCCCACAGCAAAAGGCAGGAACAGAACAGTTGAAAGACAAAAAGGTTGTTTTTTTTTAACTGAAAAAACAGAAGCTCTAAAGCAGTGGTTCTCAAACTTTTGCACTGATGACCCCTTTCACATAGCAAGCCTCTGAGTGCGACTCCCCCTTATAAATTAAAAACACATTTTTTATATTAAACACGATTATAAATACTGGCTGCAAAGCAGGGTTTGGGGGTAAAGGCTGACAGCTCATGACCTCCCACGTAATAACCTCATGACCCCCTGAGGGATCATGACTCCCAGTTTGAGAACCCCTGCTCCAAAGGCACTGCAAAAGAAAAGGAAACTCAACAAATCACTATGAACTCTAACTATTTGCTACCAATATAAAGAAAGTTAAGTAGTCAATGGACTGCTACACGTTCTGTTTGAGGCCAAAGGTGATCGAGAAGGAACTGATGGTGGTTCGCCTATGCAGTGCTAGTTAGACTCAAGGCAGACCATGTGGGAGGGTGAGTGTATATATGTAAAGGCCAAATGGACACTGCTACCTAAAGTCTCTGATTAGAGGTGCAGGGGTGCAAATACACCTAAAGTGGAGCAACCATAGGGACGCATCTCGAAGAAGAATTCTCAGATTCTCTGCTGCCAGCGGAAAAGTACACACCACCTTACTCGATTCAATTCAGGATCACCACTCCATTTAACACACAGAGCTTAGATATATTGATAGTGAAAGAATAATACATTTTTTGTTAAAGGGCAAAGATTCAAACGGTAGTAAGTAAGAATATTGGAAACAGTTACGTAGAAAACAAAACCATAACATGCTTGCTAGAGCCTAAACTAAAGTCACAAAATATTCCCGTCTCTTACAGCAGTGGTTATCAACCTTTCCAGACTACTGTACCCCTTTCAGGAGTTGATTTGTCTAACATACCCCAGTTTCACTGCACTTAAAAACAACTTGCTTACAAAATCAGACATAAAAATACAAAAATGTCACAGCCACACTGGCACTGAAAAATTGCTTCCTTTCTCATTTTTACTGTATATAGTTATAAAATAAATCAAGCGGAATGTAAATATTGTGCTTACATTTCAGCATATAGTATACAGAGCAGTAAGAACAAGTCATTGTCTGTATGAAATTTTAGTTTGTACTGACTTTGCCAGTGCTTTTTATGTAACCTGCCATCAAGTTAGGCAAATATCTAGGTGAGTTAATGTACGCCCGGAAGATCTGTGTGTACCCCCAGGAGTACACGTGCCCATGGTTTAGAACCACTTTCTTACAGGATAGCTTACTTCAAGTCCTTTCCTCAGCATTTTCAACCAGGATGGCTCAGATCCCCCTTTCATAAGATCAAGCTTGCTGGGAACTTGTCTTCACTGATTGAAGGATGCCAGAACATCTCTCTCCACCCCCTAGATATACCAGGCCAGACCTTTGATCTTCATCTGAAAACAGGGCTCCCTTGGCTGTTTATCCCTTTCAGTTAATTTCCTTCTGAAGTTTCTGCAAACTCTTAATGAACATTTGACTCAGTATGGGAATAGAATTTTATTGTAAGACACATAACGGCCCACCAGAGAGATAAGTATCTTCCTCCTCTTGTCAGGAGAGTTTATCTCATGGTGCACTGCATTGGAGTGACCTGCCTTCAACTATCAGTCCTACAGAACCTAATTTTCAGTGGATACACTTAACTCCTCACGTATTCTCCATACATTCCTTTTACATTGATTATGATGTCACGTGTGACACAGGCTTTCATTACAGACCATACATGACGTTCTTTTGATGAACCCAGGGGATCCCTGTACCCCTATATCCTCGGCCAGTTGTCATCAAGAGGTGCTTAGGTCACATCTAGTTTCCTACAGTGCTAATATTTTTTCCAGACTTTATACATTTGAATTCTAGGATATGAATAGGAACAAACCTTAATTATGGTGCTACCTTTTTCATACGTCATTGGAAAGGTGAAGACACTTGCAGCACATTTGGCTTTCTCCCATTCATGTATCCTGAGCCTGTCGTACATCTCCAACACAACTGATAATCGACAGGGGTCATTCAAGTTCTCAGAGAACTTATGGCTTCCCACTGCACTGGCCGAGACAAGCTCCAATCTAGGGCTAGAAGGGGATGAAAAAAGTTCATTTTAAAATGAAAGTGCTAAATACAAAGGACACACACCAAGGCTAATGGGCTTTTAATTCTTAAAGTGATAACTAATAATAAGCCTGAAATATTTTAATAATTGCCATGTAATTCACAAGCACACAACCTCCACTCTGCAGTTCCCAATCCCAAACTCATATCCCCCTGACCAGTAAGCATCTGGGTGTGCCAGATTCTGTCTGGAAAAGTATCACCCTCACAGCGATATTCCACAAGTGGCAGCTAGCATGGTCTAAACAGCACTTGGGTTTTGTCTTGAGAGCTTGCCTCTTTCATCTGCACTTGGATACTGGGACAGACACAGAGCTGCCATAGTCCCCCATCTCACTGCAGCCAGTAGTACACACACCTCATGGAGACTGAGAATCTGGGGAGGGGACACTTCGGCTGCCAAGGTGGCATAGAGGGGTTACAGTGTTGGGAGAAGGATCAGACTCTTTGTAGAAAGATAAGCTCTGGAGGAAATATTTACAAATCTCCTACTTTTGCTCCAAGACTCTTTTCTGTTCCTTCAGCTTTTCACATTCTTCTTCCTTCTGATGAAACTCTTCTGCGCTGACCATTTTGGGAAGCTCCCTGAAATTGATTCACGACCATAATAAATATCACCAACCAACCAATGATGCACAAGGCAAGACTAGGATTAGCCATCCAGTCCAGAATCAAGTTATGAGACAGTCCCAACTTCTCACCCATCTATTCTGCAAGCCCAGCTCACAGGACAGTTATTGTCCCAGATGTATTTATGGCCTTGCAATGTTGTGATGCTGCTGCCACCTCTTGTGATGTTGTTGAATTGTGATAAGAGAATGCAATGTTGTCGTACAATGATGTAATGTCAAAGTCCCGGCCCGTGGGCCATCTGAGGCCTGAGAACCTCCCAACTGCAGCCTGCAGCTCCCATTGGCTGGAGGAGAGGGACAGAGATACCATTCACTAGTCGCCGGGCAGAGTCAGCCATAGAGGCAGCATCATTAGTTGCCAGGCAGAGTCAGCCCTGGAGGCAGCATCACTTTTTTCCACAATGAATATAAACAAGTCAAAATACCGAACACAACTATCTGATGCACACCTTGCTGCAATCCTGAAGTTTCAACTGCTCAGTCACTGAGGCCAAACATCAACAAACTGACAGAACTGAAGATTTGCCAGGTGTCTGGCAAACACTAATAACTCTCCGGCAGGTGAAGAATTGTATAAAGTTGTATGACAGTTTTATTATTTCTAAGAAATTTGAAATAAAAAAATACAACACAAACGTTTTCTTTTCTGAACACCATCTTCAGTGACATTATTGGCCTGCTGGGAGGATTTGAGGACTGGCACTGGCCCTAAGGTAAATTGAGTTTGAGACCCCTGATTTAGATACTGCAGGGATTCGCTAGATTCCCAGATATGTAAGTGAAAGGTGATGTGTATTACAAACTATGCTCTGATCCAGCACCCACTGATGTCAACTTCAAAACTCCTGTTGACTTTGTTAGAAGCAGGTTCAGGTCCTGTGTGCCAAAACCTTGGATAAGAAACATCTTTTGATGGACAAGCAACTCTGCTTGTTCCTCTCTCCTGACAATCCCCTTTCCCTGAGCACTAAAGCGTGGGCTGCTGTCTTCATGCACCTTCATGGATTTTGTTCAAAAGGTTGTGTTTGTAGACTCCAAAAAAGACGTACTAGACCAGCGGTTCTCAAACTGTGGGTCAGGACCCCAAAGTGGGTCACGACCCCATTTTAATGGGGTCTTCAGGGCTGGCTTAGACTTGCTGGGGCCCGGGGCCAAAACCCAAGCCCGAGGGCTTTAGCCTTGAGCAGTAGGGCTCAGGTTACAGGCCCCCTGCCTGGGACTGAAGCAATTGGGCCTCGGCTTTTGCCCCCCGGCCTGGGGTGGAGGAGCTTTGGCTTTGCCTCCCCCACCCAGGGTGGCAGGGCTTGGGTGGGCTCGGGCTTCAGTCCCCCCTCCTGGGGTCCAGTAGTAATTTTTGTTGTCAGAAGGGGGTAGCGGTGCAATGAAGTTTGAGAACCGCTGTACTAGACAGATGGGAGGAGGGTGACTGGCCCCAAGTGAAGAGGCAATTCACAGAATAGCAATAAAAATACACAATACTCACTTCTGAGCGAAGCACTGACTCTTGCTGGTGGCCTTCTGTGATCTGGAACAACAGGAATCAATCCTGCTGCCTGCTTCCTGACTAGAGAGGAGACAAACCAAGGTGAATAAAAGAAACAGATGGAAACAAACCAAAACCCAGAAACCTGAACTTTGGAGAAGTTCAGATGCAGCTCTGATCTGGCCTTTGCAGCTAGCCTACTGTACTTGATTGAACAAAATCTCTGGATCCAACTTCAGGGGCACCTTTTCAGATTTTGGTGGTGGTGGGGCGGGTCAACTTTAACAGTGATTTCAGGGGCTACTTTGGCACCTGAAAACTCTAGGTTTTTTGCAGATAACTTAGAAATTAGCTGGCAGAAGCACTGTATCTAATTCCTATATAAAGAAAGAAAAATAAAGAAATAATAGACCCACTCAGCTGTCTGACATCTTGTGTCAAGACACTTAAAGGGTACTGGTTAGGTTTAAAATTTTAATGTATATTCTTACTTTGTTACTAACTTTTGAAGACAACAACTGAAACAGTTGTAGAAAAATCTAGATGACTTTATATCACTTTTTTGCAGTTCACCAAGCTTGGAATAGGTCATTTAACCTTTGGAAACATTCTACTAGGGCAAGGTTCTCTGAGTTTATACTGCACCTGTCTGGGGCTCTGGGGTATTACCCCACTACAAATAAAAATAATAGACACGAAACTGACCTTAAACAGGAGTGAAACTGACACTGTCAAGTCACTTTCACAGTATTGCCAAACCCAAATATTCAAAAATCATGAATCAGGCTCATGGGGTGACCAGATGAGAAGAAGAAAATATCGGGACACATCGGGGGAGTCGCTGGCGGAGCAAAAAAAAAAAAAGCGGAGTTCCGTGAAATACCAGGACAAATTGGGACAAACACCTAAATATCAGGATATGAGATTGGCTTTAAAATAATGAGATTATGTAAAAGTAATAGATTTGGTGTTCTTTTTATTTGCCTTCTGCTTTTTGAGCCTTTAGGGTAGAATGGGGTCACATTTTGAAGCTTTCTCCACAGCAACTAGGGCTAGAAACTTAATTTTTCTTTTAGAATGAAGGCTGAAATAATCATATATCCACTTGACTCCAAGAGCTGGGGCTTTAAGGAAAGTAATAATTATCATGTAAAAGCAGCAAAGAGTCCTGTGGCGCCTTATAGACTAGCAGACGTATTGGAGCATGAGCTTTCATGTATGAATACCCACTTCATCGGATGCATGTCTAATTATCATGAGACTCACAACCAGGGGTGGCTCTAGCAATTTCACCACCCCAAGCACGGCGGCACGCCGCGGGGGGGCGCTCTGGCGGTCGCCGGTCCCGCAGCTCCGGTGGACCTCCTGCAGACGTGCCTGCGGAGGGTCCGCTGGTCCCGCGGCTCCGGTGGAGCATCCGCAGGCGTGCCTGTGGGAGGTCCACCGGAGCCGCGGGACCAGCGGACCCTCTGCAGGCACACCTGTGGGAGGCCCACCGGAGCCGCCTGACGCCCTCCCGGCGACCACCAGAGCGCCCCCGCGGCATGTCGCCCCAAGCACACGCTTGGCGTGCTGGGGCCTGGAGCCGGCCCTGCTCACAACAAAATCATGAGAGTTGGCAACACTGCTTTCACTTCTGTTTAAAGGCTAGTAACTTTCCAGAAGGCTCTTAAACACAACACTACAGTGATTGAGTTTCATTTCTCATAGGAGAACATTTAAAACCAAACACCAAGAAAATTCCACATTTTAAAGTTGAGAAAAAAATGGAGACTTCTGAGGTATATGAGGGCCACTGCAGGCAGGAAAGGAAAATAAACAGGCACAGGAGCTCTGGGAAGCTCTTCCTGTTGAAAGAAAGTTGGAGGGTCAAATCTGTTAGTCCTTTATCAAGTAAAACGTCTATTGCCACCAGCGCCTCCACTCATAGATATTACCATGTGCTCCATAACTGCACACTTCCTACTTACATATCTGAGCCATCTTGACCAGGGCTACACATTTTAGACACATTGGCTCAGGGACTAAATTTTCTGGCATATTCTGAACAGTGCTGAGCACACAGATAGTGCCCAGTGAATAATACAAATCATGACAATAATCATCGACTTTATGGACTCTGTGGATGCAATTTCTGTTCTTTGTTCTGGAATTAGCCTGGATACGTGAAACCCTAAGAATCTGAGGCAAAAACACACCTGATATTCATATAACACTTTCTCCTTCCTTCCTTTTCTTGAACTCGGAACAAAAAGTGACAAAACAAAATGGGTTTCTGTTAAAATGTAAAATTGCACAGCAACCATTGCTCTATAACCCAGCATGGGGCAGAACCTGCCATCCCATGGGAGTTAAGTGATCTCCTCTTATCTCTCTCTCTTTCTTCATCTTTTCTGACCCCTGTGCTGCTTTTCATGCGGTCAACCATGACATCATTCCCAAGCACCTGGGACCATTTCCTAGAGTCTCAGAGATCTGGCTGCTTTGGTGTTGTACCCATCTATCAGAGTCTTCATTTTTGTAGCATTCAACAGAGAAAGAGGCTGGTTTGCTAGATAGGGAGTTAGCCCTGAAAGACCTAGGTTCTACTCCCCCCATGGACTTCCTGTATGATCTCAGGCCAGTTCCTAAGGGACAGAGTTTTTAAGGCACCCAAAGATGCAGCTAGATATCTAACCTTTTAGGCGCTTTTGAAATTCCCACTAGGTTCCTTAAATACCTTTGAAAATCTGGCCTTTAGTCTCTCCATGCCTAAGGCCTTGTCTACACTACAAAGTTTTGTCAGCAAAAGCTGCCTTTTACTGACAAAACAGGGGAGGGATACACACTACAAAGCTACTTTTGGCAGCAAAACTCTGGTGTTTTGCCGACAAAATAAAATCACCTCAATGAGAGGCATAAAGCTTTTTGTGGCAAAGTTAAAGTGACAAAGGTCAGTGTAGACACTGCTGTTTGTTTTGTCGACATAACTGGCTTCCACCAGTATCCCACAATGCCTGCCCTTACCGCTCTGCTCACTGTTTTGATCTCTGCTGCCCTGCAGGCTTGCGCTCCTCCCCTTTCAAAGCTCTGGGGAGTATCTGAGTGCTGAGCGTGCTGCTCTGTTTGGGGAACAAAGAGCAAATCATTAATGGGGAATGCTCTCGTTCTGCCCTCCAGTAGGAACACAGCTGCAGGCAGACTGCTGCTGCAGGGAAGGTGGGATAGGGAAGGGAGACTGCTGTGCTGCTTTGACATTCCTCAGCACAGAGAGCTGCTCAAGATGCTGCTCCCCGGCTGAGGACCCAGTGGGAGAGCTTGGAGGGAATCACAGAACCATAGGCAGGCAGGCAGAGTGGGCTGCTTCTGCCAGAAGGGTGGGGTGGGGGAGAGACTGCTGTGCTGAGCCAGGGGCTGGCATGGGGGGTGTCCCCCTCTACCTGCCTCAGGATAGGTTGATCAGCCTGCTGTCTCCCCCACCCCAGACACACCACTCGCAGCTCCCTCTCCCCACATCTGACAATCTACTAGGATGCCCCTGGAATAATGGGATTGAGAAACCTGCATCACGTGACACTGTACCTGCTCCATGAGGCATTGCAAACCCTTCCCAAAGCTCCTGCAGCCAGTTGCATAGTGGGAAAGCTTCCCAAAGTGCACTGGTCTCTGTGTCGATGCAAGAGTTGCTAGTGTGGATGCACTCTGCTGACATAAGGAGCTGGTGTGGACATGCAAAGGCGATTTTAATTACAGCGGCATAACTTTTGCTAACCAAACTAGTGTAAACAAGACCTCAGTGCCCCATCTGTACAATGGGGATAACAGCACTGCTCTACCTCATGAGAGGCTGCGAGGAGAACTAGGTTAGACACTGAGAGATGTTCAGATACTATGGTGATGGGGCCACAAAAGTACCACAGGTAGAGTGAAAACTTCTCTATACCACTGCTATCCCTTCCCTGGGGTTTGACCCCTTCTTTTAACCTCACCCCTGAAATCTCCCTCTTTTCTGAATGTAAACTTGGCTCTCAGGGCTTCACTGTATTTCTTCTGAGTCCCCTGGATTCTCTCTTCAACACCTCCTGCCCCCAGAAGAGGGATTCCTGTTTTACAGGCTCATTAATGACTTCCAGATCCTTGATTTAATCACCATCCCTTTCTTATCTTAATTCCCTGCCTCTGTAAACAAAATACTGACTCCCTGCCTAAGAGGCACAAGCTGGGAGCAGCCCCTCTCTCCTGTAGGACTCACATTCCGCACACATGCTGTGCTGCAGTTAAGAGCTCCTCCAGGGAACAAGAAACATACTGTATGAAACTCGGGGGGAGGAGCCCCCCAGATCCCTTTAAATGGTGCCCAGTGGCAGATTAGCCACTGGGGAAAAGGGGGCCCCCGCCCAGGGGCTCCGGCCAATTGGAGGGCCCTGGAAAAAGGGGCACACCCATGCCCTGACCTGCTCCGCCTGCCCAGGGCTCCTGTGGGGGAGCAGGGGAAGCCTGAATTTCCCTGGCAGCAGGAAAGGCAGGGGACTGCAGGATGAAGAGGTGGGGAGTTCCCACTTGCTCTGGCCCAGGGCCCCACAAAAATTTACTGCCACTGATGATGCCTCTGTCCAAATTGGTCTGAATTTGGGGGGAAATTTGTATCTAGCTCCAATCTCAGTATCATGGATCACTTTCTGTTAAAAAGCTGAACCTTTGTCCTACATCAACCAACTTGTAAGATGATAAAATTCAAAGAAAAACCTTTCAGGTTTGAAAAAGATTGATTAGCTATTCCCCTTATCCCTCGTGTGGATGCACTCTGTAAACTTGGTGAAGAGAAAACCAAACTTGGAAATTTTCAAGACTTCTTTTGTACAGTAGTCTTGTCCTGGCTGCCTCTGTATTTCCTTTTTCTAGCTGGGATTGGAAGCTCCAAAATGCCATGGAGAGAGGCGGCTGTCATTGTAATGCCATCCTGACCAGGCACAGAAGTTGCAGGAAATCTCAAACCAAAACCTGTTCTCATAGTTATCTGGGGTTCAGATAAGGTTCCAAAAACATCTTAAATTTTCTGTGTTTCTTGGAATCAACCTGTTTGAAATTTGCTCATCACTATTTTTGATCTCTTCAGAGGATTCATTTTGGCATTTTATGCTTGTGAACTGCGTCACTAGGGTACAGCCTCTCTTCTCTCCCCCACAGTTCACCCCTTTACACCCTCACCAGAATCCCAGCTGACACCCTTCCCTTTAGGAGCTTGTCCAAGCCACCCAGGAGTGCCACCAGCTTTTTTGCCGCCCTAGGCGGCGGAAGGTCCCGCCCCCAAAATACCACCAACGACCAGGGTGGCCGAAGATCCGGCTGCCGCAGTTGCCACCCCCCAAATGTTAGCGCCTTAGGCGACCGCCTAGGTCACCCAATGGGTTGCGCCGGCCCTAAAGCCATCCCTTAATTAACTGTGAGGAGGTCACCGCATACAGGATTCTCTCTTCCCTCTAGCCCCAAGAGCAGTGTGGAAAGAACCATACAACAACTGTGAGTGCAGGCATTCTGTTCGCACAACCCAAGAGATGCCAAGCAGGAGAAATGGAGCTAGTCCAGTCACTAGGCATGTGGATATTTTACGATCAACACCTACAAGCACTCTGTAAACTTGGTGAAGAGAAAACCACAGTTGGAAATTTTCAAGACTTCTTTTGTACAGTAGATATTTAAGAAGGAATCACAATATTTTTCACTGTCATGGAGGCCTGAACCTCCTCACTTACCTGAGGCTTTCTTCCAAAAACTGTAGATGTGTCACCATACCTTCATATAGAGCATTCATTTCACTTCTGTCAGGCAGAGAATAATGAAAAGGAATTAGATTTAATAAAATATCCATAAAGTAATAACATCTGCACAAGCTAAAGCCCCTCCCACAATTATTAGTCAGTCCTTCAGCAAAAACCCAAAACTGCCAAGACTTATATGGTTAAAAACATATCTGCTTCGGCTGGTGGCTTAGAGATCAGTGCTCTGCCCTGCTCTGAGGGAGATGTGTAATGACCTTAGCCACCCTCTCTCTGTCTCTTTTTCTAGGAGTCAGAACCAAGCAATGGTGCCTAGGCACAGCACTGAGCCCCTGGAGACAAGGAGGGCCACACATTGTCTCTCTAGGCAAAGAAGGGGCTGGAGTCTCAATAAAGGGCAAGGAGGACAAATGACAAGAACGGTGCAAACCTCAGAGATCCATTAGGAACATGAACAATTGTTTGGCGGCCCCAAGGGCAGGGGTAGAAAATGGAATCAGATTTCATCTCACTAAACTTACCTAAGATTGTCTTCCACAGATTTCACCAATTGTTCCATGTTGGTTCCATCCAAATATGTGAGCTTGCCCTGTGAAGCCTCACTTTCACCTCTGTAGGGCACAGATGTACTGGGGATGAGAGTTAACTAATTAGAACCTTCCCAAAATAAAAGCAACACACCAACACCACCTTCTACCAAGTAAACCCGTACCCTCACAGAACAAAAAGAGGAAGTTAATAAACTATATATATAAAAATAAAAATAATAAAAAACCCTACCCCAAGCAAAGTTACCCCAGAAAGAAAAGTGCCAGAGTCTCAATGAAAGCCACTCGAGACTTCGCTATTGCTACTCATCTTTCCGTGGAAAGTTCTAAGGTACTACCGTGATGGGTGGCAGGATAAAACCTTAACATAGGTTAATGATTGCATTAATCATTGGGGCAGGATGAACTGGGTAAGATAAAAGAAGACCTCACCAAACAAAACTCAAACTGAATCTAAAACCATTTCAGTTACGGAAAAAAAATCTGTCTAGCTATTTTGCTTAGAGCAGATTTCTTTTTTATTAAGGACACTTTTTTTTTATTTTGAAGAATCCCATTTAGAGAAGGAGAAAGGAGGAACTAGACTGTAACATTATAAAGATACTTTTCAGTTTTATGGATGCTTCTCTGTTTTCTGGTTCTTCCTAGGACCAGTAATGCCAATATTGTTCTGGAGAGATTTCCAGCTCAGTTTTATAGGTTCAAGATACTCCTGCAATTCAGCTAATGATAGAGCAAGGATCTGACACCCCTCTCTCCCATATAAATGCATCTTGATGAATTTTATTAAAAATACTGTCTTTGCAGAGTCCCAACAAGTTCAAAGATGACAGATGCACTAGGCAGATGGGAGGAGGGTGACTGGCCGCAGGCGAAGAGGCAATTTACAGAACAGCAACGAAAATACACATGTGCAAGGGAGTATTACTCATTTAGAAAATTCTTTGGAATGGAAATAAAAGTTATCATATTGCCTGACATCATGACATCATTTCAGGATGCCAATCACATGGCATAATAAGGCTGTGGTGTTATATCACATTGTCAGATTTGCCCTTCCAGACAAATTGAAGTTGGTGGCACGTTGTGGACCTGACCCTCCAGCGTCAAACACTCCCTGGACTGGTGGAAAGAACCATACAACAGCTGTGCAGGCTTTCCATTCGCACAACCCCCACTGATGGAGAGCGATGCCAAGCAGGAGAAATGGAGCTAGTCCAGTCACTAGGCATGTGGATATTTTAGTATCAACACCCACAAGCACTCGGTAAACTTGGTGAGGAGAAAACCACACTGAGAAATTTTCAAGACTTCTTTTGTACAGTAGATATTTAAGAAGGAATCACAATATTTTTCACTGTCATGGAGGCCTGAACTTCCTCACTTACCTGAGGCTTTCTTCCAAAAACTGAAGATGTGTCACCATACCTTCATATAGAGCATTCATTTCACTTCTGTCAGGCAGAGAATAATGAAAAGGAATTAGATTTAATAAAATATCCATAAAGTAATAACATCTGCACAAGCTAAAGCCCCTCCCACAATTATTAGTCAGTCCTTCAGCAAAAACCCGAAACTGCCAAGACTTATATGGTTAAAAACATATCTGCTTCGGCTGGTGGCTTAGAGATCAGTGCTCTGCCCTGCCCTGTGGGAGATGTGTAATGATCTTAGCCACCCGCTCTCTGTCTCTTTTTCTAGGAGTCAGCACCAAGCAATGGTGCCTAGGCACAGCACTGAGCCCCTGGAGACAAGGAGGGCAACACATTGTCTCTCTAGGCAAAGAAGGGGCTGGCGTCTCAATAAAGGGCAAGGAGGACAAATGACAAGAACGGTGCAAACCTCAGAGATCCATTAGGAACATGAATAATTGTTTGGCGGTCCCAAGGGTAGGGGTAGAAAATGGAATCAGATTTCATCTCACTAAACTTACCTAAGATTGTCTTCCACAGATTTTACCAATTGCTCCATCTTGGTTCCATCCAAATATGTGAGCTTGCCATGTGAAGCCTCACTTTCACCTCTGTAGGGCACAGATGTACTGGGGATGAGAGTTAACTAATTAGAACCTTCCCAACATACAAGCAACACACCAACACCACCTTCTACCAAGTAAACCCGTACCCTCACAGAAAAAAAAGAGGAAGTTAATAAACTATATATATAAAAATAAAAATAATAAAAAACCCTACCCCAAGCAAAGTTACCCCAGAAAGAAAAGTGCCAGAGTCTCAATGAAAGCCACTCGAGACTTCGCTATTGCTACTCATCTTTCCGTGGAAAGTTCTAAGGTACTACCGTGATGGGTGGCAGGATAAAACCTTAACATAGGTTAATGATTGCATTAATCATTGGGGCAGGATGAACTGGGTAAGATAAAAGAAGACCTCACCAAACAAAACTCAAACTGAATCTAAAACCATTTCAGTTACGGAAAAAAAATTTGTCTAGCTATTTTGCTTAGAGCAGATTTCTTTTTTATTAAGGACACTTTTTTTTTTTTTTGAAGAATCCCATTTAAAGAAGGAGAAAGGAGGAACGAGACTGTAACATTATAAAGATACTTTTCAGTTTCATGGATGCTTCTCTGTTTTCTGGTTCTTCCTAGGACCAGTAATGCCAATATTGTTCTGGAGAGATTTCCAGCTCAGTTTTATAGGTTCAGGATACTCCTGCAATTCAGTTAATGATAGAGCAAGGATCTGACACCCCTCTCTCCCATATAAATGCATCTTGATGAATTTTATTAAAAATACTGTCTTTGCAGAGTCCCAACAAGTTCAAAGATGACAGATGCACTAGGCAGATGGGAGGAGGGTGACTGGCCCCAGGCGAAGAGGCAATTTACAGAACAGCAACGAAAATACACATGTGCAAGGGAGAATTACTCATTTAGAAAATTCTTTGGAATAGAAATAAAAGTTATTATATTGCCTGACACCATGACATCATTTCAAGATGCCAATCACATGGCATAATAAGGCTGTGGTGTTATATCACATTGTCAGATGTGCCCTTCAAGACAAATTGATGTTGGTGGCTGCTTCTGGACCTGACCCTCTGGCGTAAAACGCTCCCTGGACAGGTGGAAAGAACCATACAGCAACTGTGCAGGCATTCCGTTTCCCCAGCCCCACTGATGGAGAGCAATGCCAAGCAGGTGAAATATATTTCACTGTCATGGAGGCCTGAACCTCCCCACTTACCTGAGTCTTTGTTTCAAAAACTGTAGGTGTTTCAGCATATCTTCTAATCGATCATTCATTTCACTTCTGTCGGGCAGAGAATAATGAAAAGGGATTAGACTTCATAAAATATCCATAAAGTAATATCATCTGCAAAAGCTAAAGCCCCTCACAAAATTATTAGTCAGCCCTTCAACAAAAAAACGAAACAACCAAGACTTATCTGGTTAAAAACATATCTGCTTAGCCTGTTGGCTTAGAGATCACTGCTCTGCTCTGCCCTGTGGGAGACCTGAGCCTCTGGAGACAAGGAGGGCCACATATTGTCTCTCTAGGCGAAGAAGGAGCTGGCGTCTCAATAAAGGGCAAGGAGGACAAATGACAAGAACTGTGAAAACCTCATATATCCATTAGGAACATGAAGAGTTGTTTGACGGCCCCAAGGGTAGTGGTACAAAACAGAATAAAATTTCATATCACCAACTTACCTAAGTTTGTCTTCCACAGATTTCACAAATTGTTCTATCTTGGTTCCACCCAAATTTGTGAGCTTGCCTTGTGGAGCCTCACTTTCACCTCTGTAGGGCAGAGACATATCGGGGATGACAATTAACTCATTAGAAGCCTTCCCAGCATAAGAGCACTTTTTATTTTATTTTGTAGTATCCCATTTAGAGAAGGAGAAAGGAGGAAATAGTTTATATCATTATAAAGATATTTTTCAGTTTCATGGAGGCTTCTCCATTTCCTAAATCTTCCTAGGACCAGAAATGCCAGTATTGTTCTGGAGAGATTTCCAGGTCACGTTTATAGGTTCAAGATGTTCCTACAATTCAGTTAATGACTGAGGAAGAATCTGACACCTCACTCCTCCATATAAATGCACCTTGATGAATTTTGTTAGAAATATTGTGTTTTAGAGTTCCAACAAATTCACAGGTGACAGGTGCAGTTGACAGATGGGAGGAGGGTGACTGGCCCCAGGTAAAGAGTCAATTTACAGAATAGCAACGAAAATACACAATACACACTTCTGATCACTAGTCTTCATCTTTTCAGAGGATTTATTTTGGCATTTTATGCTTGTGAACTGCGTCACTAGGGTACAGCCTCTCTTCTCTCCGCCACAGTTCACCCCTTTCCACCCTCACCAGAATCCCAGCTGACACCCTTCAGTTTAGGAGCTTGTCCAAACTACCCCTTAATTAGCTGTTAGGGGGTCACTGTATACAAGATTCTCTCTTCCCCCTAGTCCCAATAGCACTGTATGGTACCACAGCAGGTGCACTCACAGCGACTGCCAAATATAAGTTTACTACCTGCACTTACTGTATCAGGATGGGTGGCCTTATCCTCTGTCCTGCTGAAGTGCAAGGGGGTATTACTTATTTAGAAAATTATTTGGAATGGAAATAAAAGTCATCATATTGCCTCACAACATGACATGATTTCAAGATGCCAATCACATGGCATAATAAGGCTGCGGTGTTATATCACATTGTCAGATTTGCCCTTCCAGACAAATTGAAGTTGGTGGCACACTGTGGACCTGACCCTCCAGCGTCAAACACTCCCTGGACTGATGGAAAGAACCATACAACAGCTGTGCAGGCTTTCCATTCGCACAACCCTCACTGATGGAGAGCGATGCCAAACAGGAGAAATAGAGCTAGTCCAGTCACTAGGCATGTGGATATTTTAGTATCAACACCCACAAGCACTCGGTAAACTTGGTGAGGAGAAAACCACACTGAGAAATTTTCAAGACTTCTTTTGTTCAGTAGTTATTTAAGAAGGAATCACAATATTTTTCACTGTCATGGAGGCCTGAACCTCCTCACTTACCTGAGGCTTTCTTTCAAAAACTGTAGATGTGTCACCATACCTTCATATAGAGCATTCATTTCACTTCTGTCAGGCAGAGAATAATGAAAAGGAATTAGATTTAATAAAATATCCATAAAGTAATAACATCTGCACAAGCTAAAGCCCCTCCCAAAATTATTAGTCAGTCCTTCAGCAAAAACCCGAAACTGGCAAGACTTATATGGTTAAAAACATATCTGCTTCGGCTGGTGGCTTAGAGATCAGTGCTCTGCCCTGCCCTGTGGGAGATGTGTAATGATCTTAGCCACCCGCTCTCTGTCTCTTTTTCTAGGAGTCAGCACCAAGCAATGGTGCCTAGGCACAGCACTGAGCCCCTGGAGACAAGGAGGGCCACACATTGTCTCTCTAAGCAAAGAAGGAGCTGGCGTCTCAATAAAGGGCAAGGAGGACTGTAATGAGGCGGCCTGGCTCCCAGCCGAACCTGAGAGGGATGAGCCAGAACAGCCGCCTCAGTGGGTGGAGCCACCGCCGCCTGTCCCCGCCCCCCGGAAGTCACTGGGTGGGACAGGAAGTATAAAGGCCCGGGCCCAGCACTCAGTTGCGGCCCGGCCACTGGAGAGGACAGACGCTGGTGCCCGAGCTCCTGCTGAACCAAGCCTTCCCCGAGCCCGGTACCCTGAGGAGGACTGGCCGAGCCTGCCCCGAGTCCGGTATACCGAGGAGGAGTCAAGCCGACCTGTGCACCCGTCTCCTGAGGAGCCAATGCTGGTGGACCCCCCTGCCGAATCCACAACGATACAGGTACCAACGGAGGGGGAGATTGGAAGTGGCCCGGGGATAGCCGACCCCAGTCTGGCTGCCGCCGACCCTGAGCCTATGTCAGTGTGTTGCGGCCAGGATCCCCACTGACAGCAGCGGATCCACGCCGCTGCTAGGGCCCCGGGCTGGGACGCGGTGGAGTGGGTGGGCCCGTGTCCCCTCTGCCACCCCCCTCACGGGTGGCAGTCTCCCCCTCACCCCCAACGCTCAGGCTTAGAAGCCTGGACTTACCTGTTTGCTGTTCAGCCCGGCCTGAGGGTCTGAGCCCTGTACCTGTTGCTGCCCCGCCCTGAGCTAGGGCTTGGGCTTTGATAAACTGAACTCCTGTGTGTTTGCTCAGCCCCTGCCCGAGGGCCTGAGCCCCTGACCTGCTGTGTGTTTGCTCAGCCCCTGCCTGAGGGCCTGAGCCCCTGAACTGCTGGGTGTTTGCTCAGCCCCTATCTGAGGGCCTGAGCCCCTGAACTACTGCCTGTTGTCCCGCCCTGATCTAGGGCGTAGACTGTAAGACTGAACTGCTACTCAGCCTCCTGTAGTGAGGCGGCCTGGTTCCCAGGCACCCCGAAGGTGAAGAGCGACCCCTCACCTGACAAGGGGACCCATACACGGACCCTTACACAGACAAATGACAAGTACTGTGAAAACCTCAGGTATCCATTAGGAACATGAAGAGTTGTTTGACGGCCCCGAGGGTAGTGGTACAAAATGAAATAAAATTTCATATCACCAACTTACCTAAGTTTGTCTTCCACAGATTTCACAAATTGTTCTATCTTGGTTCCACCCAAATTTGTGAGCTTGCCTGTTGGAGCCTCACTTTCACCTCTGTAGGGCAGAGACATATCGGGGATGACAATTAACTCATTAGAAGCCTTCCCAGCATAAGAGCATTTATTTTATTTTGTAGAATCCCATTTAGAGAAGGAGAAAGGAGGAAATAGTTTATATCATTATAAAGATATTTTTCAGTTTCATGGAGGCTTCTCCATTTCCTAGATCTTCCTAGGACCAGAAATGCCAATATTGTTCTGGAGAGATTTCCAGGTCACGTTTATAGGTTCAAGATGTTCCTACAATTCAGTTAATGACTGAGGAAGAATCTGACACCTCACTCCTCCATATAAATGCACCTTGATGAATTTTGTTAGAAATATTGTGTTTTAGAGTTCCAACAAGTTCACAGGTGACAGGTGCAGTTGACAGATGGGAGGAGGGTGACTGGCCCCAGGTAAAGAGTCAATTTACAGAATAGCAACAAAAATACACGATACACACTTCTGATCACTAGTCTTCATCTTTTCAGAGGATTTATTTTGGTATTTTATGCTTGTGAACTGCGTCACTAGGGTACACCCTCTCTTCTCTCCGCCACAGTTCACCCCTTTCCACCCTCACCAGAATCCCAGCTGACACCCTTCAGTTTAGGAGCTTGTCCAAACTACCCCTTAATTAGCTGTTAGGGGGTCACTGTATACAAGATTCTCTCTTCCCCCTAGTCCCAATAGCAGTGAATGGTACCACAGCAGGTGCACTCACAGCGACTGCCAAATATAAGTTTACTACCTGCACTTACTGTATCAGGCTGGGTGGCTTTATCCTCTGTCCTGCTGAAGTGCAAGGGGGTATTACTTATTTAGAAAATTATTTGGAATGGAAATAAAGTCATCATATTGCCTCACAACATGACATGATTTCAAGATGCCAATCACATGGCATAATAAGGCTGCGGTGTTATATCACATTGTCAGATTTGCCCTTCCAGACAAATTGAAGTTGGTGGCACACTGTGGACCTGACCCTCCAGCGTCAAACACTCCCTGGACTGGTGGAAAGAACCATACAACAGCTGTGCAGGCTTTGCATTCGCACAATCCCCACTGATGGAGAGCGATGCCAAGCAGGAGAAATGGAGCTAGTCCAGTCACTAGGCATGTGGATATTTTAGTATCAACACCCACAAGCACTCGGTAAACCACACTGAGAAATTTTCAAGACTTCTTTTGTACAGTAGATATTTAAGAAGGAATCACAATATTTTTTCACTGTCATGGAGGCCTGAACCTCCTCGCTTACCTGAGGCTTTCTTCCAAAAACTGTAGATGTGTCACCATACCTTCATATAGAGCATTCATTTCACTTCTGTCAGGCAGAGAATAATGAAAAGGAATTAGATTTAATAAAATATCCATAAAGTAATAACATCTGCACAAGCTAAAGCCCCTCCCAAAATTATTAGTCAGTCCTTCAACAAAAACCCGAAACTGGCAAGACTTATATGGTTAAAAACATATCTGCTTCGGCTGGTGGCTTAGAGATCAGTGCTCTGCCCTGCCCTGTGGGAGATGTGTAATGATCTTAGCCACCCGCTCTCTGTCTCTTTTTCTAGGAGTCAGCACCAAGCAATGGTGCCTAGGCACAGCACTGAGCCCCTGGAGACAAGGAGGGCCACACATTGTCTCTCTAGGCAAAGAAGGGGCTGGTGTCTCAATAAAGGGCAAGGAGGACAAGTGACAAGAACGGTGCAAACCTCAGAGATCCATTAGGAACATGAATAATTGTTTGGCGGCCCCAAGGGTAGGGGTAGTGTAGCAGGGTGGACCCTGCTCCGGAGTTTTAAGGGGTTAGAAGTGGCCTGACAGAGCTGAGCTGATTGGGGAAGTGGCTACAGCTGGGGGCCACGCCCCAAACTGAGGAGCAGGGCCTTATAAAAGGCAGGGAAGCTAGGAGCCCAGACAGTCTCTCTTCTGTCTTCAGAGAGAGATGGGCCTAGCTGCTGGGAAAGAGAGACCAGGTACCTGAGTGCAGCAGGGCTGGGGAAGGCTGAGGAGCCGGGGAGCTCCAGCCTAGAAAGCCCCAGGCTGCGGCCTAGGAGTGGGCCGATAGGTACTGTGGGTTGCAGAGGGCGGCCCAGGGGTAGGACAAAGCAGCAGGTCCAAACCCTCCTTGCCAGGGATGAGTTGGCTGAGACTGCAGTCTGCCCAGAGTGGGGGGCTAGACAATGACTGGCAGTAGCCATACACTGAGGCAAGGTAGGGATAGAGGGTGAGGGGTACCTAAGGAGGGGAGACCCAGAGAGACGGGGGTTATTGCCAGGGGGCAGCACCCCAGAGAAAGGGGCACCGGGTCCAGGGAGGGACACGGGGGCCAGAAGACAGGTGGATCACCAGCCTGCAGAGGGCGCTCCGGCGCTGGATGGAGCTAATTCCATGAGTCACCAGCGGGAGGCGCCGCAGGGGTGAGTACCGCCCTGTTACAGGTAGAAAATGGAATCAGATTTCATCTCACTAAACTTACCTAAGATTGTCTTCCACAGATTTCACCAATTGTTCCATCTTGGTTCCATCCAAATATGTGAGCTTGCCATGTGAAGCCTCACTTTCACCTCTGTAGGGCACAGATGTACTGGGGATGAGAGTTAACTAATTAGAACCTTCCCAACATACAAGCAACACACCAACACCACCTTCTACCAAGTAAACCCGTACCCTCACAGAAAAAAAAGAGGAAGTTAATAAACTATATATATAAAAATAAAAATAATAAAAAACCCTACCCCAAGCAAAGTTACCCCAGAAAGAAAAGTGCCAGAGTCTCAATGAAAGCCACTCGAGACTTCGCTATTGCTACTCATCTTTCCGTGGAAAGTTCTAAGGTACTACCGTGATGGGTGGCAGGATAAAACCTTAACATAGGTTAATGATTGCAATAATCATTGGGGCAGGATGAACTGGGTAAGATAAAAGAAGACCTCACCAAACAAAACTCAAACTGAATCTAAAACCATTTCAGTTACGGAAAAAAAATCTGTCTAGCTATTTTGCTTAGAGCAGATTTCTTTTTTATTAAGGACACTTTTTTTTTATTTTGAAGAATCCCAATTAGAGAAGGAGAAAGGAGGAACTAGACTGTAACATTATAAAGATACTTTTCAGTTTCATGGATGCTTCTCTGTTTTCTGGTTCTTCCTAGGACCAGTAATGCCAATATTGTTCTGGAGAGATTTCCAGCTCAGTTTTATAGGTTCAAGATACTCCTGCAATTCAGTTAATGATAGAGCAAGGATCTGACACCCCTCTCTCCCATATAAATGCATCTTGATGAATTTTATTAAAAATACTGTCTTTGCTGAGTCCCAACAAGTTCAAAGATGACAGATGCACTAGGCAGATGGGAGGAGGGTGACTGGCCCCAGGCGAAGAGGCAATTTACAGAACAGCAACGAAAATACACATGTGCAAGGGAGTATTACTCATTTAGAAAATTCTTTGGAATGGAAATAAAAGTTATCATATTGCCTGACACCATGACATCATTTCAGGATGCCAATCACATGGCATAATAAGGCTGTGGTGTTATATCACATTGTCAGATGTGCCCTTCAAGACAAATTGATGTTGGTGGCTGCTTCTGGACCTGACCCTCTGGCGTAAAACGCTCCCTGGACAGGTGGAAAGAACCATACAGCAACTGTGCAGGCATTCCGTTTCCCCAGCCCCACTGATGGAGAGCAATGCCAAGCAGGTGAAATATATTTCACTGTCATGGAGGCCTGAACCTCCCAACTTACCTGAGTCTTTGTTTCAAAAACTGTAGGTGTTTCAGCATATCTTCTAATCGATCATTCATTTCACTTCTGTCGGGCAGAGAATAATGAAAAGGGATAAGACTTCATAAAATATCCATAAAGTAATATCATCTGCAAAAGCTAAAGCCCCTCACAAAATTATTAGTCAGCCCTTCAACAAAAAAACGAAACAACCAAGACTTATCTGGTTAAAAACATATCTGCTTAGCCTGTTGGCTTAGAGATCACTGCTCTGCTCTGCCCTGTGGGAGACCTGAGCCTCTGGAGACAAGGAGGGCCACATATTGTCTCTCTAGGCAAAGAAGGAGCTGGCGTCTCAATAAAGGGCAAGGAGGACAAATGACAAGAACTGTGAAAACCTCAGGTATCCATTAGGAACATGAAGAGTTCTTTGACGGCCCCAAGGGTAGTGGTACAAAACGGAATAAAATTTCATATCACCAACTTACCTAAGTTTGTCTTCCACAGATTTCACAAATTGTTCTATCTTGGTTCCACCCAAATTTGTGAGCTTGCCTTGTGGAGCCTCACTTTCACCTCTGTAGGGCAGAGACATATCGGGGATGACAATTAACTCATTAGAAGCCTTCCCAGCATAAGAGCACTTTTTATTTTATTTTGTAGTATCCCATTTAGAGAAGGAGAAAGGAGGAAATAGTTTATATCATTATAAAGATATTTTTCAGTTTCATGGAGGCTTCTCCATTTCCTAAATCTTCCTAGGACCAGAAATGCCAATATTGTTCTGGAGAGATTTCCAGGTCACGTTTATAGGTTCAAGATGTTCCTACAATTCAGTTAATGACTGAGGAAGAATCTGACACCCTACTCCTCCATATAAATGCACCTTGATGAATTTTGTTAGAAATATTGTGTTTTAGAGTTCCAACAAGTTCACAGGTGACAGGTGCAGTTGACAGATGGGAGGAGAGTGACTGGCCCCAGGTAAAGAGTCAATTTACAGAATAGCAACGAAAATACACAATACACACTTCTGATCACTAGTCTTCATCTTTTCAGAGGATTTATTTTGGCATTTTATGCTTGTGAACTGCGTCACTAGGGTACAGCCTCTCTTCCCTCCCCCACAGTTCACCCCTTTCCACCCTCACCAGAATCCCAGCTGACACCCTTCAGTTTAGGAGCTTGTCCAAACTACCCCTTAATTAGCTGTTAGGGGGTCACTGTATACAAGATTCTCTCTTCCCCCTAGTCCCAATAGCACTGTATGGTACCACAGCAGGTGCACTCACAGCGACTGCCAAATATAAGTTTACTCCCTGCACTTACTGTATCAGGATGGAAGGCTTTATCCTCTGTCCTGCTGAAGTGCAAGGGGGTATTACTTATTTAGAAAATTATTTGGAATGGAAATAAAAGTCATCATATTGCCTCACAACATGACATGATTTCAAGATGCCAATCACATGGCATAATAAGGCTGCGGTGTTATATCACATTGTCAGATTTGCCCTTCCAGACAAATTGAAGTTGGTGGCACGTTGTGGACCTGACCCTCCAGCGTCAAACACTCCCTGGACTGGTGGAAAGAACCATACAACAGCTGTGCAGGCTTTCCATTCGCACAACCCTCACTGATGGAGAGCGATGCCAAGCAGGAGAAATGGAGCTAGTCCAGTCACTAGGCATGTGGATATTTTAGTATCAACACCCACAAGCACTCGGTAAACTTGGTGAGGAGAAAACCACACTGAGAAATTTTCAAGACTTCTTTTGTACAGTAGATATTTAAGAAGGAATCACAATATTTTTCACTGTCATGGAGGCCTGAACCTCCTCACTTACCTGAGGCTTTCTTCCAAAACCTGTAGATGTGTCACCATACCTTCATATAGAGCATTCATTTCACTTCTGTCAGGCAGAGAATAATGAAAAGGAATTAGATTTAATAAAATATCCATAAAGTAATAACATCTGCACAAGCTAAAGCCCCTCCCACAATTATTAGTCAGTCCTTCAGCAAAAACCCGAAACTGGCAAGACTTATATGGTTAAAAACATATCTGCTTCGGCTGGTGGCTTAGAGATCAGTGCTCTGCCCTGCCCTGTGGGAGATGTGTAATGATCTTAGACAGAGAGCGGGTGGCTCTTTTTCTAGGAGTCAGCACCAAGCAATGGTGCCTAGGCACAGCACTGAGCCCCTGGAGACAAGGAGGGCAACACATTGTCTCTCTAGGCAAAGAAGGGGCTGGCGTCTCAATAAAGGGCAAGGAGGACAAATGACAAGAACGGTGCAAACCTCAGAGATCCATTAGGAACATGAATAATTGTTTGGCGGCCCCAAGGGTAGGGGTAGAAAATGGAATCAGATTTCATCTCACTAAACTTACCTAAGATTGTCTTCCACAGATTTCACCAATTGCTCCATCTTGGTTCCATCCAAATATGTGAGCTTGCCATGTGAAGCCTCACTTTCACCTCTGTAGGGCACAGATGTACTGGGGATGAGAGTTAACTAATTAGAACCTTCCCAACATACAAGCAACACACCAACACCACCTTCTACCAAGTAAACCCGTACCCTCACAAGAAAAAAAAGAGGAAGTTAATAAACTATATATATAAAAATAAAAATAATAAAAAACCCTACCCCAAGCAAAGTTACCCCAGAAAGAAAAGTGCCAGAGTCTCAATGAAAGCCACTCGAGACTTCACTATTGCTACTGATCTTTCCGTGGAAAGTTCTAAGGTACTACCGTGATGGGTGGCAGGATAAAACCTTAACATAGGTTAATGATTGCAATAATCATTGGTGCAGGATGAACTGGGTAAGATAAAAGAAGACCTCACCAAACAAAACTCAAACTGAATTTAAAACCATTTCAGTTACGGAAAAAAAATTTGTCTAGCTATTTTGCTTAGAGCAGATTTATTTTTTATTAAGGACACTTTTTTTTTATTTTGAAGAATACCATTTAAAGAAGGAGAAAGGAGGAACTAGACTGTAACATTATAAAGATACTTTTCAGTTTCATGGATGCTTCTCTGTTTTCTGGTTCTTCCTAGGACCAGTAATGCCAATATTGTTCTGGAGAGATTTCCAGCTCAGTTTTATAGGTTCAGGATACTCCTGCAATACAGTTAATGATAGAGCAAGGATCTGACACCCCTCTCTCCCATATAAATGCATCTTGATGAATTTTATTAAAAATATTGTCTTTGCAGAGTCCCAACAAGTTCAAAGGTGACAGATGCACTAGGCAGATGGGAGGAGGGTGACTGGCCCCAGGCGAAGAGGCAATTTACAGAACAGCAACGAAAATACACATGTGCAAGGGAGTATTACTCATTTAGAAAATTCTTTGGAATGGAAATAAAAGTTATCATATTGCCTGACACCATGACATCATTTCAAGACGCCAATCACATGGCATAATAAGGCTGTGGTGTTATATCACATTGTCAGATCTGCCCTTCAAGACAAATTGATGTTGGTGGCTCCTTCTGGACCTGACCCTCTGGCATAAAACACTCCCTGGACAGGTGGAAAGAACCATACAGCAACTGAGCAGGCATTCCGTTTCTCCAGCCCCACTGATGGAGAGCAATGCCAAGCAGGTGAAATATATTTCACTGTCATGGAGGCCTGAACCTCCCCACTTACCTGAGTCTTTGTTTCAAAAACTGTAGGTGTTTCAGCATATCTTCTAATCGATCATTCATTTCACTTCTGTCGGGCAGAGAATAATGAAAAGGGATTAGACTTCATAAAATATCCATAAAGTAATATCATCTGCCAAAGCTAAAGCCCCTCACAAAATTATTAGTCAGCCCTTTAACAAAAATACGAAACAACCAAGACTTATATGGTTAAAAACATATCTGCTTAGCCTGTTGGCTTAGAGATCACTGATCTGCTCTGCCCTGTGGGAGACCTGAGCCTCTGGAGACAAGGAGGGCCACATATTGTCTCTCTAGGCAAAGAAGGAGCTGGCGTCTCAATAAAGGGCAAGGAGGACAAATGACAAGAACTGTGAAAACCTCATATATCCATTAGGAACATGAAGAGTTGTTTGACGGCCCCAAGGGTAGTGGTACAAAATGAAATAAAATTTCATATCACCAACTTACCTAAGTTTGTCTTCCACAGATTTCACAAATTGTTCTATCTTGGTTCCACCCAAATTTGTGAGCTTGCCTTGTGGAGCCTCACTTTCACCTCTGTAGGGCAGAGACATATCGGGGATGACAATTAACTCATTAGAAGCCTTCCCAGCATAAGAGCACTTTTTATTTTATTTTGTAGAATCCCATTTAGAGAAGGAGAAAGGAGGAAATAGTTTATATCATTATAAAGATATTTTTCAGTTTCATGGAGGCTTCTCCATTTCCTAGATCTTCCTAGGACCAGAAATGCCAATATTGTTCTGGAGAGATTTCCAGGTCACGTTTATAGGTTCAAGATGTTCCTACAATTCAGTTAATGACTGAGGAAGAATCTGACACCCCACTCCTCCATATAAATGCATCTTGATGAATTTTATTAAAAATATTGTCTTTGCAGAGTCCCAACAAGTTCAAAGGTGACAGATGCACTAGGCAGATGGAAGGAGGGTGACTGGCCCCAGGCGAAGAGGCAATTTACAGAACAGCAACGAAAATACACATGTGCAAGGGAGTATTACTCATTTAGAAAATTCTTTGGAATGGAAATAAAAGTTATCATATTGCCTGACACCATGACATCATTTCAAGATGCCAATCACATGGCATAATAAGGCTGTGGTGTTATATCACATTGTCAGATCTGCCCTTCAAGACAAACTGATGTTGGTGGCTCCTTCTGGACCTGACCCTCTGGCATAAAACACTCCCTGGACAGGTGGAAAGAACCATACAGCAACTGAGCAGGCATTCCGTTTCTCCAGCCCCACTGATGGAGAGCAATGCCAAGCAGGTGAAATATATTTCACTGTCATGGAGGCCTGAACCTCCCCACTTACCTGAGTCTTTGTTTCAAAAACTGTAGATGTGTCACCATACCTTCATATAGAGCATTCATTTCACTTCTGTCAGGCAGAGAATAATGAAAAGGAATTAGATTTAATAAAATATCCATAAAGTAATAACATCTGCACAAGCTAAAGCCCCTCCCAAAATTATTAATCAGTCCTTCAGCAAAAACCCGAAACTGGCAAGACTTATATGGTTAAAAACATATCTGCTTCGGCTGGTGGCTTAGAGATCAGTGCTCTGCCCTGCCCTGTGGGAGATGTGTAATGATCTTAGCCACCCGCTCTCTGTCTCTTTTTCTAGGAGTCAGCACCAAGCAATGGTGCCTAGGCACAGCACTGAGCCCCTGGAGACAAGGAGGGCCACACATTGTCTCTCTAAGCAAAGAAGGAGCTGGCGTCTCAATAAAGGGCAAGGAGGACTGTAGTGAGGCGGCCTGGCTCCCAGCCGAACCTGAGAGGGATGAGCCAGAACAGCCGCCTCAGTGGGTGGAGCCACCGCCACCTGTCCCCGCCCCCCGGAAGTCACTGGGTGGGACAGGAAGTATAAAGGCCCAGGCCCAGCACTCAGTTGCAGCCCGGCCACTGGAGAGGACAGACGCTGGTGCCCGAGCTCCTGCTGAACCAAGCCTTCCCCGAGCCCGGTACCCTGAGGACGACTGGCCGAGCCTGCCCCGAGCCCGGTACACCGAGGAGGAGTCGAGCCGACCTGTGCACCCGTCTCCTGAGGAGCCAATGCTGGTGGACCCCCCTGCCAAATCCACAACGATACAGGTACCAACGGAGGGGGAGATTGGAAGTGGCCCGGGGATAGCCGACCCCAGTCTGGCTGCCGCCGACCCTGAGCCTATGTCAGTGTGTTGCGGCCAGGATCCCCACTGACAGCAGCGGATCCACGCCGCTGCTAGGGCCCCGGGCTGGGACGCGGTGGAGTGGGTGGGCCCGTGTCCCCTCTGCCACCCCCCTCACGGGTGGCAGTCTCCCCCTCACCCCCAACGCTCAGGCTTAGAAGCCTGGACTTACCTGTTTGCTGTTCAGCCCGGCCTGAGGGTCTGAGTCCTGTACCTGTTGCTGCCCCGCCCTGAGTTAGGGCTTGGGGCTCTACAAACTGAACTGCTGCTCAGCCCTGCCTGAGGGTCTGAGCCCTGTACCTATTGCTGCCCCGCCCTGAGCTAGGGCTTGGGCTTTGATAAACTGAACTCCTGTGTGTTTGCTCAGCCCCTGCCCGAGAGCCTGAGCCCCTGACCTGCTGTGTGTTTGCTCAGCCCCTGCCTGAGGGCCTGAGCCCCTGAACTGCTGGGTGTTTGCTCAGCCCCTATCTGAGGGCCTGAGCCCCAGAACTACTGCCTGTTGTCCCGCCCTGATCTAGGGCGTAGACTGTAAGACTGAACTGCTACTCAGCCTCCTGTAGTGAGGCGGCCTGGTTCCCAGGCACCCCGAAGGTGAAGAGCGACCCCTCACTTGACAAGGGGACCCATACACGGACCCTTACACAGACAAATGACAAGTACTGTGAAAACCTCAGGTATCCATTAGGAACATGAAGAGTTGTTTGACGGCCCCAAGGGTAGTGGTACAAAACGGAATAAAATTTCATATCACCAACTTACCTAAGTTTGTCTTCCACAGATTTCACAAATTGTTCTATCTTGGTTCCACCCAAATTTGTGAGCTTGCCTTGTGGAGCCTCACTTTCACCTCTGTAGGGCAGAGACATATCGGGGATGACAATTAACTCATTAGAAGCCTTCCCAGCATAAGAGCACTTTTATTTTATTTTGTAGTATCCCATTTAGAGAAGGAGAAAGGAGGAAATAGTTTATATCATTATAAAGATATTTTTCAGTTTCATGGAGGCTTCTCCATTTCCTAAATCTTCCTAGGACCAGAAATGCCAATATTGTTCTGGAGAGATTTCCAGGTCACGTTTATAGGTTCAAGATGTTCCTACAATTCAGTTAATGACTGAGGAAGAATCTGACACCCTACTCCTCCATATAAATGCACCTTGATGAATTTTGTTAGAAATATTGTGTTTTAGAGTTCCAACAAATTCACAGGTGACAGGTGCAGTTGACAGATGGGAGGAGGGTGACTGGCCCCAGGTAAAGAGTCAATTTACAGAATAGCAACGAAAATACACAATACACACTTCTGATCACTAGTCTTCATCTTTTCAGAGGATTTATTTTGGCATTTTATGCTTGTGAACTGCGTCACTAGGGTACAGCCTCTCTTCTCTCCCCCACAGTTCACCCCTTTCCACCCTCACCAGAATCCCAGCTGACACCCTTCAGTTTAGGAGCTTGTCCAAACTACCCCTTAATTAGCTGTTAGGGGGTCACTGTATACAAGATTCTCTCTTCCCCCTAGTCCCAATAGCACTGTATGGTACCACAGCAGGTGCACTCACAGTGCCTGCCAAATATAAGTTTACTCCCTGCACTTACTGTATCAGGATGGGTGGCTTTATCCTCTGTCCTGCTGAAGTGCAAGGGGGTATTACTTATTTAGAAAATTATTTGGAATGGAAATAAAAGTCATCATATTGCCTCACAACATGACATGATTTCAAGATGCCAATCACATGGCATAATAAGGCTGCGGTGTTATATCACATTGTCAGATTTGCCCTTCCAGACAAATTGAAGTTGGTGGCACGCTGTGGACCTGACTCTCCAGCGTCAAACACTCCCTGGACTGGTGGAAAGAACCATACAACAGCTGTGCAGGCTTTCCATTCGCACAACCCTCACTGATGGAGAGCGATGCCAAACAGGAGAAATAGAGCTAGTCCAGTCACTAGGCATGTGGATATTTTAGTATCAACACCCACAAGCACTCGGTAAACTTGGTGAGGAGAAAACCACACTTCAAAATTTTCAAGACTTCTTTTGTACAGTAGTTATTTAAGAAGGAATCACAATATTTTTCACTGTCATGGAGGCCTGAACCTCCTCACTTACCTGAGGCTTTCTTTCAAAAACTGTAGATGTGTCACCATACCTTCATATAGAGCATTCATTTCACTTCTGTCAGGCAGAGAATAATGAAAAGGAATTAGATTTAATAAAATATCCATAAAGTAATAACATCTGCACAAGCTAAAGCCCCTCCCAAAATTATTAGTCAGTCCTTAGCAAAAACCCGAAACTACCAAGACTTATATGGTTAAAAACATACCTGCTTCGGCTGGTGGCTTAGAGATCAGTGCTCTGCCCTGCCCTGTGGGAGATGTGTAATGATCTTAGCCACCCTCTCTCTGTCTCTTTTTCTAGGAGTCAGCACCAAGCAATGTTGCCTAGGCACAGCACTGAGCCCCTGGAGACAAGGAGGGCCACACATTGTCTCTCTAGGCAAAGAAGGGGCTGGCGTCTCAATAAAGGGCAAGGAGGACAAATGACAAGAACGGTACAAACCTCAGAGATCCATTAGGAACATGAATAATTGTTCGGCGGCCCCAAGGGTAGGGGTAGAAAATGGAATCAGATTTCATCTCACTAAACTTACCTAAGATTGTCTTCCACACATTTCACCAATTGCTCCATCTTGGTTCCATCCAAATATGTGAGCTTGCCATGTGAAGCCTCACTTTCACCTCTGTAGGGCACAGATGTACTGGGGATGAGAGTTAACTAATTAGAACCTTCCCAACATAAAAGCAACACACCAACACCACCTTCTACCAAGTAAACTCGTACCCTCACTGAAAAAAAAAGAGGAAGTTAATAAACTATATATATAAAAATAAAAATAATAAAAAACCCTACCCCAAGCAAAGTTATTGTTTGAATTGAATTAATATGAATAAATTGAATAATTGTTGGGCGGCCCCAAGGGTAGGGGTAGTGTAGCAGGGTGAACCCTGCTCCGGGGTTTTAAGGGGTTAGAAGTGGCCTGACAGAGCTGAGCTGATTGGGGAAGTGGCTACAGCTGGGGGCCACGCCCCAAACTGAGGAGCAGGGCCTTATAAAAGGCAGGGAAGCTAGGAGCCCAGACAGTCTCTCTTCTGTCTTCAGAGAGAGATGGGCCTAGCTGCTGGGAAAGAGAGACCAGGTACCTGAGTGCAGCAGGGCTGGGGAAGGCTGAGGAGCCAGGGAGCTCCAGCCTAGAAAGCCTCAGGCTGCGGCCTAGGAGTGGGCCGATAGGTACTGTGGGTTGCAGAGAGCGGCCCAGGGGTAGGACAAAGCAGCAGGTCCAAACCCTCCTTGCCAGGGATGAGTTGGCTGAGACTGCAGTCTGCCCAGAGTGGGGGGCTAGACAATGACTGGCAGTAGCCGTACACTGAGGCAAGGTAGGGATAGAGGGTGAGGGGTACCTAAGGAGGGGAGACCCAGAGAGACGGGGGTTATTGCCAGGGGGCAGCACCCCAGAGAAAGGGGCACCGGGTCCAGGGAGGGACACGGGAGCCAGAAGACAGGTGGATCACCAGCCTGCAGAGGGCGCTCCGGCGCTGGATGGAGCTAATTCCATGAGTCACCAGCGGGAGGCGCCGCAGGGGTGAGTACCGCCCTGTTACAGGTAGAAAATGGAATCAGATTTCATCTCACTAAACTTACCTAAGGTTGTCTTCCACAGATTTCACCAATTGTTCCATCTTGGTTCCATCCAAATATGTGAGCTTGCCCTGTGAAGCCTCACTTTCACCTCTGTAGGGCACAGATGTACTGGGGATGAGAGTTAACTAATTAGAACCTTCCCAACATAAAAGCAACACACCAACACCACCTTCTACCAAGTAAACCCGTACCCTCACAGAAAAAAAAGAGGAAGTTAATAAACTATATATATAAAAATAAAAATAATAAAAAACCCTACCCCAAGCAAAGTTACCCCAGAAAGAAAAGTGCCAGAGTCTCAATGAAAGCCACTCGAGACTTCGCTATTGCTACTCATCTTTCCGTGGAAAGTTCTAAGGTACTACCGTGATGGGTGGCAGGATAAAACCTTAACATAGGTTAATGATTGCAATAATCATTGGGGCAGGATGAACTGGGTAAGATAAAAGAAGACCTCACCAAACAAAACTCAAACTGAATCTAAAACCATTTCAGTTACGGAAAAAAAATCTGTCTTGCTATTTTGCTTAGAGCAGATTTATTTTTTATTAAGGACACTTTTTTTTTATTTTGAAGAATCCCATTTAAAGAAGGAGAAAGGAGGAACTAGACTGTAACATTATAAAGATACTTTTCAGTTTCATGGATGCTTCTCTGTTTTCTGGTTTTTCCTAGGACCAGTAATGCCAATATTGTTCTGGAGAGATTTCCAGCTCAGTTTTATAGGTTCAGGATACTCCTGCAATTCAGTTAAAGATAGAGCAAGGATCTGACACCCCTCTCTCCCATATAAATGCATCTTGATGAATTTTATTAAAAATACTGTCTTTGCAGAGTCCCAACAAGTTCAAAGGTGACAGATGCACTAGGCAGATGGGAGGAGGGTGACTGGCCCCAGGCGAAGAGGCAATTTACAGAACAGCAACGAAAATACACATGTGCAAGGGAGTATTACTCATTTAGAAAATTCTTTGGAATGGAAATAAAAGTTATCATATTGCCTGACACCATGACATCATTTCAAGATGCCAATCACATGGCATAATAAGGCTGTGGTGTTGTATCACATTGTCAGATCTGCCCTTCAAGACAAATTGATGTTGGTGGGTGCTTCTGGACCTGACCCTCTGGCGTAAAACGCTCCCTGGACAGGTGGAAAGAACCATACAGCAACTGTGCAGGCATTCCGTTTCCCCAGCCCCACTGATGGAGAGCAATGCCAAGGAGGTGAAATATATTTCACTGTCATGGAGGCCTGAACCTCCCCACTTACCTGAGTCTTTGTTTCAAAAACTGTAGGTGTTTCAGCATATCTTCTAATCGATCATTCATTTCACTTCTGTCGGGCAGAGAATAATGAAAAGGGATTAGACTTCATAAAATATCCATAAAGTAATATCATCTGCAAAAGCTAAAGCCCCTCACAAAATTATTAGTCAGCCCTTCAACAAAAAAACGAAACAACCAAGACTTATCTGGTTAAAAACATATCTGCTTAGCCTGTTGGCTTAGAGATCACTGCTCTGCCGTGCCCTGTGGGAGACCTGAGCCTCTGGAGACAAGGAGGGCCACACATTGTCTCTCTAGGCAAGGAAGGGGCTGGCGTCTCAATAAAGGGCAAGGAGGACAAATGACAAGAACTGTGAAAACCTCAGGTATCCATTAGGAACATGAAGAGTTGTTTGATGGCCCCAAGAGTAGTGGTACAAAATGGAATAAAATTTCATATCACCAACTTACCTAAGTTTGTCTTTCACAGAGTTCACCAATTGTTCCATCTTGGTTCCACCCAAATTTGTGAGCTTGCCTTGTGGAGCCTCACTTTCACCTCTGTAGGGCAGAGACATATCGGGGATGACAATTAACTCATTAGAAGCCTTCCCATCCTAAGAGCGGCAGCACCAACACCACCTTCTACCCAGTTTCCATGAAAGCAACTTGAGACTTCGCTATTTCTACTGATTTTTATGTGAAGAGTGCTAAGATACTACCATGATGGGTGGCAGGATAAAACCTTAAAATAGGTTAATGATAGCAATAATCACTGGGGCAGGATGAACTGTGCAAGATAAAGTAAGAACTCACCAAACAAAACTCAAACTGAATCTAAAACCATTTCAGTTATGAAAAAAGTCTGTCTAGCTATTTTGCTTAAAGCAGATTTATTTTTGGTTAAAGACACTTTTTTTTTAATTTTGTAGAATTCCATTTAGGGATCGAGAAGAGAAGAATTAATTGGAACATATAAAGATATTTTTTCAGTTTCATGGATGTTTCTCTGTTTCCTGGTTCTTCCTAGGTCCAGAAATGCCAATATTGTTCTGGAAAGATTTCTAGCTCAGGTTTACAGGTTCAAAATGTTCCTGCAATTCAATTAATGACTGAGCAAGGATCTGACATCCTTTTCTCCTGTATAAAGCATGAGGGAACCAGGGGCCAGTGGCAACCACAAGTCTATAATTCTCTTCTAGGGTTCAGAGGTAAACAAAACACAAGGATGAAACCAATGATACTTTTCATTGAGACTGTAGCTTCAACACCACCCCTGGCTTATGAACTACTTTTTAATATTAACGGAAGAAGCAGTTCTCTGGCACTTCACTGGGTGTCACTGCTGTGGAAAACCTCTCTTTTAAAACTGAAACAGGATCTAAACTGTGCAGCTTGAGCTTGCTCCATCGTACAATGATTGGAGCCAAAACTCCAGAACCAAGACTTATAGTTTAGGGGAAGTCCAGCTTTGGAGACTACAGATGTAGTTAAGACTTACTGCACAAACACATACCGGCCAAGCTTTTGCAGCTGAGCATGGGATGATTCAGGATGCATGTGTGTGTGCCTGCGGGTGACCTCAAATGAGCAGAAAGGTCAAGTTCAGCAGTGTTCAGTGAAAAAGCAAACCCTGTTCTCCCCATGCAGTATGTGCGGGAACAATCATTTTGCAGGGAAACCACTTTAAACAAAAATGGCAATTTTCCAAATGGGGCAAAATCAAGGCACTTTAAGGTTTCATATGGTAGAGGGCAGTGCAAATACAGAATCTTGTCATTTTGGTTTCAAATATGCGTTTTTCATCTTGGATGGAAATGTACAAATATTAGCAAACAAAAACACGTAGTCTCTGGCTGCAAACACTGATAGCAGGAAGAACTCTGCATGCAAGTTTCACGAGTACTTTTAAACAGAAACTTAGAGCTCCTATTAAACATGATATGATTACCCTCTGAGTCCCCACTACCCAACATACCTGCAGGTCTCTTTTGAAACCCTTGTTCTGTTACCTAGCTTCTTGCACTGTGAAACATCTGGTCGAGCTCCGCCGGGCTTACGAAAAGTGCTTCGGTCCATGCTTCTATTAAAATAGCAGATGTCTCTTCCAAACAGGAGGGGACAGAAGGGAGAGGGGATAAGTGGAAGCGGATCCACAGGAGTGTGGGGAAGAGCTCCAAGTATCAAGCACTTTCTTGCTTGCACAAACAAGCAGGAAAGGCAGCCCCAACTAGGGCATTGGTGCTTTCAAGATCCGTTGTAGCTCAAAACTGCAATTTAGTTAGGCCGACCCCTGCTTGGAGAATTTATGCAGAGAGCCCTGGCTCCCCACCCCCCCACACCAGAAACTGCAGTAACCACCCAGCCAATTGAAAAGGAGGGGCAGGGTTTCATACTGCAGAGTTAACTGTAAAACTGTTTCACTTTAAGTAGTCTGTTCTAACACGCTGTGTAGGACTCTCTCTCTCTCACGTTTATGATCATGGCAAGCAAGTCCTTGTTCATTGTTGCCATTGATTTTGGCACGTCTTACAGTGGCTACTGCTTTTCTCTTGCGACACGCACGGATCAAATTCGGCAGGTGTTCTGGGGACAGGCACACGGGCTCATGACTGTGAAGACCCCAACGTGCATCCTCTTCAATGAAAAGCGTGAGTTTAAGAAGTTTGGCTATGATGCCGTCATGAAGTACACCACGCTCCCCTCCAGCGAAGCTCACAAATGGTACTACTTCCACCACTTCAAGATGAACCTGTACAACAAGGTAAATGCAATCTCTAGGTAAGAGCAGCCAATTACGAAAAGAGCAGGGAACATGCATAATAAGGTTGTTACCTTTCTAAGAGCCGGTAACTGGACCACTGAGATGCCACCCCCTGCCTTGCCTCTTCCCCCAAAGGCGCTGCCCTGTCTCTTCCCCCAAGACCCCACCCCTGCACGCCCTGTGCCACCATTAGCTGCCTGGCCCTAGAGGCGGCAGCAGCTGCTGCTGCTGTGCTGTCTCCTTCCTTCCACTTAGAGTTGCCAAAGATCAAAAAGAACCAGCCATCAGGGCTTGTCAAATGGTCCCCGGACACACAAGCTGCCACCCAGACACACAAGCCCGAACGTGGACTGTCCAGATGAAAACCGGATTGGTGGCAATCCTAGTGCTTAATGGACTAGACGGAGGGACTGATTTATGAGGGAGGATTAAGAAACATGTGTAGGTTAGTTAAAGCAGTGGTTCTCAACCCCTGCTGGAAGTACGCAGAGGGGTACCATCAACTCATCTAGATATTTGCCTAGTTTTACAAGAGGCTACATAAAAAGCACTAGCAAAGTCAATACAAACTAAAATTTCATATAGGCAATGACTTGTTTATTCTGCTCTATGTGCTATATGCTGAAGTGCAAGTACAAGATTTATATTCCAATTGATTTTATAATTATATGGTTAAAAATGAAAAAGTAAAGAATTTTTCAGTAATATTGTGGCTGTGACACTTTTGTATTTTTATGTCTGATTTTATAAGCAAGTAGATTTTAAGTGAGGTGAAACTTGGGAGTACACAAAACAAATCAGACTCCTGAAAGGGGTACAGTAGCCTGGAAAGGTTGAGAGCCACGAGGTTAAAGGTAACTTAATAAACTACCTAGAAGTATCTGTGAAGACCAAGGAGGGAGGAGAATTGCTTCATGTGGCTCAAGAGCTAAAACTAAAGCCTGGTCTGTACTAGGAAACTGAGTCTTCACTGAAACACTTGCAGCAGGTCCTCTTCTGAGCTAGTATTGAAAATATTTAAATGCTAATGTAGGCAGGACACAGACATTTTCAACATCAGTTCTGAAAGCATGACTGAGACTTACCAACAGTTATTGTGAAAATAGGCCTATACTGCAGCATTCTTTTTTTTTTTTTTAAGTATGAAGAATGGGTGAGAACTGAAGCCATGGAAGAGAGACATGGATTTCAGCTGAATCCCCTGTGTCTCTGCACATGTGCTGAGAACAGGGCAGGGCAATTTATGTAGAAGGACTCAGGGACACCTAGAGGAGAGGCAGTTACTAGACATGCTCAGTAGCTGTTTTGGAAGCTATACAGACATTTTCCGCTAAGGATAAGCAGTGCTACAGATTCCACATATTCACCATAGGAAAACTGAGCCAAGAAACGGAGCTCAAAGGAAAGAGATTATAAATATGGGAGGCAAATCTGGGGATTCAGCAGCTAATGATGCAGAACCAAGAGATGTGTTTGCTGTGAAGGCTGCATCGCAATACCTGCACCTCTTAGATACAGGGGCGGCTCCAGACCCCAGCACACCAAGCGCATGCTTGGGGCGGCATGCCACGGGGGACGCTCTGCCGGTCCCTGGGAGGGCGGCAGGCAGCTCCGATGGACCTCCCGCAGGTGTGCCTGTGGAGGGTCTGCTGGTCCCGCGGCTTCAGTGGAGCATCCGCAGGGTCGCCTGCGGGAGGTCCACCGGAGCCGCAGGACCAGCGGACCCTCCGCAGGCACGTCTGTGGGAGGTCCACCAGAACCGTGGGACCGGCGACTGGCAGAGCGCCCCCCGCGGCGTGCCGCCATGCTTGGGGCGGCGAAATCGCTAGAGCCTCCCCTGCTGAGATATGGGCTATAGATTCCTCTTCTTACTAGAAGGTCAGACAGTCCACTGTTGGCTCAGAGACTGGAACTGCTGCTGGCTGTAAGAGCTTTAGAATATCCTCAGGAAATCAATGGTCCCAAGAGTTTGGAGGGGAATGGAAAGGAGGCCATTTTCCTCAGGCTTTGCCAGAATCCAAGTGACAAAACATGTACATTAAAAGGCCACATCATAGCGCCTGAGAAATTATCTCTGTGTAGGGTGACCAGACAGCAAGTGTGAAAAATCGGGGCAGGGGGTGGACAGGAGGCTATATAAGAAAAAAAAGACCCAAAAATCGGGACTCTCTCTATAAAATCGAGACATCTGGTCACCCTAACTCTGTGAGAAGATTAGAGGTGAATGTGAATGTATTTGTGTGCCAAAGTACAAAAGGGCATAAAATAGGCATACTGTCTGTTAAAACCTGGCACTGAATTTTATGTATGTAACAGCAACAAAGTGGGGAAGCCCAGGGCTGGCTCACAATATTTTGGCACCTGAGGCGAGAAGCTCAAATGATGCCCCCATGCCCCCTCGCTTGGGCTAAAACTTTGAAGGGTCTCAATTCTGCCTTCTTCCTGTTCTACTCCTCTCATGGTACTGCTCTACTACCTACCCCAATAAAGGAGAACAAACAACTTAAAATGCCTTGTTCAAAATTTTTAAGTAACACTTAACTTTCAAATGCTTGAACAGCAAACGTAACTTTTCTTGTCTGCATAGTAAACCCTGGAATTTTTATCTGTTTGAATAATCAAAGTGGTTCTTTCCGTGCCTTCTTGGTTGCAAAGATTTGAACTGCTTCCTGCTGAAGGTCCACAGTCTGGGCCAGCTCATGCTCTATTGAGATGGTTGCAAGGCCGACCAGCCTCTCCTGTGTCATTGTGGAGCATAGATAAGTTTTTATTAACTTCAGCTTGGAGAAGCTGCGTTCTCCACTGGCAACTGCTACAGGAAGTGTTAGAAGTATGCGCAGAGCAACAAAAGCATTTGGAAAGAGGGTGGTCATCTTATCTGTGCACATATATTCCAGAACAGCCTTTGGAGCTCATCCTGCTGAAATGTATCTTGAAAGGGCTTTCAGTTCATCCAGGAGCAGCTCCAGACACCAGCGCAGCAAGCGCGTGCCTGGGGCGGCAAGCCGTGGGGGGTGGTGTGCCGGTCTCTGTGAGGGCAGCATGCCTGCGGGAGGTCTGCCGGTCCTGCGGCTTCAGCGGCAATTAAGCAGCGGGTACGGTGAAGGCGTGGGACTGGCAGACCACCCGCAGAAACGCCGCCGAATCCACATGGGCAACGGACCACCCGCAGGCATGCCACGAAAGGCTGCCTGATTGCTGTGCTTGGGATGGCAAAAAACAGAGCCGCCCCTGAGTTCATCACCTAAATCACTAGCATCAATACCGTGCATGTCATCAGGTGTCAAAATTGTCTCTAGTGCCCTGCATTGCTGGTGTAGGTCTTCTTCATTTATAGGGAGGAGTTTTGGAATATCATACAACATTCCAAATATACTGCTGTGTTCCTTGAGCTGCATGAAACGTTCTTCAACTGACTGTATTGCACAACCTAGCACCTGGTTAAAGAATTCAACTTTGAATTGTTGTTTGGGGTCTCTGATGGGATTATCCCGTGCCTTGTGATCAAAATGTCTTCTCCTTCGGTGACTCTTGTATTCTTGAATGGGTGGGAAAATAGCTTCAGTGTGAAGTTCCTCTGCTGTTCACTCTTCAGAATGTTTTGAAATCCCTCATCTGACCAGTAAGACTGTAGTTATGACTTTGCTTTGTCCAGTTGTTCCAGATATATCATGCACTATCAAGGCTGGAAGGGACCTCAGGAAGTCATCTAGTCCAACCCTCTGCTCAAAGCAGGACCAATCCCCAGACAGATTTTTGCCCTAGATCCTTAAATGGCCCCCTCAAGGATTGAACTCACAACCCTGGGTTTAGCAGGCTAATGGGAAGGTCAACACCTTGGAGTCTCTTGCTTACAACATTTATTTCAAACAGTATGTCATGCCACAACACTAAGCCACACAGAAATTTGAAGTTATGTATGTTTCTGGTGATTCCATTTCCCTCTGCCACTGTTCTCCCACAAACAGTTCCTGTCATAGCATTATCCTCCATAATGGCAACTATGACATCATCTATCTTCCCAAATAGATGTCTGATAGGCTTTATCGCCTCCACTCGACTTTCCCATCGCTTGGAACTCGGTGGTTTCAGTGTCAGAGAGGATGTTCCCTGATGTTGCTTCAAAATTTGCCATCGAGGAGTCGATGCAGAGAAAAATATATAGATGCTTTGAATTACATTAAAAAATTCAGAAGCCTCACTAGAAGCTGATGCTGCATCACTGATCACCAAGTTCAATGAATGAGAACTTCATGGGACAAAAAAAGCTCAAGGGTTTAACTCTCGGAACTGTGACTGCACTCCTCTGTTCTTTCCTCTCATGTTGATACCATTATCGTAGCCCTGACCTCTCATGTCAGCTATCGCAATTCCCGTATCTTCCAGCTTTTTAAGAAGCACATTTGTCATACCAGCTTCTGTAGTATCATCAATGTCAATAAATTCTAGAAAATGCTCTCTGACAGTCACCATTGCAGGGACATTTTCACTAGGTTCTGTTGCTGTTACAAAATGCACCATTAAAATCATTTATTCAGTATGGCTGATGTCAGGTGTGCAGTCCAGAATAACAGAGTGATATGTTGCTGACTTCAGATCTGCCACAATCTTCTGTTTTACTTTTGTATGATCTCATTTTGAATTGTTTTTCCAAGGTAGTGATGTGTGAACATTTCTTGGGTGGTGACTCTTCTTAGATGCTCCTGGAATACAGCATCAAACTCAGCCATCAGCTCCACAATTTGAAGGAAGTTTCCATTGTTCCACATACAGCTGATCTGAAGTACCACATAGTGCTAGGTTTTGGGTAGCAAGCATTATCACAATGGCAATGAGCCGTTTCAGAACATTTTGCCAGTGAAGAGACTCTGATGCAATCTTCTCTTGATGCTGATCATCTATGGTGGCATTTAACCTTAGTCTCATCTCAAGCTCTTTCCACCTGTGGAATGTTCTCTGGTGATTTGCTGCCTTCTCATGGCATGCCAGATTTCTAGCCAGATTTTTTCAGTCCTTTGTTCCTGTAGAACTCAATGTGGCTGGAACATTAGACTGGAAGAGTTTGCAACAAAAACAGTATGCAGCGTTCTGGGTTTTTGAGTACATAAGCCATGGCCTCTCCACTTTGTCACCATTGGGGATTTCACGCCTGTAATGTGTTGGATGAAAACTTCTATTTTCATTGTCTTTGGGGAACATGACGTTTTTCACTTGCTGTGGCCCATGCAGTACAAGGAAGTCCCTCAGGCTACTGCTCAAGTGGGTCCACAGTCCTGGATCATCTAGACTTAAGGAACTAAACTCAGCACCAGCTGTTTCTTGCGCCTCCACCACACTCTTCTCTAATCTACACTTTTCTTCAGGAATGTGCATGGTTATGTCCATTTGACATGGAGATATGGATGCTGCAGTAGCTGCCAGGTCACGGGCACTCTGACTAACTGGAAGATCAGGCATCTCCTCACCACTCACATCCTCACTGGGGCCGGAAGGCTCACCGTGAACATTTGTGTCTATGCACCTCAGGAGAGCTCCTTCCTGCTTAGATAGAAAACCTTCCTTTGCTTTCTTTCTTTTTCTGAATGCTGCCCCAGAGGGGTGTTTTCTTCTTTCACTCATGACTGCTGTTCTGTGCCAGCTATAGTGGCTCTCAATGCTCAGTTGAAGGGGACAAATAAGCAGGCTGGTAGCAGGGCCTGAGTGAGGGACGATATCAGCATCTTAAGGGCCTAACTGACTTCAGTTGATTGCCTGTTCTCCTCAAGTGGGTTCAGGGAAGCAGCAAGCTCCCTAAGAAGCTACTGTTAATCAGCCCAGGCTCCTGGAGGTGCAAGAGAGGTATCATAGAATCATAGAGCATCAGGGTTGGAAGGGATCTCAGGTGGTCATCCAGTCCAACCCCTGCTCAAAGCAGGACCAATCCCCTGACAGATTTTTGCCCCAGATCCCTAAATGGCCCTTTCAAGGATTGAATTCACAATGGTGGGTTTAGCAGGCTAATATGCAAACCACTGAGCTATCCCTCCCCCCTGTATAGAAGAGGCTCCTCTTCGTCTCTCTCCCTGCAGCTCCTGCTGCTTTCTGTTATTCCCACTCACCTTTTCTCCTGCCTGCCTGTTATGTCTCTTGTGCCTTCCTTCCTCCAGCACAGCACTCCTCCATCTCTGTGCATCTAGAGCAGAGAGAATACATATGCACCAGCAGCAGACACAATTTTCTACACTCTGGGTCCTAGTGGCGCCCCACCCCCACCTCACGCCAGTCTGGCACCTGAGGCGGCCGCCTCAGTTCGCCTCATGGTAAGGCCAACCCTGGGGAAGCCTGTATAAAGAACACCAATAGGTTTACTGCCTAACAGTTTTGTTTATGATGTTATTCAAAAATATGCATAATACAGGTTGCAAATGTTTGTGTATGTATTAAATGTGTGTTCACTAAGAAATAAATTGTATGCTGGTTCTCTCTCAGGCTGACTGGCAGCTGTTAAGGTGCTGTTCTCTTGCAGTGTTCTTTGGGAATTTTGTGGGGTGTGTATAAAATTAGTGTAAAGTTGCCTTCGGTGATTCAAGAGCATGAGTACCAACCTCAGGACAGACTGTCAGGAAGCAGGGCATAAACCCCAAACTGGCTGTGAGTTCTTGTCATAAACAGATAGTTAAGGGTTAAGGTCTGTTTTACCTGTAAAGGGTTAACATGTAGTACCTGGTGACCACCTGACCAGAGGACCAATCAGAGATAAGATTTTTTCAAATCTCTGTGGAGGGAAGCCTTTGTCTGTGTAAGAACTGTTTTTGAATCTAACAGAGGACAGTCATGTCTCCAAGTTCTCCTGGAGTAGTTTCTACTAATTAATAGTGAGTATTAATTAGAAAGGCGAATTAGTCTTATGATTTGATTTCTATATTTGCAATTGTGTGTTTGCTAAAGGAAATGCTTTATTCCTGTTTGCTGATTTTGCTTTGACTGAGAAAGGGGGGAGGGGGAATTCTCTCCAGAGATTGATAAGGTTATCCCCTATGAGTGTCCAGCTTGGGCTCATAGAGATTCTGTACTTTCTTTTTGTTCTCTTAATAAATTCTTTTCTATTAAGGACTTGTTGGTCTTTCCTTGGGTGGATTCTCAGGGAAAGGGGAGGGGGAGGTATCCCTCTGTAGTTGGATCCCGGTATCTCTCCTAGGAAAAGGGAGGGGGGAGGAAGCAGGGGGAATGGTTTGTTTCTCCTGGGTGTGAGAACTCCATGGATTTGGGGCTCTTGGAATCCCCTAGGATTTTGGGGAAGGACTGTGTCTCAATTCACATTTCCTAATTGAGTGGTGGCAGCGAGAAGGAACCCTACCCTAAGGGTTAGGGTGGTGGCAGAATACCTGCGGGTCCCCATCTTTGAACCCACAAGCTCAAAGTGGGGGTGAGATCCCATAGGACATGGTGGCAGAATACATGCGGGTCCCCATCTTTGAACCCACAAGCTCAAAGTGGGGGTGAGATCCCATGACATGGTGGCAGCGGAGTTTCGAACCCATTGTTACAAGGAGTTTTTTTCAGCTGGGCTACGCTGAAGGGAGCTCAAATGCATACAAAGTGTTCTTCAGTGTCAAATATCTTGTTGTTTACATACTTAGTAGTATATGTAATAGTGCATCTGTTTTGTTTATCTGTTTATTTTACAGTTCTAGGAGGAAATCACCACCAGTAGTTCCCACTGTTGGCAATTTGGGGGGCGTGTCATAAACAGATAGTTAAGGGTTAAGGTCTGTTTTACCTGTAAAGGGTTAACATGTAGTACCTGGTGACCACCTAACCAGAGGACCAATCAGAGATAAGATTTTTTCAAATCTCTGTGGAGGGAAGCCTTTGTCTGTGTAAGAACTGTTTTTGAATCTAACAGAGGACAGTCATGTCTCCAAGTTCTCCTGGAGTAGTTTCTACTAATTAATAGTGAGTATTAATTAGAAAGGCGAATTAGTCTTATGATTTGATTTCTATATTTGCAATTGTGTGTTTGCTAAAGGAAATGCTTTATTCCTGTTTGCTGATTTTGCTTTGACTGAGAAAGGGGGGAGGGGGAATTCTCTCCAGAGATTGATAAGGTTATCCCCTATGAGTGTCCAGCTTGGGCTCATAGAGATTCTGTACTTTCTTTTTGTTCTCTTAATAAATTCTTTTCTATTAAGGACTTGTTGGTCTTTCCTTGGGTGGATTCTCAGGGAAAGGGGAGGGGGAGGTATCCCTCTGTAGTTGGATCCCGGTATCTCTCCTAGGAAAAGGGAGGGGGGAGGAAGCAGGGAGAATGGTTTGTTTCTCCTGGGTGTGAGAACTCCATGGATCTGGGGCTCTTGGAATCCCCTAGGATTTTGGGGAAGGACTGTGTCTCAATTCACATTTCCTAATTGAGTGGTGGCAGCGAGAAGGAACCCTACCCTAAGGGTTAGGGTGGTGGCAGAATACCTGCGGGTCCCCATCTTTGAACCCACAAGCTCAAAGTGGGGGTGAGATCCCATAGGACATGGTGGCAGAATACATGCGGGTCCCCATCTTTGAACCCACAAGCTCAAAGTGGGGGTGAGATCCCATGACATGGTGGCAGCGGAGTTTCGAACCCATTGTTACAAGGAGTTTTTTTCAGCTGGGCTACGCTGAAGGGAGCTCAAATGCATACAAAGTGTTCTTCAGTGTCAAATATCTTGTTGTTTACATACTTAGTAGTATATGTAATAGTGCATCTGTTTTGTTTATCTGTTTATTTTACAGTTCTAGGAGGAAATCACCACCAGTAGTTCCCACTGTTGGCGATTTGGGGGGCGTGTCATAAACAGATAGTTAAGGGTTAAGGTCTGTTTTACCTGTAAAGGGTTAACATGTAGTACCTGGTGACCACCTAACCAGAGGACCAATCAGAGATAAGATTTTTTCAAATCTCTGTGGAGGGAAGCCTTTGTCTGTGTAAGAACTGTTTTTGAATCTAACAGAGGACAGTCATGTCTCCAAGTTCTCCTGGAGTAGTTTCTACTAATTAATAGTGAGTATTAATTAGAAAGGCGAATTAGTCTTATGATTTGATTTCTATATTTGCAATTGTGTGTTTGCTAAAGGAAATGCTTTATTCCTGTTTGCTGATTTTGCTTTGACTGAGAAAGGGGGGAGGGGGAATTCTCTCCAGAGATTGATAAGGTTATCCCCTATGAGTGTCCAGCTTGGGCTCATAGAGATTCTGTACTTTCTTTTTGTTCTCTTAATAAATTCTTTTCTATTAAGGACTTGTTGGTCTTTCCTTGGGTGGATTCTCAGGGAAAGGGGAGGGGGAGGTATCCCTCTGTAGTTGGATCCCGGTATCTCTCCTAGGAAAAGGGAGGGGGGAGGAAGCAGGGGGAATGGTTTGTTTCTCCTGGGTGTGAGAACTCCATGGATTTGGTGCTCTTGGAATCCCCTAGGATTTTGGGGAAGGACTGTGTCTCAATTCACATTTCCTAATTGAGTGGTGGCAGCGAGAAGGAACCCTACCCTAAGGGTTAGGGTGGTGGCAGAATACCTGCGGGTCCCCATCTTTGAACCCACAAGCTCAAAGTGGGGGTGAGATCCCATGACAGTTCTACACTTGGATTTCACCAGTCTATTTTAACTGACTAATTCAGCTATGTGTTTGTCAGTGTCCAGTTGAGACAGGGGGACTTTTGCATGAGCTGGCACCTGGTCTGCCAGCGTCACAGTTTGGTTGAGGGGAAATAGTTTGCTCTAATAGCCACATTAATATTTGACTTACGAAGTCATTCACAGATTTGAGGCAGCTGGCAGTCGTGGGTTTTTGGAACAGCTGCACCTCCTAGACTGAGAGTGCAGTGATCAATGCTCCACAGAGTTATTCTCCCTGCTTACTTAGATTGTAACATCTTGGGGGCAGGGACCATCATTTTGTTCTGTTTGCACAGTACTGATCACAAAGGGACCCTGGCCCATGACTACGGCTCTTGGGTGCTACTGTACCCCACTGATGAGTGTGTTACAGGTCCTCCTCTGCACCAATCCCCAGAAGCTGAATGGTTACAGTCCCAGTTACAGAGAAGCTGTTCTTGTGCTTTTGGCTCTGGAGGTCCCCAGTTCAATTCTCGGTGTGTTGGCCAAGCTGGCAGCAGGGAGGGGAACCTGCAAACACACCCAGCCATGGGTTACGCTACCACAATACAAATACAAATAATTCATTGTTTTTTTTTCACTTCTAGAAAATCACTTCCAACATGGAACTGGAAGCAGATAATGGAAAGAAGTTTCCAGCCCTAAAAGTATTCTCAGAAAGTCTGCGGTACATGAAGGACCATGCTCTGAACACCATACGGGAGGCCTCATCCCAAACTGTCTATGACACTGAGGATGTCACCTGGGTCATTACTGTTCCAGCCATATGGGATGCTTCTGCCAGGCAGTTCATGCGACTGGCAGCTAAAGAGGTAAAGTGAGTAATAGCCTGATGGCTTCTGAGATTCTCTCTGGAATTTTCACTGCACAACAGTGTGGAAGAATCGTTCAACATTTCAACAAACCTTATTTTAAAACTTGCTCTGCCATGGAGTGGGCTGTGGTTGAAGACTTTTTCCTATGTTTGGTGTTCTCAACCTGGAGGTCACAGCTGCTCTGCCCTCTCTATCCTGCTAAATTAGAGGGGAATCCTGACTAGATCTTGTCTAGGCTGGAGAAGTGTTACAGTACAGAGCACTGTTTTGCTTGCTACACATTATACAAGAAGTGACAAAATTATCTACTGGCTGAAAGGCTTCTGTGAATGAGAATAGCATCTGCAGTGAGAGTAGTTGGAACAGAACTTACATGGACTATGGATCCTCATGTGTCATGGCATATACTAATGCTGGTTGGAATCAGGTAGAAATTCCCCTCTCGGCACACACACAGTTATAGTACTAAGTATCAGAGGGGTAGCCGTGTTAGTCTGGATCTGTAAAAGCAGTAAAGAGTCTTGTTGCACCTTATAGACTAACAGACATATTGGAGCATGAGCTTTCGTGGGTGAATACCCACTTCGTCGGATGCATGTAGTGGAAATTTCCAGGGACAGGTATATATATATATATATGCAAGCAAGAAGCAGGCTAGAGATAATGAGGTTAGTTCAGTCAGGGAGGATGAGGCCCTCTTCTAGCAGTTGAGGTGTGAAAACCAAGGGAGCCACACCATCACCGGTTCATTCACCTGCACATCCACCAATGTAATATATGCCATCATATGCCAGCAATGCCCCTCTGCTATGTACATCAGCCAAACTGGACAGTCCCTACGGAAAAGGATAAATGGACACAAATCAGATATTAGGAATGGCAATATACAAAAACCTGTAGGAGAACACTTCAATCTCCCTGGACACACAATAGCAGATCTAAAGGTAGCCATCCTGCAGCAAAAAAACTTCAGGACCAGACTTCAAAGAGAAACTGCTGAGCTTCAATTCATCTACAAATTTGACACCATCAGCTCAGGATTAAACAAAGACTGTGAATGGCTTGCCAACTACAAAAGCAGTTTCTCCTCCCTTGGTTTTCACACCTCAACTGCTAGAAGAGGGCCTCATCCTCCCTGATTGAACTAACCTCGTTATCTCTAGCCTGCTTCTTGCTTGCATATATATATACCTGCCCCTGGAAATTTCCACTACATGCACCCGACGAAGTGGGTATTCACCCATGAAAGCTCATGCTCCAATACGTCTGTTAGTCTACAAGGTGCCACAAGACTCTTTGTTGCAGTTATAGTACTGCACATAAATTGTCCATGAGCGTGGGGTGGGGGTTTCACCTTCCTCTGGCTCATCTGGCTTTAGTCACAGCTGAGAACAGACTAGATGGAACAGACCATTATTCCTGATAGGCCATCCCAGCGTTCCTGGGATTAGAAGAACCTGGCCAACATACTGTGCTCATGGTGCATCCAAGAGGTGGGAAGTCAGGATCCCATCACCACTCCTCTTATGATCACTTCTCTTCTGATTTTAGGCAGGACTCATCAGTGACATGTTTTCTGAGAAGCTCATCATCGCCTTAGAACCAGAAGCTGCCTCAGTCTGGTGCAAGCAGCTCCCACGAGAAGGGTTTGTGGCAGAGGGTGGTGATAAACAAAAGTTTCAAGAGTCACCTGGGACCCAGTATGTCATCGTTGATTGTGGAGGTAACTTTCCCCCTTAAACAGGTATAATCTCTGCTACCTGCAGAGTTTGTGTATTCAGCAGCCACAGACCCTTCTCGCATAGAGAGCAAGGGACCAAGCTCTATACTGAACTCTGATCCCCCAGGCTGTGCTTGCTCTGGGTTCTTTAATTTCTACCTGAAAGAGCAGACACCTGAGGTTTTGTCTATATGTGGGGTGGGGAGTAGTCTATACTAAGTTGAGTTAGTGATGATTGAAAAAGTCTGGTACACGACACAAACCCCTGCAGCGCACTAACTCCCTACATTCTGGAGTCCTCTTTCAAAGTGTGCTAAGTTCAATGCAAATTGAGTTAGTTCGGTCCACAGCTCTGGGGTCAAGTTGACGAGATGTTTCCTCCGCTGTTTAAAAACTGATGCAGAGCCAGGATTAGCCCATTTGCTCCTGGATCCAAATATATCAGCATTGCTGCAATATTTGTCCAGCAGTCTTATAACATGCTTCAAGCAGCCATGGTGAGATACTTGATCTCTTCATCATCTGGGGAGAAGTGATGGTGCAGGCAGCTCTCATGGCCAGCTATCACATCTGTCCAAGGAGATCTCAAAACACATGGCTGAAAAGGGTCACAACTGCATGCCTGGCAGTGCTGTACAAAAAACAAACAACTAAGAAAAATGTACAGAGGAACCAGGGATGACAGAAGAAAGTCTGGCACTGCCCATTTGACCTGTTCATTTTAGGAGGAGCTGGACAGGATTTTAAGTTGGCTCGCCACTGCAGAAAGGGGGATGAAAGGAGAGCCCCTTTAAGAGCCGGATCCAAACCCCATTGAAGTCAACAGGATTCTGTTGTCTTCAGTTGACTTTGATTAGATCCTAGTGTGCAAGTTGCTGCTATCAGAGCCACACCACTCCACGGTACACTGCCCTGCTACATCAGCAATGCGTACACACCCATTTCCTGTTGTGTAGCTTGAATCCATAACCTTCTGCTGTAGGAGCAAGAGTGCTGCCACACAGTTTCACAGTATTCACCCACGAAAGTTCATGCTCCAATACATCTGTTAGTCTGTAAGGTGCCACAGGACTCTTTGCTGCTATTACATCTTCTTTAGTTTCTTGCTGTTGTTTTGGCGTAACATGTGAACTTAGTGCTGATGACAGATTGACATCCCGGTGAGACAGAAGTTTGTGTTACATGCAGAACAAATTCAGTATGGACAGCAGCAGTGCAAGCTTCCTACAGACAACCTATGTTCAGCATTGTGCCCCAACTCAGCCAGAGAACATGGATATCACAAGATGTCAGTTTTCATACCTATTCAGTTCTGACATCTCAGCAGACTACCCAGAAGGGACTTAGCATCAACTGGGATGTGGATACTTGGCCACTAGGTACTAGACTGAGACCTACCAACTCATTTCCTGCTAGCATAAGAGCTCTCCTGCCAGCATAATTAACCACTCCCAACAAGTGCCGTTAGCTATGTTGGCAGAAAAGCCTCTCTTGCCAACATCATGCTGTCCCCACCAGCACTTTTGCCAGTGAAACTTATGTCAGACAGGGGAGAGTTTTTTTTCACACCCCTGACTGACAAAAATTATACTGACAAAAGTGGTAGTGTAGACAAAGTCTAAGAATCCTTGCGCATGGAAAGATTATAAACTAAAGAATGGGCAGCTCTGTATCCAATTTTCAGAGCACATTTGCCAATTGTGAGATTTTTTTGCTTTTGTAAAGTTATGAACTCTTTAGAAAGCAGCCTTTTATTCAGCTGAGGTGAAAGCAATAACTTCTTTTTAAAAATTAACTAATTTTACTCATTTTGGGGGGCTTAGGTGGTACCATAGACATCACAGTACATGAAATCCAAGAGAACCAATCCCTGAAAGAGTTACATAAGGCATCAGGAGGAGGATGGGGAGGCAACACAGTAGATGAAAATTTCAAAGAGTTCCTGAAGGAGATCTTCCAAGATGGAGTATGGGAGGAATATGCACAGAATCACCCAGCGGAATGCCATCAAATGATGTACAACTTTGGCCTTCAGAAATGCTCTTCCAGCAGAGATGAGGTCTACATACATTGCTACCACAACCTAACAAAAGTGGCAGAATGCAAGCAAAAAGACATCTCCCTCTTCTTCAAGGGTGTGGAGGGAGCTCTGTGGTGCAATGGGACTATCATGATTACATATGAAAAAATGAAGAGCTTTTTTGCCTACAGTGTCAGACAAACCATTGACACCTTGCAGGAAATCCTCAGCAAGCCTGAGATGGCCAAGGTCCAATATATTGTACTGGTTGGGGGCTTTGCCTCCAGCATTATCCTGAGGGAGGAGATCTATCAGACCTTTAGGGAGCGGTATCATATCCTGTGTCCACTGGAAGCTCAGGCAGCTATTGCAAAGGGAGCCATTTTATTTGGGCACAATTCACAAATTGTTGCCTCGAGAATCAGCGCTCTGACATATGGGGTAAAGATATCTCGGGCATTTGATATTGCTGTCCATGATATACAGAAAAAGAGAGTCTCCAAAGCTGATAATTATGTATATTGCACAGATCTCTTCAATAAGTTGGTGGGAATTGGGGATTTGGTAGAGGTAGATGAGGTTGCCTGTTATACTTTCACTCCCATAGAACCAGATCAAACAAGTGTGATTTTTAGTTTCTATTGCACAAAAAAGAAGGATGCAAAGTACGTAGATGAGGAAGGGCTGAAAATGCTCGGCTCCTGTACTGTGCCAACGCCAAACACAGAGCTGGGGAGAAACCGCCAACTGAGACTGGATATTAAATTTGGGCTAACGGAATTTAAAGCCACAGGTACTGATGTCACGTCCGGTGAAAGTCGGACGGTTATGATAGATTTTTTATCAGTTTAAAGATTGCACAGTTCAAGGACATGTAAGAAGAGCATCAGACTTGGATGATTCAAGGGACTATAAGGCTCAACTAGGAGAATATATGAGCTGTCACAATGGAATAGCCAAATGGACCATATAGTCCAGTAACTCACTTCCTGCCACATTAGAACAAACCAATAGTCTGTCTAGTCTGATGATCCTGCCTCTTCGCAAGTCACCCATTTAGTCTGATATTCTGCTATCTGCCATTCCTGATTGGCCCAAAACAATTTGTCTAGTTCAGTATTCTGCCCCCTCCCATGCTAGATTAGACTAATGGTGCAATATCTAGTCCAGCATCCTGCATGCTACACTACTGGATCTGAACACAGTAGCCCAGGTAGTCCAGTATAATTACCTATATCCCACTAGATCAGCTTTATCGCCATCTAGCCTGGTATCCTTTTTGCTGCCAGACCAAGCCAATGGTCTCTCTAGTCCAGTATTTTTCTTGCAGCTGTATTTTCTTAAGCTATTATCTTGTCAGACCTCATTTTCTAAAGACTAAGTTTAATTCTGCTTGCTGTGATTTTACTGTATTATGAAAAATATTCAAATATATGACTGTATTGTTTTAAAGATCAGAGAAAGTGTGAACACATAATATTTTGCAACAGTGAAATTATGTTTAAGCAATAATCGAATCGTAGGACTGGAAGGGATCTCGAAGTGTCATCTAGACCAGTCCCCTACACTCCTGGCAGGACTAAGTAGTATGTCAAATTAAATATCTTAAGTACTAACTAAATATAGGTATATTGAACAGGTTGAAAGACAAAAAACAAACTCTGAACCATCATACATGGACAATTACAAAATGTTATGAATTTGGGGGCTTTTAGATACGAAATTGTGAGCGTGTGGTGATAATTTAACTACATCATTTAAGCAAATTGGCATCATTAATTGAATAGATATTAATGGGCAGATTGTATCACACAGCCCTGAATAATAATAATGCTGCAAACCCCCTTTGGGGAACTAGCAGTCTCTGTTTAGGGGAGTACAGGGACTCAACTGTCTCAGGCTCCTCTACGCACAGGACAAGCAGTCTGGCTCTAATTAATCTGGTTACTAAGAAAGAGCTGCAAGGCTTTGATCCTGCTGACTGATCTGTGTGAGAAGACCCCCTACACCAGTTTATCTGAATAGGGCTTTTGGACAAAGGCTTTGCCTACACAGATCCATTGTAGAATCAGGGCCTAATTGACTATTACTGAGATCCTGTAGTGTACATTTCTATGCTCTTAGAAGTGAAAATTACCATGTGAAAATACAAACTGTTATCTGGATTGATACACTGTATTAGAATTAGATTTGGGGATATTTTACATGAGATTTCTGTCCTCTGCCATAGAGTGAACACTTCAGTTTTACTAGCTGCCCCTGCACATTAAAAGTGGCATTCAGACAGATAGATTGTGGCCTTTTTTCACTGCCTTACCGGGTTTCATTCTCCCAACTGCTGAACACTTCCTGAGCCTTCCCCAATGACAAGTGCCCCAGGTCAGGTGAGTTAAGGGTTACACAGAAATATAAAATTGAATATGAAAATGTCAAATAAAAAATGTACACAAAATGGGCAACTTCACCCCATCTGTGATATTGTGACTTGGGTAGGGCCTCAGGTAGAGACAGTAAAGTAAACTGGAGAGACCCTCAAGACCCTGTCCTTCCCTCACTCTCCAAAACACATATGGGCAGAACAAAGGTTTCCATGACTAAACTGACTGACTGGCAGTGCCTACCACTGTAGCAAACCCCACACAAATGGCATGAAATTACCCATGCTGGGAACATCAGTTAAAAACACTGCTGCTGTTGCCACAACCAATATTTGCATCTAGCTGGTAAGGGGGTCAAAACAGTCAAGCAAAAGTGTTGCACCTCCACCCCCTCCCCCCAAAAGACAAAGGTTGTTGTGTTGTGCCCTGGAGCCTGTCACAATGGGCTCTGGCAGAGTCACTCCAAAGGCATTTAAAACAGCTTTCTTTTTCTCTTCCCAAATTGGTTAGAGATGATTTATCAGAACTAGAAAGTGAAAGCAGACAGTTCCCGTAACATAGGGTTGCTTCTGTTAACTCTAAATAGCATCAAAAATGCACTGGGTGCTTTGCTGCCAACTGGCAGAGAATCAGAGAGGGGAAAAAGCATGGTCATTTAAGCCCATTCCCAGCCAATACTACATTGCTTCTTGTGGTTTATCTCCCCAAGATTTTTCCAGTCCAGTTTCAAATAACCCAAGTGATGTAGGAGACTATTCCACAATCCACCAAGTCTCACTGTTAGGAAACCTTGGCTTACATTCAGCAGAAATTATCTGTTGCTCAATTTCCTCAACACACATGCTGTAAGATAAAGAAACAAGTGAAAGTTTTTATTTCTCAGAAACCCACGATGGGTGGGGAGGGAAGTCAGCAACAAACAGGATGTGTCTATAATTAAGCAAGAAACACTTACTGGCTATTCAGTTTTAACACCCCCTTGAGTGCCAGGCTCCCAGTACTTTTCTCTAAGGTACTACGAGGGGTTGGCTGCCTTTCAGTAGATATGAGTTCCCTCTAAATGTCAGGATGAGGGATCTCAGTAACAGGGCCTGCTCCAGGCACCAGCAAAGGAAGCAGGTGCTTAGGATGGCCAATGGAAAGGGGCGGCACGTCCGGGTCTTTGGTGGCAATTTGGCAGCGGGTCCGTGAGTCCCTCTCGGAACGAAGGACCCGCCGCCGAAGTGCTGCCGAAGAATGAAGCAGCGCAGTTGAGTTGCTGCCAAAGTGCCGTAGATTGGGGCTTTATTTAATTTAATTTTATTTTATTTATTTATTCCTGCTTCGTCGCTTGGGGTGGCAAAAAAGCTGGAGTCAGCCCTGCTCAGCAAAGAAGAGAAAGTTTCAAATGTGCCAGTCCCTGTGTATGTCATACCAATTATAGGTTTCTTTTCTGTGGTTGTCCAGAAGAGGGCAGCAACAGGGATCAGTATTTCCCTCTCAGTGGAGAGTCCACAGATGCAAACCAGTTATCTAACCATGAGAGATCACCCAGGAAGCTAACTGCCTTCCCAGTGCTCCCACTCCTTTACTGGCATGGGAGTGAGGGAACTGACTTTAGATGCCCCGTTACACCCACAGGGAGAATGCCTGGCTGACCTTCCTATAGCTTAGCGTTACTCATAGGAATTGCCACACCAGAACAAGCCAATGGCCCAGTGTAGTCCAGTATCCCGTCTCAGGCAATAATTAACATATGCTACTTCAGAGGAACGTGCAATAAGCTGTCCATAATGCACTTATTCTATACTTTGATAGATTGCGGGGGAGGTATTCTCCTGATCCCAGTTGATCAATGCTACCATAAAACATGATGAGCACCACCATGGTTAAGTGTCATCCTAGCTAGAGTAATGGCAGAAGTTATTGTTATTCAAAAATGTGTCTAGCCTCTGAGAGATACCATTATCTCAGAATTCTCTGCTTCTGACCTCCCAGTACGATAGGGTTGCCAGGTATCTGGTTTTCGACTGGAACACCCAGTCAAAAAGGGACCTTGGCGGCTCCGGTCAGCACAGCTGACTGGGCCGTCAAAAGTCCAGTTGGTGGCACAGCAGGTCTAAGGCAGGCTCCCTGCCTCCCACAGTTCTGCACAGCTCCCAGAAGCAGTGGCATGTCCTCTCTCCGGCTCCTAGGAATAGGGGCAGCCGGGGGCTCTGCGCGCTGCCCCTGCCCCAAACACCAGCTCTGCAGCTCCCATTGGCCGGGAACCACAGCCAATGGAAGCTTCAGGGGTGGTGCCTGCAGACAGGGCAACATGCAGAGCCATTTGGCCATGCCTGCACATAGGAGCCAGAAGGGGGACATGCCGCTGCTTCTGGGAGCTCCCAGATGTAAGTGCCACCCAGATCCTGCACCCCTGACCCCCTCCCATGCCCCAACTCTGATCCCCTCCCATGCTCCGAACCCCTCGGTCCCAGCCCAGAGCACCCTCCAACACCCCAAACCCCTCACCCCCTGCCCCACCTCAGAGTCTGCACCCCCAGCTGGATCCCTCACCCCCCGCACCCCAACCCCCTGCCCTGATCCCCTTCCCACCTTCCAAACCCCATGGTCCTAGCCCATTCCCCTCTCCTGCACCCCAAATCTCTCATCTTCGGCCCCACACCAGAGCCTGCACCCCCAGCTGGAGTCCTGACACCAACCCCCTGACCCAGCCTGGAGTCCCCTCCCACACTCTGAACCCCTCAGCCCCAGCCCAGAATTCCCTCCTGCACCCCAAATCCCTCAGCCCTGGTCCCTCACCAGAGCCCGCACCCCCAGCTGCAGCCCAACCCCCCTCCCCCCACACACCCCAGCATCCTGCCCCAGCGCAGGGCTCCCTCCCATACTCCAAACCCCTCAGCTCCATCCCCCAACCCGGAACCCCCTCCTGCACCCCAAACCCCTCATCCCCAGCCCCACCCCAGAGCCCTCACCCCCAGACGGAGCCCTCACTCCCTCCTGCATCCCAACCCACTGCCTCAGCCCAGAGCCCCCTCCCACACCCTGAACTCATTTCTGGTCCCACCCTGGAGCCCTCACTCCCAGCTGGAGTCCCTCACCCTCTCCTGCAGCCCCACCCCCTGAGCCAGCCCAGTGAAAATGAGCGAGTGAGTGAGGGTGGGGAGAGAGAACGACAGAGGGAGGGGAGGATGGAGTGAGCAGGGCGGGGACTCAGAGAAGGGGTGGGGCCTTGGAGTAAGGGCGGGGCAGGGCAAGGGTGTTCGGTTTTGTGCGAGTAGAAAGTTGGCAACCCTACAGCAGTACCTCTGACTCCCCACCATGGGGAGCCATAACACTAACAGAGACAGCTCCCTTGGATAATTTTAGTATCATTAAGAGGGCAGCTGAAGAGCACCTGAGACAAGCAGCACAGGTTGCCTCTGATCTGCCCATGATGCTCATTCAATACAAAGTGATATAAATTGAAGAGGGAATTACAAGGGAAAGGTTAGCCTGGTCGCTTTAAAGGTTTGCCAAGCCAGCTTCAGGCAAACACTTCCAACCAGGACCAATATAAGGAAAAAGACTGTTTGTTAGGACAAGACAAAGGGCAGGTGGCATTCTGAAGTCTGGCCATGGGAGGCGGATGCGGGGTGAGATCTTTATTTGGAAATAAGATGCAAAGCTGGGCTGGGAGACAACTATTCTCCTTAGAAAGACTTTTTAAATTGTGCAGGAAAATCAAAAATAGTTTGTCCAAAGCAATAAATGCAATAGTGAATGGATTGAAGAGATACAAAGGATGTTTCAGCAGAGGAGGTGATAATCTCTTCAGAACATCAGCGTCTAATATCTTTGTGGGAGGTGTCATGGCTGACAGCATAATTAGGGCTCCATGTCTGTCACGGAGGTTGTGGAAGTCACAGATTCCATGACTTTCCATGACCTTCATGACTTCTGCAGCAGTTAGTGTGGCTGGCCCCAAGGCAGCCTAAGCAGCTGGCTTGGGGACCGCCTGAGCAACCACTGCTCTGGCAGCCCTCAGCAGCTGGTGCCACTGCCCCCACCCCTTCCAGGAGCAGCCCCCACAGGATGCCCTCCGCCCTGCAGCAGCAGCCCCCCAGGGAGTCCAGCAGCAGTCCCCAGGGTGCACCCCGCATCAGCGGCCGCCCCAAGATTTAGTCAGGGGTATTTATAGTAAAAGTCATGAATAGGTCATGGGCCATGAATTTTTGTTTATTGCCCGTGATTTGTCCATGACTTTTACTAAAAATACCAGTGACTAAATCATAGCCTTAATTATAATATACAGACTAATGCTTTAGAAATTAAAAGGACCACAGGCTGTAACTAGGAGGCCTGAGGGAAAAGGGGAAAAGACCGCTATCTAAGGAACCAAGATTTGTCTCGGACATGCTGCCTACAAAAGGGGATAGAGAAGAACAGGACAAGCTGGAGAAAAGAGAATGTACTCTCAAAGCAATGGGTATTGTTACAGCAAGTGCCTCGAGGGTACCCGTCTAGATGAGCTGTTGCAAAGTTTCAGGCTAAATGTATTATGCACTCACCACTGTTGTAGCCTGCCCCACTGGAAGAAGTTATCTGGGACTGAGTGCGGCTCCCTGGGTCTCCCCTCCCCTAGAGGTGATCATGGCGGTCCAAGTTCTAACCAAGAGAAAAACTTAATACTTCTAGTGTGAAGAAAATACAGATGGCTGAGAACAGGGCATTTCACAACTGAAAGAACATTCCAATGGAAAGTAAATTCTACCTCCATGCCCTGTGCAGGTCTAATTCTTTAACATAAGGAAAATGAAGGTTCCCATTCTCTTCTTTAGGAGTCCTCCCTCTCAGAGCACCTTGAAAAAGAAAATCTCTCCGTAATCAGGGAGGATTGTGGCTCTAAAGACCCTCACTGCCCCTTCACTTGGTAATTCTCCCATTCTTGGCTCCTAACAGGACATTATAGTTCTAAGGCATGGGAGGCCCCAACACCTCATGTCATCTTAATGTTACTTCTCCCTTCGAGCTTCTGTGACTACTTGCTGGTCTGTGTCGGTCAGAATTTCCCTGACCCAGTTTCGCAGTTACCATCAAAGACCTATTTGTGCAGAAATTCCAACAACACAGCTGCTCCCCCTCAACCTTCAGGAGCTTTCCTGAAATCCAGGACATTTTGCTGAGGATTTAGTACAAGAAAACAGAAGTCCCCATTCTTAAGGCTCTATCTCAATGTGCTCTTTGTTGGAGTTGGGAACAGGAGGAGGCTTTCACTTTCAGTGGAGTCATTTGAGAACCTACAGTGTGCTGGAGCCCTCCCTCATTACTTACCCAACACAACTGTATCCCCTCCCATCCTTTAGATGTGGCGTACTCCCATACCTTTCCACCCCCTCCCGATAGCCACTATACACACAGCCTCTAGATCCACCTATCTGTACCCCCATACAGACACAAAGCACACCCCATTCCTCTCTGTACAGAAACACAACTCCTGTCTACACACACCTCCCAGACATCACACACGGCTCCCCACTCCTACACACACCAACTCCCTTCACCTTGTGCACAAATTTCCACACATGCTCCCTTCCACACCATACCGACATACCACCAGAGAGACTTGCAGGACAGAGGATGTCTTCAACCTCACAGTGTAGCTGACATCCGCTGATATAGAGGGACAAGTCTGGAGTAGTGGTGAAGTGACCTTTGCCCATCCCCCGCCAGTGAAATTGAGCTGGCATGAATTTACCAGGCAGGTGCTGAAGATGACTTGCAGCAGGGCTGAGATGGAGGAAGACTCTTGGAGAGTGCAACATGTGAAACTAAGGAGCCCCAGAGCTGGGCTGTAACAGCCTCAGTGCTGGTGCCCTGGTTCATTGCTTGGTTAAGCACCTTTATTTTGTCTCTGTTGGTATTACTAATGCACCCATCACTGCAGTATCTAGACCCCTCTACACCAAGGCTGCTGGCTGTGTGTTTGGAACTACTGTTTCTTTTTGTTTATGATGCCAGATCCATGTCACTGTATTACACCAGACATGCTGAAACACCTTGCTTGCTATCATGGTAGGCTCAGTCCCTTTCCTCCCCCTAAATCATCCCTTATACATGGGATTTTGTCCCTCGTTTGAATAGCTCCAGAAACACTGTTTCCTCCACCTCCTGCCGCAGCGTTTTTATTTCCTGAACTTTTCTTCATTAAAAAAATTCTCCTAGAGTTTAACCTGAATTACCCATGCAGCAGCTTAAGCCCCTTTGCTTCCTATTCTGCCCTAAGTGACTAATACGAATAATTAGCCTCTGTTCTCTTTCTACAATCTCTTTCTACCACCTCACGTTAGGTTTCTATCAGACACTTGTCTGTCTCTCCCTCGGTTGTCTCCCCCTTACCCTGAGCAGGTTGCACTGTACTGAGCTCATCAGTTTTGGGGTTTTTTTCTTTCAAACCTCTTAGGGAGCCATGTGAGGAGGATCATAACTGTAAACCAACAGGATTAGGGTAAGGAAAGGGAAAGAAACACGTATGCTCTGGATTTTCAGTGCTGTTGATTTCCTATTGTGCTAAAATTACATGGCCCATTGTGGGTGCAGTGAGCTCAGGCAGTGGTGGCCTGAACTTCTAAGGATGTGCCTTCAAAGATAGAACTAAAGTCATAAATGAAAAGGGTCAGGTAATCCCAGCTTAGGCTCCAGCAGATGTTTTGCCCATACTGCCGACTTACAACATGGTAGAACATAATTCTATATTTGCTCAGCTCAGGAGCCACCAAGGACTGGAATAGCAGGAGAGTTAGAAGATAAGGTGGAAGTGTATTGAGGGGCAGGCCTGGAAAAGCAGCGTTCCTGCAAGGCAGGACTAAGGTGAATTACTAGAGCTGAGTGAGAGATCTGAGCGCTGGAAAGTCAGGACTGTGGTGAACTGTGGTGCCAAGGATAGCAGTAGCCCTCTCTGATTAAACAAACAGCAGTAGCAAAGGGCTCCAGAGCTCTGTGTACAACCCTCTCACTGATATGGATGGTCATCACCATAAAAAGCCTTCAAAGGAGGTTGTGACAGGTTGGATCACAGAAACCCTCTTGGGAGCTGCCGGTTGATGTTCCAAGACTACTTCTGCCCCTGCTTTCCCTCTGGCAGTCTGGGAATCCAGCACCGTGTCTTACTGAGCCAGACATTCCCATCTGCTCCAACAAAGACCCTGGGTCTGAATTACTTGCCCCAAAGCTGCAGGTTTACCTGAAAGCAGCTAACAGAAGTGTTCCAGTCTTTTAACACTCAGATGCCCAACTCCCAATGGGGTCTAAACCCAAATAAGTCCGTTTTACCCTGTATAAAGCTCCCCCAGGTATTAATTCACACTCTGAGTTAATTAATAAGTAAAAAGTGATTTTATTAAATACAGAAAGTAGGATTTAAGTGGTTCCAAGTAGTAACAGACAGAACAAAGTAAGTTACCAAGCAAAATAAAATAAAATGCATAAATCTATGTCTGATCAAACTGAATACAGAAAAGATGCTCACCAGTTCCAGAATGCTCCCTTTTACAGACTAATGTCCTTTTAGCCTGGGTCCAGCAATCACTCTCATCCCTTGCAGTCACTGCCCTTTGTTCCAGTTTCTTCTAAGTATCCTGGGGGTAGAGAGGCTCTCTCTTTAGCCAGCTGAAGATAAAATGGAGGGGTCTTCTGGGGGTTTAAATCGACTTTCTCTTGTGGGTGGAGACCCTCGCCTCACTCCTATGCAAAGTCCAGCTCCAAGATGGAGTTTTGGAGTCACCTGGACAAGTCACATGTCTATGCACGACTGAGTTCCTTACCAGCCAAGCCACTTTCCTGGGAAAGCCCAGATGTGGATTGGTGTCGCCAAGTTCATTGTTGGCTTAAGCGTTTCCAGATTGGGCACTTACTGAGAATAGTCTTTTCTCAGGAACCCGACCAACTGCTTCACTACAGCTACACTTGCATTTCAAAGCGCTGCCACGGCAGCGCTGCCACGGCAGCGCTTTGAAGCGCTAAGTGTAATCAAAGCGCCAGCGCTGGGAGAAAACTCTCCCAGCGCTGTCCGTACTCCACTTCCCTGTGGGGAATAACAGACAGCGCTGGGAGCGCGGCTCCCAGCGCTGGGGCTTTGACTACACTGGCGCTTTGTAGCGCCGCAATTTGCAGTGCTGCAGAGGGTGTGTTTTCACACCCTGCTGCAGCGCTGCAAATTTGTAAGTGTAGCCAAGCCCTCAGAATCAAACAAGTATGCAGCCAATATTCATAACTTCGAATACAAAAATGATACATGTATATAAATAGTATTAATAGATTCAATAGATCATAACCTTTGCAGAGATATGTTACATGGTGTATGTAGTATAATACACATTCTAGTTATGTTATATATATATACATTCATATGCATATTTCCATAAAGCCTTATGGGAGGTACCATCACAGAGGTGAAGCAGCATAGGCAAAAAAATGTTCAGACCAGGACTACAGAGACTCTGTATCCCTCAAATTGGAGGGCTTGGGCTGGGAAAAGCCAAGATGGGGAGCTGGCTCTGATGGTCAGATTAGTAGAGTTTGATTCAGATGCCAGTTCTCAGCAATGGATGAGTTGAGAAAAATCCCCTCCTTGTAAAAGTAGCCAGCATGGAATGATCAAACCACAAAGAACTATAAAAGCATCTTGTCTACATCCCCGATGACATAGAGAGGTCACTGTTTTGACAGTGACAGACGCTATGGAGTGGAGCTGGCAGGTCAGGCATACACTAGAAAGGGATCAGTGTAGGCTCACCGACACTCTGTGAAGAACGTGGGAGATATCTATTATTCATTGATAGTATGCATACCTCTGTATTTGATTGCTACCATGCTGTCTGCTGGGTGCAAAGAGTTAACTCAGTCCTGGGTGGTTTTTGCAGGTCTGCAGATAGCCCAATCACCGATACTTATTACAGGTATCAATGCCTTTGCAGGTTTGCCCCCACCAGGCTCTGCTCAGCAGGCTCGCTAGTAATCCCAAGTGGTGGTGGTGATGGTGATAATCCAAGTGGGAAAAAGGAAACAAAGCTAGGACGGAGTTAAAAGCCTGAGCCCTGAAGCTGAGTGTGTCCAAAGAAGGAGTTTACTGCTGGGGAGACACTGACCCTCCTGTCATGCCTCCCTAAGTTTGGGGGAAATGCTAAGCATTATGTGGGTGTAGGCCTTCTTGCAGGCCTTTTTCTCCCTGATTGCTACATTCCTATGGATAAATAAATACTTGGTTTTGAAGAAGCTGTTGGGTGTCACTGTGTTTACCTAGTGTTCATGGCTCCTGAAGGGAAATCTATAGCAGGGTCCAAACCCAACTGGACCATCTGAGGAAACATGGTTAGTAACAGGTGTGCTGTAGCCTGGAGACCCAATCTAAAGATGGGGTGAATCTCAGGATTCCACTCGGAGACATGAAGGTGCTGGGCCTGTCACTTAGAAAAGTCGCCACAAAGATACTGAGTGAGGGGTCGAAGATATAACTTATCCTGCAACTCTGATACCCACAGCAGTGCGGGGGTGTCTTTATGGAAGAAAATGGACACGCTGACATGGCTGAAAAGCCATTGGATAGGCCAGCCCAAACCCCATCCTTGCCCACTGAAACCCCAACCACTCTTCTCCCTCCCCTCCCTTCACAGCAAGACCTCTTCTCTGTGTACTGTGGTCCTCTGCCTTCACAGTGAGAATGCTATCCCTCCCTCTCAACATGGTAACCTCCTTTCCTGATTAGAGGTGATTAGACAGCACTAAAACCTGCAGAAATGTGACTGACTGAAATGGAAACAAAGCACCCATTCAAAAGCCCTTAAATCCCTAGGGCAGTATATAGAGAGCTCTGAAACAGAGAGCAGGAGCACAAATCACACTACCTGCAACTCCCAACCCTTCCTCTCATCTCACTCCACTCTGATCTCAACATGGCATTCTCTGAAGCAGAAGTGCAGAAGGCTCGTGGGGCCTGGGAGAAGATGTATGCCAATGCTGAAGACAATGGGACAACTGTCCTGGTCAGGTAAAGAAAGATCTCATTCCATTGCTGGCCAAGCGGGGGAGGAAAGGAGACTGAGAGAACTACATGCTAGGAACTTGTTCTGGTGCACTTCGCACAATTCCTTGTCTTGAAAGGTTATTAGCTATAGATACCGCACCTCAGTGGGAAATAGATGAGACAAAAGAGGTTCAGAGAAGTAAAAGAGGAGTGTGGAGAAATGGGTTGGAAAAGATGAAAGAAACTAGAACTATTTCACTTGAAAAGAAGAGAGATAACTGAGGTATATACAATAATGAACAGTATAAAACAGAAGGCCAGCGAGCCAGACACGCCTCTTCACTCTGTCCCATAAGCAGCTAACAATGGGACAGACAAAACAGAAAGTTAACTGACTTTCCTTAGTCCACATACTAGTCTGTGATAGAACCAGGAACAGAATCTAGATCCTATGTCCCTCTAAACTCCTTTAATGAGTTGTTTACTTCTATGTCCTCAAAACTTCTCTTTCAATTCTCCTTGACTCTTTCCAATCTAGCTTTCACCTATTTCATTCCACAGAAATTGCTCTCATTACTGACCTCCTCTTACATAATGAATAGCTTTGTTTCTAGTCTCATTCTCCTTGGATCTTTTCCTCTAGAATATTAACACTTGCTTCTCTCCTTCCCAAAAATTCAAACGTCTTCTCTTCATCTTCAAAGCACCCAGTAACTCAGCTGGCATTTACATCTCTGCCTGTACCCACTCGTATAACCCTGCCACGGATCTGCCCAAGTGCAACTCCTTACCATTTCTGGTGCCTCTTTCACTAACTCCTTCCTCCTCTGACACCACTCTGAATCCCTGCATCAGCCTCAGTAAATGTACATAAAGCTCTTTCCCTCTCCATCCTAGAATATCGTAAAGTACAACTAAGGTCAGAAAAGAGATAATTTTTAAAACGGTGCTGTCTCATTCAACCGATCTGTTCCCTGTGGTATTTACTGTAAAAGATTTAGCACTTTTTATTACTGTTAGCTCTACTGAGCCAACACAGCTCGTGGAGAATGAGCTGGATTCTATTCCTTTCTATGCACTATCTGCACAATTGCTAACTAACATCTGATTGAAGACTTTTTTTTGTTTTTACCGGCGATGATGCCCAAGCCAGGAGTTCTGGCTTTAGTATCAGATCCTGGGCTACACTTAGAGGGCTGGAAGTTTTGGGAAAATAAAAAAAATCTTTACCTATAAAATGATAGTCACTGAGTCGCAAACCTAGAACCACACAATGCCATTTTTAGTGTCACTTCTCATGTATATAGCCGCACTCTGAACCTCAGCTAGTCTGTGAGGCATTTCAATTACAATGACCACCTTCCACTCCATTTCTGTATTTCATTGCTCTGTAGTGTATTAACTTGTACCCCTTTAAACCATAAGCCCTTCTGCCCAGGGAATCTTGTTTGGCACTTTCTATGGCCAGACTAAATAAATTATTAGTTTGTTCCAGCGAGGGAAATATTGCCTTCTTACATGATTTGCCAAGATGCCACTAAACTTTGGATGGGATTATAGAAAGAAGCCTCATTTCCTTCACAGGTGACTTCAGTCTAAACCATCTTTTGAGTGAATGATGCCAGTGGTCCCTAACACTTAACCATCTGAAGGCAGGCAGCAAACTGCAGACTGGGCCTTCCCCGAATAAAGAGTTGGCTAACAAAGCCTATGCTAGGGGTTCCCTCCATCTATTCATGTCTTTAAATAAGGGGAAGAGCCTACCACTTGGAGTCTCTGTTTACATCTTCTTGGGCTCTCGCAACATCCTTGGTGGGACTGAATTCCCAATTTCCAATGGATTTCAGCTTTTATTGTTTTATAAATCATCCATTTAAGTGGGAAAACTGGACAAAGTAGGATTTTAATCCAGGTACAGAAGATGAATGTGCCTCCTGGCCTCACACTCTGGAGGCATTTTCTGTTACATACTTTTGTTAAATGATGAGTGAAACTAGCTAGGAAGAGAAGACAACAGGTAGGCTGTGAGCATTTGGTGTTAGCAAGCATCATTGTGGTCACTAGGTTTCTGGCTGGCAGAATTCTGAGCAAGTTTTAAAGTTAAATTAACAAGAAAAAATCCTGGAGGTGGCTGAGCAGAGGTAATGGCAGATTACTACAGGATAGTTGTCTGGAGTTAGCAGGGATCTGCTTTTGACTTGCTAGGAAAGAAGGCCAGAGAAAGCCAGAGCTGACACAGAAAAGAGAACAAGTGATGATTATAGTTAGGGAGAGAAGTCAAGGAAGTACATGAGACAAGGTCTTCAACATGAAGCTACACCAGTGTCAATGTCTCAGTGCTCAGCTCATTAGGGAAAAAAAAGTCTCTCAACTGTCTTGTATTCCTCTCCCATTTCTTCTCCAACCCCTGCAGAATGTTTACAGAACACCCAGACACCAAGTCCTACTTCACCCACTTTAAAGGGATGGGCACAGCCGAAGAGATGGAACAGTCAGATCAGGTCAGGAGTCATGGCAAGAGGGTCCTCACGACCATCAATGACTTGGTCCAACACCTCGACAGCACTGATGCTTTCCTTGGGATAGTGAACCCACTGGGCAAGAAACATGCAATGCAGCTCAAGGTTGACCCCAAGAACTTTAGGGTGAGTCAGCAGACTTCTCCTCTCAAATGTATCAACATGTAATGGGATGCACATCTTTTCTGTGAGACAGAACAGGTGTCAATCAGCTTCGATGATGCTTATGCATTTGGGGCTGCAGAAAGGTCATAATTAGAACTGACAAATGTGCTGCCAGTAGTGTCCATTCCCCATCCCTACATCCCCTTGCATCACATTACCCAGGCTTGTAATATAGTACTATATAGAAAGTACATAGAACTTTTAACCTTCAAAGCATTCTGGTAGCATTAATTAAATCTCAAGACTTGCCTAGGAAGTAGGTTAGTATTGTAATGACATTACATATATATTTAAGAAGAGATAAAGACCCTCATTGTTTCAGAGCATAAGACACCTAGTAAATGAGAAGGATTAGGAGAAAGCTTGCCTTATGGGCAGGCTAATCCATAATTGTTCAGTACATGGTTTCTTGCACCTTATGCTGAAACATCAAGGACCGTGTCTACACTAGAGAGCTTACAGTGGCACAGCTGTAATAAATGCAGCTGTGCCGCTGCAAGATCACTTATCTAGCCACTCTATGCTGATGGGAGAGAGCTCTCCTGTGAGCATAATAAAACCACCTCCACAAGCAGCGATAGCTATATGAGAGGGAGAAGTTCTCTCGATATAGCGCTGTCCACACTGGTGCGTCTCTTGGTCTAACATATGTTGCTCAGAGGTGTGTTTTTTCACACCCCTGAGCGACATAAATTATACCGACCAAAGTGGTAGTGTAGACATGGCCTAATACTGGTCACAGACAGGATAATGGACTAGATGGCCTGCTGATTTATCTTATATGGCAATTCATATGCTCTTAGGACTACATATACAAGTGTGGCCAAAATCAATCCATCAGATATGGGATAGATTTACACAAACAGTGGTAATGGTGTAGAGTGGGTTTTCCACCACAGCTCATTTTCATTACCCATTTCCAGTTCTGAATGCCACACATTGCAAAGCAGTTTCTGTGTCCCTTTCCCTTCTCCAAAAAGAATCAGGCAACTTTTTCTTATTAGGAGGAACCCAATTGACAAACAGCAATTCTTATTCACAGATAGAATGGAGGGAGTTCACACAGTCTGCTTCTTTCCCTCCCTCCCACCCACCCCCCTTCTCCTTTAGATAATCTGTGACATTATCTTGCAACTGATGGAGGAGAAATATGGTGGAGACTGCAAGGCTTCCTTTGAGAAGGTGACCAACGAAATCTGCACTCGCCTGAACAATGCCTACAAAGAAGCTGGCTGGTGAGGAAGTGCCATCTCTGGGCTCCTAAAACATCTCACCAGCACCAAGACCCAGCACTGAATCACTGACTTTGAACTTCCAGCCACAGTTGAAAGTGAAGAAAAAAGAGGAAAAGCTAACAACATGAATATAGGAACGTAAATACATATAGGAAAATAAAAACATATATATCAAAGGCAACCAACAAATCTTAATGCACTTTGCACCTAGAGATGCCCCAGTTTGATTCTTCTGTCAATATGTATGTAAATTAGCAATAATCTTGAAAGCCCATGTAATACATTTTAAGGTAGATACTTCTGGGTGGAAGACTCATCACTTCACCTGCTACTAGAATAGAAAGGAACCAACCTCCCTATCACCTCCCATCTTTCCATCCCTTGAGTGATGGAGCAGCATTCCCTTTCAGAGCATCTCATCCTCTGGTCAGCAATCTGAAGGGGTCATTTTTGGAGTGACGTGAGAGGTGCTTCTTTCTCCAGTTGCCCTGTTTGTGAAATACTGAGTGGAAGGCTCCAGGTGTGAGAGCAATTAACTACCAAGAAACCATGAGGGAAGTCACCAGATTGGCATGTGCAAGGATGGTGAGATTTCCAGAAGTATGGGGTCATCATCAGGCCAAACAAGGCCACCCACCCCTTCACCGGGGTAAACGAAGGTCAGACCTCAAATGAAATACAGGCCTTAGCAGCAGAGTTTAACACTTAATCTGTCCACTAGAGGGCAGTGGTATCACACATACTAGCCTGTATACTATGTAAACAGTGCCTTAAAATTAATCCAGTGGAGAGAGTCTTTCTTTTGTCATCTGAGTGAGGCCTGGCAGGTTTGACGTTGGTGTAAATCCCCCCATAGTCCTTCCCCTATTCCTTGTCAGCGTTCCTGTTCCATCACGGTGCCTCAACCTCTCTTCAGCAGTAAATGAACCAGTGTCTGCTTGATTGTTTTTCCTTGTACTTAAAGGAAGTGGTGAAATCATTAGTTACTATATTTAACAGCATGTGTCCTTCTGCTTAAGTGTAACTGCAGATATTGCCTGATTGTAATAAACAGAATTAAAGAAAGCGAATGTCTCCCCTCACTTATAAAACCAGAGCGGAATATTTCATAACACAGAGACCCTGTCAAGGGAGTGTGTAGTCAGCTGTGGAGCCTGGTTATAAATGCACTATTACTAGTAGTTGTGTGGCATTTATATTAACCCATCTGGGATGCAATTCCCAGGCACCTAACAAATCTACAGTGCTTGGACTCCTAAAGTGGTGGAAGGGGAGTTTCTATCTTGTCCAGGGGCACAACCATGAGATAAAAACAAACGTTTAAAACAGGGGTCTCAAACTCAAATGACCCCGAGGGCCGCATGAGGACTAGTGCATTGGCCCGAGGGCCGCATCACTGACACGCCCCCTTGCTGCCCCTGGCCCCACCCCCAATCCACCCCTTCCATGAGGCCCCGCCCCTGCCCTGTCTCTTCTCCACCTCCTCCCCTAAGCGCGCGCAGTTTTAATAAATATATACACTCAGTAATGCACCTCACTCAAAGGACAAAACACGCACTTAGATTTACTGCCTAAGGCTCTGGGAGGGAGTTTGGGTGGGGGAGGGGGTCTGGATGCAGGCTCTGTGCTCGATGCAGGCTCCAGGTTGCGGCAGGGGGTGGGGGTGCAGGCTTTGGGACGGAGTTTGGGGATAGGAGGGAGTGCAGGGGTGAGGGCTGTGGGGCTGAGGGCGAGGGGTACATGATGCAGGAGGGGGCTCAGGGCTAGGGAAGAGGTTGGGGTGTGGGGTGTGGGGTGTGGTTGAGGGGTTCTTGATGCGAGGGGGCTCAGGGCTAGGGAAGAGGGTTGGGCTGTGGGGTGAGGGCTGTGGATGAGGGGTTCATGATGCGAGGGGGCTCAGGGCTAGGGAAGAGGGTTGGGCTGTGGGTGAGGGCTGTGGATGAGGGGTTCATGATGCGAGGGGGCTCAGGGCTAGGGACGAGGTTTCGAGTGTGGGGTGAGGGCTGTGGATGAGGGGTTCAGGATGTGGGGGCGCTCAGGGCGTGGGCAGAGGATTAGGGTGCGGGGGGATGAGGGTTCATGATGTGGGGGCGCTCAGGGCTGGGGCAGAGGATTAGGGTGTGGGGGGATGAGGGCTCTGGCTGGGGCTGAGGATTAGGGTGCAGGGGGATGAGGGGTTCATGATGTGGGGGTGCTCAGGGCTGGGGCTGAGGATTAGGGTGCGGGGGGAATGAGGGCTCTGGCTGGGGCTGAGGGTTTGGGGTTGGAGAGGCTCAGGGTAAGGGAAGCCTGCCTTGCCAGTACTGGCGGAGGGCAGGCACTAGGACCCTGCACCCTAATCCTCAGCCCCAGCCAGAGCCCTCATCCCCCCACACCCTAATCCTCTGCCCCAGCCCTGAGCGCCCCCACATCATGAACCCCTCATCCCCCCGCACCCTAATCCTCTGCCCCAGCCCTGAGCGCTTCCCTTCCCCCCCCCCCAGCCCGGCCCCGGCGGGTCCCGCTTCCCTTCCCCCGGCCCGGCCCCGGCGGGTCCCGCTTCCCCCCCCTCCCTTACCCGAGCGCGTCTCCGGCGGTCCCGCTCAGAGCCGCGTGGTGAGGGGCGGGGCTGGGAGCTCCACGCCGAGCGCAGCGCTCAGCCCAGAGCTCCCAGCCCCGCCCCCTCCCCACGCGGCTCGGATCGGGGCGGGGCTCAGGCGCTCGGACGGAGCCTCGGCGCTCTATGCGCCGAGGCTCCAGGAGAGGGGCGGAGGCGGGAGCCTCCGCTTTTCTCTTGGGGGCCCCTGCGGAGCTCCCCTGGGGAGCTCCGCGGGCCGCAGGGAAGAGCTCCGCGGGCCGCATGCGGCCCGCGGGCCGCATGTTTGAGACCCCTGGTTTAAAACAAAACAAAACTAGAACTTGACGTTTCTCCCACATTCCACTGTTTCATTCACAGATCACAGCCCTCAGCAGTAGACTCTGAACTCCCAACATCCAGAAGCTAAACTGCTCCTGGAGAATGAGGACTGACTAGATTGTCTTTGCTTCAGTTCCCTGCCCACGGAATCCATGTATATTCTCGGCACTCAGACACCTGAAGTGAGTTACTCAGGAGGCAGGAGAGGGGAGTAATGTTGTTGTTTTTTCAGAGATCAGGATCATTCCAGTTCTCACACCTAGCATGAACACACTTGATTATTTATGCTTCAGATCAAAATGGAAGGGAGTAGGATTTTAAGATAACTCCAGGAAGGGGAACCAAAGGAAGTAACCAAGCTTTAGGGCACCTGGAAACTGGAAGAACTTGGTGACAGGATGCTTGCAGCTGGGCAGGCTTCAGGGAGTGAAGCTAGGGGCCGGGAAGGGTAGGAGATGGTTAGGATGCTTGTCTGTGTGTAGAAAGCAAGAAAGAACATCAGGCATTTTTGTGGGGGTCAGATTACAAGCAAGTGTGCTCCACTGCAGTTTTAAGTGTTAAAGGGAAGGAGCAAAACTTGTGAAAACTATTTATGGTCCCAAATGCATCACAGAGCTTACACACAGAGCCAAGTTAAACATGTTGGAACATTATAAAAAAATTCCTCCTTTATTTACCTGCTACAGCCTAAGTGAAGGGTTCTATTTTCTCCAGGGCAAAATAAGATATACAGTCCCTGATACACCTGACATAGACAGAAAGACAGATACGGATGCACAGAAGGAACTGGTACTTGAAAACGGTGATTTGGGTTTTGAGGTTCTTGTCATCTCACCTGCTGCTGCATTGGGAAGGGAGCAGAAGAAGACTGTACAAAGAACCCCGAAGTCAAGCCCTGGCAGGGACGTAAAGCAGGAACTCATTTTCAACTCCTTTGTTTAAAAATGTTAATAGGTTTTGTGGTGGAAAATTGACCTTGCCCTGATGGTCTAGGCTTTTACTTGCTTGGTCTAGGCCTGCCTTGTAGCTAGCAGGCCCAAAACCTGAGCTAAGCTAAGTATTGTGCTCCCTGACAGTGGCGGTCAAAGGTTTGGGGGGTGGGAGGGCAGAGGGAGGGTTGTGGAAAGCCCTGGAAATAAGGACAATTTGCAATATGTCTCTACTGCTTATGGCATATAATAACCGCTTGTGAGAAGCAATTGTCTGAAATGGATTTTTAGATGTCCTCCCCTATTCCAATTGTGTAAGTAATACCCCATAAAAGGCAAGGGTATAACCACGGTGGAAAGTACTGAAAAAGACCCTAACTCAAATTGCACCCATATCAGGTGAGGTTGTGAAAGAACACTGGAAAGTACCAAGAGACCCTAACTCTCTAATTCCTAATAAGGTCACTATTACCCAAGTATGTGTGACTTAATTCCTAATATGGACATCATTACTTAACTGTGTGTAATTTGTTTGCGGTTTTAAGCTTTAAAAGCTTCTGTATGCTTCACTTCGGGGGAGCAGTTCCAAATAGCTGCTGCCCCTAACGTGTGGTATGTTATCAATAAATGGGCCTCAGGCTGAGTCTCTGAACTAAAAATGATGCGTGGGTGAATTTTTCCACAACAGTTTGTAATTTAAGATTTATGTATGTGATGTGAATGATTTGAGACCGTAAAAACAGTGTAAGGCCTGCAGTTCATTTTTTAAAAGGGTGACAGGGCCGAAGGATGGTGTTATCGTCAAGGTGCTGGACTGGGACATTGGAGATCTGGTTTCAATTCTCTGCGCTGTCTTTCTTAACCTCAGTTCTCTATCTGTAAAATGAGGATACTACTACTTCCCCACATATCCCAGTGTTTGGGAGGCAAGGCATATAAAGTTATAGTTATCTAGGTGAACTAATATCAATATACACACTTACAAATACCGTAATTACTGCGAAGAAAAGATTACAGGAAAAACCTCACACCTAAAGATGGCAGGGAGAGAACTTTATTTTCCGTGGAACTATTCCACAGCATGAGCAAAGCCTTCATGTCTAGCTGCATGGCTTTCATATGACCCATGGCAGGAACACCTTTGGTGAAAGATTGCCAAGCTGTTTAATATTATGGCTAGCACTACTTGTTTTTGTGTCTGTAGTAAAATGTTATACCAGCTTTGTGTCACATAATTGAGTTTGCATTTGATAAACTTCTCTCCCCCAACCCATGGCCACAATGGGGAAAATAGAGCAGACCATGAAAACTATAGGGGAAACTGGAAGAAGACTCAGAGGACTCTCAATAAAGGAAAATCCTCACTTTACTCTAAAACAAAATGTTTTTGCCAATAATATTTCTCTTCTTTTCAGGTAATATGTAGAGGGACCCAGGAAGTAGAATTCATGTTTAGACTTTTAGAGGTAAGTAGGTTATTTGCACTTTCCAAGATCTCAAAAATGATCACCTAAGCATTGTACAAACAGCCTATACTCTCAAATGATCAGTCTCTCCAGTGAATTCTGACCTTTCAGTGCTTTTCCTTTGGGCTTAGAGGGTGGGTTGGGGTGAGGAGCAAAGAAAGATAAACAGTTACAAGCAGGATGAAGCAAATGTAATTGGAAACTATCTGACCCTTATCATGGCCAAGCAGTAACTTACCAGATGAGAGTTGCATTGGTAAAGCATTGCCACAGGAAGGTGAAAATTCCAAAGCACCCCATAATCAGCAGGTGTGTTTCCACAAGCAATGAGTGAGGCATAACAAGAGGTTGCAGTGGGGTCTATGTCCATGGTGTTCCCAATTCTCACCTGTTTCTTCCTACAACACCGAAAAAAAATTGAAAAATTACATATGCAGCAAGGAGCCAATATATAAGAAAGGTTAATTGCTACTACATCTCTAAGTGAGGATTACTTAGATCTTTACCACACCTGTCATCTGGAAGGATCCCAAGTATTTCACACTACACAGGAATCATTTCTTCTCGCTACTGACATGCAACCAACCTTGGGATGAAACGTCAAAAGTCTAAAGGTGCACAGCAATGCTACAGAACAGTTTTGGACAAGAGGCGAAATATACCAGAACCATTTGAAACTGAAGTGAATTTCACACAGGTGAAGTAATTACCCAACACATTTATACACCTAGGTTTAATATTTTCCTCATAAAGACCCTGAGTATCCCCTCTGCCATCTGGAAATGTTATCTCAAAGGGGAGCCAAGATAATTCTGAATGTGTAAAGTGGTGTAGGTATCGGAATACAAACAAGCCCCTTTTTCTCAAAAGAGCAGATTTGCCCTTTGCTGTTATCTGTCACAGGTGGACGGGTGCAGATCTCCTCCCCACTCCCCTTGTGTGGTGCACAATAAATATAACTGACAAGAGATAAGGTTCAAAACAAACAGGTAAATGTAGGGGATAGAATTACACAGATAGGGAAGGGGTAAATGTAAATGACTAATAGCTATATAACAAACAAACCCAGTGACACAGCAGCTCTTCCCTGCGAGCATGAAGCTCAGGCCCAAGAATGAAACTAAACCCACCCTGGCATTTAAGAAATATGATCCTCAACTTAGAAACCCTAATTGCTTTTTCACTCAATTCCCAGCACTTCGGTGGCAGTGGTAAAGTCCAGGACCTTTACTCTATAGGCAATTTAAACCCTTGGAGAAGGAACACTGGAGAGTCTTTCGATGGATGTCAGGACAGAAGAAGTGGACCAGGAACCCTCTGGATGGTGACATTCTCCAGGTGCAGGACAGGTAAGATGGTAATGTGTCTTCTTTTCTCTTCACTCCGGGAACGAATGGTGTTCTTCGCTGATGCACGAGTGCCACGAAGACCCAAAACCGCACACACACAGTCGCTATGATGGACTGCCCCATCAGCCTGTGATCACAGTTCTTTTATAGAATCTATGGTGGGAAAACATGGTATGATCTCTAGAAAGGCGGGAAACAGTCTGAGGTGATGGAACCTTGGGGATTGCCCAGTGGTGGGGAAAACCTGTTCAGTCCAGTTTCATCCAGACCAGGCTGACAGTGTACAGAAGATCACAAGATGGAGTCACAAGATGACAGTTTTCAGACTCCATCTTGGATTGCCACAGTGTCCTTAAAATCACTGATCATTAGGTCTGATACTCACACAATAAACCATGTGTAATGAACCAGAGAACGATACAACAGCCCATATCCAACAGAAAGAACACCCTGTAATTATAAATTTAATGAAAACATACTGAGAAGAGCCTAGGAGCTAGTGAGAAGGATTAATAAGGATGTCCTATGAGCTGTAGAAAGTTCTAGAAGAGCATGGAGCTGGTCCGAGTGGCAGTTAGTGAAATCACAAAGCATTTGGGGAAGCATCTATAGCAGGGGTTCCGTAGGCCATCTGTGGCCTGAGAACCTCCCCACTGCGGCCCGTGGAGGGGAGACCCATGCAGCCACACTGCCGGCTTTGTCTGCTGCAGGCGCTGTCCTCCGCAGCTCCCATTGGCTGGGGGAGAGGGACAGAGATACCATCACTAGTCACCAGGCAGAGTCAGCCATGGAGGCAGCATCATTAGTTGCCGGACAGAGTCAGCCATGGAGGCAGCATCACTTTTTTCCACAATGAATATAAACAAGTCAAAATACTGAACACAATTATCTGGTGCACACTTTGCTGCAATCCTGAAGGTTTCAACTGCTCAGTCACTGAGGCCAAACATAAAAAAACTGATAGAACTGAAGATTTGCCAGGTGTCTGGCAAACACTAAAAACTCTCTGTCAGGTGAAGAATTGTATAAGGTTGTATGACATTGTAGCAGGGTGGACCCCTGCTCCTGCCCTTAAGGGGTTAAAAACAGCCCTGGGAAGGGGCTGTGGCTGGAGAAAGCAGCTTTTAGGCTAAATTGATTGGGGAAGTGGCTGCAGCTGGGGCCACGCCCCAAACTGAGCAACAGGCCTTATAAGAAGGCCAGGGATGCCAGAAGCCCGTCAGTCTTTCTCTAGCTATAGAGGGAGCTGGACATAAGGTACCTGAGTGAAGCAGGGCTGGGGAAAGGCAGAAGAGCTGGGGAGCTCCAGCCTGGAAAGCCCCAGGCTGTGGCCTAGCATTGGGTTAATAGGTACTGGGGGTTGCAGAGGGCAGCCCAGGGGTAGGCCAAGGCAGCAGGTCTAAACCCTCCTTGCCAGTGATGAGTAGGCTGATACTGCAGTCTGCCCCAGGGTGTGGGGCTAGACAATGACTGGCAGCAGGGCCGGCTCCAGACCCCAGCGCGCCAAGCGCGCGCTTGGGGTGGCATGCCGTGGGAGGGCGGCAGGCGGCTCCGGCGGACCTCCCGCAGGCATGGGGGCATCCTACGGGAGGTCCACCGGAGCCGCAGGACCAGCGGACCCTCCGCAGGCACGTCTGCAGGAGGTCCACTGGAGCCGCGGGACCGGTGACCGCCAGAGCGCCCCCCGCGGCGTGCCGCCCTGCTTGGGGCAGTGCAATTCCTAGAGCCGCCCCTGACTGGCAGTAGCCATATACTGAGGCAAGGTGGGGGTTCCCTGGGGAGGGGAGACCCTGAGAGAAAGGGTTTACTGCCGGGGGCAGCTCCCCATGTAAAAGGGCACTGAGTCCAGGGAGGGACACAGGGGCCAGAGGACAGGCAGATCACCAGCCTGCAGAGGGTGCTCCAGAGCTGAATCGAGCTAATTCCTGGAAGTCACCAGCAGGAGGCGCCGCAGGGGTGAGTCCGGCTTGTCTACAGACATTTTTGTTATTTCTAAGAAATTCAAAATAAAAAATACAATATAAACATTCTTTTCTGAACATCATCTTCAGTGACATTATTGGCCTGCTGAGAGCATTTGAGGACTGGCACTGGCCCTAAGGTAAATTGAGTTTGAGACCCTTGATCTATAAGAATGAGAGCTGGTCAGAGAGTAACTTGCTGTCAGGTGTGAAGACAGAAGTAATGAATCTGTACTAGCCCATGGTAAACAAGTGAGAACTGATGCAGCAACCAAACGCTAGTGAAATGCCACACCAGAAAATGATGTTTAGAAACTCCAAGGAAGTATATGCCAGAACCATGCTGCCAGCAGAGAAAAGAAAACCAACCACCCCCAGTTATTTAGTTCCAATCCCTGTCTTTTTGTCTCAATTTACCTACCAAGTTTGATAAATCTTTAATTACCACACCTTTTTAAAAAAAACAAAAAACTTGCCATGAAAATAGATAGTGACTGCCAGTTTGTTCAATTGGAGAATGCAGGTTTGTAGTCCACAAGTCAATTTCATTTGAACAGCCGTGCTGAAGCCCAGCAAACAGTACCTGTCATAGGTCTCACCCCCACTTGGAGCTGTTGGGTTCACAAGATGGGGACCTGCATGGATTTTTCTAAACTAAAAATCCTAGTTTAGATCTGGTAAAAGCTGCCACCACCCAATAATGTACGTGTATTGGGACACAGTCCTTCCCCAAAATCCTTGGGGATCCCAAGAGCCCCAAATCCATGGAGTTCTTACACCTAGGAGAAATAAACCATTCCCCCCTGCTTCCTCCCCCCTCCCTTTTCCTAGGAGAGATACCGGGATCCACTACAGAGGGATGCTTCCCTCCTCCCCTTTCCCTGAGAATCCACCCAAGGAAAGATTAACCAAGTTCTTAACAGAAAAGGTTTATTAAAGAATAAAAAGAAAGTAACTTGTCTCTGTAATCCAGGATGGAACAATACACAGAGTCTAACCTATAAACCTGGAGAGCATTCCCCCTCCCCCTTTCTTTCTCAGTAAAAGCAAAGTAACAGCAAACAGGAATAAAGAATTTCCTTCAGCAAACACACAATTGCAAATGTAGAAATCAAATTATCAGACTAATCCGCCTTTCTAATTAATACTCACTATTGAATAGTAGGAACTACTCCAGGAGAACTTGGAGACATGACTGGCCTCTCTTAGATCCAAAAAGAGAACACAGAGCCAACAAGGAACACAGACAAAGGCTTCCCTCCATAGAGATTTTAAATTATCCTGTCCCTTGACTGGTCCTCTGGTTAGGTGTTTCTCAGGTTACTGAGCTTGTTAACCCTTTCCAGGGAAAAGAGACCTTAACCCTGATCTGTTTATTTATGACACGCCCCCCAAATCACAGACAGTGGGGGACCCACACTGGCGGTGATTTCCTTCTAGAACTTTAAAATAAACAGATTAACAAAACACATGCACTATTACATATACTACTAAGTATGTAAACAACAAGATATTTGACATTCAAGAACACTTTTTAACCATTTGACCGGACATACTTGGCAACGTCCTTGCCCATCCCCTCCCAGTGGAAGGACTTCCCCAACCTGTCCTTGGTTATGTTCACCCCAGAATGACCACTGGGATGTCATGGCCCAAGCTTAAGAGCTTGTCCCGGTACTTAGTTGGAACTACCAACTGTTTTTGAGGATTCTGGCCTTTCTGGTGTCCACCAGAAAGAATCTTGTTATATAAAAGTCCTTGTTTTACAACAAACTGGGATCGATTAGAAGAGCTGAGAGGCGGTGGGTTGCTCCATGCCGCCGCCCAAGCTTTCTTAAGGCTGTCATCGGCTTCCTGCTCAGTCTGGAACTGTTCCCTTGAGGCTGGAGACACCAGTTCCTCCGTAGACTGTGGACTTGGGCTGGGTCCCTCTGGAAGCGATGTAAGTAATGAGGTTGTTTCCGTTGACTGTGAACCGCTCTCCGCTGGTGCACAAGGTGATATTTCAGGCTCTGGCTGAGCCTCTTGGGTAGAGTTGTCTGCTGCTTCTGCCAGTTCAGGCCCGTTGGTGCCCCCTGGTGCTGGTTCTGCTGCTGGTTGCTCTTCCAGTTCCGGTCCTGGGACTGGATGTACTATGGCTGCTGTAGTTGTTGGCATGGGATCCGGTTCCACCACCTTGGTCTGGGTCTCTGGTAACACAGACCGGGTCCTGGTGGATGGCTCAGGAACAGGGATGGGAGTGGAAGCTCGTTTGGCCTGGCTGCGGGTGACCACTCCCCCCCTCTTGGCCAGCTGCACATGGTTGGCCAAATCTTCCCCCAGTAGCATGGGGATGGAATAATTGTCATAGACAGCAAAAGTCCACTTTCCTGACCAGTCCTTGTACTAGTCTTCAGGGATGCTGTACCCATGGCAAGTTCTTTCAAAAATTTTTAAGAAGGCCTCAGTGTCCTCACCTGCCATGTAGGTGGGAAATTTCTTGGGATGGGGAACAGTGCCTGGAGAAGGATTGTTAGGGTTGGCTGGAACATTTGGGTTAGCTCTTGCTAATCCCAGGCCCTGCTGGTGGGCCTCCCTCTGGAGCTCCAACGCCCTCCTGTGGTCAGCCTCTCTGGCTTGTTGCTTTTCCATGTCTTTCTTGTGGTCAGCTGTTTGACTGGTACTCATGTTTTTGTGCTTTTTGGTGCTGGCCACACCTCTCTGCAGTGAGTGAATTGGGTTGCTTGCTTCAGTTCCTAACCCTGTCTATCATCGACTAAACAAAGAAAAATCAAATCTATTGTTTTGCAAATTGTGTTTTGTGGGAATGACTGTGCTTTTGACCGAGAAAGAAAAAAAAATTCTTTCCTCCTCCTCCCAAGAGCAAGACAAACCGGTTTAACCAGTGTCTCTCGCCCTTGCTAAGTAGCTCTCAGTATGGGGTCTCCTGAAACAAAGGCTTGTCAGAAAACCTACCCCTCCTTTTCCTCCAAGGTGCTTTTTGAAGCAACCAGAAAGAAGAAAAGACGGTTACTCACCTTAGTAACTGTTGTTCTTCGAGATGTGTTGCTCCTATCCATTCCAGTTAGGTGTGCGCGCCGCGCGTGCACGGCTCTTTGGAAGATTTTTACCCTAGCAACTCCGGCGGGCCGGCTGGGCGCCCCCTGGAGTGGCGCCGCTATAGCGCAGGATATATACCCCAGCCGGCCCGTCCGCTCCTCAGTTCCTTCTTGCCGGCTACTCCGACAGTGGGGAAGGAGGGCGGGTCTGGAATGGATAGGAGCAACACATCTCGAAGAACAATAGTTACTACGGTGAGTAACCGTCTTTTCTTCTTCGAGTGATTGCTCCTATGCATTCCAGTTAGGTGATTCCCAAGCCTTACGTAGGCAGTGGGGTCGGAGTTAGATGTTGCAGAACGCAACCGCTAAGCCAAAGGCAGCATCAGCTCTGGACTCCTGGACCAATGAGGCAAAGGTGTGGACCGAGGACCAGAAAGGTGTACAACACATCCCCCGAAAGGGTATGCGAGCCAGGAAGGCAGCGGAGAAGCGTGAGCCCTGGCGGAATGTGCAGTAAGGTGGCTCTATGGAACATGGGCCAAAACAGAGGAGGTGCGGATGCACAACGTCATTGAAGATGAAATCCTCTAGGAGGAGACAGGTATGCCCTTCGTCCGGTATGCCGGTACGATGAAGGGTTTGGGGGCGTTACGAGAGGGCTCTGTCCGCTAGATATAGATTGCGGACGCCCTACGGATGTCGAAGGACGGCAATCGTTGCTCTCCTTGCAAAGAGAGTGGCTTCGGAAAGAAGACCGGAAGGAAGATATCCTGGTAGATATAAAAGGCCGACACCCCCTTAGGGAGGCAGGTCGGACGTGGTAATAACTGCCCTTGTCCTTGAGGAACACAGTATACCTTGGGCCTATTGTGAGAGTCTGAAGCTCGGAGACTCGTCTGGCCGCAGGAAAGGCTACAGGAAAACTGACTTGCAGGACAGGTATATCAATGAGCATGTTGACATTGGCTCGAATAGGTCAGTCATAAAACCGGTTAGAACCAGATTGAAGAGCCAGGTTTATGGCGGGGCCCCACTGGGGGGGAGGTATAAACGCTCCAAGCCCTGAGGAACCAGATGGAATGGAGCGGGACCTTGGCGGGAGAAACATTGCGCGTTTCGGAGCAGCAGGAGAAACGCTTCCACTTGGCCAGATACTTTAACCGAATGGAAGATTTTCTACCACCCCGGAGAATCCTGTAGAACCGAGGCAGAACAACGTAACTCGGATTGGTTTAGCCACGCAGGAGTCCTGCTGTGAGGTGCAGGGATTACAAGACCGGGTGGTGAAGGTTGCTGTGATCCCGCGTCATGGGGTCTGTGCCAAGAGGATTGCTACCGACAGGTGTAGCAACATGGTGTGCCAGTGCTGCCCAGGTTACACTGGAGCGATCACGATCAGGGGCGCTCTGTCCCTGCGGAGTTTTAGGAGGACCTTGTAAACCAGCGGGGACAGTGGAAAGCGTATGGCAGATGGCTGATCCACGGCCTCAGGAAAATCCTCCAAGACCGAGCCTGGGGAGAGGCCTTGGAACGAGGAGAATTTCTCTCTCTTTCCGTTCTCGCGAGAGCGAGGAGGGTTATGCGGGGAAAGACCCACTCCTGGAAAACGGAATAGATAAAGACGGGAGGAAACTACCACTTGTGAGACAGGAAGGATCTGCTGAGACGATCCGCCAGCTGAATCGCCTGGTACACAAGGCAGACTGCTCTCAGCTCTCGGACATTGATGTGTAAGGCCAGCTCTTGCGCTGACCGAAGGCCGTGAGTGCGAAACTACGCCAGGTGCGCACCCAGCCGAGAGATGGGCTGTCTGTCATGAGGGACCCGAAGGGGTGAATGAAACAGCATCCCTGGATACACCAGGAGGACGCTGACTCCCGGTCGAGGGAGCCTAGGCTGCCCGGGGGGAACGAGACGACTACGAGTATGCCATCTCTGTCCGGGTGGCACACCCAGGTGAGCCACGATCGAAGTGAACAAAGGCGAAGCCTGGCATGTTTGGTTGCAAACGTGCAGACAGCCATGTGACTCAGGAAACCTAGGCAAGTGCGAGCCCAAGTTGGCGGGAAGGTCCATAGACCTTGTACAATTGTTACCCTTGCCTGAAACCAAGGCTGAGGTAAGCAGGCTCTGGCGAGTCTGGAGTCCAGGACGGCCCCAATGAATTCCCTTCCCTGTATGGGAATCAGAGTGGATTTTACTATTGATCATCAGGCCTAGACACAGGAATAGGTTCGTGTCGATGCCCACATGACTGGTAACTTGGGCCCGGTGGTTCTTCGAATGAGCCACTCGTCTAGATACGGAGAACGTGTATCTGACGGTGACGAAGAAAGGCGGCGACTACAGCCATGCACTTTGAATACCCCTGGGCTGTATAGAGGCCAATCGGGAGGGCCGTATACTGGGAATAATGATGGTAGGCCCCAAACCGAGGGTACCTTCTGTGTGGAAGAGAAATGGCGACGTGAAACACGCGCCCTTCATATCGAGGACGGCGTACCAGTCTCCGGGATCCCAGGATGGGATGACGGTCGCCCTGGGTACCATGCAGAACTCATCTGCATCGTGACTTGTTGAGTTCCCGCAGGCCTAGGATAGGTCTGAGACCTCCCTTCGCCTAGGGGATTAGGTTTCGCCCTTAGGTACCTCCTGTGTAGCTCTGATGAAGAGGAGCGTCCGCACCTCTTGCCAGAGGAATCACTCGTGAGAGGGGTCCTTAGGAGGGGCGAGGATGGGTAGGCTTTTGCCCCATTGGTGGTCAGAAGGACCCTAATTTCGGCTCCTTTGGGGTGCGGATTGATGCCCACGACCGTGTGAGCCACGCCCGCTGGCCAAGTCCTGACTTTGTCAAGGCGCAGGGTAAGAGCGGAGGTTGGGGACGGAAACGTCGGCGCTGAATCACCGGCGTGTGCATGCCGAGAGAGAGAGAGCAAAGTGACCCTGCTGTCCTTTAGGGTCTGCAGCCTAGGGCCAGTGTTTTCAGAGAACAGGCCTGTGCCATTGAAGGGCAAGTCCTGTATAGCGTGCCACAGCTGCGAGGGAAGGCTCGACAACTGGAGCCATGAAACGCGCCGTGTGGCAACACCCGAGGCCAGAGTCATGGCAGCGGAGTCAGCTGCGTCCAACGAGGCCTGGAGGGAAGCTCTCTCCAGCTCCGTCCTTTGCTGCAGGAGGGCATCGAACTCTTGACGGGAGTTCCGAAGAACCGACTCTGTAAATTTGCCCACCGCCACCCACAGTAGCGGATAAGCAGGGCTTGCTGGTTCGCTACACGAAGTTGCAGGGCCCCCTCCGGGTACATCTTACGGCCCAGTAAGACCACACGCCCAGCCTCTTTGGATTTAGGGGCTGGTCGCATTTCGATTAGAGGAGGGCCGGAGGGGTATGTTCCTGCCCCCGCCTCATCTGGGGAGGAGGAAGAAGAAAGGCCAGGGACAAGTGGGTCCTGTGTGGGCTCGAGCTCCTGGACGACCTCCTGATCCTGTGGGATCTGGGAGCCCGGTGCCGAACCGGGGGTTGCTCTGTACCGGTCGGACCGGGACGACTAATTGTCACCTCTGGCACCCAGAGCTCCGAGGGAACGGAGCGAGATGGGATCACCGGTACGCCTCTGGCGCGGAAGTACACGCAAGGCGTCCAGAATGACCACTGATAGGTCTCCTGGAAGACTCTGGAGGGCACATCGGAAAACAGAGTGCTACGCATATGAAGTGTCCGCACGGGACGACACTGATGCGTGGCTGGATGGCCCTGGAGGAGCTGAAAGCTCTTGGTAGAGTCTCCGTCTGTAACTGACGTCGCTCGATGCGGCACCGGGGATCGGTACCGGTAGACAGACCGGTACCGAGAACAGGACCTGCCACCGAAGCTGTGCCGGGCGGTCGACCGGGGGTGCGAGGCTCGAAAATCAGGAGTGGCTACGGGCGTCCCGGTGTCTGGGGCGGTGCCGGGAGCTGGATCGGTGCTGAGTGCCCCGGACCGGCGAACGGGATGCTGACCGGTGCCGCGAGTACTACTGGTACCAACAAGGAGAATGGTGCCGAGACTGTGAGCGGCGTCGAGACCTAGATTGGAGACGGGACCGAGAACGTCTGCGGGACCGCGACCCTGAACGGTGCCGCTCTGCGGTGCCGACGTAGGGTGGTCTGATCAAGGCAGGCCTGTCCATCGACTATGTAACCCGCACCGGCGGTGCCGGGGGTTGAGGCAGCGCAGATGCTGTCATTGCAATCAGGTCCCTCGCCGTGGACACTGTCTCCGGCGTGGAGGGAATAGTGAGCTCGACCGTAGCTCGCACCACGGATGCAGCTTCATAGCGAGCTCGACCACGGTCCGTACCAGGGAGTGTTCCAGCACCGGACTCGACGGCTTTTGCCTGGCCAGAGTTAATGGTGCAGGCATTGTCGGTGCCGCGGCAGACATCGGTGCCGGGCGATCCGACGGAGCATAGCGCTCGGCTGCGGAGCAGGCGGCTCGGACGCAGCTTCAGAGCGAGCTCGACCACGGTCCGTACCAGGGAGCTTTCCAGCACCGGACTCGACGGCTCTTGCCTGGCCGGAGTTAATGGTGCGGATATTGACGGTGCCGCGGCAGACATCGGTGCCGGGCGATCCCACTGAACATAGCGCTCGGCTGTGGAGCAGGCGGCTCGGACGCAGCTTCCGGGCGAGCTCGACCACGGTCCGTACCAGGGAGCTTTCCAGCACCGGACTCGACGGCTCTTGCCTGGCCGGAGTTAATGGTGCGGATATTGTCAGTGCCGTGGCAGACATCGGTGCCGGGCGATCCGACGGAGCATAGTGCTCGGCTGCGGAGCAGGCAGCTCGGACGCAGCTTCAGAGCAAGCTCGACCACGGTCCGTACCGGGGAGCTTTCCAGCACCGGACTCGACGGCTCTTGCCTGGCCGGAGTTAAAGGTGCGGATATTGTCGGTGCCTCGGCAGACATCAGTGCTGGGCGATCCGACTGAGCATAGCGCTCAGCTGCAGAGCAGGCATCTCGGACGCGGCTTCAGAGCGAGCTCGACCACGGTCCGTACATGGGAGCTTCCCAGCACCGGACTCGACGGCTCTTGCCTGGCCGGAGTAAATGGTGCGGGTATTGTCGGTGCCGCGGCAGACACCGATGCCGGACAATCCGACCGAGCATAGCGCTCGGCTGCAGAGGCGGCGGCTCGGACATAGCAAGGATATTGTGCCTCTTCATCCTCCAGGAGAGGGATCCATGCCAAGGGTACGTCGGAGCCAGCGACGGTCGTGCCAGGAGGCCTTGGCGGTACCGGCGATCCGGTGCCGAGGGAGCGCGCCTTGAAACTAACTAGCGCTCGGTGCCGAGAGCGGAGGAGCAAGAGCTGCCTCCCTCAGGAGCTGTTTAAAGCCCCGCTCCCCTTTGTTCACGGATTAAAGGCCTCACAAATGCGACCCTTATCTGTGAGGTAAGATCCCTCGAGGCACTTAGGAGAAGATCTCTTGTCGGCAGCGGCTTGTGGCCGGCCGAGCATTAGAAACCCTGTGGACCGGGCATCGGACCCGGCACCGGGTGAAGGGAAGGGGATAAACCCCGAACCCCTGTAAAATAAATACACTATACTATTCTACAAACAAACAGAGTTAACTACAAATATAAACAGAAAGAGAGAAAACTACGAGTAGCTAGGGAAGTGGAGGTCAGCCAAGCTGCGCTCCACTGTTCCAACGGCCGTCACGGGCGGAAAGAAGGAACTGAGGAGCGGACGGGTCGGCTGGGGTATATATCCTGCGCTATAGCGGCGCCACTCCAGGGGGCGCCCAGCCGGCCCGCCGGAGTTGCTAGGGTAAAAATCTTCCGAAGAGCCGTGCACGCACGGCGCGCACACCTAACTGGAATGCATAGGAGCAATCACTCGAAGAAGAACTGCTTCCAACAAAGCCTGCTGGAAAACTTAATTCCCTCCAGCCAACCTTGCTGAAGATTCCTTCCAACAATACCAGTTAGAAACTGAATACTTGTAACCCCCCCTCTTCTCTCAGGTTGCTTTCCTGCTCTAGAAGAAGAGACTAGCTCCCTTCAGCTTAGCCCAGCTGAAAAAAAACTCCTTCTAACCCTGAAAACTGCTTCAAAACTGCCTTTTGGTAGAAATGCCTTGCCTCTGTATGGCTCTCAGATGGTATGCCTTGCCTCTGTATGGCTCTGTATGGTTCGTCACCGCTGCCCACCATGTCATAGGTCTCACCCCCACTTGGAGCTGTTGGGTTCTAATATGGGGACCTGCACTGGTTTCCCTCTAAACTAAAAATCCTAGTTTAGATCTAGTAAAAGCTGCCACCACCCAATAATGTATGTGTATTGGGACACAGTCCTTCCCCAAAATCCTTGGGGATCCCAAGAGCCCCAAATCCATGGAGTGCTTACACCTAGGAGAAATAAACCATTCCCCCCTGCTTCCTCCCTCCTCCCTTTTCCTAGGAGAGATACCGGGATCCACTACAGAGGGATGCTTTCCTCCTCCCCTTTCCCTGAGAATCCACCCAAGGAAAGATTAACCAAGTTCTTAACAGAAAAGATTTATTAAAGAATAAAAAGAAAGTAACTTGTCTCTGTAATCCAAGATGGAACAATACACAGAGTCTAACCTATAAACCTGGAGAGCATTCCCCCTCCCCCTTTCTTTCTCAGTAAAAGCAAAGTAACAGCAAACAGGAATAAAGAATTTCCTTCAGCAAACACACAATTGCAAATGTAGAAATCAAATTATAAGACTAATCCACCTTTCTAATTAATACTCACTATTGAATAGTAGGAACTACTCCAGGAGAACTTGGAGACATGACTGGCCTCTCTTAGATCCAAAAAGAGAACACAGAGCCAACAAGGAACACAGACAAAGGCTTCCCTCCACAGAGATTTTAAATTATCCTGTCCCTTGATTGGTCCTTTGGTTAGGTGTTTCTCAGGTTACTGAGCTTGTTAACCCTTTCCAGGGAAAAGAGACCTTAACCCTGATCTGTTTATTTATGACAGTCCCAGTTTAATGGTTTTATTTTGTTGTGTTGACCTCAATATTCTGAGCATTGGGTATCACTCTGTATCCCCTTGTGAGGCAGCAGAAGCCAATCAGGATCCTTTTAATGGTTGCCAGGTGTGAGCAAGCCACCAGCCTTGGACATCAAGCCCAATGTCACACTAAGCAGGCCAGCAGGAGCTATTCAGATAAGCAGCTTGTACTGTTTCTTCCCCCTAAAAATCACCTGTCTAAGGCAGCTTGGTTCCATTACATCTTGTAGTGAAGGGAGGGAGGACAGTTATTTTAGGGTGCATCTGTGCAGTCTCCCTACGGCTAGAGTTTACGTGATTCCAGCTCTGAAGGAGAGGAAGAATGGCCTTGTAGTTAAAGCACTGATAATCAGATTTAGGTTGTACTCCTGTCTCTACCACAATCTTCCTATTAGTCTGGGAGCATGTGTAATTCCGTGGGCAAGTGAATGATAGGAAGGGAAGGGAGATGTTATTTGATTCATAAAAATCTACAGAATCAAGCAACGGTGTCAGCCCTCTGCGGCGTGGTGGTAATTGAATCTTTGGAAACTACCACCACGGAGGACCTGATAAAATACAACACTCAGTGGTGTCACCAGTTCCCTTCTATGCACTTAGTTCAGATGAAGCCCTAGAGCATGAAAACAGAGCAATGAAAGTCATCGGGGAGTATCACAGCATCCAAATACTCTTTCCCAATTTTTCCTGACAACCCCAGAACACCATCAAATTTCCGAAAGAACATTGAGCATGGCTAGGATGACATCCCCAGAAGTAACCAAGCACCATCTAAACTCATTAGGTACTGTTAAATGCCAAGAAGGGGCAATTTTAAAGCTACAGGATGAGCTTGCTCGCACTGGCAACCCAGTCACATATAAGGGACCAAAGCTCATTAATATGACAAAAGCAGTTTAGTGAAGATGTCAATTGAATGGATACTTTGGGTCATGACTTGTATGAAGCCTTCACAGCCCAAATAATTGTCCTAGGCTCTGTCAATCTATGGGCTCAAATCAAGAACAGATTCAAACTATGTGTGATGTGTCATTCCATATTCTTTATGAAAATATGCTTCTGATATGAATATGACATAACAGATATACTTTATGAAAGATGGCTCATGTGAGATATCATTGGAAAGGTTATGATTTACTGAATGTGATTATCCAATGTGTATGCCTGTATCATTTCTGTATCTGAAATTAGGAATATCGACTATGTTGCTGTATTTCAACTATGCTACTTTGAGTGATGCCCACTGCTAACACTTCAAGTACAACAATGGAAAAGCCAGACAGGGCAGATGGCCCTCAGCGAGGACAATAGTCTGTGAAAAGCTTGGCCTTCCTGTGTGTGCTCCATACTGCCCCTGACTCATGGACACTGTAATCCTACAGAGTCAGGTGGTCTTGTCACCTGACACTAAAACATTACCTGGGACTTCTTGTAACTTTCCACTGTAAGGGAAGTGGGGGTCAAAGTAGGAAATAAAGGACTCGTGCCTTAGGCAAATCCTATTTAAGGGTGGGGAGTGAGGTAATCCTGGTCATCAGTTCTCCCCTACTACCCCACCCAAGGTGACTGCTGGAAACAACTAAGACTGAACAGGGGGAAAGAACTGGGCCCTGGCTGGAAGGGTGGTCTGGCCTGTGAAGAAGATTATTAGAACCATATTTAGGGTGAGAACTCACATGTAACCAGTTCCTTTGGTGTATTAAGCTTAGTTTGCATGCTCTGTTTTATTTTCTTAGTAATCTGCCTTGTTCTGTCTGCTACCTCCTAAACTACTTAAAATACACCTGTAATAGTTAATAAATGTATTTCTGGTTTATAATACAACCCAGTTTATGTGATTTCGAATGGGGGGGGTTTGAGAAATTGTGCATACTGTCTTCCACATTGAGGGAAAAGGACATCTGAGTGCTGGAGCAAGTCCCTTAAACTGAGTCTTCCTAGAGCTGATCTGCAGAAGGGTGTGTGTGTGTGTCAGCAAGACAGGTTAAAGGGGCCCATGCTGGCAGAACAGGTAGACTCAGTGGTATCTCAGCAAATCAGGTGATGTCCCAAGGGGTCCAACCCGTCACACTGTGCTCAAATGGAAAGAAAGTCAGAGTGAAGGTGGCAGGGACTATCACAGAGAAATCCACACACAGGTCACTGCTCATTTCCTGGTCATGTCCAGATCTTGGTGTGATGTTGATCTATGTGATATTTTAAGAAAGTATGAGTCCTCTGTGGTATCATGATTTATGTTCATATGTGATGGAACAATGCATATGTGCCAAGCGAAAAGCAAGATAATGCACATCTTGGTATGGTCTTCCTGAGACAGGACCAACTGACAATGTGATCGATACCTTTTGCCAGAAGGGGCCTTTCAACATAGCAATCACAGATGGTATGGCTGGGGCGCCAGCTCTTGACAAACAAGAAACTGTTAAACACCTGCCAAGATTTGGCTGAACACTTCATTATGAGGCTACAGAGAAAATAATGGATCTGTGATGAAGTCCACCTCGTGTTTGAAATGTATGCAGAGGAAACCATTAAAATATTATCAGAAAGAAGAGACTCCATGATATTGTAGCTGTCCAATACTAAATCATTGACTCCACAAATATCTCCAAAATCTCAATGAAGAAGCGACTGTCTCATAGGCACACAAAGGACAAATTAAATGCATACTTTGTAGGAAAAATGCTCCAGCATGTAAAGAATTGCTCAAAGAATTTCATAGTCACATGGCATAATGAAGCTGCTGTCTCACACTGTTCAGTGGAATTTCTTTGTAGTCACGAGGAGGCTGACAAACTATCTTGCATGCCATAAATGTCACGGGTAGACTATTATACTCAATTTTTTTGTGCTAGATGCAAATGTTCTAGTGCTTTCTGTGAGATGCTACCCAAGACTTCCACCAGATTCTGGTTTTGTGCCTGCTGGGGAACAGAATTACTGTATATCCATCAGAGATGTGTTTCTATCAGTCAGGCCATTAAAAGCCACTCCACTGCCAGGTTTCCATACCCTTTCAAAATGTGACACTACTGGAAGGTTGGCTAGAAAGACCAAGTTTTCTTACTGGAAGGCATTTGATTCAGCCTCCAAGGATTCTCTCCTTACTGGTAAGGAGCTTGGAATGGCTGAGACACTGACTGATGAAGTCATAAATGCACTGGATGCATTCATATGCCAAGTTTACCATCCCAAACTACCCTCTCCTATTGGGCATGGATGGGCCTTGGAAGATGATCACACTAGTTGTGTGTGGGAAAAACCATGTGATCCTGAATCAATCCTTTGAGTGTCCTGTTAAAATCTTGAACTTTCTTTTAAAGAGGTAAGACTTCAGTTGCTTAACAGCCCACACTATGGCATAGCTCTCTTTTTCTATGACAGAGTAATTCTGTTCAGTGGGGGACAGCTTTTTACTTAAGAAGACAATGGGCTGCTTCTTGTCGTCCTCCCCTGCTTGCAGCAATACAGCAACCAAGCCAGCGTCCGATGCATCAGTACATAGGCGACTAGTAACTGCTGTTAGTAAGGGGGCACAATTTAAAGGTTATGGTAGTGCAAATTAGACAATAGAATGGGGACTTGGAGCAAATTAGCAAGGTCTTGCTCAGACGGTGCACAAAAATGTGTCACTGATTTGCTATCTAGCTGGCTTTGAACCCTTCTAAAGTGAATGAGAATGTTATGCCCTTGCGCTGCTATATCCCCATCAAACCAATGAGACAGCTGATCCATCTTTACTTCTGTATTACTTATTTAAAAAGACCAGCCATGGGCTAAAATGTAAGAGACCGTTTTCCTGTAACAATAGCTATCTAAATGGGGATACTAGGCCAAGATACTTATTTCAGTGATCAATTACTCTCGTATATTTCAGAGACTTGAGATTAATTCTCCACTGTGTCCAAATGGAAAGATCCCCTAAGGACCTTAAGCCAGCTGAGAATTGGGTATATCAGAGCCTAACTCTGCCTCCTCCCATTCCCTCACATGCTCTGTCTCCTCCTTGCCTTCAAGAAGCCTTTGCTTTCCCTTATGCCACGCAGTGGGTTCCAGCACAGTAGATGGCAGATGCAGCAGGCAGTAGAACCATCACTGCCACTGGGGAGATTCCTTTGGCTGTTTCAAGTCCACTCTGTGCTGCATAAGCAGAGAGCTGTCGCTTTAGGTCTGTAATATGAGGGATGGATATGGTGTGATCATCTTAGGCCAGGTTTGCCTCCTCTACCACCACTGACTGGCTACTTTCTGTTTTGGTTTTGGGAGCAGAGCAGATCTACTGCGTCTCTCCACCAAACACCAGGTTCTCCTTAGCAGCCCAGCTACTGTGTTGCTCAGTAACTTGAATTATATATTTGACCTTTTTGCTTTATGGCTTAAGCCTTATTTCTCTTTTCATTTTAATTTTTGTTACACTAAAGAGCAGGGAACAAACAATAACTAACTGTATGTTTGCTGAGGATTTCTGGAACAATGTAAACCATAAGATATTTTTGCAGCAGTACAAAAAAAGAATTAAATCTACTAGGCCAATTTTACCCCTGGTGTAATTTCACTGGAGTGAGTGGAATTACAACAGATTAATTATACCCCTGGCTTTCAAAGTGCAACAATATGCCACTTTCAATACCTCACTGCATACAATACAGTATAGCATACCTTCCAATACCCCATTGTACATAATATGCCATACCTTCCAACCCACCACTGTATACAATACAGCATACTTTCTAATACCCCACTCCATATACAGTATTTTCAGAGCTTGTAATTTATAAGCCCCTATTAGGTATCCACATATTGTAATAGAAATAATATTGAAGTATGTATCCATGTAACACTTAGCCACTGCAGGGATGGGTGTGGTGACACTCAGGATCGCTGCATACCTGTTGTGTACTTTGCACCTGATGGGAAAGAGCAGCTAACAACACTTTGTCCTTATCCTTGCTGTGAAAACATTGCCATCAATGCTACTTTCTGTATTTCCAATGTGAGCTAGAAGTGGCGCTCTTGTTACATAGCAAGACCACCAAAATGCTACTATGGGAATAGGGCACATACACTGTAGACCCACATAGTGTGAAAGGAGGCCATCAGCTAAACATACTGTACAGCTCTTCTAGTCTTAGATACAAATCACACTCCCAGCAAAAACAGGAGAGGCTCTCAGAGGAGCCAAGAGTCAGCAACTGCTGCTGTCTCAAGGCTATGAGAGAGGGTGAATAATGAAAACCAAAAGACACATTGCTGGAAAACTCACCCACAGCCCTGCTTACTATACAATAGAGCAATTTCCATCTTTAAAGCCTGTATCTGAGGGAAGCATGGAATGTGGGGATATGACATTGACCCATCCTGTCTAGACCAGAAAATAGGTTGTATTGAAAAATGAGAGAGTTCAAGGTGTTAGCAAACATGTTTTTAAACACTGCCTATTTTCCCAATTTAGACCTGCCCATTCAGAAGAGGGGCAAGGAAACGGCACTGGGCATGTTAGAAAGTCCCATTTCAAACCACTTGAGCATCCAACTAGAGAGCTCAAGCAGTTACACTCCAGCTCAGAGAACTCAGCTGGCCCATGGCCTTGAGCTGCTCTGGTCAATCCCAACAGTAGGGGCCTTAGCAAGGTGAAGTTCACCTGTCTGAAGACACAATGGCGTGAACAGAAAATCCCTGGGACTCGTGCTCCTAACCATAATTAATCCTAAGGGATTCATCATGTGAGGGAGGAAATGCAGGGTATTTTAATTCTGACCTGGGATTCTGGGAAGACAATGAAGTGAGCAAGCAAGCATTCACACCTGGGCTACCACCACATACACAGACTCTAGCCCACCCTTTTCCTACCAGCCAGAAAGGGGCTCAGCGCTGCTCTTTGTTTCAATCTTTAAAATAAACCAGATACCATCCATCCGTGTCACATGGCTGTTTCCCTGCTGCGGCCACTTCTCCCCACTCCCCCAAGATGCCCAGCCCTGGCCTATGCTGCCTCCCCATCCCCCCACCCCATGATCCCCACGATCATCCCTAGTGTCCCCAGTAGCCCCACTTCCTCCCTCCCTGAGCCCTCCCATCCACCATGGGTTTATTTCTCCCCAAACAGCCCCCATCGCTAGCCCCTGGCCCCACTGCCCCCCGCATCCCAGACGCCCTTCCATCCAGGCCACATGTCTCTTTCCTTGCTGTGGCCACCCCCAGACTCCCAGCCCTGGCCTATGCTGCCCTCCTGCCCCCGCCCCGATCCCCCACAATCATCTCCAGGGTCCTTGGCAGCCCCCCCCTCCCTTCTTCTCCCTGCCTCCCCAGGGCCCTCCTATTTTGCCCCTCACTGCAAGAAAGAAGCTCACCAGGGCAGGGCAAGCAGCTGCAGAGCACAGGCAAGGTACTCTCCTCCTGACCTGAGACATGTACCTGAGCAGCTGTAACCCCCCTTCCCAGATGCTGGGGAGGGGCATGTGACCATTCCTGCCCCTCCCTAGCATTGCCCCTGTACATAATTCAAAGTTCTTAATAAAGTTAGGACTGACTAGCACAGGCTTTGCAGACAAGAGTGCCGTTACCTTATCAAAACCTTTCTGGCACACCTCCAACCAATTCACCTTATTAGGTTTGTGCTTTATACACAAGTCTGTGATTGGGGGATACGTGGCTGAACCCCACCACAAACCTTCTATAGTTGTTTGCCAGGCCTATGAAGGATCGGATCTATCTTTTAGTTTGGGGCACAGCCCAATTTACAATGGCTTCCACTTTAAGAGGCTTGCGGGATATTTGCCCCCCTCCAACCCAGTGCCCTAGATAAGGGACTTTGGCTGCTCCTATTTTGCACTTAGAGGACCAGACTCTCTGAGCTCTGACAGCACAACCCCAGGTGTTTGTTATGGTTGTCCCATGTGCTGCTGAACACGGCTGTGTCACCTATGTATGCCCTTGCAAAATTCTGTAAACCATTTAACACTTTGTTGACCAGTCTCTGTAAGGTTACATCAGGACTGACTAAGCCAAAATTTGTAGAGCCCTATGGCAGTTATAAAAGTGGATTTTTGCTGTGCCTCCTCCTCCAGAGGGATCTGCCAGTAACCTCTAGTTAAATCAAAAGTACTGAAGTGCTTGGCTCAGTACATCCAGCATATCATCAATTCTTTTCATGGGGTACACATGTTACAGTAACAGCACTAAGTTTCCTATAGTCCACACAAAAGCTCACAGTGCTATCCTTTTCGGGGACCAGACCACAGGGAATGCCCACGAGCTGTCAGATTCCTTAAGTAGTCCCAGGTCTAACATGCTTTGTACCTCTATACGAATTTGCTCTTGCACCTTGCCAGTGGCCCTGTAAGGGGGAGGTTGTATCCCTTTGATGGGGATTTTATGGGTTAGTGAGTATGTTCTTCCTGGCTTCTTGTAAAATAAAATATCTCACTGTATCCTTGCAGCACAGCTAACACCTCTCCCCGTTCACTGGTGCTAGCTCTCCGCAGATGTTAATGCTTTCCACAGTTGAACCACGTTGGCATTCAGCCATCAAATCAATGAGTGGGTGTGCCTCAGTTTCCCCTTCCACACAACAGATCATGTTTACTACGGTCTCCCTGCTGTGATAAGCTTTGAGAGGGTTCATGTGTACAAGCTGTGGGATAGCATTCTCCTGGGGCTTCCTAACTTGATGTGTCTTCATTTCCCACTTCTATCACTTTGAAGGGCCCCTTCCAGCAGTATTACATTTTGAATTTTTTCATGGGGTTAAGTACTATCACAAAATCTCCTATGTCAAAAGTGTGTTTACAAGTATTTTTGTCATATCATGCCTTTTGTTTGGCCTGTCTTGGAGCTTGGTTTGGACAACTTCCATAGAATCATAGATTAGGGTTGGAAGGACCTCAAGAGATCATCTAGTCCAACCCCCTGCTCAAAGCAGGGCCAATCCCCAAATCCCTCCCTCAAGGATTGAACTCAACCCTGGGTTTAGCAAGCCAATGCTCAAACCACTGAGCTATCCCTCCCCCTCATCAAGTCCTTTAACTCCTTCCTGAACCACACAACATATTCAGATACTGGTTATTCCCTCACCTCATTGCTCCCTTCCCATACATCTTTAATGAGATCAAGAGGTCCCCTTATTTTTCTTCCATATAAAAGATCAAATGGAGAACACGCTGTGGATTCCTGGGGTTACCTTTCTGTAAGCATACAACAGCAATGACAATAACTTGTCCCAGTTTTGGCCCCAGCATGGATTTTCGGGTCCCATTAACCTTTCCACCAACCCATTGCCCTACGGATGATAGGGGGCCGTCTTAAGTTGTTGCACGCCAGATACCTTCCATAGCTCGTTGAATAACTGCACCATGAAATTCACCCCTCGATCAGACTACCTCCTTAGGGAAGCCCACTCTGCTGAATATAGTGAGAAGGGCTCTTGCCACCGTCTCAGCTTCTATATTAGACAGAGCGGCCACCTCAGGATATCTAGTGAAAAAATCCATCAGCACTAAGAAATACTTGTTCCCCCTCTGAGTCGGGCACAGCATAGACCCCACAATGTGCACTGCCACCCTGAGGAATGCCTCCTGTATGACAGGTAAGGGACACAGGGGAGCTTTCTGGGGTCCTATGCGTCTTTTCCTCTCTTGACATGCTACAAAAAACCTGCAATAATCTCTCATGGCAGGAGAAATTCCTCTTTATCCTGTCATAAGTCTTCTGTACCCCCAAGAGTCCAACAAAAAGACCAACATGCGCTACCAGCATCAATTCTCCATGTGGCTGGCTGGGTAAAACCAACTGCTTATAGGGCTGCTCAGGGCCTCTGTTTCTTCCCACAGAAGCCTGCTAGACAGCTTCCCATCCTCTTCCAAAAAAACGTCTCCCCCACTCCTTTCCTCTAGGATACATTTCCTTATGCTCTCTAGAGTGGGGTCTTGCCTTTTGCTTAGCTACGAATTCCTGACACCTAACACTTGGGACAATGTCCTCAGTTACTGACATCACACCCTGTTTCCCTCAAGCTTGTGAGGTAAGTTATGGGTGTTCCCACCTGGGTCCCTCTGGGGCCTTGGACAACAAGGCTTACTTTCCTTGAATTTAGGGCATTTATTCCTCAGGTGTTCTGTGGAATTACTTCTGGGTTTTCCTGTTTTTATGGAGGTAGGGTTCTGGTGGGGCAGGGGCAGGGGGAGAGAGGTGAGTGTCCTGCCTCCTGATCACCCTCCTTCTTCCAAGGGGTAAAGCAGTGACCTTGCTTTCCACCAGGTTTAAACCCCTCCTCCTGTGGTTTATTTGCAATAGATGCTTGAGCTCTCTCAAATTCATCACATAGGGTAGCCAGTTCAACAGTTTTCATCTTTTTATCCCATCAACACTGTTTCACATAATCTCTGCATATGCTCAGGAAATGTTCCTGAGCAACAAGATCACACATTCCTTCAAAGCTTGTAACACCTTTTCCATATAATCTTTCATCTGGTTCACATATACTACATTACTCATCCCAGCACTCCTCTTAAGGCTTTGAAATTTTACTCTATGTTTCAGGTGCGATCTGAAACTCTATTAAACCTATTTCCTTTAATTTACCATAATCTGAAGCATCTCTAATTGGCATTTATATTATTGACTATATCCAGAGCTCTCCAGGACACCTTTGAAACCAAAGTGGGCATCTTTTGGTTCTCAGGAATCTCAAGAAGTGTACACAACCTGTCGAAGGTGATAAAATATTCAGCAATATCCCCATCTCACTGGGGACACAACTGTTCCTATCTGTCGATTTTTGGAGAGGTGGGACTCCCTGGTGTGTGGGGACTGTGGTTTGCTTCCCTATCAAGTGCAGCTGGAGATTTCTCTCTTTTTCCTTCTCCTCCATGGCTACTTTCTGGCCTTGATTTCTTCAGCTTGCAGTTCCATTGCCTTTCAGTGTGCAGCTTCTTGCCTGGCATTCTCTGCTTCCATTTCATTTATCTGTAATGATTTTAATTCTAAAAGTCTTGTGTTCTTTTTCTCTCTCCTGCCTGCAATATGCACAGCTCCAATTTCTTATGAGTTTCACTTTCACTCATTTTCCTGTTTTTCTGTTCCTATGTCTCTTGCTCGAAATAAGCAAACAGAAAATAAACTGGTAAACTCTTTGACTAATCTCTAGCCACCACACTTAAATATGACATAAAATCATCACTAGTGTATGAAGTGCAAATCTCACTCGGAACAACAAGCAGTGCATTTAATCCTGTACAACCATGCCACGGTGACTGGTTCCCCCTGGGTTGCCTCCTGGAACTGGGATACCACTGAACCGTCTGACTCACCAGCCTGGACTTCCTTTCACACTGTACTGCTGTGACAAGCTGCAAAGCCCTCCAGCCTGCACTTTCACCAGCATTCACACATGCAGCTGCAGTTACACACAGGCTCTCGAACCACCAGATTCCAGGCCTAGGACCCGAGAGACGTACCATCCAGCCCTGGTCAAATCTGGCCAGTATATGGGTTTAATACCTAGTCCGCCTCTCCCTCAATGTGAAGAGGACAATGCACACTTGTGGTAACCAAGCAGAGATTTTCCACAAGCACTCCAGTCAAAGCTCACTGGTTTCGATTAAAACAAAACCAAGTTTATTAAACAAAAGTGATTATAAGTGATAGCAAACATTTCAAAGACTACCTAGCAATTGCAAACAAAAAATGCAAACTAAGCTTAATATACTAAATAGATTGGATATGATTAGCAGATTCTCACCCTGAGAAATGATACAAGCAGGCTGCATTTTCTTAAGGGGTAAGCTGCACTTGCTTTACAACTTGGAATCCCCAGGTCTTTCATAAACAAGCTAGAAATCCCTTTAGCCTGGGTCCAGCACTTCCGTAAGTTCAGTCTTATTCCTCAGTTGTTTCCAGGAATCTTCTTGGGTGGGGAGTGAAGAACCCCAGATGTCACTCTCTGCCTTATATAGCTTTAGCATATGGTGGAAACTCTTTGCTTCAAAGCTTGGTTCCCCTACCAGTTTGTGGAAAAATACAGACATCCCAAGATGGAGTCCAGAATCATGTGGCCTGAGGTCACATGTCCTTGTAGAGTCATATCAGCTATTACTGCATTCTCAGGAAGGCTCACCAGGTGGGAGATTAGCTTCTCCTAAGGCCTACTGTTTTCCCTAATGGCTCATTGCCCTGAACAGGTCTTTCCCAACCAGTTATCTAGACTGAAAGCATCTTATCTAGTGGGTGTTACCCAGGTGTAGCTACATTTGAAGTACAGATACATGCTCGGTATTTATAATTTCAGATACAAAAATGATGCATGCATACAAATAAGAATCATAGTCGTAAATCATAACTTTTTCAATGACAGCTTACATGACCTATCGTGCACGCAATGAATCATAATTATGCCATAATCATATATCACTGAAGAATATGGGGTGCAGTATCACAGTAGGTTTCTGAGCTAGAGGGACAGATGTTGGTGATTTGTATTTACAATCCACTTGGCAATATAGACAATTTCACAAAACATTCCTGGAGAAGGAAAATCATGCTCCAGATTTAAGAATGGTTTCATGTAATTGTAAAATCTGCCCACCAAAACTGCTGTAACATCTTCAAAAGTTCCTGAAGTCACTGACCTAAAAAATAGGATGGAATGTGCCACACAGGGTACAAAAACAAATTTCAGTTCCGATCAACTAGAATGCTCCTACATATAGTTTAAAATGTAAATGTGCCCTGCTCATACCATCTATCTTAGGCTAAAATACTGGCAGAACTACACTGGTATACCTAGTTAGTACAGAGCAACTGTGCTGCCCGTTTCAGGATTGGAGTATAAACTGAATGGTACAGTAGCCCAATGAAAAAGAAATACATGTGGTAACAGTCACTAGGTAGGACTGAGCAGAGACATGCCATATGTACGTGTTGCAAGGGCTCACATGTGCCCTTACCTGAGGGTAAGGAGGACACACTGTGGAACTTTTTGAACAACGACAGTATATCACATCACTGTGTAGTTCAAGTGTGCAGAAATTCAAACTAGGACAAATATATATAAACATAACTTACATTTCTAAAGCACCTTTCATTGTGCAGGATCCCAAAAGGATCAATCCCTGGAAAAATCATGGAGCAGGTCCTCAATCAGTTCTGAAGCACTTAGAGGAGAGGAAAGTGATCAGGAACAGTTAGCATGGATTCACCAAGGGCAAGTCATGCCTGACTAATCTAACTGCCTTCTATGACGAGATAACTGGCTCTGTGGATGAGGGGAAAGCAGTAGGTGTGGTGGGAGGGACAGCTCAGTAGTTTGAGCATTGGCCTACTAAACCCAGAGTTGTGAGTTCAATCCTTGAGGGGGCCACTTAGGGATCTGGGGCAAAATCAGTACTTGGTCCTACTAGTGAAGGCAGGGGTCTGGACTCAATGACCTTTCGGGGTCCCTTCCAGCTCTGTGAGATAGGTGTCTCTCTCTCTCTCTCTCTCTCTATATATATATATATAAATTCCTTGACTTTAGCAAAGCTTTTGATATGGTCTCCCACAGTATTCTTGCCAGCAAGTTAAAGAAGTATGGGCTGGATGAATGGACTATAAAGTAGCTAGAAAGCTGGCTAGATCATCCGGCTCAATGAGTAGTGATTAATGGCTCCATGTCTAGTTGGCAGCTGATATCAAGCAGAGTGCCCCAAGGGTCGGTCCTGGGGACGGTTTTGTTCAGTATCTTCATTAATGATCTGGAGGATGGCATGGATTGCACCCTCAGCAAGTTTGCAGATGACACTAAACTGGGAGGAGTGGTAGATATGCTGTAGGGATAGGATACAGAAGGACCTAGACAAATTAGAGAATTGGGCCAAAAGAAATATGATGAGGTTCAACACGGACAAGTGGAGAGTCCTGCACTTAGGACGGAAGAATCCCATGCAATGCTAGACTAGGGACCGAGTGGCTAGGCAGAAGTTCTGCAGAAAAGGACCTAGGGGTTTCAGTGGATGAGAAGCTGGATACGAGTCAACAATGTGCCCTTGTTGCCAAGAAGGCTAATGGCATTTTGAGCTGTATAAGTAGGGGCATTGCCAGCAGATCGAGGGATGTGATCATTCCCCTCTATTCGGCATTGGTGAGGCCTCATCTGGAGTACTGTGTCCAGTTTTGGGTCCCACACTACAAAGAAGATGTGGAAAAATTGGAGAGTCCAGCAGAGGGCAACAAAAATGATTAGGGGGCTGGAGCACATGACTTATGAGGAGAGGCTGAGGGAACTGGGATTATTTAGTCTGCAGAAAAGAAAAATGCTGGGGGGGGATTTGATAGCTGCTTTCAACTACCTGAAAGGGGGTTCCAAAGAGGATGGATCTAGACTGTTCTCAGTGGTACCAGATGACAGAACAAGGAGTAATGGTCTCAAGTTGCAGTGGGGGAGGTTTAGGTTGGATATTAGGAAAAACTTTTTCACTAGGAGGGTGGTGAAGCACTGGAATGGGTTACCTAGGGAGGGGTGGAATCTCCTTCCTTAGAGGTTTTTAAGTTCAGGCTTGACAAAGCCCTGGCTGGGATAATTTAGTTGGGAATTGGTCCTGCTTTGAGCAGGGGGTTGGACTAGATGACCTCCTGAGGTCCCTTTCAACCCTGATATTCTATGATCCCCTTATAAGGAATCACTCACTCTCAACTGAAACACAACTGCCTCTGGGGTGGAACATGGATCACATTCTGTGTCAGTAACACAATGTTCATTTTTAGGAGGAGAAAGTAAAGACTAACTTTTCTAAGTTGAAGCTGCTAAAGGTATGCATTGGTAACAGCCAGGACAATATGATTTTAAGAGCTTCTGTCTCTTCATGATCTTGGAGTAGCCATGGTCTGTTTTAGGTCTCATCAGAAAGACAGAACTTTCAGTAGTAGAGTTGTGTGTTTAAAACATTTTCCTCCAAATGAGAAAGTTCTGTACTGTTTCTTCTCATACAATTGACCTAACCAAAGAACATACACAAATAATTAGCCACATTCACCTTGAGACACCAAGGTGCTCAATGTTAACTTACCGGACAATGCAGTTTACTTTTTAATTTTTTTTATTTTATTTATTTATTTTTACAATTAAGGATGTACAGCCTACATCCCACAAGAAAAAGCAGAAAAAGTCCTTATGGAAAAAAACTCAAATATACTGAACACATACCAAATGGTACAGAGATGGGACTGGCTTTGATTTCAAAATTTCAATAAAAATAAAAAAAAGATGTAATGCAACAGCTGTTCAATTCCCCAGTCTAAATAGGCACTGTAAAAAACGACATTTCAGCTTTCTCTGGCACATATTCCAGTCTAAATGCTCTTACTGTAACCAACTCCTAGGTTCCCATACAATCACTGGGAAACAACCTTAGATAAAAGTTTAGTACCCACCCGCCCTCTTAAAAAAGCCTTCAATGCTGCTGTTTGGACTGGACCAGAATTAGAGAATTTTATAAAGGTTTGAGAGCACCCAAGGCAAGTAGTGCAATATAATTTGTCACTATTTAACTTGCTTTGGAAAGGAGAGTAAAACAGTGAGATCTGCACCTTGGTACATAAAACTGTCATCCTGGATAAAGAGAAATCGTTCAGAGAAGTTTTACAGCTTGGTCAAAGTCAAGGACACAGCTTTAGGCATCAATTGAAGGGGTTCAATTCAGACTTAGTTATAACCACTTTTATATACTGTACATCTACCCTAGTTGGATCAGTGTCTGGAACTGCCCACTGGTGTCCCTTTGAACAACTGTAAACTAAACCATAGTATGCAACTCCATAGGAAGCTAGAGGATCCGGTGACTGTACAGCAGTTATATTTCCCCTGCTTCACGCTCCTCTGAGCTCCTCCGGTCTTCTGATCGGCCATTAGCACTTTCATATGAACGTTTCCTGTCTTTGTTATCTCGGGGTGACCTCTCTCTTGAGCTCCTGTCTTTGTCACGTGATGTTCTGTCATGATCTCTTGACCGTTCTTTGTCTCTGGAAGATCTTTCTTTTGAGGATCTGAAAAGTGCAATACATTTAAGAACCCAAATTAGTCATGAATCTGTTGCTGCCACAAAGAACATGTTTTGTTAAAATTTTGTATTTATCTTTCGCAGACATACCCAGTTTGGTTCCATATAGACAAATACATGAGAAGCCATCAGGAGACAGACCCCCATATCCAATTTCAAAACAGACTAGCAGAGGCAGCATTTCTGAAGTACACTTATTATGGAGCTAAGCTTAAGGTTAGAACTTGTTTTTCATTAATCCTTTTGACCCCTTCCCCTGAAACTTTCACCAATAAAAGTTTCTGCCTGAATTTTCTCATGTGTGGTCTTTAGTCCAAGGAGATTTTTCTGGCACACTTTGAGGTTGATAACACAGAGCAATTTTAAAGTGAGTTTGAGATATGAAAGGTTTTTCTTTTCTTTTTATAAACAGAAAGCAAACTACTGAAGTCTTCTAGTTTTTGGAGTGCCATCCCTCAACAGCAGCTTCGTTTACAGACTCCAGAGTTGTTTTGTTCATTGACCCTCTCATGAAAACTAGCATTTTTGAGTAATTTTAGGAAAGTTGCATGCTTTATTTTATTTTTAGATGCTTAACTATGATTATTTGAACTTCCAAGAACTCTGCCAGGCAGCCACAGGAATTTTCTACTGCAGATTTGTGGTATAGCTTTAATCAAGTAAAAATGTGTCTCATATTCCCAGCCCTGCATAAGGGGTTAATTCTTACTCCCCTTGGTAAAACACTTTGACTCTATAGATGAAAAGGCTCTTTGTAAGTAATAGTACCACTGAAGCTTTCCAATGTTATAAAAAACTAAATGATGGAAAGGGAAATTATTACAGTGGTCAAGAAATTCTGTGTACTTAAAACTTGTATAGAAGATTGCCCTGTCTCCACTAATGGAATGGTGTTGAGTTTGTATTAGTGTCTCATTATCTTAACTCTTCAAAGGACAAGACTGTAAGAAAGAAGATCTATAATCTGTTCTCAAGTTTTGATACAGACTTCCTTTCTGAGCTTGGACAAGTCACAACCTCAGTTCCTCCACTTGTAAAATGGAGATTACTCTACAGGAGTTTTTCAAAGCTTAAATATTTAAAAGACATCTCGAGGTCCTCAGATGGAGGGTCATATAGAAGTACCTAGTATCAATCACACAGAGTAACTCAAATTACAGACCAAAGAATTAAGAAAAGATAAGACTTGTTACAACTTGGCTCAGTCTGTTGTGAGTGGGTCCAATCACCACATCCCACTGCAGTTCCAAATCAACTGGGTCTGGGTAGAATCTAGTCACTGTTTCTAGCTCTGGGACTATGGATACACATTCAGGTTCAGACCTCTCTGACACACTACCTTGTGACTTACAGTGCCACCACCCAGAGGCCCTACACCCCAAAGTCAGTGTGAGTGCTACTGTGCACCTCACCCCCCAAGTTGCTCCCCAGAGGTCCACCAAGCCAGTGGGCACTCAGCTTCTAGTTCAACCCCTCTGGGGAGAAATCTTGCAGGAAAGCATGGAAATGAAGGTTACTTATCTGTAGCTGGACCAGATGAGCCTCTGCATAGTCACACTATGGGAATCATGGCACCTGTGCTGTGAGCTGTCAGTACCTTCTGGAAAGCAGTGCCTGTTGAGGCCATTCACTCCTCTCTCCTCCACTCACCCTGGAGAGTTTTGAGGGTAGAAAGGGAAAGTGGCCCTAACTGCTCTCCAGTTCTTTCCACTACTTTGGGAATTCTAGCCTGAGCCATTCCAGAAGTGAGTAGGGGGAGGGAGGGAGGGAGAGAGAGAGAGAGAATGAATATGCAGAGACTCATCTAGAAGAATTCTGGTTACAGGTAAATAACCTTCATTTCTTCTGAGTGGCATCTATACATTCCCGCTTGTGGGAGTTTAGTAAGCAGTTCAACCTGCAAGAAGGTAGGCTGAGGAGTTCTAGGTAAACAAGGTCAACAGAACACTTAAAACAAGCATTAGTTCTGCACAGAGTGAACAGAAGTAACCAAACTTCTCGCTTTCTCAAAAAAACTAAAACCAAAACAAAAAACCCCTTTGGTTACTAACCTTTCTGTAACTCTTGTTCTTAGAGATGTGTTGCACATGTCCATTGCAATTTAGGTATGTGCACACCCTGAGCACAGTTGCTGGAATTTTTTCCCCTAGTGGTATCCATCAAGTTCGTTCCAAGCACCCTCTGGTGTTGGGCACTCATAGCATTGGTATAAAGGGCCCTGACAATTCTGCTCCCCTTAAGTTTCTTCTTACCAACTGACTCTGATGAGAGAAGACTGACAGTGGGTTTTGGAATGGACATGTGCAACACCTCTTGGAGAACAACAATTACAGAAAGGTTAACAACATTTTTTTTCCTTCAAGTGCTTGCACATGTCTATTCCAGTTTAGGTGACTCAAGTAGTTGTACAGGAGATGGGCTTGTAGTTCAAGGACAGGCTGACTGCAAGACTGCACGCCCGAAGTTGGTGTCATCTCTAGCTAGTCAGGTGATGACATTTGATGAAGACCGGTGTGGCAGCTGACAGGTTGAATGGAAGAAGTGCAAACTGGTAATGAACTTGGTTCATGACAAATCTTAGGAACCTTCTGTGGCCTGGGAAGATTCATATGTGGAAGTATGCATCCATTAGATGGAGGACAGCATACCACTCCCAGTGAGTAAACGATGGAAACCAAGAAGAGCATGTGAAATTTAAGTTCTTAAGGTAGTGGTTGAGATGATGCAGATCTAGTATTGGCCTGACACCACCCTTGGCTCCCAGGATTAGGAAGTAACAAGAATACAACCCCTTTCCTCTTAAGTGGAATGGAATCTCTTTCACAGCTCCCACCTGAAGGAGGAACTGAACTTCTTGTTCTAAGAGTTGCTCGTGAGAAGGGTCCCTGAAGATGGATGGGAGGGTGGGGGTGGGAAGGTGGGGTAGAAAAAAATTGGATGGTATATCCCATTTCTACTGTGCTTAGAAACCAACAATCTGAGGTAAGGTGGGTCCAGGCACTGAGGAAGCAAGAGAGTCAGTTGGAAAACAAGGAGAAAATTGCCTAAGCAATGAGGAATTCCTGCAACCATCACAGGCAGTAAGAAGGAATGGAGTGGGAGTGGGGTCAGTAGGACCCTTCACACCAACGATATGAGGAGAGCCCTGTAAATCTGCTGATATCCACTTTATATCTACATCTGCGGATGTGGATATCCGCAGATCATTTTTGCAGATAGTGGATGGATGTGGATACTAATTTTATATTCACGCAGGGCTCTAGCTATGAGCGTGCAACACCACAGGGTGCTAGAGCTGACCCAAGAGATGCCAGTAGGGGGAAAAATTCTGGCAACTGTGGTCAGGGCATGCACACACCTAAACTGGAATGGACATGTGTAAGCACTCAAATAAGTCACCTTAATGAGGGAAAAATTTTGCTAAAACCCCCAAAATATAACAAAACCACATATATAGATACAGTAACAGTCATGCAACATGATGTGATGATGACAGTGTGAAGGTATGCCATGGATATTGCCTTTGTCCTGGATGAGGGCTAACAGTTCCAGGAGACTGAAGCCCTGTCAGGTGATAATTTGAAACAGTGCATTTTACATGGACAATCTTTGGACCATGAGGGCCTAACTCCTCTTGTATCAGCTCCATCTCTCCAAGGGCTTGAAGATCTTCTAGATAAGCTTTGGCCCAATATAAATAATGGCAAAGTTTTCTGAATATACAAAGTATGATACCAAAAGGTAATTGACTTTGTTTGCAGCAAGAGACATTTAGATTAGATATTAGGAAAAGCTTTCTAACTATAATGTTAGTAAAGCACTGGGACAGATTATCTAGGAGCTTGTGAAATCCAAATAATTGAGGGTTTTAAGAACTGGTTAGACAAACATCTGTCAGGGATGTTGCAGGTATATTTAATCCTTCCTCAGCAGGCGGGGTGGACATCCTACATTTCTATAATTCCTCATTGAATGTAAATGAGGCTTAGGGACATATAGACATGTAAGTAGTCAGAATAAGATGGAAAGCCCAGGCATCTCAATTAGGATAGACATGAGGGCAGGACCACCTGTTCTGTAAGAATGAAACTTAAAGGTGATAGTACAGATAGACATTAGGCTTGGATCTCAGAAACTATCAAGAATAGTATCTTCATAGAGATACAGTCCAGAGAACATCTGACTAATGTTTAAATGGAAACCTCTGAGCTTTATGAGAATAAAAGTTACAATCCTACAGGTCATGCTAGACGGGAACACCCTAGGGTGAGACAAATGAACTTATTCTTCTGCTGCATTAGCAGTACATCCTAAGCATTACAATGGAGAATTTAGTCTACTTTAATGCAGCTCTTAACAGCAAAATAACTACCCCAAGCAGCTCTAGAGGTACACAGAGCAACCCTATCACAGAGAAAGTTACTACTAAGCGAAAAAGGCTGTCAATGTGCATCAGATGTTGGAACAGATATGACAACCAAATGTCCTTGGGCAGGAGTTGTTTCTTAAAACAAAAACAAAACAAAAAAACTCCAAATGCAATAGTCTAAAACAACAGTCAAGGAAGCCTTATCACGTTCACCAATTTAGGAACTGTTCAGATGGGGAATTGAAAGAGATTCATAGCGTAAAGGCTCCTGTTTTTCAACAGAGACTTTCAGACATCAGCATAAACACTCAATCAAGAGACACAACAATATCGAGTCAAGCTGTCAACCAGAGAAACTTCAAATCTGTATGGAGACAGGAGACCCAGTTGTTTGGAAAACTGAACTTGACGGATATACCACCATAACCAAAATACTGAGCGACAGACTTGCCAATCTGTAACCACGAATACCGATAGCAACTTTATACCAACCTAACATCAAAATCCCTTCTGGTTCAATAAATCAGGGGCAACATGCAAAGAATTTCCTGTTCTAAGTGCAGGAAAGGAGTGCTACATTAGGACATGCTTCTCTCTGGTTCAGAACCATAGGCAGGCATGTTTTATCCTTGTTTGGAAAGGACTTTAGTAGTATTTAACCCATTTGTAGAACAAGATAATATAAGATGGAGACCTTAGGCAGAGTACTTGTACAACTGAATGAAAAACTCTTTTCAAAGAATCAGTCAATACATCTTCTTTTCCTGGTAGATGAGACATAGGACCAATCCAATGAAGTTATTGGACTTTGGAACAGGAAATTTCCCTGGCAGAACTGTTTAGAGCGAATTCCTCTTCAGTGGTGTGTGAGATACATTAATGTAATGCTGTCCATCGTAATTTAGACAGATTTGCATTTGATCGCAGGGAGAAAAGCCTGGCCGGTCAGGGCAATCTTTCACTCAGCTGCCGTATCTTTACATGGAGCTACATCTTCCACCAAGATCACAAACTTGGGAGTGGATGGAGATGAAGGTGAAGCTTCCTTTCCACCCTCTAGGATTATTACTGCACACAGCCAGAAGATAAAGAATTCCCTGAAGAGCATGCTCTTTCCCCCATCTTATGAAATCTTGCAACTGGAAGATACTGAGGTGTTCCTAAAAAAGGTTGTAGAATCCTAAAGAGTTCTGCTGAAGTCTCAGACATAACCTGGTATTAAAACTATCAAGTAACTGCATAGATAAGGAACCTGTCAACTGCAGACAAGCTTACAAGTCTGGAATATATTACGGCTTTAGTGACCACAAATCTTCTAAATGAGTATGAAAGTTATGCAAACTACTAGGGAAGAACCATCTAGACACATGGAGGGTCAAGTCTATATAGAGACAAACACCCAAACATTCAAGGAGAAGAGTCATGATAGCCAGGCAACACTTGTTGCCGTAGAAATGGCAATCGGAAAGGTACAGCTTTACTGATAGAGGTCTTCTTTGACTCCAATAAGAAATATGTATAAAGAAATAAATATGCAACAATTGCATAGAAAGGGGGGGTAGAGTCTGGAACATTTCTGGAAATGATAAAGAGCTCTTTCTCTGGAACTCAGAAGTATGTCCCCCTCTCAGGATATTAGTACAACCAGCCAGCAGTCTGCTGCATGCCATGTAGTCCTGTTGTCCACACTGTATGATAGGTGGCAAATCTCATTCACACTGTGGCCAGGAAATAAACCTTATGCCGTCTTTAAGTGTAGGCAATGGATGTTCCAACCCTTACGTTCAATTGTCCTTCCAAATTGGAAAGAACAGAAGCCAGGTTTACTGAGACCTGAAATGTGGGTCAACTGCTCCATTGGACCAGAGTACTCTATTAGAGCCAAGGAAGGCTTAGTAAAGCTAAGTATTGGTGCCTATCTGTGTTTCTACTACTCATGGGGGGGGGGGAGGAGTAATGTCACTGGTAGCCAATCCCAGACACTGTACTCCTTCCTCATTTAGAGCCAGAAGCTCGGTATACAGAGCCCAATATTATTCTAATAAAATTTCCTCTTGCAAGAGGTCATGTTGATTGATCCATGTGTCTATTTATGTCTGATCTAGAACAGTGGTTCTCAACCAGGGGTACATGTACCCCCGGGGATATGCAGAGGTCTTCCAAAGAGTACATCAACTCATCTAGATATTTGCCTAGTTTTACAACAGGCTATATAAAAAAGCACTAGCAAAATCAGTACAAACTAAAATTTCATATAATGACTTGTTTATACCTCTCTATACACTATACACTGAAATGTAAGTACAATATTTATATTCCATGGTAAAAAAGAGAAAGTAAGCAATTTTTCAGTAATAGCATATTGTGACATTTGTATTTTTATGTCTGATTTTGTAAGCAAGTAATTTTCAAATGAGGTGAAAATTGGGGGCAAACAAACAAATCAGATCCCTGAAAGGGTACAGTAGTCTGGAAAGGTTGAGAGCCACTGATCTAGGAGATATCAGAGTAGGCCTCAAAGCCCGTCATAGACATATCTAAATCTAAATAGGTCCTACAGTACTGTATCTTCTCTGCAGAACCTTGGCAACATGCTTTTTAATTCCCTGTGTGGGAAGGACTTCAGTATCTTTTTTGCCTTTGCATTTGAGAGCTACAAAGAGGGTCGGAAGCCAAAAGGCAATCCTTTCTGGATCAGATTCCTCTGACACTGTAACCTGTCTCTCCTACAAAGGCTGCACTGCAGAGAAATCTTTGGATCCTTGAAATATCTCAGAATCAATAGAACTTTAGTGGGTATAGACCTCACATCTGAAGGGAGTCTCTCATCCAGATCTCAGTTCTCAGCCTTTCAGATCTCAGCATCTGTATCTTGCAAACCTGGCTCTGGGCCGCTGAATTTGATGGAGCATCGGAAAGAGAAACACCCTCTCCTTGGGAAACAGCCATGCAGAGCACTGAGTGTGTGCATCTGAAAATGGCTGAACAGGAAGCACAATGTTAAAACACTATCCCTGTAACAGAGACCCACCATCCTAGATCTGATCAGAATCTTATTCTTCCCCTTTTCCAGTGTTGTGAGGGCTTCCACACTGAATTTGTTTCCTCAAGCCACTATATTGGGTATAGAATCAATAAGGCAAGTAGTTCTGCAAAGATCATGGTGTTGGAATTTCAGTACCATGGTCTTAGTGGTGCAGAACCACTAGACAAATGACACTCAATAGTCAAAGATGTCAGATTCTCATGCTGGCTACATCCCAGGCAATTTGATCTTGGGACCCATGCTTGGCAGTTATTCATATCTGGCTGTTGAATCTGGATCCATGTTGCTACTCAGGATCCACGTTGGTTCTGGCTCTGGATACGTACTTGCCAGGCACTCATCTATGCTTAGCTGTAAAATTTGGATTTTTTTTCCTTTTGTAGCCTGGACCCATGCTTTGCTGCAGCCCCAGATCTTGGATTTTGCAGGTCCAGATCCTGGCTCTGCTGATCATGATCCTTTGGAAACCGGATCCAGTGGCCAGAGAGCCCCTTTAGGCACATTAGGTCTCTTAGGTCAACCTAGACAGACCCTAGAACCAGATGGCCAAGCTGATGCTAGGACTTACAAATGGCCAGACTTAGTTGACTGAGCCTGAGGAGCCTCCCCGTCAGCTGGGTGGCATGGAATGGCCCAACCCTCTCCTGCCAGTCCAGACAAAGCCAGTGTCAAACAAGCATCTGCTCTCCTCTTTTAAAAGAAAAATCTCACAACCTAACTATAAACAAAATTTGCCCCAAAGTTTACCAAAGAGGCGGGGGGCAGGAGCAGATGAGGAAAGCATCAAGGACACTGTGTTCAATATGGGTTCTCTGCCCCTGCGGCGGTTAAAATGAATTGGAGGGCGGTTAGGACCACTCCCTGTTTCCTACCCTCAGAACCCTCCATGACAAGAAGGGGAGGAAGGAACAAGTGGCCCCAAAGGATGCATCTTTCCAGAAAGCTCTGGAAGCTCATGGTGTACGTGCCTTGATCCCCACGAATAGGAATAAACAAAGACCTAATGAAGAACAACACAGGCTAAGAGGATTTTCTTAACCATAGTGACTTTACTCGTACAGCACTTGAGAGTGAGAGATCTTTGAAAACGACAAAGTCTTCAGATTCAACTTCCCCATGTCTGATCTCTCCCCTTTTGTGAGTCTAAGTAACATCTAAAGTACTGCCTTTCTTATCCATCTACACAGCTCAAACTCCCATCCAAGCTCTCATCTTGTGTCCCAATTATTGCAACATCATTTTCTCTACTCTTGACAATACAGTTTTGCCTTGATTATCTATTCTGAATACTGCTGCAAAGATCATTTTCCTAGCCAGTTGCTTTCACAACATTCTTTGCAACCCTCTACTGGCTCCCCTTTCTCTACCACAACATGCATAAGTTGTTTGTCTTCACTTTTAAGGATGGTCTATTCCCACCTACCTAACATCTCATTAGAGAATGAGATGCTGATCCTCACCTACAAGTGGCCCAAGATGCCAGCCTCCATCGCCCACTTGTTAAATTTTCTAATAGGCATCTTTGTGCTTTCACCCACATTTGGGAGAAGCTCCCCATAGACTTCCTCAAAATCAACTCATTATCTTCCTTCAAAACCCTCCTCAAAGCACTGCTTTGCCATGATGCCTACAAAAAAAAATTAACAATGGTTTGGCTGCTCATGTGCTGAGACCACTGCTTATCAAGCTGACAGATACTGTCTCACTGCTTCCTTGTGCTCGTCTTTCTGTATCCATCTGTTGTCTCCTGTCATATACCAGATTGTAAGCTCTTGAGGCAGAAGCTGGGTTTTTTTGTTCTGTGTTTGGACAATGCCTAGCACATTGGGGTCCTAGTCCACAACCAGGGCTCCGAGGTGGTACAGTAATACAAACAATCACAACAGATGGTTCTCAACAATAGTCCTTCAATGAGCTATCAAATACCTTTGCAAGGCAGGGAAGCTATCTGGAATGCAGTACAATAGGTTGTCTTCAGGAACATTCAGGCTTATTTTCACTCACAGTACAGCACAGTGTTCACAATTTGACAAATATATTGCACTTTGTCACAGCAGTTTCCCCCCACCAAAACAAACAAAAAGGTAACCCGTTTCTATATCAGTGCTCATGCTAAAACAATGACTGAAATCTGGAAATGCCCCACAAGGCGTTTAAAATTACTACGGGTATGTCTACACTACCCGCCGGATCGGCAGGCAGCGATCAATCCAGCGGGGGTCGATTTATCGCATCTAGTCTAGACGCGATAAATCGTCCCCCAAGTGCTCTCCCATCGACTCCTATACTCCACCGCCATGAGAGGCGCAGGTGGAGGCGATGGGGGAGCAGCAGCAGTCAACTCACCGTGGTGAAGACACCATGGTAAGTCGATCTAAGTACATCGACTTCAGCTACGTTATTCATGTAGCTGAAGTTGCGTAACTTAGATCGATCTCCCCAGTGTAGACCAGGCCTAAGTGTTCTTGGTAAACAATTACATTTCTACTCTAAATTTCTGGAAACAGTTACAACTGTTTTCTAATCAGCGTATCAGGGACGGGAAACTGCTTCTCTCAGAAGGCCAACATTTACCTTTTTTTGCGTTCTCTGCTCCTGTCCCTGGAACTATGTCTGCTTCTCTGATGGCTGCGGCTCCTGCTGCGGCTGTTGGAGCGAGACCTGTGACGGTGGCGTTTCTCACGGGATTTGGAGCGAGTTCTTCTCTTTCGTTCCCGGGAGGCAGAGCGAGACCGATGTCTGCGGCGATCTCGAGACCTAGATCTGGAAACAAAGGATTTATGGTGAATGAGGCAGTCAGCTGCTCTACCAATATGCCAATATTTAGTGCTTTGTACATGGTAGTGAGTCTGTACAGAGATCAGTTTCCAATTATCACTGCTATTATATATTTCTCAGAGACCAGCATGAAGGAGGAAAGTGATGGGGGAATCCTCCAAATTCCCCTGTGACCAACCAAATTTAGAGCAGATGAAGGGAAGACTCTGCATGTTTGGTGCTTTGCCACTACCCTTCAAAGAAATCCAACTGCTTATTTGATAGAGTCTATTTAACAAACACAAAGTTCAAAATGTTGATGTTATGAAAGATGTAGTGACAATGAGCCTCTGGCAGGTGCTTTATGAAGCCTTCTATTTAAGACCTGATATGCACCAGATACCACTGAAGTTTTAAAACAAGAGCTATATTCTTGTTTAGGGCCATTAACATAAGATTATATTTGCAGGCTCTCAAACCTCTGAAGGTTTATTATTACAAATAATTTCCTATTGAAAGGCTAGCAATGCAAACGAGTGGCTTCCAACTGAAGCTTAAGAGGCAACGTGCATTGCCTAAGTACTGACACCTCTGGATGGGTCACCTGTGGCGCCTGAACCTGGGACCTCAGGGTCTAAAAGCACAAGTGTCCATTGCTTAAGCTAAAGGATCTGGGCCATTAGCTTGCAAGCAGTCACAGACTCAAGCCTTTTGACATATTCTTATTACCACCAGAGGACAAAAAAAACATTGTGTTGGCCATGGGCGAACACATGTGCATAAGCAGTCCAGCACCATAGTGATCAGTGCAGTATAAATCTGTTGAGAATGGCCATCATCTATGATGCTTTGGTACTAAACAAGGACGCTGCAGTCTAGCAATGCTTGACAATGAAATTTATAAAGGTTCTTCTAGCTTTTAAAAGCTTGGCTTCACTACTAGTGTCCCTTTCCTACAGATTACATACCTTCTGGGATTCTTGCTATGGGATCTGGACCTGAAACAAATGGAAAATGGCGATCAGCTTGTGTTATACAAACAAATATTCACAATTAGAAAATGCAGAATATTACAATGAGAACAAGCTAAAGTAATTGATTACTTACCACAGGGGTCAGCAACCTTCGGCACGCAGCCCATCAGGGTAATCTGCTGGCAGGCCACAAGCCATTTTGTTTACATAGACCGTCCGCAGGCACGACCCCCCCGCAGCTCCTAGTGACCATGGTTCATCCTTCCTGGCCAATGGGAGCTGCAGGAAGTGGTGGCCAGCACGTCCCTGCAGCCTGCCGCTTCCACTGGCCAGGAATGGCAAACCGTGGCCATTGGGAGCTGCGGAGGCCCGTGCCTGCAGATGGTCAACAAACAAAATATCTCACAGCCCGCCAGCAGATTACCCTGATGGGCTGTGTGCCGAAGGTTGCCGACCTGACTTACCATTACATTTCTTATTCTATGAAACAGTTAAGATAAAGGCCCCAATAAAATGTGAGTTACAGTCTCTTTAGCGAAAGATTTCCCAATGCTACATTGATCTGACTGTTTAAATGCTTCTTCTCTCTTTTCTTCCTGGGTATAGCATGCCACAAAAATTCCCTATTTTATTTAAACTCTCTTGTTTTTTTTATGAAGACCTTAGAAAGTTAAGGAAAATACTGACCCTCTGTTCTTCTGATGCACAGAACACCTGATTTTATGGGGGATTTCACAGCTGAGATGTGAGCTCATCAACATTGCTGTAGAAAGTCACTGTGGACTTTTTAAGTCCACAACAAAATGCATGCAAACAGCAGTTTAAACAAGTCTGCGTGTGAATTTCTAGAAACAGTGATTGTGTATTTCACTAAGAAGATTCAGGACCACTCCTAAAGGGCCAATAATATACTCAACCTCTTTAGGTCTAATTTGAGTATTTCAGATACTTTCCAATCTATCTATGCAGGGTATTTTCCCTAAAAGACACCTAATGTATAATTTACTTGTTAATTCTCAGAGAAAATTACGTCTGAAATCACACTGAAAAGTCAATATTTGCTCACGTTTATATTCACCCAGTTGTATCCATTACTTATATAGAAAAAGTACAGTAACTCCCCACTTAACGTCCTCTCGCTTAATGTTGTTTTGATCTTACGTCCCTGCTCCATTACAGAACATACTTGTTTAAAGTTGTGCAATGCTGCACTATAACGTGGTTTGGCTGCCTGCTTTGTCCACAGCTGGCAGCCCCCTTATCACCCCCCATTTTCCCCGCCTCCTGCCCGAAGCAATCAGCTGGTTTTGAGGCATTCAGGAGGCAGGCGGGAGAAGTGAGGACTCTGTGCGCAGGCTCCCCCTCCCTCCTGAACACCGCAAACTAGCTGATTACCACCAGCAGGAGGCAGGGGAAGGAGCGGGGAGAAGCTAGGATGCGACATGCGGAGTAAAGGGTGGGAGGAGAGAAGAGGCAGGTTAAGGGTGGGGGTTTGGAGGAAGAGGTGGAGTGGGCGGCCGAAGGTTGAAACCCCCCCACCCCACCCGGTGCTTGCACAGTAGGGGAAGCTGCAGCGGCTGCTGCGCAACGTACTTCTCCTAGCCAAGGCACCTTCAGCCTCCTTGCCTGCAGTGCCAGTGGGCTGTGCCTGTGTGGGGTAAGGCAGGGGCACCTCCCATTGCTTCATACTACAATCATCATTGTTGAGTATTAAATTGTTTCTTTAAAATTGTTTAAAAAACGTATACCTGTATTAAATTGCTTGTTTAAAATGTATATAATGCCTTTTGTCTGGCAAAAAAAAAAATTCCCTGGAACCTAATCCCCTCTATTTACATTAATTCTTATGGGGAAATTGGATTTGCTTAACATGGTTTCGCTTAAAGTCGCATTTTTCAGGAACATAAATGCAATGTTAAGTGAGGAGTTACTGTATTCCACCAGAAACAAGGAATTATAGGCTTGAGAAAAGCAGTCAAATAGCAAATAATTTTCAATTCATGTAGAATTTTCAGCAAATGCAGCCTGTTTTGCCACCAAGCATACATACATGAACACAAATATGCAAGAAAATTCAGTCTTGCATAGATTCTACAATGGCTATTAAACGTATGCTGCCAAAAATAGAACAGTTCTCTACCTCCTTAGCTTCTCCCTTTCTTCTTTCTCCCTCTCCTCTCTGCGTTTCAGGCGCTCCTGATTCCGTTTTTCCTGTTTATCAGCCACAACCCTCTAAAAAACAAAGGGACATTTTCAATACATCACTTCAGCTGAAAGGTGATATAAAGTCATCTAAACAGTTAATAGTTGGTTCTTTCTCACTTTCTGTGGATGTATATTATCCCCTCTCTTCTCATTCTCTTAGCATCATATTTGACTTATTTACTTTGTTTCAGAAGTGGCCATTATTACAAGAGAGCTACACAGAAGTGATGGTATTAACATCAAGACCTGAAGGAAGTAGAACTATACTAAGTCAAAGTTTTGCATGGAAAGGAGTTCAAAAGCAGTGGGTCAGGATTTCAATGTGAGAGTTTCTATACTAATTCTGTCATACTCTGGCCAGTGGGTGGTAAATCAGAATGAGCAGAGCTAGACATTTTATGAGCTTCCTTCGTTTACACTGGAAGATAAGTAAGGGCTTAGTCTGCATCAGAAAGACCCTGAATGGGCTGGTGCCTGGATCTGAGGCTACTTGTCTCCACACTGTGAACATGACAGTTACAATCAGCTGATAGTATGTGGAGGTTGAATTCACTACATTTAGGGGCAGGGCACTCTCAGCAGAGGGCCCTTAGGTGTGGAACTCACTGCAACTGGACATTAGGAAAAGCCCCAAGTCTTTCCACCTTCTGGGCATAATGCAAGAGATTCATCTCTTTATAAAGGTCATCATCTGAGTTGTGGAATTGTCCCAGACCATCTTGATTAGATTTCTGAGGAGAGTTTTAGGAAGGAGGAAAGTTTTTTTTTTTTTTTTTTTTTGTAAGTGACGTACTTCAAAGATTACATACTTTAGGAATTTGGAATTATCATCCATGGACAATTTTTTCAGTTAGTATTCAATTTCTTATAGTTTTGATGTCAAGTAATTCCTTGTAAAACAATGACAATTTACTTGTAATTATTTTTAATAACTATTCTTGTTCCAGGGAACTATTTGCATTAATGCCTTCCTCTCATAAATATCACACATAACCACACAAAACAACACTCTGAGTCCACTAGCACTTTTACTCAGGATCCTAACAGAAGCATTTACTGCATTTGGGCTCCAACTGGGGAAAACTTGTGCTTAATTCCTATTGAAATCAAGGGGCCTTAAGCACATGCTCACATAGCTCACTGAATTGCAAAACCATAATTCATAGATTTTTAAGGCCAAAAAGGACCATTATGATAATATAGTCCTTCCACCCACATAACACAGGACACAGAATTTCACTCAGTATTTCTTGCCTCAAGCCCACAATTTCTAGTTAGGCTAGAGATTCTCATTTAGAAAAGACACAATAGCAGAGCAGGGAGAGCAGAGAAATTTGGGAGTTTAGAGGTGGTGTCGGGGCTTGTAAGCTCTGAATTCTCCCAGTCTGTGCGTGTGCTGGGACCTCAGGGAGCCCCTGGAGCAGGATGCCGAATGGGAACGACGTTGACGTTCGTGCTGTGACTGGCTGCAATAGCCCCTCCGAGATGAGGACCTTTGGTGTCGTCTGCCTCGGTCCCGTTGGTGTTTGCTCCTTGAGGTGAAACGGTGCCAAGAGTCTAGGTCAGACGGAATCCAACCAGTCTGGTGGGCGTCAAGGGCAATCCACGTGGACTTTGCCCGGAACGGTCGCTGGGCGGCGAACGGTGTCGGGAACGTTCCCTCAACCGAAACAAGTACCGAGCCGGGGTGACACTGGAGATCCCAGCGGCAGCCTGCCTCTGGAGCGCGGGCTGACATCGGCAGTGCTCCTGGTACTGGCATGGACATAACATCCCGGGTCGCCTACAGGGCCTCCAGTGTGGAGGGCACCCGGACATCTGGGGAGACCTACTCCGAATGGGCCAGGCTACTCTGCTCGACTTGAGTTGGAAGCCTAGAGGCCGGTGGGGATCGAGGACTGCCTGACATAGGTCTAACCTCTGTCCCAGGTTTACTGAGGCGCTGCAGCAAAGAAAGCCTCTTTCTAGCCTTCTTGGCATCCCCCATGGACAGGGAGCAGTACCGACTAGTTGATGGTGCCGAAGGGTCGCCGCGCACCGACACCATGGTGCCCCGGTGCTGACTCAGAGCAGCACACCAGAGCTGGGGTCAGCGCCGACTCCATCAAAATAGCCCAGAGCCCAATGTCCCTTTCTCTCTTGGTCCGAGGCTTAAACGACTTGTAAATCTTGCAGCGACCGCAGAGATGGGTTTCCCCCAAACAGCTCAGACAGTTTGTATGCACATCACTCAGTGGCACAGATCGCCTACACATGTTGCATAACTTAAAACCCGGAGCACGGGGCATGCCCCAGCCTGGGTCCTCTAGCTGAACTAAACTAATTAACTACAGGTACCATACACTGAATGAACAAGCAGTTTTGGGGACAAGCTACAGCAAAGCTGGAGCAGAGCAGTTCCAAATCACCTTCACTGGCGGCAAGAAGGAACAGAGAGTGGGAAGAGCGTGCAGCGCCCCTTATACCGCCACTCCAGGGGTCGCTGGGGCGCTCCCCTACAGCTACTGCTAGGGGAAAAACTTCCGGCACCAGTGCATGTGGCAAGCACACACACCTACTGTGGAATACACATGAGCAATCACTCAAAGAAGAATCACCACATCTCGAGATTAGTTATTTCAATGGTTAATCTACTGTTAAAAATTTGCATCATATTTCTAGTCTGAATTTATCGAGCTTCAACTTGAAGGGACTGGATCTTATGCCTTTGTCTGCTAAAGTGAAGAGCCCTCTACTACCAAAATCTCCCTCCCCATGTAGCTACTTTTACAGGTCACCTATTAACCTTTTTCTTGGACAGAGCTTTTCATTTCTCACTGTAAGGCAGGGTTTCCAGAGCATGGACACCACATTCCAGTAATGGTCCTGTTCACATTGAATACTGAAGAAATACCACCTCTATTCCTACTCAATATTCCCCCTGCTTGTACATCCAAGAATCACATTACTCCTCTTAGCCATAGTATCATACTGAGAACTCATGTTCAGTTCATTATCCAACATGACCATCAAGTCCTTTTCAGTGTCAGTGCATTCCAGGATACACTTCCTTCTTCTGTAAGTGTGACCTATGTTCAGAGATGTATGATATGCATTTGGCTATATTAAAATGCAGGTTGTTCATATGAACTCACCATGCCAAGAGATCATTTTATAACACTGTCCTGTCATTATCTTTAACTTACCATTCAACCAATTTTTAATATGGGCCTGCCTCAAAAGTTTTAAATTTACAAGATGAACAAATAAATTCACATACAATAAAAAAAAGTTTCCACTAAGATCTTCTCGCATGTGATTAAGTTGTCAGTAAGAGAGAGAAAAAATAAGTAAGACTGATTTACCCTGAGCTCCTCAAGTTTCTCCCTTATTTCGATAAACCCTAAGTGCAGTTTTCCTCCAAAGTGGTCAGCAAGTCGCCTGTCGTTATCATGAAGACCAAGGTAGGCAGAACACACTTCACAGACACGGAGCTTCTGCTGCTGAAAGCTAGAGGCAGGCATTGAATTCCTGTACACTTCCTGGAGTGGGGGGGGGGGCGGGGGGAGGGGAGAGACATTTTGAGAGCTTCTTACTCTTCAATACATGAAAATATGAACACAAGAACCTCTTATCAGAAGCAACATACATAAAGGGTTAACCTGCCAATTAGGAGTCAGAGTAATTCAGGATACTATATAAGACCTGTTTTACTATTAATTTTATCCATGTAAGGTATAAATCAAATGTCTCCATTAAAATACAAAGAAGTTTCATTATTTTTAAATAAAACATTTGGACACTAACTACAAAAAAATAGAGCCATGGGCAATTCATTTTGCTTTTCAAATAAAAACAAAAAAAAACAGACCTGTTCTTTAATCTCTCCTCCACAGTAGTTACTTTGGAGGAGTCTGACAATTTTTGAGAGCTCAACATTACTAGTAAATATTAGCAGTGAGCACCATATCTATGAAGATTGCACAGTGGCTTCCATAGTGAATCTATTTAAAATGCTATCCTGAAAAGTCATCTTTCCAGTCTTGATCTCTACTGAAGAGTTATTTTTAATTGAGCAAAATTTGTTTGGCCATTTGAGTATCTGAGGACAGCTGGGAGAAGGAACAAAGCCACACTTAATCCTCTGTAAAAAAACCCAAAAAAAAAAACCCAAATATTTGCAGTTATTTTAAGCTGCTCAAGCATCAAAAAGACTCAGATAGAAAACAGAAATATGACATCGAACTAGCTCTCAGTGAAGAGTCTTTTGAGAGCTCCAGCGAAAACTGGTTTGTCTTGTCAGAGTTATACACATTTGAAAAAGTCTCGCTCAGTGCACAGTGCAACTCATCATGCACAAGGCTGAAAACTAGTCTTCTTACCAGCACTAGCCATAACACCAACTGGTCTTAACAACTGTAGAACCAAATACACTGTCCATGGAAACGAAACAGACCAACATAACTCAACTTAAGTAAAAGCCTTATCTGTGAAAACAAATACACTTGAAATAGTGCAGGACTACCTTAAAAAAAAAAAAGTGGGAATACCAACAGAGACCCAATGGACTGAATAACAACAGAATAGTGGTGAAAATATGAGATATATTTAGGCTAACTCTGTAGCAAAGTTAGCTTTACAATGAGGGTGGATACAAATAAATGATTTAAATTTTTTTTTTAAAACTCACTTTATTTAAAATCGGATTTTTTTGATTAAATGCTTTTTGAGGAAAAAACCTACCTAAAGATAGTTTTAATTAAGATACAATATAGCTCAAAGATATCTCAGCATGGAATAGGGATTATAAATTCTAATTCTATAGTATGAGACAATATATTCATGTAATAGTTAAGAAAAGTTTTGTAAATGAGTTCCAATAGTTCATGGATTAGGGACCCAATCTTATGGGGTTCATGAGGCTTCTGTATAGATTATTTAGGTTTATCTTTCTATCTACCCAATGGGACTCAGTGCTCAGTCTAGAAGATACCGCTTAATTTTGCAGTTCTCAAACTGTGGATTTGTGTCTCCAGAGAGAACATGCTTGTTAACAGCAAAAATATTTTTAAATAAATAAATTATATATAGAGGTGAGAAACAACAGACCTCAACCCTATTGTCCCTCTGCAAATTTGTGTCAATCCCTTACCTCTCTCTAAAAAGTGCAAAGTTTCAAAAAGTTCAATGAATAGAAGATTGTGGGGGCAGAACAGATCTGGACAAGGAGAAGTCGTCTGGAGATAAATGTGAGAAGGGAGGGCCAGGAAGTAGAAAAAAAAAGTGAAACTGTTTGAGCAGCATATTCCAGAAGTCTTGAGGTCTCTCTGAGTGTAGCCTTCATTGATTTGAGATCTACCATACCATTCTCTCACTAGAAGGGAAAACCTATAATGGCAGCAGGCCATAAAAAAGACCCAGTTTGGGGATATTTTAATGAAGTTCCTCTACTTGTGGGTAAGACAGGCATGCGTGCAAAATGCAAACAGTGCAATAAAGAAATGCAAGGCCTGGTAGCTCGAATGAAACAACATCATGAGAAGTGTTCCTTCTCAGGAGGTAGCTGCGTTGAAGATGATGAAAGGAAAAAGAAAAAAAAATCTCCATCATCCAGAAACAACCGTAGATAAATCTGTGATAAGAACCAGCAGATTATAAAAAGAGGTAATTGATGAAAAATTGCCTGGTTTGTTTATGCAACAAACTCTTCTTTCCGTATGACTGAGAACCCACACTTTATTAACATGTTCAGTCATTAAGACCAGGATATAGTCCACCCAACAGAGCAGATGTCACAGGCAAATTGCTGGATAAAGTGTATGAAAGAGAAATTGAGCAGTGTGCAAAAGGTCTAGAGGGTGAAATTGTTAACCTGAGTCTTGATGGGTGGAGCAATGTTCACAATGATCCTGTTGTATGTGCTTCTGTGACAACAGAAGAAGGGAATGTCTTCCTTAAAGAAGCAATTGATACATGAGGAAATGCACACACAGAATACTTACAAGAAGTAGCAGTAAGAGCTATAACAAACTGTGAAAAAAAATTCAATTGTCTAGTACACAGCTTGGTTACAGACAATGCTGCAAATGAGATGAGAAGAAATTTAGAAGAGAGTCCCAAGCTAATAACATACGGTTGCAATGCTCATTTGATGCACCTCCTAGCCAAAGACTTCAGTGTTTCAGAAATAAAGGCTAATGTTGTTGAAACTGCAAAATACTTCCGTAATAACCACTATGCAGCAGCAGCTCTGAAAAAAGTGGGAGGAACCAAGCTAACTCTCCCACAAGACATGCAATGGAACTCAGTAGTGGACTGTTTTGAGCACTATATTAAGAACTGGCCCAATCTGATGACAGTTTGTGAACAAAACTGTGAAAAAATAGATGGCACTGTCACAGTCAAAAGTTCTTAACACTGGGCTTAAGAGAAATGTTGAACACATGCTGAGTACCCTGAAGCCTATTTCTGTAGCCTTGAACAAAATGCAGGGAAATAGCTGATGCTGTTGAAATTTGGAAGGAACTGAGCGAGATCTTAGAAAGAGAAATATGCAATGACAGAGTTAAATTACAAGCATTAAAAAAACCGAATGGGACAAGCACTATCTCCAGTTCATTTTCTTGCAAATATTCTCAATACTTGGTACCAAGGTGAAACCTTAACTGCTAAAGAAGATGTGCATGTCATAGCCAGCTCCTCCAGCAATCATCCCTCCATAATGCCAACTATGATAAACTTCAGAGCTAAGGGTGAACCATTCAAGAAATATGTTTGCTGATGTTTTAAAGAAAGTCACACCAGTGAACTAGTGGAAGTCACTTAAGAACTTGGATTCAGAGACTGTTGAAGTGATAATCTCACTTAACAGCAGTAGCTTCTTCTGCTAGTGTAGAAAGAATAATTTCATCCTTTGGACTAATTCATTCCAAATTGAGAAATCATTTTGGGACCTGAAAAAGCAGGAAAGATTGTATTTCTTTTTCAGATTGTGAACAAACAGGAAAATGAAGGTGAAGATGACTTAGTTAGCTGCAGAAGCCAATATTTTTAGTTTCTCATGTTGACCTGGCTGACATAGTCGGTTTAATTTTTTTTAAATAAATAAATATTTAACTATTTTAGTTAAACAATTTTAACGGAAACAAATCTGATTTTAAAAAACTTGAATGTTTACATTCAAAAATTTATATGCTTGTTTTGTTAAAATATTGTATGCTTGCTGTTGAAGAAAAACATCCAGAATACACAACATTGTTGTTTTAGTTAAATAAAAAAAATTAAATGTCTGTTTGGTGATGTTCTCCTCCTAATACAGCATAGCAACAAAATCCTCCAAATATTAATGATTAACCTGTTGAATTGGAGATCACCTCCCAATGACTTCATAAATATCTGCTTCAATTACCTTTGGTAAATGAAATAACCAAACAATCATTAATTTTCTGATATAGCTATAAAACGAATCTGAAAAGTTTTCAAAAAACACTTAAAAATGTATAGTGTGTACCTTCTAAAAATGAAACCTACATCTATTTTTGAGTTGTGAAGAATATGTATTAATGTTATAAAAACCAATGAGAATGCACTTTTATGTAGAAATCCATGATTAAATCGAGTCTTCCTGACTAGTGACTTAAATCAAATCCACCCTGTTTACAATTGACTGTCTCATACCCTGAATCAAAATTAAGGAAGTGCTGCGGATTGATAAGAAATTGTATAGTACATAGCTGCTGATGAAATAAATGTAAGTTATTTTTGGGCATTCAAAAAATTTAGGTGCCAAAATACACACTTTCGGAAGAAAAATCCCTTTTACATAAAAGTTCAAATCAAAGACATACTCAGCCATTTCCATTTTGGCAATAAAAATAATACAAACCATTTAAAACCTTGCAATACATGCTGAGCATTCCAAACCAAATTATTCAGAGAAATATGGTTTAAGAGATCTGGTTTCATCTCCTAAGGACCATCTGGAATGAAGTGTCAATGAATTCACAGATGTAAAGACAACAAAATTACCTCTGCTTCTCTCTTCTTTGCCCTTGCTTTCTCCACTTCATCCATTACTTTCTGGGACTCCTCCACATTTCCATCAGCTCCCAGCTGTTCTACTTTGGCCAATAGCTTCCCAATTTCTTCATTCAATTCATGAACTCGTTCAGCCTTTGAAAAACAAGGGGGAGCTCAATACAGGCAGGTTTTCATGTGTTTTAGGTTTGGATATTTCTCAGAGAAGCTAGATTGTGCTTGTTGGGATTAATATCCAGAAGTCATTGCTTATATGAAATAAACTCTTTAAGGCAAAGTCAATGGAAACACATGTGGATCAGAGGTATTTGTATATGAACAAGTAGTGTAGGCCCCACCCAACCTGTATTCTGCAACACGTATACTCCGAAGTAGGAAGTCCACTCTGCATATTCACAAGTTATTAAATATTCAGGTTATGACATTTCTACAGCTTCCTCTGGGATTTTCATGGTGGCAACTGTTCCATAGTGAGCTGGAGCCGGTTCGAACCAGTTGTTAAATTTAGAAGCCCTTTTAAATTTAAAGTGGTGCCTTAGGCGCCAACTCCGTGAGCTCCGGCAGCTCCCCACCCTAGCTCACCTCCGCTCTGCCTCCTCCCCTGAACGCTTCGCCACGCTTCTTCTCCCCCACCCCCGTGAATCAGCTGTTCGCACAGGAAGCCTGGGAGGGCTGAGAAGCAAGCGGTGGCTTCGCGCTCAGGCCCAGGGAGGCAGAGACAGAGCTGAGGTGAGCTGGGGTGGAGGGGAGCAAGGAGGGCTGCCCACGCCATGGCAGACAACCCCTTGCTCCCCCCTTAGCTACGCTACCCCGCCCCTAGGAGCCAGAGGAACCTGCCGGATGCTTCCCAGGAGCCGCCCCAGGTAAGCATCGCTGGGACTCCCCACCTCGCCCCCTGGCAAGTCCCTCTGGCTCTTAGGGGTGGGGCAGGGTGGGCACCCACTAAGGTGGCCCACGAGACCCTCCTGCCCAGCCCCTGAGCTCCTGGCCGGGGAGGCTAGTTCCCAACTGTTCCCCCTCCCCCGCAGCTTCCGCTCGCCCCGCCGCCGGCGCATGCTCTGAGAAGCAGGCTGCGAGCTCAACCTGACCCAGTGCTCTAGGTACCACGGCCCACCTCCAGCCGAACAGCGCGGCTGTAGCGCCTCCAGACACCAGTGCTCCATGTGGTTTGTGGTGGCAGAGGCCTGGCCCGGCTCCAGCTGAGCGGTGTGGCTGTAGCGCCACCAGCCACCTCCAGGCAACACGTAAGGGAGCAGGGAGGGGGTGTTGGATAGAGGGCAGGGGAGTTTGGGGGGCCTGGATAGGGTTCGGGGTGGTCAGAGGGCAGGGAACAGGGAGATTGAATGGGGGCAAGGGTCCCGGGGGAGCAGTCAGGAAGGAGTGGGGGTTGGATGGGGTGGTGGGAAGCAGTCAGGGGCAAGGGTTCCAGGGGCAGTCGGGGACAGAGAGAAGGGGTGGTTGGATGGGGCAGGGGTCCCGGAGGGCCATCAGGAATGAGAGGAGGGGTTGGATGGGGATGGCGGGGGGCAGTCAGGGGACAGGGAAGGGGGGTGGATGGGGCACGGGTTCCGGGGGGGGGAGGGGAGGAGGAGGAGGCGGCGGTGTGTCAAGGAATGCAGGTGGTTGGATGGGGCAGGTGTCCTGGGGAACGGGGGCAGGCCACAACCCCCTCGTGGGGGGGCCACAGCTCCATTCCCATCCTGGGGATGAGGCTGGGGACAGGACCGAGAGCAAAGCCGCACCCGTCCACAGAACCAGCTCCTGGCCAGCATGGCAGCCCAGCTGCGGCTCCACTCCCAACCCCAGCCTCAGCCCCTGGCCATAGCTCTGTTCCCATCCCCAAACCCACCCCCAGCCTCTGTCTCCTTACCCCTGTCATGCCCCTCTCCCCCCAAGCCCAGCTTGGGGGGGGGGGGAAGAGAGGAGGAGAAAAGGAGTGTGACCCTTAAAAGTTTGGGAACCACCACTCTAAACTCCCACATGCTCCAGGCCAGGATTAGGGTTGTGGTACCAGGGTTGAGGGTGCATATATGTAACAATGGGTTGCAAAAAAAATGCTGTTGGGTGGGCTGCCTTAGTAAAAAGTTTGGGAAACAATGATTTTAGGGACAGATTCAGGGAGGAGATGGAATCTCTCTCACAAACAAAAATGCTCAGTTCGGGTGGCCTGTCAAAGCCTAAACTTTCTTCTTTATGAAAATGGTTTGAATTTCACTTCTGGGTAGTCTCATTTGAATTCATCCCAGGTGTACTTGTGCTAAATAAGAAATGGTTACTTTCTGAGAGAGGAAAATCAGCCCAATTTTAAGTATTCTCTTAAGCAGTCCAACAGGGCTTTGCAGCATGTCAGACACCAGTTTTAAATGCTTACTTTAGCTGCAACTTCAGCACTGATCTCTTCTTGGGTTTCTGCTAGTCTTTTCTTAGCCACTTCAGTTCTTCTGTCACAGTCGGCAATGAATGACTGCAGGTGATCCATTGCCTAAAACATCAAAAGATTATTACTGCCAGAAAGAACAAGCAAAGCCACCCAGACAAAAAAATCCGGACAAAGCCATATTTGAGAATGTGTGGGAATTACCTAATAAACTCCTTTTAGGTTCTCTTCACTAAGAAAAAGATCATTTTTAACCAGTGTTCAAATCCTTAGAGAGCAGCCTAGAGTTTACCTCAACCAGCCAATATGGGTTAAAACTAAAAATGTTTCATCATTGGGATTCTAAATGAGAGTTAATGAACATGGATTAAAAATATATATCTTTATTACTAGTGAATATAAGGCCTTAGGAGCTCTAAATGTGACTATTCAAAGCACAGATGACCGCCATGGTATATAATCTGTTAACCCAGATGCAAAACAGAAATATACTTTTAATTCTGTGGATACGGATAGCATACTAAAGCCTCTCTTCAAAACATACATTCTGAAGGAATTCTGCGTCACTGTGCATGCACAGAATTCATGTCCCTCCCCGCCACATTTTTTTTTTCTCTCTGCAGAAAATACATTCTGCCGAGGAGGTGCTACAGTTATGCCCTTTGCCTGCCAGGGGCTGCTGTGGTGCCAAAATAGAGGGCAGCCACTCACTAGCCCTAACACCCGAGCAAAGAGAGGGCAGAGGCTGCGTTCCTCACCACACCCTGCTCGCAGAGCCAGGTGGAGGAAGCACATATGGGGGAAGGGAAAGACAGAGCGGAGGCACATGGGGCAGGTCACAGACTGGGATTCAGAACGGACACTGGAAGGAGGGGGGAGACAAACGGGGGTGGGGGCTGAATCAGAGTATGAAGGGACACACAGGGACAGATGTGCCTGACTGAATGGGAGAGGCTAGGGGTCAGCCAGGGTCTGCATGGGGGAGGCTCCCCAACTCCTTATCACTCTCCCCGACATTCCCCCCAAAAAACAACTATTCCATACTTCTCCCACCTACATCCAACAACCTTCCAGGTTCATTCCCAGGCTCCTTCCCAGCAATTATGTCCCTCTCCCTCAGTTCCACCGTTATCCCTGACTCCCTCAAGCTTTCGCACTGCTTCTGATGGGTGCAGGAAATACATTTCTGTAGTGTAGTTTAAATGAATTACTACTCAAAGTTCTATATTAATACAGTAGAACCTCAGAGTTCTCTCAGGAATGGAGATTGCTTGCAACTCTGAAATGCTTGTAACTCTGAACAAAACATTATGGCTGTTCTTTCAAAAGTTTACAACTGAATGCTGAATTAATACAGCTTTGAAACTACACTGTGCAGAAGAAAAATGCTTCTTTTACCATCTTAATTTAAATGAAACAAGCACAGAAATGGTTTTCTTACCTTGTCAAATCTTTTTTTTTTTTTTTTTTAACTCCCCCGCCCCCTTTTTTTAGTAGTTTACACATTTAACACAAGGCTATCCTGTTTGCCTGGGGGTGGGGGAGGGAGGGGGTGGAAGGGGGTACCTCTTCTGCTGCCTTATTGTGTACTTCCAGTTCCAAATGAGATGTGTAGATGACCGGTCAGTTCATAACTCTGGTATTTATAATTCTGAGGTTCTACTATATGGCTAGTAAGGAACCTATTTGTCAAAAAAACATTTCCTGAATCTTTTTAATTGTCTGTATTGTTACAGACATATTTGTGGACAGGTATTTTTAAATAAATTACCAAAATAATTGAAACTGGCATGATTATATTATGTTACTTTGAAAAATAAAATATTCAGAATTTTAAAATATTGTGCACATATTTTTTTTTTTTTTTTTTGGGGTGCAAAATTCCCTCATGAGTAATTTGCATTGTAACAAACCACAATTAGTTTGAGACAGGAGTTGATGGCAACAGTTGGATGACATTCAGAGTTATGGGGATAACAGATATGAAGATTTAACTGCCTAGCCACAGACATAATACTCAGCTCTAGCCACAGACTAGATGCTTAGCTATTTATATGCTCCCATTATTATAGTATCTAGATAATCATGCAAGAGCCCCACCCTCCAAATCTATAGCTTTGTGGAGAAGGTTTATATTTTCTCTATATACTTAGCATGTTACATCTATTGTATGTGCATAACCAGTTTGTAGAGAGAATAGTGTATTTTAAGGCAAAAAACATACATCAAGCTCAAAGAAAAAGTCTTGTTCTTTGGATGCAATTTCATAATCTGCTCTTAATGCCAGGTCATGCACCTTCAGACATTCTCCAAGGTCCATCCTCTGAAAATAGACAAAAATGATTATTTGGGGGTGGAGTGGGAGAAGAGGTAGAGCTTAATCTGTAGGAGAAATATTACTATAAGTGGAGTGTGAATGATTTTTTAAATTGTAAAATATTGGAAAGTGAACCATTTTTCTTTATGGACCTTCAGATAAGATTTTAGTATTGCTGCAGGTTATTTCAGTTTTGCTACAGAAACAATGTGGCATTTGGAATGATTACAGCATACAGGTGTCAGAAGAAATAAAGCAGAAAAATGACTAACATTAAGTCAGATCCTATTTGTGCTGTAAGACCTGAGAACCATCATCTCCCACCCTAGTTTAAAACATGCTCACTAAAACCAAAGTTCATGAAAAATGACTGAAGTAATAGACATCCAGTATTTAGCTAAACAATTTAAAAAGGTCCAAGTCACTGCACCACTGTTCTCAGCTAACTGGGTAATAGTCATCTTAATTATCACTTCAAAAGTTTTTTTTCTCCTGCTGATGATAGTTCATCTCAATTGATTAGACTCTTCCTGTTGGTATGCATACTTCCACCTTTTCATGTTCTCTGTATGTATAAATATCTCCTGTCTGTGTGTTCCATTCTATGCATCCGAAGAAGTGAGCTGTAGCTCACGAAAGCTCATGCTGAAATAAATTTGTTAGTCTCTAAAGTGCCACAAGTACTCCTGTTCTTTCTGCAGATAATCTGCAGTGACAGTTGCTGGTCCACACTAGGAGATAAATAACTTAGTCTTAATCATCCTTTAAATTGCTGCAATCTAAGCTTTCTTACAGACAAGCGTTGTTTAGAACTGGACAGGTTATATAAAAAGTCTGGATGAAATCTCCCTCTCCCTCAAGAGATTTTGGTGATGAGTGAAGACCAGCGGTCTAAGTGCACGTCTTAAGACTGAGAAATAAAAAAGAAATAAAAATAAAATTAAAAACAAAAAAGCTCTAGCCCCTTAGTTGTTTTTTTTTCTCATCTAAAGTAGTATTAAAAGGGATGCGGTGGGAAGGGAAAGAGGCAAAAGGGATGCGGTAGAAAATGAAATGGATTGAGCCACTGCCCATTATATGTTATGGAGAAAAAAACCTGCAAGGAGCAGAGAATTCTTTTAAAACGTGCCCACAAGGGTACACTCAGCTAGCAGTTAAATTCTGTTTCTAATTTGAAAGTCAGCTACAATAAAGCATAAAGTTCTAATGAAATCAGCTGCCTATGAGTTTGTAAGGAGGCAAGACAAAGCAAGATAAACATAACCCAATCAGTTCATAGTAAGAGAAAGAACAAAGCGTTACCCAAAACACCATGTCATTATGCAAAATGAGATTCTGCAAAGATGTCTGATTTTTTTTCTCTCATGTGAAAATACTTAAGACTCAACAAAATTAGGTTACCAACATCTTTATTTATTTTACTATATCACATAACATTTCAAAAAAAACAAAATGTGTAGAATTTTCCTTAAATCAACAGCCTAAGACAACAATGAGAAATATTTAATCAAACTATGAAAAGTAACTGAGAAGAAACAATAATTTGTAATTTCTAAGCCACTTGTTGGCAGTGGCCATCCTGCTAAATTGTGACCTCAAGCATGCAACTGTCGGTATGCATGGAGAGACCTGAACATTGTCAGAGACTGGAAAGAAGTCACTGCTCTGGTTTAACAGTGATTTTACAACCAAAATAAAATAATAAAAATGAGTTTAAAGCATTTTTTTAAATAAGCACTGTATTAATAGCAGGGGGAAATTTGAAAGTCACCTGATACTTGACTCCAATTGTCAAAGACAATTTCACTTTAACAAAATACCTAATGTATTGCCAGAGGTTCAGAAACTACTGGCATTATAAATTATTCACAAAGGTAAACATTTAAGAGAACAGTCTCCAATAGCTCACATCAGTGAAAAGTATGTTTAAATTTAACATTTTAAAATGTTTGTGGAGAAGTAAAGAACCCTAAATGTTCTTGGTTAGGTTAAAAAAAACAACCACCAAGTTTTTAGTTCTTTACATACGCTTCATCTTGTTAAACTAAGGTGTTTTTTTCTTTAGGATTTTATTTAATTGTTGAGCTGAGCCAGAGGACTGCAGTTTTCCCTACAATTGCTACACAGGACTTTGTGAAAATCATGTTGTTAAGTGAAATAAGCCACTAAGACAGAGATTCTCAAACTTTTGTACTGGTGACCCCTTTCACATAGCAAGCCTCTGAGTGCGACCCCCTTTATAAATTAAAAAACACTTTTTATATATGTAATACCATTATAAATGCTGGAGGCAAAGCAGGGTTTGGGGTAGAGGCTGATAGCTTGCGACCCCCCCCCTATGTAATAACCTCATGACTCTAAAGGGTCCCGACCCCCAGTTTGAGAACCCCTGAACTAAGAGTTAGTGGCCATGTAAGTTATTATGCAGGTCTGCTTTCCATGGTAGCAGATTCCAATTCTTTATTTAACCTGGAGTTAGAAGATTTGATTATGAGGAGAATAATGAATTATGTTTTGACAAATGTAATTAATCAACATTAGAACGTGCATGTCTTGCAGCCTCAGAAAGCACTGCACATCGTATCTACAGCACTGTTGAAATTAGGACTAGGTAAATTATAACCACTTAAGAGTTAAAACCTTGGGTTTAAAAGGGAACTGTTAAATTTGTCAGCACATTGGACAGAGTTGCTCCAAGCCAGGTGTACACAAAACTTTACCTCAATCTGGTGATCTGCAGTAATAAGTGATATGAAAATATTGGCATAAGATCTGAAATATGTCCAGTATGAGATGGAGTGAAAAAAAATAAATCTGAAAATTTTCCAATTCAGAGACAGAAGATTAGACTAGAAGGAAAATTACAAATTATACTTAGTTAATATATTAGAACAGGGGTCCCCAACCTTTTCAGGACCAGGGACCGGTCGGGAGCGCTCGTCCCGCGGCTCAGCCGGACCGCCCGCAGGCGTGCCTGCGGGAGCTCCACCGGCTCCGGTTGAGCTGCCGCAGGCATGACTGCGGACGGTTCGCTGGTCGCGCGGCTCAGCTGGACCGCCCGCAGGCACGGCTGCGGCAGCTCAACCGGAGCCGGTGGACCTCCCGCAGGCGTGCCTGCGGGCGGGCCAGCTGAGCCGCGCGACCAACGAACCGTCCGCAGTCATGCCTGCGGGTGGTCCAACGGCGCCCCGGGAGCAGCGGACCTCCCGCAGGCATGACTGCGGAGGGAGCGCTCGTCCCGCGGCTCGGGTAGACCTCCCGCAGGCACGCCTGCGGGAGGTCCACTGGGTCGGTTCGCGGCCCAGTTTCTAAGAGGCCGCGGACCGGTACCGGGCCGCGGACCGGGGGTTGGGGACCCCTGTATTAGAACACTAAAGCTATCAAAAACAAAAAGTTTTGAACATGAGACTATAATTCAGATTTAAGGTTCTTATACCAAACTTTGCAGACATAAGCAAAACCTGGCTAGATGTCATTGTAGTTGTTGGTGCAGACTTCAGCCAAGTATACTGTGCAGCACTAGACACAGGGAACTCAGGCAGGAGGTATGGCTGTGCTTGTTGTAGCTACAGTCACATGTAGGAGGTCTACAGACCTAAAGATAGTTATAAGAGTCCATCTGATTTTCAGGTCTTGGAATGGGGTTAATATTGATACACTGGTCACTCTGAAATACCAAAGAGGCCTTTGCTGAACCGATCAGATTCTTCACTGTGCTGAGGCACCAAGGCTGACAATGTTTGGCAACTTCACTGAAGTTAATGACTTCTGCATAGGTTCAAGTTTTCATGGATGTCAGGTGCCATGACAACTAGGGCACTGTAAAAATTAGTTTGCAGATCAGCTCACAGAGCCAGAAACTGTGGTGTCAAGTATTTGGAATGGGACTGGAGATGGAGCAAGAAAATGTTAATCAGGACAGATCTTTTATCTTCTGTGATTTGAGGTCAGGACACATCTTTCCCATAAGGACAGAGAGCACGTTGTGGTCGTCCATGCCTTAGAGGCTCATGAAACTTGAGGTTCCAGATGGCTCTGAAGTAACGTATTGTTTGCCATCAGGCCACTATCAAAGGGTTGGGACTACATAACAACCTTTTGTCCGCCATCATTGATATAGTGACCTGTAAATGTCCTCTTAACGTCACCCTTACAAGTCATGATGGTTTACAGAGGAAGGTAAAGGACAAGCAGAATGGCTACAGCACTGGAAGTCCCTGACTGAATTTGATCGCAAATGTATAGAGTATTTGCAGTCACATGCAGGAACAGTGCACGAGACAAAGAAGAGTTCTTCACCTCCACTATAGCATCTGCTAACTCTCTCACTGCAAACTGGATGTACGCCCTTCACTAGCGAAGGCCAGTGTGGCAATATTGAATTGGAGGCTATCAATATATCCATGTGGGAAAAAACTTCCTTAAGGACAAAGGACATCCTGCCATGGAGCTCTTGCTTCAGAAACTATTGCTTGTCATCAAATCTTGCCAACTACCAACATATGTAAAACCTTCCATTTTTCTGGAAAGGTCAGCAAAAAGGTGGAAGCAGATTAAATGGCAATTTTTCAAGTCCTCCAATTTCCTAGTTCCAAGTCAGTTGGGTTTTAGATAACTATTAATCTGTATTAAGAGATCCTACACACAGGCTCTTACAGGAAACTGTTTTGCCACCTCTTCTGTGTAACATGTACATGAGGCCATCAGAGTTAGTAAGGAAATATGGATTGCATTGAATTCAGTATACTCACCTTTTCAATCACATAAGATCCACTGGTGCAACAAAATGAATAAACTCAATGTCTTTATGAAGACAGAACAGAGGAAGACAAGCTTGATGAGTATTAATTAAAACAAGATTGGAGCAGCGATGGTGGGTTAGGGACAGCAGTTGAAAGATAAGTATAGTACCCCTGGATGAGAGAATCCACATTTGTACCCCAAAATTCACTTTTGGAACTGAATGATTCAGAGATGCTTTTGGAATTTTAACTAACAGCTGTAGCTAAACAGGTCTTTCCCAAGAATCTGGATCTAGTTAGAGTGAGATTTTGTTTCTGTTACAGACCTTGCTATAATCACTCACTTCTTTACCACCTTGAGACAAGACTGGTATCATGAGCACTACAGGGGGTTGCAAAGAGACTATTCAGAAACTCGAGCTAGTGCACAATACAGATGGCCGTATGATGAGCCAGCCATAATGTAGCAGCATACAACATCAAAACTTCCAGGAGCAGCACTGCTTCCTGATAAATTTCTGGGAGAAGTTCAAGGTGACTTTTTTTAAAACAAGGCTTTAAGTCTTAAATGGTTTGGTATCTGAGGTACTGCACCTTTGTCTTCCACTGCAGCAGTACAGAAGAAGAGAGGTACTCAAGTTGGAGCACCATTTCTACAAATGAAAGGGAGCTTTTTACGAGGTGTCCTCAATTATGGAATTCACTTCCTTTTTTAATCCAATACAGCCAGAATTTGTGTCTTCTAGATATGCTGCAACACTTATATTTTCTTGTAGGCATAGGAGGGTCTGGAGACTGATGATGATTTAAGTTATTTTATGACATGAATGGACAGAGTGTATTTTTTGTGGGAGAGTTTACTAACTGGAAAAACTCAAGACCTGAAAGTATTGTAAAGAAAATTTTAGATAGCCATCAGATTTAAAATGCCCATCCAGAGTTCCATGTTTTTATACACACACACACACACACACACACCCTTTAATCTTTCCCCTACCTATACTTTCCTTTGGAATACACGAATTAAAACATTGTAGATTTTCACTAGGATATAGACTGCAACCATCCTCCCCTATCCTATCAGACATTGGGTGATTTCAGGGCAGTATTGCAAGGGTGTCTGCAATATTAGGATTTTACAGACCAGCTGTGTAAATACTAGTGTGAGCTCTGGCCAGTCATCTAGAGATTGGAGTCTGACCAATACTGGGAAGGTGAAGTAAATGTAGTCAAAGCTCTGGCCCATTTTAACAAGAACCTTAAGAATGTACTTAACTTTCAACAACGTGAGTTGTCCTGTTAAAGTCAATAGGATTACTCATGTGCTCAAAGTTAACCATGTACTTAAGTATCTTGCTAATTTGGAACCTCTATCTATATGGTCCTATCCTGCAAGCCTCCTGGAAGGTGTCGAGTGCCATGGCTTTGAGGGATGATGTAGGTACTCAACATCTTGCAGGATCAGACCTACATAGTGTACTTTATGGTAGGCATATGGAATGTACAAAATGTGTGACAAGGTGCTCTCTGGCCCATAATGAAAAAGGAAGATAAGAGGCAGGGCCTCTGGTTCATGAGTTGTATATGGGATTTTTTGCAAGACAACATGCAGTATTTTTGTGGCATGCCTGAGTATCTGATAGGGAAGTATGGTCAATGTTAATGGGGCAGAGTTAAGACTATTGCAGGGAAGCAAAACTTAATTTCCTCAATGTCAAGGATTTTGGGGTTTTTTTTTAAATATCATTTTAATAATTTCCTGAACACACATTATAACCTATATATAAAGGCACTTCATTTTCAGTTTAAACAGATTTTTACCAAAAAATTCCCAAGTTTTACAAAAAGTATTATTCATTTTTTCCCCGATTTTCACTCTACTTTCTAAAGAAACAGGCACGCACACAAGCTCTGAAGTGCGCACACATCTGAATGTACTGATGAATCTTATGCCCATCACATACACATTTCAAGCTGTTAGCAGATAACAGTTTAAATATTTGACACACTAAAATGGGAAGAAAGCAAAAATCTGTATCAGAATATGTTTCAGAACACATGGCAATATTCAAAAGTTTAAATACAAAACAGGAGAAAAACAACAAAAAACAAAAACAGGAGAAAAAAGGATGAAGTTGAGTGCATGCGCTGCAAATGGGGTGGCCCAATTATTAAATGTAAATATTTATAGGCTAATAGTTCTAAGTCTACAACAGTAAACTATTTATTCAAATGAAAAGTTTTATTTGGAGATTGGAGATATATAGTTTTCTTAAACTCAGAGGTGGCATTATTTTAGTTCTGCAGCAACCCACATTGATGAATGGAATTCAAAGCATTTATCTATTGAATACTTTCCCCTCGTCTTTACATCCACCAAAATAAACCCCAATATTTACCCAGAAAAATTATTACTTGTTTTTTGGCTAAAAAACTCTGGTAAATTCCCAGAAAAATGTAAATAAAATAAAAACTGAAAACAAAGGGCCCTACCTATGTATTAATGACCTTATAAGGTAATAAAGGTAATAATTGGAGATATACCAATCTCCTAGAACTGGAAGGGACCTTGAAAGGTCATCAAGTCCAGCCCCCTGCCTTCACTAGCAGGACCAATTTTTGCCCCAGATCCCTAAGTGGCCCCCTCAAGGATTGAACTCACAACCCTGGGTTTAGTAGGCCAATGCTCAAACCACTGAGCTATCCCTTATTAAGTATTTGTCTGAAACTTTTCTTAGTTTTCATTTTCGTATTCTGGTGTTTCACTTCTACAGAAATTTGAAACATAACACTGTAAAGACATGTATAAGCTGTATAGGTTTTGATTCACAAACCTTGTAAAGTATACAGAGGCCAACACAGTGCTTACATCTGCAGGCTGCTTGTAAGCTCCATACCACTAATTATAGCTTAGAAACTCCACTAATATTGTGTAGAGTTTGTAATACTAGTGAGAAAAAAAAACCTAAAGAATTTAGGACTTCTTGAAAAAAGGAAAAATTAAGCCTATGTATTAGTTTTCACTGGGCTTAAAAAATGAAGTCTGAAGCCTTTAGGACTATGTACTTTAGATATAAACGGTCAAAAAACCTCTTATATAACAAGTGTTAGTGAGAGAAATATGACTTATTTTGAAAGAATCATAACTGGAAAGAGCTGGGTCAATTAATCTCAAACTTTCTAAAAATTCTCAATCTGAAATGTTCGGGTTAAGCCCTGCACCCACGTAAGTCCTGAGATGAACCCTGTGCCCATATAGTCAGATTGAAGGACCAGGGCATCAGTATGCAAAATATCAATCTGAGAGAAAAGTTTCTGTGAGAGAAAAGAGGAGAATGTCAAAACCAGGTTTAGAACAGACATTGATTTATATGCAGTCACTTTCTGTGGCCCATGATAACTAGTATATTACAGCTTACCACATGATATAGTATTACCTGTAAAGAACTTAAAGACGGCTTTGCATAAACAGACATTCACATAGGAGAGAATACACTGTGGTTTTTTTAACCTTAATTTTAACTTTTTCAAATAGGTTCTATTCTCTTACTTCCACTGTTCCTAGAATCAGGGTATACAAAAAAAAGTTCCTCTTCCCCCTCTCCTTGCCAGCTTCTTCTACTGGAATATAGACAGCTGAGTGTGAGATCCATGCAGTGGCTTTCAAATTAGAGCTGGGCCAAATTTTCAGATGAATAGTTTATTCAATGAAAAAGGAAGTTTCAGGTTGACCAGAACTATTCATGAATATATTGACCAAACACACAGACTAAACATTGCAGTAATGTCAAACCCAAATTTTTGTCCCAAAAAATTGTTTAGACTTTCAGGCATTTTGACAAAAGCAAAAGAAAGGATTCATAAAACAGCCAGAAGAGGAGCCTCCCTCATAAGTTTTAGCTCAGTAGTTAGGGTGCACTCACGTGGGATGTGGGAAACGAGTTCCATTCTCCACTCTGCCTGATGAGGAGAGCCATTGTGGGCGACCCTAATTCAAATTCCTTCACCTCATCAGGCAGATCAGTGAATTGAACTTAGGTCTCTCACATCCCAGACGAGTGCCCGCTCAACAGTCATCAATAGAATCTCCCATAATATCCTGGGTCTGGCCAGAGTAGCAGATCCTATATACAAAACATGAAATGACAGGTAAGAAAACTAGTTTTATCCTTTCTCCATGGTAGGATTCATCACTCTAAGCAGTAGTTATGGGAAATGGCCAGAAGAACACAAACTCCTTTCCAAAAAAACATGGAGGGAGATGTACATTTTAGAGATCCGTTGCTCTAACAAGAGGAAGACAGAAGCAGAAGATACACTTGCATCTGAGTGTTTTACTTGTTCCCCAATCAAAGCAAGAGCATATCTGATGTATGGTGAGACCATTTATATACTGTATTTATAAGTGATATAGCTTTGCTTTTGTTTTATTAGACAAAATTGAGAGAAGGTTAGGAGATTCTGCATATGAAAACAGCAGGTAAGAGACCAATATTAAGTCTTAGTAGTTTGGCAAAAAGATGAACAGAAGGCTTTTCAAGGCTACTGGTTTAGTCATATGAAGCACTGTAGCTTCCTGCTTGCAAAGCCAGCAAGTCACTGGTGGAGTGAGCACTATTTCTTTTCAGAAATTTTTTTAAACCATATGGCTTTATACCAAATACAGTTTTATACCCCTTAACCACACACAGTCTACAAAGTTGATATTCCAACCTGTTTGAAGGCTTAGCAATGAAAGAGGATAGCGATCTAAAGTGTTGCCATCTCTCAAGATTTTGTCATGAGACTAGCAATACTTGGTGGGTTTTTGTTTTTTTATTTAAAGCCTCTGTTCTTGGAATCATTTGATTATGCAAGAATCTCTGCTTTCAAAAGAAAAAAAAAGTATCTTGCCCTCATGGCTGGGGAGAAAAGCTTGAAGATATGAATTCTAAAGGCTTAAAAAAAAATTAAAAAAAAGACTAAATCTCATGATTTTTAAGCAACTCATGATTTGGGGTCCAACTTATTTTTGAATGTTTGCATCTAGTAAAACTGGAGTGCTCATCCAATTATGCAGAAATAGTCTCTGTAGGGGCAAAATCAGAAATAAGTCTGAAAACCACCTTGTCTGCATGTAGGGTCACTTACTAGAGAGATACTCACTCTCCTGGCTGAAACAATGGCCCAGGATATAAGGGACTTTAGGGTCAAAATATGGTTAACGCTTCTGCCCTCTGTTCAAAGGATGTCTTTGACAGAGCCCAAAATATTCTCTTTAGCTTTGAATGCCCCACAGAAGCTCTGTCCTAAGAAACTGCTTTGAGGAAGCAAGATGTAAGAGGATGCAAAGTAGGAAATAGAAGAATTTGTGTACATTGTTTCTACGACACAGACTTGAATTCTCTTGAAATTCCAGCTTAGAATTTACAGAAGCTTTACAGGTCATCTGGAATTTCATCTGAAAAGTCAGCCAAAACAGGTTAATCCCCCTGAGGAAGCACTAGGAAAACAACCTCTCCAAACAGTCCTGAGAAGTTGAGTGAAGTTCTTTCAAAGTGTTAAAGGAAATCAAGCAGTTACTTAGAGCATCCATAGCTCAAAAACACTATAAGTATGGATCCCAGGTTATACATGTAGAGATCTGAACTATTCAGAGGAACTTTATGAACGGTCGTTGATCCTCAGGAAAGTCTACCTACAGGGTTCTGCCAACATATGTAATATTCAGGAAGACCCCAGTCAAGGTAGAAAAAAAGAAATCAGGATGACTAAAGCCTTTTCCTGATTGACCCTTCTGGCCACTTGGCTATTAAGACAGACAAGATCATGTATAAGCGCACAGGTCTGCCCACCACTGAGTTTCTCTGTCTTGTGTTTATATGAATGTCAACTGTGCAGAAGGGGGAGAGAGAGAGAGTGTGTGTGTAGCATGAAAATATGTATTGGGCTGATGGGATTAGCCACAGATAGTTCAATTTAAAGAAGACTCCATCTGGCCACAAATAGCTTAAAGACCTTGTGGTTGAACTCCCAATCTTCTACTGCAAAAAACAGTCAATGCACAAGTTTGACCTTAGGATATATGCTGCTGAGACCAAGAGATCTGTTCCTCCAAAAAAATTCTGATGGACTCGAGGTTTGGTAACCCTTTCTTGATTCTTCCCCAGAAGTCAGGTATAACATGATTTTCCTATGAACAGTAATAACATTTTACAGAATCTTATGGAGACATTTCTCAAGGGCAAAGATTGCTCAGACAAACTAGAAGTTTTTATGTTCCCCTTTTAATGGTGCTGTAGGCTTCCTGAAATGGCCATTTCCCCAGAACCGTGAGAAAGTTCATTTGAACTCTTGCTCTTAAAGAAGGCTTCTCAGTAAACAGCAGGACACAGGATACGTCACATAAAGGCTTGCCTCTGGGAATTCCTTTCCAATTGTTCCTAATGAAGGGAATAAGTTACTAAGTTTTTTGTTGGATTCAGAGCTACACTGTGGGAGACTCTCTGTATCTTGAGGACTCCCTTTGAATGAGGTGGAAAAAGTGTTGCTGATAAAAATATTTCAGAATATGGAGATATGTCTTGAGGGGATGGATCTCCTGAGGTGCCTTGGTTAGAAGAGAGATGAACTCGACATGAAATACTCTAATAATACAACATTTAGAGTAGGGAGGTCCAGAACAAGGTAGAAGCCTTCGATGCACTTAGTGAGAACAAACACATTTGAAGATAGTCTAAGCTTTTTCATTCTTCTTGAACCAGGAAGTTTGGCCCACACCCAAAAGCGATTTTATGACCAGTATAGGACTCTGAAGCGCATCTGTAGATTAGTGGAAACCAGGAAGGTGCTTGTCAGAACAACCTTTTACAGATTTTGGGGGGGGGGGGGGGGGGGGGGGGGGGGGGGGCGATTTTCTGACCAAATTAGTGTTTAACAATACACCTGAATGTTGTATCGTTATGGCCCACATACTTCTCCCAGCTACTGATACTAAAAGGGATCTGCAGAGAATCATATTACATCATGGACAGCCTTGTAGAAAATAAATAAATAAATCAACCAACAGATATTAACTTCCCCATGCCCCCTTTCTCCATATTTCCTACAATAATGAATTAAGGAGAGGGTAAAGGTGGAGCAATACAATTGGTTATACACAGATCATCATCGTTTTCTAACCTGCTAGCACACAGATTTGAGAATAAGGAGAAGTGTATTAGCCATAGTATTCCTGGAGTGCTACAGAAAGTCTGGTTGCTGAACATGACTAAAAAAAGAATGAAGCTTGAAGTGAGTCAGTGACTTGGGGATCAACTGCTTTACATTTTTAGAAGGTTTGGAGGTGAGGAGGAGTGGACGGCTGTTGAGCTCACTGCAGAAATAACAATGCTCTTCCAAATCAGGACAAAACTTTGTTATGCTAAAGGAAGAGTCTGTTTTAGGAAATGAGGAAAGAGAGTTGGAACACAAATGTCTGTGTAATCTGGTGAAGCTAAAGATGTGCTCTGTAAATGGCCCTCTCCGTTCTAGGTTCAGCTGCTTAGAATCCACTACCTTCCACACTGTTGGCTTTTCTCCCAAGTCCTCCAAATCAGCCCCATGGCTTATTTATTTTGCCCTTTTTCCTTCTCCTCGATTTCTCTCATTCTCTTCTCTGCTTTTGTAAAGGCCACTTCAGAGAAGGGAGGGACAGAGCTGCAACTCCTAGATCACAAGTACAGAGAACGCAAGGATTACTAATGGGGAAATCTGTGTACGTGTGTTCTGTGAGCCCTTCATGCACCTGAGAATACTGTGGAGAAGGGCCCTGAAAGGTTCTATGGCCATCTCTTAGGAATTAAGGTAAACTGAACCAGCCACCATGGCTACCTGAAAATACACCGAGGTACAGGTAAATCATCCATCAAGTCTACTAATTTCAGTTCTTGTCTTCCAATAAATCCTTATATTGTTTCCAAGCTCCATTTAGGAAAATTTCTTTGAAGGACATGTTTAATGATGAAAAGAGAAGGCATATAAAATTGGTGAAGAAATATGGGGGGGGGGAAAAAAGGAAAAAAAAAAAATCAGGTTCTGCCTCAAATGGCCCCCCCCCAAAAGCCTTTTCCAGCACTGCTACTGAATAGGAGGAGGGGACTGCCTACATGTGGCACACCCTTTGATTATCACTCTGACGGTACGTCTACACTATGGGATTATTCTGAATTTACATAAACCGGTTTAGCAAAACAGATTGTATAAAATCGAGTGCGCGCGGCCACACTAAACACATTAAATCAGTGGTGTGCATCCACAGTCCGAGGCTAGCGTCAATTTCTGGAGCGTTGCACTGTGGGTAGCTATTCCGTAGCTATCCCATAGGTCCCGCAGCCTCCCCCGCCCCTTGGAATTTCCGGGTTGATATCCCAGTGCCTGATGGGGCAAAAATCATTGTCGCGGGTGGTTCTGGGTAAATGTCGTCAGTCACTCCTTCCTCTGGGAAAGCAACGGCAGACAAGCATTTTGCGCCTTTTTTCCCTGGATTGCCCTGGCAGATGCCATAGCGTGGCAATCATGGAGCCTGTTTTGCCTTTTGTGACTGTCACCGTATGTGTACTAGATGCCGCTGACAGAGGCGATTCAGCAGCGCTACACAGCAGCATGCTTTTGCATGACAGCAGAGATGGTTACCAGCCATACTGTACCATCTACCATACCATAAATTGGTAATAAGATGATCATGGTTACCAGTCCTTTTGCACTGCACCATTTGCTGCTGTCATAAGTGCCCCTGGCTGAGATCAGCCAGGAGCGCAAAAGCCAAAATTGGGAATGACTCCCTGAGTCAATCCCTCCTTTTTGGTATCTAAAAATAGAATCAGTCCTGCCTAGAATATGGGCAAGTGTACTAGAGAACCACTGTATCATAGAACCAGAGAGCACAGCTGCTCTGTGTCAGATCCTGCAGAAATTATGAGCTGTGAATAGCATACAGGGGGTGCTCCTGCAACAACCCCACCTGTTGATTCTGTTCTTCCCCCAGCCTTCCTGGGCTACCGTAGCATTGTCCCCCCACTTGTGTGATGAAGTAATAAAGAATGCAGGAATAAGACACAGTGACTTGTTAGTGAGAAATGAGTGGAAGGCAGCCTCCAGCTGCTATGATAGTCCAGACAGGACATTAAGCAGTGTGGAGGAGAGGAGCCCAGCATCCCGCTGCTAGTCCAGGGGCAATTGAATCTTTTCTTTACACATGAAGGGTGGGGGCTGATGGAGCTCAGCCCCCTGTTGCTATGATGAAGACGGTTACCAGCCATACTGCACCATCTACCAGGAAAAATTAGGAGCAGGCGCCCTTGATCGACCTCACTGATGCTAGTCGGCATGGTTACCAGTCCTTTTGCACTGCCCCATGTGCCAATAGGCTGATGATGACGATGGATATCAGCCATATTGTACCATCAGCCACCCATGGCGGGGGGGGGGGAGCAAGGATGTTGGTGTTGAGTGCTGCAGCATCGCATCTATCTGCAGCATTCAGTAAAGATAGGGTGACATGTAAAAGAGTCAAGAGAGGATTGTTTTCCCTTTCACTTCTGGGGGTGGGTGGGGGGGTGCGTAAATTGCTGAGCTATGCCCTGACCCACCACGGACACTGTGTTTGACCCTAGAAGCATTTGGAGCTCAGCCAAGAATGCAAATGCTTTTCAGAGACTGCAGGAACTGTGGGATAGCTTGAGTCCTCCAGTCCCTGAGCGTCCATTTGATTCTTTGGCTTTCCGTTACGCTTGTCACGCAGCAGTGCGCTGAGTCCCTGCTATGGCGTCTGTCTGAAGATTTTTTTAAAATGATTTTGAATTTCGTCTTCTGTAACGGAGCGCTGATAGAACAGATTTGCCTGCCCTTACAGCAATCACATCCGCATGGTCCATGCTGGAGCTCTTTCTTTATTTTGATTTTTAACTGCATCACCACACGTGCTGATCGGAGCTCCACGCTGGGCAAACAGGAAATATTCAAAAGTTCACAGGGCTTTTCCTGTCTACCTGGCCACTGCATCCGAGTTCAGATTGCTGTCCAGAGCGGTCAGTGGTGCACTGTGGGATACCACCCGGAGGCCAATACCGTCGATCTGCGGCCACACTAACCCTAATCCGATATGGTAATTCCGATACTAGTGCTACTCCTCTCGTTAGGGAGGAGTACAGAAATCGATTTAAAGAGCCCTTTATATCGATATAAAGGGCCTCTCAGTGTGGACGGGTGTGGCGTTAAATCGGTTTTACGCTCCTAAAACCGGTTTAAACGCTTAGTGTAGACCAGGTCTGAATCATAATACTTCTACTACTTCTAACACTGGGGAAATGCTGCAGAAATCCGCAAGGCTAACGGAGCCCTCCTGCTACCCTTCAATACTTAACAGTTATAAAAGGGAGAGAAGACAGCAAAAAAATCTAGCCAGGAAAAAAAAAAAGAGTAAGCAGAGGAACTTCTGGCTCAGCATATGGAGGCAAAAACCAGGATAACAAGCAGAGCTGTTGATGTGCCCGAACAGGTGGTGATGGTATCTAGGATTTATTTATTTATTCATTTTCAAGAAGGATTTTTTTGTTAACCTCCTCCAACATCAGTAGAAATGGCAGAATACCTGGAAGGAGAGGTCATTTAGTGGATCCTACAATGGAAAGCACTACTTTGTCTACATGAGACTTCATGCACAATTGACATCATAGCTTCTATTACAAAATATTTAATATTCAACCATTCATTCTCTCTCTATAACCTTTCCAATGAAACAGAAGTGCCTCAAATGAACATAGGTGTATATCTGTATCATATATCAGAAATGTCATAGCACAGAACCCATGGATGACAAGTGTGTGTAAGGATTATTTGTGCACGCGCGCACACGCTTTGACTATGTACAAAGTTGGCCAAACTATCCCACAACACTAGAGGGAAAACCAAGGCAGACATTTTCAAAAAACTGTCAAGTTAACTTAAATGTCAAAAAGAGGTATGTTGCAGGCATAATTAAGACTGAAACAGAAGAATGAATTTCTGTTATTGTTTCTGTAAACAAAATACAAGATTAAGTTTACATACAGTTCCAGAGAGGACATCATGAGGGCAGCAGTTTAGGAGGTGACTCTTGCACACTCGGTCATCACTGAATTTGATTCGCTGACGGGTAGTATCCCCTGAAATATAGAAATGAAGACACTCCAGGTTAGACAAATGGAGAAGCCAGCCTGCTTTTGCTAAAAGTGTTAAAAATTCCTTTACCCCAAAATGAACAAAGAAACCCTAATGGAAGCTTAAATTTAAAGGATTAAGTACCCTTTAATCCCTACCCAAACATAAACTATGTATTAATTTTTTTTTACATACTATATGCTGCTGTTTAAATGTAATTATAAGCTTCCACTTTTTCACATATCTTTAGTATTTTTTTTATTGAAAAAGCAGTGTATTAGGTAAAAACACTTTGCTAAGAGAGCATCAATGTAAGATGCTATATAGGTGTCTGTTCCAGATTTTGTGTAAACTACCATAAATGGATTTGTACTTGGCAATTAGCATATAACAATCTTACAAACATGTAATAATACACACTTAGAGCCTCCACTGAACACCATCTGCCATTTCTTCCATTACTTTCTTCTTGGATGCAAAGCATCCCCTTACTTCTGGTGGGGCAGGATAAATAGAGGGCAAAAGAATGGATTAAGTGATTAGAAACCTGAAAGAACCAATCATACAAATAGACATTGCCTATATGTAATTATTACTTTTACAGAAGCTTGCAACCCCCATGTCATAGACCCCATCTGCTGCATGTTGCTGAGCTGGAAACATTTTAATTCTATTTTCATAATGGTGTAGCTCCTGCATCACAGCAGAAGCATCAACCAGCTTACCACACAATGAGGTCCAATTGCAAGTTTAAAAAATCCCATCTGTGAACAAGGTTGGATAGTTCAGTTCCAAATAACCAATTATTGAGGGCTTTTTTATTGCAGGATTTGTTTTCCTTAAAAAGTCATAATGGAACAGCCACTATTCCATTTCTGGAAGTGAGGTCACTCAAAGATTTTTTTCCTGTAGAGATACAGGAATTATAAAACATCTCAAAATCTCACAGGGTGCCTATCTACTCGTTAAAATACAATAACCGCCTAACATCACTATTAAATGAAAACCTACTGGTGAATTACTGAAGCAAGGACAGCTGTTGGAGAAAAAGTACAATGAGTTCAGTTTGCAACTTTTTCCCATCTCATTACCAAAGTACTTTAAAGAGGGTGGATAAATTTTGCAGTTATGAATGTAGTCACTTCTCCATTCTAATAAACCGGAAACATCTGAGAATTTTAAATCTATGAAATGGTTCAACAAGCCCAATCCATTTGTTAACTATACAATAAAATGGTCATGTCCTTCATTCTATTATGTAATCTCATTTTTAAATATCACTGCTATGCATAGGAAACTAAAACGTAACATTTTCAGATGGGCTGAACTTCATTCAAGTTGTTAAACAACTGAAAATTTCCAGAACAAGACACACGTAATTTGCCTGTAGGATACAACACAATGTTAAGACCAGTAATTCACAGGCTAGAACAGCTTCAGAGCAGTTCAACAATAGGTTTTCTAGACGCTAAGTCTTCAGTTTTAATAGGTTATTTGTAAAACTAAAAATTTAGAATAATCCCTTATTCAATCACGCCTGCTACTGCAGTAAAAGGTTTTTTGGAGGGGTCCATTTTTTTTTTTTAAAAACACATAACTGCGTTTGTTCCACATTCATTAACACATCTGAAAAGTTAGTGATAACTCACGGCTCGGCGAATGCGGGGCCTTTCTGACACTCCCTTGCAGATTGAAGTAGGCAGGCAAAGATACATTGAACCTTTATAAATAAAACAAGGGGCCAGATTGTTCAGTTTGTATAGAATAGACTCTGCCAGCAATTTCAACACAGCATCTAGAAATACATGTTGACTGTAAAGATTTTTGTACATAAAAACAAATGAACAAACCAACTGGTGTGTTAAAAAAAAAAAAAAAAAAAAACCAAAACAGCTGATGGCCACTAGAACTACTGAAAGGGATATTGAGACTGGGGAGCAGCTAAAGGACTTATGTTCCTCAGGCCTTCGGAGATAGGAGTGTTTTCAGATGTTACTAAGCTCCAGAGGGAGCATTCTTTGTACCTTTGCCACAATCAACTGCTGATTGTACAGCAGCAATGTACTCAGTCTCTCTTGCCTTTCCATTTACATAGCATGTGAGATTTAGGAAGAAGGGATAGGACAATACAGAGAAAACAGAGGTAGCTACAAAAATGAACGCATGAGTGACAACAGCTTTAGGAACCTGTTCCACATTTACATTATAGTCACTATTTATGGATTCTGTATTAGGTCTTCACTCGAATAAATATCTAAATGTTTGCTGGGTAAGTTAGATCTGCATATAGCATTCTGTTCTTCTCTTTTCCCTGGTTCTACAAGACTGGTTTAATATATATTTGGATTTTTTTTTTTTAAATCAACTCTGCTGTTATCATAGAAAAGCTTTCGCAAAGAGAAGGCTCTTGTAACATTCCCTAAAGATGGTTAAGTTCTAAGTTAGTTCATCTGAGAGATCATTCCACAGGCAGATCCCCTTGAATAAAAATACTCTGTCTCAAGCATTCTGTGAATTGGTGCTATCTCAAAGCTGCACAGATGTCTTGGCAGGTCATAGATGAAGATGCAGTCACAGATGTAGTTTGCTCCTAACCCACTGATGACTTTCTGCTAGGATAAGGTGAGGGCCCATTTTGTATGTGCCTTTGCTGGGTAAGGTGTGTGAGAAGGGAGAAAGACAAAAAACCACCAAATGCCTGGGGCTCACTCTGCTGCAAAGGGAGAAACCTTTTGAGAATTATTTTGTAATGCAATAGCAGATGTTCCTTCCCAGAGTTTTCCAATAACCGAGTGATTTGGGTGTGAATAAGCCAAGGTTCACAAGAGTTCTACTAATCAAAATGAATATTCCTCTTTGGTCTGATTGGATTTAATTAAGCAGCCACAGCATTCTCTTTAATATTTTACCATATGAAAACAGTCACTAAACAAACCTATGAAATACTTACGAATATAACCTTGGGTTTTCACAAGGGGAAAAAAATCTAAATGCAATTAGTAATAATTTTAAAGTGTTTTAAATTATCCTGATTAAATACAATTAATTAAACCTATCCCTTTGTAAGCAGTAGCCTAACTTTTTGATTGCACCATGCTGCCTTTTTTTTATTCCATTGTGTTTCAACTTTTTCTGAGATAAAATAACTAAGTTAAATAACTTATTTTTTGTAATTAAGGCATATGTATTGAGGCTAAGCCTACTAGAGACCATAACACCTTAATCTTTTTTTGTTACTATTCTAATAAATTAGTTTTTAAAAATATTTGACTACTTTTGATATTGGTCAATTGAAAGGTCAGATATTGTCAATTATTTTTGGACTAGTCAAATGACCAACCCTATTCTTAACCTTGCCCCTACAAAGTATTACATGGTCGAATCTTCAGGGCTTACCGTTTTACATCTTTAATAAGTGTAATTTATTAATGTGTTACAGCAATCAGCATCTATTCTATTATGACCCATTTCAGTGCTCCCAATTGGATATTATTTATGTTGATTAACAGTGGATTTATATGGAAACTCAAAAGGATTGATTTAATTCACCTAAAGAAACAGCAGCTTCAGTTTTATTCAAGATATCTGACCCAAACCATATTTCTGTGATGTATTACACTAGGGGTGAGCGGGAGAAGAACTTTAAACGGGAATGAAGCTATTCAGGAAAAAAGCCAATTGTCAAGGATGCTTCTATGCTTAACTATCTCATTTCTTGAGATGCATGCACACAACACCCCTGTTAGTATTAATACACACATCAGGAGGAGACCAGACCCCAAACAATGGCAGTAATAATGCAACAGTCATTTTAGGAAACTGTTTTACTACATTAAATAAAAAGAATGTTGACTAAAAAGCAACAAAAGTCAACAGCTAAGACCAAATTATACTGCTGAGCTTTAAAGAAAATTTAAGGGCTAAGAACACACTTAGTACCTGTAAGCTCTCAAGATTAAGCCTCATAAGAATAAGTCATTTTAAACACCCTCCAAAAATCAAACTTTGCTGTGAACATCCACCATGTTCCTTTGGTTCATGCTTGAAGGAATTTACAGTACATTTTGACTGATGATTTTGGCAATGAGTTTGTATATTTCACCCATCTTTTGCAATAACTAACTACAGACTAGTTTTATTTCAATCCATCCCTTGTTCACAGTATTGAAACATACTATGAACAGCAAATTTATTCCTTCCATTTTAGAATCATATATTCTAGCAGGAATTACCAGTTAGTGCTAAAGTTTAAACTCTAATACCAAGGCACAAGTGCAATGCAACCAAACACAATGGCAATGTGTCTTTGCATTTGGAGGGCAGGATCAAGCTCTTAGTTTTTTCTGTATTAAGCTATATTTACTAAGACAGATTAGGCTTTTTCCTCACAACTTACACACCAAAAGTTTACATCTGTTTAATACCTACCACACTGTCTTTACCATAATATATTAATAGGAATAATATATTCTAAGCGCAGAATCCTTCATACTTTACACTGCGGCAATATAAAATTGACAGCTATATGCCACAGTCAAACAGTTCACTTAAAATTTACTTCTGAACATGCAATGTATCAAGAAGGAACATTATTCCCATGCCCATCCCAAGAGGCTACCAATTTATTTTTTATAGAGATGTTGTTCCAACAGGATCTTCAATCCTAGGTCTCAACTCTGCGGCCTGAGACTGGCAGAGATAAGTTCTTGAACATTTTTTATGTTTGTTTATTTAAAGGGCAGCAGCAGCAGGGCTGAGCACAAGTCAGCAGCTCACTCCCCCTATGGCAGATGTATGCCAGTCACTGAGCATGATCACTGCCCAGGGAACCTTCCCGTCATTTCCCAGTTATGAAGGACGTAAACCTCCCAAAAGAAACAAGCCACCGAATGTTAAAAATCTGCATTAAGAAGTGAAATAAAATTAAGCTGCAAAAAGCAAAAGATCACTTCAATTAAAAAAAACCCTTCAAACTCTGAGGGAGCAGTGGGCAGGTGAGAAGAATCCTGTTGGAATTGCATGTCCAGAATTATCTCTTCTCTAAAGATACCATCCAACAAGATTCTCATTCCTGGAGAGTAAAAAGTACATGGGATGTCCCAAAAGAGAGCAAGGCTGCAACACACAACACTAAGTCCAAAAGAAATAATGTGACCAAAACAAATATTAAATACTCAAGGGAGAGGCTAAATATCTTCTACCCTCAAACAAAACACAGACAGCATTTAAAAAGTATAAAAATCTCAAAATCAGCCAACTCAGATACAGGATAGCCTAAAATGAAACAAAAAACTTTTCAGGACAGAAGAGTTGTTTATTCCCTACTCTGTAAACAAATTCTGTAGCGCAAAGAAAACAAAACATAATTCCCTCTCGATAGCTGAATCAAAGGAGTAATCTTTTGCGAACATCTGGAGAAAGAACGGTGAAGATGTCTGTGAGCCAAATATTTGAGAGAGGCAGGGGAGACAAACTTGCTTTGGATTCAGTGAGGTTTGACATGACTATCTAGTTCACACCAGCCACGTCACAGCAACACAAAACATATCCAACAACTTTGACATGGTCTTCATAAAAATTATTGAATCAATTCTAAACAAAACATTTCCAAAGTTGTTGGAGTTTGCAAGGACATTAGTCCCTCTCAAGGAAAATTTACAAGAACATTTTAATAATCAAATATATGGAGAAGGGCTTCCCCAGGATAGTTTGTGTGGAATTGGCAGTTACCGGAATACAATGTGAGACACCCTATGACACTTGGTTTCTCTGGGATTTCAGAGTCCACTGAGGTTGTCACATGTGGAGATTCACCACGGATACTACAAAGCAACGGCCACAACTGTGGATCTAGGTACTTATTTGACCCCCCTGTTCAGTGTAGCAACTAAGAACATGGGCTCACTGGCTCTGTCAGGAAGTACTACATTTCTTGCAGCATCTCTTCCTGATAAGGTGCATGAACATATTCTTAGTGGGGTAGGGACAGAGGAGAAGCGATCTTGATAGTTTTCTGAAAACCTGAACTTGTAGCTCCATTGAACAACTCTCAGAATGCATGTGTTCAAGGTGACCATGAAACTGCCTTGGAAAGCACCAACTTTCTTGTAGCCCCAAGTGCAAGAGACACCTGAAACTGTAGTGTCAAAGCTGGAACATTTGTGCACTGAGAGCACTAGTCACAATATAAAACATACCCACCTACACAGAGAACTCTGATTGTTCACAGCGCAAGGATAAAGAAATGGTTTGAAGCTGGTACTAGAGACCTCATGGTAGCCTCACAGAGGATCTGCAGCGATCTGGCTGGTTTGGCAAACATATGTCATCTGCGATCCCTTGGAGTTTGAGAATGACTGTCTTCCATAAAATGATCGCCAGTTATCACTGGTGGATCTGCAAGTGGCTAATGAGACCAATCCAGGATCCACAGATCTTGTCACAACTGGGGCAGACATTTCCCAATGGAAGGGGTAGATTTGGATTGTTGAGTTGGGATCCAGCGAATTCTTTCCTCCTTTCCTGTTTATCCAATTCCTGTTGTATCAGTTGGATCTCAAAATACTAGGGTCCTTGCCACAAGATCCTTTCCCATTTTGGTCAATTGAGGGCTTGGGTTTCCCCAAGAGTTTGTCAATATTGTACTTCTTCATGTTGGCTTTGAGGGTGTCTTTGAAGTGCTTTCTTTGTCCAACCCTCGTCTGTTGGCCATGGCTCAGTTGTGAGAACATGACTTGCTTTGGGAGTTGATTTTCTGGCATTTGAAGAACATAACCAGACCAATGGAGTTGGTGGTGGATGATCAAAGCTTCAATGCTGGAGGTTTTGGCTTGGGACAGAACACAGACACAGATGTGTCAGTCATCCCACTTGATTCGGAAGATCTTGCGGATGCACCATTGATGGTATCATTCAAGAACCTTGAGGCGTCCACTGTACATGGCTCTGGTTTCAGCACCATACAAGAGAGCTGGGATAAAAATGGCCTGGTACACGAGAAGCTTGGTTTGGTTCTTGATGTCACAATCTTTGAAGACACATTTTCTCAAGCATCTGAAAGCTGCACTGGTGCATGGAAGGCGGTGTTGAATTTCCTTGTCAATGTCAGCTTTCTGTGACAGATAAGGTAAAGGGAGTGCTAGACATTTTCCAGGCATCTGAATTATGGGAGCAGGATCCTGGTGATGCAGAGCCTGTTGGAGGAATACTTTCATTTTCTTGGTGTTGTGCGTGAGGCTGAATTGGTTGTAGGCCTCAGACTTTTTTAAGATAGTTTTCCGAGTGGGCGCACAGGGCCCAGTCATCTGCATATTGGAGTTCAATGACTGATTTAGTGATAACCTGTGTCTTGGATCAGAGGAGATTGAGGCTGAAGAGCTTGCTGTCCATTCTGTATTGGGTATCAAATGCAAACACATAATGGATCACTGAATCACCAACTCCACCTCAAGAACATGAGCACAGATGGAGTTCGAGACCTGTTGACTGAAGTCTGCTGTCAGCAATGTGTCAGAGAGCTACTGATTTTCTTCTAATACTTCATGAGTTGACTGGAGCTTAGTATCACGGACTTCGAAAAACTGAGGCTTCCAGCGTATGGCGGAGACAAGGCTTGTAGGGCACTTGCATTACAAGGTAATGATGTGGGACACTTCAATGACTAGGCTGCTTCACTGAGTTGATCACAGAAGTGCTACATTTGAGCCAAAAGGACTGGCAGACAGACAAAGTCAAACGACTCACATGTCTCAGCCAACTGAGGCTTCTGCCTTGAAGATTTACCCTTTGAAGCACTCTGGCCCAGACTCATGTCAGATGTACATAAATTTCTGGAGTTGCCTGGAGGATGCTTCATGTCTCCTTAGAGCCCAAGGTGACATCTGCCAATATTTCTGGCACTCCTTAACATTGTGGTTGACTCTATACACAGACAATGCAACCAATATGCTCATTTGTCATTAATAGTCCTGTTGCAAGGATGTGGAATGAAGCTTGTGAGTGGCCTTCCTTGCTCCCTATGTCCTTCAGAAAAAAAAAAACAAATATACCACCAGGAGATGTGAGGCTCAAATGATGCATCACAAATGCCAGCACCAGGGTGCTAAAGACAGGCTCCCAATTCCAAGAAAACTACTGGCAATGACACTAAACAACAGGTGCCTAAAATATGAGACACGGGCAAAGCTGCTTCAGAGGTGATGAAGTGCAGATAGACAAATAGGCAAAGACCATGGGTAAGCACTGATTGAAGTGTTGAAACAGCTGGCGCAAAAGGCAAAATTTAAGAGACTTGGACCAGAGTGGAAGTCAAAGACTTTACTACGAAATATTGTGTGTGTTTCCAGGAGTAAGGGGAAAAGAGCTGGAGCAATGACTGGAGAGGTCCTTTGCGGACCACAGTTCAGGAATTGAACTGAATGCTCCAAAGGCAATGGTTAAACTAAATAGGATAGCATGCACTCAAAACTAGAACTGCTGGCCTGTTCTCCACCCCACCAATGATGTACATATGGACTAAATGTATTCAAGAGCTTAGAGTCTCACGGTGAGAATCCTAACAGATGTTATGTTTAGAGAAGGTTTTGTTTTCCATTAACAGACAATTCCATATCTTAGTCTGTACTCTGCTTCCAGTTAGATTCCAGTTCTTATAAATGCTCATGATCTAAAACTATACAGCTGTATAGGTTACTTGTCAAGATTACTTTATTCAACTCATTTTAATAGTTTCTTCTACATCACTTAATTTTTGTTTAAATCCCTGATTTTCTTCATATAAGCCTCATCAACAGACTACTCAACTTTGACTTTACATCATCTGTCAGGATATTTGCATACAAGATAAATGCCATATCCTGAACTATATAACTACAACTTGCTATGTCACTTTACCTTATAAAGTAATCGGGCTCCATTTGCTCAATACCTTATACTGGGTGTTTACAAGATAACAAGCACATATGTGAAATTTTGAAAATAATTAAAAACTTAAATTTGTACTTCCTGCAAGTACTAAATGAAGTAATCTCAACAAACATGTTGTGTGGGATTGGAATGACAGATCAATAAGAGATTGGAAGACAAGTTTCTACCTTGTCTTAATACTGAACTATTTAACATTTAAATAAAATGTTACTGCCTACTAAGTAAATACTAGAGAGTTCTGTTAGTAAGCAGTAGTAAAGCAAAATGAAAACTGGTCTTAACATCCTGACACTGAGCATACATGGTCACTGCCAATTTTAGTTAAAGATATTTATTTTCAAATATATTTCAATTTAAAAATAGTAAAGAGTGCTTACTGTCAGGACAAAGCTACTACCTAACTGTAGTACGAGTCTGACACTAATTCTTGTTAAAAACTTTAAAAGAACTGTGTCTATCGAATGTACAAAAAAAGGTCAATTTAATAAGCTCAGGGCTAAGAGTTATCAACCTGAGGGTCTCCCACACTCTCCCTTTTATTAGCAAGTTTTGAAGTACTCAAGTTAGAATTGGATGCTGATCCTCTCATCCCAATTACTGTTTTGAGATTAAAAACAGCATATGCAAAGGAAAAAAGGTATGCAAGTAAATTAATATGTAACAAAACTGTGAGATATGTATTTCCAGCGCTAAAAAAAGAAAATATGAAACAATTTTCAAAGTTACCATAACGTACATACCACTAAATTCAGGAAGAGACTGTTTTACTTAACACTATGCAAAAATGTATTTCCATAATTTACAATGCCAAGAGATATGCTTGATATACCTTCACTTTCCCCCAGTATGTTATATGTATTATAGACATATAACCTCTGCCTTCTCTCTAAATTAGGACTACTTAATCTAAGGGATGGTGTCCCTAGCCTCAGTTTGCTAGAAGCTGGGAAAGGTTCAAAAGGAGCAATAAAATGGGGAACATTTTCAAATTTAAGTACCTAAAGTTAGGCACCTAAATCTGCAGCTTTCATTTACTTCAGCACCTCTGAAAGTCAGACCACTTATTTAGTTGCCTATATTTAAAGCAGCTTCATTTGTAAGTCTTGACATAGTTGTATTAAATATGACTTAATTTTCCACACCTCCAGAGCAGTTTCACTCTAGTCTTAGCTGTGTTAATTAATCCAGTTTTATGCTACCACCACAGCACTGTTTTTTTAAATTATGGCATGCTCTGCTACCAATCCACTTTTTTTTTTATTAAACAAACAGCATTAATGAGAAATGCTTAAAAGTTGAGCCCCTATGCAATCATTTCTCAATCTCTTCAATATACCCTTGTCAGAAAGAGTCTGGGAAAACAGGTAAGATTTGCCAATGTGGCCTGAAGGTCAAGCTCATGCTCTGTCTGATACATTCTCAACAGTATTGCATATAACATTTAAAATATCTAAACTATATCTCAATGGCAGTGCAATATTCTGTCATCTTGTTATTAGTAAGTTGTTTTAATAAAAGGAAAACTGAATAGCAAGAATGTCAAACGGTAAAGCTGGAAAGGTCCTTCTATGGTCTAGTCTATCTCCTGTAGGATCAGCCTGCATACATTAATCTTCCCTTTTTACCTATCTTACTTTCTTAACAGCTCTAATGGCGATGCCTCAGCCCCGCTGGAGTAAATTTTATTAACTCGATTCTCACTTTCAAAAGTGATCATCATTCCCGCCTGCTGATTGAAATGATGGTTTGGGTCAGACTTCCCTGGGACGGATTATTACACCTCCCGCCATGGCTCTGCACCTGACGATTTGAAAGGCTGATTTCGCCTGTCCGAACAATGCAAAGTGCGGTGTCTAGGGACCATGAGCTACGAGGGAAGATTTACAAGTGTTTATCTGTGACTTGGCGGGGGGTGTCCTCTGCTGTGCGCGCGGGGCGGCTCGGAGGGCGGCGTGCGCCCTGAGCACCGGCTGGGCGCGGACTCGGCCGGCCCGGAAGACAGGCCTGCGCCGACCAGCAGGACGAAGGATGGATTTTTCCACCACCTGACCGGGCAGTGGGGCCGCCCGCGGCTGCAGGGCTCGAGCTAGGGCGGGCGGGGCCGCGGGCAATGGGGGTTTCATGACAGACTCGCAGCCCGGTTCTAGATGAGCTCGCCGTAGCCACCAGGGGCCCGCAGCAGAGCCCGCCCCGCCCGCGCCCCTCACACCGGGTGTAACCGCCTCCGACCAGCCCCGTGGGCCGCCACCGCCCTTTAACCCCCTAGCCCCGCCCCGAGCGGCAGGGGGGAGCTGGCGCTCGTCCTGCCAATCATCGCTGCCAGCCCAGCGCGCTCGCTGTTCCCAACCGTTGCCCGTGGCTATGACCGCAGGGGGCAGCAGCCCCGCCCCCCGGCCGGGTGGCACTTACCGTCCCGGGACGTGCCCATGAGCTGGTCCAGCATGGCGCGCATCTGGGCCTGCGCCGACATCCTGAGCGCGCGGGGCCCGGCCGGGCCGAGCCGGCGGAGTCTGCGTGAGCTCCGCCGACAGCGGCCTACAGCGCTTCGGGCCGACGCTGGCTCGCCCCCCTTACGGGTCCGGGCGGAGCCTCTCTCCGCGGCCGGTGAGGGCTACGATGGCGCCTCCGCCTCACGTTCGCGGTTCGGGCCGAAGGGCAAAGCGGGAAACTGCTTCGCGCTGCTCTCGGTCTCGCGACTTCGCTTCCCCCGCGCGCGACCCTTCACGCTTGCTACACGCGCGCACGCCAGCAGTAACGGAAAGCCGCGCAGTGCGCGCGCGCGCGCGCTCTCTCCACTCCCGCCCCTTTCGACGTCAGCGCTATCAGGTTGAGCACCCGCTGATTGGGCGAGTAGACAAATATCTGTCTGTGACAAAAGCGGCTCCGCGTTTCCTGATTGGACTCTAGAACCTTTCGTCTGGCTGGGCTAGCGCGCGTGCTGATTGGACACGGGGCTCTCGTTCTTTTTCTGTGTGACGTCCTCTATACCCCCCCTCGAGTCGGGCGAACCCAATCGTTACATTTCCCTTTCGATAAGAAGAACCTCTCCCCTTCTCCCCCCCCCTCCAAGACTAGTACAATCCGCGTTCTACCTCGGGAGCGTAGAGCAGCTGCGTGGCTGCGCGGTCCCCGCAATGACCAGCTCGGACGCGCCTGGTGTAGTCTGAGCTATAGGCCATTGGTAACATTTGGATGGGCAAAATCTCTTCCTGGACTGTGAATAGCTCTGTGTCAACGAACGATGAAAAGTTACGGTGGATTTTTTTGCAGAGTAGTTTAGTAGAACTGAGCCTGGTGGTTGTTTTTGGTTAACCATCAGTTTTTGAAAAAATTCCTGATATGCAGATTTTTGTTGGGTAAGGACTTCAGTGAAAGGAAACGCACTTTGCTAATGAACGTGTTGAATAAAATCTAATCGAACCGTTGCATTTTGATATCAGGTTAAGGACATTAATTTCAAATCTCAATCTACAAAATAGATAATTAAACCACTCCTGACATCTAAATACTACATAATGTAATAGAAATGTTTCTTTTCGTGTTTTTTAATCTTTTTCCATGCTACTAATGTTATTGTATGTTCTGCCATAACTGCATTGGCAAGTGACATATCAAGCCCACAATAATACAAATATTGGAAAAACTCAATTTACTTTCTCTGCTCGTGGAAGCTTCTTGGGTTCTCTAACAGTTGGTATCTGAGGATGCACTGGAATACCAATTATTCAGTGATGTCCCTGCACTGAATATCGCAAGTCTGTTGATGTTATATGCCAAAGGTGTGGGGATGAAGGGCAGAATGTTGAATGGTATTGCCACACCTGATTCATCCTCAACCCACTTCTGTAGACAGGGGGCTGTGTCCATTTCATTTCATTCAGCTGACTATATGGTAAACCTGTTGGCTGAGTATCTTAAAAAAACCCATGTTGCCTGTGAGGGATGTGACATTATTGACATGAACTGTGACTGTATAAATCATTGTTGCAACCAGGGTCCTATGGTTGCACCAGGTCTTGTACAGAGGAGGTCAAGTGGGGTGCCTATGGAAAAGTTGTAGTTTTCTGGTTATGATTATGTTGTCTATATGTGTGTATCATTTTTGTATTTGAAGTTATGAATATTGGCTATGTACTTTTATCTCAATGTGTTTAATTCTAAGTAGCCTCAGTGAAGTATTTGGTCAGCTTCTTGAGAAAGGACTATTCTCAGTAAGTTCCCAATCAAGAAACACTTAACTGACAATGGACTTTGGGAGACACCAGTCCACATCTGAGCTTTCTTGGGAATTTCAAACTAACATGTAAACAATGGTGTTGGCCTTCAAAAAGCTGAATCATTCATGGACATTCGACTTGCCCAGGTGGCTACAAACTCCATCTTATTGCTGTGACTTTGCACAGAAGAACAAAGGGGTTTCCACCCACAAGAGAGAGAATATAAAAGGCCCTGGAAACCGCTCCATTTTGTCTTCAGCTGGCTCAAGAGATGACCTCTCCACCCCAAAGAGATGCCTGAAAGAAACTGGAATAAAGGACAATAACTACAGCGGTGTGAGTGATTGCTGGACCCAGACTAGGAAAGAGTCCAGTCTGTGAAAGAAGCTTATTGGAACATCTATGGGGGTGAGATTTTATCTGTAGTCAGTTTCTTAATGTATTAGGCTTAGACTTTCGTGTTTTGTTTCATTTTGCTTGGCAACTTACTTTGTTCTCTCTGTTATAACTTGGAACCACTTAAATCCTACTTTTTATACTTAATAAAATCACTTTTTCTTATTAGTTAACCCAGAGTAAGTAATTAATACCTGGGGGAGCAAACAGCTGTGCATATCTCTCTATCAGTATTATACAGGGTGGACAATTTATGAGTTTACCCGGTATAAAGTTTATACAGAGTAAAATGGATTTATTTGGGGTTTAGGCTCCCAGAAAGACCAAACTACTGAGTGTTGGGAAAGTCTCTGTTAACTAAGGAGCCCCTGAGCTGTGTGGATCTCAGTTTCAGTGAACTGCAGGAGGCCATGGCCCAACCTCTGGGTCTGTGCTGAAGCTGACTGGAGTGTCTTACGTAGCAAGACAGGAGTGGAGGGAAGCCTTCTCTGGCAGGGGAGTTTGTTCTCAGTGGTATCCCAGCACATCTAGTGTCAGTCTTGAGGGAGTTTCTGTGACTGAACCTGTCACAGTGGCATAATTGGTAGGCTCTGTGCACTGCTGATTGCTTTCAAACACTGGTAGTGATTTTAAGTGACTTTTGAGTGTGGTGGCTGGAGAACAGACAAAGTGGTTACTGGTTTCTTATTTTCTGTTTGCTTATTTCGGGTAAGGGAAATAGAGGCAGAAAAAATAGCAAAATAGGTAAGAGTAAAGCTCAGAAGAAGCTAAAACTGCACAGGTAACAAATTGCTAAGAAGGAAAGAGAGAGCCAGCAAGCCCTGGACTTAAAAAAACAAAGAAATTGAGGCCCAGAGACAAGCACAAATTGAAACCCAAAAGCATGAACTGGAATGAAGTGGAAGAGGTGCTCAGAGACATGTATCCTGAAGGTGGAAGTTGGGGTCCTGGTGACTCCTGGGGTGGGAACAGACCCCAAGGACTCTGTAGCTGGAAGCAAGCCTAACCTGAATGAAAAGGGGGTTGGGGGAGGGATTTTGCTGACCAGTGAAGGGTCTGTCATAGCTGTGAGCTGGATCAGGGTCACCTTTACTTTTGGGGGACACAGTGTCTGCCCCAGAGGAGAGCCCAAAGAGGAATTTTAGGTATACTGCCTCTGCCACGGAGAGCATCCAAGTCTCTGGCAGTAAGTTCAGGAGAAGAGTGTGATGTTGCACTCCACAATGTTTTATGGAAATATTCTAATGAGTGTGAATATAATGTAACTGGAATATCCTTCATGCAAAAGGTCTCTTGTAAGGTATCATTACAAAGCTTATAATCTACTGAGTGTGGTCATCCTATTTGTATAAATGTATCATTCTTGTATCTGAAACTAGAAATATGAAATATAACTCTGAGGTCCTATTGTAATTATGCAAAGTGTGGGCCATTAATGGTGGTGGTTTGGAATCTTGATGGCTCCCATCAACTAGGACAATTGGTTGTAAATGGCTCTGTTTACTTGCAAGCCTTCCTGTGAGCCAGGCCAGGAAGAATGAAGGCTTGGGGTCTCCTTTCCCTACACCCCCCCTGAATTTCCCCAACCCGCCCCCCAGTTTTGTGAACTAGTTACATGACAAACCTGGTGGCTGAACTTTGCTACTTTGTCCTCACCCACAACTATTTCACATTTGGGGACAATATATACCTTCAGGTCAGCAGCACTGCTATGGGTACCCGCATGGCCCATAGTATGCCAACATTTTTATGGCTGACTTAGAACAACGCTTCCTTAGCTCTCGTCCCCTAATGCCCCTACTCGACACTGATGACATCTTCATCATCTGGACCCATGGAAAAGAAACTCTTGAGGAATTCCACCATGATTTCAACAATTTCTATCCTACCATCAACCTCAGCCTAGACCAATCCACACAAACGATCTATTTCCTTGACACTACTGTGCTCATAAGTGATGGTCACATAAACACCACCCTATACCGGAAACCTACTGACCACTGTACTTACCTACATGCCTCCAGCTTCCATCCAGGACACACCACACGATCCACTGTCTTCAGCCAAGCTCTAAGATACAACTGCATTTGCTCCAATCCCTCAGACAGAGACAAACACCTACAAGATCTCTATCAAGCATTCTTAAAACTACAATACCCACCTGCTGAAGTTAAAAAACAGATTGACAGAGCCAGAAGAGTACCCAGAACTCATCTAATACAAGACAGGCCCAACATAGAAAATAACAGAACGCCACTAGCCATTACCTTCAGCCCCCAACTAAAACCTCTCCAGCGCATCATCAAAGATCTACAACCTATCCTGAAAGATGATTCCTCACTCTCACAGATCTTGGGAGACAGACCTGTCCTCGCTTACAGACAGCCCCCACAACCTTAAGCAAATACTCACCAGCAACTACACACCACAGAACAAAAACACTAACCCAGGAACCTATCCTTGCAACAAAGCCCGATGCCAACTCTGTCCACATATCTATTCAAGTGACACCATAATAGGACCTAATCACATCAGCCATGCCATCAGAGGCTCGTTCACCTGCACATCTACCAATGTGATATATGCCATCATGTGCCAGCAATGCCCCTCTGCCATGTACATTGGCCAAACCGGACAGTCTCTATGCAAAAGAATACATGGGACGCAAATCAGACGTCAAGAATTATAACATTCAAACACCAATAGGAGAACACTTCAACCTCTCTGGCCATTCAGTAACAGATTTAAAGGTGGCAATTTTGCAACAGAAAAGCTTCAAAAACAAACTCCAACGAGAAACAGCTGAACTTGAATTAATATGCAAACTAGATACAATCAATTTAGGCTTAAATAGAGACTGGGAATGGCTGAGCCATTACACACACAGAATCTATTTCCCCATTTTAAGTATCCTCACACCTGCTTGTCAAACTATCTTAAATGGGTCATCTTGAGTATCACTACAAAAGTGGGGTTTTTTTCCTCCTACTGAGAATAATTCATCTTAATTAATTAGCCTCCTAGAGTTGGTTGGGCAACTCCCACCTTTTCATGTTCTCTGAACGTGTATATATATATATCTCCTCACTATATGTGCCATTCTATGCATCCGATGAAGTGGGCTGTAGCCCACAAAAGCTTATGCTCAAATAAATGTGTCAGTCTCTAAGGTGCCACAAGTACTCCTGTTCTTTTTGAGGATACAGACTAACACCACTGCTACTCTCAAACATGCCAATTTAGTGACTGTTTGGAAATTTGAATTTAAATTGAAACATTAATACACACTTTAAAAGCATATACAGTGTATGATAAAATACATATATCTGAAAAAGTATAATAGATTTCAAAAGTATGAACATAGACTAGCTTCCTTATACAGCTGTTTTTATGACAATGTCAGTGCATTCATTTTGGTGATGTTGGCCAACCTAATAATTTCAAATGATGATTTGTAAGCAAAGTCTAAATGAGCTCTCCCTGACAGCTAGTGATGAGCTGGAGGCTGGAGGAAGAGGCTTCAGGACCAGATTGTATTTACATTCACACCTAATCTACCTAGGTATCCAGCAAACAGAGCTGTGTTGCCCAAGTGATAGATTTTGGCTGGGGTTGGGTTACAAATCGCTTGAATGCAGGGGGTGGGAGGTGGGAAATGAAATGTTCTTATTGTATGAGTAAAGGTCAGTAAAACTGTACTTAGCCTGTGCTGATTGACCTCTATCTTATCCCCCCTTAGTCGTCTCTTTTCTAAGCTGAAAATTCCCAGTCATTTTAATTTCTCCTCCTGTTTCATACCCCTAATCATTTCAGTTGCCCATCTCTGTACCTTTTCCATTTCCAATATATCTCTTTTGAGATGGGGTGACCAGATCTGCACACAGTATTCAAGGTGTACACATACCATGGATTTATATAGCGGCAATATGATATTTTCTGTCTTATTATCTATCCCTTTCTTAATTATTCCCAACATTCTGTTTGCTTTTTTGGCTGCTGCTGCATATTGAGTGGATGATTTCAGAGAACTATCCACAATGACTCCAAGATCTCTTTCTAGAGTGGTAACAGCTAATTCAGACTCCTTCATTTTGTATATATAGTTGAGATTGTTTTCCAATGTGCATTACTTTGCATTTATCAACATTGAATTTCATCTGCCATTGTGTTGCCCAGTCACCCAGTTTTGTGAGATCCCTTTGTAACTCTTCGCAGTCTGCCTGGGACTTAATTATCTTGAATAGTTTTGTATCATCTGAAAATGTTGTCACCTCACTGTTTACCCATTTTTCAAGATCATTTATGAGTATGTTGAACAGTAATGGTCCCAGTGCTGACCCCTCTGGGATACCACTATTTATCTCTCTCCATTCTGAAAACTGATAATTTATTCTTACTCTTTGTTTCCCATATTTTAACCAGTTACTGATCCATGAGAGGGTTTCCCTCTTATCCCATGATGGCTTACTCTTCAAAAGTCAATTTAAATTAAATACATTTAAAAAAAAATTATATATTTTTTAGAAATCTAGACCTGTTATGTTTAACTTGTATTATCCTTATGTTAAATTTGCATTATCCTAACAAAACATTTACTTTATTCATATCTCTTTGGCCCTGACATGCCCCCCTGTATTTTTTTTTTTATAATTGGAGATATACCAATCTCCTAGAGCTGGAAGGGACCTTGAAAGGTCATTGAGTCTAGCCCCCTGCCTTCACTAGCAGGACCAAGTATTGATTTTTGCCCCAGATCCCTAAGTGGCCCCCTCAGGAATTGAACTCATAACCCTGGGTTTAGCAGGCCAATGCTCAAACCACTGAGCTATTCCCCCCCTCCAAATTTCAATTTCTGGGGAAACTACTGCTCTCAGGACATGTGACCATGCTACCTGGTACTGGAATTCATCTTAAACCTGGTGGTTTTCCATTTAGAAGGAGGGGTGGGTACCCAGAGAGACAAAGGATTCCTGCATTGTGCCAAAGCTATAAAAGGGGGCGGAACAGAACAAAGGGGGCTGCAGTCATGAGAAATCCCCTAGCTACCACCTGAGCTGGAACAAGGACTGTACCAGGGGAAAGGATTGGGCCCAGACTAGAAAGTCTGTGAAAGAAGCTTATTGGAACATCTCTGAGGGTGAGATTTACCAGCATTCAATTTCTTAAATGTGTTAGGCTTAGACTTGCTTGTTTTGTTTCATTTTGCTTGGTAACTTACTTTGTTCTGTCTAAAACAACAAGGAGTCCTTGTGGCACTTTAGAGACTAACAAATTTATTTAAACATAAGCTTTCATGGGCTAGAACCCACTTCTTCAGATGCATTACGTGGAAAATACAGTAGCAGGTATAAATACATAGTACATGGAAAAAATGAGAGTTGCCTTACCAAGTGGGAGGTCAGTCTAACGAGACAATTCAATTAACAGTAGGATACCAAGGGAGGAAAAATCACTTTTGTAGTGGTAATGAGAGTGGCTCATTTAAAACAGTTGACAAGAAGGTGTGAGTAACAGTAGGGGGAAATTAAGTTTTGTAATGACCCAACCACTCCCAGTCTTTATTCACGTCTAATTTGATGGTGTCCAGTTTGCAAATTAATTCCAGTTCTGCAGTTTCACGTTGGAGTCTGTTTTTGAAGTTTTTTTGTTGAAGGATTACCACTTTTAGGTCTGTTATTGAGTGACCAAGGAGATTGAAGTGTTCTTCTACTGATTTTTCTAATGTTATAATTCCTGATGTCAGATTTGTGTCCATTTATTCTTTTGCATAGAGACTATCCAGTTTGGCCAATGTACATGGCAGAGGGGCATTGCTGGCACATGATGACATATATCACATTAGTAGATGTGCAGGTGAACAGACAGCTGATGTGGTTAGGTCCTATGGCACCGAGATTTGTTGCAGGGTTTGGTTCCTGGGTTGGTGTTTTTGTTGTGTTGTGTGTAGTTGGTGAGTATTTGCTTCAGGTTGGGGGGCTGTCTGTAAGCGAGGACTGGTTTGTCTCCCAAGGTCTGTAAGAGTGAGGGATTGTCCTTCAGGATAGGTTGTAGATCCTTGATGATGCTCTGGAGAGGTTTTAGTTAGGGGCTGTAGATGACGGCTAGTGGCATTCTGTTACTTTCTTTTTGGGGCCTGTCTTGTAGTAGGTGACTTCTGGGTACCCTTCTGTCTTTGTCAATCTGTTTCTTCACTTCACCAGGTGGGTACTGTAGTTTTAAGAACGCTTGATAGAGGTCCTGTAGGTGTTTGTCTCTGTCAGGGATTGGAGCAAATGTGGTTGTATCTTAGAGCTTGGCTATAGACAATGGATCGCGTGATGTGGTCTGGATGAAAGCTGGAGGCATGTAGATAAGTAGAGCAGTCAGTAGGTTTCCAGTATACGGTGGTGTTTATGTGACCATTGCTTATTAGCACTGTAGTGTCTAGGAAGTGGACCTCTTGTGTGGACTGGTCCAGGCTCGAGGTTGATGGTGGGGTGGAAATTGTTGAAATCCTGGTGGAATTCCTCAAGGGCCTCCTTCCCATGGGTCCAGATGATGAAGATGTCATCACTTGGGCCTCTTCAATCCTACTTCTTATACTTAATAAAATCACTTTTGCTTATTAATTGACTCGGAGTAAGTAAGTAATGCCTGGGGGAGCAAACAGCTGTGCATATCTCTCTATCAGTGTTATAGAGGGTGGACAATTTATGAGTTTACCCTGTATAAGATTTATACAGAGTAAAACGGATTTATTTGGGGTTTGGATCCCAGTGGGATTTGGGTGTCTGGGTGCTGGAGACAGGAGCACTTCTTAAGCTGTTTTCAGTTAAGTTTGCAGCTTTGGGGTACGTGGTTCAGACTGTGGGTCTGTGTTGGAGCAGACTGGTGTGTCTGACTCAACAAGACAGGATTCTGAAGTCACAAGCTGACAGGGAAAACAGTCTCAGAGGTAGTCTCAGCACATTAGGTGACAATTCCAAGGGGGTCTCTGTGACCCAACCCATCACAAGGGATTTCATTTCCCATGGTAATCGGATATGCTTGGCAAGTTTCAGCACACCTCCACTAATGGCATATATAAAATCTTTGGAAAAGGATTGTATGAATCTTCGAATTTGTGAGGATGGCATAGTTTCATTTTTGTCCCGTGCTAACAACATCTTGAGGAAGTCCGTGAGATTTTGGCATTAGGGTGTAATCATTATCAGGCCTCTCTGGTGGTGGAGGCTATACTTGTTCAGTGTTGGATTTCTTCAAATCCAGTCATCTGATCATGGTACATGGCTTCAAGACCTGATCAGGCTCTTCTGAGAAAAGTGAATCCAGCTCAGAGGCCATTCTTAGTCAGGGAGAATCTAATATTGCCTTAGACAGGTTGTTTGGTATCACCACAAGTTTGTGATTATCTGATATAATCTCCAGGCTGTTACCAAAGCCTGCTTCAAATTTTCTCTGAATGGGTTTCTTTGTTTGTGGCTTGATAATTTTTAATATCAAGATAGCTCATATTGGCCACACATTTCTGTGTGAGATTCACCATTGATACAAAACAAGGCTTTGAAAATAAATCAGCTGAATAACCTCTCATTTACTGCTTTTTCTTTCATAGAGTATATGCTATCATTATCTTCATCTTAATGACACTTGTGCTTTTCTGTTGATCTTGTGAAGTCTCTATAAAAAGATTGTGATAGTGTGCCTCTGCTGCTACCAGCACCCTTGATGTAACAGCCAGTATCTTTGTCTGTCTGTTTTGCTCTTTTCCATGCATTCCTATCTGACCTGAGATCTACTGCTAGACACAGTGGCTCTTCGAACTTGGTCCCTTTCACATACGTGGGTACTTTGTCACAGAATATATAGACTTTTTCTATACACTCTGGTGGATGATGAGCCCAATCACCTTATTGATTTGTACAATTTATGGTCAATTTCTTCACTGTAGTTGCAAGGTTCTACTTGTTTTTCAAGCTGATGCAAGGTTCTGCTTGTTTTTCAAGCTGTTGCCAAGTTTTCTTGTATGTGTGATCTTTCTACAGTTGAAATGGTGCAATGGTCTCCACTCAGGGTCTGGTTGGGAACAGTGGCCTAGTGGTCAAGGCCACAACCCTGGACTGCCAAGGGGGGTGTGGGGAGGGGAGTCCGGTCCCTCCCACTCCACCAGGCTCCGACCCAAGGCCCTTTGGGCTACCAGTAACCTGGCAATCAAGACTACTTACGGCTGTTCTCCCTGGGCCTCTTCCTCCCTGGGGTCACCTCAGTCCAAGGCCGTCTCCTGGTGGGAAAATCCAAATCAAAAGGAAGGAAGAGGGAGTCACTGCTGTCCACGGCCACAGGATACTTCCCACTCTGCTTGCTCTGCAGAAGAGCCTCCCTTCTCTCACAGTGGGTCCCTTTGTGCAGCTGTGTCAGAGCCTTTCGGTTTAGCTCTGCTCTGCTGCCCCTCAGCACTGCTCCCCAACTGGGCTAATTCGCTGCCTTTTAATTCCTCCAGCACATGGAGCATTGCTACAAGTGTGAGAGGTGGGGCTGGCTGAGCCCAAAATGAGCCCTTAAGCCCTTGTTGCTCAGTGTGGGGTTTGTACACCTTATTACAGATGGTAAAATACATTGGGTACTTCATTGGTGTCTTTATATTGCATAATGGTAGCACATTATTGGATCTCTGTGGGTCTTAAAAGATTCATCCATGATTCCAAGTCTCTTGGTTTGGTCAGTTCTGTGAAAAGAGCATCTACATTACATATCACTCATGTTTTTAGACCTTTGCTCTGTTCAAGGACCCTTTCTGGGAACTTCTAAATCAAATTCCATTGTTCATTCAGGAACCACAGCTACATAACAGTCAAATGTAAAGCAAACAGTGGAAAAATACATAAAATCAATGTGTAAAGTACTGTGACCTAAGATGTAAGTTCAAAAATAATGATTTTAATACGTGTAGAATCATGTTTTCACATGAAGCATGGTGTACCCTCCACTCCACCCCCCGGTTAGGTTGTTAGTGGTTGCCATGGCAACGGGGCATAGTTTTCATTATTTTAATGGAAAAAAATTACCCAAGATTGAGTGAAGATGTATTCATTTTTAGTCAAAATATGGCCATATCTGTTTTTCACCCAGTGTCTACTCTTACGTGCATTGTTTCCTGGGAAACCATACAATTCCATCTTTAAACTACCACACATAAAGGTCAATCCACTATTTTTGTAATGCGTATTCATGGGCTTTAAAAAATATGAAAATGGGAATTTGCCTACCCCATGGTACCAAAAAGTTGCCTGGCTTATGGACTAATGCATCTACGTCTGCTAGAGACATACTTTTGTTTTGCCATTTACAGTGTGGTAATATTTGTATAACTTTAATGCCAATACTTGAATGGAATTGTGTGTCAAAGCACCTGCAACAATGTATGCCTGAGCAAATTTTTTTTACAAGTTATTTTTTTCCCCCCTCTGAGCTTCTGTTTGGATGGAATTGAGCATCACCTTAAGGTTCCCCTTTTCATATCAGGGTAAGTTCAGAGAGAGATCATGTTAAAATGCAGAATGAAATTATGGCAGTGCAGGTAGAAAGATGACGGTCATAACAGCAGCTCTTCAGAAACCCCTCCCCTAAAATTGAGGTCCCTGTGGGTTTATCTGGCAAGACCAGTGGGTTGGATGTGCTTCTTATGTTTTCAGAGCAATGCTGTAAGAATTAGCTCAAACCAAAGAGATCTCCAGGATAAAAACAAGATAATGCTGCACTGGCTATCCATCCAAACTCACAAACCTCCCAGTTATCCAATCCCTAGAACGATGTTGCCATCTAGTGTCCCAAAAGAGCCACTGATTTCTACAAGTCCCAAGAGAGCCAAAGACTCTTCCGTCTGCGTCCAGGTACCAGGGCCAGTTCCAGGGTTTTTGCCACCCCAAGCAGCAAAAACGAGGGGCGGGAAGGAAAGCCATGATCGCTTCAGTCTTCGGCAGCAATTTGGTGGCTAGTCTTTCGCTCCGAGAGGGAGGGACCCGCCGCCAAATTGCCGCTGAAGACCCGGACATGCCGCTCCTCACCGTTGGCCGCCCCAAGCAGCTGCTTGCTCGGCTGGTGCCTGGAGCCAGCCCTGACAGGAACACAATAAAATAGTTTTACACATGGCTAGTATTGAACCAAAATGTAAAACAAAAAACAGATTTAAGATTATAGATTTGAAGTTCTTGATAAAAGTTTGAGTTGAAGGGGGGAAAAGTATGTTGCATTACTCAAAAATAACCAACTTTAACCAGGTTAGGAAGGGAAATCTCCCCTCCTCCTCCTCTCCCCCACCCTTTCTCAGCTGGAGACAGGGTAATCACTACAACAATGGCAAAGTAAAGCTGGGAATAATGTGTATATTTATATTTTTGTGTATGGAGGGTTTCAAGAGGTATATGAAGGACCACCCCTCCACAGGAGAGGAAAAACTAGGTTGAGAGGTGCTAGAAAGGAAAAGGTGGTTGGCCCAGGGAGCCAGTGCTTAGTGCTAGTTAGTAGTACTAGGTTTTAACCTCAACACACTCTGCTTTTCTACCACTGTCTCTATGAAGCATCATCAATTTGTCTCACACTCATTCAGCTAATTTATATTGCAGTTTGGTAATTCTACGTGTGTCACCAAGCTTTTAAATCTGACAAGAAAGATGCACATAATACAGCTACCTTTCATCACATTCACTGGACTGAGCAGTGAGGCACACTTAATCGTGCTATGGAAATCAATCACATTACTCATTTCAATTCCCAGCATATATCCATCTTGGCTTTTAACAGCCTATAGTGGTCCTGATAAAATCCAAATGATTATGCTGGGCAGGGGAAAGCATCTTGAGGAATTAGTGGAGGTTATATCCACCCCCCATTTGACTCCAATGATCCTTGAACCCTCCCAAACACTGGAACCTTTAGGGTTGAAGGGTGGGGGGTGGCTAAACGCCAACTGTTCTCATAGAATCAAATAGAAGCAGCCTGGAGTGCTCCTTCCCATGTGCATTTGGCCTAGAGATTGCAACATTTCCTCATAGATTCAGACATGGCTGGAGTGATTTCTCACCTCTAAATCAGACTACCACAATGAGCTTGGCATGAGGCTTTATCTTAAATCCATTTGGAAAATGAAACTAGAGCAAAATCCAGGAGCTGACTTGTTAAATAAAATAGCTCTTTGACTACATTACATCTGTCTCTGGGACATGCACTGGCTGCCTCTTGACTTTCAAGTAGTTTGACTTATCAACTCCTAAATGGCCTGGGACCTTTCTACATGAGATACCACCTCTCTTCCTGTGATACTTCTATACATGAGGTCAACAGAGAAGCCGATGGTAGGTCATTCTCCATGAAGACTCCATGACTTTGGAGTTCATACCCTCTTCCCGTCTCAAAGTAGACAGTTTGGGGATAGAACTTTTTTCAGAGTTGGGTGGATCATGAAAGGTTGAAGACCTTGATTTACTGACTAATGGGAAAGCATGTTGCTGGGTTTTTTTTCCCTTTAGTGTTCCAGCATGTATGCTAAGCAAAGAATAGTAGCCATATTTACTTAAATAATCCATGTCCCTTGGGTCTCTTGTGTGAAACATTTTAAGATATACAACATATTGAAGGCGGTAGAGAAAACCCAATTCTATTCCCTGAAGAAATTTTAAAAAACCAGCTATGGTAGAAATTGATGATTCGGTAGGTGGTGCTCTTCTCTCTGAATTACTATTGCATGGGCTACTGTGGTCGTAGGTGCTAGTGAAATCTTTCCAATTCAGCACAGATCTGAGGTCTTGATATTGGAGGACAGGTAGAAAATAACTGTTTGAAGGATCCAGGTAACATTAAACACGTACAATCTCATCCAGAGATTCAGGAAAGTTTCTAGAAAATGAGACAAATCAGCACTCATGTCAGGGGAGAGTTTTTGCCCTGTTTCCCTGGACCTTATCTGTCACATCAGATAAGCATCTGACTAGCATCTGATAAGCAGATTGTGTCTCCTTCAGGTGAGAATCTAAGCCTAAGAATAATAGAAAACCTAAGCGAGGAAACCTAAATAAAGAAGTTTCAATAAACTGATTTTTATTTAACAATAAATAGGAATTGTAACAAAGCAAAAATCTAACTCGGCTACCACTCTGAAACCTTTCTAGTGACCTCTTCCATTCCTATGGATCCCATCCTTTCCCTCCTGGCTGTTGAGGCAGTTTAAGGCCCACAAGGCCAGCAGCTTCCTCAGTGGAGCGCTCCCCTTTGGCGTGGTACTCCTGGTGAAGCGCTAGGTGTTCACGGACACTGCGCAGAAGACAGAGATAAGTAGCCGCCTGGAAATGCAGCTCATGCTGGGCCCTGCAGAGTTTCTCACTGGTGATCTGTAGACAGGAGGAAGCCAGACAACAGGTTTAGCACACACCCGACAGGCAGACACGCAGTGACCTTTCGGGCCTCAACGTCCCCCACCCGGGCACCCAGGGGCTGGCTGCGCGCCACGTGCTCGCTCCTGCAGCGGCGGGGCGTTGGGTCACCTCAGCTCCACCCCGGAGGCCCCGCCGCGCCCCGCCCGAGCAGGCAGCTCGGGTGACCGGCAAACCCGGGCCCGGGGTCGCAGCCCGACTTTGCGCAGGGCGAGGAAGGCGGCGGCGGAGCCCCGGCCAGGCTGAGCTGCAGGGGGCAGCAGAGAGCAGCGCCCCGGCCTGGCTCCTGGGGGCGGGGCACGGACTCCGAGCGCCGCGTGGAGCTTCGCGAGGCTCCCCAGGCCACGCGGGAGGGGCGGAGCCACGGGGGTGTTGCCGGCAGCGTCCTACAGCGGGGGGAGGGGGCGGCTCGGCCAGCGGCGTCCCGCCCCGTACCCGGTGGGCGCGGAAGGCCTCCCGGAGGTGCTGATAGGCCGCCATGTCCCGGTAGGGGCGGCCCGCCTGGGCGCTCACGTAGCGCAGCTCCCGAAGGAGGCTCCGCAGGGTACGGAGCGGCGAGCCCAGAGACGCCATCTTCTCGATCTTCCCCCTCAGCGCCCGTCTCCCTGTGCCCTCAGCCAATGGGGTGCAGCCGCCTCGCCAATCAGCCAATGGAAAGCAGACATCTGGCGCAGACTCCTCCCCAACTAGGGGAAAGCAATCGAGCGCTAAAAAACCCGAAACAAACTCAGGGAGGCGGCGCAATCGGGCGCTGAACTGTCCATCGCGGTCAGGGAGAGCAGGCGCCGCACACGCCGTCAGGACAGACAGCGCCAGGATGCGCTATAGAGGGCCGAGTTGCATGATCGCACCCACCAAACGCGCTGGCAGGGCGGGCAATCGAGCACCGAGGCGGATTTGCAATTGCGGGAAGGAGCTCCGGGGAGTCGCGCTGGCTGCGGGCGGAGTTTCTGGCCCGGTCTCTGCCTCCAGCCCCAGCGACCTTCGTTCCCCGCGGATTTAGTGCCTCCCCGCGCCCCGTTTGTAGCCCGAGTGGGGACTGGGGGGGGGCGCTGTCCCTCAGCGCTGTCGGGTCCCGTCCCCGGGGTGCCCAGGCCCCGCGCCGGGGCGTCCAGTGCCCAGACATCCCGCCGGGCCCGGCGCCCTTTGTCGGTCGCTGAGTCCCAGGCTCCGCCCCACGTCCCTGTGTTACCTGCGGGGGCCTGGTGCAGTTCCCGTCCCGCCAGCGGGGCACGCGCAACTCTGGGTAGTTTGTGACACTTGCCAAACTCTGGGGCGGAGGGAAATTAGCCCATAACACATTATGAATAAAACGGAGCGTGGACACACAAACCCAACCCGCCACATGACCCTGCCCGGACACAGAGAAATGGCTCTAGCTCAGGTTCTCAAACTGGGGGTCGCGAGGTTATTACATGGGGGGTCGCAAGCTGTCAGCCTCCACCCCAGACCCTGCTTTGCCTCCAGCATTTATAATGGTGTTAAATATATAGAAAAGTGTTTTATATAAGGGGTTACAGTCAGGGGCTTGCTATGTGAAAGGGGTCACCAGTATGAAAGTTTGAGAACCACTGCTCTAGGGGCTGGCGAGTGACACGCTGAGATGGACACTTAGTTGGGCTACCTACTCATGCTGGGCAGGAGACCAGGAATTCATTAATCCAGGCTAAACAAGTGACTTGCACTTTTCCTTGTGTTTTACTTGAGCTTTAGGCATCTGAGCTATTTTTAAGCCTCCTTTGCTGTATTTTGAATGCCTGGAGTCTTAGGACTGATGAGTAGCACTTTAATAATGAATGTTTGCAGTCCTAGTGCCTTGTGTGCAGATCTACGGCAACAAACTGGTGTGCAGCTCAGTGCTCACAAGCTAGTGTTACTAACTTATTTTATTTTGAATTTTGCAATCTGTTTTGCTATCTCCCAACCACTGGAGTCAAATGAGTACATGAGCCTCTCAGCTTAAATTTAAAGTTTCTATTTCTTACGTAGTGGAGAAAACCTCAAAAACATGAATCCCAAAAGCTAAAAAATCCCACCACCACCAACTCTCCCTCAAACAACATCACCCCCCACCCCCACTCCAACCAGACAAACAAAAATACAGACCTCTCCCCTTCATCCTTTGGAGCACAAGACATTCATCATTTTCTGCCATTTCTTTCTGGTGCTGGTCTGTTCAGGCTTCTGAGTGTCATGTTGATGGATTTGGCTTCTTTTTCAATTGGTCTGTATAATGTTTCGCTAAGTGGCCTATTCATATGATCACTTGCCATGGAAGTCATGTTGTTGTCATTCTTAATGTGTGTCCTAAATATGTCCATTGTCTTCATGCCACTGTTAGATTGTTCTACTTAAGAGTTTCTGATGTTGCAAGAAAGTCTTTCCAATGGACTTTGAAGATCTTCCATTGGCATTTACTATGAGTTGATTTTCGTATCAACTTCTATAGATTTCCATGATGCCATAAAGGAGGGAAGGCAAGATGCTAGCTTTAAAAAACAGCAATGTATTTTTGTGTGAGGGCCAATCATGTTACTTTTTCAAATCTTTTCAAGTTTATGAACATTTTTGGTGTTTTTTTATATTTGTTATGTGACAAATAGCATGGTGTCATCATCATTACACATCTCACTCCTTAGCTAGGTAAAATAACTTCTTCTAGTGCAGGTTTGGGCAAACTGCAGTCCGCAAGCCGGATCTGGCCCACCAGCTGTTTTAATCCAGGCCTCACGCTCCTGCCGGGGAGCGGGGTCTGGAGCTTGACCCACTCTGGCGCTCCAGCCGGGAGAAGGGTCGGGGGCCTCTCCACGCGGCTTCTGGAAGCAGCTGCATGGCCCTTCTCCAGCTCCTACGCATAGGGGTAGCCAGGGTGTTCCACTCTGCATGCTGCCCCGCCCTAAGCACTGCCCCTGCAGCTCCCTTTGGCCAGGAACCACAACCAATAGGAGCTGCAGGGGCGGTGCCTGCGGACGGCGCGGTGCCTGCGGACAGGGCAGTGTGCAGAGTCATCTTGCTGCGCCTCTATGTAGGAGCCAGAGACAGGACATGCCGCTGCTTCCAGGAGCTGCCTGAGGTAAGTGCCGCCTGGAGCCTGCACCCCTGAGCCCCTGCCCCAGCCCTGATCCCCCTCCTGCCCTCCAAACCCATTGATCCCAGCCTGGAGCACCCTCCTACACCCCAAACTCCTCATCCCCAGCCCCATCCCAGAGCTCACACCCCCAGTGGAGCCCTCACCGCCCCCCCCAATCCCCAGCCTCAAGCCCCCTCCTGCACCCTGAACTCCTCATTTCTGGCCCCATGTCAGAGCCTGCATCCCCAACCAGAGCCCTCACCTCCTGCACCCCAACCCCAATTTTGTGAGCCTTCATGGCCCGCCACACAATTTCTATTCCCAGATGTGGCCCTGGGCCAAAAAGTTTGCCCACCCCTGTTCTAGGGGTTCTTCATCCAGTCTAATGGTTACTTTTGTGACATTGAGAGCCATATATTTTGTCTTCCACTTGTTAATGAACCAACCAACTCATTTTGCTGTATCTGCCAAAAGCTGTGTTCCCAGAGTGGGGGAGGGGGTGGGCAACCAGAGGACTCCATCTTATTGAACCTGATTGCCATATAATATTATTAACCCCAAGCATTAAAAAAATCATGAGACTTTAAAATAAGAAATTTTGGATTATTTTTATTTGCTTTCTGGAATGTGGGCAAATAAAAAACACAACACTTTTATTAAAGTCTCATAATTTTGAAGCCAAACGCATAATATTTAAAGGCTTGGAGTTGATAAAACTGTATGTTGATCAGGGTCAGCAAGATAGGCGTGTGGTTCCTCCCCCGCTGTGGGGCAGTCAGGCAAAGACAATCTCAGATGGGAGGATGAGGTATTACGCTTCAACTCACTTCAAGTGTTCAGAGTTCTGCGTAAGGCTATATTGGGCACAAGTCACCTCCAGTGACTTCAGTCCACCCCCGAGTTGAAAGCACAGTGTGGAAGACCTGTCCTGAGTAAAATCCGACTGAGGAGCAATTTGCGTCACACGGATAAATAATTTGGGAAAAGGGAAAAAAATTCTCTCTTCACCCCAGATGGGACTCGAACCCACAATCCCTGGCTTAGGAGGCCAATGCCTTATCCATTAGGCCACTGGGGCTACCATAAAAGCCTGCTCTTCATTCGCTCATTTCTTCCTACATCTGATTCCCCTCCCCTTAACGAACACTGATTGGCCCATCTATTAGCACCCTCCCCCACCCTCTTGTCAACTGCACACAGGAAGCTGTGCGCACAGCCTTCTGGGACTTATCATGTCTGCGCACCAGCGTAGCGCACTACGTCATGGGAGTGGCAGCTCTCCCCCCACGGAACCCTGGGAAGTGTAGTTTTACCCGAAGGCGGTCGGGCGACGATGGCGCTGGGGGCGGTGCGTGGCCTTAGAACCTGGGGAGGCCACGGAGCAAAGTGGGCGGCCCCGCTGCGCGCCAGGCCCATCACCGGTCGCTCACCGCCGCGGCCTGAGATCATGTCCGGCCCCACGCCACGTGCTGGGTGGCTCATAGGGGGAGCGAGCGGCGCCCTGTGCCGGTACCGCTGCTCAGCTGCCCCCACACACCCCGACCCCGACCCCGGGCGGACTGAGTTTTCTGGTCCACCGTCAGCAGCTCCTGACACATGGGGTTGGGGGTTAATTGGTCAAGCAAATCTGGGCCAACATTGTCCCCGGCTAATTTAAGAGTCGCCCTTCTGCAGTCGCAGGCCAGTTGCACTAAAACTGATGGGCCAATCAAAATTTAATGCTGAGCTCTTCAGCGTCAGAAACAAGCAGACTAGATACAAACTAGGGGGCTGGAGCAAAGTTGAGAACACGACCTGTTGACCCAGCACCACCGACGTGGGCAGAGCTAGCCCTAGCCATTTCCGGGGGGAGGGTGCTGTGCTGTGGGGGTGGGACGGGAAAGAGAAGATGTAGTTTAGCACCCCTGCCTTTATACGTTTATTTAATAATAGTCCCCCTCACCCATGTAGTTGTGAATCTTTCTCAGGCTCTGTCCCATTATTGCTGCTTGCAGCCTGAAGATGAGGCATCTGACAAACAATGTATGTTCTTCCCCAAACACTGGGGGATTGATCATGTTACCGGACCCTGGGTCTCTGATGGAACTGTAATTTATCAGCTACAGCAGAAAGCTTAGATAGATATAAATGGTCCTGTCTTTATGATACTGAAAAGTTCTCTTACAACCACACACAGTGCTAATATGTACATTCCTCTTTATTTAATACAGCACAGACACGTGACACATACAAAAGAAAAATACACTCATGAAAAAGAACCCTGTCCCAATTAAGGACAGGAAACATTTACACTCAATTGAATAAGGCTCTTACTTTAGAACACAGGTCTGCTAGCTACACTTGGAATCTCAGAGCAAGCCTATTGCCAAAAAATCTCAGCACCTTATTTAGGATAGTGAAAGTAGGGAGGGACAGAACATGTTTGGGACCTGTGAGGCAGGTTCAGTTACCACACTGAGATCTGCAAGAGTGAGTGCACATATGTGGTTATGAGATAGCACTGCCTTCTTTGCTATTTTATCCTGCGGGACCAAAGCATGATGAAAGGAATTATGTTCCACCAGCTCTTCTTGCAGAATGTCAGATATGCAACCTGTCCAAAAAAAAAAATCCAAACTGTCCTGCAAAATGCAGGATGATAAACCTGATTATTTGGGAGGAAAGCAAAAACATCACAGTATCAAGGTGAAGAGTTTTATCAGGAACCTCCCCGCAGGTGGCCAACATGCTGCCAGCCACACTTAGGAATGCACACAGGAAACTCTAGCTTCCCTGTTAAATGGCTAGCATGTATTAAACTGATCAGCAAGCATACACATTTTGGAACTGGTGCAGACTTTTGTGGCAGCAGCTTCCCCATTTTCCTGCTCCAGTTCAGGATGGAAATTAAGCAGGCACCAGTTTCTCTGGCAAAGAGCCTTATACACTTTTTTTTTTTTAAACTAAAATAGAAAAAAGGGAGACAAGTGTATTTACAAAATCCATGGCTGGTACAGTACATAATTTTTAAGACACACTAAATGCTACAATCTTTCAGGTCCTGAGATTATTACAAAAAAAAAATCAACTCAAAACTTGTATTCAGGTCCAGTTTTAGAAGGAGAGAAATCAAAAAAAAATCACCTGTTTAAAAATACAGTATCCCTTTAAGTTAGTGGAACGCATCTTTGTAAAAAAAAACAAAACCAAAGTAATTGGCACCCGTCACCAATAAGTAGCTGGATTTGGTTATTCAGGCCCCTCTCCTCAAGGGCTGCTATACATGCTTATTGTCATATGGGGGAAGCATTTCACAGGGGAGTTCATCAGGTAAGCACACAGGCTCGCTCTCCTTTCACCAAGCCAAGGGCTTTTCCCCCATGTTCTGAAGTAAGCAGGTATTAAGGAGCAAGTAGACGTGAATTCGTGTGGAATAAAATGAAGAAAAAAATAAATCACAGAATCCCCACTTCAAATGTGTCTGCCATCACACAGGAATTGTACATTCCCTTTCTTGGTATTACGGAGGATCACAAAAGTCTGTATACTGACAGTTTCTTTTTAAGTTTAGTTGAGGCACAATAAGCACTCGCCTGCTAATTTTTTGTTCTAAACTTGGCAATGACAGTCAGGAAAGTACCCAGGTAAAGGGCCCTCAGCCCCTCACTTTACATAATCTACATTCTCAAGAGCACCAGCCAGCCAAGTAGAATTAAGCTGGTTAACTCTTTCATATATTTTGTTAATGAAACAGCAAACAGGATACTGCAGCCTAAACCCTTTCACTGAGAGGACTCTTGCTGCAATTAGAATAAGCAGCTTTTAAGCTTGGAAGCTCTGCTGTTGAGCAAATCCCTTCTCTAGGCAGAGGTAAAAGGACTTGCCCATGTCTGCTCACAAGGAAGAGTTCTAGTATAGTGCTTTCTCTCTCTCTAAATTAGAGCAACAGATACCCTCCTATAGTAAGCATCTTTGACTGGGAGCCCAGAAATTGCCAGCATTCTAAGGATTATTTAACCATAAAATGCATTTGACCTCCAACCCTTGGGGGAAGGAGGCTGGAAGAGGGAGAAAAATCACACAGAAAGGGGACTAATTTAACTGCTAAAATATAACAATGCTCAGCAGAGACTTTTTGGGGGGAAGTAGAGAGGAATAATTAATTGTGTAATGTATTTTACTTCTTTAAATCAATAGTCCTAAATAAATATTCTGGAGAGAAACAAATCCCAGTCTAAACCTTGAGAATGTATGCAAGAAAATTGCACAAATTGCTACAGCAAGATAGAAATACTGACTTTAAAACAGACTCATTACAGCTCTTGCCTCTGAGGCTGGATTGTTCTGCTGTAACAAGTGCAACACCGCAGTGGATGAGAAGGCAGTGGGGATCCCAATGCAGCCTCTATTTAGAAGAGATTCCATCTATAAGAGATCCAGTCACTGACTAGCTAAAATCTCCCCTTAATTAGAAAGGGTCAGTTCACTAAACATTGCATTTACTAAATCCTATATTTCGGTGGTAGGAAGGGTACAGGAAATCAATCCCACACCCACCCAAAAGTGTAATCTATACATCAGAATTACTTCAGATTGCTGTGGCTTCTTGGTCCAGTTCTGCAGAGCTGAATATTGTGCAACTATCTAAAAAGCTCTCAGAATCAAACCTATCACCAATTGGAGATTTTAGTCTCCCTTCAAAAGCCATTTTATTACACTTGTGACACTAGAGTTTGCACCAGAGAATGGGTTTTTTCTTTTTTTTTTCTTTTTGAATACAAAGTTCATTTTCCCTGTTAGAAAAAAATACTTTTTTTGTAGTACAGACATTCAAAAACTACGTCATGTTTCTTTGGGTAGAAGTTTAACATTTGTTAATGGGGGCAGGGAGAGGAGTGTACATAACACTGGAACATGTAAAGAATACTTATCTGCATAGTTGATATTCATGACTACTAATCAAACTAAGGCCTTATCTGGAAAAAGCTGAGAACACAAAACAGTTTTTTCGCCCCCATAGGTGGAAACTAATCAGTCCCAAATAAGCTCTGGGTGTCATCAGCTATTTGGTTTATCTTAAACTTGGTAGCATCTCCCAACTTGTTTTGGTTGGACAACAGAGCTCTTTCCCTCTCTCACATCCTCTCTTTTGTTGTTGGGCAGTCAAGAACACTGTCAAAGTTAACCAAAGGTAGTGTACCCCACTTGTACTGGACACTTTCATTAGTATTACAAATTTATTAGCAGCTTACTGCTTCACAGCCAGAAGGGGGTGATGAGAGAAAAGGAGAAGTTGCAATTCATTTCTAGAAAGATGGAATAAGTAGGAATTTTTTTTTTTCATTCTAAGAGTTGCTCTATATAGAGAGTTACAGTAATCACATGTTGGATACTAAAAATGTAGACAGACATCCTTTGCCTCAGCTAAGGAGAGCACAGCACAACTCAGGTAGGGCGTGCACACATGGCTGGAGGACACCTTTGTTTCTGCCCCCTCCAATCATGGGACAGCTGCACGCCAGGCTGGTCCCTTGGAGCAGATTCATAGGTTCTCTAAGTTACTTCACCTACCCATAGCCCCAAGGGGCTATGTTAATTAACAGCCAGAAATTGCTGGGTCTCAGGAAAGTTGGGTAAACCAGCTTTGGGGTTGCTTTGTGCTGATAGGATCACTAATTTATATAGATACAGTCGTGATTTTCAACAGGTTAAAAAAAGCTTTCGGGTAAGGTTAATAACTAAAATTACAGTCATACCCTATTTTCTCTCACAAAACCAAACCCTGGTACTTGACAGCCCACCTTACTTTCTAGATTAACTCTGCTCCTAATTAGGGAGGGAAGTTCTCAAACCTTGATCTGGTTTCTGGAAGGGGAAAGCCCACTCTTTCCTCCTCCATATTGCAACCAGACCAAGCCTGTCACTACCTAGTAGAAATACCTCACAGAACCACCATAGCTTACTTCTGTTTGTTATTGTAGGTTGAGCAACATTCAGCATTAGTCAACATTTGATTTTGCTTTTGACTAGTCAACACTGATTTCTCTGAAAGTTTTTATAGAAATGCAAGCTAGACATTTGTTCAATTATTTTCAGCATATAGTAAAACCTTGCTAATTTGCATTAAATCACTTGGACACCTATTAGCAGATTGCTTATTGTATAACAAGCAAAATTTAACAAATAAAACAGATACGTTCATTTAGTTTGATCACTGTAGTTAAGATATATTGTAAATTATTTATACTGCTAATTAGTAGATCTTCTATAAATAATGAAGTCTCAACAAGAAGACACCTCACTCCAATCTTTGAGAGCTGGAAAAATGCACTTTTTCTGGTGTGTGATTTAAGCAGTTTGTGGATTATAGCAAGGTTTTACTGAGACTAATTTGCTGAGAACAATATAAGGAAGCCCACTCCATTCTTCTATTGCATGGGAGAAAGTGGCACAACTTTGGTGAATTTAAGTACTCATTTAAGCTAGAGAGTGATAGAATGACTATTGTCGGGCAGATGTGGGTAGCACCATGAAAGCTTCCCTGTAATACATCTCAATTCAGACTTGTTTCAACCTAGTATTTTAGCTGTCTCCTCTTCTAAAAGGGCTATCAGTTGTGGGGAATTGTGCCAAACTCTAGGAGTGGTTATGAGAGACAGTCTAATACTTACAGGTAGAGAGACTGAGATTACCAAACTAATCTCATTTGCGACCTAAACAAGATTCAAACAGATCTCCAAAGGGAAATGCATCAAATTCCTTTCCCACTAACCAACTCCTCTGTCTCTCTCACACACAGCTTACTATACTATCATCTGTGCCCAAATGTCCACCTTTCAGAAGTAAAACAGAATTCTTAGGAATACTGTTTTGTGTGTGAGAGAGAGCATACAGAATGAATGCCATGGTACAGCAGCTATAACTTATTACACACACACACCACACTTTTTACAAAAGGGAAAATAGTATAACAGCATAAAGTCATCTTGGCAAGTTTAAGATTTTTCTCCCAAATGCCTCCCAGCACTTTAGGATCTCTGAGAACAGTTTAAAGGAAGGGAGAGGGGGAAATAAAATAAAGAAAAGGCACTTAAACAAAGGACAAAGGCCTGAATCAAGTAAGTCATGGAGGGGTAACAGCCATTTCACCAGAGCTAGGACCAATCAGAATCTACCAACTTTTATTTTTAAACTTCTATAAAATTAAAATTGCATAAAGTGTTAATTAACCAGTCATTTACCTACCACATTTACCTTCTGGTTCATTTTAAGAAAACAAAACAGCAAGTGTCCCTACTGTGATCCCCATCTCAGCAAAAAATGGGAAGCTGGAGTCCGGGGTGTAAGCCTTCCAGAGCTTTGCTTGACTGCAGGTTTTGCTTTTTCCTGCAATTCAATCTTCAAAGAAAGTCCAAAACTAAAATAATCGAAGAGGACTCACTGTGCCTTTAACAATGCACTCAAAAAAAAAAAATCAAACACCCCATCACGCCTAATCCATCCGTGGGCAAAAACTACTCCAAAAACGAACTGTAAACTAGATTAAAATTCGCTAATAAATACAGCCAAAAGTTCATTTTACAAATGTAGCAGCAAATGTGATAAAGTTAGTTGGAGTCCTAAGAGACAACCCCCAGAAGGTTATGGTTTGCACAACTGATGGCAGCTTGGGAGAGTTGCGGGATTTCTCTGCTTTCATGTCCTCAAGTGTCCTGGACCAAGTGGAGGAGGAGTGTGGAGGAAGTGTCAGGCAGTTGGAGTGGGGGAAAGGAACAAGACCCTGTGTGCCTGCTTCACCCAAAATCTATGCACCAAACAGCCCTGACAGGATTCAAACAAAAACCAGAACCCAGGTAATTAAAAGTCACTTCTGATTAGCTGAAAACAGATGTTAAACCCACAGCATCCACTCATGACTTGGTGACTCAATATTACTAATGCATTTTAACAGCAACCTAATAGAGAATGATGGGCAAAAAACAACAATTTAGGCCATCAACATCTATCTTGGGGAGGTGGAGAACACAGAAATAATGATCCAAATGATTAGAAATTTTGCAGCTTGTGGTTCACCTAGCCTAGTTCCTTTCTCTATTCTTTGCAAAGTTCCCAGAGGATTTAAAATTGCTACCTATGCCTTTTGGAGCTTTGGAACATGTAGCAGAAGGCATTACTCAAAGGGTTTTTAGCATCTAAAACCTGTGTTTGAAATTATTGCTTGAATTATTTGAGGTTCAGAGTGAGCTTGATACTTCAGCTCACAGACAATCCCCAAATTAAGGTCAGCTGCCCAGAAAGACAGCTCAACTGGCTCTTATTGCTTGTGAATACTGAGGGTTATTTAGTATGTACAGCAGCTTATATACATTACCAAAGGCCCTTAAAAAGTAGTAACTCTTGAAAAACAGCTTAAACAATAAGTTGCTGTGCAAGGAGTAATAAAGTGTATTAGTCTAATTTTGCATTGGGATGTTGCAGATATCCTTCACGTGCTCCCCGGTTCTGCAATCCTGGGAATTACTCTATAGTTATCTTTTGACCTGGCCTTTCCGGGTTGAGGAAGTGGAGAATAGAGAAGGAGTTGGAATACAGAATCTTTCTTCTTTGGGTCAACTGATTCCAAAGTGGCCCACAAGACTGGTAGTGACTAGAAATAGTTATACTCCAAGAACTGTTTCATTGGCCTATATGAAGTGAGTTTGTGACCTCAGTGAAGTTTCACATCATACAACTATTTCCAAAACTAGTACTAATATGCCTTCTTGTTACCATTCTCAGAAAACAGGCCAACGATTGAATGGGCTGTGGAGACTGAACTCCCCTCTCAATCCTAGAGATATACCTTGCAAATGAGGCACACTTGCGGGATGGGGAGAAGGAAACTTGTGCTGTCATTGTCTGTGCTGTACGGATAAAGGGCTCCAATCTCCAGGACTGTCAATTGTGTACCTGTCACTAGATCTAGAATTTCACTTAAAAAAAAAGTATGAAAGTAAAGGATGGCAATGTGTGTGAGACACCTTGAGGGAGGAAGTATAGAAGAGGGCAGAGTTCTCTTGGGGTGGGGGTCTTTTCCACATATTGCTGCTGGGTGGCCCTCCACTTCACCCCCTCAGCTACATGCATTATTAGAAGTGTGGGGTATGTTTGGCATAGGTCAAAGAATTCTGGCTTCACAGAATCTGCTTCCTTCCTCCCTTCCTGGGGTAAAAGATCACACAAAAGCAAAACTTGGATGCTACCCTCTGAATAGTTAATGGAATCTTATGCCTTGGAGAATTTTCATCTGAGTAGGAATGCCAGGGTCTGTATGAATATATACACCCTTTTTTAAATTAACCTTGATGCTAAGAGTTGTAATTTTGTCTAGCCAACATGCCACCTACAGAACATTTACATAAGCAGAAAAAACACAATTTGCCTAGTGCCATGGGGTGAAATTCAAAACCTAATGGATCTTATTTTGGTTCAATCTGTCATTTACAGAAATTCCTTGTGCAAAATCCTTTATTGCTGGGCTCAACCCAACGTTTATTTATGATATATACAATATATATTATTTTAAATTCATGTTTTTATATAATTTATATATATAAAATTAAAGAGATCTAAATAGAAAAAAGAATTGTTGTCTGTTCTTAAGAAAAATAGTTCACATGTCAAAGAAAATGGAAAGCTAAAAGTTGGTTTAGCAAAAACACTAGAGATTTAATAGCCAGAGGTCAAAGTTTGTACTTGGAAGGTGTGAGGTGACCATCAGTCATAAGTACAATCTCAGATCAGAACTACTGGAAAGTTCAAGACAGACTAGAATTCCAGTATCTTTGATCACAGGGATATACTGGGTTTGCAAGAGAAAGGGCCTCAAATCAGAAATTGTGATATTCCAGATCAGAATATCCCATACTTTCTTACTTTTATGTTGCAATTTCTGCCATGCTTCTCTTTCCACTTAAAGAAAGATGGGACTCAACAATCAAGTTTTAATGTAAGAACCTCTTCTGTCCTATTGTCAAAAGTGCAATGTGTGCTAAATGTTTCCTAAACATATAAATGGACTACCTGATATATTGCTATCCAAAAATGAAAGCCAGCCTTGCTGTTTTGTATTACCATGCAGGGCAGAGTTGAGGTCATGAGTACCCCAGGCCAGCAGGGGCCGGCAATGCTAAAGAGACAACACATTCAGCCCCAGGAGGAGAAAAGGCACCCCAGGTCACTTCTGAATGATTCCTCTTTGGCTAATGCTTGAAGCAGTATAACTTGGCTCTGAAGTAGGCCTCATCCAGCTCTCCTTAGCTGAAGGGTTCACTACTATGTCTAGCTTTTGAAAGTAGTTGGATGGAAGAGGGAATGGATCCAGCAGGGATGAGGAAGTGCCCTTGTGTTTTATGAAGGATGTAGATTCTACACTGTAAATAGCAGATACACACAAGGAGAACCAATTGAAGAAATGAAGCAAGTTTAAGGGTGGAAAACCATAGTGTTCATCTTCCAAAAAAAAAATTAGGTGTGGGGAGATAAGAATGCTGTCTGATCTGAAACAAAATTTAGATTCCATTTTATGTAAAAAAAAGACAGATTTTTTTCTTTAAATACCAATCACTCTATGCTAAAATTAACTTGGGAGTAGAGACTAATGGAAACCCCTCTTTACTCTTCTCCTGCCTCTCCAACAGAATTCTCTCTTTGAAAGAGAGCTCTGCCTGGGGAGTAATGAGACTGCTTTAGCCACAGGACCCACAAAACCCAGCAGGGCCTGTATTCATTAGGCTTTTCCAAAGAGGTAATGTTGGACAAATGTCTGTATCAGAAACTATCTGTGGAAAGTTTATTCTTATTTATGCCACAGAGTGCCCAAGCAGAGACCATCTCTGGTCTGCACTACATATGGTCCATGACCGTAGGATACACTCAGGGCCCATTCATATTCTTTTGCAGGGACCTTCAAATTGTTAAAGTGGATGGCTTCCTACCTCCCAGGACAGATGGAGAAATTTACTCCATCTCTCTTCATGCTTCCTCCTTATCATTAGGCATTACCCAGAAAGTAAACATTGTGCCACTGTGGGTTTGACAAATGAAACTTGCCAGTCAGAACAGATTTTAAAAGGCTGAGTTTCTTTAGGTAAGCTCAAACTCTGATCAATCTGCATGAAAGCCTTTCCTCCTTTTCCTCCTCTATTTGATCAACTATTTTCTTTTTCTTCTTTCCTCTCACCACAGTGCTTGGGATCAGAGTATGTAAACATTGACAGAAACAGCAGCCCTGTGACCATGTAAGCACTTTCCCAACCGGGCAGATTCCATCAGCCAATCAGAACCGCTTCATGCTCCCGTGCTCATCCAGAAGTCACTGGGTTTTCCGCTGTAACTTAGTGTCCCCTTTACTTTGGCCTCCATCTGGAATTTGGGGGTGTGGGTAGAAGGGGGAAAGAAGAGGAACAAAAAAACATAGATATAAAGTTCTCTTGTGATTATGTGAGTTACACTATGAATAAAGCAACCTGCACTGCAGAATACTGAACTGCATTCCTGTTGGTTGCCCTGAACAGGTGAATTCCAGCAGCTAGTGAGAGTGCACAACTGTGACATGCAGTAAATGAACATACTTGTTTGCACCAAAGGCTGTGAATGACTGATAAGCTGTCTACAGGATGTGGGCGGCTTCTGTTTGTTTTTTAAAAATAAATTTTAAGTGGGGATGCCAAACTCAAACACTACTAAAATGTGCTGTCTTCATGGGGTGGAGGATTCCCTCATCTTCTCACCAGCTTATTTAATTTGCATTATAATTGTTGATGCTTAACATTCAGCAGAAAACACTATTCTCTCTTGAAGTAACAGCTAAATTGTTGTTTGGGAGAGTGCTAAATCTAAACCTCAGGTCTCTCTAGCACTTTTTGCAATAAAGCATATAAAAATCAACCTATGGAACTTATTGCAAACAGTTGAGTAAGAAAGGTTGAATTGTTTTCACAGGCTCTTGAAACAGCACTTCCTAAAACCCGTGGAGCTGAGCATTGTGTGGGTGGAGTAAAGAACCCCGCCAGCTCCACTCAGCCCACTTCAGACCCCCACTCCCTGTTTGAGCCACAACTCATGAAGTAGCCAAGAAAATTCCATGTCCTAAATTGCATAATCCTTTACAACTGTGGAACTATTTTTCAGCCATACTGAGCTCGTGGACTGTAACAGGGCGAAGCAGGGTCCCCCTTGGTCCTGCCTCTTCTCTGATCCAAAAAACACTCAGAGACCCTTAGGTTTATCAATCACTGGTGCAGTTTATTTACAGGGTGCAATCCCACCACCTTCTCATCCTATACCGCTTGGGGTTTTCAGCCTTGAGGACTCCTGAGCCTCAGCACCCACAAGGGAAGAGCTACCCCTCTCTGGCTTCCCCTCTTCCTTCCTTCCTCTGGGCCTGTATATAGCCACAGGCTAATAGGCTGGCAGCTGTTTCCCCTTTGCCAATCAGGCACAGGTTTCTCTAGCCAGTTCCAATTTACCTCCCTTAATTGGAGCTGGCATGACAGAGGGCTGGCTCAGCAGTTCCTGCCCAGCACCCTGTCACATGGTCCCAAAAAAAATGGAGAGCCACTGCTTTAGACAGGGGTGCTCAAACTTTATTGCAACGACCCCCTTCTGACAAAAAATTACTACATGACCCCAGGAAGGGGTACTGAAGCCTGAGCCCACTCGAGCCCCACTGTCATGGGCGGGAGGGCCAAAGCCGAAGGGCTTCAGTCCTGGGTTGGGGGTCAGTAACCTGAGCCCTGCTGCCCAGGGTTGAAGCCGAAGCCAAAGCCCCAGGAGGTGGGGCTCAGGGTTAGACCTTGAGCCCCAGCAAGTCTAACGCCAGCCCTGGCAATCCCATTAAAACGGGGTCGCGACCCCCAGTTTGAGAACCGCTGCTCTAGACCACACTGCCTTAAAAAAAAAAATCAATAAACTAATCCTCTCAGAAGGGACAATATTTATCTGAGCTAATCTGTCAAGAGTTTTCAATCTGCTCGTCCTATTTAAAGTAGGCGGTGTTGTATACATACAAAGGATTTAAAGAAAAATCAAGAAGCTGGTAACTGGAAGTTCAGTGTCACCTCCAAAGGGGAAGACTAGCTCCACAAATAAGTCCCTCATTCATCTTGTAACCAATAAAATAATTATTTACTGGGTATTAATAATTTTATTTCATTGCAATCTTAGGTCTCTAAGCTTCCAGTGCAAGAAAGTTCACTGCCTCCAAGATTTTTTACCTTTTGAGGCAATGGTAGTGACAACTTATGCATGAAAGACCCACCATTCCACTTCCAAATATAAAACTGCAATAGGATGTGCACCATTTGCCATTACTGCAGCCCGAGAACATTCCAGCCACTTCCTTTGTTGTCTTTGTTATCTTCAGATCATCATCAATCTGGTCCCCAGCAAGGAAGCTGAAGCCCAGATAAATTCTCAGGCCAAAAAGATAAATTTGGCCTTTAGGTTTTTAACTTCTGAGAAATGAAGGAGGGGAAAGGATTTCCTTACCTGTGTAAGCTTGCTGCAAGTGAGCAGGCAGAGGTGAATGAGACAGCGTCGCTGCATGCTGGGCACCTGGCTGCAAACCTTTCAGTAAATCTGAATGAAATGAAAAGATTGGGGGTGGGGGGAGCAGGAATTCACATCCAATGTATACAAGAAGGCAGTGATGTTTAAAAAAAGCAGCCTCTTATTTTCAGACCTATATTGATGGGCGCTACATAAATAAGTAGATGCACATCAGCACATTCCCATTACTTGTTTTAAGCCATACCCCAAACCTTATATGAGAGATCAAAAATTACATGATAGCGCTATCACATGTGGGATAAAGGGCCCAATGGGTTAACATCACCAACAGTTGGTCCATTCAGCCATGTGTTTTATTCAGTACTGAGCAGGGGGCATGTTAGAAATGCAATCCTTTGGACTATTTCAGTAAACAGAAAGGTCCTATTGCCTCCAGTAATAATCCGAAGTGGAAAATCTAAAGGCTTTTTCTACACTAAGAGATAATCAGTCCTGTCCTGGTCAATATTCCCCTCTGCAGTTAAAAATGGTTCTAGTATCAGAGGCTCTGTGTGAGCTGCTACTGAGGGGAGCATGGCTGTGACCTTGACCAAGTGTCTCTGCATTACCAGTCTTTTGATTCATTGCTCTGTAAAACTTATAAACACAGAAACTGCTCTAATAAAACTGTGTTCTCTCTTCTAAAAAGGTGGGACAAATGAATACAAAAAGCAAGTTCAAATCCTACTGTATACTATGAACATGTTAGTGCTGGTCATCTTCTTGAAGAAAATTGTGACTAATTTTTAGAATCATACACAACTAGAGACTTCTTATATAACACATTATAACACTGTACTTTGCCCAGTCCAACTTTAAAGGAACTCAGGCAATGGTGTTTCCATCACTTCCTTCCCAATTTGAGTTCGCAAGTGGTGAAGTAAGGAAGGATGCAGTTACCGCTGAATTAGATTACGGTGTGAATAACTAGCTTCACTTACTCTGAGCTAGGCTGTGGTGGAAAGCCGCTGAGGTAGATCCCGAGGTGGTTGTTACTCCAGCTGTGTCCGTCCCAAAGCCAAGCAGCTCCAAGGGAAATTGGAAGGGTACGGTCACAGGAACAAGGCCACCCAGCATCCCAAAAGGAGTCAATGGTGCAGACGTCACATTCTGATTGGTTACAGACAGGGGTGATGTCATAAGAGTCAGAGGTGAGGCATTTGCCAGTAATGATGCTCCTGCTGTTGACTGTACAGAGACAAGGGTTACAAATAAAAACAATTTTTTAAAAAGTATTACTGTAGCACCTAGAAGCCCTAGTCTTGGACCAGGACCCCACTGTGCTACGTGCTGTACAAACAGAGAAAAAAAAATCAGTTCCTGATCTGAGGAATTTACAATCAAAGCCCTACTGGGATAAAACCAAGAACAGAAAGTTAACAAAATTTAAATAACTGAAATGTTTTTGTTATATCTGGTGTTCCTTAAAATACCAAGCTTAACTCCTTAGAAGTATCTGCTATCAATGTTTGATTTTTTCTTCACATTGCTGGCTTGTTACATAAGCACAGCTTTCACTTTTATAAGATTCAGGCATAATGACATTCTTGTTCATCTCTTGTGATTGTAGGGTGACCAGAGGGCAAGTGTGAAAAATCGGAATGGGGCGGCGGGGGGGGGAGGGGGGGAATAGGTGCCTATATAAGAAAAAGCCCCCAAAAATCAGGACTGTACTATAAAATCAGGACATCTGGTCACCCCATGTGATTGCCTTCAGTCTAGGCATAACACCATTTCTTTGTTGGTTGTACACGAGGAGAGTAATCAGAGCTCTAAAGAAGAAATTTCCCATTAATTTTTTGCATTATTTTTAATTTAATAAGAGTAGCGCTGAAATTTTTGGAGGCACGGAACCTCTTCCCCTTCAAAACATATACTTTGAAAACACTGAGTACACTAGTAGCTTTTTGATTTCATAACAAGATGTTTACAATAAGGAGTCCTGAAAGCCACAACTCTATTTAAAAATGGCTCAATTTCAAGAGCTACATGGCACTGCAAATAAGTGGCCATAATCACACTAAATGAGAATTTCAGAAGGAAGGCAGGAAAAAAACAACCTTGTTCAGAAAAAAATATAATCTCTGCATATCATTTGATATCCAAATTACATTTGTGTTAATTTCATCTCCAGGTTGGAAGCAAGAAGAGCAAAGAATATTCAGGTTTCAAGACCCTCCAAAATGCATTAATTAGCCTGCCATCTAAATACCAGCAACTGTCCAGCTCATTATAATCACCAGTTCTGCAAAGACAGAGAAGTCATATGATAATTCCCTGCCATTGCACAGGCCTTAGGCATTGGTGTACCTCAGTCCCTCCTATTCTCTGCCTCTGGCACAGTCTCCTGTGGGCTGTAATACTTGGTCTAATTTTGGTTGTTGGCTTTAGTGTGTGAGTGCTGGTGGCCTGTGATATATAGGAGGTCAGGCTAGATCATCTGGCGATCCCTTCTGACCTTAAACTTTATGACTAATCTCTTCCAACTGTTTTCTTGTGAAATGTCTGAGAAACGGAGACGAGCTTTCCAGCACATTCAAAAGTAAACAAATCCAGGCTCTGGCAGAGTAAAGGTCAGGGAAGAACATTCCGAGACTGAAGACATATACAGAGAGAGTTCCAGCTCAAGTGCCTCTGATCTTACCTACAGCTGCAAGGCACAATGAAAGAGGTGACTTCTGGTAACTCAGACCCAAGCCATTTACAGCTTTAAAAGGTCAAAACCAACAGCAGCTCATGAAGCAGCAGTAGGACAAGCTATCTCCACTTAATAATCAGGCTGCCATTATTTTGGACTAGCTTCAGCTTTGAATGATTGGCACTGAAGCTTGGTGGAGAGTGGGCTGTGTACAGATGGTGGGCTTACGGGAGTACATAAGGTTCCCTTTGGACTCCGAAGAGGATTCTTCTCTCGGCGACAATGGTGGCGTGGTACCCACTTCTGCCTCCATATAGTGCCAGGATTCTGGGGACTGGTGGCATGCCAGAAATAGGGATGCTGGGATCAGGTAGGGCTTGCTCCTAGATAGTGCTGGAGGACCCAGTGCCAGGAAGCTGTTTGACACACCCTGTTCCCTCTTGCTTCCAGACACTGGAGCTGGTAGGTGCCCCACTGGGGTTGGCGGAACCAGAAGAGAGAGAAGGTCCCTAGCCGCCTGAAAAGCCTCTGAGGTCGATGGTACCATCAGTCTGTTAGCACCATGGTGGCTTCCTTGTGTCTACGGAGGGTCCTGTACCAGGCTCAATTCCCTCAGCGTTGGTCCAGGGGTAGAAGAGTGGCCCAGCATGGGTCTCACTAAACTCTGTTCTCGCCACTTGCCTCTCTTCTGCACCAACAAGCGCCCTCTCAGTGTGCTGCTTCTTATTTTTCTTCCTCAGCACTGGAGATGGAGAATGGTGACGGGAAGACCTCAGTGCTGGGGGAGCACTTCACACTGACGCTGAAGTACTCGGCACCAAATCGGAGCAGCTTGGCTTTCAGACAGGTCTGAGGGCAGCTTCCATGAGGATGCCCTTCAGTCTGATGTCCCCCTCTTTCTTGGTGCAGGATCTGAAGTCCCAACAGATCTGGTACCTGTCCTTCACGCGAGTGTTGCCCAGGCACTTTAAGCAGCTGGAGTGCAGGTCACTCACGGACATAGGCTTGCCACAAGAGGCACAAGGCTTGAAGCCTGGGGATTGGGGCAGGCCCAGCCCCTGGGGCTAAGAAGTCCCTCTACACTAGGAACTAACTATTCACGCTAAATATATACACTAAAACTGCTTGAAACTATATACACTACACTATGACAACCACAAATGTAGAAAAAGTCTGAAAACCACTAGGAAGAAGCCTTTCTGAAGTAAGAAGGATTGTTCCAACAACCACCACGGGTGGTAAGAAGAAACTGCGAGGGTGCTGGGCCAGCAGCACCCCTTATACCAGCGCATAAGCGTGCAGCTCCAGAGGGCACTAGAGTGGCCCAATGGATACCATTAAGAGAAAACTTTCCAGCAATGGTGCACACACACCTAAAATGGAAGGGACTTGAGCAACAACTCAAAGAAGAAAAAGTACTTTTCAAACATGGCTGCTAGGTGCCAACACCACCATTGCCATAGATTTTATGGTCATAAAGACCATATTTTTTGATCTGTGCTGACATCCTGCACAACACAGGCAATAACATTTCACCAACTGATTCCTGCATCAAACCTATAACTTCTGGTTCAGCCACAGCATCTTTCAGAATGATATTCTGTCTTGATTTAGTTACTTCAAGCAACAGAGAATTGACCAATGGCTAATTACTCTGACTTAAAATTTTGTGCCTCACTTAAAATCTGAATTTGTCGAGCTACAGCTTCCAGCCATTTGATCTTTTTATGCCTTGTCTGCTAGATTAAAAAGCCTATGACTGTCAGAAATCTTCTCCCCAGGAAGATAGCTAGACAGTGATCAAGTTATCCGGATCCAACGGTCTCTTGGATAAGCTAAATAGATTGATCATTAATGTCCCACCATAAAACAGATTTTCCAGACCTTGAATTGTTCTTGTAGCTCTTTTCTGAATCATTTCCAATTTGCCTTTTTTGAAGCATGGACACGGAACTGAACACACTACTCCAGTAATGGTCTCACTAATGCCAGACCTCTCTTCCTACTCTACTCAATATTCCCCTGCATATACAGCCAAGGATTGCCTTTGCTTTCTAAGTAGCTGCATTGCATTGTGAGCTCACATTCAATTGGTTATCCATCATGACCCTGAAGTCACAGTTGCCCAAAATACATTTTCCCATCCTGTAAGTGTGACCTATATTCTTTGTTCCTGCATGGATTTAGCTGCAAACACATGTTTGAGTGAGCCCAGCTTACCATGCAATCCACATTGCTCTAAAGAACTAACCTGTCCCCTTTATTTACTGCTCCACTGATTTTAGTGTCATTTACAAACTTTACCAACAATGAAGTTTTCTTCCAGATCACTGATAAAGATATTGAAAACTTACTCAAGATAGTTAAATCCAAAGCAGACTGCAAAGAGTTACAAAGGGATCTCACAAAACTGGGTGACTGGGCAAAAACATGGCAGATGAAATTCAATGCTGATAAATGCAAAATAATGCACACTGGAAAACAATTCCAACTAAACATACAACATGATGGGATCTAAATTAGTTGTCAACACTCAAGAAAGATCTTGGAGTCATTGTGGCTAGTTCTTTGAAAACATCTGCTCAATATACAGCGGCAGTCAAAAACCGTTAACAGAACGTTATGAACCATTAGGAAAGGAATAGATAATAAGACAGAAAATATCAATGCTATTATATAAATCCTTGGTATGCAAACTCCTTGAATACTCTGTGCAGTTCTGGTCATCCCATCCTAAAAAAAGATATATTAGAATTGGAAAAAATACAGAAAAGGACAACAAAAATGATTAGGAGTATGGAACAGCTTCCATATAAGGAGAGATTAAAAAGACTGGGGGACTGGTCAGTTTGGAAAAAGAGATGACTGAAGGGGAATATGATAGAGGTCTATAAAATCATGAATTGTGTGGAGAAAGTGTTATTTACCCCTTACATCACCCAATGAAATTAATAAGTGGCAGATTTAAAACAAACCTAATGAAGTACTTCTTCACACAACACAAGTCAACCTGTGGAACTCTGACAGGGGATGTTGTGAAAGCCAAAAGTAAAACTGGGTTAAAAACAAAACACATGATTATGTAAGCTTATGGAGGATAGGGCCATCAATGGCTTCTAGCCAAGATGGTCAGGGACACAACCCCATTCTCTGGGTGTCCCTAAACCTCTGGCTGCTAGAAGCTAGGACTAGACAATGGGATGGATCACTAATATTACCCTGTCCTGTTCACTCCCTCTGAAGCACCTGGCAACTGTCCACTGGGCTATATGTACCACTAGTCTGACCCAGTATGGCCATTCTTACGTTCTTGTGCATAGTATTGGACCAAAACAGATTCCTATGGGACTCCACTAGAATTATTGCTATTGGACTCCAATTCCCCATTTTCAATTCCTTTGAGAGCCACCAGTTAACATGTTATTAATCCACTAAATATGTATGGGATTGATTTTGTATAGTGCTAATTTTTTAAAATTAGAATGTCATGTGATATCAAGTCAAATACCATTCAGAAGTCTAAGTTACTTATTACCTTTGTCAATCAAACACCTTGTCTGATCCGATGGATCAGTACAGGATTGTGTATGTAACATGGACCACTAAGGACAGAATTCAAGACAATTACATTGCTTTTTTCCCCCACTTGATCTCAGATTGGTCATACAAGAAAACTTTGATATTTTCAACAAGAGCTCGGTGGACAAAGGAGACAAAACCTCCATACTTTATCTGGAGAAGTTAAAATAATCAGAACGATCACACCCATAAGGTATGAAGGTGCATGATGTCGTCAGACGCTACCGATGTGGTGCTCTGCTCTCTTCAACGTTGCTATCAGTCGGCTGCGTGTGTGTTCTCTCTGTGTGCTGCCCTGGCTCTGTGCAGATAGCTGACACAGCAGATCCCAAGAGAACCCCCAAGGACCACAGACTTTAGTAAGGTATGAAGGCACCCGGGCCAGGTTTATTGTCGAAGAGAGAAACAGTCTCCAGCTCCCCGGATTAGATATACAAGGTGCTGCTAGCTAGTACATATGTGCTCCCTGACAATGGACTGGCTCAGTCAGTGGCGGGACCTTCCACTGCCCCCTAGGCCAGACAAAGATATCCACTCAGGGGTGCATTCTTATACACAGGTACAAACAAGTTACACATCACTCCTGATGTACTGAGATGCAACCCCTCTACATAGCAAGGTACAACCACACTACAAAGTAAGGTGCCGCCTCTCATCTTGTACACGTTGGTTAGAACAAAACAACTCTATCATATTACCCTGTCATTGGGATGGGTGAGCTTGTTCCTTGTTATCTGTGTGGAATGTACAAGTATGCGAACGTTCTGATATCTGGTGTCCAGTACCTTTTAGGTATCTCTCTTTTTCCAGTATCAGCCCTTTCCTTGCCAGCTTCTGTGAGCAGGGCCTGCCTCTGGCTCACAGCTTAACTTTGCTTTATGTAGCAAAATCTTGACCATTACTTTAGTTCAGGCCTTAGGCCTCCTACTGGGCCTCTGGTAAGAATTTATGTTTCAGGGCCTCATCTTACTACACATGAACCACTGTCAACGGTATCACTCATTGCTGGGTGGTTTTTTGGTTCTTTTTTTGGGGGGTGTGGGAATTATAAAATATAAACTTTCATTTAAAACAAGTTACTAGCTTCCCTCATTGTGAAGAAAACTTTCCCAATGTGAACGGCAATGCTGTCCTGAATCTACAGACAAATTGAACCACCACCACAGCAAAATGTGATCCACATTATTATTCTGAAACCTAGTTGTGTTCATCCTTTAAATATTGCTGTAAATGAGTCACTGCCAAACATAACATGCCTCTATCCAAAGGGCTCATCAACTAAAGGCACAAGTGAAAACAAGACAGGGGAGGAGACACAGTTAAGGCTTGGCTACGAAGCTCAAATGTTTCATAGAATATATTTTGGCTTTAGTACTTTCTTCATACAGAAGTTGAGGGAAAATTATTGTTTATTAATGGGAAGGGTATTTCAGACCTATCAGGTGGTGCAGAAAGCAGCAAAGAAGGTAGTGGAAGGAGATGAAGGCAAAAAGATGACCAGGGTGAAATTATTGAAACCATAAAGGTGAAGAGACGCTTGAACTTCATACAGGAAAATAGCAGGAACTATAGCAGGAAAATGCAGAAATCTGAGACGCAAGAGAGAGGGTCAGGAAAAGGAAACTGCATTTTAGATTAACTGGAACAGGAAGATATCCAAGTCTGACAAGCTGGAGAGAAGATTGCAGTAACTATGCTGACATTCAAATGATCAATTTACAATTTTACATTTTAGGGTAAAAAAATCAAGCCAATGTAGTTATGCAATGTGGCTGGATGTTCCATTAATTGGAAAAGACATTCCACAGAAATAAAACTTCCAGCCTTCAGCAGGTAATAGCTTAATGGAGAAAGCATCAAGTATGAAATACCTATTCTTCCAGGAACCACAGGTTCATATTCTAACAGTCAACTCAATCAGCTCCTTATCCTTCTGAGACAGATAAATTGAGTGTCAGTTTACTTTCTGTTGATCTGTAGAGAAAACCTTAATAATCAAGCTCCTGTCTGCTTCATGTGCATTTCAGTAGATTATGTGTATTTTTACTTGCATTGTACTTTAACATAAGTGCATGTGTCGGAGAACTGAAATCTTTAATACTTTGTGTACATCCTGTACACATACATAATACATGCTTTGATTAGTTGGAGTTATATGATGTTGTATATGGTGCAATAAACAGCATGTTTTAAAAAGTGTATCGCTGCTTGACAGATAGCATATATACCCATCCCCACAAGTCATATGTTGTAAAATGCTGCAGTTGTTTAACAGAAAGTAAAGAATCTTTCTAGGTGTAACTGTAGGACTAATTTTTGGTTTAGGTAGGCAGAATGTAATTACCCTAATTGGAATTTGGCCAAATAACCAGAGCTATTGTTCCTACACTTCCAAAAGTAGCATGGAATCTTTAAAGGCGATGAGTGAGGTCAAGCGTTCTATTTTACATCTCATTCTAAAGATGACATTTTGACAGAAACCCAGCACCTCACAACAGGATACTGTGCTATTGGTACAGTAACAGCTCAGTGGGAAGAATATCATTCACTAAATCATGAATACCTTTTATTTACAGAATCCTGGGTATTCTTTAATAAAAATTAGTAACTGCATTTTGCTCCTATATAAATGCTTTTCATCTGTAGATCTCAAAGCAATTTACAAAAGGAGGTATCAGTCTACCCAGGAAGCTACTGGAAATGGAACACAGGTCTTCCATGTCCCAGTTTAAGTGTTTTATCCACTAGATCACACAGTCTCCCAAAAATGAGTTGCTGGGTCTCCTCTTTGGAAGTTTCTAACGCAAGTTCTGATCAGGTACGACCACTTTGGTTTACATCTGAGGAGATTACAGCATCAGATGGAAGCAGTAAAAGCCATACAGTAAAACTAAGCAAAAAAACCCATACAGCCCCAGCACTCCCAGTGTTACACTACAACCAGAATGCATACATCAGAATAAATCACTGAGAACAATAAGGGAAAATGTCAGTTTCAAGCTTGCAAGAGGGTGACTAAGCAGAAAGAATAAAGCTATTTTGAAAACTGGGAGAAGGATCTTAGTGCATCTTAAAAAAATTCAAATAAACTGCTGCTTTAGGTTCTACGGATGTGACGTTAAAACACAACAAACTTTCTCAAAGCTCTCTGATCAATACCATGGGTACACAACGGCAGTTCGTTTAAAAGGATTTCTTTGTTCACACTTTCAAAGCAGACTTGAACAGTTGGCTTGCTAGCTAGTTTGTAAGTGCTGCAAGTTCATGCTGGCTGGATGAGTTAATGAATAAGAGGAGGTTACTTACCTGTAACTGGAAGTTCTTCGAGAACTTTTTTTTTTTTTTTTAAATGTGTGGTCCCTATTCGTATTCCAATCATGGATGTACGTGCAGGCCATACGCCGGAGGGTTTTTGTAGCAGTGTCTGTTGACCCACACATGTCATGTGTCTCCTTGTGCTCCCAGCCAAGGTTATAACAGGCTGTGCGGATTGATGCCCTCCAGTGACCCTTTTACCGCTGATAACGTTAGTCCACAGCAGAGGGGATGGAGGGCAGTTATTGGAATACAAATAGGGACCACACATCTCGAACCTCCAGTTTCAGCTAAGTAACCGCCTCTTCTTCAACTGATGGTCCTTGTATGTATTCCAATCATGGGAGAGTAGTGAGCAGTAATCAGTGTGGAGGTGGATACATGGATGCAGGAGGAAACGCAGCTTGTAGTACAGTACAGCACACGGCAGTGTCCACAGCCGTCTGCTGTGGCTTCCTCCCTGAGGTGCTTTCTGAGGTGAAATTGTCACACCTCCCAGCTCTGTGGCGGGAAAAGCAAACAGCGATATGGGCTTCCCTGAGGCAGTAGAGACAGTGCTGGTGCTAGTCATTCATGGAGAATGAGCAAGGGCAGGAAACAGTTCTTAAACCCAGGATTGGAAGGCATAGTCCACGGGAGGAGGTGGTGGTCAAGGTCAGATTCCAACCAGGGAAAACTATCACTAAGTAACTATCAGAATTATGTAAAACTATCTACACTACAAAAAAAACCAACAAAGAAGAACTATATAGAAGGTAGATTAAAAGCTCTCAGTGTAAACACTAAGATCGCAGAGGAACAGAGGTTCTAACTCCAGCCATGTGGCAGTAAGAGGGAACTGGAGAGGCGTCAACCCGTATGGCTTATCATAACCTTGGCTGTGAGCACAAGGTTACACATGAGCAGGTCAATGGACACTGCTACGAAAACCTATGGTCTCCGGCGCATGGCATGCATGCGCACCTACAATTGGGATACATAATAGGGACCATCACTCAAAGAATGCAGGCTTTGGTTTCATTTCCTCCTCCCTACAAACCTTTGGAAATAAAACATCATCCTTTATTTTGGATACAGTGGGCATGATTGTTCACTTCTGGTGCATTAGAGATACTCTGTGCCTCTCTGGCAGTGCAAAACAGCCCTTAAAGATAGGTTAACCAGCCACAGGTTGGCCCATCACCCCAACGTAGGGGGAATCTCACTTTGCATAGAGCCACTATTTTTCTTCTGGACACTGGGACAGGGGAAATGGCCAGTGTTCCATTATGCCTATGATTCAAATTATGAGATTGGCTTAAAAAAATCTGGAGCTTTAAGTAAAATACCTAATACTGTGAGATTTGCGATACAATTGTGAAAGCTGACAACACGATTATGGTTGTTGAGGGCCACTGGCTGCTGGAGTAAATCAGAGCGTGCATGTTGGGGACTGGACTGGTGCCTGACGGTCAGGGCGGGGAGGACAAAGCTACCCTTGTCCCTACTCTGATTTTCACAGAGTGCTCCTTGGACAGACCCAAAGGTAAGGGCCAGAGTGTGTTTGATGTGGAAAACATTAGCCTGGGGAGTCTGCAATAGGGCTTAAAAGTCTTATAAGTAATACACACCTCAAACACACAATCACCTTTATTAAATTAGGATTTCCATGGACCAAAAGGATCTGTGAGTGGGGTGGGGCTAGAGGACAATGCCTCACACCACCCAACAGCAATTCCTGCAATCAAATAGAGTTCTACAAGACCAAAATGTTGTTGTGAACGTAAATAGATATAAAGCAATAAAAGGGCAGGGGGATATGGAGGGTTTAAGGAAGAAGTTTCCAGAACCCGGACAGTGTGATGTAGGTATTCCCATCTGACACAAGGGAGAAGAAGAAAAGACATACATCTATTTAAAAATCTACCATCTAGGTTTCTTATTAATTAGAGAAGATGACGACATTGTAGAAAAGCGAAATGATTTCTCTCCGGTTCTCAGCATGGAGGATGTTTGGGAGATGCCTCCCCCATTCCCAGTAATAAAGATGAAGCACTGTCAGAGATTGAAGTATCAAAAGAGGAGACACCAGAATACACTGATAAATTAAACAAGAAGTCTACAGGATCAGATTGTGTATATCCACCAATTTTGAAAGAACGTCAGAATGAAGTGGCTACATGGTTAACAAAAATATGCAATCTCATCCAAATGAGCAACTGTACCTGAGGAATGGAAGATAGTAAATGTTGCACCTATAATTAAGAAAAAGATATTAGATATCATCCTAAAAGTTACAGAATAGTGAGCCTTACTTCGGTACCAGGCAACTTGGTTGGAAAAATAATTTAAAAGAGAATTATTAAACACTTATCAAATTCATCTATGAAGGAACAGGCAAGCACAGCTTCCTTAAAGATGTCATGCCTTCCCACTCTACAGAAATTCTTCATGTGTGTGGCGAAAACAGTGAATAAAAGAAAACCAGTTGACTGTTCATTTGGAATTTTAAAAGCTTTTGGAATTTCAAAAAAGCTTTTACGCTGTGGCTACTTAATAGTAAAAGTACTCCCAGGCATTAGAAACTGGCTAAATCCTAATCTATATTAAAAGCTGCATCTGTTTAAAACTGTTTAAAATCACACCTTTGTTAAAGTTAAATTGGAGAAACTCTGAATGTAGGGAAGGCCTAAGAAACAAATATGAACAGTAAGAATAAACTCTCACTCTTTGCAATGGCCAATGTTTAATCAGTAAGGTGCTCCAAAGATCGATCCTAGTGTGGACAGGACTCCTGTCCGGGAGTGTGTGAGCCTCTTGCACATACCAGCATGACCAGGGTCAGTGAGCCTAGTGCCCACTCCAGTCGCCAGGGCTGAGGGCAGCACAGCCACGCTGGAGGAGCTGTCTGGGCTGGGTGCTTGCTCCTGCAAGCAGTGGCCTGACATGCTGCTGCTTTCGCCTCTGCAGTTCCTGGCCATGGCCCTCCTGGTCTCTCTCATTGTCACTAAAGCCCCACAACTCTGTGGATATAAATTGTGTATCCGCACAGGGCTCTATACATGGACCACTAATTCAATCTTGTACGGCACGCTACTTTTTCCACAAGTCTTTCAATAGTTTTTTATTTTTATTCTGGAATTTATCATTCTGAAAACACACACTGAACATTTTACATTTTAATTTTCCATTGTAAGTGGTACCAACTCTCTTAGAATGCTGAAAATAAATGTCCCTTATTTTTGTCCTCCTTTCCCATATTTTTACTTGACTTGAAAATTAACTAATTTGTTTGCTTCTTTATGTATTAACAGCAATTCCAACAGAGCAAAAAAATGTGTTCATACATATAATCCAATCCTACAATTCTCAACCAGGGTTTAATGCAACTAATAAGTGTTAGTTAATTGCTTCTACTGAGTCAGAGAGCGCAAGCAATTGGTTTTTTGTTGGTACTATTTTTCAAACAGCTACATGACATTTTCTTAAACGGGATATTCATTAAAAGAGGAGCTAGTAGTGACCCCTGTATTAGGTTACCTGGCTTTACATTATAAAACTTTCAACTTTTAAAAGAAGTTCTAACACCTCCATTGTTTGCATCAGGCCTTTACAAATTTGGCAGGGAGAAAGCCCTTGTGATAGAAAAGTCTATTTTCTTTGTCTCACAAAATTCATTCAGTTTTAACTGATGTGAGCTATTAAAAATGATCATTTCCCTTCTGTCACTTACACTCAGAAAAAATTTGATAGCACACTAAAACATAACTTAAGAACCATTCTAGAGAGCTGGGTCCATGCTGCCATCACACAGGAGCAACAACACAAACCATACCGGGAATGGTTGGGTGCTACTTGAGCACTGAGCCAGGCTCCTCCCCAGCCCATGGACATGAAGAAAGAAAATTATTTAATTGCATGTTTACCAATGCTAGGAATCTGGTAATAAGAGAAATCAGAATTTAACATTTATGAGCATAAGTTCAGCCTAGTTGATATTGCTCAAACCTGGTGGTAAGATTCACATAATTGAATATTAAAAATCAATGGTTATAAACTATTTATGGAGCACTGACTGGGCAAAAGGGGAGGGGGTCAAAAATGGCCTTAACTGTTTTTGAGTCACTGACAACTCAGAAGAAAATGATCTGGAATGCTTACAGATCAATATCCTAAAAGATAAAGCACAAGATGGGGTACTAGTTGTGGTTTCCTACAGACCACCAAAGTCACACTAGAGAACAGTTGACTGGCTCCGTAAGCATTATCTATACTGTGTTGGAAAGAAAGTTGAACTATTATGGTGGACATCAATCTGAGTGACATGTATTTACAGTCTCATGCTGCCCATAGCAGGATAAGTGGTATTTTAAGGGAGACGGAACCAGCCCCAACTGTGAAACTTTGCTAATCTTTTCCACCTGGGGAGGTGAGCAAAGTCACACGACAGGCAGATCATGTGTCTAAATCAGTCCTTTGGGGTCGAGATAAATATGTTACTTACACTATAGAAACTGTAGTTCTTTGAGATGTTGTAGTCAGCGTGGATCCCATTGTAGTTGCACATGTGCCTCTCATACATGAGACTGAATTCCTTTCATTAGTAGCATCTGCTGGGGCTGTGCACACGCCCGGAGTCTTCTCATACTCCTGCACAAGTGCATAAAAGAGGAGGATGGCTGCAATCCTCCTTCGGTTCTCTCACAATTCAAAGCCTGTGTAGCTGAGGACTCAGAAAAGTGGGGATGGAGGGCTAATTGTGGAATCCACACTGACTACACCACCTCAAAGAACCAGTTATGTAGGCTGAATAACAATATTTTCCTCTTCAAGTATGTGTCAGTGTAGATCCCATTGTAGGTGGCCTGGAAAGCAGTATTCTCCTCCACATGGCTAAGAGGACTATCAGTTGTGTTAATCAAATAAAGATTTAAAGCTAGACGTTCTGGGTCTTCTGAACTTGGCATCTGCCCTAGCTGCCATGTCAAGTGCATAATGTTTAATGAAGGCCAGTGTGTTACATCACATAGCTGCCTTACAAATCTGTGAAACTGGCACATTTCTGAAGCAGACTGATGAGGTCCCCTATGCCCTGGTGGAGTGAGCCTTGACATTCAGAGAGAGAGAGAGAGAGAGAGCTGGTAACAGGTGGAAGTACACTGTGTAATCAACTTGGAAAGTAGCTGAGAAGAGATCAATTGGGCCATCTGATATACCTGATATGGCCACAAAGACAAGGAGGCGAGCTAAGGGCTCAGTCCTGTCTAGATAGTAGAGAAGTGCTCTGGAAGTGTCCAGGATATGGACTTTCTCCTGGAGAGGAGTGAAGTTTTCAAAAGAAGTCTGATAAGGTGATTGAAAGTCTGATTCAGGTGAAATCTTCAAACTTGGGAATGAACTTGGGGTTTGTTCTCTTCATAGGGAAATGGTGGTGATATGACATACACGGCAGTCCAGCCATAAGGGCTTGAATATCGCTGACCCTGTGTTCACATAATGGTGACTAGAAAGACCATCTTGATGGTAAGGTGGTACACTGAACATTCTGATAGAGGTTTGGAGGGAGGCTCCATGAGCTACAAGAGGATCACACTGAGGTTCCAGGTAGGAACGGGTCTCTAACTGGAGGGCAGGCATGGAGAAGGCTCTTGAAGACTCTAGACACTCTGGGGTGAGAGAAAACAGAATGTGACTGAACTGGTGCAAGATGCACAGATATTGGTGCTAGATGAACTTTGAGAGAGTGAAATGTCAGCCCTGACTGTTTCAAAAGTAGCACATAATACAGGATCATTGGGATTGGAGCTTTGACCAGATTCACATAGTTCTAAATTGGCTATATTAAATAAAAACCAAACCAAAACAAAAAATGTTTCCATTTCACAGAGTAGGTTCTTCCTGTGGAAGCCTTCCTGCTCTTCATAAGACACTCTTGCACCTGTCTGGAGCATTCCGTGTCAGTGATACTCATCTAGCCAGCATCCAAGCTGTCAGGTGCAGCAACTGTGGGTCCAGATGCAGCATCTGACACCCTAGATACTATGTCTGGGTAAGAGGGGAGGCATGGGAGGTTGGCTGGACATCTAATGTAGGTGTGATTGCCAAAACTGTCTTGGCCAGCATGGGGCTATTATGACAGTGACCTTGTCCCATCTGATCTTGGATATTATCCTGGGGATCAGGGGAATCAGTGGGAAGGCACAGAGGAGAGCATGAGACCACTCAAAGAGAAAAGTGTCTGGCAGAGATCCTATACTCATGTTGCCCCCTAGAGCAAAAGGCTTCACATTTGGCGTTCCCTGCTGAGGTGAATAGGTCTATGATCAGGGTACACCACCTTCGGAATATCAGTCCAGGCTGGATTTCTGCAGTGACCACTAATGGTTGGTTACCATGTTTCTGCTCAAGAAATCTGAAATGCTGACCCCTGGGGGATGAAGAACTAGTGGTAGGTGATGCATGGAGGTATTGTCTATCAGGATTTGCACTACAGAGTTCCAGGTAGGAACACAATCCTGGCTAGCCTGATGGCCCTTAGGAATAGGTCATTCCTGTGGGGATTGGTCTGACTTTGAGGAGGGGGTTGGACGAGATGAACCTTCTGAGGTCCTTTCCAACCCTGATATTCTATGATTCTATGTTTAATTTCAGATGATTCGGGAACTACACTTCTCATATTTGGAGGTGATTCTTGTGGTCAGCCCAACCTGTCCCTAAGGCATCCATAATAAGCGTCACTGTCAAGGAAGGGGCTGAAAAGGACAGTTAATTCCTCACATTCACGGTAAGTTCTAGCAGCTCAATGTGCTGTAACTAATCCACAAGTATGGTGTTTGTCTAGGGAGTACACTGTTCTTAGTCAGAAGGGGTTCTTGAGGCTTCAGCACCGCATGGTGTGCCTGCCGGGGCTCAGGGCTTCAGCATGAGCCCTGGCAGGCTCTCGAACTTCTGAAGATGGTCGTATGCAGCTCAGTGGATCAGTAAGTTTGGCCACCCAGGGTTAGAGGAAAGAATGATCAGAGCACTGAAACATCTTATGGAGTGTGGTAAAACTGTAGGCACCACGACCTTCATCGGTGGTGAGATGTTCACCCTCTTGAGCCGGCATATGGAGAGGCAGCATTATCTGTGAGAGTTTTGCTTTCAGTTTTTCAAAGCATCCAGGCAATAGCAGCATCAAGGAGGTCCAGCAACTACAGTGGGTCAACTGCCATAGATACAGAAAGGAAATAAGGCATGGGCACTGCCAATTGTGTGCATTGATTGTGAGCAAGTGGGACATGGAAGATGGGTTTGCCCTATATGAACAATGACTGTAAGCTCTGCCTATTTGCACATAGCATCAAGAAAATATGAGGAGGCCTAGAATACTAAAGATACTGCAGGCAGAGAAGCAAACTGTCTGGTGTCAATGGAAATGAGGTTCTGGTAGATATTGAGAGCTTGCCTTGGGATGGGCAAGGCTTTGGACTGTCACATGACAAGTAGGTCATGTGGTTAAATCAGGTGGAGATAAAACAGAAGTCTGTGGAGAGCCAAAGGGAAGACAAGAGAAGGAAAGACTTCAGGCAGAAAGCCCTGGACATGACGGCTCGCTAGAGAGTCAAAGGAGCAGCAAGGCTGAATAAGCAGCTTTAACACAGAGGCTCTCTGTAGCTCCCAGGCAGAGGGCCTGGAGCCTGCAGAAAGCGGGAGCCAAGTAGGAAAATTTGAGCATAGAGAGCAAGTCTGCTAGAGGATAGCCTCAACAGACAGGGCTACAAACCCTGTACCAACAGTTGTGAGCAAGCAAGGAAGACTGGGTAGGAGTTCATGCTTCTTTGAAAACTTAGTTAATAAACAAAGACCCCAAGAAGGGCTCTAACTCAATACATGAAATTTTATGTTGAAGTTACTGGGGAACTGAAGAGAGAAACAGAAGTAGCAGCTAGCTTGAAACCAGAACAGGTAAGGTGGCCCTCTATATGGCTAGTACTAAAACATTCTTGGAATTTCTAAAATTGAAGATTACAATTTCTTAACTCAAAATCTGTTGCATCTAACATGGGGCAATTCTATATTAAACCTCATCTTGCCAGATAAAGTGGAATTGATCACAGAAATAAAAAATAGTGGTTGCTTAGGTAAAAGTGATCATGACTTGAGAGAGTTGTATTTTTATGTGCAAACAGAAAGAAGTCCAAAAACCATTAATACAAATACTGGGTGCTTTAAAAGGCCAATTCACAAATCTGAAAAAAATTATGACTCAAATCAGCTGGAAGAAAAAAATTTAGAGAAAAATGTGAATGATAATTGGGAACCATTTAAGAACATTTTATTAAATGCCCCCCAAATCCACAAATAGAGAGGGGGGAAAAGAGGAAGGAAAAAAAAAAAAGGACTACATTGGTTAACCTGGCTTATAGGGGAAGTGAAAGCAGCTAATATAAAATAAATGGACAAAAGAAGATGCTGATAGCAATGAATATAAATTAGACAATAGGAACTATAGAAAAATACTAAGGAAAGCAAAAAGCACACAAGATAGAAATCAATGGCCAGAAGAGATAAAGATAGTAAGGAAGAGGTGGTTTGTGGTTTTGTGTGTGTATTTTTAAAAATATATTAGGAACAAAAGAAATCCTAACAATGGTATTGGTCCATTACTAAGTGGAAATGGTAGAAAAGTCAAAAATAATGCAGAAGAGGCAGAAGTTTTCAATAAATATTTCTGTTCTGGCTTTTCCCCAAATACAGATTTATTCATATTATATGATTATAAAATACTTATTCCAGCAGTAACTCAGAAGTTAAAACAGCAGCCACTTGAGGCAGTTTTAAATCTGCAGGTCTAAATATTGTGCATCCAAGAGTTTTCAAAGAGCTGTCTGAGGAGCTGAATGCACCATTAATGTTGATTGTCAGTAAGTCTTGGAACACTGGGAAAGTTCCAAAGTACTGAAAGAAAGCTATCGTGCCAATATTTTAAAAGGGTAAACACAATGACCTGAGTAATGTTAGGCCTGTCAGCCTGACATCAATTCCAGACCAAAAAAAATAAAATGGAATAACCAACACAGGACTCAGTTAATAAAGAATTAAAAGAGTAATATAATGGAAAATAGATTTTGTCAAAGTAACAATCTCTTTTCCTGATAAGCTTAGAAGTTTGGTTGATAAAGGTAATAATGTGGACATAATAGACCTTTAAAGGCATTTGACTGAGTACCACATGACATTTCGAGTAAGAAACTACAACTATGCAAAAATCAACATGGCACACATTAAACATTTAAAATGGGATGACAGGTCTCAAAATGTAATTTTAAACAGGGAACCACTGAGCAGGTGTGTTTTTAGTAGGGTGCCATAGGGATCAGTTCTTGGTCCTATATTATTTAATTATTTTATCAATGACGTGCATACAACTATTACTGACAAAGTTCGCAGGTGACAGAAAAACTCTGTGAGTGGTAAATAACGAAGAGGATACAGATACACAGATACAGAGCAATCTGGATTGCTTGGAAAGTTGGAAGAAAGCAAAACATGCATTTCAATAACCAAAGTCATACATCTAGGAACAAAGAATGCAGACCACACTTACAGGAAGGAGGATCTATTCTGGCAAACATTTTCTCTGAAAGAGACTAGGGGATCATGGAAATAATCAGTTACACATGAGCTCCTAGTGTAACATTATGGCCAAAAGGGTTAATGTGATCTTTGAATGTATAAATAGTGAATACTGAGCAGGAGTAGAGAGGTTATATTAACTCTGAATTCAGAACAGGTGTGACTGCTATCAGAATAGTGTCCAGAATTCAAGAAGGACATTGATAAGTTGGAGAGGGTTCAGATAAGAGCCACAAAAACAATTAAAGGATTAGAAAATATGCCTATAGAGAAAGACTTGAGCTCAATCTAATTTATCAGAGAGAAGGTTAAGGGGTGAGTTGATCATAGTGTATGAGTACCTATGGGAAACAAAACTTTAATAGGAGCCTCTTCAATCTAGCAGACAAAGGTAAAACAAAATCTAATGGCTGGAAACTAAACAAATTCAGTCCAGAAATTCGGCACAAGTTTTTAACAGAGAGTGTAATAAACTATTGGGATAACTTAGCAAGGGTTGTGAAAATCTGGAAATTTTAAATCAAGATTGGATTATTATTTTTTTTAAAGATACCCTAATTCCTTGAATTAATTCCTGTTTGAAGTCCTATGGCCAGACTAGGACCAGACTAGTCCCTTCTGGCCTTATCTATGAACCATAATATGAACCATAATCCTCAAACTCAGTGGATGGCCCCAGCATCACATCCACCTTCCTTGGTGGGGGCACCACATGGGGCAGGAGCTCCCCCAACTCCTCAAGCAGGAAGTAAAAAAATGGGCCAGACTCCCCTATAAACCTCCAAACTCAGCATATGGTGCCTGTAAATCCCATTTTACTGTGGCATAAACAGCCTTTTTCTTGCTGCCAGCTAATATAGTGAGTCCTGCAAGTGCTACAAGTCTTTAGCACTGCAGCACAGATTTAGGGTTCAAATCCTGCTGATGATGCATTATGAAGGAAGCCATTACAGATGTACATAATATCTGTTTTTACTTTTTTCTTAAAAAAAAATCTAGGACACTACATACAAAAAGTCATGTTAAAGGATTATTATTTAGGTTGCAAAGTCAAGCTCTCAAGAAGTTAGAAAAAGCCAAATTTATGGTTGTCTATGCAACTTTAAGTCAGCACAGTTGTGCATATGCATTATGATACAGTGTTTAATTACATGGGAGCTGGATCGGTGCCGAGTGTACCGGGCCAGCAAACAGGTTGCTGACCGGTGCCGCGAGGATGACCGGTACCGAAATGGAGAATGGTGCCGGGACTGCGAGCGGCGTCGGGACCTGGATTGGCAACGGGACCGAGAACATCTGCGGGACCGCGATCGTGAACGGTGCCGCTCTGCGGTGCCGACGGAGGGTGGTCTGATCAAGGCAGGCTTGCCGATCGACTATATAACCCGCATCAGCGGTGCCGGCGGTTGAGGCAGCACAGACGCTGTCATTGCAATCAACTCCCTTGCCGTGGAAAATGTCTCCAGCGTGGAGGGAATAGTTAGCTCAACCACGGCTCGCACCGGGGAGCTTTCAGGCACCGGACTCGACTGCTCTTGCGTGGCCGGAATTGACGGTGCCGATATTGTCGGTGCCACGGCAGGTATCAGTGCCGGGCGGTCCGACTTAGTATAGCGCTCGGGCTGCGGAGCAGGCGGCTTGGACGCAGCAGGAGTCTTGTGCCTCTTCACCCTCGGGAAGAAGGATCGGTGCCGAGCGGACGTTGGTGCCGGTGATGGCTGGTGCCGAGAGGCCTTGGCGGTACCGGCGCGATCCGGTGCCGAGGGAGCGCTTCTTGAAGACTGTCCAGCGCTCGGTGCCGAGGGCGGAGGAGTAAGAGCTGCCTCCATCAGGAGCTGCTTGAGACGAAAGTCCCGCTCCTTTTTTGTTCTCGGCTTAAAGGCCTTACAAACGCGGCACTTATCTGTTAGGTGAGATTCCCCGAGGCACTTAAGACAGGAGTTGTGGGGATCTCTTGTCGGCATCGGCTTGTGGCAGGCCGAGCATGGTTTGAAACCCGGTGAACCGGGCATAGGCCCCGGCACCGGGTGCGGGGAAGGGGATAATCCCCGAACCCCTCTGAACTATATACACTAACTATACTACAAACGAATAAAGTTAACTACAACTGTATAAATCTGAACTATATATACAAAAATTAACGAGAGAACTACGAGTAGCTAGGGAAGTGGAGGTCAGCTAAGCCGCGCTCCACTGTTCCAACGACCGACACGGGCGGTAAGAAGGAACTGAGGGGCGGATGGGTCGGCAGGGGTATATATCCGGTGCCAGAGCGGCGCCACTCCAGGGGGCGCCCAGCCGACCCACCGAGTGTTGCTAGGGTAAAAATCTTCCGAAGAACGTGCACGCGGCACGCGCACACTTAATTGGAATCGATATGAGCAAGCACTCGAAGAACCACCTAATTATTCCTATGAAGTGGAACAGAATACTCTAGAAATTGTAAATTCTCTTCCCTGGTTAGTGGTACCAGAGCTTCGTCAAGTCTGGCCAAGGCATATTTTCAAACTCTATTTCATATGAGCAACTATGAAGGCTAATCTTACATGGGCTGTTTTTATTCATGTACAAGCAAATCTTGCCCAAGACCTTTTTACTTAGCTCGTTTCCAGGATATATGTGTACTCCTGGGCTTTCATATTCCTTCTGAAAGTATTCCATAGCATAAATAATAATATGTATTAGCACAAATATTAAAACTATGCTGGTTATCCATCAATTTAACAGAGGTCATGCTTGCTATTCTAACCCTACATAACTTAATTCTCATTGTGCAAGTCAATCCTGGAAGAGTGGCAGCAGACGTACTAGACACCCTTCTTTATCGTACCATTACAATAAAGGAAATCAAACACAGAAGATGTAGACAGGAATGGCCTCAGTTTACCAATGCTTGATCCCACTGCAATCTCCAGAAATACCATTAAGTAGTTGCAGTCCACAGAATCAAACATCTCTCTTCTCAGTGTTCTAGAGAAGACAAACTCTGCTCCCTTACACCACAGACCTGCCAATATATGTTGTGATGAAAATTCCTTCCCTCCCGAACCCTAAGGTCAGTTGGAACCCTGCCCCTGTGAAGAAACACCCCTTTCACCAGTGTGAAACCATTTCAGCACATGCATTAGAAAGATTTAGTGAAAACATGTTCATGACCAATCTTCAATCACATTTATGAGAAAGGATAGTGACAAAAAGAAACTTCAAAATAAATCTCATTATGAGACCCACAATTGAGTCTCATTAGATACATACCTGCACGCTGGCTGCTACAACTGGAGACCCTGAGGCAGAAGATGGTCTATGTGGCGTCGACAACTGTTTAGTAGCACCCTGTGTTCCACTTCCTGCTCCCCCCGAGAGACTAGTCCTACTTGCTCCGCTTGAATTAGGGTTACTGCCTCTGCTGGCAGGTACATTCATTCCGACTCCACTCAAGTTATTTTTGCCAATAGTCCCAGAGGGAGAAGAGCTGGGCAACTTTGAAGAGGCCTGAAGGTTCTTTGCAGGCTGAAGGCCTGTGGTGCGACTAGATGGCAGCAAATTCATGGTGGGAGACTGCCGGCTGATATTTACTCCACTGGGCTGTTTATGAAGGGGGCTGCTACTGGAGTGACTACTCTGGGGTACTAGTGCACTTGAACTGGAAGAAGTGGGTGATGTTGTAGGCCTGGAGGATGAGGTTGATTTAGATGGAAATTTAGGAGATGCTGTGGGCTTGGGTGTGACAGAGGGTTTGGTTGAAGTGGGCTTGGGAGAGGCAGCCGGTTTAGGAGAGGCAGCCATGGAGAAGGGAGGCTTGAAACCCTGGGAAGAACCCTGCGACACCATAGCCTTGGCAAAACAGTTACTAGAGGTAGAGGTGCTGGATGTTGTCCGAGAAACTAGAGAGTGGGATACTTGAGAACCACTTCCAGATGAGGGGCTAGACAAAGGAAGGCGGTACATTACTGGCTTATCTGGACTCTTGATAACTGGGGATGAACAGGAGAGTTTGGGATTGCTACTCAGTTTCACCACGGGATTGGTCTGTGACTTAGTAATAGTTGCTTGTAGAGGAGACACGTATTTCTGTTGGACAGCCGAATGCTGGTGTACCTTTGTCACTTGTAATGTTGAGGAAGAACCACCTTGGCCCTCTGAAGAGGATACCAGGATAGCAGCATCCTTGCACCTCTGAGAGGAGGAGGAGGAGGAAGTAGCTGCTTGGGCCTTGGAGGAAGAAATATGGGTCTGCGAAGAGGAAGCAGCTTGGATCTGGCTTGACCTCTGTAGTCCTTGCTGAAGTAGCTTGGCTGGCAAAGGTTCCAAGGAAACCTTGGGGTTTTGAATTGAAGAGCCAGCAATAAGGCCTGAAGAGATGCCTGTGTGAACTAAGTCCTGGGGTTTCTTTGGTACTGGTCCTGTGTGACCAGCGATAAGACTTGATGAATGTGGAGTCTGAGTTGGCTCTACCTTCTTTGAAGTTGCTAGAGGCAACTTACTCATGATGCTTGCTAGCTTCTCTTCTCTTAGCCCAGGGCGAGGTCTTGAGGTTGGTGTGTCTATGGTGGACCCCACAGGCGAGATCTTGGCTCCATTGTTGATAACTGCCAAAGCATCAGATATAGAATCCAAAGAGGGTGGGTGGAAGGAGAGGTCTTCATCCAGTGAGTCATCCAAACAGATGGTCTCTGGAGCTGATGTACAGATAGAGCTAGCTACCGTACTGATAGGTGCGCTGGAATTAGTAACACAAGCTGAAGTCACCAAAGATGTACAGGCTTTCTGCTCTTTCTTTGGACTGGAGTCCTGGTGGAGGGTGGCGGGGTATGGGATAAAAATAGAGAAAAAAAAACATTAGGAAGTCACAATGCCCTCTCCAAAGCAAATCAGCGTAACTTTAGTGCAATGCTATCATTCCGCAAATCCAGAAGCATAGCTCTACTGTTATATTTTTCCTTTAAAGATAGTGTCAGCATTATCTGATACCTAGATGCTGCAGTACTGAATACCTTGTTCACCAGGTAGTAGGGTACAGGAAGGGGAGAACACCGTATTCAGCTATGAAGAACAGATATTATGTGCTTCAAGTGATCATATTAAGTATACTGAATTTAAATATGTGAGTTAAGTGGTAAGGCATTGTGAATGGCCTCCATGCCATCTTGACGCAAAAGCCCAGATAATGGTCATGCTATGAACAGAGTCCAAGATATTTAGATGCTTAACTCCCATTGATTAAAATGGGAATTGGGTGCCTAAATACCTTTTGAGGATCTGGGTCAGAGTTTGCAAAAGATCTATAAAGACACTTACATTTAGTATATTAAAGCATTCACCCCTTAATATCTAGGCATCAATAAGGTTACACATTGTGGCAGACTTTCCCACCTTTCTCTGCCTGCATGACTGAACACACACAGAAGAGATAGTGCAGCAAGGAAGTAGTTCTAGGATGCAACATTTTAAAATGGGTAGTTTCAGTCAAATTCAGTCCTGTGCATATAATGTAACAAAGTGACAACATGATCTACTGTACCAGGCCCACATACTCCTGGAGTATGTTAGCAGTATACCTAGTGTTGCTCACAGGAACAAGACCTAGAGCTGTAGTTCCACTTGGAATATCACAGTAAAGAAGAGTAAACTGTATTATAGAGGTTTACGGAGCTAGTCTTCAATATGCTGAAAGTTAAGGCAAATCTGAGCTCAACCATAACTACAATGGAACTCAGAGGAAATGGTAAGCCTAGCTAGAGGCTACATCAGCTTACTACACTGAACTTGTCCACCCAAATATGCAAAATTTTCCAGTGCTATGACCTAATTTAAGACGAAAATGAAGTCACCAAAGTGCATGCATTTTTAAAAAATGTGTATTACTTTAATGCATTTAGTACCTTCTTACAGCCCATTTTTAATGTCTTTATAATTTAAAATTACAATAAAGCCAAATGGTATATTACCCACTTTAAAGCCTATGGCATAAGTCTCTAAAGTGAGTAACGGCACGTGATGCCACCACATGCAATTAAGTGCTGATTGAAACAAGTAACCAGTGATTTTCAATTGATATAAAACAGGATCATTAGCAATATATTCATGCCAAATGGTTTAGTATGTGAACAAAGATTCCATTGTGCAAACTGATGTTAACTGGATTCCACTATATTTCCTCTTTGCCAACAGTGCTATGAAGCCAAACACTCGAGAGGTCACAACGAACAGGAGGTAGATTTTTTTAAAATGTGCATATGCTCTTTTAGGGAGGTTACCAAATGGGTCCACTCAAAGAACCTGGATCAAGTTTGTGATAAAAAGAGCTTGTCAAAAAATGGAATTTCTAGCCCAAAGGAAATTCTGAGATTCCAAAATCTGATTTAATCCCAAATTGGGATGAAAAATTGAAATCTCAATATTTTTTGAGAAATGAAATATTCTGAAATATTTTGGTTTGATCTTACTGAAATTATACATTTCATTTTTATTTTGGTTTGACATAAATTATACATGAAAGTCAAGTCAAAACAGACTTTTGTTATATATTATAACTCAAAATATAATAAGCTGAAGCAAAACTTTGACTTTAATGTTAAATTTCATTTTCTGTAGAAAATTTCAACAAAATCAATGTTCCCATGAAACATTTTGATTTCATAAAGTCAGCATTTTCTGATGGAAAACTGTTCCCTTGGAAAGTTTTCTACCAGTTCTAGTGATTTAGCTATGGAAAAGGGAAATTTTTTAACATGCACCATGTTCAACATCACTTCCTGAACGTTTGCATGGGTGGCTGCAATATTTACCTTCACTTTGGGTTTAGGTGCCAGAATCACCTTCTTCTTTGCCCTAAAAGCAGGAAAGAGAGAGAGACACACAAATCAAGAGAAAAGACAGAGGGTTAGTCATTCTAATTCTAGAAGATGTAATCATCAGAGCAACAAGTTCACAGAAGACTGTTCCTCCCCCTAATTTAAACTGCAAAGGTCCCTGAGACAAAAGTTCAGTTAAGACTGGGAGGGAATGGGCGAAAAGGAGGAAGCAGAGATAATATGTAGTGCAACATAGCTCAGTGGTTTGAGCACTGGCCTGCTAAACCCAGGGTTGTGAGTTCAATCCTTGAGGGAGCCATTATAGGGATCTTGGGCAAAAGTATGTCTGAGGATTGGTCCTGCTTTGAGCAGGGGGTTGGACTAGATGATCTCCTGAGGTCCCTTCCAACCCTGATATTCTATGATTCTCTATCATGCTTGTCACACTTCCCTGTGCTTCTTTAGATGCATCTGATACGCTTGCTGACTATCAATTCTGCCTCATATATGCCAAGTTAAAAGAGAGGCTCATTTAGCCCTTTTGAGGCAGAGAATATTTGTATTCCAAATTATAATAGAGACTACACTGTTTAATGTAAACTCATATTTCAGTCTATTTCAATCACAACTGTGTTTGCTTACTGGGTAGCCGCTATAGCATTGTGCAATCTGGAGTGATCTATGACAGTTATACCCATACTGAAAGCCGGTGCTGCTCCACAGGTGTGGCAGTTGGGAGAAGTAATCCACCAATATACAGTCTCCCTCACATGATCAAGGAAACTGTTCCATGCAAATTAGATATACAGTAAGGGTGGTGATTGGTTGAGTTACCACTGATATCAAAATGGTCTAGAACTCTTGACATGGCATTGATACATGCATTGCTGTTGCATGGGTTTAGTTTGTCAAGTCAAAATGACTTAAAACTTGTGAATTGGATGGTAATAGACTGCAAATCCTAATGATGATTGAACCTGGTGATATTCTGAATAAAAAGAAGTCTCAAACATGCTTGTAGCGGTTTCCGTCACTTCATATTGTCACTTTGAAGCCTAATGTCTGAGTCAACTATGAAATCTTATTACATAGATAAAAGTGCCTCATACACCTGCTATTGGATTCGAGAACAACCTAGCATCTGGGTGTCCTGAATGTTTTCACATCTGTAGTTTGTTATCAAACCATACAGGAAAAATAAATATTAAGAAGGATAAAAGAGCAATAAAGACTGAATTTCTGTGTGATTAGCTAATAAAATGGCAAAATGTCGATATTAACTTTTGGAACTCTGTGATATTATTGAGGCAACCAGTTTAGTAAGATGCAAAAAAGTTTAAAAGTTTAAATGAATATGAATAGTATCTGCCGTTATACCAGCTCGAACAATAAGGGCTTAACAATCCTCAGCTGAAAGTCTGAGGAGTACCATACTCCCACCTGCATCCTCCTCCACAAACATACCTTTGCCCTTCCATTTCCTCAAAAGTATTAAATAGTTTAGTGCACTGTACTGTTTTTATGCACTTCTCTGAAACAGGACACTATACTTATTTGTAAGATTAACATAGAATTGTTGGGGTTTTGTTTTATTTTTTGGTTACTACAGGAGTTACAATTTGCTTGGTGCTCAAAGTTATAAATGAATATTCCAATTCTGTCTGAACTACAATGACTCCTCACAGACAAGAGCAGCAGTGTTTGAGGGCTAGGGAAGGTAGAGTTTCACTCAAATCACAGTGGATATTTTAGTAGATGTGTTTTTGTGGAGTGGAACGAAGAGAGAAAAAGAGAAAGAAATACCCACATGCTATAATACCTATTTGCCAAGGGTGGTGTGAAGTTTAGGATTTACAAATCACTTTGAAATCCTTGGATGAAAGGCATTATACCAGTATTAATATCTGTTTCAGCTTTTTAACCACTTCACGCTTGAATTATGCAAACCACAGTGCTTCAAGAACACCAAAGTTGTAGGTCAGAGAGTTAAATTATTAAAAGAAAAAATCCTGGTGTATTCTAAAGCTCCTCAAGCAAAAAACAAACAAAAAGCAGGAGATAGAAGCAGTGAAAATAAGCCAGAATCTGTCTGAACTCCTAAGGAACAGAGCAACACACAAGGCTCGCCACAGCTACCCAGACAACTGAAGCACAAGGAAGGGATACCAGCAGGTGCCAACTTTGTACTCACGGAGCAGAAGTGAGATGATTGTGAACACTTCGGCTTTCTTTAAAGAGCATCCTGAAAGAGAGAGAGAGGGAGAAAGAGAAAGACATACAGTGATTCTACATGAGCAACCACAACATGGTTACTAGCAACTCATCTACCACTAGATTTTCAGATAGGCCATTTGTTTGTCTGCCCCCTAAGCACAAAGCAAGCAGTTTATTTGTACGGTTGTCTTGGTATAGTTAAAAACAAACAGTCAACCATGAACAGACAAATGCTGCAAAACAGATTACAATTCACATTCAATATAGATAACTAGTGAGCTGGCAGAAAGCAATGTAGACAAGTATTACCTTCAATGTGATAGAAGTATCGTATTTTAAATGCAGCAAAGAGTCCTGTGGCACCTTATAGACTAACAGACGTATTGGAGCATGAGCTTTTGTGGGTGAATACCCACTTCGTCGGATGCATCCGACGAAGTGGGTATTCACCCACAAAAGCTCATGCTCCAATACGTCTGTTAGTCTATAAGGTGCCACAGGACTCTTTGCTGCATTTACAGATCCAGACTAACACGACTACCCCTCTGATACTTGACGTATTTTAAATGTCCCCCTCCCCTTGCCAAGGCTCTCAGTGCAACATACAACCAAAAAATCCCATCAATATTTCAACACATTGTAATGGGGCAACACCATGGTCCTGGATTTAAATTAATTTCTGGCACTGCAAGGGTCTACACACCATAATTTCCTTACCATGGTGGAGGAGGAAAGCAGAATCCAAAAGACATGCTAGCTCCCAAACATCTCAGCATCATGTACAGAATACCAAAAAATTGCTACACACAATGACATCACATAGGCTGCTTCAACATTGTCCAAAATTCATCAATGGAGTCAACAAGTACAGCTTTACCAATGATAGCAACAGTGAATGTTTTAATGTAGATAGGGTTCAGGTGTTATTACCTTGTCATCAGATCCTGCTCTGAGACAGGTTGAACAACATGGTGGTAAAAATACCCACATGCTGTCTACACCAGAACTTCCACTATTGCTACCATTGATGGAGCTGCATCAGAGGTGAATTACAGTCCTTCCTCCTTCCCCTCCCACCCCACTGCCTCCTCTAGGCAAGGCATTTACACTAGGACAATGAAGCATTCTTCTGCACTGCTTCCATCATCAGGCAACTCACCCATTATTTCACCTAATCCTGAACAGCTGTCTAAATAGCTTCCATCGTTGGTAGCACCCTGTAGAGCAGGGATCGGCAACCTTTGGCACGCCGCTCACCACGGTAAGCACCCTGGCAGGCTGGGCCAGTTTGTTTACCTGCCGTGTCCACAGGATGCGGCGGCCAGCACATCCCTCGGCCCGCGCTGCTTTCCGCAGCCCCCATTGGCCTGGAGCGGTGAACCGCAGCCAGTGGGAGCCACGATCGGCCAAACCTGTGGATGTGGCAGGTAAATAAACCGGCCTAGCCCGCCAGGTTGGTTACCCTGGTGAGCCGCGTGCCAAAGGTTGCCGATCCCTGCTGTAGAGGTACACCACAGCAGAAAAACTTGTTTCCTAGTATATGAGAGGTATTGCAGCATGAGGCAGGTCCAAGAGCAGGGTTTCATAAATCCCATAAGGAAACTCTCAAATCCCATATGAAAACTCTCCCAAGTATCTTTTCATTACAGCTCCAAACTCCTTCCTTTACTCAATTCCATTGTTAATTCTTTTGACTCCATTCTCACAGCTGCTCTCTAGTCCTACACTCCCTTTCAAGTCCATCAATTTTACCAGTCTTCAACCTTGTCTCACATCCCATCCACGATTCCTGCTCCCAAGCCACTGAATGCCCATAAATAACATCCAGGGAGAACATGAACTTCCTCCTCTACAAGTTTGTTTTGTTCTGCTTAATTACTACTATCCTCTTACAACAGTTTTACCGCTCCTCAATCTCCACCCTGTGCCCTTTCTTTACCTTAAGATCCTTTCCTCCACTGAGACAGACACCAACCACCATCAACCTGGAATCTGGGGTGGAAATTACAAGGCTCTCAAGACACAAAGTAATGGGTCTATATTAAGGGAACTGAAATTAGAGACAATACTCAAATGACAGGGCAGCATAAATTCTAAAGCAAAAAAAATGAACTGGAAATATTGAATTTTCTGAGCACAAATACTGTGCTCAACAATATATAAAAAAGTTTAAGCTAAAGAGAATATTTTTTAATAATAATAATTGGAGATATACCATACCAATCTCCTAGAACTGGAAGGGACCTCGAAAGGTCATCGAGTCCAGCCCCCTGCCTTCACTAGCAGGACCAATTTTTGCCCCAGATCCCTAAGTGGCCTCCTCAAGGATTGAACTCACAACCCTGGGTGTAGCAGGCCAATGCTCAAACCACTGAGCTATCCCTCCCCCCAAAGTATTCAGTTTAAGACACTCAAAAAGAACTCTATGTAGTTCAAATTACATGCACAGGCTGCAGCAGGGCTCCCACAACAGCTGTGCCAGAACACTAACTGCAAAATCCCCTCCAAGAAAGATGAAAGCCTCAAAACGATGAAAAAATCCACACTTTCTGCATCCCATCCACAACACTCAATGGGGGAGGGGGGGATGATCCACCTGAAGAAAAAAAGCTATCAGTAAACTGAATGTTTATCAAGAATATTTTACATTCATATAATGCCTTTCATCCTGAAGGATCCCAAAGCACTTCATCAATAGACATGCACACCAATAAAATATAACCCCTGGTGTGGAGTAAGGCAGATGGCATATAGCACATCACATAAAAGTGGGATGGGATAGGGGAGTGGTGACAGGTTTTGGCCAATGACACTGGGGCAGCCTACTAACCAAATGCCAGGAGATCGTTAGTGTCCATGCAGAACAGACAAGACATTGATTTGAATGTTTCCTCTGACAGTCTCCCTGCATGCAGTAAATTACAGGGAATTCAATGTATTATTTAGTTCATAAGAGCAAAGAACAGAGCTGAACCTGTCATTCCACAGAATCTAGATATTTCAGACCTCTTGTTTACATTATCAAACCATTCTCATCTGGAATGTTACATGCTTATCCAGCCATTCATGATTCAACATAAAGTGCCTCATTAATTTCCAGTTTATATAGTTCCTGCTGCTGAACAAACACCAATCCAAAGCTAAAAAATGGTATAAATAATGGAACATACCGAGCATAATTACAAACACATCAAATAGGCAGACTGGTTAATAAAAGAGAGACTCCACATGTTAAGTGCTAATTGCTTATTTACACCACACTATATGATTTGTTAGAGGTCATCTTCACCATTGTCAGACAACAGGAACCCTCTCTCCACTCACTTTTTCCTTCTCATGTACACCTTTAGATTAAAAGGTTCCATGGACATCTTTCTAAATACAAAGGACTACAAAGTACTCTCTCTGGAGTTTACTGATGCCCATTCTTACTTAAAGAAAAAAGTTTATGTAAAAAGTTATATTAAAATTTCTTCCTCTTCCTAGTCACTATGTACAGCCTTGCCAATACTCCAGAAATTGTACAGATAGGTATTGATCTTGCAGGGCAGTAGCAATTGCACAATTTTATCTCCTACACAGCTGAATTGAATTTTTGTTGGCACAAATTTGTTAACTATACCCATTAGAATATACTATTGCTTGACTGCTGACCAATCCATCAGATGTAGTAAAAACCATCTCCTGCCAGCATCACTCCAAAACCTTATTTGCATACACCGTTCTCTCCCCCTAAAATGATATTTTATAGCTCAATTAATTGAAATACAAGCCAACCAGAATGCGATGCATCAAAAATGGTACAACATTCAAAAGTCAAGCTGTCACACCAGCATGAATCACACATAACAATGATCAAGTCTACATCAGTTATCCTCTCTCTTATGTCACTGCAATGGAACATGGGTCACAAGATCAATTTCTCCTGCTTTGCCTTAGCTTTTCTTCTCCATGGACTGGTAATTATAGCATGTAACTGGGAGTCAAGAGACCTAAGTTCTCTTCTTGTCTCTTTCACTGGCTTGCTACAAAACCTTTGGCAAGTCACTTAGCATTTCTGTGCCTCAGGTTCTCCACCAATAAAATATGGACAGTGACTATTTCACAGGGGGTGCTTATTAATGTTTAGAAAACAGATTTTTGGACAGAAATACAAGTGCATTCCCATAAGGACAGCCATATACCTGTCTTTGGATCTTGTCTATTTTGGGTATTCGGTCATCTTGCTGAACTGCATTACAACCTCACGTTTCAGTGCAGGAGCTATGCCACACCAGAGTATTTTCACTCCTCCATGGCCCCTCAGACTGACGGATTGTCTCCTGCTAACTGGCGTAAAGAAATGTTCAACTTTCCCTTACAGGAGTGTTGGAAGAAATCAATCAGCTCAGCAACTGCTATTACCATCTGTGTTAAGCAGCTTTAGACTGCTTTACTTATATAAACTTGGTTGCCTCTTGTGCTCACAGACCACCATGGTTCCATCTGTGGGAACTGAAGCAGCTGGGGCAGAGATTAGAGATGATGGCAGGGAAGCATAATGAAGTCAGATTATTTCCTGTACAAGGAATTTATGGGGTATACATAAAAGATAGGACAGCATAAAAATTTTCCTTATCCTCAGAGACAGACACACCATGAACTCATGTGTCTAGTTTGTGGTTCCTACAGTCAAGTATGCTATGATGTTTGTAGCTAGGACTGGCTTCAGGCTGGTCTTTCTGTACTCTCTGATTTCACTGTTTCTTCCTGTGTACATGTTGGGAAGCTGGGGATACCTGTGGTCTTCTGGGCTCATTAAGGCTCACCATTGAGAACTATGATAATTGTTCAACCTGGCTGGCTATAGCAAATATTGTGGATATGGTACCATTATCAACAACATGCTTAATTATGCGTGCTGGTCACCCTCAAACACATGGAAGCCCACCCCCTCCTCAAGAAGGTACCATTTGATGCTGGAGTGACTGTCAACCAGCCAATCTAATTTCTCCATTTTAGCTATTGAGAAAACTGCTATTCAGGTTTATAGGTAAACTTAAAATTAACGACAACCTGGGTAGACTGGTCCATTCTTATTCTCAAGTTGAAACCATGATTGAGAATATTCTGCTGGTTTTAGAGCAGGGTTAGATGGGCATGCTGGACCTCTCAGCAATTTTGATATGACTGAAAGTAGGCTGTTTGGTGACTAAAACTTTGCTGATGTGTTCTAAAACTACCAAGGAGTCATATTTAATAGTGATGGAAAACTGTCATGTCTGATTTGATAGGACACATCCCTGATGTATACCACATATCTTCCACATTTTTCAGTATACATGAGCTCTCTTGGTGAAATAGCCTCTAAATGCAGAATACAATTGTATCAGTATGTGGATATAAATTATGTACGTCTTGCTCTGTAGACTCAGCAAGTTATTTTTCTGTCACGTAATTACCAGATGGATATATAAAACTGCTTAGTCCTTAACGCTGATAAAACAGAAATCTTGTTGTTGGGCAGAAGTAATTTAGATGAGACTACTCTTCTCCTTCGCAGCCCCACTTGTTGAGACCACTCATCTGGAGGTAATAAGATTAAAAATCTTGAAGACACTTTTCACACATTCATCCCATCAAAAGCCATATGCCAGATGTGTTATAATGTTTTCAGTAGCAAAGTATGCACAGGTTTCACTTTAATTTATCCTAGGATGACCTTGCAACAGCACTCAGGTACTTCATTTTCCTCACCAATAATCTCTCCTGACCCTCTCTTACCTAAACTGTTGTCCTGTGTCTTGTCTATCTTAGATTGTAAACACTCCTGGACAGAGCATGTGCTTCATTGTTTGTAAAGAGTCAGATATATTTACAGCACTATATAAATAATTAGCACATTTACTCACTAGTTTAAGAAAATCATTGTACCCTCCCTTATATTCTTTACATTGGCTGCTATGCAACGGTAGACAGGTTATAAGCTTGTTGGTTGGTTATTTATTTCAGTCATAAGTAGTGTTGACTTTTGGCTACACTCAGGACCTCCTCTGAGTCTCGGATCATTGTCAAAACTCTTGATACCATCCACCTTTTAGGACTCTAACTATTATGTTTAAAGCATGGCAGAATTCATTTTTTAAAATAATTTTGACGGATAATATTGATGTTTATTTTTAAGCTTTTTAAAAAGATTTTTATCGATTTAAATGTTCACAGTTGCAGAAAGTGATGGGGGGCTGTCAGTTATTTAATGAGAGTAGATGATAATGCTTTAACTTTTTGAAACTTATCAATGTTAAAACAAATTGTCAACATCATATGTCAAAATATACAAAGTAAATATCCTTAAATCAACAAAACATATGTTTTTACTATTTATTTGCTAGTCGATTTGTAACAAGCCTAATTCTGAAGTCTAAATAACTGGATTTTGACTCTAAAAAGTTCTCATGCAGCATTTTTCTTTTTCTTTTCCTATCTGTAAATTTTCATAATCTATGGAAATATTTTTCATTGTTTTGTATGTATGGCGAAATCAACATTTATTGACATTTACTGACAAAAATCTTATCCCTCCAAATCTAATTATGTCTTAGAATTTCGCAGGCAATTATGCCTTTTCTGTGATGGACCCTAAAGTATGGAATTCATTCACCTCTTTGCCATCTGACTCTGTTCATCTCTTCCTATTTTTGAAACACCGTAGGACTTTATTTCAAACTTGCATTTTAGCCTCATTATTACGTCCCTCCTACTTTCCCCTTCTGCATTGTCCTTGGTTCATTGGTTTATTTGAATTTTAACAAGATTAAGAAATTGTTGTACTTTACTTATGTCATTGCACATCATCCAAAGCGCCTTAGCAGGGGACAGTTTAGAAATACAGTAACTCTTCACTTAAAGTCATCCCACTTAACATTTTTTTTTTTTTTTAATAAGGGTTGGAAGGGACCTCAGGAGGTCATCTAGTCCAATCCCCTGCTTGTTTCGTTGCTGATCAATTAGGGAAACATACTCATTTAAAGTTGTGCAATGCTCCACTCTTACGTTGTTTGGCTGCCTGCTTTCTCCACAGCTGGCAGCCTCCCTACGCCCCTCCCCCTCAAGTGCCTACCGCCCGCCAGCAAACCCCGCAGATCAGCACCTACTCCCCGCTCCTGCCCATGGCAATCAGCTGGCTTGCGGCGTTTTGGAGGCAGGAGGGAGGAACGAGCACTCGGCATGCAGGCTCCCGCTCCCCCCCCCCGCCTCCCATGGCAATCAGCTGGCTTGCTGCATTTAGAAGGGAGGGGAAGGAGGGGAAAAGAGGGAATGGGGGGAAGGAGCCAGGACGCAGCGTGCGAAGTAAAGGGGGAGGGGGGGAGAAGAGGCGGGTCAAGGGTGGGAGCTTGGGGGAAGGGGTGGAGTGGGTGGGCTGAGGGTTGAGCCCCCTGCCCCTGGTGCTTGCAGAGTAGGGGAAGTTGCCCTGGAACCTAACTCCCCCTATTTACATTAATTCTTATGGGGAAATTGGATTTGCTTAACATCGTTTCACTTAAAAAGTCACATTTTTCAGGAACATAACTACAACGTTAAGTGAGGAGTTACTGTAAAAGTACAAAGATTATTAATAAAATGTTTTGTGCACTCTTGCTATAGTATCAGAGCACTGACAAATTAAAATAATAATCTAGTCACATGTTAAATTGGTCAGAGATTACACAGACAGCTCCACTTCCTATATCACCCAAAACATCACAGGAAAAAGTCTCCCCAGCAATCAACCCATGATCTCCTGTATTTCCCCAAAAAGATGTGACTTGGACCATGCACTGAAGGTTAGTAAACTCAATCTCTGGCAGACTACCAGAGAGAGTAACCCTCCGCTAAAAGCACTCTTCTTCCAGCCCTCAAGATTCTATGTAAATACAGAAACAAATTTAATTTGTAAAATCTGTAAATTTTCCTACAACTATGTTCCAGTTCAACTGGCACAGTTTAAAGCACAGCTGGTCACTTTACGTGACCTTCATTACTTTAACAAGATAAGGCGAAAAGATGCCTGCCAGCCACCCTCTAAAGGGACACTGTCATGTAGTGTGGCATAATATTTAAGTATATTTAGGAGAGACTTACAGAATATAATTCAAATATTTTTAGAAACATTTCATTTCAATTAGGAGATGCGTTACCAAAACATTCCCCATAAGGTAGGGGTTCTCAAACTGGGGGTCGGAACCCCTCAGGGGGTCGCGAGATTATTACATGGGGGGTCACAAGCTGTCAGCATCCATCCCAAACCCCACTTTCATCCAGCATTTATAATGGTGTTAAATATATAAAAAAGTGTTTTTAATTTATAAGGGGGGGTTGCACTCAGAGGCTTGCTATTTGAAAGAGGTCATCGGTACAAAAGTTTGAGAACCACTGCCATAAGGGAACCTAATATTATAGCATCATGTTAGTATAAAAGAGCGAAGGAGCAAACCTTTAGTAGCTACATTGTTCAAACCAGGTGAAATGCAAAAAAATATACTGCATCAGTGATGAAAGTTAAATGTTTTTAAATTTTCAGCTTCAATGACCTAAAATGTTATCAGTTACAGGATATTTACTGTATTTTAAAATTATGACAGCGTCCTTTATACCAACAGTCTGTAGAAGCATGTCACCCTAAGTGAGACTCAAGAAGCTGTTACACAGTGGCAATCGGAGATACTAAGCAAGTAGCTTACCTAGCCTGCATCCAGCCTTTAGGCCAAAGTGGTTTCACCTCTGTCTCCATAAAGGTCTTGAGGTAATCCTCAGGAGACTGACTTCTATTTGGCTCTAGCTCGTAGCATCCCAGCTTGATCTTGACAAGGTTACACAACAAAGCCCTGTTAAGAAAGAGATAAGCCAGGCATGAACCATATAATGAACTGCAAAAGTCAATTTGAATGATCAGCAGAAAGACTGAGGAATGGAAGAGTTGTTGCCATGTAATGGGCTGTTCACTGCCCTCTGTGAAAAGAGCTCATGAGTCTCAATCCACTTTTGTAGAAAAGATGCTAATGTAAAAGACAACCATTGTAACTGACATTGATGACCCACCTCTCCACTTTCCTCTTAATTCCATCCAGGCTTTATGACTAAGGCTATGTTTTAGTCCCGGGTATTTTGAGTAAAAGTCATGGACAGTAAACAAAAATTCACGGCCTGTGACCTGTCCATGACTTGAACTATATACTCTTAACTAAAACCTAGGACCATTGCAGGTGTGGGTGTGGGTGCAGGGGGGAAATGCAGCCCAGGCAGGCTCCCTACCTGGCTCCACACAGCTCCCTGGAAGCGGATGGCATATCCCTGCAGCTCCTAGCGGGAGGGAAGGCCAAGGGGGCTCCAAACACTGCCCTAGCCATGAGCTCTGGCTCCGCAGCTCCGACTGGCCGGGAACCACAGCCAATGGGAGCTGTGGGGCAGCGTGCAAAGCCCCCAGACTCCTCTGCCTAGGAGCTACAGGGACATGCTGGCCGCTTCCAGGGAGTCACCCCGAAGGTAAGCACCGCCCCACACCTCAACCCTCTGCCCCAGCCCTGAGCCCCCTCCCACACCCAAACTGCTGCTGCTGGGGGTGGAGGGACCGCGGTAGCTCAAGACTGCCGCAACAGCAGCTGGTGCGACTGGCCCAAGGGCTGCCTGATCTGCTCAGGCAGTCCTGGAGTGCCACTGCAGAAGTCACAGACTCCGTGACAGACATGCAGCCTGACTTATGACCAACACCCTCTGCGCCCTCCAGTTCTTGACATGTCCTCTTTTATATGGCATCCCCATGTCTGGAACGTTCTCCCACACCTGGTCTGTCATGGCTCCAATTTCTTCTTAGAACAGAGGATGCCTAAAAGCTCTATTGATGCACCATATTCCACATCACAGTACATTGTTTATTGAGACTGCAAGCTCATCTGGGTAGGGACTTTGTCTTTTTACTGTCACTAAAGCACCTGACACTGAGTTATACCAGAAAAATTGCTTTTTAGGCCTTGGTGGACAGATTGAATGAATGGGACAAAAACTGAACTCCCTTCTTGACCCTAGTGATAGTCTCTCTAGGTCAGCTTGTGATATATTGGCCATAGATGTAGATGGGCAAAGACCTCATCAGTGTCCAAGAGCTGCAAATCCAGCACCTTTCACTAATGCTGGTTTCTGCTCTGAAGTGAATTTAAGTCTTGCCTAGACTGGGAGATTTAATCTTTTTAAATACTGATTTAGTGAGATCCATTTGCTAAAAAAAAAAACCAAAAAATTTTCAGTAACTGTTAAATTTCCTGGAGTAGACAAGTCATCAGTATTTCAGGTGAGGTTCCAGGTGCTGTCCAGAATCTCAACAGTGCTATGTGATGCACAGGGGTGGCTCTAGCAATTTCGCCGCCCCAAGCACGGCGGCACTCCGCAGGGGGCGCTCTGGCGGTCGCCAGTCCCGCAGCTCCGGTGGACCTCCTGCAGACGTGCCTGCGGAGGGTCCGCTGGTCCCGTGGCTCCGGTGGAGCACGCCTGCGGGAGGTCCACCGGAGCCGCCTGTCGCCCTCCCGCTGACCGGCGGAGCACCCCCCGCAGCATGCCGCCCCAAGCACGCGCTTGGCATGCTGGGGCCTGGAGCCGGCCCTGGTGATGCAGCCCACCCCCAGCACATCCTCTTATATTAAAGTTTCTAAGGCGAGTCCTTGAGATGCAGCCTTTCAACATTCTTCTGAAATTCCTGCATCAGGGATAGCCTCCCTTTGGCCGGATACAGGATTTTACACAACTGATGGCCTTTTATACTGCTTCAGCATTTTTATGTTGTATAAAGGAACTGGAGTGGGGATTAAGGTCCCTCACCCCTCAAGTTTCAGAAACAAAGCTGCATGGGAAACTGAGATGCCTTCCTTCATACCTATCTTTTTTATAAAGCCATGTTGCCCCTGTCCCTTTCCCAAATCTTTATCGAACGTGTTTCTCACTGGGATTGTTTATTAGATGGTGCTGTGGCTCAGTGTCCCCACAGGCAGGCTAAAAAACTTGTGCAAGGTGAAAAAGGGAAATGTTATGTCACACCTCACTGTATCATCCCAGTGGAATTTCTTTCTTGGCCCAACAATCCTCTTTCCTGGCTTCTCATCATCATCTTCCTCTGACCCATTTTTCTCTCGTTCATCTTCTGCTTGCAATCTAGAACAATTTTTTTTGAGAGAGAATTAGGACTTAAAGACACAGACACATGGTGTATTCCCCTAAGAAAGGCATGAATTCTCTTGTACCAGGCTGTACAAATTGGGGAGCAGCCCTCAGGTTCTCATTATACCGTTCCCAAAGAGGCAAACAAGACCCTCCCACTCCATCTCTCCATGTGACTCTCACCTCTGGCTGGCAGGGCAAATTGTGTAGACTCCTTCAGGCCTGCTCACTGCCAGTCTAGTGCTGTGAATGTGATGACAGATGGAGGATGCTCACCAGTCAATTCTTACTCCTATACCCAACCCCAAGCCCAAATCAGTTTCCCTCATGTAGTGAAGGACAGTTTTAATAATCAGGACAAAAATAATCAAGAACATAAAAAATTACATTTCAATTCCATCTTCTTGTTTCCCACTCCTGATATGTTACAGCCTCCTTTTCCTCCCATCCTTAAGATCTTACCTCAAAGTCACTTAATGGGACCTCTTTTCAGAGTTAATTGACAGTGTTACTTAAATTAGCTGAAGGAATCAAGGATTACTTTGCACTGTTCCAATTTCCTTTTACACCCCTATATGGTCCAAGTACATTGCCTTTGCAGTATTTATACCCCAGAATTGAGAAACATGGAAATTTAACCTATGTTTCCTGCATGAATCCCCTCGCCAAATACAAATATCCAGATTTCAAAAGTACGCACTTTGCATTCTTGGCTTGATTACGAGCTTGACAGTCCTCCTGATACTTGAATAATTGTTCAGGCATGACATTGCTGACAGCCAGTCTCAGCTTTTGCAGCGGTTCCCTCAAACGGTCATCCTGGAAGGGGCAAAAACATCAAAGTAATCTTGGTATATGCACTGGAAAGGACATACCCAAGATATTTTATGAGCTGCTGCTCAGAGATTGCAATCAGGCATTAAGAGTGATTTCTAATCAATATTCCCATCAAAATGTGTGTGTCACTGAGTCCCCAGGCGATGCTCTGGAACTGCGCCCTATGAAGCCAGTCAGGACTCTGGTGAAGTCTCCTCTCTATGAGCAGACTGTCTTCAGGGCAAGAAGCTCACACGGCTTCCACCTTCCTGAGTCTGACCTTGGAGCATTCAGCATCCTCTGCCCCTTCGTGCGCTTCCCACAGCGAGTCCGCCCAGGTGGGGTCCTGGAGAAGCCAGAGGGTCCCGCACCCCTACTTCGCAGTCAGACATGACTCTTAGCCAGCCAGTAAAACAAAGGTTTATTAGATGACAGGAACACGGTCTAAAACAGAGCTTGTAGGTACAGAGAACAGGACCCCTCAGCTGAGTCCATCCTGGGGAGCAGCGAGCCAGACACCCACATCTGCCTCACCCCTCGTCCCCCGCTAGCTCCAAACAAACTCTCCAGCCCCTCCTTTCTGGCCTTTGTCTCTTTCCCAGGCCAGGAGGTCACCTGATCTCTTTGTTCTCCAACACCTTCAGCTATCCCCTTCCAGGGGGGAAGGGCCCCAGCCATTAGTTGCCAGGGGACAGGGTGTCAGCCATTTATGTGCATTGGCCCTTTGCTCTGCAACAATCTCACCCCCTAGAGACTTAAGAACTGCATAGGTGAAACTGAGGCACCCCTCAATATTCAGAGGAAAAATGAAGAACAGTCCCACTTCGTCTCAATATGGAAACTTTAGAAACAGTTCAAGCAATACCTGCTTATTGGCAGTAACAAAAAAGCATGGGAAATTCCAACATGGTTCTCTAAAATGGCACTGAACTACCACATTATGGTTAACAATGATACAAAACAATAGATTACTGTTTAATTGCTAATACAGCTGAAATGTTCAAAGGCAAATATCTAAAAAGAAAAACATTTCTATCTTTGTGCATTTCTCACAGCATTACCTCCTGGTCTCTTCAGATGACCCTTTTTACCAAAAAGGGGCTAAAAGTGTTTGACAGAAAAGTAAGAAAAATGGACTGAAGTGGGTACCAACACTTGCCAGTAAGTAATTTAAAATTAAAGTGGCCAAAAATTCCCAGTTGTACACAAGCCATTCGGGCAATATGCAAGACTGCCAAATTTTGAGGAATGATCATTTTCATAGCAAAAAAACTCCTGCAAATGTTAAGCTGATATTATATTATGCACCTACCATTTTCCCGGCTCTTAATTATTTTATCCCTGGCCACTGCAACCATTTGCCGAGAACGACTTTTACAACATTCCTACAACCAGCAAGAGGACATTGTAGCATGCAACATGTGGCACTGTCTACTCCTTCTCCCACCCCCATCCCTCCCCCCATACCACACAGGTGATAAGCCTTTTGCCTCCATGGAACACTTCCAGGCCCTGAACAAAGCATGGTCCCGAGCTCTTCCACCACCAACTCTAACTACTCGCACAAGTAGCAATGCATTAAACAGACCACCAGGGCAGCTTTACTATTCAATCATAGATCACAAAATACCTTCATTTACTCATCTTCACAGGGAAAACATACACACCCATATTTAAAAGCAAAGCAACTGTGAAAATGGAGCATGAAAATCACCAGTCATAATAAGTACAAAAGGGAGTTAAACTAAATGATTCTTGCAGTCCCTTCTTACCCTATGATTCTATGAAAGCAGCATTTTCAGACTCACAAAAAGGGTTAAATTGGCTAACCTCCTGTTATGATAATGACTTTCAACTCTGAAGCACTTAGAGGAGAGGAAAGTGATCAGGAACAGTCAGCATGGATTCACCAAGGGCAAGTCATGCTTGACTAACCTAATTGCCTTCTATGAGGAGATAACTGGCTCTGTGGGTGAGGGGAAAGCAGTGGATGTGTTATTCCTTGACTTTAGCAAAGCTTTTGATACCGTCTCTCACGGTATTCTTGCCAGCAAGTTAAAGTTGTATGGGCTGGATGAATGGACTATAAGGTGGATAGAAAGCTGGCTAGATCATCGGGCTCAATGGGTAGTGATCAACGGCTCCATGTCTAGTTGGCAGCCGGTATCAAGTGGAGTGCCCCAAGGGTCGGTCCTGGGGCCGGTTTTGTTCAATATCTTCATTAATGATCTGGAGGATGGCATAGACTGCACTCTCAGCAAGTCTGCAGATGACACTAAACTGGGAGGAGTGGTAGATACCCTGGAGGGTAGGGATAGGATACAGAGGGACCTAGACAAATTAGAGGATTGGGCCAAAAGAAACCAGATGAGGTTCAACAAAGACAAGTGCAGAGTCCTGCACACAGGATGGAAGAATCCCATTCACTGTTACAGACTAGGGACCGAATGGCTAGGAAGCAGTTCTGCAGAAAAGGACCTTGAGGTTACAGTGGACGAGAAGCTGGATATGAGTCGACAGTGTGTCCTTGTTGCCAAGAAGGCTAATGGCATTTTGGGCTGTATAAGTAGGGGCATTGACAGCAGATCGAGGGATGTGATCATTCCCCTCTATTCAACATTTGTGAGGCCTCATCTGGAGTACTGTGTCCAGTTTTGGGCCCCACACTACAAGAAGGATGTGGAAAAATTGGAAAGAGTCCAGTGGAGGGCAACAAAAATGATTAGGGCACTGGAGCACATGACTTATGAGGAGAGGCTGAGGGAACTGGGATTGTTTCATCTGCAGAAGAGAAGAATGAGGGGGGATTTGATAGCTGCTTTCAACTACTTGAAAGGGGGTTCCAAAGAGGATGGATCTAGACTGCTCTCAGTGGTACCAGATGACAGAACAAGGAGTAATGGTCTCAAGTTGCAGTGGGGGAGGTTTAGGTTGGATATTAGGAAAAACTTTTCCACTAGGATGGTGGTGAAGCACTGGAATGGGTTACCTAGGGAGGTGGTGGTGGAATCTCCTTCCTTAGAGGTTTTTAAGAACAGGCTTGACAAAGCCCTGGCTGGGATGATTTAGTTGGGAATTGGTCCTGCTTTGAGCAGGGGGTTGGACTAGATGACCTCCTGAGGTCCCTTCCAACCCTGATATTCTATGATTCTATGACTGATTTGCATGGAATTTTGTACAATCAGGTACCCCAATTTGTGTGTCCATTCATTATGTGTTATTAACTGTGTAATCTGCCATTAGAGCAGAGCTAGAAACCAGGCACAAGCAAAGCCTTCTTGATTTCTAATCTCATCTAGCCTTCAAGATGAATCAGGTCCATCGCCATAAAGGTCTTGAAATACCTGGCAAACTAGCTTTGCCTTCAGACTCTCACATCCTGCCCTTACTGTTACATACGTGACTCCTGCAGAAGCCACTCTCTTCCCATTTTACCTGGACATTGAGATGTAATTTCTTCAGACGCTTTATCAGTGTGTCCTTATTGCATGGCACAAAAGCCTCAAGATGGGAGTACACGTTGTGACGGACGATAGGACTCATCTCCTGTAACTGCAGCTCAATACTGACCAAAACAAACAAACAAGAGATAGCTAACTAGTGAGGCAATACTGGGTGAGGATGGAAACTATGCCGAAACCTAAGGAGCTTTGCATACATTACATACTCTAGTTATGCAAACAAACACACATTGAGGGTGGAGTGTTTTTCTATAGGTGTGTCAGTAAGACTAATTTTTGCAGAGAGAGATGAAAATCCATTAGCTAAGAATGAGAGTACATTCAGAAAAATATGCTAATCTAATGCATATTATCCTGGCAATACTAAACATGGTTTTGTATACCATTCAAATTTGCAATTACTCTACCAATTTCATGCCATGAATGAATCAACTGTGGCTGTTACATTTATTCAGAAATAATTTGACATTTTCTAAAATTTCTTTTTCAACCTACACTATGATCATACAAGACCCTGCCCCCAATACAAAACCACCCCAAACAAATCACCTTCCCACACCAGACACTGGGCTGCAAAGATTAGAGAATTAGAATGGGCTAGGTTTTTCCTTCTTAATAAAATCTGAAATTATTTCATTTTATGAAAACATGGGACTGTAGGGAAGTGATGTGCAAACTTCCACAGAACTCTGCTAACTACCTCAAGGCCAAGGGCACTGAAATATTTTACACTGGATAAACCATACAGATGCATCTCTGTATTGGAACTTGTCACCAGTACAGATCTTCAGCTGGTCACTAACTGGCTTAGATTAACTTGTCTTCCCCACTTGTTTAGTTTCCTTTAGGTCTTTGTAGGAGTAATTTAAAGATAACATCCCAAAACAGAGAGGTGAACACTTACTCCAGCAGAATATTGTTCATATCCTGCGTGAAGAATTTCTTCCTGCCTTCTTCATCAAACAGCTTGGCAGCCTGGAAGGAGAGCAATAAAAGTACCAAGAAATTTATAGCACATTTTACCCTAAAGATCTTTACAGACTTAAATAATATACAAACTACCTTTATGGCCATATCTCACTCTGTCTTGAAATACATCCACCGTAACAGTGAAATACCAAATCACTACAAGACTATTTAGAACAGGAAGTGAAGAATATTACTACACCTCTACCCTGATATAATGCAGGTTTGCATACAACGCGGTAAAGCTCTGACACGCTGCTCTGAGCAACGTGTTAAGGGTGCCAGGCCAGGCCAGGGCCGAGGGGTTCGATAAGGGGCAGAGGGTCTCAGGGGTGGTCAGGGGCTCCCCTTCCCCAGGGTCTGGGGGGCAGGAGCTGTGGGAGGGCACTTTTGGGGGCCCCGCAGTCCCAGAGCGGCCCGAGGGATTAGCGGGGGGCTGGGAGCAGCCTGCTCTGCTTCCCTCACCCCGGCCCCAGCTGTGTGGCTCGGGGAAGGGGGCTTGGAGGGAAGGGAGCCCCCCAGCACTCACCAGCAGTGGCGGAAGTGGAGCAGCCCAGCCCCAGTCCCCTCCACTCCGCCAGCTTCCAGCTGCAGCGCTCTGCTTCCTGCCACCGGTGAGTGTGGAGGGTGTCCTTTCCCCAACCTCCCCGCACTCACCGGCAGCAGGAAGTGGAGCAGCCCAGCCCCAGCCAGCTCCACTCTGCCAGCTCCCAGCCATGGTGCTCCACTTCCCGCCACAGGTGAGTGCAGGACCTTTCCCCAGCTGTCCCCCAGCGACACGGCTGCAGCTGTGGCAAGGAAAGCAGAGCAGGCTGGGGCCGCGTTGCTCTGCTTCCTGCTGCAGGTGAGTGCGGGGGTGCATCCTTTCCCCAATCTCCCCGCACTCACCGACGGTGGGAAATGGAGCACCATAGCTGGGAGCTGGCGGAGTGGAGCGGACTGGGGCCCGGCTGCTCCGCTTCCCGCCGCTGCCAGTGAGTGCCTGTTGGGTGGGGGCGGGGAGGTGGATGGGGTCAGAGCAGTCAGGGGACAGGGGGGTTGGGTAGGGGATGATTAGGGATGGGGGTCTCTGGAGTGGGAGGTCAGGGAACAAGGGGGCAAAGTAAGTTTGATATAACACGGTCTTCACCTATAACAGTGAGATTTTTTTTTTTTTTGTCTCCCAAGGACTGCGTTATATCAGGGTAGAGGTGTATATCGAATTGAAACTGCAGGAGAAGCGCAGATAGGCAAAACAATCATTCAATTTAGAATGTTGCCAGGTCTCTGGGATTAGTACCCCATTCTTGCTAAAAGTGCCAAAGGATCTTTCAATGAAAAAAGTTATTAGGACCTTTGTTTTAATGTCTCCTCCAAAAGATTCCACCAGCAGGGATATCCTCCCCCCGTAAAAAAAAATAAAAATAAAATCATACTGGGACAGTGGCTCACCTGAAGAGAAAAACATGACTCAAACTATACCAACAGTTGAAGCAACAGTGAAATCTCTCCTCTCAGCTCATTAAGGATTCTCTTCCTCCCTAGGATTACTGGTTCCTGCTGCAAATCCTCTGCCTTCCTAAGAGGACCTATCTCCACTGCTCCTGATGGAACCCCTGTGAAGGAACCATGCAGACAGGAGCCACATCCACTTCTTCCTCTATGGTGCTATCCAGTATTCTCTCCAGCTTTGGTTTCGTGGAGTGGAGATCCTATCTGTGCTCCCTCCTGCTGTTCCTGTATCTTCCTATGTAGAAGTTTTGACTTGAAATTAGACGAAGGTTTCTAACCATTAGAGGAGTGAAGTTCTGGAACAGCCTTCCAAGGGGAGTAGTGGGGGCAAAAGACATATCTGGCTTCAAGACTAAGCTTGATAAGTTTATGGAGGGGATGGTATGATGGGATAGCCTAATTTTGGCAGTTAACTGATCTTTGATTATTAGCAGGTAAATATGTCCAATGGTCTGTGATGGGATGTTAGATGGGGTGGGATCTGAGTTACTACAGAGAATTCTCTCCTGGGTGCTGGCTGGTGAGTCTTGTCCACATGCTCTGGGTTTAACTAATCGCCATATTTGGGGTCGGGAAGGAATTTTCCTCCAGGAAAGATTGGCAGAGGCCCTGGAGATTTTTCGCCTTCCTCTGCAGCATGGGGCACAGGTCACTTGCTGGAGGATTCTCTGCACCTTGAGGTCTTTAAACCATGATTTGAGGACTTCAATAACTCAGACATAGGTTAGGGGTTTGTTCCAGGAGTGGGTGGGTGAGATTCTGTGGCCTGCATTGTGCAGGAGGTCAGACTAGATGACCACAATGATCCCTTCTGACCTTAAGTCTATGAATCTATGAATCTTCCTAGCCCTATGGGGAGTGGGAGGAAAGATGGTCTTGCTCCTACTCCTTCCCACTGATCTCAGTCTACACTGAAATTGAAGGTGTGACAGGCAGCTCTGGTAGGCATACCCACATTAGCTTTAATCTGGGTAAGAGACTAAAATAAGAGTGAAGACACAGTGGCATGGGCTTTAGCACAGGCTGTACAAGCTGGCCTGGAGACCCTGGATACATGCGTTGCTAACCCATACTGCTGCATCTTCACTGCTATTTTTAGCATGTTAGGATACTGAAAAAGGGTGTGCTTGTGAATGCCTGGAGCAATGTGCAAGTGTGATATTCTAATATGTGAGACTACAGATAATGTAATAATCACACAGCAGTGCAATTGACTATATAGAGAATGTCATTTTTTTTTAAAATGAAAAATGTTCTCCAATCTGTTTCCATAGTCAATGTGTTACAACCAATTGTGATGATTTAAATTATTTGGTCCTGTCCAAATAGAAACCTAATTCTCTCCTGACATTTTAAAGCGTGGTGTCTCTCCTCATCCTTATGAGCATGAGGCTTCAGAAAGAAAGAAAATAGGTATATTGATTGATTGACATGCAAGCGAGACACTACCTTTTTAAGAAACTTTGGATGTGAATGCATGTAAACCTTGTCCTTCTAGATCACATACAGAGGACCAGACAAAGTACATATGCGGTGTTGTTGTAGCCATGTTGGTCCGAGGACATTAGACACAAGGTGGGTGATGCAATATCTTTTATTGGACCAACTTCTATTGGAGAGAGAGAGAGAGAAGCTTTCAAAAGCTTGTGTCCCTCCCCAACAGAAATTGGTCCAATAAAAGATGTGTCACCCACCTTATTAGAATACATAATTCACCTAATCTGCTGGCTGAGGTGATTGCCACCAAAAAGGCTACATTCAATGAGATATATAGCAAGGAAAATGTAACTAAGGTTCAATGGGAGCACCCATTAGTTTTGACACCTCCAAGTTCAAGTGGGTACAACCTCTCCAGAGCCTTCAAAAACTTAATTGCAACAGAGTTGGAAAAGACAATGATTATCAATCAGAGGGTGAAAAGCCGAAACAGTTGCTAGATGGACTTTGATTAAACTAATGTTTTAGGGATAACAGATAATCCAGAATATGATGCATTGGTAACCGGATCGGGTAAACAGATTTCTGCTGGAACAAGACAGAGAATCTCTTCCACTTTGCTAGGTAAATATACCCAATGGATTATTTTCTAGGATTTAAAAAGCATATCTTAACTCGTCTTGCACAAGCCTCTTCCTAGGAGGTTAGCCACAGAGCGATCCAGTCTGTCACATGGAGGGCCTGCAGTATGGAGTGGAGGAGGTGACTGTGGTCCAGAGAGATTAGATGTGGGTCTGCTGGCAGCGTGACTAACTTTGATCAAGTGGAAAACCAGTGTTGCCAAGGCCAACTTGGAGCTATAAGTCTGATCTATTGTATGGTCCTATCTGATTTTTAACAATACTCTGGGAAAGAGTGGAACTGGAGGAAATGTGTACAAGATCAGGTTTGTCCAGGGTAACAGAAAAGTGTCAGAGAGACTCCAGGCTGTGACCTTATTGAGAGCAAAACTGATGACATTGCCTATTGACTTTTGTTGCAAAGAGGTCTACCTGGGGAGTCCCTCACAGCTAGAAAATGGACTTGGAAATGCCTAGACAGAGACCACTCATGGTGGTTGGTAAAACAATCTGCTTAACTGGTCTGCCAAATTGTCCTTCATGCATGGAAGGTGAGAGGTTTTGAGGTTGATTTAACTGGTGATGGAAAAGTCCCACAGGTTGATTGCCTCTAGGCATAGAGTTGAGCATGCCCCTCCTTGCCTGTTCACATAAAACGTATCTGCCATATTGTCTGCAAGTATACACAGATTTCTTCCCTTAGCTGAATGGCCCTTAATTCTCAGTCATTTATATGCAGAGTTAAATCCTGTGTAGACCACAAACCATGCACCTGCAGGGAACCCAGCTGAGGCCTCCCTGAGGACAGAAGCATCTGTAACCAGGGTCAACACTGGCTGAGGAGGAGGAGGAAACACAATCCCCACTCCCACCTCTCCATACACATTTGAAGGGTTTGAACTTAGCCAGCTTTGATGTGGGAGGAAGGGAAGACAGAGTTTGCTACAAAACCTTGGTGGGCTCCACAATAACTTCATTAATTGGAAGCACCACCCAAGAAGGTCCTGCAGTAGCTAAAATGTCAATCAGCCTGTGGGATGACTCAAACTTCTTCCACCTGGATATTCAAGGTGGAACCCACTCTTTTTAAAAGGTCTTGATGGGCCAAATAGTCAACAGGTGGGGGTGACGAATCCTCTGAAACCACTGCCTCATCAGGTAATGAACAGGATGAAGCCAAAATTGGCTAAGGTAGACCCTCCCCTGGCTTTTCAAAGGGGAGATTCACCTGAGCAACATCCTCCTGCTTGATACTGAGCCTGGTACCAGGCATGCTCTCCTTGGTGGGATGGTACTTGACCTTACTTGATGCAGCAGAAAGGGGTGGGCGTGGAAAGGACCTGGAAGTAGGGGGGAAATTCTCAAGGGTTCCAAAACAGCAATTGGTTAGGCAGAGGAGCCTAATTACTTCCAGGCCATGGATCACTACAGGTCAGTCAGGACAGTCCCTGCTCAGGGTGCCAGGGTGTTAAGACCTCAGAGGGGAATGAAGAAATACATGACATGACTTCATAGTCTGAAGATGAATCAGCCTCTTCTGACCAAGGAGGAAGGGAGGTGCTGTTCATGTTTGTGCTCGTGATCAGCACTGGAAGTCCTGGGATGATGGTACCAGAGAAATCATCTCCAGCTTCCCTCTTGATGGCACCACACAATGAGGCTCTTGGATATCCAGAGGCGCCCATGGTACCAAAGTCTGTATTGTAGTAGCTGGCAAAGTTTGACCTGTGGTCTTTGGTACCAGATAAGAGGTCTCCTACACCACCTGAGACAATGGTACCGAGAGGCTCAATAAGTCACTTGCAGCAGTATAAGCCACTGGAGTTGATGGCACCAAGATTGTCTATGGTTGATGAGTCAATACAGACAGCACAGAGGAGCTTCACTGTGCCACTTCATGGGCCGGATGCGACAGTGCCTGTGCCAGATTCGACAGTCCTGACTGAGCAAATGATTGCCTCATGGAGTGCCTCAACTTCGAGTGCTCTCTACTTCCATTATCTGCATGCCTGCTGAACTTCGGTGACAGATTCTCCCTCTCCCTTTGGGGGCAGACCTGCGATGTTACGTCCTCAGCACTAGGAAAGGTGATCAGTGCAGAGACTCAGACAATACAGGTGGAGTGGTGCTCACTGAAGCCAGAACACTCAGCATCCATTCAAAGCAGGAAGGTACAGCGCTTCTTCCATAAGGAGAAATTTAAGTCAGCCTGTCCTGTCTTTCTTGGTTCTAGGTTTAAAGTCCCTACAAAATTGAGACTGATCCCTGATGTGCAACTCCCCAAGACGCTTCAGGCAACAGGAATGCAAGTCACTCAGTGGCATCAGCTCCTTGCAGGAGCAGCAGGGCTTAAATCCTAGTAACCAAGACATGCCCTAGTATGGTTCCCAGTAATGGGAACTGAAGTTTTTGAAAAAAATTTAAAAGAAAAACTTATAACCATCGCTAACACTATAAACTACTAAACTAATAAAAATGGGTACAAGTTATATATAAATAGAAGGACAGAACTTGCAATTGCATGACAACGGTCATGGGTGGTAAGGTACTGAGGAGGGAGAGGTTAGGGACAGCCCCACCCTCTATCACACCATGCAGCAGTGCAGGGTAGCTGGGGATGCATGTGCCACTTCAATGGGTATCCTTGAAGGAAAAAATTGACCATAGTGCACTGGGTGCACGCTATCCCTGAAGTGGAATGGACATATAATCACCCAAAGAAAAACTGACTAGTTTATTTTTCATCCTTCAAATTGATATGCACACAATAAATAAGCAGCATGGTGAAAAAATTAATACTTTCAGTTTCAATAAGATTAAGGTTACAATAAAATAACTTAGATTTAAAAAAAAACAAAAACTAAATCCTTAAAGATTTTAAACCTGACAGTATCTTTGTGAATGAACTTGGACTCTGTCCTCCTTCCTACATCTACAAATGAAAATGTTCAGAAATCATTAAAATTAGCAAAAGAGTCCAAGTTCTAAAAATTACCACTGAAACTGAAAGGACATATTGTGTCTCTCCCTGATACAAAGTGGGAAAGTCTCTTTAAAAATATCACCAGTTTACTCCTTCCTGATTGAACTTGGCAAGAAGGGCAGGAATAAAAAGACAATATTAGCAAAATAAATGAGCAAGGAATTAGGAGTTAAAGATGGAAAAGATTTATTAAGTCATCTAGTCTATCCAAGCCCAAAACTCACTAGTACTGGATTTTTCTGTACAGAATATTCAACTGTTTTGTGTAGTCATTTTAGCTCAAGCAATGAAGTTCCCACTACTTCCCTACGGAAAGCATTCCACAAGCTATTGTGAGGTAAAATAAACTAAACAATAGATCTTGTTTCTGGCAAATATTTCCTTTATATTCAACCTACATCATCTTTGCTTAGTTTCACCTACTTAATCTTACTCTCAGCCCCTGGGGGTGAACCAAACAATTATGATCCCTTCCTGATATTTCTACCAGCATTTAAAGGGTATGACAATGCAGCTTAGGCTGTAACTATTCCTCTCGGCTCTCAAGGGTCCTTGAATGCAATCCCCTACCAATGAGTTTACACTTACTATTCGTAGGTCTCCAATGCGCTTTTCAAGAAGTACAGGCAGGCCTTCTGGGAGGGCAGGCACCTGCTTTGGTGTCATGACCTGAGAGGTGTTGGTTGGCTGAGTGGCACTTCCATTCTCTCCTGATGGCTCGGACACTGGGCTGCCATTAGAGGTGCCGTCAAGCAGCTTGTCAAAGTCAATTTCTCCCAGAATCTCCAGGGCACTTTCGGCTTCCTGCAGGAGCTCATGCTCATTTGTGCTACCAAAAATGGAGAGGACAGGATCGGTAACCCTGAGGTTCAAGTCTGAGACATCATTTCCTGTGGTAGCAGAGGAGGAAGGGGCTTTACTAGGGGTGGAGGTGGCAATAGTCACTGGTGGTTCTGGATTGGATTCTTTCTTCCTCAGGGCTTCCTTCTCCTTTTGGAACTTCCGGATCATGGCTGCCAAAGAAAGCGAGTCCTTGTATAACTTCTTCTTCTTCTTTTCAGATTTGTGTGAATTTAAAGCCATTACTCTGCAGAGAATGGAAACTTTTGTTAGAACGCATACAACTGCCAATGCCAAAGTCACTTTCTGCAAGCATGTGGGAATTTACAACGGCTCAAAAATAACCAGTGGGGAGGAAGAGCAAAGTCAGGTTGTGTGCATGCACCATGAGATTTTTTACCCAATCAAAATAATATAGACCTCGTTGCCAACCAAACTGCTCCTTTTCCATGCTGCCCATCTCTTCATCATCCACCACTACTAAATCCTGCACACAATACAGTATTAACAAAATAAAGCTTATCCTAATGAATGGTGAAAAGCAAATTATGGAGGAATCAGTAGACTCCATAGTTAAAGACAAGAGTCTAAACTTATATTCTAAAGCTATTTTCTCTATTGCCTTCCAAACATTTGAATGGTGACCAGTTTGCTTTTGATTTGGTATATTTAACTATCATATGGCAGAAATTTTTCCTAAGAATTTTGAAAGTGTAGGATTAATGTTTATATCCTACTCAATCAAAATGAAGTTCTTATATATTTCCTCGATTTCTCTCTTTTTTTTTAAGCATGTTATAAGCAATAGCAGGTTTTCAAAGTTAATTCAAGAATCTTTATCTTTATGTACTATCCAGAGAGAACAGGAAGGATCAAACCAAAAGATAGCTTAGTTACGCTGCCTGTTTGTTACAAATATTTAAGATTTTGGAGGACTATAAAAAGTTCTCCAGGATCAGATAACAGAAAACATGACACCGTCTCATTGGATACATATTTTTAAGTCTCAACTAACAAAGGCTGCATTGGTAGGAAGACTGGATAGGATGGACGCCTGGAGCAGGAAGGTAGGGACTGAAGAGGTTAACAGAGATTTCCTGAGAAGGGAAACCTGATGTGGTTATGAAATGTAACGAGAGCAGGCAGGACAGGAGAGTCTAGTTGTGGAAAGAAGGGCAGGTGGAGTGGCAGGGAGCAAACAGAAGATGCACACGAGAAGAAACATGGTGAAAAGATGAAAAATAGTAGCCTAGGAGATAAAGGAATTACAACTTATAGCAGAAGTAAAAAGGAATAGGTATAAAAAGGAATACACTACAGTGAGAAAATGAAGAATCAGAGGAGAAAAGTCTGCATTAGGAAAAAACATGCTGCAAGTGCCTCAAATGCTGTCTTGTTTGGCATTATCAACCTGGAATTCAGTATCATCTTAACATATTAAGATTTCACTAGTGCATGAATGCCTGAGTATCACAGCACTTCAAGCACTGAAACATTCAGCACTGAAATCTTTACACATGAAATCTGATGGTGATATACACAGTTAGAAAACTACAGGGAATGATATAGGAGAGGCATGGAGAAATGCCAGGAGGAGGAGACTGGAGGCATAAAGAGCAACAATACTGCTTTCCACCTTACCTTTCTAACAACACTTTCTATATAGTTTCCTTCACTGCACGCCTCTATGGGCACCTGCTGTTAACAAATGTGAATGGAGCAAAGGAAAGCAAGGGCACAAAGAGACAGGTGAAATGAAAAAAGGAGACTAAGGATGGGAAGGAGACTTCTTGGCATGAAAAAGAGGGAAGGGAAAAGAGAAGAAGAGAAAAGAGAGGGGAAAAATATTGCTGGTAAGGGGCCCTGGGCAGAACAGAGATGCTGATCTTCATGGACTCCAGGCTCCTTTTGCATACAGTAGAACCTCAGAGTTACAAACAGCTTGTGAACAGAGGTTGTTCATAACTCTGAAATGTTTGCAACTCTGAACAAAACATTATGGCTGTTCTTTCAAAAGTTTACAACTGAACACTGACATAATACAACTTTGAAATTTAATTATGCAGAAGAAAAATGCTGCTTTCCTTTTTTTTTTTTAGTAGCTTACATTTAACACAATACTGTACTGTGCTTGCTTTTTTTGGTCTCTGCTGCTGCCTGATGGTATACTTCCAGTTCCAAATGAGGTGTGTGGTTGAATGATCAGTTCGTAACTCTGGTGTTCGTAACTCTGAGGTTCTACTGTACTTAATTTCTCCTGCTTCTCTCTTCCCTGCTCAAGGTTTTGTGGCATTACTATGGATATTTAAATATTAAATTACTAATGCCAAACCATGGGTTTCCCAAGCAAGAACTTCATTAGCTAACAGTTATGGTTGGAAGTGCTACTACAGAGAACAATTATTATAAAAATTAAACTGTGGAAATCACTAGCTAAGGTATACAATTCTGATGCTAAACATCAGGCATGTCTATAATGCCCCACAGTTCAGACTAAGGAGATGTGAATAGCAGTATGTACCAAAGTGCTGCTCTGTAACTCCACCATGGAGATGCTGTGGGCATGAACTCAAATCTATATTAGTGTGAACCCAGGACCTTCAAGACTGCACCTACAGCATCCTCGTAGGAGAGAGAAAGCACAGCTCTTTGGTATACACTGCTATTTGCATCCCCTTACTCCAAAATGCAGGGCAGAACAGACATGCCTTTTCCATGCAATTCGTTAATGTACACCTACCTAGACTGCAAATTTCTGTCTGAGCAACAAGCCAGTCTCAACTTTGCATCTGTATTGCTGCTCTGAAGTTGTGGAGAGAAGAAACTCAAAACAACCTTCCCATCCATAAGAAGTTTGATCTCAATGACAACAGCCACTATAATGCATTATTGAGACTTGTAAAGTAGATGAACAAACACTATTCTACTTTATAGCTATATATAGTCTACTAATCATACATAAGAACGGCCATACTGGGTCAGACCAAAGGTCCATCTAGCCCAGTATCCTGTCTTCCAACAGAGAGAATGAACAGAATAGGTACTCATCAAGTGATCCATCCCGTCACCCATTCCCAGCTTCTGGCAAACAGAGGCTAGGGACACCATCCCTGCCCATCCTGGCTAACAGCTATTGATGAACCTATCCTCCATGAATTTATCTAGTTCTGTTTTGAACACTGTTATAGTCTTGGCCTTCACAGCATCCTCTGGCAAGGAGTTCCACAGGTTGACTGTGCATTGTGTGAAGAAATACTTCCTTTTGTTTGTTTTAAACCCACTGCCTATTAATTTCATTTGGTGACCCCCTAGTTCTTGTGTTATGAGAAGGAGTAAATAATACTTCCTTATTTACTTTCTCCATACCAGTCATGATTTTATAGACCTCTATCATATCCCCCTTAATCATCTCTCTTCCAAGCTGAAAAGTCCCAGTCTTATTAATTTCTTCTCATATGGAAACTGTTCCATACCCCTAATCATTTTTGTTGCCCTTTTCTGAACCTTTTCCAATTCCAATATATCTTTTTTGAGATGGGGCAACCACATCTACATGCAATATTCAAGATGTGGGCATAACATGGATCTATAGAAAGGCGATATGATATTTTCTCTTATCTACCCCTTTCTTAATGATTCCCAACATTCTGCTCACTTTTTTGACTGCCACTAAACACGGAGAGGATGTTTTCAGCAAACTATCCACAATGACTCCAAGATCTCTTTCCTGAGTGGTAATAGCTAAATTAGACACCATCATTTTATATGTACAGTTGGGATTATGTTTTCCAATGTGCATTACTTTGCATTTATCAACACTGAATTTCAGCTGTCATTTTGTTGCTGAGTCAGCCAGTTTTGTGAGATCCCTTTGTAGTTCTTTGCAGTCCGCTTTTGACTAAACTATCTTGAATAGTTCTGTGTCATCTGCAAATTTTGCAACCTCACTGTTTACACCTTTTTCTAGATCATTTCTGAATACGTTGAACAGTACTGGTCCCAGTACAGACCCCTGGAGGACACCACTATTTACTTCTCTCCAATCTGAAAACTGATAATTTATTCCTAGCCTTTGTCTCCTATCTTTTAACCAGTTACCAATCCATGAGAGGACCTTCCCTCTTATCCCAGGACAGCTTACTTTGCTTCAGAGCCCTTGATGAGAGACCTTGTCAAAGGCTTTCTGAAAATCTAAGTACACTATATCCACTAGATCCCCCTTGTCCACATGCTTGTTGACCCCCTTAAAAAATTCTAGTAGATTGCTGAGGCATGATTTTCCTTTATAAAAATCAAGTTGACTATTCCCCAACAAATTATGTTCAACTATGTGTCTGACAATTCTGTTCTTTATTATTGTTTCAACCAGTCTGCCAGGTACTGAAGTCAGGCTTACCAGCCTATGATTACCAGGATCACCTCTGGACCCCTTTTTAAAAATTGGCATCACATTAGCAATCCTCTAGTCATTTACAAAGGGATATAGTATGTGATCATGTAACTAAAGGCTATAACACACGGACAAGGAGACCAAATTAGGATTGCACAGGTAACCTTCATTCTGCATTTGCTAACTTGAGTGCCTATCTTTGCAAACTTAACATTCTTTTAACTTTAAATTGTGTGCAATCCCATTGGTTTTTAAAAAAACAAAGTGAAAAAATAGACATTCCATCACGTGGAACAGAGATGAACAATGTAGGTGACAATAACAGAGCTGGAACCTTTGGATTCACAACACACATCTCTGCCACTTAAGCTAACAGAGTTACTGATGGCACTATCAGACTGTCATCATGTATATATGGGCCAGCCACTAGACGTGGATAAGAAACACTGCTAATGGGGTTCACAGATGATATTTGCTGAGAGCAGAGGTAATGGAAGGTTTGGGAATTTTGGGTTACATTCCAGGTTCTGGAGGAGAGTTCACTCTAATGGTCCCCTCAAGCCTGACTCCTTTTGCCCCAAGCTCTCCAAGTTATACCCATCCCAATCCTCTCTTTGCTCTCCCCACCAGCTCTTCGTATCCTCCCTCTAGCGTCTCATCACGGTCTCAGTCTTCTCATCTAGCAAGTACTTGCCTCCCCTCTGAACAGCACGTCTGAGTCTTCATTCCTCCACCTCAGCTCCCACTCCCAGTTTCCCTCCCCAGGCTCTTCACTCCAGTCTCCTTACTTCCTCACCTAGCCAGTCCTAGCCCCCAACCTACCACTGGCTCCTCATGTGATCTCTCTTCCCTGCTGCAATGGCTCTAAATCCTAATCTTCCCCCTGTACTGGTTCCCAATCCTTTCTCATACCCACATTTCCCTTCCCCACAGCTGGCTCCCAATTCCAGTCTCCCTCCCCCACAAGGCAAGCTCTTACTTCCACAGTTCTGTCTCAGCCCCAGTCTCCCCCCATCCTCTTGTCCCAATCTACTCCCTCTACTGCCACCCATCCCAGGTCCAGTTCTCACCCCCTCTGCATTCAAGTCAAAAGGCTTTTTCCTCCTTGCTGCCTGAGCCCCAACAATGGGAACACAGACTACAAAGAGAGACAGTCTCCCTTTTTTGAAGTCAGTTGTTCAGTGCCACTGCAGCCAGAAGTAGCAACTGCAAAGTAAGTCTTGCTCAGTCCTGCCACCCTGCAGAATTTAGCTGCCAAACTCCAAGAAGACTCTATTGAGCATGTATGAATTGAGATTTTTTTTTTTCCAAATCTTTAGAACTTGGGCAAATGTGTGTGGTTTAATCACAGGAACAGCGAAAGACACGTCCGAGGCCAGGATGACACCCCTGCCAAATTTCCAGTCACTGTTCCATAGCATGGTGGCACTAAACTTCTCAATGACACAGTTTTGGATTTGACTTTAACATGGGCAAAACCACTTACTTTTTCCTAATCTTATTTTCACAAACTACTGAACCATTTTTGCTGAAACTTAAAAAAACAAAAAAGCCAGCCTGAGGAAGGCACCCAGCATGGGAAATTACACCCCACATGGCTAAAATTTGGCACACTTATAACTGAGCAATTGAAAACAGGGTCTTTATAATCAGAATGGCTGTGTAACCTTAGCTAAAGATGGTGCTATTAGTACAGCATGTAACAAACTCCTTTTTGGACTAACAGCACAGAGTGTGTCATAACACTATTTCTATATTTGTCTGTGTACATTAGGCTCTCTGAAAACCCTATCACCATGGTATGCAAAAGCAGATAGTAATGGATGAGACAATTACACAAGTATATGTATATATACCATCTAGGTTTACATCACTCTTCAGATTTAAGATTTCATCTTATAGAAGGCTGCTTAAATTCCCTATGATAAAAATCATGGTGAAGGAATACTGAGGATGGGAATGGTAAAGTTATGATAGCAATATATTGGCATTTTAAAAAAATTGTCCTATGTCCAAAACTTCCATTCTATATAACTACTTAAAGTTCTTCATCCAAAAAGAAGCAATCTTTGAACTTAAAGGCCTCATTTTGCAAGCCTTTAATACCTTGAGTAATACATATACCGTATATACTCAATCATAAGCTGGTTCGTTTATAAGCCGACCTCCCCAAGATGTATAAGTGAAAATAGAAAATTTTTATAACCTGGCCCTACAATTCAGGGGTCAGCAAACTTTGACTCCCGAGCCATCAGGATAAGCCGCTGGGGGGCTGAGATGGTTTGTTTACCTCGAACATCCGCAGGCACGGAGGTAAACCTAATTAAACAAGGTGTCCCGGCGTGCCAGCTGCTTACTCTGATGGGCCTGGACAGTAACTGGTGGGGAATATTTTTGGGGGGGAGGGGAGCTGGGAGTCAGGGGAGTAACCCATATGACCACCCCCACATGACCCCACCCCTAGCCCAGGACCCCCACTCTCTCCCCATCCCATCCCTTTCCACCTTATCTGGGGAGGGTCAAGGGAGGATGTCTCTGACCTGGCTGGAGCTGCTTCAGCAGGCTGGGCAGCACGGCCACAGCCTGCTCTGGGGGGCGGGGCCGAGCAGCACTGCTGCAGCCTGCCAGCCCTGGAGCTGCAGCTGCTTTGGAGTGTGGGGGGAGAGCAGCGTGGTGGCCAGAAGCGGAGAGACATTGGCCCCGCCTCTTCCCTTCTGTCTCTGCTGTCTGTGCTGCCTCTCCTTGCTCCCTCCGTTGGGAGGAGGGGCTGTGTCCTACCTCTCCCTCTCTATACCCGTTCATAAGATGACCTCCTCTGGTGCTTCCCTTTTTTACTAAAAAAATTTGGCTTATGAATGAGTATATACGGTACTTCTGATTAAGATCACCACTTTAGATTATTAGAACAATTAAAGCTATTCAAATTTTCACAAGTGAAGCAGAGTGATGGGCCAGAAATTAAAAACTGAAGTTTCCAACCAACAAAGACTTGTGCGCATGCTTAACTTTATGCACTAGTGAGTAGTCCCATGGAAATCAATGGGACTATTCAGAGAGTGTAAAATTAAGAACATGCATAAGTCTTTGCAGGATGGAGGCTTCAGTTTGTTCAATGACACACTAGCCTGAATGTTGTCACTTTCTGATTCGCATATAATATTATTATCTCGGTTGACAATATTGCAGTATAAATGTAGAGGAAAAATATCCATTAATTTTCTTACTCTTAGGTGAAAACATTTTTGTCCATATTACATTTTGTAAAATTCTCCCCCACTCCTCTTCAAAAGGAAAATAAAATTTTGGGCAGAAAACTAGATCAGTGCCCATTTAGTTACCCAAGCAATTAAAATAAACCCAACATCATATTCTATTATAGACTAATTACATGACAAATTTCTGTTTTCTTAAGTTTCAGCTATTACTGAGAGTAACAGTCTCAAACTTGCGTTTTAATCTTGTCAAATGTGGGTTTCCTTCCAACTTTAGGCAACTGACTTTCTCCACACAAGTTTTTGGTTTGTTTTTTTAAATAGGAATGGTAAAAGTAAAATTTATAAATCAAACTTGACTAATTGATCAGAGATATTGCTTGTAAAGCTGCAGCCCAGAACAATTCTTACAAAATTTATGGTCACATTATTTTAAGCCCCTGAAAAAGGAGTTTTAAATTGGGAAGTATGATATAAACTCCATTATTGTGCTAACTCTAGGAAGTCCCCGGATAGTGACTGAGAATCTTATATAAAGGCTGTACCACTAACACCCAGACACACACCACTGCCCAAGCCCTAAAAAGCAATATATATCAATTTTAGTACAATGGACTGATCCCACTTCTATCCCACTCCCTCACTGTTCTTTTGATATCCACATGTCACAACTTTACATTTAGGCTTGGAAGGATTAGATTTTTATCGGTAAGTGTCAGCCAACATCGATTTCTCCATACACAAACCCACAAAAAATATTTTTATCGATAATAATGGAAATTTATAGATAAGCAAAGTAAGAAAAATAAAGTTTGTGAACTTATTAAAGTCTGATTTAAGGATATTTCATTTGTATATTTTGACATGTGATGTTAATTTTTTTCCAACAGTGATAAAGCATTAACTTCTTTGAATCTCACCATCTGTCATTAAATTGTTTGATCCCTTCCATAATTTTCCACAGCTGTGAAAATTTAAATAGATAAAAATCTAAAAAAAGCTTTACAAAAAAAATCGATATCCCTCAAAATTAAAAAATAAAACTCAAGTTCTGCCTACCCTATTTATGTTTAACTATATTCAGCAAAAAAGTCAAGACTGGCAAACGAACTCAATAGGGGATGAGGGGACATTAAGCTATTGCTTCTCTTGTTACAGTGAGGTGCCCTCTCCTTTAAAAACCTGACAGACGGACCTACCCCAGCTGCTTAGGAACTTTCATTTTCCGAGGCTTTTTCTCCTTCTCTGTGCCCTCTTCTTTCCGCTTCCGCTTCTTAATCCCATGGTCCTCTCCTTCTTTTAGTTTGGATACCTAAAGAACCAAAAAGGTGATAGCGTTACCTCTGCTCTACAATGTTTTTATACAATAAGTGCTTCAGCCTCATGTCTAGCAAGTCAGAGACGACATCATCACTGTTAAGCAACTGGATTAAAAAAAAAAGGGTGGGGGTGAAGGGCACTCCTTCACCTGTTTAGCCCACCAAGAGCTCAAGGCCTCAATTACATATTTTCTTATGTACTTTCTTTTTGCTTCTCACTACTTTAGATGACAAATTAGACATAAGTGTTCTTAGACTAAGGGCTTGTCTTCATTACCCGGGTAAAGTCAACCTATGTTACACTACTCCAGCTAAGTGAATAAGGTTCCTCCTTTGTGCTATTGGAGTGTATGTCAATACTTGAATATTAACAACAAATGTTTTTAAAATTAAAAAGATACAAGATAATGAGACTGACATCACCTCAGGGGTGAAAGTAATCAAATTCTTATCGGTACGGCGGCCTGACTCCGGGCATCCGGAAGGGGTGGGGCCTTGAGTGGAAAGGGCAGGGCTTGGGGTCAGCCTCCCCATCCATGCTGCCTGGCCCGCACCACCTAGGGCTCTGGCGGTGATTTAAAAGGGACCAGGGCTCTGGCTGCTGCTGCGGTAGCAGCGGCCGGGAGGGCTCCTTTTAAATCGCCGGCCCCGGGGCACCTTCCCCTTTTGCCACCCCCATTGGCAGCCCAGCCAGTAGTGCCTGCCAGAGGGTCCTTTGCCACAGCAGCGCTTTAATGTCGGCTGGGTACGGGCTGGTACCGGCTTCTTACCGGTATGCCGTACCGGCCACCTTCAACCCTGCATCACCTATCTCTTTATCAGCAAGCTTTCAGTCTTCTCATTTTGTTGTAGCCAGATTATGAAGCCTTTCCTGATTTTCAAAATCAGCCAGAAATTCCAGGAGGAAAAAAAACTAAGATCACTTGCTTTAGGTGGCCTGTGCTTTTTGTCCTCTGCAAAGTCTTCATCCTCTGAATCAGATGCTTGGCGGAATTGCAATGTTCCCGTGTTGATATAAAATCCCCCATATTTGGTTGTCAGAGATGCAGGAACCAATTCATCATACTGGGCAGGAAACAGAAGAGTCAGATAATTAACCAACATCTATCACCTTATTAATAGGAAACAATTCACTTATTTAAATACAGTCTCTGAACATGAGGTATTAAACACAAACATCTTACATAACTTGCAAGATTTCAAATAATAAACATACCAGTGCTGCTGAAAAGTTATTTGTCAAGGCTGTGGAGTGCTAGTATCACAGTATCAATCCACTGCTTTTGAAGCAACTAAAAAAAATTCATATTTGGGAGACAGCTAGGGTCACCACAGTGTTGATGACACACTATTCATGGAGTGGCAGCAGTGGCACACCAAAAAACACCACCTGTTAGATGTCGTCCCGGTTTATAGGGACAGTCCCTACATTTGGTTTTTTTTCTTATATAGGCTCCTATTACTCCCCACCCTCTGTCCCGATTTTTCACACTTGCTGTCTGGTATCAGAGGGGTAGCCGTGTTAGTCTGGTTCTGTAGAAGCAGCAAAGAATCCTGTGGCACCTTATAGACTAACAGACGTTTTGCAGCATGAGCTTTCGTGGGTGAATACCCACTTCTTCAGAGCTGTCTGGTCACCCTATTAGGAGATGTAACAGTCATTTAGGTCAATACTCTGTTTCTGACAGTGTCTACTACCAGAAGGTTCAGATGATGGTACATGAAACCATGTAGCAGACAATTACTGAATAACCACCCAAAGGTCAACATAGAATATTTCTTCACAACTCTATCAGTTACTGGGTGACTTACATACTGCAGTATGTAGGTTTAATATTTAGTATACCTGGATTTTTCTTCAAAATCCTACTAAGATCTTGGCCTCACCAAGATCCGCTAGCCACAGACTCCACAGATTTATTATAAGTTGAATAAAAATATCCCCATTTATCAATTTTTAATGCGTTTGCATTTCAATTTCACAGAATTCACTCTTATTTTTCTAGTATGAGAAAGAATGCCCAATTTACCTTCTCTATACCATTCATTTTTTTTGCATGCCTCTAACATGATTCTCTCTCAATTTCTCTTTAAATGGTCCTTATCTTTCCATGCCTCTAATTATTTTCATCACTTCTTCCTAGACCCTTTATTTCAGCTATATATATATATATATTTGGCTAGTAGGGGGGATATGATATAAGTCTATAAAATCATAAGTGGTGTGGAGGAAGTGTTATTTACCCCTTCACATAACACACAAACCAGGGGTGAACCAATGAACTTAATAGGCAGCAGATTTAAAACAAACAGAAGTCAATCTGTGGAACTCATTGCCAGGGAATGTTTTGAATGCCTAAAGTATAACTGGGTTCAAAAAAAGAATTAAATAAGTTCATGGTGGATAGGTCCATTAATGGCTTTTACCCTAGATGATCAGGGACACAATGCTATGCTCTAGGTGTCCCTAAACCTCTAACTGCTAGAAACTGGGACTGGACAAGAAGGGATGGATCACTAGATATATTTCCCTGTTTTGTTCACTTCCTCTGAAGCATCTGGCACCAGCCACAGTCAAAAGACAACATACTGGGCTTGATGGATCACTGGTTTGACGCAGTGTGGCCAACCTTAAGAAAGGTTGCCCCTCTCTTGGCTTGCGGACTCATTCTCAAAAGTTAAAAATGAAATTAATTGCTCTTATGACTGTCTAAAGGCAGTTCTTTAGACAATCAAGCACTCTAGTCATTCTGTTTTGGACTATTGTGCAAAGGCTCCTTATTTTTGTTCTTATATTTAGCATGTCTGAATCTCAGTCAGAAATATTTAGGTTTGTCTCTATGTAAGAGAACTATCAGTCTCAGTTCTGATACAGCCTAATAAAAATTCAAATACCTAAAAATTATGGATGTCCATTTGGTTTTGAAATCTAGATCTGGTCATAGGTAGTAACACTAATCCAGCCTTTTACTAATACTACCATTTGTTCTGTCCACAAATATTTTACTTGTTATATCTCACTCCAGTTTCAAGCCAATAGAAAAAAGACTGACAGGGCAGAAACATTCACACTGAGCTATACAGTCACATCTGTGTTAAGTCCTGGAGATGGTTTGGTGTATATATAGACACACGGGTTTGTTTTCGTTAAGCTCACTGTAGAAAATCCATGTCTTCCACTACAGTGCTGTAGGACAATGAGAACACATTTCCATCAAGCACAACTTATCCTGAAATGCAGGTGGGCTTAGTGGTTAAAAGGCACATGCAATGTCATTTGTTGTAAGCTTGATAATATTCAAGTGTAACTACAGAGTTAACCACTGATAAAGCACATTCTCCTTTACCTCCTCTCTCAGTACTTGTGTAATTTTTGTCAGTCTTAGCCCTAGTTCACAATCATTAGCCCACTGTATGGAGTCAAGAAATTGAAATCATGTGACTGATAGTTGCCGTAGCCTGGTAATCTGGCAGCTTCAAGTATGTAGATCTGATTGTTCTGCAGTTATAGCTCTAAAGATCCAGAAGTATTTACTTTTCAGGTTTGCTGCCCCTAAGGATAAGTTTTCAGAAATAATGGCCAGGACTGTCTTCCAGTACTATGAACTCCAACAAAGCACTTTCTAGCTTTTCAAAAAGAGATCCCCTCCTCGGAAAGCAGGGCTGCCCAGAGGATTCAGGAGGCCTGGGGCAAAGCAAAAAAAGTTGCAATACTATAGAATACTATATTCTCCTGGGGGCCCCTGCAGGGCCTTGGGCAAATTGCCCCACTTGCCCCCCCCCTAATCTGGGCAGCCCTGTCGGAAAGTAAGGAAGACTTCAGTCACAGTGGTAGTTATGTCCATCATGAAACACGTGTCCACAAATCTGCCTGTATTGATCTCCTTAACTCGGACCGTCTCAGCCCCAGCTCAATTTCTTCAGTATGTTCCAAATAGGGCACAATCACAATCATTGCCTTTCATGCAACTGCAAGATTTCAAAAACTGAAGTTGCATTTAGCAACTGAATAAGTGATGTTAAGCAAGGTAAACTTCTGGATCTCATTTTTCATTTTACAGAAGAGCGAGCTTTTTTATGGCCAAATTGCCATTTTCTGCTTCCACGCATTTCACATGCAGAGCTGTCACATACATGTAACAGTTAGAAGAGGACTACTCTTTTCAGAAAGACGCATGCATTTGGCAAGTTACCAAAATAAAATAATAATGATACACCTCTACCCCAATATAACGCTGTCCTCTGGAGCCAAAAAAGTCTTACTGCGTTATAGGTGAAACCACGTTGTATCGAACTTGCTTTGATCCGCCAGAGTGCACAGCCCCGCCCCCCCCGGAGCACTGCTTTACCGCATTATATCCAAATTCATGTTATATCTGGTCATGTTATATTGGGGTACAGGTGTATTTAGATTTCCATTAATTGTGAAAGTGCCTTAAGTTTTTCATATTGGTTTAACATACTCTTCTGCACCACATGCTTTAAGATTACTTTGCTCAGGGCCATCAGTTCTGCCTTCTGGTGATTCAAGATTTTATTTTTATTTGGTTTTAGTTTTAAACCCAAGGAACTCAGGGTGATTTGATGTTTTCCAGACATTTCTCTTTGTAAAAAGAAGTCAACCAAGTCAGTGTGCAATTTTTTTTAAATACAGATGTTTAGTTTGGAAATTAATATTTGGCACTATGTTAAGCTTCCTGGCCCTGACAGCACCAAAGGCTTCAGTTCAGCAAGGTACTTACACATATGGCTAACTTTAAGCACCTCAGGTGTCTCATCAAAGTCAATGGAATTGCTCACGTGCTTGAATTTAGACACCTGCTTAAGTACCTTGCTGAATTAAGTAGTACAGAGGCCCTTTCCCTTCTAAAAGGGAATCAAATTACACTTTATAGAAATAGCGAATAATCAAATTGTTGTTAATTTTACTACAAAGCCTACTCAGGCTCACTTGGCAAAAACAACTGCCTTTGAACTATCTGACTGTAGTTTGCAATACAGCTTTATTCTTCATCTTAAACTAACTGTCCACAATATTTGCCAGGTTCTAGAAGCTACTATACCACCTACTTTGTCCTGCTTGGGGGGAAAAAAGAAAGAGAGAGAGAGAGAGAGTTACTTGCTAGTAACTGTTCAAGACACACCTTTGTGCATTCACACTTATAGGATATGGCACTCCTGGCATCAAGGTACAGACGTGCCCTGAAAAGTTGTGTCTATTGAGAAGTGGCCAAGAGAGCTTGGGTGAGGGTAACAGTGCACTTTAGGCCTTGTCTACACCACAGAATTGTGTCGACAAAAGTTATGCTGCTTCAATTAAAGTACTTTAATTAAACCGCTGTTGCATGTCCACACTATGATCCTTGTGTCTGGCAGCAGAGCACATCCACACTAGCAGCTCTTGCATCGACACAGAGAGCAGTGCACTTTGGGAAGCTTTCCCACTATGCAACTGGCCTCAGGATACTTTGGGAAGGGTTTGCAATGCCTCCTGGGGCAAATACAGTGTCACATGATGCAGGTTTCTCAATCCCATCATTCCATGGGCATCCTACTAGATTGCCAGTTGCTTTTCAACTGACGTGTATGGGGGGAGGAGAGAAAGAGAGAGCACACGTGTAGGAAGGAGACAGCATGTGTTGGGGAAGCGTGTGAGAGATTGTGTATGTGGGGAATGTATATGTGAGAGACAGCGTATGTTGGGGGAGAGTGAGTCAGCAAGCTGTCTCTTAGTTCAGACAGCAGCCCAAGCAACCAATCCTGGGGGAGAGGGACACCCCCCCCCACATCAGTCCCCAGCTCTGCTCAGCAGCCTCTTCCCCTAACACTGTCCCACCACCTGCCCACTCTGCCTGACAGCTGATTTCACATTAATGGTTCTGTGATTCCCTTTGAGTTCTCCCACAGACTCCTAAGATACCAGGAGCTGCATCCTCATCAGCTCTGAGAGCTCTCCACCCTGAGGAATGTCAAAGTTTCCTGGAGTTTTGAAAGGGGAGGGGCATAGTGAGCAGAGTGGTCACAGTGGACATTGTGGCATACTTGGGGAGGCCAGTTATGTCGACGTACTGAACGGCAGAAACTACACTGATGCTTTGTCGCTTTGCCATCAAAAGAAGCTTTGTGGTATGTACACCTCCACTGTTTTGTCAGCAAAAGCTACTTTTTGCCGACAAAACTGTGTAGTGTGGACAACATCTCTCAACTGCAAAGTCCTATGTTATGTAGGGCTCAGATGTACAGGGGAAGGTGGAGAGGTAGCATGAACACAGAGGAAACTCTAGGAACAAGAGCTACTGGTAAGTAACCTCTTTCTCTTTGAGGGCCTCTGAGTATTCTAATTTGCAGATCATCATCAAACACTGCTCTACCAGAAGTACATCAGGCAAGGAGTTCTTCACTAAATGTGCACTGTAGCACTGCGTTCCAAACTATGCATCAGAGCATAATGCTAAATCCAAGGATCAGTGTCTGGTGAAAGTATGCACTGAACTCAAAGTTGCTGCTCTGCAAATCATGACATAATAGGTCTTGCAAAATGGGTCTTTAAATCAAGGGGTACTGGTTTTCCTAGCTGACATGTAAGCAGTGTTCTATGCACCACCTAGCCCAATATAAAAGTCTATTTGGTAATAGGTTCTACACGGCATTTCTCCCCAAATGCTACAAATAGCCCATTAGTATTTTCTAAAAGGGCTCTCTTTTTTAACCCAAAAAGAGAGTGCCCTCACTACATCTACAGTATGTAGACAAGTTTCTTAAGTGGGAATGGGATTAGGGGGAAATACATTGAGGTAGGTGGAAATTTGAGACCGCCTTATGCATGAAGCTGGAATGGGGCATCACAATGACCTTGTCTTTGTGCACTAGTATATGGTTGAGTGGCTATCAGAGCACTGATCTCATGCTTCTAGAAGGGGTAATACCTATCAGGAAGGCTAGTTTTGATTAATAAATGTTGAGGAGGCTTGTGCAAAAGGCTCATACAGAGGGCCCATCAGCTTCATTAAAATGAGCTTTAGGTGTCATGAAAGGAGAGGCAGGAAGTAAATTTACCATAACTTTAAGGAACCTGGATACTGTCAGATATGAGAAGATGGATTTGTCCCTAACAAAACTGCAAGAAAGCAAATATTGCTGTCAAACGGACTTTTATGGAGAGTATGGCTAGGTCCTGAAACTTAAGATGTAGGAGGTACTCTAGAACTGCAAGGACCTCAGCTGGAGATGGAGTGAGTCCCCTTACCTATGCCCCAGACAGTCAACTGTTTCCATTTTTGCATATTGCATTTTAAGATAGAGAACCTCCTGGATTGTAAAAAGATGTCTGAACCCTCCAAAATCAGAAACTGTCCACATTTGTCAGGTAGTTAGCGTCTGCACTGTAAGATGGAGCATCTCTGAGCTGGGATGCAGAATCTTCCCTTGCTATTGAGACAGACATCCAGAGATAGAAGGCAGCAGGTATGGTGGTTCTCTGGGCCATCCACAGTGCTAATGAGGCCACCTTGTGGCTATTAATAGGATGTTGACAGTATGACCTGATTTTCTTATGACCCTGAATATCAAGAATGGAATGGAAGACATATAGAAGATGTTGGCTCCAGCCCAACAGAGAAACATCCTTAAGAAGGTTTTTGTCTCAGAGTGCTCTTGTGCAATACACTTGGCAACCGGTCTTTTGTTCGGTCACAAATATATCTATTATTGGTTGGGCCCATCTGTGAAATAGCACACTGGCTCTGCTGGATTCAAGGATGGCTTTTATTGGTGATCCTGAGACTTCCTGCTAAGCAAGTCTGCCCACATGTTTGCCTTGCCTGCAAGGCAAAGAGCTACTGAGTGGCTTTGGATGCACCACAGCCAAAGATATTTGTGGAAGCAAGAAGAGAGCTACAAATATACTCCTCCCTATTTGCTGCTGTGATACAGGACAGTGGTATTGTCTGTAAGCATGCGTACTACAAATGCTGCAGAGATAACTGAAAGGCTTTGAGAGGCCACCAAGCTGACCTAAGTTCCAGTATCTTGATAAGAAGTGTAGACTCAAGTGTTTCCTGGCCTATGGCCTTGGCAATGCACACTCCAGACCAGATTGGAGGAATTGGTGAGGATTATGATGTTAAGGTAGCGGAGAGCAAAAGGTATCCCCTGGAGGATATGGCCCCTGTGAATTATTTGTATTGCAGTACTGCCTGTTCCCACTAATGAAGCTATTGGAGCACTTGAGAAGGAATAGTCTCCTTTGAAGACTGTACATTTGGCATGGCCAGTGGTGTAAAAATCTCATGTTCAGACAAGCAAAGGGTGTGACAGAGTGATGAAACCATCAGGTCTAGTAGTCTTGGGGGGGGGGGGGGAAATCACATAGTACATACTTGTTAATCCCTGAGAATTGCCAGAGGGTCTTGAATTTGAAAACTTTCTTGTGGAAGAAAGGCTCTGGCCTGAGTGGTGTCCAGGACTGTTCTGATTAAAATGGATTCTTCGTACAGGTTGAAGTGTCAATTTCTTCCAGTTAACAGTCCCAAAGACTGGAAGGAGTTGCACGTGTAGTGCTCTCTGAGGAGAGGTCCTTCAGTGAGTTAGCCCTCAGGAGCCGATCATCCAAGTACGGGTAGACAAATATTCCTTGGTGTCTGAGGTGTGCACTAGCCACTGTGAGGCACTTGTTGGGGCTGTAGACAAGTCAAAAGGAAGGCCTCTGAATTGGTAACATCTTGTGCCCCATCTCACATACTTGATGTGAGCATGTTTGATTGCCAGATGAAAGCAGGCATCCTTTGAATTGAGAGCTGCACATCTATCCTCTGGTATAAGGAAGAGATGTCCCCTAGAGAGAGCATCCTGAACTTGAATGCTTTTATATATCTGTTTTGGAATCGGAGGTCAAGGTTGGGTCTCAGAAAGTTGCTCTTGTTGGGGATCAGGAAATGGATTTTAGTCTCACTTTCCCTGAGTTTTCCTGCGGACACTGTTCACAGTGTCCCACCTCTGACTCACTTCTTGAAAAGGAAATCAACTTCTTCCAGCAGGATTCTCTTATAGGATGGGTGTTTGAAGAGAAAGGTGAGGGTGGCGAGGCGGTCATGTGCAGAACTAGATGGAATCTGTCACAAATGGTGTTCAGTAACCAGCAATCAGAAGTAATCATGCAACAGGTGCTGCAAAAAGACAAAGTCCAAAAGTGTGAATGTATGGAGAGGAGATGCAGACTGGAGGCATGGTACACGACTCAAACATACAGTCAAAATTGCTGTTTAGAAGCTGATGTTGATGGCTGTGAGGATGCACAGGGAGGAAGCCTACTTCTATACCGCTGAGGTTATTTGCCAATAGCAGGTTTAAGAGGTGGCTGATATCACTTCTGGGGATGTATCCGTTGGTGTTGCCTGGGAGCTTGTCTTTGGAAGCAAAATGACAAGTAGAAAAACCTCAGAGTTGAGGAGGAGGACTGTGTTAATTGCAGGGAGTGGAGAGTGGCCATGATCATTTCTAAGTCTTCATTTTGTCACTAAAAGTGGCAGTGCCCTCAAAAGGGAATTCCCCAGCCCTCCCCAGGATTCAGGTACAAGACCAGAAGCCCTCAGACAGAAGTACCTCCCAAGAGCCATTCCTGAGGCCATTTTCCTTGCACTGGCATCTAAGGCAACCCAGGCTGCTCTTCAAGCAAGCATACAACTATTGGTGACAAGAGTCTTGGCCACTTCCTTCTGTTCCTTGAACAAGGATTCAAGTCTGGGGCTTGTGACATCAAACAAAGCATAACTGTAGTGGGACAACACAGCTTTATAGCTGACCACTTGAAGGCCTATTTAACCAGGTAAGTAAGCTCTCCTGCCAAAACATCCATATGTCATCTCTCTCTGACGAGAGTGTTGCACTGACGTGTCCTATAAGATGCCTTGTTGCCCTTAAATCTCCTATATTACAGATACAATCACGGAGTTTGCCAAAGGATGCTGCAGCAGGAACTGGTGTCTTTTAGTACAAGGTATATCCGATCACTATCTTGGATACAGGCAGGGACAAAAAAAATAAAAATAAAATAAAATAATTTTTGGCTGCACTGAGAAGGCTGAAGCCAATAGGCAGAGGCAGTTTCTCCCCAATCTCCATCTGTAATATGTTGAACAGGGGAAAATCACAGGATTTCTCCAGTGCTGTGACCCCTGCTTGCAGCTAGCTGGAATATTTGCCAGTGCCCAATAGTTTCTGAAACATTTATTAGTCAGAAGGGAAAAAGAGATGAAGCATTAATCTGATCCTCTAGTGAGGTGCCATCTGTATGTTTCTCTAATGGTGATTTATATGGTTCCTCTGAAGAAATCTCATTGTATTTCTCAGATTGTAGGTGGATTACCTGCAGATCTGAGGAATCTGGTGAAAGCAAGGAAGATTGCATTGACATCAAGTGAGGAATAGAGATGTTAGTAAAAGGACTGATGCTAGAGGAGGACACGGTGCTGAAAGAAGTATTGGCACTGATGTCAGTGTGAAGGTCTATGCCGGAGTTGATCTTGCAGCCTCCAGCAGGTCTTTCATGGAGTCCCATATGTAGGGCCACAAGACGAGGTGAAGACTGTCTGGATCTGAGGCAAGGAAAGAGGACCAGAATCTTGAGGTCAAGTTGGGGAACCCTCCAGTTTTATTTCTGAAGGAGTCCAAGGTACCCTGCAGCAGTTCCAGATTGAGACTGGAGAAGTCAGCAAAGTCAGACAGCAAACCATGCGGTGGGGTGGCTAGTAGCCTCCATGGTGGATTCCCCACTCGGACACGGAGAGGTCAAAGTTTTATCAGGATCTGAAGCAATGAGAAGTCCAGTCGGTGCTGAGATGTCTAGCTCTGGTGGCATGTGGAGAAGAGGTGACAGTTTAAATACTGTTTAAGTGTTTTCCAGGCCCTCCTGAGTCAAGAGAGAGCACTTCCTCCTTTTCTTCTGCTTATGTCTCTCTTGTGGGAGATGTGCTTCCTCTTCTCCTTCCTTTTAGCCAGATGGGCCTCTGAGTGGATCTCAGTGCCAAGACTGGGGCAATGGAGGGTAGGTTTGGTGTCAGAGAAGAGGGCAGTGGTGCTGAGTGAGGGTGGGCACCAAAATGTAGGCTTCCTGCATCACCATCAAGGCTACTGGGACCTGAATAGATGGTGCTGATTTGGTCTTCCATGTCACTTTTAGTTTAGCCTGGTTTGGGACCTGACAGGTTCCCAAGACATGGGAAGGATGTCTTCACTAAACTGTCCTATGCTACTCTAAATTAACAATTTTCTTGTAAATATCAAGCTAGACTAAGGGAAGTTCTAGCCTGAGGAAATGAAAGCGAGTTCACTTTGCTCTCTGTAGTATCAGCAAATGAACAGAGGTGGGTGGGAGCTAGCTGACTTCCTTTAAATAGGGCAATGAAGTCATCCTCATATGAGATCTCCTGAGCACCCTACAACAGACACTGCTATTCGAGGCAGTTCCACAGCTCAGTAAGAATGCACAGTGGCCCTCAAACAAAAAAAATCAATTGTTTCTTGTCTTTCTAGCTATTCTAATTGCATCTGAGCACCATAACTATCACTAAAAAACCCAGACTTAATTTCTGCCTCTAATTAAAGTACTAACCAACACCACATTCAAATGAGGCTTTGCATGACATGTCAACCAATGCACTTCTCTTGGGTCCAATTTCCTTCTCCTTCCCTCTGGCTATGACTCACTTCAGTTCTCATTGCTCCATTCTCTCTCAAGCCTTCTGGCCACCCTCCTCTAGGAATAGCAGCTCATTACTGCTGGGCTTGATACGACTCAGCCTACACCCAGAGCGCTGCTATTGCCTTTGTACTGCAGGCAGGAAGCCCTACATTTTTACTTGCCTGGATAGCACTTCACTTATCCCAGGCAATAGAATTTCCCTCAGCCTGTTTGCTCCCTTGATTGCCTGATATTCAGTGAATTCCTCACAAGTTTACTGCTTCTGATATACTTAAAGAATTTCCTGCTATTTGTTTTTATATCTGACTAGCTTCTCTTCAAATACCCTCTTAGGATAGGTCTACCCTGCAAGTGCTACAGCAGCACGGACACTTGTTTCAGTGACAGAAGGGTTTTTTCTGTCACTGTAGTAAATCCACCCCCTCGAAAGGCAGTAGCTAGGTTGATGGAAAAATTCTTCCGTTGACCTAGCAGTGTGTATACCGGGGCTTAGGTTGGCTCAATGGTGTGAAAAATTCACACACCGTGAGCAACATAGTTAGACTGACTTAAGTTTTAGGTGTAGACTAGGCCATAGCCTAATTTCCATCTAAGATTTTACCTGGACTGAGTTAATGCTTCTATTTACTTCATTTCAACTGGATGTCCAGTTTTTGAAGTTTGGGTTAAATAAGCTATTGAACTTTGCTGTTAAACCATACTTGCTTATCATCAGTACTCCTTATGTACTTACAGTAACTCCTCGCTTAACGTTGTAGTTATGTTCCTGAAAAATTCAACTTTAAGCAAAACCATGTTAAGCAAATCCAATTTCCCCATAAGAATTAATTTAAATAGGGGGGAGGGGTTAGGTTACAGGGACACACACAGTATAAGTTTTAAACAAACAATTTATACTGTACACAGCAATGATGATTGTGAAGCTTGGTTGAGGTGGTGAAGTTAGAGAGTGGAAGAGGGCGGGATATTTCCTGGAGAATGCCTTACTGCTAAATGATGAACTAGCATTCGGCTGAGCCCTCAAGTTAACACATTGTTGTTAATGTAGCCTCATACTCTACAAGGCAGCATGAATGGAGGGAGCGGAGACAGCATGGCAGACAGAGACAGACACAAACCCTGTGTGTGGGAGACAGAGATGCACATTGCCCCTTTAAGTATGCTGACACCACTCTAAGTACATTGCCTTTAAAAAAATCAGGAAGTTGAGACAGCAGCTGCGGCCAGCAAGCTCTCTCCATCCTGAGCCCTGTCCTGTCCCCACCCTGCTCTATATGGAGAAGGGGTAAGCAGGGGGGCATGAGGAGGGGGAAACCCAAACATTAGCCCCCCTCTACCCTGCTTCCCTGCACAGCAAGCAGGAGGCTCTTGGGAGCAACTCCAAGGCAGAGGGCAGGAGCAGCACATGGTAGTGTGGGGAGGGACAGCTGAACTGCCTGACAATTGGTAGCCTGCTGGGCGGCTGCTGCTCAGGGAACTTAGGGGAGCGGGGAGCTGATAGGGAGGCTGCCCGCCCACCCTGGTTACAAGCCCCCACCAGCTAGCTCTAATGGGCTGCTCTTCCTGCAAGCGGTGGACAAAGCAGGTGGCTGCCAAACGTTATAAGGGAGCATTGCACAACTTTAAACTAGCATGTTCTCTAATTGATCAGCAACTAACAAAAAAACATTAACAGGATGACTAAGTGAGAAGTTACTGTATTTCAATAATAAAATGTTTAAAGGTAATGAAAACAAGGTGATTGTTTTTGGAAGAGAACCTAAACATTCTTCTGAAGTGTTGGAAACCCAAACATACCAGCATTTTGCCGGAATGGGAGACCTAGTCAAACAAAACTGGTCTAATTTCACTAACAAAGCTGAGTGAAGTATGATAAAGTGAACTATTGCATCAATAAGGAAGTCAATTTGATTTTTAAAATCACTGGTTTTAATCATTTATGGGATAGTAACAAGGCAAAGAATTTATTTCTAATATACAGTGAACCTTTGATCTTCTGATGCAATGATGCCTGTGAATGACCATAAAAATTAATACAATAATAGTTTCTTGGGTGCCTGAAGTCATTTGTCTTTTGGATTCATATCATGCAAACAGAGTAAAAAGTATGTTCCCCTCACCCTCCTTAGAAATAAGTACCGACTCACATCTTTATTGCTGCTTAAATGAGATTTACTCACAGCTTCAGAGTTATCGATGAAAGGGTCTGTTTCATCGTAGCCATAACCTATATCAATCAGATCCTGCAAGCGATCCTTTCGATGCTTGTGACACTTTCCACCCTGCAAAGAAAACAAAACTGTGGTAAGCCAGTCTGGGAATCACACTTTTCTGGTATCAAATGAAGTCTATGAAACAGGAACAGGAACCCTGGAACGATGGCTCAATTTAGGAGACTACTAATCAGATAGAGTTTTTCACCTCTTGGACACTTGGGACAACTCTGAACTAGTGAATATAGAAACCAAAAAGACATTAATATCCAATGGCTATATTTTAACTTATGCAAAAAATTAGTTGGTGGTATGTGCAATTCTTTATAACATCCACAGCAGAAACCACGAACAAAGTTGACATTCAAGTTGACCAAATGGTGGTTGACGCATGAAGGGACATATGAATCTTTATCGCATCTGGCACGTAAATATCTTGCGATGCCGGCTACAACAGTGCCATGTGAATGCCTGTTCTCACTTTCAGGTGACAATGTAAACAAGTAGCGGGCAGCATTATCTCCTCCACATGTAAAAAAATTGTTTGAGCAATTGGCTGACCAAGAAGTAGAACTGAGTGGACTTTTAGACCTTAAAGTTTTACATTGTTTTATTTTTTGAATGCAGTTTTTAGGGGGGGGGTTTAAACATAATTCTACATCTGTAAGTTCAACTTTCATGATAAAGAGATTGCACTATAGTATTTGTATTAGGTGAATTGAATAAAATTATTTCTTTTGGTTTTTTTACAGTGCAAATATTTGTAATAAAAAATATAAAGTGAGAACACTTTGTATTGTGTTGTAATTGAAATCAATATATTTGAAAATGTAGAAAACATCCAAAATATTTAAATAAATTGTATTCTATTATTAACAGCGCAAGAGAGATTAATTTTTTAATCACTTGACAGCCCTCATCATAAATTATTATAGCTGCAGACAGACAAACACAAATGGGAAGAATGAAGCCTCTTGTCTTAAAAAAAAATAAAAAATAAGATAACTTGAGCATATCCCTTTCAATAGCAAATGGCAACTAAGGAAAAAATATACAAGGGCAAATTTAGCTTTTGATTTGAGCTTCCTGGTTTTAATTTTATAACACCTTCCCCAACTCCTCCTTCATTCAAAGAGCAGGTCAAACTTGGAATAACTTCATGTCACTACACATGCAGAACATTTTTCAAAGTTCTGAAAGGGAAATTAATTCTCTTTAAAGAAGTGCACGATATTACTATAGGATTCTCACTCTTGGGTCTCCAATGTAAATCATGCAGGAAAGTCCCCTAATTCTTAGATTTTTGGCCTTCTGAGGCACCTCTAAGATAGCTCAAGAGCAATGTTCTTCTAAGCATGCTTCATCCCCATGTATCTCACTGGATCCAACACACCTCAACAGTTCCTTTCAAGAGCTCCCTAAAGTTGAATTATATACAAAACATTGTTTGGTATATATCTATATAGCCCGTTACCCTAATATCTGAGCACTTCATAATCTTTAATATATTTATATTCACAAAACATCGGACGTAGGGAAGTATTAACACCATTTTATGGATGGGAAACTGAGGCACAAAGGAACTAAATGATTCGACTAAGGTCACACAGGAAGTCTGTGGCAGAGCATGGAACAGAACTCAGCTCTCCAGATTAAATATTTATATTTGATGCATGTAGTCAACCATTTCCATCCCTAAAATACTCTCATGGAAGAATTCTGCTTTTGGAAAGGAAGTAGATTGAGGGATGCCCTAACAATGATAAAATAAACATCCCCCTTGACAGCATGAACAGGAGCAAGGCCAATAGATAAACATGGAGCAGGGCTTCAACGACTACTTTGTGTGTTCCCATAATTTAAATATCTTTTTACAGGAGAAAACAGAAGCTGCCTTGGTTAAGGACTAACAGAACCCTAACATTTTCCTTAAGACCCAGGCCAGCTATATCACTGCACTGAGAAATGCCATCAGGCAGTAATTTTAATATGGTCCTCTAACAATATTACCAGGGAAAAATGCCAAAAAAAGTTGAATAGTGCTTCTAAGGCTTGTCATCTTCTCAAAGTAAAACCTTAATGGTTTTTCAGTGTGAAAGAAGGGGGCCTTTCTCCAGCCAGTTGAGGATGCAGGCATGGGAAAGTGTAAACAAACGTAACAGAAAGCTTGAGTGGAATAAAACAAAACTAAGGAGCAGTAAGTTACACTCAAACAAGTGAAGACATTTGAACTGCCTGTGATTGCAATTAGAGTGCTTCTTGTGGGCATGCTTGCACTCTGCTGCAGATGGTTTGCAGTCACAACAGTAAAACCCACTTGTAGACACAACCTGAGATATTGGAGTCTGAGACCTGCTTATGGATACCATATGTACCCAGGTTCACCTGGTTTGAACTTAAGTTGTCAGAAAGTGGATTCTTGGGTTGGAATGAAGTGAAGTGTCCTGACACTGAGCCACTAAGCAAAACTCTTAGTACCCCAAGACTATTATTGGTGCTGGCCATCCACACTTAAAAAAAAAAAGTAATTGTTTGGCAAAAAAACATGAAAGCTTTCACCTTTTCACATGCAAATTTATCATCTGTACCTTACGAATTAAGTCAAGATGTAGCAATATACTACAATCTGCTGCATTTCAAAAATAATCAAGTAACAATGTCAAAGAAAATCCCTAGTCAAATCAAAGCCATTCACTGAAAAAGTCAAAGATTACATCCATTTCAGCTAATTCAATCTGATATATACATCACTCAAGGTATTGCCTCTGTCTCTCAAAGTTATTCAATGTGGAAATAAAGGTGGTGCTTTTAAGATGCAGAGATTGCGCTTAGATAAGTTTCAGAATCAGAAGCCTATCCAGTTTAGCTGCAGATATCAGTGGTAGTTGAAGAAGAAGGACCAAGTCCCTTTCAGCTAATTACCTTTTTTCATAGTAAAGTATGCACTGTGTAATTGTGTCTTTTCATCATATTAAATGTGATGTGCAGAAACCATGTATTGAATTATTTTGAACACAAAAAGACAATGAAAATATTTGCACAATATGCACCCAAAACTTAATGAGTTGAACTGTGCCTGATGATTCCATCCTTTTAAGTGACTTAAGCCTCTAAATCCAGAAGAAAGAATAAGGTTCTGGGTCCACGCTCTCTCCTAGCATCTGTAACCTATGTGGTGTTTGAAAGCTCAGCGTGATCTTAGAAGAATTACATGGATTGGTCATTTAGATAGTAATGTGAAGCACAAACCATAGACTTGATTTTAGTCAGGGAAGGAAAATGGCTGCATGGATCAAGTCAAGAATGGGGCCATTCAAAGCATACTTTGTGTGTTGAAGTCTAACTTTTGCAGGAGTCAGTCCACCTAGAAAATTCTGCCTGATCAAATGAGCAGCTATATAAAGTGTCCCTGTTCAAATGCTCACAGAATACATCTACTTTTATGGGAAAAATTTCTACTGGCATGCTTTTTTCCTTCCCCTTCTTCATTTGGTTCAATGAGACTTATGCCTGATTATATATATATTACACACACAGGTCTGCTTGAAAACTAGCCTATACATAAGGTTCTGATGCTGGCTATTTACCAGCTGAATGAACAGGGTGTTCCGGTGAAACACAGCATCCAGATGAGTGGTCCCCAAACTTTTTCTGTCATGGGCCCCCCTTACCAGTAATGGAATCTATCAGAGCCATGGTCAGGGGCCAAGATGCAGATCAGGGCCTGTGGGAATTTGGCAGATGGGTATATGAGAAGCCGAAGTGTTTAGACTTCAAGGACGGGCTAATTAGGCTGTGAACTGTGTAGTGCGAAGCTGGCCTTGGGCTGGTTCTCATCTGCCAGTAGGCAGTAAACAGGATAATAAATCAGAAAGTTGTACAGGATGACAATTATCCAATGAAGTTATAGCTGTGCCTGTGTGTACCTTGTTAACCAATTAGCAATTGCTTGATTGCCTGCCATAATTGTATATAAGAGTATGCTGGAGAGAAATAAATGACTTTGCTACCAATCACATTGATTGTTGGGCTCTGTCCAGTGCCCGCCTGAGAGGCACCGATGCAACAAGGGCCACGGACCCAGACTGGCGCTGGAGCAGAGCTGGGGGCAGAGCAGGGCTGGGTGGTGCTCCCTCCCTGCCCACCGTGGGGGCTGGCCCAGGCCCCGCTGTGCCCCCCTGAACATTCCTTCATGCCTCCTAGGGAGCGTGCCCCACAGTTTGGGGAACTCTGATCTGGATACTTTAGTGACTGACACTATAAACACTCATAATTAGAGCATTTAACTCCATTCTCAATATATACAAACATTAACCAGTTAATTTTCCAAAGAGAATTAGTTTTTAAATCTCTACAAACCAGAAAAAAGTTCTACGTCACTGTGCGTGAACATTTTTTTTTTTTTTAATTATTATTATTAAAGTTACAGGGGAAATGGGACGTGAAAACTGACCTTAGGATAGGAGTTTAGTTGCACCTTTAAATACAAATAAATTGTCTTTCCACAATATTTCAAGACATTAGCAAGGAAATGCATTTCATAACATGATGTACTGTATAAATATATTGTTTTTAACACTTTAAATTTTTCTCAAGTTCAGTAAGTGCCACCTTGCTCTTTTATTATTGGACAAGGTAAACAATAGTATTCAACTGCCTTTTTCTATACCAGACATTTTATGTACCTATGTCATCTCTCCTCATTAGCAATCTCATCCCCCATAACACGTCTAAGGTATTGTCTCTAAAACACAATTATCTCTGTATAATATATTGATATCATAGACTGAATGTTTCTTATCCTATTAAAGAAACTTGCCTTTTTGATAGGAAAAATTCCAGAGAAGTCAGAAAAATCAGTTTACATAGGAACATTAATACCAAACGTATTTTTGCTAGTGAAAGGCACTACACTAACAGCCCTGGATACTGAAGTCTTCTAAATACAATGATTAAGTTGTTTTTATTGCCAGATCAATTTATCATCTAAGACTATCCATGTGAATTTAAGGAGCTGGCTGGGTGTGGTCTTATCTAACATCTCTTGGTTTCTACTTTGGCATTTATTAGTGGAAGCTTTTTTCACGGTGGACTATTTAAAAATCAAAGCAATTCAAATAAATGAATCATGATTTGAATTACCAAGCAGGGAACGTTGATTTAAACAACTGATTTTAATCATGCTTTGCATTTGTACTTTTTAGCTATTTTCTTAAAGAAAAAGCTGCGCCTCATTCATTGGTAACCATTTCAAACATGCTTATTTGCAACTAAATGTAGTTTTCACACTAAATTCAGTAATTTTTTTTTACTAACCAGAAGGGTATACTCTATACACATTTATTTAAGCAATTACATAGCTTAACATATATTTATTTGGATTCTGAATTTTTTAAAGTTAGTAGATGGCGATTTCTTATTCACTAGATTATTAATTTTTACTTATGATTTCTGTCAAGTTCTATTTGGACTGAAATTGTAAATCAAAGAAAAATGCACAACAGCATTTAGTTTTTTTATTAGTTAATATAATTACCTTAAAAGATGCTAGACACAAGAAACAATTTTAATCAAAAGAACTTTTGCATTTAAAACTCACATTTATTAAACAAAGAATATCTGCAATTAGTAAATTAAAGTGATTGTTTCTGGTCACCATATCCTTCAAGATTTTAGAACTAGCAGATCTCATCCTCTCATGCCTACTTTTTATTCACACATTTGAAAAAGAAAACAAGCTTTCCTTCTTTTCCATTCCCAGTTTTTCAACTCTGAATGAACTATTCATTGAACTAAACTAATTGAATTAACTGAAATGAAAAATATTCTCTGCAGCAGCAGTTACTGCTGTCAAACTCTGGTTCCAGGTGCTTAGCCCATGACTTCCCCCACTTCAGTGGTTCGACTTTCTTGAAAATTTCAGCACCAAATATACTACTTAATATTTTTAAGTGATTTTAATAGATCATAGTAAATTTAGGCCTTTACACATGTGAAATTATGACAACCTATTTAAAAAGAAAAAATTTTGATTTAAATTTAAAAAAAAAATTTTTTAAATCACTGACTTTTATCCACTCTGGCTTGTTTACATTACTACACAGTGTTGTTCAAATTACTCTCAGTACTATTTTAGTGCTTGTCCCCAGCAACCTGCAAGTTTTTTGTGATGTGGCAGCTGCCGGATAAAACTCATTCAAGACTGAAATTTCTATTACACTTTCCAATAGAGGCATCCCAAAACAAGTATGGCTCTATCTTGCTGCATCTACATTTGAGGTAGAATGTTGCAACTATTTAACAGTGCCCAATACTACTACATGACAATTCAGGAAGAGAGAGAAAATGGTATCAAATAGGGCTCACACAAATAGTGTTAGGAAAAAAGATCCTGAGTAAGGCTACGATTCTGTCACAGAGGTCACGGTTTGGTGATTTTAACAGATGTCCACAGTTCTTGAAAACTCCAATAAAAGCATTAGATTTGAGAAAAATGAGAAATCACTTATTTCCTTTAACGTCTGCAGTACAAGTGTTGAAAATAGCATTTTGTGCACTGTTACTGAGGCCAACGTTAGTGAGTAACAAGCAGGGCATTACTGGGTAACAAGCTAAGTTAAAGGCAGCAAGGCTCAGGCTCTGGCTTTCAGAATCATGGAAAGCTCTGTTAGTAAATGACCATTTTAACCCTCTAACAATTAATCTTGTCAGTAGATCTTGTCAAAATTATATAAGGTTTAATAGACAATTTCAAAGTTTCTGTATTGATTTAGTGAAAACTGAATTAGTATGTGTACATTTCTGTGATTTATTGTTTACTGCCCGCATCCTGTCAGTGACTTTTAATACAAATGCCCATGGCACAATCATGGTCTTAATCACGATAACCACAGTGGTCAGTACCTATATTTTTTTCTTTCATCCGAAGAACTGCATCATCTGAATTTTTGGGGGTTTTTTTTGATGTGGCAGCTGCCTGAGAAAAGGCATTAAATAATGACTGACATCTGAAGGCTAGGAGAAGTGGACTGTGATGGTAGCGTGGGAAAAAGAATCCTCTTGCAGAGTGGTCTGCATCACTGGTACAAATATAGAGAGAAGAGTACCATCTATTGTCACTATCCTTGTATTCTGCAGCACACATGTTTTTCCTCTGAGATTTCCCATCCAGTACTGAAGAAGTGCAATGACTTCTTCCCTTGAGAGATCTATCATGAGTACAAACCACTGTATAACAGGTGCAGGTATTTGCTTAGGGAACTCACCTAAGAATATGTTCCAAGGCACAGATAATATCTAGTTGAGCTTTTTTCATTAGTATAGCCTTATCAGACAGAAAGTGTGTCCATTACAATCCGAGCAAATTAAATAAGACGAGAAACTTGACTGATATAGGTATAAGAAGCAGCTGCGAAGTCAGAGTAGCAACCATACCCAAAAAAACCTGAAAACGTTAGCATCCAATGTTATTACTAAGAAATGGGGTGTTAGTGCAACTCTGCTAAAATACTCACATATTTTGCCTCAAATTTCTTGGCCAGCATTTCCACCTCATACCGCTCACGTTGTTCATCATTAAATGGATCTTCTGAGTGGGTAGGTTTCTTCTGAGAGAAGAGAGGTGGAAATTACACATTCATTCTGTTTCACAGAAAGACATGACGAAATGAAGCCTTATTTAATATCAAATTGTGTTCTGATAGCCTAAGTAGTTAGAATTCACTTAAAAAAAATACAGATGAACTTTTCTGCTTCCAATAGCTATTAAAAAGGAGTTAGAACTATTCAGATCAGTCAGAGCTACACAATTGCACTTTTACTCATTTATCTTATACTTCAGTTCATAACTCTTTTGCTGGCATATCTGAAATCAGGCATATTCCAAGGTACAGTATACCCATTTGCCCAAGTAATTATCTTACCTGGCAAGCCTCAGCATTTGGCAGACATGAGAGAACTGCTGTTTGAGGAGCAATAAAAGGAAGAATTACCTCCAACCAAAGGTACTCCCTTATTGCTTATCAACACAATTTGGATGTGATATTTTGTGATGATAAAAAGATGAACTTGGTATATTTTCAGCATGGAAGCAATGCAAAAGAACTATGACACTCAATAAAGCATAGCCAAAATGGAAAAGAGGGTAATTCCCTTTGCATTCTCTCACCATCTCCTCCTGGCTCCTTCAAACAATAAGGAGTCACAGTACACACTGTCCGCATCTGCTGCTATGACAGCCATAGGGATGATGTAAACTAGAGATTATGACCTCACTGTACAAATAAGCAGGAAAGAGGTACTGGTTTCAAAAAAGCCATTTTCACCCAGTTATGGATAAACTGATGTAAGGACTGGGAGAGGGACAAAAAGGGACCTGTAGACAAGAACAAAGATTTTTGTTTGGGAGTAAGGGGTAGCAAAGGAAGCCAGATTACTTTCCTCAGACAAGATTTCATCTATAGAATGGGGGTGTTGTAACAAAAAATACTAAAATGGTCCACAGAATATTTTTTCAGGCTAATGCAGTCCTTAATGGATGCCAACTAATTTGGCTGAGCCTGGCCTTTCTATTCTAGTTTTATTTTAGCACTTCAGGATAAGAAAATTAGTGACATTCTAAACTTACAGAAAGATAAGTGCCTTCTCTAATTAGGACATGGAAGACCAACCTAGGACCAACTAGTTGCAATTCTAGCCCAATGAAGGATTGTGAACTATTCTCTAATTCAGTGTGATGGGGTCTCAGTAAAGTAGGTCTGCAAGGCCCACATTTCTAAAGTTCACAGGGCTTTTGAACCAAGTGCTTAGAGAAGAGGTAGAAGAAATTACTTATCTAAGAAATTCTGAAATGGTATAAAAAATTTACTGCAGGATTAACTAAACTTAACCCCTTGGTCACTTTCATTCCTAAACAGACAAATCCTGGTTTATACTTAAGTTAAATGTTACATGAAGACAAAACGTTGGCAGCAGAAGTAACAACTTAACAAGCACAATCTTGCACTGGCATATATCAGCCCTTTATTTCTAGGTTAATTTTCCTCCTGTTGGGACCCCTAAAAGCCACACTAGATTGTTATATCACTTTTGTTAGTTAATACCACAGGCTTCTTAACATTTAAGGACAACTATTACTACTGCAACTTACCAAGACATCCTGCTAATCACATGCCACAATCTTTCATACTGTGGCCTTGGCTTCACTGGCGCCTTACAGCGCTGCAAGTTTCTCGCTCAGGGGTGTGAAAAAAACACCCCCCTGAGCACTGCAAGATACAGCACTGTAAAGCGCCAGTGTAAACAGTGCCGCAACGCTGGGAGCCCGGCTCCCAATGCTGCAAGCTAATCCCCACGGGGAGGTGGAGTACGTGCAGCGCTGGGAGAGCTCTCTCCCAGCGCTGGCACTGCGGCCACACTCACACTTCAAAGCGCTGCCGTGGCAGCGCTTTGAAGTTTCGAGTGTAGCCAAGCCCTTAGAGTTAGTAGAACACATCTTGTCAGCACTAAACTAAAAGCCTTGACAAATGAATTTTTCCATCTATCCAGAGGAAAAACAGAGCAAGGGCAGCATAAATTTCTTCCATGTAAACCGGCCATCTGTTTCTTACTTGGGGTGGGAAACCCATCTCTAGGCTGGAAAGAGGAATTCATTCTTCATGGCCGGTAAATATTTGGGCTCTTCACTGAGTCTGGCAACAAGGGGTCAATTATTATAGTGACATTTTAAAGTTATATAACTTCCTTTGGAAATATGTACAACAAAACTGTGAAATACCCTTCCACTTCTTGCAGTAATCATCTGTCTCTTGGGGATTCCTTTAAGGCTATTCCAGTTCTATCAGATACTGTAAGATGGAAAGGTGTACTCCCTATCTTGTTATGCAACACCAAACTGTTCAGCAATTCCTTATAAGCAAGTTGGGAGCAAACAAAAGCTTTAAAAAACTAATCTTCCTTTGTGCAATAGTAATGTGTAAAACTCAACAAGTTTATATAAAGATCTTATTTTAAAATCTGATATGTTGCTAAAATTATGCTAAATTCTAAACGCTAAAACCACTACTTACAAATAAAAAAGCCAACAGTGCCAATAACAATTTCAATCTCTGCTGGAAAGGAAGAAAAAGGCCCAAAGAGATGCTATTGAAAGAGCCATAAAGGATAAGAGTGTTAATTCTTAAGGCTCATTTAATATGGATATTTCCCTCATTGCATTAACTGGCAAAATGTTAGTGTGGTTCTTCTACACGACAAATGTCATCAATTCTGTTTTAACACCATGAAAGCCATTTCCCTGTTATTTTAGTTTGCTTCGAAAAATTGCATCTGTAGCATATCCAGAAAAGTGGGAAGTATCAGACTGAAAAACAGCAGGTCCAAATGAGATTACCCCCACCCCAAGGCCTACGGCCCCTGTATCTTGCAGAGCTACCCTCTTGTCTCATATCTCCCTGCTTTAAGTGAAAAATTCAATACTAGTAGCTACGGAGTACAATTGTGCCTCTATAATATGGCTGGATTAAGTGTTTTCCCCCTTTGTTGTTCTACTCCATTAAATGAGGATACTTTCACTCCTGTCTTTAACTTAAGACTTCTTTTTTAAGCCTCTACTGTTCAACAGTTTCAAAAGAGGATGGGAGGAATGAAAACTCAAAGGACCACTTCAAAAGGACGGAGGTTCTTTATGGAAAAAAATCTCACCATTTGATGGTTTCACACTGTTCAGGGGAGAGAAGACATCATGACCTGTTATTATAAAGTAGGACTCTGCAGGGAATTGATAAACATGAGAGCATGTAAAATTCTTGTCTTTTCCAATACCTAAAGTGAAACATGTTCCTTCTCATCCCAGTGGTACTAAAATCCACTAACCTGCCAATATTTTTTTTTAAACTGGTCTACATGTGAAAGTTGTACTGGTGTAACAATCACTGAGGGGGCATGTTTTTTTTTAAAAAGTATAGGTATACTAGTACTACTCCAGGGTAGACTCAGACTAGTATAGCTTATTCCCATTCCCTTAGAGGAATAGCTATACTGATGTAGGCATCTTTAAAAAAGAGTATATTCATATGCACATGAGCAGAAGTTTACACTTGAACTATGCTGGCATAGTTAAAGCAATACAACTGTTTTAGTGTAGGCAAGGCTCTTGCCAGCACAACCACTAACGATGGTCAAAATTAATATTTCATGCTCTCTTGCTTTCAAAGAGAGGAAAGAGATGTGGAAATGAAGTATATCAGATTATCCCTACCAGCCAGATATGAATATTATATGTTACCAAAATTAAATATATTAAGACCTTCAGGGAAAACTGGACTAAAGAAAAGTTGGGAAGAAGTCAACCTCCACAAACACAAAACCTCTGAACATTTAACATCAATTTCCAACTCCCTCTCCCAACACTCCTTAATGTTCATACAGGAACAGTGAACAAATTTGGTACTGTAATATTCCATACAGCCCTGCAATATACAGATTTCCACCAAAGTGCAGACCAGCCATTTAAGTAGCCTGCACTGGCACTGTATGCTCACAGTAGCTGTAGGAAGAGATCTCACTATAGGAAGTGGATCCCACAGAAATAATTAGGAGTTAAGTTGTTCATTTTCTGTAATCCCTCTATATTTCAAGGATAAAGTGATGTTATTCATTCCAAACAGAGGAGAAGGTCAAGGAGGGTAGAATATAAGGTTGTAGTACCACCTGTTTGAAAGGCTTTGAATGAGAATCCAGGGCTTATCTACCCAATGCTCTGGATGTTCAAGTCTAGTGGTGCTACAGAAAATGGCATTTAAGCCTTTTGTAATCAATATATCCACCATAACCGGAATGTCGTCAGCTACCCCCTTTCCTCACCCCTCACCCCAAAAAGAGAAAAAATACCCAAGAATTTTCTATATATTAAAAGAAAGAAAAGCAAGTTACACAAGTCCTCTAGCAACTTCACTACTACCAGCATATTATACAAAAAAATGCTCAGATATTATGGTGATGGGCAGCATTCAACACTCAAGAACTGATAATAGGATAGGCCTAGTGTATCTACTTTAGCATTGCTCCACATGCTGGTCTCTGATGAGCAGCAGGTGCTGCCTATTTCCCATGAAGTTGTATCCACAAGTTTTTTTGTAATCCACTCACCAGTGCCAAATGGGAAGCTTTTCTTGGGGAGTTCTGGGGTCTACCCCACCAGTTTTGGGGTCCCCCCCAAGAATTCAGGGTTTTTTCCCCATTAAGTGAAGTTTTCAGCAGTTCTAACATTCATAATAAGCCTGAGTCTACAGACACATGCCTCCAGCACAGCTACTGCCAATGCTGTACTTTTGCCACGCCAATAACTTCACACAGCTCTGACTCAGTTTCATCCTGCTGACGAAAACCTTGCAGACAACTGTGACCTGACAGGAACTGTCAGTTTCACTCTGCAGCTGTTTGGCAGAGCTTACAACAGCAGGAAAGGCAACACTTGACCCGCTGACAGGGGAGAAAGACCTGGGAGAGGCACGTAATAATAGCACGGCCTCCCCCACGCACTGGGGCAACATATTGGCGCCTAAGGAGGGGACTTGTGCTTGAGACACCAGCCAGCAAGTGCGGAGATGGAGCCCTGACCTCCGCACTGGGCACGCGGCAGAGGAGCTGGGCAACTGGGCTCCTCAGCAGCGCGCTGCCCGAGCCATCTCCGGCGGGGCCCACCCCCAGGCTAAAAGTCGCTCAGTAACAAGCGCCTTATCTGCGCCGCCGGAGCCGAGAGGCTGCGGGCGCGGCCGGCTGTGAGCCGGACGGGGAGAGGGAGCAGGCCCCGCTCCGAGGGCGTGGGGCGGGCACTGTGCGCAGCTCCCCGGGGAGGTGTCGGGGTCCCGTACCCGCGGCTCCCCGCACAGCAGCAGCTCGGGGTAGCTGAACTCCACGCAGCTCTCCTCGGTTGGGTCCTTCAGCACCACCTCCAGGCGGACCGTCTGCCGTGGCGGTGGCGCCTCCTGCGGCGGCGGCGGCTCCTGCCGGCTGCTCTCGCGCTGCTGCTGCTGCTGCTGCTGTTGCGCCGGCGGCGGCTCCGGCCGGGGGGGCTCGCGCTGCTGCTCCGGCCGGCTGGTCTCACGCGGCGGTTCCGGCCGCGGGCTGGTCTCGCGCGGCAGCTGAGCCTGTGGCTCCGGCCGGGAGAGCTCGTGCTTTTGGTCGGGCGGCGGCACCACCTCGCGCCCTAGCAATAGCTGCTGCTCCGGCTCGCGGCCCCCGGGCTCGCGCTCCAGGGACGGGCTCTCGCCCTCGCGTCGCCTCACGGGTGCCAGACTAATGAACGGCACCCGGCGCGGCTCCGCCATCCTCCGACCCCCACCCCCACGCTCACCGGCCCCCCGCCTCACCCGTACGGCGACACTCCCCCGCCGGCTCCTCCTCCTTCTCCCTCCCTCCCCACCCGATCGGAGCTGCCCCCTACGTTCTCCTCGCTGCTACCACCGCCGCCATTTTGGAGCCCCCCCACATAAATAGAAGCAGGCCGCTAGGCCGCGCATGCGCAAGACGACGCAGGCCACGGGCGAACCGCCCCACGTCGCTGTTGTTATTGCTCATCGACTGCTACGTCACGGCAGCCCCGGCGCCCACACGCTGCTGACGCCTGCTCCCGCCCACAGTTGCCTTGGAAATATGCACGCTGCCTGCGGTACGGCTCTTAAAGGGCCACGAGTGCGGCGGTCACGGCGTGGGGGTTTTGCACAGAGCCAAGCTGGCCGGCGGGGGCGCCTCGCCGCGAGGCCTGCGTGGGGCACGGACCTGGGCCGCACCGTGACCCCCATGTCGGGGCTGCAGCGCGAAACGCAGGGCCCGGCTGCCGGGCGCCCCGCCAGAGGCGTCCCCTCGTCCGCCTTCCCCAGGGAGCAGCGGGGCCCACCCCAGCGGCTGGGCCCGTCCGGTGCGGGTGCGTGTGACGCGGTTGGGGAGGGGCTGGCATCTGAGTCCTGACCCGCTGTACTCAGCTGCCCGGATTGGGCCGTCCTCACGGTGCCACCAGCGGAGGTGTCCCGGCGAGCCCCGGCCCCGTTGGGGACTGCACACTTTGGTTTAGTAAAATCCTTCTGCTCCGGGAGCGCCGGGCCCCGTCCTACCCGTTGCGCAAGCCAGCCCGGGGGGGCTCAGCTGTCATCTTTGAAGGCAAAACAGGAAAGTATCCCGCTGTAGAGGAAAGACAGGCGAGAATGAGACCAATATGGCTGCAGCAGGAGCTCTTTAATAACCGGAAAATCCAAAAAGAGTCTTACAAAAAGTGGAAACATGGACAGATTGCCAGGAGTACAAAAGACTAGCACATGGATGTAGTGATAAAATCAGAAAGGCTAAGTCACAGCACAGAGTTACAGCTAGCAAGGGACATAAAAGACAATAAGAAGTGAGTCTAAAATACAATAGGAGAAAGAGGAAGGAAAGTGTAAGGCCTTTACTTCACTGGAGAGGGAGTGAATAATGGATGACACCATCACCAAGAACGCTGACGTGTTTAATACCTTTTTTTCCCCCCAGTCTTCACTAAAAAGGTTATGACTAGCTGTTTAACACAATGTTAACAATAAGACAAAGGGAACACAAGCCAAAAGAGGGAAATAACAGGTTACAATATTATGCTAAATTAGATGTATTCAAATGGTCTGTCCCTGATGAAATCCACCTCAGATTTACTTAAGGAACTATGTGAAGCAATCTTAGAACCATTAGTTAACTTCAAGAACTGAATGAGTACTCCTATCTTTCCCCTTTTTGTCCTCCCCTTTTGTAAACTAATAACAAAAGGGGAGGGTAAAATGGGGGAAGATATGCCCACTTATTTAGCACAGAATCACAATGTTGAGAACATTAAGGAACCAAAGGGCGTGAAGAAAATAAGTTCTTTCATTGGCCATATACCAATGCCAGGATCCTGGGTAAAATAAATAGACTTGGAATTTCTCATTTATGAGCATAAGTTTGATATATTTAATATTACTGAAACTTGATGGTATGAATTGCACAACAGGAATGATAAAAATCAATGACTATTACCTATTTAGGGATCAAGTGGGCAAAAGGGGAACAGGAGTGGCACTCTGTCAGGGCATTGCCTGCTTCTGATAATTTTCTTTAAAGTTATCAGTTATCTTAAATGCTTGTGGCTTGATGTCCAAACAAATAAAGCACACAATGGTGCCTGTTACAGACTACCAGTTCACAGTAGGAAATAAGATGACTAGCTCCTGATGCACCTCTTGATAGTGAGTAGGAAAAAAAGCTATGTGACCCTGGGGTACTTCAGTTTGAGTACTAGCAGTTTCATGGTGCCAGTGCTAAAATATCCTTGCATGAGGAACAAATTTTTAATAATGGGCTCTTCAGTCTTGCAGAGAAAGGTGTAACAAGATCCAATGGCTGGAAGTTGAAGCCAGCCAAATTCAGACAGGACATTTTTTAACAGTGAGAGTAATTAACCATTGGAACAATTTACCACAGTTCATGGTGGATTCTCCATCACTGGCAATTTTTAAATCAAGATTGGATTTTTTTCTAAAAGATCTGTTCTAGGAATTATTTTGGGGAAGTTCTATGGCCTGTGTTATACATGAGGACAGACAAGATTATCACAATGTTCCTTTCTGGCCTTGGAATCTATGAAAATTCATGGAGCATACATGAGTGGCTAGAGAACTATATTTAAAAGAGGAACAAAGAGGACCCAGGAAATTATAAACCAGTCAGCTTGTCTTTGATACTCAGAAAGATACTGGAACAAATTAATTTATAATTTTGATAAATACTAGTTAACGTGAATTTATTAAGAACAAATCATGCCAAACCTACTTAATTTCCTTCTTTGACAGGGTTATTTGCCTAGTGGATTGGGGGAGCAGTACTATGTGTAAATATATTTTGATTTTAGTAAGGCTTTTGACACAATCCTACATGATATTCTAATAAACAAACTAAGAAAATGTGGTCTAGATGAAATAACTATAAAGTGGGTGCAAAACTCGTTGCAAAACTTTACTCGGAGTAGTTATCAGTGGTTTGCTGTCAAATGAGGGACATATCTACTAGGATTCCACAGGAGTCTATACTGTGTCTAGAACTAATCAATATGTTTATTAACGACTGAGAAGATGGAGTGGAGAGTATGCTTATAAAATTTTCAAATGACACCCAACTGGGAGGGGTTACAAGCACTTTAGAGGACAGAATTAGAATTCAAAAGGACCTGGATATATTGGGGAATTGATCTGAAATCAACAAGATAAAATTCAGTAAAGACAAGTGCAAAGTGCTATACTTAGGAAGGAAAAAATCAAAATGCACAAATACAAAATGGGAAATAATTGGGTAAGCAGCAACACTGCAGGAAAAGATCTCTTAGTTATAGTGGATCATAAATTGATTATGAGTAACAAAATGTGATTCAGTTTCAGAAAAGGCAAATATTCTGTATCTTGTGTATTAACAGGACTGTTGTATGTAAAACATGGGAGGTAATTGTTCCACTTTATGGAGGATTGTGTCCAGTTTGGGGTACCACACTTTAGGAAAGTTGTAGACAAACTGGAGAGAGTCCAGAGGAGAGCAACAACAAAGATAAAAGTCTTGACCTATGAGGAAAGGTTTAAAAAATGGGATATGTTTAGTCTTGAGAAATGAAGACAGGGGGAGGTGGGGAACCTGATAATATGTTAAGGGCTATTACAGAGAAGATGGTGATCAACTATTCTCCATGTCCACTGAAGGTAGGGCAAGAACTAATGTGCTTAGCCTGCAGCATGAAACCCTTAGGTTAGCTATTAGGAAAAACATTCCAACTATAAGGATAGCTTAAGTCAGGGGTTGGCAACCTTTCAGAAGTGGTGTGCCGAGTCTTCATTTATTCACTCTAATGTAAGGTTTCATGTGCCAGTAATATAGGTTAACGTTTTTAGAAGGTCCCTTTCTCTAAGTCTAGAATATATAACTAAACAATTGTTGTATGTAAAGTAAATAAAGTTTTTAAAATGTTTAAGAAGCTTCATTTAAAATTAAATTAAAATGCAGAGCCCTCCGGATTGGTGGCCAGGACCCGGGCAGTGTGAGTGCCACTGAAAATCAGCTCGTGTGCCACCTTCAGCACACGTGCCATAGGTTGCCTACCCCTGGTTTAAGTACTGGACTAGCTTAGCAAGGGAAGTTGTGGAATCCCCATTATTGGAGGTTTTTAAGAACAGGTTAGACAAACATCTGTCAGGGATGGTCTAGGCATAATTGGTCTTGCCTCAGTATGTTGGGAGGATGGAGTAGATGACCTCTCAAGGTTTCCTGCAGCTCTGTATTTCTGTGATCCTGATAACCGTTGAGCTCTGCTGGTATATGGGGGTAAGCAAGAGCATGGGATAGTATGGAAATAAAGCAAGGAAAAGAGAGAGTCACTTATTACTGGGGGGAAATCCTGACAGCCCTGGTGGGGACATACAAGTATGCCAAATCAAAAACAAGTTAAATCCCACAAATCCTTTCAAATCACTAACAGGGAACAAAGCATGAAAATATCTTGTGTCCATACAATTCCTGCCAAGAACTTTTTGCAGCTTCATTGTCACCATCACTTAGATATAGACATATCCTGGAAAGGGAAAGCCAGGGCCCAGGAGATAGGTATGGAGTTGTACTAAGAATAACTTTTAAAAGTTTGCCATGTTCGCAATCAGAGAAAGGGGAGTAGGAGTCTAAAATGTAGATTTTTTTAAGAAGTAATCAGCCATACACTTTTTCAGGGTTGAACAACATATGATGTTGTTCTTATTCTGGATAAATGGGGCCAGGGTGGCTTGTCCTATGTTTTGAAGATGTTGTGAAGGATGAACTTAGTTCTCAGTTTCCCTTGTCCTCCTGCTCCCACCTCATAGTCTTTCAGTTGCATAGATTAGCCACTGTTTTTTCTCTCATCTGAATTCAAATAGCCTGGTCAAAGATAGTGCAAATCATACTTTTTTACTTGAAAGTGTAAGCCATTGCTTTGTTTCTGAGTAGAAAGAAGCAATAGGAAAAACACTGCTGATGGACTGTAACTCTGAGAAATGTGGGATTTCCCTTTGAAGCCTGGCAGTCTTTGGCAAGTGTTGCTATCCAAGAGGACTTCTCAACCCTGAAAACTTGCAGCTTTCATCCAGGTTTTCATAAAAGCAACTTGTGTTTGGACTCCAGCACTACAGTGAATAAAACATATGATTTGTAAAATCACTTTTCCTCTGTTGTTTTCTTGAAACTTGTATCTGATGGGGTAAAATGGCATTGCTGTATTCCAGTGGTTCCCAAACTGTGGGTCGGGACCCCAAAGTGGGTCACAACCCCATTTTAATGGGGTTGGCAAGGGCTGGCATTAGCCTTGCTGGGGCCCAGGACTGAAGCCCGAGCCCCACTGTCTAGGGCCGAAGCCCATGGGCTTGAGCCCTGAGTATGTGTGTGGGGGCCCTCAGGTAACAGGCCTCCCACCTGGGGCTGAAGCCCTTGGGATTCGACTCTTTCTCCCTCCTCCTCCCCCGCCCCGCCAAGAGCAGTGGGGCTTTGGTTTTGGCCCCCCGTCCCGGAATGGCAGGGCTCGGGTGGGCTCAGGCTTTAGTCCCCCCTCCAGGGGTCGTGTAGCAATTATTGTTCTCAGCAGGGGGTCACTGTGCAATGAAGTTTGAGAACCCCTGCTCTACTCTCTGGACTGGCATAGGAAACCGTCAAATCAAGATCTACTGACCCTGCCAGACTGAAATTTTAGGGCTTGTTAGGTTCTGTGAGATTAAACTCCATATTTCACTGAACCTTATTGAGGGAGGAACTTGGTGCTCAGGTAACAGGTCTTGTGTGGGATCCATGGAACTTTGAGCCAACTGCTGTGAACCCCTTTTGCTGAATACTTGTTTTCAATTTGACAAGGATGTGAGAGCCAACAGAAGCTTGTTTTTATTTAGAAAAAGGAACACATGGATACTATCCTTGTACTGCAAGTTTGAAGACAACCCTTAGGAGGCTACCTACTGTAAAACTAAGTTGTTGATCGGAAGACAGAAATCACTGGTAAACTGGCTATCTAGATTCTTGACATTCAGAGAAATGATGAATGCAGACCAGCTTAAATTTTTACTCAATACATAGTAGCTGGAAAACTACCTTGAATTTGCGTTCAATGTGGAGGTTGGGTATAAAGAGTGCATACAAACCCTGGCCAGATTTTGCGTACAGTGTCTGAATGTTTGTTTCTTTGACAGGAGAAAACAGGAAATAGTGTTAATGGTATGTGATTGGACTACAGAAAAGTTAGTTAGAGGAAGTTACTTCTTATAAATATTCTCAAACAACCATTCTTTCTGAATTATGCCATCCCAGATCTTAATGAAAGTAGCAGTCTTCTACCTGCAAAGTTCTGGCAGGCAGAGGCACCAACTTCCTGAGTTCCCAGGTGGTGCTCGACCCCCACCCCAGGCTCTGCCCCTGCTCCACCCCTTCCCCAAGCCCCACTCCCACCCTGCCTCTTCCTGTCCCCGCTCCTCCCCCAGTATCTCCTGCATGCTGCTGAACAGCTGATCACCAGCAGGTGGGAGGCATTGCGGGGTAAGGGGAGTAGCTGATCAGTCAGGCTGCCAGTGGATGCCGTCTAATGCTGGCCCTGCTAGGGGGACACCCTGAAACCTGCTCATGGCCCCCCCCGGGCCAGGGAGCTCCAGACTCCTAGTTGAGAACTGCTGGGCTAGCTGAAAGAGACATTTAAATTGAGCAACACATGCCTGTAAAATGCTGATTGTGACCACTGTGGTGCTAAAATTCAGCTGAGCTGTCTACCTACGTATTGGTAGAAACCGTGGTCATTTTGCAGTTTAGAAATGGCAGGTCATTTTCAGGGACAGGAGGGATTGTGTCCCCTGCAGTTTTGTCTTAAATGCTGTTTTGTTTATTTGCACTGTTTCTTTAAAGAAGTTTGCCTGAAGGGGATACCTGACTGGTATAAAAAGCTGTTCTATCAGACCAGCACATCTGGAGGCAGTCGAAGACAGATCTGCAACCTTAGAAATGTTGAAGCCAGCTTTTTGTGTCTTATTTATATTCACAGTCAAGCTTTAAACAAAACTTTAATGAGTCACAGTTTTGTTTTAAGCAGCCACCACACCCATTTGTAACACAAATAAGGAGGATTATCCTTGATGAGGAATCCTTTTCAACAAAGACTTGAAAATGGGAACTTCTCAATACAAAGGCAATAGTTCTAAAAGAGAAGCTGTGAACATTCTTGCTTGAAGCCTGTAAGTAACACATTGTACAATATATATTTGTATTATAGATGTTTTCCCTTTGAGGGATCTTATGCAGGTAGTGAGCGGACACAATCCTGCTTTTGAAACTAGATGAGAATAAAATTGGGCACATTCAGACCAGAACAGACTGCTTATTAAGCAGCTAGCTATTTCCTCTTCAATGTCATCTTTAATTGTTACCAGTACTTCATTAATTCCCCAAAGCAATTCAAACTACTGAACAGGTAACAAGATAAGGAAGGGCTATTAGGGCAGGAACAAGCATTGAGCAGTGTTCTCCCCCAGAGAAAGGACAAGCTCAGGGGAATATTTGTAAGCTGTCTCTATGAGAACCAGAAAGATTAGTGGATCCAAATCAACCTTTTGGGGAGCAAATGGAGCAGGAAATTGGGACTCAACTGCTGAGTTCTTTTCCCAGCTCTACTGCCAACTTACTGTGGGATTTTAGGAAAATCACTCAACTGCTTTTTGCCTCTGTTTACCAATTTCATAAAACAGTTCTTTCATGCCTTTCTCACAGTGATTTGCAAAATGCTTTGAGTTACTTAAATGATGGACATTTTATAATGGCCAGATCCACAAAGATACTTGGATGCCTAAATCCCTGTTTAGGCTCCAATGCGATCCACATAACTGCCTGCCACCTAACCTTGCAGGCACTCAGCTTACTCATCATCTAATTTTTGCAGTAAAAGTTCCCTAGGCACAACCTCAGCAGAGCTTTCCCAAAAGTGTGGGGGTCAGGGCCAGGGCCCTTGGCCAAGATGGACGCTGGAGCGGGCCAGGAGCCACGGACCCTCCAACTGCCCAGGATGGGGGGGGGGCAAGAGTAGCCCCCACCCCGTGTATCTGCCCTGTGAGCTCCCTGCCCAGGGCGTGTGGAGGATTCGCGGCTCCCCACAGCTGCCCACGTGGCTCTTACTCCAACCCGACTCTGGCTGGGGCCTTGGAGCTGCCACCCAGCCATGGTAAGAGCCATGTGGCCAGGCAGCTGTGAGGAGCCGTGGACCCTCCACCTGCTCTGGGCTGGGGGCCCAGGGGCAGGGACGTGGGCCAGGGGCTGCTCTGAGCCCTCCCACCCCAGGCAGGTGGAGGGTCCGCATAGCTTAAACAACAGCCCCAGGCTTCCCGGACAGGCTCCAGCTGCCAGCCTGGCCAGGGGGGCAATGTCTTGGGGGGATGAGGAGGGGTGGGAGCAGGAGAGCCCATGGCAAAAAGTGGGAGGGCCATGGCCTCCTGTCCCCTCCTTCGAGCACCGATGCCCAGGCACCTAAATTTCTGCCAGTGAGCAGGTACACTGCTGCCCAACTCTAGCTGATCAGGTGCGTATCTCATGCCTAAGCTCCAGCACAATCCATGAACCAGGGGAAAATAAGTGTTTGTCTGCTTAACTTTCATGTGGGGCCCAACCTGGTAGGTGTGCTCAGAGGCTGCCCACTGAATTGTGTCCCATTCAAAATCTGGCCACTGGACAAGATGGCTATGTCCACCTCAAAAACCTTTAGCCCCGTGTTCAGAATACTATACTAACCTGGGATGTGGGAGACCTAGGTTCAATTTCCCCCTTAGGCAGCGGGGGAGAAATTATTTGAAGTGGGGTCTCTCACCTCTCAGGACAATGCTCTAACTGCTGATCTATTGCAGTGGTTCTCAAATTTGTTGTATTGGTGACCCCTTTCACAAAGTGAGCCTCTGAGTGTGACCCCCCCTCCCTTTTAAATATAAAAATGTTTTTAATTTATCATTTTAAATGCTAAATTTATAATCCTGTTTAAAATGAATTTACCTTTTCTCACCACTTTTAAATAAAGACTAAAACACATTTTTATTGAATTATTGTTATAAGCAGAATTTTTATTTTTTAATAGTTAATGTTTAGTACTGGGAGTGCAAAGAAACTTGATATCACTTTTCACAGCAGACTTAGCCACTGTTACTTCTGTGCTGCTGCTGCTGATGCTGGTGGCAGCACTGCCTTCAGAGCTGGGTGGCTCATGACCCCCACATAATAACCTCAGGACCCCCTAATTGGTCATGACCCCCATTTTGAGAACCCCTGATCTATGGGATATTCTGATGTAGGGCTCCCTTAATCTCTCCTGTTGAAGCTTTTACACTGGTGAGCAGTTAAACAAATAATCAGAATTAAGTCAATGGGACTACTCACATAACTGCTCACCATTTTAAGTAAGAGGTTCACTGTCTAAAACCAAGGAATGAGAGGAGTTATTTAATACATCACACTTAAATACAGTCTTCCATGTGAAGATTTCAGTATACTCAATAAATAACTAATAAAGTTTCAACATAATACCTCTGTTGGGTAGGGCAAGCTAAGCACAGTGGGTTTTCAGATTAAATTGAAAAAGAGAAAATGTAGGCTGATTAGCAGGAAACATTTTCTGATTATGAGATCTATTCAACTTTGAAATAGACCATAAAGAAAGTGTTGGAAGGCCCACCCCTTCAGCAGGTGATTTATAAACAGATTAGACAAAGCTGTGGGTTGTATTATAGGAACAATCACACACTAGAGGAGAAGGGAAATGAATTTAGCAGGAAAGTTAAGGTGCAGAAATAGCTTCATGTGGTACTGTGACTGAAATGCAAAATGTACGCATTGTACAAAACCTGCCCTAGAATGACTAGGAACATTGAGTGGGAAAACTTGTATACCTTCTCATTGAGTTTATTCAGCATGTGACCTAATAGATCTTTACTTTATGATTGCAACAACCAGCCTTCTATTCTTTCTCAGTTCACTGCATTTGTGACATCTGTGAACGAACAGGATAAGAGTAGGAGGTACATTATAAAGGAGAACCATATTACATACAGATACTATGATAATCAGCAATGATGAGAAAGAAACACAAACTTCAGGATCACGTTTGACAGAGTTTTGGTAACAACATTTTTCTAAAGTTTGCTAGTGTGTGGCAGTAGTTTAAGGACTAATTTTAAAGCCATTCACTTTGTGCTACTTGCATAAATTCATTAATCCTGCAAGATGAGATATACCTTTAAGTTTTACATAACAAGTAAGGTGCTTTTCCACACAGCAAGAAATCTCTCTACTGCAGTTACTTTGCACTATATGATGCATGGTGTCCCACAGAATATTGGTCACTTGAGACTGATTGTGTATTAAAGGAACAGATGATAAAAGATGAGGCTCATTGTCCCTCCTGCAGCCAGTTTAAAATGTGGTTTGAAGATTCTGACTTTGTAATGTAATTGCTACATCCAGGGAAGCACAGCTCAGAGACCACACTGGATCAGTTATCCCATTTTTCAGATAGGTTTGATTGACACATGAAATGGTTATGTATGAACTACTTGCATACAGTATTTGAATATTGAATAGCTCAAGGCCTTTTTTCTTTTTAAAATCCATGTAAAAAAGAAACTGTGTACAGAGATGTCAAGGTATTTATACAGCACTGTGTAGCCTACAAGATTACAAATATGTTATAGACCCATTGGACACAACACTATATGTAGGGTTGAGTTGATTTTTGCACTTAAAATGGGGATTCAGTCTAAATTTATAACACTTACTAATACAGAATGAATTTTCTGAAAATGTATAAGTAAATATTAATATAGCATTTGAATTAAAATTAAAAATAGGCCCTCTAAGAATGTCAGTAATTGCCTCACTGGTCAGAGGTGTCAGACACCTGGCTTACTTGATATGCTTGCATGGCATGTTCAAATAAAGAGAATCAGAAGAGGAAAGAGAGAGAAAGGGTACAAAGTGGAGGTTACTTACCTGTAAATGGAGGTTCTTTGAGATGTGTGGTCTCTACCTGTATTCCACATGTGGGATACGCATGTGCACCATATGCCTTAGTCTGGAATTTTTAGTATTGGTCCACACATGCACCATAGCTCTTCTCATGCTCCAAATCAAGGCTTTAAGGGACAGTGTGGGTTGACACCTCCCCAGTTCCTTCGTTTACCACAAATTCAGATAATCCACAGCAGAGGGGACAGAAGGCTGGTAGTGAAATACAGATAGGGAACACACATCTCAAAGAACTTCCAGTTACAAGTAAGTAACCTCCCTTTCTTCTTCGTGTGATGGTCCCTATGTGTGTTCCACATGTGAGAGAGTAACAATCAGTGGTCAAACAAAAGATGGCTGCGAGGACACAAAAGTGATAGCTGACTGTAATACTGCTGTCCCCACAGCTGTATCTGTAGTTGAAGATTGGACCAAAGCAAAATACCTTGTGAAAGTGTGCACAGAGCTTCAGGTAGCTGTCCTACATATCTCTAGTAGAGGTACGTCTCTCAGAGATGCAACAGAGGTTCCTTACGCTCTGGAGAAATGATCCTCTCCGCGGGAGTGGGGGGTGGGATGTGAGCTAGTTGGTAGCAAAGGATTATACAACCAGAGATCCATTTTGAAAGTCTCTGCACAGAGGCAGCAGAGAGATCAAGGGATCAAGCTATGGTAACAAATAATAGGTGTCTTTCTAATAACTTTTATTCTTTGTAGATAAGAGGCCAGTGCCCTTCAGACATCCAGAGAATCCCTTCATCCGAGGCACGTGGTTTTGAAAAAAATACTAGTAAACTGATGGTTTGACTCATATGAAACTTGGAAACTACTTCAGGGATGAATTTTGGGAGGGGGTACAGCAAGACCTTTTCATTATGGAAGGTAGTATATTGTGGGCCCACCATGAGTGCTCTCAGCTTGCTAGTTCTTCTGGCTGATACTATGGTGATCAGAAAGGCCACTTTCATAGACAGGTGGGCCATACAGTATGTGGCTAGAGGATCAAAGGAAGGTCTGGTGAGAGATGAAAGAACAAAATTGGGGTCCCATTGGGACACAAACTCCATCAATGGGGTTGAAAGGATCGAAGGACCCTCTTTAAAAATGTAGCTGTGACAGAGTGAGTGAAGACTGTGCGATTATTAACAGGAGGATGAAAAGCATTGATTGCTGCTAAATGAACCCGAAGAGAACTAAAAGAGAGACTTGAAGACTTAAGGGTAAATAGGTATTCCAGGACAGCAGGGATCCCAGCAGATTCTGGAGATAACTGGCCTTGCTGAGCCCAAGAGGAGAAGTTCCTCCATTTAGCTGACTAACCTCTTCTAGTAGAGTCTTTCCTGCTTTGGTTAAGGGTGGATTGCCCCACTCTGGAACATAAGTACTCTACATTGATGCCCATCCAAATACGGGGCTCTAAGCTGCAGTGGTTCCAGACTGGGGTGTCTGAAAGTGTCTTTGTGCTGTGTTAGACGGTCCAGAAATGGGCAGGTGTTAATGTGCGGTTGAGACGAAGGCTTCATTAGGTCTGTAAACCAGAACTGTCTCAGCCTGCAATAAGGATGATTTAAGCTCTGTCTTGATGGATTTCCAATAGATCAGGGGTCGGCAACCTTTCAGAAGTGGTGTTCTTCATTTATTCACTCTAATTTAAGGTTTTGTGTGCCAGTAATACATTTTAATGTTTTTAGAAGGTCTCTTTCTATAAGTCTATAATATATAACTCAACTATTGTTGTATGTAAAGTAAATAAGGTTTTAAAAATGTTTAAGAAGCTTCATTTAAAATTAAATTAAAATGCAGAGCCCCCCGGACTGGTGGCCAGGACCCGGGCAGTGTGAGTGCCACTGAAAATCAGCTTGCATGCCACCTTTGGCACACTTGCCGTAGGTTGCCTATCCCTGCCATAGATATTAATGTAACGGGAGGGAAGCCATACCTCAGGTGATCTTTATCCAGTGAAAATGATGAAATTGTCCCTGGAATCATCAGATCCAGTTTACCTTCCTTCTCTGAATACTCCAACAGAGCTGGTTCATAGTGGCAAATACAGCTCATGTACTGATCCCATGAACCCCAATAGTGCCAGTAGGAGGGATCACCCAGCTGGGGAGGGCTGCCTGGCATAGAGTATTACCAGTCTCTTGCAAATCATTCTTGGCAGGAGAATGAAACCTAATCTTCTAGGGCTTCTGTCCAGGACCATATCTGCCTGATACCTCTGAGACTCCTGAGGAACTTCCAACTCATCGGAAGAAAAGGTCAGACCCTAGATTCCCAGCAGAACCAACAGTACCAATGGTTGCGTGCCAAGGCTTGCGGGTCTGAGGGGAGAACAGCTCTGCACCCTTTGAATAGCTTTCTCCTTTGGAGCAACTATGTCCCTGAACAGAGACAGGCCAGAGAGGAGGAGTGAATAAGGAAAGGGGAGAGCAAAAATGTCCTCTGGGGAATGACCCCATACTCAGAAGACCCTGGAGTATGGGGTCAGTCCACTGGTGGATCTGTCGAATCCAGAGCTTCCCTGATCATACTGGAAGTGGGATCCCTCCAGGGCTGTGTTGGTATAGGCACTGCGTTGGTATAGGCACTGCGTTGGCTCTGGCTGTGGAAGGGAGCAACAGAGGGATGTTTTTCCTGTGCATTACATGTTAGAACCAGTAAATCCATAGCCATACACACCACTTTCTCTTGCTAAGAAGTTTTACTCATGCCTAAGTCTTTAGCACCTGTGCACACAGAGTCTCCCGACTTTAATGAGATTGGAGGGGATGCTTGCTTTTCGGGGCAGTCTTGGATGAAGACGATTTGTCCCTCTGCCTATCAGAGTGTCCCTTACTCTCATGGGAAGCTGCCTTTTTATGGTTAGAAGTCTTAGCTTGTGCTTGGAGGGGTGCTGCCTGTTTGATGAGGCTGATGTACCATAGGGTCTCCCCAGCCTGGATCTGATTGGGGTCTCATTGCCTGGCCCATCAGGTGTTTCTTAAGTCTCAGTTCCCAGCCCTCACAAGTTCTGGGGGAAAAGGAGAGACAAATGGTGCTCTTGTCTGAGATGTGAGCCTTGCTGAGGCAGCAGAGACAGCATCGATGTTCTTTGCTCACTGAAAAAAGAGCGTGGGCAGGAAACAATTTCTGGACTCTGGGCATAATCCCTGCCTTCCTGGGGGAGCGAATTCCCCAGAGTGGGGAAAAAAGGGGAACAACTACTTCACTAAACTATACTGGAGTCTAAAAAGGAGAAAAATACTAAAAACAATTTACAATATATTTACAGAAATGACACAGCAGCTGAAGGAGCTGAGGACAAAGATGATTCCAACTTAGACCATGCAGCAGTAAGACAGAACAGGAGAAGCGTCGGTCCGCACCATCCCATATATCCTCAGTTTGGGGCACAAGGAGAACTACAGTGCATGTGTGGACCAACTGACACTGCTTACTAAAAAATTCCAGACTCGGGCACATGGTGGAACCTGCGTGTCCCACATGTGGAATACATACAGGGAACATCACTCAAAAGAAGAAAAGTTGTGCTCTTAGAAGTAAAAATATCCAAGAAGACACTGAATAACTAAACTTAGTTTAGCTAAAGGCCATATTCTACTTTGACCTTACTGCAAACTGTTGACATCAGAGGGAGACCCACTGCAGATTGAGGGGGCATGTAATCCTAAATGTATACCACAGACAAGCATTAAAAATGGAATGTGGCTTTTGCCACAGAACAAATTTGATACCTGTCACTGGGAGATTGCTCAGGCCCAACTGTCAGTTCTTAAAGGTTATATGGCCACATGCTAGATTCAGGGATTAGTAAGAGAGGAATGCTGCTCTATTGGACCAGTTCAGATGCTGGTCAAGGAGACCACCTCCTCTTAAGCTTGCTTCCATCAGTTAAGGAGGTAGGACTACCCTTCCTTCCCCCACAGTATGATTTAGTGAGATTTTATTGGCATGATAAGTTATTCAGGTGTTGCCAAAGTTTAAGAAAAAAACACCTTCCTCAGCTATGTCAGGTGGGTAGGACCCATCCAAGATAGGGTTACATACTGTGACAGGGTCAGGCCAGATGGCTACAAGAGAGTGGTCGAAGGTAGATACATTAGCTCCAGGTTAAGCAGGTCCCTTTTCCCTGGGTAAGATAACAGGGACTATTCCAGAACACTCAGGAACTTTCTAGAACTAATTAAGGCAGGCAGGCTAATTAGGATACCTGTAGCCAATTGGGAAGTTACTAGAATTAATTAAGGCTAATCAGGACACCTGGTATAAAAAGGCTCTCACTCCAGTTAGTGAGGTGTGCGTAAGGAGCTAGGAGTGAGAGGATGTGCTGCTGGAGGACTGAGGAGTACAAGTGTTAACAGACATCAGGAGGAAGGTCCTGTGGTGAGGACAAAGAAGGTGTTGGGAGGAGGCCATGGGGAAGTAGCCCAGGGAATTGTAGCTGTTCCTGAAGGCACTCTAGACAGCTGTAGTCCACAGGGCCCTGGGCTGGAACCTGGGGTAGAGGGCGGGCCCGGGTTCCCCCCAAAACCTCCCAACTCCTGATCCAACACAGGAGGATCTCTGAGGCTAGCAAAATCCGCTAATAAGCGCAGGAGCCACCAAGGTAGAGGAGGAACTTTATCACAATACATATTTGGAGTTTGATCCCCTGTGTCCATTTGTTGTTACTGATCCAGTGGCAGATTGCTATGTAACACCATGCCATCTGTACCATTACTCTCCTTTCTCACTGCATCAGGTACAGTTTTGCTTCATCATTGTTTGATGAAGTCATTTATGACTCCTGATAATCTGAAAGATTTTTTTGAACTTTCTTGTATTTTGGATATTGAAGAAGAAAGTGTCTCTGCTTCAATCTCTCCTCTTTTAAATTAGCTGTACAATAACTCCTCTCAGTGTTCAGGCTGTGTTTTGTAGCTACCAGTTTCCATTTTGTATTTGACTTATCCCCTTTTCCCTCCTACAGCCCACTCTTTGCTCCTCCATTCCTCATATCGCTGCTCTTTCCCTCTCCACAGCTCTTCTGTTCCTTCCAGGCTGCCTCACATCTCTACTCAACCCCTGCTCTCCCCACACGTCTGTTTCTCTCCAGTCCTTGGATCCCACAGTTCTGCTTTCTGGTGTCAGGGGAATTGAGCTGGATTGGACAGGGAGAAGGTTTTGTTTTGTTTGGCTGGGGGTTGAATATATAGTTGTGAATTCTTTATTAAAGAGTTTCTACCTTTAATTCCCCTTTCTGAGCTACAAGAACTCCAACTCCACATCTCTGTTCTTCTAATAAGATCTCAAGCTAAACCAGAGACTTGTTTTTTTTTAATCTTAAAAAATATTAAACAGCAGCAAAGAAATAGTTATTCACCCTGTAGAGCAGAGGTGGGCATCCGGCCTGCGGGACCATCCTGCCCAGCCCCTAAGCTCCTGGCCAGGGAGGCTCACCCCCGGCCCCTCCCCTGCTAACCCCTTCCCCTGCAGCCTCAGCTCACTGTGCTGCTGGGCAGCTCAGCACCGGCGCATCCCCCCGGGGGGGGGCAGGGAGGCTCACCGACAGCCCCAGGGAAGCAGGTGGGAGGTGCGGGCAGCAGGAGCGCCGGGAGCATGGGCCGGAGGACTCAGGAGGAGCTCCGGGTGGCTGCGCAGCCAGCCGGAGAGAAGCGGTGTTTTAAAGGAGAAACCGCCGCTTCTCTCCAGCTGCACAGCTGCCCCTGCTCCTCCTGAGTCCTCCACCCATGTTTGCAGGGCCTCAGCAGGGGCGGCTCTAGAAATTCCGCCGCCCCAAGCAGGGCGGCGCGCTGCGCTGCTCGCGCCGCCCTTCCCCGGTCCCGCGGCCGGGGCAGAAGTGCCTGCGGACCGTCCCGTGGTCCCGCGGCTCCGGTGGAGCATCCGCAGGCATGCCTGCGGGAGCTCCGTCCAAGCCACGGGACCAGCGCACCCGCTGCAGTTATGCCTGCGGGAGCTCAAGCGAAGCCGCGGGAAGAGGGGACCCTCCGCAGTCATGCCTGCGGCAAGTCCGCTCGTCCCAGGGCTCCGGTGGACCTCCCGCAGGCATGACTGCGGAAGGTCCGCCGGAGCCAAATGCCGCCCCACGCGCCTTCTTGGCGCGCTGGGGTCTGGAGCTGGCCCTGAGTTCCTTCTCTACAGTAAAGCTCCATCAGAGAACTCTGAAGCAGAGGGTAAGAAGGGTGGATAGTGGAGCACCCATAGGGACATACATCTTAACGAACCACAGTTTCTGCACAGGGTGAGTAGTGTCCCTATGGGTGCCCCACTCTAGGTGACTACTGAGCAGTTTCTTCTAAGGAGAAGTGGGCTTTGGAATTGAGTCCAATATCAAAGAATGTATAACCAAGCCAAACGCAGCATCAGAAGCAGAGTTGTAAGTTATTGCATAATGCTCAGCAAACATATGTATGGAGATACAAGTCAGGCTCTCCATATTTCAGTGATGGGAACATTTCTGAGAGAGGCTGCAGAGGTGGAAACAAACCTCAGAGTGAGTTCATATGAATAAGGATGCTTGAATATTACAAGATCAGTAGCAAGAACAAATGCAGTCAGATATCCACTTGGAAAGTCTGTTTAGAAATTGCAGACCCATTTGATCTGTTGGCGATCAAGCCAAATAATTAGTGAGTCTTTCTGAAAGGTTTAGTCTTGTCAAGATAGAAGGCCAGGGCTCTCCTGACATCAAGTGTGTGTAACAGCACCTCTTCTTTGCCTACACAAGGTTTAGGGTGGAAGATCAGAACATGAATTGATTGGTTAATACGGAACTTGGAAAATATTTTTGGTAAAAACTTGGAATATGGTCGTAATGTGACCTTGTCCTTCAAAAATATTGTGAAAGGGGGATATGCCATAAGGTTCCCTATTTCCCCAATTCATTGAGCTGACGTGATGAGTATGAGAAATGCTTTTTTCATCATTTCATACATGAGTGAGTGAGCAGCAAGCCGTCTGGTCAAATGGTGATCTTGTAATGAATTTAAGAACCAGACTGAGCCTGAGGTCCCAAACTGGAGTAGGACGCTTGACTGGTGGAAAGATTTCCAAGCCCCCTGAAAAACCTCATTGTCCTTAAGTCAGCAAATACAGAATAATCTTCCTTTGGAGAATGGAAAGCCATGATGGCTGTTAGATCGAATCTAATCGATCTCAACAAGAGCCCTGAGTTCTAGGATGTAGTCCAGTATATCTGTCCATGATGAGGTTGTTGATAGAATGTGTTTGAAGTCACACCGGCAGGGATATTTTGTCCATTTTTGGAAGTAAGTGTAGCATGTAGACTGTTTTCTGCTATATAATAGCACTCTTTTTACTTCCTCTGAGCAGTTTGTTTCTAATCCCGTGAACCATCGAGCAGCAATGCTTTGAGATGAAGTCTGAGATTAGAGTGAAGGATCTTCCCGCCTTTCTGGGAGAGGAGATGAGGAGTGACCTGGAGAGTGATTGGTGAGTAAACAGCCAGCTGGTATCAGGTAAGGAAACCATATCTGTCTGGGCCAGATCAGAACTATTAGAATAACTCGGCCTTGTCCTTTTTTATTTTGAGGAGAACTTTGGATATTAGAGAAGTTGGGGGAATATGTATTATAGACCCGACAGCCACTGAAGGTGAAAGGCATCCCCCAAGGATCGATGACCCAACTCACCTCTTGAGCAGAACCGGACGCATTTCTTGTTTATCACCGTGGTGTACAGCTCTATTTGAGGGGTTCCCCGTTGCTGGAATATGTGGTGCAGTATGATGGAGGCTTTCCTGGGGAGGCTTGAGAATAATATCCTAACCAATTGGTTACAAAGCGAGCACAGATCAACCCCCCTGGGTCTTTAGGACACTGAAAAACAATCAGGTTCTTAAAAGAAGTTTCTCTTATTTTTATTTTTTAAATAATCACCTCGGTAAAATCAAGATGGAAGATAACTTTACAGGGTAACAAAAAGATTCCAAACACAGAGGATTTCCCCTGTAGGCAAAACTTTAAAGTTACAAAAACAGGGATAAACCTCCCTCTTAGCACAGGGAAAATTCACAAGCTAAAACAAAAGATAATCTAACGCATTTCTTTGCTATTACTATTTCTGCAATACTAGATGCTTAGTCCAGATATGGCTTAGGGAGATGTATTTGCCCTGCCCTGGTTCCTTTGCTGCCTCTGAGAGAACAAAACAAAGACAAAACCAAAAACCTTCCCCCACAAATTTGAAAGTACTGTATCTTCTCCCCTTATTGGACCTTTTGGTCAGGTGCCAACCAGGTTATCTGAGCTTCTTAACCCTTTCAAGGTAAAAGAGGAATTAATCCTTTACAGGGTAAAGAGGGATTTTATGCTACCCTTAGCTGTATGTTTATGACGGGTCAACATGGATTTTTGAATGTTTAATTGTAGGCCCAATTTGAAAGAGAGGTCAGTGGCCTCAGACGTTCCCTGGATGTTATGTCCATGGAGCGACCTTTCAGAAGCCAATCATCTAGGCAAGGAAACACCAGAATTCCTCTTCTGAGGAGATGTGCCGCTATCACTGACATAACCTTCCAAAAAATCCTTAGCGCAGGTGATAGGCCAAAAGGGAGCACCCTGTACTGAAAATGATCCTGACAGACAGTAAAATGTAGGAATCATTTGTGTGAGATGGGTGGATCACTATATGGAAATATGCATCTCCTTGGTCTAATGGTTGTGATATTGCATACAAAGCATGCCTTGTTAAGGTATCATATGAAAGGTCATGATCTGCTAAACTGGTGTGTGTGTGTGTGTGTGTGTGTGTGTGTGTGTGTGTGTGTGTGTGTATATATATATATATATATATAGTGTGTGTGTGAAATTGAGATTTTGCTATATAGTTGTTGAAATATGTTGCGAGTCTGGGAGATGACCACAGCTGGCTTTCCAGTGGCAACAAGGGATGACCCACCCCCAAATGGGTGTTAAGCGACCATCACGAGCCATTGAACAGCAGGAGAATTGTAAACAAGAGATTTACAGTTCTGCAGGAGACAGTTGCACATCACACAATGAAGACTGCTCAACTCTGTGACTCAGTTGTGCAAGCACCACACAATGGGGATTGTTCAATTCTGACTCAGTTGTGCAAGCACCACACAATGGGGATTGCTCAACTCTGTGAGTCAGCAAGACACACCATGACATGTTTAAGACAGTAACTTCCCTGGAACATGAATTGAGAGTATAAAATAAGGGCTAGTGGCATCATGATGGTGACCTAAGCCCAGAGGTAAGTGGGATACCGGGAGGAAACACAAGGAGGAGGGTACAAGACGGGAAGCCTCCTGATTCATGCTGAGAAAGTAGGGCAATCGGCTAGTTATCTTAGGTGCATGTACACGAACGCAAGAAACCTGGGAAACAAGCAGGAAGATTGGAATTCCTGTCACACTCAAGGAACTATGATGTGATTGGAATAACAGAGACTTGGTGGGGTAACTCACATGTCTGGAGCACTGTCTTGGATGGGTATAAACTATTCAGGAAGGACAGATACGGGAGGAAAGGTGGAGGAGTTGCATTGTATGTAAGAGAGCGGTATGATTGTTCAGAGCTCTAGTATGAAACTGGAGAAAAGCCTATTGAGAATCTTTGGGTTAACTTTAGAGGCCAGAACAACAAGGGTGATGTCGTGGTGGGCGTGTGCTATAGACCACCGGATCAGAAGGATGACATAGACAAGGCTTTTTTCGGACAACTAACTGAAGTTTCCAGATCACAGGCCTTGGTTCTAATGGGGGACTTCAATCACCCTGACATCTGCTGGGAGAGCAATACAGCTATGCACAGACAATCCAGGAAGTTTTTGGAGAGTGTTGGAGATAACTACCTGGTACAAGTGCTGGAGGAACCAACTGAGGGCTGTGCTCCTCTTGACCTGTTGCTTACAAACAGGGAAGAATTAGTAGGGGAAGTAGAAATGGGTGGCAACCTGGGCAGCAGTGACCATGAGATGACTGAGTTCAGGATCCTGACAAAAGGAAGAAAGGAGAGTAGCAAAATACAGACCCTGGACTTCAGAAAAGCAGATTTAGACTCCCTTAGGGAACTGATGGGCAGGATCCCCTGAGAGGCTAATATGAGCAGCCAAGTAGTCCAGGAGAGCTGTCTGTATTTTAAAAAAGCCTTATTGAGGGTGCAGGAACAAACCATCCCAATGTGCAGAAAGAATAGCAAATATGGCAGGCGACCAGCTTGGCTTAACAGTGACATCTTCGGTGAGCTTAAACTCGAAAAGGAAGCTTACAAGAAGTGGAAATTTGGACAGATGACTAGGGAGGAGTATAAAAATATTGCTAGAGGATTCCATGGTGTAATCAGGAAGGCCAAAGTACAACTGAAGTTGCAGCTAGCACGGGATGTGAAGGATAACAAGAAGGGTTTCTACAGGTATGTTAGTAACAAGAAGAGGGTCAGGGAAGTGTGGGACTCTTACAGAATGGGGGAGGCAACATAGTGACAGATGACCTTAGAATCTATGAGTCTATGATGTGGAAAAAGCTGAAGTACTCAATGCTTTATTTGCCTCAGTCTTCACAGAAAAGGTCATCTCCCAGACTGCTGCACTGGGCAACACAGTATGGGGAGGAGGAGAGCAGCCCTCAGTGGTAAAAGAACAGGTTAAGGACTATTTAGAAAAGCAGGACATGCACACATCCGAGGTCCAGATCTAATGCATCCAGGGGTGCTAAGGGAGTTGGCTGATGTGACTGCAGAGCCATTGGACATTATCTTTGAAAATTCGTGGTGATCGGGGAAGGTCACAGACTACTGGGAAAAGGAAAATATAGTGCTCGTATTTTAAAAAGGGAAGAAAGAGAACCGGGGGAACTACAGACCAGTCAGCCCCACTTCAGGCCCCGGCAAAATTATGGAGCAGGTTCTCAAGGAATCCATTTTGAAGCACTTGGAGAAGAGGAAAGTGATCAGGAAGTGTCAACATGGATTCACTTAGGGCAAGTTATGCCTGACCAACCTCATTTCCTTCTATGATGAGATAACTGGCTCTGTGGATATGGGGAAAGTGGTGGATGTGATGTATCTTGACTTTAGCAAAGCTTTTGATACTGTCTCCACAGTATTCTTGCCAGCAAGTTAAAGTAGTATGGATTGGATGAATGGACTATAAGGTGGATAGAAAGCTGGCTAGATTTTTCGAGCTCAATGGGTAGTGATCAACAGCTTGATGTCTAGTTGGCAGCCAGTATCAAGCGGAGTGCCCCAGGTGTCGGTCCTGGGGCCACTTTTGTTCATCTTTATTAATGATCTGGATGAATTGCACCCTCAGCAAGTTTGCAGATGACACTAAGCTGGGGGGAGGGGGTAGATATGCTGGAGGATATGGATAGGGTCCAGAGTGACCTAGACAAATTGGAGGATTGGGCCAAAAGAACTGTGATGAGGTTCAACAAGGACAAGTGCGGAGTCCTGCACTTAGGAAGGAAGAATCCCATGCACTGCTACAGGCTGGGATGATTTAGTTGGTGTTGGTCCTGCTGTGAGTAGGGGATTGGACTATATGACCTCCTGAGTTCTCTTCCAACCCTAATATTCTATGAGACCACCTCTCTCCTCCACCACCTACTCTGAAGGCAACAAGAATGCTGGAAAGACAAAGACTTTGACCTGGGGAAATTGGTCCACGACTGAGAAGAAAATTAAGCCTGTGTATTAGGAACTGTAACCTGCCTGTGACATCCAGTGGGGTGAGAAAAAAACTATTTGCATCAAATCTTGCTTAGTCTGAAAGATCAGAATTTAGAATGTGTGTTTAAGGTAACTATTTCTGACCTTTATGCCTACCACTTATAATCACATAAAAATCTGTCTTTCTGTAGTTAATAAACTTATTTTAATATTTTTGTCTTTACTAGTGAGTTTATCTAAAGTGCTTGGGGAATCTGCTCTGACTACAAAAGCTGATTCATGTCTTCTATCCCTTGACAAAGTGGCAAAATAACAAGCTTGCATTGTTCAAGAGAAAGTCTTGAGCAGTGTAAGATGGTACACTTCTGGGGTGCAAAGCTGGGATTTGCTGGTGTCTCCCTCTATCATTCATGAATGGCTTAGAGAGCATTCATGCAATTTAGCTATGTGTGTCTCTGTATGCTGGTGGCTGAATGATAACAGCACCTGGAGGGGTTTGCTGCTTGTCATTAACAAAGCAGCATGAGAGACATCCCAGTCTGGAGAGTTATGGGGGCACAGCGATCCCACAGTTCCATGTTGTGCCCCAGTGATTCCGTCACAATAGCTAAACTGAACTACTACTAAGAACAACTATAATAAACTAACTAAGGGGACACAGTTGAGGTAAAACTCAATGCGGACAACTGCAAAGTCTCTGTCTTAGGCTGAGGCAATTGAGAAGGAACTGAGGGCGTGCCTGTACAATGCTATATAACGACAGCACAGAGCATGAGACTGAATAACATGCATGCGAGGATTGAACAGACACTACTATGAGAAATCTCTGATCAAAGGCACAGGAGGGCATGGGCGCACCTACAGTGGAGCACGCATAGGGACACTTTTTTTCAGAGGAACTTTCTGAGCTAAATCTTTCAGGTCTTCTTTATACATTATAAAGCAAAAAGTTCAATCCTTCCCCTAATTCAGATCACCTTTAATGTCAGCATATAGACTTGATCTACACTGGGGAAATGTGTTGGAAGTCATGTTAAGTAACACTTTGTTTACAGTACTTGCTAAGAGGAATTTAACTTTTTTTTTTTTAAAAACAAAAGAAGACCACCATGTATCAAAATGTTTTAGCTGGTCATGGATCAACCTTAGATAGTTACAACCAGCTAAGACATTTTAAAATAAGAAATATTTAAAATATGACAATTATGGAAATTCTAATTAAGTCACAAAAATACAACTTTTAAAAGAAAGTTTAAAATTAGCCCATGAGCTCACATTGCTTAGAAGATAATAAGGCGCTAAGTAACAATCAGCGTAGATTTGTCAAGAACAAATCATGTCAAACCAACCTAATAGCTTTCTTTGACAGGATAACAAACCTTGTGGATGGGGGAAAGCGGTAGATGTGGCATAGCTTGACTTTAGTATGGCTCTTGATACTCTCTCACATGAGCTTCTCATAAGCAAGCTAGGGAATACAACCTAGATGGAGCTACTATAAGGTAGGTGTATAACTGGTTGGAAAACTGTTCCCAGAGAGTAATTATCAGTGGTTCCCAGTCAAGCTGGAAGAGCATATCAAGGGGGGGGGGTCCCCACAAGGATTGGTCCTGGGTCCAGTTCTGTTCAATAGCTTCATCAGTGATTTAGATAATGGCATAGAGAGTACATTTATAAAGTTTGTGGACAATACCAAGCTGGGAGCATTGCAAGTGCTTTGGAGGATAGGATTAAAATTCAAAACAATCTGGACAAATGGGAGAAGTGGTCTGAAGTAAATAGGATGAAATTCAATAAGGACAAATACAAAGTACTCCACTTAGGAAGGAACAATCAATTGCACACACAGAAAATGACTTCCTAGGAAGGAGTACTGCCGAAAGGGATCTGGGGGTCATACTGGATCATAAGCTAAATATGAGTCAACAGTGTTACACTGTTGCAAAAAACCCCATCATTCTAGGATGTATTAGCAGGAGTGTTGTAAGCAAGACATGAGAAATAATTCTTCTACTCTACTCCTCGCTCATAAGGCCTTAACTAGAGAATTTCAGGAAAGATGTGGACAAATTGGAGAAAGACCAGAGGAGAGCAACAGAAATGATTAAAGGGCTAGAAAACTTGACCTATGTAGAAAGATGGAAAAAATTGGGTTTGTTTAGGCTAGAGAAGACTGAGGGGAGACAGACAACAGCTTTCAAGTACATAAAAGGCTGTTACAAGAAAGGAGAAAAATTGTTCTTGTTAACCTCTGAGGATAGGACAAGAAGCAATGGAGTTTGTAGTAAGGGGAGGCCCTGAGATATAAACCTTGGTATCAGAGGCCTGGTATGAGGCCTAAGACCTGAACTAAAGTAATGGTCAAGACTTTGCTAACATAAAGCAAAGTTAAGCTGTGAGCCAGAGGCAGGCCCTGCTCACAGAAGCTCGCAAGGAAAGGGCTGATGCTGCAAAAAGAGACATACCTAAAAGGTACTGGACACCAGATATCAGAACATTCGCATACTTGTACACTTCACACAGATAACAAGGAACAAGCTGATCCATCCCAATGACAGGGCCAAAAGGGTAATATGATGGATAGAGTTGTTTTGTTCGAACCAACATGTACAAGGTGAGAGGCGGCACCTTACTACGTAGAGGGGTTGCACCTCATACGTCAGGAGTGATGTGTAACTTGTTTGTACCTGTGTATAAGAATGCATCCCTGGGGCGGTGTCTTTGTCCAGCCTAGGGTGCAGTGGAAAGTCCCGCCACTGACTGAGCTGAGTCCATTGCCAGGGAGCACATATGTACTGGCTAGCTGCACCTTAGCAGCACCTTGGACTTCGTTTGCCAGGGAGCTGGAGACTGTTTCTTTTTGACAATAAACCTGGCCGACGTGCCTTCGTACCTTACTAGAGTCTGTGGTCATTGGGGGTTCTCTCGGGGTCTGCTGTGTCAGCTATCTGCGCAGAGCTGGGGCAGCACACAGAGGGAATACATTTAGGCAGCCGATTGATATCAACATTGAACAGAGCAGAGCACCACACCGGTAGCATCTGATAACAGAGTTAAATTGCAGCAAGGGAGGTTTAGGTTGAAAATTAGGAAAAACTTCCTGTCAGGATAGTTAAGCACTGGAATAAATTACCTAAGGAGGTTGTGGCATCTCTGTCTAACCTGCTCTTAAAAATCTCCAATGACAATCACCTGTCAGGGATGGTCTAGATAATATTTAGGGCATGTCTACACTTACGTCTGGAGCAATCGATCCAGCAGGGGTCGATTTATCACATCTAGCTCTCCCATCAACTCTAGTACTCCTCCAGAGCAAGAAGTGTATGTGGAGTTGACACTGCAGTAAGTAGCTCTAAGTATGTCGACTTCAGCTACACTATTTTCGTAGCTGAAGTTGCGTAACTTAGACCGACTTAGCTTGCCCCGACCCCCTTCTCACAGTGTAGACTAGGCCTTAGTCCTGACCTGAATGCAGAGTGTAGAGTAGAAGACCTGGTCCTGCTATGAGCAGGGGGTTGGACTAGATGACCTCCTGAGGTCCCTTCCAACCCTGATATTCTATGACCTCTCGAGGTCTCTTTCTGTCTTACAATTTTATGATTGTTGTCTACCAGCCTACATCTAGAGGCTATCAGGCTTTCCTGCTGGTTAAGCATCAGTGAACAGAATAATTAGCTGCATTTAACATCTGTCACAAAGCCACCACATTGATTTTTCTATAGCTTTAACCCAGGCTCACAGCAGCCATTCCAATCTGTTTCCAAGTTAATTAAACTGGAAAGGAAAATAAAAATGCCTCTTACAAATGGAATGTTTTATGTAACTGCCTTTAATGACAGCATTTACTGATCCATTATGTGGTCTCTTTTTGCAACATGGTGACCCTACCCTTATTCCTGTCATGGTTTGAGGACCTTATTCCCATCACTATCATGGTGGGGGTCCTTAAAATAGAATTTTTCCTTCTTTTCATATAAAAGCAGATGGCCTACAGCCTATCAAATCATGCCAGACATCACATTGATGATACAGGTGGAAGTTCTTGTTTGAAGACTTGGACATGCTGGAGAAACACCTTTGTCTCTGCTGCAGTGAGATGATAAAAGGTAACTGAAGTTCCTGAGCTCCAGCAAAGAGGCCTAGCGATATCCTCAGAGTTAGGAGCCTATTCCTTAGAAGCTGGGGAGAATTCAGAATCTCTTCACGAGTAAGAAAAACAAAAACAAAACCACTTACAAATATAAGGGTTATCCAGCCACCCTCATCTCAGGAGCTAACATCAAAGATCAGTACATAGGCCGTTGGGCCAGTCTGCTTTAACATGGTTCATCTTCATCTGACCATGAAATGCTGATTTGGCAGTCAGTCAATCATACATCCACCCTCCTCTGCAGCGAAATAAATTTTCCGTCTCAATTGCCAGCCTCATCACAAGGCAACAAAGCCAAGCAAGAAGTTAGACTGAAAATCCAAGTATAAGCTTTAATCAAGGTACAAACATCATAGTGTTCAATGAAATATCTTGTCACAAGGTACAAAAATACTTTATAAGTTAAGTAATTTTTCCTTTACAAATAATGTACAGATATTATGTACTGTAAGCTCTACAATTCATTTCTATATCATATCCATTGTGCATCTTCTTAGAATTTCATCTCCTTTAGGATTAAGTGGTCTATTCTGAAAAGGATTCTCCCCAATTCCCTTTCCAGACCACCTTGAAACACAGCAGAGTATTTGCTGGGCAAAACTGTCAAGCAAACGCACAACATATTGCTGTCTAAGGTAGTGACTGGTGAAGGGCCTGATCCTGTAAACATACATGAATAACTTTATTGATGCGAGAGGTAAACTGGTGGGACAATTCACATGAGCAAATTTACTAACATGCACAAATGTTTGCAGGATCAGACTCTATAGCAAGAAACAGCTCAGCCAATCAGAACCTCATGCTTTGAAAAGCAATCCCCCAAATCTTGTAACTATCCTCCTTGAAAATAAGTAAGCAATTCTGGGGCCCTGCTTTTGTGGTTGATTAGCTTCATGTTCAGAATTAATCTGACTTTGGCCAAGGGATAGCAAATCCTTTTGGACAAAAAGGAAAGAGATAAAGAGGTTATAAATTGGTCAGTAGGATCCATCTCAAAATGGATGTTGCTCAGGATGTGGTGTGTTCCACCCTGCAGTAGGCCAGGAATATTAAAAACATGTTAACTGTTAATAGTAAGTCAGTTGCTAAGATAACACAATCCTTCTTCCATTTGCCATCACCACTCTTGTGCTGAAGCAGATTTGCTGAGTTCTTCTTTGAAGGCCAGGAGAACTATTTTAAAATGTAAACCTCTCAAATTGCCACAGTACATCTTATGCAGTACTGTGGGAGCTGGTGCAAAGGAGTCTGGAGTGCCTGTGAGGGGCAGTTTGAGTTGCTGAACATTGGAATCAAAATATGAAAAAGGTTGAGAACCCTTGAACTAGACACTGGGATTGCTGTAGAACAGAAAAAACGCCACTCGGATCTAGGTGAGAAGAGCATGGAATTCAAACCCCTTCTGTCCAAAAGAAATCCTTCATACCAAAATCATTGAAATTTTGTGCAGTCCAACTCCAGTACTCTTTTTGCTCCATCTGAGAGTTTGGCAGTCTCTTTAATGTTTGATGAGAGGCCAGCCCTAAACGAAGACTACAAGGAAGATGTGTGTGGGGTGGGAGGGCTGGACTCCATGCCCTCCGCTATGCACAAAAAGATGGCATCTGACCTGGTTTTCTTGGTGATGCTGTCTTAGACAGGCACTCTGTTCTCTTTGGCCCACTTCTTCATGATGCGAATGATATACTCTACCTGAGGGTTACCAGTACTCCGTAGGAGATGTAGCACTTCCCGCAGTGTCTCTCTGAAAAGACAGAAGACAAAAGTTTAAAGCAGGGTGACGAGCACTTGGCTAGAAACAGCTGAAATTTCTGTGCATCTTTACATCCTGAAAGATTGCAAAGCACAGACTCTAGGTATGCAATCTACTTCACCTATGACTGAGGAGGAAGGTGACAGCTAATAAACACCACAGTAAACCTACACAATAGTATGAATCAAGAAATAAAGAATATTGTATCTAGTTGGAACTAGAAGGGAAATTCTAGATCAGCAAAAAAATATTATTCATACTGTAGCTTGCCAGGATATAAAATTTAACATTCCTACTCTTGCAAAAAATGCCACAAGATATTTAATGGCAAATTGTTAGAGCTTCAGTTTTTCAGGTCATCTGACAGACAACTTCAACAGCACAGCAACACCTATATCAACACAGGAGCACTGCTCAGCACTAATTAGTCAATGCGTTTTCACAACATGAAGCATTATGTATTTTTTATTACTAAGAAATAAGAGTGCTGCCTTCAGAAGCATGACTCCCTGAAATACCCTGTTTTCCTTGGAGGGTTCCCATTCAACTACTAACCAGATCTAATCGTGTTTAGCTAGAGATATCTGATGAATTAATTCATAGTTTTAGGTAGTTTGCATTTAGGGGGAACAAGACCTGACATAACAAGTACATCAGTTTGTTTCTCAGATGTCTGTCATATCCATGCAGAATTCAGATTTTTGTGGAAGGATTAACTCAATTCCTGTTCAGAGACTGAGGTGCACTAGTTTATCTGCACTACTTTAGTAAGGGGCACTGTTAGAAAATGGAGGGCAGACAAGGGAGACAGTAACAGATGCCAGGGCTATGTGTGCTCCTGTTTTCTTGAAAGGTATGCATTTAAGAAAGCAACTGCAACTCCTCCTCTGTGTGGCCCCAAATGGGGAGAAAAGTAAGAATTCTAGAGATTATGTGAATCTTAACCAGAATGTACATGAACTCTGCCAGAGGGAAAATTGGAGGGTGCATTAGTTAATGCCACTGCTTGCAGAGCTTGGCCACTCAGCAGCACAGCAGACTTTTTACTGGAGAACAGGAACAGAAGGTATCTCCTCTATCCTCCCCCATTCCCCTATCCAGTGAGGTAGGCCAAAGGCAAAACAATAAATGGGAAGGACCATTTCCTCTTTTCTCTTGGAGGTTTAATCAAATCAACAAGCTTGGATTGAACAAAATTTGCAGAAAGAGAGATTAGGCCTTCACTAAAAACATTCATTTATCATTCAGAAAAAGACAGTTACTCACCGTAGTAACTGTTGTTCTTCGAGATGTGTTGCTCCTATCCATTCCAGTCAGGTGTGCGCGCCGTGCGTGCACGGCATCTCGGAATTTTTTTACCCTAGCAACTCCGGCGGGCCGGCTGGCGCCCCCTGGAGTGGCGCCGCTATGGCGCCTGTTATATACCCCAGCCGGCCCGTCCGCTCCTCAGTTCCTTCTTGCCGGCTACTCCGACAGTGGGGAAGGAGGGCGGGTCTGGAATGGATAGGAGCAACACATCTCGAAGAACAACAGTTACTACGGTGAGTAACCGTCTTTTCTTCTTCGAGTGATTGCTCCTATGCATTCCAGTCAGGTGATTCCCAAGCCTTACCTAGGCGGTGGGGTCGGAGTGAGACGTGGCGGAGTGTAAAACCGCTGAGCCGAAGGCTGCGTCGTCTCGAGACTGCTGCACCAACGCGTAGTGGGAGGCGAAGGTGTGGACCGAAGACCAGGTGGCCGCTCGACAGATGTCCTGGATGGGGACATGGGCCAGGAAGGCGGCCGACGAGGCGTGCGCTCTCGTCGAGTGAGCGGTGAGGCAGCATGGTGGTACGCGAGCAAGCTCGTAGCAGGTCCGGATACACGCTGTGACCCAGGAGGAAATCCGTTGGGAGGATATCGGCTCGCCTTTCATGCGGTCAGCAACCGCTACGAACAGCTGGGGCGAACGCCGGAAGGGCTTAGTCCGCTCAATGTAGAAAGCGAGAGCCCTGCGGACATCGAGGGTATGTAGCTGTTGTTCCCGAGGCGAGGCGTGCGGCTTTGGAAAGAAAACCGGGAGGAAGATCTCCTGGTTGAGGTGGAAGGGCGAGACCACCTTGGGGAGGAAGGCCGAGTGTGGTCGAAGCTGCACCTTGTCTCCGTGGAAGACGGTGTGTGGTGGACCAACCGTTAGAGCACGGAGCTCAGAGACTCGTCTTGCAGATGTAACGGCGACGAGGAAGGCTGTCTTCCAGGAGAGGTAGAGCAGAGAGCACGTGGCCATAGGCTCGAAGGAGGGACCCATCAGCTTGGCCAGCATGAGATTCAAATCCCAGGTCGGGGCAGGACGCCGCACAGGCGGGTACAAGCGGTCCAGGCCTTTAAGGAAGCGGGAAACCATCTGGTTGGAGAAGATGGACCGACCTTCCGCAGATGGACGAAAGGTGGACACTGCTGCCAGGTGAACTCTTAAGGAGGAGACCGCGAGACCCTGCTCCTTAAGGTACCAGAGGTAGTCCAGGATAGTAGGGACCGGGACTACGAAGGGATTGAGGCCTCGATGGTCACACCAGAGTGCAAACCGCTTCCACTTCGCCAGATAGGTGGAGCGAGTGGAAGGCTTTCTGCTCTCTAGCAGGACTTGTTGTACTGCCGCCGAACAGTCCCTCTCTGCGTGGGTCAACCACTCAGGTACCAAGCTGTAAGATGGAGGGACTGCAGGCTCGGATGGCGGAGCCTGCCGAAGTCCTGGGTGATGAGGTCCGGCCACAACGGAAGGGGGATGGGATCCCGAACGGAGAGCTCGAGCAGCATGGAGTACCAATGCTGCCTCGGCCAGGCCGGAGCTACGAGAATGACGGTGGCTCTGTCCCTCCGAAGCTTCTGCAACACCCGGTGGACGAGCGGGAACGGAGGGAAGGCGTAGAGAAGGTGATCCTTCCAGGAATACAGGAAGGCGTCCGACAGGGAGCCCGGCGCGTGACCCCGGAACGAGCAGAACAGGTGGCACTTCCTGTTCTCCTTGGAGGCGAATAGGTCTATCCGGGGAAACCCCCACCTGCGGAAGATTGTGTGCACAACGTCGGGACGGAGAGACCACTCGTGGGAGAAGAACGACCTGCTGAGATGGTCGGCCAGCGTGTTCTGTACTCCCGGAAGAAAGGATGCTTCTAGGTGAATCGAGTGGGTCACGCAGAAGTCCCACAGGAGCATCGCCTCCTTGCAGAGGAGGGAGGAGCGGGCTCCGCCCTGTTTGTTCACGTAGAACATCACTGATGTATTGTCCGTGAACACTGTCACACAGCGGCCTTGCAGGTGGGTGCAGAAGGTGCGACAGGCCAGACGGATCGCTCGCAGCTCGCGTACATTGATGTGCAGAGCGAGCTCCTGGGGCGACCATAGACCCTGGGTGTGAAGGTCGCCCAGGTGAGCTCCCCAACCGAGCGCTGAGGCATCTGTGGTCAGAGTGGCGGACGGGCGAGGCGGATGGAACGGGACTCCTGCACAGACGACCTGCGGGTCTAGCCACCAGTTGAGGGAGTCGAGGGTCGGCCTGGAGACTGTGACCACCATATCGATGGGATCTCGATGCGGTCGGTACACCGACGCGAGCCAAGACTGGAACGGGCGTAGGTGGAGCCGCGCGTACGCGGTGACATACGTGCATGATGCCATGTGGCCTAGGAGGCGGAGGCAGGAGCGCACCGTCGTGGTCGGGAAGGAGACGAGGTCCCGGATGATGGAGACCATCGTCTGATGTCGAGATTGCGGTAGGCAGGCTCGGGCTAACAAGGAGTCGAGGACCACTCCAATGAACTCCACCCGCTGTGACGGAATCAAAGTGGACTTCTCGGCGTTGATGAGAAGACCGAGTCGGTGAAAGAGGGACAGGATTTGTGTCATCTGGTCCATTACCAGCTGTCGAGACTGTCCGCGAACCAGCCAGTCGTCGAGATACGGGTAGACGTGTATCTGACAACGGCGGAGGGCTGCGGCAACCACTGCCATGCATTTGGTAAACACCCTCGGTGCGGTAGCGAGCCCGAATGGTAACACGGCGAACTGGTAGTGGGCATTGTTGACCACAAAACGGAGGTAACGTCGATGAGGAGGATAGATTGCGACATGGAAGTAGGCGTCCTTCATGTCGAGGGCGGCAAACCAGTCTCCCGGATCCAGAGAGGGAATGATGGTCCCCAAGGTGACCATGCGAAACTTGGGCTTGAGCAGGTATTTGTTCAGCTCGCGAAGGTCCAGGATAGGACGTAGCCCTCCTTTCGCCTTGGGGATGAGAAAATAACGGGAATAGAATCCCCTGCCCCGCCTGTCTTGAGGCACTGCCTCTATGGCACCCACGCTCAACAGAGTCTGGACCTCCCGTAAGAGGAATTGCTCGTGAGAGGGGTCCCTGAAGAGGGACAGGGAGGGCGGGTGGGAAGGGGGGGGCGAAACAAACTGAAGGCGGTATCCCGACTGGACTGTTTGAAGCACCCAGTTGTCCGTTGTTAATTGGGACCACGCCGAAAACAAATGGGAAAGGCGGTTGTAAAATAAAGGGGCAGGATCCGGTAGGGAGAGTGATGGGCCGTCCTCGGGCGTCCCATCAAAAGGCCTGCTTGGAGCCTTGCGGGGCCTTGGAAGGGGCCTGGCCCTGGCTATGCCTGTTGCCGGACTGACGACGGCGATTTTGCCCCGGCCGCCTGCTGTTGTAGGGGCGGTACCGCTGTTGAGGGAAAGACCGGGAGGGCTGTTGCCGGAAGGACCTGCGCTGTGGAGCCGGCGTGTGCATCCCTAGGGTGCGGATGGCAACGCGACCGTCCTTCAGGGTCTGGATCTGGGAATCAGTCTTTTCGGAAAAGAGACCCTGAGTGTCAAAAGGCAGGTCCTGTAATGTATATTGCACCTCTGGCGGCAGGGTGGAGGACTGCAGCCAGGAGATGTGGCGCATCGTCACGCCGGAGGCCAAGGTCCGAGCCCCCGAGTCCGCGGCGTCGAGGGCGGCCGTGATGGAGGACCTGGATGATTTCTTGCCCTCGTCCAGCATCGCCAAGAACTCCGGGCGGGAGGCTGTCGGCAGGAGCTCCGTAAACTTCGCCAGGGACGTCATGATGTCAAAGACGTACCTGGCGAGGAGGACCATCTGGTTGGCGATGCGCATCTGTAGGCCGCCCGCCGAGTAGACCTTGCGGCCTAACAGGTCCATTCGCCGCGCGTCTTTCGACTTTGGCGCAGGGGCAGGTTGACCATGCCTCTCCCGGTCGTTGACCGACTGGACAACCAACGAGTCCGGGGTTGGGTGAGTATATAGATACTCATAGACCGTGGGGGGGACGGAATACTTGCGCTCAACCCCACGAGCCGTAGGAGGGATGGACGCAGGCGTCTGCCAAAGTGTGGTGGCGTTTTTCTGAATTGTTCGCACAAACGGCAATGCCACTCGCACGGGAGCCTCGGACCCGACGACGTTAGTTATAGGGTCCTCGTCCTCCTGGACCTCCGCCACCGGAAGAGCCATAGCCGTCGCTACGCGGCGAAGAAGGTCTTGATGGGCCTTCAGATCTATGGGTGGAGGCTCCTTGGCAGAAGCTCCGGCCACCGCCTCGTCCGGTGAGGACGACGAAGACAATCCCTGGACAGCGACCTCTGTCGAAGGATCTGCAGACTGCTCGCCGGCTGGGTCAGGCTGCATGGTCTCCTTGTGGTCCGGCTCGCGTGCAGGAGAAGGGGGCGGTCGGCTAACCGTCACCTCTGGTACCCTGCGCTCGGAAGCAGGAGCTCTCGGGGGCAATGGCACCCCGAGTCTCGTACTGGGCCCATGGCACCCAGAAGCCCCACTGCTGTGCCCCCTGAGGATGACCTTGTGGGGTAGGCGGAAGGTGGGCAGTGCCGTCCACTGCGGAGGTGACCGATGCAGAGCGGGACGGCCATGGCGGTGCCGAGGCGCTGATGGAGTGCGCCGCCGACCGAGGCAGACCGGGCCCGGACGGTGCCGAGGATCGGTGTAGGCTCTCACGGTGCCGGGACGGTGACCGAGACCAACGGGAGCCGCGGTGCCGGGAGCTCGACTGGTGCCGGGAGCTCGACCGGGAGCCGGACCTGCGGTGCCGGGAGTGGCTGCGCAGGGAACGGTGCCGGGAACGGTGCCGGGACGGAGACCCTCGTCGGTGCCGATGCGGCGGCGATCGGGACCTGGTACGACGTCGGGAGTGCGACCGGTACCGCGATGACGAGCGGTACCGGGACTGCGACCGACGTTGAGACGGCGACCGGTACCGCGATGGGGAGCGGTGCCGAGATCACGATCGACGGGACGGTGACCTGCGGTGGGACCGGGAACGTGACCGGGACCGGGAGCGCTGTCCGTGCCATCTGTCCGGAGAGGGCGGCCGAAGCATCCTGGCCGGTTTCCCTGCCGATACGACAGCCCGCGCCGGTGGTGCCGGGGGCCGGAGGCTCGGTGCCTCTATGAGCTGTATTAGCTCGCGTGCCGAGGAGAAAGTCTCCGGCGTTGATGGCAGCTGGGGCTCAACCACGGTCGGTGCCGGGGAGCGTGGCGATGCCGGACTCGACGGCCCTTGCGGCGCCCGAGTCAATGGCCCGGTGCACGGCTTGTGCACGGCCACCGCGGGGCCCGCAGGTGGCGCAATCGACTTTGCTGAGTCCTCAGCGCGGGCTTTAGCCAGTGCCTTCGCCAGCTTATGTTTTCTTGAAGGCGAGAGTGAGCGGTGCCGGCTCTTCGAAGCCGCTGGCTTAGGCTGTGGTGCCGCGGTGCCTGGGCGGCTTGGTGCCGCCGGTGCGCTCTGCACTGATGAAGCTCACGGTGCCGGCGCGGACGGTGCTGGGGGCTGGAGCGACGCCTCCATTAGGAGTTGTTTTAAGCGGATATCCCGCTCCTTGCGAGTTCGCGGTTTGAAGGCGGAACAGAAAGAACACTTATCTGTTCTATGTCCTTCGCCCAGGCAACGGAGGCAGGTGTCGTGCGGATCCCCCACTGGCATAGGCCGCTGGCACGACGCGCAGGGCTTAAAGCCCGGTGCCTTGGGCATGAGTCCGCACCGGGCGAGGAAAGGGAGGGGATACCCCCCTTAACCTTATCCTAAACCTAACTAATTACTATGAAAAACTATCTACACTAATCACTAAACGAACTATATACATGAAAGAGTAGCGAGAGCTAGGGTTGTGGAGGACAGAGAGCACTCCACAGTTCCAACTGGCCGTCACGGGCGGTAAGAAGGAACTGAGGAGCGGACGGGCCGGCTGGGGTATATAACAGGCGCCATAGCGGCGCCACTCCAGGGGGCGCCAGCCGGCCCGCCGGAGTTGCTAGGGTAAAAAAGTTCCGAGATGCCGTGCACGCGTGGCGCGCACACCTGACTGGAATGCATAGGAGCAATCACTCGAAGAAGAACATGTTCTTCATCCCTCCTGGAGTTGTGAGTAACCATCCACCTATTTTAATTCTGCCATCCTTGAAATTCTAAAACCAAGGAGGAGGGGATACGACTTCCATTCACAGGCCATCAATACCTCTCCCTAATCAGTGAAATGAGGTCCTCCCTCCCTGTCTTCAGGGAATAAGTATGCTGTGTCTGTAGTTTAGCTACTACAAGAACAATGACCAGCAATCTATTTGAGGTCCCTGCAGTGCAGAGCACTAGCTGATGGACTATCCTCTACCACGTATCCTGTCCCTGTTGGGCTGGAAGCTAGAAATCAAAAATGGTTATTGAGTGTGCAACTACTGGGGCAGTACAGGTCTCTTTCAAAAGACAAAAAAAAAATGGAGGGTTAGGGGACATCTGTTCCTGAAGTCACGCGTCTCTTCACAAAAGCAGCTGTGACTGTGGTTCTAGCTACAGCTAGCTGGGAACGGAAGACTAATGAAAAAAGTTCATACACAGCAACGGTACGTACTTGGGTTCTCGGCCAGCTAAGATCATTTGGAAGATGCCCACACAGGCACCCCTCTTGCCTTCCCAGTATTCAGGGTTAGGGTCCAGTCTCTCCAGAACATCAAAGGCTTTGGCTGAATAGTAAAACTGGCCCATCTGTGTAGGAAGAAAAAAAAACTTTACACATTTCAGGTCACAAGACTGCCTATACAGAATGAGATCCAAAGTTACGGGCTGGTTCTGATGCTATTTGTCTGGTGTTAACAAGAGGAACAAGTCATGAGAACAGCATGCATTTTCCTTTTCTTTCCAGGTAGTCCGTAACTAAAACAGGTACATTCCAATTCCACATAGGCTATGTACAGACTAGGAAAATAGTTTTATCTAACATGATTTTAAACAGTATAGACAGGCCAAGTTGTGACCTTTATTAACTGGTCATGATCAACTCTAGACTCCCCACTAGGTAAACCACATTCAACTATGAGCTAATAGAGCTAGTCAAAAATGTCATCTCCTTATTTTTGTATGTAAAGTTGTAGCCGTGTTGATTCCAGGATATTAGAGAGAGAAGGGGGATGAAGTAATATCTTTTATTGGACCAGCTTCTGTTGGTGAGAGAGAAACTTTAAGGCTTACACAGCGTAGTCGACCTGAAGAAGTGTTCTGTATAAATTCCAATGAAAGACAGCCCTAGTCTTTATGCATGACTTTCCCTGTATACCCTAGGTGCAAAGTCCTGTTTAAAAGCATGTTAGTTAAAACAAGTTTATCCACATTTTAAAACATGATGGATTTTCCTAGTCTAGATATGGCCATAAAGACAAAGCTCTGAAGGCTGCTGGGGTATTAGTTCAAAACTAATTTTTTACCCCTCGCTATAGAAGTAGAAGAAAAATCAAATGTAGTAGTGTTGCAATTCAGAGCTTTCCTGAACCTACGGGAAAATCATGTGTACACCCAACCTTAGTTATCCACTTGCAGGATAGGTCTAGGGGCACCTGGATTGGTACAGATGGGGAACTCTCAATTCTTCTCTTGGACCTTTTCTACGGTGGATTTTAAAAGGTGTAACGTGCTAACATGTTTTAAAAGTCTACTGTACATAAGGCAGTGTATATTTTAATATGTGCTAGTTGGTCAAGTTAAAGCCTAGGGCAGTTTAGCACACATTCAAGTATATGCTGCCTTGTCTACAATAGACTTCTAAAACATATTAGTTAGCCTGTGTTAGCGAACACATGCTAACAACCTACCTTTAAATCCTGGTCTGGACAAGGCCTTGATTGTAGTGGGGAGGACCTGTGGGAAATTAACCAGGGAACAAGGCCGGCTTTAGGCCTATTCCACCAATTCCCCCGAATCGGGCCCCACGCCTAAGAGGGCCCCGCGCCCAGTGAGAATCCCTTCCCTGGCTAAAGGCGCCTTTTTAATTTTTACTCACCTGGCGGCGCTCCGGGTCTTCAGCGGCACTTCGGCGGCAGGTCCTTCGCTTGCTCTGGGTCTTCGGCGGCACTTCAGCGGCGGGTCCTTCAGTGCCGCCGCAGACCCGGAGTACAAGCCCCACGTGTTTTTTTACATTTTTTTTTTAAAGTCATCCCTGCCGGGGCCCCGTCGAAACTGTTCAAATTGGGCCCTGCACTTCCTAAAGCCAGCCCTGCCAGGGAACATACCCTCTGAGGGAGTTGAGGCTATCTAATCACAGAAGCATTTAGCTTCATATTTGTTCTCATAGGAGGAGTGAAAAAAGGTTAAACATATGTGCACATCAGTCCTGGGAGAGAGAGAATTTCCAGCAATGCACTGCTACATTATCACAGGACAATTATCAATGTGCTTTTGAAATCTTTCATGGCCTGTGTCTCAATCTAAAGGAGTGGGCAAGAATCCCAGTGCTAGAGGCTGAAGATGTTGATCTCATCTATTAGTTTATTGTACCTACTCTTGAAGGTGGAAAAACAAACACCAGAGCATCTGTGCTAAGACTGACAAAGTAGGTAAGGTAAAACCTTTTACTGAACCAACTTCTGTAATTGTAATTGTTTTATGACACCCCGTATGTGGGTTTCCCCCCACCGGTATTGAAGCAGGTTCTCGTGGGGTATCTGAATGGCCTATTCCACAATGTGATCTATTTCTCTGGTGGACTGTCCTTGTTTAGTGAAGGCAGTTTTGAGTGTGCTTAAATGCCTGGCTGTTGCTAACAAATTTCTTGGTGTGTCTGGGGTGGTTGCAGGAGCTGAGAAGGTAAGTGTAGTGATCTGTGGATTTCTTGCACACAATCATTTGTGGGGTCTCATTGCTGAAGCTGACTGTGGTATTCAGGAAGTTAATGCTGGTGTGGGTGTTTTCTAGAGAATATGATGGATGGGCAGTTGTGGTTGAAGTTGTGGTGGAAATCTGAGGGAACTGAGGTCATCTGTCCAGAGGAGAAAAACATCATTGATGTACCTCATGTATATCATTGGTTTTGTGGTGCATTTTTCCAGAAATTTTCCTCGAGGTGGCCCACAAAGAGGTTGGCATACTGGGGGGCCATCTTAGTACACACGGCTGTTCCCAATATTTGGAGAAAGTGTTTGTTAAATGTGAAGTTACTGTGTGTGAGGATGAATTTGATGAGTTTGGCGATGTGTTTAGGTGGATTTTTGAGTGCTATATATTATCTTGTAAGTATTTGAGGCAGGCATCAATGCTGTCATGGTGAGGAATGCTGGTGTATAGGGAACATGACATCCATGGTGGCAAGGATGGTGTTCTGGGGGAGGATGTTGATGTTGGAGTTTCTGGAGGAAGTCAGTAACATCCTGGAGGAAGGTGGGCCTTTGTGTGCGGAGGGATAGCTCAGTGGTTTGAGCATTGGCCTGCTAAACCCAGGGTTGTGAGTTCAATTCTTGAGGGGGCCATTTAGGGAACTGGAGTAAAAATCTGTCTGGGGATTGGTCCTGCTTTGAGTAGGGGGTTGGACTAGATGACCTCTTGAGGTCCCTTCCAACCCGATGATTCTATGTGTGGTTTAAGGATGGTTTCTATGACACCTAATATTCCTTCAGTAAAAGTCCTGTGGCCAGATATGATGGATCTGCCTGGGTTCCTTTGTGTATCTGGGAAGCCTGTAGCAGGTCCCTGTGGTGGGTTTGTGGGGGGATCAGGTTGTAAGCTTCACAGTCTGGGCTGCTGTCCCAGAAAGAACTCCAACTTATAGCCCCTGGTTGTGTCTATATTAGAGTTTTCTCTTAAAATTTCCCATTGCTCCCACCATTGAAACTCTACTAGAGGTAGAAATTGTGTAGCCCAGTCACCAGTCTAACTAGAAGACATGCTGGTTTAAATGTTGACAGATCTCTACCAGCCTCTATACATTGTGGAGCTTCACTAAAGGTAGCGATGGTGAGGAATTTTAAGAAGAGGAGTCTGCTGTAGACACGGCATCTGAGTGTAGTGCCACAGATTTAACAAACTAGATACCAGGCCTCAAAGAGAAGACTCACCTTGTAGCAGTCATTTGCAATGAGTTGCAAGAGACTGAAGGACTCTCCTGAGGTTTCCATCTTCAGGTAGAGCTCCCAGGCCAGTCGAGGCTTCTTATTCATGATATCTACAATGAGAACAGAAAGTTGGAGAAGATGAAGAAATGCCATAGTGCACTGCCCAGTAACAACAGGACTTCACCAAAGTCCCTGCTCCCTACTGAAACACATAGGGTTTGAATGAAAGCTAACCATCCCCTCAGCCACATCAATGATGGTCGTAAAGTGCTACAGTTTGCAAACATAAGAAAGAAGAGTTATGAAATCTACACCCGTCAGATTTATATTTCACAGATACAGCACTTACTATGCTGGAACTCAATGGTCCATCTAGTCTGGCATCCAGCCTGGTGACACATCAAGTCAGTCCATTGCTCTAGCTAGTTTGGTATTCTGCCCCTGACTGCAGTCAATACCAAATGCTTAACAGGATGAGGGAAAGGGGGATGGAAATAAAACCCAAGAGAAATCTCATAACACATAGCTAGTTATACAATGCTATACATGAAAGAAACAATTCGTGTCCCACATTTTATGCTTTGAAGCAGAAGTTCATATTGCTCTCGTTATCTTAGTTTGTACACAGTAACTACAAAATTAAAGAAGTCCTAGCCACCTAAGTCTGCAGAGTTTTAGACTCAAAAGGTTATCTACAGCTCAACACATGCACCTCTGTAGTTTCAGATACCAGCAATAGCTCTAAGTTCCATTTCATGGCTTTGCTGCTGGTTTCCTCAGCTTCTGTGCAAGGGCAGGATAAACCAGCATTCTTTGAAGTGAGTGTATTCCCTTGGAACAGTGGATTTTAGAGATGACATACAGTACAAATAGGAAAAAGTCTAGAGTATGTTTTGTACATGTATTCAATAAGAATCTGTAAGATAAGCCCTTATCTACACTACAACACTTAACTGTGTTTTTTACACTTAATAGCATGGTTAACAGTTAAACCACAGCAGCTAACAGTGTTTCACCCTTGCCAGAGGCCTGGGCTGACACTGATCAACACTGTTATTTTGCTGTGTTGATAGGATGCTCTAATGGTGCCTGTCTGAGTCCTCTTCCAAGAGCTCCGTGCAGGACCATCCAGAACCAATTTCCTTGTATGCTGAAAGAGTCTTTGTGCACATCCTCAGGACACTCTATCCCTCTGTTTGGGCAGTGTAGGAGATCTACAGCTACCCAAGATTTTCCCAGACTACACACTTACAGATATGAGTAGGAAGCATCAATGATGCAGATGCACAAACTTGGTTGGAATATGATTATAGTAGGAGGGGTGGGTAAAGAGAGGAGGAGAGTAAGCTGTTGTCTGGACACAAGTCAACCATGTTTGTTGAACAGAGTCTGAAAAGAGTTTGTATCCAGATCGCAACACATGCACTAATACTTACAGCATTTAAACAACAATTAAGCAATTGAAATTCACTTAAATCCTTTTACCTCTTCAGTTTTGGGTAGAGGACATGCATGAGGTTGAACTAACTACCACTGCTGAAGTCCCACGATGTCAGAGATTATTATGGGGCATAGAGTGGGGAATGTTGAATAAACAGAGAATGTATTTCTTATAGGGTACTGGACTGTGACATTCTCCTACTCTCTAATCTATTCAAACAGTGAGACTTAATATTACCCACTCATGTTCACAGAAAATAAGTCAAACATGAAGGACTGATGTCCTGAATGCCTGCACCCACCTGATTTTAGATACTGAATCCCCATAGTACTCATTGGTCCAAAGAAAGATAAAAATATCCACAAGATCCTTGCCATTGTGCACCCTATGAGGAAATTCTTTCCAGATTCCGTAGATCTTGTGGTCATTTTAACAGTGCATATGTGAGCAAGAACTGCCACCAGCCATTAACCTGAAACATCTGTGGTATAACACAACTAGTCATAAGTGCCAGAATAGACTCTCTCATGAATCCCAGTAACAGAGTTTCATCCAGTACTTTTGGAGACAGAAAATTCCACAAACAGACCCTCTGAAGGTAAGGAAGTATTTAACCTAAAGTTTGGCTTGTTAATCCCAGGCATATCACAATGTTTTCTTATTGTGAAGGGAAAATATCCCCTTGGATCAGGTGTCTACCTCCTCTCAGAGTTCCACCAGATATTCATTCTGTGCACTGGTCATTAATATGGGGAAAATTCTTGTGCTCTTCAAGGTGAGGGAATGCTTGGCATTATGTGTACAGAAGTCAAGCGGAGTAACAATCATTTTTGACATTTATCCGGAATACCAATATAAATCCCTTCACACTGCACTAGAAACATACTCCAGAGTAGTTTATATGCACAACCAATCTCTCTCAATCTGATTCTAATTAAAACTATAATCTAGGGATAACTACATTAAAAATTACAAGAACTTCTCATATGTCCGAGCACAAACTGTTCACCAACTGGAGTCAGGAAGAAATCCACCCTTCCTTCACAGCCTACATGGTATAGTATTTTACAAGTAGGTGCATTATGGGGAAGTTACATCCTGTTATGAAATATCCTGAAATGGCCACTATTGGAGATAGTACATAAGAAAAGGTAATTATTGGACTCTCCTGGTGTGGCAGAAACTGAGACACCAGACGAGATTTTGGTTTTTTCAGCTTCAGTAGTAGCACCCTCAGCAGAGAGGACACAGGTCTTAGCCCCACATATGACGACCAGATGTCTGAACACTGAAAACCTCACAAACCATGATTCCTTATGGGAAAAAATGCCTTTATAATTTAGTAACAACTAGCAATCTGTGCATATAGAGAAACAGTGCGCCATGCTGGGAAGCGAAACAGTAATGGCTTTTCACCTCCTCTTTGAGATAAAGTCTAAATAATTGGTACAATAACTCGAGACCACACATATTACATAGAGCCCTGAATAAGTTGCATTTCCAGCATCTCTAGCCTCCTGCAAATATTTGAAGACAGAAATATCCAAGGGATAATCTGAAGGCCAAAAGTTAAAAAAAAAAAAAGAATTAGATAAGTTCATGGAGGATAGGTCCCATCAGTGGCTATTAGCCAAGATGGCTAAGCCTCTGACTGCCAGATTCTGGGACTGGAGGACCGGGAATGGATCACTCAATAATTGCCCCATTCTGTTCATTCCCGCTGAAGCATCTGGCATTGGCAGAAGACAGGATATTGGGCTAGATGGACCATTGATCTGACCCAGTATGGCCATTCTTATGTTCCTACAATATCTGCTCATACTCAAAAATGAATATGCTAGAATACTTTACAGCAAATCACCTGCGAATGGTGGAAAACAGGTAATTGCCTTATGTTAATCCCTGTAGCTAGTTACAGGTGATGCTTAGGAAATAAGTCTACTTCAAAGTCTCAATGATTGCTTTTTGTTCACCTAAGAACTCCGAGCTGTCAAAAGAAGACATGAAACTGTATAAAAACCCTTGGGTCCTGATCCTTTTTATCTCAGATCTGCTTGATGCTTTACGCAGGGGAAGTTTCAGTTGTAAACTGAGATCTCCAGTCCCACCTGGATCACCCTGAATATGAATGTTGGACTTACGGACTAATTCTGAAAGAACTCTTTGCAACTATAAAATTTACCATCTCTACTATAAAACTGATCTCAGAATTGTACTCAAGTCTGTATTATACTTATCTTTTAACTAATTCTCTCTTTTCTTTTTTAATAAATTTTAGTTTAGTTAATCAGAATTGGCTGTAAGTATTTATTTGGGTAAGATCTGAGATATTCCTTAACCTGAGAGGTAATGTGTCTGATCCTTTGGGATTGGTAGAACTTTCTTCTATGATGAATAAGATTTTCAGTAATTCTCATATCTGATTGGGTGTCTGGGTGGAAGCCCAAAGCTGGGTTGATTTAAGGGAACTGTGTTTTGGTTTCTTGGTAACCAGTATGGTATTACAGAAGTTGTTTTGTGTTGGCTTGGTATTGGAATATCCACCAGCTTTGGGGATTGTCTGCCCATTGTTTACAGTTTGCCCTAACTGAGTAACCTCAGTGTGGCTCCCCTGGGACCCTGGCCACAATGGGTAGATGTCAAAACATAAAATTCACAATAAACATATATTCTAGATTTATGGATTAATTAAGTAAGAAACTGTGAGGTCCCCAAGGAGAATCAGGAATGGTTGGTCAATGTGTGTGGTGTAGAAGTCTCCATTTACCTGTCTGGGAAGGGCATAGCATAGATAGTGACTGTACCTCCAGCACAGCATAATGAAGTTACTGTAGCTGCTCTGGTCATTGAGGTGGGAGAAGGGCAGTCTAATGAACATTCTTACTGTTGTGCTGAGGCTACAAGAAAGGAGTTGCCTCAGGAAAAGTCTCCAGATTTGAGCTGCACAAGCCTGTAGCAAAGGCCACCTCTATGGTACTCTGCTTTGAAAAAGTGGTACTGCCCATGTGCTCTCAAATTGACAAAATGTCACCTAAAGTAAGTGACATTGGCAACAATCATCACAGTAACAGCTACCATGTTCTTTATCTATCTAGATAGTCTATGGTCTTCTTCACCAAAGTAGTTGAGCATTGCACAATCACTAATGGATTTTATTTTCACAGCATCCCTTTGAGTTAGGGAACTACTGTCCACATTTTATAGATGGGGAACTGAGGCACAAGTGTAAGTGACTTATCCAAGATTACAGAGGAAGTCTGTAGAATTGAACCCAGGCCCTGACTGCTAGGTTGGTGCCCTATCCACTAGACTATCTTTCCCTTCCACTCACCTCTTCCTATTCCTCTAAGGTTTTATATTATGCATCACTTGTATATTAGCACCTTTCCATGAGAAGGATTTTGTAAAAACTGGAGCAAACCAATATTAATTTAATAGCAATTAATGTAATCTATTATAATTGGCAATCTCTGCTCAGACAACGTCCTGGACTTGGAAGAATGAGGTCCTACAGGTCAGGAAGGAGGTGCATTGGCAGAGCTGTGTTGGGCCAGAACTGAAATAGGAGTGGTTATGCAGCCAAAGATATACTGCTTGCACAATACTTGCTTGCACTACAGCTGGCTAGAGCCAGTGCTATTTGCACTTCACTTTCATAAGTACTAAATCCACCCACAACATTAGAAACTATTAGGGAAGATGGATTGGCAATACTAATGCAAAACAGGAGGATCCACACCCTGCAATCTTGCAAGTAAAGTGACTCACAGCAACGAGCCAGCCAGCTAAGGTAAACATAATCATTCTTTATCTTCTCACTCTGGATCAAGAGGAACACCTGCAGGAAAGAAGGAAAAAGAAAATTATGTGCATCTGCTGTCCCACATACACAGTAGACCATGTCCTTGTTCCAATATGTAGCCAAGGCCTAGGCCGGAGAATACTTAACAACAGCTTGATGGGAAGAGTTAGGGTGTGAAATTGTAATCCATAGGGGCATCTCTCTTGTCTGGTAAGTGGGGAATTCAAACAGTATAACATTTATCATGGTATTATCAGGAGCTCTAAAATGCCAAACTATGGTGTGGCCTCACTTGAACAGCTGCTAGCAGGTGTTGGTACATAGCAAGCCAGCCATAAAGGAAGACAGGAGCTGAGAGAAGAGACTAGTTTGCACAGGCAGCAACTGAGAACGCATTAATTTAGAATGTAGTGCAAAGAATGAAATCAGTGTCTTTCTAAAATACCAGAAGTCTCACTGTGATGATGATCCCTTCCCACCTCTCTGCCACATATTGTACGTAACAGAGCATTCCTGGACTAGCAGCAACAGTCCTTAACCATTAGTTTTATCAAGGCTCTGTGTCAAAATACTACCTTTTACAACATATAGTGGAGTTACAGTCATTCCACATCTAAGGAGGGCTGGGGGTGATTTTGTTGAGTTCCTGAGGTCTGGTCTATACTACGTTAGGTTGACCTAAGTTGACTTGTTTTGCATCTATCCACACCACGCCTGACGCAGGTACCCACCAATATCAATGCAATAACAACCCCCAACAACGCAAAGCTAAAGTCTACGTTCTTCCATCAACATAGTGCTAGTATAGACAGTGTATTACCTGCGTCAACTCTAGCAGTCTTTCAGGAAAAAACTGTCACCATATCGCTCCTGAGACTCAAATTTAAAACTCAAAAGAAAACGATTTCATTTTTTTTTTGGCCTATAAAAATCACACGATTTGCTTAAAATAAAATCACATGGGTTTGGGGGGCTTTTGGGTCTGTCCTCTGATTATTTTTTTTTAACCCTTGTGGGAAATCTCTCTTCTTTCTTCCCAGCAGCCAATTGCTTTTGTGCATTTCAGGGATAATTCAACATCAGATGCACACACACACACAAAAAAGCTATGTGTGGGGAGAAATGAACCTCCTTAAGTACTAATGGATGCTGCTGAATAGGATGGGGAGCACTTCCTCTTTCTTTCCTCCTCCCAGGGAAGAAAGTTTGTTTCTCACAAACCTCCAAGGGGGACACCTAAAGCTCTCATCTATCCGGTCTCTGTTGCTCAGTGATCCCTACTCCACCTGAACAAGCCCTAGGTATGCCTCAGGCACAGTACACAGAACACTGGTCAAGACAGCATTCCTTGATCAGTTAGAGATAGCTTGGAGTGCTGCACTCACAGCATGATCCCCACATAACCAATCATGTGAGGTTAGCAGGACTCCGACTCCCCTGAATAAGGTTCACTGAAAGCAAGATATATATCTCAATTCCTGCAGGAAGCAGCTGCTCCATTTCCACACAATATGCAGAATCAGAAAGGTGTGGGGGTGAAAGAGTGTGTTGGGGGGGGGAGGGTTATGTAGGAAATAATTCCATTGGCTTTTTTTTTTTTTTTTTTTAAAGAAAGCGTATACATACCTCCTCACCCTCGCTGGTATTGCCAGTGGCAGCTTTGGCTTGGGCGTAGTTAAAGTTAAAAGTGTCATCATTGTAGAAATAACTCTGGAAAATAAACCAGCCAGACAGAAAACCATGGTGTACAACATTAAAAATAAAGACCAAAAATCTGAGTCAGCCTATAGCAGACAATTGGGAAAAAAACCCAAATGATACACTGTAAACATTAGGCACTTACAAACAGTGCCTAAAGAATTATGGAGGGGCTTTCCATCCTGACTATGTGATTACAATCAAAACTGAAACATTCCTGGGTATTAATCATGGTTGGTTTGGAGAATGTTCCAAGCCAAAAATTACAGGGTGGCAGCTTTTGTTGGGTTTGGCTTTCATTCTGGGCATGCTAAGACCTGCTATGAGGCTGCGGCCACTTCCTCCATGACCCTTCATATATCCCCAACACTGTAAAATCTGGGCTGGTGAACAGGTAGCTCTGATTCTCCAGTGGTTTAAAAGAGTGAGCAGTGGGGCTCTCTTGCTTTGTGAGTCTAGCTAGGTGACATTCAGAATCATAATACTGTGCTGAGTATTCTCCCTCAACAATGGTTTTGTCAGGGTTAAAACAAGTCCGGGGGTTAGGGAAACTTGGTAAGCAAGAAGCTAGCTTCTCTGCATCACCACTTCCTTTTGTACAAATACAGCCAGCCTTCTCGCTCAAACTTCACTTCTAAATCCTTCAGCACTGGATGCCAGAGAATTTCAATGCTACCCTTCCTGTGACTTACATCTCAAAATTCTTTATGCTGTGGGAATCAGCACAAATAAGGCCAAGTCCATTCTACAACTTTCAAGAGAGTCTGTTATCAGTTATTGACATGGTCAGCTATAAACATGATTACAAAACTCTGACAGCAACTATGGTCAGCTAACAGCATTTCACCGCAGTTAGGGTGTATTTGCATTACAGAAGTGAACGTAAGTTGGGGGGAACAGACTTTGTGTAAGTACTAATGCTGCTGTGAATTCACAGTGGCCATGCCCATCTGGTTGCAGAACAGGCACATTTTCTACCCTGCACTAGACTTACTATTGTTATCTTTGGTCTTGTAGCACCAGACCTGAAGTCCCTTGATCTTTTCATACGACCGCTTGCTGTTCTGAGTAATGTACAACTCCGCTAGCTGTTCAGACACTCAGTTGTACACTAACGTGTTCTTTATGACCAGGACTCATCTTGGCCTGGATTATCTCATCTCCCCAGTTGGTCATCGGGGCCAGCATGTTGCCCTCAGACCAGCTGGCACACTCATAGCAAGGAGTCCTTTGAGACATGCAGTTTTAATTCAGTCACCGATAAAGGTGATTACTGAGGAAATATAATGCAAATGAGTTCCATAGTGTTCTCAGCTCTACTTGTAAACCTAAGTGGCTTCGATCAAAATTGGCCTCTGTGCTACAAAGCATAAACCATACTGGGCAGGCCACTTAAGACTTGATTGGTGGGAAGTAGTGGGAGAACTATTTGAACCATTAGGACTATAGGAATATAGGAGTTGCCAGCCTGGCTTAGACCAGTGGTCCATCTAGCCTGCATCCTCGTTTAGAGAGTGGCCAGTACCAGCTGCTTCAGAGGAAGGTGCAAAAAACCCTGCAGTAGGCAGTATGGGATAGCCTACTCCCAGGGAACAGTCCCTTCCAATCCCCACTCTTTAGAAGTCACCTTATGCTCTCAAGTATAAGGGTGTGTATCCCTTCAAAAATATTTTTAAAATACTTATTGTTATAACTCTGGATAGTCTAGTTGGGTATATAAAATGTCCAATCTTTTTTAATCCTGCTAAAATGTTGGCCTCAATATCATCTGGTGGCAATAAATTCCACAGGTTAACTGTGTGTCTTATCTGAAAAATATATTTCCTTCAAAATGATCATTTTGAATTTGCCACAATTCCACTGACTCTCCTTGTTCTTGTCCTCAGAGAGTGAATAGAAGTTCACGATCTACCTTCTTTGTATCATTATTTTATATACTTTTCTCCTGTCTCCTTTTATTCTTTTTTTCTCTAAAGCATACAGTTTCAAACTTTTTCAATCTCTCTTCATATGAGAATTTTTTCATGTCCCTAATCATTCTCATTATCTTTCTCTGAACCCTCTCTAATTCTGATGTCCCCCTGGAGTGACCAGAACCGAACAGTATTCCAATGAGGGCATACCACCAATGTGTATATTGGCACCATCTCTTCTGTATTAATCTGTTTCCCATTCCTTATGCATCCTAATTTTATTTGCTCTTGATGAGCACATTGGCAATGCACTAGAGGAGACTGACAGAGGTGGACCACATGATGGTTAATTTTGCTTGAAGCATGTCTAATCAAAACAGTGATCACTTGCATGCCATTGGAAACATGTACATGTGCAGACACGTGATGTGTTCCATGCATTCTTGGGGGACAATGAGAAGGTGGGAAGGGCAAGTGGTTATTAGCATACCACATTTTTCTGGAGTAGACCAAGTCTCAGAGTTCTAGGCTGGCAAATGGTTGGCTTCCTTTATCCAGTTCAGCACTCCTTTTTACAGAGTGAAGTGGACGCTTTAATTATATTCACATAACCAGTTTAACCTGCCCTCCTTCCTCCAGGCTCTCTGATATGACGTCCCAGAGTGCATTGTTCCACATGCTGCTGAAACTGCTTTGTTTGCATGCCCTCAGCCCAGTCTATTACCTGTGGAGGCACTACAAGGTAGTTGCCCAAAATGCACCGATAAACATAGTTAGATAGCATAGTAAGTGCAGATGTACAAACAAGGCTCTTTGAGCAAAAAATGTGCCCTGTTACATGTATCCAGTTAAACTGCTCTGGTCTCTACAAAATCATGGATAAAAGTTGTAGGGCTGAGAGGACCTAAAAAGATCATTGGCTGCTTTGTTTGGGAGCTTCAAAAAGACGGTTACTCACCTTTGTAACTGTTGTTCTTCGAGATGTGTTGCTCATATCCATTCCAATTAGGTGTGTGTGCGCCGCATGCACGTTCGTCGGAAGATTTTTACCCTAGCAACACTCGGTGGGTCGGCTGGGCGCCTCCTGGAGTGGCGCCGCTATAGTGCCGGATATATACCCCTGCCGACCCATCCGCCCCTCAGTTCCTTCTTGCCGACTACTCCGACAGTGGAGAAGGAGGGCGGGTTTGGAATGGATATGAGCAACACATCTCGAAGAACAACAGTTACAAAGGTATCGCTCACGTGGAAGGTTTCCTACTTCCCAATAGCACTTGTTGTACCGCATCCGAACAACGCAACTCCGATTGGCTCAACCAGAGAGCAGCCACGCTGTCAGATGGAGAGACTGCAGGTCCGGGTGGTGAAGCCTGCCGAAGTCCTGGGATATGAGGTCCGGGTAGAGTGGCAAGGGGATCGGATCTTTTCTTCTTTGAGTGCTTGCTCATATAGATTCCAATTAGGTGATTCCCAAGCCTTACCTAGGCGGTGGGGTCGGAGCGAGATGTTGCGGAATGTAGGACCGCTGAGCCAAAGGCGGCATTGTCTCTAGACTGTTGGACCAATGCGTAATGTGATGCAAAGGTGTGGATGGAAGACCAAGTAGCCTCACGACAAATTTCCTGGATGGGAACATGGGCCAGGAAGGTGGCAGAGGAGGCTTAAGCCCGAGTAGAATGGGTGGTGAGATGTCCAGCCGGAACATGTGCCAAGTCATAGCATGCCCGGATACAGGATGTCACCCAAGAAGAAATTCGTTGGGAGGAGACCGGCATGCCCTTCATTCGGTCTGCGACCGCTACAAAGAGCTGAGGTGAACGCCGGAAGGGTCTGGTTCTCTCAATATAAAAGGTGAGAGCCCTACAGACATCCAAAGTATGCAGTTGTTGTTCCCGACGTGATGAGTGCGGTTTCGGGAAAAAAACTGGGAGGAAGTCGTCTTGATTGACGTGGAAGGCAGAAACCACTTTAGGGAGGAAAGCTGGGTGTGGTTGGAGCTGTACCTTGTCCCTATGAAAGACAGTATAAGGGGGATCCGCAGTCAAAGCGTGAAGTTCCGAGACTCGTCTAGCTGATGTGATAGCGACGAGAAAGGCTGTCTTCCAGGAGAGGTACAGCAACGAGCAAGTAGCTAAAGGCTCAAAGGGGGAACCCATGAGCTTAGCCAACGCCAGGTTTAGGTCCCAGGTAGGGGTTGGGCATCTGACTTGAGGGTACAGTCATTCCAAACCTCTAAGGAACCTGGAAACTATATGGTGAGAGAAAACAGTACTGCTAGCCTCGCCCGGATGGAAAGCGGAAATGGCTGCATGATGCACCCTTATAGACGAGATAGCCAGGTCTTGCTCCTTGAGGGACCATAAGTAGTCCAAGATAGTGGGGACAGACACATGACCTGGGAGGAATCCCCACTGGGTGCACCAATAGGAGAAGCGCTTCCACTTGGCGAGATATGTCGCTCGCGTGGAAGGTTTCCTACTTCCCAATAGCACTTGTTGTACCACATCCGAACAACGCAACTCCGATTGGCTCAACCAGAGAGCAGCCATGCTGTCAGATGGAGGGACTGCAGGTCCGGGTGGTGAAGCCTGCTGAAGTCCTGGGATATGAGCTCCGGGTAGAGTGGCAAGGGGATCGGATCCGCCACTGAGAGGTCGAGCAACAGGGTGTATCAATGTTGCCACGGCCACACTGGAGCAATCAGGATTAGGTGGGTTCTGTCCCTGCGGAGCTTGAGAAGGACTCTGTGGACGAGTGGAAACGGAGGGAAGGCATAAAATAGGTGCCCGTTCCACGGAATTAGGAATGCATCTGAGAGGGAGCCCGGAGAGCGACCCCGCAGGGAGCAGAACACCTGGCATTTCCTGTTCTCTCGGGAGGCGAAGAGGTCTATGTGGGGAAACCCCCACTTCCGGAAGACAGAATGGAGAACGTCCGGACGGACGTTCGTGAGAGAGGAAGGACCACTCGTGAGAGAGGAAGGATCTGCTCAGTTGGTCTGCCAGAGTGTTCCGGACTCCTGGGAGAAAGGATGCTACCAGGTCTATTGAGTGGGCTATGCAAAAGTCCCATAGTCGAATCGCCTCCTAACAAAGAGGGGGAAGATCGTGTCCCTCCCTGCTTGTTTATATAATACAAGGCTGTTGTGTTGTCTGTGAAGACTGAGACACAACGACCCTGCAGCTGGCTCTGGAATGCCTGACACGCCAGGCGGACTGCTCTGAGTTCTCGGACATTTATGTGTAACGCCAACTCTCGAGATGACCAGAGGCCTTGAGTGCGAAGGTGCCCCAGATGAGCACCCCATCCGAAGGATGACGCGTCCATTGTCAGGGACGCGGAGGGCTGTGGTGGATGGAACGGCAGGCCTGTACACACACGGGACTGCGTCCGCCACCAGTCGAGGGAGGCTAGGACGTTCGGTGGGATGGTGAGTATCATGTCCATGGCGCCCCTGCCCGGGCGGTAGGTCGAGGCAAGCCAAGTTTGAAGGGGATGCCTGCGCAGTCTGGCGTGCCTTGTCACGAATGTGCACGCTGCCAAATGGCCGAGGAGGCGGAGGCAAGTGCGGGCCGAGGTTGTCGGGAAGTTTTGAAGCATTTGTATGAGTGATACGATTGCCTGAAAACGAGGCAAAGGCAAACTGGCTGTTGCAAGAGTGGAGTTTAGCGTGGCCCCGATTAACTCTATTCTTTGCGTAGGCACTAGAGTGGATTTCTCCAGATTGATCATCAGGCCTAGACGCATGAATAGGTCCTTGATGGTTTGCACGTGTCTGGTGACTTGTGCTTCGGAGGTCCCTCGAATAAGCCAGTCGTCGAGGTATGGAAAAACATGTATTCAACAACGACGGAGGGAGGCTGCGACTACAGTCATGCACTTCATGAAAACCCGCGGGGCCGTGGAGAGGCCAAAGGGGAGGACTGTGAACTGAAAGTGCTGGCGGTTTACCAGAAGCCGTAAATATCGTCTGTGTGGAGGGTAAACTGCAATGTGGAAATACGCGTCCTTCATATCGAGAGCAGCATACCAATCTCCGGGATCCTGAGAAGGGATGATAGTCCCCAGGGATACCATGCGGAACTTGAACTTTTTCATGAACTTGTTCAGTCCTCGCAGGTCCAGGATAGGCCGAAGGCCACCTTTCGCCTTGGGGATTAGGAAATATCGGGAATAAAACCCCTTGCCCCTTGATTGCTCCGGTACCTCCTCTATAGCTCCGATTGTCCGGAGCCTGAGTACCTCTTGTAAGAGGAGTTGCTCGTGAGAGAGGTCCCTGAAGAGGGACGAGGAGGGGGGGGTGGGAGGGAGGGGCTGAAATAAACTGCAGGTGGTATCCAGACTCCACCGTGCGAAGGACCCAACGATCCGAGGTTAGTTGGGACCACGCAGGGAGGAAGGAGGAAAGGCGGTTGTAGAACTGAAAGGGATCCGGGGAGGCCATTGGTACTCTGCTCTCGGGCGCACTCTCAAAAGTTTGATTTGGGTCCCGAAGATGGCTTGGTGGAACCCGTATTGTTACCCCCTTGAGGTCCAGACTGGCGTCTGCGGTTAGGACGACCTCGACGTCTGGCAAAGTCCTGCCTTGGCCTAGGTGGAGGGTAAGGGCGCTGAGCTTGTGGGCGGAAGGACCGTCGTTGAGTCTGAGGCGTATGCATTCCGAGTGAACGCATGATCACACGATTGTCTTTCAGACTCTGAAGCCTGGGGTCTGTCTTTTGTGAAAAGAGGCCCTGGCCATCAAATGGTAGGTCTTGGATCGTGTATTGAAGTTCAGGTGGCAGGCCTGACACCTGAAGCCACAAAATACGTCGCATGGCGATGCCAGAGGCAACCGTCTGAGCTGCCGAATCTGCGGCATCTAGTGAGGCCTGGAGCGAGGTCCGCGCTACCTTCTTGCCTTCCTCCAACAATGCTGAAAATTCTTGCCTGGAGTCCTGTGGAAGTAGTTCTGAAAACTTCCCTACTGACTCCCAGGTATTGTAATTGTACCTGCTCAGCAGGGCCTGCTGGTTCGCTACCCTGAGTTGGAGGCCTCCCGCAGAATAGATCTTTCGCCCCAATAGGTCCATTCGTCTGGCCTCCTTTGATTTAGGGGCATGGGCCTGTTGGCCGTGGCGTTCCCGTTCATTAACGGACTGTACCACTAGCGAAGATGGTGGGGGGTGTACATACAAGTACTCGTACCCCTTGAAGGGTACCATGTACTTGCGTTCGACCCCTCTAGCTGTGGGTGGGATGGATGCCGGAGATTGCCAGATAGTATCTGCTCTAGCCTGGATCGAACGGATGAAGGGTAGGGCCACTCAGATGGGTGTCTCCGCCGATAATATATCTATTACCGGGTCCTCCACCTCTGGGACCTCCTCTACGGGCAAGTTGATATTCTGTGCGACCCGCTGGAGGAGGTCCTGATGTGACCTGAGGTCAATGGGAGGTGGTCCCGACGATGATGTCCCCGCTACTGCCTCGTCCGGGGAAGAGGAAGAAGAAAGTCCCGGGACGAGTGGGTCCTGAAGAGGCTCCTGGTCCTGGGGGACATCGGGAGCTGGGGAAGCCTGGATGTCTGGTGCGGGGGCTGTAGCTTCCTCCGTACCAGCTGGTGGAGGCCTGCTGACCGTTGCTTCTGACACGCGGTGTTCTGAAGCAACAGAACACGATGTTACAGCAGGTTCACCTTGGGCCTGGTGATATGCCCAAGGCGTCCAAAAGGGCCACTGTTGTGGTCCATGGTCCAGGCCGTGGGCTCTTTGGGTGTAGTGTGATTATCAGAATCCCCATAGGAGGCACTGTCCGCATGGGAGGAGACCGATGCATGCCGAGATGGCCATGGAGGAGCTGAGCCCGTTTGGGGAGGGCCTCTGTATCCTGATGATCCGTGTACCCCATGCGGCACCGGGGAACGGTACCGGGCGTCGTACTGGTACCGGGAAGGAGATCGGGACCTGCTACCAGCACGGTGCTGGGAGGTCGACCGAAGTCTCGAATCTCTACGCCTCGACCGGCTGCGAGAGGTGCGGTGCCGGGACCGGTGCCGGGACCTGGATCGGTGCTGAGAGTACCGGGTCGGCGAAAGGGATCTTGACCGGTGCCGCGAGTACGACCGGTGCCTAGATGGATAGCAGTACCGGGACTGCGAGCGGTGCCGGGACCGGGATCGATGACAGGACCGCGAACGTCTGCGGGATCTGGATCTTGAGCGACGACGTTCGGTGGCGCCCGGCGAGGGAGGTCTCAGCAGGGCAGGCTTCCCTAATGATTGAGCAGCCCGCACCAGCGGTGCCGGGGGCTGAGGCGGCCCGGGGTCCATTAAGGCAATCAACTCCCTTGCCATAGAGAATGTCTCCGGCGTGGAGGGCACGATAAGCTCAACCACGGTGCGTGCCGGGGAGCTGATGGGCACCGGACTCAATGGCTCTTGCGAGACCGGAATCAACGGTGCAGCAGGTGTTGGTGCCGCGGCAGTTGACGGTGCCGGGCGGTCCGACTTCGACGCGCGCTCCGACTGCGTCGCAGGTGCGGGGGCCGCAGGAGCCTTGCGCTTCTTGCCACGTGGGGAGAGTGAACGGTGCTGGGCAGGAGTTTGGGCCGGTGACGGCTGATGTCGAGGAGCCTTCACGGTGCCAGTGCGCTCCGGTGCGGAGGAGGCACTCGGCCCCGGTGCCGTGACTGGTGCCGAAGATGGAGGAGTGAGAGCTGCCTCCATCAGGAGCTGCTTGAGGCGAATGTCCCGCTCCTTTTTCGTCCGGGGTTTGAACGCCTTGCAAATGCGGCACTTGTCCGCGAGGTGGGATTCGCCCAAGCACCTGAGACAGGAGTTGTGCGAATCTCTTGTGGGCATCGGCCTATGACAGGTCGAGCATGGTTTAAAACCCGGTGAACCGGGCATGGGCCCCGGTATCGGGTGAGGGGAAGGGGCTAAGCCCCGATCCCTCTCAACTATCTACACTAACTACTACTAAAACTAATAAAACTTAACTAGAAATATAAAATATTGAACTATATACACAATAACTATGAAAAAACGAGCGAATAGCTAGGGAGGTGGAGGTCAGTTAAGCCGCGCTCCACTGTTCCAACGACCGACACGGGCGGTAAGAAGGAACTGAGGGGCGGATGGGTCGACAGGGGTATATATCCGGCGCTATAGCGGCGCCACTCTAGGGGGCGCCCAGCCGAGCCACCGAGTGTTGCTAGGGTAAAAATCTTCCGAAGAACGTGCACGCGGCGCGCGCACACCTAATTGGAATCGATATGAGCAAGCACTCAAAGAAGTACTATTCCCTTACCCACCCTTGTTAATGTTTAGCCTTGCCTAGGAACACATCTTTCATCTCTAGGTATGGACATATTAGATTCTTTTGTGAGCTCTTTATGCTTGAAAGCACTGGCAATGCATGGTATACAAGGGGTTAACCTAATCACCCTCGATTTGGAATGTATGGAGGGGCCTGGTGCCAACTGGCACCAGGCCTTAGTCAGCAGGGAATGTTCAAGCACTCATAGGCTGAGTTATCCTAGACTTCTGGAACTGGCTTTGTACAGCACCTATTTCTCTGGCACTCCTTAGCTGCCCTTTAATCCAACAATCATTGTTTTTCAGCTTCATGATCTGGTGTCTTTATTTTAGTTATCTCATCTGCATGTTTCATTTCTAATCTGCTTTTCTTCTCATCTACTTCCCATTTCCAAAGTTACTTCAAACTCTGCTATATTATACTGAGATAATATAAATAATATCAAATCAGCTACAGGAACTGTTTGTACATATTCCAAGTGAATGATCAAAGGAACAGGGGAGGGGGTGTGCGCGTGCCTGTGTACACTAGTATCCTCTAGTGGGTGGCCCAGGAAAGAACTGCTCATGTGCAAATCAGAATCTCTTCACCAACTGAGCTCAGGAAGCTGCTCCTTCAGGCATGCAAATGACAGACAAGTGTACATATGTGTGCGCGCGCAATACTGCACTGTGCTGGATAGGATAGATTATTCACCCTTGATCCCTGATTTGCTCTTGGAAGGTTTACGTTTTAAAATCAAATTATAGCCTATACATTAGGGAAAGTTAAAATGTGTAAAGATGTTGATGATAAAAAATAATTAAAGTTGTAATGCAAGTAGGGAAAACAAATGTAAAAATACGTGTTATAGGCTCTGCAAAAGTAGGCGAGCTAGAGAGTTAACCTTAGGTCAAGCACTTTAGGCTATAAGATTTAGTAATATGCATCTTGTGATAAACAAATAAACCACAAAAGAGGAGTTTAAGCTTGAAATAACAGATTTTTAGGGGATTTTTGGTATATGTAACCATCAAGTTAACCACATTAATGTGCTGGAAACATTGGGAAATGTATTGACACAAATAGCTTATGTCAGCAATCAGAACCCCAATTATGGTTTCCCCGAAAACCACACCTGGACAGGAGATGATAGGTCAGTGGTCCCCAACGTGGTGCCCGCGGGCACCATAGCGCCCACCGGGGCATTTATGTGCGCCCGCCTAGTGCCCAGCAGGAGAGAGAAGCCGCGGCCCCGTGCCTGCTGGGGACAGAGAACTCCAGGGCTGCAGGCTGTGGGCGCTGCTGTTCTCGGTCCCTGGCAGGTGCGGGGCCATGGCTTAAGCCAGAGAGAAGCCACGGCCCCGCGCCTGCCGGGGACAGAGAACTCCAGGGCTGCAGGCTGTGGGCGCTGCTGTTCTCGGTCCCTGGCGGGTGCGGGGCCATGGCTTAAGCCAGAGAGAAGCCACGGCCCCGCGCCTGCCGGGGACAGAGATCTCTGGGGCTGCAGGCGCCGGTGTTCTCTGTGCTCGAGGCTTCTCTCCGGCCTCTCTCTTCTCTCTGGATTCATATATTACGTAATATTAAATATGATGTTTTTCATATTATTTAATGTACAAATACAAAATAAGCCTTGAAAAACTGTTGGTGCCCGCCACACTCTTCTGAAAACATGAATGTGCTACTGGCCACAGAAAGGTTGGGGACCACTGTGATAGGCAATCTAAATATGGTTACCGGATGCATGGGGGATGTAAGGAAAAAGGGTATAAAAAGGTTGTCAGACCAACCCCAGTGGGCACATCAGCATGACAGGATGCGGAAGTTTAGATTGTCACACCTCACTTCTGATATTCTCCACTTACTTTTCCTTCCATCCTCTGATACTTCTGATTGTCTCCATATGGGTGTGAGAATGCATAATGCAGGGAATTGTTCTGCTATATTTATTTTGCTTTTCTATTATTGCTATTATACTAGTATGTATTTAAGTACTAAATAAAGTCCTCGTGTCTGTGTGTGATTCACCAATCTCATCTCCTTTAAAAAATTTGTGTAGCTGCTTGAGCAAAATAACCTATTAGTGACTTGTGCAATTTGCATGCTAAATTAATCAAAGGCTACAAGGTCAGGCTTTTCATTAGTTCCCTCTGTTGGTTGAGTTTGGAAGGCAGGCAGCTCCTATCACTCCGCAAATAGAGAACGTTGGTTTGCAGCTGAAGATAAACCTCTTGATGTTATGTATATCAATATTTTATACAAGAATGTGCCATTGTTTTCATTTCTCCAACAAAAAAAAAAGATAGAAAAGATAGAAAAAATGATCAGACACCCAATGGAAATTTCCCACCCCAGATAAGTAAGATTTCTTCTCTCAATGAGAATTATGCACACACAGGCCTTTGAGAAAAAGCTCTTAGCAGAAAAAGCTGGTAAACACAGCAGTAGTTAAGGTGCTCTACTGACCTTGACTGAGTTGAGGTAAATCAGGACATCATCAAATTGTCTGAGCAGAAAGAAGCAGGAGGCCATGCACTGTCTCCCTGGGATTGTATCTAAGGCATGAGAGGAAAAGGCAGATATTTAAAATTGGGGGGTGGGGGGTGGAAAATTAACTCGGATATCTGCCTCCCAAATTGCCAACAAAGTCCTAGAAAATAGTATAACCTGCCTCTTTGAGACAAGGGACTACACTACAGATGGAGAATAGCTATTAGTTCATCTGGTCATCCTTCCCTATCCTGCTCCGAGATAATGCAAGATTGTTTCCCAAAATAACTTTTCTAAATCTAAAAAGTTCACATATATTAAGTCCTTTATATTGGACTCCATACCAGGCCTTGCCATGTCCCACTGGAAAACTGTTAATCTCCCTTCACAATGGTATACGAACAACACGGTACTCTTATACGGCACTTTTCATCAGTAGATCTCAAAGCACTTTACAAAGGAAGATCAGTATCATTATTCCCATTTTACAGATGGGGAATAATTAGAGGTGAGGTGATTTGCTCAAGGTCACTCAGACAGCCAGTGGCAGAGCCTCAAATAGAACCCACATCTCTCGAGTTCCAGTTCAGTACTCTATCCACCAGGCAACACTACTGAGTATATGAGTATATAGCTTCCATTTCTTGTCCTGCAGGGTCAAGAGATAACAGGATTGGAAGTTGTGACAGATGTGAGACCCTGGAAATGTGAAAACCTCAAAATCTCATGTATTGAGATGAGCCAAAGGTTATGGACCCAGGAGATATTCATTGACTATTGTATCAATAAGCATTATGTGTATCTCTGTGTTCCTGGTTCGCTGGGAGGGGTTCCTATGTAATCTGGAATCACTTAGAGGAGGGATGTTAATAATTAATGCAAGTTCCCAATGCTGGTTATGCAGATATCCAGACAGGTGAAGCTACATCCCCCAGGAGAAGTAGCATTGACTTAATTTAGCATCCGACGAAGTGGGCATTCACCCACGAAAGCTCATGCTGCAAAACGTCTGTTAGTCTATAAGGTGCCACAGGATTCTTTGCTGCTTAATTTACCTGATTCAGGAGGTCTGAAAGACAAAGGCTCCAAACTGTACAGAGTCAGCTTGAATTTATTCAGGACAGACCCATTCTGCAACAAAGAACTGACACCTTTGTATATGGACCTATCAGGATTTCATGTGGATAGCTGGTAAGTTTAGCATGTATGTAGGCTGTTTATTGTTTTATGATATGTTTTCTCTGTAATGCTTTTGTCATAAATAATTGTACTATGCTTTGTGAAAGCTGACTGGTCACTGATTAACTGTTATTGTCCCTGAGAAACAGCAGAACTGCAGGTGCTGAAATAAAGTCAGATGGGCTGGGATAATCATCACAGTGAATTGTAAGGGGACTGCAGCTCTAAAATTCGGATCTGGAGAGAGAGAAACACTGGTTCCTGCCCCGAAAAAGGGTACAGCTAGAGGCTTGAGACCTAAGGGTATGCCTTGAGGAAGTCATGAAGGTGGCAGATGTATAGTTAACCCCAATATTATGACAGTTTTCAAACACAGAAATCCATCCCTAGCTGAAGGTTTTATCTGGGCCTTGGGCAGGAGTTATGGAATGGAAAATGCCCCATTTGAGAGGAAAAAGTTTTGTTTTTGCTTTTTTAATGAAGCAGCACTTTGAAGTTGTTCAGGGGCCCTGAAAAATTAATCCATATCCCAGGGGGATTTATTCTAGTGGACAGAGGATTAGGAGGCAATCAAAAGTGTTATCACACGGCTCTGCAATTTAACACCTTAATATCACCTCTAAGTGTGATGTCTTTGTATAAAACACTCACACACTTTGGTTGAATGTAAAACCAAACCCAACGAAACAACAACTTGAGTATTTAAACAGAGTCCACTAATGGGGAATGTAAGAAATCAACTGAAAATGGGTATGTTTTTGCTCCACTTCTCTATCCACTGCCAGACTCCAATCTTATTGTCCTTCCTTGTAGGATTGCTCTAGTGTGGTTTTTCTACACCAGTGGTGCCCAAACTTTTCCTGTAACACCTCCTCTTACCAGTAATGGAATCTGTCTGCGCTATCCCCTCCCCCACCCCCCAATTATTGCACAGCCATGGCTTCCGCAGCAGAGGAACTTGGGCTGAAGGTGGAGCTTGGCACAGAACTGGGGATGGGGGAGGTGCTAGGGCTAGAAGTGGAGCTAGCCTGGTGGCAGAGAGGGAAAGAGGGCAGAACTGGGCAGGAAGTGGAGTTGCAGCTGGGCTGGGAGCAGAGGAGGGGCCGGAGCTGGAGCTGGGCTGGCAGGTGGAGTGGAGCTGTGGTTGGGGCTGGAGCTAGGCTGGGGACAGAGCAGGGGGCGGAGTGCAGCTCCCACTGGAGGCAGAGCTAATCTGGGGGTGGAGTGGAGTTGTGGGGCTGAGGTCAGAGCTGGGTGGTGCTCCCTCCCCACCACTTGTGGGGGCTGGCCAGCCCCTCCCCCTGCATGTTCCTCTGCGTCCCCCTGGGGGAGGGCACACCCTACAGTTTGGGGACCACTGCTCTACACTCTGGCTTCCCCAGTCACTTCACTATGTATTATATTCTAGTACCTACTTGGGAACAGAAATTGGCTTGTGTGTTTAATTTTCCCTTTGCTTAAATATATGTCCATCACTAAATGCATCTCCATGTGTCAGGGCAATAAGTTAAATAAACCTCAGTGTTCTTCCACACCCCTCAAGGCAATGGAAGGCATAAAGAAACCCCAAAAGAGACCGCCCCACACACCTACCAAGATATTTAAGTTCATAAATCCATAGCAATTTATATTATACAAGATCCAAACAAAATATAAAGAAATATTTAAGGAGAGTAAAAATTAAGAATATATTTTCTTTATAAATTAATCAAGTTAATGGAACATTAATTTATAAAAACAGAATGTTCAAAGGTCAAGAAATTCTTGAGATTTATTCTCCCCCCCTACATTCCCACTCATCTTCCACTTTCTAGCTGGAGATCACCTTATCCCAGCACATTCCTCTCTGCATAGTTATTTTTAAAAAAATGCATTTAATTAAAGTAATATCCATACATCTCATACAACTCAGGCTAACACTACACATTTCCAAGACACAGTCAACTGGGGCATTAATCTTAGAATTCTAGTTTTTCCTCTTCGTAACACCCATATTTCCATATTTGTAAAATACAGCCTCCCACTGAACTTTCAGAATATAGCCACAGACACCCCTTTTCCCCTTCCTGCAAACTATCCCTTAGAAAATTCTATATACTGGTTTATGAACTCCGAACATACAACACACAATGGCTGGAGACTGGAACTATTTTCCCATTAATGGCCAGAGACCATAACATCCTGAATGTTATTTCCATATGTATGTGCCAGAGATACCATCATGTCCCCATCCATCATTATGTGATGGGCTGAATACTCCACTAGACTTAGTTCACTTTCCCCATAAAGATTACAGACCTCACTAACTCATATTATTTCAGACAATTATACTTCACCCATTACTATAGGATCTGAGTGCCTTACAAATTCTAAAGAAGAATCTGTTTCTCTCCCTCACACAGTTTTTATTATTGTGAAAAGCTAAGCGGAAGTAGTCAGTTTTGCATTCCACACTGATGGTGGCAAGGTTTGCAGTCATTCTGATCTCCTGCAGCACGTTCCACAGTCCTGGCCAGCTGCCAAGAAAGTTTTGTCATTCCTGTTTATTATCCTCATTGTTCTTTGGTGGCAGTTGAAGTAGTAAAAAGAGTCCAAAATGGAACTGAGATTTTCACCATTATTAAGAGGCACAAATTCCTTAACAAGTAAGAAGGCTTCAGGTTATGATCCGATCACATCTAAGAAAAGTAATTGGTCCTTATCAGTACTTGGGGAAACACCAAGAGGAAAACCTACAGGAAGCAGTGTCTATAATTCAGTATAGCATACTCTTTTCTTGGAGTCAGTAATAAACTAAAGCCCCAGCACTGTTTTGAGAATATTGTTTTGAGGATATTGTGCTGCTACATAACCGCTATCTTGGGAAAAGACAAGCTGGGTCCCTGACTAACTGTGGTCATACAAAAATTCAATGGCACACTTTGAAAGTCTGTTGCTTCAGTGTTCTGCCCAAATTCCCTGTTAGAGGATAATTCTATGTAGGCAAAATGCAATTATCTATGATTTCACTTTAACAGAATATTATTCTTCACTCCCTGTTCTTAGGTATAAGTAGCATTACTGTGCTTTGTTAAATATCTGACCAGTATTGTGCTGGTACAGTACCAGTGTTGGATGAAATATTTCCTGAATAATAATCATTCATAGAATGCTTTGAGATGATGCCTTTATAAAATATGGTATTAAAAAGATAATAAAAAGAACACAAAATAGTCATGGATTGGTGCCACTATCACCAAACCTGGTTTACCATGGATACTACTTGTTATGGCAAGAAGTGAATGGGTGACTTTGCCTTAGCTCTGTTCCATTTTGACTAATGAAATGGAAGTAAAATAGGAAAGCTGGGATTTTATAGACCTAATCCATCCCATGTGATTCACGCAGAAAGAGGAAAAAACCTCATTTTGAGAAGCTCCATACTTTGTGTAACTTAAAGTGACTCAAAAGGAAGGTAATATGAAGACCACAAAAGAGTTTTCACTGCCAGTGATTTGATGTTTTCCCTTTACCAAATGCAAGATTTGGTCTTTAAACGATTGAAGATGAAGAGGGGGTGCTTAGTCTCCATTATTTTGGCGTAGTGTGCAATCCTTGTGTTCTAGGAGGTAGAGCTACCAGCAATAGGTGTGCCAGCAGCAGCCACTTGCGTGGGCTACAGAGTCCACTCATGTTGAGAATTAAGTTTGTCTAATGAGAACTGGATACTTACTAAGAGATATGCTCAGCTACAGAAATGATATACCATTTATTAGGTGAAAGTGTTAAAAATGTGACAATTTACTGCGTCTCCCCCCTTCAGTTCTTCTTTTACTCTCTCCAAGGAATCTGATCCTTATTTCTTTTTCCACCATGAGGCTAAAGAAAGGTGAGCTATTGGGAAAGATCACTCAGAGCACTGGCATTAACTGCCAGGAGTATAGGGCAGTGGTTCTCAAACTTGTTCCGCTGCTTGTGCAGGGAAAGCCCCTGGCGGGCCGGGCCAGTTTGTTTACCTGCCACGTCTGCAGGTTTGGCCGATCGCGGCTCCCAGTGGCCATGGTTCGCCGCTCCAGGCCAATGGGAGCTGCTGGAAGTGGCACAGGCCGAGGGACATACTGGCCGTCACTTCCAGCAGCTCCCATTGGCCTGGAGCAGTGAACCGCGCCGCCTGGGAGCCGCAATTGGCCGAACCTGCGGACGCAGCAGGTAAACAAACCGGCCCGGCCCACCAGAGGCTTTCCCTGCACAAGCGGCGGAACAAGTTTGGGAACCACTGGTATAGGGGACTGTAGTGGGGCGGCTCCCCCACTCCAGCGGCAAAAGGGTTAAAATCAGCCCTGGGAGAAGGTTGTGGCTGAAAGCTGCTAAACTGGGCTGATTGGGGAAGCTGATTGGCTAAGCTGGGCCATGCCCCAAATCAGGCCACAGCTGGTCTGTATAAAAAGGCTGTGAGCCAGAGGCCCAGAAGTCTCTGTCCAGGCTGGGAGAGAGCAGAGCCTGGCTGCCTGCAGAAAGGGTACCGGGAGTGAAGCAGAGCTGGGGAAAGGCCTGAGATGCTCCAGGCTGGCAACTCCCCAGGCTGCAGGGCCTGGTCCAAGGCCCATAGAGGTACTGGGAGGCAGAGGAAGGCAGCAGGTCCAAACCCCCTTGCCTATGATGAGTGGCTTTTACACTGCAGTCTGCCCCAGGGAGTGGGGGCTTGGTGATGACTGGCAGTAGCCCAGACTGAAGCAAGATGGGGATTAGAGGGTTGGGGGTTTCCCAGAGAGGGGAGACCCACAGAGATTGGTAGGGTATTGCCAGGGGGAAGCCCCAGGATAAAGAGGCACTGGGGTCTGGGAGGGACACGGGGCCAGCTACAAGTGGGACACCAGCCCTGCAGAGGGCACTCCAAGGCTGGAAAAGAGCTAATTCCCTGAGACTACCAGCAAGAGGCGCTGCAGGGGTGACTCCCGCACCTTTACAGTGACAGTAAAAAAAACAAACAAAAAAGCAACCTCTAGTGCAGGGGTGGTAAACCTGAGCCTGAGAAGGAGCCAGAATTTAACAATGTACATTGCCAAAGAGCCACAGTAATACGTCAGCAGCCCCCTCTCCCCCCAAACACACATACCAGCTCCCTCACCCTGCTCCCAGTGCCTCCCATCCACTGGCAGCCCCACCCATTAGCGCCTCCCCCTCCCTCCCCATCAGCTGTTTCGTGGTGTGCAGGAGGCTCCGGAGGGACGGTGGGGGGAGAAGCAAAGGCATTGCAGGCTCAGGGAAGTGGGCGGGAAGGGGTGGAGTCCCTGGGGCCAGGGCCTGTCGCAGAGCCAGGGGTTAAGCAGTGAGCACTCCCGGAACATTGGAAACTTGGCACCTGTAGTTCCATCCCTGGAATCGGTGCCTATACAAGGAGCTGCACATTAATTCTGAAGAGCCGCATGTGGCTCCAGAGCCACAGGTTGGCCACCCCTGCTCTAATGCCCTCATTTGCAATGTCAATTCCAGTTTATGAGCCGTTGGTGATCAATAGTTTTAGCCATCTTTTTTTCTTAGCTGAAATGCAGTGTAAGCTGTTGATTTTGGGCAGGTTTTATTGTGGAAGAAAGGTAGATAATGGTTGCTACATAATGGATGCTTCTTGAGTTTTTCTGAAACCACACAATAATTAAAAGTCTAAACTTACACAGCTCCTGAATGGAAGGACTCATACCCTAACTCTGCTCATTGTGTGTTTTTTAATTTTCTAAGTCAGTAATCTAACCAGAAACAACAGAGATCTAACCGCTGACCTCTGTAAGACTTTGCTGAATGTGTGACATAGTTCTCATAAACTACCCTGTTCTCAACAGTTTTTTTAAACATTTTCCATCTCCATGTCTGGTCCTGGGATCTCTGTAGAGAGTGAGAGATGTAGAAAGACCAGAATCACAACAAAGAAAGTGCTCTGCTTTTTCTGTTTGTCCATTGATCTTTGAAAATTCCCAGTAAGTTAACAGGCTTGTGAAGGTGCTATCAATCACTTCTCTGGCCCCCTTCCAAACCACCCCCCAAAACACTAAAGCAGGATTTTCTTCACTTTACGAAACATACAAAACTAGAAAGGAATGATGGTTTGTAACAGTCAGATATGCTGATGCAGGGCACAATCTAGTGGTACTAGCTCTTTAATCCTGAGAGACCACCAAGGACTGGCAATAGAAGGAAGTGCTAGATTTTGACTTTTAGGCCAACTATGTTAGCAAAGGCTCTCATACAAAGGCAGCAAAACTATAATCCCCATCCTAAATCTAGGGAAGCAAATGCAAAGTCTAAGGGCAGCAGAATGACCTTAAGCAGGCAGCAGAATGGCTGGTGTGTTATAATATATATAAGTACAGTACATTTTGGAACACTGCACTGAGAGTTCTTATTGTTCCTCTTTATTAAATGCTATTAGCATGTGCTGCCCTGAACATATAAAACATTGTAAGCTCCTTAAGGCAGAGACAATCTAATTTAGACAAAAATATGCTACTTGTAGATAATACAGTAAAAGCTGTTTTATCTGGCACGTTGGGGGAATGGGGGTTGCCGCTAAGTAAAAAATGCTGGTTAACTAAGAGGGAGGAGTTTGGGTACTGGAGGGGCTGTGTGGCTGGGGTGCGGGGTGCCAGATCTGGGGGATGCTCACCTTGGGCGACTCCCCACAAGCGGTGACCTGTCCCAGCTGCTCCTAGGCAGAGGCACGGAAGGCGGCTCTACCCTCCTCCGAGTGCTAGCTCCCCAGCTCCCATTGGCTGGGAACCATGGCCATTGGGAGCTGCGGGGGTGGCACCTGCGGGTGGAGGCAGCGCGTAGAGCTGCCTGCCATGCCTCTGCCTAGGAGCAGCTGGGACAGGTCATCACTTGCGGGGAGCCGCCCAAGGTGAGCGCGCTCCGGATCTGGCACCCTGCACTTTCTTCCATGTCCCAACTTGCTGCCCCGAGCCCTCTCCCGCACTGAAACTCCCTCCCAGAACCCACGCTCCACATTCCCTCTGGCACCCCAACCCCCTGCCAGCCCCATGGCAACTGGACTATAAACAGGAATTTTAATGAAGATCAGAAATGCCAGTTTAGAGAGCTTTCCGGTTGGTGAAGTGCCGGATAAAATAGCTTTTACTGTACTGTGTATTTGGTATATCACTGGGCCCATCTCCAGCCCAAATGCTGCTGTTAATGTGACTGTTTATGATAGAAGTACACCTCTACCTCGATATAACGCTGTCCTCGGGAGCCAAAAAATCTTACCGCATTATAGGTGAAACCGTGTTATATCAAACCTGCTTTGATCCACCAGAGTGTGCAGCCCCCCACCCCCGGAGCACTGCTTTACCGCGTTATATCGGGTCGCGTTATATCAGGGTAGAGATGTACCATTTTACATTGATAGAGATGCTGTTTTATTACAAACCGATTGCTCTAACTGGAACAATGTAGGTGTCTATAACATGCTCAAAATTGTGTGCACATGTGTCAGAGCATATCCTCAGTTTCAAATGACAGCAGATGTACTGTGTGGAAACATTATGCTGGTAACAGCATAACTACAGCAACACAGTGCCTGGCACTAGACATGCTGAGAGTCAGCAATTGCATAGGCACTATTATAAGACAGTATATACCAGCAGTTCTCAACCAGGGGTCCAAGGCCCCCTGGGGGCCACAAGCAGGTATCAGGGGTCCGCCAAGCAGGGCCAGCATTAAACTCACTGGGGCCCAGGGCAGAAAGCCAAAGCCCCACTGGCCTGGCCCTGGCAACCGGGCCTCAAGGTGAAACCAGAGCAGGTTAGCTTCGCAGGGCCCCCTGTGGCTTGGAGCCCTGGGCAGTTGCCCTGCTGGCTACCGCCTAACGCCAGCCTGGCTTGTACATGCAGAAAAACAGCTGTGGCACATGTGGGCTGTGGAGTTTTTATAGCATGTTTAGGTGGGCTGCAAAAAGAAAAAGGTTGAGAACCCCTGGTATATACTGTAGTAACAGTAGAAGAGTGTTTACAAAATGGAGAAAGAAAATTTCAAACGTACCACATTCACTGGCTGATCCTCCCACAAGCTGGAAGAACTGTTGAGCAATTTTCAGATGATCCCTCTTGGAGAGAAACAAATGACATGAGATCCAGAGCATGGAGTGGTGCCATGGGACAGAATGAATGCATGCTCCAAGAGGGGTGAGTAGAGTGAAGTAGAGCAAAATAAATACACATATTGTGGGGTGAGGGGAAAGATGAGGACGGAGGTACAATAAGGAAAGAAGGAATCTTATTGCTTGGACCCATATATACAGAATCATTGCAAAAGGAAGCAAGGCTTTTGTAAGCAGGATAGAGAGGCTCAGTTCAGTCTGGATGAGTCTCAGGGCTAGTAACAGAAACTCACAATTCACTCACTCTGGACTGTGAATTATGGAGAGAGAAGAAATGAAGGGACTCAGAAAGCATGGGATTTGAGTGTGAAAGTACCACCTCTTTCCCATTAGCTGCATTCCAGATACCACATTTCTTTCTCCCCTAGTACTAATGTAAATGCTGGAGCAACAGAGGGGTTTTTACTCACTGAGCCCATTTCCTGTCCAAGGGCTGCATTCACCACTCCTTTGAGTATGTACTCCTGCAACAAACAAGAGGATCAGAGAAGACAAGTTAAAGAATTCAAAAGACATACAAAACAGCTGCAGGCAACTTAGAAATTTTGTTCCTGCCCATGCCAACTCTATTCAAACTTCATTTTATTAGTAGTCAGATACGACTGTACTCCAGCAGCGTGTAATAAATAACAAACAAAAAAAAAATCCTGCATGTGAGCCAGTTGTTTAAGTGAAATGAGCTAGGGTTCTGAATCAAAGTCCTGTGTAGAGACAGCAACATTAAAAAAACACCATCAAAATTGCCAAGAATTGTCCTGCTGTTATCAGTCACAAAAGAGGGGCCCAAGTAGACTGAACTCCCCTTTCAGGCTTATAAGTGGTCATGCCAGGGAGGAGGATATGTGTCTCTGCCCCAGGGTATGGACGTTTGCATTGCCTATGCCAGTATTAGACCTACCCTGTGAATAAAGAGAACTTGAGTCTCTAGGGCTGACAAACTGACTGATATCTTTAAACCAGCATGAAAAAGTAAATCCGGTGCTGGTACAAGGTATTAGATTGATAGTGCTGGAGGCTGAAGTCCTCTGCCCATAAGTCAGGTACAGCAAAGGCAGAAGCATTGCAAGTTTTCCCACATATGTATATATAGTTCCTCCACCCCTCCCTGGAGAGAGGCAACTCTGAAGCCTCTGCAGTTCTGGAACCCCTCTGCTGACATGCCAAAGAGAGGGACAATTAATGCCAATTGTGATTACAGTTTTTGATGGAACTTGTCCAGTAGCACAACAATGGCATGTTACCAATAATAAATAAGAGGAGCTGGACTGAGAAACTCACTGCATTTTACACAGGTCACTGGCCCATTCACCCAGAATGCAACTTATCTGTCTGCATTCAGCCAGAACAACTGATTTTCTGCATATCCAGTAGATTAAAAGCCAGGGCTGGCATTAGGAGTAGCAAGCAGGACAACTGCCTGTGGCCCCGGACCACAGAGGGCCTCACAAAGCTAAGGCTTTGGCTTCAGAGATGTGCAGCTTGGGCTTCGGCTTTTTGATCTGAGTCCCAGTGAGTCTAATGTCGGCCCTGCTCTCTGGTTTATTTTGGCAGACCATCTGAAACCTGCTTATAGCCCCCCAGGAGGCCCCAGACGTCTGGTTGAGAACCACTCAGATTGGCTTTTAGCCAAGATGGCCAGAGACACAACCCCATGCATAGGCGCCAATTTTCCCCAGTGCCGGTGGGAGCTCATGCCCCGCCCGCCTCCGGCCCTGCCCCGACTCCACCATTTCCCCATCCCAATTCCAACTCCTTCCCAAAAGTCCCCGCCCCAACTCCACCCCCTCCCTGCCCCTATTGGACCCCTTCCCTAAATCCCCGCCCCAGCCCCGCCTCTTCCCTGAGCGCACTGCGTTCCCTCTCCTCCCCACTCTCTCCCAGCCGCGCAAAACAGCTGTTTCGCGGTTCAAGCGCTGGGAGCTAAGGGGAAAAATCTAACATGCTGCGCACTCAGGGGAGGAGGTGGAGCAGAGGTAGAGGTGAGCTGGGCAAATGGCTGCTGGTGGGTGCTGAGCACCCACCAATTTTTCCCCGTGGGTGTTCCAGCCCTAGAGCACCCACAGTCGGCGCCTATGACCCTATGCTCTGAGTGTCTTAAGCCTCTTACTGCAAGAAGCTGGGACTGGAGAACAGGGGATGGATCACTCAGTTGCCCAATTCTGTTCATTCTATCTGAAGCATCTGGCACCGGTCACTCTTGGAAGATAGGACACTGGGCTAGATGAACCACTGGTATGATCCAATCTGGCCCTTCTTATGCATATTAACATACTGTATATTATCAACCTCGTGGCAAGTACCAGCATGTATGTGAGGAATATATTTATAAATCAGACACACATAGAAGTCCTGCATGTGGAGATGGATCTATCATTCTTAACCCAAGGAGCTCCAGTCACCTTTTCAAAAAAGCCTACCAGAGAAATGTTTCCTCTTTTCCCTGAAATATAAATTTCCTGACAAACACTGAGGAGCAGGACTTGATAACATTCAATCTAGAACTAGTGACCGATTTACAGTTGTAGAAGGTCTCTGCAGGGCTAAATAAAGGAATTTATACCATTGCTATAGAAAGATTTCCGTTTTGCCAGTGGGAACCAGCATTTGATTCGAGCCATGGAAGATCCTAAAATGTCAGATGTTAGAAATTACATTATTTTTGAAAAAGCTCTTTTAGGTAATATTAAATCTTTCTAACATTTATTCATTATAATGTCTCTCTCTTAAAAAGCCTGCACAGTAGGACTCATAACTACAGCAGCCTGGCTTTACAGGCAGAGAGAGATAATAAAACAGTACCAATAAACATTTTAAAACTTTGTAAAACATTTTTTCTGTAACATATATGGCATATGCACAATTCACAATGGCTGTGGTGTGGCATAAAAGATTTATTGGTACTCATCTGGGATGATCTGCATAATTTGCCTGTAGTTTTGCCACTCTCAACTCATGTTTACAGCAACAGGAGGCCACTTAGGGATCTGGGGCAAAAATTGGTCCTGCTAGTGAAGGCAGGGGGCTGGACTCGATGACCTTTCAAGGTCCCTTCCAGTTCTAGGAGATTGGTATATCTCCAATTATTACCTTTATTACCTTTTTAACATTTACAGCACACCTCCATTACCAGTAAATAGATACAGAATACATGAACACAAACAGCTAGCACATGAAGGAGTGGAGAGGACAAAAGGTTTTATCAGCATGAGTTTGGGATGACTGGCATAATTTGAGTGGCAAAGCCATCAGTAGCTGCTCCAACGCTGTTAAAACTAGGACTCGTAATTCACTGCTGGTGCTACTCCACCATCAGCAATGGTGGAAGTTCTAGGGTACACAGGTCTCAGGAGTTTTGGTCACTGTATCATGTAATCTTCCAGAGTATGCCTTCCTCAGTGTCTATTTTAGACATTTTCTCTTGTTCAGATCCACTGTATTTATACAGTGCATGTGTCTCTATATATGTGGGCTTTGAGAAAGAAAATGCAGGGAGGAGCAAGAGACCGAAGCTGGCCCAGCAGCTGCAGAAAGCAGTTCAAATAGATAGTGTTGAACTGGGATGAGTGGTTGAAATGAGGCCCAGCTGAGACCACCTCTTCCCCCTAGCACCTCCCAGACCCAGACCTATGCAGAGGACAACCCTATCCCCTCACAAGGACCCATAAAGTCTTCCCTCTCCTCCCCAGCCATGTGATCTTTGAGAAAAAACTGCAGGGAAGAGTCAGCAAGAGACATAAGTCAGCCCAGGAGCGGCAGAGAGCAGTTCAAGCAGGAGCCAAGGACACGGCAGTTTTCACTCCGAACATTCCTTCTCCTCTGCTGATTGGCTGTTCCTCCAACACCTCCCACCGTCACTCTTCCTGTCTAGTTAATACGCTTAACATAATGCAACTGAAAGGATTTAAATAACAAAATTGCAAAACTAACACTATGTTTGCCACCGCCGCATTGTTCACTCTGTTTCTGCATTCTATCCCTTTCCCATACCCTGCGTCTGTCTTCTCTATTTAGTCTGTAAGCTCTTCAGGTTAGGGATTGTCTCTTATTCTACATTTGTACAGTGCATTTACATTTGCACAATCAGGCCCTGTTTTCTACTGGCCCCTACACATGACCATAATAAACATGATAAATAAAATACTACATGCATGTATATATTTCACACATACAAAGCTTTAGCACTGGTGAAAGGTGGTGGAAGGATGAGTGCAGGGTGTTAAAAGGGATGAATCCTCAGGGTACTGGCTTGGACATGGCAGATTCTACCCCAACTTACAAACTCTTTCTTTAAGTAACCATGCCATAAGTCTCCAATTACCTGTGGAGTTGTAGGTTCCAGGTCCTTAATCAGGTTATAAGCCTCCTGCACATCATCTGAAATACCAGAAGTTACATGCATGACAAACCACAGTGAACTGTATTCAGACAGACCACTCATCCTCCACAACATTCCTTTACCCAGTCACAGATAGATAAAGCATTTGAAGGGGAGGAGTAAGGGGACTATAAATCTGTGTAAATGTATACCTTGCTGGTGGTGGTTTGCTTGAGCCTGTATAACAAACATGGTTTGAGTAATAGCTTCTTTATTACTACATTTTCCCTAGTACAGCGATCACTTGGCCCCTTGTTCATAGTCCAGTGGATGACTTCTCAATAGTACAAGGTCAAGATAATAAATCCTTCATACTCCTGTCTCCCCCAACATGTTTATTCCTCCCTCAGGGCAAGACTGGGTCAGCTGCTTCTGAATACAGACTTTGCAGTTTCATTATTAATATCTCAACATTTGGCAAATTAGTGTATCTGACCCTAATTCTCCCAGTAAAAAGCACGGTTAGTGCAAAAGTTAATTAAAGAATTTTGCTCACACAAAAAAGTTATATACTTAAAAAAAGTACATTCTAAAAAAAAGGATCCAGTCTTAGAACATCTTAACTCCATCCCCTTCACTTGTATATATTAGTGTGGGGCTCTTCTGTCACACAATTACCCAGAAAAGTTAATTCACACTAATAAACAGGAAATCCATTGCAAATTACCAGGTGTTGATAATTGAGCAAATTTTTTTTTAAACCAAGGTACTATAGAATAGCATATTTTGTTCATGTATTTTGACAAGTACAGTTTAACTTTAATGATACTTCATTGTACAATACTTACACACCATTTAAATCTTCAAAACACTACAAAATAAATCAAACCTCACATACTCATGAGGTACTTAGGTATATATGAGGCCAATAATTTTTTAAAATACTTTGCTCTTAAATACCAAGTATTATTGGTTTACTAGTACATGCATTTTAGTACAATTTGTAAAAGTAATCAAGTCTTAATATGAGATCTTAATGCAGATCTCTGGTATTAAATCTTTGATGAGAAATCAGGTGAAATTGCCATTTTTGTGAGAATTAAAGGGCTTGTGGATTAGCAAAATGATATTAATGAGGTTCTGTACAGAATGTACCATAAGTGAGCTATATCCATTTATGGCAATAGGAAAAGAGAGCACATCTATGTACTAAAATTTGTGACAGCTCAAGTAATGAAGCTGAGTTCCAACTGGATGCGCACATACAGAGACAGTCTAGGATGCAAGTGAGTAGCAAGCAGAAAACTCATTTGAGACAAGTCCTCTGACAAAGGGATTACATTTCAATAACCTTATTGGCATGGAATAAATATATTGCTAAAAATCAGCATATCAAGCTTCAGAATCAATATAATTAAGCTACAGAAGGCCCACAGAGCTTTTTCTTTTACTACTTTTATAGTCACTCAAATGCCTTGATGCACTTATTGGTATGTAAAGTTTAGGGTGTGGTTTATTTCTGCTCCTTAGGTAAGAAGTCTAAAGTTTTTCTGATTATTTGAGTTTTGTGGGGTTATCAGTTTTATTTCTTTCATCTAAAAAGAACCAACTTGACCAAGGCTATGGCACCTGTAGCACTTCAGTGTAGATGCTTACTACAGCAAGAGGATGGGTTCTCCATCTCTGTAGTTAATTCACCTCCCCAAGAGGTTGTAGCTAGGTTCATGGAAGAATTCTTCCATCCACTTAGCACTGCCTACACTAGAGTTAGGTTGGCTTAACTACATTGCTATGGGGGGTAGATTTTTTACACCCCTGAGAGACAGCTATGCGGATGTAACTTTTCATTGTAGACCAGCCCCAACCCTAGACATTTAGGTGACAAAGTGGTAAAGGTTACTAGCTGAAGCAGTCAACATTACTGCAACCAGGGCTGGCTCCAGGCACCAGCGCAGCAAGCAGGTGCTTGGGGCGGCACGTCTGGTTCTTCGGGAGCAATTTGGCGGTGGGTCCCTTGGTCCCTTTTGGAGGGAAGGACCTGCCACCGAAGTGCCGCCAATCACGGCTTCCCCCCTCTCCTCCTTGGGTGGCAAAAAGCCTGGAGCCAACCCTGACTGCAATCTCCTTTGACAATAAAACAGAATGTGTGGGACTAAACCATAAAGACAAAGAAGATAACATCTACTGCTTTTAAGGACACTGCTCTAAATAACTAGTCATGCAGAGGTGATGAAATACCATGAAGAAGGAAGTCAATGAGTGGAAAAGTGATCAACATATCCCATTACACAGGTTCCTGCAGTTAACACCAAATCATCAATCAATCCACTTCTCAATGGAGAAATACAGTGGTGATGAGCATGAGGGGATAGGGAGGCATTGTAACCAATAAACAATACAAAAGGAACCCAAAGCAAAGACAGAAATGACTTGGAAACACAAGAAACTCTTGCTGCCCGGGGAATCTACCTACATTTTTCAACAGTTGGCAGCCTTTTTTCTGGTCTTTTTTTTTTTTTTTTTTAAAAGCCTGTCTGTGCCACATTTACAGAAATAATTTTAATTGCCTGGGTGGCAATCCTGTGCCCATTTTTACCATTTTAGCAAGCTTAAGGGAAAGTGTTTCGCTAGTGTAAAAAAAAGTCTCTGATCTTCTGCTGAAGTGGATTTGTTCAACCCTTTGCTAACGGTCTTCCTTCAGAAGTCAAGAAAGTATGTAAGACATTAGCTTATTTACCACGGATGAAATAGTGCAAAGAATGCTGTGGCCCATTTAAAGAAGGCTAGTTGTGAGATAATGAACAGATATCACAGAAAAAGAACAGTTTTTAATCTCTGCATCTGAGAGAGAGACAGAGGGAGATTTCATTACCTTGACGGAGATAGTAAATCACCAGGTTCAATCTGGCTTCAGGAATAACATCAACCAGGGGTGGCAGAACCTGCAGAGCCCCTTCCCCACCTCGGAATACAACCTGCAGAAAACAAAGCACCCATCTTGTTAGTCCTATAGAGTGTTCCAGTCTGTGGTCTCACAATCCTTGAAATTTCCACAGTAATGACATGTTATAGTCAATGGATTCAGCATTAGCTGGACCCCTAGTTTATTAATAATTATAAACATCTCATATTTTATAGTGTCTTTATCCTGAGAAAATCTCTAAGCACTTCATAAAAATACTTAACCTGCTGAATCATTGGTAAAAGGATCAAAACATAATTCCACCACTGAAATCAGAAAACAGCTTTAACTCTTGAATGCATAATATGTTAGAAAAAAGTTATGGATAAGCTTGTTGTGACTTGGTTTGTGGTTCTGCCAATGTGCCATTTGAATAGGGTTGCCAATTTTAGTTGGACGTATTCCTGGAGGTTTCATTACATGACATAATCTTTAATTAAAGATTAATCTTTCATTCCTGGAGACTCCACGACAATCCTGGAGGGCTGGCAACCTACATTTGGATAAGTTTGTCAATCACAATGCAGCTTACTGAACAAAAAGAAGAGGGCCCTGAGTCTAGCAAGGGGTGTGCTTTGATGGCTCCTACAATGGGAGAGGACAGGCCATGAGAAATTTCCAGCTTCAACAGGACTTTCAGGGTACCACAGTTAGTAGATCTGCAATTTCATATTTGAGTTTCTTCAGAACTCCTGGGTGAATACCATCTGGTCCTGATGACTTGTTATTGTTTAATTTATCAGTTTGTTCCAAAACCTCCTCTACTGATACCTCAGTCTGGGACAGCTCCTCATATCTGTCAAATGGTATGGAAATCTCCCTTACATTCTCTGCAGTGAAGACTGATACAAATAATTCATTTAGCAGCTCTTCGACGGCTTTGTCTTCCTTGAGTGCTCCATTAGCAACTCGATCATGCAGTGGCCCCTCTGATGGTCTGGCAGGATTACTGCTTCTGATGTACTTAAAAAATTTATTTTGCTGTTAGGGATAGTATCGCTAGAGATGTTGGACTGCAGGGTTTGGTGGACTGCAGCATACCCACAAAAGGTGGATAGGGCCGGAAGGAAGGCCAACTGGAAAATAGCAACATTGCTGGGGTCCAGAGATGCTTCAGTTATCAGACATGGCCACATAGCCCAGAGTGCAGCTGAGCTTTATTGAGGATGGAGTGCACCACTCTTATACAGGTGCCAATTTGTTTCTGGATGATCTTGGTATTAGGTTGGCCAAACTTCTAGGTAGTGGGATTGAGGCAGCCAAGCTAAGGCGGTCACCTCCTTGTGTCAGGTGCCGGGTACAGGAACTTGCTGATTTAAGCTCCAGATACAAAAAGGTAACATAATGGGCATCTGAAGGGCATCATGTCTAACCCCTAGGGTAAAATAAGAACCAAGGCTCAGGATATTATCCTGGGGAATCACCCCACCAATGCACTTGATGGTGGTGCTGACTAAGGGGTCGAGGCCCCCTCTTGTCTCAATCCCAGAAAGGAGGAGAGATGCTAGCAGGCAATTGGAGACATGCAGAGACCTTCCTAGTGTGATGACTGGCACCCCCTGCAGAGGGAGCCCCTAAGAATTGGTAAAGGGTCAATGGAGTGCAAGTGACCATGCTGGGCTGTCCTCCAATGCAAACTTTGGATGTAATTTGACTAATAAAGTTGTGGCCTGGTTAAAACCCATACCAGATGTCCTTGCCTTCTTCCATCCAGTGAGCACACCAAACTGAGCAACTTGCCAACATCAAATAAAAGCAAACTACTACCACCAGTCGTTCACCAGAGTAGCAATAAAATCACTGGAGTAGAATGTTGCCAGATGATCAGTATATCTCCTACTTCAAACACAAATATTTTTACTTTGCCTCAGTATCTGCCCACCATGAGTTCCTAGTCATTAACTTTGCAAATAGAGACTATTCTCTTGAGACATTTTAATTCCATTGACATTGTACCGTGGTTAGACAACATTGTTCAGGATCCTCACCCATTCTGATTTTTGCATTGAAGTCTTGATTTTGACAGGGCTGTTCAAGGAGGGTTGGGGATTTGACCAGTCCAAAAATAATTGGTCAAACAACATAAAAAATGGTCAAATATTTTAAACCACTGATTTATTTATTATTCCTTGCTGGAATATATGACAAATATTGACCATGATCAAATAATAGGCAGTCAATTGACTGGCTTGCCAAGCCTAATCCCAAGTATCTTGCAAGGACAGGCTCACAGGACATTTAAAGCATCCTAACTTATCCCTGAGGATAAAGCAACATTTTTTCATGACATGGTAACAAGCCATGACAATGTAAAAAGACCAGAATGGTGTAATGCAACAACTTTGCTCTAGAAGACAAAGTATAAAGAAGGGGTAGGAATGCAGGTTCTTGTCTTGAACGTGGCACAAATACAAGGAAAGCATCAGAAAATGAAACTGATTAAATAAAAGTGGGAAGCATATTGATCAGACTGCCTCCATTGCTTACATTATAGATTCACATAACCTCTTAACACCCCACCTTAATTCCCAATTTTCAATAGTGGTACATCAAGAAAAGCTCTGCAGACCACAGTTTGAGATCCACAGCTTAGATAAATCCATTACTCACCAGATTGTGCTTAATGAGCTCCTTAGCAAACTCAAAAGATGACGAGGCATTGTCCATCAGACTCTTGAGTTCTGCCTGAAATTAAATATTATACCTTTAAAAAGTTTATCAAAAATACCCCGCCCAAGTGCGGATCCACACCACATCTGAAACTGATAGGAAGGCAACTCCAGCTGTGATAAGCTGGGTTGGTGGAGGAAAACAAACACCTCCCCACCCCCGTGCACACTTCACCGTGCTGACTGTTGCAAATGGATAATTCATACAAATGTAAAGCAAAACTTGCATTGGGAAAATGGAAAGGCCAGCATGTGAACAGAAAACCTAAGTGCCCAACAATGTGAGGGACTATGGATAGGTAGGTGATATCCTTTGGGGGAGGATACTGACATGATAAAAGGCCATTTGTCAATAACTGTGATTAAGTATAAGGCAGATAACACAACAAGGAAAAGAAAGTTGCATGAGACTTCAAATGAGACTGACAAGCCAGAAGGGCTTTCCAATAGATACCTCAGCAGCCTTGCCATTGTAAAGACGGAAGTGGTTACAAGCCTTGAGGTTAAGAGCTATGGTGCTGTCAGGAACTTGCTGAAGGTAAACAGCCAGCACCTCTTGTGAAACATCATAGTAATCCAGTTTGTAGTAACATAAAGCCACATATACGTTGAGAGCCAGGTATTCCCTGAAGGGCAAAAGAGGAAGTGTTCACAGAAGCATTCATCTCCTGCCAGAAAATTGTGCTGAAAAGGAATATTAAAGTCTGTTTGACTTTCCCTCACCTTCCCATGTACTCTTTACAAATACAACAAATATTGAGTTCCTGAGAACAGCCTTATATGTGACTAGGGACTGTCAGGCTGAAATTTCCTCTCAAAGCACAGAATTACACAATGATATGCATTATGGAGGTGTTTCAGCTTTCTCTGAAGCATTCAGCATTACACACTGTCAGAGGCAAAAGACCATTGACCTGTTCCAGAATAGCAGTTTATACATTGCCAAGCCTTCCTTTGACTCTGGACCCTGCTTCCCAGGCCAGCAGCATCTAGAGCAGACCTGCACAACTCGTAAAGCGGTGAGGGCCATATTACTCCAAAGAAAACAGCTGAGAGCCGAACCCCCCCAGCCCTGCCGAACCCCCTCGCCAGCACCAAGCCCCCCCCGATACACAACACCCCCTGCCACTGCCCGCCCACTCGCCTCCTCAGCCCCCCACCCCCGCTGCTGACTCACCTGCCCCCCCCGACCACTGCTCACCCGCTTGTTTCCTCAGCCCCCCACCCTCCCTGGCTCGCTTCCTCACCCCCCGCCACTGCCCGCCCGCCTCTTCAGCCCCCCTCCCTCACCCACTGCTTGCCTATTCACCCCCCACAGGCCGCACAGTGAGCCCACGTGGGCCGCATGTTGTGCAGGCCTGATCTAGAGAATATTACATAGGCAGCACACTAAAAACTGTCTGTGAAGATGTGGTTGGGGGAAAACACAAGCCTTGTGCTGCTCAACAGCAACATCTCCAAAGATTTGGTTCCTTATCCACTTCCTGGCTGAGGCTGGTGGCTATAATGTGGAATCCTGGAACAGAGGTAATAACAGGATAAATGGGAATGGAGAGAATCCTCAGAGGTCAAAAGGACACACAGGATCCCTTGAATAAAAACAACAAGACGAGGATTTCTTATGAAGGCTGAGGTGGAAGAGAGTTCAGTAACTAAAAATCAGGGCCAGGCAGGCAATCAGCCAACAAAACAAAACTAAAGCAACAGGTACATGCTTTGTATTGTGGGTAAGACACACTCAGAACATTTTCTGCTCTGCTTGTAATTCTGTAGCATTTCATAAGAAACAGGAGAGGAGGTCCCAGGATGGGTCACAGAACAAAGCACATTAAAAATAGGGGATTGGGGACGGGGTGGACACATTCCCCTTGTGCCTTATGGGTGTAACAGTTCCGATTCCAGTGACAAAATGGAGATGGCTGCAGTGTCCCCTTCTCACAGAGGGAAAAACACAAAAGTGTCGACACCACCACAAATAAGTTTCCAGAAGCCAAGCAACCACATGGAAAAGAAACACAAATTCGTCAGAGATACTGCAGTGAGGCTGAGAATGGAGGGGAGGAGAAAAAGAGACACCAACCGGTTATCAAGCAGTATGCGTTTGTAGATATCAATAGCCTCTTGGTAGTGGGACCGCATATAGTGGATAGATGCCAGACTAAGCTGATCTTCTGTGATGTCCTGCAAATTCTGGTGGAAGCTCATCAATTTCTTTTCATCACTGAACTAAAGAGAAAGAGACAGACAACCTCCAAAAGAGTTCAGCAAGGAAAACAAGAGCAATTAGTCATATTAATCAGGAAGGGCATACAACAATACTAAGTGAGATTGAACTGCAGCAGAGAAAATTCAGATTAGACATTAGGAGTTGCTTTCTAACTTTAAAACTTGTTTAGCCAATGGAGAAATCTGTTGAGGGAAGATGTAGAAAGCCATCATTGGAAATAACTGAGCCTAAAACACACAACTGTCAAGTCTGATTCAGACATAATTAAATCTGATATGCCATGATGTAGGGGGTAACAGCAGGGAGATGGACTAGATACTCCATACTCAAAATAAATCTGTAATGTAAAATTTTACTACTATAATTTGAGCTAAGATTTGTTGGTTTTGGATCCAAAGCTTAGTTCTCAGGAACTAAGTTCCCATTCCTCTCCACCAAAAACAAAACAAAAAATCCCACAACTCTTGCTGAGCAAAAGGCTATTGCAAAGACAATTCCCACAATACTATTTTGTGGCACTGACTAGTTCTCTCTCTCCCCAGATCTCACATCTCCAATTTCTGTGATTTCACACAGTGTAATGTAATAGTTTCCATTTAAAAGAATTGTTGCATTTTACATAACAAATGTGCAAGTAAAATGGAGAGAGCATGGTTAACAATTTTGCAATTGCATCAAATTATAAAGTAGCCAAGAATGTCCATTTAATCAGATCATTCAAGTCATTTACAATTCTGATGCTTCCCCGTCTTGTATACGTTGCTGCTAGCAATGGTAATTATGAACCCGCTCTATTGCTGTTATTGCTGGTTTTTAAATTGGGGTTTTTTGTTTTTTTTTAAATTGATAGGTCTCCCACATTCAAAATATCTAGCTGTTCATCTTTGCTTCATATCTCTTTCCCTCTTGCTTGAGCTGGTCATGCAATAACACTTCAGCACAGCCAATAGTGCTCAAAAACAGTAATTTTATATCTTCGCATGGGCGCCAGGTTTGTATAATTTTTGGTGGTGCCCAGAATGGGTCCCAGCCCTGGCCCACCCCACTCTGCCCCGCCAGCTCCCGGCATCGCTCGGGGGAGGGAGCGAAAGCCAGAAAGATGCAGGGCAGGGACCTGGGGGAAGGGATGGAGTGGGGGCGTGGCATGGGCGGAGCAGGGGTGGGAAGAGGCGGGGTGGGGCAGAGCGGAGCAGAATGGGGCAGGCTGGGATCAGGTCACTTGCTGCTGCCAGCATCAGGCCCCCCCAGACCGCATGTCTCCCCAAAGTGCGGGGCCCGGGGTCGTTGCCTCAGTCCTTCGGGATGGCTCTGAAAATATAAGCCCAAACATTGGTGGAGCTGGCCCACCTTCTTGAATATGAGTGGAGCACGTGCACCACGGGCCCATATAACTCGCTACCTATGCTTCATAGTATCTTTCATTCCAAAGCCTCCTAAAGTACAGTAGAACCTCAGAGTTACAAACATCAGAATTACAAACTGACCGGTCAACCACACCCCTCATTTGGGACCGGAAGTAGGCAACCAGGCAGCAGCAGAGACAAGAAAAGACAAGACTAGAAAATACAGTATAGTGTTAAATGTAAACTAATAAAAAAATAAAGGGAAAGTTAAAAAAGGTAAGGAAACTGTTTCTTTTACATTAAGATGGTTAAAAGCAACATTTTTCTTTTGCATAATAAAGTTTCAAAGCTATATTAAGTCAATGTTCAGTCATAAACTTTTGAAAGAACAACCGTAACGTTTTGTTCAGAGTTATAAATATTTCAGAATTATGAACAACCTCCATTCCCAAGGTGTTTGTAACTCTGAAGATCTACAGTACTTTGCAGACTATATTCATAATGATTGTTCAACCACCATTGTAGTGTAAACACCTCTGGGTGTTAGTCATTTTGTGCCAGTGCCAGTACACAACAGATTTTAGGCAAGACAATGAAGAATTATGTTTTCAAATAAACCTGCAGAGAGACTTAGGTAGACAGAATGCAACCATCCAAATTAGAATTTGGCTGGGACAACAGGGCTAACAGGAGTTTTTGCAGAAAATGCCAGTATCTGGGTTTTCTCTCTCACCCAAAACACAGCTTCTCTAGAAGTAGTGCCCTTTTGCTGCATGTTGGGGCACGGCACAAAAATGAGTCAGAGGGAATAATGCACTACCCACTGATGCCTAAACACCTAATGAGGACCCAATCCAGCAAAGCACTTAAGCAAATTCTGAACTTTAAGCATATTCATATACTTAAAGTTAAGCATATGCTTACCTGCTTTGCTAGATTTGGACCTTGAATAACAAATACCACTTCTTGCAGCACTTGAGATTTCTGTGACCTTGCTTAGGTTATAAGGTCTCACAAAAATCACAGCGACTTCATAATACATACATAATAAAGACTTTTGTTGGGAAGTGGAGGCCTTAGAATAGTAGCATTTTATCTGTTCTTTTGTCAAGTTTAAAAGGCCACTGTGAAAGACAATCCAATTTTATCAATACATTTACTCTGAAAAAAAGCACATCTTAGTGTGGTTGTTTTCTTAACCTTTGATGTTTCTAAATTAACAGAGCCACTTATTCACAAGTGGTTCATGCCATGGAGATAAAAGTTCCCTTGTTAATAATAAACTGTGATCTATTTATAGAACAAAAGCAATCCAATTTGCCAGCTAGAAGTGAAGGCGTTCTCATGAGTGGGCTAGGATAAAACAAGCCAACTCCTCTATAATCTGTTTGTTTATTCTTGAACATACCAAGATGCAACAAAGTGAAGGTTGTGCCTCAATCATTGTTGAAATGAAATTTCCCTGCTATAAACAAGATTGTGTTTGGGGGGAACTGAATAGCTCAGGAGCTTTTTATATCATTTACCAGTCATTTTACTTAAAATTAGGGCTGTCAAGTGATTAAAAACATAAATCCCAATTAATCGCAATTAATTGTGCTGTTAAACAATAATAGAATACCATTTATTTAAATATTTTTGGATGTCTTCTACATTTTCAAATATATTGATTTCAATTACAACATAGAATACAAAGTGTACAGTGCTCACTTTATATTTATTTTTGATTGAAAATATTTGCATTGTAAAAAACAAAAGAAATAGTATTTTTAAATTCACCTTATACAAGTTCTGTAGTGCAATCTCTTTAGCATGAAAGTTGAACTTACAAATGTAGAATTATGTACAAAAAATAAATGCATTCAAAAATAAAACAATGTAAAACTTTAGGCCCTACAAATTCACTCAGTCCTACTTCAGCCAATCACTCAGACAAACAAGTTTGCAGGAGATAATGTTGCCCACTTCTTCTTTACGTCACCTGAAAGTGAGAACAGCATTCGCATGCCACTGTTGTAGCCGGCGTCGCAAGATATTTACGTGCCAGATGCGCTAAAGATTCATATGTCCCTTCATGCTTCAACCACCATTCCAGAGGACATGCGTCCAGGATGATGATGCCTTCTGCTTGATAACAATCCAAAGCAGAGCGGACCAACCGATGCATGGTCATTTTCATCATCTGAGTCAGATGCCACCAGCAGAAGGTTGATTTTCTTTTTGGTGGTTTGGGTTCTGTAATTTCCACATCAAAGTGTTGCTCTTTTAAGACTTCTGAACGCATGCTCCACATCTCATCCCTCTCAGATTTTGGACAGCACTTCAAATTCTTAAACCTTGGGTCAAGTGCTGTAGCTATTTTTAGAAATCTCACATTGATACCTTCTTTGCATTTTGTCAAATCTGCTGTGAAAGTGTTCTTAAAATGAACAACATGTGCTGGGTTATCATCCAAGATTGCTATAACATGAAATATATGCAGAATGCAGGTAAAACAGAAAAGGAGACATACAATTCTCCTCCAAGGAGTTCAGTCACAAATTTAATTAACACTTTTTTTTTTTTTACAAGCATCATCAGCATGGAAACATGTCCTCTGGAATGGTGGCCGAAGCATGATGTTTAGCATATCTGGCACATAAATACCTTGCAATGCAACTACAAAAGTGCTATGTGAATGCCTGTTCTCACTTTCTGGTGACATTGTAAATAAGAAGCAGGCATAAGAACATAAGAACATAAGAAAGGCCGTACCGGGTCAGACCAAAGGTCCATCTAGCCCAGTATCTGTCCACCGACAGTGGCCAATGCCAGGTGCCCCTGAGGGAGTGAACCTAACAGGCAATGATCAAGTGATCTCTCTCCTGCCATCCATCTCCATCCTCTGACGAACAGAGGCTAGGGACACCATTCTTACCCATCCTGGCTAATAGCCATTTATGGACTTAGCCACCATGAATTTATCCAGTCCCCTTTTAAACATTGTTATAGTCCTAGCCTTCACAACCTCCTCAGGTAAGGAGTTCCACAAGTTGACTGTGCGCTGCGTGAAGAAGAACTTCCTTTTATTTGTTTTAAACCTGCTGCCTATTAATTTCATTTGGTGACCCCTAGTTCTTGTATTATGGGAATAAGTAAATAACTTTTCCTTATCTACTTTCTCAACATCACTCATGATTTTATATACCTCTATCATGTCCCCCCTTAGTCTTCTCTTTTCCAAACTGAAGAGTCCTAGCCTCTTTAATCTTTCCTCATATGGGACCTTCTCTAAACCCCTAATCATTTAGTTGCTCTTTTCTGAACCTTTTCTAGTGCTAGAATATCTTTTTTGAGGTGAGGAGACCACATCTGTACACAGTATTCGAGATGTGGGCGTACCATGGATTTATATAAGGGCAATAATATATTCTCAGTCTTATTCTCTATCCCCTTTTTAATGATTCCTAACATCCTGTTTGCTTTTTTGACCGCCTCTGCACACTGCGTGGACATCTTCAGAGAACTATCCACGATAACTCCAAGATCTTTTTCCTGACTCGTTGTAGCTAAATTAGCCCCCATCATGTTGTATGTATAGTTGGGGTTATTTTTTCCAATGTGCATTACTTTACATTTATCCACATTAAATTTCATTTGCCAATATCATAGGCAGCAATATCTCCAATAAATGTAAACAAACTTGTTTGTCCTAGTGATTGGCGGCACAAGAAGTATGGCTGAGTGGATCTGTAGGCTCTGAAGTTTTACACTGTTTTGTTTTTGAGTGCAGTTATGTAATAAAAAAAAATCTACCTTTGTAAGTTGCCCTTTCACGATAAAGAGATTGCACTACAGTACTTATATGAAGTGAATTGAAAAATACAATTTCCTTTGTTTATAATTTTTACAGTGCAAATATTTGTAATAAAAATTATATAAAGTGAGCACTATATACTTTGTATTCTGTGTTGTAATTGAAATCAATATATTTGAAAATATAGAAAAATATCCAAAAATATTTAATACATTTCAATTGGTAATCTATTATTTAACAGTGCAATTAATCATGATTACTTTTTTTAATCGTGAATAATTTTTTTTTAGTTAATCGCGTGAGTTAACTGCGATTAATCAACAGCCCTACTTAAAATGTTAGTTCCAAGATGCTCCCCACCTGGGAAGAACTAGATGATCTTAGAAGAAAGAAAGTGGAAGTAGCTGCCTTTTATGTTAGTGGTTCTAATCAGGTCCTAGGGTGGCAATGGCCAAAAAATACCATCAGACTGTTTCTATTAGGCCTATGTGAAGTGATCTGGTGGGTCTCATTCTAGTTCCTAGCAGACACCGAGCTCCCCTCTTACACCTACAGATGATTCCTCTTCATCAGATTAATGCAGTTGTGTTAGTGGTTGGGAAGGTTTGTTCTGCTGCAACCCATGATGTACCTATCCTGAGGACGCATTCTGGAAGGTTGTCAATCCAGCACCAATTACAGTTCAAAATTCAGAAAGAAACATGAAGTGTGAGCAAAGAGACATACATACCTTATGTGCTAGATGAAAGAGCAGACGATTCTGGAGTCGACTTTTAGGTGCTGAAAGGAAAATCCAACAGTATGTTTCAGAGCCCTGGTACTAACACAAGGAACATTTCTAATTCAAGTTTTCCCTCACTGTTTGTACGACCCCCCCAATACACACCACCACTAGCTTGCCCAAGTACATCTCACTGACCCACCCACCCCACATAGCCTATAGCTGAACTTCTTTGCAATTTCTCACAATCTTGACACTGTTTACAAGTCTTCCTGTGTTTCTCATCTTCATCAGCTCTACGGCTCTTTTTAATTCTCTGAACACACATTTTTCCCATGCCTTTGCCTCTCGTCTTCCTTAACTCCATGGTTTTATTACTTCTCTCTAAAACATTTAGTACATTTGATAGCGTTTGTATGAAAGATGCTATAGAAAGCACGCTGAGAACAATGCATCTCTAAAGAAATACAGGCAATCAACCCTTAATCAAGGCTTCAAGTACCATGTGCCACAATTAATGTAAATTATGTTGCAAGACCCTTAAAAATTACACAGCAATATTCCTGGAATTATGAGGCAAGGCCTAGCACAGCAGAGAACCCAGGCATTACACCATCCTGCTACAACACTATCTATTTAGGTCTGCTAACACAAATCAGCTCTAACTTATATCAATTTAGATGGAATAAATGGGCCCCAGAGTGTCAAAGGTCTTATAACCCAGGCACTGTCCAACATTAAAGAGTTTTAAACAAGTGTCAGGGATTGGTATACAGAGACTTTGGTCTGCTGAGTACCATGGCAAATACACCATTAAAACCGTTTTAACCTTTTATTAAAGATACAGAAAAGGAAAAAACAGATAAAGTATTTGAAATGTAAAATAGTAAATAAGGCTTTTTAACAACAGCCCTTGTTCCTTTAGCTGGAGAGAATTTTTAGAAGGGAAAACCCCCATGACTGCCAGTCTCTTAGATGGTATTAAAGATATCTGTTGTCCTTTTGGGGAAAAAGAGAAGAGTCCCCTCCACTCAATACTTAGTCCTGCTTTGAGAGCAGGAGACTGGACTAAAAAACTCTTGAGGTCCCTTGCAGTCCTACCATTCTATGATTCTATAAATTAGTTGAGATGGGCTGGAGCTATTGCTGCTGCTGTTAAAATTTGATCCCATTTCTAAAAAGACAAAACAAGAGAAAAAAAAACACAAAAGGTGTGGGTGAGGAGGGGGGAAAAACAGAAAATGTAGCTTCTGTCTCTGGTGCTGACTTTCACTTGCAACCTCATTGCTGGAGAAACACAGGCCCAGCACACAATCTTATCAGCTACCCTGAGACCTGGCAAACTTGTACCAGCACTGGGCTTTGTAGGGCAACCCTTTTAGTTGCGTCTTTCTGGTCACAGGCTTAGCAGTGTTGCAAAATATGAAGTCTTGGATGGGTAAGCCAGACTCTTATTATATAGAAGGAAAAAGGAAAGGGATAGAAGAGAGAAGAAATAAGGCAGGGAAGGAAAAAAAACACATGGGAATGGTGCAGGAGAGAGACAAAGTCTCTCCTCCCGTGTGTGTTCAGGTTTCAGCCAAACTGATGGAGAAAGAGATATCATCTGGCTCCCTCTCTCTGGCATGGTTTTGTCAGGACATCTTTCAGGATCAGGACGACAAAGGGACAAGGTCCCAGGAGATGGTGGAAGTAGCAGCCATGATGATAAAGCTCGCTCCAGTAGCCAATTTTTCTCCCAAAGTCCCTTTTTTAAGTCCCCCAAAATAGAGTGATGGGTAGAACAGCCCATTCCCTTATTATTTTTTCCACCAATTAGGCATAATATCCAGCACACCAACTTTGGTTCACTGATTTCTCGATCCACATTCTTCTTGTTTACCAAGCATGACCTTAACACAACCCTTAAGTTATATCTATAGCCCTTTCTGTTTGGACTAATTCAGTCCGTTTCACTTTTGCATCTTTTCTCATCAACATTTGATAATATAGGACGGTTATTGTGCTATTTATGAACTAATACTCTTTTTACAGTTGAGCTCACAATTAGAGTAAATTTGTAGGCCCAATTATCACAACAAATCTCTCTTCCTTCTCTGTGTAAAGGCGTATGTGGCAGCAGTTGGCAGGAAGAACAGGGAGTTTTGAGAAGGAGATTGCATACAGGAAGCTGTTAATGTCCAAACCAAGAAGGGGGCGGGGGAAGAGTTTACAGAAGGCACCTCCTCTATGGAGCTCATAAACTTCACTGCAGCAGACCCTGCTCTGCCAAGATTGGGAACTCTACAGGGCACACATCCCCAGCTGTGGAGCTCACTGAAGTTGCTTATCCTACATAGCTACTAACCTCTGCTGGGAAAGTCCTTCTTCCAAAAACCTTCCCTTGGCTGTATCTCCCCAGGTAATCAGTATTCCCATCTCTGCCCTACCCACCCAGCTGGCCATTAATGCACCATATAAATGAATGTATGTGGCACCTCTACAAAAAAGGAAAATTATGCAGGTACTGTATCTGTGTGGTCACAAAACTGGAGAGTGAGCAAAGCCTTCCTTGTAACATGGGACAATAATTCTATTGGCATCCTAAACCATGAAAGCAGAGCTCATCCCAAAATGTCCCCTTCCCAGAGATGGAATTTCCTTGTATTAACTTGTAGATATTTAAAGTAATTTAATGGGTGATTTTTAGACTCATTCTTATCCCTTTCTAGATTTTCCTTCCTCCTAACAACAGCTCCTGCTCCTTCCCTCTCCTTTTTGAAAGAAGAGCCTTCCCACCTTGCTAGCCTTTCTTGTGCACAATGCCACAAAACAACCCTCTCCCAATGGGCTGTCAGCCTCATGCTGTCTGCCCACATTCTTTTTATCACTGGACTTGCCTTCTCCTGTGCTTTATTATTTCCAGCAGCATGCCTTCCCCTGCCAATTCCTGTGGGAGAAGGAAGGGAGATCTTATCTTAACAGAAGCCCTGTGGTAATAAACTGGGCTTAGTTCTGATATCAGGTATCAGCCCCATGCCAAAGATGTCTCCAAAGGTGATCCAGGGTGCTCTGTAAGAGTGTACCTCAGGCCCATAATCGGCACAGTGGTTGGTTCTAGAATCTTTGTTAGTGCCGGATTTGCTGTCATTCCAATCTCAGCAAATGACTTAGACCAGTGGTTCTCAACCAGGGGTACATGTACCCTTGGGGATACACAGAAGTCTTTCAGAGGGTGCATCAACTCATCTAGATATTTGCCTAGTTTTACAACAGGCTACATAAAAACCACTAGCAAAGTCAGTACAAACTAACATTTCATACAGACAATGATTTGTTTATACTGCTCTATATACTATACACTGAAATGTAAGTACAATATTTATATTCCATGATAAAAATGAGAAAAAAATTTTCAGTAATAGCATGTTGTGACACATTTGTATTTTTATGTCTGATTCTGAAAGCAAGTACTTTTCAAGTGAAGTGAAACTTGGGGTTCACAAGACAAATCTTTTCTCCTCCTTCCGAGATGGTATTACCCAATGTTTGGAGCCATGTCTAGGCTCTGTTTGGCTTTGCCTTTCAGCCTCACCCATTGCTTCGGACATAATTGCTGGCTCCAATAATGAATTTGTCTGTGCTAGAAGAGCTGGAGTTCAGGCCAACCTAATGTCAGCTGGCCTCAGTGCCAGTCTACCAATTTTGACAGCGTTTTTTCCCCTTCTTTTTCCATTCCTGATCAACCCTACTCTCTTTGTTCTTTGGAGGTAGTATTCTCTTCCAGGTCCTAGGTGGTGCACGTTGATTGTTCAAGCAAGTACAGTTTCAGTCATGCGTCCCTTGATCTCCAAGTCCTCAAGAAAGATTTACAAACCACATACTTATTTGAGATGTGACTTTCCTCCAAACAGAATAAGCAGCAACAATGTCCATCAACCAGAAAGGATGAGTAAGTCACAGATCCGACAGGGTTTAAACCTAGAAGATTTTAAGTCTGCCATAGCAGTAGGCAGAGGGTGCCTAGCCCCATTGTACGGGGTAGGAGTTGGTTTTAGAATGTCCAAATTGAAGAAGAGAAAAAACAAGAGGGCGAATATAGATTTCTTCACAGAATTGTTTGAAAAAGGTTGAGCTCAGTAGAAGTAGCGGGTCAGAGACTTACTGGATTCTACCATGCTGCTATAGGCAGCAAGATAGAACTGAAGGAAGGAGGGTTGTGGCTACTCCACCCTTTATGCCCTTGCACAGGGAACATGCACTGCCCCAATGAACAATGCCATTAAAAAACAAAAATCAGATCTTGCACAAATAAAGTGCATGCATAACTACTGTGGAGTCCACAATGATGCATACTTGAAGACCCTCTCTTTCAATTGCTAAGAAAGAGATTTAAAATGCAATTTGATTTTATTCAAATACTACACTGAGATAGACAGAAAGTGGATGGGTAACTTCTTAAAGTGAAACTGCAGTGAGAATTTTAGACAGGCAGAATGGGATTGGAATTGGGTTCTCAGCCCTCCTCTTTCAGACAGTGCCACGGGAACTTTAGGACCCTTTCTTGCAACAGCCAAGTCCTCCTACAAGGTGTTGAACAACCCCAACTCCAACAGAAGTTGACCAGTAGTTAAGTGAACTCAGCACCTTGCAGGCATCAGTCCCCAAATGTCTAAACTGCTTTGGTTCAGCACTGATGCATAAGCCAGCATACCATCTACTGAACCACTCAAAGTCTATATGGGGCCCTACCCATGTCAGGGAGACCAATGTACTGTTGCCTACATTTCATTTTCTGACAGTAGTGCTGCGCTAGTTAGCTTCAGTAGCACTGGCTCACAATCAACAGGATGGTAACTCCCTGCCGCTAGTCAACTACAACACAAACTGAATTTTAGATCTGTAAATAACAAAAATGTAAGGCTGGATGGGACATTGAGAGTTGACCTAGTCCATCCTGCCACACTTGAGGCAGGACCATCCCTGAAAGGTGTTTGTTAAACTTATTCTTAAAAACCTTCAATGATGGGGATTCTACAGCCTCCCTTGGTAAACTATTCCAGTACGCAACTATCCTTATGGATTAGGTAGTTTTCCTAATATCTAACTAAATCTCCCTTGCTGCAGATTAAGCTATTACTTCTTGTCCTACCATCAGTGAACATGGAGAACAGCTGATCATTTATAACAGCCCTTAAAATATTTGAAGGCTGTTATCAGGTCCTTCCCCTACCCCCAAGTCTTCTTTTCTCAAGGTTAAACATGCCCAGTTTTTTTCAACCTTCCCTCATAAATCAGGATTTCTAAACCTTTTATCAGTTTTACTGCTCTCCTCCAGTTTGTCCATATTTTTCTTGCAGTGTGGCACCCAAAAACTGGAAACAATACTCAAGCTGAAGTTTCACCAATGCCAAGTAGAGCAGGACAATTACCTCCTGTGCCTACATACAGTACTCCTATTGATACACCTCAGAATATTTGCCTTTTTCACAACTGTATCATATTGTTGGCTCATGTTCAATTTGTGATCCACCATAATTCCTAGATCCTTTTCTGCAGTACTACTACGTAGCCAGTTATTCCCAATTTTGTATTTATGCATTTGATTTTTCCTTGTTAAGTGTAGTACTTTGTGCTCATCTTTATTGAACTTCCTCTTGTTGACCTCAGACCAGTTCCCCAATTTATCAAGGTCATTTTGTATTCTAATCCTGTCACCGAAGTGCTTGCAACTACTCCATCTTAGTGTCATCTGCAAATTTTATAAGCATACTCTCAACTCCATTATCCAAGGAATTACACAATCAGGAGAAATTCATTTCTAATAGACCATTTCAATTCCAGATGCTCCACCTGCCCAAGACTTTCTTACAGAGCAAGAGACATTACAACCCTCTTGTTAAATAAAAACAGCTTTGAACACAAGCTTAGAATAATAGACTCATAGGGCTAGAAGGGACCGCAAAAGTCATCTAGTCTAACCCCCTGCCAAGATGTTGGATAGATCAGCTTCTTGCATTCTTGTTTCAGATCTTACTTTCCAAAAGCATAAAACACGTTCTGTAGGATGCATTGTGTGATGGGTTCGGTCACAGAGACCCCCTTGGGACTGTCACCTGATGTGCTGAAACTACCTCTGAGCCAGTTTTCTCTGCCAGTTTGGGCCTCCAGAACCCTGTCTGGTTGAGACAGATACACTAATCTGTTGCAACACAGACCCAGGGTCTGAACCATGTGCCCCAAAGCTGCAGACTTAACTGAAAACAGCTTAAGTGCTCCTGTCTCCAGCACCCAGCTCTCAATGGGATCCAAACCCCAAATAAATCTGTTTTACTCTGTATAAAGCTTATACAGGGTAAACTCACAAATTGTCCGCCCTCTATAACACTGATAGAGAGAGATGCACAGCTGTTTGCTCCCGCAGGTATTAATTACTTACTCTGGGTTCAATAATGAACAAAAGTGATTTTATTAAGTATAAAAAGTAGGATTTAAGTGGTTCCAAGTAATAACAGACAGAACAAAGTAAATTATCAAGCAAAATAAAACAAAACACGCAAGTCTAAGCCTAATACATTAAGAAACTGATTACAGATGAAATCTCACCCTCAGAAATGTTCCAATAAGCTTCTTTCACAGACTGGACTCCTTCCTAGTCTGGACCCAATCCTTTCCTCGGTACAGTTCTTGTTAGCTCCAGCTGAGGTGGTAACTACGGGATTTATCATGACTGGAACCTCCTTTGTTCTGTTCCACCCCCTTATACAGCTTTGGCACACGGCAGGAATCTTATCTCTCTGGGTCCCCACCCCTCCTTCTAACTGGAAAAGCACCAGGTTTAAGATGGATTCCAGTACCAGGTGAAATGGTCATATATCCTGAGAGACCCCAAGCCTTCATTCTTCCTGGCCTGACTCACACGAAGGCTTGCAAGTAAACAGAGCCATTTACAACCAATTGTCCTAGTTGATGGGAGCTATCAAGATTCCAAACCACCATTAATGGCCCATACTTTGCATAATTACAATAGGACCTCAGAGTTATATTTCATATTTCTAGTTTCAGATACAAGAATGATACATTTATACAAAATTGGATGACCACACTCAGTAAATTATAGGCTTTGTAATGATACCTTACAAGAGACCTTTTGCATGAAGCATATTCCAGTTAAATTATATTCACACTAATTAGCATATTTTCTTAAAATCATATGGAGTGCAATGTCACACATTGCAAGGGTTTTTAAGACACCATAACCCCTATCACAGTCAATCCAAGAGACACACCTCACCTTTCAAGCCTGCCTGTTCAGCTTGTGTATACATCCCCAAGAGGAAGTAAGTGCATGCTAGGTTCACCCAGACATCAGGGTTGCAACCTGGTTGCTTGGTCAAAGCCTCATATTCCTGAAAGACAGAAGGTTTGAGAGACACTTTCTCTGTGATGTCCCAGACATTTGACAGCAAGACAAGCATTATGTAGACCAGAAGTTTCCAAACTTTTCTTATTGCATACCCCCTTCCAGATCTACCAGCTGCCCACATACCCCATTCCTTCTCAGCACTGATACTTTACATGTTCTTCTTAACACTACCTGTCTTTAGCCATCTGTCTATATTTCACTGTTACGCACAGATATAGTTATAGTGTGACGTATACAACTGAAACAAAAACCCTGACTACGTTCTGAGCTCAGTTATACTGGATAGTTGTAGGATGAATAATCACCTCAAAAAGGTTATTAAGAGTAAGCAGAGAGCCTATAAGTAATGCAAAAAGGGATTGATCAGCAAAAAAGGCTACATCTTGGAGGTTAGAAAATATAGTAATAAAGTGGGAATTGCTAAGAGTCAAGATGGATTAGCTCTTGCCAAGGAAATTAAAATAAATCAGAGGTTTTTTGGTTATATAATTAAAAAGAGGAGGAGGTTGGGCTGCTATGCAGTGTGAATGGAGAGGAGATTAAAGATAATCTAGGTATGGTCCAAAGACTAAAACAAATGCTTTGCCTACATTTTCAATATGGATGATAAAAATGGAACACAGCCATAAAGGCAGGACAGCTGATGGAAGAGAGTGTACAGATATGCAAATTACCACAGGTGGAAGAAAAACTTAAAGAGCTTAACACGCTCAAATCAAGGAGACTGGATAATTTCCAACTCAGAATACTGAAAGAACTGGCATGTGAGATAAGTAGTCTGGAACCAAGGATTTTTAATAAATTTATTTAGGGTAGTTTTGTACGACTGGAGAATAGCTAGTAGCATACCTATATTTAAGAAAGGGAAAAAAGTGATTCAGGCTACTACAGACCTGTTAGTCTAACCTCAATAGTACACACGGCTGTAGAACAAATTGTGAAGGAAAGAATAATTAAATTCATGGAGATAAACGGAAGAAGAGGGCTCTAATTTAACATGGGTTTACCAAAGGCAGATCATGCCAGATTAACCAAATTTTCCTACTTCAAGAAGAAAACTGATTTTTAGATAAAGGAAATGGAGTAGATCTAATATACTTGGACTTCACTAAAGCTCTGACATGATACAGCATAGGAAATTGTTAGTTAAATTACAAAAGATGGGGATTAGTACAAGAACTGTAAAATGGATAAGAAACTGTCTAAAGGGGAGAAGGCAACAAGTTGTGCTGAAATTATCGGATTGGAGGGCAGTTACTAGTGGAGTTCCTCAAGGACTGCTCTTTGGACCAATCTTATCCAATGCTGGGGCCATGGCACAAAAAGTAGGAGTGTGTTAATAAAATTTGCTAATGATACGAAGTTGGGAGGCATAGTCAATACAGAGGTGGATTGGCATGTTATACAGGGAGATCTAGATGACTTTGAAGACTGGAGCCATAGAAGTGGTATGAAATTCAATAGTACAAAATACAAGGTCATGCACTTAGGGTCTAATAATAGAGGCCCACAAGTTGAGAGAGGAGGTGGGAGACCTGGGTGTGCTGGTAGATCATAGGATGACTACAAGCCACTAAAGTGATGTGGCTGTGAAAAAGAAAAACACTAGAACATAAGAACGGCCATACTGGGTCAGACCAAAGGTCCTTCAAGCCCAGTATCCTGTCCTCTGACAGTGGCCAATGGCAGGTGCCCCAAAGGGAATGAACAGGTTATCATCAAGTGATCCATGCCCTGTCACCCAATCCCAGCTTCTGACAAAACTAGGATATATCAGATTATGTTAGTGGCCAGGATGTGGGCACTTGGAGCAGTAGTCACGCCTAGTGGTCAGAGCAGGAATCAATACCCAGGAATTGGAAGCCAGGTGCCCAAGTCTAAGGTCACAGCTGGAGTCAGGAGCCATGAGTACAAGTCCTGGGTCAGAACCGGGTTATCTGGAGTGAAGGCAGGAGCAGGGCTGGAACAAGGCAGGAGCTATCACAAACACGAGCAAATGCTTTGAGCAGCCACTGAATTGCTGCTACTGCTGGGCCTAAGATCCAGTCTTCTGACCCTTCCAATCAATCAGGCAGTGTAGCCACTCAGGCAGTCTACTACAGGCCAGCTGCACTCAGATTGCCCAGAGACTGGTTCTGCCGCAGGCGCTGCTTCCAGACTAGCTCTGTTGCAGACCCTGATTCCTGACAAGCATAGCATTTCCAGTAGAGAAAGAGAAGTATTAATGCCATTATACAAGACACTGATAATGCCTCTTTCAGAATATAGTATACAATTCTGGTCACCCCTGCTCAAGAAAGATTAATTCAAACAGGAACAGATGTGTAGAGAACAGTTACCAGGATAATCAGGGGAATGGAGGGCCTATTTTGAGATGAGATTGGAAGAGTTTGGCTTGTTTAGACTAGCAAAAAGAAGGCTGAGAGAGGATATGATTGCTCTCTATAAATATATCAGGGGCGGTGAACACCAGGGAGGGTGAAGAGATGTTTAAGTTAGATGACAGTGATGGCATAGGCACAAATGGGTATAAACTGGCCATAAGCAAATTCAGGCTGGAAATTAGAAATAGGTTTCTAATAATCAGAGAAGCGAGGTTCTGGAACAACCTCCCAATAGAACTCCTTCCAGTTTATGTTTCCAAAAGCTCACGTTTCAGAGCTTTAGTCAGTCCCCTGCAGGGGTCAGGAAAGGATTTTCCTCAGCCCACAATCTATTCTGGGTTTATATTTGCTTGCCCGCTTTTGTGTCCTTCCTCTGAAGGATGTGAGATGACCACAGATGGAGAGGAACGCTGGACAGGGTGGGCCAGTGTTCTAAGGCGGGGATGAGCAGTCTCTCCCTCACTGGCACAGCTGGCAGGTTCTTGCTCACATGCTGAGTCTAACTGATCATATGCAGGTTTGGGAAGGGATTTTTCTCCAGGTCAGATTGGCAGGAACCTTGGGAATTCTTCTGCAGCAAAGGATACAGGTCCTTACCAAGATTGTCTAGCTTAATCTCACTTAATCATTTCCCTGCTACTGATACACTGCAGCTCCTCCTATTATTTGCCTGTGCCACATAATAGTTGAGTCTCTTTTGTGCTGTAATACTTTGGTCTACTATCAGTGGTTGGGTTTAGTGTGAGAGTGCTGTTGGTGGCCTGTGACATACAAGAGGTTCGACTAGATGATCTGGTGGTCCCGCTGGCCTCAAACTCTATTACCTTTATTTCATATTAGATTCTGACATAGAATGTGTGCTACTGGTCTCTCGCTGTCCACATTATAGAATAAATCAATAGAATGACAATGGGGGACCCATAACAGTATAAAAGTTAACTGCGGGGCTATGTAATATATTCTATGTCCCAGATAACAAGGGTAAAAGGGACATCAGCACAAACAACTTTTTTCTAATCTTTTCTGACGCTTTAAAGTTACCTATTCCATGTCACACCCTAGCATGCACTGTTCAGGTGACATTATATCCGCCAGGAAATCCCACTCAATAATGGAACTCATCTATTGTAGATTCCGGTATGCACCTTTTTAAATAACTGTAAGTCATGGTTTAGCACAGGCTAAAATATGGACATAAAAAGACAGTATCAGGAATTCCATAATAGCAAAAATAAATAAAATAAAATCCACATTAAGTATTACAACACCTCTGTTGGACACGGGGTCCCAATTTAAGATTTTAAAGTAATCAGCCACAGTTATGCAAAGGTACTGGATATGTAATACCTCACCTCTAACTTCCTTCTACATTTATGTTCATTCCATATGCTTGAATGTTGCCATGTAAACCATTTAATTTCATCAGTCATTTGTGTAGAACAAAGCACATTATGCTCAGCACCTTTAACAGACTTTTTAAATTCTTTTTTAAAAAAAAATATCAAGCAACTCTGTGCCTTGTGAAAGACAGCTGTGAGGATAAAAATCAGTGAAATCTTTAGTTACATCTGGAAACTATCTGCTTGTGGGGATGGAGAGATACTCAGTTAAAAAATTAAGACTTCTCTACATGTGCATAAAAAAAATTCCAAGCCACTTTCCATTTTAAGTTAAAAGCTGGTCCGCATGTATATGTATCATGTGTGTATACACACAGACCAGCTCCTAATGCCTGTATTAGCAGACAGCCCAAGAGACAATACAAATAGTGGCACTTTTTAAAGGCCTGGATCAATATCACCACCAGGTGGTGAAACAGATTTAGACAGACTGGATTATTTTATTTACTGATGTGTCTGGTCCTCTTTTACTCTTGCATCCAAGAGAGTGTTCAAAATTTAAAATCCATCCTGGATTTCCTTTTAGTAATGTAAGCCCTTACAAAGTATTCAATGCAACAGGATAAACTTAATTTTTTTTTTTTTTTACAGAATGTCTCTCCATCTCCACAAGCAGATATTACCAGATGCAGCTAAAGAAAGTTTCAGTACTGCTAACTCATGCCCTTTAGCCTTCCCAATTCCAATATTTAAGGCGATGGAAAACGTTGAGGTCTACCAATTCCAAGCATCCCTGGCAATTGTAGAGAAGAGAATTAACTGAGATCTTTTCACCTGCTTCTAACTTCCGTCCCCCACTCATTGTTCCAGAATAAGGGTAAAATGAAATAGCCTCAAAAATCTTGCAGACATATTCAGGGCTGGTTGGGAAGGGATAGTCCATCTCCAGGGAACTACAGGCCAATGAGCCTCACCTCAGTCCCTGGAAAAGTCATGAGGCAGGTCCTCAAGAAATCAATTCTGAAGCACTTAGAGGAGAGGAAAGTGATCAGGAACAGTCAGCATGGATTCACCAAGGGCAAGTCATACCTGACTAACCTAATTGCCTTCTATGATGAGATAACTGACACTGTGGATGAGGGGAAAGCAGTGGACGTGTTATTCCTTGTTTTTAGCAAAGCTTTTGACATGCTCTCCCACAGTATTCTTGCCAGCAAGTTAAAGAAATATAGGCTGGATGAATAGACTATAAGGTGGATAGAAAGCTGGCTAGATCATCAGGCTCAATGGGTAGTGATCAATGGCTCCATGTCTAGTTAGCAGCCGGTATCAAGCAGAGTTCCCCAAGGGTCGGTCCTGGGGCCGGTTTTGTTCAATATCTTCATTAATGATCTGGAGGATGGCGTGGATTGCACCCTCAGCAAGTTTGCAGATGACACTAAATTGAGAGGAGTGGTAGATACGCTAGAGGGTAGGGATAGGATACAGAGGGACCTAGACAAATCAGAGGATTGGGCCAAAAGAAATCGGATGAGGTTCAACAAGGACAAGTGCAGAGTCCTGCACTTTGGACAGAAGAATCCTATGCACTGCTACAGACTAGGGACCGAGTGGCTAGGCAGCAGTTCTGCAGAAAAGGACCTAGGGGTTACAGTGGACGAGAAGCTGGATACAAGTCAACAGTGTGCCCTTGTTGCCAAGAAGACTAACGGCATTTTGGGCTGTGTAAGTAGGGGCATTGCCAGCAGATCGAGTGACGTGATTATTCCCCTCTATTTGACATTGGTGAGGCCTCATCTGGAGTACTGTGTCCAGTTTTGGGCCCCACACTACAAGAAGGAAGTGGAAAAATTGGAAAGAGTCCAAAAGAGGGCAAAAAAATCTGATTAGGGGGCTGGAGCATATGATTTATGAGGAGCGGCTGAAGGAACTGGGATTGTTTAGTCTGCAGAAGAGAAGAATGAGGGGGGATTTGATAGCTAATTTCAACTACCTTAAAGGGAGTTCCAAAGAGGATGGATCTAGCAAGGCCGGCTCTAGGTTTTTTGCCGCCCCATGCCAAAAAATTTTTGGCTGCCCCCACCCCAGTCCTGGGCTCCCCCCCCCACACCTGCACCCCCTGCCGCCCCAGCTCTGGGCCTCCCCTTACCTGCACCCCCTTGCCGTCCCAGCCCTGGGCTCTCCCCCCACCCACACCATGCTGCCCCAGCTCTGGGCTCCCCGCTTCACCCCCTTCTACTCCTTGGGCACACTTGTTCCCCATTCACAGTGCCACCCCGCTCTAGCAGTGAGCTCTCAATTCACAGCAAGCTGCAACATGAGGTTTCAGCTACCATACTCCCTCCCCCTACCTTTCCTGTTGATAGCGGCCAAGGGAATGCTGGGAAATGTAGTTCTTCCCCTGTTCCAGCACTGGCTCTATAGGCAGGGAGCTAACCAAGGAACTACAGCTCCCAGGGCCCCCTGTTGGTTCTCAGCTCCCAGGCTGGATCCCTGCTGGCTGTCACCCCTGCAAATGGGCTGCCCCAAGCACCTGCTTGCTTTGCTGGTGCCTAGAGCCGCCCCTGGGATCTAGACTGTTCTCAGTGGTAGCAGATGACAGAACAAGGAGTAATGGTCTCAAGTTGCAGTGGGGGAGGTTTTGGTTGGAAATTCGGAAAAAACTTTTTCACTAGGAGGGTGGTGAAGCACTGGAATGGGTTACCTAGAGAGGTGGTAGAATCTCCTTCCTTAGACGTTTTTAAGGTCAGGCTTGACAAAGCCCTGGCTGGGATGATTTAGTTGGGGATTGGTCCTGCTTTAAGCAGGGGGTTGGACTAGATGACCTCCTGAGGTCCCTTCCACCCCTCATATTCTATGATTCCACCCAAGTCTGGAAACTCATTTAACCCTGTACATGTGAGCAAAAATCTCCACCTACTTCTATAAGGGGAAAAGTCATCATAGTTTCACAGCATAATTCTCTAAAACTATGGAGGGATGTTTTTTCCCCTGTGATCCCTAGTTCTATGAATTCACTTTAGTATTTTTCCCAGGGCTAAAGGGAGGTGTGAAAATAGGAGGGTATAGAAACAAATTAATAGGCTGTGAAGGCTCATTTCAGAATGGCACAAGACAAGATAGTCAATAGAAGCAGACTTAGGTTTTGCTAGATGTCAAGAGAGAGCGATGTGTGGGCACACCTAGTGGTTTGAGCATTGGCCTGCTAAACCCATGGTTGTGAGCTCAATCCCTGAGGAGGCCATTTAGGGAACTGGGGTAAAAATCTGTCTGGTGATTGATCCTGCTTTGAGCAGGGGGTTAGATTAGATGACCTCCTGAGGTCCCTTGCAACCCTGATATTCTATGATTCTATAACAGAGTATGGGCTCAGTGACCCAGGACTGGCAACAAATTCTATTTCACAGCAGGAGAGGCAGAAGGTTGTGGGGAGAAGGCGGCAGAATCCCACAGGGGCACCTTCTTACCCAAAAGGAGTACAATAGGCACTATATGATGCAAGCAACTTGATAATCTATAGATTACTTGAATAAACATATGTTCTAATAACCTTGAAAACTCTTTGGGGGTAAAAGGGAGGTTTTATGCAGACATCAGAAAATTCATAGAAGAGCAACAAAATAATTAAGGGGCTAGAGGGACTGAGAAAAAAATATTTAAAAGAACTGAATATGTAATACTACCGCTTGGCTAAATAATGAAGGTGAGGATATGATTATGTTGCCCCTTTTTGACCTGAATGGTTATTCAAAGTTCAGGGCCCTGGGGATGTTCCTGCTGGAAGTACTGAAAATGGAATCTCATATTTCCTGTGTACATTCCTTGTAAATAAACAAGATTGCATCAAAGTCCTGCTTTTCCAAATACAGGATTAACCAAAGGCAAAAAGAGGAGTTTCTTAGCTTACAGGTCCAAGCTTCTTTTCAGCCAGCATCCCAGAACCTATCTCTAAGTTTCCCTCAGGGTCTCATTTGGTTATAACTTTTGCTTGGATTTTTCCAGGTAGTCTCTGTGTCTCTCTGGTCCTGTGCATGGGTGCATACACACACACACGGTCTGCCCCAAACCCCCCAAAAACAATATTTAGCGTACACACACACCCCATGCCCATACAGTCCAAACTTGTTCAGTGAGTTCACATAACCCTTTACTTTTAGATGGGGGGCTGTGGTTAATTTATCCTTACAGTTATGCTAACTGAAGAGTGAATTCACGCCCATCAATAGCAACAAGGTTTTAACTCAACCCATAACAAGGTTCCAAACAGCTCAAACAATTACTTTCCACATATTACTTTCTGAAGGTGTACACACCAAATAGGGAAAAGAATGTTAGAACAACTGTCATGAAATTAAGAAAAGGACAATTTAGGCTTTGGGGCAAAGATTAACTAGGATGCTGGACCAATAGACTGTTTCAGTGTAGAAACTCCTATTTCCCTAATCCAAACTGCCTTTCTGTATAGTTTTCTCTATTGCTGTTGGATTTATACACAAGTGGCCTGACCCATTTCTTCTGCACCACCAAAAACCATCTCTCCTGCCTGCTGCCACCACTTTAGGACAACATCCTGATTCTCTCCAACAGGAAGCAGGATTTTTTCATCTCACCTCCAATGCTCTCTTGTAGTCCCCCAGGTGAAAGGCGCTGTATCCAATCCAGAGGTCAGTGTCCTCATCTTGTTCCCCCACATGCCGTTTAAACTTCAAAGAAAAAGGGATGCAAAAATGACACCAGCTGTCAAATTTTGTCAGATTGTCTCATGTGAAACAAATTAATTTATAAAATTAATATAAGGATGATTTCTGCTGGCTTGACAACTCCGGACACTGAAGTCAGGCGGTGTGAATATCACATTTTCAAGGACAGGCAGTTTCTATCCAGCCACATAGTCTCTGTACAAATATTGTAAAGCTGTAAAAGTAAAGGAGGGCGAGTGATTATTCAGGCGGGTGCAGGGGGCATATCTAGGGTGTAAGAAAGAACAGAAAGGACAAATTAGTTGAAAAAAGCTGGAACTTTTTCCAAACCGGGAGCTCTGCTGCAATTGGGAACAGTCTGCCAGAAGGAGCCTCATCACCCCAGTCACTGGGAGAAGGGCTTGGACGAGGCCCCGGGGGCTGTGCACTGGGCACCAATCCTGCACTGGCGGGGGGACGCGGGGAATGGGGACCCGGGGACCTGCGGCCCCTCCCACTCGCACCCCCGTTGCCTGGGAGACTGGCGGAGTTAGCCCGTTAGCTGCGGCAGCGCAGAGCCCCGTAGGCCGAGCCCCCTCCCCCGTTACCTCCAGCAGGGCGATGGCGCCGGTGAAGTCCCTCTGGGCCAGCAGCTCCTCCAGCTGCGGGACTTTCTTGCCTTTCTTCTTCCGTTTGTCGCCCTGCGGCGGGGCGCCCCCCACGGCCGGCTTGGCCCGGGAGAGCATCTGGAGGGGCAGAAAGAAGAGGGGAAACGGGGTGAGAGCGGGGAGGCGCTGGGGGGGTCAGACCTCCCCGCTCCTGCGTCCCACAAGCGGCGACCCCCTCCCCGCCCTGTCCCTCACCATCTTGCCCCGGGCTCCTCGCCGCTCCAACGACTCCGTTACCCCGGTAACGCCGCGGGGGGGGGGGAGAATGAGTAAGTGAGACACCGAATAGGGCCCGTCTGGAACTCACGTCCCAGCTCACAGTTCCGGCCCCGACCCCGTGGCTGGCGCAAAAGAGGAGCCGCTCGATTCTCCGGGGAGAGTTTGAGAAGGGATGTTTCCGGTGCGGCTCGCGCCTATCTCCATAGCAACCCAAGGAGCGGGGTGTGATTTTGTCGCCGCAGTGTCACAATATTTATTTATTTTTGGTAAATGTCCCAGCTCTGGGGACGAGCGGTTGAGATGAGCCTGTGAGTTTTCATGTGTAATACAAACCCGGCCTTCAGGGGTCTGGAGACAAGCTTGAAAACAGGACCCAGGTCCGCTTGAGAGGCTCATCAGTGAAGAAAGCGAAGAGAACAGATTTTTGGGTCTGACTCATGGCTTTTCAGTGCCTGGGGTTGCTAATAGTGTGATTGTGCAGCAGAAAACTTGGGGCTGTGGTACAACACCAGTGCTTTTGTCAGGCGAGCATGGGTGGCAAGTTTGTAAAAATGTTGGTGGGGCCCAGAACCCGCCCCCAACTCCGCCCCCCCCAACTCCGCCCCCACCTGCCTAAGGCTCTGGGAGGGGGCTCGGCGGGGGAGGTCTGGGGTGCAGATCCTGGGCTGGGGATTAGGGTGCAGGAAGGGTGCTGGGTGCAGGCTCTGGGCTGGGGCAGGGGGTGGGTGTGCAGGAGGAGGTGAAGGGTGCAGGCTTTGGGATGGAGTTTGGGGTTGGGAAGGGGTGTGTGGGACGGGGGAGGGAGGGCCGGGTGAGGACTGTGGGGCTGAGGATGAGGGGTACATGATGCAGGAGGGGGCTCAGGGCTAGGGAAGAGGGTTGGGCTGTGGGGTGAGGGCTGTGGATGAGGGGTTCATGATGCGAGGGGGCTCAGGGCTAGGGAAGAGGGTTGGGCTGTGGGTGAGGGCTGTGGATGAGGGGTTCATGATGCAGGAGGGGGCTCAGGGCTAGGGCAGAGGTTTGGTGTGTGGGGTGAGGGCTGTGGATGAGGGGTTCATGATGTGGGGGTGCTCAGGGCTGGGGCATGGCTCTGGGGGATGAGGGGTTCATGATGTGGGGGTGCTCAGGGCTGGGGCTGAGGATTAGGGTGCGGGGGAATGAGGGCTCTGGCTGGGGCTGAGGGTTTGGGGTTGCAGCCTGCCTTGAGACAGCAAATCTGCTGGGAGCCCTCCGGGCAGCAGGCAGGGGAGAGGCGCGCTGCGTTCTGTCAGGCAGGGACGCAACACAACGCGGCGGCGGGGGGAGACCTGCGGTGGCCTGGGCCGATCCAGGCAGGACCGGGGGGGGGGCGGGAAGAGACCCAGCTCCAACTATTGCTGGAGCAGGGCGCCCAGCCCTGAATATTGCTGGGGCCCGGGCCCCACACAAATATATAACCTGCCGCCCATGCAGGCGAGAACATAGTAACGTCCTTTGACAACATGCTTAGAGGCTCTACATAGGATATAACACTAAATAATGAAATCAGAACAGGGAACTACTGATTTTTGGCCCCGGGAACAAATGATTCAGTGGTGATGTCATGACGTATCAGCATGTGGTATGTGATGTCATCACTGTACTCTTCAGTGCCATCAGTGTGCGTGGACCTTTACAGACAACTCAATACAGTAACTCCTCGCATAACGTTGTAGTTATGGGCCTGAAAAATGCGACTTTAAGCGAAACGATGTTAAGCAAATCCAATTTCCCCATAAGAATTAATGTACATGAGGGGATTAGGTTCCAGGGAATTTTTTTTTAATCAGACAAAAGACTATATTATATATACAGTAACAATTTAATACTGTATATAGTAATGATGATTGTGAAGCTTGGTTGAGGTGGTGAAGTCAGTGGGTGGAAGAGGGTGGGATATTTCCCAGGGAATGCCTTACTGCTAAATAATGAACTAGAACAGCTGAGCCCTCAAGGGTTAACACGTTGTTAATGTAGCCTCACACTCTACAAGGCAGCACAAATGGAGGGAGGGGAGACAGCATGGCAGACAGAGACACAAACTCAGTGTGTGGAAGAGAGAGAGATGTGCATTGCCCCTTTAAGTACGCTGACCTCCTCTAAGTACATTGCCTTTTTAAGTAGATCAGCAAGTTGAGACAGCTGCTGCTGCCAGAAAGCTCCCTCCTGAGCCCTGTTGTGTCCCCCCTCTGCTTTATGGAGATGGGGTAAGAGAGGGGCAGAAGCAGGGGGAGAGAGACAGCCTGACAGTTCCCCTTTCCCACCCCCACCCTGCACAGCAAGCAGGAGGCTCCTGGGAGGAGGTCCAAGGCAGAGGGCAGGAGCAACACATGGCGGTGTGGGGAGGGACAGCTGAACTGTTGTCAATTGATAGCCTGCTGAGCGGCTGCCGCACAGGGAATTTAGGGGAGCAATGAGCTGATGGGGGGGCCTGTCAACCCTGGTTCCAAGCCCCCATCACTAGCTCTTTCTGCAAGCAGTGGACAAAGCAAGCTGCAGCCAAACAACGTTATAAGGGAGCATTGCGCAACTTTAAACGAGCATGTTCTCTAATTGATCAGCAACGTAACAAGGAAACAACATTAACCAGAAGGACTTTAAGTGAGGAGTTACTGTAGGTGAGTTCCTCCTCAAATGGCCCATTAACTTTCCTCCAGTCATAGGGAAGAAAGGAAGCAGGAGAGCAACTGAGGAAGTTGTTAGTGGGTTCATAGAATATCAAGGTTGGAAGGGACCTCAGGAGGTCATCTAGTCCAACCCCCTGCTCAAAGCAGGACAAATCCCCTGACAGATTTTTACCCCATTCCTTTAAATGGCCCCCACAAGGATTGAACTCACACTGTGGGTTTAGCAGGCCAATCCTCAAACCACTGAGCTATCCCAGCAAGTGATATAGATTGTTGTCCTCAAAGGAAACCTGCACAAAACTGTAAAAAGACAAGTCTGGGAGCTTAAATTCTTAACTTTGCTAGACACTAAAAATCATGGTCCGAATAGACATTAGCTTTATGGCTTATTAAAACAGTGTAAGTGAAGTGTTAATGGGCCACTTCACCTTAAATGGTCTCTTGAAATATGTGCTAAACAATCTGTTCCATCTTGTCTTTAGCTGTGACACTCCAAATTAGTTCCCCAGACCTGAAGAAGAGCTCTGCATAAACTCAAAACCTTGTCTCTCTCACCGACAGAATTTGGTCCAATAAAAGATACTACCTCACCCACCTTGTACATCTAATATCATAGGACCAACATGGCTTCTCCAACACTGCACAAAATATGGACATTTTGCAGTTGTTTGTTGCACCAAAGCAGTCAGAGTGTTAACTCATATTATTGACAATCAAAACCCATTGTTTCTGTCATCGATCACATCTCATGACACAGAGCCTGCCTGGACAGTGAAACTGAATATTCATGGAAACACTAGTGACTTTTAAATGATCCAGAAGCAGACATCTAACCTTCAACCCCACCCAGAATGGAAGTCACCTGACACAGCCCTGAAAGTTCTCCGAACACATGGGCCAGAGAAACAACTTTCAAAGACCAACAGTATGGTGTGCCCCAATGGTAGTAGTTATAAAGAAAAGTGGAAAAATATGAATCTGTGTGGATCTTAAAAGACTTAATGAAGCAATTGGGAGAGAAAAATATGTTCTCCCAACTCTGGATGATTTCCTTCCCAAAATGAAAGGAACTAAAGTATTCTCCCAAGCTGAATGCCTCGAGCCAACTTTGGCAAATTCTTCTAGCCAAAGAAAGTGCTGAATTGACACATTTATCAAACGCTTTGGGAGATTTTACTTTCGAAGATTACCTTTTGGATTACCAGTGCACCTGAAATTTTCCAAAGAAAGATGGCAGAACTGTTAACGAACACAAATGGAGTTGTAGTTTTCATGGACAATGTTTTGATATATGGATCTTCAATGGAAGAACACAACAAAATCTTCAATAAAGCCCTTGGCCTAATCAGTCAGACCAGACTGAAGTTAAAGAAAAGTGTGTTTTCCACCTACCCCAAATTGAGCTTTTGGGACAGTCAATAAAGAGAGATGGAATCAGTCTGAGCCTGAGAAAGTAAAAGGAATCTGAGAATGGAACACCCCAACATATGTACCAGAACTGAGAGCATACTGGGCATGGTATATTACCTTGGTCGATACCTAGAAGACCTTTCTACAGTGACAAAATCACTACATGAACTGTCCGATGCATCTTGGCTATGGGGGCTAAATCAAGACATTGCCTTTTAAAAGGCAAAAGAAATTATTTCAGCAGATCCAGTCTCAAATACTATGATGCGAACAAACCCACGATGGTCAGTGTGGATGCAAACACCTCTATGGCCTAGGTGTTATACTGTTGCAACAACACAAATCTGTGTGCAAACCAGTTGTGTTTTGCTCTTGCACACTCACAGAAGCAGAAAAGTTATACGGAGTGAATGAAAACAAGGGCCTGGCAAGTCTATGGGCATATGAAAACTTTTACAGATATCTGTGTGGATGGGATTAATTTACAATGATAAAAGACCATAAAACCCTCATCAATGGAAAAGGTTTGGATCAAGCCCTGCCAAGATGTCAACGTCTATTGATAAGGTTAGTGTGATTTAACCCAACTTCTAAATATGTTCCTGAGAAAAATCTAGTAGTAGCAGACATTCTGTCATGGAACCCAGCATCACACTGTGATGTTACCCAGGGTACGATTTGGACTGTTGAATAGCTGAGCTCCTTCAGTTCTCTAGCTGGGGGTGCCCTTTACAGTGCTTTGCTATATAAACAGCCACTCCTGGCCTGCTCACACAGTCTTCAGCATGTAAATTCACTCCCAGCGAAATACATGAGCACTCTGACCATTCACTCATGAATTACATATAGGGAGATACTCACGAATTCTAAGTCCAAGCCTTGTTCCCTGAAATGTGCATCTTGTGCTGCTCAGCCCCCTCCTGAACAGTACAAGTTCATAGAAAGTCCATCATTTCATCAAAGGAAAATGATAATGTGCCAGCCTTGTTATCCCACACACTTTAATTCAAACACTGGTTAAGACAAAACAATAAGATATGTTTAATAACTACAGAAAGATAGATTTTAAGTGATTACAAGTGATGATGCTTAAAAGTCAGGATTGGCTACAAAAGAAAATAAAAGAGCAAAACACAAGTTAAAACCTAATTTAACAAGTGAACTTAAAAACATTAGATTTTGTCTCACCATATGCTGCAGTAAATTTCACAGACTGGATCCTCTTTTCAGCCTGGAACTCCTCCCTTGCCCCCTTCCCCCTTGTTTAAGAGTCTCTCTGGTATTTACTGATGTCATGAGCAGAGAGATGGGAGGAGGAGAGGTGAATTGGAAGTCACTGTCTCTCATTCTTATATCCCTCTCCCTTTTTTGAGGACTATCCTCAGCTAGGGTGTAGGTGAAAAGCAGTCTCTTGTGGATGTGAGGCTTGAAATATTCCTGTGATGCAATGTAAATTTTGCATTCACACCTTCCTCCTGCTGAAGAATGGTCGCTTAAGCAGTTCATAGTTTTTTTAACACATCGCAGGGGCCAGTGTGTCTTTGTCTCTGAAAAACTGGTTTGTGGGCTTTACCCAGAGTTACAACACATTTCAGTAACAATCATACAGTAGAATATCATAACTTCACATACAGTGTTGCTACATATATTTCAATGGGGGTAATAATGTTCAGCAGATTATGAATTTTCAAATGTTACCTCACAAGGCATACTTTGTACAAAATTTACCATAGTCTTGTAAAAGTGATGAATGTGATCGTATGACTGTCACACACTCAGCTACCTGTGATCTCAAAGATGATGTAAAGGCATACGGGGATGCACACAGATCAGTGTCAGAAATGAGGCTACAAAAAGTAACCTCAACAGACATGCAACTTCAGTAAGTTCTAAATTACATTAGGGCTGGCTGGTTCAACTATAAAGGATACTAAGGAACTGATAAGAGACTACTCTGTGGTACATAGACAGTTAAGTAAATTGAAGGGACTCAGGATTAAGACAACTGCATTGTAATTCCAAATGAAATGACAGAAGAAATATTAAACCTCATCCATGAAGGACATCAAGGATTAACTAAATGCCTTATATGGGCCAACCAGCCAGTGCAGTGGCTTGACATCAGCAAGGATATAAACAATAAAGTATCTGCATGTGAACATTGCAGAACTAATAGACCAACACAACACAAAGCACCTTTAATAACAACACATCTACCAAACAGATGTTGGAAGAGACTAGCTTCAGATTTATGCGAATACAGAGGATATCATTACCTGGTCGTAGTGGACTGTTTTTCCATATATAGAGAAATAATGTACTTGAGAGACATGTCACAAGAAACTGAAGTGCACTTTTGCTCATTTTGGCATTCCAGAACAACAAGGGATGGACAAAGGACCACAATTGACTGCAGCAGAATTTAAGTCATTCTGAACAAAACATGATTTTGATCATATTACTAGCAGCCCATATTACTCAGAAGTGAATGGAGAGGCTGAGAGAGCTGTACAGACAGCCAAGAAAACCCTAGAACAGGAAGATATATTCCTTTTCCACAGGTTGACTGTGTGTTGTGTTAAGCAGTACTTCCTAATGTTTCTTTTAAACCGGCTGCCTATTAATGTAATTGTGTGACCACATAAAAAAAGAACCAGGAAAGGGATAAATAACACTTCCTTATTCACTTTCTCCTCACTGTTCATGATTTTATAGACCTCTGTCATATGCCCCATTAGCCGTCTCTTTTCTAAACTGACACATCACAGACTTTTAATCTCTCCTCATATGGAATCTGTTTCATACTCTTAATTTTTTGTTGCCCTTCTCTGTACTTTTTTCAATTCTAATATATCTTTTTTGAGATGGGGCAACCAGAACTGCATGCAGTATTCAAGGTGCGGGGGTACCATGGCTTTATACAGTGGCATGATTATATTTTCTGTCTTATCATCTATCCCTTTCCTAATGGTTCCTAACATTTTCTTAGCTTTTTAGACTGCCATGGCACACTGAGCAGATGTTTTCAGAGAACTATCCACAATGACCCCAACACCTCTTTCTTGAGGGGTAACGGCTAATTTAAACCCCAATCATGGGGTTTTGTGCTCCCATGATGTTCCAGTGAAATCATTTAGATCAAGCTCTGTTTGATAACATACATGAAACCATTGATCGAGTGGATATCTCCAAAAGTAGTAGCAAAACATCCAGTGGACAAATATAAACATACACAGATATGAGAGACTTGGACTCTTGTAAACAGTTCATTGCCATCCCTTACAAAAATAAATGAAATGTTGAATAACCTGAAAGATACTTAACTGGAAATATCATCTGCATATCAGCAGATATCTGCTGAATTACCAGGGCATTTCTATTTAAGTGCCTACATATGATTTATGCACCTAAATATGAAAATGATGATCAAAGTGACAAAATTCAGAAAGAAATAACAACACCTGAACTACCAAAGGGCTGATGGGGAAATACAGTCTTGGAGATAAGATCAGTTAATGATTAGCCAGTAACTCAGAGATATCAATGTTTCTAGCAGTGTCCTCCCTTTCTATCAGCACAGAAATGATCATACATTTCTAAACAAATGTCTTTGAAGAAAAAAATGTCTAAAGAAATTGTAACAGATAATAGAGTACAATCAATCTCCAGGAAAAAAGGGGAACTATTGGATGATGAATGGTATAACACATGAGAACTTTTTACTATCCAAATGCATATGGATAAGCGGAAATATGAATAACTGATCAAGAAAGGTCTATAAAACCAAGCAATGAAGCTAAGCATTGGAAAAAGGCCATATAGGAAAGATTATTTGCTTAGAGATTGACACAATATTTAGCAACTGGTTTATAATAAGCTTTTATTTTTTCCAAGGAGAGAGGAAGTGTTGTATCTAATGCTAACTGAATACTGCAGGAATGACTAACTATCATACCTACATTCCAGCACTAGAGGGATCTTAGGGAAGGAAGTAAAAAAGGAGAAAAATAAGATGATGAGAGATCTATTGCATATGTGGGAATTTGTTTACAAGATCCAGTTTAATCCTATTGAGTGCTAGCTTATTTCAGTCAAAATACTACAGATATCTTTTAAGTGAGTTGTACAACTAAAGTTGTGACACATGGACATTATCTATCAGTGGTTTTCAACCTGTGGCCCATGGATCCTTGTGGGTCTGTCTAAGGGGTCTGTGAAAGGTTGTCGTTACCATAGAACAGTGGTTTTCAACTTGTGGTCCGTGGACCCGTAGGGGTTTGCAGACTGTGTCTAAGATTTCCAAGCAGTCTGCATTTCCATTCGAATTTTTTTTGGAGGTCTGCAAATGAGAAAAAGTTAAAAACCACTAGTCTATGCTAGTGAAATTTGGTTTGCTAACCACTCTGTGTTACTCTTAACATGTTGTAACACAGCATATGTCCATATGCAAAGTTACTTCCATCAGTGCACAGGCATTCACATCACCATTTAGAAGAGATTTGCTTAGTGTAAAATAGGTACTGTGTCCTTTCTTTCATTAATAATAATCTGGTGGTTTCTCAGTTACAATTAGTCAGTTGTTCAAATCAGAGAAACTGCCATCACAAACAAGGCTCATTGACATTATTATTGCCCATCGCGGCAGAAAGGCTAAGAACTGAATGGACCATGGAGACTGAATTCCTCTCTTAACACCCAGAGATGTTCCCTTCATGTCAAGGCTGAGGGACATAAGCTAGTGGCAGATAGCTGGTAGATTGTACTACTGCAGCTGGTGGTGTAAGGGTTCCATGCATAAAAGGCTGGATCCAAAATCCATTTAAGTCAATGGGCATTTTTCCATTAACTTCACTGGGCTTTGGATCAGGCCCAAACTTCAAAGGCATATTATTATTTAATCCAGCATGTTTTATCAGCACCATATTAACTTTTTTTTTTTAAATTAGGAAAACTAGATGTAGAAAATACTACGGAAAGTCAGATCAAAGGAGGTAGATGTAGTAGTCTTGTTCTCCACGTTAAATGCCAACAAACCTTTTTTAAAATGTAGTGCCAGATTGAGAAATCTGGCTTCTTTATTAATAATGATGGCATATTGCTGCAACAACAGTGTATTAATCATCTGCATTATCTCTCAGGCTATGTACTTTTAGTGTGACTGATGATCTTGTTTATTCCCACACAGAATTGCTGGGAGACAGTGATTTTATGTGTACAGATAGCAGCAAAAGGGGAAGTCCTGCAAGTGGGGCTAAACATAGAAATAAGTGTGGGAACACAATAAGCTTTTAAATTAAAAAAGCAAAGAGTGGAGAATAAGGATCGAGAATAAGGAAAAAAGAGAAAAAGAAAAAGAAAGGAAAGAGAAAAGAAGAAAGGGAGAGAAAAGAAAGGCAGGAAGTGGAGTGCATCCAGACAGCATAAAACATTGTTCACAAAGACAGTGCCAGTGTCAGTTTGGCAAACATTGATAGCAGTGCAGGAGTTAGGGTGAGAATCCTATAGGCTTTCTGGAAAATGTGCAGTTCTGGGGCCAGTATCCTATAGACTTTGCCTCTCTGATGCCTTGCTTAGACACATGTACAAAGAAAGGAAGCCAAAGTCATATGAGCAAGTTGTTTTATCTACAGTATTGGTCCCAAACACATCTTACGGTTGGGATACATAATCTGAAAACTGCAGTAATTTTTTTTTTTTTAAATAAGGGTGACTCCTGGCCAAAGGAAAGATGGGTTTTGGCTGTAAACTACAAAGATGGAAGAGGAGAGAAATTACCAGTCTTTACATTTTTTTCTTACCATTTAGATTATTCAGCTGTTTGATTCATTATGGATTTTAGGACACTGGATGAGCTTGAGTTTCGTATTGATTTTTAAAAAATCTCTGCCTGTCACTTTGAGCTGAGGACTCTCTCCCTGTTCTCTTTCCTGTGTAACATTGGCCTGGTCACAGGTTTCAAAAAGGGTCCAAAGAGCTCCATATGAGAGAATCAGAACCTTTATTCTCAGCATGTCAGGCTCCAACAAGTGAAACATGGCTCTGGACAGAAAAATTGCTGTGTAACAATGACACCTGTATCCACAAACCTTCTCCCTATAATCTATCAGCCAACTTTAATTAGAAATAAAGTTAGCTCTGAAAAGCCAGTGCAGCTTCTGCTATGCTTTGCTTATCATCAACAATGCTGTCTGCCAGATCTGGATAGTAGAATCCTTATTACCACTGATGATTTAAGAGACAGAAAAAGGTTGCATTTCAGATCCCAGATGGATTTTGGAATGTTGGCAGTTAGAAAAATCATCTTCTACTAGCCATATTGGATCAGGGCACCACTGAGAGCAAATAAACTTGGACACTGCATTACTGTCACAGGTTTGCTTTTTAAGACTGTAGTGACATTTTGATTCTGGCACCTAACAACACTGAATAAATAAACTAAAACAGTAGCATTTTTTATTGACTTACCTGCAAATGCAACTATTTATTTTTGAACATACTACATATGGGAAAAAACCACTGGAGTGAAGAAGATCAAGGACACTTGAAAAGAATCTCAGCTGTCAGGGGCGGCTCTATGTATTTTGCCGCCCGAAGCACGGCAGGCAGGCGGCTTTCAGTGGCACGCCTGTGGGAGGTCTGCTGGTAACGTGGATTTGGCGGCATGCCTGCGGGAGGTCCACCAGTCCCGTGCCTTCGGCGTCCCTGCCACCGAATTACCGCCGAAGCCGCGGGACCGGTGGACCTCCCGCAGGCATGCCATCGAAGGCTGCATGACTGCCGCCCTCACAGCGACCATCAGGCTCCCCCCACCCCCACTTGGTGCACTGGTGCCTGGAGCCGCCTCTGTCAGCTGTGTCATATGAGGGCAGAATGGCAGAAAAAAAAGGGTGTGTGAGATCTTACTACATCTTACACCCCGTAGGCCAGTGGTTCTCAACCTGCGGCCTGCTTGCGGCTCAATCATCACACAGCTGCAGCCCATGTGACATCCTCAGGGCCATACAGGTAGTATATATATTGTGTGGAGGTGGCCCACATAACACATTGAGCCCATAATGGTAACTAGGTTGAGAACCACTGTCCTAGGCCAAAGCTGGAGGGGTTAAATGCCACCAAAACATGAAATTTCCTAAACAAATTCGATGTAACATAGTCATCCATAATGAAGGAAATGGTACTGCCAATCCAAACATATACAAATAATGAGTCTAGCCACCCAAGAATTATGATTGGCTTAAAAATAAAGAGATTTAAAAAAATAAATCTTTGGTTCTTTTTAATTGCCTTCTGGCTTTTGAGCCTTTTGGTGCACTTGCGTCTCATGTTCAAGCTTTGCCTCTGCATCTAGGAGAGCAAGAAACTTACTTTAAAAAAAATTAAAGCTGAGATTCTCATGTAATATCAAGATACCAGTATCTGGAGATTTCCGGGGGAAAACCACTATAAATTCAAGACACAATGGAATCACAAAAGTTGGCAACACTGAAGAAATAAACAATTGTAAGAAACATTCAGTGAAAAAATTATTTTTATAGGACACTATACCACAATAGTGTCTGCTTGCATCCGAAGAAGTGGGTATTCACCCACGAAAGCTCATGCTGCAAAATGTCTGTTAGTCTATAAGGTGCCACAGGATTCTTTGCTGCTTATACCACAATGTTTCATTCGTAGTATAAAATCAGATATTTGCATAGCAGTGTATGATTCTCGACATGACTGTTGTTTGAAAACATACCTTTTAGCTGATTGAATGTTCCTTAGTAGCTCAGACAGAATGTGGGACATTAGGCAGCAAATAAGAGATGTCCCTTAAAATGCAGGATGTGAGTTCATACACCCCTCAGAAATATTAGGGCCACAGAAGTGATGTCAACATCCATGTTTGTGTGATTGATTGCTGCTACGTTCAGCTGATATTTTCACATCATCTACTGATTCCTAGGCTATAAGTTTTCAGGAATCCTCAGTTAATTGCTTGTGGCTATTACTCCTCTGGTCTCCACCTTCCAAGGAGGGAGAGGAATTATAACGAGTAGCTGTCATAAACAGTTAGTTAATGGTTAAGGTTTTTTTCGACCTGTAAAGGGTTAACAAGCAGTACCTGTGAACACCTGACCAGAGGACCAATCAGGGACAAGATATTTTCAAATCCCTGTGGAGGGAAGTTTTTTTTCTGTTCTTTTTTTTTTAGAGAATCTCTCTTGGGAGTTAAGGGAGTCCAGACATCTTAATCAAGTCCTCCCAGGTTTCTGCAATAAATTCTTCTATTCAAGCTAGTGAGTATTAGCAAGGAACTAGTATTCTTATACTTTTATTTCTGTATTTGCAATTCTGTGTTTTGCTATAGAATTTCTTTAATTCTGTACTGTTATTGCTTTTACTGAGAAAGAAAGGAGGGGGGATTCTCTCCAGAGATTGATAAGTTTAGACCCTGTGTATTGTTCCATCTTGGTATTACAGAGACAGTTACTTTCTTTTTATTCTTTAATAAATCTTTTCTGTTAAGGACTTGGTTGATCTTTCCTTGGGTAAATTCTCAGGGAAAGGGGAGGAGGGAGGCATCCCTCTGTAGTTGAATCCCGGTATCTCTCCTAGGAAAAGGGAGGGGGGAGAAAGCAGGGGGGAATGGTTTATTTCTCCTAGGTGTAAGAACTCCATGGATTTGGGGCTCTTGGGATCCTCAAGGATTTTGGGGAAGGACTGTGTCCCAATACACGTACATTATTGGGTGGTGGCAGCTTTTACCAGATCTAAACTAGGATTTTAGTTTAGGGGAGTCCATGCAGGTCCCCATATTGGAACCCAACAGCTCTAAGTGGGGGTGAGACCTATGACAGTAGCCTACGGAGGTACAAACTGATGTAGTGGGATGTAATTAAGAAAAGGAAGATTAGGATGGATATCAGAAAAAAATGTTAACAATGAGCTCTATTAAGTTGTCTATTCCCAGTTCCTTCTTTAGAATGTGATCTCTTTAGGCTAAGGGACCTTATTGCACCATGTCTGCCATATTCTAACCACTGCACAGTGTTCTTGTACTTCTAATAATGTTTATAATAAAATTAGTCTCTGAAGAGAAGTGTTGAAAGCCCCATTACTTGAGTAATTTAAAACTGGACTGGACAAAGCACTGGAGAACATATTACAGGGACCAATCTTGATGGGCTGAGGGAGCTGACAGAACGACTCAGTAGGTATTCTGCTCTGATTTCTGTTATTCTGTGTGTCTATGAATTTTCCAGAAGAATAAGAGAGAAGCACTCAGAGCAAATGTATCATACTTAATTCCAGTAACATTACTAGTATTTGCTGACTGCTTCCAGTAGGCAGACTGAGGGCTTGGCTACACTGGAGAGTTGCAGCGCTAGTGGTGGGTTTACAGTGCTGCAACTTAGTCACCGTCCACACTTGCAAGGCACATACAGCGCTGCATCTCCCTGGCTGCAGCGCTGCTCCGCAAGTGTGGCCACCAAAAGCGCTGTAATTGGCCTCCGAGGTATTCGGAGGTATCCCAGAATGCCTGTTCAGCCACTCTGCTGTTTTGTTGTGAACTCCAGGCTCCCGGAGCTGCTTATCTAAAAAACAAACACAGCTCCTGTTTGCTCCAGCAGAGGCAGGCAGGGGGATTATTTTGGAATGTTCACAGCTAGTGTTTGCTTGAGGAGAGAAGCAACACGGTGGAGGGGGGGGGGGTCCGTTTTGGAGCAGCTGCTTATCTGGTCTGAAGGCTATTTGCATTTAGTGAATAAGAGAGGGGTGGGGGAAGGGGTCCAAACTTTTAAAATGATTGAAGGTTGGTGCTGTGTATCTTCCAGTCCTTAGAACTTGCAAGGCAGGGAGCTGACACAGTGTCAGCTCCAAAAATCCACTCTCTCTGTCTCCCCCACGCTCCCTGTCACACTCCACCCCACCCCCCTCTTTTGAAAAGCACGATGCAGCCATTTGAACGCTGGGATAGCTGCCCATAATGCACCACTCCCAACAGCACTGCAAATGCTGCAAATGTGGCCACACTGCAGCGCTGGTAGCTGTCAGTGTGGCCACACTCCAGCACTTTCCCTACACAGCTGTACGAAGACAGCTGTAACTCCCAGCGCTGCACATCTGCAAGTGTAGCCAAGCCCTAAGAAGAGAATTTAGGCCCAAAGCCTTCTCCCATTGACTTAAGTGGGAGAAAGTTCAGGCCCTCAATGAGTAATTACCCCAGAACAGCCAGAGTTGAGCCAATAAACTAGACATGAAAGGCTCCTTCTTCCATTCCCAATCTGATGGTCCATCCATTCACTCCTATGCTCATACTTCTATTCCAGCTTGTTATTTTAGAGTTCCTACATTACTGTTTATAAGCACAGGGTTCGTTGAATGTGCTGGTTTGCAATTCTAGGCTCACTTATAAGTGCTGGATAGAGTAATGTGGTTTGTTCATAAACCTGGCTGCTGACATTGAGTTATCTCTCCCTCCCTCCAAAGATAAAGAATAGTGACTCATTTATTTGGCATTAGGGGTAAGCTCATATAAAATATTACACGGACTTTGTAAACAGGTATACAATATACAGTGCTCTTTTAAATACAGGCTTTTATAATGAGATAAACCAAGAAAATTCTGGTTTCAGTTCAGTTGGTCTATGCCACAAACACTGTATTTGCATAGATGGTGTTTAATTTCCTTGTTTTGTTTTTAAATAATCTCTGGAAAGTTATAAAAGTTTATTTATTCTTCAGTGGGGCTTCACTCCAGGTTCTGGTGGACAGGTAGTAGCTGCTATGGATGTCCATTGGTCCCAAAATGCAAGATCCATCACATTCAGTAAAATATGGATTCAGTATTTATCTGCCTTAAGAGCTGTTGGCTCCCTCTACCTTTCTATTTCCTTTTCTCCCTTGTCAGAATAGCCAGGGACGGTAGATTTTTTTACCTTTTCTTACCCCCTGATTTGAGAACATTCTCAGGATGTGTTGTTGAGAGAGGATCCACTCAAGAACACTGCCTTGTTACCTCTGAATGATTTGAGGTTTGGCTTTGGTCCCCCATGTCAAATCTGTGACCTGCAGGGATTAGGTCCCTGTATGACTCTTAGTAGCCACATCACAAAAGCAATTAACACAAGTGACCCCCTCCTTGGTAGTCTCAGGAGACAGGCCAAGGCCTCAATAGACTCTGAAAAGTGCATTCCCCTAGAGGTGTTTCTCTATAGCAGAGTTGGGTTACATTGCCCAGGGTGATATTGGGGGATTCCTAAAAGATGGATTCTGTGCTGATCCTGGAGGTTTTCAGTCAGACATTTTTTGCCAGCACTAAAAATCATTTTGATGGGAAAAACTAAAGGAATGAAAATGGTATCTTAAAGACATAAAAATTAGATAGAGTGATATAATAACCCCCAAACATAGGGGCACAGCCAAAAGGGGTAATGTGGCAGGGCAAAACATACGCAAAGCAACCATCTGTGTTCCTCTGGGGCTTTAATGGATCTTTTAATTTATATCCATTTTAAATAGCCTCCTTTTACAACCCAGTTGGCCCCTCTTTCTTTCTCTTCTCTATCCATCAGTTCACTGTGATGCAAAGTTAAAGTGTCCTTATCAGACAAGGTGCCAGTAATATCTCTCTTTTATAGCCTCAACCTTTTCATGAGCAAACATACAAAGCAACCTTTGGCCTCTCTCCTTTCCTGAGTTCTGTTGCTTTTAATTCTTCACAAGCAGAAGTGCCAGTTAGAGTAGATGGGTGTGGGGTGGAGGTGGAGGCAGAAAAGGGGAGAGAATGAAGGGGTGAAAGAGATACGGTATAGCTGATCGGTGGATATACAACATGAATCTTTGTTTCAGCCTATTCAGGAACAACAACAATGTAGTGCGTGTGTATGTGTGAGCATTGGGTCTAAGCTGAGAGGAGTAATGAGGCAACGAATGCTGGGTCCGGACCTCTGGCCATTGCTCCTCTGTCTCCAGCTGCTGTGGCAGGTTGGTGAGGGCAAGTGTGTCAAGGACAATTATGTAATCAATGTGATGCAGATGAATCACTCAGACCTTCCATGGACCTTCGATAAAATAAAACCAGCTGTGCAGCTGGGACTACGTATTGTAGAAGAGCAGCTGCAGAAGGCAGGTAAGGGTGTGAAGCTGTGTGTTCTTTTCCCCTTTAGAGTTTTTGGGTCAGACTGTGAGCCCTGGCCCTCCCTCAGTCAGTGCTTCTACAAACTGCCCCTTGGAGCTGTTCTTCGGCTGTCCAGTCACCATGTAGATCAGACTATAACTGTCCCCTTCTTTCCAAGCAGCGGAGCCACAGTGCAAGGATTGAACCAGGGATGTTTATGTGCAAGTTGATGCAAACCCTTCCCTGAGTTAATTTCTGAAGATGTTCAGTTGGGATTGAGAACATAGGAACTGCTGAACCAGACCAGACCAGATCAGGGCTCCACTGAGTCCAGTATCCTGGCTCCTCCTCTAGCAGAACAGATCAGTGATCTATCTATTCTGGTAACTTCTATGTTAGATAATGACAGATATGTCAGCCCACTCCCCCAATGATGCACATAACTTTGTAACATTATGATAAAGAAATTTCATCCTGACCCCAGTTGCTGCTCAGATTATTCCCTGAAGTGTGGGGATCAGCAGCCCTTATAACTTTTAATTTAGGTTGCATCACTCAGGGGCGGCTCTAGGATTTGCGCTGCCCCAAGCACGGCGGCACGCCGCGGGGGGCGCTCTGGCGGTCGCCAGTCCCGCGGGACCAGCGGACCCTCCGCAGGCATGCCTGCGGGAGGTCCACCAGAGCCTCCTGCCGCCCTCCCGCGGGACGCCGCCCCAAGCGCGCGCTTGGCGCGCTGGGGTCTGGAGCCGGCCCTGGCATCACTACAGATGCTATTCTTACTCATTTTCATATCTAACCCCTCTTTTCAATATCACTAAACCAGTGATTCTCAAACTTGTGCATCTTTTCCAGGGTGCAGGAACCTAATTAGTGGAGCCATGACTGTGCGGCTCCACTAATTAGGTAGGTGGCCCGTCATTCTCTCTTGTGCGGCCCACCAGGCGCGCACCTTACAGGGAACTATCTGGGGACCACCTGAATGGAGCTCGTGGACCACTGGTGGTCCATGGAGCACAGTTTGAGAACCTCTGCACTAAACTATTTGCCTCCATAATGTCCTGTTACAGCAAGTTCTAAGAAAACTATCTCCTTTTCCTCCCCAATTTTAATGTTTTGTCTTTTTGTTTCATTTGAATTTGATGCCTTCTGATTTTTTTCCTGTAGCTTTAAAAATCATCTGATATTCTGCCTCTGATCATGCCCAATACCTGACGCTTTAGAGAAGAGTGTCAGGCTTCTATAGTGAAGTTAATTCTTATCCAGTGGAATGGAGGGTAGGGGGAATTGCTTCCCAGTGAATTTTGGGAATGGAGGCATTTTAGTATGCAGGCCCATATTAATGGATGGGCTAATGGGGCCATAGCCCAGGCCCCTCAGAAGACTACACCCTCCCCAAACTCATGGGATTGCAGTAAGTAATGTTGTGATCTGCACTCACTTGCAGTGACACTCAAATTTGGCCCAGTCACTGCTCCGTCATGATCAAGGGACAGCTGGGACAAACCTGAGCAGTGTTGTGACCCCAAGTGATAGGTCACAATGCCCAGAGTAGGGAGCCAGCCCCAGCCCCAGCCCCATGGGATAGGAACCACTTCTGCAGGGTAAGTGTGGGCTGCACAGAGGTTTTTGAAACTGAGGCCCTCCCACCCTTCCAAACAATTAAAAACACCGAAGGGAGGCCTCCGGAGGCAGAGAGTAATGCAGGGCTCAGGATATTCTGTCTCCAGGACCCAGAATGTTCTTAATCTGGCCCTGTTAGTATGAGACTACTGCTCTGTGTCATGAATGAACAGAGAGGGACCCTCAGTGCATCAGTGAGTAAATGTGTCTTGTAATGCTATTTCCCATTTCTCGTCTATAGGAAAAAATGTGACAATCAATGCCACCTACCATGGCTTCAACACATCACTGTACATCTCACAGGGCTGTCGCACTACCACCTGTGAAGGTGTGGAGGTCATCAAGCAACTCTATGTGAGTATTAGGCATTTCTACAGGAGTCCTTCTTTTCTGTTTATGGAAGTGTGTTGAGTGTTGGCTAGAGGCAGGTATAGTGTGTGCTGAGGGCAAAGTACAAGCTTCCTACACAGACACTCAGTTCACCTCATTTCCAATTTATAGCACCCCCTAATTCCTACTGTCTGCCCCATACATCTGTACAGCTAGCCTCTCTTGAACTACTTCGCTCCTCACCTGCAACTCCAACACAGCTCTGATAATGCATTTTAATTCTGACATGTAGTTTCCCTGCTGTTCCAGACCTGAGCTCCCACACAGCTTTGTCATACACCTCTGTGCAGACCACACACTGCCATGCATCATTCTGTCACCTCCTTTCTTCTCTTGCTCCAGATTCATCCTCTTATCTGTTCCCTCATTCCACAGCCCCTTCTCTCACCACTCCGCACTTGCTCAGTGGCAGTTTATCTTGGTGCTCTGTCTTCTCACATTTCACAGTCTCCTCCCAATCCCCCTTGCCTGTGCCTTGCGCCACATTCTGCATTTCCCATATCAGTAGCCCCTTCCCTCACTTTGCACTCTCTGTTGCAAATGCTCTTTTATCTCTTGCAGAATAGTGACACACTTGGCTGCGTTGTCCTGGGACCCATTTGTACTCATGCCACGTACCAGATGGTCTCGTAAGTATCAGAAAAAAAACATTACTGTGTTCCAAGGAAGTAAAATACTCAACAAAATTGTTTCCTACTCAGACTAGCATAGAAACTGAACTTGTGTGTGGGACATACTGCGCTTCACAATCAGGGTCCTACAGAGCTCTTATACCTGGCCGCTACCTCCGGCAAGGACAAAATGCCCCCTAAAGAGCTTATTAATGCAACTGCTTTACTAGGTAGGACTCAGGAGAGGAGTGAGAATGATTGACAAAAAGTAGTCCGATCACTCAAGGTCTCAGCAGGCTACCTCTTTAACACTCGCAGCAAGAGACAGAAATGATCTTGAACATAGGAATCTCCATATTGACTCAGACAAGTGGTCCATCTAGACAAGTATCTCATCACTGTAGTAGATGCTTCAGAGGAAGGTGTAAGAAACCTTGCAGAAGACAGTGCTGGGATAACGTGCACTAAGAGACGGTTTCCTCCTAACCGTCAATATTTAGAGGTTTGCTCATTCCCTGAAATATGAGTGATTATATGCCTTCCAGAATTCTTGTTTTTTAAAATATATTTACTGTTATATACATGAACAACACACGAGTAAAATGTTGTGTGTATATATAAGTGAAGATATTGTTATCCATGAAATTATGGTCTGACCCTTTTTTGAATCCTGCTACACTCTAGGCCAAAATGATATTGTGTTGCAAGGCGTTCTGTAGGCTACTTGTGAGTTGTGTGAAAAAATATTTTCTTTAATCAGTTTTGAATTTACCTTCTTTCGACTGCATTGAATGTTTCTTTGCTCTTTTACTATGAGTCAGTGTGAATAGAAATCCACCTTCTCTTTTCCACTCACTGTTTTGTATGTTTTTTAATCATGCTCCCTTGTATTTGCCTCCTCTCTAAGTTAAAGCATCCCAGACTTTTCAGTCTCGCTCATACAAGAGTTTTTCATGTCCCTACTCATTCTGACTGCCCACCTCTGACCCCATTCTGTTTCTTCTATATCCTTTTTGAGGTGGGATGACCAGAACTGAACATATTATTCCTTGTGAGGGTGCATGATTGATTTATATTATACAGTAATATTACCTGCTTTGCATATAGCAGTATTATAATATTTTCTGTATTACACTCCATCCCATTCCTTAAGCATCCTAGCATTGCTTTTTTGGACTCCTGCTATACCTTGATCAAAGAGCTTCACTGAGTTGTTTACAATATTTCCCAAGTCTTCTTCCCCTCCCCCCCAGTTAATTCAGAATGTTTGAGGAGTTGAAGCTTCTGCATAGCAATGAAGAGCACTAACTATTAGGCAACCAAGTTGACCCAGGGTAAAATGAACAGATTTGGGAACCAAAAGCAGGTTCTTTACCTGGCAGTACTCTAAACCAGCCTGGTAAATTTCCATTTTAACAATGAAATCATCTTCCTGGCTCACTGCATCAGTTGTCCTCCCGAGCACTGTGCATCCCTCCACTGGCTCCCCTTTTCTACTGCATCAAACATAAGCTACATCACTTCATAATAATAATGGCCTTTACCTGGAAATGAAGTTAGACAGTAGTTCTGTCATATCATTGCGAGATAATTCTAATTGCCATATTGTTCAGTACAATATTTCCTATGAAGTGTAAAAGATTGTCCTAAAAGAACTGCAGAATTTTTCTAGTGTAATGTGATAACAGTGCAACATTGCAGAAAATACCTTCACCCATTACAACCTCTCTATGGAGGAAAAAATCGTGGTGTTTTCAAAAATTCACCCCAGGTGGAGGTTTGCCATGTTTGTCTCTATAACCACTGCTATTTCCCCTTTCCCAAAATACACTAAGAAGTCTGGCTGTAGAAGTAAGATTTGTCAATGGCTCTGAGAATCTCTCCTCCAGCCCTGCTCTGTGAAGTGCTAAAACCAGTTTAAGAAGAGTGGCTATTGGTGGCCTGTGATTCATCTGACATCATTCACCTGGCAAAGGATGTCAGCCCACAGTTCATCCAAAACTGGCTTAATGGAACTAACGAAACTTCACTAAGCTATTTCAGATTTCCTTAGTGCATAGGCTGGCACTGTACAATAATTTTACCCTTCTACATAAGATGAAATGTGATAACTGGTTCTGGAGGATCTTATATCACACCTAGAGGTTGAGAGAAAGATTACACAAGGGATTGATCAGTCAGTAGACAGGTAGCTTTTTGTTTCTAGCTCCCCTCTGGCCTCAAGAAAATTACAATCATCACCATCTGATAGCTGTTCCATGAACTGTTTAAAGTAAGTTGATAGGTTTCAGACCCACTCTTAGAAGCAGAAGATGGCATCACAGCAACTGTGACGGGTTTCCCCCAGGGTGCCACCCAAGACTGGGGTGCCACTTGGCCTCCTGACCCACCAGCCTGGGCTCCCTCTCACACTGTACTGCTGTGACAAGCTGCAAAGCCCTCCAACCTGCACTTTCACCAGCATATATACAGGTAGGGACACACCCAGCTGCAGTTACATGCAGGCTCTCTGACCAGCCTCTGCATTGGAAGGCTACAGCTAAGGCAACTCCCAGCTCCTCAGGCACGCACCCACTCTGGAGTATAAACCCCAAACTATACCATCTTACACTGCACAGGGAACTGTACAGTGTAAGCTCATAAAATTCACCCCCTCCCTCAGTATGGAGAGGAATATGCAACAGCCTTTGCCCCGAGCTATGATTCCCATACACTTCACTCCAACTCACTGGTTAGATAAAGCAACAACAAGTTTATTAACTACAAAAGACAGATTTTAAGTGATTATAAGTGATAGCAAACAGTTCAAAGCAGATTGCCTATCAAATAAACAAAAAATGAAAACTAAATTTGATATGCTAGGTAGATTGGATATGATTAGCAGATTCTCACCCTAAGAGATGATACAAGCAGGCGGCAGATTCTTAAGGGGCAAGCTGCACTTGCTTTACAGCTCGGAATCCCCAGGTGTTCCATTCACAGGCTAGAAATCGCTTTAGCTTGGGTGCAACACTTCCTCCAGTCCAGTCTTTGTTCCTCAGGTGTTTCCAGGAGCCTTCTTTGGTGGGGCGTTAAGAACACCAGATGATGTCACTCCCTGCCTTATATAGCTTTTGTATATGGCAGGAACCCATTGTTCCCAAAGCAGTCTGTGGAAAAATACTGACATCCCAAGATGGAGCCTAGAGACATGTGATCTCATTACATGTCCTTGTAGAGTCATAGGAGCCATCACTTGGAGGCTGGCTGTAGCATTTTCAGGAAGGCTCCCCATGTGGGAGATAAGCTTCTCCTAAGGCCTATAATTATGTCATAATCATTTGGAAGGGTAATGTGTAGTGGAGGCATGCAGTGTACATATACCGAGGCTAGTTAAATTGTCAGTCGAGCACCATTACGCTGTACTGACATTTTAAAGATTTCACCTGTTCTTTGGTGGGATGGGGTGGGATATTATTTCAAATTTAGTTTGTATTAAAATGAAGTCAGGACACAAAGTGAGAAAGTACTGGGCATGTGAATCACCTGGTAGCTACCTTGATGTGACATCAATTCATGCATCAGTCATATTATTTTTCCCCCCTCTCCTCCCTTAGCGTTGACACAATATTGGGCCTCCCTCTGATCTCTGCAGGGAGCTTTGGGCTGTCATGTGACTATAAAGACAACCTAACTCGAATCCTGACTCCAGCCAGGAAACTGATCTACTTCTTCGTTGATTTCTGGAAACAGTCCAATTTGCCATTCAAAACCAGCTCCTGGGAATCCACTTACCTCTACAAGACAGATAACACCACAGAAGACTGCTTCTGGTAAGAGCATTCCCAAGTCTCTCCCAGCTACTGTCCAAGAAAACTCAGACTCACTCTGGCAGACTCACTCTTTAGGCTATCCTTAGATTTTTCCCTCTCTCTAACTCTCTTTATTGCTCTCATAGAACTGAGAGTTGGAAAAGACCAATTAGACCATCCAATCCCTCTCCTTTCCAGAACAGCAATATTCTCTACACTACACTTACCAGTGTTATGTCCAGTTTGCTTGCAAATGTTCCCAAGTTATAGATTTTCATCACATCCATTGGGAGAATATTTCACAGTCTAATAGATTTCACTGCCTGAGTTTTTGTTGGCATCTAAATTAAATTTTCCCTCTTTCAATTTCATCCCATCACTCCTCGTAATGACTTTCTGTATCATCCTAAGTAATTCCTCTACTTCCTCCTTGATGCCTGATTGTCCCCACACAGGATACAAATCAGTCTGATTGTTATCTTGCTAGGGGAAAAGGGTGTATCTGATGGTTGTGGAAGGAAGGAAAAAAATCAAGCCCTTGGTTTTACACCATTCAAACATTTCTAGATTGTTTAAATCCCTGATGTAAATGGTTATGCATCTGGCTTAACACATGAGAGGTTCCATTTAGTACTACTGATGTGCATAAAAGTCTGCAAGTTAGGGCCTGAGTTAGCTCTTTTAATTCTCTCTCACCTTAGTCCCTTCAGTCACTGGTTATTTATGTTACACTGAATACCTTTCAAACTCTGATCAATGTTCTTCTCTGAATGAAATGACCTAAAATGAAATCAATAGCCTAGGTATGGTCTCACCAGACCAGGGCCATAGAGGGATATTATTACTTTTCTGCTCTGTGACATGATACTTCAGTATATGCAACTGCAGGGGCTGATCTTTCTGTCACAGCATTGTAAAAATCATATCTAATCTGCTGTCCGCTATCATCCTTAGGCCTTGTTCGTTTTTTTAGAGTCTTCATTACCATTGAATTTCAATCAATTATACTGACTTTTTTCCTTTAGTTACAGTACAATGCCTTTTCCCAAGTTGAATCAATCTTATTTAGTTACTTTTTGCCCAGACTTTAATCTTTCTAAGTCCCTTGGTGGTTTTTTCATTGTCCTCAGTGGTAGGTACAATTTCTCCTAATTTCATATCATATTGGAGTTGTATTAGTATATTTTACTCTATTTTTCATTAATGAAGATGTTAGTACAGACTTAATATCAATCTCTGTGATAGTCCAACAGACACTTTACCTGCACAATATATTGCTATTTATCATTACCCTTTGTTTATGTCCCTCAATCAGCCAATTGTCAGTTTGAGTGTGTTCCTATCCCAGTTTGAACTAATTTTTCAAGTAAGAGTGAGATAATTGCTTTATTAACATCCAAATATTACATTTAGTGCACTCCACTCTTCTAGTGATTTGGAAATTAAACTAAAAAAAGCAATCAAGTTTGTGTGGAAAGATTTATTCTTTATTGCCCTCTGTCAGGAAAACACATAAGTACCTGCTGAACTTTATGCATCAGCTTGAACCCTATTGATTTCAATGTTTTTTTAAATTATAATTAGAGATATACCAATCTCCTAGAACTGGAAGGGACCTTGAAAGGTCATCAAGTCCAGCCCCCTGCCTTCACTAGCAGGACCAATTTTTGCCCCAGATCCCTAAGTGGCCCCCTCAAGGATTGAACTCACAACCCTGGGTTTAGCAGGCTAATGCTCAAACCACTGAGCTATCCTTCCCCCCATGTAACTTAAGCATGTATTTAAGTGCTCTATTGAATTAGGAATTAAAATACAATCCCAGTTCCATTATCTCAGATGTTTTTAATTACCATTTTCTCTTAGTATTTGTCCTTTTATTAAGGATAGAAACTTGACTTACAGGACGGTAATTGCCAGGATCATTTTTCTTTCATGTTTTGAAAATTAGTGTTTTTTCCTCTACTCTTCTGCTATATCCCCAGTTCTCCATAACTTTCCAAAAATAAATGTCCATGGTACCGTATATTCTCTAGCTAGTTTCCTTTAATACCTTAGGTTTCCTACCATTCAGAGCTGTTGATTTGTGTATTTTCTTGTATTTCCTTTATCAATACTACTTTTCATGGTCTTCCTTACTTCTTAATTGTTCAAACTTTTTCTTTTATTGTTATTTTCAGGAAGGACTTTATATAAAATAAGTGTTGTGCTTAACTTGGAGTGTTTTAAATTTACTATTTTCTTTTAAAAATCCAATTTCTGATAAAGCACCTATTAAATAATATGGCCTGATTATTTCCACCCCACAAATATTTAGAGGCATGAGTATCTTCAACAGGACTATTCATGTGTGTAAAGTTAAGACATCTGAATGTGTGCAAGATTGGAGCCTTACTCACTAAGGGCATGATCCTGGTGAGGTGCAGAGCACCCTCTTTTCTTACTGAAGACAATGGAAGAAAAAGGTGTTCAGCACCTCAAAGGATGGTGCCCCAAGTGCTGTTAGAATCACAAACTAAGCAAACCAGGGGAGGGAAAAATAGAGAACATTTGTTCTCCCTCCACTAATTTTTCAGACATAGTGACCCAAAGTCTCTTTTGTAGCTATAGGAGGTACAAAATTTTCAGATAGAAATAGGATTTTCAGATTGACTATGTCCCTTTAGTGCTTTTACCTTGCATTTACTCATTCTGCTTTCTTCCTCTCCTTATCTCTTTCCAGTGGGTCTTACTTGACTTTGCACTCTTATTTTTTTGCCTCCTATAGTTTTTAATCACTTTTTGTAAAACCTCAGGTTTTTAAGCAGTCCCTTGGAAAACCACATTTGCTCCTTTGCACTTCAATTTGTATCTTCTAGGATTCCCCAATCTCCCATTCAACTTCACTCACTAGATTTTGTAATTCCTCAAAGTTTTCTGTTTTGAAAATTATCTTACTACATGAATGCATTATCTGAACCAACCCTTTATAATACCAGATTTCAGTGGTTCTTGGTCAGGTTCAAAGTTTTCCTTTTTATGCTCACATTCTCTGTACTGCTTTCCCTCCCAAATTCTGTTTAACTTTATTGATGCAGAATGGCTGCTGCAGTCCAACCCAGAAGTGGCTACATTTCTGTAGTAGGTGAAGTGATCCTTATGTGCTGTAAACAGTCTATCAGACATTTTAGGATTATTAATGAGGGAAGGTTCTATATAAATGTAAGGTGTTAACAATATTTTCAGCTGATCTATAACCTGCACTTCCTACCCTGCATCAGGTACCTCAATGCACTGGAGGCTGGAGTCTCATACTTCTCTTCAGAGGTGAAGTTCAAAGAGGTTTTAAGGACACCAGAACAATTAAAGAAAATTGTGAAGGATCAGAACCGGAAAAGCAATGGTAAGGAGAGATGAGAGTTCCCTCTTCCTTGCATGCAATGCTGTTGATTTCTGTCTATGCACTACTGCCTGGGTTATGTTCTGGGGAAAATCTTTCCATTTATGGCAGAAAGAGCACAGATACTCTTTTTCCTCTTCTATTTTTGTGAATATGGGAAGATGGCACAGAACTCAATTCCCCTACTGTCTTGATAAAGCATATGGGCATATTCTGCTTGTGGAGGCCTCTTGGGGTAGATTATTTTCTGAAGACATGACACTGTCTTCCTACAAGCCCTGTCCAGTGGAGCATTCATAACCCAGCAGCCCCCAGTCATAGTTTGGATTCCTGTGTCACAAGAATGCCCAGCTTCTCTCTCTGTGTGTGAGAAACAGACACACACACCCCTTTTGTGCAACAAGGGGGCTCATTTCAAACATGGGGGAATGACCAATCCCTACTGGAAACCCTGGCCATGGTGGTGATACCTCAGCTCTATTAACAAATGCTTATGATAATGCTAACCCCTGACATCACTGGGGATGGGAAGCACGAGAATAAGGAAGCCAGTGACAGACTAATGGTGAATTCTTCTAATGTCCTTTGCCTTAGAACCTTCTATACCATGTTACTGATAGTAGTTGACGCTGCACTCCATCTATGTGCGATTTTAATGCTCATGAAAGGAAGGTGCTGATAATGGCTGGAGTCAGGCATAATGTGGGCAGGTGCTGAGCAAGCTCTCTCCTCCCACTGACTGTGTAGTTCAGTCCTGACCCACAACTATCTGTTCTCCTATTTCTGGCAATGCCTCTCAGCCCTGACTTGCCGTAGCCCTGCTATTCTAGAGTTTATGTTCTAAAGAACAGTATGTAAAACTCTATTTGTCCCCCTCTCCTTAATTGTATGCCTCTCACCTTCTCTCCATCTGTCTTTGCCTGGTCTGTAGTGATCATCATGTGTGGCTCCCCAGCTGAGGTCGAGACAATCCTAGGGGAAGAGAAAGTGGATGAGGACATAGTCATCATCCTGGTGGATCTTCACAAGTAAAGTATCACCACTGGTTTTCCTTCTGTCCCCACTCCCATTTCCTGCAGGATGGAGCTAATGGAAATAGTGCAAGAGGAACTCTCATGCTGAGGAGACATTTTACCATGAAACATTTCCCAGTCACCTCCTTTTCATAGTCTTCTTGGCCCCCTTTTAGCCAATTATCAAAGCTTTTTGGTGTTTCAACCAGGACGCATCCTCCACATCACTTATCCAATCCATGTTAGATTTTTTCAAAGGCATCTAGATTTTGGACTGTGATGTCATAATCATAGAGTCATGACCTCACTGCAGGATAAAATTATAGAATAATGGAAATCATAGTTAGAACCTAGTGTCCTTTCTATCTTCCTCCCTATTACCCCACCAGCAAATGCAGGAATGCACCCAAAAAGATATTCTCCAGGGCTTTGTCTTGTCCAATTTTAAATGACATAAGTAGTGGGGCTTCCACCACCTCCACTGAGAGACTATTCCATAGCCAAATGGATCACCCTACTAGGATGTATTTCCTGGTATTCAGCCTAAATATTCACTTGCTCAGTTTTATCTTAGTATTCCTAATTACAGCCACTTCAGATCACCTTATATGATTTCTCCTTCTTTAAAATAGGATCTTCAAAGGAGCCTAAGGTAGTTAGGTACTCAGTTAGGATTTGGGCATCTAACTTAGGCTCCTTTGAAAATCTGGCCAGAAGGCTAGAATTTTCAAAGGTATAGAGGCACCTAAAGAAGCAGAGAGGCACCTGGTGGGATTTTCAAAAACATCTAAGGCCTGGTCTACACTGATGGGGGCAGGGAGAGGAAGGGGTGTCGATCTAAGTTACACAACTTCAGGTATGTGAATAATGTACCTGAAGTCAACGTACTTAGATCTACTCACTATGGTAGCTTCACTGTGGTGAGTCGACTGCTGACGTTCCCCCGTCGACTCCGCCTGCGCCTCTTGCTCCAGTGAAGTACTGGTGTTGATGGGAGAGCACTTGGTGGTCTATTAGACACGATAAATCGACCCCCGCTGGATTGATCACTGCCCACCGAGTGGGTTAGGCACCTAACTCATTCAAATCAATAGGAGTTAGGGATCTAACCTTGTTAGGCGCTTTTGAAAATCCCACTAGGCACCTAAATACCTGTGAAGGTCTGGCCCTTTGTGTTTATGCCCTTAATGTAACTGTAGAAATTTCTCATATCCCTCTTAGCTGTAGAGTTGGTCAGGAATTTTTTGACAAAGTTTTTCATCCAAAAATGTTGATTTGTCAAATCCTGTCAAAAGGGCAGTTTTGGTTAAAAAATTTCAGCTCCAAGTTGAAATTTCTACTCAAAATAAAAGAGCAAGAGACCCTGGAATAGCCTGCTGGTTATGGCCCTCTCTTAGGATGCAGGAGCCATAAGACATCTAGGTTCTAGGGCCATCTCTGCCTAATTCAGAGCAGAGACCTGAACACAGGTCTTCCTCATTCCAGGTGAGTGCCCTAACCATGGGGCTATAGCATCAGTCTTTCTTTCTGAGCCAATGAATATTTAACCTGCACAAAGTAGAACAGCTTCATCAGGAGAGATCCACCTTAGAATAGCCTGGTAGCTAATGCACTCAGCTGGGATGTAGATGACAGTTCTGCCTGAATTAGGCAGAGCAGTGACTTGAACCTAGGTCTCTCATGTTTCCTCCATCTTAGGTGAGTGCCATAATCACTAGACCATTGGTTATTCTATAGTTGGTCATTCTGATTTTTCACAGAAAAAATTTCAAAGGTCTCAGTTTTGCCTCACTGTAGCCAGGGGCGGCTCTAGGAATTTGGCCGCCCCAAGCAGGGCGGCACGCCGCTGGGGGCGCGCTGCCGGTTGCCGGTACCACGGCTCCGGGGGACCTCTTGCAGATGTGCCTGCGGAGGGTGCACTGGTCCCGCGGCTCCGGTGGAGCATCCGCAGGCACACCTGCGGGAGGTCCAGCCAAGCCACGGGACCAGCGGACCCTCCGCAGTCATGCCTGCGGGAGGTCCACTGGTCCCGCGGCTCCGGTGGACCTCCCGCAGGCATGATGCAGAAGGTCCGCCGGAGCTGCCTGCCGCCCTGCCGGCAAAATGCCACCCCAAGTGCGCGCTTGGCACGCTGGGGTCTGGAGCCGGCCCTGACTGTAGCATGGGAAGCTTTACAAAATAATGAAATTTCTTGTAGGACAGGAAAACTGTTTCCTACCCAGTTCTCCTTAGTTGCATAATTTGGCCAAATGACACATGGGATTTTTTAAAAATCTCCCTACGTTTACCATTTCCTCTAGCACCTGGATTGTTTTCTTGCTATTCTGATTTTCCAGTTTGTCAGACTTATATAAAAGTGAGAGAGAGGCTATTACCAGGCCTGTTATTGCACTGACCTCCACAGCAGTGATCTCAATGGGATTTCTCAAATACAAGATTCTAACTTCATTACAGGATGGAACAGCAGCTGGAGGCCTAGAAGTTTTCACTCAAACACATATCTGCAATAACAGGGAAGGGAGTTGTTGTCAGTAAGTGTTGATGGCATTGAGAGAAGTGGTCTCAGGTTTGCCCTAGGATTAAATCCCTCTTTGAAACATACTAAGTTCGGACGTGAGCAAGTATATAAATCTGAAGGAAATCAGGTAGCAGTAGTATATTGACCATCTTTTTGATGGTATGTATAGGACTAATTTTTATTATGGATGTTAGAATGATGTAAGAGCTATTGAAAATATCACAAAACAGGTATGACTGATAAAGTGCTTCAATGAGCAGTGCTCCTACTGCCGTGCATGGACCCTTCTGGAACAAGCTAAAAGGATTATGTTAACACAATCTAAGTATCTTTTAGTTCATGCCAGCAAGGTCTACATGGGGCAGTTAAAGCATTTTACAAATCATACCCTTCTAATGCGCTTTGCCGATGCCTATAGACAGCTTCTATAGAGGTGTTTTGAAGATAAATTCATTTATACGTGGCCCCGCATCACCTTGCATATAAATATTTACAGATAGGGTGGTCTGTGCAGTGGTAGCACAGACTAAATCTCCACTCTGCCCGGGATGGGGGAATGAGATGATTTTTTTCTCCCTTCAGTAGGAGGATTGGAGCCACCACTGAAGTTGCTGCAGCATGTGGTCTTCTGACAGGGCCAGCTGCCTCAATGCCGTGGTGCCCTCCTACCATTTGCTGCTGCTTGTTTTTGATTTTAGCATAACCCTGTAGTTATGGGATGTCTCAGATCAGGCCTTCTCATACACAAACACAGAAATATGCTAAATCCAAACAAGCAGCAGAGGGTAACTGGGTCAGGCCTCACTTTTCTCCAGTGGTGGAGTTCCCCAGATAGCTCTGTGGATTTAAATTCTGTTGGGCCAAGAGCCCTCTGCCAGCCATGACTCAAGCTGAGATCATGTTCATCTGTAGAACTAAGTGAGCCACTGCTAGGAGGGCTCTTGCAGAGCTACTAAATCCTGTGGGCTCCAGGGAATTTTCCCTATTGGTTAGTCCAAGCTTGATTGTAAAGTGCTTTGAGATCCCTTCAGGATGAAAGGTGCAGCGTGAATGTCTGGGGATATTATTAAGGGCAAGGGCAGTGTGTATGTGGGTGCGGAATAAAACAGAAAAATGGTGATACTGGGTCAGACCAAAGGTCCATCCAGCCCAGTATCCTGTCTACCGACAGTGGCCAATGCCAGGTACCCTAGAAGGAGTGAACCTAACACAATGATCAAGTGATCTCTCTTCTGCCATCCATCTCCACCCTCTGACAAACAGAGGCTAGGGACACCATTCCTTACCCATCCTAGCTAATAGCCTGGAATGGACTTAACCTCCATGAATCTGTCTAGTTCTCTTTTAAACTCTGTTATAGTCCTAGCTGCTGCTGCCTCCTGTGCTTGGGCTAAAAAGAGGACTTTGGACTCCAAAGCTCTTACTCTGGCACTAAATTCATTCTGAAAGTTAAAAAGACAAGAATGAGCAATCAAATATGGGTTATGGGATGAGATTCACAAAAGGAGCTTTTAGCAATCCAACTGTATCAAATACAATTATATAATACTGCCCCTTCCCACTGATATAGTGTGGCAGAGCTCTGACCTTGCCCCCATGGGTCCTATGCTTCTAGGCAGTTTATGATAGCCTCAGTGGCTCACTGTGACCCTCCATATAGCCCTTCTCTCTCTAGAGCCAGGGTTACAGTCTGCTGAGCCCTTTTCATCATAGGTCAGCAAGGAGGTTGGTGAGAGAACTCCCACAGTCTGTCGTCCCTGGGGGCTTATTTCAGAACAATTTAGCCTTCTGTCCTGACAGGGGCCTGACTTCCCCTCCCAGGAGATGTTTCTGTAGTGGTGGGTTGGGGGGAACCCAGGCCCACCCTTTACTCCAGGTTCCAGCCCAGGGACCCTAATAGTAGCAGCTGTTGGCAGCCAACCTTTCACTGCCAGAGTTGCTACTACATTTCCCCACAGCTCTCCTACTTCTCCCTTCTTCACTCTTACCTTGGGGCTCACTTAACAATGGTTTGCAGGTGTCTTCATTAACTAGCCCTTCAGCCACACTTCCTCTGCCTGACTGGAGTGAGCCCTTTTTATAGTACCAGTGGGGCGTTAATTAGAGTCAGGTGGTCACATTAGCTTAATGGCCTCACCTGACTCTTTGCAGGTTAATTAGAGTCAGGTGTTCTCATTAGCCTGGAGCAGCCCCTGCTCTGGTCAGTCAGGGCACAGAAAACTGTTAATCCAGTGGCCAGTATATCTGCCTTCTGCTATACCCAGCTGGCCTGGGTCTATCACAATAGCCAATCTCCTCTCAGTGATGCTTTCAGCAAGTGGTTCTCAGCCTGGTTTGTGAAGCACTTCTAGATGGTCTGCGGAGCTGCTTCTGTCATGAAGTGAAGTAGCAGCCATCTTCAAGCAGTGGCCCATCCTGCTAGTGTAGCTCATTACCGGACTTAGATGGTTTCCACAGACTCTTTTAGCTCACTTAACTAAGGAAAAAAAAGCCAGCCCTTCTCTGCACCCTGCATAGCTATTTCATATCTTTCTTGGCCAAGTGTTTCTGTCGTGTAAATTCTGCTGTGATCAAGTTTGTAAAGGACACCAAAATTAGAGGGATAGTAAATGCATCAGAGGTCAAAAACAAATTGACCAGTAATCTGGAGAGATTGTAGTAATGGAGTCTTCAGACACCAAGAAGAGACTCGGGCCCAGGTATTTAGGCTCCTAACTTCCACTGATTTTAATAGACGTTAGAAGCCTAGATAGTATTTTGGATCTGGGACTTAGTCTCTCTACGTGTAAAGTGCTTCAAGCAGGGACAGAAAATAAACAGCACAGAAACAAAGCAGGGCAATAGAATCTATTTAGTCATATGTGTTTATTTTTATCTGGTCTCTTCAGATCTGTCCCAATATTACCATTTTGTGTAGCTAAACATTATAGCTGCCATAGGGATAATGTGAACAATGGAAAGGGATGTATCTACCACAGTGAAAAGTGATTTACAATGTCAAAAAGTTTGAGAACCACCATGTGAACCTGTTAATCAAGAGTTCCTTTTGGGGAGAGGGGGAAGGTCTCTCTAGGTATGCAGAGCTGGAGGTCTCCCCTGCTCCTGCTATCATTGTCCCTGAAGCACTTGTGTTTTTCTTTGCAGCAACATCTACTTTGAGAACAACACCAAATCAGACAGTTATATGCGGAATGTCCTTGTCTTGACGCTGCCACCACCCAGTTACACACCGAATTCCACGAATTCCACAGAAGAACGCCTGGTAACCACACTATTTCATATCTGATCATTTCATCCAGCTCACCTGTGTTCAAACAAGAGTGTTCCAAAATAAATAAATAAATAAAAAGGCTGCTACTGACTACTCATCCCACAAAATAAACTAATCACATTGCAAAACAGCAGTGTGGTATAGCAATGTTTAGCTATTCATGTCATGACCGTGTGACAATGCCGGATGACATCTAATTTTCCTGCTGTAATCTGACATCATGATGTGGGGTTACAGCATCACAAAGCAAAGGTGCAAGATTGTTGTGCTACATTATGAGGCCCAAACTAAATTCAAAGCTTTTAATTGGCCTGCGAGTGTCTAGTTTACGGGACTTGGGAGAGAGCAGTGAAAATTTTTACTCATGGGGGAATTCTGTGCCACTGCACATGTACAAAATTTATGTCCCCCACAGATTTCTTTGTTTCCCCACAGAAAAATGACTTTCTGACAGGGAAGCCACAAAAGTGGTCATGCAACCCAACCCAGCAGTATGTTTCAGGTGCCCAGGGCAGCCAGCAGAGTGGTAGATCACTGTGGGTCGGGGGCAGGATTGGTGAAGACACGGTTGGTGGCTCCTACCCTGCACCAGGCTCAGCTGCTAGTCCCGGCTGAGCTGGGGAGGATGGGACTTCCTCTTCTCCTACACAGCATCTGGGGCCGGGTCAGACCCACCCTCAGATTTCTCCCCTGGCTGTAGGAAGCTCTGTAACCCCCGCCCGCCTCTCCAGCACTTCCTGCACCCATCGCTCCTCAGCTGCAGGGGGAGGGATTACTGTACAGGGAGCTGTTCCCCCATCCATCTAGCTCCTGTGCATCCAGACCCCCTCATACCCAGACCCTCCCTCTGAGTTTCACCCTACCCCTACACCCAGAACCCCCGTGACAAGCCCCACTCCCCCTGCACCTGGACCACCCAGAAGACCACCCACACCCCGATCCCCACCCTACTGAGCCCCAACCAGCTGCACCTGGATCCCAAACCAACTGAATCCCACTCCCCCAGCATCTGGACCCCTCACTGAGCCCCCACACCCAGACTCCCCTGCTGAGCTCTATCCCATGCCCACACACTCAGACCCGCCCTGCTGAGCACCAACCCCCTTCACCTGGGCCCCCCAGTACAGTCCCATTACCATTACACCCAGAACCCTCCAAGAAGCCCCTGTGCATCCAGATCCTGCCCGCACCCAGCTCCCCCACTGAGTCACCCACACCCAGATTGCCCCACACAGAACCCTGTTAACACACACCTGGATCCTCCCACGCTAAGCCCTCCACACTTGCATCCTGCCTTGCTGAGCCTGCCTGCCCACACCTGGTGCATCTGGCATGGAGGGGCAGGGCTCTGGGGTGTTTCTGGGGCAGGCCTGGTCCTTGCGCTGTGTCAGGGTTGGGTGCAGCCTCACTGCTGAGTCCGTGTCCCGGCGGGTGGTGGGAGAAGGAGCTGCACAGTGATCTCCCACTTCTGTGCAGCCAGTGGTCTGTGCTCCCCAGTGCCATGCTGGAGCCTCCACATTTATTTGACAAATAACATTTGCAGAATTTTAATATATCGTTTACAGAAATTTTAATTTTTTGGCACAGAATGCCCTCAGGAGTAGAAAATATGGACTGTACCTCAAGTTTTGGGGTGACTGTAAAGTCTATCAGATGCTTTCTAGAGTAGCTATACTACATAATTCAGGCTGGATTTATAGATGTGGTGGGACTGTGGGGGAAAAAGGAGCGGTGGCCAGGTTTCAGAGGCACAGACTGTGGGGAAAACAAGGGCTGAGAAACAGAAACTCTGCTACACTACAGAGGAAGCCAGGGAAAAAGGAAGGGTCTGGAATTGTGATTTGGGGGAGTTGTGGGAAGACAGAGATGAAGCACCTTGCTCCCAAAGGAGAATAAGTGGGCGATTTGGAGGTGGGAGAGCCTCTTGTAACAGGTTTCTAGCTGAGCAATACAGCTACAGGACTTAGTTGCCTTGCCCTGTGCCCCTGGGGATAAGTGCAATGGTATCGCTACTGCCCTCTGGTGCAGAACAACAGAATAAACTCTGATGAAAGGTAATTCAGTGATTTTTTTATGGGTGCCCTTGCTCTGCCCTTTTGGGGCCTGTCATCTACAATGTCACAGCAGATCCAGGGTTGTTTGGAGGTTGTGCCTCTGCATTTCTTTTCTGGGTCAACTTTCTGCTACCTGGGTTGCATCAGCAAAAAGTCAGGCAGGACCAGTGCCTTATGTACCTTTAATATCACCAAGTCTCCTCTGCAGGCTTGTAGAAACCTTTGAGGCATCATCAAGTATTACAGACTAGTGAACTAAACCCAAGGCATGGAAGATTCAGAAATCAACAGTTGTCAGGAGGTGTCTAGTGGAAAATACTTTTGACCCACAGCACCTCTTGTTATTCCAGTCCTAGGGCCTCCCCAGTTCTGCCACTGCACCTGAATCTTGACCTGCAGTACCCTCTTACTACAGACCTGTGGCTCCATCACCTCACTCTGCTTATACATCTCAATCCCACCTTGCAGCATCCTATTTTTCCAAGCCTGAGCCTCCCCGCACCACTACCAATGCACCTCACTCTGATCTGCAGCAGCTTCTGCTGTTCCATTCCTGAAGTTTTTCCTGAGCTGATACTCCCAACTATGCTGCAGTTTTGGATGGAGGTATAAACAGGCTGTGTTGCCAACTTCTTTTTTTCCCCTATTCTAGTTGAATAATGACTATATTGTCGGCTATTTGGATGGAGTCTTGCTCTTTGGACACGTCCTGAAGAAACTTCTGCTTTCCCAACAGTCAATTGAGAGTCCCACTAATTTCATTGAACAGTTTCGGAACGTCACATTTAAAGGTAATCAAGTACAATTCTGAGCAAAAGCTCACTGAGTGGACTGTGGGGAGAGGGAGTTTGTTTTCCAGGTGGGCATGAGGGGCAGTCCCCTTACTGCTGAACGGGTTCAGACTCTGCAATGAGTTGTCTTCCCTCTTGTTCTGTTCAATTGATTTTTCCAAATATACTATGATAATCAGCACTGAAGAAACAGACTAAGTAATATCCATACACAGAGAATCCCACTCCGTATACATCACATACAAAATAAGAGATGAAACATTTTTTAAATTTCAATTAGGACCAAAGTGTTTGGGGGCCAGAATCTCTCTTGGGCTGCAGGCTCTTCACACTGGTCTGGCGGTGTAAAGGGTACAGAAATGACCTAGGACGAATACTCCTCTATAGTGGGAGGGGCACTCCCTGGTCAGCACAGAATAAGATGACATATGTTAAGCTCCTTGGCCTTATTACATTGTGCTTTTCTGGTGTAGGTATAGAGGACTGAATTGTCTATATGGGGACTATTGCCTGGGTGGACCAAAGGATGTGTAATAGTGAGGCATCCAAATTGGTTGCAGAGTCCATTAGACTCTTCCCTGTCATCTGACTGGCATCTAGGTTTTATTTTAGGGTAGACACAAGGTTGGATGAGGATGAAGTATACATAACATTGAACCAAATCCATCTCTAAGCTTCATCCCCAAAAATGTAGCCAGTCCTTCTTTTGTCATTGTCCTGGATGGCAGTGTGGGGAGTATGTATAGTAGATAACGTTCAGCCACAGCTAACATTGGCCAAGAAAGCATCAGCATCAATTTCATCATTGACTTCAGAGGGAGCAGAATTAGGCCAACACTGAGTGCTTTTGAAGATTACACCCTAAAATCCTTAGTCTGTAACATTAACATATCCTGAGTTATGGAATGTATGTGTTCCCCACCATAAGAAAGAAAGCAGCAGGGTAAGAAAAAGTATGATTAAAATGGCAAGGTACACAAGGTTATTAGACCCAAACAGCTATCCCTCAAAAGACGAAAATCTAGCCCAGGGGTTGGCAACCTTTCAGATGTGGTGTGCGAGTGAGTCTTCATTTATTCACTCTAATTTAAGGTTTCCCGTGCCAGTAATACATTTTAACATTTTTAGAAGGTCTCTATTTGTAAGTATATAATATATAACTAAACTGTTGTTGTATGTAAAGTAAATAAGGGTTTTTAAATGTTTAAGAAGCTTCATTTAAAATTAAATTAAAATGCAGAGCCCCCTGGACTGGTGGCCAGGACTTGGGCAGTGTGAGTGCCACTGAAAATCAGCTCGCGTGCCGCCTTCGGCACCCGTGCCATAGATTGCGTACCCCTGATCTAGCCCAAGTGAAGCCAGTAGAAAAGAACATAAATTCCCTCCTTGTTAACAGACTTTAAGACCAAGGATAGAATCAGAGTTTCCTTCTCACCTCTAGAGATGGTCCCTTGAAGGCACATTGGCAGGATCAGTGTATGGAAATAAAACAGACTGGTTGCTACATGAGTTGTATCTTTTCTGTGGTCAGGGAGGCTTCATTCTTCAGTATTGTAAGATCTACTTCTTTTACCAATTTCAAACTCATATTTTAAAGCAAAAATAGTATGGAAATAAGGGAGAAGCAGAGGTTGAATAAGCTGATGTGGGTGCTAAGAAGGGTGCAGTCATGTAGATGCAGAAGGTTAATGGGAAGAAAAACCCTAACATCAGAAGTCTCTTAATTTACACCCCACTTCTTGTTACATGTTAAAGCTTCTTGGGAAAGTGCCAGGCTCCTTCATTGATCTTTTTCCTTGTGTCCACAGGTGCATTGGGTCCAGTGACCCTGGATGAATTTGGAGATCTTGATGTCAATTTGTCCCTGTTATATACATCAGTAGATACCTATCAAGTATGTAAATCCATTAAGAAGGTATTCTGTGGTGATCTGTGAGAGGGGAACTAAGAGGCCCTGGGTTAGAGTGTGACTATGACAAGAGGGATTGCCAGAGCTGAAAGGGAGGTGTACTAGAGCTGTCTGTGTGAGGGGTAGGGGTCTCTTCACGTCCCCTCCCAGACCCCACTTCAGGTCCTTGTACTGTCTTTCTCACCCTGCTGGCAGCTGCCCAAGGGGTCCTTGGAGCAAGCAAACAAATGAAAAGTCTTCTCCTCTCTTTCTTCCCTTCTGGGAGAGGGAAGTCCATGGGAAATTAGAGAAAAGTAAGGGTGACCTGGGACTCGGGCAGTCTTCCTGGATCAGCTCTTTGGGCTTAGTCTAGATGGGGGTCTATCTCCAGCCCCTCCTCATGGGGCATGTTGTTTTGAGGCTCAGTTGTGCAGCTTTGGGAGAAGTGAAGCTTGTTGCTGTCTCTCTCTGTGAGCCTAGCTTGGCTTTCAGAGGCAGGGCAGCCTTCATCCTGTTCACTGCCCCATCCTGGGGCAGCTGTTCCCTTTTAAGCTCCCCCCACTCCAGGCAGAACAAGCCTTGCAGGTGTGCCTTGTTGGTGTTGAACAGGCCCAGGGGAACTTGTTTATCTCCTCTCTGCCATTTTGAGAGCATGCCCCTTCACAGCAGCACAATGGGGCAAGTGGGGAAAGACGTCACCCTGATGACTTGGTAGACTGATGAAGTCAAAAACACCAGACTTTGTGGGGCTGCTGCACTTCTGGGAAGAACAGAGTAGTAGTACAGGCAGAATATGAAAAACAGAAACATGAACCAGGCTGGAGGGGACACATCACTGCAGTAGAGGGCATGAGTCTATTTTGCTGAGAGTTGTGTAGTGCATTATGGGAGGATGAAGCAAAGGAAAGGGACTGAGCGTGAGAGCTATTAACAAAGTTCATTTCTATACTCTCTCACAGTTCCGGACCCTCCTGCAGTATGACACTCATCAGAATAAGACAAAACCAGTGACTACCAGCCCATCTTTCATCTGGAGGAACCAGAAGCTTCCTAATGACATTCCAAACACCGGTGAGATACCTCCTAAAACTGGTTCATAATGGAGGGGGCTCATGCACCATTAAGATAACACTTACTATGCAATGTGGCCACCCAATCTTAACTGTCATAGGGATGTCAATAGGAGCAGCTCCCATTGGCCGAGCCATCGCTTCCCACAGCTCCCAATAGCCAGGAACAGCGAACTGCAGCCATTGGGAGCTGCAAGCGGCCGTACCTGTGGATGCTCAGATAAACAAAGCATCTTGCAGCCTGCCAGGGGCTTACCCTGAACAAGCCACGAACCAAGTTTGGGAACCACTGCAAATCTAGAAGTCCAACTTCTGATATAACCAGATTTTTTGCAGCTTAGGCAAAACAAACAAAAATGCTTTCCAAAGCCAAGAATTTAAAAAGGCTTCCTCCAGCCAGCTTCCAAACAAATATATTCAAACAGAAAATGGCTTTAGATAGCCAACGTTTAAGTTACTGTTACCATCCACCTCCTATCAAAACTGTTCTAGCTAGCTATGTCCTCTTTCCTCTAGAAAGCTAACCAAACTCAGTAACTAGAACACAACCCTTTTATAAAACAACGAAGAGTCCGGTGGCACCTTAAAGACTAACAGATTTATTTGGGCATAAGCTTTCGTGGGTAAAAAAGCTCACTTCTTCAGATGCATTTGAAGAAGTGAGGTTTTTTACCCATGAAAGCTTATGCCCAAATAAATCTGTTAGTCTTTAAGGTGCCACCGGACTCCTTGTTGTTTTTGTGGATACAGACTAACACAGCTACCCCCTGTAGTTTGCAATTGCTAATCCAATTCTGCTACTCTTCCCCATGACATCCCTTGAAATTAGGGCTTTCACCTTTGATTTTTCTATTGCTCAGAGTTTTAATGCCCATCCTACCAATCCCTGGATGGAGACTATACACTCCAGCATAAATTTTATTCTGGTTCTTTAGGAAGAATACACAATATTAATTCGTGGTGGAATACTGTTTAGCATGCTATAGTGTCAGTAGCCACAAGAGGGTAGCAGAGTCTCAAGAACAAAACTGGTGCTCTAATACTCCCATTTCAAACATCACCCAGTCACATTATTAAAATCATGTTTGGAATCATGCAGGCTTCTATAAGTGAGACACATGTTTCAGGGGGTTGGCAGGGAGACACCTCATGACTCCTAATGCTTATCTGCTTAACTGATTTATTTATTGGTCGCCTGATGTCCTGCCTTCCTAACTGGAGGCCAATCTTCCACTGATTTCAACAGGCTTTGCATCAGGCCATGGGTATGTATTTTTTAATACGTGTTCAGTGTTCTCACTAAGATTGTATATTTCCCCATTTCTCTCCTTTGCAGGCCCGCACATCCTGACTATCGCTGTCTTTGCACTCACTGGGACCGTGGTGTTGGTTCTGATCATCGCTCTGCTGGTGTTGAGGTACCAGCCTCATCTTTCTTTTCTCCTGCATTTGCTACTTCTGGGCCTGGGTTGTTTGATATGTCCTTGAAAATCTTTCCAATTATCTCCCACCCATCAGCAAGGCTCTTGTTGGCTTCTCCCTCTGTGTGTGCCACTGCCACTCTATTGTAGACATCATGCATGGCACCTGCGTTCAGCACTCCCTGCTTTGAGAAATGATCCAATTGCTCAGGTGGTAGACATGACAGATTGTCAGGCCTATTCCACCCACTAGCAAGCACTGCTTTGCATACACACACAAACTTAACAAGCATCTTTGTGAGGACAAGGCCAACCTTTAGACTTTTTCTCACTTATTGCTCACACTTAGCCATTTCTATTACTGTACTATGATTCTTTACCCTTTTGGTGACTTAACAGTTCATTCTGAAAGGATGACTCAATCTTGTGTCATTGCACTAATAAAAACTCCAGAAAGTTTTGGTGCCACAGTCTCTAGACCCTCTTTGTCTCTTACTATTTTCCCAGACTTGTCTTGCCTCATTGCAGCTAGTTCATACGCTTTTTCTATGGCTAAAATTTTCTGACTAGATTGTGGTATAGCTTCTATCAAGGCAGAAAAATCAGATAAATAGAAACTGAAACCCACTCTAGGATCTTCTCAGAGAAAAAGTTCAACCCATTTCCAGCAGAGATACAGTGAGACCCATATAACTATATATCTCTCATATTCACAGGACTCAGAACCGTCGTTTTCGGTGGTTTTAGAGATGTATTATTTTACCTGGACTTTCCACCTTTAGTAGCTCAGACAACTCCTTTTCCACAGATCAAAGGACTTTAGAGACAACAAGAATATTGGATTCTATGAAAACTGATTGGTAGCACACTTTAACCATTGTCATTTTGACCTGATGTGTTCTCCTTGCTAGTTAACACTTTCCATGAGGTAAGACTCCAAGTTGATGTAGTCAGTCCACACTTGGATGCCCAGCTGTACCCAAGAAACAGAAGAGCTCATTGTTCACAAACCTATGGACAAACATGCCAACAGACTGATAAAGTTTATCTGTATTTGTTTATTTGTTGAAGAGCTACCAGAAATTTGACAAAAGGCTATTTCCAGACACTTTGTGCTGCTGCCAAAGGTGCTATTACTCCTCTTGAATCTATTCCAATGAATCTACTGATGGCAAAGATATTAATCGTTGAATTCAATTTAGAGTTTTATGCCACACCCATCACTGTGGTCTCTGAGAGCCTCCAATGCAGAAGAAATCCCTGGGGATTCCTCAGAATCAATTCTTGCTATTTTTTTCCAATGAATTTACGCTTTGCATGTAGAAATGTTACCAAACTTCACAATCCTAGTTAATTCAGATGATGCAGTGGATCACCTCACAATTCTCAAGGAAGAAGAGAGACCTGACAATGCCATTCTCTTTTGTCAGCCAGTTAATGTCCTGATTAATAATTGTCTACACCTGATACCAGTTTTGCTCTTCCCTTCAATATAGCCAGGCTCCACAAGCAGCCTACCTAAACTGAGGTCTTCTGACCCTAGTTTCAATTGTGCAGGAATTTCCTGCTCTAGTAAGTCTTAACTCTTGATAGGTGATAATAATGCTCCTAAGGATCCATTAGGCAAGAAAATGAACCAGCGCTCCAATCATTTCTTATATATCACCCAGTGTGTGGAGTTCCTAAACCAGGGGTAGGCAACCTATGGCATGGGTGCCGAAGGCGGCACGCAAGCTGATTTTCAGTGGCACTCTCACTGCCTGGGTCCTGGCCACCAGTCCAGGGGGCTCTGCATTTTCATTTAATTTTAAATGAAGCTTCTTAAACATTTTTAAAGCCTTATTTACTTTACATACAACAATAGTTTAGTTCTATATTATAGACTTATAGAAAGAGACCTTCTAAAAACGTTAAAATGTATTACCGGCACGTGAAACCTTAAATTAGAGTGACTAAATGAAGACTCAGCACACCACTTCTGAAAGGTTGCCAACCCCTGTCCTAAACTATCCACACTTTTCTGGGTAGTTCTGACTTCCAAGTAAACAAATCAATCCAGAGTGCTCAAAAAAACACAAAACCAGTATTAGACATTGGAAATGTCATTCCAGTCCAATAAGTGCTTAGGTACTAACCAGTCAAATGGATCTTTCTTTTCTACTGGGTTTAGTTGCCTTATTTATTGATAGTTCATAGAATTTTCTAGTTAAGATTATGAAATGGGAATTTCCCACAATTTAATGTTTTCCTAACCGTCTTGAAATTTCTCCCTTATGATATCTCTCTGTTCTTGAATACTGTTAGAGCTTCATGTGGGGAATTCAGGAGCGATACAGTGAGACCCATATAACTAGATCCCCATGATCTCATAACTGTCTAGCACTTTGACTGGTGCTCCTATTGGCAAATTATGATGGTTCAAATGCAACTAAACACTCCAGACTGAAATCAGAAAAAACTTTTACAGCTAAAAATGGACATTTCCTCCCTCTCCCCTTAGCAATGGCAGTTAAAATATGTTAGAAACATAAACTATTTATGTCAGTCAGCATCCTAGGATCTTCAGTGTTCCAGAGCATTCTCCAGCAGCCAATCACTGTTCAGGATTTGCCAGCATTCCACTAACCAATCCTTTTTATACAGGAGCAACCTGCATAGAAGAGTGGAATTTCCAATGAATTGTTTTCCTGTTTTGTTATAATTCTTCTGTTGCGGGAGGACATTCCTGCAGAAAAGACAGGGGATTCCATGCCCCAATTCCAAGGATTATTCCCCAATATAATCAGGAAATCTGCCAGAGACAAAGGCCCTCTACAAGAAGTCACCTTCCTTCATTCTGCTGCCTCCCCACTGGCTTCTTGCTTTTCCTAGATAGCACAATTCATTTCTGCAAGAGCCTTGCTGCCAGGGGCTCATCTAATCCATGTTTGCCTCTGAGATTGCCCTCAGAGGATGTTCAATAGCACAGAAAAGTAAACAGTATAAGCTATTGCAGACTCATTCTGCAGTAACTTGCATTGTCTTCCCCTGTGTATGAATGTGAAGAGTTAGGCAGCAACCTGCCAGCAATTCCTCTTCTGCATTGACCCCTTCAGATCTATAGTGCTGAAACCTCAGAGAGCTCAGACTTCCCTAGGATCAGGGGAAAAAGGTGTATGTGATGGAGAGGGTATTTCTCCCTTCCAGGCCTCAAAGCTGGGAGCTGTAGGAGCAGGCTCTCCAGGAATGCATGAAGAAAAGAGTACAGGAGCTAGTGCACTGGATTCTCTCTAATACTCCAAGATTCCCCACCACACTCAGCAGTATGGATTCCAGTTGTTTCACAGGATGATCTTAAACAGGTGCACTTGTTTCACAGAAAGTACAGGAGAGATATTGCACTTCGGCAGAAGAAATGGTCTCACATACCCCCTGACAAGATCCTGCCTCTGGAAACCAATGAGACAAGCCACGTCAGTCTGAAGGTAGGAGAAACAAGATATCCCCATGGTGGGAGGGTTGTGAGGGCTCAGAGTTTCTGCACTATCAAGGTTTAGACAAACAGTGACTACTGCTTGGGCTCTGACAGTGGTAGAAATATCTGTTAAAACTGGTTCACTGTCTTTTCACCTGCTACGCACTGTGCAGAAGAGGAATGAGATTAATCCTCAGTAACTTCCCCACTTAATACAGCAAGTACAAGTTCTTTGTATGACTGTGAACAGGGGCGGCTCTAGGTATTTTGCCACCCCAAGCACGGCAGGCAGGCTGCCTTCGGTGGCTTGCCTGCGGGAGGTCCCCGGTTCCACAGATTTGGCGGCACACCTGCGGGAGGTCCGCCGAGGCCGCGGAACCAGCGGACCCTCCGCAGGCATGCCGCCGAAGGCAACCTGCCTGCCACCCTCACGGCAACCGGCAGAGTGCCCCCTGTGGCTTGCCACCCCAGGCATGCGCTTGGCATGCTGGTGCCTGGAGCCGCCCCTGACTGTGAAACAGGCAGGGTATTTCTTTCCAGGCTCTTCCATTGGATTCCCTCATCATTAGTATCATAAATGACATCCCTTTTCAGGAAGGGGTTGATCCTTGTTTTGTCTGTAAATCAAAGGCCAATAGTATTGATCAGAGGAAGAGACCCTGATGGCATATGGGAGTCGCATGAATGGTGATTGCATGCTCTAGAACGGGGTCGGCAACCTCTGGCACGCGGCTCACGAGGGTAAGCCCCCTGGCAGGCCGGGCCAGTTTGTTTACCTGCCGTGATTGCGGCTCTCACTGGCCGCAGTTCGCCGCTCCAGGCCAATGGGGGCTGTGGGAAGCAGCGTGGGCTGAGGTATGTGCTGGCTGCAGCTTCCCGCCACCCCCATTGGCCTGGAGCGGCGAACCACTGCCAGTGAGAGCCGCGATCGTCTGAACCTGCCGACGCGGCAGGTAAACAAACTGGCTCGGCCCACCAGGGTGCTTACCCTGGTGAGCCGCGTGCCAGAGGTTGCCGACCCCTGCTCTGGGATTTAGTTGGGCTCTAAAGAGAGAGACACCCATGCAGATAGTACCATACTTTGACATTATTTTTCTCTCTGCAGTCTGGTGCCTGCCAGGGTGGGGTTTGTATGTTATAATTGCTGGTTAATGAGTCTTCTTTGTTCCCCAGATTGATGAAGACAAGAGGCGTGACACAATCCAGAGACTGCGCCAAGCCAAATATGACAAGAAGGTAAAATGAGCACAGCATCTCTGCTCCCCTTCCCTTCTCTAGTGAGAGGCTTCTGTGAAAGGCAGTTGGTTCTCTTCAGAGTTCAGGAAGCAGTGCCACCCCCATTCTCATCTAACCTTGCTAAACTGGTGAATTTATGGAAGGGGTGAGGTGTTCATTTTCCTTGTATTAGCAACTGCCAGAGGCAGAGTATTGGACTCAATGAACCACTGGCCTAGTCCCGAATGGCAAGAGGCAGGATCCAGGACATAATAGACCACTGGTTTTATATGATGTGGCATGAGATAAGTTAGTGGACTAGATGGGAAAAGGAGGACTCTTATTTATGTGTGAAATCCCCTGAATTTCAGTTGAACTTTTTGCCTGAGTAAGGTGACTCATGTGAGTGAAGGGTTTGAAAGATCAGTCCCTTAGTCTGTTCCAGGACAACTTGGTAAACCTTGTGAAAATTAATATAACTCCATTACTTATTAGTGGATAAGGATATATTCAAATACCAGAAGTAGTTTAAGGGAGCACAGATTGTTGTTGTGCAGCTGCTATGGTTTCCTTCCAGTTGTTTTTTCTTTCCAGGTGGTGATCCTGAAAGATCTCAAACACAATGATGGGAATTTCACAGAGAAACAAAAGATAGAACTGAACAAGGTAACTGTTTCATGTAGCAGCTAGATACTATAGAGTGAAGGAAACTAATTAGTGAACTCATTCCCCCAAATCCATGTGTGTGTGTCCATCCCACAGGCTACTGTAGCCTGAGGGCCTCTCTGTTTGTTATGGGGGTGGAGTCTTATGCACAGTTCTGATTCTGCACTGTAAGTCACTGAAGTTGAAGATGACTGAGATCGCTCATAAACTTGATAGAACCTTGTTAATCCACATTTTTATAATCAGTGCTAAAAATTATGCTTTCTCTTTCCTCACTTCATACCAATCTTTTAATAGTGGAGTGTTGTAGTCAAATCTCCTCTTACTAAGGGCTAAATGCATCTCTGGTGTATACAAATACGTTTCCGTTAACTTTCAGAGAATTATACCCTATATTAGGGTTTAATTTGGCTTTAATACTTCATAATTTTGTACAAAATATACTAAGTACATTTTTATGTTAGGGACAGATACATTGTAAAGTATTATAAATAATTTAAATGAAACTGCAATAGCCTAACTAAATGATCTCTGTATGTATAAATATCTCCTGTCTGTGTGTTCCATTCTATGCATCCGAAGAAGTGAGCTTTAGCTCACGAAAGCTCATGCTAAAATAAATGTGTTAGTCTTTAAGGTGCCACAAGTACTCCTGTTTTTTTTAAATGAACAAAGTACATACTATCATGCAGGATCCTCATATTTTTATTATTTGTTCATTTATTAACTAATTTGCAACATTCAGTCATTTATAATGGGTATCCATGTCCAGGGTGTGAAACTGTGAGGTTCTACTGCAGAGGCATAATGGAGACAACGGAGTTTGGAATACAGTAAACAATCACTCCCCACCCTTATCTCCTAGATCAGAAGGCTCTGGAATGAGAGCTACCCTTCAGCAATCACCCACTTCGGTTCTCCCACACCTGCACAGAAAGAGCCCACACATCGTATCAGGGTCTGGGATTGAGAGCCCCTTCACAGCATCAGACTTAATTTTGGCTCCCACACTGTTTTTAATGGATATTTTATTTTTGCTCTAGCTCCTCCAGATCGACTATTACAACCTGACAAAGTTCTATGGCACAGTGAAGATGGACACGATGATCTTTGGGGTGATTGAATACTGTGAGAGAGGATCATTGCGGGTAAATAACTTTGCAAGCCCCTCTTACCAATTTTTAAAAGGAAATGCTAACCTGCCAGATGACTGGGTCCTAGGGCGAGAGAAGGAGAGGAGCAGAAGTGAAGTCAGTAATATTACTTGAGTACTTCTGTGAAGTAATATCACCGACTTCTCTTCTGCTCCTGTCCCTTCTCCTGCCTGGGGTCAATCCTCAGCAGGTGTAAACTGACATTGCTCCTGAGTCAATGGAAAGTCTCTCACTGAATGTCTTGCTAGATTTTGCACAGTGTTCATGTAGGCAAACATATTCACAGAGGCTCATTTTTGCCACTGGAAAACACAGTGGCTAGAAGTTAGGTTCTCACCTTTTCGTGGTTGCTGTGTTGGACAAACTTATATTCCATTCCCTAGCCTCCAAGTAACCAAGTGTCTGTCATAATTTACATACTTCTTTTTATGTAAAACAGAAGGGGCACCCTTTTTAGTCATTGGCCAAAAGGCTGTGTGATTCAGAGCTTTGTTAACATTACAAAGAGATGCCTTCCCCGGCTGTTTCCTTGCTATAGGTCAGCCCCTTTGTCTCCTTCTTGTCCTCCCAGGATGTCTTAAATGATAAGATCTCCTACCCAGATGGCACCTTCATGGACTGGGAGTTTAAAATCTCTGTCATGTATGATATTGCCAAGGTAAGTGTCACTGAAGCATTTATAAACCTGTCCACATGCTATAAAACTTACATAGTGGATAGCTATAGGTGACAGGGCCTAACATAATATATGTTTTAGGCTACCAAGAGAAAAGGTGCGGTCTAGTGGCTAGAGAAGGGATTTAGGCACTTGGAGCCCTAAATTCTATTCCTAGCTCTGCTGCTGATTTATGGTGTGTGGCGTTGGGCAAGCTGCTTAAAGGAAAACTCCAGTGTTTGTTCAGAATGGTAGACTTGCACCATCTTGTATCAAAAACAACAGAATAGGGTTTGTTTTTTTAAATGAACACTGTAGTTAATCTTTTAAATGTAAATCTTTCAATGGCTATTAGCCAGGATGGGCAGGGATGGTGTCCCTAGCCTCTGTTTGCCAGAAGCTGAGAATGGGCGACAGCAGATGGATCACTTGGTGATTACCTGTTCTGTTCATTCCCTCTGGGGCACCTGGCATTGGCCACTGTTGGAAGACAGGATACTGGGCTATATGGACATTGGGTCTGACCCAGTATGGCCGTTCATATGTTCATGGTAAAACTCACTACTAGTACTAGGTGTAACCATTTCAGGAAGTGAGGTCAAATTAGCCTGGGAATAAATTCATCCTGCACTGAAATCAAGGCTGGTTATAAGTAACCTTCACTACATACACTAAAAGCGGTGTTATCCGGCACTGTACCAACCGGAAAGCTCAATAAACCGGCATTTCTGATTTTCACTGAAAGTCCAGTTTATAGTCTGGGTGGCATGGGGCCAGCAGGCTCCCTACCTGGCTCCATGTGGCTCCCTGGAAGCGGTGACACATCCCTGCTGCTCCTAGGCGGAGGAACAGCTAGGCGGCTCTGCACGCTGCCCCAGCCCCAAGCACTGGCTCTACTGCTCTCATTGGCCCACCTCGGCCCTGCCTATTCCCACCCCCGCTATGCCCCCGGCCATGCCCCTACTTCACCCATTCCCCCAAGGCCTCACCCCCACTCCACCTCTTCATGCCCTCGTCCCTGCACCTGAGCGTGCCCCATCCCCGCTCCTCACCAACTTTCCCAGTGCCTCCTTCATGCTGCTGCCACTCTCACCCGTGTGCTTAACCTGTGTGCTTAACCAGGCTTTCTGCTTCCAAACCTGCTTCCCCAGTAAAAAGGATGGCAGTGGAGGAGAAAGCCTTCTCAGACACACCAGCTCCCCAACTTGAAGACGAGGGAATTCTGTCACATGTAGACCCCGGTATCATTGAATCATCTCATAGGAGGCCAAAACTGGTGAGGAGTTTCTGCTCTAGTGGATTTGCTCCCTGGGTTGGTGTCAGCAGGAGTGCACACGAGATGCAGAAGCAGAAAGTGGGCCCTGAAGCTTGCAGAAGGGCCTGCGGTTGAAGGCTCTCTACAGTAGGTGGTGTCAGCAGGGCTGTATGGGAGTAGCAGCAGCGTTAAGAAGTGTTTCCTTTGGACACACATTAATACATAGTCTCCACAGGTTCCAGCATGATATCATATATCATCATAACCAGTTCCAATCACATTTTTAGGGCTGCTTGCATCCCCCTAGGGTTGGGGTTCAAACATACCTCTGCTGTTCCTGACTCAACTGTCTACAACACTACCTGACTCTTCCCCTACTATAAGCAAAGCACAGTTCTCTCTTGTGAAAGAGCGGCATGTCACACCCTGTGATTATGATCACTCAATTGGTATAATCCACATTCATGATTATCATCTGTCATCCTTGAGGATGACATTTGCATGTGTGTGTTTAAAGTTATGGGGCCAAATTCAGAGGGACTCTAAACTGGTGTCATATACACCTTCTAACCTCCTCAGCATACAGATTGCATTTTACATATCAAAGGGCCAGAAGAGAGAGGTGTAGAAGGAAAAACAACTAATAGAAGACTGTAAATAGGTGTAAATTGTACACCGCCGACTTAAACTTGCACCTACCTACTAGTTGTTTCTCCCGCTACATCGCTCTTCCAGCTCAACATACCAGATATGCCATCTTTGACGGTCCTAGACTAAGTGGGCCAAATTCAGAAGTGATGAATAAAGGGATGCAAATTACATGTCTGCAAGTATGTGTGTCAGAGAAAGAGAGTTCAGGAAGCCAGAGTCTAAAAACATCTGAATTAGCATAACCTGCTTGCTGAGGGAACTGGAAGATTCACCTCTGAAGTTAGCCCACAGACTGCAGGTATTATGTATGGACTAGTGTATATAGATTCAAAAATTGTAAGATCAGGAAGGACCTTTATGATAATCTAACCTGGCCTCCTGCATTACATAGGCCATAGAATGTCATCCAGTAATCTCTGCATTGATCCTTCAGCTGCCCTCTACTTCGGAGAATCAGACCTGCTCAAGTGCTGCTGATTATGAGTCCCACTTGTAGATTGATATCTACAGAAAGGATACAATCCTAATACTTTTGTCAGTTAATGGGGATTTTTCATTTAGCTAAGGTGCTCATTCTTTACAAAATAAAAAACTGGAACATTTCCCCAGCCACATTTTTAGGGTTGTAAAATACTTATACAAAACTGTAACTTTACTAAAAACACCATAAAAGCAGTTGTTGCAAATTCAATGAACTTCACTTGGAGGAAATAAATTTCCCAAACTCAGCAGATCTAGCACTGTCAAGAAGCACATCACAGTATCAGACAGTGTTAGTTGGAAAGAAGGATAATCTGGGTAAGGCACTGACCTGGAACTCTAGAGACCTAGCTTAATTTTTTAGCTCTACCACAGACATCTAATCTGACCTTGGAAAATCCCCTTTGGTAAAATAATTCCCTACCTCATAGGGGTGTAGTGAGGATAAAATTCTTTAATAATTGTGACATGCTCAGATACTATGCTGATGAGGGCCATGTAAGTACCTAGATATATTTTATGATGAACCTTCAAATTCTTACTAATGTTGGTAGCAATCAAGTCACATACAGTCTCTCTCTCTTTTTCTCACAGGGAATGTCCTACCTGCACTCAAGTAAAACTGAGGTCCATGGCCGCCTCAAGTCCACAAACTGTGTAGTGGACAGCCGCATGGGGGTGAAGATCACTGATTTTGGCTGCAATTCCATTCTTCCTCCAAGGAAAGGTATGCAAAAATAGTCACAATCCCGACTCCTCTCATCTCCTTCTCAGCCCCGGAATAAGATTGTGGGACTATTAGGCCAAAGTACAGTATGTGGGGAAATAGGTTTAAGTGAAAGCAATATGTATGTTTCTATGCAAAAGTTACACTTACTGATTTGTCTAACACATACTCACTATAATGTTGAGGAAAGTTAGATTTTCTTAGTCCACTGAGACTTTTTAATGTTTACTCTCTAAAAAGCTACATGAGATCCTGTGATCTATTATGCATTAGATGTACTGAGTACAGAGAAATGAATGCATGACATGCAATACAACTTTATTTTGTATCACATCTTTCATACAAACTGTGTCTGAAAACATTTTACTGAGTTAAATAATACAGTCACAGGGAGAAGTAATGGCAGAAGGAGAAAGGAAGCAAGTGGTAAAAAGAAAAGAGGAATGAAAGATATAGTTTCAACTGATATTTGAAAAGCAGGGGGAGTTTGTGAGAGGGCAAGACAGGAAGGTTGTTGAGATGGTATGAATTGCAGGGAAAAAGCTCTTTCTTACAGCATGTGGCAGGGCGGCCCCAGCTAAAGTGTCCCCCTGTGGCAGACTGCAGCACAACTAGTTCAACTACCTCAGTTTCTCCTGGTCCAGCCATTAAAAAAAAACAAAAAACACAGTCTCTCTCAATGTACAATTCAAAAGCCCACTTGTGGGCATAATGTATTGTGATAAACTCAGGACAGACAGCTGCAAGGGAGCGGTAGGAGTCAGTCCCAGAGGGTTAAAAGGCCCTCCCCCTTATCAACTGGGAGGCAACTACAGGTCAATCAGCTTCAGCTGAGAAAGGGTTACCAAGGTAGCAAATTAGAATCAGCTGAGGGGGAGTTACCTGAGGGTAATTAGGATCAGCTGATTCCAACTTGGGGCTGCCTGAGACCTTTTTAAACCCCTCCCTGGGAGGAAGGAAGGGAGAGAGCAGAGAGAGAAGGAGCCCTGCTGCCAGGAGTGCTGGAGCAGCAAGACAGCGAGCCTCACCAGGAGGAGAGGTAGTACTCTCTCCCACAAGGGAGTAAACATACTTTAAAAAGGACTGGTGGAGAGATGGGGAGCAGACTTCCCCTGTGTCCTAAGGGGGACCGTGTTACCCAAGCCTGTCTCACCAGGGCTAAAAGCAGCAGAGGCTGGGGAGACTGAGAAGGTGCCTTGCCACACGTGGTGTCAGGAGTGGGATGTGAGTGAGACTTCGTGGCAAACTGTCTTGGGGCAGGGTAAAGCACCCCCCACAAAAAAAAAAAGGAGAGAAAGAAAAGAAAAAAAAAAGGAAGATGTAGTAAAGGCATTGGTGCAGGCCACTGCCGCCCAACAAGAAGCTACCAGGGTGCAGATAGCTGCCCAGTAGGAGGCAGTGTGAATACAGCAGGAGACAAATCAACTCCTGATGAGCCAGGCGGCTCAGGATCGAGCCATCCTGCATGAGGTGGTGAACAGCTAAAGGCCCTGACCACCCTAACGCACGGCCCCCATGGGACTCGGCCCCTGCATGCAAGCCACTACTTACAGAAGATGACGATGGATGATGACGTGGAGGCATATCTCCTTGCGTTTGAGAGAACGGCCCGGCAGGAGGCCTGGCCCCAAGACCAGTGGGCCAGTATCCTGGCTCCTTTTCTGGGTGGGGAGGCACAGAAAGCATATTTTGATATGACAACAGAAGCAGCTTCAGATTACTCCCAGCTAAAGGCGGAGATCCTGGCGAGGTCTGGCATGACGACAGCTATAAGGGCACAGCGGTTCCATGAGTGGAAACCAAGTCAACACAGCCCCGAGGTTCCAGCTGTTTGACCTGATCCATCTAGCCAGGAAGTGGCTATGCCCCGAGACCCACCGGCCAGAGGAAGTCGTGGAAACCATAGTTGTGGACAGGTACATGAGAGGGCTACCGCCGGACATACGAGGATGGGTCAGTCAAAATGATCCCTCCTCCTATGATGAGCTAGTTGCCCTTGTAGAGAGACATCTAGCAGCACAGGAACTCTCTCGGACCACTGGGGAAGGGAGGCGCCAGAATAGGAGGCAAGTCTATGTATCAAGGGCCTGAGTTGCCGTAGCTCTGAGCCAACCAATGGTGGGGAGGAAGGAGGCCGAAGAGCGGCCAGAGTGTTCAGAGGGACTTGGGGACTGGGAGAGAAAGACTCGGGGGGAGGGGGGGTAAGGCCTCACAGCCCAAAAAATAAGGGGCTGCCCCAAACAGGGTACCGATGTTATGCATGTTGAGAGGTAGGGCATATAGCTGCCCAGTGCCCAAACCTAGAGGAGCCCATGCAATGCGACCTGGGAAATCTAGAAGAGCCATGTGACCTGATAAATCTAGTAGGGGTAGCGATATTCCCTCATAGATATATTAGGCCAGTTAAAATGAATGGTATAAAGACCACCGCGTTAGTAGACTCAGGAAGTGCAGTCACGCTGGTCTCGGGAAAGCTGGTCGGGTATGATCAACTATCCCGGGCCAAGCGCACAGGAATATCCTGTGTCCATGGGGTTGTCAATTACTACCCGACCATCCCAGTAAAAATAGAGGTCCTGGGAAACCCCACTAAGGTGACGGTGGGGGTGGTCCCGAAACTCCCTTACCCAGTCCTCATAGGACGAGACTTCCCAGGATTTGGCAGTCTACTTCCTGGAGGGGAGTCAGAAGAAGATAACACCCCAGAGAGCAATGGGATGGCCTCGATAGTTAGCAACCCCCCGGCCTTCCAAGAATTTGCCCAGGATTTATTCTCGCCCCCTGGGAAGACCAGGAAGACTCGGCGAGAAAGGAGGGCAGATAAGAGGAGGGGAACGAGAATCTTGACCCAGAACCAGAAGCCTATACTCGTAGGGGAGAGAGTCGGCCTGACTGACAAGGGGACTAGACCGGAGGTTGGTGAGCCAGCAGCCGGGCCCAGTTCCCCAGGGACCTCCCTCGAGGGGGAGGGGGAAATAGAACCCCCTGAGTTTGGGCAAATTGGACCTTCACTAGAGAATTTTGGACAGGATCAGGCCAATGATCCAGTATACCATAATATTCGCAAAGAAGTAGTTGAGGTGAATGGGGTCCCTGTGGAAGGAAGAGCCAAGGGCCCAGGGCCGTATTATATGATCAAGAAGGATCTGCTATACAGAGTAGTCCGTATCCAAGAGCAAGTCGTGGAACAGCTCCTAGTACCACAGAAACATCAGAGGGGCGTGATGGAGCTAGCCCACAGCCATCTGTTCGGGGGACATCTAGGGGTGGATAAAACCCTGGATCGAATTCTGCAGAGGTTTTTTTGGCCTGGAATATATGCGGCGGTCCGACGATATTGTGCCTCCTGTCCGGAATGCCAATTACATGGGCCCCGACCACGCTTAAGGGCACCTTTGGTACCTCTCCCGATTATTGAAGTCCCCTTTGAGCGAATAGTTATGGACCTAGTAGGGCCGCTAGAAAAATCAGCCCGAGGCCATCAGCACATACTGGTGGTGCTAGATTATGCCACCCGATACCCCGAGGCCATTCCCCTACGGAACACTACGTCCAAGACCATAGCTAAAGAATTAATCCAAATTTTTGCTAGAGTGGGAATACCCAAAGAGATCCTGATGGATCAAGGAACTCCATTTGTGTCTAAATTAATGAAGGATCTATGTGCAATGCTCCACATACGGACCCTAAGGACATCAGTCTATCATCCGCAGACCGATGGCCTCATCGAGCGCTTAATAGAACATTGAAGAACATGATACGAAAGGTGGTGAGCCGGGATGGGAAGAACTGGGACACCCTGCTACCATACCTAATGTTTGCGATAAGGGAGGTGCCTCAGACTTCAACTGGGTTTTCCCCATTCGAACTGTTATATGGTCGCCACCCCCGTGGCATACTGGACATTGCCAAAGAAAGTTGGGAAGAACAGCCGAACCCAGGGAGAAACCTCATCGAGCATGTGTTGCAGATGAAAGACAGGATAGCCCAAGTCACTCCCATAGTGCGGGAACACATGGAGAGGGCACAAGGGGCCCAACAAACATACTACAATCACTAAGCGACGGTCCGTAAATTCCAGGTGGGAGATCGGGTGATGGTACTCGTACCCACAGCGGAGAGCAAGCTCCTGGCCAGATGGCAGGGGCCATATGAGATAATAGAAGCCATCGGAGAGGTTGATTACAAAATCCGACAGCCTGGACGCCGGAAGCTGGAACAAATCTATCATATCAACCTGTTGAAACCTTGGCAAGACAGAGAAGCTCATGTGGTCACTCTAGGGTCACCTCCTCCCGAGAGCAACCCACCTGGCCAAGTGGGAATATCCCCAGAATTGACCCCTGACCAACGAACTGAGGTGATCAACATGATCAAACGCAACCAGGACGTGTTCTCAGAAAAGCCAGGCAGGACTACGGAGGTTCACCATCACATCCTCACAGAGCCTGGAGTGAAGGTGAATGTCAAGCCATACCGGATCCCGGAGGCGAAAAGAGAAGAGATCAAGACAGAAGTCAGGAAAATGTTGAAGTTAGGAGTCATTGAAGAGTCTTATAGCCAATGGTCAAGCCCAGTGGTCCTAGTACCTAAACCGGATGGCAGTATGAGGTTTTGCAATGACTTCTGGAAACTGAATGAAGTGTCCCAATTTGATGCGTACCCTATACCCCGGATAGATGAGTTAATTGACCGACTGGGGAAAGCACGTTTTTTGTCCACCCTTGACCTGACTAAGGGTTATTGGCAAATTCCCTTGGCCAAGGCCGACAAAGGGAAGACGGCCTTTTCAACACCAGAGGGACTGTATCAATACACTGTCCTCCCTTTTGGTTTACATGGGCTCATGGACAAACTGTTGCATCCACATGGCAGGTATGCAGCCGCCTATCTTGATGATGTCATTATACATAGTCCAGATTGGGAGACGCACTTGGGGAAGGTGGAAGCAGTCCTGGACACCTTGAGGAAGGCGGGGCTGACTGCAAATCCCTCCAAATGCGCAATTGGGCTAGCAGAAGCCAAATACCTCGGGAATATAGTGGGGAGAGGCGTGGTGAAGCCCCAACTCAACAAGTTAGAGGCAATACAGAATTGGCCCCGACCTGTCCGGAAGAAACAGGTCAGAGCGTTCCTAGGGCTGGTTGGGTACTACAGGCGGTTCATCCCCCACTTCGCCACCCGGGCATGCCCGCTAACTGACCTAACGAAAGCCTGTGGCCCAGACATAGTAAGATGGTCTAGCGTGGCTGAGGAGGCTTTTGCAGATCTGCAGACCGCGCTCTGCACCGACCCAGTGCTGGTAGCTCCAGACTGGGAGAAAGAATTTATCTCGCAAACGGATGCCTCTGAGGTTGGGTTGGGAGCGGTTCTTTCACAAATGGTTGGAGCGGAAGAACAGCCGGTCCTGTTCCTCAGAAGGAAACTCCTGCCCAGGGAACGTAAATATGCCGTAGTAGAGAAGGAATGCCTGGCCGTAAAGTGGGCCATAGAAAGTCTTCGCTATTACCTACTCGGACGGAGGTTTACCCTTGTCACGGACCATGCTCCTCTGAAGTGGATGCACCAAAACAAAGAGAAAAATGCGAGAGTAACAAGGTGGTTCCTGTCGCTACAACTCTTCCACTTCAGAGTACAACATAGGTCCGGACTCAAGCATGGCAACGCGGATGGCCTTTCAAGGGTACACTGTTTGCTGACCCAAGTAGCCCAACCCTGTAGTGTTGAGCAGGGGGGGGATATGTGATAAACTCAGGACAGACAGCTGCAAGGGAGCGGTAGGAGTCAGTCCCAGAGGGTTAAAAGGCCCTCCCCCTTATCAACTGGGAGGCAACTACAGGTCAATCAGCTTCAGCTGAGAAAGGGTTACCAAGGTAGCAAATTAGAATCAGCTGAGGGGGAGCTACCTGAGGGTAATTAGGATCAGCTGATTCCAACTTGGGGCTGCCTGAGACCTTTTTAAACCCCTCCCTGGGAGGAAGGAAGGGAGAGAGCAGAGAGAGAAGGAGCCCTGCTGCCAGGAGTGCTGGAGCAGCAAGACAGCGAGCCTCACCAGGAGGAGAGGTAGTACTCTCTCCCACAAGGGAGTAAACATACTTTTAAAAGGACTGGTGGAGAGACGGGGAGCAGACTTCCCCTGTGTCCTAAGGGGGACCGCGTTACCCAAGCCTGTCTCACCAGGGCTAAAAGCAGCAGAGGCTGGGGAGACTGAGAAGGTGCCTTGCCACAGTATTCATGTACATTCAGTAATCTGCATAACCCTCATGATAAAATCATTCTCTCCAAATCCAAAGGTACAGCAGGTATAAACAAAACAGTTTTTCATGCGCTCTTCAGTGATTTCCAGGTCACCCACCCAAGAGTCAATCACCGCTCTGTTCACAGTTCCTTTGCCCTTGTTCCAGGACCCACTCTCCAGGCCATATGCTGGAGAGTTATCAGAGTTGCTTTGCTCCCACAACTGTGGTACCAGAGCTTTCCAAGTCAGGTCTTCCTCAAGAGAACTCACTGCAGTGTTCTACTTCCCAGGCCTTCCTGCCTGTGAGTCCTATCCTGCTTAAGGAACATCTCTCCAGATTCAACCCTCTTGTTTTTGGGCTTGGCTTCCAGCAGCCCTCCATTCAGGCGTGGTACAAGAGGGCTCCCCACAGTGTTCCAATTCCCCAGGCCTCCTTGCTTGTGAGTCCTACCCCTGCTTCTGGGATCCACACTCCAGCATCAGCCCTCTTGTTTCATTCTCAGCTTTCCCTGACCAAGTTGATTTTTCCTCTTTGTCCTGGGGCTTTTGCATGAGCTTTCCCGCAACTTGGCAGGGCTCCCTAGCTCTAGCTGGGGCTCACTAACAACTTTCTTCAACTTCAGGTCTTCCCAACTGCCCTTGGTACCAGCTCCCATCACCATCTTTCTCTCACCCTCCTGATCTCCTGTAGTGCTCCCCCAGTAACTCTTGCCAGCTCTCCTCTGCTCCTCTCTGTCTCCAGCAACTCTCCTCTGCTGCTCCTATCTGGTTCTTGGTCTCTCCTTTCTTTCAGGCAGCTCTCACCTGCCCTTTCTCTCTTTCTGAAACCCAATATGGAGGCAGCTTTCAGTTACAGTGCACTGGACCCTGCTCCCTCTCAAAGGAGACAGTCACTCTGACACACCAACAGCGATGAGATTATGTGACAGGGCAGAAAAGAGGTGAGGTACACCATGATAGTACTGATCACAAAACAGTGGAGTGTCTGCGTGAAATATCACAATATCTTGTGATGTACTATGATGTAATTCGAACATTAACATGTCATTTTACATAAATTTACATAATTTTTACATTTTAAAATAATTCTCTAAAGAGATCCTTAATATTTTATATTCCTTAGATGAAATTCCAGTAAATTATAGCTTTCACTGTTTTTTATCACCTTTTTTCTATTTCTGCTAATCATCATGGGGTATTTCCGTATAAATAAGCATTCCTCTCTTCTCCCCACCTATCTTCTCCTCCCACTTGATTTTTGAGTGAAGATATAAACCTGGAATTGTGACACTGGAATCATTTGTATGATTACCAGCTGGAATGTCATAAACACATATTGTATCATCTCTGTGATACGTAGACAGAAGAGAACCTGGGGCTGGAATGGCAAGAGAAAGTTCTTAGATTCACAAACAAACATTTGCAGTAATAGAGGTAGGAATATGGAAAATTAGTGGCTAGGAAAAGTGCACTGAATGTAAATGTTACATTCCTCCCGCTCAGGGTTTTCTCATTGTCACATTTGATATTTATATTCATTTTATTGAAATTATTGGCAATAAAAATTATTAGGGGTATGGAACGGCCTCCATATGAGGAGCGATTAATAAGACTGGGACTTTTCAGCTTGGAAAAGAGATGACTAAGGGGGGATATGATAGAGGTCTATAAAATCATGACTGGTGTGGAGAATGTAAATAGGGAAGTGTTATTTACTCCTCCTGATAACAGAAGAAGTAGGGATCACCAAAGGAAATTAATAGGCAGCTGGTTTAAAACAAAGAAAAGGAAGGATTTTTCACACAACACACAGTCAACCTATGGAACTCCTTGCCAGAGGATGTTGTGAAGGCCAAGACTATAATAGGGTTTAAAAAAGAACTAGATAAGTTCATGGAGGATAGGTCTATTAGCCAGGATGGGCTGGGATGGTTTCCCTAGTCTCTGTTTGCCAGAAGCTGGGAATAGGCAACAGGGGATCACTTGATTACTTGTTCTGTTCATTCCCTCTGGGTCATCTGTCATTGGCCATTGTCGGAAGACAGGATACTGGGCTAGATGGACCTTTGGTCTGACCCAGTAGGAGTGTTCTTATGTTCTTATTTTTATATTGGTAACAGGTTTCTCTTCTTTCTCTGGTAGCTCAGGGGGAAATATTGTTACAAGCAAACTGAAGAATTATTGGATGTTAGAATTCATCCCTTGAAACAAAGTTTTTTCATCACAACAGGGTGGTGTTTGCATTATGACTGCTATGCTGCAGCTCAGAGAATGATTTTGCTTTACATTATGTTACAATATCAACATGTCATGATAGGTTGGCACAACAGAATAACACCACAATGTCTAGATATCATGGTGACCGGTGTACAAGAAATACATATGTATGTTGTTATCTAGCCACAGATGTTATGACACAATGATGTTGTCAGCCTCAAAAACATTTGGGGATTATTTTCATAGGTTCATGGAATTTAAGGCCAGCAAGGACCTTATCACCATCCAGTCTGACCTTCTGCACAACACAGGCCATAGAACCTCACCCAGTAATTCTTGCATCTAGCTCAACAACTTGTGTTTGAACCTAAGCATATCTGGTAGTCAGTTATCCAGTGTGTATTGAAGTCGGCCCTTCCACACAACAGCTGTACAAATATTTAAACAATACCAAGCTCTAGTGGGGATGGGGGTAACAATAGTAAAAAGATAAAATTAAAACAACACAAAGGGGATGAGGTTCTGAAGAAGCTCACACAAATCAGTTTCATCTCTCTCTGTATCTACCACTTCTGGCTGCTCAGATCTGTGGACAGCTCCTGAACACCTTCGTCATGCTGATGTGTCTCAGAAAGGTGATGTGTACAGCTATGGAATCATTGCACAGGAGATCATCTTGCGCAGGGAGACCTTCTACACTAACTGCTGCTGGGACCATAAAGGTAAAAGACTAAAAACCCACATCTGTCTTATGCTACAAATGTAACATTTGGATGCTGTGGCTGTCACATTTTCCACAATTTTTAGTGAAAAGCACTGTCTCTGAGTATGTGAGCTGCTACTTTTCTCACTGGGCAATGAATAAAGAGTCTAAGGGTATGTCTTCTAGGCCTCCAGCTTCTGTTCCATCCTGTAATGAAGTCAGATCATTAAGATCACTGCTGTGGAGGTCATTGCAATAAGCAGCCTGGTAATAGCCTCTCTCTCTCACTTTTATATATGTCTGGCAGACTGGAAGATCAGAATAGCAAGAAAACAATCCAGGTGCTAGAGGAAATGGTAAATGTAGGGAGATTTTTAAAAAAATCCCATATGTCATTTGACCAAATTATGCAACTAAGTAGAACTTGGTAGGAAACAGTGAGAAATTTCATGATTTTGAAAAGCTTCCCATGCTACAGTGGGACAAAACTGAGACCTTTGAAAAAAAATTGTGAAAAATCAGAATGATCAACTATAGAATAACCAATCGCCTAGTGTTTATGGCACTCATCTAAGATGGAGGAGACATGAGAGACCTAGGTTCAAGTCACTGCTCTGCTTAATTCAGAACAGAGCTTGAACTGCGTCATCTACATCCCAGCTAAGTGCATCAGCTACCAGCTATTCTAAAGTGGATCTCTTCTGTTGGAGCTGATCCACTTCTTGTAAGTTAAATATTCATTGGCTCAGAAAGAAAGACTGACTCTATAGCCCTATGGTTAGGGCACTCACCTGGGACGAGGTAGACCTGTGTTCAGGTCTCTGCTCTTAATTAGGCAGAGCAGGCCCTAGAACCTATGGCCTTATGGCTCCTGCATCCGAAGAGAAGGCCATAACCAGCAGGCTATTCCAGGGTCTCTTGCTCTTTTATTTTGAGTAGAAATTTTGACTTGGAGCTGAGAAAAAATTTAATCAAATCTGCCCTTTTGACAGGATTTGACAAATCAACATTTTGGATGAAAAACTTTGTCAAAAAATTCCTGACCAGCTCTACAGCAAAGGGGGATATGAGAAATGTCTACTATTACTTTAAGGGCATGAACACGAAGGGCCAGACCTTCACAGGTATTTAGGTGCCTAGTGGGATTTTCAAAAGCACCTAAGCAGTTTAGGTCCCTAACTTCCATCAATTTGAACGAGTTAGCTGCCTAACTCACTTGGCGGACAGCGATCGATCCAGCGGGAGTCGATTTATCGTGTCTAGTCTAGATGCGATAAATCGACCCCCCAAGCACTCTCCCGTGGACTCTGGTACTCTACCAGGGCGAGAGGCACAGGCGGAGTCAATGAGAGATCATCCTAGTGGGCTTCTTAGTCACTTAGGCAGTTCTGAAAATTTTACCTTTAGGCTAGTTTTCATCTGATTGTGGACAATGCATGACCCTTCCTCATATTATGAACATAACTTTTAGGTCTCTATCTGCCTGATTTGTAAAAGACTTTGCCAAAAGCTTTGTAGGCCAGTGAGATAATTGTATTAGGTTTACACGGATAGAAGGCTATGCTAATAAAAAACCCACAATGGACAAACTTATCTGCAAACAAGACTCTTCATAGTTATCAAAGTAGTTTCTTTTATTGGGAAGCCAACATTGTGTTGTTCCTGAAATGGACACATTTTGTTTATATGATGTAAATCCAATGCCACAACACCAGAATCCATCTATCATTATAAATTAGAATAACCATATGTATGTAAGAGTTTAGGATTCCCCAGATTGCATATTGATAACGAGTTCAGACACCTCTTCTACCTCTGAGTCATCCTGCCAAATCCTCCCTGTGTTTGTTTAAACACGTAGTACAGCAGCAACTCAACCTCCCAATTAGCTTTTTCCCTCTAAACATGTTAGAATTTCTGGGGTAACCTCAGCATGCTCTCTGCCCAGACACTTAATGTTTATACTCTGGAAAACACAGCCTTTCATTTGCTAACTCAATACAAATGAACATTTAAGAAAGCTCATTTTGGGTGGAGGGGACATTTCAGATTTATTTTTGGGTTTCTGTTTGCCTAAAAAACAAACAAGCAAGTCACCACCAATTTTTGAAAGTTTACAATGCTCTACTTAGTTAGAAGATAGGGAATCATTAGCTAAACATACTATATTCACGGCATATTGGTCATCTTTATAACCCTGTCTGCCCAAGAGCCTACTGTGTGTCAAATGATGCCTGGTCTTGTGTGGGAGTATAATTGGGAGCAGAGTATAAGAAGTCTTATTCCTCCTTGTGCAGGGGGTAGGCACAATCCCACTGAACACAAGGATTTGATAAGTGTAGTGTCACTACTGGCAAAGGACTCCCCAAAATGGGTGAAGAGGGGAAAGGGATATACTCTCCCTTCCATACTTCAGCTAGCAGGGCTTGATGCATGTGAGGGTGAGAGAGCAAGTTGCACTCTTTCAAAGGTGTTTCGGGGCCATGTTCTCCCTGCTGTGCTAGAGGCATGATGCCAGCTCAGGCAAAATGTTCCTGGGTCCTTACTGCCCGCCACCCCCACTTAGCTAGTGGCGTTAGGGTCACACTCTGTCTCTGTGTTGACTTTGACCTATGTTTTATCATGAAGCTTCACCATTTTAGAAAAGTTTTGTCCATTCCAAATCACTTTAGTGTTTCCATCCCGTAGGCTTAGACCAACTTACTGACAGCTTTCTCAGCATTATGGGTTGCAATCCATGCCTCATGCTGGAGCTGGCTCACAGATGACAGGACATTTAATAGTCTCCTAATATTAGGAGTGGCTAAATCTACTGGGCATGAAGCCTCTTTGGCCACTCTGGATTCACCGAGTAACTTTTTTTAAATCTGTGGGCCAATCTTTTGTTAAGATTTTAAAGTTTCTCTTTAGCAGTGAGATTACATCCACACTCCATGGAGCCTTTCCCTTAATTTTAGTATTAGGAATATATGGGTGGTTGATGTAACCGGTTCTGATATTGATCCTGATTTCAGAAGCTGATTAAATAAGTTTAGCATACATTCAGACAGCTGAGGGGTTAGGTTTTATGGTATTCTGCCAAAAATCAGTGGAGATTGGGACTCACTATTAGGAAGGTTTTCAAAGCCCTCCACAGTTCCTCTTTTATAAATGTTTGGCCTAGGATCAGAGAGAGGACAGGTAACAAATGAAGAATTTTTGAATTACGCTTGAGTCATATTCTGCCTCTGAAATGAAGCATCTAGATACTGTGATGATTGGCATGCTGTAAATACCATAGATAGATAGATAGATCAGTAAGAGGCAAAAAATTCCCCTGCTGTATGTGTAGAATCATTTGTGATATCTCTTACAGAAGCCCTTTACATGGTTGGGTTAGCAGAACATTCATTATTGCATGTTAGTAGGCAAGCTAATGGTTTGTTGATGGCATGGTATGAATGAGTTTTGAAAACAGGACTGAATTCTGTCGTGTTCAGGAGTCAGACAGTCAGAGGTGAAAGTAAGCCGGTATGCCCCAGTATGGAGCACCGGCAAGAGCTAGTGCGCCATACGGGGGTGGCCCGGCTTCCCTGGGCAGCAATTTAAAGGACTTGGGGCTCCTAGCAGCAGCTGGAGCCCCAGGCCCTTTAAATTGCCGCCAGAGCCCTGCTACTGGAGCCCTGGGGTAGCGGCAGTGGGGCTTAGGGCTCAGCCGCCGCGACTGCCCTGGGCCCTTTAAACCGCTGCCGGAGCCCCCAGCTGCCACCACTACTCCAGGGCTCCAGGGGCTATTTAAAGGGCTGGGGCGGTAGAAGCAGGGGAGCCCCGGGCCCTTTAAATAGCCCCAGAGCCCTGGGGTAGCAGCGGCAGCTGGGGGCTCCAGCAGTGGTTTAAAGGGCCTGGGGCGGTTGCGGTGGCTGAGCCCTGGGCCCTTTAAACTGCTGCCGGAGCCCCCAGCTGCCGCTGCTACCCTGGTGGGGGAGGGGGAGGGCACTTACCGGTACAGGGCGGGCTGGGGCTGGCTCTGACCCCCCCATTCTCGCCCCTTCCACCCGAAGCCCCACCCCTTCCGGGGGCCAGAACTGGCCTCCACCCAGTCCCATACCAGTAAGTCCCTATTTCTACTTTCACCCCTGCAGAGAGTTTTGGTAGGATGGGACAGTGTCTTCCTGCTTATGGGTACAAATAAGGCAACAAACTGCTATGTTTCAAAATTATACTCATATACATTAAAGCTCTGATTTGTAAAGGGGCTGAGTATCTGCAGCTTCAATTGCCTTTGTGAGATTGTGCTCTGCACTTCTGAAAATCAGGCCATAATATCCTAATGGGCTTCTCACATTGCCATTTACTATGGCTACACCCCATCCTGAGAAAGGCACTAATATGGCTACTGGCCACTTGGGAGGTTGTCATGTCCATGTCTATCATGCCCAATACATGCACATGTACATTCCTGTTCCTTTCATTTCTCAGGTGGCTTCAAGTCCCTCTGTTCTGGCCTTGAGCCTTATAACTAGAAACCCCCCAAAGTTCAGATCCAGATAAAAAAACATGGGTGTCCAGAGCCATGCTTTTGCTTTGGGCCCATCTCTATTTAGAAAACTACCTTCGCATACTGAACTCACCCAGAAATGCACTGCCGCTTTATTGTTTAAATATTGCACTTTTTTTTTCATTAGAGAAACTTTACAGAGTGGAGAGTGGCAAAGGAGTTAGACCCTTCCGCCCAGACCTGGTCCCAGAGACTGCAGGAGAAGGAGAGCTGGAAGTAAGCCTACACTAAAGGAAAAGAGGAAATGCTTCTAGCCAGGCCAGAGATGGCTGGTGTGGGAGGATGAAGGCTATACACACTGTATGTTCCAATGCTGTGGCCTTTCAGGAAGAAAAAATGTCCCATAATTAACATCAGTGCAGTGAAATGTAATTCACTGGACTTCTTTCCTCCTCACTCCAGTGCCCACAACACAGCATTTCCTTCTTCTGCACCTGGTGGCTTCTAACAACTACAACATGTGTTAAGGGTGACTCTTTCTGAATTCACATGGTGTCCAGTGGGAGGCGTTTGCCAATCCACTGGAAAAGGAAAAAAAGCAAACAAATCAGAGGATATTTTCCCCACTTTTAGAATTATTTTTTTAAATTGCATTAAAATTGTGATGGGACATATGGGACAAAGAAGACCCCTGTTTCATTTTAAGGAACATGTATGTTTAGTATGGCACAAGTGTCTGTTCGTCCTGACCAGATGCATCATGGGGAGGGTGTTTTACCTTTGTCTGAAGCATCAGCTATTAGCCAATTCTGCAGGTGGGATAACTGGGCTAAATGATTAATCATCTGATTCTACATGACAAGAGTCCAGATACTGGACTTCATTAATGGATTGTCTGATCCAGTGTGGCAAATCCTATATTCTTAAGTGGAGTGATTTATGGGGTCTATGTAACTATTTGGGAAAGGGCTACTATTATCTTTTGACAACACTTTCAAATAGTAGTACAGTATTCATTTCTATATTACAGTAATATGTCTTTTAAAATGTCGATATTATTAAACCACAATAATCATTAAACACTAGAGTGGATATCTCAGGGGACTGGTAATAGCATGACGTTTTATCTCTGAGTCACCAGTTCCAGCCAGGACCCAAGCTCAGGGAATTAGCGTTGGAATTACTAAGGCTTTCACTTCTAGGTCAGTAATTACAGTCTGGTACCAGGTTGAGGGATTGGATCCTTTCACTTGGCTTTCATTATGGACCACTGATTCAAATTCTGTTCAGGTTGGTAGTCATTACTGAATGTCAGTATCATCTGTCTGCTGACCAGTGGCTAACGTGAAGCGAGTGTTGCTGTAAGGTGCCTATAATGAATTCCCTGGTCACAGATTAATAACAATTGGTCACATTTTAATAAGTTACTGGCCAAGAGGGATGGGAGAGGAATTCCATATTGACTAGTGAACAGATCCTGGTCTTGCTGTTTAACTCTATTACCATTCTTTGCAACTGCTCACCTGAATTTCCCCTTGGTTGTACGTTCTCAGGTGTATATGCTTGTAAAAAGTTGCTGGGAGGAAGATCCAGAGAAAAGGCCTGACTTTAAGAAACTTGAGAGCACTCTGGCTAAAATATTCAGGTAAGCACTGTGTTCCGAACTCCCAGCTACTTGGATGCTGATAGTTCTAGTGTGTATTCTGATGTAACATGACTCAATCAGAGGAAAAACAGAGCTCACTGACTGGGGCAGGTGTGGGTGTGTGAGAGAGATGATCACCCAGAGCCCAAATTATTATATTGTGTAAATAGGGACTTCCCAAGTGTCTGATAATGGATCATGATGTCCAGGTTTCAGGAAATTGATGGAGTTGGATATTCTGGGGATGAGATGATTAGAAAGTTCAGGTGACTTGTTTTGGTGAGATTAATGGATTCAGATGACCGCAAAATGAGGTGATTGAAAAGATCAGGTTACCCAGAGTAAGGTAATTATAGGGGTTTGAGTGAAATGAGTTCCCTACCATACTTTTTCTAATCTAGTTATTTAAAAGTCCCAAGCAATGAGTTTTCAGCCACTTCCCTTCAGAGACTATTTCACAACTTTTAAACCTATCCCCATAAGTCTGTCCCACCAGCCACATGCTTATATTTTTGTTGCTCTTCTCTGAACTTCCAGATTGTCATTATTGTTCTGATAATGTGGTGTCTGTAACTGAACACAACATTCCAGATGAGGTCACACCAAAGAAGTGCAGAAAAATAGTTAGATTCACCTCCAGGAGCATGGAGGAACACACAGTTCATGCCCAATAACTGCAGCGGCAGTTACATTAGAGGGGGGCTTACCCCAGGGGAGGGCACTTGGTTCCACTGCCACCTTAACATGGATGTTTTGCTTGGGGAAAAGGCAGTTTCCACCAGAATCCAAATTATTGGATCTTCCAGCCATCTTGGCCCCATCCACTTCATAGGCTGCATCTGCTAGCTCAGGACCCCAAGTGAAGCAGAGATTATGACTGGCTTGTGCTATATTATCTCTGCTTCTGGCAGATGGTCCATTGATGGGAGTCTTCAGTCCAAGTCCCACCAGTGGAAACCAGCAGATCTCAATGAGTGAATGGACCCACAGCCTGTTACTTCCCCGTTTGGTGATAAGATGCCATTGTAAAGGAAGCCCAAAATTGTATTGGCTTTTTTTGGTGCTATATCCCTCCGCAAATTCATATCTAATTTGCTGCCTCCTATCACCTCTAGTTCCTTCTCAGGATTCTCACTTTCCACGGTACTCTCTCCCATTGAATATTTGTGTCTCAGGTTATTTTAAGTGACCTGAAACTGTGGAGATTAGCAGGGCCAGGAGAACAGGGGCTCAGAAAAGTAGCAAGACAGGGTAACCTGGGTGGGCCTGAGGCCTTTATGCCTTAAGAATAAGCCTTTGCTAAGAGGTGAAATTATGAGCTTTGAGCAATTTCCATTCTAACTGCAAGGAAGCCACACTCTGAAATAACCTTCTGTAGCTCACTTTTGCCCGTGTCCTGCCAATGTGCTTTCTTCATCCTTTTCCCAACCACTGTTCCCAGTAACTACCATAGTCAGACCAATGAAAGCTACATGGATACCTTGATCCGGCGTCTGCAGCTGTATTCCCGGAACCTAGAGCATCTGGTAGAGGAGAGGACGGAGCTCTACAAGGCAGAAAGGGACAGAGCAGACAGGCTTAACTTCATGCTGCTCCCACGGTGAGTGTTGACCAGCAGGGGTCTCCATGCAGTAGGAAGCATTCAATATTGACTGTGAGGCCCACTGGGGTGTAATGCATCAGAATCATTGTGAGAGGCTCCAACCACAGTGAGCATGAAGGCGTGAATAATACTTGCTCCACAGAATAAATTGTAACAGTTCACAGTGCTTGCCTCCAGATATCCAGGTCAGACAAAATGGGCTAAAATATTCTGTGAGTTATAACAAGTGACTAAAAGCAGAATTTGGCCCGTTTTCATTTTTTTTCCTATGATTGGCATTATCACCTTTCAAATGAGCTGTAGAACTTAGGTCCTGAACTTGTAAGGTGATTAAAGATCCCATGTCTTTACCATTTAGCCTTTACTGACTGTTAACCCACATTAGGATAGTCCTCTCCTCTTGAGGTGATGGATTTGGTTTGGGTCTGCAGGGCTCTGATTGAAAAATACTGTTTTGCCAGCAGACCATAATAGTCATGGCCTGGTTGAACTTTATAATGATTTTTTTGTCCACAGCTATTAATACAGAATCCCCAACATGCTCTTTCTTACAGTTTTTTCATTTCCTATGCTGCCATGGTTTACAGATGACTTGCAAAAGGGGAGAAAGTGGGGTGACTGCTAGAGCACTTCAGGAGGAAGTTTTGTGCTAATTAGACTAGCTCGAACATTAAGAACTTTTACAGTTTTACGCCATGGTTGTGCAGGAGGCAAAGAAAAGATGGTTACTCACCTGTAGTAACTGTTGTTCTTCGAGATGTGTTGCTCCAATCCATTCCAGTTAGGTGTGCGCGCCGCGCGTGCACAGCATCTCGGAACTTTTTTCCCTAGCAACCCCGGCGGGCCGGCTGGGCGCCCCCTGGAGTGGCGCCGCTATTGCGCTAAATATATACCCCAGCCGGCCCGTCCGCTCCTCAGTTCCTTCTTGCCGGCTACTCCGACAGTGGGGAAGGAGGGCGGGTCTGGAATGGATTGGAGCAACACATCTCGAAGAACAACAGTTACTACAGGTGAGTAACCGTCTTTTCTTCTTCGAGTGATTGCTCCAATGCATTCCAGTTAGGTGATTCCCAAGCCTTACCTAGGCGGTGGGGTCGGAGTGAGACGTGGCGGAGTGTAATACCGCAGAGCCGAAGGCTGCGTCGTCTCGAGACTGCTGCACCAACGCGTAGTGGGAGGCAAAGGTGTGCACCGAAGACCAGGTGGCCGCTCGACAGATGTCCTGGATTGGGACGTTGGCCAGGAAGGCCAGAGATGAGGCGTGTGCCCTCGTCGAGTGTGCAGTGACACGGCCTGGTGGTATACGAGCCAGCTCGTAGCAGGTCCGGATACACGCAGTGACCCAGGAGGAAATCCGCTGGGAGGATATCGCATCTCCCTTCATGCGGTCAGCCACCGCGACGAACAGCTGGGGCGAACGCCGGAAGGACTTAGTCCGCTCAATGTAGAAGGCGAGCGCCCTACGGACGTCGAGCGTATGTAGCTGCTGTTCCCGAGGCGAGGCATGCGGCTTCGGGAAGAATACCGGGAGGAAGATCTCCTGATTGAGATGGAATGCTGACACCACCTTCGGGAGAAAGGCCGGATGAGGGCGCAGCTGTACCTTGTCCGTATGGAAGACCGTGTACGGCGGATCCACCGTTAGGGCGCGAAGCTCTGAAACTCACCTCGCTGAAGTAATGGCCACGAGGAAAGCCGTTTTCCACGAGAGGTAGAGCAGGGAGCACGTGGCCAAGGGCTCGAACAGAGGACCCATCAGCTTGGTCAACACGAGGTTCAAGTCCCAGGTCGGGGCAGGGCGCCGCACCGGCGGGTACAAGCGGTCCAAGCCCTTGAGGAAACGGGAAACCATCTGGTTCGAGAAGATGGACCGACCTTCCACGGAGGGACGAAAGGCGGATACTGCTGCCAGATGGACTCTCAAGGAGGAGACCGCCAGACCTTGCTCCTTAAGGTTCCAGAGGTAGTCCAGAATGGTAGGGACCGGTACCAGGAAGGGATTAAGACCTCGGTGATCGCACCAGAGAGCAAACCTCTTCCACTTCGCCAGGTAAGTTGAGCGAGTGGAAGGCTTTCTGCTCTCGAGCAGGACCTGTTGAACCGCTGCAGAACAGCCCCTCTCCGTGTGGGTCAGCCACTCAGGTACCAAGCTGTAAGATGGAGAGACATCAGGTTCGGATGGTGGAGTCTGCCGAAATCCTGGGTGATGAGGTCCGGCCACAACGGAAGAGGGATGGGCTCCCGAACGGAGAGCTCGAGCAGCAGGGTATACCAGTGCTGCCTCGGCCAGGCCGGCGCATAAGAATGACGTGGGCCCGGTCCCTCCGAAGCTTCAGGAGCACTCGGTGCACGAGCGGGAAGGGAGGGAAGGCGTAGAGGAGGCGATCCCTCCAGTGATAAAGGAAGGCGTCCGACAGGGAGCCTGGCGAGCGACCCTGGAACGAGCAAAACCGGTGGCACTTCCTGTTGTCTTTGGAGGCGAAGAGGTCTACTTGGGGAAACCCCCACCTCCGGAAGATTGTGTGGACGACATCTGGACGGAGAGACCACTCGTGGGAGAGGAATGACCTGCTGAGATGATCGGCCAGCGCATTCTGCACTCCCGGAAGAAAGGATGCTTCCAGGTGAATTGAGTGGGTCACGCAGAAGTCCCACAGGAGCATCGCTTCCTTGCAGAGGGGGGAGGAGCGGGCTCCGCCTTGCTTGTTCACGTAGAACATCAAGGTGGTGTTGTCCGTGAATACTGTCACACAACGACCTTGCAGGCGGGCGCAGAAGGTGCGACAGGCCAGGCGGATGGCGCGTAGCTCGCGAACGTTGATGTGCAGGGCGAGCTCCTGGACCGACCACAGGCCCTGCGTGTGGAGATTGCCCAGGTGGGCCCCCCAACCGAGCGCTGAGGCGTCCGTGGTCAAAGTAGCGGACGGCCGAGGAGGGTGAAATGGGACTCCCGCACACACGACGTCCGGGTCGAGCCACCAGCGGAGGGACTCGAGGGTCGTCCTGGTGACCGTGACCACCATGTCGATGGGGTCTCGATGAGGGCGGTACACCGACGCGAGCCAAGACTGGAACGGGCGGAGGTGGAGCCGCGCGTATGCTGTGACATACGTGCACGAAGCCATGTGGCCCAGGAGGCGGAGGCAGGAGCGCACCGTCGTGGTTGGGAAGGCGACGAGGTCCCGGATGATGGAGACCATCGTCTGGTGCCGAGCGCGAGGGAGGCAGGCTCTGGCTGTCGTGGAGTCGAGGACCGCTCCGATGAACTCCACCCGCTGCGTCGGAATCAAAGTGGACTTCTCTGTGTTGATGAGAAGACCGAGCCGCTGAAAGAGAGACAGGATCTCTGCCATGTTGCCCATCACAAGTTGCCGGGACTGGCCTCGGACCAGCCAGTCGTCGAGATACGGATAAACATGCATCTGACGACGTCGGAGGGCTGCGGCGACCACCGCCATGCATTTGGTAAACACCCTCGGGGCGGTGGACAGTCCGAACGGCAACACCGTGAACTGGTAGTGGGTGTCGTTGAGCACAAACCGAAGGTAACGACGATGTGGAGGATAGATCGCGACATGGAAGTAGGCGTCCTTCATGTCGAGGGCGGCAAACCAGTCTCCCGGATCCAGAGAGGGAATGATGGTCCCCAGAGTGACCATGCGAAACTTGGGCTTGAGCAGGTACTTGTTCAGCTCGCGAAGGTCCAGAATAGGACGTAGCCCGCCTTTCGCCTTGGGGATGAGAAAATAACGGGAGTAGAATCCCCTGCCCCTTCTGTCCTGAGGCACCGCCTCTATGGCACCCACGCTCAACAGAGTCTGGACCTCCTGTAAGAGGACTTGCTCGTGAGAGGGGTCCCTGAAGAGGGACAGGGAGGGTGGGTGGGAAGGCGGGGGCGAAACAAATTGCAGGCGGTATCCCGACTGGACTGTCTGGAGCACCCAGTTGTCCGACGTTAACCGGGACCACGCCAAAAAGAAATGGGAAAGGCGGTTGTGAAACAGAGGGGAAGGATCCGGTAGGGAGAGTGATGGGCCGTCCTCGAGCGTCCCATCAAAAGGCCTGTTTGGCCCCCTGAGGGGCCTTTGAAGCGGCCTGGCCCTGGTTGCGGCGGTTGCCGGACGGTCGACGGCGATTTTGGGCCGGACGTCGGCTGTTGTAGGGCCGATACCGGGACTGGTAGGCCGGTCGGGAGGGCTGTGGTCTGAAGGGCCTACGCTGCGTCGCCGGCGTATGCATGCCTAACGTGCGTATCGCGATACGGCCGTCCTTTAAAGTTTGGATCCTAGAATCCGTCTTCTCAGAGAACAGCCCTTTAGTGTCAAAGGGGAGGTCCTGCAACGTATATTGGACCTCCGGCGGCAGGGTGGAAGACTGCAGCCAGGCGATACGCCGCATCGTGACCCCGGAAGCCAAGGTCCTCGCCCCCGAGTCTGCAGCGTCGAGGGCGGCCGAAATAGAGGATCTGGACGATCTTCGTCCCTCCTCCAACATGGCCGCGAACTCCTGTCGGGAGGCTGACGGCAGGAGCTCGGTAAACTTCGCCAGGGACGTCAGGATGTCAAAGACGTACCTGGCGAGGAGGACCATCTGGTTGGCAATCCTCATTTGCAGGCCTCCTGCAGAATAGACCTTTCGGCCCAGCAGGTCCATACGCTTCGCGTCCTTCGACTTGGGCGCGGAAGCCGGTTGACCGTGCCGCTCCCTGTCATTAACCGACTGGACTACCAGGGAGTCCGGGGTCGGATGCATATACAAGTATTCATAGCCCGTGGGAGGGACAGAGTACTTTCGCTCAACCCCACGGGCTGTAGGGGGCACGGATGCTGGTGTCTGCCAGATAGTGGTGGCGTTCTTCTGCACCGTCCGTACAAACGGAAGTGCAACTCTCACCGGCGTGTCGGCCTCGACCACATTGGTGATAGGGTCCTCGTCCTCGTGTACCTCCTCTATGGGCAAGGCCATTGCCGTCGCCACACGACGAAGGAGGTCCTGGTGAGCTCTTACGTCAATTGGCGGAGGCTCCTTAGTTGCTGCACCGGCCACCGCCTCATCAGGCGAGGACGAGGAGGACAACCCTTGGACGACCGGTTCGTCAGAGGGGTTCACCACCTGCCCGTCTGAGGGTGCGGGCTGCGTCTGGCCCTGGGATTCCGACGCCACAGCATCCGCCGCCTGTGGCGAAGGGGCCGGTCTGGAAATCGTCGCCTCTGGGGCTCTGCGCTCCGCCGTGGGGGGCCTAGGTGGAAAAGGCACCCCCTGGGCCTCGTACTGGCCCCATGGCACCCAAAAGCCCCACGGTTGTGCCCCTTGAGGATGGTCTCGTGGGGTGGGCGGCAGGAGTCCGTAGCCATGCGTGCCCGAAGTGACCGACTCAGGTCGAGAAGGCCAGGGCGGTGCCGAAGCGCTCGCAGAGTGCGCTGCCGAATGGGGCAGTCCGTCCCCGGGCGGCAGAGAAGCGCGAGGTTGCTCCGGCCAGTACCGGGAAGGAGACCTGGAGTAACGTCCGCCACGGTGCCGGGAGCTCGACCGGTGCCGGGAGCCCAACCGGTGCCGGGAGCTCGACCGGGATTGAGATCGACGGTGCCACGAACGTCCGCGCGAGTCACGGTGCCGGGAGCGGTGCCGGGACGGCGATCTCTGATGGCGCCGACGCGATGGCGACCTGGATCTCGTGCGGCGTCGGGAGTACGACCGGTACCGCGATGACGAGCGGTACCGGGACTGCGACCGGGGTTTTGATGGCGACCGGTACCGCGAAGGTGAGCGGTGCCGAGATCGCGAGCGCCTTGATGGAGACCTGCCGCGGGAACGAGACCGGGACCGGGAGCGACGTCCATGCTGCCTGTCCAGGGACGGTGGCCGGGTCATCCTGGCCGGCTTCCCCGCCGACACGACAGCCCGCACCGGCGGTGCCGGGGGCCGGAGGCCTGGTGCCTCTATCAGCTGGATCAGGTCTCTTGCGGAGGCGAATGTCTCCGGCGTTGATGGTAGCCGGGGCTCAACCGCGGACGGTACCGGGGAGCGTGGCGGTGCCGGACTCGACGGGCCTTGCGGCGCCGGAGTCAAGGGTCCGGTGCACGGTTTGTGCACTGGCACCGCAGGTGCCGCCGACTGCGCAACCTTTCTTGCAGAGTCCTCAGAGCGGGCCTGCGCTACTGCTTTCGACTGTCTGTGCTTCTTCTTCGGCGAAAGCGAGCGGTGCCGCGACTGCGCAGCCGCCTTCTGTATTGGCGGCGCCGCGGAGGTGGAGCGGCTCGGTGCCGCCGGTGCGCTCTGCACCGAGGCAGTTCGCGGTGCTGGCGCAGACGGTGACGGTGGTCGAAGCGACGCTTCCATTAAGATCTGCTTTAGACGGATGTCCCGCTCTTTTCGGGTCCGCGGTTTAAAAGTCAGGCAGATCGAACACTTGTCCGTTCTATGCCCTTCTCCCAGGCAACGGAGACAGGCGTCGTGCGGGTCTCCGATGGGCATAGGCTTCTGGCACGCCGCGCAGGGCTTAAAGCCCGGTGCCTTGGGCATGAGCCCGCACCGGGTGAGGTAAAAAGGGGAAACCCCCCTTTTTCACCTTATCTATACTAACCAACTATCTAAACTGTAAAACTAACTACAAAAACTAACTATACAGAAGAGATGTAAACGCTAGGGATCGTGGAGAACGAAGAGCACTCCACAGTTCCAACTGGCCGTCACGGGCGGTAAGAAGGAACTGAGGAGCGGACGGGCCGGCTGGGGTATATATTTAGCGCAATAGCGGCGTCACTCCAGGGGGCGCCCAGCCGGCCCTCCGGGGTTGCTAGGGAAAAAAGTTCCGAGATGCTGTGCACGCGCGGCGCACACACCTAACTGGAATGCATTGGAGCAATCACTCGAAGAAGAAAGATTTGTTTGTGGCAAGCTAGCTGAGAGCTAGCTGGCTGAAGCATCACAGACATAAGATTGAGGTTGAGATTGAGTGGGTTGAAGGAAACTATCAAAAGAATTTGCAAAGATTATATCAGATCCCCAGATGGAGGGACAGCCATTTATGGAACATGTTGGTAATATGGGTGTTTTGTTAGATTGACGACTGCTCCAGGATGCTTTGCTAGAAGCTATAGGCAAGAGTCTTGTATCTGGTGAGATGAATGGGACAGTTTCTTTCAGATGCAGGCAGACCTCACCACCGTTGTTCATGCTTCTGTCACCTTCAGCCTAGGCTACTCTAATGAGCTGAGATCACTTGGAAACTGAAGCTGGTGCAGAATGCAGCTGCCTGCTTATTGAGTGGAATTTCACACTAAGAGCACATAATGCTGGTGCTCTGGGATCTGCACTGGCAGCCTGTTGGTATCCAAATGGAGTTGAAAGGTTGGGTTTCACTTATAAAGTACTAAATAGTTTGGGACTTGGTTGCCCATTAGACCACCTCTCTCCCTAAACTGTACTGCTGCAATTGTGGTCAACAGAAGACCTTGATACAGAAGAAACTGGGCTGTCAACATGTTGTTCTCTGTGGAGCCTGATCTGCTCTGGATCATGCTTCTCATGTGGTCTGCCAGATCAGCTAGCTTTCCAGAGAAGCTATGTCACAGCTTGCCAGGAGCAAGGCATCTTGTACCATATGCCCTTTGCTAGACGAGTAACAGTTAGTTGAAATTAATCTAAAGAAATGGCCACCTGGGCTTTTAAACTTTCAATAAAAATGAAGAGTTTGTTGCATGCTTAAACTGAAGGTGAGGTCAAATTGTGAGCCCCTGACCTGGTCGTGAATGGTTTGGGTTAACACTGGGGAGCTGCTTCCTGCCCCAGCTTCCCCCCATGCTCCCTCTTAGCAGAAGCAGACAGGCAAGTCTGATTGCCTATTGCCTCCTCAGAGCTCTTCTAGCTGCTGAAGGACCAAGTCTTATTGGTTCTGCCAGTACCAGAGCCTGAGTGGCTTCTCTAGGCTGTGCTCAGAGGTCTGCACTCATGGCCCCTCTTTCCCAGATGATACTGTGCCTTTGGGCAGATTTGTCAGGGTGGTGATGCATCCAGCATGGGGGCAGGGAAGGCCTGGTATACCCCATCACATGCTACAAGGTCCATTTGTAGATGAGGTGGATGGAAAAAATGAGAGCAATGTAATTTATGCTTGTATTTGATATTGCGATTTTAATTTGTTATGGGGACACTCAGAGCTTTAAATGTGTGTCTGTTGGTATTAGAATTATAAATCAAAGTAAATTCATAAACATAATTGAATGTCTCTGTTTACATGAATGGGGATGGGGTCAGTGTTGGTGGTCCTAACACATTCCAACTTGGAAAATTATATTCTGCTAACCTAAAATCAGCCTGCAGTTTCATTTGGAGAAAGTCTTCGTTCTTTCTAAACTGGAAGCATTGTTTTTGTTGTGTGCTACTAATTATTGTATTTCAGTAGTGGATGAAATAATCCTTATACCCACAGTGTATAAAGTGCTTTGGGATCCTCCAAGATGAATGACTCTAGAGAAACATAAAATTATTATCATAAAAGTCGTCTACCATTTTGAAAGTTCTCACTTGCAGTTCATTTACAGATATTCGCTCTCTTTTAAAAGCTGGAGGTTATCCTAACACTGATCCTGTATTTCTTTGACTCAGAGAATCAAAGGCTGCTTCCACATCTCCTCTGTTCTAGTTCCCCCATCTACCCAGCTCAGCAGATGGTAAATTTGCAGGGCTCCCAGTTCCCTCTGCACTCTACTCTTTCTGATTCCCCATACAGGATCTTTGGGGAAAATATACAGCAGATAGTGAAAATGTGACATTGTTTGCACAGACAGAGATTCAAAGTTTCGACAGGGTTTGTCAGCTACCTAGGAACTGCTCTGACTGGCCAGTGCCCAGGAAGTCCCTGTCTAAGGCCCCAGTTCAGCGCATCACTTAAGCACATGGTTAAAGTTAAAATTATTTGCTAAATCAGAGCCTTAACTAGGAAGTACCTGCAGAGGCTCAAAACCTCCCATATCTGATCTAAAATTAAAATACTACTTAATGATTGAAAAGATGGGAGAAAAAAATCCAGGCTTGGTCTACACTTAAAAATTAGGTTGACATAGATACATCAGTCAGGGGTGTGAAAAAGCACCCCCGACCAACATAACTATAATGAACTAATCCTCAGTGTTGACACAGCTATGTTGATGGAAGAATACCATTGTTTAGGGAAGTGGTATTCCTACACCAACAGAAAATCCCCTTCAGTTGGTGGAGGCTGCATCTATGCTACAGGGTTATGCCGGCATAGCTATGGCTTTTAACTAGGCCAGTATAGTCTCCGTAGTGTAGTCGTACCCCAATTGGTTATCGGTAAAGTGTGGTTGAATGGAGAAGGGTGGTATTGTGGTAAGCCCTTTCTGATTCACCTGTCAAGATTTGTAACTCAAGAATTTAAATTTGTCTTGAAATAGATAAGCACTTTCTAGCTTATGCATGTCTCACCATGACCAATAAAATAACTGATCTATTTGAATGCTAATGATGTTGAAGAGGGTTGTTTGCCTAGAACTGGCCAAACCAGTCCTCCTCCATATATCTAGGTGTCACAGCTGAGACTTACAGGAGGATGCTAGAGGGAAACCTGTAGGTGCCATGTGGGAACAGAGGGCTAAACAATCTGGAGATAATTTGAAACATCATGGATTCCCAGACTTCATGTAATCATTATACATGATGATGGCCATACAGACAAACTGATTTAAAAACGAGCTTGAGAATGGAATGAGGTCCTTGGGAGTACAGTGGACAAACATTTAACAAAATGAATTAACACCTATTTTTAAGATTACTTTTCAGTTAATTATGTGACATAACCTGTGAATTTTGAATGTAATGTCTACATATCTTTAGCTCCTTTAATCTTCAAGGATCCTGAAGCTTTTTTTACAAGCTTTACAAATGATATATATGGGAATCAATTCACCTTCTACAGAAATGCAGCCGCCTCTGTGGTGGCATACAGCAGCAGTTTCAACAGCAAACACCACCACTAAGGTCTTGTCTACATAGGGAATTTAGTGTAAACTAGGGTGCGAATTTAAAGCACACTATCTATTTTGCTCCCCATGTAGACACTCTTATTTTGCACTAAAATGGTCTTTGTGCGCTTTAGCTTAATATACTTCCAAAGCCCTAGGATGTGAAGAATGACAGACTGCCATTGACAACTGAAACAGGAGTGGGAATTCAGGGAGGCAGAATGTAATTAACCAACGTGGAATTTGGCCAGGACACCAAGCCAAACACCCCCAGTCTTGTCAAGAACAAGATGTACAGAGAAAGCATATGTGTGCAAAAGGACACTGAAAACTGGATTCAACTTCCAAAGCTGTCAGATGCTCACCAGATAGATTGGAACTAAGTAGAAAGAAGTATGGCTATGTCTGTACAGCCTCGCAGTTTGCACGATGAGGGTGTGAATTGAAGCACACTCTAGTGTGTTCTCCTGTAACTTCTCCATATGGATGCTGCGGGCGTGAACTAACGACTTCACATTAACATAGTCCTCTTTAAACAGGATTAAATTAGTACAAACTAGGTACCTTTTAGATTGCACCCACAGCATCCACAGGGGAGTTATAGCACAGCACACAAGTGTGTGCTGCAATTCAGACCCCCCTAGTCAAAACTGTGGGGCCATGTAGACAAGCCCTGTGTCTCCTTGGCTTTAGTGTGCACAATTCCAAGCTAGAAACTTGAAAGCAGGTCTTGGGAGGAGACTGCCTGCCTGATCCAGTCTTGTCTCTGGATTTTCTCAGCTATTATATATAGGGAGTATGGCAAATTGCTGGCACTATTATGATGGGTCCCACACTTTCTCCTCTTGTGGGGGTTCAGGGCACCATTTCTCACTCCTAAACTGGGGTATCAACTGTCCCAGAAAAGGGGATTGGAGAGGGAGGGACCCAGGCCCACCCTCTACTCCAGGTCCCAGCCCAGGGGCCCCAGGGATAGTGGTAAACCATTTGAACTAGCGATTGCTTCCCCTGGGCTACTTCCCTCTCCGGCCCTTCAGCTTGTGGGGCTTCTTGCCCTCTCTCCACTTGGGCCAAGTTTCTCCCAACCCCTTGTGTCTGTAGAGTCCCTCTGCTCTGCACAAGCCAGGTTTTCCTTTACCTAGGGTCTTGGTCTTCTGGCCCACCACAGCACTTCTCCAAACTGCTCTCTGCTCCAACACCAAACCACTCTGCTTCAGCTCCTCCCCCTGTCTGATCGAAGCAGGGGGGGTTTTATCAGGTGACTGGCTTCAGGTGCTCTAATTGGCTTAACTGGTTTCAGGTGCTCTAATTAATCTGTAGCAGCCTCTCTTCCCTCTACAGGGAATAAGGCTCTCATCATCCTGGGGCTTACATATCTCTCATCTATCACTCTCCTGCTGCCCTCTGGCCATGCTATATCACAGGAGGCATAGGGAGGCATAGTGTTTTACAAAAATATAAGAAAAGTCTCTTCCCCAAGGAGTTTACAATCTAAATAAGATCTTATAATCTAGAAGGCTCTTGTAGCCAGAAATGCTAGCGTGTCTGACTTTCCAAGTGCCTATTGAACTCATCACCAGAAGGTTGGTTTGTTTTCTTATCAAACCTCTATTTCTGGAACACTTACTGCTGTCAGGTCTAAGAGGTTGAGTTGTCCTCTAAAGCAGAAGGTGTATTTATCTCCATTTCCCTTCCACCTTTCTTCACAGGCCAGTGGTAAAATCTTTGAAGGAAACTGGGCGGGTAGAGCCAGAGCTGTTTGAAGCAGTAACCATCTACTTCAGCGACATTGTCGGCTTCACCACGCTATGCCAATACAGCACCCCCATGGAAGTGGTGGACATGCTCAATGACATCTATAAGAACTTTGACCACATTCTTGACCATCACGATGTTTACAAGGTGAACAGAGCCTCACTTACACTTAAATTATAATCAAGGTACATAAAACATCACATACAGAGTAATTGGGAATAGAATTTGGTAACAAAGGCTCAAAACCAGTATGCTAAGTAAAGACAAATGAGAGAAGTACAGGCCAAGATTACGTCTCTCTAATGTGCTTCACATAGCTGTCTGTAAATGGTTTTTGATACCAAGTAGCAGAGCTGGCTCCAGGGTTTTTGCCACACCAAGCGGCAAAAAAAAAAAAGCCAAGATCGCAATCGGCGGCAGCTTCACCGCGCCACTTTCTTCTTCGGCTGCACTTCGGCGGCCGGTCCTTCCCTCCGAGAGGGACCGAGGGACCCTCTGCCAAATTGCCGCCAAAGAGCCTGACGTGCCACCCCTTCCCCTTGGCCGCCTCAAGCACCTGCTTGCTGGGCTGGTGCCTGGAGCCGGCCCCGCCAAGTAGTCACAGATTCATTACCTAGAATGCTGTGTATTGAGCACTTCACTACCAGAAAGATGTCATCTAATTGGAAGGAATTTGGCTACCCTTCACTTTCAAAGAAGAGATCAACAAGATGACTCTAACAGGCCTGTTCCATCTGCAATTTATATGTATCTTCCAGTAACTGGGAATGTTAACTGTTAATCATGTTTCCACAGGTGGAGACCATTGGTGATGCGTACATGGTGGTGAGTGGCTTACCAAAGAGAAACGGCAACCGCCATGCAGTGGACATCTCTATGATGGCACTGGATATCCTTAGTTTCATGGGGTCCTTTGAATTACAACATCTTCCAGGCCTGCCTGTTTGGATTCGCATTGGGATTCACTCTGGTATGGGGTCATGGCATCTGAACATGAATGACATAGCTATTCTATCTAGATCAAAAAGTAAACAATGATTAAAAGTGCTCACGCTTCATTGTTCATAAATCGATTCTCTGTGAGGACTATGGTATAGCATGACACACAACTGGCCAGAAGCACTGTCAGTCGCCTTCCTCGAAAGCATCAGGTATAAAAGACCATTGTTGGAGGAAGGGCAGTGGACTTAAATAGACCATTGGCTTGCTCCCATACCATTTAACAACCCCACCTCTGTGAGGTTGGTAGCTGAGCAAACCAACCTCTGTAGTTTCTTGTGAGATTGAGTTGGTGACATTATACCCACCCGAGTCCTTAGAGACCTTTCCTCCCCCACTGAAAAGCAGGTCTGTGTTAAATGCTTTTGAGGCGAATGTTCTCACCAGGCCCACTTGAGAATCAATTTTTGAATTACTTTATTAGAGTGGCATTGTGGATAATCCAAAGACCCCCAAGTACTTGGGGAAACTTTATCTTTTTATTTTTGCTTGTTTCAGTACTCTGTTGTTTATGTCCATCACCAGAGAAGGAATATAACAATTCAGTTATTTGGGAAGGCCCTAAAGACACCACCAGAAACTTCTTCATTATTAAGTTCATTCTTTCCATCCCCTGCTTCCAGAGCTGACACTTAGGAATTATGCTAATACTTCTGCATTTTTGTCTGTACAGAAATATATTCAAATAGTCTTTTAATATATTTAATACATTTAATATATTTTACAAGCTGAACAGAGACAGGCCTGGTCTACACTTAGATGTGAGACCTCCAGACACTGTCAAAGTGATGTAGATAGTGCTTTCAATCAGTGCTCACCTCAATGCCCCTGCTCTGCTACTAGAAGTGCCATCTTCCAGATGAAACCACTCACCCACCCCTGGACACTAACAGATAACTCCCATAGTTATGATGGCATCGTGCTAATTCCTAAGTTTTAGTTTCTTTCTGTCTGAGACCTCAAGGGCTTCTCGGAATCCCCATGGAATAACAGCCTCTCTGTCTTTCTCTTTCCCTGCCCTGTCCTCTGCTTTCAGGTCCATGTGCGGCTGGTGTGGTTGGGATTAAGATGCCTCGTTACTGTTTATTTGGAGACACGGTTAACACAGCTTCAAGGATGGAATCCACAGGTTTACGTAAGACTTGAAGCTTACCTCTCTGTGTAACCTGGCAGTAGGCTAGTTGTGCGCTCAAATCTAGAGTTCTTTCTCCAGCCAAGAACAACTTTATCATCAAAGCGTAGACATTTAAAGATAGAAGATCAAATTGTCCATTCGTCCACTCCACCCTGGAAAATGCAGGCCTATACCTAGTTCTTGCTTCCTAGTAGATGAAGGGGGTAGGTGCCTGGCTGGCTCAGTTCCTGTGGAACTGGTGGTTTTAATGCTGCTGAAATTTAATTTAATTGTATTTATTATATAATTGATTATGTTTGGGCACCTGGTGACTTGGATAGGCATCTCTATTATATTAAATATAAATGAATAAATATCCCACAGTCTAATAGTTTTGCAACTAGTAATGTTTCCTGGGAGCCAGCCTAAATTTTCTTCCCTTTGCTCAGTTTCTTCCCATTCCTTCCCCTTCTTGATATTTACCCCTCCCTCCACCCCCGGCAAATACTGTTATCACTTCTATCCTGAGGCTTTGGTTAGTCCAGCCATAATTATTTAATTGTTTTAGTCTTTCCTCATATATAATGTTATGTGATGCAGTAGTTATTTTTGGGTTCAACAATATATGGGTAGTTTTAATGTCACTTGCTCACAGAATGAGTCCTAAGACATCAGTGACAATTAGATACACCTCTGTCATAGCACAGGTTTGCACAGAAAATGAACATGTTCATGCATTGTTTCCGAATCAAACATTTGTTGCTTGTTTGTTTATTTTTAGCTTTACGGATTCATGTAAGTGGGTCTACTATCGCCATCCTGAAGAGGACAGACTGCCATTTCCAGTATAAAATGAGAGGAAAGACTTACCTAAAGGTAACATATACCATGCCTAAAAACACACAGGAATGAAACTTATCTAAAGGTATCATACACCTGAGATGTTCACCTGTCTTAGACAAACAGCAGGAGAGTAAGAGAGACGTATCTGTTGGTAACAGCCACAGGGTGATGCAGACACCGCTCTAGAATTAATATAGCCATTGAAAAAGTATTTGAGGCATAAGTCAAGGCAAAACAGATGTCCGGGAAGTACTGTAGGTAAAACATATCATTGGTAATAAAAATTTGGAGAGGATGCAGTGGTGAATGGGCCTGGTGGGAGAGACCTATTAATTTGCTCACCTTTGCTTTGTTACATTTATTTGTTTCAGTTTATAAAATCTGATAGGTGCCCATCCTATGCTCTGGGTGCCTGTTACATACAGTAAGCAAAGACAATACAACCATAATATAATACAGTATAACATAAAGCATATAAATCATACATTGTGCCTATCTAATCCCTAAATTGTGCTTCTCTCTTCTCTGACATATTAGGGCAAAGGAACTGAGATTACCTACTGGCTGACAGGGGTGAAGGACCAGCAGTATAATCTCCCAACACCTCCTTCTGTGTAAGATGTTCTTTATTTGTGGGAAGGGAGAAAAAAGCTCTCAGGCCTTGCACTTCAGCCTTCACCAAAAGTGCTGAAGTGCATTTCTCTCCACAAAATTGTTGGTATTCCTTGGGCTCACGTCAAGGACACAGCAGTGTATGTGCATATGAACACATGCAAATATACATAATAGCTGTCACAGGGCAAGGCCAGATGGCTATAGGAAAGTAGTGAGAAACAGGTATGTTAGCCCCAGGCTAAACAAATCCATGGTAACCAAATGGAAGTTGCTCCAGGTTAATCAAGTCACCTGGGGCAAATTAAGATCCTTCCAGAAAGCAGTGGAGACAGCTAGGTTGATTGGGACACCTGAAGCCAATCAGGGGCTGGTTGAAACTAGTTAAAAACCTCCCAGTTAGTTGGGTGGGTGTGCATGTCAGGAGCAGTGGGAGGAAGTTGTGTTATTGGAGAGACTGAGCAGTACACGCAATATCAGGCACAAGGAAAGAGGCCCTGAGGTAAGGGTGAAGTGGGGGCTGCTCTAGAGAAGTAGCCCAGGGATTTGTATGTGTCCTGTTTCTAAAAGGTCAGCTACTATAGCTGATACTATTAGGGTCCCTGGGCTGGAGCTTGGAGTAGAGGGTGCGCCAGGGCTCCCCCACCCCTTGATTAATCACTGAGACTGGGAGACAAACTGTGCAAGGGAGGATTGCTTCTCCTCACCTCTCTTGCTGGCTTATGATGAAAATGGCTCAGTAGGCTGTGACCCTTGCCTCTAGAGAGAGAAGGACTATGTGGAGGGTCACAGTGAGCTTCTGAGGCTAGTGAAATCCGCCAGGAAATGCGGGACCCATGGAGACAAGGACAGAGCTTTGTATGTGTATATGAACACATGCAAGTATACATAATAGCATTAGTTCTGGGATTGCTAATAGGCTTACATACTTTACTGGATCAGGGTCTTGGACGGGAGATATTCAAGGAAAACTCACCAGAAAGGGGTGTTGATTTAGTAGGTGCAGGTTCAGATTGGGGGAATAAAGAGCGGTGATACTCTCCCAAGCTTTACCCCCAGTCCAAGCTCCAATCACTTGTAACGCTAAAATGAGATGCCAATCACAACAAAATGTGCAGATTTTATTATGTAATTTCCCTTCTTTTTTCTTGTATGATTTGATCACTAGTGAAACAGTTAGTAACATTAACATTAAACTGTCATCACTAAGCTTCAGACTCTATACCAAAATGAGATGAACGAGAGCAGTTCACACCTCTTCGTTACCATTGTAGGTTGTCTGCAGACTCAGGCACCTCTTTGTTTATATTGGGTTCTCATTTTGAAGATTACCTTCACAGGCATAAGGTCTAGAGACATAATTTTTAAAAACTTCTAAACAAAACTTGAGTTTCTGGAGCATAAGAGAAGAGTTACCAGGTAAAAATGCTAGGTTGATGTCCTGGTTTAATCAGACCCAAGTAAGTAACAGTCTTCCTTTTGAATTAACATTGAGTCATTTTCCAAAGTAAAGGGGTGTAGTGACATTGAAGTGCTGCCTTTCAGAAGTGACATAAAACTGAGTTCCTGACCACTTGTGGTAATTTAAGATGTACTTTGCTCAATAGAAAGGGCATTAGTTCCAGCGACATGATCAAATTAAAGTCTGGCTGATTACATTTTTCCAAATAGTTTCAGTGAGATATGGAGTTCTTCTTCACTTCCTCTCCTATCTCGTTGTGTAGTGTTGCTGTGTACTATTTACACAGCTGTTGTGATCCACCTCAGAAGTGACTGTGTGTCAATACAGATTGAAGTAATTCCTTTACATACTGTATATGGTAGTTTGTAAAACACATTGGGCTCTTTTGGGGTGAAGGCACTAAATAAATGTAAAATACTATTTATTATTTTTATTGCAAAAGTTTTGAGAATTAGGTCATGTCCTATTCCACAAGTTCACTACTCCTCCCATTCATTCATATCTACCTGAAGCAGAAGGGACTGCCCTTCTCTCAGGGTAAGAGGTGATTTTTGTCAGGGTCTTTCCAGACCAGAGAGCATCTAGTTTTCTGGATAGTTTAAAATCCACTCTTGAGAGATTTGTTCTTCAAACATTCATCTGTGGGCTTAAGAAGTGATATTCCTGGCCTACTTTCTTCAGTACATTTCTTTTCTAACTATGCACTTTTTTTAACCTAAAGAAATTTTTAAAAAGAGCAATAGAGAGATTCGTCTTTAGAGTTTTGGCACTCCCTCTGAAGGTGTGTTTGAAGGTATCCCTCAGACCCTACCCATTGCTATCTGTCATGCTTATGTCTTCACTCTGTGATATGGCACCAATCTTATATATATATATGGGAATTTTTGAATTGTTCTACATGGGACATACCTGTGAAAATCGTACATGTCCCATGAATTTCTGGCAGAGTGGCAATTCTAAGAATACTACCACTATTTTGAGAGACACCTGCAGCTGAATATTACAGGTATTTGAAACTGGGTCTGGTCATAGAATCAGAGCCATAGTCCGTTTTAACTAGGTTTGTGAATCAAGTTCAGATTTTTCTCCTCTTCATTCCAAGTAACTTCACAGACAATACAGGTGGGAGATTGTGATGCTAACGCAAACTTCCTTGGCAGAGACATTAACCCATATTGTCAGAAACTGTCACAAGTAGACCCTGAATTGGATTTCTAAGTCCACTTAGAATCAGTTCCATCTCATTAGTATATGGAGGGCTTCTGGAAAGATGGCAAGATAGAATTGTCTAAAAATGGCTTGGGAACTGAGGGTCCATTACCTGTACTGCATGAGGGACTGAAATCTTTCCTCTCCTGCTATTTCCAGGGAGAATCAGCAGCGGTTGCAAGATGACTTAGCAGGGATGATAACAGAGTGTCTGGAGAAAAGGCAAACTGAAGGGGTCCCGGTGCATGAGCCTTCCCGAGTGGCCAGCTACCGAAAAGGCACCCTAGAGTACCTGCAGTTCGCCACCACAGAAAACTCCAGCACCTAGCTGTAAAACTGGATGTCTAGTGGTACATAAAAACCATGTACAGGCTCTGGAAGATACTACACAGAAGCTGGAGACTGGCACTCTCAGGGGGAAAAACAAGACTGTTCTGTCTTTGGGAAATGTCTCTACCACTTGGCTTTTTATCAGTGAATCAGATAGATCCTTTGCTGTGATGCCAAAATGTAGTTGCCTCCATGCTTGCTGCATTTTCCCAATCACCTGATTGCTTCACCCTGGCACATCCACCCTGATTTGGGGAAAGAGAAAATATCCATTTGAGACTGAAAGATATTGTCTAATATTTTTTAAATGTGATCAGCTGTTCAATGACCCATTTCCCAAAGTCTTCATAGAGTCTTACTTTATCAGGATTTTAAACTTAGTGTTTAACTTGTTTTTAACTCTGTTATTATACTAAACAGAGATTCTCCCTTAGCTCAAGTGGCAATGAACTATGTTTTTGGAGATAAATATTATGGGTTCCATCCTCGATGCCTTTCATGTACAGGTTAGCACAGACCTCATATGTGCAGCCACCAATGTATTATATGTACAGTCCCTGAATGCAGTTTTTATTAGATCTCTCCTCTCATGCATAATTGGGGTCATTAATTCCTGTATAAGTCCTTTGATTTAAGTAGTTACACCACAGATGAATCAGTTGGCATGTGTTATTGTGTGTCTCCTGTCAACATATTCCAGTCCTGTGCATTTCCTTGCCACATATATCATGGCAAATTCATATTCATTTACCCTCACTTAAAAATATGCACTCTGTTTCCAATTTGAGTTTGTCTAGCTTCAATTTCCAACCACTGGATCTTGTTATGTCTTTGTCTGCTAGATCAAAGTGCCCTCCACTATCAGAAATCTTCTCCCCTTCTGCTATTTCAATCCCAAATATCTCCTGCTTGTTTTAAAAAGAAACTGCAAGGCATTGCATTCCAAATGGCTTAGTGAGACATACTTCTGCCCCCACCTGGAGAAGATTTTGGTTGCACTTTTCACTTGCTCATTTGAAGTCATCTCACCAAATACAACCTACAGCTGTCTTTGATCAGAGTGAGAGCCTTGTGTTTTGGTTAATGAGCATCTACATTTCCTCTTATTGAGTTTGTACATCTGCACTTCCTGTTCATAACTGCATTGATTGTCTATATTCCCTTTCTGTTTGTGCATGTGCCTGCAATCCCACTGGCCATGTGCATCTCTGTATACATTCTGTGTGATGGCATATCTTCATGGACTGAAGATAGTCTGTGGTGGTGTTATGTAGCTCGAAACATATCTCAGCACAACTAACGTTAGAACACAATACCTTGCTATGGGTTTGATTAAAGTAAATGAGGAACAAATGAATATCCTGCACTCAAGGCAGCACTATAGGACCTTCACTTGGAGATGCTAGAAAATATAGGGAAACCAAAGGAAAGACTAAAATTTGAAATGTTTTCCTGACTAATAGAACTGCAATAACCTCTTTACCTTTCAACTAGACTAGCAACAAGGACAAAACAGTTTTGCACAAGGATGGTATAATTAGTAGTGCTGCATCCCTGCTACAGCACTGCAATGTGAGCTTTGGGCATGAGCCGAAGCCTTGGTGTGTGACTTGAATGAGACATCATCTGATATGAAAAAGCTACCACACAAACTACAGTGACAGCCTTTAAAAGAGTCCTAGTAAGAACGGCAATACTGGTTCAGACCAATGGTCCATCTAGTGCCCAGTGCCAGATGCTTCAGACCAGGGCTGGCTCCAGGTACCTGCTCAGCAAGCAGGTGCTTGGGGTGGCCAAGAGGAAGGGGCAGCACGTCAGGCTCTTCGGTGGCAATTCGGCAGCGGGTCCCTCAGTCCCTCTCGGAGGGAAGGACCTGCCGCCGAAGAAGAAAGCAGCACGGTGGAGCTGCCGCCGATCACACCTTTTTTTGTTTTTTTTCTTTCATCACTTGGGGCCGCAAAAACCCTGGAGCCGGCCCTGCTTCAGACGGAGTGACCAGAACAGGGCAATTTATAACGTGATCCATCTCCTGGCATTTCAGTGCCAGCTTCTAGCATTTAGGGACTCCCGGAGTATAGGGTTGCATCCCTGACCATTTTGACTAATAGCCATTGATGGACCTATCCTCCATGAACAACCTTTTTTTTTTTTTAAACCCAGTTATATTTTAGACTGTCACAACATCCCCTGGCAATGAGTTCCACAAGTTGACTTTAAACCTCCTACCTCTTAATTTCATGGGGTGACCTCTGGTTTGTGTGTTATGCAAAGGAATAAATAAAACTTCTTTATTCACATTCTCCACACCATTTATGATTTTATAGCCATCTATCTCATGCCCTTCAGTCATCTCTTTTCTAAGCTGAACATGGAAGCTGTTCCATACCCCTGATAATTTGTTGCCCTTCTCTGTACTTTTGCCACTTCTAATACATCTTTTTTTGAAATGGGGGCAATCAGAACTGCATGCAGTATTCAAGGTGTGGGCATACCATGAATCAACAGCTGCTTTAGAACATCAGGAGGAATACCCAAAATAGGACAAACAATCTACATGGCCTACAAGTAATCTGGATTACAGGGGGCAAAGGAGGGATGCTGCTGCTTTATCATCTCGCCTTCTGAGACATGAGCGTGTTGGACATATTTTTTCAGCAGCATAAGGAACTGGTCTTTCTTTGATGAAAAATGTGTGGTCTCAAGAATGGCCTCATTCTTGTAAAAAATACATAGTTTTATTGAGTGCTTTTCTGACAAACAGCCACTTTGTGATTCTTGAACACACCTAAAAAGAACAGGAACCTGGAAGCTATTGGTTAAAATGGCACCAGTTGGAACTAGGCACTATGGGCCACTGGATGAAGCAGCAAGTCAGAGGCATAACAGCATGACCCCCACAACATACAGGAAATTGCTGCTGTGATGAACCTGCCTCTGGCAGGAAGAGCAAGGATTTAGGAGTGGAAGACAAGCATCCATAGGGGAAGCTGAAGAGAGGCCAGCCCTGATCCCAGCCGTGGGAAGAATGGTATAGAGAAGGTGTTCTCAACCTTTTTCTTCCTGAGGCCCCTCAAATGCTATAAAAATTCCTTGGCCTGCCTGTGCCACAATTGTTTTTCTGCATATCCAGTAGCTTAAAAGCCAGAGCTGGCATTAGGGGATAGCAAGAAGGACAACTGCCTGGAGCCCCATGCCACAGGGGGCCCTGTGAAGTTTTGTTGCGCAGACTGTGGCATCAGCCCTGCACCGCGGGGCTCAGGCTTTGGCTTTCTGCCCTGGGCTCCAGCGATTCCAATGCCAGTCCTGCTCTCTGGTTTATTTTGATGGACCCCCTGAAACTTGCTCATGGACCCCAAAGGGGCACCAGACCCCAGATGGTGTAAACAATAGAGCATGGGGGGAAGCAGGGGAGACTAAAGACAGGTCATCTTGGTTCATTTCCCAGGTCAGAGGCTTCCCCTGTGCCCTTGGGCAAGTCAATTCACCCTGTACCCAGCTCCCACCTGTAAAATAGGAGTAGTTCCGGCCCCTGTGAGGATAAGGCCCTTGCTGAATGTCAGGGCTGAGGACCCCACCAGCACCTAGGTAGAGAGACATGATTGTGGGCAGGGGCTGGTGGGTGGGGCAGCCTTCGGGCTGTTGCCGCGCTGAGGGGCTTGTTTAGGTGGGCTCTGCGGGGCACAAGGGCAGCGAGCCAGGGGGTCAGCAGTGCCTGCCCAGCCCCAGTGTTTGGCGGGAAATGCTGGCGACATGGGCTCAGGAGCGTCCAGGAGCCGCTGCCACCCAAACCCTTTAATGTCTTGTCTAAATAGAACATGGATTTTTTATGAATTGGTTCACTATTCAATATGGATTGAAGTAGTTTGATAAATTTCACTCCACAATTTGGGTGCGGTTTATAGGGAGTATTCAATTGATTACTCTGTATTTGAAATTAGCGATTTAAGATCTCTGATTAGCTATGTCACTTAAATCAACTGGTATTGTTTTTGTTCCCTTTTTGGGTGACATAATTGTTTTTGACTAACTTTTGTACAAACAAAACTTAACTGGTATGCAGGGGCTGTGGAAAGCCATTTAAAGTGTGTGGGGGCCTTTTAGGCATTTTCCCTCATCCCCCAATAGCCTGATTCCCCTGGCCCATGAACCCCTATGCCAGCCCCTCCGAATATGACTGAGTGGCCTTGAGACCTGATGCATGGGGTTTTAGTACCACTTAAGTTTGGCCTGGCCGAAAAAGTGGTGAGGCTGGGGCCCTGGCTCCTCAGCTTATGCTTGTTTGTATGTTTGTGAAAATCATGCATGAAAGATTCAAAATGCAATACATAATTCACATAGGGTTTGAATGTTTCACTCAGAGCTAAGGCTGAATAGGTTGACTGCAAACCAGGTGGAGTGAGATAAGGACTGTATGGATCCCTTAAATGTACTTTTTCAGACTCTAGTAGTAGTGTTTGGGTTTTTTTTTTAAAGTATAATATTGTTTTTGGAAGTTAGCTGGATTCTGCTGAAACAAACTTAACTCTGTATTGAATGGAGATTTTTGTTGGGAATTTCCTTCATTTAAAAAAAAAATCAAAGAAAGAAAACAAACAGCAAAAGTTTAAATTGGGTTGGCTAATAAGGCCTGTGAGAGGAGAGCACTTTTCTGGCAGTTCTTGTGAGCATATCAAAGCTTGTCTCCCCTTCTGCAGATTGTAGTAAGTCATAGAAGGGGAGGGGTGAGTTGGGGATGGAGGAAGAGAATTATACCTGCTTGGAGTGTGAGAGTAGTGGATGACAGAGGGAGAGAGTCTTCTATTCACACCGAAAACTTTATGTACTTTAAAGATTTTTATATTTAGAAAATGTTAGTGTCTAGTTTTAAAATGTGGATTAAAAACCTCCAGCTTTCCCCATTCCATACCTACTTTTGATGTCCCTCTTTTTTGCTCCTAGATTCTACACACATGCCCGCACATACATGCACACCTTCTCCCCTTAATAATAAGATTGAACAGTTAATTAGCTCTTTTCATCTGTAGTTCAAAGCAGTTCTTCACAAAGCCTCTTGCCTTCCTCATTGCCCCTTGCCCACGTTTTGAGTCCAGGAGTACAGCTCTCCATGGCTCCCACAAATCCTACCCTTTCATGCTTTCCCCGGGTCTCCTGCCCTCAACCTTATCCATGCATCCCCTAGTTTAGGCTCAGGAAACCATTCAGTCAGCAGCAGGTCAGATTATACTTACAAACATTTAAAAATAAATTGAAAGCCTACTGTAATAGCCTCATAAAGACAGCTCTGTACCAGTGTGAGAATGGAGCCATAGATTACAAGAAGGGAGGGCATAAAGCAAAATAATGCATCTTGCCATTTTGATGCACCTCTGCACAGACTGTTTCTTCACCTTAGTCTAACTGATTGGGAGTCAGGATCAGGTTTTACTTCAACATGTTGATTTTTTTTTTAAGGCAAAACAGCAAACAGTTGGTTTGCTTCAAGGAAGAGAACATCTTGCAACATGCAAATCTTTAAATTACTAAATTAAAGTTTCTGTGTAAGAACAATAATTAACTTCTCTAGTTGTTCTTGGTTGCTTCCCATTTATTCACTAGGTTAAGGAGGAATAGAGTATTTGCTGTCCTCTCCTTCCAGTTTTCCATGTCCTCCTCTTTGTATCCCTGTTCTTATACGCTCCTAGTTAATGCCTGTCCTACCTACTGAAGCACAGAACACAGACCCCATCACACAAGCTCTTCATATTATAAATCTTTACATGTTGTCCACTAACTCTTTCTCTCCTCCATCCCTCAACCCCTTCCCCCCACCCCCAAACATTGAAAGCATCTACTCTTCAGCAAGGCCAATAAAATAAATATATACATTTGGAGTTTGTAGGCCAAGTCATTTTGGAGATATGATGAGTCAAAACAGTCTTGAGAAATTTCTCATCCCTGGGTAAAATGGTTCTGGGTTGTGACATTCAGGGTATTAGCTTTTTTGAGTAAGATGTGCTTTGGGGAGCAGGCTGGAAGTCAGACTTCTAATTGGAAGCTAGCTTCTACCTTAATGATAGAGATGCTAGTTCTGCTTGGTAATGGACCTGTTGCACCATCTGTTTTCAGGAGAATCTAGCTTGTACCGCTGTTTATTAACTTTTGTTCTCTCCCACTTCGTTACCCTTCACTGCTACACACTACACCCTGACTGCTACATGGTCAGTTTTTGTGAACTCAGCTTGCAGCAGGGTGGATAAAAATCAATGATTTAAAAAAAAATTTTTTTAATTTAAATTGGATTTTTTTGATAAAAAGGTTTTTTCCCTCAAAAAGCAATCTAAAGATATTTTTAATTAAGATATATTATAGCTCAAAGATATCTCATCATGGAATAGGGATTATAAATTCTAATTCTATAGTATGAGACAATATATTCATGTAATGGTTAAGAAAAGTTTTGTAAATGAGTTCCAATAGTTCATGGATTAGGGACCCAATCTTATAGGGTTCCAGGGGCTTTTGTATAGATTATTTAGGTTAATCTTTCTATCTACCCAATGGGACTCAGTGCTCAAACTAGAAGATACCATCAGTGATCCTTAGTTTTGCAGTTCCAAACTGGATTTGTGTCTCCAGAGATAACATGCTTGTTAACAGCAAAAATGTTTTAAAATAAATAATATGTAGAGATGAGAAATAACAGACCTCAACCCTATCGTCCCTCTGCAAATTTGTGTACACAGAGTCAATCCCTTACCTCTCTCTAAAAGTGCAAAGTTTCAAAAAGTTCAATGAACAGAAGATTGTTGAGGGTGTAATGGATCTGGACAAGGAGAAAAGTCTGGAGATAAATGTGAGAAGGGAGGATCCAAGCAGTAGAAATAAAAGTGAAACTATTTGAGCAGAATATTCCAGAAGTCTTGAGGTCTTTCTGAATGTAGCCTTCACTGATTTGAGATCTACCATGCCATTCTCTCACTAGAAGGGAAAACCTATAATGGCAGCCGGCCGTAAAAAAGACCCAGTTTGGGGATATTTTAATGAACTTCCTCTAACTGTGGGTAAGACAGGCATGCGTGCAAAATGCAACCAGTGCAATAAAGAAATGCAAGGCCTGATCGCCTGAATGAAACAACATCATGAGAAGTGTTCCTTCTCAGAAGGAAGCTGCGTTGAAGATGTCTGAACATGCAGGATCTTCAGGTTGGTAAACTTTTTTTATTTCATACTTCTTTCTTAAGGACTCCCTGTCTTTCTTTTGGACTATTCTTGAATTCTCATGTTTGAGCAAAAAATATAGTTGTTATTCTATGGTTCTATCATTTTAGATGCAATTGTGATAAAAAAGTAAATAGCTGAAATAGGCAGATCTTCCTTTTACAATTTCACCTTTAAAGTAGTACTGAATGTCAGTGAATGCAATGAGTAATGCTAAATGAGCAGTCTGATAATAATTAAATAACTGCATTGTCTAATTTTGTTTAGGAGAATCCATCCTCAACATACAGGATTCTGAAGACTATCCACCTTCAAGATCACGATTATTTTCTATAGTTTCGGAATTATCTGCCAATGATAGCGTTTCAGTCACATAGACTGTGGCTATGTGACATACATTATCACCTATAGCAAAAAGAAAATAAAAAATCTCCATCATCCAGAAACAATCATAGATAAGTTTTGTAATAAGAACCAGCAGATTACAAAAAGAGGAAATTGATGAAAAAAATTGCCTGATTTGTTTATACAACAAACTCTCCTTTCCGTATGATTGAGAACCCCACACTTCATTAACACCAGGATACAATCCACCCAAGAGAGCAGATGTCGCAGGCAAATTGCTGGATAAAGCGTATGAAAAAGAAATTGAGCAGTGTGCAAAAGGTCTAGAGTCTTGAAGGGTGGAGCAATGTCCACAATGATCCTGTGGTATATGCTTGTGTGACAACAGAAGAAGGGAATGTCTTCCTTAAAGAAACAACTAATACATCAGGAAATGTACACACAGCAGAATACTTACAAGAAGTAGCAGTAAGAGCTATAACAAACTGTGGGGAAAAATTCAACTGTCTAGTACGCAGCTTGGTCACAGACAATGCTGCAAATGTATCCAAGATGAGAAGAAATTATTTAGAAGAGAGTGAAAAGAGTCCCAACCTAATAATATATGGTTGCAGTGCTCATTTGATGCACCTCCTAACCAAAGACTTCAGTGTTCCATAAATAAAGGCTAATGTTGAAATTGCAAAATATTTCCGTAACAACCACTTTTCAGCAGCTACTCTGAAAAAAGTGAGAGGAACCAAGCTAACTCTCTCACAAGACGTGTGATGGAACTCAGTAGTGGACTGTTTTGAGTACTATATCAAGAACTGGCCTAAACTGATGACAGTTTATGAACAAAATTGTGAAAAAAATAGATGGCACTGTCACAGCCAAAGTTCTCAACATTGGGCTTAAGAGAAATGTTGAACACATGCTGAGTACCCTGAAGCTTATTTCTGTAGCCTTGAACAAAATGCAGGGAAATATCTGTTTTATTGCTGATGCTGTTGAAATTTGGAAGGAACTGAGTGAGATCTTAAAAAGAGAAATATGCAATGACAGAGTTAAATTACAAGCATTAAGAAAACGAATGGGACAAGCACTATCTCCAGTTCATTTTCTTGCAGATATTCTCAATACTCAAACCTTAACTGCTGAAGAAGAGGAGTTGGCTATGACATGGACACTAAGCAATCATCCCTCCATAATGCCAACTATAATAAACTTCGTCATAGGTTTATTCCCCACTTTGAACTTTAGCGTTCACAAGATGGGGACCTGCATGGACTCCTCTAAACTAAAATCCTACTTTAGATCTGGTTCTCGCTGCCACCAGTCAAGTTTTAAGTGTCTGACACACTCCCTGTTCCCCCAAAACTTTCCCTGGGGAACACAGATTCAAACTTGAATCTCAACACAAAGGGAAACAAACCATTTCCCTCCTCCCCTCTCCTAGTGCTTAGGAGAGATACCTGATTCAAACTCCTTGAATCTCAACACAAAGGGAAACAAACCATTTCCCTCCTCCCCTCTCCTAGTGCTTAGGAGAGATACCTGATTCAAACTCCTTGAATCTCAACACAAAGGGAAACAAACCATTTCCCTCCTCTCCTCTCCTAGTGCTTAGGAGAGATACCTGATTCAAACTCCTTGAATCAACCAAAGAGGGATTCACCTTTCCCCCTCCCCTTCCCCTGAAAATCCAAACAAGGGAAGAAATCAATCAAGTTCTAAAAAGAAAAGATTTTATTAAAGAAAGGAAAAAAAAGTACACTCTCTCTGTATTACCAGGATGCAAAAATACAGGGTCTAACTTATAAAAACTGGAGAGACTTCCCCTCCCTCCTCCTCAGCATAATCAAAGTAACAGCAAACAGAAATAAAGAATTCCTTCAGCAAACACACAATTGCAAATATAGAAAGCAACTCAAAAGACTAATCTGCCTTTTTAACTAATACTCACTATACTGGATAGTAGGAAATACTCCAGGAGAACTTGGAGACATGTCTGGCCTCTCTTAGATCCAAAGAGAGCACACACACTCAAACAAAGAACACAGACAAAGCCTTCCCTCCACAGAGATTTGAAATTATCCTGTCCCTTGATTGGTCCTCTGGTCAGGTGTTCATCAGGTTACTGAGCTTGTTAACCCTTTCCAGGTAAAAGAGACCTTAACCCTGATCTGTTTATTTATGACACATGGACACTAAGCAATCATCCCTCCATAATGCCAACTATAATAAACTTCAGAGCTAAGCATGAACCATTCAAGAAATATGTTTGCTGATGATGTTTTAAAGAAAGTCACACCAGTGAACTGGTGGAAGTCACTTAAGCACTTGGATTCAGAGACTGTAGTGATAATTTCACTTTTAACAGCAGTAGCTGCTTCTGCCGGTGTAGAAAGAATATTTTGTTCCTTTGGACTAATTCATTCCAAATTGAAAAAATGTTTGGGACCTGAAAAAGCAGGAAAGCTTGTTTTTCTTTTCCAGATTATGAACAAACAGGAAAATGAAGGTGAAGATGACTGAGTTACTGGGGAAGCCAATATTTTAAATCTCATGTTAACCTGACTGACATAGTCGATTTGATTTTTTTGTTAAATATTTAACTATTTTAGTTGAAAACAATTTTAACAAAAACAAACCTGATTTTAAAAAACTTGAATGTTTAACTAAATTCAAAAATTGATATGCTTATTTTGTTAAAATATTATGTTTGCTCTTGAAGGAAAAACATCCAGAATACATAACATTGTTGGTTTAATTAAATAAAACAATGTAAATGTCTGTTTGGTGGTGATCTCCTCCTAATACAGCATGGCAAGAAAATCCTCCAAATATTAATGATTAACCTGTTGAACTGAACATAAGAATGGCCATGCTGGGTCAGACCAAAGGTCCATCCAGCCCAGTATCCTGTCTGCCAACAGTGGCCAATGCCAGGTGCCCCAGAGGGAGTGAACAGAACAGGTAATGATCAAGTGATCTCTCTCCTGCCATCCATCTCCACCCTCTGACAAACAGGCTAGGGACACCATTCCTTACCCATCCTGGCTAATAGCCATTAATGGACTTAACCTCCATGAATTTATCTAGTTCACTTTTAAACCCTGTTATAGTCCTAGCCTTCACAACCTCCTTAGGCAAGGAGTTCCACAGGTTGACTGTGCACTGTGTGAAGAAGAACTTTCTTTTATTTGTTTTAAACCTGCTGCCCATTAATTTTGTTTGGTGGCCCCTAATTCTTATATTATGGGAACAAGTAAATAACTTTTCCTTATTCACTTTCTCCACACCACTCATGAATTTACATACCTCTATCATATCCCCCCTTAGTCTACTCTTTTCCAAGATGAAAAGTCCTAGCCTCTTTAATCTCTCGTCATATGGGACCCGTTCCAACCCCTAATCATTTTAGTTGCCCTTCTCTGAACCTTTTCTAATGCCAGTATATCTTTTTTTGAGATGAGGAGACCACATCTGGACGTAGTATTCAAGATGTGGGTATACCATGGATTTATATAGGGGCAATAAGATATTCTCCATCTTATTCTCTATCCCTTTTTTAATAATTCCTAACATCCTGTTTGCTTTTTTGACTGCCGCTGCACACTGTGTGGACATCTTCAGAGAACTATCCACGATGACTCCAAGATGTCTTTCCTGATTAGTTGTAGCTAAATTAGCCCCCATCATATTGTATGTAAAGTTGGGGTTATTTTTTCCAGTGTGCATTATTTTACATTTACCCACATTAAATTTCATTTGCCATTTTGTTGCCCAATCACTTAGTTTTGTGAGATCTTTTTGAAGTTCCTCACAGTCTGCTTTAAGCAGTTTAGTATCATCTTCAAACTTTGCCATCTTACTGTTTACCCCGTTCTCCAGATCATTTATGAATAAGTTGAATAGGATTGGTCCTAGGACTGACCCTTGGGGAATACCACTAGTTATCCCTCTCCATTCTGAAAATTTACCATTTATTCCTACCCTTTGCTCCCTGTCTTTTAACCAGTTCTCAATCCATGAAAGGACCTTCTCTTTTATCCCATGACAACTTAATTTACCTAAGAGCCTTTGGTGAGGGACCTTGTCAAAGGCTTTCTGGAAATCTAAGTTCACTATGTCCATTGGATCCACCTTGTCCACATGTTTGTTGACCCCTTCAAAGAACCCTAATAGATTAGTAAGACACGATTTCCCTTTACAGAAACCATGTTTACTTTTGCCCAACAATTTATGTTCATCTCTGTGTCTGAGAATTTTATTCTTTACTATTGTTTCAACTAATTTGCCCGGTACTAACGTTAGACTTACTGGTCTGTAATTGCTGGGCTCACCTCTAGAGCCCTTTTTAAATATTAGCTAATGTAACACCATCTTCCAGTCATTGGGTACCGAAGCCGATTTAAAGGACAGGTTACAAACCTTAGTTGTTAGTTCCACAATTCTACATTTGAGTTCTTTCAGAACTCTTGGGTGAATGCCATCTGGTCCCGGTGACTTATTACTATTAAGTTTATCGATTAATTCCAAAAACTCCTCTAATGACACTTCAATCTGTGACAATTCCTCAGATTTGTCACCTACAAAGGACGGCTCTGGTTTGGGAATCTCCTTAACATCCTCGGTCATGAAGACTGAAGCAAATAATTCATTTAGTTTCTCTGCAATGACTTTATTGTCTTTAAGGTCTCCTTTTTTATCTCGATTGTTCAGGAGCCCCACTGGTTGTTTAGCAAGCTTCCTGCTTCTGATGTCCTTAAAAAAAACATTTTGTTATTACCTTTTTGAGTTTTTGGCTAGCTGTTCTTCAAACTCCTTTTTGGCTTTTCTTATTACACTTATTACACTTACTTAATTAGGCAGTGTTTATGTTCCTTTCTATATACCTCACTAGGATTTGACTTCCACTTTTTAAAAGATGCCTTTTTATCTCTCACTGCTTCTTTTACATGGTTGTTAAGCCACGCTGGCTCTTTTTTAGTTCTTTTACTGTGTTTTTTAATTTGGGGCATACATTTAAGTTGGGCCTCTATTATGGTGTCTTTGAAAAGTGTCCATGCAGCTTGCAGGGATTTCACTCTAGTCACTGTACCTTTTAATTTCTGTTTAACTAACCTCCTCATTTTTGCATAATTCCCATTTCTGAAATTAAATGCCATAGTGTTGGGCTGCTGAGGTATTCTTCCCACCACAGGAATGTTAAATGTTATTATATTATGGTCACTATTTCCAAGCGGTCCTGTTATAGTTACCTCTTGGACCAGATCCTATGCGCCACTCAGGACTAAATCAAGAATTGCCTCTCCCCTTGTGGGTTCCAGTAACAGCTGCTCCAAGAAGCAGGCATCTAAAGTATCGAGAAATTTTGTCTCTGCATTTCATCCTGAGGTGACATGCACCTAGTCAATATGGGGATAATTGAAATCCCCCAATATTATTGTGTTCTTTATTTGATAGCCTCTCTAATCTCCCTTAGCATTTCATAATCACTATCACTGTCCTGGTCAGGTGGTCGATAATAGATCCCTACTGTTATATTCTTATTAGAGCATTGAATTACTATCCATAGAGATTCTATGGAACATATGGATTCATTTAAGATTTTTACTTCATTTGATTCTACATTTTCTTTCACATATAGTGCCGCTCCCCCCTACACGACCTGTTCTGTCCTTCCAATATATTTTGTACCCTCACTCCACCGGGTTTCTGTGGTGCCTATTATATCAATATCCTCCTTTAACACAAGGCACTCTAGTTCACCCATCTTATTATTTAGACTTATTATTTAGGTCCTCTTTCAGTGTGGGAGGACTGCATGAGCTCAGAGAACATTTAATTGCGAGTGCGTTTTTTTTGCCTTCTAATCTTCGCTAGCCTCTGGGAAGGAGAAGATAGTGTGAGCATCGAAACATTTGCAGCTGGTGGAGGGAAAAAAAGGGAGAGTGGTAGTTAAAAAGACACATTTTAGAGAACAATGGATAGACTCTTTCATGGTAAACCTTGCTATTAACATTACATACCACATGTGCTTTCGGTACAAGGTCACATTTTGCCTCTTATTGAGGGTATGCCCGTTTGGTGTGAGAGATCACTCACGCAGGGCCAGGCAACAGAATTTGGCTTGTAGGCAGCCATGGTAAGACACAGTCTTTTGGCTTCTTTAACCTTCATAACATGTGGGAATGGTTTCAAACAGCAACACCCTCTTTCCCATACCAAGGAGCCATTGGGTTGGCCATTTAAAATGGGTTGGCAATTTAAAAGGAGGGGCTGCATTTTTGGGTTAACGTGCAGCACAAACCCAACTAACCCCCCCACCCCACACACGCCCAATTCTCTGGGATGATCACTTTACCCCTCCCCCCACTGCGTGGCTAACAGCAGGGAACATTTCTGTTCAGCCAGAGGCAAACAGCCCAGCAGGAACAGGCACCTCTGAATGTCCCCTTAATAAAATCACCCTATTTCAACCAGGTGACCATGAATGATATCACTCTCCTGAGGATAACACAAAGAAATAAAGAACAGATGTTGTTTGAATGCCAGCAAACACCGGGACCATACGCTGTGTAATGCAATGATCCCAGACTCTGTGCTACTGGCCTGGTGTGGTAAAGTGTCTTACCATGGAGGATGGAATAAGGCTGCCCTCCCCAGAAACATTTTGCAAAGGCTTTGGGAGTACATCCGGGAGAGCTTTATGGAGATGTCCCTGGAGGATTTCCACTCCATCCCCAGACACGTTAACAGACTTTTCCAGTAGCTGTACTGGCCACGTATGCCAAGGCAAATTAATCATTAAACACACTTGCTTTTAAACCATGTATAATATTTACAAAGGTACACTCACCAGAGGTCCCTTCTCCACCTTCAGGGTCCGGGAGGCAGCCTTGGGTGGGATCGAGGGGTACTGACTCCAGGTCCAGGGTGAGAAACAGTTCCTGGCTGTCAGGGAAAACAGTTTCTCCGCTTGCTTGCTATGAGCTATCTTCAACCTCATCATCATCATCTTCCTCATCCCCAAAACCCGCATCCCTGTTGCATGCTACTCCATTGACTGAGTCAAACCACAGGGATGGGGTAGTGGTGGCTGCACCTCCTAGAATGGCATGCAGCTCATCATAGAAGCGGCATGTCTGGGGCTCTGACCTGGAGCAGCTGTTTGCCTCTCTGTTTTTTTGGTAGGCTCACCTCTGCTCCTTAAGTTTCATGTGGCACTGCTGCGGGTCCCTGTGATAGCCTCTGTCCTTCAAGCCCTTGGAGATTTTTTCAAATATTTGGGCATTTCATCTTTTGGAATGGAGTTCTGATAGCACGATGCGTCTCCCCATACAGCCGTCAGATCCCGTACCTCCCGTTCGGTCCATGCTGGGGTTCTTTTGCGATTCTGTGACTCCATCATGGTCACCTTGGCTGATGAGATCTACACTCATCTGCAGATTGCCACACTGGCCAAACAGGAAATGAGATTCAAAAATTCGCGGGCCTTTTCCTGTCTACCTGGCCAGTGCATCTGAGTTGAGAGCGTTGTCCACAGCGGTCACAATGGAGCACTCTGGGATAGCTCCCGGAGGCCAATACTGTCGAATTGTGACCACACTACCCCAAATTCGACCTGGCAAGGTCGATTTCAGCACTAATCCCCTCGTCAGGGGAGGAGTACAGAAATTGATTTTAAGAGCCCTTTAAGTTGAAAAAAATGGCTTTGTTGTGTGGATGGGTGCAGGGTTAAATTGATGTAACACTGCTAAATTCGACTAAACTCATTGTGTAGACCAGGGCTGAGTCTGGAAAAAGAGAAATCTAGTTCACTGGTAAATAATAACCAGAGCTGGACTTTAAATTTCTTCTTCGAGTGATTGCTCCTATGCATTCCAGTTAGGTGTGCGCACCGCGCGTGCACGGCTCTTCGGAAGATTTTTACCCTAGCAACTCCGGCGGGCCGGCTAGGCGCCCCCTGGAGTGGCGCCGCTATAGCGCAGGATATATACCCCAGCCGGCCCGTCCGCTCCTCAGTTCCTTCTTTCCGCCCGTGACGGCCGTTGGAACAGTGGAGCACAGCTCAGCTGACCTCCACTGCCCTAGCTACTTGTAGTTTTCGCTCGTTCTGTTTATAGTTGTAGTTAACTCTGTTTGTTTGTAGAATAGTATAGTGTATTTATTTTACAGGGGTTGGGGTTTATCCCCTTCCCCTCACCCGGGGCCGGGGCCGATGCCCGGTCCACAGGGTTCTTCTTTGAGTGATTGCTCCTATGCATTCCATTTAGGTGTGTGCGCGCCACGCGTGCACGGCTCTCCGGAACATTTTTACCCTAGCAACTCCGGCGGGCCGGCTGGGCGCCCCCTGGAGTGGCGCCGCTATGGCACTGGATATATACCCCAGCCGGCCCGTCCGCTCCTCAGTTCCTTCTTCCCGCCCGTGACAGCCAGTAGGAACAGTGGAGTGCTCCCTTGCCTCCACAGCCCTAGCGTTCTCCATAGCTCTAGTGTACATAGTTGTTAGTAGTTAGTTAAGTTAGTTGTTGTAGTTGTAAATATAGTTGTATAGTGTAATATAGTAGGGAATTAGAGGGGTTAGCCCTCTTCTTCCGCTCCCGGTGCGGGCTTATGCCCGGGGCACCGGGATTCAAGCCCTGCGCGGCTTGCCAGCGGCACATGCCGGTGAGTGACCCGCACGACTCCTGCCTCCGCTGCCTCAGGGAGTCGCACAGGACTGACAAGTGCCCGATCTGAGTGGCCTTCAAACCCCGAACGAGGAAGGAGCGGGACTCTCGCCTCAAACAGCTGCTGATGGAGGCTTCGCTCCAGCCTCCGGCGCCAACTCCACCGGCGCCGAAGCCTTCCTCGGCGAGCAGCGCACCGGCAGCACCGAGCCGCTCCGGTGCCGAGGCCCCTTGACAACCGGCACCGAAGTCCCGGCACCGCTCCCTCTCCCCAGGAAGGAAGCATAAGGCGCCGAAGGCGGCCTCTGCAAAGCAGCCGCAGAGACCATTAGCCCAGCCGCCTCCGACAAAAACGGTTCAGGCTGAGGCAGTGCACAGGCAGTGCACCGTGCCGTTGACTCCGGCGCCGCAAGGGCCGTCAAGTCCGGCACCCCCCAGCTCCCCGGTACCCACCGAGGAGGAGCTGCGGATCCCGTCCACGCCTGAGGCGTTTGCGACGGCGAGGGAGCTGATCGAGCTCGCGGAAGCTCCGAGCCTCCGGCCCCCGGCACCGCCGGTGCGGGCGCTCAAGTCAATGGGCAAACCGCTGATGATGCGGCCTCCTTCCCCGGACGAGCGAGACGGTCGGCGCTCCAGGATTCGGTCTCGATCCCGGTCCCACTCTCGGAGACGGTCGCTGCCGCGCTGGTCCCGATCCGAAAGACGGTCAACATCGCGTCGCCGCTCCCCGTCTCGGCACCGGTCGCAGTCCCGGCACCGCTCTCAATCGCGGTACCGGTCGCACTCCCGGCAACGGTCCTGGTCCCGGTCACTGAGTCACCGGCACTGCAAGAGGTCTGGTTCCAAGGATCGCTTTCGGCACCGAGACTCCCGGAGCCACTCACGACGACGACGCTCGCGCTCGAGGTCAAGCTCCAGGCACCACCGGTCGACCTCCCGGCACCGCCGGTCAACCTCCCGACGCCGTCGGTTGAGCTCCCGGCGCCGTCGGTCGAGCTCCCAGCGCCGTCGGTCGAGCTCCCGGTACCACGCCACGTGCAGGTCCCGCTCCCCGATTAGGTCATGCGATGACCGGCACCGACCTTCGGCACCGGCAAGACACTTGACGCCGGCATCGGTCGTCCGCTCGGGGATCGCCACAGCTCCTCCCTGGCCTTCTCGTGAGCCCTCCATTGTTTCCCCTGAGGGCAGTGCAGTGGACTTCAGGGCAGAGTCTCTTGGACAGGACCATGGACCCCAACGGTGGGGATTTTGGGTTCCCTGGGCCCAACACGAACAAGGGCCTCCCCTTCCACCGAGGCAGGCGGGTACGGAGCGTTCGGTGCCGGAGGCCACAGTCAGCAGGCCCCCCCCGTCTCCAACGGGAAAGACCACCTCGCCTCAAGGCCCGGCGTTGGGGCAGGAGGCAGTGGCAGCTGATCGCCCAAGGGCAGAGCAGACATCGGACGAGGTACTGCCAGGCCACTCCTCGTCCTCCTCACCTGACGAGGCGGTGGCGGGGGCATCACCATCCGAACCCCCGCCTATTGACCTGAAAGCACACCAGGACCTTCTCCGACGTGTAGCGAAGGCCATTAACCTGCCCATTGAGGAGGTCCAAGAGGTCGATGACCCAGTCACCGATGTCGTGGGAGCGGAGGCCCCCATGAGAGTGGCACTACCATTTATCCGCACGATACAGCGGAATAATGCTACCATCTGGCAGTCGCCCTCCTCAGTCCCCCCCACGGCGCGAGGGGTGGAGAGGAAATATTCCGTCCCGCCCAAGGGGTACGAATATTTATACGTGCACCCAACCCCGGACTCTCTGGTGGTCCAATCGGTGAACGACCGGGAGAGGCACGGGCAGCCGGCTGCTGCGCCATAATCTAGGGAGTCGCGGCACATGGACCTCTTGGGGCGAAAAATCTATTCAGCGGGTGGCCTTCAGCTCCGCATAGCGAACCAAATGGCGCTCCTTTCCGGGTACACCTTTAACATCTTGGGGTGCCTGGGTAAATTTTCGGAGCTGACCCCACAGGACTCCCGCCGGGAATTCTCGGCGCTCCTGGACGAGGGCAAGACGGCCTCCCGGACCCTAATTCGGGCAGCCTTGGACTCCGCTGACTCAGGAGCCAGAACTATGGCTTCCGGAATAACCATGCGGCGCATTGCGTGGCTGCAATCCTCCACCTTGCCGCCGGAGGTGCAATACACCCTCCAGGACCTCCCATTCGATACACAGGGTCTCTTCTCCGAAAAGACGGACTCGAGAATTCAGACCCTGAAGGATGGGAGGATTGCTATCCGGACTCTGGGCATGCACACGCCGGCCACCCAGAGACGGCCATTCCGGCAGCAGCCCTACCGGCCCTTCACCCAGGCCCGGTCTAGGCCATTTAACAATCGCCGGACGGCCCCCTACCGCCGCAGGCCGTCGGGGGGTAGGCGTAACCAGACCCAGGGCCCCTCCAAGGCACCTCAAGGCCCGAAACCGGCCTTTTGATGGGACGCCCAAGGATGGCCCACCACTCTCTCCCCAGGATCCATCCCTATTATTTTCAAATCGCCTTTCCCGCTTCCTCCAGGCGTGGTGCTCCATAACATCGGACAGCTGGGTCCTCAACACCGTCCAGCACGGCTACCGCCTGCAGTTTGTTTCGCCCCCTCCCTCCCACCCACCTTCCCCGTCCCTCTTCAGGGACCCCTCTCACGAGCAAGTCCTCTTACAGGAGGTCGAGACTCTGTTGAGCGTGGGTGCTATAGAGGAGGTGCCTCGCAGCAGGCGGGGCAGGGGATTCTATTCCAGATACTTTCTCATCCCCAAGGCGAAAGGAGGCCTTCGTCCCATCTTAGACCTCCGGGAGCTCAACAGACACCTGTGCAAGCTCAGGTTTCGTATGGTGACCTTGGGACCATTATTCCTTCCTTGGATCTGGGAGACTGGTTTGCCGCCCTCGACATGAAGGATGCATACTTTCATGTGGCAATTTACCCCCCCCACAGACGCTACCTGCGCTTCGTGGTCAACGACGCTCACTACCAGTTTGCGGTACTACCCTTCGGCCTTTCCACTGCACCGAGAGTGTTCACCAAGTGTATGGCGGTCGTGGCCGCAGCCCTCCGCCGTCGTCGAATTCATGTGTACCCATATCTCGACGACTGGCTGATTCGCGGTCGCTCCCAAGAGCTGGTAGCGGCTCAGGTGACCGAAATCCTGCAGCTGTTCCGTTCACTAGGCCTGCTTATCAATGCCGAGAAGTCCAGCTTAATTCCAGCACAAAGGGTGGAGTTCATAGGAGCGGTCCTCGACTCCAATTTAGCCAGAGCCTGCCTCCCTCGCCCTCGGCACGAGACGATGGCCTCGCTCATACGGGCACTGCAGGCCTTCCCTACAACCACGGTGCGCTCCTGCCTGCGCCTACTGGGTCACATGGCAGCATGCACGTTTGTGACCGCGCACGCAAGGCTGCGACTTCGCCCGTTCCAAATGTGGCTGGCATCGGTGTACCGCCCCCATCGCGACCCCATAGACATGGTGGTGACGGTTACAAAGCCCACTCTCCAGACGCTCACCTGGTGGCTGGATCCGGAGATTGTCTGCGCAGGGGTCCCGTTCCGCCCTCCTCGCCCGTCTGTCACCCTGACCACAGACGCCTCGGCGCTGGGATGGGGTGCTCACATAGGGGACCTGCATACCCAGGGTCTCTGGTCAGCACAGGAGCTCTCCCTCCACATCAACGTCCGGGAGCTGAGAGCGATCCGCTTGGCGTGTCTCGCCTTTCGGGCCCACCTCCAGGACCGCTGTGTAGCGGTGTACACAGACAACACCACAGCAATGTTCTATGTCAACAAGCAGGGCGGAGCCCGGTCCTCCCCGCTTTGCAAGGAGGCGCTGCTCCTCTGGGATCTTTGCGTGACCCACTCGATTCGCCTAGAAGCGTTTTTTCTGCCAGGGGTACAGAACACGTTGGCCGACCATCTCAGCAGGTCCTTCGCCTCCCACGAGTGGTCTCTTCGCCCAGATGTGGCTTACACAATCTTCCAGAGGTGGGGGTTTCCCCAGATAGACCTGTTTGCCTCCAGGGCCAACAGGAAGTGCCACAGGTTCTGCTCGTACCAGGGTCAAGCTCCGGGCTCCCTCTCAGACGCGTTCCTCCTGGCGTGGACGGATCCACTCCTCTACGCGTTCCCCCCGTTTCCGCTCGTACACAGGGTGTTACTCAAGCTTCGGAGGGACAGGGCCCGCGTAATACTCGTCGCTCCGGCCTGGCCGAGACAGCACTGGTACACCCTGCTGCTCGAGCTGTCAGTTCGGGATCCCATTCCCCTCCCGTTATGGCCGGACCTCATCACTCAGGACCTCGGCAGGCTTTGTCACCCGAACCTGCAGTCGCTGCATCCTACAGCTTGGTTCCTGAGTGGTTGACCAACACAGAAAGGAGTTGTTCGTTGTCGGTGCAACAAGTGCTGCTCGAAAGTAGAAAGCCTTCGACGTGCTCTACCTACCTTGCGAAGTGGAAACGCTTCGCACTCTGGTGTGACCAACGAGGTCTTAACCCATTCTTGGTCCCCATCCCGACCATCCTCGACTACCTCTGGTACCTGAAAGGTCAAGGTCTCGCGATCTCCTCCCTGAAGGTGCACCTGGCGGCTCTGTTGGCCTTTCGGCCCGCCATAGGAGGCCGGTCCGTCTTCCCATGGTTGCCCGCTTCCTTAAAGGTCTAGACCGTCTATACCCGCCGGTACGTCATCCTACTCCAACTTGGGATCTGAACCTGGTTCTCGCTCAGATGATGAGACCACCCTTCGAGTCCCTGGCTACGTGCTCTCTGCTTCATCTCACCTGGAAGACGGCCTTCCTCGTGGCAATCACATCCGCCAGACGAGTCTCGGAACTCCGCGCCCTGACGGCAGGTCCCCCGTATACCGTCTTCCATGGGGACAAGGTGCAACTTCGACCGCACCCGGCCTTCCTCCCCAAGGTGGTGTCGGCCTTCCACCTCAACCAAGAGATTTTCCTCCCGGTCTTCTTCCCGAAGCCGCACGCCTCACCTCGTGAGCAGCAGCTCCACACCCTGGACGTCCGCAGGGCCCTCGCGTTTTACATCGACCGGACGAAGCCCTTCCGGCGTTCGATCCAGCTGTTTGTGGCGATTGCCGATCGCATGAAAGGTGAGCCGGTCTCCTCGCAGCGGATTTCATCCTGGGTGACGTCATGTATACGAACGTGCTACGAGCTTGCTCGCGTCCCCCCATGCCGACTCACTGCACACTCGACGAGGGCACACGCCTCGTCGGCCGCCTTCCTGGCCCATGTCCCCATCCAGGACATCTGTAGAGCGGCCACCTGGTCTTCTGTCCACACCTTCGCTTCCCACTACGCGTTGGTGCAACAGTCTCGAGACGATGCAGCCTTCAGCTCTGCAGTCCTACACTCGGCCACGTCTCACTCTGACCCCACCGCCTAGGTAAGGCTTGGGAATCACCTAAATGGAATGCATAGGAGCAATCACTCGAAGAAGAAAAGACGGTTACTCACCGTAGTAACTGTTGTTCTTCGAGATGTGTTGCTCCTATCCATTCCAGACCCGCCCTCCTTTCCCACTGTCGGAGTAGCCGGCAAGAAGGAACTGAGGAGCGGACGGGCCGGCTGGGGTATATATCCAGCGCCATAGCGGCGCCACTCCAGGGGGCGCCCAGCCGGCCCGCCGGAGTTGCTAGGGTAAAAATGTTCCGGAGAGCCGTGCACGCGCAGCGCGCACACACCTAAATGGAATGCATAGGAGCAACACATCTCGAAGAACAACAGTTACTACGGTGATTAACCGTCTTTTTTCTAATGCTCGGCCGGCCACAAGCCGCTGCCGACAAGAGATCTTCTCCTAAGTGCCTCGAGGGATCTTACCTCACAGATAAGTGCCGCATTTGTGAGGCCCTTAATCTGTGAACAAAGGGGAGCGGGGCTTTCGTTTTAAACAGCTCCTGAGGGAGGCAGCTCTTGCTCCTCCGCTCTCGGCGCCGAGCGCTAGTTAGTTTTCACGGCGCGCTCCCTCGGCACCGGACTGCCGGTGCCGCCAAGGCCTCCTGGCACCACCGTCGCTGACTCCGACGTACCCTCGGCATGGACCTCTCTCCTGGAGGATGAAGAGTTACTCCGGCCAGGCAAGAGCCGTCGAGTCCGGTGCTGGAAAGCTCCCCGGTACGCACCGTGGTCAAGCTCGCCCGGAAGCTGCGTCCGAGCCGCCTGCTCCGCAGCCGAGCGCTATGCTCAGTCAGATCGCCCAGCACCGATGTCTGCCGCAGCACCGACAATATCCGCACCTTTCACTCCGGCCAGGCAAGAGCCGTCGAGTCCGGTGCTGGAAAGCTCCCCGGTACGGACCGTGGTCGAGCTCGCTCTGAAGCTGCGTCCGAGCCGCCTGCTCCGCAGCCGAGCGCTATGCTCCGTCGGATCGCCCAGCACCGATGTCGGCCGCGGCACCGACAATATCCGCACCGTTAACTCCGGCCAGGCAAGAGCCGTCGAGTCAGGTGCCGGAAAGCTCCCCGGTATGCACCGTGGTCGAGCTCGCCCGGAAGCTGCGTCCGAGCCGCCTGCTCCGCAGTCGAGCGCGATGTTCAGTCGGATCGCCTGGCACCGATGTCTGCCACGGCACCGACAGTATCCACACCGTTAGCTCCGGCCAGGCAAGAGCCGTCGAGTCCGGTGCTGGTAAGCTCCCCGGTACGGACCGTGGTCGAGCTCGCTAGGAAACTGCGTCCGAGCCGCCTGCTCCGCAGCCGAGCGCTATGTTCAGTGGGACCGCCCGGCACCAATGTCTGCCGCGGCACCGTCAAGGTCCGCACCATTAACTCCGGCCAGGCAAGAGCCGTTGAGTCCGGTGCCGGAAAGCTCCCCGGTACAGACCGTGGTCGAGCTCGCCCTGAAGCTGCGTCCGAGCCGCCTGCTCCGCAGTCGAGCGCTATGCTCCGTCGGATCGCCCGGCACCGATGTCTACCGCGGCACCGACAATGCCCGCACCATTAACTCCGGCCAGGCAAAAGCCGTCGAGTCCGGTGCTGGAACACTCCCCGGTACGGACCGTGGTCGAGCTCACTATGAAGCTGCATCCGGGGTGCCAGCTATGGTCGAGCTCACTATTCCCTCCACGGCGAGGGGGCTGATTGCAACGACAGCATCTACGCTGCCTCAACCCCCGGCACCGCCGGTGGGGGTTACATAGTCGATGGGCAAGCCTGCCTTGATCAGACCACCCTACCTCGGCACCGCATAGCGGCACCGTTCAGGGTCGCGGTCCCGCAGATGTTCTCGGTCCCGTCACCGATCTAGGTCTCGGCACCGTTCTCCATGTTGGTACCAGTAGTGCTCGCGGCACCGGTCAGCATCCCGTTCGCCGGTCCGGGACACTCAGCTCGGATCAAGCCTCAGGCACCGGGACGCTCGTAGCCACTCCTGATCATCGAGCCTCGCACCCTCGGTCGACCGCCCGGCACAGCTTCGGTGGCAGGTCCCGTTCTCGGTACCGGTCTGTCTACCGGTACCGATCCCCGGTGCCGCATCGAGCGACGTCAGTTACAGACGGAGACTCTACCAAGAGCTTTCAGCTCCTCCAGGGCCATCCAGCCACGCATCAGTGTCGTCCCGTGCGGACACTTCATATGCGTAGCACTCTGTTTTCCGATGTGCCCTCCAGAGTCTTCCAGGAGACCTATCAGTGGTCATTCTGGACGCCGTGGGTGTACTACCACGCCAGAGGCGTACCGGTGATCCCATCTCGCTCCGTTCCCTCCGAGCTCTGGGTGCCAGAGGTGACAATTAGTTGTCCCCGTCTGACCGGTACAGAGCAACCCCCGGTTCGGCACCGGGCTCCCAGATCCCACAGGATCAGGAGGTCGTCCAGGAGCTCAAGCCCACACAGGACCCGCTTGTCCCGGGCCTTTCTTCTTCCTCCTCCCCAGATGAGGCGGGGGCAGGAACATACCCCTCCGGCCCTCCTCTAATCGAAATGCGACCAGCCCCTAAATCCAAAGAGGCTGGGCGTGTGGTCTTACTGGGCCATAAGATGTACCCGGAGGGGGCCCTGCAACTTCGTGTAGCGAACCAGCAAGCCCTGCTTATCCGCTACTGTGGGTGGCGGTGGGCAAATTTACAGAGTCGGTTCTTCGGAACTCCCGTCAAGAGTTCGATGCCCTCCTGCAGCAAAAGATGGAGTTGGAGAGAGCTTCCCTCCAGGCCTCGTTGGACGCAGCTGACTCTGCTACCATAACTCTGGCCTCGGGTGTTGCCACGCGGCGCGTTTCAGGACTCCAGTTATCGAGCCTTCCCTCGCAGCTGCGGCACGCTATACAGATCTTGGCCTTCAGTGGCACAGGCCTGTTCTCTGACAACACTGGCCCTAGGCTGCAGAACCTAAAGGGCAGCAGGGTCACTTTGCTCTCTCTCTCTCTCGGCATGCACACGCCGGTAATTCAGCGCCGACGCTTCCGTCCCCAACCTCCGCTCTTACCCTGCGCCTTGACAAGGTCAGGACACGGCCAGCGGGCGTGGCTTACACGGTCGTGGCCATCAATCCGCACCCCAAAGGAGCCAGAATTAGGGTCCTTCTGACCACCAATGGGGCAAAAGCCTACCCATCCTCGCCCCTCCTAAGGACCCCTCTCATGAGCGATTCCTCTGGCAAGAGGTGCGGACGCTCCTCCTCATCGGAGCTATACAGGAGGTACCTAAGGGCGAAACCTATTCCCCTAAGCGAAGGGAGGTCTCAGACCTATCCTAGGCCTGCAGGAACTCAACAAGTCACGATGCAGATGAGTTCCGCATGGTACCCAGGGCGACCGTCATCCCATCCTGGGATCCCGGAGACTGATACGCCGCCCTCGATATGAAGGCCGCGTGTTTTTCACGTTGCCATTTCTCTTCCACACAGAAGGTACCATCGGTTTGGGGCCTACCATCGTTATTCCCAGTATACGGCCCTCCCGGTTGGCCTCTATACAGCCCAGGGGTATTCAAGGTGCATGGCTGTAATCGCCGCCTTTCTTCGCCACCGTCTGATACACGTTCTCCGTGTCTAGACGAGTGGCTCATTCGAAGAACCCCCGGGCCCAAAGTACCAGTCATGTGGGCATCGACACGAACCTTTTCCTGTGTCTAGGCCTGATGATCAATAGTAAAATCCACTCTGATTCCCATATAGGGAAGGGAATTCATTGGGGCCGTCCTGGACTCCAGACTCGCCAGAGCCTGCTTTCCTCAGCCTTGGTTTCAGGCGAGGGTAACAATTGTACAAGGTCTACGGACCTTCCCGCCAACTTGGGCTCGCTCTTGCCTCGGTTTCCTGAGTCACATGGCTGTCTACACATTTGCAACTAAACATACCAGGCTTTGCCTCTGTTCACTTCAATCGTGGCTCACCTGGGGGTGCCACCCGGGCAGAGATGGCATACTCGTGGTCGTCTCGTTTCCCCTGAGCAGCCTAGGCTCCCTCGACCGGGAGTCGGCGTCCTCCCCGGTGTATCCGGGGATGCTGTTTCATTCACCCCTCGAGGTCCCTCATGACAGACAGCCCATCTCTCGGCTGGGTGCGCACCTGGTGTAGTTTCGCACTCACGGCCTTCAGTCAGCACAAGAGCTGGCCTTACACATCAATGTCCGAGAGCTGAGAGCAGTCTGCCTTGTGTACCAGGCGATTCAGCTGGCGGATCGTCTCAGCAGATCCTTCCAGTCTCACAAGTGGTGGTTTCCTCCCATCTTTATCTATTCCGTTTTCCAGAAGTGAGTCTTCCCCCGCATAGCCCTCCTCGCTTTCGCGAGAACGGAAAGAGGGAGAGAAATTCTCCTCGTTCCAAGGCCTCTCCCCAGGCTCGGTCTTGGAGGATTTTCCTGAGGCCATGGATCAGCCATCTGCCGTACGCTGTCCACTGTCCCCGCTGGTTCACAAGGTCCTGCTCAAACTCCGCAGGGACAGAGCGCCCCTGATCGGGTTCGCTCCAGTGTAACCTGGGCAGCACTGGCACACCATGTTGCTACACCTGTCGGTAGCAACCCTCTTGGCACAGACCCCATGACGCGGAATCATGACAACCTTCACCACCCGGTCTTGTAATCCCTGCACCTCACAGCAGGACTCCTGCGTGGTTAAACCGATCCGAGTTACGTTGTTCGGCCTCGGTTCTACGGGATTCTCCGGGGTGGTAGAAAATTCGTCCATTCGGTTAAAGTATCTGGCCGAGCGGAAGCGTTTCTCATGCTGCTCCGAAACGCGCAATGTTTCTCCCGCCGAGATCCCGCTCCATTCCATCTGGTTCCTCAGGGCTTGGAGCGTTTATATACCCCCCCTCCAAGTGGGGCCCCGCCATAAACCTGGCTCTTCAATCTGGTTCTACCCAGTTTTATGACTGCCCTATTCGAGCCAATGTCAACATGTTCATTGATATAACTGTCCTGCAAGGCAGTTTCCTGTAGTCTTTCCTGTGGCCACACGAGTCTCCGAGCTTCAGACTCTCACAATAGGCCCAAGGTATACTGTGTTCCTCAAGGACAAGGGCAGTTATTACCACGTCCGACCTGCCTCCCCAAGGAGGTGTCGGCCTTTTATATCCACCAGGATATCTTCCTTCCGGTCTTCTTTCCGAAGCCACTCTCTGTGCAAGGAGAGCAACGGTTGCCCTCCTTCAACATCTGCAGGGCGTCCGCAATCTATATCTAGCGGACTGAGCCCTCTCGTAACGCCCCCCAAAACCTTCATCGTACCGGCATACCGGACGAAGGGCATACCTGTCTCCTCCTAGAGGATTTCATCTTTAATGACGTTGTGCATCTGCACCTCTTTTGTTTCGGCCCATGTGCCATAGAGCCACCTTGCTGCACATTCCGCCAGGGCTCACGCTTCTCAGCTGCCTTCCTGGCTCGCATTCCCTTTCAGGGGATGTGTTGTACACCTACCTGGTCCTCGGTCCACACCTTTGCCTCATTGGTCCGGGAGTCCAGAGCTGTTGCAGCCTCTGGCTTAGCGGTTGCGTTCTGCAACATCTAACTCCGACACCACCGCCTACGTAAGGCTTGGGAATCACCTAACTGGAATGCATAGGAGCAATCACTCGAAGAAGAAAAGACGGTTACTCACCGTAGTAACTGTTGTTCTTCGAGATGTGTTGCTCCTATCCATTCCAGACCCGCCCTCCTTCCCCACTGTCGGAGTAGCCAGCAAGAAGGAACTGAGGAGCGGACGGGCCGGCTGGGGTATATATCCTGCGCTATAGCGGCGCCACTCCAGGGGGCGCCCAGCCGGCCCGCCGGAGTTGCTAGGGTAAAAATCTTCCGAAGAGCCGTGCACGCACGGCGCGCACACCTAACTGGAATGGATAGGAGCAACACATCTTGAAGAACAACAGTTACTACGGTGAGTAACCGTCTTTTTGATTCAAGAGAGCTGTACCTCTTATGTAGCTGAGCATTATGAACATTGACATGATGAGAAACAGTTACTGCTCTGTCTCACTGAACACTAGACTAGCCAAGAAAGTGTTTCTGACTGTAGAGTTACAACCTTTTAAAGTAATAAACGCTGAAGTAAAAATAATGAAAACTGCCTTAAAGCAACTGAGTTATCACAGTGTCAGAAGTGCTTGAGCAAGAGCTTAGCAACTCAGAAAATAGTTTATTTTAATTGAAAAACTTCATAGCTTATGATAGAAAAAAATTACTTCTTAACAGGATATTTTAAGGCACTGAGCAAAATGGGTGCAATTTATTTGAAATCAAGCTAGGTATCCAATCATGAATGCCATTATCTACTGCCTTTGCAAAGCATTAGATATTGTGCTGATACTCATATCTTAGTTATTTTTACAGTGTCAATCGTCATAGTATGAATGCTAAATAAGGTGAAATTCTCAGGGTTGTCCATGCTGCATTCAGCTCTCTGCTTGGCAGGTTTCCTTAGTGTTTTTCTTTTCTTTTTCTCTCCTCTGTTTTTCCTTGTCTTCAGTTCTTGCAGGAAACCTTTTGCACAAAGGTGAGTCATGTATTTTGTTCTGAAAATTCAGCCTTGGGCTTAGTCTTATCTCTTCTAGAATAAAGTTCCATGGTCAGTAGCCTTTGACCAAAAATGCCTTGTCTGTAGCTCTTGCAAGTTTTGTCCTTGACACCATTAGCTGTATTGACCTAGAGGAATGCAGGCAGTGTTTCCCACTCTCACATATGTATCATAAGTAACACAAATTTGGCCCTTGCTGGAGCCAGTCTTATCTATGAGGTGAGAGGCTAATCCTTCAAGTGATTTTTTTCAGGCTGTCTGGGGAAAACCCCCTTTGATAGATTGCCTTCCCCCATGTCCTCACCTCCTGGGGAGTTTGTTTGTTTGTACAGTCACTCAATGACAGCTGCGGTAGGAGACTTGCAGAACATTTCTTCTCTCCTCAGGAGCGAAGAAGGTTTTGGAGGAGGGGAAGAGAGCAGCCAATACTATTTACTCAAGAGAGGAAGGGGAGGAGAGAACAAAAATTACCCAGCAGCTCAAGGTGTCCCTTCTCCCTCCCTTCTTGTGAAAAATGGGTCAGTCTTCTCTCTGCTCCTCTATCCTCCCCTTTCCTCTTCTATAATGCTCCCATACCAGGCCTGGGATGGAGGAGAAGGTGGCCCTCTTGGAGTTGCCCTCTCCCGAGGCCTACAAGGGGGTGTTTGTGAAGATCCACTGGAGCTGCCCCTCCTCCCAGGTGTGTGCGTGTGCACGCGTGTGCCTCTCTCTCTCTCTCCCCCTGAAGCTTTTCCTCCAACTAGGTCTAGATTGGGATGAAGAACCTACACAGGAGGAGCAGAGGTGTGCTGGGAGTAAGGGGCACATATGGGGTAGCGAGGCAAGAGGTGTGCAGAATTGTTGTGTGGCTGGGTTTGTGGAGTTGATCTGTAACTGGGATAAGTGTGAGGACTGGGGATTTGTCACAAAATAAGTTGTTTTGGGGTTGAGAGTGCAATGTTGATGTGGGGGCTGGGACATAAAATTACCTGTGATGGCCAAAATTGTATTTCTCATTGTAAATTGGCAATGTGAATTGACACACATATTAGAGGCAGACAGGGGAAGTTAAAGTCAGAACACAGCTCAGTAATCATTACAATAAAATTAAAAAAATCCTTACAATTTATGAGACAACCTCATAATTTTTGTGGGTTCTGACTCCTGATTTTTTAACTTTTGGTGTTTGTGGAACTATGCAGGTGTCTTGATGGGTTGTGAATGGAGACCTGATGTTATCAGGTCCCATGTCAGTGAGGGCTGAAAGATGAAAGTTGGGATTTTCAAAAGTATTCAGCATTGGTCTTTTGCCATTGACTTCCTACCAGAGCAGAGTTAGGCTAACTCTGAGCACTTTTTGAAAATGCCAGCTGAAGACCAGTATTTTGAATTGGTAGAATAAGTGAATAGGGACAGGTCATGAAACAACACTGTGATGTGCTCTTGGCATCTTTTCCTGTATTCTGTATAGTTGAGTTTCTGTGCTGCCTTCACCTTCAGACTCTGATCCAGCGATTTAGAATAGTCCAGTCTGTAGCTGACTAATCCATGGATTGCTGTGGGCACAGCTTCATCAGTGGGAAAGTGCGTTGATTATATACGTTTTGTGGGACGCTGGATGTAACAATCCTCCTCCTTTCAGTCTTGTGACTTGAAGAAACTGTACTGAGAAACATCCATGTATTTGTATACAAGACAAGAGTGAACATAGTGTTGAAATTTGAGGAGACCATCAGTCTAACTTAGGTGCATTGCTGTTTTAGCAAGATTGCTGTTTTAATTAATGTGATTTTCAAAATGCTAAAGGAAATAAGCTTGTGTTTTTTTCATGATGAAAAGCAAGATGAAATCTCAAGTTCTAGGGAGCTAGTGTCTTAATAGCTTGGGTTTACCTGCCTGGATTTGAGGTGCAAAGCAGGTATCAAGTGGCTCCTTCACTATTAGTTATACAAGAGAACTATTAAAAAAAACCTTTGCAATCTTTTGAATCTCAACTGGAAATCAAAGTTGATGATGCCCATGGCACTCTGTTTGTAAATTGCTTTCAATATCTCTCTTTGTAAGATTTCTTCTGGGTCAGGTACGGGAGTATCTTTTTTTCTATATCAGGACTCAACTGTGGCTGATGCTATGCATTGAAAAGATTGTGAACATAGTTTCCTGCAAGTGATATAGCGCATGGCCGCTACCTTTTTAGAGGGTTAGTCTTAATGCAGTCACAGTTTGTGCAGCTAATGTAGTATGTTACTATCTTTGGAAAGGCGGTAGGAGAGTTTGCTGTAGTGTAAAATGTGTTAACTTTGAGCGAGTACTAGGTGGAGCTTTTGATTAAAAAAAGTCAGTATAATTATTTTGAAATGTGCCAGAATTTCAGTCCTGGAAACTGAGGATGTCCACAGGTCAAATATGAGACAGGAAGTGGCTATACATGCTTCTCCCCATCTCTGCCCTGCCAATGAGCCTGAACCTTAGCTCTGTTCCTCAGGGGCCATCTCTAGGCCTGAGTAGGTAGTCAGGTTTTTGTAGCTTTTCATTCTCCCCCACCCTTTAAGATTGTGAACAGAGGTGTCAGATATGGTGAACCAACCAGTCTGTTCAGTTGTCTGTTCAGCAAACAGGCATCTGATGATCATTATTCAGGTCATTAATTATAGATTGAAACTAGTGACCTAGAATTGGTTGGCTGCATAAACTTCACTACCAATTGTCTGATCCATTTAGTTCTCCACAAGGGATAGGGTATCTCAGTGGAATGAGGTCCCCACATTTCTTATTGCTGGAGATACAAGATTCTAACTTTCACCTCCTTGGTTTTTGTTTGCAGAAATCCACTATGCAACAGTATATTGGATGAAAACTGAGAAAACAATCCAGGTCAAAGATATGCCTCCTTGGACAGGAATGGAGATGCCTATGGCTTTTACAGTGACACCATACAATCAACAGGGTGAGGGATTCTGGAGATCGGAGCAGGCTATGGGAGTCAGTCCATAGGCAATGAACGCCTCATGTATGCAGCTGGCTTTCTGGAGGGCTATCTCACAGCTCCGTACGTACTTTTCAAGTTAGCTTACTCCATAAATACCTCATTTCAGTGCATGATACTGCCAGCTATTTCTTCAGGTCTCTTTTCTCCCTCTCTATTTTGAAGCATATAAGTTAACTATAATATTAACACTTATCACCTTTAATCCAAAGATTTCAAAGTTAGTTTGTTTTTTAACAAAGAGTCTCACAACAGCTTGGAGAGAGAGATGAGTATTAAATCTATTTTACTGATAAGGAATTGAACCACAGAGCTTAAGTAACTTTTCTAAAATCCAACAATTGGAATGCAAGCCAGGAGTCCTGTCACACATTTGCCCCAAGTAGATCACAAATGGATGAATTAGTCATTCTTTAAAAATAGCTCTTATGGAGGGATACATACATCTTCCCTTCCTTTCCTTGCTCAAGTGCTGGAAGAACCCCAGTTAACATAAGGCAGTTGTTCTCCCTTGGGACATGTGCATAAGTCTTCCATGTTGAAATCTGAAAACAAATGGGAGCATCTCAAGCTGTACTTTCTTCCCCATCTAACTGCCTGCCACATTCATCTCTGTGCATTCGGAGGGTCTGTTCTCCAAGAGCCAGCATTGTCTGAATTTTTTCTCATAAGAGATAAGTAAGTCTCTTTATGCCCTTGTTCTCTCCTTTTGCACACAGCTTTGACCAAGCAGCTTAACTGCCTCTTTTAAAGGCTCTCCTCTTCTGATAACAGCAAGTGGAAAGCATAACAGTCTGTTCCAAGATGCCGAAAGCTTTACTTGCATCGTCAACAACTGCTCAGCTGTCAGGCATCAGGCTACAGCAAAATAATCTAAATAGACCGGCATGCTCTATTTCACTAAGGCCTTGTCTACACTACAAGACTATTTCGAATCAACTTAGTTCGAATTTGTGGATTCGACCTTATGAAGTCGAATTTGTGTATCCATACTAAATACACTAATTCGAATTTCTGAGTCCACATTCACGGGGCCAGCGTCGACTTTGGAAGCGGTGCACTGTGGGAAGCTATCCCACAGTTCCCGCAGTCCCCGCTGCCCATTGGAATGCTGGGTAGAGCCCCCAATGCCTGCTGGGGGAAAAAATGTGTCGAGGGTGGTTCTGGGTAACTGTCATTATTGAACCGTCACTCCCGCCCTCTCTCCTTGAAAGCGCCTGCGGGCAATCTGTTCGTGCACTTTTCTGGTCAGTGACAGCGCGGACGCCACAGCACTGCAAGCACGGAGCCCGCTGTGATCATCGCCGTTTTCTCCTCCTCGCACTTTATCGTCCACGTCTTCCACAGTCAGCTGCTGAGAAATTGGGCTACTTTTCAATGGTGCTGCAAGCACTGGGGGACCATAGGGGACGTTTTACAAACATCAACGTCGGGTGGCCGGGCAAGGTTCATGATGCGTGTGTTTTCAGGAACTGTGGGCTGCTCAGACGCCTGCAGGAAGGTAGTTTCTTCCCGGACCACGAAATAACTGTTGTGGATGTGCAGATGCCTATAGTCATCCTCGGGGACCCAGCCTGCCCGCTAATGCACTTGCTCATGAAGCCCTATACAGGCGCCTGGGACAGCGACAAGGAACTCTTCAAATACCAGCGAGCAGCGAGCAGCGTGACCTGTGACTGTTCAGTTTCTTTACAGAGAAGCTGAACCTGCCCCTGTTTCTTTACCCAGTTACTGTTGACTCTCCTCTTCGGTTACATACCCCGTTCACCCCGTTACCCCCACTTCCAGCACATGTGTAAAAATAAAATACATGTCCCATTATTACTTAACAAAGGTTTCTTTATTCATGACTTTTCGTGAAAGGGTTGAAACTGGGACGCAGGCTGTGCTGGCTAGGGTGTGCGGTGATGTAAAGACCGCCTCTAAACTCAAGGAATGACAGGCTCCTGCTCCTAGAGCGGTCCGCAGTGCCGGAAGGCTTCTTTCAACAGAGCCTGCCATCCCTCTTTATGGAATTCTGTGTGCGGGCGGATATGTGACCTTGTGGTGGAGGAGGACGGATACAGATTCCTTAGCTGCGTGACTCAGCGGTCCAGGACAAGGACCGCTGTATAAGATCTGTAACCGCCCTCCCCCGCTGCAATGTCACATCTCCCCCGCCCACACAGATCCTGGAAACCACCTCCAAAAACCGACCAGGTTGCCTACTGACTGCACCGTGTGTGTGACCCGCTGCTGATCCTGCCCCCGTGTCTGTACCCTGGGAAAGGTGACTGTCCTATGCAATTAACCACCCCCTTCCCCACGCCCCCCATTCGAACACAGTCTTCTTTGAAAAAACATAACGGAAACAGTAATTAACAGCAAATCATTTTTATTAATTAAGTAGACAGTTAGGGGATGGGACTGGGATTGGGACTACTGTGAGTCTGGAAGTGAAGGACTTCGGCAACTGTAGGGTATGAGAGCTTTTGGGTACTTGAGCACTGTGCTGTGGTGCAGTGACAGTATTCACGTCCCCGGCCGCCCCTCCTCCTGATTATTTTCGGTGAGGGGGGTATGGGACTTTGTGGCGGGGGAGGGTGGTTGCAGATACACTGCAGGGGGGCTCTGTCCTCCTGCGGTCCTGCAGAACATCCACAAAGCGCCTGAGCATGTCCGTTTGCTCCCTCACTAGTCCAAGCATTGTTTCAGTCGCCTGCTTGTCTTCCTCACGCCACCTCTCCTCCCGTTCGCTGTGTGAGCGCTGGCACAGAGAGACGGTCTCCCTCCACTGGCTCTGCTGGTCCGCCTCTGTTAGGTAGCAGCCCATACGTTCCTCGAACATCTTGTCCCTTGTCTTTTTCTTTCGCCGCCTAATCTTCGCCAGCCTCTGCGAGGGGGATGCTGTGGCAGGTCTGGAGACAGGGGAAGCTGTGAGATGGGAAACAGGGAGTGAATTCCTTGCAAAGATACATTTTTGCGAACAATTAACTGAGTCTAGGCTGTCTCTGTGAATTCTGGGTTGAGACCCCTGTGCCTGCTGGGGCAGAAATCATTTTCGCGGTGGATTCTGGGTAAATGTCGCCAGTCATTCCTTCCTCCGGGAAAGCAACGGCAGACAATCATTTCAAGCCCGTTTTCCCAGAATTGCCCTGGCATACGCCATAGCGTGGCAACCATGGACACTGTTTTGCCTTTTGTGTATGTCACCGTATGTGTACTAGATGCCGCTGACAGAGGCGGGCCAGCAGCGCTACACAGCAGCATGCTTTTGCTTTTGCATGACAGCAGAGATGGTTACCAGCCATATTGTACCATCTACCATACCATAAATTGGTAATAAGATGGTAATAAGATGGGCATGGTTACCTGTCCTTTTGCACTGCCCCATTTGGTGCTGTCATAAGTGCCCCTGGCCGAGCAGCCAGGGGCGCAAAAGCAAAAATTGGGAATGACTCCCTGAGTCAATCCCTCCTTTTTGGTATCTAAAAATAGAATCAGTCCTGCCTAGAATATAGGCAAGTGTACTAGATAACCACTGTATCATAGAACCAGAGAGCACAGCTGCTCTGTGTCAGATCCTGCAGAAATTATGATCTGTATGCTATTCACAGGGGGTGCTCCTGCAACAACACCACCTGTTCATTCCGTTCTTACCCCAGCCTTCCTGGGCTACCATACCATTGTCCCAACACTTGTGTGATGAAGTAATAAAGAATGCAGGAATAAGACACAGTGACTTGTTTGTGAGAAATGAGTGGAAGGAAGCCTCCAGCTGCAATGATAGTCCAGGCAGGACATTAAGGAGTGTGGATGAAGGAGCCCATCATCCCTCTGCTAGTCCAGGGGCAATTGAATCTTTTATTTACAGAGAAGGGTGGGGGCTGATGGAGCTCAGCCCCCTGTTGCAATGATGAGGACGGTTACCAGCCATATTGCACCATCTGCCATCAAAAATTAGGGACAGGCGCCCTTGATCGACCTCACAGATGCTAGTACGCATGGTTACCAGTCCTTTTGCACTGCCCCATGTGCCAATAGGCTGATGATGAGGACGGATACCAGTCGTTTTGTACCATCAGCCATCCATAGCGTGGGGGGAGCAAGGATGTTGGTGTTGAGTGCTGCACCATCGCGTCTATCTGCAGCATTCAGTAAAGATAGGGTGACATGTAAAAGAGTCAACAGAGGATTGTTTTCACTTCTGGTGGTGGGTGGGGTGTGTGCGCAAATTGCCGAACTATGCCCTGACCCACCGCAGACACTGTGTTTGACCCTAGAAGCATTTGGAGCTCATCCAAGAATGCAAATACTTTTCGGAGACAGCAGGAACTGTGGGATACCTTGCGTCCTCATTCCCCCCTCCCTCCATGAGCGTCCATTATATTCTTTGGCTTTCCGTTACGCTCGTCACGCAGCTGCGTGCTGAGTCTGTGCTATGCCGTCTGTCCGTAGATTTCTTAAAAATACTTTGGACCAGGCGTAAAATTACAGTAATTAACCTAATTAGATGCAGGATTCTCCGAGCGAAATCACCCTGAGGAGGGTCACTGAAGGAGATAGAGAGCGCATGCTGCGTGAAAGCTAGCACGAATCAGGGCCCGATGCAGCCGTGCTCGGGGAGGCAGTGCTCCCTGAGTACCTCATGAAAGCCTTGCGCGGAAAAATGTGCTACCACGGAGCACCCAATAAGGCAGCTCTCCTCAGGAACCTCCTGCTGATGCTTTTCGATTAACGCAAGGAGAGCTTCGTGGAGATCTCCAAGGATGATTTCTGTTCTATCCCCATATCTAGAGAGACCTCCTTTTCACACAGTTAAGATTCCTGTTATATTAAGAATAAAAGTTAACATGGTTAAAGCACTTACCGACTGCTCCTTCCCCTGATTCAGGGTCCGGGTTAATGGCCGGGGAGGGTTGTTGGGGGATCTCCGTGACGGTGATGAATAGATCCTGGCTGTCGGGGAAACCAGCGTTGTAAGCGCTCTTGCCTGCCTCGTCCTCCACAAACCCTTCCTCATCTTCCCCGTCCGCGAACATCACTGAGGAACTGGCCGTCGACACTGTCCCATCGTCAGAGTCCACGGTCACTGGTGGGGCAGTGGTGGCAGGCTCCGTAGCGTCCGTTTGCCGCTTTGATTTTTTGGTAGCCTTGTCTGGGGTCCTTGGTTTTCACGCGGCGATGCGTTGCATGACGGCTGTATCCTCTGTCTGGATCATGGCTTTGGAGACCTTCTCGTAGGTCTTTGCATTCCGTTTGTTGGAGCGCAGCTCCGAAAGCACAGACTCCTCGCCCCACACACCGATCAGATCCAAGAGTTCCCGGTCAGTCTATGCCGGGTCCCTCTTTCTATTCAGAGATTACATGAATTCCTCTGCTGGAGAGCTCTGCATTGCTGCTGGTGCTGCTGAGCTCGCCCCGATGTCCAACCACGAAATGAGATTCTAACTGTCCAGACAGGAAAAGGAATTCAAATTTTCCCGGGTCGTTTCCTGTGTGGCTGCTCAGAGCATCGAAGCTCGGACTGCTGTCCAGAGCGTCAACAGAGTGGTGCAGTGTGGGATAGCTCCCGGAGCTACTAAGTTCGATTTGCATCCACACCTAGCCTAATTCGAGCTAGCCATGTCGAATTTAGCGTTACTCCACCTGTCGGGGTGGAGTACCAAATTCGAACTAAAGAGCCCTCTAGTTCGAATTAAATGGCTTCCTAGTGTAGACGGTTGAGCGGTTAGTTCGAATTAACGCTGCTACATTCGAATTAAAGTCCTAGTGTAGACCAGGCCTAAGGAGCACATAAGGAGGTTCTGTATTTCAGAAAACTATGAAAAAAATTTATGATGAAATAAACTCAGAGGTGCTGATGCTCTTTTACTATATCTTATCCCTTACTATATAGACCAGGGGTAGGCAAAGGCGGCACGCGAGCTGATTTTCAGTGGCACTCACACTGCCCGAGTCCTGGCCACCGGTCCAGAGTGCTTTGCATTTTAATTTTAAATGAAGCTTCTTAAACATTTTAAAAACCTTATTTACTTTACATACAACAATAGTTTAGTTATATATTATAGATTTATAGAAAGAGGCCTTCTAAAAACGTTAAAATGTATTACTGGCACACGAAACCTTAAATTAGAGTGAATAAATGAAGACTTGGCACATCACTTCTCAAAGGTTGCCGACCCCTGGTATAGACTAAGAAAGTATGTGTTCTGCTGTGCTTTTTCTTAACTTGTTTAACTTGTTATAAACAAAATGACTTGCAAATAAAGGAGAATCAGCACGTCATCCCTCCCTCCCCCCCCCACATACACTCCCCTCCACTCTTAAAGAAAAATAATTTGGCTATTCCAAATTCTGTGTTCATTTAGTAATCCTGGACGCTGATTAAAATGAGGATAATTTTTTTTAGCATTGTGCCCAAAAACTGTGCATTACATGGTACTATGGGGAAGTAGGGAGGAGGAAAGTAATTTATTTCATAATTGCTTTTGGATTTTCAAAATTCACAGTTCAAATTTGGTGGGCACTACCTGTTAAATTCCTTAATACTAACTAGTTGTATTCAGACTGGGATAAAATCTGTCATTGCTTGGCCCCGAAATGCCTCTGAGTTCTTTCAAAAACCCTTGTTTTATAAATGAACTGAGAATTATTGGCCCAGATCTTCAAAAGCAGGTGCCTGAAGCTAGGCACCTAAATCCATATTTAGGCAGCTAAATAAATGTCCTGACTTTCAGAGGCACTGAGTTTCACAGTTACAGGGCTGGCTGCACCTCAGATCCCTTCTCTGGTCTCTGAGTGCACCTCCACAGGTAATAGCCCTCATGTTCTTACCTTTTTCCAGAGTGAAATCCTGCAATGCTCACTTAGACAGGGTCCTGGGTTACAGTATCTGTGGATCAGCTGCACTTACCCCTGCAGACCTGACTGGGTTTGGGTCTCCCCATACTTCCTTTCAGTGGCAGACAGAGAAATAAAATTGAGAGGAGTGCTAGGCCTCACTTTGCTAAGCCAATTACAGAGCAGCTCCAAATCCATCACACTGAGCACCTACATTTCTCATCCGAAGACTTGCATCCGAAGAAGTGGGTATTCACCCACGAAAGCTCATGCTGCAAAACGTCTGTTAGTCTATAAGGTGCCACAGGATTCTTTGCTGCTTTTACAGATCCAGACTAACACGGCTATCCCTCTGATACATTTCTCATTTATTTCAATGGAACATGATAGGCCCCAGAGAGCAAACTTTAAACCTGGAATATCATTGGTCAAACGTCTCTCTGGTATGTTCTCACCAAGCCGGCATCCTGTCAGTGATGCTCCTTTTCATTTAAAGAGGTAAATTGAAATTCTCCTTTGGAATGTACCTTGAAATTCTCAGTGCGGTTTCATGATTGCCTTACATTTTGTCCTAGGTAGAATAGAAAAGCTTTAACTTAATCTAATGAGCTGATTACTGCTTCAGTATGACTCCATTATAAAGCATGAAGGACTTAGACGTTTCATTAAATATCACAAGGCAGTTAAAAAAAAAATCACTTGAATCCCTGAACTCCTTCCTCCCTTGTATGTCTCTGATTTGTGCAAGGAGGCAGGACCTCTCAAGAAGCTGCAGCGAAAAACCATGATTTGAGGTCCTCAAATCATGTTTTTTCACCTTCCTCTGCAGCCTTGGACACGGGTCACTTGCTGGAAGGTTCTCTGCACCTTGAAATCTTTAAACCACAATTTGAGGACTTCAGTGGATCAGACACAGGTTTGATACAGGAGTGGGTGGGTGAGATTCTGTGGCCTGCACTGGGCAGGAGGTCAGACTAGATGATCACAATGGTCCCTTCTGACCTTAAAGTCTGATTCTATGATTCTGCACTGGCTTGGTCAGTGAGCAGCCTAGAGATGCCACTGGTGTAAAGTTTGCCCTATGTTGCTGGACATTCACTGGGTGTGGCAGATAGAGGGGTCTGGTTACAACTCCTTGATTACCTGCCCTGGCCCAAGCACTTATTAGAGCAACCTGGGAGCTTCTCTAACTTGCTTATCTGGCTATCATCCCCAAGGGACCATCTGCCAGCTGGAGTGTATTCAGGGCTAGTGCAAACTTTCAAAAATGAATACTGCATAATATGGTGTTGTTCATTAGAATTAATACACGTTATTGGACCCCATATCTACTCTGGCAACACCATCAGAGGACCCAACCACATCAGCCACACCATCAAGGGCTCATTCACCTGCACATCTACTAATGTTATATGTGCCATCATGTGCCAGCAATGCCCCTCTGCCATGTACATTGGCCAAACCGGACAGTCCCTACGTAAAAGAATAAATGGACACAAATCAGACATCAGGAATGGTATAATACAAAAGCCAGTAGGTGAACACTTCAATCTCCCTGGACATTCTATAACAGATTTAAAAGTCAAACTTCAGAAACAGACATCAAAGAGAAACAGGAGAACTAAAATTCATTTGCAAATTTAACACCATTAATTTGAGCTTGAAGAGAAACTAGGAGTGGCTGGCTCATTACAGAAGCAGCTTTGACTCTCCTGGAATTGACAACTCCTCATCTATTATTGGGAGTGGCCCACATCCACCCTGATTGAATTGGCCTGTCAACACTTGGTCTCCACTTGTGAGGTACTCCCTTCTCTTCATGTGTCATTATATAATGCCTGCATCTGTAACTTTCACTCCATGCATCTGAAGAAGTGAGGTTTTTTACCTACGAAAGCTTATGCCTAAATAAAGCCTTGGCTACACCTGAGAGTTACAGCGCAATAAAGCCGCCGACAGTGCTGTAACTCACTCCCCGTCCACACTGGCAAGGCACATACAGCACTGTATCTCCGTGGCTACAGCTCTGCAGGTACTCCACCTCCCCGAAGGGAATAACAGCTGCTGCGGAGTGGCTGAGACCAGGGGCGGCTCTAGACACCAGCAAAACAAGCTGGTGCCTAGGGCGGCAAAATCTAGGGGGCGTCCCCTGCTGCCGGGGGGGGGGCGGCAGGCTGGGCCGGCGGACCTGCCGCAGTCATGCCTGCGGGAGGTCCACCGGAGCCCCGGGACGAGCGGACCTGCCGCAGGCATGACTGCGGAGGGGGCGCTCGTCCCGCGGCTCGGCTGGACCTCCCGCAGGCATGACTGCGGCAGCTCAAGCGGAGCCGCCGGACCCGCGAGACGTCCGCAGCCGCGGGAAGTCCAGCCGAGCCACGCGGGACCAGCGGTCCCTCTGCAGTCATGCCCGCGGGAGGTCCGCTGCTCCCGCGGCTCCGGGGCGCCTCCCGCGCATGACTGCTTGGGGCGGCCAAAAAGCTAGAGCCGCCCCTGGCTGAGACGCTGGTGCTCTAGTGTAAACGGGGAGTAAACTTATTACAGTGATTGACCTCCAGAAACTCCCCATAATCCTTTTTAAGTGAAGGTTCCTCTCCTTGTTTGTTGTGATGCCTTTGTTTTGTTGTGAACTCCAGGTTCCGGGAGCTGCTTATCAAAACACCAAACACAGCTACTGTTTGCTGTGAATGAGCAGAGGCAGGCAGGGGGGCTCCCTTTGGAATGCCCACAGCTAATGTTTGCTTGAAGAGAGAGGCGGCGCGGGCGCGGGGCGGGGAGGGGAAGGGTCCCTTTCGGGGAGTGGCTGCTTATCTGGTCTGTGAGAAAAAAAACAAATAGCTGCTGTTTGCTTTCAGTGAGTGAGAGAGGGGTGGAGGAGGGAGGGGGGTCGGAACTTGCAAGGCAGAGTGCTGACACAGTGTCGGCTCCAAAAATCCACTCTCTCTCCCCCACACTCTCTGTCACACTACACCCCACCCCTTTTGAAAAGCATGTTGCAGCCACTTGAACGCTGGGATAGCTGCTCATAATGCACCGCTCCCAATACCGCTGCAAATGTGGCCACAACAATGCGCTGGTAGCTGTCAGTGTGGACAGATTGCAGCGCTTTCCCAACTCAGCTGTATGAAGACAGGTTTAACTCCCAGCGCTGTACAGCGGCAAGTGTAGCCATACCCTAAATCTGTTAGTCTTTAAGGTGCCACCAGACTCCTTGTTATTTTTATAAAATTAGTATGGCGGACACTCCATCATACTGGGGGATCGGGTTTGGTGGGGAAGGGAAGCAGACAGGATTTGGTAAGTGGGGGTTCGGGTTTGGCTGGAGAGTGCAAGGGGAGCAGACCGGGTTTGGTCACTGGGAGGATTGGGTTTGGCTGGGGAGGGGAAGGGAAGCAGACCGGGTTTGGGTGTAGAGGGGGGAGCAGGCGCAATCTGGGTTTAGCTGGGGGGCAGTGGGCAAGGTAGGATTCAAAGAGCCGCAAGGTGAAATGGGCGCTCTCCTCTCCAGTCCCTGGCATGCAGCAGGCTCCACTCTCCTTCTGGCTGCTGTGAAATCTATAAGACAGAGGAGCTATTACTGTAATGTACCTACCAACACAGCAATATCTGTACAATTATCGATCCACAATCAAAGGACTTCGCTGGCTTTCTAAATGGCAGAAGAGCAATTCATTGGGAGCGTGGTTCGTATCATATATGTCCTCCTTACAGTCTGCAATCTACAGCCAGCATCTTGATTGGCAGCGGCACCCCCAAATCTTGGCGCCCTAGGTTGTGCCGGCCCTGAGAGTATTGCATTCTGGCCAGTCCCATTCCCTGTCCCCAGCATGCCCCCCTCCACTGGGGACTGAGGGGGAGGACTATGTAGGGGCCCACTCTGCTAGTTCTCTGCCTACTGGGGGAATCCCCAGAAGGGGAGTCATGGTGAGTCTGTTTCCTTTGTGCTGCCTGAGTGGTACAATGGGAGCAGAGCAGAGAGGAGAGTTTTCTGCTTACAAGGGACGTAAGTGGTGCATAGGCCCTCTGCACAGGAATGCATTTCACCCTCAGAGAGGAACTGGGAATAAGGCCTGCAGATCTTGCAAACCTGTTCCTCCCAGTGAGGGTTGCCCTCTTGGTGAAATGACCTAGGATTGTCGCAGGCTTTAACAGAAAGAAGTCTGGCCTTGTGACAAGTGCTCAGCATGATCATATGCAACCCAGATTACCTACTTGGCTCTGATGTATTGCTCTCAATGCTAGGCGGGAGCTCCCTACACAGATGAGTGGCTTAGTTCTGCTCACTCTGGATCCCAGCAAAGCTCTTGGCAATTCCCATCCATTCCTCTTCCTCAAAACAGTACAGCCAGAGAGTGTCTTTGGTGCTCTGGAAGTGTGCAGGACCCTTTCTTCCCTCTCTAAATATACATTTTTTGCAGAGCTATTAGCTAATCCATTGAGGAAGAAACACTTGGTTAACTGGTAAGTAAAACACTGTTAGATGTCAGTTGAGTTTTTCACAAGCTATCAAATCAGCATCCACCTGATCGCTTTCTTGATCCCAAATGGGATCATCTTCCAGTAACCCTTTTGTGTCATACTTTCAATTAATGTGCTAGGACATCCAAGATGCTACTGACCTAAAGCATGCTTGAAAACAGAAGTTTCATTATAGGGATACTTTAATCTCACTCTTTCATCTTTTTCCATTGTAAGACAGTTTGAGTGGGTGGTGAGTTATGCCATTTATACTCTGAAAAGTCTCTTATTACATGCCTCATGGTTTGTCTTGCACCAGAGATGCAAAGGTAATAGAGTGATAAAGAAACAGTTGACTTGCAAACTGTGCTGCTTATCTGTTACTATTCATGAAGCCAGAATTGAAAGAAATGAAGGGAAAATGGCAGAAAATAACTTTTGACACTTATTCTTTCAGGTGTATGTATGACCATACTTCAAACCTGTATCCGCAACTAATTAAGAACCCCACCGTTCTAAGCAGAATTCAGGAGTTTATGGGGTATGTACTGAGTTACTTGAAATGTGATTCTTGAGTTCATGGCTTAGAAATAAAAGAATGATGGAATCCTCAGGTCTTTCAGCAATAAAAAGAATAGCAGGCAATCTATTGACCAAAATGGACCTTGAACTACATAGGCACCGACTCCGTGGGTGCTGAGTGGTTAGCACCCATCAGCAGCCACGCTTCCCCCCTCACCTCCCTGCTTCCCAGCGCCTCTCCCCTGTTGGCAGCCCCACTGGTCACTCCTCCCCCTCCCTCCCAGTGCCTCCTACCTGCCGCGTTGCAGGTCAGCTCTGGGAGGGAGGGGGAGGAGTGGGGACAGGGCACTCAGGGGAGGAGGTGGGATGGGGCAGAACAGGGGTGGGAAGAGGCAGGGTGGGGACTTGGGGGAAGGGGTAGAGTGGGGGCGGTCCTGGGGCTGAGTGAGGGTGAAGCACCCCTTGGGTAGAGGGGAAGTTGGCGTCTATGGTGAATTTGGTAGGGCCCTAACTATACAGAATCCTTTGGATTTCAAAGGATTTGCTGCAGAAATTCGATCAGTGTCTTGAGGCTCTCCCAGAATCCTGAAGATGAGATGCTAATTCCTAAGCAAACTGATTCATCAGAAGACTTTAGACATGTAGGAGTATGCTTGTGATGTCCCCTTTTCTCCATCTCCCCTCTCCCACTTCTCCCTAGGGGGATGCTTGTTCCAGGTTCTGGGTGGTCATGACTTAAAGCCAGATGGGGGATGTTCTAAAGCACTCAGCGTTGGCCTAGTCCTGCTCCCATTGTAGTAATTTGGAATTTTACCATTGATATCAATGGGGGAAAGAGTTAACCAGCACTGAGCACTTTTGAAAATCCCATGTAGACAATATATAAGTATTGTGCTGATCCAGTCAGCAATGGTGTATGCATCATCACAATCACTTACCTTGTACACAGTGCCAAAGAACATGGCCCTTTTAAGTAGATCACTGTGAAGGGGTCAACTCACTGCTGGAGTTGCTCCTTGTGGTCAGGCGTGGCAGCTCTCACCCTGTCTGGCACCCCCTGCCGACAGATGCTCTGGTCCTCTGGAGATCAGCCTCCTCCTGTGATGATCCTACAGCCAGGTCATGATTTAAGTCCACCCATTCCAAGGTGACATACAGTTCATTAAAATAAAAGTCCAGTCCTTATATCTGGTGTCCAGCGCCAGTGCTGGGCTCTGTGGTCCTTTCCCCTTCTCTGGCCTCGTGCCACCATATGAGTGGCTTGTATGGGAACCCAGGCACACACACTACACTGCTTCCCAGCCCAGGGAACCTATAACCAGCAGCCAAAGAAAGCTCCATCTCACTTCTTGCTGCTACCTCCATGGGCTTCTTCCTACTCAGCCTCTCAGGCCTTCTCCCCTGCAATCTCTCAGTCCAACTCTTGATTATTTTTGAAAGTGGTTTCTTGTGTAATTTAATATAGAAACTAAAGTTATCATATATACAGACTCCCAGGACCCTCTTCTGGGTACATCACACTGTTGAGGTTTTTTTAAAAAAACAACAACAATGTTTATAAACCTGAGGTACCTTGCCTGCCCCTCCCCTGCCATATGTGAGAGGATAAAGCAATATAATAAAAGCTAAATGTATGTCTCAGCCTTCCTCCTCTAAGGCCTGGTCTACACTAGGACTTTAATTCGAATTTAGCAGCGTTAATTCGAACTAGCCGCTCAACCGTCTACACTAGGAAGCCATTTAATTCGAACTAGAGGGCTCTTTAGTTCGAATTTGGTACTCCACCCCGACAGGTGGAGTAACGCTAAATTCGACATGGCTAGCTCAAATTAGGCTAGGTGTGGATGCAAATCGAACTTAGTAGCTCCGGGAGCTATCCCACACTGCACCACTCTGTTGACGCTCTGGACAGCAGTCCGAGCTTCGATGCTCTGAGCAGCCACACAGGAAACGACCCGGGAAAATTTGAATTCCTTTTCCTGTCTGGACAGTTAGAATCTCATTTCGTGGTTGGACATCGGGGCGAGCTCAGCAGCACCGGCAGCAATGCAGAGCTCTCCAGCAGAGGAGTTCATGTAATCTCTGAATAGAAAGAGGGACCCGGCATAGACTGACCGGGAACTCTTGGATCTGATCGGTGTGTGGGGCGAGGAGTCTGTGCTTTCGGAGCTGCGCTCCAACAAACGGAATGCAAAGACCTACGAGAAGGTCTCCAAAGCCATGATCCAGACAGAGGATACAGCCGTCATGCAACGCATCGCCGCGTGAAAACCAAGGACCCCAGACAAGGCTACCAAAAAATCAAAGCGGCAAACGGATGCTACGGAGCCTGCCACCACTGCCCCACCAGTGACCGTGGACTCTGACGATGGGACAGTGTCGACGGCCAGTTCCTCGGTGATGTTCGCGGACGGGGAAGATGAGGAAGGGTTTGTGGAGGACGAGGCAGGCGAGAGCGCTTACAACGCTGGTTTCCCCGACAGCCAGGATCTATTCATCACCGTCACGGAGATCCCCCAACAACCCTCCCTGGCCATTAACCCGGACCCTGAATCAGGGGAAGGAGCAGTCGGTAAGTGCTTTAACCATGTTAACTTTTATTCTTAATATAACAGGAATCTTAACTGTGTGAAAAGGAGGGCTCTCTAGATATGGGGATAGAACAGAAATCATCCTTGGAGATCTCCACGAAGCTCTCCTTGCGTTAATCGAAAAGCATCAGCAGGAGGTTCCTGAGGAGAGCTGCCTTATTGGGTGCTCCGTGGTAGCACATTTTCCGCGCGAGGCTTTCATGAGGTACTCAGGGAGCACTGCCTCCCCGAGCACGGCTGCATCGGGCCCTGGTTCGTGCTAGCTTTCACGCAGCATGCGCTCTCTATCTCCTTCAGTGACCCTCCTCAGGGTGATTTCGCTCGGAGAATCCTGCATCTAATTAGGTTAATTACTGTAATTTTACGCCTGGACCAAAGTATTTTTAAGAAATCTACGGACAGACGGCATAGCACAGACTCAGCACGCAGCTGCGTGACGAGCGTAACGGAAAGCCAAAGAATATAATGGACGCTCATGGAGGGAGGGGGGAATGAGGACGCAAGGTATCCCACAGTTCCTGCTGTCTCCGAAAAGTATTTGCATTCTTGGATGAGCTCCAAATGCTTCTAGGGTCAAACACAGTGTCTGCGGTGGGTCAGGGCATAGTTCGGCAATTTGCGCACACACCCCACCCACCACCAGAAGTGAAAACAATCCTCTGTTGACTCTTTTACATGTCACCCTATCTTTACTGAATGCTGCAGATAGACGCGATGGTGCAGCACTCAACACCAACATCCTTGCTCCCCCCACGCTATGGATGGCTGATGGTACAAAACGACTGGTATCCGTCCTCATCATCAGCCTATTGGCACATGGGGCAGTGCAAAAGGACTGGTAACCATGCGTACTAGCATCTGTGAGGTCGATCAAGGGCGCCTGTCCCTAATTTTTGATGGCAGATGGTGCAATATGGCTGGTAACCATCCTCATCATTGCAACAGGGGGCTGAGCTCCATCAGCCCCCACCCTTCATTGTAAATAAAAGATTCAATTGCCCCTGGACTAGCAGAGGGATGATGGGCTCCTTCATCCACACTCCTTAATGTCCTGCCTGGACTATCATTGCAGGTGGAGGCTTCCTTCCACTCATTTCTCACAAACAAGTCACTGTGTCTTATTCCTGCATTCTTTATTACTTCATCACACAAGTGTTGGGACAATGGTATGGTAGCCCAGGAAGGCTGGGGTAAGAACGGAATGAACAGGTGGTGTTGTTGCAGGAGCACCCCCTGTGAATAGCATACAGATCATAATTTCTGCAGGATCTGACACAGAGCAGCTGTGCTCTCTGGTTCTATGATACAGTGGTTATCTAGTACACTTGCCTATATTCTAGGCAGGACTGATTCTATTTTTAGATACCAAAAAGGAGGGATTGACTCAGGGAGTCATTCCCAATTTTTGCTTTTGCGCCCCTGGCTGCTTGGCCAGGGGCACTTATGACAGAACCAAATGGGGCAGTGCAAAAGGACAGGTAACCATGCCCATCTTATTACCATCTTATTACCAATTTATGGTATGGTAGATGGTACAATATGGCTGGTAACCATCTCTGCTGTCATGCAAAAGCAAAAGCATGCTGCTGTGTAGCGCTGCTGGCCCGCCTCTGTCAGCGGCATCTAGTACACATACGGTGACATACACAAAAGGCAAAACAGTGTCCATGGTTGCCACGCTATGGCGTATGCCAGGGCAATTCTGGGAAAACGGGCTTGAAATGATTGTCTGCCGTTGCTTTCCCGGAGGAAGGAATGACTGGCGACATTTACCCAGAATCCACCGCGAAAATGATTTCTGCCCCAGCAGGCACAGGGGTCTCAACCCAGAATTCACAGAGACAGCCTAGACTCAGTTAATTGTTCGCAAAAATGTATCTTTGCAAGGAATTCACTCCCTGTTTCCCATCTCACAGCTTCCCCTGTCTCCAGACCTGCCACAGCATCCCCCTCGCAGAGGCTGGCGAAGATTAGGCGGCGAAAGAAAAAGACAAGGGACAAGATGTTCGAGGAACGTATGGGCTGCTACCTAGCAGAGGCGGACCAGCAGAGCCAGTGGAGGGAGACCGTCTCTCTGTGCCAGCGCTCACACAGCGAACGGGAGGAGAGGTGGCGTGAGGAAGACAAGCAGGCGACTGAAACAATGCTTGGACTAGTGAGGGAGCAAACGGACATGCTCAGGCGCCTTGTGGATGTTCTGCAGGACCGCAGGAGGACAGAGCCCCCCTGCAGTGTATCTGCAACCGCCCACCCCTGCCACAAAGTCCCATACCCCCCTCACCGAAAATAATTAGGAGGAGGGGCGGCCGGGGACGTGAATACTGTCACTGCACCACAGCACAGTGCTCAAGTACCCAAAAGCTCTCATACCCTACAGTTGCCGAAGTCCTTCACTTCCAGACTCACAGTAGTCCCAATCCCAGTCCCATCCCCTAACTGTCTACTTAATTAATAAAAATGATTTGCTGTTAATTACTGTTTCAATTATGTTTTTTCAAAGAAGACTGTGTTCAAATGGGGGGCGTGGGGAAGGGGGTGGTTAATTGCATAGGACAGTCACCTTTCCCAGGGTACAGACACGGGGGCAGGATCAGCAGCGGGTCACACACACGGTGCAGTCAGTAGGCAACCTGGTCGGTTTTTGGAGGTGGTTTCCAGGATCTGTGTGGGCGGGGGAGATGTGACTTTGCAGCGGGGGAGGGCGGTTACAGATCTTATACAGCGGTCCTTGTCCTGGACCGCTGAGTCACGCAGCTGAGGAATCTGTATCCGTCCTCCTCCACCACAAGGTCACATATCCGCCCGCACACAGAATTCCATAAAGAGGGATGGCAGGCTCCGTTGAAAGAAGCCTTCCGGCACTGCGGACCGCTCTAGGAGCAGGAGCCTGTCATTCCTTGAGTTTAGAGGCGGTCTTTACATCACCGCACACCCTAGCCAGCACAGCCTGCGTCCCAGTTTCAACCCTTTCACGAAAAGTCATGAATAAAGAAACCTTTGTTAAGTAATAATGGGACATGTATTTTATTTTTACACGTGTGCTGGAAGTGGGGGTAACGGGGTGAACGGGGTATGTAACCGAAGAGGAGAGTCAACAGTAACTGGGTAAAGAAACAGGGGCAGGTTCAGCTTCTCTGTAAAGAAACTGAACAGTCACAGGTCACGCTGCTCGCTGGTATTTGAAGAGTTCCTTGTCGCTGTCCCAGGCGCCTGTATAGGGCTTCATGAGCAAGTGCATTAGCGGGCAGGCTGGGTCCCCGAGGATGACTATAGGCATCTGCACATCCACAACAGTTATTTCGTGGTCCGGGAAGAAACTACCTTCCTGCAGGCGTCTGAGCAGCCCACAGTTCCTGAAAACACACGCATCATGAACCTTGCCCGGCCACCCGACGTTGATGTTTGTAAAACGTCCCCTATGGTCCCCCAGTGCTTGCAGCACCATTGAAAAGTAGCCCAATTTCTCAGCAGCTGACTGTGGAAGACGTGGACGATAAAGTGCTAGGAGGAGAAAACGGCGATGATCGCAGCGGGCTCCATGCTTGCAGTGCTGTGGCGTCCGCGCTGTCACTGACCAGAAAAGTGCACGAACAGATTGCCCGCAGGCGCTTTCACGGAGGGAGGGAGGGAGGTTGTGATTGACGGTTCAATGACGACACTTACCCAAAACCACCCTCGACACATTTCTCCCCCCAGCAGGCATTGGGGGCTCTACCCAGCATTCCAATGGGCAGCGGGGACTGCGGGAACTGTGGGATAGCTTCCCACAGTGCACCGCTTCCAAAGTCGACGCTGGCCCCATGAATGTGGACTCAGAAATTCGAATTAGTGTATTTAGTATGGATACACAAATTCGACTTCATAAGGTCGAATCCACAAATTCGAACTAAGTTGATTCGAAATAGTCTTGTAGTGTAGACAAGGCCTAAATCACAGCCAAAATTAGGTTCACCTGCGATACAAGATCTTAGCTATGTGGGGAAATTTTGTTTATTATTGGAACTTTTGGCAGAGGTTTTCATTTTGGAAGTTTTTTCCCTTCCCTTTTGTGCACAAAGAAGTGTATTACATTCTTTCTGCTGATTACTTCCACTGCAAAAGCAGAATGGTCCAAATAGCTCGTGGGCAATACAGTTCTCCATTTGACTTCCTTGTGAAAATAGGTAGCAATTGAGAGAATACTGTTCTCTTCTCTTCCATCTCTCCCCAGCAGTCTCTCTTCAGAGAGGCCAGCTTCATGGTTAGGAACAAGGCTTCATGGAAGCACTGTACTTCTTTCCTACATGGATGCTTCCCGTTGCAAATCTCCCAGTCTTATTCCTCCAGCCACAAGCACTCTGTGACCCTATTGAGCCTTGTCTACACTAAGGGTATGATAACAACCATGGAGGATTTTCTAAAAATTACCCTGGAGTCAAGAAGGCTTAAGATTAGACTTCTGTTTAAATGTTTATCTGGAAGAGGCCAGGGGAGAGACTAGCAAATGATAGGTTACAAATGAACTGTGAATTAGATCACTCTGGTCTCCTAAAACCAGGATGGGATTTTTGAAAGTCCTTAGTCTAGTTTCTGGTGACTGGCTTTCTCTATTAACCAGTCTGAGCAAGTAGTTTCACATTTGGCTAGTATCACTAAGCTTACCTATCTCCATCCTCAGGATGTGTCTTATCAAAGGGTTTGCATGCACAGGGAAGTCAGTATGGAATAGCTAAACACATTAGTTATTGTAAGCTTTTTTTCTCATGTAGACAAGCCCAAAGTTTTTGTGAGACCTCAGTGCTCATCTGGGTCATTAATAAAGGCATTTAGATAAATGTACAACTGACTAAAGTTTTCAAACCTAACAGTACAGTATCGGCTGACTCTGGGCTTTCTGTACAGATACAACAGGTTTTAATAATTCTTGTTAACCTCTCCTTTGGGGGTGAAAGAAAAACAAACTTGTATTAACAGCTGAAGTTGCTCACACAGTCACTTTTCCGTCTGAAAATATTTTTTTTATTTTGGTCTCTTTGCCTCCCAGCCCGAGTGTCTTTGATGTCCGCTTTCTGAATGCAGTTGGAGATCTACTGGACCCTATTCCTGCATTATTCACGTATTCAGCAGTGGGTTGGTATAAGGGTGACCCAGCAGGCTTTGGGAGATATCAATGGGTCATGGGTCACTGCTCTGCTCTTATCAAGGTGAGGGCAACAAAACTTCTCATAACTTCTAGCCCCTGAGTAGACTTGTATCATGATCATGTTGATGTAACCCTCATTATTATTTATATTTTGGGAGCATATAGGGGCCTTAATCAGGCATCGGGGCCCCATCATGCTGGGCACTACAGACACATCAATCTAGATTTCATTTTGTTTTAGCTGATACTGTTCATAGATAAGTTTTCTAACAAATCATTCTAGCTCTTGATTTTGTATCATGTTACTCTTGTATTTGGGCTTTCTTTTGTCTCTAAATTGAAGTTGTTAAATATCCAAAGATGGCCAAAAGCCATGTTGGAGAGACAGATAAGAAGTTCCCATGCATTTTTAAGGGGTACAAAACATCTCAGAATGGCAGATCAGGTGACTCTGCAGTGTGCTACCTTTGAAAAGGGCAGTATCTGATTTTCTAGAGCCAGTCTCTTGTCCCTTGGTCTGGTAGTGATCAGGAAGACTGTCGAGGCAGCGTTTTAACCTTCTGGGGGGAGGAACGGGAGATACCTGCATCTGATTTAGAGGTAGCCTCTTTGTGCAAATTTGGGGAGTTAAAGATGCTATAGCAGGCCATGCAACTGGTGATTTTTCACTATCATCCAGGAGAAGAACTATGGTATTATGGCAATGGGTGTGATATAAAAATGGTTAGAAATTGGTTTTTCATTTCTAGTGGTGTTCTCCTTCCGTGCTGGTAGGGGGATGGAACACTGCAGGTGTGGGCATGGTGCTCTGAGGAGGAGGAGGCAGTGCCATCTAGATCAACAGGCACTCTTGGTTTGACTTTCTTTTTTAAAGAGAGGTTTTGTTATTGGGCTTCAGAAGGAATCTCAATAGCTGGTGTAGATGGTGGCCACAACATGGTGCTTCAAAGATGAAGGTGACAAAATGGGGAATTCTCAGGGTTCCAGTTGGGATCTGAAGACTTCTGGGACACTCCCTTTTGGTGTGGGGAATGTCGCAACTCAGGAACCTTAGCTTAACCTGGAGAAGAGTCAGATATTTACTTATTGTAACTGGCTTCTGTGAACAATGGATATTAGAGCTGAGTGAATACTTAAAAGTACGAAGGTAAAGACAAGGGAACCTTGTCAGTAAAAGCAAATTTGTTTAAAAATGTAAATGTATATTGACAGAATATTCTTTTTTATTTAAGCAGGTCACCAAGAGGAACATAAACAAAACCAGCATATTTTCAGCTAATATTGAAGAATATTTGTAGAAAGCAAATTTTGCATAATACATGTGTCCAATAAAAACTAAACTAATTTCAAATAATTACTACTAATTGCTTGTAAACAGCCAACTGACCAAGGATTATTCCCAGAAATGTCAGTGACTAAATTTTAACAGCTGTAGCTGGCTGCCACCATAGGGCAGCTTCTCCCAGCCGACCTCTGTAAATTTCCCTTAGCTGGTTCCACCCAAGTTGGCAACAAATTCTTTTTTTAAAAAAAAAAAGGCAAACAGAACACAAAACAAAACCTTCGTAACAAAAATCCTCTCCTCCCAGGTGCCTTGTCTGGGGTGAAGGCTTCAGCCTTCCTGCCCAACTTGGAAGCCAGGTCACACCACCTCAATCTTTTCTCCTGTAGGCTGGGAAAGGTCAGCAGGCAACCAGTGCTTCCCCTGCTCATGTCTCTCTCAGAGTGAGGCAAGAGTCAGGTTGTATGACATGCTTTTCCCCAGAACTTATTCTGGAGGGCTGACAGAGAGGGAAGCCTTGTCCCACCCTACCCTGCAAAGCTCCTGATCCCAGGCCCTTAAAGAAACAGTAGCCTGGGTTTCCCCAGACTCTATCACCTTCGGACCATTTCTTCTCTCCTAGCACCTACATCCGTCATTTCCTAGGCCATTATCTGCTCCAGAATTCCTGGTCTCCCAGGCATCCCCTCTCTGGCTTTAAAGGGCCAGTATGTCCCATTATAACAAGAGATTCAAACTTGATAGTCTGATAATTCTTGAACAAAGGCAAAATCCATCAGATCGGTTATTTGCAACAAATTGTTGTTCCAACTCTACTGGTGTAGAATAGAGAGTGTTAGAATGATCAGGATTACTCACTGTTCTCCTTTTGTTTTCTAGGTTCTCCCTGGATATGAGAACATCTATTTTGCTCATTCCAGCTGGTTTACATATGCACCCACGTTGAGAATATATAAACACTGGGACTTCAACATCAGATTCCAGTATATACCTTTTTAAATAAAGGTAAGTCATGGTTTAGCACAGACTAAAATATGGACATAACAAGACAGTATCACCATAATAGCAAAAATAAATAAAATAAAATCCACATAAAATCCAAGTATTATAACACCATTGTTGGACACAGGGTCCCAATTTAAGATCTCAAAGTAATCAGCCACAGTTATGCAAAAGGTACTGGATATGTAATACCTCACCTCTAACTTCCTTCTACATTTATGTTCATCCATTTAATTTCATCAGTCATTCGTGTAGAACAAAACACATTATGCTCAGCGTCTTTGACAGATTTTTTTTTCTATTTTTTTTTAAATATCAAGCAACTTTGTGCCTTGTGAAAGACAGCTGTGAGAATAAAAATCACTGAAATCTTCTTTAGTTACATCTGGTAACTATCTGCTTGTGGGGATGGAGAGATACCCAGTTTAAAAAACTGAGACTTCTCTACATGTGCATAAAAAAAATTCCAAGACACTTTCCATTTTAAGTTAAAAGCTGGTCTGTGTGTATATGTATGTGTATATGTATAATGCCTTTATTACAAACAGCCAAAGAGATTAATACAAATACTGGCATTTTTTAAAGGCCTGGATCAATATCACCACTTGGTGGTGAAATAGATTTAGACAGACTGGATTATTTTATTTACTGATGTGTCTGGTCCTCTTTTACTTTTGCCTCCAAGAGAGTGTTCGAAATTTAAAATCCATCCTGGATTTCCTTCTACTAATGTAAATCCTTACAAAGTATTCAATGCAACAGGATAAACTTAATTTTTTTTTAATGGAATGTCTATCCGTCTCCACAAGCAGATATTACCAGATGCAACTAAAGAACGTTTCAGTACTGCCAACTCATGCCCTTTAGCCTACCCAATTCTAACATTTAAGGTGCTGGAAAAGGTTGAGGTCTACCAATTCCAAGCATCCCTGGCAATTACAGAGAAGAGAATTAACCAAGTGAGATATTTCCATCTCCTCCTAACTTCTGTCCCCTGCTCATTGTTCCAGAATAAGGGTAAAATGAAATATCCTCAAAAATCTTGCAGACATATTCAGGGCTGGCTGGGAAGGGATATTCCATCTCCAGCCCAAGTCTGGAAACCCATTTAACCCTGTATGTGTGAGCAAAAATCTCCACCTAATTCTATAAGGGAAAAAGTCATTATAGTTCCACAGCATAATTCTCTAAAACTATGGAGGAATGTCTTTTCTCCTGTGATCTCTAGTTCTATGAATTCACTTTAGTATTTTCCCCTGGGCTAAAGGGAGGTGTGAAAATGGGAGGGTATAGAAACAAATTAATAGGCTGTGAAGGCTCATTTCAGAATGGCACAAGACAAGATAGTCAATAGAAGCAGACTTTGCTAGATGTCAAGAGAGAGTGATGTGTGGGCACACCTGAGAACAGAGTATGGGCTCATTGACCCAGGACTGGCAGCAAATTCTATTTCACAGCAGGAGAGGCAGAAGGGTTGTGGGGAGAAGGCGGCAGAATCCCACAGGGGCACCTTCTTACCCAAAAGGAGTACAACAGGCACTATATGATGCAAGCAACTTGATAATCTATAGATTACTTGAATAAACATATTTTCTAATAACCTTGAAAACTCTTTGGGGGTAAAAGGGAGGTTTTATGCAGACATCAGAAAATTCATAGAAGAGCAACAAAATAATTAAGGGGCTAGAGGGATTGAGGAAAAAAAGATTAAAAAGAATTGAATATGTAATACTACTGCTTGGCTAAATAATGAAGGTGGGGATATGATTATGTTGCCCCTTTTTGACCAGAATGGTTATTCAAAGTTCAGGGCCCTGGGGATGTTCCTGCTAGAAGTACTGAAAATGGAATCTCATATTTCCTGTGTACATTCCTTGTAAATAAACAAAATTGCATCAAAGTCCTGCTTTTCTGAATACAGGATTAACTAAAGGCAAAAAGAGGAATTTCTTAGCTTACAGGTCCAAGCTTCTTTTTAGCCAGCATCCCAGAATCAGAACCTCTCTCTAAGTTTCTCTCGGGGGTCTCACTTTGGTTGTAAACTTCTGCTTGGATTTTTCCAGGTAGTCTCTGTCTCTCTCTGGACCTGTGCATGTGTGCACAAACACACATGTTCTGCCCTCGACCCCACCAAAAACAATATTTAGCACACACACACCATGCCCATACAGTCCAAACCTGTTCAGTGGGTTCACATAACCCTTTAGTTTTAGATGGGGGGCTGTGGTTAATTTATCCTTACAGTTATGTTAACTGAAGAGTGTATTCACACCCATCAATCACAACAAGGTTTTAACTCAACCCATAACAAGGTTCCACCCAGCTCAAACAATTACTTTCCACATATTATTTTCTGAAGGTGTACACACCAAATAGGGAAAAGAATGTTAGAACAACTGTCATGAAATTAAGAAAAGGACAATTTAGGCTTTGGGGCAAAGTTTAACTAGGATGCTGGACCAATAGACTGTTTCGGTGTAGGAACTCCTATTTCCCTACTATACAGAAACTACTATTTCTGTATACTTTGCTCTATTGCTGCTAGATTTATACACAAATGGTCTGGCCCATTTCTTCTGCACCACCAAAAAACATCTCTCCTGCCTGCTGCCACCACTTTAGGACAACATCCTGATTCTCTCCAGCAGGGAGCAGGATTTTTTTTCATCTCACCTCCAATGCTCTCTTGTAGTCCCCCAGGTGAAAGGCGCAGTATCCAATCCAGAGGTCAGTGTCCTCATCTTGTTCCCACACATGCCGTTTAAACTTCAAAGAAAACAGGATGCAAAAAAGACACCAGCTGTCAAATTTTGTCAGATTGTCTCATGTGAAACAAATCAATTTATAAAATTAATATTAGGATGATTTCTGCTGGCTTGACAACTCCGGACACTGAAGTCAGGCGGTGTGAATATCACATTTTCAAGGACAGGCAGTTTCTATCCAGCCACATAGTCTCTGTACAAATATTGTAAAGCTGTAAAAGTAAAGGAGGGCGAGTGATTATTCAGGCGGGTGCAGGGGGCATATCTAGGGTGTAAGAAAGAACAGAAAGGACAAATTAGTTGAAAAAAGCTGGAACTTTCTCCAAACCGGGAGCTCTGCTGCAATTGGGAACAGTCTGCCAGAAGGAGCCTCATCACCCCAGTCACTGGGAGAAGGGCTTGGGCGAGGCCCCGGGGGCTGTGCACTGGGCACCAATCCTGCACTGGCGGGGGGACGCGGGGACCTGCGGCCCCTCCCACTCGCACCCCCGTTGCCTGGGAGACTGGCGGAGTTAGCCCGTTAGCTGCGGCAGCGCAGAGCCCCGTAGGCCGAGCCCCCTCCCCCGTTACCTCCAGCAGGGCGATGGCGCCGGTGAAGTCCCTCTGGGCCAGCAGCTCCTCCAGCTGCGGGACTTTCTTGCCTTTCTTCTTCCGTTTGTCGCCCTGCGGCGGGGCGCCCCCCACGGCCGGCTTGGCCCGGGAGAGCATCTGGAGGGGCAGAAAGAAGAGGGGAGACGGGGTGAGAGCGGGGAGGCGCTGGGGGGGTCAGACCTCCCCGCTCCTGCGTCCCACAAGCGGCGACCCCCTCCCCGCCCTGTCCCTCACCATCTTGCCCCGGGCTTCTCGCCGCTCCAACGACTCCGTTACCCCGGTAACGCCGCGGGGGGGGGGAGAATGAGTAAGTGAGACACCGAATAGGGCCCGTCTGGAACTCACGTCCCAGCTCACAGTTCCGGCCCCGACCCCGTGGCTGGCGCAAAAGAGGAGCCGCTCGATTCTGCGGGGAGAATTTGAGAAGGGACGTTTCCGGTGCGGCTCGCGCCTATCTCCATAGCAACCCAAGGAGCGGGGTGTGATTTGTCGCCGCAGTGTCACAATATTTATTTATTTTTGGTAAATGTCCCAGCTCTGGGGACGAGCGGTTGAGATGAGCCTGTGAGTTTTCATGTGTAATACAAACCCGGCCTTCAGGGGTCTGGAGACAAGCTTGAAAACAGGACCCAGGTCCGCTTGAGAGGCTCATCAGTGAAGAAAGCGAAGAGAACAGATTTTTGGCGTCTGACTCATGGCTTTTCAGTGCCTGGGGTTGCTAATAGTGTGATTGTGCAGCAGAAAACTTGGGGCTGTGGTACAACACCAGTGCTTTTGTCAGGCGAGAACATAGTAACGTCCTTTGACAACATGCTTAGAGGCTCTACATAGGATATAACACTAAATAATGAAATCAGAACAGGGAACTACTGATTTTTGGCCCCGGGAACAAATGATTCAGTGGTGATGTCATGACATGTATCAGTGTGTGGTATGTGATGTCATCACTGTACTCTTCAGTGCCATCAGTGTGCGTGGACCTTTACAGACAACTCAATACAGTAACTCCTCGCTTAACATTGTAGTTATGTTCCTGGAAAATGTGACTTTAAGCAAAATGATGTTAAGTGAATCCAATTTCCCCATAAGAATTCATGTAAATAGGAGGGGTTAGGTTCCAGGGAAATTTTTTTCACCAGACAAAAGACATATATATATACACACACACAGTATAAGTTTTAAACAATTTAATACTGTACACAGCAATGATAATTCTGAAGCTTGGTTGAGATGGTGAAGTCAGAGGGTGGGATATTTCCCAGAGAATGCCTTACTGCTAAATGATGAAGTAGAACAGCTGAGCCCTCAAGTGTTAATGCATTATTGTTAATGTAGCCTCACACTCTACAAGGCAGCACAAATGGAGGGAGGGGAGACAGCATGGCAGACAGAGATACACTCTGTGTGTATGAGAGTGAGAGAGATGCACATTGCCCCTTTAAGAACGCTGACCTCCTCTAAGTAAATTGCCTTTTTAAGTAGATCAGCATGATGAGACAGCAGCTGCTGCCAGAAAGCTCCCTCCATCCTGAGCACCCTGTCGTTCCCTCCCCACCCTGCTCTATGGAGATGGGAGTAAGCGGGGGGCAGGAGCAGGGGGAGAGGGACACCCAGACATTAGTCGCCCTCTTCCTCCCTGCCCTGCACAGCAAACAGGAGGTTCCCAGGAACATTTTCAAGGCAGAGAGCAGGAGCAGCACATGGCAGTGTGGAGAGGGCCAGCTGAACTGCCGGCAATTGATAGCCTGCTGGGTGGCTGCTGCACAGGGAACTTAGGGGAGGAGGGAGCTGATGGGGGGGGGGCCTATCCACCCTGGTTCTAAGCCCCCACCACTAGCTTTTTCTGCAAACAGCGGACAAAGAAGGTGGTTGCCAAACAATGTTATAAGGGAGCATTGTGCAACTTTAAACGAGCATGTTCTCTAATTGATCAGCAACGAAACAACGTTAACCGGGATGACTTTAAGTGAGGAGTTATTGTAGATGAGTTCCTCCCCCAAATGGCCCATTAACGTTCCTCCAGTCATAGGGAAGAAAGGAAGTGGGAGAGCAGCTGAGAGGGTTGTTATTGGATTATAGATTGTTGTCCTCATCCTGAAAGGAAACCTGCACAAAACTTTAAAAAGATGAGTCTGGGAGCTTAAATTCTTAACTTTGCTAGACACTAAAAATCATGGTCTGAACAGACGTTGGCCTTATGGCTTATTAAAATGGTGTAAGTGAAGTGTTAATGGGCCACTTCACCTCAAATGGTCTCTTGAAATATGTGCTAAACAATCTGTTCCATCTTGTCTTTAGCTGTGACACTCTGAATTAGTTTCCCAGACCTGAAGAAGAGCTCTGCATAAACTCAAAACCTTGTCTCTCTCACCGACAGAATTTGGTCCAATAAAAGATACTACCTCACCCATCTTGTACGTCTAATATCCTGGAACCAACATGGCTTCTCCAACACTGCACAAAATATAGACAATTTGCAGTTGTTTGTTGCACCAAAGCAGTCAGGGTGTTAACTCATATTATTGACAATCAAAACCCATTGTTTCTATTGTCCATCACATCTCATGACACAGAGCCTACCTGGAGAGTGGAACTGAGTATTTATGGAAACACTAGTGACTTTTAAATGATCCAGAAGCAGACATCTAACCTTCAACCCCACCCAGAATGGAAGTCACCTGACACAGCCCTGACTAGCTCTGAAAGTTCTCCGAACACATGGGCTAGAGAAACAACTTACAAAGACCCACAGTATGGTGTGTCCCCTTGGTAGTAGTTACAAAGAAAAGTGGAAAAATATGAATCTGTGTGGATCTTAAAAGACTTAATGAAGCAATTGGGAGAGAAAAATATGTTCTCCCAACTCTGGATGATTTCCTTCCCAAAATTAAAGGAACTAAAGTATTCTCCCAAGCTGAATGCCTCAAGCCAACTCTGGCAAATTCCTCTAGCCAAAGAAAGTGTTAAACTGACACATTTATCAAACCCTTTAGGAGATTTTACTTTCGAAGATTACCTTTTGGGATTACCAGTGCACCTGAAATTTTCCAAAGAAAGATGGCAGAACTGTTAACGAACACAAATGGAGTTGTAGTTTTCATGGACAGTGTTTTGATATATGGATCTTCAATGGAAGAACACAACAAAACCCTCAACAAAGCCCTAGGCCTAATCAGTCAGTCCAGACTGAAGTTAAATAAAAGTGTGTTTTCCACCTATCCCAAATTGAGCTTTTGGGACAGTCAATAAAGAAAGATGGAATAATCTGACCCCTGAGAAAATAAAAGGAATCTGAGAATGGAATGCACCAACAAATGTACCAGAACTGAGAGCATACTGGGCATGGTAAATTACCTTGATACCTACAAGACCTTTCTACAGTGACAAAATCACTGAATGAACTGTCCAATGCATCTTGGCTATCGGGGCTAAATCAAGACATTGCCTTGAACAGACTCACAATGGTCAGTGTAGATGCAAACACCTCTATGGCCTAAGTGTTATACTGTTGCAACAACACAAATCTGTGTGCAAACCAGTTGTGTTTTGCTCTCGCACACTCAGAAGCAGAAAAGTTATAAGGAGTGAATGAAAACAAGGGCCTGGCAAGTCTATGGGCATATGAAAACTTTTACAGATATCTGTGTGGATGGGATTAATTTACAATGATAAAAAACCATAAAACCCTCATCAATGGAAAGGTTTGGATCAAGCCCCGTCAAGATGTCAACGTCTGTTGATAAGGTTAGTGTGATTTAACCCAACTTCTAAATATGTTCCTGAGAAAAATCTGGTAGTAGCAGACATTCTATCATGGAACCCAGCATCACACTGTGATTTTACCCAGGGTACGATTTGGACTGTTGAATAGCTGAGTCCCTTCAATTCTCTAGCCAGGGGTGCTCTTTACACAGCTTTGCTGTATAAACAGCCACTCCTGGCCTGCTCACACAGTCTTCAGCACATAAATTCACTCCCAGCTAAATACATGAGTACTCTGACCATTCACTCATGAATTACGTTTCGGGCGATACTCGCAAATTCTTAGTCCCAGTCTTGTTCCCTGAAATGTGCATCTTGTGCTGCTCAGCCCCTTCCTAACAGTACAAGTTCATAGGAAGTCCATCATTTCATCAAAGGAAAATGATAATAAACCAGCCTTGTTATCCCACACACTTTACTTCAAACATTGGTTAAGACAAAACAATAAGATATGTTTAATAACTACAGAAAGATAGATTTTAAGTGATTACAAGTGATGATGCATAAAAGTCAGGATTGGCTACAAAAGAAAATAAAAGAGTAAAATGGAAGTTAATGCCTAATTTAACAAGTGAACTTAAAAGCATAAGATTTTGTCTCACCATATGCTGCAGTAAATTTCACAGACTGGATCCCCTTTTCAGCCTGGAACTCCTTCCTTGTCCCCTTCCCCCTTGGTTCAGAGTCTCTCTGGTATTGATTGATGTCATGAGCAGAGAGATTGGAGGAGAGTTGAATTGGAGGTCACTATCTCTCATTCTTATATCCCTTTCCCTTCTTTGGGTATGTCTTCACTACCCGCCGTATCGGTGGGTAGCAATCGATTTCTCGGGGATCGATATATCGCGTCTCATCTAGACGCGATATATCGATCCCCGAACGCGCTCATGTCGACTCCGTAACTCCACCAACATGAACGGCGGTAGCGGAGTCGACATGGGGAGCCGCGGACATCGATCCCGCGCCGTGAGGACGGTAGGTAATTCGATATCAGGTACTTCGACTTCAGCTACGTTATTCACGTAGCTGAAGTTGCGTATCTTATATCGATTTTCCCCCATATTGTAGACCTGCCCTTAGAGTATTACCCCCAGCTGGGGTCTAAGTGACAAGCAGTCTCTTGTGGATGCGAGGCTTGAAATGTTCCTGTGATGCAATGTAAATTTCATATTCACACCTTCCTCCTGCTGAAGAATGGCCGCTTAAGCAGCCATTGAAAGCATTGTAATTCCAAATGAAATGACAGAAGAAATATTAAATTTCATCCATAAAGAACATAACATAAACATAAGAACATAAGAGTGGCCGTACTGGGTCAGACCAAAGGTCCATCTAGCCCAGTATCCTGTCTACCGACAGTGGCCAATGCCAGGTGCCACAGAGGAAGTGAACCCAATAGGCAATGATCAAGTGATCTCTCTCCTGCCATCCATCTCCACCCTCTGACAAACAGAGGCTAGGGACACCCTTCCTTACCCATCCTGGCTAATATCCATTAACAGACTTAACCGCCGTGAATTTATCCAGTTCTATTTTAAACGCTGTTATAGTCCTAGCCTTCACAACCTCCTCAGGCAAGGATTTCCACAAGTTGACTGTGGGCTGTGTGAAGAAGAACTTCCTTTTACTTGTTTTAAACCTGCTGCCCGTTAATTTCATTTGGTGGCCCCTAGTTCTTGTATTATGGGAACAAGTAAATAACTTTTCCTTATTTACCTTCTCTACATCACTCATGATTTTATATACCTCTATCATATCCTCCCCTTAGTCTCCTCTTTTCCAAGATGAAAAGTCCTAGCCTCTTTAATCTCTCCTCATATGGGACCCATTCCAAACCCCTAATCATTTTAGTTGCCCTTCTCTAAACCTTTTCTAATGCCTGTATATCTTTTTAGAGATGAGGAGACCACACCTGTACGCAGTATTCAAGATGTGGGCATACCATGGATTTATATAAGGGCAATAAGATACTTTCCATCTTATTTTCTGTCCCCTTTTTATTGATTCCTAACATCCTGTTTGCTTTTTTGACCGCCGCTGCACACTGCGTGGATGTCTTTAGAGAACTATCCACGATGACTCCAAGATCTTTTTCCTGATTCGTTGTAGCTAAATTAGCCCCCATCATATTGTATGTATAGTTGGAGTTCTTTCTTCCAATGTGCATTACTTTACATTTACCCACATTAAATTTTATTTGCCTTTTTGTTGCCCAATCACTTAGTTTTGTGAGATCTTTTTGAAGTTCTTCACAGTCTGCTTTGGTCTTAACTATCTTGAGCAGTTTAGTATCGTACTGAAAACTTTGCCCCCTCACTTATTACCCCTTTCTCCAGATCATTTATGAATAAGTTGAATAGGATTGGTCCTAGGACTGACCCTTGGGGGACACCACTTGTTACCCCTCTCCATTCTGAGAATTTACCATTTATTCCTACCCTTTTAACCTACCCTTTTAACCAGTTCTCAATCCATGAAAGGACCTTCCCTCTTATCCCATGACAACTTAATTTAAGTAAGAGCCTTTGGTGAGGGACCTTGTCAAAAGCTTTCTGGAAATCTAAGTATACTATGTCCACTGGATCCACCTTGTCCACATGTTTGTTGACCCCTTCAAAGAACTCTAATAGATTAGTAAGACACAATTTTCCCTTACAGAAACCATGTTGACTTTTGCCCAACAATTTATGTTCTATGTGTCTGACAATTTTATTCTTTACTATTGTTTCAACTAATTTGCCCGGTACTGACGTTAGACTTACTGGTCTGTAATTGCCAGGATCACCTCTAGAGCCCTTTTTAAATATTAGTGTTACATTACCTATCTTCCAGTCATTGGGCACAGATGCCGATTTAAAGGACATGTTACAAACCCTAGTTAATAGTTCCGCAACTTCCCATTTGAGTTCTTTCAGAACTCTTGGGTGAATGCCATCTGGCCCAGTGACTTGTTACTGTTAAGTTTATCAATTAATTCCAAAATCTCCTCTAGTGACACCTCAGTCTGTGACAATTCCTCCGATTTTTCACCTACAAAAGCCGGCTTCCACCTACAAAAGCCGGGTCCCTAACATCCTCAGCTGTGAAGACTGAAGCAAAGAATCCATTTAGTTTATCCGCTATGACTTTATCGTCTTTAAGCGCTCCTTTTGGATCTCAATCATCCAGGGGCCCCACTGGTTGTTTAGCAAGCTTCCTGCTTCTGATGTACTTAGAAAACATTTTATTATTACCTTTTGAGTTTTTGGCTAGCCATTCTTCAAACTCCTCTTTGGCTTTTCTTATTACATTTTTACATTTAATTAGGCAGTGTTTATGTTCGTTTCGATTTACCTCACTAGGATTTGACTTCCACTTTTTTAAAGATGCCTTTTTATCTCTCACTGCTTCTTTTACATGGTTGTTAAGCCATGCTGGCTCTTTTTTAGTTCTTTTACTGTGTTTTTTAATTTAATTAAATGCCATATATGGGCCAACCAGCCAGTGCAGTGGCTTGGCATCAGCAAGGATATAAACAATAAAGTATCTGCATGTGAACATTACAGAACTAATAGACCAACACAACACAAAGCACCTTTAATAACAACACATCTACCAAACAGATGTTGGAAGAGACTAGCTTCAGATTTATGCAAATACAGAGGATATCATTACCTGGTCGTAGCGGACTATTTTTCCATGTACCGGTATATAGAAATAATGTACTTGGGAGACATAACATGTCACAGTGTTATCAAGAAACTGAAGTGCACTTTTGCTTATTTTGGCATTCCAGAACAACAAGGGATGGACAATGGACCACAATTCACTGCAGCAGAATTTAAGTCATTCTGAACAAAATATGATTTTGATCATATTACTAGCAGCCCATGTTACTCAGAAGTGAATGGAGAGTAAAGCCAAGAAAACCCTAGAACAGGAAGATATATTCCTTTTTCTCTGAGCTACAGGTCAACACCAATAGCAGCTACGGGATAGAGTCCAACATGACTTCTGATGGGAAGACAACTCAGAACTACTGCTCTAACTTTTGAAAAGAATCTATTTCCAAAGACATGAAAAAAGTAACTAAATTAGATAAAAATGTAAAAAGAGCTTATAAACACCTTTACATCACACAATACTCAGAGAACTGCTGGGTCTAAGACCTGGTGACCACGTTCTGTCAAATTGGATATAGAGAGAGGATGGACACTTCAGCTGTCATAAAGAGAAATAACTTTAGAACCCAGATATGTGATTGAGACCAACAGTGGAGAGTTCAACAGAAACCATTGGCATCTAAAGTTTGTTCCTCAGAGAGAACAATCGATAGAGAAAACTCTACAGACAGTGGATTCTAGACTGACCACATTCAGTTGTTGCAACTAATGGACGCCCAGATAACCAAGCTGTTACATGTTCAGGTTGTGTAATTAGAAAGCCAGTACGATTCAGAGACATTTAACAGACTAATTTATACTGAACTTCAAAGATACATGTAGGTACATTTTGTAAATGCTAGGAACGTATTAAAGGGGGAGATATAATGGAATGCTAAACCGTATTATGCTGTTAAGCCATGAAGTGGCACACTGTGCAACATACCTTATTTCAGCTAACCTCGGCCTTGCAGGGCAGAGCATTAAAGGATTTTACGGAAGATGCATTTCTGGTGTATCTCTTTGAGAAGGAAACTCTGTCGTCATTCAGTAAATGACATAGAAGTTTGACCTGCCAGTAGCAGCCCTGCAACTTATCATGTATGAGGTGGAAATGACATCTGCCAAGTCTGCAGACAACATGTAGCAAAGGGAGCAGCAGAAGTGATTAGAGCCAGAGAGGAAACCACCTGGCCGCACTCACAACCAGAGCAGACCTGGTCCCCACTTCTCTGGAAGTGAAAGTTGGCTGGATTGCCGAGCTTTGATGCCTTACAAGCGCTCCAATATTGGCTCACCCCATTGGGTGGTGCTTGTGTGCCGTGCTGGTGCCTGTGGGATTGGCTCTCCATTGATTGGGCTCACATGCATCTGAATATGCTACTGTCGCTGTGGCCTTTTGCTTCCAGTGGTCTGCTCATGGCATCAAAGGAGAAACCATTCACAGTAAATTGTTCAGGTCTGTGATCTCTCTTCTCTTTTTTTACTTGTTTTGAAACAGCAAGTTAACCATGTTGACATTTAAATAATCAGCATTGGTAAACTGAGCCAACACATAATTGAGATGAATGGGGCAGTTCATATCTTTCAGAATTATTGTTTTATGTTCTCTGCAGATGCAATCGATCATCTGGTCATCACTGCATCAGTTTATACACTCATTTAACATTTTCAAGGCTTTCTTTGCAACCATAAGAGTAAGAGACTTTTTTTTTAATGAAAGCTGAGATTTTGGAGAACAAAAAAAAAAGTGCTGTGTCACTGAATCAGTGAGACTGGTCCAATTCTAGCCTGAGTTTGGCACATCCACCTCCATGCGAGTCTGAGGGCAAAGCCTCACTCATCTGTATAATGCTTATTCTGGCAGATAGTATGTTTTGAAGTGAATTGGATTGAGATTGAGGGCCTTGTGAAATCAAACACCAGAAAAAGAATCCCTTATTGGAGGGCAGAACACAGGTCGAAGATATTCCCCCAGCCCCACCCCCTCTGTCCTGCCAGGGGGCAGGAAAACCCACAGATGGCTCTTTTTTGGTCTTGCCTTACCTTTCCCTCTTCTTCTTAATAAGGGTGTTGAAACTGGATGGAAACCTTAAACACTGAGAGTCATAGAGCAAGTACAGTCTAGCACTTGGCTCCCTCACTTATAGAAATGCTCTTTTGAAAACCCTTAGGGAGAGAAAATGTCTCTGCTGTCCCCCTGTATCAGCCAATGCAACAATTCAGCAATAATGGATAAGCACAACTGCTGCATATTTCTTCTAAAATGATCAGTAGTGAAATGCTTAACACTGTTGAAATTTAAATGGTCATAATTAGGCTTCAGCGTTAACACCCCATCGAAGTGAATGGGGCAGTTCACATTTCTCTTAGAACTACTGTTTCAGCCTGTCTGCCTGCAGACTCAGGAGGAGAACACCGCATCAATTTTCATTCAGATGGCTAATTTTGCAAACAAAAGGGCTAGAGATTTTTTTTCATGTACATATTCCATTTTAATTATATTAACACTGATGAGCGTGCAGCTGTTCTCTATTAGATCAGCCACTGCTCAAAATATTCCCCACCCAGTGCAGACATATATTTTAATCCCTCTAGGATTTGAAAGTTAAAAAGGAACCAGTTTGGTCTAGCTCATTTTACATGCCTTCCTCTTATGGCTGCAGCTATACTACCTGGGGCTGTACTTGTGTGAGTTCTAACATACTAACCAGCGTTGGACCTAGTCAGTATTTGAAAAGAGAATTCAAAGAAAAACCAGGGAACTTCATGAAGTGTGGTGGTCAATGATCAAGTAAAGGGCATTCTTCTGTTTGAATGCTGATTGAATACTGTGATGATATTTAGCATGGTAGGGGGATTCTGTGATCTTGGAAGTGGCGGAGTTGCATCTAAGCAATACATACTTTAGAACATGAGGGGTCCTTAGGAAAGGGTTCAGGAAGAAAAGTGGGGGAAGCAAGAGGGTGAAAGAGCTGTTGCACTTATGTGAATTATTTTAAATAAGAATCTGGTATAATCCTACTGTCTGCTTGCTTACTTCAGTCAAAATATAACATTTCTGGCATCATGGATTGCTTCTGCCTTTGTCTAGGTCACTTTGAAGTCTTTATGCTGAAAAGTGACTCAGATGTCTTCATTTTTTCTAGCTTAGCCTACACAGTTAGCTGTTCCATTGCAGCAGTGGAAATTATATTTCCCTAAGTACGTGCAAGCTATTTAGGGTGTAAAAGCAGCAAAGAGTCCTATGGCACCTTATAGACTAACAGACGTTTTGGAGCATGAGCTTTTGTGGGTGAATACCCACTTCCTCAGATGCATGCATCCAACGAAGTGGGTATTCACCCACGAAAGCTCATGCTCCAAAACATCTGTTAGTCTATAAGGTGCCACAGGACTCTTAGGCCTGGTCTACACTACGCGTTTATACCGAATTTAGCAGCGTTAAACCGATTTTACGCTGCACCCGTCCACACAACGAAGCCCTTTATATCGATATAAAGAGCTCTTAAAACCGATATCTGTACTCCTCCCCGACGAAGGGAGTAGCGCTCAAATCGGTATTGCCATGTCGGATTAGGGTTAGTGTGGCCACAATTCGATGGTATTGGCCTCCGGAAGCTATCCCACAGTGCACCATTGTGACCGCTCTGGAAAGCCATCTGAACTCGGATGCACTAGCCAGGTAGACAGGAAAAGCCCTGCGAACTTTTGAATTTCATTTCCTGTTTGGCCAGCGTGGAGAGCTCACCAGCACAGGTGACCACGCAGAGCTCATCAGCACAGGTAACAATGCAGTCTCCTGAGAATCGAAAAAGAGCTCCAGCATGGACTGCACGGGAGGTACTGGATCTGATCGCTGTATGGGGAGAGGATTCCATGCTAACAGAACTCTGTTCCAAAAGACTAAATGAAAAAACATTTGAAAAAATTTCCAAGGCCATGATGCAGAGAGGCCACACCAAGGACTCAGTACAGTGCCGTGTGAAAGTTAAGGAGCTCAGACAAGCCTACCAGAAAACCAAAGAAGCAAACGGAAAGTCCAGGGCAGGGCCAAAAACATGCCGCTTCTATGCTGGGCTGCATGCAATTCTAGGGGGGTCTGCCACCACTACCCCACCCCTGTCCGTGGATTCCGAGGTGGGGGTGGTAATCGCAGCCATGGCTGAGGATTCTGCGGATGGGGAAGATGAGGAGGAAGAGGAGGACGAGCTTTTAGAGAGCACACAGCACTCCGTTCTCCCCAACAGCCAGGAGCTTTTTCTCGCCCTGACGGAATTACCCTCCCAAGCAACTATCCCAGACAATGAAGCCATGGAAGGGACCTCTGGTGAGTGTACCTTGTAAATATAAGATATGGTTTAAAAGCAAGCGTTTTTTAATGATTAATTTGCCCTGAGGACTTGGGATGCATTCGCGGCCAGTACAGTTACTGGAAAAGTCTGTTAACATGTCTGGGGAGGGAGCAGAAATCCTCCAGGGACATCTCCATGAAGCTCTCCTGGAGGTACTCCAAAAGCCTTTGCAGAAGGTTTCTGGGCAGCGCTGCTTTATTCCGTCCTCCATGGTAGGACACTTGACCACGCCATGCATGTAGCAAGTAATCTGGTATCATTGCATGACAAAGCCTAGCTGCGTATGGTCCCGGTGATTGCTGGCATTCAAGCAACATCCATTCTTTATCTCGTTGTGTTATCCTCAGGAGAGTGATATCGTTCATGGTAACCTGGTTGAAATTCAGGAATTTAAGTAAGGGGACAGAGATGGCCATTCCTACTGGGCTGTTTGCCAGTGGCTTAAAAGAAATCCTTCCCTGCAGGTAGCCAAGCGGGAGGAAGCGGGGGGCACGATTGGTGCTGAGCTTTTCCGCGTTTGGCTAGCAGGGATCTTTCCTGCTACCAGCCACACGGTTGGAGGGGAGGGGAAAAGGGGGGTGTTTAGCAGTGATCTTCCATGATGCCAGCCACGGGGTGGTTTCTGCTGCTGCACGTTAACAGGAAAGAAGCAGCACTCAATGGTAACACCAAAGCTGCAGGCACTCAATATTAAGATGCAAAATGCGACCTTGTAGTGAAGACACATGTGCTATGTAAGATGAATAGTGTTGTTCACCGTGAAAGAGTACGACCATTGTTCTCTAAAATGTATCTTTTTAAATACTTCTCTCCCTTTTTTCCCCTCCCTCATGCAGCTGCAAATTTTTCAAGCCTCCCTCTTCCGTCCCGAAGGCTATCTCAGATAAGGCGGTGGAAAAAAAAGACGCGAGAAGAAATGTTTTCGGAAATCATGGTAGTGACGCGCAATGAAAGAGCTCATCTGAATGAGTGGAAGGACGTGGTAGCAAAGTACAGGAAAGATGCCAGTGACTGTGAGGACAGGAGGGATGAACATGAGGACAGGAGAGACGCTCGAGATGAGAGGAGAGATGCTCGAGATGAGAGGTGGCGGCAGGAAGATCAGCGGTGGCGGGATGCAACTCTGGGGCTGCTGCGTGATCAAACTGACATGCTCCGGCATATGGTGGAGCTTCAGGAACGGCAGCAGGATCACAGAGTGCCGCTGCAGCCCCTGTATAACCACCCTCCCCCCTCACCATGTTCCATAGCCTCTTCACCCACCAGACGAGTAGAACTCGTGGGAGTAGGCTCCGTGCACCCGCCCACTCCACCCCAGTGGACAGCCCAACCAAAAGGCTCTCATTATTATGAAATTTTTTTAGTGGCCTTTTCCTTCCCTACTGTTCTCCTCCCAAACCCCACCCGGGCTACCTTGTCAGTTCTCTCCCTCTTTTTATAATTAAGTAATAAAGAATACATGATTTTAAAATGAGAGTGACTTTATTTCCGTAGAAAGCAAGCTGTGATCGAAGGGGGTGGGTGGGTGGCTTACAGGGAATGAGTCAATCAAGTGGGGGGGTTTCATCAAGGAGAAACAAACACAGCAGTCACACTGTACCCTGGCCAGTGATTAAACTGGTTTTCAAAGCTTCCTGGTGTGCTCTTCTAATCGCCCTGGTGTCTGGCTGTGAGTAATCAGCGGCCAGGTGATTTGCCTCAGCCTCCCACCCCGCCATAAAGGTTTCCCCCTTACTCTCACAGAGATTGTGGAGCACACAGCAAGCAGCAATAACAATGGGGACATTGGTTTGGCTGAGGTCTGAGCGAGTCAGTAATGTGCGCCAGCGACCCTTTAAACGGCCAAATGCACATTCTACCACCATTCTGCACTTGCTCAGCCTGTAGTTGAACAGCTCCTGACTACTGTCCAGGCTGCCTGTGTATGGCTTCATGAGCCATGGCATCAAGGGGTAGGCTGGGTCCCCCAGGATAACAACAGGCATTTCAACATCCCCAACTGTTATTTTCTGGTCTGGGAAGTAATTCCCTTGCTGCAGCCGTTTAAACAGAGTAGTGTTCCTGAAGATGCGAGCGTCATGAACCCTTCCCGGCCATCCCACGTGGATGTTGGTGAAACGTCCCTTGTGATCCACCAGTGCTTGCAGCACCATAGAAAAGTACCCCTTGCTGTTTATGTAGTGGGTGCCCTGGTGCTCCGGTGCCAAGATAGGGATATGGGTTCCATCTATCGCCCCACCACAGTTAGGGAATCCCATTGCAGCAAAGCCATCCACTATGACCTGCACATTTCCCAGAGTCACAACCTTTTGTAGCAGCAGCTTAATGATTGCTTTGGCTACTTGCATCACAGCAGCCCCCACAGTAGATTTGCCCACTCCAAATTGATTCCCAACTGACCGGTAGCTGTCTGGCGTTGCAAGCTTCCACAGGGCTATCGCCACTCGCTTCTCAACTGTGAGGGCTGCTCTCATCTTTGTATTCTGGCGCTTCCGGGCAGGGGAAAGCAAGTCACAAAGTTCCATGAAAGTGCCCTTACGCATGCGAAAGTTTCGCAGCCACTGGGAATCATCCCACACCTGCAACACTATGTGGTCCCACCAGTCTGTGCTTGTTTCCCAGGCCCAAACTTGGTGTTCAATGGCTAGAACCTGCCCCATTACCAGCAGGATCTCCAAAGCGCAGGGGCCCGCAGTTTGACAGAATTCTGTGTCCATGTCCTCATCACTCTCGTCGCTGCGCTGCCGTAGCCGCCGCCTCCTTGCCTGGCTTTGCAGTTCAGCATTGACTGCACGAGAATATGCGAGGTGTTTAAAATGTCCATGATTGCTGTCTTGAGCTCAGCAGGGTCCATGCTTGCCATGGAATGGCATCTGCACAGTCCACCCAGGAAAAAAGGCGCAAAACGATTGGCTGCTGCTGCTTTCATGGAGGGAGGGGTGAGGCTGTACCCAGAACAGCCGCGACAATGTTTTTTGCCCCATCAGGCACTGGGATCTCAACCCAGCATTCCAAAGGGTGGGGGAGACTGCGGGAACTATGGGATAGCTATGGGATAGCTACCCACAGTGCAACGCTCAGGAAATCGACACTATCCTCGGTACATGGATGCACACCGCCGAATTAATGTGCTTAGTGTGGCCGCGTGCACTCGACTTTATACAATCTGTTTTAAAAAACCGGTTTCTGTAAAATTGGAATAATCCCGTAGTGTAGATGTACCCTCAGTCTGGATCTGTAAAAGCAGCAAACACGGCTACCCCTCTGATACTATTTAGAGTGAGAACTTTTCTGCAGAATGAAAGAAAGCTTTTCTGAGGGATTGTTTGGGACGTGAGAGGCAAAGGGCATTGTAAAATATGCCTGTCAAGCCAGCTGCTTTTCCTGATTCCACAGACTTTGATAAAACAATTCTGGTACCTGGTAAGCACTTTGACTTGCTGATAAATGTTTTGGCAGAACATTATTTTTCCATTAGATAGTAGAAACTCCCAGAAAGCTGACTGCAGGATATATGACTGCATTGTGTGAACTAGCCTCTACATGCTATGTTGATATCCTACCTGACAAAATGATTCATGATCAAATAACTGAAAAGACAAATAATTTTAAAATTAGAGAATCATTGTTCATGGGGAAAGCACTCCAACAAGGCTACTCAGTTAAAGGAAATGTAATAGCCATTAAAGGTGCAGAATCATTGGCCTGGACCGTCTGCCCTTAACTGACTACCTGGACATACCCTTTGCATAATGGAATCCCCATTGGTAGCCTGCCAAAGGCCTCTAGTATAGAGAGTAAGGCAATGGAAAGAGGACATTCCAGAGTACTTCTGTGCTCCAACAATTCCTGGGTTTTAGAATGATCTCTCAGGATGTCCTTGCAGCTGGACACAATTTAGAGCAGTCTTGATGTTCTAATTTGTGCCAGGGGGCAAATTGGCTCCAAGCTAGTCCTGGGATTAAAGGGGTATAAAGGTGATTCAAAGCTTTCTATAAGGAAAAACAAGGATTCTCATTGCAGAATTGGGTTACAACAGAGTGCTATGCCTCAGGGACATATCCCTGCAAGAAATCTCTTTAAGTAAAAACTTGGCCTTTTTTGATCGAGTGCAAGATACATCTCTTTGACTAGGCTTCCCATGGATTGTGTGCTAGTTATTTAGCCACTCTCAGATCATCTTTTGACTGGGCAAATTGGCAGCAGAAGAGAGTGATCTTTTGAACCTCTTAATTTGAACTGCTAATGGTTCAATTTAAACAATATAAAGTGCACCGAGATACTACTGTGATGGATGCCATAATAAATAATTTTTAAAGCCACTAAGAGAAAAGTGGATAGTTTCTCACACGGTGTTCCTATTTTATGGTGGAAAATCTAAAAATCCAAGCATATAAGGCTTCTCTCTGACTAGAATGAACCAATCCTGCATACATCACACTGCAATGCTTCAGATACTGTAACAAAGAAGGTCTTAGATGTGTTTCTAAACTTGCAAGAAATTCAGACATTATATACAATTAAAAAGTATGCAATCTCCATGTGCCCAAAGTAAGAAACACGCCACTCTCAAAAAGAGGATAGTTAATTATGGAAACACAGAGACTGTGGGTCTGATCCTGAAAGGGAACATAAGAAGATAAGAATGGCCATACTGGCTCAGATCAATGGTCCATCTAGCCCAGTATCCTGTCTTCCGACAGTGGCTGGTGCCAGATGCTTCAGAGGGAATGAACAGAACAAGGCAACTTATCAAGTGATCCATCCCCTGTTGTCCAGGCCCAACTTCTGGCAGTCAGAGATTTAAGAATGACCAGAGTAGAGGACTACGTCCCCGACCACCTTGGCTAATAGCCATTGATGAACCTATCCTCCATGAACTTACCTAATTCTTTTTGAGCCCAGTTATAACTCTCCACTTTCACAACATCCCCTGGCAACAAGTTCCACAGGTTGACTGTGTGTTGTGTGAAGCAGTACTTCCTTACATTTCTTTTAAACCTATTTAAATTAATTTCATTGTGTGACCACATAACAAAGAAGCCAGGAAAGGGGTAAATAACAGTTCTTTATTCACTTTCTCCACACTGTTCATGATTTTCCAGACCTCTGTCATATCCCCCGTTAGTCGTCTCTTTTCTAAACTGACACATCACAGACTTTTAATCTCTCCTCATATGGAATCTGTTTCATAATCTTAATTTTTTGTTGCCCGTCTCTGTACTTTTTCAATTCTAATATATCTTTTTTCAGATGGGGCAACCAGAACTGCATGCAATATTCAAGGTGTGGGAGTACCATGGATTTATATAGTGGCATGATATTTTCTGTCTTATCATCTATCCCTTTCCTAATGGATCCTAACATTTTCTTTTTTGACTGCCATGGCACACTGAGCAGATGTTTTCAGAGAACTATCCACAATGACCCCAACACCTCTTTCTTGGGTAACTGCTAATTTAAACCCCAATCATGGGGTTTTGTGCTCCCATGATGTTCCAGTGAAATTACTTAGATCAAGCTCTGTTTGATAACATACATGAAACCATTGATTGAGTGGATATCTCCAAAAGTAGTAGCAAAAAATCCAATGGACAAATATAAACATACACAGATATGAGAGACTTGGACTCTTGTAAACAGTTCATTGCCATCTCTTACAAAAATAAATGAAATGTTGAACAACCTGAAAGATACTTAATTGGAATTATCATCTGCATATCAACAGATATCTGCTGAATTACCAGGGCATTTCTATTTAAGTGCCTACATATGATTTATGCACCTAAATATGAAATTGATGATCAAAGTGACAAAGTTCAGAAAGAAATAATAACACCTGCACCATTTACTCTAGTAGAACTACCAAAGGGCTGATGGGGAAATATAGTCTTGGAGATAAGATCAGTTAATGATCAGGCAGTAACTCAGAGATATCAGTGTTTCTGGCAGTGTCCTCCCTTTCTATCAGCACAGAAATAATCATACATTTATAAACAAATGTCTTTGAAGAAAAAAATGTCTAAAGAAATTGTAACAGATAATAGAGTACAATCAATCTCCAGGAAAAAGGAAAACTATTGAATGATGAATGGTATAACACATGAGAACTTCTCTTTACTATCCATATGCATATGGATAAGCGGAAATATGAATAACTGATCAAGAAAGGTCTATAAAACCAAGCAATGAAACTAAGCATTGGAAAAAGGCCATATAGGAAAGATTATTTGCTTAGAGGTTGACCCTATATTTAGCAACTGGTATAATAAACTTCTATTTTTTCCAAGGAGAGAGGAAGTGTTGTATCTAATGCTAACTGAATACTGCAGGAATGACTAACTATCATATCTACTTTCCAGCACTAGAGGAATGTTAGAGAAGGAAGTAAAAAAGGAGAAAAATTAGATGGTGAGAGATCTATTGCATATATGGGAGTTTGTTTACAAGATCCAGTTTAATCCTATTGACTGCTAGCTTATTTCAGTCAAAATACTACAGATATATTTTAAATGAGTTGTACAACTAAGGTTGTAACATTTGGGCATTATTTATCAGTGGTTTTCAACCTGTGGTCCGTGGACCCTGGGGGTCTGCAGACCGTGTCTAAGATTTCCAAGGAGACTGCATCTCCATTCGACATTTTTTTAGGGGTCTTCAAATGAAAAAAAGTTTAAAACCACTGGTCTATGCTAGTGAAATTTGATTTGCTAACCACTGTGTGATATTCTTAACATGTTGTAACACAGCATATGTCCATATGCAAAGTTACTTCCATCAGTGCACAGGCATTCAGATCACCATTTAGAAGAGATTTGCTTAGGGTAAAATAGGTACTGTGTCCTTTCTTTCATAAATAATAAGTTGGTGGTTTTTCAGTTACAATTAGTCAGTTTTTCAAATCAGAGAAATTGCCATCACAACTAAGGCTCATTGAGAATATTATGGCCCATCGCAGCAGAAAGGCTAAGAACTGAATGGACCATGGAGACTGAATTCCTCACTTAACACCAAGAGATGTTCCCTTCATGTCAAGGCTGAGGGACATAAGCTGGTGGCAAATAGCTGGTAGATTGTACTACTGCAGCTGGTGGTGTAAGGGTTCCATGCATAAAGGGCCGGATCCAAAATCCATTTAAGTCAATGGGCGTCTTCCCATTAACTTCATTGGGCTTTGGATCAGGCCCAAATACAGGACTTCATCTTCAAAGGCATATTATTATTTAATCCAGCATGTTTTATCAGCACCCTATTCACTTTTTTAAAAAATTCGGAAAACTAGATGCAGAAATATTATGGAAAGTCAGATCAGAGGAGGTAGATGTAATAGTCTTGTTCCCCATATTAAATGCCAACAAACCTTTTTTAAAATGTAGTGCCAGATTGAGAAATCTGGCTTCTTTATTAATAATGATGGCATACTGCTGCAACAACAGTGTATTAATCATCTGCATTATCTCCCAGGCCATGTACTTTTAGTGTGACTGATTATCTTGTTTATTCCCACACAGAATTGCTGGGAGACAGTGAATTTATGTGTACTGATAGCAGCAAAAAGGGAAGTCCTGCAAGTGGGGCTAAACATAGAAATAAGTGTGGGAACACAATAAGCTTTTAAATTAAAAAAATGAAGAGTAGAAGGTAAGGATCGAGAATAAGGAAAAAAGAGAAAAAGAGAAAGAAAGGAAAGAGAAAAGAAGAAAGGGAGAGAAAAGAAAGGCAGGAAGCAGAGTGCATCCTGACAGCATTAAACATTGTTCACAAAGACAGTGCCAGTGGCAGTTTGGCAAACACTGAAAGCAGTGCAGGAGTCAAGGTGGGAATCCTATAGGTTTTCTGAAAAATGTGCAGTTCTGGAGCCAGTATCCTATAGACACATGCACAAAGAAAGGAAGCCAAAGTCATATAACGAGCAAGTTGTTTTACCTACAGTATTGGTCCCAAACACATCTTACAGTAGGGATACACAGTCTGAAAACTGCAGTAATTTTTTTTTTAAATAAGGGTGACTCCTTCTGGCCAAAGGAAAGATGGGTCTTGGCTGTAAGCTACAAAGATGGAAGAGGAGAGAAATTACCAGTCTTTACATTTTTTTCTTACCATTTAATTAATACACTGTTGTTGCAGCAGTATGCCATCATTATTAATAAAGAAGCCAGATTTCTCAATCTGGCACTACATTTTAAAAAAGGTTTGTTGGCATTTAATATGGGGAACCTACAGGAATTGGGTCCCTGCATGACTCTTAGCAACCACATCACAAAAACAATTAACACAATTGGCCCCCTCATTGGTAGTCTCAATAGACTCTGAAAACTGCATTCCCCTAGAGGTGTTTCTCTATAGCAGAGTTGGGGTACATTGCCCAGGGTGATATTGGGGGATTCCTAAAAGATTGATTCTGTGCTGATCCTGGAGGTTTTCAGTCAGACATTTTTTGCCAGCACTAAAAATCATTTTGATGGGAAAAACTAAAGGAATGAAAATGGTATCTTAAAGACATAAAAATTAGATAGCGTGATATAATAACCCCCAAACATAGGGGCACAGCCGAAAGGGGTGACGTGGCAGGGCAAAACAAACACAAAGCAACCAAATGTGTTCCTCTGGGGCTTATATGGATCTTTTATTTTATATCCATTTTAAATGGCCTCCTTTTTCAACCCAGTTGGCCCCTCCTTCTTTCTCTTCTCTATCCATCAGTTCACTGTGATGCAAAGTTAAAGTGTCCTTATCAGACAAGGTGCCAGTAATATCTCTCTTTTATAGCCTCAACCTTTTCATGAGCAAACATACAAAGCAACCTTTGGCCTCTCTTCTTTCCTGAGTTCTGTTGCTTTTAATTCTTCACAAGCAGACGTGCCAGTTAGAGTAGATGGGTGTGGGGTGGAGGTGGAGGCAGAAAAGGGGAGAGAGTGAAGGGTGAAAGAGATACAGTATAGCTGATCGGTGGATATACAACATGAATCTTTGTTTCAGCCTATCCAGGAACAACAACAATGTAGTGCGTGTGTATGTGTGAGCATTGGGCAATGGATCTAAGCTGAGAGGAGTAATGAGGCAACGAATGCTGGGTCCGGACCTCTGGCCATTGCTCCTCTGTCTCCAGCTGCTGTGGCAGGTTGGTGAGGGCAAGTGTGTCAAGGACAATTATGTAATCAATGTGATGCAGCTGAATCACTCAGACCTTCCATGGACCTTCGATAAAATAAAACCAGCTGTGCAGCTGGGACTACGTATTGTAGAAGAGCAGCTGCAGAAGGCAGGTAAGGGTGTGAAGCTGTGTGTTCTTTTCCCCTTTAGAGTTTTTGGGTCAGACTGTGAGCCCTGGCCCTCCCTCAGTCAGTGCTTCTACAAACTGCCCCTTGGAGCTGTTCTTCGGCTGTCCAGTCACCATGTAGATCAGACTATAACTGTCCCCTTCTTTCCAAGCAGCGGAGCCACAGTGCAAGGATTGAACCAGGGATGTTTATGTGCAAGTTGATGCAAACCCTTCCCTGAGTTAATTTCTGAAGATGTTCAGTTGGGATTGAGAACATAGGAACTGCTGAACCAGACCAGACCAGATCAGGGGTCCACTGAGTCCAGTATCCTGGCTCCTCCTCTAGCAGAACAGATCAGTGATCTATCTATTCTGGTAACTTCTATGTTAGATAATGACAGATATGTCAGCCCACTCCCCCAATGATGCACATAACTTTGTAACATTATGATAAAGAAATTTCATCCTGACCCCAGTTGCTGGTCAGATTATTCCCTGAAGTGTGGGGATCAGCAGCCCTTATAACTTTTAATTTAGGTTGCATCACTACAGATGCAATTCTTACTCGTTTTCATATCTAACCTCTCTTTTCAATATCACTAAACCAGTGATTCTCAAACTTTTTTTTTCGTGGACCACTTGAAAATCGCTGACGGTCTCGACAAGCCTCTTAATGATCTTTCCAAATGTTGTTTGTACCATTAGTGAACTATTGTAAAGTGCTTTGGATAAAAGCGCTATATAAAAAAAATTAACATTTTTGTTCTACAAATAAAAGCACACAACTCATATTTACATATCAGTAGTTTTACTTTTCTAATGCGATGGATGTGCCCTCTCTCCCCTGCCATGGCAGCCCCCAAGCTGGGGCTGGGAAGAAGGAGGGGTCTCTCCCTCTCTTCACCACCGTGGCAGCCCCTGAGCAGGGTCTGGGAAGGAGGGGGGGGTCTCTCCCTCTCTCCCCCACCACAGCAGCCCCTGAGCTCAGTCTGGGAAAGACAGTTGCCTCTCCCTGGTAGCTGCAGCCCTGGAGCTGGGGTAAGTCGCCTCTTTCTCTGGCCGCTGCAGCCCTGCACGTCTCAAATTCCCCTCACCCGCTCTTCTCACCACACTGCTACAGGAAAAATATATCTGATATTCTGTCTCTGATCATGCCCAATACCTGATGCTTCAGAGATGGATGTCAGCCTTCTGTAGTGGAGCTAATTCTGCAATCTTATCCAGTGGAATGGAGGGTAGGAGGAATTGCTTCCCAGTGAACTTTGAGAATGAAAGCATCTTAGTATGCTATGCATGCCCATATTAATGGATGCGCTAATGGGGCCATAGCCCAGGCCCCTCAGAAGACTACACCCTCCCCCAACCCATGGAATTGCAGTAAGTAATGTGATCTGCACTCACTTGCAGTGACACTCAAATTTGGCCCAGTCACTGCTGCGTCATGATCAAGGGGCAGCTGGGACAAACCTGAGCAGTGTTGCAACCCCAAGTGATAGGTCACAATGCCCAGAATAGGGAGCCAGCCCCAGCCCCATGGGACAGGAACCACTGCTGCAGGGTAAGTGTGGGCTGCACAGAGGTTTTTGAAACTGAGGCCCTCCCACCCTTCCAAACAATTAAAAACATGAAGGGAGGCCTCCGGGGTCAGAATGTAGCAGGGCTCAGGATATTCTGTCTCCAGGTCCCAGAATGTTCTTAATCTGGCCCTGTTAGTATGAGACTACTGCTCTGTGTCATGAATGAACAGAGAGAGACCCTCAGTGCATCAGTGAGTAGATGTGTCTTGTAATGCTATTTCCCATTTCTCCTTCTACAGGAAAAAATGTGACAATCAACGCCACCTACCATAGCTTCAACACATCACTGTACATCTCACAGGGCTGTCGCACCGCCACCTGTGAAGGTGTGGAGGTCATCAAGCAACTCTATGTGAGTACTAGGCATTTCTACAGGAATCCTTTTCTGTTTATGAAAGTGTGTTGAGTGTTGGCTAGAGGCAGGTATAGTGTGTGCTGGGAGCAAAGTACAAGCTTCCTACACAGACACTCAGTTTACCTCATTTCCAATTTATAGCACCCCCTAATTCCTACTTTCTGCCCCATACATCTGTACAGCTAGCCTCTCTTGAGCTACTTCGCTCCTCACCTGCAACTCCAACACAGCTCTGATAATGCATTTTAATTCTGACATGTAGTTTCCCTGCTGTTCCAGACCTGAGCTCCCACACAGCTTTGTCATACACCTCTGTGCAGACCACACACTGCCATGCATCATTCTGTCACCTCCTTTCTTCTCTTGCTCCAGATTCATCCTCTTATCTGTTCCCTCATTCCACAGTCCCTTCTCTCACCACTCCGCACTTGCTCAGTGGGAGTTTATCTTGGTGCTCTGTCTTCTCAGATTTCACAGTCTCCTTCTAATCCCCCTTGCCTCTGCCTTGCGCCACATTCTGCATTTCCCATATCAGTAGCCCCTTCCCTCACTTTGCACTCTCTGTTGCAAATGCTCTTTTATCTCTTGCAGAATAGCGGCACACTTGGCTGCGTTGTCCTGGGACCCACTTGTACTTATGCCACGTACCAGATGTTCTCGTAAGTATCAGAAAAAAAACATTACTGTGTTCCAAGGAAGTAAAATACTCAACAAAATTGTTTCCTACTCAGACTAGCATAGACACTGAACTTGTGTGTTGGACATACTGTGCTTCATAATCAGGGTCCTACAGAGCTCTTATATCTGGCCGCTACCTCTGGCAAGGATAAAATGCCCCCTATAGAGCTTATTAAGGCAACTGCTTTACCAGGTAGGACTCAGGAGAGGAGTGATAATGATTGACAAGTAGTCTGATCACTCAAGGTCTCAGCAGGAGACAGAAATTATTTTGAACATAGGAATCTCTATATTGGCTCAGACAAGTGGTCCATCTAGACAAGTATCTTCTCATTGGCAGTGGACTGTAGTTGATGCTTCAGAGGAAGGTGCAAGAAACCTTGCAGAAGACAGTGCTGGGATAATGTGCACTAAGGCCTGGTCTACACTAAAAAGGGGGTTCGAATTAGGGTACGCAAATTCAGCTACGTGAATAGCGTAGCTGAATTCGAAGTACCCTAATTCGAACTACTCACCCGTCCAGACGCGGCGGGGTCGAACTCCGCGGCTTCCCCGTCGACTCCACCACCGCCGTTTGCAGTGGTGGAGTACCGGAGTCGACCGCGGCACTTCCTGAGTTCGAACTATCGCGTCTAGATCAGATGCGATAGTTCGAACTCCGAGAAGTCGAACTCACCGCGTCGACCCGGAAGGTAAGTGTAGACTAGCCCTAAGAGACGGTTTCCTCCTAACCCCCAATATTTAGAGGTTTGCTCATTCCCTGAAATATGAGTGATTATATGCCTTCCAGAATTCTTGTTTTTTAAAATATATTTACTGTTATATACATGAACAACACAAGAGTAAAATGTTGTGTGTATATATAAGTGAAGATATTGTTATCCATGAAATTATGGTCTGACCCTTTTTTGAATCCTGCTACACTCTAGGCCAAAATGATATCGTGTTGCAAGGCGTTCTATAGGCTTTTTGTGCGTTGTGTGAAAAAATATTTTCTTTAATCAGTTTTGAATTTACCTTCTTTCAATTGCATTGAATGTTTCTTTGCTCTTTTACTATGCGTCAGTGTGAATAGAAATCCCCCTTCTCTTTTCCACTCACTGTTTTGTATATTTTTTAATCATGCTCCCTTGTATTTGCCTCCTCTCTAAGGTAAAGCATCCCAGACTTTTCAGTCTCGCTCATACAAGAGTTTTTCATGTCCCTACTCATTCTGACTGCCCACCTCTGACCCCATTCTGTTTCTTCTATATCCATTTTGAGGTGGGATGACCAGAACTGAACATATTATTCCTTGTGAGGGTGTGTGATTGATTTATATTATACAGTAATATTACCTGCTTTGCATATAGCAGTATTATAATATTTTCTGTATTACACTCCATCCCATTCCTTAAGCATCCTAGCATTGCTTTTTTGGACTCCTGCTGTACCTTGATCAAAGAGCTTCACTGAGTTGTTTACAATATTTCCCAAGTCTTATTCCCCCCCCGACCCAGTTAATTCAGAATGTTTATGAGGAGTTGAAGCTTCTGCATGGCAACGAAGAGCACTAACCATTAAGCAACCAAGTTGACCCAGGGTAAAATGAACAGATTTGGGAAACAAAAGCAGGTTATTTACCTGGCGGTACTCTAAACCAGCCTGGTAAATTTCCATTTTAATAATGAAATCATCTTTCTGGCTCATTGCATCAATTGTCCTCCCGAGCACTGTGCATCCATCCACTGGCTCCCCCTTTTCTACTGCATCAAACATAAGCTACATCGCTTCATAATAATAATGGCCTTTATCTGGAGATAAAGTTAGACAGTAGTTCTGTCATACCAGTGCCAGATAATTCTAATTGCCATATTGTTCAGTACAGTATTTCCTATGAAGTATAAAAGATTGTCCTAAAAGAACTGCAGAATTTTTCTAGTGTAATGTGATAACAGTGCAACATTGCAGAAAATACCTTCACCCATTACAACCTCTCTATGGAAAAAACATAGTGGTGTTTTCATAAATTCATCCCAGGTGGAGGTTTGCCATGTTTGTCTCTATAACCAGGGCCGGCTCCAGGGTTTTTGCCGCCCTAAGCAGCAAAAAGAAAAAAAAGCAAAAAAAAAAAGAGCCGCGATCGCGATCTGTAGCTCTACCACTGCCGCTTCAGTCTTCGGCGGCAATTCGGCGGCTAGTCCTTCACTCCGAGAGGGAGTGAGGGACCCGCCGCTGAATTGCTGCCAAAGACCCAGCGTGCCGCCCCTCACCGTTGGCCGCCCCAAGCAGCTGCTTGCTGGGCTGGTGTCTGGAGCCGGCCCTGTCTATAACCACCACTATTTCCCCTTCCCCAAAATGTCTGGTTGTAGAAGTAAGATTTGTCAATGGCTCTGAGAATCTCTCCTCCAGCCCTGCTCTGTGAAATGCTAAAACCCATTTAAGAAGAATGGCTATTGGTGGCCTGTGATTAATCTGACATCATTCATCTGGCAAAGGATGTCAGCCCACAGTTCATCCAAAACTGGCTTGATGGAAATAACAAGACTTCACTAAACTATTTTAGATAGCCTTAGTGCATAGGCTGGCATTGTACAATAATTTTACCCCCTACATAAGATGAAATGTGATAACTAGTTCTAGAGGTTCTTATATCACACTTAGAGGTTGAGAGAATGATTATACAAGGGATCGGTCAGCAGACAGGTAGCTTTTTGTTTCTAGCTCCCCTCTGGCCTCAAGAAAATTACAATCATCACCATCTGATAGCTGTTCCATGAACTGTTTAAAATAAGTTGATAGGTTTCAGACCCACTCCTAGCAGCAGACGATGGCATCACAGCAACTGTGATGGGTTCCCCCCAGGGTGCCACCCAGAACTGGGGTGCCACTTGGCCCCCTGGCCCACCAGCCTGGGCTCCCTCTCACATTGTACTGCTGTGACATTGCCCTGAGCTATGATTCCCATACACTTCACTCAAGCTCAGTGGTTAGATAAAGCAAAAACAAGTTTATTAACTACAGAAGATTTTTAAAGTGATTATAAGTGATAGCAAACAGATCAAAGAAGATTATCTATCAAATAAACAAAAAATGCAAACTAAATTTGATATGCTAGATAGGGTGAGAATCTGCTATTCATATCAAATCTAAGAGATGATACAAGCAGGCTGCAGATTCTTAAGGGGCAAGCTGCACTTGCTTTACAGCTCGGAATCCCCAGATGTTTCATTCACAGGCTAGAAATCCCTTTAGCCTGGGTCCAGCACTTCCTCCAGTCCAGTCTTTGTCAGGTGTTTCCAGGAGTCTTCTTAGGTGGGGAGAGAAGAACACCAGATGATGTCACTCCCTGCCTTATTTAGCTTTTTGCATATGGTGGGAACCCATTGTTCCCAAAGCTAAGTTTCCAGACCAGTCTGTGGAAAAATACTGACATCCCAAGATGGAGTCTAGAGACATGTGGTCTCATTACATGTCCTTGTAGAGTCATAGCAGCCATTACTTGGAGGCTGTAGCATTTTCAGGAAGGCTCCCCAGGTGGGAGATAAGCTTCTCTTAAGGCCTATTGTTTTTTCCTAATGCCCCATTGCCCTGAATAGTCCCTTCCCCACCCACTATCTAGACTGAAAGCATCTTGTCTAGTGTGTGTTACCCATCCATCCATGCGTTACTACCAGGGGCGGCTCTAGGAATTGCGCCGCCCCAAGCAGGGCGGCACGCCGCGGGGGGCGCTCTGGCGGTCGCCGGTCCCGCAGCTCCGGGGGACCTCCTGCAGACGTGCCTGCGGAGGGTCCGCTGGTCCCGCGGCTCCGGTGGACCTCCCGCAGGCATGCCTGCGGATGCTCCACCGAAGCCGCGGGACCAGCGGACCCTCCGCAGGCACACCTGCAGGAGGTCCACTGGAGCCGTGGGACCAGCGGACCCTCCGCAGGCATGCCTGCGGGAGGTCCACTGGAGCCGCCTGCCGCCCTCCCGCGGCATGCCGCCCCAAGTGCACGTTTGGCGCGCTGGGGTCTGGAGCCGGCCCTGGTTACTACATTTAAAATACAGATACATAGTCAATATTTATAACTTCAGATACAAACATGATACATGAACACAAAATAGGATAATCATATTCAGCAAATCATAATGTTTCCAATGACACCTCATATGACTTATCTTGCATAAAATACATTATAATTATGTCATAATCATTTGGAAGGGTAATGTGTAGTGGAGGCATGCAGTGTACCTATACCGAGGCTAGTTAAATTGTCAGTCGAGCATCATTATGCTGTACTGACATTTTAATTAAAGATTTCACCTGTTCTTTGGTGGCATGGGGTGGGGTATTATTTCAAATTTAGTTTGTTGTAAAACGAAGTCAGGACACAAAGTGAGAAAGTACTGGGCATGTGAATCATGGTAGCTACCTTGATGCGACATCAATTCATTTATCAGTCATATTGGTTTTTTCCCCCTCTCTTCTTCCCCTTAGCGTTGACACAATATTGCACCTCCCTCTGATCTCTGCAGGGAGCTTTGGGCTGTCATGTGACTACAAAGACAACCTAACTCGAATCCTGACTCCAGCCAGGAAACTGACCTACTTCTTCGTTGACTTCTGGAAAAAGTCCAATTTGCCATTCAAAACCAGCTCCTGGGAATCCACCTACCTCTATAAGACAAATAACATCACAGAAGACTGCTTCTGGTAAAAACATTCCCAAGTCTCTCCCAGCTACTGTCCTAGAAAACTTGGACTCACCTCTGGCATGATTTCTTTAGGCTGTCCTTAGATTTCTCCCTCTCTCTCTTTCTCTCTCTCTCTCTATTGCTCTCATAGAATTGAGAGTTGGAAAAGACCAATTAGCCCATCCAATCCCTCTCCTTTCCAGAACAGCAATATTCTGTACACCAGTGGTTCTCAAACTAGGGCTACTGCTTGTTCAGGGAAAGCCCCTGGCGGGCTGGGTCAGTTTGTTTACCTGCCACATCTGCAGGTTCGGCTGATCGCAGCTCCCTGTGGCTGCGATTCGCCGTTCCAGGCCAATGGGAGCTGCAGGAAGCGGCGTGGGCCAAGGGATGTCCTGGCCGTTACTTCCCACAGCCCCCATTGGCCTGGAGCGGCGAACCGCATCCACTGGGAGCTGCGATCAGCCGAACCTCCGGACGCAGCAGGTAAACAAACTGGCCCGGCCCGCCAGGGGCTTTCCCTGAACAAGCAGTGGCCCTGGTTTGAGAACCACTGCTCTACACTACATTTACCAGTGTTACATCCAGTCTGCTTGAAAATGTTCCCAAGCTACAGACTTTCATCATGTCCATTGGGAGAATATTTCACAGTCTAATAGATTTCACTGCTTGAGTTTTTGTTGGCATCTAAATTAAATTTTCCCTCTTTCAATTTCATCCCATCATGCCTAGTAATAACCTTCTGTATCATCCTAAGTAATTCCTCTACTTCCTCCTTGATGCCTGATTGTCCCCACACAGGATACAAATCCGTCCGGTTGTTACTTGTATCTTGCTAGGGGAAAAGGGTGTATCTGATGGTTGTGGAAGGAAGGAAAAAATCAAGCCCTTGGTTTTACACCATTCAAACATTTCTAGACTGTTTAAATCCCTGATGTAAATGTTTATGCATCTGGCTTAACACATGAGAGGTTCCATTTAGTACTACTGATGTGCATAAAAGTCTGCAAGTTCAGGGCCTGAGTTAGCTCTTTTAATTCTTTCTCACCTTAGTCCCTCCAGTCACTGGTTATTTATGTTACACTGAATGCCTTTCAAACTCTGATCAATGTTCTTCTCTGAATGAAATGACCTAAAATGAAATCAATAGCCTAGGTATAGTCTCTCCAGACCATGGCCATAGAGGGATATTATTACTTTTCTGCTCTGTGACATGATACTTCAGTATATGCAACTGCAGGGGCTGCTCTTTCTGTCATTGCATTGTAAAAATCATATCTAAGCTGCTGTCCACTATCACCTTTAGGCCTTGTTCAGTTTTTTAGAGTCTTCTTCATTACCATTGAATTTCAATCAATGATACAGATTTTTTTCCCTTTAGTTACAGTACAATGCCTTTTCCCAAGTTGAATCAATCTTATTTAGTTACTTTTTGCCCAGACTTTAATCTTTCTAAGTCCCTTGGTGGTTTTTTCGTTGTCCTCACTGGTATGTACAATTCCTCCTAATTTCATATCATATTGGAATTTCATTAGTATATTTTACTCTATTTTTCATTAATGAAGATGTTAATACAGACTTAATATCAATCTCTGTGATAGTCCAACAGACACTTTACCTGCACAATATATTGCTATTTATCATTACCCTTTGTTTAGCCAATCAGCCAATTGTCAGTTTGAGTGTGTTCCTATCCCAGTTTGAATTAATTTTTCAAGTAAGATTGAGACAATTGCTTTATTAACATCCAAATATTACATTTAGTGCACTCCACTCTTTCAGTGATTCGGAAATTAAACTAAAAAAGCAATCAAGTTTGTGTGGAAAGATTTATTCTTTATTGCCCTCTGTCAGGAAAACACATAAGTACCTGCTGAATTTAATGTATCAGGTTAAACCCTATTGACTTCAGTGTGACTTAAGCATGTATTGAAGTGCTCTGTTGAATTGGGAACTAAAATACAATCCCAGTTCCATTATCCCTTGGAAAACCACATTTGCTCCTTTGCACTTCAATTTGTATCTTCTAGGATTCCTCAATCTCCCATTCAACCTCACTCACTAGATTTTGTAATTCCTCAAAGTTTTCTGTTTTGAAAATTATCTTACTACATTAATGCATTATCTGAACAAACCCGTTATAATACCAGATTTAAGTGGTTCTTGGTCAGGTTCAAAGTTTTCCTTTTTATGCTCACATTCTCTGTACTGCTTTCCCTCCCAAATTCTGTTGTTTAACTTTATTGATGCAGAATGGCTGCTGCATTCCAACCCAGAAGTGGCTACATTTCTGTAGTAGGTGAAGTGATCCTTATGTGCTGTAAACAGTCTATCAGACATTTTAGGATTATTAATGAGGGAAGGTTCTATATAAATGTAAGGCGTTAGCAATATTTTCAGCTGATCTATAACCCGCACTTTCTACCCTGCACCAGGTACCTCAATGCACTGGAGGCTGGAGTCTCATACTTCTCTTCAGAGGTGAAGTTCAAAGAGGTTTTAAGGACACCAGAACAATTAAAGAAAATTGTGAAGGATCAGAGCCGGAAAAGCAATGGTAAGGAGAGATGAGAGTTCCCTCTCCCTTGCATGCATGCTGTTGATCTCTGTCTATGCACTACTGCCTGGGTTATGTTCTGGGGAAAATCTTTCCATTTATGGCAGAAAGAGCACAGATACTCTTTTTCCTCTTCTATTTTTGTGAATATGGGAAGATGGCACAGAACTCAATTCCCCTACTGTCTTGATAAAGCATATGGGCATATTCTGCTTGTGGAGGCCTCTTGGGGTAGATTATCTTCTGAAGACATGACACTGTCTTCCTACAAGTCCTGTCCAGTGGAGCATTCATAACCCAGCAGCCCCTGGTCATGGTTTGGATTCCTGTGTCACAAGAATGCCCAGCTTCTCTCTCTGTGTCTGTTTCTCTCTCACACACACCCCTTTTGTGCAACAAGGGGGCTCATTTCAAACATGGGGGAATGACCAATCCCTACTGGAAACCCTGGCCATGGTGGTGATGCCTCAGCTCTATTAACAAGTGCTTATGATAATACTAACCCCTGACATCACCGGGGAGGGGAAGCACGAGAATAAGGAAGCCAGTGACAGACTAATGGTTTATTCTTCTAATGTCCTTTGCCTTAGAACCTTCTATACCATGTTACTGGTAGTAGTTTACGCTGCACTCCATCTATGTGCGATTTTAATGCTCATGAAAGGAAGGTGCTGATAATGGCTGGAGTCAGGCATAATATGAGCAGGTGCTGAGCAAGCTTTCTCCTCCCACTGACTGTGTAGTTCAGTCCTGACCCACAACTATCTGTTCTCCTATTTCTGGCAATGCCTCTCCGCCCTGACTTGCCGTAGCCCTGCTATTCTAGAGTTTATGTTCTAAAGAACAGTATGTAAAACTCTATTTGTCCCCCTCTCCTTAATTGTATGCCTCTCACCTTCTGTTCATCTGTCTTTGCCTGGTCTGTAGTGATCATCATGTGTGGCTCCTCAGCTGAGGTCGAGACAATCCTAGGGGAAGAGAAAGTGGATGAGGACATAGTCATCATCCTGGTGGATCTTCACAAGTAAAGTATCACCACTGGTTTTCCTTCTGTCCCCACTCCCATTTCCTGCAGGATGGAGCTAATGGAAATAGTGCAAGAGGAACTCTCATGCTGAGGAGACATTTTACGATGAAACATTTCCCAGTCACCTCCTTTTCATAGTCTTCTTGGCCCCCTTTTAGCCAATTATCAAAGCTTTTTGGTGTTTCAACCAGGACACATCCTCCACATCACTTATTCAATCCATGTTAGATTTTTTTCTAAGGCATCTAAATTTTGGACTGTGATGTCATAATCATAGAGTCATGACCTCACTGCAGGATGAAATTATAGAATAACGGAAATCATAGTTAGAACCTAGTGTCCTTTCTATCTTCCTCCCTATTACCCCACCAGCAAATGCAGGAATGCACCCAAAAAGATATTCTCCAGGGCTTTGTCTTGTCCAATTTTAAATGACATAAGTAGTGGCTCCACCACCTCCACTGAGAGACTATTCCATAGCCAAATGGATCACCCTACTAGGATATATTTCCTGGTATTCATCCTAAATATTCACTTGCTCAGTTTTATCTTAGTATTCCTAATTACAGCCACTTCAGATCACCTTACATGATTTCTCTCCTTCTTTAAGATGGGATCTTCAAAGGAGCCTAAGGTAGTTAGGTACTCAGTTAGGATTTGGGCATCTAACTACCTTAGGCTCCTTTGAAAATCTGGCCAGAAGGCTAAAATTTTCAAAGGCATAGAGGCACCTAAAGAAGCAGAGAGGCACTTGGTGGGATTTTCAAAAACATCTAAGGCCTGGTCTACACCGGGGTGTGTGTGTGGGGGTCAATCTACGTTACACAACTTCCGCTATGTGAATAATGTAGCTGAATTTGACATACTTAGATCTACTCACCACGGTGTCTTCACTGTGGTGAGTCGACTGCTGACGCTCTGCCGTTGACTTCGCCTGCACCTCTCGCTCCAGTGGAGTACTGGTGTCAATGGGAGAGCGCTCGGCGATCGATTTATTGCATCTAGACTAGACACGATAAATTGACCCCTGCTGGATCTATCGCTGCCCACTGAGGCACCTAACTCATTCAAATCAATGGAAGTTAGGGGCCTAACCTTTTTAGGCGATTTTGAAAATCCCACTAGGCACCAAAATACTTGGTGTTTATGCCCTTAATGTAATTGTAGACATTTCTCATATTCCCCTTAGCTGTACAGCTGGTCAGGAATTTTTTGACAAAGTTTTTCATCCAAAAATGTTGATTTGTCAAATCTCGTGAAAAGGACAGTTTTGATTAAAGTTTGTCTCAACTCCAAGTTGAAATTTCTACTCAAAATAAAAGAGCAAGAGGCCCTGGAATAGCCTGCTGGTTACGGCCCTCTCTTAGGATGCAGGAGCCATAAGACATCTAGGTTCTAGGGCCTGCTCTGCCTAATTCAGAGCAGAGACCTGAACACAGGTCTGTCTCATTCCAGGTGAGTGCCCTAACCATGGGGCTATAGCATCAGTCTTTCTGAGCCAATGAATATTTAACTTACATGAAGTGGAACAGCTCCAACAGAAGAGATATACCTTAGAATAGCCTGGTAGCTAATGCACTCAGCTGGGATGTAATTACCACAGTTCAAGTCTCTGCTCTGAATTAGGCAAAGCAGGCCCTAGAACCTAGATGTCTTATAGCTCCTGCATCCTAAGAGAGTGCCATAATCACTAGGCCATTGGTTATTCTATAGTTGGTCATTCTGATTTTTCACAATTTTTTTGTCCCACAGTAGCATGAGAAGCTTTTCAAATCATGAAATTTCTCGCAGGACTGGAAAACTGTTTCCTACCCAGTTCTACTTCGTTGCATAATTTGGCCAAATGACACATGGGATTTTTTAAAAATCTCCCTACATTTACCATTTCCTCTAGCACCTGGATTGTTTTCTTGCTATTCTGATTTTCCAGTTTGTCAGACATATATAAAAGTCTGAGAGAGAGGCTATTACCAGGCCAGTTATTGCACTGACCTCCACTGCAGTGATCTCAATGGGATTTCACAAATACAAGATTCTGACTTCATTACAGGATGGAACAGCAGCTGGAGGCCTAGAAGTTTTCACTCAAACACATATCTGCAATAACAGGGAAGGGAGTTGTTGTCAGCAAGTGTTGATGGCATTGAGAGAAATGGTCTTTCAGGTTTGCCCTAGGATTAAATCCCTCTTTGAAACATACTAAGCTTGGATGTGAGCAAGTATATAAATCTGAAGGAAATCAGGTAGCAGTAGTGTATTGACCATCTCTTTGATGGTATGTATAGGACAAATTTTTTATGGATGTTAGAATGATGTAAGAGCTATTGAAAATATCACAAAACAGGGTACTATTCATGGTACTCTAAATATCCTGTGACTATAAGTCACCAGTTTCAATCAGGTCCATGCCATCGCTGGCAGGCAAAAAAAACCCCAGGAAAACTCAGATTAGGAATGGGTTATGGAGCCTTTCACTGGTTACAGTTCTATGTGAAATGGACTGGTTATCTCAGTTCAATATCACTAAGACAATATATGCTAGCTGGTTCCAGTAGTGGTAACTTCAAAGAGGCCAAGAATCCCCAGGACCATGGAGTCTGAATGCCTCTCAATCCTAGAGCTGGCCTCTCTGGGTCAGGACTGCGGCACTAAAGGAGTAGTTTAGTATTCTAAGATCTAGGTTCAAACACTTCTTGGAATCACAGGTTAAAGTTCCAACAGGCTCAACTCAATCTTTCCTCCTCCAAAGGGAATACATGAAGTAGCCTGCAGTTCACTTGGTGTGTGTGTTTTTCAGATGACACCTTTAAAATGTGGAGTCCTGTAAGCATTGTGTTGACACTTTCCATAAGATCAGGGGGATGCCCTTGTGTCCTTAGCCACAATTTCCCTGCCTTCACTAGCATGCGGAGTGGTGTCTGAAACTAGTTGCTTCTCTCCCACACCCAGCTTCCTATATTTCAGTGGTGTTGTGTTGATATAGTTGTAAAGAGCAGACTGGGGAGGAAGATGTACTCCTGGTTAAGGCACGCTCCTTGGATTTGGACACTTGGGCTTCATTCCTGGCTCTGCCACAGACCTTGGGCATGTCACTAAGGGTTGGTCTACATGGCACTGGCAAAGTATGTTAGAGGGTGTGATTGATAAAGCGCTTCAATGAACAGTGCTCCTACTGCCCTGGATGGACCCTTCTGGAACAAGCTAAAAGGATTATGTTAACAGGATCTAAGTATCTTTTAGTTCATGCCAGCAAGGTCTACATGGGGCAGTTAAAGCATTTTACAAATCACACCCTTCTAATACGCTTTGCCGATGCCATATAGACAACTTCTATAGAGGTGTTTTGAAGATAAATTCATTTATACGTGGCCCCGCATCACCACCGTGTGTATAAATATTTACAGTTTGGGTGGTGTGTGCAGTGATAGCACAGACTAAATCTCCACTCTGCCCGGGATGGGGGGGATGAGATGATTTTTTTCTCCCTTCAGTAGGAGGATTGGAGCCACCACTGCAGTTGCTGCAGCATGTGGTCTTCTGACAGGGCCAGCTGCCTCAATGCTGCGATGCCCTCCTACCATTTGCTGCTGCTTGTTTTTGATTTTAGCATAACCCTGTAGTTATGGGATGTCTCAGATCAGGCCTTCTCATACACAAACACAGAAATATGCTAAATCCAAACAAGCAGCAGAGGGTAACTGGGTCAGGCCTCACTTTTCTCCAGTGGTGGTGTTCCCCAGATAGCTCTGTGGATTTAAATTCTGTTGGGCCAAGAGCCCTCTGCCAGCCAGAACTCAAGCATAGATCATGTTGATCTATAGAACTAAGTCAGCCATTGCTCGGAGGGCTCTTGCAGAGCTACTAAATCCTGTGGGCCCCAGGGAATTTTCCCTATTGTTCATTCCTAGCCTGATTGTAAAGCACTTTGAGATCCCTTCAGGGTGAAAGGTGCAGCGTGAATGTCTGAGGATATTATTAAGGGCAGGGGCAGTGGGTATGGGGCCATGTGGGGATGCTGCTGCTGCCTCCTGTACTTGGGCTAAATTAGTGGCATAACAAGGGCGAGGCGAGTGAGGCACTTGCCTCGGTCGCACAAAACAGAGGGGCGCAGCTCTACCACAATCGGCAGCGCTTTGGCGGCAGCTCTACTGCCGCTGCTTCTTCGGTGGCGGGTCAATGAGTCCTTGTCGGAAGAAGGACCTGCCACCGAATTGCCGCTGCCACTAAATTCATTCTTCGGCGGCAGGTGCTTCTCTCTGAGAGGGACTCAGGGAACCACCGCCGAATTGTCGCTGAAGAGTCTGGAGCCGACCCTTGTCTGGGGCACAAAAATTCTTGTTACGGCTCTGGGCTAAAGAGAGGACTTTGGACTCCAAAGCTCTTACTCTGGCACTAAATTCATTCTGAAAGTTAAAAAGACAAGAATGAGCAATCAAATGTGGGTTATGAGAGGAGATTCACAAAAGGAGCTTTTAGCAATCCAACTGTACCAATACAATGATATAATACTGCCCCTTCCCATTGATACTTATAGTCAGTTTCCTCTCAGTGATGCTTTCAGCAAGTGGTTCTCAGACTGTGGTTTGTGGAGCACTTCTAGATGGTCTGCGGAGCAGCTTCTGTCATGAAGTGAAGTAGCAGCCATCTTCAAGCAGTGGCCCATCCTGCTAGCGTAGCTCATCACCAAACTTTGATGGTTTCCACAGACTCTTTTAGCTCACTAAACTAAGGAAAAACAAGCCAGCCCTTCTCTCCACCCTGCATAGCTATTTCATATTTTTCTTGGCCAAGTGTTTCTTTAGTGTAAATTCTGCTGTGATCAAGTTTGTAAAGGACACCAAAATTAGAGGGATAGTAAATGCATCAGAGGTCAAAAACAAATTGACCAGTAATCTGGAGAGATTGTAGTAATGGAGTCCTCAGACATCAAGAAGAGACTCGGGCCCAGGTATTTAGGCTCCTAACTTCCACTGATTTTAATAGACATTAGAAGCCTAGATAGTATTTTGGATCTGGGACTCAGTCTCTCTATGTGTAAAGTGCTTCAAACAGGGACAGAAAATAAACAACACAGAAACAAAGCAGGGCAATAGAATCTATTTAGTCATATGTGTTTATTTTTATCTGGTCTCTTCAGATCTGTCCCAATATTACAATTTTGTGTAGCTAAACATTATAGCTGCCATAGGGATAGTGTGAACAATGGAAAGGGATGTATCTACCACAGTGAAAAGTGATTTACAATGTCAAAAAGTTTGAGAACCACCATGTGAACCTGTTAATCAAGAGTTCCTTTTGGGGAGAGAGGGAAGGTCTCTCTAGGTATGCAGAGCTGGAGGTCTCCCCTGCTCCAGCTATCATTGTCCCTGAAGCACTTGTGTTTTTCTTTGCAGCAACATCTACTTTCAGAACACCACCAAATCAGACAGTTATATGCGGAATGTCCTTGTCTTGACGCTGCCACCACCCAGTTACACACCGAATTCCACAAATTCCACAGAAGAACACTTGGTAACCGTTCTATTTCATATCTGATCATTTCATCCAGCTTACCTGTGTTCAAACAAGAGTGTTCCAAAAAAATAAATAAAAAGGCTGCTACTGACTGTACTCATCCCACAAAACAAATTAATCACATTGCAAAACAGCAGCATGGTATAGCAATGTTTAGCTCTTCATGTCATGACAGTGTGACAATGCCGGATAACATCTCATTCTCCTGCTGTAATCTGACATCATGATGTGGGGTTACAGCATCACAAAGCAAAGGTGCAAGATTGTTGTGCTACACTATGAGGCCCAAACTAAGTTCAAAGCTTTTAATTGGCCTGCAAGTGTCTAATTTATGGGACTTGGGAGAGAGCTGTAAAAATTTTTACTCATGGGGGAATTCTGTGCCACTGCGCATGTACAGAATTTATGTCCCCCACAGATTTCTTTGTTTCCCCACAGAAAAATGACTTTCTGACAAGGAAGCAAAGGGAAGCCACAAAAGTGGTCATGCGACCCTCCCCAGCAGTATGTTTCAGGTGCCCAGGGCAGCCAGCAGAGTGGTAGATCACTGTGGGTTGGGGGCAGGATTGGTGAAGACACAGTTGGTGGCTCCTACCCTGCACCAGGCTCAGCTGCTAGTCCCGGCTGAGCTGGGGAGGATGGGACTCCCTCTTCTCCTACACAGCATCTGGGGCCGGGTCAGACCCACCCCCAGATTTCTCCCCCGGGTGTAGGAAGCTCTGCAAACTGCTTCCCCCGCCCAGCACTTCCTGTACCCATTGCTCCTCAGCTGCAGGGGGAGGGATTACTGTACAGGGAGCTGCTCCCCCATCCATCCAGCTCCTGTGCATCAAGATCCCCTCATACCTACACCCTCCCTCTGAGCCTCACCCTACCCCTGCACCCAGAACCCCCCTGACAAGCCCCACTCCCCCTGCACCTGGACCACCCAGACCACCCACACCCAGATCCCCACCCTACTGAACCCCAACTAGCTGCATCTGGATCCCAAACCAACTGAATCCCACTCCTCCAGCATCTGGACCCACCACTGAGCCCCCACACCCAGACCCCCCTGCTGAGCTCTATCCCATGCCCACACACTCAGACCCCCCCTGCTGAGCATCAGCCCCCTTCACTTGGGCCCCCCAGTACAGTCCCATTACTGTTGCACCCAGAACCCCCCAACAAGCCCCTGTGCATCCAGACCCTGAAAACACCCAGCTCCCCCACTGAGCCACCCGCACCCAGATTGCCCCACACAGAACCCTGTTAACACACACCTGGATCCTCCCACGCTAAGCCCTCCACACTTGCATCCTGCCTTGCTGAGCCTGCCTGCCCACACCTGGTGCACCTGGCATGGAGGGGCAGGGCTCTGGGGTGTTTCTGGGGCAGGCCTGGTCCTTGCGCTGTGTCAGAGTTGGGTGCAGCCTCACTGCTGAGTCCGTGTCCCAGGGTGGGGGAAGGGGAGCTGCACAGTGACCTGTGCTCCCCAATGCCATGCTGGAGCCTCCACATTTATTTGACAAATAACATTTGCAGAATTTTAATATATCGTTTACAGAAATTTTAATTTTTTGGCACAGAATGCCCTCAGGAGTAGAAAATATGGACTCTACCTCAAGTTTTGGGGTGACTGTAAAGTCTATCAGATGCTTTCTAGAGTAGCTATACTACATAATTCAGGCTGGATTTATAGATGTGGTGGGACTGTGGGGGAAAAAGGAGCGGTGGCCAGGTTTCAGAGGCACAGACTGTGGGGAAAACAAGGGCTGAGAGACAGAAACTCTGCTACACTACAGAGGAAGCCAGGGAAAAAGGAAGGGTCTGGAATTGTGATTTGGGGGAGTTGTGGGAAGACAGAGATGAAGCACCTTGCTCCCAAAGGAGAATAAGTGGGGGATTTGGAGGTGGGAGACCCTCCTGTAACAGGTTTCTAGCTGAGCAGTACAGCTACAGGGCTTAGTTGTCTTGCCCTGTGCCCCTGAGGTACAGGTGCAATGGTATCACTACTGCCCTCTGGTGCAGAACAACAGAATAAACTCTGATGAAAGGTAATTCAGTGATTTTTTTTATGGGTGCCCTTGCTCTGCCCTTTTGGGGCCTGTCATCTACAATGTCACAGCAGATCAAGGGTTATTTGGAGCTTATGCCGCTGCATTTCTTTTCTGGGTCAACTTTCTGCTACCTGGGTCGCATCAGCAAAAAGTCAGGCAGGACCAATGCCTTATGTACCTTTAATATCACCAAGTCTCCCCTGCAGGTTTGTAGAAACCTTTGAGGCACCATCAAGTATTACAGACTAGTGAACTAAACCCAAGGCATGGAAGATTCAGAAATCAACAATTGTCAGGAGGTGTCTAGTGGAAAATACTTTTGACCCACAGCACCTCTTGCTATTCCAGTCCTAGGGCCTCCCCAGTTCTGCCACTGCACCTGAATTTTGACCTGCAGTACCCTCTTACTACAGACCTGTGGCTCCATCACCTCACTCTGCTTATACATCTCAATCCCACCTTGCAGCATCCTATTTTTCCAAGCCTGACCCCCCACCACCACTACCAATGCACCTCACTCTGATCTGCAGCAGCTTCTGCTGTTCCATTCCTGAAGTTTTTCCTGAGCTGATACTCCCAACTATGCTGCAGTTTTGGATGGAGGTATAAACAGGCTGTGTTGCCAACTTCTTTTTTCCCCCTATTCTAGCTGAATAATGACTATATTGTCGGCTATTTGGATGGAGTCTTGCTCTTTGGACACGTCCTGCAGAAACTTCTGCTCTCCCAACAGCCAGTTGGGAGTCCCACTAATTTCACTGAACAGTTTCGGAACGTCACATTTAAAGGTAATCAAGTACAATTCTGAGCAACAGCTCACTGAGTGGACTGTGGGGAGAGGGAGTTTGTTTTCCAGGTGGGCATGAGAGGCAGTCCCCTTACTGCAGAACGGGTTCAGACTCTAATGAGTTATCTTCCCTCTTGTTCTGTTCAATTGATTTTTCCAAATATACTATGATAATCAGTACTGAAGAAACAGACTAAGTAATATCCATACACAGAGAATCCCCCTCTGTATACATCACATACAAAATAAGAGATGAAACATTTTATAAATTTCAATTAGGACCAAAGTGTTTGAGGGACAGAATCTCTCCTGGGCTGCAGGCTCTTCACACTGGTCTGGCGGTGTAAAGGGTACAGAAATGACCTACGACGAATACTCCTCTATAATGGGAGGGGCACTCCCTGGTCAGCACAGAATAAGATGACATATGTTAAGCTCCTTGGCCTTATTACATTGTGCTTTTCTGGTGTAGGTATAGAGGACTGAATTGTCTATATGGGGACTATTGCCTGGGTGGACCAAAGGATGTGTAATAGTGAGGCATCCAAGTTGGTTGCAGAGTCCATTAGGCTCTTCCCTGTCATCTGACTGGCATCCAGGTTTTATTTTAGGCTAGACACAAGGTTGGATGAGGATGAAGTATACATAACATTGAACCAAATCCATCTCTAAGCTTCATCCCCCAAAATGTAGCCAGTCCTTCTTTTGTCATTGTCCTGGATGGCAGTGTGGGGAGTATGTATAGTAGATAACGTTCAGCCATAGCTAACATTGGCCAAGAAAGCATCAGCATCAATTTCACCATTGACTTCAGAGGGAGCAGAATTAGGCCAACACTGAGTGCTTTTGAAGATTACACCCTAAAATCCTTAGTCTGTAACATTAACATATCCTGAGTTATGGAATGTATGTGTTCCCCACCATAAGAAAGAAAGCAGCAGGGTAAGAAAAAGTATGATTAAAATGGCAAAGTACACAAGGTTATTAGACCCAATCAGCTATCCCTCAAAAGATGAAAATCTAGCCCAAGTGAAGCCAGTAGAAAAGAATATAAATTATCTCTGTATTTCCCTCCTTGTTAACAGACTTTAAGACCAAGGATAGAATCAGAGTTTCCTTCTCACCTCTAGAGATGGTCCCTTGAAGGCACATTGGCAGGATCAGTGTATGGAAATAAAACAGACTGGTTGCTACATGAGTGGTATTTTTTCTGTGGTCAGGGAGGCTTCATTCTTCAGTATTATCAGATCTACTCCTTTTACCAATTTCAAACTCATATTTTAAAGCAAAAATAGTATGGAAATAGGGGAGAAGCAGAGATTGAATAAGCTGATGTGGGTGCTAAGAAGGGTGCTGTTATGTAGATGCAGAAGGTTAATGGGAAGAAAAACCCTAACATCAGAAGTCTTTTAATTTACACCTCTCTTCTTGTCACTTGTTAATGCTTCTGGGGAAAGTGCCAGGCTCCTTCATTGATCTGTTCCTTGTGTCCACAGGTGCATTGGGTCCAGTGACCCTGGATGAATTTGGAGATCTTGATGTCAATTTGTCTCTATTGTATACATCAGTAGATACCTATCAAGTATGTAATTCCGTTAAGAAGGTATTCTGTGGTGATCTATGAGAGGGGAACTAGAGGCTCTGGGTTAGAGTGTGACTATGACAAGAGGGATTGCCAGAGCTGAAAGGGAGGTGTACTAGAGCTGTCTGTGTGCAGGTGTGGGGGGTAGGGGTCCCTTCATGTCCCCTCCCCTCCCCTCCTAGACTCCACTGTCTTTCTCACCCTGCTGGCAGCTGCCCAAGGGGTCCTTGGAGCAAGCAAACAAATGAAAAGTCTTCTCCTCTCTTTCTTCTCTTTTGGGAGAGGGGAGTCCATGGGGAATTAGAGAAAAGTAAGGGTGACCTGGGACTCGGGCAGTCTTCCTGGGTCAGTTCTTTGGGCTTAGTCTAGATGGGGGTCTATCTCCAGCCCCTCCTCATGGGGCATGTTGTTTTGAGGCTCAGTTGTGCAACTTTGGGAGAAGTGAAGCTTGTTGCTGTCTCTCTCTGTGAGCCTAGCTTGGCTTTCAGAGGCAGGACAGCCTTCATCCTGTTCACTGCCCCATCCTGGGGCAGCTGTTCCCTTTTAAGCTCCCCCCACTCCAGGCAGAACAAGCCTTGCAGGTGTGCCTTGTTGGTGTTGAACAGGCCCAGGGGAACTTGTTTATCTCCTCTCTGCCATTTTGAGAGCATGCCCCTTCAGAGCAGCACAATGGGGCAAGTGAGGAAAGACGTCACCCTGATGACTTGGTAGACTGATGAAGTCAAAAACACAAGACTTTGTGGGACTGCTGCACTTCTGGGAAGGACAGAGTAGTAGTATAGGCAGAATATGAAAAACAGAAACATGAACCAGGCTGGAGTGGACACATCACTGCAGTAGAGGGCATGAGTCTATTTTGCTGAGAGTTGTGTAGTGCACTATGGGAGGATGAAGCAAAGGAAAGGGACTGAGCGCGAGAGCTATTAACAAAGTTCATTTCTATACTCTCTCACAGTTCCAGACCCTTCTGCAGTATGACACTCATCAGAATAAGACAAAACCAATGACTACCAGCCCATCTTTCATCTGGAGGAACCGGAAGCTGCCTAATGACATTCCAAGCACCGGTGAGATACTTACTAAAACTGGTTCATAATGGAGGGGGCTCATGCACCGTTAAGAGAACACTTACTATGCAATGTGGCCACCCAATCTTAACTGCCATTGGGATGTCAATAGGAGCTGAGAATATGACAGTACCTTATCCTAGCCTAACTAAACCGGTCATTTTCTGTGTACCCAATACAACTTCAAATTATCATTTCTGTTCATATACTGCTAGGAGCCTTGCTGTACTCTGTGCAGCACAGTTGATCTATGATGTACTTGATGCTATTGGAATAACAGAGACTTGGTGGGATAACTCACATGACTGGAGTACTGTCATGGATGGATATAAACTGTTCAGGAAGGACAGGCAGGGCAGAAAAAATGGAGGAGTTGCACTGTATGTAAGAGAAGTATGACTGCTCAGAGCTCTGGTATGAAACTGCAGAAAAACCTAGGAGTCTCTGGATTAAGTTTGGAAGTGTGAGCAACAAGGGTGATGTCGTGCTGGGAGTCTGCTATAGACCACTACACCATGGGGATGAGGTGGACGAGGCTTTCTTCTGGCAACTAACAGAAGTTACTAGATTGCAGGCCCTGGTTCTCATGGGAGACTTCAATCACCCTGATATCTGCTGGGAGAGCAATACAGCAGAGCACAGACAATCCTGGAAGTTTTTGGAAAGTGTAGGGGACAATTTCCTGGTGCAAGTGTTGGAGGAACCAACTAGGGGCAGAGCTCTTCTTGACCTGCTGCTCACAAACAAGGAAGAATTAATAGGGGAAGCAAAAGTGGATGGGAACCTGGGAGGCAGTGACCATGAGATGGTCGAGTTCAGGATCCTGACACAAGGAAGAAAGGAGAGCAGCAGAATATGGCCCCTGGACTTCAGAAAAGCAGACTTTGAGTCCCTCAGGGAACTGATGGGCAGGATCCCCTGGAAGAATAACATGAGGGGGAAAGGAGTCCAGGAGAGCTGGCTGTATTTTAAAGAATCCTTATTGAGGTTGCAGGAACAAACCATCCTGATGTGTAGAAAGAATAGTAAATATGGCAGGTGACCAGCTTGACTTAACAGTGAAATCCTTGCTGATCTTAAACACAAAACAGAAACTTACAAGAAGTGGAAGATTGGACAAATGACCAGGGAGGAGTATAAAAATATTGCTCAGGCATGCAGGAGTGAAATCAGGAAGGCCAAATCACACTTGGAGTTGCAGCTAGCAAGAGATGTTAAGAGTAACAAGAAGGGTTTCTTCAGGTACATTAGCAACAAGAAGAAAGTCAAGGAAAGTTTGGGCCCCTTACTGAATGAGGGAGGCAACCTAGTGACAGAGGATGTGGAAAAAGCTAATGTACTCAATGCTTTTTTTTCCTCTTTCTACACGAACAAGGTCAGCTCCCAGACTACTGCACTGGGCAGCACAGCATGGGGAGGAGGTAACCAACCCTCTGCGGAGAAAGAAGTGGTTTGGGACTATTTAGAAAATCTGGACAAGCACAAGTCCATGGGGCCGGATGTGCTGCATCCGAGGGTGCTAAAGGAGTTGGCGGATGTGATTGCAGAGCCATTGGCCACTATCTTTGAAAACTCATGGCAATCAGGGGAGGTCCTGGATGACTGGAAAAAGGCTAATGTAGTGCCCATCTTTAAAAAAGGGAAGGAGGAGGATCTGGGGAACTACAGGCCAGTCAGCCTCACTTCAGTCCCTGGAAAAATCATGGAGCAGGTCCTCAAGGAATCAATTCTGAAGCACTTAGAGGAGAGGAAAGTGATCAGGAACAGTCAGCATGGATTCACCAAGGGCAAGTCATGCCTGATTAACCTAATTGCCTTCTGTGATAAGAGAACTGGCTCTGTGGGTGAGCGGAAAGCAGTGGATGTGTTATTCCTTGACTTTAACAAAGCTTTTGATACTGTCTTCCACAGTATTCTTGCCAGCAAGTTAAAGAAGTATGGGCTGGATGAATGGACTATAAGGTGGATAGAAAGCTGGCTAGATCATCGGGCTCAATGGGTAGTGATCAATGGCTCCATGTCTAGTTGGCAGCTGATATCAAGTGGAGTGCCCCAGGGGTCGGTCCTGGGGCCGGTTTTGTTCAATATCTTCATTAATGATCTGGAAGATGGCGTGGACTGCACCCTCAGCAAGTTTCCAGATGACATTAAACTGGGAGGAGTGGTAGATACCCTGGAGGGTAGGGATAGGATACAGAGGGACCTAGACAAATTAGAGGGTTGGGCCAAAAGAAATCAGATGAGGTTCAACAAGGACAAGTGCAGAGTCCTGCACTTAGGATGGAAGAATCCCATGCACTGCTACAGACTAGGGACCGAATGGCTAGGCAGCAGTTCTGCAGAAAATGACGTAGGTGTTACAGTGGACGAGAAGCTGGATATGAGTCGACAGTGTGCCCTTGTTGCCAAGAAGGCTAATGGCATTTTGGGCTGTATAAGTAGGGGCATTGCCAGCAGATCGAGGGACGTTATCATTCCCCTCTATTCGGCATTGGTGAGGCCTCATCTGGAGTACTGTGTCCAGTTTTGGGCCCCATACTACAGGAAGGATGTGGAAAAATTGGAAAGAGTCCAGTGAAGGGCAACAAAAATGATTAGGGGACCGAAGCACATGACTTATGAGGAGAGGCTGAGGGAACTGGGATCGTTTAGTCTGCAGAAGAGAAGAATGAAGGGGGATTTGATAGCTGCTTTCAACTACCTGAAAGGGGGTTCCAAAGAAGATGGATCTAGACTGTTCTCAGTGGTACCTGATGACAGAACAAGGAGTAATGGTCTCAAGTTGCAGTGGAGGAGGTTTAGGGTGGATATTAGGAAGAACTTTTTCACTAGGAGGGTGGTGGGTTACCTAGGGAGGTGGTGGAATCTCCTTCCTTAGAGGTTTTTAAGGTCAGGATTGACAAAGCCCTGGCTGGGATGATTTAGTTGGGGACTGGTCCTGCTTTGAGCAGAGAGTTGGACTAGATGACCTCCTTAGGTCCCTTCCAACCCTGATACTCTATGATTCTATGTGGCTGGAAGAGATCACATTGGACAGTAAAAACTTTACTGAAGTGTAATGGTACTGTGATGGACCAAAGGGGCAGAGTTAATGTTGCACGGCAGGTGTCTTCCTAACTTTGCATTTCCTACATTTGTAAGGTTTGTGCTTTCTTGGCCCGTGCACTAGTACCTCCATAATCCTGGAACCTGAACTGCTCATTTTCTGGTTTTCTAACCTTTGGATTTTTGGACACAAACTCATGTTGTGGATGAGCATGAAGAGCCTAGGGCACTGTGGAGAGCCAGAAAGCCTAACTCCATATTAACACAGTGCCTTGTATGCAAATAGGTATAAGGTGTACAAAAAGCTTTAGGTGGAGAGCAGTTCAGTATGGCTGTACTTCACTCACTACTAGATGGTGCCTCCTCTGGCTGTTCTGGGGATTAGCTCTGCCAGGGCAACACCCCTTCTTGCAGTTCCACCCCATCTCTCTGTCCACAGTCCCGCCTCTCACTTCAAGAGCTTCCTGCTTCCTCTGCCCGATCACTCAGCATTTCCCTCTTCTGGGGCATCAAAATCTTTCAACACAATTTGTCCCAGGCAATCTGCTTCCTGCCTCCTAGTCTGTGCTACTTCCCCAGTGCCTGGCAGAGGAAACTGGTCCTTTCCTCTACTCTGTGTTCCAGATCAGGGGCCCTTCCATCACTTGCTAAGATCTGCCCTATCCCATACCTTGCTGCTTTTCCCCTGAGCTTTTCCTATCTTTCTGGCTCTATGGGTTTGCCAGCCCAAACTCCATCTTCCCAGGGAGTAGCTGTAGACTACCCTCCAGTCCTAACCATATTGCCCTTCTCCCAGGGAGCAAATGCAGACTACTTCCCTGTGGCCTCCAGCTACTGTCAGCTTCTGGGCTTTATACAGACTGCTCCTGTTCCTGTCCCTGTCCAGCTGAGCCTTGACTCTAATTAATCCCTGCTCCCTGGCTTCTCCTCCAGGTGCAGCCTGGGCAGTTAATTGGCTCAGCTAGCCACCTTAACCCCTTCTCCCTTGTGTGGGATAGACACCCTATCACAGGCTGATACTAACTTAGCCATCAGTATATTGTGATCAGTGGAACTGGAGCCAGAAGGCCCTTGTTCCTTGGAGGGACAAGGACTGTTATTGACAGCACACCAGGAGACAGGGAATGGGTGGAGTTTGTCTGAGTTGCTTCCAGCCTCAGGGAGAGCACAGTGCACAGGGTTTAATGAAATTATACTTGTTGAACTTAACCTGCATTCAGCTTCACTCTTTGCTAATGAAACAAGGAAGAGGACACTCCCAGTAAAAGTCAGCTCAACCTAGCTCCCACTGGCTTGACCCAGACTCTGTTTCAGTTCTTGATAGCTTTCTACTGACCCTCTGTGTGACCCAGGACAAGTCTGGACCACAGAATCGTGACGTACCACTTTCTCTTGGTGACCAAAAGTTCCTTCTGTATTCAATCAGATTTTAAATCCAGACTACTAGAATTCAGAATTTTGTGGAACACAGTGGCACCAAAAGCCCAGTAGAGAGCAGATGAGCACTTTGATTATTTGGCATAAGAGTTATTTAGCACATTAAGCTAATGTCCTACATGTCTCTGTTGACAAGCGTTATTGTGCAAATGTAGCTAAGCTGAGGTACCACTCATTGTTCTCCTCCCAATCTTGAGTCCATTTGCAGTAAAGGGTTACATGGAATGTAGTGTTTTCATTTACATTCTTCCACCATCCTCAAACTCCTTAAGAAAATGCCTCAGGAAGTCATTTATAGCCAAAAAATAGGAAACTTGACATTTTTACAGAGTTTAGTTTCCTCGATAGTAGAAACATTATAATGAGACCAGAATATGTTTTAGCACCATAAATAAGCTTCCTGAATCAGCCAAAAGTCTATGAAAACACAAATTCAGAGCTATTAGGCTTAGTTCAGGATTAAGCATATACTACCATTTTCAAGTTGTAGCAGTCAAGCAAACCATAGTAAAGCAGGGGATCAATACTTGCAAATCTAGAAGTCCAACTTCTGATACAACCAGATTTTTTTGCAGCTTAGGCTAAACAAACAAACATAAATGCTTTCCAAAGCCAAGAGTTTAAAAAGGCTTCCTCCAAGCAGTTTCCAAATAAATATATTCAAACAGAAAATGGCTTTAGATAGCCAAAGTTTAAGTTACTGTTACCATCCACCTCCTATCAAAACTGTTCTAGCTAGCTATGTCCTCTTTCCTCTAGAAAGCTAAGCAAACTCAGTAACTAGAACACAACCCTTTTATAGTGTGTAATTTGCAACTGCTGATCCAATTCTGCCACTCTTCCCCATGACATTCCTTAAATTTGGGCTTTCACCCGTGATTTTTCTATTGCTCAGAGTTTTAACACCCACCCTACCAATCCCTGGATGGGGTCTATACACTCCAACATAAATTTTATTCTGGTTCTTTAGGAAGAATACACAATATTAATTCGTGGTGGAATACTGTTTAGCGTGCTATAGTGTCAGTAGCCACAAGAGGGTAGCAGAGCCTCAAGAACAAAACTGGTGCTCTAATACTCCCATTTCAAACATCACCCAGTCACATTATTAAAATCATGTTTGGAATCATGCAGGCTTCTATAAGTGAGACACATGTTTCAGGGGGTTGGCAGGGAGACACCTCATGACTCCTCATGCATATCTGCTTGACTGATTTATTTATTGGTGACCTGATATCCTGCCTTCCTAACTGGAGGCCAATCTTCCACTGATTTCAACAGGCTTTGCATCAGGCCCTGGGTATGTATTTTTTAATATGTGTTCAGTGTTTTCACTAAGGTTGTATGTTTTCCCATTTCTCTCCTTTGCAGGCCCGCCCATCCTGACAATCGCTGTCTTTGCACTCACTGGGACCGTGGTGTTGGTTCTGATCATTGCTCTGCTGGTGTTGAGGTACCAGCCTCATCTTTCTTTTCTCCTCCATTTGCTGCTTCTGGGCATGGGTTGTTTGATATCTCCTTGAAAATCCTTCAAATTATCTCCCACCCATTGGCAAGGCTCTTGCTGGCTTCTCCCTCTGTGTGTGCCACTCTATTGTAGACACCATGCATGGCACCTGCATTCAGCACTCCACTTTGAGAAATGATCCAGTTGCTCAGGTGGTAGATGTGACAGATGATCAGACCTATTCCACCCACTAGAAAGCACTGTTTCGCATACGCACACAAACTTAACAAGTGTCTTTGTGAGGACAAGGCCAACCTTCAGACTTTTTCTCACACTTAGCCCTTTCTATTACTCTACTGTTTCTTTACCCTTTTGGTAACTTAACAGTTCATTCTGAAAGGATGACTCAATCTTGTATCATTGCACAAATAAAAACACCAGAAAGTTTTGGTGCCACAGTTTCTAGATCCACTTTGTCTCTTACTATTTTCCCAGACTTGTCTTGCCTCATTGCAGCTAGTTCACATGTTTTTTCTATGGCTAAAATTTTCTAACTAGATTGTGGTATAGCTTCTATCATGGCGGAAAAATCAGATAAATAGAAACTGAAACCCACTTTAAGATCCTCTCAAGAAAAAGTTCAACCCATTTCCAGTGCATCTATATATCTCTCATATTCACAGGACTCAGAACCGTCATTTTCAGTGGTTTTAGAGATGTATTATTTTACCTGGGCTTTCCACCTTTAGTAGCGCAGACAACTCCTTTTCCACAGATCAAAGGACTTCAGAGACAAGAACATTGGATTCTATGAAAACCTGATTGGTAGCACACTTTAACCATTGCCATTTTGACCTGATGTGTTCTCCTTGCTAGTTAACACTTTCCGTGAGATAAGACTCCAAGTTGATGTAGTCAGTCCACACTTGGATGCCCAGCTGTACTCAAGAAACAGAAGAGCTCATTGTTCCCAAACCCTAAGGGCAAACATGCCAACAGACTGATAAAGTTAATCTGTATTTGTTTATTTGTTGAAGAGCTACCAGAAATTTGACAAAAGGCTATTTCCAGACACTTTGTACTGCTGCCAAAGGTGCTGTTACCCCTCCTGAATCTATTCCAATGAATCTATTGATGGCAAAGTATCAGAGGGGTAGCCGTGTTAGTCTGGTTCTGTAGAAGCAGCAAAGAATCCTGTGGCACCTTATAGACTAACAGACGTTTTGCAGCATGAGCTTTCGTGGGTGAATACCCATCCGAAGAAGTGGGTATTCACCCACGAAAGCTCATGCTGCAAAACGTCTGTTAGTCTATAAGGTGCCACAGGATTCATTGATGGCAAAGATATTAATCGTTGAATTCCATTTAGAGTTTTATGCCACACCCATCACTGTGGTCTCTGAGAGCCTCCAATGCAGAAGAAATCCCTGGGGATTCCTCAGAATCAATTCTTGCTATTTTTTTCCAATGAATTTACGCTTTGCATGTAGAAATCTTACCAAACTTCACAATCCTAGTTAATTCAGATGATGCAGTGGATCACCTCACAATTCTCAAGGAAGAAGAGAGACCTGACAATGCCATTCTCTTTTGTCAGCCAGTTAATGTCCTGATTAATAACTGTCTACACTTGATACCAGTTTTGCTCTTCCCATCAATATAGCCAAGCTCCACAAGCAGCCTACCTAAACTGAGGTCATCTGACCCTAGTTTCAATTGTGCAGTAATTTCCTGCTCTAGTAAGTCTTATTTCTTGATAGATGATAATAATGCTCCTAAGAATCCATTAGGCAAGAAAATGAACAAGCGCTCCAATCATTTCTTATATATCACCCAGTGTGTGGAGTTCCTAAACTATCCACACTTTTCTGGGTAGTTCTGACTTCCAAGTAAACAAATCAATCCAGAGTCCTCAAAAAAACACAAAACCAGTATTAGACATTGGAAATGTCATTCCAGTCCAATAAGTGCTTAGGTACTAACAAGTCAAATGGATCTTTCTTTTCTACTGGGTTTAGTTGCCTTATTTATTGATAGTTCATAGAATTTTCTAGTTAAGATTATGAAATGGGAATTTTCCATAATTTAATGTTTTCCTAACCATCTTGAAATTTCTCCCTTATGATATCTCTCTGTTCTTGAATACTGTTAGAGCTTCATGTGGGGAATTCAGGAGCGATACAGTGAGACCCATATAACTAGAGTCCCATGATCTCATAACTGTCTAGCACTTTGACTGGTGCTCCTATTGGCAAATTATGATGGTTCAAATGCAACTAAACACTCCAGACTAAAATCAGAAAAAACTTTTACAGCTAAAAATGGACATTTCCTCCCTCTCCCCTTAGCAATGGCAGTTAAAATATGTTAGAAACATAAACTATTTATGTCAGTCAGCATCCTAGGATCTTCAGTGTTCCAGAGCATTCTCCAGCAGCCAATCACTGTTCAGGATTTGCCAGCATTCCACTAACCAATCCTTTTGATACAGGAGCAACCCACATAGAAGAGTGGAAATTCCAATGAATTGTTTTCCTGTTTCACAGTTTTGTTATAATTCTTCTGTTGCGGGAGGACATTCCTGCAGAAAAGACAGGGGATGCCATGCCCCAATTCCAAGGATTATTCCCCAATATAATCAGGAAATCTGCCAGAGGCAAAGGCCCTCTACAAGAAGTCACCTTTCTTCATTCTGCTGCCTCCCCACTGGCTTCTTGCTTTTCCTGGATAGCACAATTCATTTCTGCAAGAGCCTTGCTGCCAGAGGCTCATCTGATCCATGTTTGCCTCTGAGATTGCCTTCAGAGGATGTTCAATAGCAAGAAAAGTAAACAGTATAAGCTATTGCAGACTCATTCTGCAGTAACTTGCATTGTCTTCCCCTGTGTATGAATGTGAAGAGTTAGGCAGCAACCTGCCAGCAATTCCTCTTTTGCATTGACCCCTTCAGATCTATAATGCTGAAACCTCAGAGAGCTCAGACTTCCCTAGGATCAGGGGAAAAAGGTGTATGTGATGGAGAGGGTATTTCTCCCTTCCAGGCCTCAACGCTGGGAGCTGTAAGAGCAGGCTCTCCAGGAATGCATGAAGAAAAGAGTACAGGAGCTAGTGCACAGGATTCTAATACTCCAAGATTCCCCACTGCATTCAGCAGTATGGATTCCAGTTGTTTGATAGAAACAGGTTCGCTTCTTTCACAGGAAGTATAGGAGAGATATTGCACTTCGGCAGAAGAAATGGTCTCACATACCCCCTGACAAGATCCTGCCTCTGGAGACCAATGAGACAAGCCACGTCAGTCTGAAGGTAGGAGAAACAAGATATCCCCATGGAGGGAGGGTTGTTGGGGCTCAGAGTCTCTGCACTATCAAGGTTTAGTGTTAGACAAACAGTGACTACTGCTTGGGCTCTGACAGTGGTAGAAGTATCTGTTAAAATTGGTTCACTGTCTTTTCACCTGCTATGCACTGTGCAGAAGAGGAATGAGATTAATCCCCAGTAACTTCCCCACTTAATACAGCAAGTACAAGTTCTTTGTACGACTGTGAAACAGGCAGGGTAAATCTTTCCAGGCTCTTCCATTGGGTTCCCTCACCATTAGTATCACAAATGACATCCCTTTTCAAGAAGGGGTTGATCCTTGTTTTGTCTGTAAATCACAGGCCAATAGTATTGATCAGAGGAAAAGACCCTGATGGCATATGGGAGTTGCATGAATGGTGATTGCATGCTTTGGGATTTAGTTGGGCTTTAAAGAGAGAGACACCCATGCAGACAGTCTGGTGCCTGCCCGGGTGGGGTTCGTATGTTATAATTGCTGGTTAAAAGTCTTCTTTGTTCCCCAGATTGATGAAGACAAGAGGCGTGACACAATCCAGAGACTGCGCCAAGCCAAATATGACAAGAAGGTAAAATGAGCACAGCATCTCTGCTCCCCTTCCCTTCTTTAGTGAGAGGCTTCTGTGAAAGGCAGTTGATTCTCTTCAGAGATCAGGAAGCAGTGCCACCCCCATTCTCATCTAACCTTGCTAAACCGGTGAGTTTATGAAAGGGGTGAGGCATTCATTTTCCTTTGAGGCCCCCTTTTATTAGCAACTGCCAGAGGCAGAATATTGGACTCAATGAACCACTGGCCTAGTCCCGAATGGCAAGAGGCAGGATCCAGGACATAATAGACCACTGGTCTGATATGATGTGGCATGAGGTAAATTAGTGGACTAGATGGGGAAAGGAGGACTCTTATTTATGTGTGAAATCCCCGGAATTTCAGTTGAACTTTTTGCCTGAGTAAGGTGACTCATGTGAGTGAAGGGTTTGAAAGATCAGCCCCTAAGTCTGTTCCAGGACAACTTGGTAAATCTTGTGAAAATTAATATAACTCCATTACTTATTAGTGGATAAGGATATATTCAAATACCAGAAGAAGTTTAAGGGAGCACAGATTGTTGTTGTGCAACTGCTATGGTTTCCTTCCAGTTTTTTTTTGTTTCCAGGTGGTGATCCTGAAAGATCTCAAACACAATGATGGGAATTTCACAGTGAAACAAAAGATAGAACTGAACAAGGTAACTGTTTCATGTAGCAGCTAGACACTACAGAGTGAAGGAAACTAATTAGTGAACTCATTCCCCCAAATCCGTGTGTGTGTGTGTCCATCCCACAGGCTACTGTAGCCTGAGGGCCCATCTGTTTGTTATGGGGGTGGGGTCTTATGCACAGTTCTGATTCTGCACTGTAAGTCACTGAAGTTGAGGATGACTGAGATCGCTCATGAACTTGATAGAACCTTGTTAATCCACATTTTTATAAGCATCATTTTTAGCACTGATTTCTCTTTCCTCACTTCATACCAATCTTTTAATAGTGGACTGTTGTAGTCAAATCTCCTATTACTAAGGGCTAAATGTATCTCTGGTGTATACAAATACATCCCCATTAACTTTCACAGAATTATACCCTTTAATACTTCACAATTTTTTACAAAATATACTATATACATTTTTACATTAGGGACAGATACATTGTAAAGTATTATAAATAATTTAAATGAAACTGCAATAGCCTAACTAAATGAACAAAGTACATACTATCATGCAGGATCCTCATATTTTTATTATTTGTTCATTTACTAACTAATTTGCAACATTCAGTCATTTATAATGGGTATCCATGTCCAGGGTGTGAAACTGTGAGGTTCTACTGCAGAGGCATAATGGAGACAACGGAGTTTGGAATACAGTAAACAATCACTCCCCACCCTTATCTCCTAGCTCAGAAGGCTCTGGAATGAGAGCTACCCTTCAGCAATTACCCACTTTGGTTCTCCCACACCTGCACACAGAGAACCCACACATCCTATCAGGGTCTGGGATTGAGAGCCCCTTCACAGCATCAGACTTAATTTTGGCTCCCACACGGTTTTTAATGGATAAATTATTTTTGCTCTAGCTCCTCCAGATCGACTATTACAACCTGACAAAGTTCTATGGCACAGTGAAGATGGACACGATGATCTTTGGGGTGATTGAATACTGTGAGAGAGGATCATTGCGGGTAAATAACTGTGCAAGCCCCTCTTACCAGTTGTAAAATGAAATGCTAACCTGCCAGATGGCTAACCTGCAAGTCAGTAATATTACTTGAGTACTTCTGTGAAGTACTTGAGTACTGTGAATATTACTTGAGTACTTCTGTGAGTACTCGAGTACTTCTGTGAAGTAATATTGAGTACTTCTGTGAAGTAATATCGCAGACTTGTTCTCTTCTGCTCCTCTCCCTTCTCCTGCCTGGAGTCAATCCTCAGCAGATGTAAACTGGCATTGCTCCTGAGTCAATGGAAAGACTCTCAGTGAATGTCTTGCTAGGATTTGCACAGTGTTCATGCAGGCAAACATATTCACAGAGGCTCATTTTTGCCACTGGAAAACACAGTGGCTAGAAGTTAGGTTCTCACCTTTTTGTAGTTGCTGTGTAGGACAAACTTATATTCCATTCCCTAGCCTCCAAGTAACCCAGTGTCTGTCATAATTTACATACTTCTTAAGTAAAACAGAGGGGTACCCCTTTTTAGTCATTGGCCAAAAGGCTGTGTGATTCAGAGCTTTGTCTCCTTCTTGTCCTCCCAGGATGTCTTAAATGATAAGATCTCCTACCCAGATGGCACCTTCATGGACTGGGAGTTTAAAATCTCTGTCATGTATGATATTGCCAAGGTAAGTGAATCAGTGGCAACGAAGCATTTATAAATCTGTCCTCATGCTATAAAACTTGCATAGTGGGTAGCTATAGGTGACAGGGCCTAACGCAGAGGTGGGCAAACTATGGCCTGTGGGCCACATCCACGCCCTGAGCTCCTGGCTGTCCCTGGCCCCTCCCCTGCTGTTCCCTCGCAGCCTCAGCTCGCCGTGCTGGCAGCGCGTCAGCATGGCTGGCTCCGACCGGGAGACATGGCTCAGGGCAGATTTAACAGTGAAGACAGGTTGCCCTAGCCCGGGTCCCCCACAACAGGGAGCCGCAGGGCCGGGCACTCAGGCAGCTCAGCACCAGTGCACCCCCCGCGGGGGGGAGGGGCTGCACTGCGGGGGCAAGGGAGCAGGCGGGCGGTGTGGGTGGGAACGCGGCCGGAGGACTCAGGAGGGACACCGGGCAACCGTGCAGCCAGCCGGAGAGAAGCGGCACTTTGAAGGGGAAACCTCTGCTAATCTCCGGCTGCGTGGCTGCCCCTGCTCCTCCTGAGTCCTCCGCCCATGTTTGCAGGGCCACATTCCGAAAGGGGACGGGGGAGGTACCAGAGGGGCGGTTACGGGCAGGGGGTCCCAGGAGGGGGTGGTCAGGGGACAGGGAAGGGGGGGTTGCATAGGGGGTGGGGTCCCGGGGGCCAGTTAGGGGCAGGGGGTCCCAGGAGGGGGTGGTCAGGGGACAGGGAGCAGGGGGGATTGGATGGGGGTGGGGTCCCTGGGGGACAGTTAGGGGTGGAGATCCCAGGAGGGGGCAGTCAGGGAACACGGAGCGGGGGGGTTGGATGGGTTAGGGTTCTTAGGGGGGCAGTCAGGGGGCAGAAAGTGGGAGAGGGCAGATAGGGGGCAGGGGGCAGGCTGTTTGGGGAGGCACAGCCTTCCCTACCTGATTCTCCATACCGTTTCGCAACCCCAATGTGGCCCCCGGGCCAAAAAGTTTTCCCACCCTTGGCCTAACATAATATATGTTTTAGGCTACCAAGAGAAAAGGTGCGGTCTAGTGGCTAGAGAAGGGATTTAGGCACTTAGAGCCCTAAATTCTATTCCTAGCTCTGCTGCTGATTTATGGTGTGTGGCGTTGGGCAAGCTGCTTAAAGGAAAACTGCAATGTTTGTTCAGAATGGTAGACCCGCACCATCTTGTATCAAAAACAACAGAATAGGGTTTGTTTTTTTAAAATGAACACTGTAGTTAATCTTTTAAATGTAAATCTTTCAATGGCTATTAGCCAGGATGGGCAGGCATGGTGTCCCTAGCCTCTGTTTGCCAGAAGTTGAGAATGGGCGACAGCGGATGGATCACTTGGTGATTACTTGTTCTGTTCATTCCCTCTGGGGCACCTGGCATTGGCCACTGTCGAAAGACAGGATACTGGGCTATATGGACCTTGGGTCTGATCCTGTATGGCCGTTCATATGTTCATGGTAAAACTCACTACTAGTACTAGGTGTAACCATTTCAGGAAGTGAAGTCAAATTAGCCTGGGAATAAATTCATCCTGCACTGAAATCAAGGCTGGTTTTAAGTAACCTTCACTACATACACTAAAAGCGGTGTTATCCGGCACTTTTCCAGCCGGAAAGCTCAATAAACTGGCATTTCTGATTTTCACTGAAAGTCAGTTTATAGTCCAGGTGGCGTGGAACCAGCAGGCTCCCTACCTGGCTCTGTGTGACTCCCTGGAAGCGGTGACACATCCCTGCTGCTCCTAAGCGGAGGAACGGCTAGGCGGCTCTGCATGCTGCCCTGGCCCCAAGCACTGGTTCCAGTGCTCTCATTGGCCCACCCCTGCCCTGCTTCTTCCCACCCTCGCTCTGCCCTGGCCATGCCCCCACTCCACCCCACCCCTTCCCCCAAGGCCTCACCCCCGCCCCGGCTCTTCATGTCTCCCCTACACTGCGCCCCGCTCCTCACCAACCTTTCCAGCACCTCCTGCATGCTGCTGCCACTGAACAGCTGATCCACAGCATTCAGGAGGTGCTGGGAGTGCAGGAGAGGAATTAATTGGAGGGGGCCGCCAGTGAGCGGGAGTGGGGGGGACTCGGGGGAGGGTCAGAGCTTAGCTGCCGGTGGGTGCTAAGCACCCGCTCATTTTTTCTCCATGGGTGCTCCAGGGCTGGAGCACCCCTGGAGTCAGCACCTATGCCCTCCTGCATCCAAACTCCCTCCCAGAGCCCATGCCCCACACTCCCTCCCATGCCCCAACCCCCAGCCCTGAACCCCATCTTGCACCCAAACTCCCTCCTAGTTAACTGGAATTTTTTACTTACCGCCTCCCCCCCACCATTTCCCCAACATGCCAGATGATAAAGCTTTTACTGTATTTCCATTTGTGGAAGGTGGAGAGTTGAGACAGATAGTAAAACAAGGGTTTTTTAAATTAAATATGTATTTGTTTTATTTTTAGTGAAATGGGGACCAAGAATTTCACACACAGATTTAGATAATCTATGCCCTTACCTTTCTTACTTCTCCATCATTCCTACTCCCATTCCTGGCCAGTCCTTCCATTTCCCTACATGCCTCAGCTCAGATGTGGTCTCTATGATGAATGATTCCGCTATGTCTGTTTCAATGTGATAATGAAAATCTCACTCTTTATTAAAATCTCCTTAATTCAAATTGTCACAGTTTGTTGGTCCTGATAATGACTATTTCACATTCAGTTAACCTTCAGCATTAAGAGCTCTTTTAAATAACAACTGTGGACATGTTTCCCTCTCTTCTGGAATCTTACAAACAAGTTTTCTTAATCCTTTGCAGTTAATCTTCATAGGACTCCCTTCCAGGCACTGACCAAGGCTGACTCTGTTGAGAGTATCAGATCTGATGAGATCATACACTGAGATACGGGGCAAATACTGGCTTCAGTGAAGTCACTGGCAAAATTCTCGTTGACTTCAATGGGGCCAGGATTTCATAGACAACCTGTTAGCCATTGTACTATTTATAAATGGATATTGGAGCCAAGAATAAAAGAGGTACGAGGCCCTTTCTATGGCATATCACCCGATGTTATTTGAACCAGTCAAGATGATTCAAACAAGTTCTCTGAGGAGTCCTCATAAGCACATGAGTACTTGGTGATTTGCAGTTTGGAGCTGGTATTATAATGGAGGGCTATGGTGTGGCCTAGTGATTACCAAACACCACTCTGCTGTCATCACCTTACCTGACCCTCATGCACACACACTATTCCCTACTTTTATCCCAACAGCTCCTTCTCTGCTTACATCCGTCTCCTGCTTCACTGCCCTCCAGCTCCCATTTCCATCAATACCCAGCTCACGCATCCCTCAGACCCAATTGCTACTTCCTGCAGTTCAATAATCCAACACCCACTTCTTGCAGCCCTGCACCTTCCATCACCAGCTCTTGTTCCCCTGCATCCAATTCCTGCCTCCCTGACTGCTACCCTACCTGTGAGTTCTGCCTTCTGCTTCCCCAGCTCCTCAGCTGACCCTGAAGTGCTGGGTCTTCAGCGGTAATTCGGTGGTGGGGGGTCCTTCCGCACCAAGACCTGCCGCCGAAGTGCCCTGAAGACCCACGGCAGGGGCCCCCCGCCGCCGAATTACCACCAAAGACCCGGCACTTAAGTGGCAGGTCCTGCTTCGGCGGTAATTCAGCGGCTGGGGGTCCTTCCGCTCCGGGGCCCTGCAAGAGTTTTCCGGGGCCCCCGGAGCAAGTGAAGGACCCCGCTCCAGGGGCCCCGAAAAACTCTCCTGGGGGCCCCTGCGGGGCTCGGGGCCTGGGGCAAATTGCCCCACTTGCCCCCACCTCTGGGCGGCCCTGGAATCATCTCGTAAGAGGCTAAAACTGGTGAGGAGTTTCTGCTCTAGTGGATTTGCTCCCTGGGTTGGTGTCAGCAGGAGTGCACACGAGATGCAGAAGCAGAAAGTGGGCCCTGAAGCTTGCAGAAGGGCTGCGGTTGGAGGCTCTCTACAGTAGGTGGTGTCAGCAGGGCTGCATGGGAGTAGCAGCAGCGTTAAGAAGTGTTTCCTTTGGACACACATTATTACATAGTCTCCACAGGTTCCAGCATGATATATGTATTGCTTGCATTCCCCTAGGGTTGGGGTTCAAACATACCGCTGCTGTTCCTGTCTCAACTGTCTCACAACACTACCTGACTCTTCCACTACTATAAGCAAAGCACAGTTCTGTCTTGTGAAAGCAGCATGTCACACCCTGTGATTATTATCACTCAGTTTGTATAATCCACATTCATGATTATCATCTGTCATCCTTGAGGATGACATTTGCATGTGTGTGTTTAAAATTATGGGGTCAAATTCAGAGGGGATCTAAACTGGTGTCATATACACCTTCTAGCCTCCTCAGCATACAGATTGCATTTTACATATCAAAGGGCCAGAAGAGAGAGGTGTAGAAGGAAAAACAACTAATAGGAGACTGTAAATAGGTGTAAATTGTACACCGCCTACTTAAATTTACACCTACCTAACAGGTGTGTCTCCTGCTACATCGCTCTTCCAGCTCCTTGACATACCAGATATGCCATCTTTGACGGTCCTAGACTAAGTGGGCCAAATTCAGAAGTGATGAATAAAGGGGTGCAAATTACATGTCTGCAAGTATGTGTGTCAGAGAAAGAGGGTTCAGGAAGCCGGAGTCTAAAAACATCTGAATTAGCATAACCTGCTTGCTGAGGGAACTGGAAGATTCACCTCTGAAGTTAGCCCACAGACTGCAGGTATTATGTATTGACTAGTGTATATAGATTCAAAAATTGTAAGATCAGAAAGGACCTTTATGATCATCTAACCTGGCCTCCTGCATTACATAGGCCATAGAATGTCATCTAGTAATCTCTGCATTGATCCTTCAGCTGCCCTCTGCTTTGGAGAATCAGACCTGCTCAAGTGCTGCTGATTATGAGTCCCACTTGTAGATTGATGTCTACAGAAAGGATACAATCCTAATATTTTTGTCAGTTAATGGGGATTTTTCATTTAGCTAAGGTGCTCATTCTTTACAAAATAAAAAACTGGAACATTTCCCCAGCCACATTTTTAGGGTTGTAAAATACTTATACAAAACTGTAATCTTTACTAAAAACACCATAAAAGCAGTTGTTGCAAATTCAATGAACTTCACTTGGAGGAAATAAATTTCCCAAACTCAGCAGATCTAGCACTGTCAAGAAGCACATCACAGTATCAGACAGTGTTAGTTGGAAAGAAGGATAATCTGGGTAAGGCACTGGCCTGGAACTCTAGAGACCTAGCTTCATTTCAGAGCTCTACCACAGACATCTAATTTGACCTTGGAAAATCCCCTTTGGTAAAATAATTCCCTACCTCATAGGGGTGTAGTGAGGATAAAATTCTTTAATAATTGTGACATGCTCAGATACTATGCTGATGAGGGCCATGTAAGTACCTAGATATATTTTATGATGAACCTTCAAATTCTTACTAATGTTGGTAGCAATCAAGTCACATACAGTCTCTCTCTCTCTCTTTTTCTCACAGGGAATGTCCTACCTGCACTCAAGTAAAACTGAGGTCCATGGCCGCCTCAAGTCCACAAACTGTGTAGTGGACAGCCGCATGGTGGTGAAGATCACTGATTTTGGCTGCAATTCCATTCTTCCTCCAAGGAAAGGTATGCAAAAATAGTCACAATCCCAACTCTTCTCATCTCCTTCCCAGCCCCGGAATAAGATTGTGGGACTATTAGGCTAAACTACAGCATGTGGGGAAATAGGTTTAAGTGAAAGCAATATGTATGTTTCTATGCAAAAGTTACACTTACTGATTTGTCTAACACATACTCACTATAATGTTGTGGAAAGTTAGATTTTCTTAGTCCACTGAGACTTTTTAATGTTTACTCTCTAAAAAGATACATGATATCCTGTGATCTATTGTGCATTAGATATACTGAGTACAGAGAAATGAATGCACGACATGCAATACAACTTTATTTTGTATCGCATCTTTCATACAAACTGTGTCTGAAAACATTTTACTGAGTTAAATAATACAGTCACAGAGAGAAGTAATGGCAGAAGGAAAAAGGAAGCAAGTGGTAAAAAGAAGAGAGGAAAGAAAGATATAATTTCAACGGATATTTGGAAAGCAGGGAGAGTTTGTAAGAGGGCAAGACAGGAAGGTTGTTGAGATGGCAGGAACTGCAGGGAAAAAGCTCTTTCTTACAGCATGTGGCAGGGCGGCTCCAGCTAAAGTGTCCCCCTGTGGCAGACTGCAGCACAACTAGTTCAACTACCTCAGTTTCTCCTGATCCAGCCATAAAAAAAAAATAAAAAAAACCAGTCTCTCTCAATGTCCAATTCAAAAGCCCACTTGTGGGCATAATGTATTCATGTACACATTCAGTAATCTGCATAACCCTCCTGATAAAACCATTCTCTCCAAATACAAAGGTACAGCAGATATAAACAAAACAGTTTTTCATGCGCTCTTCAGTGATTTCCAGGTCACCCACCCAAGAGTCAATCACCGCTCTGTTCACAGTTCCTTTGCCCTTGTTCAGGACCCACTCTCCAGGCCATATGCTGGAGAGTTATCAGAGTTGCTTTGCTCCCACAACTGTGGTACCAGAGCTTTCCAAGTCAGGTCTTCCTCAAGAGAACTCACTGCAGTGTTCTACTTCCCAGGCCTTCCTGCCTGTGAGTCCTATCCTGCTTAAGGAACATCTCTCCAGATTCAACCCTCTTGTTTTTGGGCTCGGCTTCCTGCAGCCCTCCATTCAGGCCTGGTACAAGAGGGCTCCCCACAGTGTTCCAATTCCCCAGGCCTCCTTGCTTGTGAGTCCTACCCCTGCTCCTGGGATCCACACTCCAGCATCAGCCCTCTTGTTTCATTCTCAGCTTTCCCTGACCAAGTTGATTTTTCCTCTTTGTCCTGGGGCTTTTGCATGAGCTTTCCCGCAACTTGGCAGGGCTCCCTAGCTCTAGCTGGGGCTCACTAACAACTTTCTTCAACTTCAGGTCTTCCCAACTGCCCTTGGTACCAGCTTCCATCACCATCTTTCTCTCACCCTCCTGGTCTCCTGTAGTGCTCCCCCAGTAACTCTTGCCAGCTCTCCTCTGCTCCTCTCTGTCTCCAACAACTCTCCTCTGCTGCTCCTATCTGGTTCTTGGGCCTTGTCTACACTACAAGACTATTTCGAATCAACTTAGTTCGAATTTGTGGATTCGATCTTATGAAGTCGAATTTGTGTATCCATACTAAATACACTAATTCGAATTTCTGAGTCCACAGTAACGGGGCCAGCGTCGACTTTGGAAGCGGGGCACTGTGGGAACCTATCCCACAGTTCCTGCAGTCCCCGCTGCCCATTGGAATGCTGGGTAGAGCTCGCAATGCCTGCTGGGGGAAAAATGTGTCGAGGGTGGTTTTGGGTAACTGTCATCATTCAACCGTCACTCACAACTGCCCTCCCTCCCTGAAAGCGCCGGCGGGAAATCTGATCGCGCCCTTCTCTGGTCGGTTACAGCGCGTACGCCACAGCACTGCGAGCATGGAGCCCGCTGCGATCATCGCTGCACTTATGGCCGTTGTCAACTCCTCGCACCTTATCGTCCACCTCTTCCACAGCCAGCTGCTGAGAAATCGGGCGAGGAGGCTCCGGCAGCGCGGTGAGGAGAGTGGTGCAGGCCTCTCACAAAGCAGGGTACGCCGCGCCGTGGAGATCATGGTGGCAATGGGTCAAGTTCATGGTGTGGAACGGCGATTCTGGGCCCGGGAAACAAGCACGGACTGGTGGGACCGCATAGTGCTGCAGGTCTGGGACGAATCACAGTGGCTGCGAAACTTCAGGATGCGTAAGGGCACTTTCCTTGAACTCTGTGACTTGCTGGCCCCTGCCCTGAAGCACCAGGACACCCGGATGTGAGCAGCCCTGACTGTGCAGAAGCGAGTGGCCATAGCCCTCTGGAAACTTGCCACGCCAGACAGCTACCGGTCAGTAGCGAACCACTTTGGCGTGGGCAAATCTACCGTGGGGGTTGCTGTGATCCAAGTAGCCCACGCAATCGTTGAGCAACTACTCTCAAAGGTAGTGAACCTGGGAAACGTTCAGGTCACCATAGACGGCTTCGCCGCGATGGGATTCCCAAACTGCGGTGGGGCTATAGATGGGACTCACATACCTATCCTGGCACCAGCCCACCAGGCCAGCGAGTACATTAACCGAAAGGGCTACTTTTCCATGGTGCTGCAAGGACTGGTGGACCATAGGGGATGTTTTACCAACATCAACGTCGGGTGGGCGGGCAAGGTTCATGACGCGCGTGTGTTCAGGAGCTCTGATCTCTTTAGACTCCTCCAGGCAGGTACTTTCTTCCCGGACCACAAAATAACGGTTGGGGATGTGCAGATGCCTACAGTGATCCTCGGGGACCCAGCCTACCTGCTAATGCACTGGCTCATGAAGCCCTATACAGGCACCCTGGACAGAGAGAAGGAACTCTTCAACTACCGGCTGAGCAAGTGCAGAATGGTGGTGGAGTGTGCTTTCGGACGTCTCAAGGGGAGATGGCGGAGCTTACTCACTCGCTCGGACATCAGCGAAAAGAATATCCCCGTAGTTATTGCTGCTTGCTGTGTGCTGCACAATCTGTGTGAGAGCAAGGGCGAGGCCTTTTTGTCCGGATGGGAGGTTGAGGCAAATCGCCTGGCTGCAGTTTACGGTCAGCCAGACACCTGTGCCGAGAGAATATCCCAGCGGGAAGCGCTGTGTATCCGGGAGGCTTTGAAAGCAAGTTTCCTCGGAGATCAGGGTAACCTATGACTCTCCACTTGCTTTCAAGAGAAACTGACCCTGGGCCTGTGTCTGTTTGTGTCGATTTCGATCTGCGGCTACATGCCGCGTTCTCCAAGTTTCCCCCACTTCCAAAGCACGTTTTAAAGCAAAGTAATTGTTACACTCATTATTAATAAATCTTTGTTTTACTTTGCATTTCTGTTCTGGTGTTGAAACATGGACGCATACTGTGCTGGGCACGGTGTGCACTGACGTACAGACCGCTTCCTCCATAGAGGACTGACATCCTCCTGCTCCTACATAGGTCTCTGGGGTGGGGGACGGCTGAAAGTCGTTCTGCATGAAGGGGAGGGTTTGCAGGAAGGGGCGAGTGGTGCCTTCTTTGCATAGGGGTTTGGATGACGGCAGTGGGCTGCGGGTTTGTGCGTAGGAAGGGGTGATGGGTGTGGGAGAAGGGTGAGTATCTGTCCGTGGATGAGGGCTCTTGTTGGGGCTCAGGGCAGCGGATAGGCTCGTTGATCCGTTGGAAGTGCATGGAAAGGCCAGCCTGCCTTTACATTAATGGCGTGGCAGGCGCTAGGACCCTGGACAAGCATACACATTACGGAATGACCAGGGGCAGCATACACAACACAGAATGACCCTGGTGCCTACTGACTGCAGTGTGTGTGTGCCCTGCAGTTGATCCTTTCCCCAAGTCTGTACCCTGGTACTGTAGGCTATACCGTGCAAGTATGAAACCCCTGTCCACCCCATACACCGAAAAAATCCTCTGACAGGAAAGACATGACCAAAACAGTGATTAACAGCAAACATCTTTTATTAATCTAATAAACAGTGGGGGGATGAAACTTGGATTTGGGACTGGCTGAGCCTATAAGGGAAGCACTTCTACAAATATCTAACGTGAGAAGTGCGGGGTACACAGTCGCTCTGTTCTGGTTCAGTGACAGTTCTCACGGCCCCTACCGCCCCTCCGTCTTGTACTTTTGGGTGAGGGGGGGCCAGGACTTCTTGGCGGGGGAGGGCGATTGCAGAGACACTGCAGGGGGCCCCTGTCCTCCAGCCTGCGGTCCTGCAGGACATCAACAAGGCGACGAAGCGTGTCCGTTTGTTCCTTCATGAGACCAAGCAGCGTTTGGGTGGTCTGCTGGTCTTCCTGCCGCCACCTATCCTCACGTTCCATGAGTGTGCGATGCTGCTCACATAGGGTCTCCCTCCAGTGTTTCTGCTCTGCAGCCTCTGCTCGGGAGCAGGACATCAGTTCAGCGAACATGTCGTCCCTAGTCTTCTTCTTTCGCCGTCTAATCATTGCCAGTCTCTGCGAGGGGGATGCCGGGGCAGTCCGGGAAAGAGCCGAAGCTGTGTGATGGGGAAAGTTAGTGATTTCCTTGAACAGATACATTTTTGCGGACAGTGAACACCGTCTAGTCAATTTCTATGAACAAGACCGTACCGGGCAACAAGTCTCACGTGGTCTCAAGAGAAGCACGACATTTTGGGCTACACTCTGATTGGCTGCGGCATTGCACAGGAGAGTGGAGAAGTCGGGAGAGATAGCTGAATCCGTCTAGCAGACAGTCCTGGTAAGCCTTACAGTAGATTATGCTTATCAGTTAACGGATAGCTGTGCCCTCCTGCTACAGGCAATCTGGAAATCAGATACTATGACCCTTTTCCAGCCACTCCCGACACTGCAGGGGAAAGATCAATGTATGCTTTTCCTCTGTGGCCTACAGCACGTGGCTGCTAAGCGAGGGGCTTTGTTATGCAAAGTATAAGTAAACCATTAAGAACAGTAACTATTCGCTAATTGCCCTAATTAGATGCAGCACTTCATGAACGAGATTACCCTGAGGCGGGTCTCTCAAGTACAGAAAGACAGGATGTTAAGGGAAGCACTTCACCGACCGGGACCCTACGCGGCCATGCTGGTTGAGGCGATGGTTCCCCTGTATCTACGGATGTCGTGGCGTGGAAGAGTGTGCTTCACCGGAGGACCAAATAAGGCACCTCTTCCTAGAAACCTCCTGCGGAGGGTATTTGAGGAACTTTTTGATGCATTTGTGGAATTGTCCATGGAGGACTATTGTTCCATCCCAATCTGTGTGGACCTACTGTTCGTATAGTTTCCCGTTAAAAACTTTTAGATATAGTATTTATATATAGAATTTCTATTTTTTGTATACATGTTTTCGTACAAATAAATGTTTTCTTGTTTATACGACTTACCGCCTGATCCTTCCCCTGACTCTGAGTCCGGGTTAACGGCCGGGGAGGGTTGGTAGGGGATCTCTGTGAGGGTGAGGAAGAGATCCTGGCTGTCAGGGAAAGCGGCATTGTGTTCGCTGTCGCCTGCGCCTTCCTCCACGGACCCTTCCTCGTCTTCCCCATCGGCGAACATCGAGTAGGAACTGTCCTGGTTCACTATGCCATCCACTGAGTCCACGGTCACTGGTGGGACAGTGGTGGCAGACCCACCGAGAATGGCATGCAGTGCCTCGTAGAAGCGGCATGTCTGGGGCTGTGCTCCGGAGCGTCCGTTTGCCGCTCTGACTTTTTGATAGCCTTGCCTCAGGTCCTTGACTTTCACGCGGCACTGCATTGCATCCCGGCTGTATCCTTTCTGTGTCATGGCTTGGGAGACCTTCTCGAAGGTCTTTGCATTACGCTTGTTGGAGCGCAGCTCCAAGAGCACAGACTCCTCGCCCCACACAACGATCAGATCCATGACTTCCCGGTCAGTCCATGCTGGGGACCTCTTTCTATTCTTGGATTGCCCGGACTCCTCTGCTGGAGAGCTCTGCATCGTTGCAGGTGCTGCGGAGCTCGCCCCGATGTCCAGCCAGGACGTCAGATTCAAAGTGCCCAGACAGGAAAAGGAATTCAAATTTTCCCGGGTCATTTCCTGTGTGGCTGGTCAGAGAATCCAAGCTCGGACTGCTGTCCAGAGCGTCAACAGAGTGGTGCAGTGTGGGATAGCTCCCGGAGCTACTAAGTTCGATTTGCATCCACACCTAGCCTAATTCGAGCTAGCAAGTGCGAATTTAGCGTTACTCCACCTGTCGGGGTGGAGTACCAAATTCAAACTAAGGAGCCCCCTAGTTCGAATTAAATGGCTTCCTGGTGTGGACGGTTGAGCGATTAGTTCGAATTAACGCTGCTAAATTCGATTTAAGGTCCTAGTGTAGACCAGGCCTTGGTCTCTCCTTTCTTTCTCAGGCAGATCTCACCTGCCCTTTCTCTCTTTCTGAAACCCAATATGGAGGCAGCTTTCAGTTACAGTGCACTGGACCCTGCTCCCTCTCAAAGGGACACACCAAGAGCGATGAGATTGTGTGACAGGGCAGAAAAGAGGTGAGGTACACCATGATAGTATTGATCACAAAACAGTGGAGTGTCTGCATGAAATATCACAACATCTTGTGATGTACTATGATGTAATTCGAACATTAACATGTCATTTTACATAAATTTACATAATGTTTACATTTTAAAATAATTCTCTAAAGAGATCCTTAATATATTATATTCCTTAGATGGAGTTCCAGTAAATTATATCTTTTGCTGTTTTTTTATCACCTTTTTTCTATTTCTGCTGATCGTCATGGGGTATTTCTATATAAATAAGCATTCCTCTCTTCTCCCCACCTATCTTCTCCTCCCACTTGATTTTTGAGTGAAGATATAAACCTGAAATTGTGACATTGGAATCATGTTTATGATTACCAGCTGGAATGTCATAAACACATATTGTATCATCTCTGTGATATGTAGACAGAAGAGAACCTGGGGCTGGAATGGCAAGAGAAAGTTCTTAGATTCACACACAAACATTTGCAGTAATAGAGGTAGGAATATGGAAAATTAGTGGCTAGGAAAAGTGCACTGAATGTAAATGTTACACTCCTCCCGCTCAGGGTTTTCTCATTGTCACATTTCATATTTATATTCATTTTATTGAAATTATTGGCAACAAAAATGTTTAGGGGTATGGAATGGTTTCCATATGAGGAGCGATTAATAAGACTGGGACTTTTCAGTTTGGAAAAGAGATGACTAAGGGGGAATATGATAGAGATCTATAAATTCATGAATGGTGTGGAGAATGTAAATAGGGAAGTGTTATTTACTCCTCCTGATAACAGAAGAACTAGGGATCACCAGACAAAATTAATGGGCAGCTGGTTTAAAACAAAAAAAAGGAAGGATTTTTTCATACAACACATGGTCAACCTGTGGAACTCCTTGCCAGAGGATGTTGTGATGGCCAAGACTATAATAGGGTTTAAAAAAGAACTAGATAAGTTCATGGAGGATAGGTCCATCAATGGCCATGAGCCAGGATGGGCTGGGATGGTGTCCCTAGTCTCTGTTTGCCAGAAGCTGGAAATGGGTGACAGGGGATGGATCACTTGATGATTACCTGTTCTATTCATTCCCTCTGGGTCATCTGTCATTGGCCACTGTCGGCCAACAGGATACTGGGCTAGATGGATCTTTGGTCTGACCCAGTATGGGCGTTCTTACATTCTTATTTTTATATTAGTAACAGGTTTCTCTTTTTTCTCTGATGCTCAGGGGGAAATATTGTTACAAGCAAACTGAGAATTATTGGATGTTAGAATTCATCCCTTGAAACAAAGTTATTTCATCACAACAGCGTGGTGTTTGCATTATGACTGCTGTGTTGCAGCTAAGAGAATGATTTTGCTTTACATTATGATAGAATAACAACATGTCATGATAGGTTGGCACAACAGAATAACACCACAATGTCTAGATATCATGGTGACCGGTGTACAAGAAATACATATGTATGTTGTTACCTAGCCCCAGATGTTATGATACAATGATGTTGTCAGCCTCAAAAACATTTGGGGATTATTTTCATAGGTTCATGGAATTTAAGGCCAACAAGGACCTTATCACCATCCAATCTGAGCTTCTGTACAACACAGGCCTTAGAACCTCACCCAGTAATTCCTGCATCTAGCTCAACAACTTGTGTTTGAACCTAAGCATATCTGGTAGTCAGTTATTCAGTGTTTATTGAAGTCGGCCCTTCCACACAACAGCTGTACAAATATCTAAACAATACCAAGCTCTAGTGGGGATGGGAGTAACAATAGTAAGAAGATAAAATTAAAACAACATGAAGGGGATGAGGTTCTGAAGAAGCTCACACAAATCAGTTTCATCTCTCTCTATATCTACCACTTCTGGTTGCTCAGATCTGTGGACAGCTCCTGAACACCTTCGTCATGCTGATGTGTCTCAGAAAGGTGATGTGTACAGCTATGGAATCATTGCACAGGAGATCATCTTGCGCAGGGAGACCTTCTACACTAACTGCTGCCGGGACCATAAAGGTAAAATACTAAAAACCCACATCTATCTTATGCTACAACCATAGCATTTGGATGTTGTGGCTGTGACTGTCACATTTTCCACAACTTTTAGTGAAAAACACTGACTCTGTTAAGTACTTGAGCTGCTACTTTTCTCACTGGACAATGAATGAAGAGTCTAATAGTCATGACACCTGTGAGTAATAACTGTGATTTTTTTAAAATAAGATTTGTATTGTTTTTCCTTCCTTCCTTCCCCCTTGCAACATTACATATTCCAACATGTCACAATTCAGTAATACCAAACATCAACAACAAATCCACATGGACACCAAAAGGGCAAAAGAAACCCAATGACATGAAATAGGAGTGCTTGGCATTTATAGGTGGGCTAGTTAGGCATTTACTATGGTATTTCGCAGATCTCACCAATAATGTTTCAAGAAAAGAAAATTTTCTTCTCCTCCACTGCATTCATGAAATCACATTTAATGGTACTGTTCGAAATAGTTGACACCCTGGTAAATTCTGGTTTCCTTGGCTCAGAAACCTAATCAGATCTTTTGTGCTGCAGGGAATTTTCCACATATTTCAGGAAGAAGATTAATTATATTTGTGCCAAATTGGCTGCTATTTTAGAGAGCAGATCTATGCCTTGAGGAGTGTGATGAAGTGGGAATGTTCTTGATGTGTTATTTGAATGCTGAGTTGGGAGTATTGACCTGGGAAGGTTGCAGGGGAGTTTTGCTGGAACTGCCTGCATTGGGGAAGGGAGCATACCTGAGCATGTAACATGAGAACCCAGGAAGGGGGTTGGAAGCCAGGTAACACCTCTGGCCAGGAAACTGGACAAAGGACACAAAGGCTGGGGGAGGAGCTGGGGAGAGGCTGAGTGAGAGGCTGGAGGGAGTTTCAGTTTGGAGCTAGCGGGGAAATGGAGAGAGCCACCCCGACCAACAGGGCTGTTGCCTCCCCGGGGTCCCCAGATGGACCTAACTAAAGGGGTTCCTGTTGTCTTTATTGGCAAGACCTGTTTTGGACTGTGTTCCTGTCGTCTAAATAAACCTTCTGTTTTACTGGCTGGCAGAGAGTCCTGGTGAATCGCAGGAAGCTGTGGGTGCAGGGCCTTGTCTCCCCCCACATTCCGTGACAAGGGACATTCTAGGAAGTTTTGCTACATGAAGTTATGGAGTCACTGGGTGAACATCAGCTTGTGATTTTTGAGTTGTGGACCCATACCTCTCATGGCTAGTAAAAGCAAGCAGGGAGGTATTGAATCCTTTGATCCAGAAGATGGTTAGTATGATGAAACAGTAAGTCTATGCAACTACTAAAGCAGAATGCCATTAAAGTTCTGCTGAGACCAGCTGGGGCTTCATCTTCAGTGGAAATTAAAAGCAACATTTTCAAAACTGCCTCAGTGATGTAAACTTAAGTCCTAGTGGGCTTCTTAGGGTACGTTTATACTTACCGCGCGGGTCGACGCGGCGAGTTCGACTTCTCGGAGTTCGAACTATCGCGTCTGATCTAGACGCGATAGTTCGAACTCCGGAAGCGCCGCGGTCGACTCCGGTACTCCACCGCGGCAGGAGGAGTTGGCGGAGTCGACCTTGGAGCCGCGGAGTTCGCTTCCGCGGCGTCTGGACGGGTAAGTCATTCGAACTAGGGTAGTTCGAATTCAGCTACGTTATTCACGTAGCTGAATTCGCGTACCCTAGTTCGACCCCGGGGCTGTGTGTAGACCAGGGCTTAGTCACTTAGGCAGTTCTGAAAATTTTACCTTTAGTCCAGTTTTCATCTGATTGTGAACAATGCATGACCCTTCCTCATATTATGAACATAACTTTTAGGTCTCTATCTGCCTGATTTGTAAAAGACTTTGCCAAAAGCTTTGTAGGCCAGTGAGATAATTGTGTTAGGTTTACACGGATAGAAGGCTATGCTAATAAAAGACCCACAATGGACAAACTTAACTATGAAGCTTCTTGTTCGCAGATATCGAAGAAGTTTCTTTTATTGGGAAGCCAACACTGTATTGTTCCTGAAATGGACAAATTTTGTTTATATGATGTAAATCCAATGCCACAACACCAGAATCCATCTATCATTATAAATTAGAATAACCACATGTATGTAAGAGTTTAGAATTCCCCAGACTGCATATTGATAACGAGTTCAGACACCTCTTCTACCTCTGAGTCATCCTGCCAAACCCTCCCTGTGTTTGTTTAAACACATAGTACAGCAACACCTCAGCCTCCCAATTAGCTTTTTCCCCTCTAAACATGTTAGAAGAATTTCTGGGGTAACCTCAGCATGCTCCCTGCCCAGACACGTAATGTTTATACTCTGGGAAACACAGCCTTTCAAATTGCTAACTCAATGCAAATGAACATCTGAGAAAGCTCGTTTGATGGGGAAGGGACATTTCAGATTTACTTTTGGGTTTCTGTTTGCCTAAAAACCAAACAAGCAAATCACCACCATTTTTTGAAAGTTTACAATGCTCTACTTAGTTAAAAGATAGGGAATCATTAGCTAAACATATTATATTCACGGCATATTGGTCATCTGTATAACCCTGTCTGCCCAAGAGCCTACTGTGTGTCAAATGATGCCTGGTTCTGTGTGGGAGTACAATTGGAAGCAGATTAATAGTGGCTAAATCTATTGGGCCTGAAGCTTCTTTGGCCACTCTGGATTCACCGAGTAACTTTTTATAAATCTGTGGGCCAATCTTTTGTTAAGATTTTAAAGTTTCTCTTTAGCAATGAGATTACATCCACACTCCACGGAGCTTTTCCCTTTATTTTAGTATTAGGAATATATGGGTGGTTGATGTAATAAGTTCTGATATTGATCCTGATTTCAGAAATTGGTTAAATAAGTTTAGCATACATTTAGACAGCTGAGGGGTTAAGTTTCTATAGTATTCTGCCAAGAATCAGGGATTGGGACTCTCTATCAGGAAGGTTTTAAAAGTCCTCAACAGTTCCTCTTTTATAAATGTTTGGCCTAGGATCAGAGAGAGGACAGGTAACAAATGAAGGTTTTTTGAATTACGCTTGAGTCATATTCTGCCTCTGAAATGGAGCATCTAGATACTATGATGATTGGCATGCTGTAAATACCATAGATAGATAGATAGATAGATAGATAGATAGATAGATAGATAGATAGAAGGACCAGTAATAGGCAAAAAATCCCCCTGCTGTATGTGTAGAATCATTTGTGATATCGCTTACCAGAAGCCCTTTACATGATTGGGCTAGCAGAACATTCATTATTGCAAGTTAGGAAGCAAGCTAATGGTTTGTTGATGTCACAATATGAATGAGTTTTGAAAACATGACCTGGATTCTGATGTGTTCAGGAGTCAGAGAGTTTTGGTAGGATGGGACAGTGTCTTCCTGCTTATAGGTACAAATAAGGCAAAAAACTGCTATGTTTCAAAATTATACTCATATATATTAAAGCTCTGATTTGTAAAGGGGCTGAGCATCTGCAGCTTCAATTGCCTTTGTGAGATCGTGCTCTGCACTTCTGAAAATCAGGCCATAATATCCTAATGGGCTTCTCACATTGCCATTTACTATGGCTACACCCCATCCTGAGAAAGGCACTAATATGGCTACTGGCCACTTGGGAGGTTGTCATGTCCATGTCTATCATGCCCAATACATGCACATGTACATTCCTGTTCCTTTCATTTCTCAGGTGGCTTCAAGTCCCTCTGTTCTGGCCTTGAGCCTTATAACTAGAAACCCCCCAAAGTTCAGATCCAGATAAAAAAACATGGGTGTCCAGAGCCATGCTTTTGCTTTGGGCCCATCTCTATTTAGAAAACTACCTTCGCATACTGAACTCACCCAGAAATGCACTGCCGCTTTATTGTTTAAATATTGCACTTTTTTTTTTCATTAGAGAAACTTTACAGAGTGGAGAGTGGCAAAGGAGTTAGACCCTTCCGCCCAGACCTGGTCCCAGAGACTGCAGGAGAAGGAGAGCTGGAAGTAAGCCTACACTAAAGGAAAAGAGGAAATGCTTCTAGCCAGGCCAGAGATGGCTGGTGTGGGAGGATGAAGGCTATACACACTGTATGTTCCAATGCTGTGGCCTTTCAGGAAGAAAAAATGTCCCATAATTAACATCAGTGCAGTGAAGTGTAATTCACTGGACTTCTTTCCTCCTCACTCCAGTGCCCACAACACAGCATTTCCTTCTTCTGCACCTGGTGGCTTCTAACAACTACAACATGTGTTAAGGGTGACTCTTTCTGAATTCACATGGTGTCCAGTGGGAGGCGTTTGCCAATCCACTGGAAAAGAAAAAAAAGCAAACAAATCAGAGGATATTTTCCCCACTTTTAGAATTATTTTTTTAAATTGCATTAAAATTGTGATGGGACATATGGGACAAAGAAGACCCCTGTTTCATTTTAAGGAACACATGTATGTTTAGTATGGCACAAGTGTCTGTTCGTCCTGACCAGATGCATCATGGGGAGGGTGTTTTACCTTTGTCTGAAGCATCAGCTGTTAGCCAATTCTGCAGGTGGGATAACTGGGCTAAGTGATTAATCATCTGATTCTACATGACAAGAGCCCAGATACTGGACTTCATTAATGGATTGTCTGATCCAGTGTGGCAAATCCTATATTCTTAAGTGGAGTGATTTATGGGGTCTATGTAACTATTTGGGAAAGGGCTACTATTATCTTTTGACAACACTTTCAAATAGTAGTACAGTATTCATTTCTATATTACAGTAATATGTCTTTTAAAATGTCGATATTATTAAACCACAATAATCATTAAACACTAGAGTGGATATCTCAGGGGACTGGTAATAGCATGACGTTTTATCTCTGAGTCACCAGTTCCAGTCAGGACCCAAGCTCAGGGAATTGGGGATGGAATTACTAAGGCTTTCACTTCTAGGTCAGTAATTACAGTCTGGTACCAGGTTGGGGGATTGGATCCTTTCACTTGGCTTTCATTTATGGACCACTGATTCAAATTCTGTTCAGGTTGGTAGTCATTACTGAATGTCAGTATCATCTGTCTGCCGACCAGTGGCTAACATGAAGTGAGTGTTGCTGTAAGGTGCCTATAATGAATTCCCTGGTCACAGATTAATAACAATTGGTCACATTTTAATAAGTTACTGGCCAAGAGGGATGGGAGAGGAATTCCATATTGACTAGTGAACAGATCCTGGTCTTGCTGTTTAACCCTATTACCATTCTTTGCAACTGCTCACCTGAATTTCCCCTGGGTTGTACGTTCTCAGGTGTATATGCTTGTAAAAAGTTGCTGGGAGGAAGATCCAGAGAAAAGGCCTGACTTTAAGAAAATTGAGAGCACTCTGGCTAAAATATTTAGGTAAGCACTATGTTCCGAACTCCCAGCTACTTGGAAGCTGATAGTTCTAGGTGTGTATTCTGATGCAACATGACTCAATCAGTGGAAAAACAGAGCTCACTTGACTGGGGCAGGTGTGGGTGTGTGAGAGAGATGATCACCCAGAGCCCAAATTATTACATTGTGTAAATAGGGACTACCCAAGTGTCCGATAGTGGGTCACAATGTCCAGGTTTCAGGAAATTAATGGAGTTGGATATTCTGGAGATGAGATGATTTAAAAGTTCAGTTGACTTGTTTTGGTGATATTAATGGATTCAGATGACCACAAAGTGAGGTGATTGAAAAGATCAGGTTACCCAGAGTAAGGTAATTATAGGATTTGAGTGAAATGAGTTTCCTACCATACTTTTTCTAATCTAGTTATTTAAAAGTCCCAAGCAATGGGTTTTCAGCCACTTCCCTTCAGAGACTATTTCACAACTTTTAAACCTATCCCCATAAGTCTGTCCCACCAGCCGCATGCTTATGTTTGTGTTGCTCTTCTCTGAACTTCTTCTAGATTGTCATTATTGTTCTGATAATGTTGTGTCTGTAACTGAACACAACATTCCAGATGAGGTCACACCAAAGAAGTGCAGAAAAATAGTTAGATTCACCTCCAGGGGCATGGAGCAACACACAATTCACGCCCAACAACTGCAACGGCAGCTGCATTAGAAGGGGGCTTACCCCAGGAGAGGGCAGTTGGTTTCACTGCCACCTTAACATGGATGTTTTGCATGAGGAAAAGGCAGTTTTAAAATCCAGCCAGGGCTCCATCAGAATCCGAATTATTGGATCTTCCAGTCATCTTGGCCCCATCTATTTCATAGGCTGCATCTGCTAGCTCAGGACTCCAAGTGAAGCATAGCTTGTGCTATATCATCTCTGCTTCTGGCAGATGGTCCATTGATGGGAGTCTTCAGTCCAGATCCCACCAGTGGAAACCAGCAGATCTCAATGAGTGAAATGTGACCCACAACCTGTTACTTCCCCGTTTTGTGATAAGATGCCATTGCAAAGGCAGCCCAAAATTGCATTGGCTTTTTTTGCTGCTATATCCCACTGCAAATTCATACCTAATTTTCTGCTTCCTATCACCTCTAGCTCCTTCTCAGGATTCTTGCTTTCCACGGTACTCTCTCCTGTTGAATATTTGTGTCTCAGGTTATTTTAAGTGACCTGAAACTGTGAAGATTAGCAGGGTCAGGAGAACTGGAGCTCAGAAAATTAGCAAGACATGGTGACCTGGGTGGGCCTGAGGCCTTTATGCCTTAAAAATAAGCCTTTGCTAAGAGGCGAAATTATGAGCTTTGAGCAATTTCCATTCTAACTGCAAGGAAGCCACACTCTGAAAGAACCTTCTGTAGCTCACTTTTGCCCATGTCCTGCCAATGTGCTTTCTTCATCCTTTTCCCAACCACTATTCCCAGTAACTACCATAGTCAGACCAATGAAAACTACATGGATACCTTGATCCGGCGTCTGCAGCTGTATTCCCGGAACCTAGAGCATCTGGTAGAGGAGAGGACGGAGCTCTACAAGGCAGAAAGGGACAGAGCGGACAGGCTTAACTTCATGCTGCTCCCACGGTGAGTGTTGACCAGCAGGGGTTTCCATGCAGTAGGAAGCGTTCAATATTGACTGTGAGGCCCACTGGGGTGTAATGCATCAGAATCATTGTGGGAGGCTCCAACCACAGTGAGCGTGAAGGCGTGAATAATACTAGCTCCACAGAATAAATTGTAACAGTTCACAGTGCTTGCCTCCAGATATCCAGGTCAGACAAAATGGGCTAAAATATTCTGTGAGTTATAACAAGTGACTAAAAGCAGAATTTGGCCCATTTTCATTCTTTTTTTCCTATGATTGGCATTATCACCTTTCAGATGAGCTGTAGAACTTAGGTCCTGAACTTGTAAGGTGATTAAAGATCCCATGTCTTTACCATTTAGCCTTTACTGACTGTTAACCCACATTAGGATAGTCCTCTCCTCTTGAGGTGATGGATTTGGTTTGGTTCCGCAGGGCTCTGATTGAAAAATACTGTTTTGCTAGCAGACCATAATAGTCATGGCATATAATGATTTTTTTGTCCACAGCTATTAATACGGTATCCCCAACATGCTCTTTCTTACAGTTTTTTCATCTCCTACAGTGCCATGGTTTACAGATGACTTGCAAAAGGGGAGCAAGTGGGCTGACTGCTAGAGCACTTCAGGAGGAAGTTTTGTGCTAATTAGACTAGCTCGAACATTAAGAACTTTTACAGTTTTACGCCATGGTTGTGCAGGAGGCAAAGAAAGATTTGTTTGTGGCAAGCTAGCTGAGAGCTAGCTGGCTGAAGCATCACAGACATAAGATTGAGGTTGAGGTTGAGTGGGTTGAGGGAAACTATCAAAAGATTTTGCAAAGATTATATTAGATCCCCAGATGGAGGGACAGCCATTTATAGAACATGTTGGTAATATGGGTGTTTTGTTAGACTGACGACTGCTCCAGGGTGCTTTGCTAGAAGCTATAGGCAAGAGTCTTGTATCTGGTGAGATGAATGGGACAGTTTCTTTCAGATGCAGGCAGACCTCACCACCATTGTTCATGCTTCTGTCACTTTCAGCCTAGACTACTCTAATGAGCTCTATAGAGAGCTATATCTTGATATCACTTGGAAACTGCAGCTGGTGCAGAATGCAGCTGTCTGCTTATTGAGTGGAATTTCACATTAAGAGCACATAATGCTGGTGCTCTGGGATCTGCACTGGCTGCCTGTTGGTATCCAAGTGGATTGAAGGGTTGGGTTTTACCTATAAAGTATTAAATAGTTTGGGACGTGGTTGCCCATGAGACCACCTCTCTCCCTAAACTATACTGCTGCAATTGTGGTCAACAGAAGACCTTGATACAGAAGAAATTGGGCTGTCAATTTCTGTCCCTAGCCTCTGTTCGTCAGAGGATGGAGATGGATGGAAGGAGAGAGATCACTTGATCATTGCCTGTTAGGTTCACTCCCTCTGGGGCACCTGGCATTGGCCACTGTCGGTAGACAGATACTGGGCTAGATGGACCTTTGGTCTGATCCGGTACGGCCATTCTTATGTTCTTATGTTCTTATGTCAACATGTTATTCTCTGTGAAGCCTGATCTGCTCTGGATCATGCTTCTCATGTGGTCTGCCAGATCAGCTAGCTTTCCAGAGAAGCTATGTCACAGCTTGCCAGGAGCAAGGCATCTTGTACCATATGCCCTTTGCTAGACAAGTAACAGTTAGTTGAAATTAATCTAAAGAAATGGCCACCTGGACTTTTAAACTTTAAATAAAAATGAAGAGTTTGTTGCATGCTTAAACTGAAGGTGAGGTCAAATTGTGAGCCCCAGACCTTGTCATGGATGGTTTGGGTTAACACTGGGGAGCTGCTCTCCTGCCCCAGCTTCCCCCCATGCTCCCTCTTAGCAGAAGCAGACAGGCAAGTCTGATTGCCTACTGCCTCCTCAGAGCTCTTCTAGCTGCTGAAGGACCAAGTCTTATTGGTTCTGCCAGTACCAGAGCCTGAGTGGCTTCTCTAGGCCGTGCTCAGAGGTCTGCACTCATGGCCCCTCTTTCCCAGGCGACACTCTGCATTTAAGCAAATTTGTCAGGGTGGTGATGCATCCAGCACAGGGGCAGGGAAGGCCTGGTATACCCCATCACATGCTACAAGGTCCATTTGTAGATGAGGTGGATGGAAAAAATGAGAGCAATGTAATTTATGCTTGTATTTGATATTGCGATTTTATATGTTGTGAGGACACTCAGAGCTTTAAATGTGTGTCTGTTGGTATTAGAGTTATAAAGCAAAGTAAATTCATAAATATAACTGAATGTCTCTGTTTACGTAAATGGGGGTGGGGTCAGTGTTGGTGGTCTTAACAAATTCCAACTTGGAGAATTATATTCTGCTAACCTAAAATCAGCCAGTTTCATTTGGAGAAAGTCTTCGTTCTTTCTAAAATGGAAGCGTTGTTTTTGTTGTGTGCTGCTAATGAGTTGCCATATTCTGTCTCAGAAATTATTGTATTTCAGTAGTGGATGAAATAATCCTTATACCCACAGTGTATAAAGTGCTTTGGGATCCTCCAAGATGAATGACTCTAGAGAAACATAAAATTATTATCATAAAAGTTGTCTACCATTTTGAAAGTTCTCACTTGCAGTTTATTTACAGATATTCGCTCTCTTTTAAAAGCTGGAGGTTATCCTAACACTGATCCTGTATTTCTTTGAATCAGAGAATCAAAGGCTGCTTCCACCTCTCTGTTCTAGTTCCCCCATCTACCCAGCTCAGCAGATGGTAAATTTGCAGGGCTCCCAGTTCCCTTTGCACTCTACTCTTTCTGATTCCCCATACAGGATCTTTGGGGAAAATATACAGCAGACAGTGAAAATGTGACATTGTTTGCACAGACAGAGATTCAAAGTTTTGACAGTTTGTCAGCTACCTAGGAACTGCTCTGACCGGCCAGTGCCCAGGAAGTCCATGTCTAAGGCCCCAATTCAGCGCATCACTTAAGCAGGGCCGGCTCCAGACCCCAGCGCGCCAAGCGCGCGCTTGGGGCAGCGTGCCGCGGGAGGGCGGCAGGCGGCTCCGGTGGACCTCCTGCAGGCATGCCTGTGGACGGTCCACTGGGTCCCGCGGCTCCAGTGGACCTCCCGCAGGCATGCCTGCGAAGGGTCTGCTGGTCCCGCGGCTTTGGTGGAGCATCCGCAAGCGTGCCTGCGGGAGGTCTACCGGAGCCACGGGACCAGCGGACCCTCCGCAGGCACATCTGCAGGAGGTCCACCGGAGCTGCGGAACCGGCGACCGCCAGAGCGCCCCCCGTGGCGTGCCGCTCTGCTTGGGGCGGCGCAATTCCTAGAGCCACCCTTGCATTTAAGCACGTGGTTAAAGTTAAAATTATTTGCTAAATCAGAGCCTTAACTAGGAAGTACCTGTAGAGGCTCAACCCCACCCAGATCTGATCTAAAATTAAAATACTACTTAATGATTTAAAAGATGGGGGAAAAAATCCAGGCTTGGTCTACACTTAAAAATTAGGTTGACATAGATACATCAGTCAGGGGTGTGAAAAAGCACCCCCGACCAACATAACTATAATGAACTAATCCTCAGTGTTGACACAGCTATGTTGATGGAAAAATACTATTGTTTAGGGAAGTGGTATTCCAACACCAACAGAAAATCCCCTGCAGTTGGTGGAGGCTGCGTCTACGCTACAGAGTCATGCCGGCATAGTTATGGCTTTTAACTATGCCAGTATAGTCTCTGTAGTGTAGTCATACCTCAGTTTGTTATCTGTAAAGTGTGGTTGAGTGGAGAAGGGTGGTATTGTGGCAAGCCCTTTCTGATTCACCTGTAGTTAAGATTTGTATGGTAACTGAAGAATTTAAAGTTGTCTTGCAACAGATGAGCACTTTCTAGCTTATGCATGTCTCACCATGACCAATAAAATAACTGATCTATTTGAATGCTAATGATGTTGAAGAGGGTTGTTTGCCTAGAACTGGCCAAACCAGTCCTCCTCCATTTATCTAGGTGTCACATCTGAAAGACTTACAGGAGGATACTAGAGGGAGACCTGTAGGTGCCATGTGCGAACAGAGGGCTAAACAATCTGGAGATAATTTGAAACATCATGGATTCCCAGACTTCATGTAATCATTATACATGATGATGGCCATACAGACTAACTGATTTAAAAATGAGCTTGAGGATGGAATGAGGTCCTTGGGAGTACAGTGAACAATCATTTCACAAAATGAATTAATACCTATTTTTAAGATGATTTTTCAGTTAATTAGGTGACATAACCTGTGAATTTTGAATGTAATGTCTACATATCTTTAGCTCCTGTCATCCTCAAGGATCCTGAAGTTTTTTACAAGCTTTACAAATGATATATATGGGAATCAATTCACCTTCTACAGAAATGCAGCCACCTCTGTGGTGGCATACAGCAGCAGTTTCAGCAGCAAACAACAACACTAAGGTCTTGTCTACATAGGGAATTTAGTGTGGAGTAAACTAGGGTGTGAATTGAAAGCACACTATCTATTTTGCTCCCCATGTAGACACTCTTATTTTGCACTAAAATGGTCTTTGTGCGTTTTAGCTTAATATACTTCCAAAGCCCTAGGATGTGAAGAGTGACAGACTGCCATTGACAACTGAAACAGGAGTGGGAATTCAGGGAGGCAGAATGTAATTAACCAATGTGGAATTTGGCCAGGACACCAAGCCAAACACCCCCAGTCTTGTCAAGAACAAGATGTGCAGAGAAAGCGTATGTGTGCAAAAGGACACTGAAAACTGGATTCAACTTCCAAAGCTGTCAGATGCTCACCAGACAGATTGGAACTAAGTAGAAAGAAGTATGGCTATGTCTGTACAGCCTCGCAGTTTGCACGATGAGGGTGTGAATTGAAGCACACTTTAGTGTGTTCTGCTGTAACTTCTCCATATGGATGCTGCGGGCGTGAACTAACTACTTCACATTAACATAGTCCTCTTTAAACAGGACTAAATTAGTACAAACTCGGTACCTTTTAGATTGCACCCACAGCATCCACACAGGGGAGTTATAGCACAGCACACAAGTATGTGCTGCAATTCACACCCCCATAGTCAAAACTGTGGGGCCATGTAGACAAGCCCTGAGTCTCCTTGGCTTTAGTGTGCACAATTCCAAGCTAGAGACTTGAAAGCAAGTCTTGGGAGGAGACTGCCTGCCTGATCCAGTCTTGTCTCTGGATTTTCTCAAGTATCAGAGGGGTAGCCGTGTTAGTCTGGATCTGTAAAAGCAGCAAAGAGTCCTGTGGCACCTTATAGACTAACAGACGTATTGGAGCATGAGCTTTCGTGGGTGAATAGCTACTTCGTCGGATGCATGTAACTTCTCCATATGGATTTTCTCAGTTATTATATATAGGAAGGCATAGGGATGCATAGCATTTTACAAAAAATAAGAAAAGTCTCTTCCCCAAGGAGTTTACAATCTAAATAAGATCTCATAATCTAGAAGGCTCTTGTAGCCAGAAATGCTAGCGTGTCTGACTTTCCAAGTGCCCATTGAACTCATCACTAGAATGTTGGTTTACTTATCAACCCTTGATAGAATGTTTACTTATCAACCCTTTATTTCTGAAACACTTACTGCTGTCAGGTCTAGGAGGCTGAGTTGTACTCTAAAGCAGAAGGTATATTTATCTCCATTTCCCTTCCACCTTTCTTCACAGGCCAGTGGTAAAATCTTTGAAGGATACTGGGCGGGTAAAGCCAGAGCTGTTTGAAGCAGTAACCATCTACTTCAGCGACATTGTCGGCTTCACCACGCTATGCCAATACAGCACCCCCATGGAAGTGGTGGACATGCTCAATGACATCTATAAGAACTTTGACCACATTCTCGACCATCATGATGTTTACAAGGTGAACAGAGCCTCACTTACACTCAAATAATAATCAGGGTACATAAAACATCACAGACAGAGTAATTGGGAATAGAATTTGGTAACAAAGGCTCAAAACCAGTATGCTAAATAAAGACAAATGAGAGAAGTACAGGCCAAGATTACGTCTCTCTAATGTGCTTCACATAGCTCTCTGTAAATGGTTTTTGATACCAAGTGGTCACAGATTCATTACCTAGAATGCTGTGTACTGAGCACTTCACTACTAGAAAGATGTCATCTAATTGGAAGGAATTTGGCAACCCTTCACTTTCAAAGAAGAGATCAACAAGATGACTCTGACAGGCCTTTTCCATCTGCAATTTGTATGCATCTTCCAGTAACTGGGAATGGTAACTGTTAATCCTGTTTCCACAGGTGGAGACCATTGGTGATGCGTACATGGTGGTGAGTGGCTTACCAAAGAGAAACGGAAACCGCCACGCAGTGGACATCTCTATGATGGCACTGGATATCCTTAGTTTCATGGGGTCCTTTGAATTACGACATCTTCCAGGCCTGCCTGTTTGGATTCGCATTGGGATTCACTCTGGTATGGGGTCATGGCATCTGAACATGAATGACATAGCTATTCTATCTAGATCAAAAAGTAAACAATGGCTAAAAGTGCTCATGCTTCGTTATTGATAAATTGATTCTCTCTGAGGACTATGGCATAGCATGACACACAACTGGCCAGAAGCACTGTCAGTCGCCTTCCTCGAAAGCATCAGGTATAAAAGACCATTGTTGGAGGAAGGGCAATGGACTTAAATAGACCATAGGCTTGCTCCCATACCATTTAACAACCCCATTTCTGTGAGGTTGGTACCTCTTTAGTTCCTTGTGAGATTGAGTTGGTGACATTATACCCACCTGAGTCCTTAGAGACCTTTCCTCCCCCACTGAAAAGCAGGCCTGTGTTAAATGCTTTTGAGGCAAATGTTCTCACCAGGCCCACTTGAGAATCAATTTTTGATTTACTTTATTAGAGTGGCATTGTGGATAATCCAAAGACTCCAAGTACTTGGGGAAACTTTATCTTTTTATTTTTGCTTGTTTCAGTACTCTGTTGTTTATGTCCATCACCAGAGAAGGAATATAACAATTCAGTTATTTGGGAAGGCTCTAAAGACACCACCAGAAACTTCTTCATTATTAAGTTCATTCTTTCCATCCCCTGCTTCCAGAGCTGACACTTAGGAATTATGCTAATACTTCTGCATTTTGTCTGTACAGAAATATATTCAAATAGTCTTTTAATATATTTAATACATTTAATATATTTTACAAGCTGAACAGAGACAGGCCTGGTCTACACTTGGATGTGAGACCTCCAGACACTGTACAAAGTGATGTAGATAGTGCTTTCAATCAGTGCTCACCTCAGTGCCCCTGCTCTGCTACTAGAAGTGCCATCTTCCAGATGAGACCACTCACCCACCCCTGGACACTAACAAATAACTCCCATAGTTATGATGGCATCATGCTAATTCCTAAGTTTTAGTTTCTTTCTGTCTGAGACCTCAAGGGCTTCTCGGAATCCCCATGGAATAACAGCCTCTCTGTCTTTCTCTTTCCCTGCCCTGTCCTCTGCTTTCAGGTCCATGTGCGGCTGGTGTGGTTGGGATTAAGATGCCTCGTTACTGTTTATTTGGAGACACGGTTAACACAGCTTCAAGGATGGAATCCACAGGTTTACGTAAGACTTGAAGCTCACCTCTCTGTGTAATCTGGCAGTAGGCTAGTTGTGCGCTCAAATCTAGAGTTCCTTCTCCAGCCAAGAACAACTTTATCATCAAAGCGTGGACATTTAAAGATAGAAGATCAAATTGTCCATTCGTCCACTCCACTCTGGAAAATGCAGGCCTATTCCTAGTTCTTGCTTCCTAGTAGATGAAGGGGGTAGGTGCCTGGCTGGCTCAGTTCCTGTGGAACTGGTGGTTTTAATGCTGCTGAAATTTAATTTAATTGTATTTATTATATAATTGATTATGTTTGGGCACCTGGTGACTTGGATAGGCATCTCTATTATATTAAATATAAATGAATAAATATCCCACAGTCTACTAGTTTTGCAACTAGGAATGTTTCCTGAGAGCCAGCCTAAATTTTCTTCTCTTTGCTCAGTTTCTTCCCATTCCTTCTGCTTCTCCTTCTCCCACCCCCGGCCCCACCGCAAATACTGTTATCTCTTCTATCCTGAAGCATTGGTTGGTCCAGCTATAATTATTTAGTTGTTTTAGTCTTTCCTCATATATAATGCTATGTGATGGAGTAGTTATTTTTGGGTTCAACAATATAGGGGTAGTTTTAATGTCATTTGCTCACAGAATGAGTCCTAAGACATCAATGACAATTAGATACACCTCTGCCATAGCACAGGTTTGCACAGAAAATGAACATCAAACAAATCAAACATTTGTTGCTTGTTTGTTTATTTTTAGCTTTACGGATTCATGTAAGTGGGTCTACTATCGCCATCCTGAAGAGGACAGACTGCCATTTTCAGTATAAAACGAGAGGAAAGACTTACCTGAAGGTAACATATACCATGCCTACAAGCACACAGGAATGAAACTTATCTAAAGGTATCATACACCTGAGATATTCACCTGTCTTAGACAAACAGCAGGAGAGCAAGAGAGATGTATCTGTTGGTAACATGGTGATGGAGACACCATTCTAGTGTTAATATAGCCATTGAAAAAGCATTTGAGGCATAAGTCAAGGCAAAACATATGTCCAGGAAGTACTGTAGGTAAAATATATAATTGGTAATAAAAATTTGGAGAGGAGGCAGTGGTGAATGGGCCTGGTGGGAGAGACCTATTAATTTGCTCACCTTTGCTTTGTTATATTTATTTGTTTCGGTTTATAAAATTTGATAGGTGCCCATCCTATGCTCTGGGTGCCTGTTACATACAGTAAGCAAAGATAATACAACCATCATATAATACAGTATAATATAAAGCATATAAATCATATATTGTGCCTATCTAATCCGTAAATTGTGCTTCTCTCTTCTCTGACATATTAGGGCAAAGGAACTGAGATTACCTACTGGCTGACAGGGGTGAAGGACCAGCATTATAATCTCCCAACACCTCCTTCTGTGTAAGATGTTCTTTATTTGTGGGAAGGGAGAAAAAAGCTCTCAGGCCTTGCACTTCAGCCTTCACCAAAAGTGCTGAAGTGCATTTCTCTCCACAAAAATTTTAACTTACTATACTTTTTGGTATTCCTTGGGCTCATGTCAAGGACACAGCAGTGTATGTGTATATGAACACATGCAAGTATACGTAATAGCATTAGTTCTGGGATTGCTAATAAGCTTACATACTTTACTGGATCAGGGTCTTGGACGGGAGATATTCAAGGAAAACTCACCAGAAAGGGGTGTTGATTTAGTAGGTGCAGGTTCAGATTGGGGGAATAAAGAGCGGTGATACTCTCCTAAGCTTTACCCCCAGTCCAAGCTCCAATCACTTGTAACGCTAAAATGAGATGCCAATCACAACAAAATGTGCAGATTTTATTATGTAATTTCCCTTCTTTTTTCTTGTATGATTTGATCACTAGTGAAACAGTTAGTAACATTAACATTAAACTGTCATCACTAAGCTTCAGACTCTATACCAAAATGAGATGAACGAGAGCAGTTCACACCTCTTCGTTACCATTGTAGGTTGTCTGCAGACTCAGGCACCTCTTTGTTTATATTGGGTTCTCATTTTAAAGGTTACCTTCACAGGCATAAGGTCTAGAGACATAATTTTTAAAAACTTCTAAACAAACTTGAGTTTCTGGAGCATAAGAGAGGAATTACCAGGTAAAAATGCTAGGTTGATGTCCTGGTTTAATCAGACCCAAGTAAGTAACAGTCTTCCTTTTGAATTAACACTGAGTCATTTTCCAAAGTAAAGGGGTGTAGTGACACTGAAGTGCTGCCTTTCAGAAGTGACATAAAACTGAGTTCCTGACCACTTGTGGTAATTTAAGATGTACTTTGCTCAATACAAAGGGCATTAGTTCCAGCGACATGATCAAATTAAAGTCTGGCTGATTACATTTTTCCAAATAGTTTCAGTGAGATATGGAGTTTTTCTTCACTTCCTCTCCTATCCCGTTGTGTAGTGTTGCTGTGTACTATTTACACAGCTATTGTGATCCACCTCAGGAGTGACTGAGTTTCAATACAGATTGAAGTAATTCCTTTACATACTGTATATGGTAGTTTGTAAATTAGCAATTTAAGATCTCTGATTAGCTATGTCACTTAAATCAACTGATATTGGTTTTGTTCCCTTTTTGGGGAACAGATGAGTGTTTGTACAACAAATCTCTCAAGAAAACTTGATGCTCTCTGGTCTGGAAAGACCCTAACAAAAATTACCTCTTACTTCTTACCCCCTGAGAGAAGGGCAGTCTCTTCTGCTTTAGGTAGATATGAATGAATGGGCAGAGTGTTGAACTTGTGCAATGGGACATGACCTAATTCTCAAAACGTTTGCAATAAAAATAATAATTAATAGTATCTTACATTTATTTAGTGCCTTTCACCCCAAAAGATCCCATCTGTGGGCTTAGGAAGTGATATTCCTGGCCTACTTTCTTCAGTACATTTCTTTTCTAACTAGGCACTTTTTTTAACCTAAAGAAATTTTAAAAAGAGCAACAGAGAGAATCATCTTTAGGGTTTTGGCACTCCCTCTGAAGGTGTGTTTGAAGGTATCCCTCAGACCCTACCCATTGCTATCTGTCATGCTTATGTCTTCACTCTGTGATATGGCACCAGTCTGATATATATGGAATTTTTTAATTGTTCTGCATGGGACATACCTGTGAAAATCATACGTGTCCCATGAATTTCTGGCAGAGTGGCAATTCTAAGAATACTACCACTATTTTGAGAGACACCTGCAGCTGAATATTACAGGTACTTGAAACTGAATCTGGTCATAGAGTCAGAGCCATAGTCCATTTCAACTAGGTTTGTGAATCCAGTTCAGGTTTTTCTCCTCTTCATTTGAAGTGATTTCACAGACTCTACAGGTGGGAGATTGTGATGCTAAAACAAACTTCTTTGGCAGAGACAGTAACCCATATTGTCAGGAACAGTCACAAGTAGATCCTGAATTGGATTTCTATGTCCACTTGGAATTGATTCTGCCCACAATCTATCTCATTAGTATATGGAGGGCTTCTGGAAAGATGGTAAGATAGAATTGTCTAAAACTGGCTTGGGAACTGAGGATCCTAGTTACCTGTACTGCATGAGTCACTGAAATCTTTCCTCTCCTGCTATTTCCAGGGAGAATCAGCAGCGGTTGCAAGATGACTTAGCAGGGATGATAACAGAGTGTCTGGAGAAAAGGCAAACTGAAGGGATCCTGGTGCGTGAGCCTTCCCGGGTGGCCAGCTACCGAAAAGGCACCCTAGAGTACCTGCAGTTGGCCACCACAGAAAACTCCAGCACCTATCTGTAAAACTGGATGTCTAGTGTGACATAAAAACCATGTACAGGCTTTGGAAGATACTACACAGAGGCTGGAGACTGGCACTCTCAGGGAGAGCTGGGGGAAAAAAGAAGACCGTTCTCTCTTTGGGAAATGTCTCTACCACTTGGCTTTTTAATCAGTGAATCAGATAGACCCTTTGCTGTGGTGCCAAAATGTAGTTGCCTCAGTGCTTGCTGCATCTTCACAATCACCTGATTGCTTAACCCAGGCACATCCACCCTGATTTGGGGAAAGAGAAAATATTCATTTGAGACTGAAAGATATTGTCTAATATTTTTAAAATGTGATCAGCTGTTCAATCACCCATTTCCCAAAGTCTTCTCTGTAGAGTCTTAATTTATCGTGATTTTAAACTTAGTGTTTAACTTGTAATTTTTTATTTGAAAAAAGTGCATTTATATATTTTTGAAAATATTTAAAATGTATGTAGATATGGACCTGCATATTTTGCAATTTTGTTCTTTTGTAATTTCCCCACGGTATATTCTCAAGTGTTTTGTTTAGTCAAATTAATCTAGCTCAAAAATGGTGCCTCCACTGTTTCTCTAGGGAGCTTATTCCAAAGTTTGGATAGTTTCTGAAGCATATCTGAATCTCTTGGGTCTACAGAATTAAGTTGATAATCTTGCAAAAATTGGCTCTGTCATAATATTTCTCTACTTCTGCTTCTGGCCGCAAAACCAGAAGCACATAGACCACTGCAAAAATTAAAAATAAAACATAACAGAACATAACATAATATAACTCAAAGAGTTTCATTTCAACTTTTGGGTGAAGTTTCATGAGTGAGCCTTTTGTTTGGATTTTATCTGAGCTGGCTCAACCATATGATGCTAAAATCAACACTTACTGTCAATTATCCACGTTAGCAAAGAGCCAAAGTACAGATGTATAACAGAGGAGACAACTGGCATTTCAGTGAAAAAATAATCACTAGCAAGCAAGATTTTGGTAAATGACTTTCTCTGCATAAGTGGTTTTCAAACTGTGATCCATGGACTTGTAAATGACCTGTATGCAAATGCAGGGTTGCTTCTGTAACAGTGGTGAAGCATTAGTCAGTATTCAAACAATGAAGCTTACTGCTTCAGCTGTCATTCAGTCTAGCACTCTTATGGTTTCCAGAAACTTCTTTGACTTAAAGAACAGGAGTACTTGTGGCACCTTAGAGACTCTCTAAGGTGCCACAAGTACTTCTGTTCTTTTTGCGGATACAGACTAACATGGCTGTTACTCTGAAACCTTCTTTGACTAAGTAAATGCTTAATAAAACAATAACACAATCACTAAACTTTTTTCTTGAGCAGCTGCTTTGTGTCTTTCTTGATCATGTATTTCTCTGATTTAAATCCAACAGTGATTTTTTTAAAACATAAAAATTGAAGGAGGAGCAAATATACATCAGGACAGAATTGAAGTGCTAAGTTTCCTGGAAAAATGAGAGCAGTAGCTGGGGCTGCAGGCATCAAGGGACCAGTATTAATGTAAAATCCTACACTCAGGAAGAAGAAATAAACACCACAGAAACAACTTGGGTATATAACCAAGCAACCATATGGATCAAATTGAACTAAATCAATTGTAATATTGTATTCTGACTACTATTTTAAAATTTCTTCCCCCCCCCCTGTATTATAGCATTATAGTTGCTACAGGGAATGGGGAGAACTTGGATGAGAATGGAAGAAGACGGTAGGAGTTCCAAAAGATGGCTTGTCTTTAGAAGTGGTCCATAGTACCAAAATAATACAAATAAAAATTGAGAACCATTGCCCTACACTTCTGTTTGGCTCCTTATTAAATTAGTTTTAAGTGGGTGAGCAAAGGGGTATGCTCCCTTACTTTAGCGTAGTAGTTTATATGCCCTGTCTTTCTAAGCTGGATCTTTTTCAGTCTTGAAATATTAACAAAGTTAATTACAACACATCCTCTACCCCCATCCCGATTTTGCTGCCTATCCACAAATCTTCATGTGCATGTCTGCACTCCCTGAATGTCCACACATTTCTGCAAGCTGGTATAATATACTGGCTATATGGCACCACTCTACTTGGTGGAATAGTTGACCTGCTTAAATCTGTATAACCAAATCACACTCTAGTGACTAGATCACTCAGCACAGAAAAGGTCTAATGTTATTATATTAAACAGAGATTCTCCCTTAACTCAAGTGGCAAAGGACTATGTTTTTGAAGATAAATATTATGGGGTCCATCCCTGATGCCTTTCATGTACAAGTTAGCACAGACCCCATATGTGCAGCCACCAATGTATTATATGTACAGTCCCTGAATGCAGTTTTTATTAGACCTCTCCTCTCATGCATGGTTGGGGTCATTATTTCCTGTATAAGTCGTTTGATTTAAATAGTTACACCACAGATGAATCAGTTGGCATGTGTTATTGTGTGTCTCCTGTCCACATATTTCAGTCCTGTGCATTTCCTTTCCACATATATCATGGCAAATTCATATTCATTTACCCTCACTTAAAAATATGCACTCTGTTTCCAATTTGAGTTTGTCTAGCTTCAACTTCCAACCATTGGATCTTGTTATGTCTTTGTCTGCTAGATCAAAGTGCCCTCTACTAACAGAAATCTTTTCCCTTTCTGGTATTTCAATCCCAAATTTCTCCTGTTTGTTTTAAAAAGAAACTGCAAGGCATTCCATTCCAAATGGCTTAGTGAGACATACTTCTGCCCCCAACTGGAGAAGATTTTGGTTGCACTTTTCACTTGCTCATTTGAAGTCATCTCACCAAATACAACCTACAGCTGTCTTTGATCAGAGTGAGAGTCTTGTGTTTTGGTTAATGAGCATCTGCATTTCCTCCTATTGAGTTTATACATCTGCACTTCCTGTTCATAACCACATTGCTTGTCTGTATTCCCTTTCTGTTTGCGCATGTGCCTGCAATCCCGCTGGCCATGTGCATCTCTGCATACATTCTGTGTGATGGCATATCTTCATGGATTGAAGATAGTCTGTGGTGGTGTTACGTAGCTCGATAGGTAATTGATTCCAAACATATCTCAGCACAACTAACGTTAGAACACAGTGGCTTCTTAAACATAATACCTTGCTATGGGTTTGATTAAAGTAAATGAGGAACAAATGAATATCCTGCACCCAAGGCAGCACTATAGGACCTTCACTTGGAGATGCTAGAAAATATAGGGAAACCAAAGGAAAGACTAAAATTTGAAATGTTTTCCTGACTAATAGAACTGCAATAACCTTTTGTGTGACGATCTGAGAGAAATGCAGAGAGAGATGTTGAAAGGAAAGAGCAGCTAGACTCAGAAGGTCCTTTATCACCCTGAGGATAGTTCCAATCATGTTTAAAAACTTTTCTGCTATGACAATCAGCTGTAAATCGCATATTGGAGCTAAATATAGATATATATTTAACTCATTTCAATATTCCTTCCTAGCCAGTAATGTCAAATGGAGAGAGCATGTGATAAAAGTGAATTTTTCATTTTATGAAGCATGTTTCATAAATGAAAAATCATGAAATATTTGCTTTCAGGCAAACCTAGCACTTATGCATTCAGCCTTAGACATTAGAACTCATTTTATTGAAGGAGGAATAGTTAGCCACCGCACTGGGGTTTATCCTCACCTCTTTTTAAGAAGTACCCTGGGATCTTCACCTTTCAACAAGACTAGCAACAAGGACAAAACAGTTTTGCACAAGGATGGTACAGGGCCGCCCAGAGAATTCAGGGGGCCTGAGGTCTTCGGCGGCAGAATTGCCCAAGACCCGGCACTTTGGTAGCAGGTCCCAGGGTGGAAGGACCTCCCGCTGCAGGTCTTCGGGGCACTTCGGCCGCGGGTCCTGGAGTGGAAGGACCCCCCGCCACCAAATTGCTTCCACTCTGGGGGCCTGGGCCCCGCCAGAGTTTTCTGGGGCCCCCCAGAGCGAGTGAAGGATCCTGCTCCAGGGGCCCCGAAAAACTCTTGTGGGGGGGCCCTGCGGGGCCTGGGGCAAATTGCCCCACTTGCCCCCCCCGGGTGGTCCTGGGATGGTATATTTAGTAGCTGCATCCCTGCTACTGCTACAGCACTGCAATATGAGCTTTGGGCATGAGCCGAAGCCTTTGCGTGTGACTTGAACGAGAGATCAGCTGATATGAAAGAGGTACCACACAAACTACAGTGACAGCCTTTAAAAGAGTCCTGGTAAGAATGGCAATACTGGTTCAAACCAGTGGTCCATCTAGTGGCCAGATGGAGTGAACAGAACAGGGCAATTTATGACGTGATCCATCTCCTGATATTCCAGTGCCAGTTTCTAGCAGTTAGAGGTTTAGGGACTCCCAGAGTATGGGGTTGTGTCCCTGACCATTTTGACTAATAGCCATTGATGGACCTATCCTCCATGAACTTCTCTCTTTTTAAAACCCAGTTATACTTTAGACTGTCACAACATCCCCTGGCAACGAGTTCCACAAGTTGACTTTAAACCTCCTGCCTCTCAATTTAATGGGGTGACCTCTGGTTTGTGTGTTATGCAAAGGCGTAAATAACACTTCCTTATTCACATTCTCCACACGGTTCATGATTTTATAGACCTCTATCATATTCCCTTCAATCATCTCTTTTCTAAGATGAACAGTCCCAGTCTTTTTAATCTCTCCTCACATGGAAGTTGTTCCATACCCCTGATAATTTATATTGCCCTTCTCTATACTTTTTCCAATTCTAATATATATTTTTTGAAATGGGGGCAGTCAGAACTGCATGCAGTATTCAAGGTGTCGGCATACCATGAATCAACAGTTGCTTTAGAACATCAGGAGGAATACCCAAAATAGGACAAGCAATCTACATGTCCTACAAGTAATCTGGATTGCAGGGGGCAAAGGAGGGATGCTGCTGCTTTATCATCTTGCCTTCTGAGACATGAGCATGTTGGACATATTTTTTCAGCAGCATAAGGAACTGGTCTTTCTTTGATGAAAAATGTGTGGTCTCAAGAATGGCCTCATTCTTGTAATACATTGTTTTATTGAGTGCTTTTCTGACAAACAGCCACTTTGTGATTCTTGAACATACCTGGAAGCTGTTGGTTAAAATGGCACCAGTTGGAACTAGGCACTATGGGCCATTGGATGAAGCAGCAAGTCAGAGGCATAACAGCATGACCCTCACAACATACAGGAAATTGCTGCTGTGATGAACCTGCCTCTGGCAGGAAGAGCAAGGATTTAGGAGTGGAAGACAAGCATCCATAGGTGTTGCCGGCCCAAAAGGCCTGAGGCAGCAAACAGTGGTTCATTGCCCGGTGTGCTTCGCTCCAATAAACACACCAAGGTGGAGAAGCAGACAAAGTTTATTTGAGATCTCAAAAAGCTGGATGCTCAGAGACACACACGTCTCAAATCAAGCACACAGCTGCAAGCTGTGTTTCCCTTCTTATACATGATTTCAGCTAGGCATTCTCATTACCCCCACTACTGCCCTCCCATATAGTAGATACATTATATGGCTAGCAATTACACTAAGCAGGTTAAATCATTCTTGGCAGCAAACAAATTATCTCATTAGTGCTTACTTTTTGAACCTTTATCTTGTCTTACTTTTGGATTTATTACCGTACTTTGCCTCCCCCCTAAGCCAGGCACAAGCAGGCCTCTTTATTATCTCCTGGTACCAGTGTTGCACTGATAAGGAGCTATTACACATTCCATTCTCGATTGCTGCCTGTAAGATCGATTAGGGTTTAAACATGGAAGCGGTTTGGACAAGCATAGTATTAACTTTGATTCATTCAGGCCTGGTACAGAAAGGCTTCATTAACACTGTGGTTTTCCACCCTCCTGAGTTACCTAGGGTTATGCCTAATGACACCAACATAGGGGAAGCTGAAGAGAGGCCAGCCCTGATCCCAGCAGTGGGAAGAATGGTATAGAGAAGGGGTTCTCAACCTTTTTCTTCCTGAGGCCCCTCAAATGCTATAAAAATTCCTTGGCCCACCTGTGCCACAATTGTTTTTCTGCATATCCAGTAGCTTAAAAGCCAGAGCTGGCATTAGGGGATAGCAAGAAGGACAACTGCCTGGAGCCCCATACCACAGGGGGCCCTGTGAAGCTTTGTTGCTCAGATTGTGGCATCAGCCCTGCAAGGGGGGGGGGGGCGCTCAGGCTTTGGCTTTCTGCCCTGGGCTCCAGCAATTCCAATGCCAGTCCTGCTCTCTGGTTTATTTTGATGGACCCCCTGAAACCTGCTCATGGCCCCCCAAAGGGGCACCAGACCCCAGATGGTGTAGACAATAGAGCATGGGGAGAAGCAGGGGAGACTAAAGCCCGGTCATCTTGGTTCATTTCCCAGGTCAGAGGCTTCCCCTGTGTCCTTGGGCAAGTCAATTCACCCTGTACCCAGCTCCCACCTGTAAAATAGGAGTAGTTCCGCCCCCCGTGAGGATAAGTCCCTTGCTGAGCCTCAGGGCTGAGGACCCCACCAGCACCTAGGTAGAGAGACATGATTGTGGGCAGGGGCTGGTGGGTGGCGCAGCCCTGGGGCTCTTGCCGCGCTGAGGGGCTCGTGTGGGTGGGTTCTGCGGGGCACGAGGGCAGCGAGCCGGGGGGCGGCAGTGCCTGCCCAGCCCCGGTGTTTGGCGGGAAATGCTGGCGACGTGGGCTCGGGAGCGTCCAGGTGCCGCTGCCGCCCGCCCCCTCTACGGCGGCGCCGTGTCCCCCGGGCCAAGCCCCGCGACCAAGGCAGAGCCCGGGCGGGAGGGCGGCCCCCGAGCAGAGGGGGCCTGGGGAGTCTGTACTCTGTAGCCGCCCCCCAGCACAGGGCTCAGCGGACGGGGCGTGAGCCGGACCCGGGAGGAGGCGGGGGCAGCGGCGGGACCTGCCCTGAGCTGTCCCGAGCTTCCCCAAGTCCCGCAGCCGCCCGGCCGGGACACGCGGGGAGCAGCATGGCCCGACTCCGCCACGCAGGCTGCTGCTGGGGGCTCATCCTCCTGTGGGCGGCGGCCCGAGCAGGTGAGAGCGGCCCCCTGGCGACAGACAGACACCGGCGCTGCCCCGGGGGACAGACAGACCGACCCCCTCGGGCAGGGGATAGAGAGCGAGGGAGACAGCGCACAACCCCCAGGGGGGATGGACAGAGAGACAGACACGGGGCCGTCTGGGGGCCAGACAGACACTGCCGCCCCCACAGCCTGTCGGGCGGGGAGCCCCTGGCTTGGAGTCTGTGCCAGGCACCCAGGGTGGCTTCCCAGCGCCGTGACAGACAGACCCACCCCGCAGGGCTCCCCCTCCACACCCTGAGCGCAGCGCGGCCTCGCCGGGCAAAGGGCTGATCAGCTCCATGGCTCTGCCTGGCTGAGCTCGTCCCTCTGGATCTGCAGCGAGTTACGTTGTATCAGAAAGGCTGGTTGTGCCTGTCACTGACCTGACCATAGCTACAAACCCTTCTTGCTGCTTGCGGAGTTACTCTTCTCAATCTTCTTATTTTCCATAATAAACCCTTCAAAGTGGAAGCAGGTGCCAATTCAGTGATTGTGTTGTGCACCAGGCCCATTCCCTAGTGAGCCGATAACTATGACTCTTGCTGCCCAGAAGGATCAGTGGAGTTGAATTGGCATGAAGTCCAGGGTCTGGCCACGATAGGGATGTTTGAGGCAGCCAGCACACATTATAAAGGAATTTAAAACAAACTTCCCCTTGGTCAAGCCCTTCAGTTCTGGTAGGAACTAATGATAGCTAAGTGGTAATAAGAAAAGATGCAGCACTGCTTCCAGAGCAGGTCATGCCCTGCAGTCAGGAGGGAAGTCAGTACCAAAAGGTTTATTTAGATGCCTATATTTCCTTGTGTATAGCTATCATACCCAGTGGAGGATACTGTTTGTAGGCAGGGAATATTATAGTAAAGAATATGATACAATGTTACAATTTGTAACTTTAATTAATTTTAAAGTTCTGATTTGTGAGTGTATAATAAATATTGTCCTTTTAGCCTCAGAAGTGCCACATATATTACAGATCTGGTGTTTTGTGTCTGTATATTAACTTATTGCCTCCTGCTTGTTGCTTTTACTGTGCTCAGTGGGAAAATATCAGGTTATTTTTAAGAAGTTCCTTGTCTATATTACAAAGAAGAGAAGAGATCCTGCAGAGAGCTGCTTTTCATTTTATAGCTGCATAAGATATTTGTAGCAAAAGTTCTAAGGTTAAAATTAGGTTAATTTAATATCTAAAGGTGCTGTAGCACTTTCAAACTTCTTCATAGATTGCTTTGATTTTTCTGCCTCCAGTTTATTCTGTCTATTGTCACCACACTTCAAAGCCAAGGGTTGGATTTAACTGATATGTGCATTTTTGGTGGCCCCACAATTTTCTGTAGAACTGGAGCTTCTATTTTAAAAATTAATTTCCCACCTATTTTATTTGAGAAACCTTGCAGATATGAATGAATGCTGTGGGTCTAATTGTATGCAGCTAGAAAAAATAGTCCTGAGAAGTGTGAACAGTCCTATTAAGCTCAATGGAAATATGAAACATAGTGATGAGAACAGTAGGGATTATTCAGCAACTGGAAGGAAGGAGGAAAGAGAAACTAAAAGGAAAGACTGTAAAAGAAGGGAGGGAGAGACTGATGGAGAATAACATAGAAGACAGTGAAAGGGAGGCCATGGCTGTGGAGGGATAGTGAGGAGAGAAGGAGGAAGTTAAGGCAAATAGCCATTGTATACAAAATACTATCCAGAGTTCAAATTTGCAAGAAGTAGTCTGACATCTCCCCCAGCATGGGAACAATAGAAATATATCAGGGTAGGAGGCAGGAACTCCTACCTGATCTTCTCCCAGCTGTTGCTGGGGTTTGCAGGAACCTGGCTTTACCACACATTTTCCAGAATCGTCCTAAATTAGTTTCTTTCTTGCCACAGAACAGTAAAAAAAATCAAGACACTTTTGCTATAAGATGGATGAGAGTCCAATTTTGTGGGAAGGGTGGCGATGGGAAGAGAGGTGAAGCTGTCCTACCTTATCTCAAAGACCTATATTTAAAAGAACATGTATTATTACATTTGTGTGATTCAGCAGTCAATGGAAAGGTAAGGAAACTCAAAAAGAAACTTGAGATATGGTGAAAGTGTAAGAGCCAATATCTGACTGCTTCAACAGCTTTGTACTGCAGTGTAGGCAGTGACTACAGGATTACCGAGTAGCTAGTAGAGCTGGTCAAATTGTTGTTTGAACAGTAAATATAGGCCTTTTTTTTTTAAAGTGACTTGTCTAAATAGAACATGGATTTTTTATGAATTGGTTCACTATTCAATATGGGTTGAAGTAGTTTGATAAATTTCACTCCACAATTTGAGTGCTGTTTATAGGGAGTATTCAATTGATTACTCTGTATTTGAAATTAGTGATTTAAGATCTCTGATTAGCTATGTCACTTAAATCAGCTGGTATTGTTTTTGTTCCCTTTTTTGGGTGACATAACTGTTTTTGACAAACTTTTGTACAAACAAAACTTAACTGGTATGCAGGGGCTGCGGAAAGCCATTTAAAGTGTGTGTGGACCCTTAGGCATCCCCCAAGAGCTTGATTCCCCTGGCCCATGAACCCCTATGCCCAACCCCTCAAAATTTGAGTGAGCGGCCTTGAGACCTGGTGCATGGGGTTGTAGTACCACTTAGGTTTGGCCTGGCCAAAAAAGTGGTGAGGCTGGGCCCTGGTGCCCCTAGCTCCGCAGTTTATGCTTGTATGTATGTTTGTGAAAATCATGCCTGGAAGATTCAAAATGCAATACATAATTCACATAGGGTTTGAATGTTTCCCCCCCCTCACACCTTCCCACCATTTGCACTTATCAAGTGGTGAGATGAGATATCTTGCTTTGACATGATAGTCCGGGGGGAATAAACATGAGTTTGGGCCAGTAATTAAGTCTCCTACTGGAAGAAGGAAAACCCAAGTAGTGTATATCCAAATAAAACAGAAGGTATTGTCCTTAGGTTTGTTTCTTAATTTGGAAAGGATTAGGTTTCTTCTCTAATATATGTACAGTATAAGGAACTCTATAAACAAGTACTAGAGATTTAACATTTGATACATATTTCAATCTTAAATGTACTTTTGAAAGAGTGTAAACTTCCTATTTTGGGGGAGGGGGTTTCTGAAATCTTATTAGGCAGATAGTAAAAGCAGTATCAAAATACAAATAAAAAAATGGAAAAACACCATAAGTTCCTCACTGTGGTTGAATTGAAATATTAAGCTTGACAGCTAACCATTGAGCAATGTGTTTGTGGGCTGAAAATGAAAGAGGTACAAATATGTACAAGTTCTGCATTTGTGGTTGCCAAGTTGTGCAGAAATTATTTTCACGGAAATGGTAGGCACGGTGTTGTACAATTAATCCTTTGCATTACCCCACCTAATTTATACCGTCCATTAAACTTAATTGTGGATACTTTTTGTAATTAAAATGTGCTATTTAGTATATTCAAAGCACTTGAAGAATACACCCAACACCTACTTACTACACTGAGGACTAAGCCTGCTAACTTGGGCAAAAAATACTGGTGTTATCACTCCCCCAAAGTTGCAACTCCTGCAGTTTTAAGGAATAAATCCATTGTTTAGTATGTCTAATTTTAAGATAAGGTCCATCATTTAATAAGCTTTTTAAAATATGTAAATCTAACCTATGACTGGCTGAGCAGAAAGAAAAAAAAATAGTAATTAAGCAACACTTGAAGAATTTGACTGGTATTATGAGATGTGCCAAATGGTATTTGAGTAGCTGTGGAGCTGGTTGAATGCTGGGGGGAAAAAAGTCTTTAACTTATTTGATGAACATTAATTACATTTGTCAAATAACATTTACTGAATACTGTTCGACCTGCTTTCTTGGCTTTTCTCCCTACTTACTTTTATTTCTTATAGTAGATTGTGATTTTTTTCTGGACATCATCAGCAGTGTGTGTCTCCTCTTTTCCTTCATTCTGCCTCAATCTGTTCTCTCCTTATTTCTCTTCATTGTGTGCTCCACTGTCTATCATGCATTGTATATCTCTTCTTTTTTCTACACCACCAAATAAAAGAGCATCTCATTTTTAGCATATCCCATTAATCTCTCCCTCTCTCTCATTCTGCCTCCCATATCTAGCCACACATGCAGACACAGGGTTTGGGAATTTTACCACCAACTGATAACAGAGGACCACTACCTACCAGACACAGACCAATTCAAAGATGGGTAATGGCTTCCACTGTCTAGGGTATCACCAAATGAAAGGCAAACACTATTTAGCTTTGGGGGAATCGGAGGGTGCTAGGATTAATACTAGAGTGCTGTCTCTGGATCTTTCCTTGGGGAAAGCAATCTTTCATATCAGCCTCCAGCCAGTATGTATTTGCTAAATTTGAAGTCTCCTCCTAGCCCTCAATGTCTACTGGAAGGGAGGAGGCATATTCTTGTTTCATTTGCTTTCCCACCCCCATAGTGTCTTGGCTGCTGTAGGGTGCGGTAGGAGGTGTCTCCACAAACTACCCTGTCCGCAGGGGTTTTTTTGACTCATCCTCAGTGAATAGCTCCAATGTTTGCCTCTGATTGCCACTCAGACCTTCCCAAGCAGCAGCAGAACAGAAACTGACCCAATTATTATCAATGTCACTGCTGTAATTCAGAATCCTGTGGACTGCAGTGGACACTGACAAGACAGTGGCACTGTGTATCAGCAGCCATGGCACTGTGTATCAGCAGCCGTGGCACTGAAACTGTTTGCATCAGTTACACTTGGTTCCTATTTATCTTTGCAAATACCATGTGTAGAAATTTTAATTTTTTATTTATTTTTAAAACACTGTAGAAGTTAATATTCACCTGGGAAAGATTCCAGGTCTCCCTGGCAAGTTTTCTCAAGTCCTGTGTATGCTATTGATTTTTATAGAAGGTTTATTAATGTGACAAAGGTTCAGAAGAACTATAATTGCAAGGTCCATCACGATGTGTCAGTTCTGTGTGTTTGCTTACAGAGTGAAATGCTAGTAGTATAGAAAAATTGGAATGGTCTATTTGTTCAAAAAGTTTGGATTATATTGTGATGTAAGTTTATGTAAGTGCATTCAGACCTTGCTAGTTTCATGTGTTTAGAAGTGTTACAAGGCAGAGCTAAGGCTGAATAGGTTGGCTGCAAGCCAGGTGGAGTGAGTTAAGAAGGACTGGGTGGATCCCTTAAATGTACTTTTTCAGACTCTAGTAGTAGTGTTTGGGTTTTTTAAAAAGTATAATATTGTTTTTGGAAGTTAACCGGACTCTGCTGAAACAAACTTAACTTTGTATTGAATGGAGATTTTTGTTGGGAATTTACTTCATTTAAAAAAAAAATCAAAGACAGAAAACAAACAGCAAAAGTTTAAACTGGGTTCGCTAATAAGGCCTGTGAGAGGAGAGCACTTTTCTGGCAGTTCTTGTGAGCATATCAAAGCTTGTCTCCCCTTCTGCAGATTGTAGTAAGTCATAGAAGGGGAGGGGTGAGTTGGGGATGAAAGAAGAGAATTATACCTGCTTGGAGTGTGAGAGTAGTGGATGACAGAGGGGGAGAGTCTTCTATTCACACTGAAAACTTTATGTACTTTAAAGATTTTTATATTTAGAAAATGTTAGTGTCTAGTTTTTAAAAACCTCCAGCTTTCTCCATTCCATACCTACCGTACTTTTGATGCCCCCTTTTTGTGCTCCCAGAGTCTACACACATGCCTGCACATACATGCATACCTTCTCCCCTTAATAATAAGATTGAACAGTTAATTAGCTCTTTTCATCCGTAGTTCAAAGCAGTTCTTCACAAAGCCTCTTTCCTCTCTCATTGCCCCTTGCCCCCATTTTAAGACCAGGGAGTACAGCTCTCCATGGCTCCTACAAATCCTACCCTTTCATGCTTTCCCCCCGGTCTCCTGCCCTCAACCTTATCCATGCATCCCCTAGTTTAGTCTCCGGGACCCAGGCAGTCAGCAGCAGGTCAGATTATACTTATAAACATTTAAAAATAAATTGAAAGCCTACTGTAATAGCCTCAAAGACAGCTCTGTACCAGTGTGGCCCAGAATGCAGCCATGGATTACAAGAAGGGAGGGCGTAAAGCAAAATAATGCATCTTGCCATTTTGACGCACCTCTGCACAGACTGTTTCTCCACCTAAGTCTAACTGATTGGGATCAGGTTTTACTTCAAAGTGTTGATTTTTTTTTTTAAGGCAAAACAGCAAACAGTTGGTTTGCTTCAAGGAAGAGAACATCTTGCAACATGCAAATCCTCTAATTACTAAATTAATCCTTCAGTGTAAGAACAATAATTAACTTCTTTAGTTGTTCTTGGTTGCTTCCCATTTATTCACTAGGTTAAGGAGGAATAGAGTACTTGCTGTCCTTCCTTCCAGTTTTCCACTTCCTCCTCTTTGTATCCCTGTTCTTATACGCTCCTAGTTAATGCTTGTCCTACCTACTGAAGCACTGACCCCATCACATAAGCTCTTTATATTATAAATCTTTACAAGTTCTCCACTAACTCTTCCTCTCCTCCATCCCTCAAAAAACAAAACAAAACAAAACAAAAAACCCAAATTTAAAGATTCTACTCTTCAGCAAGGCCAACAAAATAAATATATACATTTGGAGTTTGTAGGCCAAGTCATTTTGGAGATATGATTAGTGAAAACAGTCTTAAGAAATTTCTCATCGCTGGGTAAAAATGGGTCTGGGTTGTGACATTCAGGATATTAGCTTTTTTGAGTAAGATGTGCTTTGGGGGGCAGGCTGGAAGTCAGACTTCTAATTGGAAGCTAGTTTTTACCTTAGTGATGGAGATGCTAGTGCTGCTCTGTATTGGACCTGTTGTACCATCTGTTTTCAGGAGAATCTGGCTTGTACTGCTGTTTATTAACTCTTGTTCTCTCCCCATTCCTTACCCTTCACTGCTACATGGTCAGTTTTTGTGAACTCAGCTTGCAGCAAAGTGGATAAAAATCAATGAGTTTTTTTAAAAAACAAACAAAAAAACTCAATTTTTAAAAATTTAAATTGGATTTTTTTAATAAAATACTTTTTGAGGAAAAAACCTATCTAAAGATATTTTAAATTAAGATTAAAGCTCAAAGATATCTCATCACGGAATAGGGATTATAAATTCTAATTCTGTAGTATGAGACAATATATTCATGTAATGTTTAAGAAAAGTTTTGTAAATGAGTTCCAATAGTTCGTGGATTAGGGACCCAATCTTATGAGATTCCAGGGGCTACTGTATAGATTATTTAGGTTAATTATCTATCTACCCAATAGGACTTAGTTCTCAGACTAGAAGATACCATCAGTGAGCCTTAGTTTTGCAGTTCTCAAACTGGATTTGTGTCTCCAGAGATAACATGCTTGTTAATAGCAAAAATGTTTTTAAATAAATAGTATGTAAAGATGAGAAATAACAGACCTCAATCCTATCGTCCCTCCGCAAATTTGTGTACACAGAGTCAATCTCTTACCTCTCTCTAAAAGTGCAAAGTTTCAAAAAGTTCAATGAACAGAAGATTGTTGGGGGCGGAATAGATCTGGACAAGGAGAAAAAGTCTGGAGATAAATGTGAGAAGGGAGGGCCAAGCAGTAGAAACAAAAGTGAAACTGTTTGAGCAGAATATTCCAGAAGTCTTGAGGTCTTTCTGAATGTAGCCTTCAGTGACTTGAGATCTATCATGCCATTCTCTCACTAGAAGGGAAAACCTATAATGGCAGCAGGCCGTAAAAGAGACCCAGTTTGGGAATATTTTAATGAAGTTCCTCTACTTGTGGGTAAGACAAGCATGCGTACAAAATGCAAACAGTGCAATAAAGAAATGCAAGGCCTGATCGCCCGAATGAAACAACATCATGAGAAGTGTTTCTTCTCAGGAGGAAGCTGCATTGAAGATGTCTGAACACACATGATCTTCAGGTTAGTAAACTTTTTTATTTCGTACTTCTTTCTTAAGGACTGCCTGTCTTTCTTCTGGACTATTCTTGAATTCTCATCTTTGAGCAAAAAATATAGTTGTTATTCTATGGTACTATCATTTTAGATACAATTGTGATAAAAAGTAAATAGCTGAAATAGGCAGATCTTCCTTTTACAATTTCACCTTTAAAGTAGTAATGAGTGTCAGTGAATGCAATGAGTAATACTCAGTGACCAGTTCGTTAATAATAATTAAATAACTGCATTGACTTATTTTGTTTAAGAGAATCCATCCTCAACATATAGGATTCTGAAGACTATCCACTTTCAAAATCACCATCATTTTCTATAATTTCAGAGTTATCTGCCAATGATAAGGTTTCAGTCACATCAGGTATGTCACATAGCCACAGTATATCACCTGTAGCAAAAAGAAGAAAAATCTCCATCATCCAGAAACAACCATAGATAAGTTTGTGATAAGAACCAGCAGATTACAAAAAGAAGTAATTGATGAAAAATTTCCCAGTTTTTTTATGCAACAAACTCTCCTTTCCATATTATTGAGAACCCCACACTTCATTAACATGGTTCAGTCATTAAGACCAGGATACAGTCCACCCAAAAGAGCAGATGTCTCAGGCAAATTGCTGGATAAAGTGTATGAAAAAGAAATTGAGCAGTGTGCAAAAGGTCTAGAGGGTGAAATTATTAACCTGAGTCTTGATGGGTGGATCAATGTCCACAATGATCCTGTTGTATGTGCTTCAGTGACAACAGAAGAAGGGAACGTCTTCCTTACAGAAACAATTGATACATCAGGAAATACACACACAGCAGAATACTTACAAGAAGTAGCAGTAAAAGCTATAACAAACTGTGAAAAAAATTCAACTGTCTAGGACGCAGCTTGGTCACAGACAATGCTGCAAATGTATCCAAGATGAGAAGAAATTATTTAGAAGAGAGTGAAAAGAGTCCCAACCTAATAATATATGGTTGCAGTGCTCATTTGATGTACCTCCTAGCCAAAGACTTCAGTGTTCCAGAAATAAAGGGAAATGTTGTTGAAATTGCAAAATACTTCCGTAACAACCACTTTGCAGCAGCTGCTCTGAAAAAAGTGGGAGGAACCAAGCTAACTCTCCCACAAGACGTGTGATGGAACTCAGTAGTGCACTGTTTTGAGCAATATATCAAGAACTGGCCTAATCTGGTGACAGTTTGTGAACAAAATCGTGAAAAAAATAGATGGCACTGTCACAGCCAAAGTTCTCAACATTAGGCTTAAGAGAAATGTTGAACACATGCTGAGTACCCTGAAGCCTATTTCTGTAGCCTTGAACAAAATGCAGGGAAATTGCTGTTTTATTGCTGATGCTGTTGAATTTGGAAGGAACTGAGTGAGATCTTAGAAAGAGAACTATGCAATGACAGAGTTAAATTACAAGCATTAAAAAAACAAATGGGACAAGCACTATCTCCAGCTCATTTTCTTGCAAATATTCTCAGTACCAGGGTCAAACCTTAACTGCTGAAGAAGAGGAGTTGGCTATGACATGGACATCCAGGAATCATCCCTCCATAATGCCAACTATAATAAACTTCAGAGCTAAGCGTGAACCATTCAAGAAATATGTTTGCTGATGATGTTTTAAAGAAAGTCACATCAATGAACTGGTGGAAGTCACTTAAGCACTTGGATTCAGAGACTGTTGAAGTGATAATCTCACTTTTAACAGCAGTAGCTGCTTCTGCTGGCGTAAAAAGAATATTTTGTTCCTTTGGACTAATTCATTCCAAACTGAGAAATCGTTTTGGACCTGAAAAAGCAGGAAAGCTTGTTTTTCTTTTCCAGATTATGAACAAACAGGAAAATGAAGGTGAAGATGACTGAGTTAGCTGCAGAATCCAGTATTTTAAGTTTCTCATGTTGACCTGGGTGACATAGTCGATTTAATTTTTGATTTAAAAAAATATATATTTCATTTAACTATTTTAGTTAAAAACAATTTTAACAAAAACAAACCTGATTTTAAAAAATGTGAATGTTTAACTAAATTCAAAAATTGATATGCTTGTTTTGTTAAAATATTATATGTTTGCTGTTAAAGAAAAACATCCAAAATATATAATGTTGTTTTAGTTAAATAAAACAACTTAAATGTCTGTCTGGTGATGTTCTCCTCCTAATACAGCATGGCAAGAAAATCCTCCAAATATTAATGATTAACCTGTTGAACTGGAGATAATTCACCTCCCAGTGACTTCATAAATATCTGCTTCAATTACCTTTGGTAAATGAAATAACCAATCATTCATTTTCTGATATAGCTGTAAAACTAATCTGAAATTTTTTTGAAAATAAATCACTTTAAAATGTATAGTGTGTACCTTCTAAAAATGAAACCCTACATCTATCTCTGAGTTGTGAAGAATATGTATTAAGGTTATAACAACCAACAAGAATGCACTTTTATGTAGAAATCCATGATTAAATTGAGTCTTCCTGACTAGTGATTTAAATCATGATTTAAACCAGTTTGATTTAATCAAATTAAATCAAATCCACCCTGGCTTGCAGTGATTGTTTGTAACTCTTTTCAGCACTACCTGCTTACCAGCCTGATGAAACCAGCTCTTGTTTTCATGGTCGTTCAGCCCGTGTGAGTCTCACCTGACAGTGGGCAGTACAGATACGTTATGTATTACCAGATGAAAACTAAGGAGATTTAAACTTTCTTCTCTGCAATATGTGCTTGAAGAAATGTCAAGCCTTTCATGTATCAAAGCACCCTCTATTTAGCCTCCATCCACACTAGTCAAGCAACACCTTTTAAAACATTTACCCCAACTGCTATTTGAGAGGCAGTACTGGAGTGGTTCCCTTCCCAAATATACATATTTGCATTTTGTTTGTGTGTTACACCCAAAGTACCTGATATGCACAGAACTCCTGTAGCACTGAGTCTGGAAAAAGAGAAATTTAGTTCACTGGCAAATAATAACCAGAGCTGGACTTTAAATTTTGATTCAAGAGAGCTGTATCGCTTATGTAGCTGAGCATTATGAACACTGACATGATGAGAAACAGTTACTGCTCTGTCTCACTGAACACTAGACTAGCCAAGAAAGTGTTTCTGATTGTAAAGTTACAACCTTTTAAAGTAATAAACGCTGAAGTAAAAATAATGAAAACTGCCTTTAAGCAACTGAGTTATCACAGTGTCAGAAGTGCTTGAGCAAGAGCTTAGCAACTCACAAAATATTTTTTTTAATTGAAAAACTTCATTGCTTATGATGGAAAAAATTACTTCTTAACAGGATATTTTAAGGCACTGAGCAAAATGGGTGCATTTTGAAATCAAGCTAGGTATCCAATCATGAATGCCATTATCTACTGCCTTTGCAAAGCATTAGATATTGTGCTGATACTCATATCTTAGTTATTTTTACGGTGCCAATCATCATAGTATGAATGCTAAATATGGTGAGATTCTCAGGGTTGTCCATGCTGCATTCAGCTCTCTGCTTGGCAGGTTTCTTAGTGTGTTTCTTTTATTTTTCTCTCCTCTGTTTTCCCTTGTCTTCAGTTCGTGCAGGAAACCTTTTGCACAAAGGTGAGTCATGTATTTTATTCTGAAAATTCAGCCTTGGGCTTAGTCTTATCTCTTCTAGAATAAGGTTCCATGGTCAGTAGCCTTTGACCAAGAATGCCTTGTCTGTAGCTCTTGCAAGTTTTGTCCTTGGCACCATTAGCTGTATTGACCTAGAGGAATGCAGGCAGTGTTTCCCACTCTCACATATGTATCATAAGTAACACAAATTTGGCCCTTGCTGGAGCCAGTGTTATCTATGAGGTGAGAGGCTCATCCTTCAAGTGATTTTTTTCAGGCTGTCTGGAGAAAACCCCCTCTGATAGATTGCCTTCCCCCATGTCCTCACCTCCTGGGGAGTTTGTTTGTTTGTACAGTCACTCAATGACAGCTGCGGTAGGAGACTTGCAGAACATTTCTTCTCTCCTCAGGAGCCAAGAAGGTTTTGGAGGAGGGGAAGAGAGCAGCCAATACTATTTACTCAAGAGAGAAAGGGGAGGAGAGAACAAAAATTACCCAGCAGCTCAGGGTGTCCCTTCTCCCTCCCTTCTTGTGAAAAATGGGTCAGTCTTCTCTCTGCTCCTCTATCCTCCCCTTTCCTCTTCTATAATGCTCCCATACCAGGCCTGGGATGGAGGAGAAGGTGGCCCTCTTGGAGTTGCCCTCTCCCGAGGCCTGCAAGAGGGTGTTTGTGAAGATCCACTGGAGCTGCCCCACTCCCAGGTGTGTGCGTGTGCATGCGTGTGCCTCTCTCTCTCTCTCCCCCTGAAGCTTTTCCTCCAGCTTGGTCTAGATGGGGATGAAGAACCTACACAGGAGGAGCAGAGGTGTGCTGGGAGTAAGGGGCACATATGGGGTAGCGAGGCAAGAGGTGTGCAGAATTGTGTGGCTGGGTGTGTGGAGTTGATGTGTAAATGGGATAAGTGTGAGGACTGGGGATTTGTCCCAAAATAAGTTGTTTTGGGGTTGAGAGTGCAATGTTGATGTGGGGGCTGGGACATAAAATTACTTGTGATGGCCAAAATTGTATTTTTCACTGTAAATTGGCAATGTGAATTGACACGCATATTGGAGGTGGACAGGGGAAGTTAAAGTCAGAACACAGCTCAGTAATCATTAAAATAAAATAATAAAAAACCCTTACAATTTATGAGACAACCTCATAATTTTGGGGGTTCTGACTCCTGATTTTTGAACTTTTGGTGTTTGTGGAATTATGCAGGTGTCTTGATGGGTTGTGAATGGAGACCTGATGTTATCAGGTCCCATGTCAGTGAGGGCTGAAAGATGAAGACTGGGATTTTCAAAAGTATTTGGCATTGGTCTTTTGCCATTGACTTCCTACCAGAGCAGAGTTAGGCTAACTCTGAGCACTTTTTGAAAATGCCAGCTGAAGACCAGTATTTTGAATTGGTAGAATAAGTGAATAGGGACAGATCATGGAACAACACTGTGATGTGCTCTTGGCATCTTTTCCTGTATTCTGTACAGTTGAGTTTCTGTGCTGCCTTCACCTTCAACCTCTGATCCAGCGATTTAGAATAGTCCAGTCCAGGGGTGGGCAAACTACGGCCTGTGGGCCAGATGTGGCCCACAGGACCAACCTGCCCGGCCCCCGAGCTCCTGGCCCCGGAGGCTAGCCCCCGGCCCCTCCCCTGCTCTTCACCCTCGCCCACAGCGTTGGCTTGCTTGCTCCACCGCCGGCACAGTGCTCTGGGTGGCGGGGCTGTGAGCTCCTGGGGCAGTGCAGCTGCAGAGCCCGGTCTGACCCAGTGTCTGTGCTGCGTGGTGGCAGTGGCGGCGGCAGCGTAGCCCGGCTCCAGCTGGGTGGCACGATGGTAGCGCCACCAGCCACCGGTTCTCCTGGCAGCACGGTAAGGGCACAGGGAGCAGGGGTGGTTGGATAGAGGGCAGAGGAATTCGGGGTGGTGGTCAGAGGGCAGGGATATGGGATGGTGATCGAGGGGGGGAAACGGCTGAATGGGGTCATCATCAACTGTTTGTAAATTGCTTTCAATATCTCTCTTTGTAAGATTTCTTCTGGGTCAGGTATGGGAGCATCTTTTTTTTTTATATCAGGACTCAATTGTGGCTGATGCTATGCGTTGAAAAGATTATGGACATAGTTTCCTGCAAGTGATATAGCATTAGCTGCTTCTCCCCATCTCTGCCCTGCCAATGAGCCTGACCTTAGCTCTGTTCCTCAAGGGCCATCTCTAGGCCTGAGTAGGTAGTCTGGTTTTTGCAGCTTTTCATTTTTTTCGCCCTTTAAGATTGTGAGCAGAGGTGTCAGATATGGTGAGCCAACCAGTCTGTCCAGTTGTCTGTTACTTAAGTCAGCAAACCGACATCTGATGATAATTATTCTAGGTCATTAATTATAGATTGAAACTAGTGATCTAGAATTGGTTGGCTGCATAAACTTCACTACCAACTGTCTCCACGAGGGATAGGGTATCTCAGTGGAATGAGGTCCCAACACTTCTTATTGCTGGAGACATGTAATACAACATTCTAACTTTCTCCTCTTTGGTTCTTGTTTGCAGAAATCCGCTATGCAACTGTATATTGGATGAAAACTGAGAAAACAATCCAGGTCAAAGATGTATTGGACAGGAATGGAGATGCCTATGGCTTTTACAATGACACTATACAATCAACAGGGTGGGGGATTCTGGAGATCAGAGCAGGCTATGGGAGTCAGTCCATAGGCAATGAACGCCTCATGTATGCAGCTGGCTTTTTGGAGGGCTATCTCACAGCTCCGTAAGTACTTTACAAGTTAGCTTACTCCGTAAATACCTCATTTCAGTGCATGATACGGCCAGCTATTTCTTCAGGTCTCTTTTCTCCCTCTCTATTTTGATGCATATAAGTTAACTATAATATTGACACTTATCACCTTTCATCCAAAGATTTCAAAGTTAGTTTGTTTTTTAACAAAGAGTCTCACAACAGCTTGGAGAGAGAGATGAGTATTAAACCTATCTTACTGATAAGGAATTGAACCACAGAGCTTAAGAAACTTTTCTGAAATCCAACAATTGGAATGCAAGCCAGGAGTCCTGTCTCACATTTGCCCCAAGTAGATCACAAATGAATGAATTAGCCATTCTTTAAAAATAGCTCTTATAGAGGGATACATACATCTTCCCTTCCTTTCCTTGCTCAAATGGTGGAAGAACCCCAGTTAACATAAGGCAGTTGTTCTCCCTTGGGACATGGGCATAAGTCTTCCATGTTGAAATCTGAAAACAAATGGGAGCATCTCAAGCTGTACTTTCTTCCCCATCTAACTGCCTGCCACATTCATCTCTGTGCATTTGGAGGGTCTGTTCTCCAAGAGCCAGCATTGTCTGAATTTTCTCCCAGAAGAGATAAGTAAGTTTCTGTCATAAACAGATAGTTAAGGGTTAATGTCTCTTTTACCTGTAAAGAGTTAAGAAGCTCAGTAAAAACCTGGCTGACACTGACCAGAGGACCAATAAGGGGACAAGATACTTTCAAATCTTGGTGGAGGGAAGTCTTTGTTTTGTGTTCTTTGTTTGGGGGTTGTTCTTTCTCGGGACGGAGAGGGACCAGACGTCAATCCAGACTCTCCAAATCTTTCTGCATCAGTCTCATGTTTCAAATTTGTAAGTACCCAGCCAGGAAGGCGTGTTAGTCTTATGTTTGTTTTCTCAACCTGTAAATTTTTCTTTTGCTGGAAGGATTTTTACCTCTGTTTGCTGTGACTTTGAACCTGAGGCTAGAGGGGGTTTTCTCTGGCTATATAAATTTAAATACCCTGTAAAGCATTTCCCATCCTGATTTTACAGAGATAATTTTTACCTTTTTTTTTCTTTAATTAAAAGCTTTCTTTTTAAGAACCTGATTGATTTTTCTTTGTTTTAAGATCCAGGAAATTGGGTCTGGACTCACCAGGGATTGGTGGGGGGAAGAAAGGGAGGGGGGATGGTAAATTCCTCTTTGTTTTTTTAAGATCCAAGGAGTTTGGATCAATGTAGCCTCTCAGGGTAACCAAGGACGGGAAAGTCTGGGAGGGGAAAGGTGGGGGACTGGTTTATTTCCCCTTGTGTTAAGACCCAAGGGGTTTGGGTCTTGGGTTCCCCAGGGAAGGTTTGGGGGGAATGGAAAGTGTACCAAAACACTATATTTTTGATTGGTGGCAGCGTTATCAGATCTAAGCTAGGAATTAAGCTTAGAAGGGTACATGCAGGTCCCCACCTTTTGGACGCTAAAGTTCAAAGTGGGGGAGGAAACCTTGGCAGTCTCTTTATGCCCTTGTTCTCCCTTTTGCACACTGCCGTGACCATGCAGCTTAACTGCCTCTTTTAAAGGCTCTCCTCTTCTGATAACAGCAAGTGGAAAGCATAACAGTCTGTTCCAAAATGCTGAAAGCTTTACTTGCATCATCACAACTGCTCAGCTGTCAGGCATCAGGCTACAGCAAAATAATCTAAATAGACCGGCATGCTCTATTTCACTAAGGAGCACATAGGGAGGTTCTGTGTTTCAGAAAACTATGAAAAAAAATTATGATGAAATAAACTCAGAGGTGCTGATGCTCCTCTAGTATATCTTATCCTTTACTGTATGTGTCCTATTGTGCTTTTTCTTAACTTGTTAAACTTATTATAAACAAAATGACTTACAAATAAAGGAGAATCAGCACTTCATCCCTCCCCCCCACACACATACACATCCCTCTACTCTTAAAGGGAAATAATTTGGCTATTCCTGTGTTCATTTAATACCCTGGACACTGATTAAAATGAGGACAATTTTTTTTTAGCACTGCGCCCAAAACTGTGCATTACCTGGTACTATGGGGAGGCAGGAAGGGGGAAAGTAGTTTATTTTCTCATTTATTTCAATGGAACATGATAGGCCCCAGAGAGCAAACTTTAAACTTCAAATATCATTGGTCAAACGTCTCTCTGGTACGTTCTCACCGAGCCGGCATCCTGTCAGTGATGCTCCTCTTGATTTCAAGAGGTAAATTGAAATTCTCCTTTGGAGTGTACCTTGAGATTCTCAGTGCGGTTTCATGATTGCCTTACATTTTGTCCTAGGTAGAATAGAAAAGCTTTAACTTAATCTAATGAGCTGATTACTGCTTCAGTATGACACCATTATAAAGCATGAAAGACTTAAACGTTTCATTAAATATCAGAAGGCAATTAAAAAAAATCACTTGAGTCCCTGAACCCCTTCCTCCCTTGTGTGTCTCTGATTTGTGCAAGGAGGCAGGGCCTCTCAAGAAGCTACAAGTCCCTGATTCTGCACTGGCTTGGTCAGTGAGCAGCCTAGAGATGCCACTGGTGTAAAGTTTGCCCTATGTTGCTGGACATTCACTGGGTGTGGCAGATAGAGGGGTCTGTCAGGGGGCTGGTTACAACTCCTTGATTACCTGCCCTGGCCCAAGCACTTATTAGAGCAGCCTGGGAGCTTCTCTAATTTGCTTATCTGGCTATCATCCCCAAGAGACCATCAGCATCCACCTGATTGCTTTCTTGATCCCAAATGGGATCATCTTCCAGTAACCCTTTTGTGTCATACTTTCAATTAATGTGCTAGGACATTCAAGATGCTACTGACCTAAAGCATGCTTGAAAACAGAAGTTTCATTATAGAGATACTTTAATCTCACTCTCTCATCTTTTTTCCATTGTAAGACAGTTTGAGTGGGTGGTGAGCTATGCCATTTATATTCTGAAAAGTCTCTTCTTATTACATGCCTCATGGTTTGTCTTGCACCAGAGATGCAAAGGTAATAGAGTGATAAAGAAACAGCTGACTTGCAAACTGTGCTGCTTATCTGTTACTATTCATGAAGCCAGAATTGAAAGAAATGAAGGGAAAATGGCAGAAAATAACTTTTGACACTTATTCTTTCAGGCGTATGTATGACCATACTTCAAACCTGTATCCGCAACTAATTAAGAATCCCACCATTCTAAGCAGAGTTCAGGAATTTATGGGGTATGTACTGAGTTACTAGAAATGTGATTCTTGAGTTCATGGCTTAGAAATAAAAGAATGATGGAATCCTCAGGTCTTTCAGCAGAGTTTGTTGATCTTGTTTGTGTGCTAAAGAGGAAGTATAGGCTCCTTCTGTTATGATTATGTACCTAACAAGAATAAGAAGTGCAAACATATATTAAGGGAATATGTCCTGTTCCCCATTCTGTTCCTTCAAAGAGGCATTTGCATTAGCACTGCAAACAGGTTTAATTAATGCCAACTAACTCACAAGCTTACTGTATTCAATAACTTTATGGACAAGCTTGTGTACTGAATACCACGTTGGACTATCTCTTGGCACCTGTAATTTTTCCATATATATTTCCCACTGTAGACATTTTGTATAGTGTATATTCTATAAGGTCAAGCACATTGTATGTTAGTTACTAAGTGCTGGAATCTCTCACACCTGTGAGAATCAGGAATGACTTTGTTCAAGTCAATGCAGTTACACTAGTATAAAACCGGTGCACATGGGAAGAGAACCAGGCCCTAAATTGGGAGGCTCAGCATTTGGCCTACGTTATTTATTTCCTTAGGTTCATGTGTTGTTATAATTTCTATTTTCTTTCTTCGACTACAAATATTTCTGCAAAACCTCAGCCATTTCTGTAAGCGGTGCCTTTTTCCCATCTTGATGCTAGGAAGCGATGGCTCCACGGGTAGCATGATTTCAGTAGTTCTGGACCCCACACTAGGATTTGTGCTTGTGGCTCATGCTGTTATTGCTGCACATATAAGTAGTGATCCCTCTCATAAGGTACTACATTAAAGGTGTGGTTTTTTGGCTGGTTCAAGGAGAAGTTAAGGATCTCAATGCTTCCTTACTACCCCGCTAACCCCCAACCCACCTTTCCTCAATGAAAAGAATAGCAGGCAATCACTATGCCCTGGCAAACATTCCAGGTGAAGTTCTATGCTGCATCTCCAAAGAGACTCAGCACAGCAGGTGCAGCCCAGGGAGATGGATGGGGGTGAAAGTGGTTTTATATCACCATTGCATGGCCCAGATTATGGAATGCTGTGGGAACTGATCTGCTTTATAGCAACCTTTGCTGGGCTGCCTATAGGCTGCTATACAGTACAGAAAACCTGTAGCCCTGAGAGCTATGACCATGCCCCAAAATGTTCCCAGGATGCACACTATTCCTGAGCCTATGGGGGGGGGGAATTGGGGGCATCATAGGGCCATTTATGTCAGCCCTACCCTGCACAGCACCGGGGGAATTCGGTTGCAGTCATTTTATACTCCTGTATGCTTACCAGACTTGGATAAAGGGGCCGGAGCAGGGGCCAGAATTTGGTCTGGCCTGTTTTAACAAAACATTGTGTTTTATGTTCTAAGCTCTGTCTGGGAGGTGGAGGGGAAGGGGAGGGGGAGAGACAGGTATTGCTGAGCATCATTATCACAACTACATTTGCCCATGGTTAATCCACTCTATTATTTAGTTAATTACGGTGTAAAGTGTTGTTCTTTGTAGGATACATGGAATATCAAGAGTGCTCTGTAAAACCAATTTTTTTCCTTTGCAGGAAACAGGATCAATGGACCAGACAACAAATAAAAAATAATAAGGATGACCCCTTCTGGAGACATGCTGGCTATGTTATTGCACAGCTGGATGGGCTGTACATGGGAGCCCAAGAATGGGCTAAGCACCACAAGCAAAAAGTAAGACGGATGAAGTTCTTTATGTGATTCTAGGGGGAGAAGGGAAGGATAGGGTAATTCAAAGTCAAAGATGTAGAAGATATTTAAAGACAAAGGTCTCTGCTTACCTATTCTGCCAGGTCCGGCTCCATGCACCATCTCAGCAAGCATGTGCTTGGGGCGGCCAAGGGGAAGGGGTGGCACGTCAGGGTCTTCGGTGGCGGGTCCCTCAGTCCCTCTCGGAGGGAAGGACCGGCCGCTGAATTGCCACTGAAGAAGGAAGCGGCGCGGTGGAGCAGGCGCTGATCGCGATTGCGGCTTCTTTTTTTTTTTTTGCCACTTGGGGTGGCAAAAACCCTGGAGCCGGCCCTGTATTCAGCTAACAAAGTTTCCATTAACGCGAGTGGATGTTCGGTATGGATGATGTAACAAACAAATCTTCAGTGCAGATCAGAGAAGTGTTCTCTAAAACTAATTTGCAACTCTGTCTTCTTGAATGCTAGTTGGGTTGGGAATGATTTTAGAACGCACACTCAGATTGGAAGATTGCATTCTTAATTGGTTTGTGGGCAAATAATTCTTGTGTGTTCAAAGTGGCAAGAATACTGAGAATAAAAAACTGGGAGGTCACTAAAGCTTTCACCTTTATTTTCAAAGGTAACTTTAAAAAAAAAAACACCTTTGAAGCCCTGGATTTTTTTTTTAAAAACTAGCCTTTCGTTTTAGAGTATGTGTGACAGTATTATGGCAGAGCTGTTTGTGATTCATATTAGAATTTGTATTGGAAGTATCATTACCAAGATCCAGATCATCAGCTGGTGTAAAACAGTGTAGCCCCATGAACTTCAATAGAGCTACAATAATTTAGAACAGCTAAGGATCTGTCCCAAAATGTCTAATGCATTTCACACAGTGAAAGCAAGGACTTTAGTAACTGACCTTTTAATCTTTGCCTAAGAACTGCAAGGAAGTGGGGAGGTTGGGGGTGGTGAACTGCAAAGCAGAAACATTTTAAATAGTAAAGCCCCCCCCACACACACACCTTTTTTTTTTTCTGTAGAATTTGTTTTGGGCCTTTATTGCAGGGGAGGCCAGAGAGTGAAAGAGAATAAGGACAGTGTCCATTCAGAATAATGGAGAGAGACTTCTTTGTAGGCCAGTGTAGCAGGGTGGTCCCCTGCTCCTGCCCTGAAGAGCTTAAAACAGCCCAGAAGAGGGCTATGGCTGGGGTAAGAAGCCTGGGATGATTGGGGAAAGTAGGCTTAGCTGTGGCCATGCTCCAATCAGGCCCAGCTGGCCCCTATAAGAGGCTGGGAGCCAGAAGCCTCTCTCGGTTTGTAGAGGGAGATGGGCCTGGCTGCAGGGAGCTAGAGACAGGGTACCTGAGTGAAGCAGGGCTGGGGAAAGGCAGAGGAGCTGGGGAGCTCCAGCCTGGAAAGCCCCAGGCTGCAGCCTAGCACAAGGTCAACAGGTACTGGGGATTGCAGAGGGCAGCCCAGGGATAGGCCAAGGCAGCAGGTCCAAACCCAACCTTGCCAGTGATGAGTAGGCTGATGCTGCAGTCTGCCCCAGGGCATGGGGCTAGATCAGTGGTCCCCAACGTGGTGCCAGTGGGCGCCATGGCATCCGCCGGGGCATTTATGTGCGCCCGCCTAGTGCCCAGCAGGGGACCATCCGGGGACAGAGAACTCAGGCTGCGGGCGCGGTGTTCTCTGTTCCTGGCAGGTGCGGGGTGCACCTAGTGCCCAGCAGAGAAGAGAATCTGGGGCCCCGCGCCTGCTGGGGACAGAGTACTCCAGGGCTGAGGGCACCGGTGTTCTCTGTCCTTGCGGCTTTTCTCCGGCTTCTCTCTTCTCTCTGGATTCATATATTATGTAATATTAAATTTTTCTTTGTATTATTTAATGTACAAATACAAAATAAGCCTTGAAAAGTTGTTGGCGCCCACCATGCTCTTCTGAAAACATGAATGTGCTACTGGTCACAAAAGGTTGGGGACCACTGGGCTAGATGATGACTGCCAGTAGCCTGATACTGAGGCAAGGTGGGGCTAGTGGTTTGGGGATTCCCTGGGGAGGGGAGACCCTAAGACTGAGGGGTTACTGCCAGGGTGCAGCACCCCACACAACAGGGAAGGACGTGGGGGCCAAAAGGACAGGCGGATCACCAGCCTGCAGAGGGCGCGCCTGGCTGGAAAAAGAGCTAATTCCTAGGAGTCACCCACAGGAGGTGCTGCAGGGGTGAGTCTGAACATCTACAGCCAGAATTGTTGAGATTGTTAAAAAAGCTTGACTCTCAGACAAGAGTGCACAAGCTTTCATAACTAGAGCCCTACCAAATTCACAGCCGTGAAAAACACGTCACGGACCATGAAATCTGGTCTTTGGTCTTTTGTGTGGTTTTAGCCTATGTTATACAGTTTTCATGGGGGAGACCAGCGTTTCTCAATTCGGGGGTCCTGAACCAAAAGGGAGTTGCAGGAGGGTCACAAAGTTATTTTAAGGGGGGGTCGCAGTATTGCCACACTTGCTTCTGTGCTGCTTTCAGATCTGGGTGGCTGGAGAGCAGCAGCTGTTAGCCGGGCACCCAGCTCTGAAGACAGCGCCTTGCCAGCAGCAGTGCAAAAGTAAGAGTAGCAATACCCCATACCATGCCAGCCTTACTTCTGTGCTGCTGCCTTCAGAGCTGGGTAGAGGGGAAGTCGGCGTCTATGGTGAGTTTGGTAGGGCCCTAACTATACAGAATCCTTTGGATTTCAAAGGATTTGCTGCAGAAATTCGATCAGTGTCTTGAGGCTCTCCCAGAATCCTGAAGATGAGATGCTAATTCCAAAGCAAATAGATTCATCAGAAGACTTTAGACATGCTTGTGATGTCCCCTTTTCTCCATCTCCCCTCTCCCCTGTCTCCCTAGGGGGATGCTTGTTCCAGGTTCTAGGTGATCATGACTTAAAGCCAGATGGGGGATGTTCTAAAGCACTCAGCGTTGGCCTAGTCCTGCTCCCATTGAAGTCATTGGGAATTTTACCATTGATATCAGTGGGGGAAAGAGTTAGACCAGCACTGAGTGCTTTTGAAAATCCCATGCAGACAGTATACAAGTATTGTGCTGATCCAGTCAGCAATGGTGTATGCATCATCACAATCACTTACCTTGTACACAGTGCCAAAGAACATGGCCCTTTTAAGTAGATCACTGTGAAGGGGTCAACTCACTGCTGGAGTTGCTCCTTGTGGTCAGGTATGGCAGCTCTCACCCTGTCTGGCACCCCCTGCCGACAGATGCTCTGGTCCTCTGGAGATCAGCCTCCTCCTGTGATGATCCTACAGCCAGGTCATGATTTAAGTCCACCCATTCCAAGGTGACATACAGTTCAACAAAATAAAAGTCCAGTCCTTATATCTGGTGTCTGGCTCCAGTGCTGAGCCCTGTAGTCCTTTCCCCTTCTCTGGCCTCGTGCCACCATACCAGTGGCTGGTATGGGAACCCAGGCACACACACTACACCGCTTCCCAGCCCAGGGACCCTATAACCAGCAGCCAAAGACAGCTCCATCTCATTTCTTGCTGCTACCTCCATGGGCTTCTTCCTACTCAGCCTCTCAGGCCTTCTCCCCTGCAATCTCTCAGTCCAACTCTTGATTATTTTTGAAAGTGGTTTCTTGTGTAATTTAATATAGAAACTAAAGTTATCATATATACAGACTCCCAGGACCCTCTTCTGGGTACATCACACTGTTGAGTTTAAAAAAAAAACAACAAAATGTTTATAGACCTGAGGTACCTTGCCTGCCCCTCCCTGCCATATCTTTTCACTAAAAAATGTGAGAGGATAAAGCAATATAATAAAAGTTAAATGTATGTCTCAGCCTTCCTCCTCTAAATCACAGCCTGTATTAGGATCACCTGCTATACAAGATCCTAGCTGTGTGGGGAAGTTTTGCTTATTATTGGAACTTTTGGCAAAGATTTTAGTTTTGGAAAGTTTTTTTTCCTTCCCTTTTGTGCACAAAGTAGTGTATTACATTATTTCTGATGATTATTTCCACTGCAAAAGCAGAATGGTTCGAATAGCTTGTGGGCAATACAGTTCTCCATTTGACTTCCATGTGAAAATGGGTAGCAACTGAGAGAATACTGTTCTCTTCTCTTCCACCTCTCCCCAGCAATCTCTCTTCAGAGAGGCCAGCTTCATGGTTAGGAACAAGGCTTCATGGAAGCACTGTACTTCTTTCCTACCTGGATGCTTCCCCTTGCAAATCTCCCAGTCTTATTCCTTGAGGCACAAGCACTCTGTGACCCTACTGAGCCTTGTCTACACTAAGGGTATGGTGTTAACAACCATGGAGGATTTTCTAAAAATTACCCTGGAGTCAAGAAGGCTTAAGATTAGACTTCTGTTTAAATGTTTATCTGGAAGAGGCCGGGGAGAGACTAGCAAATGATAGGTTACAAATGAACTGTGAATTAGATCAATCTGGTCTCCTGAAGCCAGGATGGGATTTTTGAAAGTCCTTAGTCTAGTTTCTGGGGACTGGCTTTCTCTATTAACCAGTCTGAGCAAGTAGTTTCACATTTGTCTAGTATCACTAAGCTTACCTTACTCCCCAGGCATCATTTATCTCCATCCTCAGGATGTGTCTTATCAAAGGGTTTGTATGCACAGGGAAGTTAGTATGGTATAGCTAAACACATTAGTTATTGTGAGCTTTTTTTCTCATGTAGACAAGCCCAAAGTCTTTGAGACCTGAGTGCTCATCTGGGTCATTAATAAAGGCATTTAGATAAATGTACAACTGACTGTTTTCAAACCTAACAGTACAGTATCTGCTGACTCCGGGCTTTCTGTACAGGTACAACAGGTTTTAATAATTCTTGTTAACCTCTCCTTTTCTTCTTTAGTTTTCTCTGTGGCAGTATTCCAGTGTCAATATAGTGTCATTGCAAAGGCATTATGTGAACATGTGAATATTTTATGTAAAGGGAATAACTTAATGATTCCTTTGGGGGGTGAAAGAAAAATGAACTTGTATTAACAGCTGAAGTTGCTCAACTCAGTCACTTCTCCATCTGAAAATAATTTTTTTTTGGGTCTCTTTGCTTCCCAGCCCCTGAGTGTCTTTGAGGTCCGCTTCCTGAATGCAGTTGGAGATCTACTGGACCTTATTCCTGCATTATTCACGTATTCAGCAGTGGGTTGGTATAAGGGTGACCCAGCAGGCTTTGGGAGATATCAGTGGGACATGGGTCACTGCTCTGCTCTTATCAAGGTGAGGGCAATGCAATTTTTCATAACTTCTAGCCCCTGAGTAGACTTGTATCATGATCATGTTGATGAAACCCTCATTATTATTTATATTTCAGGAGCATGTAGGGGCCTCAATTAGGCATCAGGGCCCCATCATACTGGGCACTACAGACACATCAATCTTGATTCCATTTTGTTTTAACTGATACTGTACATAGATAAGTTGTCTAACAAATCATTCTAGTTCTTGCTTTTGTATCATGTTACTCTTGTATTTGGTTTTTCATTTGTCTCTAAATTGAAGTTGTTTAATATCTGAAGATGGGTAAAAGCCATGTTGGAGAGACAGATAAGAAGTTCCCATGCATTTTTAAGGGGTACAAAACATCTCAGAATGGCGGATCATGTGACTATGCAGTGTGCTACCTTTGAAAAGGGCAGTATCTGATTTTCCAGAGCCAGCCTCTTGTCCCTTGGTCTGGTAGTGATCAGGAAGACCGCTGAGGCAGCATTTTAGCTTTCTGGGAGGAGGAACGGGAGATACCTGCATCTGATTTAGAGGTAGCCTCTTTGTGTAAATTTGGAGAGTTAAAGATGCTATAGCAGGCCGTTCAACTGGTGATTTTCACTATCATCCAGGAGAAGCACTATGGTACTATGGCAATGGGTGTGATATAAAAATGGTTAGAAATTGGTTTTTCATTTGTAGAGGTGGTCTCCTTCCCTGTGCTGGTAGGGGGTTGGAACACTGCAGGTGTGGGCACGGTGCTCTGAGGAGGAGAAGGAGAAGGAAGAGGGAGTGCCATCTAGATTAACAGGCAGTCTTGGTTTGATTTTCATTTTTTATTTTTTTTAAAGAGAGGTTTTGTTATTGGGCTTCAGAAGGAATTTCACTGTAGATGTTGGCCACAACATGGCGCTTCAAAGATGAAGATGACAAAATGGGGAATTCTCAGGGTTCCAGTTGGGATCTGAAGACTTCTGGGGCACTCCCTTTTGGTGTGGGGAATGTTGCATCTCAGGAACCTTAGCTTAACCTGGAGAAGAGTCAGATATTTACTTACTGTAACTGGCTCCTGGATGAACACTGGATATTAGAGCTGAGTGAATACTTAAAAAGAATGTTCTGTCAATATACATTTAAATTTTTAAACAAATTTGCTTTTACTGACAAGGTCCCTTGTTTTTGCCGTCTGTACTTTCTATTTAACCAGGTCACCAAGAGGAACATGCACAAAACCAGCATATTTTCAGCTAATGTGAAGAATATTTGTAGAAAGAAAATTTTGCATTCTAAAAAAAAAAAGTATTTAAGCAGGAAACTTGATTCTAAGTAGCACTCAGAGAACTGAAACATATCATAATACGCATGTCCAATAAAAACTAAACAAACTAATTTCAGATATTTACTACTAATTGCTTGTAAACAGCCAACTGACCAAGGATTATTCCCAGAAATGTCAGTGACTAAATTTTAACAGCTGTAGCTGGCTGCCACCATAGGGCAGCTTCTCCCAGTCGACCTTTGTAAATTTCCCTTAGCTGGTTCCACCCAGGTTGGCAACAAATTATTTTTTTTTAAAAAGCAAACAGAACACAAAACAAAACCTTCATAACAAAAATCCTTTCTTCCCAGGTGCCTTGTCTGGGGTGAAGGCTTCAGCCTTCCTGCCCAACTTGGAGACCAGGTCACACCACCTCAATCTTTTCTCCTGTAGGCTGGGAAAGGGCAGCAGGCAACCAGCGCTTCCCCTGCTCACGTCTCTCTGAGTGTGGCAAGAGTCAGGTTGTATGCCATGCTTTTTCCAGAACTTATTCTGGATGGCTGATAGAGAGGGGAACCTTGTCCCACCTTACACTGCAAAGCTCCTGATCCCAGGCCCTTAAAAAAACAGTAGCCTGAGTTTCCCGAGACACTATCACCTTCGGACCACTTCTTCTCTCCCAGCACCTGCATCTGTCATTTTCTAGGCCCTTATCTGCTCCAGAATTCCTGGTCTCCCAGGCATCCCCTCTCTGGTTTTAAAGGGCCAGTATGTCCCATTATAACAAGAGATTCAATCTTGATAGCCTGATAATTCTTGAACAAAGGCAAAATCCATCCGATGGGTTATTTGCAACAAATTGTTCTTCCACCTCTACTGGTGTAGAGTAGAGAGTGTTACAATGATCAGGATTACTCACTGTTCTGCTTCTGTTTTCTAGGTTCTCCCTGGATATGAGAACATCTATTTTGCTCATTCCAGCTGGTTTACATATGCAGCTACGTTGAGAATATATAAACATTGGGACTTCAACATCACTGATCCAAAGACTGTTACTGGTCGGATGTCATTTAGCAGTTACCCAGGTAACTGGGGTGAGAATAGGAAACCTCATACTCCATGTTCGTAAATGCATCCATGTCTGTATGTGCCTTCTCCACATCTCACTGACTCTTGTGAACTCTTCTATAAAAGCCTTATAGACAGGACACTGTTACTATCGGCTCCGAGGCTGACCTACCTTAATACTCTTAGAAGCCAATAGAGGAAAATTTCTTGCAGATTTATTGTTTTGAATGTATCCTTTTAAAAAAAAAATTTGTCTGGGATGGTGTTCTGAAGAGTACTTGTTAAATATTCTGCAACCCCCTGGTGCAAATATGGTTCCTTATGAAGGGGTTTGAATTCTGCTTGCATGGTACATGTTTGTCTGCATTGCTGATCTTTTCCCCACCCTACCCAAGCGTAGCCTTACAGTACTAGTGTGTCTCTGGTGATGATACAGTTCTGAACACTTCACTTTAGTGGCTTGAGTGATACTGATGGGATTACTAGAGAGTGCCAGATTGACATCATCTTTGACATTTGATTGCCAGTCTTCAAATTGATTTTTCAATCTCCTTTTTGATTTGTGGAGCTGGGATGTGTGTTGGGGGAGGGTGGTTTTACCTGACCAATGAACTTTAGAATATTAGGGGTGGAAGGGATCTCAGGAGATCATCTAGTCCAACCCCCTGCTCAAAGCAGGACTAATCCCCATACAGATTTTTGCCCCAAATGGCCCCCTCAAGGACTGAACTCACAACCCTGGGTTTAGCAAGCCAATGCTCAAATCACTGAGCTATCCTCCCTCCAGAGGATGGGCTTTTTTCCTTGTTCTTTATGTATGCTTCATGTTTTAGTTATGTAGCTAAAACTACTTATAATCTACCACAGAAAGATTTGGCAGCACATCTCATTCTCCTCATTCTACAGCAATGTTAGAAAGTGCCAGTTAGTGTTAAAATGTGGTCTCTTGGTTTAAAAAAAAATGGGTGAGGGTTGCAATCTTTGTGACCTCTTCACACAAGACAGAAATGTGAGTCTTCCCTGATTTGACCAACTGGCTTGTCAAGCACTTCGCCTTGGAAGATATCAAAGAATCAGCCACCGAGGTGCTAGTATAACTAGGCTTCATTCTAGAAGACCCAACATCTCAACTTGTTCCCCAGAGACAGTCAGATTCCCCAAGAAATGTTGTAGACATGGCTCCTCTTAAAGCTTTCTTGTCCCAGGACAGACTCTGATACAACAATATGGTAGGATTTGCCATTACCAGCAAATTTCAGCAAAGACCATGCTACAGAAGTTGGGTGTCATGGCCACAGTGAAGTTCCTGGCACCCAGGTTATGTGTCTACATGAGAGAAATTCAGCGGACTTTGAATTATGGTGTAGTATCACATGCCACTAAGAGAGCCAGATCCAGTGACTTAATCGGTTTGCACTAGCTGACAGTATGGCTCACAAACTCTCTTGCACTTTTCCAAATGATGGACAACAACTGAGACGCAGGCTTGGTGGCAGTCTAGGGATATCCTGCAATAAGGAAAACTTCCAAAATCTTTTGCTGCAAGTTGCAGTAATGTGATGGAGTCTTGTACCTTTCAGTCATTTAGCCCTCTGGGGTCTACAGTGGAACTCACAGGTCCCATGTCACGGCTTCAAATGAAGACTGCAACCTTTTCCATGTACATGACCCACACCAGGCTATCACTTTTCCCCCTGAGCCAAAATAACTTTGATTTGAGAGAGCCAGCCAGCAAACTGTCTTGATAAAAGACACTATATTCTGCCTAGTTGCAATCCTGCTATTAGCAACTTCTGGTTAATGGCAACATATTGTTGGGAACCAGTCCCATCTCATTAACATCAGTGTTAATGGGATTTGTATATTAGCAACAGCATGTTGCTTATTAACAGCTTTTTTTTTGGAAGAAAGGGCTACCTGGAGCTGCAGCCTTGCAAACGTGCCTGCAGAAGGAAGCACTGGGATGTGCAAACCTGCCTGCGGCCAGTGCTTAGCATGTCCCAGCCACTTCCTTCTGGGGCTACATCCCAGCAAACCTCCCTGCACACAAGGACCACAGGAGATAAAGGGCTGCAGGCCGGGGGGAGGCTATGGACAGCGCAGTAGGAGGGAGGGGGACTGCAGCCCGGATGCCGGAGCTGCACAGTACCTCTCTCTGTGCTCTCTGGGGGACTGCACACACAGAAGGAAGCACTGGGACATGCTGAGCTCCGACCCCTGGCGAGCACAGGGAAAGGTGCTGTGTAGCTCCGTGGGCCCCAGTGCTCTCCTCCCCGCTGCTGCCCCCCCTCCCTGACAGGTTTGCAGGGCTGCAGCCATGGAAGGCAAATCTCAGCGCTTCCTTCTCTGGCTCTTTCTTCACAATCCTGCCTTCCGTTTATTAGCAACTGCTGGATAATAGCAATAAGCAGAATCTACTGTAATTGGAAACCCAAATCAGCTTAAATATAAGTATTAATTGACATTTCACAGAAAGAGAAGGCATTAAAGGCATAAAACAGAGACAGACATCCCTCCAAGCCAGCCCTGATAATTAGTTTACAAAGTAATTCTAGATTATATCTGGCCTACCTCATGACAAAAAAGTCTTGGTTCTTCTACATTCCAAAGCTGCTTCACACCCTTTGTAAGAAGTGACGTGCCCTCCCAGAAAAAAAATATACCTCCTCCCCAGTTAGTGTATTGTTTGACCCCAACACGAGTCAAGTTGCCCAAGATAGCAGATCCTCCACAGTGAGTTGCAATAAATACCCTTTTTTGATTATAGCGTCCTGTCTTTTGCAGTCTGGTAAATAGGTTGTTAGTTAGTTAACACTGGGTCACAGCACATATTATGTTTTTGATTAAGCATCCTTTATTATGTAGTTAGCAAGAGATACAACTAGAGGATCTTACACTTTATTGTTTATATAGGCCGAGCTGACAAATAGAGATGGGGGGAGGTAGCAATGCACTTTTCATCTCTGAAACTGTAGCAGTTTTACAGGATACTGCCACAAAACCTACATTTTATTGTCAGTTTGTCTCAGCCGCTCCTCTTCGTCTCTTTGTTGATTTATCAGTTTCATATCAACAACAATTTCTCCTTGATGGTGCCCATTTGGTGCTGCAGGCAGAGGAGCCTGAGCAGTAGCATTGTGACATCAGTGGTAACTTAGCCAGTTATCACTCACTCCCTTCAGTGACCTTAACTCTAACCATGCTGCCCATATTGGTTCTCTCTCCCCTGGACACTGCCCGTGTGATGCTGCACACAGAGGAGCATTGTGACAACAGACACACAGAGCAATGCCATTGAGTTGAGTGTAAGGCCTGGCTTTGCTCGGCCAATTAAGATTTCAAAGCCAGGCTGAAATAAAATAAGTTCTGTGAAGAATTTAAAAAGATCTCACAAAACTAAGTGATTGGGCAACAAAATGGCAAATGAAATTTAATGTGAATAAATTTACAGTAATGCACATTGGAAAAAAATAACCCAAACTATACATACAATATGATGGGGGCTAATTTAGCTACACCAAATCAGGAAAGAGATTTTTGGAGTCACTGTGGATAGTTCTCTGAAGACATCCACACAGTATGCAGAGGCTGTCAAAAAAGCAAACAGAATGTTAGGAATCATTAAAAAAGGAATAGAGAAAAAGATGGAGAAAATCTTATTGCCCTTATATAAATCCATGGTACGCTCACATCTTGAATACTGCATACAGATGTGGTCTCCTCATCTCAAAAAAGATATACTGGCATTAGAAAAGGTCCAGAGAAGGGCAACTAAAATGATTAGGAGTTTGGAACAGGTCCCATATGCGGAGAGATTAAAGAGGCTAGGACTTTTCAGCTTGGAAAAGAGGAGGCTAAGGGGGGATATGCTAGAGGTATATAAATCATGAGTGGTGTGGAGAAAGTGAATAAGGAAAAGTTATTTACTTTTTCCCATAATATAAGAACTAGAGGCCACCAAATAAAATTAATGGGCAGCAGTTTTAAAACAAATAAAAGGAAGTTCTTCTTCACACACCTGCGGAGGTTGTGAAGGCTAGGACTGTAACAGGGTTTAAAAGAGACCTAGATAAATTCATGGAGGTTAAGTCCATTAATGGCTATTAGCCAGGATGGGTAAGGAATGGTGTCCCTAGCCTCTGTTTGTCAGAGGATGGAGATGGATGGCAGGAGAGAGATCACTTGATTATTACCTGTTAGGTTCACTCCCTCTGGGGCACCTGGCATTGGCCACTGTCAGTAGACAGGATACTGGGCTGGATGGACCTTTGGTCTGACCCAGTATGACCATTCTTATGTTCTAAATAAATGATGCTTTAGCCACTGGGTTACCCCTATGGAGAATACCACTTGAATGTAAATACAGCAGATAAAATTTAAAAGTCCACAGGCCAGGACCTGATTTCTGCAGCTGCTGTGGGAAGCCATGCGGCATGGACCATGGAGCCAAGCCTCAGGCAGGAACCAGAGCTTGGAGCTCCTTGGCCCTAGCGCTATGTTGTTCCATTGGATGTGACACCCAGAATGTCTAGCAAAAGAACAAAGACAGCCAGGCAAGAAGTGGCTTCAGCATGGACTCTCCAATGTGTTTGCTGTGTGCAGCTCTGTTCAAGAATTCAGAGAAGGCCTTCAGTGTGAAGGATCAAAACAGAGACTGCTTTCTTGGTGAAGAAGACTTGCATAATATACCAGCTTCCTTTGGAAAGACTCCCACTAATGGGATCCCCACTCAGAATCACTTGGGCCCCCCTTCTGAAAGAGATAATTATAGGCATCTTTGAAGAAGAAAATGTACCCTCCAAACTAAAGCACACCTTACATTAGCCAGCTGTCGAGTAGCCATCTCTGGACCCTGTGAATTGAGCCAGTTACTTATTGATATCTAACCTTCCATGTAAGCAAACTAATTGAGAGTCACCTCTAACTATACCTATCTACTGACAAAGACTGTGAATGGCTTGCCAACTACAGAACCAGTTTCTCCTCTCTTGGTTTTCACTCAACTGCTAGAACAGGGCCTCATCCTCCCTGATTGAACTAACCTCGTTATCTCTAGCTTGCTTCTTGCTTGCATATATAAACCTGCCCCTGGAAATTTCCACCACTTGCATCTGAAGAAGTGGGTATTCACCCACGAAAGCTCATGCTGCAAAACGTCTGTTAGTCTATAAGGTGCCACAGGATTCTTTGCTGCTTTTACAGATCCAGACTAACACGGCTATCCCTCTGATACTATCTACTGACAATAATCCTGGACCCTTCCTGGTCAGGCTTCTGCCAGGACATGGAGCAGAGAAGCATTAGTCACATCACCAAAACCAATAGGTTCTGCCTAGAACGTGAGGGGTGAGGACCTGGCAGGAGCAGGGATGTGAGTGGCCCTGCAGGGGGCAGGGGATTCTGGCTGAAGTGGGAACAAGCGTCCCGGTTGGGGGGGCAGGCTGGAGTTGGGGTGAAGAGTCTGACTGGAATAGAGTGAGGGGGCCACTAACTGATACCCAATTCATACCCTTTCCCTAACCTTGAGATCTCTTCCTCACCCCTGTATCCAGAGTGACTCTGCTTCCCTATTACAGGCCTTTTTAAGGTCGCTGCCTCACCTTTGTATTCTAAATGATGTCTAGAACATTCCTGTAATTTTGGAATTTATGGGATGCAGTGGTCAAAAGTTATTGCATTACATGCAGACAAACCGAGAAATGCCATCAAGTTAAGTGTAGGACCTCACTTTGCTCAGCAGAAATAGTGCCATGATGAATGAGACCCCAGGTCCTGAAAACTTCAGTTTCCTACATTGTTTGGAGACAAGCTAAATGGCTCTGATCCAGAAGATGTAATCGGATTGCTTGTGTTGGCTTTGATACAGGAGTGACAGGGTTCATTTGAGAAGTTTGTTTGAGAGATGCTGATAACGATGGAAGACTGGTTTACAGATAAAGTAGATGAATTGTACAGAGAGGCAACAATTGACCAAAAAAAGGCAATTTCAGTTACATCAAGCTCTCATGCATCCTTAAACACAGAGCAAAAGACAAGGATGAATGAATGGAACACCAGCCATCTGCTGATATCTCTAGTTTTCACTTGTGCTTATTTCTGAGGGATTTTTCCCCTGGTTGAACTTGTAGCATGCATTTAACTTTTTCCTTTCTCAGGATATGGATATATCCCAGGCCACACTGGCATATATGCACCTGTGTAATTAGACTGGGAAAGGATGACAGGTGATAGTTTATTGAAAAAGAATTGGAGGATAAAAATCAGTGAATATGAAAACCCAGGAAGAAATAATCCTTTCTGGCTTGCTTGGATTTTGACATTTTTGTAATTAAAAATTCCACTTTTAAATAACAATTTATTGTATAAATTAAGAATAAAATAAAAAATAACAGAAGATGTGACCTGCCTGAGAGAGGGGACCCAGCCAGCCAGACCACACACAACAAACAGCCACACACAGTCTCCTGGAAATGCCTACTCTTAAGATCCTTGAAAGACATGACATCCTAAAAGATGGCTTGTTTGAGTCAGGTCCATCAGACCACTATGTCTTCAAGGAGGAACAGGAACTGGCTTTTGCAGTCCAGTGGTACAGGCTATTACTACATTACAGGGCCTATATATGGATATCTAAGGCTTGTCTACATAAAAATTGAAACCAACATAACTAAGCTGGTTTGTAATTAACAGCTTGAGTTATTTTGGTGCAAGCCCATGTGTGGACACTTATTTTAGAGTAAGAATGTCCTATTCCGATATAATTTAAATTGGTAAAATCTACTTTTATTCCAAATAAGCGTCCACACACAGCCTTGCTCCCAAATAAATCAAGGTGTTAATTACAACTACAGACAAGTCCTAAGCATTTTGTACTGCCGCTCATCACTGGAGTTTCCAAGTCTCTTCGGTGTAAAATAGACTAGCAAGAAAGATGTCTCTTCTGACCTTTTTTGGCATCTCTAGCTCTTCTGCTATATCTGATGATAGAAAGCTATGCTTGAGGTAGGTTTTATTTGGTGTTGCATTTTGTTTTTTGGAACTAACTACTCAGAACTTCAAGCTAAGAGTGTTCCCTGCTGTTTTGTGCTTGCAAAAACCTGTTACCGCTGTATGTTCAGAGAACAATTATTTGTAGAGTAATTCTCTTCTAGGTGTACTCTAATCTGAGAAAAGCCATGGAATCCTGTTTTATGAGAGAGGATAATGGCTTGAGCCTTCAAAGTCGGTCTGGCTCTGTTGGAGCGCGTATGCCTGATGCATGTTATATGCCTTTTTTGTTTGAGAAAGGACCATCTTTTGGTTAAAGCATAGGACTGTGAGGCAGAGCTGGGGTCCATGTTAAAAGTCCATAAAGATAACAGGAAGTCTTCTGTTTTGTTTAAGGTTTTTTGATGTCTCTGGATGACTTTTACTTACTTGGCAGTGGCTTGGTAATGTTGCAGACCACAAACAGTGTGTTTAACCAAACTCTTCTTAAACAAGTGGTGCCCAAATCTCTCTTTGCTTGGCAGAGAGTCCGTATTGCCAACATGATGGCAGACAATGGCAAAACCTGGGCACAAACTTTCTTAAGATGCAACTCGGGTAAGTAAGTTTATATGAACTTCTGAATAAAGAAAGCACTCCCTACTATTTTTTCCCCACCCAGCTTCTCCAGGCAGTGGTGAAAGATCTAACCTCTTCCTAATTGCCCCCTAGGGACCTATAACAATCAGTACATGGTCCTGGATATGAAGAAGGTTAAGCTGCAAGGGAGCCTGGATGACGGAGCACTCTATATCATTGAGCAGATCCCAACACTTGTGGAGTATTCTGATCAGACAAGTGTTCTCCGTAAAGGTAATCACTGCTTTGATAGCTTTAGGGTTAGGAAAATTCAACCATTTGTGCAAGCTGACAGGAGTGTTATTTTACATCTGGGAACGGTTTACATTGGGTATTTGCACTGGGACTCCAAGTTGGGAAGCCTTTTGTGTGACTGTCACCTAGATCCCACGGGCAGTAATTTCTTGTGTGCACCTTGCTGTTCCATATGAAACTGGCTCCCACCTGCTGCACCTGAATGCAAATGGCTGCCATGAGCATCTTTTTAGAATGTGCTGAAGGTAACTTGTGGTGACTTGTTCTTCTTTCCCTGACTTGGCTTTCTCCTGCATGATTTCCCTCTATACTGGAGCGCCTTTATTTTTTCTCAGAGGAGGGAGGGAGCATTTTTAATTAATGCTGAATTATTGTGACATTGAGAGTCACTTGAACCTTTTTTTTATTGTCACCCCAGAGGGAAATGGGTTTAAAAGAAAAAAAATGACTCCGATAGCCAGACTCAGTCTCTGAGCTGAGCATTCATAGGGCTGTGTCATCTAGCAAATATTTGCTCTCCAGAAAATGCCTTAAGCCCACAGCAAAGCTAGTAAACTGAAAATATAACCCAAAGGCATCATAAGAAATCATGCTAGCAGCCAGTATCAGCGGTCCGGGTACATTCACAAGCATTTTCCAGGCACTTGTGTCTTTACATGGAAGTCTGAGCTCTGTCCACCGACTTCACTGTTTTGTTTCCATTGTTCTGTTGTGCAGTTGCACAGCTAAAGATGTGATGAGTTCCAGAATTGACCCACATACACTAACATTCATGAAGATGTATCAATCATAACTGTGGTGGTTTTGTTTTGGATTCCTGCCCTCTCCTCTAATTCAATGGAAGTGTCTAGAAGATTTTTGGTGCTATCACAATATAAATAATGCTTTTAGGGTGGGGATGCTTATCATGAATAATCTATAAAATTTAATCATCCATTTTATGTTTTGTGTACCTCTAATCTGCTGAAGATGCAGAAATAAGTGGTTTTTCTTCTTATGTTTCTCACTTGTCAAAATGGCTTAACTGGGAACAGACTAACAAATTGAGGCCTCATTAGTCCCCTCTGACTGGGGGAGCTCATTGCAGTTAGTGAAGTTGGCCAACATCAGATTCATTAGTTGGCAATTATGGACACATGCTTCTCCCAGATCCTCACTGAGGATCTGAAACATGGCTACTTACATGGCATCTGGTTGTTCCTGCTGCTGAGTGGGTGGGCTTAGCATCGCTACTCCAGTGGCTCTTCCGAGGGGCTAGAAATGAAGGAGCCTAATAGCTGATCTCAAGTCGGGTAGCAGGAGAGAGGTCTTTAGAGAGGTGGTTCCTCCTTCCCCTTGATCTGGGATTGTGACAGATACCTGAGTGCAGTGCCAGCTGGTGGTGGCAGAGGATGCATCACTGACTGGGATCAGACCATCTGCCCTGCATGATTGGTGCAAGCCTTTCTTAGACTGAGCTGGAACTGCTGTTGTGCAGTTGCATTTTGGTCTTGTACTTGGCACTGTTTAGCACTTTGTCAAAATGTTCCTTCGATACTTCCAGGAACTCTGATATTTGTTGTTGGTTCACTGGTAGCATTTCTTACTACTTGAATCATTGACTTGATTGTGTTTCTGTACAATTTAATCTTTTTGTATATAGATGGGAACTCTGATTTCAGACCAGGGCGAATGGGGCTCATTTCACCTCTTTAGGCAAGTCTGTCTCGGAGAAGGAAAACTGATTTCAAATCCAAGCGGTCCAAGCTTGTTAGCCTTGAAGGGCAAGTAAGGTGGAACTGCTGATGGTGCCTGTTCCTAGCTGGCCAGCAGGCTATCGCATCATGCTTCCACGAGCTGCATAGGGTAGAATGTGCTAACAAGCCATTACATCTGAAATTGATTTGTTATAGAAACAATACTACAAGCCAGGCTGATTTATATGGCCTAACAAATGGAAATCGTCATGGATTTTGGTTAACAGCTAAATATATTACACATAGTGCAATCTGGAATGTTAGAACTGTTTGCTTCAGGCCAGACTGAGCTAGTAGTGGAGGAGTTAAGGAAGTTATACATTACCTTTGCTGCCGAACAGGAGACATGTTGGCCGGGTACAGGAGAGTTCACAATTGGACATTATACTTTCCTTTATTCAGGACACTCAGGTGGACAAGCGAAGCATAGGGATGGGGTTGCAATAGCAGTGGACAAGAGAATAGTTACTTCAAATAAGAGCTGGAAACCAGTGTCTGAGCAGATTGTCTTAGCAAGGTTTACTACTGCCTACAATAAACTATGTATAACTGTGACCTGTTATGCACCACCAGAAGCAGCAGAAGTGGAAGAGAAGGATGGATTGTAACAGGTGGATAGCATTGTAGATGAGATTCCTGATCATCACGTGATTTTTATAATGGGAAATATGAATGCAAAGGTTGGTAGCGGTCATGGTAAGCAAATGAGTAAAGTTGGGACCACATGGTATCAGGATGGCAAACGAATTTTCTGTGAGATACACTATCTGATTATTGGTGGTACTTGGTTTCTTCATGAAGATATGCACAAGATTATATGCAATTCAGCAGATGGTCAAACTAAAAACCAGATTGACCACATTATTATCAGTAAAATACATAAAAGGGCACCTTTGGATGTTAGTCTATAGAGGTGCAGGATGTGGCAGTGATCATGAATGACTAAGGGGAAAAATTAATATTAAGTTAAAGTCCAATAAACAGAGGGGTGTAACTGGAGCCACACTTGATCTTGATAAAGCTAGCTATGTGAGGGAGGTGTATAAGTTGATGCTTGCGAGGTGTTTCGTTAATTTGTGTTTGATGAAGAAATCTCACTACAGACTGAATGGGAAATATTCAAGGAAGTGATACAAAATACAGTGTAGGAAGTTATTGGAAGACATAAACAAACAAGAACATGAAATGAAAATGTTTCATGTAATGAAACAAGAACATTACAGGAAAAGTGGAAACAAGCCAAGACTGCTGGGAAAGTGGAAGAAGTAAGTGTTGCAGTTGCCCAAAGCGGTGAAGAAATCACAAAGATTGGACAAGCAAAAGTTCTGGAAAGAAGAGACTCAACAACTAAAGGTGGTGTCAAGAGAACAATATATACACTGCAGCATCAAAATAGTAGCCCTCAAAGCATTCTGCAGCGCGATTGAGCTGAATGACAAGGGACTCAAGACTTACTTTAAGGGAAAGCTGGAGCAAAGAGGAGAATTTTGCAGTGTTCATTAAACTTGTCCAGACTTGGGCTTAGACACATTTCTGAGTGTATTTCTCCACTGCAACCAACACTTGTCTCCTCTGAGCATCACCTATGGGACAGGCAGCCGATGTGCTCTCGCCAAACACAGGTGATACTGCAGAGTAAAAGTGGAGAGGCAGTCTCTGAAAGCCAGGATCCAGATAGAAAGGGAGGGAACTCCAGTTTCTAGGAAAAGGCAGGTGTTAGTAATGGGAGATTCGATTATTAGAAATGTAGATAGCTGGGTCTGTGATGACCGGGAGAACCGTACGGTGACTTGCCTGCCTGGTGCGAAGGTTGCGGATCTCTCGAGGCATCTAGATAGACTTATGTGTAGTGCTGGGGAGGAGCCGGTGGTCGTGGTACATGTAGGTACCAATGACATAGGGAAGGGTAGGAGAGATGTCCTGGAAGCCAAATTTAGGCTGCTAGGGAAGAGACTGAAATCCAGGACCTCTATGGTGGCATTTTCAGAAATGCTCCCAGTTCCACGCGCAGGGCCAGGTAGGCAGGCAGAGCTTCAGAGTCTCAACGCGTGGATGAGACGATGGTGTAGAGAGGAGGGGTTCACGTTCATTAGGAACTGGGGAAACTTCTGGGATGGGAGGAGCCTATACAGGAGAGATGGGCTCCACCTAAACCAAAGTGGAACCAGACTGCTGGCGCTAAACATTAAAAAGGTTGTAGAGCAGTTTTTAAACTAGGAGATGGGGGAAAGCCGACTGCTGCAGAGGAGCGTGTGGATCGGACACAGACTTCTCTTAGGGGAGAGTCTGATGATAGAGAATCTCCAGGTTATAGTCAGGAGCAGAGGAATGAGAAGTATAATGTAAGGGCCGGATCAGATGATAAACAGTCACATAAAAAAGAATCTGGCACATCAGAAAAAGGCAGGCTAATAAACAGGGACAAGTTTTTAAAGTGCTTGTACACAAATGCCAGAAGTCTAAATAATAAGATGGGTGAACTAGAGTGCCTTGTGATAAAGGAGGATATAGATATAATAGGCATCACAGAAACCTGGTGGACTGAGAGCAATCAATGGGACACAATCATTCCGGGGTACAAAATATATCGGAAGGTCAGAACAGGCCGTGCAGGGGGAGGAGTGGCACTATATGTTAAAGAAAGTGTAGATTCAAATGAAGTAAAAATCTTAAGCGAATCCACAGGTTCCATAGAGTCTCTATGGATAGAAATTTCATGCTCTAGTAAAAATATAACAGTAGGGATCTATTATCGACCACCTGACCAGGACAGTAATAGTGATGATGAAATGCTAAGGGAAATTAGAGAGGCTATCAAAATTAAGAACCCAATAATAGTGGGGGATTTCAATTATCCCCATATTGACTGGGAACATTTCACTTCAGGACGAAATGCAGAGATAAAATTTCTCAATACTTTAAATGACTGCTTCATGGAGCAGCTGGTACGGGAACCCACAAGGGGAGAGGCGACTCTAGATTTAATCCTGAGTGGAGCGCAGGAGCTGGTCCAAGAGGTAACTATAGCAGGACTGCTTGGAAATAGTGACCATAATACAATAGCATTCAACATCCCTGTGGTGGGAAGAACATCTCAACTGCCCAACACTGTGGCCTTTAATTTCAAAAGGGGGAACTATACAAAAATGAGGGGGTTAGTTAGACAGAAGTTAAAAGGTACAGTGACTAAAGTGAAATCCCTGCAAGTTGCGTGGGCCCTTTTTAAAGACACCATAATAGAGGCCCAACTTCAATGTATACCCCAAATTAAGAAAAACAGTAAAAGAACTAAAAAAGAGCCACCGTGGCTTAACAACCATGTAAAAGAAGCAGTGAGAGATAAAAAGACTTCCTTTAAAAAGTGGAAGTCAAATCCTAGTGAGGCAAATAGAAAGGAGCACAAACACTGCCAACTTAAGTGCAAGAGTGTAATAAGAAAAGCCAAAGAGGAGTTTGAAGAACGGCTAGCCAAAAACTCCAAAGGTAATAACAAAATGTTTTTTAAGTACATCAGAAGCAGGAAGCCTGCTAAACAACCAGTGGGGCCCCTTGATGATCAAAATACAAAAGGAGCGCTTAAAGATGATAAAGTCATTGCGGAGAAACTAAATGGATTCTTTGCTTCAGTCTTCACGGCTGAGGATGTTAGGGAGATTCCCAAACCTGAGCTGGCTTTTGTAGGTGACAAATCTGAGGAACTGTCACAGATTGAAGTGTCACTAGAGGAGGTTTTGGAATTAATTGATAAACTCAACATTAACAAGTCACCGGGACCAGATGGCATTCACCCAAGAGTTCTGAAAGAACTCAAATGTGAAGTTGCGGAACTATTAACTAAGGTTTGTAACCTGTCCTTTAAATCGGCTTCGGTACCCAATGACTGGAAGTTAGCTAATGTAACGCCAATATTTAAAAAGGGCTCTAGGGGTGATCCCGGCAATTACAGACCGGTAAGTCTAACGTCGGTACCGGGCAAATTAGTTGAAACAATAGTAAAGAATAAAATTGTCAGACACATAGAAAAACATAAACTCTTGAGCAATAGTCAACATGGTTTCTGTAAAGGGAAATCGTGTCTTACTAATCTATTAGAGTTCTTTGAGGGGTCAACAAACATGTGGACAAGGGGGATCCGGTGGACATAGTGTACTTAGATTTCCAGAAAGCCTTTGACAAGGTCCCTCACCAAAGGCTCTTACGTAAATTAAGCTGTCATGGGATAAAAGGAAAGGTCCTTTCATGGATTGAGAACTGGTTAAAGGACAGGGAACAAAGGGTAGGAATTAATGGTAAATTCTCAGAATGGAGAGGGGTAACTAGTGGTGTTCCCCAAGGGTCAGTCCTAGGACCAATCCTATTCAATTTATTCATAAATGATCTGGAGAAAGGGGTAAACAGTGAGGTGGCAAAGTTTGCAGATGATACTAAACTACTCAAGATAGTTAAGACCAAAGCAGATTGTGAAGAACTTCAAAAAGATCTCACAAAACTAAGTGATTGGGCAACAAAATGGCAAATGAAATTTAATGTGGATAAATGTAAAGTAATGCACATTGGAAAAAATAACCCCAACTATACATACAACATGATGGGGGCTAATTTAGCTACAACGAGTCAGGAAAAAGATCTTGGAGTTATCGTGGATAGTTCTCTAAAGATGTCCACGCAGTGTGCAGAGGCGGTCAAAAAAGCAAACAGGATGTTAGGAATCATTAAAAAGGAGATAGAGAATAAGACTGAGAATATATTATTGCCCTTATATAAATCCATGGTACGCCCACATCTCGAATACTGTGTACAGATGTGGTCTCCTCACCTCAAAAAAGATATTCTAGCACTAGAAAAGGTTCAGAAAAGGGCAACTAAAATGATTAGGGGTTTGGAGAGGGTCCCATACGAGGAAAGATTAAAGAGGCTAGGACTCTTCAGTTTGGAAAAGAGAAGACTAAGGGGGGACATGATAGAGGTATATAAAATCATGAGTGATGTTGAGAAAGTGGATAAGGAAAAGTTATTTACTTATTCCCATAATACAAGAACTAGGGGTCACCAAATGAAATTAATAGGCAGCAGGTTTAAAACAAATAAAAGGAAGTTCTTCTTCACGCAGCGCACAGTCAACTTGTGGAACTCCTTACCTGAGGAGGTTGTGAAGGCTAGGACTATAACAATGTTTAAAAGGGGACTGGATAAATTCATGGTGGCTAAGTCCATAAATGGCTATTAGCCAGGATGGGTAAGAATGGTGTCCCTAGCCTCTGTTTGTCAGAGGATGGAGATGGATGGCAGGAGAGAGATCACTTGATCATTGCCTGTTAGGTTCACTCCCTCAGGGGCACCTGGCATTGGCCACTGTCGGTGGACAGATACTGGGCTAGATGGACCTTTGGTCTGACCCGGTACGGCCTTTCTTATGTTCTTATGTTCTTAAACAAGCACCTTGAGTTTTAGTTACAAGTGAACTGGCAGCCAGTGCTGAGCTCAGAGCAAAGGGGCAATATGCTCTAACCTCCCTGTCCTACTCAAAAGTCAGGCAGATGTGTTTGTACTAGCTTAAGCTTCTAGGTGGCCTTCAGGGGTAGCCCTAGGTACAGCAGGTAGCAGTAATGGAGACCTTAAGGTGACAAAGACATGAATTGTTGAGGTGAGGTTCATATCTGAAAGAAAAGGATGCAATTTCTTAGCCAGCCTTAAATGCAGAAGGACTTGCTGGCCACTGCTGCTGTCTTTGGCCTCTGGAGCAAAGATGAGTCAGGTGAGACACCGAGATTACGCACCTCTTACTTTGCATCTACGTAGCCCCTTCCATCCAAAGATCTCACAGCACTTTGCAAATAATAATGAATTAAGCCTTCCAGCCCCTGTGCGAGGTTGGCAAGTATTATCCCCATTTTATAGATGGGAAAACTGAGTCCCAAGAGGTTGTTTGCCTGCAGTCAGAAAGCATGTCTGTATTAAAGCCAGGAATAGAGCCAAGATTTCTGGACTCTTGAGTCTTGTGCATTAACCACAAGACAGTCCTTGGCTCCCCACACAGCACTCAGTACAATCCCTTGCTGCTTCACAATCAGGAAGAGTAAAAAAGGAAGTTCCTCCTAGAGACCCAACAGAGTCCCTGCTGTACGCATGGGCCAGCCTCCCCCCATACTCCCAGCTCTACATACTGCTCATTGTGCGCTCTGCATGGCCTAGCCTGCAGCAACGGCAGTCCTCTATCTGGAGCAGAAACTCACCCAGGAGTTGGTACATGAGGGCACTGCACTGTGTAGGTGGGATTTACAGCCTTGCAAAAGCAGGGAACGGTAAGGAGAGGCTTACTTGAGGAGAACTTAACATGGGTTACTTTGGTGTAGTTTTTAAATATAGTGCTTTCTGGGTGGGAATGCCGAGGCATCTGCATTCTTTGCCTTCCTTTGAGACAGTAGTACAACTGTAGAATTTATTGCTAAATAATAATTAACTCCCTTCTGTTTGGAAATGAACGTGCCTGAAAGCTGGCCTGCCCATATCTTGCCAGCTGCTTCTTTGGAGGATGGCTCAAGTGCATTAATCTATGGAGGACATCTCTTTTACTATGCAGAGAAACATATGACACTGGATGTTCCCTTCAACTAGGTTATGTGTCATGTCAACCAATGCAGGCTGTGCAGTTATACAGGACACCCACTTCTGTCTCACATATGTATTGAGACACAAGACTTGTGAGCCACCTACTCAGAGAAGTGCATGGCTCTGACATATTGGCCACTAGTTCAAAACTTTATATGTCTAAACGCTTGGTTTGTATTTTTGTAACAGTTGCCTGATAAGCCCCAACTTATTATTTGAGCATCAACCAATCAGATTCCCCCACTCCAACTCCTCAGAACAAGGGGTGTTACATCAGTCAGTATTTAGGTGGGAGACCTCCAAGCAAAACCCTGGGTGTTGATGACTCAGTAGGTGGCAATCTCCCTTTGTCAGTAGCAAACCAGTGCCCTAGGCTGGTGATAAAGGTTGCTGTGTAGCTCTAGGTGCCACATTTCAGCATATGCCATCCCATTACCTCCCCCTTCCCCCATGGGGGAAAAGACTACATTATTGTGCATTTTAATTGACAGAAAAGGATCACATTTTAATTCTTTTAGGATTACACTTCAGAGCCAGGTCCTGTCTATTTATGGTCCTGAATGATCCCATGGCATTTGTTTTGAAAACTTAGGAGCATCCTAACTTATTTGTACTACAGACAATTGCATTCTGCGTACTTAATAATCTCCCTGTAATTTCAGTTGGATACACTATTCTTAAAAGGTACTTTCACGACAGGATTGTCTTGACCTTTGTCTTATGTGAAATAGGACAGAACTCTCCTGGCTCTGAATCTTTTGGCTTTGGGCTCGCTGAGGCGATGGTGGTGGCAAGCGCAAGATTCCCTTTCTCTCTCTTATTGGTCAATATGCACCATCAGCTACCACAGCCTTCCAGCCTTCTCCTCTCTGGCTCTCACCAGCCTGTCACCTGTTTCTCTGGGTATCCTTTTTTGTTGATCTGCTTTCCGGTCAGGTCTATAATAACAGTTAGTTCTGTGGCTCCTTTTTGGGTTACTTGAGTCGAAGGCTGCTGGCCTCTTTGGTTTCATGGTTTGTTTTGCTGTGACCTCTCTTTCTGCTTGTTTCAGGGCCTTAATTGTATCCCTGGTGTCTTGGGTGCCTGTTTGTTCCATGCCTTAGCACATGATTTTTTCCTCGCTTCTGAGTTTGTTTGGTGCTTTGTCACATTTCTCAACTTTTCAGCATGCCGCTTTGATGCAGATATTTGGTGTGTGAAGTTGGTGGGCTTTTCATTTTAGGAATAATTTTTTCTTTCAAGAAAGAAGCTCAGTGGCTTCAAGATGTGCTTGCAGGAGACACATGTTACTGTGGATGAGCACTATTGCTGCAGCCTCTGTTTCAGCAGATCATGAGGGTGCACAGGTGGTCAGCTCTGCCTGTGGGCACTATTGAGACCTGAACCTCTCAGACCTCCCCTCGAAGCACCACAAGATACTTCTGTAAGTCTAGCCTGCAACTGGCTCAAACTTGCTTTGTGGGATAAGCCTTCGAAGTGGAGGCCTGAGACTCTGTTAGCACCATCTCTCCAGTGGAATTACTTGTGAATTAACTCACCTGCTCCCAATGGCGACCGATATGTTGTGCTGCTGTCAGACTGGATCTAGCTCCTGTTCCCTAGCTGGCATTGTTAAGGCAACACAGCAATTAAAACATTTTTTTAAACAAGTGCACAGTTTGTTTAAATAATTAAACAACTGAATGGGTTGTCTCCCTTGCAGGATACTGGCCTTCTTACAACATCCCTTTCCATGAAACCATCTACAACCTCAGCGGGTATGCAAAGTACGTTGAGAAATACGGCCTGGACTTTTCTTATGAACTGGCTCCCAGAGCAAAAATCTTCCGACGGGACCAGGGGAAAGTGACTGACTTGGAGTCCATGAAGTATATAATGAGATATAACAGTAAGAAGCCCATTTGTTTTCCTTTGATCTGATTTTTATTATTTATTGTTTGTATTATGGTGTTGCCTGGCAGCCCCAGTCATGGCTCAGGACCACATTGTGCTCAGTGTTGTACAAACATAGGACAAAGAGACAGTCCCTGCCCTGAGGCGCTTACAATCTAGGTATGAGATAAGACTTCAAAATCTTTTTGTTTGTTTGTTTGTTAACCCCGTGCAGGAACAAGGGAGGGTTTCATTTCTAAGTGCACATGCCATCGAGGTCTATTCTAGCTGACCGTTCCAGAGAACATCTGAAACACCAATAGAATTAGGAGACTTGCTAGGGCTCTCTGGGGAGAACTGTTCTTGAGCACAGTTGGAGCAAGGAAAGGGTCTTGCAAAGCCTTAAGTACTAGGCAATGTGTCTATAATACTAACATAGAGGATTTAGCATAAAATCTTTTTAAAAGACTCCTTTAACTTTCCCCTCTCAGAAGGAATGTCCTTCAGTGCACAGTGCTCTGTCTTGATGCTGTCAGGATCCGCCTTACTGGGATTAATGGGAAAAAGTGGTCTGAATAAACACCACCTCTAGGTACAGATGACCATAGCTGCTTTATTTTGATTCTCTTTTGCATATAACATTGTTTGCCACATGTGAAGTTTGGAAGGACTTTCCCCCAGGGGGAATTGGCAGTGATCTGAGGGAAAGGGCATGGGGACTGCCTCTCTTTGGCTCACTGAGTAGCAATCAGATGGGCATAGTTTTCTCCCACACCCCAATCTCCTACAATTGCAGGGGGTATTGCTAGTCCTTGCTCCTTGCCATCTTCATTTTTAGTTTCTTGTTTTGTAAACTTTTTTCTTCTGTTCTAGACTAAAATATTAAGACCAGAGCTGCTCACTACCTTCTCTCTCCTGATTCCTCCCCCATTCTCTTGTACGAGTTGGCTTTCTCTCACTACAACTTCCCAGGTAGTGTTGCATCAGCTTGCAGAGTGTTCCATTCAGGACTCTCTGGGAGGAGCCCTTAGCCCCTGCTGGGGATGGCCCTGCGAGTAGACTGACTTGATTTCTTTTCTCTTCCCCATTTATTTCCCAGACTACAAGAAGGAGCCCTATGCCAAGCTCAATCCGTGCAACACTGTCTGCTGCCGCGAAGACCTGAACCCTTCTCTCCCAGTGCCAGCAGGCTGCTATGACTCAAAGGTAAAGACCCCTAGAGCCCATGGCCTGCCTTACATACTGTCTGAGTGAAAGCAGGGCGCCTGCTCTGGACCTGCCAACCAAGTCTTCATACTCTGCAGAAGGAGGTTCCCTGTCTGCCCCTTCGGTCCCCCAAACTGCGACAGTGTGGGAGAGTCAGGAATAAAACACTTCCTGGGCAACACTTCTCACCAGCGAGTAAAGAAAAGCATCTGCAGGGCAGGGTTATGGGAGACTGGCTGCTGTATTTGCCTACTTAGCCAGGGCCCTGCCAGCCTAACTGATTGCTCTGTACAGTGTTGTGTGGTCTGTAGGATCTCTGATCCTCTACACCATCTGGGAATTAGCTAATCCTTTGGAAAGCAGCTAATTGCCAGGGTTTCCTGAGGCCACAAGGGAGTGCTCTGGGGTGGAGGGGAAGCACCTGGGCCAGACAGGATAGGACTCCTGTCTGCCGTGAGTCTTGGTTGGCCCCATCTTCTTCCTACTGCCTCCACTCCCTGCAGCTGCATTCTGGTCCTTCTCTTCAAAGTTTAACTGGGAGAGCCTGGGTCAGTGCTAGTGGGGATGAGGTCAGTCTCACTTAAACACAGGGAGCAAGAGGGGTGGAACCAGATGGCAGAGGGAGGTGAGCTGTATGTTTTGTGGGTGGGAGGATGCAGGACCCCGAGGTACGTGGGTACATACTTATCCTGTGTATCCAGGTGCAGAATGCTGGGGTGAGACTGCTCACCCTTAGGGCTCTAAGGGTTAATACCCAAATTCTAGTAAAGCCTGGCAGTAGGTAGGGCTCAGGAGTGTACTAGTCACTCAATGCCCTGGATCCCTCAGTTATCTTATTTTCAGGGTGGCACAGAGGAAATGGGAATTTGCCAAGCAGCTGTCTGCTCTCATTAATGGAAACCATGTGGCCAGTTCCCTGGAACCGTGCAGGAATGTTTCCCCAGTGACCCCTGTGTTTGCTAATGCCTTACTCTTCAGTGAGTCATTTTGCTCTAAACTTAACCTGTATAATTATTCTCAGCATGAAGTTGGCAAAGGTCAGGTAGCTTTTAGTTTTAACCCATGATTCAGTAAAAAGAATGATTTTTACAGGCAGAATTTATGGCAGCTTTGTTCTTAGTACAAATACTAGGTAAGTTAATACTAACCCTTAAAACACTGGCAAAGTCTAAGGCGTTTTACCCTGTCATGGCTAGCCAGTTTCCAGAATTGTGTGTGAGGCTGCAAGGACAGGCAGCATCAGAAATCTTTGGCAGATCCAGTTCTGAGGATTTCCACTCTTCCCTGGCTTGCCTGACTTGTGTCAGATAGCAGGACTCAGCAGGGACCCCAGGGACCTCTGTTCTGGCAGCTACACTTGGTGCAGAAATGGGAGTGGGAGGGTGGCTAAGTGGCTTTATACCACATGTACCTCCCTGTATTTTCTCACCAAATCCCCCAGGGGGCTGTTGCAGCAGCCAAGAACAGCTGGAGCACAGCACTGTTTTGGCCATGTCCCCTCCCCACCAGCTGGGGAGACCCTTACGCTGGGGGTATTCCCCAGGGGGCAGATCGGCTGCCTTTACATCAATGGGGCCGTAAGTCACCTTGGGTCCTTGGTTTCTTAAGGTGTGGGCAATGCTTGGTTTAATAAACCTTTCTGTTGGGGGCGGGGTTGGGGGGGGAAGGAATGTTACTTGAACTAGCATAAGTTTTCCTGTACTCAGTTTTTTTCCTTTACTCCTGTGTATACCCACTTGGACCAACCTGAGCAATGCCCCCGCCCCCTCCATAGTGTTTAAACACATCAAATGTGATAGAACAATGTATCCTCTAGCTATAAAATCCTGCCCTGTCCTTCACAGGTGGCAGATTTCCATATGGCTTCGGTGTTTGCAGCCTGTGCTGTCAATGGCCCACCCGTAGAGGATGGGCTTCCTGTTTTCAGCTGGAAACAATTCAATGGGACCAGCCATCAGGGTCTGCCAGAATTCTACAACTTTGACTTCGTCACCATGAGGCCAATCCTGTGAAACTGGTATCAGGATTTATGAAAAAATATTTTTCCTTTTTCTGAATACTTCCATTCTCCCACAAAATAAAACATTCTTTAAGTCCCTGTGTTTGTGCCTTAACTGCCCTCTGCTTTCCTAGCTTCCAGAGCTTTGTTCTGTGAGGCAATGGGCTTGGGGAGGCACCATCTAATCAGTCCTATAAGAACACAGTAACTACCATGGGTTATTCACAAACTGCAGTCGAAGAATGAGAACATTGTCACAAACCAGCAACGAATGAGGAGGCTCCTTGGGCAAGTCACTTCACTTCTCTGTGCCTGAGTTTCTCCATCTGTAAAATTGGGGTGATGCTTGCCTTCCCTTTGTAAGTAACATCTGAGAGCCATGGGTGAAAAGTCTATGCAAGAGTTAAATACTATTATTACAAAATAGAGGCAGAACAGGTCCACTTCACAATGAGACTCTGATAGCGCTGCTTTGGAGCTGGATGAAAACCTTCCTGTCTACAGTGCATTCTTTCAGTAGTTTAAGTTAAAGCTTTTGTGCCTAAAGACACAGAAAGGCACCTGGTGCAATTTTCCCACCAGACGTCTAAATGCCTTTAAAAATCCGGCCCTGGAACCTGAGAGGCAGTCATGTGCAGAGGGGACGCTTTGTGGAAACCTTTGGACTCAAACAGGCTGTTCTGTGGCTAAATTGGCACCAGTCAATAGGTGAGAGGAATAGTTTAGTGGAAAGCGAGGTATTTTCCCCTCTACATACAGGCATGTGACTGGGCAGCCAGAGATATGGATTTTGTTACCCGCTTATCCATTGAATTGTTCAGTGTCCTTGTATGAGTCACAGACTCTGTCCAGTCTGCAAAATGGGACATAGGAACTTATCCTCCTTTGTGAGATACGTTAACATCTGTGAAGAAGCAGCGCTGTAGCTATTATTTCTTCTTTGAGTGCGGGTCCCTATTTGTATTCCACACATGGGTATCCATGTGCCTGAGACTAGAAAACCTTGTAAGTAGTGTCCATTGGTCCACAGCTGCTCCCTGAAGATCCTCCGGCTCAGCACAAAGAGTATAAAGGGAAGTGTGGACTGTCCACCTCTCCAAATTCCTCCTTACCGCCTCATGGCCTGAGTTGGAATCCTCTGTGCCTGAAGCTATCTTAGCACCAGCTTTCTTATCTGTAAATATAACTGTAGATGGTTCTCAGTGTTTTTAGTAGTCTCTTTATAGTTAGTGTAGATTAGTTTTCCCCACTGTCGAGAGAAGGACTATACCCAGATTTCTGAGGTTTAAGAATCTTGTCTCCTGTTCTTGCTCCTCAGTCAGCAATGACCACGAGCACTATCTTTACTGCCTTGGGGAGGTACATATCTCTGCCAAGTGCAGGCTCTGCTGCTCCTTCCCTCTCCCGAGAGGGACGAGCACTTCAGCTAAAGAAGTACCTGATGGAGAAAGCCATGAGACCCCAGTCAGATCCAGGCTGGGGAGATTCCTCCTGTGACAGGTTCTTTCTGGGGTGCCACCTGGAACTGGGGTACCACTGAGCCCCCCCAACCCACCAGCCTGGGCTCTCTTTTACACTGTACTGCTGTGACAAGCTGCAAAGCCCTCTCCAGCCTGCACTTTCACCAGCATACATAGACTCATAGAATCATAGACTTTAAGGTCAGAAGGGACCATTATGATGATCTAGTCTGACCTCCTGCACAACACTGGCCACAAAATCTCACCCACCCACTCCTGTATCAAACCTGTGTCTGAGCCATTGAAGTCCTCAAATCATGGTTTAAAGACTTCAAGATGCAGAGAATCTTCCAGCAAATGACCCACGCTGCAGAGGAAGGCGAAAAACCCCCAGGGCCTCTGCCAATCTGCCCTGGAGGAATTCCTTCCCGACCCCAAATAGGCGATCAGCTAAACCCTGAGCATGTGGGCAAGACTCACCAGCCAGACACCCAGGAAAGAATTCTCTGTAGTAACTCAGATCCCACCCCATCTAACATCCCATCACAAGCCATTGGGCATATTTACTGCTAATAGTCAAAGACCAATTAATTGCCAAAATTATACCATCCCCTCCATAAACTTATCAAGCTTAGTCTTGAAGCCAGATGTGTCTTTTGCCCCTGCTGTTCCAGAACTTCACTCCTCTGATGGTTAGAAACCTTTGTCTAATTTCAAGTCTAAACTTCCTGATGGTCAGTTTATATCCATTTGTTCTTGTGTCCATATAGGTACTGAGCTTAAAGAATTCCTCTCCCTCCCTGGTATTTATTCCTCTGATATATTTATAGAGGGCAATCATATCTCCCCTCAGCCTCTTTTGGTTAGGCTAAACAAGCCAAGCTCTTTGAGCCTCTTTTCATAAGACAGGTTTTCCATTCCTCAGATCATCCTAGTAACCCTTCTCTGTACCTGTTCCAGTTTGAATTCATCCTTCTTAAACATGAGAGACCAGAACTGCACACAGTATTCCAGATGAGGTCTCACCAACGCCTTGTATAACGGTACTAACACCTCCTTATCTCTACTGGAAGTACCTCGCCTGATACATCCCAAGACTGCATTAGCTTTTTTCACGGCCATATCACATTGGTGGCTCATAGTCATCCTGTGATCAACCAATATTCCGAGGTCCTTCTCCTCCTCTGTTACTTCCAACTGATGCATCTCCATCTTATAACAATAATTCTTGTTATTAATCCCTAAATGCATGACCTTGCACCTTTCACTATTAAATTTCATCCCTTACTATTACTCCAGTTTACAAGGTCATCCAAATCTTCCTGTATGATATCCCGGTCCTTCTCTGTATTGGCAATACCTCCCAGCTTTGTGTCATCCGCAAACTTTATTAGCACATTCCCACTTTTTGTGCCAAGGTCAGTAAGAAAAAGATTAAATAAGATTGGTCCCAAAACCGAGACTTGAGGAACTCCACTAGTAGCCTCCCTCCAGCCTGACAGTTCAGCTTTCAGTACAACCCGTTGTAGTCTTCCCTTTAACCAGTTCCTTATCCACCTTTCAATTTTCATATTGATCCCCATCTTTTCCAATTTAGCTAATAATTCCCCATGTGGAAGCATATCAAATGCCTTACTGAAATCGAGGTAAATTAGATCCACTGCATTTCGTTTGTCTAAAAAAAATCTGTTACCTTCTCAAAGAAGGAGATTAGGTTGGTTTGGCACGATCTACCTTATGTAAAACCATGTTGTATTTTGTCCCAATTACCATTGACCTCAATGTTCTTAACTACTTTCTCTTTAAAAAAATTTTCCAAGACCTTGCATACTACAGATGTCAAACTAACAGGCCTGTAGTTACTCGGATCACTTTTTTTCCCTTTCTTAAAGATAGGAACTTTGTTAGCAATTCTCCACTCATACGGTACAACCCCTGAGTTTACAGATTAATTAAAAATTCTTGCTACGGGCTTGCAATTTCATGTGACAGTTCCTTTAATATTCTTGGATGAAGATTATCTGGGCCCCCCGTTTTAGTCCCATTAAGCTGTTCGAGTTTGGCTTCTACCTCGGATGTGGTAATATCTACCTCCATATCCTCATTTCCATTTGTCATCCTACCATTATCCCTAAACTCCTCATTAGCCTCATTCAAGACTGAGGCAAAGTATTTGTTTAGAAATTGGGCCATGCCTAGATTATCCTTAACCTCCACTCCATCCTCCGTGTTTAGTGGTCCCACTTCTTTCTTGATTTTCTTATTTATATGGCTATAGAACCTTTTACTATTGGTTTTAATTCCCTTTGCAAGGTCCAACTCTACATGGCTTTTGGCCTTTCTCACTTTATCCCTACATGTTCTGACCTCAATAAGGTAGCTTTCCTTGCTGATCACTCCCATCTTCCACTCCTTGTAGGCTTTCTGCTTTTCTGAGATGCTTGCTCATCCAGCTTGGTCTACAACTCCTGCCTATGAATTTTTTCCCCTTTCTTGGGATGCAGGATTCTGATAGTTTCTGCAACTTTGACTTGAAGTAATTCCAGGCCTCCTCCACCTTTAGATCCACAAGTTCTTTGTTCCAGTCCACTTCCCTAACTAATTTCCTTAATTTTTTTAAAGTTAAGCCTTTTGAAACTCTAGTCACAGATCTGTTTTTGTTTATCCTTCCATTTAGTTTAAACTGAATTAACTCATGATCGCTCGAACCAAGGTTGTCCCCTACAACCATTTCTTCTATGAGGTCCTCACTACTCACCAAAACCAAATCTAAAATGGCATCCCCTCTTGTTGGTTCAGCAACTACTTGGTGAAGGAATCCATCAGCTATCGCATCTAAGAAAATCCAAGCCCTATTACTATTACTAGCACTTGTCCTCCAGTCTATATCTGGGAAGTTAAAGTCTCCCATGATCACACAATTCCCATTAGTATTTACTTCATTAAAAACATTAAAAAGGTCTCTGTCCATATCCAAATCAGATCCCAGTGGTCTATAGCATACCCCAAGCACTATCTCAGGGGACGCTCTAGTAGCTTTCTTCCCCAATGTGATTTTTGCCCAGACTCTGTCTTATCCATTCCATCCCTTCTTATTTCTTTACAGTCTACCTCATCATTGATATACAATGCTACTGCACCACCGTTGCCTTTATTTCAGTCTTTCCTAAACAGCACATACCCTTCAATACTTGTACTCCAGTCATGACTACTATTCCACCGTGTTTCTGTTATCCCTATAATATCCAGTTTCACTTCCTGCACCAGTAACTCTAGTTCCTCCATTTTGTTACCTAGGCTCCTTGCATTGGTGTACAAACATCTTAATTCTTGCTGTTTGGCTTCGCTCACATTCTTTACCCGATTAGGCACAGACATTCTACCATCAGTATCACCTATTAGACTGGTATCTACACTGTCCTTCCTCTTTATGTCCATTCTCCTACCCATGGCTGTATCCTGTCTTACTTTGTTTTCTTCCCTCTCAGTGTTAAAATCTGGCATGGAGATTACCTGGACATCTCCCAACCATCTCCCCGCAATTCCTAGTTTAAAGCTCTCTTAATCAGTTGTGCCAGCCTCCATCCTAGAAGTCTATTTCCCTCCCTACTCAGGTGAAGTCCATCCCAAGAAAACAGTCCTCTGTCCATGAATGCCTCCCAGTGGCCATACATCCCATAGCCCTCCTTATAGCACCATTGCCTGAGCCATCTGTTGATCATCATAATCTTGTCACACCTTTGTTGCCCTTCTCTAGGAACAGGCAGAATCCCACTGAAGATCACCTGAGCCTCGATTTCCTTAAGCGTCTTCCCCAGCCTGGTACAGTCTCCCTTGGTACGTTCCAGTGAGAATCTAGCCATATCATTCGTTTGCTCATGAAGGACAATCAGTGGATTCTTTCCCGCTCCCATTATGATCCTCTTCAGCCTCAGGTCCACATCCCGTATCTTAGCACCCAGCAGACAGCACACTCTTCTGTTCTCCGGATCAGCTCTAGTTACAGTCCTGTCTATTCTTCTCAGTAAGGAGTCCCCGATCACGTAGACCTGCCTTTTCCTGGTGACGGTGCGATTCTCCGGTCTCTCCCCTGTTCCCTCTGGCTGCAAGTCCTCTCGATTCCTATTCACCCTTGCTATCCTCCTGGGGCTCATATTTGGTGTTATCTCCATTGACTCTTCCCCTCTTCCTGTAGGACTAGCTGCTCTTCTCTTCTTCCTTGCCCTCTCACCTTCAGCGACCACCTGCTGTTTCCCTTCTTCATTTTCCAACTCTGCAACCCAGTTCCTGAGCTCTATTTCTCCTTCACTAGCCCATCTTTTCCTCTACCTGGTTCTCTTAGTCACGTGCTTCCACCGTCCACTTTCCTCACCCAGCAGTCTCCCCTGAGAGTTCTTTGGTCCTGCTTCCATCTGCAAGTCGGAGCTTTTCCATTCAGACTCCTCATGTCTTTGCTCCATCATCTGCTCGAACCCCCTTCTAAACTCGACCAGAGTTTCCACCTGCATCTCTAGTTCTCAGATCTTTTCTTCCAACAGCTCTATCAGGCAGCGCTTCATGCAGATGAAACTTTTATCAGGTACCCCCTCCAGGATCACGTACATGCCGCAGCTTCCACATCCTGTCATCTTCATTGTGTCTTCCACTGCTTGGGTCACTACAACTGCTGCCTCTGTGTCTGTCATAGGCTTCCCACCTAAATCCTGTAAATCTGGGAAACACAAACCAAACCAAACCACCACCACCCACAGCAAAACAAACCCCCAACAAGCACCAAGACACTGCTAGAACACCGCACACTCCCTTCAGTAGCCTGTCTCTTCCTCTGCCTGCCTCTCTTATTCTTCCCCCAAACTCCCACTCAAACTCCCCTGTTTACAGTTCTGTTCGCTGGCTCCTGTGCTGCTGCCTGACTGGCTGGCTGGCTACCTTTATAGGATGCCTAGTCAGAGAAGCCCCGCCCCCTAATCAGGGCTCAGCTTCTCTCCCAGCACACTGCCCCTACCAGCCTCCACACATACAAATACAAATACCTTCTCCTCCTACATACAGGTAGGGACACACCCAGGTGCAGTACATGCAGGCTCTGTGACCAGCCCCTGCAGAGGAAGGCTACAGCTAAGGCAACTACCAGTCTCAAGCATGCACCCCCTCTGGAATATAAACCCAAAATTATGCCATCTTGTGCTGCACAGAGAACTGTACAGTGTAAGCTCATAAAATGCGCCCCCTCCATCAGTGTGGAGAGGAATATGCAACAGCCTTTTGCCCTTGAATTATGATTACCACACACTGGTTTAGATAAAGCAAAAATAAGTCTATTAACCACAAAAGATAAAGTTAAAGTGATTATAAATGATAGCAAACAGATCAAAGCAGATTAACTAGCAAATAAACAAAAAACACAAACTAAACTTAATATACTAAATAGATTGGATATGAATTAGCAGATTCTCACCCTAAGAGATGATACAAGCAGGCTGCAGATTCTTAAGGGGCAAGCTGCACTTGCTTACTGCTCGGAATCCCCAGGTGTTCCATTCACAGGCTAGAAATCCCTTTAGCTTGGGTGCAGCACTTCCTCCAGTCCAGTCTTTGTTCCTCAGGTGTTTCCAGGAGTCTTCTTGGGTGTGGTGCGAAGAACAACAGATGGTGTCACTCCCTGCCTTATTTAGCTTTTGTATATGGCAGGAACCGTTTGTTTCAACGCTTGGTTCCCAGACTGGTCTGTGGAAAAACACTGACATCCCAAGATGGAGTCTAGAGACATTTGGTCTCATCACATGTCCTTGCAGAGTCCTAGCAGCCATTACTCTGAGGCTGTCTGTAGCATTCTCAGGGAGGCTCCCCCGGTGGGATATAAGCTTCTCCTAAGGCCTATTGTTTTCCTATTGGCCTATTCCCCACCCACTGTCTAGAATGAAACCATCTTGTCTAGCGGGCATTGCCCAGGTGTAACTACATTTGAAATGCAGAAATATAGTCAATATTCATAACTTCAGATACAAAAATGATACATGCTACAAATAGAATTATCATATTCAGCAAATCCTAACTTTTCCAATGACATCTCACATGACTTATCTTGCATAAAATACATTATAATTATGTCATATCACTCTGAAGAATATGGGGTGCATTGTCACACCTCTCAACACATCAGCCTCAGCCCAGGAGTAGTGCCCCTCCAACCATGAGCTCTGGAGTGGAGGCCAGATCTGATATAGCCAAAGACTGGTTGTCTTAGGCTTCTCACGAGAGTAAGGGCAGCCTCATGGGCACAAGACCATATTCCCTTCCTCATCTGCTCCAAAAAGAAAGGATCCCTCCTCAACTCAGGTGAGTCCTTGTGTTCAGGTGCTACAGACTTAGGCCTGCTTAAGCCTCCTGACTATGAGAGCAAGGGGCCCAGGACAAAGATCCAGTGGTACCGACTCAGGTACCTGCTAGTAATCTGAAGAATTGGCATTTGCTGACACTGATCAAAAGCTCCAGGTGGGCCTGTTCTGATACCAGAAGAGGAATCCACTTCAAGGAGAAAGAGCTACTCCCCTGCTACATCTGTCAGCATAGAGTACCAGTGATGGAACTGGATCTGACCTTTTCATGGGTTGAAGCTGATGTCTGGGGGAACCATCACCTCCACAAAGCGGGTTAGCCCAGACAGAGCTTCAGACTGTCCTGGAGCCATCCTCCACCCAGACAAGATTACCCTCCCAGGGACCACTGGTGCCCAATGCAGGCCCCTTCAGAGGTCCAGAGAGGCTCAGGCCACCTCCAGTTTTTGAGGCCCCTAGCCATCATAAAAATAAAAAATGAGGCCACATGAAAACAAAATAAGGCACCAAAAAAGAGTGACACATAATTTGAATATTTTTTTATTTAACAAATGCTTTTCTAGCCTTTTTCTATGCAAAAAAAATTGTCTTTTACCAAATCACATCTCTTATTTGCTTAAATTTGCTTAAATTTGAAGCTCTAAGCTGAGAGTGTAAGTCACATTTTGGTCCGATAGGGATGCACATAAAAACAAGGTGCGAAACTTATCAAATGCCAAAAAATTAACAAGTGTCTAAATTTGAGGCCCCCTCTGATTGGCCCTGGCTGAATGCCTTGGGGACTGCCTTTGAACTGGCCTTATTGGGGTCCATGGGATCCCTGTATGTGGTATATGTAGTATCCTGGATCCATGCGAGAGTCTCACCAGGCCTCTTCCCTTAGGCAATAGCAATTGACTCCACTGAAGTAAACAGAAGCTGGATCTACCGGTATGGACAGGCAAATTATCATCCACCCAATGAGGCAATTGCCCCATCTTCATTATCCCTGCCTGATAGCCACAGGCACTACCCAGAACTCTTGCAGAGCGTGGCAACTGAACTTTAGATCCCACTTGAGGAAGTTCATGACACATAGCATAAGCTCTTGTTCATTCTACAGCCCAGGGGACCCAATCGGGTAGGTCCCCCAGTAAATGAGGTTATTATGGAACCTGCCAGGTTGGTATGGCACACACCTACATCATGCTCTTTTACCCCCAAAAGAGCTGAGTGATGATACTTTGTCCCTGTGAAAGGGTCAGAATTTTTCTTCACCGATCCTGCCTCTAACTCTCGCTTGGATCCTTCCATGGCTGCTCGTACAGCGCCCCAAGACTACCCCTGCAGAGAAGGGTGCTAAATGTTTTGACCTTCTGAGGAGGAAGGTGTTTGCATCCATCAGCCTCCAATTTAGAGTTGCTAACTACCTAGTGGAGTATTATTTTGTGAATGATTCCAAGTTCTTGCACTATACAGATAAACTTACTCGGGAGGACAGGGTAGACTCATGGCACAAACTTCACTCCAAGCCGCAGTTGACATGACCAATCCTGCATCTAGAACCATAGCAACTGCAATAGTAATGGGGCATGAATTGTAGCTTCACTCTTGAGAGTTCCTCTGAGAGGTTCAGAACACCATTGTGGGCTTGCACTCATTAAAAGACTCAAGGACAGTCCTCTGTTCCCTAGGCATTTATACCGTAGCCCCAAAGAGGAACCATCATAAACAAATATATAAACCCAGGCCTCTTCTCCAGCTTTTTCACAGCCAATGACCATACAAACCACTATGCAAACATCAGAAGTTGAAAAGACCAACGTATGCAGACCCATCCATCTCGATGTCAGCCATCCAACCTCATCCACCAGCTAAAGGTTACGTCTGAAAGGACATTTGAGAGTTGCAAACCAAATCACTGATGCCATCCCCACCTGTTTCCCAAACCTTTGGTGGCCACCTAGCATACTTTGCGCACAACTGGAGGGCTACAACAATGGACAAGTAGGTACTAGATTTTATCCAGTTTGGCTACACCATCGAGTTTCTTTCCCACCTCCCCACATCCCCTCCTCCCAGCCTCTCTTCGCAACCACTCTCACGAGGAGATCCTCCAATAAGAGGGGTCCTCCCTCCTTGAATGAGGGGTTATCGAGTGAGTGCCAATGCAGCATCGAAGTAAAGGATTCTATTCCCAATATTTCTCAGTTCCCAGGAAAAAGGGAGGATGGCTGCCCATTTTTGACTTGCGTCAGCTAAATACTTTTATTTGCAAATTAAAATTCCCCATGGCTAAATTGGGAATTCCCCCCCTGGAAAAAGAAATGTGGTTCAGGAAAGGTGTTTGTTTCCATGTGATTATTCACCATTCCCACAGAAGGTTCCTCAGGTTTCTGATAGCACAGGGACACATCCATTTCTGAGCACTCCTGTTCGGTCTGCCAAGAGCACCCAGCGTCTTCAGAAAGATCATCTTAGTGGTAGTAGCTGAGACAAAACAGAAACTTCATTTTCCTGTACTTGGACAACTGGCTTCTAATAGGGAGATCCAGCCAGGAAGTTCAGGTGACAATCTTATCTTCGCTCTGCTTCCTGGCACCCATGGTAATCTGTGTAAATATGGAGACGTCTACTCTGACTCCCACACAGATAATAGACTTTATGGGAGCAACCCTACACTCAACCTCAGCAAAGGCAAACTTCCCTATGGATAGATTCTAGGCCATGAACAGCCTGATAAGACAAGTCACTCACAGACCTTGAACTACAGACAAGGTCTGTCTTTCCCTACTAGGCCAGATGGCTTCTTGTACTTGTGTACTGCTGTTTGCCACCCTGTTTACTGACAGGGACAGCATGAATACCAAAATGTGACAGTCCCCACCACCATCAGGGCTTCCATTGCCTGGAGGATGAACCCGGAGCAAGTGTGTACCGGAGTCCTGTCCCTTCTTCCCACACCGACACAACCACAATCACAGACACATCCCTCATAGACTGAGCAAAGAGTCCTGTGGCACCTTATAGACTAACAGACGTTTTGCAGCATGAGCTTTCGTGGGTGAATACCCACTTCTTCAGATGCAAGACTTGCATCTGAAGAAGTGGGTATTCACCCACGAAAGCTCATGCTGCAAAACGTCTGTTAGTCTATAAGGTGCCACAGGACTCTTTGCTGCTTCTACAGAACCAGACTAACACGGCTACCCCTCTGATACTCACAGACTGAGGTGCTCACACAGGTGACCACACAATACAAGCTACATAGATGCCTCAGGAGGTCAGGATGAATATCAATTTCCTGGAACTAAGAGCAGTCATGTGGGCCTGCAATGCATTCTTCTCACTTATAAGGTCCTGATGTATCTGGATAATGTTGGACGACATAATGACTGTCTTCTGTTTAAGCAAACAAGGAGGGATGAAATCTCTTCCTCTCTGCATAGAAGCACTTATGGAACCGGTGTAACCACAACCACATCACTCTGTCAGCAACATACTTCCCAAGTGCACAAAACTCACCGATGGACAAATCTCAGGAGGCACTTCTCTGTGACCACGAGTGAGAGCTACACAATTCAGTGCTAAATGAAATCTTCACTCAGTGAGGAATGCCATCTTGGGAGCTGTCTGACTCCCAGATGAACAAGAATTTCATCATATACTGCTCCAGAGCAGCACTAGGTCAGCACTCAGGCCTGGTCTACACTGGGGGGGGGGGCGGTGTCGAACTAAGGTACGCAACTTCAGCTACGCGTAGCTGAAGTCGAACTACCTTAGTTCGAACTACTTACCCGTCCTCACGGCGCGGGATCGACATCCGCGGCTCCCCCGTCGACTCCGCCACCGCCGTTCGCGGTGGTGGAGTTCCGGAGTTGACGGGAGCACGTTCGGAGTTCGATATATCGCGTCTAGATGAGACGCGATATATCGAACTCCGAGAAGTCGATTGCTACCCGCCGATCTGGGCGGGTAGTATGGACGTACCCTCAGACTCATAGACTTTAAGGGCAGAAGAGACCTTTGGTGCTGAGCATGGGGGAACTCCAGGATGCAGACACAGCCCAATGGACACGGCTTGCAGAAGTTCCCCATCTGAGGCACCTGGTGTGTGTCTGTGTAGAATACAGAACCTCCAGTTCCAGGTAAGTAACCTCCATTTATTATTTGTAGGGTAGTGCCTAGACCCCTGTTTGTGGTCCAGGGCTTCATTGTCCTGGGCACTATGTACACATCCAACAAAAAGACAGTCCTTGCCCCCAAAGAGCTTACTGTCCAACCTAAGATTCTCTAAGTCCTGTTAGTTATTCATATGAAGGGAAAAGAGTGGGTTTATTCTGGTCTTTCCTCAAAGCTCCATATGCCAGATTGGCCAAATGTGCTAGAGCTCCTGACTCAGGGAGTGAGCCGCTTGTGCCTATATGGTCTGACTGATTCACTGTAAGAAAGGGATGGGACAATCTTCTCCAAGGAAAGACATAACTGACCTATTAGGATCGAGCTGTTGCATAGTTGTAACATGGGGTGAATTTTACTGAGGATAAACATGCTCTGGGCATAGAAAGGAAGGTTGTCTTTCCCCAGGAGGCCCTTCACAACAAATACTTGCAAATGTAAGGGGAGGGGGAGTGTTAGCCTAGCTCAAGGAAAATGTGTGGGCAGGGATGCAGTTGAAGAACAATTTAATTCTTGAAATAAATGAAAGGTAACAAAATAATATGACTATAAATTAGCCATTTCTATTGCAACACATCCAACTGAGGGCTTTGGCTTGCTGCCTGAACACCACCACCTCAGAGGGAGAAAGCAGTAGAACTGGACTTTTCAGTTATAATTATTGTGCCTCCTGAGGCACCCAGCTGGACTGGTGCCCCACCCGCTCTCTTACGTCACTTTGCATAGAGTTTTGAATACAGTAATCACTTCTCTGCCCTTGATGGAAGTAATGGCTTTGACATTTGGCTGGTACAACTTAAGTTCCATAAAAGCAACGTGTAGGTACATTTGTTACACTTGTTGCTTCCTCTGTATGCATGAATAGCAGACAGTTATACTTAATGTGTACAAAGTGTGAAACACTCCACTTGCCTTTATTCCTTTTTTAATTTCTCTATGAATAAAAATGTCTTTTAAAACAGGACCAGAATCTAATTAATTGATCCACTTGGAATTTAGTGGTGAAGGAGTGTGTGTGTGTGTGTGGGGCGGGAAGGGTAGAACGAGCTTTCCTCCCCTTACCATTTGGCTCTGTCCTTGTCTAATGCTTCACATCATACACTGGCAGGTGGCAGCACAGTCTCACTCATGCTCTCTGCTAGGGAGATGCACAGTCTTTGTTTTTAATAAATATGATTCTGGACAGATTAGCCAAAAATGCAGGGATATGGAGACCCGTCTGTTGAAAAAAGAAACCAGCAAGCCCCCAATGGCCTGTCAGTTTCTGAGAGATTTAAAGGGGTTAAAGATGAGGCTGGGATTTGTTTTACCCTGGACTAAGGTCTAATTCTAGCTCACACAGAGTCCCTGTGAGGCCTTGGGAAAGTGAACTGCACCTGTTCCTCCCTGGCTAAATGAGGGTAACCCATATTGTTCTCACAAATGTATAGAGAATCTAGCTACTGTTTGTAGAACCTTTTGAGCATGAAAAGAGCTGTCACTGCACGGTGTAATTCTAACTGCTCCAGCCACCGCACAAGCAGTGGAAAGCAATGGTGCAGCTAGTGACCCAAGAAGGGCAGTTAATCCCAGAGTAGTGAGGAGCCTTCAGTGCTGTGTGCCATCAGGAGTATGGCAGGGGTGTGAAATTGCATTTCCTGGCATTGAGACGCCATCAGCCAGCCAAGTTATTTTCATGGCCGTGGACGAACATCCTTGCTGCACTTGTGGGAAGCGGCTCCAATGGACGTTGCCATCCTGGAGAAAAGGTAAGTTCACGTCTCTTCCATCTCTCTTGCCAGTCACGGGGGGGGGGGGGGGGGCAGGGGGCGAGACATACCACTGCTATCTCAGGAGGGAGGGGTGTCCGCCCCAGTACTCATAGAGCTAGCGGCTCTCCTTCCCCCTGTGCGTGCATGCTGGGGGAACGGCGTATGGCTGGTGGGCAAGGGGAGGTGGATGGGCCTGAGAGCTGTGTCACCTTCACCAATAATGTCAAATTGCTGAAAGTTTGCTTGATCTCTCCAGGCTGGCTCTGACCCCGTCCCCCGACCACGTCCCTGCACTCGGTCAGCCCTGGCCGGGTCTGACTGGCGGTGATGGTGTGGGGTCTAGGGAAAACTGCCAGAATCCGTCCTTAGGTTCCTTTAGAAATGAGAGAGGAGCAATTGTAGCCCAACAGTATTTCCCATCCACTTCATTGGAAACGTTCAGGATTTTTGTCTGACATCAGCTGGGGAATGCAGCACCCGCACCCCTGCCTGTGGAAAAGCTAGCAAGCATAGGAAGAGTTTTTGCTTCGTTACAGTCCTGAAGCAGAGGAATAAATTGCAAGTTGGGCTAGAGCTTACTGGAATATTAGCATCCTTGGGCCGGTAGCATTTCTTTAATAAAAGTGTTAAATTCTGATGAGATGCATTCAGTGCGGAAGCTCAGCTCTAATGTGCAGCCCATTGTCACTAGGTGGCACAGAAGAGAAGTTTTTGCTTTGGGTTAGTGGAACTAACGGTGTGAGGTTCCAGTGTTGTGCTTTATTACAGAGCTCTGAACCTACTGTACGGTTTGGTTCTTTGATAAATCTGAGTAAATGAACTAAGTATTTTCTGTGCAGTGAGAACTGCAGGATGAAGGGAGCAGAGCACGGTTCAGCATCCCCTCGGGCACCAGCTGAGCATCTCACTTTGCATAACAAAGGCAGGAAGTTCCAGGGCTTGGTGAGAGGAGCTGCCATGGTTCAGGAACTGGAAATGTCTAGACACAGACGCACTAGTGCGTAAAGGGATGTAAGGAACCTACCTAAGAAGCTGGGAACTGGAACAGCATGTGCTATGCTGTGGCCTGATCTGACTGCAGGGAATTAAGAATTGGACCCTTGCTGAGATTCAGACCCAAGAATTGTTAGAACTAAAAATGGAGAAAGTGATAAAACTATGAGCTGATCTTCCATCTCACAATGCCACCCCATAGTATCTACTGGATGTATCTCCTGTTGTTTTTCTGTTCACCGATGTTTAAGGAAGAGGCTTCTCTCAATTACCTTGTTTCTTAACCATTAGGAAAGCAGCAGTAATTCAGACTTTTGTCTGCTTTAACATGTTTGAGCTGTGAATCTGCCATTTAAGTCTCAGCAGCTAGTTTGTTTGTATGTACCAGGTCACTTTTGCTCTTTGATACATCTCATTTACTTCTAGATGCACTCTTACTACAAAATAAAACCAATCCTGTTGAAATATTTAAAAAACAAACAAAAAAACAAAAAACCCAAAAACTGCACATGTGCCAACCAGGGCAGTTTGAGGCCTGTACAACAACTGGATTTCACATTACTTTCAACTTTTCTCCCAATTATTTAAAACAATTAAAATAAGTGGGGAAAAAGCATCTGTTTAAAAGAATCCTGATAGGAAAACTGCAAAAACATTCTTTAGATTGCATCTCATGAACCAGGTGCTTTCCAAAGAGGAAGATTCAGTCCTTGCCTTAAAGAGTTTGAGCTAAATTCCTGCAATCTGATACAGATTATTTTTATATAAAGTTGAGCATGATTGACTTCCCAGTTCCTGACACCAATTTCCAGTATCTATTAGAGTGTCCTTATACCCTTCCCGATACATAAGTCAATGTCATATGTAAAGTAATAGTAACATGGGAAGGCTTTGCAGATTTTATATAGCAAAAGGTAAAGCGTATCTATATATTTACATGAACTTGTTTTAAATAACAAAATTTTAAAATATCACAATAATCCTGCATCAAGACAAAGAGCTGATTGAAATAATTAACTACTATTAAATTCTCTCCAGTGGTTGCTTACAGGCGTATGTACTTTTCAACAGGTGCCATTTAATCAGAATAGTCTTTGCTTCATCAAATGTATGGAACTTATATAAATGTTGACCATCTCTAATAAGTCTTAACTGAAGTAGGAACAGTACTCCTTCCTGCATCTCTGCTGCTACCCACACTTGGGATGTGCAGGGCTGTGGCAGCCAGAGACAGAGGTGACTTTCCCCAGCTTCAGGGCTGCAGCTGCAGGTGAGAGATCCCCCTCCTTCCTAGCCCCAGCTCAGGGGCTGCTGTGGTGCGGGGTGGGGGGGAGGGCACATCCATTGCATTAGCAAGGTAAGACTACTGATATTAAAATATCAGTTGTGTACTTTTATTTGTAGAATGAAAAAAGTTTTTTTTTTTTATATAGTACTTTTATCCAAAGCACTTCACAATACTTATCTAGCGGTACAAACAACATTTGGAAAGATCATTAAGGGGTCCACCAAACTCCTCAGCAATTTTCAAGTGGTCCGTGGAAAAAAAAAGTTTGAGAACCACTGCCTTAGGGCTTGTCTATATTACAGCCTGGCCGACACTTAAAACTTAGGTCGACATAGCTAGAGGTGAAAAATCCACACCCCTGAGCTCTGTAGAGATGCCGACCTAACCTCTACGAATGCAGCTAGATTTACAGAATAAAGGGCCCTAGCCACTGCTGCTAAGGGTGGCTTGCATCCGAAGAAGTGGGTATTCACCCACGAAAGCTCATGCTGCAAAACGTCTGTTAGTCTATAAGGTGCCACAGGATTCTTTGCTGCTTCTACAGAACCAGACTAACACGGCTACCCCTCTGATACCTGAAGGGTGGCAGTGTTCCTACAGCCATGGTTTGTGTCACTGTGGGAACTCCACTTCCCCAAGCAATATTAAGTAGGTTGACAGAAGCATTCTTTTGTTGACCTAGCTATGTCTATGCCAGGAGGTAGGTTGGCATAGCAACAGTGCTCAGGTATGTGGATTTTTCACACCCCCCGATTACCATAGCTATGTTGACCTACCTGGGGGTTCTCAAACTGGGGGTCGGGACCCCTGAGGGGGTTGCAAGGTTATTACAAGGGGGGCGTGTCGCAAGCTGTGAACCTACACCCCAAACCCTGCTTTGCCTCCAGCATTTATAATGTTGTTAAATATATTAAAAAGTGTTTTCATTGGGGCGGGGGGCGCACTCGGAGGCTTGCTGTGTGAAAGGGGTCACCAGTACAAAAGTCTGAGAACCACTGGCCTATGTTCTAGGTGTAGATTAGCCCTTAGAAATGTGGCAGTTACAACTGAGGTTTTGGCCACGTTCCCACTGTTAATGCCTCTGTTTCAATTCCTCAAACTTCTCCCAGCTTTGGCTTGGCCTGAAGGGGGATTCTCTCTTATGCAAGTTGAAATGGGGACTAAACGGTCTGTCCAAGAAAAGGAAGTAAAAACCCCACCCTTCTGCTGTTCTTTAGGTGCTGCTGTAATACAAATTATTATTTAAATAAGTAACTGCTAGCAAGAAAACACTTATTTTGGGAATACCAATTGCAACTGCGTTCTCCAGAACTGCTCCCTTCCCCCCCCTGCAAATTAGGTGCAGGGTCCAGACCGTGCTTACTGCAAGAATGAGATCACCTCAGCCCTGCCCTTTCCTGACTTTGAGTGCTTAACTGAGCCCTAATAATAGGGTGACCAGATGTCCCGATTTTATAGGGACAGTCCCGATTTCTGGGTCTTTTTCTTATATAGGCTCCTATTACCCTCCACCCCGATTTTTCACGTTTGCTGTCTGGTCACCCTACCTAATAACATTCTGCCCTAGGTGCTCTTATGAAATTATACCACCCCTCCAGGCCAGGGCACTGTGTGATAAAGGGTATTCTGCAACTAAAGCCTGAGTCACACTTGCCTGCACTGCATGCTTCCATTTACAGCAGTGCAAAGTGTATGTGAAATGCTGCTCGCTCAGCAGGGTTGTTTTGCATTTACTTTGCACTAGGGAAATGACTACACAAGGTGCAAGACAACAGTGAATGAACTGATCCCTTCGTTTCTGCTTGGAGAAGAAAGCTGAGCAGCTTAGGCTTCAAGTGTATCATGCTGTCCCAGACAGCTCTGTACTCTCCTTCAGTCTGCAGTTAAACCTGTGCTCTGTACCACCTGGCACAAGCAGATTCTCATCTTTAATGACCATTTATAAAGAAGCCCTTTGTGATTTCAAATACATTTTAATTCAGCCTTTAGTTAATGACTGTCTATTACTTAGCTTGCAATTTTTGCTGGTCCCTTGGTTGGTGGCTTGAGCCTGCTTTCACTATCATTGCTGTAGAGGTAATAGCAATACTTAGCAGTTAGGTTTGTGCATCTTCAAAATGCTCTACCCAACATTAATCCTTGCACTGCAGGTGGGAGCCAGGCCCATAATTCCTATTTTAAACTAGAGCTGGGGGAACTGAAAGGGTAAATGACTTGCCCAAGGTCCCACAGCTGTTCAGTAGCAGACTGGGAAGGCTTATTTCCCTGTCCATGCTGCTGCCTTGTAGTAGCTACTTTTTATAAGCAGCTTGTGAGTCTAATTCACATGAGATGTGAGGCTTGTCTAGGACCTGAACTTTAACTCTTTGAGGTATGACTGTACTTCTGCAGGACACTTTTTCCCCATCCCTGCACTTAAGAACTTCGGTCTTCCCAGGCCCTGCTCCTGCAAAGACTTATGAAAGTACTTAACATTACACACTATGAATAGCCCCATTGACTGGAACAAGACCACTTAAAAATGTGTAAAGTTAAGCAGATCAGTAAGTCTTTGCATGTTCAAGGCTCTAATCCTTTAGGCTGAAGTTTGCCAGACGCTGGGAATGGACAACAGGGGATGGGATCACTTGATCATTGCCATTCTGTTTGTTCCCTCTGAAGCACCTGGCATTGGCCACTGTTGGAAGACAGGATGCTGGGCTAGATGGACCTTTGGTCTGACCCAATGTGGCCGTTCTTATGAAGTTGAGAGAGAGAGAGAGTGTGTGTGTGTCTGTAAATAAGTGTAAGGTGGGGGGTTAAATGTCAGTGTCCTGGTTCCTATTCTCCACTCGGGTTCTCTTTGCTGATGTGAAGTGCTGTAGGAGCCTGGAACTGCAGAAGAGAAGAGATGCTGAAGCAAACCTTTTGAGAAGGCTGGGAAAATAAAAATGACCCTGATAGTGGTCCCAGAAGAATTTCAGAGCCCAACCTTTGCTACCCAACAATTTGAAGAAAGTGGTGATAGGGTTTAAAAATCTGAATTCTTGGCGCTCACCCCAGACATCCCCCTCCCAGCCAACTGCATCTTCAGTGGGGAAAGAGGCACATCTTGCCATTTGAGAATAGGACTCTCCTGGGATGAGCGGAACCAACCACAGATGACACAGTGTTAAAAACCCAGTAGTTTATTTCAAAGTATAAATTTCAGGCTTTTTGGACAAAACCCCATTACAGGTAACACTTATACACACACTAATCTACAATACATACAAAAAATGGGGACAGCTTGCAAGTGCCCAGTTTAAATTGGACATTAGATAGGTCCTACATTATCTTTATTTACATGTTCAGCTGCGAAAGAAAAATCATGTTGTGAGTCTCCTACAAAGGATATTGTACAGATGTGTATTTTAATGGCTGATAAATGACTAAAGCCAAACTAGACCCCCAGATGCCTACGCAGTTACCGTATTTACAGATATAACCCATTAAATCCAGACAGCTCTTTAAATATTTTTTAAAAAAAGAATTCTCAGGCTGCACAATAAAACAAGAAACAAAATCAGTTTTAATAGATTGATTAGATCTGAAGATGAAAAATTAAAAAAAAAAAAGATTAATTTGCATTCTCCATCTATTCCTATGTTTCATGTTCCCCCCCAGAAGCTGGTTGAAGGGGATCTTGGTCGCAGGACTGGTTAGACTAGCAGCCTAGCTTGAACTCCTCTGAACTGCCAATACTTTTGTACTTGGTGCCCACCCCTACCCAAAAAGAAAAGCCAAATTAAAAAAATATATATTTAATATATCAAGCCTTTATTTTAAAAATCTGGATAGATTTTGTTGTTGACTAAATGAAAATACTACAAAGTTTGTAAGAAGGCAGAATCACAGCTTAGTTTTATACAATGTTTGCAGTACTCTAATACTGGGACACTGCTCTTCAGGGAACGAGAACCAAACTATGGAGTTTTGGCCTGTCCTTTCATGTAATATGATTTCTGGTTCATTAGACACTTTAGGCAAACAGCATAAGAGAACTGACCAGGTTTGTTACAGTACGGTACTGTGCTCAGAACCTAGCAATTCTAGAATTATTGGGCCCAATCTTGCTCCCCATGAAGGTTTTGCTGTTGTTTTCAAAGGATGCAGGATCAGACCCTTTGTGTGTAAGGTGAAGACAGCACAGGTATTGCCACCTTCCCACCCCATGCTAAAAATTCAAGTCAGGATGGGCAACTGTCTCAGTGCTTCACTCAGACATGGATGGTGGCGTAAATAGTTTGGTGTAGCAGGTTTTTAATATCAATTGCTACTCAGGGGAAGCTGGTCAGAGCATTTAAATATTTAACACATGCTTGACCACAGGCATAAAGAGAATTGTACAGCTATTGTACCCTGCAATTTCCACAGGCTGCTGGTGCAGGTACAATGATGCACAGACACACATTGTGCCTGCAGGTTACAAATCAACACGTTTTAGGTCTTAGCTGCCTGAATTTGATAAAGCTTTCTCAACATAAGCTGAGAAATGAAGTGGGGGACAGGCAGGTCAGTGGGGCTGTGGCAGAGGGAAAGTCAATAGAAATTAACAGCATTTTGCCAACTGCACCCCACTTGTGTACAGAAAGGAAACCAATCTCATTTCTCTCCCAACCAGAAACTGAATTAAATTACACTACTCATAACCTGGAAATCAGATCCCAAGAACTACATAAAAGAAAAGAACATGTCAGAAATGAAGGTGGGAAAAACAGAGCTAAAGATACAGTACTGTATTTCTTAAAACTTGGAGAACAAGCTCCATCTTTGTATTATTATATACACAGTGGTGAGAGCAAAAACCGTAAGCAAGGAAGCCATACACTATAGTACTGAGAACATGGAGGGGGGGGGAACCTCTGACAAAGTGCAAAACAGACATTAAAAACAGCCCTGCCCCTTAATGTCACTTAGATATTTTAGCACATTTAAAAACAAAACAAGTGTTGAGGCTTCCAACAATCCTAACGGGGACAAACACTTCCACAGACAGCTCCATCCTAAAAATGCACTTCATTTACAGTCCTGTACTAAGCAGTCCAGCAAATATTTTTGTAATACTCTGAAAGAAGGTATTTTGCAGTGTAACCAGTTATTCCAGAATGTCTGTTACAAGCAGAAGTTTTTAGAACAGTTTTATTGCTTCTATGGGCTAACAAGTCTAAAACAAAAAAGAAACAGAAGTAGCCACAACAGGGTAATGTAGGGGGCCACAGCGTGACTTCCAGCTGAGGAGCTCAGCACAGTTCCTATTGGCTAACAATAGAAATAATGCCCATTGCAGAGAACAATTCTATTTTGAAAGTGACACTGTAAAATGGCATAATGAGGTCTCCTATTTACTGTCTCTGATTTCCAGATCAGCTAACTTGGAAGCCTTCAAACATAGTCAGGTATCAAAATCAAACTATGTTCCTGCTGATTCAAACCACCAACTAAAGATTCAGCACTTACAATTTATTAACATCTCTTTGGGTGAAGCAGAATCATTCTCCCATAGTTGTGTTTACTCCACAGAATAAGTGGAAACTTTTTAGTCACCCATATGCTAAAACACATCAATGACTACCACACAGACTGGGAGCAGATCTGCTGAGCAGGTCACTTATTACAGTCACTTTTCAGACTCGAACCACATCTTACTATTTTGTAAATAAAGCCAATTCACCCAGTTCTGCTGCTTCCCACAGTTCCCTTCAGGGCCGCTGAATCAGCTTGAGATTTAAAGAATTATTCTTGGCTGCATTTCCATCTTCCTTTGTCAGGGCTGGTGCAAGGAAGTTTCGTGCCCTAAGCGAAACTTCCACCTTGCGCCACCACCCCCAGCTAACCCTGCCCCCCCCCCATGGCAGCTAAACCAGCCCCCTACCCAGGGAGCCCCCCTCCGCAGCAGCTACCACCCACTCCACAGCAGCTAACCCTGCCTGGGGAGACACCCCCACCCCCGCCGCGGCAGCTAACCCCGCCCGGGGAGACACCCCCACCCCCGCCGCGGCAGCTAACCCCGCCCAGGGAGACACCCCCACCCCCACCGCGGCAGCTAACCCCGCCCGGGGAGACTCTCCCCCCGCGGCAGCTAGCCCTGCCTGGGGAGCCCGCCCCAGCTCACTTCGGCTCTGCCTCCTCCGCTGAGCACACCGGCATCGCTCTAATTCTCCTCCCCTCCCAGGCTTGCGGCGCCGATTGGAGGAGACTTAGAGCGGGGGCTGTGTGCTCAGCAGAGGAGGCAGAGTGGAGGTGATCTGGGATGGGGAGCAGTTCCCCCATGGGCCCCCCCCGTTACTGCGGGCGACATTCCCCACGCTCCACGCCCCAGCTCACCTCCACCTCCTCGCCTGAGACGCCCTAGGCGGCTGCCTAGTTTGCCTAAATGGTTGCACCGGCCCTGTCCTTTGTTTAAGCACACAGTCCAGCTAAAAATAGGTTGCACAAAATCTCCAACACACACAATGCTAGGACATTCCTGATAACCACCATTTCCATCAGATGAAAGGAATGGAAAGTTAGCCAAGAGGCCCTCTCTCCAGCAAGACAGGACCAATAACAGTCAAGAACTGAATGAGAGCAAAACACATATTATAGATATGATCACATGTGAATGGTGTGGACTGGAGTCACAATGGAGAGGGTGTGGGTCCCCTCCTGCCCCCTTTTGAACTACAATCTCTCTTTGCACTGAAATGTCCTCCATCTTCCTTTGGTACTGCTCCAGACAGCTTATTAAAAGTACTCTAAGGAGAACTAAATATGTCTAAATGGCCCTAAGATAGTCACTGTAAAAAGACAGTTGGCTGCATTAAGATCCAACTTTATATAAATAACCTAAAACATACAATTAAGCAGGCCTTCTCCTTGAAGGTGGCAGACAGAACAGTGGATAAAATCCAGAAAATTGCAAAGCATTATTGATTATTCACACCAGGGAAATGGAGGTGGCTGTTATTCAGTGGAGGGTTAAATACTGTGGAAAAAATGAACAGGTGTGAACTTTCTCTTGGGATACTTGAATTCCTAAACATTTATTCACTGAGACCAGTGATATTCCTGACTACAGCTGCTAACACGAAAGATAAAACAGAAGTTCCACAAGAGAGACTGCTTCTTGTTCATCTGAGAGGAATGAAAATCCCAGCAACAGGAAGGAGTGATGGGCATGCGAGAGCATAAATGTTACATACAAAAGATGGGGGCCCCTATAGGGGGCTTTACAATACAGTGTTATTTTACCAACACAAGTTCTTTAGAGGAACAAAATAAAGAACCCACACTCCCAAAACACATTTTATTAGCGTATTCTGGCATTTAGACTTTCCAACCTCATTTTATAGTTTAAAATCCAGTAGTTTCAAGGGACAAGAGAGCAAAATGGCTTCTACTGTGGCTGGGCAAGGCAGTGAAATGGGTAACGGATGGCTCCTTTCCCTGCCCAGGAAGTTGTTTGACTCTGCTGGGCAGGAAAGACGACAAACCAGCTCTATTCTTCCGAAAGATGGCAAGGTAGAATCTTACCTGCCCAGGGGCGGCTCTAGACATTTTGCCGCCCCAAACACGGCGGCATGCTGCAGGGGGCGCTCTGCCGGTCCCGCGGCTCCGGTGGACCTCCCGCAGGCGTGCCTGCGGAGGGTCTGCTGGTCCCGCGGCTCCACTGAAGCCGCGGGACCAGCGGACCCTCCGTAGGCATGCCTGTGGGAGGTCCACCGGAGTCCTGCCTGCCGCCCTCCCGGCGACCGGCAGAGCGCCCCCCCGCGGCATGCCGCCCCAAGCACGCACTTGGCGTACTGGGGCCTGGAGCCGCCCCTGTACCTGCCACATGTGTGTGTAGATCTGTGGGTCTGTTCAAATCAAGCCACAACGAATGCATGGTCAAAATCAGCTTTCCTTTTGGCTCAATTCATAAGCATCGTGAAAGGCTCTACTGAAGTCAGCAATTGCTCTACAACTTTTGGGCCAATGGATGAAATAAGTTTTCCAAAACTGTGTTCTGGATTTGTTTGTTTATCCAGTGGAGACAGACTAGGAGCTGGGAGAGGAGATGGGGAACCAACATTATCTTGATACCTTTTTGTATTAATACAGCATCCAAAGCATGTGGGATGAAATGGAAGACTTTCAGTGCCACACAGATTTCCTTTGGCCAATCCAGCATGCAGCCTTCCCAGGAGAACAGGGAAGGGTGCTGATGCAGAACACTGTCTGTATAACCTACTAACCATCTTCACGGGATAAAACCAGCCACTCAAGAACTGTCTGTTGCGTTGAATGATATCACAGAGGCAAATGAACCGAGAGATACCAGTGCTACACTTTCTGGGATCTGTCAGGGCCAGGAAGAGCAGCAGCAGCAACAGGAGGCTAAAAGGGTGAAGAAAAAAAATACCACACCTAACCAAGACAACAGAGATGTGGCTACATTTATTTCTGAAATTACTCTTTAAGGCACAAAATAAATTTAAAAAAACAGGGCTGGAAGTATGAGGAGGGGGCAGAGAATTATCTGAGCTACAAAGAGAAAATGTGAATGAAGTCTACAAACCAGTTTCAGACCTGATTTGATAATACTCCCAGATTCTAACCGGGAGGTGGGGTGTGGAGAGTAGTGGAGGTTAGCTTGCACCACCTCCAGATTTACACACACCTCTCCTGCACTGGACAGACTCAAGATTTCTTTCCTTCTGGAGAGTGGACTTGTTTATAAGATGAAACCAAACTACTCAATCTTCCAGTTCAAAAGAAGTCAGACCCAGAATCCTTTCCCCTCACAACCTTCTTACTTAGTTGTAGGGAGCAAGTGAGTCTGTTCCTGTCCTCATGTTAGCGCCATTGTAACTGTTCAGCACGTCATAGATGTGTTGTGTTTGCTTCGGGCAAACTGTGCAATGTATGATCCTGTTCCCAGTCTGAAGCAGAATCCCAGTTGTCCAGAATCCCCTTGGATAAAGGTTAGGTATCTCTGAAAGGAGCAGCCATAGGGGAAGAGGAACATTTAGATTTCAAATTCCCAAGGCTTGAGCTGTCCAGAAAAATAAGTTCTCTTGCTGCAGGCTGAGAATTAAATTTTGCTTTGGGTTCTCAATAGATGTAGTGTATCACACAGGGCTGTCCAAAATAATCCTAAAGAGAGTGACTTGAACAGTGAATTTCATGTATGGGATTAAAATCCCAAACTGGAGTCACTCTTGATAGTGGGAAAGTTTTAATGGCTCCAAAGGTCTCTGGTTTAACTGCTCTGGGAAGAGATCACATCTGTGGACTGGGGGTCACAGAAAGGTCCAAAGCGTCCATAAATATCCTTAGCCCGAACTGCAAAGTAATATTTGCTGCCAGATACAAACTGTGTGAGAGTGCATGCCATAGGCAGCGGGAGGGCCTTTACCTCCCCAATCTTCTTCCACTGGGAAGGCATGGTGGCACTCGGGTCCTCATGGTAAGCATACAGATGGTAACTGTCCACGCTGGCACAGCTCCGGTCCACTTCCATGACACTCCATGACAGTACAATACCATTCTGGCTCTGCACTCGTGCCAGCTTCAGCTGTGGCTTCTGAGGCACGGAGGTGCTGGCAGCTTCAGGGGGCAGGCGTGGTGGTTGTGGGGCCTCTGGCAGTGGTGCTGGGTGCACAGGACGTGGCGGCTCCTAAGGGACATAAAAGGGATAAGAGAAAAGGTCACAGTCTGTAATGAGGGCAGAAGGATGCACACATCACTACTTCCAACACAGAGACATTCTGAAGGCCTGACCCAACACACCAATTGAAGTCAATAGAAAGGCACCTACTGACTTCAACAGGCATCGGATTAGCTAATAATTATCAAACTAGAAGAGCTTGAAGGTCCCGTGTTTCAAGGCAGGTAAGGCCTGGGAAGATCTGAGCACAAGGCCCTCTCTTACCAATGGAGCTGTATCTGAAGTTCAAACCAGTGACTGTTCAAAAAGGGTATTTGAGAATTACCCTTTTATTTACCCATTGCCTTTCTCCCCAGGGTAGGATGGGTGAATTTAATGGTCTCCCTCAAGGCAACTCCTGTTCTCTCTCTGTGTGTGTGTGTGACACATATATATACACACACATTTCTGGTCACATTATGGAGTTAATTAAGATTAGTTCAGAACTGGACTATAAAGTCCTGCCACATACTACATGTCAGAAACCTTACAGAGTGAAATTTCACACTGGGCTAGTTTTTATGCACTTTCAATTTACTATACAGTTTGTGTTTGATTTCTTTTAATAAATTTGTCTGGAGTTCGAGCCTGGCAATCAGATTCGTTTTGTGGAGGGATATCATTAACAGCTGCTATCCCCAGAACTCCAGGGTCAGAGGTGATGCTGATGTCTAACAAGACATGTTTGATTCCAACTCTACAAAACAATAAAATGATAAAAAAATAAACCCAGTGGCCCAGGCTCTCTGCTGGTGTAAACTGACACAGTTCTATTTATTTTAATGCAGCTGTCCTCAACTTATCCCAAGCAGTCAATCTGACCCAGTGTCAGCTATAATGGAAAAGACAAATCACTCAGAAAGGGTTAAATTCAGCATTACAAAGAATGGAAAACCAAAACCCGGTGCCGACCGTGTTATTTTCAAAACAACCCTGAATAAGGAGTGGATCACATTGTGTCCATATACAATGACCACCAACAGTGTAAGCCTAAAATAAGAACAATCCTCACTTAGCACCCTGCACCCAGATACAAACACCACTAATAATTGTGCTGAGAAACTGCAGGAGCCAGAGCCCTCTCATCCCCACAAGTGATAATCTTTGGCACAAGAAATGACTCGCAGGCAGAACAGTGCAGAGGAATGTTTATTATTTTGAGAAATTGTCCATGATTTCCATTGTAGCTATCCTTGTTCACAGCTGAGATCACAGACCGTATTCCTTAATCCCTTGAAGACTTGAGCTCTTTGACCTAGCACGTTTTCTCAGCACACCCTGATCCCAGGAGGTCCCTGGCACACATCTAGTATTAAAGTGCAGCAATTCTCAAACTGCTATGTAGGCCACTGGGGCTTTGTGGCGCACTTGCTAATGGTGAGCTGGCAGGTCACATGGGTTTAACTCTCCTTGTTTCATGCTGCTAAATTACAGTAAATCCTAGGATTTCTTTTCCATGTAAGCAATTGCTCTAGTTGTGGCAGCTTTGTGAATGAAATGGGAGGAGTCCACAAGGCCTCGACTAACGTGGTCCACACTATGAAATAGTCTGAAAACCCTTTATGTTGAGACAAACCTGTGAATAGTGACACAAATGTGGTGGCACTTTGAAGCAATGGATAACTGTACTTACAGCATGCACCTGTGGTGGCCGGTGATGCACCGTGAGTTGAGGGCCTCCAGATCCAAGGGTTAGCCCGTTGTTCACAACATATGCAGTTGTCTGAGGCATTCGCACTGTCAAACCTACAAAGACACCAGAGGGAGAGAAGAGGTACAATCAGGACCCTGAGTAGTCAATTCTTCGGGCCAGCCAATCAGAATGCCAAAGGACTGACCCTTTAGGAAAGTTAAGTAAGTATTTTTTATGAAACTGCTCCTCAGAGAGCTGGAAAAGGCTAGATGGGATAGGCCCCAAAAGAGGAAGGAGGCACAAACAGAGATGCTTCTCTCCCCCCAACAATTAGGGAGCGAGAATAAAGCAGGAGCACATGTTGGGCGGGGGCAGAAGAGCAATGCTTGAATATCCATCCCAGGAGCCAAGAATCACCACAAGAAGTGAAACAAAAGATTCTAGACCATTCTAGACCAAGATTTGAGATCATGAGAGAAAAAGCAGATTAATTTGGGGCCCAAGGAGGGGGAAAAAAAAGCAGAAACCCACTGTAGCAAAGTAATATTTACCCAATGTACCAGTGCCAAAAAGCTGCACTGTGGATAGCAAAGAGAACTGTGTTTCATCCCATCTGAGAAGTGTTCATCCACAGAAGGCCATGTGTGTTTTTTATGAACACTTACACACATGAACTGGCATTAAATGAGGCACTATAGAGAACACTGGCTAGGGATGGACTAGATGACCTTACAGGTAAATGCCTAGGAATTGTGATAATTACCAAGAAACTGTTACTTACCTTACAGTAACTGTGGTTCTTCAAGGTGTGTTGTCCCTGTATATTCCACTCTTGATGCGCACGTGCCCCATGCACTCAAGTTCAGATTCTTTTGGCCAGAACTATCTGTTGGGGGCTGCCCCTGCACCCTGTGTTTCCTTGTGCCTCCAGTCAAAGGCACAATGGGTAGTGTGTCCTCATTCACCCCCTCGGTTCCTCACCAATACAGAATCCAGGTACTTCACAGTAGCAGGGAATACACATATATAGACAACACATCTTGAAGGACCACTGTTACTGTGAGGTCAGTAACATTTTCTTCTATCTATATATAGTCCACTGTTGGTGACTCACCAGTAGTGACCTAGATCACAGGAGGTGGGTGCTAGGAATCTACCTGAACGATTGTAAAATCGCCCTACCAAAACGAGCATCAGATCTTGATATGTCTACTATAGATCAATTCTGGGTAAATGTATGCACTGAACCCTAAATAACTGCCCTATATATCTCTAGTACTGGAACATTTCTTAAAGAATCTACAGCAGCTACTTGAACTTCTCTCATACAGGGAGCTCTCACTCTCAGTGGTGGATCTAAATTTGCTATTTCATAGCACAACGCAATATATGTTGAAATACAATCAGGCATGTTGATATAATTTGACCTTTCACCCTATCTCCATAAACTACAAATAATCTCAGGGAATACCCTAAATGGCTTAGTTCTATTCAGAAAGAAAGAAGGCACCCTGGCGTGTAAAGTTTAGTTTCCCTTGATTGCAATGTGACTTTGGAAAGAAAATAAGTAGGCATATTACTTGGTTGAGATGGAAATCAGAGACTACCTTCAGCAACAACTTTGGGTGAGGTCTCAAGGTTACTCTATGCTTAAGAGAAACAGTGAATGCAGATCCTGCCATTAGAGCTTGTATTTCTCCTATGCTTCTGGCAGATGTTATTTCTACTAAAAAGGCTGTTTTAATGTAAACTCGGAGCAGGGAACATATAGCTCAAATGTGGATCCATTAACCCATCAGTACAATGTAGAGATAAAGAGGGAGAGATTCTCTGACTGGGGATATACTCTCATAACGCCTGTGATGTGGCAAACGAGGTGCTAACTCATGCCAAGATCCCCATGCCTCAACTGAATATTGACAAACACAGAGCTGGAATCAGTCTGTCTCACCTGTGTGTTAATATTCTTAAAACAGGTATTAGAATTCCAATGCGTCTTTTTTGAGGTGGGGTGACCACATCTGCACGCAGTATTCAAGAAATGGGCAATACTATGGATTTATATAGAGGCAATATGATATTTTCTGCCCTATCTATCCATCCCTTTGCTAATGATTCCCAACATTGTTTGCTTTTTTGACTGCTGCACATTGAGTGGATGTTTTCAGAGAACTATCCACAATGACTCCAAGATCTCTTTCTTGTGTGGTAACAGCTAATTTAGACTCCAACACTGTATATGTATAGTTAGGATTATGTTTTCCAATGTGCATTACTTTGCATTTATCAACATGAAATTTCATCTGCCATTTTGTTGCCCAGTCACCCAGTTTTGTGAGATCCTTTTGTAGCTCTTCAGTGTCTGCCTGGGACTTAACTATTTTGCGTAGTTTTGTATCATCTGCAAATTTTGCCACCTCACTGTTTACCCCTTTTTCCAGATGATTTATGAATATGTCGAATAGGACAGGGACCAGTACAGACCCTTGGGGGACACCACTATTTACCTCTCTCCATTCTGAAAATTGACCATTTATCCTACCCTTTGTTTCCTATCTTTTAACCAGTTACCAATCCATGAGACGACCTCCCCTCTTATCCCATGACAACTTACTTTACTTAAAAGCCTTTGGTGAGGGACTTTGTCAAAGGCTTTCTGAAAAATCTATAGCCACTGGATCCTCCTTGTCCACATGCTTGTTGACCCCCTCAAAGAATTCTAGTAGATTCCTAATTATATTTTACACTTCATTTGCCAGAGTTTATTATCCTTTCTATTTTCCTCACTAGGATTTAACTTCCACTTTTTAAAGGATGCCTTTTTGTCTCTCACTGCTTCTTTTTCTTTATTGTTTAGCCACAGTGGCACTTTTCTGGTTCCCTTATTATGTTTTTTAATTTGTGGTATACATTTAAGTTGAGCCTCTATTATGTTGTCTTTAAAAAGTTTCCATGCAGCTTGCAGGGATTTCACTTTTGGCACTGTATCTTTTAATTTCTGTTTAACTGACTTCCTCATTTTTGTGTAGTTCCCCTTTCTGAAATTAAATGCTACAGTGTTGCACTGCTGTGGTGTTTTCCCCGCCATAGGGATGTTAAATTTAATTATATTATGGTCACTATTACCAAGTGGTCCAGCTATATTCACCTCTTAGACCAGATTCTCTGATCCACTTAGGACTAAACAAAGAATAGCCTCTCCTCTTGTGGGTTCCAGGACTAGCTGCTCCAAGAAGCAGTCATTTAAGGTGTCAAGAAACTTTATCTCTACATCCCGTCATGAGGTGACATGTACCCAGTCAATATGGGGATAGCTGAAATCTCCCATTATTATTGAGTTTTTATTTTTATAACCTCTCTAATCTCCCTGAGCATTTCACAGTCACTACTACCATCCTGGTCAGGTGCTTGGTAATATATCCCTACTGCTATATTATTATTAAAGCATGGAATTACTATCCATAGAGATTCTATGATACAGTTTGGTTCATTTAGAATTTTTACTTCATTTGATTCTATGCTTTCTTTTACATATAATGCCACTCCCTCACAAGCACGACCTGTTCTGTCATTCAGATATATTTTGTACCCTAGTATTACTGTGTCCCATTGATTATCCTCATTTCATCAAGTTTCTGTGATGCCTATTATATCAATATCCTCATTTAATATGAGATACTCTAGTTCACCCATCTTATCATTTAGACTTCTAGCATTTGTACATAAGCACTTGAAAAACTTGTCACTTTTTAGCTGTCTACCATTACCTGATGTAACTGAATGGGATTCTTTTTCATTTGACTGTTTCTCATCAGATCCTAACCGTATTTTATCATCTTCCATCCTCTCATCCTTACTAGGACATAGAGAATCTCCATTAATAGATCCTCCCATAAGGGATGTCTCTGTCCGAACCACTTGCTCCTCCGCACCTGTTGGCTTTCCCCCAGCCCTTAGTTTAAAAACTGCCCTATGACCTTTTTAATTATAAGTACCAGCAATTTGGTTCCATTTTGGTTTAGTTGGAGCCTATCCTTCCTGAATAGGTTCCCCCTTTCCCAAAAGTTTCCCCAGTTCCTAATAAAACTAAACCCATCCTCTCTACACTGTCATCTCATCTATGCATTGAGACCCTGCAGTTCTGCCTGTCTAGGAAAGCCACATCTAGGAAAGCTTGCAGCAAAGTTCTAGCCAATATTTGACCTTTGGTTATGATGGCCTGAATCTGCTCCCAATGTTCTTTGCCACTAATACCTGGTAATCTGTTGTCCTAAATTGCAGGGTTGAGGATAAATAGGTTTATGGCCAAAAAGGTCAAGGAGCTTTTGGTCCTTGTCATACAGGGTTGATTTAAAGTGGGGCTATCTTCCACTTTCATTTGCAACTTTGACCAAAGAGTTGGTTGTGGGGGGTGAAAACAAAAATTTGGAGTCTTTCGCTGGGACATACAGTAACTCCTCACTTAACGTTGTAGTTATGTTCCTGAAAAATGCGACTTTAAGCAAAACAATGTTAAGTGAATCCAATTTCCCCATAAGAATTAATGTAAAGGGGGGGGTGGGTTGTTACATTCCAGGGAAATTTTTTTTTTTTGCCAGACAGACTACACACACACACACACACACAGTATAAATTTAAACAAGCAATTTAATACTGTACACAGCAATGATGATTGTGAAGCTTGGTTGAGGTGATGAAGTCAGAGGGTGGGATATTTCCCAGGGAATGCCTTGCTGCTAAATGATGAACTAGCACTCAGCTGAGCCCTCAAGGGTTAACACGTTGTTAATGTAGCCCCATACTCTACAAGGCAGCACGAATGGAGGGAGAGGAGACAGCATGGCAGACAGAGACAGAGACACACACCGTGTGTGTGTGTGAGAGAGAGAGAGAGAGAGAGAGAGAGAGAGATGTGCCTTTCCCCTTTAAGTATGCTGATCCCACTCTTAAGTACATTGCCTAGTTAAGGTAATCAGCAAGCTGAGACACAGCTGCTGCCAGGAAGCTCCCTCCATCCTGAGCCCTGTCGTGTATCCTCCCCTGCTCTATGGAGATGGGGTAAGTGGGGTGCAGGAGCAGGGAGGGAGAGGGACACCCTGATATTAGCCCCCTTCCTCCCTCCCTCCCCCCAGCAAGCAGGAAGCTCAGGGAGCAGCTCCAAGACAGAGGGCAGCACATGGCAGTGGAGGGAGGGACAGCTGAACTGCTGGCAATTGGTAGCCTGCTGGACGGCTGCTGCACAGGGAACTTAGGGGGGCGGGGAGCTGATAGGGGGCTGCCGGTCCACCCCGGTTCCAAGCCCCCACCAGCTAGCTGCAACGGGCTGTTCTTCCTGCAAGCAGTGGACAAAGCAGGCGGCTGCCAAATGACATTATAAGGGAGCACTGCACAACCTTAAATGAGCATGTTCTCTAATTGATCAGCAACGTAACAACGTAACAATGTCAATGAGGACAACTTTAAGTGAGGAGTTACTATAGTACTTTTTATCATCTCTCTTGCATGTGGGTGAGTTGTTGGAGTGTGAGAGAGAGTTTTGATAGGATCTAAGAGGGGTTCACTCATGGGTAAAGCCACTCTCACAGAAGGTCACATTTGCAGAATGTCCCAAGAGTTTATTTTGCGATTCCCAGACCTCCTCTAGTGGGATCTGCAATGAGTCTACAATCTGTTTCACCCGGTCCTGGAACTGTTTGAAATGATCATCCAAGGCCTCAATTGGCCCTGAAAAGATGTCTTGTGAAGTAGTTTCCTTATTTGCTCTGGCCCATTGTTCTTCAAATGTTTCCTCTTGCAATTAAGGAAGAACAGAAGGATTAGGAGATTGCATGTCTCGAAGGCTGAGGGTAGGATTTCATGAAAACTGTTGACAATGAATAGCCAAAAGGTCCCATTATGGCCACTGTGGGGGACCATAAGGCATTGGGCTGTCACTAATTGGTGTTCATACCACGGAGGAGAGGAAGCATGTCCCTCGTGTAAATAGTCTCTCTCCCTGTAATTATCAGGGAGTAAGCCCCAGTAATGGTAGATAGAGGAATCCTGGATAGAGACAAGGGAGTCTGATGAGTGATCTTCCTCAACGTCCAAAGGGGTCATGGGGGAGCCCCACCTACCTCCGAAATTGGCGGAGAATCCAGCGATACTGGAGAGATATGTAACTCCAGTGACTGATCTCCTCAGTACCAATCAGAGCTCAGTACCCATTAAGAGAGAAGACTGGCTCAGAGACATGCAAATCCCTGGATTACCTAAAGTCCTGTGGTATCGTCTCCATTATCTTACCTGGATGAAGGATTTACTTAAATTAATGCCTTGTACAAGACGTCAGTACCAAGGATACTGAGCGCCTCGAAGAGTGTGAAGCATAAGGCCATTTAACCTTCTGTGATACTGAAGTGGGCATGCAGCTAGGCACCAAAGGTTGCATAGGAAAGTCTGTTGGTACTGCCCTGCTAGTAGCAGACAGCTTCTCCTTGTTGCGCTGGTCAGGCTAAAATGGTACCAAAGACTGTTTAGGCAATGAAGCATGTTTGCAACTGTGGCTTTTGGAAGAACTCAGGACCTCAGAGCCACAATTGGTACTGAAGAAGCCTGAAGCCTCAAGAGTATCCAACTTGGTACTGGAGAGTTTAGAAACAGTTAGTTTAAACGAAGACCAAGATCTTTTTGAGGCAGGCTCTCTGAGGAGAGCTGGAGCTCCTTTTCTTAGAGGCCTCCCCAGTAACTTCTGATGATTTCTCCTTCGAAGGTCTGGGTGAAGGTGATGCCGAGGTAGATGGGCAGAGGGTTCCTTGACCTGGATTAGAGGCAGGACAAAGAGCATGCCATCGTGAGCAGTCTGAGTCTGATCTCTCAATTTTTTCTAGCATTGCTCTTGAGAGCTTCACAGAAATTACAGTAAGGGGTGTGCTTGTCCCCCAGACAGTGAATACAATGGGAATGTCCATCACTGACAGGGATAGTGTCTTGGCAAGTGAAACAATGCTTGAATCCTGGCATATCTTTGTAATGGAAGAAAGGGGCCTCCTCCCCAGAGGGTAGGAAGGGGAAAAATGAGGGAATAAAATAAAAACCCTCTAAATGAAAGAAATAAAACTAAACACTGACAAGGGCTAAACTATACTGGAAGGCAAGCTTAATGAACAGCAAAGCTGGCATGGCTAGATGCTCTGTTTCAAGCCAAGGTGGTTGAGAGGGAACTGAAGGCAGTTCGCCCGGCTGGCCCTATATAGCCGCAGTATGGGGCATAAGGCAGTATAGGGCAGGGCGCATGCACAGGCCAAACGGACATTGCTACTGAAAATCTCCAACGAAAGGTGCACAGGGTGCATGTACACCAGAAGTGGAGCACCCATAGGGATGATACTCAAAGAACCAGAGTGTGAATGAAGGTGTTCAATTGGCTCAGGACCAAAATAGGGCACCAGCCCCCTTCCTTTTTGGAAATCAAAGTAATGGGAGTAAAACCTCTCTCTCCCCCCTATATTATTGAGGTACTTCTTCCACTGCTTCCAGATTTAGAAGTGATTGCACCTCTGATGTAGCAATCATCAGTTCTTGGGAGAGGGGTCCCTTAAAAGGACTGAGGAAGGTGGGTGTTGGGGAGAGACTGGAATTGGACAGAATAGCCCACCTCTGATTTACAGGACCTTAGGGATGGTGTTCCAGACTTCACAAAAATGAAATAAACTGTTCTCATATGGAGGGGATATAATAAGAAAATGCAATAGAAGTTGTACGCTACTCCTGACCAAAGAGTCAAACATTCTGCCTTGATGATGTTGAAGCTGGTGAGAAGACAGCAGACAATTTCTTCCTCTGAAACTTCTGGCACTTCTTGGGTGGTTCAGGTTGTCTCTATTGGGTATAAAATGATTGTCTTTGCTGTGGTTCACACTTAAAGTGTTTTTGCATTTGTACAGGAATGAAGGTTACTTACCTGTAATGGGAAGTTCTTGGAAACATATGGTCTCTACCTGTTTTCCACATGGGGGTACGCATGCATGCCCTGTACCAGAGTCTGGCTTTCTTAATAAGGAGTGTCCATTGACCCACACATGTGCAGTTGACGACTCATGCTCCAGACCGAGGGCGTAAGGGCAGTGCGGGCCAACGTCTGCCTCTCCGATGTTTTATTTTACCACAAATCCAATAAGATCTGAAGCAGAGGGGAAGAAGGGCAGGTAGTGGAATACAGATAGAGAGCACACATCATGAAAGACTTCCAGTTACCAGGTAAGTAACCTCCATTTCTTGAGTGCTGGTCCCTATGTGGATGACTGATAAGCAATATTCAGATTGGAGGGGAGGCAATGCAAGGATGCAGTCAGTAAAGATGCTCAAAGAACTTCAAGCCTCCACTGCAGATCCAGCTGTGGGGACTGAATTAGTGTGTTATGTTTTATGAATGTGTGACTAGAACTCTAGGGAGACACTCTACATATGTCCACTATCAGTACCTCCTGTAAAAATGCTGTGGAAGTAGCTTGTACTCTTATGAAGTGTGCCCTAACCCCTTGCGGGGCACATACATACACTTATTAGTAGCACATGATAATGCAACCAGAAATATATTTAGAGGGTCTCAGAAGATATTGCTTGTCCTCATGACCTTTCTGCTATAGTGACAAACAGTCTTGGTGATTTTCTAATTAGTTTGGTCCTTTGCAGGTAGAATGCCAGGGCACATCTGACATCTGGGAAATTAGAACTTTTTTCATCAACAGAAGCATGGAGTTTTGGGAAGAAAAGAGGTAAGCAGATAGGTTGGTTGACATGGAATTCAAAAGTTACTTGAGAGAGCAATTTAGGATGAAAGTGAAGGAAAACCTTCTCTTTATGAAAAACGGTATATCTGGTGGATCAACCAAGAGTGCTCCCACCTTGCTCACCCTTCTATTATAACAGCAACTAAAAATGCAATTTTCAGGGAAAAGGTGGGACATAGAGCATGTGGCCAAAGGTTCAAATAGTGGTCTGGTAAGTATTGACAGGATGAGATTGAGGTCCCATTGAGGCGTAGGGTTGATCATTGGCAGAAAGGTCCTGACTAGGAATTTAATTGTTGCTGGGCGAGTGAAAATGGAACACCTGTTCGGTGGAGGAAGGCAGGCACTGATCGCTGCAAGATGAACCTGCTGTGAGCTATCAGAAAGACCCAAGTTCTTCAATGACAGGACATAATCTAAAATGACTAGGCTATCTGCAGATTCTGAGGAAGAGTGATTGTGCTGTGCCCAGGCAGAGAAGCATCTCCATTTAGCTAGGTAACAGTTGCTGGGTGACTCTTTCCTACTCTGAGTAAGAGTGACATGGACAACTCCCAAACATGATTGTTCTAGTTCTGATGCTCATTCAAAAACCAGGCAGTGAGGTGAAGTGGGTCTGGACTGGGGTATCTGATTTTGCAGTCTTCTTGAGTTACAAAATCTGGGAAGGGACAGATCCTGATAGGAGGATGGGTTGACAGTCTCAGAAGTTCCAGTAACCAAAAGGGTCTAGGATGTGGTAGCAGAGGGATAGGAGGAAAGACATCTGAGTTGGTCTGTATAACAACAGGAGAGCTACCCTGGAGTAGTACAGGGGAAGTTTCCTGTTTGCGATGTGAAGAGATCCCATTAGAGTGTCCCCCACTGAATAAGTATCTTGCTCAGGACAGAGTTGTGTATTTCCACTCATGGTCTTCAGAGAAGTTCCTGCTGAGTTTGTCTGCTAGAGAACACTGAACACCTAATAGTATGTGGCTAGGATAGTGATGTGATTTCTAATGCACCAATTCCAGGCAGAGGGGAAGGGATTTTGCTTCTTTCATAAACATACAGCTACAGGTAGCATAAAATCCCTCCTTTACCTGTAAGGGGTTAAGAAGCTCAAATAACCTGGCTGGCACCTGACCAAAAGGACCAATAAGGGAAGAAGATACTTTCAAATCTGTGGGGGGAGGTTTTTTGTGTGCTCTCTTTGTGTGCTCTCTCGGGACAGAGAGGGACCAGGGCAGGAAAAACTATCTCCTAAAACCCTACCTGAAATAAGCATCCAAGATTACAAAAATTGTAAGTAATAGCAAGGAAATGTATTAGCTTATCTTTTGTTTTAGCTTGTGAATTTTCCCTATGCTAAGAGGGAGGTTTATTCCTGTTTTTTGTAACTTTGAAGTTTTGCCTAGAGAGGAATCCTCTGTTTTAAATCTTATTGCCCTGTAAAATTACCTTCCATCCTGATTTTACAGAGGTGCTTCTTTTACTTCTTTTCTTTATAATAAAGTTCTGCTTTTAAGAACCTGATTGGTTTTTAGTGTTCTAAAAACCCAAGGGTCTGGTCTGTGCTCACCTTGGTTGGTATATTATTCTCAAGCCTCCCCAGGAAAGGGAGTGAAGGGGCTTGAGGGGATATTTTGGGGAAACAAGAACTCCAAGTGGTCCTTTTCCTGAATCTTTGTCTAACTCACTTGGTGGTGGCAGGGACACAGTCCAAGGACAAGGAAGAATTTATGCCTTGGGAAAATTTCTAACCTAAGCTGGTAGAAATAAGCTTAGGGGGTCTTTTATGTGGGTCCCCACATCTGTACCCCAGAGTTCAGAGTGGGGAGGGAACCCTGACAGCTCCACTCTGCTTGTTTTACATAAAAGACCCTGATGATGTTGGCCGACACTATTTGGATATGGTGTGAATGTATGAGTGGGAGAAAGGCTTGACAGGCCAGGCAGACTGCTCTCATTTTGAGCAGATTGATGTGCAGCCTGGCCTTCTAGGGGGTGTCCACATACCGTGGTATGGTTGTTCAGGTGAATGCCCCATCCTAGAAGAGATGGGTCTGTCATGAGGGTAGCACTGGGGGTGGGAGTCATGAAGGGGATTCCCATTTGCACTCATTCTGGGTTCAACCGCCATGTGAAAGAAGAGATGATTATGGCAGGAACAGTCTCTGGTGTTCACGTGATCCATGTCTGGTGAATAGATGAACCGGAGCCAGGCCTGTAGGCAGTGTAGATAAAGTCTGGCGAATGGTGTCACATAATACACAAGGAGATGTGGCCTAGTAGGGAAAGGCATACTTTGACTGTCGTTTTTGGTTTGCAAGTAACCTGTGTTATCAGATTGCTCATTGATTGAAATCTTTGTGAGGGGAAAAGCTCTTGCTGAAATGGAGACCAATGTCACTCCAATAAAGTTTATTGGCCATATGGGGGGGAGGGGGTCAAAATGGACTTTTCTTTGTTCATACAGACACTGCTGCTAGAAGATGCAGGAACACAGTTGCTGACTTGTCCCGGTTGCTGGGTTGGAACTACCTGTTAGGAGCCAGTCATCCAAGTATGGGAAGACTAAGTAGCCATGACATCTTGTCTGGACTGTCACCACAGATAACATCCTCATGAATACTCTGGGACTGTTGCTAGTCCAAAAAGAAGGACTCTGAACCAGTAGTGTTCCTGACCTACCAGGAAACGAAGAATTTTTTCTGTGGGGAGGATGAATATCTACATGAAAACAGGGCATCCTTCATACGAAGAGTCATGTGTATCACATTGCCTCCTGTTGGGAGGGGATTATTGATGCTAGTGTAACCATCCTGAATTTTGGCTTTCGAATAAAGATGTTCAGTTGTTGAAGGTCCTCACTGGGTCTCTACCCATCACTTTTTGGGACAAAGACATATGGAATAGAACCCTCTCCCTTGATATTGAGATGGCACTTGTTCTACTGCCCGCCCTTCATTAGAGAAGAAGCTCTGCCTTTTGCCAAAGAATCTCCTTGTGAGAGCGGTCCATGGAGAGAGGCTGGGAAGGAGGTTTGTGGGAGGAAGGGAGAGAAATTTGATGGAGAAAGCATGGTGCATGGTTTCTAGAACCTACTTGCCTGTTGTGATACGAGTTCCAGTTGTAGGCAAAAAGTGTGAGAAGGCCCCCAAAGACTGGGGATGGGGAGTGGGGAGACAGAAGTGGTTGGCGTCAATAAAGGTAGTCAGTTCTTGACTGAGGCATCAAAAGTAGCCCTTAGCACATGGGTGAAGGTCGTGGCAGTAGAGGGGGATGAAAATCAAGGTATTTGAACTCTTGCAGAGAGGCTTAGCTGGGCACTGGTGATGGAATATTTGTGGCAGGAGCAGGCTTGGCCTATATACTTGCCTGTGGTGTTCTCTCTTTGGGGCCAGAGCGTAAATTCCCTGGTAGTGAAGGGTCCATCTACAGTCTTTCAACGAGTGTAGAGGCTCATCAGTTTTCTCACTGAAAAAGTTTGACTTGTCAATCAGTAAATCCTCTATAGAGTTCTGCACCTCTCCAGGGAATCCTGAAGAGTGAACCCAAGACTCATACACTTCATAACCATACCAGTGACTAGCCCTCTACAGACTCCTAGGGACCTCAGCATCACTCACGTCCTTCAGTGTAAAGCTTCATGAGTCTTTACATTAAAAAGTTCACATCCCTCAAACAGAGGATTCTCAATTGTAACTCGTACCTCAGGGATTCCTGCCGATTGGAGCCAAGAAAATCTCCTCATGGCAATTGAGGTAGCCATGGAGCTACATGCTGTCAGCAGTATCAAGGGCGCCACAGAGCGATGCAAGTGCCTCAAGCTGACCTTCGGCAATCAGGGGCACAAACTTATTTCTGCTACTTTGAGGAAACCTATTGATGAACTTAAGAGATGGAGTCCCAATTTAAATAACTGTACTTCACCAAGATGCTCTAGTAACTGGTGATTTGCATTTGAAGACTAGATGTTTAATAATTTTTCTGCCCAAATAAATCTAGTTCCTGGGACTTCTTGCTTCAAGGTGTTGCTTTCTGCTGTCTTTGGCTACACCTTTTGTTAGGTGCTGCAACAACCAATGACCCAGGTGTGAGTGTAAAATTGCTAAAAGCCTTGGGAAAGCATTTGGTAGGAATGATCTGCTTATTTTGATGTTGGTACCAAAGCAGTGGGCACCTGCCAGAGCAACTTAGGTGGTGCTAAAAGCCCTTCATTGATGGGCACTGCAAATCGTTCAGGTTGAGGGGTGAAGGATTTCCAGGAGCGTGTATGATTTTTCTGAGACCAGTTCCACTGGATACTCCAGTCTGAGCCATCCTACAAGTCCTGGAACATCTTGTGGTCATCTGTGGTTGTGGTATGGGTACCACAGCCTCATTGGCAGATGACAATGCGATGGGTGCCAGGATGGGGTGGTCCTGCATCTGTAACTCCTCATCAGAGCCATGACCAGTCTGCTTGGTTGGCAGGAGTGGACACTGAGTTGCCTTTAATAACCCCTTGTGAGGTGGTGGGTAAGGGGATCTATCCCTGTACTGGGATGTTGCCACTAGTATTCTAACCTGATGAAGTGCCCATATTGCCCACTAAGGCCAAGGATAGGCATACTGAATGGATGGCTATGGGAGTGGATTCCAGAGGTAACATCCCTCTGAGGTCTTATGTCTGGGGGTAATAAAAATCAGCCATTTGTGGCGTGTATTAGCCAGAATATCCAGAGAATGAACTGGTGTCTCCTCCCTACTATCAGCAGAGCCTGGGGATGACAATAAGAGTCCCTCAGGACATGAGAAACCATTCCAGCTAGAGTGCTGTGAATACCCACACACTGTGCTCTGATCAAAACCTGTGTAAGAACAGCAGTTGGTGCTGGAAGAGGTGCCTTCGCTACCACTCACCAAGAGAAGTCCAGTACCAAAGAGACCATGAGGTCCTTTGACAATGTGTAGGATTTGGGTATAGTTAGTTGCTGCTATTGTAGTCAGGTGAGTGGATGACATCAGCAGCAGGAGAGTCAGAATCAGAGATATCAATACCAGGAGCCTTGGGGCTGTGAGGTTGGTTCCAGGTGACTTCTGTGATACCAAGAAAGGGGGTCGAAAGGCACAAGGACCAGTGCCTGAATGAGTGCCAGAGGGATCATTCTGGTGCCTTGAGCTACCCTTTTTGAGGTGATTTGTGGCCTCTTGAGGAAGGATCTGATGAAAGACACCTACATTTCTTCCCTTTGTGGGATTGGTGCTCTTTTTTCCCCCCGTTCTCTTCGGTTTTACCAGTTAATGAGGGATGAAGCTTTTGAAGTGGTTGTCTCATATTTGTGAGCAGAAGAGTTGGCAGGAGCACTTTTTGAAACTATGTGCTCAGGAATCTGAAGCGGGATATATCAACCTCTCCAACAGGAACATCTTCAGCTGAGTTTCCAGGTTCTTGGGGTTCTCTTAGAAAAAGATTTACAAGTGAGACATCTGCCTGTTACATGCCCCTCCTCCAGACACAATAAGCATCCGGTGTGCCCATTATTAGGGAGCACTGCCGCCTCATATAAAAGGAAATTTTGAAATCTTGGAGATTTGGGTTCAGTCATAATGACTGGTTTTGGCATGGGCACAAATTCTCCGGGCATGTCTACACAGCAACTAGACAACTGCTGCTGGCCCCCAACTTGGGCTTGTGGGACTTGGGCTGCAGGGCTGTTTCATTGCTGTGTAAATGTTTGGGCTCAGGCTGGAGCCCAGGCTCTAGAACCTTGTGAGGTGGGAGCGTCCCAGAGTCTACACAGCAATTAAACAGCTCCGCAGCCCAAACCCTGTGAGCTCAAATTGCTGCGGATGTCTAGTTGCTGTGTAGACAAACCCCCAGTCAAAAACAAATAGGTTTTGTTTTTGTCACAGATTAAGAGAAACATTATCAAAAAATCTCTAAACTAACACTGAGTAAGTACCTACCTATTTACAATTATTTACAAAAGAATGGGTAGACTGCACAGTGAGCAAAGAGTCTTGGATGCTGCAAGTTCTGACTCATAGCCATGGGCGTCGAGACGGAAGTGAGGGTGGCTGCGGTTTTCATGCCTTGCCTGGAAGCATGAAGACACTCAGGAGGAAGTATGGTCCCCAATGGACACTAATGGCCAAAATAATCCAAACTTGAGTGCACTGGGTACATGCGCACCAACTGTGGAATATCTATGGAGAAACATTTGAAGAACAGCATTTCCTGCAGATGCTGACTTTCTGTGGAGAGCTCCCAAGCACTGACCAGACTGCTTAGCTAGTGCAATGTGATATACTCACAGCCTGAGGCAATACAGCCACAAGTCATGTATTACACACACACACACTGTTTAGGCTTTTTTGCAAGAGAAATATATAGTCTTTTCTGGTATTCTATCTGCCAAAAAATCTAATTTTAAAGCTAGGGCAGTGAATCAACTAACTCAGCACAAAGGCATGGTGTGCAGTCACATACTATTCAAGCACACAGCATCCTGAGGCAGTATATAGCAGGGGCTATGGAACAAGCAGTCTTGCAGAGGTATCAGTCTATTCTCATTCTCAGGACAACTAGTGAATGTGGTCATTTATGCTTGTCAGTGTAGAAACCATCCATAGCAGAGGAAGGGAGGGAAATGATAAAAGAGGAACTATAAATAGCAATTAATCTAGCACTGAATTGTTGCATGAGTTTAAGCACTTTATGGTTGACATGCACCATTCATGACAAGAAAAGAATTTTCTGCTGGGGGAAATATGAACCAAGCTCTCACAGTACTGAGTTGACATCTACAGCCAGCATGCATCATAGCTCATGCTGTGATTGGTGGGAAATCTCAGCTCCCTGGAGATATACAGGGGTAAATGAAGCCAAAGATAAATCTCACTGGAACAGGGTCCAAAAACACAGTATGAGACACAACAGGTTGTTACGGAATTACACTGAAACTGAGCATTCTGATGGCAAGCCATGTCTGACTTACTATATGGGTTTAAGAATTTTACTGCATAAGAATAAAAGACTCTCCCCACTTCCCTAGCACCGCACTTTTACAAGATTGGTGCATGTCAGATGTTGAGTTACCTTATATGCTCATCCATAGTTTGGACAAATCACCCAGAAGTGCATGGCTGCTAGTGTCATTGTTTGAGGAGATACCTATCCAGCCTTTCCTCATCCACATGCCTGAGTGAGGAATGTTTTCAAAGACCCATGATCTTACTGACCTGAGATTTTCTCATGTCTTCATAAGCTGAGAATTCACCCCACAACTCTGCACAGTATTGTGAGAGGTATCTGGGCATCAAATGAGCATCCTGATATTATCAATCTCCACAATACTAGGATATACATGAAAAAAGACCTCTTACCTGCACTCTGTGGGCTGACCTGCCTTAAACCAGGGCTCTGCATGACGGCACCTCTCACTGGATTCTGAGCTGGTGGTGCAGGAAGGGTAGTATAGACCACTTGGTGGTTAGCAGGGGCTCTCGGTATGGGAAGCCTAGCAGCACCCTGAGTCACTGGACGATGCGTTACATTCACTGTTGTCTGAGCTGGAAAAATAAAAAGGACCACAAATTGGAGTCAAAAGGATTAAAACTGAGACCCCCCCCATTCCAGAATGCAGGCATTTTCGACAACTGATCCACGTGAGCCATGAAAAATAAAAGCAGTCTCTATGAAACATTACATTAAGTGCATCTACTTTTAAGGGGTTAAGGAGGATATAGAGGAATGCGGTCTGAGCAAAACTGAAGTATGTGTGTTAAATTTCATATAATGTAGAAATGCCAAAATATACAAATTTTAGATAAACAGAGAACACAAATATTTAATATCCAAGAGATACAGTTCATGGTTAAATAGTAAATACTTACTTAACATGGTTAAAAAAAACACACACATTTTACTATTACTAAATCTCCTCTGCAAAAACTAAATAGTATCCAAACTATAAGGAATAATATAGAAAATCCTAGGTAGTAAGTGTGCTTCGGCATTATTAGCAAACAGTGGGCAACAGAGCAGAATTCACTAGACAGCTCTCAGTGATTGGATAACATCAGGTCTAATTGGTCTTCAACAGTCACCTATCAGGGTGGAGGGGAAAGAAAGACCTATGTTTCCCTTATAACTTTTTAATTTTTGAAGTCATGCTGCTAACAGGAGAAAGTTCACCCTGGGATGGAGGGACTTCCACAGCAGCTTAGCTACCAGAGCTGCCCAAGAACTAACTAGCGAGGTACTAGGGTGAGTGGTTGTGCTATTACAGTCCCTTCAGGAATTCAAACCCCACAGCCGGTGCAGATTCCCAGTGCCAGAACAACCCCCTCCCTTGGGCAGCTGGCACCTCGGTGGCCCCTCCAACTCTCCTTGGATAGCCAACAACATTGCTAATAATTTCTAGAAGTAACTTATTCAGTGGACCATGTTTCTTTATTGGATTGTGAGGAGCAATTTTGTCCTGGCTGAGGGACAGACTAGATCATCCAATAGGACTGCTCTATCTATTCTATGATTCCCAGAAGGACATAGCTTATAGGACAATAGCTTATTCTGCCATCTAGCCCCTTCCAGACAGACTCATCCACCTTTCTCTGCTTAAAAAAATTTCAATTTCTACAGCTTTGGAAGAACCCAAAGAGGTTAGGAAGGTCTGGCTGGCACTAAAAAGATGAAAAACCTGCTGAAAAACAGGGTCTGTACAGTCATCTCAAAAAGCTAACACCAAGAGACCGAATGGCACTAGGTTTTGGAAGCTAATCGCCACATTCGCAGCACTATACAAAATGAAGTTACCTGTAGGTAGTACGTGTATGGTAGTCTGGGAAGGCCCACTTGTTGGCACACCTGTCTGCTGCAGAGGAGTCGCCTGTAAAGGCTGCAGTGGGCGAACCAAGGGCTGGGAGGATAGACCCATTCCAGACACACCCGACTGATTTTGCTTCTTGGCATCTGCTTCAAAAACAGAATGAAATTGTAGACAATAGTAAATAGGGATTGAAAAGGCCTGTTGGGTCATCCAGTCCCTTCCCCTGCCACCCCCAAACCAATGTTGTCCTACAGCATGCTTGCTAGTGTGGTGGTTCTTCCACCTTTTCATTCTACAAACCAACATATAAAAGATGCCCTAAAGGACCCATCTTCCATCAGCCCAATCTCTCTGTTTTTTTACGTTTCATTCTGCTACTCTCAGGAAAGACTGGGCAGACCACTGTGATTCAGGGACCAAAGTTCATGAAACACTGTGCTAATGCCATATCTCTTCTAATTTTAAATGGCTCAAGCAATAGGCCTTCAACTACTTCCTTTAAAGACTATTCCATGGACTAACAATGATTGTTAGGTCTTATTTTTTATGTTCAGCATAGGCACTGTTTTCCTTAATTTCATCCCTTTATTAATAGGAATAATGCTGCGCACCTCCCGAAGTAATTCTTGTTCTACTTTGATGTTTGCACCTAATACTTGCAGACACATATGTTCTCTCCCCAACTTAATCAGCACTTAATGGTATGTCTACACTACAGTGGCACAGCTATGGCTATAGGTCAGTGGCACTGACCTACAGCAGTCAGGGCACAACATTTTTCACAGTCGTGAATGACATAGGTAGGTCGATTTAATTTTTAAGTGTAGACCAGGCCTTGGTTTTGTTTTCTGTTTGTAAGTCAACTCCTCCAGCCCACAATTAATTCCTGTTGCTTTTCTCTGAATTCCATCGAATTTGCTTATCAGAATGATTTTTCTTGCACTTAGATGCTGCTTACTTTGCTCTATTGCAGTGATGGGGATCTGTGTATGCAGCCTTAGCAATGGCTTTTCTCTTCAACCAGCTTGTGAGAACTTGAAATAATTTTTCAAGTTAGGCTGAAAAGCAAGATAAATCACATTTCTACTGCATTCCTTTGTCCACAAGCAGGTTAACAAGGAAGCGGCAAGACATCTCCACCTAGATGCTTCAGTTGCGGTAAAGGGAAAAAACACCAGGAAAACAAAAAACAGAATCTGTAAAGATAAAAAGCCACACAAACAAACACACTGAGGAAAGCCTTGATGGGGCTCACTCAAAAGACCTGGGATGACAAGTGCACTCCTAGCAGCCACTAATTCAGTTCAACAGCACACAGAGAATCCCATTCTGACATATCACTAGGGTGACCAAACAGCAAGTGTGAAAAATCGGGACAGGGGGTGTGGGAGCCTATATAAGAAAAAGCCCCAAAAATCAGGACTGTCCCTATAAAATCGGGACATCTGGTCACCCTACATATCACTGAGGCCCAAGATCAGAGTAAGCAATGTTAGTTGGGAGTGATGTCATAGATGGTTACCAGGAAATAAAATCTTGAAGGCCTAAAATCAAACGTTGGAAGATAAAATGTTCAATATAAGTTGATTTTAAAGATGAACTGAAATAGTTTTAAATATACGTATGTCTTGTTTTAATCACAGAGCTATGTGAGTTAGACATAAAAAACAACTAGGACATAACTAGACGGCCTGGGGACTAGTGGCTGTTCAGCTCCATCCCCAGGGCAACATCCTAGGCAACTGAGAAGCCCTTTTTAGGGTAGCACTGCTCACCCTTTTTAAGGGAAGGGGTTAGAAAAGGTGCCCTACACATTGCCTGCCCCATAACATCCAGCCAATAAAGAAGAAAAGACTCATTCTAGGAGCATAGAATGTCAGCATGCTTATGGACGGAGGCGATGCATGAAGGCCTGAGAAAGGAATGGCTCTTATCTCCAAAGAACTCATCTGCTACAATATTGATTTTGCAGCACTGAGTGATACTAGACTGGCTGGAGAAGGTTCCATCAGTGAGCTAGGAGGTGATTACACTTTCTTTTGGAAAGGACAAACTGAGGATTAAGACAGAATCCACGGAGTTGGATTTGCAATAAGAATGCCTTTCGTGAAACAACTTCTTGACCTCCCTTTTGGGCTGAATGAACAGCTCATGAAACTTCAATTCCCCCGGAAACGTTTACGGCATGTCACTGTCATTGGTGTCTATGTGCCTACACTGACCAGCACAGAGGAATGCAAGGAGCAGTTCTACTCTAACCTGGACTTCATCCTCAGATTAACCTCTGCATGAGACATGCTCATCCTGCTGGAAGACTTCAACACTAGAGTTGGTAGAAACAGCAGTGAATGGAGAGGTGTGATAGGATGACATGGAGTTGGAAAGATGAACAGCAAAGGACTCCTCCTCTTGCATAAATGTGCAGACCATAATCTGCTCATCATTAACACCATCTTTAGGCAAAATGGATGCATTCACGGTCTAAACAATGGCACCCGATCAACAATGTTATCACCCGCCAACGAGACATCCGCAATGTCAGAATTACCAGAGCCACACGTGGCGCAGGATGCTGGACAGACCACAGATTGGTAAGAGCAGTGCTCAGCTTGCATATAGTCCCCTCACAGTGCAAGCGCCACAAGCTCAACAGAACAGACTTCAACATAGCAAAGCTCAAGCACAGACTATGAGGTGCAGTCTCAGCAGTCACTTGATAAGCTTTTTTAATGCCCTACAATCACAGCAACCCAACAGAAAAATGGAACCAGTTCAAAGATGTGATTATTGACACAGCTAAGTAAGTGCCGGGGCCAAAGAAAAGGGTACCCCAGGACTGGTTTGATGAGAACAAGTAGGATATTTCCAAACTCCTAAGTGACAAGCAGAAAACATTTGTTGAATGGCAGAATGAAATCTCAAATCTCAAAGAAAGATAGGTTTAATTACCTACAGAGCAATGGCCAGTCTGAACTGAGGAGATTGCAGGATGAGTGGTGATACTGCAGGATGAGTGGTGGGAGAGGAAAGCTGCAGAAGTTCAGCATTATGCAGATAAAACCAAGGCAAGGATGTTCTTTGACCCTCTCTCAAAGCAGTCTACAGACCATCTAAATCTGGCACAGCTCCCCTGAAGTTGGAAGATGGCATAACCCTCATCAATGACAAGGAGGGAATTGTACAGAGAGGGGCTGAACACTTCAATAGTTTACTCAATAGACCATCCACAGTTGATTGGGGTGTCCTTGATTAATTACCTGAGAACCTTATCAAAGAGGATCTCGACCTCCCTCTATCAGTTAAAGAAGTCATCAAAGCCATTAAACAATTGAACTCCGGCAAAGCATCCAGAAAGGATGGTATTCCAGCAGACCCGTACAAAGTAGAAGGCCAAAAGGCTATTGAGGTATTTCATGACATTCTGAGTAGCATCTGGAAGGAAGAAGAAATGCCACAAGATTCCAAAGATGCTATTATTGTATCACTGTTCAAAAACAAAGGCAGCAAAGCTGACTGTGGAAACTACAGAGGCATTTCTCTCCTTGTACAGCAGGGAAAATACTAGCTGGTATTCCACTGAACAGACTCATTGCAAACATATCTGAGGAGAATCTGCCAGAAATGCAGTGTGGTTTCAGACCAGGGTCATGGTATATGGACATGATCTTTGTCGTAAGGCAGGTCCAGGAAAAAAGTTTAGAGCAGAACATGGAACTATATGCAGTTTTCATCAATTTGACCAAAGCTTTTGATAGAGTCAACAGAGAGGATCTATGGGCTATTATGCATAAACTGGGCTGCCCAAGAAGGTTCATACAAATCATCTGTCTGCTCCATGACCACATGACAGTGCAAGTGCTCTCCAATGGTGACTTTGACGCATCTGAAATCTCAAATGAAGTGAAGCAAGGCTGCGTATTTGCACCAGTGCTGTTCAACTTGTTCTTTACCTGTGTTCTCAGCCATGCCAAAAGGGACTTGGGATCAGGGGATATACATCTGGTATCAACTCAATGGCTCCCTCTTTGGTCTTTGAAGACTCAATGGTAAGACCAAGATGCTGGAGAGGTTTCTCGTCGAGGCATTTTTTTTTTGCAGATGACTGTGCCTTGATAGCTCATAGGCATAATGACCTTCAGGTCATCGTTGACAGATTTTCTGAAGCATCCCAGTTCTTTGGCCTCACCATCAGCCTCGGGAAGACAGAGGCCTTGTTCCAACCAGCACTTCATTCCAATACTCCAGCACCAGCCATCTTTATTCAAGGCACACAGCTGAAAAATGTGGATCAGTTCAAGTATTTGGGTAGCATTATCTTGATGATGGAGCTTCATCCTATAGCCTTCACAACTTACACATTTTAGTGGAGAATAATAGGCACACCAAACATCTGCTCAGTATAGGAGACTTTCCTAGGCAGAACAGACACACGCTGTGTCAATTTTTTAAAGGTGATTGGCCCATCACAGGATGGACACAGATAGATGGCTGGAAGCTTTGAGTCTGCCATGTTAATGAGCCCTGGACAGGGGTGAATTTACACCAAGTCTAGCTGTCAATACTTGGTCCAGATGAGTAGATATGATCACAACAATTGTAAGTCAAAGTTCAGAAGAGTGCTGACCGTTTTCAGTACAATTGTAGAAGGTTTAACCAAAGCTAAGAACTAGTGGGAATTGCCAACCTTGCTTTTCCTGCACTAGAAAAAATTCACTTCCTTCCACATTCCTGATGAGCTGGAGGGAGATTCCTGTTGGAAAAGGGTGAGCCATCAGAAGGAACCTTTGCCTTCCCTAGGAGTGTAAGTGTTCAATCAGGGGTTGTATAAAATGTTCTGTCAGGGGATTTGGTAGAAAGGAAGGGGAGACAGAAAACCACCACCAGAAAACAACACACAAACCTGCACAACTGGAGAAAACTCCCCAGAGCACGAAGAACCTACGTAAAATAATCTAATAATAATTCTGTAGACAAATCATAAAGGTCTAAAGACGGAGCCAGAGGATTCTCCGGACAGCTACAATAGACACTAAAGCTTTTGAAGGTAGAAGTAATTTACAAACCAGAAGATAGTTTATAATTGGACTTGAAGACGTCACATTTTTCCTTTGAGGATCACTGAAATTCCTCCAGCAACCCCAATTAAGTGGGCTCTGACAGAATGACAAGATTATATTGTGAAGCTGAGTTGTTAGAGTGAAAGGAGCTGTGAAAAAAGTCCATCTTTTACTGGCAGAAAAGATCTGTTGGCACAGGTTGCCACAGTAACGTGATCCACTTTAGGACAAACATCACATAAATCTCCATTTGTTCCCTCTGGCTCCTTTTACAATTTATTAATTTGACGGGGTAGCAGCTTTGAATACAAACATTGTAAAATAATGTTAACTAACATCTCAACTGAAGACATTAAGATTAGATGACAGTGGTAAAAAGACCTGAGTGCCTATGTTACATCTTTCGCTGATCCTAACATTGGTGATGAATTATACATATGAAGTTTTCTAGTGTAGACACAGCCAAAGAGCTGAAGTTGTATGATCTTCCTAGTTATGTTTCCTGTACTATCCTGAATAGGGGAGGGAGCTGTTCTTGGTTTTTTGTAACATTACACTGCTATTTTATTGAAGTAAAGGCTACTATATTGTTGCAAGACCTTCTACAAATGGGGAAGAAAAGTAATTCTGAGATCAGGTGAAGGCATCATGAGTATCTGTGTGGAACGTCTTCAGTACAGCACTAATACTATAGACTATCTTGAGGAATCTTTATTAGACTTTTCAGTGACTAGATTTAAGGAAACAATTCAATATACTGCAACTGTAAGGCTCAAATTAGTTAAAAGGTTAATTCTAACTTGCCTAAGTATCTGGTTTACAATAGGTAGGAATGTAAATGCAAAAACTTTAAATCCACTTATCAATTAGAAATTTCCATTGTTCCTTTGGAAAGCTGTGAAAATATAATTGTTTCTTTGGATCATTCTTCTCAAATTGGTAGGATGAAATACTAACACTAGCCCAATTTTCCTCACTGCTAAATGGATCTCTTCTGACTTACCTTGGGAAGAGCCATCATCTTCATCATCCAGGGTGAGATCAATGACACCTCCTGAGTCACTGCCTGTGACCTTCCCACTCTGAAAGACAAAACTCCTGCATTTTGCAAAGGCAACTCCATGGAACACAGCAGATAAAGAGGTGTTGACTGAAAACTGAGTAAAAAGGGGCTCAGAGCTAAAGTACGGTGATTGGAGAGGGACTGGTGATATTAGGGGAAGGAGGAAATTTGAGATGACATTCACAATGGTTGAGAAGGAGCTGAAAACAGAATGAATGGGATGTAACACCAATATTTTATAATTTCGTAAGATGTAGTGAAGCGATATTGTAGAGTACTGGTATTTTATAAATAAACATATAAATTATTATTAATTATTATTATTATTATATAGCCACCTTCAATCCAAGAATCTCAATGTTTTAAGCCAAGATACACAGCAGGCTATGATTTCCTCGGTCATTCTGTGAAACATCAGTGTTGTTAAATGAAACAAAGACAGCAGCAGAGTGGCTTTAACCATCAGAGAAATGCATTAACCAACCTGAAATAAACAGCCCAAACTATATGCTCATTATGAACCTTACTTCATACTGAAAAAGTAAAGGCAAAAACCACTTGGGCATCTATACATTTACTGGGCATATCAACACTGACAATTAAAAATTTCCAGTTGTGTCCAGCCTTCTGAAGCCATTTCATTAATGTAATGATAGTCATAGGTTATGTTGGAGTAACATATAGTTGAAGCCATTTGGCAGCACTCTTTTAAAGCTGATTAACAAAAGCAGCTTTTAAGTCTTCATGAGGGCTCGGGAGGGGGGAGAGAGGATAGCTCAGTAGTTTGAGCATTGGCCTGCTAAACCCTGGGTTGTGAGTTCAATCCTTGAGGGAACAATTTAGGGATCTGGGGCAAAAATCTGTCTGGGGATTGGTCCTACTTTGAGCAGCAGGTTGGACTAGATGACCTGAGGTCCCTTCCAACCCTGATATTCTATTCTATGAATGTTGTAACAAACTAAAACATTACCCACCAGAAAGAGATTTTCCTTAGCAGTAAACTGGGTTTCTGCAAAGAAGCATTCAACAAAATCTGAATCCATGTTCTTTTTTCAACTGTTCAGACTTCCTAGTCAGTCTACCCTCCACCCATGCACTTGAGATGACAGGAAAGAGATGAGGGGGGAGAGAAGAATGTATATTTCAGAGTCTCTGCACACATTCTCTGGAGAAAGAATCCATGATGTGAACACTCCTGGTTTCTTAAGCCTGCTGCAAAATTTGGGAACTTTCTTGTTGGTGTGGGTTGTGAACAGATGTATTGCTAGAGTCCACCACTGGCTACTGATTCAGCAACCTTAGTGACTCTCAAACTCCCTGGGATAAATAAATGGGCTGAGACTAAATGTAACAATTGATCCCAGGGAAGAATAAATGTGAAGAAATGGTATAGAATAGGGTCTCATCCATGGGCCAGTTCAAATGCCAGTATCAGTCCTAGAAAATGAAAGATGTGCAGTTCTGTCAAATGACAGTATATCTGAAGAGCCATGACATTAGAAGCTACCTCTATGAATTCTCAGTTGGCAAACCATCCCTTCCACTGAGAGGGAAAGGATGGTGTCAGAGCAGTTTTCCTGTGTATTATTAATCACAAGTGATGAGTCACTAAACATTGGGACATCTGAATCTAGAGTGGCTGATACTGATGATCTCTTCAGTAAGTCATCCAAACAGAGAAATCACTTGGATTTTGCTGTCCCTGATGGCTGCTGTTGCCAGTCCTAAGGATCTTTATCAATATCCTACATGAGGCAAGACCAAAGTTGAGGGAGGTTTTATTGAAAAAGGCTCTCTTTAAGGGCAAAATGAGAACTGATGGGATTCTAGATTTGGTATGATTCTTTTCAATTTGACACAAGAAATTATCTTGCTCTGTAACAACTATGCTAGACAGACTAGTTTCCATCTTGAATTTTCTGTACTGGATGGATTGATTAGGCAAGTTTAGATCTTACACAAGGCAATTTCCCTTTGACTACGTGGTTAGTATTAAGCAGACAGAATATTTCCTTTTTCATCCTGAGGAAATGGGTGGGTGGCTTTGTCTAGAAAATAATGTATGCTTTCTGCTATAGCTTTTTTTTTTCTGGGAAGAAGAAGAAAAAAAAGAAGAGACTCAGTGAGGAGTAGGAGGAAAAAGAAAAATCTACTGCTTAGCCATTTTTTAGTTTTCAGACTCAGTCTGAAGTGATTTCCTTCCACTCCTTCTGCGAGAAGGAAATACAGATTCCTTAGATGAACCTCCAGAGGGAGGAGAGAAACTAACTCAGAAGCAGACTTGGAGGCCTGCCTAACTTGTGTCAGTCAGTTAACAGGGCTGCAAGTTCTATTAGCTTGGAAGTTGATTTTATAAAAGCTGGAAGGTCAGAATCTGTCAAAATAATCTAGCTGGGTACTCACAAAAGGACGAGCAAGTCCTAAATGAATTAGCCAACAAAGTCTCAGGTTTTTTGGCTTGTAAGAAAGAAACAATGTCTTAGGATCAGCCACATCTTCTTCCAAGGTCTTGTACAGGCAATCTCCCCAAAAGGAAAGGCCTATACCATGGAGTGTAGATGCAAGACTGCTTGTCCTTAACCAGAACTAGTGAACTCAGTGGTGCCTGCCATCACTGGGGCCTTAACTGAGTCTTTCGAGAATCACATACAAATTAGTTGGCAAGTAGAATGAGGTCTATCTTTACTTCCTACAAATGTGGCATTGAACTACCATGTTCTTGCAGAGCTCTTGAATTTAGAGAAGAGTGCACAGAGTAATAGGAAGCCCTGGCAATCAGACATTTAAGTATCAATTCATACTGTTTTCTTAAGGTGGAATGAAATGTTCTGTCCCCAGGGCCCTAGGGAGAAATATTAACCTCTAATGGAAAAGAGGGTATTTTTCACAGATTGAGTGGCTGCCTAGCCAATCCTTGGAAAAAGTGGCCACTTGTTCCCAGTGTGGAGGGGGTGAGGGAGACTGTAGAGCTTGCCATGGACCTATGAGCTAGAGGACATAAGAACTCTGGTTACATCAAATCTCTGCCTATCACAATCAAGTTACATAAATTCAGAGATTCCAAGGCTGGAAAGGAACACTGTGATCTTCTGTATAACACCGGCCATCAAATTTTCCCAAAATAACTCCTAGAGCATATCTAAGGAATCTAAGTTCTTGGGGAAGGGAAGATCTCATCCCGAAATATTTCTTACTACCTGTTCCCTACTATTTGAAAATCCAGCTCCTCCCCTTTCGACTGAAGACTATGCTTTGACAAGGGGCTGCGATGAATATCCTCTGCTACTCCTCCTGTAAGTAGAGTGGGAGAGGAATCAGCTCACTGTGATCTGGGGCATGTCACAGCCACAGTGTAGGATTTTTGCTTGTTGGCTGGCTGAATGCTCCACCAGAAGCCAAAAGCAGCTGCCTGAAATTCAAGCTGACATGAACAGAGTAAAGAACAAGTGATGGTGCACAGAGGTAATGGAGCTTAGGTGAGAAGAAAAGCACTGCTGGAAACTTGTGATTAGTCCTCATTCTGCCTAGCAAATCTGAACAACAGAAGGAAATCCACGGTCCAGTCTGCCAAGTGAACAGGAACAGAAACAAAATGCTTTATTTATTTTTTTAAAAGGCATATGATTCCAGAGATCATTCTGTACCCAAGAACATGCAATAGATTTGCTAGTTTCTATCCCCTCTCAGAACCAGGCTCTCACTTTTCAGTTACAACATAAAGGTTGCCCAAACTCAGTGGAAGTTTAGTCATCTGTAACAGTGGGGGATGAGACTGATAGCTGCCTTAAGAGTGGACAGCAAAGCTTTTTAAATTTTACTAGCCGCCTATATATGTAACGTATATACTTAACCAAAAAAACCCCAAAACTTGCTTCTGTCTTTTGTTTCTTCTAGAAGTTTGCCCTTTGTAGCCTATGTAACTCTGTGTTTTATGAAATAATGACATCACAAACCCTATGGGCATGTTAACCACGGACTAATCTGAGCTCCTCCTAATGTAAGAGTCTTTTCTCTTCCCACATATTAGAAGGCAGCAATATAACAATTTTAAGCTAAACAATTAACTTTCACCAAGACACTGCAGGAATGTTTAAGCGATGGATGCAACAGAGAAGGGAATCATACTTATATGTGCTTGGCACACAAAGAGCAGTACTGTCAGAAAATAAAGCTTAAGTCCCTCTTGAGTTTTTATGATGAGGGGTTTATAGCCACCATTTCTGAATTTTAAAAATCATTAAAATAAGGACTTTGACACAGATAAACAAAACAGATATGGATGGCCATGGATCATTGAGTCTCTCAGGCAAAAAAGTGAACAAACTTTAAAAAACCTTGAAGGTCATTTATAAACACCAACTGGTCACAAGACTGCTAGATCCTATCTCTTGAATCCTACTGTGAAAGGGGCACTGATGTTTATAAACCTTCATACCAAAAAAGCAGAAATTAACTACTAAAAATTCCATTTGCTACAATATTCTTTAATGTTCTCTTTATTTGGCATATTTTTGACATTTGTTTTTGTACGGTCAACCCAGTAATTCTGCCTCATGAGAATTTTGTATGTTTAACTTCTAGTGGTCATATTGTATATTTATTTATGCAATAGTGCCCCTTCTGTAGAGGGTGAAAGAAAATTAACTTCATTTTTCTTTAGTATTGTGGTTGTTTTCATACCAATACCATTAAAGCTTATGCTAGAGTTTCTTTCGAAAAGGAATCCTTTCCCAGTAATTTATAAGCTTAACTGTAAAAAAGAACTCTGTTCTGAAACTTAATGTCAAAGGTCACATCTTGAATATTAATACTTTTAAAAAACAATTATGGAATTGCAATAAGAAATTCATTTATGGTTTCTGTACTGTTTATAAGCTACTTTTTTGTGCTCCTTTTAATGTGTTCATGTTGGTTTTCAAGTTGGTCTGGTGAATTTCACTTTCCAAGTAAGCCATTTCATGGCAAAGTGAAGCTTTCCAGACTAGCAAATTTCACTTTGAAGTCTGCTGTGCAGCCAGCCCAACAAGATTAACAATACAGATTGGAAGGCAAAAGAGAAGTATCAGTAAACAAGGGAGAGAGGACAGAAGAGACAGGGAAGAGTGAAGGGTGAGGGAAGAATAAACAGGCAACAGATGGGTAAGAGGAGAAAACTAAAGGAGGAAGAAAAACCAACGAGAGGGGAAAAAGAGGCAATAGAGCAGAACCAGGTGCAGCCACCTCCACCAATCCTGGAAGCAATATGCAAGTGCTTCACAACACCACTTCACCTCTCATTTAGTGTGGTTTATTCTACCAGAAATACATGGCCAGTGGGGAGGAACCAAGTGGCCATTAGGCACTGCTTTATCTCTGATCCAAGTTTCGCCTAAAAAACTCATTTCTTAAGTAGTGAAAAGTTAATCAAGACTCCAGTGCCTTCTTATATCTGTAAGGTGGTATGCACACCTACAACACTGTAAAAATAATCTCTACCACTGCTCTTCTGCTCAATTTGCTTGCCATGAGTAGCAAGCAGATCAAAATGGGTGAGGGAGAAGAGTGTATTGGCAATAAGCAGCTCTTCCACACTACTGGTAAGTTCAGGGATATGAAAGAGGAAAGACATGGGCAGGACTGATGAGGGAAAGCAAAGCAGGTGACAAAGTATAAATCTCCTTCAAACCAGTGACTGAGACTGTGCAATTCTACTTTTGGGGGTTTAATTCAAATCCTAATTTAAAAAAATAGTTTGAACATCTGTTACTTCCTGCAGTGTTTAGAAAACCACACAATGAAAACCATGTCTAAAATGTATTTGAATTGGGGGTGGAGGGGAGGAGGTGTTTATATTTAAACTTGGCATTCCTGAGTCTTCTATTGGTTGCAGCCATCTTACTGACAAGTGACCTGACACACTGGCTGTGACTAAGTCTGTATGAAAGCCATCTGGAAATATGTTTGTCTTTTATCATAAGAATCTATACAGGTAATTATAATGAAATAATCCTAACTTCAAATGTCAACTAATAGGAACTCAAGAGGTCTAGACTCCAAATTTCACACAGCTTCAGATATGTGATAACATATCATCTGCTTCCCCAACTTCTACCTCAGCAATTCTTTCTAAAAAGAAAGAACTGCAGCACCGCATAATGTGACATGCGGTCACACTGACCAGTGAGACAGGCCTTAGAAGGTATGTGTCAGGGATAATGCACTTTTCTGTGCTTGAAGGCAGGTGATATAGGAATAAGGAGATATAAGTGAAGCCTTCCTATAACCAGCACAACACAAATTCTCACAGAAGACAAAGAAATATACCTACCACACAATCTAAGAATGAATGACTCTTGGTGAAAGTAAAATGGCTGAAACCAAAGTATTTGCTTTGACCAACTAGTTAAAGTCTATAGTACTAGTAAACAGGGTCACCACAATACGTAACTGCAAGAAGATGCCTTCATTTGGGAGGATGTCACCATGTAGATTTGCAATAAAATCTAGGTGCACACTATTAATAGTTCAAAAATGGGTAAACGTTCTCTGAAAGCATGTAACCATGTCCAAGTAGTTGTCCCACAGCATAATGAAAAGCAGCCTCAGATGCTTTATAGTAATGACATGGTGCTTTACTGATTCTGAAGTCATTCCTCCTCTCACTACTTGGAGTTTGGAGACATTGAGGTGAGTTATCACATTGCATTCCACAGCTAAAACTTTTCACAGACTTAAAACATTTTGTTTTTTCATGCTCCCTGTAAAGCACACTGCAGAGAAAGATACAACATCTGCGCTTGGCAGCAGAAAGCCTTTCAGACTACCTCTGCCATGTACAAGGCTGATACCAGTTTACAATTTAACAGGCAGCAATTCCATTTCTATGAGAAATCTTAAAATACAGGGAATGAGATAAATTTCTCCTAAGACCAAAAAAGGTTAAGGAGGCTAATGGTCTGATCAAGACAGCTATAATTCTGAGAATCAGCTTAAAGAGAGGTAATGGCTGGCATATCAGGCAATATACACCAGTTAACAGTACACTAATGAATGGAACTCTAAGAATGGAACCTTTTGGGAATTGCAGCTAAACATAGAAATATATGTGTAGACTTTTCTTTATCACTGTAAAACCTTGATTTTAATTGCATGGAAAACATTTTGGAGAAAGTTAACAGATATTTTCCCCTATTTTATTTATAAATCAGACACTATATATAATTGTAAAAGCTGTTTTGGTATTATATAACGCCATGGTTCAGCTGATCACATCGAAATAACAATGCATGGTTATTTATGTAATGCCACCTGCTTTACAGAAAGAAACATTTAATTAAAAAAGGAAAGAAAAGAAAAGAAAACTTTAAAAAACGCAAAATGCAAAACTGAAAATTCATTCCAGCCTAGTAAATATACAGATTCTGAAGGTTATCTGTGGCAGGTCCACAGAATACAGACCATTTTTTATTAATATGAGAACAGTTTCTATAGTAACAAAACAGAAAAAAAAATTCAGAGTGTTCTAAAACAGACAAAACTGTGCAGCATCACATTACTATCATACAAGACGCACCGAGGCATTATATAATAGCAAAATCACACTTAAAACTTTGAGGGGGGAGTTAAAACTAGGAGTACTCTGCTTATCTAGGGTGTTTTTTTTCCATCTGGGTATGAAACTACAAATTTTGACAACACACATGCACACACTAAGAATTGGTTGGAAAGTAACAAGTTCAGCATTTTTCAACATATTTTAGCCCCACAGATTACTTCAGAATCAGATGTATATGGCCACTTAACAGGTATAAGCTCCAAAGCAATTATGCTCTTTGCTTCCTACAAAGTGTATTAAATATTCCAGCCTTGCAAAACTGTCAGGAAAATTTACGAACCCAGGCACCATATCTATCTGCCCCCTCTTACCAAGATGATGAAAACAACAGTAACGAAAAAGCTAAGTTTACTCGCCTTTTACTCCAAGCAAGTAGAGTTTCACATGGCTGAAATATTCATTTTAACATTGTGTGGGTGCGTGCACAAAGTGCAAGTACTGCCAACAGACATTTTCTGTAGTATCTTTGAGATAAGACCATAATGTTCCCCTCACCCCCATTCAGAACTGCTCATTACTTTCTTCAAAACAAGAATAAAGCAATTTTGAACAAAAAAAGGGACCAGCAGAATAACATAAGAACATAAGAAAGGCCGTACCGGGTCAGACCAAAGGTCCATCTAGCCCAGTATCTGTCTACCGACAGTGGCCAATGCCAGGTGCCCCTGAGGGAGTGAACCTAACAGGCAATGATCAAGTGATCTCTCTCCTGCCATCCATCTCCATCCTCTGACGAACAGAGGCTAGGGACACCATTCTTACCCATCCTGGCTAATAGCCATTTATGGACTTAGCCACCATGAATTTATCCAGTCCCCTTTTAAACATTGTTATAGTCCTAGCCTTCACAACCTCCTCAGGTAAGGAGTTCCACAAGTTGACTGTGCGCTGCGTGAAGAAGAACTTCCTTTTATTTGTTTTAAACCTGCTGCCTATTAATTTCATTTGGTGACCCCTAGTTCTTGTATTATGGGAATAAGTAAATAACTTTTCCTTATCCACTTTCTCAACATCACTCATGATTTTATATACCTCTATCATGTCCCCCCTTAGTCTTCTCTTTTCCAAGCTGAAGAGTCCTAGCCTCTTTAATCTTTCCTCGTATGGGACCCTCTCTAAACCCCTAATCATTTTAGTTGCTCTTTTCTGAACCTTTTCTAGTGCTAGAATATCTTTTTTGAGGTGAGGAGACCACATCTGTACACAGTATTCGAGATGTGGGCGTACCATGGATTTATATAAGGGCAATAATATATTCTCAGTCTTATTCTCTATCCCCTTTTTAATGATTCCTAACATCCTGTTTGGAATAACCAGTTTTAATATACCCCTATTTATCATATACCCTTTCGTTCCTTTACTCAAATAATATAAATTGGCTCTATTCCATAGGGATTTTTAATTAAGCCTCATCTATCTTCCCATAATTATAAAAATTATTAGTCGATAAAATTTGGATCCTTAGCGCAGCCAATTTTAATTCTAACAGCAAAATCTTAAGGAATAAGCAGAGATAGTACTTCATGCATTTCTCACACTGTTGTTCTGGCTTTGCATTTTTAAGTCGTGTAATTAAAAGGGTATATAATAAACACATGCGTGTGCGCACACAAACATACATCTCTACTCTTCATTGCTTCTGTAAGGTGAAACATTTACTTTGCTCCCTCAAAACCCATTGCCCACCCAAAAACGGTAAGCATCACAGACAGGCTAGCATGAACTAGGGAAGATCCCAATCCAACAATTGGTGAGAAAAATATACATTTTTTTAAAAATCAAGGTTTAAAGCAGTAGATACAAATGAGCTGCATCAAGCTATCTGTGGCTAATGTAATGGCATAAATCAGTTGACCTGGTTATTTTAACACTTGGCTGAATTTTCTAGTTCCAACCCAGCTTTATAAACACTAGTAAATTTTGCTTGTTGAAGATGGCTGTTAGTGACTGGGGGTAGTCTTCCTAGCATAGTCAGGATCTCAGGGAAAGGTGCATCACTTTAAAAAAGTTGGGAGGTTTTGAAGGAGGATTGCTTCATCCAGAAGCACACTGCATGTTGCTGAACTGGGTACACTCAAATAGTGATGGGATGTCAATCCACATTAGTACAGTTTCTGTTCTGCCCTAAAATCTAAGGCTATGTCTATACTATGGACCTTACAGCAGCACAGTTGTAAGGTCTCCTGGGTAGCTGCTCTTTGCCAGCAAGAGAGAGCTCTCCTGCTGGCATAATTAAATCACCCCAAGGAGCGGCGTTAGCTATGCTGGCAGGAGAGCCTCTCTTGCCAACAACGCTGTCCACACCAGCACTTCTGCTGGTGAAACTTACATCGGACAGCGGGGTGGTTTTTTCACATCCCTCACTGCCAAAAATTTTACTTACAGAAGTGGTAGTGTAGACAAAGCCCAAGTCTTGGACACAGAATTAGTCTCAAGTAAAGGTTCCACCTTACAGATTAGAAATAACTAAACCTTAGCAGCACAAATATACCTTCAATGTCAGAGACATAAAAACCAGTGTCTTGTTTTACATACATAATGTACACATGTTTATTTTCAGTGAAAAAACCATGAAACAAGGAAACATTTCAATCAGTAATGTTTCAAAAATATAAAATGTGCATTAATAGCTGCTTATAAATCTTTAAAGCTGACATGTCCACTCTGATAACATTGTTTCCCAACAGACTCTGCATTCATTAAGTTTAGCACATATTGCAGGACGGGGAGGGGAGAAGAAAGCTGTAAATGTATTTTACTTATCAACATCATACCAAGTGAATTTAGAATTGTCAACAAAGCTTTTAATAACTAAACAAGTCAGGGAGTGTTGGAAACAATGGGAAATGGGTCATTGATCATGTTAGCTGAAAAGATAAAATGCACAGTTAAGGCATGAACTCAAAAGGATTTTATTTGTTCTGTGAAAGGATGAAGTGCACCCCAGATTAGGGGAAGGGAAGAGAAACTGACTGTTTAACTGACACATGGATTCAACAACAGTTTGTACCCATCACTGAACAGGTAAAGATTTCAACCCAGTCATTTTAATGCACCCAATGTTCATTTATAATCTGACATATATGTCTTTCATCAATATATTAAAAGGCAGTATATTCTCTCTATGTCATAGCAGTGTGTTTATACATAGTATATATTGCATATAATGTATAAATCAGGTATATAAATTAGGATAATAAAAATACTTCAAAAATTGTAACAAAGATTTGAAATATAATTGAAATAGCATCTGTCTCCTTAGAACCATTTATATATTAAATCTTTATATTAAGTGCCTGCCATGTTTTCAAAATTATATTTCTAGGTCCTGAGGCACTGGGAGGATCATGATGAAAGAGGCAGTGACTAGATAGTAAGAGCAAAAGAAAGTTTAAGTTATATTTTATAGCCTCCTTTTAAATTAAGTGCAATAAGCTTTCCTCTCCTCTCCCTATGCTTTCTTCTGGGGAGGTAGGGTGAGAGGATAGAAAAAGGAGAACCAGATTAGCTGCAATCTGAAAGTCCATGGATCAATTGTTGCTTAATAGTAGATCAGTTTATGTTGAACTAATTACCATTGTGCAACTCTTCAGGGTAAAACAGACATGACAGATTAAAAACAGAGTAACACTAAGATGATTTCAACCCTGGCTCTCTGACATTTTGGACTATTAAGGTTCCTGGGGTGATGGTGTGTGTAAGAGAGAAAGTCCATACAACGAGGAAACTTGATTTTCTAGATCTTACATACTGTAGATTAGGTGGGAATTAATTCCTTTCATAGCAGTGAATAGCATAAAAAAAATCTCAGTATGTTGTGAGGAGTTGGGCTGACTTCATAAGCGCAACTGGAATTTATGGCTCTCCCTTCAGGCTGGCAGCAGAGATTTCCCAATACTATTTGCAGAAAGGACAAAACATAGGAATTCTTTCTGACAAAGGCCTCCAGGACTCCCAGCACCAAGGTTTTAGCTTGAAACGGGGATTTAAAACTGAAGTTTCTGGGTGTATCAGAATGAGGACACAGTCATTTCCCACATTGCTTGGGAGCTCCTGCTGACAATTAACTCTTGTCTTGAGAAATGGATGCTAATGCCTAAAAATGGCAGACACCCTTCCAAAAACTCAGCTCCAAGCAAGTAAGGGCTACACGCTTCGCAACTAGTATGAAGCTTTTCAGCTTCTCAGGAGTAAGTCCAATTACAGAAACTACAGGAGTAGTAGCAAATTCTTTTAAAATGCATTTGTCATATTTAGATGGTTTTAAATGAATTTTAATTACTGATAAGAGTGCCAGATTGACAGGTCTGGAGACTGAAATTCTGTTTTTATAACAGGTAGGGGAAGTATAAATTGCACATAAACACTGCCCTCAAATGTACCTTGTCCATGACTAAGGAAGAGAGAGACCATGTAGAATCATAGGACTGGAAGGGACCTTGAGAGGTCATCTAGTTCAGTCCCCTGCACTCATGGCAGGACTAAGTATCTCCAGGGGTTCTCGCAACAAATTTTTTGGAGGCCTCAGAGTGCAGCCACCAACTCTTGCTGGTGGCCGCTATGACAATTTTTCCTAAAATACTTAATTAACTTAAGGAAAAACCGCTAAATATGCACATATACATGTCCAAATCATTGTAATTTATTTATGTAGCGTTTTTTTGCAGTTGTCCCTATTCTTTACTGGACCCAAACAGACTAGAAACACAAATAAGGGGCTTTGCATGTTTTCCTTTTTTTTTTTTTTTTTTAAAAGACTTGCTAGCTATTAAGTCTGCTATTGTGAAAAGTGATATTTGTTAATATCACTTTGCACTGCAGACTTACTCATCCTTGGCAAACTGTAGGACAAATTAAACCCTGGATGGGGAGGTGAGTAAGGAGGCAGGATGGCCAGGGGCAACAGGGGACTGGGTGAGAGGATGCAGCAGGGGTCAGGGTGATGGGGTGGGGAGGCAGGGGTGAGTCTGGGGCTGGAGCCTGGGGTTCTGCTGCATGGGTGGGGCCTGGAGGCAGCGGGGGCCAGTGGTGACATGAAGGGGTGAGCCCAGGGACAGAGCCTGAAGCCCTGTGGCTGGGGGACAGAGCCTGCTGTCCACCACCCCAGGGATGAAGCCAAAGCCCAAGCCCCACTGCCCCCAGCAAGGTAGGGTACTCATTGGTTGCCTGCTCCTACAGTGTTTGTGGCTCCAGAAGGAGGCAGAGGGCGACCCTGGGGCAGGGGCTGCTGCTTTGCTCCCCACCACCCCACCCCCCAAAAAAACAAACCACACACACACACAAAACCACCACCCAGGCGGCTGTGGCCGCAAGAAAAAACTCTGGTAGCCACATTTGAGGAACGCTGATCTAGACCATTCCTGACAGGTGTTTGTCTAACCTGCTCTTAAAAATCTCCAGTGATGGAGATTCCACAATCTCCCGAAGCAATTTATCCCAGTGCTTAACCACCCTGATAGTTAGGAAGTTTTTCCTAAAGTCCAACCTAAACCTCCCTTGTTGCAATTTAAGCTCATTGCTTCTTGTCCTATCCTCAGAGGTTAAGAAAAACAATTTTCTCCCTCCTCCTTGTAACAACCTTTTATGTACTTGAAAACAGTTATCTCCCCTGTCTTCTCTTTTGTGAACTAAATAGAGGGGGAATAAGTAGGTTCAGTCTTCATGACCTTTTCCTTCATCTCTCTGCTGACACTGACAATAAGGAGGCCAATTAGCATAAATGTTGATCACTTCTGTGATGTGGACACATATCACAAAGAACTGAACTGAAACCAAATAGCTCTCATATAATAAATAATTTTGCTTATTCCTCACCATGGTCATATCTGAACTTTCAACAGAAATAAAATGTTCTATATATCCTATTACATATCATGAGCCATCATCCTGCTCCTCTATCTCAGCTTTTTTGAAAGAAAAACAGAGCGTTGGTGGTACCCATTTAATTTCTAATGGGGTAGAGGGCTGTTTCAGCTAAGAAAGGTTTGAAATAAATTAAAATTTATACCAATTTTTTAGCAATAACCCACTTTCAAACAAGACACTTACTCCTGTTCCAACCAGAAACAGCATTTTCCACTTCTGAAATTTTTCCCATACAGGAAAAGAAAAATCTAGTCATACGGCAATCAACAGTTTCAAACTAACAGGAGTCAAATTAATGCTGAAAATATGGCATGAATAGTTAATGGCAAAAAAACCCAAACTGAGTTTTAGAAATTGGCCAATTAAAAGCTATTCAAAAATCCTCCCCACAGGAGTGGTTGCAATAGAAGTCCAATTAAAATGTACTTTTATTGTCCCAACGAGTGAAACCATTAGCCTTGCAGTATGCCTTTACAGTAAGTCACACACAATGCAGTAAGACCAGAACAGGGCATGTAGGTAAGTATGACCACAATAAGCAGCAAAGGGGACAAAAGGAAAGTTTTTTTTTTTTTGGTCAATAGCACTGTTTCTGTTGGATATTGTTCAAGTTGAAAGTAAACAGTTGTTCTGTAACTATAGATAAGTCACAGCACAGAACTACCTGAGATTATAAGGATGAGAATTTTTTTCCCCCCTATATAAAGGGTAGTCTGGAAAGTGCTACGCATATATTTTCATTCTTGTGTAAACTTGGACAAAGTGCTTTTTAGAAGAAGCAATTCAGTTTGCTAGTCCAGCAGAACCATGATTTTTAATTTTTTTTTATGAATCCCTTATTTAGGACCTTAATTTTCTCAAATTCTTTGGCATTCCTATGCCTTGGGGTTGCCTACTGCATGGTTTCCCTATATTATGAGAGTTTAGGTTGTGCCTTAATTTTCAGTTTTCCCTCTTTCTAGATATTAGGAACAACTGTTCTCCTTTGCACCCCCGCTTGATTTGCTTCATCCTACAGTAAAATTATAATACTGGGTCTACTGTGTTTCTACAGGAGTCACTAATGTAGTGGTTCTCAACCTGTGGCCCAATCAGTATATAGCTGCAGCACATGTGACATCCTCAGAGCCATGCAGGTAGTACATATAGTGTGTGGATATGGCTCACATAAGAGGGAGAGCTGCCTATGCGGCCCACAATGGTAAATAGGTTGAGAACCACCCCACTAAAGTCATAAATGTAACGTGCTAAATGGAAGGCAGACAGTTGGACAGCAGTCATTTAAAACAACTATATTCTGACAATCCGCAAAAGAGACAGGACCATCATGAAAAAAGGCAAGTGGAACAAACAAAGAAACATAATACTTAAAATTTAAATAGTACTTCTAATCTTTAAAGCACTTTTCAAACTAATTAATCCTTAACATGCCTCATGAGGAAATGGAGCTTTATAGACTCATTTTACAGACCGGGAAACAGAGGCAGGGAGTTTAAACAACTTGCCCAAGGCCACAAAGGGAGTCACTGTCAGAGTCAGGATTACAACTCAAGAGGTTTCTAGCACCTAAGTTTTCTGTTCAAGACATCTAGAGAACCCATTAGATACCTGAAAGTCTTCTCCAGCAAGAAAGTCCTTTTGTGAGTTAGGAGTTAATAATGGTGAAGTTACTATCTAACTTAGGGTTTATTTATAGTATCCTTCATTACTCTGCGTAAGCACTTCATTAGTAGTTTAGATCAGGACAGAGAAGTTCTTAGGGGGCTTAAGCTAAGTGCGTGTGCACACACTCCTCCCCCAAGGGACAAAGTCAATTTGAATTTTAGTTTAAGAAAAAACAGAGAGTTTTAAATACTACATTTTCCCCTCTTCCTAAGTCTCTCTGCTATTTTTTGTGGTTTTACAATCAAATTTTCACATTTAAAATATCTTATCCTCTCTCTCCTCTTGAACACTAACATGTGCAATTGATTCACTAAACACAAAAAATCTGGCAAATACACAAAGTAAAAAATATTTTTTCTTTGCTTTCATTTATCATAATCTTAGGTATTATGTTACAATAGGTAAAAAAAATTCAAACACGATCTTTACTTTGCCAATGTCCTTTTAAGAAAATTCATGGAAAAGGGCAGTGAGAGGTACTAAAGTCATTGGGCTAAATTCTCTAGGATGGCTCATTTAAAATTAATTCCTTCTACTCCTTTCAATTACTACTCTTCTTCACTGCTGAAGCAGCATTTATAACTTATTTCTAACACATTCACTGGCAGGTGCTAAATTTGTAGCCTGTAAGAAACCCCTTTTTTGTGAAATGCAATGATAGGATTAACTTGCTGCAATCAGGCAGTGACTAATGTACTAAGTCCATAGGGCGAACTAAGTAATTTCTAAGATAGGTTAGGAGAGAACAAGACTTCCTGACACACTTCCTCTTGGTGAAGGAATCTGATGGAAGATTATACTGCACTGAACACGTAGGTTAATAATTTTATCTTAATTTGCATATGCTGACCAAATGCTACGTTCAGTTCTGGAAAGGGGAGGAAACAGAGTCAAATGTTCATGACTCCTGTCAAGTGCAGGAGACATCCTTCTTGGCCAGGGATAATGTGAAATGTGATGGAAATCCAGTACAGGAGAGATATACAAATAGTTAAGACGCACACACAGGCAAACAAACAGCATGTCAGCTGTATCTGTATCTGCATTTCATGGGGCCGTTCTACGTCCTTTGCAGTTGCTATAAGATTTTTTTCCCCCCCTGTTCCATGTACCAGTAGAAGGCTGTGCATTTTGATATCAGTTATCATGAAGTGCCTTTGGGGACGAGAATGTTTAAGAACTTTTCCTTTACCTAGAACTATGCAAGGGGAAGGAGGAGACCTGTAGAAGTGCAAAATAAGAAATAAATCCCAAACTCTCCAGATCAGGACAAATATATGACAGTCAATTTAGAAGTGTGCTAAAACCAGCACAATCCCAATTTTTGTCCTAATAAGGATGAAGTCAATTTGGACAGAAAAAGAAAGAAGGTGATCAAGTAACTGCCTGTGTGACAGTGCATGTATAAATACCTGTAGTGTATTTGTGCCTACTCCTCTTAATTATCAGTATTCTCCTCTTTGTAAAAGGCTACATCATAGCCAGCAGGCACAAGATGGTATAACAATAAACACACCCTCTTCATAAGTGTAAGATATAAAGCAACACTTACTGAAGATGGCATTATTTAAAGGCTCTGCTTGACCAACTTTAGTCCCAGCTGCTGTAAAAGGTCATGCAGACTCCAAGCCTTGCTCTTTCAAAATTTCTGTTCACAGCTCACTTCAGGGGGCACAGGCAGGATACTTCTTGCTGAACTAAGCAGTAAGAAATTTCCTTAATGCCCCAAGTGCAAAATAAATTCAATCAACAGGAGAAGTTTTCCTTTTTCTACCTTAGCAATGAATCTCAATTGATTCCTTTTATAGATGCGTCAAGTCATTGGTTCTTGTTTTATCACACGGTTTATAAACACAGGTTCACTACAGCATCCTTGAAGAGCACTGGTAGTCACACTGGTTATGTCCTTCGGAAGAAGCACCTTGGAAGAGCTGTGTTTCAACATCACATGACTTTTAGAACTCAGAGCCATGTGTCCCCCAGGGATTAAAGTCACATTAGTGCTGGGTGTCACATGGTTGCTGGCAGGTGCAATAGATTTCTTAAGAAGTAAAGGCATTTTGCTTTGTTCTAAAATGACATGTTTTACGGAAGAAGTGGAAGCATCAGATACTGGTTCTTTTACCACTTCATTTGGAATAGTGTTATAGAGATAATTGGGAGTGTTACTCTCCATTATATCCGACCAGGCCCTGTAGCGAATTTCTGCAGCTCCCCAGTAATGTCTAATAGCAGACTCAGAGCGATGGCCTGTCACTGCCATGATCTCTCTGGGCCCCAGTCCTGCTTCACATAGTAACTGGATGGTAGTAGTTCTGAGAGAGTGATTGGTATATCGTTGGGACAGCCTGGCTGCCACACTTATCCTGGGCATCATTGTACCCAAGTAGTTCACTCCCATAGGTTCCCGTTTGTACCAGACAGGCTGCTCTCGCATCTGCTCTGTCGTTAGTTTTAACGGATGCAAGTAAAAGGCAGGGGGTTCAGGTGGCAACTTAGACAAATAAAGCTCCAAGGAAAAAACAGGACAGTTTGGGTCTCCTGGCATATCGTACATTTTACCCATTTTATGGGGGTCTTCTGCATTTCTCCCTTTGCCAGGATATCTAAACATAGCATATCGTCGCCCATTCTTGTCCTTCTCAACAACAAAGGCATCTGGAGCCAAGTCTCTTAAGATTTCCCTCCCTCGTTTGGAAAAATGTAATTGCAAATCAAACCACACCTTGTTGACTAGTGCCAGAGGACTATGTAACCCCAGCACACCAGACAACTTAATCTTACGTAAGTCCTCAGCTGCTATGGGAGGGTGGTGGTGAGTTTCATCCTTCCCCTGCATGCGCAGCATCTTCAACACACTCACAAACACCATGTTAGCACTGGCAAACTCTTTGTCCTTCATTAGGCAAATCTGACGATTATAGGGTAGCATTTTGAGATGCCGGTTCAAGCCAGCACGCATGGACTTATAACTTGCCACACTGTAGGTATTTCCATCATGGTTCCTTATTGTGTAATAAAACTCTCTTAAAATATCATTGAGTTCAGTTACTGGCACCAATTCAAAGCTAGGATCCTTGCCATTTTTAGCCAGCCACTGCTTTAGTAGATTAGCAGCCCAGCCAGTCTGCTTGTGGGTGTTTTTGATGCTCTTAGCATCCTCTTCCTCCTCCTCCAAGCCAAACAGGACATCCTCAGGGAAGTTAAAATTCGTCTGTGTTGCTTCTACTGGTTCTTTACTGTCTGATGAAGTCTCTTCCTGTTTCAACTGGTTTTCGAAACAATTGATCAAAGTTGTACCATCAAATATGCCACAGGTATACGGCACTCTGCGAACTACTTTTTGTTCTGAGAGCTGTGAAGTGCGGAGTAATACATAATATTTTGGATTTTACATAACAAAAAGCAGGTGGCATTAACTGGATTTTTTTTTAATGACATGGCATGTCTTAATAGCATACCTCTCTAGCCAAATTTTTTTAAAATTTTAGATTAGTAACCATGGCATTACACATGCTTTAATTCATTTCATTGAAAGCAGCCCTAGAAACATATAATGTAACAAAAAGCTGAAAACCGGACAGCATAACGCATTTTTCCTTTCGTGCTACACACCCACCACTTAGATGGACCACTACCACCACCAACTGAGGTTGTTTTTGCAAAATCTTTGCTGGGTTTCAGATTTTGCCAAACATCAAATATTGTTAAATATATATCTTACTCTGACATTAACGACTGAGATTTGAATCCATAAACCTGTCAAATTTTTCTGTATTTCAGATTCAGAGATTAAATATATATAGATATCAAGTATGAATCACATTTTTGTAGCTATAATCCACAGGTATTTAAGAAAAATTAAGTACCAAGCTACCATTTTTAGATACTCAATGTCAATACATCATTTACACATGGCAGTGATTGGTCATTCTAAAATATTTGTCATCTATGCCAAATCACTACTCCTATTATGTTGGGGGAAGGGGGGTGATGGGACGACACCAGCCCAGAAGATTTTTCTCCTGGCCTACAGATTGAACGTTATCTTGAAATACCATTAAACAGGGGAACGTCACACAATAGAAGTTATTGTCCTGATTTTCCTCTCTCACTTTGTATACTAGTTAAACTCTACTGTTTAATGGAATTACTTCTCATTAATACCATTATTAGTGGGAGGGGATTTAATTTTAAAATACAATATGCAGAAAACCAACTACAAGTAATTTTTAAAATGATATAATTTCCCTATTTCACTTCAATGCAAGTTCAAAAGAGGTCCCTAGACATGAGGCGTTGGGAGAACTGCAGATTCTTTATCGTCTGGTGGGTATTTCTACAAAAGGGATTTTGTGGTGTGGTACACAGAACTGAAATATTAGAGCGCCAATTAATTTATTCCCATCTGACAGTCCTTTGGCATAGTGAGGCAAGGAGAAGTTTGCAGTAATTTCACAGGTTTGCAGCTTTCAAATAAAGTTCAGAAGTTGCAGACAAACCTGCGTTGTGTTCTTTTGTATCAAACATGTTTTTAGTGTTCTTTGAAAGAAAGGAATTAACTCATTTATTTACACAAAGTTGTTGTTCCTAATTATACTGGGAATCTTTGCAAATATTACCAAGGGCTCATGTTTCCAGTAACACTATGGGTCAGAAGAAGAAAAAACAAACAAACATGAATTTGAATGCTAGAAAGGAAAACCAGAAAGGAAGGAGACAAGGAATTTAAGTTGTTTGGTTGCAGGATGAGAGAGACAGGTGAAGATCTATGCTCCTGTGGATTATAACTTCAGAATGTTACACAGAAGCATAAACCACAACCTACCTGTGCTGTGCTCTCAGTTGGTCTCTTATTTGTTGAAGCATCAGTTGGTGGTCTGTTTGTCTGGCTCTCTGAGGGGTCAAGAAATTGTTCATTTGCAATATCTAATCATTGTCACACATACAATGATAAAAATATACTTGGTGGAAATGTTAATGATTCAAAATTAAAAGCTTTATACCCAGCAACACTAAATTCCTGACACAAACTAATCTATAGTAATTATGCTCTACCCTGTAACAGCATTTTTCAGCTGTAGATCTCAAAGTGGTTTACAAAATGTAGATGGGATGGCAGATATAAAATCACAGGTACTTTCCAGTCCAATCATAACGCCACACATTTTCTCTCTCAGAAGTCTCTTAGTGTTCTAAATGTATTTTTGGAACACCTCATTAACAATCTCCACAACAAAAATCCCCCAAATCCTTCTTTATTCTGTATTTACACTGACAGGTTATAAAGTAAAAAAACAAAGATATGTATTCACATTTTTGAGTGCAAACTGACTCTGAACACAGAAACGATGACTCTGCACAGAATCACTTAGTTTGATAGGACTGCTCTCTGAACAGACACTGCATCTTTAGTAGGGAGATCCTGGGGCTCCATTTTATACATGTTAAAGGGGTTGGGGAATATATTCCTGACACACAATGCAAACTCCCAGTGCTCCTTCCTTGTACGAGTGGGAAAACTCCTACTCCAAAGTGCTAAGCAAAGCAAGACTACAGTTAGTCATGGGTTCTGAGCTAAAAGCTGAATATGATATAAACAAGTGCCAGCTTGATGAGTAAAGCAGTTTGAATGTGTAATTTCAGACAAGAAAGTGAAATAAAACCTGTTCTGGTGCCAAGTTCTGCTTGTATTTTACCGTACCATGAAGTGGTATAATTTTTTTATAGATGGCTTTAGCGATCAAATAGATGGCTATATCAAGTACAGTGAAACCCCGCTATAACGCGATGTTTGGGGTCCAAAAAATTCCATTGCGATAAATGCGGGGTCGCTGTATAGCGGGGTTTCAAGCTGATCAGTTTAAGTCATTGGTCCCCAATGCGGTGCCTTGATGTGCGCCGCCTAGTGCCCATCACAGGAGAGAAACCGCGGCCCCGCCCCTGCCGGGGACAGAGAACTCCAGGGCTGCAGGCACCAGTGCTCTCTGTCCCTGGCAGGCGCGGGGCCGCGACCCCTCTCCAAGCCGGAGAGAAGCCGCGGCCCCGTGTCTGCCGGGGACAGTGAGCACCAGCGCCCGCAGCCTCGGAGTTCTCTGTCCCCAGCAGCGGGGCCGCGGCTTCTCTCCCCTGCTGGGCACTAGGCGGCGCACATCAATGTCCCGGCGGGCACCATGGCATTGGGGACCACTGGTATTAGGCCTTAAAGGGGAGCCTACTTATGATCGCGTGATATGCGATTTCGTGTTATGGCGGGGCGCGTTACTGCGAGGTTTGACTGTACCTATATAGGGAACAAATATTTGATAATGACCTTTCAGTCAAGCAGACAAAGGTATAACAAGATCCAATCAATGGCTGGAAGCTGAAACTAGACAAATTCAGACTGGAAATGTGGCATAAAATTATAACAGTGAGGGCAATTAAACACTGGAACAAATCACCAAGGGTTGTGGTAGATTCTCCATCACTGGCAATTTCTAAATGACACTTTCTAGTTCAAATGGGAATTATTCTGGTGAAGTTCTATGGCCTGTGTTATACAGGAGGGTTCATACACAATCACAGTAGTCTCTTCTGGCCTTAGAATCTATGAATATGCAGTACTGCTTCTCTGTCACTGGGATACCCATTCAGTCTGAAACACTGAAGACTAGTCCCAAAAATACTCAAGACTGCTCCACCTGACATATGGCAACTGAATCTAGAAATGCAGAGAAGCAGCAGCAGCACCACCAAATGGCTGAAGATGGTAGGAGAGCACTTCAAGTGCTTACTGTGGTATCATTTTTAAACATTCATTGCGCTTGAAGGCTCTGCTTTAACAAATTGATACATTTTGCTTTGATACTAGTTTAGCACTCATTTGTTTATTTTGCTTATTTGGTTTTTTATGTTTATTCTGCTGTATTGTGAAAGGTGTGTCACAATATTGTAATGCCACCGATATAGTATTTACTTTCCTTGTAATGTGCCTTTACTCTGTAAAGCAGTATTTCTCAAACTGGGGATCCCAACCCAAAAGCGGGTTGCAAGGCTATTGTAGGGGGTCACAAGATCACAAAAAAAATATTGCTAAGGAGAGGGGAAGCAGGAGTGGGAGTGGAGTACAGCAGCCGCTGCTCTCCAGCCACCCAGCTCTGAAGGCAGCGCTGCTGCCAGCAGCAGTGCAGAAGTAAGGGTGGCAATAGCATGAGTATGCTCGTATGGGTATGTACTGTAATTTGTTAACACTTTTAGGGGAGAGGTTCATCACAGCCTGAAATATTTTCAAAGGGTAAGCCCAGAAAAAAAAGTTTGAGAACCCCTGTGATAATGCAGTCATTTTGGAAGGCTGCATTAAAAATAACTAATAGTAGACTGGGAGTTTCTGGCATCAAGTGGTTTAAACCCAATTCTTAAACAAAGAAAACTTTAGCAGGCAAAAGTGCTTGTGTCATTTATTGTTAGAAGAAATTCAGAAATGTCCAAAAGACACTTAAAATTAAACACTTTTTTGGTCTAAGCAGTTTTGACAGATCTTAGTCTAGAGCTGTTGTCTCAGTAAATCATTCTTAGCAAATAAAGTTGCTGTATGAATAAACTCCACTTCTAGCCTGTTTAAAAGCTTCATGTTCCTCTTGCACGTCTATTCTCTCTTCCACTCCCAAAATTAATATTCAAGCATAGCTTACCAACTCGAGGTGCTGTGATGGTGCTTGGTTCAGTGGGAGCTGGACTACTGAATGCAGAGAGTGGGATCTTCATCTGTATGGGACCCCGATTGCTGGTAGGATTATACAGTCCTGAAGTAGCCACTGTGGTCAAAGTAGTCCTTGTGGCTTGGGCAACAGGATGTGCTGTAGAAACAGCCTGTACTGCCAGTGTTGTCCCTATTGGCCCAGCACTGGCCGGAGAGTTCCTCTGAATACCAGGGCTGGGCACAGAAGGGCTGTTATTTGGTTTAGCTGGGTTAGAAGATGCCAGAGACACTGGAGTTTTGGCAAGGCTACCAACAGTAGACGGGCTTTGTACAGATATAAATTCAACATTGCCTGACTGCTGGTTGGTGACCAGAGTCCCTGTGTGGCCTTGCAGGAGCTGAGGCTGGGAGGATACTGCAACTGGAACATGCAAAATTACTGGCAAAGACTGCAGTGAGACAGACATGGGCTGAGTGTTGCTACTGGGCATCTGTGTGGTGCCAACTACTGTAGCTGTGTTGGCTGTAGGGAGAACTGACGTCGTCAAGGAGCTGGAGGTCACAGGAGTCTGAGGTTTGGGCTGTCCACTGACCACTGTCTGAGGAGCAGCAAGACTGGGAGCAGACACTACAGAAAGGACAGAAACATTTTTAAGTTTATGTACCAAGTGAGCAATTTCACATCAATATAACAGCATAAAAATGGAAAAGCACAATATTAGAGTAATAATTTCACTAGGGGAGCCAGACAGTTTGTAACTTTTAAAAAATATTATTTATATTTTATATTACAATCATGCCCAAAGCTCCAACAAGTATATGATCCCCATTGTGTTAGGTGCTGTACAAATATATAGGAAGATATAACCCCTACCCTGAAGCAATAAATAGATGGCATTTTCTTAGTATCAAAATTACACACATACATGATTGATGCAGAGAAATGTTATAATCTTGAACTCATATTTTCAAGAAAGTGTTAGCAGGCAAGTTTTATCCATCAGTTAAAATACTGCAAAGATAAAATGCAGTAAGAATTGTAAAAACTCAGCTTATGGAAATAATACTACAACCTGTTATTGAGAAATTACAAAGGCACAATTATAAGAGACCAAGGCCCCAGTTCTGTAACTTGCTATGCACAGGAAGACCCCTGCAGACACATACAGTCCCACTGAGGTCACAGGGACTGGGATCTGCCTACATGCAACAAAAAAGACGGTTACTCACCGTTGTAATTGTTGTTCTTCGAGATGTGTTGCTCATATCCATTCCATGTAGGTGCGCGCGCGCCGCGTGCACGTTCGTCGGAAGACTTTTTACCCTAGCAACTCAGTGGGTCGGCTGGGTGCCTCCTGGAGTGGCGCCACCATGGCCCCGGATATATACCCCAGTCGACCCACCCACTCCTCAGTTCCTTCTTGCCGGCTACTCCGATAGTGGGGAAGGAGGGTGGGTGTGGAATGGTAAGGCTTGGGAATCACCTACATGGAATGGATATGAGCAGTCACTCGAAGAAGAAAAGACGGTTAATCACCGTTGTAACTGTTGTTCTTCGAGATGTGTTGCTCATATCCATTCCACAACAAAAACTGGGGTTGGAGTGAGACGTGGCGGAATGTAAAACTGCCGAGCCGAAGGCCGCATCGTCTCTAGACTGCTGCACCAGAGCGTAGTGTGAAGCAAACGTGTGGACCGATGACCAGGTCGCTGCACGGCATATCTCCTGGACCAGTAGTGTGCCAGGAAGGCGGCTGAAGAAGCCTGAGCCCTGGTAGAATGGGCAGTGAGGTGGCCCGCTGGGACATGGGCCAGGTCATAGCACGTGCGGATGCATGCTGTCAGCCACGAAGAAATCCTTTGAGTGGAGATGGGAAGGCCTTTCATATGGTCCGCAACTGCCACGAAAAGCTGGGGGGACTTCCAGAAGGGCCTTGTGCGGTCAATATAAAATGCAAGCGCCCTGCGGACATCTAGGGAGTGCAACCGCTGCTCCCGTGGAGATGAATGAGGTTTTGGGAAGAAAACCGGGAGGAAGATGTCCTGATTCGTATGAAAAGCCGAAACCACCTTAGGGAGAAAAGCGGGATGTGGCCGCAACTGTACTTTGTCTTTATGAAAGACAGTGTAAGGGGGGTCCACGGTGAGGGCCCGGAGCTCGGAGACCCTCCTAGCCGAAGTAATGGCCACCAGAAAAACTGTCTTCCATGAAAGGTATAGGAGAGAGCAGGTTGCCAGTGGCTCAAAAGGCGGACCCATGAGCCTGTTCAGGACTAGGTTAAGGTCCCAGGTAGGGGCAGGGTGACGGACCTGGGGGTAGAGGCGTTCCAGCTCTTTGCGGAACCTAGTGACTACCGGGTTAGAGAACACAGAGTGCCCACCCTCGCCGGGATGGAAAGCGGAAATGGCCGCTAAGTGGACCTTCAGGGAAGATATGGCCAGGCCCTGCTGTTTAAGGTGCCAGAGGTAGTCCAGAATAACTGGGACGGGGACCTCCATGGGCACAAGAGTCCGTGACGCACACCAGACCGAGAAACGCTTCCACTTGGCCAAGTGGACCGAGTGGAAGGTTTTCTGCTACTGAGCAGGACGTGCTGCACAGGGGCGGAGCAGCGCAGCTCGGAGGTGTCTAGCCACGCAGGAGCCACGCCGTGAGGTGGAGAGCTGGGAGGTCCGGATGGCGGAGACTGCCGTGCTCCTGGGTTATAAGGTCCGGGCAGAGAGGAGGGTGATCGGCGGGGACACAGAGAGGTTGAGCAGCATGGTGTACCAAGGCTGCCTGGGCCACGCTGGAGCAATCAGGATCAGATGAGCCCTGTCCTGACGTAGCTTCAACAGAACCGTGTGAACAAGAGGGAATGGGGGAAACGCATAGAGCAGTTAGATGCGTTTCTTATTCAGTGGACGCACCGAGATTGAGCCTGGTGAGTGGCCCTGGAATGAGCAGAACGCTTGGCACTTCCTGTTCGCGCGTGTCGCGAATAGGTCCACCTGGGGAAAGCCCCACTTGCGGAAGATCACGTGGATAATGTCTGGTCTTATGGACCACTCGTGGCATAGGAAGGATCTGCTCAGCCGATCCGCGAGAGTGTTCCGAACTCCCGGGAGAAAGGATGCCACCAGGTCGATCGTATGTGCTATGCAGAATTCCCATAACTCGATGGCTTCTCGGCAAAGAGGGGAGGAGCGAGTCCCGCCCTGCTTGTTTATGTAATACATGGCCGTTGTGTTGTCCGTAAAGACGGAGACACAACGGCCGGACAGAAGCCTGAGGAACGCTTGGCATGCTAGACGAACCACTCTGAGCTCCCGCACGTTTATGTGAAGGGAGAGCTCCTCTGGTGACCACAGGCCTTGGGTGCACAGGCGGCCCAGGTCGGCTCCCCAGCCAAGGGAAGACGCGTCTGTCGTCAGAGACAGTGTGGGTTGCGGCGGATGAAACGGCAGCCCTGCACACACCATGGAGGGGTTCAGCCACCAGTCGAGGGAGTGAAGCGCACTTGGCGGAACGGTGACTAAGGTGTTCATCGAGTCCCTGGCCGGACGGTATACCGAATGGAGCCACGTCTGAAAAGGGTGAAGTCGGAGCCTGGCGAACTTGGTGATGTACGTACACGCCGCCATGTGGCCCAGTAGAGCGAGGCAATTGCGGACCGAGGTTGTGGGGAAGGCTTGAAGGCTGCGGACGATGGTAGCCAACGCTAGGAACCTTGGCTGAGGAAGAACGGCCTTGGCCAGAGTGGAGTCCAAGGTCGCTCCTATAAAGACCAGCCGCTGCGTGGGAACCAGGGTGGATTTGTCCACGTTGAGCAGCAGGCCAAGGCTCGCGAACAGGTCTTTTGCCACTCGCACATGCTCCCTGACCTGCTCCCAGGAAGCCCCTTTGAGGAGCCAGTCGTCCAGGTAGGGGAACACATGGAGCCCTTGGCGACGGAGATGTGCGGCTACCACTGCCATGCACTTCGTAAACACTCGAGGTGCTGTGGAGAGGCCGAAGGGAAGGACCGCAAACTGGAAATGCTGATGGCCCGCCACGAAGCGGAGGTATTGCCTGTGCGGCGGAAAAATGGCTATATGAAAGTAAGCGTCTTTCATGTCGAGGGCAGCATACCAATCTCCGGGATCCAAGGACGGGATAATGGTCCCTAGGGAGACCATCCGGAACTTTAACTGTATTAGGAATTTGTTGAGGCCGCGCAGGTCTAGGATCGGCCTAAGACCCCCTTTGGACTTTGGAACCAGGAAGTAACGGGAGTAAAAACCCCTGCTCCATTGATTCCTTGGCACCTCCTCTATCGCTCCGATGTCGAGAAGCGTCTGGACCTCTTGTAAGAGAAATTGCTCGTGAGAGGGGTCCCTGAAGAGGGACTGGGAGGGAGGGCGGTAAGGCGGGGTTGAAGCAAACTGGAGGTGGTATCCTTGCTTCATGGTGCGCAGGACCCAGACGTCCGAGGTCAGGTGGGACCACGCAGGGAAAAAATAAGAGATGGTTGGAGAAGGGAGGGAAAGGATCCTGAACTGAAAGTGGTATGCTGCCCCCGGGCGTGCCTTCAAAAGGACGATTTAGGGTCCAGTTGCGGTTTGGAGGAGCCGCGATTCTGGTTAGACCGAGGGCCTGAATAACGTCTGTGGCCTCCACGCCCTCGGCGCCTGCCGAAATCTTGTCTGTCTTGGGACAGAGTACGGGCGGAAAGGCTGGGGGCGGTAAGTGCGTCGCTGGGTTACGGGAGTATGCATACCCAGGTTGCGCATAGTAACCCTATTGTCTTTTAAGTTCTGGAGCCTAGTGTCAGTTTTCTCCGAGAACAAGTCTTTGTCCTCGAAGGGCAAGTCCTGTATAGCAGGGGTCCCCAACCTTTTCAGGACCAGGGACTGGTCGGGAGCGCTCGTCCCGCGGCTCAGCCGGACCGCCCGCAGGCGTGCCTGCGGGAGGTCCACCGGCTCCGGTTGAGCTGCCGCAGGCATGACTGCGGACGGTTCGCTGGTGGTAATGTTAGAGACTACAATAAGCCTAGTGTTTCCATCTTTTCATTCAATGAAAATCGGAATCAGGTCCTTGAATTTAAGGCCTCTTTACACACTCTGGCAGCATAAAAGTGCATTGAAATGGGTGTAAGAGCTGGTCTACGGGGTGTGCCTGCGGGCGGTCCAGCTGAGCCGTGCGACCAGCGAACCGTCCGCAGTCATGCCTGCGGGAGGTCTACCGGAGCCCCGGGAGCAGCGGACCTCCCGCAGGCATGACTGCGGAGGGAGCGCTCGTCCCGCGGCTCGGGTAGACCTCCCGCAGGCACGCCTGCGGGAGGTCCACTGGGTCGGTTCGCGGCCCAGTTTCTAAGAGGCCGCGGACCGGTACCGGGCCGCGGACCGGGGGTTGGGGACCCCTGCTGTATAGTATACTGGAGCTCGGGCGGAAGGTTGGACGCCTGCAGCCAGGAAATGCGCCTCATGGTAACGCCGGCCGCCAAGGTCCTGGCCGCGGAGTCCGCCGTGTCAAGGGAAGCCTGTAAAGAAGTCCTAGCCACCTTCTTCCCTTCCTCCAGGAAGGCCTTAAACTTTTGGCGGGAATCTGGGGGAAGCAACTCCCGGAATTTCGCCATCTCCGCCCAGGTGTTGTAATCGTAGCGACTCAGCAGAGCGTGCTGATTCGCTACGCGGAGCTGCAAGGCGCCCGCCAAATACCCCTTGCGGGCCAGGAGGTCCATCTGTCTGGCCTCCTTGGATTTAGGAGCGGGGGCCGGCTGTCCATGGCGTTCCTTGTCATTAATGGACTGGACGACCAGAGAGGAGGGAGGAGGATGCATATAGAGGTACTCATACCCACGGGATGGCACCATGTATTTTCACTCGACTCCCTTTGCCGTCGGTGGAATAGAAGCCGGCGATTGCCACAATGTATCTGCCTTGGCTTGGATAGTTTTGATAAATGGCAGAGCCACTCTGGTGGGCGCGTCCGCCGCCAGGATGGTGCAGACAGGGTCCTCGACCTCTGGGACCTCCTCCACCTGCAGGTTGACGTTGAGGGCGATTCGCCTGAGGAGGTCCTGATGAGCAGCAAGGTCAACTGGGGGTGGGCTCGAAGTTGATGAGCCTACCACTGCCTCATCCGGTGAAGAAGCGGACGAGACACCTGGGGCGAGGGCATCCTGCATCTGCTCCTCAAGCTGAGGCTCCTGCTCCAGTTGCACCTGTGAGGTGGCTGCAGGGGGTAACTGGGAGTCCGTGCCAGTTGGCGGAGGACGGCTAATCGTGGCCTCAGAGGCTCGATGCTCCGAAGAGGTGGCCTGCGATGGAACCAGAGGAGCACGCCCACGGTGTCCAAAAGGGCCACTGCTGATTACCCTGCGCTTCAGAATGCGCTTCCTGAAACAAGCCCTCCGGCACATCCGCCTCCTGGTCCTGGGAGTAGTAACTTCCCGCCTGGGACGAAGCCGACGGATGTCTGGAAGGCCATGGTGGAGCATTTAGGCCTTGGGCTGACGTCCCCACCGATCTGGTGCTCTTCCGCACCGGGGAGCGGTGCCGCGAAGAACTCCGGTGCCGAGAACGAGACCGGGACCTACGACCGGCCCGGTGCCGGGAGGTCGACCTGGACCTGGAGTATCGGCGGGAGCGGCTTCTGGTGGAACGGTGCCGTGACCGGTGCCGTGATCTCGAGCGGTGCCGTGAGTAATATGACGGTGACCGGGATCGAGAACGGTGCTGCGAGTCCGACTGGTGCTGTGCCGAGGAGTGGTGCCGGGACTGCGAGCAGCGTGAAGAGCGAGAACGGTGCTGGGACCTGGAACGCCGACAGGACCGCAAACGGGAGCGGTGCCGGTCGGGAGAGCTAGCGGAAGCAGGATGGATTAGGGCTGGCTTCCCAATCGATCGGATGACCCGCACCGGCGGTGCCCGGGGTGGTGGCGGTGCCGCATCTGACAGCGCGATCAGGTCCTTCGCTACCTCACAGACCTCTGGCGTGGATGGCACAATCAACTGTACCACGGCGGGTGCCTGGGAGACAGGAGCCGGACTCGATGGGCCTTGGCGAACCGGAGTCGACGGCAACGGCTTAGCAGGCACCGCGGTGTCTGCAGGCACCGGGCGGTGCGACGGAGCCGTGCCCTCGTGCCACATCTCGGGCACTTCAAACAGGAGTCGTGCAGATCTCCTGTAGGCATCGGGCGATGGCAAGCCGAGCACGGCTTGAATCCCGGGGAGCCGGGCATGAGCTCTGGTCCCGGTGCGGGGAGGGCCTAAGCCCTGGACCCGCTAAACTTACTGAACTCTAACTTAACAACTAAGAATTAACTATACTATCTATCTAAGTTTAAACTAATTTGAGAACTATATACACAAGAACAATGAGAATGCTAGGGAGGTGGAGGTCAGCTAAGCTGCACTCCACAGTTCCAACGACCGACATGGGCGGTAAGAAGGAACTGAGGAGTGGGTGGGTCGGCTGGAGTACATATCCAGGGCCATGGTGGCGCCACTCCAGGGGACGCCCAGCCGACCCACTGAGTTGCTAGGGTAAAAAGTCTTCCGACGAACGTGCACGTGGCGCGCGCACACCTACATGGAATGGATATGAGCAATCACTCGAAGTAGAACTGCTGGATCAAGGCCAAAGTTAGGCAACTGTCTATATAGTAAGTATGTAGTTAATCTGGCCAACGCTTGTTAGTAGAAGATGATTCTGTAGAAAAGACTTGATCTTCACAATTTTCAGGAATGCAGTCTTTGTTTAAACAAAATTGTAAAGTGCGTTTCTGAAGACCAGGCGAAGCTTCTTACCTGCATTCATGGGGGGCTGAAAAGGTGCTGATGTGCTCTCTCCTGTGTTTCTCTTGGACTCCAGCATCTGTCTCACTGTGCTGGCATTTCTATGGAATAAAGGTTTATGTTAGTATCTCTCAGTGAGTGCTTCTGAGGTGTACCAACAAGCAGTACAGGAGTCTAGAGAAAGCAGTAGTTTAAAAAAAATATCTAAACTATTTATACTTATATGTCATTTTCAATATCCACCTATTACTAAATACTTTTTTCCTGTAAAATTAATCCATTGTGTCATCTCTACCACAGTACTGCCAACTTCACTCGTTACTTTTAGTGCACTTGTACACCATCTACCTTTCCCAATAAAAATATCTATTTTTATTTTAAAAGGTAATATTAACTCCTTTTAAAAAATCTATTACTACTAGCTACTCAATATTTGGCATTACCTTAACTAAGTGCACATTTCCTGTAGTAAATATATGAATTTTTGTGACATGAAAAGAATGGGCATGCATTCACAGCTGAACAGCAAAGTAGGAAATGAAAGGGCATTATAAATGGGTAAAATACAAGAATATTAAACTAGCACAAACTCAGGATATTCACTAAATCAGGGGTAGGCAACCTATGGCACGGGTGCCGAAGGCGGCATGCGAGCTGATTTTCAGTGGCACTCACACTGCCTGGGTCCTGGCCACCGGTCTGGGCGGCTCTGCATTTTATTTAATTTTAAATGAAGCTTCTTAAACATTTTTAAAACCTTATTTACTTTACATATGACAATAGTTTAGTTATATATTATAGACTTATAAAAAGAGACCTTCTAAGAACGTTAAAATGTATTACTGGCACGCGAAACCTTAAATTAGAGTGAATGAAGGAAGACTCGGCACAGCACTTCTGAAAGGTTGCCGACCCCTGCACTAAATTATATGCTGCAAGATCTCTTACTGGGCTTGTTCTAAACACAACTCAGTATTAAAGTGACAAATTCCTACTCTAGTAAACTTGAAAATGAGACACAGCTGCTTTCCTCAGTCCTCACCGATAGGTTAGGTTGCTGATGCTGCCTGTATCACTCACTGCTTTCCCTGGAGACAGAGGTGGGTTTGGTGGATTCTACAAAGAAATAAATCAACTTGAAATCTACTGCTTTATATTAAACTCTTTATTTTTTCCATTTTTTGTCCAACGTGCACTTTCTACTGCCATAGACTCAAGACACAAGAACCTGAGATGTTTCAGGAGCCCTAAGAGCTCATTCAATAAAGCATACTGTCCCCTCTTATTTGGCATATCTTAATCCCAGCTTCAAACTGTTCAGTAGGGGGAAATCAAGGTCTCTTGAACTCATTCGGACTTTTAGTTTCCATCTTTTTCCTTGGTAACTTATTACAAATACATTTTCTGGACTCAAGGAAATAGTTCTTCCCTGTTTACTCCTAATTTCTTTAATTTTTTCCCCCAAAAAGTGACGAGAAAGGAGATATTCGTCTGTATCTACTCACTTGCTTTCCCCACCAAAGCCTTGTATCATGGCCATCTATCTGTCTTGCAGAGGAAGGTGGGCATGGCTCCCTCCAGAGTCCTTCAAACTCTGTTCCAAGTTAAAGAGAAAGACTAGATCCAGAGCCTCTGAAGGCGAGCCTGTCCTACGATCTGAGGGAACTGCATTTAATTCCTTAATTTTTACATATGAACTTGAAACTGCATTCTCATTTACAACAAGGCCCCTTTACACTGCTCTAAATTACACTTAGGACTTGTGTATGCAGTATGGCAATGCACACTAGAGGGCTGTGAATTTTAAAGCGCACCACTATGTTGCGCACTAACTGTCCTACATTGATATTGCTGGTGGATACTAAAAGTTCCTTTGTGCATGTTAAAAACTCTTTATAATTTAAACTCCTCTAGTGCACATTGCCACACCCCGTAGACCAGCTCTTACACCCATTTCAATGCACTTTTATGCTGCCAGAGTGTGTAAAGAGGCCTTAAATTCAAGGACCTGATTCCGATTTTCATTGAATGAAAAGATGGAAACACTAGGCTTATTGTAGTCTCTAACATTACCACCTGCTAACCAACACTTCAGACATTATTTGTCTCCCACCCAGCATCAGACCAAACTAACTAAAGCAACACCCTCTTGCACTTTCTGCAATTAGAAGACGGTAGAAATTTTCTCCTTAACAGGGGAAACTGTTTAACTGTATTTCTATAGCATTCTTTTCATACTGAAATGTGTATTTCCATAGGTTATTACTCAGACTAGTTTTAAACAAAAACTAACAAAAGAATCTACAATTTCAGTCCTTACTTCCTGTTTTTTCTTCAGGTCCTCCTTGGCTGCTCCAAAACGTTTTGTCAATCTAGCAATTTTAGCCTGGTGGCAGAGGGGGAAGAGAACCACAAAAAACATTAAAAAAAAAAAGATACACACTGAGATAAATTAAATGCAATTTTAGAGAAAATAGTCTTTCCCAGGAAACATGGCACAATCTGCAACTAATACTCTACAGCAAGGGAAGCAAGTGTGTGTGAGAGCATGTGTGCAAGAGAGGGAGGGAGTCTCAAACGTTTTAAAGAGATAGTCTGGACCATCTTTCCCTCTAGAAATTACACATGCCACCCTCCCTTCCCAGTGGTGATCAGGCAATATCCCTGCAGCATCTAACGCAACTACTTATGTGGAAAAGTAACATTAGGAAAATATTTATAACTATTTTAATGTCTCATGGATCATCATTTGGGAAAAAATTAATCATATACTTTTTCTGCTCTTCACTTCATCTCCCTTTCCTATCTATTCTGCCCTCTCTCGCTTATCCCCTACCTGAGTTTCTTTGCCACCTGATCCTTCTTTCCCCCTGCATATACCGTCCAGATGCCAAGTTCTTTTATCTTCCGGAATACTTTCCGGACATCTCTTATTCCTACTCTGGACATACTGCCTAGAGCCCATTCCCTCTGCTTTCCTTCATCCATTGGCAGATCCTGATCCTTTACAGATGTCAGCTTCCATAGCTGGCTACTTCTGGTGGCACCAGTTAACGCGCCTCTCCTCCTACAAAGCAGCAGACCTTTGTATAGGCAGCTATGCTGCCTCCTCCTCATTTCCAGTATCTTTTATAGACACCCAGGTTCCTCTTTGCAATGAAATATCTGTATGAAGAACTGGAAGCAAGGAGCCATTCCCATGAGACCTGCTGGCTCGCCATAGACAGTGAGCTTCACAGACAATGATTTGGGAAACTCTGATCTAAAAAACCTGGCTCAAACTCCCCACCTTTTACATATTTTTACAAGGTAATAAGGAATGCTGCAATCTGTATGACGTATATTAATTATATGTGCTGCAGAAGCACCTAAGGGCCATGGATTAGATTCCTATTGTGCTAGGCTTTTTACAAACGCACAAAGAGATTGTCCTTGCCCTTATGAACTTAAAATATAAGTATGACTAACATCAAAAAAATGCACAGGTCACATGCATTTTCAATTTATTTGACAGCAATATTACATAGCTTGGTGCCGCAATACTGTGATGATGGGTATACTGAAAATGCCCTAGGTACCATAGATCAATCAGTCTGTGCAAAGCTTATGTCAATAGATCATTAGCGTTCTTGACATGAGCCTTGCACAGACTGATTGCACATGTATTCAGTAGCCCCAGGTTTGGAAGATTCCACACTTTCTGCAGGAAGACTGGGGCAGCTAAAAAAAAAAAAATGAACACAGCAACTCCACACCTTTGTTTAACACAGGAAGCATTCATATCCCTATCACAGTAGAATTCTTCAGTCTGCCTGGGAACTGGACATGAACTCATGTCTAGTGGTGGTTCTTCATTTAAATATTCTTCCAACAGCAGGCTCTCCCCCCACCCTTCTTTTTTTAAAATGGGTTCATTTCTACTCTACGGGACCACAAATGAGACAGATTTCCATGCAGGTCATTTATTTGAAGTAAGTCTGTAAAAGTGGCAGTGCAGAGTAGAAAAGTGATTTACTAATGACTAAAGGGTTTATTTTCTTCATACTATACAATTCTTGCTCCTACTATCTGACCAGTGACTTGCTTCCAGGAGTGTTCCACCTTCTCCAACAGCAAAAATAATGGATTGTTGTTTTTTGTTTAAGGAATCAATTGACTTCCATTAGTAACAGCCAGATGGGGCCTATTGCTAGTTGAGAAGCTAGTCTTTTAAACAATGCCATACTGTGCCATGTAAAACACATAAGTACCTGTAGTTCAGTAAGCACAGTTTTATGCCTCTTGCTACATTCTATCTTCTCTACTCGTGTTTTCAGATCTGCCAAAGTCTTGTCAAATACAGCACACTGCAGAGCACTGAGTTTCTCCTCTAACAACCTCTGGACGACCTAGAAAAATATGCAAACATATATTACCAGTACTCGGGAGGCTGGCAATGTCTTTATGCACAGCACACATTCAGCATCTTGTCACATACAAAGATTGATGCTGTCATTCTGTCAATCAAATAACCATCTGATCATCAAGTATCAGAGAGGTAGCCGTGTTAGTCTGGTTCTGTAAAAGCAGCAAAGAATCCTGTGGCACCTTATAGACTAACAGACGTTTTGCAGCATGAGCTTTCGTGGGTGAATACCCACTTCGTCGGATGCAAGAGTATCTGATCATCAGTACCATGATATTTAAGTATTTTTGTAGATGCAGAGTTAGAAAAAAGAATTCCTCATCTTGAGTTTTAATATATATAGATGGACTCTCTGCCAGTTGCTGAACAAGTCCATCTTTCTATAGCATGATAAACATGTATAATCCTACCAAAGCAGTTTTTATAAGATCCTTAATTATAGTGTGAAAGGCACTGTGGTAAAGTTTTGTGTAAATTGACTTTTCCCTGACCTTATTTCTGTCACCATAGATCCTGACATTTTAGAACTGGAATTTAAGAAATTCAGTGGAAAGAACAAACCTAACATTTCTTTCAGACACAGTTTTCCTCCAACACAACTGACCCATGCTCCCATCTGTGGAAAGAGAAGTTGTACAGTAACTAGAGTGAGATGTGTGGCCTTTATCTGTATTTCATTGTGCGTGCACATGTACCCATGCACCTGAAACTGGAAAATTTTTACGAGCAGTGTCCATTGGTCCATGCTTGCACCCTTCTCCTCATACTCCAAACTGAGGGCATAAGGGGTAGACCAACCACCTCTCCAGTTTCTTCTCTACCATTAATCATATATATCATATGATCTGGTGGTGAATACACCAGTTCCAAAGATTGACAGCTTCTATACACAGAGAGGTTGTTGATGTAGAACACTGTTGTCATGTTGACTGACATCACCGGAACATGGAGGATTCGTAGGAATCTCTTACAGGTCTCGCAGACTGCATGCTGTTTAGGAGGCTCCTGTGCATTCTGAACTCTGGGGGAGTCCACATCCCTTATACTGTATAGAATTCTAGATAGGTGCCCCACCCTAACAATGAGACACCCATGATTGAAGTCTTGGGGGGGGAGGGGCGGGGGCAGAGGAATGAAGAGGCCCCCCTCCACACACACTTGCTCCCTTTTCTCCCACCAGGCTAAAGAAGCTTGCACTCTGAGTGGGGAGTGAGACAAGTTTGTCCATACTGTGTCTGTTCAGCACAAACTGTCCAAGGCCAAGCTTGGAGTAACCAAAGTGAAGTCTCACAAAGAGTATCAGACAGTTATGGGAAGCCATGTGATCTAGTATGATGATCTATGACAGATGTGATGTCTGTGGGCTCAGCTGGACCTGAGTGACAAGTTCCTTTATGGATTGGCATCTGTCCTGTGGAAGATATACTTTGGCACTTACTGAGTCCAGTGTTGCCACGATGAACTCTACAGTCTGCATGGGAACTAAAATGGACTTTTCTGTGTTTACATAGATTCCCAATGAACATAGAAGATTGACAGAGATGAGGTTGCTGTCCGTACCTCCTGATGAGATTTTGTCATCAGTAACCAGCCGCTAAGGTAGAAGAAAACTGATGATGTATGGCATCAGGAGTGACTGCCACAACTTACTGTACCTTTGCAGATACCCTTAGCACTGTTACAGGCTTGAAGGGGGCACCTCGGTATTGACAGTGGTTCATACCTACTGTGAAACCTCGAGTATCTTCTGTGTGAGGGGCAGATGTAGGCATCTTTTGTATCATGAGTTGCAAACCAGTCATATTTGTTCAGAGAAAGTATTCATTATTGAAACCAGGGTGACCATGCTGAACCTCAATCCACAGATGAAGACACTGAGCTGTTTGAGATATAAGATGCGTCTTCATCCTCCCTCCTTTTTGTGGATGAACATTTTTTTTCCAGTAAAAACCCTTTCCCTAGTACTGAAGCGGCACCAGCTTTATGGTTCCTTGATGAAGGATGGAATTTAGTTCTTGAAATAACAACCATGAGAGAGAGTGATTCCTGAAGGAGGCTAGGGAAAGGGGTTTTGGTGGTGGAAGGGAAAGAAACTCTGTGTTGTTGTTGGTATGAATGATGTTGAGGACCCATTTGCCTGTTGTCTGCCAACCTTAGGAAAAAACAACCTAGATGGCCACTACATTGGGCAGAAGAACATGATATCTGGTGTAATTTGCCGCTTTTGAAGATCCCATCAAAAATGTTTCTTAGAGGGAGGTTGGGGATGGAAGGCGGAAGAACGTTGTGCTTGCTCCGCTGCACCCTCTGTTGTTTCTCGGTGGTTCATAGCCTCTCTGATGATAAAAAGGTTGAGATGCCAGTTGTTGCCTATACAGTTGCTGCCTGTGGAATTTCCTCCTTGGCACTGAAGTATAGATCCCCCATAATGGAGGGTTGCCCTTGAGCTCTTCAATGAGTGCAATGAATCATCTGTCTTCTCACTGATCAGGTTGTTCCCTGTAGGGCAAATCCTCTACTGTAAATTGGACTTTCCTGGGAAACCCAGAGGACTGAAGCCATGATGCTTTATGCATGGCAATAGCAGTCACCATCAATAAGGAGGCTGTGTCTGCTGCATCAACTAAGGCTTAAGTGGGTTGTACTGGCAATCCATTTGCTTTCTTTAATGAGTGCATGGAACTGTATTCTGTCCTTCTGTGGGAGCTTATTAGTAAATTCCAGCAGCTTGGAATAACTGGCACAATCATATTTTGACATTTTACGGAACTGCAGGCTGACTAAAGCGAAAATGAAAACAAAAACAAAAAAACCAATCAAACAAACAAAAGTTTCTTCTCTAACAGGTCCTTATCGGAAGTGGCGGATTTTGGTTGATGTTACCTGCTTCTGCTTCTTTCAGTGACTGTTTGGAGCACTAAGGTGTTCAGGGCAAGCTGTGTAAATAAAAAAAATTGCGCCCTTGACTGGTACAAAGTACATCTTTTCTGTCCTTTCTGGATTTGGAAAAAGCACGTGTCTCGGGCATGCCAGACCACGTTGGTATGGTCTAAGACGGCTTCATTAATGGGGAGTACCACATTGCTAGGCCCTGCACTTTGTAGAGCGTTGAGGAGTTTGTGAGATCTCTCTTGCACTTCCTCCACAGGGATTTGGAATGTGTCAGAGACCTTACTTAATATGTAGGGCCCTACCAAATTCATGGTCCATTTTGGTCAATTTCATGGTCATAGGATTTTAAAAATCATAAATTTCATTATTTTAGCCTATTTAAATCTAAAATTTCACCGTGATGTAATTGTAGGAGTCCTGACCCCAGAAGGAGTTGTGGAGGGTCGCAAGGTCATTGTAGGGATGTGTGTGGTACTGCTACATTTACTTCTGCGCTGCTGATGGCAGTGGCATTGTCTTCGGAGCTGAGCAGTTGGAGAGCAGCAGCAGCGCAGAAGGAAGGAAGGCATGGTATGGTATTGCCACCCTTACTTCTCCGCTACTGCTGGCAGGATGCTGCCTTCAGAGCTGGGTGCCTGGCCAACAGACGCTGCTCTCCAGCTGCCCAACTCTGAAGGCAGCACAGAATTAAGGGTGTCAATACTGCAAGCCCCCTAAAATAAACTTGTGACCCCTCCTGCAACTCCCTTTTGGGTCAGGACCCCCAATATAAGAAACACTGATCTTCCCAGTGAAATCTGAATAGTAGAGGGTAAAAGCACGCAAAAGATCAGATTTCATAGTCCATGATGCGTTTTTCAAAGGTCTATTACTAGGTCTAGGGGATGATGGTGACAGTCTCGTCAGAGCTATCTGTTCTGGATCTTCCTTCTCCTCCATTAGTTCCTGAGGGGTTCCAGTTCCTCTCTGTAAGGAGAGGGATGTCATGATTCCCGATGTGGTCATACCAATTCATGATAGCATATATATGGGTCCTATGGTCCCAATAAGAGCAGTCCAATGATGACTGAGGCCCAAAGGCATAGGGTACTACTGGCCCCAAGATGGGTACACTATCTTAACAATATAAAGGAGCCCAGGAGATTCTGGATCCTCTATCTGGGCTAATCTCCCACTTTGGTGGAGGTGATGATGCTCTCTCGCTCATGCCTGATTCACCTGAAGAGAAATAGGTAGTTTCAATTCCATGGGTGGTATTGTGGCTCTTGTGATGCCACAGCTGGTGGAGGGTACTGGAGAACTACTCCCTCTTTCATGCCATCCCTGGACTGGTGGTGTCAGGGTCTTTCATGTGAAGACTGGATCTGAGAGTACTGGAGACTCCAAGGACGATGACTATAACCTCAAGGTTAATAGCTCTCCCCCCAGATATGAAGAAGTGCAGAGGACTCCCGTCCTGTACAGGTGGAGTTTGTCTGGTCAGAGTCTTTGGTGCCAGTCAACCAGTCTTTGGAGTGCAACAGTTCCCCTGGCAGGAGGCACTTGGTGCTTCTCTTTTGTTGGTACCATGGATGGTATTGCTCCTGTGAACGATGCTGGTCTTAGAGCACTCTTGCTGTTCAGAAATCGGAGACTGTGTCCCTTATGTGCTCCTGAGCCTCCTGAACCAGGAAACAAAGTCTCACTTGACTTAGATAATGTAAGGGAAGAGGTCATCCTCTTGGAAGCAGACCTGGAGGGGGATTTCTCTCATCTCTTATGAAGATGTTTGCCACCCTCCTGATGTTCCTTAGTGGAGGAGTCTTCAGTTCTACTTCTATCAGCCCTGGAACTGGAAGTCATCATGCTTGTAGGCATGCTCCTTAGTGCGTCTGCCAACTGATTAGAGGACTGTTCAGGCTGGGGCTCAGCTGTGGAATCCATAAGAAATTTTCTAAGCATATACTCACAGGCTTGGCGAGTTCTGCTGGGGAAGGATCAGCATATGCTGTACTTTGAGGAAATACAAGATTGCCCAAAGCAGCAGAGGAACTTTAGGTGAACATTGCTGACTAGGAAGTCCAGGGGCAGGAAACAGTTCTTGAATCCTGGGATCTTGGGCATATTAGTCACCCACAAGGGGGGGGGGAATCCCCCCCCCATCCTAAACTTGTCATAACTTGCTAAATATTAAATAACTAACTATCTAAAAGTAGTACAATAGACGCTTTACAATTATGTACAGGTAAAAAAAAGTAGCAAATGCTGCAGACCCTGAAGGGTTCCATTTCAGAACACAAGCAATAGAAAGAAACTGGAGAGTCATTTGGTCTGCACTGCCCCTTATGTCCTTGGTTCCGAGCACAAGGAGAAGAAGAGCACAAGCACAGACCAGTTGACCCTTCTAACAAAAATCTTCTGGTCTCAGGAGCATGGGACTCTCATGCACCCACAGTGGAATACACAGAGAGACCATCACTCCAAGAAGCAGCTAAAATTCTAAGTGCTGAAAAAAAAAATTGGAGAATATTTTGAGCAGAAGTTCTATCATTTCTAATGCTAGGGTGTTTCTCCAATCACACAACTGTAAAAGGAGCAAAACTTTCTTGAAACCCACAAATAATTATTTTCTCTCTAAAGGTTTTAATTTAATTATACTATCTACTATATCAGTAAAGTTGCAGCAAACACCATGCAGGCTGCATTCTTGTTTGCAGAGAAGGACAATGGTTCATTAGTGAAGGTGTTCTCTTAGGCCCAGCCTAAATTTAAAATGTATTTTACACTTGGCTCTGGTCTAAAGAGCATTTCAAACATAGCTGCTACTGAACTTTTTCCAAATGTAGTTTAGTTCCCAACACAGACAAATTTTGAAGATGTCCACACACTTAAAAAAAAATTCCTAGCCTATGCTTCAACCAGGCAACATGTGGAAGACGCCTGTCCTTCCATACCTGCGGAGTCAGTCTGGTCAGAGAGTCTTTGCTGGAGCATGACAGTACCATTGGTGTAGGAAAATGTAGAAAACATTTTTATTTTAAATCCCTATTTGAAATTAGATTTGACACTCATTCATACTGATTGTCCAAACAGTATTTGGAAATGGTTCAATACACTTTTGAACACATTTTCAAAAACAACTCCAAATGAGATAGCTCTCACTCCTCTTCCTCCCCCACCAACTCTCCAACAAAAAGCAGCAGACAATACGATATATTCCTGAATTTTTTTAAAGGTTAAAAATATACTGAATTTTGTTTTTTAAATCCTTGAGATATTCTCTGTACTTCACAAAGAAATAATAGGATACAAACATTCTTATCCTCCCGGAAGTCATACTTAAACTACAGCTAGATAGTGGGAGCAACAAAATCAGTAAAATTTCTAAGTAAAGCATTAGAATCTTTTATAATACTTATAAGCCAACCTCAGCATGAATGATTTCAGACTGAAAGAGGTGCGCATCACCAACAATTATACATTAAAAAGATATTGCCTAGTTATACTGGACCCCAAATTTGACCTGCTTGAGAATAGTTATAATTTGATGGAGAACATTCTCCAGATTTTGCATTTTATATAGTGATTACATACAAAAACCAACAAAAGAATGTTACATAGGTTGTAAAGTTGAGTACTTGAAAGTTAGGAAATGCCAAATTTAAGATTTGTCCATGAAATCTTAATTCACCCTACCTCCTCTTGTAACACACTCTTCAATTACATGATCAATACTATTTTTTCCACAGAATGTGGACAGTGCTCGAGGAATGATGCAGCATTTTGGCGGCGACGCCTCTGGATGACGCTGCTTATCAGCAGCATTTCGGCAGATGCTCGTCCGCCAGCCAGTACACGGGCGCACTTAGACGCCCCCGGCGGGCACCGCATTGGGGACCCCTGACCTAGAAGGTCTTGATCAATAATAAGGACTGTGAAGGGCACAGAATTATTAAAGCTAGCTAGAAGACACTGAGTCTATAATTCATGATCTCCTGATTCCCAATACAGTGTATCTTCCCTTGTAATTTAGGTCATGACTTCCCATAAATGAAATATGATAACTTACTATTACAGTAAAATAATAAAGGATTCCTTCTGCACAACAGTTTCTTTTCTCATTCATCCAAGTATTCTGGATGTCCACAAAACGTCTAATAATAAAAGCAGGAGTTTATGCAATTTAAAATGAAAATACAGTCAATGGACTGATTTTTGTGATTTGCAGGTTGATATGGAAATTATGTCCAAAGAAAAGAGGCTAGAACTCAAAGGGAAAGAGATCTACAATAGAAGAGCTGTGAGTTCCACCTAAAAACATTTCTGACACCTCCATTCTGCAGCAAGATCTAGTATACCTTTTGCAGCTTCTGGTTAATATCCCCTCTGGCTGTAATTTTTACTTGGAGTTCTGCTTCATACTCTTCTCCCATGTACCGACGACGTTTAGAATGTACGTTGTCTATATCCTCTGATTTGGAACGCTTCCTTCTTGACACTTCACCTGGAAGCATATGGCACAGGAACCACTGAGGAATTTTTTAACAGCAGCAACCAAAGGAAGCCTACAGCTATCAGTAGCTTCCTTTCTTTCAAGTCCAATCACTCATCATTCAAAGGATGACAGAATCTTGGGAAAAATCTCAGATATTAATTTTTTTTTCATAAACCAGAAAACCCCTACACTGAGACTTCAATATGGAACTTTGATTCAATGCACCGAAGAACAACCACCCTTTAAACCTATAACACTCTAAAGAGACATACTCTGTACATTTAAATGAGATCATGAAAATATGCAGCCATCTTGGGCACACGGAGCCTGGCAAACTGCTCCCCCAAAATGCATGACCATTCTAGTACCATTCTTTCCTTCTCACTTACCTTCTTTACAATGGGCCTTCCTCACCTTTGAACCCTATAGAGATACATAGGGCAGTAATTCCCTGTACTGAGAGATGGGGTGCAGCAGGATTCCCCATCCAGCCCCTCCCCCTCTCCTGCCACAGCATGCTGTAGGGACCTAAGTATATATACCATAGCCTGACTAAGCTACAATGAATGGAGGCTATTGTAAGCATAAATACAGAAAGAAAAAGGGAGCTTGGTACAAAAGGAGAAGACAGAGTAAGGAAGTAAAATTAAATTAAAAATTAAGTTTAATATTGGTTTAGAGAGATGGACTTGTATACCTTTTCCATCTCTTTTTATTGCATACCTGCTATGAGCTCTAACTCAAATCTTGCAGATATCTGTATATTCATGGTTTTCAAATATGGTACAGCTAACTTTTAAAAATTTTAAAAATTTGCATTACCACCTAAACTACTTACCTATGTTTAGAAAAGTTTGATTTTTTTAATTTAAGATACTATTACAGTGCAAGTATCTATAGAATAAAGAGTATTTTTAAAGGAGGATATTGATTATTGCAGAGTGTCAACTTTCACATTTTCTCCCTGTGAATTTTCATACCAAAAGAAAGCACAGGTGCTAAAGCTCCATCTCTGAGTTGTCCATCAGAAAGTATCTGCAAGTTTGGTAGAAATCAAACTCAAAAGAAAACCTCTGAGTGGAATGAGCATTGTCCCTGGACTATCAGACAGAAGTTTACTAGGAACATTCATGTGGTTAACAGTACTTCAGTAGCACGCATGCACTTCAACCTGCAGCTTTTAAAAATATATTATTAAGTTTAAGGTAGATATTTGGTTACTATGTAAATATTTCTCAATTAGATAACACACGTCTCACATTAAAGTACTGAAACAAAGGCTGAACCTGAGAATTTAATTCTAGAGCAACACTACACTGATATTGACAGGAAGAATGAAAGAATAAGACCTAACACCTTTACGGTACCTACTTCTCTCTGGATGTCTCTCTTCTTCTTTGTGCTCTTCCTTTTCTCTCTCTTTACCCTGTTCCTTGCTTTCCTTTTCCTCCTCTTCCACCTCCTCTGCAAACACAACAGATGACCAAATTTTATTTCTTTACATTCATTGATAAAAACAGTATTAAAATGAGAGTCCTCGTGGAGGGTAAAATAATTCCACCGTCTCTTTGCAGTCAGTCTTGTTTTAGCTGATGAACCTTGGGATTCCTATGCATACTTGCACACAGCCATTTGAGAAAGGAAAAGAGAAGTGGGGGTGGGAAGGGAGGAAATACCTTGAAAATTAAAATAACTACAGTACAAATCAGTAAAACCCTTTTCAAAGTAAATTCTCCATTTATTTAAACAGCTTGAAAAATCACCTGACTTTCTGAAAGTTGTCTTTAAACTACTGAAGAAATAAAGGGTTTCACTTAAAGTGATGTTAAAATGGCTGCCTACCAGATGTCACTTTGCATTTTTCATGTTCATGAAAGAGGTACACAAAAGCTTTAGTTCTTCACTAACAAAGTATTCATATTTTTATATTTCTTTTTGTAAATAAATCCACGTTTAGATTATGTTGGAAGCCGTAAGGTGGAGAAGTTTTTTCCCCTCCCCCCCACCTTTAATATTCCTAAACTAATAAGTGAAAGAAGGTGGTTGAGGTAATTTTTTTTTAAATGAGACCAACTTTTGTTGATGATAGATACAAGCTTTTGAGCTTACACAGAGCTCTTCTTCAGATCTGGGAAATGTAATCAGTGTGAAAATGAAAATATGAAAAAAAGCGTTGTGCTGGGATTAATAGCTTATAGATTGTTGTAATAAATCATAAATCCAGTGTCTCTTTTCAGTCCATGATTTTTAGTGTCTAGCAAACTTATGAATTTAAGCTCACAGGCTCATCTTTTGAAGGTGTAGTGAAGGCTGCCTTTGAGGATGAGGGCTGAAATCAAATATACAGTGATAGCTTTGTGAAAAGTGTTCACCCACAGTTGATATAGTATGTTTGTCTTTTAATGTTTTTCTGTGAGAGTTTGAGCATAGAGATTGTTTCATTTCACGAACATAGCTGTTACTGGAGTATTTAGTGCACCTCTTGCCTTATTGTCCTTAAAGGGGTTAAACTAGATGCTCAGGGTGCTCATAAAAGTGGAGCTTGTAAGAGCATGTGTAAGCGACTGGGGGGGGGGGGGGTCAAAATTTCTCACTGTTTTCAGGGGCCTAGGGCAGCGGCATCACTTGTCCCCCCAAAAGGGACTTTGACAAGAAGTCTGAGGTCAGGAGTCCTTCCTAAAACCCCATAGCTAGAACAGTGACTGGACTCTGTTGATCTGGAAGCATGTGGGATCCAGCAATTGGGTCCACTTGCAACAGACTGGTGATAAATGACCAAATGGAGTGGTACTGGGCCGCACTGTAGCACACTGGAAGAACTACTAAATGATGTGCCTCAGAACACAGCTACCAAATTTTCATCCAAGAATGTGAAAGAGTCCAGTTTGAAGGTTAGAAAGAACATGCAAAGAGAACATTGTATAGGTGTCTTCCAAGAAATTAGCCACACTCTTCAAAAGTGGGTTTAAATACCATCAAGACAAGAATCTTTGGTTACCTAATAGACTGTGGTGATTCAAGATCTAATCCATGTAGGAACAATTCATTTTAAAAGCAGTTTATCCTTTTCGGAAAGAAACCCATCACTTTATTGTCCTGAATGAATAGAATTTTACAGGTATACATATGCCAAGAGTGTGCCATCTTCCTTCTGTTGGGCCTTTGAGGTTGGGGCAAAAAATGGAAAATACTTCCTGTTTAAGGTAGTCAGGGCCAAAATACCTTTGGCAGAAAAGGGAGCTATTCAGAGACATTTTGTTGTTATTTAAAATCAAACATGGCTTATTACAGTATGGCCACAGATCATGGCCCCCAGTATGCTACTGCAACGGTAAGAAGTCTCTTAGGAAAGCTGGGCATCGTACATTAAAAGGGATAAAAAAACTCTAGGGAAGCAGTGATGGATTTCTAAGTTAGCTTCTGAAGAAGCATGGCTTTGTGAAATCTGGAGACAAGGAAAGCCTGTCTCAGGGAAACTAGAATAATCCAATAGTCTTTCCCTGAACTGCAGACAACAGGATAAGGCACTTATGCAATCCTTTCTGGAGGAAATCAAATATGTTAGCCATTGTAGATTTGATTAATCTGATCCACTTATTTTGTACCAATTTTGACCAGATTCTGTAGTATGATGAGGAGGCACACAATCACCTTCCTTTGTGAAAGGGTTCCCTATTGATCTCCATTGCTAGCTGTGTCAACTCTCTCTCTGTTCAACAACCATTAATTTAGAGAACATTTTAAGTCTGGATGAAAAATTTAACCCAGGGATAAAAGTTTTAACATTTTGAGAAGGAATGCCTATCCCCAAATAATCCATCCATTTCTAAGGTCTCTGTCCATACCATCTAAAAGTGCCAAACCAGAGTGGTGTACCAGGCCCTGTAGTTTCAGTCTTCTGCCACCAAGATGATCTGAGCATTGTCTTTCCTTGTTTTCTTAAGAACCTTGAGAATCAGGAAGGTACCAGAGGGAAGGTGTAACCATGATGGCTAATTCACATATGTGGCCTCTAAATAACAGTTGCAGCACTCTTGCCCAAACTTTCCAATTTGGATGCTTAAAAGTTAGGTACCTACTAGGGCTGTCAATTAATCGCAGTTAACTCATGCTTTTAATTCAAAAAAATTAATCGCGATTAATCGCAGTTTTAATTGCACTGTTAAACAAGAGACTACCAATGAAATTAAATATTTTGGATGTTTTCCTACATTTTCATATATATCTTGTATTCTGTGTTGCAATTGAAATCAAAGAGTATATTTTGATTACAAATATTTGCACTGTAAAAATGATAAACAGAAGAAATAGTATTTTTCAATTCACCTCATGCAAGTACTGGAGTGCATTCTTTCTCCTGAAAGTGCAACTTACAAATGTAGATTTTTGTTGTTGTTACATAACTGCACTAAAAACAAAACAATGTAAAACTTCAGAGGCTACAAGTCCACTGAGTCCTACTTCTTGTTCAGCCAATCGCTAAGACAAACAAGTTTGTTACATTTACAGGAGATAATGCTGCCCTCCTCTTATTTACAGTGTCACCAGAAAGTGAGAACAGGCATTTGCATGGCACTTTTGTAGCCAGCATTGCAAGGTATTCACGTGCCAGATATGCTAAACATTTGTATCCCCCTTCATGCTTTGGCCACCATTCCAGAGGACATGCTTCCATGCTGATGACGCTTTTTAAAAAAAGTGTAAATTAAATTTGTGACTGAAATCCTTGGGGGAGAATTGTATGTCCCCTGCTCTATTTTACCCACATTCTGCCATATATTTCATGTTATAGCAGTCTCGGACGATGACACAGCACATGCTAATTTTAAGAATACTTTCACTGCCGATTTCACAAAACGCAAAGAAGGTACCTATGTGAGATTTCTAAAGATAGCTACAGCACTCGGCCCAAGATTTAAGAATCTGAAGTGCCTTCCAAAATTTGAGAGGGACGAGGTAGGGAGCATGCTTTCAGAAGTCTTAAAAGCGCAACACTCTGATGCAGAAACTACAGAACCTGAACCACCAAAAAAGAAAATCAACCTTCTGCTGGTGGCTTCTAACTCAGATAATGAAAATGAACATGCATCGGACTGCAGTGCTTTGGATGGTTTTCGAGCAGAGCCTGTCATCAACATTGATGCATGTCCCCTGGAATGGTGGTTGAAGCATGCGCATCTGGCCCGTAAATATTTTGCAACACCGGGTACAACAGCGCCATGAGAACACCTGTTCTCACTTTCAGGTGACATTGTAAATAAGAAGCAGGCAGCATTATCTCCTGCAAATGTAAATAAACTTTTGTCTTAGCAATTGGCTGAACAAGAAATAGGACTGAATGGACTTGCAAGCTCTACAATTTTACATTGTTTTACTTTTTAATGCAGCATTTTTGTACATAATTCTATATTTGTAAATTCAACTTTCATGATAAAGAGATTGCATTACAGTAATTGTATTAGGTAATTGAAAAATATTATTTCTTTTGTCTTTTTACAATGCAAATACTTGTAATAAAAATAAACAAAGCACTGTACACTTTGTATACTGTGTTGTAATTGAAATAAATATATTTGAAAATGTAGAAAACATCCAAAAATATTTAAATAAATGGTATTCTATTATTGATTAATCGCGATTAAATTTTTTAAATCGCTTGACAGGCCTAGTACCTATGTTAATATTTAGCTGCAGGTGCTCAACCCTTTGGAAAATCTGGCCTCTTATTTAGGTGCTTAAATAAGGCATTAGGATTCTAACTTTAGGCTCAAGTTAGGAAAATTCTGGAGTGTACTTGAGGTGTAGGTGGATTCTAGTATTCATCTGGTATTTCTCAATGGTTGCTCAACATTTAAAAGGTCTCTGCATGAAAGGCCAAATTTTCTGTGTGATTGTTTTACCTGCTTAGGTGTCCCACCAGAAGTCTGTCCCATACTTCATCCAGTGATATGAAATGGTGCTAGTTTCCATGGATGTTTTTCTGCCCAGAACTATGCAACAGATGTACCATGTTATGTTACCATGCTGATTGCCGAGGACTACCCTAATTGAGTTGTCTGATTTGATCAGAATTACTTCCCCACCCAATCCTACACCAAGATAAGTGGTTTATATCAGACAAGACACTCCTTACTACTCACATTTCACATATAAAGAGTAGCTGTGCTTCCCAAACTGGTCCATACTGTGAACTAAGTAAGAGACAAGGTGAATCCCAAAGCCCATCAAACTGAAATCTATTGTGAGGACTATTCCATCTGGATGTGAGAGCTATATGTTCATGAAGATTCTGGTTTTACCCACCAGGTTAGTAAGCGTAGAATTGGCGGAGGAAGATTAGGGGCAGATGTTCCAGATTTTCAGGAAATGGTACTCCTTGATGGATAAATAGCATTAACCCCTTTGCATGGAGGCCGAGCAGGGGTAAGAGGAGGTTACTCACCTTATGCAGTAACTGATGTTCTTCGAGATGAGTGTCCCTGTGGGTGCTCCACTCTAGGTGTTGGTGCGCCCCTGTGCTTTTGATCGGAGATTTCTGCAGCAGTACTCCTACCGGCCACGCATGCTCAGAGCCTGCCCCCCCCCGCTCTGAGTATACCTCTAGTGAGCATGCGCGGCCGGTTCCCTCAGTTCCTTCTCTACAACGGAGGCTACCCCAACTCCGAAGTAGAGGGGAGGAGGGTGGGTAGTGGAGCACCCACAGGGACACTCATCTCGAAGAACGTCAGTTACTGCACAAGGTGAGTAACCTCCTCTTCTTCGAGAGATGTCCCTGTGGGTGCTCCACTCTAGGTGACTTCGAAGCAGTGTATCTCAAGGAGGTAGGAACTTCGGATCTGGCAGGAATGCCGTGGTTAATACTGCCCTGCCTAATCAAGTGTCAGAGAGAGGACCCTGAATAAGGGCATAATGTTTGACAAATGTGTGCTCGGAGGACCAAGTGGCTGCTTTACAGATATCAGTCTATGGCACTTTACGTAAGAAGGCTATAGAGGTAGATACAGATCTAGTGGAATGAGCTCTGATGAATGCTGGTGGTGTAACATTTTTTATCTGATAGCAGAGTCGTATGCAATTGGAGATCCAGTTTGACAGTCTCTGGGGAGTGATAGGCATGCCTTTGGAGCGCTCCGCGATGGAGACAAAGAGCCTAGGAGAGTTTCTGAAGGGTTTGGTTCTGTCCAAATAGAATGATAAGGCCCTGCGCACATCCAGTGTATGCATTGTGGCTTCGAAAGAGTTTGCATGTGGTTTTGGGAAGAAAGTTGGTAGATGTATTGGTTCATTGATGTGAAATGAAGTGTGAACTTTAGGAAGGAATTTCGGGTGCAGGCGTAGGGTCACTTTGTCCCTGAAGAAGAGCGTATATGGTGGATCTGCCATAAGAGCTGCTATCTCTCCTGCCCGTCTGGCGGAGGTAATCGCCACCAAAAAGGCTGTTTTCATCGAGAGGTGCAAGAGGGAGCAGGTGGCTAATGGCTCAAAGGGTTGATGAGTTAAACAGGACAATACCAAGTGAAGATCCCATGGAGGGACAGGTGGCTTATTGTCTGGATATAAGGCTTGGAGTCCCTTGAGGAAACGCTTGGTTATGGGATGAGCAAAGACCGAGGTATTGTCAACTGTACCATGAAAGGTTGTGATAGGAGCTAAATGGACTCTGATGGAGCTGAAGGAAAGGCCGGATTGCTTAATGCTCAGTAGGTAGTCGAGTATGCAGGGAAGGGGTGCCGAGGTAGGAGACAGTTGTTTAGTTGAACACCATTCTGTGAATCATTTCCACTTTCGGAGATAGGTGGTACGGGTGGATTGTGTTCTGCTGTGTAGAAGCACCCTCTGAACTTGGTCGGAACAGTCTAGTTCTCGTTGGGAGAACCATGCAGGTACCAGGCTTTGAGATGAAGCATGGGCAGGTTCGGGTGAAGAAGCTGGCCGTGTTGTTGTGATAAAAGGTTCGGGATGAGAGGTAGTGAGATCGGTGGTCGAATTGACATTCTGGTTAGGAAAGGGAACCACGGTTGTCTCGGCCATGAAGGTGCGATCAAGATCACCCTGGCGAGGTCCGTCGGTATCTTTATGAGGACCCTGTTGAGCAAAGGTATTGGGGGAAATGCATAGAGCAAGTCCCGGTTCCACGGGATCATGAATGCGTCTCCGAGGGAGTGTTTGCCCAGCCCTGCCCTGGAGCAAAAATTGAGGCATTTCCTGTTTTTTGCGGTTGCAAAGAGATCTATGGTTGGGAGACCCCAAGTGCGAAATATGTTGTAAATGATTCCCTCGTCTATCTCCCATTCGTGGTCCAAAGGGAAGCATCTGCTTAACTCGTTGGCAGTGGTGTTCATCACCCCTGGGAGATAAGCAGCTGATATGCGGATGTGGTTTGCAAGGCACCAATTCCAGAGTTTTATGGCCTCTGAGCAAAGAGAGAGGGAGCGAGCCCCTACTTGTCTGTTTACGTAGAACATGCAGGCAATATTGTCTGTCATTATGCGGACATGTTGATTCTTGATCAGTGGTAAGAAGTGGCAGCAGGCATTTTGTATGGCTCGAAGTTCTAGAACATTTATGTGCAGGGAGGTCTCGGACGGAGACCATAACCCGTGGACTGTTTGGTGAGAGATGTGGGCCCCCCAGCCAGTGAGAAACGCATCGGTCACCATTATCAGAGTTGGGGAAGTCTGGAGGAAGGGGACTCCAGAGCAGAGGTTGTAGGGGATCGTCCACCAAAGGAGAGAGTCCTTGACTCGGTAGGGTATGGCCAGGTGTTTGTTTAGTGAGTGCACGTTTGGTTTGTAAACCGTGGCCAGCCAAGCTTGGAAGCACCTCATGTAGAGACGTGCACCTCATGTAGAGACCACGAAGGTGCACGAGGCCATGTGCCCTAGTAGTTGGAGGCAGTCTCGGGCATTGACCCGGGGACTGTTGCCAAGTCTTGTAGCCAGCAGTTTTATGGTATTGAATCGGTCGGGTGGGAGAGATGCCAGCCCGGTTGTGGAGTTGAGACTCGCTCCTATAAACTCCAGGTGCTGGGTAGGACTTAATGTGGATTTGCTTCTGTTTATTTGCAGACCCAGGGATTGGAAGCAATCGATGGTGAGTTGTGTGAAGCGGAGGGCCTCGTCGAACGTGGAGGCCTTCAGGAGGCAATCGTCGAGGTAAGGGAATATTATGACCCTTTTTTCCTGAGGTAGGCAATGACTACCGCTAGGAGCTTGGAGAAAACTCGGGGGGCAGTGGAAAGGCCGAAGGGTAGAACTCTGTATTCGTAATGCACTGAGCCGAGGGTAAAATGAAGGAAACGTCTGTGGGCCGGGTGGATAGTGACGTGAAAATAGGCATTTTGTAGGTCGAGGGCTGAAAACCAATCGCCCTGCTCCAGGGCTGGAATTATGGTGGTGAGAGTAACCATCTTGAACTTTTGCTTTTTGATAAACTTGTTGAGCCGCCTGAGGTCGAGGATCGGTCGCCATCCTCCAGTTTTCTTTTCTGTTAAGAAATAATGGGAGTAGAACCCTTTTCCCTTGTGGCAGTCTGGCACAAGTTCGATACCCCGCAGGTGGAGGAGATGTTGTACTTCTTGCTGGAGGTGTAGCTCGTGAGAGGGGTCCCTGAAGAGGGACGGGGAGGGTGGGTGGGTGGGAGGGAAGGAGAGGAAAGGGATGGAATACCCAGTTGTGATGACCTCTAAAACCCACTTGTCGGTGGTAATATTCTGCCATTGGTGCAAAAATGGCAGTAGGCAGTGTCCAAAGATAGTTGTAAGCGGTGCATACGCTGAAGTTGGGGCGATGTTTACGAGACCCTCGACCAAAGATTCAAATCTGCTTATTGCTGGAGGAAGCTGGGGCATCCCAGAAGAATTGGGGCGACGCCTCTGGTATCTGGATCTCTGGCGTTGGTGTTGCTGATGTTGATCCTGAGATCTTGGGAACTGCTGAGTATATGGGGGGTAGCGTGGACATTGGTAAGATTGATATCTGTACTGTCGCCTTCTGGTTGTAGGGGTTTGGATGCCTAAGGATCGAAGAGTGGCCCTTGATTCCTTCATTGAATGAAGCACCTCATTTGTGGTGGAAGTAAAGAGTTTATCACCATCAAAAGGGAGAGCCCTCTATGGTGCTCTGAACCTCACGAGGAAAGAGGGAAATGGTATCTATGTGCCAAGGGGGGAGGGATAGCTCAGTGGTTTGAGCATTGGCCTGCTAAACCGAGGGTTGTGAGTTCAATCCTTGAGGGGGCCACTTAGGGATCTGGGGCAAAAAATTGGTCCTGCTAGTGAAGGCAGGGGGCTGGACTCAATGACCTTTCGAGGTCCCTTCCAGTTCTAGGAGATTGGTATATCTCCAATTATAAATAAATATATAAAGGGAAGAAGAGAGCCATGAACCTCGGCGCATGACCACCGCCGTAGCGGTGGACCTTGCTGCGGTATTGGCTGCATCCAGAGCTGCTTGAAGAGCCGTGCGTGATATAATTTGGCCCTCTGAAACTAAAGCTGAAAACTGTTGTTTCTTCTGGTCCGGAATGTGTTCAATAAAGTCCATGAACTTATTATAGTTTCTGTGACCGTACTTTGCCAAAACTGCAGTATAATTGGCAATTCGAAATTGTAAGGTTGAAGAGGCATACACTTTGCAACCCAGCAGGTCTAAAAACGTTTGCCTTCCTTGTTGGCTGGGGTATGGTGGGAATACTGTTGTTTGTTCCTTTGATTGGCTGCGTCCACTACCAGTAAGTTTCGTGTAGGATGGGAGAAAAGAAATTCAGAGCCCTTAGAGGGGATGAAGTATTTACGGTCCGCTTGTTTGCAGGTAGGCTGGCTTGTGGCTGGAGACTGCCAGATGGACTTAGCAGGTTGCAGAAGGGCTGGATTGATTGGTAATGCCAGTCTGGATGAAGAAGAGGGTTGCAGGATGTCCATTAACTCATGTTGTTGGTCCGGTACTTCCTCTAGATTAATTCTGAGGTCGCTGGCAACCCTTTTAAAGAGATCCTGGAATTTCGTAAAATTGTCTGAAGAAGTTGGGGGGCGGGGGAAGTAAAGCTTCTTCAGCCATTACTTCAGTTAGTATTTCAGTTGGTACTGGGTCCGGGGCAGGATTTAATTGATCCTGAGAATGAGAAGGTGCCGCCAACTGAGTGATATCATCTGGACGTTGGCGTCTCATGGAAGTGGAATAGCGGGTGTGCTGCTGAGGGAAAGGTGCCCACGGGCCCAATACTGCCATGGTGATGGAAAAGGTATAGGTGGAGCCATCCAGGGGTTAACACACCAGGAAGCAGGATCTCGAGGAGAGTCTGAGACAATTTTCCTGTGCCCGCGGTTGACAGGAATCCGAGGATGGAATTCTGATTGCATTGAGGCATCACCCTGTAATTCAGACTCCTCTTCACTGGAGGAATGCTGTTCAGATCCTGAATCATTGGTAAGGGAGAAGCAATCTTTAAGGAAGGGTGACTGCATTGTAGGTGACACTAATAGGTCACCTGACTGAGTAAACGGCAGCACTGAGGCAGCTGAGGGTGAAGGCTGATAGAATTACTGCACGGGAACTTGGGCTTGCACCAGAGTTCTAATTCTTGGCTCAGTGCCAAGTAGCGTTGTCAATTTTGGTGCTGGTGTCAGAGCTGATGCCGCGCTATTAACAGCGGGCTGCGATGCCTCAGGGGGGTCCTGGAATATCGGCACCGTGTTCGTCGCAGTGCCGATGGGTGCCACAATCAAGGCAGGCAACTGAAAGCCTGTCACCTCGGCACCGGAGCTTCGCGCCGCCGCCGAAAGCACAGGCGAGTTTAAAGCGATTCCTGAGGAGCCCGGCTCGTCGAAAGTGCTCAGGCGGGGGAGCACTGGTAAGGAAACTGTGGATCTCACCGGAGAAGGTCTGTATCTTAGGGCTTCTTTTGTTCCTGACAGAGGGTGCCCTCGTTTAGTTGATTTCTTCTGCTTTTTAGCAGCAGGAGAGCTGTGTCGGTGAGCGGAGGCAGAGTCCGCGCCAGAGTCTGAGGCAGACCCTAAGGATTTTTGCAGTAGAATGAATTTAAGTTTTTGCTCCCTGTCCTTTCTTGCTCTGGAGATTAGTTTAGTACAGTGAGAACATTTTTGGGGAATATGAGTTTCCCCCAGGCATTTTATGCACTGTGAATGACCATCGGAGAGAGGGATAGCGTCCTTACAGGAGGAGCAGCGCTTAAAGCCTGTGGAGCCAGGCATGTCTGAAGCGCTGAGAGAAAAAAAAAAAATTTAATTTTTTTTTTTAACGGTAGAGAAAAAAGTAAGTAACACTAACTAACTAACAACTAACTAACAAGAAAACTAACTCACTCTAAGTTATTTTAAGATAAGGAAGAAATTCTTTAAGGAGTCTGCTGAGCTCCGTCTCAAGCCGGGGACGGTAGAGAAGGAACTGAGGGAACCGGCCGCCCATGCTCACTAGAGGTATACTCAGAGCGGGAGGGCAGGCTCTGAGCATGCGTGGCTGGTAAGAGTACTGCTGCAGAAATCTCCGATCAAAAGCGCAGGGGCGCACCGACACCTAGAGTGGAGCACCCACAGGGACATCTCTCGAAGAAGAACTCTATAACTCCTCTTGTAATGAGCATTTCTTGGAGGACTTGATCTTGAAGGTCTCCAAGAAGGGAAAGCAGCTGATACAGCCATCTTAGGTGGTGAATAGACTGCGTCAGTGACACTTGTTCAACTAGATTGACTGCTAGGCACAGTGTGTTGAAGAAGCAGCTTAAAAATCCCTAAATTCTTCTCATTATGCTGGTCGAGTGAAATAAAAAACACACACAAAAACTTCTGGAAGGAGATCTATATGGGCACTCGTTGTGGAATTTCAGTGCCTGTGTTCTTGACCCAAAACAATCTTCCTCTTGTTGTCCCTTTAAAGCAATAGTAGTCGTAGAAGATTAAACAAACTAACTCCCCCCTTGTAGGGAAAACCGTGAATAATACACAGACACTCAGGAGGGGCAGATGAAATGTTGGTTGAGCATGGTGAAGATAGCAGCAAAAAGGCTGTGTTTTGAGGATTCTACATGGCTTCTTACTCCTTTTCTCCTATGCCCACAATTACTGAGAAGTCCCTAAGAAAATGTGGTCAAGCAGGGGGATTAGGTTAGGCCACGACAGAGATCCAATGCATATGGAGCAAGGAGGCTGCCATTCGGGGCTTCTAAACCGTTCAGGAGTGGAACACTGATTTTAACTTTGTAGTGTATTTTTTAGAATTATTTAAAATAAAACTGCAGGTTACTAAGTTGTCCAACAATGGCTATTAGCATCCATCAATGGCTATTAGCCAGGATGGGCAGGGATGGTGTCCTTAGCTTCTGTTTGCCAGTGTGTCCAGTAAGACTTGAAGATATCATCCTGACAAATGGAGGGGCGGACACTCTCAGTAAAGTGCTTTCAGGGTTTCTGCGGTTAGTTCCACTTTCCTGTTAGTATCACCTCCATTTCATTTGGGTAGACTTTGAACACATTTTTGTTCTTCCAGAAATGTATTTCTTGGCTGAAGTAGCTGGAAGATAGCATCAGCTTCTCCTGATTAGAAGGGCGTAGAGCTTGTTGTCATCTGCCCACTGACTGCACAAGAGCCCATAGCACTTGACAATCTCACCTATGATCTGAAAATATTAATTTCAGGAGGCAGAGAGGAAAGAGAAAAAATGTTTGTACCTACTTTGCAGCTACAGCCTCCTTTCAGATTTACTGATGAAAAGCGCTATGAGAGTTAGCTGATATTACTGTTCATGTGAAACAGTTTCAGATGCATCTATAAGCACCTTTTCTTTCTTTGTACATTTTCTAAAAAAATGTAAGTCTAATCCCTCCTGCAGCAGTTATGGCTCATCATACTAGTTAGATGACTTCCACAGCACACTCATGTTACTACCCAACTGAAAAATGTTAACTAAAAAACCGTCAAGAACAATTATTATTGTTAGAATTACGATCCTGAAGTGCTGCAAAATGATAAATATATTCAGAGTCCTGCAGTCAAGGATTGGTCTCCATCCACCATTTTTCTTGTGAACCGACAATTACCTGGAATAGAACCCTCTCTCAATGAACCTGGGGAGAACTGGCTCAATCACTCCAAGAAGTAAGAGAGATTGAACTTCCTGCCTTAGAAGACCATCATGAGAAGTGCCCCTGCAGAGGGACAGGGATGAAGGATGGGAAGGAGGGATGGATTGAACTTGGATGGAATATTCCACTGAAATCCACCTGTAGGAGCCCTCTTTCTGATGTGATGAGCTCCCAGAAAGATAGAAAGTAGTGGTGGAAGGAGGGTGGTTTTGTTCAGTGAGAGATCTGGAGTAGAGAATGGATTGTGACCCTTGACCAACAGGTCAAAATGGCCACTTGGAGGAGGTCACCATTAAAGAGGGCCCCTTTTTCTGAATTCTGGACCTCTTTCTACAGGGAATTGCAGGTTTGGTGTAGGTCTGGCACTGTACTAGTTGAGAGCACTGAGTTATTTAGATCCTGAGGGATTGCAGAGTAGCCACAGAATCTTTTAAAGTGGAAAGAGCCACTGCTGCTGCTACTGAAAAGTTTAGGCATTTCAAAGAGAAGGTTCCTCCACACTATTCTGCACTACCCTGGGAAAGCTGTAAGCTTGCAGCCAGGAGCCTGGATGCACGACAGCGGTGGTAGCCATTGAACACAAGGCTGTGTAAGCAGCACCAAGGGAAGCTTGTATGGAAGTTTTTGCAATCATCTTGCCTTCTGAGATAAGGACTTTAAACAGTTTTCTTTGGTGTTGGGGCAAATCATCAATAAAACTTGAAAATTTACCATATATTGTGAAATCACATTTTGACATCAAGGCCTGATAGTTCACAATCCTAAGCTGGAAAGCAGCTGATGAGTAGCTGTTACAGCCTAAAAGGTCCAGAAAACTTGTCTGTTCTCTCATTGACAGCATCCACTACCTAGAAATTGCAGGTGGGACAGGAGAAAAAAGTATTCCAGACTCTTGGCTGGTACATAGTATTTTTGGTCGACCCACTTGCAAGTGGATGAGATGTTCACAGATATCTGCCAGACAGTGTGGGCTGGTGACTATAATGCTCATTAATGGGTAAGGTGACCTTGTCCAGGGAACAGAATGCAATGTTGTCTCTTCTGGATTTCCTCCAAGGGGATCTGAAGTGACTCTGCTATTCTCTTCACCAGGCCTGGAAAGGCCCTGATATCATCTACTTATAAGATGGTGGTAGGACATAACCGCCTTGCAAATGTAATACTTTTCTCTGTATTCTTGGGTGGCATCGTCATCTATTTGGAAACAACATTTGCAGCTTTTTTCTTTTTCTAGATAAAAAAACAATAGTACAAAGTAAAAACACTCCATTTGCTGAAAGGGTGCTGTAGCCATCACTGGGTCATTTTTCATGCTCGACCAGCAATCTTGCATCAGGGTCAGTGTTTCTTTAATTTTTCCTCTCTACTCACTTGCCATATACCCATTCGACCCATGAGTTTAAATATGTCTGAGTAGTACATTCAAAATGAAGTGCTTCAACCACTTCTTTATTGCTTATAAAAGAAGGGACAATCACTACGTGTTTTGAGTTTCATGTCACAAAATCTTTGAGGTTTTCTCAATTTGGGGGAAAATCAGAATCACTCTGGGAGCTAGGTACCAAAAGTTCTTCTTTGTTAATAGATTGCTATCTGAAGGTTAAAAGGAGTTCAACTCTTTGCTGAAACCCTACCCCTTCAGGAAAGGTTGACAAATTGACATCTCTTTTCCCCCCAAGTTCCTTTTATACCATGCCTAACAATTGCTGGGTCCTCCCCCCACCCCTTCTCTTTTTCCTTCTTGTCTTTTTTCCTTTGTTTTAACATTTCTTTCTTAACCCAACTCTTCTCCTCTCCCCTATTGCCCCTTTTCTCCTGAGGTTGAGATTCCATTCCAACAGTCATGGGAAAACCATACGTCGTAAGCCTTTAGCGGCATGAACAGATAAAAGCTTATGAGAGCATGCCGAAAGAATCTTGTGCTGGCGAGTTGCTGCCTGAGCCTGAAGTCTTAAGTACGTGAACTTGCTTCTGCAATTCTATATATTCGGGACCACAACATGAGCAGGGAATGAAGCTGGATAGCTTCTAAGGATTCACCTCCTGCTTTACCTGTGGACGTAGCAGTATGTTTATAGTGTATAAGAGGGGATCTGGGGTCCCCAGCTTTTCCCAGCCAAAATGATTCCTTCTTTGTCCAGAACTTGGAGTGGAATATCACACTAGTTCAGTGTGATATTCCACTCCCAGGGAGCATCTCCAGGTGAACATGGGCCAAATGACCTCCCTCCTCCTTCCCTATGTCAGTACCCCCTTTCTCCACTCTCACCACTCTCACCACTCTCACCACAAACTGGATAGTAATGCAGATAAGCCGCCAGGGTTGGGTGAATTTCCTCCATACTGGAGGAGGAGGAGGGAACTGCCATTCAAAAACTTTTCCTTTCAAATTCAAAAGGGACTGCAAAGGCTGTTTAAACTACCAGGGAAAAGGTTATATTATCAGAAAGGACACCCCGCTTAACCCTCTTCAGATGTGCCCACTAAATCTTTAAGACCTGACCATTTCACTAAGATTTCTGATGTCTTTTTAAGTTTGCCCTTAAATATGGTGGTTCTTCTATAACTGGTTTCCTAGTAACTATATGTGTATGCTTCTATGTGGTATAATTCCATGCATCATAAGCACAGTGCATGGTAGAGAGACCATGAGTCTGCAAATCAACAAAATAATTAGAGTTTATCCATGTAGTCAACACAATCTTAGTATACTCAACACTTTTAAAAATTTCTATTGGAATGTATTAGGCCCAACATCAGTTAAATCCTCTCTCAATGATCAAGACAAGTCAACTCAATTGTACTAAAGAAATAGCTGCATGGAATAAGTGTGATGGAAATCACACCATGAAGCACTATTCAGAGCTTCACGGGATGACAAGTAATAGCTAACCCATAATAGAGCCTTGGGATATGTATGTTGACACTGAAGTTTCCCATTAATTATTTACATAACAGCACAGATGCACATGGCAGCTTATAGACAGATAAAAATGGCAAGTCTCTGCCTTGGACAGCTCACAGTTTTAAACATCTTGATGCATTGATGCATACTGGCAAAGTGGAAACTTAAGAAAGTTAGCTATTTCTCAAGACTGATGGTCAATAAGAATTAAATCCTCCACTATTTTAAAAGAATAAACCTAACTAATGTTTAAATATTATATGATAACGCGTATCCCTTCCTTTTCTGTGAATTCTGCTTTGAACAGCTTTTCCAAAGTCTTCTAGACAGCACAAAATGTGCTAATCGATAAAATACGGTAGGCCGCAAGCATTCTCAAGATACATGAGACCTGAGAAGAATAAGTAAAATAGGAGTATATGCATTCTAGAAGAGGAAAAGGCCAGGATAGTAACAACGTGCCAATCCTGTCTGTTGCCTTAGCATTCTTAGTTATTTTCTTCTTTCCTTCAAATATCCAACATATTTTTAAACACTCTTTATTCTAATTATTTCAGTGTTTCCCAAACTCCGGAAAACTGACCTCCTCTTCAATGCTGCCATATGTTGCATACTGTAAGATTAGTAGGCTGTTAACATCTTCCACATCCCCTTGAATAGTCCTTCATGCCTATGCTTTGTTAAATGTTGTGCTATTTACTACTCTAGGACAATAGTAGTAAATGTTATGCTTTTATCAAAAAAAATGTAATCAGATTATCTCCACACAGGGTAGTTTACTCCTATTGTTAACTACAGTCTTTGTAAAGATATTTACTTAAATTGCTTACATTTTTGGCCCTTAATTCCCTTAAATGTGTGCTCTTTTGGTCTTTTATTTGACTTTAATATAATAGTTTTTGTTGCCTTCCAGCTCTGATCAGTATATTTTCCATTCAGACTGCAACTTATGAGACAACCACCTGTCTTTCTACATCTCTGGAACATCTCATACTGTTTTAGGTACTATAGAAATAGTAAATTATGACTAGCCTAGTAGGATCTCTAGCCTATCAACTTCTAAAAGTAGTATATGGTTCCTTATTTACTGAAGTCATTTCTGGCAATGCCCCATTGATCTCAAGTAGAAATAACTTTGGTTCACTGTCTCTCTAATTATCTTCACTAGCCAGGATTTTCTCGTTCCTATATTTTTGTGGTTCTCAGTCACTGCATAGTTTCTAGTTTTTGTAACATCCATTTTAACAAGAAAGGCAGAGCTGCAAACCATATTCCCAAAAACATGGCTTTATAAATCCCATACGCTATGTATATTTTCCTCCAACTAAGATCCACCTTTAATAATGCATCTCTAGAGGGTGTTTTTGTTTTGTTTTTTTAAACAGCAACAAAACTGTCTTAAGCACTGTAACAAAAGGTTTACATCTCCACCCACCACCATTTTTGAGAGAGATCATTCTGGCTTTGAAGTGCTGTTAAATTTTTCAATTACCTGTGCTGGAGTAATCTCAGTTTTTCAGTTTATATCTTTGTCCTCCATTTTGGGCATGCAAGTAGAGGAGCAGCAGGAGAACGATGCATACATTTAGAAAAATTATTTCTGCTGTATTTCAATATTTGTACAATAAATTAAGCATGACAAAATAAACCTGAGGCAAACAAACTGTCCCTGGAGAATCCGTAACTGGAGTACAGCTGGTGGAGGTGACTGTCAGCTCCACTGCCTCCTTCACCGGAACTCCTGCCCATTGTAATGTGAGGGAAGGGGTATATCGTGGATATTGCAAGAAAGGGGAGCAATGAAGTCAGGCTTTGGTGGTATTAGTTAAAGCCTGACCCTTGCACCTTTAACTTCTGCCAGGACCACGCAAGGTTCCCTGACATTCCACCCAAACCTTTCCACTGTACCTAAGCAGAGCTTGAACCTAGTCAAGACACTTATTAATACTTTCAACTTGTTTTTTCAATGGCTGGTCATTTAATTGCTCTTCTTAAATCAGCTATTCATATTTTAAGAAGAATCTCAAAATTGGCAAAGTTAATCATTTTTCTTCTGCAGAGCTCATTACTTTATTAACAATGGCCTTACTCCATGAATTATCACAACAAAAATTGTTCTGAATTTGATGCTCTCTTAAACGACTTAATTCAAATAAGTTCTTAAAAATATGGAATAAACTGAAGAGTCTCCCAAAATATACAACTGAAAGCTGAAATTCTGTCCGTGTCATTAATATACCGAGACATGAATCTAATTTATCAAATAAGTGAATGAAAATCTCGTATTTGGACCACAACTACAATTAAAACAGTGTCTAACCTGGAGAACTTGTCTTGTTTGGTAGTACCACTTCAGCATCCTCCTCTTTCTCACCACACGGCTCCTCTTCATCAGAGAGTACTAAGAAAGCTTCTTTGGGCAAACTTTCACTGATTTCGTGTTTGGATGGTGAACCCAAAGAGTTCTCCATTTTATCTTCCAAATCTGGGCTTGTGTCATCCACTGGAAGCAGGGAAGTTTTAGAAAAACAACATAGTTCATCTTCAGCTGGGGCCAGCTTTTCCAAAATTGGAATTATTTCATCCGTCTCCATAGAATCTGTGTTTTCTAAGATGTTCTCGCTTGGTTCTTCTAGTGACTTTTCAATGGTGGTTTCTGGAAGTTCTGCAGATTGGTCTTCTTCATCCTTTGGTTCCTGGTCGGTTTCCATACTGCTAGATATAGCTTCTTCTCCAACAGTATCTTCATCAACAACCTCTTCTTCAGCACTTTTTTCTTCTTCAACAGGTAGATCAGAACTAACAGCTAATTCATTTGTTTCTGCTTTCTCTTCTGAAGAGTCATTAACGTCACAGCTTACTTTGCTTTCACCTTCAGATGGGCTCTCTGTCTCTCTTTGGTCCAAACTATCTTTTATTCTATGTTCTTCGTGAAGGTCATCATCTTTTTTGTTATCAAGTACCTGATCTCCACCCTCAGAGATTGAAGCAATAATAGAGTCCTCTTCCTGTTGTTCAGAAATAACATTCTCTGGAGACAATGCTTCAGGTTTGCAATCTAAGTCACCATCTTTGTTCTCTGCCCTGATATCAGGACTTTTCACATCAGAGATTTCCTCACTTTCAGTTCTCCCTTCTTCAGGGTCAAGACATATATCCACTAAACCATTAACCTCCTTTTTGTCCTCCATGCAATCTGTGTTGCTTAAAGGGGAATTTAGATCAGAATCTCCATTTTCATGTTTGCCATTTAACAGTTTAACGTCAGTTGTCTTCAATAGCTCCTCTTTGACCTTATAGACAGCCTCAAGTTGTTGCCGATCGCTTACTCTCATTGTTTTTCGGGCCTTAAAGACTTTTCTCTGAGGTTCTTCTGTGGTATCCATCTTGACCCTTAAAATATAAAAATATAGCAAGGAATTAAAATAAAATATTGTTTAGTGAAACTGCTAAATAGCCCCTCCCAGTATATGTGTTATACAGTATTGTAAGTATTTAATGCAGGTAACTCCAAGAATATTTTAAAGCAAACCGATTTCATCACATTCATGAAAGCAACACAGCATTATATAACTTTAATGTAATTTCTCATTCATATTTTCATCCACACCCAGCCCTCTGAAATGCAACAATTATAGATAATTTTATGTACTAAAGGTCTACTGATTCCATTCACAAGAGTCACAATGTCCTATATTACTACACTTGATCAACTTATTGACATTTAAAAGTGAAAAAAGACAACTCTTAAATTAGTTTGTGCTAACCTAAGATCCAACCAAAAAAACTCATGTGAGAGACGCAAACAGTTCCTTGGTTGGAAATTAAACATTCTTATTTCAAAGATACTAGAAATCTAAATATTTTACTCTTACTTTGTTTGTTTCATACAAAACGTTTACTCAGTTTTACAGAGTTTCAGAAACAAAACAAGAACCTGATTCTCTCCCCTTCCCCCAAAGAAGCAATAAGAACCTGTTCTGAAACTGTTGTTCTTCAAGATGTATTGCACGCGTTCATTCTGCTCTTGGTGTCAGTGCGCCCTGTGCACAGCTGTCAGAAACCCATTCAGTGGCACCCATTGGGCAAAGCTCTGTTGCTGCATGCTAATGCATATGGGTATAAAGGGCAGAGTCTTCCCAGTCCTTCTCCATTCCTTCTTTCTTCTCTTTCTTCAATAAAGAGAGGTAGAAGACCAGGTTGTGGAATAGACATGTGCAACACATCTCGAACAACAGTAGTTACGGAACAGGTTAGTAACATTTTTTCTTCAAGTGATTGCACATGTGCATTCCACTCTTGGTGATTCACAAGCTGTAAGACAGGAAGTGGGATTGGAGTATATTTCCATAAAGACTGGAGAACAACTCTCCCTACTCAAGCATTATCTCTGGAATCCTGAGCCCCAGCATAGCAGAAGGCAAATGTGTGGACCAAGGATCACGTTGTCTTTCTACAAATGTCTGCAGTTGGAACTTGTGCCAGAAAGGCTGCTGAGGTTGACTGTGATCTTGTCGAATGAGCTGTGACTTTATGGATGCAATGACATTAGCCAAGTCATAGCATGCTAATATGAAGTATGCAATCAAGAAAAAAAATTCTCTGGGTGAAGATTGATGGACCTCTTACTCTGTTTGCCACTGCTATGAACAGCTGGGAGGATTTATGAAAGTGTCTGGTTCTGAACAGGTAAAACACCAAGGTTTTTCAACATCCAAGGTATGCAAGCACTCTTCCTCCCTGGTTGTACAATGGTTTTGAGTAGAATACAGGCAAATAAATTGCCTGTTTGATGAGGAAAGAGGAAACTATCTTTTAGATAAACTTCAGATGAGGAGGTAGGTAAACTTTCTCCTTAAAGAAGATTGTATATGGAGGTCCCTACATTACTGCCCTCAGCTCCCCTACTCTTTTGGCTGAGGTAACAACTACCAAAAACGACACCTTCATTGACAGATGCAGCAGCAATCAGGTAGCCAATGGTTCAAACAGGGGACCCCTAAGTCTTGATGATACTAGGTTTAGATCCCATGGGGGAACAAGGTCTTGTACTTGAGGGTATAATTTGACTAAGCCCTTTAAAGTTTTTATGGGCATGTCACTAGAGAAAAATAGAGTGATTGTCCACTTTAGGATGGAACACTGGAATAGCAGCCACATATACTTTGATGGAACTAACTGCCAAACCTTGGGGTCTCAGGAGTAAGTAGTAGTCCAGAATATGTTGAAGTGAAGCACCGGTCAGTGATACCCCATTCTGGTGAAACAAGGTAGAGAAATCCTCCATTTGGCAAGGTAAATAGCTCTTGCAGAATATGGACCTCTTGAACATCTTTCGAGCAAGCCTGCTCTCTAGTGTCTGGCCATGGAGGGATCCATGCAGTTAAGTGAAGTGATTGTAAGATTGGGTGGAGTAGGCAACCGTGATCCTGGAGATTAAGTCTGAGTCTAGCTTTGAGATTTCACTGACAGCACCACAAGGGTGGAGAACCAGTGCTGACAGGCCCATGCTGGGGCTATAGGTATGACTCTGGCCTGATCCTGTCTTATATTTGGCAATATCCTGTGAATGAGTGGGACTGGTCAAAAAGTGTAGAGAAGCCTGCCTGACCATGTCATTAGAAAGGCATCTTATGGAACCTGGGCTGTGATACCTAAGGGAGCAGAACTGCTGACACTTTCTGTTGGCTTTTGTTGCAAATAGGTCCACTTGGGGAAACCTCCAGAGCCAGAAGATGTATCTGGCCACATCTGGGCAAAGAGACCAGTCATGGTGACTCAAATTTATCTGCTCATGTTGTCTGCTAGGTCATTCTGTATATCTAGTAGCTAAGATGCTTCTAGATCTAATAAGAGGCAATACAGAGCTCCCAGAGTAAAGTCATTTCTTGACAGAGAAAAGAGCTAGCTCCCTCCTGCTTGTTGATGTTGTTTGTGAGGACTAAAAGGCTGCTTCCCTAATCTGCAATAGAAATACCTGGCACATCAGTCTGACAACTTTCAGCTCTCTGACACTGATGTGTAAAGAACCATAGACCCTGCATTTGTAGAGGACCCATATGGACTCTGTCACTAGCACAAGAGTCAGTTGTAGGGGCAGGCAAAGAGAACATCTACACATATATTGGCTGGATCTGTCCACCAATCTAGGGAGGTGAGGGCATGGGTGGATACACTGATGGCAGCTTGGTAAGTAGACTGATATCTGCCAGCCCCATAGAGTTCTGAGTTGCTTTCTGGCATACTGAATCATATAGGTGCAAGAAGCTTATGACCCAGAAGCCTCAAACAGTTTCCTGTTGTTGTGACTGGGCAAGCCTTCAAATCTATAAAAAACGGTTACTAACCTTCCTAAACTGTTGCTCTTCAAGATGTGTTGTTCGTGTCCATTCCATGTTAGGTTAGGTGTGTGCATGCTATGTGCACCATGCACCATTGCCAGAGATTTTTCCCTCAGTGGTACTCATTGAGCTGGCTCTAGCACCCTCTGGCGCCATGCGCTCGTGTACCGGTATAAGGAGCATTGCTAGCCACACACCCTCTCAGTTCCTTACTGCCGGTCAATTGTGACTGGGATAGGAGGCCATGCTGGGGAATGGACATGAGCAACATATTTTGAAGAACAGTTACAGAATGTTAGTAACCGTTTTTTCTTCGAGTGCTTGCTCATGTCCATTCCACGTTAAGTGACTCACAAGCAGTACCTTAGGAGCTGGAGTTCACAGACATGCTGACTGCAACAGTGCTCTTCTGAACCTGGTATCATCTCGAGCCTGTTGGGTGATGGTGTAGTGGTATGGAAAGGTATTCACCGAAGACCAAGTTGATGCCCTGCAGATGTCTTGGATTGGGACTTGTGCAAGGAAAGCCTCTGAAGTGGCATGAGCTCTCGTACAGTCAGCGGTTAGAATAGCCAGAGGTATGACATTTGCCTGCTCGTAGCAATCCTGAATACAGGAGATTATCCAGGATGAGATCCTCTGGGTTGATACTGGAAGCCCTTTCATCCTTTCCGCTACAGTTACAAAGAGCTGTGTTGATTTGCAAAAGGGTTTAGTACTCTCAATATTGAAGGCAAGGGCACGCCGAACCTCCAGTGAGTGCAGTCACCACTCCTCAGACTTCTTGTCAGGCTTCAGGAAGCAGACAGCAAGAAAATAGTCTGGTTGCTACAGAATTGTGAAACCACTTTTTGCAGGAAAGTTGGATGAGGGCACAGTTGGACCTTGTCCTTGAAGAACACTGTATATGTTGGTTCTGACGTTAAGGCCCTGATTTCAGACACCCTTCTAGCTCAGATGATTGCTACCAGGAAGGTGACTTTCCAGGAGAGAAGTAGGGGGAACGACACTAGCAGTTCGAAGGGAGGGCCTATGAGCCTTGACAGAACCAGGTTTAAGTCCCACAGAGGGATAGGTTTGTGGATCTGAGGATAGAGTCTCTCCAGGTCTTTGAAAAACTGGACCGTCATCTCGTGAGAGAACCGTACAGACTTGCTGTTCACTGGCAGGTGGAAGGCTCAGATTGCGTCCAAGTGCAATTTGATAAATGCATGGGCCAGATCTTGTTGCTTCAGATGGAGCAACCATCTAAACTACTACTGAACTAATAGCAACTATTTTTCTATGGAGCAAAATAGCCTGAACGGAAGACTGGGTCAGAGAAGGGCCTTGATGCGACATCCCTATCGAGAAGTGCTTCCATTTGGCCAGGTAGGTACTTCTAGTGGACGGCTTCCTGCTACCTAGCAAGACCTGTTTAACTTGCTCCAAACAGGTCTGCTCCTCTGGTTTCAGCCATGTAACATCCACACAGTTAGGTTAAGGGAGGCAAGGTTTGGGTGATGCAATCGGCCATGGCCTTGCAAGATCTCCTGCAACCAGAATGTCAATAAGGCTGTTAGATGATTCCTTAAGATCCTCAATCTCTAGTCCCAGGTGAGTTGCTACCCGCTGCAAAATATCCTGATGGACTCTAAAATCGTCCTACAGATGGGAGGTACTTTGTCCCGAGACGGCCTCATCTGGGGAGGAAGCGGGCTCCTTCCTCTTCCTCAGCCTCATCATCATCCATGGAAGCCACATCCTGAATATCAGTACCGGGATTGGTGTCCAGTCCTGAGCGGGAAGGGTCGGTAGCCTGCATCTCGGAAACCACCAAGTATGATAAATGGGAGGGAGGACATGGTACTGGTGGAAAACCCATGGGGTTCCAGTATGGCCACTGCATATGCCATTGACCCGTTGACCTGGTGCTGGCAGGAGACCCGCACCAAGGTCCAGCAGTTCAGAGGTTGGGTTTTGGTGGTGGTCCTTAGGCTGAACGTATAGTTCCCCTTTGGACTCGTATTAAGAGTCCTCCCTAAGCGACCATGGTGGAGCAGTATCACTCTCTCCATTCGGTGCCAGGAGGCCAGGGACCAACAGCAGACCAGAGATGGCCGCAACAATGGTATCATGGTCTGCTTGCCCCCAGAAGGCCCTGGGAAGCAACTCTTAGCATTATGCTCCTTCCTGCTCATGGACACTGGAGCCAGCAGCTGTCCCATCAGAGTTGGGGAGACCAGGAGCGAAAGTAAGTCCCTGGCCACTGCAAAGGCCTCCAGGGTCAATGGAACCGTCACACCACTGGTGCCGCGGTGGCTTCTGAGCGTTGGCAGCGGATCCCACACCAGACTCAATGCTATGGACAGAGTTGATGGTGACATCATAGGATTGAGAGTGAAGGAGTGGCTTGACATGGGTTGCGAACCGCTGCCTTCACCATGCTTGTCCTTCTGCACCGGCGAGCACCCACTGTCAGCGTGCTGCTTTTTGTGCTTCTTCCTCGGCACTGGGAATGATGAACAGTAGCAGTAGTTAAATTAACAAAATATGAAACAACCCCCTTCCCCACCCCACCCCAAAAAAAAAATACTGAGAAGGAGCAAAACGTCCTGATGGACCCTGAAGCAAGAGGGGTTGTTCCAGCAACTGCCACAGGTAATTACAAGGAACTGAAAGGGTGCGTGGCCGGCAGTGCCCCTTATACTGGTGCATGAGCAAGCAGCACCAGAGGGCAGGAGAGCCAGCCCGACCGATATCACTGAGGGAAAAATCTCAGGCAATGGTGCATGTGGCACGCACACCCCATACCTAATGTAGAGTGGACAAGAGCAAGCACTCAAAGAAGAATTGATCAAAATGCCTAGAGCCTGGACTGCCAAGAAAGGACCTGGATTGAGACAGATCCTGTACAGCCCCTATGAACTCTATCTTCTAGACTGGAGAGAGAAGTTTTTCTGTGCTGATTAACAGTCCTAGAGCACTGAATTTTGACTTGATCAGGGTAGCACTGCTCTGCATTTGCAGTTTGGACTGGCCTTGGACAAGCCAGTTGTCTAGGCAGGGGTAAACCAACACTCCCCATCTTAAGAGGAATACAGCTACTATTGCCATAACCTTTGTAAAGACCCTGGGAACTGCTGACAGGCTGAAAGGCAGCACAGTGAACTGGTAATGATTTTGATTTACCAGAAATTGGAGATACTTCCTGTGAGCTTGACTGATTGCCACATGGCAGTATGCATCTTTTAACTTGAGGGCAGCATACCAGACCCCAGGTTCAAGGGAAGGGATAATTGAAGCTTGCAAAAACTTAATCCTTTTTAAGAATTTGTTGAGATGATGCATGTCTAAAATTGGTCTGAGACCTCCTTTCACTTTTGAGATTAGGAAACATTGGGAATAAATCCCCTTCCTTCTGAGGCCACATGGAACCTCCTCTATGACTCTCAATTAAAAGACTAATGGAACTTCTTGAATAAGGAGTTTGAGTGGTCCCTGATGACAGACAGACAGGGAGGGGTAGAAGTAAACTGGAGAGCACATCCCACTTTGCCAGTGCTCAAGACCCACTGGTTTAAAGTAATTTGGGACCAAGGACAGTGGAAGTGGGACAAATGGTTTGCAATGATGAAGGGTTTAGGTCTGGAGGCCTGGAGACTGGTATGTCAACCTCAACTGTCACATCAAAATGCCTGATTTGCAGTTCCCAGGTGTTTTGAGGAGGCTGGAGTCAGAGGCCTATGCCTGTAACCCCAGACCTCTTTTTTGATAGGTCCTGCTGATGAGGAGCGAAATACTGGTGTCTGCGCTGCGGCCAATAGTGCTTCTTAATTGGGGCAGGCGTGTACAGACTTAAGGACTTCTGAGTGGCTCTAGAATTCTTAAGTCCATGGAACTCGCTGTTTGTCTGGTCCAAGAATAAAGAAGGATGCTCAAATGGCAAATCCTGAATAGTACTCTGGGCTTCACAGGAAAGACCAGAATATTGGAGCCAGGATGATCTCTGCCTGACCACTGTGGAGGCCATGGTTCTAGCTGCCAAGTCTACGGTGTCCAGCCCCACCCAAAGTGACATTCTTGTAACTGGCCTTCCTCATTGATCATGCAAGAGAAGTCCTGCCTAGTATTCTCCAGAAGCAGCTTCTTGAAATTTTTCCATGAAGCCCCACAAATTAAAATTGTATCATCCCAATAGAGCCTACTGGTTAGCAATATGCTATTTCAAAACCCCTACAGAATACATCTTTCTGCCAAATATGTCTAGCCTCTTCATATCTTTTGATTTGGGGATGGCAGGCTGGTGCCTTCGTTCTTTTTCATTAGCCGCTGTGACAACTAATAAGCCTGGAGGTGAATAAGTTTAAAAGGACTCCAACCCTTGGGAAAGCACACAATACCTTCTTTCTGCCCTTTTAGAGGTGGGAGGCAAAGAGGATGGAGTCTGACATAAATAAAGCCTTTACTGGCTCTAATATCACCTCATTAATTGACATAGCTACACTGGAGGGGCCCACTGATGATAGCATGTAAATCAGGAGATGTGAGGATTCGCTGACCTCTTTGATCTGTACACCTAAGTCTGCATCCACTCTCAAGTTTTAACTCCTGATAAGAACTCTGAAATCATCAGGAGGAGGTGAAGTTGTGCTGTACAAAATGGCCTTGTCTGGAGAGGACAAAGAGGAAGCCAAGACAGGAGGAGGCAGAATCTCTTCTATCAGCCGTTGCTCCAGGTCTGGAACCTCCTCTTGATTCTCTCTACCAGGCCTGGTGCTGGACTCTGGGGACTGGGCCGCTCAATGTGCAGATTCAGCCCTTCTAGATGAGGGCACTGAGTATGCATGCTGTGGGAAAGATCTGAAGCTGGGGGAAACCCCCAGAGATTCCGAAACGGCCACTGATATGGATCTGGGCCACAACGGTCCCAGCCATATTCCCATGGTAGGTCCCATTGAAAGGTCACAGAGGAAGGTGGGAAGAGAGAATTTGTGCAGACTGGCAGGTCCTACTTTGGGGCTGCAATACTACGATCCCACCTCCAAGTCTAACAATTAGTTCTCTTTTCCTAGACCATGGTGGGCTAAATCCAGTTGGTGTTGGGAACCAGTGCCAAGAAACTGGTGATGGAGGGAGCGATGCCTCATAGCAGGCTTCCCTTTGGATAGTTCCGAGGCACCATCTGTTCAGGAAGCAGGCAATTGCAGCACCAGAGGTTGAACTCCTGGCAGAAAGGCCAAAGGACCAGACTCCTGGAAGGAAGGAGACACCAGCACTGAGAGGCAGAGCAGGTTTCTTGCTCCAAAGTGGTTGGCACAAAGACATCTTGTTGTGGTGCTGAAAAAGCCAACAGTGCCCTTTGTGGAGCCAGAGTGGACTATTGCAACTTAGGCACTGGAGGAATGTTTAGATTTCAGGTGCACTCTACTTGACTCCTTCCTGACCATGTCCAAGACTTAGGCTATGTCTACTCTACGGACCTTCTAGCAGCACAGCTGTACCGCTACAGCTATGCCATTGTAAGATCTCTCATGTAGCCACTATTTGCCGGCAGAAGAGCGCTCTCCTGCCAACATAATTAAACCACTCCAACAAGCAGCATTAGCTATGTCCACGTAGCACTGTCCACACCAGCTCTTTTGTCAGTGCGTTTTTTTCACAACCCTGACAGAGGCAGTGTAGACAAAGCCTTAGAGAGTGGAGACCTTCCCCTGGCTGGTGCCTCTCTAGAAGCTTTGTATTTCTTCCTTGATAAGGGTGACGAAGAACGATGCTAAGATTCTGCTAAAGCTGGAGGAGCACTTCTCACTGACACTGCAGCACTCAGTACCATGTCAGACGGGTTAACTGACAGTAGCATAAGCACCACCTCCATCAGCAGTTCAGCCTAGCTTCCCTATCCTTCTTTGTCCTAGGCTTGAACTCTCCACAAATCTGGCACCAGTCCTTCATATGTACTTCCCCCAAGCACTTCAAATAGCTTCAAACAGCTATTGTGTGGGTCACTCTGTAGCAGACGCCTGGAACAAGCTTGAAACCTGGTGACCAGGGCATACCTGGGTGGGGGGGGGAGGAGGGCGGACAACAAATCTGAAAAACATTATATACATATATATATACATACATACATATACACACACACACACACACACACACATATACACACACACACCACATTACTATCCTAATGCAATGAACACTGTGGGAGGAGCTAAAAAAATAAATGAAAGGGTTAGGGGTGGCTCTGCCCTTTATACCTGCACATAGTAGTGAGCAGTAGCAGGGGAAGCTCGAGATACCGAACAGGTAGCGCTGAGGGACTAAGTTTCCAACTGCAGTGCACAGTGCACTAGGCATACTGACACCAAAAGTGGAATGCACATGTGCAATGACTTGAAGAACAAACCCAAACTCCTAAATGACAAAATGTTTACAACTTCATGTTAAAAAGCCACCCTTTCATATAGCTTTATCCCTATAGATTATGGGACCTTGGTAACATTTTTCTATTATATGGGTAAAAATATGGACTAACTTTCCTCCAAATTATTTTGGGTATGATGTATAGCTTTCAAGAAATTACATATTTACAACCACCCATTCCCTACATCAAACCTGCTACAAAAATTAGAAAGCTCTCTCTTCAGGTCACTAAACTGGTTGATAATTGAGGCAAACAATTAAGAAAAATATTGACTAAATGCTAGATTTAAAAATCAATTTCTAAACTCCACATATACTAGCTGACAAATCAAATCAAGTCCAGCCATTCTAAGGAAGCTGAAATGTTCACTATATTTTTGCAAATGGAGAAAGTGTGTCAACATATATATCACATCACTGTCTTGTTATACCAGTTGCTATTAAGACCCTTCTTATAGGAGAACCACTGCCCCTCCAAGAGCCTCAGTTTCCTAAACTATAAAACGGGGATAATTATAGTGACCTCGTTTGTAAAGCAGTTTGAGATCTGCTGATGAAAACTGCTACATAAGCGTTAGATATTATAAGATAAGGAGTGATTTCTATTAGGACTAGACTGTGAACATGTCTTGGATCATCTACTCTAGTTTTAGATTCAGTTTGAAAGGATTAAATTAAATGTTGTTTAGAAACAGTAGAGGAATATAAGGAACTCTCTCTACTCCTAGAATGAAACTGTTCAGTAAAAGACCTAGGCCAAATGCTCAGCTGGGGTTAACCAGGTTAGCGCCATTCAATACAATGGACCAATGCTGATTTACACCACCTGAGAAACTGGTCCCTTGTGCTCAATTTTTAAATTTTTTTTTTTTTTTTTGCACTCTGGTAGCAGTGGAGAGAACTCATCCCAGTATGTATCCAGAAGGGCAGATTTGATTTGCTGGGGATAATGAAGCAGTAGGCTTTGTTGATGGTTTTCGTGAAATCTGAAGGATCATTTCATGAAAACATTGAATGAGGCACTGTTCTGCAAATTGCCAGTTTACCTAATCTCCTCACATATATAGTAAGATGAGGCCCTGAAATATAAACTCTTGTGTCAGAGGCCCAGTCTGAGGCCTGAAGCCTGAACCAACGTACTTCCAGGCATTGCTAAGCAAAAGCTGGGCTGTGAGCCAGAGGCAGGCCCCACTCTCAGAAGTTGACAAGAAGAGGGCTGCTAGAAGCAGGTGCATCCACACATAAGTGCTAATAAGAGGAACTTGTGCCAAGATGGCATCAGAACACTCCACAGAGATAATAGGGAACAGGCAGGTGCATCTTAAAGACAGGATCAAAAGGACAGCACGATGGATAGATCTGTTTGAAACAACATGATCAAAGGAGGAGACAGCACCCTAATGAGCTAAGGGGCTGTACTTCAATACGTTGGTAGGGATGAGTAATCTGTCCTGTAACTGTATAAAAGTAGGTCCCAGAGTGCGCATCTTTGTTTGGCCTAGGGGGCAGTGGAAAGTCCCACCACTGACTGAGCCGGTCCATTGCCAGGGGGGCACAAATTCATAGTATGTCTTGTAGAATCTACAGGAAACTATTACTGTGCTTTGTTTGACAATAAACTGGGCTTGGGTTCCTTTGTACCTTACTAGAGTCTGTGGTCTTTGGGGGTTCTCTTGGGGTTTGCTGTGTCAGCTATCTGTACAGAGCTGGGGCAGCACACAGAGGGAACACGCACGCAGCTGACTGTTATCATCGAACAAGAGCAGAGCACCACACCGGTAGCTACTGACAACATATATTGAAAGATTTACAAATTAAGGGGACAAACGGATGGTTCACTGTCTCCAAAAACATGCAAGAGACAATAAATTCTCCCAAGTTTAACGTTAACGCAACAGTTAATGATTTATTTTACTATGTTTTTACATTTACCAGCTCTTATTCAAAAGAAAGTTTTTCATCTGAGAATTACAAGTTTGTGCAGGCTATGTCAATACCACACTAGGTCAGTGGTTGCCAATCTTTCTGGGCTCAGGACCCATTTGTAAATGTTGACGGCTTGTCGCAGGGGGAGGGAAGGAGAGAGGCCCTGCTTGAGGAGGGAGAGGGAAAGGTGCCAGCCCATCGCAACCCAGTAAATAGTTCTGGAGGGGAGAGGAGGGAGGTTGTGTCCTGTGCCCAAGGTGCATGGACGAGTTCAGTTCTCTGCAAACTCTAGGGCTGCAGTGCCACTCAAATTTGTAAGAGAGGCATTGTGACCTAGTACATGGGGTTGTCGCGCCACTTGCTCAAATTTGGCTTGGCCAGTCTCCCATCATCATGACAGAGGGGCAGCTGCGCCAAACCTGAGTAGCACTGAGATCCTAGAGGTAGTGCCATCTGGAGCAGAGAGCCCAGGCCAAGACAGCCCCATGGGACAGGAGCTGCCATGCAACCCTTTGAAACATTCTGGAAACGCAATTTTAGGTCGCAACCCACAAGATGAGAAACTCTGTACTAGGTCCCCACTTTGAAAATCTCATCCTTTGTATATGGGAAAATTATATGCTCCTAATTTAGAAGAAACACTTGATTTTCTTTACAAGCTCATAAAGGTTGGAATATGCAAAGGACCAATTTAAAATTCTGTTCTTGAACCCTGAGTGGAGTGATTTAAATCACCATGATTAATCTAAAGTTGATCACTGATTTAAATGGCTCATTTAAAAACAAACATACAGAAAAATAAACATTTATTTAAAGCAGGCTGAGTCTTTGTAAAACTCATCTGAAAATCTGTATTACAACAACATTCGTTTATAAATTTATAATGGTCAAAATTATAAAAGCTGGGTTTTTAAGTGCCACCACTAACAGGGTCTTATTTGATTTTTACAAAACCCCAACAGGCAAAAAAACCCAAAACTTTGAAAATTAAGGCCCTGATCCTGCAAACACCTAAAGAAGGTATACAACTTCCCTCATGAATATACTGCCAATAATGAAACTACTCATGTGCTTAACGTTAACCAGCTGCATTCGTGTTTGTAGCATCAGGGCTCAAACTGCATTTCTATTAAAAATTCCCAGGGCATAAAAATGTCTGTCACTTCAAAATACTACTACTTCATTGTTAACAATGAAAAGTTACATATATTTCAATATATTAACTAAGTTTTCAGAAGGACCTAAGTTCCTTATCTACATATATATAAACTTATATGGGCCCCATTATCATAGTATCCAAGCACCTTAATCTTTTTTAATGTATTTAACACTCAGAGGCAAGGAATATTATTGACAGGGATTCTGAGGCACAAAGACACAAAATGACTTGCCCAAGGTCAAAAGTCTGTGGCAGAGCAAGAATTTTTCCAAGTCCAAGGCACTTTTTCTAAATGATGTAGGAACACAAGTCCCTTGACTTCAAACTGCAGATCTTAATGAAGGAATACAGCCTGGCCAATGCACTTCAACTTTCTTGACTTGTGGAGGTTCAACAGATGGGAAGGTAGCGTTGGTCAGAAGGGCTATTTGCTTATCAATTTAGGGTTTGAGTTTATGTTGTTCTCACAGAATGTTAATGAGACTCTGGACTTGTCTTTTTTCAGCTTAAATGAGCATTCTAAGTGTGAAATTTCTTAGTAAAAAAAATCTCTACATAAATCTGAAATTCTACTAACTAGGAAATTAATTAAAGAAGAATCATAAAACATTTACTTTAGCAATTAAAGACTATAAAATGGGAAGTAAAGAACTAACATGTAAATAAAATATAATTTAGATTGTTTAAAAATAGATTCGATAAAAATCATTATTTAAAAACATTCTGCTCGAAAACACTCAAAGGATCTGCTATAATTCAAGACTTCAGGCATCCCTGGGGGGCAGGGAGGGGAAGACAGTGGTACTGTAATTGGAAACTGTCTACGGAAATAAGTGAGCTTTTCTCATTTACCCATTTAAAGCTGCTATGCTGCCTGCCTGGAATGCAACATCTTGTAATTTAACCAATCAAGGTAGGTTCCAAGCCTACAGCCACTAAATATTGTATTCTGTAATTGATAATACAAGGAAACTTCCTGAAAGAAGATACAGTAGGACCTCAGAGTTACAAACACCTTGGGAAAGGAGGTTGTTTGTAACACTAAAATGTTCGTAACTCTGAACAAAAAGTTATGGTTCTTTCAAAAATTTACAACCGAACACTGACTTAATACAGCTTTGAAACTTTACTATGAAGAAGAAAAATGCTGGGTTTTTTCTAGTAGTTTACATTTAAACACAGTACTGTACTGGTTTTCGGGTTTCTGTTTGTTTGTCTCTGCGGCTGCCTGATTGCGTACTTCCAAGTGAGGTGTCTGGTTGACTGGTCAGTTCATAACTCTGGTGTTCGTAACTCTGAGGTTCTACTGTGCAATAAAGAGAATGTTTTTTCCTCCCAACTGTTTTCCATTCACATTTACATTATTCATTAACACACTTCCTTATTATTTTTACTCTTTTCTACCTGCCAAATTTTAGTTCTCATATTTGAGTAACCATTACTGCTTAGACAGCATTCTGATAGGCAAAAAAGAAATACATGTTTTGTTTAACCTCTTAAACCTGCTCCCCATATTTACGCCAGGATCAGTATGTCAAAGAAGAACATCTGTATACGATTAGCTGCTGCTGCACCACCAGCAGAGGGAGCAGGCACTCAAATTTTTATGATCCCATAAAATAGTTGCTTTGAAATTTATTTTTGTAGCGTCTCCCTCATCAGATTATAATTGTTTAAAGATCGACCAAATGTCAAGTCCAAATGACTTGTTAGTATCCTTTTAAGTTATCTACACAGTGTGCAAACCCCCCTAAAATACATTTTACACAAGTATTTTTAATATGTAAGTTAACAGATGCACATGAAAACATTTAAAACACTTCAAACGCATATGCTTTATAAACTAGCACACATCTCCTCCTTCCTCTCGCCAAAACAGCTTCAAATGAGCTTAAGGCAAGTAATTTCACACCTCTGGAGATGTTCATCTCACCCTACTTGTATAATGTAGAATAAAAATTTCATTATTTATTGTGCTCATAGCCATCCTGCAATAAAAATTTTAACAAGGAGATATGTCTTGGAATAAAAATCTGCTTTACTGCTTTAATTTAAATAATGGAATAATTTTAAGTTTGGTTAATCTGTCTAAGGAATTAAGAGAGTTTAAGATAACAGATCCTCCCACCAACTTGTTAAATGTAATGTGCAGATTGTAAGGGTCCTTTATATATGAACTAATAAGAGAAAAGAAGTAATTTAAATTTATGATCTCCAGGACCACAATGCAATAGAATTATACAATGGGATTTTTCTTGTGTGAACCTTTAATCAGAATGAAGTTTGCAACCACATATAGTAATTTACAAACTAAGGTAAATACATCTCAAAAGACACATGAAATTTCAACTACAGTGTATACAGGAAAACAGTGGATCTCTGTTTTCAGATGCCTTTTATAATTACAAACGTACAATTGAAAAGCAAAGCATGTAAAATCAGAAACATTACCAATTTGCTTTGCTACATATTCCTTAGTTGTCTAAATAATTAATGTGGAAACATATTTAATTTTTTTATTAATATGTATTTACTATATTATGCAGAAAAAGGAAAGGCACTTGACTATTTTGCTTTTTTACAAGACTACCATACTTTGGCAAACAGCCACAGTAGAATGTAAATTATTTTTTCTCCTCTTTTTCTAAAATAAAGATGCATCTTCCAATACTTTTTTTTTTTTGGCATTATGACAACAGGTTTTATTTAAACCGTTTTTAACAGTTTACTTTGTGTCCAAAAATATATTGTCTAAAAACCTTCCTAAAACCAAAAATTTAAATATAATTTTTAAAATTATTCTAAAAGGAAAAAAAAAAGTTTTTTTTTAAAATAAAAATCCATCATTAGGTGGTGATTTTAACGGACATGCAGATCTTTTACAGATTAACTACTGCAGCCAAAGAACATTAAACAAAAGCTAGCACAAACTCTGAAAAGTTAAAATGAAAATTACATTTGGTTCGTTAATAAATACATCACTGCACACAAAACTTAGAGCATAACTTCCAGCCATACCCACAAGGGAGCACACTGCAGCCATGTAACAGATCTCTTGTAGGCGCTGAGTGTGACAAGAAACAGCCAAAGCAATAAGGAAGTAGCATTCAACAGACCGGTTCATACAGGTTTGGTCACATCCGTGCAAGCCAATCAGCAGTCTTCTTTCACATAGCTATCTACCTTCCCTGACTAAAAGGGGGTAAAGAGGCCACGTTTCAAAAAATAATTCTAGAAAAAGGCTACGCTTATCAAGGACTTGCCTGAGCAAAATATCTAGAACCATTGGTATTTTCAATTTACATAAATTAAATATCTTGAAGTGTCCAAGTAGTAATGCTTTGCTTAAGACTCTTCAAATAGCGTTTTGAGTACTTCCACAATTCTTAAAAATCACATGACCAATTCGCAACAAAGAAAGTACTGCCACAGGTGCCCAACCAAGCAAAAGTAACTTTTATAAATCAGGCATTTCTTATCTCAAGGAAAGGCATTTGTACAGTGGTGCACAAAATGATTCATGTATCTAGATGGAAAACGTGCAAGGGGTTGGATTCTATAAATAAAGTTTTTTAAAAATTTGCATAGATGGCAATCATAATTATGAAACATCAACACGCACAAATATTGTGTATATCTAAATTCACTTACGACAATTCCCTTAGCCTTCTCTTTCATATTAAGCTTGAAAATCATATATAGTTCTGTGCCAAATAGGCAAACACCACCAGGAACATCTCTCCAATAATATCTGCAGATTTTTCTCCCTACTGAAAGGCAAAGGACCAACATTCAAACGGCCAGTGGCTATATGGTAAAACCAAAAATGTGCCAATGTATTTTTAACAATACATGAAGGACCCCTTCTTCAGCCAATTAGAGAGTTTTCCCTTTCCCTTCCTCAAGTCTTTTGCAGGAGAGATCGCTGCTGTGAAACAACAAAGGCAGGCATTAGCATAGCTGCTATGGATTAGCCTATAATCGTCTGCTCATATGAGCAGCTCAAGAGCTGCTCAAAAAGTTAGCCAATCAGCAGCCAGCTTTCTGAATCCTGCCTGGTAACAGGAGACAGACAAAGAGAAGGTTATGGAAAGCAGTGAAACAAGTTGGGATCCAAACAACAGTGCACAATGGTTCTTTTCATAATACAGTCAATCTAGAACAGTGTTCACATAAAATCCCCAGAATGTGTATTAGCCAGAACCATCATAACCACAAAAACACTTGCCAAAGAGCAAGAACTATGTGGAGGAAATAAAGATGGTTTTCTCTATGATCATGTAAATCAATGTCCTTCATAGTTATCCAAATATGCAAATCTAGTTAGCATTTAGCATAGTCAGTCAAAGAAATAAGAAGAGCAATTGATCAGGGCACTTTGTTCTAGGTGCAGAGTCCAAAACTCCAAAGTACAGAATGAAAGAACTGCATGGAACCTGCATTTTTAAAAAATGGTTCCTAAAACTCAGTTTTCAAACTGGAATGAACTGCAGTAACAAGTTAAAATAACCTGGCAATAATTTTGAAATTCACAGAAAACAATTATATCCTTATACAGAAAGGAAAAAACTACACTGTTTCCATGTAAATCAATCTGAAAAAGAGGACAGATGCTAAGATGTTCTGCACCAGTGATATGTTTGGATATCGCTAACATATATTTTCTTAAGTTTACTTTATCTGATTGCAGTTCAAACAGCAAAGTGCACAATATACAAAACACCACCTATTTGGAGTCTTTCACAATTATATCTACTTTTGAAATGTAACGAACAGGATTGTTATATAATAGATTGGCAGCCACAAATACAATTTATTTCTGGTACATGTTACAGAAGTTTTTGAGTTAGCTTTTGAGTTCGCCCCTTTAAAGCTAAAATTAAAGGAGTGTTAGCTGAACAATATCAATTAAACCTGTATGTCAATTTTAGGGTGAGAATTTCTTACAGCATTTATATCACAGTTTGCTCTATTTTCTAATAAGCATATTAACAGATTAAATATGTGATAGTTCTAAACCTACTACACTATTTTAATAGACTTTTTACTATATATAATATTGACCTTTCAATGAAATGGTTAAGTAGTAAACAAGTTTATAAACAAACAGCCTTTCCCCCTTCTAGTACAGAGAAGCCTTGTAATTTTTCAAACATACCCAAGAGGGAGCCTGGTGCAGCAATGCTCTTAGTTTACATAATCTCCCCATAGGAAAAATAAATCAGCAGTTGCTTCATTGTTATTGTACTGGGAAAGAATTCAAATACCTTATCTGATTGGCTCAAATCAGCAGTTGCCTGACAACCAATCAGATATCAGCTCCTCAAATTCTGCCCAGCAACAAGGGAAGCACATGAGGGTACTACCAAGAATCCAGACAGGGTGTGAAAACAAATAAGGCTGAACTATTGTACATAGAAATGACATTTTAATCAATATAAACAGATTCCCAAATAAGTGCTAAACCATTTAATCAGAAGCCCTTTTTCTGGTCTGAATGAAACAACTGAAGCTTCACAACAGAACTAGGTGATAACTGTAGCAAACAGGACATTTACAGTCTCAGTAAAGATACCGCATTTTATATCTACAGGTCCTTGTACGCTAAATAGGAGCAGGACATATTCTAAGACCACAAACTTTCACTAATGTAGACATTAGTTTTAAAAATGGGTTAAAAAAAGCAGCTGAGTTTAGATACTGCAGTGGTTAACCCTTTCCCCCTTAGAATATTTCATAATGCACATATTCTTCTCACTATTCCAAAAGACAATTCAAGCACTGCTCCTCTCATGAGAGCAAAACCAAAGTGAGACAAAGAATCATTTTTTAATATGCGAGATTCTCTCTTAGGCCACAATTCAGGAAAGTACTTAGCACATGTTTATGTCCATCCCTATGCAGGCTATGTCTACATTACCCCTTATGTTGGCAAAACTTGTCACTCAGGGGTGTGAAAAAAAAAAAAAACACCCCCTGAGCAACATAAGTTTCACCAGCATATGCGCTCGTGTGCACAGCATCTCCCACCAACATAGTTAATGCTGCTAGTTTAGGTGGTTTTATTATGTTGACAGGAAAGCTCTCTCCTGTCAGCAAAGAGCGGCTACACAAGCGATCTTACAGTGGCACAGCTGTATCAACACAGTTGTGCCACAGGAAGCTTGCTAGTGTAGATATGGCCTCAGTGAGGCACTTAAGCATGCACTTAAAATATGTGCTTAAGTGGTTTGCTGAAGCTGGGCCTTAGCGAACAGAACTTCAGTTCAAAGTATTTTTACTTTTCTATACCATTTCTATTTGAGGAACAGTTCCTCCACCCTCCCCCCCCCACCCCCTCGAGGTAACAGCTCAGATTTTTCCTAATTTTTTTGTGTCTTGCATCTCCTGGATGTGCTAAACGGCTTAATGAACCTGTAACTATGACATTAGTTTTAGAACTCTCTTCCTACATTACAGGGCAGCTGCTCTGTGTAGGTGCATTTACTCAAATTAAATCTTTCGGCTTTACCCAAGCAATTCCACAGAGTTGACTATAACTTGGTCCACTACTACCTGTCTTGACAGATGCTATAAGAAGTGGAAACAACAACATTCATTCCCAAAATGTATGTTTGTTTTTAAGGGGGGGGGGGGCGGCAGAGCATCTCTCCCAATAACTTGGTATTTCCATTAAAAATGCACATTCCAGTAAGCACCACAAAAACAATTCAGGTTGCTAAAAGCAATCAGTTTGTTAACTTGTTAATCAGATTTTCTCTCTCTCTCTCTCACACACACACACACACACACACACACACACACACACACACCTCTGTAATAAAATATAGAGAAGAGCCTCAACTTGTTCTCAGAATTACATTTCAATGCTTATTTGGATTATGAAAAGTAGCAGTATTTCTTGAAGGGAATTTAGCCATATTAACAAGACTCACTAGTCTATTTTTTCCTTTCTTCCTAGGACTATTGTGGAGTTTAATCTTTACAGAGAATTCAAAACCTCAGCTTTCCATGAACTGCAACACCTCAAAGCCTTATGTATAAATATTGCTACTGCCACACATTTGTAAAACAGCAGAAGTTAATGTTCTAACATGGTGACATTTATAGCCAACCAAATGAGAAAGCAAATATGTTTGTATATAAATACAATTTGAGTTAACACTTTCTTGCATCTGCAGAAGTGGGTATTCACCCACGAAAGCTCATGCTGCAAAACGTCTGTTAGTCTATAAGGTGCCACAGGATTCTTTGCTGCTTTTACAGATCCAGACTAACACGGCTACCCCTCTGATACTTGACACTTTTTAAAGATGAGTTAGTACATTTTAAACACATCTGTGGTGTTGTGTGTGTCTTATTCGCATTTTTGACATAACACAGGATTCATTACTACCACTCCCCATTTGGCAACATAATTAAACAATATCTACCAGAGTTAATTATGCCAAGGAAGTTGATACACAACGTCACAACCCTTGTAGAATTAAAGCCTATATCTACTTCTGAAATCCCCAAATGAAATGAAATTATGCAACATGCAACAAAAAAAAAATGCAGATTGCACACTTGAACTAATCATTCATATACAAAAGGTAAAAAAGAAAAGATTACAGTTACTACACAAAGAAAAACCTGACAATTATTTTTTAAAAAAAATCAATTCCACTTTTGTTTTGAAGTTTTTCTACACATTACAAGAATATCGCCTAAACCATACCTATATTATAGAAGAAACTTACAGTGAATACTTACACAAAACACATGAGGACTAAAGCTACAAGAGAGAACATTAACTGGCATATGATTCACTATTCCAAGTTAGGCCTCTTCACCGTAAATATAAAATGTTCTGTTAAAGTGCATACTGAGTTGGCTCTATCTAATGAAGAAAGTAAGGCATTTACACTTACATTTAGAATAGCTTTCTTCTAAATTAGTCCACTTATTACGTGCATCTAAGTGCAGTGATGCAATTCTGACCTCTTAGCCTTTGCAACTGTGGCATCAGACAGCTCATCTCAGAAGAATCTGATGTCATTAACAGCAGCCCTCTGAGGTCACTTGTTAGACATAATGAAAGAAGAAAGTGAAGAGGAAGTGGCAAAAAACTGTAAAATAAGCAGGAGTAGCATTAAGAAATTGTGTTAAACTTACTGTGTGTCAAACAAAACATTAATATTTTTAACTCCTTTCTTTTGGTAACCAAAAATGGCTATTTGAAAATCTACCTAAAAGAGCATTTGTTCAATTTCTCAAAAATGTGAATTTTAACATGCTCTTAATATACTAGGTTTGTTTTTCTCTAGGGAAGATTTGCTTTCCACAGAGAGATGATGTACACCTGTTGGGGACTGTTTTGTTTATTTGCTTGCTTCTATGCACTACCACAGATATAGGTCACTACTAAAAACACCAGATCCTTCTAATCTAATTCAAGAAAGCAAGACTTCTTGTTCCTTCAAAACTTGTTGATGTTTTATTTCCTGTAATTAAAACTTGGTTAGAATACTGATTACCTTTTTCTTTTTTTTTCTGGGAGCGGGGAATCCATTTGTTTACTTTTACATTAAATAATGATAAAAATCGTTTGTAAATGTAAAAAACATACCCAAAAGAGAGCCCCCTGCAGCCATGTTGCCACCTTATCAGCTCTCCCAGCAACAGAAACTATACTTGACTAGTCTGATGTCACAGGACTAAGCGGAGATTTGCATAGCCCCTCTGATTGGCTGCTGAAGATTAGTTTGCATACACCTATCAGTAGCTGGAGGCTGAGCAATCAGAAGGAGAAATACAAAAATCTGCCTGGCAACAAGCTGAAAATAGAATCAGTACACTGGGTTGAGACCTCGAATGGGTGTGAAAATAGGAGAAGACTACAAGCCAACCCATGATGCCTCAATTTGCAAAACTATACATATATGTATGTACAATATGTATATCCTTCCAAAAAAATTTTTACACCTGAAACTATTCATCTATGTAGCAGAGACAGATAAGCAACTTCTCTGCAAATGCAAGAAATGAAAGACTCACACAGTCTTCAAATATTGCACTGAAGGCAAAGGTGTTAAATATTGTAGAATACATTTTTTAATGTTTGTGCTTTTTTATGAAAGGAAAAATTAGTTTTAAAGAGCCAAGCTAGGCTAGTCATTTTCATTAAGCATTTTATTAAAGAACCCCTATTACACTCAAGCAAACAAAAAAAATTAGTGGCATTTTCGTAGTTATCTGTCATATACATCTTTATACCTTCTCTCATTATTTCCCATTATTAACGGGTGTGATCATGCAAATGGGTGTGAACAGAAACTGTTATGTTAGACCTGTTATCTCTGTCAGTTTAATTTGGTGATGTTACAATCAAACATTTGGCAATACTATCCACTAGAATGGAAGTGATTGTGACAATCATTCATATTGGACTGTGGCATCCCTGAAACTGAGATTTTATTCCTGCCTTGTAAATTATCTTTCTGCTGAGGAGACCACTGGCCTGCAACGATACACAATGAGGAGCAATAGCAGAGATTCCAGACTACAGGACTCTTCTCATAAGGAATTTAGCATGGTGAGCAGCCTAAACATAAAAAAGAAATCTTCCATTTACACACAAAGTCTCTTGGTAATAAAATAGAATCCAGCATGGGGTGGATTGGGGTGGGGAGTAAGCATACGGCAATTTTTTAAGTTTTCGCAAATATATCTCTGAAATTACTCTAAGTAGGGCAAAGATCAGTATCCACAATGGTTTACTGGAGACCTCCCCTCATCCCCCGAGATAACCAACTTCAGCAGTCCAATTTTCACCAACTTAGCTGCCAAATTATTGCATATATGTACATACACATGCGCACACTCCCACAAACATTGCCCTCTAGGTTGTACAAATTAAATTAGGATTTTTATTTTATTTATTTTACTTTTTGTAACCAGAGATGGCTGCTAGCATGTAGAACACAGACAGAGCAGTTAATAGTTTGGGATCCTTCAACAGAGCAGAATCATGAATATGCGACATAAATGTATTCAGTTCCACCAAAAAGGAAGACAAAAGAAATGTGAACATTAGGAAACTTTTAAAGAATAAATGTTGGAAGGAAGAAGTGTCACTTTGCCATGAAACAGGTTTCTATAAGTAGTAGTTTTATCAACCATATATAAAGTCATAAACATTTACTAGGCCATTTTCTATTGAAAAACTCTATTTTGTTATTTTTATTGGTTGGTATGGTCCTTTACCCATAAAGCAGCTGTTAATGAAAATATTTAGTCTGTAAATATTAGTCATAGTATCAACTGCTGTCAGGAGAGCTTGAAAGGTATAGCTAACCAATGTTGTTTTCTTTTTACTACTAATGGCAAAGGATAAGAGAAACACTTTCAATGAAAGGTCTTCAATTTATTAGTATGAACAATGGCCCTGGCTAATGACAGACACTGCGTGTTTCTATAATGCTGAACAATCACTTTCTAATAAACATCGATGACAATACAAAAATCAAGAATCTCAAGCACAGATTTGGGTAAGATGTATTTGAACTAGTAACATATGATAGTAGATTAAATTCTCTTAGGTCAATAGTCAGCAAGGTATTATTTTATCTTTGCTGACAGGAAAATATCTGTCATTCAACTCAACTCAAAAATATAAAACTATGCACTCAAAGAAAAAGATTCAAGATATTTTTCAAAGAGCATTTCCAAACTGCATTTCATTATGTTTCAACTTCAAACATAAGCAGTTATAGCCCAGCCACTTCTTCAGCCTAATTCTGCCACAAAGCAAATTCTACAGTCACAACCAGTAAAAAGGACTGTCAAGGCTTAACAAATGAATCATTACTCAGGCTGACTGAGGAGAAGCTCACAATGGGAAACAGGAAGTGCGTAAATATATCACACCAAAAAATATGGCTCTTTTATGTTGCTTCGGCAATGAAAAGGAGCTGTAAACTTAACCCGCTTTCTGCCGGTTTTGACAACATAGTGCTCTCTACGCCCCGCTGTGCTCTGGCGATTCCCGTTTGCCAGAATGTTTCCTTGAGATCAAAAACAGGGTTCAGATTGAGCTAGTACACGGCAATACTGTGTACCAGCATCTTTTATGCTGTCTTGTTCTCTAACCTTTCATTTTAAAAAAGTCTTTATCTCATAGGTTACCAAGATCCCTTCAAACCACCTGTAACTGATCCAGTAACATGCCTACAATTGCAAACCTGAAACAATAACTAAGAGGTGTGAGTTGCCTTGTCTATTTCAATGGATGCTAACTAAAAATGACCAATGATAATACTTCATTGTTACCAATTTCATTGCTTGCCAGAGTATGAAAGAAAGGAGAGAGGAACATATTATGAAGATTTGTATAATCCACTGTGATAGTTCTTTTTGGCACCTTAAATGAGTGGTTTTGGGAGACTACCACCAATCCCCCTCTCCTCGAAACCAAGGACAAGTCAACCCAAAGAAGCCTGGTAGAGCCCAACAGAGCATCTGCCACTCATCCCCAAGGGTGCTGCCAAGCTCAAGTAGTCCACAGGCCATACAGGCCTCAGCAAGGGAAAGCCAAACTTGAGGTTCCCAGCAGAATCCATAGCGTACAAGTATTATTTTTAGCCCATTTTTATAAATGCTAATGTTTTGTATGCTTTTTTGACCGCGGCTGTGCATTGAGCAAACACTTCCAGGAGCATTTCAGTTCTGAGTAGAAAACTTCCATGCTTGTTATTTGTACATGAAGATTTTTTTTCTTTTTTAAAAGTTTAATCACAATAATTATTCAGTTTTTGAGTACGAGAATGACAAAATTACAATCACCCCATTATAAAGAAAACGGTGGCCTTTTTTTGTACAACCCTACTGTCAAAACTTCATGGGGTTGACAGCTGAAAAGCTGCAAGGGAGCAACTCTCATTGAAGAGCAGTACCCTGTCTTGTCCACAATAAAACTGGTTTTAATTTGACAGTTATCCACATATGAAATCAAATATCAAGCATTTTCCTATTGTTTACGTTTTTCATGCAATGAAATTACTATTAGTAATATGGATAAGCCCCCACATGACGTCCAATACTTACATTTCTGCATTTTCTGGACAATTTAAATTATGATTTTTATTCATTTAAAATAAATATTTGACATCACAGCAGAAAAAACTGAAAAAATAGGTACTATCAAAGTTTACAGGGTCAGTGGTTTCTCCTCATCTGTTAGTGACTGAGAGATCTGAGTTCTGCTTCCAGAGCCATGAGTAAGCTGAAGACCCACTGTAATGGATGTGGGGACCTCCATGAGCAGAATTATGGTGTAGGTGCCACATGTGATTTACACAGGTCCATCTGAATGAACAGATGAAGTTTTCTGAAGGTCAACAGGTTCACATAAAAACAAGGCAGAGGCATAATTTGATCTCTTCAACTGAAAACTCTTAAAAACTCAAAAACATCTCATTGATCAAACATTAGAAGAAGGAACGGCAGGGGGAAATAGCTCAGTGGTTTGAGCATTGGCCTGCTAAACCCAGGGTTGAGAGTTCAGTCTTTAGGGGGCCACTTAGGGATCTGGGGCAAAAATCAGTACTTGGTCCTGCTAATGAAGACAGGGGAAGATAGTCTCCAATTATTATTATTATAACTGCATAGAACAGTGCTTGTTCCAGCTGTGAAATGGTAACACACAGTTCTTGTTGCTTGAAAGCACTGAGGTGAGTTGCTGTAAAGAAGTAGATTGCTGATTATCAAATTTAGTAGCCTGATTTTGACTGTGGACTATATCAATCAGATTCTTCAGCGGCAGGTGGAAGACCGCAATATGGACAATACTTTCACAAGAAAGGGCAGGGGGGTGGGCAGGTAAATGCTGCCCAAGAAATCAACTTAAAGCAAAAAAATCCTCATTTCCTTTGTATCTTTTTGTTCAAATTCACATAATTGCATATGTTACTCACACTTAAAATTAGGTATTTACTATCACAAAAGGTAAAATAGTTAATGTATACCATCTTCCCTTTTAGAAAGATCTTAGTGAAGGATTCCTGCAATGCTGCACCTACATTTTTATCCGCTATAAAGAAGGAAGATTTTTTGATGGTTTATAATGGATACACATTTATTAAGCTTTTGTTAAAATTCATGTATTTAAATTCATGCTAATATATTTGTGTTTTAATTAAAATTAGCTAATTTAAATTTGGGGTTAAGTTTTTACTCCATAACACCCACAAACACTCCCACTAAAAGCCAGAGACATCCTGATTTTAATTCAAACATTATAACCTTTCTGAAATAAGATTCTCAAAATGTATCTGGACTGCTAATAATAAAACCAGATTGAGTTCTATTTTAAAATACACAAGGAAAAGTGTTGAGGGAGAAGAATGATTTACTGTAGCCCATAGCTGTGCTGGATGGTTCCACCTGACATCCAACTATCCCAAACAAAACATGGAGTTTCTGTCAAATATCCATCACAGAAAGTCAGTATTGCATCAATGAAAAGGGCAGAGACTGCTGAAAAAAATCAGTGTCTAGTTTGCCAGCGTATCCTAAGGGAACATAGCTATTGAAGCTTGAAATACCTTAGCCTAGGGCTAATTAAGTCTTGCACAGACATGATTCTCAGAATTCATGAGTCTGTTTGCTCTTGTTCAAATATAGTCAGTCATAATGAGGACTAACAGTATGTAGTAACTCCTTTAGGAGCACTATCTAGAAACTCAAAACACCTTTACAACTTTAATACAACCTTACATCTACAGTATATTTTAAAAACTGTTTTTTCAATTCTTATTGCTACATAAACAGATGATTTTATTGACCCTATTCTGTCCTGAGAAGAAACAAGAGAAGCAGTTATAATTAAATGAAAGAAACCACATGTGTATTAGCAAAAGGGAATTGGGTTGCAAAAAACAAATAGCTAGTATGGTATATACTCAAGAAGAGCTCAGCATTTCCCTTCAACTCTGGCCCGTTTGGAAAGGGTTAAATGCAATCATGGAGCAATAATTTGCTGTCTTATTTATTTGCACATGTAAGATACATGTCCATGCTAAAAAATTCCTATATACCATGTCAACATTTAATTCCTTGGTTCAGAGATTAAATCTACTTCTGAAAATAAAAGTGTAGTATATGAGTTAAAGCCCCAAGATGTGAAAACATAGGTGACAATGAAGAACCAAATTCAAGCCTGGCATATGGAGGAGGCCAGACTAACCCTGTTTGAAGTCCACTAAAAAGACATGGCAGTAACAACAATATAACACAAAATTTCCTGAAAAAAATGCCCCACAAGAACTAGTAATTAATTTCACATTTGATCACATTGGGGACATCTCTCTCCAACAGCAAGACGGGAGGTCAAAGATCCTTGGGGTGCAGTATTCCAAACCTCTGTATTACTGTAGCAGCATAAATTAGATTACCTTCACTTTTTCCTGGTGACCAAAGCCACAACTTAAGCCATAAAGCAATAAATTATACAGACTCTGACCAGCTCTACTAAAATTTTCTCAGGTTTCTTTAAATTAAATCATGTGAAGACCAAAGGCAAAGCATCATCCCTTTTGATCTCACCAACTGCATCTATTCTTTGATATCACTGAGACACAGAACCTGGTACACACGGCACCAAATTCTATATCAGATATAACTAGGCATTCCCACAGAAAATTAGAAGGTGGCACTGATGGGAGCTGTGAAGGCAAAGAAACATTCTGGTTTATACAAAATGCCAGTGAAATTTTTCTACACAGGTCAATCTTAGATTCAAATCTTTTTTTCCTGATCATATGTATCCCAAGAGACAGCTTTCTTTGAGTGTAAAGAGTAAAATTGTCCAGAAGTTAAACCTGGAAGATTAAAAAGATTCATGATTGGGGGGGAGGGGGAGAGAAGGGGAGCATCTCTTTGGAATTCTATGCACTTTCTCTGTGCAATTGTGCCCTTCCTGCAGTTACATTTACTTTATCTACCTTAGCTACTTATCTGCCCCCCAACCTTCCTCGTTACTGTAGTTATCTGAACACCTCACAATCTTGAATGCATTTAACTCTGCCACACCCCTGTGAAGTAGGGAAGTACTATTATCCCTATCTTAGAGATGGAGAACTGAGGCATAGGAAGCATTGGACATAGCAGAGAACTGAACCTGGGTCTCTCAAGGACCATCTTTCCTCTTATTTAATTAATGCCTCATTTTAACAGCAAATGTGTGCAAGGTTAGACTTCCTCCAATATGATTCACACAGTTCTAGAATGTTCTACAGCAGGTTCCTGGTATACGTTGGGGTTGCATTCTTGAAAAAGGCGAAGGATAACGAAATGACGGATACTGGGGACAGATACCCTCCATCCCCACTCCGCCTCTTCCTGCCCCCTCTCCACTCCTGCCCCACCTCTTCCCACCCAGTTCTGCCCCCTCCTCCGAGCGCACCCCATCCCTACTCCTCCCCCTCTCCCGCAGCCTCCTGCATGCTGCAAAACAGCTGATCACGGTGGGAAGGAGGCTGCTGGCGACGGATATGTGGACCGACATAAATTGGAACACGCTCCCCTACTGATGAGCAACGGATATGCAAAACAACAGATAAGAGGGAGACGTATACCAGGGACCCCCTGTATAACTAATCTGTATTACATTAGATGACTTTCAAGTAAAGGAAGCTAGCCACAATCTACAGCAAGAAACAAATTAAAGAATGAAATGCATGTCTATTTGCTACTGCCTATAATTAAAGGTAAGAGCCTACTGTCAATTGCCAACTATTTTGGTTCACTTTTCAAATTATAATGAAACAAAACAAAAGCATTTCAGTTACTTAAAAATATACAGAAAGTATAGTTAATTTGAAAAGTTGCCTTTTTCAACAGTCATTACATGAAGTTTTTGGATTTGTTCACACTTGCAAGGTCACAGTTGCATATGATATAAGCAAAGGGTTAGCAGAAAAAAAGAAAAAAGTCTGCTCAAAGTGCTTGATCTTGGAGAGCTGGGATGATCTTTTACATACACTGTCTTAACTCACAGAGATGGTGTCCAAACACTCAGTCCACCAGAATTATCTTGATTTTGGAAGACAGTACTAATATCCCTTCCTGTTTTAAAGAAACCAAGGTTTTGTTCCAATCTTACAAAAACAGCTTGGTGACCGGATACTTTCTCCCTGTGCACCCAAAGTTGTAAGGCACAAATGTGTTAGCCTCCCAATGCCCAATGGTTCTCACAGTGTTGCCCATTATACACCTAAAAAGACACACACACACCCCCAAAATTATCTTTTCAACATCTCATGATTTTATGTCAATCTCATGATTTTCAAAGGTTTGATCTGGCCATACCACATGAAAAGAACAAGAAAAACATCTAGGCCAGACAGCAGGAGCAGTGGGTGACTGTAAGAGCTAGTACAGCAGCCACACTACCACCAGGGGTGAGTCGGGGGGAAGAGAGGGAGGATAGAAAGCTAGAAGGTGAAAAACACAAATTGGGCTGTTTCTCACCCTTGTACATCCACATATTCCTGAACTGCCATCCAATGTGACAAGTGTCCAACTTTGCATTCTAAAAATTGACATTGTATTCACAGAAAATTAAATAAGACTGAATTATAACTCCATTTATTAATCAAGACCACAACAAAAGGCTAAATACAGAAACTCTTTTCTCTGCAGTGAAGAATCCACGCTAGGGAAGAATTCTAACTCCATGAACCAGGAGAATTCATTTTTGAGACCCAGCTGGACTTATTCTCCCCCTAGCAACTCAAGACCCAGAACTGTGCAGGGGACAGCCCCGCTTCAGGCACACCAGGGCCCATGCAGCCCAACCCCTCCTCCTGCCACGAGTTCAGGGAAGAAAAACTGCTGGGAGGGGACAGCCAGAAACTCAGTCAGCAGAGACAAGCAACTAGAGAAGGGATCTTCAGACACCGACGTCATCAATTCCTGACTTTTCCATGACACAGAGACCCCTTGATGCCAATTGGCAGAGGGAACAGGGTTTTATGGGAATCTATTGGGCTTACATGTGAGGTTTCTACAGAGAGCCAGTAGCCCACTTGTCACCCTAATCATTGCAAAATATATTTAAAGATAACGTTTAAGAAGTTATGCAACTATATTGAAAATTATATTCTTAAGGTCTTGGTAAGATAGGTGACCAGGGGATGACATGACTCCGACAGGTTCCTTTCAGGTAGGAGGTAACAGACACTTATCTCCCTGGTCATATGTGTATTGTCTGCTTCACAATGGACATTGAACCTGATGCTAATCAAGAAACTGTGAAATCAACAAGAGAGGAAAGCCATAGGAAAAAACAAACAGAAGGGAGTATCCTGTTTATGAATAAAAACAAAGGATTGTTCTGATATAGCTAGGTGTTCCAAGAGACACCCTGGATACTTCACTGTGGAGACAAGCTGATAGCATTTGTTTGTCATATGAAAAGAGGCTAACAGCCTACCTGGCTGTAAAGCACTGGTGTGCAACACTATTAGACATAAGACTATCTTGTTAATTTCGTCTAGACTCTAGAATGTGTGTTATTTTATTTTATATGTAACCATTTGTTTCATAATTCTGCTACTATTACACCTCTACTCTGATATAATGCTGTCCTCGGGAGCCAAAAAATTCTTACCGCGTTATATCGAACTTGCTTTGATCCTCAGGAGCGCGCAGGCCCCCTCCCCCGCCACGGGAGCGCTGCTTTACCGCGTTATATCTAAATTCGTGTTATATCGGGTCGCGTTATATTGGGGTAGAGGTGTACTTTGAATCTCTATGCTTTGTTAAATAAACCTATTCTTGATTTCACTATAAACATATCTAAGTGCTATGTGAAGCAGGGTGGTGATGAGAGGTGTAACTGGTAAGCTGGGGTGTACTGTTTCTTTGGCATTAGTGGATTTGTGAATAGCGTGTGTCCAGTGAACCAGGGGATGGACACTCTAGGGAGATGCTCAGAGCAGTTGCAGTTTGCCTTTCACTAACCTGGAGAGACAGCAGGGCCTATGTAGAACTAAAGGGGAGCAGTTGTGTTGCATGTGGCCGGTGGAGTTGGGTAGCTGAGCCCTGGTAGACACAAAAAGGTTTCTTCATGCTAATGGCAGGTGCTCTGCGAGATGTCTCAATTCTGGGTACCCCCAGGAAGCGTCACATCCTCTCCACCCTCCAGTTTTTACTCTGGAAATTTTCCCGTATGTCTTTTGACTGTTTGCTCCAACTCTCTACCCTCAGTCTCTTCACTTCAGTCTAACTTCAACTACCCTCCATGCTACCCTTTCCTCTATCTTCTTAATTCCCACCCTTTAATGCCCCCTTCCTCTTCCTACTCTACTTCCTTCTCAACAAAACCCAACCTAATTTTTTTTTTAAAGAAACCAACAAAAAATGATGAGACCAACATGACATTTGCACACTCTTCTTGAATATTATATTCCCTCCCTCAGAGGTTTGTTTTTACTATCTAAGATTGTCCCTGCAGTGAAGAGTTTACATTCTCCTTGTTTGAAAAAAATGCCTAGCATAATGGGACCCTGATCTCAGTTGGGGTCCCTAGATGCTACCTTAATAAATAAATAATAATGGCTTGATGCTCTTCTACATGAAAACAAGTTGTTGAAGAAAAAGTTGTTTTGACTACCTCTATTTCACATTTTTTTCTCTGCTGTAAAATTGTCAAGCTGGACACCTGCTATAAGAAAAACAATGCAACATTCTGGAGAAAGATGTCAAAATATATAGTTAGTATATTCAACAACAAGACTTAACACTTTTACATTTTCCAAGCAGTGAAACCTGTTGCAGGATACAAAGCAACTGCCAAAGGACATGCAAAAGTCACAATACACCCAATGTTCAAACATATGGATACACTGATTAATTTATTGTGCGGCACATATTGGTTGACTATGAACTGTCACTCTTCACCCTGAAGGTGATCATATTTCAGTGGTGCTGTATGCATATCAAGTAATACAGAACTGATGTGTTTTGTGTCTGTTACATTTTCTACAAGTGAAGCTGCTAATATTCAGACTTGTTTAATTTCCATAGTGGAACGGTATCTTCCAGGGGATAGGGACAGCACTGCCTGTTCCCAAGGAAAGACAGTAAGACCGTGGTTGTGGAAAGATTGAGCCAGGAAATAAAAAACTGACAGTTAAGTAAAGTCCCATGGCACTGGCAGCACAAGTATGAGCAGTGGCCCGAAAACAAGGAGATGAAATGAGTACAGTTGCTGCTGCCCATTGCCACTGCAGGACAGCACAAAATGAGTACTAAAGTAGCTATAGGGAAGAAGAGGTCTGGAAATATTTGCTGTAAATTTTCACTTTTTTTTTTTTTTTTTAGTTAATTAAAACAAACTACCAGGAAATATTTCCAGTTCCAAAATAATTTACAAAGCACTTTGGGACCCCTCAGGAGGATACAGGAGCATTACATGATATTAGCTCTGAGAGATGTTTAAAAATAGCCATTAAAAGAGGGACTTCTCGGATCTAAAGGCACAAAAAAGAGTGAAAAAGCCATATCCATCTTTCAGAAAGGGAATGATGATATAAGGTGAGTGAAACAGCAGTTTTCAAGATAACTGGGACAGACAGACAAATAAACTTCAGTTCTTTTAAAATAAATAAATAAATAAAGCTGCTCAATGAATACACACACACAGTAAGCAAATTTGCAGTTCCAAAAGCTGGGTCAACACACGTGAGCCACAATAATGTGGTCTTCCATGAGGATTTTAGATCCAAATTTGCCTCTCTCATACAAACCCGAAGTTTCAATATTTTATTTTAAATTATACACATGAAAGGCAAAACCATAAAGTGAGGCTACAGACAATATGACATCAATGATACCACATCATTTAAAGTAAACTGATCTAACAAAGCTTTACAGCACCTTTCATCTCCAAAGCAATCCACAATCATTAGCAAGTTGATCCTCAAAAACTCTTTTTAAGTGAATTATAACATTTTAGAGATGTGGTGCATGCATGCACACACAGAATTAAGGTCCACACATTCAAAAGCTGTCTCTTTGGCGGTTCAATAAGAAGCCAATAGGGCCAGATTTTCAGAAGTACTAAGCTTCAACTGGAGCCCTGGGTGTGCCTCACTTCTGAAAAATCAGGTCCTTAGATACTTTAAAATTAGGTGACCAATAACTAAAGCATCCAAAATGAGAGATTGCTTTGAAAGTTAACCTGTAAATTACTTGGCCAAAGCCAAAGGGGGACTATGTCAGAGCCAGGATTAGAATTCAAGCATTTGACTCCCAGTTCTCTGTTCAAACCAAGAAATCATACCTTTCCTTTTGTGTTAATGTCTCACATTTGGACAATAGCAAGTTGAAATGTACTATATGTACAGATACAGTATTTAACGAAAGAGAGGCACCCATGCTACTCTAATTTAGTCTGTGAAGCTACTAAGTCACTTTCTCCCACTAATTAAAGACATTTTGAAAGCCTATGTTATAAACTGCAGATTTTAGATGCACAGTAGACAGGGTTTTATATGTCAAGGACAGACTGGTAGTAATGAAAAACAAAAGCCTATTTTGGCATCCAAATGCTTTTTTCCTCAGAACTACATTTCCATAATGAATAGTTTAGACAATAATGATTTTAAATAAATGAGTTTTCATTATTTGTTTCCTCTGATGTTACGCTACTAGGATTAATAAGTTCCTCCCACCATTGGGTATTTGGCTTTCAGAAGTCTCATAAAAAAGCTTGAGCAGCCTGCTAGAAATTTAAACTATCAAAACATGTAATGTGTATTTTTTAAATTGGGTTAATCAAGTTGGGTGAATTCAGAAGAAAGCAAGCTAGGGAGAAGGATATGACAATCAGACCTTAAGTCCTCTCTGAAATATTGCACAAATTTAAATTAGACAGAGTTTTAAACAACCTAAAAAAAAACAAAACACAACTCTTGATTATTACACCCCTATCTATCTTCAGTCAGGTATCCTCATCAGACAGGTATTTTGAAGACTCAACACTACCTGAATTGAGTCTTATTCAAATTTGGTTGGGGGAGAGGGGGAGGAGAAGGCAGAGAGAGCGAGAGAGCGCGCGAGTGCGAGTCTTTCCCTGTTAGCTGCACTGCTGCTAACATTAGCTATCATCATCTGTGGCCAAGAGATAGCACACAGAGTTGCTAAGCAACTCTTTTTGGGCCGTCTCAATATCGGCTTTCTGCCACTTGGGAATACTTAAATGAACCTAGCATTTGCACATAAAAAACCCCCAGAGGCAATGCATTACTAAATGCAATACCAACTGCAAACAAACTCTTCACAACTGTTTCACAAAGTCTGATCAACCAGGCCACAGACCCTTCAAAAAAAATTTTTTTTTAAATAAAGCAATCAGCTTATACGATTCATTCATTTCAAAATCAAATTCCTCCTATTTTGATCACTACTAAATTTAAGCCATGAAGATTTATTTTGTTGCCATTTTTGTAAAGCAAATTAAGACCTCATGTGAGGGCAAGCAAAAGGTTGCAAGGAAAAATGCAAGAATTAAAAAAAATGCAGGGAGTATTTACTTTTCCACTGTGACAGTCTGTCCCCCTATGTTCACCCCTTTTTACAGGGCTACGGTAAATTTTGAACAAAATATGTCCTGTGAAGTATGATTTGAAAACTCAATTTGCTACCCATTATTGTCCTGGTAAAATATGCATGGCAGGCAACATTGTATGTAAAGTTACATGGTTTACTATATCAGAGGTCGGCAACCTTTCAGAAGTGGTGTGCCGAGTCTTCATTTATTCACTCGAATTTAAAGTTTCGCGTGCCAGTAAAAATTTTAATGTTTTTATAAGTCTATAATATATAACTAAACTATTGTTGTATGTAAAGTAAATAAGGTTTTAAAAATGTTTAAGAAGCTTCATTTAAAAATAAATTAAAATGTGGAGCCCCCCGGACTCGTGGCCAGGACCTGGGCAGTGTGAGTGCCACTGAAAATCAGCTTGCGTGCCGCCTTCGGCACCCGTGCCATAGGTTGCCTACCCCTGTACTATATGATATTACTAAGACATGTTCCAAGTCTGGGGAGCTGTCACAAACCAGTTTCCCAGAGACTAAAGGCTAGCCGACACCTCAACCAGGTGTCAACAAAAATCAAATGGACCATCACCTGGTTAAGTGGCCGTTCTTTGGCAGAAAAGAGGGTGGGGGCAAAAAAAACCTACATCTTGACAAAGAAATAGTTTGGGATTCCCATCACACAGACTTTCTGTTTCCTGAACCTCAACAGGGGATGATTCTCAACAAAGAAAAACAGTAAGGGAGAGCAGACACCCCAAATTATCACTCCCCTTTCTCTCTGCCCCAGCATCCACAACACCTGAACAACAAAGGAAGCTGCATTGGACGGGGGGAGGGGATCCTGATTGAAAGAGATTCATCCAATAAGGCTGCTGAAATGTGGTGAGAGAAATCTGCTTTGAATTCACTTAAGCTAAGTTAGGTATTAGTTGTGTTTTACTTTTATTTTCTTGTAACCAATTCTGACTTTTATGCCTCAATACTTGTAGTCACTTAAAAGTCTATCTTTCTGTAGTTAATAAATTTGTTTTACTGTTAGATAAACCAGTGTGTTTGGATTGAGGTGTTTGGGAAACTCCATTTGGGATAACAGGATTTGGGCATATCATTTTCTATTAATAAAATGATGGACTTTATATGAGCTTGTCTTGTCCAACAGAGAGCTGGCAGTACATTTCTGGGGAATGTCTGGAACTGGGAATTTGCTGGTGTTACTCTGCAATTGCATGAGTGGCTGGACATAGCACTCATACAGTATAACTGGGAGTAACTTACATGCTGTATGCTGTGTGTGAGCAGACCAAGAGAGGTAGCTCTCACAGAAAAGCAGTGCAAAAGGCACCCCAATGTGGAGAACGGAGGAGAAACAGCTGTTCATCGGTCCAGATAGTACCTTGCACGTAATGTCCCATCCACTCCTAAATTTTTCTAAATATTTACCTGTACATGATTTTTCCGCATAACAAGAACCCTAATCTGCGTGGGTTGTGGTGACATTAGTGTGGTAGGAAGAAACAGCACTATACAAAGAACAGTTACTTTACAGTAACTGTGGTTCTTTGAGACGTGTTGTACACATGGATTCTATGCCACACATACTTTCCCTGTGACTAAGGAGTCCTACTCATACAGGATTTTGTATTAATGAAGGAAATAAGGAATGGTTAGGCTCATTCTGCCCATTATGCCTCACGTGAAGGGGCCCTGCAAGGACATCTGAGGTGCAGGAATGGCTCCAGCTTACACAATTGGCCAAACAAACCTAATCTTTGTACAGTATCAGAAGCATACAAAGCAGCCTGCAAGGAGGTTCTAGCTATCACCTGTTCCTCTAGCCTGATGGATTTGGGTTCTTCCCTGTGATCCTGTGAGAGTCTTTCCATAAACTGAGACAATTTATCCCAGTGCAGACCAATGCTTCTGGCAAAACACAGAGTGGTCTGCAATACACATCTGGAGACTAACAGAAGAATAGATTTTTCTGCCAAACAGATCCAGTCTCAGTCTTCTTTTGTTGTTGTTTTAGGAGGCCCTTGCTGCCTGGGCCTGGATCGTTCCTGGATAGCTGCTATAACAAAATGAGCCTGGCACCAGATGTTAACTAAAAGGACTCAAAGCCCTTGGGAGAAACTCCATACAGTAAGTCTGCCCCTCAGAAGTGGCAGGCATTGACGTTAAAGTCCACCACAAATCCTCTACAGGCTTTAAAAAATCCCTCGTTAATAGACATGACAAGTTTACCAGGCATGGAAGAAAGAAGACTGTCTAGCAGCTTGTGTGACTTATCCCACTGGAAAGTAGTGCAAGAGTTCTTGGATCTGGGCCATGTGTTTCCATCAGGTCTTGGAATACCTTAAAAGCTGAGGATAGGAGGACTGCCTGCCTCATTAGGCGTGGATGATGAAAATGTCACCAGGATCAATTGTTCTTCCATCTCTGCCCATTGATCCTCTTCATTCTTAGGGGAAGAAAATGTGGCCAGAGGCAGGGGGAGCAGCACACCACTGGCTTGTGGTCATATAGCTGCATACCCAAAGGCCTCTAAGCATATGGATACTGGATAGGTGTACAGAGAAGAAAAACAGGGGCCCTGTTTCCTGTGAGATCCATGGCCTCCCTTGCTCAAAGAGTAATCTCTGAAATCTGTCTTTGACTGCCAGTGTGGTGCCCATGGAGGAGGCAGAGGAGATGAGCAGGAGATAAGTCTCTACTATGTCTTGATGGAAAAGATTTAAAGAACATGCCTCTTTCAGTGGTTGGGGCTATCCTTGATATGCTCCGACGCTCCTGCATCTTTCCTACCAAGTTAGGGAAGCAGACAGTATCAGCCTCTTCACTCTACCATAATTTTGGTGGCCTAAGACCTAGTTAGTACTGATGATGTTATATGAGTCAGCAACAGGGACTCCAGTATCAGGCCCACAGACAGGTCACTTGGTGCCCAAAAGGCTATAAGCATTGAAAGGGATGTTAACTAAGTGCTGGATACTGTGGGTACCAAGAAGGTCAAAGAGTCAGTGCTGGAGAGAAGTAGTCAGTCAGTGGCTTTAGCCAGCACAGCAAGCACTCTTTTCATAACCACTACTGAGGTGCTAGAAGGGCCCCATCTTAGGCCTGGGACTGCAGAATTTGAGAGGAGTCTAAGGCCTGGTCTACAGGTTAAGGTCGAATTTAGCAGCGTTAAACCGAATTAACCCTGCACCCGTCCACACAATGAAGCCAATTACTTCGACATAAAGGGCTCTTAAAATCGATTTCTGTACTCCTCCCCGACGAGGGGAATAGTGCTGAAATAGACATTGCCGGTTCGAATCAGGGTTAGTGTGGACGCAATTTGACGGTATTGGCCTACGGGAGCTATTCCACAGTGCACTGTTGTGACCGCTCTCGACAGCAATCTGAACTCGGATGCACTGGCCAGGTAGACAGGAAAAGCCCCGCGAACTTTTGAATTTCATTTCCTGTTTGCCCAGCGTGGAGAGCTGATCAAAAAAGAGCTCCATCATGGACCGTACGGGAGGTACTGGATCTGATCGCTGTATGGGGAGATGATTCTGTGCTAGCAGAACTACGTTCCAAAAGATGAAATGCCAAGACATTTGAAAAAATAAAATCTCCAAGGGCATGATGGAGAGAGGCCACAATAGGGACTCACTACAGTGCCACGTGAAAGTTAAGGAGCTCAGACAAGTGTACCAGAAAGCCAAAGAAGCAAAACGGACGCTTCAGAACAGAGCCACAGACATGCCGCTTCTACGCTGAGCTGCATGCAATTATAGGGGGGGCCACCACCACTACCCACCCCTGACTGTGGATTCCGAGGAGGGGGTACTCTCAGCCATGCCTGAGGATTTTGCGGACGGGGAAGATGAGGAGGAGGATGAGCTTGTGGAGAGCACACAGCACACCGTTTTCCCCAATAGCCAGGATCTTTTCCTCAGCCTGACTGAAATAGCCCCCAACCCTCCCAAGGCAGTATCCTGGACCATGAAGCCAGCGAAGGGACCTCTGGTGAATGTACCTTTGTAAATATAAAACATGGTTTAAAAGCAACTGTTTTTTAAATGATTAAATTTGCCCTGAGGACTTGGGATGCATTCGCGGCCAGTACAGCTACTGGAAAAGTCTGTTAACGTGTCTGGGGATGGAGCGGAAATCATCCAGGGACATCTCTATGAAGCCCTCCTGGAGGTACTCCAAAAGCCTTTGCAGAAGGTTGCTGGGTAGGGCAGCCTTATTCCATCCTCCCTGGTAGGACACTTTACCACGTCATGCTAGTAGCAAGTAATCTAGTATCATTGCATGACAAAGCCTGGCAGCGTATGGTCCCGGTGTTTGCTGGCATTCAAGCAACATCCGTTCTTTATCTCGCTGTGTTATCCTCAGGAGAGTGATATCGTTCATGGTAACCTGGTTGAAATATGGGAATTTAATTAAGGGGACATTCAGAGGCGGCCGTTCCTACTGGGCTGTTTGCCTGTGGCTGAAAAGAAATATTTCCCGCAGTTAGCAAAGCGTGGGGGGGGAGGCTCATTGGCGCTGAGCTGTTTGTGTTTGGCTACCAGGGATCTTCCCTGATACCAGCCACGTGGTGGGGGGAAGAGGTAAAGCAATCATCCCAGAGAATTGGATGCGGGGAAGGGGTTAGTTTGGTTTCTGCTGCTGCACATTAACACAAAAACCGCAGCACTCAACGGGCTTTGCTTGGTATGGGAAAGGAGGGCACTGCTTTTATGAAGGTTGCAGAAGCTGAAAGACAATGGCTTACCATGGCCGCATGCAAGCCGAATTCTGTTGCCCGGCCCTGCGTCTGTAATCTCCAACACCAAAACCGCAGGCACTCAATATTAAGATGCAAAATGCGACCTTGTACCGAAATCACATGTGCTATGTAATGTGAATAGTGTTGTTCACCATGAAAGAGTATACCCATTGTTCTGTAAAACGTATCTTTTAAAATACTTCTCTCCCTTTTTTCCCTCCCTCCCACAGCTGCAAATTTTTCAAGCCTCCCTCCTCCGTCCCGAAGGCTATCTCAGATAAGGCAGCAAAAAAAAACGCACGCGAGATGAAATGTTCTCTGAGATCATGCAGTCGACCCGCAATGAAAGAGCTCATCTGAATGAGTGGAAGGACACAGTATCACAGTACAGGAAAGCGGACAACGAATGCAAGGACAGGAGGGACGAATGTGAGGACAGGTGGTGGCAGGAAGATCAGAGGAGGCAGGATGCAATGCTGGGGCTACTGCGGGATCAAACGGACATGCTCCGGCATCTGGTGGCGCTTCAGGAACGGCAGCAGGATCACAGAGTGCCGCTGCAGGCCCTGTTTAACCGCCCTCCCTCCTCCCCAAGTTCCACAGCCTCCTCACCCAGATACCCAAGAATGCAAGGGGGGGAGGAAAGCTCCGTGCACCCTGCCATTCCACCCCAGTGGACAACCCAAGCAACAGAAGGCTGTCATTCAACAAGTTTTGAAGTGGCCTTTTCCTTCCCCTCCTCTCACACCCCACCCAGGCTACCTTGTCAGTTCTCTCCCTGTTTTTATAATGAATTAATAAAGAATACATGGTTTTTAAACGATAGTGACTTTATTTCCTTTGCAAGCAAGCTGTGATCAAAGGGGGGAGGGTGGGTGGCTTTCAGGGAATGAGGCAATCAAGGGGGCAGGTTTTCATCAAGGAGAAACAAATAGAACTGTCACACCGTAGCCTGGCCAGTCATGAAACTGGTTTTCAAAGCTTGTCTGATGCGCAGTGCTTCCTGGTGTGCTCTTCTAATCGCCCTGGTGTCTGGCTGCGCATAATCAGTAGCCAGGTGATTTGCCTCAACCTCCCACCCTGCCATAAACCTCTCCCCCTTACTCTCACAGAGATTGTGGAGCACACAGCAAAACAGCAATAACAATGGGAATATTGGTTTGGCTGAGGTCTGAGCGAGTCAGTAAATTGCGCCAGCGACCCTTTAAACGTCCAAATGCACATTCTACCACCATTCTGCACTTGCTCAGCCTGTAGTTGAACAGCTCCTGACTCCTGTCCAGTCTGCCTGTGTATGGCTTCATAAGCCATGACATTAAGGGCTAGGCTGGATCCCCAAGGATAACTATAGGCATGTCAACATCCCCAACAGTTATTTTCTGGTCTGGGAAGTAAATCCCTTGCTGCAGCCATTTAAACAGACTAGTGTTCCTGAAGACACGAGCGTCATGAACCCTTCCCGGCCATCCCACTTTGATGTTGGCGAAACGTCCCTTGTGATCCACCAGTGCTTGCAGCACCATTGAAAAGTACCCCTTGCAGTTTATGTACTGGCTACCCTGGTGCTCCGGTGCCAAGATAGGGATATGGGTTCCATCTATCGCCCCATCACAGTTAGGGAATCCCCTTGCAGCAAAGCCATCTACTATGACCTGCACATTTCCAGAGTCACTACCTTTGGTAGCAGCAGCTCAGCGATTGCTTTGGCTACTTGCATCACAGCAGCCCCCAAAGTAGATTTGCCCACTCCAAATTGATTCCCAACTGATTGGTAGCTGTCTGGGGCTGCAAACTTCCACAGGGCTATCGCCACTCACTTTTCAACTGTGAGGGCTGCTCTCATCTTGGTATTCTGGCACTTCAGGGCAGGGGAAAGCAAGTCACAAAGTTCCATGAAAGTGCCCTTACGCATGCGAAAGTTTCGCAGCCACTGGGACTCATCCCACACGTGCAAGACTATGCAGTTCCACCACTCTGTGCTTGTTTCCCGGGCCCAGAATTGGCGTTCCGCGGCATGAAGCTGCCCCATTAACACCATGATCTCCGAAGCGTCGGGGCCCGCAGTTTGAGAAAATTCTGTGTCCATGTCCTCATCACTCTCGTCGCCGTGCTGCTGTCGCCTCCTCCTCGCCTGGTTTTGCAGGGTCTGGTTCAGCATAAACTGCACGATAATGCGCGAGGTGTTTACAATGTTCTTGACTGCTGCGTTGAGCTCAGCAGGCTCCATACTTGCCGTGGTATGGTGTCTGCACTGAAAAAAGGCACACAACGATTGTCTGCCATTGCTCTGATGGAGGGATGGGCAACTGACGACATGATTTACAGGGAATTAAATTCCACAAAGGTGAAGGCTTTGCATCAAGGAGAAACAAACAACTGTCACACAGAATGGCCCCCTCAAGGATTGAACTAACAAACCTGGGTTTAGCAGGCTGTTGATTTCACGGAGGGACGGGGGAGCAAATGAATACAAAACAAATCTGGTCTATTTCTTGTTTTGATCCACGCCATCTATCTTTTACATCTTAGGCTGGCAGCAGACGGTGCAGTATGACTGCTAACCATCGTCATCTCCAGGGCGCTTGGCAGAATTAAGACTGTAAGCCGTCATCTCCTGGCTACTCGCCAGAAGATGCTATATTATGATTGCTAGCCCTCAACATCTCCTGGGCGCTCGGCAGAATATGGGAAATGACCTGGTTGAGTCACTCCCATCTCTGTATGACGACGATGGCTTTCAGTCCTAATGCACCATCTGCTGCCAAAAGGCAATGAGCTGCTGCTGTGTAGCAATGCAGTCCCATGTCTGCCAGCACCCAGGAGACTTACCGTCAGCTGTGTGGGCTCCATGCTTGCCGCGGTCAGTGATGAGCTGCCAAAATACTAACAACCGGTTCCCTCCTCCTCACCCCATGAGGGGTCATGCCCCCCCCGGACTCCTGCCCCATCCAACCCCCCCATGTTCCTTGACAGCCCCCGCCCCGGGACTTGTGCCCTATCCACCCCCCTTCCCTGTCCCCTGACTGCCCCTTGCCACCCCATCCAACCCCTTCTCTCATTGCTGATGGCACCCGGGGACCCCAACCCCATCCAACCACCCCTTCTCTCTGTCCCCTGACTGTCCCTGGAATCCCTACCCCTAACTGCCCCCCACCGCCCCATCCAACCCCTACTCCTTCCTGACTGCCCCCCCCGGGACCCTTGGCCCCGTTCAATCCCCCTGTTCCCTGCCCTCTGACTGCCCTGACACTAATCCACACCCCCCCGCAACTCTCCTACCCTCTATCCAACACCCGCTCCCTGCTCCCTTACCTTACAGTGCTGCCTGGAGATGGGGGCCCAGCTGGGCTGGGGCCAGGACCGGAACCACCCGGCCGGACCCGCGCCGCCCGGCCGAGGTCGGGGCCGGACCCGGGTGCCGGGCAGGAACCGCGCCGCCCGGCCGAGGTCGGGGCCGGACCCTGGGGGTAGGAGCCGCGCCGCAATATAATTTAAAATGAGTACCAAGAAAATAAAGAACTAGTTACATATTTACAAACATTAAACACTAAATATAGGGAAGATTAGCTCCCGACTGGTGTACTGGAAATGCAGGTATATTTTAAAAGGTAACAATTCTGATTTCCCCCCCCCCCCCCAACATCCCTCACCAGGATGATATCACTGCTTGCCTCAAAATATCCACAAGACAATGGACAACACTCAGAAATTTACCCAAACACATGACCAAACTCATTTATTTCACCCTTACCCATAATAACTTTACATTTAACAACAAAGACTTTGCCTAAACCATGGGAACAGCCATTTGGGTACTAAGATGGCCCCTCAATAAACCAACCTTTTCAGGCACCACGTCAAGAAACAATTTTCGGAAAAATACACCATAAATCTATCAGAGGGGTAGCCGTGTTAGTCTGGTTCTGTAGAAGCAGCAAAGAATCCTGTGGCACCTTATAGACTAACAGACGTTTTGCAGCATGAGCTTTCATGGGTGAATACCCACTTCTTGCATCCGAAGAAGTGGGTATTCACCCACGAAAGCTCATGCTGCAAAACGTCTGTTAGTCTATAAGGTGCCACAGGATTCTTTGCTGCTTCATGAAAGTAGAGGCTTTTGGTGGAAAATCATTTAAGCAATGTCATCTAGATTTGGAAACGTGTAAATTCTCCACTGGACAAGTGCTATTTGGGTTACTTACCGTATTTTTCCATGTATAAGACGCCCCCATGTATAAGACGCCCCCACTTTTCTAACCCCAAATTCAGGTTTTTGGTTTTTTTTCTCCCCTGCTTTGCCGCTCAGGCCATGCCCCAGGTTTTTTTGTTTTGTTTTCTTTTCCCTCCAGCCGCACTGCAGCTGTCCCCCCCGACTTTGCTGCTCAGGCCCAGGAAGAGGACGCGGAGGTAGGGGTAGAGGGAAGGAGGAGGGCCGTGCGCCCGGCTGGTCTCCGGCGGCAGCCCTGCCCGGCTCCTGCCGCGTCCCTCCCCGGCCGCGGGACTCCTGCCGCCCGGCTCCCCGGCTCTCCCGGTCCCCAGCCGCCCGGCTCCCCGCGTCCACAGTCGCCGCAGTACCCGGACCGCACTACCGGAGCCGGGCAGCCGGGGAGCCACCCGGCTCCCCGCGTCCCCGGCTCCCCCGGTCCCCAGCCGCCAGGCTCTCCGCGTCCCCGGCTCCCCCGGTCCCCAGCCGCCAGGCTCCCCGCGTCCCCGGCTCCCCGCGTCCCCAGCCGCCCGGCTCCCCGCGTCCCCAGCCGCCGCAGTGCCCGGACCGCACTACCGGAGCCGGGGAGGCGGGGAGCCAGGCGGCTGGGGAGGCGGGGAGCCGCCCGGCTCCCCGAGTCCCCGGCTCCCTCGGTCCCCAGCCGCCCGGCTCCCCGGCTCCCCAGCCGCCGCAGTGCCCGGACCGCACTACTGGAGCCGGGCAGCCGGGGACGCGGGGAGCGGGCGGCTGGGGAGCGGGCGAGCCGCCCGGCTCCCCGGCCGCCCGGCTCCCCGCGTCCCCGGCCCCGGTAGTGCGGTCCGGGCACTGCGGCGGCCGCGACCCCACCTATCCGGATGCCCGGCTCCGGACACTGCCCGGCCCCGCACTCCCAGCTCCAGCCGCGGATGGATTGTAGCGCCACCAGCCACGTGCAGGCAGCGCGGTAAGGGGGCAGGGATGGGGTGTTGGAGAGAGGGCAGGGGAGTTCCGGGGTGGGGGGGTGGATAGGGGTTGGGGGGGTCAGAGAGCAGGGAACAGGAGGCTTACTTCCGTGTATAAGACTACCCTCAATTTTTAGGCTAAGGATTTTAGGAAAAAGTATAGTCTTATACACGGAAAAATACGGTAGATGATGTAATTGTTCTGGCTGTTTGAATTTCACAAGGTGGGTGAGGTAATATCTTTTATTGGACCAACATCTGTTGGTGGAAGGAACAAACTTTTGCGCTTCACAGAGTACTTCCCAACCAGAAGTAGGGCCATGTCTACACTACACAGTTAAGTCAATATAAGGCAGCTTATGTCAACCTAACTGTGGAGGTGAACACACTACAACACTCCTCCTGAAGATTTAACTCTCCTGCTACGCCAACATAAAAAACCCATCTCAACAAGAGGTGTAGTGTTTAGGGAGACATAATTAAAGCAACAAAGTGTTACTGTAGACACTGTGTTGGTTTTCGCCCTAAGTCACCTCCAGAAGGTGTCCCACAACGCTTATCGTGACCGCTCTGGTCAGCAGTTTGAACTCCATTGCCCTGCACCCAGGTACACAGGCATATGCCTCTCCCCCTTTTAAGCCCTGGGAATTTTTGGAATTCTTCTTCCTGTTTGATCGGCATGCACAGCTCACATAGCATCTACCAAGCTGACCATGCCGGCTCCCAGCAGCAAACATGCTCCTACCTGGAGTACACCGGAGTTGGTGGATCCGTTGGGTCTGTGGGGAGAGGAGGCTGTGCAGTTATAGCTCTGTTCAACCTGCATGAACTCTGATACCTATGAGCAGATTGTTTGTGGCATGGAGGAGAAGGGGCAAGATAGGGACACTCAGCAGTGCTGTGCAAAGATCAAGGATCTGAGGCAGGCATACCAGAAGGCAAGGGATGCCAATCGTCGGTCTGGTGGTTTGCCAAAAGACATGACGCTTCTACAAGGAGCTGCACACCATCCTCAGCAGCTGCCCCAACGCCACTGCCAAGAGCCCAGTGAATACTTCAGGGGGACTCAAGACAGCGGCCAGCAGAGTGAACCCTGAGGACAATGTAGTGGACAAGGAAGTGGAGTTGGAGGAGGATGGGGGACAGACAACAGGGACATCTAGTGGCATGGCAAGCCAGAACCTCTTTTTTTTTTTTTTTTTTTTTTTTTTAACTCCAGAGGGGTCTAGCCAGTCCCAGCACTCCGGCTCTGGCACATCTGATGCAGGAGAGGGAAGCTCTAGTAAGTACTCATTGCGCTTTGATACTGAAGGGAGACATGAGATAGTGCTCTGCTTTTTTTAAAATCAGGGTACAAGAGAGATTATAATAACTAACACAGGCACAGTTTGTATCTGCTTCTCATTCCCCTGGGCAGCTAGGCAGAGGGGGCCCTGCAGAAAAGTTTGTTTATGCATACCAGGATGTTCTGGGAATCCTCCATAAAGCTCTCTAGGAAACTATCCTGGAGGTACTTTGCAATCCTCTGCTGAAGGTTTCTTGAGAGGGCTGCCTTGTTTCTTTCCCCAGGGTAGGAACTGTGCCCTGCCAATTGTTAATTACTTCAGCATGCACTAAAGCAGCACATAGGCAAGCAGCATACGGACCTGATCTGCAGCTACACACATGCATCCTTGGTTACCCTCAGAGTGAAATATCAGCTGCTATCACCTCAGCCTGTGGAAAATGGTGCCAGTATCAAGAATAATGGCCCCTAGGCGCTTGTAGTGATACTCCTCTGAGTATCCCACCCCACCCTTTGTCCCATCTTTCCCCTTCCCCCCAAGCCAAACTCACCAAGACTGGGGCTCTCCCTGTGCTGTGTTCCTGCCATGAGAAAGTGGTGTTTCTAATTTGTTTGGATCAAGGCTACGAGTGCACTCTCAATAGTGCCTCTGTCTGTTGTTTCTTTAGCTACTGCAGATGTGCCCTTGAGAGTCTCATCCTGCACACTGGCTTAGCGGTTCCATCTGATGAGAATGAAACAGGAGGAATAAGGGAGACATGTTCTGGGAGGTGCTGCAATCCTCTGATGCTTTGGATTGCGAACAGGGACCATACAAAGACGTTATCAATGAGAAACTGTGAATGGATAGCCAGAAGAGGAAACAGACAGGAGCAGATGCTACAGCTGCTCCAGTACCAAACAGACACGCTTAGGTCCTGACTGAACTACTGGCAGAAACATCCATGCTCACCTCCCCTTACAGCCCAATCAGAGCCGCCTTCCATGCCCTTCCTATACTCCCTCCCCACATTCTTCACATGTTCCCAGGTTGTTGCAGTATCCCATGCACTCCAGTCCACTCCCCATGTTTCGCAATGACAGCTGGACATAAATCCAACCAGGAGAGCCTAATTTGAAAATATGCTCTTGATTTTCATGATCCTTGCAGAACACAGAAATGTTTTCATGAGTGTGGAATAAAAGTATTTATAGAAAGAGAAGGAATCTTTATTTGTCTCTTACATCTAATGGTTGCCACTGAAATGCATACACAGTGGTATAACTGGCACATTTGCACTGTAAAATTTAGGCACACATAGCAATCATTACAAGGTTCACATTATGGTGGAAGAAAACAATGCCTGGTTAAATGCATTACATAAACCGAAATCACTAGAGCTCATTTGTAAAAATGCTCCTTTAAAGCCTCTGTGATTCGAACAGCTCACCACTGAACCACTCTAACAGCCCTGGTATCTGGCTACTCAAAAGCAGCAGCCAGCCGATCCAGCTCAATGCTCCATCCTTGCGGAATCTTCTCTCTCTTAGCTTCACAAATGTTATGCAGAGCACAGCAAGCTGCTATGGCAATGGAAATATTTTCCACGTTGAGATCTAACCTGCCAAAAAGGCAGCGCCAACAACCTTTTATGCAGCCAAAGATACATTCAACAGTCATTCTGCACCTGATGAGCCTGTTGTTGAAGCACTCTTTGTGCAGCCAAGGTTGTTGGTGTAAGGCTTCATGAGCTACGAGGGCAAGGGGTAGTAGGCTGGGACTCCAAGGATCACTATTGGCATTGCCACATCCCCAACTGGAATCTTCTGGTCTGGAAAGAGAGAGTCTCTTCTTGCCGCTTTCTCTACAGGCCAGTATTCCTGAAGATGCATACATTATGCACCTACCCTGACCACCCTGCACTGATGTCGATGAAACAACCCCAGTGATCCATCAGAGCTTGCAATACCATAGAAAAATAGCCTTTTTTGTTTATGTACTCTGTCATAAGTTGGTCTGGAACCAAAATAAAGATGTGTGCACCACCTATCACCTTCTCACAGGTAGGGAATCCCATTTTCACAAAACCATCCACTATTTCATGCACATTACTCAAAGACACAGTCCTTCATAGCAGGAGGTAATTAATGGTCCTGCAAACTTGCATGACTGCAACCACCACGATGGACTTCCCCACGCCAAACTGATTTGCGACTGACCAGTAGCAATCTGGACTTGCCAGTTTCCACACAGCAATCACCACTCGCTTCTCCACTATTAGAGCAGTACTCGTTTTGGTGTCCTTGCACTGAAAGGCAGGGGCAAGTGCCACACACAATTCCAGGAAGGTGGCTTTGCATATCTGAAAGTTCTGCTGTCACTGCGCGTCATCCCATACCTACATAACAATGTGATCCCACCACTCAGTGCTTGTTTCCCATGCCCAGATCCGACAGACCACCATGTGCAGCTGCTGTGTGAATGCCAAAAGCAATCTTGAATTGTTTCTGTCCATGGCACACAGCAGGGTAGCCACCATGGTTTCATTATCAGATTCACAGCTCATGAAGTACTGCCGGATCACCAGCGTTGTGTTCATAATGCTCATCACAATACTGAAGAGAAGGGCAGGATCTATGCTTTCAGGCAGAGATGGTGGACATGCAGTTTACAGGGGCTGTTGAAAAGCAGTGAAAAACACAGTTGGAAGCCCATGGAATAATGGGACAGAGAAAATTGAATCATGGGATGCTGAGCCTGCCCCCATGAGGCACTGTGATCCCTTCCCAGAAAACCCAGCAGCAGATGGTGGTGAGTTGCACAGTGGGAGAGCTACCCATGGTGCACTGCTCTCTGTCGATGCAAGGGCATCAACTGTGGACACACTTCGCCAGCACAAAGAGTGTTGTGTGGACATGCAAAAGTGTTTCAATTACAGCAGTGGATGAATATCGACATAACTTAAGTCGACTTAACTTTATAGTGTAGACATAGCCTAAGCTAAATACAAAGTGGGACAGATTGTTAAGCATAAGGCGTTTACAGGTCAGGAAGCCATAGTAGGAGGCCACTTTTAAAATGAAGTGGGCAATTACTTCTGCAATCATAGGACAAAGGAAGGTTAGTAGGCAGCAGGATGTGTTACAGACTTTTGTAATGGGCCATAAAACCAGTGTTTCTGTTAAGCCCATAGTTTTTAAATGTCCAGCAGAGTTATGAATTTAAGTTCCCAGGTTCATCTTTTGAAGGTGTTGTGCAGGTTTCCTTTGAAAATGAGGACAGAGGTCAGATATGGAGTGATTACATTGTGAAAAATGTTCACCATGATAAGATCTCTTTGGGGGGGGGTAGAAAGAGTTCATTTGATTGTGTAGGGATTGTCTGGTTTCACTCATATAATTTTTGTTGTTGGGGCATTTGATGCACTGGATGAGGAACACCACATGTGATAGGAATGTGTAGGATCCATCGATCTTGCAAGTTGTGTTGTGGGGGATATTGATCATCATAGTATTGAATATATGTCTGCAAGGTTTGCATCTGTTGTTCTGGCAGGGTCTGGTGCTGCTTTGAGTTGGTGTGTCCTGGTCTGTGGGGAGCTTACTCCTGATGAGGAGTTTGGTGATGTTGAGAGGTGGTTTGAAGACCAAAAGAGGGGGTTCTTTCAGGATGTGGTCTCCATCAAATATGGATGGTAATTGTTTGATACCATCCCATATGGCTTCGAGTGTGGGTTGACAGGTGACAGCGAGGGGGTCAGTGGGTTGTTTTCTTTTTTCTGTATTGAAGCAGATTCTCTCAGGGTATTTGGGTGGCCCACATTCCATGATGCAATCTACTTCTCTGATAGAGTGTCCTTTTTCAGCGAAGGCAGTTTTAAGTGTGTTTAGGTGTGCATCCTAGACTTTTTCTTTGGATCACATTCTGTAGTATCTGACTGCCTAGCTGTAGATAACAGATTTCTTAGTGTGCCTGGGGCGGTTGCTGGATCTGTGGAGGTGAGTGTGGTGATCCAATATTTCTGGACACTTGAAAAATACTTCTTTACTTGCTAATCTTTTCCTGGGATGTGGCAAAATCATTACACACAGTAGATTATTTCCTCTGGTCTTTCCGTTAGGTAACTGCAACCAGTCCAAATACTACTTTTCATGCCTAGTGCTGCTTCTGACAACTTCTCTTGCAGCTCCCAGTTGAGAACTATTCAAGCTCAAATGCAAGACGATAATCTACCCAGCCAAGAAGTTCATTTAATACCTGCCAAAATGCCTTCAAAGTGCACAGGCAGAGTGTATTGTTTTTTCCATATTACAGGAAATGGGTAGGGAAGATTTGCATGATGTGGCTGCCACTGGTATAGTGGGAGGGCTTAACCAGCAATTACATCTACCAAGGGTGAAAGAATCCTCAGTATAAAGGAAACAGAAAGTTGGGCTAAAGGAGAAAAAAAAATAAAAGGACAAAAATCTCCCCCCACAAGGAAGCTCAAGGGCTGTTGGAGGAGATTTCTGAGCACATGCTGTGCAAGGGCAACAGCTGCCAATAAGGAGACAATGGTGTTAGTGCTTCACAAAACATTTTATCAAAGGTTGTCAAGGTTTTCTTCTGAGGACAGTAAGCCCAGAACTGGCAAGTTCTGAAGATGAACTGGATTCACAGAAAGAGACACTACTGAGAAATTAGGATTCCGGTAAGGGCTGTTCAAGTCTAAAACACTAGGAAAGGGAGACCCAACTCCTGTATCTCATAATGAATAAGAACACCTTCAAATTCGTTTTTCTGCATCAGCCATTTCCCCCCAAGTATGGGGGGGGGGGGGAAGGGATCTTCTTTTCTTTTCAGCATTTGTCATTATCTTGATGATTCCTGTTGCCAGACGCCCCCCATTTGCTCTTTCGAATGCAGTTTGCACTGTTTCCTGTTATGCTGTTACAAAGCCACAGCAGCAGAAGCTCCTCAATGATGTTAGATACTTGCTTAAAGCTGCACTGCTCTATATGATCAACTGTATTCATGCTTATAAATATGTAATCAATTAATGTAAAGAATGAGTGATGACAGTCAATGGCAAAACAAAGAGGCAAATATCGCCTTTTATGAAATCATAGTATTATCTTGGTGAGGGTATAAATCTCAAGACTGGCAGCCACATGGGTTATCAACAAGGAAACGTAACAGCACGCTAAACTCAGGACAAGAACGGAAGCAGTAGAACACTCCCGCAGATCCAAAGGGACTTCGGGGACTCTCGTCGCCTTGCAGCTGATCTCCGGGCAGCTGTCGCCTGATCACTCTCAGCCACCTGTGAAATCGAAACCAGCATCCACGTCTGCAGCCTGCTGGGCATGAACGTGTTGTGTGAGAGAATATAACTGCACAAGTAAGGGATGCCAATAAATCAACCCTGAGTGTTGCTCTAGTTCGACCTTTGTGGTTATTTCTTGGCTGGTTCCAAAGCAGAAGGGAATTTCATGAAGATTCCACCTCAATTTTAGTTATTCAAAAGGCACCACTGATCAGACTCAGCAGTGGTAACCTAAGTAAGAGTCCTTGATATCAACTGAGGCAAATAAATTATGTTTGTATACTGCTGGTAGAACTGAGAAGAAGAATTTTATCTTAAATTTATTTTCATTACATGAAATAATTCATCCACTTCAAGTCCAGGATGAGCCTGAATTCTCCTGATTGGAGAATTATGAAATATCTTGGACACTCCACTCCACCATCCCTACCTCTTTGAAGTAATATTTTGGGTGAATGCAGGAAATGGCATCAATGCTGATCAAATGGGTTAGCATGGTAACATCGTTACTTCTGATGATCAAGAATGTGATTTGGAGAGGTCAGGGTAGAGAATGGAATTCTCTGAACCACCTCTCAACCACAAGTAAAATGACCCAATTGTCTGAGATAATTATGGACTATTTTTCCAGATCCTTAAGTGAAGACTAAGAAGAGTCTGAATTGATTTCTTTTGCCTTTGCAAAGTCTTCAAGTCCTCCCTACAAGAGGAACATTTTTGTATCTGGATTTGTGATTAGATAAACGAATCTTGCTCCAACAGAAAACCTTTTCCAGAGCTGAATCTGTATTGTCACCTAAGACTCTGATGCTCTTAAAAGTATTAGAAGTCTTGACTTGAAAGGAAAATTCACAATGTGTCACACTTTCTCCAGGATCAGCACCACAAGTTATGGTGAGCCATAGTGAAGGAACCAAAATTGTTTGCTTCAAAGTGAATGGAGTCTTAAAAAAGAGAACCTGAAATACATTAGAAATATAGAATAAATTTTAATAATTCAATTCCTCAAAAAATTCTGTGTAACTTGTAAAAATGTAAGAAATTGGAAGCCACAGATGGCAAAGTGAAATATCATACAGTTTGATCTTGTGCCCACACTTTTTAGGTACATAACATACTCTTCGGGCTACCCTAAGTAATACCACTTTCACTTCAGTGTTTTTGGCAGCGGTTATTGGCATTGTGGACATCTGTGACCATGGTATAATAGCCCATTTTTAAATAACAGTCATTTTTCTATTAATACCACTGCTTAGGAAGACTTTATGGTTAAGAATGTGTTTGAGCCTTTTGGCCATTTAAGTGTAAGCTAATTTACTGTTAGGAGAAAAAATTCTCAGTAAAGAAAGTGGGCATTAAAAGATATGAACGTTTAAACAGACATTTAACCCAGAAAATTGAGTTATAGGTAAGTTGGCCTATTTTTTATCAACAGTAATGCTCTACAGGGTAACTCCTTAGCATGTATCAAATTTAGGTTTCAGAACATATGGAACATTTCACTCTGAATGGAGTGTCCTTCTTGATCTTGTCTCACTACCTTAATTTTTATTTCATGTCGTCTGTTGCACGAGAGTAAAACTGAACTTGATGCAGAGTTACTGTACTTAAAACTACCATTCCAGATCAATTTTTTCTAATTGTTTAAGAAGAAATTGTGGTTTATGTAAACACTGAAAGAAAGAAGAAGGATGCTAAGGCAATCACTCAAAGGAAAATGTGCCTTAGTTAAATTTATTTTTCATCCAAACTTTCCTGGCTCAAAACTTTCAGAATGGATAGGTTTAAGCTACTCAAATGTGTTTTAGAATCACTTTCTGTAAAGAAAGATTTGTGAAGGTTAGTCACTACTACGAATGTTACAGTATACAGAATGTGAGTGAAGAACAGTATAGAAGAATATGTGTGCGAGATCAGTATAACCTTTCATGAATAATGTATGAGATATATAACATTTATAGAACTTGAAAATATTAAATTTGTGTAAATGGATGTAATGTGATATTTCTGAATCTGGACACAGCACAAAATGAGAACTGAGTCATGTGAACCGCTCCATTCATTTACATGGGTGTTTAGGATTATAGGAACAGCGAGTAGTCTGGTGGCATCTTAAAGACTAACAGATTTATTTGGGCATAAACTTTCGTGGGTAAAAAACCCACTTCTTCAGATGCAGGAATTGTCAAAAATGTAGTACACCTAGTGCAGTATTCTAACAATAGTCAGCACCAGATGCTTCAAAGAAAGGTTCAAGAAATACCACAGAAGACCAGTATAAAATAATCTGACCCTTATGAAAGTCTCATCCTAACCAATAATAATAGATCAGCTTAGACCCAATAACACGAGGTTTTATATCCATTCCACAACTCTTTTTAGAATTACATAACTCTGAAAATTATTATCCACATAAGTGTCCTACCCCTCTTTTAATCTTGCTAAAATCTTGGTCCCAATGAATTCCACAGTCTAATTATGTGTGAAAAAGTATTTCCTCTGAATTTGCTGCTTTCAATTATGCACCATCTTCTTTTGGCAGAAACTTGTAGAACACTATTGTGTCAGAAGACCCAGTAACAGAAATGGAGGCTCTGAAGACAAACGTTAGGACATCTAAACCAGAAATGACACGCCCAACAAGCTAAACCTGTCTCATCTCAGTTTGTTCTGGATCATTTTTGGGATGATACTTAGCAAAAGAGGTAGAAGAACAAAGACGTACAAAAATTCTTGGCTCGAATCCCAGAGAATTGTATCCATGAAGGAGTCAGGATCTCAGATAACTTCAGACCAGAACTGAAAGAACATCATGTTGCCTCTTATGGCAAAAAGGTCTAATTGAGGACTCACCTGACCACCTGAAGATGGAAGCAGTGACCTTAACAAACCATTCACATGGAATACTGTATTTCAAATCAGATCATCAGCTAAGGGTATGTCTACACTGCGGGATTATTCCGATTTTACATAAACCGGTTTTGTAAAACAGATTGTATAAAATCGAGTGCACGCGGCCACACTAAGCACATTAATTCGGCAGTGTGCATCCATGTACCGAGGCTAGTGTCGATTTCCGGAGCGTTGCACTGTGGGTAGCTATCCCGAAACTATCCCATAGTTCCCGCAGTCTCCTCTGCCCATTGGAATTCTGGGTTACGATCCCAATGCAAAAACAGTGTCGCGGGTGATTCTGGGTAAATGTCGTCACTCAATCCTTCCTCCGGGAAAGCAACGGCAGACAATCATTTCGCGCCCTTTTTCCCTGGATTGCTGTGGCAGACGCCATAGCATGGCAATCATGGAGCCCGTTTTGCCTTTTGTCACTGTATGTGTACTGGATGCTGCTGACAGACGCGGTACTGCAGTGCTACAGAGCAGCATTCATTTGCCTTTGCAAGATAGCAGAGACGGTTATCAGTTGTTCTGTACCGTCTGCTGCTATCATGGGTGCTCCTGGCTGGCCTCGCTGAGATCGGCCGGGGGCGCATAGGCAAAAATGGGAATGACCCCCCTCCCTTCCTATGTTTTGTCTAAAAATAGAGTCAGTCCTGCCTAGAATATGGGGCAAGTGTAGTAGAGAACCAGAGAGCACAGCCGCTCCGTGTCAGAGCCCCAGAGATCCCGCAGAAATGATGAGCTGCATGTCATTCTAGGGGGTGCCCCTACAACAACCCCACCTGTTGCTTCCCTCCTCCGCCAACCCTCCTGGGCTACCGTGGCAGTGTCCCCCCATTTGTGTGATGAAGTAATAAAGAATGCAGGAATAAGAAACACTGACTTGTTAGTGAGATAAAATGAGAGGGAGGCAGCCTCCAGCTGCTATGATAGTCCAGGCAGTACAGAATCTTTTCTTTAGCCATGAAGGGGGGGGGGGGCTGATGGAGCTCAGCCCCCACTTGCTATGATGAAGACGGTTACCAGCCGTTCTGTACCATCTACTGGGAATGACTGGGAGTCATTCCTATTTTTACCCAGGCGCCCCCGGCCGACCTCACTTGAGGCCAGCCAGGAGCACTCACGGGCTGATGATGACAATGGATAGCAATCATATTGTACCATCTGCCACCGGGGAGGGGAGGGGAGGGGAGAGGATGCTGTTGTTCACTGCCGCAGCATCGCGTCTACCAGAAGCATTCAGTAGACATAGGGTGACATTGAAAAAAGTCAAGAAACGATTTTTTCCCCTTTTCTTTCACGGGGGGGGGGAGGGGGGAAGTAAATTGACGAGCTATACCCTGAACCACCCCGGACAATGTGTTAGACCCTACAGGCATTGGGAGCTCAGCCAAGAATGCAAATGCTTTTTGGAGACTGTGGGATAGCTGGAGTCCTCAGTACCCCCTCCCTCCCTCCATGAGCGTCCATTTGATTCTTTGGCTTTCCGTTACGCTTGTCACGCAGCACTGTGCTGAGTCCCTGCTGTGGCCTCTGTCTGGAGATTTTTTCAAATGCTTTGGCATTTCGTCATCTGTAACGGAGCTGTGATAGAACAGATTTGCCTCCCCATACAGCGATCAGATCCAGTATCTCCCGTACAGTCCATGCTGGAGCTCTTTTTGGATTTGGGACTGCATCGCCACCCGTGCTGATCAGAGCTCCACGCTGGGCAAACAGGAAATGAAATTCAAAAGTTCGCGGGGCTTTTCCTGTCTACCTGGCCAGTGCATCCAAGTTCAGATTGCTGTCCAGAGCAGTCACAATGGTGCACTGTGGGATACCGCCCGGAGGCCAATACCGTCAATTTGCGGCCACACTAACCCTAATCCCATATGGTAATACCGATTTCAGCACTACTCCTCTCGTCGGGGAGGAGTACAGAAACCGGTTTAAAGAGCCCTTTATATCGATATAAAGGGCCTCGTTGTGTGGACGGGTGCAGTGTTAAATCGGTTTAACGCTGCTAAAATCGGTTTAAACGCGTAGTGTAGACCAGGCCTAAGACTTTGTTCTTGTTGGGGAGATGAACCTCCAGAGAAATGATTTGATGCAGGATGCATGATTCAAAAAAACTGAACATTGCTCGATAAAGTAGCAGAGAACGAGCTTGTCCTTGTCAGCTTTTACAAAATTCATGGCATAGGTGTTTTTATCAGAACTTGCACAGATCTACTCGATTTGAAAGAGGAAAGCATGGAAAGTCAGACACAAATTGCCCACAACCTTACATCACTTATATAAAGCCTTGTCACCCTACAATTCCTAAAGGACTTGAACTGCATAATGATCAAGGAAAGCTCCTCAGCCAATGCCAGACGCATGTGTCACAATTACAGCCAATAGCTGAAAAGTACAGATACTTTTGCAGATATTCTGGGGTATTGCCCACGCAACAGAGCCTCCAGGATTTTCTAAGGCACAGTCACAACTAAGGAGGCTTTTGACTAGTTTTGCCTAGTATATAATTTTTAAACCAACTTTTTTGGAATCTTACCATGAATGTGTTAAATCTTAATATATACGACAAGTCATGAATCTGTGAATTCCTACAGAAGCAATTTACCTCTGAATTTACTAAAAACTGTCTTTTGGTAAGTAAGCGGGTAGAGATTTGAAGTCTGGAACAGGCCCCATCAATTTTCCACCATCTGAGTAGCTTTCTTGTGGTTTACTCTCAGATGAAGAGAATGAAATAGGGTACACCCTGACTAAACAATCAACTTGATCTCTTGTCCAGACTGGTCCTACAAGCCTGCTATCCAGGCAAGTGTCCATGTGGACACCTTGATAACTAACTTATGTTAACACCACTGCCAAATATTTAGCGAACAAACTTGGAGCTTTTTGGAGACCAAAAGAGTGGGTGGTAAAGCTGTCACCAGCTAGATATATATGGCACATGTGGAAGAGGGGTTTGGACAGCAGGTGCCTCTGTTATGTGCATTTGATCTCAAGGTATTGGATGACTCCTATTCCTAAGATCAGATCTCGATGTGTCTTTCTTTTTCCTTTGGAGTTTTAGAGTGGAATTAAGATGGAGTTAATATTGACTACACTAAGGCTCCAAGGCACTAACTCAATTCTTCAGCATGTTGGTACTGTAGATTCAGAGGCTGAATATATTTTCAGTGACTACAATGCCTATGCAGAGTAATTTTTTTCTGGATCAGCTCAGGATTCCATGGCTCTCATGACAATCATAGGACTGCCCAAAGTGGCTTCTGGCCTACTCACATAACTGGTCACACTCTGGATTTAGTATCCTGAATGGATTGGAGGTAAGCAAAGTCAGGATGCCCTTCTAACAGGAGTGAAAGACCTATTCTAACGGGACATCATTGGACACCAGAAGAACATGAGAATTTACAGATGGTTCTGAGGGATAACATTATTCAGCTGATAGTAAAATCTTAAAAGTGTCAATAATATGCTCCGACAGTTTGTTGTCTTCCCCCTGAATATGGTGATGCCTAAACATCCTCACAAGTAAGCACTGTTTACAGATGACCTGTAACAAGTAATACAAGAGAGCAAATGGCTAGAGTTCTATTAATGGAAGTCTTGAGCTGACTTTAATCAAATACACCATATAGAATTTGTATAGTCATTTGCTGCGGCTGTTTGGGAGACGAAGTTTCTTCTTCTCCATCATAACATTTGCTAACTCTCTCACAGCTAACCCACCGGCAGTTTGGTGAATCTGTGCTGCCTTCAGTTCAGATTTTTTCAAAGAATTTTCATGTTACTTTGCACATATAAAATGCTCAGATTTTTAACAGAATTGTCTGCCTCCATGCAGAAAAGGAATAATGTTAATTCTTGTCAGAATTAAGTAAATTACTTATTTATAGATTCATAGAGTTTAAGGCTAAAACAGACCATTAGATCATCTAGACCAATGGTTCTCAATCTATTGTGGGCCGCATATGCAGCTCTCTATGTGTTATGTTGGCCGCATCCACATAATATCTATACAACCTGAATGGCCCTGAGGATGGCACATGAGCCACAGCTGTGTGCTGATTGTGCCACTGATCTAGACTGAACTCCTGAATAACACAGACCACTGAATTTCACCCAGTTAGCCATTTATTGAGCCCAATAACTTGTTTGACATAAACATACTTTCCAGAAAGACATCCAGTCTTGATGTCTTCAAACCAAGAGCCACAGAATCCACTACTTCCCCTGGCACTTTGTTCCAATGGTTAATCACTCTCATTGTTGAATTTGTGTCTTATTTCTAAACAGAACTGGTCTGGCTTCAGCTTCCAGCCATTGGTTCTTGTTATACCTTTCCGTGATATATTAAGAGATTCCTTTCACACCTGCATCTGACGAAGTGGGTATTCACCCACGAAAGCTCATGCTCCAAAACGTGTTAGTCTATAAGGTGCCACAGGATTCTTTGCTGCTTTCATACCTGGTATTTTCTGCTTGGGAAGGCACTTATACACTAACCAAGTCACATCTCAATCTTCTTTTTGATAAAAGGGTTCAATCTGTAAGGCATTTTCTCTAACCTTGAATCATTTTTGTAGCTCTTTTCTGCACCCTCTCCAATTTTTCCAACATCCTTTTTAAAATATGGACTCCAAAACAGTATTACAGCATCAGTCTCGCCCATGCTATAGTCAGAGGTAAAAAATAATAATAAAAAATATATATATCACTTCTCTAGTCCCCTATTTATACATTCAAGGATCTCATTAGCCTTTTTTGCCACAGCATCACAGTGGAAGCTCATGCTGAATTATCTGTCCAATATGAATCCCAAATCCTTTCCAAAGTCATTGCTTTCTAGGATACAGTGCCCCACTCCATATGTATAACTCTGCATGTCAGTACAGCCAAATTCAATCTATATGACTGCCTTGTCCTCCTCATTGTTTATCACGCCGTTATTCTTTGTGTCATCTGCAAATTTTAATCAGCAGTGATTTGATTTTTTTACATTTACTTCCAGATCATTGATGAAAATGTTGAACAGACATGCTTTAAAACCAATCCCTGACACTAGAAACACATCCATTCAATTATAATTTCATACTAGCTACTATTTTTTCAGATCTCTTACTCCACTTAATGTGTGAAGTATTTATATGGTATAGTACTAATTTTTTTAATCAGAATGTCATGCAGTACTAAGTCAAACACCTCACACAAGTCTATTACATCTAGGCAGTGACCTATATCAACCAAATTTGTAATTTTAAAGAACACAATCAGGTTTGTTTGACAAGACCTATTTTCCACAAAACTATGTTGACTAACATTAATTATATTGCTATCCTTTAATTCTTTATCTACCGAATCCAGTACCAGCTTCTCCATTATTTTGCCTGGCACTGATGTCAGGTTAACTGGCTTACAGTTACTATGTCACCATGCTTGCCCTTTTTGAATATTGCCACAACACACTTCCAGAATTTCTCCAGTATTCAAAGATGTACTGAAAGCTATCAGTGGGCCAAAGATCTCCTCAGCCAACTCTCAAGGACTCGAGTGCAAGTTCCTCAGGCCTTTAAAAATCTCTAGTAGATGCTGTTTAACATCCTCAGTTACTAACTGACTGCAAGGCACTTCAACATATGTGATATGAATACCCCACTCAGTTTCTGTCCAAATACAGAACAGAAATATTTATTGAACACTTCTGAACTTTCTGCATCATTTACCATCTTCATCTAGTAACAGGTTTAAACCATTGCTAGGATTTCTTTTGTTCCTAATATACTTAGCCCTGCCAACCATGAATTTCTCCCTGATGTCTAACTTCCCTTATCAATTTTCTACACTTCATAACTTTTAATTCATATATACTTTCCTTCCTGCCCCCGCATCCATTTGTTATATAGTGCTTTACTATTTCTAAATTGCTGCCTTCACTTTACCAATGAACCAGGAAGTGATATTAGCCAAAGTTGTGCTCTTTTCTCAACTGTGGCTTTTTGTTCAACTAAAACTTAAGAACTCCCAATGTTGAGATTATGGAGTCATTCTACTATTTTAATACATTTTTAACCTGACACACAATTACAAACTGAGAAGTTTTTGAAATAACAGAAGGCAAGCAAACCTATGGTCCATAATAAAATCTTTTATTTTTAGTAAGAAAAACTATTGCAGATTTTGGTGCTGAAGTATATAAAATACAATCTGCAGTTAGTCCAAAATGTTGATGTTCAAAACCTTCTTCCTTCCCCTGTCCCCCCAAGAGTATATTTCATTATTCATCTTTCCCCACTTTCAAGTTCTCAGTTTTATTAATTTCTAAGTTAATTTTCCCCTCCTTGTTGTTATCCAGTTCTAATGCACCCTTCTAGCATGACTGTATCTTCTTTCCTGGTCTCTACTAACACCATACTTCAGAACTGTCCTGTCATATCTAGTCACTGCTCTCCAGTTTTCTTCATTCTACTCCATCCTATTACTTGTGGAATGCAGCTCGCAGCCTTCCCCCAAATCCATTCAATTTAATTAAGCTCCCCCTGACTTTCTTTCTTAGTCCTGATCAGCTCCCTTGACCAATTCCATTCTTCCCGGTCTCTTTTTCAATTGCTGGTCTATTCCTTTAAGCAGTCCCTGCCCTTGTTTTCTTTGGCCCTGTTCACATCCCTTAGTCTCCTCAATGCCTTCTCACCTCTTTTCCCTAGCCCGGTTCACGTTCCTTGGTCATACACCCTACCTTCCCTATCTCTGGCACAGCTTGAAACCTTCTTCAGCACTACTGTCTCATCAGGCAAGAGGCAACATGAGCGTATTCACATGCAGAACTGGCACACATCTGCCAAACACAGTTCTTACATACACAGTAAAGAGATGCTAAGAGTTCTACAGGTGCATCCATTCACAGTATAAACTGCAATTAACAATATTTCTGACTGTTAAAACTATTTGATGTATAGTACCTAGTTTCTTTTGTCAATATCACTGATGGGGAGAAAGATAGAAAGCAAACATCCTATTATAGGTTGTTTACTTTGCCTATTTACAAATACACATACAGTGCTTTCATTTGGGACAAACTCATGGGTACATGACATATTCACTGATGACAGTTTGGAGTACAATATTTTAAACATCAGTTTTGCCAGCACCTATACAAGAGAATTTAAACCAGAAGCAGCTTGTTTTTAAACGTAGGATGGTGCAATTATATCTCATGACACCCAGCAAATTAAATCCGCTAGTGATGTTTTTTAAGTTTCTGAAACCTACTCCCTATAAAGGGGAGAAAGTTTGCAACAATGTCATGCCTCCACATGCATCAGTTGGTGTCACTGTAGAGAGAAAGCAAAGTGCTAGCAAAATAATATACACACACACACACACACACACTTGAAGCACACACAAAGGAGTAAAAGTGGCATCTGTGTGTTTTCTGGGATATCTGGGATATTTTAAAGCCTTCAGTTCAACTCCCCAATGAAAGCATTTTATGGTAACTGCAAACTACTCTCCTTGCAGCAAGAATAAGCCAAACACAAAAAAATATATTAAAATAAAACAAGCTTGACTTCCAGACTCTCAAAAAAACATGTTACATGTAATTCTCAAAACTATGCTTAGTGTCCCTGGCATTTTGCCAAAAAATAAAATAAAAATAAACAACAGAACATAAGTGGAAAAGGGAAGTTGGCAGGCCTCTGAAAGATCAGGGCAAAGAAGAAGCTGCTTCTCTTACCTGGAGAACGCTTGACATGTGTGAAATGAACTTCCTCCTCTATATAAGCCACAGGCATTTAGCTCATTTGCATAAATATCAAAGCTACAAGTAGACTTCCAGGTCGGCCATCTTGAGAATAAAATCTTGTTTCATTTACACACAAGCAGGAATACTGTAGGTTAGCCAGCGCGTGGGCTACTGCACTACCTTTCAGTTAGTGATCCATGTCTGTTCAGTAAAGTGTGCTCATATCCCCCACTTAGTCACGTGAATACATCAAGAGATGGTATCACTAAACAAGCACACTACAGCCTCAAAATGAATGTTGCAACTGAAAGTGTCTAGAATCAGAACTCTTTGTACTGCTTTCTGTGCTGCCAACTATTAGCACTGCAGCAACTATGTGCAGTGAAGTACCTCCCACATACTACACAGTAGTACCAACAGGCATAAATTTATGAGAGCACAAGGCAGCACATTAAAAAAGCAGCAAGCTAAAACTCCTCAATATTTCCACACATTCAAAGCCTACATACATTTAGGTGCCTTTTCTATACCTTTTCAGATCCATCAACTCTGTTCTTTCAGTCCAGAAATTAGAATGTCTACATTCCAAGCAAGAGAAAGTCCATGACAGATGTTATTTGCTGCCAAAGCTGAGCCAGACTGCAGTTACAGCTAGCTGGCACCAGTAAAAATTTACATAAAGGGGGCCTCATTTCATGACTAAACTGCAGCAGGATATTGCTGAGTAAAGCCTTCCTTTTTTCCCCTGTCAGACAACTACTGGTTCTAGAATGTACAATCTAGTTATTTGTTTACCAGTTGTCCAGATCCAAGTCCCAACAATAAGATTAACAATTAGCTTAATAGAGCTGTGATAAAAAAAGACTTTTGTAGGCAATGTTTTAATGAATCAATTTTTTAATTTATTCCTATGAAGGAGAGCTCAGAACTAATATTCCATAGTTCAATTTTCTTTTAGTAAGTATGTAGTTGTAATCCAAATAATATTTGAAATAAATGGATTTACTCAAGCTGTGTATTACTACTGCTGGTCTTTTAAACCCCTCAGCTCCTATTCCCAATACCTCAGAGCCTCCAAAAAGTAACTGATCAGCCACCAGTTTCACAGTACAACCAATACAATTTTCATCTGCTGTTGACAAGTAACCAGTCTAGCCAGTTGGTTTAATTTAGATGGCCCCTCCCCCCATTTACTTCTCCTTCATCAGGCAGATATAACTGTGGGCTCTAGCTTTTCCGGTTTTTCAAACAAAAACAGCTACTGGTAGATATAGAAATCGGTATTTCACCATCTCTCAAACTCCAAATGGTTAATTCAATACAATTTCTCCCTCCTTCCAATCAAAGCCCAGGAGTATTAATAATTCAATTATATGTTTCTTAAGAACATTTCTATTTAGTTGCTGTACCTTCTGAACACACAAAAAAGTCATGTTTTGCTTTCATAAATGGTGTCTGTTTGGGAAAAGGATGAATCAGATCTTCATGCCCTCCTGTCTCATTTGATGTGAGCCTCCTTAAATGAGAAGACTTACTGTCACATCCAATTTTAGGGCTTACAGCAGCGAAAAATGAAAAGCTAAAAAACCACAGTAATCTTAACAGACTTCATATTTAGCAAGAGTGTGTTATTGCAATGTGGCACCAGTTAGTGGCACATCTGTGGGAAAAGAAACACAAATGAGCAAACAGGAGTGCTGCTCATCGGTTCCAGTCAGGCTCACTCCAGGGCAGGAAAGTCTGCTTTGTTCCACTTATCTCCCTTTGTTCTCTCCAGTTTCTTATTTCTTTTTTATGTCCCCAGGTTACAGCCGCTACAGAAATGCAAAATTTGTTTTATAGTCTCTTTCCACTGTAAGAGTATTTTGCTTTAGGTTTAGTTCTAGGTAGTTAGTTCAGCATTATACAAGTTTTTTATTCCTCACATCAACACAATGTAGTTTAACTATCTGAGAACTTCTATTAATCCAAGTTAGTCTATTTTGGTGCTTAGAGATTGCACCCTTCACTGTATCAGAGCCTGCAGTGATGTATAAGACAAGAAATTTTCTCTGTCCAGGAGGAATGCCAGACTAAATCACTCCCATTATCCAATAAACCACGCAAGAGACCTGGTAATAGCTTGCCTTGACCTCTGAGAAAATCCTGGAATTCATATTCTATTTCAGCCAAAATCTGTATTTATTAGCACTTCCAAATGTTGTATGGTATACTTCTTTCAGTGGTTCTTTTGTCATTTGCCAAGCAAAACAGAAGATATACAGCCTCCTTGTGATTCATATTCCTGTTAGATAAAGGACACCAAATGCTGCTAAAAATATAAACTTGCATTTCCCACATACAGAAAATTTACACTACAACCAGATGTATAGACAGTAACATCCTAGTAAGGTTCCCAGCACAACAAAAAACAGCTATTAAGAAACAAGGCCACTTGTCTTTTCTAGCTGGTTTGTATTAAGAATCTTAGCTCCATTCCTCTAATGAAATTCAGTGCCAGAAATTGCAGACAGCTCAAAAGATCCATCTGTTGTGTTAAAAAAGGCACCACCCTGATTCCAGAACATTCGGAACAAAGTCAAGGGCACTCCCTTGGTTTTCAGTTGTTTTCTACTCCTTGCTGCATCCAGTTAAGTGCTCAACTAGTTGTGATTAAGTAGGTTTTCAGATACACAGTGTGGTTAAGGAAAGCAGAAACAGCTGGTTGAGTATTCAGAAACATACCAAGTTTTAAAGGCATTATGAACGGCTTCCATGAAAAGGGTAAAACTGAAACAGCTAGAGGGCTTGTTAAATCCCACATCGCTGCGGCAACATCTGTGTTTCTCATACAAAGCAAAGTAATCAATATTGAAAAGAGCTAAACTAAACTAGCCAGTTTTTGTAGTTGCTTCCAAAATTTACTTTTGTATGAGACGAGTACAACTTAGAGTGCATGTACTGTAAGTTAAAAAGTAGATTATTCGCTCATAAATCCCCCAGGGATTCTATTAGTAAAAAAGCAAAAAAAATATTTTTCCTCCTCGCCTCCCCATTTAGGGCATACTGCTTAGCACACGCACCTGAAAAGATTTTATTACACTTACATTTTTAATGCAGGTTAAACTTGGAACTCTCCTCCTAAAACACACACACTTTCCTAATCTAAAACCAGGATGACCTAAAAACGAGCAGACATATTGTGTTCAAAAAATGAAGGGTAGATTTTGTTAAAAACAATAAAATAAACTTCTTTAGCCTTACCAGCAGAAAATGTAAACTGGAGAGACAGGATACCCATGAAAAGCAAATGCTGCTATCATGTGTACATTCAGAAGAAAGATGCAGGAAGAATAGTTTGCTTATTAAGAAAATAATTAGAAATAATTTACTTTGGGTTTGTGTCAAAATTTTAGTTTAAACATATTTATTCAGTAATTATGTCTTGATAAAAAAAAGAAACCACAAACATCTAAAAATAGACCCTGACACAGGTAGGTCAATTCTAGTAGCTTAAATTTTGTTTTAAAAAGCTCAGAGGAAAAATTGTTTCACTGGTGTTCTAAAAATCAGACTATCACTTAACTTCCTCTTTACAGCACCAAATAGCAATTATTCACACATCACATGGCCAAAAGACTGGCATTTCCCCATACTTCCTCTCTCTGGTTTTAGAAAGGCAAAGAAAACTACTGATCTCTACAATGTGGAAACGATCTATAAAAACATACTTATTTGGTCCTGTGTGGTTTATTTCGCAGCATAGGGCTGTACCTTCAGAAGGAAGATAGCAATAGCCAGCTTCCTCCTGTAGGAGAGGTGAAAGTCAGCTATTATTGGATAAAGCGCTGCTAGCCTGTGACTAAGAGTCATAATCAATATTGTGCTCCCTCACCTTGTGCTTAAAGAGCAATTCTCAGTTTTACTGTGCTCCCTCACCAGCTTTACAGATGCATCTTTGTTTCACGCAGTTGCAATTTACATTTGGACCTTCATCCTTTATTAAATGTATACTAGAAAAGTGTAAAAAGGTCTAATCCTAGTAATAAAGATGATGCAGAAAAACTAACACTTGACAAACTCATAACTCTCTTTAAGACATGGAATTCATGAGAAATCTTAATAAATTTTCATCAATTATAAATTCTAATGGGCCCATTTAAACTTTGAAATCACATAATCATAATAAGATTAAATATTCAAATTTCAAAACAGTTCTGTGTGCGTTGCAACCAGTTGTTGCTACTCGTTGAAGTACCCAGGAAGTGAGCAGCCTGAAAGTGAGCGATTTATGTGCATTAGGGACTGCAGCATTAAGAGTCCATTCCAGTTCAGTTTGAATCCAGCCTGAGATTATTTACTTCCAAAACATCTACTGAAAATGAGAAGATGCAGCTGTGGCAACTGAAACAATTCTGGGCTTTCAGAGGAAAATAAAAAACAAACAAGACCTGTTAACACAGTTCCAAGTGAGAGTAAGGTTTAGAAATGAATGAATCCAAATATCAGCATAAAGTTTCCATGTAAATGCAGATTATAATTTTTGTTCTGTTAGTAAAATTCTTTGAAAAGCAACTTCAGAAATCTAAATGAGGATAAGTTCTTTGCCAATGATTGTTTGGCACTCTTCCCAGAAATTCATATTTATTACTAGCAAGAGCGCAGTCTCAGGAGTCTATCTTCCAGATTTACTTTGTGTCAGCACCAAAGTCAATCCTCTAGAACGCCATAAGGCTCAAATGGAAAAAATGATGCAACACCAGACATGCAAGAACGATCAGCAGAGACTAACAAAGCCCCACTGATAACCTTCTATTTAAAATGTATAGCAATCATTCAGTTAAAAACATTGGTATTAACCTGTTAGAAACTCTTATATCTTTAACACTACCATTAGTGATTCATGTAAAACTATAAACACAATTAATTCTAAAAAGAAAAGCACTTTCACCCCAATTAAGTATTTAACTCCTTTATCCCCATGAATATGAACCAATTATTTTTGCTTCCTTCCCCTTACTAAAAAAACATTGTTAATGAAAAGGTAGTTGTGGGGCCAATAGCCAGCAGTATTAACATCTAACAACTCGAATGCTCAGGACCCTGAAAATGAGGATATTTGCATTCTATATGTAACAGCAGTTCAAGCTATAACAAACATTTTAAACATTCCAAAAACCACTTTTAAAAAAGAACCCACAAAAACCATCTGTCTAAGGCTTCCTGATGAGCAAGTCATTTCCTGCAGCGCTTGGAAGAAAGATATTGCTTCTAAAATAGCCTCGCAGGAGGGTGAAGCAAACCAAAACAAAGCAATGTCTAAACACCAAGAAAGAAGGGAGAACAGGACAGAAGGAGGAGGAGGAAGGATAGCTTAAATGGTTAAGGCAAAGAATGGGAAGCCAAGAGATTTCCTGTGTGGCCCTGGACAAGTTCTCTGTGCCTCATCTTCATCTGTAAAATGGGTATAATTTACCCGCACCACAGGGAAGTTGCGAGGCTAAATTAAGCTCTTTGAAGGGGCATCAAAATCCTCATATGAAGTGCACTTACACTGTGCCTACTATTATTACGAACAACAGGGAGAGGGAGAGAGAGAGAGAGAGAGAGAGAGAGTGCGCGCAAGCACACAGAATCACCCACCTCAGTATATCTGTAGAAAGGCGCTACTATACTCATCCATTGTCTGCACTCACAATGGAACATAGCACAGCAAGGGTTAACATCCATCAGAAACAGAACAGGTACAGCAGACTTGATAATTAAATAAGAATTATCTGAGAATTTTACAAAATAAAAACCTTCAGAACTCCTCCCCTTCCTGTCTGCACTAGCTGGCAGCTGCTAGAGATATTTTTGTATCTAAAATCATAATCTCCTCCAGTTATTGCAAAATAGAGTATTATTTCAATTTAAAGATATGCCGAGAGATATGATAAAATATTCTCCCTGTGATTTGGACAATATCAGGCATTAGCATTTGGATTAATCAGTAATGCAATCACACTGCTTTAAAAACACAGACACCTCAGGAGAGACTTTTTAAAAGATTCTGCTGGGCCAAAATGACTGATCTGCACATTTTGAAGAAAGCCAGAAATGCACCTGTGTGAAGGATGGGAAAGAAGGAATCCCACTGGCTTACGGCAAGACAGAAGGTAACTAAATACTAAATTTGATGAATATACAAAAAAAAAATCATATTTTTGGGGAAATAAATGGAGTGATGGAAAAATTCAGACATTTATGAGTAAGAATTCTGGAAAGAATCCCAAAGCATTTAATACCTTAACTATTCTGGCTAGTCAACCAATAAATACCACTGAAAACAACAGAAACAGTCAAGGCCAATGAATAAAACTAAGGCAGTATTAATAAACAACAACAACACACTACCAGAAATATTAACTGTGTCAGTTCCATTTCCTGTTTCCTTTATTCAATCTCCCCATATGATAGGCCTTTATTTCTCTGAAAGTCCCCCCCCCCCCCACACACACACAGTGATCAATGCATGCATTTAATTACCGAAAGATTTATTCAACACAAGTAACCATATTGCATTCAAATTCTCTTATTTTATTAACAAACTTTTATCTACCTTTATCATAAATACATAATAAAGATGCACACCTAGTTTTTAGGAGACCCACCCTCCGCACTATTCTGAACCTATCTCCTCAGAGCAGTGTATTCTCATTAACCCGAAAAGAGCCATTAGAAATCATTATGTATAAGCAAGCATTTATAGATTTTTTTTTAAACCACACAGGGCATATTTCTTTTATTGGTTATAGGATGTGTGCCGGCAGACAAAATTAAATTTATAGACAAAAAAGTCCCTTCCCAGGATTTTAATATTTTTAAAAAGACTTCGCAAAAAAAAAAAAAATTAATGTAGTATCAGCTTCAGATTAGGAAATTGTTTGATGTCTGTCCTGATCAATTTTCCTTTTTTGGAGGGTGGGTGGAAGAGAGGTCCTGATGTGCTGCTGGAGGATGTCAAGATGCTATTCCTATTACCAAATGCTTTTTATTAAAAAAAATAAAAGCATGGTGAATTTAAGATAGCTAGGGTCAGTACTTGCCAGTGCTAGAAAATTTAAGGGGAGGAAGAGGATGATGCCTGTGTAGTGGAAAAGTGCCTTTTTAAAAACAATAGAAGAAGTAGTGCTCTACTTGTGCGTATGTATAGCCACTTATCCCTTACCTCCTGCTCCAGGGCACTTAAATTCATTAAATAGTCTATATCTAGTCAAACAGACAAGAAAATGCTAGGCCATGTGAAACTATTAACCCTTCTAAATTCAGAGTTGAATGAAAATATACCAAACAAAAAAAGGAATGTATATCTTTAACTTTCATTTCCAGTATTGTTCTTCTGGTTTCATACTGTAGTTACTGTCTTAGAATTACAAATAGTTACTACCAAAAACTCACTGTTTAAAAACACGCTGCTAGCCGCGTATTATGCAGACATTTTAAGTTTTGAATGTCTTGCGTGTTTCAGGAAAAGAAAAAAAAACACATATTGGAAATAATATGGTTACTGAATGCACTGCTGATCTAATATCCTGATTTCACAAAATTTCCATGGGTGTTATTTTTATTTGGGTTTTTTATACATATATGCTACATAATTTTTTAAGTTCACCAGGGAAGGCCAGCAAAAGTGTGGGCCTGGCAACAAACTCAGCTGAAATGAGACAACTCAGGGTGTTGGTAAACAATCAGTTTAATACATCTGCAGTGATATGACCTTTGACCTCACCAGTCCCACCCACACAATGCTTGTGAAGTACTATTTATATTTAACCTAACTCTTGAAGTATGCATTGATTTCCTGATCAAAGAAAATAAGCGGGGGAAGGGAAAAAATACACCTACACAACTCAGAATTAGTTCCCCCCAAAACATCAAAGTTGTAAATATATCTTGAAATGGTTTCTCAGAAAAGCAGAACTGTTTCTTACCTCTAAATCTGAAGCATGTGACTCTGGCAGACTTGCTCATTTGCATACAGTCAGACTAAACTGCTGCAAAGAAGAATACTTAGTCAGCCATTTTGAGACTGTACTGTCTCAGTTGAACTGAAAATGTGTTTAAAATGGCTGCACTCAAGGTAAGCCACACAGTGACCACTCAGCAGTAGATAAAACATTTATGTAGCAAAGCACCTCCCTCTTTACCACATGGCAAGAAATAGTACAGGCACAAGGGGGAAAAATGGTTAATGCACATGCTGCAAAACAACTGCAGCTTCTCAGAGTACAAGTGATATAAAGAAGAAAACGTGAGGCATGAAGACAGTCTTGTTATGTCTGTGAACCAGTCTGTGGCTCAGGATATATATTACGTACTCCAAATCCTTCCTGATTCCAGACAGCTCTAAGTCCATGCCACATATTAAAAGCTACAAAAATAGAGCCAAATCATGCACAGAGCTGACAGACATTAGGGAATACTCTTCAAAAGGAGCCTCGTTTCAGTCTTTTAAAAAAAAAAAAAAAAAAGGAATGGAAATCTGCTCCAGGCCATTATAGCTTTTATGCCATATTATCATCACCACAACATTACAGAAATATTTGGGGAAACTACCTACACGGTACAACAATTACCACATTTGAAACCAGAAGTTCATTCTTTAAACCAAAAATTTAACCAGAAGAGCACTTTTCAAAAACTCCACATATCAGGCACCTAAAATCTTTGCAAGAAATTAAGTACCAAACTAATATATAAAACCAGGACATTTAATGTGGTGTCAAAAATAGGATATAAAAGGTGTAACACCTTTCCAGGTGGCATGATTTGCAGGAAGGATTCCAATAGGCTCCCCTCCATATGAAGCTGTTCTTGAGGGGGGACAAACTACAGTGATGTACACTTAAAAAAGAGAAATACTTTATAAAGTATTTCAACGGAACTAGAATTAAAGGAGAACCTATAACATGTTAAAGGCCACTTACAAATCACAATCACTTGGCCTACCAGCCAGTAAAGTCTCAGTTCCTACAAGAGTTCCTCCCTAATAACGTCACTCCATTATGCAGACACCTGCAACAACAGCCATACAAATAGTATGACCATTATTAGCAGTTTTCATTATGGGGTTTCATCCTGAGGAAAAGAAAAAAAACAAACATTTTTTCTATCATCCACCACAAATAATGCATGCTGGGATTCTTTTTGGAAGATCCTGAAGCTCATTATCTCTTTTGCAAACCTTTCTGAAATGAGACCATGTATGATGCATTCTGGATGTTTCTGCTGCCCGTGATAGCTGGTGACTTCAGAATTAGTTAATCATTCCAGCAACAGATGCCTGCTGTGCTCATCAGCACCAAAATTAGTATTTGGTACTGACTCAGAATGTTGAGCTAGGCTATATTGTTAAAACAAGAGAAAAAGGAAAATGCACAGTGGCATGGCTTGCAATGCAATAAAAATATACATACATATATGAATGACTGAGTCAACCTAGTTCAGTTAGCAGCTTTGATTAGATTGCACACGATTAGAGGATAACTACAAATATGTTTGTAACTCTGTGCCTAACACAAAACAAGAATCCTGGAAAACAAACTTGTTCAAACAGGAGAGACTGAATTAATTCCATGCAAATACTCAAATCTTCTCCCCACTAACAGTCACCTGCAATTCTAACCGACATTACAGTAGTTTGTAAACAGAAAACAATCAGCGTTTTGAATGATGGCTACACTGATATGAATAGGCAAAGTGTCAACATTTATTATGAACCTTCTCTTTACAGACACAGAGAGCACTGAGAGAAGTTTTGGACCCCAACATTAGGATTTTATTTTATTCAGATTACACACACCCTTTAAATATGCACTTCTGCTTTGAAACACAATCTGAAATAGGGTTCCATGTTTATTGTGTTCTCAAAGATTTCAAGATGAAATGTGCTCCTTTTATAATTTGTATATCTTTTCTAAACATAAACCTTACAAATTCAACTTTGGATCTGGGAGTCAAGCTAGGTTGCTTCCATCTCACTCAGTCACCAGCATTAAAGGTTCCAAATCATGACATTTCACCTAAGCAATACCAAAGTCTTTAAATTATGCCCGCTCAATGAAATCTGTGAAACCTTAATGGGTTCAATAGGTTTGAACAGGTGTAACTGTTTGGCTCTGTAATTACAACTCAAGAAATAATTCTCAAGAAGAAATATAATCCATCTCACTTTGTTAGCACAACAGAACTAATACAGCTAACACGATTAAAATATTATACAAATATACAAAGGCCCTGATTCAAAGAACATGCATAACGTTAATCATGTCTAGCCGCAGTAAAGTCAAATTGCCTATTCATGTACTTAAAGTTATGTACATGATTAGACCAGAATTCAGCAAGATATTTAAGTCACAGAACTCAATAAATCCAGCTAAACAGACACAGGCCATGTCATTAAGAAATTGAGTAGTATTTCAAAGCATGTTAACTTAGCTAACACTTTGTAAGGGACCGGGGCAAGGGTGGTCTGGGCTAGCAGTCACAGCTGGGCTGAGGTCTGCCCATCAAGTACAGTAGTCACCAGGCAGGAGTTGAAGGAATTGCAAGAGCCAGTTTCCACAAGGAAGAGTCAAGGTCAGAGACTGGAGATCAGAGGCAGTACCAGGCTAGGATCGAGAGGCAGTAGTCAGAGTCAAAGTTAGGCTGGAGTCGGAGACTGGAGACCATGAGATCAAGCAAAGTCTGGCACTGCAGCAGGCCGAAGTCTATGTGGCTGCCCAGACAGCTTCCCGGGGAAAACCCTTAAATTAAAAAGATGTTTGGCCAATCAAGAGGACCACAGGGTACTGTCACTCTGGATTTCTTGGGCGGTACTTCCTGAGGTGCCTGCTATCCATAGTGCTCCCTGGCTGTGCCTCTGCATGGCCTTCCAGTGGCATTGTGGGAATACAGCTGTCCCAGGCTCTCCAGTCCTGGGTTCCAATTCTTGGATCCTTACACACCCTTTTAAACATGGCTTTGTACAGAGTATGTGCAAAAAATAGTGATTAAAAATAGTAATTAAGACATGCACGTTAACTGACTTTAAACATCACTCCTTTTCTGAGTGTGGCCATGGTCAAAGTGAGAAAATTTCATTTTCATATTCTCAGAAATAAACCTATATTAAGATGGAGTTACTGTTGAGAGTCCTTATCAGGGTAAAGAAGAATACAGAAATGTTGTAATTTTCCCAAAACTCAAGCATTACAAACCCAGGAAATTCAGAGTTAAAAGTTAAACTTAAGTCCAAAAATATATAGTTAAGGCACCCAAATAACCTTAACTCTGTCCGGTAGTGACCCAAGCAATAATCATATGATTATTACAGTATTTTAGCATTTGTGGTCACAGATTAGATTAAACTGATTTTTAAAGATGGATTTTCTCCCTTCACCCCATGAACAGTAAACATGAAACTCATGCGATTATGTGATATTTCTAATGATTTGAAGATACGTAGTATAAGCCTTATGCCATTTTTAAAATGTTAACTTTAAGGGGCAGATGCTCTGCTCTGTCTGATTTATGCAATTCTGGAGCAGCAAAACATAGCCACAGAATATTGGCCAGTTAAATTGGGTTAACGGTTGTTTTGCGTCACCAGAGCAGTTCAAAGCAGCCAAAGCGCAGACCCTAGTTTCTCCTTCCTGTGCCCCAAATTCTCCTACACACCCACATCCCTCTACCTCAGGGGTTCCCAAAAACTTGGTTCGCGGCTTGTTCAGGGTAAGCCCCTGGCGGGCCACAAGACGCTTTTGTTTACCTGAGTGTCTGCAGGTACAGCCGCTGCCCACAGCTCCCACTGGCCAGGAACGGTGAACCGCAGCCACTAGGAGCTGCGAGCGGCCGTACCTGTGGACGCTCAGGTAAACAAAGAATCTTGCGGCCCGCCAGGGGCTTACCCTGAACAAGCCACAAACCAAGTTTGAGAACCTCTGCTCTAGTTCTCCCCTTCCTCTTGCCCTCCCCCTTGATTAGGATATTAATTCATAATACGAACACTGACACAAATATAAAAAGATACCCAGTTATTTAGTTTCAAAATTAGTTGTCGCACATATGCCTTCTTTTAAAAATGTGAATCTCTGAAAGATTTTTGACTCTGCTATGCATCTGGAAAATCAGACTTAAGAGTTCCTATAGGCTCAGTCTATCAAATAAGAATACATTTTTAATACAGGTCTACAAAAGCCATCCAATCTATTAAATCTAAGTAAAAAAATAACATGCCTAAATTCTCACATCATAAGATGAGAATTTACAGGCAACACACAATGGGAAAACTAATGCAAAATAATCCAAGATGAAAATGGCTCTCTTAAGCCTACAAAAATCAGAGTCTGATCTGTGTTTGCATCCTATTATATCACCCTGATGCACCTAAGCATTGCAGATCACACAATTCTAACTGGGAACAAGGAAGGTAGTTTGTTTTTTTGATATGGTGAGAATGCATACGTATTGCAATACTTAATCCGTTAATATCTGTGAAGGATAAGTGGTGGCACTATTATTATTCAACTGTGCTTCAATACTTAATTAAAATAGCTAAAGATGCAATTTCAGCTTTAACCAACTTTTCTGTGTATGGTCTCAAACTGAATATACATGTTTGTGTAAGTATACACATTTTATAAAAATTCTAGATTGCTGTAGCATAAAATGGCTCCTTGCAGTGTTGTGTAATGGAGAACAGCACAAAATGGCCACCCTACTGACAAAGTGACTGAGCTTTGCATTATACAGTCTACTTGAACAGTTAACTGAAACAGTCAACTGAAACAGTCCAAAATGACTACAGTTGTAAAATCTGTACTTCATTTAATAAAAATGAAGTATCAATTTATTCAAATCCTTTTCTCAAAATGCATCTAAAAAGGAAACATGGTTTCTGCTTTTTCAAATCCCAGTCCATTTACAGCAGGTTAGCTATGTTCAGTTCTCAGTGTTAACAAAAGATAATTATATCAAATTAGCCTGAGTACAAAAAACACATTCAGAAGGAATGTACTCATATTTAGCCAACTAATTTATTAAACTTTCATATGACCTTATATATTTGTGCCTGGAAGACACAATAGTCGATGTAAGTCATTGGCACCTTTCTATTAATTTACAGAATGTATGACTCAAAATAAAACATTTCGCAGCTGGACAGGACACTGGTATATATTTTTTAAGACCTACCTCATTAAACATAAATTAATGTAAAGGAGAATTACACTAATATGAACCAAGGAAATAGTTTCTGGATTTTTCCACAATTCCATATTTAACACCTAATATTCGTGTTTAATACTAATAAATACATGTGGTCCAGACAGAAGATCAAAGTAATCAGTATTTTAAAAAAACTGAGTCAACGGCTCATAATTACATAATTACAATTTTAAAAACAACTCACTCAAAACAAAACAACAACAAAAATCAGTACTTCAGTGGTGCTAAACAAGTGACAAAGCAAGAGTGCGTGCGCTAGAATCAAGCATCTTTTTAAAAAGTTACATTCTCTAGTACAGTAGAAAAGTTTTCAAATAGGATATCAATTGTATTCATCACACACTAGTTTTGCTCTTTGTCTTTCAATGGCTAGAAGCAAATACTCTGGATATTTAGAAAACAAAATACTTACAGTAGTTTTACTAATTACTAGCATCCTGTTCATTAACACACACACGATTATCTTATGTGATACTTTTTGAACTTTATAAAATGATATGCTTGTACATATTATGAATTAAGAAGACTAAAATAGTGCATTGCTGAAGTTCCTCTTAATTTCTGTTTAGGATGCTACAACCATACTGCACTAAAAGAGAGCCAAGATGGACTGTACATTTTTTGGTGAGGAGGGGACTTTGTAACATACTAGAGATGTTCATGAGTTTACGTTTTGAAGTACAAATATTGGTGTTAGGATTTTGAGGCCCTCTCAGTAATATTACAGTCACACTTGCACTCTAGAAAGCTAGTGAATTGCCTCTGTCATGCTTTTTGGTCCAGTTCTATTTTTGTCATTTAAAAATCAAATGTTTATGCATTCTCTGCAACACATCTTTATATCAGTGCATCATTTCATGGTCAGTTTATGAGGACTGAGGTTGAACCATTTCTAGAGAATATAAAACAATGTTCCAATGCTTCCAGAAAATAAGAGATTTTATTTAAGGCCAAACTTAAATTTCCCTGCTTCCATTGTCAGAAAAGAAAAACTAAGACATTTGCAGACATTCAAACACGGTCACATCAAGGCTTGCAAGAAAGTTCAATATATCCGGATCATAGCACAACGTAAAGTTTATCAAGTAGATACATGGAGTTGGCTGTGCACAAACAGTAGTTCTTTGTAATTGAAAAAAAGAATCAAGGCCCACATTTCGCAATGGTCTCCATGTGGGTTAACTACCATGCCTCAATAATCACAAGGAAAGTTTAAGTACCAAAAATTTCAGTCATGAAGTGTCATGTCAGCCAATTCAAATCTGAACAGTTATTTAAAAGATAAAACACTCCATTAGTTGCCCAACAAGGACTACATGCAAACTTCAGGCACTTAACTACCACATGTTTCTCTTTAATGGTGCCAAGGAAAACTATGAGCTACAAGGGGATTTAAATACGCTCTCAGGCAAGGTGGCTTTCACAAAGCAGAAGTGTTTTGGACCATTGCTTTGGAAGATATACTCCTGCTACAGAGTGGACACCATTTCTTACACTCAGATTGTAAACTTTCTGGGGTAGGGATAGCCTTTTGGTTGCCTGTTTGTACAGTGCTTAGCACAGCGTCCAAGACTGAAGATGGATGACTGGGCAACAAAATGGCAGATGAAATTCAGTGCTGACAAATGCAAAGTATTGCACATTTCAAAACATAATCCCAACTATACATACAAAATGTGTTCTAAATTAGCGGTTAGCATTCAAGAAAGAGACCCTGGAGTCATGGAAAGTTCTCTGAAAACATCCAGTCAATGTGCTGCGGCAGTCAAAAAAGCGAACAATGTTAGGAACGGGATAGATAACAAGACAGAAACTATAATGCCTCTATCAAAATCCATGGTATGCCACATCTTGAATACTGTGTGCAGATCTAGTCCCTCCATCTCTAAAAAGACATATTGGAAAAAAGGTACAGAGAAGAGTAACAAAAATGATTGGGGTACAGAACAGCTCCCGTATGAGGCGAGATTAAAAAGACTGACTTTTCAGCTTGGAAAAGAAATAAATAAGGGGAGATATGATAGAGATCTATAAAATCTCCACTTGTGGGGAAAAGGAGTAAGAAAATATTATTTACTTTTTCACGTAACACAAGAAATAGGGGTCACCCAATGAAATTAATATGCAGCAGGTTTAAAACAAACAAAAGGAAAAATGTCTTCACACAACACGCAATCAATCTATAGAACAGGGGATGCTGTGAAGGTCAAAACTATAACAGGGTTAAAAAAAGAACTAGATAAATTCATGCAGGATAGGTCCATCAACGGCTGTTAGCTAGGATAGGCAGGGACACAACACCATGCTCTGAGTGTCCCCCAGCCTCTGCTTGAAAGAAGCTGAGGGTGGATCACTTGATGATTGCCTGTTCTGTTCATTCCCTCTGAAGCACCTGGCATTGACCACTGTCAGAACACAGCATACTGGGCTAGATGGACCATTGATTTGACCCCAGTATAGCCATTTGTATGAAGCTTATATATATATATATATATAAAATTTCACTTGTGCTAAATACCTAATGTACTATCAATTGCTGTGTAAATTGAGAAAAGCTGGTAGGCAGCCTCACAAGAGGATGCCAAGTTCAAAGAGGCATGGAAAATCCATTGTCACACACAGAGCCATAATTATATATACTTGGATATTTATAACACATTCTTCTACAGACTACAAATAAAAAAGACTAAGGTAAAAAACTTTCCTCATCAATGCACTACAACCCCCCTCTGACATAGGAGGTGGCAGCTGTTTAAACGAGCACATAAAAGCTTTATTACCAGCAAAGTTTTTCAAAATGTTAGATCCAACAATACCTTTTACAAATATTCTCCCCTGGCCACTTTCACCAATTTTTTTTTAAATGGAAAAAACCTGTTTTTTCCATCTCACAGCTCATTTTCTCTTTTTAGATTTTTAGGGAAGTTGTAATATTGAATTTGTGACATCATAGTAACTTCAACAACAAAATGATTTTATAAACACAAGACTGGAGGACAAAACAGAATTATTAGGTGGGTGATAAATGGAGAAATCTTATTAAAACCACAAACTATTTTCAATAATAGTGAATTATTGGCATGGTACTTTTTTGTACACATATGCCTTATTAAGTTTCATAGTGTAAAATATCCTTAAGACTTTTGTCATAGCAGTTCCTATTGATTAGTAAGCACAGTAGTAAATCTAATTACTAACTTTTCATATAGAAAAACTGGCCTTGGGAAATGGTTAAGTATACTTTTTAAAAAATTAAAAAAAAAAAAAAAAGATTTAGCATGTTGTATAACAACTGCTCTCTCTATTTTAGATTAGCCTATACTTCTCTGTAACAGAGGAAAAAACATTTTAAAGAAAAGATACCACATTGAAAAGACTATTCCGTTTTTTTAAATCTTTTTTCTCAAATACAATTATTAATGAAAAAATAATTTTCAGTTTGTTTTGTTTTACATGTTTAAATTACAGTAGCTTTGATGAACTAAGAAATAAATTCCCCTCCCACTTTTTTTTTTTTTAATAAAGTTTCTTCAACAATTTTCAATCCTAAAAATGAAAACAGCCAGCCTGAATACTTGGCTAGTAGCATCATCCCATACCAAGTGGGAAACAGACATTTCAGTGTGAGTGAGTGCTTCCAAGCTTTTGGTGGCTGGAAACATTACAAAGAGGGCCTTCCAACAGGGAAATTAACACACTGCAGTTGATGTTTAACATCTAAGTATGTGAAATGGACACAACTTAATAGTAGAAGGAACTGGCAAACACTGAAGATTAAATGTGGAAGCCACAAATGATTGGATATGTGCAAGTCTACAGGACTAATATTTCAATGAAAACCATTTAGATGGTTCAGATATGAGAAATTAAGAGGTCCAAATAGCATAACTTCTGATGAGGTTTTCCCCCACGGCAGTGGTTTTCAACCTGTTGTCTGCTGATCCCTGTGAGTCCACAGATTATGTCTAAGGGGTCCACAAAAGGCTGTTGTTCCCATAAAACAGTGGTTGTCAACCTGTGGTCTGCGAAATGAAAAAAGTTTGAAAGCCAATGTCCTTTATAATTCAAGAGACCCACGTTAAATTAGTGTTCACAGCAACACATGAAACAGTTCAAAATACCACAATAGGGACTTCTTCAGTATCTCTAGCTAGTCCCCTTTAAACAACATATTTGTTACACTGTTTAAAGCAAATGAGTTTCTATTAAAGCGGTAATTCTTCTTCGCAAAAAACACAGATAAGCGCAATTTGGTCTGAGCTTCAGGGTCTCCCAACTTTATAAAACAAAACAAAACTGACTTATTTGTAATGACTGTACCAACACACACAAAATGATGTTTCCGTATACAGTATTAATATTAGTGTGTGTCTATGACAAACTAGTTGCAATTCCAAAGGAGTAACATCTGATACCATTTTTCCTGATCCATGAGTACATAAAAAAAGATTTGATATTTACAACACGTATAAGAATCATAAGGTTTTCAAATGTAAAAAATATTGCCATGACCAGCAAGATTAAAAAAAAAAAAAAAGAATTGTGAAACTTAAATAACTGTATAAAGCACTATCCAAATGTCAACAAACAAATCCTTACAACGTCCTTGTAAACTATTATCATTCCCATCTGTAAAATGGGTAAACTGACAGAAGTTACATTACGTACCCAAGATCACACAAGTAGCAGAACTGAATTTAGAACTAGAGAATTCCTGATCCTCAATCTGATGCTCTTTTTATATACACATAAAACCATATACTAGAAATTCTTGGATTAGATAAAGTAATGCTTATTGTTTACATTCTGATCAATTTTATTTTTAAATTTATTTATTTAGCTGGCGCTATATCTTACTGAGACCAGCAAAATTTAAGCAAGTATTATTAACTACATTCTCCAACCATCCCTGGCAGAATCTAAATATCTATCAAGTATTAACTTCTGTGGAAGTTTTATTTGAAACAGTTAGGTTATTTTACATATGATACCAAAGATGTATTTAAATTTATGGAATAATTCAAAATATGTTGTCAACAAAGGGAAGTTGTACTGTACTACTGTTGCATGCAGTAATTCAGTTGAAAGTACATAGTTCATAAAAATGCTATGCTTACTTACATTTACTTGAGGATATTGACCAATTATATATTTACTTTTATGTATTGTCTGATTACTGACAATTATAGACAGACTTAATTATGATGTCTAGACACACAAGCGTTGTTTGTCTGGGGCTGCATGAAGGTAGCAATTTTAAGCTTGACAGCCTCTCCCCCACCATTGTAGTGTGCAATGTTTATGTTCCCCTCCTCCATTTTAACCTACATCTTTACACTTGAAGAATGTTTTCAAACAAGTCACATGAGCAGTACAATAGGATGAAAATTATGCAATACCAGAGCCAATGGCAATATCTTTACTAGAATATCTGACAGGCACTAAGAAAGTAATCGGGAAGAAATATACCAACTAGGAGAAATAAAGAATGAAGACAACTGCAATACTTTTAACATGCTTGCCATGTCTCAACTAAATGTACCAAGTACAAAATTACATCATATTTTTGGACATATGAGTTAAAAAGATTAATTCTAAAACTTGGAACCCTGTGCTTTATGTATGAAGGCTATGGCTCAATTTTACTGCCCAGCAGTTTGTTCTGTATCACATTTGTTCTACGTGGGCCTCACTGAAACTTGAGGCAGAGATTCTGTTCTTTGTTCAGTTCACCTAAACTACTGTACAATAGCTATGGTGCAACTTAAATAATACATAGCTATGGCAACTTTCCCATTTCAATGTGGAAATGCCCTCATTTTTATTAAGTTAACCTCTGCTACAAAAATATTTTCAAAAGCCGTATTTGTGGTAACACATATTAAGGTATTAAGGAGTTTAACAATAGGAATGATTTTCTCCTGGACACTTCACAGATCAGTAAGACATCAAGGACCTTGTTTATGGCATTTATAAATGCATCAACACTTGCATGCATAATAATATTACCAGATCAGAAATGAGCCTGGAAACACTTGCTTTTGAGACCTTGCTCATCTTGACCCATCACTGACCTCCCACAGCCACCTTCACTAATTACTGTCATCCCCCCAGGTTATTCCCCACAAGCCCTCTTCTTAGCTCAAGGTGCAGGAAAACTTCTTCTCAGGTCCCATGCATAAGGGCAAGGGCAGGAATCTGTGGCAGTAGCTTCCAGTCCCCTGCGCCCAGCAGGAGCCAGAGGCATCTGCTTGTTGCTCCCTAAATAGTAATGGCCTCAGGGAGTCAGTGCTGAGCCCCAGCTACGCCACGCCCCGCCCATCTGGCACCTACCTGTGGTCCACGACAGCCCTTGCAGAGAAGCTCCCGTACCTGTGAGGAAGAAGGAAGCGCCCTTATTACCCACTCTCCACCTGCAGCAACCTCAGCGCAGGATAGAGCAACGCGCATGCGCGGAGGAGGCTGCACTGGAGCTCAGTCACGTGCTCCCATGCAGTCCGCCCGTTTGCATCGCTGCGGCTCCGACGCATGCGCGCTGCGCAGGTACCGCGGCGCGGGGCAGGGTTCGCGACAAAATGCGGCCGCTGTCGGGACAAAACAAGCCCGCTGTCGCAGCCCGGGCTGTACCTGTGTCCGTGAATCCCGCCGCAGCCTCAGCGCTCGCGCTGCCGTCTCTCGCCGCTTCCGCCGCAGATTCAAAAACAGAACCCTGTACAGCCGCCTTCCCCCAGCTGCACGCGCCGGGCCGTTATGCAAATGAGCCCCACATCCCCGCCCTCTGATCACTGGCCACGCCCCTCCGTGGGATCGGCTGTGGGGGCTGTTTCATAGCTGGCCAATCCGAACGCCAGCCATCTTGGTGGCATGCAAATCAGCCACAGTATTATTTAAATGAGCGTGTGGCTCCGCCCCCTCTCGGGTGGCCGCGGAAGGTTACTGATGGTGAAGTGCAAGATCTGGCCGGGATTTAAGGTGGAACGCGGCAGCACGCGGCGCGGGTTGAGGCTGGCTGTTCACTGTAGGGAGAAGTCCAGTCTGGCAAAGGGGTTCCCCAGTGCAGCTCTGGGGCTGTGGTACAGGTGCCCCTGCCTGGGGGGCTATGGGGAGTGTCTCGGGGGACAGGAGGTGTCATGGCTATCAAGGGTGGGGGCAGGGGGCTATAGTTGTGGGTGGGCAGGGAAAGGGGTGTAGAGTTGGGGTGAGGGGGTGCAGAGTCAGGCTAGGGGTGGGCAGAGAGAGGGGGGCTAGAGTCAAGTGGGGGGCACAGAGTTGGGGTGGGCATCAGGGCTATGCCTGGCAGAGGTAAGGGGGGTGTTGGGCAGGAGAGCAGAGCAGCTCTGCCAGCATGAGCAGGAAGCATTAGTTCTGTGTCTCAGGGCTTGGCTACACTGGTGCTTTACAGCGCTGCAACTTTCTCACCCCTGAGCACAGCAAGTTACAGCGCTGTAAAGCACCAGTGTAAACAGTGCCCCAGCACTGGGATCGTGGCTCCCAGCGCTATAAGCTAATCCCCACGGGGAGGTGGAGTACCTGCAGCGCTGGGAGAGCTTTCTCCCAGCACTGGCGCCGCGACCACACTCGCACTTCAAAGCGCTGCCGCGGGAGCGCTGTACAGCTCTAAGTGTAGCCATACCCTCGGAGCAGCAGTGGCCCCCAAAGAGTCACTTGTCCCTTTCCTCCTGAAGCATGCAGTGTGCTCAACAGACAGTATAGTAGCTCTCCTAGCTACATTCCTACTTCAGGGCAGGAGCTACCGCTCCTGCCTTGTACAGCACTGAGCACATTGTTACTGCATAACAAACAGCAGCAAGATTAAGTGATTTATGCAGGGTCACATAGCAAATCACTGGCAACCTGAAGCAGAAACTACAGCCTGGAGTGCCTGTATTTATCCTCCTCCTGACACATCCCATCCCTCCTCTCTCTATCTTGATGCCTTTTACATACTCTGCCCATACTAGGGATCCTTCCTGACTTACATGATTAGAAGTCTGAAGTTATATTACCATCAAACAAAAAACAGTACCTAATGCAGATTTTTGAAATGTGAAGTGTCGTACATATGCTGAGCATTACTATGGTGAACTAGAGTATGTTTTGCAATCACTAAAGTTTTCTGTTTTTCTTAGTATCTAATATTTTTCTTATCAAATACATACAATACTGGACCAATGCAGAAATATGGCCTGTTTTACTATAGGTAAGAGAAAGTAAGTTCCCATTCCAGTTTGAATGGAAATGGTATTTAAATGAGTAGCTATGCTATAAACACAGTACTAACATCTGTGTCTTCAGTCAAATACAGAATATACTGACCAAAATTCTCTTCCTTGGCAGGGCAGCAACATCTATTTGGTTATATAACCCACATGTTTTATAATGTGGCATCGAATTTTTATTTTTATTTTACACATATACACCTCCACAAGGGAGAGAAGCCATAGGGAGGACATGTGGATTTTAGTTGAATCAGCTGGCTTTGTTCATGTGCAAAGGGTAGGGCAACAGAGGTCTAAAAATATCCATAAATAGGACATGGCAGTTTCTGAAGCTGTATAATAAGTTTTCATTTAGGGAAAGCATTATTTCAGTTTCCAAACATTCACATTTGAGAGTTGAGACAATCAGAGCTCTGGGGGAAGGAGTCTGAGGGAGGTTTTTTAAAGTAAGTAGTTAAAGACAGCCTGATGGATTCAGTGGCTGAGTAAGACAAGATTAAGAGAGGAATCTGCTGTGACAGCTGGATCCTCATACCTGTACCACCTTGTGTGACCCACTGTGGTTTATAGACAGAGGGAGAGCTAGGAGGAGAACATGTCGCCCTTAGAGATTACCCTGCCTGCAGAACATCTATGTATCTATTCTAATGGCTTTAAACTGGGCCACCACGGGCTTCTCTTGTGGCCATAGCGTCCTCAGCAATGATTGGGGGCTGGGGAGACAAAGCAGTGGCCCCTCCCCCAGGATTCCCAGCAGGGGCTGTGCCTTGCACTCCTCTGGAAACACAAACACTGGAGGAGCAGGCAGCCAGTGTGTTCCCCGCCTTCCCAGAGGCAGTGGGGTCAGACAGACTTCAGCCCTGGGGTGGCAGGCAGCAGGTTCTAGCTATAAGGATTTGGACTTTGGTCCCTGGCCACATGGCTTCAGACTTCAGCCCACAGGCTCAATAGGTTCCCTCTGCCTTCCCGCCCCCATTCAGTGTTTACTTTGTCCTCAGGCTTCCTGGGGCTGAGTAAATCTGCTGTGAGAAGCGGTTTGTTAACATCACTACATTTTGTCCCAGTTAAAGTGAAAACAGGGCAGACCTAGTGAGGAAAAGGCTTGTAAATTCTTGCCCATGGGGAAAGGATAGTGCCCTAAAGAGAGCCTTATAGACATCTAGGGATATCTTGATGATATCTAGGGATATCTTGTATACATTGATCCCAACACCTGTGCCACTTTGGATACAGGCTATAGATCTTTATTTAATCAGCATCTGAAGAGAGCAGTCAATTATTAGCCCAAAGACTGAATTGCTGCTAGCTGTGAGGATCCCCAGACTTTTGTTTGCTGACAAGGCTTTTAAGCATTGTGAAAAATGACAGCCTCTGTGTTCTTTTCCAAGCCCCTCTAAGTGCTTGTCAAGCCACTCAATAGCAGCTTCATCAGCAAAATGAAGAGCCCTAAGGCCACCATGAAATCTAGTCAGTTGACACTCGACAACATGCACCATTGACTGATGGAGATCGCAGTGACTAAGTGGGTCATCGCACAGAACCCCTGCATAGAAGTTGGCTGCACATATTCCTTGGCCAGTTTGGAACCTGTTCAACTGAGTCCAAAGGTGACATGGCATGTAAAATTCTGGCAGTTGAATGGTTGGATCAGTGGCAAGAAAACCATTCCATAAGTCTTTTGCAGACCACTCATTGCGCCATGAGGTTGCCGCTGACAGATTCCAATCTGGCAGTTGAGACCACAGTGGACACCGACCTTAGTCATGCTCTGGGGTGAGTGAAAAGCTCTGAAAATCCAGATGACGCAGACTTAATGTTATGGCTACGCTACAGAGAGTGAGAAATCACTGAAAGAAGATCAGAAAGGAATATGGGTAGTAAAGTATAGAATTGTAAATGTTATGTTGAAATCTTGCATTTAAATATATGTAACAGCAACAAAGGGAGGGGAGAGTTAGCATAGGGGCTAATAGTTTTACTGCTTAAAATTTCATAAGTATTTCAAATACAACTTACAATGTTTTGTGTGTACTAAATGTCTACTAAGAAATCATATCATATTTTCTCTTCGGATATGTCTTCATTCACTGCACAGTTAATTTGAGATCTTGCCCAACCCTCCCCACCACTACTACCACTCAGAATGACTTAGACTTGGAGGTGATTTAAACCAGGATAGCTTACTTAACTGGGGAGGGATGATTAGAACGCGAGCTCTGCTTTAACTTCGGCTAGAATTTACCTGTTTGCAGTAAGGATGCAGCAAAATCACTTGAATGATAATCTTCCATTGCCATGATTTCCCCTATAATATATTGGGAAAGAATCCTAAAATATGTCAGCACAAAGAACCATGCCCTCAGCCACACATGGAAAAGTGCTGAGACAGCAAGAATGCAGGATAGGGGCTTGGGTAACATGGGTAGGGTCTTTGCTATAGGAATGCTTGCAGTTGGGCTAGCATGTTCAGATCTGAGGGCCAATCACCCAGCTTAAACTGTGGAGTGAAGACTCATGAAGCCATACACTGGCCACCTCAATAGCACCAAGGGAAGATTTAACTACCAGCTCAATAGGTGCAGAATAACTGTTGGATATGCTTTTGGTAGACTAAAGGGACGCTGGCGATGTTTACTCATTAGATTGGATCCCTGTGAGGAAAAATATCCCGATGGTTATACCTACCTGTCCTGCATAATGTGTGAAGTAAAGGGGGAAAAGCTGCTGGTAGGCTGGAGGTGGAGCACCTGTCTGCTCACTTATAATGGCCTTATGTTTGGCTGTTCAAAGAGTTCAACCGGCAGCTATGTGGTTCAGGGAGACTTAATGGGCAGACCCTGTACTGTTCTGTGCTGGACCATTCTTTGACCATGGGGTCTTGGGTGCTGTTAGCAATTGTGTAGTGCTTACTATACATTTATAAATATTAGATTTTGTGTTTTACTGAAGCTATGAATTATGTGGTGCTGCTATACATTTACAAATATTGTGTGCTTTGAGTACCACTATGCATTCTGCAATATGTCATGAACTAATAAAGATAATATTCTCCAAAAATAGAATTTTGATTGGCAAAAATAGTGCAAAAAACAGGCAATGCAATATAAATGTTTAATAATAATGGAATGGAACGTTAAAATTGGAAAAGCAGCATCTCCTTCACCTTTTCCTGCTGAATTTCCTGGGCCTTTCTCCTATCTGCTTTTTTCTTCTCCAAGCTGTCTGCCATGTTGGCCATCCAGGCCCTTTGTTCATGGTCTGATGCAGCAACTGACTTGCAGGATCTCACTGAACATCTCCTTTTCTTTCTTTTCCTCATCAGGATCAGGCATTCTATGGAGGTGGCATCCCTCAAGGCTGCAACAGCAGCAGCTGATAAAAACAGATATCATTGGATTTACAGTCACAATGGAAAGAGAAAAATAAGTTTCAAAACAACCTTCCCATATTCCCATAAAAATCATAGACTCATAGATTATTAGGGTTGGAAGGGACCTCAGGAGATCATCTAGTCCAACCCCCTGCTCAAAGCAGGACCAATCCTCTTAGACACTTCAGCTGTGGAGTGCATCTGCACAACACTGCTCTCCAGCCCCATCCACGGTCTGTATGGCACACCAGGGTGTGATGAGAAGTTGGGGGTAAGGAATTTTGGTTGCATGAAAAATAAAGTTTTGGTCCCTATTCCAAGGGTATGAATGTAGTGTAATGGCACTGAATATTGGCACCATTTTCCACAGGCAGTGATGTTTTTAGCTGATATCTCACTCCTGAGAGTAACAAAGGTACAAAGAGCACATTTGCTACTGGCATCCCGAAGCTCCCTGGGCCCTTATGCCATTAACCTGTTTACTACAGTGGTGTCAGTCAAGCTCATCATGGAAGCAATAAGGCCGCTATCCCTAGAAACCTCCAGGAGATGATTGCAGAGTATCTCCATGAAAGTTTCACTGAGCTCTCTGAGAAGGCTACAAGGGGTATGTATATAAACAGACTGCTATACGTGCACCTCTCCCTCCCACCAAGAGGGGAATGAAAAGCACATACTAACTCTACCTCTCTTTGTTGTACTGCTACCTCTTCTCATACATGTAAAACAATGAAAAGTCTATACCTGTATCTTGTTAACTTGAGGATGGGCTGGGCACCACCTTTTACATGTAAACACTGTAAGGAAAAATGTACACATGCACTTACCCAAGTCTCTTCCCCTTCATTGTGCTTGTTGATGGTCAGCTGGCAGGACTGGCTAAACAGATAATGGCTCATAACATGGATGGACTACCCTCTGTCACATCTGCTCCAACCTCCTCATTGCTCGTGGCAGGGGTCTCTGTCTTGGGCTCTTCTATGGTACCATGGTGGTTTGTGAGGTAATGGTGGGGTCTGCAGCTCAGCACCAGATCGATTTCTAGTCTTGTAAGTATGCCTGGTGTAGTTCCTTCACTTTCACATGGCACTGCTATTCATGCCTGTCATACCTCTTTTTCTACATCCTCTGTACAATCTTTCCATAGATGCCCACAGCTATGCTTGCACAATCTCTTTTCCTTATAGGCCCAGAAGATCCAATACCTCCTGTCCACTCCAGGCAGGAGCATGTCTAGTGTGGTTGGTTGGGCAGTTAGCATCTCTCTTTTGTTGTGTATAAGTGTGCTCACCAAGGTGGGCAATCAGGAAGCATTTCAAAAATATGCACGTGTTGGGAAGTTTTGCCCTAAATGTATGTTTAATTATGTTAATGGTAGTGTGTGTTTGAATTAATGTTTGCTATAATTATTAGTATAAAATGAGTTAATTATAGAACAGAAATCAATGGAGTCCATGATTCAAGATGGTGTCATGCGCAGGGGTGGCAGGTTTGTAGAAATTTTGGTGGTGCCCAGAACGCCCAGAGCCTGCGCCCACAAACTCTGCCTCCATACCTGCCTAAAGCTCTGGGAGAAAGTTTGGGTGCAGAAAGGGCGAGAGGTTGGGCTCTGGGAGTTTCTGTGGGGGAGGGGGTCTGGGATGCAGGCTCTGGGATGGAGTTTGGGTGCTGGGTGTAGGCTCTGGGCTGGTGCGGAAAGGGCTGAGGGGTGCAGACTCTGGGATGGAGTTTGGGTGCAGGCTCTGGGAGGGAGTTTGGGGGCAGGAGCTGGAGGGGGTGTGTGTGAAGGGGAGAGATGCAGGCTCTGGGAAGGAGTTTGGTAGCAGGCGGGGATGTGTGGGAAAGCAGAGGGGGTGCAGGCTCAGAGAGAGGGTAGGGGGTGCAGCGCTTACCTGGGGCTCCTAGGCAGGGCAAGCCGGGGGGGGCCTCTGTGCATTGCCCCCCCCAGGCACTGCCCCCGCAGCTTCCTATTGGCTGCAGGGGCGCTTGGGGCGGGAGCAGCCCATGTAGACAGACCCACCCTGCCCAGGAGCCGCAAGGAGGGGCCATCAGCCACATGGAGCGAGTAGGCAGGAAGCTGCCCAGCTCCACTGACAGTGGGTGGGGGCCCCAGGCCATTTTAAATCGCCCAGGGGATGCGTGGGTGGGAGCACCCAGGGGGCAGAAGGCAGGGCCGAGGGAGAGACCCAGCCTCAAAAATTGCTGGAGTCAGGCCCTGGGCCAGGAATATTCCTGGTGCCCAGGCACCACGGGCCCATAGAATTAACTTACCACCTATTGTTGTGCCATAATGACAACTCAGACTCCCTGTTGTTTCTCCTTTTTGTCAGAACTTTCAAACCTTTTCAAACTAGTGGTGGGAAAAGAGCAATGGCCTCTTAGGAGCCAGTTAGAACCAGCTCAGACTGCTAGGTTCACACCACTGAGCCTATAAAAAGGGCTGAGTGCCTGAGCATTCTTGCTGTCCATCAGAGCAGCAGCCAGCTATCACACTGATTTGCACAGATGTCGAGGATCTCCTCAGTGACTCTGGACCCACACCACCAGCCAAGACAACATCACTCACGAACTGTAACACCTACCTATATCCTGATTCCAGTGACATCTTTATCTTCAATCCTAGTTCCGGTAGATCTTCATCAATGGTTCTGTGCTCCTCCCTCCCATAGCCCAAGTCTGGCTGCGAAGCTTGGTTTGAGGTCCAGGATTCAGATCCCAAGCTCTCAAGCTACAATGAGATACATCACCATCAGTTGTTTTGTCTTACCTGAAGTTGTTTCCTCTGACTCAGTTCAGTATTGGGGTAGTTTGTGTTTTCCTTTTGTTTAGTTTAAATATAGCTAAGGTTAAGGGTTGTATGGGTCTCTGGGCTTCACATCCAGTTGGGGGGCAGCCACATTTGCATTGGGTTATTTATTCCTTAATCTTTAACTGTTTTTGAAGCATGCACATCTGTCTCTTTTACATCATACACAAGAGGGAGGTGGGTGGACTGACAAACTGCTTATACAGATGATCAGATACTGTATGCCAAATCAAGTTCCTGACCCTGTTGGCTAGGTTTAACATTAAGGCGGGGCTTCAAAGGAATGGGGGATGGCTTCCAGTCTGCATGACCCTTGGGCAGTGGAGTTTACAGTTGTGACCAGAGCAGTCACTGTTGCAGGGGATGGGGTATTGTGGGACACTAGAGCTCCTGAAGGACACAAATCATACAGTGTCCCCCTTGCACTGTATTGACCTCAGTAAATTGACTGTGGTTCCACGCCATCTGGGGAAGTGGTTTTACTGTGTTGCCATAACAGGGAGCTTACTTAAGCCAGACACAAATTTGAGCGTAGACGTATGCAGAAATAGATCAATATAAGATGACTCACATCAACCTAATTGAATAGTGTAGACCTGGCCTAAGTGCTGTGTTACTGCTACCTCTGCACGTTGACTGAGCAGAAGTGTTTTGGTTCATTAAGCACCCTACCAGCTTTGCTATCCTTTGAATTCTGCCTTATACCTCATTTTGTTATCAGTTAATTAGACCTGATTCTATTTTTGATTAACAAGGAAAGATGTGTAATGGTACAGGGGTTTTGTACTGTAAGGAGTAGGATACAGATGATTCTGTGCGGTTTGGGAAATTCAGTGCTGAAGACAACAGTTTGCCACAACTTATTACAAAAGTACTGTTTTAAAACCTGTGTAGCCTTGATCGTATTTACAACATTAAAGTACCCTAGTACTTTAGATGCTTGAGATGTTGGTAGGCATATTTTTCATTCAGAATGCTTGTGCATAATCTTTCACTAAAGAGTCTAAGATGTTCAAACTTTGAAAGAAAAATTAATTGTAACAGCTGTGTGACATATTAGCCACCTGGAATCTATTAATGTGACTTGTCTTCCAAAACGAGACTGAAGTTAAGTCCATTCTAAACAGCAAACAAAACTTCACTAGCTAAAAAGAAAGACTCTTTGTAAAAACCAGATTATTTCATCCCATGCATTCTTTGATATGACTGAGTTAGTATGGCCTAATCAAGCAGCTGACATCCTTGAGAGCCTCAATGCTATGGAAACCATTCTACTTTTATGTCATTTTTCTTATTTGTCTGAGAGCATAATGTAATAAAATCTCATTCCATGGGCAAGTTGCCAGTAGAAAGGTAAGGGAGGTGTCATTTAATTAGTAAAAATTTACAGAATCATAATTTCAGTGGTGTCACCCTCTGCAGCGTGGCAAGGAGGACTCACTGCTCCTTCCCAGCTTCCTCCCAGTTGGTATACATTTTGATAATACAGTGTCATCAGAATGGGTCAAATTGGGTATCATTTGAAAGCACTTTCTCCCATGAACACGGTACCAAACATGACAAACATAGAGCAATTGTGTAGATTTATATTTATTTAAAAATCAACGCTTTTTTAAATTATACTTTAACACAGGGATACATTGATCTTTAGTGTAATTCTAGGAAAGTTAGCCTGGACATTTGGGACTGAAAATATTTATTCATTAAAGTCATGATCAGTGTTGTCTCGATCTAAGGCACCACTGCTAGACACATTGTCACACAGATTTTCATCTGCGCAGCTCTCATGCATCTCCATACAAGGCAGGCTGCTGGCCAAATATTTGCAGCATGGTGAGCATATAGACTTTGCACAACAAGCGTTTGATTAGCTAAAGAACTGATTCAAGAGTGCATGGTATTTCACATGTAACTGGTGTGATCAGTCCATCCTCCAAGACCCATCCAGGCCCAAGAGAGGAGGGTAGGTTTGGATGCATTCAGTCATCCCAGAGTCATTCCATTGCTTGATAATTTGCACTCTTGTTGTTAGCAGGTATAAATGCACACCTTGTCAGTGGCAATTTTTCTGCATTTGTCTGATTCCTGGAAAACATACACCAATGTAGTTTTGCAAGTGTCATAATGTTGGTCTTCAACTGGTAAACTTAGTATATGATCATCTCCAGTGCATTTATGACCTCATCAGTGACGGTCTCAGCTGAATCAAATGTCTTCCAGTAAAATAATTTGGTCTTTCCAACCTGCCTCCCAATAGTATCACTTCCTGGTGTGGAAACCTGGTATTGTGGTGTCTTTTAATTGTTTGAGTGACAGGAACACATCTCTGATGGCTATACAGTGCTGTTCTTCAGTAGCAGGCACAAAACCAGAATCTTGTGGAAGTCTTGAGTAGCATCTCACAGAAAGCACTAGAACATTTGTGTTGTGCAAAAATCTGGAGTTTAGTAGCACCTCTCTCTGTGACACTGATGGCATGCAAGATCATTTGAGTGTAAGCCTCCTCATGGGAACTACAAAGAAATTCTGCTGAACAGTGTGAGGTAGCAGCTTCATTATGCCATGTGACAACTAAATTCTTCAAACAATTCTCATGCCTGGAGTGTTTTTCCTGCAAAGTATCCATTTTAAGTCATCCTGTGTGCAAGTATGAGAAAGTAGTTTCATCATTATGACATTAGAGATGTTCATGAAGTCAATGATTTTTGTATTGGACAGGTGCAATACCATCAGATCTCTTTCTGGTAATATTTATAATGGCTTCCTCTGCATACATGTGAGACATGAGGTGGACATCATAGATCTCTGTAGTCTCGTAATGAAATCTCATAATTAAGATTCTATCATGGGTATTTTTAGTAAAAGTCAAGGACAGGTCATGGGCAATAAACAAAAATTCACAGAAGCCACAACCTGTCCCTGACTTTTACTAAATATACTCCGCGGGAGACGGACAAACAGTCAGACCGCTGCCCAGGGCTGACCTCCAGCAGTTGCTCCAGTCTGGCTGATAGTCCTGTGACAGGGGCTGACCCCCGCTGCTCCAGCCACCCGAGGGGCTAACCCAACCCCAGGGACTGCTGCTCCAGCGGCCCTGGGGCTGGCTGCCAGTTGCTGCTCTGACAGTCCCAGGGAATGCTGCCAGCCACTGTTCTGGTAGCCCATGGATTGCTGATCCATTGTCTCAGAGCTGACTGCCAGCCAGCTGTTCCGGCAGCCCTGGGGACCGCTACTCTGGCAGCCCTGGGGCTGGCCATCAACCGCTGCTCGGGTGGCCCTAGGCTGACTGCTGGTTAGCTGCTCCGGCAGCCCTGGGATTGCTGCTCAGGTAGCCATGGGACTGACTGCAGGCTGCTACTGCTCCAGCCCTGTCCCAGAAGAAGTCTTGGAGGTCCCAGAAAGTCACACAATCCAGGACCTCTGTGACAGAATCGTACCTGTACTCATAATAAAACCAAATCTCAGCAGGTGTTACCAGTGTCTGGTTTGGCAACAGCTTGTATCTCAGCCATACCATCTATGATTGCTATCTTGAAAGGGCTCTGCTGGCATAAGACCATGCAAGATGTGCATTCGTTTGTTTTTTGCTTGACAGATATGCATCCTTCCATCACACTCAAAGATCAGTCGTGGTACCACCGAGAACTCATACTTCCCCAAAATCTCATGTAGATCAACATCATGCTGGGATCCAGACATGACCAGGAAACAAGCAAAATTGACCTCTCTACAGTTAGCTTTGTAATAGTCTCTACCATTTTCACTGACTTTTTTCTTTACATTTGAGCACACCTTTAGTCTGTTCTTCTTGATTGAAGCCCATAGACAGATGAACTGATAAGCTGTCATGGGATAAGAGTGACGGTCCTCTCATGGATCAGTAACTAGTTAAAAGATAGGAATCAAAGGGTAGGAATAAATGGTCAGTTTTCAGAATGGAGTGAGGTAAATAGTGGTGTCTCCCAGGGGTCTGTATGGAACCAGTACTGTTCAACATATTTATAAATAATCTGGCAAAATGGGTAAACAGTTAGGTGGCAAAATTTTCAGATGATACAAAACTACTCAAAATAGTTAAGTCCAAAGAAGACTGTGGAGAGTTACAAAGGGATCTCACAAAACTGGGTGACTGGGCAACAAAATGGCAGATGAAATTCAGTGTTGATAAATGCAAAGTAATGCACATTGGGAAACATAATCCCAGCTATATATATAGAATGATAGGGTCTAAATTAGTTGGTACCACTCAAGAAAGATCTTGGAGTAATTGTGGATAGCTCTCTGAAAACATTCACTCAATGTGCAGTGGCCATCAAGAAAGCCAACAAATATTGGGAATCATTAGGAAAGGGATAGATAATAAGACAGAAAATATTGTATTGCCTCTATATAAATCCATCGTATACCCACATCTTGAATACTGAGTGCAGATGTGGTTGCTCCATCTCAAAAAATATATATTGGAATTGGAAAAGGTACAGAAAAGAGCAACAAAAATGATTAGGGGTGTGGAACAGTTTCAATGAGAGAAGAGATTAATAAGACTGGGACTTGTCAGCTTTGAAAAGAGATGATTAAGGCGGGATATGATAGAGATCTACAAGATCATGATTGGTGTGGAGAAAGTAAATAAGGAAGTGTTATTTACTTCTTCTCATAACACAAGAATTAGGAGTCACCAAATGAAATTAATAGGCAGCAGGTTTAAAACAAACCAAAGGAAGTATTTCTTCACACAATGCAGTCAAGCTGTGGAACTCTTTGCCAGAGGATGTTGTGAAGGCCAAGACTATAACAGGTTTCAAAAAAGAACTAGATAAGTTTATGGAGGATCAATGGCTATTAGCCAGGATCGCAAGGATGCAAAACCATGATCTGAAGTGTCCCTAGCCTCTGCTTACCAGAATGGACAACACAGGATGGATCACTTGATGATTACCTGTTCCGTTCATCCCCTCTGAAGCACCTGGCATTGGCCACTGTCAGACAACAGGATACTGTGCTAGATGGACCATTGGTCTGACCCAGTATGGCCATTCTTATGTTCTTAATTTTTGGGGTTTTGAAGGCTTCATATGTGTCATGACCCAAAGTATCCATTTGACTGACATCTTTAGCTATCTTGTCACCGAAGACTGCTCTTGTCATGATATTAATGAGCTGGTCTGTCATACATGAATGGATTACCAGTGTGTGAAAGCTTATCCTGTAGCTTTAAAATTAACTCTTCTTGGCATTTAAAGGCACTTAATGAGTCTAGATGGTGCTTGGTTACTTTTGAGGAAGTCATCCCAGCCCAAGACCACCCAGAGGATTCAGGGGGCTTGGGGCAAAGCGGGGGAGCTGCAGCGCTTGTACACCCAGCAGTGGTTCAGGTCTTTGGCGGCATTTCGGTGGCGGGGGGCGGGGGGCCTTCAGTCGCTCCGTGTCTGCGGCAGCACTGAAGGGCCCCCCGCCACCGAAATGCCGCTGAAGACGTGGAGCGACTGAAGGGCCTCCCCCCCGCCACCGAAATGCCGCTGAAGACCTGGAGTGACTGAAGGGCCCCCCCGCTGCCAAAATGCCATCGAAGACCTAGACCACCTCCGGGCCAGGGCTCGCGGAGCATTTTGGTGGCGGAGTGCCCTTCAGTCGCTCCACGTCTTTGGCAGCATTGAAGGGCCCCCCGCCCCTGAAATGATGGCCGAAGACCTGGACTGCCACTGGGCCAGGGCTTGCGGGACCTGGGGCAAATTGCCCCACTTGCCCCCCCCCCCCCAGGCGGCCCTGTCCCAGCCATGCTTAACATTTGTTTGAAATTCAATGGAGTTCTGGGATTGGGCAGGAAAACACACAGGGTGTTATGCCCACCAACCCCCCAGTGCCTATCACTGCTCTGTTTTCATGCTCCAGGGCTTCATTTGAACCAAGTGCAGAAGAGAACTGGCAACCTTTTAATAACCCAATTTCCTTTTCAAACTTCCTCCCATCTGTCAGTGTCAGACTTTTCTACACCTCTTATTTCAGTGAGATACCCAGGCAATTATTGCAAAATAGTTGGTTAAATCGAAATAAAAAAAGTATTTCACAACGTCTTTCAGTGCTGCAAGGTGCAAATTCCAATTAACAGTCCTGACAGATAGAATACAGAGCAGCAAAGATTTAACCATTTTTATATATCACTGCTCCATCCCAAAAGTTGGCTTTGTCACTAATTCAACCTCATTGAATTACCTGACCTGTTTTGTAATGTTGCAGCTCTCCATGGTATGAAACAGAAAGCAGAATGTACAGTGAATGTGTGGAACTGGTTTCACGAGTCCAGTAACCTTTGGGAAATGACTTCAAACACATCAGTATGCTTTTCAAAGACGACATCTGGGTAGCATTTTTGAAGGGTGTGTGCTTCTATAAGCGCATCACAACTTTCTTTAAGTATTTGATTCACAGTACTGTAACAACTGGCTGTTGACATCTTAACCACTGCCTTATTACAACTCTTTTGGCATAATAAACAAAGCTGATAATCAGTTACCACTGGACAACTTATTTTTTGCCTATGATAGCAATTAAACTTTTAGCACTCCTTCTATTTATAGTTGTGATGCTGGCAGACCAGGTGCCAGCTCATGGCAAGGCCCCAAGCCTCACTGAACACTGACAAATACATAGCTGGAAACCAGTCTTGCTCACCTATGTGTTAGTATTGTTAAGATAAATATTAGAGTTGTGAGAATATGTTGGTGTCTAGACCTTATGAATAGTGTAGGATTAGGCATGTGCTCATCTAACTTATAACTTCTATAGCCCAAATTATAAAGTTATATTGAGTGTTTGCATTGTAAACCTTTGCAACTGTGTAACTCACCAAACAGGAAAAGAGGCATTAATTAAGGTAAAGTCTCAAACTGTTGAAGGTAAATGAGGCATTGTGTAGGATCAAAGAACAGAGACCTTGTTGACTGCATTCCTGGCTCCCTTCAGGAAGGAGAGACCTGTGCATGAACTCCACGCATGAGCTTGGATTCTGGGGTGAAGGGGATAAAAATCTCTGATAAGGAGAAACCAGGATGTTTATGCTGTCTGGACTCTGAGGGACAAAGATTCCTAAACATAAGCAAGAGATCCCCATGCTGCTTGGCATGGGTCAGCCCTAAAGAACATGTAGAGCTGCTTATTATAGAAGCTTATATTTACCTTTTCAAATTTAAGACTGTAACTCATTTGTGTGTGTATGTTTCCTGTTTTAACATTGTAAATAACTCTTATTTCTTTTCTTAGTTAATACATCTTTAGTTAGTTTATTACAGGATTGGCTACAGGTGTTGTATCTAGTTTGAGATCTGAATACAACTGACCTTGGGTAAGTGACTGGTCTTTTAGGAGTGGGAGCAACCTGAATATTGTTGTGACTTTTGGTGTAAAATGACCATTTGTCATATAGTCCAGCTTGCCTGGATGGCAAGATAGACTGGAATGCCCAAGGGGACTGTCTCTGACTCCATGGTAAGACTGTTAGAGTGCTTGAGGAGTTCACACTTGTTACTGGGTTGGTGAAATCTAATTATAGAACATATAGCCAGTTTGGGATTTCTGCCCTGCTTTTTGACAGTCTGCCCTAAGGTTGGCACTCAGTAGTGAACCACTCAAGACAATGTGTTGAGTCCATTATTGACAGTTGAAAGAGGTGAAAAGTGTTTTGGATCTCTAATATTTAGACATTGAAACTCTTTGGTGTTGCGTAGCAAACTTTCTATATTATCTAAAAAGATTTACTTCTTGGTCAGGATGAACACTATGCCTCTACTTCCTCTTTGCAACTGTCCTCAATTTTTCAACATGCTACCTGCCTTAGAGTGTTACAAAAGATGTAAAGTTAATAGTACAGTAAATTCAAATGGTAACAGTTGTATAAGTATCTCATAGGTTGACTACATTGTGGGCTTGCAGGAAATTGCTGTTTTTTTCATTTGCAGACTACCTTAAAGATGACATGCAAAATAAATTAATTATGCCAGGTTTAGCTGCTTCAAGGATACAGGTAAGTATATATATAATTAGGACTGAAAACTTCTCATAGATTTATTTTCTTCACACTGTGTTTTTTGGGGGGCCTTTCAAACACAGGAATGTCTAGTGTTGTATTCACTTATGCACTGCCCAGAGTGTGGGTGGCATGCTGTGAAGCTACTTATACACAACCACTTAGAATCTAACACAGAATAAAGGCAGATCTCTTGCAGGCACCTTAAGCATGGAGGGCATATCTACACTGCAGTTAACACCCGTGGCAGGCCTGGGCTGTAAAACTGTGATGTAGACGTTCAGGCTGAAGCCCAGGCCCTAAGATCCTCCCCCTCATGGGGTTCCAGAGCTCGGGCTCCATCCCAAGCCCAAAGTCAGCTGACACAGGCCAGGGTGTTTAATTGCAGTGTAGACATACCCTGAGCGATCACTGAACAGGCATGGTACTCAGAGTAAAAAGGATCTAAAGTATCCTGAGTGGAAGAATGGAGCAGTTAAAAACAATGGGAGAAGGCTTAAAGAGCACTTCATTCAGGATCTGTAAGCAATGGGTGCCAATGAAAGGAAGGCAGTCAGTAGATAGCCTTATTTCTGACAATAGCTGGTTCTGAAGTACTTAATGTGTTTAACAGCATTCAGTTATCTCTGGCACAGGAGGCTAACTATGAAACTATTACAAAAATGAGTACTGCACTCCACGTAAAAATAAAACACACAAAAGATGTTTTTCAGCGTACAAAAATGTGAAACCACAGAATTTGTGACTGATCTAAGGCTGAAGAGCCAATCTTGCAATTTTGGGTGTTTGAGTCCCTGCTAAGAGACCAGATTTTGACTGGAATATGGAAGAAAAACCTCAGAGTACTGGACGACCCAGAACTAATCCTTGACAAAGCAATGACAATTTGCCAAGCAAAGGAAGTCACCCAGTCTAGAATTAAGCTTATCGAGGATGGACAGTGCTCAGACACTCGACATGAGAGAGAATCCAAAATACAAGAGAGAGAGATTGAGAGAGAGACATGAGGCAGAAAGACATCCAGAGCTCAAAGTCTGGGGGCAAAAGGACGGGAGAAGTAAAAGGGAGAGACACAGATTTCTTTCCCACCAAAGAAAAACAAGTTTTGAAATCTCTTGTTTAGAAATTTTCTTAAAGAAAAGACAAATATGGAAGTCTCGTGAAAACTATTTTTTGTCATGAAGCCATTTTATTTTAAATCAAACTTCTTGATTTTTTTAATTTTAATCCAACTTCTTGATTAAAAGACTCAAACAGTGCTAGTCTCAACTCAACAAGCTTGCAAAGCATTACTGGTTTGGAGTCTGCATCTAGGGAAGGATCGTGTTTTGGTTCCTGCAGAACCTGTTTCTGAATCAGAAGAGCCCAAACCCTTCTAACCTTTAGTTTGTTTGTTTCTTTTGGGATGTCCGTCATTTGAATTGGAAAATGTTTGAAGTCACGTTTTTTTTTCTTTTCAGGAAGCACCTTCAGTCTGTTGAAGTGTTAAGCATGATTCTTTCGGATTTATCTTATCCTTTCCCTATTTAATATATATTGTAGGCATTGGCCTAGGTTGTGCTGCCAGGTTCAGTATTAATGTTACTCCTTTTGTTTTGGAACATCTTCAAGGTGTTTACTATCTGGGAAGGATTCTCACTCCTGGAGAGTATTTTTATTTTGTAACTAGTAGCTGGAATCTTAGTATATAGATTCTTTATCTGAAGAAACTACTCTGGGAGGATTATCATTCACCCACCTCTCTTTAGGGTTTGGAGGAGAATCCTTTTTGGGGGTGATGGTTTTCTCCACCTTCTATATGTATTAACTGGTACCTTCTTGGGTTACTAATTTTTCAGTCACTTATTTTTGGGATTTGCTTATTTCCTGGGGAGTGTTCATTTTCTGCTCAACTATGCAGTGAGTGAAAGGTTCCAAGGTGGTGGTTAGTCAGGAATGATATGGCCATCTCTGTGAGGGTGTAATTTGTGCCCCAACCCACTACTGCTGCTGTTGGGGCAGGAGTGGGATGAGGGAGGCACAAAAAATAGCAGTGGTACCCTTTCAAATGTTGCCTGAAAACTAAGCTCCACCCACTAGGAACTGAACTTGGATCCTAGCCCATTTCACACAAGTCACCAACCGCCATCAGTTAGAAGCAATTTTTCCTAACTACCAATTTGTGCTTGATTTGACAGGTGACTCCAGGGGTGACAGGTGGATTTGTAATAGGCTACAATCTCTATTACTATGCAGTTCACTGTAATCTTCAACTAGGCATAGGTCAGAATGAGTCCAACTTCTCAAATCCAAGATATTCCAACTTCATATACATCAAAGAGTTGCTGCAGGACACTATTGAAGATTTTATTGTTGCAAGTTTGGGATGACCAAATTATTCAGGAGTGGCAGTCAAAATGAGTTATGTGGGTTTTCCTTAACAAATAGCAATTTCATAGTACTTCATTCTGTCACACTTTGTTTATATAGCATATAAATGGTCTTACTCTGTTGTTTTTGGTAATGGATTATATATTGCCCCTGTTTTGAAATAGATTAGTTACTATGTTGGTCCAATAAAAGATATTGCCTCACCCACCTTGTCATTCTAATATCCTGGGACTGACATGGCTACACCAACACTGCATACAACAATAAAAATGTATAGGCAGTCCTGAGAATTCTGATTAAACCCCGAGTTTTAAACCAAAAGACTGAGGTAAGGACCTTAATCCTGCTGAACTCCTTGATGATGGTGCATACTAAAGAGTTTTGTGATGGGTGCAATTGACTTGGTATGACTAATTAATGGGAACAGAAAACTCAGTAGATTTCAGACAGATTTTGCCTCTGTTCTGCCACTAACGGTTACCCTGACAGGGGGTGCTATGACAGCAAGCTGCCCAGGGAAGGGAAGTGGGAGATGTCACTATGGCAACAAGCTCACATGGTGAGGTGAGACGTTGCCTAGCAACTGAAGCTTCAGGCAGGAGAATTCTATAGAGAGTTTGGAAAACAACCATTGGAGAGGTTGGGGGAGGGGAGAGGAGAAAGTAGAAAGATGGGGAGGAGTAGAAAGAGTGTGATTGGGAGGGAGAAAGAAGAGACAAAGGTTTGAAAGGGCCTGAAGGGAAGAATGAAAGATAAGCTGAGGATGGAGAGGAGAAATGAGATTCCATAAGTAAATAACAGGAAAGAAAACACTCACATATAACGTTCACATAGTGCAGAGGGGTGATGGCACTTTGGAGGTTATCAGAGCATTTCAAATATACAGTGAATTTTTCATAAAGGCTTGTTTTAAGAGATTATGGTCAGAGCATGATACTGTGGGAGGAGGTTACAGAAAATCTTTTCCCCCCAGAAAAAAATATTTGGAGGGAGGGATCAGGGAGAGAGAGAGAGAATCATTGCACCATGATCATAATTTGCTCACAGTTACTTACCTACATTAAATTATTGGGGCATTATGTTCTCTTTTAAATAGCACAAGACAAAAATTATTTCACTAAAGTAGGTGATATTTATTTAACAAAGTCAGGGAGGCCCATGTTTATATCTCGGCACAGCCTGTTGACTTTAGGTGACTGAGAAATTCCAGAGGGATCTAACAAAGGTAAGCAAATGGGTAGCATGATGGCAGATTAAATTCATTGTTAAATGCAAGGCAGTGCACAGTAGAAGGAATTACTAGAATTATGGGTACACACTGATGGATTCTAAATTGACTAATCCCTGAGGAAAAAGACTTGGGTATCATTATGGACAGGTGAATGTAAGCCTCTACCGGTGTGCAATAGCAGTCAAAAAAGCAAACAAAATGCTAGTACACTGCTACCTCGGTATAACGCCACCCGATATAACACAAATTTGGATATAACGTGGTAAAGCAGTGCTCGGGGGGAGGGGGGAAGGCTGCGCACTCCGGTGGATCAAAGCAAGTTCAATATAACACGGTTTCACCTATAACGCGGTAAGATTTTTTGACTCCCAAGGACAGCGTTATATCAAGGTAGAGGTGTATATATAAAAATGGAATAAGAAATAATACTGACAATAATATAATACCTCTATATCAATGATATGCCCTCAAATGAAATACGGTGCTCAAATCTGGTCATCCTGTATCAAAAAGATATACCAGTAGCAGAAATAGGAATCCAGAGCTGGGTGGTGAAGTTGATTAGAGGCCCAGATAGATTTCATATGAGGAGAGAATGAAAGACCTGGGACTGTTTAGTTCAGAGGGAAGATGAGTTACAGGGAATATAAAAACTGTTCCAAAAAAAAACCCTGAACTGAACAGAGAAGGTAAATTGACTGCTCCTACTTACCCTCTTATACAACAACAACAAGGGCACAATCAGTGAAAACCAAACGGCATCATATTTAAAACATGCAGCTTTTACATAATACATAATTAACTTGTAAATTTCATTGCTACAAGACATCAAGAGCTTAGCAAGATTTAAAAAAAAATTGACTTTTATGTGGCTAAAAAAACCATTCACAGCTGCATAGCATAACATATTTACAAGAGAGAATCCTCACGTGTCAGTGTTTCAGAGCCTGGATAAACCATCTTTCAGTCTCCAAATTAGAGTACTCATCTATTTGTGGTAAATCCAAATTGCCTATTGACAAAGCAAAGGTTTATTGTACATGTTGATCAGAGGAAAGCTGGAGATTTTGACAACTAAATTTCAAAATATGAAATGTGTCATGTGAATAGTCCAAATGTGTGTATACTGCTCTAATTACTATTTATTTGCAAAACAGAACCAGCATTAACTATGGAGTTGTGACCAGCCCCTCCATAAATATTTTATAGCATCAAAAATGTTCTGTGTACCCAACAGGATGAATTAGAAGGCATAGTCTGCCTGGAAGAATTAAAATCTAAAACCTTGATCCTGCAGTTTTCACTGGATGGGGAGACCTATATGCCCACCCAAAGTCCAATTTAAACCAATATGGCTCTGCATAGGTACAGGATCTGTCCGCATAGATAAGATGGCAAGATCAGAGCCTATTTTCAGATTTGATACAACAACAGAGGGAAGGGGAAAATGGACAAGGAGAATACAATGAAACTACACAGTTGCCATTGCATGGTGAAGCAAAGAAAGCTTACTATAACTAGAATGATTAAATGGCTCTGACTCATTCCTTGTAGCAGTCAGAACATAAGTGGGTCTTGAGGAGGAATGTGAATGTGAATGTGAGTATAATGGCATGGCATACCACATTTATCTGAAAAATATGTTTTAAAAATGTGTTTGGTTAACCAAGCTATGAACACTTAAAATGCACTATTATATGTTTGCAGTAAAAAATGTCTGTTCTTGTTTGTGAACTTTGGTGAGAACTTACCAACTTTAAAACTTCTTAAATTTAATGCTACTTCATGCATCTCTTGAGGTAATTCTCAATTATTGGTAAAAAATAAGCCAAGTTTGAGGTTTGTATTTTCATTACCATGGAAGTGTGTGATGCAAGGGGAATCCTCAATTGCCCTGCTAACAGTCCCAGATGGCAAACTGGACTCCTGGTACTAGCCCACTCCATAGGCAATCTTCAGTTTAAGGTGATGTCTACACTAGAGGCCTTACAGCGTTACAAGTGTACCCATGCAACTGTGCTGCTATAAGATCTCCCATGTGGCTGCTCTATGCTGACAGGAGAGAGCTCTCCCATTGACCAAATTAAACCACCCCCAATGAGCAGCGGTAGCTATGTCAGCGGGAGAGCATCTCCTGCCAACATAGCACTGTCCACACCAGGGCTTCTGTTGGTGTAACTTATGTTGGTCAGGGATGTGTTTTTTTCACACCCCTGAGCAACATAAGTTTTACCGACCAAAGTGCTAGTGTAGACACAGCCTTAGTCAGAAGTCCTCTGATTAGCCACAAGATAGCTAGCAACATCAGTGCTGCAGCAAGCGGGGCTACTGTAAGTTTCCTTGGTTTGGTCTACATTTGGAACTTACGTCAGTATAACTATGAAAAATCCACACCCCTGAGCAATGTAGTTATAACCACCAAACCCCCAGTGTAGACACTGCTATGTCAATGCTTCTCCCATTGACATAGCTACTGCCTCTACCCATTGGCGTAGGTAGCATCTTCACTAAGCACTACAGTGGTGCTGTTGCAGCACTGTAAGTGTAGACAAGCCCCTACCAGTAGTATCATGTGGAATTACCTTCAATGGAGCCAAGGAGAGCAGTAGCCAGTTCCAGACGGAGAAGATCCTTGCAAAAAAAAGGTTTATCTTACTCCACAAAGTAAAATCCAATCCCTTCCCAAACTCTTCAGATGTCAGAATTTTACTGTAAAAAACATTGTTACAAATCACTGGTGTCATAAATACCTTTTCTGATGCATGGACACATTTCATAGCATTTATGAAGTATATAATTTTATTTCTAGTGTCTAGTGACATGATAAACTTTCCTGATTTTCAATCTCATTTATCAAGATCACCATCATTCCTTGATCAAATTATGGTCTGGTATGGTACAACAGAATGTATGCTATTCCTTAGATAATATATGGAAAAGCATAATCCCATCTGTAAGCAGTTGATGTTTTACAGTCATCTTCTAGTTTAAATTGAAAACATGTTTAGTATTATTAAATGCAGAACTACAATATTTTATAATCAATCATCAAATGTAAAAAATCATTTATTTAAGCACCATATTGTATTCAATATATACAGCTTGTGCATGTGCCCTCTATTGCCATGTAGTAATCTAGTCAAACCTCAGTGTTACAAACACCTCAGGAATGGAGGTTGTTCATACCTCTGAAATGTTAGTAACTCTGAACAAAACATCATGGTTCTTTCAAAAGTTTACAACTGAATGTTGACTTAAATCAGCTTGAAACTTTATTATGCAGAAGAAAAATGCTGCTTTTAACCATCTTAATTTAAATGAAACAAGCACAAAAATAGTTTCCTTACCTTGTCAAATCATCTTTTTTTTTTTGGTAGTTTATGTTTAACACTACTGTGTTTGCCTTTTTTTTTTTTTCCTTTTGGTCTCAGCTGCTGCTTGATTCTATACTTCTGATTTCAAATGAGGAGTGTGGTTGACCGGTCAGTTCGTAACTCAGATTCGTAACTCTGAGATTCTACTGTACTAAACTATGCACATGGGCCTGCTTGTGTGTGCAAAGTGGGAGTAAGACACCACTATTCTGATTTATTAGTGTATAATACCCACAGGTAGTTAAATGACTGCATGGAGTGAAAGACTGTGGAGAACCAGGCCCATACAGCTCTAATTTTAGCTGAGACTTATAGTAACATTAAAAAAAAAAAAAAAGCTTAAAAAATTGAAACAAGCAATAGAATCCTGGTGCATAGGGTGTGCTGTGGTCTAGAGCAGTGGTCTCCAAAGTGGGGTGCGTGCAAGAGGATCCTTGGTGGTGCGTGGCAGGAGGAATGCTTTTTTTTTTTTCTTCATCAGTTCAGGTGGGAGTCCGAGCGGCTTTTTTTTTTTTGCTTTGGCAAAAATGTTAGAAGCGGTGCGACAGGGGGTGTGTGCTCAAAATTTTTTTACTGATAGGAGTGCACGATCAAAAAGGTTTGGAGACCACTGGTCTAGAGGAAGAGGGGCCAGAGCCACAATGTATACCCTATGGTGATTCTGGGTGGCACTACTGCTCATAGGCACCTTGTCTTGGGTTGCTGTAGTTTAGGAACTTAAAGCTACTTTTGCCATTGGGCTGTGAGATTTGTGATCTGCATCTATAAGATGTAGAACTAAATTACACCCACTGTCTTTTATATGAGAAGTAACATTAAACTCCTTACCACTTCTGGCCCCTAAAGATTCCATTGCAATTTTTGCAAGATCCGGAGTGTTGGCCTCAGTCTCCTGGTCAAATTCCAATGTAAATAAATTACATTCTTCCTACTTACCGTACATTCCTCTTGCGACTTCAGTTGGATACAGTACACTTCCTGGTCTTAACTGTCATGAAATATTGTGGTATACTGTTAAATGGCTGTCACATTCCACCCTAGAGTTAACTGCATTTCAGTGATGGGTGACATGATTAATATAAGACTAGCAGTAAGTAAAAGTGAACTGTAAAGGAAAAAACAGCAATTTGTGCTCTTTTATAAAGATATAAAAAAGGCCTGAAAATACTGTTATCCTTCCAGAAAAAGGTGTTTTTCCCTCCCTCCTTGTTTTTGTAGCATCAGAACTAAAAAGAACAAGAGTACTTGTGGCACCTTAGAGACTAACAAATTTATTTGAGCATAAGCTTTTGCGGGCTACAGCCCACTTCATCGGATGCATAGAATGGAACATACAGTAAGAAGATATTTATACATACAGAGAACATGAAAAGGTGGAAGTACGCATATCAACGGTAAGAGGTTAATTAATTAAGAGAAGCTATTATCAGCAGGGGAGAAAAACTTTTGAAGTGATAATCCCATTCCCAGTCTCTGTTCAAACCTAAGTTAATGGTATCTAGTTTGCATATTAATTCAAGTTCAGCAGCTTCTTGTTGGAGTCTGTTTTTGAAGCTTTTCTGTTGCAAATTTGTCACCTTAACGTCTGGTCACTGAGTGATTAGAGATGCTGAAGTGTTCTCCTACTGGTTTTTGAATGTTATGAATCCTGATGTCAGATTTGTGTCCATTTATTCTTTTGTGTAGAGATTGTCCAGTTTGGCCAATGTACATGTGCCAGCAATGCCCCTCTGCCAGGTTTGAACAGAGACTGGGAATCGCTCGGTCATTACACTAATTGAATCTATTTCCCCATGTTAAAGTGTCCTCACACCTTCGTGTCAACTGTCCAAAATGGGCCATCTTGATTATTACTTCAAAAGTTTTTCTCCCCTGCTAATAATAGTTTCTAATAATTAATTAGCCTCTTACAGTTGGTATGGGTACTTCCACCTTTTCATGTTTTTTGTATGTACAAATATCTTCTTACTGTATGTTCCATTCTATGCATCCGATGAAGTGGGCTGTAGCCCATGAAAGCTTATACTCAAATAAATTTGTTAATCTCTAAGGTGCCACAAGTACTCTTGTTCTTTTTGCTGATACAGACTAACACGGCTGCTACTCTGAAACCAGAAATATAAAGGTTTGTTTTCCCAGTTTCTACTGAAATTGTCCTTGGAGACTAGAGAACTAGAATTTAATCCTTCTCAACCCTTCATTTGAAGGGGCAGATTAATTTTTCACAACAAGATCTTTTCTCCCCACTATTTGTCAGGTATACAAGTTATTAGCCACAAACATCTTCTAGGAAAATGCAAGCTATACAAAACCTGACTTCAATTGCAAATAAACAAGCTGGGAGGGGGAATAAAAGGCAATAAGGGGGAGAACAAAAACTAAAAAGCCCAAACACACTAACTCTCAAGTCTGTTTTATACATTGGTTGCACTTACAAAGACGCTACTGGTTTGATATTTGGTTAAAAACTTTCTAAACTGACTAATTTTATGTAATTACAGTATAGTTACATGGTTATGCTTTTTGATACCTTAATTACCACTAATTCAGATGATCAGAAAGTTCACTACATGAATGGGAATAATTACAGTGTAAATTCAATGTAGTAAATATACCTGAATCCTAATAGTTCCCGATGAGTAATAATGAATTCAGCCATGTAATTAGTTCATCTTCTGGATATGTGAATTATTGGCAATTAAGTATCAGAAAGCACAACCACAGTGTAATTACACTGTAACTGGAATGAAACTACACTGTGATTAGTCATTGTATTATGATGTCGACTGATATTCTCTATATTTAAAATGAGAAACAGATAGAACTGATATGTACAATAAAGGGTGCAAGTTTTTTTCCCCCTTGCACGACACCCTTGAAGATTCAGACGGCCACTTCATTCTAGCCTCTGTTTTCAGTTGCTTGCAACTAGTTTAAAAAAAAAATTGGTCTCGTGCTGAAATGCCACATTTCTGGCTTTAGCTTAAGGACTAAAGTATCAGAGGGGTAGCCGTGTAAGTCTGGATCTGTAAAAGCAGCAAAGAATCCTGTGGCACCTTATAGACTAACAGATGTTTTGGAGCATGAGCTTTCGTGGGTGAATACCCACTTCGTCGGATGCAAGTAGTGGAAATTTCCAGGGGCAGGTATATACATGCAAGCAAGAAGCAAGCTAGAGATAATGAGGTTAGTTCAATCAGGGAGGATGAGGCCCTGTTCTAGCAGTTGAGGTGTGAAAACCAAGGGACGAGAAACTGGTTCTGTAGTTGGCAAGCCATTCACAGTCTTTGTTTAATCCTGACCTGATGGTGTCAAATTTGTTCATCTGCAAAATTTGACACCATCAGCTCAGGATTAAACAAAGACTGTGAATGGCTTGCCAACTACAGAACCAGTTTCTCCTCCCTTGGTTTTCACACCTCAACTGCTAGAACAGGGTCTCATCCTCCCTGATTGAACTAACCTCGTTATCTCTAGCTTGCTTCTTGCTTGCATGTATATACCTGCCCCTGCAAATTTCCATTACTTGCATCCGACGAAGTGGGTATTCACCCACGAAAGCTCATGCTCCAAAACGTCTGTTAGTCTATAAGGTGTCACAGGATTCTTTGCTGCTCTTAAGGACTAAAGTTTCACAAAAATCTGTAGAGCCATTCAATTATTCAAGTATGAAAAAATGTTTTCTCTGTGAAAAACGTATTCCAAACTTTTTTTGTGTGTGCTTCAAAAATGGCTAAGTTTTAGAACCTCAAGCTTGAAATTCTGCTAGTCTTTAAAACAAAACAAAAAAAGTCACTATGGTGTCTTTGAAAAATAATTGTAACATTGGAAGGTTAATGTTTCTCACTGGTAAATATTCAATGTGTTATTTTAATAAATTTATTATTGTGACTATTTTTTGTATTATGGCAGTTCTCGAAAGGTCCCCACTAAAATTGGTGTCCCATTGTGCTAGGGAGTGAACCAACAGAGAAAAAGACAGTCCCTACCCCACATTGCATACAGTCTAGGGCAGTGGTTCTCAAACTATTGTACTGGTGGCCGCTTTCACATAGCAAGCCTCTGAGTGTGACCCCTCCCTTATAAACACTTGTTTATATATTTAACACCATTATAAATGCTGGAGGCAAAGTGGGGTTTGGGGTGGAGGCTGACAGCTTGTGACCCCCACCCCACGTAATAATCTCACGACACCAGTTTGAGACCCCTGGTCTAAGGGCACATCTATACTAGTGACTCTACACATGTCCTCACATGTGGTTGTGGCAAACTCCCTTACTCCCTGTAAACCCCAGCAGTATGTGTCTGAAGATAAGTATAGGGCAAATAAGCTAGAGTTCCTAAGGGCTATGAGTAAGTACATGCCTCAAGCTGTGCCATGACCCTGTACCCATGCCAGTGTGCAATATGGATGGAGGCAAGGGGCGAGTATCAGGTCTTGAATTTCAATAGTCCTCCTCCCACAGTCCCATAATGCACTGAACCCTCTTCTGCCTGATCCTCACCCGATCTATAAAGGTCCCTGTCCCCAGCCCGTTGTCACCAGTAGTAGTGAGCTGCAGTGACCACATCAGTTTTCCACTCCATTCCTTTGATCAGTACAAGAGAACGTACATCCTGCTCTGAGAGTAGCTGCTTGGCCCACTCACCACAACCGGGCGCTGATCAATGTGTGGTCAGAGTACGTTGTCCTCCATGACTTCGCCTGGATCGCCAGGAACATCAACTTCTATCAGGAAATATCACAGAGACTGGAGCAGGTGGGCACTGAGCAGAATTCGGCCCCGTGCCAGGAATGCATCAAACACCTGAGGTTCCTGTACAGGAGGGCAAAGGACAAAAGTCACTCTGGGAGGGTTCATTGCACATGCCCATTTGACAACAAGCTGGAGCAGGTGTTCTCAACAGTTCCCAGTACAGAGCCTGAAATGGCTCATGACCCCCTCCTCAACCCTGCCGGCCTCATTGTCCGTCAGGATGGCAATGAGGGCCAGACTGAGGAGTCAGCAGGGACCACGGAGGATGCCCCGGAAGATCCAGAGAATGAAGAACATGTAATTCTGCACCACTATCTGGGGACACCAGTTGAGGACGACTCCTCTTTCCCCCCACAAGGAACCTAAGGAGGAACCCGAGTCATGGCAAGAACCAGAACCAAGCTGGTAAGTTACAATGGACTCCCATCTTTCCTGCCAATATCCTATCTTGTTCTGATGCAAGATTCCTGATTTTAAGCCCAGCCTCCACTCCACACCACCCTAAAATGGTCCCCAAGCAAGACATGGCTATAAATCAGTGGTTTAATTGATTTCCGATGAACCACTATTATGCATGTGTCAGAAGCTATAAAACAGATTATTAAGGGACAATCATTGTGCTCCTGTGTCCGTGCATTTCTCGGCCAGCAAACAGACAGCAATGGTCCCAGGGCTATATGCAGCAGAGGAATGATGTGGCCAGGTTTAGGAAGGTCCTGGCTGAGGATGGGACAGTTTTAGAAAACTTATAGTTGACTGTCTGAAGTTAGTAATAGTAGCTGTCTTTTGTTCTTTGGAAGATTTCACTGTTTCAATGCTTCTCCCACCCACCCCATTCCTACTGCCTCCCTACAATGGGAGCAGCATGGAAGGAGCGAGGAGGGGTTGAGGTGCAGGGGGAGGTTAGGTCTCAGAAGGGGAAGGGAACACTTTGGTTGTCTGAGGAAAAAAGTTATTCATAACAGTCTCCTTTCTCCCTTGGAAGCTTACACAATTGTTACAGTTCCTCTCCCTGTTGTCTGGCCTGTTCCAACACTGAAGCATACTGCACACGTTGCGGGAAACAGGGATGGGAGAAGGATCTGGTCTGGTGGTTCCATAAACACAGTGCGGTGTCCCTTTGCAGTAGTGAGGCCAGGGGCTTGTGGTGCTGATCTGAAACTTCAGAGAACAAAATCAAGTTGTGGCTTGTCTCTTTCTTTCCCTGTCTGTTTCATCATCGTTAGGCAGCCACAGGGACAGGATTTTCTGGTGATGCCATTTGTGTGTGTGTGGAGGGGGTGGGGGGCAGTTTTTGTGGTTTGCATCTCCCTTTGCATGGAAACTCAGTATGCTAGGTGAGAATATAGTCAAATCTCCCAGTCCTGTAAGCATATTTCAGCAAATTTCTGGTGTAGCAGAAAGTCCAGCTGAGTCTTGAGGTTCAATGGTAGTGCAAATCTGCTTTTTCATAGCTGACCAAACCCCTCCATTCAGCAATATGCAGAAGGGGGATCATTAGCAGAAGCTTCTCTCTGGAATATAGGGTTGCCAACTTTCTGATTGTACCCCACCCCTGCCCCGTACCTTCCTTGAGGCCTCACCCTCGACTCACTCCACCCCCTCTCTCTCTGTCGCTCGCTCTGCCCCACCCTCATTCACTTACTCATTTTCACTGGGCTGGGGCAGAGGGTTGAGGTGCAGAAGGGGATGAGGGCTCCAGCTGGGGGTGCAGGCTCTGGGGTGGAGCCGGGGATGAGAGGTTTGGGGTGCAGGAGGGGGCTCTGGGCTGGGGGATGGCGCTGAGGGGTTCGGACTGTGGGAGGGGGGTCCAGGCTGGGGCAGGAGGTTGGGCTGTGGGAGGGGGTATGGGCTCTGGGCTGAGGGTGTGGCCCAGGGTGGGGCTAGTAATGAGGGGTTCAGGGTGTGGGGGGGACTCTGGGTTGGGGCAGCGGGTTGGGGTGTGTGTGGGGGGGTGAGGGCTCCAACTGGGGGTGCAGGCTCTAGGGTGGGGCCAGGGATGAGGGGTTCAGAGTGCAGGTGGGGGCTCAGGGCTGGGGCAGGAGGTTGGGGTGCAGGAGGAGGTGAGGTGTGCAGGCTCTGGGTAGTGCTTACTTCCCAGGAAGTGGCTGTCATGTCCTTCTGGCTCCTAGGTGGTAGTGTGGCCTCATCTGCAGGTGCTGCCCCTGCAGCTTCCATTGGCTGCAGTTCCTGGCCAATGGGAGCTGCAGAGCTGGCGCTTGGGGCGAAGGCAGCACGCAGAGCCCCCGTGGCTGCTTCCGGGAGCTGCGCTGAGCCGGTCACTGCAGCCAACCTGACTTTTAGCAGCCTAGTCAGCTGTGCTGACTGGAGCTGCCAGGGTCCCTTTTCGATCAGGCATTTTGGTCGAAAACCGGATGTCTGGCAACCCTATTGGCATAGACTGCTAGATCTCTGCCACTGGACTAGAAAGCCACTTCTCTTTTTCATTCTGGTATCTTGAAAACTGCTATGTTCTCCTATCTTTAAAGAAAAAATTGCAAATGGTAACAGTCCCTAGAAGAAACTGCCACCCACAGCTCCCGAGACACTATGAACATTTTAAATTTTAGAAAACATTAGTACATGTATTTTACCATTAGTAGCCTCAGTTCCTTCCTCAGGGGCTGCAAAAGTTGTCTGAGGAGCAAAGAGAGTTATACAATCACACTCCTGGAATGCTGAGAAGTATCAATACTGTGGCCTTCTACGGCAAAATTATGTGACCTGGGGGGATTTCTCGGCTTCTTCTGAAGGAAAAAGCATATAATTCTACTATTGTCTTTGAATTGGCAAGACTTTCAGCTCCCAAGAGGGAAAACATTCCATCAGGAGGGCAGGAGTAGCATCCCAGAGACAGCAGAAGCTGGTGGAGAAGGACCCGGGAAGAGCTGCTCATAGGGATGGACAGGAGGAACCAGGAGCAATTTGAGTTCCTCAAGGCACAGAAGGAGCTGGCTCTTCAGCAGGAAGAGAAACTGATGAATTAGTTCATGGAGCTGGAAGCACACCTCAGGGTACAGGAGCATGCTGTAATGGAGAGGTACACAGATCTGGTGGCAGGACAAGTTCAGGGTCCACCTGCTGCTGTGGCTACTGCATATCTATGAATAGCTACCATCTCCTCTTCCAGGGTGCTGCAGAGGGGGATGACCCAATACTCCAAGTGACCATGAGGAGCCTGCAGGATTCCTGGGACCACATCCTCCACTGGCACCCAAAACCCCTCACAGGGGAACATCTATGAACAGCCAGGAGGGGAATGATGATCCTGGGGAATCACTGAAGCCCACCAAGTGTCTGCCTCCCAAACCCCACACAGGAAACATCCCTGTTTGTCCCCAAGAACAATTTCACACCATCATTCCCTCCCTTGTTGGGAGGAAGGGGAGGGCAAGGGGATGGGTTCAGAGACATTAACATTTGGCCATTATTCATAGATTCAGTCCCATTATGTTCTGTTGGTTTACGTTTCCTTTTAAAAATATTTCAGTTATTTGTTCCAGTACTTTTAATACATTTTATAGTTTCCTTGACTTGTGTGTGGACCCTCCTTCCTAAGTATGATGATGGTCTGATGTTTTCAGGTTGAGAATTGGGCCCCATAATTCACAGCACATGAACTGCAATGGTATAATTGTCAGGTGCCATTATATTGCAAACACTTTTCTGTCCATCCCTCCCCAAACGCCTTGCAGATTAAGAAACATCTGAAGTCCCAAGGATGCATGGGAAGGATGGGGAAAGTGCATTGTCAGGAGCTTACAGAAAGCACTTGTAGTTCTAAAAGCACCAACTCACAACACAGAAAATGGGCAGCTGAATGTCTTTATGGTTTGGTTTACATACAGAAAAATGTAACACAATTAAAGAAACAATACAGGCATCTGTCACAAACCACAGATTGAATGTCCCCTCCAAAGCTTGACCAGTTTCAACCTTATTAGAGATTACTGCTCCATAACAACTGCTAAGTATAGTTAGGACTGCCAACAATGAACAGTGGGGGGGAAAAGAATAGATGAAACAAAGAACAACAACAAAAGTGTTAATAAGGTAATTAAGACAGATTGAGTGCTCCCAGTAAAGGTTCGTTTAAAACTGTTATCATTTAAGACAAAAGCATCCCACAATGACTGCATTACAACTCAGCCCCGACCCTCCACACCAGAAAACCAACCCTAAGGTGATAACCCAGTGGAGATGTCCTGTTACAATTGCCTGTAATGGGTGAATAGTCACAGGAATTAATGGCTAAATGACTGGCTACAGGGGGGAAAACACTCCAAAAGCTATGCGGTCCCACAAGTATGTGCCAATATTCCCTTGCATGCTTTTCCAGCAGCTGTGCAAGGTGTGAAGTTGTCCCTCAGCATAGGTAGATGTCACCTTTGCCCCCCGCTGTGCCCACATGTGTGCACATCTGGCATCTCTGATTCCCCTTGCCAACTGGCGACCAGGGGCTGCTAACAGGGAGTTTCGCAAGGGAGTTCTCCAGGTGAAGGAGGAGCAAATACAGCATCTGTGGGGTAAGTGACTGTCTGTAGTGTGTGTTTGTTTGTGTTTGGGGGTTACTTGCTGTGTGCTGAGCTTGTGTTTGCCTGTCTGTTTGTTTATTGTTTGAAGGACCGTGTACTGTGGCTGGCAGTTGGAGGCTGTGAGCTTCAAAGGAAGGTTTGAAAGCTAGAAGCCTCTGGTAATTGGCTGAGCCTTAATCAGTGGGCGGGGCATTCACTCAGGCCAGGGCTTTATAAAGCCATGCAAAGCGACCAGGGAGCTTTGCGACCAGGGGCTGCTAACAGGGAGTTTTGCAAGGGAGTTGGGAAGGGAGCTGGGGTCCCTTGTCGGTTCTATCTGTGTCCCTTTAGTCCCCTTAAAACCTATAAACCAAACTACATTTCAAAACCTCTTTCTGTAAACCACCCTTTCATCAACTAGGAGAAAATGCAGGCAGAAGCCCAGCAGCAGAGTGGGGGCTATCCAGTTTATTGCACTGAGTGTAGCATGTATGATTACCTGCCCTGTGGGCGTGTGGCGTATGTGTGCAGTCGGTGCAAGGAGCTCCTGGTCCTCAGAGACCACGTACAGACTTTGGAGACCAGGGTGGCGGAACTGGAGGAGCTAAGAGAGGCAGAGAGGTATGCTGATGAGGCTTTCCGGGACACTGTAGAATTGTCCCACCTCTGCTCAGACAGCCCCTGCGCTGTTGAGGAGCAAGAAAGGCCCAGGGAAGCAGAGCAGTCAATGGGAGCAGAGGGAAACCTTCCCATAGTTGGGAACCTCCTTCCAGATGGTGCTGGGGTTGCCTCTCGCACTGCGGTTACCCCTCCGGGGGAGGGAACTCCAGTTGCTAGGAAAATGCAGGTGTTAGTAATGGGAGATTCGATCATTAGCAACGTAGATAGCTGGGTTTGTGATGACCGGGAGAACCGTATGGTGACTTGCCTGCCTGGTGCGAAGGTTGCAAATCTCTCGAGGCATCTAGACAGACTTATGTGTAGTGCTGGGGAGGAGCCAGTGGTCGTGGTACATGTAGGTACCAATGACATAGGGAAGGGTAGGAGAGATGTCCTGGAAGCCAAATTTAGGCTGCTAGGGAAGAGACTGAAATCCAGGACCTCTATGGTGGCATTCTCAGAAATGCTCCCAGTTCCACGCGCAGGGCCAGGTAGGCAGGCAGAGCTTCAGAGTCTCAACGCGTGGATGAGACGATGGTGTAGAGAGGAGGGGTTTACATTCATTAGGAACTGGGGAAACTTTTGGGATAGGGAGAGCCTATACAGGAGAGATGGGCTCCACCTAAACCAAAGTGGAACCAGACTGCTGGCACTAAACATTAAAAAGGTTGTAGAGCAGTTTTTAAACTAGGAGATGGGGGAAAGCCGACTGCTACAGAGGAGCATGTGGATCGGACACAGACTTCTCTTAGGGGAGAGTCTGATGATAGAGAATCTCCAGGTTATAGTCAGGAGCAGAGGACGGAAGAGGATAATGTAAGGGCCAGATCAGATGATAAACAGTCACATAAAAAAGAATCTGGCACATCAGAAAAGGGCAGACAAATAAACAGGGACAAGTTTTTAAAGTGCTTGTACACAAATGCTAGAAGTCTAAAAAATAAGATGGGTGAACTAGAGTGCCTTGTGATAAAGGAGGATATTGATATAATAGGCATCACAGAAACCTGGTGGACTGAGAGCAATCAATGGGACACAATCATTCCGGGGTACAAAATATATCGGAAGGACAGAACAGGTCGTGCAGGGGGAGGAGTGGCACTATATGTGAAAGAAAATGTAGATTCAAATGAAGTAAAAATCTTAAGCGAATCCACATGTTCCATAGAATCTCTATGGATAGAAATGTCATGCTCTAATAAAAATATAACACTAGGGATCTATTATCGACCACCTGACCAGGACAGTAATAGTGATGATGAAATGCTATGGGAAATTAGAGAGGCTATCAAAATTAAGAACCCAATAATAGTGGGGAATTTCAATTATCCCCATATTGACTGGGAACATTTCACTTCAGGACGAAATGCAGAGATAAAATTTCTCCATACTTTAAATGACTGCTTCATGGAGCAGCTGGTACGGGAACCCACAAGGGGAGAGGCAACTCTAGATTTAATCCTGAGTGGAGCGCAGGAGCTGGTCCAAGAGGTAACTATAGCAGGACTGCTTGGAAATAGTGACCATAATACAATAGCATTCAACATCCCTGTGGTGGGAAGAACATCTCAACAGCCCAACACTGTGGCATTTAATTTCAAAAGGGGGAACTATACAAAAATGAGGGGGTTAGTTAAACAAAAGTTAAAAGGTACCGTGACTAAAGTGAAATCCCTGCAAGACGCATAGGCGCTTTTTAAAGACACCATAATAGAGGCCCAACTTCAATGTATACCCCAAATAAAGAAACACAGTAAAAGAACTAAAAAAGAGCCACTGTGGCTTAACAACCATGGAAAAGAAGCAGTGAGAGATAAAAAGACTTCCTTTAAAAAGTGGAAGTCAAATCCTAGTGAGGCAAATAGAAAGGAGTATAAACAGTGCCAACTTAAGTGCAAGAGGGTAATAATAAAAGCCAAAGAGGAGTTTGAAGAACGGCTAGCCAAAAACTCAAAAGGGAATAACAAAATGTTTTTTAAGTATATCAGAAACAGGAAGCCTGCTAAACAACCAGTGGGGCCCCTTAACGATCAAAATACAAAAGGAGCGCTTAAAGACGATAAAGTCATTGTGGAGAAACTAAATGGATTCTTTGCGTCAGTCTTCACAGCTGAGGATGTTAGGGAGATTCCCAAACCTGAGCTGGCTTTTGTAGGTGACAAATCTGAGGAACTGTCACAGATTGAAGTGTCACTAGAAGAGGTTTTGGAATTAATTGATAAACTCAACATTAACAAGTCACCGGGACCAGATGGCATTCACCCAAAAGTTCTGAAAGAACTCAAATGTGAAGTTGCAGAACTATTAACTAAGGTTTGTAACCTGTCCTTTAAATCGGCTTCAGTACCCAATGACTGGAAGTTAGCTAATGTAACGCCAATATTTAAAAAGGGCTCTAGAGGTGATCCCGGCAATTACCGACCGGTAAGTCTAACGTCGGTACCGGGCAAATTAGTCGAAACAATAGTTAAGAATAAAATTGTCAGACACATAGAAAAACATAAACTGTTGAGCAATAGTCAATATGGTTTCTGTAAAGGGAAATCGTGTCTTACTAATCTATTAGAGTTCTTTGAAGGGGTAAACAAACATGTGGACAAGGGGGATCCAGTGGGCATACTGTACTTAGATTTCCAGAAAGCCTTTGACAAGGTCCCTCGCCAAAAGCTCTTACGTAAATTAAGCTGTCATGGGATAAAAGGGAAGGTCCTTTCATGGATTGAGAACTGGTTAAAAGACAGGGAATAAAGGGTAGGAATTAATGGTAAATTCTCTGAATGGAGAGGGGTAAGTAGTGGTGTTCCCCAAGGGTCAGTCCTAGGACCAATCCTATTCAATTTATTCATAAATGATCTGGAGAAAGGGGTAAACAGTGAGGTGGCAAAGTTTGCAGATGATACTAAACTACTCAAGATAGTTAAGACCAAAGCAGATTGTGAAGAACTTCAAAAAGATCTCACAAAACTAAGTGATTGGGCAACAAAATGGCAAATGAAATTTAATGTGGATAAATGTAAAGTAATGCACATTGGAAAAAATAAGTTCTTCTTCACGCAGCGCACAGTCAACTTGTGGAACTCCTTACCTGAGGAGGTTGTGAAGGCTAGGACTGTAACAGTGTTTAAAAGAGAACTGGATAAATTCATGGTGGTTAAGTCCATAAATGGCTATTAGCCAAGATGGGTAAAGAATGGTATCCCTAGCCTCTGTTCGTCAGAGGATGGAGATGGATGGCACCTGGCATTGGCCACTGTCGATAGACAGATACTGGGCTAGATGGACCTTTGGTCTGACCTGGTACGGCTGTTCTTATGTTCTTATGACCAGTGCACATGTGGGTGGGATACAGCTGCCTGTACAGAGTTTGTAAACCAGACTTGTCCTGCGCCCACTGGAGTTAGAAGCACTCCCCATTGCATTCACAAAAGTTATGGCATGTGCAGCAGGAGATTATTATGCAAGTGGCATTGGCCATATTGGCATCCAGATGGGTGCATGGGCAACACCAACAAGATTTCAGCAAACATGCAGTCCACATTCTGCAGCTACTGAGTTTGTAATTGGATTCCTTTTTTCCAGGGTCACTGATGTCAGGATATGGTTTCCAAGTTAGGAACAAGTATAAAATGAAAGTTGGCACAGCCAAACCAAAGAGAACCATATCAGTTCTGGAGAACACAGTTCCCCCTTCAAATACAATCCCGCTCTCCTCAGCACCCTGGCGTCACAAATCTTTTCAGTGTTTTCCACATTGGTATTTAGGAATCTACCTCTGTGGTCCACCAAGCCTTGAAGAACCAGTGAACCTTTTTAGTCACATATTCACTCGCCCCTTTTGGATGGCAAAGTATTGGGATGTGTGTGCCATTGATGGCCCCTTCACAGTTCAGAAACTCCATCCTCTGAAATCCAGCTATAATTTCCAGAACTTTGCTTACAGTAACCATCCCTGGGGTAAATCATGGTGCCTTGCAAACCTGCACTACCTTGATCCCGACAATGGACTTTCCAACCCCAAAGTAGTTTGCAACTAACCTATAGCAGTCTGGTGTTGCCAACTTTCACAGAGCAATAGCCACGCACTTCTCCACTGGTATGGCTTCTCTGAATCAAGTGTTCTGGTGCTGGGGCCATAAGCTCATCACATGGCTCCAAGGAAGTCTGTTTCCTCATTTGGAAGTTCTGAAGCCATTGCTGGTCATCCCATATTTCCAGAATGATGTGATCCCACCACATCTGACATAGACACCAACTTCTCCTGGTGCTGGTGGATGCTCGACCCCCTCCCGCCCCTGCCCTGACTCCACCCCTGCCCCGACCCTTCCTGCATCTGCCCCACCTCCATTCCAACCCATTCCCCAAAGTCCCCACCCCAACTCCACCCTGCCCCTATTGGACTCCTTCCCCAAATCCCCGCCCCGGCCCTGCCTCTTCCCTGCCTCCTCCCGAGCATGCCGAATTCCTGCTCCTCCCCCCTCCCTCCCACAGCTTGTTACACTGCAAAAAGTTGTTTTGTGGCGGCAAGCGCTGGGAAAAGCGGGGACGCAGTGTGCTCAGGGGAGGAGGCGGAGGTGAGGTGAGCTGGGGCAGGGAGCTTGGCTGCCGGTGGGTGCAGAGCACCCACCACTTTTTCCCAGTGGGTTCTCCAGCCCCGGAGCACCCACAGAGTCGGCGGCTATGACATCTGGTGTTCCTGAACCAGACGCAACAGTCCACCCAACGGCGTACTGTGGCAATATCAACATTCACCTTATCTGTTCCATGGGACCCAAATGGATTGCCATTCCTCCTCAAGGTCAGCTGTCTTTGGTGTGTCGGAAAGTTCTGCCCAAATTCCATCCTGCATCTCGCCAATTGCTTACTCCATTGCATAAACATCTCTCCTGGAATAAGCAGCAGAACCATATCATCATCCAGTTGCTCCATTTGTTCCACCCAGCTAAGCAAGAGGGAGACATGAGCAGGAACTGCCATTGGCACAGTACCAACAACACACACAAAAGTGATTCCTAGAATGTCTCCCTGTGATACTACACAGAACCCTGGGATACTGCCTCTGAAACAGATCATAGAATCATAGAATATCAGGGTTGGAAGGGACCTCAGGAGATCATCTAGTCCAACCCCCTGCTCAAAGCAGGACCAATCCCCAGACAGGTTTTTGCTCCAGATCCCTAAATGGCCCCCTTGTGGATTGAACTCACAACCGTGGGTTTAGTCTGCCAATGCTCAAACCACTGAGCTAAATGGTAGAGCTAATGTCGTATAACAGCAGCAGTGTAGATGTGGGTATACATATGTACACCGTGTTATACTCATGTCCAACACAACATAAGTAGAACATATGTGAGCATGTACACTGTCTAGTAAGCTTGTGCACTGGTGTAGACGTAGCCTAAATAGATAAGATATACACAAAGCTGGAGGGGAAAGATATAACATGCAAGCAGAATTAGAGTAATTCCACACTTTAGTTCTCTCTTTGTTTTTAAAAATGTGGGTGTGTTCTTTTTTTATTTTACATTTATTATATATATATTACATGCACTATAGGGCAAGGGCATGACAAAAGGGAAGACAGGAAGGGATTATTCACATGAAAATCAAAGGAAGTGAGGTAAGGGGGATGGAGGAGGAAAGAATGGAGAGGAACATGAAGAACAGGTGGAGCAAGAAAGACAGAGGGGGGAAGAGCAAGCAGACAATCAGCACAGAAGAGGAGAGAATTTTCAGAGTAAAAAGTCTGATGACATCATCTGTGTCCATGTTAAAACTACTTCTACAGCTGCTCCTGCCTGCTTCAGTCTCTGACTGACTCTGCCTTGGACAATGTTTATCCATCCCTTCCCCTAGCCAACATAGCTTTGGAGGCAATGGGGAATTGCAGGAGGCTGGGAGGAGGAAAAAGTGACATTCCATGTGGCTTGTGTCCCTGGAGATGGGTGGCGCGTGAGAGTGATTTTGCTCTAATGCAATGCTAAAGTGGAACTGAAAATAAATTGATAAAGAAAAAACACTTATTTAGCTGCAGTTCTGCTTCTGCACAACTCTAGGCTAAAAATAGTAATGTACTGTTAAATGAGTCAGGATGTGCATTTCCCATTCAGGATGTGTTTACAACTACATTTCTGCCTGTGTGCAAATCCCTCCACCAGCACAGAATGAATTAATGTCATGTTCCCCCTACTTTCTCTTTCTTTAAATGGAAAATAATAATGCAAAAACTGAGGGATAAATACTTCCCTGTATTACACTGTTGCATTTGTGGGGAAGATGGTAATGTAAAAGGTTCTTTTCCCACTAGCATTTCCAAACAAGAGCAGGGTGGGACATCAACCTACCATGCAAGAGCATGGGGAGGGGTGCACTAGTTACTGTGCAGACATTGCCTCAAAATGAATTGACCTATCGACTAAGGGGCATGGTCGGGTCACCAACTTCCCAGTGCATGCGCTGGTGTTGATCTGAGCTACATGCAATCAGCCATGTTAATCCATCTACAACGCACCCATCAGTGAGGTATCGGAGCACAGTAGGGCTTAGCAGTATTTCTGATTACTGTACTATTATTATATGTGTGTATTAATGGATTCATTAGATGCAATATAGCTGAGTTTACATTGCTGTGGGAATCTTAACTTTTTTAATTTCATGACGTCTGTCTGTATAAACTTTCAACCTTAAAACTGCACACACACACACACTTTTGTATAGTACTTTTTACCCTTCTGAATGAAAGGGGTCATATGAATGTAATATATTATTGATCATAATTACATGGGAGGGCCTGATTTATTACTGTGTACACACATCTATAATACAAGCACTTTGAACTTATAATAGCACCTTTCATCCAAAGACCTCAAAGCATTTTATGAACATTATACTATTCAATATGCCACTGCAGCAGGTAAGTATTATACTAATTTTACACATAGGTCACTGGTGAGAAGAGATGAAGTGGCTTGTCCAAGGTCATACAGCAAATAATTTACAGAATCAGGAATAGAATGCAGGGGTCTTGCCATCCAGTACAATCCTTTACTCAAGCCACTAGACCACACTACCTCCTCTTACTTGTCATTTCAAAAAGCCACAAGCCATGCATGAACAAAAAATCAGAATCTGAAAGACTGGTTTCTAGACTTTTCACAAAGGACAGAACTTGCCTGTCCTTCAGATGAACTGCCCTCACGATATAGAGACAAACAGTGTTGCTGTTTTCAGTGGTATCTAAAAGTTTGGAAGAGGATTTCTATGAGGTGGGTTACCAAGATCTCAGAAGAAGAGTATGGTGTCTTCTTCACACCTGTATCCATATTATTTTCAGGAGATGGGGTGACATCAGATTAAGCCACAGAAGGCTGGGTTGACATTTGTATGGGAGACTACTGCCCACTCCCCCAAAAGCCGGTATGCTCCCTTAGCCATTTCTTCTCTTCCTCTGATAGTGTATGACATTTCTATAACACATTTTGCACCTGAAAAACAAAGTACTTGAAGACATATAGTCTATATAAAGGGAATACCAGTTATGAAATGGAACCATTTCTGAGGAGAAACAGTACTTGAATAGTGCACAGCAATCACACAATAATATAGGGCAAATAATGAAAATGTATTCAGTTGAAAAGACAGGGGATTTTAGATAGAGGTGGACAGAATGTAAGTATCGTAATTGAAATTTGGCTGGGACACAGAGTTTAACGCCTCTACCCTTGTGCAAAATTCATGAGATCTTTAAGGTTATAAGGAATAGCCAGCATGGATTTGTGAAGACAGGGCTGCCCGGGGGGGCCGGGGGAAGTGGGGCAATTTGCCCCAGACCCCGGGCCCCACAGGGGCCCCCACGAGAATATAGTATTCTATAGTATTGAAACTTTTTTTTATGGAAAGGGCCCCCGAATTTGCTTTGCCCCAGACCCCTTGAATCCTCTGGGAAGCCCTGTGTGAAGAACAAATCATGCCAAACCTAATTTTCTTCTTTGACAGGGTTATTAGCCTAGTAAATGGGGGGAAAGCAGGAAACATGATATATCGTGATTTTAGTATGCCTTTTGACACAGTCCCGCATGACAGTGTCATAAGCAAACTAGGGAAATGTGATCTAGATGACATTACTATAAAGTGGGTGCACAACTGGTTGAAATACCTTATTCAAATGGTAGTTTCCAATGGTTTGATGTCAAACTGGGAGGGCATATCTAGTAGGGCCCCTCAGGCAACAATCCTGGGTCTGGAACTATTCAACAATTTCATTAATGACTTGGATAATGGAGTGGAGAGTATTCTTATAAAATTTGCAGATGACACCAAGCTGGGAGTGTTGCAAGCAGTTTGGAGGCCAGGATTAAAATTCAAAATAACCTTGACAAATTAGAGAATTGTTCTGAAATCAACAAGATTAAATTCAATAAAGACAAGTGCAAAGTATTACACTTAAGAACAAAAAATCAAATGCACAACTACAACATGGGGAATAACTGACTAGGTGGTAGTACAGTTGAAAAGGATGTGGGGGTTATGTTGGATCACAAATTGAATATAAATCAACAATCTGATACAGTTAAGAAAAAGGCTAATATTCTGGAGTGTATTAACAGGACTGTTGTACGTAAGATACGGGAGTTAATATTCCTGCTTTGCTCCGCAATGGTGAGGCCTCAGCTGGAGTACTGTATTCAATTCTGGGCACCACACTTTAGGAAAGATGTGAATAAACTGGAGAAGGTCCAGAGAAGAGCAACAAAGAATGATAAAAGGATTAGAAAACCTGACCTATGAGGAAAGGTTAAAAAAATTGGGTACATTTAGGGCTTGGCTACACTTGCAAGTTAGAGCGCATTAAAGCATCCCCAGGCGCCCTAACTCACGACCCGTCCACAGCGGCAAAGCAATTAGAGCACCTGGACTCTGAAGCTGGAGCGCTCCTGGTAATCCACCTCCACGAAAAGCATAACATTGGCTGTGCCTTGGCTGAAACGCCCCAACGTCAGTGTGAACGAGGTGTTGTATTACTGTGCTTTGTTCGGCCTCTGGAAACGTCCCATAATCCCCTTAAGTCAAGTAGCCACTCTTGTCATTGTTTTGGAATCAGCTGCAGGAATGCAGATATGCCCTTTCAAATCTCTGTTTCTGACAGCCAGCATGCTTATCTGCTCCGGGACAAAACAACCATTAGTGTGTAGGGTGACCACATATCCCTATTTTATAGGGACAGTCCCGATATTTGGGGCTTTTTCTTCTATAGGCACCTATTACCCCCCACCCCCATCCCAATTTTTCACACTTGCTGTCTGGTCACCCTACATTAGTGTGGAATGCTGCTTGCTGTGAGTGTGTGAGAGAGAGAGAGGTGTGTGTGGGGGTGTCTGCTGCTGTCTGAACTTACAAGACAACTTGCTGACATGCTCTCAGCCCCCCCAAAATCCACTCTCTCTTCCCCCACATACACACAACACACTCCCTGTCACACTCCACCCCACCTCCCCATTTGAAGAACATGTTGCAGCCACTTGCATGCTGGGATAGCTACCACAATGCACTGCTCTCTGTGGCGTTGCAAGAGCTGCTAATGTGGCCAGGCCAGCGTGCTTGAATCTGACAGCATGAATACACTGCAGCACTTTCCCTACTGCAGTCTCCGAGGGCTGGTTTAACTCAAAGCGCTCTACTTCTGCAAGTGTAGCCATGCCCTTAGTCTTGAAAAAAGGCAGCTGACGGGACCAGAACCTGATAACAGTCTTCAAATATGTTAAGGGCTGTTATAAAGAGGATGGTGATCAATTGTTCTCCATGTCCCTCCATGTCTCCACCCTTTTCTGCCTCTTGGGGACATGCCTCAGGGTAACATCTTCCAATGTAAGAACAGCCTGCAGCAGTGGATATGTAATTACTAATCTACACCCTGCTTCCCCCTGATCCCCCAGCATTGGTACAGGAGAAAGGAGAAGTGAGGTGGAAAATGTTTTACCGTCTCCAAGCATGTCCCATACATACTGGGAAGAGCAGATGGCAAAAGCATTCCAAAATTGAGAAAAAAAAATATTTTTGGCATGGACTAGTCTTTAGAATAATAACCACTTATGCTGTTTCTCTTTTTCCCTGGCACCTGAAATACTGGGGCTCTTACAGACAGAGGATTTATCATCTGCTGAATGCCTGAGAGATCTCCAAGGTAAGCAAAAGAGGATGGGGGAGGAGATGATTGCTGACCTCATAAGTGCATCTCATTTGAAGGCCAAGAAAGCAGAAGCATGGAGGGAAAGTGTTATGTTCATGGCATAGACACAGAGAGGTTAGATAAAACACTAATACTCTTGCTGGAAGGCTGCAATGTAACACTACTTTATTTCTTAGAATTCAAAATGATAACACACAAGAGCCCCAAAAGAGAGAGAGAGAGAGAGACAAAACAGGCTGCCTCCTAAAACAGTGAGGCATAACTCACCCCATCTTACTCTGGGTGGCTGCAAACTGACTGCTCTTAGGCACAGATCACACACTTCCCTGCAAAGCCCTCTGCAAGCAATATCAGGAAACCCTTCTGAAATTTAAAGTGACATCCTACAGTTTTAACACAGAAGGTTTCCTGAAGCAGTCTGAGAGGCTCTAAAGGGGCTGCCTGGACACAGAAAGAGAGAACATAAACAAAGAAAAGGACATGCAGGAAAGGCTGCTGGACATGACGTAGAGGCAAACAGCTCTGCTGGTGAATACTGCGGTGCTATGTTCACTCCCAGCATCCCAGCCTAGCCATATCCGGCACAAATGTGTGAACGCTCAGGGCTTTAGGCATGTTCTGTCACTGTTCCACTGGTTTGAAGTTTGCACTATTAGTTGAATCAACACAGGTTTCTATTATGTAAAACTCAGCTGAAAAATTTCATTGAGGGTCTAATGAGGTACTGCTCCCCAACTCTTAACATCAAAGCCTTATAAAATGATTACACAAACGTTTCCTTCATTTTCTCGGTTATAGTATATTCATTTTCCAGCACTTCACCCTGCCTCAAAGTATGAGCCCAAAGGAATCCCTGACCCTGTTCACCTCACCAATTTGGGCACCCTCTGGCTGTTCACAACATCCAAAACCTCTCTCTACTTCTGCCTCCGAGCCACTGATGAAGATCTCTCCATTGCTCTCACAAATATTATGCAAAAAACACAGCAAGCACCTAGGACACAGGGCAGATCTGAGATGTTGCTCACAAGCATCCAGCCTTATCATGAGGCAACTCTGCCTTCTCTTAAATCTTTCAAATTGGCATTGCACTGAAGCTAGTCAGGGTTTAGTTAAACAACATTTTTCTCCTAGCCAAGTTCTGGTAAAAGTTTTCATAAGCCAGGGTAGCAGCGGGTAAGCTGACACCAAAGCTGCCAGATTGATTGTCCCTGTATACTCTATTTATCCACTAAAGAAGATCCATCAGCAGTGCAAACGTGACACTCTCCCATCAATGTGCGTTACTCTGAGCTGTGGCAACTGCTGCTACAGATGGAAATGGAGTTCAGCCCATTTGATTCTTGGCCTCTGCTAAGACTTAAAAAAATGGGGCCCATTTAGTTTCAACTACATGGTAGTTACTGTGATATAGCCCCCTGTCCACAAGGAACTGGACAGAAATCCACTAACTCATTTCACACTGTTAGGTTGGGTTCATTTTCATACATGTTTTATGACTACAGGAATCCATGTTGGTTTCAAAATGGAGTTTTGTACCCATGTGAGCTATAGGTTCATCTTCCTGCTCCTTAATCTTTCCTGGAGTTGTAAACAACTTCCAGTCAGAACTGGTTTTCCTAAGGGGTTTCCCAGAAGGGGCTTCCTGTCTTTTCTAAGGGGCTTCCTGGGCAAGTGTATAAAAGGCTGCCCCGAACATGGCCTCAGGGCTGTCCATCTGAGTGGCAGCCAGGGACAGCCATAGGTCGCAGGTTGTACCTGCAGGCATTTATCCATCCTAGTGATAGAAAGGCTAGGGATTTTCCTCCAACAGCTTCCTCACCTGTAAAGAGAAGAGAGAGAAGGAGAAGACCACTTACCTTTGTCATCTTCCATCGCTGTTCTCCTGAGCGTACCATCTGTTCTGCTTCCCGTGATCCCGAAGGAACATCAAGGGACTCCTTGGACCCCCTCTCCAAAGGCTTGTCATTAGCCAGAGGATTGAGGTCCCAAGCACCTACCGTCGCTTTGATCTGTGAAGAAGGTTTTTATATCTGTTTTATAGGGTTGAGTTTGGGGGTAATCACTGTATTGCGCAATTTTGCTGTTTATTCCCCTTCTTATTTGTCCCACACTTTGTTATAAACCTTTCAATACACTTTATTTGATTTTACTTTTACTGATTGACTCCTCATTATTTAGGGTGGGAGGGGTCCTCTTTACAGGAGAAGGGATCCTACCAGATGACAGACGCTGGACAGGGAGGCTGAACCTAGGGAGACAGAATGCATAAGGGTCTCTTGTCTTATCACACACACACTCCTCCTTTGTCTTTCAGTCCTTTCCCTTTAACAACACAGGGCAGAAACAGCTGTCAGATGATAACTACTTTTGGTCACTAGTGGCTGGATTTTCAAAACAGCTCTGCATCCAACATGCCGAGATCTTAAAAATCTGGTCACTTATTTTGGTGCCTAAATTGGAGCTGAGCTCTTTAGAAAATTTGGCCCTAACAGTCTAAGGCTATTTCTACATTACAACTTATGTCAGCTGAACTTATGTCACTCAGGAGTGTGAATTAACCACCCCCCTGAGTGACATAAGCGCCAGTGTGGACAATGCTGTTGGCAGGAGAGAATCTCCCACCGACACAGCTTCTGTCACTTGCGGAGGTGGTTTTATCATGCTGTGACAGGCGAGCTCTCTCCTGTTGGCATAGACTGTCTTCACCAGATACGTTGCAGTGGTGCAGCTGTGCCGTTGCAGCGCTGTATATGTAGACATGCCCTAAAGCTGTTTGAACTGGTTATTTAGATATAAAAGGCTCTATATCTCATTCATATCACCCACAAATCAGAGACTACTCGTGCCTGCCGATAGTGGAGGGGTGGAGTGAGGGCAGCCGGTTTCAGCAGTTACTGAGCATGCTCAGTCTGTGTGAGCATGCTTAGTACAAGCCAAGCAGCCAATCAGGGGGCACATGACCCTGTATTCCCCCTCCCCCATGCGTTGCCTCTGCCACAAAGCCATCCAGTCGTCTTAAAATATTTTCAAAAAATAACTCCTAGGATCCAAGACCTTGGTTGGCAGATTTTCAGGATAGATCATTTGTTTTATGCATTGTGTTTATGATGGAATTACATTGGCTTTGCTAAGCAAACCTGGAGCCTTTGGAATTGTCCCCAGTCAATTGATTCCCCAATGCATACTTCAAGCTTCAATGGGCAAGCCTTCTGATCTTCATCCGCCCCGAACTATTTTTCTGTGCCTGCTGCAGGGAACAGTATGGGGGAAAATTCAGTCGCAATTCAGGTTGGAGGATAGGTAGTGTTTACGCACCGGGACTGGTAACTGTATTTGTGAAGGGCGCTATAGGAGTAGTGGATAGAGGTTTCTTGTCAAGTCAAAGGGGAAACAACTCCAGCCTAGTCTAGGGTAAAAGGAAAGACTTCCTGGGAGGCTCAAGTTATCACACAGAACTCTTTAGTCAGGACACAGCCTCTCATATTGTTGCAGCACTGGAGCCAAAACGTAAACATCAGACTAGAATTTCAACATGTCCCACTCCCTGCTGCGTTTGAGACCCCCTTCTGCTGGAGATTCAACAGCACTTGTGTGAGCCAGCCTTGGTGTCAGAAACCTAAGGGAGAAACAGTGTCAAGCAGTTCAGAGCTATCACAAAATTGTGTATAATCCACTTCTTTAAGGACTGTTTAAAAGTAATTAGACTGTTAAAATGTATTGTGCAAGAACCAGAAGGAAACCCTTTCCTTCACACAATGGAATGCAGGCTGTTCCCCTTCAGACTGCTCTTCCGCTGCAGCTCAACCCTAGGGGCAGGGCGTGGGGAAAGGGAAGAGAAGGAGGAAACTCAGAGGCTGATGCTCTGGTTGGCAGGGCTGACTGACAGGAGGGAACCAAATTGGCTGTGGCTTAAAAGAGCTTAGTCAGCTTGACAAAGTTCTTCAAAGTTCCCCTGCAGCTGGAGCCATCTCTTTGCAGCTCAGAGCGAAATCAACCTCTGCTACTATATTTCCCCTCTTCAGGCTCCTGTCCCCTCTATTCCCACAACCCACAGCAAACAATCCTATCCCTCATGGGAGAGAGGCAAAATCTGCAACTGTATTAGAAGGGACAGTCCCTAACTTCTGGATGTGACTCAGGCTCCCTTGGGACAATCATGTGCTATTGATAACTCTGGTATTTTTAACAGAGATGAACTTTTAATACTGGAAAAAGAAAGGTGTGATTGGAGCTTGGGAAGGCGTAACATGCTAGCTTTCATCTAGCTAGCGCAGCTAAAAATAGCAGTGAAGACACAATGGGGCTAGGAACGCAAGAATATAACCAAGGTCCTGGGCAGGCTCCTACAATCTGTGTTGAAGCCTGTGGTGCCGTCACTTCACTGCCATTTTTAGCTGCGCTAGCTGGCAGCCTACCTGAGCTGCAGTCACATTTCCGATTGCAGGGGTGACGTAGCCATAGATTCTCCGTGGTGAAAAATGACACTTTCATCTTAAACATCCCACTTCCATGTGTTTAATTGTGGTGAGGTAATATTTCCATACTACTTCGGGGAGGATTTTATGTTTCCGTTGGGATGCGGTGTTTGCGTGTGGAGGGAATGAGGTTATGCCCCTATGAGCGTCAGGGAGAGTTTTCAAAAATTTCCCGCCGTTGTTAATGCTGATTCATCTCTACCGGTGCTGGTATTTCTAGTGAAGATGGGCCGCTTTGGCTGCCTGCCTACTGCAGATATAGTTGCTAACACCAGTGGAGCTGAATCACTGATAGCAACAGTGGGAAATTTTTTGAATATTCCCCTGATGTAGGCAGGTCCAAGGAGCCACTAAGATTAGGCAGGAAGTCACCACAATTAGGTGGTACTGTAGTTACAAGTAACTAAATCAGAAAGAGTAGAGGGGGGAAAGCTGATATTTGGTATTTGTGAATTCAACTATATTTTGTATATAGTCATTTTAACCACGGATGGCGCATGAACTGCAGGCTGGGGGAGGCTAGCCCTCAGCCCCACCCCTTCTGTGCACCACCCTCGCCAGACCTCTCCCCACTGCAGCCACTGACCCCCGCCCCAGGCTAGCCCTCCCAGCTCTGGAGCACCAGGAGGACGGGCAGCACGGTTGCAGCCTCCCCAGCCCCCGACTGCCAGGAGGACGGGGGGCACACGGCCCCAGCCTTCCCAGCCTCAGAGTGCCAGGCGGACCGGGAAGGGGGGAGGGGGCGCACGGTCCCAGCCTTCCCAGCCCTGGAGCACCGGGAGGATGGGTGACGCACAGCCGCAGCCTGAACCAGGGCCACCACACAGGGGGACTGGGGCCACACTGCTGCATGCAGAGTGGGCGGGAAGCAAGAGGGGGGCGTGGCAGCAGAGTGAGGGTGGGGTCATGCCTGGCTGTTGGGGGAGGCACAGCCTATGGTACCTGACACCCATGATTTTAACTTTCCCTTGTTTATGTGACTCTCTCCCACTAGAGGTCTGCTCAGGCCTAATTTTTAGGCCTGACCTGGACTGAGCCTGAGAGCTCCAAGTTGTTTTCTGACCTGACCCTGATCCTTCACCTGAACCTGAGTCTCTGCTGCCTCCTATCCGTGGGTCAGTGCAGTGGCTGTCCAGTCCGCTGCCCCCTGCTACACCGTGTGCAGGCACTGTGACTCCTCAGCACCCTTATGCCGCAGCACACACAGAGTGCAGTGAGGAGGCAGCAGCCAGGAGGGGAGGGGCACCCAGCCACCGCCACAGAAGGATCAGACCCAACCTGCACCAAGCCCAAGAGGATCTGCTTGTTTCCCATCTGACCCAACCCAGACCCCTGTGCCTTCCGGCTCCTGCACAAGGAAAAAAAGGTGCAGGCACAGACAGAAAGGCAGCTTTGTTTTCCACCCTGATTCATCATCCAAGAATGATGTTTAAAAGAGAAAGAACAGATCCCAGGAACAGCAAGTAGCAGCCTGTCAGTGACACACACACCTTTTCACAAACACAATGGCAATTTCTTTTCTTTCTTTAGCTATCTCACTGTTCAATGCTAGCAGACACAAAACTCTGTAGTTTTTACTATGATGGAGCTAGGCAAGGCTAACTGCAGGTGGTTGACATCACCTAGCTATGGCCACAAGCAACACAAGCACTCTCCTCTCATCTCATCTTACACAGGCTCTGCTGTCCCTCTGTAGGTTAGCAATAGGCACACTGCAACCCATGAGCCCTCCGAGTGTCTCCCTGGAGCATCCAGCCCTGGGTTCACTGGACAGTCACAGTAGTTAGATTCACTGCTCCCAAAGAAACAGTTCACACCGGCTTAAAAGTTCCACCTCAGATCACCGCACAGTTCAACACACAGCACTTAGATATGTTTATAGTGAAAACAAACACAAGTTTGTTCAACAAAGAGATTCAAATGGAAGTATTGGAAACAAATGATTTCATAGAAAATAAAATCATAACAGTCATGCTAGAGCCTAGACTTAATTAACAAGATACCCTCAAATCTAAGTATTGCTCATCCAAAAATCTTTACAGCATTTTACAGCTAGGCCTGGCTGTGATCCCTCCTTCATGAGACAAAACATGCTGCTAGCTGGTCTCCTAAGTAAAAAGATCCTGGGCGTTCTTTTGCAATCCCAGATATATCAAAACGGTCATTTGATCTTTAGTCATAAACTGGACACCCTCCTGCTGTTTGTTCCTTCCATTTCTTGTTGATTTTACATTCTTGATTAGCTTGTGGCTCAGAATGCAAATAGACCCACATTGTGAAGTGGACAATACACAATACCCCGACAGGGATATATATAAGTGTCTGTTACCCCCTGTGTGAAAGGAACCTACTTGACATATTACCTTCTGGTTACTTACCTCAGTTCCAAAGGCTTTAAGAACATAAATTCCATTATAGATAACTCCTTAAATACTACTTGTACATACATTGAAAAACTATTATTATAATGACTAGTGGGCTACATGCCACCCTTTGGAGAACTAATATGCATATGCCTGACTCACAGGATTGCTGTAAAACCCTATGTCCCCCCGTGCCCTCTGCCAGTTGGCATCAAGAGGTCCCTGGTGTCACAGTTGTAACTGTTGTCAAATTTGATCAGTTTTTGTTGTGTTTAATGCTCTCATTGTAGCAGCAAGCAGAGGGGAGAAAGTGGAAGGAAGTACAGCAGTTAGGAAGTGGGGAGTGAGGAACAGTGGAGAGAGAGCATGTGGCGGGAGGAGGAAACCAAGTCACCAAGCAGGATGAAAAGCATGTAGAAGTGAGACAGTAGGTTTCCATGATCTGTTTAAAAAACAGAGGGGAAGGAGATAGGGATCTAGATGCATGACACACATTTACATTAGAAAAATAAGACAGAAGGAATGGTATATGGAGTCCTTCATCCAGCAGTTCCAATCTGTTCTCAGACTAGTAGTGACTGAAAGTCATTCCCATCTGGTTGGTGGCTTTTGGGTGGCCTGTACAAAGTGAGTGGGTGGGTATTTTCCTAGAAGAAGTTTCCACATCACAAAAGTTTTAGGGCAGATGCAGTTAAACTGGCAAAAAAAGTGCTTTTGGGTAGAGCTTATTTTGTTGAGGTATAAGCTATGCCAGCAAAAGCACTGTTTTGATGGTATAAGCTGCATCTCCACTGGAGGGTTTGCCAGTGTAGCCATACTGGCAAACGTTGTCTACTGTAGACAACAAGGCCTGACACAAAAGTTACTGACTGTGCACAAAGAAAGGTGGTGTAACCTCACTATCCTCTCACAAACCTTGTTCTTATTTGTCCAGTCCTGCTTGCCTACTACATGTGAGTAGTTCCTTTAAAGTCTTATGAGTAAAACAAGCTGGATTTGGCCTGATGACTAGGTCACATGATAACATGGCAATAGATCAGGGGTTCTCAAACTTCATTGCACCGCGACCCTCTTCTGACAACAAAAATTACTGCACGACCCTGGGAAGGGGGACTGAAGCCTGAGCCCTGCCACCCCAGGCAGCGAGGCTGAAGCCTGAACCCCACTCTGCGGAGGAAGGGGCAAATCTTGAGAGCATCAGCCTTAGGCAGGGGGGCTGTAACCTGAGCCCCGCCGCCGAGGGCTGAAGCTGAAGTCGGAGACTCTGGTTTCAGCTTCCACCCTGGGCCGTGGGCCTTGGACTTTGGCTTCAGCCTCAGACCCCAGCATGTCTAACGCCAGCCCTGGAGACCCCATTAAACGGGGTCATGACGCACTTTGGGATCCTGACGCACAGGTTGAGAGCCACTGCAATAGATAAATTGCTGTGACCGACTTATTCAGCTTTCTGACAATGACAATCAAAACATTAGATTCAGATATGTATTTGTGCACACGCATATGATGTTTTCATTTTAGAATCACTATTTCCATATTGGAGTTAGACTCTAGCAAGCTTATTTTGCCATTAGAATGAAACATAGTTCAGCCCTGGGGCTCCTGGGCAGTCAGTAGCTATGTCTCCACTTTCCTCTGAGCTAATAATGCACTTTTAACAGATTACAGCCTGCAAGAAAAATACGAGCTGTGGGGGGAGGGGAAGGGCAGTCAGCACTGGAAGGGGCCGGTGGCAGGATTTTCATGTTAGTTAGAGACTGCCTGGCACATGCTTAGAGCCTTATTGTTGTGCAAAAGTAAGCTATTCAAAAACGTGAATTCCAGGGATGATTACTAGAGGGAATTATTTTTTTTTGCAAAAGCAAAATGTAAGTGTAAGTGTAAATGGAAAAACACACATATTTTGGAGGTGTAAGATAGTGACTTCATAGTAAATGCTGCATTGAGAGTTTCTTTGTAAGGCTTCTTTGGACCCCTCCTACTTCTATAACTTCTGATCTAAATGTACAGTTTGTTTGAAAGTTTCTGTGTGCAGTGTAAATTAGGAGACTTTTTCCTGAAAATGTTGTAACTTTAAAACTCTAGGACAGTGGTTCTCAAACTGGTTGCGACCCTGTTTCATGGGGTCACCAGGGCTGGAATTAAACTTGCTGGGGGCTGGGGCCAAAGCCCGACCCTCACTGCCCAGGGCCAAAGCCCAAGGGCTTCGGCCCTGGGTGGCGGGGCTCAGGTTACAGGCCCCCTGGCCTGGGGCAGATGCCCTTGGGCTTCAGTTTTGGCCCCACCAGGTTTTGGAATTGGCCCTCCCGCCTGGCGCAGTGGGGCTTGGGTGGGCTCAGGCTTCCGCCTCCACTCCTGGGGTCATGTAGTAATTGTTGTTGTCAGAAGGGGGTCACAGTGCAATGAAGTTTGAGAACCCCTGCTCTAGGATATATTATAATTACACATAAGTTAATCAGAAATTAGCAAGATTTAAAATTCTGCTGCAGCGTCTCATGATTTTTCAGCATTTGTTTTCTCAGCACAAGACACACTTTTAAATACCCATATTGACACTTGAATAGTCTGGTCTACACAGGATACTTTGTAAAGCCACTGGGATTTTTTTTTTTAAAGAGAAATAAGAAATAACTAGGCTTGTCTACACTTAAAATGCTTTAGTGTCTTTAGTGAAGATGCTATCAACACTGATAGGAGGTGTTCTCCTGTCAGTGTAGGTAATCCACCTCCCCGAGAGGTGGTAGTTAGGTCAATGAGAGAATTCTCCCATCAGCCTAGCACTGTCTACACCAGGGGTTAGGTTGGTTTAACTGTGTTGCTCAGTGTGTAGATTTTTCAAATCCCTGAGTAACCTAATTATACCCACCTAATTTCCTAGTGTAGACCAAGCCTTAGTAAATGGATCCTTGTCACATATATACACATGAAATGGATGGCTTTTAAAGACATATGTACTCCACTTATTGGCCAAGGAGCGTACAGCACAGATTGTGGGACTTCGGGCTGCAAAGCTGGCATAAAGGCAGCTCTGTGCAGGGCCAGTTGCCAAGAATGAGTTAGAGCAGCCTAATGGAAAAACTTTTTAAAGTTATGTTGAAGGTTTCTTAGCGCAATTCAAGAGATGTGCCTGAACACATCTGGAAAAAAACCTTGAACATTAAAAACTCACAAGCTAAAGTTACAAAAACAATACCAACACCAACCCTAACATCCAGCATATTCACACTATTAATCAGAAAAATACCCCATGAACATCACTCAACCAACCGTAACTCTGCCCCTGTAATGAAAACAGTAACTTACAAAGTCTAAATGAGCTGCATGATTTGTCACATAGCTTTCTCTCAGAACTGTACATATAATTTTTAATATCTTACTCAATAACTCACATTGCAAAAATGTAGCACATTAAAGCACATTATTTTTTCATCCACATGTGAATTCTGAGCTACCCTGCCCAGCTCCTATTATTAATTGTAAAGGAAATTTGAGGACAAAAATAGAAATAGACCTTTTAACACCACTGAATTGCATTGGTCTCTGAACGATTTTTGGAAGCATGGAGTGAGTGATAGATGTATTGTGAAAATATAAATACAGAGTGTACCTCCTAAATAGAAACAGTTGGGATGTATAGGATACCTAATAATGTTCCCTATATATACTGATTTTATAGAGATATTATATAAAAACCAATATGTTCTTCTTCGAGTGATTGTTCACGTCCATTACACAGTAGGTGTGCGCGCGCTGCGTGCACAGACATCGGAAACTTTTCCCCTTAGCAGCTCCCGTCGGGCCGGCAGGGGAACCCCCGCCAGAGTGGTGCCTCATGCTGATGCATATATACCCCTGCCAACCTGACCCTCCCTCAGGACTTGGCTACACTTACAAATTTGCAGCGCTGCAGCAGGGTGTGAAAACACACCCTCTCCAGCGCTGCAAATTGCGGCGCTGCAAAGCGCCAGTGTGGTCAAAGCCCCAGCGCTGGGAGCACGGCTCCCAGCGCTGTCTGCTCTCCCAGCGCTGGTGCTTTGACTACACTTAGCGCTTCAAAGCGCTGCCACGGCAGCGCTGCCGCGGCAGCGCTTTGAAGCGCTAAGTGTAGCCACAGCCTCAGTTCCTTCTTACAGTCCATGGTGGCATTGGAACAGCTCTTCATCTCTCACCTGAGAGTGTCCGTTAGCATTGTTATCAGTAATTAATAGTTAGCAGTAGTCAGCATTTCTCAATAATGATAGTTAAGCTTCCTTTGTTCTAGGTGTCTGGAAGCTCTTCTAACACCAGCCCTGGGCTGCGGAGCATGCCACAGGCCCAAGGCTTGTGCTACAGGCCGCAAGCCTATGCCTGTTAGTGATCCCTAGACTCGTGTCTCCATTGCCTGGGGGAATCACATCAGACAGAGCGCTGCAAGATCTGTAAGGCCTTTAAGCCGAGGACTAAGAAAGAGACTTTTGTCTCAAGCAGCTGCTCATGGAGACTGCGCGGCAACCTTCGGCCTCGGACCATCCGACCTCAGCACCGGCGTCCTTGGTACACAGTGCCCCAGCGTCAGTTCACGATCCAGCACCAGTGGGGCACTGCAAGCATACCGCACCGAGGCAACAAGACAGGCCCCGGCACCATTCAACCTTGCCGACCTGGTTGAAGGGCCAGCCTAAGACCCGAGGGCGCTCCCCACATAAGACGGCGGCACCACCAAGGGAACCGAGCATGCAAAAGGGCATTGCTGCCCCAGGGCATGTCCGGGCACCGGTGGCTCCAGCGCCTAAGAGCCTGTTGAGCCCCGGGCTAAGCGCCTCGAGTGCGGAGGAAGGCCTGGAGGAGTTCATAGAACAGCCCTCCACACCGGACACCTTCGGCAGAAAGGTCTATTCCTGTGGGGGCGTCTAATTGAGGATCACGAAAGAGCAGGCAATCCTGAGTAGACATAATTTTAATTCCAAGGCAGCAGTTTCCAAATTTAAGGACTCCTTACCCCAGGGCTCTCAACCTGAGTTCCCAGCCCTTGTGGATGAAGGGATGGCGGTAGCCAAAACCCCTCTGCAGGCCTCCCTCGACTCGGTGGACGCTGCAGCCAGAACAATCGCCTCAGGAGTGGTGATGAAATGCTCGGTGTGGCTTCAGGCCTTCTGCCAGAGGTCCAAAATACCCTTCAAGACCTTCCATTCGAAGGGTCTGGCCTTTTCTCAGACCAAATGGATGCCAGGCTGCATAGCCTTAAAGACTCCCGGGCAACCCTTAAGTCGTTGGGGATGCACACCCCGGCAACGCAGAGGAAACCCTTCAAGCCCCAGCCACCGCAACAAAGGCAATACCGACCTTGCCCTAGGAAGGAGCCATACTGTAGGAGAGGCAGAGACAATAGGCATAGGCGGAACAACACGCCTAGCCAAGGCCAGGGCCAGGGCAAGCCACAACCCGGCAACAAACAAGGGTTTTGAAGGTGTGCTCGAGGACAGAGCACTGAACCAGTTACCAGATCCTTCCCTATGTTTCCTGAACCGCTTGTCCTGCTTCTACTGTGCATGGTCCCATATAAAATCGGACCGTTGGGTCCTACACACGGTGAAAGTGGGATACACGCTTTGATTCTCCTCCTCCCCGCCATTCCTCCCCTTTCCCCGTCCCTCTTCAGGGACCCCTCTCACAAGCAACTCCTGATGCAGGAGGTACAGACGCTCCTCGAGGTGGGGGCTGTGGAAGAGGTCCCTCGGGACCTAAGGGAAAAGGGGTTTTACTCCCATTATTTCCTGATCCCCAAAGCAAAGGGGGGTCTTCGACCCATTTTAGACCTGCGTGGACTCAACAAATTCTTAGTCAAGGGCCGCTTCCGCATTGTCTCCCTTGGCTCTATTATCCCGTCCCTGGATCCGGGGGATTGGTACGCTGCCCTCAATATGAAAGATGCATACTTTCACGTCGCCATTTGTCCCGCTCACTGGCGGTTCCTGCGGTTCACCATAAACCAGCACCATTACCAGTTTACGGTCCTACCCTTTGGCCTGGCGACAGCCCCACGTGTGTTCACAAAATGCATGTCAATAGTGGCAGCCTTTCTTCGCAAAAGAAAAATGCGAGTATACCCATACTTAGATGACTGGCTCCTCACAGATCGATCCAAGGAGGAGGTCTGCTCCCACGTGGCAATGGCACTGGACGTATTCCACAGGCTAGGTCTCCTAATCAACATGCCCAAGTCCTCCTTGATACCCACTCAGAGGCTGGAGTTCATCGGGACAGTCCTGGACTCGGTACAGGCACAAACGAGCCTCCCAGAATCCAGATTTCTGGCCATCCAGCGTGCCATAGACTCAGTGCTGAGGTTCCCCACAACCACAGCCAGATGCTGCCTGCAGCTCCTAGGACACATGGCGGCATGCACCCACGTGGTCAAACACGCTCGACTGCGTCTCAGGGCTTTGCAATTGTGACTAGCCCAGTCGTATCGCCCCAGCAGAGACCCTTGGACCTTGTAGTGACAGCCTCTGCCCAGGTATTGGACTCCTTGTGCTAGTGGCTCAATCAGCAGGTAGTTTGCGAAGGGATCCCCTTCGCTGCACCGCAGCCCACTCTGACACTGGTAATGCGTCAGACCTCGTCTGGGGAGCACACTTGGGGGACCTACGGATGCAGGGCTTGTGGTCCAGGGACAAAATGTCGCTCCACGTCAACGTAAGGCGCTCAGGGCGGTTTGCCTAGCCTGCCAGACCTTTCACGCTACTTTAGAAGGGCACAGCATGACAGTTCTGACAGTCAACACCACCGCCATGTTCTATATAAACAAGCAGGGTGGAGCCCATTCCTCTCTCCTCTGCCAAGAGGCCCTTCTCCTATGGGACTTTTGTATAACCCGTTCAGTGCACCTTGTAGCGTCATACCTTCCGGGGGACTGAAACGCGCTGGCGGACCACTTCAGCAGGTCGTGCCAAATGCACAAATGAACGATGAGATTGGATATCCTGCATTCAATCTTCAAGAAGTGGGGTTTTCCCCAAATGGACCTCTTTGCCACCAAGGACAACAGTCAACGCCCGCAGTTTTGTTCTTTCCACAACTGCAGTCTGGGCTTGGTTGCAGATGCCTTCGTGATCCCTTGGATCAGGAGTCTGAAGTACACCTTTCCACCACTCCCGCTCATCCACAGAGTCCTCCTCAAGGTTTGCAGGGACAAAGCGGCGATGATTCTCATCGCATCGGCTTGACCCCGCCAACATTGGTTTAAGACTTTTCTGGAACTGTCAGTGGCCGCCCCGATTGCCCTGCCCCTGCACCGAGATCTCATCACACAGGACCATGGGCTCCTGCTCCACCCGAACCTGCTATCGCTACATCTAATGGCGTGGAAACTCTGTGGTTGAACGCTATGGAGAGCCAGTGCTCCCTTCAGGTGCGACAAATTCTCCTCGTAGTAGGAAGCCTTCCACTAGGGCGACATAGCTTGCTAAGTGGAAGAGGTTCTCCTGCTGGTGTTAACCAAAGCACATACAGCCTCTACAGGCCTCTGTTCCAGTCATACTGGAATACCTACTGCACCTCAAACATCAAGGTCTCGCCTCCTCCTCAATTAGAGTGCATCTGGCTGTAATTTCAATGTTCCATCTGGGAAAGTCTGGACATTCGGTGTTTTCCAACCCCATGGTAGCCGGGTTCCTCAAGGGCCTGGAGAGGGTGTTTCCTTACTCTCGCCCACCAATCCCTCCCTGGAACCTTAACCTAGTCCTGACCAAACTTATGGGACCCCCTTTTGAGCCCCTAGCCTCTTGCTCTTTCACTCACCTCTCCTGGAAGGTGGCGTTTTTGGTGGCCATTACATCCGCAAGGAGGGTGTCAGAACTGAGGGCCCTCACATCAGAACCCCCTTATACAGTTTTTTATAAGGACAAGGTGCAATTTAGGCCACACCCTAAATTCCTCCCTAAAGTAATTTCGCAATTTCATATGAGACAGGACATTTGTTTGCCAGTGTTCTTTCCCAAACCACACACGGACCTGAGTCACCATAGCCTGCATACTCTAGATGTCCGTAGGGCCCTGGCGTTCTATCTGGAGCGAACTAGACCTTTCCACAAGTCGACGCAGTTGTTCGTCGCCATTGCGGAGAGAACGAAAGGGCTTCCGGTCTTGGCACAACGGATTTCATCGTGGATTGTGGATTGCATCCATGCATGATATGAGCTCCCCAAGGTGCCAGCCCCGGCAATCACGGCCCACTCGACTAGGGCTCAAGCATCCTCGACAACTTTCCTGGCACAGGTTCCGCTCCAGGAGATCTGTAGAGCAGCCACCTGGTCGTCAGTGCACACATTCACAGTGCACTGTGCAGTCCATCAATAGGCCAGAGAGGACGCGGCGGTCGGCAGGGCTGTGCTTCAATCAATTGTTCCATGACTCCTACCCGCCTCCTATGGTAAGTTTGTGAGTCACCTAATGTGTAATGGACGTGAACAATCACTCGAAGAAGAAAAAACGGTTACCTACCTTTTCGTAACTGTTGTTCTTCGAGATGTGTTGTTCACGTCCATTACACTACCAACCCTCCTTCCCCTCTGTCGGAGTCACTGGTAAGAAGGAACTGAGGGAGGATCAGGTTGGCAGGGGTATATATGCACCAGCATGAGGCACCGCTCTGGCGGGGGCTCCTCTGCCGGCCCGATGGGAGCCGCTAAGGGGAAAAGTTTCCGACGTCTGTGCACGCAGTGCACGCACACCTAATGTGAAATGGACGTGAACAACTCATCTCAAAGAACAACAGTTACGAAAAGGTAGATAACCGTTTTTTGTATGTTATTGTGAATTTTATAGAACAACATAAGGCCCTGGTCCTGTAAACACTAACGAATATACTTAACTTGATGTGCATGAGCAGTCCCATTTAACTCAAGGGACCACTCAAGCATTTAAAATTAAGCATGTAAGTAAATCTTTGCAGGATCAGACCCTAAAAATTCAACTTACTCGGTATCACCCAAGTTTGTGATTTGCCCTCCCTTTAGATTAACATCTCTTTTCCACCTTCCTCTCAGGGCTTGTCTACACTAGCAAGTTTTGTCGCCAAAAACTGCCTTTTAGCGACAAAACAGCAAAAGCATACACACTACAATGGGACAAAAAGCATCCATCCCTGTGAGAGACTTTTGTCTTTTCCCCTCCCTTTATTGTCCACAAAGAGCCAGTGTAGATATTGCTGATTGTTTTGTAGAACAAACTGGCTTCCGCCAGTATCCCACAATGCCTGCCCTGATTGCTCTGCTCAGTGTTTTGATCTCTGCTGCTCTGCAGGCATGCACCCCTCCCCTTTCAAAGCTCAGGGAAGTATCTGTGTGCTGCTCCCTTTGGAGAACAAACAAAGAGCAAATCATTGGAATGCGCTTGTTGTGCGGTGTACTAGGAACACAGCAGCAAGCAGACTGCTGCTGCAGGGGGAGGGGGACAGACTGCTGTGCAGCTTTGACATTCCTCAGCACGGAGAGCTCACAGAGCTACTCATGATGCTGCTCTCTGCAGCTGAGGGGCTGTGGGAGAACTTGGAGAGAATCCCAAGATGCGCAGCGATCAGCTCTTCCTTCCCACAACACTGCACTGTGGGATACATACCCACAGTGCATTGTTCACCCTGTCGATAATGGTGTCCCCAATGTGGCATGATCTGTTGACAGAGGAAGCAAGTGTGAACACCCTTTGGAGATTTTGGTTTTGCCGACTTTTGGGTGTCGACATAAGTTTTGTCAACAAAACTTGGTAGTATAGGCAGGGGCGGCTCTACAAATTTGGCCGCCCCAAGCAGTCATGCCCGGGAGGCGCCCCCGAGCCGCGGGAGCAGCGGACCTCCCGCGGGCATGACTGCGGAGGGTCCGCTGGTCGCGCGGCTCGGCTGGACCTCCCGCATGCCTGCCCTGGAGCCGGCCCTGAGCATAGGCAAGTCCTCTGTTTCTCACCCTCATCTCTGCTCCCATCCCCTTTCCTCTCAGGCCTCCCACTACTATTCCATTCTCTTCCTTCCTTTCTGCTTCCTCTACACCACCTCCCATCTCTGCTCCCTTCCCTGTCAGACCCCATAATGCCTCACCCTTATGGCTCCTTGACTCCTGTAACTGCCTCCTTGTTATCTAAAAGGGGTGAGGCTGGCAGCATTTCTATTTTTCTGCTCTCTTCTCCCCTTCCAGGACCTTAAAGGTAATTGAAATATTTGTAGATTGTCATTATATCATACTTGCCAGTTAGGCTCCAGTTCAGCAAAGTACTTAAACTTGCGCATAATTGTAGGCAGTTGAAAGTCCCATTGAAATCAATGGGAGTACTCACATGTTTAAAATTATGCAAGTGCTTAAGTACCTTGCTGAACTGGGACCTTCTTTAGTGAATATACATATATTTAGTTCTTCCTCATAGGTCACTCCCTCATAGCTCCTTAATTCCCCATTTTCAAAGATAAGAAGTGACCACAACTCCAGTTGAAGTGAATGGGAGTTTTGGGTGCTCAGGGCTTCTGACAAAGTCATACCCTTAGTCCATATGCTTTCCAGAAAGCCCCTTTATTTATATATTATGATTATCTGTATTATAGCCCATACTTGGGAATGCCTGGTAGTTAGATTGCAAAACAATTTCAATTATAATAATGTTTTAACAGACATAACATCCTCAAACATTTGCCTGTTGGTTGACATTTCCCCTGTTTAGTCTCGGCTGGAGGATATTTTTTTTGTAAGGTTTCAACTAAAAAACAGAGGAAAGAATTTTGCTATAAGGGGAGGTAGAGGGGAGAGGGAAGCATTTTCAGTAGTATTAGTTTTACTTCTCCTAGGATATTATTTGACTGAGTTTTTGCTGTGGTGCAAGTGGCTCAGGAGCACAAAACAGGCAGCAACCTCACTCACTCTCAAAGGTTTTGGGCTCTTTGGAGCACTAGTAAATTTGTTTTGTGGGCAGACCAACCCCTAGGCTTTAGGGCCCTCTGGAACGATGGTTCTCAAACTGTGGGTCGGGACCCAAAGTGAGTTGCAACCCCGTTTTAATGGGGTCGCCAGGCTGGTGTTAAACTTGCAGGAGTCTGGGGCTGAAGCCCAAGCCCAACTGCCTGGGGTGGGGTGGGGCTAAGGATTTGGCTTCAGCACTAGGTGGTGAGGCTCAGGTTACAGGCCCCCTGCCCGAGGCTAAAGCCCTTTGGCTTCAGCTTTGGGCGCCTCACCTGGGCGCAGGCAGACTCAGGCTTCAGTCCCCCCTCATGGGGTCATGTTGTAATTTTTGTTGTCAGAAGGGGGTCATGGTGCAATGAAGTTTGAGAACCGCTGCTCTAGAACATTACCCTTCCATTCCCAATGAGTGGGAAGTAGAGTTCCCTGAAAATATTATGTATGCACATGATACATTGCCCATAAAATAAAATAAGTCAATGAGAAATTTCCACCACCCAGCAGTGCAGGGAAAGTGGAGCAGAAACCCAATCAAATGTAGAATTACAGGTAAGTAATTTTTCTTTCTCTAAAGATACCATGCCTGCTGGATTGCTACTCCTGAAGACTAAAAAGCCAAGGGAAGACTCCACAAAACATTTTCTAAATACTAGTAACAAAGAAACTGTCAGAGTTTTGTGCACAAGAGAACTGAGGCCGCCTGACACTTATAAAAGATTAAAAAAGGAGGTGGAAGAGTGGGAGAAAGTATTCTGAGCAAGTGGTGAACAGCTAGCAGCAGGGCTGCAGTGTCCTAAGTGAGGACAACAATATATTGTGTACATGACAAGCAAGATAAATGAAAGGACACACATTCCTTTGCATTAACACTAAATTCACAAGCTGGACCAAACACTAATGAAATTATTCAGGAGACTTGTTCATAATCAATTATCACACAACCTGACAGAAACAGCTCAGATTAATAAAGGATCTGCAAAAAAATCGCAGCAGTGTAAACAGAGAGAAAGGGAAAGATCTTCCAACTATAATAACATGCTTCCAGCATGTAACTCAAGCACAATTTGTCACCTAGAACATAGATTTCAAAGTTAAACAAATTCTCGGTTTCCATAGGTAACTGAATCTAGATAGGAAAGTATCAGAGGGGTAGCAGTGTTAGTCTGGATCTGTAAAAGCAGCAAAGAGTCCTGTGGCACCTTATAGACTAACAGACGTTTTGGAGCATGAGCTTTCGTGGGTGAATACCCACTTCGTGCATCTGACGAAGTGGGTATTCACCCACGAAAGCTCATGCTCCAAAACGTCTGTTAGTCTATAAGGTGCCACAGGACTCTTTACTGCTTTTATAGATAGGAAAGGCTATCTTTTCCCGCTTCAGTATCCCTTTCAACACCAGATCTTATTTCATCAAGACCAGCAGTAATCAAACATATACCCAAGAAGTACCTATCAAATTAGGTAAATAAAAGGTGGGGTAACAGAGCAGACTTAAGGCACTTTACAGGACCTGCATGGATCCAGACAACTGGAAAGAATAAATCCTGGGAAGGGAAAGTTTATTTATTTGGGGATTTTGTGTTTATTTAGATAATACCTCAAAAGAGGGATGATTTCATTTGGTTAGAAGGTCAGCTAAGGACACATCCCAAGTGGGAGAACCCAAAGGACTGTGTTAACTCTTCAACTGACGGCATTTTAGCCTGGGAGAAAGTGAAGGAAGCAATCTTGGAAAGGAGTGAAGAAGGTTCAAGGGTTGGATTCCGGCTTCTTTTCCCAGGGCCCAAGGCCAGAGTTCCTCACGGAAGGTGGGCAAGAGCTCCTTTTTACCTCTGCAGCAGCTGCATGAAAAGCAGTCACAAGTGGCATGTGGCCTTTAAAGCTAGAATGTTTCATGAAACGTATGGGTTTTCAGAGGCCAGACCAGACTCTCATTTCCACCCATGCAACTCATAAGGATTTAATGGCAGCTCTGCAGACACATGCAACAGAAAGAAAAACATAACTGGATAATTCATGGTGTCATGTCTGTTCTTGTATTATATTTTGAGTAACTGAAGATGTCCAGCCACACTAATATAAATATTATACAAGAAAAACTACTGTTGAGATGAGTTCCTGTCTGCATCCTGTAAAACTTGCCCATACCGGTATTGCCCTGGCCTCTTCTTTTGTCATTCAGTGTTGGACGCATTCTAAACCAATATGCATTTCCTCACCTTTTGGGGGCGAAGCCAGACTTTAAGGCACCTGCTCCCCTACATGGTGTAAACTTTGCTTGTGCCAATCAGAAACGAACACAAACAGGTTTTGGGCCCCGTCCCCTATGACACTTCTATGATGTCATTGTGGGTACTTTATGGCCTGCCTGCCATGTGCAGGCAGAGAGAGGAGAAAGAAAACGAATCCTGTGTATACCCGTGTATTCTGTGTATACCCGTGTGTCCTGTGTATACCCGTGTGTCCTGTGTATACCTGTAACCGAGCCTGATCACCTCGAAGCCTCTCTCTCAGCTCACGTGTTTCAAATAGAGCTTCTACGTTTGCCGGTCGTTATGCGTTGGTTTGTATTTGTAAGTATCAGTTATTACTAAATGCTGCATCTTTGTTTATAAATATTGTTAGTAGATATTTTAGTCATTGTGTGTTTTAAGTTTCATTAACTCTATTAGCTAATCATACGCTGCTCCCTTACCCCTTGTAATTATCCCCAATAAAACTTTTAAATTGATTAAGTTTAGTGTGTGTGTGTGTGTCTGCAGTTTGCATCGTGACCCACACTCTCCTTGCATCCCTTACCAATATAGTCTGTTGCCACGTGCAGCCTGGTAAATAACAGGCCTGCATTTTCTTTCGCCCCTGCGAGTCCGTGGCAATCCCCATGGCGTCACGAACAGGATGCAAGGGAGTTGGGCCATGCCCGTGGCATGCTGCAGACCGCGCAGATTATGAAACTGAACAGTTCCAACATTTGCAGTTTCACCTTTTTACTAGCCAAAATTCGACTAATCCAAAAATAGAATGGATCTGTTCCCTTGGCTCGGGCAAAACTCTAAAAGGCTATACTGTGCCTTTAACCCTGGCAGATACTCTGAGGCTGTTTCCACTGTCCTGTTTAGCATAATATGCAAGGCCCTTGATCTGTGCTCTGTCCTCCACGGGGGCACAATGTTTGCAGCTAAACAGGCAGCCCCAGGCTCTCCTAAAGATAATAATGAGGAGAAGACAGAAAAGGTAGAGCCCATCACTTCCCCCCCCCAAGTCCCTCTCAGAAAATTTTGCCACCCTCATATGAAGCTCCTAAAACTCCTCTGTATCCAGCTCTGCCAATGAATCTAAAACTGTAGCAGAAGCATTGCCTATTGCTATAACTAACCTCGATGGAGTTAATCTTTCATGGCTCAGGTCTCGCTACGTTCCTAGGTTGCTCTTCACCCCCTCTTCCCCCCCTCCGCCTCTCCTCACTTCGGCTCTCTCTTTTTGTTTTAAAAATTAAAAGCTATAGTTTTTACAGAAACCTCCAAAAAATAAAGCAATTGAAAACAGAACAAAACAAGAAACAAAAAGAAAACAAGGTAAAAACTTTAAATACGGTAAATTAATTATTTTAACCCTCCAGGAATGCAACAGCTGGAATTATTCCTAACTTTCTTGAAGATATGGTTGCCAAGCAACAGAAGTGCACTCTTTGCTTCTTATTCTAACCACTAACTAATATTTGTAACATGGGCTCTTCTTATTTCCATATAGCAAAGTTTTAAAATAATGTTAAATATAAAGTAATGCAAAATTCCTTGTTACCGAATTAATACAATACATTTGGCAAATACTAATATATTTTTATCAAATTTATGCTACAAGTTTTAAATAAGGTAATAATTTGTTTATTCAAATGTTTAACCCTTTTACTTTTTATTTTTGGTTGTGTTATTTTGTATAAATATGAATAGAATTTTGGCGCCATTTGTTTTTAATTGTAAGTTTGTTCTGTATGTCATGTGTGTGTGTTGTGTCTATGTTGTGTGTGTCACGTGACTATTTTTTTTTTCAAAAAAATTATTTTTATTTTGTTGCAACAAAAGTCAATTTTATACCCTTTAAAAAATATATATATAAGATGTGGTACCACACTATTTTAAAATCATGGTTGGGGTGTAATCATAGTATATTAACACCAATTTTTTGTGCAAAGTTCAAAAAGGTTTCAGTTACAAATATATGTACATATATTTCTGCCTCAAGAAATAATGCAATTGCAAACAAAGGAATTCTCTTTTATCAATCACAGTTTTGTTTTTTAAGTTTCTTTTTTTTAATTTGTTATTAAAAAAAAGTGAGGGGAAACCTCAACATTAAGGTAAAGATAATATTAACAAATGTCAATTTCTTGTTTGGGCTTTTTATAAACTTGTTTGCACTTTTAATTATAGTTATAAGAATGTCATAACCAAAATGTTTTAAAATAACAATTTATGCATAAAGCTAACCCAAACAATTTCAACAGGTTTCCACCTCTGGCTCCCAAACATAACAAAAAAAGCATCATAAAAGTATACCCTCAAATACCCTCAAAGTATTTGCATGTATCTGTATTTAAAATTTATTTTGGTTTAATTTTATAGTTGGTTTGTATTTGTTATACTGCTCTCCCTCACAACATCTTTGCCCACAGAGCCCTTAGGAGAGGGTGGACTACAAACTTGGTTTGCCGCCTACTGGGTGCAGGAGGTCAGCGAAAACCAGTCCCTGTCAGCGCTGAGTCCAGAAGATTGTCTTGTTTGCTCCACTCAGTTCTCACCTAAATATCCATTACCCTTTCAATTTGTACCAATAGTTTATAATTTTTCTTCATTTAATATATCTAGTGTAAGTTGTTCTTCCCCCTATGTGCAGTGGGCTGCTTTTACTGTTTGTAATAATTGTTCTTCACAATTTAATTCTTATGTGTTTCCAGTTCTTAATGCTTCAGGTCGAAGTGATCATAGAGCTTTCCTTTAATTGAGAGTATTAAAGTTCCAGCATCTCATTGTTGGGTTTTTGTTGGTAATAGTTTAACCCCAGCCCCTACTTGGGTTGGTACTTATTCTAATTGTTCTATGTGGAGTTTCTCTTATGCTAATACCTCCCTAACTTAACCCACTCTTTTTGGACTTGCAAACAGCAGCTTCCTTCCTCGCCTCCTCTATTGTTAGTTTTAACCCTGTTGGTTATATGACGTTACGTGATCAAGTGCTGTTTCAATCCCTTGCTATTGAAATGCTTGCTAATACTACAGGCAAGGGCCTCTTCTTAATTAATCAGCAGTAAATACATTAATGATTCAATATTTGTTACAATCTTCCTCATTTTGTACTAAATTTGCTGAAGTATATCCTAACTTTGCTGATAAATGTTGCGTTTCTTTGCCTTCTATTTCTCCTAATTTGTCCTCAATTGTTAAAGACCTGCAAACGTTGAGCTCTACTGTCAGAGAGTCACGAGAGTCCTTCTAGTTTTGGTCATGGCTCGATTGGCTTGGCCTTGCGCCCTACAAATCCTATTTCCAATCCCTGTTTGTGTCCCTTCTGGTTGGGCTCGCTCTTCTCTGTCTCGGATGTGCCTTCATTAAGCCTGCATTCACAAGTTTGGTGACTCGGCCTACATCGCTTCCACCCCCGAAGCGCATCCCCTCGTAGGTGGGGATGAGGAGTCGGACTCGGAAGTTTAGGTTTTCGGCCTAACTATTTCGGCCAGGGCACGGGGGCATGTTGAGATGAGTTCCTGTCTGCATCCTGTAAAACTTGCCCATACCGGTATTGCCCTGGCCTCTTCTTTTGTCATTCAGTGTTGGACGCATTCTAAACCAATATGCATTTCCTCACCTTTTGGGGGCGAAGCCAGACTTTAAGGCACCTGCTCCCCTACATGGTGTAAACTTTGCTTGTGCCAATCAGAAACGAACACAAACAGGTTTTGGGCCCCGTCCCCTATGACACTTCTATGATGTCATTGTGGGTACTTTATGGCCTGCCTGCCATGTGCAGGCAGAGAGAGGAGAAAGAAAACGAATCCTGTGTATACCCGTGTATTCTGTGTATACCCGTGTGTCCTGTGTATACCCGTGTGTCCTGTGTATACCTGTAACCGAGCCTGATCACCTCGAAGCCTCTCTCTCAGCTCACGTGTTTCAAATAGAGCTTCTACGTTTGCCGGTCGTTATGCGTTGGTTTGTATTTGTAAGTATCAGTTATTACTAAATGCTGCATCTTTGTTTATAAATATTGTTAGTAGATATTTTAGTCATTGTGTGTTTTAAGTTTCATTAACTCTATTAGCTAATCATACGCTGCTCCCTTACCCCTTGTAATTATCCCCAATAAAACTTTTAAATTGATTAAGTTTAGTGTGTGTGTGTGTGTCTGCAGTTTGCATCGTGACCCACACTCTCCTTGCATCCCTTACCAATATAGTCTGTTGCCACGTGCAGCCTGGTAAATAACAGGCCTGCATTTTCTTTCGCCCCTGCGAGTCCGTGGCAATCCACAACTACATCAATAATGATAAGGTCACAGAGCCAAAAACTTGTAAGTTAGGAAGTGCGAGAATAAAGGTTGCCTGTGCAACCTTAATTTGGCCCTCTTGGGCCTTTCCATTATGATACAGTAATTACATGATCACATCCTGAAGTACCCCTGCCTCATTCACTGCTCAGGATGAACAGTGCTCACCTAATGCAGCTATTCAATATTTCCTTTTATTCTCATTGTTCTTAGTGTGTGGCTCTAGCCCTTATTTACAGCACACTATTCAAACACTACTCTGCAGACAGATTTATTAGTTACGTAACGGTCTGTTTTATAGCACTCATCACTATAGTGTCTGAGTGCTTCACAGCCATTAGTTCTTTTATGTTCAGATGAAGGGGATGTTATCCCCATTTTACTGATGAGGCGTTGAGGTAGAGCGAAATTAAGGGAAAAGGTATCCATCCACTAATTCTAGGGTGGACCAATTTCAGATACCTTGGACCTGACGTTTTAGCATACTTAGCATTATACATCCCTTTATGTGTTCAAAGCACAGCTCCCGTTCACTTTAAATGTAACTGGGAATACTCATTATTTCTGCAAATAAAACCCCAGATTCTCAAGTCAGGCATTCAGAAATGGGAACACACAATTCATGGCTACCTCTGATTTTTGTTTAAGTGACTTGTCCAGCATCACACAGGAACTCTGTGATAGAGGCAGGGATAGAATCCAGTTCTCCAGGGCAGCATTCAACTGCCTTAGCCATGAAATCCTCCAGCATCATGTTGACATCCACATAAGTCAGCAGGGTTGGATCATTAGATCTACTGCACAGATCTCTGCCACTTGAGCTAAAGGAATAAATGATAATTAAGGCTCCGTGTCTGTCACAGAGGTTGTGGAAGTCACGGATTCTGTGACTTTCTGCAACCTACATGACTTCTGCAGTGGCCGGTGTGGCTGACCCCAGGGCTGCCCAAGCAGCTGGTGCTGCGGACAGCAACGTTGGCCACTGCCTGAGCGGCTCTGCAGCCAGATGTTGGGATGGCCCCACAGCCAGCCGCACTGGCGCTGCTGGAATGGCCCCAGGGCCAGCCGCACCAGCCGCTGCTAGGGCAGCCCTGGGCAGATGGCCCCAAGGACCACCCAAGCAACAGTCCCAGGGGCGGCTGGAGCAGCAGCAGGTGGGTGGCCCTGGGGCCACCTGCACCAGCGCTGCTGGAGTGGCCCTGGAACCAGCCGCGTTGGTGCTGCTCAGAGGGTCCCTGCCAACTGATGGCCAAATGTTCTCCACCCCACTTTTCTTCCTAGAGTCCCAGTCTCCATATCTAGCCAGTTCCAAACTCCTCAACACCATCTCCAAGTCCCCCTCTTCTTCCCACTTCCAGTACTGTGTTCGCCCACCCCCACATCCAGATCCTGTCCCCTCTGCATTTGAATCAGTAGGTTCCTCCTACATGCTCTCAGTGCCAGTAGAGAGGGAGGTCTTTGAAAGAACAGGAGAGACGGCCTCCCAGGTTTCAGATTTGGTGCCTGGCACTGTCCCCGCCCAGAGCTGCAACAGCAGGGAAAGTTCTGCTCAGCACAGTTGCCAACTTTCATGTGGTAAATAAGCACCCCAACTTGCATAACAAACCAAAAATCAAGCTAATCCCATTTCAAAACAAGGCCAAAACATGCCAATCCCTAAGAAACCCAACACTCTATGTGATTAGATCCCCCGGGTGTGCAGGCTGGGGCTGTGATGGGCCTGCTGTGCATCCCTGACTCTCTCCCTCGCCCCTTGCCCCTGCTTGTCCCCCCCTCGCCTCTCCTTGCTGGGAGCCGTTAAAAAAAACAAGCAACAAGCTACAAGCCAAACAAGCAACAATCTACAAGCCAAAAACTAGCCAACAAGCGACTAACAAGCAAATTAAGCCCAAAACAAGTCCAACTTCTGCATTTTTTTCGTGGGTTTGGCATGTCTGTTGTTCAGCCCCAGGCTGAGAGAGCATGTGGACAGAATCTTCAGAATTTTTAGCTGCAAAGCTCTAGCAAATTTCTATTGAGCAACTTGGGTAGATTTTCATAGGGATGGCAAAAGGCATATTCCTGATACAAAGGCCACTTCCCCTGCAAAATGTCAAGTCATGGCTCCAGACCATGAGGGTGCTGGAACTTCAGAAAGAAAAAGATGCCAGGATTTTTTAACATGAACAAAACATATTTTTCCCTGGCCTCTTTCTCAGAAATGGCTTAATTGTTTTGGCTGAAATTTTCCAAAAAGATTCAGCATGAGGCAGACACTTGGCATGAAAAATTTAAGTCCAAATGTTTAAAATTTGGCAGTTATAAACAACAGAAAATAGGGTCTTATAATCAGAAGTTTCATGCAACCTTACTAATAAGTGGTGCTACCAGTCCCATCTATAATTTAATGCCAGTTCTTCAGAACATATAATAGCTTATATTTATAAAGCTCCTTTCACCCCTAAAGGATCTTTAAGTGCTCTACAGCCTGTAGAGCGGAGTTGCAGTTGTTGACAGATGCATTCAGTTTAAGCCTTTAGTTTTTACTGTTGTAAAACTAGGCAAATATCTAGATGAGTTGATGTACTCCCCGGAAGATCTCTGTGTCCCCAGGGGTATACGTACCCCTGGTTGAGAACCACTGACTAATTTAGCCCTCTGGCTAGTCACTGAAAAGTTCCACCCCTCCTGTGGCATGCAAAGTCTAAAATAAACACAAAGAAACAAATTCTTCTGTCCCTTCTGGACTCAGTCCTCAGCAAACTCTTCACCCCTCTTGGGCTCTGCAGTGTACCAAGAAAGCAAACACTTCTCTGCCGCACTTGGACTCATGCAAGCCTAAGTTAGTCATTGGTGGCCAAACAAAGCAATCATTTCCTGCTAAGCCTACCTTTCCACAAGACTGGTAGGCCTCTGTTCCTTGCCCCAGGCAGCTTGCACAGCCTCACAACTACACCTCCCTTGAAGCCTGACACCTGCTTCACAGGCCACAGGGAGGGGCCCACAGCAGCCATTTAACACACCTCATACACATCGCATGCTCTTCCAGAATTCCGATCATAGGGTCCACATTTTACCTCTTCAAGGGGCACGTGAATAGTGTAACACATAACACAGACAGACTGCACAGAATTCTACAATCATCGGTCTTAGTGCTTGTCTACACTGGCAATTTACAGTGCTGCAACTTTCTCCCTCAGGGAGTGAAAAAACACCCCCGAGTGCAGCAAGTTTCAGCGCTGTAAAGCACCAGTGTAGACTGTGCACCAGCACTGGTAGTTACGCCCCTCGTGGGGGTGGGGTTTTTTTGAGCGCTGCGAGAGCTCTCTCCCAGTGCTCTGCCATGACCACACAAGCCATGTTAAAGTGCTGCCATAGCAGAGCTTTAGCGTTGCCAGTGTAGACGAGCCCTTAATTTCACGAGAACCACATAGATGTATTAAAAAAACCCAAAAACCCTACATGCATTCCCCTGCCTCTGTTTCCTCACCACTCCATAACATTCTTTAGGCTGGGGTCAGAGTCCTTCAGCAGCAGTGCCTGATTTGTGTTCTGACATAATGGCGCCTTCTCACTCCAGCTACCTTCTTGGACCTTGGACCCTTCCTCTCTCCTGACCAAAACTTTCTGTGTGTCCCCCCACAGTCTTTGCTGTAAGCCCTTTTTAAAGGCTGGCACCACCATCATGGTGTCTTTGTACTGCTGCTGCTAACTTTCCACTCTGCAAACTCATGGCTCCCTACAGACAAGCTGGAGCAAGTGACTCTTCCCAGCTCCAGCCTAGCTAAAGCCAATCTCCTCAGCATCTCGATTGATTGGCCAGAGTGCTGCCTTTAAAATTAAGTGCTCCCCATTGGTCTTAGTCTAGTCTGTAGGGGATACAGCTCCTGTCAGTCCAAGGTGGATACACAGCCATAGGGGCTTTGGATGATACAGCAGTTTAATAACTTCTTCACATTATCAATGCGAATTCATAAATTCTACAGATTCCCCAGTGTCACAGTTTGTATATCCCATCACATGCCATTTTTTACATATGGAACACTTTTTGTTATATTATACCATAACCTGAAACTTTTCTTTGTCATTAGGGTTCACTTTGAGCCAGATGTGAAGGGGGCATGGAGTGAGGTAGGTGTGTGGCTTGTAAATGAGTCTCTGCCCTATAAATTCAGCTGAATCTCTGGGGAGATCTTTGGTCAACATCGAAGAACAAGAGAAATCCAGCCCTTACAAATAGCATGGTTGGGAGGAAGACTCCAGGCTCATATCAGACAGGTTGTCCCCCCCAGGCAGGACAACAGGATCATTTGTCCTTGGCCATAAACTTAAAGAGAAACTGGCACTTTTGAAAGTCTTGCAGTCAGAATGAACAATATTTGTCAGGTTCAGGAGCCGAGTACATTTTGAATTCCCAGATAATCTGTCATGGTGGAGAGACGGTCAACAAAGCTTTGCAAAGAAGGTAAATGGGAGACAACTGAGGGAGGAAATTCTTCTAGGGAGGGAAATGAATGGAGATCTGCACATTACTTTGCACAGAACCCCACAAATCCTACAGATAGCCCTACTATCAGAATTTTGGCTGGGGGAGGACTGGTCACTTTCTTGTATCCAGCTGTGTCTATTCATGCACCATTATAATGCAGCCACTTCTGGGGAATAATACAATAGCTGTTTAGTTCTGCACTGTAGCACTACAGAACAGTTTAGGACATATTAGTTTAGGCAGCAGGAATCTAAGGTTAACCAAATATTATTGCCCAAATAAGAATCTGGCCAAGACACTAGGTTTACACCCCTATTCTTTCAGGGGGAGGGGGGAATGCCACAAAAAATGTTTAACAATCAACAGGTTGGTAGGGCCTCAGTTTTATATCTCAAAAACATGAAATGACTTGAGGATATTAAATGTGGTGGCAAACTCCTTTGTGGGTGTTAACAACCCTAAATAAATCATTTACAGAATGTTTATACATACTTGAAAATTACTAATACATGTGCATGTTAAAAGGACAATACTGCTCTTTCATTTACCTGTCAGGACCCAGATTCAGGGCTCTTTGTTTCCTAGGTAACAGCTGATAACACTAGAGGCACAGACAGTAGAATATTTTACTGAGTACCTGTAGTATTCTCAACTCTGGCTAGGGAGATATGAAATCCTGAACTCTTTAATCTTTGCAGATAAGTGAAAAAAGAATGGACTTTTAGTTTTATTTTAAAATGCAAAATATATTGTAATCTTAGAAAAGCACCATGGTCTGGTGGTTAGGAGTCAAGTGATCAGTGTTCTCCTTTCTGACTCAGAATGGCAATGACTTACAGTGTGACCTTCAACAAGTCACTTAACCGCCTATTCTCATGCTAATAAAAACAAGTCATCTCACACTTATGATATCAAAAGCTTATAGTTTACTGCTGTGACAATGCCCACAAGATACTATTTTTTCCAAAGTATGTGTGAAAATTGAGCTATTTATACCTGTCCTAAACAAAAACAAAACAAAAACACAAAAACCCAACATCACCACCTCCCTATCACTCCCCCCTGAATATTACAAAAAATAAACATTCTGAGAAGGGGTGTGTGGAAGAAGATACTCAAAGCAAAAGGGAGATGTTGGTTTTGATTTTAAGAACTTGTTTTTCTTGTGAAAATGTGGTGATCTTCAAATCTAACAAATCAAGACAAAGTAAACTATGATTGAAGCAGTACACACACACAGACACACACGATTTCCAGTGACCCATGCTTTACCAGAAGGTTATCTAAATCCCTTGAGGTGCTTGTGCATAGTAGAATTCTCTCCATATCCAGTTTTTGTGCATTGGTCATATCTACCAGGAATGCTGACTTTATCAGTCATAATAAATATTTTATCAAGGCATCATAATCGTAAGATAAAGAAGGCAGAGATGGTTTCCTCCCTCCCCCCACAACAAATTGAGCAGAACCACATCATTTCATAATTTTTTTCTGGTAAGTTTTATAACTTCTGTTTATTCCCAAGTAAATTCCTTGATCTTTCTCTTTCCATTTTATGTTTACTGATTTCTTAGAGCTGTGTGGTGTGAGCTTCAGCTCTGGAAACTCTGCCTTGCCCCAGGGAAACTGGGGCTCTTGATTCAGGACTACAGGCTTTCATGGATCTAATTCATCCGTGTTCCTCACAAGCCTTCAACACTGTATGACTACCAGGGCAAGATGAAGGCATAAGTGCTGCATGCTCACGCTTAAGGCCCTGATTCTTGGAGTCATGTGATTACACTAGAATCCAATATTTTAACAAATGAAAGCAAAGGGCTTGTCAACATGGCAAGTTACTGTGCTCCAAGGGTGTGAATCTACCACATACCACTTTGCTGCACAGTAATGTTCTGTGTGGACACTGCTACAGCCCACTGAAAGTCCTAGAGTGAAGACTTTACTGCACGGCCAGATGGTTTGCTGTAGCTTCTCACCCTGGCTTGCCACATAGTAACTTGCCATGTAGACAAACTGTAAGTTCCTAGCCTTCATGGTTGTAAAGAAAAGCTTGAAAACATGAACCAAGTGTAACTGCTGCAGAGTTGTCTGCATGAGTCTGCAGAGAGCTTGAAATAATAGCTCTGGGAATGGTGAACTGTCCTATGCATCTCAATGAAGTGTTAGTGCCAAGATTCACTGTTCTCATTCCCTGTCAGCACCACCCATCAGAAGACAGAGCACAGCAGAAGAGTGCAGCAAAACTGGCCTACATACCCAAGCAGATGTACCCCAGATGGGAGCCTCCTTATCTGTTGGGGGAGGAAGGAAGTGGCCTCTGCTGCCACCATGCTGCTAGGGAGGGATAGGGAACTTTGCACCTACTCTGGGGAATGAAGTGGGACCTGTGTTATTGTTGACCACCACTTTACCATTACAAGTGGCAAGCATGGCCATAATGGTGTGTGTGTGTGTGGTCACATGGTGAAAAACACAGGGGATCCCGTGTCATGGTGTGCTTAGGACCTCCAACAGCCTTCATCTAGTCTTGATGACTACAAAAGTCTATTTTTTCATGCCCAGGAATGTCTGGTTCCTTGAGTTTGTGGAGAACAAGACAGTATATGCACTGATTCTGTCTCCTTCCCTAGGGCTTGTCTACATTAGATAAGCAGAAAGAAAGAGGGATGTTCCACCTATGGTAGCACCATTGTAGACGTGTTTCAGACAGTCACTGGCATTTTTAATCACTGTCCTGTTGGGTCCTGGTCTATGCAGGATTAGACTTGGTCTACAAATAAAAGTTATGTTGGCATAGCTAGCAGGGTTGCCAACCCTCCAGGATTGCCTGGGAATCCCCAGGAATTAAAGATTAATCTTTAATTAAAGATTATGTCATGTGATGAAATCTCCAGGAATTCAGCCAACCAAAGTAGGCAACCCAAGTCAGGGGTGAGGGAAAAAACACACTCTCCTGACAGACACAATAAAATGCCCAGTGTAAATGCAGCTATGTTGACAAAAGGGGGCTTCTGTCAACATAACTAATGTTTGGAGAGGTGGTATTCCTACACCAACAAAAACACTCCTTCTTTCTGTATAGGTTGCATCTACATTAGGAGGCTACAGTGGCATAGAATCCAGACATACCATTAGACAACACAGCAATAAAATGCCCTGCCTCTACCAGCACTCACCACTGCTACCACTCATGGAGCTGCACTGGTGGTAGTAGGATGGTGCGAAATTTCCCAAAACAATCTCCTATAGGCACACCCTAGAGGAGAGGGGAACAAAATAACCAAGCCATTGAGTGATTGATGGGGTGTGTCCTCAGCCTATCTGTGTTATCAGGGGGAAGGAGGTAATGAAATGAAAGAGTCAGAGATTAAAGACAGGCTGGAAGAGATCAAAGACAGATGGAGAGATTAAAAAAAAGGGGGGGGGGCAGATAACATCATAAAGAGAAAGAAAGACTGGTCTCCTGCAGCTCAGCATTACTATGAGATGAGTGAATTAGCCATCAGGCTGAAATGTGGATAGGGAGTTTATGTTCCTCTTCCAACCTGATACAATAGGAGGAACAAAAAAACATCAGTAACAGAAGTCACATCTGCTCAGAAAAAAAAAATGGAAAAAAATATGGAACAATGTATAAAAAGATGTCAGGCTTTATTCTCATTTACACCAAGGGTCACTTTAAATCACTCAGACCCCTTTATACTTTCAGAGGGTATAAATGACCTTGATGTAAATGAGGGCTAGTCTACACTGGCAGCACTTTAATATGCCTTATGTGGTTGTGGCACAGCGCTCTAAAAAAACCCAAAAACACCTCAATGAGGGGCGTAAGTCCCAGCATTGCGGCTCTGTTTACACTGGTGCTTTACAGCACTGCAACTTGCTGCACTCAGGGGTGTGTTTTTTCCCACCCCTGAGTGAGAAAGTTGCAGCGCTGTTAATTACCACTGTAGACAAGCCCTGACACAGGCACATAATATTACATTGATTACTTCAAACATTCAAACCCTGAGAAAGTATATGTACAGATCATAGATAATGTGTATGTGCAGATACTGTATACTGCAATTTGTGCATATCTAGAACTGTTCACTTTCCAAGACCTTTCTGTGATGCAGGCTGTGTTGTACATCATTGGCAACATAATTTTTGTTAGGTCAGAATCCAAGACTTTATTGTAAATATATGACTGTAATGTTGCAAAGATATTATTGATCTCCATGCAAGTAATATACTGTATGGGCAAACAAATGTACTAACTGCTAAAATTGTATTATTTTTCCAGGTTATAGTCCAGGGGTCGGCAACCTTTCAGGAGTGGTGTGCCGAGTCTTCATTTATTCACTCTAATTTAATGTTTCGCGTGCCAGTAATACATTTTAACATTTTTAGAAGGTCTCTTTCTATAAGTCTATAATATATAACTAAACTATTGTTGTATGTAAAGTAAATAAGGTTTTTAAAATGTTTAAGAAGCTTTATTTAAAATTAAATTAAAATGCAGAGCCCCCCGGACCGGTGGCCAGGACCTGGGCAGTGTGAGTGCCACTGAAAATCAGCTCTAGTGCACGTGCCATAGGTTGCCTACCCCTGTTATAGTCAATTGTTCTGGGTTTGTCCAGAAAATATAACAAAGTAATGCAATGAATCAGGAAACGTTTACTAACTGATGAGGTCTATTAGTGAATGGAATCCTCTGCAAAGGAGAATAAGAGGAACATTAATGCACGTGTCGTTTATTTTAATGCCTAGATCAGAGGTGGGCGAACTACGGCCCGTGGGACCCTCCTGCCCGGCCCCTGAGCTCCTGGCCCAGGAGGCTAGCCTCCGGCCCCTCCCCTGCTGTCCCTCCACCCCCACAGCCTCAGCAAGCTGTGCCGCCGGTGCAACACTCTGGCGGCCAGGCAGCTCAGTTGCAGAGCTGTGGCCTGACCCGGTGCTCTGGATGGCGCGGCTGTAGCGTCGCCAGGCACCAGTGCTCTGTACAGTGCAGTAAGGGGTTGGATAGAGGGCAGGGGAGTTCGGGGTAGTGGTCAGGGAGCGGGGGTATGGATAGGAGTCGGGGTGGTCAGAGGGCGGGGACCAGGGGGGGTTGGATGGGGCAGGAGTTCCAGGGGGGTGGTCAGGAATGAGAGGCGGGGTTGGATGGGGCAGTAGGGGGCAATCAGGGGTGAGAGGTCCGGGGGTGGTCAGGGGACAGGGAGCAGTGGATGGGGCAGGAGTCCCAGGGGGGCTCACAGGGAACGGGGGGGGAGGGGAGGGGTTGGATGCGGTAGGAGTCCTGGAGGAGCCACTGGGAGGCGAGAAGCAGGGGGAGTGGGGTGGGTCAGATAGGAGGCGAGGACCGGGCCATGCCTGGCTGTTTGGGGAGAGAGACAGCCTCCCCTAACTGGCCCTCCATACAATTTTGGAAAGCCAATGTGGCCCTCAGGCCAAAAAGTTTGCCTGCCCCTGGCCTAGATGATAGTGCCAGGCACTTCTGAAGAGAGATTATATTGACATCTAGACAAAACACAAAAGCAAACCAAAAACAAACCATCACCAAAACCAGAGCCTGCATTTCAATGAAGACACTTGTATTTCTTAGAGGAATGGATGCAGATGACTTTACTCTTTTTATTTTGTGATAAATGATACATCAAATTTAATGTTTGCATTTACAATAATCTCTCATAGTGCAAAGAAAACAGAGGTGTGGCTAATAGAATCTAATTATAATCACTTTTCTAACATGCTATGTAAGACAAAAAACATACACATAAAAGATTATGGAAAAGAACAAATCTCCTTGCTCAGTGAATGAAGAGTAAGATTCCCACCCTGTTATACCACAGACAGACAGACAGCTCCCCATGTCTTTTAACTTAATAGCTTCCAGCTGTTGAAATATATTGGCATGTGCACATTGCTCGCTGAGTAGGGTGTTGTGTGCAGCTTATGTACTTGTATAGCACATGAGCACTTTGTATGTTGTGTGAGGTTTGCATGTGTAGCATGTAACTACACCCATGGGGTAGCATGTCCTGGCTGCACGTGGTATATATGGCTGTACTCAGTGCCATGTGCACCGTGTAAGGGCTGCAAAGGGCGGTGTATGTACACAGCAGGGTTTATGGTGTTTCCGCATGATGCCATCATGTGCTGAGCCAGAGGCCAGGCCTGCCTTGCGCTGCCTGCCCTCCCCCACACACCCATGGGGTGGGAGGGAGAGAGCAGGCGCTCCCCTCCCCCCACACTGCAGTAGAGCACCAGCTGCTCTCCCTGAAACGCGACGCCTGAGGCCTCCTTTCCCCAACAGTCCCAGCAGGAGGCGGCGGGACACAACACCCGGAGCGGATCTCTGACTGGAGGCGGATCTACCCCCGGCTCCAGGGAGCGGCTGGCTTCGCAGATTCCATGCTGCTCAGCGGCGATTGACAGCGGCTCCGGGTTTTGCCTCGGCTGCCAAAAATACAGGCAGGCTCCAGGTCCAGGACCTCTGCTTGGAATCCAGTGCGGCGCTTCCAGCCAGCCCCGGTGCGGCAGTCGCCACCTCACCGGCAGCTGCTGTCTCAGCCAGCTCAACAAACCAGTTCAGACCGGCTCAAGCTGGCCCAGGCCGGATTCCCGGGCCGAGGAGCCAGCCCCGCCTCCGCCTCCCAGGCGTCCCCTCTCACCTCATCATAGATCCTCGCCCCCTCGCACAGGCAGCAACCCCTGAACCTCCTGCACCCCCCCCTGAGAGACACACAGCGCCCCTGCACCCCCCCAGAGACACACAGAGCCCCTCTACCTCCCCAGAGACACACAGAGACCCTGTACCCCCAGAGAGACACACAGCGCCCCTGCACCCCCCCAGATACACACAGAGCCCCTCTACCTCCCCAGAGACACACAGAGACCCTGCACCCCCAGAGAGACACACAGCGCCCCTGCACCCCCCCAGATACACACAGAGCCCCTCTACCTCCCCAGAGACACACAGAGACCCTGCACCCCCAGAGAGACACACAGCACCCCTGCACCCCCCAGATATACAGAGAGAGCCCCTCTACCTCCCCAGAGACACACAGATACCCTGTACCCCCAGAGAGACACACAGCGCCCCTGTACCCCCCAGATATGCAGAGAGAGCCCCTCTACCTCCCCAGAGACACACAGAGACCCTTCACCCCCCTGAGAGACACACAGCGCCCCTGCACCCCCCCAGAGACACACAGATACCCTCTACCTCCCCAGAGACACACAGCGCCCCTGTACCCCCAGAGAGACACACAGCGCCCCTGTACCCCCCAGATATACAGAGAGAGCCCCTCTACCTCCCCAGAGACACACACATACCCTGTACCCACAGAGAGACACAGAGCCCCTTCACCCCCCTGAGAGACACACAGTGCCCCTGTACCCCCCAGATACACACAGAGCCCCTGCACCCCCCAGAGACACACAGTGCCCCATACCCCCAGATACACACAGCCCCTTCACCCCGAGAGACGCACAGCACCCCTGTACCCCATCACAGACACACAGAGCTCCTCTACTTCCCCAGATACAGAGCCCCTGCACCCCCCAGATACACACAGCCCCTTCACCCCCGAGAGACACACAGTGCCCCTGTACCCCCCAGATACACACAGAGCCCCTGCACCCCCCAGATACACACATCCCCTTCACCCCCCTGAGAGACACACAGCGCCCCTGCACTCCATCACAGACACACAGTGCCCCTGCACCCCCCCAGAGACACACAGCGCCTCTGTACCCCATCACAGACACACAGAGCCCCTGCACCCCCCCAGAGAGACACATAGAGCCCCTGTGCCCCTCAGATACAGAGCCCCTGCACCTCATCACAGACACACACTGCCCCTGTACCCCCAGATATACACAGAGCCCCTGTACCCCCCCGAGACACAACACCCCTGTATCCTCCACAGAGACCCCTGTACTCCCCTGAAACACACAGCACCCCTGTATGCCCTCAGAGACATAGTGCCCCTGTACCCCCACCACTGAGATACACAGTCCCCCCTGTACCCCTCCAGAGACACACAGTACCTCTGTATCCCCACCACAAAGACAGCACCTCTGTACCCCTTCAGAAACACACAGCACCCCTGTACCCCCACCACACAGACAGCACCTCTGTACCCATTCAGAAACACACAGCACCCCTGTACCCCCACCACAGAGACACACACCACCAGTGTACCCCCCGAGACACACAGCGCTCTCTTCCCTCTGTATTTCCCAACTACAGAGACATGCTGTGCACCATCCCTCCCAACCAGAGACAATCTCTGCCCTCAACCACAGACACAAACATACCTGCCCACCACCACAGAGACATACCGTGCCCCATCCCTTGTCCTCAACCACAGAGACACAGTGCACACTGCCCCCCACCACAGACACACTGCACCCTGTACCCCCAACCAGAGACATACACTGTACTCTGCTCCCTATACCCTCCAACCAGTCACAGTGCTCCCTGCCCCCTGTACCTCCAACCACAAACACACAGGCCCTCTGTCCCCCAACCACAGAGATACACAACACACCCTGCTCCCCAGTATCCGCCAATCACAGTACCCTGCCTCTTTCCCCAATGACAGAAACAGTGTACCTTGCCCCCCACACCAGTACTCCCCAATCACACAGAGTGCATTCTGCCCCACCCTGTACCCTCATAATCACAGGCACACAGTGCATCCTGCCCCCTCTGTAACCTTCTGCCATGATCATCAGGGTTATAGTGATCCCCACATCTTTTCTGTACCCCCCACAATCACAAGTGATACAGTGCACCCCCCTCTTGTAGACCCTCCCCCTGTCATGGCCAAAAAGGCAGATGTATGGGGAAAGCATCTGCAGAGAGCTTAGTGCACTGAGTGGGGAGATGGGGGGTGGGGTGGGAATGGGGAGTATATATTTGGGGGGCTGCAGACCCACAGAGACCACTGCTCTGGGGGAGTTGGAGGATGGATTTCACTCTGCAGACCTGCTCCTGCAGCAGCAGCATCCAGAGAAAAGAGGAGACACTGGGCTGCCTGATTGTTGTGATTATGGCTAGCTGCCAAGGCAGAGTTACTGTGGCTGTGGCGGGGTGTGGCGCTAAATATGCCTTAGTTCTCAATGAAGCTATACTATTTCCACTAACTTTAGCGGGAGGCTTGTGTGTCACAGTTACCAGCCTCTGGAGAATATGCACCCATATCCCACGTCCACAGATCTTAAAAGTGGAGCATATGTGTGTGCATGGCACTCCCACATCCTCTGAGTAGAAGGAGGGTGCGAGAACATTGGCCACCCCCACTGACCTTGGGAGTAAATACATGTGAGCGCAGCACTCCCCTTATCTTAGCAGGGAAAGAGGTGTGAGTAAACCTGCGTGCGCCACTTCAACCAGCCTCAGGGGAGTGAATGTGCATGCATGAGCTAATTCCCCCTGACCTCAGAGTGTGAATACTAGAGCCGGCCAAGACATGGAGTTTCTGCTTCGCAGGAAGTTTTGATATTTCAAAATTTGTTTTTGTTTTGAATTGGAACAAAAGCAATTTTTTCAAAGTTTCTTTTAGCTCCACAGCAGGGATTCTCAGGGCTTCCAGGCTCCCTGGCATGGAGTCAGGGCACACAGGCCTTTTAGACTTCCAGCTCCAAGGCAGGCAGTATGGAAACCCTAGCATGCTGGGATCACCTGGTCCCACAGATCCTAGAAACCTGGATTTGCAGACCCAAGAAATTGGCATGGCAGGGCTGCTCTGAACCTAGGTAGTCTGCATGGCGGGGTTGCTCCAGAACTGTGGACCTTGCCTGTGATTTGACAAAAGTTTGTCAAATCCAAACTGTTTTTGTGAGACATTTCAGTTTTGACAGACTGGCATTTTCTGACCAAACTTTGGTCAGAAAACTTCTGACCAGGTCTAGGGAATCCATGTGCAGGTTTCACTCCCACCGACCACAGCGGAGCTGTGGACGTGTACAAAGGCAAAATTTGGCCTTGAATGCATGAATTCAGTTGAACAAAACTATGGACTTAGACAGTTTTATTTAATTGCGGTGGGGGCGGAAGGAGGAAGAATCAAACTAATTTTACTAGCATCTGTTTCAGGAGTATGTTAGAGCCATTTTATAAAATGAGAGGCGTACAGTGCTCCTCTGCAAACTAAGAAAGGTCTGGCTCAACCCTTAAACAGAGATGATTTAGTAAAATAAGGAGAAATGTGTCCCTTTAACTTCACAACAGGGCACATATAAGCCAACTGTCTCTGCAAGGGACAGTCCCTTTTAAGTCAAAATATTACCCTTTCCCCTGCATAAAGTTTTCCCACTCTAATGTTTTTCAGTTGAGTTTAAAAAGTCTCTCTCTAATTTCTCCCATTTTCACAGTTTTACCACTTTCCTATTTATAGCTTTCAAATATTGGCAGGCCTGGCTCAGATTCTTAGACCCCAATCTCTAAGGGCACAGCTACATTAGAGAGTTTACAGAGGTACCGTTGCACTGCTATAAGCTCTCTAATGTAGCTGCTCTAAGCTGATGGGAGAGGGTTTTCCCGCCAGCTTAACCACTCCAGGCCCCGTGAATGACAGTAGCTATGTCGGCGGGAGAAGTTTATGTGGGTCTAATTTATGTCACTCAGGGGGGTGATTTATTAAACCTTTCTCACTCTGTGGTCAGATATCCTCCAATATAATCTAGGGAAGGATTGGGATATTTGCCTGTAACTATAGGGAGTAGGGAAAGAAACAAAAACCTCAGAAATGTGGGGAATTAGAAGAACATGTTATGCTGCAATTGGATACACATTGCTTCATATCTGGCATCTCCTGTCTGAGCAATCTGAAAAAGGCCTGAAGACCCTGTATGAACAATATGAAACATTGTGCTGCAGTTAGGGTGAAGCACCACCAGTCTAGGTCTTTGATATTTTCATTTGTCTCCCTCTGCTGGTCAAAAGAAGCTATTTTTTCCCCAAACATAAATGGTTTGTGGACCTTTGTGTGTACATGTGGGGGGGCATCTCACTGGCTTTTGTGTCAGTGTCTGCACATGTAGCTCTGTATATATGCCTGAGCATACACATATTTGTCTGTTTGTGTTTTCATATGTGTGTGTTGTCTGTGCATGCCACAGGTTAATTAAATATTAACTATTTAAAATCCACTTCCAGAATCCTGAACTAGAAACATAAAACTTACCATATCTCAGAAAACCAGCCAGGGGGAAATTGCTAACCGAAGTGTTCTGTTTCAGTCAAGCACAAAACACTGGAGTGATGCCAGATATAGCAGAGGCGAGAGGTGGATATATTCATTGTTTTAAGAGGCTGAGAGTGAATGCGGGGGAGTACTGGATAAAGTCAAGTTGAGCCAGTTTGGCAGACTTGGTATTAAGCTACCCAGGAGAGTGATCACCCACCACGTGACATAAGATGCTGCAGAACTGCCAACTTTTACTTTATGCTTTAGTGAGTCATATAAATAATACATACATTTTTAATAATTTCAGAATGAATTTAGTGCTCATGTATGTAAGAGGCTGAGTCCCCAGAGAGGCTCCCATCCACCCTGGCTGGGCTTCCTAGCCCAGCCTGACACTGCCCTTTATTCCTGATCTGCAGTATCTCCTATTATTCCAATTCTTCCCCCTTACTCCAAGTCTGGCAATTCAGCTCAGTCCCACTTCCTGACCTGCAGCACCCCCTGCTATTTCAGTTCTGCTTTCTGCCCATCCTTAGCTGTGCACTGCACTCATAACCAATAGAGCGCACTGGTATTCCATTCCTGGGCAGCCCTACCCAGCTCTGCCAGTGTACCTCAGCTGTTATCTGGGGAACCCTTGCTATTCAAGGCCAGAGTTCTACAGAGCTCTGTCAGTGCACCACAATCCTGACATCCATGATCTTGATATTCCAGCCATGGACTTTTCATGGACAAATGCTGCTAGTTTTTAGGGTGACCAGACAGAAAATGTGAAAAATCAGGGCGGGGCTGGGGGGTAATAGGAGGCTATGTAAGAAAAAGACCCAAAAATCAGGACTGTCCCTACAAAATTGGGACATCTGGTCACCCTACTAGTTTTGCCAAATTATGAGATAGTTTTTAAGGTGAAAATTATTAAGGAGAAAGAGACATTCCAAGCTCATTTGACTTATGACCTAGGCAAGAATTTGAATCTGTTGTATATTTCAAAGTTTAACAGGCTAGTTAAATAACCCACTGTACTACCCAGCTCCCTTCATTTGCCTGTTCCCTCACCTGCCACCAGAGGACTACTTAGCCCACCTCACCATCAAGTTTTCCTTTATTTTTAAGATATATACTGTGTATTTTTTTTTTAAAAGAATCACAATGGTCTTGTAATCTTCAGGAGAAATCTGTCCTCCATCTGCAAGCCTGCCCTGATTTTCGTTAGATACTAGCAGTTAATATTGATGTATTCAGGACAGAAAAGAGAGTAGTGAGAACTTGCTTAGGAGGCCAAGGGATTCAAGCTTCAAGAAAGTAACTATCCTTCTGATTTTACTTTTTAGTAGGCAAAAGGAGAGTCAATGACAACATAAAGACGAGGTGGGTTTTTTGTTTTTGTTTTTAAATCCCAAATAGAAAAAACATCATATTGTAGAATGTACAGTCATGGTATCATAATCAAATCTTAGCTCAGTTTTGCATTTAAATTGGGGATTCAGCCACTATTATGCATGACTATACAGTGCATTTTCCCCAAAAGTTACAGTACTTACTCTGAATACAGAATGTAAGTTCTCAGAAAAGTCAGGTACATTGGTCAATTTAGTTTGAGTTAAAATTTAAATGAGTCCTTAAAGAATTTAGCACCTATATCAGACTATTTTTTGTCCCAAATAATCTTAATGCAGATTCTTCAAACTTTCCAGATAATTAAAACTCATTGAAATCCCATTCATTGTCTACATTTGAAGAATTTCTTTTAGGATGAATGATCGTTTGTGACATCATGCAAAGGTTCTCCTTCTTGTACTTCCAAAAAGTGAAAGTTATTTGTCAGCCTATGTTGAAGAAAAGCCCTCTTTTAAAATTGCGACCATCTCCTATTGTTCTCAGTATGATTTAGGCCAGTGGTTCTCAACCAGGGCTATGTGTACCCCTGGGGGTACTCGGAGGTCTTCCAGGGGTACAACAACTCATCTAGATATTTGCCTAGTTTTACAACAGGCTACTTAAAAAGCACTAGTGAAGTCAGTACAAACTAAAATTTCATAGATGACAATCTGTTTATACTGCTCTCTATACTATAGACCAGGGGTGAGCTGGAGCCGGTTCGCACGAACCGGTTGTTAAATGTAGAAGCGGTTTTAGAACCACTTGTTAACTGGCTTCCCTGCGACGGAAGCTTTGATGGGCTCTGGCTGGGAAGGGTGTAATTCCTCCTCCCGGCCACCAGGGGGCGCCATGCTGTGCTGCGGGAGGCATGTGAGCTGCCTCCTGGCCCTGTTGCTGCTGCTCCTCCGGCCCTGGGGCTCCTGCTGCTGCCTGGTGAGTCCCTGGCTGCGTCCTGCTGCTCGGGCTGCTCCCAGCCACGCTCCCCGTGTGAGTATCTGCACCCCTCCCCCGCTCCCCCTGCCTGCATCCCCCCGCTGCCAGCCCCTGTCACCCTGCCCCCAGCCTGCACCCCCTGCCCTGCTACCCCCCCATTGCACCCCCTGCCCGCAGCCAGCCCCTGTCTGCACCCCCTGCCCGCAGCCAGCCCCTGTCTGCACCCCCTGCCCTGCCACCCCCCATTGCACCCCCTGCCCGCAGCCAGCCCGTCTGCACCCCCTGCCCAGCCACCCCCTATTGCACCCCCTGCCCGCAGCCAGCTCCTGTCTGCACCCCCTGCCCGCAGCCAGCCCCCATTGCACCCCCTGCCCTGCCACCCCCCATTGCACCCCCTGCCCGCAGCCAGCCCATCTGCACCCCCTGCCCTGCCACCCCCCATTGCACCCCCTGCCTGCAGCCCCCTGTCTGCAGCCCCTGCCCTGCCAGCTCCCATTGCACCCCCTGCCCGCAGCCAGCCCCTGTCTGCACCCCCTGCCCTGCCACCCCCCATTGCACCCCCTGCCTGCAGCCAGCCCCTGCCGCACCTCCTCCCCTGCCACCCCCCATTGCACCCCTGCCCCCCCGCCCGCAGCTCCTGCCTGCAGCCACCTCCTGCTCCCAGCCGCTCTCCCTGTGTGAGTGTCTGCACCCCCCCGCTCCCCCCCTGCCCACAGCTGCCCCCTGCCACCCTCCCCCGCCCACAGCCTCTGCCCCCCCGCCCCCAGCCAGCCCCTGTCTGCACCCCCTGGCCAGAGCCAGCCCCTGCCACAGCCCCTGCCACCCTTCCCCGCCCGCAGCCAGCCCTTGCCACCACCCCTGCCATCCGTCCTGCCCACAGCTAGCCCCTCCCTGCCCTCCCCTGCCCAGAGCCACCCCTTGCCCACAGCCAGCCCCTGCCTTCCATCCTGCCACAGCCCCTGCCATCGCTCCTGCCCCTGCCACAGCCCCTGCCACCCCCCTTGCCCCCTGCCACAGTCCCTGCCTGCAGCCAGCCCCTGCCCACAGCCCCTGCCACCCCTCCGCCCCCTGCCCGCAGCCCCTGTCCGCAGCCAGCCCCTGCCCACAGCCCCTGCCACCCCCTTGACCCCTGCCACAGCCCCTTTCCCCTCCACAGCCTGTCTGCACCACCTGCCCACAGCCAGCCCCTGTCTGCACCACCTCCCCACAGCCAGCTCCTGTTGCAGCCAGCCCGTGTCACACTCCCTGCCTCCAGCGAGCCCTGCCCCACGCCCCTGTCTGCAGCCAGCCCCATGTCCACTGGTGCCCTGCAGTTCTCAGGGCACTAACCCTGCACACCTGCTTCAATGAGGCGGGGCAGGGAGCAGCTGGAACCCACACATGTGCACACCCTAGGGTGACCAGACAGCAAGTGTGAAAAATCAGGACGGGGTGAGGGGTATAGGAGCCTATATAAGAAAAAGACCCAAAAATGGAGACTGTCCCTATAAAATTGGGACATCTGATCACCCTAGCACACCCCAAGGGAGTGGCGGGGACCCACACATGTGAAATGGAGCTCATTTCTAGTTCAGGCCCATCTTTTTAAAAAAGAACTTTAGGTAGGGTTAACATACATCTGTATTTTCCCAGAGATGTCAGGCTTTTAGGTTCTTAAATCACTGTCTGGGTGGTAAATTTTAAAAATTCCTCCCGGGAAAATACGGACGGATGGTAACCCTATTGGTACAAAAAATCCATACTGTGGCACATCCCTTAAATCAGAATTTTTTATAGGGAACCGGTTGTTAAGATTTTAGCAGCTCATCACTGCTATACACTGAAATGTACATACAATATTTATATTCCAATTGATTTACTTTATAATTATATGGTAAAAATGAGAAAGTCAGCAATTTTTCAGTAAGTGTGCTGTGACACTTTTCTATTTTTATGTCTGATTTTGGAAGTTTTTAAGTGAGGTGAAACTTGAGGGTACATAAGACAAATCAGACTCTTGAAAGGGGTACACTAGTCTGGAAACATTGAGAGCCACTGACTTAGGCCACTGGTGTCATCAGCTGAAATGCTCAATTTCAAAATGGCCTCCTCCCATAATTCCCAATGAGAATGAAACTATATTGCCAACAGGGAAGTTGGTGGCTTTGACTTTAACTCTGTCCTGTAGTGGTATGATGAGAGGAATATAGATACGATATATATAAAGAATCACTTTACTCTGATCTAGAACTACAAACATTATTCTGTACTCATCATAATTGTATTGGTATTTTCCTGGTATCAGAGCTGACTGAAAATTTTCCATTGAAACTGTAGCTGTTTTATGGAAAGTTGTTTTTCAATAAATGATGATGATTATTTTTATGAATTAACTGCTTTCCATAGGAAACTTGGATTTTTCATCAAAACACAGAATGTTCAAAACCCAAAGTTTTCCAATTTGGAAATGCTGTGAAATTGTTACAGATGCTAGAGCTGTGGTACCCCAAACCTCAAAGGTAGTAGGAGTGCCATGTGTACTATGACTCAGAGACAAGTGCTGAAGGCACTTCAGATGCTAGCCCTGGTTGAACCTAATAGCTGCTAAATGAAAATATATTTTACTAGGGTTGGCAGAAAGGGGAAGGTTATAAATGCCCGAGGTACAATGGTTTAAACAGTTGCATTTTAATGTAAAATGCTAATAGGTCCTACCTGGGCCTTTGGGAGGGCAGTCCCGGGTTAGGGCTTCTCAGACCTTAGTGCCTGGGGTGCCTCTGCACTGCAGTCTAGTTTCTGCTGGAGACAAATAGGAGCTTGCAGGTTTCCAGGTCAGGATCAGGTAGTAGTATGTCTCATTGGGAGTCCTCTAATCTGGTTTTCTACCCAGCCTCTGCCACATCCTCACAAGTTCTGCACAGATCTGAGTTTGGCTCCAGTGCCCAACAGTTACATCCTGTCCCACATGCAGTTTCCTGGCTCCTGCTGCAGCTTGTGGTGTGCAAAGTTTGACAGCGGTTCCCCCTGTATTCAGCTTCCCTGCTGCTCCAGGGTCTTTCCACAGAATTGTGCCCCCCCTTACTAGCCAGGGGAAAGGGATATACCTGCAAGTCCATGTCAGAGGGTCATAGATCAGTGAGGAAGGGGTTGATGGAATTGATAGTTTCCTGCTGAGTTCTTTCATCTCAGTTGCCATGGTATTTGTGGGAATTACAGTTAGGTTGACTCTTGTTCCCATTTTCTTCTATTGGCCAGGCACCCCAGTTGGACTACATCTCCCATGATGCACCATGGTCCCTCCTCTTGGACAGAGTGAGACTGATGCAACATAGGAAATGTACTGTGGCCCAAGAGCATGAGGTAACCAAACACCAGTTCCCGAGTTTTTAAAGTTTGTTTTAGGGATAATTATATGGTAAAGCTCAGGTAACAGCCACCCACATCTTTGAGTCCTTTTCTACAGTAGATAAATTTATCATGTTAGATAATTATTATTTCTCCTCACTTCACTGAAATACACATTGTGTCCACACACAAAATAACTTCAGTTGATTACCAATGGTGCTAACTAACATTTCAGAGTGGCTACATTTTCTTGGTGTTAAAGAATGAGACTCAATAGTTCTTGCCATGTGTTTTGAATGCTCGGATGGTCATCTCTACCAGACTGGCACAGTCAGTGCTGTGGTCCTCCTGTAGTGCACCTGCCACTGTAAAAATGGTCTGTCCAGTCACCTTTCTGTTCTCCAGTGCTGAGGGTTCAACTTGGACAGAAGCCATTTATTTACCCCTATAAACAGCACTGCACACTCCATGGAATTTTGTTGTATGCCATTTTCAGAGCAAACAATTTCTTCTGGTGACTGCTTTTTCTCCTGATTTCCATTGACAAACAAGGATATCTGAGGGACAAAGAGTATTGTATAAATGGACAGCCAATGGGGCACAGGCCAATGTTCATACTCTGAAAGTGCTGTGAAGGCAGATGAAGACTATTGGCAGAATAACCAACTATTCAAGTATCAGAGGGGTAGCCATGTTAGTCTGGATCTGTAAAAGCAGCAAAGAGTCCTGTGGCACCTTATGGACTAACAGACATATTGGAGCATGAGCTTTCGTGGGTGAATACCCACTTCGTCGGATGCAACATGTATTCACCCACGAAAGCTCATGCTCCAATACGTCTGTTAGTCTATAAGGTGCCACAGGACTCTTTGCTGCTTTTACAGCTATTCAAGTGACTTGCTGATCTTAGCATTTCCTGGTTCATTGTTCTATGCCGACAGAGGAGTAGAACACTCAATGATAAGAAATTAAAATATAATTTTGTTGTAGGTTGGGTTAATACTTTGTTTAAATTGATGAGTGTAACAGCTGCCCTTCATTCAGGTTAAATGTTAGAAACAGTAACAAAAGGAACTCAGAAATTCTAATACTTGGGCAGAGAGGTTTTGGCAGCAGGGAGAGGGATTGAGTGAGTGCGTGTGTAACCCATGTGCCTAATAGGGAGATATCTCTTTAAGAGACCCATGTGGGGTGGGAGTGGGGGGTAGGAGTGAGTTGTGTCTGGGCCATTGTTGCTAGGCAGATTTACACTCCACATACAGAAGCTTCTGGAATTGGGTGTGGTGGTTTTGGGTCTGCTCCAATAGGTGCCCTATTGCTGGGGTCAGCCTCAATGAGGGCAAGCAGTCAGGGCAGCTGCTTTACAAAAGGCCATGTGCCCTGTGTGAGTCGAGAGAAGCTGAGCCCAGGGTAGGGTTGCCAAGTTTCTAATGGCACGAAACCGAACACCCTAGCCCCGCCCCTTCCCTGAGGCCCCTTCCCTGAGGCCCTGCCTCCCGCTTACTACATTCCCCCTCCCTCAGTGGCTTGCTCTCCCCCACCCTCACTCACTTTCACTGGGCTGGGGCAGGGAGCTTGGGATACGGGAGGGCTATGGCTGGGGGTGCAGACTCTGGGGTGGGGCCGGGGATGAGGTGTTTGGGATGCAGGAGGGGGCTCTGGGTTGGGGGGGCTCTGGGTTGAGGCAGGGGAGTGGGGTGCAGAAGGGGTTGAGGGCTTGGGGGTGGGGCCAGGTATGAGGGGTTCAGGGCCTGGGAGGGGGCTCTGGGCTGAGGCAGGAGGTTGGGGTGCAGAGGGGGTGAGGACTCTGGGTGTAGGCTCTGGGGTGGGGCCGGGGATGAGGGCTTTGGGGTGCAGGAGGGGGCTCCAGGTTGGGAGGGGGTCTTAGGGCTGGGGCAGGGGGATGGGATGCAGGGGTGTGTGCGGGCTTTGGGCTGGGACTGGGGATGAGGATTTTGGGGTGCTGGAAGGGGCTCCAGGTTTGGGGGGGCTCAGGGCTGAGGCAGGGGATTGGGGCTCAAGGTTGGGGTGCAGGCTTACCTGGGGTGGCTCCCGATCAGTGGTGCAGTGCACCCGGAAGCAGCCAGTAGGTCTGATGCTAGTAGGCAGGGGGGCAGGAGGCTCTGCGCACTGCTCTCGCCTGCTGCCAGCACCAGCTCCCCAGCTCCCATTGGCCGGTTCCCAGCTAATGGGATGCAGAGCTGATGTTTGGGGCGGGGGCAGTGCACGGAGTCTTGTGGCCACCCACCTAGGAGCTGGACCTGCTGGCCACTTCGGGGCGCAGCGCAGTGCCAGGACAGGTAGGGACTAGTCTGTCTTAGTGCCACAGCACTGCCAACTGGACTTTTAACAGCCTGGTTGGCGGTGCTGACCAGAGCCGCCAGGGTCCTTTTTTGACCAGGTGTTCCGTTCGGTTATAACTGCTGGCCCTGGTGCTGTCCAGCAGCATCTACAAAACATGCAAAAGCAATCACTGTCTTTGGTTTTAATGCAAGATAACAGCAGCATGAGTATGAGTTGAAGTTTCTATGCCATGCATTTCAAACGGCATGCAAGCCCTTGCAAGGCAATTAATTTATAAGTTTAATAGTCAGAGTTGTGACAACCTGATGGAATGGCAGCTCAACAAGGTGCCTAGCACAATGTTTATTTTTTCTATGAGTTTAGCCCAATTGTGAGCAACAGTTTCACAGAAATCATCATCCTCTATTCTTTCTATTAATTTCTCCTGCAAATCATATTTCTCTCAACCCCAATGGTAGCCAACAAATAAAGTCTTTCAAATCGCCGAGCAGGTCCAAGGCAACCATTTAGGAAAAAATGTTACAGGATATCTTGCAGGTTTGCCACCCTGGAACAATTCCTTTCTCTCCCTGAAAGGGATGTTCTGCAAGATTTACTATTCAAAAAGTAGGACTCCTCGTATTAGAACTGGTCTACACTACAGAGTTAGGTCGACATCTTACGTCAACCTTAACACTGTAAGCATCTACACTAAAATATAGTTCCCACTGATATAACTTGTCCACTACACTGACTTAATAATTCCACTCTGCAAGATACATAGAACTTAAGTTGATGTACTTAAGTCGACACATTGTCTGTGTAGACACTGCGTTGCTTACATCAACTGTTGCTGCCTTTCAGAAACCATCCCACAATGCCCCACACTGGCAGTTAAATCAATGCAAGCGCTCCTGGTGAGGACACACACTACCGACACAAGGAGCCTGTGGATGTATAATGCGTAAAACTGATTCAATGACTGCAGTGGCTGTATGTCGACTTAACTTAGGTTGACTTAATTTTGTAGTGTAGATGTGCCCTAAATTTTCTCTGATTATGCTAGGCTGTATTAGCTAGTTGTAGTCAGTAGCTCTGGGGCTCCCAGGGTCTGTGACTCTGGGGCAGTGTAAGCGTCCGATGTTGGGGCTCGACCCTCTCAGGCGCGGCTGGGAGCCAGGCCGCCTCGCTACACGTGTCTGCTATCGGCGGTGTAGTCTGAGAGGGCAAAGAACAGTCAGAGGGGTGGGGGGGCGGCTCAGGCCCTCAGGCGAGCTGAACCAGAAATCAGTCTCTTTAGCCCGGGCCCTAGCTCCAGGCGGGGCACCAACGGTAAGGTAGGGCTTAGGCCCGCAGGCCGGGGCCGAGCAAACAAACAATCTAATTAGCCCGGGCCCTAACTCAGGGCGGGCGACAGCCCTACAGTTCCAGGCTCAGACCCTCAGGAAGGGGCTGAGCAAATAATCAGTTCAGTATCTAACCCCAGGCCCTTGGGCAGGGCGGGGCAGCAAGCAGTTCAGGGCTCAGGCCCTTAGGCAGGGGCTGAGCAGATACTGAGGTAAGTCCAGGCTCCTACGCCTGAGCTTTGGGGTGAGGGGGAGACTGCCACCCATGAGTGGGGGTGGCAGGGGGGACGCAGGCCCACCCACTCCACTGCATCCCAACCCGGGGCCCTAACAGCGGCAGTCAGTCTGCTGCTGTGTCAGTGGGGATCCTGGCCGCAACACACTGACATTGGCTCGGGGTCTGCTGCAGCCAGACTAGGGTCAGCTACCCCCGGGCCACTTCCAATCTCCCCCTCCATTGGTACCTGTGTATCCCCAGCGTCTTCCGCAGTGTCCCACACCATGGGCTCCTCAGGGTACTGAGCACTGGGTAAGCCGGGCTGCTCCTCAGGGTACCGGGCGCGGGGAAGCTCAGGCAGCTCCTCAGGGTACCGGGCGCGGGGAAGCTCAGGCAGCTCCTCAGGGTACCGGGCGCGGGGAAGGCCCGGCCAGTCCTCCTCAGGGTACCGGGCGCGGGGCAGGCTCGGCCCAGCGGGAGCTCAGGCACCAGCATCTGGCTTCTCCGGCGGCCAGCGGTCAACTGAGCCCTGGGGCTGGGCTTTTATACTTCCTGTCCCGCCCCTTGACTTCCGGGGGGCGGGAACAGGTGGCAGTGGCTCCGCCCACTTCGGCGTCCGTTCTGTCTCGGCCCTCTCAGGTGCGGCTGGGAGCCAGGCCACCTCGCTACAGGCAGTCTCACCATCTGGACTGCCCCAGGGCCAGGGACACAAACCAGGGCTTCCAGACTCTTAGGCCGGTTTGGGAATTGGGAGCATGTTGAGTCAGCTGGCTCAGGCCAGTCTGCATGGTGAGGTTGCTGTAGGGCTAGCATGAGACCTATGTGCCACTGGAACCCTGCCTGTGATTCAATGAAAGTTCATCAAACATGGCTTTCTTTTGTGAGACATTTCATGTACAACAAAACTGACATTTTCTGACAAAACTCCGTTTCATCAAAAAATTTCCAAGCAGCTCTCTACCCTTTGGTTCCCTGAAATGGACAAACCCTGAGCAGCAGCCCCTTGCAGGGTACCAAAAGTCACTGTGCCTAATATTTCACTCTGGGCAAAAGACTATAATAGCAGCTGTAGAATTCAAAAGATGAAAATTGATACTTTTATCAAATTCTTTTGCTTTGCTTAGCCTGGGGTGTGTCTGCACTATGGCATCTAACTGTATCATCTCCTTCCAGAGGAAGACATGCAAGCAGCCAGACAAAGGTCCATGTTACTAGTAAATATGTTGATCACCATACAGGCCAAACAAAGAAAGAGCAAGGATGATCCAAAGAAGAATCTGAGATAGCCTATAGATTCAAGAAGAAGAAATGTAGCCCCTCTGTCAAAGTGCAGCTCAAGCCTCCTCCCTGGTGCTTGCCACTTGGAGGGGCTTCTTTCCTCTTCTCACATGATATGGGTCCTGGGTTCTTTTCTGTGACACCTGGTGCCTTCATCCAAGGTGACTCCTCACTGTGCCTGAGACACAAGGGGTGCTGTCCCTTGGGAAAATGTATAAAACCCAGTACACAAGAAACAATAAAGTACATAAACACAAACCCCATCAAAGGAGGGACAGACCTAAACATAACAATATAACAAAGGTGGACTTTACTAGGAACAGGAAAATAGGATCTGGGGAAGGCTAGGGTTTGGGTTAACTAGTAAGTACTAACACATAAACAAATCAACAAAATGTCCGCCTCCCAACACTCACTCTTCTCAGCCCTCAGCAGGGCTGGCTCTACCATTTTTGCCACCCAAGCAAAAAAAAAAAAAAAGCCACCTGGACTGTGCCATCCCAAGAATGGACGGAATGCCGCCCCTTAGCATGTGCCGCCCCAGGCACGTGCTTCTTCCACTGATGCCTGCAGCCAGCCCTGGCCCTCAGGGCCCTTTCTGGCACCTTCCCAGGCAGTTGTACCCTGAGGATGAGTCCAGAGACAAATGCGGCAGTGATGTGAATGTCAGGAAGTTTAAACAAAAGAAAGGGTCCTCTCACAGTGTCGTCTTCACCCCTGGGTGGGGCAGCATCCTTTTCTGGCTCCCTGGTCTGGAGTCCAGTGTAGGGCTCAGTTGGCTCTCGGTAGCTGGTGCTGTGTCAGATCTCTGCCATGCTTCTCTCCACAGGGATGGAAGTGCCTGACCCATGCACTAGATCCCACAGCTGCTCATAGATTCCCTTTGTGGGGATTGGGAGTTAATCAGGGACTCCCTGAGCTGTTCTGATTCTCTTCCCACAGCTCCCAAACCTCAAAACTGAAACTAAAACCTGTCTCTGAGTGAGGCTTTCCCCACCGAGGGGGCTGAGCAGCCCTGGCTCATCATTGGTCCAACAAACTGCTTCTCCATATCACCCACATGCAGAAGCCTCCATATTAGCCTCAGCAGGAGTTTCTAGTCTATTCTCTCTCCAACCCTAGCAGCCATTATTGTTGTAGTTGCTTGGGTAGGACCCCCAAGTGGCTCAGTCCAGAGTTCCAGGATCTGGCAAAATCCAAGTGGAGGTTACAGAAATAAAAAACCAAAGAGAGGAAGGAAAGTTATAGGCAAGAGGACAAGCAGTCCATATGGCAAACTACATGGTGCATGAAATGACAAGGCCATAACCAGGGTGGGGGGCAGCTGCTCAGCTGAAAAGCTGCAGGGGCAGAAAAATGGGGCAAAAAATGATGAAAAAACAAAAACGGTAGGGGGTGCAAATATTCTAGGTCGCCCCAGCTGCTAAAATGCCTATTTATGGCTCTGTGAAATGAACCTGTATAAGGAGGACAGGGAGTTCCACACTCAGCTGTGTAATGATTTTTTGGAGGTTTGAGAAAGACTGCACCAAAGAGATTCTGGGATACATCCACAAGGGAATTCCAGGTGTTTCATGGGGGACAGTATGAGTTTGAACCCCTTTCTCCCACAATTTGCCTGGGCTTCTGGAGGTATCATGCAATGCTCACTGAAAACCTTTCAGAGTGCAGTACGCTGGAGAGCTGTTCTAGGAACTGTGGGATACATACCCAGTGCGCATTGCAGCTCAGTCAATTTAGGAGAGTGCTTCTGTGGGCTCAAGGTAAAAAGGCACATGTTCCTAGAATGACATAACATGATTAGTAGAGAAACAAGTGCTTGTCTTGCACCAATTGAAACATAATATACTGTGTTCCAGAAAAGTTCTTTCGTGTAGACAAGGCCTGAGAGAGGGTCTGGATAGATGGGTGAGTGCTCTTTTTCTTGCTACTGTTTGCGGTCCTAATTCTGCAGGGATTTCCCTCTTGTTGCCGCCTACTTTATCCTTTTAAGGTTAACAGCATGGGAGCAGACACAGACAATTCAATGAACTCCCATTTGCAAGGAATTGGCCTTGAATCTTGATTGGATTCACATAGAGATGAAGGCTCTCGGATCCTGCATCATATAGTTATTTCTCAAGAGAGATAAAGTAGGTGTCAGAGAGGACCCAACGAGATTATAAAGCATACAATGCATTCATACAGGAACCCACTGGTGACATGTGGGTCACAAATCAACACAAGCTTTTTGTGTGAGCTTGTCAGTAGAATTAGCGATCTACTGCTGAGAACCTCATTGAAAATCACAGGTGGTATCATCATGAATTGTACATGGTTATTCTTAACAGCTTTTTATTATTTCCTAACGTCTGGCAGAACTCTTATGACTTTTGTCTTTACATGAGATTGCCACCCTCTGCCATTGGTCTCAGTAAAACTGTAACCAGGCTGTCCTTGGGTATAAGGACAGCCTTCCCCTATAGCCCTTGCAGGTGGAAGTGAGTCTCACCAAATGTAGATGGTCACTATTTCCACTGGACTAAAGGCAGTGTGCCCCTAAGGAAGATGGCCACTTGTTGGGCTCTTGGAAACTGGAAATCATGAAAGGACAGGGGAATGTGGGCTGCAATAGGGAAACCTGGGAAGCAGCAGGACAATGTGAGAGGTCAAGAGACAGATTAGGAAGGACAGGGGAATGTGTGGAGGCAGAAAGGAGATTAAGGGAATGTGGGGAGCAAGGAGGTGGGGGGGGGCAGGGTAAGATAGAGAGAACAAGAGAATGTGGGAGAGCAGGAGGAAGATTAAGGAGGAGACAGGGATACTGTAGGGTGATACAGGGGAATATGGGGATATAAGAGGGGACTGAAAAGGTTGTAGTGGATTAGGAAAATTTAACTGTGCTTACTTAAAAATTTCTTTTGTTTGAGTTTTAAGGTTCATAGATCTATTACAATAGGTACTTCAGCCTGCTTGTAGCCTGAGAGCAGAACCAAGCCCGTCATTCATTAGCAACAGGGGAACACCCTAAGCCCCGAAGTTCCCTCCCTTCGGAATAATTTAGCCAGAGTAATGCAAATCTACTTTCCTAAGTTATAGATTGTGTTAACTGTACTTTGAGGAAAAAGTGAAATGATTTTTCCTACTGCAGAGCATGGGAAATTCTCCCTAATGACAACAAATCCAGATCCTTGAATGTCAATATCCATATCTATTCTAGATGACTTGTTTGTCTGCAGGATGGGCCAGATCTGTGGACTTTATTACTTGAAGAAAGGAATTTTTCAGGTAAGCACAAATAATTTTTTCATTTTTTTCCTGCTATGGTCCACAGATATCAGTATGCCTCCAGGGTGGGAAGCAGGAAAATCCTTTAAATGTGAAAATCCATATGACCTCTGTTCTTCCTTTAGCGCCTGACAGGAGCCAGGATTGTAAGTCAACTTTTTCAGTGACTCTGACTAGCTTCAGCTTCCCATCAAGTTTCTTTTGGTATCACTAGCATAGCTGGGAACTGATTTGTTTGAGCATCTGATCTCAAGGACCAAAACTCCATATACCTGCATGAAACAGATTTGTATCCCCCTATATTTTTCAGGGAGATGCCCTTAGGCTATCAGAATTTTAGGTTAAGAGGGACTATACCTGCCACACTGTTCAACTACATTAGCATTGTTTGTGATGGCATACAAAGACAGTTAGGCCTGATCTACACTGGGGGTGGGGAGGATCGATCTAAGTTACGCAACTTCATCTATGTGAATAACATAGCTGAAGTTGACGTACTTAGACCTACTCACCGCGGTGTCTTCACTGCGATGAGTCTACTGCTGCCACTTCCCTATCGACTCTGCCTGCGCCTCTCGCGGCAGTGGAGTACAGGAGTTGACGGGAGAGCACTTGGGGGTCGATTTATCGCGTCTAGACTAGATGCGATAAATCAACCCCCGCTGGATCGATCGCTGCCCGCTGATGCGGTGGGTAGTGTAGACATACCCTTAGGGTACATATGATACTCCATATTTATTTATTTTTGTTGGCCTGATGCCACCTGAAAGTTTTCATGTACAATTATTTGCTGAGGTGATGGTTGAGTGGACTTGGCTGCTTGTGAAGGGCCTGTATACTGAGGAGGCTACTCTTTCATGCAAAAAATATCTTCCAGTTAGAAAAACCAAATCCCTGACCACAAGGGAAATAGCCATATTTACCTATGGTAGTGACTCTAGGCTGAATTTGGACTGGTGCATGCTGTGGAATCTTATGGCCTTAGAAAATGGAGGTAGGGAGTTGTGGGGGAGGGGCTAGAATGAAAAAATGGTGGGCCTAGAGGCCCATTACTGCCTGTTTGTTCTTCCACATCTGGGTTGCTGCTCTTCTCATCACTTTATAGCTATCTGCTGGAGGAAAGAGGTGGTGGTGAGGCTAGGGTGACTAGACAGCAAATGTGAAAAATCGGGACAGGGTTTGGGGGGTAAGAGGAACCTATATAAGAAAAAGACCCAAAAATTGAGACTGTCCCTATAAAATCATGACATCTGGTCAACCTAGGTGAGGCATAGCAATCTGCAGCAGAAGCTGGGAACAATAACCTGGGCATTAGGGTGTGGTGACCCACAGCAGCAGCTGGGAAAAATGACAGCCCAATAGCTAGGTCATGGTGACTGGGGGTGATGACAGCCTGATACTGTCCTAGCCTTTTAGGAATGGCAGGAAATCTCCATTCCTTTGTTACATTTTATCAGGGTGCACAAGGGGGGATATATAGCCGTAGCTTATCCAGGGCAGCTGCAAACTCCCTAAGCATAGTTTTAAAATAGACTATTGCACGCTGCCTGAAAGAGTCTATCTTCCTGGGTTTTACTTGTTTTTATTTTTTTTAGCATAGCTTACTATTTGATCCTCTAACTCTAATTTGGACAGGTAGCCTTCCTCCCCTAAGAGGAAAAATTCCCTTTGTGTGCGCGCAGGTGCATGAATGCCTATAGGAATCAGCATGTCTGGGCTTGACCTTTCCACATTGATCTGCCCTGCTGCGCTCTGTGAAAGTGAGCAAGGGAAACAGTGCTGATTTTCTTTATTCATTTATTTCCCCTTTGGGAGTTTCTCCCCCTAATTCTGCTTTGGGGGCGGGGAGGGGAGGAGGAAGATGCAAAATTGGTCTCAGAGCTTGATGCAAATTATTTTCAAGTAGTCTCCCCACTCCCTGGTGGGCCCCTTCTGGGTCTCTCAAAGAAGGTGCTAGCTGGGGCTCAAGAATGGGCTCAATAGAAGCTTTACTTCTTTCTATTGCATGATCTGTGCTTCCTTTAGAGGTCTCAGCCTCGGAGGTGAGTAGGGATTCTGGGATGGGAGTGTGGGTTGTTATAAAATGTTTTGGTTTTTTTAAACTGGGCATGTTTAGCCTCGAGGAAAGAAGACTGAGAGGGGAAGCTGCTAACAGTCTTCCAATGTTAAGGGCTACTATAAAGAGGACAATGATCAGTTGTTCTCTGGGTCCACTGAAGGAAGGACAAGAAGTAACAGTCTTAGTCTGCAACAAGGGAGATTTAGGTTAAATATTAGGAAAAACTTTCTAACTAAGGGTAATTAAGCACTGGAACAGGCTTCCATGGGACATTGAGGAATCCCCATCATTGGAGGCTTTTAAGAACAGGTTGGACAGACACCTGTCAGGGGTAGTCTAGGTGTAGTTGGTCCTGCCTCAGCACAGGGCGCTGGACTTGATGACCTCTTGAGGTCCCTTCCAGCCCTACATTTCTATGATTCCATAAAGGTGGCAGCAGGGGGAGAGAGCTGTGCTTGGAGGCCCCTTACCACATTTTCCATCACTGGCAATGTCCTTGTTGTGTCCGGTAACTTCCATCTGTGGTCTGAGGGGAGGTGGAGGCAGAGGACGTAGCTGACCTCTGCTGTCAAACTGATGCAGGCTACAGGGACTCAGGTGTGATCTTCTATCTGGAGTGCTGCCCTTCTGGGGTCACTCCCATCATGGAGATGGAGGAGAAGGAGCTGCTTTCCCAGAGCCATTTTTTTCCTATTCTGCCTGGTGCCTGGTGGGAGAGGAGGTGGAGGAAACACCACCCAGCCTGGGCTGTGATGGGGGAACTGCACTCTGCTTGATAAGGCAGGGGAGCAGGAGACATGGGACCTTCCTTGTGCCTCGACTTTCTCAACCTTGCTCTCTCCCTGAAGCCTGCAGGGGCACCAGCTGCTGCAAATGCCTCAGAAGGAGAAGTGGGGCTGAGGCAACAAGCTCCCCCCAGGGCAAACGCAGCACTGGGGCATGGCTGGGAATCAGATGGACACATTATTGATCCCAGTGGTTAGGGAATGTTTGGAATTTCCCTGCAAAAAGCCCTGCAGCCAGGAGGCCTTGCTGAGCTGCCAGTCACCAGCGGGAAGGGGGGCACATCAAACTGAAGGGAACTTCAGGGGTTTGGGCATTGCCCTGCAGTCAGTGACTGGCAGGGCTTGTTCTGCCCCCAAGCTGCAATAACCCATTGGGATCGATCTGTGGCCCTTAGCATGAAGCAGAATATTCAGGGTCCAGAAGATAGACTGGAGGCAGGGGTGCAGGGAGATGTAGGAGTGCAGGAGTGGCAGCAGAATAAGGGACTGAGGGGGGAAAGGAAGAGAAGATACCGAGAGCAGTTGAATGTAAGGGGAAAGGTGTGTAACAAGAAGCTATAGGGAGCATTGAAGGAGAAGAGTGGGGCAGCAGCCTATGAGGAGCAGCAGGAGAGAGTGAAAAGTGAAGAGGGATCGAATGGAATCACTGCACCCCAGGGGCTAGAAGAGAGTAAACAAAGTTCTCTTTAGAGCAGCCAAGAGGAAGCCACCATCTTTGTGTGTGTTTAAGGTTCAATGTGAACTTTAAATGATATCGCATGGTAGTGCTGTGCAGTTCCCCCTCAAGGCTGAAATATCAGCAGGCAGACTGCCGACTGCGTTTAAAAACATCTCCTGATCTTTAAGCCAATCTTATGGGTGAGGGTGGGTATGGGGAAGGGTGGGGGCAGGTCTGATATATGATTTTCAAATGCTGAGGTTTGGTAATACCAAAATAATAAAATCTACAGTAAAAGTCAGACTAGCTGTTCTTAGCAATTTGTAGCCAGTGTATCAGCAAGACTATCAGCAGAATGCCAGGAGGAGAACAAAGCAACCAAGCTGGCAGTGGTCCAACTGTGGACTAGGGTGGAGAGAGCTCTGCTGTTTACGCTGTGGCTAGACAGTCAAGGGAAACCCGACCAATTTCCATTGCCCTGTGGCTGCTCTAACTTGTGCTGGGGGCCAGTTCAGCCCCCAGGCCAGCCTAGGATCCTGGGAAGCATAGAAGGTGCTTTACAGCCATCTTTGCTTTAACTTTTGACTCCTTTGCATGAGCTTGGTGCAGCTAAGAACTAAGCCCCTGCTGTTGCACCTACTTGCGATATTCACGTTAGTGGAATTCCAGCAGCTTAGCCAAGTGTCAATTTGGCGCAGATTAAATGCAGTATGTTTAAATTGTGACAACAGTTTTTCTGTATAATAAAGTTCTACTTGTATTACAATACTTGTATTCAGTTTTTTAATTCACAGGACAGATACTGTTTCCTATTTGTATGGGCTCTTAGCCTCCAAAGCAAAAGTGTAAAAAAATTTCTCATGTGGGATTTAACCTTATTGTGCTTTGTTATTGTAAACTTGTTTTTTTTTTCCAGTTTCTTTTGCCTGCCATTAACTTGTGTGCCATCTTTTGTAGGCAAGCTACAACAATATAGATGCTTGTTGATATACTGGAATGTATCTCAAGGTCAAAAAATGGTTTCTGTTTTCAGTGTTCTGTACATTCTTTTGTTTTAAAGACACTTATATCCCAGACAGATAAAGAGCCCATGACATTTTGTGTAAAACCTGCCTGCCTTTTCATGCCAATCAAAATATTTATATTGAAAATGGAATTTCCCATCTTTCACCCTCTACTCTGCCAGCCACTATTAAGAGGAAGAGAGAGTAGTCCATGAATTGTCGAGCAGGTCCTGAAGCAGGCTGTAGACCTGTGTTTCAGTGTAGTGCTATCCCTTTTTCATTGGTACTGGTAGGAGGCAAACTGAGAACATGTTTTCCTAGTACTTTACACAAAAACAGGTCTTCCAAAAATTCAACTGATGTGTGATTGAATTTATTATTCTGCTGCTTTATTCTGCTAGTGTAGTCAACACAAGAGATGTATGTGGAAGGTGCAACTGTGCAGGGCTGTCACTGTTCTGTCGGAAGTGAAGGAATGGAAAAGTGCCAGGATCAAAAGGCTTAGCAGGGATGTTCCTGTAATGTGCCCCTCATCATGATACCTGAATGCCTAAGGATGTCCTGTTGACTCCCCAACTCTTAAGTGATCTTGTCACTTCCCCATTCCTTTGATTCCTAGAGAAGAGTGACAAGCAGCTGTGATGGATGCTTGTGCTTTACACATGCATCTTCTTTCAAAAGGGAAAGTTGGATGCATTAGCACCACCTGGTGCAAAAATCACATATAATAACTTCTGGAAAAGACACACTGCAGCAATGAGTGACTGATCTACATGGGAGAAAAGAAGGGCGGTCAAACGATAAAAAAATTAATTATGATTAATCACATTTTTAATTGCATTGTTAAAACAATAATAGAATACTACTTATTCAAATATCCTTAAATGTTTTCTACATTTTCAAATATATTGATTTCAATTATAAAACAGAAGTGTACAGTGCTCACTTTATATTATTATATTTGATTACAAATATTTGCATTGTAAAAAGGATAAACAAAATAAATAGTATTTTTCAATTCACTATATGCAACTACTATAGTGCAATCTCTTTATCATGAAAGTACAACTTACAAATGTAGAATTATTATCTTTTTTACATACCTGCACTCAAAAATAAAACAATGTAAAACTTTAGAGCTTACAAGTCCACTCAGTCCTACTTTTTGTTCAGCCAATCCCTAAGACAAACACGTTTGTTTACATTTACAGGAGACTGCCCTCTTCTTATTTACAATGCCACCTGAAAGTGAGAACAGGTGTTCGCATGGCACTGTTGTAGCTGGTGTTGCAAGGTATTTATGTGCCAGATATGCTAAACATTCATATGCATGCTTCGACCACCATTCATGACTAATTTTTTTAATCTAGTTAATTTGTTTTACATTAATAACTTGAGTTAACTGTGGTTATTTGACAGCCCTAGAAGAAAGACAATCTTTTCAAAATCCTTGTGTTCATTCTAGCTCTCAAAGAAGGTATTTCAGTCATATGGTCCCCCCCCCTTCCCCATAGCATGTGAGTGCTTCACAATCTTTAGTATATCTATTCTCATAACAACCCTGTGAGGTAGGTGGTATTTCCATTTTACAGATGGAACTGAGGGACTAATTGATTTGCCCAACTCACAGAGTTGTGGTGGAGCAGGGAACTGAACCCAGAGTGCTCAACCCCCCCCCCCCCCCGCTAGCACCCAAGCAGGGGCGGCTTTAGACATTTTGCCGCCCCAAGCACGGCGGGTCCGCTGGTCCCGTGGCTTCGGCAGACCTCCCGCAGGCTGAAGCCACGGGACCAGCGGACCCTCCGCAGGCAAGCCACCGAAGGCACCCTGCCTGCCGCCCTAGCTGGAGCGCTGGTGCCTGGAGCCGCCCCTGCACCCAAGCCCCTGCACCGTCCTTCCTTCTGTAGTGGTGAACTCTACCATCTTTGCTTTTGGTAGCTTAGGCCTGGTCTACACTGGGGGGGGGGGTCGATCTAAGGTACGCAACTTCAGCTATGTGAATAGCGTAGCTGAAGTCGAAGTACCTTAGCTTGAATTACTTACCCATCCAGACGCCGCGGGATCGACGTCCGCGGCTCCCCCGTCGACTCCGCTACCGCCACTCGCTCCGGTAGAGTTCCGGAGTCGATGGGAGTGCGTTCGGGGTTCGATATATCACATCTAGATGAGACGTGATATATCGAACTCCGAGAAATCGATTGCTACCTGCCGATCCGGCGGGTAGTGAAGACGTACCCTTTATGTTTCGTTATGCTGATCTGAATGACACAATGAAGCATGAGGGATTCCTCCCCCTCCATGTTTTTGATGAGAAGTATGAACATTATATAGTTTTTCCTTCTCACACCTTCTAGGGTGACCAGATAGCAAGTGTGAAAAATCGGGATGGGGGTTGGGGGTAATAGGAGCCTATATAAGAAAAAGCCCCAAATATCAGGACTGTCCCTATAAAATTGGCACATCTGGTCACCCTAACACCTTCTTCTATGCAACCATCCTACTCCCGAAGCCTCCCTCCCTGACACTTTTCAGTATAACTACCCTGGTCTTCTTCAAATTGTTCCTCATCATTTAGGCCTGGTCTACACTGGGGGGTGGTGGGAATCGATCTAAGTTACGCAACTTCAGCTACATGAATAATGTAGCTGGAGTCAATGTACTTAGAACTACTTACCGCAGTGTCTTCACTGCAGTAAGTCGACGGCTGATGCTCTCCCGTTGACTCCACTTGCACCTCTCGCCCTGGTGGAGTACCGGAGTCGACAGGAGAGCGCTCAGCGGTCGATTTATCGCATCTAGACTAGACATGATATATGTGCGTAGGCACTCAGATACAAGGGTGAGGGGCATGGTATAGGAATATCACTAGGTAAGCCTCTTGATCTTGTCATTTTCCCATTCCTTCTCTTGTATGTATGAACAAACATCTACCTAGACTTCAAACTCCAGGGTGCAGTGAAGTGTCTTTGCTGGCTGCACCCTGTGCACAGCTAGGGCTAGATAAATGTTACATTAAAATGTAATTTTGGGGCTAATACACAGTCTTTATATTGCTATTTCCTCATTTGCTCCTTCCCCATGTTTATTATTCAGTAGGTGGAGTGTGTTTATGGAACATACATTATAAAACTTGTTTTTCTTATTAAATAATTTAAAGAAATTAAACCAACTAGTGTACTGTTAACAGATGTCTGTTATGGAATGTATTCTTTGTCTCTGAGAATCATGTGTGTTTAGTATATGTATAGGGTTTGATTCATTACTGCATTACTACAGTTTTATGCCTCTGTAACTCCCTGATTCCAACAGAGTTACATCAAAGTAAAACTGGAGTCACGGATGGTGAATAAGGTCCACTGTACTTGTCAATAATATGATCAATTAATAAAAACTAAAAATTAGAAGAAATACCTGATATGGAAAGGAGGTTGTTATTCCTGAAAGATTAACTACAAAATGTAAAGAACAATAGCTGACGGTGTAATTAGTGTTGCTGATTCCTGAGATTTTATCACAAGTCTCATGGTATTTGATATTTTTCTTAAAGCCTCAGCTGTCAGAATAGAGAGATTGCAGGAGAATTTCAACTTTCATTTAAAAAAAGTAAGTTTTGAGCCCTCATGGTTACAGAGAAAAAGCTTGAAAATGTGAAGTGAGTTCACCCTAAAGCTCAGGAAGCAGAAAGCAAAGAAAGAGAATCAAACATTTATTTAAAAAAATCCATTTTCTTTAGCCACCCTGATGATTGTTTCGGGGCCTGAATGATGATTTTTGATGAGTTGGGGTTGGCAATATAGTATAATAGAATCGTCAGGATTCAAGGGGGGTTTGAGCATCCAGAGGGAATAAAGTTTGTTGAAAAGTTGGTTCCCAACTTTCTTTTGAAACAAACTCAGGAAGCATAATGGGTCTGTGGCCAGCAGACCTAGGGTCACATTCTAACCCCCCAATATCGCCCCTTTATACCTTATTGTTTCATAGCACATCTTTTAAAATTCCTTTTGCCTATGTAATTAAGGGTAAAGCCAATATGGAACGCAAGGGCTAAGGTTCACTTTTGCATCTGGAACATGAGGGAAAACATAAGAGTTTATTTAGTCATGTACAGAGACTAGATTCTCCTTGTGCATGCATGAGCATCCCCACAATTAAAAATAAAGTTGCAAATATTTGCAAATAAGGAGTTGTGCCCTTCTGAAAACATGGGTAGGTACAAAAGCCAAGGTAGTGAAGACTGTGCAGCTGTTTCTTCCATGCACATCTTATGGCAGCAGTGTCATTTTCAAAAACACCCCAGGGAAAAAGAGACCGTGTAAAGCATGTAAGATTAGGGACCCTAATATAGAGAAGAAAGGCCAGGAAGGTATAGGAGGCTCCTCACCTTAACCTAATATGGAGCGCAGGCCATACTGGGATTGAACAAGGAGCAATTCTTTTCACAGTGAAAAGGAAGGAGGGAAATGTCAATGAGTCTGAGTACAGTGCAAGATATGGGGTGCTTTGGGAAAGAGAGAGAAAGAAAATGCCTCTATTCTGTACTCAATAGCTGAGAGGAGAAATAAATGTCTCAAGAAGCAACAGGCAGGCCAGCCAAATAGTCAGTACATTCCTGTATAAGAAGATATCCTACAATGCAGAAGCCCCTCAATAGGCCCAACAGCAGCCACACTTCATGTAATGTAACTAGTCTAATGAGTCAATGAAGGACAGCTTGTGTGGGAAGGATTACTGGGTGCAATTTTAACACAAACTGTTGGGGCTGCAGATGCATTTGATGCACCCATAATCCTCTTTGGAAATATCACAGCAGGTGTATTTTCCAGGCCAGGTGTCCTCCTGCTTGGTGCAATTTTGGCTTGGCACAACACACTTGAGCCCTAATTGTGCTCTTTTGAAAAATGCTCATTACATTTAAATGCCACTTGTACGTGTTATTGCAGAAATTAGTGCCACAAAACTGAACATTTAGCCATTCTATATAACCATGTAGCCATTCTATATATGTAATAGCCTACATACCCCAGTAAATTCTCACTATCTAAATGTGCAGCTAAATTAGCTTAACAGTTAACTGCTTCATTCCACAAATTGCAACTAAAGAAGGCTGTGCTCCTGAATGCAGAAAAAAAAGCCCAACAACTTTTGGTTGAAGTAGATCATGTATTTCAAAAAGGCATCATGATTTAAAGACTTCAGCTGCAGGAGATTTTACCACATGCCCAGGTAAGTTGTTCCAGTGATTAATTACCAACACTGTTAGCATGGGCAGCGGGTATAATAGGCCAGGGAAGGCTTTGCTGGTGCTGCAGCCAACTCACCGCTGAACAACTGGGCTGGGGTGGCCCCCCTCCTTTCCCCAAGACCCTTACTGCCTCCTCCACTCTACCCCCCACTCCTGAAGGTCCACGCTGCTCACCACGTCCATCCTCCTCAGGATGGGGGGAGTGAGGAGCGACGCAGACAGCCAGCAGCTGTGGACTGAGGAGGCTTGGTCGGGTGCTGCTGGGGCTGGCGGCTTGGCGGGGGGGGGGCCTTCGGGGACAGGAGGAGCTGGCATTCGGGGAGGCTGCCAGTGGCTCAGCCTACCCTGAATCTGGCGGGGGTGGGCATTGAGGCAGGAAGGCCAGCGGGGAGACTCTGCACTGCGGCTGGCCTGGCGTTCAGGAAGGTTGCAGGCTTAGCCTGGCGCTGGGGCTGGCCCGACTCTGGTGGTGCTGGGGCTGGCCTGGCGCTTGGGGGGGTGGGGTGGGCTGGCAGCTCGGTCTAGTGCTGTGTGTGTGTGGGTGAGTCGGGGGGCTGGCAGCGGCGGCTTGGCCTGATGTGGCTGGGGTGGGTGGGCAGCGACTCCTCTGGTCGGGGCTTTTTCTTTTGGGGGGGGTTTGGGCTCCAGCCTGCAGGGATGGGGCTTTGGGCGGAAGGGGCGGGGCCAGCAGGTTGGCCTCTCCAAAGCAGGGGTTCACCCGCCACCCATGACTGTTAGCATTTTGTTTCCAGTTTGAATTTGTCCAGTTTCATCTTCCAGCCATCAGATCTTGTTATGCCTTTTGTCTGCTAGACTAAAGAGCCTTCTGATCAGAAATAATCTAGGTATTTCTAGGTCAGTGGTGCCCAGACTTTTCCTGTCACACCTCCCTTTACCAGTAGTGGAATCTGTCTGTGCCCCCCTCCATTACTGCACAGCCAAGGCTTCCTCAGCAGAGCAGCTCGGGCTGAAGGCATAGCTGGGGGCAGAACTGCAGATAGGGGAGGAGCTGGGGCTAAAGGTGGAGCTGGGCTGGGGCTGGAGAGAAAGTGATGGCAGAGCTGGGCTGGGGGTGAAGTGGAACTGCAGCTGGGGTTGGAGCTGGGCTGGGGGCAGAGTGGGGCTGGGTGGTGCTCCCTCCTTGCCCCCCCATGCAGGCTGGCCCTGGCCCCACTGTGTGCCCCCTAATGTTCCTCCCTGCTTCCCTACAGGGAGGTGCACCACAGTTTGGGGATCACTGTTCGAGGTTGTGACCCAGTCACATTTCACTCTTCTATTAATATAAAAGACCAATGACATATTAAACTACTATGGCAATAAAACTGAAGAATAAAAAGTTACTTAAGATGCTGCATATGCATTTAAAATTTAACATAATTAAAATTTGTATTTCAATATACATGCACAAAGGGCAGAATTAAGGTTGTGCATAATTTTAGCTTTGGCATTTTCTGACTTTTGAATGCTTAACCATGCATTTCCTCTTAATATTTTAAATATAGATAGCTTAAATCTCACAGCCATAATATCAGGCAGCACTATATTCCCCTTTTCTCTTTTGCTGGGAAGTTTTATTTTACCTTAGTCTTTTCCTTTTCCAGAGAAAAATGGCAAAATATTTCTCAAAGGTACATAATTTTGCTTAGAAGACAAGAAGAAAATCTGTGTGTGATGGGGCACCTGCCCCACACTGGGCTCTAAGGGGTTAATAGAGCCCCAGGGAGGCTTCACAGGAGGCAGCCAATCAGAGAAAGGATGAAGGGAGCAGCCAATCAGACCCATAAAATAAAGGGATCTGCAGGGCAGAGGAGGGCAGTTCTCTGCTGGGAGCCTAGAGAGGAAGAGCCTAGAGAGCTCTGGAGAGCTGAGAGAACTGTCAGCACCCTGGACAGAGCAGTGGTGCTAGCAGGGACCTGGGGAGTGAGAAATAGCTCCTGGCTGGCTGCTGGGGTTTGCAGACTGAGGCCCTGAGCCAAGGGCAAAGAGGATGCTGGGGACACGAGGAAGTGGCCAGATAATTTGCTGCAGTAGCCACTAAGGAAAGTGTCTGAACAGAGGACTGCAAGTCCCCTGGAAAGGGGGGCACAATGTGTGGCACGGCTGGAGGGCTGCGTCGTTGAAGAGGATGCCGCGGTCTTTGGAGAGATGTGGGTCATAAAACAGGAGTGACGATGGTGAGGCACCACCTGAAGAGGGTGCACTAACAAGCAGAGCTAATTCCCAAGACAGCCAGCAGGAGGTGCCACAGTGATGAGTGAATTCTATTACACGGTGTAATATACATTTTATGCATAACTTATTTACTATCCAAGATAATGAAAAGAGAGCCCATATTTGTGTATCTTAAATTTTCTTAAAAAAGAAAAGATTCAGTTGTATTTGATTAATGTTAATCACAGTTTCAATTACTAACTTTTGTAAAACCTGTGGAGAACCACTGATGGGAGGACCAGATTATTTTGGCCAATAGCAGTGCTTACTATAGGTCTAGTCTGCAAAATTAATCTTGTATCCTGGAATAGAGAAGGTTGTTCTCTAAGTCTCTTCTGAAGTACAAGGGTTTCTAACAGCTGACTAAAGTTTGCATCACTAGGGCTTATCATAAATGGAGTCCAGGCAGTTTAAAAATCTTTTTCCAAAGAGTAAGCTCCCATCAGGAATTCCATCATGTAGGCCCACTCCACTCAGTCAAAAGCTTTTTCAGCATACAAAGAGGCTGTGCATGTTTCCAGTAGAACAGGACTACAGAAGAGAAGACAATCAACGGTGTCTAAATGCTTTCAGGAGAAAACACACTTTAGGAATAATTCCCATTTGATCTGTATGACATATTTAGGTTAAAACAGCTTTAATGGAATTGGTTAAAATTGTACTGGTATTTTAGATCTGCATTTAGTAGCAAAACTGGTCTATGCTATAAGTGTAGTCAGGGATTTTTTTCTTTAAGTATTAATATATCAATACAATATGTACTGTCTGTAAGAAGGGAGGACATTGTCTAATATCCAAAATACCATTATATAATTGCACTGTATATTCTCTGCTAAATTTGAAACCAGAGCCTCATAATAATATGAGGGTAGCCCATCATTCCATCGCCTTATTTAAGCTACTAATGTTTCACCCAGAGAAATTGGGTGAACTGTATGCTCTACTTGCACCTCGTTAATGGCAGGCATTGCAGGCCAGTCCCTTCTGCAGATAAAATATGCGTCATACTTAAATGATCTCGAGCTAATTGCAGAAGAGTTAATAGTCTGACACAGATCAAATTAAGTGCTGGGGTAATAAAATAAAACCATAATAATATTTCAAGACTTATAGGTGAAAAGCTCAGCATAAAGGTAAAGTGCTTGAACCACTCATGCCTATCTCAGTCTTCTAACTCCCCTTCCATGCCCCCAGTAGCACTGGTCATAAAATAGATTTTCTGCCCTATGAATTTTAGGATTCAGACTTTTTTCAAATCCTGAACCTGGAGGAAGTAAACAAAAAATAAATAATTTTTTTTTGAAAAAATTTGTTTGGGTCAATTGAAATATTTTGTTTTGACTGACTTAATTATTTTATATAAAGTACATTTCAAAACAAGTCATTTCCATATGAAAAATTGAAAATTTTCATTAAAAAGTGTTGAAATGTGGTATTTTGACATTTTCAAAACTGATTTTTTCCATTATCTGTAAACAAAGTGTCAAAATTGGTACAATTTCACCAAAAATTTGGCTTAGTCAAAATAGGATTTTCTGTTGAAAAACTTTTGATTAAAACAGTTAATTTTGATTAAAGTTCTGGCCAGCACTAGCCCCCAGGCTCCTGTCCCCCTTCCAAGCCCCTACTCTAGGCTCTAAGATATTTGTGCCTCCATGCTACCCAGTCAATCAACAAAACAAACTTGGAATTTGTAGGTCCAAGTCATCTTGGAAATACCATGAGCCAAAAATAGGTTAGGAAAGTGTCCATGAAGTGAAAAACGGATATATTTGAATCACCAAACCAATAAGGTGATACTACTTACCAAAACTAAAATGGCGAGGACCTCATGGAAGATCTGGTTGTAGAGGACAAGCTTGGTCAGCTAATTCAGTTTAAACTAAATGGAAGGATTAAAAAAAAAAAGTTTGCAACTCGGGTCTTTGATTTCAAAAGGGCAAACTTAAAAAAATTAAGGGAAGTAGTTAGGGACATGGACTGGACTGAAGAACTCAATGATCTGAATGTGAAGAAGGCTTAGAATTACTTTGTCAAAATTGTAGAACTATCTGAAGCCTGCATCCCAAGCAAGGGGAAAAGATTCATAGGGAAGGGTTGCAGATCAAACTGGATGAATAAGCATCTCGACACAGGCTATCATGGGCGGCGCGTGAACTGCCAGTCTGGGGGCAAAGCATGGGCAGGGCCATGCCTAGGTGTTTGGGGAGGCACAGTTGGACTGCTATTTGTCTTTCGTTTATTACTACTGACATAGGCACCACACATAAGATTAGACTCCAGTGATCCTGTCCAAGATGCAAGTCAACAAAGCAATTAAGGAGGTGTTTAAATGTAAGAACATGTTTAAATCCTATTGAAACTAATGGGATTTAAGCACCTGCTTAACTACTGTCCTGAATAGAAATAGACCTAAGCAACGCTTAAGTGGCCAGAATTTAAGAAGCATTGAATATGCTCAGCTGTCACAATTGGGACATGGGTTGTCTGACCTAGTGGGCCTGATTCCTGCTCTGACAGGTCAGATACCAGGAGGTCGAGTCCAAGACAAGCCAGAGGGGAAACCCAAAGTCAAGTGTCTGGCAGGCAGGGTCAGGTTACCAGGAGATTAGGAACAGGTATTGCAGCAGAAGCAGCCCTAAGTAGGAATAACCCAATATATGGACAACTTCCCGTGCCTATACTGGGTTTAAATAAAAGCTCGGAACCAATCAGAACTCCCAGCATTCCACCAACCAGATCCCAGGACTGCAGTCCTCTGTCAGAATTCAGCTTCTATTCTGACGGCTGTTAGCAGGTCACTACATGGTAGGTTGGAACTTACTAGTTCCTGAGCAGCCTAAGGTTTGAGACCCATGGTCCCTAATATCAGTACTTAGTGGCTAGTTGGGTGAGCTAGTATCACAGATATCTTATTGTTTTTACTCTCAACCTGCCAGTTGCCACATGGCTAGTGTATGAGAATAGTATATAGAACTGTGTTCTTATCACCATTGTACTTCAGTCTCCTCCAATTGTTTATGTCTACTCTATGTGCCTTTACTTAATTTGGATTGTAAACTCTTTGGGGGAGGAGCTGTCTTTTAATATGTGTTTGTACAACAACCACCAAAGTGGGAATCCAGTTCTCGTTGAGTCTTGCGGGAGCTACTACAACACAAATAAACACATATTGTTAATAATAATCAAGGACAGCTAAACAGATTATTTGACTGGAAAACCTCAAACATTCAATAATCAGCTGGGATTCCACAAAGAACATTACCTGATCTAAACTGCTCCATGTGCTTTTCTAACACTTTCCCTTCTGCCAGTGCTACGCTCAACATCCATACTTTGCTCTCCACAAACAAGATGCATTTAATAACATTGACTCAAAGGACAAAACTCTTGCTTATTAGCAACAATGACCCAGGCAGCATAAAACAAATCTAGCACCAGGACGTGAAATAGAGTTACTTAGTCCAAACTATTAGATACTTTACCAATGCTGCCATCTCATGGATATTGTTCAGTATTGCACCATAACAAAAATTTCTAAGAAAAATCAGCAAAAAAGTACTGGTGGCACCTTAGGCCTGGTCTACACTGGGGATGGGGGGTGGGGAATTGATCTAAGATACGCAACTTCAGCTACGAGAATAGCGTAGCTGAACTCGACGTATCTTAGATCGACTTACCTCCCGTCCTCACGGCGCAGGATCGATGGCCACGGCTTCCCTGTCGACTCTACTTCCGCCTCTCGTTCTGGTGGAGTTCTGGAATCGACGGGGAGCGCGTTCGAGGATCGATTTATTGCATCTAGACGAGACGCGATAAATCAATCCCTGATAGATCGATCGCTACCTGCCAATCCGGTGGGTAGTGTGGATGTACTTTGAGACTAACCATTTTATTTGAGCATAGACTTTCATGGGCTAACACCCACTTCATTGGATGCATGCAGTGGAAGATACAGTAGGAAAATATATATACACAGAAAACAGGAAAAATCAGACTAAAAAAAAAGTATCACATTAAAAAAAATCCTTTCACATTTTTTATTAAGTAATTTTAAATTCATGTTTGAATTTACCTGGATGTCTTCCTTCTCTCTCCTTTTCACATATCTTATATCTTCAACAGTCATTGAGGTTGCACTGAATCGTCCCCACTAAGAGTGAAAAATCAACACTGAAATCTGGCAGAGAGAAAGTAGAAAAGTAGCTCAGATCTGCTCAATAATGTATTAAACTTCATGATCTTTTAAGAAAGGCTCTTCAGGGCACTATGCAGATTAGGAGATTGGGAATGCAATAGGGTTTATTACCACAAGGTCTTTGGTTTCAGTCTAGCTAAAGGTTGGGAGAGACTTTCCGTGAGAGGCATCTGACGGTTGTTTGGAGGACTGCATAAAACAAGTTGGTGATTCTTACTTCTTTCCCTGGTAGGACTGAGATACATAGCCCAAAAGACCCACCATCAAAACTGACAATCTCAGGAGACGGGTCGGGGCACATGGTCCCTCTGGGATAGGGTTGAAGCACACTGGCAGTGGCTTATGAAACTTGCAGTGTTGTAGCCCATATTCCACCTGTTGTGTCCAGTAAAAATAGAGGACTTCATTCTTCAGGGCCTGCCAGTCTGGCTCTTTCACCAGCACTACATTGATTTTATAATTAAAATAAATGAAAAGGATACATAAGGTCTCAGTCAGCTTCTTGCTGAGTTTCTTCTAGTTCTTATACTTCAAGATCAAGGAGGCCATTTGTTGTATGTCTTATGAGGACATCCGTTTCACTAAGAACTGGGCTGAGACGCCCATCTCATTTTCTACAGGTATCTGTAGATACATTTTTAGTAAATCTGATCAGAATTGGAATTAGTTACTTAGAGATAAAAGGCTCTATATCCCTATTTCCCATTCCCTAAGCTGTCCAATTTAATGCCCTCCCATAACTTCTTGATACTCTATCCTTTTTTCGACTGGGGAAAAATTATTCCTCCTTTCTCCATTTTGTTTAATTTTTCTTGGATCTTGTCTACATGTGGGGTAATACAACGGGATGTGATTTGTAAAGTGAACTAACTGGCCCTACTGGTGCACACTAAAAGTTCCCTAGTGCGCTTTAACATAGTGCTGTTTGAAACAACACTACATTAAAGTGCACTAGGGAATTTTTAGTGCACACCAACAGGGTATACATGGTCCAATTAACATGACACACATTAGTGCACTTTAGAAATCATATCCCATAGTTTGCATTACCCCACTGTGTAGACCTAGCCTTGGACTCCTGCTAGTTGTTGTGATCTTGACTAGATAATTTACTGTCCCATTTCACAGCCTTTAATGGCTGTGCTGGTTGCCAGAGATGGAAATCAAAGAGAACCAAAAAGGTTTTTAAAGATGTTTTCTTTGAAATTGCTTTTCTCTTTTTTTCTCCAGGAGAAGGCCTACTGTTTGACAAGTTTATTTTGGAATGAAAGGAGGAGCAGTGGAGGGGACATGGGGTATGTTTATGAACATAAGTGAAAGGCAAAGCCCTAGAAACAGGGAGACAATTCCTTTGAAAAGATGGAGCTTGTCTGAGCATAAATGAGAAATGGGTCACCTGTATGGCCATGCTGTGATTTGGACAAAAGAAGCATTTTCCAAATACTTTGGGGAATTTTAAGAGTATAACTTTGTATAACGGTGTGGCCATTGTTAACATGTATAGCTATGCAAGCTAAGTTAATGCTATAAGGGTGTCACAGTTAGGGGGCTCACCCACTTTCTGGGTGCTCTGAATGCACCCACTTGGGCCTCTTCTTGCCTTTACCTGTCTCAGGGTGGAATCACATAACTCTTCCACAAGTTCCTGGGCACACTACCCTTTATATACCAACTCTATAGGTCTGACTGGGTTTTGGGCACCTGCATTTCCTTCAGTTAGGAACCTGTGACTGGTGATATAGCTCAACAGCTTTTAAAAAACAAAGTCTTTTGATTCAGGATTTGGATCAAAGCAGAGGGAAAAAAATGTTAAAACTGGCAACCTACACATGTGTCATCTAATCTTATGCTTTGCTAGAATATAAACTAGATGGGCTTTCCTCTGAACTTACAGGAGCCGAACAGAACCAGAATGTTAAGCTGCATCTACTCTAGGGACTTTGGCCAGCAGCGGCACAGTTATGTTGATCAAGGATCATACCGCTGCACACTCCTGACTGACATAGCTATGCTGACAGGAAACTGTAGTGCACACATAGCTCTAGCGTATGCACAGTTATACTGGTATAGATGTGCTTTATAATGATAGAGTGTATTCCCATCTAGGAAGGGGAATAAGATCTACCATTCTAAAGAACCTTTAACCATGCTAGGGCTTATACCAGCATAATTATTTTGGTAAATAATATCACAGCCCTAACTGACATAGTTACACTGGTATAAAAACTGTTTGTAGACCAGGCCTTACAGGGTATGTCTACACTGCAGCTGAGAGCATACCTCCCAGCCCAGGTAGACAGACTTGTGCTAATTCCATAGCAGTGTTGACATTGCAGCAGGGCTGGCAGCATGGTCTGGTTACCTGAGTGTAAGTCTGTGGGACCAAGCTTGGGTGGCTAGCCTGAGCCGCTGCCCATGCAGCAATATTCACACTTCTGTTTTTAGCATGCTAGCTTGAGCAGAACTAGCGTGTCTGTCTACCTGGTCTGGGAGGCAGACTTCTGAAGCTGCAGCATAGACATACCTGCATTCTCCAAGCAAGCTCAGCTCTGCATGAGTATCTGTGTGACTCTCTGCTACTCTCACGGTACGTCTACACTACCCGCTGGATCGGTGGGTAGCGATCGATCTGTCGGGGATTGATTTATCGCATGTAGTGTAGATGCAATAAATCAATCCCAGATCGCTCTCCCATCGACTGCTGAACTCCAGCAGCGTGAGAGGCAAAAGCAAAGTTGACGGAGGAGCCGTGGCCGTCGATCCCGCACCGTGAGGACGTGAAGTAAGTAATTTTAATTCGATCTAAGATACGTTGACTTCAGCTATGCTATTCTCATAGCTGAAGTTGCATACCTTAGATCGACCCCCCCCCACCCCAGTGTAGACCAGGCCTCAGTGTGACCTACCTGATTCAAACTGGTTTTGATGCTCCCAAGAAGCACAGGCTAGAGCCATTAAAGATACTTGCTCTGTTATTGTCTCTTAAAGACCCTTAAGTGTAAGCTGTTAGACTATTGGAAAGGGCCTCTCCCTCTTTCCCTAGGTGGATAGGCTCTCCTACCCTGGCAGGCAGGTAGGGTGAACTATCTGAGGGTATGGAAAATATCACTCTGGCAGGTCCAGATTCATTATTAAAAATCATCCCCATGTGTGCCACAACATATAATCAAACATCATGCTTCAGGGCATAGAAATTCACCACACACTCACATCGTGAATACAACATTGCGCAAGTTGAGAGAAGCATGGTGGAGGGGGATGGGTTAACTTCCCCCACAGGTACTGGGAGAGACAAGGTCTCTTCTTGGACCAACTTTAGCTTTCGAGCTTTGCAGAGCTCATCAGGGTGTCTTACAAATTGTTGTAATGAGCCATAAAATCAGTCTCTCTATTGAGTCCATGTTTTTTAGTGTCTAGCAGGGTTATGAATTTAAGTTCCCATGCTCATCCCATGTACAAAGTTGTGCATGTTTCCTTTGAGGACAAGGACTGAGAGGATTAATATGGAGTGACTGCTTTATGAAAAGTGTTTGCCTACACGCGATAGGGTGTTTTTGTCAACAGGTATTGTCTAATGCTGTAAGCAGGATACCAGAGGAGGTCAGGAATTTTTTGCTGGAATGATTTGCCCATTTTGCAAAATTGAAACTTTCCCATTGAAAGTCTTGGTTTTGCTGACCATTTTTGATTTTCCATTAGAGAAACTGAAATGACAACTCCCTGGCCAGTGGCAGAAAGTGAAAAAGACAAGTGCCTTCCAGGTGGGCATCTGAGAAGCCAATGAATTCTGTTTCAGTTCTCACAAACGGATTTTTTTCTGCAAATTCCTTCCCATGAAAATTTTCCACTTTTTACCTTGTTCTCACTAGCTACTTTGTCCTATAACCTAACTCTATATCAGCTGTGAATCTATTCTGGGGCCTTCTTCCCTCTTGATAAGCACCAAGAGCAGATCTCTTTCTGTCAACCAGCCCCAATAAATATTTGGTCCCGACATCCATGAAACTGCCAAACCCCCTCTATCCTTTTCCTCAAAAGTCATTCTGACTCCCCTGCACAGAGCTGCTGTGCTCTCTGGCAATCCCCTATGTCAGACAAGTGCCAATTTCCCAGCCCAGGCATCAAATTCTCTTGCTATTCTCACACACGTTTAATTCTCTTCCAAGTTTTGGAACATTCCTGCTACTATCAGTCATTCCCTCCCAGCCCTCAGAACATACAGCAAGATACAGTTGTAGCTGAGATCAGAATCTATATCAGGGGTCAGCAACCTTTTAGAAGTGGTGTGCCGAGTCTTCATTTATTCACTCTAATTTAAGGTTTCGCGTGCCAGTAATACATTTTAATGTTTTTAGAAGGCCTCTTTCTATAAATCTATAATATATAACTAAACTATTGTTGTATGTAAAGTAAATAAGGTTTTTAAAATGTTTAAGAAGCTTTATTTAAAATTAAATTAAAATGCAGAGCCCCCCAGACCGGTGGCCAGGTGAGTGCCACTGAAAATCAGCTGGTGTGCCGTGTTTGGCACACGTGCCATAGGTTGCCTACCCCTGATCTATATGAATGCAGAGAAACTCCTATGACATTGGTGGGGTTACTCCACATGTATACTAGAGTAACTCAGGCCTGATTTACACTAGCAAATTATTATAACTGTGTCACTCAGGGGTGTGAAAAATCCTACCCCTGAGCAATGCAGTTAAACTGACCTAACCCACAGTGTAGATAGTGTGGTGGATTACAGATGCCGCTGGGAGAAACTTAGGTAGCGTCTTCATGGAAGTGCTAGAGCAGCTTTGCTACACTGGTGCTGCTGTAGTGTCTTATGTGTTGACAAACCCTGAGAGCAGAATATCTGAAACCTAGGTTTCAGGGCCCACCACCTGGAAACTAGACAGCTTTCTAAGGATTAATTAACATACTCCCTTCTCCAGTGTACGTATTCCTCCTTTCCACCCTTTCTGACCATAGTGGAGTCTTGTCTTCTCCATTTTAAGGCTTTTTATCTGGCCTGTATTTCATTCACTTGGTTTCTTTTGTCTCATTTGAAATCCTGATGGTTACTATGTTATTACTCATTCTTCTATCACCAGCTGGAACCTGCCTAGCTTTGATCTCGGCAGTACATTAACCAGTCATTTGGTGGCATGACTTTCAAATCATTTAGGATCCAAATTTAGGTTTAGTGTTTAAAAAAAGGAAAGGCATCAAACTGAACAATAAAAGTGCTTGGATTCATTAAATAACAAAACATTCAACTACAAATGTGTTTAAAATATCACACACACACACATACACCTAAATTTAGGCCATGTTGGAATCCCATCACAACTGCACTGAATTAGTGCAGGGGAACCAGGACATGAAATTTAAGAGTGTCATTTCACTGCTCTAGCATAGTAAAGTGCCAGAGTAAACAAATACCATCAAGTACAATAGATTTTTAATAACCTGGGGTGTTACTAGTGACATAGGCAAATACTACTTTAAAAAATGATGTTTAATCTTTAAATTATCATTAAGCCAACTTCCTGGAGGACTGCAAATCTTGAGGAGTGGGGAGAAGGGGCACACCTCTTTTGGTAGCTGACTTAGAGGGGGCCTGAAGTAAACAGAATAAAAAGAAACACAAAACAGGTGGGGTTCAGGTCTTACACTACCTGCTCCATAAACTGGGATGTTATTTACCTGTATTCGCCCTTCAGAACCCATCAGAAGAACAGGAAGCTAAATGAAGGCCTTTCTCTCAGGGAGTTTAATACGTGAGAGTGACTCTGTATGCCTGAACATGTGTATTTTTGGTGTGTGTGGGAGAGAGTCTGTGTAGGGATAACAGTCTTGCCAACCACAAGCATTCAAAAATCACATGTCATATCCCCACAAAACAGGTGACTGGCTTAAAAGTGTGAGATTTAAAACATACCTTTTGGGTTCTTTTCATTTTCCTTCTCGTGTTGGAATGTTTAGGGTTGCATTTTCAAGCTTTTCTCTGCAGTCATCAGGGCTAGACAGTTTTTAAAAAACAATGAGAGCTGAGATTCTAAGCTGTTGGGACTCAAACACAAATATCATGAGAATTGGTAATTAGCGTTACCAATTGTCCCGATTTTATAGCAACAGTCCCGATATTTGAGGCTTTTTCTTGTATAGAAGGCTATTACCCCCCACCCTCTGTCCCGATTTTTCACACTTGCGGTCTGGTCACCCTATTGGTAATAGTGGATATAGGTTGTATGTGTTTATGGTTTGTATTGCGTAAGTGGGTGAGATACACACCTAAGTGTACACTGTGTGGGAAAGTGGACTTGAGTGTTTGGATGTAGGATGTATACATTTGGGTGCACACAGGAACACAGTCTTAAGTAGGCTGGGTCACCTGGGGTTGTGGACCTACAAGGTAGGTCTAAGGCCAATTGGCCACTGGCAAGCGGAGATGAACACATCTTAGTCTGAAAGTTGTGCTCCATGACTGGGAAACAGGTAGGGAGGCTTGGCTATCCCTGCCCCTGGTGTTTTCTCTTGTACGTTGCCTGCTCCTTTTGGGACATGATGCTACTAGCAGTAATGCCACAAAGTACATTTGTGGCCTGGGGTGGATGCACGAGATTTAACTTTGCATTTGAGGCTGAGAATGAGTCACAGACTGTTTTGGTTTGTCTTCTGAGTTTTGAACTTCTGAGTTTGGTAACTGACCTTTTGCCAGCCAGAGGGCAACGTGTCATTATTCTCTGCTTCATCACTGCTCTGCACCGCATCCATCTCCAGTTAGCTTCTAACTGAGCAGATTCAGTCACACAGTGTCCCCTGACTGGCGAGTGAAGACTATACCACTCTGATTCTGTTGTCCAGTATTAAGAATCAGGTCCCTGTCCACCTCAAAGGAAGCAAGAGCATTATAAATATATTCATACAAGTTGTTTGAGCTCTAAGATGTTTTGAATAGCCACATTCCATTGTTGATCCTGGCACTTCTCTAAGAGCAGGGGTGGCTCTAGGATTTCCGCTGCCCCAAGCACGGCGGCACGCCGCGGGGGGCGCTCTGGCGGTTGCCGGTCCCGTGGCTGCGGTGGACCTCCCGCAGACGTGCCTGCGGAGGGTCCGCTGGTCCCGTGGCTCCGGTGGACCTCCCGCAGGCATGCCTGCGGATGCTCCACCGGAACCGCTTGCTGCCCTCCCGCAGGAGGCCGCCCCAAGCGCGCGCTTGGCGTGCTGGGGTCTGGAGCCGGCCCTGTCTAAGAGCACTTTCAGTCTCCTGGGGAATGGCAGCATATGTGTACATTGTGATGTATTGAAAACTGTGTTAAAATTATCTGTACCTTTAAATCCTCCGTGGTTTTCCGGGCCCTGCTTGCAAGCTAGGGGCTCTGTAAGGAAGTACGCAATCAGGTCCTAGAAGCAGTCAGTCAGCAAACAGACAGCCTAGAATAAGGAGGGATGGGCTGTGCCTCTCTGCCTTGGGGAGCATGGTGCTTTGTCTTTCTGTTTCGGGTTTGTGCTATTCTGAATTCTAAGAAATAAAGTAGTGTCAGGTTGCAATCTTCCATTAAGAATATTTGTTTTAATCTAACTTCTCTGTGTGTATGCTGTGAACAAAACACAAGTGTAAACAGAGTCAGTGTTATATACTCCACCCCTTTGATAGGGTAGGATGAGTTTAAATAATACTTGGTCTGGTGCTTCAGGAATGTGGAATGTTCAGGGCTGTCAATGCAGGGAGGACATGCTCACTCTATCCTGTCTTGTACTGACACCGGGCTCTTGCACTTACTGGCTATCAAATGGCAATTGTACTGCTCCAGGTCTGACAGTCTCTAAGTAGGTTCAAAACATAGGGATGATTCCCCCGATGACAACTTAACGGCAGAGGGAGGAGGAAGGAAAGGGTGCTGCTTCCCTCATTCTGTGGAGTAAAGGCCCTTGGTAAGGCATGAAGAGAAATGAATGGCTCAGTCCAAAAACTGGTGAAAATTGCCAGATGCAAGGTCACTTGTGGAGGCAAAGTGCCACTTTTACACCAATGCATTTTTAAACAGAAAATATCTGCATGCAACTTTTAATATGTCAGGTAAAAACCACATGTTGCTTTCAGATTTCTGGTTGTACAAGATGAACAAACCTTAGGTCCTTAATCCTTGCAAAGGCTATAGGTCATGTGCTCCTTTACAGTTCCCCACAAACACTTTTGTTTGTCTGGTTATGGTTTGGGAACATGGCTCCTGGAAAACATAATATTGTGAAATGTGTTTACTGTTCTGTAATTAATTGGACTCAGTTAAATAATGGTATTACAACTAAAGAAAAGGTCTGCTGGATTAATCTCTAGGTGGCCTTGCTTCCCCTTCATCTGGCCTGTAACTGAAAGAGCAGTGCTAATAGCAGCTTCCGACTGCTATCTGCGGAACCAGGCCTTGTAGAAAACCTACCTGGCACTGCCTGTCTGCCCTGGGAGGAAGAAATTATTGCACTGAGCCCGGGGCTGGAGAGCAGCCTTCCACCTCAGTCACATGTTTATTTATCTCTCCTTCCTGCATAATATTCTTAGTACAAGTAGATGGCCTGGGTTAGAGGCTTAGTCTATTGAAAATAGCTTGGTGTTGGTTGCATCTCTAAATTACGTGATACCTAAGGCAAGGGGCACCTTTACAAATATGGTTTCTGGGTAAGGTTGCCAACTTTCTAATAGCAGAAAATCAAAAACCCTTGCCCTGCCCCCTGCCCCACCCCTTCCCCGAGGTCCCACCCCTGCCTTGCCTCTTTTCCACCTCCCTCCCTCTGTTGCTCGCTCTCCTGCCACCCCCATCACTCACTCATTTTCACTGGGCTGGGGCAGGTGGTTGGGGTGTGGGAGGGGTGAGGGCTCCAGGGTGGGGCCAGAAATGAAGGGTTCAGGGTGTGGGAGGGGGCTCTGGGCTGGGGATGGGGCTGAGGGATTTGGAGTATGGGAGGGGGCTCCAGGCTGGGGTAGGGGGTTGGGATACAGAAGGGGGTGAGGGCTCTGGCTGGGGGTGCAGGCTCAGATGTGGGACTGGGGATGAGGGGCTTGCGGTGCAGGAGGGGGCTCTGGGCTGGGGCCAAGGAGTTCGGAGTGTGGGAGGGGGTGCAGGATCCAGGAGGGAGGTGGGGTGCAGGAGGGGGCTCAGGGCTGGGGCAGGACGTTGGGGTGTGGAAGAGGGTTTGGGGTATGGGCTCTGGGCAGTGCTTACCTCAGGCAGTTCCTGGGAGTGGCCAGCATGTCCCTCAGGCTCCTAGTCATAGAGGCAGCCAGGGGGCTCTGCTGCACGCTGCCCCTGCCCACAGGCACTGCCCCTGCAACTTCCATTGGCTGTGGTTCTTGGCCAATGGGAACTGAGGGGCTGGTGTTCTGGGCAGGGGCAGTGTGCGGAGCTCCCATGGTCACCCCTATGCCTTGGAGCAGGAGGGACATGCTGGCTGCTTCCTGGGAGGCGGAGCCACGCAGAATTGGGTAGGGAGCCTGCCAGCCCCACTGTGCTGCCAACCAGACTTTTAACAGCCTGGTCAGACACCTAGCAACCAGGGCCGGCTCCAGGCACCAGTCCAGCAAGCAGGTGCTTGGAGTGGCCAATGGAGAGGGGTGGCACGTCCGGCTCTTCGGCTGCGGGTCCCTCACTCCCTCTCGGAGTGAAGGACCAGCTGCCGAATTCTGAAGCCACGGTGGTAGAGCTGATTGCGACCACGGCTTTTTTTTTTTTTGCGTTGCTTGGGGCGGCAAAACCCCCGGAGCCGGCCCTGCTAGCAACTCTGTTCCTGGGAGAACACAGATTAGACAGGATTAACTCCTCTCACCAGCTTCCTGGCATATGTGCGGGGATACTGTGGCTTTTTAAAATAGTAGTGACCAGCCTCTGACTTGAACTAACTAATTAGGCCTCAAGTTTGAGAATAAAATATATATATTTTTATGGTAAGGTTATTTTTTCTCTAGATTTTTAATTTCCGAACTTTCCTGAGAAGGACTTGAAAGATGCAATGATTAGAAACAAACAAAAACCAACCCACAGTAGTTTACATTTCTATAGCAACTTTTACCTGGAAAGATGCTCAAGCACTTTACAAATTGTTCCCTGTTTATACATACAGTCAAACGGGGGAGGTGGGGAGCAGGAGGGTGGGAATAAGGCAGCAGTTCCATGCCAGCAACTTTACAGCTGTAATTGTGGAGGCCGAGAGGCTAGAGGGATGAGCACAGAGTTAAGAAACATTTCACTTCCAGTCCTGGCTCTGTCACTTGCCTTGGGCAAATCTCTTTGCCTCAGTTTCCTCAGCTGTCAAATACAGGAATAAAACTTACTTTCTTCCTCTCATGAGTATGGTGAGGATTAATTGATTAATACTTGTACAGTACTTTGAACATAGTTCCTTGATAATAATTTGGGGGCTGCATTAGAACATTGTAGATATATTAATGTATATTACATACTTATCTTGCATCCGACAAAGTGGGTATTCACCCACGAAAGCTCATGCTCCAAAACGTCTGTTAGTCTATAAGGTGCCACAAGACTCTTTGCTGCTTTTACATACTTATTGAATCTAACAGTTTAAGACAGGAAGTGAAGAATAATAACTTCTCCAAATGAAATGGTGGGAGAGGGGTGGATTTCAGATAAGAAGAATGTAATTATCCAAATTGGAATTTGACTAAATTACTGGAAGTAACTCTACTGTTCTGGAAAACATCATCTTTACTATGGATCTTTAACGACCACAAGCTGTAAGGTTTTATATTTTAATTAAAAAATATGATCCCGTTTCCCAAGCACTATAATGGGGCATTGGCTCAGAGGGAAATGCCCCTCATTCTCCCACAGTATTCTGGGATTTTCCTTGGAGAGTGTCCCTCCAAATACTGGCCTCTGCTTAACATTCAGTTTCAGTGCAAACACTGCCTAAGGCAGTGAGACAGTCTTAGTAAGGACCTTCACCCCATGAGGTATCTCAAGGACAAATTTGCCTCTGCTTGATGCAGATTCAAAAAGGCTGCTGACTTTGCTAGAATTTTTCTCAGCGAGCATCCAGGGAACTCCTCTGTTAGCAGTAAAAGGTCTGAACTTCAGTTGTGTGGATTTGGGGAGCTCTGTGGACAATAGCTGGGTTGTGACCCAGTTTCCTGTAAGCCCCTTACATGATTAATGAATTGTAATCACTAGTTTTTAATGGCTACTGAAGGACATTTTTAAGGGGAAATAAAACAATATTATGATTTGAATGTGGGGCACATGTCTTGTTAATGGAGTCTGAAGCAAAAATATCTGTACCATGGCGTAGCTACTGTGAGAGGACTACATAGAACGTAGCACTCTATATGGTATTGGTGACACTGTAGACACCTGCACTGGAGAGTGGCGCATGACTGAGTGGCTATGTGGGGTTTGTGGGGAGATGAGATTAAAGATTAATTTCCATGCTGTTCTGACACAGTAAGACAAATCCGGGAGCAAGCGTTTGGTTTGCCATGTCATTTACACCCAGCAGGGAGTTGGGATGATATTTCCCCTTTTCTATTTCTGTATAAGAAATGTGTTGCTTAAAGCATGGACTTTCTTCCCACCCACGAGCCCATCCTCACTTCTCATTCAATCCCATAGCAGCCATAATGCTGAATCAGACACACCACTATCTCTTTGGCAATGAGTTCTGATCTTACAAATGCAGGTTTACGACTTCAGCATGAGATTGAGCGGGAGAAGAGAAACTGATTGACAGTCTTCATGGGGCTAGCCTCTCAGCTCTATTGACTTCAATGGAGTTACCTGAATTTATAGCAGCTGAGGATTTGGCCCCATCTATCCCCAGCACTGTGCAGTACACTCCATGGTTATGCGGCTACTGGCAGACACAGCTGTGCTTTTGTGATTCTGGGAGGAATTAGATTAGTGGGAGGACTTCGTGCAGAGTTGTATTAATGCAGAACTCAGACTGTGCACAAACAAGAAAATGCTAGTTTAATTCACACTGATTACCTGTGAAACCCAGGATGGGAGCTGAGAGCCTTTGCTATGGTGTCTTTCATTAGCTGACATATAATTTGGGCTATGTGAATGCATGAATAGTTGGGCACAATTTAGCTCCTCCTAGATTATTGAGAGTTGATGTCTGTGCAACGGTTGTAAATTTGGAGTAACTCCACTGACTGCAGAGGAAACTCTCCAGGTTAACTCTGGTGTAAATCAGTTGAGAATGTGATTTAAAATGTTTTCAGATTTCCAATCACATCTCAGGTTAGATCTATGCTCTCTAAGTCATAAGGCATTAATATTCACTCTAAGTAATTTGTTAGCAAATGAACACATGGTACAATATTTTTTGTAGATCTCAGAGTATTATAGTAACTTACAGGGGTAAATTCAGTTAGTAGAATCCACGATTTAAAAAAAAATCAGTTTATTTACACTCATGTTACCCATTCCTAAACTGAGAAGCCAATCTAGTTCTGAATATTTGGCAACAATGCTGGTAAACTGCTAGGTGGGGGTTAATTATAGTTTTTTCATGTTTCTACAAAAATGGCTTTCACACAGAAACAGTTTCTCATACTTACAGCTGAAATTTGTCACCATGGCAATGTTTTGAATTTGTAGGGGTGGGGTTCTGCAGGCAAAGATGATGTGGCTGCTGCCTCAGGAATTTTTTTTTCATTTTTCTTCTTCTTTTTTAACTGCTGTGTGGTTCTAAAGCATTGGAAAGTGATCTTCATGAATGAACCAGTGTGAGGCCTTAGAACTAACCTCTCTCTCCCCCACACCTTTCTTTTAAAGAAAAGATATTTTAAATTTTGGGTAACTTCCTCCTTTAGTCATCTGTCTCCATGTGTCTTCAGCAGCCACTGATAACATGACAGCAGCCCAGGGGGCACTGCAGGACTATGTTTTGCTTAGCTTCTTGTGATGTCATCACCTGTTGCCAGGGAAACACAGAATCTTGAACTTGGGTCCCAGCAGCTGAGCCTTGGAGGAAATGTTTTTCAGTTATTGGTTTTAATATGAAAATGTCTTTATCACATTTAAGTCACCATATAATTGTCCAACTGATTTGGGGTCTTAAACAGGTTTCTCTCTCTGTGTGTGTGTATATATATATATATATATATATATATATATATATATATATATATATATATATATATATATAATGAAAGAAATTTGCTGTTCAGCTTTTAAAAAACTACAAATATTAAAAACAAGCACCCCCAAACCCCCAAACGCCCAGACACTGTCAATACAATTTTTATTACTGAGATGTGGCCAATCGCCACGTTGACCACAATATGTTGTTAATTTAAATTGCATTGCACCCCTTCCTGCTACCCTCAGTCTCTCTTTAGACTGTGAGAAGAAGGATAATCTCAAGGTTAAGGCACTGGACTAGGACTCAGGAGATTTAGGCTCAGCTATTTTGTCATGACCAACAGGTCCAAATCCAGGCCTGCAGAGTATATAGGAGCAGCCATGCACCAACGCTCCACTTGACAGCCAGCTGACAACTGCTTACCTGGGACCCATAAAACCCAGCCCCAGTGTGAGGCTCTGCCCCTGGGTTCTGACTGGTGGAGTCCCAGAACAACTGATTGACCCACTGGCCCTACTTAAACCAGCAACAGGAACCTGTCTGAACAACTGGGCTCCACCCTGCTCTGGACTATGTGCCTTGTGCTTCCTGACCTGGCTTGACTCCTGGCATCTGACTTGTGATTCTTGGCACAGTTTGGCTCCTGCCACTGACCCCGTGGTATCCTGATCTGGCCTGACTCTGGTTCTTGACTCTTTGTTCTGATCTCCAGTTTCTCTCTTGCTTCTGTCCTCCCAATATTCTGACCCAGCTGACTCGACTCCTGTGTCACAACTGTGAACTCTGGCTCTGACTACGAGGTTTGGCTGCCCATGACCTGGCTGTGACATGTTGACTCTGCCACAGCCTCCCTGTGTGACCTTGGACAAGTCACTCAATCCCTCTATGCTTCAACTCCCAGTCTGTAAAATGGGAATACTAATACTACTTTTCTTCCACCCTTGGTCTGTCTTGTCCATTTACATCACAAGCATTTTGGGACAGGGACTATCTCTTACTATGTATTTGTACAGTGCCAAGCATAGGGGCGCCCTGATGTCAGTTGGGCCTCTGTGTGAGTGACTAATACTAATAAATAATGACAATAGCAAGTATCTCAGGGGAAGGACAATACCTTCTTTTCCATTTGGGAAGTGTCTAGCACATTGTGGGTGCAATCACAAACACTAGACTACTTTCCATAGCTATATAGCCACACCTGTACTTGTATTGATGCAGACACTCAGACCCTTCTTTTCTTTCCCTCATCCAGACTAAATGATGAGCAGACAGGTGTGGAGGAAACAAGAAGCTGGCCTCAGCTTTCATCTGATTTGGCACTCATGTAGACGTACCTGCGCTGCTGTACTCTACCTAGCTTGCTAAAAATAAAAGTGAGGATGTGGCAGTTCAGGGTACACAAGCCCGCATGAACCCCCACTGGTCCATCTTCCCTTGTGCAGCTGGTGCTGAAGCCTGCACCATGACGTCCACATTGCTATTTTTAATGAGCTAGCTAGAGTGCAGATAGTGCAGGTACACCTACATGAGCTGCCATTCACACCCCCCAGCTGCATATCCTTAGAGAATCCAATTTAAACAGGCTGGAAATGTGTTCAAGCATGGTTTTCTAGTAGGGGTAAAAGCCCAGGGCAGACAGGATCCCAGATATCAGCCTCAATCCCTAGACCTTTCTTGGTTAACTTTTTGCCCCCATGAACCTTTGCTCTCTGACATTTTCAAAGTAAATATTCAATAAGGCAAGTGAGGTGACTGTCTTGGCTAACAGCCACTTGGTCTGCAGGTGGCTGGGACTATTCAATGAACACTAGGAGAAGGTGGAGGAGGCATCACAAACAGGGCCGGTGCAACCATTTAGGTGACCTAGGCGGTCGCCTAGGACGCTAGGATTTGGAGGGTGCCATTTTCTTCAGCAGCGACCGCGGCAGCCGGATCTTTGGCTGCCCCGGTCACCACCAGCATTTAGGTGGAGGGAGCTGGGGCAGGAGAGTGCAAGGAGGGCCACCTCCAGCAAGTAAGGGGTGGGGCGGCACGCAGGGGAACTCCCCACCCCAGCTCACCCTTGCCCCGCCTCCCCCTGAGCACGCCATGGCTGCTTCACTTCTCTCGCCTCCCAGGCTTGCGGTGCCTAAGCTGATTGGCGTCGCAAGCCTGGGAGGCGGGAGAAGTGAAGTGGCCACGGCGTGCTCGGGGAGGAGGCGGGGCAGGGGTGAGCTGCTTCACTTCTCCCGCCTCCCAGGCTTGCGGCGTCAATCAGCTTAGGTGCCGCAAACCTGGGAGGCGGGAGAAGTGAAGCAGCCATGGCGTGCTTGGGGTGGAGGCGGAGCAGGGGTGAGCTGGAGTGGGGGGGTGCCTCAGGGTGGGGAGCTGCCGCAAGGGGGGTGCCTCAGGGCAGAGGGGGGGAGCTGCCGCGGGGGAAGGGGCACCTCAGGGCGGAGGGGGGGAACTGCCGTGGGGGGGGCGCCTCAGGGTGGGGGCGTGGGGGGGGGAGGGAGGGCGCAAGGTGGAAGTTTCGCCTAGGGCGCGAAACATCCTTGCACCGGCCCTGATCACAAAGCTACCACAACAATAGTAAATGCAAGTAAGGGTTGCAAAATTATGAGGTACACTTACTTATGTATGCACACCACTGCCCTCTGCCACATATGATCAACCCTTTCCAAGCATGCATTGTTTTAAGATCTTTCTTTCTGGTATCTGCAAGCAGGTTATAAGCTCTATAGCTAATAGCAGCTGGAGGAAATCTTCCTGTAGAACAGTGTTTTGGAGCCAAAGTGTGGGAGTTCTGTTCCCCATCGCCTCATGCATGGGATTAAGCTGGCTTCCATGTGTATGTGGTATGCAGCTGCCCATCACTTCACTGTGCCACTGAGGGCTTGAGCACTACGGTAGAGTTCTTTGGACGCCTGGGAGTGTGGGGTGAGGGAATCACAAAATAGCTGTGGGTGGATGCAGAAGGCTGTGACATCTCACCTCTTTTCCCCCATCCGCTCCCCTCCCTTTCAAGGGCAAAATAGCACGCAAAGGGAGAAGGCTCAGCTCACACATAGGCGTGGGCAGCCAGCACTTCCGCATCTTTCACTGCTTTTCTCCCTTTCTGCCTGCAAGCTTTCTCCTCCCACAGTGACTTGTTCTTATTGGTAACGGGTGACCCTCAAATGCGGTTTGGTTAGGAAAAGTTCCCCAAGGTTCAGACTTCACCCAAATTGTCCCCGCCTCTTAGGTTTGTAGGACTGGGCAGTGTGATGGGGCATACAAAGCCTACACCAGGCACGAAGGGGTTAAAGAGCAGCTTTGGGCTCACGCAGCACTCCTCCCCCCCACACCTCTGAAGCATGTCAGTCTTGGAGGAGAAGACTTAAAAAGGAGAAGGTCAGTTCCGTAGGCCCCACCCTCAGCAGGTAGACAGGCCTCTCCTCAGCTCCTACAGAGGAGCATGGCAGAGAGCCAAGATACCTCAAGTTGAATGTGAACACAAAGCAGTAGGACAGATGGTTGGAGGTTCTGGGTAGGACTGAAACGCTGGAACAGCTCTTCATTTCTGTTAATTTTGTTTCTTTCCCTTTGTTACCTTGAGGACTGAGACTCAGGCTAGACCCTAGGTCAGACTCATGCTGAGAGTACGAGTCGCTGAGGAGAAGGTGCCCAGGGAAGAAGTAAGAGGTGTGTGACCAGACAGACCTTAACCATTTGCCACAAAAGATCCCTCGGCTGGAATCTGGGGTAGAGGGAGGGACTGGATTCCCTTACAGCCTCAGTGGGAGGACTAGCCAGAAGACCCCAAACACAAGGGGCTAGAACAACTATTGAGTTTCAACCTGGTGCCGGGGCCTGGGGCTGTTGGTGAAAACTCTGGTTTACCCTGAAAGGGGTGAGACCAAAGGTGACCTGGTCAAAGGTCTGAATCACAAGGCAAAAGGGGACCACCAGAGGACCACCTGGGTGGCAGGACTAAGAACAAAACCTTGCAATGCTGCTCCTAGCCACAAGGCATTGTAGCAGCTGGTGAGTCACTTTATCACAGGCAGGAAAACTCAAGGGAACAAATGCCCCACTTTCAGGTAGGCTGCAAATAACTCACAGAGCGGCTGTTCTTGTGATATCTTGGGGGGCCCTTGAAACCAGAAAGCGCAGCAGCAGCCATGGAAATGAAGAACGCTAAGTTAAAAAGTCCCCTGAACTTTTTTTGAGCCACCTAAAACATTTGGGGTTCAAGCTGAAGGGAGGAGCAAAGGTTCTGCTGGGCTCCTGTTACATTGAAACTACTTGGTCCTTTCCTTTGAACCCCATATCATCTATGATGCCAAATCGTATGTGTTTTCAGGAGGTTGTAAGCTTGTGTTTCTCCCACGACCCTGCTGGCTCATAAGTGTTATTTCTGGAGGTCTAGTTTCCACAGTAACAAGCAATTACCATTGTTCCTTGGACTGGCAAAGTTACCACCAGCAACGCAGAAGGAGATGCGTTTCTCTCTATATTGGGATAAAGTACCTTCGCATGTCTTGCTAGTCGCTGAATGCCAGTCCTGATGCAGGTCCTTTGCCGTTCGTACACCCCACCCCATCCGCTGCTCTCATAGTAGCAAAGATTTGGTAATGGTGTCAAACAATCTAAACTCCTCTTCCTTTGGTCTGTCTCTACCCTGGCAAAACCGGGACCAGCAATTCACCAGAGGAACAGGTTCCCCAGTGGTAGTACTGGTGGGAACATTAATGTAATAAGTTGTGGGCATTTTTAACCACCATGTTGCTTAACCCTGTTCTGAGTAGTGTTACATAATGACCCTATTTACCCTGCAGCTTCCACCATTGTGCAGTACAGTGGAGCCCACGCGTAAATTATTAGCCCATTTTTGCCAGTGTAAGCAAGGCTCTGACGTGTAACCAGAGAGTTTCTCCTATGTATAGTGCCTTAATGCCCCCCCCAAAGGGGAGTGTGTAGGTTCTGTTCAACTTCACCAATCATTCTTTCCCCCAAATGTCTCCTCCCTTTAACTACTCCTCCAAATTGGTTCATTTATACTGCATTTTAAACTGCCTAATATACATCTTAATTTTCAGGTGGGTGTCAGATAGAAACTGTGAAGATAAGATGGCTAGGAAGCTTATGGGAGGGGGTTGGGCTTTGCGGGGGGAAGGAGGGAGGACGATAGGAGGCTGACTGAAGGTGCTGTGTTAGATTTTTGGGGATGGAGGGACATTTCCTGGCTCTCAACGGTTGTAGCTTTTGGCTGCCAATTTCCACATTCTGGAAGGGTCTGAAGTACTGCTAAGAAATCTTACCTCGCCTTTAACGATGTATTTTACTAATGAATATATATGCCTGTTTGGCCAAATGACAAGTCAGGGATGTTGGAGGGGGAACATGGCAACTGGTGACAAATATTTAAAAAGTATAACACTGAAGAGGACAAGGAGTTTTGTGCAGGAAGGATTGTGCAGGGGGTGTAACAAAGGAAGGGAATATTTAGGTTATCAGGAGACATTTCCTAATGCTGAGATCTATTAGACTGTGGAATAGTCTCCCAAAGGAAGGAGTGGAAACCCCTTTACTTCAGATTATAAAACCAGACTGGCTAGAGCACTGGGAACAGCCCTGTATTGGCTGGAGTGTGGGGGTGAAAATGAACAAGATGTGACCCACCACAAGTTTTTGTCTCTAGTTTCTGTGGTGAAATAAAGCAATTTCTCCTGCCTCAGACAGTTGCTGCCTACACATTGTTTCAGCAACCCCTGGGAAAATGGAAACCAAGGATAAACAGACTCTCTCTGTTTAAAAAAAGAGGTTGAGAAAAGAGATGGGTAGAAGAATAAGACGACACTGGATCCTTGAGTCTTCTTGCTGCCTGATGTCCTTCCAGGGGCAAGAAATGAAGATGAATGAAGGAATCAAATGCAAATAAGATGATCACTCCAAGGGATCACCACACCATTTTTTTCACAGGGCAGTCATGGGTTTGAAGGGTCTGGGATATCAGAAGGTCCAAAAGTTTGCTCTGGGGGCTTATGTGACTTCAAGATGTGACCCAAAGTCAGTCCCAGGGAAGGGAGTTGAAAAGGGGGGCAATACCAAGGAGTTCTCTAATGGGAAGCAGTCATTTCTGATTCAGCAGGCTTCTCCTTCCCTTAGTGTCATATGCTACCCCCTCCTTAGACCTTGGTTTGCACCATGCCCTGGAATAAAAATGTTCTCTTGTTCTTCAGAGTTGGAACCCAGAAGTATATTTGTCTGCAAGGTGATGAATACAGGTTCTAGGTGGATTCCCAGTTACAAGTCGCTATGTCATGTAATATGCCCCATATGAACAGATTTTCCTTATTTCAGAAATAAAACAGGCCACTATTACTTTGGTTTAAGCTTCCAGAAACTTACTGGCATCCCACTTTTCCACCAGGAAATTCCTCTAGGCGGCTGGGCTGGATGCTGTGATTGACATCAGCCAGTAGGTGGAGCTATTGGGCTGCAATTTCACTACAGCATCTCAAGCTAATAAAACAATAGAACAGTTTTTCCTTCAGGGAAATCAGCCTCCCCCCCCACACCCCACTTGATGGTCACATACTGGAGGGGGAAGAAAGACAGGCCTTGGGGTGGAGTGAGAGAAGGGAGGGTGTGTGTCCATCTGTCACATGGTAGGTTTCCTCCCCAAGAATATGTGATATGGGGTTAGGGTGAAGAGAAATGGACCTGTGTAGTACTCATGTGTGGTATGGCTGCAAGGCTAGAATCTGGCTGATGCCCTCTTTCATTTTTGGGGTGGGTGGGTGAAGGAGGAAATGCTACTGGCTGGGCAGGTTTAGAAACCTCAGAAAACTTCTCTGACAGGAGATAAGAAAGTGGTTTGAAGGGTGTCTGCAACAAAGGAGGTTTTATGGCCAGTGATGCATGCTCACAGAGCCAATAGAGGTAAGGCATGTGCTGTATTTAGGAAAAAAGCTTTAGAGATCACCTTTAAAACAATTCAAAATGGGGGTGTGGCGTGTGAGGGTGTGTCACAGGCTGTTAGAGCTGGGTGAACCTCAGAATTTCTATTTCATGCAACATTTTGCCATTTCAAAGTTTGTTTTCATTCCAAATTGAAACAAAAATGAATATTTTTTAAACATTTCCTATGAAATTAAAATTTAAAAAATATTTTGAAAAAATTGGATATATAAATTTAAAAAAGTCCAAAAATATTTTGAAATTACTTTTTATTATTTTTACATTTTTTCATGATATCTTCGTAGCGGTAGTGCATAGTATGACATGTCATGTTTTCAGTACCCTCGAAAAATGATTCCAGGCTGACTTAAGAAAACAGCAGCTCCTCAAATGCTTATTTTCTTTTCTTGTTCAAAGTGTCAAACTGTTTCATTACTACACACAAAGGAGACACTTTGATCTAGAAAATAAGTTAAGCTATTTCAATCAGTACTAAGTAGCAGCTGCCTTTAATGACTTAAAAATAAAATATTTTGACATATGTCATTAGTTTCTGTTAATTGGTTTAGTTTGCAGCAAGGTATTGAATATTAGGAAAAACTTTCTACTTATAAGGATACTTAGGCACTGGGACAGGTTACCTGGGGATTCCAAAACCTCCCTATCATTGGAGGTTTTCAGGAGGAGGTTGGACAAACCTAGATATACTTTGTCTGCCTCAGTGCAGGGGGCTGGACTATTTGACTCTGGAGGTCCTTTTGAGACCTCCATTTCTATGATTTTCTAATATGTCATTGTAGTGAGGCGGCCTGGCTCCCGACGGCCCCAGAGAGAGAGGAACCAGAACAGCCACCCCAGTGGGCGGAGCTACCGCCACCTGTTCCCGCCCCCCGGAAGTCAAGGGGCGGGACAGGAAGTATAAAAGCCCGGCCCCAGCACTCAGTTGGAGCCCAGCGGCCGGAGAAGACAGACGCTCCTGCCCGGGCTCCTACCGGACCGAGCCTGCCCCGAGCCAGGTACCCTGATACGGACGGACCGAGCCTCCCTCGAGCCAGGTATCCCGACGCGGACGGACCGAGCCTCCCTCGAGCCAGGTACCCCGAGGAGCGTCCCGAGCGTCCCCTTGACCCGAGTCCGGAGGAGCGGCCCGACCTAGACAGCCCTCAGCACGCCGAGGAGCCCATGGTGTGGGACCCCGCTGCCGAGCCCCGCGATGAGCAGGTACCCATGGAGGGGGAGACGGGAAGTAGCCCGGGGGTAGCTGACCCCAGTCTGGCTACGACAGAGGAAGAGCCGATGTCGGTGTGTTTCGGTCAGGACCCCACCGACACCGCAGCAGACTGACTACCGCTGGTAGGGCCCCGGGCTGGGACACAGTGGAGTGGGTGGGCCTGTGTCCCCCCTGCCACCCCACTTACGGGTGGCAGTCTCCCCCTCACACCAGCGCTCAGGCATAGAAGCCTGCACGCACCTGCTGTTGCTCAGCTCCTGCCCGAGGACCTGAGCCCCTTGAACTATTGGTTGCTGCCCCGCCCTGACCTAGGGTTTGGGCTTACTGACTATTGTTGTTGCTCAGCTCCTGATGCAAGGACCTGAGCCCTGAACTATCATTGCTGCTCAGCTCCTGATACAAGGACCTGAGCCCTGAACTATCATTGCTGCTCAGCCCCTGCTGTAAGGACCTGAGCCTAGAACTGCTGTGTTGCTGCCCCGCCCTGACTAAGGGCCTGGGCTTCCTGACTTTTAGTGCTCAGCTCCTGCTGCAAGGACCTGAGCCCCCCCCTGGACTCTTGTGTGTGGCCCCGCCCTGACTAAGGGCCTGGGCTTCCTGACTTTGTTATTACTGCTCAGCTCCTAAGGTAAGGACCTGAGCTCTGAGACTAGTGCTACTGCCCCGCCCCTGGGGCAAGGACCGGAGCCCTAAACCTAGCACTAAGTGTTTGGTGCCCCGCCCTGACTGCGGGCCTGGGCTTACAAGTGGCCCTGGGGGTTCAGCTCCTGCTGAGAGGAGCTGAGCCCAGGACTGCTGTGTCACTGCCCCGCCCTGATTGAGGGCCGGGGCTTAGCGTATTGACTTTATTGGTGCTCAGCCTGCAGAAAGGATCTGAGCCCCTGGACTCTGGTGTGCTGCCCCGCCCTGAGCTAGGGTTAGGGCTTCTTGACTTTGTGTTTGCTCAGCTCCGGCTGCAAGAACCGGAGCTTAGAACTGGCTTGCTGCCCAGCCCTGACTGAGGGCTGGGGCATTGCAGTGACCGTGTGCCTTTGGTTTAGCCCCTGCCTGAGGGGCAGAACCCCGAGACCTTCAGAGCCCGAGGACTGATTTGGGGCCGTGTAGTGAGGCGGCCTGGCTCCCGACGGCCCCTGAGAGGGCACGGCCCCCAACACCAGACTATTACACGTGGTGCCTTCTACGTAATCTGGAGCTGCACAATGTCTGCACAGACAGACATGCCTTTGCAAGGCTGGCTTCTAGAGACAAGATGCATGTTACAGCCTCCTTTACTTGTTTTCGATGGTAGCAACATCACATGGAGTTTCAGTTTACAGTTCACTGTCTCCCTTCCTACCACTGAAATACAGGCAGCTTTGAGTTGAAACACAGCAACTATTAAATGCCACAAAGATTGTAGTAAAGTCACAGAAAAGCAATAAGAATGAGTAAAGGGCTATAAGAACTGACTTGTGAAGAAATATTAAAAATATAGGGCTTGCTGTGGTATTCTTTGTAAGGCATGCAACAATTTTTTTGCATGCAAGCCGTGACCTTGCATGTATGGTACATGCGAGGTCATGCTGTGCAGAGGACACCATATTCTTCTATATGCATGATCAGGGGAAGGTGACCAGATGTCCTGATTTTATAGAGACAGTCCCAATATTTTGAGCTTTTTCTTATATAGGCACCTATTGCCCCCCACCCCGTCCCGATTTTTCACACTTGCTGTCTGGTCACCCTAGATCAGGGGCTGGATGGAATCATCCCAGATCCAGTTGAACAACACACAGCCAGTTGAGCATGCATTGCATACATAGACAGCACACACCAAATATAAAGAATGTATAGCATGGCTATTAGGGGTGCAGGATAACTTTCTACTAATAGTTGAAAGGTATAAACTCCATGGAGGAAGAGGAATTGTTGAGGATGGTGGAAAGGGATATAACATTTACATTTAGGGAGAAAATCAGGAAAAATTTCCAAAATGGTGAGTTTTATTAGACCATGGAATAGATTCCCCGGGAAGTGGTGGACATTCCACTGCTTCAGCCATTTTAAACTGGACAAAGCATTAGAAATATACCCTAGAAAACAATCATACAGTGGCAGGATGGGAGAATAGACAAGATGTAACCAAAGATATACTATCTACCCCCATTTTCTGTGATTTTGTGTCAAAGAGCAGAGGGAGGGTACCAGCCTCTGATGGTGGGGCTTGTGCATGAATTAGCATTAGAGCAGAACTGTGATGAGGGAGTGAAAAATTGAAAGCAACTAGTGTTCTCCTTTCTCAGCACGAATGTGTTCAGGCTGGAGGAGTGAAAGCTAGGAAAATCTAGAGCAAATAAGTGGCATGAAGGGGTATGTATAAGATACAAAGGGGTCAGATACAAAGGGGATTGGGAGAAGTCAGAATCAGTGTTTGAGTTGTTTAGTGACTGGCGGCAGCAAGCTGGCATCCAGGGATCGGAAACTGCTGAGCATCTGCAGTGCAATCACCTACTTCATTGAGTTAAGAGATGTGGAAGGGAGGTCACCAGACACTATTACTGAAAATTCAACTAATAAATGAGAAGCAACTGCAAAGGTTTCTTCAGTTTCCTCATAAACAACTGAAGTTGCATAGCAACAATACACTGCAGTATCCTTGGCATGGCAGACCCTTCTATACTCCCCATCTTTGGCACAGTATAGATCTCAACATGGCGCTGCGAGACCATTTATAGGCTCAGTTGCTGGACCTCTGCTCCTTACAGAATAACCCTCTACAATGCATCCCCAAGGGCCCATGCCCTCCAGTATATCCAGTGTCTGAAGCTCTGACCCACCATAGTGTAATCACATTGCAGTGTGCTGCCCACCTCCCCTGGCATCCACAGGCCTTACAGTTCTCTGCTTTATAGCATCAGCATCCTGCAGGGTATTTCCCAGCCTAGTGAGATCTCTAGGCTTTGGAGCATGAGTACCAGTCAGCGTAACCAAACTCTAGTATGCTGCCAGTCTCTGGAGCACTGACTGCTCCTACTGTAACTACACTGTGGTGTGCTTCCAGTCCCCCTTATATCCTCTTTCTGCTTGCTCATGTTATTTAACACCCTCCCCTCCTTCCACATTTTTCAGTATAGTCTCTTTCGCTGGCATGCAGGAGAACGGGATGGGATTTTGGAACCTATTAATGTCATCACCGAATTGGTCATAGCTTATATGAGCTAAAGATGTCACTAACTTAGTGTGGCAGTCACATAAGATTTCGTACAGCAGAGGTAGCAGTGGGATACCTGACAAAGGGCCCACAGACCAGATTTCCTCCCAGGAAGAAGTAAGGTGGCTGACCCAGCCCAGTTCACCAAAACACCGGTGTGACCATGGTGATAAAATCACGGTATTAGTCTGAACAGATTGGGAGCAGTGGTGGTGGAGAGTGACTCCAATTTTCCCCCTCTCCTGTTGGAGGCCTACACAAATTCTCTGTGTGTGGACTGCAACCTTTTATTTATTATAATGCTCTTCTTCCTGAAAGATCCCAAAATGCTTCACAAGGGTGCATATCATAGTACCTCATAAATACAGCCGCCTCTGCCATGGAGGACAGGCAGTGCCTCTGCATGCCAGTACATGGGGAAAATTTTAAATAAGGAAACCTGAATACCCCTCTCCTCATGTTGACAGAGGCTCAGAACACCAGGACAAGGGGTATGGAAGTGAATGCTTTTTTTGTGGCTTTTTTACACTGAATTACTAGGGGTCTTCCTGGTGGTCAGTTTAAGGTGGGAGCGCTCAGCACTAACATTAGCACTGCATCCTTCCTTCTAAACAGTGTAACGTGATAAACTAGACTAGTCTTTTCAAAATCACCACCCCTTAATTATGATCAGGCAAATAAACCTGTGAAGGGCAGGCTAACAGAGCCCATAACTTCAGGACTGTGTAAGGGAATTATTCAGCCCCAGTAAATCATTTGACTACTAAGCAAACTGTTGCAAGGTTCTGTTCAGTGTCTAATGCAGTCCTTTGAGCAGTCTCCGGAATACCTAGATACTATACTGAGAGGCATGACTTCAAATCATAGGTAGATAGAATGTCTCCCTGTGACAGGGAGCTCTACACACTGCTGGAATGATGCCTCCTCCTGGCCTTTCTGGGGATTAGCTTTGAGAGGCCAATGCCCCTTCCTGCGGTTGCACACTGTTCCCTCTGTCTCTCACTCTCAGTCTACAGCCCCTCTCTTGCTCCAGGAGCTGCTGCTCTCTGTGTCTCAGCCCTCTAGTAAGGTCGCTTAGCATGTATCCCCCTTCCGCTGTATCAAAGTCCTTCCACACAATTGGTCTCAGGCAGTCTTCCTTGGCATTGCCCTGATGGTGCCATTTCCCCAATGGCAAGTAGGGGAACCCTGGCCTGTCCTCTTGTCCAGGTAACCAGTCCAGGGACGCTATACCTGCTTTTGCTCAGACCCTGTTACTCCTTCCCTGGACTCCTTCCTACAGCTTCTGGTTCCCCCCTCTCTGGGTGTACCAGCTCAAACTCCCTCCTCATAGGAAGTAACTGCAGACTACTGAACCCCATAGCCTCCTACACTACTCCCAGGGAGGGACCAACTGCAGACTACTTCCCTGCAGTGCCGCCTCTGTTGCCAGTGTCCTGTCTTTATAAGCCCAGCCCAGCTCCTCCCCTAGCTGCACCTCATCAGCAAATTAGGCCTTAGTACTCACTGGCTGTCCTCCAGGTGCAGCCTGTAGGTTAATTGGCCTAATTTACCCCTTCAGGCCTTGTGTGGGGTAGACACCCCATCACATGCTCTTACTGAGTATTGAGGAATCAGCTCTAGAAGATGGCCTAAATCAACAGATGGGATTATCTCTGTGGGTTCACTCACTGCAAAGGGATCTGACAGCTCTGGATAATTATCTGACAAAATGAAATTTATTCCAATGAAAAGTAACCCAACTCTCTCTAACAAAGTAGGAGCAAGAGGTATTTACTTTAGTCTGTGCTATTCTTGCTTTTTCTTGAGTGTCTTTCCCTTGAACACGATCGTCTGGATATAAAATTCCTAAGGGCTTAATTCTGAGGTGCCATTCTGTCTCTTTCCAGCTGAGTTTTGGATTGATCTTCCTTCCTCTTGAGAATGGGGGAAGTCAGGCTAACAGGGGTCTAGCAATGATTGGAATGGTCATTACATGCACTCGAAAAAATCCACTATCTGCAAACTTTAAAAATCTCTCTTGAGCACCATTATTAGAAAGGACTTATACTAGAACTCTGGTGAGTAAGCAGATGTTACCCTTTCTGTGACTACACTGGTTATGTGTTTTGACAACCTGGCTCCTTCAATGAAGCAGTCAATCATTCGTTTTAGGTGGCATCCTCCAGACTGAAAAGATCTGCACCAGCTTTCTGCTACCTATTTGAAAATAGATATCATATTTTTCAGCTTGCTCTTTGTCACAGGGTTGCTGGCCCCTTTGAGGGGAACCTGGGTCCAGGCTACCCATGAGGAGCTAATTTAAGGGCAATAAGCCTATCTAGGCAGTTAATTGAATAATGAGCAAATGAGCCCAGAGGCGCCATCTTTCTGAGTTTCAGGGGGTGCTCGACCCCTACTCCACCCCAGGCCCCGCAACCACTCTAGCCCTTTCCCCAAGCCCCCACCCCCTCTCCGCCTCTTCCCACCCCCACCCCGCCTTTTCCTGCCCCATTCCTCCCCTGAGCATGCCCCCTCTTGCTCCTCCCCCTTTCCCCAGTGCCTCCTGCACACCACTGAACAGCTAATCACTAGCAGGTGGGAGGCACTGGTGGAGATGGGGAGGAGCTGATCGGCAGGGCCTGCTGGTGGGCAGGTGGGAGGCTAGCTCTGGAGGAAGAGCTGATGGGGAGGGGCTGCCAGTGCACCCACAGAGTCAGTGCCTATGTCTGAACCTGATAAAAAGCCATCAGGGCTCAATTGCAGGGAGAGATGCTCACAAAGAGAGATGCTCTCCTAAGGGAGAGAAGATCCCAGAGACCACAGGCCCCAACGAGGAGGACGGTTGTGCACCCCTCCACCCTAAGCCACGGGGAGAGACTACAGGCTAGAGAGGTCAAGATGAGAACCACAGGCCCCAAGGAGGAGGGTTATGCACCCCCTGAACCTAAGGGGAGAGACTTTATTTCAAGATGATTTGGCTTTAACAAAGTAGAACCCTAGCCGGGGAATTTTGTCTTGCACCCTTTTGGACTGTGTTGAGTTCTTCAGGCCTGAGAGAAAGGAAACTGGGGCACGGAGTGCCTGAAGCACTCCACTAGGTCAGTAGGGGGTGCTACAGCACAGCTGGTACCAGAAATGGGATTCTGAGACCTCCCCTCCCATCAAGGAGCGATGACCGAACAGCATGACATAGAGGTCTTCCTCAGCTGGGCAATATTTACCCTCCCATGTCAGTGTACTGCGGGGCAGCCATGGCTGTGGGAGTTCCAACTCCAGGTCTGGGGTGTGCCAAAGCAGCAGCAGCAGCCTTTTGAGGAGGTTCTGTAATGGGGAAGAGTTGATTGTCATTGCCACTGAAAGGAAAGAAGGCTCAGGTCCTGACCAGCACTATGTATTGGCTATGAAGAAATGTCCGGATTGGTTTGCCCCTATGTGAACAATGATTGTAAGGCTGGCCTGGTTGCATAGAGCACCAAAGGAACCACGGAGAATCGGGCTGTCAAAAACACTCTGTTACAAACTCCTGGGGCCCAAGCTATTGTGTCATCTGAACAAAGGACTGTGGGGACCCAGTTTGGGGCAATGAAGAGAGATGCTCTAGGGACAGTTTATTTTGGCTGTGGGGAGAATGGGCACATAGAATGGTGTTGCCCTGCTAGAAATTTCTACTTTGGGAGGATGGACTATAATTATGAGGAAGCGCGAGCCTACAAGAATAGGTGAATATGCAGTAGTCCAGGAATAAGCCCTGGGATGTAAAATTAATGGTAGGAGGACGGCCATGGATTCCAAATTCCCTTTGGGAGGGGAGGCACCCTGACACTACTTTCAGTCCTAGGGGGTGATAGCTTGGGGGACTTGAATAATTTGGTAAAGGGATCAGGACAGATCCAGGGACCAGAAGGAGTTCCACTCAAGAAGAGTTCAATCAACTTTCCTGAGGGACAACAGGATGCTGGGATTGAGCAGGCCAGAAAAAAGATGGAACTTGATTCAAGGGCTCTGGAGGGCCAGGGAAATACTGTTAACAAGAGCTGTAATGTGGCTGTCAAAGAATTCTATAAACTGCTTGGCCAGGTGGAGGCTTTCTACCAGTAGCTGGATGGCCAGAAAAATATTCAGAAGACTCAAATCCAAGAAATGAGGTGGCAATACTCCCAGGCTGTGAAGGAGCTGACACAGCAGGTACAAACCAGGCAAATAGAAGTGGACTTTGAAAGGGCAAAGCAGGCAAATGTGCGAGCCTGGCCAATGAGCTTACTATGCCTCTGCCTGTCAAAGGAAGGAAGAGACACAGGGAAGGACACACAGGGAAGAAAGAGACAGAAGGGTAAGTGAGCTTGAAGAGTGGCTCAGGACAGCGGAGCCCATTGGAAAGTAAGTCATATAAACCAGTGGATAAACTGGACTTGGGAGCCCAACTGTAGATGTCGCAGGAGTCACTGCAGGAAGAGACGCGCCAGAAACTGATCTTCATTACCAAAGTGGAAAAGCTGGAGGATGAGAAGAATTGCTCCGAGGAGCAGATGCGTGAAGGAGTCAAGTTAAACCAAAACTCCGAGAAAGAGGTTTCCAACCTAACAGATAGACAGAAGGAGTTGGAATATCTGCTTGTTCTGGAGAGAAAATGCTCTGCCTATTCCAAGGACAAGTGGGAACCTACTGAAATAGAAATACAGGAGCAGGAGCGAGAGACCCCGGCTTTGAGCAGAGCCACTGAGGAAGGTCTGCAACACAGGACTGCCTGAGGTGGGGGAAGGGCAAAAGGGGCAGGTTGCCCTGAGTTCCCCCATTTGAGAGGATCCCCAAACTGAGTGGTGGTGTAACCTGCCACTCAGGTTTGTCCCTGTGACCCAGTGGGTCAGGTTGTGATGCCTGGAGAGGGGAGCCGGGAGCTGGGCCCAACCCCACAGAATTGGAGCTGCTGCTTTGGGGTGCATGTGTGATGGGCTCACTCTCCAAGTGCCTCCCATCTCCCGCGGGGCCCCTACATAGTGTTATTTCATCCTTGGGGCTTTTTTTTGGAAGATTGGTGGGGTCTCTCAGTTTCAGATTTTGCCTTGGGCCCTGTACTGGGGTGGACTGCCCCACTCCCTGTGAGAGTAGGCTGCGGCAGGCCAGGGTGCCTGTGCAGACAGGGAGCCAATCAAAGAAGGGCTTATTGAGAGCCAATTAGGGCCCAGTTTGGAGACAGCCAATCAGGGCCAGGCTCAGACATATATAAAGGCTGCTCAGGAAGGGAGCAGTCAGTTTGTCCCAGGCCTTTGAGAGGGGAAGGTCAGTCTCCAAGGGTGGAGAATAGCACCATAGACAGTGCAGTGCTAGCCAGGGCTTGGGGAGGCTAGAGAGCTTGAGCCCATAGCCGCCAGGCTGCAGGCCCTGAAGGGAAGGGCCTAGTGGGTGCAAGGGGCCGTAGGGGAAGTGGCCCAGGGAAGCAGACAGAGGAGGGGAGAGAAGGAGGACAGCGAGGCTGCTGCCAGAGGGTCCCTGGGCCGGGGCCCAGAGTAGAGGGCGGACCTGGGTCCCCCCTTCCCCCCTTGCAGTACACCCAGCCAATGGCCGTAGGGAGCGGCCATTATACTATGCCAGATCCCTGACAAGAGGGATTGGACTCAGAGGGCAGTTGGACATAGTGGCTGGGGCGTAGGACTGCTGATCACCGACCCCTGGAAGGGGGTGCAGATGGACTAAGGGGCACTGCCGGAGGACAGTGGCCTTGAAGAGGACGCTGCCGAGCAGGCAGCAATGCGGGTCCAGAGACAGCAACAGAGGGCAGAACGACGGACGGGACACCACCAGGAGGAGGCGCTCCACTGGACAGAGCTAATTCCCGGAGTCACCAGCAGGAGGCGCCGGGTGGTGAGTCCCACCCCGTTACAGGCCCCCAGAAACCTTTATGCATCCCTGCTGAAACAGAAAGTTGCAGGTTTCCAAGATGGAAAAGAAGCTGGAGACTAAAACCAGTGAGCTCCAGGAACTGGCCATCGAGGTAACATCCCTACACACTCCAGCGACAGAGGTTGGGTTGCAAGGAAAACTGGCCCAGGACTGCATAGGAATACAAGACCAGGCTGCAGAAGCATGTGTAGAGACATGTGATAAGATGGTGAGCAGAGAAATGGGGTACTGAGAGGCTTGTGTTGCTACAAGGGGCCTGACTGACACACTAGGCTTCCAGAAAGGCCTTCCAAGAGGAACAGTCAGTGGTTTGACAAGAATTGGGTGTCCTGTGGTGCAAATGCTAAGATCCCATGCAGATCAGAAGCTGTGATAACAGCAGTAGCCCTCTCAGCTATACCGCAGACCTCTGCAATAACAGACCAGAGCAAGCTGGAGGAAAAGGCTGCTACTGCTGATAGGAACTGGGCTGAAATCCTGGAGCTGCAGACTCAGATGACCGAGTACCAGCAGGAGCCTGCCTGTGCGCTCACGGGAGAGAATTGTATTGCTAGTGGTAAAGCAGGAGCGGGAGCTGACCTGCCTCAGTGTTGAAAAGGAGACTGGGGAGGAGCTGACTAAACTCCAGAACCTGCTTAAGGTCCAGCCAGGGTTGAAGTTCAACTTGGCTAAAGATAAGGAGCTGGAATTGTGTGGCGGTGAGGCCACTGCAACAGGAAGACTGACTGAGCAAGAAGGGACATCAGCCTGCTGAAGCTAAGAGTTGCCCTGCCATGGGTCTAAACCCATGGGATCATGATGAAGCTGTAAGGCCAATCCGCAACTGGATCCCTTCTAAAAAGAAGGGGTCTGTCCCAAGGAAAGAGGAACACTCAGATAGTGCATGGTTCAGAACATCATTCAGAAGGTACTGTGGGTCCAGGAAGAGCAGTAATGGGTGCTGCTGGGTGGTCCAGTCCTCATATTCAGAAGCCCTGAAAGGAAGTTGGACTTGGACAGAGACATTTTTAATTCTGATGGCTGTGCTTGTGTTTGTATCCAGGGAGACTCCCCTCCAACAGGAGTCAGTACAACTGTGGTGAAAGCTCTGTGCTGTGGCCACTACAGAAGTAGCTTGGATACTAACCATTTAGGGAGTATAGCAAGTGGTGAAATATGAGGAATGTATTCACTGAATGGTGCACTTACAACATAGTGGAACCCAAGTCCTGGTCATGCCATAGTTTACTGAGAACAACAACATTCCCCAGGATTTAGTAGATTTCCTGGTTGCTGCTCAGCATAACAAAGCATTAGTCATTGTGAAACCCACCTTTTGGTTTAGGTCGTCTCGGGGAGGGGGGGGGGGGAAGTATGTCATGTGATTGCTGGCCACTTTAACAGACGTCTGAGCCCAGGCTACTTGTGAGGAGCTAATTTAAGGGTGATGAGCCTATCTAGGCAGTTAATTGAATAATGAGCACCTGAGCCTGGTAAAAGGCCCTCAGGCCTCAGTTGCATGGAGAAGCTCTCCTAAGGGAGAGGAGCTGCCAGAGACCAAAGGCCCCAAGGAGAAGGGACTGTGCAACCCTCTTAGCCCAAGGGAAGAGACTTTATGTCAAGTTTATTTGTATTTAATAAAGTAGAACCCCAACAAGGGAATTTTGTCTTGAACCTGTTTGGATTCTGTGGAGTTCTTAAGAGGCCCTTGAGAGAAAGGAAACTGAGGCAGTGAGTGCTTGTAGTGCCACACTAGGTCATAAGGGGGTGCTACAGGGCAGCCAAACCCTGCCAAATTCTTGTAATAGTTTACAGAATTCAAGCCACCAGTTTGTCATGGATCTCCTATTGTTGACTTAAAGATGACTAGTCTGGACACCTTTATTATCAGAGCTTGTGCTATGGTGAGATCTCTTATAACCTTTCAGTATCATTTCATAGAGCTCTCAGACTTTGCCTCTTCTAGCTAGCCATCTGTGCAGTGACACAACTTGACGGGTAGTCTCTTGTCTTACTCTGATGCCTTGAAGGCAGTTTTCTGAAAGTCTGAGTAGGGCTGGGTAAGTATTGCAAAAAGTTGTGAAAATATTTGAGTTTTTAAAAATCAGTTTGCTTCAGCCATGGCTTAATTTCCATTAGTACTCAAGAGACTGAGTTTTACTGGCACACAAGGTCACAGAAAGCAAACATCAAAGTTGCACATGAGTATTTGCAAAAATGGAATTTTAAATTTACACATGTAAATATTTTAGTTGGAAGTGTTTGGTGCGCTCCAGGGAACAGAAACATCACCATGTAACTTATCTGACCAATCACACCTAAGTCCCACAGCTCAAATTTTGAATATTCACCAATGGTTCTATTGGTGCTATTATGAGGCCTCTGAGATGGATAATAGCCTCTGGACCTGGTCACTGTGGTGAGATCAGATTACTGACTTGTCACACTTTAAGCCAGGCTGGTTGCCTGGCTACAAAACCAGGTGAGAGTGTGTGTGGTTGTTTATTTTCTCTTCAGACATCTATTGCCCATTTAAAAATAAGCTGCTGCTACTCAAGAGCCCCTTCCTCAACTTATGTCCTGGCCTGTTTCTCTCTCTCTCTCTCTCTGTACCATGGACTCACCCTGATGTTGTCCTCCAGGTCATCTCTGCTTTTGGGACTCCTGATTCCTGGCTATCTCCTCTCCCTCACATCTCTTTTTCATGGGTTGGAGGCCATGTGTTCCAAGTTTTCCCTCAGGAAAGGCCCTCCTCTTGGCGCTCAGAGGTTTCTTGCACCTTCTTCTGAAGCATCTGGTGTTAGTCAGTGTTGGAGTCAGGTTGTTACAGTACATGGACCATGGGTCTGATGCAGTATGGTAATTCTGTTAATTCTGCTACACAAAGTGGTATAGAATCTATAAAAACTATCTAAATGTTATACATTTTTCTAAAGTCTCCCACACAGTATAGCGTGTAGAACTCCATTTATACATAACAGAAGAGTAAATCCTTGCCAGGATTCAAACCTGTGGTTTCAGAGACTGCAAATATGATTCTTAGACTAGTAAATCATCTCACTCCACCAGTGCTGCCTCTGTCATGAATTATTGTTAGAGTTCATTGATGTATTTCTTATCCTCCTATCCCAACCAGATCACAGTTCCACAATGGGAAGCCTAACTTTGTAAGTAGAGGTACACAGATTAATATTCCTTCTCTTGGTAGCAAATGAAAATGAATGGAACAAAGGTAGACCTCCACATCCCTGCTAGCAGTAGTAGTGAGGGCAAACAAACATTTAGGTGGTTCATTTTGAATAAGCATTACAAATGTAGATGTTTATATGAATTCAGATGAATCTCTTCGGCCTGGGGTTTAAGAAAGGAAATTTGAGTAGAACAAGATTCCTTGCAAGGAATCTTGAACTTTATGGATTTGGTTGGATTGGAAATCCCCCGCAAAATAGCTTTTTCACACAATATTTTGATATACCCACTTTAGAAGGACAGAACTAAGGGTATGTCTACACTACAAGAGTAGTTCGATTTAACTTAGGTCGAATCCACAAATTCGACCTGATGAATTCGAATTTGTGTATCCACACTAAGGACACTAATTCGACTTTGTGAGTCCACACTAACGGGGCAAGCGTCGACATTGGAAGCGGTGCATTCTGGGCAGCTATCCCACAGTTCTGCAGTCCCCGCTTCCCATTGGAATGCTGGGTAGAGCCCCCAATGCCTTCTGGGGGAAAAATGTGTCGAGGGTGGTTTTGGGTAACTGTCATCATTCAACCGTCACTCCCGCCCTCTCTCCTTGAAAGCGCCGGCAGGAACTCTGTTCGCGCACTTTTCTGGTCAGTGACAGCGCGGACGCCACAGCACTGCGAGCATGGAGCCCGCTGCGATCATCGCTGCACTTATGGCCGTTGTCAACTCCTCGCACCTTATCGAACACCTCTTCCAAAGTCAGCTGCTGAGAAATCGGGCGAGGAGGCTCCGGCAGCGCGGTGAGGACGTGAAGTGTGAGAGTGGCACAGACCTCTCACAAAGCACGGTACGCCGCGCCGTGGAGATTATGGTGGCAATGGGTCACGTTCATGCTATGGGACGGCGATTCTGGGCCCGGGAAACAAGCACGGACTGGTGGGACCGCATAGTGCTGCAGGTCTGGGATGAATCACAGTGGCTGCGAAACTTCAGGATGCGTAAGGGCACTTTCCTTGAACTGTGTGACTTGCTGGCCCCTGCCCTGAAGCGCCAGGACACCCGGATGCGAGCAGCCCTGAGTGTGCAGAAGCGAGTGGCCATAGCCCTCTGGAAACTTGCAACGCCAGACAGCTACCGGTCAGTAGCGAACCACTTTGGCGTGGGCAAATCTACCGTGGGGGTTGCTGTGATGCAAGTAGCCCACGCAATCATTGACCTACTGCTCTCAAAGGTGGTGACCCTGGGAAACGTCCAGGTCGTCATAGATGGCTTCACCGCGATGGGATTCCCAAACTGCGGTGGGGCTATAGATGGCACTCACATCCCTATCCTGGCACCGGCCCACCAGGCCAGCTAGTATATTAACCGAAAGGGCTACTTTTCAGTGGTGCTGCAAGCACTGGTGGACCATAGGGGACGTTTTACCAACATCTACGTCGGGTGGCTGGGCAAGGTTCATGACACGCGTGTGTTCAGGAACTCTGGTCTGTTTAGACGCCTGCAGGAAGGTAGTTTCTTCCCGGACCACAAAGTAAGTGTTGGGGATGTGGAGATGCCTACAGTGATCCTCGGGGACCCAGCCTACCCGCTAATGCCCTGGCTCATGAAGCCCTATACAGGCGCCCTGGACAGTGACAAGGAGCTCTTCAACTACCGGCTGAGCAAGTGCAGAATGGTGGTGGAGTGTGCTTTCGGACGTCTCAAGGGGAGATGGAGGAGCTTACTCACTCGCTCGGATCTCAGCGAAACCAATATCCCCATTGTTATTGCAGCTTGCTGTGTGCTCCACAATCTCTGTGAGAGCAAGGGGGAGACCTTTATGGCGGGATGGCAGGTTGAGGCAAATCGCATGGCTGCTGATTACGCTCAGCCAGACACCCGTGCGATTAGAAGAGCCCAGCGGGAAGCGCTGTGCATCCGGGAGGCTTTGAAAGCTAGGTTCCTCAGAGCAGGGTAACCTATGACTGTCCAGTCTCTTTACAGAGAAGCTGAACCTGCCTCTGTTTCAGTTACTATTGACTTTTTTCAGCGGTTACATACCCCGTTCACCAGGTTTCCCCCCTTCCAACAGACGTTTAAAAATAAAGTTATTGGAACATTTTTAATTAACAAAGTTTTCTTTACTAACGAATTCTCGTTCAAGGGTTCCAACAGGGACGCAGACTGTGGTGGGTATGGTGTGCAGTGATGTACAGACCGCTTCTACACTCGAGGACTGACAGGCTCCTGCTCCTACAGCGGTCTCTGGGGGGAGGACGGTTACCGGAGGGTGTGCAGGAAGGGGTGGGTTTGCAGGAAGGGGTGAGGGGTGTGTGGGAAGGGTGAGTAGGTGTGGGGGGATGATGGCTCTGGCTGGGGCTCAGGGCATCGGAGAGGTTCATGGCTAGGGTGGAAGGGCATGGTAAGGGCAGCCTGCCTTGCCATTTGTGGATGCCAGGCGCTCAGACCCTGGGGCAACATACACCTCCCAGACTGACCTGGGGCAGCAGACACCTCACAGAGTGACCCGGGTGCCTAGTGACTGCACTCTGTGTGTGACCTGCTGTTGATCCTGCCCCCATGTCTGTACCCTGTTAATGGTGGCTGTCCTATGCAATTAACAAACCCCTCCCCCCCCCCTTCACACAAAGTCTTCTGCAAAGAAACATGACGGAAACAGTAATGAACAGCAAACTATTTTTAATACTCAACTACACAGTTGGGGGATGAAACTGGGATTTGGGATCGGGTGAGCCAGGAAGGCAAGCAATTCTCATACTTTAGGGAATGAGAGCTGTTTGGTACATGAGCGCTCTGCTGGGGTGGAGTGACAGTTTTCATGGCCCCTAGCGCCCCTCCTTCTTGTGATTTTGGGTGAGGGGGGGACAGGACTTTGTGGCGGGGGAGGGCAGTTGCAGATACAGTTCAGGGGGGCTCTCTGCTCCTGCCTGCGGTCCTGCAGAACATCCACAAGGCGCCGGAGCGTGTCCGTTTGCTCCCTCATTAGTCCAAGCAGCGTTTGAGTCGCCTGCTGGTCTTCCTGCCGCCACCTGTCCTCCCGTTCGCTGTGTGAGCGCTGCTGCTGAGAGAGGGTCTCCCTCCACTGGCTCTGCTGGGCCGCCTCGGCTCTGGAGCAGGCCATCAGTTCAGCGAACATCTCGTCCCGAGTCTTTTTCTTTTGCCGCCTAATCTGCGTCAGCCTCTGTGAGGGGGATGCCGGGGCAGTTCGGGAAAGAGCCGCAGCTGTGTGATGGGAAAAAGGAAGTGATTTCCTTCCAAAGATACATGTTTGCGAACACTGAACACAGTCTACTCAGTTTCTGTGAACAAGACCATACAGGGCACCTAATCTCATGTGCTCTCAGGACAAGTTCGAATTTTCGGCATTCGCTTTCATTGCCTGGGGTCTTGCACTGGAGATCGGACAAGCGGGGCAGGACAGCAGAATCCGTGTAGCAGCCAGGCCTGGTAAGCCGTAAACTTTAGGCTGCTTAACAGTTAATGGATAGCAGTGCCCTCCTGCTGCAGGCAATCTGGAAAGCATAAAGTCTGACCCTGTTCCAGCCCCTCGCGGCTGTCCCCGTGAAAGATCCCTGTATGCTTTTCCTCTGCAGCCTACAACACGTGGCTGTTAAACGACGGTCATTGTTATGCAAAGGAAAAGTCAAGCATTCACAATAGTAACATTAAAGTAATTCCCCTAATTAGATGCAGCAGTCGCCAAGCGAGATCACCCTGAGGCGGGTCTCCAGGAGAAACAGAGCGCATGCTGCGAGAATCCCTGCACAGACCAGGGCCCTATGCTGCCATGCTGGTCGAGGCGATGCTCCCATTATACCTCCTGATGGCCTGGTGCGGAAGAGTGTGCTTCCACGGAGCACCCAACAAGGCACCTCTCCCCAGGAACCTCCTGCGGAGGCTTTTCGAGTACCTCTCAGAGAGCTTCGTTGAACTGTCCCAAGAGGATTTTTGTTCGATCCCTATATGCATTGACCTTCTTTTTATATAGTTTTTATTCCTGTTTTGTTAAGAAATAAATGTTTACATGTTTATAGCACTTACCGACTGATCCTTCCCCTGATTCGGAGTCCGGGTTAACGGCCGGGGAGGGTTGGTAGGGGATCTCTGTGAGGGTGATGAAGAGATCCTGGCTGTCGGGGAAAGCAGTATTGTAACCGCTGTCGCCTGCCTCATCCTCCACAAACCCTTCCTCATCTTCCCCATTGGCGAACATCGCCGAGAAACTGCCCCTCGACACTATCCCATCCTCAGAGTCCACGGTCACTGGTGGGGCAGTGGTGGCAGACCCACCGAGAATGGCATGCAGTGCCTCGTAGAAGCGGCATGTCTGGGGCTGGGCTCCGGAGCGTCCGTTTGCCGCTTTGATTTTTTGGTAGCCTTGTCTCAGGTCCTTGATTTTCACGCGGCACTGCGTTGCATCCCGGCTGTATCCTCTGAGTGCCATGGCTTTGGAGACCTTCTCGTAGGTCTTTCCATTCCGTTTTTTGGAGCGCAGCTCCGAAAGCACAGACTCATCGCCCCACACAGCGATCAGATCCAAGACTTCCCGGTCAGTCCATGCTGGGGCCCTCTTTCTACTGGACTCCTCTGCTGGAGAGCTCTGCATCGCTGCCAGTGCTGCTGAGCTTGCCACGACGTCCACACAGGAAATGAGATTCAAACTGGCCAGACAGGAAAAGGAATTCAAATTTTCCCGGTGCTTTTCCTGTATGGCTGATCAGAACATCTGAGCTCGGACTGCTGTCCAGAGCGTCAACAGAGTGGTGCAGTGTGGGATAGCTCCCGGAGCTACTAAGTTCGATTTGCATCCACACCTAGCCTAATTCGACATAGCCATGTCGAATTTAGCGCTACTCCCCTCATCGGGGTGGAGTACCGAATTCGAACTAAAGAGCCCTCTAGGTCGAATTAAATGGCTTCCTGGTGTGGACGGGTGCACGGTTAATTCGAATTAACGCTGCTAAATTCGAATTAAAGTCCTAGTGTGGACCAGGCCTAAGGGAGGCCACTGTGGTCTCAGGTGACTCACTCTGAAGAGGCTAAAGGAGACCACTACTCCCTTTGCAAATATAAACTTCAGAGATGTTCCCATGAAAGCTCTTTTGCTGCACATTATAATATTATCCTTTTTCTACCTGAGGAGCTAGCCAGATCCTGTGAGTTGTTCAGATAGGAACAGAAATTGATGATGGAGCCAGGTATTTCGCTGATACAATCCTGTTTATTTACAAAGAGTGTATAAATTCCCGATTCCCTGAACACAGGAGGAATCAACAGGAGATGTATTCTTTGCTCAAAGATTCAAAGCTCTTTCAGCCCTCTCTCAGGCCCAGAAGCTCCATTTCTAGGCTTTTTCTCAGAACCACATTTCCAGTGCTTGTTCTACTGTCTCCTTGGCTTTCTGCTCCCTCTGTGTTTGTGTCTGTGGGGTGTTTCACTATTTCTCATACACAGACACACCACTGCCGTACAATCAATCAATGAATCTACTATAAGGCGGGTGCACAACTGGTTGGAAAACCATACTCAGAGAGTAGTTATCTATGGTTCACAGTCAAGCTGGAAGGGCATAGTGAGTGGGGTTCTGTGGGGTTGGGTCCTGTTCTGTTCAGTATCTTCATAAATTATTTTGATAATAGCATACAGAGTACACCAATAAAGTTTGCAGATGATACCAAGCTGGGAGAGGTGGCAAACACTTTGAAGGACAGGATTAGAATTCAAAATGGTCTTGAAAAACTGGAGAAACGGTCTGAAATAAATAGGATAAAATTCAATAAGGGCAAAGGCAAAGTACTACACTTAGGAAGGAATAATCGAGTGCAAAATGGGAAATGATTGCCTAGGAAGCAGTACTGCAGAAAAGGATCTGGGGATTATAGTGGATCACAAACTAAATATGAGTCAACAATGTAATACTGTTGCAAAAAAAAAGAACATTGTTCTGGGATGTATTAAAGGAGTGTTATAAGCAAGACAGGAGAAGTAATTCTTCCACTCTAATCAGCATCTGGAGTATTGTGTCCAGTTCCTGGCGCTACATTGCAGGAAAGATGTGGACAAATTGGAGAAAGTCCAGAGGAGCACAACAAATATGATTAAAGGTCTAGAAAAGATGACATTTGAGGAAAGATTTAAACAAAATTGGGTTATTTAATCTGAAGAAGAGAAGACCAAGGGGATCTTCAGTGTTAAAACAGTCCATAAAAGGTTGTTATAAAGAGGAGGGTGATAAATTGTTCTCCTTAACCACTGAAGACAGAACAAGAAGTAATGGGCTTAAGTTGCAGCAAGATTAGACGTGAGGAAAAACTTCCTAACTGTAAGGGTAGTTAAGCACTGGAACAAGTTACTTAGGGAGGTTGTGGAATTGCATTATTGGAGGTTTTTAAGAACAGGTTAGACAAACACCTGTTAGAGCTGGCTTATTTAATACTTAGTTGTACCTCAGTGCAGGGCACTGGACTAGATGACCTATTGAGGTTTCTTCCAGTCCTACATTTCATAATTCTATGAATCCCCCACCCATAAATTTATCAGATTACAGTAGAACCCTCTGTTGGGCTGCATGGTTAACTCTTATTCCAGTCCTGCATGTGGCCTGTGTTTTGGGTGGAGGGCCCCTATTGTTTCAGCTATCCCATAAATAACTCAATTACTTTTTACATGTACCCTGAATGAAAGGCAGCTGTTACTCCCACCAGTTTCAATGAGCTTTAACCAAACCTATTACAGTATGTTAGGTATAGGATTTTCCTAGTGTTAGATTGAAAATCCAGCAGCTGCTAATTTGGTTGGCAGAATGGATACAGGAGCTAAACCGAAGTCCACTAGCTAAACTACTTCTGACGCCTCCGGAATTTGGTTCCAGGTGTCCTACTGATTAAAAGTATGGGCAAAAAATGTTACTTTGTTATTGCTAATGTTCGGATTTGTAGTTCTGTCTAATTAAGCCTGGAGAAGTGCCCTGCATTAGAGCATAATAAGAATTAAGAAGAGCGCTGTCTGAAAGCTGGTTAGACTGTCTTTTTTTATTAAAGACTGCCTATTAAAATAAATCAGTTCTTTGGATTCTCTGTTCTGTATCTAAAGAAAAATAAGCAATTTGTTCCAGTTATCTAGGTGGATGCCTTGGAATTTCTTTAATACAGGGCACAGTAGGAAAGTCCAAACTGTGCACTTGAAGGGAAAAAAGATGTTTCTGGGAGCTACCTGTCCCTCTTATTTAAAAAAAAAAAAAAGGCAGCTAAAATCATCTATAGTAAAGTTAGAAAAATATCACAGCAGCTACAACAATCCCCTCAGTGTTTTGGGCTGCAGTAGTGTTTTGGGGGTTTTTTTGGTTTTTTTTGCAAGCCTTTCCTAAAACATCAGGAAATTTTCTGGATTTAGTGCTCTGTTTAGGTGCTCCTCATGACTACTTCCATCAGCTGTGGGAGAAGCAGCGACTTACTCGCTCCACCGGGCATGTCACTGGCAAAGCAGGAGTCAAGCCTTGCGTCAGGTCTGAGGAATCCCACCGGTGGCCTCACCAGTGAGCCTTCATTTGTTATTTTAAAAATATGGTTGCGTACGTCTTAAGAAAAAAAAAAAGCCACCCACTTCGCTCATTCTTTCATTTCAAGTTAAAAATAGGGTGACAGAGGGACCGTGGGATAAGCAGCTGGAGCGGAGTGGAGCCGGTTGCCATAGTAACCAATGAGCCATTTAGCAGTACTTGCTTTGGTTCTGTGGTTGCTGGGTTTTTTCTTTTGTGTGTTGGATGGGGGTGGGGGATTGATGGGGGCGGGGCTGAAGGAGGCAAGCCTGGAATACACAATAAGTGTCCAGTTCCTCTTGGAAGAACGCGCCAAATCAGCCATTGCCTCAGAAGAGTGATGCTTTTCTTCCTTTGGTCGGTGTTCCTGAGTAGGAGTGACGAGGAAGAGTGAGCATGTGTGAGAAGGGAGGGGTGTCTGGGTGCATATGTGTGTGCACATGCTGTCCAATGCCCTCCCTGGCATCTCACCCCTCTTTCACATTTTGCACAATGACAATATGTGACTGTATCAGATGGCCAGTGAGTTTTTTTCTTTTATTTGGTAAATAAACTATAGTTTCCCAGTCAGATGTGGTATGTGGCATAAAATGACTCCTCCTGTCCCTGATCCCCCAGACCTTGGGAGTCAAACAATAGCCTGCAGGTTAACTCAAGGCTCCTTCCACGCCTTGCTATAATCTTGTAATATATGCTATAATCATGTAATATAATGAACATTTGCGTGACTATTTAAAATTGATAGCCAGCCTATTTGCGGTTCATGTGGGGCTACAGTAGTTTTAACTTCATTGCGTTTAATTTGTCAGTGGGAGAAGCCTAGTTCCTTGACAGATTTGAAGCTCTAAGTGGGGATACCTGAACTATTTTGTTCTAAGATGTAATTTGGATATGCCTGATTTTGGTGCTCCAGTACTCACTTTTCACTATGCTTTTTCTTGAGAGGTGAGGCAGGTATACTTAGGAAACACACAGACTTATTTTTAAACTTGGAAAAAATTATGCCTGGTGAAAGAGTCCCAGACTGGCAGCTTTTTGGAGAGAAAAGTCTTCTATTCCTCCCTAAAACAGGTAGCGTACTGTGACAGGGTCAGGCCAGATGGCTACAAGAGAGTGGTCGAAGGTAGATACATTAGCTCCAGGTTAAGCAGGTCCCTTTTCCCTGGGTAAGATAACAGGGACTATTCCAGAACACTCAGGAACTTTCTAGAACTAATTAAGACAGACAGGCTAATTAGGACACCTGTAGCCAATTGGGAAGTTACTAGAATTAATTAAGGCTAATCAGGACACCTGGTATAAAAAGGCTCTCACTCCAGTTAGTGGTGTGTGCGTAAGGAGCTGGGAGTGAGAGGACGTGCTGCTGGACGACTGAGGAGTACACGTGTTAACAGACATCAGGAGGAAGGTCCGGTGGTGAGGACAAAGAAGGTGTTGGGAAGAGGCCATGGGGAAGTAGCCCAGGGAGTTGTAGCTGTTGTGCATCTGTACCAGGAGGCTCTCTAGACAGCTGCAGTCCACAGGGCCCTGGGCTGGAACCCGGGGTAGAGGGTGGGCCCAGGTTCCCCCCAAAACCTTCCAACTCCTGATCAAACACAGTAGGAATTGACCTGGACTGTGGCTTCTACCAGAGGGGATGGGCTGTTTCCTGATTCAGAGGGTGACTCTGTGAGGCAAGAAAATCCGCCAATAAGCGCAGGACCCACCAAGGTAGAGGAGGAACTTTATCACAGTACATGTAGAGGCAGAAGCAGCTGCAGCATCCCTTCCCTGCTCCGCATCAACGTGCTCACCTGTAGCTTGAACCACCACCACTATAGATAAAACAGGAACTCGTGTTCCATGGCCCATTCAGTTCAAACAGTTCTGAGTTAAGACTGCAAACGAGGATGTCAATTAATGCCACCTGAGATGGTGGTTTTGTGATGTAGGCACCAATGCATTTCATACAGACCACCAGAGAGACAAGGTTGCGGAGGTAATATATTTTATTGGACCATGTTTCCTTTCTTGAATTTGCTGGTGGTCTGTATGCAGGGTTGTTGCAGCTGTATTGGTCCCAGGATATTAGAGAGACAAGGTAGGTGAGGTAATGTCTTTTGTTGGACCATGTAAAATAAAAGATATTACCTCACCCACCTTGTCTTTCTAATATCCTGGGACCAACATGGCTACAACAACCCTGCATATAGACCACCAGTTAGTCATCAGTCAAAAAAAGAAAATAAAATAAAAGAAAGAAAAAGTCAGTTGCTAGAAGCTGGGCAGAATTGGAATGAGTGAACCTGGAGGTGAAAAGCTCTGCCCATCTCCATTGAGGTAGTCCTTCATATACATCTAGCTGCAAGTTTCTTATTGTTATAAGCACTGCTTAAATCTGATGAATAATTACAAAGCAAACAAAACATCCTCTCTGGCAATGTTATTTGACCTCAATTTTGTTTGGTTATTGAGCGATATGAGTGCAAATCAGATGGGCTAAAGAACCAAACACTGTCTTCAGACTCAAATGTCTCAAGCTTTTTTTATTTACAGGATTGATAAAAAGGTTGGTTCACTTTTTAAAACAAATATTTTTCATTTTCTTGGCTGCTTCTTGCAGAGAGTGGATGTTGAAGGACTTTAATATTATAGTGAACAGTTGGTTTTGTGTCATTTTTCCCCCCAGCCTGAATGGAAGCATCAGAAATCTCATGAGGAAATTCAGTACTTATCAGCAGGGATCCTAGAAATCCATTTGCCACTGAAAAACACAGAATTTGCATTTTTACAGAAAATCTATAGTTTTTATGTTTTGTGAAAATAAATCCATATACAGTAGAATCATAGAAGATTTGTGTTAGAAGAGACGTCAGGTCATCTTGTCCAACCCCCTGCTCAAAGCAGGACCAACCCCAACTAAATCATCCCAGCCAGGGCTTTGTCAAGCCGGGCCTTAAAAACCTCTAAGGATGGAGATTCCACCACCTCCCTAGGTAACCCATTTCAGTGCTTCACCACCCTCCTAGTGAAATAGTTTTTCCTAATATCCAACCTAGACCTCCCCCACCGCAACTTGAGACTATTGCTCCTTGTTCTGTCTTCTGCCACTACTGAGAACAGCCTAGCTCCATCCTTTTTGGAACCTCCCTTCAGGTAGTTAAAAGCTGCTATCAAATCCCCCCTCACCCTTCTCTTCTGCAGACTAAATAAGCCCAGTTCTCTCAGCATCTCCTCATAAGTCATGTGCCCCAGCCCCCAAATCATTTTCGTTGCCCTCTGCTGGACTTTCTCCAATTTGTCCACATCCTTTCTGTAGTGGGGGGCCCAACACTGGATGCAGTACTCCAGATGTGGCCTCACCAGTGGTACACGTAGAGGCAGCAGCAGAATCCCATTTATCTGAGCCTCCATTATCCAGCTTTCCTATTAACTTAACTGGGGATGACAGCCCTGGGTAGCAGGGCTTAGGCTTCAGCTGAATTGAAATTCTATTAATTTTATTTTATTATAATGATTGATGGCATTGGTAGGCTTTGAACTTTCTTAAAAATTGTAAATATATCAATAAAACGTGTTCAGCTGATACCTCTATATATTATGGCTAGGGAAACTAAAGCTCAGTGTTTCATTTTAATAGCAGAAAAATGTGGATTTTTATGTTTTTTTTAATCAGATAATTTTTTTTTTAATCATGGAAAACTGGGATCTCCGCTTATCAGATTTCTAGTCAGATTTTGCAGACTTGAAGTTTTCAGATACTTTTCTGCACTAAGCCTATAAAAACCTTTTTGATATTTGCCCCTGGTGGGAGATTGGCAGCAACACTTCACTTTTCAAGAAGAGGAGACTACATTTTCAAAGAGTGGTTTCTGAATTTGGATGCCTGATTTATGACTGTTCAACTTTAGCCAGTGGCTATATGTGTGTGTCTCTCATTTTTAAAGGTTCTGACTAGAGCTGGTCAGAACATTTTCAACAAAATGTTTTTTCATCACAGGCAAAGCATTTCATGGAAGTGTATTGATTTCAATGAAATTTTTGATGGGAAGGTTCTCTAAATTCCAGGGTAGACTATCTGGTCACTTATGGCATATCTACACTTCACACTGAGGGTGTGATTTCCAGCTTGAGGAGACATGCTCATGCTAGATATGATCCAACTAGCATGCTCAAAATAGAATGTAGCTGCAATGGTGGGAGGGGCAGGCCACCCTGAGTGTATACCTCATAGGTATGTACTTGGGGTAGCTAGCCTTTCCCACTGCTCTTGCTTCAGTGGCTACATTCGATTCTTAGCATGTTAGCTCAACCAGAGCTAGCGTATGTCTCTTCAAGATGGGAATCACACCCTCACCTGGAAGTGTAGGCATCCCCTTAGAGAGAGAGAGCATGCACTGAAATGAAAATTTGATGTTTTTGATCCAAAAATGGCCATTTTGACATAATCCCATTTTGTGAAAATGAATGAAAGGTTTTGTTTTTGTTCCCAGTGTGTACTGAAAACAAATTTAGGAACCTCAAAAGTTGTCATGAAATGGAAGTGTCCTTCTGCATCCAGTTCTAGTTCTGAGCACTCGCACCTTCTAACGATTTCCACCCAGGGGTGGCCCGTCCATATAGGCGAACTAGGCGGTCGCCTAGGGTGCCAAGTTAAATGGGGCACCAAATCTGAGGGGAAAAAATCAAATAAAAAAAATAAAATGAAAAAGATGAAAAAAATTACAAATAAAATAACAAAGATGTCATTATTTCAATTCCCATGTGCATACGGAGGGAATATGAATTATAATTCATTTCTCTACATTTCTGAGAATTTATTAATATGTAAAATATTTTGTTTAATGCAAAAATAAATATTTTAGCAATTTTTTTTCAATTTGCAGCGTAGGGTCAAGATGACCCACTCTGCAATTTTGATAAGCAGTAACTCAGCCAGAATGAAACACATCCGCCAGTGGCAAGAGCTGCAATGCTAGTGACACCTAACTCGAATATACATCAAGGTCACATAGCCGGAAATTCATGTAGAGCGGAGATATCGCTTGTTGATACATGTCAAAGGTTCATTTTAACACACATCGCAGGTAGATGGTTAAGAATCAAGTGAATACTGTGGAAAATTGTGTTTCTTGGTGCCAAAGAATAAAGAATAACATCTTTCAGCATTATAAATCCAGAATGTGAGTATCTTTAAGAGTTATTAAACCTTAGCGTTATTATTGGGCTGTATAATTATGAACTTTTCTTTGTTATAACTGGTTCACCTGTAATAAATAAGGTCCATAAAAGAAAAGTAACAGCATTAACACTTAATAGACTATGAAAGTGATGATGTCACACTCCAAGCGGGACACCATGAAGGATTACTTTCCAAACAACTGGTGTAGGAAAAAGACCATTTTGTTTCCATGTAAATGCTGTAACTAACTGTTTTAAATAGGCAAGTGAGTGTATGTTACTAATAATTGAACCTTTAAGCAGTGAAAAGATGTGTTGGGATGGCTGCAATGTGGTTTAAATCGCCAACCATATGGTGTGTCAGCCATCCTTAACACTGTAATGCTTGCACTCGGGAGCACAGTACATAACAATATTCAAATGCCCCATGGCAGAAAGAGGAAAAAGAAAACCCTCAGGAGCTGAGTATAGTAAATGAAAGGCTGAGAAGGAAAAGGACCAAGCAAAACAGCAGGGATCCTTCCTGAAATATCTTCTCTTTAATCTAAATAAAGATTGAAGCAGTTCATAGCATCCAGATGAAGGAATTTTACTTGGAGAGGAGGTTAGCTCACATCCGCATGGAAGCAGTTTAGAACATCAAGATGAAGGTATATTACTTTGAGGTGAGGGTAGTTCACATCCACAAAAAAGCAGTTTGGAAACTCAAAATGATGGAAACTTACTTCTAGATGAAGGCAGCTCACAGCATCAGACTGATATGGAAGTGGAGTAAATGTATTCACCTTCAGAGAGACATGCAGAAATTGAAGTAAGAAAGGATGAGGAAGTTACAAACAAGTTAAAGTATGGGGACCCAGCTTCATGGCCCAGGTGTGTTGACAGTGTGTGTCAAATTCTTGTGGAACATGGACCTGAATAAGTTCATGAATTTCCCTTCCCTAAAGATGGAAATAAAAGAAAATTCTCTGATCAGCATTACAAGAGGAAACTCATGAATGGGGAAGAAATTCATTGAAACTAGTTACAATATTCAGTGTCAAAGGACTCTGTGTTTTGCTTTTGCTGCAAGTTGTTTAGAAATCAAGCAATTGGTACATGACTTACTGAAAATGGTTCGAAGGACTGGAAAAACATCTCTTCAATTCTCTCTTCACATGAAAGAAGTACAGACATTTGGAATGTTTTCAAAATTGGAAAGAACTCGAATTACGATTGAAAAAAGGAAAAACTATCGATGAAGAAAATTTACGTGTGATCAAGGAAAGAACAATATTTAGCAACAAATATTAAAGTGTCTGATTGCTTTAGTGAGAGTTCTCGGTGGGCAAAATTTAGCATTCTGCGGCCGCAGTAGAAATGCAAAATTATATGCTCCAGGAAATGAAAACTTTTTAAAATTTGTTGAATACCTAACTTTTTTTGGTCCAGTCATGAAGGAGCATCTACGTAAAATAACTGATCGTGAAACACAGGTTCATTACTGAGGAAAAAATATGCAGAATGAACTGATTCAAATCCTAGCGAATGCCATTAAAAAGAAAATTGTAGAAGCTGCCCATTCTGCAAAATACTTTTCAATAATACTGGACTGTACACCAGATGTGAGTCATGTTGAACAAATGACAATAATTCGTTTTGTGGATATGGACAAGTCTGCAGATGAAGATAATGTTGAAGTGCTCATAAAGGAACATTTTTGGGGTTTCATACCACTGAAGATGATGACTGGAGTATTTATGACTGAAACTATTCTACAAGAGCTTGAAACAATGTCATTATCTGTTGAAAACGTACGTGGCCAAGGCTATGATAATGGGAGTAATATGAAGAGTAAAGACAATGGTGTGCAAAAGAGAATGATGGAAATCAATCCTAGGGCCTTTTTCGTTCCTTGCAGTGTGCGTTCTCTGAATTTGGTTGTCAATGATGCTGCTTGGAGGCAAGCAATTTCTTTGACCTGGTGCAACATGTTTATGTGTTTTTCTCAGGCTCAACACGCCATTGGGAGATTCTGACTTGACATGTGAATGCTCAAACTATGAAACCACTTAGTCAGACAAAATGGGAGAGTCACATTGATGCTTTGAAGCCTCTTCGCTATGAACTTGGAAACATTTATGATGCCCTAATTGAAATTTCTGATGATACTACCTTTACTGGATCATATGGCAATACGGCATGTTCAGATGCAGAAGCTCTTGCAAATGGCCTTTCCAAGTTCAAATTTTTGACTTCACTAATTTTGTGGTATAAAATCCTTTTCAAGATTAACCTCACTAGTAAGCAGCTTCAGGAAAAGAACTTGAACTCACGTTCTGCTATTCAAAAACTGCAGCAAACTAAAAATATTCTGGAGGAATTCAAAAGTGATGAAGGGTTCGAAAGAACATTGGTAGATTCTCTCGAGCTTGCTGAAGAAATAGATTTTCCGACAGAATTTGAACCAGAGCCAGTTTGCATTTGGCAAAAGAAACAGCAGCTTTCATATGAAGGATGAGACACACCCATTCAGAACCCAAAACAAAGGTTCAATGTGAATTTCTACTTCACAGTCCTTGATACTGCTATTCATTCAGTTGACGAAAGATTTCAACAGATGCAGCAACTAGAGTCAGTATTTGGCTTTCTATATGATATCCACAACTTGCAAAAGAAAACAGCAAAACAGATAAGAGAATTTTGTATAAAACTGGGGTTGGCATTGATTCATGAAAATTCAAAAGACATTGATGCTACAGATTTGTGTAGTGAGCTTCAGGCTTTTTCAAGATGACTTAAGAAACATTCCACTCCTGAAGAAGTAGTGTAGTTTGTTTGTGAAACTAAACTCAGACAGTTTTCCACACATTTTTATAGTTCTATGCATTCTTTTACCTTTGCCAGTTTCCATAGCTAGTGGGGAATGTAGCTTCTCAAAGTTAAAATTGATAAAAACATATCTGCGTTCAACAATAGTGCAAGAAAGACTTCTTGGACTTGCCACAATGTCAATAGAGCATGAAATAGCTGGAAAACTGGATCTAAGAGAACTAGTGCCTGAATTTTCAAAACTTAAAGCAAGAAAAGTCATGTTTTACCAGCACAGAGTGTTTTTTATTCGGAGTGTTTTGTAAATACAGGTTAAAGTTCATTGAAGAGTTTTCTTATTTCTTTCTCTATTGGATGTGCTGGTAATGGCAGTTAAAGCAGGATAGCGTAATGGATAATTATGGATTTGTAATAATAAAAATTATAATTAACATTTTTAATGCATTTTTATTTGAAATTGGACTGAAATATAATCTAGCTGGTATGTACAAATCTATTCTAAAAATTGTGTGTCTCTATTTTATCTGATCTCAGAAACATTGGTTGGACAGATGGATGGATGGACAAACCGAATAATTAAGCCTCTGTTTAAAAAAAAATGCTTAAACATTAAAAGGAAAAAAGGGGCAAAATGTTTCCCAGTTTACCAAAAACCTCAGCCTAGACCTGCTCTTGGGGTTTGGGGGCGGGGGGAGGGGGCACCGATTGCATGGTTCGCCTAGGACACCAGTTGCTGGCAGCTAGTCTAGTGCCACTCCTGTTTCCACCTGGTTTATGCCACAACTTTTTTGCCAGCAAAACTTGCCTTCTGGTGGCACAGCCTTGCACACACCCACACTCAATTTTGTGTCCTGCCAACAAAACTCTGAACTTCTGCTGGTGAAGCTAAGCTAGTTCTCTGAGCGACATAAACCTTTGGGGATGCAGAAGCTATTTCACTTGCCCAATCCTTAGCTGCTTTAGCAGCCTTTGCCCCTCCCACTCTAGATCTGTGCTGAGCTCAGCTCAGCTGGTGCAATGACTCAGGCCCAGTGTGTACAGTATAGAGTTCATTTTTTATAAAGTGATTGTTAATATGAGATATCCCAAATACTTTACAGAGAGAATTGAAGGACAGAAAGAAAATGTCGCCATCAACAGGGGCAGAAGATGTCTTCTCTGTGATTCCCTTCCAGGATCATTCATTGCTACAGCATGTTGACATGTCTGTGTGATTTGGTAAGGGAATAACTGAACTCTACAGCAATAGCTTGTGGTTGTGGCAAACAGAGAGCTGCTGAGCACATTGAACATCAACAACAAATGGGATTTAGTGTAAAGATAGTATTGCAGTTAGAGTGGTAAGAAGTAAAATGAGGGTTTCCATTCCTGAGCAACCCACAGGACATTCACAATGAACATGTGTGTCCTTGGCATTCTAAGCTGAGAAATGGGAATCAGCAATTTGTCTTCTTCCGCTCCATCAGCAGGAGTTCTGCCTTCCTCCGTGCTCTCTAATGAGACAGGTTTCAGAGTAGCAGCCATGTTAGTCTGTATCCACAAAAGGAACAGGAATACTTGTGGCACCTTAGAGACTACAGCCCATGAAAGCTTATGCCCAAATAAATTTGTTAGTCTCTAAGGTGCCACAAGTACTCCTGTTCTTTCTAATGAGACATATACTTGTCTCTAACCTTCCACTGTCCCAAGAGTCAGTTCAAGAGAACCGTCTCCCTACCCCCAAGCAGATTGACTTGCTGCCAGCCATGTCTAGCCTCAGTCCCCAACTCACTTTCCATTGATGCCAGTTTCTCTCTGCCCCTGGTCTATGTGGGCCATCTTCCCCATGCTGGTTCCTGTCTGAAAGCTGTAATCAAGAACAGACAATGGGCTAGGTGGGATATGCCAGGAGGAGGGGTGTTTTTGAATGGAACAGCCACACAGGATTAATTGCTCATAAAAACCCGGAGATAGCCTTGCTTCCCAGGTATGTCTACACTGCAGCTGGAAGGTGTGATGCCCAGTGTGGGTAGACAGACTTGCGCTAGCTCTGTTCAAGCTAGCATGCTATAAATAGAAGTGTGGATGTTGCGGCGTGGATGGTGGCTTGAGCTAGCCACCCAAGCATGGTCCCAGGGCGTTGGGCTGGCTCAGACTCAGTCTGCTAGCCTGAGCAACTGCCAGTGCCATAGCATCCACACTGCTATTTTTAGCGTGCTAGCTTAAGCTGAGCAAACACAAGTATGTCTGCCCTCATTGGGAATCATACCTCCCAGCTTCAGTGTAGACATACCCTGCAGTGGCCAGAAACCACAGCCCCATTTGCTGCATTGCTAGGTGGACCTTAGTTCTGCTGCAAGAATCCCTACTTTCTGCAGCATCTAAAAGTGTAGGTGAATTAAAACCATTAGGTTATGTAAATATGAAAACCACTCCCCCAAACCCACTTAGTACTGGATCCCCTGTGCTAATTGTTTTGTTTTGATATTGAATTCAATCTGTCTTCCTCTGTTCTTCCATTTTCAATGTGCCCCAGATTTTTATATTAACAGCACATAATGATGCTGTATAAGTTGTCAGGGGTGGGAAACAAGGGAAGTTTTGGCATCTGGGTACGAGACACTTGGTTTTTTGGCAGCTCAGATGGTGTGTGGGGAGGAGGATGGGGGTTTGTGGAACAGGCTTATAGATTAATTTCCCTACGAAATTGATTATCAGTGAAATGCTTGACAAAGCTAAAATGTAACTTAACATGGATTTCAGACTTAGCATCCCACAGAGAAACTGGGGAGAGTTTAAAGCTTTCTTAGATGTGCTCAGATATCAAAGTGATGAACGCAGCACAAGAACCTAAACAGAATTGAAAGGAAAAAGCTATTGTTTCAAGCTGTCTGCAGACTCAGGAAGACAACATTGTGTTGGTGTACATCTGGGCCATGTTTTTATGGTTTTCTTTGTGACCATAAGGGCTAAAATGTTATCCCCCCACCCCGATAAATGAAATCTTGGATTCTAGAACACAATTCTGTGGCACAAGGATTCCATGGTAAATTCTGCAGCCATGGAATTTATTGGGCCTTACCAGAAACACTCCCACTTCCTGGTAGAAAATTAACCCTAAGAAACTCAATCTCATAAGTATTAGACACCTGGGCAATAGGTTAAACTTCAGTTGCCCTTTGGGGTAAGATAACATCTGACAGTGCAGGCAGTAGGACATGTGCAGTAAATAACTAAAAGTGGGATAATGCATGCAGAACACTTTGTGCTGGAAGACTTGGATACAGCTCTAGCTCAAAATAGTGTCTTCGGGCATAGACTGTGGCGTATATGCAGAAGAGTACGTCACTTACGTTTTTGTACTGCAGAGATCTATGATGAAAGGCGGAAGCTATGTTTTTACACAAAATTGCATCTGCTATCACAGACAGTTGGGCATATGCATCATGTTGACCTTTGCATAATACACTGGTATTGCTACATTTTACGTATTGTTCATGCACAAACATATAATTCTAAAATTATAAAGACTTTTTCTTCAGTCCAATCTTAACATAATGACTGTTACTCATGGACGTTTTAAACCTCAGCTATTTCACTGGGAAGTGCAAAAAAAGTTATATATTTTTTGAAGAGCAGGAAAAATACTCTGATTCTCTCATCCTTGGATAACTCCAGAACAACTTGGCCAATTTTGCTCAAACTTGCCAAAATAATTCACTCTTGGGCTGAGGCCAAGCACATAATGCTTCAGGATCAAAGAAAATACTTTAGAGTTTGTTTGTTAACAGTTTCTCTCTTCTAGGCTGTAAACTCTATAGGACGGGGACTGTCTATTTGTGGATTCTGCACTCTCAGTGCTAAACTAATAATAAATAAACTTAAAATACTATGTCCATGAGCAACTGAACAGAGGGGTTTAGAATGAAAGTACGTTCTCAGCTTTACCTACTGTACAGTTCTACACTAGCAAAAACCAAAGTCTTTTGTGCTTTGGGATCCTGACACAAGACACTCTGTAGATGAAAGATGTTATTATTAGCTCTGTCCTGTGTTTGAGCTGGCTGATAGCAGTAGCTGCTATCTCTCTCCCTCTCCTTTCACTGAGATATTTGTGAGATCCGTCAATCAGGACTCTGTGTCAGCAGCCCAAGAGGGGGACGGTGCCAGTGTGTTTATCTCTATTGTCAATTGTATTTGCTAATGAGAGAGGAGTCCATTACTAGACAGAATACTTGTGTGAGCTAATGACTGATTCTGTTTGTTATCAAGTGCTACTCAAGTGCTGCTCAAATGCCCAATGCTGCTTGGGAGAATTTAAACCAGCTTTCCCACACCCACAATACCCCTGTTTCCATCTCCCCGATTCTCTCCAGATGTGAACTGGAGATCACAGCTGCTTGAAAACTGACAGATACAATTTTACAAATGGAGGTCTTCTGATGTCAGCCTTTCCTCCCCCACTGCAACAATCTGACATCTCTCCGCCAAGCAGATAGATGATGGAGAAAACCAGGATTATTTCTTTATTTTCATAATAATAATGAATTGGGTTTTTAGAACGCTTTAATTCTTAGGAATCCAAAGCACTTTACAAACAGTGGGACAAATTTGGCTTTCTGTTATACCCTGGGCAATCCAACGCTGTCAGTGGGGTTACATGAGGTGTAACCGAGTGCAGAATTTGGCTCTATAAATATAGGGATCATGCACCCATCACTGAAACGCAGGTGCCAAAGATGAGGAACACGGCAGCAATTCTGCACCAGCAATGCAGCTAAACAGTTCCTTAAGAGGGGAGTGAAAAATAACTTCTCTACCTGAAACTGCAAGGAGAATTTGAGAGAGGCAGAATATAATTGTCCAAAGTTGGAATCTGACCCGCACACTGAGGCTAACATTTCTATATTTGCAAAAAGTGCCAGAGGATTCTTTTAATGAGAGGTATGGCAGTACTAACCCCCAAAATCATGAAATTGGTTTAAGATTAATTACTTTTAAAAAGTCACGTGGTTTCTTTTCTGCCTTCTGCTTTTAAAAACTTTTTTGGGGAATCCACCCACCTCCAACTTGTACGTATCACAAATTCAAAACTCAACCTTCAATGCACATAGAAAAAGCAGGTCTCCCTCACTGGAAGGGATTCCACTTTTCCTCTCCTATTGTCTGGTGAGTGGGGAGCTGTTGTTCTATCCCTCTGTATCCCTTCTCTGTTCTTTCCCCTAGCTGACTAATTAAGGTGGGGGATAGAATAGCAGATGCACAACTCACATTCTCCCTCCCCAGCAGTTTCCTGTCTCCCCCCTTCCTCCTATATTACCTTGCCCCCCATATTTTCCTCCCTTCTTTTTACCATCTTCTACCCCTAATTCTTGCTTTTTTGACACCCCTATTCCCCTGCACACCTCCACATCCATGCTGCCTACTTCACACATCCCTCTGACTGCGTACAGTGTCCCTAACACATTCCCCCTTTCTGCTTTCCACAGACTCATTTCTTGCAGCTCTGCATTTTCCTGTCCCTTCTCTGTCCCTCACAGGGTGACTAAAGGGCCACCATATTTCTTGAGGGCAGCCTGGCTTTAGCCCCATTGGAAGCAATGGGGGTATAGAGTCCATCTTTGCTGAGAGCAACATTAGTTTCACCCGCAAAGGCAAGCAGCTTGGTTGAGGGCAGTCTGTAGGTTCAGTTCTATTGACAGTAGTGGGAGATGGTGGGCCATTTTGGATAAGGGAAAATCAGGAAATCATGAGAACACCCAAACTCTGGGCATGATGTGGATCTCCTTTGTCAGACAACATCTTCAGCAGTACAGTTTTCCTTGGCAGAGGCACTTTTTCATTGCCCTCTCAAAGGGTGGAAAGCTACCTACTGACTCACCAACACCGTCTCCTGTTGTATTTTTTTATGGCTCCCATTGAAGTGCTGACCAAGTCCAATCAGCCTTAGTTTGTGGTTGCTGAGGAACACAAAACCCTAGATGGGACACTGCAAATAGGGTGACTTGGGTGTCAGCCACATAGGCCATTGCCTCAGCTCAACCTCTGCAGGAATCCTTATTCACTCTTCAGTTCCTCTTACTTTGTCTCTTGTAACTGCCTTCTCTAGCAATCTAGATGTGATACTATGACTACATCGCCCCCTTCTCAAACTCTTGCAACTATTCCCCATTCATTTCAGAATTCAACCCTCCTTGTTTTTAAAATCTTTTTTGGACTTCCCCCAGCCTACCTACCTAACAGACCTAGTTGGCCAAGTGAAGTGATGCCCTACACTAAACTCAATGGAATGTCTCTGTTTGTCTGAATGTAGCATGATAACTTTTGAAATATGCATCTGATCAATTCCAACATTTCAGGGAATGTTCTAGGCATCAGTGGGCAGAACCCTCTTGTTTTTGGTGAAAATCTGAAAAATGGAAAAACTCAATTTCCTCTGAAACCCCCAATTTGTCCCTCAGTGTACAGGGGTGAGGCAATGACCTCAGGCTTAAGGTGAGGGCTAGGAAGCCAGAGAGTTTCCTCTGCTTACAACACCAAATGGGCATGATGGGGGCTTGATTTAGTGGAAATCCTCTCCCCCTTTCATCCCTGCAGCACTGGGCACAGAGGGGGTGAAGAACTCCTGGAGCTGCGGAGGATGGGGGAGCAGATGTGGACTGGGAAGGCAGAACTGATATGGAGGCTTGGTGTGCATAATTCATTATTGGGGTGGGGGTCTGGCCAATGTGGGGCACAGAATTAATTAATTACAATTTTGGGTTTGGGAAAAGCTGGAAGCCCCATGGCATCAGACAGCTAGTGAGAGCTCCGGCAGCGGGGGGCAAAACCACCTTATTCAATAAATATGGGAGAGTATGCAGCAGTGTAACACACGCATGCTCCCGCGCAGGTGCACACACACGGGATGGGCAGGAGTTCAAAAATCAAAAGACAAACCAAAAACCGCAACATAATCTTTGGGGGAAAAAATCATGATTTTTTGGGTCTGTCTCATGAGATTTTAGAGTCTACCTCATGCTTTTTAAACTTTTCTGTCAGCTGTCAATTCTGAACTATATTTATTTTTCCAGAGTGCTCTGTACACATCAGTCCTCACAATAACCCATTTATATTATTATCCCCACTGTACAGATGGTGGTGCTGAAATACAGAGGAGATTAAGGGACTTGCTCAAAGCTATATGTTGAATCAGTGTCAGAACAAGGATTACACTTCAGGTTCCTTGCTTCTAATGCCATGATCCAGTTTCTAGGCCATCCTCCCTTGTCTCATGTTACTCCCTTCCCCAGTTGAGCATCTCCTCTATTATCTGAAAAACTATCTAGCCATAGTTAGTGTGAGATCCTTTTCCTCGTTCATTTCAACCATATAAAACAGCTTGCCTGTATCTCTGCCTTGGCTATTCATTTTTCTTAATATCTCAGCTGACAATTTATCTTTTCCTCCTTTTTCTACACCTCTGAATTTCTCTCTTCCTCGTCTATTATTAATCCCTAGAAAGTGGTGTGTGTGTGAGTATGTGGGGGGATAGATACAGCATGTGCATTTAAAATAAAAAAGCCACCTTTTCATTTCTAGAGTGGCTATTATTGGAAGATTTCAAACTATATTATAACATCAGGTAAATAGGTATATTCAGGTATATTCAGGTATAACATCAGGTAAATAGGTATATTCAGGGATCATGACTTCACCCACCACTTAAATGCAGTCAGTTCGGGCAATACATCCTTTGGATAGATTGTGATTTACTATGGCAAAACTAAAGTTTGGTACACAGAGTGAAATTTTGTAGTATTGTAATGGTGGGAGCTTGGATCATAGTCTCTCTCTCATGTTGCCTTCAAGGAGCTGGTCTCTTCAGTTCTTACACCTGGCTAGTAAGATTTGGTTCACTCAGCTCTGGAATGGTGCACTTTGCTCTTCAAACCATTTGCAGTGGGACGCCCCAACCTGTGGGAAACAACCTACAAGTGGGTTGATGAGATCAAACCCCACCTGTTGAGGAAAAAAAAGTAGCGAAATCCCACAGTTGCTAGGACCCAACAAGACTGAAGGTGGAAGAGAGAAGGCACTAAGACTTAAGCTGGACTACACTGGGGAAATTGCCTCAGAAATTCAAGCCAGTTTTAAAACTTCTTGGAGCCAAAGTGTAGCTCAGGCGTCAGGCAGTCTGGACTGCTTTTACTGAGCTGATTTTAGGATTACATTCAGTAGATTTTTAAACCAGTGTAATAGAAACAGCCAGGTCAGGCCATCTGGAGCCTGATCTACACTATTGCTTCAACTGGTTATAAAATCAGTTGAGCTGAACTGGTTTTAAAACTGGTTAGAATTTTGGGATAAGCTTCCCCAGCATAGACCAGGCTAACAAAGTTTAACAAGGCTGAGACCAAGGTGCTGGTAAGTTTTCAGAGCAAAAGAATGAGATAGAGCTTGTTTCTCTCTAGCTTTTCATCTCTGGAATAATTTGTTCATACCACATACACCCCCATCCCCATTGGCACGGGTGCTCATTTCTGCGAGTGCGTGCCAGTGTGGCGCTGGAAGCTGTTACTGTATTGGGACAGGAGTGATCTAGGATTAAGAGCAGGGAGATTTTGCTCTTCTATAAAGGCAGCCTAAGGAACGTGTGACAGAAGGAATACATACCTCTTAGCTTCTGGTGATTTGTGCTTTGATTTTTAGTTAGAGGTGTCATTAGAACACCTCGAACCATATCCGCTTAGCCCCATAGTACAGTTACTCGTCTGTGCACATTGAGTTTATTTCTTCTACACTGTATATGAACAGACAGGCCTATTTTCCTCCCATGTTGTAACATGTGTTACACAAACAGGGTTAATCTAGTCTCTGACTCCAGCTCTGGTTAGCAGGTGTGTGTATGACATGATGTCAAACCACAGCCCCCTTCTTCCATGCAATGTAGACTAAACAGCTTCTCCATTATTGTTCTCTGGTAACTAAGCAACCATCAAGTCTCTGCCTGGCCAGAATAAATAAATGAAATTATACATATCTCTGTATAATAAAGAAATCAGATAAGACTTAGCACTTCTCTGGCACCTTCCACCTGAGCTCTCAGACATATTAATATTCCACCCCCATTTTACAGGTCTGAAAGCTAAGGCACAGAGAAGTGAAGTGGTTTGCTCCAGGTCACACAGTTAGCTCTGTGGAATACAACAGGAATATTATCCAGGAATTCTGCATCTCAGTTCCCTGCTCTATGTTCCTGCCCCAAATCCTTCCCTCAGCGACAAAGGCCTGCAATGCAAACAGCAGCCTAGTATCTCTCCCTCCTTCTTCCACCCATCTATTCTTCTTTTTCTCCCTTTTCTGACCTTCCTCCTTGCCTCTTCCTCCACCATTACCTCTTTGCCACCCCCCCATCTTCCCCATCTTTTCCTCACTGCCTCCATCTCCTACTGGTCCTTTTCCTTTCCACCCCCTATCTCCTTTGTCCCCTTCGTCCTCTTATGTCCTTCCTCTCTCCCTTGTAACATTCCTCCACTTTTGTTTTCCTCTCAAATGCCTTCATATACCCATCTTCCTGCTTCTCGCCTCTCTTCACCATCTTCCATCCTTTCCTACTTCCACCCCTCCTCCATCCTTCTCTTTCCTCTCCCTCCTCCCATAACCAGCATTTACAGAACCTGGCAGAATTGCAAAAAAAAGGATAATTCCAAATGGAACAGCTGGTGTGTCTTCTGAGTTGGGAGTGAATACGGGACAACGTGAAAAGCACTTATTAAAAATGAGGTGAAGGCGGGGGAGGAACCCAACTGCAAGAGAGGCACAAAGATGGCATAGTAAAAAAGCTGCTGGATTTTGTTGCTTTCACAGTCCATCTCTTTTCTCCTTCCTCACGCTTCATCCCACTGCCTAGTGCTGCACACACCTGGGAGAAAGCGGCATAGTAGCAAATAGTACAAGATGGTGGGAGCAGACTGGAAGATGCCCTCCCTTCTCTCTGTTGGTATCTATTTCTTCACATACCAGTTACAGAATGGAAAGTAGCAGTCTAAACTTACTAAGCACATGGGTACTTTCCAAAATGGCTCAGTCCTGCCTGGAAGGACTGGTTTCCAGAGTGAGGGGAGAGTACAATCCCCATGTCTGTTCAGTCCTTGGTCTCTCTGCAGAGACCATCAACAGCAGGGACCAGCTAGTCCAGCTTGTGCTAGTGCTTTTTTATGCTATAAAACATGTATATTAGTAATTGGATCAAGACCATCAACTTATTTCTTATAGAGTAAGAATGTGGTTCTCAAGCCTTGTGAAGCAGAGGGCCCTTTTTCTATTTTTGGTGGAAAAAATAAGTATAATTTCTCCTGTCAAATGTCTTTGTGCAAGAACTCTGGGTCAGACCTTGGCCCCTACTCTGGCAGTGCAAAGCATCTGGAAAGCTGGAAGATCTGCCCCCCTACCCCCGGATTTTTTAAGTGTGGGGGAATCCTGCAGTTGCATAAAACTGTTGAAGCAGCACCTGTGCCACAGCACCCTGCACAGAAGACATGCCCAGGAGAAAGGGCACATGGCCACAACATCTCTATGCACTGCCAGTCCCTTGCTACTGTGACACATAAACCCCTCAGTGCCAACTGGTCAGGGGGTTACAAGTATACCCTGACCCTGGTATGTACATTCTGATTCACCAAGGAATGTCATAGGAGGCTTTAAACAAAGCCAGGGCCACACTAATTTTTTATATCATTATGAGATGGATGTACAGATACTATGTAAGAAGTTATGCATGGATGCTGAAAATATATTCCTGAAGTCTGTTACAAGGCTGAACTGACACATAAGTTTTCTGCCAGACAAAAGTATTTTTTCACCTCTCTCTTAGTCAGCATGTAAATTAAGCATTGCAAGCCAACACAATAGAAGCCCCCATTGACATACAAAGTCAACAGGGGATGTGAAATCAACAGGGAAGAACAGGAATCTAGAAAACAAGCAATGGGGGATGTTACTGTCCCTGAAGATAGACAATGACCTTTGGGGATATAAGAAGAAGGCAAGGAGATACCTCTTTATCCTGTACCTAGGAAGTAAACAGGCATTGCAATTACATTAATGAAAATGGGATCTAAACCAGGCTTGGTTGAAACGCTGCAAAGGACATTTGGAGTGAGATAAACTTCTTTAGACGGAAGGTTAGCCTGTTAAGTTAAGTTTAGTCTCTAGAAATTGTGTTATGGTTTTGTTTTATGTGTAGCCCTTGCGTTTCCATTATCTTTTCTCACGAATCTTGAACCTTTGATAATAAACATTTTATTTTCACTATAAATATATCTCAGTGCTGTTATACAAGGTTCTGATTCTGAATTGAATCATACAAGCTGGTGTATACATGTTCCCTTGAAGATAGCAAAGCTGGTATGTCTGAGAGTGTGCAGTGGATAAAAAGCTGTACACTACAGGGGAACACTGCAAATGGGCTTGGGGACTGGGGTACGCCTATGGCTAACCTGCAAGGCACAGTAAGGGCTGATATAGCCCAGAGGAGAGTGTTTGGGTGGGTAACAAGCTGTTGTAGTCAAGGAGCTGGCACCTAATTAAGCACCAGTGATTCTCCCTCTTGCTGGAGGCCAAGCGTTAACAAGGCGACTCACAGCCTTGGGTGTCTCGAGAACTGCCAGAGCTACCAGGATGAACCTTTCTTAGGAAGTGGCTGGGGCTGCTCTACATTTACTCCAGGAAACTTCCTGGTTGTGGACCAGACCCAGGATTGGTTAGGAGTTGTTTAAATGTGGCTTGGCATCACCTTTGGCCTCTTCCAAAAACTTCACCAAAGTACAGCCTGGACATAGCCCCAGATCTGGGACACAAATTGTATAGGGCAAAAGTCAGGCCCTAAGAGATATCATTAAGTCTTCATGGAGAGACTGCAGACCTCAATGTGAGAATCACTGCAGTAGATCACTCAAGACCTGTCAGAGGAGAATAACTGATGGCATTACTGATGGCACTGGCTCTAAACTTTAGAGTCTGTGAGGATCAAGAGCTATAGAGTCCAACACCTTTCATCAGTGCATACAATGCATTTCAACACCAAAACAGCTCCACACAGAGAAGCGATGTCCAGCACCCTGGAAAACAACTCTGATTTCTGAGTCCTGTATTTTAGAAAGTGTTCCTTTTCTGCTCTGCTTACAGCCAAAGTTGCAACTAAAACAAGATCCTGCACAAGCTGCAGGGGAGAAAGAAAGAGAAGGAAAAAAATTGCATCAGTATTGGAGGCAAAGAGGAAAAAAATACAGACATTTTAAAGCATGACAGTTCCAAGTTCACTGAATCCCTCTGTAAAAGGCTGCGTCTTCCGTCTCCTCTCTCAAGACACATCATCAGGGACACTGTGTCTGAACAGACACTCCAGCAAAACAACCGTCAATATTCAATATGCCAGAGACAGAACACTACCCAGATAAGTAGCAGCCACGGGGCACTGTGGACAAGTCCACTGGAGGCAGGTATGGGAAAGCAGTTCAGGCTCTCCTCCTCCTTGGAGCTGTGACTAGTTTCTATCTCAGGTGGTTACAAAAGTCAAAGTCAGGCTTGTGTTCTCCCACGGATTGCACCCTGAGTCTATTTCTCATAGGATACACAGCACAACCCTTTTAGGACTTGACAGGAGAGCCTTCGTGGGCTTGAAGCCTTCCACCAGGGCCAAAAATCATTGTATTTTTCAAAAAGTGTGATTTATTCAGACCACTGGTGATAGCTCAGGAAACAACCTACTACTCCTGCTTCTAGGGAATTAGGGTTTTTAGTGAATCTTGTTCCATATTTTGCCTGGGCCCTGTGGGTCCCTGGGAGTAGAACTCTAGAAGAATGGGTGGAAATTTCTCCCTGTCCAGCTTGTTAGGCACTGAAGGAAAGCAGATGAGCTTCATTACTGACTCAGCTATTCAGGCTCGGGGACAGTATCATCTCAAAGAAATTACTAAAAAATTAATGTACTATTAAGTGTGTTTTCCAGTGTACTTCCTCTTTCACATCCATTGATTAAAGTGGTCTGTAAAAGTGTGTGTCTATCATAATCTGGGAGCACCAATTTGGGTAAAACAGTGCTTAAAGTGCACCCTTCAGTTACCCAGATTGATTTTAAAAAAATGTATGAGTCTCTGACCCCTTACATGCCCCCTCCCCTCTTTTATGAACTGGAAGATTCAGAACAGCTGATATTATAGCCCCATCTACCAGGAAGTGAGGAGGCAAGAAAAGCTGTCAGTCACAGATGGTATAATTAGTCCTAAGAGGTAGTGTAATTAGTCCCTCCCATTAGATTCAAATTTTCTTCAGTCAAGATTATTCCAAAGCTAATAATACATAAAAAGCAGAAAACAAAAAAGAAAATGAGAAGGGGAAGAGTGGGAAGCAGTAATGGGAAGAGAAAGGGTTAGAACAAAACTGTAACAGTATATAATTTTTTCTTGTACATTTCCTCTTCCCCTCAGATACAAACAAAATTCAGAACAAGTGGCGAATGTAGCAAGCAGAACAAATACAAATTGGCTTACTTAAAATAGCAGCATGTGGGACTTGTCAGCCAAAATCTGTTCAGATGGTGAAGAAAGATTAGGGCTTAGATCCTCCCCCAGCCAGGACTGGAGTTTAAGAGGGTAATAGGGAGTGAATGAATGCCCATGATATAAAATGCATCTAATGGACTAGCCACATAAAAGAGAGAGGTGATGGTTTTGTTATCAAATCAAATTTGCATAATCCTTGATTCAACATGAGACTGTGGTCTTGAAAGCTTTCCATGTTCTCCTTTGGGCCCTGACAGCAGAGGGACAGGTTCTTAGTCTTTCTGAAGTCTTAGTGCAGTTCATGAGCAATTGAGCAGCCCATCTATAACCATATAAAATATGTAGCCTTCTGTGTCTGGGTGATTCAGACTCAGAAAAACAAACAGCTGGTAAACAAAATGCCTGGTGAACATGAATTTCAGTAATAATTTTATTAACAGAATCCAGAAATATATAAAACACAATCTTATCTGGAAAAACAGTGTAAATCTGGAAGCTTGCTAGTTGGGAAGGGTCAACTCATCTATCTCATGCACAGAAGTAATTGCAACCAAAAAGCTTACTGCAGTGATATGTCTTCCTTGGGCTCAAATTGTTGCTTACCTCTAAGGATTAACAAGCCTACATTTTGGTTTTTGGAACAAAGAATCCTGAAAAATTGTATATGGCTGGGTCCTGTTCATGGGGTTGTGGCTAGCTGGGACAGCTGTCATTTACATCCTTAAAACTGAAATAAAAGACTTGCTACACAATACAGAAAGAAGTACAGATATTCCTTTAAGAACAATGATTTGTAAAAAGTATTCCAAATACTGGTGCTGAGAGCCATTTGCAAAATTCCTGGAAGAAATCTTCCTTTACATAGTGTCCCACTTCACTTTTCAAACCATAAGGTTCAGCCATGAAGGAATAGAAATTATAATTGTTCTATTATAATTTGTTCTTCAAAGCTGCTGAAGGGGGACTTAACATCTGACTCTTTGCATTTACCTTTTTAGAGATTTTAACATTGTGTCTAATAGAGAGCCCATGCTTTAATTTTGCCATTTCATATTTGCATGAGTATGTCTTATCTACTATATTAACCCAGCAATAAGGCACACATCATTGCAGCAGAAAATAAACAATCTTTGGCAGAAGTAAAATGCAAGAGTGAATGTCATTCTGCTGTCTGCTGTGTGTGTGCCTGTGTGAATGGGGATGTGCAGTGACCATGCCTTAAGCGTGAGTGGGATCATTTGCATTTATGAGTGCCTGAGTATGATGGAATGAATGGGATATGTCTCTCTCTCTGTGAAGGGAGGGTAGGAGGGAGGTGAGCGTGTATGAAAAAGTTAGTGCTGCAGAACACAAAGCTTTTTTGCATAGGTTTAAAAAAATGACTTGAAGCATGAATCAATCTTGGGAAAGAGCAGGCGATTAAAAATGCTTAAACTCTCTTAATACTACTAAGCAGAAACACTGAGGCTGAAGGGATAAGAGAGGCATTATGATGTCCCAGAGATAGGCTTCTCATCGCAAGGCGAGGGGTGTGCTTCTTGGGAGCCAATAAATGTTACGTTTGAATGTCCTGCATTCCTAATAATTTCTAGCATCCAAAAAAAGATATTTGCATGCTGACTCTGTCTCCAGTCCCTTGATGCCCCTTTTAATGGATTCCAGAGCTCAGGAATGACTGATGGAGCCTGGCTCGGCATTTCCATCACTGCTTACTTTTGCATTCATTATCCTTGAGAATCCAACCCACCTCATTAGGATGTGACCATCTTGCAAGCAGAGAGGGAAACTGGCTGACTTCTTGAGAGCAAAGGATGAGGTAGTATGGAGTCTGTTTCCCTGGAGATAATGTTATCTCTCTCTCTCTCTTTTGTTTTGTTTTTTAAAGAGTGAATTTAGCATTGGTAAAAAGCACTGGAATGAAACTCTGGAGAACCGAGTCCTCTGTTTAGCCCCAGAGCAGGTACAGCACAGGTAGGAGTGGTGCAAGCTTCACGCATGCTGTACCCACCAATCTACCTCAAGCCTGAACCTCGGAGAGACAACATCCTCTGGAGACAGGGTGGGAGGAGCTCAGCTTTCAGGTATCTCTTCCTTCCTCAGTCCCTCTCCTTCCAATTACTGCCAGTGTGATGGAAGTTTTGTAATGTGGTCAGCTACACTCTGAGGATCTGAACAGAGAGAAACACCAGCTGAGGCAGTGTGGTCTGATGGTTAGAGCAGCTCACAGGGAATCATTTATTGTCATTTCTCTCACTGACCTCGTATGCCTCAGTTTACTCCTCTGTCACATAGTTATAATAATGCTTACTTGTTATCTCTCAGAAGTGTGTTGTTAATTAAGCCTCTTAATTAATACTTACTTGTTGTAAAAGTGCTTTGAGCTCCATGGATGAAAGACTCTGTATAAAGGCAAAATATTGTTATGATCTCATACCCCACTGAGCTAGCACATGGCAGAGACTTTCAGTCACTACTGACCTGAGATTGGATTGAAACTGTTGACATAAAGGTGAAAGACTATGTAACCCACCACCAAACCCTTTTCTCATCCAGTGCCCCCTGCGATATGAATTTTTGTTTTCACAGAGAGGCTAAAGTATTAATGGGACTTTGCTAACTTGAAACTTAGTCAGTTTAAAATATTAAAGTAGCTTTGAGTACTACACCAGTCTCTAAATACCCCTGCCAACTTTTCTTTTTTGCAGTCACATTTTCCTTTGTTCCCAGCTCTCCCCTGTTATATGAAATACTCACCTAAACAAAAAAGGGAGCTGACTCATTGTCTCATTGTATAGGGGAAACAGTGAAACTTACCTCACACAGAGTGCTGTCAAATGCACAAAGGAAACACAACTAAAAAATAGAATATAATATACAATTTTTCTCTAATTCAATTAGTCATCTTAGATGCTACTTGTAATGAAATCAGCTTTTACTTCTCAGACAGGAGCATGCATTTAAAGTTGATGGCAACTGATGACAGTCACAGAATGGGAAGAGGAAAGGAATTCGTCCCAGCCAAAATTCACTGAGGAAGAAGGGACCCCTCACCCCATACCTTCCTTTAAACACACAAATATGTGCACATGGGCAAAAATCCCACTGCCTCTTCCATTCATGATTGTACAGATCGCCCCCCCCCTTTTAGTGATCACATAACATCTCTGTGGCAACTACAATAAACACCTACATTAAACATTTTTGTAACATTGCTTTTCCATGCATGTTTAATTGTCTTTAATGTAAGAAGTGTTTTCTTTTTAAAAAATAGTTTATCTCAGTGGCTCCTTTTGCTCTTCATTTCATCTCTTCTTCACATTTGTTATGTTCGTCTTGCTCTGTCTGCTTCCCTGACCATGCCTCCCTGTTGACTGGTCCTCTTTTCTGCATAATTATCTTCTGCTTGGTACCCTTCTCCCCTGGACACGCTACCTGGCACCTGTGGTCCTCTCCTCCCCCTGCTCCTGTATGTTTCAACTTGTTACCTCACTGTCTCCTTCCTTGGACATTCCTCTCCCAGAGGATTGAAAACAAAGTGCTTTTGTATAATTTCCTCTGAGTTTAGACAAGCAACACCACTCTGGTTAGACAATAGGTAGAAGGTGGTGTAATTATGCACAGTATCTAGATAGGAAGAAATGCTCTAGGTAAAGAGACTGGGATATTTCTCTACTTGACTCGTAGCTCCAATTCCTGAGGGCAACTCCTATCCTTTTGTAGCAATGGCTAATAAAGGCACCTAGTTTGTGTCCTACTCCTTTTATAGGTCTCTAAGCTTTTTTGTTTCATAATGAACCTGGACATGTAGAAGAATAACCACAAACAAGAGGCAATACTGTGTGTCCATTGATTTGTGCTCCCTGGGCCAGGATTGGAGAACCACTGGCCTTATACCAGTTACTACATCACAAACCTTTCTTCCTGCAGTCCTGAGGTTTTCCTTGGAGGTCTCTATCTAAGTGCTGACCAACTCTAACCTTGCCCAGCTTGTGTTCATATGTCAGGCAGTTGTGGCTGCAAGGAATAGGTAGCTCAGTTTGTGTTAGGAGGTCACAGACTAAGACGATACATCTGCAGGTAGATTGAGGGCCTTCTATTCCTCTTTTGGCACTGTCGAGGGTCTCCCCTAATTTCTTCTGTTTATACTCCTCCCTCAAGATCTGACACTGTGGCAACCTTCACTCTGTATGACGAGAACTAGATGAAGTTAGTTTTTGACTGTTGCTCTCAAACCACTGCAAAGTGGTACAAGGATCTCCCATTTGCCTTGTGGCTGAGAGCCCCAGGGGAAAACAAGAGGCAGGACTCAGGGAAATGACTGACCTCTTATGTAGCAGTGCAGACCACAAGGCACTTTGGATATATATGTGTAACATGAGGCAGGGAAGTGGCCAAAGGAAAATTAAGGCTAAAGAAACCTTCACATTATTATAAGCTGAAATTATGGGATGCTTTGCAGTATCCAGGGTGATTCTTGTCAAGTGTAAGATTTAACTGATCGCAAATTTGGGTAGTGTGACAATTTTCCTCAACATTACGTAGTGGAAGGGACTTGGGCTGCTGGGGATTAGAGAAGTTTCACCTTCCTCTGGACGACTGAGTGATAATCACTGTTTTGGATCATGTGGGCAAATCCCAATCTCAGTCTCTCACACACTCTGTCAGGGTCTGTGATGTCGGGGGCATCATAATCCTCTGTTCTTCCTTCCGTTTTCAGCTCTAATAAGGGTACGAAAAGCCTGTATTCGTTACAAACCTCCTAACTTGGAGAGGAGGAACAAAGACCTGAGGTGGAGGCAGCTCAATCTGGCAAGGTATGTTGCTGGACTGCCTTGGGGCTGATGAGAGGCAAAAACAAGCTTTTTAGATTTGCCTATTTCATTTTGCTTCTGCAATTAACCACCCAGTTATTGAACAATCCTCTTCAGCAGGCTACTTCATGGTGCTGTGGTCAAAAGAGGGGAACAGAAGAACATTGGTGGAGCAGTTTCACCTGTCACACAGAATAAAGAGCTAGGACCAAATTCTGTCCTCATCTACACCTGTGCAACCCCCACTGACTTTATTAGGGTTATGTAGGTGCAGATGAGAACAGGATTTGGCCCCTGGCAAGACTTTAGCTTTGCTCTGCCATATGCTCTAGGCATAGTATCGGAGAGTGAGTTGGTATCAATGTGAGACACGTCAAGCCTCGTGACAAGCTGGCTTTTTGAAGCTAGCAACTGTGTGTTCAAATTTTTACATGATTAAAACTGAGCTTCTGTCCTTTTTATTATGTATTTGGTCATTTCTGGGTTTAGTGCCATGTTTGAAATGATAGATATTATTAATGTCTCAATAGCTTTTATCAAAAGAAAATGTAAATGAAAAATATGTATCTCTTGATGGAATCTCGTCTCTGTGGCAGGCAGTACCAGCTATTTGGATCTGTATCAGTGCCTGCTTATTGCAGCGGATTTTCTCCTCAGTGAGCATCTGCTTAACAGTTCACTGGAAATTTAGGTACTTAGGAACATTTTAGCACCCACCTAGTTTTCTTCCCTCACCCCAAGGCCTGGTAGATATTTTCAAACCTTAGCAATTAGTTTCCTACCAAAAAGGCTTTGGTAGAAGCAAACATGCATTTAAAAATTCTTTGTTTTAATTTACAGAAAGTGAAGAAGGAAACTCCCCCTTATTATTTTATTTTTTAATAGCTGTGATTTTTAGAGTAGCACATTGCTGTGAAATCTTTCTATGATTTACCCTATTTTATTTCTTATCATACTTCTCTTGTCATAATGTGACCTGACTGATCAGACCCACTGTGATAATAAGACAGAAAACAATAGTCCAGAATTTCCTTTCCCCTCAGGTTTACAATATGTTTTTTAAAAATGTGATTCACTCGCAAACCCCAAAGTGGAGCTGAATATTAGAGGAACACTATGAGAAGGATTGAAAGCAAAGTACTTCTGAATCATTTTGTCTGCATTTATATAGATTGTTTAAGAAACACCACTTTGGGTAAGTAGTGGGTTGAAGCTAATATAATTATCCATGATATTTAAGATTGCTCTAAGCCAGTGGTTTTCAACATGTGGTCCACAGACCCCTGGGGGTCTGCAGACTGTATTTAAGATTTTCAAAGGGGTCCGCACCTTCATTTGAAATTTTGTATGGATCTACAAATGAAAAATGTTTGAAAACCACTGGTCTAAGCAAAGAGAATGAAATGTCCCTCTGCTTGACTAAGGCCTGGTCTACACTGGCAGGAGAGGGGGAAATCGATCTAAGATACGTCGACTTCAGCTGAAGTTGCGTATCTTAGATTGACTTAGAATCACTTACTTTGCATCCTTGCAGCGCGGGATCGACGGCCACCGCTCCCCTGTTGACTCCGCTTCCGCCTCTCGCCATGATGGAGTTCCGGAGTCGATGGCAGAGCGATTGGGGATTAATTTATCTGCGTCTACACTAGGCACGATAAATCAATCCCTGATAGATTGATCACTACCCGCCGATCTGGTGGGTAGTGTAGATGTACCCTAAAAGCCAGGTAATTCTCTCAGGGGTAATGAAACTGTCCCTAGTACTGAATTTTCATAGTGATAAGATCACACAGAAAGAAATATGTGTAGACTAAGATTTTTTTTAATATCCTATATCTATGCTCCTAGTCCCTCCTTAGGCACCTAAATAAGTGACTTGATTTTTAAATGTGCTGAGCACCAGCAGACCCCAGGGCAGTCAATGAGGCTCCAGACCAGCATATTGCCACTGTGGAGTCCAAGGTCCCAATCCTGCAAACACACAGATGAGGAAAGTTACTCCCATGTGCAGGCCAGGGGCCTGTGCCTGTGGGGTGGGGGTTATAGGTTAAAGATGGATGAATATTGCAAAACATTTGTTGTCCAATCATGTCTTTGGGGATTAACGACAGAATTTCCTATACTGGATGAATCCTCTGTGCCTCTCTCTCATCTGTGTGGAGAATGGAAATGTTAACCCCCTTTGGAGAGAGACCCATGGCCATTTTCTCAGCTCCACTCAATGAACAGAGCCAGGGTCTCTCTCCATGGGAGGCCCCTTTGTAATGACACAGCCTGATGCTCTCCAGAAGGAGGCTCAGCACCTGCGGTGGGAAAACCTCCTGGAGGCCTATTGTCAGGGCAGCAAGGCCAGGGCTCTCTGATGCAGTTGGGTTTCTTGCTTAACCTTGTTTTTCCTTTAGTTTTTGTTCCCAGTGATGACTCTATCAAAAAAAAAGGGGGGGAGGGGTTAATCCTCTTTCAACCCCTTAACTCCCCAGCAGAGCAGCTGGCTCATTAGTCAGAAGCTTCTCTCACTCTGTGCTGGGCGACCTCCCACTGCTCCTACCTCTGTGTGCACAAAGGGCCCAGATTCCATGTCAGACGGGGCTGCCAGCTCTCTTTTTGTGATGCGCCTTTTGCCTGAGGCCCAAGAGGAGGGCTGGGCTATGTGGGGTTTTCCCTCTAGCTGCCTGTTAATTAATTGAAGGTGATAGATCTTGTTGCAAGAGTTGGGAGGCCACCACCTGTGCCTGGGGTTTGACTCTCCTGCCAGAAGAGACAGGGGGCAGAGAGACAATGTCAGAGTCCTTCTGCCCCACCGGTTCTGCAGAGAGCTCAGACCCCCCCAGAAGAACTGTCTCTGGATATTTTAGGCCTGGTCTACACTGGGGCGGGGTGGGGATCAATCTAAGTTACCCAACTTCAGCTACGTGAATAACGTAGCTGAAGTCGACGCACTTAGATCGACTTACTGTGGTGTCTTCACCGCGGTGAGTCAACTGCTGCCGCTCCCCCATCAACTCTGCTTGTGCCTCTTGCTGAGCTGGAGTACAGGAGTAGATGGGAGAGCTCTCGGGGGTCGATTTATCGCATCTTTATCGCGTCTGCCCGCTGATCTGGCCGGTAGTGAAGACATACCCTCAAACACTCTCTCAAACAAGGCTCTCACAGCTGTGTGTAAATCCAGCTGTCATTATGAAACACGTCCCTAGGGGTAGAGTGGAAGGGGTACTGCGATGGGCCAGGAACATGCGAGTACTGTGTGTGGGGAGTTTGGGGAGGGTGTGAAACAGTGTTGTGTATGGGCTGCAGGAGGAGTTGAGTACAGATGTGTTCAGACTGCAGCACAATAAGGGATCTCAGCATCTTTGTTTGGTCCTCCATGAGTTTAATCATCCACTCTTGCCACTCTATCATCTGCTGCTGCCCCTGTCTTCTCTCCGGGCTGTCCATGTGGAGTATTTTATTTATTGTTTCCCTCCATGCTCTGTGTTCACTATCTGCAGCATCAGATGACTGCAGAACTTCTTTAAACATGTCCTGCTTACTCCTCCTGGTTCGTCTCGTTAACTGATGGAGGTGCTCCGCCGGTGTGTAGGAGGTGTTCCTCAAGGGCACATTTGAAAAAAACTAAAGAAATAATAAACAGCTCATGGACCTCTCAGCAGGGGAGGCGTGGGCAATGCTCCTACCTCTGGCTGAGCAGAGGCCAGGGAATCTGCTCCTGGTGCCTTCCTCAGTGACCCCCCACCCTCTGCCTGGCCTGGAGCTGCTGCGCTCTCCCTGCCCCACCAGAGTGACCTGTGGGGGAAGAGGGGCTCTCTCCTTCTCCCACTGTGCCTCCCCCCGGGCATGTTTGGCTGCTCTCCCTGGCAGCTGGGCCCAGCTGGGGAGTGGGAGGGAGTGCTTCTCACACTGGCTGAAGCTGGCCACTCCAGGTTGCTGTTCTGTGCAGCGCAGCAGCTTCCTGAGAGAGAGCCTGGCTGAGGAGATGGTGGCGGTCTGCCCCCTCCACTCCCGCACAGGCCTGGCTGCCAGGGACAGGGGCCAAGCCTCTTGCCCCTTGGCCCAAACAGTCAGCCAATTTTGGGGGCCTTCCCAGCCTTTTCTTTTAGGAGGAGAAATTGATTATATGAGTCAGTGTGATGGGGCACCTGCCCCACGCTGGGCTCTAAGGGGTTAATAGAGCCCTTGGGAGGCTGCGCAGGAGGCAGCCAATCATCAATGGGTTGTGAGGAGCAGCCAATCAGGGCCTGGTAGCCCATATAAGGGCTGCAGAGCAAAACAGATTTAGTCACTCACTACTGGAGCTTGGGGAGGACTGGCAGCCTTGTAGACTGAAGAAAGCAAGCACCCTGGACAGAGCAGTGCTTCAGGCAGAGACCTAGGGAGCTAAACACAGTTCCTGGTAGGTTGTAGGGATCTGCAGGCTGAGGCCTTGAGGCAAGGGCAAAAAGGGTGCTGGGGCCACAGGGAAGGGGATCCAGGGAAATCTACTGAAGTGTCAGAGGGGGAGCCCCAAGCAGTGGCCTTCTACAGAGTCCCTGGGCTGGGGCCCAGAGTAGTGGGTGGACCTAGTTCTCCCTGCCCCACTTGCTACTGAGGAAGTGGCTGGAATGAGGGACTGTGATACTGTCCCCTGAAAAGGGGAGCACAGTGTGTGGCACAGGCAGGGGGCTGTATCATGAAGAGGATGTTGCTGTCCTGGGAGTGTAGTAGAAGAGATGGTGGTGAGATGCCACCAGACAAGGGTCTGCTGGCTAGTAGATCCCTGGGGCATCCAGCAGGTAGTGGTGCAGTAGCAAGTCCCACTCTGTCACATGTGGTGGAGAATGTAGGCAGTCAGTTGCCCCTGAGGGAAGGGGACTGAGTGAGAGACTCAGACTGTTTGACAGCTGCCCCTGATTGAAGGGAAGTTTGAAAGACTATTTAAGGGATACTTGAGAGTAAAAGGACTATGGAGCTGCTGTATACAGAGGCCTTTTTGGCAGAAGGCAGGTGTACCTTCCCAGGCTGGACTTCAGAGTTGCCATTTCCATTGAAGGGGGTTGAAGAACAGCCAAGGGGGATCCAGGCCCTGATGAAGCAGATCCTAAAGAACCAGCAGCAACAGTGGGAGGCACAGAGACACTTGCAGGAATGCCTGACATAACTACCGGAAGAGCAAAGTTATTTGCTCAAGATCCTCCAGGAGGTGATCAGGGCACAGAGAGCCTAGGGCAAAAAGCCAGGTCCTAGGGTCAGGCCATAAGCCCAAGTAGGGCAATGTTATGCCTGCAGGCAGAGGGGCACCTCAAAAGAGGGTGCCCCTATTGGGAAGAGAGATCTATCCCCAAGGGAAAGAGAGCAGAGAAACCTCAAGGTCCCTGACCTGTGAAGGGAACAGGAAGGGGGGGATGCTTGTTTCACCTGTGGAAAACCAGGGCATGTGAAGAAGCACTGCCCTCACAGACAGAACAGGAGCCCAGGGAAGGGTAGCATCTCAATTGGGGATGAGGAAGGGGACCAGAGCCAGGAGAAAGGCAAGGAAGACAGGAAGGAACAGAAGGAGGTGCCAGATACCCACAGAGGGTGCACCAAGATGGTGGAAAAGGCCAAAGGGGCTGAAAAGGAGAGAAGGAAGAGTCCCGTAGACATCCAGCTGAAAGATGTGGGGACTTACATGGAGACCAATCGAAGGGAGCTGGGAACTCAGACCCTGGGAGAAAGCGTACTGGGAGAGCAAGGAGAGGCTGAAACTCACTGAGTGGGCCTTGCCAATAGCACAAGATGGTGCAGAGGCACAGACAGAGAAAATCAGAGACACTGGGAGGGAGAATGACAAGTTGCTCCTCTTTTAGTGGAGAACCTGAGACAGGAGAGGACACCCTGCGAGTACAGCTGTGGGGGAAGCAGGGGAGGTATTCCCCCCCCAGGGCAGTTGGTCTTAAGGGGGAAGGGTGTGTGGTGGGGGGGCCTGCCCCACACTGGGCTCTAAGAGGTTAATAGAGGCCTTAGGAGGCTGTGCAGGAGGCAGCCAATCAGGCAGCCAATATAAGAAGGGCTTCAGAGCAGCTTCAGTCACTCCCTGGAGCTCGAGGGAGGAGGACTGGCTGCCTTGCAGGCTGAAGGCAGCAAGCACCCTGGGCAGAGCAGTGACGTGGGCAGAGACCCAGGGAGCTCCTGGCAGTCTGCAAGCTGAGGCCCTGAGGCAAGGACAAAAAGGGTGCTGGGGCCATGGGGAAGGGACCCAGGGAAATCTACTGAGGTGTCAGAAAGAGTGCCACAAGCGTGACTATCTACAGAGTCCCTGGGCCAGGACGCAGAGTAGTGGGTGGGTCTGGATCCCTGTCCCTACTTGACACTCAGGAAGTGGCTGGACTGAGGGACTGTGATACCATCCCCTGGAAGGGAGGAGAACAGCACGTGGCACAGCCAGATGGCTGTGTCATGAAGAGGATGCTGCAGTCCTGGGAATGACATAGGTAGGGGCCCTACCCAATTCACAGTCCATTATGGTGAATTTCATGGCTGTAGGATTTGAAAATTGGTGAATTTCATGTTTTCAGATGTTTAAATCTGACATTTCATGGTGTTGTAACTGGGGGAGAGGGGACTGACCCAAAAAAGTATTGGGGGGGGGGTTGCAAACCTGTTGTAAGGGGGTCATGGGATTGCCACCCTCACTTCTATGCTGCCTTCTGAGCTGGATGGAATGGGGAGGAGAGGGTGCAGAGCTATCTGCAGCCAGGAGAGATACTGAAGAGGAGCCCTGCAGGGAAAGAGCAAGAGCTGTCCTGCCCCAGCCCTCCCTGGTCTAGCAGCTAGGAGCCCCCTTTGCTGGGGCCCTCCCAGCAGCACTGGGAAGATCGGACCCACATCCACAAGCCTTCTCCAGCTGCAGAAATTGCCGTGAAATTGGAAGGGCCCTGGACATGGGTCCTGGAGCAGCAGTGATGGCGGTGAGATGCCAGCAGAAGAGGGAGCACTGGCTAGTAGAGGTGATCCCTGGGATATCCAGCAGGGGGTGCTGAAGTGGTGAGTCCACCCTGTCACAGTCAGGTATATCTTTGGTACAATCCTGTTTATTTGTAAAGAATGTACACAAAGTCATCTTACTCTGAATGCAGTAAGAGCAAACAGTAAGCAGTTTCCTTGCTTACATTTCCAAGCCTGCCTTTCCAGCTGTTCCTGTGCCCCAAGGAGCTCTGTCTCTGCTCCCTCACTTCTCTCCCTGTCTTCTGGCTTTCTACTCACTTTCTGGGTGCTTGCTCTTGGGATTCTGGCTGCTGTTTGTGCCTGGCACACTCAGTTGCAGCCAATCAATGCCTCAGTCTCTATATTTACAATCAATTCCCAAAGAAACCTCTGCCCTGCCTGGCATAGCTTGAGCTTCTGATTGGCCTTGCACATGGCTTAGTGCCTTGGGTAGTGTCTTCAATTGTCTCTAGCTATCTTGCTCCAAAAAGGAGTTTTATTGCTTCTATTTAGCCTAGATGAAGGGTGGCAGCATGCCCACATGGTTTCTGATTGCCTATAGATCAAAGGCACATGATGGCAGCCTTAAAATCTTCCAGCATAACAGTTTATATAGGTCACTTAGTTCATTAGAATGGACTCAGTTGGTCTCCAGCCACCAGGCAATAGTATCAGTCACTAGTGTATCTGTGGGCCAGTTTCAAAAAACAACCTGGGGAAAGTGGTCCTGTTAGCTCAGAGTGCAGAAGTGGCAGATTCAGTTGTAATACCCACAGTAGTCAGTGACAGACACAGCTTGTCCTGCCTCCAGCTCCTGCTTACCTTGCCAGCTTGTTTGGTCTAATGCCGTGGCTCTATTCCCTATGCAGTACTGTATAACAGTGGTCCCTGCAATCACATGCATATATGGTCCAGCTAATTCTTTCTTCATGGAGAAAAGTCTTGGAATAGTGGCTTCTGGACCAGGGGAGGGTATTTCACTCTTTCCCCACAGGGCTCTGATTACAAAACCCAGCAATCTTCAGAAACTGTGTTTGCATGGATGTCTCCATTTTGTGGATGGAGACAGGTAGACAAAGGGGCTTATCTGGGAAACAGAGCAGCCCAAGGTCATGGAGTGCCCAAGAAAATAAACTTTCAGTCAGACTCCTAGAAACCAAAGCAGTTTGGCTAGCTCACCTCCATTTCAGAATGTTGGTAGTAAGAAAAGCAGTTCAAATCCACACAGACAACACTTCTGCCATTGTGTACTTTACTTAGGCAACTAGGGAGGTATTCTCAGCCAGGGAATGGCAGGGGAGGTGGGGTGATTTCTCTTTAGGGTGGAGAGTAATACAATAGAAATCTCAATTTTTCATACAGCAAGAGAGGAGAATTGTAGAGTCAACTTGGAAAAGAGGAGACTAAGGGGGATATGATAGAGGTATATAAAATCATGAGTGGTGTGGAGAAAGTAAATAAGGAAAAGATATTATGGGAACAAGTAAATAAAAGAACTAGGAGCCACCAAATGAAATTAATGGATAGCAGGTTTAAAACAAATAAAAGGAAGTTCTTCTTCACACAGTCAACCTGTGGAACTCCTTGCCTGAGGAGGTTGTGAAGGCTAGGACTATAACAGGGTTTAAAAGAGAACTAGATAAATTCATGGCGGTTAAGTCCATTAATGGCTATTAGCCAGGATGGGTAAGGAATGGTGTCCCTAGCCTCTGTTTGTCAGAGGGTGGAGATGGATGGCACATGGCATTGGCCACTGTCAGTAGACAGGATACTGGGCTGGATGGACCTTTGGTCTGAACCAGTATGGCCATTCCTATGTTCTTAACTGGCCATATTTGGAAACTGATCATACAAGGGAAATCCATCCCCCTTTCTTTCATGGAATTAGCCAAGTGTGGGCTGTCTGCAGGAAGACTGATGGCAACCAGGCTGCACAATAACCTCAGTTGCTGGGAGCAGATATGCATTCCCCTTTGGTGGACATTCAGTTTTAGTGTATGCTTTTCCTTGCCTTCCTTTGAGAAGAGAGTGGGGAAAAAAATTAGCTCAGGAGCAGGTAACCCTGATGATAATGGTTCCCAATCGGCCAAGGTGACCTTGGTTTCCAGAGCTAGTCTGAAGACTATTGATTTCTCCATTTCATTCCCCTCTGAAGAGAAACCTTCTGTCAGTAACCAGGGCTGCTTGACAACCCTAATCATTCCTTTCTTAGCAGCACAACTATTGAGAGGAAACGTTTTATGAAGTAGAGAGTCAGTACAAAGTGCATAATAGAATACTGGAGGGAGCACCATATCTCCATACCTTCTAGGAATGTCCCAGACTGAGAAACTTCTGGTTTGATATTAGACTTGATGAAAGAATTATTACAAGGATGTATTCAAATTGGTATTAACAGGAGTTAGGAAAATGGCCCTGAAATTAACTAAATATACACACTTGTTTAGAATCCTTGTCATTGCACATAATAAATGCATCTAACCACTACAGTTATTGATCACTCTGTCTGCTTTTTCTTAATCAGTATTTCATGCTAAACTCACTCATTTAAGTGTTCACATTTACTTTGAGCAAAAGATGAGCTTTGATACAGTCTACACTCCTTCGACTCCTCTCTTTGCTTCAAACACTGTTCATCATGCTGAATGCTCATTTTTTTGGGCAAACTCTGCTCTCTAGCAAAACCTCTTGAACAAACATTTTAAATAAAAACAGCTAGTGGTTTGACAGATGATATGAAAAAGCAGGACATTCTGGGTGTCCTGAAAAAATTCCTGGGCTTGAATAGGACTTAATTGGCTTGAATGGTGCATAGACTTTCTTCTGGCCTTCTGCATAAGGGTGAAGGAATTCCCACCCATTATGCTTTAGAAATGTTATTATTTGTATTGCCATAGCACCTAGGAGCCCCAGTAATAGACCAGGATGCCCCTGTGCTAGGTACTGTAAAAACACAGAACAAAACAATGGTGTGCTACTAACTATTCTGTTTGCCCATAATAAAAAACTAGTAACTACAAAGCCAGGGATTCCAAGATAAGGTGACTTTGGTCCTTCTTTCAGAGTAACAGCCGTGTTAATCTGTATCCACAAGTACTCCTGTTCTTTTTGGTCCTTCAGCTATCTCAAAACAAGCCAGCTTCAGGGTCCACTTAGGTTCTGGGCAGTTTTTCTTTAACGGTTTGCAATGGGGAAACTAAAGGCTTTTGGAATGCAAGTAGCAGAAATTTGTTTTGTTAAAAAAAAAAAGACTGGCTAGGTAAGGGCCTCCGTACCAGTTCCTGTTTGTGTGTGTGTGCCGCAGCCTTCAGTAGCATGAGCAATAAACTAGATAATTGGTGTGTTGGTTCTCATCCAATAATAATTTATTTCCTCAGAGCAACTTCAAAGCCTAATCCTAAAATTAAATCCCTTGTTCCTCTCTGGGATTCTAAATTAGTTTTGAATGCTCAAATGGATCCTCTGTTGGAATATTTTAGTCAGTTTTCTGACCTAAGGGCAGCATCTCTGGTTGCTGTGTGCCCTGCGAGGAGAATAGGTGAAATACAGGCATTTTTATGAGGAGTCTCCTGTTAAGCCTTCCATCAAGATACAGTGGTCATCCAAGCTGTACCTCACTTCTTACTGAAAGCAATGTAATTTAAATCATGAAACCATTCCATCTCGTCAATATGTCCATCCCGCCTGCCCCCACCCCCAAGTGAGGAGAAGAAAGGGTGCCATAACCTAGATTTGAAGAGAGCTGATATGGTTTTCATCAAACGGAAACTTGGTTTTAGAAAATTAGATCATTTGTTTGTCCTGTTAGAGTGGAACAAAAAGGGAATTACTGTCTGCCTACAGGGTTAGTTTTCTGCCAATTGAAGGAGTGCATTGAGGAAGTTTACCTTGTTAAGATCAAAGTTGTGCCTTCCAGGACTGGGACAAAATCTCACTCCACTAGGGTGATTTTTGCAACCTCGACTGAGAGAAGAAATGCTTCTCTTTTGGAGCTGAGTAAGACAGACACTTGGTCCTCTCACCATACTTTTGAATGGCATTTTGAAATGGTATCCTGTTCCATAAAATTGAGTTAAAGGTACACCTTTTAGGATTTCAATCCACATCTTTCTATTTTTAAAAATGTTTTTTTCCTCTTTCCTGTGTGAAAGACAACAGGGGAAACTGCTGTTAGTGAAAGCAACAGTCTACCAAGTAAACCAGAAAAAACAATTTTATTTTTGTTTCCAATCTGTTTCAACCATAAAAACCTTAGGTTTTAGTTATTATAATTTTTGGTTAACTAAATCACAGAAGTTTTAATTTTTAAGCAGTTGTATCTTCTTACGAGGTACTATTACCAAAAAAAAAAATTGTAACGTTCCCAATGGAGAGCATGAGTACCAATATCAGGACAGACTGTTAAAAACAGGGCACAAACCCCTAGTCGGTTGTGAGTTCTAAACTTAGATTCCACCAACCAACAGTGCCAAGTGCAAACTCCTCAGGCAAGTTAACAGCCTTAACACAGAGTCACAGACAGTCCCGTTGGGTGCTCCAGCCTGTCTTACCATGCAGGTGAGTGCATCTGTGATAGGTGGCCCCTTATGTGAATATTGCTGTGATTCTTGGTGTTACACCTGATCCCAAAGGACCAATCACTTACCCCAGGTCAATTGTGCTTTAGGTCTTGCAACAAAGACAATGCTGGTAACCAATCCTATAGTAAACTGTATTAAGACTAACTAAATAGGAAAAGAAAATTTAGAAAGTTATTTACAAGGTTAATGCAAGAAAATGTTGTCACATGAATGAGTTACAATCTTATGTTTCAAAAGGTAATATATGCTTCTATAATCAGCAAGCTAGGGGTATCTCAGGCTAAACATTTGGGGCTCTCTTGGGATTTATGCCTAGAAATACCTTGCAACCTCCCCACTCCCAATCCAAGTAGCATAGAGATACCTTATCCCTTTTGTTTGGGGGTTTTATCCCCCTCCTGCCATGTGCTCTGTCAGTGTTCAGCTGAGACATGGGGACCTTGGCATGAGCTGGTGCCTGGTCTGCAAACATCACAACCATATGCCCCAGTTTTAACTAGCAATCATGGTTCTTCATATTATGTCTTAATGTCCAGGATCCTCTTTTGGGACACATGGTTTTTCATTTGATCAATGAATTTTTTTTGTAAATAGCTCCAGCATTTTTTATCAGGACATAGTAGGTTAAATCTACATTGTAGTGTAGATGCTTCCTACAGCGATGGAAGGGGGTTTTCCATTGATGTAGGTAATCCACCACCCTGATTGGCAATAACTAGGTTGATGGAAAAATTTGGTTTACACTGGGGGTTAGGTTGAGCTTAACTATGCTGCTCGAATTTTTGACACCCCTACGTGCCATAGCTATGTCGACCTAACTTAAGTGTGGACCAGGCCGTATTGCTACTCTGAACAGGATTTGCTCTGTGTTTACCAGGAACATACACTGTCATGGGACAAGAATTCAGCATGATGCTCAGGATCTAGAGCAAAGAGAAAAGTCAAAGGAGTATAGACCCTATCAATGTTGTTCTTTCTCTCAAAGTGAACTTTAACTACACTTAATCATTGTTTCATGAGAAACCCATTCAGAACATTACATTACTAGAAAAAATCCTCCACCTTAAGAAATAAGTATGTGTCACTGAGTCAGAGTCTAGTAGTAGTGACAACAGCACACAGTTAAAAAAAAGTGTTTATTATTTATTATTATTAATAGTAATTTGTATTACTGTAGTGCCTTGATGCCCTGCTCATGGACTACAACACTATTGTGTTAGGCACTATAGGCTAATGGGCTTCCTAACTGTAGTGGGACAATAGATGGGTCATATATCCTGATTCTGGTTCCCCCACCACCATAATCTGCAGGGGGTACTTTTGCATGGTTATGCAAGTGATGGTGGGTCACTTTGGCTGGTCAGGGAAGGTTCACAATTCTCTCACATTTAGGAATACAGGACTTTTTGAAAAGCTGCCATCAAGGGCATTTTCCCCAGACAGACATTTATATTAGGGAGATGGGAAGGTTGTGATGCCAACAGTGAGTCACGGGGAGCCAACCTGTGCTTTGCTTTCCTGGCTCAGGAAGCCATACACGTGGCATCTGGATAGCAGCAAGGAGAGCTGTAACTATTGCCTGAGTGGGTACAGAATGACCATGGAGTGTGCATCTGACATATGAAAGGGACACTAGAGATATCCTATGACTAGGCAGGATCTCAGTAAGCCAAATACTCCTGTTGCTAGGCATGTTGCTTTTTGCATCATATTTGCAAGGCCAAGAGGGAAATGCTACCAGCAGGGTGGAGAGGGAAAGTGAAACGACTGTCTGCTGACTTTGAGCATCCTGACACAGGGCAACTTCTAGAGCCCATCAAGGCGCTGTATGGCCGAGGAATGCTATACGAGCACACTTCAGCAGTTCCCCATAGCCTAATAGTGTGTGTGTGTGAATATAGAGTACATGGCCAGGCTGTATCTTATGAACTGTAATGACTCTTAAAAGGATGTAAGTGGTTCCATTTACTGCTGTTGCACCCCCTTGCATTAGGAAGTGGCATTCCTTGCCTCAGTCTACAAGGTGAGGCAGCTGGTCCGGAGCAGTGCGGCCCATGACATAAGCTTGGTGGACAGTCTTTAAATGGTTAAATAATAACCTGCTCGGAAACTGCCAGTCCACACCTTGAAACAAACAGACCAGTGTAAAAGGCAGGTGCTTGATTGCAACACTTTAAGGCAGGGACATGAGCTGGCCCTGGGGTTCTGACTTAGCACAGAGGAGCTCCTCCTCTCTCCCAGTCTCACCCAGCACTACCCTCAGAAGAGCTTCTTAACTGGTCTGCTGGTTCTCTGTTGGTGCGTGCCAGCTCCTGGGCCTTCTAGGCCGTTAAAAGACTAAATCTCTCTGGTAGCCCAGCCCGAGTGGGTTTTCCTTAAGCAGAGGGTGTCAGGGTCTTGATAAAAGGATCAGGTGGCGTGATAGACCTTGCCACAGTGGGGTAATGGATTAAGGGGGTTTACCTCTGTGTATTGTAAGATCAGGAAAATAAATCACGTTTTTCACAAAATAAAACTTTGTTGTACTGTAATAAACAACACACTACAGTGCTAAAAAGGTAACTGCAAGGTGCTGGCTGCTCTGGGTTGTCAGTGTACATGTACTCAAAGCAGTTCTCCTTATTGTCCACTGGGATTGAGCGGAAGGGATACTGTTGCAAGACATGCTGGTGCGCTTGTTGTTGGAGGAGCTGTGTGGTGTCTTGGTGCGCATCGCAATGCTCCTATCAGTCCTTCTGCCTTTCCTCTTGCATGCGTTCCCTTCATTCCTTGGTCTCACAGGCCCGAGACTCAGAATTCTCAAACATCGTTGTTCCTCATTATCATGATCAACCTTAACTAGGTGTGGCAGAATAGCCCTGACAGACACCCCAGCTGAAGTGACTGATTAACAATGGCTCTCTGGTTGTCTAAGGCCTGGTCTACACTAGGACTTTAATTCGAATTTAGCAGCGTTAATTCGAACTAACCGCTCAACCGTCCACACCAGGAAGCCATTTAATTCGAACTAGAGGGCTCTTTAGTTCGAATTTGGTACTCCACCTCGACAGGTGGAGTAGCGCTAAATTCGACATGGCTAGCTCGAATTAGGCTAGGTGTGGACGCTAATCGAACTTAGTAGCTCCGGGAGCTATCCCACAGTGCACCACTCTGTTGACGCTCTGGACAGCAGTCCGAGCTTGGATTCTCTGACCAGCCACACAGGAAATGACCCGGGAAAATTTGAATTCCTTTTCCTGTCTGGGCACTTTGAATCTGACGTCCTGGCTGGACATCGGGGCGAGCTCCGCAGCACCTGCAACGATGCAGAGCTCTCCAGCAGAGGAGTCCGGCCAATCCAAGAATAGAAAGAGGTCCCCAGCATGGACAGACCGGGAAGTCCTGGATCTGATCGGTGTGTGGGGCGAGGAGTCTGTGCTCTCGGAGCTGCGCTCCAACAAGCGGAATGCAAAGACCTTCGAGAAGGTCTCTAAAGCAATGATAGAGAAAGGATACAGCCGGGATGCGATGCAGTGCCGCGTGAAAGTCAAGGACCTGAGACAAGGTTACCAAAAAGTCAGAGCGGCAAACGGACGCTCCGGAGCACAGCCCCAGACATGCCGCTTCTACGAGGCACTGCATGCCATTCTCAGTGGGTCTGCCACCACTGCCCCACCAGTGACCGTGGACTCTGAGGATGGCATAGTGTACCTGGACAGTTCCTCGGCGATGTTCGCCGATGGGGAAGATGAGGAAGGGTTTGTGGAGGACGGCGCAGGCGACAGCGAACACAATACTGCTTGCCCTGACAGCCAGGATCTCTTCATCACCCTCACAGAGATCCCCTACCAACCCTCCCCGCCCGTTAACCCGGACTCAGAATCAGGGGAAGGATCAGGCGGTAAGTGCTATAAACATGGAAACTTTTATTTTTTAAAAAACGGGTATAGAAAAAATAGAAATACTATATACAAAATTTTACATGTCAAACTATATAAATAGTAGGTCCACACATATAGGGATTGAACAATAATCCTCTTGGGACAGTTCAACAAAAGCCTCCGCAGGAGGTTCCTGGGGAGAGGTGCCTTATTCGGTGCTCCATGGAAGCACACTCTTCCGCGCCAGGAGATCCTAATGTAGAGAGGAATCATCGCCTCCACCAGCATTGCTGCATATGGTCCTGGTCTGTGCAGGGCTTCCAGTAGCATACGCTCTCTCTGACTGCGAGTGACCCGCCTCAGGGTGATGTCGGTCTGGACAGGCTGCATCTAAGTCGGGCAATTAGTGTATTGTTACTATTGTTAACGGTTTACAATTAGGTTGCATAACAACGACCCTCGCTTAACAGCCACGTGCTGGAGGCCACAGAGAACAAGCAGACATTGATCTTTCCCGTGCACTGGCGGGAGGGGCTGGAAAAGGCTCAGCCTTTCTGCTTTCCAGATTGCCTTTAGCAGGAGAGCACAGCTATCCACTAACTGATAAGCATGATCTACTTTAAGGCTTACCAGGACTGTCTGCAAGACGGATTATGCTGTATCTCCCCGCTTGTCCGCTCTCCTGTGCAATGGCGCCGCCAATGAGAGCGTATTCCGAAATCTCGAACTTTTCCTGAGATCTCGTGAGACTTGGTGCCCTGTATGGTCTTGTTCAGAGAAACTGACTAGACTGTGTTCACAGTTCGCAAACATGTATCTGTTCAAGGAAATCATTTACTGTTTCCCATCACACAGCTTCTGCTCTTTCCCGGACTGCCCCGGCATCCCCCTCGCAGAGGCTGGCTCAGATTAGGCGGCGAAAGAAAAAGACTCGGGAAGAGATGTTCGCGGAACTGATGTCCTGCTCCAGAGCCGAGGCGGCAGAGCAGAGACAGTGGAGGGAGAGCCTATGTCAACAGCATCGCACACACATCGAACGGGAGGATAGGTGGCGGCAGGAAGACCATCAGGCGACTCAAACGCTGCTTGGGCTAATGAGGGAGCAAACGGACACGCTCCGGCGCCTTGTTGATGTGCTGCAGGACCGCAGGCAGGAGGAGAGAGCCCCCCTGCACTGTATCTGCAACCACCCTCCAACGCCAAGAAGTCCTGTCCCCCCCTCACCGAAAATTACAAGACGGAGGGGCGGTAGGGGCCGTGAGAACTGTCACTGCACCACAGCTGAGCGCTAATGTTCCACACACCTCTGACACTATAACTGTTTAGAAGCGCTTCCCTTACAGGATCACCCAGTCCCAAATCCAAGTTTCATCACCCCACTATGTAGTAGATTAATAAAAGCTGTTTGCTGTTGTTCACTCTTTCTGTCACGTCTTTCGTGTCAGAAGACTGTGTATATGGGGGGGGGGGCAGGGGATTTATAATTGCACGGGATAGCCTACATTAGCAGGGTACAGACTATCGGGGGCAGGATCAACTGCAGGTCACACACAGACTGCATTCAGTAGTCACCAGGGTCCCTCTGTGTGGTGTATGCTGCCCCGGGTCATTCTGTGATGTGTACGCTTGTCCACGGTCCTAGCGCCTGCCACCCCCTAATGTTAAGGCATGCTGCCCTTACCATGCACTTCCACCGTAGGCGCGATCCTCTCCGCTGCCCTGAGCCCCAACAAGAGCCCTCATCCACGGACAGATACTCACCCTTCCCCCACCCTCCTCACCCCTTCCTACGCCCAAACCCACAGCCCAGAGCCTGCATCCAAATCCCTATGCAAAGACGGCACCACTCGCCCCTTCCTGCAAACCCACCCCTACATGCACAACCACTTGAAACCGTCCCCCACCCCAGAGACCTATGTAGGAGCAGGAGGCTGTCCGTCCTGTATTGTACAAGTGGTCTGTACATCAGTGCACACCGTACCCAGCACAGTATGCGTCCATGTTTCAAACCCTGAACATAAATGCAAAGTAAAGGAAAGATTTATTAAAAATAAGTGTTCCATTTAATTTGTTTAAAAACGTGTTTTGGAAGTGGGGGAAACTTGGAGAACGGGGTATGTAACCGCAGATCTCACTCAACACATAGAGACACAGGCCCAGGATCGGCTTCTCTTAAAATCAAGTGTAGAGTCATCGGTTACCCTGCTCTCCGAGGAAACTTGCTTTCAAAGCCTCCCGGATACACAGCGCTTCCCGCTGGGATAGTTTTTCGGCACGGGTGTCTGGCTGAGCGTAAACAGCAGCCAGGCGTTTTGCCTCAACCTCCCATCCGGCCAAAAAGGTCTCGCCCTTGCTCTCACAGACATTGTGGAGCACACAGCAAGCAGCAATAACTACGGGGATATTCTTTTCGCTGATGTCCGAGCGAGTCAGTAAGCTCTGCCACCTCCCCTTAAGACGTCCGAAAGCACACTCCACCACCATTCTGCACTTGCTCAGCCGGTAGTTGAAGAGTTCCTTCTCACTGTCCAAGGCGCCTGTATAGGGCTTCATGAGCCAGGGCATTAGCGGGTAGGCTGGGTCCCCGAGGATCACTGTAGGCATCTCCACATCCCCAACCGTTATTTTGTGGTCCGGGAAGAAAGTTCCTGCCTGGAGGCGTCTAAACAGACCAGAGTTCCTGAACACACGCGCGTCATGAACCTTGCCCGCCCACCCGACGAAGATGTTGGTAAAACGTCCCCTATGGTCCACCAGTGCTTGCAGCACCATTGAAAAGTAGCCCTTTCGGTTAATGTACTCGCTGGCCTGGTGGGCTGGTGCCAGGATAGGGATGTGAGTCCCATCTATAGCCCCACCGCAGTTTGGGAATCCCATCGCGGCGAAGCCATCTATGATGTCCTGGACGTTTCCGAGAGTCACTACCTTTGAGAGCAGTTGATCAACGATTGCGTGGGCTACTTGCATCACAGCAACCCCCATGGTAGATTTGCCCACGCCAAAGTGGTTCGCTACTGACCGGTAGCTGTCTGGCGTTGCAAGTTTCCAGAGGGCTATGGCCACTCGCTTCTGCACAGTCAGGGCTGCTCGCATCCGTGTGTCCTGGCGCTTCAGGGCAGGGGCCAGCAAGTCACAGAGTTCAAGGAAAGTGCCCTTACGCATCCTGAAGTTTCGCAGCCACTGTGATTCATCCCAGACCTGCAGCACTATGCGGTCCCACCAGTCCGTGCTGGTTTCCCGGGCCCAGAATCGCCGTTCCACACCATGAACTTGACCCATTGGCACCATGATCTCCACGGCGCGGCGTAACCTGCTTTGTGAGAGGTCTGCGCCACTCTGTGAATTCCTGTCCTCACCGCGCTGCCGGAGCCTCCTAGCCCGATTTCTCAGCAGCTGACTGTGGAAGAGGTGGACGATAAGGTGCGAGGAGTTGACAACGGCCATAAGTGCAGCGATGATCGCAGCGGGCTCCATGCTCGCAGTGCTGTGGCGTACGCGCTGTAACTGACAAGAGAAGGGTGCGAACAGATTTCCCGCCGGCGCTTTCAGGGAGAGAGGGCGGGAGTGATGGTTCAATAATGACAGTTACCCAAAACCACCCTCGGCACATTTTTTCCCCCAGCAGGCATTGGGGGCTCTACCCAGCATTCCAATGGGCAGCGGGGAGTGCGGGAACTGTGGGATAGCTTCCCACAGTGCACCGCTTCCAAAGTCGACGCTGGCCCCGTGAATGTGGACTCAGAAATTCGAATTAGTGTATTTAGTATGGATACACAAATTCGACTTCATAAGGTCGAATCCACAAATTCGAACTAAGTTGATTCGAAATAGTCTTGTAGTGTAGACAAGGCCTTAGTGTAGGCATTAGTGGACATCAAAAGATAAGGGGCACACTCACAACAGCACACACCATGGTGAGTAGAAGATGGGGGTACTTTTCAAACCCTCTAGTCATGAATTTGGGGGCTGGGTATGGGGGTCCTTGGAAGGTGAAGGAATACTGTACTAAAACTGCTACACTTGACAGATAGTGGTTGATCGGGGGTGTCATTTCAGAAAAATTCAGTGTGTGGGGGTAAAGTTGTGTCATTATTTAGTACATTATATGTGATTATATTATAGCCTGCAAAATCTTTGGGGGGTGGGAGGGTGAAGGGAAGGAAAAATGGAAGACATAATGGAGCATATAGACCAGAGGTCCCCAAACTGTGGGGTGTGCGGGGGCACAGAGAAATGTTCTGGGGGGCATGGCAGGGCCCGGGCCAGCCACCATGGGGGCGGGAAGGGAACGCCACCCAGCCCTGCTCCGCCCACATCTCTGCTCTGGCCCTGGCTCCAGCTCCGGCTCCGGCTTGCAGTTCTGTCCCCAGTCTCAGCTCAGGTATGGCTCCACACCCATTCCTGGCCCCAGCATTGGTCCCTGGCCTCAGCACCATTCCAGGGTTGCTGGAACAATTTGTATAGTGGAGGTGCTGAGAGTTATTGAACCAAACTGTAAACCCTGTATGTGATGGAAATCCCTTCAAGCCTGCACCCCTAGTTCCAACACCTATGCTCCATTCCCAGACCCACCCCCAGATGTGGCTCCAGCCACGTCTGCCTTACCCCTGTCTGTCTCTTCCCCCACCACCCCCGGGGGAGCTGTAGCCCCACTGCTGGCCCTGGGGCGGGTGGGCCTGGACAGAGGCAAGGGGGGGAGACCTTGAAAAGTTTGGGGATCACTGATATATTCCTAGGAAATACTTGCCTCTCCCAGGTTTTTCATAAGGAGCAGACACCCTTGGTGGTGATCTTACTGTGTATATCGCTCATCATGAGCATGCCAAAGGCCCAGAGAAGGCAGCAGCTTGAGGTGGTTTGCAGTCACCCAGGCCCGTATGCTGGTGTCCTCTTCACAACAATGGTGACCCTGGAGCTCAATGCAGAGTGGTATGGGAAGGTGATTTATTGCAGTGGCAGAAACAAGTCTTCTTTTCCTGGATACGTATGGGCAATAATCAAACAGTACTTGCTTTGAAAAATTCAACAAAATTGTGCCAGAGGGCAAAAAGGATGTCTGGGCCAAGATGAACCAGAAACTCTTCAAGCAAAGAAGAGTTGTTGTTGCTGACTAGTTCTTTGAACCAGTCCAAGCCCCAGTCCCCCAAGCCAGTAAGTTTCTGCCTTTTTCCTGAATCTAAGTCTAGAATACAGATGATTTGTTTTGTACTTGGACCTTCAGACTTCAGAATCAAAATACAGTGTTTTAGACTAGAAAACCTGCACCCAGTAGGTTTACAGTAGTATATCTACAAAAACAAATAATCTGAATGCCCAGTTGCTGGATTGTTTGTTTGCAAGCATTTTGGGATGTATTTAATTTGAATTTCAATGCTCAGGTATTTGCGTGAATTTCTTTTATGGTTTTGAATGCCCTGAATTATAGTTGTATTGTTTTTATTTTACTAGGTTTTTTTTTCTGCCAACAAATATTTTTACTTTGAGCGCATCAAAGGCTTCTGCTAAAGTATGTATCTGGGAATGCTTTTTGGTTGTTTAAAGTATTGTAGCTGTTATTTTTTGCCTAGTACTGTCAGTGCATGCTCTTAAACCGGCCACTTTAAAACAGAATTTCTTTGTTACCTGCCCTCACGTGGTCACCTACCATTTTGAGAAGGGGAGGAGATGTGAAGTGTCAGGGGCTGTGTAGCAGGGTGGAACCTGCTCCTGCTGAGAAGGGGTTTAAAAAGTGGCCTGGCAGGGCTTGAGAGCAGTGGCTCTCAAGGCTGAGCTAGTCAGAGAAGTGACTGCAGCTGGGGGCCACATCCCAAACTGAGGAGCAGGGCCTTATAAGAAGGCAGGGAAGCCAGAAGCCAGACAGTCTCTCTCTGCCTTCAGAGAGGGATGGGCCTGGCTGCTTAGCTTGAGGCTAAATACCTGAGTGCAGCAGGGCTGGGGAAGGCTGAGGAGCTGGGGAGCTCCAGCCTAGAAAGCCCCAGGCTGCGGCCTAGGAGTGGGCCAAAGGTACTGGGGGTTGCAGAGGGCAGCCCAGGGGTAGGACAAAGCAGCAGGTCCAAACCCTCCTTGCCAGGGATGAGTTGGCTGAGACTGCAGTCTGCCCAGAGTGGGGGGCTAGACAATGACTGGCAGTAGCCATACACTGAGGCAAGGTAGGGATAGAGGGTGGGGGTTCCCTGAGAGAGAAAGGGAGACCCAGAGAGAAAGGGGTTGCTGCTAGGGGGCAGCACCCCATGTAGAAGGGCACCGGGTCCAGGGAGGGACACAGGGGCCTACGAACAGGTGGATCACCAGCCTGCAGAGGGTGCTCCAGTGCTGGACTGAGCTAATTTGCAGAGCAACCAGCAGGAGGCGCCGCAGGGGTGAGTCGACCTGTTTACAGGCTGTGAAGAAAATTGCAAGAAGGCATACGTTAATGGGGGAAGTAAATTACATCTGCCTGAGTTCCCTTCCCCTTGCTCAGTGGGTTCTCTCTCTGGGTTTGGCTGGATCTGGAAAGGCTCCTGGCTATCCTTGGGCTCTCATCCTCCACAACCCCTTCTCTGAGCTTGTTGTCAGTGTGCAGTTCTGGGAGCCCCACCTCTGGATGTTGTGAGGTGTTCTCTGTCACTTGTTGGATATGTTATTGGCCTTTTTTGTCTTCTGGTATGCCTGCTGCAGCTCCTCCTGCGCAGGGCATCGAACTCATCCCTGTCTCACCCCAATTTCCACGTCTCCTTTGCAATATCCAAATAAACATCTTTAGTCCTCTAGGATTTCCACTTTTCCTTCTTGCCACAGCACGAGGAAATCCAGGACTTCTTTCCTGGACCAGGGAGCAGCACTACATTTAGTGAGATTTCTAGTAGGGTTGCCAACTTTTTAATTGCAGAAAACCAAACACCCGAGGCCCTGCTCCCCACTCAATACATTCCCCCTTACTCAGTGGCTTGCTCTTCCCCCACCCTCACTCACTTTCACTGTGCTGGAGCAGGGGGTTGGAGTGTGGGAGGGGTAAGGGCTCTGGTTGGGGGTGTGGGCTCTGGGATGTGGCCAGGGATGAGGGATTTAGGTGCAGGAGGGGGCTCCAGGCTAGGGCAGGGGGGTGGGGTGCAGGGGTGGTGAGGCTCCATCTGGGGGTGCAGGCTCTGGGGTGGGAGGAAGGCTGAGGGGAGATATAATTGCTCTTTATAAATATATCAGAAGGATAAATATCAGGGAAGGAGAGGAATTATTTAAACTTTGTACCAATGTGGACACAAGAACAAATGGATATAAATTGGACACTAGGAAGTTTAGACTTGAAATTAGGTGAAGGTTTCTAACCATTAGAGGAGTGAAGTTCTGGAACAGCCTTCCAAGGGTAGTAGTGGGGGCAAAAGACATATCTGGCTTCAAGACTAAGACTGATAAGTTTATGGAGGGGATGGTATGATGGGATAGCCTAATTTTGGCAATTAATTGATCTTTGATTATTAGCAGGTAAATAGGCCCAATGGTCTGTGATGGGTTGTTAGAATGAGTGGGATCTGAGTTGCTACAGAGAATTCTTTCCTGGGTGCTGGCTGGTGAGTCTTGCCCACATGCTAAGGGTTTAACTGATCACCATATTTGGGGTCGGGAAGGAATTTTCCTTCAGGGAGATTGGCAGAGTCCCTGGAGGTTTTTTGCCTTCCTCTGCAGCGTGGGGCACAGGTCACTTGCTGGAGGATTCTCTGCACCTTGAGGTCTTTAAATCACGATTTGAGGACTTCAATAACTCAGACATGGGTTAGGGGTTTGTTCCAGGAGTGGGTGGGTGAGATTCTGTGGCCTGCTTTGTGCAGGAGGTCAGACTAGATGATCATAATGGTCCCTTCTGACCTTAAGTCTATGAGGTATTTGGGGTGCAGGAGGGGTCTCTGGGTTAGGAGGGCTCAGGGCTGGGGTTGGGGTTGGGGTGTGGGCTTACCTCCAGCAACTCCCAGTCAGTGGTTCAGCAGGGGTCTTAGGCAGGCTTCCTGCCTGTCCTGACTCTGCGCTGCACCCTGGAAGCAGCCAGCAGATCCGACTCCTAGGTGGAGGTGCAGCAGCCGGCTCTGTGTGCTGCTCTCACCTGCAGGCACTGCCCCCATAGCTCCCATTGGCCATGGATCCCAGCCAATGGGAGTGCAGGGCCAGTGCTTGGGGCAGGAGCAGTGCGCGGAACCCTGTGGCTCCCCCCCACACCTAGGAGCCAGACCTGCTGGCTGCTTCTGGGGCGCAGTGCGGAGCCAGGACAGGTAGGAACTAGCCTGTTTTAGCACCGCCGACCGGACTTTTAACAGCCTGGTTGGTGGTGCTGACCGGAGGTGCCAGGGTCCCTTTTTGACTGGGTGTTCCAGTTGAAAACCAGACTCCTGGTCACCCTAAGTTCTAGACAAACTTGTATGTGAAGCCATAGCTGTGTGCCCACAAAGATGGACTAGCAGGAAGACAAGCATTTCCAAAACATGCTGGGGATTTTAAAGGACTTCAAACCACAGTGATCCCAGGCAGAACAGGTCAAAAATTTGACCAGAGTGGTCACTGTCACAGAGATAGTGGCATTGTGGGATTGTTGCTGGAGGACTGTTTGTACCAATACAGGTAATGCAGCACCCATACACATATTGTACTAGTGGAAAAGGGCTGGTAGAGTGCTTATGCCACTTGGGGAGGTGGTTTAACCTGACCGGCAAAAGATCAGGGTTTTGTGGGCTGAACTCAGAATTGAGTGCAGACTCATGTAGCCTCTGTGCTAATAGTAGGCAAATTTTAGCAGTAAAACTTTGTGAAGACCAGGTCTAAGTGTAAAACAAAATGATACATATAGGCCAGGAAGTACAATAAAACAATATTGGTCAGCATGATAGGCCCTATATTTATCCCACCACCAGCCTAACAGTTAAGTTTTTTGTCGGCATCACTGCAAAGGAGAGTGTTAAAGAGGGTTTTGAAGGAGGCTAATGAGTTAACTTTGTGGCTGTTTATGGAGAGCTCCTCCAAAGTGTAAGGGGCAGCCTGGGGGAAAAAGCCCAAAGGTGCTTGTTTGAAAATTTAACAAGTGAGTGACAGAGGCTGGTATCATGGGCCAGTCAGCAGTGGGAGTTGACATCTTGATAGAGAATGAGGGATGATAGGTTGGGTGGAGATAGGCCATGAAGGGCCATAAGAGTGAAGACAAGTAGTGTATGTTTGATGTGATAAAGAAGAGGGAGCCAGTGGGGGTGTGTGTGCAAAGAAAGGGGTGCATTGGTCCAAGTGATGGCCTAGGAAAATGATCATTGCTATCGCATTCTGAATGGATATGAATGGGGCAAGATGGCATTTGTCAAAATTGGAGAAAAGGATGTTGCAGTAATTGAAACTTGAGATGATGAGAGCTTGGAGGAGTTTCAGCTGTGTGGATAGGTAGGGAAAGCTGTCTTGGAGATGTTATGTAGAAAGAATTGGCAAGATTTAGACATAGCCACCTGGATGTGAGGACCTAGAGAGAGGTCTGAGTTGAAGATGATGCCCTGGTTATGGCCTTGAGTGAAAAGGAGTATGGTGGTGTTGTCCACAGTGATTAAGAAAGGAGGTAACCTCTGCATGTCTCTTTCACAACCCTAAAAAATCTTGCCACGAAAATTTAATTTTCAAAGTATGGTCACCTTATATAAAGTCCCGCCCACTGTAAGAGACCAGGCAAAGTTAATTTCTCATCTAATAATTCAGTTTCTCCAAGGCAGCTTTCAGTAGCCCAGACATCTTACTCAATTTGGTACATTTCTGTGAACCACATGGTCCTGGTGGCATGGTGAGCTAATGGCATCATGACTATGTACTCAGCCTTGCTGTCAGTGGGGATGGGAGAGAGGATGCACAAGGAGGCTCTGGGCAGAAGCAGTTTTGTTAACCAAGTAGGCCTTGAAGCCCCCAGGATTTCTAATACATTTTTCTATTGAGGTTTATGAGGATTAGAGCATGGCTCTTTCCCCACTGGTACAGGCCCATTGTCTCCAGGGGGATGTTGTAGTGGAACTGGCCTCTGATGCCAGGAAGCTGGGGATGTGGTTAAATTTTGCACATTTTCCCATAGACAGGACAGGAATGATATGGCCCTAAGTTCTATTCTAAATATGGAGTCCTAAAAAAAAAAAAAAAAAACCCTTCCTGTGTTCTGAATAATCCCTTTGAATGCTTTTGAACAGAAGAAACTTTAAAAAAAATCTATTTTATTTTTCATTGTTGATATTTTTATTTTTATGCAGTTCATTCATCTTGGCCAATGAAACAAAACTAGTCAATGTTGCTTCATTGTGCCAGTGCATGAGAAATACTTTTGTGTTTGGGTTTTCATATGTTTTTTTTTTTTTTTTTAATTTATAGGTCAAGCTTTTCAAACACTGCTAGTCATTCTTGGTGCCTCAATTTGTGGGTGCCCAACTTGAGTCACCTTGGAGGGCCTGATTTTTCAGAAAGTTCTGAGTTACCTACCCTCTGAAAACCAGGCCTCTTTAAGATGGCTCAAACTAGCCACCCAAAATCACTAATTGTTTTGGATAGCTTGGCCTTAATGATTTAGGTAAGTAACAGAGACTTTTTTTTGAAAAGAGGGGGTGGGAGGGTGATATTAGACATTAGAAATTACAACAAAATGGAATTTCCAAATTTCTTCTGCTGGGCTAATTAACCCTACACATAGAATCCTTATGATAGTACCAACACAGAGGAAATAGAAAAGTCATGTGTATCTCATGGAGCTTTAGTGCACTTTGGGATGACCTAAAAGGGATGGTGTCTCATTTTTTACATGGGATTTGTACTGTAGAAACTGGTGGGTTTAGCTTGTGACTAAGTAGCAATGGGATCATTTGTCAACTCCAAGATCACTGGGAAACAAAGTGCAGAGATGATGGTGATCAAACTCTGCTGAAATGTAAGGACAAAAATAGTGAGATGGGAATAGACCAGTGGTCCACTGGTCTATCTCTATGGGCTTGGCTACACTTGCAGATGTGCAGCGCTGGGAGTTACAGCTGTCTTCGTACAGCTGTGTAGGGAAAGCGCTGGAGTGTGGCCACACTGACAGCTACCAGCGCTGCAGTATGGCCACATTTGCAGCATTTGCAGCGCTGTTGGGAGTGGTGCATTATGGGCAGCTATCCCACAGAGCACCTCGTCCCATTTTGGCGCCGTGGGTTGTGGGAAGGGGACGGAAGGGTGTGGGTCATTCCGCTTCCTGTCCCAACGCCCCATGATGCATCGCTTCACATCCCAGCAGTCACTGTTTTTCCGTCCACGTTTGGCGCCATTGTGACCCTCCCAAGGGTTTCTGTGCAGCGCGATTTCTGTGGGAAATGGATCCCGAGCTGCTGAGGAATATGCTGATGAGTCTCGCCAGCACATCACGTTTGGCAGTTGAGCTATTCCTTCAGCTCCAAAGTGACAGTGAGGAGTCCAACGATGATGATATTGTCGCCTGACGTGTATGACACTAAATTGCTTGTGGCATTCACGGAAATGCTCAGCACCGTGGAACGCCGCTTTTGGGCTCGGGAAACAAGCACTGAGTGGTGGGATCACATCGTCATGGAAGTCTGGGATGACGAGCAGTGGCTGCAGAACTTTCGGATGAGAAAAGCCACTTTCATGGGACTGTGTGCTGAGCTCGCCCCCACCCTGCGGTGCAAGGACACTAGATTGAGAGCTGCCCCGCCAGTGGAGAATCGGGTGGCTATTGCAATCTGGAAGCTGGCAACTCCAGACAGCTACCGATCGGTCGTGAACCAGTTTGGAGTGGGAAAGTCGACCGTTGGAATCGTGTTGATGCAAGTTTGCAGGGCCATTAATCGCAGCCTGCTAAGAAGAACCGTGACTCTGGGGAACGTGCAGGACATTGTGGATGGCTTTGCACAAATGGGTTTCCCTAACTGTGGAGGGGCGATAGATGGGACGCATATTCCTATTCTGGCACCACCCCACCTAGCATCCGAGTACATTAATTGGAAGGGGTATTTCTCTATGGTTCTCCAGGTGCTTGTGGATCACCGTGGGCATTTCATTGACATTTACACAGGCTGGCCTGGAAAGGTGCATGATGCACGCATCTTTCGGAACAGTGGCCTGTTCAGGAAGATGCAGGCCGGGACTTTTTTCCCAGACCAGAAGATCACAGTACGGGACGTCAAAATGCCCATTGTGATCCTTGGAGACCCCGCTTACCCATTAATGCCTTGGCTCATGAAACCGTATACAGGGAAGCTTGACAGGAGCAAGGACCGGTTCAACTACAGGTTGAGCCGGTGCCAAATGACTGTGGAGTGTGCTTTTGGCCGTTTAAAAGGGCGCTGGCGATCTCTGTATGGGAAGCTAGACTTGGGGGAAAGCAGCGTCACTGCGGTTATATCCACGTGCTGTACCCTCCATAATATTTGTGAAGGGAAGGGTGAAACATTCAGTCAGGCATGGACCGCCGAGGTTCAACATCTGGAGGCTGAATTTGCACAGCCAGAGAGCAGGGCTACTAGAGAGGCCCAGCAAAGGGCTACAAGGATTAGGGATGCCTTGAGGGAGGAATTTGAGGCTGAAAACCAACAGTAATGTTTGGTGCCTTACATGGGAGTGAAGTGCAGTGGTTACAATGTTAGTAGGAATTTGTTTTTCCTAAAATGATTTGCAGTGCCTGTTTCTTTCCTGGGCTACGGTATCTTTCAATTTCTGCAATAATAAAGACTGTTTTCAAAGCCAAGAATTCATTTATTGAAAAGAAAATAACTTTATTGACAGACACACAACATTTTGGGAACCTAAAAGGGCAGGGGAGTGGGGTGGTGGACTGTACAGTCACAGGTTTGAATATGTCCTGTCTGGAGTGCTGTGCAATGAGTGCTGCACTTCAGGATGGCTATACTGCATGGTGATGGGGGTTGAGTGCAGAGGGTAAGGGTCATAGTTCTCAGGGCTGGTTGGTGAACGTACAGGTGTTGGGGGCAGCTGCTGGTGGTAAGAACCTGGATGCTGGGGAAGGGGGTTTGAAGCTGACATTGGGGCACAAGGGAAAGAGCTTTGGGACGGGGTGGGGGGAGCGACACGGTAGTGCTCTGCCTGCATGGCTACGAGTGACTGGATAGAGTCCGCTTGGCGCGCCAGGCTGCTTATCAGCTGCTTTGTGCTTTTCTTCTTAGCCGCTGCATTTCTCTGGCGGATCCTGCTTTCTCTTTCCCTCTAGTCCTGCAGTTTTTTCCTCCAGTCCTGCACTTTTTTACTCTCTCTGGCAGACTGATCCATAACTGCTTTCAGCATGTCTTCTTTGCTTTTTTGTGGCTTCTTACTGAGGTTTTGTAGCCTCTGAGCAGTCGATGATACAGGCAGTCCAGTAGTCAAGGACACTTTTTGAAAGGCAAAAATGGCAACAGTTAACAGAGGCAGCATTGTTTATAATCTCATCCAGACAGTTATTCCCACACAGTGAAGGAGTTTACAGTCTTCACTTTAGCATACTTTTCCCATACCAAACAGAGCACACATAACCCACAGGATCCACGAAATGGTGAGTAAGGGGGACTGATTGCTTCAGGGCTGTGCGTTGGGGACAGCGAACAGCTACAGGGGGCATCTGCACTGAACACTCTCCCAACATTTTCCACAGGAGTTAATCCTGGAAGATATCTCGCTGCTGCGGGTCACCTGGGAAGAGCGGGAGGGTCTTCTACAGCAATGCGGATTCCGCCCTGGCCCCTATGCAGCTTGCCTCTGTGCAGCAATAGTCCCCCCCCTACCCCTCGCGGCACAGTGGTGCGGACGCATTAGCCTGACTGGGACAAGGACCACAGTGACTCTCCCTATAAACTTGCGCAAGTGCATTGCCCACGCTCTGGCTGAAACTTTTGAAGAGATTACCGAGGCCGATTACAGCGACGTTAGAACACATTAATGGGCTATTCCACATCTAGGCATGCATGCATGCATGCAGCCCTAACCCCCCCTCCTCTCCCGAAACATTTCCATCCTGAAAATAAAAGCCGCTTACCGGTAACCCGCTCCTCTGCTTGTCCTTCACCAGGTACCGGCTGCTGCGACTGGCTACCTTCCTCCTGGCTTGAGAAGAGCTCCTGGCTGCATGCTTCCTGGGACTCCAGGGTGTCTCCCCCCACCCCAGTACCCTCACTCTCGGTTTCCTCCCCCCCTCCGCTCTGAAGTGTCCATCATGGTCGTTGGATTGGCAGTGGGGTCACCCCCAAGTATCGCGTCCAGCTCCTTGTAAAAATGTCAGGTCGTGGGGGCAGCGCCGGAGCGGCGGTTTCCCTCGCGGGCTTTGCAATAGGCACTCCGCAGCTCCTTCACTTTAACTCTGCACTGCACCGCGTCCTGGTCATGCCCCCTTTCCAGCATGGCCTTTGATACCTGGCCAAAGGTATCGTAATTCCTACGGCTGGAGCGCAGCTGGGACTGCACAGCTTCCTCCCCCGAAACACTGATGAGGTCCAGCAACGCGCCATTGCTCCATGCTGGGGCTCGTTTGGTGCATGGAGGCATGGTCACCTGGAAAGATTCACTGATTGCACTCCACACCTGGCTGAGCAAACAGGAAGGGGATTTTTAAAATTCCTGGGGCATTTAAAGGGCGGGTCACCTGAGGCCAGGGCAGTAGAGTTTGAACTGATGAGCAGAGTGGCTGAACAGGCATTCTGGGATACCTCTGGAGGCCAATAACAGCGCTTTTGGTGGCCACACTGGTGGAGCAGCGCTGCATCACCAGCGCTGCAATAGTTATACCTGAGGCAGAGCAGGAGTAAAGCCAGCGCTGCAGCCAGGGAGATGCAGCGCTGTATGTGCCTTGCAAGTGTGGACGGTGAGTAAGTTGCAGCGCTGTAAACCCACCACCAGCGCTGCAACTCTCCAGTGTAGCCAAGCCCTAAGAGTGGCCATTGCCAGAGAAAAGTGCAAAACTCCCATACTGCATCTAATCATGCAGTATTAAACTATGGGGAAAACACCAATGACCTGAGCTAGTGAGCTAGTTACCCCTTGAATCATGAGGACTGATCACTTAAATAACTTTAACCTGCCTAGTATCATTGCTGATGTTCTTCTGATCCATATAACCATTTCTGGGACATTTACAAAACTATTTTCCTTAACCAACCATTCTGTGTCCCTGGTTACATGGACAAATTATGTGTTGCATAAAAAGCATTTCATTGTATCCCTTTGCCTTTCAGTTTCACTGCATGCCTTCTCTTCTTGTATTTTGTAAAAGAATAAAGAACAGCCAACTGCTCTTATTCTTTTATTTCAGTATCGCCTCCTATTTTCCTTTCCATATTGTATTATCCCAGGACCAAATCCTGCCTGCGTGTCTCATGCCACTAATCCCAGTGAATTGGATGGACTATTTGCATGAATAAAATGAGCAGGATTTGTGCCCTAATTTATCTAATAACCCCTTTCTTTCCTCCAATAATTTTCATTGACTTGCTCTGGATCTCCCCTGAGGTGCCTTCAGACACCGACCAAGCCTAGAATAACCTCCTTTTGCTGGAATTAGACTTAAAAGTGGCTGGCATGATATCTATCTTTTCTTTGTATATACAAAAATGCTAAGAAACCAACACCCACTCCCTTTCACCAACTTTCACACATGATTTTGTTTTTAAAGCTCCTGAGGGTCAAACTTGAATGCCTAGTGGACCATCATGCACAGAGATATTAGATAAAGGTTCATTGACAACCATTGATCCAAACTGGATCATGGTATATGCGTAAGAGGTCTAAACAAGTGCCTGATGAATCTGCTTATGGTTGACAAGCCCAATTAAAGAGTAATGCAGCTTGTTACAAATTTCACAGATCCATGTGTTGTCTGAGTTAGAATCCAAGCATGCTGCTTTTCTTCTTTCTCATTTTGCTTCCATCATCTGGATCAAAGCCACTTCATCTGAGCTACACCCAGTGTCACATATTCCCTCCAAATTGGATGGGATTCTGCACGCTCCTCACAGCTTTCTACATTGATGTTGAATTACTTCATGTCATTATTGCACATTGTGATACTGTTGTAAAGGGCGAGCCTGCTTTCTAGTGCCGTCCTGAATCTCGCTATATAAAATATTTTGGGGGAGACAGTTTCCTCCCATTCTCTGACATGACCGAGCCATTGCAATCTCCTCTTCTTGACAGCGGTTTCTAAAAGTGTATCAGTGTGCTCCAGCTTCAGCACAGAATCTTATGCAGGCATCTCCTGTGGAAGCTGTTTAGTCTCCTGATGCGCCTAGCATATGTAGTCCATGTTATTGAACCATAATGAAGGGATGACAGCTCACTAGTCTTGTAGATGTGCATCTTCACCTACACTCCACTACATGTACACAGTAGTGGTAATTGGACACACAAGGCATGCAGGTACTATAAAAAACTCAGGCCCCAAATGGCTCTGCAGCATGTGCCTGCTGCTACTGTGATGTGTGCATTAGAAAATGCCACCCACCCACACCTACACAAACAATTAGACAAAAATCACAGCTCTAAAGCACTACTGAAGATTCTGGAGATTTTTGCAGGTGGTTCAGATACAATCTTTTCATAGGTCCTTTTATCACCGAGAAACAGCAGGAGCATTGTAGTGTGTACACCTGCACTGTTTTGTGACAAAAGCTGCCTTTTGTGGAGTGGAGTCAAGGCCTTGGGCTCTTTTGCAGGGGCGTTATTTCCATTCAGACAGGATCCTTGTGGGAGGTGAGTGCCACTGCAAATGGCACAGTTGAAATCCAGCTCCCTCTGTCACACAGGGCACTGTGCTCCTGTGCGGGGCTAGCGGGGCCTGGTGGCCGGGTTCCGCTCTCGCCCCGGCTCAGCAGGGAATGTGCTCGCCCAGGGCCAGGAGTTTGGCTTGTAAAGAATCGCTTGTGTGGACAACACCCACTTTACTGCCCCAGGGAAACAGCCCTGGGAAAGAGCGTGGGGGCGGGGGCACTGGCCCTGTGAGCCCCCGGAGAAGCACCCAAGACAATAACGTTACAGGTGTCTTGTCCCTGCAGGGCCTCACTGAATCCCCACCTGTTCCTTAGCCAGAGGCATTGACACGGCCCAACCTGTGGCCCAGGGGCTCTGGTGGGATGGTTCCAGGTGCTCCAAGCAGCGTAAGATCCAATTGTCCCAAAGAGGCCAGGCAGTCTAGTTTCAAACAGGTGCCAGGGCAGGCTTCCTGTTCCCCCCGCAGGTGGGGGTGTGGGTTAGAAGCAGGCCCAGGCTTTCGGAGGGGCAAGGACGGTCTCCTCCAGATCTAGAGGTGCCACATAGGATCCAGCCTGCCTTGCCTCCCCCCGCTCTCCTTCGCCCTGGGCTGGGGAGCGGTGCGCCTAGACCTGCTGCATAGGGCTGTCCCTCGCCCCAGCGAGGCCCCCAGGCCCCGACATCGGGACCGTCCCTCTCTCCGCGATCCGGACAGCTGGACCCAAGAGTCTCAACTAAAAAGCTGCCCGAGTGGGAGGTTAAATACCCGAGTGTTTAAAGTTTACCAGCTGGGTAGCTCCCCAAGCTGTGGGCTGCCCCGGGAAATGGGCGCGTGCTCACAGGGCGCCCCCGGGGGAATGGAGACGATGCAAACCGGCTGCCAAGTGAAATTGTGTTTTCCTTTCTGTTCGGGTTGATTTCACGTTATTCAGCTTCCAGGGGGGATTTGAGAACGGCAATTAAACCACCGGGCTTAATTATGGAGTATCCAATTGGATTATTAATGTTATCTCTCCTCTGACCCCTTTCGTTTAGTTCAGATCCAATTTCCTTTTATGTTGTCTTGCTATACTAAGAATGATAGTCCCCCTCCTTGTGCTGAGCTCAGACTTGGTGTCTGCCAGCCATCAGCAAATCTTTCCGGGCAAACGTGAATCTCCTTAACTGTGCTCACAGCCAGGGTCCCTGAGATGCAACTCCCCAGAAATGTACTAGAGATTTAGGGTGGCGGTAAGGGAAGGTTCAAAAAAATCCCCCCCTTTGATCCCCTTCCTTCTCCGGTTCCTTCTTCTTGCTAAGAACCGGGGCTAGTTGCTGTTCTATCCTTTCACCAGAAGGAGGCACCATGGGTCCGCGATAAGCCGGCATGTCTCCCCTCCGGTTACATGACGCTGGAAGCTGCCTTCAGCCGGTGTCTCTGCACTAGGGGGGAAAGATCCAGAGAGACAGCGGGAAAAGAAATTTCTTTTTTTTTCCCCTTAAAATCCAGAGCCCTTTCTGTATGTGTGAGAGATTCAAACCCTTTTCCAGAGCTGGAGAACCTGCATCTCCCCACCCCCACTGCTGGGTGATTAATACCCATTTTCCTTGCGCTCCCTCCTCCTCCTCCCCTGTTTTCCCTACTGTTGACTTGCAAAGCTTCTTCTTCCCCTCTCCCCACAATAACCACCAATTGGGATCTGGGTTCTTTGCTTTTCCTTCTCTCTCTCTCTCGCTTGCTCGCTTTTTGCCGGGTGTTTTTTGATTCACCTTCCTTTGCTTTCTCTCTACCCCCGCTCCCCCCGCCCAGGAAATCTTCTCTGGGATTTTATATTGCAGAGGATTTTTTTTAATTTGCTCTGAACAATCTCCCCTCCCACCCTGCCTGTGTCAAAGAAGATCCTGAGTGAACCTGCAGAAGTTCAAAATGCCTGAGATGGATTGTTAATACTGCTTTGCAGGAAAAAAAGGGGAAAATAGCCACCCCAGGGAATTCAAAATTGTTGAAACAGGATTTGCTGGTAGGTACATGTGTCTATATTTTACCATCGCTTTGAGGCTTAATTGTTTTTGCGCGAGAGGAGTGATGGGAGGGGAAATAATACCCATGAGTTCATTAAAGAAACGTCGGTATAACTATAGCTCCCCTGCCTTTATAAATATATTAAAGAGTTAAACAACCCCCAAAGAGCAAATGGATGTGTTCAGAGAGTGTGGCCAGGCGTTGCAATTACTCTGTACGAGACACGTTGCAGGTGAAACCAACAGCCCTGTGATGCACATCAGCACACCAGCTTCCCTGTGTGCGCGCGTGTCCCCACCTCTCCAGAAATGCAAAATGTACACTCAGTGCACAATCAAGCCCCTGTTCAATCCCAGAGCGAGGTGGGAAGAGATGGGGTGGGAAGAGACGGACAGACGTGTCAGCAGCAATGCAGATGGGGATGGTAACTGCATTTGCTAAGTGTTTGTTCCAAGCGGTGTGTTGTATTTTGTACGTCTGTGTGTTGGTTGGGTGTGTGTGTGTGGGGGGGGGAGAAGAGTGGTGGGGGGCGTAGAGGTCTCTCTTTCTCTCCACGATTCACATCTCGCTCGTTTTCCGATCTCGTATCCATGGCTATCCCAGGAATGGTACAACCAGACCGTATCTGAATTATTTATAGACTCGTGCCAGCTGTTTTCGATTTCTCCTGACTGCATGCACTAGTGGGGAATGCGTTTTTCTTCTCGTGCTTCTAGATAAATCCATGTCTTTATTGGGGAGTCTTTGTCGTCTCCCTCAAACCCCACTAATACAAATATCGATCATTTCCCCCCTTCAGGTGGGGAACGCTGTGGGAATAATCATGCTTCGCAGAAGAACAGCACCGATCTCCAGTTGCTCTAAACACAACCTCATCCGCTAGGGCTCCAGGAAAAAAAATAATTATAAGAATCGTACTTGTGAAAAAGCAATGATTGCTTTGGATGTGGCGCGTTACCATCCTCCCTGCACTCTCTGAAGTGAATCTCTTCTCTTTGAATTTGCACCGCTTCAAGACCCAAGATTGACACACACGATATTTTTATAGCCAAATCGGATTTTTTTTTATCATTTTCCCCCATTTGCTCCCCCGACCCTTATTCTTCTCATGTGGATATGCAAGCAAGAAGAGAAGTCTGGATAGTCCCAACATGCTCGCTCCTTTAATCTGCCCGTCTAGAGGTTCTGCTTCTACAAACCAAGGTAGGGAAATTCCTCTTTTTTATTTCTTTCCAGGTTGACAGCTCGATGTTGCTCGCTTAAGAAGCCACAGTCGCTATAACTGAGAATCCAGTGATGATGTTTTAGGAGTAGGTCTAGCTAAAAGGAGGAATAGTCCTCAGACATGTTGATTCCTCTCCCCCTTGTCTCATCAGATAGGATGGGCAGAGAGGGGAATAGGAATGTTTGAGTTACTATTTCAGTGAATATAGGGGAAAGTTCTCTGGATTTCGGGGGTTGTAGGAGAAGGGGAATTAAGACAATTAAAATCCAACCCAGGGCAAATCGACTCCCTCTCTCTTCACTGCCCCCTCGCCTCCCTCATTCATTCCGTGCTTCGATTCCCTCCTCGCCGTTTATTATTAAGAAGAATAAATACAAACCTGCTTGTTGCCTAAAAGGATGGTGCACAATCTAGAACCAGGGCCTGGGCATCATTGGAGGCCTAATGCAGTGAAACGGATCTAAATGGGGAGCGAGGCTGGCGAGGGGTGGCCAGTCCCAGGAACAGTGGCTGAAACGAGCCAGGCTGCTGTGTGTGCTTGCGTGCAGGTGATGGGCTATTTTAAGTCCAAGCACGTCAAGAAACTTAAAATAAACCCACTAGGCGCTTTATTCAGACAAGTCCATGGTTTTAATTTATTCTCTCTCTCACCCCCCCGCCCGGTGCTGGTGTGGCGGTTGTGTTCAGCGGTGATCCTTCCCCTGTCTTACCCCCGCCCCCCACAGCCATACCGTCCCTTTCTCTGTCTCCGCTCATGCACGCCCTCCTCCGCAAACTGCTACTTACACTGATGCAAAATGGCTATCTTGCAGTTTGACTGTGCCTAGGCGAGAGATACCGGTACATGCACGACAGTAATTTGCCATGTGAGTCTTTCTGTAAGATGGTGGCAAGACAAAGGGATACGTGCTCTTGGGGGCGTGTTCATTTATATGTGTCTCGTGTTTGCTCTATACGGAAAACTATCAAGTGCTGATTTTTTTTTAACCAACATCCATTCTCCAACCTGCTGTGTCGTTAGGATTCGTGCACACACACACACACCCGCGCGTGCAAGAAATTGCTGTCACTCTACCAGTCTCTCTTTGGCCAATGGCTAATGTCAGACAGGACTGAAATCCAGGGTAACCTCTGGAGCTTATTAGATGCTATTCAAGGAGCGTGATAAGAAAACGGTCCCATGCTCCCTGCGACTCTAGAACCGAAGGGGTCTCCAAAGGCCGGGAGACAATGCAGAACAGTAAGAAGGAGACTAGCAGGAAATCAGTGTGCAGAGGAGCTAGGCTGATGTGGGATTTATTCCTACCACACCCCCTTAGCTTCCCCGTACGGCGCGTCTGCTGCCGATGATCCGGGACAATACAAGGGACAGAAGTGGGATGGCGAGTGTCTTGGGTTGAAACCCCAGCAGAAGTGGCAGAAGTCCCCTAGTTTGAGTCATTTAAAATCGGATAAAGCCCTGGGGTGCGGAGGGGAAGGATTCTGCAGGGGTGAGAGGAGGCGCGCGCTCCAGGATCCTCTCCCCTTCTGAGTCTCTCTCCTAATATTTCTAACGGGTCTTTCCCCTCGCTACTGTGGCTGACGCTTGTGTTGCTAAAACCAAAGGCGCCCCGTACTAGCGAGGGGCAGCTGAGCGGCAGGGCCCCACCTCTGTAGCCAAGTTCTCCCAGGCTCTATAAATAGCATCCGCGCCTGGCTCCGACTCGCTGCCAGCCGACTCCGGCCGCCTCCCTCCGCAGGCTGGAGCCGAAAGTTTACGAGCGCGCGGAGTGGGTGTGCTGGCGGGGATGCGTGAGCAGCCAGCCCGGAGATGTTAACATTTCCCCAAGGGCGTGTCAGAGACCCCAGCGCGGGCGAGGCCGGCGTGGGCAGCCCGGCTCCAGGCTGGGTCTGAGCCTCGGGCTGCGCCTGCCTGATCGCGTCCTTCCCCTTGTAACAGCACCATGGCCCAGAGGCAGTGCCCGACGGGCTCGGTGCGGGCACCCCCTTCCCCACACTGGGTGCAAGGAGGTGGGCTGGGAACTACATTCTCGTTCCTTCGCTTCTCCCCACGGAGCTGGGGCTGGCCGAGGGAGCGGGGCTCGGGTCCTTAGCCTGCACTACGATTCATCATCATTGTGCTTTATTCCATTTAATGTTTGTGAAAAGCCAGCTGTAGTGATTGTCCGCTCCGCAGGGCGCCGGCGGGAGGCCCCACCCCTGCCCCGGGGGCCCACGCTACGCGCCCCGCCCGGATACCGACAAAGCCGCTGGCACTGGAAGGCGGGCGGCCCCCGGGTGCTGCACCTGGCCTGCAGGCAGACGCAGCAGTGGTGTGGGTGGGGGCGTGGGTGTGCAGAGGCACAGGCTGCACCGCTCACACAGCTCGGCGGGGCCCCGCTTCTCACGGTTCATTACAGCTCGCGGTCCCAGGGCCTCCGCCTTGCTCCGCTGTGGCTGTGCAGGCTTCTCTCGGCAGGGTCTCTGCAGCTAATGCTCGGCCCTGGCTGCGGATCTCCCCGGCTGGGGACGATAGCTCGATTCGCCAGCACCGCGTACCAAGATTGGGCGGCCCCTGAGTCGCCCCCCGCCCCCTCTGTCGACAGCGCCGCGCCCCCTTCCTGCGCTGCGCTCCCCCTGGCTGTCACCACGGCCCGCATAACCCCCAGGAGGAGGCAGAGCTTGGAAAGGGTGACTGCCTGGGGCAGCGGGGGCCCGGCGAGGCTGTGGGGAGCAGGCTGGTTCTGCCCCCTGCTCGGAGCAGGGGCACCCCCCCTCCTACCGGAGACCAGCGCAGGGGGACTCGGGGGTCACTTCTCTGGTGTGCGCTCCCGGAGCCGGCCGCAGAAAGCGCAGGTGGCTGGAGCCACGGGCAGCGGCAGCTCCCCTCCCAGGGAGAGCGCTAGGGATTCGCTCTGGCCGCCCCGAGGGGCAGGGGGCTCACGGCGGGCGGTGATCGGGGACTCGCCGCTGCTGCAGCACAAGGCCCGGGACACACAATCCCACGCCCACGTGGACGCGCAACCGGGGGGTTAGCTCAGCTGTGTGGCTGGCAGGGAGCAGACTCCAGACCCGTTCTCTCCCCTTCCCCCCACGCCGCGGCTTGCTCACACCCCTGGGCGAGCGGGTCCAGAGGCTGTTTCATTAGCGGAGACACCCGGGTTTTCTTGCTCTCCAGAAGGAGCGAGCGGCGCGGGGCGCAGGACGCGCGCAGTGGAAGGAGGGCCGCGCCTGGGAGGGTTCAGAACCCACGTGCTGCTGCGGGGTGGGAGCATGGGGCTGGCTCCCGTCCCGGTGCGTGGGTAGGGGCGGGGAATCACCTCACCACACACCTGACGCTTCTGGCACCCGCGGCCTGGGCTCTGCTGCTGGAGACAGAGGCGAAGCTCTGCACATTCTCAGCCCAGGAGCCTCTCCCGCTCCCTGCACGTTATTCCGGGGCCACCACTCCCGCCTTGGTTCCCCGGCTCAGTTCGCTTTCCCACGCCCAGCCCTCCCGCGTTCCTCGCCGACCTGCCATCGCTCCCCTCCTGTGCTCCGTGCTCCCCTCTTTCCTCGCTCGCCCTCCCACTCAGTTTCCTTCTCCCTTTGTGTCTGCTGCGCTTTCTCCTTCTCTCTTTACATGCCTCTTCCTCCCACTCCCTCCAGCCCTCTCGCTCCTCGGCATTTCACGCTCCCACTCTCTGTTTCTATCCCTCGCTGTCCCTCCGCTCCCTCCTTCTTCCACTCAGTTCTCTCTCTCCCTCTCTTCCTTTCCCCGCCCTCGTCTCTTCTAGTCTCCCTGTCTCCTCTTCCCTCCATTCCCTCTCCTGCTCCTTCCTCAGGCTCGCTCTCCCTCTGGGGACTGATTTTAATCTCAAGCGCACTCACTGACTGGTCTGGTCCCTCTCCCACAGGGCAGAATCAAGCTGGCCCGCACACAGAAGGGCGGGCCCCTGCTCCGGGTGCTCTGAAATTGACCAACCCCGGTCCTCGTCTGTTGTGCCTGCTGTGAAATAAGGGAGAGATCAGATACAGACCCGTCCTACGCCCCTGGGTTGCAGCTAACTTTTGTTTATAGCCGATTTAAGGAGGCAGCCAGCCGCCGGCCGATGTGAGCGCAGGGAGAGAGCTGGCCACTGGCCCAGGCCAGCCAGCCCTCGCTCTGGGAATGAAAGGAGAGGAGCTGGGGCTGGTGAGCGGTTGGAGCAGTGACGGCCCAGGGATCTGCAGTCCGATCCTTCTCGCTGGCTGGAGAAAGAACACACAATTGTAGGGAGAGAGGGGCTGGCTTGGCGGATACACACACCCCCTCCCCAATTTCTCGGGGATCGAACCTTCACCCGGTCAAGAGTCTGGGGAAAAACATGCCTGGGAGCAGCTGAGGATCCAGGGTTGGGGGATACCTGCTCTTTAGGGGGTTGTTAAATGGTCACCCAATCTGTATGGGAAGGTGGGACCTCTCTCTCTGTTCCTTGTGATTATATCCCGTCTCTGCCCTCCTACCCTCTCTCCCTATAACGTATGTTTTCGCTGCATTCAGGGACGGGGTGAGTTTCTCCGTGTTTGGGAGAAGCCAAAGGAAAGATGATGCAGGTGCTTCATAACCAGAGGCAGAATTTATGGCTCGGGAAAATACGAATTTACTTTGGAACAGCTTCAACTTCCAAACCGTCTTTCCCTCAGCGAACAGCAACACAGAGAGAAGGTGCAAAGCACAGTCCTAAAAGGATAAAAATTTGAACGGTCAAATGTGTTAATTTTGCCCTCGCTGACCGCAACCTCTACTGCCCCATCCACACACACGAGCCTGCTTTGTGGGTCCCATTCTGATTGCACACTAGCGGTAGAACAGGAGGTGCACCACTGAGGTAAATAGAGTTACACCGATGTCAAGCCCCTGTGTGTGCACCTGCATACAGAAGCACAGTAGACACTGTGCTACACATAGACACATATGTGATAAGCTGGTTATACAATAAGCTGGATAAAAGAAAGGTCCTAAGTGGCTGGTGAAGGACTCTGATCAATGCAATTATCTCAGGACACCTGCGCTGATTGGAACTTTTGCTACATCACCCTCTTTCACATATCCATACATCCATGAAAGAACATTAAGAGACAGCAGGAGAGAAAAAAATTCACCAAGATCTCTCTTTTCCCCGACAGCCTTTTAAATCATTTATTGTTTGGTTCGTTTTATCCTAATGTTGGAATGTTAACAGCCCTTAAAAATCTTGTCTGTGGGGGAAAAGGTGGTTTTATTTATTTATGCATTTTAAATACCAGTTAAACCAAACCTGTTTCTCCTATGTTTTGTTGCAAAAGAGGCCAGCTGACTCTGGCGTCCAATAGTTAGTATTCTGTGCTGCCCTGTGGAATTGTGTTTTGGTTCCCAGTCCCGCACTCTCAGTGCTTGGGTTGGTACCAGAGCTCAGAGATGAGAAATCTAAGGTTTAGTGTCTCTGCAGTGCCATGTCGGAGGCCTGGGTTTGACTCCCAGTTCTGTTCTCTCACCCCTCCCCTCAAGCTGGCACAGGATGTGAGCTTGTTGCACAGCCTACACAGAGCTCTAGGGGTTAGTGTCTCTGCAGTGGGTTTGATTCCATCTTCTGGTCTTTCACTTCTGAGGCTTGAAGAGTTTAGGATTAAGCAGAAGCTGGGGCTGATCCCTTGGTTGTTAATGGTCTACACTACCCTGAGAGAAATGTGGGTTGCATTGTGAGTCTGCTGCACCAAGTCCCTTCAGCTAAACCTCTTGGCAGCTGGAATGTATGGCATGTGGTGGTCAGCAGGGACACAGCCTCAGCAGCAGGAGGAAATGGGGGGCAGGGGGAGGAAGTTGTATGTTCTAACAGATACATGATGAAATAGACTGGTTAATCAGAGAGACAGACTGGATGATTTAATAGATACAAATGGAAAAGATTTATGTATCTATCTTATCTACTGTATGGTTCCTGTAGCATCGGAGCACCCTATGATGAGGTTCCAAAATTGCCTGAATCTTCTGTGCCTCCCATCTGGTGGAAATGTTTACACTTAAAAGAAAAGCAGTGAGTGACTGGGAGAAATATGACTGATAAATCTTCCATTACAGTGATCCCACCTTCACCCACCCATGCACAAGAATCCTCTCACTCACAAAGAATCAGCTGATTAATTTAGTTGCTTCAATGCAGCAAAATATACCTGCAAGTGACCTGGGGGCCTCAGGGACTAAGAGGAAATGGCCATTTGAAAATTGCAGTTCTGGAGTTTGTGGAAGCGGGGGCCAGGAGTGATAAGATTAAAATCGAAGCATGATGTCCTCTTACCAATTGCCTAATGCTCTCTAGCCTGAGCCCATTATTGGCTAAATGTTACAAGTATTTCATAGCAGAAGTTAAAGGGACGCCATTACTGGTCATGAGTGTGATTCCTACTGGTCATGAGTGTGACTCCAATCCCTCTTTGACCTACCTTTATTTCTCTTATATCTGTTTGCAGTTATTAGGCCAGGTCCTCAGCTGTAGCCAATTGGTGTAGTGCTACTGAAATGAATGGAACTATGCTGATTTACACCAGCAGAGGGTTTGGCTCAATAAGATTAAATATTAAAGCTTAATTTTTGTCTTCTGAAAAACACAATCTAGGCCAGCACAGCAGCCCCACCACTCACAACCTCCTGATAATAACAAACAGCTGTTGCATAGCCCAGCACTCATGAACAACCATGCAAAAATAAATCAGTGTATGTGAACCCTGAGCCAGTGAACAACCCTACAATATCAAACGAATGTGTGCAGCTCTGTGCTTATGAGCAAACCCACAATAAATAGTGTGCACACCCTGTCAGAGGCAGGAAGAGGGCTCAATGAATGCAAGCTAATTTTCATGCTACTGAGGTTTCTATGTGGAGAAGGAAAGGTGTGTGACTTGGTAGTAGACACAGTACACTGTAAGTAAGCAAACCAAAACCATAGCTAATTTGTCTCTTTGGGCTAAAATTGCTTTTTCATGTAGCTTTTTGGTAGTCGGTGAGACAGGATCGCCTTAGGCACTAGTCCTGGGCAGATGGTTTTTGTTTTAAACATACACTGAATGAATTTAGCGCTGCTAAAAGGTGTCAGCTAATTTGATCTTTATAAGCTGAGGGGCTCCCTAAAAGGGATTTCCTCCCACAAAACCAACAATGGCCTCCCTTGTATAAAAAGGATTTACAAAAAAACAAATATCAATTAATCAGCTGGGAGCAAATGATGAGAAAATAGGGACAGGAGTGTGGTGACAGGTTCAGCATGAGGGATGCAGAGGGAGACACCAAACTGAGACACCTGCACAGCACCCCTTCCCCGATTCTAAGAAAGCATCAAGGGAGTCAACGAATGTCTCTGGTTGAATTCTGGGAAGGCATGGCCTAAATTGCCTGGCCCAAATGAAGGAGAGGCCATAGAGCTCAGAAATCCAGTGAATATGGGGGATAACAAATGAAAAAACAGGAATGGAATGAGGGTCAAAGGTATAAAATGAGTGAACTGAATGGGAACAGCACACAGAGAACCATGGACAAGGCTCACCACTCCATGGAAATGTCAAAGGAGTCAGTGGATGTTGCTGTTAAATGTGTTAGACCGACAGCCTTGAGAACTGAAGATTTGCTTCCTCTATCCCCAGCACAGGTACAGCTTCCTTAACGTTGTTGTGTATTGCTGTGCCTCACCGTTTACATGGAGAAAAAGAGAATCAAGTCTTCATGGTGTGTTCAGTCCTTGGTGTCTATGCCAATTGGAATATGACTGTTTGCCTGTCAGAAACTGGAGGGAGACCACCAGCTCGCTTGACACAAGGTAAATTTTTCAAAGGTGCCTCAGTGATTTAGGACCCTTCTTCCTATTTTCAAAAGTGGCATAGGTACTTAGGAACTTCAGTCCTATTGACTTTTGATGAGACTTAGGCTCCTAAGTGCCTAAGTAATTTTTGAAATTAGGACTCAGGCTCCTAAATCACTGAGGCACTTTTGAAAATTTTATCTATAGCCACCAAACAACCATCAGATGGAAACCATTTGCAGTCATTGCTGACCTAGGCTGGATTTGAACCAGCAATCAAGATGTAAATGACTGGATAGCTTAGTGTTAGTCTTCTGACACAGCCAACCTGCAAGCAAGGTAACTTTATACAGGATACTGGTTTGTGTAAAACAAGAAAGTAATTATTCTAATAATAATTGGAGCTATACCAATCTCCTAGAACTAGAAGGGACCTTGAAAGGTCATTGAGTCCAGCCCCCTGCCTTCACTAGCAGGACCAATTTTTGCCCCAGATCCCTAAGTGGCCCCCTCAAGGATTGAACTCACAACCCTGGGTTTAGCAGGCCAATGCTCAAACCACTGAGCTATCCCTCCCCGTAAGGCTCTTTATAGCCTTGGTTAAGTCTCTTCTAAAACATGATGTTCAAGTTTGGGCACTATATATTTAAAAGATTGAAAAAGATTGGAGAGAGTTTGGAGGACTGAGCAATGAAAATGATCAAAGGTCTTAAAAAACAATACCTACTATTGTCAATATTAAATAATGGTTGAGAGAAAAGACAACTGTGGGTGGAGGCATAACTGTCTGCAGATGTGTACAGGACTGTTACAGAAAGAAGACGGGGGCCAATTATCCTCATTAGTCACCAAGGACAGATCAGGAAGTAAATGAGTTGAAGAAGCAGCAGCAAAATTTTCGATTAAACATCAAATTAAAAGTTTACTGCAAGAGCAGTTTGGGTGACAGAAGATGCTGATAGAGGTGGTGGAATTGCTATATTGGAGATATTAAAATCTAAAACCTAGATGCTCAACTATCAAGATTATATCTAATCTTTCTTCAGTGAGCCATTCACCTTGGTTTCAAGGTGCCAAATAAAGCCACTTTAGGAAGGAAATAACAAGATCAGTCTTGTCAATACGCTGAGGACTATATGTCCAATTTGTGAGGTCTTTTCCCACCATAATGAGTCTAGAGCTCTGACACTGAACATACATGTTATGTATGTAGAAGCGAACATGGTGTTGCTGAATGCCACTATAGTTTGAATTCCCCCCAGAAGGTGTCAGGGGCTTCTCAAAGGTCTTTATGTTTTCAAAACCTCTGGGATTTTGTGATATAATTATCTACTGTGGTGAACTGCTAAGTTCACCATTAGTCTAAATGTTTACAGGCGAATTTCAGTTTTCACAAGCCTGTCCCACATTGTTAGCATTGGCAAGGGCAGTTAAATAATCATGAGTGTATTTTGGGCCTCACTACATCATGACCATTGCCCCTTGTCTTCAGTATGCTTCTATCTGTCTCCTTTTATCTTAAGGTTTTGAACTGGCTCCCATCATCATCCTATCTGAACATCCAGAATTGATGTGCAAGGTGATGTGACATTAGTGTATGTAGTCACACATTAACTCAATGTCACAGTATGAAAACACATGTTTTGCCATGTCATGGTATGGTTGTTTTGTCAGGCTAGACAAGGAAAAAAGTTAGATGGAGGCTTTAAACTAAAATCTTTCCCTTTACTTCCCTTTGTCCCTCCCACCAGCACTATCATAATTAAAATAAAATTTGAGGGGACAGGCAATACAGCAGTTTCTAAGTTGTCTTCCTGCCACCCTCCATAGTAGCTTCAATCTCTGGTCTGATTAATTTGGAGGAACTGTGTTCTCATCATATCTGACAAACCATGTAGGTTTGGGCTTGGTCAGATGGGAGGTATCCAAGGAAATCTTGCATCAAGTGGGGTTAATGATTCAGTAGAGGCACTCTTGTGTCAGTACTGATCACAGTGCCCCAGCGTGGTCATGGAAGGTGCAAAACACCAGGGAGTGAACCAGGAATCTCCAGAGCTAAGTGACAATTTGTATTCTCCATGGACTGGTCCAGAGGGGGGACCTGTTACACACACGCAGCAGAGGGTTACACCATCATTTAGGTGATAGATATAAAATGGAGTCTGGAACTCTGGCATTTTTCACAAGAATATGGGGCTTTAGTACTGGTGTTCTGATCTAATTCCATCTTGGAAATGTTATGAGTTCCTAAAATTCACCCTGCAATTTCATGTGAATATGGTATTTTCCTTTCACCTTCTGCCCTAAGCTGCTATGTAATGTTGCTGTTCATTGGTAAAGAGCTGTCTTATTCGTTCTATGTGTGCATGCATTTCAACAGTGGTTGAAGTGCTTCTTATGTGCATGGTGGTCTGTAAAGAAGTTTGGGATCCTTTAAGATTAAAGAGATTATAGACTTGTAAGATTACTGTTTCAAAGCATGGATAGCTCAAAAAGGGAGCCTGGGTTACTGGGAACCAGGTGAAAAGGCTATGATTTGGTGTCCTGAACTTGCAGTGAATATACCAGTGCAAATGGCATGTCCCTTATCCCATTCTGCAGCCTAATACATGGAGGATTTGCTTTCTGGCAACTGGCTTTACAGCTCTGATATTACCTGAGGACAGGGGTGGTTCCATAGGTAGACATGGGCTGTATTTTTTTCCTCTTAATGGTTCAACTCTAGCTGTAAACACTTGTAAGTATGTAATTATTTGATAAAAGGGTTTTTAATGTCAATTTGTCCAAACCAAAACTTCTTTGGGAAAATGTTTCAGTTTGGAAGAAGCTTTCTGGCTGAAACCAGAAAGATCTCTCCCAGAATAGCCCTGTAGTTAGTGCACTTGTAACCCATACACCTTCTGTGTGTGGTGTGCTGTCCCATCTAGTGGCACCGAGACCACTTAGGGTACGTCTACACTACCTGCCGGATCGGTGGGTAGTGATCGATTTATCGGATAGATTTATCATGTCTAGTGTATAATATCGTGTCTAATTTCCCCCTTCCCCCCCAGTGTAGACCAGGCCTTAGAGAGAGTTAAATGAGTCTGCTCTACAGCCTCAACTAACATCCAGCTGGCTTTTAGCTCATGCTATAGAGGCTCATGCACTAAGCTCCAGAGATCTCAGGTTCCATCCTGCCTGCCGAGGACCAGATAGTCAATGATTCATGCAAAGTGAAACAGCTTCAACAGGAGAGCTTGAGAGACTGACTCTATGGCCTGATGGGGAGACTACGTAGTTTGGGATGTGGGAGATGTTAACCACCTGACAATTCTGGGTATCTCTTTCATTTTTTTCACAAAATAATTAGGTTTCATTTTTGTTCTGATGCTAAATGAAAACAAAGGTCAAAACCTTGACATTTTTCACAAACTGGAATTCTTGTTTTCTGGCCTAGCCATTGACTTGATTAGGCTGCATTAAGGGATTGGAAGAAAGTGAGAGGAATCTATTTTAGCATGGATTCTCAACCTGTTGGTCTTCAACAAGCTCTGCAGGGACATGGCCATCCTCCCTTTAATGGCTAGATGGAAGGGGTGTCCCAAAGCCTTTTTTGTGGTTGTTGTAAAAGGAGATCATGGCATCAAAAAGGCTGAGGGAAACTCCCATACACAATAGCTAGGGCCCTACCAAATTCATGGTCCATTTTGATAAATTTCAGTCATAGGATTTTAAAAATTGTAAATTTCATGATTTCATCTATTTAAATCTGAAATTTCAGTGTTGTAATTGTAGGGATCCTGACCCAAAAAGGGGTTGTATGCGGGGGGAGTCACAACTTTATTGTAGGGGGGGGTTGAAGTACTGCTACCCTTACTTCTGCACTGCTGGCGGCAGCACTGGTTTCGGAGCTGGGCAGCTGGAGAGTGGTGGCTGCTGGCTGGGGGCCCAGCTCTGAAGGCAGAGCCACCACCAGCAGTAGTGCAGAAGTAAGGATGGCATGGTATGGTATTGCCACCTTTGCTTCTGCGCTGCTGTCTGCAGAGCTGGGCCCTCAGTCAGCAGCCTCCCCTCTCTGGCCACCCAACTCTGAAGACAGCAGCACAGAAATAAAGGTGGCATGGTATGGTATTGGCACCCTGACTTCTGTGCTGCTGCTGGGGTGCTGCCTTCAGAGCTGTGCACCCAGCCAACAGCTGCTGCTTTGTGATCACCCAGCTCTGAAAGCAGTGCAGAAGTAAAGGTGGCAATACCATGACTCTCCTAAAATAACCTTGTGACCCCCCCCCACAATTCCCTTTTAGGTCAGGACCCCCAATTTGAGAAACGCTGGTCTCCCCCATGAAATCTGCATAGTATAGGGTAAAAGCACACAAAAGACCAGATTTCACGGGGGTCACCAGATTTCATGGTCTGTGACACATTTTTCATGGCTGTGAATTTGGTAGGGCCCTAACAATAGCTAATCCCAGCAGGGAAGAAGGTTTTATAGGTGTAGGGTGACCAGAAGTCCTGATTTTTAGGCGTTTGTCCTGCGTCCCGATTGATGTTTGGTCGGGACGCAATTTGTCCCGATATTTCGCACTCCTGGTTTTTTTTGTTTACGTTTTGTTCTACTGGCAGGACTCCGCTTCCCCCCCCCCTCTGTCGGTGGGACTCTGAGACTCCGTTATTTTATTTATTTATTTTTTTGCTCCACCGGCGGGACTCCCCTCCCCACCATGTGTCCCGATATTTTCTTCATCCCATCTGGTCACCCTATATAGGTGCACTGGATATTTGGAGCTCACAGCCACATCACCTCTGTCTCCAGAAGGAGGCACTATATTGAATAGTGTGGGAGAACTGGGCAGTACAGGAACCCGCAGCTACTGCAATCTGAGCCTCTCCAAACAGGAGGTACTATGAGAAAAATGTCACGGGGATTGATTCTGGGGGAGGTCATAGACATTCCCATCTGAACTGATCCCAGCAGGAGGTGCTCTATCTGTACTAGCTGTGGGGGAACTCACAGCAGCTTCAGGGCCAGGCTGGCTCAGAAAGTATTGTATGGAACAGGGTAGAAACTCTGTCTACTGAGGAGCTTCCAACTTGTGAACTGTTTCTAGAGAAGGATGCAGAAGGGGTTGCTGCTTTTCTGCCATGAGTGTCTTTTTACTTGGTAATGCAGTGGGTTAATTAACTGCACATGACTGGATTCCTGTGTGGTTTCTGTCACTGAACTCCTCTGAGAAATGCCTTTGAAATGCACTGTGGCAGAGGAAACACACAGTAATGCACACTATTACTTACACATATACACGCACACAGGAGGGTATCCATGCATCCCTGTGTGTGCCTGTATCTAGCTCGGTCTCTAATTGCCTAGTATCACTGGCTACTGTATTCAAAGGGCTAAGAATCTCAGGGGAGATTCCCCAGTGTCATGTGTTTCAGCACTATCAAGATGAAACATGTGAGGATGACAATCCCCGAGGGAGAGTCTAATGAGAGCGACAGAATGACATATCTGTTCGCTCGGTCTCTTTCTTCACTTGTTCACATTTTTGTACAACTTGAAGTTGAAATTAATCTCTAATTCATGATTGCAAAAAATGCAAACGTAGAGTCCTGAAATCTTGGAATCCACTGTAAAAAGCAGCTCAGTACAGTGCAGAGCATCAGGCACTGCACAGCCACAGAAGGAATCTTTGCAGTCTACATTTAAAAATAGTGGGGTAGCAAACTCCACTGTGACAAAAGCTGTGCGTGAAATATAAATTTGGAGTCTTCCATGACTATCAGAAGGGACATAACATTTAATTATAGGATTGGAGGTCCTGTACCAGAGTTGGAGAAAATACAGATTGGGTAGTGTAACAGGTGACTTGCTCCTTTATGGATAATGGTGCCTGCTAATCAAATCATCCTTGTCAGATGACATAGCCCCTTTAAGAGTTGGGGTGGTCTGATGTATAAAGGTGGAGGAGATATGGGGAGAGAGGAAATGGTCCCCTGAATAAGTGCTTGGAAGGAAGCTTGTGACTGTATTTTTAAGGACCTGGGCTCAGGAGCAGAGTGGGTGGGGCCAGACCCCCCTGTTCCAGCCAATTGGGATGAGCTTGGGAAGGGGACTAGTTTATATACACCTCTACCTCGATATAATGCTGTCATCTGGAGCCAAAAAATCTTACTGTGTTATAGGTGAAACTGCGTTATATCGAACTTGCTTTGATCCACCAGAGTGCGCAGCCCCGCCTTCCCGGAGCACTGCTTTACTGTGTTATATCCAAATTAGTGTTATATCAGGTTGCATTATATCGAGGTAGAGGTGTACTGCCTCTGTCCTCTCATAGCAAGGCAGGTATCAGTAGAGAGGTAGTTTGTTGGTCTTTCTGAGCTGGAGGACTAATTGGGGAAAAGGGTCCAGCTGAAGGTGAAACTGGCTAAAGCTCTGCAGGTGGCCTGAACCACAACTCCATGGAGGATAGTTGTGGGGGAAACTCTTCTTCTGAGGAACAAAGTAACTGTCTGAATCACAGCCCTAGCTCCACAGGGGAGACCTGAAGGGATACTGCTAGCTTGAACCACATCCTCAGCTCCAAGAAGAGGGCTGTGAACCTTTCCCTCAAAGAGGGAAACCATAAAGATAGTTTGGAATATAGTTTGGGGTGTGCCAGAGAAGTTGAGGAGCCCCCATGTGAAGGTGCTCTCAGTAACAGACTGAGAAGCTGCTTATGAAACCCAGACCCCAGGGGAGAAGACTATGGGACTGAACCAGAGGAACACTCCACAAGGTGAGCATGGCAGAAGCAGGCCAGGGAAACACTAAAGAGTTGGGAAGAGATTGGCACTAGCTGTTTTGTACGGAGCCATAGTCTGGAACCCACAGAGTGGATGGGCTTGGGTTCCCCCACTAAACTCCAGAAGAGAACTTTATTATGGCCTTGAGCAAGTGGGTCTCACTGAAGGAGAACAGGATTGGTAAGCCCCTCAGCTGAGGTAACTGGCCTCTGGAGTCATTGAACTCTTTAGTACCCTGATTATTAACCCAGATGGAGGTTTGAGGTTAGGACAAGGACCACTAAGTGAGCTAGACAGTGAGGGGGTCAATCAGAGGAGGATAGAACGAGGGATAGAAGTTATAGAGAACCTGCGATAGGGAAATGGAACTGCTGCTTAAATGAAATGCTTTTAATCATTTTCTATGGACATGCAAGTGGCTCCTTAGGGTTTTTTTTTTTAAAGATAATTTTAAGCACCTGAAAACAACACTAAATCTTTAGTTGCTCCAGCTAGTATCAATCTGTTTGTGCCCATATTTCATTGCTGATCATAGGCTTGCTTATATTAGAAGTGTGAGATATGTTTGACTTGAGCCACAAAAAAGGGTTCAAAATTCACCTTGGATTCTAGTGGCATGAATGTTATGTATATGTTAGGATGAGGGCTGGAAAAGGCAGGAGTGAAATGAAATTAGACATCCTCTTGGTTTACTTAGACTCAGCTCTAAACAGGGGGAGTCTGTGTCAGAACCAGTAAGAGAACCCAGATCTCCTGACTGACTCCCAGTGCTGTGCCTCAACCAAAAGATTATTCTTCTCCCATGAGAAAACTGGCTTCTTTACAGCCAGATCCCTCTGAACCTCTCAGCTTGTAGACTCTATGATCAGGTTCTGGCATAAAAAGATTCTCAAACCTATACTGAGCACAATTTGGAAGAGTTTACAAAGCTCTAGTCCAAATAGCACATTCCCATTCTCTGGACTCCAACATTTCAAGCTAATGGGTGGCAATTTGGCAGCATGAATCCCCTTGATATAAATGGATATTTTAGTGCCTGCCTCAGGCGATGCATGGAGAACCTGTCCCTCAGAATTGTTTGGGAAGATTAGGGAGATTGCTCTTTCTGTATCTCTGGTAACTCATGTTCCAAAAGGGAGTTGGTGCAGAATAGCATACATACCTATAACTATAGCAATGCATGTATGCATTTACATGTTGCTGTAGTTCACAAAAATAGTTACTCTCTAAGAATGTTAAGCTTTCCTGATTAAACATTTGAAAGGTAGGAAACTAAAAAAATGGATGTTGCCCATATGAGTTGAAATGTGTCATTTGGGGTGTATGCATTATGATACAGGTACCCATGTATCATTTCTGAAACAACACAGAATAATGTGCAAATTTTGTACCTCACGTACACAAGTCTCTTCTTGCAGAGTGGTGCACTGCTGTCCATGACTGAATCCCTAAAAGTCATTTATCTACCGTATACCTGATGCTCAGTGAATGAGGTGGTTACTCTTGAGGAGTCATAGCTCATACAGGCTGACCCAATGCCAGTCAACGTATCTCACTGGGCTCCTGCTGAGCGTTTTGAGAGAGACAGAAATCTGTAGAAAAGATGATGTGCTATTTGGTGTCTCTACTACTTCTGAACAGTGAGAAAGGTGGCTAATGAGAGAATGCCCCTGGCAGGCCAAGGGTTTAGCCATTTGAGGCCTAAATCCCCCTGCAGAATATTAGTACCTAGTTCAGTGGGAGTGATGCATATTTAACTGGGGAGAAGAGGACCTCTTGTGATCCAATTAGGAACTATTAGAAACCCCTTGAACTCCAAAAATGAAATCCTGGCCTCACTGAAGTCGGTGGCAAAACTCCTATTGAATTCAATTGGGGGAGGATTTCACCCCTAGAAAGGAATGGCTTTTGAAATTCAGAACACATAAGAAGAATGAGAGAGAAGGGTGTTAAATATGTGCTTGCACAATATTGTAACTCAGCAGCTAAAGGATTAATGAATTCTGACATGTATGTACATGAGTTAAGCTGCAGGCCTTGCACCTGATCAAATGCTCTCTGAAGTCAATGTGAGCCCTTCCACTGACTTCACTGGGTGTTGGATCAACCCCCAAATGCTTGCTTTACTTTTAGTAGCTACAAGTGCTTGGTACAAAGGTTGAAATCCGTTTAATTTGGGAGTGTCCGCTATGAAATCATCAGGTTTTGTCTTCTAGAGATCAGTTTGAAGAGTGGTCTGGAAACTGGTTAGCCTGCTGTTTGATTGCTATAGTGAGTGCTACTTACATTTTGATGATTACTGAGCACAGTGGTTTTTACCTTTTGTCTTTGTATTTACTGCTTTTGCTATATCTGAAGCAGTAAATGTCAAGATTTTAATGGCACTTACTGCATCAATTCCTTGGAAACTTGCCTTTTTTGGTTTATATTAAGCATTTGTTAAGGATTGCCAAGTATATTCTCTTCTTCAGTAAAACGTAAGTAATATTTGGTGATGAGGATGGGATCTAGTCAGGATTAGGTTTGGGCCACATTAAGGTTCTGGCTTCTTTACCAAAGGGCCTGTAGGAGAAAAAACGAGTATCTAGAAGGAACAGTTTAAAATGGCTGCATATGGTACAGCTGAGGATATGTACTTTACTGGAAATGGAGAGTTTTGAATCCTGTGCCAAGTGCTCTGAGTGGTATCGCTTCACTAATAAAATTACTTCCCAAGAAGAAAATAAAATAGTATTTTAAATTAAGGGGAGAAAACTAAAGCACTTAATTTCACTCCAGAAACCTAGTGGGGAGAAAATTAGACTTAATTGAGATAATGGGATTTTAGGGGGATACTATGTTCCCAGAACCATTGTACTGTTGGACATCACAAGCTAAACTTTGTGAAATCAACTAGGAGAGGAAATGCATTCCAATTACCTAGTCAATCTAAAGAAAATGGCAGGAACGTGCTTGTGGCCATGCCTACGTGAAGTGTTGTGTGATAGTTTCATCTGTGGTGTGTGAAATCTGGAGCTTAGAGACTGCTTGTTGCAAAATACAAAAGACTTAACACTAACCTGGAATATAGAAAAGTGCCAGATTTTGAAGCAACTAGAGAAGTGTACAAGTTGGGAAGAAACTAGTAGATAAAACCCATTCAGTAAAATCAGCAGAGCAGTTTAGAGAAAGAAGCGATAACTGACCTGGAAGCACCAGAATTATTTGTGCTTTTCATATAACCAGACTTCAAGATCTAGTGGGAGAGTTTGCTGAGGAGCAGGAATTTTACACTGGACACCTGTGCAGCAGTGAAAGTAGTGAATGGAACCAAGTTTCCTGCTGCAGAACCTGAGGCTTTAGAAAAGATGCAGAACTGGGAGTTGCCTCATCCTTAGCTGAGATTTTTTTCAGCTGGGAGTCAGCTTCCTCTTGACTGATCCATAAAAGCCAGGCTGATATGTCTCTGCTGGAAATTGTCTCACCCTGGTTAAGTGGGCAGGTCTATGCTGATCTGCTTTTGGCAAAGAGTAGCCTACCTGTGGGCTGAGCCAGTAGATGTGGTCAGTTAGTTGACTGGAATTACGGTAATCTCCTCTGGGGGTGCATACCTGGTGTCAGCGGGAAGTGATTCTTTTCAGACTTTACAAGCATCTATAAATGTTCTGGTCTGCTGCTTCATGGAAGACCCATGATTTTCCAGGAAGCACAGATGTTAGAGATGGAAAAGGTGTATTTGTATACACCTATTCCCTTCCCCCATTCTTTTCCCCTCTGGTCAATGTAGGGGTGCTCCTTAAACTGTATTCTGTGATTCATCCAGTCTTCCTTACATTTTTTCTTTGCTCAAACCGATCACTTTACTTTAGTTTAGCCCTTTGAGATTTCTGTAAACAATTCCATGTTCAGTGAGCTAGCCTACATTCAGCTTCTTAACTGGGGTCACATAAATGCTTTTCTTTTCTTTTTCTGCACGCAAGACTGGGAAATTAAAGCAGTTGACCTTCTCTTACTGCTGGTTGAGGGGAAATGGTCTGACATGGATCACTAGAATAGGTGGTGAAGATTTACACAGCTCAGGGGATGTTCACAGGCTGTAAATTCCACTGATATCCTAGGAAATCCCAGATCATGATGGAGTGTGGAAACTGGCCCATAAGTCTTCAAACACAAACAGCAGAGCTGCATGGGATGGGGGGACAAGGAAGTCAACATAATTGCCTATTGGGGAGGTGAGGAAGAATTACGATGGAGTCTGCTGCATCTTCATAGAAGTTTCCCCTGCGTTCCCACTCCCTGTAGTGATGCAACACGGGAATATAGACTGTAGAGGACAGCCCATCCAGCCATTTTATTTTCATTCAAAATTGAAACACAGGTACTGGTGGGTGGCAGCTCTCTTACCACTTAATTTAGAAGACAGCCCAGCAGCTGTAATTTAGCAATCAGAAGAGGTAGAAATCAGCCACTTTTTCATTGTAGTGCAGCAGTTAGACTCCCACTAAAGGGGCTGCATGAGAGAGAACAACTGTATAGTTATACCTAAATTTCCACATATGCCTCAAACCCCATTGTGCCCCTGGGAGCAAGTACAAGGGGTGGAAGGGAACAGACACACAATGCTCAATGCTCCAACATATATTCTATTTCTATCCTATCCCAAAGAGATATACAAGCCATGGCCAGATTGAGCCACTCCCTCATGTGAAGTCACACCTTACTCTAAATAGTCCCTCTGAAATCACTTGGACTGTTCTTGTCATAAGGAAATACTCCCCAGGAGTAAGGGTTGCACAATCAGACCCCATAGACACAGAGGAATCATCTCACCACTGAAATGCAGCTACTTCTGGGGTAGCCCACAGCGCAGATTGCCAGGTGCAGCACCAGTACAGAGCGGTGTTTAGGAGGCTAAATGCTGGGCAGTTTATCCAGCTGACACTGCAAAGAGACTGGCGGCTGGGCAGAACGAGCCTGGCGTGACTGGCTTGGGCACTACAGGTAAAACCCTCTTTTGGAAATCCCACCCTCAAGCCAGCACCTGTGGAGGCCACTTCTGCCAGTGCTGCCCGCGCCCCTGAAAGCCTCCCGCCCGGCAGCCCTGGGGCGGGGCGGCTGGAGCCCGGCAGCCTCTCCCACGCGGGCCGCGCCCGTAGGAGCAGCCGAACGGAGTTTCTTGGGGCCCCGGGTTTCCTGCCGCCGCTCTGGGCTGGTGGCCCCGGGCTAGTGGGCGACCCCCCCGCGCTGTGGTCGCCTCAGGCCTCCTGCGCAGCGCTCAGCACTGCCGGGGCGCCGCGGGAACGGGCTCCTCCCGCCACAGACCGAGTGAAACGCTCCTGCGGGCCGCCCCGCGGCTCCTTCCCGCCCGCGCGGGACCCTCCGCAGCGGGCTGGGGACCTGGGCAGGGAGCGGGCGCTGGCCCCGCCTCTCCTCAGCGCGGGAGCGGGTCTGCGTGTGGCGGCGGCGGCGGCTCCTCTCCCGCGGCTTCCTCCCCGGAGCTGCGGGCCGGGCTGCGCGGCGCTGCGCGAAGCCTTTGCTCGGGAAGGCGGGGAACCTGGAGGGACGCAGCCAGCGGCCCGGCCTTGCTCCGACCGAGCCCGCACGTGCACGGGGGCTCCGCTCGCTGGCCGGCCCCGCTGCAACAGGGGCCACGTCTGCCCCCCGCGCGGTTACCAGCCATTAGCCCGGGCTGCGAGTCCCGCTTAGCAGGGAGCAGCCACGCGCCTTCCCCAGGCGGAGCCGCCGGGACACGTAACCACCGCGGAGGAGAAAAGCTGGGCAGGGCCAGGGAGGTTTCCCTTAAGCTAAGAAGCCGGGTCGCTCGCCTGTCCTGCGGCTGTGACTGCCCAGCGCCGCCTTTCCCGGGGGGCAGACAGCAGGTTCGGCTGGTGTCTTCCCCCCCCCCCCCCATGGGAGACTTCAGGAAAAGACCTTTGGTAAAAAAGCCTTTGCTTCAGAAACACCCTATGCCATGGCCCTGTTTGCTAGAAGTTAATGCATTTAAAATAAACGTCCGGGGCTCAGTGAGGGATTAGCTCTTGGGCCGGGCCTGGGGAAAAATTCATATTATCTTGTGAATGTGGAGCTGTGCCCTGATCTGACTCCGAAGCCAAACCTGGGCTTTTTCCCCCTTTGTGATAATATTCCCCTTGAAATCAAAGATTTGAGCGTGAGAGAGAACTCGCTAAACAGCCCTACCTAGGACAGGATGTAAATTGAATAGCAGGCATTTAAAAACAGGAGGCAGTCATGTAGCAAGCAAACACAGATATTCCATGGGAGGTAGAAAGCAGTAATGCCCCCCAGCAGTAAGGGGGGGAAGCCCAGCGTGATAATGAACAGTAAATGAGAGATGAGCTTGCAGTACAATATAGTAACAAAGAAAGCAATGCAATTTTGAGTTGCATCAAGAGGACTGTCACATTACAGGTAAACAGTCTCATTTTCTACATATCACTGGTAAGACTGTGCCCAGAACACTGTTTTCATTTCTGGACAACTCAGTGCCACACAAATGGCAGCAAATTAGAATGAATTCAGTGGAGCAATAAAAAGGATTAAGAGGCTGGAGGGATTGATCTAAGAGGAAGATTAAAATAACTAATTACATTTAGCTTGGCCAAATGACAATTAAAAGGGAGACATGATAACTGCCTAAAACTGTGTGTTTAAGAATGTAAACACCAAAGCGAGAGGAATCCTTGAGTGTGGTTCAGGCAGTTGTTGGTTAGATGCCCAGATAACATTGTAACGGGAGTGGTGTAAGAATCTAAATAGAATTGAATGGAAAGTGGCAATAACAAAGCAATGATGTGAAATGGAACAAAGAGTCTGAATTCCAGAAAACAATTCCTAATGGTGAGGTGTATTAAACTGTAGGAGAGTTTCCAAAGGAAGTGCTGGAAGCTCCATCAACAAAACACTGGAGAATGTGCTATATAGAGAACAATCCCACATTTAGAGCGCTGTGTGTGGATGTACAATTTGTATCTGCAGCTGATCCGCGGTCCACAAACATGGTCCATGGATATCTGCAGATTTGCAGGGCCCTACCCATGTTGGCCAGTATGGGAGTAGAGGGGAGATGTCCTGCTAGGATTTCCCCCCTTCTCTCTCCCACCTCCTCACTGATTTGTGTGATCCTATAGATTATTTACTCTCCTTGGTCCTGATTAAGCCTCATGCAGGGGATTAGGTTCATCTCAGAAGTGCCACATTTTAAAAAGAGAGTTGCAGACTAGAGGGAGTTGGGAGGAGTGAGCAATGAAAATGACAGAAGGTTTTATGCAGTAAATCCTCTAAAGAAAGGTTAAGAGAGGCAGCTGTGTTCAGTCAAGAGAAAAGACAACCGTGGGTGGAGACCTAACTGTACAAATGTGTAAAGGGTTATTATAGAAAGAGGACAGGGGCCAATTATTCTCTTTACTCACTAAGGACAGATCAGGAAGTAAATGGGTCGGCCCTTAGCTGAGGCAGGGAAAGTCAGGTTCAATATGAGGGAAAACCTTCTAAGTGCTGGGTGACCAAAGAAGTCAGTAAGAGGGCGTGGAGGAATTGCCATGGTTGGAGATACTCAAGGTTGAGATTAGATACCCATGTATCAGGCATGATTTTGGGATAAGGAAATCAGTCCTGTCACAATGAAGAGATGAATCAGCTGCTCCGCACAGAGGTCCCTTCATTATCTTTGTAATGGCTCTTGAACTTGCAGATCATGTGGTACTCAGTGCTTTCTGATTGAAGGTTATTTCTTTAGGACATGTTTGTTAAAGCTTCTGTTTTAATATATACTGGGGATAACTTCCCCCTTGACTGTGAATCTGTGCAAATGGCTTCTTTAGATTCAATCTGCTCTTGTTATAAAAAAATGCAAAGGTAACCAGTTCCAGTGGAGCAAGAAAGAGCTTGGACTTTTACCCCTGAACTTGATTCTTTTTTGAGATATGAAATAGTTCAATTAACATTAAAAAAAATCCCTGTGTGCCACTTCATGTCCTGAGTTTGACTGGGACAGGGGAAGTGCCATAAAGAAAAGCTGTCTCTGCAGAATTTCTGACTGAGTCAAGTTCAGGACGTCCTGGAAATCTCTCAAGGAAAGTCCATTCTCAGAGACTAAGACTGCACGGTCCTGAGATATATTTGCATTAACTTCCTGAAACTGCTATTAAGATGGGGGCAACTGAAAGTGAAATGGGGAGGTAAGGATAAAGAATAAAACTTTTTGTCTCTACAGCATCTCAGCTGATTGGAACAATATAGGTAATAGCCCCATATAAATAGTAACCAAAAATTGTTGTCATCTGATAATTGTTTAGAGGTCACTGTGACAAACTAGTGGTTTTAGTCCAGTTTCTAGTGAGCAGGTGTCTGTATCACAGGTTCACTATCACAATGACACAACAACTAACAGTTCCTTAGTAGTTTTATGAGGGAGTCCAAGACCAAGGAGACTGAACTTCACCTTTATCCCAGAAGAAATTGTTTTAGGATCAGAGCAGAGGCACCTTGGTGAGGGACAATGTACATGGGGAAAATTGCACTGCCACTTCCTCTCGCTCTAGGGAAGAAGCTTGGCCTTATAATAAAGACATGGGACTGGGGTTCAAGAGATCTGGGCTCTGTACCTGGCTTTGCCATTGACTCAGTCTGTGATCTTAAGCTAGTCACCTAACTTATCTATGCTTCAGATACCTCATTTGTAAATAGGGATGCTATACCCCTACTGCACAGATGTGTTATGAAGCTAAACATAATTTAATATTTGTACAGTTGTCAAAGGATTTGTTTTTCCTGTAGTGCCCCAAGTTGGCCAAGCATGGCTATGCATGGCCCTCGTTACCTCAGTTTCCCCAGATTTTAGGGCTTCCATGTAAGTATTATGCCAGGATTTCCTGTGTTTATGCCCAGCCAGGGATTCTTTATTGGCACAATGCCACTTTCTCTCTCCCACAAACAGGAGGCTTCACCTTATTCTAAACCCTAATGTACAGGGACAATAACAGTCTCTCTTTCTCCTTACTATTCTTCTAGTGCACCTTTTCCTGAGCGTCTCTTCCTCTTAAACCATAGTGCTCAATAACTGAACACTCTGCTGCCCTCTTAGCAGGTGATATCTGTCCAGGCTCTCCTTCTGGAGATGAAGTTTAGCTGTATGCATATGCTGTATCCTGCCACCTTTCCCCAGATGGGTGTCTTTTCAGTGCTTGCTCCCTGGAGGCAAGCTTCTTCTCTAGTCAGGATTTTGGATGCCCTTTTACTAAATTTACCAGCTTTCTTTTTGCCTCCTTGTTTCCTGCCAAGAGCCTCCATTATAAAGCCCAGGTGCAGTAGGCAATCAGTCACAGATGCACTGGACCCCACTTCCTCTTACGGGGGCCAAAGTGACAAAAGTGCTTTGAGATTCTTGGACTGAAGGTGCTATAGAAATGGAAAAAATAAAAACAAAAGCTATTTATCTGTTCTCTGGATAAAGGATTTTGACATCCAGAGCTGTAATTCCACTGCCTTCATCAGCATGGCTCTTACTAAAAAGTTAAATATTAAAAAGAGCATCATACAAAGCAGAAAAACACTTCATAAACTATGTTCAGATGAGATGAGATCAACTCACTGAAGAGCTGCAGCCGGGTAGGGAAGCAGGCAGAAATGAAGAAGAGGGCATATGGTAGGTGATTTATGCTGTCAGACATCACTTCAGGGCCCTAATCCTGCAAGATTTTTGCACAGAGAAAACTGTGTGTGCATGGAATACTTGCAGGATTAGGCCTTTTATGGTCTGGTCTTTGCCATAATCAGCCAATTGTCAGGAATTGAACCTGGGTCTCTTCATGGCAAAGGAGAGGAATAACCACTAGGGTTCTGGCCCAGCAGCCTAAGTGCTCCCATTCTCTTCTGACCTGGGGAGTGGACAGTGAAATCAGCAGCAGAACTTCAAAGGGACTCCAATGAACCTTCAGTTCAGACACTGGCAGCCTCTTCCCATTCCCGCACACTACTGGCCCACTGTCTTATTGAGCACAAGCATGCACAAAGGAAAAATATGCAGTCAAAACTGGAGGACTAAGAATACTCTGGTGTTCTGTCGCACCCTGCTGTCTGCCAACTAGGGCATATGGCAGTGATGTTCAAAAGCACAATGTGACCAAATAAGGAGACAAAATGATGGGGCTACCAGAAAATGCATTGTTGTTTGGTTGCAGGCAGCATTTCTCCCCAGAGTTACTAAGCGTGAGAATAGTTCAGTTGCCCAGAACTGGCAGCATTGTTCAAGAACAACAATGGTATATGCAGCAGAGAGAAAAGCTGCTACAACAAGCCATCTAGGGTTCAGTTCTAGTGGGGAAGGTAGTTGAGCTGGTTGGAGAAACTTTGACAGAACCACATTCCATCGGAGAATGCATCCCGCTGAAATAGAAATGCTTTGCAAATTGGATCTGTTTAGTTGGAATTTTGGCTTGAAAGAAAATGAGTGTGCGGGGAGGCTCCCATAATGTTGAAATGGGGCATTTCAGTATTGTCAGAATAAAATATATCTGGTTTTTTTTGTTTTGAAATAGTTTGTTTTGAAGTTTTTTAAATAATATAATACAAAACAAAAAAGCCAAAATCAAAACAAGTCATTTTAACTGACCCAAAACAAAATTATTTTTTTTTTTGCAACTTTGCAAAGAATTTCAAAATGATGAGGTTTTGTTCAGATTTGGAACAAAGCCAAATTTTGAAATCTCAAAATGCTTCATGAAATGGAATTTCCAGCCTCTGCCCAGTTCTAATAATTAGTGTGTATGCTAAGGACTGCTCATACATATTGTCACCTCCCAGATGCCAGGACACAAGAACAAACACTGAACTCAGCCAATCTAGTTATTCTATGGATGCAGGCAATGAACTGGGAGCCACAGCTGATAGGCTAATGTACACATCTATATGACCAGCTGCTAGCAGGTCCTGTCCTCTGCTCACTTTGTTAGCTAATATGCAATTCCCATCCCAAGGGGCTACTAATACAGTGTGTGCACATCTGGCTCAGTCCTTATATGGCCATGCAGTGCTCCCACTCCTTTGCATTATGATACAAATGTGTATTGTGACATAACTTGCTAAACCCATGGCAGACTGTTAGCTAATCTTAGGGGAGAGTGCCCCTGGCCTACCTAGAGACTGGCTTCTGGTTTGTGAACAGTTTCATGTAGGGAAATATGAGCAAATTAAAGTTCTTGGAAACTGCCTTAATTTACACACTTTGTATGTGTCTGCAGTACTTGTGAAGGGCAAGATGTTTTTCATGAAACTTTTCCAACAGCACATCCCACGCAGACTGTTCTGCCCTTTCCAAGTTCACAGTGGGAGCAGGGGAACATGTGCGTGGGATTTCCTATACTGTTTTCCCTTCCTTTTTGGTACTTTTGCATGTCGTTTTTCAGATGGGTGCTGATACACAGGGTGTATCACTGTGTGCTGATGTATTTAGTTTACCTGAAGCTCTCCAGCAGCCTCTAACCTACACTCTGGGCCTTTAATAGCTCCCTGCAAATAAGATTAAATATTTATCAGTGATAGATTCTGGGCACCATATTCCTGACAGCGTGTTTCATGCATCATTTGCTTTAAATGTTGGGAGATTTCAGCAAACATTTGGAAAGTAACTCTCCTCATTGTCTCTTTCTCCCTTCTCCCCTCTTTCCTTTGTCCCCTTCCATCTTTCACCTTTTTTCTGTTCCATTTTCATTCCATCTCTCCCTTCTTTTGCTTCCTTCTCTCCCCTCTCTCTTTTTCATGTGAGTGGCAAGCGGCGTAGCTTGATTATTATTCACCAGTATGCGTTTGTGTAAATTGCACCTAGAGTAGATGTCAGCATGTGATGGAGGAGCGGCAGCACTGGCTCCATCTTAATGAGTACTCCAGCCTTCCTGGGGACAAACAACCAGAAACAAGCACTGTACGTCTATGCTGACACTTTGCTTCCCATGCAGGCAGCCCTCAGTCCAAGCTACACACACTGAGGCGAGGGCAAGAGAACTCCTGAACTCCTTTCATTCCTTCCTCTCTCCATCACACGTCCCCTCTACCTGGGCACTGCTCAGCTTGTTCTTCACCTGATATGCCAGCTGCTCGGCTATGATGGAGGGGGCAGCTAAAGGACTGTCCCGTTAACACCTTCTTAAGGAGAGAGAGAGAATGGCACTAATCACCCCATTAGCTGTGGGTTTACAGCTCTCATGAACGTCAATGTGAGTTGTATCCATGCAATTGATTGGCATGATCAGGACCATGAAGAGGTGCAGCTTTAAATTGGGACAGGAAAAGAAAGCACAATGTACACAAAAAATGGGGCATCTCCATGCGAGTGCTTCATGCACAGAATGTGCGGCAACTAGAAAGGGAGTGTCACTTGGGGAAAAAGACCTGCATGGCAAAGGGGAAGATAACCAGTGCTGCACATCCCTCTCCTTCCTCCCCCCAACCCCCGGTACACTGTAGAAGAGCATTCTTCAAAGTTAGAATGGAAAGATGCCCAGTAGAGTTGCAAAAGTGTCCCCCCTTAAAAAAGTGGATAAGCACAGACACATTCACAACAAGCAGAGGCTGCCTTTTTCACATTCTATGGCTGTGTACAGGGTGCCACGTGCTTTGAGGTTGTAGGTTTTATTCATGGACCGGTGTTACACACCCATCATTGCTGGTGTGCCTCTTTTGGGCTTTGTCCCAACCTGGTCTCCTTTTGTCTGTGGCTTTCAACATTTTTGTGTTGCTCTGGCAGGTGAGTTCAGCCAGTTCATTGATCTCCAGGAGAGAGACAATGTGTCGTCTACACACTCCACTTGGGATGTGCATCCTTTCCCATGCCAACTACCTACAATGTGTTCCTCTGTGGATATGTCTTCATGTTAAGAGGTTTGCTTGTGGTCTTAACTCCACGTGGGCAAGCACATGGTGCTAGTTGCCCACATTCACCCTGGCTGGTGTGCACCTCTATGTGGCCATTGCCCCACATCCTTCTCCTTCATCCTGGCCCTGACGGCTTCTGCAATTCCTCCACTGTCTGTTCTGTCTTGAGCAGTGCCTAGATTGCTTGCCTAGGAGGACATATCTTGCTGCTGTGGCCATCTCCCTGCACCGTCAAGCCATCTGGTGATGCATTGTTATCATCACTCCATACTTTTATTGGTATGGTGATTGCCATTCATCACCACAGCTGCTACTGCACCCAAGGGTGGCACTTGGGGATGCACAAGGGTGACAGTAACTCCTCATAGTTATCATTGATGGGAGGGAACACGCACCTTCCACCACCTCATATAGAAGAGGATGATCTAGGTCTGAGAAATGTGTGTAGATTGTTTTCCTCTTATGAAGAGCAGGGCACTGCAGTTCACAGCAGAGGAATGAGAAGAGACCAGATCTATCTTGCCAGAGAGACTGGAGGAGGCTGTTCTGTTCACTCTGTAGCAGATGCAGCCGAACCCCTTGGCTGGGGTCATGGGCTGGGCTCAGCAGAGCAATCGTAAGAATTCAATCAGAATAGAGAAGCAACTCAGCAACCAGAAGGTACAGCTAGCTCGGATTCGATCCAGGAGAGGAGTGACAAACAGCAGCGAGTTTTGTAAAGAGTAATAACTAGTGAAAGGCGAAGTTGTCTGGTTCATTTTTCATGGTTTATATGGCTGGAAAAGACCTCTGGGCCCATCTAGTCCATTCCTCTGCATCAGGCAGCTTATTTCCCTGCAGATGTCTTACCTACAGTTACTCGCTCTAAAGCACCTCCCTTGGGGAGTCTGTGCCACTGCCTAATTGCTCATTTCCCCCATAATGTCTTGCCACCTGAAATTTTTCATTTTTACCTTTAGGCTATTGCTCCTTTTTTCTTTTTTTTTTAAAGTGAATTTTAGCAGGGGTGAAGCCACAGGACTGACAGCCCTGGAGAAGTTTTCTCCAAGGGCAGGCTTGGTTGCGAGCTTTATCTGCAGTGGCAGTGCAAGCTTCCCAACACACAGGCTACCAGCATGTGTCTTTCCGGCTGCTAGGATGAGAAGGGAGGTCAGCCTCTGTCTGATTCAGTCCTTGATCTTTTCAAGAAGAGGAGAAGGAATCAATTCATTATCAGTAATTATTCTGTTTCTTATGTACAGGATAGTGTCCACAGGCCCCGGTTAAGACTATGGCCCTGTTGTACTTCAGACACATAGGAAAATGGTCTCTGCCTCAAAGAGCTTACAAGCGAAGAAGGTGAAATACAGACAAAAGGAGAGGGATCAGAATACAACATACAAGCAAAGGAATCAGGGTAATACAGGCACATGGCTCATTATTCTAGCTTCTCCCCTACCCCCCACCTCAGACAGATTACATATGAGGAATGAGAGAGCAAAATATGTACCATATTTATAGACATTGAGCCTGATTCCTTGTAGGGGTGAAATGCTGCCAGATCAGCAGGGTGATGTTTTACACCCATTTTTCACTGATGTAAATGATTACACAGAGCGCAGGGTGTTGTGGGGGTCAGGCGTCTTCCGGACATTTTAAAAACATAGTACTCTGTTTCTTTCTATGCAGTTCCTTGTGGGTGTAAAACTATGCCCTTGAAAACGGGGCCCATAATTTGTGCTTCAGAGCAATGGAAAGGGTGTTCAGGACATTGGGCCAGAGAGGGGGTGTAGTGTGAGTCAGGTAGAGGGCAGAGGACTGACAGTACCTAACTGTAACTTTTGTTGATCTTCAAAATTTCTTGCTTACAGTTGAGTTGGAAAAGCATGCAAGGTTTTCCCTGTGATAATTTCAGTGCATTTGGGGCCTGATCCATATTCCACAGAAGTCAGTGAGAGTGTTTCCGTTGACTTCACTGTGCTTTGGATCAGGCCCCTGGGCGGGAAGTGGAGAAGCAGCTGTGAAAATGAAAAATACCATGAAACAAAAGCAAACTGAATGTTCTGAGCCTCTGGAAATGTTGAGGGGTCAGTGGGTGGTTCAGGCGTATGTTTGGGGGCAAAGGTTGGAGGGCTGGTTAATATATCTGAACTGACTTGTTTCACCCACTCATCCCTACTCCATTATAGGGCCCTGAAGATATTTTATAGCAATATAATCTTTCGCTATTCAGGACACTAATATAGGAACTGTCATGTGGAAATAAGGGCAGGAGCTACCCGCAGAGTGCAGCCTGTCACTAGCTGGACTCCACTTTAACAGGAGGACACTACGAAAGTGTTTCAGAAACAGGACTAGTATCTCAGTGCTCACCTATCCCTTCACAAGAACAGAACTGACAATGCAATGGATGGGGAGCCACTTGTGCACCACCCCTAGTTAAACTTTAGCTCCTGGCTGGATGCTGTTAGTCCCTCCACCTCAGCAATGACCCTGGCAAGCAGGAGCAACAACCCAGCACTCTGGGCTCTATGCTGGCATGGGAGGAAGGTTGGTGTCAGGCTGCAGAGTTGGATTTCTATATAAGAATGGAGCAACCCAATTTGGATAGAAAGAGAAAGAGTCCTGAGCATTCTCTCCAAACGTCAAGCACTCATATTTGGTTGAGGCATCAAACGTTTCATTTCCCTTCCTCCCATGTGTTTATACAATGTCTACCTCTGTGCTTTTCAGTTCATTAGGCCTAGGAGGCCTGAAATACTGCTAGGAAACCATTGCATTTGTGGTCCCATTGGAAGCGGGAAGCACTGGAAATGTCACAAGGAAATCCTATTCTCCCGTGATTTCAGTTTTGCAATCTCAAGAGGATTATCTAAATGGAAGCTCCAAACTCTTGGAGACTCACTGTATGGTAGTGGTAGCTCCACTTCAACCCTCATTTTGAAAGGGTTGAAGCATCTTTCTTTAGCTGGGAAACGTTTTATAACAGAAAATTGTGTGGTTTGCCTTGGGTGGGGACTGATCAGCCTTGACAGAAATTCCTTACGTTCAACAACAAGCCTATTAATTTACATTTCTGTAGAACTTCTTTCCATGGGGTCCTAAAGCACTTGAAATATCATAGTCCCGATCCTCAGCTGAGGTAAATCAACAAAGCTTCATGGAAGTAGATGGAGCTATGTTCATCCACAGCAGCTGCTGATCTGGTCCAAAGTGTATGTGTGTGTGTGTGTGTGTGTGTGTGTATAAAATGCATCTACCAGTGAAATGCATTTGCTTTGGGATGGGTGTGTGCGCGTATGTATAAAATGCATCTATTTCTGGAGGGGAACATACCAGCTTTTTAACAGGACATGCAAATGCTATGTGACAATTTAGTCCAGGGAGTGAATATCCCCTTTAATTGAAACTGCAAGGATAGAATCTGGAAGGAAATTTCCTTTTTCTTGACAATAATTGTAATTGGATCTCTGACTTTTATGGCCAGGGTATCAGAACATGGAATCCTTGAAGCAGAGCAACTCTTAACACCACATCAGAGCAGTGATTCAGTACTAACTATTCTATTGCCATCACTTCTTGAAGCACTGTGGGTTTCTTTGGTGGTCTCCCATTCAAGTACAGACCAGCCATGACACTATTTAGTTTGTGAAGCCTGACAGTATCACAAGCCAAACGGGCATGGCTGTGTCTGTGTTGGATATGAGGGGATTTTCCTTTGAAACCAATAACCATTTGTGGAATTAAATCAACACCTTTCTCCCTACTCCCAATTAAACTAGGATTTACTGCTCTGGAGACTATATATAACAAGATCTTGTTAGATCCTATCTGGGAGACCGTGTGTAATACTGGGTGTTATCTCACAGGAAGAATATTATTGCCTTGGGGAAAGTGCAATGGAAGACAATAGATAATATATCATGAACTTCTACAGCTTCTATAATCTGAAGATAAAAAAAAATGCTTCACTAACAATAAATAATTAAGCCTCCCAACTCTATGAAACAGTGCAGTTTTATCTCTGTTTTACAGATGTGGAAAATGCTCCGAAGGGGCACCACTTTGACTTTCAAATAGTGTCCACTAATTCTGGGTGCTGAAGTGGGGTTACATTGCAGCTTCATTTGGTATGGTCCCTTCTAGCCAAACTGTACCCAAAATGCTTTCAAGCTTTAAAAAAACAAAACAAAAAGCAAAACCACAAAGCCAACACAATGGAAGTAGACAGTAGGAAGGAAAAGCTTAAATCAGCTGAGATTTCATATGGGAAGGGAGTCTGAGGCAGAGAATGGACAGACAAAAAGGATGCCAAGGTGGCTAGTGGAGAAGAGAAAGATCAGGGTTGCTAACTTTCTAATTCCAGAAAACCGAATGCCCCTGCCCTGCCCACTGCCCTGCCCCTTCTCTGAGGCCCTGCCCCTTCCTGAGGCCCCCTCCCCCGCTCACTCCATCCCCCTCTCCATCGCTTGCTCTCCCCCACCCTTGCTCATGTGCTCATTTTCACTGCAAGGCCCAAACAGGCATATTTATTGTTTTGACAGATATATTATGCTAATTTCAGGTTTTATTTGTTACAGGATGCTAGAGCTGGCAGCAAAATAGTCAAAAAGGGTAATTAAAAAAAATAATGACATTTCACAAAGGTTTTCATGATTCTTTCCCTCCCCTCTTCCCATTTTTTGTAACCAGCTCCATGTTTTGTGTTCACTAAAGTTATTGTAATTTTATGTGTGGAATTAGGACCACACATTATCATAGCTGCAATGGGTCCATTAAAGGCCCACTCCTGAAGCCCCAATACAAATCCATAGAGCCCAACCACAAAAATGCACACCTGGCCATATACCTATATAAAAAAATCTGTAGAAACTGACTCCCAAACCTACATGCAGATACACATGTATATTCATGTGTACATATCTAGCATGCACTAACACATATACTTCCACATTATTTAATATTAAAATTGTTTAGTGCCTAGAGACCCCAACTACGATCAGGGCTCCAGGTTGGTAGGTGCTGGACATGCACATAAAAAGAGAGAGTCTGCAAGAAAGAGTTTATAATGTAGCTAGACAAAGGTGGGGAGAAATGTCTGATACATTAGCTCTTCTGCAATTACTAATCAACAACATTCACTTTTTAAGAAATAATACATTTCTTTTAGAGTTTCCTTCTCTTTTAAATACTTGATATGGAATGAATACACACATATTTTATGTCATCAATTTGTTTGTGCGCAAGCCAGCAAAAGGAATAAAAGTCAAAGAGTTAGGCTACAAATTTTATTCACACAGGTAAACACACATGCGGCAATACACGCACCTCCCTACACAAAGACACACAGTCTCTTACACACATACAATGCATGCACACACTTGCCTACACGGAGACACCCAGCCGGGAAGGGAGGAGGGTGGGCTGAAGGGGAATAGATGGGTGGGGGGATGGATGAGAGAGGATGGGGAGGGAAAGAGGCCAAGGATGAGAGCAGGGTCAGGGTGAGAGAGAGCAGTGAAGGAGAGAAGAGGGTGTGTGTGTGGGGATATGTAGGGTGGATGGAGATGCAGGGGGAGGCAGAAGATTACAGGCATATGAGGATGTGGGGGGCACAGGGGTATATAGGGACATAATGGGAATGCACCAGTGTATGGAGGTGAATGGGGGTGCAAGGCTGTGGGGGGTGAGGGACAAGGGGGTGGCAGCTCTGGGAGGTGGAGAGGATGGGTGGGAGAGCGCTGTAAGGGGTACAGGACTGGGATGGGTAGGTGGGGGCAGGGGGGGATGGGACGGGGAGGGATGCATTATAAAAATAAATAATAATAATAATAATAGGAGATATACCTATCTCCTAGAACTGGAAGGGACCTTGAAAGGTCATCGAGTCCAGCCCCCTGCCTTCACTAGCAGGACCAAGTACTGATTTTTGCCTCACATCCCTAAGTGGCCGCCTCAAGGATTGAATTCACAACCCTGGGTTTAGCAGGCCAATGCTCAAACCACTGAGCTATCCCTCCCCATTGAGGAGGATTGGGGGGGTGGGACAGGGAGGGATGCAGTGAGGCGGTCAGGGGGATGGGGGTGCAGTTCCATTCCCAACACTCGGAGATGAGGACACATACCTCGAACTCCTGGGTGCTGGCAATGGGGCAACAGGCCACGATCCGCCACAGAGCACGTGCTGCAGCTCAAGCCCAGCCACAGGAGAAGCGTGAGGAGGAGAAGAGGGCCGGCAGCAGTGGGAGAGGTGCATGCCACCACCCCCAACAGCCACTAGTTCGTCCCCTGCCCTGCCCCAGCCAATGGGACCTGCACCTGTGGGTGGGGGGCAGGGCAGCACGTGGACTTCCCCGGCCACCCCGGCTTAAGCCTAGGAGCCGGAAATGCCGGCTGCTTCCCGGGAGCTGTATGGCGAGCCTGTCAGTCCTGCTGCGCGGCACCGCCGCCAACTGGCAAGTCAATGGCCCGGTCAGTGGTGCTGACCAGAGCTGCCAGGATTCCTTTTCGACTGGGAAAACCGGACACCTGGTCATCCAGGGAGAGAGAAGGCCACGCGGCAGGCTGAGGAATGTTTTGGAGGGCTTTGAAAACAAGGCTCCTGATTCTCATTTACACTAAGGTTCCCTTTGCACTGTTCTGGCAGTGTAATAGCCCCTTAAAATGAGAGTAAATTATATTTATTATTACTTATTTATACTTTTATTTGTTCTCTTTTACTTTTATTTTTAAGGCTTTTATGCTGCTAACACAAAGTAAAGTGGCCTTAGTGTAAATGGGAATCAGGCCCAAAAAGTTTGAACTGTATTGAGCGAGGAAGCCGGGGCAGAGCCTGAGAGAGAGAGCTGATGCGGTTGCACATCTTCGTATGTGTCGGAAGGCAGGCGGAAGGGAAGGACCAGCTAGGTAAATGGCTAGGGAAGATGATTGAAGTGGAGGCTGTGACTGAGTCTGAGAGACACCTCAGCGTTGCTATGGAGAAAGGAGAGTGTGAGGAAGTCTGGTGAAAACGGATGAAGGTGGCATTAAGCGCAGCAAAATCTGGCCCATCATTTTGAGCCAGATTGGCCCCTTCCATTGTTGCCTCTGCAGTGTTTGTAGCCAATGACTAAAGCTGGTCACAATTGGCTGTGCGTGTCTTATGTCTCCATCTCTACGGATATATGAATATGATATAGTGCTGAGCCGTGTGAGAGGTCAGGAGATGCCGTGCCGTGTTCCTAAAGCTGGCAAAGCTTTCTGGCCGCCACCGATGGAAAGTCTCAGTAAGATGAATTGGCCCTGACTTGTCATACAATCACAGGCACAACATGGTCTGGTGCACAGCACTAATGTACTGTGAAAACATATTGAATCCAGTGGCTTGATGACTGACTCCTTACTGGTCATTAAACTGAAAGAGAAACTGGGTGTGGGGGGAGGCGGTGGAGAGAGGGAAGGGGAGAGATGGGAGAGGGAGAAGGAAAAGCCAGATGCAGGGAGAGAGGGAAGTGGGCAAGAGTGAGACAAAAGAAGGAGGGAAGAGAGACAGAGACAAAGGGAGGAAAAGGGGGATGGAGAGGAAGAAACAGAGACAATAGTAGAGAGGAGAGGGGGGAGGGAGAGAAGGGATAGGTGATGCTCCTGAAGCTAGAAGCCCTTGTGCTCTGAGCTTCCTTTCCCTAATTCCTTCCAACCTAGAGCTGATCCAAATCCCAGGGTAGTCAAGGGAAGACTCTATTAACTTTAGTGGGAGATGGAGAGGGACTCTAGTGTATAGTATCTGGGAAGTATTTCTGATTTTTTAATTTACCACCCCGCTTTCCCCCTTCTGCATTAGTATCCCCCATGGCTTTGATATTTATCAGAGGAGCCAAGGTTTTCCAAAGGGATGAGGGAGTTGAGTGCTTCTGTTCTTAGGGTGCCCAATTTGAGGCATCTTCAATCAGCCCCATGTAAGGCATCTCAGATTGGCCTCCCCCAATCACTAGTCACTATTGGCCAGCTTGTTTTATTCTTCTTAAAGCAATGATGATGATAATTCAGAGGTGTACTTTACGAGAGGCCAGAGTGAAGTGAAACAGGGACAAGGAAAGGGAAAAGGGCTGTCCCTGACAAGGGCAGGCAAGTTTAAAGTAGGGTACTGACAGCAAGCCTCTGCTGAATAGTCATCCACCCTTCCCAATGGTCCCTCCAAACCACATTGCTGTGGACTCCAGTATGTGCAAAATGCTGCTGTCTGCCACCTTGTCTGTAGAAATCAGTTTGAGGTCCCAGAGCTCAGGCTGCAGAACCAAGCCAGGAAGTCTACACTGCAACTAAACAGCCTGGCAGCCCAAGCTGTGGGAGCCTGAGTGAGTTGGCATGGGCCCACCATGGGTTTTTAATTGCAGTGTAGACATACCCTTAGGTGCCTAAGTCCTAGTGATTTTCAGTGGGATGTAGATTCCAAGGTCACATGGGCACTTTTAAATATTTTGCCCTCGCTTTAACTGTGTCCCCTTGTTTGTACAGACGCCCATGGCTCTGCCCTGGCATGTCTCATGGACTTGACCTCTCTGTATTTCCCTTCCCACTTCTGTTACTTTGCTGCTTCTTTGTGCTTCCCCATGGTCTTGGCACTGTTGGCACAAAAGCCTTCTGCTTTGCTGTGCCTGCCATCTGTAACATCCTTCCTTTATATCTCTGACACACACACTGGGCAAGGACTGTTCATGCAGGCTGAGATTCAGTGGCCCATCTGTTATTCATCAAAGCACTTAAGCATGTGCTTAACTTAGAATCATAAATATACCTAGATTATCTCTGAGAAGTGTTTGTCTAACCTGTTTTTAAAAACCTCTGGTAACAGAGATTCTACAACCTTGAAGCACATGTCTAAGTCCCATTGCAGTCAATGCTTAAAGTTAAGTGTGTGCTTAAGTGCTTTTCTGAACTGGAGTCACAGGCAGCAGCCTTAGTGCAGAGACTTTTTCATTGCCTGATGTCGTTGAAGAGGGTGTAGGCAATTAACCTCTTCCCCAGGGTGTGGGTGTGTGCGCGCGAGCATGCGCGCACCAGACTTTCTGTCTTGCTCCACGTGCCGGGAGAGAGGCAGCAAATCAACCAGTCCCAACAAAAGTTCATGAGTGGATCCCTTCTTTGTCTCTTCCTAGTCCGTGTGCCCTTTCTGGGTTCACAGCGCTGCAGAGGGGCAACGTTGTGACTGTTTCCATTTAAAAAAGTTACAAAAACTTTCCTGTTCATATTATATTCTATGAAACCTTTTTTCTTTTTCCTTTACAAGATGTATATTTTGGGTCTAAATAGCTTGGCAGTGTCCCTTTATGTGGCTTTTTCTACATCAGCCCTTGGGATTTCAGCACTATGGTGACTGATGACAGCTGGTTCTCCAAGTGACTATAGAAAATAATGCTACCTGAAGTTTGACTTCTCTGTATTCCCCCTCAGGGGCATTGTGCAGGGAATGAAGAAGTACTAGGTACAGAGTGGGAGAGATTCAGTGACTTGGGACATTCCTTCCAATCTCTAACTTTTTTTATAAGGACATTTAGTTTATTTTTTCATAAACTTACAACAATTGACCAATGCACAGAAAGAGCAGAATGGGCAAAGACTGCATCAAGAAACTTCACTCAATACAGGAAAAGAACTGTGGATGGAAAATTCAAAGAGAAACACTTGGTCTGAGGTATTCAAAGCCATCTAAGGGATTTAGATGCACAGGCAGCATTGCTATTAATTGAAATGGTGTGTCTAAATCCCTTAGGTCACTGAAAATTTCAGATTAACTTTCAGTTTGGTTTAAATTGTATCTTTAAGGCTAAAACCAGAATGTAAATACTTTTTTTTTTAAAGATGAGTTTCTTCCTATAAATGTTCTTCAGCTGACACATTATTGATCCGTGTGGAATGAAAACTGAAAGACTGAGACCTGGACTCCACACAGAAATTGCACCAGTTTAAGTAAAGGCGTGATGTTGCACTGGTTTAGCAGATTGGTGTAATTATGTGTGCTGACACTCTTACATTATGTTATGGGTTTTTAATTGCAGTGTAGACATACCCTTAGGTGCCTTAGGTACATTGTTTTTGCTCTTCATTAAGCTAAATTGACATACCCCAGGTTCAAACCTATCAAGAATGTCCACACATGCACACAATTGCTCAGTTGGCTCAGACCATCTAGCCCTAATCTAATTTTCCACTCTGAGACTGGTGGAGGATGAGGACCTGACATCTGTGGTTTGGGAGATCCAGGAACCAGTGTATGAAAACCCATCTCCATCTTGTGAGCTCTGAAAACCATGTTTCAAATGGCACATACATGGAGTGACAGCTGCTGTAACTGAGCCCTCCAGGTGGGGAGGATCATTCAGTCTCTTTGGCAATGAGGAGCTGTCTGATAGCTGCAAATCTGTCCATCAGAGTAGATCCTGGCACATAGTGATGGCTCCAGTCTGGCTCTGCAGGTCAGAACTGAAGAGTGGAGGCTGTGCCAAGCCTCTGTGTCTTGGCATTTACATGTTGGCACTGGTCAGTGCCATACTGACCTGCTGTCTCACTTAACGGCATATGTGTGTGTTAAGCTCACTCAAGCAGCTCATCTTACACATGCCAGCTTGTAGAACTAAGTCACCAATACCCCACTCTCAGTAGTTTGTTTCTTACCTTGACTCTCTCTGGTTTGTCCTGCAAAGGGGGCAAAGGAATGATACAAAGAACTAAACACATACGGTGACCAGATGATGACTAAGGAGGTGATCTGATTAACCACCTACAAATACTAGAAGGGTGGAAACAGCAAGGAGTGGAGGGAGGAATTATTTAGGCTGGACCACAGGGGTATAATTAAAGTCACTGGATAACACCGAGCAAAGGCTGAATGTCAGGAAACGTTTCCTAAGAGTGATCTCTGTTAGACTGTGGAACTGTCTGCAAATGGTGGAAACCCCATTGCTTGAGTCATTCCAAACTGTACAGCTTGCTTAAGAATATTCGGCATAGAACAATTCTGAAAGGGCCAGGAGGAGGCCAGGATCATTAAATAGAGAATTTTCATTTCTAATTGCGATGAAGTACACAGTGCCGGTCTCTCCAGAACCATGGATGCTGTAGCCAGATCAGATAGTATCCATTTACCTATGCACAATATATATATATCTATATATCTGGGGAGAGGAGAGGTAAATTTGGCTCTGTTACAATGGTCTACTATCAACATGAGACTACGTGTGAAACAGAAGTCCCCACATGCGGTTCACCAAGGGAGATGGTCTCAGCAGGGCATGAAAATGCGCCTGGCACTCTCCCCACCCCCACATTACACACCTGTCCAAAGGTCACAGGCAGTATGGCCTTTAAAGATGGGGGGGAAGGGAACGCTGTTTACTACAGATGGCTCTGGACCACCTCAGACTATGAGGACATTTGGATCTGGATCCAAACTTTGTGGCTCAAGGCTGTCCGTAACTTAATAGGGAAGGAAATGGCTGAAAGAAAAGGAACAAAGTGACTATAGGACCGAAATCAAAGATAATTTAAGTCAGTGGAAAGACTCCAGTTGACCTCAGTGGGCTTTGACTCAGGTCCAAAATACTAAAGGAAAAAAAAATAGAAAGCTAAAGAGAAAGCCAGAGATGTGGGAGAGAAATAAAGAGGGGAAATGAAGAAAAGTTGAATGTTAGAAAAATTAATTGGTGGGAAAAAGACTGAAAGAAAGAGTGATGGAGGGGAAGAGAAGAACTAAACTCATAGGACATGTAGAAATGTTTTATTATTATTGCAGAGAGAAGTTTGTGTAACACTGTCAGAATGTAACTGGGTTTCAAATATGGTTAAAATAATCTAAATTGCAGCAATTTTCTCCCCTAGGATCTTCCAGAGTGAATTATTTTCATTCCTGTCCTGTATGGATCTTGCACAAATCACTGGGTGGCAGGTTTGTTTATTCACCCTCAGATATCAGTAGCCTCTGGGCCCTCGCTTTCTGAATGTGCTAATATTATTCTTTATCATTATTAATTTCATTTATCAATATCCAAAGTGTACAAACAAATAACAAATGTCTGGTGCTTCTCAGAATAGCTTACTATCTAAATGAAACAGCAATCTCTGGGGCTGGGACTGTCTCTTCGTCCTTGTTTGGAAAGTGCCCAGCACAGTGGGGTCCTGATTCCGATTGAGACTACTGGGCACTACTGTAATAAAAATAACTAATAATAACAACATAAGGGATGACAGTGAACAAAGGGGTTGGGGCCAGGATAGGGGAGGACAAGGGCTTGAGCAGTGAAAATGCATGGGATGTGCTTTTTGTTACATACAGTGTGCAGGTTTTAAATACAGTCGAACCCATTTATCTCGACCTCGGTTAACTTGCCAATCCTATTAACTCGAGGTTTTACAAGTGGAACCGCCAAACTCCCTCTTTATCTTATGGGTTTCTCATCCGTTATGTCGATTTGCCGAACCCTAATATCTCAAGCCCGGCTCCCCGCGTCCCCAGCCGCCCGCTCCCTGGCTCTCCAGCCGCGCGGTTCCCCAGCCGCCCGCTCCCCGCGTCCCCAGCCGCCCGCCCGCCCCCGCATACCCGGTCCCTGCCCGTCCCCGCCCGCCCGCCCGGCCCCGCATACCCGGTCCCTGCCTGTCCCCGCCCGGCCCCGCATACCTGGTCCCCGCTTCGCCTGCCGCCCGCCCGCCCGGCTCCGCTTCGCCGGTCCCCGCTTTGCCGCCCGCCCCTCCGCCCGGCTTCGCTTCGCCGCCCGCCCGCCCCGGCATACCCGGTCCCTGCCCGGCCCCGCCCACCTGCCCGGCCCCGCATACCCGGTCCCTGCCCGTCCCCGCCCGCCCGGCCCCGCATACCTGGTCCCTGCCCGGCCCCGCCCGCCCGCCCGGCCCCGCATACCCGGTCCCTGCCCGGCCCCGCCCGGCACCGCATACCTGGTCCCCGCTTCGCCTGCCGCCCGCCCACCCGGCTCCGCTTCGCCGCCGCCTGCCCGTCCGCCCGGCTCCGCTTCGCCGCCCGCCCGCCCCGGCATACCCGGTCCCTGCCCGTCCCCGCCCGGCCCCGCATACCTGGTCCCCGCTTCGCCTGCCGCCCGCCCGCCCGGCTCCGCTTCGCCGGTCCCCGCTTTGCCGCCCGCCCCTCCGCCCTGCTTCGCTTCGCCGCCCCGGCATACCCGGTCCCTGCCCGTCCCCGCCCACCTGCCCGTCCCCGCATACCCGGTCCCTGCCCGTCCCCGCCCGCCCGGCCCCGCATACCCGGTCCCTGCCCGGCCCCGCCCGCCCGCCCGGCCCCGCATACCCGGTCCCTGCCCGGCCCCGCCCGGCCCCGCATACCTGGTCCCCGCTTCGCCTGCCGCCCGCCCACCCGGCTCCGCTTTGCCGCCGCCGCCCGCCCGTCCGCCCGGCTCCGCTTCGCCGCCCGCCCCGGCATACCCGGTCCCTGCCCGTCCCCGCCGCCCGGCCCCGCATACCCGGTCCCTGCCCATCCCCGCCCGTCCCTGCAGACCTGGTCCCTGCTTCGCCCTCCGCCCGGCTCCGCTTCGCCGCCCGCCCGGCCCCGTATACCCGGTCCCTGCCCATCCCCGCCCGCCCGCCCGGCCCCGTATACCCGGTCCCTGCCCGTCCCCGCCGCCCGTCCCCGCATACCCGGTCCCTGCCCGTCCCCGCCCGCCCGCCCGGCCCCGCATACCCGGTCCCTGCCCGTCCCCGCCGCCCGGCCCCGCATACCCGGTCCCTGCCCGTCCCCGCCCGCCCGCCCGGCCCCGCTTACCCGGTCCCCGCTTCGCCTGCCGCCCGCCCGCCCGGCCCCGCTTACCCGGTCCCCGCTTCGCCTGCCGCCCGGCCCGCTTACCCGGTCCCGCTTCGCCTGCCGCCCGGCCCGCTTACCGGGTCCCGCTTCTTTGGCTGCCCGGCTCCGGGTCCCCGTCCCGCTTCGCCGGATCCAGCCACGTGCAGGCACCGCGGTAAGGGGGAGGGAGGGGGTGTTGGAGAGAGGGCAGGGGAGTTCAGGGGTGGGGGGGTGGATAGGGGTTTATCTCGATCATCGGTTATCTGGACTATTTTTGGCAAACCCTTAGGCCGGCGACATAACAGGGTTCAACTGTACTTAGAAATTTCCAGGGCAGTGCTTAAGTGAAGTCTGGTGTGGAGATCTGCACAGGAGGGGCTGGGTGAATAAAGAGAGCGTAGGAGAGATTTAAAGGAGGTCTGAGGAGAGGAGGTGTGTGGTACAGGGGTATCGAAGGATGTTCCATGCATCGGGGCCAGACTAACAAAAAGCCCAGAAGCCCAGATCCATGGAGGGACTTAGATGTTGCAATGCTCAGCATCACAGCGCCAAACCTCTAGGCACCTAGAAAATCACTGGAACAACACTGTGATCCACAAAGCTGATTTAGAGGCTCAGGCTCCCTACACAATGAATGTGGAAGGGAAGTGCCTACAAATGTCATCCACAGAATCAGCATATTAGGCAGAGCACCATCTTAACTAGCCAAAGGGTGATGCAGATGAGAGGGGTGTGTCCTAAGCCCTGCCTCTCTTGCAGAGAGAGGTGCCTAAGTCTGGGCTAGCACTCCATTGCTGGGAACCGCTCTCCTGGAATCTGGCAACTTAGGGGGCCTGTGGCTTTTCTTCCAAGAACAAGTTAGGCGCCTGCCTCACTACACACAAAGCAGCTAGAGGAGGAGGAGGAGGTGGTGTTGCCCACCTTGTATGTCTTAGCTCAGCGGTTAGAATGCTCACCTGGAATGTAGGAGACCCAGAATCAACCCGCCACATTTCTGACAAAGCGTCTGAGGGGGAGAAAGCATCTGAGCAGAGATCGCCTGACAGTCACCCTGCTATTTCAGTCCTGACCCACAGCATGGTCAGCTATTCCAGAACTGGAACTCATGCTGTCCTGCCAATCCTGACCTACACCTCCTGCTACTCTGGGTTTGGTTCTGTGCCAGTTGTCAGGGTACTTCAGGCTGAGAGTTATCTCGTCACCCCCCTTCCTCCAGCATGAAGGAGTCTTGCCTGTGCTTAGCTAGGTGCCAGCTCCCTGACACCGCCAGCCTTCTAGCCACCCAAGCACTCTCCTCTGGGCTATGCCAGACCTTACTGTGCCTTAACAACAGGTGCACCCTTAACAACAGCTTAACAACAGGTGCACCCTGATCCACAATCCCCTTTCAAGTGTCCCCCTGTAATGTCCAGTCACTGGCTACTCATGAAATATCAGGTCTGCTGTTCTGTCCCCAAAGGCACAGTATACGCAGCAACTTGTAAGATTCAGCTCTGATCCAGCACTTTGCTTAGTATAATAGCATTTCAATACATTTATTTTTGTTTTCTCTATATATTACCAAAGGTTCAAGTGATAGTGAGTCAGGATATTGGACACAAAAGGTTCCATATAAAAGAAAATCATAACATGCTTTCTAGAGATGAAACTTAATTAACAGGTTAACTTCCTGTCTAAAGAAGTTTCTTGTGCAACAATTTCAACCAAGGTTGGTTGAGATCCTGTTTTTATGAATGTAAATACACTGCCCATTTACTTCCTAGGTGCAGGATGGGAGGGGGTGTTTGCCTTCTATTTATACTCTTCCCCAAAGTCCCTTGTCTGTTCTCAAATACAGGGAAACCACCTGTGGCTTATTTTTCCTTTGTGCTGCTTCACTGTTGACTTCACATCTCTTCTTTGACTTTGTATGTAAATAGTGTCGACTGTGTTACCTTACAATGATTAATTTACATCTCGACAGAGATAGGTGAATTAACATCGGGTCTGACAGAACCTGTTTTTTCCCCTCAGCGGGTGACTCATACCTTGATACAAAATCTGAGAATGCATTTTCATTATACATACATAACTTCTTACATTACTTCTGGGGGAATTCTGTGCCAAAAAATTAAAAATTTTGCACCAAAAATTAAATATTCTCTACACAACATTTTAAATTTCTTCAAAATTCTGCATATTTTATTGTCAAAATAACACAATATAATCTTGCCATTTTCAATTATTTTGGTAATTTATTTCAAAATACCTGTCAGCACGTATGTCTGTAACAATATAGACAATAAAAAAGATTCAGGAAATGTTTTTGAGAAATAGATTCCTTACTAGGCATATTAACACAGAACTTCGAGTAATAATTCATTTAAATTGCAATACAGAACTGTATTTCCTGCACCCCTCAGAAGCAGTGGAAAGTCTTGGGGGAGTCAGGGGTAATGGAAGAGCTGAGGGAGACGGATGTAATTGCTGAGAAGGAGCCTGGGAGCGAACTTGGACGTTTGTTGGGTGTGGATGGGAGAAGTATGAAACAGTTTTTTGGGGGGGGGGAGGGATTGTTAAGGAGTTGGGGAGCCTCCCCCATGCAGACCCTGGCTGACCTCTAGCCTCTCCCATTCAATCAGACACATCTGCCTCTGTCCCCATGTGGCCCTGCACGCCCCTCCCATTCAGCTCCTGGCTCAATGCTGTCACTCCACTAGCTCCTGTCCCCCCATCCCAGTCTGTCCCTCCACTAGCCCTTCTGAACCCATCTGTGACCCCCAGCAGCTCCATGTGCCCTGCTGTGTCCCCCCACCATCCTGTGCCTCCTCAGCTCTGTGGGTAGGGTGCTGTGAGGAATGCAGTCTTTGCCCCCTCCCTATCCACAGCCGGCTGCTCCAGCCCGTGAACTGGCTGCCCTCTCCTCTCGTGCCAAAGCAGCCCCTTGTGGGCAAAAACCTGCAGTGTTTCTCCAGCAGAATGTATTTTCTGCAGAGAAAAAAAAGTCTGCGGGAGACATGAATTCTGCATGTGCAGAATCTCCCCAGGAGTATTACATTGTATCTCTACATACATTTCACAACAATATTAGTAACAAATGTTACCCCAGCTTTCATTTAAGTCCTCAAATGACATTCTTTGTTGAACCAGAATGTTCATACCAGTATCAAGACATTCCTGTAACCCCATTGTCAGTTAGTATTAAGGGATTCTTTGGTCACAGGACTGTCACACAACTTTGCGAATGGATCACAATCCTGACTTGCATCCCCCTACTATTTCAAATCTTGGTATCTGCTTAAAGCCGCCTAACATGACATACGACTTAAACCAGATCTGAACTTCAGTTCTCAGAACTGACAGGTTAGTGTGTTGAGATAAGGCTCCCATTGGTCCCACCCCTTCTTTCCCAGAGTTCTCCTCCAATCTCACAGTTCATTTGGGGAGCAGCTAGTGTAAAAGATTAAATATACTCAAGACTTTTCCTCCAAACTCTTTTTTGGTGTAAGAATATAGGAGTTCCCTTTCCAAAACAGCCCAGTGGCTTGTCTAGTATGGTATCCCACCTTTTACCCTATTTGAACAAACCAATGGCTCAGCTAATCCAGCATCCTGTCCCCAGTTATATGTAATGCCAGATACTTCAGAGACAGGTGTCGGGGCGGCTCTAGGAATTTGGCCGCCCCAAGCACGGCGGCATGCCACAGGGGGCGCGCTACCGGTCGCCGGTCCCGCGGCTCCGGGGGACCTCTTGCAGACATGCCTGCGGAGGGTGTGCTGGTCCTGCGGCTCCGGTGGCGGGACCAGTGAACCCTCCGCAGGCATGACTGCGGAAGGTCCGCCGGAGCCGCCTGCCGCCCTGCCGGCAAAATGCCGCCCCAAGCGTGCGCTTGGCACGCTGGGGTCTGGAGCCGGCCCTGGCAGGTGTAAACACCTATAATGCATCTAATTGTACTGTACTATACCAGTGGTGAGGTGAATTTCTTCCTGACCCCACTGGTGATCTGCTTATGCCCTGAAACATGAGTGTTGTCTTTGTATTCATTGTCTGTCATAGTACAGACTAAGTTCAGAAATTAAGCATGGGTCAATTAAGGTTATATTCAGGGTTAGCAAAGGGTTAATATTAGAGTTAATTTTATGCTTAGCATTGTGCTCAGGAGGGTGACTATAATTAGTGTTGTGGTAGGGCATTAGGTTATGGTTAGCACCAAAATCAGGCTTATGATTAGGGATAGGTCAGGGCTAGATTTGATTCAGAAGTGAGTTTAGCAATGGAATTAGGGTTATGGTTAGGATTATGGAATTTGAAGCCATGCTACCTGGGACTGTGACCTCATTCCATCTCACAGGCTAAGCACGGCAGGGCCTAGAAAGTGTTTGGATGCGAGACTTCTGAGGTGCTGTAGGAAGTGATGTTGGCAGTTGAATAGGTGATGTGCTTCTTCCTGAGTCAGCAATGAACTGATTTCCTAGCAAGGTTCCCCCTAAACTGGTATCCTGATAGCAAGCGCTGTGCACTCAGCTATGTGTGCAGAACAGGAGAGGCTTCCTGCATCAGAATGCATTTTCTCCTAGCCCAGAGAGAGATCTCCAAGGTTTTTCCTCCTGAGTCTCTCTCTGGCTGAAGCAAGGGGATGTTGGGACTTCCCTTCCTGCTGCTGCCTTGGGATGGATAGGGCTCATTGGGGTTCCCCCTCTGCATGTTGCTGCCTCAACAGCCGACACAGCTATGGGGAAATGAGCTGGATTGGATAGCTCCCACTACGTTACCAACAAGAATGGCTAACGTAATTCCAGTTAGCAGGCCTCACTCTGCCCTCAGTTCCATCTGGGTAACTGTTTTCCAGCCTACAAGATTAGCTAGTTACCTTGTGTACTGTTCTAATGACACCCTATTCATAGTTACATTTGTTAGATGAAGGATAAGCTGTTTGTGTACTTGACATATTTTGAAATATTGTATAGAAGTATCTGCAATCACTGAGCTGTACTTTGTCCACACCTCCATATAATTTTCTATTAATACTTGTCTCAGATGTAATCTGTATAAAAATACAGTGTCAAGTGAAGATCCCATGGCATTTTTAAGTGTATTAGCTCTTGTGTCCTGGCCGAATTCCAACCTGAGTAATGACTTTCTGCCTACTTAAATTCCCTTTGCAGTTTCAACTAGAGAAGTTGTTCTTCCCTTCCTGTCCTAACAATTGTTGTGTAACATTGCTCTGCCAAGCTAACTAGATAGCACATTTCAAGAAAAGCGGTGTCTGCATTTTAATGGTGGGTGAAGTCAGATTATAGGCTGTAAAACCAATTTAGCTCACCATACTCTGGTATATTCTCTCTCTCTCTCTCTCTCTCTGAGATAAAATGTTTTATTGGCCAAGCTTGAACTTGGGATGGCCACATTGTTCAGGACTGGCAAAACCACAAGAGGATTATGTTTGCCACCCTAAACGAGGTCCAAACCCCACACAGAGCACCATTGTGTATTCTGAATATGCCACATAATTTACGGAAAAGCCATTTTAAAGAACTTTTATACAATATCCCAGTGATATTTTGCATTAAACTCCACCTCTGAGGATAAACTCATTGAATACTAAACCTGGTAGTATTGTGAATACATTATTTAACCAATGTAGCCATTTTTATGCTAGTGAGCCTATCCTGATTTCTGCACAGATATTTGTTATTTGCACATATTCAGTGAATAGTTTATACGAACAACTTTCAGCCAGTGGGGGTGTCCGTGAACTGCTCCCTTTGTTTCTGCTCCTTGATTGGATGATTGAAACTTTATTCATTTTTTTTGTTTAAAAACAATGAACAAGGAATATTCTTGTTCTTTCACAAATACCCTTTGTCATATGTGAACAGAGGTATTAGCATGAGTAGCAGCCACTACCTGAACATTTGTGTGAATAAAACCTGTTCACGCGAGACATGGATAATAAAGGTTAACAAACACAGGCAAACCAAACATGTTAGGGCTTGTCTATACTTAAAAGCTGCAGTGGCACAACTGTAGCACTTTAGTGAAGACACTACCTATGCCAATGGGAGGATTTCTCCTGTTGGCATAGGTAATCCACTTCCCTGAGAGGTAGTAGCTAGATTGATAGGAGAATTCTCTTGTTGACGTAGTGCTGTCTACACTGCTGCTTAGGTCAGTTTAACTGCGTTGTTTGGGATGTGGATTTTTCACATCCCTGAGCAACGTAGTTATAGCGACCTAATTTCCTAGTGTAGACCAGGCCTTAGAATCTGAGCAAATGTTTAGGAACACTTTTTGCAGTCACTGACCCGCAAAGCTTAGCACCACAAACCCAACTATGCAGGCCTTGTAGGGGTGGGGGAATAATACATTTCAGAAACCGCAATGAACTACATAATTGTGACTGTAGGGTCTAATTTCTTAAGTTCTCTACTAGGGAAAGAAGCAAATGACTTATCCCATTGAAAGAGCAGGGATTCCTGGCTTTCTTGTCCATTTTGAGGCTTGCTGAATAGTGGGATTATCAGTCCTAAAACCTCTCTGCAGTAACCTGTCAGTTGCTGAGTTCCTTTCTGCCCATCCGATCCAGGAAGAAGTTAAAGATTCCATGGATTTGATGGGAAGAAAAATGGAGGTAATGGTGGTGTGTTGGCCAGCAAGTCCAATGTTGAGTGCAAATACAGAACAGCTGCCATGTTTGTCTGCCTAGCTCCTGCATTGCTAGTCTCCATCTCAGTGTTTTGTAAAGCATTTCAAAATAATCAGTATGAAAGGGGTGCGCTGTAAAACTAGATTCTATTTTCTGGGCATCACAATTAGCCATTGCATAACCAAATGCATTATAATGTGTGAGAGTAAGTAGAGAAATCTCAGGAGATGTATTTTAAAGAGAACAAATATAACATTAAGGCGAGCGAGTGAGCGAGAATAGAGTGCATTAAAGTTAATAAAGCATCGCAGTAGTGGGGACCACATTTCACTGTGAAGGAATCTAATTTAGCAACTTGTAATTGGAGGATAACAGTCCTGCTGGAATGAAGTTAGCTGTTCATTTTGCTGAACTCTTGAAGTGTCTCGGTCCTTCTTGTGAGTTTGTTCTCAGAAGGAGAATCCAGTAGAAAGGCTGGAATCGATTGATGTTTCACACCCACAGTCCTTTCAGCCTTTAAGTGGATTTGGTTCCTTCTGTGAATATTTATTATCTGTTTATTACTTTCATAATATTAATGCAGCGTGTGCACTCTCTGCCTGCCCTGGGCAAGAGAGACCAGGAAACTGAACTTAGGTCTCCATATCAGGGCAGAAAACTAGCCTTTAGGTGACAATGCAAGCAATACTGACCTGTTAGCCACTGGCTCTGTTTAGGACAACAGAACATATAAAGGAGGGCGGGTTGTACATTCTCTAAGGTCCTGCCAGTCTCATTACAGCTGTTATGACTATCTATCTGTGTAACTGGTGAGGGGAGGAGATTTTGATAGAGGTATGCAAAATAATGAATGGTATAAACAGGTCCAGCAGGGGCCTGCTTTGAGCAGGGGGTTGGACTAGATGACCTCCTGAGGTCCCTTCCAACCCTGATATTCTATGATTCTATGATTTACTCTCTCCCACAATACCAGGGCAAGAGAGCAGCTGGTGCAGTTTAGGAGACATCCTGGTGTACACCATGTTTGTTTAACCATTGCAGAATGAAACCTTGAAGTGAATAGCTTAATGTGATCAATAGGTTTGAAGAACAGTCTTCCATAACCTGAAATACATGCAACTGCTTGAGAAAGTGATGTGGGTGTTTGGTCTGAGCATGGGACAGGGAACCAGGAACTCGTGTCTTCTAATTCTGGCTGCTCCTGATTTCCTCTATGGCCACAGGCTAGTCCGGAGCAAACCTCTCTGTGGTGGTTTGCAGATCTATAAAGTGACGATACTACCTACCTCATAGAGGTGCTGGGAGGATGAATTAGTTAAGGTTTGTAAAGTGCTAAATAAATGCTAAGGATTATTACAAGGAGACTGGATAAAGCCTATAAACTATACTGTAGGGAACGGTCCTGCATAAGGATGGACTGATGACCTAATAGGACTCTTCCATTTCTAACTTCCATGATTTTTTAAAAAAAGAATAGACATTTTCAGGTCATGAATCATAGTAACATCTGCGGATACACTAGCTAGAAATGAAAATGTGTGAGGTCTATTTATTCTTGTGCTTCAGAGCAAAGAGGGTCACCAACTGGGGTAGGAAGGAAAATCTCCCCTATACTAGAACAATATGTAATTGGCCATGTGCACTGTCAACATTTGGCCCCCTCTTCCACCCCTTTTTTTAAAGAAGTGAATTTAGCATGGGTGAAAGGGGCCCAAATGACAGTCTCACAGATTGAAGCCTTGTATTTATCCCCAAGGTAAGTGGATAGTGGGCCAGGCCATGGCAGTGTGTGCACACACCGCCCCTGCCAATACACCTCAGCCTTGACCTGGAAGGATTATACTGAGAGCTGAGAAGGGAGTTCTGAATCCATGACCTAAGTAGGCTTTGGACTCTTTGCTTATAGTACCTAAATGTGGGCAAACTGGTGCCAATTGTGTGATAATTGCTTTGGTGTTGGGGACCAGAGGTGAAAGTAAGCCGGTCTGGTTCGGCGTACCGGCAAGAGCTGGTACACTGAGCTGGACCGGACTGCTTCTCTGGCAGTGATTTAAAGGGCCCGGGCTCCGCGCAGTGGCTGGAGCCCCAGGCCCTTTAAATCGCATCTGGAGCCCTGCTGCTGCTACCCCAGCCCTAGCCTAAGCCCTGCCGCCCCGGGGTAGCAGCGGCAGGGCTCCCACAGTGATTTAAAGGGCTCTGTGGCGGTCAGAGCCCCGGGCCCTTTAATTTGCCCCTGAGCCCTGGGGCTCCCAGCCGCCTCTGCAGCTGGTAGCTCTGGGGTGATTTAAAGGCCCTGGGGCTCCCAGCCACAGCCGGAGCCCCCAGGCCTTTAAAACTTGAAAGGCCCCGCCTCTTCCCATTGAGGCCCCGCCTCTCCCCGTTGAGTCCATGCCCCGCTCAGGACTCCGGCATACCGGTAAGTCCTTTAAACTACTTTCACCTCTGTTGGGGACACACATTTAGACATAGGACTGACATCTCCAGCTCATTTTGTGTAGTTAGTCAGTTAGTTAGAGGATAACAACTTTCAATCACTGTTGACTTGGGTCTGAGATTAAATGCAGGCTTAGAAATAATGTGCTTTGTATTTTCTGGCCAGTCCCTTAAACCATCTAATTCCCCACCTCACCTTTTCCCCCACTCTCTCTGAATTGTCAAGTAAAGGCTGCTGTCAGATGGCCTGGTTCAAAACCAACTGAAATTAATGGAGAGACTCCTGTTGATTGGGCTTTGGATCAGGCTCAGGGAGTGGATAACAGACAAGATGGACCAATGGTCTGATCCAGCAGGAGGTGGTCTAATGAAATGGCTGTCAACCTTTCCGGACTACTGTACCCCCTTCAGGAGTCTGATTTGTCTTGTGTACCCTCAAGTTTCACCTCATTTAAAAAGTACTTGCTTACAAAACCAGACATAAAAATACAAAAGTGTCACAGCACACTATTACTGAAAAATTGCTGATTTTCTCATTTTTTACCATATAATTCTAAAATAAATCAATTGGAATATAAATATTGTACTTACATTTCAGTGTATAGTATAGACAGCAGTATAAACAAGTCATTGTCTGTATGAAATTTTAGTTTGTACTGACTTTGCTAGTGCTTTTTATGTAGCCTGTTGTAAAACTGGGCAAATATCTAGATGAGTTGATGGTACCCCCTGGAAGACCTCTGTGTACCTCATTTAATCTTGTAATCATTTAATCTCTTCCTTCTCTCTCTCTCTCTCTCTTTTCTTCTCAGGGAGTGTAAGAGCTAAAGATGAGGCCCAGGGTGGAGTGTTATTCTCCAAAGTTTTGGCTGGTACTGGCTGTCCTAGCGACAACGGGTGGTGGGGCCCGTGCCCAGAAGAGCCACCCCAGTATCGGCGTTGCTGTCATCCTGGTGGGGACCTCAGACGAAGTGGCCATCAAGGACGCCCACGAGAAAGATGACTTCCACCACCTCTCAGTGGTGCCCCGAGTGGAACTGGTGGCCATGAATGAGACAGATCCCAAGAGCATCATCACCCGCATCTGTGACCTCATGTCAGACCGGAAGGTTCAAGGTGTGGTGTTTGCTGATGACACAGACCAGGAAGCCATTGCTCAGATCCTGGACTTCATTTCTGCCCAGACTCTCACGCCCATCCTTGGCATCCACGGAGGCTCCTCCATGATCATGGCAGACAAGGTAGAAACTGGCTTTCTTCCATTACAGATCAGGAAAGCGGGGTTTAGTATCCTGAGAAATAACGTAGCCAGTGGTCTGCAGATGGAATCTCACTTGGCCAAATGATTATGTGCAAGGAGAGAGTCACTTTCAAGGAGAGATTAAAAAAGCTAAGTGTGTATAGTGTGGCTGAATTACATCTATAGGAAATATGCTAACTGTGTAGAATTATAGGAGAGAGAGAAGCTGGGTGAGGTAATGTTTGTTAATTGGAGCAACTTCTATTGGTGAAAGAGACAAGCTCTTGAGCTCCACATAGCTCTTCTTCAAGTCATTCTTCAGGAATGATATGAAGCATAGAAAGACCAAGGAGAGAAGGGAGTTGCTAAAAGGGATCTGCAAAGGATTAAAATATTTTATTCTTTTTTATGATGTATTGTGACCATTTATGACCATTGTGTTTTTTACTTTTTGCCTTCACTGGTATAGCTGGAGAATCACTTGGGGAATCTCAGGGATGTTTACTATGAACTCTCACATTTTAATGGAAAGAGTACACGTGCTAAAACTTTAATAAAACCATCCTCTCTCCAAAGTGGTCATTAGTTATTGGGTTAAACAGGTGTTAACCAAAGTGTCAAAACATAAAACTAACCCCTCTCCCCCATACAAAACCCCTCCCCCCAAAACAAAACAAAACCCCAAACAGTTTGGCTAACAACCCCTTCTAATTTCAATTGCACATCTTTCATTCTCTTGTATTGTCATAATTTCACTAATTCTTCAGTCACCATAGTATACCAGTGCAGACAAGACATGAATTTCAAATGTGAAAAAACAGCAGGCCTGATTCCCTTTGAACTGCAAGGCAGGTCTCAAACTTATCCCTGTAGAGTTGCTAGGTAGTGGACAACTCCATGCTGCCACCCATGATCTGCTCTGGATACAGACCGGGGGAAGTCCCACCTCATGGGGTCTGACAGACAACAGCTTCATAGCTCCTGATTGGCTCCCTGCCCCTTATAAATCCAAGAGGCATTCTAGGAATTGTCCAGGAAACGGTGTGGGTCTCCAGTGGCTTCCACAACCATTCCTGTTCTTGAACTCCTGGTTTTGACCTTGGCTTGATTTGGATCTTGCCTCCTGACTTGGAGCCTGAAATCTGACTTGACCTCTGGTCCTTGGTATCGACCCCATCCTGGAACTTGACTACAAACTCCTCTGCTATTCCCAGCCTTAGGTTTGACCCTGCTCTGACCAGACTCTTCTGCTCAGCTGAGAATTCCCCCAGCTTGGGAGATCTTAACTGGTACAGAGTCAGTGTAGCTGGACCTACGTCTTGGTGCCAGAAAGAATCTGAGCCAACAACTCTTTTTTGACAAAACCCTTTTGGGCCTTCTTTTGTACATCACAAAGCAAACAAGAGTACAAGCCATTTTATTCCTTTGCAGGTCACCTTTCAGGGGATCTGAGAGAGACAACAAGACAGTTGGATGTAATTGAATAAAGGTTGAGGGGACTTCAACTGGATAGTAAGGAAACATTTCCTTGGAGTGAGTTCTATTAGACTGTGGAATTTGAGTGAGCTGAAAGTTTTTGTTGTGAATAATTTTTTCAATTTTTTTTTTCATTTTTGGGACTAAATTAATCACAAATATGTTTCTCAGTCTTTGATCAGCTTTAGAAATGGACAAGTGATATTCAGCAAGTAATTGATTCAATAAAAAATGCTGAATAAATGACTCTCAAAGGATCCCCCCCCCCCTTTTTGTCCAGCTCTATGTACAATAGCCCCCAAGCCTTTTCCATCTGAGAGGAAACTCAGGCAACAACTCTGTGGCCTTGATTATCCACTGCCTTGCACCTCATGCAGTCATCTACACCTGTGCACAACGGGTGTAAAACACTAACAGAGTGGAAGGGTGGCATTATACAGTCACTTTGCATATGTACAGATGACTCCACCAGGCCCAAAGCACTGAAAAATTGTGAGTTTAAACTTGATGGGGCAAATTCCAATTGAAGATTATACCAGGATAAATTCGGAGTAACTCCATTGATTGTGGTGCAATCAGATCCGATTTACACTGGTGTAACTTAGAGCAGAATTTGGTCCCCTGAGTTGTCTGAAGAGTTTTTACCCTTCCATATGTCTTTCCTTGGCAGAGTAGTCCTATTATTGTATGTTGCCCATTGACTTCTATGGGAAATTCTGGTAGGACCATGAGGGGGCTTAAAGATGGGGCCCAGTGAATGTAAAAATCCCTTTTACCAAGCTTCCCGTGTGCAGCTTTTGAATAGGGTAAGTAAGTCCCCAGGCAGCTGCTGTGCTGCACCAGGCAGTGTCCCAGTACAGCCGGAAGAGGATCTGGCCCCATCCCTTCCACTTCCCGCTCAGGCGGGCTGCTGAGGTGGGGGCACTCGAACCTGCATGTCCTCCTGCTGTGTCACCTCTCAGAGAGCAAATCTGTGTCTAAGTGCAAAAACCTATGTTAGTGCAACATTAAATTGAAAAATTTGAACCCAAAAAGGCAGAAAATAAAAAAGTAAGTTTCCAAACATAAGACTGACTCTGCTACATTGTGCATATCTATACCTATATTTATTACTGGTTAGACTGATACATAGATGCAGTGGTGCAAGTAGAAATCATTTCTTGCTGGTACTGCACTCATGGGAGGGACACGGGGAGGGGAGGCACATGACCTCCCCACAACATAACCCTCTATGTGACTCCTCCCCACCCAGCCCAGGGTCCCCACGCTCTCCCCATCACCTCCAACACCCTCCTTTGTATATACAAACATCAACATGCTTAACTACTCACTTTCTCCCCAAATATGTAGTATTCAGTCTGTTTATATGGAATATGGGAGCTGGGTGAGGAGCCATTTCAGCATATGTATGACTTATTACAAAATAAATTTTAAGGAGAACTGTATCCTAAACTGCTTTATGGTATTGTACCCAAACATTGCATTTCAATGGGAGATTCAACTTCCTTTATATGAATAGAACAGAGTCCTGAAACTCTTACCAGGTCACAGAAGTGGTCCATGCTAATGCAAATAGTCCCATTGTCTTCAATGGGATTGATCACATGATTAAGGGTTTATAGGATTAGGTTCCAAGTTTGTAAATTGTTCTGGATGAAACTGACAATGCCTGAGCTGTCAAATCAGAAGGAGCTTCATTTGAATAAAGGTTGGCATTTGTGTGATAAATCTTAGCTCCGTTGCTAAGATGAGGAACATATTTTCAGCAAAGTTCTTGGCAGATTCCTGAGGCAGCTGGTTTAAGGCTGTCAGTGTCCGATATTATAATCTTCACTTATAGTTCTCTCACCCACAAAGCTGGAAAATGAAGCATTTGTTTTCTTTGTTTTGCTGCGCCAGTTCCAGTTAACAAAATGCATGTTAGACTAGTTTGGTTGCAAAGAAGAATTCTGTGTTCACTGGGGACAACACCTGATTCCCATCAGGCTGCAGAACTGGGCTGACATCAGAATCCAAACATCCTCTGATCAGTGCAAGAAGAGGCAGTCCTCTAATGATTTGGACTTGATGTGATGCAGTATGGATGTCATGGATAATTCAGACCAATGGGAAGAAACAGAATAAAAAACACTGTTTAAACAACTTCCGTCCCCCCACCCCTCCCCTGCTGAGGACTCCTGACCAAACAGCACAATGCATATGCTAACAAACTTAAACAAAGCCTTTGTTTAAGTTTGTTAGCATATGTATTGTGCTGATAAAGCCATTTAAAGAATGAATGCCCTCCCTAGCTGTGTTCTGCTCCTTTAAGGAGCAGAGCCCAGCCCCACTCCTGCCCCTCTAGGGGGCAGCCCTAGCTCCAAGTCTTTTCGGTACTCCGTACCCACTAAAAATCTCTTGCCAGTACTGTATATTGGAGGGTACTGCCCTACTTGCACTCCTGTATATATGTTAAACACTAAATGTAGCATGGCAGAATTAATTATGCTGTTGAAACCTTAACTTTTGTATTGCCTGACTGCTTTTGTTCAAATTCACATAATTAATATTGCATTAATTTAGATTTTGTATGTAATATTTATTTTTACTGGGTTTCTCTGCATTTTTGTCCATTTCATGTGAGTGGGGTATGTGTCTGTGTGAGACTTATATATAGTCTATTGCACACAGTTTTGTTGTTTGCTTTTCCTGATGCTAGCACACTTAATTCCAATATATTATAAATAATATAATACAAAATAAAAAAGGATCAAAAAGGCATTTTGAAAGGAAAAAATCAAACCATTTCATTCAGAAAATATTGAAATGGGATATTTCAACATTCTCAGAACTACTTTCCTCTTCCCTCCTCCTTCTAAAATGAAATTTCAGGGTAATTGATACAATTTTGGAAAGTGTTTCAGTTATGCTGGAACTATGTTCTCTGATGGAAAATTGTTCCATCAAAGTTTCTCTGACCAGCTCTAGTAATTAATAATGAAAAACTATTTTTATTGTAATAGTTGTTATAACTCATAACCCCCCACAGAAGTTTTAAATCAATTTGTGCCATCCCCAGCCAGATGAGAAGATTAGTTTCTTGGTTCTGGAGCAGGCAAGACCTTTATTACAACCCTGAGCAGATACTTGTCTCACAAAATTTGAATTAATTGCACTCAAATTTCTCCCTGCCCCAAACAGTCCTCAAAATGAAATTGAAAACCTGGAGTGTGAAATTGACCAGTGCTGCTGCCTTAGATCCTCATGTCATTCCTCAGTAACCATGGGACATAGAGAAACAACTCTTTCCAGGGAATCTCTTATTCTGTTTGCCTTTTATTTGCTTCATTAACCACGTTTAGAGGGAAAGGACTATGAGGGAAGTTAAGGGAATTAAATACACACGGCCTGAAAAAAACAGAGGGTACAGGAAGAGATAAGATTATAGTATATAACTCTTTCACGGGCCTTAAGGGATTGATATATGAAGATAGATTAAAAGAGCTAAATATGTATATTGTAGCTTGACTAAATAATGACTACAGGTAAATGTAACTAATGTGTTGTGTCTAGATATATACCAAGGAGTGAGAGAAATAGTTTAGGTTGGTCTAAACGAGGTATAACTAGGAGCAATGGAAAGAAATTGAGCAAACGGATCATTGAACAGGTTATCAAGAGAATTTTCCAAATGGCAAGCTCTATTAGATGTGGAGAAGTCTCCTCAGGGAAAGATGGTAACCCCATCACTTAAACTATTTCAGATTTGGACTGGATAAAACTGGAAAATGCACCATAGGGAAAAATCCTGCCTTAGCTAGGATGGGTGGGAAGAGAAAATGAACAAGCTGAGAGAGAAGAGCAGGCCAGAGAGACAGAAATGGGGGAGGGAGAGCTAGAAAAAGGAGGGGGGGTGTCCTTCTCCCGAAGCTAACATGATCAAAGAAAAAAGTTTCATTAAAATACAACCTGTGAGGCAATAAAAAAAACCAAACCTTGACAAGATTCTTTTCCTCTCGGTGCTGCAGTGCTACGTATCTGCAAGGTTCCTTATGCTAATTAGAAACGTAACGTTCCCGAAGAAAGCAGGAGGGAAGAAATAAGGGCAGTGGAGTTGGGTGGAGAATGTAAAGGCAGGAGAGAAAAGGAAGGCATTGTAAAACCTGTCATATTCATCTCAAGGAGGCATTGTGGCCAATGCATAGGGTGCATGTCTGGGAATCCAGAGGCCAGAGTTATACTCTATAAATGGCTTGCTATATGGCATTGGGTAAGTTTCTGCTGCTGTTTCTCCATCCACAAAATGGAGATAATGATACTTTTGTAAATTGCTTTGGGATCTACAAAGGCAAAGCTCTAACTGCTACGTATTGATTAATGAATTATTCTAGTTGCAATCAATGTGATGCTTTATATAAAATTCTAAAATTCAGGAGAAGAAGCGGTAGCCTCTAATAGTGGGTAGTTGAATATCTCTGGTGTGCAGGAAATATTATTGTAGGAGGGGCTGGTCATAGAATCATAGGTTTAGAAGGGACCACACAGGTTATCTAGTCTGATGCCCTGACAAGATGCAGGATTTGTTGTTTCTAAGCCATCCAAAACAAATGACTATCTGAAAATCTCCAGTGAAGGGGCTTCCACAACCTCCCTAGGCCCATCTGTTCCATTGTCCATTCCTGAGATTTAATCTACATCTGCTATGCTGTAGTTTGAACCCATTGCCTCTTGTCCTACCCTCTGTGGCAAAAGAGAACAACTTTTTTCCCTCTTTTTTTATGTCAGCCTTTCAGATATTTGAAGACTGCTATCATGTTTCTTAACCTCCTCGTTTCCAAATTGAACATACCCAGTTCATTCAGTCTTTGCTCGTATGGCTTGCATTCCATCCCTTGGATAATCTTTGTTACTCGCCTCTGGATCCTTTGCAGTTTCTCTACATCCTTTCTATACATTGTTGACCGAAATTGGACACAGTACTTCAGCTGAGGCCTAAACAGTTCTGAGTAGAGCGGTACTATCACCTCCTGTGACTTGCATGCTATGCCTCTGTTAATGCAACCTAAAATTGCACTTGCTTTTTTTGCAACAGCATCACATTGCTGACTCATGTTGAGGTTGTGATCCACTACAACTCCCACATCTTTCTCAGCAGTGCTGCTGCCAGGCCAGTTTTTCCCCATTCTGTATCTGTACATTTGGTTTTTCTTCCCTAAGTGTAGCACCTTACATTTGTCTTTGTTGAATTTCATTTTGTTGTGTATTGCTCAATTCTCCAATTTATCAATATCTTTCTGAATTTTAGCTCTATCCTCCAAAGTATTGGCAATCCCCCAGCTTTGTGTTATCTGCAAACGTGATCAGTATGCTCTCTATTCCTACATCCAGCTCATTAATAAAGATATTAAACAACACCGGACCCAGAACAGATCCCATTGGAACCCCACTTGAGACCTTCCTCCAATCCAACATCATTCCATTAATAGTTACTCTTAATCAGTTATCCTGTCAAAGAAGGAAGTCAAGCTGGTTGGCGCAATTTGTTCTTGGGAAATCCATGCTGGCTGCTAGTGATTACCTCTTCAGCATCCAGGTATTCGCAAATGGAATGTTTTGTACATTGCTCTAGTAGCTTCCCAGGTATCGAAGTCAGGCTGACTGGTCTATAGTTCCCTGACTCCTCCTTTCCCCCCTTTTTAAAGAAGGGTACTACATTAGCCCTTCTCCAGTCTTCCAGGACCTCTCCTGGTCATCGCCCATCAGCATCATGATCAAACATGCAGTCTACTGACAACCATTGAGCCAGCCAGAGTGACCACAGTTGATGTAGTGTAGTGATGTTCCCAGATCTGCCTCAATCCTGTGAATCCACAAATCTCTGGAGTGGCACTGTGGATGGCACCAGCTAGGGTGAGGGCATGGACCCCTTCACACGTTGATGGAGTGCTTGAGAGCACGGCGTGCTGGGGTGTTTTTGTCCATCCAGTCCATATTGCCAAAGAGCATGCAGTGCTGCTTTTGAATATAAGAAGTGAGTGAAGGAAGGCCAAATCTCTGCAAAATTGACATTTCACACAAAATCAAACCACTTTATGCTCAGGATATGGTGCTGACAGTGCCTATGGAATGTCTCTTAACTGCTCCAAGTCTGCCTGTAAGAGGCTCTAGGTTTCTGACCCATATAGCAATGCAGGTACAGCATAGGTTTGATAGATTCTGGACTTTGTTTCAGTGCCAGGATGTTTTTGCATCCATAAGCAAGACATGGACTTCTTGCAGGAGTTGGCAAGGCCTATTTGCCGAAGCACATGCAGTTTGCTGTAACCATTTAAACTCTGTTTAAAGCCAAGGTAGATTAATTTGTCAGTGTTGTCCCTGGTACTTGGCCTCACCTGCACCAGCAGAAGAGTCCCTGGCAATGGGGATAGTGTCCCTAAAAATGAAATCCCTTTACATCGTCCCAGGTAAGAGGAGACAACCAGCCATGACAGACTGTGGCAACAGCACCAAGGTTAAAGTTCCTGCTATTACTGATCCCAGGAGGGTGGGAGTTTTCTGCACTCATAGGATGGGCATGACCTAAATTCTGCTTAGGGGAGGTGCAGCCCTGATGACCCCAACTTCCTGAAAGTCCAAACCAGGAACTAGGGCTGATAGCTAGTGTCGGGAGGAGAGAAACCGGGTCTGGGAATTGGGTTTGGGAGACTGGGATTGTCTGGGCAAGGAGCCAGGGCCTAGGATTCAGGGGACTGGGAGGCAAGTAGGTGGTGGTTGTAAGACTGAGATTAGATGACAGCTGGGGAGGATGGACACGGAGATTGGATGAGAAGCCTGGGTAGAGATTGGGACTGGGAATCAGTGGGAAAGGAGAATGTGTGCGTTGTGGGGAGGGGGAGGGGAAGAGACAGAGACACATACACAAATCAGATGAAGAGCTGTGTGTGGGGAAACTGGGACTGGCTGGGCAAGGAGGCAGGATGGAAAGAGCTGGGAATGGGTGGGCAAGAATGCCGGGGGCTTGAGCCTTGGGAGTGAGCCTAGGGATTGGGATGAGAAGCCTGAGGAGTGGCTAGGTGAGAAGAATTGGAGTGGGATAAGGAGCCAGGGTAGGGAAGAGATAGGACTGGGACAGGTTGGAGGGGATGGGACAAAGGGGTCATGCCTGGGGATATGGGCAGCAGAGTCAGTGCCCATTATAACAGACTCCCCACCAGAACCTGGAATGGAACCCAAGATTCTCGAGTCTAACCATTCCTCTGCTGTCAGCAAATATCTACATAACCCACTGGCCAAGTGTTTCGTCCCCCTCCAGTGCTGGTCCACACAGAGTAGGTTGTCGTCCTCTATCAGTTCCTGCATTAGCTGAAATGGCAAAGGTCTGACTGTGGATCTAGATGTTCCAACACATCTGATGTTCCATGTGGGGGTCACTCTGTTGCCACAGAATGGAACTTCTGTTTGTTCAGTTTGCTTTTTAAAAAAAATTAGGAAACTACACACAACAAACGATATTAAAAGAACGTTATTAAAGTTGCAAAGTCAAGCACTCAGAAGTTTGGAAATGCCAGAGGTAAGGTTGACTCGAGCAACCTTAATTTGCTCCCCTTGTGCATATACATTATGAGACAGACTTTCATTGCATGATGACATACCATTTTTTCCACAGAACCCCTGCCTCATTCAGTGCACAGAATGGATGGAGCTGTTCTGGGGGAGAATCAGGGTTGTCTAGTAAAGGAGGCTGTTGTTTGTAGAATCCCTGCCTCATTTGTTGGAGAAGTTGGAAGGTGTGTAGTGAAAGAGGCAGGGCCCTGTGGGAAGAGAAAGGATGGTTGCTTGGCTAAGGTGAGTGAATGCTGCTCTGGAGAATGGGATTCTCCATTCTATCCCTGCCTCTGCCACAGACCTCCTGTGTATTGCTGGGCGGATCACTAACACCAAACTTTTCACACATGGTCACTCACTGTGTGTTCCATGATGTCTGGGTGCCTGGCTTGACACTCTGGGGCCTGTTTTTCAGAAGTGCTGAATGCTCCCAGCTACAGCTGAAGTCAATGGGAGCTCTGCTTTGAACATATAAATGCTATATAATGTGCAGTACACTGAAAAATTGGGTCCAGGCTGTCTCAAACTGGGCACCCAAAGTGAGTGGATATTTTTTACCTTAATTTTTGTGCCTCAGTGTTTCATCTGTAAAATGGGGATAACAGTAACCCCTCCTCTCACAGGTGTGTTGTGAAGATAAAAATAATTAATGATTGTAAAGCACTCAAATATAGTCTTAAGTACTTATAGGGCTCCCATTACTGAAATATCTGAGTGTCACATCATCTTTAGTGCGTTTATCCTCACAACACCCTTCTGAGGCACGAGCTTTTATCCCCATTATAGAGATGGAGAACTGAGGCACAGAGAGGCCACGTGACCGGTCTAAGGCCCCATGGGAAGCAAACTCAGGTCTCCTGGCTCCCAGACCAGTGCCCTAAGCATCAGACCAACTGTCTGTTCTGAAAAGCATCATAGAAAAATGGTGAGGAAAATATTAATGCCACAGAGCAGGGTTTGACTAGTGTGCAGGAACTAAGGCCTAGGGCCACATACTGACCAATGAGGAGAAAACACAATATTGAATAGCTGCTCATTATGTGAGTACCGTCCATCCTGTGCACAGAATGAGGCAGGTATGACGGGCTCTATTAGACCTTCTCTGCCTCCTGCTGGAGGGATGAGCCCCCTGACACTCCCACCCAAGGAAAATTCACTCATACCCTATGGCCAACACAACCGTCATCTGGATGGGCCAGTTAGAAATACTGACTAATCAGGAACCAGCAGGCCAGTTAAGAAGGCTTGCCTTCTTTCACTCAGGGGAAGGGCTGGGTGAAACTGGGGCAGAGGAGAAGCACCCTAGGGCCAGGGCTGGCCGTGCCCTGCCCTAAGCACTGCAACTAAAGCACTTGCATTTTGAACAGTTTTTCTTTTTTGTTTAAAGGCAGGCAGCTGAATCCTGAGTTGCTATTTTGCCACTTGACTTTGCCATTTGTTTAGAGACTGATGCCAAGTTTATGGCATAAGCTACCCTGCCTCAAGCGGGTGGCCAAATTTTGCAGACTAAGGTGGAGTCCAGATGCAATACCACATGTTCCCTGAAGGGGGCATTGCAAAGCAGCACTTCCTGTCATAGCTTGGTAACAGAAGTGGGATTGACTCCCCCTTTTTCATAAAGGGGAACTCTGGAGGAGATCCTAGCTCAGCACCAGCAGGCCCAGGCAGAGACCCAGTGGCTTTTCCTGGAAGGGCAGCCGGAGACTGTGCTCCTTTAACTAGAGCAGCAGCAGTTTCAGGAGGTGATACTGGAATGGATCACTGGCTGCTCCCACTCCAAAGTGACTCCCTCAGCCCCAGGTATTGCCCTTTTCATATTGGGAATCTGCTGATGACCCTGAGGCATATCTTGTTACATTTGAGTGGGTAGTCCATGCACTCAGTTGGAGAAGACCATGTGGACTGCACAACTAGCCCTCTTTCTGCCCGGGGAAACCTAGGCGGCCTACTGGGCCTAGGGTGATGAAGCTGCGAGGATTATGATACCCTGAAAGCTGCTGTTCTAGACCAACTAGGAGTATTGCCTGAGATATACCAGCACTGATTCCACAGAACCACTCCCACTGGGGGCACAACCCTGGGCTGGCACTCAGGCCTGGTCTACATTATGGGGGTAAGTCAACCTAAGTTATGCAACTCCAGGTACGTGAACAACGTAGCTGGAGTCGATGTAGCTTAGGTCGACTTACTGCGGTGTCTACGCCGCACTGGGTTGACGGGAGAAACTCTCCAGTCAACTTACCTTATGCTTCTCGTTCTGGTGGAGTACCGGAGTCGACGGGAGAATGATCGGTAGTTGATTTAGCAGGTCTTTGGCTCCCAGTACATCGATCACCGCAGCGTCGATCCCCGGTAAGTGTAGATATACCCTTAGTGGCTAAAGGACTGGGCCACCTGCTAACTCCAGTTGGCATGCTGCTCTCTGGCTGAGATTCTGGAGTCGGTGGTACTTGAACACTACCTAGATATTTTGCCAGGTGCCATCCAAACCTGGGTATGCAGATACAATCCCAGCATGCTGAGAGTTGTCGTCCAACTCACTGGGGACTTTATGGAAGCAGGTTTGGTCTGGCCAGAGTGAATGGTCCAAGTCTGGTGAGGGCCAGCTCCAACTTCCTGAGGAGTCAACCTGGGGTACCAGAAAAGGGCCACTGGGCTGTGGGCTCCCAGTGGAACCTTAAAGATGCCTCACAATCCCATTTCAAGAACCATCAGGGGGAAGTATACAGCGTCTCACCTGGGGCCAAGCCATGGAGCCCCTGTTAGTCAGCCAATCATTTGTTTCTGCAGTGGGAAGCCGGGGCATGTCAGCTGCACTTGCTCCCTTATAGAGTGGGACTTTGTAGAATGGTGGGGTATCTCTGGCCAAACAGATGAAAGCTGTTGCCAGGCACTTGTAACTCTAGTAGTACTCAGGGACTGAATGGTGACTGGACTAATAGCCTCCAGGAGCTCCCAGATCTTGGTCCGGGAGACCCTAATGGATCTGGAAGAGTGGCAAGAAAATGAGCTGGCGCATGTGACCTGTGTCCATGGGGACATTCATTCCTAACCCATGGCCTGGGTGCATTTGAACATAGGGAACCAGCCAGAATACTTTGAGTGGGTATAACCCCCAATTTGTCATGGGAAGTGATCATTGGAAAGGACTGGCAACGCTCCTCCTTCCACCGCATCACCTGGAGACCCAAGATGCCGTTCTGGTCCTATTGTCTGACATCTTTCCAATTGCTGTATCTGACCTTTCTGATGGCCCATCATGACCCAAGAAGACTCAGAAACAACAATAATTAGCCAGAAAGTCCTGGTTGCAAACTGCTTTGGCAGCTGATGAGCCAGCTGGCAGCTCACCAGAACTACCTCGGGACAACTTTCTTTCCAATGTTGACCGAATGGTACTGGCTAGGACATTTGCTTTGGTTCAGGAACAATGAGGAGATGACACCCTTAGAGAAGTGTATGCTTGCCTCATGGTGGTTAATGGAAGCATTGTGTAGGATGCTCACGCTTCCCAATTTTCTCCTTTGAATGACAGAACGATTTACTTTTGGTGAGATAGGCCACTAGTTCCTGGTGCCCCAATGCATTCAAAAGGAAGTATTATGACTAGCATGCTTCATCCCCTTTGCTGGTCACTTGGGCAGAGATGAAACCCTAGAAATGGTGCTAGCCAGGTTCTTTTGGCCAGGAGTCTACAAGGAGGTGGCAAACTTTTGTGCAACCTGCCCAGAATGCCAAAAAGCACCTAAGGGACATCTGCAGGCTCCCTTGGTCCCCTTACTGCTCATAAGCATCCCCTTTGAGTGGGTAGGGTTGGACATAGTGAGGCCATTAGAACAAAGTGCAAGGCGGCACCAGTATATCTTGGTAGTGGTGGATTATGCAACCTATTCCCTGGAGACAGTAATCCTGCTTTTTGCCTGAGTAGGCTTATCTACCAAAGTCCTCATAGAACAAGGGTGTAACTTCACCTCCTGCCTAATGCAAGAGGGATGGCAGCTTGTTAAGGTTAGACCCCCTCTGCACTTCAGTTCCCCATCCCCAGGCCAATGGCTTGGTAGAAGGATTTAACCAGATTCTTAAGAAAATGCTGAATAAATTTTATGATGACCACCCCATCCCAAGGATTGGTATCAGCTACTTCTCTATCTCCTGTTTGCCATATGAAAGGTATCTCAGGCCTCAACAGCCTTCTTGCCATTTGAACCAGACCAGACTGAACCAGACTGTTATATGGCTGACAGCCACGAGGATCCTGGGCCTCCTTAAAGAGGCCTGGGAAGAGCAGCCACCACGTTCTCAAAACATGTTACAGCAAGTCCTGGAGATGCATGAGTGTCTCAAACGAGTAGGACACTTTGTGAAGGAGAATCTCCTGTGGGATCAGTGAACCCAAGCCCAACAGTATAATAAAAGAGCTCAGGAGAAGATTTTTCAATCAGGGGACTGTGTGCTGCTGCTCCTTCCCAGCTTGGAGAGCAAGCTTCTGATCAAATGCCAAGGGCCCTGTAAGGTTGTTCAGTGAGTTGGAAAAGTTTATTATGAAATGTTCTGTCTGGACAAAGAGAAGAAACACCAGATCTTCCACCTAAATATGTTATAATCCTGGTGGGCTAAAGAAAGCTTGTTCACAGATCCTGGTGATCTCCTTGGGGATCTGGGCCACCAAATACAAGAGCCAAGAAGTGCTGAAGATGTGCCAATAGCAGAAAGTCTTCCTCCTCACTTATCTTGGCAAGCCAGGAAATTATTGACCTACTATGACACACAGTTCTCCACCCAGCCAGAGTGTACACATCTTATGGAATGCTGAATCCAAAGCAGCCCAGAGGCAAAGCTGGAGCATACGACTTATTACATTCCTGAGTAACTCTGCAAAACCATGGAGCAGGAGGTACAGGCCCTGTTAAACCTTGGTGTCACTGAGGAGTCCAAGAGCCCCAGTATAGCCCGGTGATTCTGGTTCCCAAACCTGATTGGACCACTCAATGTTTTTTGCATGGACTTCTGGAGGTTTAAATCAGTATCACAATCAGATGCCGCTCTGATGCTATGTTTTGACAAACTCCTCAACTGCTTTGGGAAGACTAAATACATAACCACACTTGATTAACAAAAGGGTACTGGCAAATGGAATCTGGGGCCAGATTCCAAAGAAAAGACAGCATTTGCCACACAACTTGAGCTTTTTCAATTGTGACCATGCCCTTTGGACAGCATGGGGCCCCAGCCACATTCCAGAGGCTTATGGGCCAAGTCCTGTGCCACCACACCCAGTTCGTAGCAGCCTATTTGGTAGTTACAGTGTAGGTATTTTTAGTACAACTTGTCAGTCACATCTGGTACATGTGGCCTCTGTGTTTCAATCACTGAAAGAGGCTGGACTCACTGCTAATAAAAAAAATGTTAAATTTAGGATGCAGGAAACTTGATCTCAGGTATCTGGTAGAGAATGGCTGGGTTTAACCCCCTGCAAGATAAAACAGGGGACCTGAGGAAGATCTCAGTTCCCACCAACAAGAAACAGATGGGGCTTTTCTGGGTCTAGCCAGCTACTACAAAAGGTTTATGCCCCACTATGTGACAGTTGCAGTACCATTGTGAACAGGGCCAGCTCCAGGCACCAGCTTATCAAGCAGGTGCTTGGGGCGGCAACTCGGGAGCGGGGCGGCACTTTCAGATATTCAGCGCAATTCGGCGGAGGGTCCCTCACTCCCGCTCGGAGCGAAGGACCTCCCCCTGAATTGCCGCAGATCGCGATCGCGGCTTTTTTTTTTTTTTTTGGCTGCTTGGGGCGGCAAAACCCCTGGAGCCGGCCCTGATTGTGAAGGCCGATGCACACCAACCAGGCCAGTGGACAACTGAATATAACAAGGCCTTTAGCAAAATAAAGGATACCCTTGATCAGCACCTTATGCTACAGCATCTGGATGTCTCATTCTTACTTAAATTACAAACGGAAGCCTCCACAGATGGATTAGGAGCAGTGCTGTTGCAAAAACTACAGGGGGTGGAACATCCAATACTATACCTAATTGAGAAGCCGCAGCACAAGAAGCCTGATACTCCACCATCGGGAAAGAGTGCCTGGCCATCAACTGTGCTATGGGGCATTACACTACTATCTTCTGGGGGCTCCCTTCGATTTAGTAACAGACTATACACCCCTTAAATGGTGGCAGGCACTGAAGGACACTACTCATCAGTGGTATCTGGCATTTCAACCCTACACTGTCATGTATGACACTAGGGGCTGGTCCACACTAGCACTTTAAATCGAATTTAGCAGCGTTAAATCGAATTAAGCGTGCACCCGTCCACACCAGGAAGCCATTTAATTCGACATAGAGGGCTCTTTAGTTCGACTTCGGTACTCCACCTCAACAAGGGGAGTAGCACTAAATTCGACATGGCTATGTCGAATTAGGCTAGGTGTGGATGCGAATCGATCTTAGTAGCTCCGGGAGCTATCCCAGAGTGCAACACTCTGCTGACGCTCTGGACGCCAGTCCGAGCTTGGATGCTCTGACCAGCCACACAGTCAATGCCCCTGGAAAATTTGAATTCCTTTTCCTGTCTGGACAGTTTGAATCCCATGTCCTGGTTGCTCATCGGGGCGAGCTCAGCAGCACCGGCAACGATGCAGAGTTCTCCACCAGAGGAGTCCAGGCAATCTCACACTACAAAGAGGTCCCCAGCATGGACTGACTGGGAAGTCTCGGATCTGATTGCTGTGTGGGGCGATGAGTCTGTGCTTTCGGAGCTGCGCTCCAGCAAACGGAATGCAAAGACCTTCGAGAAGGTCTCCAAAGCCATGAGAGACAGAGGATACAGCCGGGATACAACGCAGTGCCGCGTGAAAGTCAAGAAGCTGAGAGAAGGCTACCAGAAACTCAGAGCGGCAAACGGACGCTCCGGAGCCCAGCCCCAGACATGCCGCTTCTACGAGGCACTGCATGCCATTCTCGGTGGGTCTGCCACCACTGCCCCACCAGTGACCGTGGACTGAGAGGATGGGATACTGTCGACGGACTGTTCCTCGGAGATGTTCGCGTATGGGAAAGTTTAAGAGGACGAGGCAGTCGACAGCGCTTACAACACAGATTTCCCCGACACCCAGGATCTCTTCGTCACCGTCAATGAGATCCCCTACCAACACTCCCCACCCGTTACCACGGACCCTGATTCAGGAGAAGGATCAATCGGTAACTGCTTCAAACATGTTAACATTTATTTTTTAAATAAACTGGGAAAACAACTAGGCGAACACAAGGTCTATGTACAGGTGGATGGAACTGTCATCTTCCTCTGACATCTCCAGGAAGCTCTCCAGGAGGTAATCACCAAGCCTCTGCATGAGGTTCCTGGGCAGGGCTTGCTTATTGGGTGCCCCAAGGAAGCACACTTTTCCACGCAACGCTCTCAGCTGGAACTCGGGGACCAGCGCCTTCATGAGCATGGCAGCATAGGCCCCAGGGTTGTGTTGGCTTTCCTCCAGCATGCGCTCTCTCTCTCTCCGTGACACTCTCCTCAGTGTGATGTCGCGCGCAGACTCCTGCATGTAATTAGAGTAATTTGTGTACCATTAGTAATGGTTGTGCTTAACTGTTCCTTTGCATAACAAGAAGCGTCACTGTACAGCCACGTGTAGGAGGCTGCAGAGTGGGAGAATACAGGGATCTCTAACAGGGAACGGCCGCGAGGGGCTGCAACAGGGGCACCGATTCTGTTTTCATGTTTGCCTGCAGCAGGAGGACAGTGCTGTAGATGCAACTTAAAGCTGCAAAAAAAACTAGGCTTACCATGCCTGGCCGCTCCATGGATTCTTCTTTCCTGCCCCGCTTCTCTGGTCTGCAGTGCAATACCACAGGCAATGAAAGCGAACCCAGAGAAATCGAACTTTCCCCGAGTGAGTGCTCATGAGAGAGGTGCTGTTCTTGCTCTTGTTCACACACAGAGTAGACTTTGTTTCTTTTTTGACCAAAAAAATCTCTCTATGGAATTCACTCACTTTTTCCCATCACACAGGTGCAACTGTATCCCTACCTGATCCAGGCGCCTTGTCGATGTTCTGCAGCACCGCAGGAAGGAGGACGGAGCTCCCCTTCACTGCATCTGCGACCGCCGCCCCCCGCCGCAAAGTCCAATCCCACCATCACCCAAAATGACTAGAGGAAGGGGCACCAGGGGCCGTGAAAAATGTTAATGCACCACAGCAGAGTGCTAAACTTACAAAAAGCTCTCAGTACCTTACTTTTGAGAAGTCCTTCCCTTAATGTGCTGTTCATTATTAAAAGTTTTTATTTTTTGGTAATTTCTTTTCCCGTCAGGTTTCTTTGCAGAATACTTTCCGTGAAGGGGGGAGAATGGTTTGGGAATTGCATAGGACTTTCACCGTTAATAGTGGTACAGATATGGGGGCAAGATCAACAGCTGGTCACTCACAGAGTGCAGCCTCTAGTCACCCTGGTCAGTCTGTGGGGTGATTTTCATGTTCTGCTCATAGGCGGAAGGTGCCCTGCACCAGGTATATTTGCAGGTGAGTCTCTCCACCGGCCATGCCTGGATCGTGCCCTGTCCCACGCGGGTCTCCCCCAGCCCCGTCAATTCCCTGCCTGGAGCAGGTACCAGCCCCCACCTGCCACCCCTCCCCTGGCGTGTCGTCTCACCGCCCCCCCGCCGCGCCGCGTCCCTGTCTCACAGTAGAGAGGCTACCCGCAGAAATGCTGTCTGCTGCCCCAGGGTCATTGAGCATGCCATCCACAAGTGGCAAGGCAGGTTGCCCTCACCCTGCCCTTCTATCGTAGCCCTGAGCCTCTACAATGCATCAAACCATCAGCCCCCAGCCCGCAACCCCCTACACCTCCTCCCCATTATCACACACCACTCACACCTTCCTACGCCCCCAGCCCAGAGCCTGCACCCAAACTCCGTCGCAAAGCCTGCACCCCTCACCCATTCCTGCACACGCACCTGTACCAGTCCTCACCACAGAGACCGCTGTACGAGCAGGAGCCTATCAGTCCTATAGTCTAGAAGCGGTCTCTACATCACTGCACACCCAACCCAGCACAGTCACCGTCCCTGTGTCAACCCTTTCACGCGAAGTCAGTAGTCCAGAGAAGGTTGTTGCTGAACAATGCTCTATTAACTTTATTTGTACATGTGTGTTGGAAGGGGGCAAACGGGGTGAACGGGATATGAAACTGTAGAGGAGAGTCAACAGAAACTGGGTAAAGAAACAGGGGCAGGTTCCGCTTCTCTATACACAAAGTTAATAGTCACAGGTTACCCTGCTCGCTGAGGAACCTGGCTTTCAAAGCCTCCCGGATGCACAGCGCTTCCCGCTGTGCTCTTCTAATCGCACGGGTGTCTGGTTGAGCATAATCAGCAGCCAGACGATGTGCCTCAAGCTCCCATCCCGCCATAAACGTCTCCCCCTTGCTCTCACACAGATTGTGGAGCACACAGCAAGCTGCAATGACAATGGGGATATTGTTTTCGCTGAGATCTGAGCGAGTCAGTAAGCTCCTCCATCTCCCCTTCAGACGTCCGAAAGCACACTCCACCACCATTCTGCACTTGCTCAGCCGGTAGTTGAAGAGTTCCTTGTCAGTGTCCAAGGCGCCTGTATAGGGCTTCATGAGCCAGGGCATTAGCGGGTAGGCTGGGTCCCCGAGGATCACTGTAGGCATCTGCACATCCCCACCATTTATTTTGTAGTCTGGGAAGAAACTACCTTCCTGCAGGTGTCTAAACAGACCAGAGTTCTTGAACACACGCGCGTCATGAACCTTGCCGGGCCACCCGACGTTGATGTTGGTAAACCGTCCCCTATGGTCCACGAGTGCTTGCAGCACCATGGAAAAGTAGCCCTTGCGGTTTATATACTGGCTGGCCTGGTGGGCCGGTCCCAGGATAGGAATGTGAATCCCATCTATAGCCCCACCGCAGTTTGGGAATCCCATTGCGGCGAAGCCATCTATGACAACCTGTACGTTTCCCAGGGTCACCACCTTCGAGAGCAGGAGATCAACGATTGCGTTGGCTACTTGCATCACAGCAAGCCCCACGGTAGATTTGCCCACACCAAAGTGGTTCGCTACTGAGCGGTAGCTGTCTGGCGTTGCAAGTTTCCAGAGGGCTATGGCCACTCGCTTCTGCACAGTCAGGGCTGCTCGCATCCGGGTGTCCTTGCGCGTCAGAGCAGGGGACAGCAAGTCACACAGTTCAAGGAAAGTGCCCTTACGCATCCTGAAGTTTCGCAGCCACTGTGATTCATCCCAGACCTGCAGCACTATGCGGTCCCACCAGTCCGTGCTTGTTTCCCGGGCCCAGAATCGACGTCCCATAGCATGAACATGACCCATTGCCACCATGATCTCCACGGCGCGGCGTACCGTGCTTTCTGAGAGGTCTGTGCCACTCTGAGACTTCATGTCCTCACCACGCTGCCGTTGCCTTCTCGACCGAGTTCTCAACATCTCACTGTGGAAGAGGTGTTCGATAAGGTGCGAGGAGTTGACAACGGCCATAAGTGCAGCGATGATCGCAGCGGGCTCCATGGTCGCAGTGGAGTGCTGTGGCATCTGCGCTGTCACTTATAACAGGAAAAGTGCGCGAACTGATTTCCCGCCGGCGGGAGTGACGGTTGAATGATGACAGTTACCCAAAACCACCCTCGACACAGTTTCCCCCCCCCAGCATGCATTGGTGGGAAATCCCAGCATTCCGATGGGCGGCGGGGAGTGCGGGAACTGTGGGATAGCTTCCCACAGTGCACCGCTTCAAAAGTCGACGCTTCGCCCGTTACTGTGGACTCACACAGTCGAATTACTGTATTTATTGTGGATACACAACTTCGACTACATTAGGTCGATTCCAGAAATTCGAATTAAGATGAATCGAAATAATCTTGTAGTGTAGACGTACCCTGGTCTGGTTCACAGCACCAGAATACAGACTTCTTTTTCCGGGATGGTGGCATTATTGTAGAGGGAGAGAAATTGGGTCCCTGGGACCATTCTGTGGCTGGAGGTGTGTGACAGGGTCTATCAGGTCTTCTCTTCTCCCTGCTGGAGGCATCAGCACCCTGATGTTCCCCACCCAAGGAAAATCCACTCAGACTGGGCCACCAATAAGATAGTCTTCCAGAGACCTAGAAAGGCCAGGAGGCAATACTGACCAATCAGGAACAGGCAAGGCTTCTTAACTGGCCTGCTGGGTTTGCTCAGGGGCAGAGCAGGATGATACTGGGACAGACGAGGAGAAACTCAGGGCTAACCCAGACCAAGGCCTAGCCCTAAGCACTTGCAACTAAGCACTTACATTTTTGAAGGGTTTTTCCTCTCTCTCTGTCTGAAGGCACAGACAGCTGAATCCTCAGTTGCTGTTTTGCTAATGGACTGTTTAGAGACTGATGCCAAGCTTACAGCACACGCTATTCTGCTGCAAGCAGATGGCCAAACATTTTAGTATGTTCAGGAGTGGCTGTCGTACTACCTATGACCCTGAAGGGGGCGCTGCAGAGCAGCCCTTGCTGTCACACAGGTGTTTTATGACAGAAAATAGTATGTGATAAAGACTATATTGTAATTCATATGCACGAGGAAGCTGATTTAAGATTGGAAAGGCATTTCCTGGCATTTCCTAACTTCTGAGTGCTTGACTCTGCAATCTTTAGTGCGTTCTCCTAATGTTGTTTGTGATATATCGCTATCCCTGCAGGGAAGAAAGGAATGGATAAGGAGAGAAATCTATTTACTAAAAGGGTTTTTATTATTATTTATTGTATTTTATTAATAACTTATTACCATCGCCCAGCCTTTTCAAAAGACTAGCAATTTAGGTCACTGTAAAGAGGGCTGATTATCAGAGGATGAGTGCCCAGCTCTTTCTGAAAATCAGCCTGCTTTAGGGTGTTTCAAGTCAGACTCTCAAAAAATCAAGGGGCCCAGAATCACCAGTCACTTTTGAAAATGTCAGCAATTATCACTGGCTGTCCATGGTGCTGAACCACTGGGGCCCGATGCTCGGTTCATAGGTTTTAGGGTGGGATAGGGAGAGAAGCGAGAATTGCAGCCACAAGCAGGTTAGACTCATCCAGTCCCCTTGCCGGGCTGATTGGCCGGATTCCAGGAAGCTGGCAGTATCATCAATGCCAAGCTTCTGAGCCAGAGAGGAGTGAAGAAAATAGCACCGAGGCTCTGAGGTGAGGGTGCTGGCCCCTCCAGGTGTATGTTTGTTACCCTCAGCTCAGTTTTCCGTCATGTCCCCCAGCTTCATTTTGGTGCTCACTTTCTGTGTAACTGGCTCCCCTACTTCACTTCCAAAGTGACAGGCATTCAGTAGTGGCAGTGAAATTAGAGTTAGAGAGCTGGGCTATAGTACCTTGGCAGACAACAAGGCACAATTTACTGCCAAATTATTAGCTGCACCAGGTGGCCACTGCGTGCATGTGTGTGTATTCAGGTATTGCTCCCTGCCCACTTTCAGCTTCCAGTTTCTTTTGTCTCTCTCTGTCTCATCCTCTTTTTGTTTGCCACTCTTCCTTTTTCTTAATTATTGTCCGTGCAGTGCTTTAAAAATGTAAAATGCTATATCAATAAGTGCTTTTATTATTGTTTATCCCTCCTCCCTTTTTCTTTGCATTCTTTTCTATGTATTCACTCTCGTGTGTCACTTACAGAAAGAATGTGCAGGTCTAAATAATTTATAAGTGCATGACAGTAATTACAGAAATGATTTAATTACTCAGTTAACACAGTTCTTCACATCACAGGCTTGGCTTGCTGGTGATCCTCTCATTGTTGACTAGTGCAGGCATTGTGCACCATAGCAGAGACAGGCAGGGCCACCCAGAGGATTCAGGGGGCCTGGGGCAAAGCAATTTTAAGGCCCCCTTCCATAAAAAATTGCAATATTATACAATACTATATTCTTGTGGGGGCCCCTGCGGGGTCCGGGGCAAATTGCCCCACTTGCTTCCCCCCCCGCCCCCACAGGCGGCCCTGGGAAAAATAAACCTTCCACATCTCGGACAAACCCAGTTTTGAGAAAACTTCTTTACAGGGTATCACTGGTTCTCAGCATCAGCTAGTGCTAAAAGGCACTAAAGCTCATTAAAAGGGCTGGACAAATATTTTCCGTCAAAACTTTTTTTGGATCGAAAACTAGGGTATTTTAAAAAGCAGAAAAAAATCACGGACAATGTCTGCTTTCCTTCAAAATTTATTGTGTTTTTTTTAATTGAAAAGCTGAAATTAGTCTGCTAAAACCTGAATATGGTTTGGGGTTTCAGAAGTGGATAGCTTGGTGGTTTGAACATTGGCCTGCTAAATCAAGGGTTGTGAGTTCAGTCCTTGAGGGAGCCATTTAGGGCACTGGGATTTAAAAAAAAACAAAAGTTATCTGGGAATTTGCCCTGCTTTGAGCAGGGGGTTGGACTAGATGATCTTCTGAGGTCCCTTCCAACCCTGATATTCTATAATTCTAAGTGTGTGGCTAAATATTTGCTGTTTGATTGTTTAAAGAAACAATAAAAATTCTTAAAAAAAATCCAAAACTTTTGAACTACCTCAGGTTGTGACCAAACGCCTGAGCCCATCCAGTCAGAGATTTTTCCAGGTTTCTGATACTCGGCTGGCTTCCTTGACTCATATCTGTCTCCATAACTTTGGATTCATTTAGGTTAGAACATAAGAACAGCCATACTGGGTCAAACCAAAGGTCCATCCAGCCCAGTATCCTGTCTACCAACAATGGCCAATGCCAAGTGCCCCAGAGGGAATGAACCTAACAGGTAATGATCAAGTGATCTCTCCCCTGCCATCCATCTCCACCCTCTGACAAACAGAGGCTAGGGACACCATTCCTTACGCATCCTGGCTAATAGCCATTAATGGACTTAACCTCCATGCATTTATCTGTTTCCTAGAGACTGGCTCCATGGGGTCCCTCAGAAACTGGAGACGGTTACTGTGGGTTTGTCTTTAGTATAGCTTATATACATATTCCACGAACTGAGCATTTGAGCTTGTTCCAGAATCTCGGATGAGCCTATGTTGTGAAAACTGAAATGCTCAAAATAGCACATGTATGTGAATGGACACAGGGTGCTAAAATTAAATTAACCCAGGGGTTCTCAAACTGGGGGTTGGGACCCCTCAGGGGGTCACAAGGTTATTACTGGGGGTCGCAAGCTGTCAGCCTCCACCTCAAACCCTACTTTGCCTCCAGCATTTATAATAGTGTTAAATATATAAAAAAGTGTTTCTAATTTATAAGGGGGGGTCACACTCAGAGGTTTGCTATGTGAAAGGGGTCACCAGTACAAAAGTTTGAGAACCACTGAATTAACCGCTCTGAAGCCCCAGGGAATGCAGGGGCAAGGGGTCTCCCTTGGCCGGGTTGGGAAGGAGGTAGGTGGTGTAGGATATTGCTCTTCTCATGTGATCCCCCCTCCAGTGGCTAATTTTAAATGAAGCTACCCTCTCCTGACATGAATCTCCCTATGGCACTGAAATTACATGTAGACTATAATTTGGCATTTGAGAAGTGAAAGGGATGGTAGCCCTAATGGAAAAGCTAACAGCATGGCTCTTCTGCAAGCCTCAAACTGCTGAATGAGCTTTAGGGTAGGGAAGGCTGTGCCTCCCAAACAGCCTGGTCCTGCCCCCTATCCGACCCCCACCCACTTCCTGCCCCCCGACTGCCCGCCCCCCTCAGAATCCCCGACCCATCCTGCTCCTTGTCCCCTCACCATCCCCCAGAGACCCGCCAACCACCACCCCAGGACCCCACCCCTGATCCCTGTCCCCTGACTGCCCTGACCCCTATCCACTCCCCCGCTGAGTCCTGACAGACCCCCGGAACACCACAATCCAACCCCCCCGTTCCCTGTCTGCCCCCCCAACCTCTGCCCCCTCCCTGTCCCCTGACTTTCCCAGGGACTCCCTGCCCCTTATCCAACCCCCCCCCCGGCCCCAGCCCCTTACCCCCGTCTCCCCCCTCACCCGGAGCCTCAGCACATCCAGAAGCGTCCCTGGAAAGCTGCAGCATGGCTCCGGTGGGCCTGAGCTCCTCCCCGCTCAGAGCCACATGGTAAGGGGGTGGGGCCTGCGGTAATTGCCCCACTTGCCCCCACCTCTGGGTGGCCCTGGAGACAGGAGGTAAAGAGGATGGAGAAGCTTAGAGAGAAGTTTCTAATGAACAGCCAAACACCTTGCTGGTTGTTTTCATGAAACTAACTGGCCCGAGGTAGAATTCTGTGGTAAAGCCTGTCTCCTAGAGCTGTGTAAAATGTTCACTCCCAGCCTCACATCTACTGAAGCCATGACTTCAAGGTTCAATGCACTCATTAACCATCATTCTGTGTATGGAGGTGCATAAACCTGGGATGAATGGTGACTTACATTCTACTTATGCCTTTGAAATAAGAGTTAAATGGTACATAGGCTTTGTGCAGGATCTCTGCACCGGGCTGAATAACACACAGAGTTGATACAGCCACAAGTCTCCTTCCATTCAGCAGGCTTCCTTTATTTCTGCCCCACTTGGGGGTTCCCAAGTAATGGCATACACATCTCTCCTAATGCTTTGGCTATAGACCCTCCTTCCCTTTCCAAATTAACCTGTGATAGAATTTTGGGGTTTCTCTCATCCAGCTCAGTGCAGCCAGCTGGCATTGGCAGCAAGAGAATTTCCTCAGTGTTGTTGAACTATTTGGGGAGGGGGTGGAGAAAGACACTTCAGGGGTTTGAGGAGGCAGTGACCAATGCCTGTTGTCACCCAGACACCTGTGGGATGCAGCAGAAGGGGCCAGTAGGGCTCAGAAGAAAAGAAAGGGAATGTGGCCAGGATAAGTGATCCTCTTGTGAGGACACTGAAAGTAAGAAGTGGACAGCAGAAGATTCTTAAGGGTGGAGGCAGCTGCTTAGGAAGTAGTGAGGAACCTGTGTTGGATAAAGAGGAGGAGGGATGGGGCAGCTCTTGGAAGTTCACTGATTCTGGTCTGAAAGTGAACCTGCAGGGTTGGTTCACTTTGGAATCCTTCACAAACTGGGCTCTCTGCAAGATTCACAAGCTCTTCTCTGTGTCAAGGTCAGGTGGGTAGAGAGCACGTGGCATTAGGACTGATGGAATGGAGATCCATTAGCACCTGGCACTCCATGCGAAGCTGCCAGACACCTTGTACCAGGCAATGGAACGTGCCCCGCCCACCATCACCGGAAGTGATGCAATTCAGTGAAACAGGCCAAGATTTTCAAAAGTGATTATTGATTGTAGGTACCTTCATTTTGGATGCCAACTTGAGACACCTTAAAGGGGCCTAGATTTTAAAAAAAATGCTTGGCATCCATCAACTGAAAATCAGTCCCCTTTTAAACTGTAGCTTACATTGGCCTTCTAAATAATTATTCACTCTGAAAATCTTGACGATAATAATCCTTTCCCCCGTAGCTGGAATGCGTAATAGAGGGTATGGCTATATTTCATGTGTAACCTCAGATTGAAATAGCCTGGCGACAGAAAGGAGAGGATGTAGAGGGAACAGAAAAATGTGAGCAGAAGGGGATCTAGGGCCTAGAGCTGGATGAATAATGGATGTTATGGTTTGGTGGCAGGTCTGGAAAATATTGGTTTGGCTCACACTGAATCTGAATGTTTGATAAGTTGAAAGAGTCAGTTTCAGGTTTCTTCCAGAGCAGAGGTTTGAACCTGGGTCTCCCACATCAGTACACTAATCACAAGGATTAAGGTGAGAGTGGCAGCAGCAGCAGCAGCACCACAACCTCCTCCCCAGCTGTTTTTGTGAAGAGCCAGAATTATTTGTCAAATTTGCAATAGTTTTGGGTCATCTGAAACTCATTTTTTTGTCTAATAGTCTGAAAAATTTTGCCCAGTTCTACTGGTGACACTAAACATTGAACTTGTGAGTTTCTCAAACACTCATGTACCATAATTTCTGCACAAACACTTACACAGTAACCCCCACACAATGTAGCACAAACACACTCATACACACTCATACACTGTGACTTATATTAACATTCACCCAGACACAATGACTCATGGACTCACATAGGCAGTCATCAACTGTGACTCAGACTGACACTCACAATCATATGCTGTGATTCACACTGACTCTCACAATCATACCTAGTGATTCACATTGGCTCCCTAACACACATACACGCACTATGATTCACACTACTGACACATAGAATGACACACATGCAGTAAGAGCAAGTGAAACACAATCCCACACAGACATATGCCCAATGGCTCATGTTCACATCCATTAGCTCTGGAAATCAGCAAATGTGTTAGGAGCAATTATGACAGACAACATAGTACTGCGTTAGATGAATTTGAAAGTTTCTCCCAGTAAAGCAGCCCCTTTAGAAAATAATTTGTGTTGGTGACAGCAGCATTAGCTGGATTATTCTATTTTTCTTCTCCATGGAATGGGGTGATTGGATCCTTTAATTATATTTTCTGTGCAGTTTTTTTTAAATTACTTAAATTCAATACACCTAAGGGGCCATAATGATTAAAGAGCAGGTGTGTTATTTTCTGCTCCAATTTCCTCTCCTCAGTCTCTTGTCATTGCTCATGCAGCCATTCAGGTGAGACAGGGATTCCCATTTGGTCTGGTCCAGGCTGCTCTGGTCAGGGCTGTCCAGAGGGAGGGGGTGGGGCAAGTGGGGCAATTTGCCCGAGGCCCGGGGCCCTGCGAGTCCAGGCCCGGCGGCGGTCCAGGTCTTCAGCGGCATTTTGGCGGGGGGCCTTCAGTGCTGCTGAAGACGCGGAGCGACTGAAGGGCCCCCCGCCGCTGAAATGCCGCCAAAGACCCGGACCGCCGCCGGGTGAGTACAAACGCCGCAGCTCCCCCGCTTTGCCCCAGGCCCCCTGAGTCCTCTGGGCGGCCCTGGCTCTGGTGGCAACATTAAAATGCTGTCGTGAGCTGTGCCTTTTTGGGTTCCCTATGAAGGAACCAGAAATAATTCTGGGAGGGAACCAAAAATGATTAAAAAAACGGAGATGGACTGACAAAGATTAAAAGAGGAAAATATGTGTAACTCCGCAAGTGAGGCAAACACTTGTCTGCGAACTTTTGAAAGGCCTAAAGCCCAGGGTGGGAGGGGGATTGTTCAAGATGATCTGAGGGGTGTAATGAGAGAAAGCTGAGTGAAGGGGAAGTTAGGATGCCTACTGAAAACATTTCCTAACAGTAAGATCTATTCGACTCCACAGATTAGCCTCCCCAGGGAAGTGGTAGAAGTTTCATCACTTGAGTCATTTATAACTGGACTTGACAAAGTTCTGGAGTATGCGCAATGCTGCAGGAAACAGTCTTGCACAGGAGTGGGAATGGAGATGGACAAAGCCTGATCCATCAAGTCTTCCTTATCTCTAGTTTCTGTAATTTGATGACCGCTTCAACCCTTTCCAGCCTCCCTGTCTCTCAAGAAAAAAATGTCTGTGGTTAATTGAATAACCAGTTGATTATTAAATGTCTGATGGGTGAGCTTTGCTGGTCTTTGAATAGATTCAGATCTCTGACACAGTCATTACCCAGCCAGAAATGTGAATTTTCAATAGTCAGTTGGTGTCTTAATTTAGATTTAATATGTCACTTTAGGGTCCATTAATTAAGCCTTTGTGCAGAGTGCTTAATGCCAAGTGCTTAGCTGCAGACTGTGGAACTGGTTCAGTCAAAGAATGGCTGGTGCCACTCACCATGACCCTGGGTCCACCTCACCATTGATGAGCCATGATGACCACCTCTTGATATCTTGGAATGAATCTATGGTGCAAATCCTCTTTACTGAGCTATTAAAACAGCAGATCTCTCCCTCTGATCCTGCAGCCCTTGCCCTATTCCCCTGGGAAGGTTTGGTGAATATATGCTAATTTTAAGTTTGATCCACTAAATTGTTATAAACTGAAGTTTTGACTGGCAGCATTCTAGCCACAGGCAAAATGAGCTGGCATAAGCACTGGTGGGAGACAGAATAGGTGCTGGGACCTCCTCACAGACGCTGCCTATTAGGAAAAGTTCTGAAGATTGCTAGCCATTTTTTTTCTCCTCCTCTGGTTTGGACTACAGGTTTGTCAGAGAGCAGAGTCTATCGTCCGCGTGTGTCCAGTTATGCCCGTGTTTGCCCATCTGTATGGATGTCTGTGATAACAATAGAGGGAGGAAACAGGCTGTTGCAATATATCTTGCGATACCAGAATGCCAGAAGCAAGCCGGCAGCTCCCTCCATGCAGCAGCCATAAAATATAGAGGTCTCTTGAATAATACATTGGCTTCTTTTATTAACTAGCAGTGGAGTGAACTTTAGTTAGTTATTCTGTTTTCTCTTCAGTTCCAGACCATGGTAGTGGGGGAAGGTTCTCTTGCCTTACAAGATCTTTGTTTCCCATAACCAATGTAGAAGTGGGTGTGTACAGTGAAGGGTAACAGTGTGTGGAAGATGTGTAGCTCTACCATTGTGTGGCTGTATTCTCTCCCTCACCACACCGTTCTCTAATCATGGACGCTTCAAGTGACCCACAGGTTTGCTTCCATTTGATAAATAAATCGAATGGAGAAGTGAGCTGGTATTTTAGTTTGAAAACAAAACGTAAATGCAAATATAAATAGACTACACAACAGCAAGGCGAAGGGGACTGTGATGGGGTGTTCACGCCACACCAGCCCTGAAAGGGTTAAGGAAACTGAGAAAGGGCCAATTAGTGATATAGGCCACACATGAGGGGCTTAGGCTGGAGAAGCAATCCCCAACTGGAAGATGGAGCTCAGCTGAGCAAGTGAGGGCTGGGCTAGTACAAAGCCAGGAAGCTGGCAATAGAAGGTGCCAGTGATGAAGTCTGCAGCTACGCTCTGTGTATTAGAGAGGAAAGGAGGGAACCTAGGGAAAGAGTAGCCCCCAGGGAAGGGTGTACCCAGAAAGCCTGTGGGAGGTGGGTAGGAAGCAGCCCAGGTTGAGAGCAGCAAGGTTGGGGACTGAGCAGACCTTGGCTGCGTGTTGAAGGGTCTCTGTGCTTCTGCCCGGAGGCTGGCATAGTGGGTGGAGCTGGGTTCCTTTACCAGTCAGTGACGAGAGGTGGCATTGCCTGGACAGCAGGTCCAGTGAGACTCTATACCCTGGAAGGGGAAACCACACAGTGACTTGGCTGGGGGGCTGAGTCACAAAGAGGAAGTTGCAGTCCCTGGAATGAGAGAGGGACTGCAGACCAAGAGAGAAGGCCACCGGTTGAAAGGGGAGGTGTTGGACCTGGGAGAGAACTAATCTGCTGTGAGTGAGTACCCCCTGCCGGGGACTTTGGTGTGACAATCCTTTTACCAGTTTGTACCTAGAAATCTGTAGGGAAGGATACGCCTCTGCCTTCTGGGAACACGTTATTTTCAGTTCATTTTGGATGCTGCAGGTTGGTACCTGTAAGGAAAGTTATTTACTCCCTTCTGAGTTTCTGACTTGTCTGCTCACCTGGGCCTAGATCCTTAAAGGTATATAGACAGATGCCTAAGTACCTTTGAGGATCGTGGTCCTGGTCTCACTGTACTCTGACCGCAGGGATCCACCTCCAGGGAGTAGGCCTGTTTCTGCAGCCCTTAAGTGGGACGTATACAGGTCCTCCAAAGTCAGTGGGGCTTCTTATGGGAAGAAGTGCTACCTAGCATGAGGAAGGGTTTAGCAGTTGTGCCCAGAGATAGTAAAGGGGCTGGGGAGAATACTGAGTGGGGATGAGCATTACACTGAAGGAGGAATGGAAGGCGGCAGAAACGGGGGAGGAGAGAATTAAGTGGACGAGCGGTAGAATGGCAGGAGGCAGTAATATGAAGGTGAGTAGTGTTTGGAGTCATTCATCAGCTAAAGCAAACAGAAAGGTTTTAGGCAAGATTTGAATAATTAATTAATAACCAGAGGGATGACTTTCTCTCAGAGCAAGTAAAATATGTATTGTGTGAGTTTTAGTGAACTGTTCCTCCCGGTCTCGCTCTCCCTATAGCTCTCCCCCACTAAGGGCTGGTTTATCCTGGGGGGCGGGGGATTGATCTAAGATACGCAACTTCAGCTATGCTATTCACGTAGCTGAAGTCAAAGTATCTTAGTTCGATTTACCTGGCCATCCTCACGGCGGCGAGTCGACTGCCGCGGCTCCCCCGTTGATGCTGCTTACTCCTCCTGCTGAGGTGGAGTACAGGCGTCGATTTGTGGATCGATTTATTGCGTCTAGATGAGACATGATAAATCAATCCCCAATAGATTGATTACTACCCTCCGATCTGGCGGGTAATATAGACATACCCTCACTGTCTCCCTCCTTGACTGATCTTAGCACCCACTCTGCTTGCTTTCAGCACTATCATATTTGATGTGTCACTGGTGGAGTCCATCATGTTAGAGATTAGTGGTGTTTGTGTAGAAGAGGGCACGGTCACACAGTGGTAAAGTCTCATATTTTATACACATGGCTATTCTCTACTGTCCCTACCTGCTGCTTTACTGGTTTCCCCTCTTGCCTTGGTCATGTGGTATGTGTGTTTTTTATGGTAGGGCATATAAAGAGAAAGACGGGGGTTAATTCTTCCTTCACTTTCCCTATTACTGCTGTTGCCTCCCTTCACAAGAGTGTTGAGAGGGGATTTAGCCCCACTGCTCATGCCCTACAAGCTCGGGGGAGGAGGCCAGCCAGCAGGAAGGAATGACTCACTCTTCAGAACGGAAGCAAATGTACAAATGTGTGTCTGTATTTACAGGGGTGGGTGGGGGCATACAACTCAAGACCTACCAGAGTGTTCATGTCACCTACCAGAGTGCCCCCTAGAAGACAAGCATTTTGTCACCAAATACCTTTCCTGCGTTTTCCCCCCTTTCTTTTTAATGGTTGAACTGTTTAATGCTACATATAAAGTCAGGTCCGCCCGCCGTAGGGCGATTCAGGGTTGCCATGGCAATGAGGCCTGTCTCTCCAAATTAGGACATTTTTCCCACTGCCTTTTCTATGTGGTTTTCTCTTTTCTCTCATCTCTCTTTCTCTTACTCTTTCTTTCTTGACATCTGAAGCGCTGAACGCTGCCTCCCTCGTTCTCACTCTCTGAAAGAGATCATACTTTACCAGTCCAGATTAATTCTTATGAAAGGTATGCCAATGTAGGTAGCTGTGCCAGCCCTGGGAGGGTGAACTTCATGCTCCCAAATGGAAGTGCCGTAAGCTCAGAGCCATTAGCTAGGGCAGGTGGGGGAAGGGGTAAGAAATGGCAGTGGTGGAATTGAAACAGAGAGTGCCCGTGTCATGCCCACTCCTTTCCTTACAAAGTGATTACCTCAACTTGTAGGATGCTGCCATAGCAGTATGGAAGTGGTGGCCTAGGTGATAGGAGCTCAGGTTAAAATGTGTCTTCCACTTATAGCTCCTGCACCTAGGACTGAAAACCATCCTGAAGGGAAGCTTGTGGAGGAGATTTGGGGGGTGGGTGGGTGAGAGTGTAGGGGTGTCACCCTACTTGAAATTTGTAGGATGGTCCTGATTTTCGAGGGTCTAGTCTTCCATTCTGTAAGCCTTAGCCTGCAGGACAATAAGAGTCTAGGGCCTTGTCTACACTACAAGACTATTTCGAATCAACTTAGTTCGAATTTGTGGATTCGACCTTATGAAGTCGAATTTGTGTATCCATACTAAATACACTAATTCGAATTTCTGAGTCCACATTCACGGGGCCAGCGTCGACTTTGGAAGCGGTGCACTGTGGGAAGCTATCCCACAGTTCCCGCAGTCCCCGCTGCCCATTGGAATGCTGGGTAGAGCCCCCAATGCCTGCTGGGGGGAGAAATGTGTCGAGGGTGGTTTTGGGTAAGTGTCGTCATTGAACCGTCAATCACAACCTCCCTCCCTCCCTCCTTGAAAGCGCCTGCGGGCAATCTGTTCGTGCACTTTTCTGGTCAGTGACAGCACGGACGCCACAGCACTGCAAGCATGGAGCCCGCTGCGATCATCGCCGTTTTCTCCTCCTCGCACTTTATCGTCCACCTCTTCCACAGTCAGCTGATGAGAAATCGGGCTACTTTTCAATGCTGCTGCAAGCACTGGGGGACCATAGGGGACGTTTTGCAAACATCAACGTCGGGTGGCCGGGAAAGGTTCATGATGCGTGTGTTTTCAGGAACTGTGGGCTGCTCAGACGCCTGCAGGAAGGTAGTTTCTTCCCGGACCACGAAATAACTGTTGTGGATGAGCAGATTCCTAAAGTCATCCTCGGGGACCCAGCCTGCCCGCTAATGCACTTGCTCATGAAGCCCTATACAGGCGCCTGGGACAGCGACAAGGAACTCTTCAAATACCAGCGAGCAGCGTGACCTGTGACTGTTCAGTTTCTTTACAGAGAAGCTGAACCTGCCCCTGTTTCTTTACACACTGACTGTTGACTCTCCTCTTCGGTTACATACCCCGTTCACCCCGTTTCCCCCACTTCCAACACACGTGTAAACATAAAATACATGTCCCATTGTTACTGAAGAAAGGTTTCTTTATTCATGACTTTGCGTTAAAGGGTTGAAACTGGGAGGCAGACTGTGCTGGGTAGGGTGTGCGGTGATGTAAAGACCGCCTCTAAACTCAACGAATGACAGGCTCCTGCTCCTAGAGCGGTCCGCAGTGCCGGAATGCTTCTTTCAACGGAGCCTGCCATCCCTCTTTTTCGAATTCTGTGTGCGGGGGGATATGTGACCTTGTGGCGGAGGAGTACGGATACAGATTCCTTTGCTGCGTGACTCAGCGGTCCAGGACAAGGACCGCTGTATAAGATCTGTAACCGCCCTCCCCCGCTACAAAGTCACATCCCCCCCGCCCACACAGAACCTGGAAACCACCTCCCATACCGACCATGGTGCCTACTGACTGCACTGTGTGTGTGACCCGCTGCTGATCCTGCCCCCGTGTCTGTACCCTGGGAAAGGTGACTGTCCTATGCAATTAACAACCCCCTTCCCCACGCCCCCCATTCAAACACAGTCTTCTTTGAAAAAACATGACGGAAACAGTAATTAACAGCAAAGTATTTTTATTACTGAAGTAGACACTCAGGGGATGGAACTGGGATTGGGACTTGTGTGAGTCCGGAAGGGAACGACTTCTGCAAATGTAGGGTATGAGAGCTTTTTGGTACTTGAGCACTCTGCTGGGGTGCAGTGACAGTTTACACGGCCTCTGGCGCCCCTCCTTCTGGTTATTTTGGGTGAGGGGGGTATGGGACTTTGTGGTGGGGGAGGGCGGTTGCAGATACACTGCAGGGGGGCTCTGTGCTCCTGCGGTCCTGCAGAACATCCACAAGGCGCCTGAGTGTGTCCGTTTGCTCCCTCACTAGTCCAAACATTGTTTGAGTCGCCTGCTTGTCTTCCTCACGCCACCTCTCCTCCCGTTCGCTGTGTGAGCGCTGGTACAGAGAGACGGTCTCCCTCCACTGGCTCTGCTGGTCCGCCTCGGCTAGGTAGCAGCCCATACGTTCATCGAACATCTTGTCCCTTGTCTTTTTCTTTCTCCGCCTAATCTTTGCCAGCCTCTGCGAGGGGGATGCTGTGGCAGGTCTGGAGACAGTGGAAGCTGTGAGATGGGAAACAGGGAGTGAATTCCTTGCAAAGATACATTTTTGCGAACAATTAACTGAGTCTAGGCTGTCTCTGTGAATTCTGGGTTGAGACCCCTGTGCCTGCTGGGGCACAAATAATTTTCGCGGTGGATTCTGGGTAAATGTCGCCAGTCATTCCTTCCTCCGGGAAAGCAACGGCAGACAATCATTTCAAGCCCGTTTTCCCAGAATTGCCCTGGCATACGCCATAGCGTGGCAACCATGGACACTGTTTTGCCTTTTGTGTATGTCACCGTATGTGTACTAGATGCCGCTGACAGAGGCGGTCCAGCAGCGCTACACAGCAGTATGCTTTTGCTTTTGCATGACAGCAGAGATGGTTACCAGCCATATTGTACCATCTACCATACCATAAATTGGTAATAAGATGGTAATAAGATGGGCATGGTTACCTGTCCTTTTGCACTGCACCATTTGGTGCTGTCATAAGTGCCCCTGGCCGAGCAGCCAGGGGCGCAAAAGCAAAAATTGGGAATGACTCCCTGAGTCAATCCCTCCTTTTTGGTATCTAAAAATAGAATCAGTCCTGCCTAGAATATGGGCAAGTGTACTAGAGAACCACTGTATCAGAGAACCAGAGAGCACAGCTGCTCTGTGTCAGATCCTGCATAGATTATGAGCTGTATGCTATTGACAGGGGGTGCTCCTGCAACAACACCACCTGTTCATTCCATTCTTCCCCAGCCTTCCTGGGCTACCATAGCATTGTCCCCCAACTTGTGTGATGAAGTAATAAAGAATGCAGGAATAAGACACAGTGACTTGTTAGTGAGAAATGAGTGGAAGGCAGCCTCCAGTTGCTATGATAGTCCACATAGGACATTAAGGAGTGTGGAGGAGAGGAGCCCAGCATCCTGCTGCTAGTCCAGGGGCAATTGAATCTTTTCTTTACATATGAAGGGTGGGGGCTGATGAAGCTCAGCCCCCTGTTGCTCTGATGACGATGGTTACCAGCCATATTGTACCATCTACCAGGAAAAATTAGGTTCACCTGACACTGGGGAACCTGACAGATAGTAGTCGGCATGGTTACCAGTCCTTTTGCACTGCCCCATGTGGCAATAGGCTGATGATGAGGACGGGTACCAATCATTTTGTACCATCAGCCATCCATAGCGTGGGGGAAGCAAGGATGTTGGTGTTGAGTGCTGCACCATCGCGTCTATCTGCAGCATTCAGTAAAGATACGGTGACATGTAAAAGAGTCAAGAGAGGATTGTTTTCCCTTTCACTTCTGGGGGTGGGTGGGGGGGTATGTAAATTGCCGAGCTATTCCCTGACCCACCGCGGACACTGTTTTTGTCCCTAGAAGCATTTGGAGCTCAGCCAAGAATGCAAATCATTTTCGGAGACAGCAGGAACTGTGGGATACCTTGCGTCCTCAGTCCCCCCTCCCTCCATGAGCGTCCATTTGATTCTTTGGCTTTCCGTTACGCTCGTGTCGCAGCAGCGTGCTGAGTCTCTGCTATGCCGTCTGTCCGGAGATTTTTTAAAAATACTTTGGACCAGGCGTAACATTACAGTAATTCCCCTAATTAGATGCATGAGTCTCCTAGCGAGATCACCGTGAGGACGGGCACTGAAGGAGATAGAGAGCGCATGCTGCGTGAAATCTATCACGAACCACGGACCGATGCAGCCGTGGTCGGGGAGGCAATGCTCCCTGAATACCGCATGAAAGCCTCACGCGGAAAAGGGTGCTATCACGGAGCACCCAATAAGGCAGCTCTCCCCAGGAACCTCCTGCTGATGCTTATCGATTAACGGAAGTAGAGCTTCGTGGAGATCTCCCAGGAGGATTTCTGATCTATCACCATATATAGAGAGACCTCCTTCTCACACACTTCAGATTCCTGTTATATTAAGAATAAAAGTTAACATGGTTAAAGCACTTTCCGACTGCTCCTTCCCCTGATTCAGGATCCGGGTTCATGGCCGGGGAGGGTTGGTAGGGGATCTCCGTGACGGTGATGAATAGATCCTGGCTGTCGGGGAAACCAGCGTTGTAAGCGCTCTCGCCTGCCTCGTCCTCCACAAACACTTCCTCATCTTCCCCGTCCGTGAACATCGTCGAGGAACTGTCCGTCGACACTGTCCCATCATCAGAGTCCATGGTCACTGGTGGGGCACTGGTGGCAGGCTCCGTAGCGTCCGTTTGCCGCTTTGATTTTTTGGTAGCCTTGTCTGGGGTCCTTGGTTTTCACGCGGCGATGCGTTGCATGACGGCTGTATCCTCTGTCTGGATCATGGCTTTGGAGACCTTCTCGTAGGTCTTTGCATTCCGTTTGTTGGAGCGCAGCTCCGAAAGCACAGACTCCTCGCCCCACACACCGATCAGATCCAAGAGTTCCCGGTCAGTCTAAGCCGGGTCCCTCTTTCTATTCAGAGATTACATGAACTCCTCTGCTGGAGAGCTCTGCATTGCTGCCGGTGCTGCTGAGCTCGCCCCGATGTCCAACCACGAAATGAGATTCTAACTGTCCAGAAAGGAAAAGGAATTCAAATTTTCCCGGGTCGTTTCCTGTGTGGCTGCTCAGAGCATCGAAGCTCGGACTGCTGTCCAGAGCGTCAACAGAGTGGTGCACTGTGGGATAGCTCCCGGAGCTACTAAGTTCGATTTGCATCCACACCTAGCCTAATTTGAGCTAGCCATGTCGAATTTAGCGTTACTCCACCTGTCGGGGTGGAGTACCAAATTCGAACTAAAGAGCCCTCTAGTTCGAATTAAATGGCTTCCTGGTGTGGACGGTTGAGCGGTTAGTTCGAATTAACGCTGCTAAATTTGAATTAAAGTCCTAGTGTAGACCAGGCCTAGGGCCTTTTGACATTGGGCCAGATTCTCTGGATCAGCTGAGCTGTGCACAGTACAGGTCTGGGTGGTGAAATTATTTTAAGCCAGCTCTGTGTCTGTGTGTTCCCCTACTTGTCTGGGCTTTGGTTCTGGTTGGTCATTGATTCAAGGACTCCTGAATTTGTACTGGCTTCTGATGCCCCTGAGGGGCCATTTTGGCAGCTGTGAACTAGCCAGAGACAGGAGCACTCCAGCCCTTTCTCCTCTGTTACACGTTCTACAAAGGGAGTTGGGGGCCTGAGAGGGTGGTGACATAGGCGCCGCTACAGCTCTATGGCAACCGAGAATTGTCTTAGGCTGGGGGCAAGCTCAGGTGGCCAGCTTTACCGCAGTTTGACACCCCTGCAATGGCACAAAGCTGGGCTAGTGCTCCAGAGAAATGCCATTGTGTTAGAGTGGGAGTCATGGGATGACTTGTTATGAGGCAGCAGCATGGTATTGCAATGGGATTATTTTTATCCGTCAGCTTATAGATAAAAGGTATAGCTAGTAGGTCATAGCCCATTTCTATTCTGGTCAGGTTAGAAGTAACCACAAGAATGGCCTTTCTCTCACAGTATTTTGGTAATTTGACTTATGGCTGAAAGCAGGAAACCTGGGGAAACTTAAAAGAAGGAATCAAGGATTCCTGTTGGAGCTGAGGTAAAGTTTGGGGTTTGGCTGAGGGGATCATTGGTCTTATTTTTGCCAAACGGGTTTTCCTCATCCCTCGTAAAAAGCCCATCGCTGTGAGTGTAGAAGTGAAAAGTATCTGAAGGGCCTGACGGCAGTCCATGAGCCTGATTCTCCATTGCACTACTCCACTGACTTCAGTGGAGCTGCACTGATGTCAAACTGGCGTGACACAGTGATATACCAGGCCTGTTGTGCTCAGGAAAGTGCAAAAACTAAGGTCTTAAAATTGCCCCCTTTTAAACTAAAGAGGTGATTTTAAACTAAGGTAGTGCAACTCTGTGTGTGTGTGTGTGTGTGTGTGGACTCTTGTAAATTGATTAAACCTAGCTTGTAAACCCAGTTTTAAACTGATAAGTGTGTTCTCACAGAGGTTTGCACCAGTATAATTAAACTGTTGCAAGTGTGCGTATGGACAGGGCTGGTGTTAGACTCACTGGGGCCAAGGGCAGAAACTGAGGAGCTGAAGCCGAAGGCCGATCATGTAACTTAGCTTCAATGGGCCCTGGGCAATTACCCTACTTGCTACTCACTAATGCCAGTGCTGTGTATGGACAAGCCATAAGTAAGCCTAGAAACATTTTTGGTGCCAGACTCACTAGAGGAAGGAGGGAAGGTCCATAACCCACTGTTCCCATCTGTACTGGCTAATGGAGCTGGTCCCATGTGGCGAGAGCACATGCTGCACCCTATTCAAAGCTGTTTAGGTGGCTGTGCTTCCTCTGAGCTCCCAGAAGCCATATCTGAGGCTTACAGCCACAATTGATTCCTTAGAGGTTTTCCTCTTTGCTGCTTCCCGTCCTACACATTCTTGGATTGCTAGGCTCTGTCTCTCTTCAGCCTCTGAAGAATTAGTGCACATAGACACCCTCCAGACATATTACACAAATAAACTTTTGACGGTGTCACTAAGCAGGCTGGAGTTTAGCAATATCTGACCTGCAACACTGGGCTTATTTGCTTGTACTTCTGTTTCTCCAGGAGGAGAAAGGGATCCTATCCCAGGTATATTCACGAACTTCCTGACCTAACTGTATCTTGACGTCACCGGTGTCTTTCTTTAATGGCCCTTAGCCTGATGGCATGCCAGTGGTGCTCACTCAGCTGGACTGGAATGCTTACACTGACTCCCTACAGGGGAGGGGAAGGCACATGACATTGCTTGGAGCACACTTCATTCATCAACAGGAGGAGCAGCTGTGTCACAGAAGAAGCTTTAGAGGGGTCTTGTAGATAGCCTGAGAATCAACTGCTGCCCCAGTCCCTTCCCCACCTCCATGTGCAGAGCAGCATGAAAGGAAAAGAGATGAGCTGCTCACCCTCCTCTGCTGAAAACTAAAACCAACCAACCAAAAAACAAAACAAAACAAAACAAAAAAAAATCAACCTCAGCAAAACAAAGAATCAGTGCCCTTCCCAGAAAACCAGCAAACAACATCCAGAATGCTTCAACTACTTGTTCGGGTGATGGGCAAATCTTCAAACGTTTGGTCATTAATCCAAAAGACGCTTACCCAAACCTTTCTGAGCTGGAGACCGGGGCAGGACATCACCCAAACAGACATTCACTGCAAGACTTCCAGTGCTTTCTTCTTCTAGCTGGGTTTGAGGTATCCTGAAAATGGTTTTTCTTTCTGATGTATTGTCCCTTCTGCTTTCTGTTCCAACTGGAATCCAGACACAGCCACAAAAATGAATTGCACAAGAAGTCAAATTTGAATTTCCAGTCTTTTTTTTTTTAAGTGAATCAGCCTCTTCCCAAGCTGCTTTCTGCCCTAGCTACTTCACTGTGCGGTCTACTTCTCCTTAATTCACATGCAAGAGATCAATGAGGCTGAGAATGGATAGGAGGGGAATAGAGAAAGAATGAGGGTGGGGAAACCTCTATGTGTGAGAGAGAGTGCGGGGGGAGGAAGTGTTGAGAGGAATTTGTTGTGGGTGGATTTTGGTCTTGGAGATTCAAAGGGATTTTAAAAAGGTTTTATTAATGATATATTGAAATGTTTAGGTACCTATCTTTGAAAATTTCTGGCCACTTCAACCAAAATAGTTAGAAGGAAAACTACTTTATGGCAACCTGAGCAAATGAAACCAAAAGCATGAGCTGATAACATAACCAAAGTTAATGTCTTCACCCTTTACCCAGCCTGTAAGGGTCCGGTGTGGGGGCTCGGCCCTCTCAGGAGCGGCTGGGAGCCAGGCCGCCTCACTACACGGCCTAAATCCGTTAGTCTCCGAAGGTCCAAGCCCTAGGTCAGGGCGGGCAACAAACAATAGTCTAAGGGCTCAGACCCTCAGGCAGGGGCTGAGCAAAACAAACAGGCAGTGAGGCCCAAGCCCTCAGTCAGGGCGGGGCAACAAACAGTAGTTCAAGGGGCTCAGACCCTCAGGCAGGGGCTGAACAAAACAAACAGTAATTTATGGCCAAGCCCTCAGTCAGGGTGAGGCAACAGACAGCAGTTCAAGGGGCTCAGACTCTCAGGCAGGGGCTGAGCCACCACACAGTAGTTCACAGGCTCAGACCCTCAGGCAAGGGCTGAGCAAAACAACCAGAGTTCAGGGGCTCAGGTCCTTAGGCAGGAGCTGAGCAAAACAACCAGGTAGTGAAACCCAGCCCTAGGTCAGGGCGTGGCAACAACAGTAGTTCTTCAGGGCTCAGGTCCTCAGTCAGGAGCTGAGCAAAGGGCTCAGGTCCTCAGTCAGGAGCTGAGCGACAACAATAGTTCAGGGCTCAGGTCCTTGGGCAGGAGCTGAGCAAACACACAGCAGTTCCCAGGCTCAGACTCTGTATACAGCAGGGGCTGAGTAAACAGCAACAGTTCAAGGCTCAGACCCTCAGGCAGGGGCTGAGCAAACAGCAGGTAAGTAGTACTGTGCGGTGGGGTGAGGGGGAGACTGCAACCCGTGAGTGGGGTGGCAGGGGGGACACAGGCCCACCCACTCCATTGTGTCCCAACCCGGGGCCCTAACAGCGGCAGTTAGTCTGCTGCTGTGTCGGTGGGGTCCTGACCGCAACACACCGACATCGGCTCAAAGTCTGCTGTAGCCAAAGTCTGCCCCCGGGCTACTTTCCATCTCCCCCTCCATGGGTACCTGCTCATCTCAGGTGTCGGGCGCTGGGTCCCACACCATGGGCTCCTCGCCGTGCTGAGGGCTGGCGAGCTCGGGCTCCTCCTCAGGACTCGGGTCGGGTGGACGCTCGAACAGCTCCTCGGGGTACCAGGCTCGGGGCAGGCTCGGCCAGTCCTCCTCAGGGTACCGGGCTCAGGGAAGGCTCGGCCAGTCCTCCTCAGGGTACCGGGCTCGGGGAAGGCTCGATCCAGCAGGAGCTCGGTCAGGAGCGTCTGTCCTCTCTGGCCGCCGGGCAGCAACTGAGCGCTGGGGCCGGGCCTTTATACGTCCTGTCCCGCTCCTTGACTTCCGGGGGGGGCGGGGACAGGCGGCTGTGGCTCCACCCACTGTGGCGGCTGTTCTGGCTCCTCTCTCTCAGGAGCGGCTGGGAGCCAGGCCGCCTCACTACACAGCCTAAAATAAACAAAAAGCTCTACAATGAACAAGAACAAAATAGGAAACCAAAGTGCATTGAGCATCATCCCTGAAAAGCTGCAACCACTGTACCTTCTCTGGCTGTCTGTGAGAAGTGGTGGTTGGACAAAGCAGAAAGCAACAAGAAGAAACAGTCAGGTTTTACCACTGAGTGGTAAGAATTTAAATCAATATTTGTAAAATATAGTGCAGGATAAGATAGGTGGATACAGTGATAGAAAATGAAATCCTTTGAAAAGTATCCAAATATTTGGAGTTCCAGCGGGAAGGGGAAATGTTCTTCCCATAGCGTTCCTGGAGAAAATGATTCGCTTTAAATTAGATTTTGAAATGCAGGATGAATCTTTATGTGAATTAATACTCTAGGACGCCTGCCAAACAATCAACTATGGTGAAGAGAATAGGAAATACAATTATTGCTACAATTTCAGATCAGAGACACAGAATCTTAGCAGCCCTCAGGAAAAAGAGAGGCTTAACATTTGAAGGAAACAAAATTTTAATTTTCCCAGCTCAAAGACCAGCCACATAGTCCCACAGGAGTGAGATAGTAGGGATGAGGAGAGCTTTCCAAGAAAAAAAATGTTGAAGCTGCAATTCTACATCCTGAAAAACTCACAATATTTTATATGGAGTAAAACATACAGGGACTCCAGGGACTCCATCCTTAATCAGATAGCATGTGGGTGGACTGCTGCTCCCAGGCAGAGTCTTATGGATTTCAGTGGGGCTCTGAACAGGGACAGCAGTCGACTGGCATGCTATCTATTGTAGGATCAGAGCCCAAATCAGTCAAACACTGTTAACTGAAATCAAGGAGAAAAGTTAATCAGAATCGTCTGAGGGAGAAAAATTGCAGGAGTAAAAATTACAGTTCTCCTTATAGGATCCCATTCTACTAGAAATCAAAAGGGCTTAACTGTGAACATTTTCTGAATTTCATTTGCTCAATATTTTAATGTGTAGATACAGATTTGGCTTTGTTGCTTACCTGCATACAAACTAGGGACAGATGTGTAAGCTCTATAGGGGCTATAGAACGTGAAGCTGCGTATGACCTTGAAGCTACACTACACTTATGGATGTTGGTGAAATGTGTTTGGATATACTAGAGCTTGTCACAGATTTTCTGATGGAACAGTTTTCCACTGCAAAATGTTGATTTGGAGTCAATTCTCTTAAAAATTTTGGTAGAAAGCAGGCAAGCCACCAGACCTACCTGCCTGGTTTCCTGCCCACTGGCCAGCAAGCTGTTCCCCAGGCTGTCCAGGTGGGCAGCCAGCAAGCTGAAAAATTCCATGCTGGTTCCTCTGAAATGGAATTTTAAAAAAAAAATTTGGTTTGACTTTGTCCCAATAACTTTTTTCCTCCAAAACCATGACATTTTTAATGGAATATAAATGCCATTTCCTGGCCACCTCTCCGAAGTGCACAAACATGCACACTTGTGTGTATGTTCTCTAAAACAAAAATCTTTGTTAAATATCAGTTACAGTTGTTTGAGTAACTGTATCAGCAACATAACTCATGATTTTTTATGGTTAAGTCCTCACCCAAATACAGCCATGATTTTCATCTTCTCTGTGTTTTCACACATGCACGCCACCTACTGCACACATCTCCTCTCTGTATCATGAGAAGGAGCGGGGACATAGGGAGGCAAGGGACAACATGTGGGAGAGCATGAATGCTGTGGAGGCCTGTGGGGAACAGTTATGTGCAGGGCAAGTAGGACATTTCTGGGGGAGTCATTTGGCAGCAGGGAGACACTGTGGTGTTGTGGGCTGTAATGACCATGGCAGATGACTGTAGCTGTGTGTGTGGTGGGGTTGTATGGAACTTTGGACTTTGCTTGATGAAGATGGGCAAGAAGTGAGGCTTGAGTGCTCAAAGGGTCTGGAGAAGGTTGCGGGGTGGGGGGAGACGTGAAGGGGGAAGGATCTCCGCTTTGAGGAACTACAGGTCATATGTCAGAGAGGGGTTGTGTTGGAGCTCAGTGCTGACTCCCTGGGTGAAATCTTGTCCCCACTGAAGTGAATGGGTGCTTTGCCTCGACTCCATTAGGGGCAGGATTTCACTCATCGTGTCTGTTGTCATTGACTGTTTCTTCTGGAATGCCCAAATGAGAAAAGATGCCTTGTAGCTTAGCTGTGACCTACATGCTTGTAAGTCTAGTGAGAAGTAGAATGTATAGAAATCTAGAAAAATTGTCAATGACAACTGTATAGGTGTTTCTTTTCCTCACACTGGCCTATTGCTATTCTTTCCCAAAGTCTAGTGGGTAATGTTGTGGGAATGAGAGGCTCTTTGGTTAGCGTCTTGTCATCCTGCAAGCCCTGTGCTGGGCTGTCACACCGACACTGTGTTTGTTCCTCTTATTGCATGGGGAGTTGCTATCCTTCATGTATCCTTTCCAATAGATCATCCTGCAAGGACTAATCTCCAATTGCAAAAGGTAATCTCCGTCTTTGGGGAGTTCCTCTCTCATTGCACAGAAGTGACAGGACAGATGTGAGAGTGACAAATAACTGGGGCAAATGTGATGTATCGACTGGGATGTGGTCTGCATTAGTGGCCACTGGAGTCCATTCTAGTGTCTGTGGTGAGGATGGCAGCCCATTCAAAGTAGCAACCACTTGTGCTTCGATCAGGGGCGGCTCTACGTTTTTGGCCGCCCCAAGCAGTCATGCGCGGGAGGCGCCCCAGAGCCGCGGGAGCAGCGGACCTCCCGCGGGCATGACTGCGGAGGGTCCGCTGGTCGCGCGGCTCGGCTGGACCTCCCGCAGCTGCGGGCGGTTCGCTGGTCCGGCGGCTCTGGTTGAGCTGCCGCAGGCATGCCTGCGGGAGGTCCAGCCGAGCCGCGGGACCAGCGAACCGTCTGCAATCATGCCTGCGGGAGGTCCAGCCGAGCCGCGGGACGAGCACCCCCTCCGCAGTCATGCCTGCGGCAGGTCCGGTCCTCCCGGGGCTCCGGTGGACCTCCCGCAGGCATGACTGCGGCAGGTCCGCCGGCCCAGCCTGCCGCCCCCCCCCGGCGGCAGGGAACGCCCCCTACATTTTGCCGCCCTAGGCACCAGCTTGTTTTGCTGGTGCCTAGAGCCGCCCCTGGCTTCGATAGCACCGTGAGTCTCTGGGGAATGTGGTCAACAGGGCTCTTCAACAAGGGGTCAGACACACACCAGGGAAGTTCCTAGTGGTGTTCTGCAACAGGTTTACATCTCAAATGAATGAGCAAACTCTGGCATCTAAGGGGCCATTTAGTCTAGGTCACAGCTGTTAACTAATATTCTGAATGGCTAGAGGTTTGTCAGAACCTTGAAATGATCAAGATCTGGCAGATACTTTGTGAAGTTTGCCACATAACACTCTTTTAGTGTTAGATATACCTGGCCTCAGTGTGTCTGACAGCAATGTGGAACCATATACTATTGGCATCCAATCTTCTATGTCAGGGATCGGCAACCTTTGGCACACTGCCCCAGGGAAATCCGCTGGTGAGCTGGGACAGTTTGTTTACCTGCAGCGTCTGCAGGTTTGGCTGATTGCAGCTCCCACTGGCCATGGTTCGCTGTTCCAGGCCAATGGGGGCTGCAGGAAGCGGTGCGGGCCGAGGGATGTGCTGGCCACTGCTTCCCACAGCCCCCATTGGCCTGGAACGGTGAACTGCAGCCAGTGGGAGCTGCGATCAGCTGAACCTGTGGATGCTGGAGGTAAACAAACCATCCCGGCCTGCCAGCAGATTTCCCTGATGGGCCACCTGCCAAAGGTTGACGATCCCTGTTCTATGTGTATCTGGAGTTAGCCCCTCAACAAGGCCATTAGTTGCTGGCATCTACTGACATGGCTGTAGACCTGGAACATTGCAGCATGCTAACATTGAGGATGTGGCCCTGAAGAGGGCACTCATATGCGTTGTCCCAGAGCCAAAGGCCAGATCCTTTTCTGTGATCAAGGATCATTTGGTGCAGTTGGGGGACACAAAGGGTCTTTTGCACTTCCCTGATCCTATGGCCACTTTGTGCTGGACTGGTCCACTGAACTACTCAGAGCAGCCCGAAGGCTGCTCTAAACTGTGCCATCTAACAGCAGCTCCAGAGAGTTGTTAGGGCAGCAGGGGATAGCTGGAGGATACAGGAGCCCTGGTAAGGCCTCCTCCTTCCCAGTTGTGCTCTCCGCCATGCCATCTGCAGGGAGTAGTTGATGGTGTATGAGCTTTTACAATGTGTCTATTCTACCTGAAGATTCCTTTACACAGACGAGATCTGGGGGCTGAATCTCCAGAGATTGGGAACAATTTCTGCTTTTGGAGTAACACCCCCTTTCTGCCTGCCACAGCAGAGACCAAGGACTGAGTGGGCTATGGGGAAACTGAACTGCTCTTCACCTCTAGACGTGGTCCCTCCAGAACAGGGCTGAGGTACATAGGCAGATAGTGGTGTATGTGCAGGAAATCTGCACTGCCATTGTCTGTGCTGTACCTTTTCTGAGGACAAGTAGAGGACTTCTGTCACCAAGGCTGTCAATCTGTTGTCTCTCACCAGCACCAAAGCCTCTTCAAGAAAAGAGACTTGTGACAGTCACGGCAAGGATGCGTGTGGGGAACTGGATTTATGTGCACAAAGTGGACTGAATTAGTGATGCTGCTGCGTTTGTGTATTATTTATTTCATAACATGTAGGTGCTCTAGTTATGGGCCAGGACCCTGTGGTGGTAGGAGCTGTACAAACACAGAACAGAATGATGGTCCTTGACGCAAAGGGTTTCTAATCTATGTACAAGACTGAAGACAACAGCTGGATACTGATAGACGGGGGAGTACAAGGAAACAATGAAACTGTATCACTCAGCGTGACAGGCAGTGGTTTCAGCTCACCAGCAGCCTAACCATTGTCATGATTTTTGCAGGCATCACAGCAAAGGCGAGTTCTGAAGAGGATAATGAGTTAGTTTTGAGGAAGTTGATGCGTGAGAGGCAGCCTGGGAGAAAGCACGAAGGCTTGTTTGAAAATGTAACAAGTGGGCGACGGAGGCTGGCATCATGGGCCGATCAGAGGCAGGAGTCAAGCTCTTGATACTGAATGAGAGATAATAGGTGTTAGGTTTCACAGCAAACAATCAGTGAAATTAGATAAAAACATAAAATTCTTGCTAGAAGGTTGTAACATTACTTTAGGTCTTAGAATTCAGAACACACAAGAACCCCAACACAGAGAGAGAACAAAACAGGCTGCTCCCTAAAACAGAGAGGCACAGCTCACCCCACCTTACACTCGTTGACTGTCTGCAAACTGACTGCTGTCAGGCCCAGACCGCATGCTTCCCTACCGAACCCCCGCTCTTCAAGCAGGGCCAGGATTTAAAGTGACAGCTTGTAATTGTCACAGTTTTCAATACGCTATAATAGGTCAGGTGGGGATAGTCCTTCACATTCTTAAAAGTGAAGACAAGCAGCTTATGTTTAATGCTATAAAGAAGGGGGTGTTAGAGGGCTGCAAAGAGAGGAGTAACACGTTCAAAGTGATGGGCTAGGAAACTTATCTTTGCAGTTGCATTTGGAATGGCTGTGAGAGGGGCAAGACTGCATTTGTCAAGGCCAAAAGAAGGATGTTGCAGCAATCAAGATGTGAGATGATGAGAGCCTGGATGAGAGTCTTAGCCATGTGGATAGATAGGAAAAGCTGCATCTTAGAGACGATATGCAGAAATCATCTGTAAGATTTAGACTTGGCCTGCATGTGAGGACCTAGAGAGAGGTCCGAGTGGAAGGTGATGGCAAGTTATGAGCATGAGTTACAGACAAGATAGTGTTGTTGTTGACAGTGATTCTGAAAGGAGGTGGTAGGAGGGCTTTGACAGGAAAATTATGAGCTCTGTTTCAACTATATTGAGCTTAAGCTAACAGCTAGAAATCTACAAGATGTCAGAGAGACAAGCAGAAATTTTAGTATGGACAGAAGGAGACACATCTGGAGCACACAAGTAAATCTGTGAGTTGTCTGCATAAAGATGGTAGTTGAATTTGAGTTTGCCAAAGAGGTTACCCAGAGACACGGTGTCGAGGTTGCAGGTTTAGTGGTAGCTTTTATGATACTAAGTGCAAAAGTCAGGGCATTAGGAATGAAAAAAATGTGCAATGGGATTGTCTGGTGGTCCTGCAATAGGTGCACCATGCTGCTAGGTGAAAGACATGGAACTTGAGAGCCACAAGTAAAATTCTATGACATGACAGAGGCCATTATGGACCACCTATGAAATTGCTGGGCAGCCTCTGGCCCATTGACCAGTGGAGCTGACAAGTTCATCATCTGTCAGCATGCCAAGTGCCAGCTCCCTGTACATCTGGTGTGTTAATTAACTCCCCAAAGTGGTCAGAGGGGGCATATGGAGGAAATGGGGTGAATCTTGCAGCAACGGTGCACACCTCTCTTATGTGACTTTTTCATCCTTTTCATGGAGATTCATGTCAAGATTGTTTTTTTAACCTGAGCCACGGGATGGAAACCAAAAACAAAAGAAGATTAAGGGGGAGCCTGTTCTGCATTCTAACAGTTAATTAAATCCTTCACTTTTGGAAACTAGTGTTCCAGGCAGACAAAGGAAGATAAAAGAACCCAGTGCATGAGATTACTGGGTTTGTGCCTTAATATATTACTAGACAAGATTTCATTTGTGCAGTTTCAAGATGGGATTTTTAACCTTAGATTTTTCTTTAATATTAGGGAAAAATCAATCATGCTAATTCTTTTCCTATCTTCTGAGGACACTGTTGTGTACTAGTATCCAGGAATGAACCAAAGAGGCCCCCACTTTTCCAGTGTATTGTACCCTTTAATCATTTGAAGGAGGAGGGACATGTGATGTGGAGGTGGGAGTTGGGGGAGAGAGAGAGATGCTTCAGTTGCAAAGGGGCCTGAAGGCACAGATTCACAGAGAGCCGTTTCCATGGCAGTGCTATGGAAACCAGGTTCTGCCGCTTGCTGCTTCTCAGAATGGAATTTCAATGCTTCATACAGCCTTGGTACAAAGAAAAAAAATCCAATCCTCATCAGAACAGACTGCCTCGTTCCACCCGTTTTACCCCGTCACTTTGTCTCTCGAGTAGGGAGATCAGTGGCAAAGAAGTTCAGATACAATTACAACTTACCCCGAACTAGGAGGCAAAAACCCAGCTGGGCCCCTCTGAATAATTTTGGAGGTTCAAGAAAATGTGGTTTGCTCCAGAGTCTAGTTTTTTGTTGTATCCATGGTGCTGGTTCAGAAGCTGAAGTGCTGAAATGCAGTATCATTGCTGTGACCAGGAAGCAATGGAAATCTCCCAAGAAAAGCATCTGTGTGCTAGATGGGCAAGAAATGAGGCCTAGTGGGTAAAGCAAGGCATTGGGAATGAGGAGACCTGGGTTCTTCTCTTTGTAGTTCTGCCACTGTCTTTCTGTGGGACCCTGTGCAAACTCTGAGTTCTCTGGCCATCAGTCTCTTCACCTGTACAACAGTGATGATAAGATCCCTCCCTTCCAAGAATGCAAAGCCTAATCCTGCAAGGTGTTGAATGTCTCTCTGAGGCGCTGAGCATGCATGACTTTATTGACAAGCATGATTGAGATCTTGCAGGACTGGGCTCACTATGAAGCTTAATTCAATAATGTTTGGAAAGTGCTTTGAGGCCCTCTGATAAGTGCCATAAAATGCAAAGTGTTGTAGACTGCCAGTCTGGGTAGGTATGGATGAGTTTGGATAAAAGCTTGTGAACATTTGTACTGTATGATGGCCCAAGCCTAACCCTTGACTTTCTCTTATCTGTATTTCTCTTGCAGGATGAAATAGTGGGACTGTGAAGCCATAACGTTGTATTGCAGGGACCAAAACAAATGCATGTCTCTAGCTGTGCTGCGAGCACCAGGGCTGCAGAATACAGGGCAGACTTGCTAAAATCACTGTTGTAGAGAGGAGGAGGAAGATGGGTCAGGGTTCCATAACAAACACAAAGTCCTTTCAGCTGTAGCTCATTTGTCCCAGTCCAGTCAAAACCATAATCACCAGGATTGTTGGCCTGTGTGAAATTAGTTGATGGTCTAGTCAAGGGTATAGTGAGCAAGTGTCCTCATCATAAAAAGCACATCACAATTGTGTCTAATCACCTTCTTGTTGGCATTCTGACAGGGGAGGCCATGGATTGAATGGGTCATGGGCAGGGGTGGCTCTAGCTTTTTTGCCACCCTAAGCATGGCAGTCAGGCAGCCTTTGGCAGCTTGCCTGTGGGAGGTCCCTGGTCCTGTGGATTCAGCGGCTTACCTGCGGGAGATCTGCCGGTCCCGCGGATTCGGCGTACCTGCCGCCGAATTGCTGGCGAATCCGCAGGACTGGCGGACCTCCCGCAGGCAAGCCACCAAATCTGCGGGACCGGCGGACCTCCCTCAGGCAAGCCGCCGAAGGCTGCCTGACTGTTGCTCTCGCAGGGACCAGCAGGGTGCCCCCCCCCCCGCGGCTTGCCGCCCCAGGCACGCGCTTGGAGCACTGGTGCCTGGAGCCACCGCTGGTCATGGGGAAATTACCTCCCATACCCACTTGTACTACTGCGTTTCATGCTGTACCTGTCCTGGTGATAAAGAGAAGACATTGGACTCTAGACCTGCCAGCCAGGCACCTTTCACATTTACTTAAAACAAAGTAAACTCTGAAATCCCCTAGGAGCTGTCAGCATCCTTAGTGTCTCCCATCTGCTCCTTGGAGATCTCACTTCACCTGCCCTGGTGAGTGTGGTGGACTTGTCAATGTGACCTTTTGGTTCAGTTCCTATGTTTAGTCTCCAGTTTGTGCAGGACATTTAATCTGAAGGCACATAAACATATATGAACAGACATGCACATAAACATACAAGACCATAAGTGACATGGTACAGAAGTGAAGATAAGAGAGGCACTGGATTTAGGGTTTATTCTGTAGAGGGACTGAAGATAAATTATACTGAGGTGTGGGGAGAAAGAGAGACAGACACAGTGATCACTCTAGATTTGACTTACTCAACAGCCATGGTATTGTGCTTACCTGGCTGTCTTGTTCTCCATCTATTGGAAATCATTACAGTTCACTGTCTACATTAGGACTGGATGAATGTGGTAAGAAACTGTCTAGGAATATTCACTCCAGCTTCCAGATGAATTCATTGTGCCATGCTTATAAACACTGTGCATTCCCTTTCTGCAAACATGTGCAAACAAGTTTTACTGGCATGAAAGTTCCTAAAAAATGGTTTTCACATCCGGGGAATTGGTGATCTGCTCATGAAATGTCTGTGAGCAGAAAAAGTCATATGACAAATGATTTGTTGTGAATTTTCAGTCAGACTACCTATGCCCCCACACTACTTGAGTACTGTCCTCACACAGATTTTGAAGCAGTGACTCCAGATTCTGAACTCTGACCTCAGCTAGAAGAAAGAATTGTGATATTTTAGCAGATGCATCACACTCCAATAGGAGTCAGTGGTGCACATACACTCAACACACTTGGGCTAGCTTACAGCTATAGTGCCAACTGTATAATGCCAGTCCAGAGGAAGGCCATTGTAAGGCTGAGAAACAGGAGGTGGTTTTAATGAGAGCTTTGTTATAATTGTACAGGGCTAGAAGCTGGGAGAAGATGACATGACATAGCAGCATGTATCCTGTTAGGGAGGCTGGCGATTCCTCTCTGACACTGTTCAGTCAAGGTTAACAGGCAGTAGGGAACAGAGAGAGACAATGCTGAGACATTGCATATGGCTGCACTTAGGGCCTGATCCAAAACCTACTCAAGGCAGTGGGAGTCTTTCCATTGACTTCAACAGGTGTTGGATCAGGTTCCTAGAGGGGGTGCTTCCCTGCCCCAGGACAGTGGGTGTACTTAATGAGAGAGGCTGCTGCCTCCTGCTTGCCCAGGGTCTTAGTGACAGCATATCTGAGCCTGTTACCTTCTCCAACAGTTTTGTTGTACCCAGTTTCCTTGCATCCCTGCAAGCGTTACACACTTCAGTCCTGTGTCCTCATAACGTCTTTTTCCTAACCTCTGCTTGATGTATGAAAGCCTGTATGTTCCTGGCTGCCCTCTTTTGTGCCATGTTCCATTCAAGCGCTGGGTGGAGGGACTGGGAGAAGGGTCTGTGAGCTGGAGTGTGTGACAGAAGATGCTACAATGCAGACAGCTTTATAAAAACGGTGAGTGACCTAAAATTAGTGAAGGGAGAACCTCAAAAGGACCAGGAGTTCAGTTCAGATAAACTTATCTGAACATTGGGAGGTTTTATTAATCCTTCATCTTCTCTGCCCACTTTGCTTCTCTCTCCCAGATCTTCTCCTGAGGCCCCTCCACTCTACACTCCCTCCCTAGCAGCTGATTCCAGCTCCCTACCTCCTCTGTGCCCTACGCTCAATAGATAGTACAGGATTCCCCCAATAGTGCCACTCAAACTCTCTCGTGCCTTCGTGATGCTCTAGTTATGGTGATGTACTTCCCAAGGGAGGTTCAGCTCAGATAGAGCACTGTGTTCCACTGGTGAGGGTTCCTGCATTTTGCACCTTCTCTCTTAGCTTACTTTTGTCCGAGGCATGAATACATTGACTCAATCCCCATTACTTGCCTCTCTGAAGTCATGCCATGAGCTAGAACGTAGCCTAGGGTTTTAGAACCTGGGGTCAGATTTGTGGATGCAGGCAAACCTGGCCTGAGTACAAATGAACTCTGCCCGAACACCACTTGGTTCCCTTTCCGCCCAGTCCTTTTGAGGATTGTTTCCCAGGCACAGCAATGTACCCCCAATCCTCTGCTGTAACTGGCAGCGCCCCAATTAAGTCTGTGGTTTTCTTTGCCGGTCTTGCTCCCCTCTCCAGTCTCAGCCTTGCCTACAAGTTAGAGCTCAACTGAGTCCATAGAGAAAGGACCACACACCTAGGATTTGATGTTTATAGTAATAATAGTGATAACCAGCTGTAAGAATTGCCTTCTTACAAACACCAAGCCCATGTCCCTAATAGTGGGACGGGACTTAGTCATACCTTGAGGGGGTGGAGGAGAGGGGAACTGTGAGAGGAAAACTGGAAAAATCCTCATGGGCTTCTGGCTTTGTTCTCAGAACAGCCTTTCTCCCCTTCCCATCTCCCTATGATGGAGGCAAAGCTGGGGCCCTGTCTTTAATGAGCAGTCTTCCCGCAGGAATCAGCTGTCCCTGTCCCCCCTCCCTTCCTTGTCTGGAAGAATTGCCTTCTGCTTAATAAATGTCTGCTTGTAATATTCTGAAACAAGGAGGCTAATCAAAGGCCCTGTTCCGTGGAACAGGGACACTAAGTGACAAGATTAATTTCAGTAATCAAGCAGCTTAATTTGGACATTTTTTCCCTCTCTCATTCACTGATGGAAATTGAGGCAAATCTCATCCTAGTGAGAAACTCCTTTCCTGCCTGGTTACACTCAGTTTCTGGTACTGGAAAAGGGAGCGCGGTGATTGTTGGGAAGGGAGAAGCGGGACAGTAAGGAGTCACACAGGATTATCTTGGAGAAGGAATGTGGACTGCTATGACTGACCTTGTCCTAGCACTTTTCACCGGAAGGATCCTAGAGCATTTTACAGCCTGTAGAGGAATGGTCCTAGCCACCAGTGAAATGCAGTCACTTTGTCTGGAATGCAGCAGCTAATGAAAGGACAAGGAAACACTTCCTGGCCTGTCCAAAACTGTAGCAAGACAAATAAGATAAGTAGTTCAAACTGAAGGATGATTAGGCAGGGAGAGTGTTATTGCCCAAACTGGAATTTGTCTGGAACACAAAGGCGAATGAATGTTCCTGATCCTGCTATTAAAAGTTGACCTGCAATCTTTAATGACAACAGATGGTCAGGATCTTGCTTTCTCACTCATCTGAAAGATGACACCTCCAGCAGCACACAAGCCCCCACTACCATTTTGGGTATTGAATCTAACACAGATTCAGAGGGAAGAATTAAACCTATTGAATTATGGGCACCACTGCTGCCTGCATCAGCTGTTGTTTCTCTGGAGGTCACCCACCTAAAGCAGTGGCCAGACCCAATGTTGCTTAGCAGTCATCAGCTGAAGAGATCTGGTGGTACAGCGCCTTTTACCACCCTGAAGGTCCAGGGAGCCCAGGCAGAGACTGTAACTGGAAAGATGTTCCCCTTGTCATCGGCATATGGCGACACCCTTTTTCTGGCGATGGAGGCTCCTGAAGAAAAAGCCTGGAAAAGGTGCTGAGGGAATTGGTGCTCTGTGCTTTTTATTGAGTGGGGAGACCCAAAGTTTGACTTTACGCTCCATGAGGAAGGATTTCTTCTTGTTCCAAATTTAGATGGTGGAACACTCTCCCAGGGGAAGTCGTGGTGGCTCCATTGCTTATGTCTCATTCAAAACTGGACTGAACAAGACCCCGAGGTGTGTATTGTAGGAAGTAATCTGTGTGTGTGTGTTTGCGGGCACACATGCACATGTGCAGGTTGGACTGGAAGCTCTAATAATAGATATTGTCTAATTGTTCTGTCTATGATTTCATGAAGCTAGGACAGGTGTCCAATGGCATGTGACTGAGCCCTCTGGAATGAGTGGGTTTGAGGGTGTGGTGTCGTCCCCAGAGGCAGTGAGGTTTTGGGTCTGGCAGTTTTCCTTTCCAAGCTCTTAAATCCCCCTCTGCAGTGTGTTCCTCCAGTGTCTGCATCTTCTCATGCTCTGTCTCTCACTCTGTGTGTGTCTGTCTCTGCAGGGGGCATCTTTAACTTGACTGCACCCCCGCCATCTTTTGGCAGTCAATTTTTCAGAGACAATCCATGAAGTTCCTGACTCCCTCCTCCTTCTCTTCTCCTCCTTCCCCTCCCTCTCTCCCTCCTGCTGATTTGTTATTATGTACTGCAGCTGCCCGGAGGATTTTAAATAGACCCATAATCACACAGCAGCTCCTCTTGGAAGTGTAAATATGACCCCTTGTTAATCTCATATGTGGTGACAGCAGCAGTCCCTGGAAGAGGAAGTGATGGGCAAGAGCCAATCCTGGGGTCTACATGAGGACCTGGAGAGGTGCATATTCACAGCTGTCTTCTGGTGCCCTCTGATCTGTAATGACTAGGAAATTGCCTTGTGTGCTTCTTTGTCTAAACATAAATGGATTTGGGACTGGTGAAAGGTGCCAGATTGACAGTCCTCAAAGACTGAAATCCCCTTTTAATCCTCAAAACAGGTACAGCATGGGCAGAGGCAGTGAAAGATCCCCATAACCCACCCCCTTCCTCCATCTCTCCACATGACAATGTCTCTGAACCCTGCCCCAGGAAGAAACACCTCTGAAATGAGAGTAGAATTCACACCCATTCAGTTATTTGCCTCAGATGACACTGTCAACAGCATGGCCAAGTAGTGTCAACTGTGATGTTTTTTGTGATATGGATACATGTTGGTAAGGAAGTGGACTGAGATCCAGTAACTCATTTCACAGGCTCGGTATCCCATTTCCAACCCTCAAGCAATTCATTCTCCCCTCAGACTGGAATAAAATCTGTTGAACAATACAGTTAAGAGAAGCTATGGAAGAGGCTGTAAAAGTACATTTCCCCAAAGGAACCTAGGGTTTGCCCTTTAGGAACAGATCAATGGTCCATCAAGTATGGTATGGTATGGTATGCTGCTTTCAGCAGTGACTTCTACCTGTTGCTTCAGAGGACTGTGAAACCCACACATAATGTATCTGGCCAATTGTACAAAGCTGGGAATCTCTTCCTGACTGCCTATGGCCAGCAGGCAGCATGGTCCATGGCTCCAAGCAGCAGACTGTGAATTAGGGGACCTGGCCTCTAATCTCCTTTCTCCCACTGGCTTACTGTGTGACCTTGGGCGAATTGTTTCACCTTCTATGCCTTAGCTTTCCTACAGGGGCGGCTCTAGACATTTCGTCGCCCCAAGCACAGCAGCATGCCGCGGGGCGCTCTGCCGGTCGCCGGTCCGGCGGCTCCGGTGGTCCTCCCGCAGGCTCCACCGAAGCCGCGGGACCAGCGGACCCTCCACAGGCACGCCTGCGGGAGGTCCACCGGAGCCTCCTGCCGCCCTCCCGGCGACGGCAGAGTGCCCCCCGCGGCATGCCGCCCCAAGCACACGCTTGGCGTGCTGGGGCCTGGAGCCGCCCCTGCTTTCCTATCTCTAAAATGGAGACAAAGATGCTTACCTTCCTTTGTAAAGTTCTTTGAGCAGTGCTATGTAAGAGCTAAGTATTATTATCTTAGCCTCCAGAACTACAATCAGTAACAATATTTGTAAATTATCCAACCTTTTTAAAAATCCAGCCACAGTAGTTGATAGAGCTGAGGGAATAATTTACAATAAATTTGTTAAATGAATGTAGCCTCTCTGTGTATGGAATATCTATCGTGGAGATCATAATTTGTTTGAATGTATTTAATGAATATCTTTGAATTTTTTTTTTTATAATTCTCAAGATCTGAAATTCAATCTGAATTGCTTGGTTATGGTTGGTCAGTTAAGTTACATGGTATGGTGTCTATTCCCTTATTAGATGAGCGCACAAGTACTCCTGGCTTGAATACTTCCAGGTACAAATTATAAAATGGATTTCTTCAAGTACCTTGTGCATTTCCATGAATAAACTTGCTGGTAAAACTCAAATGCACAAAAGTTTGTGGACAGATACGTTAGAAAAGGATGAAAAAATGGCCAAAGTGAATTCATGGAAAAATGTGAATGAATAGTCTCAAAGAGCTTGATTCACCACTATTTTACTCCAATTTTACACATGTGTAACTGGCTTGTATAAGACGCATAGAGAAATGCAGTGGAAGAGGGCTGGCCTTACCATGAGGCGAACTGAGGCGGCCACCTCAGGTGCCAGACTGTGTGGGGGGCTGCCACTAGAACCCAGAGTGTAGAAAATTGTGTCCGCTGCTGGTGCATATGTATTCTCTCTGCTCTAGATGCACAGAGATGGTGGAGTGCTGTGCTAGAGGAAGGAAGGTACAAGAGACATAACAGGCAGGCAGGACAAAAGGTGAGAGGGAATAACAGAAAGCAGCAGGAGCTGCAGGGAGAGAGAGGAGGAGGAGGAGCCTCTTATGTACCTCTCTAGCACCCCCAGGAGCCTGGACTGATTAACACCAGCTTCTCAAGGAGCTTCCTGTTTCCTGCTGCTTCCCTGAACCCACCTGAGGAGAACAGGCAGTCAAGTGAAGTAGTAGGAGCCAGTTAGGCCCTTAAGACGCTGATATCTTCCCTCACTCAGGCCCTGCTACCAGTCTGTTTATTTGTCCCCTTCAACTGAGTGTTGAGAGCCGCTATAGCTGGCACAGAACAGCAGTCATGAGTGAAAGAAGAAAACACCCCTCTGGGGCAGCATTCAGAAAAAGAAAGAAAGCAAAGGAAGGTTTTGTATCTAAGCAGGAAGGAGCTCTCCTAAGATAGACACAAATGTTCACAGTGAGCCTTCTGGCCCCAGTGAGGATGTGAGTGGTGAGGAGATGCCTGATCTTCCAGTTAGTCAGAGTGCCCGTGACCTGGAAGCTACTGCAGCATCCATATCTCCATGTCAAATGTACATTCCTGAAGAAAAGTGTAGATCAGAGAAGAGTGTGGTGGAGGCGCAAGAAACAGCTGCTGCTGAGTTTAGTTCCTTAAGTCTAGATGATCCAGGACTGTGGACTCACTTGAGCAGTAGCCTGAGGGACTTCCTTGTACTCCCTGGGCCACAGCAAGTGAAAAACTTCATGTTCCTCAAAGACAATGAAAATAGAAGTTTCCATCCAACACATTACTGGTGTGAAATCCCCAGTGGAGACAAAGTGGAGAGGCCATGGCTTATGTACTCAAAAACCCAGAACGCTGCATACTGTTTTTGTTGCAAACTCTTCCAATCTAATGTTCCAGCCACATTGGGTTCTACAGGAACAAAGGACTGGAAAAATCTGGCTAGAAATCTGGCATGCCATGAGAAGGCAGCAAATCACCAGAGAGCATTCCATAGGTGGAAAGAGCTTGATGAGACTAAGGTTAAAGGCCACCATAGATGATCAGCCTCAAGAGAAGATTGCATCAGAGTCTCTTTACTGGCAAAATGTTTTGAAAAGGCTCATTGCCATTGTGAGAATGCTTGCTACCCAAAACCTAGCACTGCATGGCACTTCAGATCAGCTGTATGTGGAACAATGGAAACTTCCTTCAAATTGTGGAGCTGATGGGTGAGTTTGATGCTGTACTCCAGGAGCATCTAAGAAGAGTCACCACCCAAGAAATGCACACACACCACTACCTTGGAAAAACAATTCAAAATGAGATCATACAGTCACTGGCAACAAAAGTCAAACAGAAGATTGTGGCAGATCTGAAGTCAGCAAGATATTACTCTGTTATTCTAAACTGCACACCGGACATCAGCCATACGGAACAAATTACTTTAGTGGTGTAACAACAACAGAACTTAGTGAAAATGTCCCTGCAATGGTGACTGTCAGAGAGCATTTTCTAGAATTTATTGACATTGATGATACTACAGAAGCTGGTATGACAAATGTGCTTCTTAAAAAGCTGGAAGATATGGGAATTGCGATAGCTGACACGAGAGGTCAGGGATATGATAATGGTGCAAACATGAGAGGAAAGACCAGAGGAGTGCAAACATGGATCCGAGAGTTAAACCCTCAAGCTTTTTTTGTCCCATGCAGTTCTCATTCATTGAACTTGGTGGTCAGTGATGCAGCATCAGCTTCTAGTGAGGCTGCTGAATTTTTTAATGTAATTCAAAGCATCTATGTTTTTTTCTCTGCATCAAGTCATTGATGGCAAATTTTGAAGCAACATCTGGGAACATCCTCTCTGACACTGAAACCACTGAGTGCCACATGATGGGAAAGTTGAGTGGAGGCGATAAAGCCTATCAAACGCCAAATTGGGAAGATAGATGATGCCATAGTTGCCATTATGGAGGATAATGCTATGACAGGAACTGTTCCTGGGTGAACAGTGGCAGAGGGAAATGGTATCACCAGAAACATACATAACTTCAAATTTCTGTGTGGCTTAGTCTTGTGGCATGACATACTGTTTGAAATAAATGTTGTAAGCAAGAGACTCCAAGGTGTTGACCTTGATATATCTGGAGCAATGGAACAACTGGACAAAGCAAAGTCATACCTACAGTCTTATCAGTCAGATGAGGGAGTTCAAAACGTTCTGAAGAATGCACAGAAGTTGACAGAGGAATTTCACACTGAAGCTATTTTCCCAACCATTCAAGAATACAAGAGTCACCGAAGAAGAAGACATTTTGATTATGAGGCATGGGATAATCCCATAAGAGACCCCAAACAACAATTCAAAGTTGAATTCTTTAACCAGGTGCTAGATTGTGCAATACAGTCAGTGGAAGAACGTTTCATGCAGCTCAAGGAACAAAGCAGTATATTTGGGATGTTGTATGATATTCCAAAACTCCTCACTATACCTGAAGAAGACCTACACCAGCAATGCAGGGCACTAGAGACAGTGTTGACACATGATAACATGCGCGATATTGATGCGAATGATTTAAGTGATGAACTGAAAGCCCTTTCAAGATACATTTCAGCAGGATCAACTCCAAAGGCTGATCTGGAATATATGTCTGCAAACAAGATGACAACCCTCTTTCCAAATGCTTTTGTTGCTCTGCGCATACTTTTAACACTTCCTGTAACAGTTGCCAGTGGAGAACGCAGCTTCTCCAAGCTGAAGTTAATAAAAACACATCTACGCTCCATAATGACACAGGAGAGGCTGGTCAGCCTTGCAACCATCTCAACAGAGCATGAGCTGGCCCAGACTGTGGACCTTCATCAGGAAGCAGTTCAAATCTTTGCAACCAAGAAGGCACGGAAAGCAGCACTTTGATTATTCAAACAGATAAAAATGCCAGTGTTTACTATGCAGACAAGAAAAGTTACATTTGCTTTTCAGGCATTTGAAAGTTAAGTGTTACTTAAAATGCCTTGTTCAAAAATTTTAAGTTGTTTTCCTTTATTGGGGTAGGTAGTCGAGTAGTACCATAAGAGGAATAGAACAGGAAGAAGGCAGAATTGAGACCTTTCAAAGTTTTGGCCCGAGCGAGGGGGCAGGGGGGCGTCATTTGAGCTCCTTCAGGTGCCAAAATGTTTGGGCTGGCTCTGCAGTGAAGAATCAGAACCAAATTGTTTATGCTGTATTTACCCTGCACTACTATATGACTAGGTGGTCTCCTATGGTAGTACATTCCACAGGTTGACTATATGCTGTATGAAGAAGAATTTCTTTTTGCTTGTTCTAAATTTACCAGCCATATTCATATGACTCCCAACCGTCAGAGTGCTCACATCATGAAACCAATATAGCATTTGTTTGACAGAGGAAATCTGACTGGCCCGTTTCCTTTAATAATCCTTTTCTAACCTTCCTCTCAAATCCCATATGGGTATCAGAAATGAGATGGAAAACATATATTAAGCAGTATAAGGCAGTTGGGCTCAAACTTTCAAGAGTGTCCACAGATTTTTTTTTTATTTATTTTTTTGGATGCCTCCAGAATTGGTTAACTGTCTTATTAAAAAAGACGTAATTGCAAACATTTACATGCTTAACTCTAATTTCGGCAGGATTATTCATGTGCTTAGAGTTAAGCATATGCATAAATATTTGCAAAATCATGCCTAATTTCCTTCTCACTGCTTTTTTGATGGACACAGAGAAATTCGCACAAGCTGGGGGTGAAATCCAGACTGGGCTCCTTTATTTTCCTCTTATGTGCTACCTAACTAGTGCTGAGCACAGAGAAGAAGAATTTAACATTAAATCCCTATATTCATCTGGAAAGGACATTAGTACAGCCCCTGGGAGGAGGAGTACATGAGAACAACATGTATTGAAACTGGGAATTGTCTCTGGTTGCAGCCCCTGTTTGGCATGGGCTTGGGTAAAGGGAAGCATTAGCTGGTTGATTGTGTATTGAGCAGCTGCTTGCACTCTTCCTAACCTGTTTTTTTTTTTTTTAAATCCCCAGTGCTGATCTTAACTGCTTACTCTATTATTACAACTTCCAGGAAAGAAAATTTATTTATTTGTAATGCAGTTATAAGAGATTTACATTTTTGGCATTATTCGTGGTGTTACTATTATTATTCAGTATATATTTATTTTATATTGCTGGATGCCACTTCACAAATGGAAAATCTGTGTGTCTTAATCTCCTGGGCTTTGGAAAGCACATGAGCGGAATTAGTCGAGGGATGCACACATAATGGGTCACTGCCGGTGCATCTTGACAATGGCTGATAGCGGTTAAAGGATTTAACGATGCATAGCGAGGCCTTCACAGCTGCACTGGAATGGACTGCTGCTGCTGCTATCACTGTTGTCATAGTAACAAAGCCGGGTCCTTAATCAGGAAGCACATTAACACACATTCTGCCATCCTCCTTTCTTTCTCCTTTCTATGCTCCAGCCTGGGTAAATTACTGAACAAAGCCCAGTGGATAGAGAGAGAAGTTTCAGGACATTGTGGGGGGACAGGGCTCCAAATGGGGATTAGAGGAAAGGAAAGGGGTCTAAACAATGCAGGACAGAAAGAGGTCTAGATGTTCCCTGGAGCAGAGAATGATCCCAGGGGAGATGAGGTGGAGTACAAAGAGGGCCGGTGGAGTCTTAAAAGGGATTTACTAGCCAGAGAAAGTCTAATTGTAACCAGGGTGGGAGGGTTAGTCAGAGAAGGTGTCATAGGAAATGAAGTATGTTGGATTGGGCCTAACCCAGAAAGGCATCCAAATCAGAGCAGGATGGGCTGGTTGGCTAGACAGGTTAAAACAGGATTGGGAGGTGTGTTTATGAGGGTGAGTGGTGTTGATCTTTTTCCTTCTAGATGGCGAGAGGCAGAGGGGTCACCTGATGGAATTAGCAGCTAGAAGTTTAGTGCGTTCAGAAGTGTGTGTGCAGGGTCAGCTGCTGGGGAGTTGGCTAGGTCTCTTCCAGAATCCCTGTGTTTTAATCTGGGCAGTCTGAAACAGACTTGGGTGAGTGAAGAAATCACACCTAATTTGTACCCTCTGTATTGCTTAGATCTGTGTAGGAGAGCGTTTGCAAAGCTAAGGTCAGGCCTGTTCATATGTGGAGGGTAGAACGCCGAGGAAAACCCAGATGCTGTAGTAAAGCATGTTGGCAGTTCAGTAGAGGGTGCTCTTCTTTTGGAGTTAGTACACTACTAAGGCCCCAGCATGGTGTTAAACTTGGAGGTGCATTTTGTCAGTGTGATGTAGAACTGAGGTCCTGATCCCTTGTCACTAAAGAGTCTCTGACAGTGCTCACAAGTAGAGCTGTGTGAAAATTTTTGAACAAATAGCTTATTTGATTGAAAAATGCAGTTCTGGTCAACTTGCAACTAGTCATGAATTTGACATTAATATTTTCAACTATTTATAAAACAGCCAGAGGAGGAGGAGGTTGTGGTGATGCTACTTCTCCTCCCTACTTTTCCTGTAACTTTTAGCCCAGTGGTTAGAGCACTAACCTGGGAGATGGGAGAGCCAGGTTTGAATCTCTGCCCTGGAACAGAACTGAAAATAGCCCTTTTCAATTCACTGAAAAACTTGGTTTGACCTGAACTGAATTTTGTATTTTAATTAAAAAAAATTTTTTTTTGGAACTGCTGCTGAACCAAAAACTCAGTTATTTGCTTAGCTCTGCTCACGAGAGAATGGGGGCTAGACCTGGTGTTCTGCTCAGTTTCCAACATGGGTAATTATGTCTAACCTGCCTAAATTCGTCCTGCAGTTTCAATTGGATGTGCTATTCCATCTTCCATTTATATTGTAAAATGTTTAGTGTTGCTGTGCACTGTTAAACTGTTGCTATCAAATGTCTAGGGGGCAGAGGACTTCTTCTGCAAAAGTTAAAGACAGATAATTGACCCTAGATAAGGAAGTAAACTGCCTTGTATAGCGGACTCCAGAAAAGGGTTGAGGTCAAGGCTGGGGTAGGGTGTCTAAGAAATCCCCGCTGAAACACAAATGCTAGGAAATCAGGAGTAAAGTCAAGCCCTCCTAAAGAATCATCTCTGCATCTGCATCTAATGCAGCTATTGGAGACATTACATATACAGCAAGCATCACTGATAATATGGCAATACACAATCCTGTAGGGTAGACAACCAAACTGGTGCTCGCGCCCCTGATAAATATAACCATCCTTGTACTGAGAAGGGATTGTGGCCCAAGCCGTGCTGAAATCCAGGAATAGACAAACTCTCTGGTCCAACATCACTTTGCGGAACTAGACCAAGAGTGAATTTTTTCAAAAGTGCCCAAGTGATTTGGGAGCCCCAGTCCCAATGAAGGACTCCCAAGTCACTTTTGAAAATAGGATTTAGACTCCAAGTCACTTAGGCACTCTTGAAAATGTTACCCATGGCCTAGCCCCATGAGCCTGAGCCTATGGGGATGTCAAATCATATCCAAGTGAACCTGACTGGTGAAGAATTTATAGATTAGGGTAGCTGAGGTTTCTCCTAATTTTTTATTTTTGGGCTGAGGTCAGGATTAATTTAATGGGCTTTTAAGGACTCTTCATATCTTTTCATCTCCCAGGAAGGTGGCCAGAGGACCAGGAGTATACTAGGGATCTTGAACTTGAAGTTTGAGCCATGGGGGATACAGACTGAGCGATGGGTTTGGGGGCCATGTTTCCCCTTGGTGACTAGAGAAGACAATTCAGTACTCTACCTACAGAAAGACATAAGGGATCTGATTCTGCTCTGTTTCACATGGGTAAATCAGGGGTAACTGTGTTGACGTCAATAGAGTTACAATGGTGTAAAACTGATGAAAGTAGGAGGAGGATGAGTCTCAAACTCTTTCCCTGGAAATTTCGTGGTAATGTTAAGAGAGTCCTTGGCTGTTAAATGAGCTGGAGAGACACTATGTTATTACTCCCTGGATAACATGCTCTGTCCACAGAGCATGCTCCCTATCAAAGACTACATATTTTGAAGGATACTGGTGCCAGAGTGATCCAGTGGTACCTAGCCCTGAAACCCTATTCCTTTCAGTTTCAGCAGTGAGCAGGGAAGGATCACTCAGTGTTGATGCCTGCTTCCAAGAAAAAGGGAACATGGCTTCTGCTGAGTGTGCCCCAAACCATACTCCAATGGGGAGGTGTGCGACAGGGATGTCTATACCTGGATAATGAGGGGATTAAATCCCTTTCCCTGGAGAAGAGATCCTTCCTGGCCATTCGCGCTTCATTAGCTACCAGGATTGAAGGGAAAGGCCTTCAGCTGGGGCTTAAGAGACATCTGTAAGGAGAGTAAGGGAATATTGAGCGGAAGGGTAGAAAAAGGCTTCCTCCCACCTAGTGTGGCAAGGAACACGTGCTCTGAATCCAACTGGGCAGGACTCCTATTCTCTCATCACACTCCCAGATGCAAGGGACAATTTGAATGGCTTAACCAAATCCTGCTAAGAAGGGAACCTTCTGTGGCTATTTCCCCATCCACAAAGATTGTTTCTTTTGGCCCTGTCTAAAGAAAATGACTGACTGTGATTATTTGGCCCCTGCTGTAGATGATGATAATAAATGACCTACTTTTTTCCCCAGAAAGGGAGCCTTAATGAATAGTTTCTTTCCCCTAAAGCAGTGGTTTTCAACCTTTTTTTTTTCATTTGCGGACCCCTAAAAATGTCGAATGGCGGTGCGGACCCCTTTGGAAATCTTAGACACAGTCTGTGGTAGGGTGACCAGATGTCTCGATTTTATAGGGACAGTCCTGATTTTTCTTCTATAGGCTCCTATTACCCTCTGTCCCGATTTTTCACATTTGCTGTCTGGTCACCCTAGTTTGTGGATTCTCAGTGGTTTGCAGATCACTGGTTGAAAAGCACTTCTCTAAAGGGAAAAGGTCTTGTTTATGTAAGATACATCTGTGTTCTCCCCAGCCCCGTCTCTTTTGTAGGATGAGCAACCCCCCCGCTTTTTTTTTTTAGGAGTATGGCAATAGCCCTTTTACAGGGTTGTACAGTGATATTGCCTATTTAATCTTTGGCTCCTCTCTGAGAGTGCTAACCAGAGGCCGAGTTAGTTCCAAGGGTGTGTGTGTGTGTGTGTGTGTGTGTGTGTGTGTGTGTGTGTGTGTGTGTGTGTGTGTGTGTGTGTGTGTGTGTGTGTTTGGCAATGTGAGTACTAACTTTCTCTGGGGGATGGACTGAATTAATCCCTTCATCTCATACAGGCCTCTGAATACTTGTCAGATGTTAATAAATTTCAGCCACTGCCAACTTGAATTGGATTGAAACTGGTGACCTAGAGGTGAGAAGATTCGTATCCCTTGAGCCAGGCTGTATAGACAATTGTTTAAGCACACATAAAGAGATGCATGGGGCTAGAGGCAGCTAACGAGTGGAGGACGAGATGTAATGAAAGGGAAGAGACAACATATCAAAGCCAACATCTCCTCCCTTGGAGCAGGTGAAATGCTGGACACAGCTTTTTGTTTCCCTTCCCCTTTCATATCCTTATTTGTTCCTCCTTTGTCGAGCGCTCTAACTGGGCAGGCATCCTGCCTGAATAGCTCCTTTCTCCCTTGCTTGCTGTATCTCCTGCTGCTGCTTCCATCTATGCCCCACTTCCCCATTGTGCCAGAGTGCGTGGTTAAGGAAGAGGACAGACAACGGGAGATGGAGCAAAACAAGATGCACTGGCTTCTCTTTGAGTCTGTCAAAGAACTGTTTCAACGTCTTACATGTCTCTCCCTGGCTTCTATTCTTGCAGGTCCTTTTATTATTATTATTACTCCTTCAACTGTCAGACAAAGGCAAATCCGCCCGCTGCTCCACCAGTCCCTTTCTCTGCCATGTCCAGCTTGAACAGAAATCTTGTTGGCTCATGTGCTTGTATGATCTTGCAAAGGATGCTGCGGTTTCGGCTCAACTTAAGTTTTTGTTTAAAAAAAAGAAAAAGACAGACCCTAATGTAGGTAGAAATATTTGAATTTTAAAAAAAAAGTTGGCTTTCACTAGAGCATTTCCATGCAGCATGAGAAATCTAACCTGATAAAGCTCATATTTTGCACCAGGCATTTGAAAATGAGGGTGGGATATGGAATTATTTCAGTTTGTTTAGTGGGAGGTGACTTAAGATAAACTATACTGCTGCATTTAGGTTGTATTAAGTCATGTGATGGGCACCTAAAGAACATGATAAGCACCTTCTTTAACATATCTAAATAGGTGAACACAACTAACTGCCTTGGGCTGGGGTAGAAAGCAAAACTGACTAGCAAAAGACTAATGTGCTTTCAGTATCAAAGCCAAGAGAAGTGAAAAAACACCACACATAGCATCCAGGGGGAACAGTTAATTGGATTTTTAAAAAGTTTTCAATAAATTGAGTGGTATGTGTCCATGTATGTGCATTTTTGATATGAGTCTAATGGGCCAGATTCTTGATGATGTAAATCACTGTAGCTCCAATTCATAGGACGGCTCATGTATTTTTGGAGGTTGGAACCCTAAAGAAGATAGTAGGAGGCCAGGGGGAACACAAGCTTCTGACAGCCCACTTAAGATCCTCCCACGGCAGAAGCCTATAGCACCCAACACCCTTGACCTACACAGAACATCTTTCATCTCCTCACGGTTCAACAACCTCTTTTGCCATAAGGGACAATAGCAGATCTACCACTAATGCCTCTCTAGTACGATGAGGGGGTGTGGAAAGGCTGACAATCACGAGGGCATGGAGAAGGAATTAGAGAGATTGTTAAGATTAAAATAATTGGACCAGAGCCTCAGCAGCCGTAACTTGGCATAGCTCCTCTTAAGTGCCTAGATGTGTGTGTACGTGTAGGAGAGTTCGTGCATCTGTGAGTGTTTTCTGTTTTGAGGCTGCAGGAAGCCTTCCACTGAGTATGTGAAACGTTTAATAGGTGAAAGCAGAGAAGGGAGAGTAAGGGAGCTTCTTGTCTTCTCTAATATCCTTGTAAATAACTCCATGTACTTTATTGGCCGTCTCACACTCTCCTCAGTGGGGAGGAAGAGAATCAATAATCATTTAAAACTTTGCAGATCAATTAGCTGTGCAATGCAGGTGTGATAGCAGCTTTCGGACAGAGCCAGAGCTTGCTGGTTGACTTGGAAGGGGAGCTAGACAGGAGGGAGGGTGGAGTTTCTAGTATTTCAACCATCTTGGAATATTAGAGATAATTACCAATGGCTGCTCTGGTGAGGACATGGATTTCTTGAAGCACAATGATTGAAGCTGCATGATGGAACACCCTTACCAAGTCCAACCAATAATTCCTGCTACAGACAGCAAAAATATATCTTCTTTAAAGCAGGGGCTGAATCCAGAGCTCATGCCACACAGGCACAGAAATGCAGTTCTGGTCCTTCTCATAATGTTTCAGTACAGTGAACTCTCAAGTGACCACTCAAAGGACTGATGAGTCAGTCACTGGATTGAGGTGTGTTCTAAAAAAGGGGGAGCAGAATTGTACTCCACAGGATGGATTCTCATTTACACTAAGCCTCCCCCTCCCCCCGCAGCAGAAATGGTGTAGGAAAGGCCTAGGAACATACCTGATGTGTTGGTGGCAGGGCCGTCCTTAGGCATACGCAGCTGCGTAGGGCACCATGAAATTTGGGGTACCAAATTGCCCCACATTTCATGGTGCCCTAGGCAGCTGCATGCTGCATACATGGCAGCACCAGCCCTGGTGACCAGCCCTATCCCTCAGCCGGCCCGGCTCAGGCTTTTTTGCCACCCCAAGCGGTGAAGGGGAATAAAAAAAAAGCTGCTCTACCACACTGCTTCATTCCTCGGCATCAATTTGGTGGCGGGTCCTTTGCTCTGAGAGGGACTGAGGGAGCTGCCGCCGAATTGCCGCCGAAGACCCAGACGTGCCATCCCTTCCCATTGGTCGCCCCAAGCACCTACTTCGTTCGCTGGTGCCTGGAGCCGGCCCTGCCCAGGGGGATGTGGGGCCCTGACAACTCCCCCCGCCCTGCCTCTTACCCTTCCCCCTGCTCCGCTCCCATTCCACCTCTTCCCGCCGCTGCCGGTGAGTGCAGGGTTATTGGGGGAAGTGGAGCAATCCAGCCCCCCCAGCCCACTCTACTCTGCCAGCTCCCAGCCGTGGCGCTCTGCTTCCCGCCGCCAGTGAGTGTGGGGAAAGGATCGCCCCCTGCACTCACTGGCGGTGGGAAGCAGAGAGATGCGGCCCCAGCCGTGTCACTCGGGTTGGGGAAAGGACTGCTCCCGGCTCTCACTGGTGGCAGGAAGCAGAGCACTGCGGCTGGGAGCTGGCAGAGTAGAGCGGGCTGGGACCGCTGGGCTGCTCCGCTTCCCGCCCCTGCCAGTGAGTGGGGGATCCCTTCCCCCAAGGCCCCTCCCCTGAGCAACATGGCTGGGGTCGGGGCGAGGGAAATGGAGCGGGCTGCTCCTGGCCCCCCGCTAATCCCCTGGGCCACTCTGGGCCTGTGGGGCCTCCAAAACCACAGCTCCTGCCTCCCAGACCCTGGGCCCCTGCTGTAAAGCCTGCGTTGGAATGGGTCAGGGTGCGGTATGTTCAGGGCAGGAAGGAGGTGTGGCCAGAGTAAACTGCACTATGGCTGTTCTCTGCTTCCCACGGGAAGCAGAATATAAGTTGGCATGTTCCTGAGGCGTCTCTGATTTACAGTGGGGCCTGGGTAAGCTCCTGGCTGTCGCATGAAAAAGGGACTGCAAAGGTAGCTTAAAGCTTCCTACTGTCCTAAATGCAGAAAATGAGCAACTGAGAATCTGGCCCCATATTTTTATGGGTAGTGGATTCAGAGCTGGCTGTTTAGGCTCGTCTCAAGTACAGGTTTCACTGTATATGGCGCTGCCTCATTGTGAAGATGCAATGTCATGACACTGACATGAAGAAACAAACAGTGCAGCATAACTATTTAATCCTGCTAAACAAATGCAAACATGTGACAGCCCGAAAGCCTCAGGGACAGGGTCATTTGGCACAAGTGTGTCTGGGGGATTGGGTTTGCCAAAGGACAATGGAGAATCTTGGCTTGCGCAAGCCTGATGCTAAACCTTGCTTGGGTCTGGATTTTGTTTTTGGAGTCAGTATCCTGCCTTTTCCACACAATGCCCATGGTCCCCATAACCCTCACCCCCCACTCCACTGACCTCTGTCTTGTGGGAGTGTGAGAAAGCCTGATGGCTGACTCTCATTCATGTTGAAGGGGCTGCCTCAGCTGCTCCTTCTGCTGTAATCTTCTAAGAGCTGGGGGGAGGGGAAGAGCATTTTTGGCATTTCTCCCCAGAACTCAGGGGCCCTTCATGCCCTGGGGGTCTCAGAAAGAGCCTCCAGAGATTGCCTGATAGGCCCTGGGACTTCCACCATTAAAAGTGCCTGCATCCCCCTTGCCAATCCACTCACAAGCAACCACCCTCAGGCCCTGGGAGTCCCATCTGCAGTCCTCCTAGCCCCTCTACACAAGCGGCCCTGACAGGTGACCTCTCAGTCAGTTCCTCTCCTCTTCTTCTGCAGGACCGGTCCCCCTCAAGGCCCCACTGGCTAGAGGAGATGCCAGCTAGCCGCTCCATCCCCTTTCACCTGTTGTGGTGAGGGTGGCAAATCAAGGCCACTGTCATCCTCGGTCCAGAATGGGGATTGGATGGTGGTAGGAACTGCAGGGAGCAATACAGAGCTGTTGCCTGCTGCTGCCAATACTGCCTCTAATGAGCTGGTGGCCACAAACACATTACTTGTGAGTGGTTGCTAAGGAAACCACATGTTCGGAACTGGAACCAAAATTGCAGGGACCATTTTGTATTTGGAGCCTTAAATCCAGTCCTCTCAGAGATATTCACGGATCCTGTGGCGATGGCCGGGAACCATGCCATCTAGATTGACAGAAAATGTGGGGCAGAAGCGGGTGGTTGGATCTGATGTGCTGGTTTTATTCCACCTCTAGAAAGCACCCTCATCCCTTGCCAGCGAACGTAGTGATCTTGTTGCTAGGCCAACCTCAACAAGGTTGAAGCTTGTCGTCGTTTGTATTACAGTAGCACCTAGCGGCCCCAACCAAGATTAAGGCCCCATTGTGCTAGGCATGGGACATACACATGGTAAGAGACTGCCCCTGCCCCAAAAGCTTACAGTGAAAATCGACAAGACAAAGGGTGAAAAGAACATCTGATGGATGGGGAACAGAGGCACAGACAGATTAAGTGACTTAGGCTTGTCTAAACAGACACTTTGCCACAAGATGGGGTGTCAATCTATCCCCACTAGCCTACCACACACCAGCTGTCTGTGTGGGCCGTGCTGCTCACTAAAAGTTCCCTAATGCATTTTGATCTACCCTGCTTTGAAATGGGAGTAGATTAAAGTACACGAGAGAACTTTTAGTTCATGACAGTAGGGTCCACAAAGACATTTAGGCAGCAACTGTGCTACAAGCTAGGGGTGTGATTCTCAGCTCATGTACACATACCTGGGCTAGCTCGATGAGAGGTAGTGAGGGTGTAAATAGCAGTGTAGCTGTGGTTGCACAGGTTGGGGCAGCAGAGGAATGGCTGAGCTGTGCTGAGTATGTACCTACCAGTTTGGGGCGGGTTTGTCCTTGGCACAGCTCAGCCACACTTCTGCTGCCACTACCTATGCTGCTGTTTTTAGAACACTAACTCAATGAAAGCTTGTGCAAACTGGGAAACACTCCCCTAGCTCCATGTGTAGATGTAGCCTGAGGCTATGTTTATGCCACTAGCTTGGGGTGTGAGTTCCCTCATATACACATGCTTGCGTTAGCTCTCATCGAACGAGTGTGCTAAAAATAGTAGCGTAGCTGCAGTAGCGTGGGCAGTGGTGAATGGTAGCATGGGCTAGCCACCCTGGGCTCAGGGCTGATTTATCCTGGGGATGGGAAGCCCATGCAGCCACTTGACCCTGCCCATGCTACTATTTTTAGCGTGCTAGCCCAATGACAGCTAGTATGAGAGTGTCTATGACAGCTTGGAATTACACCTCTAGCTCCCAGTGTAGACATGGCCTTAGTGTGCAGCCTGCCAGTGGGAGATAGATGTACTTCTCAGCTTGCTGCAAACTAAGTGTTCATGTAGACAAGCCCCTACTCAGTAGCAGAGCTGACACTTGACCCCCACATCTTCTGAGTCCAAATCCAGTGCAAATACCAGAAGACCAACCTTCCTCAAGTGTTGATGCAGTTCTGGCCTGAACACTTTCATAAAACCCCTTGTGTGCCCTTTCTTCTCCCTGCACTGTCCTCATGCTTCCCTGTAGTAGCCCGAAACTAGAAATACCAAAATAACTAATGGATGGGCTGCTCTTATGAATATCTGTGACCTGTTCACATCTGGGCAGCAGTGGAAATTTTGTGGGAGAAGATTTCCCACTCCAAAGAGGTTCAGATGAATTTGGAGAAGTTGATGAACTCTGAATGCTTATCTAAATGGAATCACTGTACTTTTTTGAGGTTTCCTCCCCACTGCTCAGTAGAGAGCAAGGGCCCTCTTGATGAAATGAAAGAGCAGTTAATTTAGAAATGATAAAAAAGAAATACAACTTCACACAGGATGTAGCTGATTTGTGGAATTTGCTCTATGCCCTCCTGCCAAGTACTGGGACTGGATTTTTAAGTGCTGGATAATGTTATAACCACTAACGATAAGAGGTTGCTTTGCCAGCTGACATACCAATCAATATATAGTCAGATTTCATGTTTCAGGGTGCAAGCTGGTCACCTTTGAGGGCCAGAAAAAAATCCCCCAGACAAACAGCATAATGTAACTTGCTGAGTGGATTATGGGGCATTTTTGCCTTTCTTTAAACCATCAGAGATTAGTCGTATCAGGATACTTGACGAAATGGACTACTGGTCTGATCTGGTATGGTAGGGGTATGACAGAGTGCAAGGTGCAAACAGGTGAACCTGCACTCTGATCATTCTGATATTAATTAGTTCCCATGGAGAAAGCAGATGAGGCTAATTAGTCAATCAGGATGGCTGTCTAAGATAATTATCCTATCAGTCCAGGGCAGATAAGAAGAGGTACAGGAAGGAAGGGGGGGGGGAGGAGAGAAAATACCCCCCAGGGCTAGCTGACCCTAGCCACACAGAGGTTCAGAGCAGAGAGACTGCTGTTCCCCTCAGGCAGTGGTGAGAGGGCCAAAAGCTATGTTAAGATTGCAAATAGATTGTTGCAATGTTAACATTGCAAAATAAGATTGGACAAGGATTGTTGTATTGGAGGGGTGGAGGAAACACATAATAAAAGGACATGGTGACGGCACAACCATGGGACTCAGTGCAATGTTTGCAGGAAGAAGGCAAGAGAGGAGCCATGCCCCGTGACAAGGAGGTAGGATTCTGGACTGGTAGCATGATCTGGTGTGAACAGGATAGCTCACTAAATGGACCAGGGGTCTAATCCAGGTAGTCACTTATATATTTACACCTATAGCATAATACCCCTTGTGATTTGGTCCAAACTTTGTAGATTGGACTGTAGCCACTTCTGCTGAATTATGGCTCTAGCTATGTATTCTATTATTTTTCTGGTCTCCTTCCTCTGAAGCATCAGAGATGGCCACAGCTGGAAATGGGACACTGGATGAGGTAGGTCAATGTCTCAGGTGGCACTGAGCATTCTGTCTCTCAGGTACTTGGCTGGCTGGTTCTTTTTCACATGCTCAGGGTCTAACCGATGGCCATATGTTGGGTTGGGAAGGAATTTTTCCTCAGGTCAGATTGGCAGGAACCTTGGGGGCTTTTGCTTTCCTCTATGGTATATGGGTGCAGTTCAGTTGCCAGGATCATCTGGGTATCTCTCACTTAATCATTTCCCTGCCATTCCTGGGGCCTTGGCCACTGATGCACCTGTATCCCTCCTATTCTCTGCCCGTGGCACATCATATCATAGTCTCCTGTGGGCTGTAATACTTTGTGCATGCTGGGTAATACTGGTGGCCTGTGATATACCAGAGTTCAGACTAGATGATCTGGTGGTCCCTTCTAGTCTTAAACTTTGTGACTAATCAAAGGATTATTCATTTCCCTATGGTTTAATACTGTGTGTTCTATGGAGCAAGGCATACCAGTAGGGGAGGAAATATCATTATCCTACCCCAAGACAGATATCGAGGATTATAGGGTGTTTTGTGTCTCCTCTGTTGCAGTATGTCTGGAGTGATTCCTTGCAAATCCCTTAGAACCAGGAATTGAAAATTACTTACAATTTTCAGTCTTCTGAATTGGCTTTAATAGGAATCTGCTTTGGTCGAGCTCCAGAGGGACTCCTTGGTGCACAAGGTGTTATAGCAATCCCAATCACCTGGGCAGTGGTTGATTTTTGGGGCCTTGCGGCAGGTCAGTTTCTGTTGTTGCAGAGAAATTGTTGTCATGGAGTCAGATCTGGTGTAATCTGTTTTATACCATTTGTGTATTCTAACCAACATGATGCATGTGAGTCCTATTGCTCTTAAACTGAGGGTACGTCTACACTACAAGACTATTTCGAATCAACTTAATTCGAATTTGTGGAATCGACCTTATGAAGTCGAAGTTGTGTATCCACACCAAATACACTACTTCGACTGTGTGAGTCCACAGTAACGGGGCCAGTGTCGACTTTGGAAGCGGTGCACTGTGGGAAGCTATCCCACAGTTCCCGCACTCCCCGCTGCCCATTGGAATCCTGGGATTTCCCCCCCAATGCATGCTGGGGGGAAAAATGTGTCGAGGATGGTTTTGGGTAACTGTGATCATTGAAACGTCAATCACGCCCTCCCTCCCTCCCTCCCTCCCTGAAAGCGCCTGCGGGCAATCTGTTCGTGCACTTTTCTGCTCAGTGACAGCGCGGGCGCCACAGCACTTTGAGCACGGATCCCGCTGCAGTTATGGCCGTTGTCAACTCCTCGCACCTTATCGTCCACCTCTTCCACAGTCAGCTGCTGAGAAATAGGGCTACTTTTCAATGGTGCTGCGAGCACTGGTGGACCATGGGGGACGTTTTACCAACATCAACGTCGGGTGGCCAGGCAAAGTTCATGACGTGCGTGTTTTCAGGAACTCTGGTCTGTTTAGACGCCTGCAGGAAGGTAGTTTCTTCCCGGACCACAAAATAAGTCTTGGGGATGTGCAGATGCCTATAGTGATCGTCGGGGACCCAGCCTACCCGCTAATGCCCTGGCTCGTGAAGCTCTGTGCAGGCGCCTTTCACAGCGACAAGGAACTCTTCAAGTACCAGCGAGCAGCATGACCTGTGACTGTTCAGTTTCTTTACAGAGAAGCTGAACCTGCGCCTGTTTCTTTACCAAGTGACTGTTGACTAGCATCTGCAGTTACATACCCCGCCCACCCCGCTTCCCCAACTTCCAACACACGTTTAAAAATAAAATACATGTTCCACTGTAACTTTACAAAGGTTTCTTTATTGATGACTTTGCGTTACAGGGTTGAAACTGGGACACGGACTGTGCTGGGTAGGGTGTGCAGTGATGTAAAGACCGCCTGTAAACTCGAGGAATGACAGGCTCCTGCTCCCAGAGCGGTCTGCAGTGCCGGACTGGATGTTTCAACGGCGCCTGCCATCCCTCCTTTTTGGGACTCCGTGTGCGGGGGCTATGTGGCCTTTTGGCGGGGGAGGACGGATACAGATTCCTCTGCTGCGTGGCTCTGTGGTCCAGGACAGGGACCGTTGCATGAGATCTGTAACCCCCCTCCCCCGCTACAAAGTCACGTACCCCCCCACCCACACAGAACCTGCAAACCACCTCCCATACCGACCAGGGTGCGTACTGACTGCAGTGTGTGTGTGACCTGCTGCTGATCCTGCCCCCATGTCTGTACCCTGGTAAAGGTGATTGTCCTGTCAAATTACCAACCCCCTTCCCCCCCTTCAAACACAGTCTCCTCTAAAAGAACATGACGGAAACAGTAATTAACAGAAAAGTATTTTTTATTATCAACTAGACAGTTAGGGGATGAAACTGGGATCGGGGCTTGGGTGAGGCGGGAAGGAAAGGACTTTTCAAAATGTAGGGTATGAGAGCTTTTGGGTACTTGAGCACTCTGCTGGGGTGCAGTGACAGTTTACACGGCCTCTGGCGCCCCTCCTTCTGGTTATTTTGGGTGAGGGGGGTATGGGACTTTGTGGCGGAGGAGGGCGGTTGCAGATACACTGCAGGGGGGCTCTGTCCTCCTGCCGGAGGTCCTGCAGAACATGCACAAGGCGCAGGAGCATGTCCATTTGCTCTCTCATTAGTCCAAGCAGCGTTTGAGTCGCCTGCTTGTCTTCCTCACGCCACCTCTCCTCCCGTTCGCTGAGTGAGCGCTGGTACAGAGAGAGGGTCTCCCTCCACTGGCTCTGCTGGTCCGCGTCGTCTCGGGAGCACCCCATAAGTTCAGTGAACATCTCGTCCCGTGTCTTTTTATTTCGCCGCCTAATCTTTGCCAGCCTCTGTGAGGGGGATGCTGTGGCGGGTCTGGAGACAGTTCAAGCTGTGTGATGGGAAAAAGGGAGTGAATTCCTTGCCAAGATAAATTTTTGCGAAGAATGAACACAGTCTAATCTGTCTCTGTGAATTCTGGGTTGAGATCCCAGTGCCTGATGGGGCAAAAACCATTTTCGCGGGTGGTTCTGGGTAAATGTCGTCAGTCATCCCTTCCTCCGGGAAAGCTACAGCAGACAATCATTTCAAGCCCGTTTTCCCTGGATTGCCCTGGCAGACGCCACAGCGTGGAAACCATGGAGCCTGTTTTGGCTTTTGTGCCTGTCACCGTATGTGTACTAGATGCCACTGACAGAGGCGGTTCAGCAGCGCTACACAGCAGCATGCTTTTGCTTTTGCATGACAGTAGAGATGGTTACCAGCCATATTGTACCATCTACCACACCATAAATTGGTAATAAGATGGGCATGGTTAGCAGTCCTTTTGCACTGCACCATTTGCTGCTGTCATAAGTGCCCCTGGCTGCTCTTAGCCAGGGGCGCAAAAGCCAAAATTGGGAATGACTCCCTGAGTAAATCCCTCCTTTTTGGTATCTAAAAATAGAATCAGTCCTGCCTAGAATATGGGCAAGTGTACTAGAGAACCACTGTATCAGAGAACCAGAGAGCACAGCTGCTCTGTGTCAGATCCTGCATAGATTATGAGCTGTATGCTATTCACAGGGGGTGCTCCTGCAACAACCCCACCTGTTTATTCCATTCTTCCCCAGCCTTCCTGGGCTACCATAGCATTGTCCCCCCACTTGTGTGATGAAGTAATAAAGAATGCAGGAATAAGACACAGTGACTTGTTTGTGAGAAATGAGTGGAAGGCAGCCTCCAGCTGCTATGATAGTCCAGATAGGACATTAAGGAGTGTGGAGGAGAGGAGCCCAGCATCCTGCTGCTAGTCCAGGGGCAATTGAATCTTTTCTTTACACATGAAGGGTTGGGGGCTGATGAAGCTCAGCCCCTTGTGGCGATGATGACGATGGTTATCAGCCATATTGTACCATCTACCAGGAAAAATTAGGGCCAGGCGCCCTTGATCGACCTAACGGATGGTAGTCTGCATGGTTACCAGTCCTTTTGCACTGCCCCATGTGCCAATAGGCTGATGATGACGACGACGGATACCAGTCGTATTGTACCATCAGCCATCCATAGCGTGGGGGGAGCAAGGATGTTGGTGTTGAGTGCTGCACCATCGCGTCTATCTGCAGCATTCAGTAAAGATAGGGTGACATGTAAAAGAGTCAAGAGAGGATTGTTTTCCCTTTCACTTCTGGGGGTGGTTGGGGGGCTGCGTAAATTGCCGAGCTATGCCCTGACCCACCGCGGACACTGTTTTTGACCCTAGAAGCATTTGGAGCTCAGCCAAGAATGCAAATCCTTTTCGGAGACAGCAGGAACTGTGGGATACCTTGCGTCCTCAGTCCCCCCTCCCTCCATGAGCGTCCATTTGAATCTTTGGCTTTCCGTTACGCTCATCACGCAGCAGCGTGCTGAGTCTCTGCTATGCCGTCTGTCCGGAGATTTTTTAAAAATACTTTGGACCAGGCGTAACATTACAGTAATTCCCCTAATTACATGCAGGAGTCTCCGAGCGAGATCACCCTGAGGAGGGTCACTGAAGGAGATAGAGAGCGCATGCTGCGTGAAAGCCAGCACAAACCAGGGCCCTACGCAGCCGTGCTCGGGGAGGCAATGCTCCCTGAGTACCTCATGAAAGCCTGGCGCGGAAAAGTGTGCTACCACGGAGCACCCAATAAGGCAGCTCTCCCCAGGAACCTCCTGCGGAGGCTTTTCGATTACCTCCAGGAGAGGTTCGTGGAGATCTCCCAGGAGGATTTCTGTTCTATCCCCATATATAGAGAGACCTCCTTTTCACATACTTCAGATTCCTGTTATATTAAGAATAAAAGTTTACATGGTTAAAGCACTTACCGACTGCTCCTACCCCTGATTCAGGATCCGGGTTCCTGGCCGGGGAGGGTTGGTAGGGGATCTCCGTGACGGTAATGAAGAGATCCTGGCTGTCGGGGAAACCAGCGTTGTAAGCGCTGTCGCCTGCCTCGTCCTCCAGAAACTCTTCTTCATCTTCCCCGTCCGCGAACATCGCCGAGGAACTGGCCGTCGACACTGTCCCATCGTCAGAGTCCATGGTCACTGGTGGGGCAGTGGTGGCAGGCTCCGTAGCATCCGTTTGCCGCTTTGTTTTTTTGGTAGCCTTGTCTGGGGTCCTTGATTTTCACGCGGCGCTGCGTTGCATCCTGGCTGTATCCTCTGTCTCTCATGGCTTTGGAGACCTTCTCGTAGGTCTTTGCATTCCGTTATTTGGAGCGCAGCTCCGAAAGCAGAGACTCCTCGCCCCTCACTCCGATCAGATCCAAGAGTTCCCGGTCAGTCTATGCTGGGTCCCTCTTTCTATTCAGAGATTACATGAACTCCTCTGCTGGAGAGCTCTGCATCGCTGCCGGTGCTGCTGAGCTCGCCCCGATGTCCAACCACGAAATGAGATTCTAACTGTCCAGACAGGAAAAGGAATTCAAATTTTCCCGGGACTTTTCCTGTGTGGCTGGTCAGAGCATCCGAGCTTGGACTGCTGTCCAGAGCGTCAACAGAGTGGTGCAGTGTGGGATAGCTCCCGGAGCTAGTAAGTTCGATTTGCATCCACACCTAGCCTAATTCGAGCTAGCCATGTCGAATTTAGCGCTACTCCCCTCGTCGGGGTGGAGTACCGAATTCGAACTAAAGAGCCCTCTAGGTCGAACTAAATGGCTTCCTGGTGTGGACGGGTGCACGGTTAATTCGAATTAACGCTGCTAAATTCTAATTAAAGTCCTAGTGTAGACCAGGCCTGAGAGACACACAACTGTGCACAGAGGCAACTCTGGTTCCCCAGCTCAGTCACTCTGAACAGCCAGTAGGTACAGCTGCCACCATTGCTGACTCTCTATCCTCCCAGTTGTCACAGAACGTCCCTTCCTGGCTGCCCTATCACCTCCAGGGACCAGAAGAGCAGTGGCAAAATTCATCACCCTGCCCGTGGCTCACGCAGTACTGCTCAATACATGACAATATACAGCCTATCAGAACCTCCTGATTACTGAGCATTCTGGACTCTAGCTTTCCTATGACAATAATAAGAACATTCAGCCACTCAGAACATCTCATTCACTGAAGATTCCAAACTCTACAGTTTGAGGCTTTCTATTGGGAACCATTCTGTCATCAGATGAGATGGGAAGAAGTTGGAATCGCTGCTAACTAAGATCAATAGGGAAAAGTGTCATGACGAAATGCCACAAGTCCAGGCATTCCAACATTCCTTTGTGTGTGCCTGAAGAAGAGCTTTGTGTAAGCTCGAAAGCTTGTCTCTCTCACCAACAGAAGTTGGTCCAATAAAAGCTATTACCTCACCCACCTTTTCTCTTGTGTGTGTGAGACAGAGACTGAGTAAGAAAGACTCTGTCCCACATCTTATTCTCTATAAGGAGTCACAATACTCTTGTCAGTCATACTACACTACTCTCCATAGCAACCCAACAGGATGTCCCAAGTAGACAGCTCACAATTCTGTGATACAGCATGTAGTTCTATGTACAGGAATTATTGTATTTTTCAAAACTAAATATAATAATTAAATACAGAGAGAAGAACAAGCGGAAGCCTTTGTCTCAAGGCTAGCCTGAGGCCGTGGTGAGTTGGGGGTAGGGATAAGCAGGAGTAAACGAATACTTAAACAACAATGATCCTGTTTTGATTTCAGCTCTGCTATAACAAACAGGCCTGAGAAATATAGAAAAATTAATTATAAGACTCTGAATTTCTATGACATTTTCCATCAGGAATAATAAACATCCCACCATGACGGTGATGAATAGGTATATGGTGGGGTCTCCTTTTTAAAGACAGAAGAGGCCTGGTGGCCTCTATTTTGATGATGCTCTTTTTGCACCCACAGCATCTGTGGTAACTTGGGCTGAGACTTGCCTAAAAATATAGCCCTGAATGACTTGCCCCAGGTCACAAAGAAGTTTTGTGGTGGTGCCAAATACAAAAGTAGCCTAGGCTCCTGACTCCCACTACTGTACTTAAACGACAATGCCTACTATCTTCTCTAGGAGTCCTAGAGTTTAAGGTTAGAATCTAATGTAATCTGACCGCCTGTGTATTACAGGTCACCAACCCCCTCAACAATCACACATTAAGCCCAACAACCGAGGTGAGGAAAACGGGTGATACTGGAAATGGGAAAGACAAGATTGGGGACCTGATTCATCATTGCCCTAGGGCTAGTCAGGCTGCTGCAAAGTGACTGTAGGGCAGGTGTAAGCTTCCTCCTGAGGAAAGGGGCCTGTTTGCTGTGCAAAGAGCCAACTCTGCATGGCCACTGTAGGAGCCCCTGGTGCAGGAGGAGGCATGGCTAGGGTGGGGCCATTGAAACAGGGCTGGGGGCTGCCCTAGCCAATGCAGAGAGTCAAACTGGCCCCCAGCAGCCCTAGAATAGAAGTGGCACAAGCCCCTTTCCACTCTCCCTGGGCTGGCACCTGCACCAGTGCAGGGATGACTCTGTCCCTAAGTGTCTTCCAAAAGTTTGACTAATGCCTCCTTGCCTGTAAAGTGAATAAATGTAATCTACTCGCTCCTTGTGTGAATTATATTAATGACACCACCAGCCAGGATGCCTGCAACAGGGAGCTAAAAAGTATGGGCCTCTACTGCCTGAACAAAAAGTCCCATCTCTTAGCTTGAAGCCAGTAGCAAAACCATAAACATCAGTGAGTTCCTGCCACTAGAGGGGGACAGACAGCCACTCTGTGTAAGTGAGTGTTACATAAAGAAAACCCCCAAACAGAAATAAGACAGAATATTGATCTCCTCCCTTCACTAAGTCAGATGCTATATTGCTTAGTATGGGGTTCTGTAGGCCTGGAAGACAACTGATCTGCTGCAACTGCATTAATTCTTGGTTGATCCCCGGTCTCTACCACACAAAGAGCCTGAAATTGAGGCAGTGTCAATTCCAGGCTACAGCACTGAGTTGCTTTTGTCTGTGAGGGAGCCATCACTTCCGCCTGCCTAGGGAATCTAGAGAAGCTGAGAGAAGTGAGCTTGTGAGAAATCCCCCCTATCCCCTGGGGTTTCTCCTGCCATTTTTGAGGCAAATGGCTTGTTAAACTATAGTGATCAGCTCCAATTGATCCAGCCGCTGAGGCCGCAGCTGCTGAGGCCTGAGCTGCTGGAGCACCTCTCCACAAAGAGAGAGACATGCTATGCTCCCAGGAGTAAGAGGAAAACTCCCAGCTTAACCTAATACAATTTCTGCCTGGTTCTCCCCTGAGAGGGAAGGTGTTTGGGGGATCACAAAGGGGATAAGTGATGCTGCCTTTGAGGGAAATGGATACATGGTAACTCGCTTTGGATCTTGAGCCATCTCTGTATAATGCTCTCCCTCCACCGAGACACTTCAGACCTCCCCCAGCCCCAAAGCATGGCTCCCAAGGGAGTTAGGATGCAATTGGCTATTACCCCTGGCTGCAACATATGCACTTGTGATACAACATCCCCATTTGAGGGGGTTAACGTTATGACACTACTGTTAGTTCCAGCAACAATGACTTCAGAGCAGATTTTCTGTGGGAAGCCATCTGTCAGCTGGAGAGCATGCTGTGTCGACTCAGCCGCTCCACCCTCAGCTCAGCTCTACAAAACTGCAGATCCTTGACCCTGTAGAGCTACAGTGCGGATTGTGCAATGGAGTCTCTGTTCTCCATGTCTGAGGGGATTTTGTGCCACCTTTTCTTTTCTTATACAGCGCTTAGCAATGGGTAACATTCGGCCCACAGCTGGGAGGGATGGATGAGAAGCAACTGCAAGGACAGGCTTGAAGTCAGAGATTGCAATGATGACCTCTTCATCTATAACCCAATCCCTTAATTAGCCCTCTGGTGCTAATACCAACGCTTGCTCTCTAGCCATATCTCTAGTCACTGGCGGCTCTAATTTAAAATTTTAGGTGGGGGCAGTGTAAGCCAAATACTGCTGGGAATCTTGCGGGCTGTGTTCCTCTGTGGAAACTTTTGAAGTGTAGATGGGAAAATGCATTATTCTTGGGCATGTTAGAAAGCAATGGGGCAATTTCAAGTTTGTATTTTTAATCTTTCTGAGCAGAGTGGTGTCCTAACAGCAGAACCTCCGTTGTTTCTGTTGCCTTGCCCGGAAACTTACCTATAGTGGAGATAACTAGCCCCCTCCCTTGTCCAGAACCATAACCCTCTCGCTTTTTTACAGTCTCCTCTCTCTCCCTGATCAACAGCTACATGTGGTCAGGAAACGGGGAGAAGGAGAAAAATTGTGACACTTTGAAAATATTCCTTTTTGTCAGACACGTTTTCGTGAAATTTTCCATCCACCTCTACCAGCAACTCAAGTCAGATTTATTGTAGGAGAAAATGTCCCTCTATATGTTATTGTCCTCTCTTTCCTCCACCATCCCCCCTCTTCTCTGAGTGCTGAGCTGGCGAAGCACTCGAGCATTTGGCCAATTGAAATGCTGGGTTGATTAAGCACTAAGGAGCATTGTGCCAGGCAGAAAGCTGGACTGGCTTGAACAATTGTAGCCCTCTCGTTTGGAGCCGAGGTTGCCCCCTCCTCCTGCTGCTGTTGTAATAAAAATGTATGAAATTGCTCAAGACTAATTATTACCTGCACAGACAACTAGCCTCTGCTGTTTGATTTGAGGATGAGGATGCGTGTGTACGTGTGGAGGGAGGCACTGTTAATTGAGATTTAAACTGAGACTGAGACTTTTAAAAACCTATCTTATTTTATTCTATTCATATTTACACAATGCACTAATGCTTTGGTTGGTGTGGATCTCATCGCTTCGCCCCAGTGGAAATGGAGATTTCCTATCTCAGACCTGGGGGACGTTTGGCTGTACAGTCCTGTAGTTTAAGATGCCTGACCCATAATACCTGAATGTGTTTCAAATCATCAAGGTTAGGATGGCAAGGACTTATTCAGTTATGTCACTCCTCCCCATCCCATGTGTCAGTACAATCCTAAACAAGTCTTTTTCCTCCTTGATATATACCACCCTTTAAATGCTAGCAGATTTATTATCTTCCATCTCTTAGGTGTCACTTAGCCAAGTGATACATTTTTTAGCTCTTTCAATAATTTTCTCAAGTCAGGGTCTGTGCACTCTATAGCTAGGGCCCTACCAAATTCATGCTCCATTTTGGTCAATTTCACAGTCATAGGATTTTAAAAATCATAAAATTCATGGTTTCAGATATTTAAATCTGAAATGTCACAGTATTGTAGCTGTGGGGGTCCCGACCCAAAATGAGTCCATGGGGGGGGAATCACAAAGTTATAGTGTGTGTGTGGGGGGGTCATAGTATTGCCACCAATTCTTCTGTGCTGCTGCCTTCTTTACAGGTTGGCAGCCAGAGAGCAGCTGCTGGCTGGGTGCCCAGCTTTGAAGGCAGCACCACTGCCAGCAGCAGTGGAGAAGTAAGGATGGCAATACCATACTATACCACCCTCACTTCTGCATTGCTGCTGGCAGCAACTCTGCCTTCAGAACTGGGCTCCCAGCCAGCAGCCATGGAGCTTCCTGAAGCTGGGGGAGATTCCCGGAGATGGGTATGACCTGACGTCAGGAGCAGCCCATGCAGAGGAAGAAGAAGTCCTGTCCCACCCCAGCCCATCCAGGACTAGCAGCTGGAGCCCCAGTCATAGTAGGAGCTCCTGGTTGGGGTGCCCTCAGCCCTGCCCCTCCCTGACTCCAGACCCATTACTTGGGAGTTAAAGGGGCTTTGGGCTGGCTGTGTGGGTGAATGGGGCAGGTGACCTGGGGCCCTGGGTGGTCACCCACTCACCCATCTGTAAGGCCAGCCCTGCCTCCGCAAATATTGATGCCCCCCCCCATACCATGCCACCCTCACTTCTGTGCTGCAGCTGGTGGCAATGCTGCCTTCAGAACTGGGCTCCCGGCCAGCAGCCGCCACTCTCCAGCCACATAACTCTGTGAAATCTGGTCTCCCCTACAATAGCCAGATTTCATGGGGGAGATCAGATTTCACGGTCCGTGACACATTTTTCACGGCCGTGAATTTGGAAGGGCCCTATCTATGGCTAAATCCCTCAGTTCTGTGAGTCTTTGGTAGAAATTATGGAAATTCTGTAGCAGCTTTAGATAAATTTATGAAAAGGAGGATTTTATTGAATTTAATATGAAGATGAATAATACAATCAGGATAGCTCCCTGTATTGTTTTTATATTAAATTTATTTTAAGATTTATCTCTAGTTTCAGTGTTCAATATGCAATACATTGTCATCTTCAGGTTTCAGAGTTAATAGTCCATTACAATGAAATGTCTAAGAGCTATTTGTTCAGGCTGTCTTCAAACTCAGATGTCACTGCATTAGTTTACATTTGGGTCACATTTTCATGTTTTTCCCCCATAACCATCAAGGCTAGAAATGTATCTTTTTAAAGAAAGATGAGATTTTTGTGGCAAAGAGTGAATTCTGACTAGTTCCAGCCACAGAATACATGGGACACAAATAAGGACTTTGGTTATTTTTGGTTGTTCTCTGACTTGCTTTCAAGTTGCTATTATTTTTCTGCTTTTTTGAGATGCTCAGAACTGCATGCAGTGTTCTAGGAGTGGTGTTAACACTACTTTTAAAAATGGAGAGAGAATTTGGTGGGACAACTGACCTCACTGTTGTTTAAATACCATAGCTCAGTGGCTCTCTACTTTCCAGACTATTGTACCCCTTTCAGGAGTCTGATTTTGTCTTGTGTACCCCCAAGTTTCATCTCACTTAAAAACTACTTTCTTACAAGATCAGACATAAAAATACAAAAGTGTCACAGCTACACTATTACTGAAAATTTTCTGACTTTCTCATTTTTACCATATAATTATAAACTAAATTGGAATATAAAAATTGTACTTACAGCTCAGTGAATAGTTTATAGAGGGGTATAAACAAGTCATTGTCTGTATGAAATTTTAGTTTGTACTGACTTTGCTAATGCTTTTTATGTAGTCTGTTGTAAAACTAGGCAAATATCTAGATGAGTTGATATCTAGATGAGTACCATACCCTGGAAGACCTCTGCATACCTTGAGGGGTATGCATACTCCTGGTTGAGAACCACTGCCATAGCTTACAGAGAGTTAAGGGACAACACAAGATCAGGTCTGGAAAGTGAACCAAGCAGGTTACGGCTGAGTACTGGGATAGGCTTTTCTTTCCAGTGTTGCTCAGCTATGGAATATTCTGCTAAAGGAGACACAGTGGAAGCAGATAATCAAAAACATTCTTAAGAAAAGAATGGATGGATGATTTAGCTGGGACCTCTGCTGAAAAGCAGCTTTGCCTGCCAGACAGTAGGAGGATGGTTTTGGTAGAGATCTGCTCTTCACTCTATTCTAAATTTGTGTATGTCCTGAGGTAAAGTTTTAGGGCATTTATTGGTTTACTGTGTGCAATGGATTTCCTCTGACCTAAAACACCTGTTTATCGCCTTTAGGACCTCTGTTCCAATTCTTCAGGCTTGCTGGGAAGAGGCAAGGCCAGTGCTTCATTCCTAAAACTGGCTGTGGATGGTCCACCTTCTTGTCACATGAATCTCTGCTGAACTCCAACATTTAATTCTACCATTTTTAGGGGCTCAATCCTATGCCATTGAAGTCAATGGGAGTTTTACCTTGATTTTAAAGGGCATAAGATCAGTCCATAAATGAAACTACTATGGAAATGTTTCCTTCATTCCTTTCCAACATGGATTGGGGAAAAGCAGGGATGTAAAATTACACTGGACCATTGACAAATTGCAAGTCTGATGTATTGTGAACTACCCTAATGGGAAACACTTTCACTGCACCATTGGCTAACTGGGATTTGTAGAAAAGCTCTTTCTAAAGATCACTTTTTGAGGTTTTAAAATTGATTCATTTTAATTTTTCTTTCATGCAAAGGCCTGAGCATGGTAAGAAAGGCAACCTAATACCAGTGGAGGGATAAGAAAAACACCACCAATAGAAATAGCATTAATTCTGTCCCTGTGACCTCATCTACACTGAACCCATTCATCCTTCTCTTCCAGGATTACTTCTAATGTTCCAAACCCCTAAGCAGCTTCAAATAGCCACCATCAAAAAGAAAACAAAACAACCAACATAAAATATTTTCTTTCCCTCCCTCTTGGTATTTGCCCAGCTCTGTTGTTAACAATAATAATCCTTGAACCTTGTTGTAACACAGAGGTTCTTTGGCAAAGGGTCCCTGTTCTTAGAAAACATCTCTCACCCTGGACCTGACAAACTCACTGCACCAAACACATATCTTACAGGATATTTATCCATAAAGAGTAACATGTACAGCATCTACAGAAAGCTTGTAACTTGTTGAGATTCATAATCCTTGTGAGATGTATGTACAGGTAGTATTTAAGGAATAATTTATTTATATTGAAAGTATACTTTATGAACTCAGAGTAAAAATTAGTCACCAGGTGTAATGTGATTACCCATTCAAGCATGAGGGCATTACCCCTCCCTAGTCAGAAGGCAAGGTAATGCAAGGTACGATTGTATACCCTTGCAACATCCCAGAAATCATCAAAGACAATTCCAAATGACCTAAACCACTCACAGGTGAAATGGAACATTATAGCAGGCAGGAGATGGCCTTGACTATGAATAAAGACAAAAGATTGTTTCAGTATAACAGAGTGTAGGGAAATGCCCTCTGTATTCATTCACTGAGGAAACCCCTTAAGAAGCAGGGGGCTTTCATGAACATTTGGATTCTGGCTCTGCAACAGACTGAACTTTGTGGGGAAAGGTAACTACTGATAAGTGTAGACCCGGGTTCACATTTTTTGATTTGTTTGGTGCTGTAACCATTTGCTTCCATCACTTTCTCTCACTTCCAGTTATTTTATTTAAGAAAAAATAAATACGTTACTTTCATTTTATGGTAAGCACTCACAAGTGCTGTGGGTTACAGGAGTGGTGGTTTAAGTTAAAACTGGTAAATTGGGGTACATGGGGTGCAGAGGACCTGAAATTTCTGAGGGCAGCCATTGTCAGGGACTGGATATCACAGGGGAATGATGTGCAAGGACTGGGGATTTGAGTGCATCTATTGTTACCCAGAAAGGCAAAGTTAGGGCTGGCATAACCCAGAGAAAAGGGTGCTTGGGTGGCTGAAAGGCAGGTGATGCCAAAGAGCTGACATCCAGCTTCCACAAGAAAGCCACCCTCTTGCAGGAGGCAGGAGATAACAAGGTGGCTCACAGTCCTTGGTGTCCTGAGAACTGTCACACCTGCCCGAAACACAAAGAAAAGAGGTGTATAGCCTATCTCCCCTCTTCCCCCTCTCGTTGGAGTTGGCCATGAACTTGGTTTTTGATTTTCTTTGACCCCTTCTTGTTTTTTCTCTCTCTTTTCCATTCTGTTCTAGGATGAGTCATCCATGTTCTTCCAGTTTGGCCCATCAATAGAACAGCAAGCCTCTGTCATGCTCAACATCATGGAAGAATATGACTGGTACATCTTCTCCATTGTCACTACCTACTTCCCTGGCTACCAGGACTTTGTCAACAAGATCCGCAGCACCATTGAGAACAGCTTTGTGGGCTGGGAGCTGGAGGAGGTCCTCTTGCTGGACATGTCCCTGGATGATGGAGACTCAAAGATCCAGAACCAGCTCAAGAAGCTCCAGAGCCCTGTCATACTCCTCTACTGCACCAAGGAAGAGGCCACCTACATCTTTGAGGTGGCCAACTCTGTGGGTCTGACAGGCTATGCGTACACATGGATCGTGCCCAGCCTGGTGGCAGGGGATACAGACACAGTGCCATCTGAGTTCCCCACTGGCCTCATCTCTGTGTCGTACGATGAGTGGGACTATGGCCTTCCTGCCAGGGTGAGGGACGGGATAGCCATAATCACCACGGCTGCTTCTGACATGCTGTCTGAGCACAGCTTCATCCCTGAACCCAAGAGCAGCTGTTACAACACCCAAGAGAAACGGATCTACCAGTCCAACATGTTGAACAGGTAAGGGGAATGGGTGCAAAGTGGGGGTCACAAGCAGGCATCTGAAAAACCCTTCTGAAGTTTGTGGCATTTAGGAGACCAGTAGGGAGAGCAACCCAAGATTGTATTAATTGGAAGCTGAGCAAATGGAAGGCTTTTAATGGTCTGGCCAGTTCTGAGGTGTTTCATGTCCTTTCATGCTGCCACTTCAACAGCTCTTGGTGGTGCTGGTATGAAAGTCAATACAGAACAGGAGCCAGAGCACCCAGGAGGTGGACGAACAGTGACCGCATAGTGCAAAAGTCTGTGTGCACGTTTCCAAGGATGAAAGATTCCATGTGTGAGTGACAAGAATGGATCCTATGGTTCTTAACAGTGTCTTTGCATAAAAGAGTATATATAACGCACACCCACTTAGGGTGCTGCTCTGTCCCCTTCTAATAACGGCTGGGGAACGCATAAAGGCTGATAAAACCTTGTCTAACTGACTTGGGTCTTCTAGCCCAACCTCTGGAGGCTCATGTATTTAGACCCAGAAGGTCCTGGGTTTGACCTCCCCTCCACTGCCAACAATGCACACAGTGGTCTGGGTAATGGGTATTTCTATTAGGTATTTATATGGCCCCCATTACTGTAGTTTCTGAGTGCCTCACAATCTTGAATGTATTCATCCTACCCATACCCCTGTGAGGTAGGAAAGTATTATCCCCATTTACAAATGGGAAGGGCATAGAGAGGGACTATATGACTTGCCTCAGGTCACTCAGGATGTCTGTGGTGGAGCAGGGTGTTGAATCTCAGTCTCCTGAATCCCCAGGCTAGTACCCATAGCACTGGATTTCCTTCCTCTTCCCATCTCTGCCCCCCAGAGCGTCAGTATGTTATACCAATCCAGGGAAGGAAACCTGAATTGGGAAGTGATGCAAAATCCTCATCTGTCTTAATGGATCCTGGGGGGTTGGGTTGTCATGCTGTAGTGCAGGGGTAGGTAACCTGTGGCACAGGTGCCGAAGGCAGCACGTGAGCTGATTTTCAGTGGCACTCACCCTGCCCAGGTGCTGGCCACTGATCCAGGGGGCTCTGCATTTTAATTTAATTTTAAATGAAGCTTCTTAAACATTTTAAAAACCTCATTTACTTTACATACAACAATAGTTCAGTTATATATTATAGACTTATAGAAAGAGACCTTCTAAAAATGTTAACATGTATTACTGGCACGCAAAACCTAAAGTTAGAGCGAATAAATGAAGACTCGGCACACCACTCCTGAAAGGTTGCTGACCCCTGCTCTAGTGACTTGCTGCTTGGTCTGTGCATATAGACATCCTTGGTCCTATTACTACTGGTGGACAAGGGTGGGAGGAATCCAGCTTACACTCTCCAAAGGGGGTCTCCACAAAGTGCATGCATTTTTGTCATTTGCCTTGATGTAAATATCATGGCACAGTGCAAATATGGTAGGTCAATCAAGTGTTGTCCCTGGGTGGTCTGCATGCTTTGATTCATCAGGTACAATTTGTACCAGATGTCAAAGTCTGCATAGAGCAGGTTTGTAGTGTGTTTCTCGGACAATCAGGGCTTGATTTTTCAGAGGTGATGAACATTTACAGATCCCATTGACTTTAGCTATAGTGTGTGCTTCTGAAAAATCTGGCCCTTACTGACTATGGCAGGTACTTCATTGTAATTGTTGGTCAAATTGCATGCCACTTACCCAAAGCCTTTTAGTTGTGCCACAATTCCTAGTTCACACTGGTAAAGAACCACTTACTGACATCCCTTAAGCCCCTGCATTCGGATCATAATAGGATCAAATGCAAATAGGACAGGAGCCTCCTTGTTCATGTGTAAAGAGGAATGGAGGGTCTTCTCCAATTAGTTCAGATAGAAGGATAAGTAAGGAAGTTTCCTTACCGGACAGTATAATTGAATCATAGAAAAAAATCAAGAGAGAAAAGATCTCCCTTCACATGCTGACCACCCCTGCAGCCATTCTCCATGTCAACATAGGATTGTTTCCTTCACTGCTTTGCCCAGTGCAGTTTTCTATTGCCCAAGTAATGGGATCTTAAGGAAAAAGCCTTCTCTCTGTCCCCCTATTTTTTTAACTATTCTTCCATTTCCTAATCCCCCTTTGTCTGCACACTCCTTGACTTCCTCTTCTTAATCTCTTCCAGTCTGGCTTCTGCCTGCTCTGCTCCCCTGAAAACTACCTTGACTATGGTCATTAGCAGCCTCCTCCCTAGCTCAGTCTTCTCTATTCTTCTGTATTTCTTCTCTATTCTTCTTCTGAGTGATGCAGTAGGGAAAGTTTTAAATCTAATGCATACAAAGTTACCAACCACAGCATTAAGGTAAAGCTTCTTGGTCGACATTTTCAAGTGACTAGTGATTTTTGGTTCCCAACTGGATTCACCTTAAAGAGGCCTGATTTTCAGAGATTGCTGAGCCCCAGCCCTTTGGAAAATCAATTATCTTTAATATGTATCAAGTTGGACAACCCAAGATGGTGGCAGCTAAAATCACTAGTCACAGATGAAAATGCAAACCTCTTCTTCTGGCCTTCAATGTGACTAGTGATTTTAGCTGCCGCTGTTTTTGTCTAGTATCAGAGGGGTAGCCGTGTTAGTCTGGATCTGTAAAAACAGCAAAGAGTCCCGTGGCACCTTATAGACTAACAGACGTGGGTATTCACCCACAAAAGCTCATGCTCCAATACGTCTGTTAGTCTATAAGGTGCCACAGGACTCTTTGCTGTTTTTGTCTAGTGTTCTCTTATAGCTAACACATACTCTGCTAATTTTGATATCCCATTCTTCCATTTCTCCCACAATCATCTCCAGACTCTGTTTTATGCTTCGATATTTTGGTGCCCTCTTTGAGACACTGTCAAAAAGTCTGATTTTCAGAGGGAGGGTGCAAGCTCAGCCTTTCCTTAAAATTGGGCCCCTTTATGGTGTCTTAAGTTAGGCACCTAAGACCTTGAAGTCACTTTTTAAAATCTTGGCCATAAATATCTGAAGGTACCATATGCTTTTGTTGCCTCAATTCAAAAGATATGTGAATGTGCGAAAAAAGGAGGCGAGAGACCTTGTATGCCCCCCAATTCTCACAGACTTAGGGCCTGATCCAAAGTACACTGAAGTCAGTGGAAGTCCTCCCATTACTTCAATGGGCTTTGGTTCAGGCCTTTACATTTTACTGCCTTCAACCCGACTTACCAGGCACTAAACTTTGAGCACATGCTTAACAGCTTTGTTTAGCTGGGTCCCTAAAGTCTACCAACCTGTTCATTTTTCATGGGTACCAGATAGTAAATAAAACTGTATTTTTCTAGTTGCTTTCATCTCAATGGATCCTATAGTAGTTATACACTATATACAATGCAATATATAGGAGCAATATATGAATGGATTTAAAAGGTCAGAAATGCTTGGGATTGGACTGCAGTTTCCAGAACACTATCTGCAGGGTGTCAATAGACCCCTGCAGTACTATATGAAGCCATCTACAGCTTGCAGTTACCCCCAATATGCCTAGGCAGAGTGGAGAAATATATATACATGAGCATGATGGGTGGGGGTTAGCTACAAACTTTGCATGATCTGCTAATACACCAGGGATTAACTGATAGCCATGGAGTTAGTATTTCAGAAATTGCTGTCTAATCCAAAATAGGTCCCAATTGCTTCAAATCCATAGCTGGGAGGTGACACGGTGAAGGAATTTTCCCATTCTATCCTAGAAAGAATGATGCATCAAGCTAAAGAAAAGTTTAATTTAGTTCATCTTAAGCACATTATGAATTAAGGCTGTGAATTAGTCATTTCCCAGGGTCTGTGCTTGAATCCTGACCACTGCTAGCCAATCTATTTTTGGGATGTACATGTAGCTTAGGATGCAGCCAAAATCAAGTAAGCTCTGTTTCTGTTGGCTCCATTAGTAGTCAATAGAATGGGGCAAATAACGGGGAAAAGGTATCTGAACAGTTTAGAGAATTAGAAACAGTATTTTGGTTCATCATGTTCTCTCACCCCCTTTAAGTTCACTGTTGCAAACATTTGTGCAAGCAAAATTTTGTGTGAATGAATGTCCATATGCAGAGTGCATCAGAAAAAGGATGGGCTCTCATCCTGACTCTTCCTTTCACCTTGTATGGTGCTAATAGTAGTAGTAGTCTCATGTAGAAACTGTAGTTTCCTGTCTACCTTGAAACTGATGCTTCTTTGAAGTAGATTAGGGATGTGGGTCTTTGATCCTGATCAGTAGATCATGCAGATTTCTTCCTAAAAATAACTACTGGTGAAATAGCTCTACTAGTTAAATAGGGAAATGGCACTCTGAGAAATACTTGTCCCACATATTATAATGGTCATTTTCTACATGTGGGGAGATTTTTCTCCTATGGATCTTTTTGTTCCTCTCTGAGAGGTTGCTCTGGAGATAGCATCAAATGCGTAGCTTCCTGATGGAGTGTTGGAATGCCACACTAGTGAAATGAGCTCTTCTATCAGCAAATGAGTGTAGTACACCAAAATGCATAAACATGTCTTGTATGGGTGGGGCAAGTGAATTATGTAGTGGGAACATCAGTCCACTTGGTGAAGTAGCCAACTGTACCACCAACATGTACACATTCTAGGTTTTGCTTGAAGGGACTGGGCCCAATGAATTGGTTGATATTTGGATTATGTGATATTTAGATTCAGGGTCCAAATATAAACTGAACATTAGGACCTCCAAATCCAAATATTCAACTTTTTTCCCATTCATTCCTATTAGTGCTCAGGGCCTGTTCAGTTTCTTTCTTAGCATCATGGAGAGGGTATCTGGGCACGGATCTGGAGATCCAGAGTTGCCAGTCTAGCAAGGTTACATCTGATGATATAAAGCCCTAAATGGGATGGGATCAAGTTATCTGAGAGAGCTCCTCTATCCTTCTGCCATATTACACCAGCTGAGATCACCAGAAGTGAGGAGAGGGAGCTTCCTGAAGGGCATAGTCCGTGAAAGGCCCTCAGTTTTGGAACTCATTTAGGGTGACCAGATGTCCTCATTTTATAGGGACAGTCCTGATTTTGGGGGCTTTTCTTTTTATATGGGCTCCTATTACCCCCCACCTCCTGTCCTGATTTTTCACACTTGCTATCTGGTCACCCTAACCTCGCTCCCCATTTTGTCTGCCAGAGCCAGATTTGTTAACCTTCCAGATATGCTGCAAAGCCTATCTATTCTCTCTCTTCTCTAAGGGTGCTGGGGAGGAAGTGGACTAGGATGGATATATTTATGGGAGTCCTTTGTTTCTTGTGACTTTAATGTATGAGATAGTTGCCCAGGATGGACGCCTATAGTTAGATTTTGGAAATGTGAATGAATGAATGAATAAATAAATAACACAGGCATTCTTGAGACTGGAGTTTGGGGATGAATCATGGGAAAGAAATATTATTTCTGGGACACATGGTTTCACAAGCAGAAGCTTGTTCTTTTTATATGATTGCTCATGATCACTGGGCAGTATACACTGGATTCTTATTATAGAGACTTCCATGAGACATGGGCTGTTTCTACTGATTGGTTGCTGTCAAGGCTGCTTGTGAATGCTGGTCCATTACTACTAGTTTGTTGTTGTAGGGTTACTAATAAGTTCTAGACTGATTGGCTTTAATAGTCTTTCATTTAGCACCAGTCTGCACACATCACTTTTCATTTTAATAATGAGAGTACTGAAGCATTTGCTTTGGAATGAAACCCAAACATGGGATTACACTGACTGTGCAAAGAGATGTAACAAAAAGAGGGAAAAGGCAGATTCAATTTCCCACCCTCTAAAAATATCTGGTAAACTGGATTGGTGTGTGGGGGGTGTACCTTTGATACCTCTACTCTGTGGGTGACATGAACTCTTGTCTCTGGAACCTCCCAGGCCAAGTAGTTTAGAAATTTATTGGGAACCTAAGTAAACAGTTTGGAAATTCTGGCTGAAACAACTCAAACTGAACTCAATTCTTGCAGAGTCATATTTCCCTATTGGCAATTAGGAACAGGTTGGGGATGGTTGATTGGATGCAGATCTTAAGAATCAGTGATCAGAGGAAGTACTTGAAATAAGTATGTACTCATGTATTTCTTCACTGGATGAGAATATAGACAGTTGGGATCCAGATGTCTCTCCCTTAGGGTATAATAGACTTAGTGACCTGTGTCTTTTGGGATCTTGTTTCAGCTCTGTTGGCTGGAAGCAGAGAACTGGCCGTAACCTTCCTGGATCAGCCAGTTTGATTCAGCACCCCGGAGAGCTCTTGTGGTAGCAGGATTTATGGCAGATGCCCTGAATTGACTGGAATTCGTTCTCATTGCTAGAGACTGCATTGTGGCTAAGTGTAGGCAGGAGAGTAACAGCTGGATGTTTCTTGAGGGTACCAACAGTACTCAAAATGTGTGTGTATGTGTGTGTGGGGGGCGGGTTAGAAAGGGATCAGAGACTTTTTTACAATAAATAAAAATAAAATAAAGTAAAATAAAATAAAACTCTAGCTGTGTCACTAAGAGGAGCACCTCAGCACTGCCTTTTAAAGCTGCTTTTCCCAGATTATGATAGACCCACTGGTTCCTGACATGTATATCATGCCACTTGTGGCAAAATGGAGGGCATCACATTCATACCATTTCTTCCCTTAGACTTGTGTGGCTAAAAACACTGAGCCAAATTAATCTTTGGTGGAAATTCATGGAAGTCAGTTAATTTACACTAGGGGTGAATTTGGCCAATACATTCTCAAATGGTCGGAGGGATACTCATGGCTAGGAGAGACCACTCATTTAGTCAGTTCTTACCGGAGGCTTCACTTTTCTTTTTAACCCAGTCCTGGATACACCAAATGATATCTGCCCCCTTCCCCACTCCAATTGTGGTGTTTTCCTATACACATCACTGTGTTGGCTCTACTCAGGGCTTCTCTTATATAGCCCCTGTGGTGCTCTCCTATGTAACTATACATGTTGGATTGCCAGCCCTGGGGGGACTAGGGTCCCTATGTTTATAACATACACACCCTGGCATGGTGCTCTCCTTTTTAGCCTGCCCTCCAATCCCTACCCCCTGACACAGAGCTCTCCTGCATCCAGGGGAGGCTCTAGCAATTTCGCCGCCCCAAGCACGGCGGCACGCCGCAGGGGGCGCTCTGGCGGTCGCCGGTCCCGCGGCTCCGGTGGACCTCCTGCAGACGTGCCTGCGGAAGGTCCGCTGGTCCCGCGGCTCCGGTGGAGCATCCGCAGGCACGCCTGCGGGAGGTCCACCGGAGCCGCCTGCCGCCCTCCCGGCGACAGGCAGAGCGCCCCCCGCGGCGCGCTGGGGTCTGGAGCCGGCCCTGCCTGCATCCCCCCTCTTACTCCATCCTCCCAAAATTAGAAAAGATACTCTGTGCCAGATTCAGCCCAGGAATAATCGCTTCCTTTAACTTTAATGGGAGTCATGCCAGCTTGTCCCAGGGCTGAATTTGATCCTATGTCTTTCAGGAGTTCAGAGCAGGGATTTGGGGTGGAGGCTGGAGGAGGAGTTGAGATGAAGAGGAAGTGTCTGGGACTTCTCGTTTTGTAGGGCTAGATTGCGAACCCCTTGTTCACAAATGTGCACGCTTACTCACACAAACAGTCCCACTGAAGCCAGTGAGGCTACACACATGAATAACTGCTCACTGATTGCATGGAGGGTTACACAGTCTAGTCCTTAGAGAGCAGAACTGCTCACCACGGGGGAGAGGGTGACTGAGGATGGGCCACATGGAGGCACTGAGCTTCGGACTCCATCCTTAGCCACTGGAATGGAGGAGGCACTTGGGGATGTGATGTTTAAATCAGAGGCAAAGGGAGATTTTGGGGGAAAGGGAGGGTGCTGGAGCATGATTATCACTTGACCTTTTAGAGCCTCTGAGCCGGGATCTCGTTAGCAATTCATTATGTTCCTAGCAGTTGGCAAGTCCGGCTGCCCTCAGGCTGGCACCAGATTCCTGTGCCATGCTGGCTGGTTGCACGTGGAGTGACTGCTGTTGACAGATTAGAGATCTCTGCTGTTGAAATCTGTTCACTCCTGTCGTGTTTCCAGCAGCAGCCGCAGCAGCTGGCTGGGGGCTGCCCAGTGACTTCCATGTTACTCATGGGCTCTCTCCATTTCTTTGTCATTGTCTCCCCCTGTCCTCTCATGCTCGCACTCTCTTTCTGTCTCTGTAGAGCCTTGGGAAATGGTTTGCTTCCTTCCTTTCGATTTTATTTTCCCTGTTCATAACTGTACGGGTTTCCTTTGCCCCTGCCTTGCTTGTCTATTTCTCAAAGGGAGTTCACTTCTGGTCAAAGGTGCTGGATTAGCAGACATGGGGCCTAAAGTCCCCTTTTTATGCACAGAGCGGGTGCAGCATGGGAGAAAATCATTCCGATGGATGGTCAGAGCAGAGTCGGCTTCTACAGCCCTCTGTCCCATCACCGAGGCATATCCTTCCTGCCCCCTCTCAGGCCCTGCATTTGGATGGTTGCTAGGTTACGTTTTCAGGTTTTGAAGGATGCTGAAGAATGCTCTATAATGGTACCAAACACACATGCAAAGCCACAGCATCCCATCCCTCTCCCAACAAAGCCACCACTGGCCTGACTTAAAAACATCACTGCAAAATGATCTGCCACAAGCTACTCTCCTCCCTGTCTCCTGTTACGCTGTCTAGGGCAGCCATGTGAAGTTTTTACATTAAAGTGCGTTAGGGCAGCCCTGGGGGCTGAAGCCCTCTATTTGCTCTCAGGAAGTGTACAACCTGGGCAGCAACAGTACAAGCTTTCTGCCCATCTACCGCTTTTAGCCATGTGCCTTAACTCTGCACTGGAGGGATTATCGCTGGGGGAGAGAGGAGGACCTCAGTGTGTCTGTACCATTCAGTTCTTGGTCTTTCTGCTAACACTGCTTGAAAGAGAAGAAAATACTATCAATTGTGATATTGGGGTTTGTGCTGTGGATATCTCTCCATTCGGAACCAGACTGAGACCCACTCAAGTCATTTCCCTTAAACTACCCAGGAGGGAATGAATTTTGGTTTCTACCAACAGTAGCCAGATTGGTAAAATTTCCATTTCCCATTTCCAGCCCCCTGGGCCATCCAGTGCTCCAGAATCAAGTCCTTTTAGTGCTAATACCCTGGAACTTAATTTGCTGCTGGTAATATGCTTTTAATACGTGAGTTCCAGTTCTTTTTTCTTGCAACGTGAAGTCAACCTAAACCTTTCCTCCAAAGTGTCCAGGGAGACATTGGAGGGAGCAGAATACACAAACAAGGAACAGAGGTATCCCCAGTGATCACAGGCAAAATGCCTTTGGAATCCAGTGAGTGTTAAAGCACTGTATGGGCTATGATGACAAGTCAGTGCTTGGAGATATGAAAACATTGGAGGTAAGGTGGGGGGAACACCTCCTTTCCTTCAGTTGAGTGACTTCCTGATTATTATTTTACCGTATTTGGGCTCTATGCATCAGGTACCTACAAATAAATGATTAGCTATTTACAGACTCATAATTAGATTCATTAAAGAACATATGCACTTTCTGGTTTTTTAAATTGAAATATTTTTCCCCTAGACTTAATGTTCTTACTATCTTTCAAGTTTTAAAAATAGGAACTGCTGGGTTGCCATGGCTCCCCGTGCAACTCTGAAGCAGCTTTCCCTTCTTTTGATGCAATTTCACTTCAAAATGTGGTTTGACAAGACACCAGCTCAGTGCGTCCCCTAGTGGCTCAGTCCTGAGGGGAGGCTCTGATAATATTCATGATCATTAAAAGATCCTGTGGCACTTCTTGCAAAGAGTTGAGGTGTTAACCCTGATGTGTCCTGGCCAAATTTTCATTTGATTAATGACATTGTGCCATCCTAAATTCTCCTCTGCAGTTTCAGTTGGGATACATCATTCTTTTCCAATTCCTATCCTACACGCTTGTGTAATGTTGCTGGGCCCTGTTAAACAGCTGGCATATTCCTCTTCAAAGGCAGCTGGACTTCAGTGGGATATGAATGTGTGAACTGATTCCTGCTTTATGGCCCCAGTTCAACAAAACACTTATGCCCATGCTTAAAATTAAGCATGCACTTAAGGTCTTTGCTGAATCAAGGCTTATAGCAACAAAGTGTAGAAGCTGCAGATAACCTTCTGAAGGCCATTCCCTTCCAAATCCCTGCTTTACGGATGGGTTTGAACCAAAACCCGGGATCCAAACATCCCCAAACTTTGGAAGTATGTAGCTCAGTCTATGGACCAAGATCCAAATGTAATGGCCGAATTTTCTCTCTCTAATGGGCTGAACTGAACTCTGGATTTAAACATCCCCTCAACTTTGGGAAATTTCACAGTACAGAGTCTGCAGTTCACATCCATCTCTACTGGCCTATTTTCAAGCAGCTAGAGCTTTCTCAATACATTTTGTTTCAGGCTGCAACTTCTCATGTACATTCTCAGCCCAAAGGGGAATGTTTTGGAAAATCTGAGCAAAAAACAGTTCTCCAGTTTTGAGTTATGAGAGCGTGAAATAAATGCATTTGTTCTGCTTTCAAATAATTATTCAGCATAAATAACTCAAAAACGGCTTCCTTTTCAAACTTCAACCTTAGTGTGTATGTAATGCTCAAAAAATTGGAAAAAATTGATTTTGGAAATAGTTATTACCATTTGAAGACAATGTACCTTGCCTTACCATAGGATTTTTAAATTTTGCACTATACAGGCACTGTGTGGTATATTTTAAAAAACATTTGCTTTAACAATGCTATTGAATTCTGATATTATTTGTTATCTGAAATGTGGATAAAATTGTAAAATAAAAATCAGCATTAACAGAGCTCCATTTTATCATTTAGTCCACCATCCTCTCACCTATCGTGTAATATCTATTTTGATTTAAATAATAAAACTGTGTCTAGACAAGGCTGCAGGTGCCCTAACATGTAATTAATATTAAAACGTAACCCCAGCAGCATTAAGGAATCATTCAGGCAGAACTCTTCCTGCCAACCACCTACAAAAAAGCTCCTTTCTACTCCTATTAAGACATTCCTTAGCATGTTGTATCACATTTAAAAGGCCCCCGCACCTGTCTTGGTCAATTGAGCAAAGATCACAAGGTGAAGGAAGCTCATCTCTGCAGGAACATGATATGGAAAATGTTTGAAAGGCAGTTTGTAAATTACAGTTGGTATTTCTGAGCCTCTGGAAGGTGGCTGCCAAGTTGAAGCGGTTCATAATTGATGAGATAGGCGGTCTGGGTGAAGCCTGGAAACCATTGCCAAACTGTAACGCAACTTTCTATCTGCATTAATTGTGGGTTAGCAATTATTAAAAACATATGAATGCTGAATGTTTAGTGTATTCATTTTAATATAGAATGTTACAGTTTTCTGTATGGTTTCTAAAGCTGTGTTAAAATGAGATGGAAACAAGTTTCTAGTGTTGGACCCACGGTATTGCTAATGTCATAAATGAAAGATGGCTGCCTCTAGCAGGAGTGTCAGTGCCTTACGTTTATTTGTGATAGACGATAGTATTTTAACTTTACATCTTTTATCTGTAATTCCAAATCACTTTACAAACTACAAAGAGATGACTTAATTTATCATTGAAATTCAGCCATTGTTGGGGTGAAATATTACAGCTGTTTAACAATACACCCAAGGAAGCAAAGACAAATACCACATCCCATAGAAAGTTCAGAGAGAATTTAGATTGGCAGAGTGTAATTGCCAGAGGTCGTCTTTGGCCAGGGCATCAGGGATCTTTAACGACCACAAGAGATTAGTGGCAGGAAATTATGACACTCGTACTTCTGGTATGGCTGTACACAGCAGACAACAAGCAGTTCTAGAAATGTTCTCAGAGAGGAGCTGGTATCGTTTCCTAAGTACTGTTAAGTGAGGTACAGAAAATGAGCTGATTCTACTAGTACCTGACTTTTGATGAAGGAGGCACAGGGGTGGAATCACCGTGGCATATCACAGTAGCACCTGCAAGAGGAAATGTATAGAAGTGTGGTTGTTCTGCAGCTGGGGAAAAAGCAGCTGATCCATGAAGAGAGAGAGAGCGAGAGAGTGAGAACTGCAATGGAACAGTACAGGTCTGTCAGTGGATATGGCCACAGATAACTGCAGCCACATGAGTAGCAGGGGAAGGGTTTATTTGCAGGCAACAAAACTCATGACACTTGTGCAACTGCTTTGAGCAGGGGGTTGGACTAGATGATCTCCTGAGGACCCTTCCAACCCTAATAATCTATGATTCTATGACAGGATAAAGGTCAAAAAAGGGACATGTTTTTCACAGAATTTTTGCTAAAAATGACCCCTTTCCCCCTCTTTTTTTGGACCAGTTCTACTTGTACCCCCCAAATACCATGGATGTGTGTGTGTGTCAGGGATACACATGCAGTCAGCAAACACTGTCCACTCATCTCCAAGAAATGCTATATGCGAAGGTAACGTCATGTAAGAACCACGAGGCAAACGTGCACCGGAGGCATGTATAACCACAAGAAATGCCCTCCAGGTGATTCGCTTGGATAACCACTGTTTCCTGATGCATCCAATAGGAGAGAGAGGGAATGGGGAGAGCTCAAGCAAACACATGGTGGTGAGTCACAAAGTTGCTGGTTAGGCCAGGAATAAATATGCTCACCAGCAATACAGCTGTTCTGGGGGACCACAGAGCCACCAGGGTGGAAGGTATAGATGCCAAGGAGATCATAGCCAAAGGTGTTTTTGCATAGATCAAAACACCTAGAGGCTGCTCTGCATTGTGCACTGCTCGATCCTTTGCCAGATATGCGCTGTTGAGGGAGCATATGGCACTAGGGTTTCCCCCTGACCATTCCCTCTTTGCCTGAGATCATTACCCCTGTGTTCACTGAGTTCTGTGGACATGCAACCCCACCCTGTTTCCATTGAGTTAAAGAGAGCACAGCAGTGCCAGGCTTTTTGTGCTCTTTACACCACTCCACTCAATTTATCTCATCCCTTTCCTTACATGTGGTGTAATGGATGGGATTATTTTGGGCCTGTATTTGCCGATGTATATCAGAGTGTAATTCTTTGCTCTGAGGGGGCTTCTTGCCTTTTGGACATGCAGGTTTGTTGGACTGAGTGAATGAGTGTAATATAGACAGAACAGAGTTGAATGTTACCTGATGCTTTAAAAAGATGTTAGAGAGTTACAAGAAATGTTACTTTTTTTGATTGGTTAGGGAGAAATGTTTACTTACAGATTTATATTTATTTCTGTAAGTGATTTTTCACTGAAAGCTCAAGTATGAATTGGTTAAGAAGTGGTCTTAGGAAGGCTGTGGAACTGATTAGGGAAAGTTTATGATAATGCCATGAAATTGATTAAGAAGAAGTTTTGGCAGAGCTAGATAACTGACTGAGGAGAGGGTGCAGCACTGGGAGTGCCATATTTGTGTTGTCACCAATGGGTGACACTGGAGGTGCCGTGTAACTCATTAAGTAGTGTGTTTAGTAATAAAAATAATGCCGTGAAGGCTGTTTTTTTAAAGAAGGGGTTTTAGAGCAAAGGGAGTGAAGGAGCACGAGGGTGGGGTGCAGGGCCTTGACTTGGAAGTGATCTCAGTGCCTAAGACAGAGGTCCGTGCTGGTATCCATTTTGAATCTAGATGGTTTTCACTATGACTCATGTGTCTAGTTGTGTTTTTTTTTCCTTTCGAGTCTTCCATGTTGCATCTCCACACTCACCTGCCCCAACCATTAGTCCGCAGAGTGGAAGTGTGTCAGGAAGGCCCTGACAGGAGAGAGAGTAAAAAAGGGAGAGTGGGGATGAGTTGCTGAAGGAGGAGCGTCTCGAAGAACTAAATCACCATTGGTGCAGGCTTAGGGCCCCACAAAGCGAATGCTGAGATAATATGGGTCTCTGCAGATGCCTCATTCCTTATATCATGATGGCTATGGACAGCATTGCATCTTTGTGCCACAATGTTGTGCTAATACAATGGCTTTAATTCAGAGCCCAGCTTTTCTGCTTGTGTAAATTGGTGTATTTTCATTGGGATCAGTAGAGCTGAGGATCTGGCCTATAAACATTATGATAAAATTGGGCGGTGGGGGTATAGTAGAATTCCTAAAGCCTTTCATTACTGTCAGCCGAGAAGAGGGGAAAACTCAGTAGTGGAAATGTACCATGTTTCTGACAGAAGCTTCTTCTGGATGCTTCACAAAGCATTACAAAGAGAAGTGCTATTATTAGTTATTAATTCTTTGTATTATAGTAGCACCTAAGGGCCCCAATGGGCCATCTTGTTATGGGCTCTGTACAAATATATATCAAGAAACAGTCCTTGCCCCAAAGAGGTTACTATCTAAATCTGAGAGGAACTGGGATGCGTGACTGGTTTAGGAGGCAAAATCAACCGGGGATGCTATAAAATTCACAGAGCCTTCAGTCACAGTGCTTTGGGCTGTGATATTTGGATGGGAGACCACTGAGGGCAATCCAGATGCTGCAGGAAGAGAAGGAGATGACTCAGTATTGCAGGTAGTGCTATGCCTTTTAAGTGACCCAATGCTGCACTGTGGAGTGGGGTCGGGGAGTGCTGTTTGTCAGTAACTATGCATGCCTCACACAGGATCCCTTGGCAAAACACATGGACTTAGGCAGTGGCACTGGAACACTTTTTATAGTGGGGGTGCTGAAAGCCAGCTAAGGAAACTGTAAAGCAGTGTTCCTCAAATTTTTTACCTCATGCCCCCCCTTACTCCTGTCCATATCCCCCGCCCCCCAGAGCTGTAGCTCCGGGAGGGGGGGACATGGACAGGGGTAAGAGGGCTGAGGCTGTGGTCACAGCTCGGAGTGGGCGCGGGGCCAGGAGCGGAGTCCCCGGCGTGGGGCTGGGAGACAGGGCCAGCAGCCAGGGCTGAGAGCAGAGCCCCGGGCACAGGGCTGGGAACTGGTGCCAGTGTCTGGGACCCTAGGAGTGAGCTGGGGGTGCTGCAGAATCCCCCACTCCTAGTTCCTGTGCCTATGGTGTTAAGATAAGCAACATGTGCTCAAATGGGGGGGGGGAGTGTGAAAGGATTGGGGAGGTCCAAGCAGGGAGGGGAGAAGTGAGGTCTTCCAGTCTGTCAACAGCTGTTGGTTATCCTAGAGGAGCAGGCATTGAACCATTATGAAAGAGATTTGGGTTGGTGGGAGGAACCATGAGATACTGCTTCCACCTCTCACTTCTCTGTCTTAAAAGAACCAGCAAAATCTCTCTCCCTGGAAATAATAATAATTTTTCCACCCTGCTGCCGAGCACATGGGGGCTGGCTAATTTGTGCAGATGAGTGGGTGGAAGGGACTTAGTTTAAAAAGGTTTTTGGGACAAACATAACTGAGTTCATAAGTGGTCAGGGAGCAAAATAATAGAATTAATTCTGAGATGGGTGGAGTCACTGGCAATGATGTGACCTTCCCCCATCACATTTGGTGCTAATGGGCTCCCTCATTGTTGGTAGTCTCAGAAGAGAGTTGGAGCGTGGAATGAGCATGGAAAATGAACTTTTGTCTTGCTCTCAGAGGTGGTTTCTCCAGGTGAGGGCTGAGGCCCATTGATTGCCAAGGGTTGATATGAGGGGGAAGCTTGTGTTGCTGCTGCTCCAGCTGTCCCTGTTTTGTGGATAATTGCAGGGCTTCTCCAAAGCTATCAATCAAGCACTGAAATTCACTAACCACATGTTTGAAAACAAGGAGAACATTCTGGAGACAGACCTGCAGAAATGTGACTTTTTGTTCCTAGGTGACTATTCACAGAGCAAAGACTAAGAATTGTGTACTTAAATACTGGCATTTCAGCTCTGGGGGCGGGTCTCATGCATCCAAGAGTGTGCCCACCGCATATTGTGCTCTTTCTTGCTGACCGTTCCCCACCAGCCTGGTGTGTCTTTCTTACTTCCATCCATCTCTCTCTGCCTCCTACCTCTCTTTCCATAGGTGATTTGTTCTCTACAGGAAAAATAAATCTTGTTTTAAAATGAAAGAAACATTTCATTTCTCCCACCTCCTTTCTTTCTTCTCTTTCATCTCTCCTTCCCATTGAACTGTTTGAAGTAGCACAAATTCCTGAGAAAGACATTTCTTCCCTTTGAGCTTTGCTTCCGCATCCTTCTTCGTTATATCTTCCCTTTGTTATTCTCCCCCCATCTGCTTCATTTCTCTGTTTCTCTCTATCTCTCATCCCTTCTTCAAGGCACTTTCTTAATTAATATGTTAATTCCTAACCCAGCGTTGCTCCTTGCAGCTGGAGCTGTTTGCCAGGGAGAGTAAAGGAGGAGGGAGGGAGACTAGTTGGAGGGTAATTTACAACTGGGCTGGACAAAGGATATAATCTAGGGACAAATATTGCATTTGCTGAGGGTGATGAGAGAAAATCTATAGAGATCAAGATGGACTAGATGACTTAACTGTAGAGCTTGGTGAGAAAAGATTTTCCTGTCCCATGAGAGTACTAGAAATGTCAAAATCTCTTCCCATCACAAAAAAAGACAAAATGTCAAAAACTTGAAAATTTTCATGAACCAATAATCTGGAAACAAATTTCAGATTGTGTCAATCAAAACATTTTGCTTCAACAATTTTCAAAACTGTTTCAATTTTGACCTTTTAAAAAAAATTAACTACAATTTCAAAACAAGTTGTTTGGAATTTAAAAACAAAACATCTTCTTTAGAAAATGTTGAAATGGGACATTGAGGCAATTTTGAACCTTTTTTTCCCACAAACTTTTTGAACTGAGATATTAGTCTAAACCAACCCTTTCCTTTCAATGGTTTAGGTTTTGACAAATTAACATTTTCTGACCAAAAATGTTTTGTTGGATAATTTGTGACCAGCTCTGTGTAATAGGTGTAATATGTTGGCAGTGTTACCTGAAATGCCCCGGCCTGTTAGCAAGTGTTAACTCTGCTGGGAAAGAGTCAAGTGGGTTCTACCGATTCACTGAGCATGTGGATACAAAGGAAATGGGAGTGGCTCTCTGGAGGGAGAGGAGCGAGAGTGTGGGCTGAGCAGTCCTGAGAAAGGGACTCTAGAGACAGGAATGTTAGGGAGGTTTTGAGCAGCTGTTTATCTTAGTTATTTTCTTTATTAATCAAGCCAAATCCACAAAAGATGTGTGCACTGTGTTTACAGAGCAGATTGGGAAAGGTGCCTGCTCATAGAATGTTTTTCCATTTCATTGAAGGAGGGGGGTGGGTGTTGGATAAGCACAGCACAGGGCTGTTCTCTGTACTTCTTTGTTCTGAATGATAACTTTTGCTCCTCATTAGAGATGCCTCTTGTTTCATCTGGGTGGGGAACACTGTATGAACCCCCTTTGCATGTGGGTTTTGGTATTTTTTGCTTCTGGCTCAAAGCCTGCAATGTGAAAAAAGAGTTAAAAACAAATAAAAAGCAAACACTAACCTGTTTTCCCATCAGAAATTATCTACATATTCAGATCTTTCTCCTGCTTCGGGTGAGACGTTCAGGTTAGCTCAGTCCCTGTCCCCAGTAAATATAGGTTGATCAAGACTCCATGCCTGCAGAAACTGAAGAGCAGGTTACAAAAGATATTAATGGGATTTGTGTTGTGAAATGCAAACAGAAGTGGGGAAATCAAAGAGATGAGCCAAAGGAACGTTTCTGGCCCCAGTTACTGCCTCTGTGATTCTGCAGAGCAGGTGGGAGCTGGGAACAGATTATGGAGGCAGGGAAGCTCCAGTAACTGTGCAGCACAGACCAGAGTTGGGAAGGTCTATAGACTACAATGCTGGTCTAAGCTGGAGGATATGGGCAAATGGGGAGAACGTCTGTATTTTGTTCTGGGTTCATGCAGCACCTAGCACAACGGGCTCCTGGTCCATGACTGGGGCTCCTAGGTGCTACCCTCACCCCAATAGATAATAATTAATGAATAAGATAGCAGGGAAGGTCTGTGTTGGGGAACAAAGTGTAGGGGTGGGCAGATGAAAGATGGGAGCGAATAGGAACTCTCACTATGTGTGCGTTATGATACAGTCTTTAATTGCACGCACAATCACCTACTATGTTATTGACAGGACTCCTGCCTCATTCAGTGCACAGGATGGATAGTGCTCAATATTTTGTTTGTCCTAGTTGTTCAGTATGTTGCCCTTGGCCCTATTTACTGTAGACTAATCCAACCTGCTTTGAAGACAGAATTATTAATTTCCTCATGGGCTTTTCTGTGGCGCTCAGCACTACAGTATCTGAGGGCTTCACAAACATGAATTAATTTATTTTCACAATCACCCTGTGAGGTGAGGGGGTGTTATTCCCATTTCATAGCTGGGAAACTGAGACACAGAGAGATTAAAAGTGTCTACTAACTTTGGGTGTCCAGTTTGAAAGTCCTAGGACCTGATTTTTCACCATATTTAGCATTTGATAGCACTTAACCTTAACCATAAGACGATCCTTTCTCTTTTGTAATCTCCTGCCTCTTTCACTACACGCCTTCCAGCTTTTGCAGCAAATGAAGTAGGGGACCAGAGACAACAGTCTCCTTAACTACACAACCCTGACTCATCCCCAGAGCAGGACTTGGGCACTGAATGAGGCAGAAATCCTGTGGAAAAAACCAGTATGTGATCATGTAATTAAAGCCTGTCTCATAAGACATATGCACAAGAGGGGCAAATTAAGGTTGCATAGGCAGATTTAATTCTGGCGTTTCCTAACTTCTGAGTGCTTGACTTTGCAACTTTAATAATGTTCTTTTAATGTAGTTTGTTGTGTGTAATTTCCTATGGTTTTAAAAAAGCAAACTGAGAAAACAGAAATTCCATCATGTAGCATCATATTGACACCTACATGGTACATCAGCAGGGTTGGAACCCCTTAGGTCAACTTCTCAGACCTCTGCCTCGAAGCAAATGGAGTAATTAATAACAATAGTAGCTTGTCATCTTCTATGTAGACCAGCGCTAGAGGAGGATGACACCTATGAAACCCAAGTGTATTTTCTGACAGCAGAGGAACAATGAGATTGGGAATCTTAGATTCCATTCCAGGCTCTGGAGGGGAGTGTGCCCTAGTAGGCACAGACTCTTCTACCACCTCCTCTCCAACCTGTCCCAGTCCTGTCTCTTCCCAACCTTAGCTCCTCTCCGAGTCCCATTCTTCTTACTTAGCCAGTCCCAGTTGTAGTAGGAACAGAGCCTGAGACATAAGCCCGGGCTTATGTCTCAGGCTCTCTTCCTACTACACCAGTCTCCACCCCTCAAGCGTCTCATCCTGGTCCCAGTTGGCTTGCCCAGCCATTTCCAGTCTCCCACTGCTGCAACTCACTCTCCCAGTTTCCATCTCCACCCCCTGCCTCCCGTCACAGTCTGTCTCTCCCTCACCCAAGGCTCCTTATCCCAGTTTATTTCCTAACCCCTCCCAAGTGCAGATCTTGTCCTCCCTGGATTTGAATCAGGTAGCTTCCTCATTCACACTACCTGGGCCAACTGGAGGGAGGGGCATTGACAGCATGAGAGAGAGTGAGTCTTCTTGCTGTCAGTTCTGGTGCCCATACCCAGACCTGGCACTGGTCCAGCCCACGCTAGTCCAGAGCTACAATTTCAGGGAAGGTCATCTTGCTCAGCCCTTGGCTGGAGCATGTTCAGTACATATGGAAGATTTGATGTTTTTAGCTGTGAAGCAGTAACAAGTCTCTACTGAGCATATGTGAATCATGGTTTTTCAAAGTCTTATAACTTGACCAAATTTGGGCAGATTTTCACAGGGATGGGAGAAGCCACATCCCTGACATAGAGGCCATCCCCTGGCCAAATTTCAAATTCCTGCTCCAAAGCATGGAGGAGCTAGAGCTTTTCAAAGAAAAAGGCCTCAAGAATGTGTTAACATGGGGAAAACAATGTATTTTCCTCTAGCCTCATTCTTGGAAACAGCTGAACTGATTTTGCTGAAATACTGAAGAAGTATTCAGCCTGAGGCAAATTTCAGCTGGAATGGTTAAAGTTTTGTTAAGTTATAAAAAACTGAAAACAGGGTCTTTTAATGGGAATTGTCAGGCAATCTTATTAATAAGCTGCGCTACTAACCCCAGCTATACTGCATCCACCTGAATAAATGGACTTTTGCAACAATTCCCAGGACAGGTACGGTAGGTCTGCTCAGCAACTGGGCATATCCTTATACCTAGGCACTCAACCTGTGCCTTAGTGTGGGGCAGAGGAATGATTCGATTTATTTATTGAAGTTTGATTTTTATAAAGGACATTTTTAAGAAGTGCCCATGCCAGGCTTTAGGCACCTTTAACACTGCCTTAAAAATACCTTCACACAACAAAGGAAAATCCAGTGCCAGTTGTCAGCATGGAACTAAAATAAACCAGCCAAATACTTAAAACAAACAAATTAAAACAGTGGAAAAAATCCAACTCGTAATGGGCTGTGCGTCTCTGCATCTACCTGCTTTACTCATGGCTGACAACCTGTAGGTCCTAGTTTCCAATGTTGCCCCCATCCAGAGAGGTTTAACGCTGCAGTTCATGAACCAGTCTCACACATTAAACATCTCATCTGTAGAGAAACAGCAATGGAATTTTTCTTTCCACTTACTGTACAGAGATTCCAGGAGCTCAGCAGTGTGGCACGGTCACGGTCCCAGAACTGATCACAGAGGCTGAGGTGAAATACTCTCTCACCTGGTTAGTTGGTAGAGGTGGGAGGATAGAAAGGGCAAATGCTTCAGAATTTTTCTTTGGGATGATCAAGGCAGGGACTCCCAAGACCTCTGCAGGATGATTGAAGGGTCATTAGTGTGCTAAGGTCCTGAGATCAGGGCTACAGGGAAGCGGCAGATTAAAATATGGGACTTTATTCTGTGCCAGCACTTGACAGCAGAGATTATTCTCCCTCTCGTGGACAGGACAACTCCTGCCACCTGTAGGCATGTTTGCCAGAATCTTTATTCACAGTGAGCTCAATGAGACTCTTAACACACAACTTCCAGGGGCTACTTGTACACAGGGACTGATCAGTTGGCAAGAGCAAACGGGACAAATTCCCACTTTTGTCATAAAAGTGGGGTGCAGCTGAATGTGCAGTGGGGCAGGCAGGGCTCATGTGAGCAGCAACACCAGCCCCAGCCTCACGCGGGCAGCGACGCCGGGCCCAGGCAGGGCTTGGCCAACCCCACGTGGGAAGGGGGGCTCAGGCAAGAGTCTTGGGCAGCCCAGGGCGGGGGTGGGATGAGGGCTCAGGCTAGCCCCATGTGGTGTCTCACCATAGTTAGAAAGGCCAAGGGCTTGAATGGGCAATAATACTGAACTACCATCTCTTGACTAGAGGTTGCCCTATCTGATCAGGGGTGGAGCGGGTTAGTGGGCTGGTGTGGAGGAATCTTCCACAGTCACTGCCAGTGTTGTACCTCTCTTGGGGAGAAATATAGGTCTCCAGGGCTTTTAATCTAGCTCATCACATGAGCACTAAATATACTGTTTTTAAAAAATAATAATAATTTTTTTTAAAAGAAGAAACATGCAATCTCAGCACCTGAAATGATGTGAGAGGGGGCTGGTGCCTGCGGGGCTGCATGGAGTCGATTTCATTGCTCTGTATTTACTTCCCTTTCCCCTTTCTGGAAAGGGGACTGTCAGGTACTTTGTTAAATGGATTGAGAGGTCCATCTGATTTTACTGATGCTCCTGTAAATGCCTCCATGTTATTCCTCCACCCAAATTCTTCTGAGAGATTTTGTGATGGCTCTTGGCAAATCAGATACCTTGGTGTTCAGCTGCAGGCCATGCTCTCTACTGGGGGTCCTTTGGAAGGAATAACTGGGACTAATATGATGATGTTTTATAGCAGTGAGTGCCCTAATCTTGGAGAATATAACAATCATCCAATTAATTTAGATGCAGGCTATCGAGTGGCATGAACTCCTAGCTATAACAATCAGATGAGCTGGAGCGTGGTTTCCTTCTCTGGTGTGATCCCTTTGTGACATGGAATTTATTTGCTTGCTAACAATTATGTGAGGGTACTATTGTTTGTACACTTTCGCAGAAAGCCCTTCTCTGGAGACAGAATTAAATTCTGACCTAATTTACACTGATGTGAATCCAGAACACCTGTGACACTACAGAGATGAGTGCCACATAAGTACATAAACAGATAGAGTTAAGTGGAGTTATTCCAGATTTACCCCTATGTGATAGATAACAAATCTGGTTCTGAGGCACTAACAGTAGAAGGAGAAAATGGGTGAGCTAGCTGAATGCAGGAATGTGCCTCTTGTGATTGGCTCTACTTGACTGGCTTACTGAATGCTTTACTATCCTGGGGGGGCAGCAAACAGGTGTCAAGGAAGGGTGGTGAGTAGCCTTCCCTTCTGGTATTGCTAAATGGGAAGAGGTCCAGGCTAGATCCCAAATAGATGGGATGGGAGATTGCAGGCTGGTCCTGGTATGAAAAGGAATGAAAGCTCCTCATTTGATTGAGAACTAAAGCTGGTTGGAAAAATTCTGATGCAACTTTTTTTCGTTGGAATTCGACAAATCATCACAATCAAAACCTTCCACGGAGATGTTTTGATTTTGACATAGTCCGACAGAGCCCAGGCAAGGTTCTATCAGAAACCTGCCTGGTTTCTTGCCAGCTCACCTGCCCAGATCCTCTGCAGCCCTCTTGGCAGGCTGACAGGGCGCTGAGAGCCTAGAAGCTCTGGGAGTCCTGGCTCACAGTTCTTCAGGAGTCAAAGCTCCCAGGGCTTCCAGAGTCTGTGAATCTAGGGCAGCCCACCAGGCAGACTGCCCTGGAGCCCAGGCGCCATTCCCTTTTGTGAAGAATTTAAAAATGTTTGGTTTCCATTCCAGATTGGAACAAAACCAAATTTCAAGATATCAAAATCCTCCGCAAAGTGGAATGACTTTTCTCTGCCCAGCTCTGTTGAGAAGCATGAGCTTGCTACAGCTGCGAATTGTGCGCATAGCTAGTCTATACGGAAACATCCTGTTGTTGTTCCTTCATCCTTCCTCCCTCCACTTGTTTGTCTCATCCATCTGTTATGTCTTGCCTTTGATAGAGCTGAGCAAATAATTGATTTTTCGGTTCAATGGCCAAAATGGTTTGTTTAGAAAATGTCAAAATGAATGGTTTCGGGTTTTTTTTCAAAAATTTCCTTAATTTTTTTTTATTGGGCTGAAACTACTTGCGGAATTTGACTGGAATTTGCAAATAGTTTTGGTTGACCCAGAATGGCATTTTTTGGAGAATTCACTATTAGACCATCTGTAGTCTTCAACCTTTTTTGGGTAGGAGCTGCCATTCACCATCTATTTGTAGGGTGGCTGGCACAATGGGGCCCTGACTTGCCTGAGCCTTTAAGGGCCAGATTTTCAAAAGAACTCAGTTTCCATTAAAGCCCCTAAATAAAGGTCAGATTTTCAGAAGTGCTCCGCACCCAGCCCCTCCCATTATGACACTCGAGGCCTGATTTTCAGAAGAGTTCAGCACCCATCAGATTCCTCTCTTTTGAAAACCTGGCCACTTATTCTGGTGCCTAAGTGGAAGTCGAGCTGTTTTGAAACTCTGGCCCTAGGTGCTGCCAATGTGTAAATAATGAGAGAATTCCTGAGTGTTCAAGTATATTTGTGAGTTAGGGAGTCAAATTCTCTGCTGGCACAATGCTATCACAATCGGTGAGTTACCTCAGTGGAGAATTTGGCCCAGGACATATACGTGGAGGAGTGTGCAAGAGGGAGTTGATGAGTGACTTGAGGGAGTTTATGTGAGTGAATCTGTGAATGTGAGGAGGTGTTTTGATGGGAACAGGACTAAGCATGCAATAGCGGATTTGTGAACGGTGAAAGAGCAGGTGTGAATTGTGAGTGGGTGTGAGTGAAACCGGGTGGCTGTGGGTGGGTGCGTGAATGAATTCTGGCAGTGGTGGGTGCGTGATGTGGCAGTGGGTGAATGAGCATGTATGACAGAATGTGTGAGTGGGTGGGCGAACATGCATGAGAGATTTATCAAATTGTTGCACATATGGCTGTATCAGTATGGGGGTTGGATGGTCAGCGGGGCAGGTTCTCTCCTGTCCTTCTGGTCACGGTGTGAAGAATGTGGACCCTGAAACTTATGCTTGGATTTATGTTGTAAATCCATCAGGGACTTCTAGAAAGCGGTACCTGGGCACTGGATTAACTCTTTAGCTATGCAGGACATTACAGCCTCCTGATTCTCACTAGGGTTTTCTGGAGAAGCTTCCAGCAGTTGTCAGTTGCGGCAGGGCAATGAACCCATTTACATCTGGGTAATAGAAACTATAAATATTGCACCATCGTCTCTCTCTCTCTGTTCATCTCACTCTCTCTGCCACGCTCACTGTTGTGTCTTTGCTAGCCCTTTCCCTCTGCCACTTTGAGCTAGAATGGACTTTCCTGTTACAGCACTGATTCTGTTTTTAAACCGAGTTAGCAGTGCTTTTGCTCTCAGACTGATCAGTACTGTAAAGAGATTGCGTTGCCGCTTTGAGACGGGGAAAGGCAAGGAGGAAGGGAGAATGGGGGAAGGGCCATACTGCCCTGGAGAAGTGCAGAGAGTTGGAGTAAAAAGGCTACCAATGGTGGGGGCTGGAGGATGCATTGATATGAGTGTTGAGGAGAGAATATGTGCTACGGGGAGCTAGTCGAGCACTGGGGGAGAGGGGACTGTAGATAGAAAGCTGTGAAGAGGAGGCAGAAATATAGAGGAAGGGAAGGATGCTGTTTCCCAATTGTCCCTCTTGTTGGGACCCCCATTCCTCTCTCTCCGCACGGACTTGCTGTGTTCTCACTCTCACTCTTTGACTGCGAAGAGTTGGTATCAGGAAAGCTGCCTCCAGAGATGGAGGGGGAGGAAATTGTAATTCATGTGACTGGGACGAATCCCACCTTGTTTTAAGCATCTCTCATCAATGCTCTGCTTGATTCTTCCTTTCCCACATTGTAGATCTCTACCCCACTTTGACCTATGGCAGGTTAAGAGTGAGTGTGTGGGTGTGGAGAGAGCACCCCAGGTAGGACTTGTTGGCAACAGCTTCATTGGAGGCTATGGGCGGTTGCTGATACCATCCCCCCATTTATTAGTTATTGGTTGGTCTACATCTCATTGCATGGCATTCTCCCTCCAAAATCTCCCCTCTGTCCCAGGGGCATGGGACTGTCACTGGGCCTAGCATCAGCCACCTCTGATTCCAAATGGCTGTTTTCAACCTTTAGCCTATCCTAGGTCTTTCACTGCAGGGTCTTCTCCCTTTGAAAACAACAGGCCTGTTTTTCCAATGTGCTAAACACCCACAATTCCAGTTGTAACTGTGAGTGCTCAGCACCTCTTAATATCAGGCCCCAAATCCATCTAATCTTGGCAAGTTATTATCTATCTCTACCTTAGTCCTACGACACCTATCCCTGTGTAATCACCACTCCTCCTCTGATGTTTAGTTATCTCTGATGCTCACTGGAGGGCTGCTCTTTCCCCATCTCCTACGGGGCCAAGCTTCCTTCATGAATATTTCCCATTTTCCCTGCTGATTCCATCCCTTTTTCTGGGGGAGGTTGAATGTGCTTTCCCCGTGTCGGTGTAAATTATTGGCATTTTCCGTCCCTGCCCCTGTCGCATCCTGCTCAATAACCCAAGAACAAGAAGTACTCAATGGAGTAAAAAGGCAGCAAATGTAAAATGGATAAAAGGAAAAACTACATTTTTTTCAGTGTCTAATTAGACTGTGGAAATTGCTGCTGTAAGAGGATATTGCAGCAAATAGCTTAGCAAGATTCCAAATAGGATTAGATGTTTCTCTGAATAGGACTAACCTCAGTAGTTATGCTAGGCTGGATAGAAGCGATAAGAGCTATCAGCCCCCATGCTTCAGACCAAGTTGATTACCATCAGTGTTGCAAAATAAGGCACAGGATGGTGGTAATAGGGGTGGTGAGAGGGAATTGCAGGCATTGGGCACAGCCAGAAACAAGATACTATAGTGGATGGACCACTGGTCTGTGCCAGTGTGGCAATCTCTATGGACTATTATCAATAATGAGAAGTAGCGGACGGGTGTAAAAGCTTTGCCTGGCAAGAAAGATGGAGCCTTTTGGAATGGGGAAGAGCAGCTAGGCTAATAACAGGCCAGTCTTTTTAACGGACTCATTCTAGACCCATGCTCATAGCTTGTGTACACACAAAAGCTGCACTGGTTTAGCTTCTAGTGATTTAGTGACATCGATAGAACTATTTAAATTGTGCGCACTCACACTGTTGCACTTCCACTGGTGCAAGCAACATTTCATTGCAAGGCTTGTGTGCACAGAGCACCACACTGCACTCATTGCAGAGCATTGTGGGGTGGGAAGGTAGCCCGGCATCCCTTGTACAGCCTCCCCTCCTTCACAGCATTCTGAGCAATTTTTTGTGGCACATTGTAGGATATCTATAGGCATCCAGGGGGACTGTGGGAGCAGGAGTCATGCATCCCTCTGCTTTTCTGCTGTATCCCAGAAGTGACCTGGTGGCTGTGCTGTTTCCAAACTGCACTTTGCCAGCCTCTCTGTGCTGTGGCCATCCGCTCATGGTGGACTTGTTCATTCTACCCTGGTTTGGGAGGTAGCACAGATGTCATGGTCAGTGGGGCTCTACTCTGAGGGACAAGAACGAGGAACTGACAACTCTTCAGTGAGCAGATCTCAAAAAGTTCAGAAGTTCAGTTCAGCACCCAATATATGAATGCTTAGCTGACGTATTAACTCCTGTTGGACTTGTAAAGTGGAGCTGGAAATCTCACAGAATCAGGGTTTTCTCGTGAGATTTCAGATAACTTCTTGTAACTGTTCCGATTTTATTAAAACCAGATACAAAATGTCCCCTAGCCCTGATCGTTCCTTCTTCCTTTCTCTGACCCCCTCACTCTCTTCATTTCTTTCCTCTCTTGGTCCCAGCCCCCTCCTATCCTTTCCCCCCAATCCCATCATTGCTATTATTAGATTTATTTTTAACATTCTGCTTTTCAGAGTAATTTGAAAACTTCATAGCAGCTGTTCACATCAATGGTTTGATTTCAGGATGGCTCTAAACAACTCATTTTTTGTAGGGAGGGATGGGTGAGGTGATTGTGACATGTGAAACAGCTGAGCCAATTATCACAGAGTTGATGATGAGTCAGTTCAGTTGCATATTGCAGTCCTATTGGTTGGAATGCTTTGGAAGTTGATCTGAAACATCACATATGTTCTAGTGACATCAGTCATGAGAGGTGACCTTCTACTCACCTTACAGTGTGGCATCACCCAGGCATTCTAATGGAAACAAACAGTACCCAGCATTCATTTCCCTTGGGCACAGAAATCCACTTTTTTCTCCCCTCAGGGCCTGAACAAATATTGCTTTCTAGTTGAGCATGAAAATAAAATTCAGGATCACCTTCTAAGGGCTGCACTCAGTTGTGTCTGTCTTTCTCCCATCTACCCAGCTGCCCATGTGTCCTCCTTCATCATAGTATCTCAATGCTGTCATAGAAACACAGGTGTGACATCACAGTTTTTCATGGCAGAATAAACTGAGGGGGGAGGAGTGGTAGTTTTATGGCAGCCTGAGTCTATAGTAGAGTTAATCCCCTCACATTTTTCTCCACTGGAAGCTATTTTCCTAAAGTTTGGTTACGCTGCTATATCCTGACGTTTGGTTTTTTGCAAAGACTCTGAAAGGGATTTTTAGTAATATCAGACAATTAATTTTTCTAAGACATTAAAAAAATGGGCCAAAGAATGCTATTTTAAATGATTGGCTTTTTGATGTACCCTGAAAATTTACCGCTTAGAGCCACTTGAGGCATAGCTAGTCATTGTATGTGCCTTCCCTGCTATTCCTTGTCAGAACTGGTCTGGATGGAGTGAGCGTGGGCTTGACAGATGACATTTCCAACTTTAGGGGGTCAGGGATGCTTGCAACATTAATCCTTGGGCACATTACTGAGCCACACCCCATCCAACCACTACTTTATAACCTCCCGTCCTTCAGCCCCCTTCCCTCACTCTTGGTCTTGATGGCAGTTCCAACATTACATTTGGCTTTGCACTTCAGAGAATTTCAGGAGCCCAACTGGGAAGTCCGTTTCCTAGGCATAAAAAAGAAATGTGACCCTCACGTAAACCATTCTCTGAGACCAGCATCATCTGTGAACTTTTTGTAGCCAGCAAAGGCAGCATTTTTTGGAATGGGTCAGCTCCCCCTCTTCATCTCGAGCTATTGGAAGAGCTGACTACAAACAGATTTTCACTGCCCCAGTGTGGACTTATGTCAGGCAGAGCCCAATGAGAGCTGACAAGCTGACAGACCCAATTCATCAACAGAGAATGGGGCAAGGGGGTAGGTCTGCCTTAGAGACAGAGAGTGATGCCACGGATGTGCCAGTGGAGTTCCTGTAAGCAATACAGGTCCATATTTAGACAGTACCCAATTTCTGTGATGTACTGCAGGGGGAAGAAAAATACACAGATAAAAAAGTTCAACGTGAGTTGTAAATTGTAAATCCTTTAGTCAGAAGTAGCCAATAGGAATTGGTCTTTCAGGGAGATTTTCGCCTTTGGTATTACATATGACCAATAAAACCTTAGTGTCAAGTGCTGATGATCAGAGCCTAGAATGTGTTACTCTTCAGTCTGGTAGCTTGGCAGCCCTGCATTTAGTACTGACTAGCCAGGCCATGGGAAAAAAGTGAATTCAGAGGTGGAAGATACTTGAGTCCAGACTCCCAGCCAAAAGAAGGCTCTTGGGTTTCCAGTTGCCCCTTTTCATTCCTGCACACCCAGACTGGGAAGTACGACCAGAGTCAATGTTTGAACCAGCAGAGGAGCATCTCTAGGTTTGGCAGATTGTTCACCTGAGAAGTAAGAATGATTGTGGGCTGAGGGGCAAATGTTCAGGGCTGTCTCCTTTGCTGGGTGCTATCCTGTTAGTTTGCTCCCTGCCCAATGAAGTGCTCCTAGCTGAGAATTTTCCTAGTAGAACACTAGTGGTGCCCGTTTGGAACTTGAAGTTAGAGAGCTCTTGAAGAAGCGATCTTGTCTGTGGACTCAAAACTCTGTTGAAGCACTCCTGGTTGGGGAAGGGGATTATCCCTTTTGAAGAAGAGTTTGGGTTGGGAAGAGTTCGGAGCCAGTTTCTGGGACTGAGCTAGTTTGAGAGTTGGGGCTGGGTTTTGAGCCTAGGTCAGGGAACTGGTCCCAGCCCCACTCCTAACTGGGGCTCAGACACTTATCCCAACCCATGAAACAGCACCAAGTTTACCCTTACCTTGAGCTCAAAATCCAGTCCACAGTAACCCTAGCCTGGGCCCACAAACTAGCCCAGTGCTAACAGATACTGCAGGAGAAGACAACCTTCCTCCACAATCCGCTTAGCCAGAGGTACAGTTGAGCGGCAGTGGATTCTGTCCTGACTTATGCAGCAATCTGCTTACATCCTAAAACATGGAGCTGATTGTCTTTATCTTTGTAGGCACAACTATACATGAAAATTTTCCATCTCCTTTAAGTTCTTTTCTTAATGACTTCCTATGGCAGAAAATTGCAGGCATTGAAAATACACTGCATAAAGGAAAATTTCACACCGTTGTCCTTCCTTCCTGTACTGTAGGACAGGGTTAGAGGATGCATTAATCACTTTTCATTATGTGCTTCAATTCCATCTGTTGAATGCCTTCTAATTCTTGTCTTTTCCACAATATGGTGACATTTGTATCAGTGATGTTTTGGGACATTTGCAGTGTTCTGTGGGATAGGCACACTCAAAATTGGGAGAGTCCTATGAAAGTTGGGATGACTCGGGGAACTCTGAAGCAGATGAAAACCTATTTCTTTGTTTCTGTAGCTAACTTCACAGAGAGGTAACATTTCCATCTCAATTTCAGAGATTACAAATGACATCATCTTTTCTCGACCATCTGGGGTGTGAAAGCAAATACATCTGCGTGGTCCAAATTGATCCAGAAAAGTGGAAAGCAACTGATGGCTATGGGAAAATTCTTTTTCTTTCTTTCTTTCTTTCTTTCTTTCTTTCTTTCTTTCTTTCTTTCTTTCTTTTCAGGTCCTTACTTCCCTCCTCCTACACTCCACAGCTCTACCAAATTTGGCTCAGTCTGGCAGAGGTGACTGTACCAGTCTTTTCAGAGCTGCGGGAGGGAGGTCTATGTGGATTTCTTAGCATCCACAAAGGATGAGATGCTTTCCCTGTAGAATGTGAGAAGGGGGATGCATGCCCACAAAGGTGGCTTCTCTTACCCAGATAACTGGTACTCAGTTCCCGTCCCCTCCCCCCTTCCGCCCCCCAACTCCTTCCTACATCCTTACTAGGATCTTGACTTACTTTGGCAGTTGGCTGCATATGTAATAGGGTTGCCATGGGAACATTACCCAGCACAGTGTGCTCTATCTCTCAGTTCTCTCTCTGTCTTTCTTTCCCTCTCCTTCTTCCCTTTCTGATGCCCGTTGCCATGGAAAACTTATAATTCACCACAAATTCCAGACATGTTTTTCTTTTAGTTCATAGTTTGCTTTTTCTTTTAACATCAGAGCGGGGGGTGGTTGGGGGTGGAAGTTCTGTCTGCCTCTTTAAAGCCTTGCCCATTGGAGTGGGGGAAGGTTTATTGTCCTGGACTCTAAAGCCCTCTTCAAAGAAGGTGATGGGAGGCTGGGTAGGGGAATTCAAGAATTAGGGACGTTCAGTCATGATGTGAGGTTAATTTTCAAAAGCACCTAAGTGATTTAGGAGATTGAAGTCCTATTTTCAAAAGTGTCTTTGGCATTTAGAATCCTGTCTTATTGAAAGCCAATAGGATTTAGGTCCTAAAGTGTCATAGGTGTTCCTGAAAATTTTACCCCGCGGTGTCTGCTTTTGTGAAATGTTAAATTGAGTGTTGCAGAATGAAATTGGTACAGATTATTCATTATTATTTACTGCAGTATAAGGCCATATGGTGTTTACAGTGTACTTTACAGGGATGAAATATAACAAGATACTGGTCCTGAGACAACCCAGAACTAGTCTCAAACCTTTGCCTGTTTCAGACCAAATCCTAGTGCTATTTCTACATCTCTGAATGTTCAGTTCATGTTCCCCACCCACCCCATCCCCTGTTTCCACCTGTGATGTGGTCACACTTCCTGGTTTGGGAGCTAGAAATCAGAAATACCAAAATAACAGTGGAAAGACTTTAATTGTGGCATTCCCTACCCATCCAGGCCCAGGAAGCCTGGAAATCTTCCAAGGAAAGATTTATTCTGGGGCAGTTTTCAAGTCTTACTACCAGGGAGGGAAGAGTGAAGAGATTCAGGCAAACCTTTCCAAATTTTGTCTCTTTACCTAAATCAAATCTCCACACTTCATGAGAGTCTAATGAGGAATCCAATATCATAATCCTGACCTCTTAAGACTGACTTCTTCCCAGGGAGTGAGCAGAGAAGTAATTCAGGGCCAAATTTATTCTTGGACTAAGTGGGAACCGCTCCCAGTGGTTCAATGAAGTTGCGCCTCCTTATTTTGTGGCTGAATTTGGTTCTCTCTCTCTCCACTTCTTTGACATGTATGTCTCCTCCTCATGAAGCAGTGGGGTTACAGGAGAAGATTTTCGTGTACAGCATTTTTATTAGACCATTAGTAATATTAGAAACTTAAAAAATGTTTTTCTCCAAAATCGTAATATCACAATGCTGCACCTTCATGTCTCCTTCTTTACTGAATTAATTCACTGCGTGTGAAAGGTAATGGACTGGCAGCCCCTGCAGGTTGAAGTTCTTTATCTGCGGATGAGGTAAAGCATGACCTAGCAGGAGTGCAGGCTCCCTCCCATTTCCCCCTTAGCCTGTCAATGTGCCTTGACTCCGTACAACAGGGATTCTCAAACTGGGGGTTGGGACCCCTCAGGGGGTTGTGAGGTTATTACATGGGGGGTCGCGAGCTGTCAGCCTCTACCCCAAATCCCACTTCGCCTCCAGCATTTATAATGGCATTAAATATATAAACAAGTGGTTTTAATTTATAAGGGGGGGCTCACACTCAGAGGCTTGCTATGTGAAAGGAGTCACCAGTACAGTAGTTTGAGAACCACTGAGATGGACCAGCTCTTGGGGAGCTTTGTCTCTTTCTGTCCGTGGTCTCTTTGCTGACACCGACAAAAAAAGAGGCCCAGTTAGTTAGAGTGCTGTTGTGGACAACTGTCTAACAGAGACTGTCAATGTGTTTCAGAGAGGCTGCTGAACATCAACCAGAAGAAAAACACTGAAGTCACTACCAATCTGGGACCGGAGTTGAACTGGTCACTTAGAAGTGAATATTTTCTTTCCTCTAGCACCTTTCATACTCCAGGGATTGATCCTAAAGAGCAATGAGTGAGAAACTGAGAGTGCAAGGACCGTGTAGGCAAATGACAGCCGTTCTGCACTCAGCAGTAGCTCTCACAGCCTCAGACATCGGAGTCTTTTACTGAGAGACAGAAGGCAACTTTATTTAGCATAGTGTCTTTCCTACAAACCACTACGCATAACATTTTACAGAGTTTATTAATACAGGTCAGCTGCCAGGCAGTAGTATAAATGATTTAAACACATGAACCCTGGGTAGGACCTTGGTGTTGTCCCCAGCTCTTTTCAAAATGGGCCCAGTATACCTATACCTAGGATTGTCTGGAAAATAAGAATTATGTTTCACAAAACTTTGAGGTTTTAAATTTTGTTATAATTCTGCATTGGGGGAAATTAGACCATGTGAAATTTTTCATGAAAAATGAGAGACAGACAGCTCTACTGCAGTACAGCAAATAGCCCGGTGATTAGGCCATTCACCTGGGATAGAGAAAGCCCAAGTTCACTGGGCTATAGAGTCAGTCTCAGTCTCTCCTGTTGGAGCTGTTCCACTTTGTATAAAAAATGAAATAGTCATTGGGCCAGAGGGAGAGGCTGGCTCTCTAGGTGGGGGAGCTAGAGCACTCACCTGGGATGTGGGAAATCCAGGATCCATTCCCTGCTCAAATCAAGGAGAGCAAGTAGCGGGACCTAGGTCTCCCACACCCCGGATGAGTGCATTAATCCCCGGGGTATTTGCTCTCTGTGGTTTGACCAGAAATTCTATCTTGAACCTGTGAAACCTTCCTAGAAAAAAGCTTTGGTTTTGACGAATCAGCATTTTCTGATGGAAAAATTTCTAACTACTTCTAACTCTCATTTTGAGAGGCAGGCAAAAAAGACCTTGCTTGAATTTATCGTCCAAAGGATAGCTCTTCACTTTAGAGTAGACTCGCCTTCATTCGACTGCTACACTGGGAGCATAGCATAAGAGCTGTGCTGCGAGAGAGATGTCTGTTGAGGATGTGGGTGATGTAGTTGGAAAGGCGTGGCTGGGAGAGTTGTCAGGCTGGGTGACTTTGTGGGCAGACAGAGGGAGTGCGTGAAATCAGGAAGCGGATTGAAAGTCTGGAAAGGGGAGTTAGGGCCACAGATTCCATGGCTGATCCTCTTTCTTGTAGACCTCACTAATCTTTACAGTGGTGGTTGAGATCATGGGGAAGATGGCAGCAGGTCTAGTTGCAATAGAGATTACAGCTGTGATAAATCTGCTGACGTCAGCAGAGAGCACGGTGATGAGTCTGCGGAGGGTGATTCTGCTGCTGCCCCTGTCCCTCTGTCGGGGAAGGACATAAATTGCCAGGAGGGGAAGGTTCTGTGGAGGGTGGACAGAGTGTGGAGCCCTGGGAGGAGTTTGGTGGTGGGAGAAACGCATAATGGGACCCACCAGCTGCTAGAGCCCTAGCAGTTCAAGTGCTTGACTGAGCCATGGTTCGCCTGGCATGCCAGCAGGGACTGGTTTAGGGCCAAATGTGGTGGCCACAGAGCACCAGAGACCCCCAAAGAGGGTTATGCAGTAGTGAGCCTGCAGAAGCGGAGGGTTATGATGATGAGACAATGAGGCTGGCTGTGATGAAGGCAATGGATAGAGGGTTGTGGCTGTGCTGGAGCTGATGGTGAGTGTGACAGCTGGTATTACAGTGGTAGTGATAAGGATGCTAGTGATGACAATGGCAGAGGTTTGGGTGGTGAAGATGATGTTAATAGGAGCAGTAGCAGAGATGAGGGTGCTGGTGGTGATGAGGGCATTGATTGCCCTGAGCATAACGATGGCAGTTTGAGTGGCAGTGAAGAATATAGTGGCTAATTACGGGCATGATTATGAGGAGGAAGAGGAGGCTGGCTGGAGGAAGAGTGGAGATGGCTGTGATTATGACAGTTTGCAATGAAGATGCTGCTGCTCACTGTTGTTACAACTGATTTTAGTGCTTCTGCTCTGATATTTCCCCAAGCTGTCCCCTCACTGCGTGAGGGCTCGCAGCTTTGTTTCTTCCTAGCTCTCCCACTCCGCTTCTTTTGCTACAAGCATTTTTCCTGTCTGGGTGTGGAGAGACATTTCAAGAGTGGTTTTACATAAAAATAAAAATAAAATCAGTGAGTTGTATAATTAAAATCTTAAATCAGACCATTCTGTAGACACAGCCTCCCCCACACCCATCACACACCACTCCACATCCACTGTAAGGTGAATACTGGATGTGCTGTCTTCTTAGGACTAGGAATGAGGCTTTCCTAGTTCTTTAACAAAACAATCTCAAGGAAGTTTTAAAAGGGGGAAAAAAATCTTTGCGGCCTGCCTTGGCCAGGAAAGGGTTAATACTTAAACTGCAATGTAATTTCAGAGGCATTAAAGAACACGTTTCCATGGAAACATCAACCCACAGAGGGAGAGATGAGAGAGAATGGAAGAGAGAGAGAGTAGAAAGAACTGGTCCTCTGACAAAGGAGGAACAGCAGAGTTCTAACCCCCACACAGTACTGACAGAGCGATTATCTGTTCCTTCTAATCAACTCCCCAATGAAAATGTTGGAAGGATTTAAACCACCGCCATGCTACCTTGTGTGTATAGAAAAAGGATGCACCACTTCAGACAAAGTAATGTTGAGTCAAGACTTCTTTGGTGAACCCTTTAGGATAGTGACTGCACCAAATTCTACATCCTTTTAAAGTGCAGTGTACGTTTTTGGTGTCAGCTAAATGATTACTAACCCAAAGCCCCCAAATGGTTTTTGATGGGTTGAAAAAGTTCATTTAATTTGCTGATTTTTTTTTTAAAAAAAGCTTTATTTCAGTTTCCTGAGCTGCCTCAGCATTGCTCAGTTCCAGACAGCACCGAAATGCTGAAAGCAAATGTCTTCTGGCAGATTTTAATAGCCCAACTGGAAAGAAGAAGGACCTGAAATCTCTGGCGGAAAATCTGTTCTGCTCACAAAATTTCTGGCCCTGGTTTCCAGCTCAGAAGTTGGAAATGAGTTCCAGATAAACATAACAACATTCCGGTACTTAGATACCATGGTGGCAGGCACCTAGGACATATCAATGGTCCAGATCCTGCAGACACTTACTACTAGATGTAATACTGCCATGAATAGTCCCAGTGACTTCAAAGTGGCTTTTCTTGGTGTTATTCCTGGTAGTGTTTGCATGATTGGTCTCTAAGGCCATGTTACTACAGAGTTAAGTCGACTTAAGTTATGTCGACGATCATAAACCGCAGTAATTACATCACTTGTGCATGTTCACACAATGCTCCTTGTGTGGGCAGAGTGTGTCCACAGTTGGTGCTCCAGCACCAACAGAGAGCAGTGTACTGTGGGTAGCTATCCCACGATGCAAATCACCACCTTCTCTCACTTGGAGTTCTGGGAATCGATCACAGTGCATCATGGGGACTGGATCACCACCACATGATTTTCTCTGTCCCATAATTCCAATGGCTTCTGACTGCATTTCGTGCCGTTTTTCAACTGCCCCTACAAACTTTGCGCCCACCATCCCTGCCTGAAAGCATGGATCCTGCACTTCTCACCAGACTTATTACAAGAGTTATGAACACAATGCGGCTGATCCCGCAGTATTTCATGAGCTATGAATCTGAACAGGAATCCATGCTGTCTGCCCTTTTGTGTGCCATGGAAAGAAACAATTCAAGATTGATATTGTCATTCATGGAGCAGCTGCACATGGTGGACCATTGCTATTGGGCTCAGGAAACAAGCACTGAGTGCTGAGATCAGATTGTGATGCAGGTATGGCATGATGAGCAGTGGCTGCAGAACGTGTGTATGTGCGAAGCCACCTTCCTTGTATTCTGTGTGGAGCTCGTCCCCATCCTGTGGTGCAAGGACATCAGAATGAGAGCTGCCCTAATGGTGGAGAAGCGAGTGGCAATTGCAGTGTGGAAGCTGGCAACTCCAGGCTGAATCAGTTTGGAGTGAGGATGTCCACCGTGGAGGTTGTGGTAATACAAATGTGCAGGGCCATTAATCGCCTCCTGCTACGAAGGACTGTGACTCTGGGCAATGTGCAGGAAATACTGGATGGTTTTGCGACAACGGGATTCCCTAACGGTGGTGAAGTGATAGATGGCAAACATATCCCAGTTTTGGCCCCAGATCATCTTGCAATGGAGTACATCAACAGAAAGGGCTACTTCTCTATGGTATTGCAGGCGCCAGTCAATCACCGGGGTCATTTCACTGACATCAATGGTCAGAGAAGGTGCTTGACATATGCATTTTCAGGAAAACTGGCCTGTATAGAAAGCTGCAAGTGGGGATTTTCTTTCCAGACCAGAAGATTCCAATAGGAGATGTGGAAATGCCCATAGTGATCCTGGAAGATCCAGACTACCCCTTACTCCCGTGGCTCATGAAGTCTTACCCCAGAAACCTTGAGAACAGCAAGGAGTGCTTCAACAACAGGCTCAGCAGGTGCAGAATGACTGTAGAATGTCCCTTTGGCACATTAAAGGGTCGCTGGTGCTGCTTTTCGGCAGATTAGACCTCAATGAAGAAAATAGTTCCATGGTCATAGCAGCCAGCAGTGCTCTGCATAACATTTGTGAAGCCTAGGGGGAAAAGTTTTCCCATGAGTGGAGTGTTGAGGTCAATTGCCCGGCAGCTGTTTCTGAACAGCCAGACACTTGGCCTTGTAGAGGGGCTCAACGGGGAACAGGGGAGGGAGGAGAGGGAGGGTGCTATTCAAATCAGGGAGGCTTTGAATCAGCATTTTGACAATGAGCCCCAATAATGTGTAGGTCACAAATAATCATAGTCTTTGTAAGCCTAAATTTTTATTAAACTGCAATACACAGATTTACATTTCTTACAAGGAACATGACAGTGAGATCCTCGCTGAAGTGAGGATCTCACATCTGTGTGTAAGTCCAGCTGTTGTTATGAAAAATGTCCCTAAGGGTGGTGTGCAAGGAGTACTGAGATGGGACGGGAACATGAGAGGAATATGGGGAGGGAGTTTGGGAAGGGCAAGGAAGGCAGTTCTGCATGGGCTGCAGCGGGAGTCAAGCATGCATGTGTTCCACTTGCAGCACAATCAGGGACCTCAGCATGTCTGTTTGGTCTTCCATGAGCTTTATTATCTGCTCCTGACCCTGCTTCCTCTCCTGGCTATCCATTTCTAGGTTTTCATTTATTGTCTTTCTCCATGCTCTGTGCTTGCTATCGGTCTGATTTGACGATTGCAGCACTTCATGAAACATGTCCTTCTTACTCTTCCGACTTATCTGATGGAGGCAATCCACCAGTGTTTAGGAGCTGGCCCTCAAGGGCACATCTGCAGAAACAAAAGAAACAATACACCGAGTCAGTATTGTGACTGTACTCACAGTCTTGGATCATAAAAGTTGCATATACCTCTTTCTCATTTTCCCTTGGCAAGCACAAAGCATGGGCACAACACTAAGCATGGTGAGTTTGTCCTGGGGTGGTGCAAGATGGGACAAAGGGTCTGGATGGTTTCAAAAGGGGATCAATACAAGCGCCTAGGGACACTATTCTGAATACTGGCATCGTTTTCCACAGGCGGCAGTGATTGAAGCAGAAATCACACTACTGAGGGTTACCGAAGATGCAAGGATGCAGCTCCTGCATGTGTGACTTCAGACCGGGTCTGTATGTTGGTCGCCTGTGTGCTGCTTTGGTTTTTGCAGAAGTAATTGTTGATTGGTGTGGCAGAGTTTCCCACAACGAGGAAAGAAACAAAACAGCTCTGAGAAGGAACCTTTGGCAGAGGATTGCAGAGTATCTGCAGGAAAGTTTCCTAGAGATCTCTATGCAGGATTCCCGGGAGATCTTGGAGTGCATCAACCAACTTTTCTACAGGGCCCCAACTGCGTAGCTGCACAGGGGAATATGAAGCAGATGCAGATGGAACGTAGTGTTAAATTCAATCCCTTAATTCACATGTAACCGTGCACTATCAAAGCAAAAGGAATACTTATCGGTGCTCCCCTCTCCTGCTTCAGGCACACCAAAACCAGACTGCTGGGACTGGCTAGACCCCTCCAGAGTCAAAAAGAGGTTCTGGCTCACCATGCTTCCAGACAAGCCTGTTGCCTGTCCCACGTCCTCTTAGAGCGTGACCTCCTCATCCACCACTTCATCCTCAGGGTTGACTCTGCTGGCCACTGCCTCAATCTCCCTGAAGTATCCACGGGGCTCTTGGCGGTGTAGGTGGGGGTCGCTGCCAAGGATGGTGTGCAGCTCCTTGTAGAAGCGGCATGTATTTGGTGCCGCACCAGAGTGACGATTGGCCTCCCTTGCCTTTTGGTACACCTGCCTCAGTTCCTCGATCTTAGCACTGCACTGCTGTGTGTCCCTTTAATGCCCCTTCTCATCCATGCCACAAGCAATCTCTCATTGGTGCCAAAGTTCCTATGGCTGCATCGGAACTGCAACCGCACAGCCTCCTCTCTCCACAGACTCAACAGATACAGCAACTCTGGTGTACATGCAGGAGCCTGTTTGCTGCGGAAAGCCGGCATGGTCAGCTGGGAAGATGTGATGTGAGCTGTCCACGCCAAGCAATCAGGAAGTGGAATTTCAAAAAATTCTCTGGGCTTTAAAGGGGGAGGGGCGCATGCAGGGCCGGCTTTAAGCTGATTCACCCGATTCCCCGGAATTGGGCCCTGCACCGAAGAGGGCCCCACGCCCGTGCCTAAGGGGACCCCATTCTGGGGGTCTTCGGTGACATTTCAGCGGCGGGGGGTCCGCTCCGGGGGTCTTTGGCAGCATTTTGGTGGCGGGGGGTCCTTCGGTGCTGCGGAAAACCCGGAGTGGACGCCCCGCCACCAAGTATGCTAATCGGGCCCTGCGGGTCATAAAGCCGGCCCTGGGCGCATGGCAGTGTTCCTGGCTGCAGGGCAGCGGAGTAGAAACTGCTTACCAGACTGGTCATGATGGGCATTGTGGGACACCTCCTGGAGGCCACTTAGGGCAACATAAGCAAGAGCAGTGTCTACACTGACACTGTGTCACTCTGACTTTGTTGCAAAAAGCTCTGTGCTGCTCATCGAGGTGGTTTTATTATGTTGGTGTAGCAGGAGAGTTAAATCGTTGAGAGCTGCGTTATTGGGTGTACACCTCTGCAGTTTTGTCAACGAAACCTGACTTTTGTCGACAAAACTGTGTATTGTAGAGAAGACCTAAGAAAGATAAATAGATCTGAAGCGCATCTCTTGGCCTTTCTGTATTTGCCTTATGTCAGGAAGCTGTTTGGTGAGTGCCAAGGAGTAATTATTGCCTACTGACAGGCCTTCTGACAAACGTGATTTTTCCATACTCTTGCTGCCCAGTGCAGCCTGAAAGAAATAGATTTCCTGTGCTCCAGCTTCCAGTTTGGATAGAAATGCCCAGGAGAACAGTGATGTATTAGCACATCCATTCCTACTGACTGAGCAAGGAGGGGCAGCTATGGAAATGAAAAATAACATTTAAAACCAAAAATTAGTTAGCCAGAATTTTTTTTAAAACCTGAAAGGTGTGTGGCTTGAGCCATGCTTTGGCTGATGGTTTTGTTTTGTTCATATTTCATCTAATCAGCTTCATTGCCCCTTGTCTAAAGCTCCTCTTTCATACGAGTAATAGGGTGAACCCTGAAGTGTTGGATGTTCAATTAATCTAAACTTCCGGAGCTAGGAAAGCTTTTGAAACTGGGCTTATTTCTCATGAGATTTATAGGACTTCCCAGCTTCAGCTAGATCTGCTGCTCATTGGCTAGGGCTCCCTGGATGGAGTAAATCTCCTGTTTCCCCTGCTGCTGAGCTGCGGCAGTGCATCATGGGGGTCGCTGGCCAGCCACCGTGCATCATGGACGTGAAATCTGGTTGAGGACCTGGCCCATAGAGGAGAATGGGGGTAGGAGGCACCCAAACCACAGCCTTCATATATCACTCTGGTGGGATTTCCAAATGAAACATTTCTGTATTTTGGCCAAAATCTTTTCAATTTTCAGATGTTAATTTTTTGAGTGTAAAGCTGACATTTTCCATGGAAAGCAGACACTTTTGTGAAAATTTTGTTTGAGTAGAAAACCCGTTTTTTCCACTGAGAACAACTTTGAAAGACAATTTTTGGTCAGCTTTGGTGTGGACAGTATTTGTAAAGATAAGTTAATAAAAAAGACTTTGGTCTTTTTGGTCTTTGGGAGGTTGGTCTGGGTTTCAGGATTATTTTTGGTGGGATGAGGAGGGAAGTGAAGATTTGAGCCTGCTGTTTATTCTAAATCAGATCATCCCATCCCAAACTGTACCTACTTTTCTTACTAAGGGCCTCATTCTCCACTGTCTAGCCCTTGTCATTTAGGAATATAAAATACCACCAGATCAGGGTGGCAGTTTCAAGTTGTCTTGCAGTGACTCAAGAGCGAGTACCAACCTCAGGATAAACTGTTAAGAACCACGCACAAACCCCAAACTGGTTGTGAGTGATTTCACCAACCAATGATCAGGTGTAAACTCCTCAGGCACTATAACAAAGCATGAACATGGAGTCACAGACAGTCCCCTTGAGTGCTCTGAATTCTGTCTTGCCACCAGTGATGAGCTCCCAAAATCCTAAGAACTGGTTCCCTACTGGGTCCTTGGCGGTTCGGTGGCAGGGGGGTCTTTACTTGCTCCGGGTTTTTGGCGGCAGGTCCTTCACCCGGAGTGAGTGAAGGACCCGCCGCCGAAGTGCCACCGAAGACCCGGTAGGGAACCGCGTGGTGGGTACAAACCCCACCTGCCTGTCTCCCCCCCCCCGCCACCCACCCATCTGACCCCAACCCATGTCCTACCCCTGACTGCTCCCCTCAGAACCCGCAACCCATTAACCTCCCATTCCTTGTCCCCTGACCACCCCCTCCCAAGACCCCCAACCCTAACTGTCCCCAAGGACCCCACCCCCTACCCAACTCGCCCCACTCCCTGTCCCTTGACTGCCCCAACCCCATCCACCACCACCCTGACAGACCCCTGGGACTCCCACGCCTACCCACCCCCCTGTTCCCTGTCCCCTGACTGCCCCCCCATAACCTCCGCCCCCTCCAACCACTCCCTACCCCTTATCCAACCCCTCCTTCCAGCCCTGAGTGGCCCCCTTACCATGTTGCTGTGTAAGGATGCCACACAGCCGCTGGAGCTTGCAGCCCCACCCCACCCGTACTTGAAAGTAAGTCAGTACGCCCCCGTACACCGTATCGGCAAGAGCCAGTGTGCCATACTGGGGTGGCCCGGCTTCCCCAGGGGGCAATTTAAAGGGCCTGGGGCTCCCAGCAGGGGCTGGAGCCCCAGGCCCTTTAAATTGCCACCAGAGCCCCACTGCTGGAGCCCTGGGGTAGCAGCAGTGGGGCTCTGGGGCTATTTAAAAAGTCCAGGGCTCCCACTGCTTCTACCACCCTGGCCCTTTAAATAGCTGCTGGAGCCCTGCTACTTCCCCAGGGCTCCGGCGACTATTTAAAGGGCCAGGGCGGTAGAAGCAGGGGAGCCCCTGGCCCTTTAAATAGTCCCCATAGCCCTGGGGTAGCGGGGGGGCTCCAGCTGCCTCTGCCGCCCCGGTTCTTTAAATAGCCGCTGGAGCCTCGCTGCTTCCCTGGGGTTTTGGCAGCTATTTAAAGGACCGGGGCAGTAGAAGCAGGGGAGCCCCGGGCCCTTTAAATAGCCCCCTGAGCCCTGGGGTAGTGGGGGGCTCCAGGGGCTATTTAAAGGGCTGGGGCTCCAGCTGCCTCTGCCGCCCCATCCTTTAAATAGCTGCTGGAGCCTCGCTGCTTCCCCCAGGGCTCCGGTGGCTCTGCGAGGGGGGTGGGGGGGAAGCGGGGGAGGGGCCGGGGAGCCTCGGCCTCCCCAGCTGGGAGCTCAGGCGGACCAGACAGGACAGTCCCGCAGGCTGCATGTGGCCCATGGACTGGAGTTTGCCCACCCACCTGCCCCTTTAGGAACCGGTTCTACACTGGCTTCTAAATTTAGCAACTGGTTCTTGCAAACCGGTGCGAACCAGCTCCAGCTCACCACTGCTTGCCACCCAGGGAAGCCTGTCTTTGTGACAGATGGTCCCTTGCACAACGAATCACAGCAGTATTCTGGTTACTCCCAGTGCTAAAGGACAGTCACTTAGCCCAGGTCAATTGTACTTTAGATCTCACACCAAACACAACACTTGTAGCCAGGGGTGGTGAGTTATATGGGGGGTTCTGAGCACCACCAAAATTTCTACAAACCTGCCACCCCTGCTTATATCCAGTCCTATAATAAACTATCTAAAGATTTATTACATGGGAAAAGGAAGCCAGAGAATTATTTACAAAGTTAAAGCCAGTACACCTCCACCCCCACACAAATGAGTTCCAGTGTTAAGTTTCAAAAGATTATAGAAGCTTATGTAATCAGCAAACTCTATATGTGCGTTAGGGCTAACCCAGGCTAGGTACTTTGCTTACACCTAGTAATCCTTGCTCTGCAGAGTCCAAGCAGCATATTGATACAGTTCCTCCATGTTAGGGGTTTTTAGTCCCTTCCTCCCTTGTGCTTTGAGCTGCAAACTCAGCTGATGGGAGGAATTCACTTGCATGACTCATCTTCATGGGGAAGGGGAGAGTAAACAAAAAAGTCTTTATTCCTCTTTAATGTTCTACACTAGTTCATCTGGTGTCGATGGGTCTTCCTTGTTGGGCAGGCCATAACACCGACTGCTGTAGACCAGCGTTTCACACTAGTTAATGTCTCTCTCCTGTCTGGTGATTTACATGGTTACAGAGGCTTACATGCAAAGGCTCAAATAATACCTTATAGTATGGGAGACAGATGTTATAAGTGAGATTAATGCATACAGCAACTTACATGCATTCCATAAACACATTCTTATAATTTTAATACTTATTTTAGCAGTACTAACATACAGGAGAGCCAGACTGATTCCAGCTCTGTGTTTGTCAGTGTTCAGCTGAGACATGGGGACTTTGGCACCTGGTCTGCCAGCGTGGCAGGCAGTGTCTTTCAGCTATTCCTTCCTAGGTGTAAATGACTGCACAGGGTGCCAGGCACTGAAGAATCAGGCTCTGGATGTTCTTTGGTGGGTGAAAGAAAGTTACTGAGGAGACTGGGTGGCTCAGGGAGATTGGGGGATGATACGGCCTTTCATGTTTACGTCATCAGCATCAATCCTTCCCCAGGATGGTAGTACCTGAAATCTGTTATTAATTGATGGCTATTCAGCAGCCTTTGCAAAATGAATCCCACCTCAGCACAGTTCCTAATGGACAGGCATCCATGTTGCAGAAACAGCCATTACAATTGCCAGTGATAGGCCTTTTTGTTAGTGCTGTCAATGGAGGGGCAGAGGACTGTGTGGGCCATGGAAACTGCACTTCTCTTTCATTCCCAGGAATAATCTCCTTTAGTTAGGATTGCGTTGTGTGTGTGGGGGAGAAACTTGCCTTGCCATTGTCCATGATGTATGGATTCTGGGGATAAATATGAACACCATCTCCAGGTGCTGTCATCTCAGCATCTTTCCCAAGTGATAAATTCACTGAAAATAAATAAATAGAAGAAAAATGCAATACACTGATGTTAACTTCTATGTTTGCATTTATTTCTATTGCAGGAGTGATGGAAAATGCTCATACTTAAATCCATTTGCCTTGAAAGTACACATAGCAGTAGCAAGAGTATGGAAGTATTAGCACACATTTTTTAAAAAAATGTCTTCCAGGAGATAATGGAGAAATAGCAATAAGACATAAGTGAGAATGTCCCTTCTGGTAGAAATGAACATTTTACAAGTCAGGATAAAGCATCAGGAAAACCAGACTTCATCAAAACTATGGGCCAGAGCCTCAGCTGGCCTAATACGGTGTAGCTCCATTGAAAAAAGTGGGGGGCTACATCCATTTACACCAGCTCCACGTATTTTACATAGAATTTGATGGCACATATAAACTAAACTAATGTCTTACATTTCTGTATTGCCATTTAGCCTGAAGGAGCCTAAAGAGCTTTACCAGCCCAGGCACAAAATCTGCTCATCTACCCTTTTTCATGATGATTGATGAGGTTGAAAAATGATGTTATACTCACCCATTAAAATAAATAAATAGAGATGACTGCATGAATAGGCAAGGAGAATTTTACAAGGCTGCTCCTAGCTCTGAATGGCTCACTTAAACCAGCGGTGAGGTGAGGGTTTGTTTCACTAGTCACAAAGTGGCTGTAACTTGGACAGCTTTTTGGCTGCCTTTGCTCAGGATACCTGCACTATGCCATGCTGCAGCCAATCTCTTTGCTGCCTTGTTTTCCTCTATCCTTAAAATACATCTCATCAAATTCAGTGGAAAATCTGAAAGAGAGATGGAAAGGAGTGGAAGAGAGAGACAGACTGTGAAAAACTGTTCCTTTAAATTTTAATCTGATAATTAAATGGCTTGAGCTGTTTCGTTTCTTCTTGCAATAGAAGGAGCAGAGTCCAGGCCGTGTACCATGTTAAATAAGCACTGATTGGGCTTTCTACGTGGAATTATTTTGCCATAAATTGCACCTGACAACATCCAGATGCTCCATGAAAACAGCCAGACGTGTCTGCATTTCTCAGCAATACAAGCCATCAGCACTGCAACAGCCAATGTGGCACAGAATGCAGGTGGAGCATGGGGTGAATGAAAGATGGGTGAACTTCCAAAAGGTCTGGCAGATCAGTTGGGTTAAGCACCAGAAGTGCAGGAGAAGAGCTGGTCCGGAACTTTTTGATAAATTGTTGGCGTTTCTTTTTTTTTTTTTTTTTTGGCCAAAAAAAGCTGATTCGTCAAAACTGAAACTTTTTGTGAACCAAGGCAAGTGAACAAATCGCTTGACTCAAAAGAAATACTGGGAACAAATCAGTTGTTCAACTGAAAGCATGTCAACATTTGAGTGAATTTAGACAAAAAGATTTTTTTGATTTTTGTTTTAAAAAAATGTTTTGATTTACAGAGTTTAAGGCCAGAAGGCATCACCAGATCATATAGTCTGGCCTCCTGGATGCACAGGCCACTAACACCCACCCACTAAACCCAACAATGAAAGCGAGACCAAAGTATTATGGCCCCATGAGACTAGACTATTACATGCCACAGGCAGAGAGCAGGAGGGCACCTGGGTCCAGCAGTGCTCAAGGCCCCTGCAATGGCAGGGGAATGATAATCCTGGCAAGCAGCCTGCACTTCTGCAGAGGCAGGCGACCCCCGACAAGATCCCTGCCAATCTGAACTGGGGGGGAAATTCCTTCCCGACCCCACATAGAGCGATCAGTTAGACCCTGAGCATGTGAGCAAGAACCAGCCAGCCCAGCACCTGAGAGACAGAATGCTCAGTGTCACCTCAGAGCCCCAGCCCACCCTATCCAGTGTCCCATCTGCAATCGAAATGAAACATTTTAAGTGGTCCAGACCAATTTGTAATTATTTTATTTTATTTTTTGGTTTGTGAAAAATTTTGAGACTTCTGCTTTTCATCCCAATTTAAGATGTCCAAAAATGTTGATATCTCAAATATTTTTGGAGGACAGGAAAACCATTCCCTACCTAGCTCTGCTCTGGAGGCTAATCTAGACTGTGGGTCAGTGTAATTGGACTTGATAGCTCACGATCACAGCCTGTCTCAAGAGATTTCAGGTGTCTCCAGCTGGGCCTGGGATGCTCATGAGAACACTTTTGCAATATTTGAGCATGCCGAGCCCTCGCCAAAGTCCAGAAGCAGAGAAGTGGTTGTTAGAATTGTAAAAAGGTGGTGTGGGAAGGGTGTTATCCCAAATGACTTTGAACCTTCAAAAAGGTTTGGGGAATTCAGGTTTGATTCAGTAGTGAGGGGGGAGGTGGGTTGTTTTCTTTTGTTAACTACATGATTTAACTCTCATCTTGAGTGTGGACAGAAATGCTGGGTGACACTGTAAGGGGATTTGAGGACTAACTGTCCCAGGGATGAGGGAAGGACTGGATGAAGAGATGTGGGACTGTTGAGAAGGTGCTGCCAATGGAATGGTTGTTTTATCTTTATGAGGTACCTAATTAGGGAAAGCAGCAGATATTGGGATGATTGTGCCATTTTCAGACTGGCTGTTCGTCGCTTCTGACTGTAACAGGGAATGACAGGACACAGGGGTGTGTGTGGGCATGTGGTGTGTTGTAGAGAGACCTCTACTGGCTGAGCTGGGTCATTTTCCAATTCAGCTCACCTTGTCTGTAGCTCCGGGAATAAAGAATCCGCAGTCAAGAAACTAGAGACAAGAGGCAGAACTGGTTAGCTCAGTATTTAAACTCATCCCCTTCAAACCTGTAGCTGAGGTTCAGAAAAGTTCAGTTAACCATTTTTCTTTAAAAACATTAATTTCCCCATGTTTTTTTCCATCACTAGCCGAAGCCATTTAAGTTGTCCTAGTAACTCATCTGCAACCGTTGAGTCCCAAACTGGCTATTCTGTATGATTTTAATGCTCTATTTCCAGTTCCACGAGGCTTTGGAACAACTCATCATTAACCAGCAATGCTGATGATCTCAAATCTAGGAAAGTGAATGTAGCTTAGTGGTTAGAGCACAGGAGCAGGCGTTATGTCTCCTGGGTGCTATTACCGTATGGGGTCTTACACTGACTTGCTATGTGACTAGGGTTAAGTCGCTTACCTTTTTTGTTCCTGTTTGCTCATCTGTAAAATGAGGATAATATTGTGTGCATCTCAATTCCCTAAGGATTCTGCCTTTGCACTCTTGGCAGCTCCACTGAACCCAAAGGGGCAGCACAAGGTGTAAATGAAGGCAGGATTTTTGACCCTTTAATGTTTGAATTTAGGTGCTAGAGAAATGCATGTATTATGATTATTCCAACAAACAGAAAGCTTTGTTAAAAGGCAACTAAGGGTACGTTTATACTTACCGCGCGGGTCGACGCGGCGAGTTCGACTTCTCGGAGTTCGAACTATCGCGTCTGATCTAGACGCGATAGTTCGAACTCTGGAAGCGCCGCGGTCGACTCCGGTACTCCACCGCGGCAGGAGGAGTTGGCGGAGTCGACCTTGGAGCCGCGGAGTTCGCTTCCGCGGCGTCTGGACGGGTAAGTCATTCGAACTAGGGTAGTTCGAATTCAGCTACGTTATTCACGTAGCTGAATTCGCGTACCCTAGTTCGACCCCGGGGCTGTGTGTAGACCAGGGCTAAGATTGCTCAAGTGCCTGTATCATCAGTTAAAGCATAACCCCCCCTCCCCCCCCAGGATATCACTAGTTAACTACTCACCCAACCCTTGCAACCTACAACCATGATTTCATCTTCTCTGAATTACCTCACCCCCCCATCCACCACCCACTGCACACATGTCTCCTCCCTCCATAGCTAATGCCTCAGTGCAGACATGCTGAGCAGTCTCCCTGCTCACCCCCATTCCCACTCAGCTCCTTGCTCGCGGGAGGTGGTGTTCTGGGGGGGTTCTGGCAGAATGTAGGTCTTACTTGGGAGCGGCTGGTTGGAGGAGACGAGGGCTGTCTGGGACACATACCAAGGCAGCAATGCGATGTGTGGGCCTTTAGTGTGCTGATGGTGGTGAGCACAGTCAGTCTTGTACACAGTTAGCTTGCTGTGCCAGGGAGCCTTTCAGACACTAATACATTGATACAGAAGCACTGAGCTTCCATCACCCCAGGCCGTCTACACAGCTGCAGGCCCCCATCTGCCCTTCTCGCAAGCCGCCTTTCCCTCAGGTCTCTCACACATCCCTGCTCAGCCTCTCATCCCTGTTAACCAATATCCACACCCAGAGGCCCATCTCCCCATCACCATCCACCTCCCATACCCTCAGCTGCCCAGCCTACTTGCCTGGGTCCCCGGGATCTCTGTGCCGAACACAGCTTGTGAGTCAGGGAGACAGGCTGGCAGCGACAGAAAATGGAAGTAGCCGACAGATCTAAGCAAATCCATTTGGCTAATCTTGGTGTAGCGAATGTCCATTATCCCAATGAAGGAGAAAGACTATGGGTTTAATTTTAACATTTCAAAAGTGGCCTATATCAGAGATACTATTAGAGCATGCAAGTCTGTGTCCAAGGTCTGGAGATCATGGGTGCTGTACAGAAGTTGTTTGGATACAAGTATCTTAAGAAATGTAAGGAAAGCAGGGCAACATTTCCAGGAGGGAGCACATTTAAGTATTCCCCCCTGTAAACGTTGGTAAATATGTTACTACAGGGCTAGAAAGAGAACTCCCTGAAGAGTTCTGTACCAATTTTGGAGACTAAATTCAGTCATTAAAGTGTGAAACAGAGGGATTTTAGTGCTGCTTTAGGTGCAACTCCTGACTCCTCCCTAATTAGTGTTATGGTTCTGATCTTTGCAATGAAAAATAAAAAGAAAAGAAACCCTGTTGCCAAATAGCTCTTGCTGATTTCCATGAACTTTCCATGCTGTGGTGATGGAGATTCCCCCAGTGTTATTGCTCTTGGGAGGTTGTGAGAAATATTTAATATTGATGCATAGTTAATCTCTTCTTCTTTTTTTTTTTTGCCACTGTTTTCTAAACATTGAAACAAAGCTCCCTCTTAACCCAGATTGAAATAGTTCTCATGCTGGCCTCACACTGAAGGGGTCTTATCATTTTTTCTGGTGCTCTCAGGGGGCCTTTCGCCTAGAATACCATGTGCTGTTCTGGACACATCAGTACCAGAATGATACAAAATAATTGGAGGGAATTCAGAGAAAAGCAACAAAAGTGGTTCTGAGACTGGAGGACTTACAGCATGAGAAAATGTTCCACACATTACATGGCCTAGATTTAAAAAAATGACTAGTGATTTTGGGTGCCTAACAGAACTCATCATAAAAGAGGCCTGAATTTTAAAAAATGATAAGCACCCATTCTCTGAAAATCAGAACCTTTGGACTCAAATTGGGCACCCATAAAGGGAGGCACCTCAAATTATTAGTTGCTTTATAAAAACTTGACTGATTGTGTATACAGTCATTTGGTTAAACTATGATGGGGTTAGTAATGGTAATCCTCTACAAATGTTTGGAGGGTTTAAATAGCTCAAAGGGAGAGGGATTTTTTAGGATTGTTCAAGTGCAATTAAAGGGAAAATTTAGGTTGAGTATCAGGAAACATTTCCTAACAAAATGTGTTTGTTAAGCTGTCCTGCAGAGGCTCAAGAGTGAGTATCAACCTCAGGGCAGACTTTTAAGAGACAGGGCACAAACCCTGAGCTGGTTGTGAGTTCTATACTTAGATTTTGCCAACCAATGATCAGCTGTAATCTCCTCAGGCACTATAAACGGCCTTAACATGGAGTCACAGACAGTCCCTTTGAGCACTTGCCAGCCAGGCAACCGGACCTTTGTGACAGATGGTTCTTTAGACTGAGAATCACAGCAATAGTCAGGTTACTCCCAGTCCCAATGGGCCAGTAATTTATCCCAAGTCAATTACACTTTAGATCTCACACCAGAGATGCTTGTAGCCAATCCTATAATAAACTATGTGAAGATTTATTAAATAGGAAAAGGAAGCCAGAGAGTAATTTATAAGGTTAAAACAGGCAAGCATACATACACAAGTGAGTTCCAATGTTAAGTTTCAAAAGATAATAGACGCTTCTATAATCAGCAAGCTCTATGTCTTTTAGGACTAACCCAGGCTAAGCAGTTGAGGATCCTTTGCTTATGCCTAGAAATCTTGCCCCCAGAGTCCAATCAGGCATGAGATACAGTTCCTTCTTGTTAGGGGATTTTATTCTCTTCCTCCCTTGTGCTTTCAGCTGCAAACTCAGCTGATGGGAGAAATTCACTTGCATGTCTCATCTTCATGGGGGGGGGGGGGAAAGCAGTCAACAAAGTCTTTTGTCCTCTTCAATGTTCCACAATAGTTCATCTGATGTTGATGAGCCTTCCTTGTTAGCCAGGATATAACACTGTCAGTTGGAGCTCAGCACTTTACCTGTGATTTACACAGTCATAGAGGCTTATAATACAAACGTTTAAATATTTTCTTACAGTATTGGATAGAGATGATACAAGTGAGATTATAAGCATTCCATAAAGTCTAAACTTTAACCACGTTTATAATTCTAATATTTATTTGAACCATACTAAGACACAAGTGAGCCAGGCTGATTTCAGCTGTGTATTTGTCAGTGTTCCATTGAGGCCGGGGATGCTTGGCATGAACTGGCATCTGGTCTGCCAGTGTCACAGTGCTGTATTCAAGTGGAAGAGTCTTTTGATGTAGGTGGTAGAAACACTGCTTGAGTAATTTTAAAATGGGACTGGACAAAACACCAAAGAAGTTGTTATTGGGGCCAACCCTGCCGATAAGATGGTCACCTCTAGCTTTTACGATTATGTGACTCTACTTGTGATATAGCAGGTGTGTAATGAAAAATTCTAGTTCTGCGGGAACAGGATAGTGAGTTGAAGTGAAATATACAAATGGGAGACTTCCAAAGGTTTTTTATAAGCCACTGAGCTATCCTCTCCCTCACTTCCAGTGTCATTTTAAAATAAAACACGTCATTTGGACATCCTAATGGTTAAAAACAATAGACCTGATTCTCATGTACAGCAAGTCCTCTTTAAAATGCTTTGGCAGTGTCAAGGAGCTTTAAAGTGAGTAGAACTGCAAGCTATGTCTCCTTGAAAGCCCTTTTCACTGACAGAGTGGTGCACAGTGGCCTTAGTGTAAATGAGTATGAGGCCCAGTCAGTTTAATAGACCATTTTTATTTTTATTATGGGATGGCCCAAGACTGGACTGGGCTGCTCGGCAATGAGGCACCTGCTATAGACCAAATGAGATCTTGAGAAGGTGGTCCAGTGATTTGGTTGACTGGTCGTCTTTGTGAGTTTTATTGTTTGATCCCGCTACATACAATGAACTATTCCATCCTTAGAGAAAGACACTTTTAACTGGCTATGAGAGCCTTTATTCTGTGAATTAATCCTATGCCTCAAAGAGCTGCTTTGGGCCCTGTTCTGCTGCCATTGAAGTCAATGCCAAAAAGTGCACTGATGTCAATGGCAGTTGAATAGGGCCTCTACAGGTGCATCTCACTTTCCTTACTCCACTCCCTGCAGTCCCCTGCCTCATTAGCTGGCCACCTGCTGAGAGCAGTATCTCCACCTCCATACCCCCGTCCCATCACAATCTTTCAATGATATGTGAAGGAGATACCTCTCTGAGAGATAGTGAGGACTAGGGTCTGGAGCACATGCAGAATATTCATGCCCTTTAATGGTAGGGGGAATTAAGTACTATGAGCATGCTTGCACTAATATGGTTGTGAAGGATACTACTCGCATAGCAATTCAGCAAGAGCCAGAGAGGAAAGTGATCATCCTATCACAGCGGTCGGTAATGACACGTGGGAGATTGCCTTGGTCTGTCTCTCTCAGCTCCTTAAGTAACTGCTCTCCTGTTACCCCTCTGCCACTGCTACTTCCCCCCGTTCCCTCCCTGCTGTTTCAAGTCCGTTGCAGTGTCACTACAACCCTCATTTAAACTGTGGTCAGAGAGGCAGGTCCTTGTTCTGTGTGTGGTTCCTATGTGTTTAAAATCTTCTATCTTTTTTCTCTCTTCTAGGTACCTGATTAATGTCACCTTTGAAGGGAGGAATTTGTCCTTCAGTGAAGACGGCTACCAGATGCACCCCAAGCTGGTGATCATCCTTCTGACCAAGGAGAGGAAATGGGAGAGGGTAGGACATGTTTGGAGACTCTTGGACTAAACTGGGAAGGAGGAGGGTGGTGAAGGTGTTCATCAAGTTAACCCCTCTCTCTTCAGGACTTCCTTGTACCAAAGGGTGACCAGCTCCTTACTTCCTCTGAGGATCTGTGGGAGCTGGATTTGGGTATCTCCAAATAATACAAGGACACCCCATCTCTTCTCAAATGTAGGCCACCAATACATTATCATATTAGTTTGCATAAAACGTTCATAGATTCACTCATGGTTCCCTTCAGCATCCATTTTCCTCTTTTACTTAATAGAGTTCAGCTCCCTACAGTCAGTCGAATGGACCCCTGGCTGTAGACATGGCAGTTACCAACTTCGCCGTACGTATATGACGTGAGGACTAGCACTCAGGAACTTCAGCATCAAAATCACAGGCCTTTACTAACTAAAAGAGATACAACATTAGCTATCCTTTGTAGCAAGGTTTTGGACTCCAGCCACTAGAGAGAGACACATGCAATTTGCAATGGGATGGGGTGTTAAGGAAGATGCATAGGTGCAGCTCCATGTGTGACATTTTAGGTAAATTATTTAATGAGTTCATTCGCATATTGGAAGATGGAATTTCAAGGTAGAAGGCAGCGTGGGTGAAAGTAATCATGAAATGATGAGTTCATAATTCTAAGAAATGGTTGGAAGGAAAAAAGCAGAATGAAGAGAATGGACTTCAAAAATGCAGACGTTAACAAACTCAGAGAACAGTTAGATAATGTCCCCTGGGTAGCAAGTCTAAGGGAAAAGAGTTCAGGAGAGCTGGCAGTTTTTTAAAGCGACATTATTAAGGACATAAGAGCAAATTATCCCAAAGCGTAGGAAAGATAGGAAGTCTGGTGAAAAACCATCTTAGCTTAACCAGGAGATCTTCAACAACCTGAAACTCATAAAAAAAAAAGAGTCATACAAAATGTGGAAACTAGGTCAAATTATGAAGAATGAATATAAAAAATCCCCATAAGCATGTAGGGACAAAATTAGAAAGGCCAAGGCACAAAATGAGATTAAACTAGGTAGGGACATAAAGGGTAACAATAATACATTCTACAAATACATTAGAAGCATGTACGGACAGAATAGGCCCATCACTCAGTGAGGAGGAAGACTAACAGAAAATGCAGCAATGGTCACAGTATTAAATGTCTTCTTTGTTTCACTTTTCACCAAAAGGGTTAGCAGTGATTGGATGACTAACAATAGTGAATATCAGTATAAATGGGGTAGGGATCCAAGGCTAAACTAGAGAAGGAAAAAGTTAAGACTTACTTAGACAAATTAGATGTCTTCAAGTCAGCAGGGCCTGATGAAATACATTCTAGTATACTTAAGGAATTGTCTGAAGAGATCTCTGAGCCATAAGGCATTATCTTTGAGAATTTGTGGAGGATGGGCGAGATTCCACAGGACTGGAAAAGGGGCAAATATTCCCCTTTCTGTAATTAGGCTGACTAGTCCTTACAGTACCTAACTTCAGTACCTGGAAAGATAATGGAGCAAATAATCAAACAAACAATCAATTTGTAAGCACCTAGAAGATAATAGGTGATAAGTAACAGTCATCCTGAATTTGTCAAGAACAAGTCATGTCAAACCAATCTAATATGCTTGACAGGGTAACAAGCATTTTTGATAATGGAGAAGCAATAGATATTGGGAGTGGACTACATCCACCCTGATTGAATTGGCCCTCTCAACACTGGTAAGGTAACTCCCTTCTCTTCATGTGTCCGTATAATAATGCCTGCATCTGTAATTTTCACTCCATGCATCTGAAGAAGTGGATTTTTTAACCACAAAAGCTTATGCCCAAATAAATGTTAGTCTTTAAGGTGCCACCGGACTCCTTGTTGTTTTAATAGCTTTCATGTATTTCAACTTTACTGAGGCTTTTGATACTGTCTCATATGACTGTATCATAAACAAACCAGGGAAATATAGCTTAAATTAACTTACTATAAGGTGGGTGCATAACTGGTTGGAAAAAGTACTCAGAGAGTAGTTATGGTTCATAATCAAGCTGGAAGAGCATATCAAGTGGGGTCCTGGAGGGATCTGTCCTAGGTCTGGTTCTGTTCAGTATCTTCATAAATGATTTGGAAAATGCCATAGAGAATACACATTTAAAGTTTGTGGACAACACCAGGCTGAGAGGGATTGCAAGCGCTTTGGAGGACAGGATTAGAATTCAAAATGATTAACACAAACTGGAAAAATGGTCTGCAGTAAATATGATGCAATTCAATAAAGTCAAGTGCAAAGTACTACACTTAGAAGGGAATAATCAACTGTGAAATTAAAAAATGGGAAATGACTGCCTAGGAAGCAATACTGCAGAAAAAGATCTGGGGTTTATAGTGGATCACAAAGGAAATATGAGTCAACAATGTAATACTGTCGCAAAGGAAGTGAACCTCATTCTGGGATGTATTTGCAGGAGTGTTGTCATTCTTCTATTCTACTCAGCACTGATAAGGCCTCAGCTGGAGTATTGTATCCAGTTCTGTGCACCACACTTTGGGAAGGGTGTGGGCAAACTGGAGAAAATCCAGAGGAGAGCAATAAAAATGATTAAATGTCTAGAAAACATGATCTACAAGAAAAGATTGAAAAAATTGTGTTTGTTTAATCTGGAGAAGAGAAGACTGAGGGGGCACAAGATAACAGTTCTTCAAAGTACATAAAAGATGGTTATAAAGAGGAGGGTGATGAACTGTTTCCCTTAACCACTGAGGACAGGACAAGAAGTAATGCTCTTAAATTGAAGCAAGAGCAATTTAGGTTAGCTATTAGGAAAAACTTCCGAACTTTCAGGATAATTAAAGCACTGGAATAAATTACCAAGTGAGGCTTTAGAATCTCCATTACTGGAGGTTCTTAAGAACAGGGTTAGAAACAAACATCTGTCAGGGATGGTCTAGATCCTTAGTCCTACTTCAGTGCAGAGGACTGGACTAGATGACCTATCGAGGTCCCTTCCAGTCCTACATTTCTATGATATTTCTAAATAATTTGCATCTAACCCTAAATGTCATCTTAACAATGGTGTGGATTTAGTGCAAGTAGAAGGCTTTGGTCTGTTTGATCTGGGGCAGGGAGGGCCCTCCCTCAGAGTAAAGGAGGGATCAAAAAAGGAACTGGGTTCAGCTGAGTACGGGGGACAACTCAAGAGGGCTAGGAACGGGAGTGAGGTAAAAGATGCAGTAAAAAGCTGTTAGGGGCACACTGAGCACAGAACCATAGACAGTGCCCACTGATGCAAGAAGCTTTGAAGTGGGGAGTCAGTAGATGCTGTCCAGAGGAACTCTGTAAATTTTAACAGTGAGGGTAATTAACCATTGGAAATTTTAAAATCAAGAGTTGATGTTTTTCTAGAAGATCTGCTTTAGTTCAAATGGGAATTATTTCTGGGAAGTTCTGTACCCTGTGTTGTGTAAGAGGTCAGACTACGTGATCAAAACGGTCCCATCTGACCTTAATCGATGAATCTAAAACTGGTACAAGGCAGGAAAATAGCCCCACAGTCAGAGGGCATTTTTATCAGTGATCTTTCTTCTCCTGCACTTCTAAGTGGTCAGCTTGACCAGTGCCATAAGGAAGTCCATGGAGAGACTTTGTGGGAAAGTCTGATACATAGGGGCCACTATACATCTATTATGCGGGAACACCTTTTAACCCTGACTGAGCTGAGCTGGATTCAGACTGGTGACCCTCACATGAAAAGCTTTGTAACTCATTAGCAGCACCCTAGATTCATAGATCCCAAGGCCAGAAAGGACCATTGTATAACACAGGTCAGAGAATTTCCACAAAATAATTCACGGAGCATGTCTTTTAGAAAAAATCCAATCTTGATTTTAAAAATTGCCAGTGATGGAGAACTGATAAATTGTTCCAATGGTTACCCACTCACTCTGTTAAAAATTAATGCCTTATTTCCAGTCTGAATTTGTCTAACTTCAACTTCCATCCACTGGATTGTGTTATATACCTCTCTCTGCTAGACTGAAGAGCCCATTATTAAAGATTTGTTCCCAATGTAGGTACTTATAGACTGTAATCAAGTCACTCCTTAACCTTTTCTTTGTTAAGCTAAATAGATATGGTGATTGAACTCCTTGAGTCTAAGGCCTGTTTTCTAATTCTTTAATCATCCTCACGGCTCTTTTCTGAACCCTCTCCAATCTATCAACAGTCTCTTGAATTGTGGACACCAGAACTAGACACAGTGTTCCAGTACAGGTTGCAGCAGTGCCAAATACAGAGGTAAAATAACCTCTCTACTCCTACTGGAGAGTCCCCTGTTTATGCATCCAAGGATTGCATTAGCTCTTTTGGCCACAGTGTATCATTGAGAGCTCATGTTCAGCTGATTATCCACCATGCCTCCCAAATCCTTTTCAGTCACTGTTTCCCAGGATAGAGTCCCCATCCTGTAAGAATGGCCTACGTTCTTTGTTCCTAGATGTTTACATTTACATTTAGCCCTATTAAAAGACATATTGTTTGCTTGTGCCCAGCTTACCAAATGATCCAGATTGCTCTGTTTCAGTGACATCTCTTTATTATTTACCACACCCTCAATTTTTGTGTCAGCTGCAAACTTTATGAGTGATGATTTTATGGTTTCTTGCAGATCATTAATAAAAATGTTAAATAGGGTAGGGCCAAGAACCAATCCTCACAAGACCCCTCTTGAAACACACCTGTTTGATGATGAGTCCCAATTTACAATTACATTTGGAGATCTATCAGTTAACCGGTTTTTAATCCATTTAAGGTGTGCCATGTTAATTTTGTATCTTTCTAGTTTTTAATCAAAATGTCATGCATTACCAAGTCCAACGCCTTATAGAATTCTAAGTATATTACATCAACACTATTACCTTTATCAACGAAACTTGTAATCTCATCAAAAATAGATATTGAGTTAGTTTGACAGGATCTAGTTTCCATAAACCCATATTGATTTGTGTTAATTACATTACCATCCTTTAAATTTTAATCAAATCCTGTATCAGCTGCTCCATTATCTTTCCCATGTCACAAGTGAGATGTGGGAAGTCAGACCTAGAGGTCAGAGCAGGAGTTGGGAGTCAGGCTGAGTCAGGTACCAGGAAGTCAGAGTCTGAGATGGGCCAGTGGGCAGACCAAGAGTCAGACATCAGGAGGCAGGGAGGATTAGGTTACTGGGAGGACAGAGTCCAAGACAGGCCAGAGGATGAACTGAGAGTCAGGCATCAGATATGATCAGATTGCCAGGAGATCAGGGTTGGGTGCCAGGTTACAGATGGCAATCGAATAGCAAAGTTGAGAAAAAAACAGGGTTTGAAGCTGGAATCTAGGGTGAATCGCAAGCAGGGTCTGGTGCAGAGACAGGCAGGCAATTTGTGGTGTTGCTCAGACACCCCTTCATGGCTTCCTGGTTTAAGTATTGGCACTAGCCAATCAGTGGGCTGTAAGAGGCTGCCACTCAGGTTCTGCTGGGCAATACTTCCTGCTAAGCCCAACCTCACAAGGTCTTCCCGTGGGAGCCCAGCCTAAGCCTCCTGTGGTGATGCAGAGGCATCAGTAGCCCAGAATCCCTATGGTCCCAGGTTCCAGCCCTGCAGACTGTAACATCATGCCCTCTTTCAGGCCTCCCTTTGTGGTAGTGCAGGCCCAACCTTGTCTGGGTGAGCCTGGTGGAATTCTTTCAGCAGAGCGGGGACGTAGATGTGGGAGGCAGGCTCACAAGTACATTCTTCGGGGCCGTAGTCTTCCCAGTCCACCAGATAGTACGGGCAGCCATCGGGAATTGAGGCTGGCATACATTTTGTATTCCTTGTGACCCTGGATTTTGACTGGTGGAGGTGGCAGTGTGGTTCAGTCAGGGAAGGAGTCCTCCGTATAGAAATTCAGAAGGGAAACATGGAAAACTGGGGAAGAAGGAGTTTGAAGATAACCGGATTAATCTGCTGGCATATTCAGGAAGGATCCCAGGAACGGGTGGTCCAATTTATGGGAGGGTTGCCTGGTCTGGAGGTGTCTGGCGGTGAGCCATACCTTCTGGCCAACTGTAAATACTGGAGCTTCTCGTCACCGATGGTCTGCATGCCTCTTGTAGGCCTCCTTTGCCTCTTCTAAGTGGTTCTTGAATTCTTCCTGAATAAGATGCATCTGTTGGACCCAGATGTTGGCAGCAGGGTTTGGGGAGGCTGCTGGCACCAGGTGGAAACCAAGGTGGAACTAGTAATTAGTGAAGAAGGGACTCTGACCCGTAGAGGGATGATCAGTTGTAAGAAAACTCGATATATGGCCGGAGCATAGACCACTTATCTTGATGTGCTGCTCCAGTACTTGGTTCACACATTCTGTTTGTCCGTCTGTGGGAGGTTGGTACGCAGATGTCCAGCAGCCTGAACACTTTGCACCAGAAGTGAAAGGTGAAATGTGAGCCTCTTCAGGGGAACTATGTGGTCTGGGAGTCTGTGGAGCTGGACCACGTTGTTCAGTAGGAGTTGGGCAGTGGTCTCGGCACAGGGCAGCTGGTTGCAGGGAATGAATTGGGCCATTTTGGTCAGGCACTCCACAACAATTAAGATTACGGGGCGACCCATCAATCATCTCCAGCAGGTCTGGTGTATGTTTCAGCTAGATGGGGATCTGGAGAGTTTTGGATGCCTCAGCATCTATAAAGTTGGCAGCAGCCCTGGGGTCTATCATTGCTAATTTGTTGGTGAATCTGCTGCACCTGCCCCAAAGACCTGGAACTGTAGTAGCAACTGGAAATGCAGGGAGGCGCCATGGTTCCCAGGTCAGCATGGGCAATGCGTGAAATGCCAGCTGGGAGAGGCTAACCCCCAGCCCCACCCCTTCCGCCCAAGGCCCTGCTCCTTCCCCACCTTCTGGAGCCCAGAGCACACACACACAACCGCGGCCACCAGCCTAGTCCCGCGGCTAGCCCCCCAACCCCAAAGGAGCACCCGGAGGGCAGGTGGCACACGGCCCCAGCCCCAGCTGGAGCACTGGGGGCTGGAGCTGCTGGAGGACTGGATTGACTTGTTGATGGTGGGGTGGTTCCAGAGCAAGGAGGTCTGGTGATGCCCAGGCTGTATCCCCCTACTGGGCCTGGGCTGGTCTTTTTCCCAAGTTCTTCCAAGCTGGGAACCTCCTGCTCCCTCACAGTAAAAACAGGTTCAGCTGTTGTCGACATTCTGTCTTCTCCGGGGTCAGACGTTGGCGACCCAGGTCAACTTGCATTGGTTCAGGACTTGGTTCTACAGGCATTGGTGTAGAGGGAGGGCATGGGGGTGTCAGTCCATCCTCCTTCCTCCTTCCATTTGCACAGCCAGGAGTCAATGCACAGGGTAAGATCAATAAAGATGTCTAGGTGGGTGGGGTTTTCGATGAGGGCTAGCTCGTTCTTTACCTCATCATTGTGTTCCCATCAAAGTTGGTAAAGTTGGGCTGCCTCATTCCATTCAGCATCAGCCACAAGCTGTCAGAAATAGGTGGCGTAGGAGGTGGCTGGCCTTTGCCCCGGTGAAGCTTCCGGAGGGCAGCCTCTGCAGAGTGGATGTGATACAGGCTATTGAAGATGGCCGCGAAGGCTTACAGGAAAGCATCCCAGTCGGAGAGCACTGGGCTATTCTGCTCCGACAGGGAGGAATCCCAATCAAGTGCTTGTGCTTCACCAGACAGCAGGCTGACTACTAGCCCCACTTTAGTCTGGTCTGTGAGGGTACACTCGGGGGCAGAGCAGGAAGAGCAGCCTGCATTCAGGTAACCTCATAATTTCCCAAGATTGGCATTAAAGTGTTTGGGCAGTGGCACCACAGGGACCGGTTCAGGCGATGGATGGTCTGTTCAGGCACATAGTGTCTCTGCTTCTCCCTGTAAGTGCGCTTTGGCAGTGAGCTGTGCCATTTGAATCTGTGACCAAACTAGTTGCTTGTGCAGGATCTGTACTTTGAGTGCACACTGCGTAGCATGGGTCTGTAGTGTGAGGTTCTCCTCTTGCAGACAGATGACTTGGTTCTGCAGATCCTGGGCCCTCAGGGAGCTGCTGGTGGAAGAGCAGTCTGCCTCTTCCATCATCAGGGGAGGGGATAGGTGGATTGGGGTAGGGGGGCAAAGGTGGTCTGAGCAATCTGAAACATGGGCAGTCAGACATAGTGGTTGGAGCAGGAATTGGGAATCAGGCTGAATCAGGTACCCGGAGGTCAGAGTCCAAGACAGGCCGGTGGGCAGACCAAGAATCAGGTGTCATGAGGAAGGCAGGGTCAGGTTATCAGTAGGTTAGAGTCTGAGACAGGCCAGAGGGTGAACTGAGAGAGAGGTGTCAGATAGGTTCAGGTTATCAGAAGAACCGGGTTGGGTGCCAGGTTATAAACAGCAATCGAAGAGTTAAGTCAAGGACAAACAAGGGTTGGAATCTGGAGTCTAGGGTCTATCGCAAGAGATGTGGTGCAGAGATGGGTAGGCAATCTGTGGTGTTGCTCTGATAACTCCCCTTAGTGGCTCTCTGGTTTAAGTATTGGCACTGGCTAATGAGTGGGCTGCAAGGGTCCACCACTCAGGTCCTGCTGGGGTGGTACTTCCTCCAATCCCAGCCTCAGAGAGTCCTCCCAGTGGAATCTAGCCTAAGCTTCCTATGGAAATGCAGAGGTGTCAGCAGCCCAAAATCCCCATGGTTCCAGCCCTGCAGGTTCTAATGGCCTGGGATCAATGTCAGGCCTGTAATCATGAGAATTATCCTGTTTACCTTGGCCCAACATTAGCTTTCTTCCAGTCTTCTGGTACTCACCCACTGTTCCAAGACTTATTGAAAATCAACATTATCAGTCCAGTGGGCTCCTCAGCCAGCTCTTTTTAAACTCTTGGATGCAAATTATCCAGACCTGCTGATTTAAACACATAACCCTAAGGCATCCAGTACGCAATACATCCTAATGTTATGCCTTCACAAATAAGTCTGGCTTCCTGAAAAGATAAATGTATTATATCAAATCCTGACCTTTTTGGACCTTTTTAGAATACTGGAGCTTCTAGTCACCGATGGTCTGCATGCCTCTTGTAGGCCTCCTTTGCCTCTTCTAAGTGGTTCTTGAATTCTTCCTGAATAAGATGCATCTGTTGGACCCAGATGTTGGCAGCAGTGTTTGGGGAGGCTGCTGGCACCAGGTGGAAACCAGGGTGGAACTAGTAATTAGTGAAGAAGGGACTCTGACCCGTAGAGGGCTGGTCAGTTGTAAGAAAACTCGATATATGGCAGGAACATAGACCACTTATCTTGATGTACTGCTCCAGTACATGGTACTTACAGAGGCAGGCTCTTCCATTCTCTGAATAGATAGCGTGAATTTTCCCACATACAGCTCAGTCACACACAGACATGTTCTATAATTCAGTGCTCCACCTTGTTCTTAAAGGGATAGATCCCATTAACAAAAATACAGACAACCTTGTGGTGCCTTAGTGGTTGTCCCCCACCAGTTCTGGGGGTGTTCTGAGCAGGGATGGGGATAGGAGGAGTCATGGCCAGAATAGTCCTGCACCCTGTCAATTCCCTGCTGTTGCAAGCTCTGTAGGGGCTATGTCAGTGGTGAGTGCAACTTAGGGCAGTCCATAGGCTAACTTGTTCTGGGGGCCAAACTGGATTTTGCAGTGCCTGAATAGACCAGGCAGACATTACCTCCCCTGTGACCCTAATGCTGGCACATTGATCAATCTCCTCCTGTGTCTTTAAGACAGACTGATGCTCCAGAGAGCTGGCAGTCATGACAGAACAACCATAGCAACCGTTTTCTGGAACAGATCTGTATCCCTGAGCTCTTCAGTTGATGTACTCACAGGCGGTATTTACTGTTATAAGTAAATGTTCCACATTCATTTATTTGACTCACTTCCTTGTACACAGCTTTTGTTAAGGGCAAAAGTTCACATACTAATGGGGCATGTGCTCCTCTTTACTTTTTAATTAGTCAATTAGTAGAGCTCCCTCTGCACTGGCCAGGGTCACTCTGTGTGTGTGAGTGTGTTTAAGTTTACGTGCACCACAACCAGAACTCAAATCAGGACCCTACATCATTTACTAACAGTGGGGCTGATTCACAGTCGTCTTGTCAGCTCTTCGATGGCCTTGTCTGGCACAAGATGCGCTCCAGGGCATGTTGGGGAGTAGATAGCAGGGGATTCCAGAGAAAGAGTATTCCAGGTGCTTCTATGTCCTGGCTAGTTGCCAGCTGCTGCAAGGTCAATATTGACAATGGATAGTTGGGCACCAAGAATGGTGGGAAGCAAGTCCACCACTCTGTCCCTATGCAGGGCTGTGCACCAGTGTGAGAGAAACTGGGGCCACAGTCTCTACTGTGAATCCAAAAGGAGCCTCCTGTACTGGGCTGAGCCATTAGACTCTAAGCTGAGTTGTATCTGCTGGAAGTCACTCTTTGTGTATCTTCCAGCAGGCAACAGCTGGTGCTCCATAGAAAAGAGCACTGTAGTGTCTAACTGCAGCATGGGCAGTTACTGAAGAATATTTTATACTTTTTATAGGGGAGGGAGGTATCTTTTAGGATGTGTACATCTCCAGGTCCTACTGATATTGTATCAGTATGCACAATGCCACAGAATCAAAGGATCAAAGACATTAGAAAATAGGTTGATTTATCAGGTTACTCAGCCCTCTCTACCCATGGCAAGTGCAGCTTTGTTTCCTTTACTACACACTTCCATGCTTTGTCCAGTCTAGTTTTAAATGTCCTAAGTGATGAAGCTTCCACTATTTCCCCTGGGAGACTTTTTCATGGCCTAATACAGCTCATGGTCAGGAAGTTTTCCCTAAAATTTCCCCTTTCTTAATTGCGCCCAAGTTGTCCAAAAGTACTAGTGGTAACAGACACTCATTCTTGGTGTGCGGTCCCGGTGTGAGAGCAGGACAGCACTGCCAATGTTATAACTTTGTGATTACTGTTGGGCTTCTCCTCCACTCATGACCACCCCACTTGAAGGCAGCATCAATCCCTAATTCCCTGGGCTCAGAGCTCATCTATGGCTGACTAGGAGAGGAGTTCTTCTCCCCACCCCCATTATCTGCTGCTCCTTCAGGAGTCTTTAAATCTTCTTCAAGCTAATTTAAACTTATATTTTCCTCAGATTTTCCTGCCTCTAGTTTATATGTTTTTTTTGTTTGGTTGGTTGGGTTTTTTTTTAAAGGAGTGTTGTGCTTTTTGAAGCAGAAGTCACTTGAATCATTACTTTGTTCAGTTTCCCCTTTGTAAATGTGTTTCTCTGCCTCTTCGTTCAGGTTTGTCACTGGAGATTTAAATCCTCTCTCCAGACAGATGTTGACAGCACAACGTGGTGTCTGACCAAAAAACTGTTTGATTCCTAGGCTCCCTGTGGTATTTCTTTCTGCTGCACACTCTAGGGACTTCCTCCTCACGGGTATCTGTGGTGTCAGAAGATACAAATATCCAATCCATGGCTTTTCAGGTATCCAGAGTGTCAGGGAAGTCCAGTCTCGTGGATAACTCACAGCTGATCAGCAAACAAATGGGTTTTGTCTAGGAGCGCCATCAGCACTGCTTTCAGTCTCTGCAGCCGTTAGGCCCACATCCTGGCACAAATTACAGACCTATTCTTCTTGGTGCACATCTGGGCCTGGGCCTTTTGAGGCAAGGGCAGAGCTGGCATCTCTCAGCGCAATGAGGCCTAGACCTTCTGAAACCAGTCCAGGGGCAATGCTGCCCAGAACATCATCATGAATAGCACTGCCAAGTGTGGAATCAGGACTGGTGCTTCCTGGTGCATGGTTTGGTCCACACCTCTTGAGTCAAGTTCAGGGTGAGTGCTTGTGGCATATCATATGTACTAGTAGCTCCTAATGCGTAACTGTGCTGTTGTTTCATAGAATCATAGAAATATAGGGATGGAAAGGACCTGAATAAGGCCATCTTATCCAGCCCCCTGCACTGAGTCAGGACCAAGTAAAACTAGATCATCCCTGACAGGAGTTTGCCTAACCTGTTCTTAAAAACTTTCAGTGACTGGGCTTCCACAGCTTCCCCGGGAAGCCTAGTCCAGAGCTTAACTACCCTTATAGTTAGAAATTTTTTCCTAATATCTAACCTAAATCTCTCTTGCTGCAGATAAAGTCCATTACTTCTTCTCCTACCTTCAGTGGACAGGGAGAACAGTCAATCACCATCATCTTTATAACAGTCCTTAAAAGATTTGAAGACTGTTACCAGTTCCTCCCCTTCAGACTTCTTTTCTCAAGACTAAACATGCCCAGTTTTTTTAATCTTTCATAATATGTCATGTTTTCTAAAACTTCTATCATTTTTGTTGCTCTCCTCTGGACTCCTCCTCTCCAATTTGTCCACATCTTTCCTAAAGTGTGGTAACCAGAACCGACCACCGTATTCCAGGTCAGGCCTCCTCAGTGCCAAGCCGAGAAGGACAATTAGCTCCCATGTCTTACACATGACACTTCTGTTCATATACCCAGAATGATATTAGCCTTCTTCACAACTGCATCACCTTGTTGGCTCATATTCAGTTTGTGATTCACTATAATCCCCAGGTCCTTTTCAGCAGTACTACTGCACATTTTGTTGTTGTGCATTTGGTTTTTTTCTTCCTAAAAAGTACTTCACACCTGTCTTCATTAAATTTCACCTTGTTGATTTCAGACCAGTTCTCCAATTTGTCAAGGTAATTTTGAATTCTAAACCTGTCCTCCAAAGTGCTTGCAACCCATTCCAGCTAGATGTAATCCACACATTTTATAAGCATTCTCTCCACTCCATTATTCAAGTCATTAATGAAAATATTAAATAGTAACAGACCCAGGGCAGACTGCTGCAGGACCCCACTAGATATATCCTCTTCTCTGGTCATCTGGGACCTCACCTGTCCTCCATAAAATCTCAAAGATAATTGCTAATGATTCAGAGATTGCTTCCTCTAATTCCTTAAGTACCCTAGGTTGAATTTAATCAGGCCCTGCCGAATACATCTAACTTACCTAAATATTCTTTAACCTGTTATTTCCCTATTTTGGCTTGCATTCCTTCCCCCTTGTTGTTAATATTAATTGTGTTAAATATCTGATCACCACTAAACTTTTTAATGAAGGCATTAAACACCTCAGACTTCTCAATGTCATTCATTATTAGCTCTCCTTCTCCACTAATTAGTGGACCTACACTGTTCTTCCTCTTTCTCTTGTTCTGAATGTTTTTATGGAACCTCTTCTTACTGCCTTTTATGTCCCCTTGATAGGTGTAACTCATTTTGTGCCTTAGCCTTTCTGATTTTGTTCCTGCATGCTTGTGCTATTCTTTTGTATTCACCCTTAACAAGTTGTCTGTTTCCATTTTTTGTAGGATTCCTTTTTGATTTTCAGGTCATTAAGAGCTCCTGATGAAGACTGGCCCCATGTGATTATTTGGGACCATGGCTCTGTGTGCCCATCTGTGGTAACACTTCATGATACATCTCTGCTGCTTGGCACAACTCTCAACACAGCTTTTGTGCAAGCACTTTTCAAATAGCCTGTACAGAATTATAGTTTCCTGTCCACCTTGACTGGGAGCTGCCTGGGGACTGTAGCTTACTCTGATCACATCTGCTTCTTTTATCTCATTACCCATTTCTTTCATTGACTGGTACAAGGCAGGCGGCACTGGTTGGAATCTCTCCTGGATCAGGGCGTGATCTGTGATAATCCAGTGCTATATGTGAGTTACACACCCAAAATTGGCCAAGTGCTTGAAGACGGCAGCAAAGTGTTTCTGAATCAGCTAGATCAGTTCTCTCTGTTCTTTCATAATCTGTGCATTACCTATGTCTGTCTCCTGGAGTCAGGCCTCCTTGGGGCCTTTGCTAATGCTGTCTGTAAGGCGATGGGGGAAATCCCAGCATCTGGTCTCTACGTCCTCCCAGTCTAGTCAGAGGACCTGTAAAGCGGTTTGATTGCGGAACAACTTGATGCAGGACCCCCAGTTGGCACCTTCCCCTTTCTGACAGGGAGCAAACTGTGAGCCACCAAAATTGAGTTTGCCTGTGTGCCAGGGTTCAGATCCACTTGGGTGGTATAATATTTGCCCCCAAACCAGTCTTTGTCTTGCTTAACAGAAGAGTTTTTATGTTCGGTTCTGTCTATAGAGGGTGGATGTCCCAAATCCTGGTGTCAGGCTGTCCAGAGTAGCTAATGATCACAGGAGCCAAGGTCAGGGCAGACTGTCAAGGCTATATGTTCTATAATTAGATTTCACTAACCAACTAGGAGTTCACACCTGTTAAAGTGCTGTAACAGCCTTAACATGGAGTCACAGACAGTCCCTTGGGCACTCTGGTCTATCTTGCCACCTAGGCAAACCTGCCTTTGTGATAGATGGCCCCTTACACCAAAATCACAACAATATTCAGGTTACTCCTAGTCCCAAAGAACCAGTCACTTACCTCGGATCTCAGACCAAAGACAATGCTTGTAGCCAATTCTGTAATAAACTAACTAAAGATTTATTAACTAGGAAAAAGAAATGAGATTGATTTACAAGGTTAGAGCAGGTAAACATACACACACAAATGGGATTGTCTTAGATTCCAAAAGATAATAGTAGCTGCTATAATGTGCAAGCTCTATATGTTCTTTAGGGCTAACCCCAGCCAAGCAGCTTGGGGATCCCTTTCTTATGCTTAGAAATGTTGCCCTCTCCAAATTTCAAGCAACATAGTGATAATAATTCTTCTTTGACAGGGATTTTTATAACCTTCCCCCCAGTGTTCAAGCGGTGATGGGACGAGGGCTTGTGCACATCCCCTCTTGGTGGGTTTGGGGGAAGCCATCAACAAAGTCTTTTGTCTGCTGATGTTCCTCAATGGCTTGTCAGCTGTCTATAGATCATCTTTTGTTGTGCAGGAGATGACACCTCTTGTGGTAAACTAGTATTTCACACTTGGTAATGCTTCTCCCCTGCCTGAGAAGATTTACTGTTTTAGCAAACACTTTTTATAGTTACAGAGCAAACACTTACTTATTACCTTTATGACATGGGATGCAGAGATTATAAGTAATAATAATACATGCAGCATCCTACAAGCATTTCATAAAGTCCAAACACTGAACATATTCTTATAACTCTAATATCTATTTTAACACACAGGTGAGTCAGATTGGTTTCCAGCTATGCAGTTGTCAATGGTCAGTGAGGCCCAGGGGTCTTGGCCTGAGCTGGTATCTGGTCTGTCAGTGTCAAACTTGGCCTTCCCAGTTTTGCCCTACTTGTTGGTGAAGTGCTGGTAATTGTGTATTTTTTTAGTGGTTGTCTGCTGCACCCTGCAGAGTTCGTGGAGGCGCACAAGCCCACAGGGCCACTCACAGTTTGTCATAGCCATGCCGGAGCAGATTTATGCCTAGACCAACAGAGGGTAGCTCATAGCTGTTTGTATCACTCACAATGATCCCCTGTTGGTGAAGCATCTTGGAAACATGTATCCCACAGAGGGGGTGCTGTGCTCATTCCCAGCGGCTAACTGTATCCAATTTTGCGGGGGCTTGATAAGATCTCTGGCCACCGGTACTGGAGAAAGTTTCCCTTCTGGATAGTAGACACCAAGGATCCAGTGTCCAATAATGCATCCATCTGCACATCACTGAGGACAACAACAATGAGTGGGCACTTGCCAGTGAATGTAGGCCACTCCCAGTCTGGAATTGGATCTAGTAGTTCTCCCTTCAGGGCTAGAGCCCGCACCCTGAGGACTCCCTGTTTTAAGGCACTGCCTTTTGTGAGCCCCCCTCACAATTTGGCTAGCTTCCCCACACTGCCAGCAGATGGGTTGGCCATTCTGGTCAAACTGGACAGAGAGCCTCCTCCCAGGGCTTCCCCTGGCCTCTGGGCTTTCCCTTCATTGCCAAGTTTGCATCAGATCACTGGCCAAAATCTTCACCTGTTTACACACCTCATCTGTATGCTTAGACAATTCAGCCAATGGCTCCCTTAGGTTGGGCCCCGGGGGACACTGATAACTCTGTCTTGGATGCTGAGCTGCTTGTTGCCGAGTTGTTTCTGTGTCCCAAGTGGTGATTGTCACCCTGTCTACAGTGGCTCATGACCATGAGTGCCTATCTCAGGGCAGACTGTTGAAAACAGGGCAGACACCCCAAACTGGTGGTATGTTCTATAATTAGATTTCACCAAGCCAGTGACACACATGAGAGCCTGGATCACTGTAACAATCTCACCATGGAGTCACAGACAGTTCCCTTAGACCAGCATTTCTCAAGTGTGGCCACCATGTCTACATGTGGCCACCAGAGGGGTTTTTTTTTTGCAGCCATGTCAGCCTCCAAAGCATGGGGGGAGATTGGGGGTGGGGCAAAGCAGCAGCCCTTCCCTGCAACATCCAACTGTTACTCCCGAATAGCTATTATCAAGGGCGGTGAGGTGTGCTGCCTTGTTGTTTTGCACTGGCACTGCCAGCGGGGATCAGAGACCTGCACTACTCAGTCTCCTCGGAGGCTCTGGGCAGCACCTCTGGAGACACATGGGGCTGGTGTGCATGGCACAGGAGGTGGCTCTTGTCAGCGGGGGCAGCTATGGCGTTCAGACGTTGGGGTGCTCCCCTGGGCAGCAACTCCGCTCCCACCCAGCAGGGGCACAGGGAGCCTGGAACTCTGCAGGTGGCCTGTGAGTTCCCAACCCACCTTCCCTGGGTTGGGCTTTTGATGAAGGGCTGTGGGAGGCAGCGACAGAGAGACAGGTTTGTCAGAGCAGCCACCAGCAAGAGTATGTTGGCCATACTCTGCGATCACCAAAAAAATTGCTGTGAGAACCTCTGCCTTAGATTCTCCAATCTATCTTGCCACCCAGGCAAGCTGAACTTAGTGATAAATGGTCACTAACACAAAAAATCACAAATATTCAGGTTGCTGCCAGTCCCCAAGAGACCAAGCACTTACCCCAGATCAATTTGTATCTGAAATCTCACACCGAACAACACCTGTAGCCAATCCTGTAATAAACTAACAAAGTTTTATTAACTTGGAAAAAGAAATAAGAGATTTATTTACAGATTAAAGTAAGCAAACATATACACACAAATGCGTTGCAATCTAAATTCTAAGAGTTACAGAATTGTAGTTATCTGTCAATTCAAAATGTCTCTCAAGGTGGACCCAGGAGGCAACCCTTTGGGATCTCTGGCTTTAGTTTGGTGTCTCTGGCCCTGTGAGAGTTCAAAAAGCAAGGAGATGGAAATTTTTCATGTGACATTGTTTTATTTCCTTCATTCAGCCTCCAAGTCCCTAGGATGAGCTTCCTTGCATGTAGCATTTCCAAGATGCGACAAGGCCATTCACCAGTCCTTTGTATTATGATGTTCTCTGATGGCCCATGTGATTTTGATAGTTTTTCTGAACAGGCTCTTCCCATCCGAGTTCTCAAGTTTAGAGCAAACATTTTCAAAGTTATTAAGCAAAACTTACATATTTCTTTATAGCCTGGAATATAGACATTACAGATAACATTAATACATGCAACAATTTACAAACATTCTATAGAGTCTAAACACTGAATACATTCTTATAAGGCTAATACCTATTTTGAGCAACACTACATAAGTGAACTAGTCTGGTGTCCAGCTATCAGTTCTTAGCTAATGCCTGCAGCCTTGGCAAGAGCTGGCACCTGCCCTGCCAGCATCACACCTACCTACAGTCCTTTTATGGCAATGAAAGATTGGATTGTCATTGCCAATCATCCTTGTTTTGCTAATTTCCACGTGTACATGGGGATTTATGACTCACTGTCCATGGGGAGATATGGCATATGCATTTGTTTTACACCCTCTTGGCTATAGTGATTGATTCTTTTCTGACTTAAATCAATATTTACATTACTGTAACTTCACTAAAAGCAGATGGATTACTCTGAATTTAAACAGGTGTAGCTGAGATCAGAATTTGGACATATATATTTTTTCTTTTTGCAGAGTATCTTTGTGGACCTTAATCTAAGGGCTTGTCTACACTGCGATGTTGTCGACAAAACTTTTGTCTTTCATGGGTACTTAAAAAAGCCCCCCCACGATGCAAGTGGCAATGTGAATGCAGCTTTGTTGGCAGGAGTGCTCTCCTGCTGACAAAGCTACTGCTGCTCGTGGGGTTGGAAGTATTTTGTGGGCAAAACTGTCGAAAAAATACCAATAGAGAGCGTTCACACGCACTGACTTTTAGCGACAAGGCTATGTCGAGACAGTCTTGTTGCTAAAAGCTGTGAAGTGTAGACAAGCCCTAAGAAATGATAATTCACTCAATCCCTTGTTTCTCATCAGGCAGTAGACTTGCATCGCAGGATACACATTTTGTGGGTGCTTCACACACAAGTGAAGGTCCCCGTAGACACTTGATCTATTTAAAATATGGTGCCTCTGCTGATTATTCTGATTCTGTCAGAAAACAGGATCATCTTAGCTCTACATTGACGCTCACATCTCCAGACAAGGCACTACTTTGAGGCCAGCTGTAACCAATCAGCAAAAAAGACACTCAAGACTTTTTTTCATCAGTTTGATGAATGGAAAAAATCCCTTGAGATCTTTAGATTAGATTTTCCCATCCTACTGTAATGAGCCAGTTCCTCTCTTTAGCACAAGCTGGATTTCTCCTCATAACCACTGCAGTGTGCGGGTGTAAGCTGTTTGTTCTTTCCTTTGCATGTTGCAGAAGGGGCTTCCAGTTTCATTCAAACAGAGACTGGGAATGGTTGGGTCATTACACTAATTGATTCTATTTCCCTATGTTGAGTTCTCCTCACACCTTCTATGGGCCATCTTAATTATCACTTCAAAAAGTTTTTTTTCCTCCTGCTGATGATAGCTCATCTCAATTGATTGGACTTTTCCTGTTGTTATGCATACTTCCACCTTTTCATGTTCTCTGTATGTATAAATATCTCCTGTCTGTGTGTTCCATTCTATGCATCCGAAGAAGTGAGCTGTAGCTCACAAAAGCTCATGCTAAAATAAATTTGTTAGTCTTTAAGGTGCCACAAGTACTCCTGTTCTTTTTGCGGATACAGACTAACACAGCTGCTACTCTGAAACCTGTCATATATTTTATGATTCAAGAGCCTGTAGAAAAATATTATGGCTCCTCTTTGCTAGGCCCTACTTACTCCCTGGCTACTAGAGGGATTCTTACATTGAAACAATGACAGCTTTCTGGAGGGACCTTGCCTTTACTGCAAGTCAGATACTGGAAAATCTGAAGATCTTCATTAACAAGTGTCCACACTTAACATGTCCATTACAATTTAGTTGCCTGCTTGACTCCTTGGTCAGGTGGACACAGTGATCAGCCCAGGATTGTGTTAGATGCACTGTTGAAATTGTGCTGTCTAGACTCAAAATAAACCTGTACTTGTCTTCTACAGTCTTAATACATATTCTGATAAGAAGCCCATCTCCCTCACCACTTACATACTTTAAACTGTGGGCTATCACTATTATCTATGGCTAATTTGTAAACAAATATTTGTAAACACTATTATCTGTTGCGTTTGCTTTAAGATCCTTTGATAAAAGGTGTCACAGTGACCAGTATTATTTATTATTATAGGGTCACCGCTCTTCTTAAAATTGATGGAACAGCCCCAACTTTACTGGGAGCCAGAGAACATAGAGGGCCAATCTTATTCTAGATGTTAAAATGTCAGAACAACATCGAACCTCCATGGCAGTCACAAGTGATGGAGTTGCGTCACTGTGAGAGTGTGTTTGCACACTAACAGGAAGTTCTTGACATCACAACCCAACATCAAACAGCCGCAGCATGTCATGATCTCTCCCCCTGCCCGTCTCCACATATGAACAATGGAAACAGATGACAATCTAACATAGCTAGGATTAGCACACTGTACAGCACAACTCACATTCCCTCCTCATCCCCAAAACCACAGCCCTGTGTTTGAAATCATTAGAAGGGCCAGAAATTAACCCAAAGCCAAATTCACTTCAAATTCAAAACAGCCACATTGGAGGAGGCGTTTTTTTTTTTAATTTTCTAATGACATTTGTTGGGCAGAATATGCAAAATATAGTGGGGGGAAAAAAACAAGGGAACTTTGGCTGCTTTAACATTTGAAAAACGGGGCAGGGGAGAGGGGGAGGACAGGACAACTAACAAGCTGAGCCTGGAGAGGCTGAAAATGCTGGCCTAGCTTTTGCTTAAGAAGACTCACAGAGAATGAAAGTGCTCCCACACCCCGAGGATGTGTTTTCATCTGTTCTATTGCATTTGCTTGAGACAGTATCTCATGTCGACATCTTTGCTTGGCCTATGAATTCTGTTTTTTCTTTTTTTACATTTGCTGAGTTTTATTAACTGGGGGTGGTTGTTTCCTCCTTTGGGTTCGGGGAAGGGGCAGGGATGCTGTTGCTCTCACTTTCATATTCAAAGGGCCCTGGGTTTCTTTTCCTCCTCCTCCTTATTTTTTAACAACCTGGATTTGGTTTCCAGGGTTCACTTTCTCTGGAGTTTAAATATGTTTGGCCAAGATTGCTTTCAGATGCATTTAAAATAAGTTTCCCTCATGCTAGCATGGACTGAATTAAATTGTTTTTGCAAAGATGAGCTATGTTCGTCACCACACTGCTGACTTTGTTTCTCTGCACTAGGGCTACATCTGTGACACTGTCTTGGTGGTTCCCTGATTGGTTTTTACAACATTCATCCTGTTTGCGGTGGTGGGTGACTGTTCCTTTGTCAAACGGTTTTATCTTGGTGCGTTTCTGGACAGTCATGTTTACCAGATTGGGACTGTGTTTCTCTCTGTGGTTGTCACCATGTTGGAAACGCTTGTCATCTTGTCTGGTGTTTCTTGGTGTGTGTTTTTTTTTTTAATGCTCACATCATGTTTGTCACCCTACCCAACATTTCTCAGGGTGGGTTTCGCAGTGTTAAAACTAGTTGTCACCATAGCTCCTGTGTGCTTGAGTTATTCTTATTGCTTGTGAACTCTTTCATGCACTTGGCATCCTCAGTCCAAGCATGCACTATGTTCAGTGCTGTTTGCTTTCCTTCTGTCTGAATTGAATTTCCCCGAGTAAGTAATATTTTTCAGCCTGCCTTTGGTAACACTAGACCCCGGTGTTCACTCTTTCATTGCTGTAGAGTTCTCCTGGAGTGTTTGTAGCTGCTCTTTGGACTCTCTTCTGTTTGAAGGTGTCAGGTGCTGATTGACCTGTTTCTCGCTCAAACATGCTAGGGGACTGTGCTCTCTTTTGCTGAGTCAGGAATTTGTCCAGCCTACTTAATTTTCTTCTGGTGGGCTGATTGTATTCTGCGGCATCTCTTGCCATACCAAGTCTGGCATATTGTTTGATAGGCTTTTTCTTGTTCTTGTTTAGCTGCCCGCTTGGTCTGCATTTTGCATGACAGTTTCTGGTGCTTCTTTCTTTTGTGAGGAAATAACCTCACAACTGTAGGTGATAATGACTTACATTTCTATTGTGCCTTTCATCTAGAAGGATCCGAAGTGCTTTACAAAATTTACATACAAGTATCATTTCACCGTTGCTAACATTCAGCCACCTTTGGGGTGAAATGTGCTGGTGGTTTAATGATACCAAAACAACACGGCACAACAGTCTAGGACAAGAAGGAAGGAAGGAAGAATACAGTATCTAGTTGAATGTGAGAGAGGAATTTTAAGTAGACTGCATGGATTTAGTTATATTGCACTTTTCCTCACACATGTCTCTTAACACCTTTCCTTGTGGGGAATGTGACATGTTTTTTTTTAATGACCATGAGTAGTCAAGACCTTGTCTTTATCTCTCAATCAAAAGATAGTAGCTGCAGCATCAGAACACCCTTTAGCACCATGCTGGGACATTGCTTCAGTAATGATGCTGACAGAGGGAAGATTGCCACCTATAGAATCACCAGCACTACTTCCGGCACTACCTGAGGTTTCCTTGAAGATTTCCCATCCAAGGGATGACCAGAACTGATGCTGCTTAGCTTGTGATAGCTGACAAGATCATAGAACACAATGGTGCAAATTGGAAGCCAAGCAGTGGATTCAGTTCTCCTGTTGCCTGCTGTCTGAAATATTCTACCATCGACTTACCTTTATTCTGTGTGCCCTGAGCCTGAGCTCTGTTGCTTTACTGAGTCCGATCTCTTTCTAAGCCTGGCCTGGTCACTTCCTTCAGGCTGAAGTTTTATTTTCTTCTTTGTTGAAGTGGGAAATATTTGCTTTCCTGCTTAGATGCTTGTTCATTTTCACTAAGCCTGGGCTTCTTTGTAACACTGCATTTAATTATGTTTGTTCTGTAAAGACTGCTTGGATTATAGCCGTGTCTAAAGTCTATAGGCCCTCTGCCTAGGATTGAGGTTAATCTGTCGCCTGCTACTTTCCTTGTGATTGATCTTGTAGCTAGACTGGTCTTTATCTATGTACTTACACATACCCCTTTCCCTCTTCTTACCAGTGTATTGACACTGCAGACAAAGGCATCATGGATGACTGAACTGCAGCCTGTTGTCCTGTGCAGGGTGTGTACCCATATTTAAACTGTTGACCTACCCCTTGTCTCTTCTTCTTGGCTTTGGAATAACTTCTGTGCGTGTGTGAATCTTCCTGCTACAGGGATCTGTCCATTGTTCAGGCACCTTGCTCGAACTTGGGAATAGTGAGGAAAGATTAAAAAAAGCACAATAATGAAAACCGCATGAAGGACCATCTCCATTAGAAAGTCCCATCTCAAATAGCCACTTTAAAATAGTCCTGAAAGTTTTCAGTGCAATTTTATTTGAATGGTAGCTAAAACCAGTGTCTTACTAGATCCTAGATTGGTTGACAAAGAGAGGTTTCACTCTCTGTATAGTATTGGCGAATAGGGACTAAGGGGGAATTTGATAATTGTCCACAAGTATTTATAAACAGCAAGGAAGGAAAGGCCTTCTTTAGGATGATCCAAGTGAGTATAATAAAGAGTTATTGGATGGGATGAAATTAGAGCAGAGGTAAATTTAGACTGAATATTAGGAAACATTTCTGAATAATGAGCTCTGGTAGGCCATGAAATCATTTTCCAGGGAAAGTGGTGAAAGCCCCATCATTTGAAAAATTTAAAATGTGACTGGACAAACACAGTGGGGCAGAGGTGGGGAGAGGGCGTGGAGAAGAATGATCTAACTTGTATTTCCAGAGGATAAGTTCTGTTATTTTGTTCTGTGTGTGAGCACTCAAGGCTTGCCTACTCTTGCTAGTTAATTCAGATTAAGGTAGGGTGTGAATTTAAAGTGCAATTTTTGTTCCTGAATAACTCCATGTGTAGACACCCCCTGGGGAAAACTTTTCCATTCAGTAATGCCCTCCCAACCAGTCCACCTCTCCGGCTCCTCATCAGAGCCCGTGTTTGAAAGTTCTCTCACTCTCTATTTAAACTTGACTCCTGGAATGCATCCTCATACAGCTAGATGACAAGAAAGTTTATCTGAACTCTGAAGAGCACAGCCAGCCTCAGATCCAGCTATCCATGCTCGGCTTACACTAATGGAATTTTCCAGCGTCTTCTTCCCCACTCTATTAAAAAATTTAAGAGAAGCAACTCATGAAGATGCATTCTTAGCGCACAGCTGACATGGTCAACATCTGGATTCGAAACAAAGTATCTAAAATATCTGGAAGGATTTGAAATTGCTTCACTATCAAAAATGACTTCAGGGTAATCTTGGGTAGAGAACACTACAATTTAATTTTGTACAGTGTGTTTCTTACAGACTGTACCCTCATTCTTCAGGGAGCTAAATAATACAGTTAGAGGGCAAATAATAAATGAGAGGTGTAGGTAAGGCAGAGAAAACATGTTTTTGTTGAGAGATGAAATGAAATGGAACGTGGATGGGGAGCAGAGACACAGTAAACCTGCGTCGGAGAGCAGGAGCTGCAGAGAAGAGGGCTCTTGCACTAGACCTGACAAGACTGTGTGAAGAGAGAGGGAAGGACGGTGTGAAATGAGTGAGGAGGGAAGTGGAGCAAGGTAAGTCCAAAGGTGTGGACTGGAGCCACTCCCTAGAGAGATCTAAAAGCAAGAGGGGCAGTTTTGAAGAGAGCTTATTGATGGTGGCTGCCCTGTTTGGAACAGCATTTAAAAGCAATTGGGGTGCTAGGCTAGGGGTGAAAAATAACACAGGAAACACTATCATCAGGGCCACTTTATTGTGCCTAAGACCTGATTTAGCACGAGGACTCATCTGTAGCTGAAGTGGCCGTGCTCCTGGCAACTATCCCCACCCACAAGGAGTCAGCCCTCGGATAGGAACCAGAGAGCCTTGTTCGGCCAGTCACAGCATCTCCTGTCTACTGTACGTGGTGGTGTTGCTGGGCTGGCTCTGCAGAGTGAAGGTCCTGGTTATGCTGTGTGTCTGCTGCATGAGCAGGAAGCAGAGACTCCTGAAGTGAGGCATCAGCACCCTGAGGGCAATGGCCCTGCCCCCTGCCAGGCAACACCCTTTAAAGTAAGCAAGTTCTCTGATGGGGAAATGGGGTTGGCCAAGAGAGGGGACCTGGGAGGGGTCCTGAATAGGGGATTGAGTGAGCCTCAGAGGGCCAGGTGGGGTTAAGGAGAAGCCCTGGAGGTGTCAGAATGCAGGTTGGGAGGAGTCTTCAAAGACTGGATGGTGATTCAACATTTGGAGTTCCTGGGTGCAGTAATAAAGGGTAGTAAAGTTAGGGGGTGATTTGGAGTGTGTGTTAGTGGAGTGAGTTAGAGCTACAACAGCAGAGGGCTCTGTGGGGCTGGTTGCTGCTCTTCTGATACATGACTATAGATAGGGCTTGAAGGGGTGGGGCTGCAGGGGCCTCCTGTAGAAATTAGGCCCTTACTCAGGATCCTGGATTGCATTAATATAACCTCATATTTGAAACAGATACTCCTGTTCTGTAATATGTAATCCAGTTTTGGTTGCCTCAACCCAGGTATGGTAGAGCTGAGAGTCAAAGGTGAAGAGAAAGACAATGAAGGTTAGCTAGAGGTATTATAGAAGATCTATACAGCATAGCAAAAGATTAGAAACTGAGGGCTTAGTCTACACTGGGAAATTTACCAGCAGAATTATGCTGGTACAGTTATACTGGTATAACGCCCCTTGTGGACACACTTATTCTGCAATCATTGTGCCTTATTCTGGTTTATTTTATACCACTTTCAAAGTGTCATAAGTTAACTGGACAAAGGCACTAATTCTGGAATAAGAGTGTCCATGTGGGGAATTATAGGGATAAAATTATTGTGGTATAATACCAGTATAGTTCTTCTGGTAAATATTCCCACCTAGATGAGCCCTTTGTATGGTTTTTGTCTGGAAAGAAGCACTAGAAGAGGTATAATTAAAATATTCATATTGTGAAAGTGTGCCTGGGAAATGCATTGGGGAGGAACCACCTGACTATTATGTTCACAAAGGTTGGCCTCAGAGAGCTTATCTGGAGTCTTGTTAATGCTGACACATTACTATGTGCTGAAGGGTAGACCCACAACGTGTACATGTGGGGACGTGTACATGTCTGAGAGCATCTGTCTGAAAGTGGCTCCTTAATAATAGGGCTAGTCAAACATTTTCTGTTGAAACATTTGCATGCAAAGTGCTGAACACTAACAACTTTTTAAAGTTTTTGTATTTCTTGAAAACATTCAAAATATTTTGCAGGCAAAAAATTGCAACCAGCTGTACTTAATAGTATGTTCATAGATATTTCTGTAAGTTTGAGAAAAGGAAGAAACATGAGTCAGCTAATTCTGGTATTAAAAGGCAAACTAACTTCCCTCAAAGGAAATTACAATCTTGGTCTGGTTGGAAGATTCTATAATGCCAAATGTCTAGCTGGGCAGGCACTGATGGATGCCTTTCAGAGATTAACTGAACCTTGAGCCTGGTCTACACTGGGGGGAGGAGGGAATCGATCTAAGATACGCAACTTCAGCTATGAGAATAGTGTAGCTGAAGTCGACATATCTTAGATCGACTTAGAATCACTTACTTCGCGTCCTCGTGGCCGCTGCTCCCCTGTCGCCTTTTCTTCCGCCTCTCGCTGAGCTGGAGTTCAGCGGTCGATGGGAGAGCAATTCGGGGATTGATTTATCGTGTCTACACTACACTCGATAAATTGATCCCCGATAGGTTGATCGCTACCCGCCGATCTGGCGGGTAGTGTAGATGTACCCTTGGTCTCTGAGGAGAGAGAAATCGGCGTAGGTAATGGCTGAGGCACAAGGTCTTGGATGAAACTGAGGCTGCAATCTCTTTCCCCAAAGAGTGTAACCAAAGGGCTGGTGAGGGGCATGGTGAGCACTGGGACAGCTGAATGAGCTGAAAAGTACTAGAAATGGTTGTAGAAGAGTATAATAATAAATATTTATATAGCATCATATCTTTGCACAATATTTTACAGAAATTAGCGCAAAATAATACATGGTCCATAAGAATGGCCATACTGGGTCAGACCAAAGGTCCATCTAGCCCATTATCCTGTCCTCCAACAGTGGCCAATGCCAGGTGCTTCAGAGGGAATGACTAGAACAGGCAATCATCGAGTGATCGATCCCTTGTCACCCATTCTTAGCTTCTGGCAAACAGAGGCTAGGGACACCATTCCTGCTCATCCTGACTAATAGCCATTGATAGACCTATCCTCCATGAATTTATCTAGGTTTTTTTTTAACCCTGTTATAGTCTTGGCTTTCACAACATCCTCTGGCAAGGAGTTCCATAGGTCGACAGTGTATTGTGTGAAGCAATACTTCCTTTTGTTTGTTTTAAACCTGCTGCCTATTAATTTCATTTGGTGACCCCTAGTTCTTGTGTTATGAGAAGGAGTAAATAATGCTTCCATATTTACTTTCTCCACACCAGTCATGATTTTATAAACCTCTATCATATCCCTCCTTAGTCATCTCTTTTCCCAGCTGAAAAGTCCCAGTCTTATTCATTTCTCAGAAATGAAATACAGAAGCTAATAATTTTTGTTGCCCTTTTCTGAACCTTTTCCAATTCCAATATAGCTTTTTTGAGATGGGGCGACCACATCTGCACACTTTAAAGATGTTACAGTCTAAGGTCTGCACTATTTAAGCACATGTTGCAGATGATGCCGAGCCATCCCTTCCAGGAGGAGCATCTAGAAGTATTCTGCTGCCAAAAAACAGAACGCCTCTTGGTGCTCCTAGACATGCTGAGGCTGCGAAACGGCTACTATGCTTTCTTGTTGGGTAAAGCTTACTCTGCCCTGCAAGGTTGGCCAATATGGGGCTGTGGAGTTGTGGTCTCACCTTTTGCCATTCTCGTTCAGCTCTACAGGGGGTTAGTGATAGAGAAGCCCTTATGCCTCACTGAGTGCAGGGGTTGCAATTCTTGCCTGGCCCATAAAGAGTTCTCCACCTTGCACAGCACATGTTATGTCCTCTCCCACCATTTTACCTCTGTTTAAGGCCAGGCAGAATATGATCCAAAATCAAACAAACCTAGAACATGAAGCTAGACAAAGGAAGTGTGAGGATTAAAACAAATAAAATATAAAGACAGTGGTGCAGAAAATTGATTAGTTGTTTCCATGACGGCAGATATGTGTTAGGAGAGTCGGGGCTACACACAAATGATCCTCTTTGCCTGGGTTTTGGCCATTGTCATTCACCACATTTCTGGAGGTGCTTTGGAAGCAGTGAGCTGCATATTTCAATTTGGACCTATATCCTGCTTGGCTAATAAAACATTGACAAATTGAGACCCTCACTGGTAGAAATTTAGTGCGCTACTCTGTGGAGGTAAGGCTGCTAGCCTCTCACAAATGAGTGACTCTTAGGCCTGTAACTCAATGAACCATGTTTTTTAGATGGATGATCTCACCAGTTATCATCCGGTCTACAATCAAGCTTCCTTTTTGGGGAAGATTATTGTTGAGACGTTTGTGAAAAGCAGTTCTGGCAGTATCCGGAGTCCTCCGATGTCCTTGGCCTGTTTCAGTCTGGGTTTAAGACTGAGATTAGCACAGAGGTTCTGATGGTCTCCTGTTGGCAGTAGACAATGATCAAGAGTCCAATACCGCCCTCTATTATACATGTGCCTCCCTCTGTCTCCCACCCGGCTTCATGCTTGGGTATGCTACTGAGGCTATTTTACACTACAGCTTATGTCGGCATAACTTTTGTCACTCAGGGGGGTGAATAAATCACCCGCCCCGTCCCCGAGTGACAGAAGTTACACTGACATAAGCACTGGTGTGGATAGGGCTATGTTGGTGGAAGAGACCCTCCTGTCACCACAGCTACTGCCGCTCGTGGGGGCTGGAGTAGTCAAGCTGATGAGGGAGCTCTCTCCTGTTAGCTTTAGAGTAGCTACATTCGAGAGCTTACAGTGGTGCAACTGTGCTGCTATAAACTCTCTCCTGTAGCTGTGCCCTGAGGCAGCATTAAGTTACAGCTGGTTGAAAGACAGTGAAGCTTTATCAGAAAAAAATTCAAAAATTTTCAGAGAAAATTTCATTGAAAAATGTTGCCCATTTTGAGTTGTGCTGATGGCTAACCTTCTAGCCAGGACAAGGAGCAAGTATCCATGCCTGTATGAATAGATCTATCCGCAGTCTTTGAGTCTGCTGATCATGAGGTGAAGTTGCTTCCCTGAGACTCCTGGAGTGAGAGACATTCCATTAAACTAGTTCCCAGATGGTTGTGGTGCACAGCTGCTTCTCTACCATGCATGCTCTCACCTGTGGAATCCTGAAGAAATCAGTCCTATCCTCCATTTTCTTCAGCATACATATAAAACTCCTGGGGCAAACTGCGAGAGGACATGGAGTTCAGTGCCAGCCATACACACATGACACTCGGTCCTATATCTACTTCATATGAGACACAGAAATCAGCTTTCCTCCTGTCTGAGAGAGAGAGAGAGGGGGAAGTGCCTGGGATGAAGAGCACCTGGCTAAAGCTAAACACTGGCAAGACAGAGTTGATGCTGGTGGAATGAGGAAACAGTTTGAAGAACAGGTCAGAACTATAACATGTCCCCAATCTAGGACATCTGCCCTCTAATTCTGAATGTGAAACACGGTCTTGGGGTCTTTCAGGTCCCTTTGCTGCTCAAAGTGCATTAGTGGCCAGAAATATCTTTTTATTTACAGCTGCTTAGGAGGCCATGCTCCCTGTAGGGGTTGGATGTGTCCATGCTATTAATGTGTCCCCTCCAGGCTGGGTTTCCAAAGCACTGAACCTAACTATGGCAGTACTTGACCTGAAGAAACCCCAGATGACTGAAGGTGCATTGGCCCATCTTCTGAGTAGTATAGGTTGAGATGAGCCCATGGCCCCAGTGTTGCGCATGTTCCAGTGTCTCCCTGTCAAATACCATGCCTACCTTAAAATATTAAACCAAATCTTTAAGGCCCTTAGTAGCCAAACACTGGTTATCTTCAGTGCTGCCTCTCCCTCTGCTACCAGGACTAGTCATGACAGCAGTGGTCAAATGGGATGATGGAGCTATCAGTGTGGAGAGTGAGACTGGGCTTTCTTGACAGCAGACCTCCAGATTTAGAACTCTCTTCCACCAGACGTCAGAGTGATCTCTTTATAATAGTTTTGCCTTAATAACACTTGAAGAATGACTCTAGTTCTCACCTCTGAATACAGAAGCACGAGAAAGGGAAGGGAAGACGTTTTAAGCTTTTCCCAACTGTGTTTATAATAATAAAGGGATGGAGAGTGCGATCTTTGCTTATTTGATTTTTGTTAATGCTTGGATGCAATACTCCAATAATGGGCATGTTGTTATAACAGAACGTGTCAGAGGAAACTTGCACTGCCACTGCCCATGCTATCACCAACACTGATTGCACTGAAGAAGATACATTTGGAGTTATGTACTTGTCCTGTGGGTTAGGCTCATAGGATGTGGGACTTTTTCCTTTGGAAATTCCAGATAGATTGTTCCCCTATTTGGAAGAGGATCTAGGCACTCTAGAAGAGAAAGGGAGCTTTGTGCTTCTAGATGATTGGCTCACTGGCTGCTTTTTGTGGAACACTGAGCTCCTCAGAGATTCTGGTAGGACAGGGAAACTAGCCTAAGTTTCACCTTCCCATTATTCATATGTGATGATTCTCTCCTTCCTTACAACTCCTCCATTACTTTGCCTCCACCTGCCGTGTTGGAGTTTCCTTCCTGGCTCATTCATGGACAAATATCAGGTCCATGTGTATGAAGTTGAAATGCCATGTCCTGTATGACATATCTCACACTGCAGGCTTGGTTGTGGCCTGGCACTAATTCTTGCATGCTGTTTGCACTCTTGTAAAACCAATTTTAAATGAACAGACACTCAGAACAGCCACAAAGATGCTTTGACAGCAGCCTGCTGAGAAGCTGGGCCTGCCTCCCTGACGTGTGGCATTTGGTTCCCAAGAGATACAAGCTGAGATGAGGTAGGAGGAGGACAGGCAAAACTCTTTACATAATGTATTATGAGAGAGACAAAGATGAACAGTGTTTTGTGCATAGTCAGAGTAGGCAGTAGGAGTGTTTGTGTTTATGCTGGGGTGGGTAGAAGTGTCAGAGAACCTGTAAAGTGTGTGCCTGTCTGTCTGAATATGGCTGGTTCAGTGTGTATTATTTTTTTACAGCAACCACATGCATTCTAGGTAGCTTCACAGAAAACATTGAAGAAAGCACCCTTTAAAAGTACCCAGGAATGTAAAAATTGCCATGATGGCTCAGAGCTGTCTAGTCCAGTATCCTGTCTCTGATGCTGGGCAGTACCAGATGCTTCAGAGAAAGGTGCACAAAACCTTGCAGAAGGCTGTTATGGAATGACCTACCTCCAAGGAAAGTTTTGCCCTAGACCCCATTAGTTCGAGGTTGACTTCTACTCTGAAACTATAGCGATATGTCTTTTCCAAAACTCTAATTTTTTTTGTTTGATTTTAATCCTGGCTGTTATAATTCTGGACATTCCTGTTACCTATATAATTGCACAATCCTTTTCTGAATTATGCTAAGCTATGGCCTTCACCTTCAGTCATATACTGTGGCAGTGAGTTCCACAGGATAATTATGCATTGTGTGGGCAAGTATTTCCAAGATCCCCAAAACCTGTGTGTGAGATCCTAGAAGAAGACAGGAAGAAGAATAAATCTGTAGCTGCTGCTTAAAGGTGAAGTAGGCAGGCTCTGGTTTCCAAAGGTGATTTCACTCATCAGCATCCCTGAATCCTGAATAATCTGATCTGCAGACATCTTGGTTTCTCTGCCACAGTGGTATCAGATCTTCCATAGTCTTATTGCTGAAAGAGCCCTATCTTCGAGGGCCCCTGTCTTTGCTCCCTCATGATGATCAAAGTTTCTACTTTTTGGATGGTCTTGGTCCAGAGGTGATTTAAGAAACCCAACCAGTACAAAACCTATTCAGTAGTTTTCAAGTGATACGAGCATCCCTTCAAAAAAAAGGCCGATGCTTTTTAGAGCTTAGATAACTGCACAGTGGGATCATTTTTTAAACTTTAGACTTATTTAACGGGGACAAGACCCTCTGATATGTCTGAAGAAATTTGGGTAGCAAATTACAAAGTCCTAAACAATTGTAAATGACATGTTAGCATGCCCAGAGATTTGTTTTCATTACTGTTTTGGAATATGTATTGAGTGCAGATCTCCAGAGAGAGCAGCACCTGGATGTGTGGCTTTCTGGAGATCGGTATTCAGCATAGTCTCCAGGACAGTAATGAAGATAAAGTACTGAGCTATGACCAAGTTCCAGGGAGATTGAGTTTAAGGGAGTCTAGAAGTGCAGGAGAGGGGTGTGATTGCTCTATCTGGGAAAGCTGATATGAAGACAAGTGTCTGCATATGGGAACTGGAAAGAATCAGGGAGCTAGTTAGAGGCAGGGAGTGGGAGGATATGTCTCCTTTCCCTTAACTGAGGGGAGATACAAAGGGGCCGATCAACCCTCTGTTCTCATGCAATGATAGTTTCTCCCTTAAGATGCTTCACAGTCCTGTTGAACCAGCTAAATACAACAGTGCTTAGAAAGGGGTCAGTACAATCTGCACAGGCACTGCCTAAAAATGACTTGCTGCTTGCTGACATAATTTCCCTGGACAGCAGAATCACTGTGACACAACTGTTTGCACTGCACAAGTGTTGCATGCAACTTCCATGTATCCTCATGCAGTGTTTCACCCTGATTCAGAGCAGAGAGTGTTTAATCCCTATTGAGCTAGCCTCAAGGGATGTGGATCAGAGCTGGGAAAGTCAGGATGGACTTGCCCTCTGTCTGGAAAGCAGGAGGGGCAGGGAATGTGGTTTCCGTGCTGGCATATCAGCACTGTGAGGTCCTTTCCTGTGCTCTGTAGCCTCTTCCTGTGAGGGTAGAGGAACCTCAGTATTTCCCCTTTCTCTCTCCCCATCCCCATCTCCCATGTCTCTTTCTCTCTTACCTTCTCACTGGCTGTGAGCTCTGCTTCCCTTTCTAAGAGCAGTTCAGCTGGGACTGAGGTGGAGATGCAAACCTGCCTCCTGCGCACTTTCCTAAATGCCTTTTTAAACAATCTCAATAATTGATGAGCACCCGGGCCCAGCTGCGCGTGAGCGAGCGCACACAGTGTTTCGAACACGAAAATGCCATTTGGCTCATCAGAGCTCATCCCAGGAACAACACCGTTTCCCCAGGATACCATTTAATTGTTCTCTCCAGGAAACCCAGTGGTTTTTTGTTTGTCTCAGTGATCTTGGTTGCTTGACTTCTTGCTGGCATTGCTCCTTCTTCCTGCCTAGAGCCTGGTGTCTGCTCTCAGTGCATCTGTGTTAGCCCCACTCAGCAGATAGGAACCCAGCTCCTGTGCTGCCAGCTTCCCTTTCTCCTTGTGCTAGAAGCAGCATCTCGTGCACTGCTGGAGAACCTACCTTTAGTCACAAGTCAAACGAGTGTAGCGGGTGTCAGATTGCCCCCTCACTGCCACTTTCCCACCTTGCAAAAGATACCACACAATTTTGCCTGAGTGGTGCCCAGTGTAAGAACAACAGGGGTGTTGCTGGTCATAGTGAGGGGCGGTGACGTAGCTAGGGGCATGCCCTGTATTGCAGGAGGTGCAAGATGGGGCTCAAAGTCTGCACAGAGCTGTGAGGGGAAGAGTGGGGAGGCTGCGATAGCAAAGGATGCTTCAGGCCAAGACTGAAATGCATTGACAAAGCCGTGGGTGGGTGGGTGGGATGGGGTGGGGAAAGACCTGTATGTGCGCAGTATCTGATGGGGCCCTGGGGCTCGGGGCTTCAGCCCCACAGCAGGCACCTGCGAGGTCTCGGGGCTTCAGCCCTGCGGGGATGGGGGCTTCAGGTCTTCAACCCTGTGGGAGGTGCCTGCTTGGGGCATCAGCCGGGCCCCCTGCCTGCATGGCAGCAGCTGGAGCTGGTGAGCTGGGAGCTGTGGCCCTGGGGAGCGGCAGCGGCAAACAGCTGGGAGCTGCAGGGAGAACTGCTGCTTTTGCTGCTGCCTTTCCCCACGGAGCTAAAGCAGCGGCCCCTCCCTGCAGCACCCAGCTGTGTGAGGCTGCCTCTCTACGGGGAGCTAACAGCTGGGAGTTGCAGGGAGGGGCCACTGAGAGTAAGAGGGGGGAGTGCCTGGGAGGGACATGACTCAAGCTGTTGGGGGAGGGGGTAGAAACTTTAAATTGTGCCCCCAACTCTCAGCAGGCAACAGTCATCTCTGGCAGAAGCCCCCACCACCCTGCCGCAGAGCAGAGCAGAAGCCCTGAGCGCCCCACCCCCTATGAGAACTACGTGACATAAAATCCCCTTCACAGTGGCCAGCCTCCTGCCCCATACGCCATGTATTCCATTTCCTTCTTAACCCAGACCTCCCTTTGGCCTCCACTGTGTGCGTTGGTGTCATCCTTAACCCTGACTTCTTCCTCCCACATGTCTCTAAATCTGCCCCTCACCAGATTACCGATTAAATCATTGTTCACCTGGGCCACTGCCCCAGCTCCCCTTCTGCTGATGTTCCCGTCTGTTCCTTCATGTCCTGTCATCTGGGCTATTGTAACTCCCTACGGCTTCCAAATCCAGCTCTTCGTTTATGATAGGGTTAGGAGTAATAAGGGTCCATTGTGCTAGGCACTGTAAAAACACATTAGGAAGACAGTCCCTGCCTCGGAGTCTTTACAATGAAGGATACAACAGAACACCCAAGGTGGATGAAACAGAGTATGGGGGTGTGGAAGCAGTATAATATACATATCTTAGCACAATGAGTGTTAGCTATGGCTTGTCATGTGACTAGACATTGTTGGCTGGGCTGACAGTGTAGTATTGTAGGTGTCATGGCAGAGGTGAATTTTGAGGAGGCATTTCAAGGTGGCTAAGGTGGTGGCTAGATTGATTTTTGTCCAGGCTCTAAAGAGGGAGAAGTCTGCTGCTTGCCTTCTCAAGGGGGCCTAGAAGCAAATCTGTTTTCCCCATCCTCACACAAAATCACTGGCTCCCATTTGTTTCATGGTCTAGTCCTAAATTGGTCTCCAATATGTTTGCTATGCAATGTTTTTACACCACTCTTTTCTGTCATTTATATTCAAGGCCCTGCATACCGTGTAGCACATTTAACCTACCTTATGCATTAAGGGCCCTGAATTTGTGTGATTAGGCCCTGATGTGATGAAACTTATGAGCTCCATAGGGCAGTCACTTTCCCGAAGGTGTGTAGGAGATGTTTGGGGTGTAGGAGTGATGTGTTTGCATCTTGGCTCCTTTGAGAAGGTCTGTACACTGTGGCTGGTTATAAAGGGAGCAGCAGAGACAGCTCCTACGAAGGCACAGAACAGTAACACAGCATTTTTGTGGATTAATGAGCTTTTTATGCAGCAGCTTCAAACAGGGAAAATTATGTGGCCAATTGTATTGCCTCATAATGGCTTAGTGCACCAGATCTTCTTTATTCCCTATAGCGTTTGCGGTCGTGTATTTAACTTTGTAAAGCTGTGTGGGATGAAAGATGCTGTATAAAACACAACTGGATTGTATTTAACTGTTCGAATGAGAGGATTTCCTCTGGAGTTCAGTGCCTTCTGCTATTTTCTGCCCTTGTCTTGTATCCTCCTGGGCTAGTTGAGCACCATGCTTGAGTTTGACATATGGCTCGCCTGCACTAGCCTGGTTTTGGCACCAGTATCACACTGTGGCTGCTGCATTTGCTTGGGAAGTCATTATCTAACCCGTTGCTTGAAAAAGTTCTCTGGGGCCGAATTCGCCTCTGGCATAAGTGGATGCATCTGTACTGAGTTCAATATAGGTTCACCTTTTTACGTCATTGGTAAATTTTACACCTTGGCTATCAAGATGAATAGTGCAAGAGAATAATGGAGTAGTTTCTGTCCTTAAAAGGACCCATCCACTGGCTTAACTTGATTGTTTGATGTTCTCCATTTTCCCATGTTCTGGGCCCACTCCTCCATTCCTTTGCATTCTGGCACCTCTTCATCTCTGCTTCACCATATCTATGTCTTCCCATCCCAGTCCACTCCATTTCCCCATGTCCCAGCCCCCTTAAGGGCTATCCTGCCACTCCCCCAAGCTTTACCCCATGTCCTGCTATCCCTTTTCAGTCTTGTTTCTCTGGGTCCCAGACTTTTCCCAGGAGCACTGGCTGTGCTGAGCGCATGGCAACTACAGTACCAGCCTTTCTCAGTGACAAGCATTGTAGGGATTAAGCTAGGAGAACTGACCTTGAGAAGCTCAATATTAATACAGTCCTAGCTTCTGCCAGTAGAAGGCACTGCAGGAATGCTGGCTCACCGCTCTTCCAGTCCTGGCTTCTCTTATTAGCTGTTGTTCCATGGAGTGATGGAAGGGCTGGGCTGTATGAAAGCCTCGTTACTCCATTGTTGCAAATCAGGGGTATTTTCAGCAAAGTGTATCCAAGTCTTAGCTGTCATCTATTTCAGTGCCTTGCAGTCCTGTGGCCTACTGGACAAACAGCATCAGCAGTTGTTGAATGTGGGGATGTGCAAACATAGTGCAAACGCAAGTTGGCAGAGGCTAAACTGATTGACTCTTATTGGCAAAAAGCTATTTTTGGGAGCCAATGATGAGAACACCCTGTACTTCTGTGAGTTTGGCTCTGTCTTGCAAGATTATTATCTGGGAGTTTAATCAGAGACTGTCAAATATATGGCGTGAGCAGCTAACGTCTTAAAGAGCATGTTTCATGCTGGAGAAGCCTTTGAGGTATAAGCAGAGGCAAACATAAATCCATTTTCCTTTCTTGGGTTGCTCCAATATCCGCCTTTGCCATTTAACCGTATATCTGCTTCTTTCAACCAAGGGCTGTCATTTCCCTTTATCCCTGCTCCTCCTTCAATCCTTCAGTGATGTCAGACAACGGCAGATCTGTGACACTGCAGGCCTTCTATTTCTATTGTTCATTTTATCCTAAAGGGTCCCAAAGCTCTTTGGACAAGCTCTGTACACAAGCATCACTTCGCTCTCCATTGAAACGCAGCCACCTCTCTTTGGAACGAAACATGGCTGCTATTTATCAGTGCACTGCAGCGCCATGCCACCAGTTAAGACATGAACTGAAAATGGAGGGGTCATTTCATGGAGGAGGCATTTAATGATTGGTACTTGTGTTGGAATAGGGCTAACATCCCTGCTCTTGCAAAAAGTGCCAATGCTTGTGTGGTTTAATACATAAATTATCCAGACCTGGATTCTAATCCCATCTCTGCTGCTGACCTGCTGTGTGACCTTGGGCAAGTCACTTCACATCTGTTCTCCTTCCTACTCTTGACCTGACTTGTTTATTTCAATTGTAAGTGCTTCAAGGTAGGGACTGTCTCTATGTCTGTGCAGGTCTTGGCACAATGGGGCCCTGAGCTTGGTTGGGGCTTCTAGACGCTACTGTAATTCAAATATATAAATAATACCAACAACAATACTGGATCTTTAGAGACTAGGACAGGTCAGGAACCTGGTTTTATATCTTCTCTGAAAGACAGCAGCACAGTGCCCTCTACCCCACGCTGGGGTGTGGCCTCTTAGGCTGTGCCTACACTGCAGCTGGGAGCAGGCCTCCCAGCCCAGGAAGACAGACTCATGCTAGATTCCTGCAAGCTAGTCTGCTAAAAACAGCACTGTGGATGTTGTGGGTTGGGTCGAGATTCAGGCTAGCCACCTGAGTTCAGACCCGAGGGGTTGGATGGGCTTGACAGCCCAAGTCGCAACGTTTCCACTGCTATTTTTTAGTGCACTAGCCCAAGCCTGTCTACTCAGGCGTGGAGGCTTGCTTCCAGCTGCAGTGTAGATATAGCCTCAGGGAAGAGCACTCCATGAATCACCAAACATGGCTTCCTGCAGCTCCTTTGGAGGTTTCCTATCATTAATACTGACAAGGCCTGACCACTACTTGGCTTGTAAGAGCTGATGAGATCACAGACACCCAAGGCAACAGGTTTATGCTACAAAAGCTGTAGCAGGATAACTGCATCATGGTTTCCAGCAGAGGCTAAGGATATGTCTACACTACCCGCCGGATCGGCGGGCAGCGATCAGTTCAGCAGGGATCGATTTATCGCGTCTAGTCTAGACACGATAAATCGACCCCCTAAGCGCTCTCCCGTCGACTCCTGTATTCCACCGCCGCTAGAGGCACAGGCAGAGTCGACAGGGGAGCGGCAGCAGTCGACTCACTGTGGTGAAGACACCAGGGGCGGCTCCAGGCCCCAGCACGCCAAGCTCGTGCTTGGGGCGGCATGCCACGGGGGGCGCTCTGCCGGTCGCTGGGAGGGTGGCAGGCAGGCAGGCAGCCTTCGGCGGCATGCCTGCGGAGGGTCTGCTGGTCCTGCAGCTTTGGTGGACCTCCCGCAGGCGTGCCTGCGGAGGATCCACTGGTCCCGTGGTTCCACTGAAGCCACTGGTCCCGTGGTTCCACTGAAGGCACACCTGCGGGAGGTCCACCGGAGCTGCAGGACTGGCGACCGGCAGAGCGCCCCCCGCGGCATGATGCCGTGCTTGGGGCGGCAAAATGTCTAGAGCTGCCCCTGGAAAACACCACAGTAAGTTGATCTAAGTACGTCGACTTCAGCTACATTATTCACGCCCCTTCTCTGCCCCTTCTTTGTGGTCCCATCCTCTGCTCACTACATTCCCCCTCACTTGGTGGCTCACTCTCTCTCACTCTCACTCACTTCCACTGGGCTGGGGCAGGGGCTTGGGGTGCAGGAGGAGGTGAGGGCTCTAACTGGAGGTGTGGGCTCTAGGGTAGAGCCATAAATGAGTGGTTCAGGGTGAAGGAGGGGGCTCTGGGATGGGACAGGGAGTTGGGTGTGGGGAGGGGGTGAGGGCTCTGTGGTAGTGCTGGGGATGAGGGGTTTGGGGTGCAGCAGGGTGCTTCAGGCTGGGGGGTGGGGCTGAGGGACTTGGAGTGCAGGAAGGGGCTGTGGGTTGAGGCAGAGGGTTGGGGTACAGGAGGGGGTGAGGGCTCTGGAATTGGGCCATGGATGAGGGATTCAGGGTATGGGAGGGGGCTCTGGTCTTGAGCAGGGGGTTGGGGTACAAGGAGGTGTGGGCTCTGTGGTGGGGCCAGGGATGAGGGTTTTGGGGTGCAGGAGGGGGCTTTGGGTTTAGGGGGGCTCAGGACTGGGGTAGGGGGTTGGGTTGGGCTGTGGGTTTTTTTGGGGTGGCTCCTGGTCAGTGGCACAGCAGGGCTAAAGCAGGCTGCCTGCCTGTCCTGGCACCATGCTGCGTGCCTTCGGAAGCAGCCAGTAGGTTCAGGTCCTGGGGGGCGGGGGGGGGGGGGACAGAAGGCTCCACGTGCTGCTCTTTCCCACAGGCACTGCCCTCCACCAGCTCACATTGGCTGGTTGCCAGCCAATGGAAGTGCAGAGTGGGTGCTTGGAGCAGGGGCAGAGCACAGAGCCCCGTGGTCCCCCCGCCTAGGAGCCGGACCTGCTGGCCGCTTCCGGGGTGCAGCGTGGTGCCAGCCAGGACAAGTAGGGATTAGCCTGTTTTAGCTCCTCAGCACCGCCAACGGGACTTTTAACGGCCCGGTCGGCGGTGCTGACAGGAGCTGCCAGGGTCCCCTTTTGACCAGGTGTTCTGGTTAAAAACCGGACACCTGGTCACCCTATCAAGGAGGGTGCCTCTTTTTATGTCCCCTAGTGCACACTGCTGAGTAAGAGGACCCTTTCTCTATACTGTTCAAGCTGCTTAGGGAAGGGCTGTTTCTCCTTCTAACCCACTCCCTATATGCTCAGGGGAAGGAGGTGCATTTCTTTATGTTCCATGCTGCACAGAGCTCAGGTAGGGAGCCTCCCTCTCTGTATATTCCCTAGTGCATGCTTGTTTCCACATGCAGGGTGGGTATTTTGCATAAGCAAACAACCCCATGTCCATCTGCAGAATGGACACATTCTTGCCTCATTTTTGGTGAGGAACTCTTTCTCCAAAGTGACCCACAAAAGGGGGGTTGTTGTGAAACATGGGGAAATGGTGACAAAAACACCCTGCTGAGGTGGAAGAAAAGCTGCAGAAAACAGCTGAAACAGATTGAAAAAGATCGCTTTGGCTGGCTTCCCTCATTCAGACCTTAAGCTCCTGTTGACGTCACCTCACGTGCCAACAAACAGCAGCCAGAATATTAGTACCTAGAATAGAAAATAAAACTAGTGAACCTGATAGGGGGCCCGTGCTGACCTTTTCAGCTCTAAGGGAAACATACAAAAGTCTAGGACAGCATCTTGAAGGAAAGATCTTCAAATCCAGTTGAAGGCTTCACTGTTTGTGCATGCCAATGCACATAGAAAGACTGACCATCAGACCGTTGTAAGTGTTGTAAAAATGTGACCCCCCCAATGTCTTGGAATTGCAACCTCTTCAAAACAAAGTGGTGCCAAACTGGCCTTCCTGAAGGCTTTAGAGGCTTATTTTCCTGATTCAACCAGGAAGTGCACAAGTATTTCAGTTTCATGAATGGTCCATAAAATAGGAAAATAGGAGTTGCCATACCAGATTTACCATTGTGGTGACACCCCAACTAGTAGAGCAGAACAGACAATGATCTCTCTTGTGTTCATCCTGTCTCTGTGAGATCCTTCCAACCACCATCTCCATGATATGTAACTAGTGTGGAGGACATTTTAAATGAGTCAATATTGGGTCAATATTATATATCCCCCATACAATAGTGGAACTTATCTGGAGAGCTATGGTACACACTTTCAAACCAGTGTGGCTTGGATGGGATGGACTTGGCTAATTCTTACACTTCTAACAACTATCTATTGTGATCTCTCCAAAGAGACTCATGTGAAGTCTGTAGGGTTTTGGAAGAGGGCTTGTTAAGAAGCCCAATTCAGCCTCAAATGCAAAGGTTCTAGCAGTGCACGGTATGGGATCTTCAAGATGATGGTACTATTTATGGGAGATGGGGTCAGTTTCCTGGCATGGTGGCGTCACAAGTAAGAATTTTGACATGTGATCCCTCACATGCGTGCACGTATGCATAAGTCATGACGGTAAAATCATGAAACACATGACAGTTCACTACTGTGATTGCTCCCCCAATTCTGTAAAATACTTGTTTGTAACTGTTACTCAGGCTGCATCAAAATCACTGCAGTCCAACTCAATGCAACCAAAATGAACCAAAGCCTAAACAAGACAATCCTGGTTTATGTAAACCAAGGCAACCTCAAGGAACTAAATGCAATTTCACCCAGTCCAACCAAAACAAAACCAAGCCACATTAAGACAGTGCAAACCCAGCCCATGGAACTGAACCCAAATAGATAAGAACCAAGTTCATTCTGACTGGGTACAAGCATAACACCAAAGTGAAACAAAGCTAATACATGCTAAATTGAGGCAATCCTCATCCATGAAACTCAAGCCAATTTAATGATATTAAACTCAGTTTCTACCAACATAAAAGCAGTGTGATCTCATCCTACAAAACCTAGACCAACCTAGCAGAACTGATCAAATTACAAAACCAATGACACCTAGCAAATGGAACCACAGCAATTCCAGCCCCAACTCAAACAGAAGCAGAGCTGACTCAGCCCAAACTGCAGTGCCACCAACACATCCAGGGGCACGCCCTGCCCACCCTACACCCTAGGCCCTCCAGACCTTTTCATCGGGCCCCTGCCTCGTGGACCTACCTGGCCATCCCACCTCTTTACTGTGAGTGAGCTGCACAAATTACAGCCAGTTCCGTTCTGGACCGCGCCAAGGAAGCATCTCTACACACTCGTGCTCCACACTCTTCACATCCTCACCCTCACGTCCCACCCCGACATGAAGTGGCAGGACCTCCTGCCACCTCTGGAGGATGAGGAGCCCTGGCGGGCCAGCCTATATTCCACCCTGGTCCCAAGGCCCACTGGGGACATCAGCTGGTGGCTCCTTCATGGAGCAGTGAGCATGGGCATGTACTTGGCACGGTTCACTCCCCTCCCAGACACCTGCCACTTTTGCGGCATGAAGGAGACCCTGGCGCACATATATGTGGAGTGTGCCAGGTTTCAGCCCCTATTCTGGCCCTCCTAGATATATTATTAAGTTTTTGGCTGCACTTTTCCCTTCACCTTCTCATCTATGCACTCCCTATCTGTGGCCTCACAAAGTCGCAGGACCTCCTTGTCAGTCTCCTCCTAGCACTGGCCAAAATGGCCATCTACAAGACCAGGGAGAGGAGGTTGGCCAACTGGGTTTCCTGAGACTGTGGGGCCTATTTCCGCTCCTCAGTCCGTTCACGCATCCAGGCAGAGTTCCTCTGGGCGGCATCCGCTGGCTCCCTTGACAGCTTCGAGGAGCAGTAGGTGCTGTCCAGGGTTCTCTGCTTGGTGTCCCTGTCAGGTTCCCTTCGTATAGCCTGTGACCTCACTCCTGTCCCTGTTATATCTTTAGTTGTCCCCTGTAATCACTTGGAATCCTGGACCTGTGGCTCCTCCACTTTGGCTGGTGGGAGGTCCTTTAGCAGTAGGCGGGCTTCTGCTCGCTCACTTCCTGGATCCCAACAGGACCAACACATCCAGCTCTTGATTACAACAGGTTCTCCTAAGCAGCAGGCCTTGTACTGTGTGCACTGGACTTTATGGCACCCTAATAGCTTACAGATAGACACCCACTACACACCAGTTAAGGGGGAGGAATATAATCAAGCAGAGAACAACATATGTAAGTGGTAAGTAAACTGAATGTATAGATTGATAACATGAAAAAATATGTGGTGAATGAGGGTCAGGCAGGAAAATTCTACAAGGACAGCAGTGAAAAGACAGAGTAGCCTGTACATAAAGTTTTCATTGGATGTACAAAATATACATTTAAAAGCTGTATCGTAGTTAAAGGCTCTGTCATATATTAACCTCTCGTCTTTCACCAGTCAGACATGTTCTTGGTTTTGGATTTGTGCAGCTTCTCACGTAGACTTGTCCCCTCTTCAATCAGTTAGCCCCAGCTAACTTAAAACAATCTGCTGTGCTGGATGAATGGGGGGACGTTTGAGTTTCCGAAGCAGAATGCGTCAAGATTTCTTTCTTTCTCTTCTCTTCTGAGAGATGCCGCCATTCATTCCCCTTGCACCCTGCCTTCTGCAGCCAAGGCTCCTGATTTTTGCATCTTTTGTGGCTTAATGGCTGCTTAAATATTTATTTATGTAGACCATTCCCCCAGGGAGCAGCTTGTGAAGGCAAAGAGTTGTGTTGGGAGGGAAGGAGGGAGGGAGCAGTTCTTCCCCCCAGAAGGCTCAATATAATCTCTTGCTAAGGGGCAGCAAAGGAACAAAAAAGCCTTCTCTTAAAGCATAAGATTAGCATACAAAGAACAAACCAGGCACACACCCCAGAACACACTGGCAACTGAAGATGAGGGGAAGGAAATGTTTGTGTCAGCCAAGTGATTAGAAAGTCAGCTCCTGTGTTCAGTCATGGATTTGGTTTTCTTTTAACCCTTAGGACACTGGCATGTTTCAGATCTGCCAGCCAAATAAATGATTAGGATGCTGTGCTGCATATATCACACAGTCGGTGTGGTTTGGGCATTCTGACTATATGAACAGTTGTTCATAAATTCCTCTTATGCTCTTAGGCATTGAAGGTCATGCCATATGTAAATGGGAAGGTAATTAAGAGTTTGGATTTGACCAGTGACCTCACTGGTAATGATCTCTGTATAGGCAGTATACAGGTAAAACTGCTGAGGCGCAGTTGAGGTGATGATGTAGTTAATTATGATGCAGACATATTTTAGTTCCCATTTTAGGTAAATATATGATTTTCTGTTGTTGATTTGCTTGAATTTTAATAATAGACAGGGATAAACTCAACTAGCTGAATTAATTAATTATTAACATGTAACTTATTCACACAGCTGAATTCTCCACTAGATAGATCGATATTTATCTATATATTCGTGTGTGTGTGTTTAGTGTATGTATTTATTCCCACAAAGACCTATATTAAGAGAACATTAAAGTTGCATAGTTAAACAGTCAAAAGCTAGGAAATGACAAATATTCAACCTTAACTCTGCCCTCTTCTGCTTCATTAATAATAACAACATAGCTCTAGATCTTCAGCTGCACTCTAGATATGCTTGGCACAACTGGGCAGAGATGACTGTAAACTGTCTTTGTTTCCCCAGGCCTGGGGCTGGCATCAGGGCTGTTGCCCACAGCCCCAGGGGCTATTCTGGCAGCTGAGGTTCATTGTGTGTTCGGATGCCCCAGCCATGCCCCTTCTTTTCCCCAAGATTATTCCCTATGCTGAGGGCCAGGAGGGAAGTGGTCTAGAGGTGCTAGCAGATCTGTGGCACCCAGGGATTCCTCTTACATGAAAGGAATCCTCAGGGTGCCAGTTAAGCTGGCTTTTCAACTGCTTTGTGCCACTCCAAAGTTCAGAGCAGCTGGCAGAGACCTGAGAATCAGGCCCCAAGGCTTTAATTAATTACCCATTCCCAAACTACTTCTTAGTTAATATAATATAAAATCATGCCTTCTTTTCCCACAGCTGTAGATACAAATGGATAGCATGCTGTCATATTATTCATTCTTGTTTACTAATGTGATTTTCATTGTCATAGCTCCAATGTTGTAGACTTTGTATATGATAAATTCTCCTTTCTCTAAGGTAAGTCTTCTGATTAGTCAGTGAGCACCCATGTGCTACACAATTGGTTTTAAACCAGCTGCTCTGCCTAGCTGAGGCACAGTTGAGGTGATGATGTAGTTAATTATGATGCAGACATATTTTAGTTCCCATTTTAGGATCCCCTTTAGATGAACTAATTGACTGCAAAAGAGGAAGTGTTGTTATTCCCATTTTACAGAGCGGGAGTGGAGCCTCAGAGAGGTTAAATGACCTGCTCCAGGTCACACACGTCTGTGACAGAACCAGAACTCGAGTTTCTTTACTCCTAGGGCTTTGCTGCAAGATTATCTTTCTTCTCTCTAGCTGCTGCAACCACTTGCTCCCTTCTGTCTGTTACAAGCATGCTCTTGCATCTTCAGTGCCGAAAAACCTGTCAACCCCATTTGCCTAATTACTGCCCTGTCTTCCTGTTACCTTTTTGTCTCCAAGAGTCATTATAGAACTACCTTCATCCCACTGTATTGATTTCCTCTCCTCCAACTCTCTTCTTACTCCCCTCTAGTGATAAGAGGGACCCAACACACCTTGGTTGGAGTGAATGAAAGACTGCCTTTATTTCTTCTTTAAGTAGATGGTTACCTCCTTGCTCTATGCCCCTCAGTGCTGCTCTGAAGATTCACAACTAACACTGCACCTGTCCTCTTTGCACCATGCAGATCCCTCACCAAGGTTGAGATCAGATGGGAGCACGCCTCTGTCTTTTCCTTATTTGATTGGTCTGATGCCTTTGTCTGTCCCATCAGTCACTCTTTCTTTATTCCCTCTTCTCCCTGAGCTCTGTGAGTCTGTTTCCTGGTTCTCCTGCTACTTCACTGAAAGCTCCTTCAGCAACTTCTGTGTTGCTTTCTCATTCTGCTTCTTTGTTTTGCAAAGGCTTATGAACATTTATGGAACTATATAAGTAACTACATAAAAAAACCTAAGTTAAAAGAAAGTTATTTGGGTTGCAAAGTCAAATATTTGTGATTGCCTGTGCTATCTTATTTCTGCCCCTGTGTGCATTCATCTTATCCATGGAATGAGGAGGGGTGCTGTGGGGAAAAAACCATGCAGTCCTGTACTTTGAAGACCTATCATAACGGACATGCACAAAGGGGCTGAATTAAGGTTGTATGAGCAACTGTACACTTGGCATTTCTTAACTTTTGAGTGCTTGACTTTGCAACCTAAATAATGTTCTTTTAATATAGTTTTTGATGTCTAACCTCCTAGGCTTTTTAAAAGGAAAAAGGTAAACACAAATCCTTGTATGTACAACTGTAACAAACTCTCATCACACATTATCAGCAGGGTTTGAATCATGGACTGTCAGCATTGCAGCACAGACTTGTACCACTTAGCTTACAGGACTAGCTACCAGCAGCCTCTCCTGCTGGCACCAGAAGGTGGCTATTATTCTAGAGGGGTAGTGGGCAACTGATACCATGTCCTAGGTCCATGGGACAGTCATGGGGAGCCCAGCCTGGCTTGATTTTCTCTCTTCCCCACCTGGGAGATATGGGGCTCCTGTCGATGATGGTGTCATGAGAGAGAGGGGATGGGCTGCTGGGGACATGTACTGGGTCCAGGAGGGCATCATATGAGGAGTCTGATCTGGCTTTCTCCCCCACCCTGCTGCTACCACTGCTCTGGCAGCTCCCAGGTGTTCCTTGTGTGGTTTGTGGCATTGGTGCTGCTGCTGCTTTGATGGCACCATGGGCCTGGCTCTTTAGAACATTTGTGTTCAGTTATTGTTTTGGCAGGTTGCCAGAATTTGTCCTGAGCAATGCAAATGACAGAAGGGAAATGGCGATTATTTAACTGTCTAGAGCACAGCTGAACCCAAATGGAATTTCATGGACCAAAGAAAAAACACTTTTCCAGTAGGAGGGTTTTTTCCCTGCTCAATTTCAAAGGCTTGCTGCAAAGAATGGAGGTGTTAGATTTTCTCAAAAAAAGGTCCAGAGAGAGAATCTTATAGAATGAAAAGTGTCAGGCAACCTAAATATAGGGCTTACTACCAACTCCCCCATAGTTGTATTAACTATGCACTACACACAGGCACCCTCCTCACACACACACAAACATACACACAGATTTAAACACATGTACGAAGTCACCTAGCTAAATTAGACTGCGTAAAGTCACTCCCCATATATGTATTACCATTTGCCACATGACCCTCAGGCCCCCTCTCACAACCTTCCAAGAGCCTCAGCTTCATCTCTTGTTGGCAGGACCCTTCCTATTATTCTTGCCCTTCCACAGCATGGCGTCAATTGAGACCTCTTGCAAAGCTAGGCATGCTGTATGTAATGTGAGCTTTGCACGGACATGCTTCAGACACATCATCCCTCAGTTGAGATTCTGAATAGCTGATGAGCCTATGGAAGATGTGAGCTCCAGAGATCCATCAGTACTGAGAGAGAATCCCTTTGTTTTGGCTGTAGAAGGGTCAGGCCCCCAGGAAAGCAGTCCACAGCTTTTCCCTTCCTTTACAGAGGGTTGGACTAGATGACCTCCTGAGGTCCCTTCCAACCCTGAGATTCTATTCTATGATTCTCCAGCTGGGGTTGGCAAGTACACAGCCCTTCCTCCCCTCCGTAACTTGGCTTTGAAACTTTTTGCTCTCTACAGCGGTGCCTGAGGTGCTCACAGTCTGCTAGTGATCTCCAGCTGGTGAGAAAGCAGCAAAAGATGCCAAGGTTGGTTTCCAGCCACGGCCTCTTCAGCTTGGTCCCTGCTGGTTCTGCCAAGAGGAAGGGGAGTCCCAGACAAGACCAGCTCACTACAGCTTGTGCTGTTTTAGTGTGGGTTGCGCCAAGGGGAAACTTTTAATCTCCTCTGGCAGAATCACTACTTGCTGACCACAGCACACATGTAGAGAGCCTGGCTGTCTGATTGGTGGACTCTGCCCAACGGTGAAATCTTGTCTATGGCATGTGGCCACCAGTGGCGGACGCAGCTGGCCCTGACAGAATGCTATGGAGTGTTATGGTAACATCGTGCTCCAGCCCCGCTTACTCTAAAATGAAGCCAAGTGTACAAAGGAGTAGGAGTGGGACGAGTAGGGGCCCCTAGACATTGTTCCTCTCACTCTTGTAATCACTTCTCCAACATAGAAATAATACCTATTTAAAGTCTGAATCAGTGGCCCAATCTGTCACCTTTGACTGCCCTTGGTCACTTGCATGTGTGAGTGCACTTAGAGGTGACACCCTCCTGACTGGAAGTGGAACATTCAGCCTGACTTATTTCCAGAGGAGCTAACTGATGGCTAGGCCAATAGGCTTATTGAAGCTCAAAACTCTCTGAGTTATTTAAACGACTATGGGCCAGGTCACCCCACCCTCCCTGGAGGAACCTGAGATGACCAGAGGCAGGAAAACTCAGTCTGCTGAAAAACATCCCCTTAAGGGATTAGAGCTGCTTGTGGAGTCAGGGGCCAAGGTCTGCCAACCAGTGATGAGCTGCCAAAATATTAACAGGTTCCCTCCTCCTCACCCCATGAGGGGGTCGTGCCCCCCCAGGGGGTCGTGCCCCATCCCCCCCCATGTTCCTTGACGCCCCCCCCCCCCCGGGACCCCTGACCCATCCACACCCCTTCCCTGTCCCCTGACTGCCCCCCACTGCCTCATCCAACCCCTGCTCCTTCCTGACTGCCCCCCCCGGAACGTTGCCCCCATTCAATCCCCCTGTTCCCTGCCCTTTGACCGCCCCGACCCCTATCCACCCCCTCACAACCCACCGAACTCCCCTGCCCTCTTCCAACACTCCCTCCCTGCTCCCTTCCCCCTTACCGCACTGCCTGGGGCCAGGGCCGGGTCCACTCGGCCGGGACCGGGACTGGCGCCGTGGGGCCCGACTCCCCGGGCCGGGCCGGAGCCGCTCAGCCGGGACCGGGACTGGTGCTGCAGGGCCTGACTCCCCGGGCTGGGCCAGAGCTGCTCGGCCGGGACCGGGACCAGTGCCGTGGGGCCCAACTCCCCGGGCTGGGCCGGGCAGGAGCCGCTCGGCCGGGACCGGGACCAGTGCCGTGGGGCCCGACTCCCTGGGCCGGGCCGGAGCTGCTCGGCCGGGACCGGGACCAGTGCCATGGGGCCCGACTCCCCGAGCTGGGCCGGGCAGGAGCCGCTCGGCCGGGACCGGGACCGGCGCCGTGGGGCCCGACTCCCCGGGCCGGAGCCACTGGGGCCAGAGCCGGGGGTGCTTGGCTGGGACCGGGCTGGGGCGCTTGGCCGGGGCCAGGCCAGGGCCAGGGGGAGCCGCTCAGCCGGAGCCGGACAGGGCCGCGCCGTGCCTCCCTGGAGCCCTCCTCGTGCCCCCCTGCCCCAGCTTACCTGCCTGCTGCTTGTTTCAGGCTTCCCGCGAACATCTGATTCGCGGGAAGCAGGGGAGAGGGAGGATAAGGAGGGCAGAGCGTTCAGGGGAGGAGGGGGACGTGAGCTGGGGCCGGGGGCCGGGTGGACAGCTGCCCGAGCTTTTGTTAAATTTAAAAGCTTTTTTAGAACCGGTTGTCCTGGAACAACCAGTTCTAAAAGGGCTTCTAAATTTAACAACCGGCTCCTGCGAACCGGCTCCAGCTCACCACTGCCGCCAACCCCACTGATCCCAGGGATCCACAGAGGCCAGAGCCATGCTGCATAGGTCTCTTTGATCTGTCTGTGAATGTGCTGGGGCCCCCTGCCTCTGAGCAGCCATTGCATGAGTAGCTGTGCTCCTGCCTGAGTGCACCGTATGTCAGTGCCTGGGTGAATTTCTCTGCCTGAATGTGTCTGTGGCCTAGAGTCTGATCTCAGCTACACTAGTGTAAATCCACAGTAATTCCACTGGCGTCTAATGGTGGTTCTCCTGTTTTCACTGCCCTTTGCATCTCTGTGCAGGAGCGTGTCTGTGCGTACCTGTTTCATGGAGAGTATGTGCCTCTGTTAAGGGTGCCCCGGTGTGTGGGTCAGCCAGTTCCGTGTAAAAACTATCGACTTAGGGAACCAAAGGGTTTTGGGTGGTGCTAGAGGGCAGGGCTGTTGTTTTTGCCTGTCTTGGAGAAGGCAGGATGGTATTTTGCAATGGGGGCACCACAGCAGGTGAAATTCCCATGTTTGATATTCCCATCTCCCATTCTCCAGAGGCACCTCGCAAAGTGTCTTCTTCGATCTGCCTTGCTACTTGTGACAAACAACAAAAAATGCAAGCAAGCCCCTCCCTTTCCATTGGTTCCTCTCCCATCCTCACTGTGACTGGCTTGCTTTCAACACCCTGCTTGTCTTAATACAAAGAGACTCTTTCAACCTTCTCTAGGTCTGCATTTTTAAACCTCCCATCAGCACTGGATTGCAGGGGAGCCCAGAACAGAAATTCACTCAGAGTAAAACAGCCATTGCCAATGCCTTATCTGAGCATTCACTGGGTCTTGTACACCCCAGTCCAGTGCCCAGGTTCATTAATCCCTCTCAATAAAAGGGTTAAACTGTCTCCCAGGCTGTGGCATAAACTGGTGAGCTCCTCTTTCTCTGTAATATGTTTAAAAAATTAATTGAGAGAAAAGAAAACTCAGCAAAAAATATTGCTCAACAAGAAAAGCCACGGGGAAAAAAATCGTTAGTCAGGGCATTACATGCATGGACACGTACTGTATGCAGGCACCCACCTGCACAATGTGGACCTACACACACCCAAGAGAGGGAGTAGTTTTATAAGGCAATTTAAAAAACAATATATCTCCACCACAATAAACCATTGGAACAGACAGGACCATCCTGTCCTCAAAAAGTCTGCCACCTTTTCCCCCTGGGCCACACTACCACAGTGGAGAACAGCAGAGGAGCTCAAGATGAAGCCCTACTGGTCTGGTATTCTCTGTAGGGGCACCATGCCTTTGGAGTTTTCTTGTCCTGATCTTAGTCCAAAATAAGCTGAATCTCATGACCCTTAAGAGACAGTGCAAAGCTCGTCTTTCTTCCCTCAGGCATTTCAGAGGGGGTGGGGGCTTGCCAAAGTGCAGAATTGTTGCAGAGGAAGGCTGAGCCTAGGTTTGTGTTGCTTGGTTGGCTGGAGATGGTTATATTGGACAGTATGGCTGCACTTTAGTTATAGTGGGGTATTATTTCTGAGATATGGTTAAGTTTTATGTAAAGGGAGCCTGGAGCATATAGGGGTGCGGAGGGATAGCTCAGTTGTTTGAGCATTGGCCTGCTAAACCCAGGGTTATGAGTTCAGTCCTTAAGGGGGCCATTTAGGGATCTGGGGCAAAAATATGTCTGGGGATTGGTCCTGCTTTGAACAGGGGTTTGGACTAGATGACCTCATGAGGTCCCTTCCAACCCTGATATTCTATGAAGAGCTGTTCCATTTGTATAAATCCAGAGAACCCTAGAATCATAGACTATTAGGGTTGGAAGAGACCTCAGGAGGTCATCTAGTCAAACCCCCTGCTCAAAGCAGGACCAACACTGACACCAACCATCTGCTGCAGGATAAGCCACACACTGTTCGCCACAGTAGACCACATCTCCATCCCACTAAAACATGGCCTCCACAACCATAAATGGTGTCAAGTATCAGAGGGGTAGCCGTGTTAGTCTGGTTCTGTAAAAGCAGCAAAGAATCCTGTGGCACCTTATAGACTAACAGACGTTTTGCAGCATGAGCTTTCGTGGGTGAATACCCACTTCTTCGGATGCATCCGAAGAAGTGGGTATTCACCCACGAAAGCTCATGCTGCAAAACGTCTGTTAGTCTATAAGGTGCCACAGGATTCTTTGCTGCTTTTACACAACCATAAATGACACCCTCTGCCACCATATTAAGCTGTGACCTCCACCCCAGTAAGATATGTTCATCGCACCCTCCATTACCATAAGCCAAGGCTGCCACTATTGTAATCCATGAGCTCTACATCTGGAAGCTATTGATACCATTCACTAACACTAACCATGCCTTCAGCTACCAGAAGCCATGTAGGTCCTCTGCCACTGGTACTATGAGCCACAACCTTCCATGCAAAAAAAGGACTCTCTACCACCATTGAATATGAGCTCTGCTACCAGAAGCCATGCCTTCCACTGCAGTAAGCCACGAGTTCTGACATCAGCAACATTTGACAGTTCTCACATCAGTTCTGGCGTAAGGAGTAATTTACAGAGGTGATCACCTCATCATTCATGTAGCTCTCCCCCTATGATACCAGAGAACACTATATTTCATGACTTTACAAAACACAGGAGCTTTTAGTGTTCATCTCATTAACACTCTTGGGCTAATTAGAGCAGAGGATGGGACTTAAACACCTACAAAAAAGCAAGCAAATATACCAGTAGGGAAACAACAAATTGGTGGCATTTCAGCAAATGCCAAGAGCGGTGTAAATGCCATTGAAGTGAGCAGAGGACTGTATGCCTGGGAAATGACTTTATTTGCAGAGCCATAGGATTGAGAGATGGAAAGCAATAGCAGTTACTTTATGCTGTGTAGTGCCCACAGAGTGCTGGGTGCTGTACAAACAGAAGAAGGAGCAGTCCCTCCAGCCTTGCAGTCATTGTTCTTGCTGAAGCGAAAGCCCATTAGAAACAATTCCCTGGTGTGCAGATGTAGTAAAGGCATCAGACTTCACCAGGTGGTTGTGGAAGGTGAACTTGATGCTTGAGAAGGGATGTTGTTTTCATGTTAATTAATTTTGCATATGGAACATTCACAAATATTCTTCTTTTCCTTTGGCTGATGTGGCTAATTAATGAGCCCAAGTGTTTGTAAACAGGAGATTTTCACTCTCAGTGGTATTTCTTCTCCCCCTGCTTGTTTAGTTGCATGCCAACGCCTCTGGTGATGTACTTCTGTTACATCAGAGGTGTTCCAGAGGTAAATAGCTGTGGTGTCACCCATGGAAGCTTACAACTAGTGACTGACAAGCCTCAATAAAGGTTAGGATTGAGGGTCTGTTCAAGTGGCTGCATGGGAGGCATCAGTCTGTCTGTCTAGTGGTTGAGGCACAAGACTGGGAGGCAGGAGACCTGAGTTATAGTCTCTGCTTTAACATCCATTAGTTGTGGGATGCAGAGAAAGTCACTTGACAGCTCTGTGCCTCAGGGTATGTCTACACAGCAACTAGACACCTGCAGCTGGCCTGTGCCAGCTGACACAGGCTTGCGGGGCTCGGGTTGTGGGGTTCTTTCATTGCCGTGTAGCCATCTGAGCTCGGGCAGGGGCCCTGGGCTCTAGGACCTTGTGAGGTGGGAGGGTCCCAGAGCTCAGGCTCAGCCTGAGTCAGAAAGTTTACACAGCAATGAAACAGTCCTGCAGCCCGAGCCCCGAGGACCTGAGCCAGCTGGCACGGGCCAGCCATGGGTTTGTCTTTGCTCTATAGACATACCCTTAGGCATTGTTCCCCAACCTGTGCAATGAGGATAATGATGCTTACCAGTTAATGCCTGGAGATCTCCAGACTGAAACCCCCCCGAGAGCAGGCTTGCCTCACAAGATTTAATCTTCCTACTTCTAATTCTAAATTAGGAACACAAATGTTTCCTCATCTTTCTATCGTGTGCACTTATATGGCCCCCGATGCCATAGTACCTGAGCACCTCAATGTAACGCTGCCGGCAGTGACTCAAGAGCATGAATACCACCCTCAGGTCAGACTGAGGAACCAGGGTACAAATCCCAGAAAAAAGCAGCAAAGAATCCTGTGGCACCTTATAGACTAACAGATGTTTTGCAGCATGAGCTTTCGTGGGTGAATGCCCACTTCGTGGCATCCGACGAAGTGGGCATTCACCCACGAAAGCTCATGCTGCAAAACGTCTGTTAGTCTATAAGGTGCCACAGGATTCTTTGCTGCTTTTACAGAACCAGACTAACACGGCTACCTCTCTGATACTTAAATCCCAGATAGGCTGTGAGTTCTACACTTAGATTTCACCAACCAATTATCAAGTGTAAACTTCTCAGATGCCATGACAGCCTAAACACAGAGTCAGAGACAGCCTGCGTGGGGCCTTAAATCTAAGTCACCACACTGGTGAGCTCACCTTTGTGATAGACGGTTCTTACCCCAAGAATCAAGTTACTTCCAGTCCCAAAGGACAGTCACTTACCCCAGGTCAATTGCACTTTAGATCTCACACCAAAGACAATGCTTTAACCAATCCTGTTATAAACTATCGGAAGGTTTATTAAATAGGAAAAGGAAACCTGAATTATTTACAAGGTTAAAGCAGGTAAACACAGATACACAAATGAGTTCCAATTTTAAATTTCAAAAGGTAATAGAAGCTTTTATAATCAGCCAGCACTATACGTCCTTTAGGGCTAGCCCAAGCTAAGCAGCTGGGGAATCTCTCACTTATGTCTAGAAACACCCCCCGCCCCAGATTAATCAGCATAGAGATACTAAATTCCTTTTGTTTGGGGCTTTTATCCCCCTCCTGCCATGTGCTCTGAGCTGCAAACTCAGCTGATAGGATGAATCTACTTGCATGACTCATCTTCACTGGGAGGAGACCAGGACAACAAAAGTCCTTTGTCCTCTTATTGAGGGTACATAGGAAAATTCCAGTCCCAATTTCCCACAATAGTCCATATGGTACCGATGGACTTTCCTTTTGGGAAGGGTGTAACACCTGTTGAAGATCAGCCTTTCACACTGATTAATGTCTCTGTCCTGTCTGGTGACTTACACAGGGACAGAGGCTCACAATACAACAGCTCAAACACTTCCTTACAGTATGAGATACAGATGTTATAAGTGAGATCAGTGCATGCAGCAAACTTTCAAGCATTCCATAAAGTCTAAATACTAAACACATTAATGTGATTCTAATATCTATTTTAACAATACTAACACAGAGATGGATTCCAACTATGTGTCTGTCATTGTTCAAATGAGACATGAGGACGTTGGCATGAGCTGGCACCTGGTCTGCTAGTGTCACACTCAATGCATTTTGTGTTTATCCTCACAATACCCCGTTGAGCTAGGAAAGTAGTATTATCCCCATTTTACAGATGAGGAACTGAGGGACAGAGAAGACCCTAGCCAAAGTCTCTTAGGAAGTTTTGTGGCAGAGCAGAGAATTAAATCCAGTTCTCCTGAGTCGTAGGCTGCACCGCCCCTCTTCTCCTTCCTTATGGTATTTCAGCACTGGAATTAGGAAGCACAAAGGCAGCTGTGAACATTAAAAATGATAGGGGGGAAATATTATCTGAGTTTTTTTGAACCTCAGGAAGTGGTTGGATTCCCAAATGAGTTTTGGGTGACTTTTTTGGTCATTTTTTAAATGCAGCTGAAATACTGTCATTCCTATTTGTGACCTCTTATGAACTGTAGGGATGGGGTGGAAGTGGTATAAGAAACGGTGCAAGGAGGTGATCAAGCCTGGATAGAATAAGAACCAGAGAGAAGCTGTGCTAAAACTTGATCTTCCAGATGCTTCATGCAAAATATTAACCACAACATTGTCCAGTCCCCTTTAATCTGCACCCAAACAAGAACCTGAGACTCCTGAATTTTTTTGTCCAAAACCTGAACCTGTACCTCTGGACCCTTCACCCAAAATAATATCTGGAAGAAGCCTTGACCAGAATGTAAAACCCAAACCTCTGAATGGTCACGTTCTTTAACTTTCAGTTAAAGAGTTCCCCAAGTGGCCTTTGTGTTCTCCAGGCCAGATAAAAATGAAATGCTAAGAAAAACACAAGGGATGGCAGTTCTCTGACCCAGCTGAAAGGAGAAAGTCTTGGAAATCTTACTGGAGTGACATGCTTTTGGCTATGCCCACATGACAACTTTAAACCAGGGTTTTTGTAACGGTTAGATGAGGAATGGTCATCTTAACTGGTAACAGGTTACAAAGTTCAGTTTGTGTCACACAGCAGCTGTGTTTGTGTGTCCATACCTGGTACACTGCCTAGCCTTGTTTGCCTAAATGCACTCTGGAAACTCTGAGCAGCTATCCTATAGTGCCTCAACAGAGAACAAAGTACTCTGATGACATCAACAGCATGTGGGGTTCTGGGCCGTCCTACCACACAGGTAGCTGGGAATAAGCAAGACCATCCAAATCGGTTACACAGACGTGATTAGTGTATCATGTCAACCCTGTAAAAAAAAAAAAGTGTCCTGGCAGGTTACAGTAAGACAGCTATGTGCCAGTCCAAGCGTTTGGCAGGAGCAGAATGCTGTTCATTAGCCTTTGTTACTAATCAAGTTTGAGCAATGATGTATGAGCACAAACCATGTTTAGAGCCAGCCATGCTAACCTTTGCAAGCTCTTTGGTCTCAGTTCCAAGACATGGTAGGTGCAGAATTGTTCAGAGATGTTTCTAAACTTTGGAAGCTTTCTCAAACTCTTTTAGGTCTCAGGGAAGGTTTGAATGGTCTTCAGGGACTGCGATTTGGGGACAAAGTTCTGTCTGGTTATGCATCCCAATTGTTTTTTTCCCTCCCTTATCATTAAATTTCCTCCTTAATAATTATTCAAGGGAGTGGCCTGTAGTGAAAAAGAGTGAGGTGATTGACAATGGTATCTATCCAATCTGAGGTTTCATATTATTTACAAAGGGATAATATTTGTTTGGGTTTTGTTAGCTTGGGATTGGTTAACTTCTTGCTTTTGACCGTGTACTGTACAAGATATTCATTAGATCAGTCCATCGGCTCCTTTCTGTTTTATAAATATCTTACTGACTTGGTAACACTAAGAAAAAGAAGTAAGGGGAGATAGGAGAATGTATACTCCTTTCCTTGAGACTTCCTGTGGGGAATTTTGGTGGCTGATGTCCGATTGGATGAGGTTTTGGTGTTACAAGTGGGTGGGTTCTCAGAACTGCATAACGAGTAACAAATGGGATGTGTGGCACAAGAACCCCGAGCTTCTCTGCCTTATGCAGGAACTGAGTAAAGACTGGAATAATAAGCATTTACAAGCTGCCCCAAAACACACTGAGATGTCAGAAGTGCCTCTCTCTGCTTTGCGCTGGCTGGTAGGTTATATTCTTTAACTGTAGGCATCACCTTTAATGACTTGGCCAAGACAAATCTGTGACATTTAATTTTATTGAGACTAACCTCTGTCCTCATAACACATTGCTCCTTCCTGCTCGCATAGATAGATACCATATAAAAATACACTCAGATCTTCCTTTGCTTGCATTCTCTCTCTCCCTCTCTCTCTTTCACACAGACACGTGCACATGCACACACATTTCTCTCACTCTTCTCCCTTATGTGCACACTTTCTTGAATACACACTCATACCCATGAACTCTCCCATATTCACACTTATACACATTAACTCTCTCAAATGCACATTGTCTATCACAAACACTTAAAGAAATTTCCCCCGTCCCCCTATTTTTCCTAGGTTAGCAGGCTATACATCTCCTGCCTTTGTACTCTCAAATCAGCACTTACCTATAGACATGGAAATGCTTGTTTTATATGCCTGAGTGTTCATTTGAGCACTGAAATGTAGGATTTGGACACGTTATTGAGGCACTTATCATATACTTGAAAATTTAGGCCAGCCCACTTACATACCTTCTCTTTTTCCTCCTCTTTGGGCAATTTATAAAAAGCTTATTGGAATGGAGTGGTTTTTAGGTTGTGCTGATATTTCATTACTCTCTGATGGGCAGGTGAACAGGTTGTGTAGTGCTGTGTTTGCAGTTTGGGTACTTCAGTGCTCATGCTGTGGTGTTGCTGGACTGCCATTCCCATCTTAACTCACATAAATTTACCCCATATAATACAACACAAAAAAAATGTTCCTGGCCTACCACTCTGAGCTCCCCATCCCTTTCATCGGGAGCCTTTGGGTAGTGATGAGTCAGGCCTGACTCCTATGTCTATCTGGTCTAGCCTATGCTTTAGGGGTTTATATATTACTGTGGTGTCTATGTGTTGCTATGGTGTGGAAAGAGGTCTCTTTCATTGACCACTTATTGATAATGTTAACAAATGTTCCTGAACGTGTGTCTGGGATGGATGTGTACTGGGGATGATCTACATAGCCCTTTTGCCTGTAGATCACCAGTGCCAATCCAGCCACAAGTCTGTAATTTAAGTGAAAGTTGTTCCTATCTGCCAGCTTGTTTGGTGGCCTGAATGAAATGACCTTCTGATCTGAGCCCAGTTCCTCATTAGCATAAGTCCAAACTGCAGAAACCACCAGCACAAATGGCCCTCATTGGGCTTCTTGTTGTCATTCTCAGCAGAGAGGCTAAAGAGACAGAATGGACCGCAGAGAAAACTGTCCTCTGCCCCTCAGAAATGGGCCGTCTCAATTAGGGCTGAGGTATGTGATTAGGAGGAGAATTTTCTCTTTTGTTGCCAATGTTGTACCTGTTCTGAGGATAAACAGAGGCCATCAGTCTCCCAGGGTATTAATCTAGCATGAAAATGCACTTAAAAAAATAAGTGAAAAAATTGCTGAATTTGTTTCCTATTTTGAATATGGCAATTCCCTCAGAATCATGAGAATGTCAGATGCAGCCCCCTCCTGGCATCCGCTTCCAGCTTCTGAGCTTCAGGTTCCCAGAGGCTGACCCAGCTCCACCAACTGCTCAACCTTCTAACAGCACACTGGTGCCATCCCCCTACAGGACTCTATTGGCACTGGGAGAGGGTTATGGGGTCACTGCTTCCCGGAGTGACTTTTTTGTTCCTTTGAACAATTTACTGAATAAACCCACTCTGGGTATTTGCTCTTTTTTAAATCAGATGAAGGTTTTTAAAAAGCAATAAATGTTTTATGCTGGTTCTAGATGCCATCAAATGCAAAACACCAGAACAGCTTTGATTTTATCAAATAACCTTTGACACCTAAAAAGGCTCTAATAAGTGCTTTTTTTCCTGTAATTTAAAAAATGAAATTCAGTGAAAGGTTGACAGCCGCTGGAGACTCCAGCCCTCTATTTACCCACAGAGCAGGTATACCATGAGCAGCAGCAGATCATGCTTCCTACGCACACATTCCGCCCCCACCATCAATGTACCTCAACTCTGACCTGGAGGCACTGCTTCTAGGAATGAGTGGGGAGTTCATTCTCAAGGCCCATTCAGACCTTGCCTGCTCAGCTGAAGCTGCCAAGCAAGATGCTTATTAGTGTCAATTGTGATGGGATGGGTGAAAATGTGAGCAGAGGTGAGACTTTTATGTTTGAAAGCATCATAGGTGAGTTTTTATGGAATTTCTGTAAGGAATATTTTACCATGGGGTAGTGTGTGTTCTAAATACATTACTTGGTGGTAGATAGCAATGGCTTCAAAATAATAATTCCTGTCTGTGGAGTATATGTAGCACCAGTTGAACAAAGGAACCCTCTACAACAAGGGAGTCCATGTTTACCCAAGAAATGAGAGTAGTGGCTGAAGGGATAAGATTGTAGTATTTCCTTAAGGAAAAGTAGCATAAATAAAAGTAATAGAATCTCCCTGAAATATCTTCTCATGCATCAGGAAGACCAAGCAATGATTCTTTATCTGCATCTAATCTGTACAGCTATGCAATTTAGTGATTGTAAAAGTGCAGGAGTGATAACACTGGAAAGATTTGAGCTGGATCGTGTTGGAAACTGTTAAATGAGCTTTTCCTTCAAAGCTCTGCTTATGTATGGTCAGTCCTGACTTATAGCACCCCCAGCTATTCCAGCAATGGTCCCCTCCACCCAGGGGAACTCAACCCTGACATGCAGATCTCCTTTTATTTCAGTCGTAGCCCATCTGGGAACAGAGTCTGATTATTATGCCAAAGGTTACCAGATTGGTCAGTGATTTTGTGATGACTCTCCAAACTCATTTCCTGTGTGATCTTCTCTACTGTTGAACCCATTTCCCCAGGGTCTGCTCCTCAAAAGAGTTCTTGCACGTGTGAGTGGGCTCAGGCACTCTGAGAGCCTCTTGTCTCCAGACAATACACTACAGGGTAAGTTGGAGAGGGATCGGGCAGTCACGTGTTTCTGTGTTATTTGTGTCTCTGCAGGTGGGGAAATGGAAGGACAAGAGCCTCCAGATGAAGTATTATGTGTGGCCCCGCTTTGAGCTGTACCCTGATTCTGAGGAGCGTGAGGATGACCATCTGAGTATTGTGACCCTAGAGGAGGCGCCATTCGTCATTGTGGAGAGTGTGGACCCACTAAGTGGCACCTGCATGAGGAATACGGTCCCCTGCCAAAAACGCATCGTGACCGAGTAGGCACTTAGAGGATCTTTCTCCTGGCTCGCTGTTCTCCACAAAGCAGGTGGAGCCTTCTTGGCTTGCCCTGATACTCTGCTCCAGCTAAGCCATCTGGGCTCTCTCAACCTGGCCCATGCTGCCTCTTGTCACTGGTACATCCAGCCAGCCAAACCCTGCATGCTTGGCTCCTATTTGCCCCTCAGCAGTGGTACCACAAGCTAGGGTCTTCACGAGGAGCATGTTCAGGGAGTGAGGGGAGGTGTTCTGGGAATGGAGGAGGGTTAGCAGAGGGAGTTCTCCTCAAACTTAATCCATTATTATTGTGACTGGTCAGGAACAAGACGGATGAGGAGCCTGATTACGTCAAGAAATGCTGCAAGGGGTTCTGCATTGACATCCTCAAGAAAATCTCCAAGTCTGTCAAGTTCACCTATGACCTCTACCTGGTGACCAATGGCAAGCATGGGAAGAAGATCAATGGGACGTGGAATGGAATGATTGGGGAGGTAAGCAATGAAGGGTGGGTCTGAGCTTTACCCACAGGCTGGGCTCTGGAGTCAGATCCTAGTCCAAGTTCTGATTAGCTCCCCTTCCTGGGAAGGGGCAGATGAGACCTCATAAAAATGATTGACCTGGTGTGGGGATCCATCTGGCTATTGGGTGAATGAATCCATTGTGGCATGCTCACTGCTGAACAATAGCTACAATCCCTCTCTTTTATTATTTATTATTTTCTACTGTGCCACATGTGTTTGGCACTTTACAATCAGATAAAAGGAGATGTCCTGTGTCACTGCCCAGGGTACAATCTGGACTGTTGGACAGCTGTGTCTCCTCAGTTCTCCAGACTTTTACTCTGCTTCGCGGTGAGAGCAGCCATTCCTGGCTTGCTCTCACACAGCCTTCAGCATGTAAATTACCCCAAGCTATCGTGCAAGAGTGCTTAGACAGCCTGCCACCCTGGAATTATACTGCAGAGTGACACCAGCAAATTCCCAGTCCCAGACTTTCCCCCAGAAATGTGTGTCTTGTACTGCCCAGTACCCTCCTGGACAATGCACGCTCATAGAGAGTCCATCATTTCATTAATAAAAAATGATATGCACACATTTTGTTACCTCAAATGGCATTCCCCAAACACTTCAATCCAAACACACTGGCTTAGATAAAACAATAAAGCAAGTCTATTAACAACAGAAAGATAGATTTGAAGTGATTTGAAGTAGTAAGGCATAAAAGTCAGAATTGGTTACAAAGAAATAAAAGCTAAAATGCAAACTAATACCTAACTTAGGAAGCTAAGTGAATTTAAAGCTAAAAGCTTTCTCTCACCACATGCATGCAGCAGTCTGGCTGGCTTCCTTCAGCCAGGACCACTCACCCAGTTCAATTATGCTTCTTTGTCTTTCAAGTGTGCTTGATGCCATGAGTAGAGATGAAGGGAGAGACTGATTTGGGGACTCTGTTCCTCTTTTTTATATCTCTTCCTCCTCTTTGAGAATCATCTCCATCTGGGGTTCAGATGGCAGGCAGTCTATTTGCATTGTTCCATTGCCAAGATGTAAATTTCTTGCTCACACCCTTCTTCCTGCCAAAGAATGGCAGCTTAATCAGGTGATAGTCTGTTTGATTATGTTGACACCTGGCTGAAGCATCAGTTTGCCTTTTGTCTCTAAGTTTTGTGCTAGGTTTTCTAAATTTGGAACATATCTTATATGGTAGAATTTTATAACTTCACATACAATGTTGGCACACATATTTTACCAGGAAAATAATGTTCAGCAAATTATGAGTTTTTAAATGATACCTCAGAAGGCATACTTTTTACAAAATTTATCATGGTCCTGTAAAAAGGATGAACATAAGGTTACTGACTGTCATGTGTCCCCGCACCAAAGAGCTTATGATCTAAATTAAGGCAAGACATATAAGGGGTAATGATAGACATTCATTGAGGGAAGGGAAGACAAGAACAACAGAAATAAGATAACTTGTCTTCTAGACAGATGATGTGTTTATCCTGAGAGCTACACAGGTATACTTTAAATATCATGTATCAGAGGGGTAGCCGTGTTAGTCTGGTTCTGTAGAAGCAGCAAAGAGTCCTGTGGCACCTTATAGACTAACAGACGTTTTGCAGCATGAGCTTTCGTGGGTGAATACCCACTTCTTCAGATGCAAGTGACTTGCATCTGAAGAAGTGGGTATTCACCCACGAAAGCTCATGCTGCAAAACGTCTGTTAGTCTATAAGGTGCCACAGGACTCTTTGCTGCTTTTAAATATCATCTTTTTAATACATGCAACATGCTTTGAGTAGAAGATTAATATTTATAAGTCTCTTGAGAAAAGTATGTTTTGAAGAGAGATAAGAAAGAGGAGATGATGGAAGTAAGGACAGGGAGAGAATTCCAGGCATAAAGGAGTGTATGAAAAGATGGGAGTGGGAGAAGATACTGATGCGGGTGGGGTCCTTAACTGTGAGGCATGAGTGGAACCAGCCTCAGTAACTGTCCGTCTTTCTCCTTATCTGAGGTGGTCACCAAGCGAGCCTACATGGCGGTGGGATCCCTCACCATAAATGAGGAGCGTTCAGAGGTGGTGGACTTCTCTGTGCCCTTCATCGAGACAGGAATTAGTGTCATGGTATCACGTAGCAATGGGACTGTCTCACCTTCTGCCTTCCTAGGTAAGCTCTTCTCCTGAGGTGATGGTGAGGGGGGACTAGTGTAATGAAAAACCAGCCAAAGAGTCCTTGTGAGTCTCTGGGGCATTCCCAAGGAAGGAGTTTCAGAGAAGGATTTTTTTCTTCAAGTTGTTTTCTTCAAGTATTTCAAAATCCCAAACAAGCAAAATCCAGGCAAATTCAAACACTCAAGGTCCAGGAGTGTGACCTTTAGGCACAATGCTAGCAAGGAGGTGACTCACTTACAGCTCTCACCCTACAGTACACAGTATTACCGTGGGTCTGTCTACAGTGCTGTCAGAGGTTGACTGCAGCACGTGTGCACATACCTGACCTAGCTTTGAGTTAGCCAACTCCAATAACAATAGCAGTGAGGTTAAGCCCACCCAGGACCGTGGGTGCCTACTTGAATGACTAGTCCATGCTTCCGTGGCTTTGCTTCTATTGTTATGGGAGCTAGCTAGATCAAAGCTAACTTGGGTATGTCTACATTGCTGCAGTCACAGTTCTGATTGCTGGGTAGATGATGTGCTCGGTGGCTCAGCTAGTATCACTCCCAGTGAGTGTGAGCCAGAAAAAAAGTGGTGCAGGTCCTCCTACCAGAACTTGTGCCTGTCAGAATATCAGGGTTGGAAGGGACCTCGTGAGGTCATCTAGTCCAAGCCCCTGCTCAAAGCAGGACCAATCCCCAAACATATTTTTGCCCCAGATCCCTAAGTGGCCCTCTCAAGGATTGAACTCACAACTCTAGGTTTAGCAGACCAAACCACTACCAGCACTTCTGAAAAAGAGTGGGGCACAATCCCTGTACTAGGCCAAGATTCCATCCCCTACTTCTACGGTCCCAAGGTAGTTGAGAGTGATCACTAAGTACTGAGTTTCTGCTGTGTTTCCTCAAGCAGTTACGACATTCCTAATATTTACTGCTTTGCTTTATAAAATATGTTGAGATATAGCAAAGCATAAAAGGTGAGTTATAGGATCAGTCTGCTCTCTGACCCTGATTCTGCAAACACTTATCCATATGAAGTTACGCATGTACCTAAGGAAGATTATCTAAACCTCTTTGTGCTGGGAATCTCAGGAGATAATGCTTTTCTGATAAACTTTCCAGTATTTTCTGGCTTTGGCCAGGTCCTGAAATATCACCAGGAAGTTTAAAACAGCAGCAGCAACAAAATTAACACAACGTTTTTGAATTTCAAATAGGTTTGGGTTCAAACTTTGAGTGAAGGTTGGAGCAGGGTCATATTTGATCTGAACTTGCTCAGCCCCATCACTGCCCCTCCAGCTTGGAGAAGGGCAGAAGCCAGCTTCAGTCAAACACTCACAGGGCATGAGCTGTAGCATTGCTAGTGCAGCCTGGTGGTCTCAGTTGCCACGCGGCAGGCTGGAACATTGGTAACACTGCAGTAATTCTGGCTGAACTGCAAAAACTTCAGGGATAGAGTTTGGTTCAGGCAGGCACCCCAAAATTAAGCTGCTTAGCTGAGTCGTATCCAAACCTGTTTGTTCCCCAGAAATGGGCTGAAGGACTTAATGGGATGAGCATTTCATCATTGCACCTGATGATATCTGGGCCTGGTTCCAGGCAGAACTGGGAATTACAGACCCTATGATGAAAATGGACTAAAAAGTGAACAAACTTTTTCCAGTCTCAGAAGCTTTGAGGCTTGATTTGAGGTGGGGGCGTGAAGGTTTGGGAGCTGGTTCCTATTCTATGCAAACCAGTCCCCCGATCTCCACCCTCGACATGGAGCCCTCTGAGTGGGATAGTAATGCCAGCTGTGGTGTGTCTGGCATTTCACCCCGTGCCCTGGTTTTCTCCTCTCCTGTCCAGAACCATTCAGTGCTGACGTATGGGTGATGATGTTTGTCATGCTGCTCATAATCTCTGCAGTGGCTGTCTTCGTCTTTGAGTACTTCAGCCCTGTGGGTTACAATCGGTGCCTTGCTGATGGCAGAGGTAAGAGGAGCCTTCTTCATTGCAAGTTTCTCTCCCTTCTCATCCTGGCTCCTTAGGCAGTGGGAGTTCCTTTTCCCCCTACACACGCTCATGGATCCAGCCCGCTTGGATCTCTGTATTCTAAGAAGGGAAGGGAGGGAGGTGGGAAGATGACTCTTAGGATAATAATGGGTGTGGATAATGGATAATCGGCTTGGCTCAGGAGACTGTTATGTAGAGCCTTTCATCTATAGACTGCTAACTCCAAACTACTTCTAGCTGGCAGAGAGGGGAAATGGATACGGGTATCTAGCACTGGCCCTGCTGTAAGCCTTTTTGGAATAATTAGAGGGTCCTGCTCTGCCAGTCCACCTTTCGTCAGTGCTATGTTTCACTTAAAAAAAGTAAAACTTAAAAGCCCAGAGAAAGAAACTCTCCCCTATTATATTCTTCTATGCCCCATTCTATGATATCCATTAGCTGGGTGTGTCCCCACCCCATTTAAAGCTCTTTTGTTGACCAAAGGTTGTGAGAGGACTGGGAAAGCGAGACATTGGTTTTCCTAGGGCTGAAAGAGGAGTTATTTTGCAGGGCATGGGAGAATGGAGGGGGCAAGTCTGATCTCTCTCTGTGATGCTCAAAAACCTTCTTCCCTGGGAGAAGAGATGAGTCAGAGAAGAGGACAGAGAGGGATTTTTGCATTAGCAAAGATGGAATGCTCAGCAGTTAAGGTTGCTACTCTCTTCTTAATCTCACTCCATTATGAATTGGTCCCCAACCTAAGGCCTTCTATTTTGTCAGCACACTGGTCACTTAACAACAGCTGAACTCAGATGTTTGTTTGAAAATATGTTCACTTGCCTGCCAAGCCATTGCCTCCAGCTGATTTATACCACCAACTCAGACAGCACTGAAAAAAATAAAAAAGAATTTGTAATGGAAATACCGTCAGAGACTTAAGTATAACTATGCCAGTGGGGACTTCTCTAATAACACTGAACTGTGGACAGCATGTATGGGCAGATGCACATATCTAAACAGATGTATGGGCAGATGAAAATAGCTATGAGGTTAAAAGGAGAGACTAATACAGATGTGCAATCAGCTGCTATATTAATACAGCTGTGCAGCCAGATGCAGATATTAAACTAGCTGTATGGGCAGATGCAATTAATAGTATGTCGGAATAGTTGTAAATATTACATGTTCGGACAGATGTTTTTGTTAGTACAGGTGTGTGTAATAGTGCAGATGTGGATGTTATAGTGTTTGCTTGGCCGCTAATGCTCTAGTTAAGGTTACTTTGATACTCCCATCTAGGGTGACCAGACATCCCGATAAAATCGGGACTGTCCTGATATTTAGGTGTTTGTCCTGATATTTCGCTCCGCCGGCAGCACTCAGCTTTTTTTTTTTACTCTGCCTGCGGACCGCTCCCGCTCCCCTATGTGTCCCTATATTTTCTTCCTCTCATCTGGTCACCCTACTCCCATCACTGTGTAGTTCTGTGGTTGACAATGCAGTTGTGAAAATATGCTGTGAAATCAGTTGAGAGATTAGTGTTTTAGGGTGGAATTTTCAAAAGCACTTACGGGTATGTCTACACTGCAATTAAAAACAGGCAGCTCGCCCGTGCCAGCTGATTCAGGCTTGTGGGGCTCAGGCTAAGGGACTGTTTAATTGCAGTGTAGATGTTCGGACTTGGGCTGCAAGGTGGGAGGGTCCCAGAGCTTGGGCTGCAGCCCAAGCCCAAAAGTCTGCATGACAATTAAACAGCCCCTTAGCCAGAGTCAGCTGGCACAGGTCAGCCGCAGGTGTTTAATTACAATGTAGACAGACCCGTAGTGACGTAGGCACTGATAATCAGTGGGACTTGCGCCCCTAAGTTATGAGGGCATTTTGAAAATCCCATTCTTAGCCTCTCTCTCTCCTCTTTTCTCTTAAAAATAAATTAACGCAATGCACAAAACCATGCTAATGTCATATTAACATTACAGTTATAAGCACTCAGAAAGCCAGGAAGTGCAAAAATGTATGTTTCTCACAATAGCTAACTTGTCCCATTTCATATGGAGGATCCAATTTTGCCAGCTGATACATCCCCATTGGAGTCAGCTGGAGTTGTGTGTGCACGTCCAAGGGTAGAATTGGGCCACTTGCATTTAAAGTTATATTTTGAATAAAACAATTGGTTTTCTTGAAGGGCTAGGGTGTAGCTGGCCTGACATGGGTGGAAGAGAAGGTGCAAGAAATCTTCCTTCCCTTGTGCTCCTCTGCAGAGGTCAGCCCTAGTCACCATAAGCAGCACAAAGACTATATCTAAGTGTAGCACCACTGCTGGCACTAGATGCTCCACCAATGCAGTAGGTGGGAGTATGGCCCTACCTTTTCAATACCACACCGGGGGGCTTGGTGGATAGTGCACTGGACTGGGACTCAGGAGACCTGGGTGCTATTCCTGACTTGGCCACTGGACTCTGCTAGGTGACCTTGGGCAAGTCAGTTCATCTCTTTGTGCCTCAGTTTAGCTATCTGTAAAATGGGGATAAATTTGTTAGTCTTTAAGGTGCCACAAGTACTCCTAAGATCTGACTGTTTTTCTACAACTGTCTGCTGCTCAGAGCCAACGCAGCTCAGGGAGATAGAGCTGGGCTCTTTTCTGGCTCATGCATCATCAACAGAATGGCAAAAGGAGATCCATTTGTAGGGCTACTGGTGCAACCCTGTGCCCTTCAGATTGGGCACTTACTTATGCCTGGGCCAGCCCACTGAGGGTGCTAGTTTGCACGCACGTCCCCAAGGAAGTAATTGGAGCGCAGTGGTGTTGAGCAGCTGTAAGAGAGGGCAGAATTCATCTGGCAGAATCTTTATTACTAGTGATGATGGCCAAAGCAGAAAGGAACAGTTTGACTTTCAGATTCCGGGCAGCAGTTAGGAGTTAGAAAAAAGCATCTTTTTTCCTTGTAAACTGTACTAATTTGTCAACAAAATCCTGAAGACATGATAAACATGGAAGTCCACGCTGCCATTTATTACAAAGTCACTTTTCAGAGTGAGGCTGTGCTTTAGTGCCACTGCAAGGACAGATGTGAGTGCATTACAGCTGTGGGAGCAGATGGCAATATTAATCCAGTGATCATGTTGCATGAGTAAGTAGAACTGCAGATTGCTTATCTTGAGGTTTTCACTGCCTGTGTTTTGTTCCTTGGTCACTCCAGAGCCAGGTGGACCCTCTTTCACCATTGGCAAAGCTATCTGGTTGCTGTGGGGTCTGGTGTTTAACAACTCCGTGCCAGTGCAGAATCCCAAAGGTACCACTAGCAAGATCATGGTGTCTGTGTGGGCCTTCTTTGCTGTCATCTTCCTGGCCAGTTATACGGCCAACCTGGCTGCCTTCATGATCCAAGAGGAGTACGTGGACCAAGTGTCTGGACTGAGCGACAAAAAGGTAACTGATCCACTCCAAATTTGAAAGCATCTTTCACCATAGCAGAGGCTGCTCCCTCTCTAACCCATTCTCATTGGCAACCAATGCATTGATACAGTGTCTGGGTTAAATAGTGCTAAGACTGATCACTGAAAAATAGTTGCACTTTACATGTTCAAAGCACTGTGCAAAGGACCAATGGGGTAACAGTACTGGATATCATGTTATAAAATCTGTGGGCCAGATACTCTGCTAGTATAAATTACTATCGATCTATTGATGTTAGTCCATGCACTGATTTACACCAGTGGTCCTGTATTTTAATGTTCACTGTTATGAATAGACACTTAGAAACTCAAAACAGAAATGCTTTTCTTTTCTGAACAGTTTTCTATCCCTTGTTTACACACACTGGTTTTTGTTACCTCAGAGTAATCACTTATGCTGGGCGGTACACGTTGGTTTGCTCTGACAGGATTGCTCATGTGTGCAGGACAGCGGTCACTGGTTACTTAGGGTAGGGTTGTTTATGAGCAGTAGGCTGTGCACGCTGGTTTGTTTTTATTATATGGGTACTCATGAGTATGCAGCTGTAGGTTCTCGTTTCTTAGCCTGGAGCTCATTATTCAACCAAGGACTGCTCAAACTGCTTTATTGCTGTAGGGTGGCCTCTCAGCATGAGGCTGCAAACCCTTTTGTTACCATGTGGTGGCTAGTGAGAACTTGACTATACACACTGGCTTGTTATTGCAAACCTGGCTTGTTATAGTCAAGGCCCCATCTATTCTATGACAAGATAGACTCAGTTCTGGGGCCAGGACCCCTAGTGTAGACAATACTTCTGTGCAGTAGCCTGGAAGTTCTGTGACAGATTCATGTACATTTTTTTAAAATAGCATTTTTAATGGAATGAAATACATCAAGCTGTCATGGGATAAAAGGGAAGGTCCTTTCATGGATTGAGAACTGGTTAAAAGACAGGGAACAAAGGGTAGGAATAAATGGTAAATTCTCAGAATGGAGAGGGGTAACTAGTGGTGTTCCCCAAGGGTCAGTCCTCGGACCAATCCTATTCAACTTATTCATAAATGATCTGCAGAAAGGGGTAAACAGTGAGGTGGCAAAGTTTGCAGATGATACTAAACTGCTCAAGATAGTTAAGACTAAAGCAGACTGTGAAGAACTTCAAAAAGATCTCTCAAAACTAAGTGATTGGGCAACAAAATGGCAAATGAAATGTAATGTGGATAAATGTAAAGTAATGCACATTGGAAAAAATAACCCCAACTATACATACAATATGATGGGGGCTAATTTAGCTACAACAAGCCAGGAAAAAGATCTTGGAGTCATCGTGGATAGTTCTCTGAAGATGTCCACACAGTGTGCAGAGGGGGTCAAAAAGCAAACAGGATGTTAGGAATCATTAAAAAGGGGATAGAGAATAAGACTGAGAATATATTATTGCCCTTATATAAATCGATGGTACGGCCACATCTCGAATACTGTGTACAGATGTGGTCTCCTCATCTCAAAAAAGATATACTGGCACTAGAAAAGGGTTCAGAGAAGGGCAACTAAAATGATTAGGGGTTTGGAACGAGTTCCATATGAGGAGAGATTAAAGAGGTTAGGACTCTTCAGCTTGGAAAAGAAGAGACTAAGAGGGGATATGATAGAGATATATAAAATCATGAGTGATGTGGATAAGGAAAAGTTATTTACTTATTCCCATAATACAAGAACTAGGGGTCACCAAATGAAATTAATAGGCAGCAGGTTTAAAACAAATACAAGGAAGTTCTTCTTCATGCAGCGCACAGTCAACTTGTGGAACTCCTTACCTGAGGAGGTTGTGAAGGCTAGGACTATAACAGCATTTAAAAGAGAACTGGATAAATTCATGGTAGTTAAGTCCATTAATGGCTATTAACCAGGATGGGTAAGGAATGGTGTCCCTAGCCTCTGTTTGTCAGAGGATGGAGATGGATGGCAGGAGAGAGATCACTTGATCATTGCCTGTTAGGTCCACTCCCTCTGGGGCACCTGGCATTGGCCACTGTCTGTAGACAGGATACTGGCTAGATGGACCTTTGGTCTGACCTGGTACGGCCGTTCTTATGTTCTTATCAATGAATAACCCCAATCTGTACGGTAGCCCTCGTGGTGTTTGTTCTGATAATATCTTCACTTTGTTTCATGCTGTCTCCACATTCTCACATTTCAGTGTGCCACAGTTTTTTGTATTGACAACATGTTACTGCAGGGTAGAAGCAGTCAGGCAGAAAGGTGGAAGTTTTGACAGCTGGGTAAGGGATAATTGGGGCTTTTGGCACCAGAGAAAGCCTGGGCATTGTATGGGATTGTGGGATAAACATGTTAGCTGGAAGTTTCTACTAAATGGATCATCACTAAAACAGTTAAATGTTGCCATTAATTTATCGTTAGTAGGTTTCACCATTAACAACCCATTGAACTGAGTGTGCCTCCAAGTCTTGTTTCAGGATGCATGCAGACTCAGGAAGACAACTACTCATCTGTTCACACTCTGTGCATATTTTTAAGGTATTCTTCACACCCATGAGGAGGTGTGTATAAAATATGAAGTTGATTCTGAGGCAAATTACACAGCTTCAGATTCATGGAGGGCACTGGACCTTGGCCATATTGTTGAGGATGTTATTGTAGGGTTGCTGGAATGAAGTGGGTCTGGGTCCTCTTCCCCCCACTTTGTTTATACATTTATAATTGTTTTGGATATTTTCTACACAACAACCCAAGTTTATCAGAACAGAGAAGATAAAATATATTTAGCTAATCAGGGCATCACACAAACATGGCTTTCAGTGCCAATGGTGCAGCAGGGTTAGAATTGCAAAGTTTTGCAACAAAATCTGGAACCAGGTGAAACTGGCCTAGCAACAGTTTCAGGGGGTTTCATAGCATCTCAGGCCCAAGCTTTACTCTGCAATGTATCCCGCCAATGCCCAGTGAGGGGGAGGCCAGGAAAGCTCTACTTCAGCCAAAAGCCCTCTGTGTAAATAAGCTAGGACTACATCTTAATGGATTTTCACTCATTTCACACCTGAAGAGGCACAAGCAACCAATGACAGAATTTTCAAGCAGCAATCCATATGTCCTTGAGCAGTTGTTAAATGCCCTAGTCTCTCTGATTGAAATTCACCCCTGTGCAGAGCCCCCCCCCCCCCAAGTTCATATATTACCTATGCCCCACTTACACTCTCAATACAGGGTTTAAATAGGACTTGAATGCTGCATTGTCCCAGTTGGTTAGGCAGAAGGGATACTGTGAGGAGACAATAGCTGACAAATCACAGAAAGCCAAGAAGAGAACAAACGTACATCCTTGGAAGGAGTCCAGGGCACCTAGGCTTTCTGGGAGTCTCTTTCCCCAACATGCCAAACCACTGAAATCTTGCCTTTGGCAGTCATTGGGGCAGCAAAAACCTCCCAGCCTGTCACATTTTCTGGAGAGGGACAGGTGCCTCTAGCAAGACATGGGTCAGTGGACAAAATAGCTCAAGCTAATGCTGAGGGCCTGGTCACTGTAAGGGATTTTGGCCTTCCTCCCATTCCTCTCTGAGGCCTGGTCTACACTAGGACTTTAATTCGAATTTAGCAGCGTTAATTCGAACTAACCGCTCAACCGTCCACACCAGGAAGCCATTTAATTCGAACTAGAGGGCTCTTTAGTTCGAATTTGGTACTCCACCCCGACAGGTGGAGTAACGCCAAATTCGACATGGCTAGCTCGAATTAGGCTAGGTGTGGATGCAAATCGAACTTAGTAGCTCCGGGAGCTATCCCACAGTGCACCACTCTGTTGATGCTCTGGACAGCAGTCCGAGCTTGGATTCTCTGACCAGCCACACAGGAAATGACCCGGGAAAATTTGAATTCATTTTCCTGTCTGGGCACTTTGAATCTGACGTCCTGGCTGGACATCGGGGCGAGCTCCGCAGCACCTGCAACGATGCAGAGCTCTCCAGCAGAGGAGTCCGGCCAATCCAAGAATAGAAAGAGGTCCCCAGCATGGACAAACCGGGAAGTCCTGGATCTGATCGGTGTGTGGGGCGAGGAGTCTGTGCTGTCGGAGCTGCGCTCCAGCAAGCGGAATGCAAAGACCTTCGAGAAGGTCTCCAAAGCAATGATAGAGAAAGGATACAGCCGGGATGCAATGCAGTGCCGCGTGAAAATCAAGGACCTGAGACAAGGCTACCAAAAAGTCAGAGCGGCAAACGGACGCTCCGGAGCCCAGCCCCAGACATGCCGCTTCTACGAGGCACTGCATGCCATTCTAGGTGGGTCTGCCACCACTGCCCCACCAGTGACCGTGGACTCAGTGGATGGCATAGTGAACCTGGACAGTTCCTCCTCGATGTTCGCCGATGGGGAAGATGAGGAAGGTCTGTGGAGGACGGCGCAGGCGACAGCGAACACAAAACCGCTTTCCCTGACAGCCAGGATCACTTCATCACCCTCACAGAGATCCCCTACCAACCCTCCCTGGCCGTTAACCCGGACTCTGAATCAGGGGAAGGATCAGGCGGTAAGTGCTAGAAACATGTAAACATTTATTTTTTATAAAACAGGTATAAAAAAATAGAAATACTATATATAAAATTTTCAATGAAAAACTATATGAAAAGTAGGTCCACACATATAGGGATTGAACAATAATCCTCCAGGGACAATTCAAGAAAGGTCTCATTTAGGTCCTCGAAAAGCCTCCGCAGGAGGTTCCTGGGGAGAGATGCCTTGTTGGGTGCTCCGTGGAAGCACACTCTTCCGCGCCAGGACATCCTTATGTAGATGGGAATCATCGCCTCCACAAGCATGGCCGCATATGGTCCTGGTCTCTGCAGGGCTTCCCTTAGCATCCACTCTTTGTGACTCCGAGGGACCCGCCTCAGGGTGATCTCGTTCATGAAATGCTGCATCTAATTAGGGCAATTAGTGTATTGTTACTGTTGTGAATGGTTGACTTTTACTTTGCATAACAATGACCCTCGCTTAACAGCCACGTGTTGTAGGCCACATAGGAAAAGCATACATTGATCTTTCCCGTGCACTGGCGGGAGTGGCTGGAAAAGGGTCAGAGTATATGATTTCTAGATTGTCTTTAGCGGGAGGGCACAGCTATCCATTAACTGATAAGCAGAATGTACTGTAAGGCTTACCAGGACTGTCTGCTAGACGGATTCAGCTGTCTCTCCCCACTTGTCCGCTCTCCTGTGCAATGCCGCAGCCAATGAGAGCGTATTCCGAAATCTCGAACTTGGCCCGAGATCTCATGAGACTTGTTGCCCTGTATGGTCTTGTTCAGAGAAACTGACTAGACTGTGTTCACTGTTCGCAAACATGTATTTGTTCAAGGAAATCAGTTACTTTTCCCATCACACAGCTTCGGCTCTTTCCCGGACTGCCCCGGCATCCCCCTCGCAGAGGCTGGCGCAGATTAGGCGGCGAAAGAAAAAGACTTGGGACGAGATGTTCGCGGAACTGATGGCATGCTCCAGAGCCGAGGCGGCAGAGCAGACACAGTGGAGGGAGACCCTATGTCAACAGCATCGCACACACATCGAACGGGAGGATAGGTGGCGGCAGGAAGACCAGCAGGCGACTCAAACGCTGCTTGGGCTAATGAGGGAGCAAACGGACACGCTCCGGTGCCTTGTTGATGTTCTGCAGGACCGCAGGCAGGAGGACAGAGCCCCCCTGCAGTGTATCTGCAACCGCCCTCCCCCGCCAAGAAGTCCTGCCCCCCCCTCACCCAAAAGTACAAGACGGAGGGGCGGTAGGGGCCGTGAGAACTGTCACTGCACCACTGCATAGCGCTAATGTACCACACACCTCTCAAGCTATACATTTGTAGAAGTGCTTCCCTTACAGGCTCACCCAGTCCCAAATCCAAGTTTCATCCCCCCACTGTGTATTAGATTATTAAAAGCTGTTTGCTGTTATTCACTGTTTTGGTCACGTCTTTCGTGTCAGAGGATTTTTTTTTGTATGGGGGGGGGGAGGGGATTTATAATTGCACGATATAGCCTACATTACCAGGGTACAGACTTGGGGGCATGATCAACTGCAGGGCACACACACACTGCAGTCAGTAGGCACCAGGGTCACTCTGTGTGGTGTATGCTGCCCCGGGTCATTCTGTGATGTGTATGCTTGTCCAGGGTCCTAGCGCCTGCCACCCCCTTAATGTTAAGGCACGCTGCCCTTACCATGCACTTCCACCGTAGCAACGAGCCTCTCCGCTGCCCTGAGCCCCAGCAAGAGCCCTCATCCACGGACAGATACTCACCCTTCCCCCACACCCCTCACCCCTTCCTACGCCCAAACCCGCAGCCCACTGCCGTCATCCAAACCCCTATCCAAAGAAGGCACCACTCGCCCCTTCCTGCAAACCCACCCCTTCCTGCAATCCCTCCCCTTGATGCACAACCACTTGCAACCGTCCCCCACCCCAGAGACCTATGTAGGAGCAGGAGGATGTCATTCCTCTATGGAACAAGCGATCTGTACATCAGTGCACACCGTGCCCAGCACAGTATGCGTCCATGTTTCAACAACTGAACAGAAATGCAAAGTAAAACAAAGATTTATTAATAATGAGTGTAACAATTAATTTGATTTAAAACGTGCTTTGGAAGTGGGGGAAACTTGGAGAACGGGGTATGTAACCGCAGATCGAAATCGACACATACAGACACAGGCCCAGGGTCAGTTTCTCTTGAAAGCAAGTGGAGAGTCATAGGTTACCCTGCTCTCCGAGGAAACTAGCTTTCAAAGCCTCCCGGATACACAGCGCTTCCCGCTGGGATATTCTCTCGGCACGGGTGTCTGGCTGAGCGTAAACTGCAGCCAGGCGATTTGCCTCAACCTTCCATCCGGACAAAAAGGTCTCGCCCTTGCTCTCACAGAGATTGTGGAGCACACAGCAAGCAGCAATAACTACGGGGATATTCTTTTCGCTGATGTCCGAGCGAGTCAGTAAGCTCTGCCATCTCCCCTTGAGACGTCCGAAAGCACACTCCACCACCATTCTGCACTTGCTCAGCCGGTAGTTGAAGAGTTCCTTCTCTCTGTCCAAGGCGCCTGTATAGGGCTTCATGAGCCAGGGCATTAGCGGGTAGGCTGGGTCCCCGAGGATCACTGTAGGCATCTGCACATCCCCAACCGTTACTTTGTGGTCCGGGAAGAAAGTACCTGCCTGGAGGCGTCTAAACAGACCAGAGTTCCTGAACACACGCGCGTCATGAACCTTGCCCGCCCACCCAACGAAGATGTTGGTAAAACGTCCCCTATGGTCTACCAGTGCTTGCAGCACCATAGAAAAGTAGCCCTTTCGGTTAATGTACTCGCTGGTCTGATGGGCTGGTGCCAGGATAGGGATGTGAGTCCCCATCTATAGCCCCACCGCAGTTTGGGAATCCCATCGCGGCGAAGCCATCTATGATGTCCTGGACGTTTCCCAGAGTCACTACCTTTGAGAGAAGTTGCTCAACGATTGCGTGGGCTACTTCAATCACAGCAACCCCCACGGTAGATTTGCCGACGCCAAAGTGGTTCGCTACTGACTGGTAGCTGTCTGGCGTTGCAAGTTTCCAGAGGGCTATGGCCACTCGCTTCTGCACATTCAGGGCTGCTCGCATCCGGGTGTCCTGGCGCTTCAGGGCAGGGGACAGCAAGTCACAGAGTTCAAGGAAAGTGCCCTTACGCATCCTGAAGTTTCGCAGCCACTGTGATTCATCCCAGACCTGCAGCACTATGCGGTCCCACCAGTCCGTGCTTGTTTCCCGGGCCCAGAATCGCCGTTCCACACCATGAACTTGACCCATTGCCACCATGATCTCCACGGCGCGGCGTACCCTGCTTTGTGAGAGGTCTGCGCCACTCTGTGACTTCCTGTCCTCACCGCGCTGACGGAGCCTCCTCGCCCGATTTCTCAGCAGCTGACTGTGGAAGAGGTGGACGATAAGGTGCGAGGAGTTGACAACGGCCATAAGTGCAGCGATGATCGCAGCGGGCTCCATGCTCGCAGTGCTGTGGCGTACGTGCTGTAACTGACAAGAGAAGGGCGCGAACAGATTTCCTGCCGGAGCTTTCAGGGAAGGAGGGCGTGATTGACGGTTCAATGATGACAGTTACCCAAAACCACCCTCGACACATTTTTCCCCCCAGCAGGCATTGGGGGCTCTACCCAGCATTCCAATGGGCAGCGGGGACTGCGGGAACTGTGGGATAGCTTCCCACAGTGCACCGCTTCCAAAGTCGACGCCAGCCCCGTTACTGTGGACTCAGAAATTCGAATTAGTGTATTTACTGTGGATACACAAATTCGACTTCATAAGGTCGAATCCACAAATTCGACTTAAGTAGATTCGAAATAGTCTTGTAGTGTAGACAAGGCCTGGGACTTCTTGGATCTGCTAGCAAAAGCCTTTAATAGCATGAAGATAGTAGGTTGAGGATCCCACCACCTTAACGGTGGAGGAGTCCAACATGTCACATATAGTAAGAAGGAAAAAAAGACCATCACCACCTGTGGCTTTCTATCATCAATCAAGTTCAAGGCAACTACTGTTGAAGACATTTCCACTGATAGTGTCTCCTTGGATGTAAGGATCTGCTCTAGAAAAGGTGCTAGACCAGGGCAAGCTACGACCCGTGGGCTGGATTGCCAGCCATTTTAAGCCGGCCCTCGAGCTCCTGCTGAGGAGTGGGGTCTGAGGCTTGCCCTGCTCCAGCTGGGGAGCAAGGTCAGGGGCCGCTCCCCATGGTTCCCAGAAGCCACAGCATGGCCCCCCTCTGCCTCCTATATGCTCCAATGGCCCCACTCCAATGTCCCCCTCCAGCACTCCAATGGGAGCTGAATGGACGATGCCTGCGGACGGGGCAGTTTTCAGAGCTGCCTGGCCGTGCCTCCACGTAGGAGCTGGAGAAGGGACATGCTGTTGCTTCCGGGAGCTGTTTGAGGTAAGCGCCACCCAGAGCCTGCACCCCTGAACCTTTCCCCGTGCCCCAACCCCCTGTCCAAGCCCTGATCCCCCTTCCACCCTCCGAACCCCTCAGTCCCACTCCGGAGCACCCTCCTACACCCCAAACGCCTCATCCCCAGTCCCACCCCAGAGCCTGCACCCCCAGCTGGAGCCCTCACACATATCCCTGCACCCTATTCCCCTGCCCCAAGCCGGAGCCCCCTCACACACCCTGAACTCCTCATTTCTAGCCCCACCCTGGAGCCTGCACCCCCAACCAGAGCCCTCACCTGCTCCCACACCCCAACCCCAATTTTATGAGCATTCATGGCCTGACATACAATTTCTATTCCCAGATGTGGCTCTTGGGCCAAAAAGTCCCCCACCCCCACCCCCACCCCCGTGCAAGACTCTCAAGTTTGGCTTCCCCAGACCTCTCTCTCCAGTAGCCCCTAATAATATGGATTTAAATGCCCAGTTTTGTAAAGACTGTCTTCTTTAGGACCTCTCCTAACACTTTTCCTCAGAGGCCCTGCTGGTGCTATGCAGGGATCTTACCAAACTTCTAAAGTTCACCCCCTTTCTCCTGTGCCTGATGCTGATGTGCTCCCTGCTATCTCTGAAGAGAACAAGCTTGACAGTTCTACTCTTTTCCAGACAGCTGTCCAAAAATTAATACATGGGCTGCTCACTATACTTCATCTGTTAATTCCTCCAGATGATAAGGCTTCCCGCTGATAAAATCATGTCCTGTGTTGTGGTCCCTAAAGTAGATTCAACTGTAGCCAATTTTGGGGAGGGAAATCCCCTATCCATTGAAGGAAATGTTGGCTCCAAGAATCCCCTAAGCAAATGTGTGGATGATCTTTTCAAAAGGTCCCAAGAAATCTCTAATCACCAGTTAACCTTTCCATTTACTCGCTCTACTCAGAGGGGGCTGTGGGTGACTCACTGAACTACACTGCTCTGCTGGGAGCTGTCTACACTGCCATTAACCAGGTGATTGTTACTTTGGTCTGACCACCTGGGTCAGCCTAACCCAGATGTGCACATCCCTACAGTAAAGACTTAGGCCATGGCTACACTTGCAAATTTGCAGCGCTGCAGTAGGGTGTGAAAACACACCCTCTCCAGCGCTGCAAATTGCGGCGCTGCAAAGCGCCAGTGTGGTCAAAGCCCCAGCGCTGGGAGCGCGGCTCCCAGCGCTGTACGTTATTTCCCACAGGGAGGTGGAGTACGGACAGCGCTGGGAGAGTTCTCTCTCAGCGCTGGCGCTTTGACTACACTTAGCGCTTCAAAGCGCTGCCGCGGCAGCGCTTTGAAGTGCAAGTGTAGCCATAGCCTTACTCACATTACTGAATCTTAACTATTTCTGAACTTGCCCTAGTGTGTCTTAGGGTATATCCCATGGTTCTTTGTGCTGAGACATTTTAGGATTTTTTCCCTGTCAATTGCAGGAGAACTTCTCTGTCCCTTAGAGGGGAACTGTGGGAAGGAAATGGAGAACTGTCATCATTCAAGTGATTTAGCCTATGTCCTCACTGCAAGATGGGTGGATTTCTACCTGAGTGAAAGCCTCCACTCTAATTTTAGCCTACAGCCCCAGATGCACCAGCTAGCTTAGGTTGAAAGCACCACTAAACTCAGGTGAGATGGTTTTGTGTGTGGATGAGAAAGAGATTAGGGGCAACACCTGAGTAAGAGTCCAAGTTAGCTTAGACCCTTAGGGTATGTCTACACTACCAGATTAGTTCGATTTAACTTAATTCGAATTTGTGGAATCGACCTTTCAAAGTCAAATTTGTGTGTCCACACTAAGGACACTAATTCGACTTTGTGAGTCCACACTAACGGGGCAAGCATCGACATTGGAAGCGGTGCACTGTGGGAAGCTATCCCGCAGTCCCCGCTGCCCATTTGAATTCTGGGATTTCCCCACAATGCATGCTGGGGGGAAAAATGTGTCGAGGGTGGTCTTGGGTAACTGTCATCATTCAACGTGCTTTCGGACGTCTCAAGGGGAGATGGAGGAGCTTACTGACTCGCTCGGATCTCAGCGAAACCAATATCCCCATTGTTATTGCAGCTTGCTGTGTGCTCCACAATCTCTGTGAGAGCAAGGGGGAGACCTTTATGGTGGGATGGGAGGTTGAGGCAAATCGCCTGGCTGCTGATTACGCTCAGCCAGACAGCCGTGCAGTTAGAAAAGCCCAGCGGGAAGCGCTGTGCATCCGGGAGGCTTTGAAAGCTAGGTTCTTCAGGGAGCAGGGTAACCTGTGACTGTTCAGTTTCTTTACAGAGAAGCTGAACCTGCCCCTGCTTCAGTTACTGTTGACTTTCTTCTGCGGTTACATACCCCGTTCACCACGTTTCCCCCCTTCCAACACACGTTTAAAAATAAAGTTAATGGAACATTGTTAATTAACAACGTTTTCTTTATTAATGAATTCGCATTAAAGGGTTGAAACAGGGATACAGACTGTGGTGGGTAGGGTGTGCAGTGATGTTAACACCGCTTCTACACTCGAGGAATGATAGGCTCCTGCTCCTAGAGCGGTCTGCAGTGCCGGACTGGTTGTTTCAACGGAGCCTGCCATCCCTCCTTTTCGGGACTCTGTGTGCGGGGGCTACGTGACCTGGTGGCGGGGGAGGATGGTTACAGATTCCCCTGCTGCGTGGCTCTGTGGTCCGGGACAAGGACCACTGCATAAGTTCTGTAACTGCCCTCCCATGCCACAAAGTCACGTACCCCCCACCCACACAGAACATGGAAAACACCTCCCAGACCGACCAGGGTGCCTACTGACTGCACTGTGTGTGTGACCTGCTGTTGATCCTGCCCCCGTGTCTGTACCCTGGTAAAGGTGACTGTCCTATGCAATTAACAACCCCCTTCCCCCCCCACCCTTCACAGACAGTCTTCTGTAGAAAAACTTGACGAAAATAGTAATTAACAGCAAACTACTTTTAATAATCAACTACACAGTTAGGGGATGAAACTGGGATTGGGGCTTCAGTGAGCCAGGAAGGGAAGGACTTCTCAACATTTAGGGAATGAGAGCCTTCTTGTATTTGTGCACTCTGCAGGGGTGCAGTGATAGTTTTCACGGCCCCTGTCGCCCCTCCTTCTTGTTACTTTGGGTGAGGGGGGTTTGGGACTTCGTGGCGGGGGTGGGCGGTTGCAGATACAGCGCAGGGGGGCTCTGTCCTCCTGCCTGCGGTCCTGCAGAACATCCACAAGGCGCCGGAGCGTGTCAAATTTTCCCTGGGCATTTCCTGTGTGGCTGGTCAGAACATCCAAGCTCGGACTGCTGTCCAGAGCGTCAACAGAGTGGTGCACTGTGGGATAGCTCCCGGAGCTACTAAGGTCGATTTCTGCCAACACATAGCCTAATTCGACATAGCCATGTCGAATTTAGCGCTACTCCCCTCGTCGGGGAGGAGTACAGAATTCGAACTAAAGAGCCCTCTAGGTCAAACTAATTAGCTTCCTGGTGTGGACGGGTGCACGGTTAAGTCGAATTAACGCTGCTAAATTCGACATAAACTCCTAGTGTAGACCAGGCCTTAGAGAGGAAATTCTCTGCCCTTCTGATTCATTCAGCTAGTGGAACCCAGGCTGTTGTCCTGGTGATGTGAAGTCCCGCTAGAGGAGCATCATAGCACAAAACACAGTGCAAGCCATCTGAAATGCTTACTCTTCAGGGCTCACTGAGGAGAGGCTGAGGCCAGCTGTGAGACAGTTGACTCTCACTATGACATAGAAAGTTCAGTGGATGTTTTCCCAAGTTATGATCAGGTCCTTGGCTCTGGGCACAATTTATTAACAACCTTTTCCCTGCCGCACCTTCCTTCCTGGCTGTTCCTGGGGGATTACACTTGACTGGCCATCCAGCTGCAGGTTTCACATGAACTATGTTCTCTCAACTTTTGACATAGCCAGGTTGCTAAGGTGGCTGGGCCCTCTGGCCAAACCCTAAAGTTCATCCCTTCCAGGGTATTGTCTCCTCTCCCTGCCACAGCACTCCCTCAGCCACATCACACCCTCCTTGGGTGTCCCTGTTACAGCCCTGCTTGCAGGAGTAGGAACAGGCAGCTTTCAGCAACCAGCCTCTTTCCTCTCCCAGGACTCCTCTTTTTGTGCCCCATAGCAGTCCTGGCTCTTGGTCACCAGGGAGGCAAGCCAAAATTGGCCCACGTGCAGCTGAGTCCTCAACCTGTGAGACCAGGACACCTGGCAGGTGCACTAAGCTAAATTCTCTCCTGAGCTAAGATCTGCTTGACACTACAAAGGAGAGTTGGAATGGGGCTACAGCTCCCATCTTCTCAAGTGGCTCTGTCTGCAGTGTAAATGAAAGAAGCCTAGGGGCCACTGCTATCATGGTGATAGGCAGCATTTGGTCCCTATGGGATCATGTGCCAGCTGTGAATTGGCATTGTGGAGCACATCTTACACCTCTCTCCATTTGTCCTCACAATCCAGCATGCCCACCTGCCATGCCCCTCCATCCTCTGACTGTTGGGGCAGTTGGTGTCAGAGTCAACTCTGAGGGCTTTATGCCAGCTGAAAAGTCCCCTCCGTCTGTGGATGTTCAGCTTGGCAGCTGTGGTCAGATTCTGGCTCCTTTGTGACATGATCTGCGCAGCACAAAGGGGTCAGAACAGCAGAAGCGAATCTTGCCCTCTGATTCATATTCATGCAGGCCAGAAAGACAGACAACTCAGCAATCGTGGCCTGCTTGAACTAGCAGTAAGTGCTCAAAGTCCAAGCTTCTACCTTAGTGAGGTCAATAGAAATCTAACAGCTCTGGAAGGGGTCTCCTCTTCCAGGGAGGTGAATCACCTCACAGAGGTCCATGCATTCCAGTTGTAGTGTCCCAATAGGGTCTACCCCTCTTGTAGCTGTTTGCCTTCTTGCCAAATGTCCCTGCTTCAGACTTCTGCATCCAGCTCCTGGGCCTGGGTTTTTCCTGGCTTTAATCAGGGGACATAACCCGATTTCTGATAATAAGTGTTTCAGACAGGCTTGGAGAAACAAGTGGCTGCTGTATTTCAGTTTTCTGAAGGCAATACATAAAGAAATCAGAACATAAATGAAATAATGTTTGAAATAATCTGCTAGCTACACACACATTCCCATTCATATACAGTAGTAACAGAATAAAAGCAAATGCGAGCGGCCAGCAGTGCATATAAATAATGCCTGTGGAGATGAGAAAAATTAATTAAAAATAAATTTAAGAAAATAAATAGGGTCTATGCATTTGTTGAAAATGCCTAAGAACCTAGTAAAGCAAAGCATGAAAATGATCATCTCATAATTGACATAAAGTGCAGAGAAGTGGCCATCTAGCTCCTTGTAAATTAATGTAGATTGTCTAGGTTTCACATGTATTTACAGTTTTGTAAGAGGTTAATGAAATGTTAAGGCGAAGGCCCCATGGGCTGTGCAGCACATTAAACCGAAGTTATACAACCAGGCCCCCAGATATGCAAAGCACTTAAGCACGTGCTTAACTTTGAGCATGTGACTAGCCACATTAAAGTCAATGGACTGCTACTCACATGATTAAAGTTAAGCACATGCCCAAGTGTTTTGCTGGGCTGTGTGGTCATATATAGCAGATCTCTGCTCAGGAGGAGGTTAGGAAGAATGCTAGGTGGTAACTGTCTATATTTACAGATCTCCTAAGGAGTGCAGGAGTAGGGCTCATCTGCTTTGCACCTTAAAAGACCTGCAGGAGGGGAAACTTCTGGCCACGGGGCTTGGAGGTAGTAGTGGAGCTTATAGGAGGGCACTTAACACTAACCCAATATTTTTTGTGATATTTGTGTGGATTTATGTGACAAAAAGAGGCTTGTATGTGGCAACTTGAAAAGGTGGAAGTTGTGCCACTGTTTCTGTAGCAGCACAATTGTGTTGTTCAAGTGACCTTAGCTGAGGTTCTGAGTTAGCTGGACAAAAGTCAGGCAATTCATAGTTAAAGATCACACAGCAACTTTAACTCTGTATTGTTGCGTGTAAAGCAGGGTTTATCTCGCATGCTCATAGAATCCTGGCTTATGTCACATCCTATTTGGAAAACAGAATTCTGCAATGGAATAAGATTGCCCTTCTTTCTCCAGTGCTTCTCCAGCGAGACTGTTTACCATACATGAATTGCGTGCTGACTTCTGTGTAAAAGTAACCTTTTTAGTTAACATTAGATGCACATCTGCAGAGCTTTCTGTCACTGCATAATATAGTATATGTCTATGAACTGTACAACACAAGACTGAATGTCGAGGTTCACTTTTAACTCTGAATTTCCAGACTTTTATGCCATCTGATGATCTCTCTGCACATCATTATAAATGATCAGTTACAAAGATGTATAATAACAATCAAACTGGAATTTCTTATTCACCCTTATACATGCAGTGAGTTACAGCACAAATTGTACAGTCTTCTGGCTGGGCTTGATTTTCAAGTTTTCAGTGAGATCCTCAAAACAAGCCACTGTGCTTGAAGAAAATTGGCTCCATAGTTTTGAAGCTATGAATGTTTAAAATCAGCAGGGTTTGAAACATCCTCTTTCTCCCTTTCCCCTTTCTGCTTTCATTTCTCTCTTTTTTTAAACCTCTGCTCAGACAAGAGTAGTTTGGGACATGGCGAGGCTATGATGCGCTTTAGCTTTGACTCACAGGATCCTCTCTCTTCCATGGCTCTGCAGGGGTTAATGGCAGTAAAAACTTGTAATGCGGCTTTTCAGAATTAACGGCAGTACAAATGTGGTTCTGTCAGGAATTTAAGCAGATAAGACACAGGAGGAGCAAATGTGCTGAGTAAGGCTCTGGGTTTGATTCATACCTTCAAGCAAAGGGAGATTCAACTTCTTGGGTTTTGCTGCACTCATGGCAGAGTGAGGGGATTCCCCCTATCCCTAACTTCCTCTGTGTTATGTAGGATGGCAGACTAAATGATCACAGTGGTCCCATCTGGCCTTGGAATCTGTGAATCTATAATCTACCCTTACTGCACTGGCACATCACTGGCATCACTAACAATTTTCTGATCCTTTTTTTCTCGTAATCTTCACTCGGTATTAACCCTTTGGGGATTGCAGCTATATTTGGCCACCTACATGTTCATTTGGCTGGCATTCTGGGAAATGCCAGCCTTCTGAGAGTTGTAATAAAAAAGAACAAAGATTTGTTCTGTTTCCTGCTTCCGAATAAGCCAGCAGAGGAAGAAGCGAAGATTATTTTTATTGATTAGTTATGTAGTACCATAAATGTGCGTGGCACTTTGCAGGCAAATAAAAGACAATGGCTCTGCTGCCTTAGGAGAGTTTACAGTCTACGAGCTGTGAACTGCTTCATGCATCTCAATGGGCTTTTAACTCTGAAGCTTCATGACATGAGAAAGAGAGGATGTGGGTTACATGAAAAAAGACCGTTAGGTTGCTTGGGTTAGCAATGGGTACAACTTGATGCTACATTTATTTTTTCAATAATGTAGATTGCAAGCTGTATGGGGCAGGGACTCTGTTTTACTATATATTTATACAAAGCCTAGTGAAAGGTGGCCCTGATTCTTACCATGACCTTTGCATGGTACTGCAATATAAGTAATGGTAGTTTTTAAAGTTACTCTGAAGAGAATTCTACTGTTTACAATTACTCAGGGTAAAATCCAAGTTCCCCTGAAGTCAATGGGAGTTTTTCCATTGAATTCAATGGGGCCAGGCATTCACCTCAGTATCCAGTACAGTAACTCCTCACTTAAAGTTGTCCCAATTAACGTTGTTTCCTTGTTATGTTGCTGATCAATTAGGGAACATGCTCATTTAAAGTTGTGCAATGCTCCCTTCTAACGTCTTTGGCAGCCGCCTGCTTTGTCCACTGCTTGCAGGAAGAACAGCCCATTGCAGCTAGCTGGTGGGGGCTTGTAACCGGGGTGGACCGGCAGCCCCCCTATCATCTCCCCCTATCATCTCCCCACTCCCCTAAGTTCCCTATGCTGCAGCCGCCCAGCAGGCTATCAATTGGCAGTTCATCTGTCCCTCGCCACACTGCCGTGTGCTGCTCCTGCTCTCTGCCTTAGAGCTGCTCCCAGAGACTCCTGCTTGCTGGGGGGGTGGGCACTAATGTCAGGGTGTCCCCCTCTCCCCTGCTCCTGCACCCCACTTACCCCTTCTCCATATAGAGCAGGGAGGGGACACGGATGGAGAGAGACAGAGAGAGCCTGGGGCAGCAGCTGCTGTCTCAACTTCTTGATCCACTTAAAAAGACAATGCACTTAAGAGTGGGTCAGCTTACTTAAAGAGGCAATGTGCATCTCTCTCTCTCGCCCACACACAAGGTGTGTGTCTGTCGCTGTCTGCTATGCTGTCTCCACTCCCTCATGTTCATGCTGCCTTGCTGAGAGGCTACATTAACAACGTGTTAACCCTTGAGGGCTCAGCTGAGTGCTAGTTTATCATTTAGCAGCAAGGCATTCCCTGGGAAATATCTCTCCCTCTTCCACCCTCTAACTTCACCACCTCAACCAAGCTTCACAATCATCATAGCTGTGAACAGTATTAAATTGTTTGTTTAAAACATATACTGTGTGTATATCTATATAATATATAGTTTTTTGTCTGGTGAAAAAAATTTCCCTGGAACCTAACCCCCCCCCATTTACATTAATACTTATGTGGAAATTGGATTTGCTTAACATCATTTTGCTTAAAGTTGCATTTTTAGGAACATGACTACAACGTTAAGCGAGGAGTTATTGTACTCCACACCCACGTGCAGATCAGCTTGCAGCATGGGCAGGTTAGCCACTACTAGCGCTCTGTTCCATCATCACATACCTCTGAATATAAATCCCAGAACTTCATTGGCTTTCTCTAGTAGAGCTGGTCAGAAATGGAATTTTTTTGCAAAAAATGTGTCTCCTTGATGTGTCAGAAAACTTAATATTTTTGACCATCTCTATTCTTTGCAGTCAGATTGCTTTTCAAACTCCTGTCTAACGTGCTGTCCACTGTCACGCCTCGATCTTTTTCACTATTATTGAATCCCAGGCTTCTCCCTCCCATTGAATATCTGTGTTTCTGATTATATTTCCCCTAACATATGTGTGTGCACTTTTCCTTCTCACTGTTTGCCTGGAAGTTTATTACACGGCTTTTTCCCCCATTCTATTTTAATTGGAGGTTGACTGCATAATAGAGAATGTATGGTAGGATTTCATGTTGGGAAGGGTGGCCCATAGAATGAATGACCCACACCCTCTACACTTGCATGTGCACAAATAAAAGCTACGGATATTTTAACTCATATCTGGTAACCCACTGAATTGTCACACTTAAGGCCTGTTCTACAAAGGGAGTTTAGGACAGCAAAACTATGTTTCTCAGGGGTGTAAAACATCCACGTCCCTGAGCAGCGTTGTTAAGCTGACCTAAGTCCCTGTGTAGGCAGCGCTAGATTGATGGAAGAATTCTTCTGTTGACCTCGCTACCACCTGTGCTGACAAGAGCATCCCTCCCGTCGGCATAGATAGTGTCTACATGAAGCGCTACAGGGCTGCAGGTGTGCCGCTATAGCAGTTTAAATGTGGACAAGCCCTAAGTCTGTGCTTATCGTATCATGGGTTAGTGTGTGAAGTGTCCTTCGCATTCTGCTTGATTGGGAGGCTAAGTGATCCCAGTGGGAGCATGGATTTCTTTTGGTGAAGAGGCTTGAGGTGCATCTAGAGATCTGACTGAGGTGAGGCTTTATAGTCCAATGGGTGTGCACTGATGAAACACGATAGCCCTGCGGCGAACAGGCTGCATGGACTGTGTACATAGTGATCCAGTCCTGATGTGTATATGGTGAGTGTGTGTGCAAAGGCCTGGTCGTGAAGAGTCTGCAGACCCGTGATGTGCGTGTAGCGACTGAGGCAGTGAAGGGGCTACCTAGCCCCAGCGAGTGCGTGATGATGTGGGTGATAAATAGCCCTGAGATGCAGTCTGGTCAGAGAAGAGAATATACAGCCTTGAGGTTGGTAGTGATCCATTTAGTACAGAGACTGCTCAGAGCTGACATGTGCATAGCGATCCAGTCATTGAAGAGACTGTTTAGTCCCACTGTGAGCATTTCTTTGGCAATAATTCCATGTGGCGGAAGCTGCTTCCACCAATTGGATCACGGCTTTCATCTCAGCCATTTTACAAGGACAACTATTTTTAAACTTGCTATTTTTGAACTTCCTTTCTTTTTTTTTTTTTTGTCACCTCTGAATTGTTCCCAGTTTGCTCCGTTTCTTTGCCTGACCCAGCGGTGTCACTATTTCACCTGCTGACATTCTTGCATCTTGCCCATTTGCTAAGTGGGACCTGCCCCCCTCCCAACACCTTTGTGGGGAAGTTTAATCTAATTCTTTGCCAGTGTTGTTACGGTCAGCAGCACATTAGCAGCATTAACACTGATCCCCCCCTGGAGACTCATCTAAGCAGTGCCCAGAGCAAGGCACTATGCCCAAGAAGGCCAGGGAATTTGGAACACCAAAGGGTATTTGTGAATATGATAAACCACAAGAGCAAGGCCTGAGGGAACTGAATGCATTTCAGGACCTCCCAACGCTGTATGTTGGATATGACATTTTCCCCTCACACTTTAGAATCAAGGCAGTGTATTTTTTCATTGTAAATGATGGGAGAAGTCAAGGGACTGATGTTTCACCACTGGAGTCCTGGGTTTGAATCCTGTCATGGGGTATATGGAAGGGGCTGATGGGGGAAGTCAGTGTGGGGCGGGGAGAGGAAATGTGGGGATGGGAGAAAGGGAGGAACTGGGAGTTTGCAGCCAACTGGAAGGGACTCTGGGTTCAGCCTTGGGAAGAAAAAGTGTCTGAAATGGAAAAGTCTGATGTCTGAGTGAAAGTGAGGGGGACAAGCTGGGACTGAAGCTTGAGAAGTGTCTGTATGAGGGAACTCTTATTAATTAAGGAATGAGCAGTGCTGTCTCTTAAGCCTGCTCTACACTCAGATGTCGTGCCTATGCAACTCCTTAGGTGCCTATGGAGATGAGCTGTGCGGGTGTAAGACACCTTTACACGAATGTAATTGTCCCCCTGGGGTGGTACAAGTTTTGCATGCAGACAAGCCCTTGGAAGGAAAGGAATACAGCCGCAGCCTCTGATGATATTGATGATATATATTCCAGTAGCAGTAAAAATTTATTAGGCACTTTCCAATTACAGATCAAGGCATAGGCACAACTCCGTGGGTGCTCCGGGACTGGAACACCCATGGGTAAAAAATGGTGGGTGCTGAGCACTCACTGGTAGCCCCCTTTTCAGCTCCCCCCCTAGTGCCTCCCACCCGCCAGCGGGCCCCGCCAATCAGCACCTCCCCTTCTCTCCTCGCGCCTCCCACCTGCTGCGATCAGCTTTTTCGCGGTGTGCAGGAGGCTCTGGAGGGCAGGGGGGAGGAGCGAGGGTTTGGTGCGCTTGGGGGAGGGGCTGGAACAGGACCGGAAGAGGCAGGGTGAGGGTGGGCCTTGGGGGAAGGGGTGGAGTGGGGGTGAGGACTGGGGCAGAGCCGGGGGTCCGGCACCCACCCGCCCCCGGCACATTGGAAAGTTGAAACCTGTGGATCAAGGCACTATCTCTGCTCTGAATCTAAAAAAGACAAAGATGAAGGAGGGGGCAACGGGATACTGTCCAGAAGCAAAGTGACCAGGGTGATTATAAGTATATATCTCAACAGAAACAATGGTGTATCTTTTGGTTTTGATTTGTTTGTTTTTTAATGTGATGCCTTTGTAAAGGGGTCACAGTCAGATTGGCCCCAGGTGGGGATGATGCGGAGACCTAGTGCACCATGTGAATCAATCAAACATAAGCCAAGTGAGGGTTCACCTCATGTGGGATATAGGCAGGAATAATGAGATGAAATTCAGAAAGGCAAAATATAGGCTGATTATCAGGAGCCATTTCCTAAGACTGAACCCGGTTAAGCTGTGAAGCCGTTTCCCAAGATAAGTGGTGGAAGTCCCATCCTGTGGGACATGTAAATCTAGACTGGACAAAGCTCTCAAAAACGTACTGTCAGGAACAACCCTGCCCAGGCCAGCGGCTGGACTAGATGACCGAGTAGGTCTTTTCCATCTCTAGTTTCTAGGAGAAGCTCAATCCTGGGGGAAAGCCACACAGCAGCTTCACTGCGTGTGTGGCTAGATACTTTCGGACACTCCAGCACATCTTAATGAAGACAATTTGTCTCAGGCAACATGTGGAAAACTAAATCTCTCTCTTTCTCATTCTTGCACACACATACCCAAGCACAGGTTCATGCACATACATTCACATACCGTGCACACACAGCATCTCACACAGTCTTTTGTTCTGTGACATGCATACACACATGCCTTGCCTCAGTCTCTCTCACAGATGCCATAACCCATCCCCACATACATCACACAGCATTGGACACACTATGGCCTGGTGTACACTTCAATGTTTCATTGGCATAGCAGGGTTGGTTGTGGGTGTGATTTTTTACCACCTCTGACTGACATAGCTATGCTGGGAAAAGATCTAGAGTAGATGCACTTACAGCAGCAAAAAAAAAAAAAAAAAAAAAAAAAAAGGTCTTTTTGCTGGCATAGTTTATTCAATTCAGGGAACAAAATTAAGCTGTACCAGCAACAGAACTCTCTTTCTGGTTTGCGCTGCATCTCCATTAGGGATGTTTGCCAGTGTAGCTATTTCTGGAGTAGACAATGCCTGTAACATATAGACAACCACGTGCAGATGCACTTTTCTCTGGGAACCATTTGGTGATGGACAATATATTTCTTTTTTTTTTAATCTCAAGTTAATTGTGGCCAATTAGCTACCCTCTTTCCCCATTATCCTTGCCAATCCCAGCTGTCTGAATGGGGGGAAAACAATCACCTGTTTCATTATGCAAACTGATAGCCAAACAGCTGAAAACAGCATAGCCTAGCCTTCTGTGCGGCATGGCTCCAAATTGCTAATAAGATTCCACTGCCAGACAGGTTGCTTAACCCACTGCTGCTGAAAGCTTTCATGGAGGAGTGTGGAGGGAGCAAGAAGTGAGACTCTCAGCTGTGGTTGGCTGGCAGCCCCGGGTATAGTGTTTGTTTAAACCCCCTGAGCACTGGTAAGATCTCAGTCCCTGCAGGGATCATGCCTTCCCAAAGACACTGCAAGGTTTTGATTTACTACTTCTCACTTTCAATGGGAGGAAGAGGAATATGAATGAGGAGCAGCTATTAGGCTTCTAATGTACATTGCCACAGAAATGCACATGCAGATTCAGCCAGAACCCCACTGAAACACTTTTGGACAAAAGCACTCATACACAACTCTATCCAGATAGACCAATACAGTGCCTCCCCCTGCTACACACACACTACATATGTGAATTCCCTTTGTTTGATCCCCTGTAACTCACCACATGTGGAAATTGTTCCTCCACTTGTGTTGTTGCTCCACCTGTCCCTCATCTCCTTCCCTGTAAGGAGGGGAGAGGAGTTTCTGTCACTCTGTAGCCCACATGTGGATGTTGTTTGTGGGTGCCTGGGGAACCCTGGCAGAGTAGCTGTGCCACTGGGTGTTTGTAGAAGGGGTATTTAAAATACGTGTGAGGGAGCAGCTTGGAGATGTGGGATTTAGATCCTGATCCTTTACACAAGCATCCACATTTAATTTCTGAATCGATATCTAATGTGCTCCCCCCCACCCCACACACACAGTGATCCTCTCCACATAGTGCTCCTCCAGCAGGCCTCAGACAATACCCATCCTTTCTTGTCTTCTCCTGGGGAGGCTCAGAGGCTTGCTTTGCCCTCCCTGGGTTGGCATCTTCTGGGCAGCTGGGGAGGGAGGCCCACTCCCCACTTTGGTTCTTTCAGTGGCTGCTAGTAGGCCTGCTCCCCTTGCCTAAAACTGTAGCAGCAGCTGGCATCCTGCCTCCCTCTTTTGGCTCTGCCCCCGTTCTGCATCTTTGATGGACCAGCAGGAGGCGCATACCTTCCCCCAATACACGGTGCTGGCATTTCCTGGGGGAATAAGTGGTCATCCTGCACTTCCACTAATTGTTGCATTTTGGGAGCAACAAAAGCAAGCAGAAATGTTCTGCTTGATCCTGCTGCTCCAGGCTCTTTAAAACTTAAAGCACAGTGGACATTGTACTCCCATAGTGAGCCAGGGTGTTCTCCAATCCTAGTGAAAAGGACAGAAATGGGGTTCTTTCAGGGCTATCTTCCCTTGAAAAATGAAATTATATGATCATTTCTCCAAGGGTGAGGCATTTTCTCCTTTCCCCAGTCTCTTCTTTCTCTCTTGGGGCCCATGGACTGTTGAGTGGCAGTTGGGCATCAGTTCTTGTCAATGTTACGAACATAAAGCCAGGAGTCTGGGGATGAATATTTATGTGTGTTCCTGTCAAGCTTTAGAGCCAAGGATCTTTGGGTCTGGGTACTGTATGGATCCTTGCATCTAGTTTCTAATCTCACTCTTTGCAGGGCTTCAGTGTGCATAGTGGTGGAGGTTCTAAAGTGCATCTGCATATTTGCCTTCCATTGAACAATGAGAATGGGTTTGTTGTTTTTTAAAGGGATGGTAGAGAAAATACCTGGGCATAGATTTCATAACAGCCATTCTTACCAGCTACAGTTTCTAGGGCCAGTCTTTTCCATTTGTAGGGAATGATAGTTTCCTTCACTAGGAGCATTTTTGGCTTAGGAGACTGAGAATGAGATATGGTGGCTGGTCTTAATCTGGTCCCTGATCAGTGGTGGGGAGCACTAGGAGGCTCAGGGATCATGGTTTTATTCTACACCACTTTATATGGTAATGGAATGTGACTGTATTCCTTTTAACTCCAGCTGGTAGGAGCAGCTGCAGAGACAGCCCAGGCAAGGATTGCTGCACTTTGGGGAGTGGGTAAAATGGGGCCCTGCCAGAGCTACCCCTTCCCCCAGCACTGCTTCCCCTGCACACAAAACTGTGCAAGGGAGAATCCCCCACACACATTCTATGGGGGCACTAAGATCCAAGTGGTGACTCCCTTCCCTCCTGCCATGTGGCCTTGTGGGAAAACTGCAGCAAGGAACCAACCAGACTCCAGCCAGTAGAAGGAGCAGCCATGGAAGCAGCCAAAGCAGAGACCTTCAGACATTTGGAGAACTCGCTACACTTTTGACTGGACTTTCTCTGCCCTGTGTTGATTGGTTGTTTGCTCCAACCCTTTCCCTCTCCCTCCCAGCCTCTTCACTCCACACCTGCCCTGCGTCTCCCTTGTCCTGTCCACCCCCATCCCCTTCCTTTCAATGTCCCCTCCCCCTCTCTCCTCTTTTCATTTAGCTGATCCTCTCTTAACTAACTCCACCCCACAAAAATAAATGGTGGCACTAGCCTGTCTGTTGCCATGACACTGTTCTCTCTGCTTGTGTGCTAGACCCCTTCTCCCCTACAGGGTGTCTGTTTTGTCTATTTAAATGGTGAGTTCTTTGGGACAGGGACTGTCTGCAGGGCCGGCCCACAACATTTTGGCACCTGAGGCGGGGAGCTCAAATGATGCCCCCTCGCTTGGGCCAAAACTTTGAAAGGTCTCAATTCTGCCTTCTTCCTGTTCTAAACCTCTCATGGTACTGCTCTGCTACCTACCCCAGTAAAGGAGAACTAACAACTTAAAATGCCTTTTTCAAAAATGTTAAGTATCACAACTTTCAAACGCCTGAACAGCAAATGTAACTTTTCTTGTCTGCATAGTAAACACTGGCATTTTTATCTGTTTGAATAATCAAATTGGTGCTTTCCGTGCCTTCTTGGTTGCAAAGATTTGAACTGCTTCCTGATGAAGGTCCACAGTCTGGGCCAGCTCATGCTCTATTGAGATGGTTGCAAGGCCAATCAGCCTCTCCTGTGTCATTATGGAGCGTAGATGTGTTATTAACTTCAGCTTGGAGAAGCTGCGTTCTCCACTGGCAACTGTTACAGGAAGTGTTAGAAGTATGCGCAGAGCAACAAAAGCATTTGGAAAGAGGGTTGTCATCTTGTTTGTAGACATATATTCCAGAACAGCCTTTGGAGTTGATCCTGCTGAAATGTATCTTGAAAGGCCTTTCAGTTCATCACCTAAATCACTTGCATCAATATCGCGCATGTCATCATGTGTCAACACTGTCTCTAGTGCCCTGCATTGCTGGTGTAGGTCTCTTCCGGTATAGTGAGGAGTTTTGGAATATCATACAACATCCCAAATATACTGCTATGTTCCTTGAGCTGCATGAAACGTTCTTCAACTGACTGTATTGCACAATCTAACACCTGGTTAAAGAATTCAACTTTGAATTGTTGTTTGAGATCGCTTATGGGATTCTCCCGTGCCTCGTAATCAAAATGTCTTCTTCGGTGACTTTTGTATACTTGAATGGGTGGGAAAATAGCTTCAGTGTGAAGTTTCTCTGCCAACTTCTGTGTACTCCTCAGAACGTTTTGAAATCCCTCATCTGACCGGTAAGACTGTAGGTATGACTTTGCTTTGTCCAGTTGTTCCATTGCTCCAGATATATGAAGAACAACACCTTGAGTCTCTTGCTTACAACATTTATTTCAAACAGAAATTTGAAGTTATGTATGTTTCTGGTAATTCCATTTCCCTCTGCCACTGTTCTCCCATGAACAGTTCCTGTCATAGCATTATCCTCCATAATGGCAACTATGGCATCATCTATCTTCCCAATTTGTAAAAGCAGCAAAGAATCCTGTGGCACCTTATAGACCAACAGACGTTTTGCAGCATGAGCTTTCGTGGGTGAATACCCACTTCGTCGGATGCAAGCATCGAAAGCTCATGCTGCAAAACGTCTGTTAGTCTATAAGGTGCCACAGGGTTCTTTGCTGCTCTTACAGATCCAGACTAACACGGCTACCCCTCTGATACTTCCCAATTTGGTGTTTGATAGGCTTTATCACCTCCACTTGACTTTCCCATCATGTGACACTCGGTGGTTTCAGTGTCAGAGAGGATGTTCCCAGATGTTGCTTCAAAATTTGCCATCAATGATTTGATGCAGAGAAAAATACACAGATGCTTTGAATTACATGAAAAAGCTGATGCTGCATCACTGACCACCAAGTTCGATGAATGAGAACTGAATGGGACAAAAAAAAGCTCTCGGATCCGTGTCCGCACTCCTCTGGTCTTTCCTCTCATGTTGGCACCATTATTATAGCCCTGACCTCTCATGTCAGCTACCACAATTCCCGTATCTTCCAGCTTTTTAAGAAGCACATTTGTCATACCAGCTTCTGTAGTATCATCAATATCAATAAATTCTAGAAAATGCTCTCTGACAGTCACCAATGCAGGGACATTTTCACTAGGTTCTGTTGTTGTTACAAAACACACCATTAAAGTCACTTGTTCCATATGGCCGATGTCAGGTGTGCAGTCCAGAATAACAGAGTAATATCTTGCTGACTTCAGATCTGCCACGATCTTCTGTTTGATTTTTGTTGCCAGTAATTGTATGATCTCATTTTGAATTGTTTTTCCAAGGTAATGGTGTGTGTACGTTTCTTGGGTGGTGATTCTTCTTAGATGCTCCTGGAATAGAGCATCAAACTCACCCATCAGCTCCACAATTTGAAGGAGGTTTCCATTGTTTGGCACATACAGCTGATCTGAAGTGCCATGCAGTGCTAGGTTTTGGGTAGCAAGCATTCTCACAATGGCAATGAGCCTTTCAGAACATTTTGCCAGTAAAGAGACTCTGATGCAATCTTCTCTTGATGCTGATCATCTATGGTGGACCTTTAACCTTAGTCTCATCTCAAGCTCTTTCCACCTATGGAATGCTCTCTGGTGATCTGCTGCCTTCTCATGGCATGCCAGATTTCTAGCCAGATCCCATTGTGGCTGGAACATTAGACTGGAAGAGTTTGCAACAAAAACAGTATGCAGCATTCTGGGTTTTTGAGTACATAAGCCTTGGCCTCTCCACTTTGTCACCATTGGGGATTTTATGCCAGTAATGTGTTGGATGGAAACTTCTGTTTTAATTGTCTTTGAGGAACATGAAGTTTTCACTTGCTGTGGCCCATGCAGTACAAGGAAGTCCCTCAGGCTACTGCTCAAGTGGGTCCACAGTCCTGGATCATCTAGACTTAAGGAATTAACTCAGCAGCAGCTGTTTCTTGCACCTCCACCACACTCTTCTCTGATCTACACTTTTCTTCAGGAATGTGCGTGGTTATGTCCATTTGACATGGAGATATGGATGCTGCAGTAGCTGCCAGGTCACCTGCATTCTGACTAACTGGAAGATCAGGCATCTCCACACCACTCACATCCTCACTGGGGCCAGAAGGCTCACCATGAACATTTGTGTCTATATATCTCAGGAGAGCTCCTTCCTGCTTAGATAGAAAAGCTTCCTTTGCTTTCTTTCTTTTTCTGAATGCTGCCCCAGAGGGGCGTTTTCTTCTTTCACTCACGACTGCTGTTCTGTGCCAGCTATAGCGGCTCTCAACACTCAATTGAAGGGGACAAATAAGCAGGCTGGTAGCAGGGCCTGAGTGAGGGAAGATATCAGCGTCTAAAGGGCCTAACTGGCTCCTACTACTTCAGTTGACTGCCTGTTCTCCTCAAGTGGGTTCAGGGAAGCAGCAGGAAACAGGAAGCTCCCTGAGAAGCTGGTGTTAATCAGTCCAGGCTCCTGGGGGTGCTAGAGAGGTACATGAGAGGCTCCTCCTCCTCTCTCCCCCTGCAGCTCCTGCTGCTTTCTGTTATTCCTGCTCCCTTTTCTCCTGCCTGCCTGTTATGTCTCTTGTGCCCTCCTTCCTCCAGCACAGCACTCCACCATCTCTGTACATCTAGAGCAGAGAGAATAGATATGCACCAGCAGCAGACACAATTTTCTACACTCTGGGTCCTAATGGCGCCCACTCAATGTCTGGCACCTGAGCCTCAGTTCGCCTCATGGTGTCTGCTACTCGGTGTTTGTACAGCACTTGGCACAATGGAGCCCCATGCTTGGCTGGCCCTGGGTCACCACTGTAACCACGATGAGGTTTAATAATAATAACTTGAACATGCTGCAGTGATTTTTTTCCTATCAAGGTTTGCTCTTATTACAATTTTTGATCGTTCCAAGTTTGTCTGCTCCCATTGGGAGGAACTCCAGGTTCTGAGATGCATTTTTTTCTTAAGTGTCAGCCTGTGTTTTAGGAACCAGATCTGACATTTCCCATCCGCTGAGGAGCAACGGTGGATGCATTCATTATCTTTCTCTCGCACACCCACCAGCCAATCCATCTCATCATAACTAAAGGGAAACGATTCCCTAGCTTAGACAGCAGAGGGGACCGATACATATATATAAATAGGTGTGATGTATTCCTGCCACTAAGGGTAATGGCACATGCAGGTGCACACAAACACAAATGCTGTCCGGTTGCAACCTAAAAGAAAAGTTCTTCTAGCACAGCCCGTGCATAGAATGTATTCTGTGCAGTAGAGTGCAGTGTTGCACACACATCCTGTATCTGACATATTCCATGCAGTAGAGGGCAGTGGTACACACCTATGTATACTCACACACCAGCCAGTCTGTTATCTCAACAATATCTGGTCAGGTTTGGTCATTACACTGTGGAAGTAGAGAAAGAACTGACAGGGATTCAAAGGGGATCTTAATGCATGACAGTCTCTGTGAGCAAGAGTTAGGCTAGCTGTAACCCTAATAACACGAGATTTGTAGAAGCGAGGATTGTGTGAGGCGAGTGGGAAAGTACTGTGTGAGAAGTTGTTGCGACCTTGTGTCGATAATGAGGAATGTAGACTGGCGTCTAAATAGAAGTGAGAAAAATAAGGTATCAAGATGGCCTATGTATAAACAAAATGCAGCTGTTGCTTATTATTGTACGTAACAAAGAGTATAAATGCTTGCTGTAATTGTTTACCTGTGGAGAGACCTGCCTAGGAGGGGGAAACCCTGTGTCCTAGCGCACTCCCTCCCTCTATGCAATTGCTTGAGAAAATAAAGTATATGACTTTGCTGCACCCAACCAAAAAGTGAGAACTGAGTTTTTTCTCCAACAACACCAAGAGCTGAACTTGCCTCTCATGACCCCCACAATGGACCATCAAAAGATGGTACTAAACAGGGAGTGCCATGCAAAATACTTTTCTGCAACACCAAGGAAGGAATTTTCCATTGACCTGACTAATCAATGCATGATTTCTTTTTTCTTTACTACTTTGATTAGGTTCCTCGCTTGCAATTTTCTGTGCTTTTTCCTGTCTCCCTGTTGTATGGATTTTAAGGAGTCTTGATAATTGGCAGTGGTAAATTTTACTGCTCATAAAACTCCAGAGAGCATTGATTGTGACTTGAGTTAAGCAAGTGGCATATAAAGTCTTATTGCCTTGCAGTCATGGGGGAGTTTTACAATGAGTGTATTTCTTGGAATCAGTAAGAGGTTTGGAGGTTTACTTCCACCATCTTTGTCTCAGGCATCAGTTGTTATTAGTGAGAGGCATACCTTCAGCAGAAGTGGGATGTTGAGTCAGGAGACATGCCCAAAGGCAGAAAGCAAACTCATAGCCTTTCCTCATTATTATTTCAGTTCTCTCTGCCCCAGGAAGCACAGAGGTGAAAAATGGTGTGTGTGTGTGTTTTTTTTTTGTAAATTAAGTGATAGAGTCAGAATAAAAATGATATATTGTATTTACTGAAAATCCTTTCTTACCTGTGTATATTTTTTTAAATGAAGGGTGTTAAAAAAATCTAACTTATCTTTTTCCTTCATGATGGTTGGTTATTTTTTGCACTTCTTTCAGGTTGGAAAGTGAAACTAGATGGATAAGTTTTGCTGCCTGGTACTTGGGCATCAGCCAGATGCTGTTGTGTTTGGAAATAGGAGAGTATTTAATTTCTTTTTTTAAAATATCCACTCAACCTTAAAAGAAGATTGGGGCTAACTTCAGTGTCACTACAGATGTTTTCTCTCTCAGTAAAGTGGGTTCTTTCATGCAAACTACTGATTATTGCTGAAAGATTCTGAGGAGTTTTCTTTCTCTGCCTTTCTAGTTCCAGAAACCTAACGACTTCTCACCCCCTTTCCGCTTTGGGACGGTTCCCAATGGCAGCACAGAGAGGAACATTCGCAACAACTACCCTGAAATGCATAGCTACATGGTGAAGTTCAACCAGAGAGGGGTGGACGATGCCCTATTCTCGCTGAAGACTGGGTGAGGCCTTCTCCTTCCAAACTTGTCCATACCATGAGCTTGGCTTCTTTTCCTGTGTGTCTGGGGCTTTGAGGATCATTCTCCATGATTTATTGCAAAGGTGACATCCACCATGACAGCTGCCAGAGTGATTTGGCCTTGATGCTATTTGCAACTGTTTTTGTCAGTTTTCCTCTAACATTTGTACACGTGATTTTTGTTTGTAAGAATATTTGCGGAAGGAGAAAATCTTGTGAATACTTGTTAGTACCCAGAGCTTCACTCCTGCAAGCTGCTCCCTACAAGCAGAGCCTTATGCAGAGCAGCTTGCAGGGTGGGGCCAAAGTTTGCTCCAGAAGTGTTTGTACAGTCATCTTGAAATTTCTTTGATTTCTCTCCTCTGTTTTGTAAAAGATGAAGTCAACTAGGGAGCAGAAGCAATACCATGTGACTTGATTGACAAGTCACACACCAGTATGGCAGTAATGCATATTGTATAGTGGAAGGCATATAGTCAAAGCAAATAGTTTGCAAATGACCCATAGGGTAGAAAATCTTTGCATAAAGTGCCTGCCAAAATCTTTTGAATCCTGAACAGATCTGTGAAAATCAGAGTCTCTTCATAAATAATTTAGAAAACAGAGAGGAAAACATTCACTGGAAAAAAGTATCTGCTCTGAACAACTTGCGTAGGTCTACCAGTCACTATGCTCCCCTGCGAGAGCTAGGTAGAAGCCATATCTAGTTTGCAGGTCTCTGTATGAATAAAGGCCCCCCCCCACCTCCTTGCTAAACTTCCCTCTAGTTTTCAGGGCCCCACCCTGTGTAAAAGGGATCCTGGTACCTTGAGCCTCACTCTGGCTTGCAAGGCCCTGCACCCTCTGATAAGGTTTATTCTGAAGCACTAAGGGATGTTCAGCCAATTTAATTATTAGATTGACTGAACATTTCTAACCTATTTGCCAGGCTCAGAGGAGTGTAGCCCATTACAAATGACTATACTGTTTCTGGATGCCATCCTGGAAATATACATGTCAGGATAGGCATCATCCAGGAAATATATATGCCCTGAGATAGATGTCATCCTAGAAATGTACTCTTTTCAGGAGAGATGTCATCCCTGACACATAAATGCCCTGAGACAGACTTCACTCTAGATAAGCACATGTATTGGGATGCTGGCCATCCTGGAAATCTATTTACAGTGGATTAGAACGATGATGTGGCTGTGAGTGTATGTGGGAAATGGAAGGTCTTTCGTCCTATGTAAAAAATGGGTTTGGTTCATATTTAGTGGTAGGATTTACTCCTCAGCTATCTGATTATTTGGAAGATCCAAATTCCTGTTCAGGTATTTTCCCTAGTTGCTCCCCCTTGTACCTGCAAAAAAAAAAAGATTATTTTACTGGGATACAGAGAGGGGCTCCCAACAGACTGTTCTACTACCTGCCATCTCTGGAGTGTATCCACCCTATCATGTAATTATATAGCGTCAGTGTGGTGATTCCTCTGAGTCTGTACTGAACTCTTTTCTCCGTGTTCTGATAGCAAGGCACTGTAACGCTAAAGCCACTGTTTTCATGGTGAGATGTAAGACTTCTGTCCTAACCACTTGTCACAGTTAAAGATCCCATGGGATTTTTCACAGTAACATAGGAGTTAAATTCAGGGTCCTGACCAAATCTAATCTGAATAATTACATTCTGCTTAGCTAAGTCACATCAGCAGTATCAGTTGGAAATGGCCTTCTTCCTTACTTCAAGTCCTAATTTTTTGTGCAGTATTTATGTATTCAGGAAAGTACTTTAGGATCCTTTGGGGTGAAAGGCACTATAGAAATTCCAGATATTATTATGAACATAGACCTCCCTTCAGCTTCCTCTTCATTCAGCCTTGACCCTGTAATAGACTTCTGTTAATTTAATTTAATAATTGGAGATATACCAATCTCCTAGAACTGGAAGGGACCTTGAAAGGTCATTGAGTCCAGCCCCCTGCCTTCACTAGCAGGACCAATTTTTGCCCCAGATCCCTAAGTGGCCTCCTCAAGGATTGAACTCACAACCCTGGGTTTAGCAGGCCAATGCTCAAACCACTGAGCTATCCCTCCCCCCTAAATGTTCTAATGTTCCTTCACACTGCCTCTTTGTAGACCATGCTGGATGTCAGGGAGAGAGAGATGAGTCCTTATCTAATCTAACTCAAATTCAAAAAAGATTCTCGTCTCAGATTTCAGTTCCTGTTGAAGGTTCAGGTGGCAACATACAGTATTCCATCTGGACGGGTTCCTTCCATTCTTACTTAGTTAAGGCCACTGTTCTTGGTATCAGCAGTTCCTTTCAGTTATGTGCAATGATTTGAATTCACACAGAATTTTTTCTTTACTGTATTCTCCCTTTTCCTTGCACCCGGGCAGGAAATTGGATGCATTCATTTATGATGCAGCAGTGCTAAACTACATGGCTGGCAGAGACGAAGGCTGCAAGCTGGTAACGATTGGTAGTGGGAAGGTTTTTGCCTCCACTGGCTATGGCATTGCCATCCAAAAGGACTCGGGCTGGAAACGTCAGGTAGATCTTGCCATTCTACAACTTTTTGGTGATGGTAAGTGGTCTGTGCAAAGAGGTATGGGGGTTCCTCTCAAATTTCCAGATCCTGGCTGTATGGAAATGGGGTTCCCTCCCTGACCCTAACATCTTAGATTTAGTAAACAGTGCAAGAGTAGTGAAAAAGCATGTTGGGAGAGGGATGGGGCTGACACACACAGTTGGGTATGCTTTATGAAGGTTAATAACAGCTTCAGGGCTAATATCACAAGTTCCAAAGGTTTAATGAGAATTAAGCCTCCAAAAGTTCAGACGTGTATTTGAAGTTTATCTCAATGTCTTCACTCTGGAAATCTTGTGAGAACAGGCTTTTCCTTGTCAGATTTTTGGCACTTCTTGGTTTTAGCCATAATCAGAAATCCAAGTGAGAATGGAGCTTTCAGTAGTTATATCCAGTATGCCTGTGTTTTTTCAGGCAGCACCAAGCTGTGCAACACCCATGTGATCAATAATTAAACATGCCTGGAGGAAAGAGAAAACTAAACTTTCTTAAACCTAAAAATAAATTAATAAGTAAACAAGTTGGGGATTCAGGGATAAATTTTCATAGATTCATAGACTTAAGGTCAGAAGGGACCATTATGGTCATCTAGTCTGACCTCCTGTACAATGCAGGCCACAGAATCTCACCCACCCACTCCTGGAACAAACCCCTAACCTATGTCTGAGTTATTGAAGTCCTCAAATCATGGTTTAAAGACCTCAAGGTGCAGAGAATCCTCCAGCAAGTGACCCGTGCCCCATGCTGCAGAGGTAGGCGAAAAACCTCCAGGAACTCTGCCAATCTGCCCTGGAGGAAAATTCCTTCCTGACCCCAAATATGGCAGTCAGTTAAACCCTGAGCATGTGGGCAAGACTCACCAGCCAGAACCCTGGAAAGGATTCTCTGTAGTAACTCAGATCCCACCCCATCTAACATCCCATCACAGACCATTGGGCATATTTACCTGTAGTGAAAGATCTGATCAGCTTTTACTGTATACAAGCTGGTTTGCCCCAATCCTTAGTGAATAAAATACTGTCACTTTAAAGAAACGGTGGATTGTTGGTGGGATTGGAGCTTCCTTTTTGTTAGAATCTTCTTCTTCTTTTTCTCTCTCTTTCACCCCACTCCTTTCTGGATTTTTTTTTAGAAAATTAAAAATGTTGATCTTATTTTGTAAATGAATAGGAAGTCTAAAATCAGAAAAAAGTCTGATATAATAAATACAGGAAGAACACAGGAATTGACATAGGTTAACAGAACCGTGGGCCATCAGTCTGGTAGAACAGTGGTTTGCAAACTGTGGGGCATGCCCCCTGAGGGGGTGTGTGGAGGAACATTCAGGGGGCTGAGCAGCAACACCAGGTGGCTCGTGCCAGCCCTGCATGGTGGGGCCCAGGCCAGCCCCCACGGGGTGGGGAGGGAGCGCCACCTCCATCCTCTGACTCACCTCAGTGGACCACCCAGCCTGCGGGTCAGTGTGCTGCACTGGTTTCCGCTCCTGGCAGCTTCCACGCCCAGCGCTGGCTCCACCCCCGGAGACCGTTGCACATGCCTTCCCCTACCCTGAGAATCCGAGGGGCAGAGGGGCAGGTGTTGGCCCTGCCTTAGTGGTGCATCCTGCCTGCAACGCCGAAGCAGCCTGCTGTTGAGGAAGTCTTGGTTGAGAAGTAATGGAGTTGGGGTGCAGACAGATTCAATTAATGGTGGTGGTGGGCGGGGGGTGACGTGACTGGAAAAGTTTGCACACCATTGTGGTAGAGTATTCTTTCTCCAGTAGTGGCTAATACTGAATACTTCAGAGGAAGGCATAAAAATCCCATAATGCTTCTCACTGCAATATGACACCATATAAATATGGGGAATTTCTCCCTGTCTGTGTCTGATCTTGAAAAGTGTGAGTAACTCCCATCTTCCCCAGAAGCATGAAAAGCATTCCCAAGACAGAGTATCTCTCTGTTTTTGAATCTCTTTATAGATCCTGAAAATCCTGTACTAGGATGAGTGTGCAATAAATCTAAGCTAGGAAATGTTTATTGTTACTTGACATAAATTGGCAATAATTTATGCTGGTTAGAAATTTGAAATGTTGACAAAATTGGAAAAAATAAATCAAAAACACTGAAAACATTTTTGTGAAAGTGTCAGTTTGTTTTTGACCAGCTATAGAATTGATTGAAAAATTTTAAGATATGAAATTTCAATGAAAAATTTGATCAACGTTTTGAATTTCAGCCTAAAAGATTTTCATAAACATTTTGGCTCATTTGTTGACCTGTGCTAGTAGTAACTGTTTTCTCTCTCCTACCCCAAAACATAACATTTTCCCCCATTTCATTGAAATTTACTGAAAGAGAAAGTTAAAAACCAGGTATTACTGCACTTGGAGATAATTGGTGTCATCTTTTACTTTCAATCCTGCTTTACAGCCAGGTAACAAAAACTTAGTTTTATGAAATGTTATAATTCTTATATATTATAATATCATTTCTGAATCCTTTAAGAATCTTTACTTCTACAGTAAGTAGATGTTCAAGTATTTGCATTTGGTATCTCAGGCTTTATTTCCTGCTAGTGCAAAAATTTTAAATTGATCAAAGTTTCAGTAAAGTGTTTGGAACTAAACACTTGAAGTTATCCCTCAAAATTCACAGAAAATAAAAACTGAAACTTCCTAAGGTTAAATAGATGCTATGTCAAAAGTTCTAGAATAAGTAAACCTCTTAAAGGAATGTAGTTTATTTAATCTGTTATATGCTCTACTGGTCTGGTGACAGGAAATATTGCAGAGCTGGCAATTGGCCTAGTTCACCCAGTCAATGGAAACTGGCTCAGCTAATCCAACCAGTCAAAACTTCCCACATCAATCATCAAGTGATCTGGTTCATCTAGCCCCCAAGACCAGACAGCTGGTGTGCAAACAGGGCTCAGCCATTGGAAAAGACCTATCCAGTCAGCTTCTCCTACCCCAGTCCACTTCTACTCCAGTCTCTCAGCCAATGCAGGATTGACTCAACTTTATCTCCTTCTATCTGTCTGTCTCTTTCCAGGGGAGATGGAAGAGCTGGAAGCTCTCTGGCTTACTGGAATTTGTCACAATGAAAAGAATGAGGTAATGAGCAGCCAGCTGGACATAGATAACATGGCAGGCGTCTTCTATATGCTGGGGGCAGCCATGGCCCTCAGCCTTATCACCTTCATCTGTGAGCATCTCTTCTACTGGCAATTCCGCCACTGCTTCATAGGCGTCTGCTCTGGCAAGCCTGGCATGGTCTTCTCCATCAGCAGGGTGAGTGTCTTCAGAAAATGGAAGGAACAGTGCGGAGGTTAAATCACATAGTTATAGAAATTAGAAATGGGGTAGTCCTACTGGATTCTCTTGGCCATCCCTCTTACACACAGACAGCATAGGGCTGTTGCCTCCACTATATTGTCCAGCATTTTGACCACTCTGGCTTTCAGTGTTACAAGGGTTGCCACCACTTTCCTTGGGAGAACTGCCTTTTCCTCACAGTGTTTCATAATTTCTGCTCTCTCTTGGAATTGGGTAATGGTGAGGCAGTCGTGAAAATGGGAAACAATATATAGAAAAGTTAATGTAACTTTTCTATCCCTCCAAAATTGTTTGAAAGGGTGCTGAATTCTTGGAGGAAAGGTTGTGGCAATTCTTCTCCATCAACCAATTCTCCTCTGGTCTTAGTTAGAACACCAAACTCAAATTGTCCTGTGTGTTGGAGCGATTCAGATAATTCTGTGAGAAATCAGCACTGTCTTGTGATTGTTTTGAGCAGTAGGAGGTCCCTAATCTAAATTCATACTGTGACCAACACACAAGCCCCTGGAAAAAAGGATAGCCACTTGCCCTCAGCACTCACTCAGTGCAAAACCTACCTTAAACATTCCCCTTTCAAGAGTCTCCTTTATCTCTAAATGAGCTTCTCCAGCTAGTCATTTCTATGTGATCCTTCTTCTCCTCTTGTACATAATATTTGTGCCCCATTTAGAGCTTTCTTTCTCTTCTTCCTGCTTCTGGCATCTCCTTCTGCTCCATTCTGCAGTGAAGTTATAGTTCTGTGTTTTTGATATTACCATCCCTCTGACAATAAAGTGGTTGTATGAAGAGTGCTACACTGTTTGGGGGAATTAGATGGCTCAGTTGAATGGGCAATAGGGGTACAAAGTCCTTCTTATATTGCCAGTCTCAATCTTATGCCAGGTTGGAGAGCAAGTGGGGGAACTGGATGTGTCAGGAGATTATTAACAGAATGCAGATCCTTCTATCTCTTGGTTATCTGTACAAATCTGGGCCTGGTTGTGGTGACTGAAAGTCATTAACCTTCTGCTAGCTGTTGGATGACCTATGTCACTATGTGAAATGAGTTGGTGGTCAGTCCACTTTATAATACACTGGTGTTCACCTCACATTTGACATTAATTGGTACCCCAGAATAGTAGTCTCACTAAGGAGGCAAATGACGAATGAGTCATGGAATCTGAACACCTCTCCCACCCATAGAAGTGGTCCTTCTGTGTCATGGCTGAGATGCACTGGTTGGGGAAACATGGAGAAATCTTGCACTGCTGATGTCTGTTTTGCAGTTGAATTGAGGATTTCACTTTCCAAGGATGTCAATCTGATTCCTGAACTAGGGGTCACCAAATGAAATGAATAGGCAGTAGGGTATAAAACAAACAAAGGAAGTATTTCTTCACACAGTGCACAGTCAACCTGTGGAACTCTTTGCCAGAGGATGTTGTGAAGGCCAAGAGTATAACAGGGTTCAAAAAAGAACTAGATAATTCATGGAGGATAGGTCCATCAATGGCTGTTTGCCAGGATGGGCAGGGATGTTGTCCCTAGCCTCTGTTTGCCAGAAGTTGGGAATGGGTGACAGGGCATGAATCACTTGATGATTACCTGTTCTATTCATTCCCTCTGAAGCACCTGGCACTGGCCACTGTCAGAAGACAGGATACTGGCCTAGATGGACCTTTGGTCTGACCCAGTGTGGCAGTTCTTATGTTTTATGTCATCAATGTTAGATTTAACTTGAAAGTAATTAAAAAAACCTGTTGTGCCATACTCAGCTAAACACTAAAGAGCTAATACCCATTCATCGGTCCTGCTCTTTCTCCTCATTTCCTTTTCTAATCTGTGATGATGACTAAGATATCCAAGTAGATGACAAGAAAAGCTTTCTCCTTTTTAACCAGTCCCCGGCCAGCTTGATTCAATGATGTCTGAGAGTGAATTTCAGGGCAAAACAAGACTATCCTGAACTCCTTGCATCCACGCAGAAATTCAGTGTTTGCCCAATTCTGAGGCGGCTGTTCTCACAGACATTATCTGTGGTGCTGATGCCCATCTTGGAATCCAAAGTGCCAGCTGCTGGATTCGAGTAACTCCCACTGACATCAGAGAGCTTTGCTTGTATACTGCAGGGGAGATAGTTTTGTCCTTGGAATTAATGGCTTTTGAAGAGGACCCTTATCTTGTGAGGTATTGATTCCTTCTACCCCAAATAAACGAACGTCTTCCCAAATGGAAACTATCATTATTATCATTTAATAAAATTATTTATACTAGGATAATCCCTAGAGGTCCCAATTGACACGAGGGCCCTACTGTGCTAGGCACTGACCATACCCTTAGTCAGAGACAGTCCCTGCCCCAAAGAGCTTATACTGTAATCGAAATAGAAACGATAGACAAAGGAAGTGCTATTCCCCTTTGATAGCTGGAGACATAGAGAGGCTAAGTGACTTGCCCATGTGATAGAGCTGGGAACAAAACCCAGATTTTTTGAGTCCCTGTTCAGTATCTTAACACAAGGCCGTCCTTCCTCTCTAAACTGTTCTGTTGATGAAAGGAGGTGAATGGGAGAAAAGAAGAGAGGGAGAGGAAACAAGAGGGAGCAAAGTAGAGGAAGAGAGAGGGAGAGGAAGGAAAAAACAGAAAGGGGGGCAGGATACAGAGGGAAAGAATATTCAGTGTTGATAGATGCAGGTTTGACCTCATTTCATAGTGATGCAAGACTGGCAAACTCTAGGGTCCCATGCTAGAAAACAAACCGTTTTCTCTGCTTCCCTGGCTCAGACTCCCCTTAGCTCAGTTCTCCCAGCTCCGTGTCTTCTCCTTTCTGCCCACCTGCAGAAGCACTGATCTCTGTCTGCTCCATTTCATTTCAGGGTATCTACAGCTGCATCCACGGGGTAGCCATTGAGGAGCACCAGTCAGCGATGAACTCCCCCACAGCCACCATGAACAACACCCATTCCAACATCTTGCGCCTGCTCCGCACGGCAAAGAACATGGCCAACCTGTCAGGTGTCAATGGCTCACCGCAGAGTGCCCTGGACTTCATCCGCCGTGAATCCTCAGTCTACGATATCTCTGAGCACCGCCGCAGCTTCACCCACTCTGACTGCAAGTCTTATAACAACCCGCCCTGTGAGGAGAACCTCTTTAGTGACTACATTAGCGAAGTAGAACGGACCTTTGGCAACCTGCAACTGAAGGACAGCAACGTGTATCAGGACCACTACCACCATCACCATCGGCCCCACAGCATTGGCAGTACCAGCTCCATCGATGGACTGTATGACTGTGACAACCCACCCTTCTCCGCTCAGCCCAGGTCCATTGGTAAGAAGCCACTGGACATTGGTTTGCCACCTTCCAAGCATAGTCAGCTAGGGGACCTCTATGGCAAGTTGTCCTTCAAGAACGATCGCTATAGTGGCGGAGGGGGCCACGACGACTTGATCCGCTCAGATGTCTCTGACATTTCCACCCATACGGTGACCTATGGCAACATTGAAGGCAACGCCGCCAAGCGGCGGAAACAGCAGTATAAGGACAGCCTGAAGAAACGTCCAGCTTCAGCCAAATCACGGCGGGAGTTTGATGAGATCGAGCTGGCCTACCGCAGGCGCCCGCCCCGCTCCCCAGACCACAAGCGCTATTTTAGGGACAAGGAAGGGCTACGGGACTTCTACCTGGACCAGTTCCGGACCAAGGAGAACTCACCGCATTGGGAGCACGTGGACCTGACGGATATCTACAAAGAGCGGGGAGATGAGTTCAAGCGCGATGCTGTAGGGGGCGGAGGGTCCTGCACCAACAGGGCCCACCACAAGCATGGGTCAGCGGACTTTGGAGGAGCCAACGACCACAAGCATGGTGTTGTGAGTGGAGTGCCAGCACCATGGGAGAAGAACCTGACCAATCTAGACTGGGAAGACCGGCCAGGGGCTAATTTCTGCCGTAGTTGCCCCTCTAAATTGCACAACTATACCCCGGCAGTGGTGGGACAAAACTCCACCCGCCAGCCCTGCATCCGGTGTGAGGCCTGCAAGAAGGCAGGCAACCTCTATGACATCAGCGAGGACAACTCTCTCCAAGAGCTGGACCAGCCATCTGCCCCGGTGCCAGTGACGACCAGTGCCACCTCCTCCAAGTATCCTCAGAGCCCATCTAACTCTGCCTCCAAGGTGCAGAAGAAGAACCGCAACAAGCTCCGCCGGCAGCACTCCTATGACACCTTCGTGGACCTGCAGAAGGATGACTCAGCCCTGGCTCCCCGCAGCGTGAGCCTGAAGGACAAGGGCCGCTTTTTGGAGGGGAGCCCCTACGCCCATATGTTTGACATGTCATCCAGCGAGACCGCTTTTGCCAACAACAAGTCCTCAGTGCCCACCACCAGCCACCACCACCACAACAACCCGGGCAGCAGCAGCTACATGCTCAGCAAGTCACTTTACCCCGACCGGGTCACACAAAACCCTTTCATCCCCACTTTTGGGGATGACCAATGCTTGCTCCATGGCAGCAAATCCTATTTCTTCAGGCAGCCTGTGGTGGCAGGTGGGCCCAAAGCCAGGCCGGACTTCCGAGCCATTGTCACCACCAACAAGCCAGTGGTCTCAGCCCTTCACGGGGCTGTGCCAGCCCGTTTTCAGAAGGACATCTGTATAGGGAACCAGTCCAACCCCTGTGTGCCTAACAACAAAAACCCCAGGGCTTTCAACGGCTCCAGCAACGGGCATGTTTATGAGAAACTCTCCAGTATTGAGTCTGATGTCTGAGTGAGGGGAAGTGTGTGGGGAGCGGGGGAGAATGTGGAGCGTGGGAGGGCAGGATGGGGTCAGACCTGATGCCCATTTTCTGCTCTCCTAGTTCTTTGTGGAACACTGGAGTTCTGAGTTCTCTCTAGGGCAGCACTGGTGACAAGTGCCACCTCTTTCTTTCCCCACCCCCTTTATCTCTTTCCATTTTCCCACTCCCTCCTTCCTCCTCCATTCCTGGTCATCCCACTTCCGTTGACATAGGAATTGGGTATCCTCGCTTAGGGTGTCCCAGGTGGAGAAGAAGGTGCGTGTCTGGGCTGAGGCAGGGGAAGGTGTGTGGGCAGGAACAGTGACCGTATTGTTTCGTGTTTTTTTTTAACTCCAAACAGCGAAGGGATACGCAAGCGCGTGCGTGACAGGAGGAGAGAGCAGAAGAGGTGGAATGGACACAAAGGAAAATGCTCTATCAGGCAATTCTTCCTAAAACTGTTTAGAAAAAATATTGAATACATGGATAAAATGAAGGAGACATAACGTGGGATTGACTTGATGCACTTACATACTGGTTATATTGAGGTTCTCTTTAATTTTTTTTCATGAAGACTATGGGGGTTTAGGGCTGAAATATGTATTTGCATATACACTGAGAGATTTACACTGAAGTTTGGAATCATTTTCTGGAGGTGGGAAGGGTGATTTGTACACAGGACTGGCTGGTGGTTCCGTTATGGTAACGCAGCCAGCACATCTGTGCCAGACTAGCAAGAGAGGTCGGGGAGGCTATTGGGTCTGGGGTGGGAAAGCAACACTGAAGTCAGGCAGCCTGGGAGATGACCTTGCCTTCACTAAAACGAGAGAAGCTTGGGGGTGGGAGGTAAGGCTTGGCTTGTTCATTAGCAATTAACTCATTGTTAATTTTGGACATAATTAAACCATGGGAGCAGTTTATAAGGCGAGTCAGCTTGTAGGTGGGTATACACAATTATACTATACTTGAAATGTCTGTGGGGAAAACGAAATAATACCACAAACGGAGTGCGTGTTCAGCTAACAAACCCAGCAGGACAAAGGTTGAGAAGCTGGGGAAAAGGCAAAGAGCGTGAGCGTATGGGAGAGACAGAAGTGGAGATCTGCCATCCTGCCACTTCAGGAGATGTCAGCCTTGTTTTGGCCAATGTAAAAGTAGAGAGGCAGGTCAGGAAGGGGCCTGATCCCTCCTCCTTCCCCTCCCCCTGCCAGGCAGAGAGAAATATGTCACAAAATGACACAGGGCTCTCCCTGCTGATGGTGGTACAGTGTTCTGAGTCTGCCTTTGAGGGAAAAGGAGGTGTGAGGAAAACGTGTGAGCATGGCAGGAGCAGGGGACTGCTTAAATGCCTACTTGCAGCACGTACGTGCGCACTTGCTGAATACGGGCTTACGTTTGCTATTGAATGTGCTGTGGAAACACATGGCTTGTCTTCCAGAGGGCAGCCGGGAATGACATAAATAAATGACAACACTCACAGCAGCTATGATGAGGTCTGAAGACTAGAGGTGGAAGGGTGGGGGTAGAGTGTGTGTGTGTGTGAGAGAGAGAGAAATACTAGCACAGGTGCTAAGCTGGAATAGCCTAACGCTGCAGTCAGCTTTCCCAGCGCGCATGGTATCGGTAAAAATGGTTTTCTTTCCATTGTATCATTTTAGATGCAAACTAAATGAAACTAAAGGGAGTGATGGTGAGAGTGAGATGTCCACCTCCCCTTTCATTTGTCTTCTTTAACAGGAGGAACTGAGATGAGACCCCAGGTTAGCACCTCCCATCCTGAAAATTGTGGTACAGACCCTGACTTTTTTTCATGGATCTGTCCCATAGTCCTGCCAGCCTTCATTTGCATGAGGGATGGTTAAAAAAAGCCCCACATTTGACTGGGATGGCACATAGAATTGACCCTAAACAGAGGAATGCATCCATTTTTTAAGCAACATTTTCTTGAGCTGAGACCCCTCCCTCCCTCACACTCCTCACTGCACCCCAGGTGATTTTATCTTGCTATCTTTCCATTTTTTAAGCCAACAGAAGACCTCAGTTTTTTTAAAGCTGGGGCTGGGGAGCTGAAAAGTCTCATGGTGTGAGGAGAGGGTGGGCAGGATGGGAAGTTTGTTTAGATTTCACTGAGGAAATTATAGGGGAAGGAGTTGAAGGGTCTTTGAATTGCCACCCATGGTATTAGGGGAAGGGACCTGCTCATTCCTTCCCTCTCCTCTCTTTAAAAGAAAAGCCAAATGAACTAACCTAGCAATCTGCAATCCAGAACACGAGGCGACTGGTCAGAGCCCACTGACAGTGGCCACCAAGAAGGCATTCATTTCATTTGTAAATATTTTTTTCTATTGCATTTTGTATAAATTGATGTTTCTCTTCTCGTGAAAATTCAGGTCGTGGGGCAACCAGGGTGGGAGGGAGGGTGGGGTGAGGTTGTTTTTGTTTTGTTTGTTTTCTATGACTTTCAGGCTGCGTATTTGGAAGCGGTTTACGCAGGTCGAGGCCGTGAAAATGGGAGAGCAAGAGAAAATCATGTGCACTGTGTTCCCGCCCCTGCCACAGTACCACCCCTGCCACCTTTATATTAATGAATTGAAGATGCTGGCATGTCATCTCGATCCTTGCCAGCAGGGTATTCATGCCATGGTGGAAGTACCCCATCTTCCCCATTTGATTATAAACTCTGTTCCAGCATCTGTCTGTGGAATTTGGGCCTCAAGACATTGTGCTGTCTTGCCAGTGATGGGGTTAGCCATCGATTTGGGTGTTCAGTTTGGGTCATCACCCAGCGGTATAGAGACTTCTCCAATACTGCTTTGGTTTAGAAATCTTGGCGCTGGGAAAGCTTGCAAGATTTCTGGTACTTCCCAAGGGTTTTTGGGCAGCTGGCAAGAGCAGCATGTCTCTGATGGTTATTTCAGTACTTTCCCCTCACCCTGTTTGCAGCTGGAACCAGGAAGCTCAAAGGTGGTGCTGGGAGGGAATTAAACGGAAAACAAACCAAAAAGAAGTCAACAGGACTATTTCAAACCTCTCTAAAGGGTTCAGATTTTGTGTTTTGGGCAACATTTTGGTATGGTTCTCATTTTCTCAGAACTGGTTTGCTCCATCCCTAGTTCCAGTGATTGGCAGATAATGGTTTGCCATGATAATTAGATTTAGCATTTACACTGTATAGCACAGCTCATGTTCAAAGTGCTTTGCAAACATTAACCGTGCCATGAGCCACATGAATGCCTCCTCTGAGGACAACTGGAAATGTAGGACTGGCAGCACCAGGCTGGTCTATTTGTCACCCTACAGAAGTCTGGTCTCTTGCCTTCTGCCATATCAGGTCAGACCATTAGTCCATCGAGTTAACCCTTTCTCCTGCAAATGGCCTTTTCTGGTTGCTTATTTTTATTTGAGTTCCATGGGTGAGAGTGTTTGGGGCAGGAGGTGGGGAGAGGATTGTTTGGGGGAGATCATAATCCAGCAAAGAAAGTGATGTGATTAACACTGTTGTGAGTTTAGGATTTTAGATTCAGTATTATTTCATTGTAATTAATCAATCATAATGGTCCCTTCTGACCATAAGTCTACGAATCTAAGTGACGCACACAGGTAATATCAGCATCAAAAGCAGGGCCTTTCATACCAAAGCCCAACAGATGTTTTACATTCCCCTTTCTGCCATCTCCCTCTCTCTTTTTCTTCCCCTTAGTAAAAGACAGTATTTTCTGGGATGCTTTCTGGGATCATTTCACACCTCAAAGGCTCTAGCTACTAAAATAGTGAAGTTTGGGTTGAAGGGCAGAAGTCATTGTATCATGGATGTTACTATGAGCTGTCCTGTATGCTTGCAGTCTACCTGGAAGGATCTGGCACCTCTGGCCATTTATTCGCCACATTCCTCTTCATTTGAACTCCAGGCATGGTTCCCTGAGAGATGTTCTAATGTTCTCATCATCCCCCTTCTTCTGGAGCAGTGCCAGCATGTATGTATGGCTCTGAAGGAGAATGGGAAGGGAGCAGATGTCCCTAAAATATCAGGACTATCCCATACAAATTTCAGGGTATCTGGCAGCCAGACTTTCCAAACTGTGGAGCTTTGCATGATACCCTGTTGGAGTATTCACACTGGTTTTCTAAAATGATGTAACATAATGTATGCTGATATAACAATACTCCGTCACATACTACATCCTGGCATAACACAACACGCCATGATCCTGATATCAGAACATAATACATCACTTCAAAAATACAAAGACAAGCTTCAGTCAGAACTCACTATCCATCAAGACAATGTGGTACACCCTACCCCCCTCAAACAAATGTATCACCATCTCTGACACAAACGTATCCCCCATATTTTTGGCACTGGACTCCCCAAGTGGCTTCAGATTGGTCAGCAATTCTCTAGTATAAACTCTGTTAGGGAGTTATTTTAATTCTCCTTATATGTGGTGAGGAAGATTCTTCCATGATGTCCTAAAAGACTATAGGGTTTGATGGTGAAGTTATAGTTGTCAGTTTGGGTCATTTTGCTTCAGAGGTCTCTAGCATGCGCACAAAAGTTGACCTCCTGATAGCAAGGAGATGCCCACACCCATCCTGAATAGAGTCCCCTTTACCCTAGGGTTGTTCCTCATAGTGATGGTACCAGCAAGAGAGAGTAAGGATGTGATACTGGTGACAGGTTGACATGATACCTCAGGGATCTTGCAGGCAAGTCTTTGCTTTAGAGCTTTCTATAAAATGTGGCATGCCCTCCAACCTCCATTGTTTATTAATAGATGTAAGCAAGCCTGAGAACATGGCCAAAGATCAGACTGAGGCCTGTCACACACCCTTCGCTCCAGTCAAGCAACCATGGGGAGGGGTTTACATTTCCCCACATAGATTTGGTTGCCAGAAGAGGGGAAACCGTGGGGACAGTGCTGATGAGGGAACTTTGTGCTGACCATCCACACTCTTGGTCTAAGGATGTAAACATGATCTTTCCTGCTTTACCCAAGCTAGAGTCATGGAGAAGCCTAGGACCCGATTAGACGATTTGTGGCACATGCATGACTTATATTGAAGTCCCTGGGAGTTTTGTTCATCAGACTTATGGCATGGTCAGGCTCCTGGCTCACTGACAGCAAATGGGGAAGGACTCAAAGCCATGCCCTCCCGCCCACACCATCTTCCATAAGTGCTTCCCTGCTGCTGATCACACCTGGTATGTCCAAGTGGACCACGCCTACCATGCTGCGGGATGCTGCAGGGCACATACAGAAAATAACTAGAGGGACCCAAGCTGTGTCCCCACAAGGGCTTATTTCCACTTTGCAACCAAATAGACTTCCAAGCCATATAGCCCCACTTCATCCATTCACTCACACACAAGGAACCCTCCCCCAAGGAAAGATTGGGATTCTGACTGGCTCAGCAGCAATCCCAAAATTATTGTGTCATCTTCATCACAGGCTGTCTGGAACTCATCAGGGTAGTCACAGATGAACAGGGGCATCTCTCAGAAAAACAAGATTACTTTTTAATGGACTTTGGGTCCCCTCTCCATCTCTCAAGCATTCCCAGCTTCCTCTCTTAGCCACAATGTTTGGGTGAATTCTCACACTTTTTGGTGGTTACAGACAGCAACGCGGACATGGAAATAATTTGGGTTTATTAGCAATGCCCAATAAATAGAAAAGTGAAACCATCACTGTGTATCATGGGAAACAGAACTCATGACCTTAAACTCCAAAAGCACAGTTCTCTACTCATGGAGGTAAAGGAGAATCTACATTAGCCATTAGTAGTTATGGGGCTTTTAATCTGTATTTGCAGGTTTCCTGCCATTCAAAGTTGAAACAGCTAATGCTGATTAACACTTGAGCAAGTCTGACATTCCATCCCATAGGGATGGACACACACACACATATGAAATAATATGCATGTGAGCAGATCTGACATTAGCAGGAGGCAGTGGCGCGTGTGCACACACAAAAGCCAGTACACTGCAGTATGCTTTGTGACTCTTTCTGTCCCAAGATGCATCTTCTCAAAGTAGGAACAATGTGACCTTTCCTAATGTTCTGCTGGTAGTTATTTACTTAATGTATTCATTTTGTGACTTTTATATCATCTGCTTCCTTGACTGCAGTATCGTGTATAAATATATATATGTATATATATACAGAAGGTAATTCAAGCAACTACATTCAGGTTGGGGAAGAGGGCGATTTTTATATATGTATAGTATTTCCTTGTTAAACAACGGCATGATGGGCTGGGGGCGGGGTGAGGAAGCTGACTTCTAAATTGTGGTTTTTCTTGGTATGTGGTGTTTGAAGTTGTTTCAGTGGCTGCTTTTGCTGGTTTGGAAAGTTTATCTGGATGTTATATGTGTGTGTTAAGAAAGGGACCCAAGGTAGGGGAGATTTGGGGTTGGGGGAGGGGTAGGAGAGGGTTTTAATAATTTCCTGTATTAGAAGATGTGTTGATTGTTAGGGACTGTTTGTCTGAGGCAATGGGCTGTTTCCTTCTCTAGGTGACTTGCTGCTTTTCTCTGGTTGCTTTCTTTTCTCTGCTCCCTGTTGTTGTCGTCTCTCTGGAGTGTTAGTAGAATCCATTGTTGCTATGACCTTGCCTCTGCTGTAATCTTTCTCTGGGCCTTCATTTCCTCCTCACCCACTTTCTCCACAGTGCTCTCTTTGTATTGTCCTCCCAAATCCCTATGGGACAAGGGACTGCATCATTCCGTGTCCTCTGCTATCTTTGTGCAGTTCCTAGCTACTTTACCTTATTCCCTTTAGAATCTCTCTATCCACCTCCGAATCCACCTCTTATCCAGGTGTTCAAACCTTTCCAGTGCCTCATCTCCCCGCCCTCATGTCCACCTATTTCCCAGTACTCATCCCACTCCTCCAGTCCTACCTCTGTGTTTCTTCCCTCACAACCACACACCCTCACTGTTTGCTCCCTGTGCTCCTCTGGTTACCATCTTACTGCTCTGTCGTCTTCATGTGATCCTTCAGTTGGAGAGTGGAGGCGCTTGAGCAGGCCACTCTATCTCTTGTATTGCTGCCCTGTCTCCCTGAAACTCTCTAGTGCTCGCCAAGTCACTTCTTTTTTAGAAGATGATATTTAGCAGCTATATCAGCCTTTCACTTTCACCAATCCTGTGTTCTGCCCTTGAACACCCATGAAGGAAAGCATGAGCAGTCTGGTAAATTTGCCAGTGCAAGAAACACGATGAAACCATTTTTTCCTTGGAGAGTCGTGATAGGTAGTCTATAAAATTCCCTTTCTTGACAGCTGATTGTTAAGTGCACAGGAGGGTGGAGATGTACCAATAATCCATTTCAGGTTGACCCACTTCAAACGTGAGTCTCTCTACCATGCCTCTTTACTTGATGAGAACACAGGAGGGACTGTTGAGAGGTGGTGCTGTGTTTGAACAGCATTTACTACTCTGCATAGTCTGCGGAAGCCATTGATTTGTTCACTGATCGCATGATTATCTGCCATGCTGTGCATCTGGGAAAGAATGGCATTGAGGACTGGATCCCCCTCGGCCTGGCAAGTCAGTATGAGAAGGAGTGGCTGGAAGGATGACTTTGGTTCACTATGCTGGGGTTTCCGTAAGTGAATAGAGTGAACGAGTGTAGTTGCAGTCTGTGAGCGTGTGTGTCAATCTGTAAATGGGAATGTGTGTCAGTGTGTGTGTGGACATATGGCCAAGTGTGTGTTTGTGTGAGCTGGTGAGTCAGTGCAGTGTGTGGTGAAGCTGTGTCAGTGTGGTATCCGAGCATGGGCCACAGGTGAGCTTGGAGTAAGTGCGTGTGAACGTTGGGCAGTATGCGTGGAAGTATGTTGGTGAGATTTCACATTCTAGTCACTCTGGATATAGCTTTAGGTGCAGTGCCAGTCAATCCACCATCTGCTTACTCGGTGTGCCCCAATTGTGACTTACCCAGCTGGCGTTCTAGCGAGAAGGCACCTGTCAAATGAGACTTCTGTATGGGCCCTTAGGGGCTAGCAGATGAGCCCCATGTCAGACGTGCTCCAGAATAAATGAGATTAGTGAGGTAGGTAATGGAACGTTCTTCCTCTGAATGCTGGGCAGGCTCTTGGCTTCTGTGGACTTCTCCCCTTTCTGAGCCTTTTGCTGGGATTCAGCTCCATGAGCTGTCATTTCCTCTGAGCACTGACAGCTTCTAGGGGCTCCTACTGCCTCACAGCACCATGTGTATGTTGCATGCCTGTTGTTACGCGTGTGTGTGTATATAGTGTGTGTGTACAGTCTGTGTATGTAGGTGTGTGTGTGTGTGTGTGTATATATATAGTGTGTGTGCATGCGTGTACAGTCTGTGTATGTAGGTGTGTGTGTGTATAGTGTGTGTGTGTGTGTGCTTGCGTGTGCAGTCTGTATGTAGATGTGTGTGTGTGTGTGTGTGTGCTTGAGCAGAGGGAGTCCTGTTGGAAGCTGCGCTAGGGCAAAGCCAGTTGATAGGTATCTACAGGCTGGCAGCCTTTCCTCTTTTTCTTTTAGCTCTGATGTGTGTCCTGGTAAATTCACCCATGTCTGGCAGCCGTGGTGCTGCTCTTGCTGTCCTGCTTTGCCCCAGGTCTGACTTCCTTGGTGAGGACCCTGGAGGACCTGCTCTGCCTCACAGATCAGGTTAGAAAGCAGATTCCTCTTTGGGGTGGCTGGAATATAGCAGCAGAAACCCATTCCATATGCTAATTCAGTTTTGTGCTGAAGCCAATGTGCCATGTTTCCACACCAGCGTGCCACATGCATTGCATCCTCGGGCCTTACCTGGCAGATGGAGAAGGAAGACATCCCCTCGCAGCACAGTAGAGTGTTCAGGAGATGCCTAGTAAAGCAGAAGGGGGATGCACTTGTCCCATGACTGGAGTGGGATGCACCCTTGCTTTCTTGCTGCCTTGGTGCACTTTCAGCATGGAAGCTCTAACCCTATTTTCATTCTTGGATAAGTATGGAGGCGAGAGCTATGCTGCGATAGATTTGATCTCAGGTCTCCTGTCTTCGTTTTGCAAGTGTAAGTGTTCATTGAAGGGCCTGGAAAAGCAGCGCACCTGGTGAACTGAGTTGGGAATTGAGTTCACCTTCCCCCAGCTCTGTAGCATTGTGGAGGAGAAGAGGCGACAGTGAGCTCTATGGAGAGGCAGCAGATGACCTTTCTGCATCTTCTCCTTCCCATCCCAAGGAGATATCAACAAACTGGTGGCATCCCAGCAGAGGGGGATCAGTTGGGAGTCCCCTCTGGTGCCAGCCAGTTCTGCACTTTAACTGGCCATGTTGTACAACACAAAGATCTCTTCTGCCAATACCTGGGAAAGAACACCAGGATTTGATAAGCGGCCACAGCGATCAAACAGCCGAGGAAGGAACAATGTCCTCTGGCTGTTGCCTCTTGTCATTTATGTCACCTGTTTCCATTAAATCGACTCATTGTGTTCCAGTCTCTTGGCCACTTTGACATATTTTTACATATTTTTGAGGCAGTGGAGCGTATATGTATAGCCCTTGGATGGCTCCTTATTTCATAGCATACCCATCAACATCCTCTGCTTTCTTCTGCAGGCATTCACTGGTTCCTCTCCAGCAATATCCTGTGCGCTGCCAGGTTTTGCTTTCAAGGAGGAGAAAAGGTTTGTGGGGTTTTTTTGTTTGTTTGTTTTTTTAATTCTTAAAAGGCTGAGTACCTAAAACCAGTCAGAATCCTCACGAGATGCTGTAGGAACGGACCTCGCCACTGAACACATGTGGCAGTAAGAGGGATTCAAAGGGAAAGTGGCTAGCTTTGGAGTTCTGCTGCCACTGGTGGCTCTTCTTATTCTTGGAGCGGGATCTCTCTTTTCACGCCTGCTCAGAATACAGCAAGCGGCTCTTTTTATCTCTCCATTTTCAACATTTTTAAGGGGGGAAATTTTGTAAAGTCATTTTGGCGGGAGAAAGGGAGCCTTTTTTCAGCAATACGATGTTTTGAGACCTCAGTTCTGTGTATGCAGTCAGCTGTGTTTGGGCTTTTTCCTTTGCAAATGCTTTTGATGCCAGGGCAATCTTGAGACATCTCTTTGCCAGTGACCGAAGCACCATCTATAATTTGGAGATTGGGGCTGCTACAGAGAAAAGGCTTCAACCTCTCTGACAGTAACTTCTAACTAACTTCTACCTGAATTCTCAGAGGGGGGAATGTTTAATCATTGCACAGATTTTTTTTCCACACTCTCTTTTTCTTTTTTCCTTCTAAAGTATTACTACAGAATTCTAGAGCAGTGGCCCCAAATGCTGTCATCACCCTGGGGTGGGTTGCAGTAATAAGAGCCCTCTCTCTCCATTGTATGTTTTCGCTAGTTTCCTTGCTATCTCAGTCCCCACCCGCAGGGCATAACTCATTCTTGGCAGTGGAAGTGTGGACTATGATTTAGATACAGCTCACCCAAACTTTTAGACCAGACCTCACCATGGAATCCCTGAATAGTAAGTATCTAGACCAGACCAGGCTCCAGCTGTCATGATTACATAGGATACCACTGCTGCTGTTCTCTCTGACATGGAGTGATGGACATTCCTGGGGCTCTTTCAGGAGGAGCCTTTGTGATCTTTTCCTGGGCGATAGGCAATAAATGGTGTGTTAGAGCTGAGTTGGTGGTGATCAGTAGGGGAGGGGAGGCCGGCGTGCGCATGAGATTCTGTAGCTCAGATACAAGTGTCGCAATCTCTGTTGAAATACAGTGGAACAATACAATAGAGGTTCTACTCACAGACCGGCCCTCCGTCGCCACTGATCTCACAGTATGGATGCTCCAAGGGTGACTTCTCCTTGATGATGAGGGGAAGGACAGCAGGGAAAAGAGAGGTGGAGGTTTCTCTCTTGGGCTGGCAGCGATAATTCCTTTAGATCATGCTCTTGGGTGGGAACAATGCTAAAAAAGCTGTGGAGGGCAGATTTGAAAACATGAGGGGAGATTGAGCAAGGTGGAGTGAGCCAGAGTGCCTGGTTGGAACAGCCTAAACTATCTTTTCAGTAATTCTTTCTCTCCTTCCTTGCACAATCCCCATGGCTGCCTCCCCCCACTTATAGAAACAAAAGGGACTGGACCTGGGTCCTGAGGAATAAGATCCAGAGAGGGGAACTAATAACTCCCATGCCCACTTCTGTCTTTCTCCTGCAGCCCCGTGCTGTTCATGGGTGGCTAGGGCTGGCCTTTGACTCAGACAGTGCCCTCCTGGGCCAACCAGAATGGAGCAGTGCCCATAGTAAAGCAACTGGGGAGAAATATGGGGCCTGACCAACACTCTCCCTATGCACCATTGTGACATGTGAGAGAAATCGCAGCATGTGGATGTGAGCATCTGGGGCATAGGAGCAGCGGGGTGTTCTTGGCTTGGGATATCCTGCCCTCATGGGTGTGCGGGAACCCTAATGTGTTGACATTCAGGAGATGGTGTCAGGCTCCTTTATGCTTTCCAGGCTTTTGGCTGATGCAGAATAGTGATGGGGAAAATTCTAGTTTCTTCTGGGGTTAGGGGAGGGACACTATTTAGGGCTGACACTGGTCAGCATCTTATGTATTTTGCTTTTAAATAATGTAAATTTGCCCAGAGAATGTTTGATGAGCTCAGTCTATAGATCAAAAGAGAAATAAATATTCACCTATAGCGGTGGTTTTCAACCTGGGGTCCGCAGACCATGTCTAAGATTTCCAAAGGGGCCCGCACCTCCATTTGAAATTTTTTAGGGGTCCGCAAATGAAAAAAGGGGTGAAAACCACTGTCCTGCAGTGTAATTCCCCTATTGCCCCACTGTCCCTCCTTCACTTCTCCTGAGCTCATGGTTTCTCTGGGTGGGCTCTGACACCTACCAGGCCTTCCTTCAGAGCAAACATTTCCCTCCTCTTTGTGTGAACTTCTGGACCTAAATATTGCCTCCTCCTCCCATTTTTTCACATACACATGCTCAACCCCCAGCCCCTCCACTTGTGAGAACCAGAGCCACAGAGGCAGGAGTGCCAAATGACTATTTATTTCTCAAAATAAAATGAAAAAAAAAAGTTTTTTAAAAATATGCAATTGTGCAAAGGGAACCGACAGCAAGATGATGGTGGTAGAGAGGAAACAGGATGTTTTGTAACTCTAGCTGCAGTAAAAAAACAAAAACAAAAAAAACACATTAAAAATACTGAAAAAAGAAAAAAGGAAAAAAAATCTTGACCTATTTTGGAAATATTGTGAATAATTTTTTTGATATAAAAACTAATTTTTATGTAGCATGAAAATCACCAAAATAAAATGATCAAGAATAAAAGTTGCGCAGAGGTATTTTGTGGTTGTTGTTTTGGAGGGAAATGAAGGGGTAGGAGAGGAGTGGGGTGTGCATGTGTGTGAGAGAGAGTGAAAGAGAAAGAGAGAGGGAGGCAGTGTTGTCAAATCTTGTGATTTCATCTCAAGTTTTTCAATAGTGGTGTTTTTCGTAAAGCCTCAGTTCTTGGAGTCCTATGATTATGCGAGAATCTCCACTTTCATTTTTTAAAATAAGTTTTTAGCCTTCATTGTTGAAGAGAAAAGAATGGACCAGAAAGTCTCAGAAGACAAAAAAAGAAATATAAAATACCCAACATTTATGATTTTTGAGCAGCTGAAGTTGGCAGTACTGGTGAGGGATGTACGGAGCAGGGAGGCCAGGGGTATGAAGATTGTATTCACACATACGTCATTAATTTTGTCATATGATGGACAAGCCTCCTTGTAATTAACTTGACCTCCTCTTTTCTGCCCCTACCCACTGAGAAATGGGGCACTGATCCATCTGAGGACACATAGGCACTGCCTCTCTGGTCCCCTTTGAAGAAACTTTACATTTGTTTCCAATTCTTCCTCCCTTCCAAAGGAGATATGCTTCCTCTCCAAAGCCTGGAGAAAACTAGATGTTGGGCCCTCAGCTCCTTTAGGAAATATGGCAATAACTCCCCAAACATCATGAAGAAATTGTGGTGTTAGAATCCTGACCCTCCTCCCCAGAAGAAATGTGCACCCCAAAAGCAAATATAGCACTACCACCTTAAAGGGAAAGGTGTTGGCTCCCTGAATGCTCATGAGAAAAGGGAAGAGTGACCCCTTGAATTTCCAGAGGAAAGGAGGTGCTGCATCCCTCCATCATCTCCTCAAAGAACATGATGTTTGTTCCCCTGCAGAAATCTGAGTGTAAATCAGAGACTCTAGATGCTGCTCCTGAGCTTACATTCCAGGCTAATTGTGCATCAGCAGAGATGTAACCATCGCCCCTTCTCCCAGGGGAATGGTGATACTGGGCTTAGGCAAGCACAGCACTTGCTGCATTGGAAATATACCCCAATTTTTCACTTTATGGGCCTGAATAAATGTATCCTTCTGCCCTATTAATTTCATCTTTCCATCCTCATATACATTCTCCCAGACTCCAGCCACTGGAATAGTGACTCACCAGCTATCAGCCAGCCTCCATTGCCACCAGCCTGTCCCATCCTCCCTGCCCAATAAACCTCCAGAAAGATAGCTGATCCCCTGGCTGGAATAACAGTGGATCTTTGGGATTTGGGCCCAGCTGCTTGTAGAGAGACATAGCATGGGTTAAACTCCTCCCTCCTGATGACGTTCCAGTTGTTGGCATTTGTTTTTCTTTGAGGCTGCTCCTCCAATATGTGTCTTCTCCACACAACGCACAGTCATTGCCAGGGGAACTCATTGCCAGGGGAAGTTGTGGAACTCATTGCCAGGGGAAGTTGTGAAGGCCAAAAGTATAACTGGGTTCAAAAAAGAATTAAATAAGTTCATGGAGGACAAGTCCTTCAATGGCTATTAGCCAAGATGGTCAGGGATGCAACCCCATGCTCTGGGTATCCCTAAACCTCTGACTGCTACAAGCTGGGACTGGGCGATGGGACGGATCACTTGATGATTGCCTGTTCTGTTAATTCCCACCGAAGCACCTGGCATTGGCCACTGTCGGAAGACAGGATACTGGGCTAGTTGGACCATTGGTCTGATGCAGTATGACCATTCTTATGTTTTATATTCTTAAGTGTCTGGCTAGTTACCCCTGGTACCTCACATCCAATTGCTCCCTGTCAGTTTTACCGGCAGTTCTGCCTCCCTCTGAGGAGTGTTGTACCTCTGTGGTCTTGCTGTTGCTAGGAGAGAGAGGGGAAGGGGATTATTCCTGCCTTCTCATCCTGGTACGATTCACACGCTTATAAAAATAATTCATACTGATCAGCCATCACTAGCTTTTCCTGCAGCTTCAGAATGTTGCCCCTCCCCCCAAACCCTGGTGTGGTAGCACCCCTTCTTACCAGGGGATCCGCATCCTATTTTTTTTACAAATGCTAGTTGGTTCTTGGGGTGTATTTAGGGGCTGCATCCACACCTTGGGAGTTGGGAGTAGTGAAAGGAAACATGCAAAATATTATCTTTGGCTTGGAAAATTCCCACCAAAGGTTCCCTGTGATTGGCATTCTAGCAAGGTTCCCAGCTTAATACATAGATGGGCCCTCCTTGGCAGGGTTGTGGAACAAGAGGGGAACCAGGGTGAGATGTTAATGTCACTTTAGGTGGATTCTGGGCAAGCATGTTGTGAGTGGTCACCAATTAGAGAGAATGGTGTAGGGTGAGAGGAGCACTTACCCAGATCACCCATGATGGCAGATGAGGACTTGGCGCTCTGTGATTCCTGCCACCTTCCATCCCACATAGTCTGAGAGGCGACCACCTCCTCCCCTTGGCAACATGTGCCAGTTGACTGCCTGTGGGTTGAGAGAGGCCAGGGGAGAGAGCTATGGCGGGAATAGGCAGGAAGAGGAGCATAGAGAAAGTGCACGGAGAGCTCTTCAGTATCAAAAAGGCATTCTGTGGTTCATTCCCAGGGGCTTCCTGCCTCCCAGCAAAAGGGCTGCTGCCAGGAGGAGGCAGTAAAGTTTCTCACTGATGTCTCAGTAGTGTCCATAGTCCTGCGCAATGAGGAACACTTCTCTCCACAGGCAGGTGTGTAGCCCAGTGTGTGTGCAAAGGAGGGACAGCTATCTCCAACGTGACTAGGTGCCAGGAGGAGTAAAACCTCAAGTGGAATCCTGTGTCTACGTGGAATGAAGTTTGAATCCAGCCCCAGGGAAAAAGAGGGGAATCGGCCTAGAGAAGCCCTTTGGGCAAGGTGCTGAAATCTTGACTTCCACGGGTGACATTTCAGATCTCAGAGGCAGGGTCTTTGGCCGTTCTCTAGGCCTGCTTGCAAGTTTAACACAGAGACACTTGCCATGCCCAGAGTTCAGCCCCTGCCACCTCTTGCTTTCACATCATTGGAAAGGATAGCAACACGGGGATGGGAGAGGACACATGCCGGGCTGGGACAGCCTCAAACCCACCAAGCCAATCTTCCCCTAGGCTGGTTGGGCTGGCTAACAGAAGCATCAGCTGTGCCAGCAGCAATTAACTGGATTCTTTTGACCTCACCTTACATTGGGAGGAGCGTACTTCTGAAAATATCCTTTCATGAACCTTGTCTCCCCACACCAGTGCCCAGACTCCAGAATTTTTATGGAGGAAGTTGATCCAGGCCACTGGGATGCCATATTCCTTTTCAGGATACACATATGGGGGGGCCAGAAATCATGGGGTTTTGAACAGTCCTGTCCCCCAGATATCCTTTGTGGACTGTCTATTGATTATTTGTTAGTGTAGACTATTCAGCCAGCAGAGACTGGCTTATCAATTTGGCTTTGCATTAGAAACGTATAGAATTGGCTACTGAAGAGCTGCCTGTGAGACGATTTTCTTCCTTAGACTGCAGGGGCTCTGTAATTTAGTCTTGCCTCCCACCCATGAATGGCTCCAGGACTCCTACTTGGACTACCAAGGCTGTGGGTCTTTTTTTTTTTTGAACTATTGGAGCTCTTCCACGTAGGCTGACGTCCCTTCAGAAGATGGATCAGAGTATGATATTTCATAAGAGAAACTCAAGACTTCTTCAGCTACCTGAGCTCACCCTTGTCATATCTAGACAAAGACAGCAGCATCCCGTTCTGGACCAAAGAGTACTTGCTATAGTGGACTGACCACTTCTCTCAGCTTTCTAGCCACTGTATCAGAGCATCTGCTTGGGGAATACCCTTTCAGCTTCGTTACCCACACTCTCATTCCAGCCATCTTGTGGCTTTCCATGCACTATCTTGGCTATCAAGTACGCAGCCTCCCCCTTCTTTCTATTCCACAAGGAAGGGCTTCATGGGCTGCTTTCTTATCTAAGATGTTAGATTAAAAACCAAGAGGCTTTTGGAAACTGTCTCTGCTACTCTCTGATTAGTTGTTCTTGCTGAAGAGGCAAGAGACAGGCCTGGCTACCAAAGCTGCCATCTGAAGGTTAAGCACTGAGTAAGTGATTGCCCTTCAGCAGCAACTCACGGTCTTTCAATTAGCAGAGGGAGACACTCTCTGGAATGTTAAGTAACATTCTGTGGGTGAATGCCTCGCTCTCATGGCGTGTGCAGAGGAATTTTGAATTGTTTCAGGGCTTTTTCAGAGAGAAATTTCTTGACCAGGTTTTCTGTCACTCACTTGAAACTCAGGCAAACTTTCCTCACAGTGTGTGAACAATGAAGTTGCTTGTCAGTGGTAACACAGGGCAGCTTTTTCGCTGGCACACTCAACTTGGAGGTGTCTGTGGTTCCAATCCCAAGTTTAAGGACCAGTGTTGTGGACGTCATTACTCTCTCAGTACAGCGGTGGGTGTTAACGACGGGCCGACTTCCAAAGGCTCCTCAGAGGTTTGGCTAAGCAGCACCCAGAAGTTTGGATGCTCATAATAGGCCTGAGCTTTTTCTGAAAAATCTCCCCCCTATTGCTGCAATAGCAATGCAGCTCCCCTAAGGCTAAGAACAATGGGAGGGCTAGTACAGGTTAGCCAGTGGTGTTCTGAGCACCTACACCATCTCTGGGCAGGGTTAATGGCAGGTAACAATGCTGCCAGCAGCCTACCCCAGTCCACTGGTGCTAGCATGAGGGGAGCTAGCATGAGGGGGTGACAGTGGGAGATACTTAGAAGAAAGCTCAGTGTAGCTGCAGCCTCAAGGGTAGTAGGAGCTGGAAGACTGTCCCTAGGACTCAGTCAAGCATGTATGGGGTCTAATCTGGCCCCTGTCATTTCACTCCTTTGCCTTGTTAGCCCTCTTTTATAGGTAGGAAACCAAAGCATGCCTCTGGGGAGTGTCGTGAAGATCAATTACTTAATGTTTGCACTGGCTTTAGAAGAGGTGGGGAGAAGAAGATTTTCAAAAGCACCAGTGGAACTCATGACAGAACAAGCCTTCTTGGAAGATTTCCAGGGTACCCTTGTTCTGATCAGGCTGGCAATACTAACAGAGCAGCCTATCCCTCAAGAGTATTGTTGGCCTGCCATTACTGGCTGAAACAAGGAAACGTAGAGGCAACTTCAGGCATGGGAAGAAGCGAGGAGCAGGGGAATCAAATGTCATCAGACTTCAGCAGAGATTTGAGGCTCATGTTCGGGACAAGTAGTAGCTGAAGATTCAGATCAAATAATTATTTTATTTAAAATGATGCCGTCCCTCCTAATCATGCTGTTATAATTATTTATGGATATAAAGTCATTATCAATACCATTTTTTATTAATCAGGAATGTGCCAGGTGTGTGCTAGGTGCTTTCTAAGCAGGTGTGTAAAACAGGGCTACAATTTTCAAAAGCACCCTAACTCCCATTTTCAAAAGTGACTTAGGCACATTTGAAAATATTATCCAAAGTCCCTACTTCAAGAGCTCTCAATCTTGATGTTAAGCCTAAATATGCGTATATTAGCATTTATGTTAACAAGTAAATTGACAGATACCATAAGTTTACATACATTATGCAAATGTTTTAAAATCTTGCTTTGTACACATTTACATACCATGTACTTACTGATAAATGAGATGTACAAATTACAAGGAAAGCAATCACAGCTCCCTTACAGAGTGTAAACTAGGTGAACTTTGTGTCTTGCGGTATCAGCTGTGGGTAAATCAGAAGGGGGCAGGAAATCCAACTGTTTCCAATAAAAAACCTAAACGACGGCCTCCATACTTTGGCAATGGCAGGTCAGGAATCAGTGTTGGATGGAGGACTCGCATCTGGGGCAGAACCACACGTAGTGAGAAATCACCTCTCCCAGCATTGAATCTGAGTCAGATGTTTAGTTTTGTAATGCAGTGGGAAGACCTGGTTTAGATCAATTAGGAATCAGCTTTAATGGTCACCTGAAACATAAACCGTCAGCCTGAACTCGGCTGGAGGTTTGAAAATAATAATACTATTAATTACAATATTTAGTATGTATATGACCCTTTACATCTGCAAAGCACTGTGGAAACTTTGTATGACTAAGGGTATACTTACATTGCATCTAGACACCAGCAGCTGGCTTGGGCCAGCTGACGGGTTTGTGGGGCTTGGGCTGCTGGACTGTTTAATTGCAGTGTAGACTTCTGGGCTTGGGCTAGAGCTTGAATTCTGGGACCCTCCTTCCTCACAGGGTCTTAGAGCCCGGGCTCCAGCCAAAACCCAGAAGTCTACACTGCAATGAAACAACCTCGCAGCCTGAGCCAGCTGGCATGGGCCAGCTGCGGGTTTTTCATTGCAGTGTAGACACCCTTAGACTCCCAACACGGTGGGATGCAGTTACAGAAGCAGTAATGTTCCCATTATACAGATGGGAAAATTGAGGCAGAGAGATTGTGTGATTCGTACAGAAGCCAGTGATACAGGCAGGGACAGAACTCAGGTGCTCCTCACTCCTGATCCTGCGCTCATTCATCTAAACCACACCTGCCCCAAAGGAAAACCATTGCTATACACTAGGAGTTTTAGTAATTTCCTCAAGCTCATGCTGCCCCCACACTGTCTGGCTCTGAACAAAAGTAGAAATACCAACATCACTGTGAGAAAAGCCTGGGCTCATGGGTATTTCTGACTCAGCCAGATCTTATAAACTCTGGAAATCTCACCCAGGAGGTGCTGTTGTCATGAGATTTGCAGGCCCAGCATCATGAGGTTTAGATAATCTCTGGATCAACAGCCAAACTTTTTGGGTGCCTCCTCTGAATGGAATCTCCCAAAATGCTGTCTTAATTCTCCCTGGTCACTGGCTTGTATTGTTTGCCTGCAAAGCTTAAAGAGGAAGTCTCTTAAAGGCTACTTCACTGGCCGGTGGTGTGTGTGTGTGTATTTGTGATCTGGGTGACTGAGGGGGAATGGTATTATTCACAAAGCCATGCTCAAAATTACAAGTCTCTGCTTCATGAGTGGTCACAGAGAAATCTCCCCATTCACGTATCCTGATGGTGTCCTAGCTTCTTTTCATTCTTCCTTCCCCCAGACAAAGATCTGAGGGAATGGAAAAAGCCTTTGACCCCTTCACAAACTTGCATTGACAAACTTTTTGCTGGCTGCCCATGTTTTTCTTGTATGGTTAATTAGCTCTCCTTTCTGAGGGAGGAGGAAGGTGAATGTGTATGGGATACAGCCCTGCAAGGGGCTAGGTGCCTGCATACTCAGCAGCACGTCTCTGCGGACCTGGTCCCAGTCCCACTGAACGCAAGGGGATTCTGTCCATTTTCTCCAATGGGAGTGGCATCCGGACTGTTAGGAAGGCTACACTAAGTCTGAAAATTCAGTGATTCTGGTCCCTGAAGAATCCCACAACAGGATTTTATTTTACCATTTGCAAATGCTCTTCGGCGTGTGTCTGTTGCTGTTTTGTCAAATTGTCACAAACATCTGTCTTTTAAAAGGAGGTTGTCGAGGTATTATAGTTAAAATAATTTCCCTTGTCTGTGTTACTAATGTATAGTAACCTCTATGATCATTACCTTGGAAAGAGTTAATCGAGAACATCTCTCATTTACTTAACAACACTGATGCTGTTCATCCAATCTGGCATGTCGCTTAGCTTGGTTCATTGAAGCTAGGCTGGTCAGTTTCAACAGTCAGTTCAACTTCCTAGTTTTCATACACTAGCCCGATGTTTCTCTACCTTGAATTTCAAGCACTGCAGAGGAATGCTTTTGAATTAAACAAAACAACCCCCCCACTTCATCCCCTCCCACGACAAACAAACAAAAAAACTCCAAAGAAACTCTTTGTACTCCCCCCCCAAAAAAACAAAACAAAACTCTATTGTGTTGAATTATAAGAAGGGACCATGAAAACATTTCTGTGAGATATGAAGTGCCGCAAACCCTTTTTACAAAACTAAGGCTATGTCTGCACTCACACTTTTGTTGGTAAAACTTTTGTTGGTCAGGAATGTGAAAAAACCACCCCCTCGCCGACATCAATTTTACCAACAACAGCACCAATATGGACAGTGCTATGTCACTAGGAGACGTTCTCCTGCTGATATAGTTACCGCTGCTCATTGGGGGTGGTTTAATTATGCTGGCGGAAGAGCTCTCTCCTGCCAGCATAGCGCGGCTACACAGGAGACCTTACAGTGGCGCAGCTACAGCGGTACAGCTGTGCCTGTGTAAAGTCTCTAGTGTAGACGTAGCCTAAATCTGATTTTTAGTCCTAAACAACCTGATGGTGTCCTTTAAATTATGTATCCTGTTATTTACAGATTCACTATGGCTCTGCCGATCTCCAGAGGTTTCTTACATTTAAGTTCTGGCACATTAATCCCATAGCGGGTAGGTGGTTTTTAAAAAAGAATTCACTGACTAAGATGATGATGTTTACATAGCTTTCAAAACAAGTAGCAATTTGATTGTCTAATGGCCACACATGTTTGGATGTTTCTCAACTGCATTTCAAGGCCACATATGACTTGGACTACTGCTTTCCCAATTAGTAATATTACCTAAACGTAATGGTTAATGTCTAGTTTATATGAACATTTACGGGTGCATTGGAGATTAGTGTGTTTACTTGTATTATGTAAAACTGTTTTAAGATTTGGTTTGCATTTACAAACATTTACATAGCATTTCCTGATGAATGCATTATAATACACAAAAATCACATATAACTCACAGCCTCACATTGGCACCCATTAGCTTTGTTGTTGTGCAATGAGATTTCTGACTTGTCTAATTTAGAGAAATTTTTCAGTAGATGGGGTTGGGACTGAGGTCAAGAGGATGGAGAGAGAAAAGAAAGGACAGAGATGACTGAGAATATCATGTAGTGTTTTCACTGCTTCTCATCTGATGCTTGTGGAATTCTTGTAACTGTGAATCTGGATTAAGTTATTCAGGAGATGGGTGGGGGTGCGGTTGGAGGGTGGAGGTAGAATTAATTTCGTTCTTTGGCTCTTGGCTTAGGCTGCTCTAAATCAGTCCTAGGTAGTCTGGTGTGCACAATTACTTGAGGGCAGGGGATGGGATGGGGTGGGGTGGGGTGGGGGGCTGGAGGGATGGAAGGGAGAGTCAGGAAAGGGCAAACTACCATGGTGTCCAATCACAGTGTTGTTACCGAATGGCCATCTTGGCCCTGGTCCTAGTACAATGGCTGCAGGTGCTGTTTAAGCATATTGGGACTGCTTTCTATTCTGGTTGGGAGTAGGGAGGTGAAACAACGTACTCTGAATGCAGTCCCAGTGCCCCCCGGGGGGCATAATCCCTGTTATTGGCAGGGCATAGCCAGAAACATTGACTGAAGCAGGGGGTGGGGGCAGCAGTTATGAAAATGCATTCAGGGTGGGGGTGAGGCAGAGAGCCATAAGGGCAATTCCCCTACAACTAAACGGGGGGGAAGGAGACATTGTTGTTACTTTCCCAGCACAGCGTCTTCCTGAGGGAAAGCGCACTTGAACTCAGGCTTGCCTCGTCTCTCTGAGGCCCGAATCCCACTCCCCCACCAATCACCACCCTTCTTTCTCCCAATCCTCTTCACCACTGAGCCCCCCCTCTCCGGTTCTTTTTTCTGTAAATAGCTATTTCTGATTTCAGATAAGCAGGGATCGACAGATACTGGAGGGGGGAGGGGAAGACAGCTTTAGGGTTTTTTTCTTTTTCTCTTGAATTTTGGTGTTTGAACTTGAAAAATAATATATATAAATATAAATATATATATATATAAGCAAATGGATTTCCTGGAAAACAAAGAAAGGAGTTGATTTTTCCCCTTTTGATTTGTCTTGTTTCTCATTGGAAGCTGTTTTCTGGGCAGAGAGTTTTTTGTGAAATGTACAGATTTCCAGTTCAGCATTGTTCAAATGATGCAGAGAAAATTTAGAAAAGAAAAAAAAAAGAAAAGAAAAATGAACAACAAAATAACACAAAACAAGAAAAACTTTGTGATGTACAAAATCTGTAAATAGTCGAAGATTCTTTCTCTTTTCTAACAGCAAATTATTTCTGTCACTTTATATTCAAAAATAAAGAATCCTACCACAAAATATCAGGGTTAAAAAAACAAAACAAAAACAAAACCAAATCCAGAATCTGAACTTTTTCTTGATTGTCTTTGTTCATTTCGCACTTGACCTGGGGAGTGGCTTCTGTAATGTATTTGTGATGTTCCCCTCAAAGCATGGAGACTGTGATGAGTTAAAATGAAGGTACAGTGACTGGCTCATGGTCGTAGTGTCATATTGGGCCTTCTGCCTCCGTATTACTTGATAACAGTGGATAAGGGAATGGAATTTGAAAACTGTTTCCTTTAGATCATTGACTCCATTCTGGATGGTTGGACTGGAGGGCTCAGAGGGATGGCATGGAGAGCTTTCACTCCAGAACCAAAATGGGATAAGAATTCTTTTATCTCTAGCTCACTAGTCACTGGGCCCCGTTGTTTAATTCTGCTCCTGAGCATTTTGGGCTCCTTTTACTTCCCCATATTTCACTTTTTGCTACATAAACCCCTTAGAATGGAGGGATGAGTAAGGGGTCTTCACGCCTGTCCACCTGTTCTCCAGCAGATGAAGAAGGAAACCAGAATATATGATGGTATGTGAGGTAACCAGCTAAACCTTCCTTTATGTGTAATTGTTATCTTGCTTATGCTACTATGACCCATATCCCAGTGAACATTTGAGAAGGAAAAGCCTTCATCCCAATTTCCAGCTGTAAAATTGCTCTCACTTTTCCTCCATGGCCCTATGTAACTATCTGGCTAAAAAGGTGTGTTCTCAGATCCTTGGATGGCCCCTTTCTATGATATACAATATTCTTGATATATTACTATGGGAAGGGACCTCTCTAGCTGCATGACAGGCTTTTATTATTCCATGCAGCATCCCTACTAGGTGGGCCTAGCCTCAGTGCTCGGGGTCTACTCTCAGTGCTCAGTCTCTTCTGAGATCATGAGTCCACTGAATGTACCATCTCCAATGGCAGCATCATCCATCATCTGTACTGTGAAACTTTCACCTGATGCCTAGCCTGAATTTTCCTTTCTGCAGCCTTGGGGTGTAAGTTCCTGTTCTGTTTTCAGGACATGTCAGGGGGTGAGGGTCAGGACCATCTCTAGGCACCAGCAAACCAAGCACGTGCTTGGGGCGGCACAATTCCAGGGGTGGCATTCCAGGAGGTTTTTTTTTTTTTTTTGCTTTGGCAGTTGTGCTCTCGGAGGTTGTTTTTTTTGCTTGGGGCGGCAAAAAACCTAGAGCCGGCCCTGGGGTGGGGTGGTGATGGTGGTGAATATTTTGGCTCATCTGAGACAACTACTTCCTGCAGTCTCAGAAGGGGGACACAGTTCACTTGTCAGCCATGGTCACATTCAGGAAGAGCAAACACATGGTAAGTCAGACCAATGGACAGGCACTCTGGCCATGGGTTAAGTCTCACTTTATAGTGTTTGGACACTGGTTGGTAGACGTGCTCAGGGAAACTACAAGAAGTTGGTGACAGTGCTACCAAATGAACCTAAAGAAATTGGATCGCTGTTGAACCCATCCACTCGGGCTGGAGGTCTACATAAAGCTTCCCAAAGTATCAGCTGTCCCAACATGCACTAAGTCTCGTGTAAATTCTTTTTGCTGTAAACTGATACTTTAGTCAGGGGAGGGAACTCCATTACTAAACCGCGAAGGACAACTATCAACCTTGCATAGCATCAGAAGAGCTGAAGGTTTCTTGGACAAGCAGGTTTGGGCATCACACAGAGGAGTCAACAAGGGAGGAACCAGCAACAAATGAACAGGTGAGAGTAGAACACAGAGGTAAGAGTTGGCAGTTGGAATTCACCAGAGGGGAGGGCTGGTTAGCCTCATTTCTGACCTCCAAGGGCCGTATTTCAGAGTGTTTTTAAAACATGACACAATGCTGCTGTGGTCTGTCCAGCCCAGCCTTTGCCCTTAAAAGAACACCATCCAGGCTGTCCGCCATCTGCAGAGCTAATGGCAGGAATGGCACTGGAGTTTCCTTCAGAAACAAGCTCTCTCTGCTGGGTAAGAGCTGGCATCTTCATGACTAGACTCAATCAGAGGTGTAGGGAAGAGTGACGTAATTAGGAGGCAGAGGAGAATGTAATGAGCTCTATCGTTTCGGGCGTCTTTTGGCAGTATGTACCCAATGGCACATCAATATGCAGTCACACCAAGTCAGAAAAGATTCTGTGAAAAAAATGTAGCCAGAGGCCATAAGTAACTATAGATGCAGCTTCCATCTCTGCATTCTTAAATACAGTAGGGGGCTCCCAACACGCCTTTACAAAGGAACCTCATTCACAGCCCCATGACTGTTCTAGTTCTGGAAACAACATACAGTTCTGCCAGTGCTTGTGTGTTCTGACCTGCAGCCCGTCCTACTATTCCAGTACTGGGAACCATCACCCCTCTGCCTATGTATTCTGCACCATCTCCTGCTCTTCCTTTTGTGGGTTTCCCCCAGAAAGCTCTGCCAAATGGACCTCAGTCATCACGTGCGGTGAGTGGGAGGTTTACCCAGGATGACCTATGCTTGCAATGGCTACGCTCAGGGCTCTTTGCTTTTTATGTGCACTAGAGTCACTCCAAATTTTGCCAAAGAAAAGTGAAAAGCACATGGAAAGCAGTTTGCTCTATGAGAGGTCGTAGTTGGTATTAATTCCTTTGACTGCCACAGGATGAAATGACTGCTTGATGTGCCCTCAACCAAAATCAGTTGAGAGCCGGGACTCTGTTCTGTCCCAGGAGAATGAGCGAGAGCTAACAGAGCAATTAAAATATATTTGTGTCCTCACCTTCTCCCACTGTCCTATGCTGTGCTCCTTCTCTACTGGCTTGCAGAACATAAACCCTTCCGTTTTCATTAGCCACAAATTAAGGAGGGGCTTTTAGGCAAATCTGAAGCTAAAGTGATTGGAATGGGGCCATGCGTGGGATAAAGTCATTGCTGAGACAGGAGACTTGGGTATGTCTACACAGCATTTTGGAGCGAACCTCCCTGCCTGGGTCAATAGACTCGAGCTAGCAGGGCTTGCCCTAGTGCTCCAAAAATAGCTGTGTAGACGGTGCTTTGAAGTTGTGGTTCAGGCTCTGAACCTCACCCTGTTTCCTAGGCTTCAGAGCCCAAGCTCCAGGCTGTGAGGCTCACTCCAAAATGCTTTGTAGATATACCCCAGTGTGGTGGTGGTACTCTTTGCTCTGAGTCAGTGCTGAAAGAGGGCTTTGCAGAATGAGGTTAATATATGGAGATATACCTATCTCATAGAGCTAGAAGGGACCCTGAAAGGTCATTGAGTCCAGCTCCCTGCCTTCACTAGCAGGACCAAGTACTGTTTTTGACCCAGATCCCTAGGTGGCCCCCTCAAGGAGTGAACTCACAACCCTGGGTTTAGTAGGCCAATGCTCAAACCACTGAGCTATCCCTTCACCTGTTACTAGGAACTGGGCTGCTAGCAGATGTGCAATATGAAAGGCCATACACGTCTGCCATATGAAATGCAAAAAAGGCAGTACACACCTGTGATCATTATAGGTCCCATTGCATCTGTCTGTGGTGTTAATTAGCCTTTGTGGGTTTGTTCACATTACAGTATGGAGCTGGGCCCTGCGCTCAGCCTGTGTAAACTAATGGAGGTGACTTAACGTCAATGGAGCTTTGCTAGTGAGGATCTGTCCCATCATGTTTGATGATGACACGGTCCTGACCATGACTTAGCAGGCAGTGGGGAGTGAGACAAATTGTGCTTAGCCCTGTGTCCCTTACCCATGGGTTTAATTATACTCACCTGACATAGTGCTGAACACAAGCTGTCCTGATTTACACTGCCAGTTCAACTGTGGTCAGCATCATGCCATCTAACTCAGTAGATCACAACAGGAAATCATTATGTAGTATGGAGAAGGCCAGTGTCCCGGGCAAATTACAGCTCATATTATTAATTTCTGTTTATCTACCTGTAGTACAAGTGAATACAGCTGTATTTCTTCACATTTTCCCAATGGTGACTCCAACCCACAAACTTTTTTTTCATGTCTCTCCTTATCCCACAACCCTTTATGGAACCCTCTTTCTCCCCTTTGGACTGTTCCAGCAACAAAAGCTGCAATTCAAGTTGATTTGTTCATTCATAGTAGGGTATTGTGCTATATAGAGTAAAAGTATAAATTAAATAGTTTCACATTCAGAACCATATAAAAATGTAATTTACACGTCTTGAAAATACCATTAACTGTACAACCCCCAATGTGCCGAGTGTTTAATGTTGCATATTGTCAAATATAGCAATAGAAAGATTTTGAAATTTAGTACATATGCTATAGGCAGCAATATATGCAGTACTGCATATGCATTTGGATATGACTTTATAGATATTCAGGAATTGCAAACCATAAAACAATATGTGATGAAAAAGTAGCCATTCATTTGGTATAGATTCAGTTAACATTTATTAAAAAAATCTGCCCAAAGTGTGCAAAAGTCAAATATGTGTAACACTTTTGTGCAAAATGATTGCACAATTTTATTTTTTTGTTAAGGACTGACAGAAGGTTAGCTACTGTGGTTTTCTCAAGAATTTCATAGTTAAACATTTACATGGGAATTGTCTGTTTCAGCCAATTTCATAATTATAATATACATTTAACTGTACAGCTGTGGAATGCCTGCTCTCCGCAAGTTGTGCAGTAACATGCCATATATTTCAGATACCTATTTACTGCAGCAGTTTAAATTTAGAATGTTATCTTCTTAAGCAAAAATGATAAGCATATTCTATTTAATGGAAGCTTAGACTGAATAGAATATGTCATAATATCGAGAAAACAGCCTTGTGGCCCATTCTGAGGGTGACACTCTAAGAAGTGTTAAGACACAGTATTCTCCTTCACTTCCCATCTAATATAACTATATCTATGCTTTTATACATTGCTCTGAATTCCTCTCTTTAACTGTAGTGCACCATCGCTGAGTGGTATTAAACAGCTGCTGCCTTCCATCCCCGAGGTGCCTGCATTTCACTGGCGGGTGAAGAGGTATCTGTATATACAGACTGTTAAACAGCTTAGGATTCTGCAGAATTGCCTTCAGATCTTGAATCTATGTACCCCATGTTGGCCCGGCAACCAAAGGGTTACCACAAGCACTGCTGGCCCAATGCTGATTGGCAGGTTTACAGCAGCTCCAAGGATAAAAGGGTGGGAAGCAGAGGGATGGGGTGGTTACCAGAGGAGTGACACACAGATCTTTAGTAACCACATGTAGGGATACACTTAATTTTACAAGCACAGTAGCCCCCTAATGCCATGAGAGGGGCATTTGTTCAGTATTGACTCAGGGGAAGAGGGACCCAGTCAGCAACCTCACTTCTCTTATCCCACTGGATTATTTTTGTGAGTTGGAGGGAAGCGGTCTCCGCCTAGGTGCCTTTACCTTGTGAGAGATGATGAGCTCATACCTGCAAGATGATATAGCTGCTGACCCAGAGAACAAATGCCTTTAAGCATCTTTTCCAAATATATTTTCCAATACTATTTCCCCCCTCTGGATATTACACTCTAAAAAAGAGGCCACGATGTAGCTATGTTTCCACCTCTTTACTCAGATCCATACAGAATGGGAGTAGTCTTCAGCCAATCAGGTTGCTTCCCTGCTCTCGGGCCCAGTTAGGAGAGGCAATATAGTAAAGGAGTGTGTGTAGTTCTAGGTGACTGGGTGTCTGAGCCAATTCCTCAGTCAGCAGCACCTGTGCAACTAACATGGCATTTTGACGGCTATCTAGCTCTCACCAGCTAAGCCGTTTCAACACCCTGTCACTGTGTGTTTCTAGGTGGTTGTAAAATAAGCAGAGGTGTGTGGGTACAAACAGAAGGGTAAACATGGGAAAACAGGACTAGCATAATTTACAAGGATAGCAAAAATCACAGAAGTCAAGTGAAGGGCAATTAAAATGATTAGACGTAAAGGGGAAGGACCAGGAATTTGATGCAAGGAGAAATTAGAAGACATTGGAAATTAGAAGTGTGGGAGGTGATAATAAACAGGCCTTTGAAATAAGAGAAGGGCAAAGAGACATTCCTAATCACCCTTTCCCTTAATTAAAGGGGGGAGGAGTGAAAGCAAAAAGGCCTCATTTTGCTTTTTATGGATTAAAAGTGAATAGGGTTGTGTCACAGAACTAGGGGTCACCTGGTGAAATTAATAATCAGCAGGTTTAAATCAAACAAAAGGAAGTATTTCTTCACACAATGCACTGTTAACGTGTGGAATTTGTTGCCGGGGATATCATGAAAGCCAAAAAGTGTAACTGGGTTCAAAATAGAATTAGATAAGTTCATGGAGGATAGGTCCATCAATGGCTATTAGCCAAGATGGTCAGACTCAACGCCATGCTCCAAGTGTCCATAAACCTCCAATTACCAGAAGCTAGGACTGGATGATATGGGATGGATTACTTGAAATTGGCCTCTTCTGTTCCTTCCCTCTCAAGCAGCTGGCGCTGGCCACTGTCAGAAGACAGGATATTGGGCTATATGTACCTTTGGGTCTCACCCAGATTGGCCATTCTTATGAATATACAGATCACTTGAATCTGATAGGGCTTTATCTATGAGGTACTTTTCTATTTGTACAGACCTTTTTGTTAACATATTCAATAATGAATAGGTGTGGTGTGCTTTAACGGACATAGCCAAGAGAATTGTTGAAATGAGCAACTCGTGAATTGTAGGCCACTCTTTGATGTACACCTGAAGTCTCCTGGTGCAGAAACTGCCATTTACAATGTTATTAGATTGGTACTTGAAGTGTTGTGCAACATCTGCACCAACCTTGTACCAAGGTTAATCAATAATCTCATGTGACTTCAATGGTCCTTTTTTACTCTGTTTCCTAGATTTATTGCAAATTTCACACTGGCTGTACATGATCATCTTGTAGGACAACCTAACCTATATGATCTTGCATTGACTGAGATCTTTGGTTCTTTGTTAATCTCAAAATATTTTAGCATAGATGCTTCTGCAACATTTTATTTTAGTTCCCAAAATTGTTTCTTTTGCCAACCATCCCCGTTCAATTCTGTACTATCCTCAGATGTGATTGTGACAAATTAGGGATAACTTTGCTGAGATAATAATATACTCAGTAAGGCCTGTGTATTTGGGGGTTTTCTATTTGTAAGGCCTTTTGCAGTTTGTAGAATCCATTGGAATGTGGCCTGCTCTTAGGGTGACCAGACAGCAAATGTGAAAAATCAGGACGGGGGTGAGGGGGTAATAGGTGTCTATACAAGAAAAAGACCCCAAAATCAGGACTGTCCCTATAAAATCAGGACATCCGGTCACCCTACCTGCTCTACACACTTGTACTGCTTTCACTAAGTCATTTTAAAGCCCCACCTTTAGTTAAACTGGTGCCAGTCTGCTAGTAGACAAGGCCTCTATTGTACATCTCCAATGCTTCTGGGCCTGCCTCATGTAGGAACATAAAGAATTTACCGTCTCCAGTTTCTCTTCAATACTATGTGTTGACTGAAAAAATTGGAACTAGTGCAATTCTGATGGCTACCATCATAGCCAATACAGCTGGAATTGAGCTGGGGACCTCCAGAGCTAAAAGCATGAATTGCTAAAGCTCTGAAGGTGCTCATATCCTCTGTGGTCTGGCACAAAGGGGGACATGTAACACGCACTCTTCAGTGAGTTCCATGATTACCACTGTTCTGCTTGATTCTCTTCTAGACTGAGGAATTGAGGTGGCTTCATTAACTCATACTAATACCAAGTAATAAAGGGGGGCCACACAGGAGTGCTAGTCAGATACTGGTCTGTATTTACAGGTTCCCTTCTTATGGCATGGGCCAGAGTTACAAGATGTAGAAGTGTGTCAGTTTTGACATATCTTCTGATGGAACCCTGCCTACCTGATGGTTTAGAAACTTGCTTGGTTTTCCTTCAGCTCGCCCACCTGGCTTCTTAGCAGCCCACCTGATAGACTGCCCCAGCAACAGCAACTTTAGGGCTTCCAGGCTCCTTGTTGCAGAGCTGGGAACCTCGGAGTTTGGGCTCCTAGGCAGATTTTAATTTAGAAATTTAAAAAATGAAAAGTTTTGATTATTTCAGTTTGTGGTTTCCAGAATTTCTCTTCCATGTGTGTGTCTTGCTGTGGAGAAATGACAGTGTTTGTGACACAGACAGCATGGGGAGAGAACCACTGACCTGCTTCCCATCCTGTCAAGCATGCACTGGAAATCAGTTTCCACTCTGCTCTCCTTCTAGTTCATCAATCAGTAGCCATGCATTGCTGTTTAACCCATAGTGCACTGCAAATGGATGCATACATCTGTAACCCAATCCCTCCTCCCACACACACAATTGCTACTGAGCTGCAACCTACCTACCTCCCTGCCACATAAAAACATCTGCAGTTCCCCAAACAAGCACAGAAATCCCCCTCTCTGCCAGCAGCAGAACCCACTGCCAACCCCCCCCCAACCACATACTGCTCACAGCTATAGAATATCGGACAGTTCCCACAGCAAGCACTAGGACTGCTTCTTTCTCAGCTACAGAATCAATTTGCAATTTCCCAATAAGTGATCCACCCACCCCAGTTTGGAATCTGCTTGTTTGATTGCTGGCTGGTTTCCCTGCTCCTGACCTCAACCTCAACCTCACCCTTCATCCTGCACCTTGCAACCACTTCCAGTCTTAATTACTCATTTAGCAATTAGGGAGTATCCACCCCCTTCACAGCTGGGGTCTAGGTCTCTCATACATCATCAGCCCCAATGGTTGGCAAAGAGGGTCAGAGAAGAAGAAAGCAGGGCCTAGTGAAGGTAAGGCCTTACATGCTGTTTAAGAACAGTAAGGATGCAGAACTAGTTAGTGTACTTCAGAGCCATAATTAATCAATGGAGTAGCCCAACTGTTGTTAACAATGGTAGAATCTGTAGCATAGACAGAGCTCAGGCATTTTCACCACTGTATGGTAGAGGTAAAAACCTCAGAGCACTTTCTATGCTATGTTGCTGCCTCCCACACATCTCCTCCTCTGAATGGGAAGCTCGGCAGGGCTGCAGCCTGCCAACATCACCACCCTCCTCTCTACTGCACTGGGCTCTTGGAGCTGTTGTCATCCCCACTTACCAACCTATCTGTAGGGCTATCCCCTTCCTCACCTACCATATAGGGTCTGTGGTGCGGTGGCCCCTACCTGCTCCTTGGAGCAGTGAGCATAGGGAAAATCACAAGGGCACTGGGCTGAGGGGGCCCCTGTGGGGTTGGGCAGGCCCACGTTTTTAAAGTGTTTAGGGCCCCAGCTTGCCCTAATCCAGCCCTACCCTGCATTGAGCCAACCTCACTACTTCCTGCACCACCGTAGGTCTTTTTGCTCTGTCTCCCACCCAGCAGCTCCTGGTTAGTCTGTGATTTGATGAGGTCATAGAGCAAGAGCTGACAGCTACAGCCCATGAGCCTCTGGTATTGCTGGCTCAAAATGTCTTGGGAGGCTTAAAACCTTTTTAAAACTAAATGCCCAGTCTTTGATGCAAAGGGTTTTTTCTATGGCTTCTCATCTGCATCAGAAGGTGCACTGACAGGCACCCACTGTTTCCCAAGCACAACTGGAGAAGTCCAGCCTGCTGGACAATGTTCTGCAGCCTAGTCTTCTGATGGGAAGGAAAACAGCATTGCCTCTTCCACCAGGAATTTCCAAGGACCATACATAAAATGGGAGGTGTAGCCATGTGGCGCATCCAGAGGCAACAGGTAAACCTCACACCTTGGGTAAATTCTGTGGAATTCATGTCACTGGTTCAGATGCTGTGCTAATAGCCACATGCCATTTTGTGCTCCTCCCAGCTGGAATAGACCTTGGGCTCAACTTGACATCACTACTGCAAGTGGAGCATACACAAGAGGCTGTGCAATCTGGCCCAGTGTATTATTATCAATCACAATTCCTCAGACAGTCCCCTTTATTATAACGCAGCTGCCCTCCACAGAGCCTTGCACATCACAGCTCAGAGAGGGAGAGTCGCTTGTGAGCTGGAAAGGGATGTTTACAGCAGGTGAGAGGGCGGGTGGAAGAGAACCAGCTATTGTAGATGGGACGGCTGCACAAACGAAAGAGCAAGGCCCTACTCTGAAAAGTTAGCAGTAGAGACTGAGGGAGCTGATGAACAAGGGGCTGGAGAGCATGTGTCTTGGATAAGAGGCCAGAGAGGTTTTCTTGAGAGCAGAGGAGTGGAGTGAGTCAGAGCAGGATCATGGGGCCAGAGAGCGGTTAGGTTATGATCAAGGGCATCAATCCTTCCAGTTCACGTATCCACACAAACACATTTCCACAAGCTAGTCCAAACCTCAGTGTCTGACACTTGGCCAATTCCCCTCCACAGCCCAAACAGAGGGGGCCCAAGGCATTCCCCTGCTTCTCATGCCTGCTCGCTAAAGGGCATGCACAGTATTCCGAACCCCATTCCTGGATAAATCACTCACACACCCACCAACCAGCAGAACCTAGGCGTGAACCGATCCCCATATTCATTGCCAGGGTGACTCCCGCCAGAGCACTATGCTGTGGGAGATGTCCCTGCCTGCCAAGTGGTTTATGTGCACAAGTCCCTATAAAAGAGGCAGCTTCACTCACACACAGAGCCTGGCATCCTTTTTGTGGTGGTCTTCTTAGCGTATGCGCAATGTGCCTCTGGTGGCACGTGACCTGGATTCATCACTGAATTTGGTCCACTGGTTGGATCATTAGCTTTCCTGGGCAGCAGGGTACTGATGGGGAGTGTGATGTGAACGTTGATCCACCCCACCCCCTTTTGTATTTAAAACATACATAAATAAATAAGTGACTCTCCTCTCTCCCCTGCCCTGCTCCCCATTCATTAGAGTCCCTTAGGGTGCGGTCAATCAAGGTCTTTGGGAGACATTCATCTTTCCCAACAGCAGGACCATGAACAGACTGCTAGCAAAGAAACAACCCCCATCCCAGACCCAACTGCAACAGCTCTGAGCTCCATCCTCCTCTTCCTGTCTTCATGAGTGACTGCTGAGAGAGCTTAAAGGGAGAGCGCATTGCTGCCTCAGAAGGCAGGAAACCCTTTCTTCTTGGGGACATAAGAACATAAGAACGGCCGTACCGGGTCAGACCAAAGGTCCATCTAGCCCAGTATCTGTCTACCGACAGTGGCCAATGCCAGGTGCCCCTGAGGGAGTGAACCTAAAAGGCAACGATCAAGTGATCTCTCTCCTGCCATCCATCTCCATCCTCTGACGAACAGAGGCTAGGGACACCATTCTTACCCATCCTGGCTAATAGCCATTTATGGACTTAGCCACCATGAATTTATCCAGTCCCCTTTTAAACATTGTTATAGTCCTAGCCTTCACAACCTCCTCAGGTAAGGAGTTCCACAAGTTGACTGTGCGCTGCGTGAAGAAGAACTTCCTTTTATTTGTTTTAAACCTGCTGCCTATTAATTTCATTTGGTGACCCCTAGTTCTTGTATTATGGGAATAAGTAAATAACTTTTCCTTATCCACTTTCTCAACATCACTCATGATTTTATATACCTCTATCATGTCCCCCCTTAGTCTTCTCTTTTCCAAACTGAAGAGTCCTAGCCTCTTTAATCTTTCCTCATATGGGACCCTCTCTAAACCCCTAATAATTTTAGTTGCTCTTTTCTGAACCTTTTCTAGTGCTAGAATATCTTTTTTGAGGTGAGGAGACCACATCTGTACACAGTATTCGAGATGTGGGCGTACCATTGATTTATATAAGGGACAGGGGAAACAGGCCTGGATGTAAAATAACTGCCTAGCTGGGGAGGGGTGATCCCAGGTAATACTGTAATGACACAATAATCCTTAGTACCAGTTAGTATTCAGAACTCTTTTCTAACATTACAGCATCTAATCCTGTCAACAGCTGTGTGAGAGAGGTCAGTGGTGGCGTGACTTGCCCAAAGCTGGGAGGGAGCCAGGGTGAGAGCTGGCATTGGCCCTCTGGCCTTCCCAGGGCTTAATTTGTGCCAGGGCCGAGCACCGGCACCTCTAGGCTTGGCAGTTCAAAGCCCCAGCACCTCTGGACTTGCTGTGTCACTAATGAAAGTAAAAAAATTGGTTGAGCCCCAGCACCTCTTTCATTACATATTAGCACTGGGCCCTCCTAATGCCAAGTCCTATGTTTAAGCCACTGGGCCATGGACTCTTCTGTCTCCATGTACCACTGAAGACTTGTTTTCCTTACTCTTCCCAGGCGACAGCACTGTGACTGGGGAGAGGCAAGGGAAATGAGGTCAGCGACACACTGATAAGTCACGGGGATGGGAAAGGCCGTGAAGCTCAATGCATCGCAATGGTCCAAAAGGCTAATAGAACGTTAGGAACCGTTAGGAAAGGGATAGAAAATAAGACAGAAAATATCATGACGCCACTAGATAGATCCATGGTGCTCCCACACCTTGAATACTGTGTGCAGATCTGGGCACCCAGCTCAAAAAAGATATTGTGGAACTGGAAAAGGTTCAGAGAAGGGCAATAAAGATGATCAAGGGTATGGCACAGCTTCCATATGAGGAGAAACTAAAAAGTTTAGGGCTGTTTAGCCTAGAAAAGAGACAACTAAGGGGGAGGGGGGATATGATAGAGGTCTATAAAATCATGATCAGTGTGGAGAAAGTGAATTGAGAAGTGTTATTTACCCTTTCTCACAATACAAAAAGTAGAGGGTTGCCTCATGAAGTGACTAGGCAGCAGGTTCAATACAAAAATATTTTCTCACACAATTAACCTGCGGAACTTATTGTCGTGGAATGTTGTGATGGCCAAAGTATAACTGGTTTTAAAAAAAGAACTAGATAAGTTCATGGTAGATAGGTCCATCAATGGCTATTAGCCAAGATGGTCAGGGATGTAAACCCTTGCTTGGGGTGACCCTAAACCTCTGACTGCCAGGAGCCAGAAGAGTAAGATGGGGTGGACCTCTCCAAAATTGCCCCATTCTGTAGACTCACCCTGAAGCTCTGGTATTGGCCACTGTCAGAGACAGGATACTGGGCTAGATGGATCACTGATCTGACCCAGTCTGGCTCTTCTTATGTTTGTGCAAGCTGTCCCATTGCCCCAGACAGGGCCGGCTCTACAGTTTTCACCACCCCAAGCAGCGCGCCGAATTGCCGCCGTGGACGGCGGGGGCAGTCCGTGCGCCCTTAGGGCAGCAGGCGTGTTTCCGTGGCGGCGGCAATTCGGCGTCAGCTTCTATGTTTAGCTGAAGCCGCCCCGGACAGCTAAACATAGAAGTTGCTGCCGAATTGCCGCCACCGCGGAAACGCACCTGCCGCCCTAAGAGCACACGGATTGCCCCCGCCGTCCGCAGCGGCAATTCGGCGTGCTGCTTGGGGGCAAAATGACAGGGACTGCCGCCCCTTGCAGAATGCCGCCCCAAGCACCAGCTTGGAATACTGGTGCCTGGAGCCGGCCTTGGCCACAGATCAAGTCCCCTACTGGCACCATGCCTCACAACCCACTTTATACACTGACAGAACTCATAACGTTTTCTCCCTAGCTACTTAAATGGCCCTAATCACTATAGTATTTTCCCCAAAACCTTTCTAAATGCTACGCCCCAACCTGGGAACCCTTATGGCCCTTTGTCCACACCACCCTTCTGTATACACTGAATCCTCTGAAACAAGGAGCACTTTTCTTTTTCAAATTACTGCATCTAATTGTGTACAGGCAGCTTCTATAAAAACTCTCCTTCCCTCCCTCACAGCTCCGCCCTGAGCTGCAGCACGCCTGTAATTCCACACAGCTCTGTCAGTCCTACTCAATCCTGACCCTACCTCACCCTCTCCTCTTCCCTACATAGGGCTCTGCTGTGTACCTGAGAGTGAGCTGGCTGGCTGGCTGCAGCATCTCTAGCCATTTTATCCCTGGCCCCCTTGCACAACTCTGCAAACACATCTTCACCCTGACTGCTGGTGAAATATTACTCGTACGCAGGGAAGGGCTTTGCCTTGTGGGGATTTCTGGTCCATTCTGCTTCCAGTTGGAGTGGAAATACCAGCGAGAACAGTCTTTTCCCTGACAGTATTGAAGTAGTGATCCTCCGTTCCTCACCCAAACCAGGATGTGCTGAGAGGCAACCAGATAAATGATGCTGGGTATTTAACATTTGTATCTACCACCATAGCAGTGCGTAGTGCTTTATAGCGACAGTAATGACACAGCTCCTGATCGGAGGAGCTCACAGTCTAGACTAGACATGGTGTGACAAGATGAAAAGCCAGATGGCATCAGGCGAAGAGAGAAGGATGGATTTGGGCCAGGTTCCCTGTTGTGCCCTTTCTCTAGTCATTTAAGATGTGCTGAGGGCAATATAGGTGTAAAATGCTCCCAAATCAGAAAGTGAGCAGTTTACACCTCCCCACTGTCGCCAATTCTTACAATATTTGGTATTCTTAAAGCCCCAGGTCCTGCAGTCAAGTGATCATGTGACAATCAGCCTTCACTTACACATATATGGTTCTAGCTCTTGCGGTTATGGAGAAAAACTTGAAAATGTGACTAGAGGGCATTCAGAAGGCTTAAAAACCAATACAAGAACCCCAATGTTTTATTTAAAAAAAACCCCTCATGGTTTTTAAACACATCTCATGATTTTTGTGGCCTGACTCACAATTTTAGAACATTTAGTCGTATCAGTACTGTACTTTTCATTGGTGTAAATGACTTCACAAGGTGCAGGACAGCAGGGAATCAGGTGCTATGTTGGGACTTGGGAGATCTAGATCCCAGTTCTGGGCTACGCCACAGACTTTCTGTGTGACTGTGGGAAGTCACTTAGCTTCCCTGTGCCTCAGTTCCCCATCTGCAAAATGGGCCTGGTAATTCCCTTCCATAGGGATGCAATGGGAGTTAAATTCATTAGTGTTTGTGAAGCACTCAGGTACTCTGGTGATGGGGGCCATATAAGTATTTAGGTATTCAGGAAGGACACCAGAGAAGAGGGTTAGGTTGCTCGTTGCCTACTATGGATTGTGTCAATGTTTTTAAAAGAATAACTGCAAACGTTATAAAATTGGCCAGTAAGCGAGTGTGAGTTGTGGGGGGAAATGAAATATCATTTTAAAAGAGTGAGCCTAACTTTTTCAAACTACCAAAAAAAAAAAAAAAGAAAAAAAAAAGTTCAAGTAAGTTCTTATCTTACCCAAACCATTTTTCATCCCTGTCCCTCCTTGTTAGACAGGAGGCTGTCTGCTAAGACGAATGAGAGGCCAGGCATCAGCAAAACTGTTTACCTAGTTAATCACTGCCAGTCAGCTCTGCCTCTCTCCCTCCCCCATCCACCCACCAGCAGGAGCCCAGTTCCAAATGGTCCCCTCCTGGTGTTCACATGACTTGTTTTGCTCATGGCCACACATTCTTCCCTTCTCCCCCCATGCATTGTTGCCATATTTCAGTTTTCCCCTGCGAGGGAATGCCAGGTCTAGTCAGACATCTTCTGAGCCAGCAGACACCTTGTGTGTCTAGTATGTTAGGAAGAAATGGGAGGCTGGAAGGCAGAGCAAGAGAAAGGCTCTTTGAAATGAGCCCATTGTCCAAATGCTTTCATGGTTCTCTCCTGTGGAGATCTTGTATTCTTATTGTCCTCCTCCTTGTGCAGGGGCGGCTCTAGAAATTAGGGTGCCCCAAGCAGCGTGGTGCGCTGCGCCGCCCTTCCCTGTTCCCGCGGCTCCGGTTGAGCTCCCGCAGGCATGCCTGTGGCAGGTCCACCGGAGCCCGGGAGGAGCGGACCTGCCGCAGGCATGACTGCGGCGGGTGCCGTGGTCCCGCGGCTCCGGTGGACCTGCCGCAGGCATGCCTGCGGGAGCTCAACCGGAGCCGTGGGAACAGGGGACCCGCCGCAGTCGTGCCTGCGGCAGGTCCACCGGAGCCAAATGCCGCCCCCCGGGAAAGGGCCGCCCCACGCGCCTGCTTGGCGCGCTGGGGTCTAGAGCCGCCCCTGTCCTTGTGGCCTGCGGCACTGACTGACCACCATCTGGGGCTGAGAACGAAAGTGCAGTTTCAACTTGGGTGCTTCCGGTTTCTGAAAGGAAGGCAGTTTACACTGGGACACAGCAGAGCCCAGGATGGACCTAGCCCAAGAAGTGAATTGCTCCATAGATCGCTGAAGTGGTCATGCTGAAGGGAGAAACCAGCAGGTGGCTAGCAACTGAATGGAGACAAAATGGATGACAGCAAATGTACCATGGTCCCTTCTCCCTAAGCTAAAGCTAGAGGGGATGACAGGCCCAAAGCCTTCGCCTGGCCCTGGGAGTCCCTGCGTAGCAAAAGAGAAGGAAGCATATAAGATGCCAGCCCTTGCCAGTCATCTAGGGTCTTGGCACTCCAGAGTGATGGTAAAGCTATGTTCATAGCGATGGGCTGGAGCAGTTCTGTGGTTACTCAGGAAACCACTCAGCCGTTCCCTGCCATTCTGGGGCTCTATCTATAATTGAAGAGCTCCGGGAGGTTTGCAGGCTAGTGGTTCTTCTCCAATTAGAGCTAAAAGGCTCCATTTATTAACAACTGGCTTGTTTAAATAGCAACTGCCATTGAGTGCTTCAGTGCTGTGTGTGTCTGAGGCAACGGGAAACTGAGAGTGGCCTGGAATGGTCACAGCAGGCATTTCATACACTGCTCCCTGCTGCCACCCAAATCCTCTGACAAAGCCCCCCGTATTCAGGATAATTGCCCAGACACTGGCAAGCACTAGACTGCTCACCCAAACATCCATCCACACATGAATGTATAGACACCCTTCCACCCACCACCCCTGCAGATGCCCCTCATTCACACTCACCCCCTCACAGTAACACACTCACTCCTGAGCACAAATCAGGCTTTTTTGAGGAAAAGCAGCTCAGGCATTTGGAGGCGGCATTGGAGGGCCGGTGCGTGCGTTAGCGCTTGATGGCTCAGGCTACGGTTTGGTTTCCCCACAATGCCCCCGGGACGCACTTGCACTGTGCTTGTACTATTCATGCTGAACATGTTTTCCCACTTTTCGGCCTCTCAGACATTCATGTTTTTAATTTTTTTAAGCCAACCCAACGTCCTCCCCTGACCAAAAGAAACTTCTATTAGATCCATAAAGCTTTTAAGAGGTTCGTGTGGTTTTTTTTTCAATTTTTGTTCAAGTAGCAGAGTCTTTGAAAGTTGAACATGCAGGTTGGGATGAAGGAAGCCCCAGATTTTGACTATGCCAGGCCCTGCAAAGAAGGACTGTTCCTGATGGTTTCCTGGGGCTTATAATATTTCTATAGTACCTTCCCAGTAAGGATCTCCAGAAACTTCATACACATTAGTGGATTAAGCCTTGCACTGCACCCCCATGAAGTTTTCCCGTTTTATTAGCTCCACTTTACAAAAAGGCAAACTGAGGCATACTAATATTAAGTGACTTGGCCAAGGCTACACAATGAATGAGTAGCAGAGGTGGACTGAGAAGCCAGGGGCCTGAAGATCCCCACTGTTGTGCAGTGCACAGCGAGCTGAAGTGTGTACATTGTGGTGTAGTTAGTGGCAACTGAGGCAAATGAGTAGCCCAGGACTCGGCACCTCCTGTGTAGCAGAGCCATGTGTATACTGTGCCCTGACGTGGAACATGGGGAGTTCTGAGAGAGGATTTGATACATGCAGGGGCTCTGGGGATAGTTGCACTGGGGATGGCTTCTTCCCCCACGCAGAGTGTCTGGTGCAGGCTTGCAGGAGGGGACCTATTGAAGCCTGCCTGGAGCTGGTCTAAGTTGCACAACATGGAAGGACTTTTCCCCTCAGCATTTTCCGTTGTTGCCCAATCCCTAATTCACATGCCCATGGCATCTAATTGCCTTTGGCAGGGGAAGTGCTCCTGATCACTGACAACGTGTAGGGATTTAGCTGTGGCTTTGTCACTAAAGAGGTGGTGTCTGTAGAATGCTGCCTGACATTGGTGCTCCACTATCAGTCTGTGAAGTTTTGAATGCCAGAGCATGGGAGCAGCACTCTGAGGCTCTGCAAGGGGATTGGTTGGTCCTCTAGGGCAGCATGGGGTGTCCCCGCCCTGCCAGGCCTTACTCTTATTTGCCATGAATGGGATCCTCATTTCTCTGTCTCCTACACATGAAGTATTTATTATTTTTCCAGTGTTTAAAAAGACCCCAGAGGAAAAAATAATTAATAATACTAAACAGCTAAAGAAAAGGTCCCTGCCCTGAGGGGCACTTTGCTTTTCACTGAACAACTGTCTGAACACTGGCAAACCGCACGTGTGCTTTCTGTAGAGTGGCTGATGCATTTCCATCACTAGGAGCTTGTTTGCACAAGAGGGAAAGCTCGAGCCCTGGCAGGGCTGAATCCCAGGCCCATGGTAGTGAGGACTCTGGTTTTCCTCACCGTGTACTGAAGCGCTGAGTCGGGGATTGTCCATTTAAGATCCACCTCCCCTTCCACAAGCCCCAGCAAGCGCTGAGATTCCCCTTCCTTCCCAGCTGCAGAGGGTGTATCCCCCAGCGATCAGTTTCTGGAAAATGCCTTCTCAAGCGGCATTGGCAAACCTCCATGTTTCCCACCCCATGCATTATACCTCACTCTGCCGTTATCGCTCCCTCCCCACCGCAGCTTGGCGGGATTCTGAGCCCCAATCCTGTGCGGGCTTCTGTTTATCCCTTTTCCTCAGGCCCCAGAGAACAGAAGGAAACTGAAGCTAATTGATAAAATGGCTGGAGATTTTTTTTTTCATGAGATGTGGCGAGAGCGGCAGAAAGGTCAATTATCCTCTGGCTTTAGTGATAACATGTCATTCATCTGCAGAGACGGTGAACGTATTTATTATCCTTCAGGCAGTCATGTCCTGAGTCCTTTTCCTTTGCTTCAGCACAAGCCTCTTTAATTCCTCTTCTCTGAACCCAAAGCTATGGGACCTTGTGAGGGGGACGTCAGTGGCAGGAAAGCGTCTGTGTTAACTAGGGTAAAAGGCTACAAAGCCACAGCAGTCACCATCCACATTGCAGCCGGTGCCATCTACAGCCTGTCAGTGGCTGCTGGAGCAGACCTGTGACCAGGGCTGATGTGTGTGTGGGGGGGGGAGCTGGTACAAATTACCGGGGCCTGGCAGTCTGGAAGGGGGCCCGGGGCCCGGCTTTGTCAGCCCTGTTTAGCTGGTCTGCCTTTGCTGGGGGGGCCTGAAATTTTTTTTTCATCAGGGCCCGAACCCGCTCTCGGCGGCCCTGCCTGTGACACCAGAATCAATTGATGCTATTACTTCTATTGTGGTTGTGTAACCCACACACCTCCTGGGTGTGGTGTTCTGTCCCATCTAGTGGCACCGAGACCACTTAGGGTATGTCTACACTACAAGAGTAGTTCGATTTAACTTAGGTCGAATTTGTGGATTCGACCTGATGAATTCGAATTTGTGTATCCACACTAAGGACACTAATTCGACTTTGTGAGTCCACACTAACGGGGCAAGCGTCGACATTGGAAGCGGTGCATTCTGGGCAGCTATCCCACAGTTCCCGCAGTCCCCGCTTCCCATTGGAATGCTGGGTAGAGCCCCCAATGCCTTCTGGGGGAAAAATGTGTCGAGGGTGGTTTTGGGTAACTGTCATCATTCAACCGTCACTCCCGCCCTCTCTCCTTGAAAGCGCTGGCGGGAACTCTGTTCGCGCACTTTTCTGGTCAGTGACAGCACGGACGCCACAGCACTGCGAGCATGGAGCCCGCTGCGATCATCGCTGCACTTATGGCTGTTGTCAACTCCTCGCACCTTATCGAACACCTCTTCCACAGTCAGCTGCTGAGAAATCGGGCGAGGAGGCTCTGGCAGCGCGGTGAGGACGTGAAGTGTGAGAGTGGCACAGACCTCTCACATAGCAATGGGTCTCGTTCATGCTATGGGACGGCGATTCTGGGCCCGGGAAACAAGCACGGACTGGTGGGACCGCATAGTGCTGCAGGTCTGGGATGAATCACAGTGGCTGCGAAACTTCAGGATGCGTAAGGGCACTTTCCTTGAACTGTGTGACTTGCTGGCCCCTGCCCTGAAGCGCCAGGACACCCGGATGCGAGCAGCCCTGAGTGTGCAGAAGCGAGTGGCCATAGCCCTCTGGAAACTTGCAACGCCAGACAGCTACCGGTCAGTAGCGAACCACTTTGGCGTGGGCAAATCTACCGTGGGGGTTGCTGTGATGCAAGTAGCCCACGCAATCGTTGACCTACTGCTCTCAAAGGTGGTGACCCTGGGAAACGTCCAGGTCGTCATAGATGGCTTCGGCGCGATGGGATTCCCAAACTGCGGTGGGGCTATAGATGGCACTCACATCCCTATCCTGGGACCAGCCCACCAGGCCAGCCAGTATATTAACCGAAAGGGCTACTTTTCAATGGTGCTGCAAGCACTGGTGGACCATAGGGGACGTTTTACCAACATCTACGTCGGGTGGCCGGGCAAGGTTCACGACGCGCGTGTGTTCAGGAACTCTGGTCTGTTTAGACGCCTGCAGGAAGGTAGTTTCTTCCCGGACCACAAAGTAAGTGTTGGGGATGTGGAGATGCCTACAGTGATCCTCGGGGACCCAGCCTACCCGCTAATGCCCTGGCTCATGAAGCCCTATACAGGCACCCTGGACAGTGACAAGGAGCTCTTCAACTACCGGCTGAGCAAGTGCAGAATGGTGGTGGAGTGTGCTTTCGGACGTCTCAAGGGGAGATGGAGGAGCTTACTCACTCGCTCGGATCTCAGCGAAACCAATATCCCCATTGTTATTGCAGCTTGCTGTGTGCTCCACAATCTCTGTGAGAGCAAGGGGGAGACCTTTATGGCGGGATGGGAGGTTGAGGCAAATCGCATGGCTGCTGATTATGCTCAGCCAGACACCCGTGCGATTAGAAGAGCCCAGCGGGAAGCGCTGTGCATCCGGGAGGCTTTGAAAGCTAGGTTCCTCAGAGAGCAGGGTAACCTATGACTGTCCAGTCTCTTTACAGAGAAGCTGAACCTGCCCCTGTTTCAGTTACTATTCACTTTTTTCAGCAGTTACATACCCCGTTCACCAGGTTTCCCCCCTTCCAACAGACGTTTAAAAATAAAGTTATTGGAACATTTTTAATTAACAAAGTTTTCTTTACTAACGAATTCTCGTTCAAGGGTTCCAACAGGGACGCAGACTGTGGTGGGTACGGTGTGCGGTGATGTACAGACCGCTTCTACACTCGAGGACTGACAGGCTCCTGCTCCTACAGCGGTCTCTGCGGGGAGGACGGTTACCGGAGGGTGTGCAGGAAGGGGTGGGTTTGCAGGAAGGGGTGAGGGGTGTGTGGGAAGGGTGAGTAGGTGTGGGGGGATGATGGCTCTGGCTGGGCTCAGGGCATCGGAGAGGTTCATGGCTAGGGTGGAAGGGCATGGTAAGGGCAGCCTGCCTTGCCATTTGTGGATGCCAGGCGCTCGGACCCTGGGGCAACATACACCTCCCAGACTGACCTGGGGCAGCAGACACCTCGCAGAGTGACCCGGGTGCCTAGTGACTGCACTCTGTGTGTGACCTGCTGTTGATCCTGCCCCCATGTCTGTACCCTGTTAATGGTGGCTGTCCTATGCAATTAACAAACCCCTCCCTCCCCCTTCACACAAAGTCTTCTGCAAAGAAACATGACGGAAACAGTAATGAACAGCAAACTATTTTTAATACTCAACTACACAGTTGGGGGATGAAACTGGGATTTGGGATCGGGTGAGCCAGGAAGGCAAGCAATTCTCATACTTTAGGGAATGAGAGCTGTTTGGTACATGAGCGCTCTGCTGGGGTGGAGTGACAGTTTTCACGGCCCCTAGCGCCCCTCCTTCTTGTGATTTTGGGTGAGGGGGGGACAGGACTTTGTGGCGGGGGAGGGCGGTTGCAGATACAGTTCAGGGGGGCTCTCTGCTCCTGCCTGCGGTCCTGCAGAACATCCACAAGGCGCCGGAGCGTGTCCGTTTGCTCCCTCATTAGTCCAAGCAGCGTTTGAGTCGCCTGCTGGTCTTCCTGCCACCACCTGTCCTCCCGTTCGCTGTGTGAGCGCTGCTGCTGAGAGAGGGTCTCCCTCCACTAGCTCTGCTGGGCCGCCTCGGCTCTGGAGCAGGCCATCAGTTCAGCGAACTTCTCGTCCCAAGTCTTTTTCTTTCGCCGCCTAATCTGCGCCAGCCTCTGTGAGGGGGATGCCGGGGCAGTTCGGGAAAGAGCCGCAGCTGTGTGATGGGAAAAAGGAAGTGATTTCCTTCCAAAGATACATGTTTGCGAACACTGAACACAGTCTACTCAGTTTCTGTGAACAAGACCATACAGGGCACCTAATCTCATGTGCTCTCAGGACAAGTTCGAATTTTCGGCATTCGCTTTCATTGCCTGGGGTCTTGCACTGGAGATCGGACAAGCGGGGCAGGACAGCAGAATCCGTGTAGCAGCCAGGCCTGGTAAGCCGTAAACTTTAGGCTGCTTAACAGTTAATGGATAGCAGTGCCCTCCTGCTGCAGGCAATCTGGAAAGCATAAAGTCTGACCCTGTTCCAGCCCCTCGCGGCTGTCCCCGTGAAAGATCCCTGTATGCTTTTCCTCTGCAGCCTACAACACGTGGCTGTTAAACGACGGTCATTGTTATGCAAAGGAAAAGTCAAGCATTCACAATAGTAACATTAAAGTAATTCCCCTAATTAGATGCAGCAGTCGCCGAGCGAGATCACCCTGAGGCGGGTCTCCAGGAGAAACAGAGAGCGCATGCTGCGTGAATCCCTGCACAGACCAGGGCCCTATGCTGCCATGCTGGTCGAGGCGATGCTCCCATTATACCTCCTGATGACCTGGCGCGGAAGAGTGTGCTTCCACGGAGCACCCAACAAGGCACCTCTCCCCAGGAACCTCCTGCGGAGGCTTTTCGAGTACCTCTCCGAGAGCTTCGTAGAACTGTCCCAAGAGGATTTTTGTTCGATCCCTATATGCATTGACCTTCTTTTTATATAGTTTTTATTCCTGTTTTGTTAAGAAATAAATGTTTACATGTTTATAGCACTTACCGACTGATCCTTCCCCTGATTCAGAGTCCGGGTTAACGGCCGGGGAGGGTTGGTAGGGGATCTCTGTGAGGGTGATGAAGAGATCCTGACTGTCGGGGAAAGCAGTATTGTAACCGCTGTCGCCTGCCTCGTCCTCCACAAACCCTTCCTCATCTTCCCCATCAGCGAACATCGCCGAGGAACTGTCCAGGTACACTATGCCATCCTCAGAGTCCACGGTCACTGGTGGGGCAGTGGTGGCAGACCCACCGAGAATGGCATGCAGTGCCTCGTAGAAGCGGCATGTCTGGGGCTGGGCTCCGGAGCGTCCATTTGCCGCTTTGATTTTTTGGTAGCCTTGTCTCAGGTCCTTGATTTTCACGCGGCACTGCGTTGCATCCCAGCTGTATCCTCTGAGTGCCATGGCTTTGGAGACCTTCTTGTAGGTCTTTGCATTCCGTTTTTTGGAGCGCAGCTCCGAAAGCACAGACTCATCGCCCCACACAGCGATCAGATCCAAGACTTCCCGGTCAGTCCATGCTGGGGCCCTCTTTCTACTCTGAGATTGCATGGACTCCTCTGCTGGAGAGCTCTGCATCGCTGCCAGTGCTGCTGAGCTCGCCACGACGTCCACACAGGAAATGAGATTCAAAATGGCCAGACAGGAAAAGGAATTCAAATTTTCCCGGTGCTTTTCCTGTATGGCTGATCAGAACATCTGAGCTCGGACTGCTGTCCAGAGCGTCAACAGAGTGGTGCAGTGTGGGATAGCTCCCGGAGCTAGTAAGTTCGATTTGCATCCACACCTAGCCTAATTCGACATAGCCATGTCGAATTTAGCGCTACTCCCCTCGTCGGGGTGGAGTACCGAATTCGAACTAAAGAGCCCTCTAGGTCGAATTAAATGGCTTCCTGGTGTGGACGGGTGCACGGTTAATTCGAATTAACGCTGCTAAATTCGAATTAAAGTCCTAGTGTGGACCAGGCCTTAGAGAGAGAGATTAATGAGACTGCTCTACAGCCTTGGCTAAGAGCCATACGGAGGAGGAGTGGGAGAAGAGCACAGCAGGCAGGAGAGTGGGATGGGCACTTGAAAAGCTGTATGGGCAGGAGAGGGGCGGGACAAAGGGGGATGAACAACCATTGGTAATGCAGCAACAAAGGAGGTGGGGATTGGGGAAGTTTCAGAGCTGGGTGTGTGGCAGGAGGTTGGACAGGCCTCTTCCAGGAGGGAGGGGAGACTATTGAGCTTGGCCTCCTGGGGCAAGCTGGAGTGGGTGGTGGACAGGCAGAGTGGAAGGCCCTGACTTATCCTCTGCATTCTCAGCTCTAACTGGAGCTGGCGGTTTTGGGGAAGGCTGCAGTGGTCTGAGGATTTCTATAGTCCACCTCACTGCAGCTGTTGTGCTCCATATTGATGGGGTGCGGGTGGGGGAGCAGAAGCTGCTGAGCTGTGGGCAGCTCCCTCTGGTTCAGGGTGGGGGTGAAGGCAGGAGGAAGGCTGGAAAGCTTGGACTTACCCCCGCGCACGGTCTAGCTGCAGGAAGGTATTGGGGACAATGCAATCAGACTAGAGACAGTGCAAAAGCACAGCTGCAGCACACACACAAACCTGCACACCTCTCCCACAAATGGGTCCCCACATATTCACCTCTGCCCAGAGGCAGCACACGCTCCTCCCTGCATGCAGTGAGTCCCCGACATAGATTCCCTACACACTTCCCCATGCAAACAAAACATACCATATTCACTTAGCCTGCCAGGGGAATTGAAACAGGCAGGATGGAACTAACCAACCCAGAAGTTGGCTGGCACCCTTACACTTGCAAAAGGACCCATTGGATCTTCAGTGCCCATGAGGGTACAAGGACACACCTCGGTTCTACACCTCCTTCTGAAAGATGGACCATCCAGCAGCACAAAATTCCCCGGTACCTTGATGGGCTGATGACTCCCAGCATGCAACACTCTGAGTGAACCAAACTGGAGCAACCTAGAATTTTCTTTTGGGACCTCCCAAGTACTCCCCAGGCCTTACGCTCGTTTGCTTGGGAGATATGACATGGCCCTAGCCCAGGCTAGTAGCGTTGCACATTACAGAGAGAGGAAATTTATGTGGGAAGAAAATTATTTCATTTCAGCCTTGAAAACTGTTACCATTCCTTGGTGGTTAGCCCTGCTCCCATGACTGGAACAAACTATATTCTTCTTGATAGTCTCTGATGAGAAGCTCTGGACTGAATGGGCCAAGTTATTCCTTCAGAAGATGGATCAGATATGTTGGTGGGGCAATGTGGGAGAAACAGGTACTGACACTGCCTGTGTCATACTTGTTCTGTGGATAAACAAAGGAATTCCTTCCCCAGGGGCCGTATATTCTCCCACTGCCAGACACAAGTCACACCCCTTGAAATCAAGAAGAATTATTTGTTTGCTGTGGTGAGAGAATCAGGCCTTAGGGCCGTCACACTGGCACCTTTCACCAGCATCAAGATCTCTCTTGATATCTGCCCAGAAAAGGATACGTTTTAAAGAGCATCTTTTCATCTGTGCTGTGAAGTATCTTGTGGGTTCTACATGGTGGCACAGCTCTGTCTCTGTCTGAATGCAGCTGCCAATTAAGCAGAGGAAACGAATGCTGCCTTTAATTGCCCTTTTTCAGGGGCTGCTTCTTCCCCAGAGACAGATTCTGCTGAGGCGTTTTTGAGCCAAGTCCAGGAGGCCCTGAGAAATATGGAACTGAGAGAGATGGGGTTTGGCAGGGGAGGGAAGGCAGCTGCCCTGCTTGGCTCAGGGACTGTCTGAGTGGAGAAGCAATGAACTCTACCAAAGCAGAGAGGAAATGCCAGCCTGCCTGTTTCCCCAGTTCCCATTAAAACTTGTGGGTATCAAAAAAAGCTTCTTTCACTCCTTGGAAGTTTCCCATCTTATCACAGTACCTGTGTCACTGGCGGCAGCCCAAACAGGCCAGACCTTGTGTTATTACACTGATTAGTTGTCCTAGTGTCTTAATGCTTTCCCAGCAAATGGGCCATGGCCCTGCAGAGGTTAGTTACTGGAGTCCTGTAAATCCATCTCAGGCCACTGTGTCTCCACAGCCCAGCCAACAATGCATTCTTTTTCCTGACCTGCCATGGCTGTTGCTCTCATCTCCAGCTGGGTCCCCAGCTTTCTTTTGTTGAAAGTGCAACGCTTGTCTTCTATGGGGTACTTTGTGTGGAGGGAATGGCTCATCGGGAAGGGGAGGCCGATTTAAGCTGATACGGCCTGAGTTTTTCAAGATCTGAGTTCCAAATACAGCCGGAGGTGTCTCAAGGTGGCACCCAAAATCAAGGGCCACTTCTGAAAATTTGAGCCTCATCTTCTCCGTGGCCCAGTTTTCCCATGTGTAAAACAGGGATACTAAGGCCTGGTCTACACTACAGCATTGGGTTGATGTAAGGCAGATTACGTCAGCCTAATAAAGTCAGTGTACACTCCCGCTCCTGCCGATGCAAGTGCCCTACTACACTGACAAAATAACTCCACTTCCGCGGAGGCGTGGGGCTTATGTCGGTGTAATTAGGACGAGTCAGTGTCCTTGTAGTCACTGTGTTACTTTACTTACACCTATTGGCTGTCATTCTTGTCAATTTCATGGCTTCTCCGGGAATGGGGCAGCCGACTGGACATCAGCGTGGATCTCCCCGCTGGGAGCTTGGCTGCCCCCTCGGGGCTCTCAGCTTCCCGCTCCTCACTGGGAGAATGGCAGCCAACCAGACTCTGGGTGCAGAGCTTCCAGCTGTGCTCCCAGTGGGGAGAGGGGAATTGAGAGCTGGGGCGGGGGCAGCTGGGCTCCTAGTGGGGAGATCTGTGCCAGTGTCCAGTCGGCTTTCCTGTTCCTGGCAGGGAGCAGGAAGCCGGACTACTGGCAGGGAGCTGTGTGCGGAGGCGAGAGCCCTGGCTTTCAGCTCTCCACACTGCCCTAAGTTGGTGGAAGCGCTCCTGGTGAGGATGCACCCCACTGACAGAAGAAGGGCAGTGTGAACATGAACCACCGCAGTAATTTCTGTGGGGGCTATAAAATGATCTAACATAGGTCGACTTACGTTCATAGTGTAGACATGCCCTACTAATATTTGCCTATGCCACGGGGGGCTGGGAGAGTTAATTCAGTAGTGTCTGGGATGTGCTTTGAGGTCCTGTGCAAGAGAGGTGTTGTCTGGAGGACTGAGTGTGGGTTTGGGGGTGAGGCAGCCTTGAGTTCTAATCCCAGTTCTGCTATTGACTCATTGAGCAAGATTCTTTGGCCCAGAAGTTAGGAGTCTAAATACCATTGAGGACCTCGGCCTTTGACCTCTCTCGGTCTCTGTTTCCCCATCTATAATAGCATTTATCTACCACTCCTAGCTCACAAGTGTGTTGTGAGGATTCATTAATGTTTGTACAGGATCTTGAAGGTGTGCTGAAAAGGGCTTTCCAGTGCTGAATTCACTCATAATGTCTCTCTGCCTTCCCAGATTATGCTCATGGCTCTTGCCAACTAACATGCCACCATATGATCACGTTCGTGTCTTGGGCATTGCTGCCAGGCAAGATTCAGTCATTTCTCCCATCAGCTGCAGCTTTTCCTTTGGCAAGTCTTCACTTGGGCCCTTGGTCAGGCAACCTCTTTCTTGGGCTCCTGTTTTCATTTGGAATCCTGTATCCTTGCTAAGGGGATCGAAACGGGGAGGGGGAGGAGTGTGAACTCACTGATACGCTCTGGCTACTGTATGTTGTTCCAGCAATGCAAGGCAGCCGTAAACCTAGTTTACCCAGCTGGTGAAGCTAGTTCTACGGCTGCTTTTTGTCAGTGGCACATACTGGTGAATCCGGCCCAAGGATTCTTCTCTTGATGTTGATGAGAGTTACTGCTGGCAGGCTCTGCTCAGCCACTTCCCCATGATTCTTTCTGCTTTTTAATTATTGCTGAGTCTTGCTTTGTTCATGCTTTTGTTTTTGCAGATGTCTGTCTGGGGTTGAGTTGGAGGCAGCCTGACAGCTGCTTCTCTCTTAGGCCCATAATGATCCTATCTCATATAAACTCTTTCTATAGCAGTATGAATTTGCAGTGCTCAGCCAGACTCCGCACAACTGCTATGAAGGACTTGGCAGTCTCAGCTGGTCCTTGAGAACGCTGGTTAAATCTCTCATACATCACGCCATGCCTCCCAATAAATCCAGCATCAAAGGCTTTCTTCACCGTCTCACTGTTCCTTTTTTCTTCCTCACTCAGCTGGAGTTTTGCCAGGATTTCATCCCCAGCATCCTCCACTACATAGGGCAAGAAGACTACTTGGAAACCACCTGTCTCCCCACTGAGACATGACACTATTCGGAAGAGCCCAGCCCTCCCAGATTAAGGTCTGGTCTACACTAGGAAATTAGTTCAGTATAACTACATCGCTCAGGGGTGTGAAAAATCCACACCCGTGAGCAATGTAGTTATACCGACCTAAGCCCCAGTGTAGACTGTGCTAGGTCAATGGGAGAATTCTCCTGTCGACCTAGCTACCACCTCGCAAAGAGGTGGATTACCTATGCCAATGGGAGAACCCCTCCAGTCGGTGTAAGTAGCATCTTCACTGAAGCATTTTAAGTGTAGAGAAGCCCTCACTAATCCAGCTTCCTGTGGCTATGCCATTAAATGTCTCGGGGGCTGCACTTGTCACTGGGAATTCAGGTATCAGCACTCTTGTTAAGCAAATAGTTTACCAAACAAAATAAATATATAAATAATTATTTTAAATGCATTTTTACACTGGTCGTTGGGCTCCATACAGGAGTAACCAGACGATGCTCTGTGCCCTGTTTAATGCAGGATGTCAGATTAGATGATCATAAAGGTTCCTTCTGGCCTTAAACGCTATGAATTTAGGCTGAGTTGTGGAATGCCTTCTCCAGGACCACAGACTCTCCATGTCGGGCCAGGTTGGCCCCTGCTTCCTTGTAGTCTAGCAGGTAAAACTTGTAAAATAGGGCCATGTAGACCAAGTTCACCTCCAGAAGGGGTAAGCTGCAAGCAGTCCCTTGATCCTGATGGTCACCAAGAGGTATGGCAAGGGGTGTGCTCCTACGGAGCATGGGGGTGGCAGGGTAGGGAGACTTCACCTCTGTGCAGAGACCAAGCACCAGGCCTGTGCACTACTTAGGGCATCCTTAAGCCTTAGGAATGAAATTCTGGCCCAGCTGAACTCAAGAATTCTGCTATTGACTTCAGTGGGGCCAGGACTTCACCCTTGGATTTCAGTGGTGCATAGGCCTCGGGCTGGCTCTCCAGAGAGAAGTGAACTAAACACACAGAGGGAAGGGGTATAGCAAAGAGTAAGCATGGGGGTCACCTTTGGGAAAGGGCAGCCTGGCCCTCTGCCTCTGGGAATATGCCCCCACTACTGATGGAAAGGGGAATGTAAACTGAAGCCAGCCAGTGGCAGCTGTAAAACATATCCCCTCAGTGCAGGGGGCACAGTGGGGATAGGGAGGTTTCCTATCAAGAACAAATGCTAGTGGAGCTACAGGTGGCTGGATTTTGGGTGGCTTGTGATCCTGTGAACAAAATCTGTGATGTTGTGTTACAGTTGTTGGGTGTAGTTGTCCATAAATGGCAGTAGGCAAACCCAGCGCGTCCCGGATGACTTTCCCAGATCAGCACTGCAGTTATCCTTTGCCCGACAGCATGTCTGGCCTACTGGTACGTGTGCAAACTGGCCAGGAATCCCACCCCTGCATGGCGATGCTCCAGGTGCTAGTTATTGCTGTGCCACAGCCTGTGGACAGAGCCATGAGCTGTAGCAGACACTGCACAGACACTGCACAGCATGTCCTATGGCTCCCATAAGAAAATTTCAGCAATTTGCAGCTGCTAAGGGGAGACAGGGGCACATCTGCCTAGCAGCTAAACCTAGTGTGGTCTTCTCAGGAGCATCAATTTGACTCTAGTCACTAGTTATAATCAAGATGTCCCATTCCCTGCTGCTTCCCTGCCTGTCCCTCTCAGAGAAGGGCCTGCCCCCCATCACTTTACTGTCACTGTGACACTGGCAGACCAGGTGCCAGCTCATGCCAAGGTCCTCATGTCTTCACTGAACACTGACAAACACAGACCTGGAATACATCTGGCTCACTTGTGTGTCAGTATTTCTAAAATAGGTATTAGAGTTATAAAAATGTGTTTAGATTTTATTAAATCCTTGTGAGTTGCTGCCTGCACTAATCTCACCCATAACCTCTGCCTCCCATATTATAAGGTAATATCTGAGCATTTGCATTGTAAGCCTCTGTGACTGTAAATCACCAGACAGGAAAGAAACATTAACTAGTGTGAAATCCTCATCATCAGCAGATGGTGTTATGTCCTGCCCCACAAGGAGGGCCCATCAACACCAGATGGACTAGTGTGGAACATTAAAGAGGACAAAAGTCTTTGTTGTTTACTATCCTCTGTGAAGATGAGTCATGCAAGTGAATTCCTCCCATCAGCTGAGTTTGCAGCTCAAAGCACAAAGGGGGAAGGGAATAAAACCCCCTAACAAGGAGGAACTGTATCTCTATGCTGTTTGGACTCTGAGAGAATGTCCACACAGCAAAGAAAAACCCTTGCCTGGCCCATGCCAGGTGACTCGGGCTCGTGGGGCTCAGACTGTGGGGCTGTTTCATTGCTGTGAAGACTTCTCAGCTTGGGCTGGAACCCGAGTTTGGAGCCCTTCCCACCTCTCAGAGCCTGGGCTCCAGCCTAAGCCTAGAAATGTACATAGCAATGAAACAGCCCCTGAGCCTGAGCCCTGCAAGCACAAGGTGGCTGGCATCATCCAGCCACGGGTATCTTGTTGCTGTGTAGACATACCCTGAGGGGCAAGGTTTTCTAAGTATAAGCAAGGGATCCCCAGCTTCTGAGCCTAGGTTAGCCCTATGGACATAAAGCTTGCTTATTATGGAATCATCTATTACTTTTTGAAACTTAAGATGTGAACTCATTTGCGTACCTGCTTTAATCTTGTAAATAGCTCTTGTTTCCTTTTCCTATGTAATGAATCTGCAGATAGTTTATTGTAGGATTGGCTACAAACGTTGTGTTTAGTGTGAGATCTAAGGTGTAATTGCCTTGGGGGTAGGAGACTGGTCCATTGGGACTGCCATTAACCTGAATATTGCTGTGATTCATGGTGTACGGGACCAAGGCAGGCTTACCTACCCAAGGGGACTGTCTCTGACTCCATGTTCAGGCTGTTACAGTGCCTGAGGAATTCACACTTGATAATTTGTTGGTGAAACCTAAGTGCTTGTGAGATCTATAATCTGGGGTTTGTGCCCTGGTTCTTAACAGCCTGCCCTGAGGCTGGAACTCATGCTCTTGAGTCACTGCAGGACAGCCACGTTTTCACATCTCCTGGCTGCCCGCTTTATTACACTCTCTGCGACTGGCCTGTGACGTTTTTGCTTGGCTGTTACTACCCTGACTTTTGTGACAGCCCTTTGCTTCCCTCCCCCACTCTGTCTACTGCAGCTCCTGTGCCTAGCTGGGCTCTGTCCCGTGCTGCCGTGGAGCACAGTAAGTTCCGTGGGTGGGGCGGCTTGCACACTTCCTTCCGTGTGTATAGTGCAGCACACTTTTGCTCCCCGGGCAGGGTTTTTCCAAATAAGGCCTCTGGACTTTCTCCTCGCCCTTTGTGCTCCCCTCTTCCAGTGGGCTCGTTCTTCCTCACAGGCAGACTGCTGCTGCCTGCTCAGCATTGAAGAGCAAAAACTTTTAAGGCCAAAGAGCTGGTGCCCAGGCTGTGTGGCTGGAGCCAGCGTGGACTGATTGCATATCCCTCGCCAAACCCCTTCAGGGTCTCACCGAGTTCAGGGAGGATCAGACACACAAATCCGGGCCCCTGTCCCCTTCGGGAGGGGGACGTACCCAGGGGCTTCAGCCTTTTCTATTTGTTATTCCTTGTAACACAAATAAATGTGAGCTCTCTGGGCTCCTCCTGGCTTCTCTCAGCTGGTCCTTTCTGTCTCTGCAGGCTGCGTTTTTTTCTAAACAAATAACAAACCCACAAAGTTGGAAAAAGAACCAATACTCTGGACAGCCCCACTGTGGTATTTTCATACAAATGGGGCTGGGCTCGATCTGTGGGACTGAGCGTGCCCCTTCTGCTGGTGCTCCCACCTTCCTCACACCATCCCCGCACCACAGGGGGACTGGGACAGGCCCCCCGCCTAATTAATTGGGATTGAAAGAGTTGCTGTCTCCAAACAGCACATTCTGGGTTTGCTGAGATGATAAAGACTCCAGTACAATTTCAGACTTAATTACAGACCCATTTCCAGGGAAGAGGGTGGAGGGGGAAGAAATCTTTGGAGGTCCCATTGCTGCAGTTCTACCCCCGCAGGATGAGAGCTCACAATCTAAACAGGGTCAGGTCTAGTTTATCCTTGCACTGGAGAAAACCAGGGGCTGCAGCAAATGAAGTTGTTGACTATGTGGGGCTCCTCCATTAAATTGCTACTACACTTAAGCACCCCCTAGTGATCAGCGTGCTACCTTTATGGACTAGCATACATGCCTTGAACCTACGCAGGCTGGTTAATTACACGGCTGTATAATTATTTCAACGGTCTCCAAAGGGTTAAAGCTCATTCTCAGCAGCACCCCTGATTGGAGGAGTACCCACACACCAGCTGCCCGTGGCTCTTCCTCCTCCAAGTTTCGCCTGCCTTGTGGATTTATTCTTTAATATGTCCCAGCTTTCACTTCCTGATACACTTGGAAATTTTCATCAAATTTCAGAGAGGCTTTATCGAGGATTTGTGCTATCTTTAAATACATTCTTCATTTGCTCTTCGGTTCCTGGCCTCATAGTGCAGAAAAACTCCACACTCTCCTGTGTTATCGCTTCCCCAGCTAAAAAGCAGCAGGGCCTTAGTTTGCTATTCTTTCCACACCCTCAGTTTTTTCTGCACAGTTGCCTATAGCAAATTTAACCGATTGGCACATAGAGAAAAATCAACAGTGGTCTAGTTCGGCCAAGTGAAGTGCATTGTTGGTGAAATATATTGTTTGTTCCGTCCTGGGGAAGGGGGTCTGGGGGGAGGTTCAAACCTATTGTAGAAACTCACTCTGTTAACTATTATTTGTATTGCTGTAGTGCCTAGGAGTACCTGTCATAGACGAGGATCCCATTGTGCTAGGGACCATACAAACATAGAAAAAAAAAAGACAGAGCCTGCCCCAAGGAGTTTCCAATCTGCGTATAAGATCAGGGACAACAGATGGACACAGACTGATAGATGAGGGAGTACAAGGAAACAATCTTGCTACTTTGTCACATCTGCAGCTATACTGACTCTGGATGTCAGAGTCAAAAACGAAGCACTCTTGGGCCTGGACTGTGTTTGGGTGGGAGACTCCCCAGGATAAATTCAGGGTGCTGTAGACAGGAGAGCTGTTGGCTCTGGAGGTGAGGTGCTTCCTTTGAGTCAGCAATGACCCGATGTCCTAGCACCATGTACTATTGGAGGTACCTTGGTTCTTCCGAAACATGGGGGTCCTTCAAACTTGTGCTCATTTAAGATTTCTGAGCATTTACTGCAAGAGCAGAGGGGTTACTCTTGGTTTCCTAGGCAAATTCCAATTGAGGCAATTTCACTGTCTTCCTAAAATTGCCCCAGCTGTCTTAATCTGGACACAGTATTCGTCTCCTCTCTTAAACTGTTCTGTAGCATTGCTGGGGGTAGTTAAACAGCTGCCATATCCCAGTGACTGGCGGAATAAGATTATTCTGATATTTCCTCGACCCTGAAGTTTTTACTTATTTCTTACTCTGGGAAAACTCTTGGCTTCAACATTGGATGAGGCAGGTGGAGGTCATGTAATATATTCATGTCTCCTTCTCCTCTGAGGTGCTTATTCCACGCTCAGAATTAGGGTGACCAGATGACAGAGGTGAAATATCGGGACGTGGGGGGGGGCAAGGGGGCGGGGCGAGTCGAGCAACAAAAAAAAGAAGTCGGCGGCGGAGCGAAACAAAAAACAAAATAAAAAACCCGCCAGAGCACAGGAAAAATTGGTGGGGGCTGAGAACCCACCAGCAGCTCCACGCCCCGCTCCAGCTTGCCTCTGCTCTGTCTCCACCTCCCCCCTCGGGGAGGGAGGGTAGCAGCACGGAGAGCCCCCCACATCAGCCAGAGGGACCTGCCAGGGGGCCAGGTGAGACCCAGCAGTGCTAGCCTTACCTGGAGCGGCTCCCAGTAAGCAGGCAGGTCCCCTCCCTCTGGCTCCTAAGGTCGCGCAGGTCGGATCAGGTTGAGGGGGGCAGGGGGGCTCGCTGCCGGCGCCTACAAGCCCCACCCCTGCAGCACACAGCAGAGACCTCCTCGGCGCCTCTGTGCATGCCTGGGGAGTGGGGCTGCAGCACTCTGCAGGCTTCTGCCGGCGGGTGGGCGCCAGGAGTTCAACTGTACTGCCCCAGGGCTCAGGAAGAAGAGGTGAGCGGTGCCGGCAGCATCAGCTTGCGTCCTCCACCAGACGGTTCCCCGATATCGGGACAAAGTGCGTCCCGACCGATGGAAGATCGGGACGCGGGACAAGTCCCCTAAAATCGGGACTGTCCCGATAATATCGGGACGTCTGGTCACCCTACTCAGAATCCAGAGAGGGTTACTGCTAATAACTTACAGTTGCAACAGTTCCTTTCACTCTTAAAGGATCCCAAAGTGTCTTACGATTTTTATAACATAGGGACCACTCACCCAGTATAGACGTACCACCACTTCCAGGATGGACAGCCACGTAACAGCACAGAACAACTTAGGACAGGGAGTGAAGAACTCGGTAGCCAAGTGGAAACAAAGGAAGGCATTTCAGTAGGCACAGTCTAATTACCCACATTGGAATTAAGCTAGAACGCCAGGGTTACCAGTGGAAGTCTTCCTGATCACAAAGGGCTTTCTGCTTTTGGCTGAGAAATAGAGCCCTAAGAAACATGCTGGGGAAACGTGTTTGTTACCAATAGAGAGGGCAGAGTGCCCTGTACTTTGGCACAGCTGCTCCACTTCCCGCAGCACCCTGTGTTTTACCATTGGCAGCTCTCATCCAAATACTGACCAGACCTGCCGAGGCTCGCGTTGAGAGATCTGACAGGATCTGAGCCGAGGCGGTTTGGCTGCAAGGAGAATAATTCTTCCTTTTATGGAATTCTTCTGCTTCTCCCCCAACAACGGCCCTCAGATCCCTGCTTAGTAACAGGAGATTTTCTCCTTCTCTTGAGTCCTCGCAACAACAATCTCACCCACGTAGAAACCAGCTCGCCTTCTGCAAAGAGCCTCCTCTACCCGGGTCTCTCATTTCAAGGTGGCTCCGGCTGCCTTAGGAGAGATGGGGGATGGAAGAGAGGGCAGGAGGTGGTTGCGGGGGGGGAGGGTTAGGCGGGCTTGTGTGAATGTACAAGCAATGCATTTCCCTGCCATACTGTAGTGTGCAGAAGTAGTAGGACTTAGGTGCTAATCTGAGATTTGAAGTATGGGGTCAGAAGGCGGGGCGGGTGCCTTTCTAAGTCTCTTGATCATGTGGCTTGGAGATTCTGCTGCTGCTTCTGGAAAATTTAGGGAATTGGCAAAGAAATCAACAGCACAGAACTTAGCAGTAAAGTGGTTAGAAACAATGGTTATCTGCAGGAAATGCTGTGGTTCGGCATAACACTGGCCTCACACTCAACATCCTTTCTCACTTGACCAATGAGATTCAGTCTCTCATCTGGCAGGATTACCCGCCTATATTTTTCCCCCATCAAGATGAGGTATATCCATCAGTCTGACTGTTCCTTCCTCTAGGCTGAGCAGAGCTTTCATCTTACGGGCTCAAGCTTTGGCATTTTAAGCACTCTCCCCCTCTATTCCTCCCCAAAAGTATGTATAAGGATCTGCCCTGCCTGCGTAGGCTTGGAAAAGCTGTTGTGATTTCAACTGAATGCGCTCCCAGATAGGCTGTGAACAATGGGATGAAAGAGTAGATGTGGTTCTGCAGAACTTCAGCCCAGATGTGTGTCTTCAGCAGACAAATCCCCAGGAAATATCCACTATTGCCAGTCTGTGGTGCAGGAAGCTGAGAGGGGTTCATGGTACATTACGCATAGGAGTGGGGTGCTTTACAGACCGTAGCTATTACAGACTGGTCTGGCCTGCAGAAGTCCAATCCAAATCTAGACTTTGAACGCTCAAAGGTTGGGGCTATTTGGATGCAGGGTTTTTGTTTGACTGTTATAGAAAGTAGAGTTCCACTGGGATAGGCTGATCTGAGGCCAGCTACCAGCGCAAGGCTCTCCGAATGCTGGCTGGGTGTCAGGATCTAGGTTTCTCATTCTCTAAGCAGCAGGGAATAGGAATGGCCAGTTCAAGGTGCTGAAGATGAGCACCTCTGTGTCCCTCTAAAACCATGGTGGGGCATTAGTTTAACTCTGACCAAGGGGAAGGACACTTTTTAGTAACTCACCATGATTTTCTGGAGCATCTGTTTTTTTAGTGGTTTCCCCATCGAAGGACTCAGTAGGACTGAGCTTGCTCATCTTTTGAGATCTGGAAAGTCCACAGCCTGAGGTGGTAGGATGGCAGGTTGTCTAGGTAGGGCCACTCTCTCAGGCCTAGGCAAGGTCAGGCTGGGTGAATCCACTTTTCTGTTGATTTGTCACTCAGGTGACAAATGGGTGAAGGAGGCCAAACTGACCGCTGAAGAGCCGGAAGTTTCCATTTACCCATAAAATAGGCACAGTAGAAGTATCATCAATGTAAGCTACCCCCACACAACACACTCTGCACATGTACCTTGGCTTTGACTTGGGCAATTCAGTGATTTAGTATCTCTGTGGAGATGGCCAATTAGTGCCATTCTAGGTTATCTTCTACTGAACTGGTGGCTCTCACAGCTATGAGGCATGACTGGAGAAATAGCTGAGTAAGAGTCAGAAAAAGATTAACACCTTTATGAATAAGAAATACATCTGCAGTAAGTCTCTCTACGATAAAAAGGACAAAGGCCATTGATCCTTAGACTTCAGGGATAAATTGATCAAGAGCTGGGTTGGAGAGAAATCTTCACCACTCCACCATAGTATAGTATCACACCTTATGGGCTTAGCACTGCATACAGTGAAGTCAATGGCAAAAATATTGTCTTCAGCAGGTGTGGGAAGTGTGTGTCTGTGCGTGTAGGGGAGTGATGAAACTTATCTGTGAAGCATTTAGTATTGGCTCCTGCTGGAGACAGGAAAAACCAACCAGATGGACCATTTATTTGTGTCTATGCAGCAGATGGTGGGATACTGGCCGACATGAACTATTTGTCTGCTCTGGTGTGGCAGTTTGTATGTTCCTTAGTTGTGCCACCTATAGAATAGCTTTAGAAAATTCAGTGTACCACTCAGAACCACCCACACTGAATTCCCTGCTCAGCAGAAAAAAAGATTCCGAGATTCTGCTCTGCGGTTTGACCCTGACTGCATCCTTCCCTTCTCTCACCTCCTGTCTCAGATGAGTTGTCCTTATAACGCACAGTGTGCACTTTGGTGTAAATGAGAGGAAGGGGTTGTTGGAAGCTAAAAGATTTTATTCCCTGCTCTTCCCCCCACCACCTCTTCCCTGCTGGCAGCCAAATAACATGTCTTGTCTCTAAGCAGTATTCGCAGTGTATAATTTAGGGCCTATAAATAGATGGCTGTTATTAACCAAAAAAAAATCAAAAAATCACATACACACATTTTCTCCCCTTTCCAGGCATCAGCCAAACCACGCCAGGGAGAGAATGGAAGCCACTTTAAATGGGAGGCATGCAACTCCCATCCAGGTGGCTGTGTTTCTCTCTACTTCTGCCTTCTTTTTTATTCAGTTTATTCTGCCCCATCTCTTTCCCCCTCAACATTTTTCTCTTTCTCCATCTGTGCCTGCCTATGCCCCTCCCACATGCTCTCTCTGTCCACACCCAGCCATCTGTCACTCCCACCTGCCTCTGCTCCTCCTGTGTGTTTCCTGCTTCCTTCCCCCAGTCCTCCATCCTCGCCCATCTTAAGTAAATTTCCCACTGGATAAAAGAGGAGCTGAGACTCTGAGAAAGAGAGACAGAGGGCGACAGGGATTGAAGCAGGGGGCCAAAGCCATAAAAAAGCATGGAACCAGTGTAACTGCTCACCAAATAGCACACACAGGCTGGATTCCTCTGCCCAGCCCCCAGCCAGAGTAGCTAGTCTGGGCACTTGGCATTGCCCCAGGAGGAAAGGGACGGGGAGAGGAAATTGTCCTTGGCAGATTGTGAAGCAGCCAGTAGGGCAGCTACATCCACCTAAAGACTGGAGTAGCTCCCACAGTGCTCCTCTAGTGTCTCTTCCCCTGCAAGGAGCTGGACTCTCTATGTCAGAACAGCCCCACTGGGGGCTCCCAAAATCTTGCTTCCTTTGTGCAACAGAGGTGAACAAGTCCAGGGGTTTTGCCATTCTGAATAATCATGGCAGGCCCCAACCAATCAGGAGATTTAAAAAAACAAAGACATTTGGGGTTTGTGATGGGGTGTCCACCCCACACAAGGCTTGAAGTGGTTAAGGTGGCCAGGTAGGCAATTAACTCCCCAGGCTGCAGCTGGAGGAGGAGCCAGGGAGCAGGGGTTAATCAGATGAGGCTCAACTGGGCAGGAACATGAGGGGCCTGTGTAAAGGCCAGGAGCTGAGAGCAGAAGGGGGCTGCAGGAAGGCAGGCTGCTAATACTCCCTGAAAGGAGATAGTGGGAAGACTGGTGAATCCAGATTGGGGGAGCTAGGAAGATAGGAGAAGGCTCAAGGGAAAAGCAGCAAAGAATGCGGTACAGACCTTGGCTGCTGACTAGAGGACCCTGCACTGGAATCCAGGGTAGAGGGCAGGCCCATGGAGAGACACCGCTAGAGGAGGGTGCAATGCCTGGCCAGGATTACCAGAGTGGCCAGGAGGAAGTACCACCTGCAGTGAGTGGACCCTGTGATGAGGTTCTTTATCTGGCATCCAGTTTCTGGGCCTTTGGGGTTCATGTTTTCAAGCTTTTTTCCATAACCATGAGGGCTAGAAATTTACCTTTTTTAAAAAGATGGAAGCTGAGATCTCACATCATCTCAGGATTCCAGGAGCTGGGCTTTTAAAAAATGTCAAATGTCACTAGACTCTAGGGTGACCATATGTCTTGTTTTGGCCGGGACAGTCCCTTTTTAATCCCTGTCCTGGACATCCTGACTTTTGGGCATTTGTCCCATTTGCTTTTGGCAACTGATCAGTTGCCAAGAGCAAATGGGATAAATGTGCAGTTTTGCCAAAAAAAAGTGGGGCACTCCCCCCCAAGGGACACAGAGGAACATTTGGTGAAGTTGGGGGGCTGACAGCCCCGGGCAGTATCCTGTTCTCACTTTGGGAATTAGGGCCAAGTCTCTACCAGTCTCACAATATCACTGTGAGAGTTGGTGTAACAGGGTATGCTCTGCTCCTGCCTTTTCGCACCACAGAAACCAGCTCCGACTCTACCGGTAGCATATCCACCAGGCCGTTTGTTTGAGTTCCCTCCACCATCAGCCGTACAGCCCCATGCAACACTACAAGTGCAATATCCCCTGTGCTTTCAGCCCTCTCCTCAGGAGCAGGGGTCTCCCTTCCTTGAGGCCCCTGGACTCAGCTAGCCCTGTTCCTCTCCCCACTGGAGCTTCCTTCCTGTGCCTCTTGGCTCATTAGCTCCCCCAGCCCACTGGCCTGCTTAGTTAATTACCTTTAATTACCCCAACTAGCTTTCTCAGGGGAACTAATGGGTGCCAGAGTGCCTGCTCCCAGTTGGCACCACGGGGCTAGAGGCCCTTCCTCGGCTGGGAAGGAGGGGGCAGCGCATGCACCGTGACTCCCTGCGAAATGCACTGGCAGTGTGGGAATGGAGGGTGGGGGCTGTAGCCAATAGGAACACAGAACTGCCCTGTAAGGAGAGTGGGAGTTGCAAATGGCACAGGCCAAGTGGCAGTACCCAGCAAATCCCCTGTCGCCTGTTAGCAAATGGTACAAGCAGGCATGCACAGAGGGAGGAAGTGGGGCTGTAGGGTGACCAGGTGTCCTGATTTTATAGGACTACTCCTGATATTCGGGGCTTTGTCTTACAGAGGTGCCTATTACCCCTCACCCCCGTCCTGATTTTTTTACACTTGCTGTCTGGTTGCCCTGCGTGGATGGGACCTTCTGAACTTGGGTTGGGGGAGAGAACTCTCTGCACCTGAAAACACCCCCCCTGTACTTTCTTTCCGAGCAGTGCAGAGCACAGTTAGGAGGGTGATCAGTCAGGGACAAATGATTTTGGACTTGCCCTGGTGGCCTTTACTTTCTAGGGTGACCAGATGTCCCCATTTGATAGGGACAGTCCTGATTTTTGGGTCTTTTTCTTATATAGGCTCCTATTACCCCCCACCCCCGTCCTGATTTTTCACACTTGCTGTCTGGTCACTCTATTGTTTTCCTCTCTGCACCTTTGATAGGCATCTCCCCTGCCTTCCTGTGATCACCCCCATGCCCAAACCAGAGCCTTTCCCAACTGCCTGAGGACACATGGTTTTATTTTGCAGCACGGGGATGGCCGTTCCTTGAAATCAGCCTGCACTGCGGCGGGAATGTGAGTGTTTGTGGGGGCCGGAGGGGAGGAGCAGTTAGCGGAGGAAGAAGAGACAGGCTCAAGGTTGTGGGCAGCAGAGAGGCCTGTGGAATGCTCAATGAGCCCTGCAGTGGCCCCCAGGGACCTTCCTGTGTGAGGCGAGAACAATCTCTGGGCCAGAATGAATTCTCAACAAGGTTGATGGACCGGAACAGAATGGATAATGAAACAGACCAAGCTGGAGAGGGGAGTACATAAGCCCACTTGCCTGCCTCAAGGGTGTGGGGTGGGGAGAGATTCAATATGGGCAATGGGAGATCAAGCTGCCTCTTCCCAAGACACCTGGGCTGGATGGAACAACTTGAACACACAGGAATAAAGCTTCCATGTGTTTTGATGTTGTGGGTCCCTGCTAACCATTTGCTAATGGGCAACAATGTCTCATGTGGTCATAGGTGCTGGAACTGAGAGTGCTGGGGTGCTGCTGCACCCTCTGGCTTGAAGTTGTTTCCATCATATCCAGGGTTTACAGTTTGGTTCAATGGCTTTCAGCACCCCCACTATACAAATTGTCCCAGCAACCCTGCATGTGCTTCATCCCAAAGGATCCAGAGCACCTGAAGCCGTACACAGGAGTCCCTTCACCAGCCACTGAAGTGTAGCCATCTCTGGGGCAGAAGCAAAATAGCTGTTCTAATGGCGCATAGCAACACAACAGTCAATGACAGAAATGAGAATGCCATAATGAAGGGAACTTCAGGTTGGCCCCACGTAATCACTCAGTCTGGAATCTCCCCAAGACACTGGGGTTGACACCCCCCCCCCCTTCCTTGTTAAAAATGCCATGCAATTTGTAATGACCCCATGTATTCAGGACCTTGGTTTTACCTCTCATCTGAAAGAGAGTGCCTCCAGAACAGGGTGACCAGAAAGCAAGTGTGAAAAACTGGGACAGGGGGAGAGAGAGAGAGTGTGTGTGTGTGTGTGTGTGTGTGTGAGAGAGAGAGAGAGAGAGAGAGAGGAATAGGCACCTACATAAGACAAAGCCCCGAATATAGGAACCATCCCTATAAAATCCAGACATCTAGTCACCCTACTCCAGAAGCACCGGGCCCCTGAGAACCAGGCTGAGGTGTAGTTTACGGCTGATTGAGAAAGAAAAGGCCCACCTCTATTGAGTCACCAACAGCACTTCCTGCAGCACAGCACCTCCTCCTGCCACAGTGAGGTATTAGACTCAGAGGTATATGCTCACCCTGTATGGACTCAACAGATAACTCAGGTAGCACGCAGTCTGAATCACACCAGTGCAAATTTAGCTATGGACAGCAGGAGGGATATGTTAGCACCTCTACCTTTGCTGCAGCCTGGATGTGTGGCTATAATGTACAATTCAGTGGTTCTCAAACTTTTTTTTTCACAGACCATGTGAAAATTGCTGAGGGTCTCAACGGACCACTCAATGATCTTTCCAAATGTTGTTTGTACCACTAGCTAACTATTGTATAGCGCTTTGGATAAAAGTACTATATATAAAAAAACTTAATAATTATTTTTTGTTCTACCAATAAAAGCACACAGCTCATATTTTAATATCAGTAGTCTTACCTTTCTAATGTGATGGACATGCCCTCTCTCCCCCTCCGCAGCAGCCCCCAAGCTGGGGCTGGGAAGGAGTGGAGTCTCTCCCACACCACAGCAGCCACAGAGCTGGGGCTGGAAAGGAGGGCTGTCTCCCCCCGGCAGCCACAGCCCTGAAGCTGGGGAAAGTTGCCTCTTTCTCTGGTTGCCGCAGCCCTGCACATCCCAAATTCCTCCTACCCCCTCTTCTCACCCCACATCCCCCTCCCACCTATCCCCTATTTCCGCCAAGGCCACCACCTCACCTTACACGTGCGTCTTCTCCAGGGTCCAGGCACCTAATTAGTGGAGCCACGCCTGCGCAGCTTCACTAATTAGATGGGTGGCCCTTCATTCTCTCATGTGAGGCCGCCCAGGCACCCACCTTAGAGGGAACTATCCACGGACCACCTGAATGGAGCTTGCAGACCACTGGTGGTCCGTGGACCACAGTGTGAGAAACTCTGATGTACATCAGTGCTATGTCACCATTAGCGGCTGCTCCATTGTGTTCAAGCAATGTGAAAGGCCAGTCCCAGGCAGAGGCATCAGATTCCATAGCCTTGGATTGTGCTTTCCTGGGGGAGTTTAGTTAGTTGGTTTTTTAAAATAATTTCCTGGAGGCTGGCAGTTTTTTCACAGCATGCATGTTTATGGTGGGGATTTTAATTATTTATTTTTCTCATATTTCATTGCACATTTGTGTGTCACTGAACACTTATGGTTTTTGCGTCTTGGAATCTAGCCCTGAGCTGCCTTCTTGGGCTTTTGAATTTTAATGTAGGAAATTATGTACAGCATCTGCTAAAAATAACATCTTAAGTGTCCTCTAAAAAGGTGGTCCTCAGAACAGTGGTACCTTAAAATTACAAAGAGGGATGTGAGAGGCCAAGGCCCGGAATCAAGAACCTCGTTGACAGACTTGTGTTGTGGGAATCAAATCTCTAGAGAAAATGATTCTACAGTTAGAGTACTGGGAGCAGCACTGCAGCTTTAAGGATGATGGTTCTCCATTCTCAACCCCTCTCTTCAGTCTTTGGAACTTTCACACACATGTTCCTATTGTGCTGAAACATCTCCTGCCTGGCCTCAGCCCAAAGGGGAATGAATATCTCTGGGAAAGTTCAACAGAAACAATTCAGCAGTTTTTGAGCTAGGGAAATGTCAAAAACAGAGTCTGAGGTGCTGAGCACCCACACCTCCACTTGTAGTGCACATTCTGGATGTTTAATACCTCTGAAAGTCAGGCCAGAGGTGCACATGTTCAGCTTTAAAAAGAAAAGTACTGCTGTTTTAGGTTTGCAAATGTTTGTCAGTTGGCATTTAGATAACGGGATAAATGGCTGAGATTTAGAACTTCAAACTTGGCCCCGTCCAGTGCTCACCAAGGAACAGTTGTTTAGCTAAGTCTTGAAGTGTGTGTGTGTGTGCACGTGTGTGCGCGTGTGTGTGTGTGTAAAACAACCAACCAAAGCTACGTTATAGAAATCTACAGACCATATGTCGTGTATACATTTCCTTAACAATGTAGTAATGCATTTTCAGGCATGTGTTCCACTTGCAACTGTGCATCTAAATTACTAAGGAAAACTTGTCCGGAAGCCTGTTCTATCATTTATAATCACTAATTTAACTATTCACTTGCAGATGCTAGTTGATGTGACCCCAGGCGCCAACTTTTTTCTGGGCCAGTGGGTGCTCGTGCCCCCCATTCCGACTCCACCCTTGCCCCAAAGTCCCCGCCCTAACTCCACCCCTCCCTGGCCCTATTGGACCCCTCTCCAAATCCCCACCTCCTCCCTCAAGCACTCCGCGTTCACCCTCCCATGCTTGCCGCATGAAACAGCTGTTTCGCGGCGCAAGCGCTGGGAAGGAGGGGGGAGAAGCAGTACGCTGTGGCGCGCTCATGGGAGGAGGCGGAGGTGGAGGTGAGCTGGGGCGGGGAGGCAGGGCAGGGAGCTGCCGGTGGGTGCAGAGCACTCACCAATTTTTCCCCGCGGGTGCTCCAGCCCTGGAGCACCCATGGAGTCGGCGCCTATGGATGTGACTAACTGGCATGGGTATCTGCCAGAGCTGGATTCACCCATAGGCTAATAAGGCTATAGCCTTAGGCCCCACTTTAGGCCCTAATTTTTAGGCCCTCCTATTTCTAGGCCCCACTGTTGGCCTTCCATTCCATGTTGAAGTAACAGCTGAGCAACAGTAGAGGGGCCATCAGAATTTTTTTTGTCTCATTAGATATTGTTTTGTACAAATTAATCCATCAAGATTGTGAATTCAATTTATGGTGGTTGTGATTTTGTCTTTGTGGGCTAAGCAAGTGTTTGTGGGCCCAAGCAATATTGACCTTTGTACACCGTAGGCCTACACTGGACAATAGAAATCATGTCGAAGAAAGGAGGATGGCGGAAATTGAAGGAGGCCAAAGAAAGATGGCAAAGACAAGATGTAGTGCTGAAAGGTTCTCCTTCGCTCCTAACGTTTTTCCTACTACTAAATCTGGTGGTGAGAAAGTCCAGATGAATACCAGACCAAGTGAACCTGCTGTGCCTGTGCCTGAGGAAAAGGAGCAGCCTCCTGTGACTTCTCTAGCTGCAGTCTCACCCCACTCCTCTGAAGACTTTCCCAGTGATAGTAATAAAAAAAATCCCAGGCGAGTGGGACATGACTTCTGAAGATCTCATTGCATATTGGACTGAGAAGGGCTCACAGAAATACCAGAATCTAGATGCTGACTTTTCATTGACAAAGCGAGAGTACACCAATCAGAATTGTTATCTGAGCAAATCAATGTTTGAATATGTGATGCCTAACAAACAGATTGGCAAGTGAGAATGGCTAGTCTATTCGCCTTCTAAGAAGAAAGTGTACTGTTTTATTGCTGCCTGTTTTCTGATACCAAAAGTGGGGAATGTTCTGCAAAGGTTTCAGTGATTGGAAGAATACTGCATATATTAACAATCATGCAATGAGTAAGCAGCATAGATTGTCAGTTAGCAGCTACCATGCCCAAAAGAAAGTTAGTGGCAGAATTGATACCCAAATGGAAAGCCAGTTTTTGGAAGCTCTTGCTTATTGGAAACATGTTCTCAGATATTTTTCTTGCTGAGCCTGGTCTGCCATTCCGTGGCTCAGATGAGACTATTGGATCAAAACACAATGGCAACTACCTTGGTGTACCAAAGCTAATCGCTAAGTTCAACCCCTCCTTAGCTCAGCATATCAATGAACATGGAAATCATGGAAAAGGCCATACATCATATCTATCAAAGACTATTTGTGATGAATTCATTGCACTGCTGGCAAAGAAGACACTATCAGCCATTGTAGATGAGATCAAAGATATGGGATATTTTTCAGTGTCCATTGACTCAGCATCGAATGTGTCACGTGTAGATCAGTTTACTGTCATCTTGCTCCAGTTGAGCATCTCATGACCTTCAAAAACATCACCAGCCACACAGGAGAGAAACTTGCCTTGTACCTATTGGATTTCCTCACCGAATATGGGATTGACATCCGCCTTTGTTGTGGCCAAAGCTACGACAATGCAAGTAATATGAGTGCAAATATTCAGGGGTGCAGGCAAAGATAAAAGTGTGCAATGCTTTGGTTGATTACATACCATGTGCTGCACACTCACTCAACCTTATTGGCTAGTCTGCCGTGGATTGTTGTGTTGAAGCAGATTCTTTTTTTTTGGATTTGTCTAAGAATTGTACAATTTTTAGTCTGCATCAACCAGTCATTGGATGATTCTTAGAGATTCACTACCAACGGGATGCCCAGTGCCCAAATCACTCTCAGTGACACTGTGAAGTGCCAGTGCTAAAGCTGTGAATGCAGTTGTTCTGGAATACCCCAACATCCTTGAAGCGCTAGAGAGCATCAAGAATGATGAATCTCAAAAATGAGCAACAAGAAAAGATGCGAAGATCCCGAGTCATGCAATGCGCACTTTGGAAACTGGTATTTTATGTGAGGTCTGGAATGATATACATCAGCCATTCAGCAGGTGCAGTCTAAGCTTGCAGAGTGCTCAAATTGACCTTTCCATTGTTGTAAACTTAATGAGGAGTCTTGGAACTGTTCTTCAACAAATGTGGGATAGTTCTGATGAGTATGAAATTCAGGGGGCTGTAGGGACTGCTAACCATGAGAATAGGTCAGCCAAGTGCTGCAAAAGACAGAAGACATGTGACGATGCAACTGCCCACTCATTCAGTGACAAGGAGGCCATTAGAGTTAATACCTTCATCACAATCATCGACAAACTTAAGTGTTCATTAGAACATTGGATCGAGGCTTAAGAAAATATTGACAAAACCTTTAGACATATTTTTTGCCTAACATTTCAAGTTCCGAAGTCAGTGAAGGTATCAAACGTGTGTGTCAGAAGTACCCAGACGATCTCCCAGTAGATTTTACTAAAGAATTTTTTCAGTTTGTTGACTTCACATCACTCTCAGACATAGAGAGAAAAGATGACAAAAGCAAATCTATTTGGATGTACCAAGTTATCTCTGAATCCAATGTGATAGAATATTTCCCAAATGTTGAAACTGCATTACAGCTGTATTTGTCACTAATGATCACTAGCTGTAGTGGAGAATGTTCCTTCTGTCTTCTAACAAGGATCAAAAATGTCCTCCGATCCACTTAAGAGCATCTCAGTGCTTTGTCCCTCTTGAGCACTGAGAACAAAATCATCAGGTCTTTGAATTACGATGACATCATTCATGGCTTTGTATGTATGTATGTAGATAAATGTTTGATGACTTCATAATTTCTTTTGCAATATGTAATTCATACTTAGGCCCTTCCCTTCTATTAGCCTTAGGCCTCTCATAACTTTAATCCAGCCCTGGTATCTGCAGATCCGTGATTTGTAAGCTGGTCAGAGAAACTGTTTGCATCACAAGTACAATTGGATGTACCTAGTAAAATGGCTTCCTTACTGCAATACTGACCCACTGCCACCAGTTTACACCTAGAAGAAATTGGTTACAGGCTATTCACACCGAACATAAATATCTTGTGTGAATATAAAGCAAATGTCCACAGGAAGTGCAGCACCTCATATGGGAACTCTGTAAACTGATGATGATATATTCATGTACATAGCCACATTTAAATCCAGATTGGATGTTTGTCTGAAAGATCTGCTCTAGAAATTATTTTGGGGAAGTTCTGTGGCCTATCACAATGATCGCTTGTGGCCTTGGAATCTATCAATCACATTGTATCAAAACATTTTTCCTACCTGAATTGAATAGGAACACTGCACCAATTGTCAGTATATCAGATGGTTTCTGTCATCCAAAACCTGCCTGTTTAACATTTACCAGGATACCTACCTCTCTGTGTACATACAAATTGGTCTGTGCACACATTTGTGAATCTACCTGTGTATGTACCTGTAAAATCCTTTTTAAAAACACCAAGAGCCAGTCAAAATAACTTGGACTTTACTGACTAGAAGTATTAGAAATAAATCAAAGTTACAATGTTCCAGATGAAGGTATTTTACCTTTGAATGCTGCAGGGCTTGAGCAGAGATCATTAATGTCCCTGGTTGCCACTTCAGCAACAGACAGCCAACAATTCCAGCCTAAAGGCTTGATTCTCCATTTCAACCATGTTACACTGAACTCAAGAGTAGGTGCGAAAAGAGGTTTTATGCCTCCTTTGTGCCTTTCTGTATTCTGTGGATGTCCAGGGGCCTAGTCAGCCCCTGGTGTAAGTTAGATTAGCCTCAGGGCAGCTCTAACATGCATTCGGATTGCTCTCAGCCACCAGACACTGCTGCAGCAGCTGAGACTAGCTGCAGAGCAGTGCTGATCCAGCCACAATCCCAGAATGCTCCCTGTGCTGGAGGCTGTGAGGGACGGTGGCCTGGAGCTGGCAGAGCTTGATTTTACATTTTTAATTAACAGAGAACGTGCAAGATTTTAGTTTCCCTGCTGTTATTTTAACTCCCTTTGGTGACACAGGGACCTCGGCAGGGTAATATGGCTGTTCAGTTCTGGTCCATGTGGTCATCTCATTACCTAATCAGATTTTTCCCCCTCCATCTCTCCTATGTTAGGAGATGTAGGGCCTGATTCTGGTCTCACAAAGACTGGTGTAAACCAGCTGTAACTCTGTTGAACTCAGTGGAGTTACGTTAGCCTGAAACTGCTGTGAAAGTAGAATCAGACCCACCACGTTGGTGCTGTTGCGGAGAGCTGTTCCCCGGCTCCTCCTTAGCATCCTAAGAGGTTCTGGTGACATGTAAAGTGGATGGCAAAGCAATGGAGCTGAAATCCCTCAAATCTGACACTTACAAACCTCAGCCCATTTAGAAGCAGAACTTAAGGAAGCCAGATCCTTGCCTAGTCCAATGAGCGAGCGACTAGTATCCGCATATGAGCAGAGGGGGGTGGGAGGGAGAAGCTAGAAAATGTGGAGGAGGGGGGGAAGGGAAAGAAAGAGGTGACAGAGAGTATGGAAGAGACTAAATTCCAGAGATTGGGGGAGGGGGGAAAGAGAGGAAGAGGGGAGAAGTGATGGAGAGCATGTGAGAAAGAAACAAAAAGGAGAGGGAAAGAATAGGGGGTGGTGAAGAGGACAAGGGAGAGGCAAAGAGAGACTCATTTCGGCTTTAGATTTTTTTTTCTCCTGCTCTTTATAAATCCTCTCTTTAAGGGTCCTTCACTGCCAATGGTGAGCTGCCAGGGAGGCGAGGGTTATAAGAAAGCAAAACGTCAGTGGGGGTCTCGGAGGGCTTGGGGGCACGCTCTGTTGGTGCTGTGCGCTCCTTGCTCTCTTTCTCCTCGCTGATGAAAAATTCATGACCACACTTGGATCAGCGTGTGTGTGTGTGAGCGTGCCACAGACAAGCAGTGCAACAAAAACCAGGAGTCAGTTTAGCTCCAGGTGCTGTTGGATTAGAAAACCTTTCCCTCCCCACAGCTGCCTGAGCCCCACTTTCTAAAACTCATACTGCATCCCTTGCATAGCAAACACCATGCTAAGCCCCCATCTCTTCCACTGACCCCTAAGGGGCCTTCGCTTTGAAGGGTGCTGCTAGCTCATCCCTCAGTGAGTTTCATGTTCTGTTTGTGTAGTCCGTTCTATGATCCTGCCCTACCCTCCTTTGCACCTATCGGTCACACTACTCAGGTATGTGCATGCTTTATGGCCCATATTTTGATACCTTTATTTATGCTTACACCACACGCAGGTGTAGGTGTGGTGGTGATAGAACTGCTTGTGGAGTAAGGTACTAGTCAGTGCAAGTAATGGCATCACAGTCTGGCCCTAAGATTACACAGCATATAACTAGCAATACAAGATAATACATTCTATGCAGTTCATGCACTGAAGATTTTAGAAAAATGTGTAGCTTTAATGCCCCTGTGCCCCTGAACTGTTGTTTACACTGTGATCAGAGCTAGAAACATTGATGCAATAATAGTAGCACCCATCTATCTCTGTACTATGCCCATTTCTTATTGCAAACAGTCATGCTGATGGGTTTCCAGCCAAGACATAAAGCACATAAATTACTGAGAAATCAATAAATGACTCAATGATTTTAAAGTGACTAAAATGAAACAGATCTTATTTATGTTAATGAAAATGACTGACAGTTCTAGCACCTGTCTTCCTCAAGGATCTGTAACTGCTTCACAGACAGCATATACAGCAATCATTCAACCACAGCTGAAAATGCAGCTACCTCTGGGGTAGGTCATGATCACTGGCTAAAAATGCATGAAAACATGGTACAGCTGTATAAAACAGGAAGTGAAGAATAACACTTCTAATTGAAATTGTTGGGGAGAATTTTAGGTAGGTGGAATGTAATTACAAATTGGAATTTGACCAGACACTGAGCTAACACCTCTAATCTTGTGAAAAATGCCTGCCATAGACTATCTAGAGTTTGATTTTTCAGGAATTTGAAGATTGAGGTCCATGTGGCTCTGGTGTGTGTGAAATTGCACGCCTGCTTTCTTCATGTAATGATTGCAGTTGTGCATACAGATGCAACTAAAAAAAAACCTATTTGCAAGTGCAAAATGCCTGATTTCCATAAGGAGTTAATAAAAAAAAAAAGTTCTGCAATTGTATACAAAAGCTGGTGCATCTCAGGTCTTAAATTCTGAAAATCTGTCTTTGAATGATCAGGCGTGGGCAGACCCCTGATTTTACATCTCATCCAAATCCAGTAAGTTATATATCTTCCCTTCTGCTATTACTCAGATTTCAAGTAATTGGAAAGCCACCTTATACCATTTAGTATATCTGTGGCTTATTGCAGAGTTAACCCCTAGATGACCGTGTGTGTGTGGTGTTCCTATTTTAGGCACTCGGATAGAGGACCTCTCAATTTAACAATCTTATCACCTAATGTCTGGGCTGCTCATATGAACTTGCCCCATAATTATACAAGAAAAAATGGGCCATCTCCTCAGTGGGTGTAAGTGAACATGACTCCATCAAAATCACTGGTGCTTTGCTGATTTACCACAGCTGAGGATCTGGCCCAGTGCAGTGATCAACAACTGTTGGGGTACACAGGTGCTACAGGGATCAGATAATATGTTGCATCAGGGTACAGAATTCATGCACGTCAGCCATAAGAAGCCAAGGAAACTGTCCAGTGAGTTAAAGGGGACCCTCCATATGCATAGTTTTACTTGTATGTTTGGGGGGCCCACATGTGGGGGGGCAAATTGCAGTTTGGGGAGCAATGCCCCCTGATTCCCCCCAAACTATGTCCATGGGACCCTCCCTCAACTGTCACTGGTTACTAGCGGTATTCAGAGCACTTTGTTGAGGCTGAAACATGTCACAGCTGAAAAACACTGTGCCAAATGAGAGACTTGAACCTGTCCAAAAATGGACATTCTGACACAATTCTGTTGCCGTGGCAAGGTTCTGTTGTTCTATGTGGCATGAAAACAAATTTTGAAACCTCGAAATTTGCCACAAAGCAGAATTGTCATCCTCCAGTTGGCTTTACTGGCAACAGAGTATAACTTCTTTTTGTTCCTCCAGTCCCTGAAGGTAGAATGGTATCAACTGTTGAACTTAGAGAAACGACTCCCTTCTGCTGGGAGGTCTCTCCCTGGTACCAGATCAGTAATGCTCTGCTCCCTCTTTCATCTCTCTTCCAGACACACTTTCCTCAGTGCTGGGCCAGGGAAACACCTTCCGGTGCTAGATTAAGGAAATGATCCTGTTTCGGCAGGAAAATCCCTCACTATCTCCCAGGAAAATGAGTGAGGGAAATGCTCCTCCTCTGAATCAATAATTCTGCCCTCTAATCTTGGTGAAGGGTTGGAGAAATGGCTCCCCCTTGTGCTGAGTCAGGAATGCCTCAGGTGCTGAGTTTGAGAGTCAGAGAAATGCTTTCCTCTTGCTGGGCTGCATATCTTGGCACATGTTCTGGACCGACGTATATAATTCTGTGAATGTTTCTCTCACCTGGCTCCTGTCCTTCCTTCCTCCTTCAGTGCCCATGATTCAGGTAAAGCATCCTGGATCCATATGAAAATATTGCCATGTGGGGCAAGAGGGATGTAAGTGGGTTTTCTTAAGGAGGATAAAGTGTGTGTGTGGGGGGGGGAAGAGAGTTGAGGCGGAGGTATCTGGTATACTCACTTTTCAGAGTCTATTCTAAATGTGGCCAGACTCTGACCCCTTCCTCTGCTGCACACACACGATCCATACACACACTTCTGGTGCATGGCTGCACTCCAGTCATACACTGGCTGCATAACAAGTTCAGAGAAATCCATGATGCGGAACAAGCAGAGCTTGAAGCCATGAGAGAAGGAGGAGGAGGAGAAGGAGGAGGAGGAGGGCAGAGCAAGGAGGCAGGCGCTGCCACTCCTGTGTGTGGATTCAGTCCTAAGCGGCTGCTTTTTTGCACCCCAGCCAAATGGAGCTTTTGCCTTCTGCATGGTTCATTTTATTTATTTATTATTTTTATACAAAATGATGACAGAAGTCTCAGGGCACCCGTACACTGTTAAAATTCAAGGTGGCTGAATAAAGCTGGCATGGCTGGGGGAATTGTACAGATGTGAAATGGGAGTGAGGGGTCCCTTCGGCGAGCAGGGCGTCTGGCTGTGTAGCATTCAGCTCCCTCCCACTGCCCCCTGCACATTCCCAATTGGGAAGAGGGGGGTGAGTCAAGTGGTGAAAAGATTTTAGACTGTAAAGATCAAAATGTGTGTGAGTGTGTGTATGTGTGTGAGTGAGACATAAAGCGTAAGATGCCTCTTGTGAGTTTATAAATCTGAACAAATAAAGCTATATACAAACCCTGTGTAAAATTAGCTATGGATATGAAAAGAATCCTCACCCCCACCAACTCCCAGGCCTGCTGCTCTTTCCTGTGGTGGGCAGGAACAGTTACTGGGCCTGGGTTATGGCCTCTTTATTCCCTAGGTTAGTGGTTCTAATCCTGTACTTGCCTGAGGGGACTGACTAGATAAAGAGTAGGAGAAGGATCTTTTCACATCAGGTGTCTGATTTTTTGAGCTCGCTGAGAGTGGTTTTACATTAGTTACTCCTTAGCTACATCACTGTCATCGAGATCAGAATCCTGCCCTATGTCATTGGTTCCAATGCACCACCAGGGTGGGAGGAGGCGCATGGCTGGCTGGTTCTTGCTCACACGCTCAGGGTCTAACTGATCACCATATATGGGATTGGGGACGGAATTTTCTGCCAGTTCAGATTGGCAGGGACCTTGTGGGGGTTTCATCTTCCTCTGCAGTGTGGGTTGCAGGTCACTTCCCAGTATCATCTGGATCGATGTCCCTAAAACATTTCCCTGCCATTGCAGGTGCCAGGGGAATTGGTGCAACTTGGGCTGTAATACCTGTGGGCTGTAATACCTTGGTCTAACTTCAGTGGTTGGGTTCAGCGTGTGTATGTTGGGTAGTGCTGGTGGCCTGTGATATACTGGAGGTCAGACTAGATAATCTGGTGGTCCCTTCTGGCCTCAAATTCTATGACTCTGACTGAAAATTGTTGTTATCTGGATTTTTGGGTTTGGGTGGAAACACTTTGCTTTGCTGTCTAACCCCCCACCCTCAGTCCTCCACAATCAACAGAATGGTGCTGGCTGGCTTTGCAGGAGCCACACATGTAGTCCTCCTCAGCCAGAGGGAGGGACGATGTCAGCAGATGAGTCTGAGCTGTGGCACCCTATGTAGGTACATACAAGTGGCCCCAGTCCCCATAGTAACTCAGTGCCCTCCAAGTATTTATGGATTTCTCTGCACAACACTTTTGAGATGGAGAACTTAGGTACAGAGAGACTGAGTGACAGGCAGAGCTGGAAAAAGAACCCAGGTGTCCCAAGTCTTGGTCCAACACCTTAACTATGAGATCATTTCTTCCCCCTTGGTCTTATGCTCTGAATTTTCCAGAAGGTGTGGTGGTGTTTGGATCAGGGGTGTTGCTTTGGGCCTATACTAAGTCTCTGGGTTTAGGTTGGAAAGTGTCTTCTTTTGTTTGGCCATTTCCTCACTAATAAGTCTGGGACAAGTGAGTACCGCAGGTGGAAAGGGGAATGGATTTCTGCTGCAGTCAGATGATAGCACGTATTTTAAGACTCCAGGGAAGCAGTAGGGAGTTTGACCTCTTAGTAATCTCCCAGCTTTCAGTTTTCTTTCTGCCCCATTGAGGGCATCTCTCAACCATTCCTCAGGGGATTTCAAGCATTGCTATTATATATAATTGTACCAGAAAGAACTATCTGGCCCATGAAAGGAATAAGAGGGACAAACTAATTAATTCTGGGCCACAGAAGTGAAAAAGAAAGCAAAAACTCTGCAATTAATCAGGAGCGGCTGAGCCCTTCTCTTCTATCAGATATGGTGGGAAGTGCTAATTGCAGAAGATAAGCCACACAGCGAGAAGCACAGTGCTGGCTTCTGTACCAGGGAAAGATAATGCTTTCTACTCAAAGTGTATAGCAGGGAGCTCTGAAGGGGAGGAGAGAATGGACAGCTCCTCTATCATAGTTTGTCAGCTATGTAACAGAGGGGGCCTGGACAGTTCAGGGCAATTGAGGAAGGGAATGGGATACAGAGCCTGCATCATAGGTTCCAGGCTAGTCCTGTGTGCAGGGGCTGGCTTGCTCACAAGGGCTGAGGATGGAGGATATGAAGTCACTTTACCTCATTATGCTTCAGTTTCTTCATCTGTAAAATGGGATTAATGGTACCTATTTCTTTACTAAGTCACCCTGAGGTCAGTAGAGATGACAACAGGTATATGGGACAGATTCTGATCCCAGCTGCTCTACTCCACTGACTTCAAGGGAGCTTCTTCAGTTTTACACCAATGTAATGGAGCTCAGAGTCTGACACTAGAAGTGGTAGGTATATCTATTATTCTTAGCACGCACCTTGAGGCTATTGATTCTGCTTCGGCCCAGTCAAGAGTCTTGTTACACGCTGCAGAGCTGAAATCACTGATACCTGGGTCTAAATATTAGACCTACTTTGCGACAGTGTCTCTATTGCAAGAGACTGCCCAGTGTGCACCAGCAGTGAGGCTCCCCCACTAGCAGCTGAAATCACTGAGAGCTGTGTTAAGTGGGGGTCCCTGAAGACATCTTGGTGAGTGGCCAGCTGGGCGGAGAGAGCCATGTGGAGAGGCACGGCAATTGGCCGTTGGGGTGACGAGCGGTTGCCCGAGCAGTGGAGCCTGTAAAGTGCCTCCTTTACCCCTCCCCCATGCCACGCAGGGTGGAAGGTGAACTCTGCGGATGAATCTCTGAACTCTGGGGCTGCACTGGCCAAGGACAGCAACTGTGAGTGGGGTACAGAGAAGGGACGGGCATGTTAAAGGGACTTTTGGGTTGCTGGCCTTAAGAACCTGAGGGGAAAAGGACACTGCCCAACTTACTTGGGGGTGGGTCTGTTGCTTGTGGTTTATATTTAAGAACCTTAGCTGTGGTGTTTTCTCAAATTAATGCTGAGTTGCTTCCCTCCTTTTATTAAAAGGTTTTGCTACACTCAGGCTCTGTGCTTGCGAGAGGGGAAGTGTTGCCTCTTAGAGGCGCCCAGGGAGTGTTGTGAAATTGTCCCAGGTCACTGGGTGGGGGCTCGAGCCAGTTTTGTGTTGTATTGTTGAAAAGGAACCTCTAGATACTGAACCCGGCCCTTGCTGCTGCTGGCTCCACCTGGCAGAAGGGTTACATGTCAGGGCTTGGCTTGGCTCCTCAGTCACATGGGCTATCGGTAGCACACAACCCCTGTAACTCAGCTGGCTCCACTGGCTCCCTGCTGAGCATTGGGTGAAGCTTAATGAGCCCAGGACAAATAACAGGCCACCTTTTCCTCTGTGACCTTGACTGTAGTACAGCTCCACTCCTCAGGACCAGTGGGATTCTGTCCCCTAAGGGAACGGATGTGTGTGCGCGCCCACATGTGTGTGTGTGCAGGAGACATGTTTTAGCTCACCAGGGACTCTTGAATTCACTCCTGTTCGAACCAATGACCACACGGCTCACCTCTTTGAGGTCCAAATACAAAACTCACTCCTTTGACTTTGTAATTTCCCCTAAACAACTCATAACCTAGTCGCATAATGGGGGAAAAGACATCAGCTTACTCCCCATGGGGGACCTAAATCATAGGTTGTGTGTGTGTGTGTGTGTGTTTTTACTCCAAAGGTGCTCAGATACCATGGGGTTGGTATATACGCTCAGTTATACATATGCTCCTCCTGCCGCAGCCAATCAGGGTTCTACGTGTGTACTGAGGATGGGATTTAGCCCCCTAGTGGTAGAAAGAGCCATGATGATAACCAGACAATCACAGAAGACTAGAAATTGGAAGTGATCAAGATCTGTCTACAATGGTTTTAGAATAAATACATTCTATGTGGTCAGATTCTGTTCTCTGTGGTGCTGGGGTAAATCCAGAGTAACTCTGACTTTAATGGAGTCAGTCCAGATTTACAGCAGTGTAAAGGAAAAGTCTGCCTTGTATAACTGAAGTAATGCCTGCTCTATTTCTTTTGTGCAAACAGACACTCTTCCTGGCCATGGAGGCCATTTTATGGCTCTTCCTTGGAGGGGAGGGGGTCCTCTCTGCTTGGCCCTCTCTCAGGCCCCGCAAATGCCCGTGTCTCCTTACAATCATATGTGATCTGACAGCAGCGACCACAAGCCCCTGTGTTTCACTATCCCATTCTCCCTCCCAGGATTTCAGCAAATTTACATTCTCCCTCCTCTGGAGACGAACCGCAGCTGCATCCTCCTCCTCCTTTTGGAGCAGAATTCATCAATATTTTAGCCCCAAAGGGGAGGGGGGAGATATGTATATGTCTACATAGTTATAGAAAGAAAGGTTATTGGCATGCATGGAAGCAGATAAACCTGGGGAAATAAAGTGGAGGGGAGACGAGAGCTGGGGGAGGGCAGGAGGAGGGAAATATTCCTTAATTTATTTGACCTCTTGCAGGATATAAATATTCCTGTGGAAGGAAAAATCCATGTAATGTGGAAGAATCCCTGTTTAATCATGGTTTAATGTATATACTTCAGCCATGGCAGTAACTGTATTACAGCCATGTCAATACAGCAAATAGATTTGGGAGAGGAGAAAGAGAGAGAGTGAATGACATGAAGAGAACAAGAGGCGGGAGGGTGAGCACATGGACTGGGGGAGGGGGTTCAGTAGCAATAGTCTTTTCGCTAAAGCCCCTGCGGCCCTTACTCAGCATAATATGGCCAGTCAAGTGAATACAACGCTTTTAAAAGGCTCTGGCAGCTCTTTCATTAAAGCCTGACCGCGAGGCTGGGTTATAAATAATTTGATATTAAGCACACATATAACCAAAAAAAAACGGGGGGGGAGGGGGGAGAGATCATTCCCCAGCCACGAAATAATTATCCGGTTGTGTAATTTTAGCTCCAAGCTTCTGGAGGCTGATGAGGCATCCCAGGGCAGAGACTGGTGAAAAGCATGGCTGCAATATCAGAAGAGGCTCCAATTGCCTGTTAGCAGGCAGGGCGATGTGAGGCTGCCAGCTGGGTGATGCACTTACCTGCAGTGAGCTGGAGGAGGCTCAGTTACTAGACGAGGGAAATAAGTGCACAGACGGTCACTCATTGTCTCTCTCTTTCACAAACACATGCCCATTAACTGCATCCCACTCACACCGACATTGGCCCAGCACTAGCTTTGCTTGCAGGGCCCTATGTGAATTCCGCTGGCAGTGCTCTTCCTGCTTGCTACCCTCTCTCAGGCTGGGGGCACCCCCCTCACCTCAGCTTCCAGGTGTCCCTTTCGGGGACAGAGTAGTATAGAGGAATTGGGCAATATCTCTTTAACATAGTTTGCACCCCTTCCCCCAATGGGGACTGTGTTCTAGTACGGAAGCTACCTTATCCCTAACACAGCAGCAGCGTATGTAAGTAGCCAGACCTTGTCTGTTTGCATGCAGTTAGTGAACAGGGTTGTTTGGAACCCAGCTGTGTCCATGTGGTTTCCTAATCTTCGCAAAGCTGAGTAGAGGGCAAAGACACAACCGACAGGGAAGACAGGGAGTGGACACGGTGTGCCAACTAGGGAAGCTAGGGAAATAAATCTTTGCTGCCGCCTCTGGTGCTGGCATCCTAAAGGGCCCCAGATGGGGGATGGGAGTTGTGAGGTGATGGGAGGTCAGATGTGCATAGGGTTGCCAGGTATCCAGTTTTCGACTGGAACAACTGGTCGAAAAGGGAGCCTGGTGACTCCGGTCAGCACTGCTGACCAGACTGTTAAAAGTCTGGCTGGCATGGGGCTGGCAGGCTCCGTGCCTAGTTCCTCTGGCTCCTAGGCATAGGGGTGGTCACAGGGGCTCTGCATGCTGCCCCTGCCCCAAGTACTGGCTCTGTAGCTCCCATTGGCTAGGAACCACGGTCAATGGGAGCTGTGCAGGTGGTGCTCAGGGTGGGGGCAGTGTGCGGAGCCCTCTGGCCACCTCTGTGCCTAGGAGCCAGAGGGACATGTCAGCTGCTTCCTGGGAGCTGCCTGAGGTAAGCACCACCTGGAGCCCGCACCCCACACCCCCTCCCATGCCCCAACCCCCTGCTGCATCCCTGATCCCACTTCTTCACCCAAACTCCCTCCCAGAGTCCGCATCCCCTCCCATGCCCCACACCCTTCCCCAGCCCAGAGCCCCCTCCTGCACCTCAAACCCCTCATCCCCAGCCCCACCCCAGAGCCTGCATCCCAAGCCAGAGCTCTCAACCCCCCCCAATCCCCTGCCCCAACACGGTGAAAATGAGCAAGTGAGTGAGGATGGGAGAGAGCGAGTGATGGAGGGAGGGGGATGGATTAGGTGGGGGCAGGACCTCATAGAAGGGGCAGGGTGGGAGTCAATAGTCACTACACAGTTTCCATCCTTATTTCCCCTTCTAAATATTGGATAGGAGAAATTGCAGTGTTTGATATAGATGTGGTAACTGCAGGCAAATACTGACATTTTAATGGCAACCGATACAACTCCTAGCCAATGGTACCCCCTGTTGCCCTCCTTTGACTGCTCCCTCCAGTTCTGCTGGTACACTTTAATATTCACCTGCAGCACTGTTATTGCAGCGTTGGGTCTTCACACAGCTCTATCAATGCACCTCAGTCCTGACCTGTAGTATCACCTGCTGTTCCAGTCCTGGGTTTCGCTTGAGTTGGTGACAGCCAATTAGGAAACTGTGTGGAGATTTTGAGGGAAAGAAGAATGGAATAATCTTCTGTCATGACACCATGACTAAAACCATATTTAAACACAGAGCAAATGCAGCTCCAGCAAAACTGATTCACAAAATAGTTTGACCCACCTAAATGTAAATGGTACAGACTATGTTAATCTTGAGTTAGAGAGTGGGCCATACCTAGGGCCGCTTTCATTGCTGTGTTACTCCAACTTTAAATTGGTATATTCAGGATTGTTATCTGTGTTAACGTAGCACCTAGGAGCCCTAGCCATGGAGCAGAACCCCATTGTGCTAGGTGCTGTATGAACAAACACAGAACAAAGACGGTCCCTGCATCAAAGAGATGATGCCATAGCTTAGTGTTCAACACTGTTTTTAAACAGAGGCTTAACTTGGCCAGCTGCACAGCCTGACCAGTCCGAGTCAGAGCCTAGATGATACAGCAGAGGACACTGCCCACATTTGGTGACGTTATGTGAACAATAGTTTTGTTGTGACTCAAAGGGAAGAATGCCCCAACTGAGTCACTGACACTGAGCTCCCCTCTTCCTGAGGCATCCTGGGGCTTGATTGTACCTCTCATTGGCTTTATTGCATATTGCTCACATCATGCAGTGAGAGAATTAAGGCCCTTTGGTTTTAACTGAAGGTCTCTCAGGGTATGTCTACACTGCAATTAAAAACCCATGGCTGGCCCGTGCCAGCTGACTCAGGCTTGGGGGCTTGGGCTAAGGGGCTCTTTCATTGCTGTGTATCTGTTCAGGTTCAGGCTGGAGCCTGGTCTCTAGGACCATGCGAGGTGGGAGGGTCCCAGAGCTCAGGCTGTAGCCTGAGCCTGAACGTCTACACCATAGCTCAACAGCCCCTTAGCCCAAGCCCCACACACCTGAGTCAGCTGGCACGGGCCAGCCATGGGTTTTTAATTGCAGGTTAGACATATCTCCAGACATGGTTTGGCCAGACTCCATCATGCTAGGCTTGAGGGAGATGTGATTGCTCTTTCTCTGTGAGTTCCATTATGGCCCCCTCTGCCATGGTATCCAAACATCTCCCAGAGTTATGAAGTGCCTGAAGGTCAGTCAGCCTATTGCCCAAGATGGTATGGCTGCAAAGGGTTCCCTTTTTTTAAACCAGTGCAAATAAGAACAATCTTCCTGGACAGGCATCACAGTGGTAATCAGGGCTGGCTCCAGCTTTTTTGCCACCCCAAGAGGCAAAGGGAAAAAAAAAGAAAGATAAAGCCGCGATCGGTGGCATTTCGGTGGCAGCTCTACCGCCCTGCTTCATTCTTTGGTGGCAATTCGGCAGCTGGTCCTTCCCGCCATCGAATTACCGCTGAAGTCTCGGATGTGCCGCTCCTTTCCATTGGCCGCCCCAAGCACCTTCTTCATGCGCTGGTGCCTGGAGTCGGCCCTGGTGGTAATAAGCAACCTTTTGACTCTGCTTCTGGATCCAGGGGGAAGAAACCCTCCTGGTATTTAAAGAAAGGCTGCCTTCACCTTGCCAGTTTGCAGGAACAATTTTTCCCATCTGCACCAGGGAGCAGGTTGCGTGCTTTTCTTTCAGATGTGGACCTTGTCTTAGTGATTCATGTCTTAGTTGCCTCAGGACAGGGCGACAGCAGTGCCACACCTTCAGACCATTATGAAATGCCTGATCAGTATGTGGGACTTCCTGCCAGGTGCACATTGCATTTGTGCTCCGTGATATGCACTGCCTTCCAATTGGTTCAAAGGGTTGGTTTTGTCCTACAAAGCCCTAAATGGTTTGGGTCCTGGTTACCTAAGAAACCGCCTCTCTCACTCTGTGTAATTCCGCAGCAGTTAAAATCAGCAGAGTCATTCAACCTAGCAGCCCCCTGATTCACGTGGAGGGAGTTCCCAGCAGGGCATTCTTCATGAAGGGCCCTCATCGCTGGAACCCATTCCTCTCCCTTGTGACAGACCCTGAATATGTTGGTCTCCAGGACAAACTGCACAACCTATCTATTTAGTCTGGATTAGGTCATTTGGGGTGTCAGCAGGTGCAACGAGGGGAGATTTTCCTTTGAGATGGGTTGAGAGGTTTTGCAGATATTGGTACAACATAATTGTCTGGATGCTGAGTATAAGCAACATGTAATTGCTTATAGCCAGGGCTAGGCATTTTAACCAAATTTAAATCAGTTGAATAAATAAATAAATAATTTACATTAAATAAACTTGGAACTCGGTCATTCTTTCTGCAATGTGGTTTTGCCTTAGTCCTGTCTACACTATCCCTTAAACTGTTTTCAAGCCCTGTTTGAACATACTATGGCTAGTAACTGGGGGGATAGCTCAGTGGGTTGAGCATTGGCCTGCTAAACCCAGGGTTGTGAGCTCAATCCTTGAGGGTGTCATTTAGGGATCTGGGGCAAAAATCTGTCTGGGGATTGGTCCTGCTTTGAACATAGGGTTAAACTAGATGACCTCCTGAAGTGCCTTCCAACCCTGATAGTCTATGACTGGGGATGGTGTACAAAGCCCTACATCTTTAGGTACTAGCTTCCCCTGCTCAGTAGTGAGTGATTGGAAGCCATTCTCATCTGATGGCTGTACAATAGTCCATGTGAAACTAGTTGGTAGATCTCAGTCTAGTTCCTAGTGGGACAGATCACACCAATAAGCAACTGGTACCAGGAGGCCAAGGACTGAATGGGTCTAGAGTATGGATTTTTCCAGGGTGCACTAACAATTTGTTCTTTAGCTGTGGTTGTTTATTTGTTTTGGGGTTTTTTTTTCAACCCCCTTGAGCAGATTTCTTCCTCTGTGTCTTGGCTGCATGTGGCTTCAATTACGCTGAGTGTTTGTGTGGCTCCGTGTGCAGGGAGAGACTCCGATTCATTACTGTGAAATGTGTTTGATCTCATCTCAGCTTTCCATTTGAAATGGAAATAGCTGCATTTGTCAGTTTGTCAGGTCCCCAAGTAGGCATCCTACCAGAATTCCCCGGCAGGCATCCCTCCTCCCATGCCATTCTGCAAAGCTAATACTCACCCCACCCCACGTTCCTGCTATCCCAGCAGGATTGCTTTTCCCTAGTGTACTTTTGCTCCATGGTTGATAGTTTCTTATTCATCCTGATGGCAGTTAGCTTCCACTTTTCACTTGATCCCTCCTTGCTCTTCTCCTATTCCTCCTGCCCTGCCTCTCCCCTCGGCTTTATTTAACTCTAGCATCCCCCCACTTCTGCCACACACACTCACTCTTTCTTACTGGGTTTTTGGCTCTCAGCCGGGGGAGAGAGGGAAATAAGAGGAGGAAGAGACTTGGAACTTTGCTCATCTCTGCTAGACACTTGCCTGTCCAGGATGTTACAGTGAGCGGAATGTTTAGTCAGTGGAGCAGTAACTTGGGGGCATAGACCACATGGGGTTGGGACAGTGATTTATGGGGGAGGGGGAGGATTCAGAAGGGGCTGGAGTATGGCAATATGGGTGGGGACATTTTATAGAGTACACACAGCTTGTCCATTCCAGGTGGGCAGGTGAATCCAGTGCAGTTTGTTTTTCACAAGGATGCCACACCACTGAGTCCACACAAAAACTCCAACACAGGCTCTGTTTATCTGCCTGATGGCTGCGCTCAGACTTCATTGCAGGGAAACACTGAAATCCAGGGCAGGTTCTTTTCCTCCTCCCAAGTGTTGTATCCAGGATCTATTCCAGGCCAGCACAGAAAGCTTTGTGCCATGCCATTCCCCCCACCCTTGTTCCCAATGAATCCCCTCCTCTCAGCATTGGCCCTAGCCGTGAGCCAGGTGGAAGAATGCATAGGGATTTATCCACACTCTGCGAGGCCCTGCTTTGTTGATACCTCCAACACATTGCTGCAGCCCCCTCCCACTTTGGTCTCCCCCTTGCACTTGGAAAGATGAATTAGGAGACTTGGCCCTTCCTGGCCCTCCAATGACCAGTGACTGGTTCCCCTCCCAGTGACAGAACTCTTCTGAAGACTACCCTCTCCAAGAGTCCATTCACAAGTGCCTGCTCTAACTCACCCCAGCTTCCCTGAGAGAGTGCTGTGCCGTGCCATAAGGGGAACTCAGCTGCAGGCTTTTCTGCACAGGGCTCCACAAGTCTGGGGTTCTTTCCCCTTGCTTGTCACTGGGGCCAGACTTCATTAATGATCTTTCTGGCTAATATGGCCACCGAGGTCACCCCGTGGATGCAGTTTGGTTTGCAGCACTTTATGGATATCCTTTTTTGCTCTGACTGTTACTCCTTTAAGACTGAGCATTCACAGACCCTGCCACCCCGCAGTCACTGATGCCAGGATGGGCCAGTGATTGTATTTCACTAACTCTGGAGCAGGAGGAATTTGATTCATTTCTTAGTTAATCTATCACTCTTTGGCATCCTTTCAAGATGGGCCTCTTGCTGTAATTGCAGGACAGGGAGAGAGCGGGGAAGGAGAGTTCAATTTATTCCATTAACATTTTTAAAACATTTTAATTACGATAAAAATTGAAAATGTTTTTAATGTGAAAAAGACCCTGGCTTTCTTGGCTCCTCTCGGTCCTCCTACAGAGACACCCCCCGCATGCTCTCTCTGCAGCTCTTTCCCCACCACACTGCTGCTGCCTTCCTTTCTCCCTCATTGCACCCACATCACTACTAACCTTTCCTCCCCTATGTAGCTATTTCCTTCCACTGGACCCACCTTCCACAGCATTCACAGCCCTGGGGATTTAGTGGCCAAAGCCCAGCAGTCAAACCAAGGATACATCACACAGAGCACTCACCACTTGTCCTGGCTCACACCACACTTCCAGCCTGGGAGGACTGAGGCTTGGGAATAAGATTTTGGCCAGACATTGTATGTCACTAACCCTTCTGACCAGGGGCTCTGACTTCTTCAGCATTCCAAAGCCCATAAGGAAAGAAAGATACAAGATCAGGAATTAGATTCAAGGTCTCTTGCACAGAACTAATATCTAAACCACTTGTCCTGGTCACCACAGTATGTCCGGCCCTGAGAAGAAAGAGACCAGAGTTGCTCAGGAATCAGATTTCAGGGCACTTTCCCAGAGCAATTCAGAACCACCACAGTGTTCCCAGCCCAGGGAACGAGCGACCAGGAATCAACCCAGAGTCTCCTGCATTGCTTTGGAGAGAACTAATCGTTGGAAGCAGACTCCTAGCAGTAGGGGTCCCAGCAAGACTCCACTGCCCATTACCATGGGCAGGAGACCAGGGCCTGAGAATCAGATTTGGATTTTCTCACAAGAGGCAGCACAGAGCATCATCCACCTAGTTCTCAAAGCCAGCCACTGCAGCAATCCCCAGCTGAAAATGGGGATGAGAAAGTGGGGCCTTCTCCTGAGATCTGGGACCACCTGCATAAGGCATCACTGAATGCTGCCCATGGGGTTACCAGGCTGTCTCCTCTGCTTTCAACAAACAACCCCAAGGAACACAAATGCCCTCCACAAAGCAGCAGAGGCTGCTGTCTGCAGTGTACAAGCAATTGGCTCATATTCATCTCACACAGAAAACATAATTAAAGCTGCCCGGTCTCCCTTATTGGAGGAGCAGGAGAGAAATGGGTAGTGGGAAGGGAGGCAGCAAAAAGCAAACTAATCTCTCTTTGATTTTATTTTTAAGCAATTTTTTTTAGCCCTGGTGAAAGGTGCCAGATTGGCAGCCCAGCAGCTGCAAGTCCTCTATTTACTCACAGGCAGTTCACCGCATCCCCAGCACTCGCACAGCACAAGTGCTGCTGCTGCTGCAGGGCCGCTCTTCCCCTTCCCTCTTTAAAGGAGCAGACCCCAGCTAGCAGATTGGAGGGATGGCACTTCCCTACCTCCCAGGGCTGTGGGGAGGACAAAGCCATTCTTGCATAGGAGACACTGCGATACCTTGGGATGGGGTCATATACTGAGATGGATAATAGACAAGGTAACATCACCCTCTCCCTCCCTGCATTCTCCTCTCTCTTGTCCTCTCCCTACGCTCATTCTCCCAACCCATCTCTCCAACCCTCCTCCTCACTCCCTTGTTCTCCATCACTTTCCTCTTCTCCCTTCCCACTGCCCTACTCTCTGCTCTTTAGACCCCAATTTGTAATGTTAGCCTTGGAGCTCTAAAGAGACAGGCTGCCCATCAGTCCACTAGTGAAGCTCTGGACTGGGTAACCCCATGGGAATCTATTATTTCTGGTGTGGTGTTACGAGCATTCGGTCACCACAGTGGGAGTAAGTTTGCCCTCAGTCTCCCAAAACCCCCACAGATCACATGCCTGAGAGCAGCCCTTACGTCCCAGAGGTGTCTTGCTGTGGGGAGAAAGGCTGAGCCTGCTCTCTCTAGTCTGCATTGTTTGTTTCTTTGGCAAGGAGGAAGGAGACATGCTCTAGCTCACACAGAGGCGGTGGGCTATGAAAGTTTCTGGACTGGGATGGTTTTACCCTCCTTCCTGTGCTGTGAGTGAATACACAGGGGTGGCCTTCGCCCTGAGCTCTGCTTTCCCTCTGCAATGGGCATCGTCACATCCCTGGCCTTCACTGAAAGGTCCTTGAACTGTGATGGGTAAATTGACGTCCTTCCTGCTTCTCTGCCTGCCCTGGCCATGGCCCTCTTAAAAAGGCTTTAGACCAAGCAGGAGGTTTGCAAAACTCCCCAGGGCAGACAGAGAAGGGGGGTGGGGCATTTCCTTTTCTGTAGTGCATTGCCTCCAGCTGGATGGAAGATGCTAGCCCCAGTCCTGTCTTTGGTGCGTGGAGGTGCAGTAGATGGGTATGTGCTGATGTGTGTCATTTTGAGAAGATGTGAATGAACCAGCATGTATGTTCCCACTAAGCTCACTGCATCACACTTCTCAGCTGAATTCACAAGAGCCTGCTGCTGGCTGCCCCTACAGCCCAAACCAAACCTGATAATTGATGCACTAATCCTCTGGATCCCCTCATTAGCAGCCGCTAATGGCTGGTGTGTGAGCGAGGAACACCCCCGAGCAGGACCAATTCAATTAAGCATCTAATAAACCCATTGTAAATTGCAGTAATGACGGAGTTCAAAGGAGGGATTACGGAAACTCTTCGCAATGGTTTATGACAGCAACAGAGGCGGCCCTCTTTTTACTGGTAATTGCCTGCTATGGGGCTGAATGACTTTCCTGGAAATCCTGTCATTGACTGGCTGGTAACTGAATCTACTTGGATGGCATGGGGAAGAAGACAGGCGAGGTTGGGATGTCCACATGGAATCCTCATACTTACACCAGTCTTTTCCGGAAGCTGGGTAAAACACCTCTAATGTACAGCCCAATAACATACAGAGCTACATATCCCTCCAGGCTTTCTATTCCAGCCATGGACCCCAATACACCCTACTCCTGACTGGTAGCACTTCTGGCTACAGCTGGGCATCTAATTGTAGCGAATAATTGCCATGACTTTTCTTCTGCGAGTCAATTTTCCATGAACAGAACATGATTTTCTTGAATTTGTTTTTCAAAATGATTTTCCCCATAGTTTCTACAGATAATTCTTGCTCTGTAGCTCATTCCAAACAGTTTGTAAGCCTTCAAAATTTGAGCTGTTTTGATTGGATTTGTAGGTCACTTGGCTTGTTTCTTTTCCCTGATTGGATGCACGTAACTGCTAAATTGAATTCCTGTGTAAGTACTTGCAATGATGACTTGAAATCTTCTGCAGGATTCATTTAAATTTGGATGTTTCCCCAAACATACCCAGCCGTGAACTCATTTCCTAGAACGCTTGTGGGAAATGAACAGAAATGGGGCGCTGACACGGTCGGAGCAAATTGGTTAAACAATTGAAAGAATATTTACAAGTCAGCTCCACAAGCTGCTGTTCCAGTTCCAGGCCTCACACTGCTCTGCTGATGCATCCTGCACAAGGAAGAACTGGAGCTGGGTAGATGAGGTGGGAAGCAAAGGGGTTGCATGGTCAGAGGGGGATAGATTCACACAGGGACTCTGCCTCTTTAGGTGCTTAAGTCCAACATTTACGCACCACTGACATTCACAAGACCACTGCTCAGCTGCTTGCTAACCCTAGAGGTGATAAGGTCTCTTAATTGCCTAGGTTCCCACCTCTGGGCATGTGCACTGGCACCTCAGTCCTAATGCCTCTGAGCTTCTCAGATCCCTCACTCACACCTATGCCTCAGCAAGAGGAGTTCCCCGCCTATCTAGCCAGCAGGGCCCAATCCAGTCGGCCTGCTCAGAGCATGTGAACCAGTTCAGGGCTCCCCTGCTTTACAGCAAGCCTACCAGTGTGGGCCCCACACAAAAGACAGCTAGGGGCGAACAGATGGCATGTCCCAGTCTAGCCAAGAGCCCAGTGGTTAGGGCACTCATCTGGGAGACCCAGGTCTGAATTTCTGCTCTGCCTGGTTTGGAGCCGGACGAGTGCCCTCACCTCTGGGCTGTTGGCTGTGATGGGTTGTGTCGCTCTCTGGTTTTTCATGAGAAGAGCCTGTCTTGGCTTAGGTGCCTAACTCCCCGAAAGCGGTCATGCTTGAGAATGCTGATTGGAGATAGGAGCCTCCCTCTGGCCTGTCAGGTGCCAAAGGGAGTTAGGCACCTCCATCCCTTTGTGGATTGGGGCTCTATGCCCTGCCCCTCTCCTCTGCCTTTTGCTCCTGGCTAGATTACTCAACTCCCCACTCAGCGCGCTGGCTTCTGTGGATCCCTTTCTTAGGTGCCTAACTCTTCCCATGCACTGTATGAGGAATCTGGCTGCCTAATCTGGGGCTGTGAATTCCACAGAGCAGCAGGGTGCCTAGGAGCTGGTTGCTACAATGCTCAGCTTTGCAACACCTAAGTGCCCGTTGGGAATGTAGTCCAGGGAGAGGAGACTCATGGTGTAAGGGGGAGTTTTTTTTTGAGGGGAAAACCTGAACCACATCTACGGTGAAAAGACAGTCTGTGACTCTGTGCTGTGCGAAAGGAGTGGACATTAGACTAGAATGGAGTTGGACCAGGGATTCTGTTCTGTGGCGAGAGGCAGGAGAGGGAGAATCATGAGCAGGCTTCTCTTTCCCAAATTACAGCCCTGGAGTCTGTCAGTAGGGCTCCAGACAACTGGGAATAGCTCAGAGCGCTAGCCTTGCTTCTGGGTGTCAGTCACCACCTCCAGTTTCTGTCTTTTTCTTCTTCCCCTCGCTTCCTGTTGCCTTTGTTCTCTTAATTCTTGCTTATAAAGAACACCAGGCCATTCACATGCAAATGAGACAGAACGCTGGGGGGAGTGTGTTGGAAAGGGGATGTATTCCAAATCTCCGCCTTCCTTTCACGTTCCACTCCAAAATCTGCTCCTACTTCCATTCTCTGGAAAGGAGAGAGAGAGCGCACAGGGTGGGAAGGGCCCCCACTATGGCCCCCTATCTGGCCAGCTGAGAGTTCCCCTGTTACAATTATTACTGATGAAGATTATTAGACTGATTTAGTGTTGTTTCCCATTGGTCAGTGTGTGTTATGTGTTCCTATCTGTGCTTGCGCCAGACAGGATGGGCATCTGCCATAGCTCTCAGCTGCAGAGCATGGAGGTCCCTGGTTCAGTCCCCACTGTTTCAGCCAGGATGGGGGCTCTGGCATGATCATCCATACAGCACCACAGGCAGGCATGTGAGTGCTAAGACAGGCTTATGTGCTTTACTGAGTCAGGGCCTAAAAGCTGCATCACCTTACACCTGTTTGGCAAAAAGAATTAATAGTCTCGGTCAAGTATCATGTGAACAAGTGCCCATTTCACAAACAGCCCCACAGCACATTGGCACCCTTGTATTGCCGTGGTCCCTAGCAGCCCTGATTTGGCTTATGCAGCAAAGGGCTTCTTCCGAGCTGTTCAGGGCTTTAATGAGAGCTTGTTCTGTATTCTCTGACAGGCTCATGCTCCCCTTACTCTATCTATCCCCATCTCTTGCGTCTCGTCAAAGAATGGGCTTTGCATGCTTCACCGGGTCAGGGAGTGAAGCAGAGAGAGATTTCACTCCAGCCAGGTGACCTTTTACTTAGCGCTGCAGAAATGCTGCCACTATCTGTGCTGAAATATCGAACCTATTAGTCTGAGAGACTCACCTTTACGAGTCTGAGGTGATAGCTGTTGAATAACAAGAGAAACAGAGCTGGGCTAGCTCCCCAAACCCTGACTGTGGCAGAGCTCTGGCACATCGGCCCACTTCCTCAACACAGAACCCATTTTTGAAAAATTCAGTTGTTTAGAATTGTTATTACAACAGCACCCTGAGGCCTCACATAAGATCAGGGTCCCATTGTGCATGGCACTGTACATATACAGAGTTAGAAACAGTCTCTGCCCCAGAGAGCTTGACAGCTAAATAGAGAAGACAGGCAAAGGGGTGTGGTCGGTGGGGATGGAGGTATTGAGAAAGGAAGTAACTTGCCCAAGGTCACTACGATGGGGTGTAGCTGACATTTGCAGTTCCCTACAAGAGGCCCTACCATCCTACTACCCATCACTGCCACCAGGAAGCACCAGAGTGACAGGAAAGGAGCAGCAAAGGTGGGTCCTCCAGGCCTGCCCAGAGAGTCTTCATAGGAGGAGCCAATTCGAGCCCAGTAGGCTCAGATAAAAGGAATTACTGGGCCTTAGCAGGTCAGTTCCTGGCTGGGACCAGAGGAGTGAAGAATGGGGCTCCTCTCTGGCCAAAGAAGCCTGACTGTTGGATAGAGTTTACAGCTGGCTGAACTTACATAGCTGGGATTGCAGAGAGAAGAAACAAAAAACCTTAACCCTGAGATGAGGGTAAAGCTAAAGGGGCCAGGTAGGAAGATGCCCAGTGAAGAAGTGGCAATGCATTGCATTGAGCAGTATGTGGGGCTTCTGTTTATAAGGTGCATAGGTTGAAGCTCAGAGTGGTGGGTAGGGCCAGTTTCCATACCAGCTGCAGGTAAAATGGCATAAATCCCAGAAGGGGATGGAGTTTACTTGGAAGCCTGAACAAAGGGCTGAATTTAAAGGGCCCAGAGCTGGGGCTGAGAACCCTAACAAGGGCAAATAGACTTTGTTTATTGGAATCTTTAATATCCTAGAAGGGGCTCATTTGTGGGGACTTTGTGGCTTCGCTGGATGATCAAGACCTGTCAAAGTTGTCTGACAGCCTGCAGAGGGTAACAGGGGTGAGACAAGGACTTCAGAATCCAGCTGCTCAGTGGTGCTCAAGAGGTGAGTGCCCTGTTATAGTCACCCGGCAGCTTAGCAGAATGGACAACCTCTATTTCCTGAGCCCTAGTGCAGTACCTTCTACATTGCACTATGCTGCCTCTCTACAGTCAAGGCCCCTTGTACTCAATACAGGCTTGACCTAAATTCTGTAGCAAGATCTCTGCACACTGTGGCACTCCTGGGCAGCAGCGCTGGAGGTTCTGCAGCAGCATAAGATACATTCATTAAAAACCTCCTCCACGTTTTAATTTAATATGGGCATGAGCGATAGTCAGAGTGTTCCTTGGGTTCTTTATTGTCCTGCTATTAAGTTCAATTTGTTTCATGTCGCTGGTAAATTTTTATTTTTTCAAGGCACTGCAGGATCCTGTGTTGATGATGAAGCACAGCATTACAGAAGTTGTCGATGGGAAAAGGAAGGCTTTGATAGTTGGGGGGAGGACAGCTGGGGGTTTTGACCCTTGATAGTGGTTTGGGTTTGTGGGATAAGCGCATTAGTTGGGTGCTAGAATGATCAGCAGTGAAACAGTTTAAAATGTGGCTGTTGAAATTTGTATCATATAGACTTCAGTGGTAACGTGCCATTGAGATAAATGAGCAGAGCATACCTTTCAGGGTTCTTATTTCAGGTTGCCTGCAGACTCAGACAGACATCACAGCACTGGGTTAGGCTTAGTTCACATTGTCCAGGTTCTGGAAACAGAAGATTTTTATAATAATGAAAACTTAGGGCTTTTCTAAATGGATATTTAGCTCATGGCAAGCTGAGGTGTGACTCTACCCCACATTAGCCAGCCATGCTCTGACTGTCCGTGTGCATCCTGCTGGCGCACATTAGCGGTTTGTTACTGTGCTTTGATCTAGTCTTGAAACAGGACTAGATCAAAGCACACTAAAGAACTGTTAATGCGCCTCGGCAGGGTGCACACAGACAGTCAGAGCATGGCTGGCTAATGTGGGATAGAGTCACACCTCAGCTTGCCATGAGCTAAATATGCATTTATACAAGCCCTTCAGTGCTGGGAAAACAACTCTGCTGCCAATTGCCTACCTATGAAACTGCAGAGTACAGTATTCTATTGTGATGACCCCGGACCCAGCACTAACACTCTTGCATAAGCCATAGTGTTTGGGACAATTGCTTTATAATACTGTGGTATTTATTTATTTGTGTGAGGCATTAAATCCAGAGACGCCTTCGTCCCACAGTGGGTGGAGAATTGCTGAGATGGATGGATAGAGAAGCGCAGCACTGAGGAGGTCTTTGCTCTCCAGCAGGGTTAAGAATGGCTCATGGGGATGAATATAAAAGTGTGACACTCAAGAGTCCTTTGGGCCTTGGCCAGAATCATGCTGGGAGCTGCTCACATGGGTGGATGGACAGGAACAGTGCTTAGGGCCTTGCCTACACGAGGGAGGGTTCTGAAAAAATGTCTACTGTTGCTAGCACCTGTTCAGTTGAACCCGTGTTAGGAAGGCGAGGCACCCTCATGTTGGCAGCTGACTCTCAATTTAGCCCTTGTTTCATTTACATCTTCTGGGGGCAAGTCTAACACACACAGGAACCTGATCCAACATCCACTGAAGTCAGTGGAAACTTTCAATTGACTTCAGTGGGCTTTGGATCAGAACCACGGTGTTGAAAACAGCATCGGTAGCACCTGGGCTATGTATACTAGGCTACGCTAGTGATGGTAACATTAGTTCACCTCTTTCACCTCTAGAGTAGATAGGCCTAAGAATCCTTCATCTTAAAGTGAGCCTGGGGATGGCTGAGCTTCATTAATGGATAATGGGACGGACAGTGGCTGATCGGGATGGATGAAGGGAGGAGCACTGGAGAGGCCTTTGCCCCACAGTGAGATGAAGGCCTTTTGGGATGGGCAGAAAAGAGCAGCCCTGAGGATATTCTTCCCCTAGTGAGACTGAGAAAATGGATCTGGATGGAGGGACAGGTGGAAGATTTCACCCTGCAGTGGACCTGAGACCAGCTTTGATGGGTGAATGGACAGGAGTGGCACCGAAAAGGATTTCCCCCTGCAGTGGGGCTCAGAGTAGTTGGAGTGCAGGGATTCCTGGACCGGAGTAGCACTGACAGTTTTTGCCTTCAGTGGCACTCAGAGCATCTGAGAGTGACTTCATTGAGAGAACAGATTCCCAGCATTGACAGGTAGACAAGGTGCCTGCACATTAAAAATGAATTTGTTTTATATGTGAGCTGTCAATTTACACTGACCTAGATCAATAGCTATGACTTGCATTTACTTAGTGTCCTTCAAAAGACTGTCAGGGCTCCATTCAAGTGGGGTGAATGCTCTTGTGCTTAAAGCACAGGGCTTACAATTGGGGGCAGGCAGGCTCTGTCCCCAGCTCTGCCACAGCCTTTGTGTGTACACTTGGTCACTTTCAGAAAACTCTTTATGCCTCAGTTTCCCCAGCTGTTGAATGAGGACAGTAAAGCATATCTCCCTCACAGCGGCTGTTGGGAGCCTGAACTCATTGACATGTGTGTAGCTTTCCCTGATCCTGAGACATGATACTGTGTAAGTGAAAAATATGATAGCGAACAGTAACAAAATTACCAGGGCTTACAGTGAGTTAAAACCAAGAGTTACCCTGTAATTCTTTAGTCTTGACTGATGAGGCAGACTATCATGAACTGTGATAGGCAGAGGACTCCAGACCAGGGCGCATCATTATGGTAAATGTGATATTTGTGTCTTATTTTTCAATCCGGAGACGTGAGTGGGGAAGGCATGAAAAAGGAAGATCTGGTTCGCTCAGAATCTAAACTGTCAGGCTCAGCGTGGCTTAGATTTCTGGCCTGGTTTTGTGCACAGCGCTAATAAAACCCGTCATCCCAATGGGCGCTGATTGACTCCTTTGTTGGAGTATCTTAAGAGGGGCCAAGGATTAAAGAGACTGAACTGCCGGCTCATCCCTCCAGGTGGTTCCTCCAAGGTAAGCTATAGTCACATCACTCTTCCCATATCCTCCACTCCTCGCAAAATGCTGTCGCTGCTGTCTGCACTGTGGGGAAGTGGAGGATTTCTGTATGTAGTTATCTGCTCTGCTCCTTCCTCTGATTTTTTTTTCCAGCTGGCTTTCTCTTTCCTTGAGCTTCTTCTTCTGGATGGGATATGCTCCCCTTTACCATGTATTCTGTTAGCCATTATTTCCCTTTTCTAGTATCTGCAAATAACCTGCTCCAGCTTAGTGGTAAAAACAAAACTCTACCTTGACTCAGGCAGGAGGACTAAACATGCTCTGGGCAAGCAACTCCAGAAAATGACAGCAATTGTTGACACATCTGGCCACAGCAGGGCTCTCAATGTACAGGTAAGGAACAGGGAGCCCTTCCACTCCCTGGTCAAGTACAGGTATTACTTCCCGAGAGAAATTCTCTTCTCTCTGAAGTTTCACCTGCTCGCAGGTAATGGGTGTAGAAGAGCCATAGGGGTCAATTAGATCCAATGTACCTAGCTCACCAGATCCTCCATTATCTTTATAGCAGACGTTGCCCTTCCAGAACTAATCACGGGTCTGAGTCATTCTCTTTAATGATATGTTTTGTACACTAAAACAAGAAGCTACATTTAAAACTATTTGATTGCAATCCAACTTGTTCTGATTCCTACATGCAGGGCCACCCAGAGGATTCAGGGGGCCTGGGGTGCCCTCCGCCACCGAATTCCCGCCGAAGACCCGGCACGTTGGCGGTGGGTCCAGGGGCCCTGAAAAACTGTCGTGGGGGCCCCTGCGGGCCTGGGGCAAATTGCCCCACTTGCCCCGCCCTCCCCCCGGGCGGTCCTGCCTACATGTGGTAGCTCTCCAGGCAGACCCCATAGAGCATCCTGCAGTAGAAAGCAGAGCCCAGGGGAGATGTGAAAGTGTGCAGAGCTACCATTTAGACATAAGTCATACCAAGCATTGTCTCTGCAATCTCTGTGAGTTAATTTAAATGGTATCACCTATGGTGAGCTGGGCTGCCCTTCTCTTACACTGTATAGAATTGCACAGAAGCACTGCATCGGTGCTGCATTGCTAGAGATGCCAAACAAGTGAAAGAACTTTGGGCCTAGAGCCTCAAATGTATTTAGGCTCCTAACTCCCATTGATACCTCTGAGAAGCTGGGCCTTGGTCCATATGCCCTGGTATTGGCCACAAGTAGGAAAATAGTGATCCGCAGAATAACTTCCTGATTAATCAAAGAAAGATATTACTCTGCTTCAGACTGTTCCATTGTTGGATTTTTCAGGACACTTAGCTAAACTGACTGCAGGGGACCACTCACATGTGTAAAGTTAGTCATGTGCATAAGTCTCTGGAAGAATGAGGCTCCTAAATTATGGTTTACATGCCTTTCGTATAGCATGTAATAGGAGATAGGGCCTGATCTTAGGCTGTACCTATATTATGGGCTAGGAGTGTGATTCCCAACTCACATACACATACTCATAATAACTCGATGAGAGTTTGTGTGAGTACAAATAGCAGTGTCGCCACAGTGGCACGGGTACAAACATGTGTGAATCCCATGACTATGTACTTGGCATATCTAAGCTGTGCTGCTGCTGCTCGTGGTATTGCAGCTATGCCACTATTTATACTTGCACTGCATTAGCTGTCCCCAAGCTAGAATAAGTAAATGTACATGAGCATAGAATCACATCCTGAGTTCTTTGTGTAGATGTAGCCTTACAAATACTTACTATTGGGCGTAATAGCACCTCCAAGGGGAATCCCCTTGTCTCGGCTATCCATGGTAGACAGCAATATGCCCAGTAGAAAGTGTTTACTGGATTGAGTTCCTAAATTATAACTCCCTTTGCTTTCTCTTTTATTGCTTTTCTGGAATGATTTCTTAATCCATATACTGCACTCTATTTATAAGAATACACGGCATATAGTAATCAAAACCACTGGGACAAAATCATTCCTATACTGTGCTTGAGAGAATCAGCCGCTTTATAAGACTCAAATCATGTGATTCTTATAAAAGGAGTGCGCTGTATAACCGAATGAGTACATGGCTGTATGATACCCAGTGACTAAGGCCTAGATCTACAAAGGGACTTAGGCATTATGATGCTGAGGGTTGCAATACCTAACTTTCAGGCACCTAGAAAATCAAAGGAACTACACCGTCATCCACATAGTCTGAGTTAAGTGCTTAGGCTCCCTATACAATGACTGGGGTGAGATGGACTCCTCAGAATGCTATCCCCAAAAGCCGTTACGTGAGGCAGAGAGCTGTCTAACCTAGCCAATGGGAGATACTGATGAGAGGGGTGTGTCCTAAACTCTGCCTCTCTCACAGAGTTGGGTGCATAATTCTGTGACCTACAACCATGAGCCAAGCCCCTCTCCTGGAGTCAGGTGGTTTAGGTGCCTGAGAAATTCATTTTGAGAATGTGTTCAGTGCCTGCCTCACTCCATACAAAGGCTGGAGGAGAAGTCCGTCTTAAGGTTTAGCCCAGAGGTTAGACCACTCACCCAGAATGGGGGAGGCTCAGCTTCAATTCCCCCCCACCCCTTGTCATGTGGGATAAAAGATGTGATCAGGGTCTCCCACCTCTCAGGAGAGCTCCCTAACCACTGAGCTATAGGATATTCGAGAGGGGCAGTGGGGCTCCCTCAATCTCTCTTCTTGAAGCTGTTCCACTTGGATAAATACTGAGTCACGGGGCGAGAGAGTGACTGTGACTCTGTAGCCTGGGGATTAGGGCACCTAGGTGGGAGCCCCAGGGACCAATCCCCCACACCAGTAACTCTTTAATTATTTATCCACAGTGGAGCAGCTTCAACAAGAGAGATTGTGGGAGCCCCATGTTAGAATAGCCCATAGCATAATGGTTAGAGCACTCTCCTGTGAGCTGGGACACCCTTGTTCAAATCCTTTCCCCCTTCAGGCAGAGGGGTGGATTGAACCTGGGGCTCCCACATGACATCCCAGGTGAGTGTGCTAATCACTGGGCTAAAAGTTACAAGGTGGGCACCACCGCTGGCCAGATTTTGAATGGGACCTGATCTGGTAGGCAGCCTCTGAGCATGCCTAACATCTCAGCTCCTGCAGGTGAGATGGGCAGATAAGTTCCTATTTGTCTCTTGGTGCATGGGTCACACTGGGGCTTGGGCAAGAGATAAGCATCGGGATGCCTAGAATGAAGCAGCAGTGTGCATGGACAGAGGCAGAAGTGTAGGTGTCTAGGGAACTTTTACAGAGAAGGTGTCTACAGGATTAGCAGCAGCCGAGTGAGGGTTTTGTGAATTGCAGCAGTATCTAATACTGGGACATAGGTGCTGAAGTGACTTACACAATACCGGAATTCTATAGGGACACATCTATACTGCAATTAAATCTCCATGGCTGGCCTGTGTCAGCTGATGGGCTCAGGCTGCAGGGCTGTTTAGTTGCAGTGTAGACATTTGGGCTCAGACTGGAGCCTGGGTTCTGGGACCCTCCCCACTCTCGGGGTCCCAGAGCCCAGGCTCCAGCCCAAGCCTGAATGTGTATACTGCAGTTTTACAGCCCTGCAGCCCGAGTCTGACTCAGCTGGCATAGGCCAGCTGCGGGTGTTTAATTGCAGTGTAGACCTATCCTAGCAGATCTGGGAATCAGGTCTCCAGCTGGTCATCTAACCATAGGACCAACCTTCCTCTAGTTGTAAAGTATATTATTAAGGCTGATCACTGTTAGGGACTAGAACGCAGAAGCTCCTACCTTCTAGCTTTGTGATCAGCCCACTAACCCATCTCTGCTCTTTAGGGATGTATAAACATCTCTTACTTCATGCAAAACATTATAGTTTTGCAAATTCCCAAACAGGCAAATTTTACGAAAACCTGTTTCACGGCAAGTGTTTTGCTCATCTCTTCTCACGACTATGACTAAGAATATTTCATACCCAAATTATCCATCACATTTAATACTGTTAACTTTTCCACACTGACTGCACAACCCATAGAACATACAAAAACCCTTCTGGGATTCTTTAGTATCATAACAGCAACTATAGAAGATATTTGTCCTCCCAGTGAAAGGCATTTGAATCATGCTATTGCTTTAAAGCCCTTCAGGAGCTTCTCAAGCTCTGAAGTGATTCCCAGGTGAGTCGAATCCTCATTGTTTCTCTCTTTTTCAGACTCTGCTTGAAAGCCTGGGGAATGGCTAGGATTGGCTGTTGCCTGAATGCAGAATAAGGAGTGGGGATGTTAATTACCTAAGACAGGTGTGAGCTGGCTTTAAGGGGCTAGGTTTAAAGGCAACCAGAACAGTATTTTTTCTCTCTTGGGCAGGATAGCATTAAAGCAGGTAGAATGGGGCAGAGAGTCACACATCTGTGCCTGGTGGTCGACAAGGCAAATTCTTCTAATCTTTGGGATTTTGTTAGGAGTGACTCTGCAAGATGGAGGCTTGCTGAGACAATCTTCTGTAGTCTCTCCTGGGTGCTCTTCTGTGTTTCTGTCACCACTGTTGTCTGGTATCGTAAAATGTCAAGAGGTGAGTTTGGTAACAACTGCTGGGCCCCGAGAGATGTTTGCCAGTATGACACTGATCAAAGTTGCTGACCTGAGCTTTGGCTTGGCTGCCTGCTGGTATGCTTCCCTTAATCCTGCAGGCAAATCACCTTGGAACTGGAGCTACCTGAATGTAATAGTAGACTGCAGGTAAGGAAGCCTTCCATGTCTCTTCTGGCATACACAGAGCTGCTTGCTGGATCAGTGCTGCTCTAACAGCAGTGTCCTTCTGATAAGAGGATGCTGGGCATGATATACATGTGAGACTGGCAAACCAGGTGCCAGCTCCTTCCACAGACCTTAGTGAAACACTGACAGATACATAGCTGGAACCAGTCTGGCTCACCTGTGCATTAGAATTGTTGAAATAGCTATTGGGACTATAAAAATGTGCTTAGTGTTTAGATTTTGTTGAATGCTTGTAAGTAAGACAAATGCATGCAGCAATTTACAACATGGGATACAGATGTTATCAGGTAATATTTAAGCATTTGTATTATAAGCCTCTGTAACTGTGTGAATCACCAGACAGGAGAGAGACATTAAGTAGTGTGAAATGTTGGTCTCCAAGAGAAGGTGTTATATTCTGGCCCACAAGGAAGGTCCATCCACACCAGACAAACTATCAGGGAATATCAGAGGACAAAAGACTTTTGTTTGCTCTCCTCCCAACCCCCCTCTCCCCGCCCCATGAAGAGGAGACATGCAAGTGAATTCCTCCCATCAGCTGAGTTTCAATTTGAAGAAGGGTTGGGGTGGGAGGGATAAAAACCTCTAGCAAGGAGGAATTGAATCTTTATTCTGCTTGGACTCTGAGGGGCAAGTATTACTAAGCATAAGCAAAAGATCCCCAGTGCTTAGCTTGGGTTAGCCCTAAAGGACATATAAAGCTTGCTTATTGGGAAGCTTCTATGACTTTTTGAAATTTAAGTTTGTAACTCATTTGTGTGCATATGTTTACCTGCTTTAACCTTGTAAATAACTCTTGTTTCCTTTTCCTATGTAATAAATCTCTATATAGTGTGATAGACTCAGGCCAGTTGGGTACAGCAGAATAGCTGAAGGCAGATATACTGGCCACTGGATTAACAGTTTTCTGTTCCCTGACTGACCAGAGCAGGGGCTGCTCCAGGCTAATGAGAACACCTGACTCTAATTAACCTGTAAAGAGTCAGGTGAGGCCATTCAGTTAATGTGACCACCTGACTCTAATTAAGGCCCTGCTGTTACTATAAAAAGGGCTCACTCCAGTCAGGCAGGGGAGCCAGAGGAGAGGAAGTGCGGCTGAAGGGCTGGTTACTGAAGACACCCTAAAACATCGTTAAAAGAGCCCTAAGGTAAGGGTGAAGAAGGGAGAAGCAGGAGAGCTGTGGGGAAGTGGCCCAGGGAAATGTAGCAACTCTGGCAGTGAAAGGTTGGCTGCCAACAACTGCTACCATTAGGGTCCCTGGGCTGGAACCCGGAGTAGAGGGCGGGCCCGGGTTCCCCCCAACCCACCACTACAGGAACAGCTCCTGGAAGGGGAAGTCAGGTCCCTGTCAGGACAGGAGGCTGAACAGAGACTGTGGGAGTTCTCTCACCAACCTCCTTGTAGCCTATGATGAAAAGGGCTCAGTAGACTGTAACCCTGGCCCTAGAGAGAGAAGGGCTATGTGGAGGGTCACAGTGAGCCACTGAGGCTAGCATAAACCGCCTAGAAGCGCAGGACCCACAGGAGCAAGGTCAGAGCTCTGCCACAACAGTTTATTTTAGGACTGGCTACAGGTGTTGTCTTTGGTGTGAGATCTAAGGTGACTGTTCCTTTAGGCTGGGAGTAACCTAAATATTGCTGTGACTTCTGATGTAAGGGACCTTCTATCAGAAAGGCAGGCTTACATGGGTGGCAAGACAGAGTACCCAATGGGATTGTCTGTAACTCCATGTTCAGGCTGTTATAATCAGTGCTTAATCTGCGTCTGGGCTTGCTGCATCAGTTATGAAAGTTTAAAAAAAATTGGTTGAGCCCCAGCATCTAATTGCTTGAGCCCCAGTACCTCTTTCATTACAAATTAAGCACTGGTTCTAGTGCCTGAGGAGTTTACACTTGATAACTGGTTGATGAAACCCAGGTCTAAAACTCCTGACCGATTTGGAGTTGTTGCCGTGTTTCCTAAATCTGTCTAGAAGTTGGCACTCATGCTTCTGAGCTACTTCAGGACAGCTTGACAATAATAACTTTAAAAGATCTTCAAGGACAGTAACTGCTTCCTTTTAAATTCTGTTCATCCAACTCCTGGCTGATTAGAAAACTTGCTCTTGTATTTGAAGCTTCTTTCACAGATATCTGCCTTAATGACCAGACTTTCAGATGGAGCTATAGGTTACTATGATCAGGTCACTTGGAATAGGGCTGGGTAGAGGGAATTTGAAATGCCCCTAGTTTAATGATCTTCCTAATCTAATACAGAATGATTCTTATATCTTAAAGCCAGAAGGAACTGTTATGATCTAGTCTGACCTCTGTATAATACTGGCCATTGAACTTCACCCGGTGAATGAACTCCAAGCCATTTCCCAGGGACACCAGAAAACTAGTCTGGATTTGCTGGAGTTTTTTTGGGTGCAAATCATCAGCTAATGTCGTTTGCTGGCTCCTTGACCCAGAGAAAAGGATTCACTGTTGGAGTAAGCACTGTTGGAGGTGGATTTCTAGGTCAACTTTTAAATTGGATTTAAATAAATAATTAGCAGATAAAAAACACTGGAGAAGACTGACCCTGCTTGAAGAGCATCAGTGCAAGCATCCAACCCCCTGCACACCAAACCTACCCTGCCCTGATGCCAATGTGCTTACTAAATGTTGCACAGTAAGCAAAGTTTATGTTAACACTGACCAAGTGTAAGCATGTGATTACTGTCCCGGTCCTTGGGAGTGTGCACTCTGCATAGCATCTCTGTACGTCTTCACTGGGTGATGGTAACTCTTCCAAGCGCTGCTTCCACCACTGCAAGCAGAAGTGACCCATACTCTGGACTCTTCAGCCTCCTTATATGCAATCTTAATGGACTCAGTTACCACCAGACAAACTTGACCCTGGCTAAACTAATATGAAAGGCACAACTGAAGGCAGTTCTTGTCAGCAGGGTGTCATCTCTGTTTACATGGCCAGTGTGAGAGAAGGAGGAACTATCCCACCAAACTATGCATTAGGTGAGTGAGGTCCCCTGCCTGTAGTGTGGCTGTGTAAATCGGTTGCTACAGTGGCCTCCTAGCATGGTGCTGCTAACACCATTTTCCTGAACTGTTGAGAATGGAAGCTCTTTGTGGGAGGGGCCTTGTCAATCAACAATTAATATGAACCACGCTCCTTGTTAATACCAGGGCTTTGGGACAAACTTCTTTTAAAGGCAATGGCTACGCTACAGACTTTATACAGCTGCAGCACTGCTGTAGCGCTGCTAGTGCAGACGCCGACAGGAGAGAGCTCTCCCATTGACTTAATTACTCCAGCCCCCATGAGGGGACATAGCTCTGTTGATGGGAGAATCTCTCCTGCTGACATAGCACTGTCCATACCAGCACGTAGGCTGGGGTAACTTAAATCACTCAGGGGTGGCTTATTCATACCCGTGAGCAACAGAACTTATACCGATGTAATCTGTAGTGTGAACATAGCCAAAGAAAAGAATAACAATACTGAGTTACTTGTCCTTGATAGATGCCACATTGCCTGGTTTGCAGCATAAACCTGTACTCCAATCCAACCCCTTCAAGCAACCCAGCTATATTAAGAACAAATCCAGCTGTGATTCCTATTGAGTGTCATTATCCAAGGTGAGTCACAGACACTCTAGTCAATCTGTCACTCATTCGGCCTCCTGAGGCTGGATTTAGCTATAGATATCTCTTTTAAGACAGATCATCTGAGCAGCAATGCCATCAAACCAACATGGTTTTCATTCAGCTCTGCATGGTCTGCAGAAGAGAGGCTGAGTTTCAGCTTGTGCCTGATGAATGGTAGGTGAGCACAGAGCAGGGATGGCGAGGGGAAAACACACTTAACCTCATTTTTCAGAGGACCCTGGCATGATTGGACTTACCTGAAAAATGTACAAGGCTTTTACTCTAAGGATTGATCACCAACAGTTTGCAAGTACTGGATTCTCAATATTTATTACCTTAGCAACTGTAAATTGCAAAAAGAACAGGAGTACTTGTAGCACCTTAGAGACTAACAAATTTATTTGAGCATAAGCTTTCATGGGCTACAGCTCACTTCATCAGATGCATGTAGTGGAAAATACAGTAGGAAGAGATATACACATACACACACACACACAGAGAACATGAAACAATGGGTGTTACCATACACACTATAAGGAGAAGACATTTCTGTTATAATCCAGACCAGGATGGGGCTTAGAGAAACCTTTGGGGCTCTTAAGGGAAATGTATCAGAAACATAGTTAAGAAAACTTTTCCTTCTTGGGCTAAACAGGCCTTGCCCAAGGCATCATTGCTAGAAAAAAATATTCTATTGTAAGACTTAATGGCTGGCTGCATACTTAAAATTCTCTCCTCACAGTCCCACAAGTAACGATGTGCTTATATAGCCCTAGATTGCAAAGAGTGTTTCAGATATAGCTTGTATAATTACCTCTCTGCAAAGGCCCTGGTGAGGGGTTTGGTGAACTCTGCAATGTTAAGTAGTCTTCCTATCAAACATAAAAAATTGCCATTTTACAACCTCACACTTGCTTTCTGGGAATCTGAGTGCAAGTAAAACATAACTGCTCAGCTTTCCACAGGAAAAATGTAGAAGAGGGACCAGCATGACTGATACAAATTCACTTTTAAATTAGAGCAAATACTTGAGCAAATTTCTTCTATTAAGAGAAGTGCACTGGGTATTTAGCTGAAGCGGGGAGCAAAAAAGAGACAGCTGTTGAATTGAAAATTTATTAATGGGAACGGTACTAGAAAATTGATGGCTCCGACCTATGGGATCAAAGAATCTTGTTAAATGTACTGTATGATATTAAAATATCATTGGCAATCTCTCAGAGTTCGAGGATGATTGTCTTCCAATAAAATGATAGCCAGTTATCAGTGGTGGATCCGCAGGTGACTAATGAGACCTGTTTTGGATCCACAGGTCTTGTCATAATTGGGGAAAACATTTCGCAATGGAAGGGGAGGATCTGGATGGTTAAATCAGGGTGTGGCATGTTCTCGCCTCCTTTCCTTTTCTCCATTTCCTGTTGTCTCCAGGGGATCTCAGATTACAGGCATCCTTGCCACAAAGCCCTTTTTCATTTTGGTAAATCGAGGGCTGGGGTTTCCTATGAGTTTGTCAATATTGCACTTCTTTATGTTGGCTTGGAGGGTGCCTGTGAAGTGCTTTTTTTGCCCTCCCTTTGACCATTGGCCACGGCTCAGATGTGTGAACATGACCTGCTTCGGGAGTCGACTTTCTGGCATTTGAAGAACATGAACAGCCCAACGGAGTTGGTGACAGATAACCATGGCTTCAATGCTGGAAATTTTGGCTTGGGACAGAACACTGATGTTGGTACGTCAGTCATCCCACTTGATTTGGTAGATCTTTCGAAAGCACCATTGATGGCATCTTTCAAGATCATTGAAATGTCTACTGTTCATAACCCAGGTCTCAGCACCGTACAAAAGAGCAGGAATAACAATGGCCTCGTATACAAGAAGGTCGGTTTGATTCTTGATCTCGTTATCTTCGAAGACACGTTTTCTAAAATATCTGAAAGCTGCACTAGTGCATTGATAGCAGTGTTGAATTTCCTTGTCAAGATCAGCTTTCTTTGACAGATAGTTGCAGAGGTAAAGGAAGTGCTCGACGTTCTCCAGGGTCTCTTTATTGTTCTGAATTATAGGAGCAGGATCCTGATGATTTGGAGCCCGTTGGTGGAGTACTTTAGTTTTCTTGGTGTTAAGTGTGAGGCTGAGTTGGTTGTAAGCCTCAGAGAAAGTGTTTGGTTATTTTTGAAGATCTTCTTCCCAGTGGGCACAGGGCACAGGCATCTGTGTATTGGAATTCAGTGACCGATTTAGTGATAGAGGTTGAAAAGCTTGCCATCCATTCTATACTGGATGTCAAGTCTGGAGGGGAGCTTGTCACCAATGAGAAGGAGGATGACAGGAAGGAAGATGGAGAAAAGGGTTGGTGTGATGACATAGCCTTGCTTGACTCCTGTCTTGACTAGGAAGTGGTCAGTTTTGGATCCATTGCTGACAACCATCACAGACATGTTGTCGTGGAAGAGTTGGAGGGCAACAACAAATTTTGGTGGGCATCCAAATTGAAGGAGAATTCTCCACAGACCTTCATGACTGAAAGAGTCGAATGCTTTCGTGAGGTTGATGAAGGCCATATACAGAGGTCAGTGTTTCACACAGCACTGTTCTGGAACTTGATGGGCAGTGAAGATCATGTTCATGGTACCTCAAGATGGCCTGTATCCGCATTGCGATTCTGTGAGGATTTCTTCAGCCAAGGGGAGCAGCCGGTTGAGGAGAATTCTGGCAAGAATCTTTCCAGAGATGGAAAAGATGGCCATTCCTCGATAGTTTCCACAATCCAATTTGTCTCCTGTATATTGAAATGTTTTAATATACAGCACTGGGGAAAGGGGAGGCTCCTTCTGTCTATAGGATAATAGTGGGAGGCAGGGCCTTACCCAGGGCCGGCTCTAGACCCCAGCGCGGCAAGCACGCGCGTGGGGCGGCCCTTTCCCAGGGGGGCGGCAGGCTGGGCCGGCGGACCTGCCGCAGTCATGCCTGCGGGAGGTCCACCAGAGCCCCAGGACGACCGGACCTGCCGCAGGCATGACTGCGGAGGGGGCGCTCGTCCCGCGGCTCAGCTGGACCTCCCGCAGGCATGACTGCGGCAGCTCCAGCGGAGCCGCCGGACCTGCGAACCGTCCGCAGCTGCGGGAGGTCCAGCCGAGCCGCGGGACCAGCGAACCGTCCGCAGTCATGCCCGTGGGAGGTCCGCGGCTCCGGGGCGCCTCCCGGGCATGACTGCTTGGGGCAGCCAAAAACGTAGAGCCGCCCCTGGCCTTACCTGCTTCCTTGATAGTCTTCATGACAAATGATCCTAATGGCTGTTGTTGAGGGGTACCACTGGTTCCCTATATCTACAAGGAGTGATGGTAGTGATTGGAGGCTGGAGAAAAGACTGAGGTCTTTCTCCTGTGGGTGTGAGTAGATGTGTGTCACCATAACAACACCCCAACTGCTTATTTGGGTGAGATCTTGGACCTTCATGATGGCACATGTTACATGATGCCTCCCTGACTTGCCTAAAACACAGGGTCAGAGCTGTCCAAGTAAGGTAGAGACGTATGTTGCCAGCAGCCTTTTACAGTACTTGCTACCACCTGCTCCTTGGAGGTGAGAAGAGGGAGAAGCCAAACAAACCTGGGGAAGGAAGTGGAAGCTGTTTTTTCTCAGGGAAGAGGGGAAGGTAAAGAGGGGTGGGATTTTGGGCAGGTGAGGATGGGATAGAACCTCCCAACATCTTGTTACACTGTTTAAAAAAAAAGATGTGATCTGTGTAGATTTGCCTCACACATAATCTATTTGTAGTATCTACCACTAACAAACTCTGTACAATACACAACATGAACTAGTACGTCTGTACTCCAAGGCTGAGGCTTGAGCTGCACCAGAAAGACACCAAAGTCAATATGCTAAAGCCTTGCAGAAAGATGGGGAGTAGCTTTAGGCAGCGTGATTGGATGCAAAGGGCCTCCTCTGTAACTCAGCCACCCAATTATTCATAGATTCCAAGGCCCAAAGAGATAATTGTGATCATCTATTCTGACCTCCTGTATAACGCAGGCCAGAGAACTGCCCCAATGTAATTCCTAGAGCAGATCTTTAGAAAAACATCTAATCCTTGGTTTAAAAATTGTCAGGGATGCAGAATCCACCACAACCCTTGGTTAAGTTGTTCCAATGGTTAATTACACTCACCATTAAAAAGTTACACCTTATTTCTAGTCTGCAGTTGTTTAGCATCAGCTTCTGTAATATGATCCAAATAGCTAGCTTTCTCTGCTAGACTGCAGGGCCCATTATTAAATATTTGTTCCCCACGTAGGTACTTATAGACTGTAATCAAGTCACCCCTTAACCGTCTCTTTGTTAACGCTGGAGCTCAGTCTGTTTATCTTATCAAGCAAGGCATGTAAGGGGAAAGCCTCCTGTGGTTGCCATTTCTATATCTTTGGATGCTAACTTGTTTTGCTTATGTCTGCTAGAGCTGGTGGTGCCCTGAGCTTGAGCCGGAGCTATTGGAACTTCCCTCTGCGTTAAGGAAGCTGTTACTGTCTTCTCACTATTGCATCCTAAATCATTCTGTAATGTGGTTGCAGATGAAGCTGCAAAGATTAGAACTCATCACAAAGAACAGCACCTCCTTTCTCAGTCCTGGTGTTAACAAGATGCCCACATTCCTGTGTATTGCTCTTTTTCCCTAATATTTGCATTCTAGCCTTGCTGCTGATCAGCTAGTACAACCCATGGTAAAAAACAAACAAAAAAAACCCTTAACAATAAGTGCACTTCTCAAGTCTTGAGTATGATACAACTATCTTTATCTAGATCAGTGATTCTTAACCTGAGATGCCCTTTCTGGGCGTGCGAGACATGCCAGATTTTTTTAGAAGATAAATCATCGAAAACACAAATTAAGCACAGGCACGTAAGTATAACTACTTTGTTTCATCAAACCTAAGCATAAGATAATGCTTGATGTGTGTGGATCACTTTGCACTGATTGTGCCCCTGCCGTGCTAGGAAAAAAATCAGGATTTGTTGCCTATGGAAAGAAAGAAAGAAAGAATGAATAATAAATATATAATTCTAAAAAAAAGTGCGTAATTTTTCATGTATTCTTAATTTTACTGCGAAATTAAAATAAATATATAATTCTATTTCTTTCATTCTGTAGTTATGATATAGCTAGGTTTAAAGAACTGACCTACTTCAATGATTTTGAGAACCAAAGGAGTGCAGCCTGCAGTAAAGGTTAAGAACCACTGATCTAGATGCTTAATGTCAGTCTAACTAGCACCAACTTGCCCTTCCTGTTCAACTGTACAGGACTGCTTGCAAGAAAATACATTAATAATAAATGCATGGCAGCAGAGGATGTCTCTGATTGCTCTATTTGACTCCCTCAGGAAGGAGAAGCTGTATGGAGCGAAGGTAACTTTAATAATCAAGTGGACAGTCCCCCCATTTCTAGTGGGTGGGAGAGAGAACATGGGTTTATTCCCTCATTTGGGGAGAAGTAATTGTGTTCTGAATCTGTGTATACCACTATTTTTATCTCCAGGCCCTTTATAGTCCAGGAAGGAATGGTCAGTTCTCCCCTCTTAGTGGTACTCCTTCTAGGAGCCAGGTGCAGCATAAAAAGGAAATAAGTGTGTACTGTGCCAAGAGGCAATGGAGCCTCTGCACTGTGCCAGACAAGCCAGTCCAACACAATATGTCATGAGGAATGCGGTCACCAAGAGCCCTACTTTACAGCAACTGTGCTGCCCTATATCTCCAAAGGTTTGTGTGTCACCCTCCCACCCCGGCTCAGCCCCTTCCTGTGACCCAGAGCAGGTTTTTCAAAACAAAACATTCCCAATGCACATTTTGAGATAAAAATTACTCTCAATATGAATGTAAAGCCTCAGAATTAGTTGAATGCAAGGAAAAGGTATTCTGCCCCGCACACATGCATTCCCTGGAATGAAATAGTGGGATGCTGATTTATTAAATTGAATTTATTAAAATTCAATCAGCCCTGCCCCTTTGCATAATCTTCTAGTCCCCTAATTTTTCTTTTCCATTTAGTGTTGGTGCTGTGAGCTAATTAATGCTAGATATGGCAGGCCTCTGGATTCATGGCCTATAGGAATAGTCTCTCTTACTATCCAAGTTTCGTCCTGGGGTCATGGATCAGCGTTCACGTTGCACTCCCTGTCAGTACCCTGCCCGGGCCGGGAAAGCTAATGATCCAAGCAGCAGACCGAATTGGTGATGAATCCTGGTCACATGCCTCCTGAGGCACGCTAAGAAGAAGTTTCTTCTCCCCGCTCACTTGTACCTCTGATTTGTAATAACCTTCTGCCTTAAGAGCTGTGTGCCCTGATTCTCAGATTTCTGATGGGATAAGATAAAACACAGACAAATGGAGCCTTCGAAAACATGGCAGAGAAAGCTAGGGTCAAAAACAATCTTTTCTCCCTCACTCCGTGAGCCAGGAATTTTCACCTATGTACCCTGCGTGGGATGGCTAGAAATCCCACCCATAAAAGCTCTTCCCACAGCTCTAGTATAAAGTAAATTAGGCATTTAGACACATTCAAGTTAATGTAATTTTATTGACAAGGTAACTTCCTATATAGCAATGTATAAATCATATATGACCATAAACTATCCCTCCAAAATCCTACCTTGCTCCCCCCCACACCAAATCCACAATGCATGGAAAGTAGAAATGTAGTCGTAGCTTATATACAAGGCAACTTCATTCTTCAGGGAGAGAAGGAAAATGTTCAAGCCTCCATCCTTGTGTAAGGAAAACACCAAATGTGATCATATGGGAGAGAGAGGGACATTATCTTGGTTCTGCTTGCAATGACTTCTTCAGGCACAGGAAGGTGGAGTTACAGTTTCTGTAGTGATTTCAACTAGTCTAAAGAGATGGTTTGAAAATGCCGGTGTCTGTGTGAGGAGATGTTAATGTGGTGCACACAGGGTGAAATGAGACATCTCATACACACACAGAGGGATGATACTGTCTCTGATACAGTGCATATACGTGGATGGTAATACTTTATCTGAAGGGAACTGTAGTTAGGATCTGTAATAAATCAATACATCTGACCCATTCAATTTGTAAAACACGATCTGTGTTATGTATGTTACATGCTGCCAGGGGCGGCTCTAGACATTTTGCCGCCCCAAGCACAGCGGCATGCCGCGGGGGGCGCTCTGCTGGTTGCCGGTCCCGCGGCTCCAGTGGACCTCCCGCAGGCGTGCCTGCGGAGGGTCCACTGGTCCCGGGGCTCCACCGAAGCCGTGGGACCAGCGGACCCTCCTCAGGCATGCCGCCGAAGGCTGGCTGGCTGCCTGCCGCTCTCCCGGTGACTGGCAGAGCGCCCCCCGCGGCATGCCGCCCCAAGCACACGCTTGGCGTGCTGGGGCCTGAAGCCGCCCCTGCATGCTGACATAAAAATGCTGTGGAGAAAAACTACCCCTTTATGGTTTAGTCATAGAATTCTTTTAGAAGCTGCAGCCCTGCCCAGCTTCCTCCACTCAAACCCCTCGCAGGAATAAGAATTTGTGGTAAAGGTGGAGGAGTTCTCTTTTCTTATCTCCATACTCCACTTTCTGCAGTACTTCAGAAAGGAAGAGTGGTGATGGTCAACTGCAGCCTGGGGCACACACCCACCATGTTGTTATGCATACTTCCACCTTTTCATGTTCTCTGTATGTATAAATATCTCCTGTCTGTGTGTTCCATTCTATGCATCCGAAGAAGTGAGCTGTAGCTCACGAAAGCTCATGCTAAAATAAATTTGTTAGTCTTTAAGGTGCCACAAGTACTCCTGTTCTTTTTGCGGATACAGACTAACACGGCTGCTACTCTGAAACCCACCACGTTGTGTGCTCAAACATTCTTCACAGCGTCATTGGTATTATCCCCATTTTACAGATTTGCAGAGAGAGTTTAAATGATTCCTGTGAGGCCTTGTCATGAGTCAACAATAGACTTTGGATTAGAAATAAAAATTGTCTGACTTGGCTCCCTGTTGTATCACTACAGATCATGCTGTCTCATTATATACAAACGCTGTATAAGGCGCATATGTTTTACTCATGAAATCATATTGACTCATCTGAGCTAATACAAAAGGGGCCCCTTTCATATATTAGTTGATACACATTTGTGATATACTTATTCTGTCTAGGCAACTTTAGTGCCCTCATCACCGTGGTATCTGAAGGTGTATGTGTGTGTGTAACACATACTTCCTTGCCAGATGGCAGTGTATCCCACAGCACTTCAAAGGAATAGAGGGGTTAGAGTACTTTGGCATGACTTAACTGGCTGCAGGAAACACCCTCCTGTCCATAGACTGGCACAGATGGGAAACACCATCTGCCAGAGCATGGACTATGTGTTCCAGGGGAAAAAACCCCCACAGATTTGACTTTTTTCCCTTCCTTTATTAACATTTATTCATTCATTCTTCCTCCCTCTCTTCTCCGCTCCTTCATGCCATCAGTTGCACGATTAATGGCATCTTGTCAGAATCTTTAAATATATCTGCTGTGCAGGTTCACAGTTGAGCGGCATTAGCTGAGCTGGCCAGGGGAACATCTGGGCAACATCTGTCTGTTGTCACACAAAAGACTGTGGATGGCAGGGAAAGTTAATAAAGCTAATTGGTTATTAAGCTCTATTAGCCTTCAGCAATACCACCTTGGAATCCCTCCAATATCCTTGGAGCTACTGCCTGGAAACTCTTCATGTTTGGGGTAGACCATGACCACAAAGGGCTGGGCCAGACTGGACTTGCAGGTACTGAGGGATCTGGGTAGAGCTACTGACAGACAATGGTGATAATACAAGGATTTTTCTCTTCTATAGCCCCTTCTTCACCTCAAGGACCCCCAAATACTTTGCCAATGCTATTTAACCATTGGCTGGCCTCAGCTCAGGGGCTACCATAGGTATAGTAGCATGTGAAGTTGGTAGCACATTCGGTTATTATCTCCTTCAGCTGAGACCTTGACTGGTGGGGTGGTACCTTCTTCACTCTCAGGCTTCCCTGCCAATAGCACCCAGAGGCTTTCTGCTGCTAGAGGATGATAACTCTGCCCCAAGTACAAAACACACTTCTCCCAAGGAGTCAAGCAAAGATTAGTCAGGACAAGGGTTTAAACACCCCTTCCTGCAGACCAGAGGGATGAGGGTTTATTTCAGTTTACAAAGAGGATTTTAAAGTTACGGGGGGGAGTGAGAGGACCAAAATAAACAAGGGGTAGAAAGTATAACCTTATATAGTTATGCTCATTGGCACATTCCTGAGCAAGTGGTAGCATAACCTTCCCTTATATCAAGATTAGCAAATCAAGCTTTCCCAAGAGCAACTTAGGTAATATATTGAGAGTTGTGAGAATTCTTTTTGTGAAACATGCTGCTGTTTCAGGAAGTGTCCCACCCCCACCATGTTAGCCCCTAGCCCAGTGAGTGCCCTAATCAGAGACCTCAGCTCCCCTGCTGATTCATAACAAGTACTTGACCCTGAGTCTCCCAACTCCCAGGTGAGTGCCCTAACTCCAGGACTATTGGCTGTTCTGGGGTCTCTCTCCCTCCCTCCCCATCAATCACAGACTTGAGAAACCTTTCCAACAAAAGTTTAGTTGAAACTGAGCAGTTTCTGTGAAAATTTTTGGTTTTGATGAATTGGCCTTTTCTGAGCAAAGAACATTTATTCAAAAAATTCCCAATGAGCTCTATTAAATAGGTAGGTGTCACTGATACTAATTCATTCATTGCCAGCTCATATGCAGTCAGGCTGTGTGCACTCACTCAAACCATGTCCTAACTGTGATTAGAGAGTCTTTCAGAATAGGTGCAGTTAAAAACTGCTGTGTTACGCTGTCCCAGATTGCTCCTGATCTCCCATGTCTCCTGTGTAGGGTTCAGCCAGTAATTAATTCTTGAATGCAATCTACCTAACTACAGCTGCCTGAGCAAGATGAGGATACAAAGTTCCACAAGCATGACATACTTACAAGTTGTGACAGCTACTAGAAGGCAACAGATGTGAAACAGGGAAAGACTATTGTTCTGTGTTGATGGGGCAGCGAGTCCAGCTGCCTTGAACTGATGAGCTGCTTCTGCATCTCCTGCTTTAGTCCCGGACTGGATCTAAACATGCTGAAATGATGCAAGAAAGGCTTCGCCCAGGGCCGGCCCACAACATTTTGGCACCTGAGGCGGGGAGCTCAAATGATGCCCTCATACCCCCTCGCTTGGGCCAAACCTTTGAAAGGTCTCAATTCTGCCTTCTTCCTGTTCTACTCCTCTCATGGTACTGCTCTGCTACCTACCCCAATAAAGGAGAACTAACAACTTAAAATGCCTTGTTCAAAAATTTTAAGTAACACTCAACTTTCAAACGCCTGAACAGCAACTGTAACTTTTCTTGTCTGCATAGTAAACACTGGCATTTTTATCTATTTGAATAACCAAAATGGTGCTTTCCATGGCTTCTTGGTTGCAAAGATTTGAACTGCTTCCTGAAGGTCCACAGTCTGGGCTTGCTCATGCGCTGTTGAGATGGTTGCAAGGCCGACCAGCCTCTCCTGTGTCATTGTGGAGTGTAGATGTGTTATTAACTTCAGCTTGGAGAAGCTGCGTTCTCCACTGGCAACTGTTACAGGAACTATTAGAAGTAGGCTCAGAGCAACAAAAGCATTTGGAAAGAGGGTTGTCATCTTATTTGTGCACATATATTCCAGAACAGCCTTTGGAGTTGATCCTGCTGAAATGTATCTTGAAAGGCCTTTCAGTTCATCACCTAAATCACTCACATCAATATCATGCATGTCATCATGTGTCAACACTGTTTCTAGTCCCCTGCATTGCTGGTGTAGATCTTCTTCAGGTATAGGGTGGAGTTTTGGAATATCATACAACATCCCAAATATACTGCTGTATTCCTTGAGCTGCATGAAATGTTCTTCAACTGACTGTATTGCACAACCTAGCACCTGGTTAAAGAATTCAACTTTGAATTGTTGTTTGGGGTCTCTTATGGGATTATCCTGTGCCTTGTAATCAAAATGTCTTCTTCTTCGGTGAGTCTTGTATTCTTGAATGGTTGGGAAAATAGCTTCAGTGTGAAGTTTCTCTGCCAACTTCTGTCCATTCTTCAGAATGTTTTGAACTCCCTCATCTGACCGGTAAGACTGTAGGTATGACTTTGCTTTGTCCAGTTGTTCCATTGCTCCAGATATATGAAGGTCAACACCTTGGAGTCTCTTGCTTTATCGCCTCCACTCGACTTTCCCATCGTGTGACACTCAGTGGTTTCAGTGTCAGAGAGGATGTTCCCAGATGTTGCTTCAAAATTTGCCATTGATGACTTGGTGTAGAGAAAAATACATAGATGCTTTGAATTACATAAAAAAATTTAGCAGCCTCACTAGAAGCTGATGCTGCATCACTGACCACCAAGTTCAATGAATGAGAACTGTATGAGACCGAAAAAGCTCGAAGGTTTAACTCTTGGATCCGTGTCCGCACTCCTCTGGTCTTTCCTCTCATGTTGGCACCATTATCGTAGCCCTGACCTCTCATGTCAGCTATTGCAATTCCCGTATCTTCCAGCTTTTTAAGAAGCACATTTGTCATACCAGCTCCTGTAGTATCATCAATGTCAATAAATTCTAGAAAATGCTCTCTGACAGTCATCAATGCAAGGACGTTTTCACTAGTTTCTGTTGTTGTTACAAAATGCACCATTAAGATTATTTGTTCTGTATGGCTGATGTTAGGTGTGCAGTTCAGAATAACAGAGTAATATCTTGCTGACTTCAGATCTGCCACAAACTTGTTTGACTTTTGTTGCCAGTAATTGCATGATATCTTTTTGAATTGTTTTTCCAAGGTAGTGGTGTGTGTACATTTCTTGGGTGGTGACTCTTCTTAGATGCTCCTGAAGTACAGCATCAAACTCAGCCATCAGCTCCACAATTTGAAGGAAGTTTCCATTGTTTGGCACATACAGCTGATATGAAGTGCCACGCAGTGCTAGGTTTTGGGTAGCAAGTATTCTCACAATGGCAATGAGCCTTTTCAGAACATTTTGCCAGTAAAGAGATTCAGATGCAATCTTCTCTTGATTCTGATCATCTATGGTGGCCTTTAACCTTAGTCTCCTCTCAAGCTCTTTCCACCTATGGAATGCTCTCTGGTGATTTGCTGCCTTCTCATGGCATGCCAGATTTCTAGCCAGATTTTTCCAGTCCTATGGTCCTGTATAACCCAATGTGGCTGGAATATTAGACTGGAAGAGTTTGCAACAAAAACAGTATGCAGCATTCTGGGTTTTTGAGTACATAAGCCTTGGCCTCTCCACTTAGTCACCATTGGGGATTTTATGCCAGTAATGTGTTGGATGGAAACTTCTATTTTCATTGTCTTTGGGGAACATGAAGTTTTCACTTGCTGTGGCCCATGCAGTACAAGGAAGTCCCTCAGGCTACTGCTCAAGTGGGTCCACAGTCCTGGATCATCTAGACCAGGGGTCCCCAACCTTTTGAGGACCAGGGACCGGCAGAGGGAGTGCTCGTCCCGCGGCTCAGCTGGACTGCCCGCAGGCGTGCCTGCGGGAGGTCCACCGGCTCTGGTTGAGCTGCCGCAGGCATGACTGCGGACGGTTCGCTGGTCGCGCGGCTCAGCTGGACCGCCCGCAGGCACGCCTGCGGCAGCTCAACCGGAGCCGGTGGACCTCCCGCAGGCGTGCCTGCGGGCGGCCCAGCTGAGCCGCGCGACCAGCAAACCGTCCGCAGTCATGCCTGCGGGAGGTCCACCGGAGCCCCGGGAGCAGCGGACCTCCCGCAGGCATGACTGCGGAGGGAGCGCTCGTCCCGCGGCTCGGGTAGACCTCCCGCAGGCACGCCTGCGGGAGGTCCACTGGGTCGGTTCGCGGCCCGGTTTGTAAGAGGCCGCGGCCCAGTACCGGGCCGCGGACCGGGGGTTGGGGACCCCTGATCTAGACTTAAGGAACTAAACTCAGCAGCAGTTGTTTCTTGCACCTCCACCACACTCTTCTCTGATCTATGCTTTTCTTCAGGAATGTGCATGGTTACATCCATTTGACATGGAGATATGGATGCTGCAGTAGCTGCCAGGTCACCTGCACTCTGACTAACTGGAAGATCAGGCATCTCCACACCACTCACATCCTCACTGGGGCCGGAAGGCTCACCGTGAACATTTGTGTCTATGTATCTCAGGAGCGCTCCTTCCTGCTTAGATAGAAAACCTTCCTTTTCTTGCTTTCTTTTTCTGAATGCTGCTCCGGAGGGGCATTTTCTTCTTTCACTCATGATTGCTGTTCTGTGCCAGCTATAGTGGCTCTCAACACTCAATTGAAGGGGACAAACAAGCAGGCTGGTAGCAGGGCCTGAGTGAGGGAAGATATCAGCATCTTAAGGGCCTAACTGGCTCCTACTACTTCAGTTGACTGCCTGTTCTCCTCAAGTGGGTTCAGGGAAGCAGCAGGAAACAGGAAGCTCCCTGAGAAGCTGGTGTTAATCAGTCCAGGCTCCTGGGGGTGCTAGAGAGGTACATCAGAGGCTCCTCCTCCTCTCTCCCCCTGCAGCTCCTGCTGCTTTCTGTTATTTCCTCTCACCTTTTCTCTTGCCTGCCTGTTATGTCTCTTGTGCCCTCCTTCCTCCAGCACAGCACTCCACCATCTCTGTGCATCTAGAGCAGAGAGAATACATATGCACCAGCATCAGAAACAATTTTCTACACTCTGGGTCCTAGTGGTGCCCCCACCCAGTCTGGCATCTGAGGCGGCCACCTCAGTTCGCCTCATGGTAAGGCCAGCCCTGGCTTTGCCTGTGGTATGTCTACTCCTGCTGGAAGCAGCAGTAACAGATGATATGGAGAAAGCTGGTGGCAGACTCAAGATTTGACTAAACATCCAGACTGGACTGAATCTCTAAACTGAGTTTTGTCCATCTCTAGTGGTGGTCACTGCTTCATAATGGGGACTAATAGCACTGCTCTTTTAATTTATGTGGGCAGAACAGTTGTTCAGAGCCATGTGGCTGCAGTTCAAAATTGCTGTCCCCCATTATTTCTAAATAATGTCATTAGAGCTGGGTGACCCGTACAGTGTTTGTAAACAAACACTGAGCCCTGCAGTGAAGTTCACAAGGTCTTGGCTAACCCCTCAGGTTCACGTAGCGGTGAGAATCAGATGAACTCAAACTGCCAAGGAAAGATACTCCTCAGACTCCAGTGGCCTGGAACATCCTTGCTGGAGTCCTCCTCCAACGTGGCTGGCTACATTCCTGTGGGCAGTATTGTAGCCCAGGATATTAGAGAAACAAAGTGGATGAGGTAATATCTTTCACTGGACCAACTTCTGTTGGTGAGAGAGACAAGCTTGTGCGCTTACAAACCGCTCCTCTTCAGGTCTTTGTAAGTTCAAAAGCTTGGTGAGGGAGACAACAGAAGTTGTTCCAACAAAGGATATTACCTCACCCACCTTGTCTGACTACTGTCCTGGCATCTTCAGGATTGGTGTCTGGTCAGTCCAACTATTTTCTGTCATTGTTCTGAGGGGTGGTAGGCAGGACCCCTACCCCCATTCTAGGCTTCTGGGGGGAGAGGAGGAAACTGGAAGAGGCCTTTCTCTCTCCACAGAGCACAGTGAGAGGAGAAAGCTCTCCCAGTGTAAATGACTCTGCCCTGTGCTGAAGAGCAGATATCCCAGAAGGCTCAGCACAATAGCTAGGAATCCCCTAGCACCTGAACACTAGAAAGTGAAGCCCTATAATTCCAAGCATGTAGTTGCTAGGGGACCCCCTGAGGGTTGCATAGCTACCACTGTAAGCCTCCTGAGGGCTCCAGCTGCCCCTGGTTTCATGCACAGCCTGCAGCAGGAGAGAAGAGGATTCCCCTCTCACTTCCTGGGGTGGAGGTTTGGCTAGCTTCTTAATGACCTTTGGGATTTAGAGGGGGCAATAGTTCTGCCTAGCAGTTTCTCTGAAGACAGAACATGGAAGGAGCAGGAGTGCCAGCCATTGCCTTGCCAAAAACCCTGGGGCAGAGCTACCCAGGTGTCCATAGGAAAAGGTAGCAGACCACTGGACCTCCTTTGAAGACATCTCCAGTAAGTAGTGGGTTCCTGGGACTTGGGTGGGGCACCTGTTGGGGGAGGAGGAGGTGACACCAGCTGAGGAGAAGCTCATGGAATTCCCTAATGTGGAAATTTCCTCCTCTCAGGTTTGCTAAATATATTGAACCACAAATCCAGGCTTGCTTCAAGGTTTGCTGTCAACACTGAGCACAGCTGTAACCGTGAGGCTGCATTTAACCCCAATGAACATTGCACACAAACTATCCAAACAATCCTGCCAGATTCATAGTTAATCTTCACCACGACGCAGACATCTACCATCCACGCCAGAATCAAGCCAGACCCACATCTATTGCTCACCGTAACAAAGACTCCATCGAAACCTTCCAGCTGGACTCAGACCCTGCTGACCGTACCTCACTTCCCTTTGTATCCTTGTACTGCTTGACTGAAGCTGCTGCCACTCCACCTGGTGGATTTGCCAGTGCTCCTGGTGGGACCAGTCTCTTTCTCAGGCTGTGCACGTCAGTCTGCACTCCCCTGGGTGGTTCTGTTCCTTACCCACCTGAGTGCTGATGCCATGGTAAAAATAACTCTGTACGGAAATGAGAGCGCTGATTGGGATTTAAATAAAATTTACATAAAACTGTGCCCTGAGTACTAATTAATTAGGTGCAAGAGCCCCTAAATGGGGCTTGTCTAGTCTGCCAACCGAATAAAGCTATCAATACCGACTCACAAGGGCTTACTGTGGTCTGGCTTTTTGTGCACTAGCATACAGCCCTGGAGCCAAAGTCACCACTGGCATGGGTGTAACTCCATTGGTTATAATGGAGTGGCACCTGCTTATGCCAGCAATGAAATTAAGCCCTAGATTTGATTCCTTGTCCTGCTCTGTCGACATATCTTTGTAAGGCCTAGGTGTTACTGCTGTGCACTAGGTTTAATTCTCGGTAGTTGTCTCTTTGCTTGTATATCCCGTGGGTTAGGGCTGTGCACCACCAGCTTTGGTTTGATTTCTCATCTCCCTATTCGCTTTGTGGCCTACTGAATAGTTTTCTGTCCTGGCTGTGCAGGAGACAGCACAGGTGGCGGCAGTACTCGCTGTCACTTAACGGCAGCCCCTCAGGGTAATTTCCCCCACATCTATTACAAGTATTACAATGGACAGCTCGGTGGCGTGTGGTGACTTGCTGGTTAATTAAGCAATGAGATGTACCAGTCCTGATGACACCAGCAATTAATTTGTGCCTCATATTCTTCAGCTAATTTACTCTATCTTGGATTTCATACTGTGCTCAACACAGTGGAAGGGGCGAGTGTGGTGGCCATTAACCAGCATTACAGCTTACAGCAGTTTCTGAAGTGCCTTATGAAATGGGGCATTTGTATGGAGAAGTAGTGGAAGTTCTGTTGCTCGAGACATTGCACACTAGACCAAACTCTCTATACCATACTAGAGAGAAGAGTTCAGCCCTAGCCAAGATAAGGTTCTATGACCCAAAAGGGCTTCTTTGTCATGAATTTCTATGGGCAGAGTCTGAAACTCTTACACTGAATAGCAATAGACTGTACTCCACAAATAGCTGCATTCCACTGAAACCTGCAGGACTACTTGCACATTATAGGCCTGATCCGATGCCTGTAGAAGTCAATGGAAAGCCTCCCATTTTGAACTGGTTGGAAAAATTATGAGGAAACATTTTTTGATTGATGTTCTCCATTCATCAGAGATGGTTTGATTTCAATGATGTTCCCATGGAATGTCACTGCATCCTGTTTACCTACAATTCCCTTTGAAGTTTCAGTTGGATACTCTTGTTATTTATTACTGGTATTGGGCCAGAGCCTCAAAGTCTCGGTATCAGGGTATTACAGGAGAAACCAGGGTCCTGTTGTGCTAGATGCTGGATGAATATCTAGGAAAAAAACAGAGCTGGTTAAAAATCAGCACCTAAACCTGTGATTCCCCCCCCACACACACACACACAATGTTTTTTCCTGTGTATTTTTATCGTGTTCAAGTTTTTCCTAAAACTTGGGATATTGAAATTCAAGCTTTTAGTCTCAGTGAAAAGGTGATTCACTTTGTAGTCTAAACATAGAGTTGAAAAAAGGAGCCTTGCTGGGGTCTCTGGCTGGCTCAGCTTTTATCCTCAGGTTAGATACAGTGAGTTCTGTGTAAGCTAGTGGGTACATTTTTTCAGGCAAGACATTTAAAATGGAGTCCTGTCTGCTGTGTGTGGATGCTAAAGAACCCACAGTTTATTTTGTATAAGGAGGGACTTGTTCCCTTGCTGCTGTCCTTGTCCCACGCTGGTTGTGCAGCACCCTGTGAGCCGGTTGACTGCTGGCCCTGCCCCAGAGGCTGCTGCAGTTGAGTGATGCTCGGAGTGTATAATTTATAATTCACTTCAGGCTGAAACTGGTTGGACTCCCTGCAGCCTTGGACATCTTAAAGGTGGCATGTCTTTGCAGGTAGGCTATATATATTCTGCTTTGTAAACCACAGTGGATATGATTTAAGATGCCTGCAGCTGCAGGCAAAATGTCAGAGGATAAAGTTTTTAAAATGTCCCTAGCTGCCTGGATTGCTGGCAAGGTATTCATGGCTAGCTACAGTCCTGGGATACTTGTCAAATACATATATCTATTGTACCTACATGGATCCATTGTCTGGCCAGGATATGAGGGCTGGGTTAAAGTTGTTGGCGTACATTAGTCCTGCATTTCCATATTTTCCAGTTTGTTTAATTTTAAATGTGTTTCCTGACCTCCCAAGATTTGTGGTTTTGTTAAAATCACATCCTAAAGGATCTCAGCTTTGGTTATTGATACACATACTATATTTACAGCTGTAGCCCCTCCATTTTAACAAAGTTTTTTGCTTTGGTGGTTGGAGGAAGAAAGAGAACGTGGGATTGTCTGGTTTGGTGTGAAGGTTTTAGTGCATGAGCCTGGAAAAACAGCATTACATGTGAGTTGTTACACCTCTTCTGAGTTATGCCCGTGATTCCCTAGGCAATAGGTCACACCAAAAAATTTATGTTTAAGTTTTAATTTTTTGGATGATACTGTGTGTGTGTTTTTTATTATTTTTTTTACATCTCTCTACCTGTAAATCCAGGCTCTTTTAATAATGTGGGTTCAACTATACAGGACTTACAGGGAGAAAAGTATTTTAACATATCTTTTAGGTATCTAAATAACCATCTCCATACAGAATAACATAGTAGTTTTAAAATCTAGTATCTCAAGGGCCACCCAGGACTGCAATCAAGTGTTGTATTTCTCACAAGAGGATCTGGAATCTCCCCTCCAATGACAAAGTTCTGGGCCAAAATTTTCAAGCATATGTCCTCCCTCCAGCTCCATACAAAGTGTACAACCCTAATGGGGTGTAACCAAATGTTATGCATTTTAATATGGCTAAATGTAAATGGGAACAAAGAATGTAGCCATACTTACAGGATGGGGGACTCTGTCCTGGGAAACAGTGACTTTGAAAAAGATTTGGTGACGCTGTGGCCAAGAGAGTTAATATGGTGCTCAGAAACATAAACGGGGGAATTTCAAGTAGGAGAAGAGAGGTTATTTTGCCTCTGTATTTGGCATGTTATGACCACTGCCAGAATATTGTGTCCAGTTGTGGTGTCCACAATTCAAGACAGATGTTGAAAAATTGGAGAGGGTTAACTACTGGAACAATTTACCAAGGGTTGTGGTGAATTTTCCACCACTGGCAAATTTTAAATCAAGATTGGCTGTTTTTTCCCAAAAGATCTGCTCTAGGAATCATTATGGGACAGTTCTCTGGCCTGTGTTATACAGGAGGTCAGACTAGATAATTACAATGATCCCTTCTGGCCTTGGACTCTAAGACTCTATAAACTCTCACCACAGACAACAGCTATAGGAAAACCCAAGCACAGCGTGAGACTTCATTACATCACCAAAACAACACTGTTACAAAAGGTCACTTCCTTTCCACCCAAAATACAAACAATCCCCTCTATTAACAATCAATCATCACAACACCCTCAGACATAACCATCAATTAAAAATCTACACCATACAAACTAAGCATTTACTGCAGCTCAGCACTAGTTCAATGTTGTGAACAATTAGGAAACATCCCCTTTTAATGTCTCCATGTGGTTGGTGTTAAAAGTTGTGTGTTCTGTGTGGAGGCATGTGTGCAGTGAGTGGTGGACATGGGTGAGGTAATACAGAGAAGAATTGTGATCTTATGACCAAGGCACTGGATTGAGACTCAAGGGATCTGGGTCTCATTCCTGGTTGGGCTAAAGAATTCCTGTGTGACCTTGGACAAAGTCACTTAATCCATCAGGCCAGATTTACAAAAGTATTTAGGCACCTAAAGATGCAGATAGCTGCCTAGTGGGATTTTTGAAAGCACTTTGTAAATCTGGTCCTCCAATTCACTATTTGCACAGTGGAGATAGTTCTTGGGTGGGTGAGGCTCTGTGGTCATGGTTGTACAAGAGATTAGACTAGGTGATTGTAATGATCCTTTCTAGTTTTAAAATCCATGACCCCTATGAAGATCGAATCATGGTGGTAGTTCAAAGGGTTGGGTAAAGACGTAACAAATGATTTCCTGGCTTTTCTTATGGTTGTTGATGATAAAGGCACTTAAGCAACATTAACTATTTTTAACAACACTTTTTGTTTAGGGCAGTGTATCTATATAGAGATACAGACACATTCCAACCATGACTATGATCCTGTGCAGTGCTAGACATGCTCCATCCCAATTTAAGCCATTCAAGGGCAATCAGCTCCCTGCAGCAGTAGGCCCCCTCTGAAATGATGATATCCAGATGACAAATGGCAGAACCATGTGATAAATTACAGAGCCATTGAGAAAAATGAACTCATCATATACCTTTGGCCGTCTAACCTGCCCCTTTGTCCACTAATCCATCTCCGCCGGGACTTACTCTAACTTTCCAAACCACTGAACACCTTCAAATAGCTGTCATTTAATAGTATATCTATATCTAGATATAAACAATGCTTCCTTTTTCTTTCCCCAAATATGGAACTTTTTTCCCAGATAATCTTGGCGTGAGGCCCAGAATGGGCAATATTCAGTCCTAGCCAAGTGACGATTGGTTTTCTATATATAATTATGTCATGACTTCAAAGTCCGATTTCATGGTCCTGGAAAGGATTTACTGAGATTCACTTAGGACGCCCAGCCAAACTCAGTTATGGCTACTCCACTTGTGAATAATGTTGCCATCCAAAATCCAGGCCAATGAACTCATTATACCACACCCTTATGTAATCTTTACATGACAGCCAACAAAATTATAGATACCTCATACAGTTATCTATTTATTTATTTATTTTTAATTAGAACTGTTTTTTTTATATCCTTCTATTTCTAAAGTCAGGAGTGAAATTCTAACCCCATTGAAGGCTCTGCAAGTTTTGTCATTGACTTCACCAGGGCTAGAATTTCATTCCAGGTGCCTTAGTTATCATGGGGCCAGATTTTCACTGGAGTAATTTGGCAGAGTTCCATTGAAGCCAGCTGAAGATCCAGCCCATGATTCCAACTGTGCCTGGCTCAGTAGGAGCCACAAAAGCCTGTAAGAATGTCCAGAAATAGCTTTTCTGAAGCTAAAAATGTCACTAATGCAAAGTGTCATCTCTCAGGATCTTGCAGGGATAGAAACAATGCAGTGTCCCATTGAGAAGCCGGAAATGTCCCCTCCCTCGTGGTGTAATGGTCCTGGTTCTAGCTCTGTAGGGGCTCAGTGTATCGGACTTCAGAATTATTAAGTTTTATGTCATGAAAAACAGTTATGGGCTCAGGACTGAGTCTTGCCCATCTAGGGCCTTGAGCAGGTGCAAATTTGAAGGGGAATTTCTGTATTTTCGGGGGAAGGGAAGGAGAAAGGAGGGAACATTCCTTTGGCAAGCTTAATTAGAAAAGAATAAAAAAATCAGTATCTGCCTGAAGCTGTTCAGTAGTTTGGATGAACATAAGAACGGCCATACTGGGTCAGAGCAATGGTTCATCTAACCCAGTATCCTGTCTTCCAGCTGTAGCCAATGCCAGGTTCCTCAGAAGGAATGAACAGAACAGGTACTCATCAAGTGATCCATGCCCTGTGGCCCATTCCCAGCTTCTGGCTAACAGAGGCTAGGGACACCATCCCTGCCCATCCTGGCTAATAGCCATTGATGGACTTATCCTCCATGAATTTATCTAGTTCTATTTTGAACACTGTTATGAGTCCTGGGGGAGGTGCATGAAGGTCAGAGGTGTGTGATAAATTAATTCTTCACATAGATATCACCTCCACATGTGTAATAGATGCCTGGGAAGTTTTCTCTGCTTCCCTGTCTCTCTCTTTCTCCACCCACCTGCCATGTATATATGTATGTGTCACTCATGAAAGTGGGGAACAGCTGTAAGCTCTGTGGGGAAGAGACAGGTTTCTCCTGCCCCCACTGCTGAGTGCCCTAACCACCAGGCTATGGTTATTCTGGAGTCCTTAGGCATTGATGCATTAGGAATACTAACAAATAGGCAGAGAAAGAGAAAGCAGTGCCCCTATATACAGTTCTCCATTTAACTCTCTGCCTTTCACTCATGGACGAGCTGCCTGTGAGGTGACAGCTTCAGAACTGCCTGTTACATACATGCAGCCAGGAATTGAGGATTTGGCTACTGGAGTAGAAGAAAACCTCTTGACCTCCACACCAGCCGATATGAGAGGTGGGAAAGGCCCTGGATAATTGGCTGGAGCCAGCACTTACCCTTTCAGGAAGGCTGGAAGTGACTATGATTAGTATCTTTCTTCTCTGTGTCTTTAATCTTCTATCTTCAATACTTACCTGCGCTAAAGAGAGACAGAATCTGTCTACACACATTTCTAACTGGGCGATCCCCATTCATTCTCACTGCCTGCTCCTATCTGAGACCATGACTGTTTCAGTGTCCTAGGTGGTGTGGGTGCGTACACTGCATATCTGAGTGCACAATAGCTACCATACACACTCACTGCACTGCACTGCTGATTTCCAACTCAGCCCTGCTGTATAAACGTGTGTGTTGTGTGTTTGAGTGTGAGATTATTTATGTGTGAATGAATATAATGCTTTGTACCGACTCAGAGGGGAATCTGGGTTATATGTATTTTGTGTATGCCTGAGTGTGGTTATGTTCATAAATGTGGATACTTGTGGGTTCGAGCTTGAGTGTTTTGTGGAGGTGTCTGACTGTGTGTTTTGGTTGTACAGTATGTGTTTGAATGTGGGGGTGCATATTGCGCTTGCATGGAAATATGAGTGTTGTGTATATACATTTGTGGTGTCTCTTGTGTGCATGTGCATATGGACTGTAGCAGAGGAGGGGATTGTGTGTGCATGTATCTCTTTATGGGCCGTGTTACCTCTGCGTCCATGCAACTGGGAGTGGTGGTGGTGGAGTGTAGCTCACTGAGAAGTGGGTTGTTGTCATGTGTGCATGTGGTGGTTTGTTGTCTGTTTTGTATCTCACTGGTGCAGGTGTGTGTATGTACTCAGATGGAGTTACCTGAAGCAGATTTTACCCTTAGTTGATCAATCCAGCAGTCACATAAAAGAGAGCTGGAGAGGGGTATAAGAGAAGTGACCAGGTATGTCTGTACTCCCCTTTGCTAATGTCCGTACTGGCTGAATGCCATGTGTATCCTGTGCCTATGGACTCTCATTCTCAGAATGGAGGGTGATATCTGCTTGATAAAGGTGGTATGGTGTATATTCCTAGAGGGTTGTGTGTGTCAGTCCCTAGGTGACACCCCCTTCCTCCTGTACTCACTGTGGACATGGAGAAAAACGGGGTGGTAGTGGTAACAAGACATAAGCAGGGAGGGGAGCTCCCCTTGGAAGTGCAGCAAAGCCACTAGCTCAATACAGCAGAGTTCTGTTGCAAGCAGGCTGCAGCTGGGTGGCTTAAACTTCAGCAAATGCTTCCTTTGCCTTAACCTTCTACACATACTTGGTGTTTGACAAAGCCATCTCCCCGGGGCCATTCAGCCGTGACATTTCCCCAGCATGTCTTAGCCTTGTCAACATGACATGGACAGGAAACCTTTCAAAGTGTGTTTAGGAGAGAGAGAGAGACCTCGACGTCACCTGATGAGTGTGCTGGACCCTGGGTTAAATATAAAATTCAGATAGCTTCAAAGTTGGGCAGCAGAGAATGCACCACTTAAATCTCTTTTGATACTAGTCTCTGTGGGAGAGAATAAGAATAATGCCTTCCTGTTACAGAGTGTCCTTTATGCAGAAGGTCCAGGGCATCATGCACCCAGAAATCATTTTGCCTGCTATAGAAATGCAGCCACCTCCAGGTTGGAACATGCCAGCTATTAAATTACACCACCACAAACAGGAAGTGAAGAACATTATGTCTGATAGAAACTGCTGGGGGAATTTTAAAGAGGCAGAATGAAATGATCCAAGATTGAGTTTGGCCAGGGCTCACGGGTGAACAGAGAAGACTGTTCCACAGCTCGCTTCCTGCACTGTCCTCGTTCCTAGTTCTCACTATGCCCAGTATTTCTGACAATTTGGATTGTGGACCTGTTATGAACAGGTTGGGAGGGGAATGAAAAAGAAGAGAGAGAATGAGTGAAGGAAGGAAGAAAGAAGAGATTGTTGGAGAAGGTTCAGTGCCTAAACTTTAAAAAGGCACTGTGAGTGTCAGGAGCTGTAGCACTGTATCTGGGGAGTGGTTTTAAGTTTTCGGATGGACAAAATATAAAGCATTATCAGTCTAGATGAATAATTGGCATTTTAATTCAGAGTAAGGAAAGCAGCAAACACAGAAAGAACAAATGTAAAGTTGCCATGAGAGACAGTGCAAACACAGTAGTGATTTAATCTGTAATAGGCTACAGCTGAACTGAAACATGAAATGGCAGCTGCCCTTCTACCAGGCAAGGAAGCTCCACTCTATTTAAAGGGAAACACACCAGAGAAAGAATGACATCTCCTTTCCCTTATCTCCATACACCACACTGAGGGGGTTGTTTTGTATCCAGAGTGCTGACTCCTAAAAAAATCAATGCATATTGCTGACATTTCACTGCACATATTTTAAGCTTTGGAAAAGTCAGAGAGAGAGAGAAAAAGGGGGGGGGAGAAAATTGGGATCCAGGAAGTCCTGAGATCTTATCCCTGCCCTGGCAGTGAATGGCTGTGTGGCTTTTGAACAAGTTGCTTGACCTCTCTGGGTCCAGCTCACTTCCTCATTGCAGCTCTTGTGTGTGCCAGCTGTGCTATGGGTAGGGGCTGCGCAGCTGGTCAATTCCCCTGGTACCGGCAGCTTCCCCAGCTGGTGTAGAGCTGGCTATGCCCCCACGGAGGGTCACATCAGGGACATTCCTGGGACTGCAGAGGCCTGGCTGGAGCATGGCTGCACTCTGGCCCCCTCAGGACCATAGGCTGATGGGCAAGAGTTAGGTCAAATCCAGGCTGCACTGACCTGCACCAGGGGCCAAAGTGGCCTCCAGCTGGCACAGGATAGGGAAGGGGCAAAGATGGCATAGAGGTATGGCAAAGATGGTGTGCTCCACCACAGCATGGACCCTGCACTGAGCTCAGCTTCAGTGCAGGGATGACTTGAACCCCCCATGTCTAAAGACATCTCTGCATGTGGAGCTGGGGGGTGTAGTTCCCAGCTCGAGGAGACATACTTGCCGTAGTGCTGATAGAGCTAGTGCGTTAACAATACAGTGTAGCCATGGTGGCGCTAAACACCCCAAGCATGATCCTGTCTGAGATGCTAGGTATGTCCTCAGGGCAGCAAGCCCCTCCTACTGCTGTGACTATGCTCTATTTTTAGCACACTAGCTAGTGCAAGTACATCTCCTCAAGCTGGAAATTACACCTCCACCACAAAGTTGAAAAATAAGGACACCATATGGACCCCTTCCCCCCAGGTGTGCCTCAGACGTCTTCCCTGGTGCTTATTACTGAGAGTGGCTTCGTCTCTCTCATTTGGGTTGGGTCCTGGGTTCTTTTTATGATGCCTGGTGCCTCCACCCAAGGTGACTCCTCACTGTGGCCATGGCACAATGGGTGCTGTCCCTTGGAAAAATGAGTAATGCTACCACTGCTGGCAAGGATTATAACACTCAGTATATAAGGAACAATAAAATGCATCAACACAACCCCTAGCAAAGGAACAACACACCCCAAAATCACAGTATAACAAAGGGAGATGTTATTGGGAGCAGGAAAATAGGAGCTGGGGAAGGAAAGGATTAGGGTTTAGTAAGTACTTTAATATTAACAAATCAACCAATTCTCAACTCACAACTCTTCCCAGTCGCCAGTTGTCTCTGCGGCACCTTCCCAGTCCCAGGCTGATGGTGAATGCTAAGGATGAGTCGGAGACTGTGCTGCAGTGATGTCAACATCGTTGACTGACTTAAACAAAAAGGGTTCTCTTATAGTTACAGCGTCTTCACCCTGGGATGAGCAATGTCCTCTTGTAGCTCCATAGTCTGGAGTGCTGTGGAGGTCTCAGCGGCTGGTGAGGAGTCAGATCCCTCCTGTTCCAGATGCTGTTCTCTGCAGGAATGGAATTACCTGACCCATGCACTAAGTCCCACAGCAGCTCATACACTCCCTTTGTGGGAAGCGGGCAAAGGCATATTAAGGGTTCCTGATGCCCTGGGCCAGAGCAAATGGAGGTCTCTCCCCACCCCTTCTGCCTGTGGCACCCTGCCTGCCTAGTGCTGCTGCCGCGGAATGGGGTTAGGACACGGAGTCTTCCAACTGCTGTGGAGTGGGGTCGGGGTGGCAGATTTTTTTCCGGGGGCCCCCCAGTTGGCCAGGACCCAATGACCCAGTGGCTAATCCACCACTGGGAGTGGGAATTAATCAGAGACACTCTGAGCTGTTCTGCTTCTCTGTCTTACCGTTCCCAAAACCAAAACGGAAACTAAAACCAGTCTCTGTCAGGCTGCCCCCTTCCACTGAGGGGCTGAGCAGCCCTGGCTCATCATCCCAATAAATTGCTTCTCCGTATCACCTCTCTGGAGAAGCCACCCTCAGCAAGAGTTTCTAGTCCATTCTGTCCCCAGCCCTGACTCCAAGCATGCTGGGAAATGGTGTCAGAGGGCTCTGGTATTATTACAGTTGTAGTTCCTTGTGTAGGATCCCTGAGAGGCTCAGTCTGGCAGTCCAGGAGCTGACAAACTCCAAGAGGGGTTACATATGAGTACAGCTGGGTGAAATTTCCGAAATGAATAGTTGATTTGCTGCAAAATGCCATTTTGATCAACTCAAAACTATTTGTGAATTTGACACGAATTTGTCAAATAGATTCAGCCTTGCTATGGAGGATTAGATTCTAAAAACAACTGGAGGAGGAGAAGATGAGTTAACGGGAAAGACTGAGAGACCCCACTCCAGAATAACCATAGCCTGGTGGTTAGGGCACTCAGCAGTGGGGGCAGGAGAAACCTGTGTATTTCACATACTCTATGCTGCATAATAATAGGAGAGAACTCCATGTTTATAAAACTAAATTGTCTCTTTACTAAGATAATTATTTACACAGCTGCTGCAACTACAGCTAACATTCCAGTCATGTGCACACAGACTGATTTCCTTGTGCCCCCCCTTGAACTATTCCCTCCTCCAACCTGTGTTCTTCCCTCCAAGTTCCATGTGAGTTGCTCTACTGGGAGGGTCAGGAATGTAGCCTCTATCCATGAATCCAAAGATCCTACCCTCCTCAAGCACCACCTGTCTAAGGAGCTCAAAGCACTTTACAGACCTGAGGGGAATTTACCTTCCTGCCACCTGGGCCAACAGGGAGACAAAGGAAAATAAGATCCATTACAATAAATTCCTGCTGCCTTGATCCTCTCTTGCTTCCTCCTCTGTTCCTCCACCACCCAGGCTTGCAACCTCCATGATGCCTTTTACGTCCTCACTCCTCACCCCCCATATACCCAGGCTGCCATTGAATCCTCTCTGTCCTCCATTCTCACCATGGGCATCACTAAACCCTGCTCTCTGCCTTGATCATCGCTCCCCTTGGCCCCTGCAACCGCCTCCTCTCCTGGCTCATTGCCTCTCACTTCCCTTCCCCTAAGCCTAGTCAAAGTTCTGCTGCTAATGTCCCCCTCTTCCCCTGCCACTCTGCTCATGTCAGTCACTTCTTCGGATTCCTGTACTGCCCTCGCTGTGCCTCCTGAATCAAGGTCAGACTTCTTACCTGAGAGGCCCTATCCAGCTCTATTCCTGCCTCCATTTCCTATACTCCCACCTGACTCAGCCCAAGCCCCCACCCCTCCTTGTATCCTTCTCCCCATCACCTTTACTCCACTTTCCAGTCATCCCCCCACCTGCATGGGACAGTCTCTCCTTCTTCTTGTGTGTCATGTGACCTCTTGTTTCCTCCTTCACCGCCCTCCCCAAGGCTCACTCCTCCCCCTGGTGATCTTTGTGAGTTCCCTGCACCCAGCCCTTGGTGTGCTCTGTGGGTCTGAACTGTTCTGACTGGGGCTGGACAGCATTGTAAGCTTCCTGGGGCAGGGACTATTTTCTTGTATGCCAACAAAAGCTTCTCTGATGCCATTCTGCACTGTTGGTACCAACATCTCTGGTGCTTTGAAACAGAAACCACTTTGTTGCTTCTGAGCTGTACACTCAGGAGAGAGAGCAGCATACTAACCTGCTGCCAGTGAAATGTGTAGCCAGAAGCAGAGGGCGCCAGACCAATTCCTCTGCTTGCAGCACCTTTTGTGGGGCTGGCTAGTGGAAATTGGGCTTTTCCAGTTTTCCATTTTTCATGAAAACTCAATAGGATTCCGCCCATTGCTGTCGAGAACATTCCCTGAAATTCTGGAATTGACTAGATGCAGTATTCGAAAGTTGCTGCATTACATGCCATTGAAATGCTATCACTTTGCTGGGCCAGTAACAGTTTGACACAGGAAGTGGAGAAAAGCATTCAACCCTCTGGTGTTGAAAGAGGCAGGTATTTTAACAGCCAGGCTCAACAACCGTTTGGGGCAGGAAATCAAGAGTGTTGTATTCAGCTACAACTGCAAAGGGGGGTGGGGAGGGGAAGGTTAACAAAAAATAATCTCTCTGAGTTGGATTTTGTCCAAGACATTAGGATTAGCGCCCTTGCTTTTGCGAAGAGTGCTAGTAGAGCTTGAATGCTCGCTAGTGGTCAAGACCTTGGTTTTAAGCCTCTTCCAAAAGATGACCTCGCCAGCACAACCATGCTGTGGCAGTGATTCACTCCTGACACAGAGGGCAGACTGCCACATTCTGAATCATCAGAGCTCTTTTTTACAGCACCAAGGTGTTAGTGGGGAGCTAGCCCCAGTGTTCTGGCCAGATTCCTTTCTATGTAATTACATTCTGTGGCCCTAAAAGTCCCCTGCGGTTTCAGCTGGAAAGAGCATTCATCTTCATTTTCTGTCCTAAACTCTTACACAATGTTGCTGTTAAAGAGTTGTCTCATCCCACCCCAGGAGAGGCTGCATTTCAGTGAAGTTAATCCTCTCAATGAAAATGTTGTAAAAACTCTTCGGGACCCTTTGAGGGAAAGGCATTATTGAACTGTAAGATAATATTAAAATTCCTCTTGGTTTTACTGTTGGCATTATCAGAGTGGGCTGTGTTTCTTATCAGGGGAGAGAGAGCCTTGTGGTGCTGCTATGGAGAAGCTGCTGACAGTAAGCATATTACATGTATTAAACTATAAAGTTGTCTGTACCAGGTAACTGATTTAGGATTTTATTCCTTCCTTTCTCCCGCTCTCTTTGCCCTGAAGGTCCCACCTGCCTCCCTATACCCACAGAAACCCTTATCCAACAGGAGAAGCAAAATATCTACTGTCTTCCAAAAAGACTTATTACAATTTATTAATAGAATTAGAATTAATGATTAACCTCCATCTAGTTGCTTCAATAGTGAAACAGAGCATGAACAAATGTTCTTGTAAGTAAGTTAGACATTCCTTCCCTCTAGGGCTAGCTGGGGCTACGGCAGAGACTAGGCTCACTTGCCTAGTGGTTAATGCTCTGCACTGCCAAGAAGAGTCTAGCAATCAAATCTGAATCTGAATCCCCTAACCCATTCTATCGCCCTGGCTTGGGGCCAAATTAGAAGCAATGATCTAGAGGTGAAATGCTCTGTATCCTATTCCTAATCCCTGAGCCATCGCCAACACTTTATTTCTGTGAAAAACTGTGAGCAGATGTGGTGGGGCAGCTGCCCCAGAACAGGGGTTAAAAGCAACCTTGGAGAGGGCTGTGGCCGGGATAAAAGGAGTGAGAGCAGCTGAGGGAGTAGCTGACCACAGGTGTGGCCAGCTCAGTCAGGGCCCAGCTGGCCCTGATCAGAGGGCTGAGGGCCAGGAGCTGGGGAACTCTCACTCTAGCTCTGGAGTGGGAAGGGCTAGCTGCCTGGCAGCAAGGTACCTGAAGTAGAGCAGTGCTGGGGGAGGGCAAGAGACGCTGGAGAGCTAAAGTCTGGTAAACCCCCAGGCTGCAGGCCTTGGTGAAGGCCTGCAAAGGTACTGGAGCTACAGAGGTGCAGCCTGGAAATAGGCAGAGGCAGCTGGTCCTAACCCCTTGCCAATGATGAGTGGCCATGACAGACTGCAGTTTGCCCCAGTGGGCGGGTGCTAGATGATGACTGGCAGTAGCCACTGAGGCAAAGTGGGTTTAGAGGGTTGGGGGTTCCCCGGGGAAGGGAGACCCAGAGTAAGGGGGTACTGCTGAGGGCAGAACCCTGAGGAAAGGGGCACCGGGGTCTGGGAGGGACACGGGGCCTAAGGCAGGCGAGATACCAGCCAGAAGGAGGTGCTCTGGAGTTGAAGTTGAGCTAATTCCTGAGGCAACCAGCAGGAGGTGCTGCACCAGTGTGTGTTGATCTGCTACAGCAGAATTCTATACGTGTCTACAGCTGCACACATGCACATACACCCTGACAAGACTGTCCTGCTGCAGATACACACAGGCAGACATCTGTTCACTGAAAATGATACAGACCCACGCTCACACACACATAAATAAGTACAGCCAGACAACAGACACTCACACTAGCATGCCCTCACACACAGACCCTGATAGAGACATGCACATGCTCTAACCAGACATGTACTTGCAGGCAAGACATGCACACCCTGACACACAGACACATACCCTTAATGATTCATTCACATGCATGCCCTGACATCAACAGGCCTCTGTGCTGACACATACATGGATACATGCGAATACTTCCCCATCCCTGAAATAGTCACTCACTGACAGTGACAGACATACAATCTGATACATGATCACACACTCAGGCATGCACTCAGAGTCTCCAGGGTGCCCAGTGTTGTGCTGATTTGTGCTCCCACTTGTCTTTCTCTTCCCCCAATGTTTCCTGTTGGCTTCCTGACTCAGGGACACTAGTCTCTACCAATGTAGCCTCTGAAAATAAAGTGTGTGTGTGTGTGTTTGGGGAGGGCTGGCAGGAGGCAGCAGGTGTGCAATGGAAGTTAGCTGTAAAATATAGTGTGTAAAGAACACTCCACCCCTCCTATAAACTTCCTGACAGATCCCCTGCTTCTCACTGACCCTAATGAGGCCCAACAGCATGTGATGGAGGATGACAAAGGGAATCACTGATGAACAATCAGAGACAGAGCACAGTGGTAATGGGACTAATGAGCTGCTTTGCATAAGCGTGGCTAGGATTAGAGACAGGCAGGATGGGGGCTTCAGGGAAAAGGTGGAGACTGATTACTGGGACAGCCCAGTCACAGCAGACACTCAGGGAAGACTCCCTTACGGTACAGGTGTCCACATACCGTCCCTCTGATTGGTTCCATCCCTCACTTACTGGAGTCAGGACTCACATGGGGAAACAGTCCCCAAGCCCACCCATTTTTGGTCATCCTCATTACTCCAGTCCTTATCAGACTCCTATTAAAAGGTGCCTGAACCCAGTTTCAAGTCTTTTGTTCCCTTACTACAGGGGGTGGAAATGTTCTGAGAAGTTTGGTTCAGTGACTTAGCAGATTTGTGTTTTGCATAGCCAGGCAGGAGACTAGTGTTGATTCCCAGCCTTGGTCACTTGTTCCTCCGGGGGCTGGTTAGAGATGCTACAAGGGGCTGGATTCAGTAGCCTAGTGGTTAGAGGCTCTGCAGTGATAGGGATTTGATTCCAGCTCCCTGCCTCTCGCTACCCTAGCTGGCTGGGGATGAGGCCATGCTGTAGAGGGAGTGGCTCAGATATCAGAAGGAAGGACAGCAGTTGTGACCAGGGATTTGGAGCAATCAAATTTTTGAATTGCTCCGCTCCGGCTCTGCTCCAGCTTCGGGCAAAAACCCACTGGTCGTGATACAGCTCCGGGCTCCGCTCCAAAGCCCTGGTTGTGACAGTGGAAGTGGTGGTGCATGACAGATGCTGGGAATGTACTCATCACATGAGGCCACCAGGGGAGAGCTGGTGGAAACAGCAGGAAACTGACATGCATCCTACAAAAGAAGGGGCTACATTGTGCCTCCCCCAAACAAATTCAGATGAAGGGGCAGGGCTAGCCCAAGCCAACTAACAACACCTGAGGCTTGCTGAGGATTTCCAGTTTCTTAAAAATTGCCCCAGCAGTGCTCTGGCAATGGAAAGTATGAGCACAAGCTTAATTTACTACCCAGTAAATATGATACAGGCAACAACTCTTTCCGGTTCTGTTAATGCAGCCTGCAGCCACTCCTCCTGTTCCAGTCCTGCGACTGGATCTATAGCACTCTGCTATGCCACTTAAACCTGACCCATAGTGCTCCCAGTGCATTTTTACACTGTTATGGAAGAACCACTAGCAATGATAAGAGTGGAGTTCAGTCTCCATAGCCCAGTTTCTGTCCTTTAGCCCTCTGCTGAGCTTGCAATGAGATCAGTTATGGGCTCTTTTGTGATATGGAGATCTGTCTTCTAGTAACTGGACTCAGGGGCGGCTCTAGGAATTTGGCCGCCCCAAGCACGGCGGCATGCCGCAGGGGGCGCACTGGTGGTCGCCGGTCCCGCAGCTCCGGGAGACCTCTTGCAGACGTGCCTGTGGAGGATCCGCTGGTCCCGCGGCTCCGGTGGACCTCCCACAGGCATGACTGCGGAAGGTCCGCTGGAGCCGCCTGCCGCCCTCCCGTCAAAATGCCGCCCCAAGCGTGCGCTTGGCTCGCTGGGGTCTGGAGCCGGCCCTGACTGGACTGCAAGCCCCTAATACATTTCACATAGGCCACTGAGCAGTCAGTAGATGGTTATAATTTTTGGTCACTACTAACTTGGGGCTAGATTTGCTGATCTCGAGGTTAAAGGCACTACAGCCTGTTCTACAGACCCCTAAGCCATCAGTCTCTGAATGAGGAATAGTTGTGTTTTCACCGTTAGAGCAGCAAATTAGAGGCTGCAGCTTTGCTTTCATTTGAGCTCAGAGAAGTGGCTGTTGTAAATTATCCTACAAATGGAGCTGTAGGAATGGTTTGCTGCATCACCTCCGTAATTTGTTGGCTCTTTATCTTGGTGCACTGATGGGAGTGGGGTGTCCTTTCATGGATGAAGGGACAGTGAACTCTCTACCTAATCATTATTCAACACCAGGAGGAATGATTCTGTCCTGTGCTGTAGCTTCTATAAGCTGCCTTGGTGGCATATGTTGCCATTAAAAAGCCACAGGAGGGTGAAATTCCCTTGGTGCAAGAGTTGTGTAAGGCTCCCATAAAATGCTCTATGCTGTCCCCTTTCCCATCCCTGATGTAGGGGCATGCCAGGGGTGAGATGAGCCCATAGCACTGGATTCTGGGATGCAGTCTGGGATAGGCTGCTCTAATTTAAGCTGAGAGGGTCTCATCAACACCCAACAGACTAGAATTTGAGTGGTGCAAAGTAGGCTTAAAGCCGGCTGCGCCCCCCATCCTCATGGGCTGCCCCTTTGCTGCCGTGCCAGCACAGAATCTGTCCCCTGGTCTTGTGTACAGTGAACCCACTCCCATGGACGTCATGTTCCTTTTGATGCGGCTGATCCTCGCTCCATTGCCCGGGGAGGAACTCAAAGACACGAACTCCTGGTTCAGAGGCAGAATTGCTGCTGGCCATGATGCACGGATACCTTGTTAAAGCAATAGGTCTAATACTAGCTTTAAGATATTCTATGCTTTGGACCTATCACTGCTCTTAGAACATTCAGTCCCAGCTTATTGTTTGATCCCTCTATGTCCTGCGTGCGGTTCCACCCTAATGCACTGGCTGTGGATGTATGTGTGCCACTGCCTGCTACCACGGGGAATGTCAGACAGGCTCATGTGTGCATGTGCTCCTATCACCTCTAGTGGATATAGAGAAGCCTGTCTAAAACACATCTGGATTTTTATTCTGATCTTTATTAAAGAAAGAGAATACCACTAGGAAACAAAAAGACATAACTTGGTCAAAGACACCAGGCCTACAATGTCTAGCAGTCTGTCCAGAATCACTGATGGCTGAGAGAAAGGTGGGGGAAAAAATCCACCTCTTCCCTAGGGGCTACCATATTTTTAAAATGTATTTTGTTTATCATGTTTATTACAGCAGTGTGCAGGGGCCAGTGAAGAACAGGGTGCTGTTGGGCAGACATAGATGCACGGTACAAACTGCGTAAGAGACAGTCCCTGCCCCAAAGAGCTTACAGTCTAAATAGACAAGACAGACGGAGGACAGAGTTAACGGATGGAATGTACAAGCAGAGCAAACAATGCCACAGCAGCAAATGCAATGTCAGTTTTGTTGTTTTATTTTGTTATTTACATCCTTCCATTAGGGTTCTGTTAGGAGGATTAGCTAGCTCAAAAGGGAAAGGAAGCAAGGGGATGGGAGGGGTTAGAGCATCAGCCAGTCAGCACAGGGGAGGGAATGTTCAGACTGAACGCTGCAGAAAGCAATCTGGTGCCTTCATCGGCATCTGGCAGTCTCTGCTTGTCCTGCTTTCTGCAGCTGGGCAGGGCCCATCAGTTTCTGGCTTGCTCCTCCATGCAGTTTCTTTCCCAAAGGAAAGAAAGGGGGGTGTCTCCTGGGTCCTAGTGCCCACAGAAGGAGGTCTCTCCTAGACAATTCTGGGTACAGTGGTGGAGGGGGAGAGGTGGTCCCAGCTGGGCCCCATTTTACACCCCATCCTCTGAGTGCATCAGTACCTGCTTGAATTGCTTTCTACAGTTGCTAGGCCAGCTTCACTCTCTGGCTGGTTCCTCCCCACAGTTCCTTTCCCAAAGATCACATGGCTGGGAGGAAGAGGCATACCACAGGGCGCCCTCTGATAGAAATCTTTCCCAGCATGCACTTTCAGGAGCTGTCCCTTTAAATATGGGAGAAACATGCAGCAGCAGCCCTAAGGTGGCCATTTTGCATCTGACTGTTGTAGGGGATATCTTCCATCTAGCTGGTAAGTATTACAATAGCTGCTATTTGTGTTTTCTCTTTTTTCTTATTCCTGAACAGGTGGCACATTCTTATAAAGAAAATGCTGTTACAACTGCTGGAAGCTTTCTTTTAGCTCAAGTGATAGGTGCTTGTGGTTTGGGAGGAAAAGGTTCTAAGTTCTTTGAAAACCATGATATTCAAGTATGTACAATAGTTGATGGAAGACCGTAAATTCTATGTGGCCATGAAATTGTTCAGCTGCCTGTGCTTATTCTCTCTCTGTCATCTTGTCAGATCTCACAACTTAAGCTGAGCTGGGCCTGGTCAGTATGTCAGCTGGAGACTTGAAAAGTGCTGCAGAAAATGGTTGGTGAATCAGTGGGTCTGTAAGGAGGCAGTACACTAGACAGTGCTCTGCCACTCAAGATGCTGCTTTAGAGAAGAAGGATGGTCACATGGGCTGGAGCTCTGAAAAAGTGGGTTCAAATCCTCCTCTATTGCAAGTGACCTTGGACAAGACACTTAAATTCTTACTCTTCCACATACGCAAACTGGGGATACAGTTATTTCCTTTCTCCCACCCTTTGTCTGTCTTGCCTATTTAATTGTTAGTTCTTTGGGGCAGAGGCTATCTTGCTATATGTTGGGACAGTGACTAGCACAGAGGGGCCTCAATCTCCCCTGGGGCTTCTAGATACAAACAACAAATAGTTCCTGAGTGATTTAAGATTGATGCCCTGATCACTTTTAGCAACTAAAGATCTCATGATAATCTTTGTAAGAGGAGAGGAGTTTTCTCTGGTGTCCTGTCCAAACTCCATCTTGAGGAAGTACCTTCTGCCTCTCTGTGTCCCCCCTGCTATTTCAGATGGATACAGTATTCATCTCTTCCCCTTCTAAACAGTGTCATGGTGTATTCCTGGTGCAGAACGCCTCCTGTGCTGCACCCCAGAGACGGATGAAGTAAGTGTGTGGGGTATGTGTGAAATAAGAGGTCACAGGGGCAGGGGCGGCTCCAGGCACCAGCACGCCAAACGCGTGCCTGGGGCGGCAAGCCACGGGGGGCGCTCTGCTGGTTGCCGCAAGGGTGGCAGTCAGGCTGCCTTCGGGGGCATGCCTGCGGAGGGTCCGCTGGTCCTGCGGCTTTCCGCGGGACTGGGGACCTCCCGCAGGCAAGCCGTGGAAGGAAGCCTGCCTGCCGTGCTTGGGGCGGCAAAATACCTAGAGCCGCCCCTGCACAGGGGGGATTGAAGTAACATGATCCTGGGACTAGAGCAGGACGTTTGTGATCCAAATTCCTTGGGCACAGAGGTTTTAGATCTTATATTTTGGTTGATAGCTTTGGCCTTTCCTCCCTCTAAGTCATAGAGTGAAAGGGAAACTGAGACTATTTCCGCCACACAATCACTCGCCCACACCTGTACAAACCTGTCCCCAAACATTCATATACGTACACCCAGGAGCCACTCCCTTTCCTTTATGGAGAATCTCCTCTCTGAGGGCTAGAGAAAATCTGAACACTTACAAAAATTGTGCGGTGTATTTATGAATGCATCCAATTGAGGGGAGGAGGGGCAGATGACTGTATAATTGTTTCTCAATTCATTTGCTTCCATAACAGGAAAGGCCTTTTTCTCTGGTAGATTTCTCAAGCCGAGGCACCATAGACCCTGTTACCAGGGAAACCAAACCCTTTCTTTGTCTATTTTAATGGTACATTGAAAATTTGGAGGAGTTTTTATTCCTTTTGCCTCCGCTGGGCTTTTTCAGCATTCACCCTATGTCTTATGCTCAAAATGCAACATTTTTTATATTTAAAAAAAAACAATTGCTCTTCCCCCACAACCCATCCCCTCTCCCTGCACCCTCCCACCCTCTTACTCCCTATCTCTGCCATCTGGTGGTCTTGGCTGTTATGTTAGTTTTATTAAGAGAGCAATTTTTTTAGCATGACACAAAGCCCCCTTCCCCCTATCACAAAATCCCCAAAGCAACATCAACAAGAAACCCTCCTACAGTGGAAACACGTCCTTACAAATAGGCTTGCTCAGCCATACACCATGACAGGTTCACACAGGGTTACCTAGTCCTCTTCATGAGATGGGGCGGCAGGGGTGGGAGGGGGGAGATGATCTTTGCAGGTTGTGGGTGAGGGGAGACATAATCATTTTCTCCTCTTAATGTGAGAGGAAATACTTAACAGTGATATCACAGCAGTGTTATTCTTTGCCACATTTTCCAAGCATCCCTGGGTTAGCTGTGTGACTTGAATTGTGAATTGAATTGCCCCATTACTGGAATCAACGTGTGGCAGTTAATTGGGGTTTCTGGCAACTGGGTTATGGTAGCCCCAGTGGCCTAATGGCCAAGGCATTGGCCTCCTAAGCCAGGGATTGTGGGTTCAAGTCCCATCTTGAGCATTGGTCTGCTAAATCTAGAGTTGTGAGTTCAATCCTTGAGGGGGCCATTTGGGGAACTGGGGTAAAAATCTGGGGATTGGTCCTGCTTTGAGCAGGGGATTGGACTAAATGACCTCCTGAGGTTCCTTCCAATTCTATGAGTTGGTGCTCTCAGCCACTTCTTAGGGGACAGCAGTGATAGATGAAATTCAGACTATATTTAGGTTCAGATCCATTAAGTACTCCAAAGTTCCAATGCTTTTCAAAATTACCTCAAATTTATAGAGGCAGTCCCTATTGTGCTACACAAATTCCAATCTATTCACAATACCCATTCCCCTAACATGCCCTGAAGCTCCCCCTAAGCAATGCCTGTCCATCAAAAGGCTCCTAGCTCCCATTATCTCTTGTTCTCTTCTGAGGGTGGCTTGCTAACTCCCTTCAAGTATGAAGGTCTCTTCTTCAGTGAGCATCCTGCTGTGAGACAGTGTGACCTGGGTGATTTCTTTGCTTGATCCTACTGAGCTGCCCATTAAAGTTTAACAGACATTCGAGGTCCCACATCTCCGAGTCACTGATAGAACCTCTACCATTGTGACAATACAGGAAGAGAGGAGGGCAGTTCTAGCAGTATTATCTGAAGAGTAAGATCCAGAAGGCTGTTAAAACTTAAACAAGGGCAACTCCGTGAGATCCAGCAGAAGAGTTACTTGGTACCCTCCTGCCAAGCTAGGACAGAAGGCATTCCCTGAATGCAATGGCCACCAGCACAAGCAAGCAGGCCACCCAATTATTCTCTTCAAAAGAGCCCCCAGCACTGGAAAAGGTGAAAGGATACCAGGCCTCCAAGCCGATGAGTAAGAAACTGAGCTGCATTTTGCTTCTACGGGTAAGAAATGGGATGGAAAGGATCTCAAAAGATGTTTGGGTTTGGGTCTGACATAGGAACAGGAAATAACCAGGCATCATGGTTCTTATAACCTAGTCTGCTCCTCTCTTGTGGGATCTGACGCTCCCCCTACCACAAAAACAGACACCAATAATCATCACTAATTTCTCTCCATCTTTGATAGTCCGATCAGAGAGGTCAAGAAAATAGAAATGACTTCTCATCCTAATGGCCATGAACTTTGGCAGCTCTTGGTGTATGTTCAAGGGGAGATGAAGATTGCCCTGGCACAGTGTATGCTCTGTTATCTATGGTATCCTGTGGATAACTTTGCAGTCATATCCCTCTGGGCTGTGTTATTAACACTCACAAACTAAGTAGGATAGGGCTAGGTCAGTACTTGGTTGGGAGACCTCGAAGGAAAACTCAGTATACGGCGGAAAATGGATGGATTCAGTGGGTGGTGCTGTTCCCACTGAGTCTTGTGTTGAACGAGCATCTGGAAAACACTAAGGTGCATTGTACGGAGGTGCCGTCTATCAGAGAAGTAAAAGCAAAGTGCTGACCACTTGTGGTCATTAAAGATCTCGCATCACATTTCACAAGAAGCAGAGAGGGAAGGAGTTTAACCTTGGCAAAATTCTAGTTTGAGTTTTACATTCTGATGACCTAAATCTCCTATTGTATATGTCATTGTTCTTCATTTCCTGGCCTAAATGATTGTTTAGGGTCACTGCGAACTGCAGTTACCTATTGCATTTCATTCCGGAGCTACGCTGCTGAATACAGCATCTCTTCAGTTGTAGCATTTACCAATCACAAATGATGTGCTTACAGCTTGGAGGAGGCACTTTCCTTTGAAGCCCCTGTTTTCCATTATGCACTAGAACTTCATGTGCTTGGCCTCACCCCAAAGTTGACCTTGTTGTAGTCAAGTATGAGCTAAATTAGTTTCATGGTTTGGAATTTCGCAAGAGTGAACAAAATCCTCTTCTTTTTTTTTGTGACTCCTGTTCCAGCTGTGTGTGCAGAATCATCCTGGGTTTGATTAATCAGCTAAAGAAAGGAGCAGGAACCTCTTCGTGCTATGTGTTTGTACCGTGCCTAGCCCAATGTCCATAACACTATAGCTGGGGCACCTAGGTGCTACAGCAACATGAATACTATTAAATAATAATACTTTGGTGATGAGCTGAGGTTAGCTAGATGATTTAGACCAAGCGTAGTCCATATTTTTTTGTCAAGGTATAGTCAAGATCCGGCCTTCAGAGAAAATAATAAAATAACAATCTTAGAATCATAGGACTGGAAGGGACCTTGAGAGGTCTTCTAGGCTAGTCCCCTGCACTCATGGCAGGACTAAGTATTATTTACCATCCCTGATAATAAATAAATAAAAAGGTTTCGGGGTCCATTCAGAAGCGTCTGGCAGTCTGTATTTGGCCCGTGGTCTGCCTATTGACTACCCCTGATTTAGACATAGGTGGAGGAATCCCTTGGAGTGTGAGAGTGAGATGGAACTGTATTTGGCACACTAGTGTCATTCACTACTAGCTGAACTAGAATTTAAATCCCCTTAGTCAGGGTTGGCAGAAAGGCATATATGCAGGCAGAAAAAGGGGTGAGGTTTGAGCAGATGGGATGTACATTATATCCCTAGTGGCATAAGGGTGACTAATCTTGACATCTAAATCCCTGTCTATGCCTGAAGTTCAGCCATACAGATACCAAGGTAAACTCAACTGGAGCAAATCCTGACGTTCCTTGTCTACACGTGGGGTTTCGATCAGTGCAGCTACTTGGTTGGCACTGAGGCCACACACAAGTATATACAATGCCTACATTAAAAGAGCTAACCCTTTCCCAGTATAAGTGGTGGAACGCTGCCCTCCAGCCTGAATTTTTAACAGGTAATTAACGCAATAGTACTCAGAATGCGCTAGGCCAGTGGCTCTTGACCTTTTACATACTGTTAAGTGCAAGATACAAGAGATAAATGGTTTGGGACCTCCTTCCCATTTAGCCATAAAGAAAGGCAGAGCACTTGTGACCTCCCTGGGTTAATGTGACCCTCCCCACCGAATGAGGGTCCATGTGCTAGGCACTTTCCAAAGTATTGAGTCTGTTGATCTTTACACAACAATAACAATAAGTAGAAACTGCAAGGGCCCAACTGGGTTCCAAATAACCATGTTTATGAGCTATACACAAATACACATGGCCTAGCTATGCACATCTGCTTCTCTGACTGGTTTCTGGCACCTTCGGAAACAGAGAACACTGAGTGTGCTATTAGAGGCCTCACATTATTTAAAGAGCCACTGCCCTATTCCCGTATGCTACATAAGGGAAAACCCAGCCACTACCCTAAAGAGTTTACATCCTACAAAAAACAAGAACAGAAAAAAGGTAGGGAAAAGGGATACAGTCTATTGGCAAAGTGAGCTGGCTGACAAGACTCACACAGCTTATTAACACACTTAGGGCTTATCTAAACACAATTTTTGCACCGGTTTAACTAAATTGGTTTAAAAAACAATTTAGTTAAGGTGGTGTCATCCCCTAGAGTGGACACATTTATATCAGTTTAAAAGTGTTTATATTGGCTTAGCTTGTGCCAGTAAATTTACCTCCCTCTGCTCTTCAGTCACTTCAACTCCTTCCCACAGCAATCAGTTTCTCTTGCAGTGCCTTTACCTCACTCCTGGATTCTGCCCCTTCTCTTCACACCAAAGAGCAGGTCATTCACACGTAAATGTACAAAATAAATTTGGGGATAGGGATGGGACAGGCTTACTCTGTCCAGGCTTCATGGAAGGAGCGGGTCTTCAGGAGGGACTGAATAGAGGAGAAGATTAGTAGCTTTGCAGATGCAGTGCCTGCTTCAGCTCTGACGAGCAGCTTTGCAGCAGGCTATGTTGGAGTATTGGTCTTTCCACAGCTATTATAGTGACATGATATATTGCAAAGGAACAAGACAAAATATCTGAAAGTGAGGAAGCAACATACCTGCTAACTCCATTATGGATGTCTGTCCATTTTGGTGATACAGTCATATGGCCTTTGGCTTTATAAATGCCCTGTGGCCCCCATCATCAGCCCACCAAATGACACTGTTCTCATATGGCTGCACTTAAATCCTTGGGTCACACTGAAGGAAGATCCCTGAGTAGCTCTTCCTGTGTGGGCATTTTAGGCATATCATCCCCCTGCCGCTGATGGATATACCAGCTCTGCACTTAGGTTTTTTTTCCTACCAAATGACACTGGTGACTATTGCTCCCACTTTGCACTGTCAAATGATAACATTTTACTGACACCTTGGATGCCAGAAATGGAATTGAGACTCTCAAACTTAGGCTAAGGCTCATCCTCAAAGAAGAATAGATACAGTGACCATGCAAAGTTTGAAAATAATTAGGTTCCCAACGTAAAAGTTGTAGAGGATTACACCTGTTGGCACACATGCAGTACAAGTGCACATTCATGTTTAGGAACTGCAGGAAGTGCATGCACTAGACATGGCTGACCATTTTGTGCAAAAATGATGATGTGTCTGCTAGCGTGGACTGGTGAGCACACATTGTCTCAGGTAAAGCTGCTTTACTGCCAAAGCCAACATGTGCAATTGTGTGTAAAATCTATCTGTCTTACAGTTGTTCGGTCAGTAGGGGGAAAACCAGTGCCCTTTTTTCTGAAAGATCATTTTTGTACAAGATCCCTCAGCCAGCATAGTCAGCTGCGGTGTCTAGAATGGCACAATGCCTATACACACCTCTTGTGATTCCAGGTCAGGTGAGAGTATCTGCCCTACCCCTTCTCTACAGCTTTCTACTCTGGGTTCCAGAGATGGAAATAGACATCCCCCAGATCTCTCCCACACCTTCAATGCAGGCCTTCATGTGGGAATCCAGCCTCATCTAAAGCCACACGCATGTTGAGTCAGTTCTTCGGGTGAAGTGTATGTGTGAGCCCATATACATTTTCAAGGCCACCAATGTATTGAGTGCTGTGTGTGCCTGGAAGAAAACATGTATAAATAATAATAATTAATTGTTGGGTCGTAAAATGTTTGAGGAGGGATTTGAATGAAGGAGGTGTAGGGGAGCTTTTTTGGCAGGACAAGTGGAGGTTCTAAGTGTAAGAGTAGTCTTGAAGGTGTAAGGATGAGGTGGGGAAGAGATGCCAGGGTACTGGGGGTTTAAGGATTTCTTATGTTAAAATGTAAATGGAATGACTGTGAAACTTGAAGAAAAAGTTCTCCTATAATCTACAAAATGGAACATATCTTCCAACACAATCTCTGAGGGGAGGATGTGGGAGGGGACAGTGAATGGGGAAGATGGGAAGAAGCTGGGAAGGAGGGGGAACAAGACTGCTTTGGAGAAAGCAATCGGGATAGAAGGAGAATAGGGAGAAGAAAAAGAGATGGGTGAATTGTAACGGAGAGAAGCAGAGGAAGAGGGGACAGGGATAAGAGAATGGTGGGGGGAGAATGACAGGCAGAAGGGTGACGGGGAAAGTGAGGGGTGGGAATGGGAAAGGGGAGATGGAGAAACTAGGGGGAGGGGAACCAGGCTGGGAAAGGCTGCAGAGGAGGAAAAAATGTAACTGCAAGTCTCCTGATGTCATTGAATTGCCTGGAGAGCCATCTACTGTCCACAAGCAGAACTGCAGCCCACTGAGAGAGGGTAAAAGCGCTGGCGAGGTGAGTCTGTCAGTTCCATCACTCCCTGGCGCTGGGCACACACTGAACTTGTCACAGATCAGTAAGTGATGCCAGAGAGTGAGCTGAGCTGGCAAAGGCTGGGCCAGCTGCCTACAGCCAGAGGGTAACAGAGCAGGCTCCAGAGATTCCCCCCATTTGGGATGCTCCCTTCTGCCCTTCGGGGACTGATGCTTGCATAGCATTGCAGGAGCTTGGTGGTAACACCTGCCTGGGCTGCTCCACCCCCCACCACTGCAAGCCCCGTGTGATAAGTTTATCTCCAAGGCCCAGATACCGCTGCACTCCCTGACATCCCAGATGTTCAGATCCAGCTGGAGATCTGAGACAGCCCAACAAGAAGTTTTGAGGTAGATGGCCTGGGGGGGTGGGACCAGGCCAAAAGCAGCAGCCATGTCTGAGCAGTGCCTGATAGTTTGTCCCTCTCCGTGCTAACAGCATGTGTCCCTCTGGAAGCTGCCTCTCCAGGGGAACCATAGCTTTCACCCACAGCAGTCATATTTTTGACACCAGTGGCTGGAAAACATTTTGCTAAAGGGTTAGAATGGCAGGGGATCCCCTGGCCTCCTCAGTATCCCAAGGGGAATAAAGTTCTAATCAAAATCAAGCAGCAGAAGAAAGAATCCTCTCCAGTAATGTGCTTGGTACAAGCTGAAACGCTGGCAATACATACCATCAGGCTGCCTCGTGTCACTGCCTTGGCCACATCAAATGCAGCTCAGATGAGAACATCTTCCCTGCATGCCTCCAGCTGTGCCAGCCCCCACCTACCATGAAAGCTTTGTTACAGCACTGCGGAAAACATGTCAACCTCGGCTGTGCTGGGAGCTTTCTCAAAGCATTGTACAGTGATCCTCCATTAGGCCCCTGAGCAGTACTGCGGCACAAGTAATAGTTGTGTTACCCCTACTGTCAGCAGCAACGACTAAAGCGTCCCTAAATGCACTGTGTTAACTGTACCAGGTCTCCCTGCTGCTAAAGTTCTGGCATATGCCTTGGTTATCTTATTCACTGGCTACAGTAACTTCCTCCTCTTTGCCCTTCCTCATTCTCTGGTCTCTAATCCACACAAAACAATCTTCCTCTCCCTCCATTCTCACCCCACCATCCTTTCCTCATGGTGCCCCACCTGCTTCCTCTCATTTTGCATCAAGGTCAGGCTCCTTATCCTCCCCATCAATGCTCTGCACACATCTTCAGCAGGCTCCTGCATGTGTCAGCTCTTATTCTCTCTTGCATTGGTTCTCATTCTCTATGCACTGCCTTATGTTTCTCCCACTATGGCTTTGTGCCTTTTCATTATACCAACCATTAACCTACAAACAGCCGCCTTCCTATGCTCCAGGTCATCTCCGGTTTCTTCTTTGGCTGCTTTCTTACGACGCTCCTTTTGCTTAGTCTTCTCCCCCTGATCATCTCCGGAGTGCTGTCGGCTCTCATACTTGTGTCTGACCCTTAATTATTTGGGTGCTGTCCATCTAATTTAGATTCCAAACTCCTCGGATCAGGAACCTCATCTTCCTACATACCAATGGACTATGGAACTACTACTAATTGCATCAGCAGCCCTGACAGCATGCATCACTGCCACAACCCCTCAGACCTCAGCAGTGTGGAGAGCTTCTCCACAGAACGGGGTTACCCATGTCAACCACACCCGCCCTGTTAGCTTCCTCACAGCATTGTGTGTCAGCCATGCTAACTCTTCCAGCAGTGAGTGCTTCCTCACACCTCTGCCTCCAGCATGTCAACCCCAGAGCAGACCTGTCTGGCAGCACGGTGCATGTCACCTATTAATTTCTGCCTCACACTTCCACTCATCTCATCTCTCTGTTCCAAACATCCAAGATGTTCTTTCTCACCAAGGGGATCCTTACCAATCTGGTTCATGTCAAACTAAATGAGACGTAATTAGGAATAATTATGATACGACAAGGTCTGGGATGAGGAGCAGATGGGGCTTCCCCCAGGATGCTCCAGGCCTGATTTCAGGGGGCCAGAGGGGGAGCCATGGTGATCTTAATGATTTCCTGTATTCCTGCCAATGGAAATTGTGTGGATGAATACAGTGTCATGGTCAGCAAACTGCACGCAGCCCAGAGAGGAAATCCGGCACTGTTATACAGCTGCCTCTTGCTTATCATGCCCGTGTTCTGTTTCTGAAGGTATTACAGCACCCTACTGGGCTGTTCACTGGGCAGGGAGGAGAGGAAAAGGAAAGCAAGATGGGCGGTTAGTTAGGCATAAGCAAAGCAGGGAGGGGCCTCAGGTGCAAAAATGAGAGCAACAGAAGGACTTTCCTTTAGGCTTTTCTATTTAATAAACAACAGCCAGCCTTAAGCTAAACTCTTCCATCTTTCTAAACCACATGATGGGGGCTCTCCATGATGGGGGATTCCCAATGTGGAGCCCACTGTGAAGCAGAATACGCAGCGTGGAAATCCCAGCTCTTGGCTTTCCATGAAGAGAACATTGGCAGGGAACAAGGGAGTGGCCTCACTTGTGATGTTGCTAGAGATGCCAGTTGACTTTGTCAGTACAGTACATGGGTGTGGGGTGGACTCTGGAGTCCATAGCTACACAGAGTTGTGGGTCCGTGTAATACTCCCTCCGTCTCCCGGTTGGAGGAAGGCCACTCAGGCTAGTCCTATGGGGTCCAGACCAGAGTCTGTGAGACAGGCAAATAGTCAATAACCGAGCTTTAACCTGGTCTGAGGTAGCTCAGGTAGTCAGCCCTTAACTATAGTTTATTGGGGCTGTCTTTGGCCTTGGCAAAACTCAGTCAACTAGCAAACCAACAGTCTCTAGGGGGCTGGCTTTGGCCTGGGTGGAGCTCAGGCAGCCAGCAACAAACAGTCTCAGAGGGGCTGGCTGTAGTTGGAGTGGAGCTCAGGCAGCCAGCAAACAAACAGTCTTTCAGGGCTGGCTTTAGCCTGGGTGGAGCTCAGGTGGCCAGCAAACCAACAATCTCAAAGGGGCTGGCTTTGGCCTGGGCGGACATCAGGCAGCCAGCAAACCAACAGTCTCAAAGGTGAGTGGTGAAGGAGCTCCTATTCTGGGCTAGAGCCTCCTTGCACCGTGTAGGGGGTCAGACAGCCAGGGTGACGTGGCAGGGGGATGCGGGCCCACCCTACTCCACTGTGTCCCAGCCCAGGGCCCTGGAAGGGGCAGGAATGGCTGTCCCTGTGTCGGCGGGGATCCAGCCGCAACACACCAACTGAGCCATGCCAGGTTCTGCAGCTGGCTGCTCCATGGCTGTCCCTGGACTACTTCTTGCCTCCCCGGGGTTTGGTACCTGAAGCCTCCAGGCCTCTTCCGGCTCTTCAGGGTAAACAGCATCAGGTACTCCGGGCCAGTCCTCATCCACACCTGGGGATTGGGAACAGCCAGGCGTAGGTTCCTCTTGGGGCCTCTGGAGAACAGGCTGAGCATCCTCCTGTGTTGCAGGCTCTCCCCCAACTGAGCTGCAGGGCCAGCCTTTTATACTTCCAGCCCCACCCTGGTCCTTCTGGCGAGGGGGGCAGCGTGATCTTGGCTCCGCCCCCTCAGAGGCGTGGAATGCTCCCTCCCTCTCTCGGTTGGAGGGAGGCCACTCAGGCTCACTACAGTCTGCATGTGCATCCATAGAGGGATGGAAGGTTTAAAGGCAAGAGAGCAACCCAGGGCCAAAGTGGACACTCACCTCCTACATTTAAAATAGTGTCATCCTAAAGAAAATCCCATAGCACTGTGCTAAAGCAATCCCAGTAATCAGCCCCTTTCCCTATTGCAATAACCTCGATCTCAGAGGGCAATTTATCTGAGATTTATCACCACCGCATATCTGGATCTGTCCCTTAGGAAATCTATCTAATTTAACTATGCAGCACATGTGGTGGCGATATCTTGCACTCTGCCCTCTAATCCATCTCCCATGGGGCTAATTTTAACACTCTAAACAACTGAGTGGCTTCCAACAGCTGATACAGATTTACTGTTTGTAGTAAGAGGAGGCCCTAAGATATAAACCTTGGTATCAGAGGCCTGGTATGAGGCCTGAGGCCTAAACTAAAATAATGGTCAAGACTTTGCTAACATAAAGCAAAGTTAAGCTGTGAGCCAGAGGCAGGCCCTGCTCACAGAAACTGGCAAGGAAAGGGCTGATGTTGCAATAAGAGACCTACCTAAAAGGTACTGAACACTAGATATCAGAACATTCACATACTTGTACATTCCACACAAATAACAAGGAACAGGCTGACCCATCCCAATGACAGGGCCAAAAGGGTAATATGATGGATAGAGTTGTTTTGTTCAAACCAACATGTACAAGGTGAGAGGCGGCACCTTACTACGTAGAGGGGTTGTACCTTGCTACGTAGAGGGGTTGCACCTCATACGTCAGGAGTGATGTGTAGCTTGTTTGTACCTGTGTATAAGAATGCATCCCTGGGGCGGTGTCTTTGTCTGGCCAAGGGGGCAGTGGAAAGTCCCGCCACTGACTGAGCCGAGTCCATTGCCAGGAGGCACTTTCTCGTAGTATGCCCTGTAGAGTAACGATCTAGGGGGAACTATCATTGTGTCCATACGGCAATAAACCTGGCCGACGTGCCTTCGTACCTTACTAGACTCTGTGGTCATTGGGGGTTCTCTTCGGATCTGCTGTGTCAGCTATCTGCAGAGCTGGGACAGCACACAGGGGGAACACATGCACGCAGCCGATTGATATCAACATTGAACAGAGCAGAGCACCACACCGGTAGCATCTGACAACACTGTTTAAAACAAACTGCCTGAGACATAGCCTGCCTGGAACAGTGACCAGTTCATATATTTCCTAGTCATAGATTTGAAGGTGAAAAAGGACCATTATGATCATCTAGTCTGAGCTCTTGCATAGCACTAGCCATAGACTAAAGGGCTGATATTGTGTAGCTCATCAGGGCTTGAAAGAGGATCTCTGTGCCATATCCAGCAGAAGCAGACCCTAAACTTTTGCATTGTCATCTGTGGAAGGTCTACTGGAGGTGACTTTTAAAGGGTTCTGAGATGCATCCATTATTTTTCTGTCCCTCTGAGGCCTGTGCATTTGGATTGTTGGAACCTGGTTCTTTCCTGCCAGTTTTGTACCAGCATAAGCCCATTGACTTCAGAGCATTGCTTGTTTTACTGTGGCTTCATGAGGCACTAGTCCTCTCTGTTGTCATTCTCATTGCTAATTCCCTTGCTTTTCTTTTGTTTGTACATTTTGTTGTTCAGAGGTGAAAGTCCCTAATTTATATGTAGGCTTGGAAGGATTAGATTTTTATTGGGAAATGTCGGCAAGTGTTGATTTCATGGACACATAAACCAATGAAAAAATATTTCCATTCCTGATCATCTATATTTACAGAGAGGCAAAGTAAGAAAAATGATGCTTGAGAACGTCTTAGAGTTAGATTTAAGGATTAGAGTTCGATTTAAGGATATCTACTTTGTATATTTTGACGTGTGATGTTGACAATTTGTGTTTTAACTGTTATAAAGCTTTAACTTTTTGAATCTCAGTGTCAACGCTTATTAAGTAATTATTGTCTGACTCCCCAGTTGTCTGCCCCTGCCAAAATGTCATGCAACTGTGAAAATTTAAATAGATGAAAATTGAAAAAAATACTTAAAAATAAACATTGATATTATCTGTCAGGGGGAAAAAAATCTGCCAAGTCTACATATATTACGCACCATGTTTAACTAACTGTGTCTGTCACTTGCTGAGTTGAGAAGCATCAGTTTTGTAAGCCAGGAACTTTAATTTTCCTAAAGGATTTCTCATGTAACACTTGGAATAGGCACAGTTCTAACAGAATGCTCCATGAACCTCATTTCTATTCTGCTTTTGGGGGGCTTAAAATATGCCAAGGAAAATCAGGATTACTGTATGGGCCTGACTTCCTCTTTACTATTTTATTAATTATCATCATTATTATTATTTTATTTAGTAATTGTACTATGGTCGTACGTAGGAACCCCCATTGTGGACCAGGACCCCATTATGCAAGGCACTGGACAAGCACACAACAACAACAACAACAACAACAGTCCCTGCTCCACAGAGCTTACTGTACTAGGGGCAGATCCTCAGCTGGTGTGAGAAATCATCGTTCCATGTAAGTCAGTGGAGCTATGACTGCGTACACCAGCTGAGGAGCTCTGCCCTAGATTTAAGCTTATAGTTATAGATCAGAAAAGTGGGCTGAAGCACCAAGCCTGGCACCCCCAGCTGGGCTGAAGCCTGGAGTCCCATGCCCTGAGCCCACTCTGAGTAGGGCTGAAGCCCCAAGCCCCCTGGGGCTGAAGGTAATAGGTCAACATTTTTTCTAGTGAGGGGGGGTCACAGGTTGTTTTTTTTAAGTCCAAGTGGGGTCACCAGCACATAGGTATGTCTATGTGGCATCTGGGAAGTGTGATTCCCAGCCCAGGTAGACAGATTGGTGCTAGCTCAGCTCAAGTCTGCCTACCCAGAAGTAACACCTCCTAGCTGCAGCGTAGACATGCCTGTAAGGGCGAGAAGCTGCAATGTAAACACTGGGACAGTTTTACAAAGTTGTTTAGGCAAAAAGATGCCAATAGGCAGCTTGTAGGATTTGCAAAAGTGCCTAAGCAGGTTAGTCAATGGGAGGTAGGCACCTACCTTGCTTAGGTTCTTTTGTAAATCTCTCTAGGTGCCTAAATACTTTTGTAAATCTGGCCCGCTCTCATTAACATTCTATTCCAGTTTACAAAGCCTCTTGCTGGCATCACTGATCATTCATTCCAGGCTCTTGTGCTTTTGACTTGGGATTGCTCCTAACACACAGAACCTTACATCAGGATAAATGATAGGGTAGAAGGAGAGCAAGCAAGAATTGGTGCCTTCATCAGTGTCTCAGCTCCTCTGTGGTAGCCTGAACCATACCTGACAGCAGACAGATGGTGGACTCCCTGCTCCATTCCCTGACTAGCCGATCCAAGGGCTCACTCTATGTGTGGGAAATTCGGGATGAATCAGTAATAGTATCCAATGAATCCAAATTCTTGATGGATATCATAAAGGTGCCTTTGGACTGACCATTCCTGCAGTGCTTTTGTTCTGTCTTCATCATCATCTTCTACCGCCGCAGCTGACAGGATGTGCACCAGGAAGGATATTTGCTTCTCAGCTAATGGCTCTGCATTTCAGCTTGAGACCTTCCTTCTGCTGACATTCAAAGACTAGATGCAGCCTCTCTAAAGGAGTATCAAAATCTTCAGGGAATACCATGTATCATTCAGCTAAATCAGCAGGAGGTCAGAGACATTATCCTAAGGACTGTCTCCATTAACCTCTATAGCGTTCTTAGGCTCTGTATAGTCCCACACAGCATGAGAATCCCTTTCTGAAGATACAGTGACTTAGTTACTGCTCTCTTGGGGGTTGTGCTGGGTATCCAAGGAAACCTTGGAAGGAAGCAGAAGTCAAATACAGGGTAAGCAGTGCACTGAAGCAGTCTTCTACACAGTGCAGAGAGCAAGCACTTCTGCTGGTCACCGTATAAACCAAACCCATTCTCTCATCTCCAAATAACTCTGGATGCTGGAAAAGAAGAAGAGCACACGAGGACAAATATCCTGAATATTATCAGTTATGTTCCAAGTGGGGTCTGCGGGCTGCTGAACCCACTGACTCTACTGGAGTGCTCATAAAGAGCTGGGAGAGTTTGAATCCTCTCTGTCCTCCACAACCCTGGGTTTAGCAGGTCAATGCTCAAACCACTGAGCTATCCCTCACACTCCACAGTCATTCGGCACCGGCTCAGCCTGTAGTTGAACCGCTCCTTGCTGCTGTCAAGGCTCCTTGTGTAGGGTTTCATGAGCCACAGCATTAAAGGGTAAGCAGGGTCTCCAAGGATCACAGTGGGCATTTCGACTTTACCTACGGTGATCTTCTGGTCTGGGAAAAAAGTCCCTGCTTGCAGCTTCCTGAACAGGCCAGTGTTCCGAAAGATGCATGCGTCATGCACCTTTCCGGGCCAGCCTGCATTAATGTCAATGAAATGCCCACGGTGATCCACAAGCGCCTGGAGAACCATAGAGAAATACCCCTTCCGATTAATGTACTCAGAGGCTAGATGGGCTGGTGCCAGAATTGGAATATACTTCCCATCTATCGCCACAGATTAGGGAAACTCATTTGTGCAAAGCCAGCCACAATGTCATGCACGTTTTTTCTGAGCAGGATGCGATTAATCGCCCAGTAAACTTGCATCAAAGCGATTTCAATGGTCAACTTTCCCACTCCAAACTAGTTTTCAACCGATCGGTAGCTGTCTGGAGTTGCCAGCTTCCATATTGCAATAGCCACCTGCTTCTCCATCGTCAGGCAGCTCTCAATCTTGTGTCCTTGCTCCGCAGGGATGGGGCGAGCTCATCAACAGTCCCATGAAAGTGGCTTTTCTCATCCAGAAGTTCTGCAGCCACTGCTCATCATCCCAGACTTGCATGACGATGTGATCCCACCACTCAGTGCTTGTTTCCTGAGCCCAAAAGCGGCGTTCCACGGTGCTGAGCATGTCCGTGAATGCCACAAGCAATCTTGTGTCGTATGCATTACTTGAGTCAATATCATCGTCGGAGTCCTCACTGTCAGTTTGGATCTTAAGGAGTAACTCGACTGCCAAACGTGACGTGCTGGCGAGACTCGTCAGCATATTCCTCAGCAGTTCAGGCTCCGTTCCCGCAGACTGAAAGGGAAGACAGAGCGTGCAACACAGAAAAACGTTGAAAGATGGTGCCAAATGTGCAGGGAAGCAGAGGGATTGCTGGGATGTGAACCGATGCATCATGGAGTGTTGGGACAGGAACCAGAATGCCCTGTACCCCCTACCCTTTTCCCACAAGCCACAGTGCCAGAATGGGAAGAGGTGTTCTGTGGGATAGCTGCCCATAATGCACCGCTGCCAATGCTGCTGCAACTGCCGCAAATGTGACCATGCCAGTGCACGTGCAGCTGTCAGTGTACACAGACTGCAGTGCTTTCCCTACTGTGCTCCCCAAAGGCTGGTTTAACTCAAAGCGCTCTACATCTGCAAGTGTAGCCATGCCCTTAGGTAGGGCAGCATTGAACCCAATGCCAGTGAATGTGAAGTTCCATGTTAGGATGAATACCGGACTTTGGAGCCTGTGCAGATCCCTACAGAGTGTAGGTCTTGCTGGACAAAAGAAGTCTTGGCATGTTGTGGGCTCATCCACCCATCCTGTTCACCAGAATGAACTGACATTTTATCCTGTGACGCTGTATGGAATTGTGAGATATTTTATATTATTATTAATACCAACAGGGGCGGCTCCAGGCCCCAGCACGCCAAGCACGTGCTTGGGGCGGCAAGCTGTGGGGGGGGGCGCTCTGCCGGCGCCGCGAGGGCGGCAGGCAGGCTGCTTTCGGTGGTATGCCTGCGGAGGATCCGCTGGTCCCGCGGCTTCGGAGGACCTCCCGCAGGCTGAAGCCGCGGGACCAGCGGACCCTCCGCAGGCAAGCCACCGAAGGCAGCCTGCCTGCCATGCTTGGGGCGGCAAAATGCCTAGATCCGCCCCTGAATACCAATATTATAAAATTGCAGCAAATCATGCCAGATATGCCGTGTAAGGTGTCAGTGGAAACGTTATGATTTCACTGCTCTACAGCCAAAATGCTTCTGAAATAAATGTAGTCAAACTTTACTAATTCTGGGTCACTGAGAACGAAAATGATGCTTGAAATTGTTGATTGGCTCTAGTTTTCAAGATATGCTATTGGGTCAGTATATATGACCCTTGACTTGGGAATAGCAGAGGATAAGTGAGTTATAAAGGGAAAGGATCTCAATTTAAATCAGAAATGACTAAAATACATCTTTGACTGGATCTATGAATAAATCTATGACTGGGTTTGGACAGTACTTGCTTTTTAGGCAAAACAATGAATGATGCAATCTGAAGCTGGTATTGCGTCATACATGATATGAATTGCATCATGTTATTTCTAGAAGTCATGGATGATGCAATCATAACGAAGCTTACATCACTCTGCTGAACAAATTGCCCTATATCAGCTCTAGAAATCATACAGTGTCGTGCTCTCTTATTTGTCAGTGTTTGATTTTGCAAAGGGACACATTTCTATTTAGCCAAAGTGAGCAGAGATGCCTCGTACTTGTGTGAACAGTGCAGATAACTTCTGCTATGTTTGTGGTGAAGTGACTTTTGCATCACAAAAGCGCAGTATAACCACTATGGATAAGAAAGCCTATCACCTTTATTTTGGCTGCAAAATTGGAGATCAGGACAAGAGGTGGTCCCCACACATATGCTGCAACACTTGTGCAACAAATCTTCGCCAGTGGTTGAACACGAAAAGGAAATCTATGCCTTTTGCAGTGCCAATGATTTGGAGAGAGCCAATAGGTCATACCAGCAATTGTTACTTCTGCATGGTGCCTCCAGTTGGGAAAGGTGTGTCAAAGAAGAAAAAGTGGACTGTGCATTATCCAAACATTCCATCAGCTATACGCCCAGTACCCATCCTCCTCCTCTGAACCACACCTCATAACACAAGGTGAACTGAATGACCTTGTCAGGGATTTGGAACTACCCAAGAGTAAGGCAGAGCTGTTGGGCTCCAGACTACAGCAGTGGAATCTCCTGGCAGGTGATGTTAGGGTTTCCATGTTCCGTGACCGTCAAAAGGATCTTGTCCCATTCTTCTTCATGGAAGGTGATCTTGTAGCCTGCAACAACATCGATGGTGTGGTGGCAGCCCTCAACATCGTTCACGATCCAGATGAGTGGAGACTGTTCATTGATTCATCGAAGACGAGTCTTAAAGCTGTTTTACTGCATAATGGCAATGTTTTGCCATCAATTCCAGTTGGTCATGCAGTCCATATGAAGGAAACCTATGACAACATGAAACAACTTTTGAGGTGCATAAACTATGACCAACATCAGTGGCAGCTTTGTGGCGATTTGAAGGTTGTTGCTCTCTTGCTTGGTCTGCAGACTGGATACACAAAGTACTGCTGTTTTCTCTGCAAATGGGATAGTGGTGCAAGAGATTCCCACTACATCAAGAAAGATTGGCCACTCCGACAGTCTTTGGAGCCTGGGAGGAAAAGTGTTCAGCATCCACCGTTTGTTGAATCAAGGAAGATTTTGTTACCACCCTTACACATCAAGCTGGGTCTGATGAAGAACTTTGTCAAGGCCATTGACAAAACACAAGCATCTTTCAAGTACCTCCGTGGAAAATTTCCAAGGTTAAGTGAAGCTAAGATAAAGGAAGGTGTCTTTGTTGATTCTCAGATTCGTGAACTTCTTCGAGATGATGCATTTGACCATGCACTGCGTGGCAAGGAAAAGACGGCATGGAAAGCCTTCCAGTTAGTGGCAATAAATTTTCTCAGAAACAACAAGGCAGACAACTACAGGTTGTTGGTGGAAAACCTCCTCAAAGCATACAAAAGCCTTGGTTGCAACATGTCACTAAAGATACATTTTTTGCACTCTCATCTAGATTTTTTTCCACCGAACTGCGGAGCAGTGAGCGACGAGCACGGTGAGCAATTTCACCAGGACATTGCAACAATGGAGAAACGCTATCAGGGCAAATGGAGCCCATCAATGCTTGCAGACTATTGCTGGACAGTGACAAGAGATGCTCCATTTAATGAATACAAGAGACAAGCCAAGAAGCGCCGAGTAGACACTGAATAGGACTAAACTATGTACATAATAGTTTTTTGCCTTTTGTTTCATAATAAATTTTATTTATATAACCCTTTTGCTGATTTTTAAAGTGTTACATAAACAGGACAGGTTAAATATTATCATGTAAAGCAACCATAAACACATGAAAAGACCTAGGTTTACAATTTATGATTAAAACTCTACTATCTATACAATATACATAGACATAAAATGTAAAAACTTAAATATCTTAGAAACAGTAGCCAATCAGTTGTTTTAATTGTCATATTTGAATTCAGCACATCACAATACATAATAAATAGCACATTTTATCTCTGAAGCAGATGACTTCTCAAAAATTGTAGACTATCAAGTATGATAGTTTTGTTTATATGTTTGTATCACCTTTGTATTGTGAGTTATAGATATGTATGATATATCTATATTTCAAAACTTGTGCTGTGTTTCTGGCTGACGCCCCTAGACAGATTGGCATCAGCAGTGCCTAGTCTGTTTGATGGCCATTAAGGGACATTAGCTGTACAATGAACTCATTGAAAAAAGCCAGGGACTACACCTTATGAATCAGCAAGTCATATAAGGGCACGCCTATGGACAGAACTTTAAGGCTTTTTCAAGCCATGTGCTGTGAAGCTTGTGTTTGGAACACAGGAAGTACAAGTCACATGGCAAAAGGAATATAAAGGGCAGCTGCATCTTCTCCATTTTGTCTTTATTCCTGCTTCTTACCTCTGGAGTAACTTTTCTACAAACCGAAGCTCTGAACAAAAGACTGAATGACCCATTCAAGGTGTGGATGTGTTCTGAGGGACTTTCAAGCCAGCCAACTCACCAACACTGCTAAGAACACGATATATGGACTTTATAGTCTTATGTATGTATCTGATTGTTTGACCATTTAACAACTCTCTTCTTGTTCTTTTTTTTTCTTTATAATAAACCATTTGTTTTAGATGCTAAAGGATTGGCTGGCAGTGAGGTAATTTGGGTAAAATCCAAACTAATATTGATCTGGTAATGTGGCTGGCCTTTTGGGGTCAGAAGAATATTTTGTATAGTGAGCAGAGTTTTAAAATAATTTCTCACTGTACTGGACCTAGGTGCTGACTGGGAGCCAGAGAACTAGAATGCAATAAAGGGGGCTGTATGATTTCTTCTTCTTTTTTTTTTTTTTAGCTTATGATAACCAGTGTGAGGGATCAGGAGCACAGTTTGTGACTGGTTGGTGAGTCTAACTTCAGTGTTAACCACCAGTTTTGGGAAAATCTGCTTTCCTTTTTGCAGCCTGCCCTGACCTTGGCATTTTCAGTGAGGGCTACCACAGACATCCCGGGTCACATACCCTCCTGTCCTTTTCCTCTAGAGATGTGGTACATGGACCTTCTGTAAAGTTGTAGAAACTTCTAAATGTTGAGAGATAACTAACTTAAGTATCAAGTAGGTTTTCTAAGTCCAACCCTATTAATTGGCTTCAGAGAGCATTTTTCCCCCTACATTTCAGTCTCTACCCCCAGAAAAGTGGTCCCAACAATAAGCTAGAAGCATGTGATTTTTCTTCTTTGAGTTGTAACTCTCTCCAGGGCCTCTTAACCAGCTAACCAACATTAGTTTTAGTCAGATTGATCTCCAGCCAAATCATTGTTCAGGCCTTGCCCGGGTGGTTCCCAACAGGGTTATCTCCAGAATAGCAGCTCCAAGTACAAAATTTAGCCAAATTATACCCCAACTTCCCGAAACTATCCACAATTAATATGTAAATGAGGTACTGCCTCACTCAGTCAACTTCCCTTGCTCTCCAGCAGATGCCAGCAGAAAGCTCACTCAGCTCCCTTCTCTTCCAGGTTTCTCAGGCCACATGGCTTACACATAGAAAGTAGTTTTAGAGAGGGGATTATATATCTATGCTAAAATTCTCAGAAGAAACTGGTGATTTTGGGAGTCCAGCTTGAGGTATACCCTGAAGGGGCCTCGGCATCTTTTGAAAATCAAACACCATTAAAATGTCTCAAGCTGGATACCTAAAATCACAAGCTAGTTTTGAAAATCTTGGCTCACGTATTCTAGCTGGGAGGTATCTGCTGCAGCAGATGGCAGGTCTAGTTATACTCAACTCAGATTAGAAGAAGCTGGCCATGGCTGTCTCTATCATAGCTTGATGAGGAGTCTGGGATACCCTGACAATAGAAAGCTTTGGAACATTATTCTTTTTGTGTGTTTACACAGTTTTAGTTACTCTAAGACCACCCTTTCTCACATTGGATCATGTTAAACATGCACGCACTCACCACCCAAGAAAAACACAATACAGAAACGAGTAAGAGGACTTGAATACTGTGTGAATGATGATCTCCCAACAGCAGATTCCCTTTCCCCCTTTCTTTCCTGCCCTTCACACATCCCAGGGTCTGTTGTCATTTCTCGATATGCTGTTTGTTGTAAAGTGCCAGGCACATTGAGAACAGTTTATAGAGAAAAAAACACATACAAAACTCCCCATATTAATGGGTGCCCTATTTATGAGCAGCATCTATAGATTACATATAGAGAAATTCTTGCTTGCTTGCTTTATTTTTATTGCAGAGAGGAAAGCATAGTAACTGAGGGCAGAGTTACATGATAGTTTGCATTCAGGAGATCTTGGTATGAATTAAGGAGTAGACTTCATTTGATCACTTATCACACAATATGTACAGGGCCCTCTGGTGGCCAAAACAATACCTGTACATTCCCAATTTAAGAGTTAAAATCAAATTACAGTATATCCGAGTTGTTTTTTTAATGGAGGAATTTACAAACCCTCATATGATTTTTTTTCCAATCATATGTTCTTAAGGCCTGGTCTACACTAGGACTTTAAGTCGAATTTAGCAGCGTTAATTCGAACTAACCGCTCAACCGTCCACACCAGGAAGCCATTTAATTCGAACTAGAGGGCTCTTTAGTTCGAATTTGGTACTCCACCCCGACAGGTGGAGTAGCGCTAAATTCGACATGGCTAGCTCGAATTAGGCTAGGTGTGGATGCTAATCGAACTTAGTAGCTCCGGGAGCTATCCCACACTGCACCACTCTGTTGACGCTCTGGACAGCAGTCCGAGCTTGGATGCTCTGACCAGCCACACAGGAAACGACCCGGGAAAATTTGAATTCCTTTTCCTGTCTGGGCACTTTGAATCTGACGTCCTGGTTGGACATCGGGGCGAGCTCCGCAGCACCTGCAACGATGCAGAGCTCTCCAGCAGAGGAGTCCGGGCAATCCAAGAATAGAAAGAGGTCCCCAGCATGGACTGACCGGGAAGTCATGGATCTGATCGCTGTGTGGGGCGAGGAGTCTGTGCTCTCGGAGCTGCGCTCCAACAAGCGGAATGCAAAGACCTTTGAGAAGGTCTCCAAAGCCATGATAGACGAAGGATACAGCCGGGATGCGATGCAGTGCCACGTGAAAGTCAAGGACCTGAGACAAGGTTACCAAATAGTCATAGCGGCAAACGGACGCTCCGGAGCACAGCCCCAGACATGCCGCTTCTACGAGGCACTGCATGCCATTCTCGGTGGGTCTGCCACCACTGCCCCACCAGTGACCGTGGACTCTGAGGATGGCATAGTGTACCTGGACAGTTCCTCGGCGATGTTCGCCGATGGGGAAGATGAGGAAGGGTTTGTGGAGGACGGCGCAGGCGACAGCGAACACAATACCGCTTGCCCTGACAGCCAGGATCTCTTCATCACCCTCACAGAGATCCCCTACCAACCGTCCCCGCCCGTTAACCCGGACTCAGAATCAGGGGAAGGATCAGGCGGTAAGTGCTATAAACATGGAAACATTTATTTTTTAAAAAACAGGTATAGAAAAAATAGAAATACTATATACAAAATTTTAAATGTCAAACTATATAAATAGTAGGTCCACACATATAGGGATTGAACAATAATCCTCTTGGGACAGTTCAACAAAGCTCTCAGAGAGCTGCTCGAAAAGCCTCCGCAGGAGGTTCCTGGGGAGAGGTGCCTTATTGGGTGCTCCGTGGAAGCACACTCTTCCGCGCCAGGACATCCTAATGTAGAGAGGAATCATCGCCTCCACCAGCATTGCTGCATATGGTCCTGGTCTGTGCAGGGCTTCCCTTAGCATCCGCTCTCTCTGACTCCGAGTGACCCGCCTCAGGGTGATGTCGTTCTGGACAGGCTGCATCTAAGTAGGGCAATTAGTGTATTGTTACTATTGTTAATGGTTTAAAATTAGGTTGCATAACAACGACCCTCGCTTAACAGCCACGTGCTGGAGGCCACAGAGAACAAGCATACATTGATCTTTCCTGTGCACTGGCGGGAGGGGCTGGAAAAGGCTCAGCCTTTCTGCTTTCCAGATTGCCTTTAGCAGGAGAGCACAGCAGCTATCCACTAACTGATAAGCATTATCTACTTTAAGGCTTACCAGGACTGTCTGCAAGACGGATTCAGCTGTCTCTCCCCGCTTGTCCGCTCTCCTGTGCAATGGCGCCGCCGATGAGAGCGTATTCCGAAATCTCGAACTTGTCCTGAGATCTCGTGGAACTTGGTGCCCTGTATGGTCTTGTTCAGAGAAACTGACTAGACTGTGTTCACTGTTCGCAAACATGTATCTGTTCAAGGAAATCACTTACTGTTTCCCATCACACAGCTTCTGCTCTTTCCTGGACTGCCCCGGCATCCCCCTCGCAGAGGCTGGCTCAGATTAGGCGGCGAAAGAAAAAGACTTGGGACGAGATGTTCGCGGAACTGATGGCCTGCTCCAGAGCCGAGGCGGCCCAGCAGAGCCAGTGGAGGGAGACCCTCTCTCAGCAGCAGCGCTCACACAGCGAACGGGAGGACAGGTGGCGGCAGGAAGACCAGCAGGCGACTCAAACGCTGCTTGGGCTAATGAGGGAGCAAACGGACACGCTCCGGCGCCTTGTTGATGTTCTGCAGGACCGCAGGCAGGAGGAGAGAGCCCCCCTGCACTGTATCTGCAACCACCCTCCAACGCCAAGAAGTCCTGTCCCCCCCTCACCGAAAATTACAAGACGGAGGGGCGGTAGGGGCCGTGAGAACTGTCACTGCACCACAGCTGAGCGCTAATGTACCACACACCTCTGACGCTATAACTGTGTAGAAGCGCTTCCCTTACAGGATCACCCAGTCCCAAATCCAAGTTTCATCACCCCACTATGTAGTAGATTAATAAAAGCTGTTTGCTGTTGTTCACTCTTTCCGTCACGTCTTTCGTGTCAGAAGACTGTGTATGTAGGGGGGGGCAGGGGATTTATAATTGCACGGGATAGCCTACATTAGCAGGGTACAGACTATCGGGGGCAGGATCAACTGCAGGGCATACACAGACTGCAGTCAGTAGTCACCAGGGTCACTCTGTGTGGTGTATGCTGCCCCGGGTCATTCTGTGATGTGTACGCTTGTCCACGGTCCTAGCGCCTGCCACCCCCTAATGTTAAGGCATGCTGCCCTTACCATGCACTTCCACCGTAGGCGCGATCCTCTCCGCTGCCCTGAGCCCCAACAAGAGTCCTCATCCCCGGACAGATACTCACCCTTCCCCCTCACCCCTTCCTACGCCCAAACCCACAGCCCAGAGCCTGCATCCAAATCCCTATCCAAAGACGGCACCACTCGCCCCTTCCTGCAAACCCACCCCTACATGCACAACCACTTGAAACCGTCCCCCACCCCAGAGACCTATGTAGGAGCAGGAGGCTGTCCGTCCTGTATTGTACAAGCGGTCTGTACATCAGTGCACACCGTACCCAGCACAGTATGCGTCCATGTTTCAAACCCTGAACAGAAATGCAAAGTAAAAGAAAGATTTATTAACAATAACTGTTCCATTTAATTTGTTTTAAAACGTGTTTTGGAAGTGGGGGAAACTTGGAGAACGGGGTATGTAACCGCAGATCTCACTCAACACATAGAGACACAGGCCCAGGATCAGCTTCTCTTAAAATCAAGTGGAGAGTCATAGGTTACCCTGCTCTCCGAGGAAACTTGCTTTCAAAGCCTCCCGGATACACAGCGCTTCCCGCTGGGATATTCTTTCGGCACGGGTGTCTGGCTGAGCGTAAACAGCAGCCAGGCGATTTGCCTCAACCTCCCATCCGGCCAAAAAGGTCTCGCCCTTGCTCTCACAGACATTGTGGAGCACACAGCAAGCAGCAATAACTACGGGGATATTCTTTTCGCTGATGTCCAAGCGAGTCAGTAAGCTCCGCCACCTCCCCTTAAGACGTCCAAAAGCACACTCCACCACCATTCTGCACTTGCTCAGCCGGTAGTTGAAGAGTTCCTTCTCACTGTCCAAGGCGCCTGTATAGGGCTTCATGAGCCAGGGCATTAGCGGGTAGGCTGGGTCCCCGAGGATCACTGTAGGCATCTGCACATCCCCAACCGTTATTTTGTGGTCCGGGAAGAAAGTTCCTGCCTGGAGGCGTCTAAACAGACCAGAGTTCCTGAACACACGCGCGTCATGAACCTTGCCCGCCCACCCGACGAAGATGTTGGTAAAACGTCCCCTATGGTCCACCAGTGCTTGCAGCACCATTGAAAAGTAGCCCTTTCGGTTAATATACTGGCTGGCCTGGTGGGCTGGTGCCAGGATAGGGATGTGAGTCCCATCTATAGCCCCATCGCAGTTTGGGAATCCCATCGCAGCGAAGCCATCTATGACGACCTGGACGTTTCCCAGAGTCACTACCTTTGAGAGCAGTTGCTCAACGATTGCGTGGGCTACTTGAATCACAGCAACCCCCACGGTAGATTTGCCCACGCCAAAGTGGTTCGCTACTGACCGGTAGCTGTCTGGCGTTGCAAGTTTCCAAAGGGCTATGGCCACTCGCTTCTGCACACTCAGGGCTGCTCGCATCCGTGTGTCCTGGCGCTTCAGGGCAGGGGCCAGCAAGTCACAGAGTTCAAGGAAAGTGCCCTTACGCATCCTGAAGTTTTGCAGCCACTGTGATTCATCCCAGACCTGCAGCACTATGCGGTCCCACCAGTCCGTGCTTGTTTCCCGGGCCCAGAATCGCCGTTCCACACCATGAACTTGACCCATTGCCACCATGATCTCCACTGCGCGGCGTACCCTGCTTTCTGAGAGGTCTGCGCCACTCTCCTCACCGCGTTGCCGGAGCCTCCTCACCCGATTTCTCAGCAGCTGACTGTGGAAGACGTGGCCGATAAGGTGCGAGGAGTTGACAACGGCCATAAGTGCAGCGATGATCGCAGCGGGCTCCATGCTCGCAGTGCTGTGGCGTCCGCGCTGTAACCGACCAGAAAAGTGCGCGAACAGATTTCCCGCCGGCGCTTTCATGGAGGGAGGGCGTGATTGACGGTTCGATGACGACAGTTACCCAAAACCATACTCGACACATTTTTTCCCCCAGCAGGCATTGGGAGCTCTACCCAGCATTCCAATGGGCAGCGGGGACTGCGGGAACTGTGGGATAGCTTCCCACAGTGCACCGCTTCGAAAGTCGATGCCGGCCCTGTTAATGTGGACTCAGAAATTCGAATTAGTGTATTTACTGTGGATACACAAATTCGACTTCATAAGGTCGAATCCACAAATTCGACTTAAGTAGATTCGAAATAGTCTTGTAGTGTAGACAAGGCCTAAGATTTCAACTCTGCTTCAATTATAGATCCCTATTTTTGTTGCCCAGTAACTGACTTGGAAAATGGGATTGGCCTGAAATTTGCCACATTTACTCTGAAGGCCAAGGAGGCTGTTTCAATAAAGTTTGAAGAAAATTCATCGCATTTTTGACATAGACCTCATTTTACTATTTCCCTGAATTGAAAGTTGACGTGTCTAAAACATTTCTCTATGCCCTTCCAGCTGAAAAATGACTTGTTAACTATCCCAAGTGCAGCTGAGCTCATGAGGAGCAGAGGGGAACAGAAAAGGCTTTCAAGAAACCAGCAGTGGATGCTAATGAACTTGCTAATCACCACCTGGGTCCAATTTCCCTTGCCTAGGCAAATTCATTGAAAAGTGGCCATGACTAGACTAATGCAGCATCTAATCTGCTCCAGCTTTCTTGACCCTCCTTTATAATCAGGGTGCAGCCCAAGCCCTGGTATGGAGAGGACTGTAGTAGTACTGATAGGTGACCTTCCTATTGTTGTAGAAGTCAAACCTTGGCGATCATGCTGTTGGACTTTTTGAAGGTTTTCATACAGTTGATCTCTCACCTCCAGATACTTGATGACACACATCCAAGTCTTGCAGGAATGGATGGGGTAACATTACATTGGTTTTGATCCTTCAGTCCAAGCAGATGCCAGAGTGGCAAAGCATTTCTCATCCTCGAGAGTCCTCCCATGCAAAGTCACAACCCGGATCAACTCTGTCTCTTCCCCTTTTCTAAATGTATATTATGGCAAATCCAATGGCCTGGTGCCTCCTGATGCACACAAAGCATGCATGAATAGCTTACTCTGCTAGTGCACCCCTCCTGTGACTCATTGCTTGCTTTTAATAAGGGTGAGGCACTCTGCAAGCATCAGCACATTGACAGGTCATTGCAATAGAAATCCAGTAGGTGGCAGCAATATGCTTTTTATGCAGACATCTGTGCCATTACTCCGCTGTGGCAGAAGGCAGCTGTTCCTTTGAGCAAAGGGAAAGAGCCGGCTCACAAGAGGAAAAGCCAGAGAGAATGATTCAGAATAGTGGTGGCGAGAAGGGGAGAATAAGGGGAGAATAAGGGGAGTGAAGATTGTTTATAATGAGAGGGCAAGTGTGAACTTTAATGTGGTCAAGGTGGAGTGGGCTTGAACTCCCCCAAACCCAAAAGAGCATAGTTTGGGGAAAACTTATGTAAGCAGAATCAGGATGAGCTCTACCCTGACATCTGGTGGTGAATTATGGCAAGTGTGGAAAAGAATTTCAGGGGCTGATCGTGTTTGTATAGGCACACCCACCCCGCTTGGCATAGCCCACGGCAGCCTGGGATGGTTGCTTTGGAAGCTGTGGGATCCCCAGTTTCTTTGTTGTTGGGGCGGGAGGAGTGGAGTGTTGTCACCCTGATTGTGTGGATGAGGAACTGTGAAACTGTTTTGTGACAGGGAGTCTCACCATCAATTGAGTGGCACTCGCTAGACGAGGGAGGGGGCTCCTTGTGTGAGCCAGAAGCACTTATTGCATCTCCTTCTCTCTCCACTGTTGAATATCAGAGCTGATTTTTTATTTCCTTAAGAATCAGGTTACTGAGCTGAACTCACTTTGAGCTAATGGTGCACCACCTACTATGAGCTGAAATCATTAAGAGCTGAAATCACTAAAGAGCTGTGCTAACTAGTGGGGGAGTCTGAAGCTATATTGTGGAGCAGAGCAGCTGGCGGAGCAGAGCAGTTTGTGGGACAGTTGGAGTGCCCAGGGAGTGAGCGGAGCTGAGCAGTTTGCGGGGATGGCTGGAGCGGATCACAGGATGGCTGGTGGAGCAGAGCAGCTGGCAGAGCAGTTGGTGGGACAGTTGGAGTGCCCAGGGAGTGAGCGGAGCTGAGCAGTTTGCGGGGATGGCTGGAGCGGATCACAGGATGGCTGGTGGAGCAGAGCAGCTGGCAGAGCAGTTGGTGGGACAGTTGGAGTGCCCACGGAGTGAGTGGAGCTGAGCAGTTTGCGGGGACGGCTGGAGCGGATCACAGGTCGGCTGGTGGAGCAGAGCAGCTAGCAGAGCGGAGCGGTTTGTGGTACAGTTAGAGCGGCCCATGGAGCGACCGGAGCTGAGCAGTTTGCGGGGACGGCTGGTGGAGCAGAGCAGCTGGCAGAGCGGAGTGGAGCTGAGCAGTTCATGGGGAAGGCGGAAGTAGAATACTACGGAGAGGCAGGGCAGTCGGCCCCGGACCAGGTAAGGTGCCCCATTCTACCCAGGCTGGCAGGGGCGGGGGGGAACCCCTGCAGATAGACTCTTGAACTCTGGGGCTGCACTGACCCGGGACAGAGACTTTTGAGTTGCGGGACTTTTGGGACTGTGGGTGATTTTTGGGTTGCTGGACTCTTGGGACATTTGAGGTATTGTACTTTGGAGTCTTGGGGTGATTTTAGGGTTTCTGGACTCAAGAGCCCAGGGAAAAGGACATGGCCTAGTTGAGGTGTTTTCCCAATTTAATGCTATGTTGTTTATCTCATGTTATTAAACATTTTGTGCTACACCGAGACTGTGCTTGCGAGAGGGGAAATATTGCCTCTTCGAGGCGCCCAAGGATGTGTGTGTAAGATTTTCCCAGGTCACTGGGTGGGGGCTTGAGCTGGTTTGCGTTACGTAGTAGGGAAGGGACCCCTATGTATTGAACCCGGCCCTTGCTGCTATCAATTCGGCCTGGCAGAAGGGTTACACTTACAACCATGTCGCCTCCCTCTGGGGACAGGGCACAGGAGTAATTGGCTGGCTAATCTAGAATACAATTAAGTGAGCTAAGGCAGTCCCATTCTCATGTGAGAGCTGAAATTGCAAGGTGCCCTTATTTAAAGCACCTCTCAGACCATCCCATCCTCTCCTTAGCAAAGGCAATACAAATGTATGTCTTGCACTGTAATCACATCCTCCAATAGAACACCTGCAAAGTCAGTGCAATGGCTGCAGAGCATTTGTTCCTGTTTTGCACCCTCTGGTGCTGGCTCTCTGGACAGGTGCAGTTCCAGCACAATCGCTTTGTGTCTGATTGTTAAAAAATGAATGTAATAGCTGACAAATGTGAATGTAATAGCTAGCTGGTGACTGGCAGCACCTGCTGTCTGAAATTCAGAAGAGGCCACATTTCCCCTTCCCTCATAAGTGCCCATCTGCAGCACGGGAGATGCTGGTCAGCTGGCATAATTGCTTCTTATGAAATGGCCTCAGGCTCCAACTTAACCTTGGCCTGTGTAAGAGAAATGTGATCTGAATACAGGCCTGGGTGTAAGTGCTTTTATATAGAGCTCCTGACTCTGACTCCAACTCCCATCCCCACAATCTGTGTTTCCTCATCTGACAAATAGGAGGAACTGTAGTTACCTGCCTCGCCAGGCCGTTGTGAATATTGATTAGTTAACATGTGCATGTGCTTTGAAGATGTTATGATCTTGCAATCTAAGATGGATTGGGTCTGAAATGTACTTGGGTGAGCAACCTAATAAAATCCAGATAATGCTGGGGATACAGTAGTTGCTATGTCACAACATCACAGATACTGGGTTCGAAGGACATGCTGGGTTGTCTGTGGTCCAATAACCTGGATCAAGCAGGAAAGAGTCTGCACTCTCTTTATCATGGGTCTTGGATAGTTTTCAAAGGGATGTTGTTTGGTGTGAACCAGTGCCCTTGAGATAAAAGCTCCATCTCATATCTTCAGTCCTTTGAGCCATCTACTGCAACGATCTCCCCACTCCTTCCCAAATATATATTTTAATTTTTTGTTTAATTTTGGAGAGAATAAAAATGAAGTTTCTAAAGATCTAGGAATCTCAAAGTTCTCTAGAGAATTAAAAGGCAAAATGGAGCTATCTTGGCAGTGTGAGAACTCCAAAAGGTCAGATTAAAGTTCTAACTTCCTTAAATAACCTCTGAAAATGAACAAGTGTCGCCTTCAGCTTCTCCAGTTTGAAGGTGGAAACTGATCCTCAAAGCGGGGGGCTTGTCTAGAGCCGCAGACCCCAGCCTGTAGTGAGGAGTAGAGTGCAGTGAGCTAAACACCTTGGGATGGTAGAGCAGGGTGAGGTGGTGCAAGTCTGTGCAAGTCCTCAAGCAGGTAATTAGCATGTCCCGCCCTCCTTTTCCCTTTCTGTTCTCTCGCAACTTGTTGTTCCTTCAACCTTCATCATCTTTTTTTATTTATTTTGAGTTACTTTGCCCCAGTGAAATAGTACGATTTTGTCACTGCTGTTGCTAATTGGGGAAAAAATGCTGCTTCTAATCTACTAAATAAAAAATTGTCTTAAACTCTGTTCCTGCTTGTTGGTGTGACACTGGCAGTCCAGGTTCCAGCTCACGCCAGCGTCCTTGTGTCTCAGCTGGACACTAACAGATACATAGTTGGAATCAGTCTGACTCACTTGTGGGTTTATATTGGTAAAATAGGTGCTAGAATTCCAAGATAGTGTTTAGACTCTATTGAATGCTTTGTGAGGTGCTGCATGCTTTACTTTTAGTATCTGTGTTCCATATTACAATATGCTCTTTGAGCATGTGTAGTGTGAGCCTCTGTGGCTGTACAAACTGCCATACAGGAGAAGGACATTAATTAGTGTGAGGAGCTGCTCTTCTACAGAAATTACCCCCCTCCCGAAAGAGGAGACCCAGCAATACCAGACAGGCCATGGGCAGATCTTAGAATTGGAGTTTCTTGTCTAGATTGAGAAACCTTCCACAAAAGAACTAAAAACTCTTATTGTTGTTCTGCTCTCCTCCACTAGAAGACGAGTCATGCATGTAAGTGGACTCCTCCCATCAGCTGAGTTTGCAGTGGAGAGCACATGGCAGGAGGGGGATAAAACCCCATACAAAAGAAACAGGGTATCATTATGCTGCTTGGACTCTGGGGGGAGCAAGGTGTTTCAAAGCATAAGCAAGAGATCCCCAGCTGCATAGCTGATTATAGAAACCTATATTACCTTTTGAAATCTAAGACTGTAACTCTTGTGTGTGTATATGTTTGCTTGCTTTAACTTTGTAAATAACACTCTAACTTCCTTTTCCTAGTTAATAAATCTTCATTTAATTTATTATAGGATTGGCTACAAGTGTTGTCTCTGGTGTGAGACCTAAAATGCAATTGACTAGGGTAAGTGACTCTGATCTTTTGGAATCAGGAGTAACCTGAATATTGCTGTGTGAGTCTTGGTGTAAGGGGCTGTCTATCACAGAGATGCGCTCACCTGCATGGCAAGACAGCCTGGAGTACCCACCGAGACTGTCTGTGACTCTGTGTTAAGGCTGTTAAAGTGCCTGAGGAGTTTGCACTTGGTGCTGTTGGTTGGTGGAATCTAAATTTAGAACTCATGACTGATTGCTGTGGCCTGGTTTTTAACAGTCTGCCCTGAGGTTGGTACTCATGCTCTTGCTTCACTACTGGAAGTGTTACACCTGGATTAATTATTATTAACATATGGGCTACTGCCACGACATAATATAACCATAAATTCCTTTATCAAATCTAAAGGCCAAATGGTATTTCTACAATTGCTCTAAGCATGCCTAAAAAGTCTATAAAATAAGCGATTTACTACATCCAAACAGTAACAAAACATTTTTAAGCATTTTATTAAAACACTTACAAAAGACCTAAATCCATAGTTACTTAGGGTACATCTACACTACAAGACTATTTCGAATCTACTTAATTCGAATTTGTGGAATCGACCTTATGAAGTCGAATTTGTGTATCCACACTAAATACACTAATTCGACTGTCTAAGTCCACAGTAACGGGGCCAGCGTCGACTTTTGAAGCGGTGCACTGTGGGAAGCTATCCCACAGTTCCCGCACTCCCCGCTGCCCATTGGAATGCTGGGTAGAGCCCCCAATGCCTGCTGGGGGAAAAAATGTGTCGAGGGTGGTTTTGGGTAACTGTCATCATTGAACCGTCAATCACGCCCTCCCTCCCTCCCTCCCTGAAAGCGCCTGCGGGCAATCTGTTCGTGCACTTTTCTGGAACTCTGGTCTGTTTAGACGCCTGCAGGAAGGTAGTTTCTTCCCGGACCACAAAATAAGTCTTGGGGATGTGCAGATGCCTATAGTGATCGTCGGGGACCCAGCCTACCCGCTAATGCCCTGGCTCGTGAAGCTCTGTGCAGGCGCCTTGCACAGCGACAAGGAACTCTTTAAGTACCAGCGAGCAGTGAGTAGCATGACCTGTGACTGTTCAGTTTCTTTACAGAGAAGCTGAAGCTGCCCCTGTTTCTTTACCAAGTGACTGTTGACTAGCATCTGCAGTTACATACCCCGCCCACCCCGCTTCCCCAACTTCCAACACACGTTTAAAAATAAAATACATGTTCCACTGTAACTTTACAAAGGTTTCTTTATTGATGACTTTGCGTTACAGGGTTGAAACTGGGACAGGGACTGTGCTGGGTAGGGTGTGCAGTGATGTAAAGACCACCTGTAAACTCGAGGAATGACAGGCTCCTGCTCCCAGAGCGGTCTGCAGTGCCGGACTGGATGTTTCAACGGAGCCTGCCATCCCTCCTTTTTGGGACTCTGTGTGCGTGGGCTATGTGGCCTTTTGGCGGGGGAGGACGGATACAGATTCCTCTGCTGCGTGGCTCTGTGGTCCAGGACAGGGACCGTTGCATGAGATCTGTAACCCCCCTCCCCCGCTACAAAGTCACGTACCCCCCCACCCACACAGAACCTGCAAACCACCTCCCATACCGACCAGGGTGCGTACTGACTGCAGTGTGTGTGTGACCTGCTGCTGATCCTGCCCCCATGTCTGTACCCTGGTAAAGGTGATTGTCCTGTCAAATTACCAACCCCCTTCCCCCCCTTCAAACACAGTCTCCTCTAAAAGAACATGACGGAAACAGTACTTAACAGAAAAGTATTTTTTATTATCAACTAGACAGTTAGGGGATGAAACTGGGATGGGGGCTTGGGTGAGGCGGGAAGGAAAGGACTTTTCAAAATGTAGGCTATGAGAGCTTTTGGGTACTTGAGCACTCTGCTGGGGTGCAGTGACAGTTTACACGGCCTCTGGCGCCCCTCCTTCTGGTTATTTTGGGTGAGGGGGGTATGGGACTTTGTGGTGGGGGAGGGCAGTTGCAGATACACTGCAGGGGGGCTCTGTCCTCCTGCCTGAGGTCCTGCAGAACATGCACAAGGCGCAGGAGCATGTCCGTTTGCTCTCTCATTAGTCCAAGCAGCGTTTGAGTCGCCTGCTTGTCTTCCTCACGCCACCTCTCCTCCCGTTCGCTGAGTGAGCGCTGGTACAGAGAGAGGATCTCCCTCCACTGGCTCTGCTGGTCCGCGTCGTCTCGGGAGCACCCCATAAGTTCAGCGAACATCTCGTCCCCTGTCTTTTTATTTCGCCGCCTAATCTTTGCCAGCCTCTGTGAGGGGGATGCTGTGGCGGGTCTGGAGACAGTCCAAGCTGTGTGATGGGAAAAAGGGAGTGAATTCCTTGCCAAGATAAATTTTTGCGAAGAATGAACACAGTCTAATCTGTCTCTGTGAATTCTGGGTTGAGATCCCAGTGCCTGATGGGGCAAAAACCATTTCCGCGGGTGGTTCTGGGTAAATGTCGTCAGTCATCCCTTCCTCCGGGAAAGCTACAGCAGACAATCATTTCAAACCCGTTTTCCCTGGATTGCCCTGGCAGACGCCACAGCGTGTAAACCATGGAGCCTGTTTTGCCTTTTGTGCCTGTCACCGTATGTGTACTAGATGCCGCTGACAGAGGCGGTCCAGCAGCGCTACACAGCAGCATGCTTCTGCTTTTGCATGACAGCAGAGATGGTTATCAGCCATATTGTACCATCTACCACACCATAAATTGGTAATAAGATGGGCATGGTTAGCAGTCCTTTTGCACTGCACCATTTGCTGCTGTCATAAGTGCCCCTGGCTGCTCTTAGCCAGGGGCGCAAAAGCAAAAATTGGGAATGACTCCCTGAGTCAATCCCTCCTTTTTGGTATCTAACAATAGAATCAGTCCTGCCTAGAATATGGGCAAGTGTACTAGAGAACCACTGTATCAGAGAACCAGAGAGCACAGCTGCTCTGTGTCAGATCCTGCATAGATTATGAGCTGTATGCTATTCACAGGGGGTGCTCCTGCAACAACCCCACCTGTTCATTCCATTCTTCCCCAGCCTTCCTGGGCTACCATAGCATTGTCCCCCCACTTGTGTGATGAAGTAATAAAGAATGCAGGAATAAGACACAGTGACTTGTTAGTGAGAAATGAGTGGAAGGCAGCCTCCAGCTGCTATGATAGTCCAGATAGGACATTAAGGAGTGTGGAGGAGAGGAGCCCAGCATCCTGCTGCTAGTCCAGGGGCAATTGAATCTGTTCTTTACACAGGAAGGGTTGGGGGCTGATGAAGCTCAGCCCCCTGTGGCGATGATGACGATGGTTATCAGCCATATTGTACCATCTTCCAGGAAAAATTAGGGCCAGGCGCCCTTGATCGACCTCACAGATGCTAGTACGCATGGTTACCAGTCCTTTTGCACTGCCCCATGTGCCAATAGACTGATGATGACGACGACGGATACCAGTCGTATTGCACCATCAGCCATCCATAGCGTGGGGGGAGCAAGGATGTTGGTGTTGAGTGCTGCACCATCGCGTCTATCTGCAGCATTCAGTAAAGATAGGGTGACATGTAAAAGAGTCAAGAGAGGATTGTTTTCCCTTTCACTTCTGGGGGTGGTTGGGGGGCTGCGTAAATTGCCGAGCTATGCCCTGACCCACCGCGGACACTGTTTTTGACCCTAGAAGCATTTGGAGCTCAGCCAAGAATGCAAATCCTTTTCGGAGACAGCAGGAACTGTGGGATACCTTGCGTCCTCAGTCCCCCCTCCCTCCATGAGCGTCCATTTGATTCTTTGGCTTTCCGTTACGCTCGTCATGCAGCAGCGTGCTGAGTCTCTGAGTCTCTGCTATGCCGTCTGTCCGGCGTAACATTACAGTAATTCCCCTAATTACATGCAGGAGTCTCCGAGCGAGATCACCCTGAGGACGGTCACTGAAGGAGATAGAGAGCGCATGCTGCGTGAAAGCCAGCACAAACCAGGGCCCTACGCAGCCGTGCTCGGGGAGGCAATGCTCCCTGAGTACCTCATGAAAGCCTGGCGCGGAAAAGTGTGCTACCACGGAGCACCCAATAAGGCAGCTCTCCCCAGGAACCTCCTGCGGAGGCTTTTCGATTACCTCCAGGAGAGCTTCGTGGAGATCTCCCAGGAGGATTTCTGTTCTATCCCCATATATAGAGAGACCTCCTTTTCACATACTTCAGATTCCTGTTATATTAAGAATAAAAGTTTACATGGTTAAAGCACTTACCGACTGCTCCTTCCCCTGATTCAGGATCCGGGTTAATGGCCGGGGAGGGTTGGTAGGGGATCTCCGTGACGGTAATGAAGAGATCCTGGCTGTCGGGGAAACCAGCGTTGTAAGCGCTGTCGCCTGCCTCGTCCTCCAGAAACTCTTCTTCATCTTCCCCGTCCGCGAACATCGCCGAGGAACTGTCCGTCGACACTGTCCCATCGTCAGAGTCCATGGTCACTGGTGGGGCACTGGTGGCAGGCTCCGTAGCGTCCGTTTGCCGCTTTGTTTTTTTGGTAGCCTTGTCTGGGGTCCTTGATTTTCACGCGGCGCTGCGTTGCATCCCGGCTGTATCCTCTGTCTCTCATGGCTTTGGAGACCTTCTCGTAGGTCTTTGCATTCCGTTATTTGGAGCGCAGCTCCGAAAGCAGAGACTCCTCGCCCCTCACTCCGATCAGATCCAAGAGTTCCCGGTCAGTCTATGCTGGGTCCCTCTTTCTATTCAGAGATTACATGAACTCCTCTGCTGGAGAGCTCTGCATCGCTGCCGGTGCTGCTGAGCTCGCCCCGATGTCCAACCACGAAATGAGATTCTAACTGTCCAGAAAGGAAAATGAATTCAAATTTTCCCGGGACTTTTCCTGTGTGGCTGGTCAGAGCATCCGAGCTCGGACTGCTGTCCAGAGCGTCAACAGAGTGGTGCAGTGTGGGATAGCTCCCGGAGCTAGTAAGTTCGATTTGCATCCACACCTAGCCTAATTCGACATAGCCATGTCGAATTTAGCGCTACTCCCCTCGTCGGGGTGGAGTACCGAATTCGAACTAAAGAGCCCTCTAGGTCAAACTAAATGGCTTCCTGGTGTGGACGGGTGCACGGTTATTTCGAATTAATGCTGCTAAATTCGAATTAAAGTCCTAGTGTAGACCAGGCCTTAGACCCACATGGGTCGGCTCCAACTTGATCAGGCAGATATTAGCAATGAGCCCTGTAAGACCCTTTTATACCCTTTAACAAACTAGTGATGTCATTGCCAGTTATCGGACCTAGCTAAGGCCAGATGAAGCTGGTTTTTTTAGCCAATTATTTACTGTACCTGGTACCCAATTAACTATATTTCATTTCTATTACTTCAGCCCAAACTTTGTGGCGGATCAATACAAGTTTAGCACAACCGCTCTTCTTTCTCATGATCTCATTCTTTTTGGTCACACGCTTTGGGCCTATTGCTAATATCCCAGTTTAAAACCTTAGTTCACCCAGGCCTAATGTGGACCTATTTTACTACACAGCTCCTCTATAGTCAGGGACTATAGGGCTGGTATAAATTGTGTAGTTCCATTGAAGTCGATGGAACTATGCTGATTTAACCCAGCTGAGGAAATGGACCTATACTTTGGGCAGTTGCCCTCTCCCCCAAAACAATTACTGTAACAATCTTGGGGTTCATTAAATAACAAACCAGTGAATGAGAAAGGAATCCAACTTTAATCAAACTAACTGGATAGTGTCTGTAGTGAGCTGCTGCTCACAGCCACCAAGGTGTTCCCAATCCCCGCCTCCAGGGTACAACTCCAAATTCCTATGTTCATAATACTGTCCCATATGAGGAAGCGTCTCTAAATTATAATCTTCTACAAACATATCTCTACATCTTCCCTCTTAAAGAAAAACGAGTTAACTCATATATAAACAGCTAACAACTATTTAATAACACACACATTACATTCTCAACCCATGTAATACATTTCCATAAACCCAATGTGTCAACTACCTAGAGAGGTTACCAGCACTCACTCTCGAGTGAGTCTTTAGCACTCACTTTCCTCAAATACCCCTTCTCCAGGCAGGTTAGCAAATCTCTGAGTCTTTCAGGACATTTAATCTCCCTCTCTGATCTTCTCAGTATCAGCCTTTCATTAGAGTCTGAATTGTTCTCTTGTTCCTTGACAGTTTCTCCTTTGTGCATTGATGATAAAGGATCCATCAAATGGGAAATGCCAGAGTCCACATCTACTGTCTACGCAGGGCTGGATTTACCCTTTACATGTCCCTAGGTGCATCATCGTCAACACCTCTCCCCCTTCCCCCTCTTCCCCCTGTGATCCCCCAGCAGCCCTGTGTGGCCCACTCTACCTCCTAACCTGGCTCCAACAAGGCTGCTATGACTTTTCACTTGAGGAAAAAATGCACCCGCCATCTGCCTCCTAACTGTTTGCCACCACCTGCCAGACCAGTCAGCCTCAGTGGCCTCTGGTGGGCAAAAGGTGGAACTGCAGCACATTTTCTAAAGGAAAAAAATATTCTGTCTCCCTCGGACAAGAATTCTGCACATGCTGCAAATGTCATCGGGGAGGGCCACGACGTGAGACAAGTGGCATGTGGGGCGTCTCATCAGGGGGAAGTGCAACTCAATAGGCTCCCTCACTCCTGAGCAGTGGCAGCCGGGGAGCAAAATAGCCCAAAATACTACAATTTGCAACTGCTTAAACCCGCTGGCAACTGACAGCTAAAAATACCCCAACTGGGCTAGAAAAATTGCATACTTGGCAATGCGCCCCTAGAATGCTGGTGTCCTTAGGTACATGCCTACTGCGCCTAAGTGGAAATCTGGCCCTGTGTCTATGTGTTGGAACTTTCTGGGATTACTCATAAATCCCTTTGATTACATCGAAATGTGTCCCCCTGGTCTGTCTGGATTACATAGAACCTTGCAGCTGTTCTTTAATGGTACCCCTTTGGCCCCAAGTATTAGAGCTGTGATTCCTCAGGCACACTCTATTACCTGGGGTAGCAGATGGGAGCTCACCGGTCCTTTTGTCAAAATAATATTTCTGCTTCCACTTCTGATTTCACTGGTCTACAATTTTTGAGAAGTCGTCTGCTTCAGAGATAAAATGTGCTATTTATTATGTATTTTGATGTGCTGAATTCAAATATGACAATTAAAACAACTGATTGGCTTCTGTTTCTAAGTTATGTAAGTTTTTACATTTTATGTCTATGTATATTGTGTAGATAGAGTTTTATAAAAAATTGTAAACCTAGGTCTTTTCATGTGTTTATGGTTGCTTTACATGATAATATTTCACCTGTCCTGTTTATGTAACACTTTAAAAATCAGCAAAAGGGTTATATAAATAAAATTTATTATGAAACAAAAGGCAAAAAACTATTATGTACATAGTTTAGTCCTATTCAGTGTCTACTCGGAGCTTCTTGGCTTGTCTCTTGTATTCATTAAATGGAGCATCTCTTGTCACTGTCCAGCAGTAGTCTGCAAGCATTGATGGGCTTCATTTGCCCTGATAGCGTTTCTCCATTGTTGCAATGTCCTGGTGAAATCGCTCACCGTGCTCGTCGCTCACTGCTCTGCAGTTCGGTGGAAAAAAATCTAGATGAGAGTGCAAAAAATGTATCTTTAGTGACATGTTGCAACCAAGGCTTTTGTATGCCTTGAGGAGGTTTTCCACCAACAACCTGTAGTTGTCTGCCTTGTCGTTTCCGAGAAAATTTATTGCCACTAACTGGAAGGCTTTCCATGCAGTCTTTTCCTTGCCACACAGTGCATGGTCAGATGCATCATCTCGAAGAAGTTCACGAATCTGAGGACCAACAAAGACACCTTCCTTTATCTTAGCTTCACTTAACCTTGGAAATTTTCCACAGAGGTACTTGAAAGCTGCTTGTGTTTTGTCAATGGCCTTGACAAAGTTCTTCATCAGATCCAGCTTGATGTGTAAGGGTGGTAACAAAATCTTCCTTGATTCAACAAGCGGTGGATGCTGAACACTTTTCCTCCCAGGCTCCAATGACTGTCAGAGTGGCCAATCTTTCTTGATGTAGTGGGAATCTCTTGCACCACTATCCCATTCGCAGAGAAAACAGCAGTACTTTGTGTATCCAGTCTTCAGACCAAGCAAGAGAGCAACAACCTTCAAATCGCCACAAAGCTGCCACTGATGTTGGTCATAGTTTATGCACCTCAAAAGTTGTTTCATGTTGTCATAGGTTTCCTTCATATGGACTGCATGACCAACTGGAATTGATGGCAAAGCATTGCCATTATGCAGTAAAACAGCTTTAAGACTCGTCTTCGATGAATCAATGAACAGTCTCCACTCATCTGGATCATGAACGATGTTGAGGGCTGCCATCACACCATCGATGTTGTTGCAGGCTACAAGATCACCTTCCATGAAGAAGAATGGGACAAGATCCTTTTGACGGTCACAGAACATGGAAACCCTAACATCACCTGCCAGGAGATTCCACTGCTGTAGTCTGGAGCCCAACAGCTCTGCCTTACTCTTGGGTAGTTCCAAATCCCTGACAAGGTCATTCAGTTCACCTTGTGTTATGAGGTGTGGTTCAGAGGCGGAGGATGGGAGAAAATGTGGGTCCTGTGACATTGATGGTTCAGGACCAGAAGTTTCATCCTCTTCCTCTTCCTCGTCTGACTCAAGTGAGAATGATTCTGGTGCATCAGGAACCGGCAGTCCTTCTCCGTGGGGTACTGGGCATATAGCTGATGGAATGTTTGGATAATGCACAGTCCACTTTTTCTTCTTTGACACACCTTTCCCAACTGGAGGCACCATGCAGAAGTAACAATTGCTGGTATGATCTGTTGGCTCTCTCCAAATCATTGGCACTGCAAAAGGCATAGATTTCCTTTTCATGTTCAACCACTGGCGAAGATTTGTTGCACAAGTGTTGCAGCATATGTGTGGGGACCACCTCTTGTCCTGATCTCCAATTTTGCAGCCAAAATAAAGGTGATAGGCTTTCTTAACCATAGTGGTTATACTGCGCTTTTGTGATGTAAAAGTCACTTCACCACAAACATAGCAGAAGTTATCTGCACTGTTCACACAAGTACGAGGCATCTCTGCTCACTTTGGCTAAACAGAAATGTGTCCCTTTGCAAAATCAAACACTGACAAATAAGAGAGCACGACACTGTATGATTTCTAGAGCTGATATAGGGCAATTTGTTCAGCAGAGTGATGTAAGCTTCGTTATGATTGCATCATCCATGACTTCTAGGAATAACATGATGCAATTCATATCATGTATGACGCAATACCAGCTTCAGATTGCATCATTCATTGTTTTGCCTAAAAAGCAAGTACTGTCCAAACCCAGTCATAGATTTATTCATAGATCCAGTCAAAGATGTATTTTAGTCATTTCTGGTTTAAATTGAGATCACTTCCCTTTATAACTCACTTATCCTCCGCTATTCCCAAGTCAAGGGTCGTATATACTGACCCAATAGCATATCTTGAAAACTAGAGCCAATCAACAATTTTAAGCATCATTTTCGTTCTCAGTGACCCAGAATTAGTAATGTTTGACTACATTTATTTCAGAAGCATTTTGGCTGTAGAGCAGTGTTTCTTTCATCTTCCATATGGTTTTATCAGCAAGTTATCAGGAATTAGTAAATTATTCCCATTAACAACTGAGCTGGAGAAAAGCCATTCTCCAAGGGTGTACTTTGGTAAACCAGTAATGCTTTATACATATCACCCCCTGTAATACATGGCCAGAAAGGGGAAAGCATTTTGCAGGCTAATTGGCCTAGATTCAACCTTTAGAGACATGTTAGAAAAGTATGTAAATGGTAATTAGGGCCATTTCATGTTAGATAGGCTAGCACTTTGAAATGTAAACTTATATTGTTAAAGAATTGGAAGAAGATAGTGATTGTAGTAGTATATGTTTACCTATATCTTGTTAGAGGTTAACAATGTAACCAAACGGTTCCTGTCTAAGGGTATATTCTGTTAATTCAGAGATCAAAAGGAAATATTAACATTTAGATGAAACTTGGATGAAATAATGTCCTTGGCTATATGTCTTTTTAAAGTTTGTGGTAAACTGTCTTAAACCGCTTAATGGATAATTACCTTATGTTAACCCATGTAGTTAATTACAGGTGATGTTTAGGAAACAGAATGTTACTTCAAAAGCCTATCAATCATCCAAGGACTCTGTGCTGCCCAGGAATTGTATAAAGGACTCTTGGGACCTGATCCTTTCACCTCAGATCTGCTTAGGCTTCGTCAGTGGAAGCTTGAGTCACAAGACTGTGGTCTTCAGTTACACGCTGGACTGCCCTGTTGTTGAATATTTGGACATTGGACTATAATCTATGGACTAATTCTGAAATAACTCTATGCAATTCTAAAGCTCACCATCTCTACTATGAAACTGACCTAAGAACTATATTTATGTCTGTATGTATAATGACCCTTTAACCAATACTCTCCCTCTCTTTTCTTTTTTTAAATGATTTTTACTTTAGTTAATAAGAATAGACTGTAAGCATGTATTTGGGTAAGATCTGAAGTATTCGTTGACATGGTGGGTAATGTGTCAGATCCTTTGGGATTGGTAGAACTTTCATATTTGACTTGGGCTGTCTGGGAGGGAGCCAAAGGCTGGGTTGCTTTTAAAGGAACTGTGTTTTGGCTTCTGTGTTGTGAAGCTGTTTTTTGGCTGGCTGGGTGGATCTAAGTATTGGAATTCTAACTTTGGGGATTGTCTGCCCCGTTCTTTGCAGTTTCCCCTAATTGAGCAACCTCAGCATGGCCCCCCATGGGACCCCAGTCACACCCCCACTGTCAAAAGTCTTTTTCAGAAGATTCTTTACTGTCTGTATAGACCTTTCCACAAATCCATTTGACTGAGGGTAATTTGACCTTGATGTTTTGTGATGAAAATCCAAATCTCTGGCAAACTGCATAAAATCTGCACTGGAAAATTGCAGCCCATTATCGCTAAAGACTTCATCTGGAATTCCATGTCTGGAGAAGATTCCCTTCATGCCACTTATTGCTGACTTACTATTAGTACTATGCAGTGTGAAAATTTCTGGATACAGAGAATAATAATCTGTCACTATTAAATAATCCTTTGATAACCAGGTGCATAAATCAGTGCCTACCTTCTCATAAGGTCTTTCTGGAACTAAATGAGGTCTCGGTGGTTCTGCCTGTTGGCATGGCTTGTATTACAATCATGAAAAGCAGTTTCCTACCACGTCAGTAATGTCATGATTGAGCTGCAGCCAATACAGCACCTCTCATGCTCATTGTTTGCACTTCTCAATTCCTAAATGACCTTCATAGATCTTCTATAGTATTTCTTTTCGGAGGCTCATTGGAATTACAACCTTACTGCCCTTGAAAATCACCCCATCTATCACAGTAAGTTCATGTCTGCAGTTCCAATAGTCTCTTATACTTGAACAGCAACTGCTTATTTCTTCAGGACACCCTTTAATTATCACTTCTTTAAGGATTCCCAGAAATTCATCTTTCTCCATTTCCTCTCTTATTTGTTGCAGTTTCCTCTTAGCTATGGGAATTGACTTTACAATCAAATCTACATAGGCTTGCATCTCTGTCTCTAAAGTATTTTCTGGTTTCGTGGGAGCCACTGCTCTGGAAAGTGAATCATCAGTGAACATGACCTTACTGGGCATGTAGGTCACAACCAAATCATATTTTTACAGCTTTATCATCATTCTCTGAATCCTTAAGGTACAGTCATTTAGCTGTTTGCTAAATAACGCTATCAGGGGCTTGTAGTCTGTTTCAATTTCCACTGTCTGTCCATAAATATACTGATTGAATCTCTCACAGGCAAATGATATTCCTAAAAGCTCTTTCTCGATCTGTGTATATCTGGTTTCTGCCTCAGTCAGTGATTTGGATGCATATGCCAGTGGTTGCCAACAATCTTGATGCTTCTGTAAAATCACTGCACTTAACCCACACTGTGGAGCATCTGCTGGAATTTTCATAGGCCTTCCTGGTGCATAGAACTTCAACACTGGTTCTTATATCAGTTGTTGTTTAAAACCTTCCCATGTTTCCTCCTGTTCTGCACCCCAATACCATTCATTTTTATTCTCTAGAAGTTTTCTCAAAGTCTCTGCTTTCGTAGATAGATTAGGTATGAATTGTCCAAGATAATTAACTATTCCCAGGAATTGTTAGACATCTGTCTTTGACTGGGGATGTGGCATCATGTCGATGGGTGAAATCTTCCTCTTATCAGGTTTTACACCTTCGTTGGAAATAATGTCCCCAACAAAAGTCAGTTCTGTAACCCCGAAAACACATTTTTCCCTATTTGGTTTGAGGTTTGCAACTCTAGTTGCATCGAGGACTTCCCAAACTCTATGATCATGCTCCTCATTCATTGAGCCCCATATGATGATGTCATCCATTGAGGTGTCAACACCATTAATATGATCACAGATCATATGTATGGTTTTGTGGTACACTTCTGGTGCTGAAGCTATGCCAAAGGGTAAGTGTAAGAATCTGTGTCTTCCAAATGAGGCATTAAATATGCATAGCTTTGAACTTTCTTCAGCTAATTTTAGCTGCCCTGCATATTTGGAGAGCTTTTCCCAAACTTAAGTCTCCTTCAAGAAGCAGTCTCTCTCTTAACAAATTGTCTTTGATAAATGATTCTATCTCTGACCAAAGACTCTGTCAGCTCACCAAAGTCCCAGGTTTTACTGAGTTTCCTTAATTCTGTGACATATTGCTCTATGGTGTCATCATTTTTTTACATGCATGTAAAAAATGTGTCTCTCTCAAGAGTTTCATTCCTTTTTGGCATGCAATGTTCCTCCAATTTAGTCAGTATTTTACTTATCTTCATGCTTTCAGCTTCTTCAGACTTAAAGTTGTTATAAATATCCAGTGCTTCCTCTCCAGCAACATGCAAAAAGATTGATTTCACATTGTCATTTTTTTCCTCTGTCTCTACGGCTGCTACATACAATTCAAACCTCTGTCTGAATGTTTTCCAGTTCTCTGCAACATTGCCTGACAATTGCAGACTGGTTGAAGGTTGCAACACATCCTTTTCCCCCACCCCCTTCTTAAGCTAGTCAAGCTACTATTGTGCTCACCAAATACAAGCAAAAGTCTCTGTGCCTGGTGCTCCTCGTGCTTCTTTGATGCCTACCTTCATCTCTGCTTTCCAGTTGCAAACACAGGAGTTAACTTCAAAATCACTGCAGTTTCCTTCTCATTCAGCACTCTGTCACCATAGAACAATCTTCAGGGGCTGATCTTGTTTGCATAGGCACACCCACCCTGCCTAGTATGAGCCCATGGCAGCCCAAAATGGTCACTTTGACAGCTGTGGGATCCCCAATTTCTCTGTTATTGGGGCAGGAGGAATAAAGTGGTGTTACCCTGATTATGTGAATGAAGGACTATGAAACTGTTTTATGACAGAGGGTCTCACCATCAACTAAGTAGCACTTGCTAGACAAGGGACATGGGTTCCAAAACCCAGTGAATTGAGAGAGGCAGGGCAGGGCAGGGCAGGGCAGGGCAGGGCAGGGCAGGGCAGGGCAGGGCAGGGCAGGGCAGGGCAGGGCAGGGCAGGGCAGGGCAGCGCAGCGCAGCACTTGGTGGTGTGGGCCCCCTGTGTGAGCCTGAAACACCAGTTGCACCCCCTCCTCTCTCCACTGTTGACTGTCAGAGCTACTTTTGATTCCATTAAGAATCTAGTTACAGGCTGCTGAGCTGAATTCATTTTGAGCTAATGGTGCACCAGCACTGGGGTTCCCCTACTATGAGCTGAAATCACTAAAGAGCTAAAGTTACTAAGGGCTGAGATCAATGAGTGCTGTGTTAATTAGTGGGGGAGCCTGAAGCTATATTGCAGAGTGGAGCAGTTTGCGGGGACAGCTGGAGCGGCTCACGGGAGAGCTGGTGGAACAGAGCAGCTGGCAGAGCGGAGCTGAGCAGTTTGCGGGGACGGCTGGAGGAGCAGAGTGGAGCGGCTGGTAGAGCAGAGCAGTTCGTGGTGAAGGCGGAAGCAGAACCCCACGGAGAGGCAGGGCAGTCAGCCCTGGACCATGTAAGGTGCCCCTTAATACTCCGGCCTCTGCTTTCCACCCAGGCTAGGGGGATAAAACCCTGCAGATAAACTCTTGAACTTTGGGGCTGCACTGACCCAGGACAGAGACTTCTGGGTTGTGGGACTTTTGGGACTGTGGGCGATTCTTGGGTTGCTGGACTCAAGAGACATTTGGGGTGTTGGACTTTGGGTCTTGGGTAATTTTTGGGTTGATGGACTCAAGAACCAAAGGAAAAGGACACGGCTCAATTTCCTGGGGTGGGTCTTTGCTCATGGTTTGGTCTATGAACTCTAGTTGAGGTGTTTTCCCAATTTAATGCTGATGTCATTTATCTTACGTTATTAAACATTTTCTGCTACACCGAGACTCTGTGCTTGCGAGAGGGGAAGTATTGCCTCTTCGAGGTGCCCAAGAGTGTGTGTAAGATTTTCCCAGCTCACTGGGTTGGGGCTTGAGCTGGTTTTGCGTTACGTTGTAGGGAGGAGACCCCTATGTACTGAACCAAGCCCTTGCTGCTATCAATTCAGCCTGGCAGAAGGGTTACACAAACAAAAGGAAGTACTTCACACAACACACAGTCAACCTGTGAAATTTGTTGCCAGGGATGTTGTGGAGGCCAAACCTGTAACAGGGTTCAAACAAGAACTAGATAAGTTCATGGAGGATAGGTCCATCTGTGGCCAGTAGTCAGGAATGCAACCCCATGCTCTGAGTGTTCGTCTCTACCCTCTGTTTGCCAGAAGCTGGGAGTGGACAACAGGGATGGATCACTTGATGATTACCTGTTCTGTTCATTCCCTCTGAAGCACCTGGCATTGGCAACTGTCGGAAGACAGGATACTAGGCTAGATGGACCTTTGGTCTGACCCAGTAGGGGCCATTCTTATGTAGAGCACCTTGGCTCTTTGCAGAACACACTTTAGCTCTCAGACAGATGCTACTGTCCAGCATTTTAAGGTGAGATGTAAAATAAAGTGAACATTTACCACAATCTCACAATCACAGAAGAACATGGAAAAGGAAGGACTAAGGCCCTGTCTACACTACAAAATTAAGTCAACCTAACTTATATCACCAGGAAGCCACCACTGTAATTACATCATTTGTGCATGTCTACACTTTGCTCCTCATGTCAGCGGTGCGCATCCTCACCAGGAGCGCTTATATTGATTGTACTATCAGTGTGGGACATTGCGGGATGGCTCCTGAAAGCCAGTAACAGTCAATGTAAGCAACGTAGTGTCTACACCAACACTGCGTTGACCTAATTACATCGACCTTGACTCTATGCTGCTTGAGGTGGAGTTATTAAGTCAGCGTAGTGGGAAAGTTATGTTGGCAGGAGTGAAATTCAGTTGTAGACCCTGACATAGTTAGATCAACTTAAGCTGCCTTGCATCAACCTAACTCTGTAGTGTAGACCGGGCCCAAGTTCTGCTTTCACTTCCCCATGCAATCACTGGGAACTGAGCATGTGTCTTATGTCCACCTGAGCCCAGCAAGTGAGCTCTACTCAATTTCCTCAGGAAAGCAGGACACTCTCTCTTTCTCACCCGTCTGAGATCAAGACCAACATTTGTAAATATTAATGACAGAAAACAGCACCTAAATCTACACTGAGGAACCTGAGCCAGTAGCCCGTTTTTCAAACTGATGAGCTGCCTTTGAAGCCTGTGGGTGCTTAGCACTTCAGGAAGTCAGGCCCCTGAATCAATACCTCATTTTAAGCACCCACATTCGACAAATGTAGCTCAGATGCATAGTGGAGGCCTCCAAAGTGCGCAGCAAGAAGCCAAAATTCAGAGCAGTCATTTTTATTGCCATGCACCCACTGAAAGATTTGCTTAGACCTTACTGCCGCAAATGCCTGGTATCAGTTACTATACTCATAAATGTGGCCATATCCAGTGATTTCTGGTATTCCATATCACTAAAAGAGGATAATTCTCTCTCCTGCTCCTTGTGTATGCTGGCAAAGAGGTGCTCACACCTAGCACCAGGCGGGGATGGACTGTAGTCAGCACCATGGGAGAGGTTGGGGAGGAAGTGTCAAAGCTGAGGGGAGGGGTGAGAGAGAAGAGTGGAACTCTCCATTTTCCTGCCCAGCTGAGAAGTGCTCTGCAAAATGAGTAGCACTTGAGAGGTTCGTAAATTGGGGAGCTAAAGAAACACAGAAATTGGGCTGAGAAGATTGCATTTGATTTTATAAAAACAGGCAGTTTGGATTCAGATTCCAGTTAATCTGAGCCACCAAATTGGGGAGAAGGCTTTGAGGTAAAATATTTTGATTTTGCTTCATCTCTACAATAAGCCAGTAAGGAAGTTTGGATTTTGGTTTTTGTAAACCCTCATCGTAATACTTAATCCTGCCTCGAGTGCAGGGGACTTGACAAAATGACCTCTAGAGGTTCCTTCCAGTCCTATGACTCTATGATCATTTAGGCTTTGGGTGGCAAAATCAGAGACAGGGTTGGTTCCAACCCAGGATCCATTTCAGCCCAGCCATCAAAGTGTAGAGAGTTTGAATAAGAAGTCTCTGGTTCTGGCCATTCTGTATTCCAGGAGGAGCAGTTGTGAGCAATGCCGATAGTTGCCTAACACTTTCCATTATAAACCTCTGTTTTCAGATGCTTATTGCTTTGACAAGTTTTCCCCATCTGGGCTGAGCTTTTCCATGCTGCTGTCTCTGCCTCAGGTTCATTTAAATAAATAAATAAAACCAACTGAGCAAAAACAGCTCATCTGTTTCCAAGCACAAGCTTACAGAAAAATAGACAATTTTATCAATGTTAAATGTTCCCCTCATCCATTTCTGGAACAGCTCTAGCACCATCATGCTGTGGAGAAGGCAGTGAAATTTGGCAGGAAAATAGTCGTGGGGTCAGTCAGGTGCCTTTTGCTGTTCTCGTGAAAAGCCATCCAGATTTCGTCAACTCTTATGCTGTGGAAAACTACCATTCTGTACACCCGGCTGGAGGCTTGATCTTCATTTCCTGAATGTTTGAACTGCACTGCATATGGCTTCCAGTGAACATTCTCATGACAACATATGCACAGTATAATATGCCCAGCGCTAGAACTCCAAAGAGGACACAGGCAAAATGGACCCTTCTCCTCCTTTTCCATTTCCTTTGGCCTAGAGGAGGTATGAAGGGCTGGAAACCATGAGTTTTCATCTCACCTCTTCCATTGACTAGAACTGATCTGTGCACTTCACAACCCTTGTTATTCATTAGTGGCTCGTATTCAACACAGGCAAGTATCATTTCCCCCATTCTACAGATAAGGCATCGAGGATCTGTATAAAGTCACTTCAGATAGAGCTGTGAATAGAACCAAGCTTCTAATATGGCAGATCTAGGTCTTATCAACTCTGCCTCTCAGAATGAATTTGCCAAAACTATGTGCTTACTATGCCGTCTAGGGCTACTTCTGCATACTCACCTTCACAAAGTACTCTGAGACTGAATGAATGAACACTGTCAAAGCCAAGCACCATTAATTAAAATAACACCCAGGAATCCTAACTTTGAGTCCTGCTTTAACTACCAGGGAACACTTCCCTCGAGAGCCAGGAAAAGAATCCAGAAATCTGATTTCCAGCACTGTACGGCTACGGCCAACAAATAGTTGTATAACTCACTGACAAAGTGACTGTTGCACACACATCCCAGTGGCTGGCCCACACACAGAATAACCGCCTGCTACTGTTGCCAGCTAACAAATTGGTATTTTAGCTTAAGGATTAGAGATCTATGCTGTGATTCTGAAAGCCATTAGTAAATTCATTGCATCCCATTTATCTTTATTCTGTGTGTAGTCTTCATTCCCTCCACTGTTAAATGGCACAAACAATTGTTACCTTTTGAAAGAACACTGTAGAAATGCAATTTACATTTGCAAAAAAACACCCGCACTTCTTCCAGTTTCTGAACCTTGGAAAAGCCCATCAACACTTTCCATTGGCTACTGCTGCAGAATAGCATGATATCAGTTCAACAACTGACATGAAAAGCCTTTCTGTAAGTAATGCTCAGTCTTAAAACCACAAGGGACACTGAGAATAAACCATATAATTTGGTTTAATACCCAATGGGTTGTGAAGAAGTGCTGAATACTTTAAAAATGCAGGTATAATTTGAATTATATGATCACATATTAATTTCACCAGACACCTGCCTCATTCAGTACACAGGATGGACGGTACTCAGGGAACAACGCAGCTGTTCAATATTTCTTTTTATCCTCCTCATTCAATATGTGGCTTTATATTCTGCATTCCATCAAAACACTGCACTGAACATATCCCTCATGGTATTTTCTGTTATGCTCACTGCTCCTGTAGTTGAGTGTTTCACAAACATTAACAGATTTTTATCTCCCAAACACACTTGTGAAATACAGGCATTATCATCCCTGTTTTATAATTGGGGGAACTGAGACACAGCGAGGTTAAGGCCACAATATATAAAATTGTCCCCTCATTTTGGGAGCCACAATAATCAAGTGCCCAGCAACTAGAAACTGATAATTAATGGCCTCTTCTGAAAATTTTAGCCTAAGTGACTTGCTTGACAGAGGAAGTCTGTGGTAGAACCAGGAGTTCAATCCAGTTTTCCTAGGCCCCAGTCCAGTCCCTTTTTTTAGCATATGTTTGGGGGCAGAATTAAGGTTATGCAGGTATACTTAATTCTAGCCTATTCTAACTTCTGGCTTTACAAACTTTACATTATTTAAACATCTTTTTGGACTTCCAGTATGAGATCCTATTTTCAGTGGCTTATAACATTGCCAAACTTCAACAATTTGGGCTGACATTTTCCATTCTGGGTCTCTGCCTCAGGGTGATTTTTTGGGGGGAAATTACAGCCAAAATGGTTCAGCCAGCCCTAAGGTGGAATGGGGAGGGCTCAGAAGAATGGGGAGGGCTCAGAAGACTGGGACCAGAGGCTTGCAAGGGAGTAGAGAAGGAAACCAGGACTGAGAACAGGGTAGAGAAACTGCAACTGGTTGGGGGTGGGAAAGGAGACTGGGAGCCAGAGAGGAAAGTCGGGGGATGGGACACTGAGATTGGATGAGGAGCCAGGAGGGAGAAACTGGGATTGACTGGGCAAGGAGATTGGGGTGAAAAGCCTCGGGAGCTGAGAAGTGGAGCCTGGGACTGGATGAGGAGAATGGGGCAGGGCTGAGGAGCCAGAGTGGGAAAGATACATGACTGGGATAGGGACAGGATAGAAGAGAAGGGGCAGAAAGGGTTGAGTTTGGAGCAGATAGGCAGAAGAAAAACTGTGTCCAGTACAGCACACTCCCCTCCACAGCCTTGAATGGAACCCACAATTCCTGAGTCTCACCAGTCCTCTGCTGTCAGCAAATATTCATGAAGCCCACAGGCAAAGTCTCCCATTTCCCTCTAATGTTGGTCCACACATAGGATTGTGTTGTGCTTTTGCTATCAGTTACTTCGTTAGCTCAAGTGGCAGAGAGCTGAGCAGTGGATCTAAAAAGATTTCAGACACTGCTGGTGACCCATGTGGGTCTCAGTATGATACCACATGATGAAATTTGGTTTTCTTCAGTTTGCCCTTTTAATAACCTAGAAAAATTACACAAACAAAAAAATTCCTACCTCTAAAATGACTTTATTACATTTACAAAACCAAGCACTCTGATGTGAGGAAATGCCAGACTCATGGTTGCCTGTGTGTGGTCTCATGGTTAAGGCAGTTGAATGCTGCCCTTGAGAACAGGATTCTATTCCCAGCTTCTCTCAGAGAATTCTTGTGTTACGCTGGGCAAGTCACTTAAACCAAGATTTTCAGAAGCGTTCACTGTGTTCCTCATGCTCTGGGTGCCTGATTTGAGGCCCTTAGTCTGATTTGCAGAAGTGCTGAGAACTCACAGCTGCAACTGAAGGCAATGGGAGCTCTGCTTTGAACATATGAAGTGCTATATAATGCTCATTATTCTAAAAAAAAAATCAGGTTCTAGACATCTCAAATTGGGCACCCAAAATTCATGGATAATTTTGATCTTCCTCTGACCTTGAGTTCCCCATCTGTAAAATGGAGATAAACCCCTCTTCTCAAAGGCTGTTATGCAAATACATTAAAGGTGTGAAGCATTCAGATACTATAGTGGTGAGGATCAGAGAAAACCTCATGAGGAAATTGATAATTCTGTCTGCAGAGCAGGGTTTGACTAGTGTGCAGGAAATAAGGCCTAGGGCCACACCCTGACCAATGAGATGAAAACAAAAGAGTGAATAGCTGCTCCTTAAGTTAGCACCGTCCTGTGCACTGAATGAGGCAGGGGGCCTGTGAAAAAATAGTATGTGATCATGTAATTCAAAACTGTATCATCATGCATTCATATGAGGGGGGGCAAATTAAGGTTGCACAGGCAACCTTCCTTCTGGCATTTCTTAACTCTGGAGTGTTTGACTGAAAACTTAATTATGATCTTTTTATGTAAGTTTTTTGTTTGTATTACACATATAGGGTGAAATTTATCCCTATGTAGAAGACCAGCACAAGTCCCTCTTTTACACCACTTCAGCATCATTTAAGGCCTCAAAACAAAACAGTGCATTGAACGGGGGCTCAGCCTAGGGGTACATATCATCCATTACGTTTACGTTTGTGTAATATATTATACACACACACATAATAAATATGTATACACGCATCCAAAGGAGACATTTTAAAGCCATTTTGCCAAGAATATGGGAATGTGGGAGAGGGGCCAGAGAAATATTTTTCAGCTTTTAAGTGACAGACAATGGAATTGAGCCAGTCCTGCAGATCAAAAGTACTGGCAGACTGACCCGCATTTCGAAACAAACAAAGAGATTCTTTGTGCTGGCTTGTTTTCAAGCAGTGAGCATGTGTCCATAGGGCTGTGCACAGGCTTCTGTATCAAACGTATTTTCCCCTGAATGCAAGGGTGATGTGTAAGTATATGAGAAAGTATGTGTGTGTGTGTGCGCGTACGCGCATGTAAATGCACATGAGAGAGACAGACGGACATATTTGCTGGGCAACAGTGTGGTGGTGTGTATAAGTGTATGGGTAGACAAGGTAATATTTTTTAATTGGACCAACTTCTCTTGGAGAGAGACAAGCTTCTGAGCTTATGCAGAGCTCTTCTTCGGGTCTGGGCAACATGCTCAGAGTGTCACAGCTAAAGACAAGATGGAGCATTGTTTAGCGTAAGTAGTTAACACATATTTTGAGGGACCTTTTGAGGTGAAGCGGTCCGTGTCATTGTGTGTACTTCTTTTTTAAAGTTGTCTGATCATCGTGTCTGACAGTTAGTGGGGATGTGTTTAAGGGCACGGCATAAGGAAGAATTGAAGTAAAATGCCACATATGCAATATAAAATACATACCCAGCAATTTTTAAAAAAACATTGTTTGCATTTTTAAGCTTAAATTAATTATTTCTACCCCCCAAATTTCTTGCAGTATAATTTGTTCTACAAATGATAGGCTAATTCGTAATTAAGATATGCTAATGAGTTTGACCATATACCATACAGAACCATGGAGTCTGATAAAAAGCTTATTTGCTCTTTTTGGGTTATCTTGCTTTTCCACTGCTGAGTTTCTCATTGACATTCTTTCCCCCAAGATGCACAATAGCAACGCATTGTTCAACCTAATATTTAATTTAGGCTGACGCACTTTCATCTCTGCAGATAGCAGTGCCTAACTGTTCACTCTAAATATCCCTCCAAGTTGTTTTACAGTTGGGTTCTCATTAGTAAGGCTACGAGTCAGTCCCGGAGGTCACAGATTCCGTGATTTTACGAGACCTCCATGACTTCCTCAAAATTCCACTGATTCAACACCGGGCGGAAGAGCTTGGGCTTGGATTTCAGCTTTGCGGTAACTTAGCTTTGGGGGGGCCCCCTGTGGCGTGGGGCTCTGGGCATTTGCTCTGCTTGCTACCCTCTAACACTGGCCCTGTGTGCATTTCCATGATTTATTGTTTATTTCCCATGTCCTGTCCAGGACTTTCATTAAAAATACCCCTGCCAAAATCATAGCCTTACTCATTAGCCATGTGTAAAGTACATGGGCCTTTTGGGTGAGGCAAGGGAGGGAAGGTCTTCCATTTTTCACTACTTATTTGTTCCTCGGTGTGATGAGAGATACACTGGTGCATCCGTTAGCTACATGAAAACTCCCTCTTATAATCAGTAGGAATACAAGCAATAAAATAATCAGTGACCTGAATCATCACACCAAACTCAGCCCCCTGGATTTTCTCCACAAAAGCACCCAAATCTTTTTGAGTTTAGAAAATAAAAACACACTTTTTATTAATCTACTTGCATATGTGGCCCCCTTCACCATGGTATCAGAGTGTATGTTAAACAGGGATGAGGTGAGCAAGTAGTATCCACATTTTACAGAGGGGAAACTGAGGCACGGAGCTATAAAGAGCCTGCTTCACCAAAGCACTTATGCACATGCTTATTTGCTTTGCTGAACTGAGGCTGAAGTGACTTACCAAAGGTTACACAGGTTTGGTAGAGGTGGGAGTTGAATCCAGATCTCCAAATCCACCTCCAATTGGCAACAATTTAAGGTTACTTGGTGGGAGTAATTAAATGCACTCCCCCGCCCTTTGACCCATTGCTGGGTTTCATCCCCTTGTTGGTTCCTACCCAGCTGTCAGGATGGGATCATCTGGCTATGCACGTCCAGAGAAATGGGGAGAGTTTCCAGCAGTAGAAAGAAGGGGTGAGTTTGGGCTCTCTCCAGATAAGAACTCCAACTTGCCCCAGATGCCAGAAACACTTCCCCTTATCATGGCCTCCAGCTCCACAAGACCTAAACAGAAGGCTAAAGCTGGGTGAACAGTTCATTTTTCAGTTCAGTGGCCAAACTGAAAAAAATCAATTCAATTAAAAATCATGGATCAAATGAAATATTTTCTTCAACCAAAATGCAATGTTTAGTTGTTGTGTAGGTGTACTTTTTAAAAAAAAAATCTTTTGGGTGTTTGTTTGGTTTGGGATTTTTTTAGTTAAAATGAGCTAAATGTCTAAACGAAACATCTTCTAAACAAAAAGTTAAAATGTTTCATTCTGAAAATGTCAAAATGAAAATTGTTAGACGATTCTGGAATTCCCCCCCTTTCCCCCCCCCCTTTTTTTTTTTTGCCTAAACTTCTTGCTGTATTTGACCCAATTTCAAAAACATTTTTGGCTGACCTGAAATGGCAATTTTTGCCAAATAAACTATCCAACAAAAAAAAAATCACCCAGCTCTACAGAAGACCCAGTTATTCAGTGTCCTCTTCCTAGGAATGGCTCACTGTTGATGCGGTTAATATTTTGCAGAACTGTTTGCATTCAGATTCATTTGGTCCTACCAAGCCCACGTTTCACTATTTCCAGGAGATTTCTTTTTAAATTTTCAACATTTTTACTGTAAATTTATTTTCAAATCTGCAAAAGTAAATTTACAGCAGCAATATTCCCATTGCACAATAAGTAGTACATGGTCAAAAGAGATGGCTACAGCCCCATTAGTCTCACTCCATCAGGAATCTAATAGATGATCTAGGGTAGAGTGCAGAAAGTGTGCTTCGAATTTATGAAAGTTACATCTTTGTAACTATAGTACTATATAAAACATTTCAGGCCTATGCTATAGTACTATAGGTAGATGGAGAAAGTGATTGGTAGATATACAGGCTGTGCTTGGTGTCATAAATTTAAGGATTACAGACTGGCACAATGTTTGATTGCCATCAGCTTCCATCTACATGGGAGAAATAAAGCAATTTCCTCCCACCCTAATGATTCATTCTTGAAGGTTCCACAGATCACAGTGCTGAAGCAGATCTTACCTTCTCAAGCATTTGCTCTCTCATAATTAAATGCAGACCTGGTTATATTTGGGAAAGACTGTCTTCCTGATTGTCAGAGCTAACTGGAATCACCAGTTTGCAGCCTGGCAGAATCTTCAAGGCCAATACCAGTATTGAGTCCGGTGACTGTTTTAACTCTTTCTGGATCACAAAGGACTTCGGTTATAATTCAGGCAAAGTAAACACATTATCTGTCTGGAAAGTTGTTTGAGATAATTACAAGAAGGGAAATAAATTAGCTTTTCTCAGCATCATTCATCCTAAAGGACCCAAGACCACTTATTGATGTTAAAAAAGGGGGTGAGTCTATTAAATCATTACAAACACCTTGACAAGGAATTGACGTCACCACAGAAATCAGGTCCTTTCTCCACTAAGAAGAGGGAATACCCTGAAAACTGTGGTAAAAGTTATTGGCAAAGACAAAAGAGTAAAGATTTAAAAAAACATGAGAGAAAATAATGACAATATAATGCCAGTATATAAATCAATGATACAGCTTCACTGGAAATACTGTGTTCAATTCTGATAATCTGAAGTGAAATTCTGGCTTGACTGAAGTCAATAGGATTTTTGCCATTGACTTAATTGGAGCTGGGATTTCACCCTCATCTCAAAAAAGATATACCGGAAAAAGAAGTGGTTCAGAGATGGGTGACAAAAATGATGAGAGGCATGGAGAGACTCTAGAATAAGGAGACTTTAGAAAGAACAAGGATATTCAATACAATTGAAAGGGAATTTAAAATTTAAAATTGATAAAAAGGAAATACTTTTTACACAACACTTAATTGACCTGTGGAACTTATTGCCACAAGATATTGAGCTTAAGAGGTTAGCATGCAAATAAGGCATTTATATGAATAATATGAACACCTACAGTTACATTTGACAAGATTTTTTAAAATGGGATATACATTTTTCTTTCCCAGGACATAAACTAAATTCTAACTGACCGGGATTAAGAAGAAGATATTATATGGGCAAGTTATTCCATAATTGTCTACTATGGGATTTTTGCACCTTCCTCTGAGGAATCTGGTACTGGCCACTGTCAGAGACAAGATATTGGACCAGATAGGCCACTGATCTCTGCACTGTCAGAAGATCATTATTACCGTGTCAATAAACAGAGTTAAAAGCTTCCTCAGAAAAATGTTAGGAAAGCAAGATCCCTAAAAGAGAAACACAAATCTCTGATATACAATTAGGAAAGAAAAAAAGAAGGGTCTCCCAGATCAAACCGTCAGTCTTGCAGCAGCAGGCAACAAATTGTAATGGATACATCCACAATGTAAGAACATAAGAAAACCCACACTGGTCAGACCAATGGTCCATCTAGCCCAGTATCCTGTCTTCCGACAGTGGCCAATGCCAGGTGTCCCAGAGGGAATGAGCAGAAAAAGTAATCATCAAGTGATCCACCTCCTGTCGTTCATTCCCAGCTTCTGGCAAACAGAGGCTAGGCACACCATCCCTGCCCATCCTGGCTAATAGCTATTGATGGAACTATCCTCCATGAATTTATCTAGTTCTTTTTTTAATCCGGTTATAGAGAATAATAAGGGTACATCTAGACTACCCGCTGTATCGGCGGGTAGCAATCGATTTCTTGGGGATCGATATATCGCATCTCATCTAGACGCGATATATCGATCCCCGAATGCACTCCCGTTGACTCCGGAACTCCACCAGCGCGAACGGCGGTAGTGGAGTTGACAGGGGGAGCCGCGGATGTCGATCCCGCGCCGTGAGGACGAGAGGTAAATCGATCTAAGATACTTCAACTTCAGCTACGCTATTCACGTAGGCCTCAGGAGCATCAGTGAGTCCAGTTCCACGCTGCCCTGAAGGGCTTGTGCAATATTAGGGGTGGTGACATTCAGGGTAGAGATTTCAGACTTCTGCCGTGATTTGCTGATAAATTCTCATCGGCTTCCAACATCCAAATGTCATATGCTTCATTACTGAGCTGGAGGATGTGGCAAATTATTATTGGTCTTTCACTGACCTCTAGTGGCAATGTGTAAAATAGCAGTCTTCAGACCTGACGAGATCAGAGAAGAGTGGTGCCATAGAAATTAGCAGTGGACAAGAGCTATTAGGTCAGCAAGTTCATCTCCACTTTGGTCTGTTCAGGATTACTCCTTGCAATATATTTTACAGAGCTTTTGTCCAGTCCTATTTTCAGGGGTGTCAAGCAATGGGGCTTTTGCCATTGCCCCGAGGAACTATCCTACAGTTAACAGTACACACCATTGCCAGACATCCCTGACTTTCAGACCTTTGCTCCATTTTATTCCATTGTACTAGTTACATCTACTAGAGCCATTCTGTACAATGTAGACTCGTCATTCATAACACAGATCTCTAGGATGCCTGCCCCCATAGTGTCTTGGGTTCTTCTTTTTGTGATTATGACTTTCAGATACTTGTAGATGTTAACATCTCACTTATTGATTTCTTCCTCCTCCGGGCAGGATGGTTCCCTACATCTTCTCTTTTGAGCAATCTCGTTTGGAAGGTGTTTTGCGTAATGCTTAATAACGGATCACCGATTCATTTGGATTTTGAGAAGAGTGTTTAATTGCACAGTATGGACACTTGTCAGACAGTACCCTTCATATTTCTGTGTTAACCTTGAGTACTTGACTTCCTTGGCTGGAGAATTGTCTCTTTCGACCCTGCATCCCTCCTGCTTGTGTAAGGACTTTGAGCCCCTTCCAGCGCTCTCAGGGCTGCTCACATTTTTGCCATAAAAAAGGAGCCTTTTCTCCTTCCGAACATCTTCTGAAAACTCATCTAGTCAGGGAAGTATTCCAGCTCCAAAGATGACACTTTACACTCTTTCAGTTTGCATCTCCTTGCCTTTCCACCCATTGATTCTATAAACTCTGTTGGGCAGAGACTTTGAGCCCATCCCTGGTTGATGCTTCCTGTGAGGAGCTGAGAAACCCTCAACTTTCACTGACCTCAATACCTCAAAGGAGATATTCTGCACCTTGCAGAACTGAGCCTCTTTCTTGGGGTTGGACTAGATGACCTCCTGAGGTCCCTTCCAACCCTGAGATTCTATGATTCTTGTGTGGCTAAGTGTACTTGTTCATGGATTGTGCACATACTTATGGCTCTGTGGAAATGATGACATCATGTTGCATGATTTAATTTATATTCTTCTTGTTATCCACATCAGTTCAGATGCTGGGACATTCCTTCACAACCAGGCAGTGTGGGATCTGTAGCCCCAAACCCACACAGGTGCCATATTACAGCTAGAGTCAAATTTAGAGTGGCCCTGCACTGCATTTCAAGGCTCCAGCAGCCACACTTTGGGCATGCCCATAAGCCCTAAGAACTACCCATATTCCTTGTGAAATTCTAGATTAAAAGATAGAAGGGACTACAGGCATCATTTAGTCCGACCTCCTGTATAAGACAGGTCATAAGATTTTCCTGAATCCATTCCTATTTGAACTAGAGTATATCTTTTGGACAAAACCAATCTTGACTTAAAAATCGCTAGGGATGGCGAATCAACCCATAGATAAGACTTTTGCCCCGGGTAATATCAGAGTGGTGACTGAAAGCTTCTTTGTCAGGCATAAAAACCAAACAAAAACCTCAGCCCAGGAATTATTTCCAGAAAAATAGTTCTGCTGCTGCTCCACAAAATTGAAAAACTGCTCCTGGAGCAAAGTCAGACAAGAGCCCCTAAAGTTAGGCTCCAATCCAAATCCCAACACTGAGTCCTGGTGACGGCTGCTGTCTGAGGCCCAGTGGATCAGATTGAGTGATTAGGTGTCCCAGAAGTCCGTTTTAAAAAGCATGCTCCCCCTTCACTTCTGGAGAAGTATTAGTTGAGGACCATCTCCCCTTGGGCTGACTTTCCCTCTTCTGCATGGCATTACCCACATTAGCCTGTGGAATTGAGAGTAGATGAATGGGGAGGAGCTGCTGCTTACGGCCATTGTGCCAATCACCGCTGTTGAGCAGGAAGGCAGTGTCAGTTTTCTAAGCAATATAACAAATGACAAGGTGTATATTTATCCTAGATACCCACATACTTTGGGCGCGTTGTGGAACATAAGAGTTGTCATATCGCATCAGATCACTGGCACATCTAGTCCAGTATCATCTCTCTGACAGTGTCTAGTGCCAGATGCTTCAGAGGAAGCTGAAAAGCCCACAATAATACACCTTGCCAACTGTGCAGCACTGTAAATAGGGAGTGGGAGTAGAATTCCTTCCTGATTCCTCAAACAATCAACTCACACCCCGATTGCTCTTATTATCTTAGCTGGCACGGCTACAAATGTAAACTATAAGATTATACAACCTCTTACAACACGCCATACAACAACAGTATATGTCTTCATGGCCCCAGTGCTAGGACATTCCCTATGCTGTGGGTTTTTTGCATGTAGTAGTATTTTATTTTTATGTTCTAGCTTTCCTCCTCTGAATAGTCCTCGTGCTAAATTCACCCCAGGTGTAATTCCACTAGACAGCAGAATTACTCCAGGGATGAATCTGGTCTCTAGTTTTTTTAATATCTTCTCCTATAAAAGCCCTTTATGCCCCTAATCATTTCCATCACCCCTTCCTGCCCCTTTTCCATTTCTGCTGTCTTCTTGGCTAAGAGTTGACCAAACCCTGACCACAGTATTAAAGATGAAGACAGGCCTTCACTTTATATACTGGCGCTATCATATTTGCTGCATTATTCTCAGTCCCCTGATAAATACAGCCCAGCATCTGATTCATATTTTTGGAACTGCCACTGCACATTGAGCAGGCATCTTCATCGAGCTGTCAACAACAGACCCTAGATCTCTTCCCTGAGAGTTTACAAATAATTCAGAAGCCATCAGTGTGTACACACAGTTTGAGCTATTCTTTCCAATGTGCATTACCCACTCATCTAAGATCAGTGTCATCCGCCGTCGTTACCCAGTTAACTGCAATCCATCTCTTTAGATCTTCCTCATAGTCTTCCCTTGTGTTAACTAATGAAATAATCTCTTGTCTCTCCTCTTGCATTCGATTAATACAGCTATCGAAACCCCATGCTCTTTGCGCTAGTTCCTGGGACATCCCATTATGTTAACTTCTTTCTATGTTGAGAAGTTGCTATTTAGTCTGACTTGTCCTTGCTAGCTCTCATTTCAATTTCTAATACAGGATAGAAATGACCCACATGTCCTCGGCTAGCTTGCTGTGAGACTTTATCACCTATAGTTTAGCTGAGTTCCTGGAGGTCAGGTATTGAAAGGTATGTGCTGTTCAGGAAAGACAGAAATAAAGGTAAAGGTGGTGGAGTGGCATTGTATATTAGTGACTCGGTACTCTGTAAAGAAATTACAAGTGATGGAATGGATAAAACAGAATCTGTTTGGGTCAAAATAACTTGGCGGAAGAAACGTAATAGAGGCTTTACTGGGCTGTGCTACAGACCCCCGGGATCCCATTTAGATAAGGATAGAGACTGCTTTAATATTTTAATTAAATAAATACTACTGAGAATTGTGTGATCATGGGAGACTTTAATTTCCCAGATATATATTGGAGGACAAGTGCTACTAATAATGGTAGGGGCCAGTTATTCCTGGATGTGATAGCTGACAAATTTCTTTACCAAATAGTCTCTGAACCAATAAGAGGTGATACCATTTTAGATTTAGTATTTGTAAGAAGTGAAGACCTTCTAGAAGAACCGGTTGTAGAGGACAACATTGGTTTGAGTGATCATAAGAACGGCCATACCAGGTCAGAGCAATGGTCCATCCAGCCTAATATCCTGTCTTCTGACAGTGGCCAATGCCAGATGCCTCAGAGGGAATGAACAGAACAGGTACTCATCAAGTGATCCATCCCCTGTTGCCCATTCCCAGCTTCAAGCCAACAGAGGCTACGGACACCATTCCTGACCATCCAGGCTAATAGGCATTGATAGACCTTTCCTCTATGAATTTATTTAATTCTTTTTTGAACCCTGTTATAGTTTTGGCCTTCACAACATCCTCTGGCAAAGAGTTCCACAGGTTGATTGTGCATTGTGTGAAGAAATACTTCTTTTTACTTGCTTTTAACCTGCAATAAGATTGGTCCCAAGACCAAACACTGAAGTAATGCATGAGCTAATTGAGTTTAAACTAAATTGAATGATAAACAAAAATAGTTCTGCAACTAAGGTCCTTGATTTCAAAAGGGAAAACTTTAAAAAATTAAGGGAATTAGTTATGGAAGTGGACTAAACTAAAAAACTCAAGTGTCTGAATGTGGAGAAGGCTTGGAATTACAGTAACTCCTCGCTTAACGTTGTAGTTATGTTCTTGAAAAATGCTACTTTAAGCAAAATGATGTTAAGTGAATCCAATTTCCCCATAAGAATTAATGTAAATAAGTGGGGTTAGGTTCCAGGAAAAAAAATTTTGCCAGACAAAAGTTGCTCTCTCTCTCTCTGTATATATATCTATATATATACACACACACACACACACACACACACACACAGAGAGAGTATAAGTTTTAAACAATTTAATACTGTACACAGCAATGATGATTGTGACGCTTGGTTGAGGTGGTGAAATCAGAGTGTGGAAGAGGGTGGGATATTTCCCAGGGAATGCCTTACTGCTAAATGATGAACTAGAACTCAGCTGAGCCCTCAAGGGTTAACACATTGTTGTTAATGTAGCCTCACACTCTACAAGGCAGCACGAATGGAGGGAGGGGAGACAGCACGGCAGAGAGACACAAACCGTGTGTGTGAGCAAGAGAGAGACACGCATTGCCCCTTTAAGTATGCTGACCCCACTCTAAGTACACTGCCTTTTTAAGTAGATCAGCAAGTTGAGACAGCAGCTGCTGCCAGCAAGCTCCCTCTGTCCTGAGCCTTGTCACATATCCACCCTGCTCTGTGGAGGTGAGGTACAGGAGTGAGGGGCAGGAGGGGGAGGGGACACCCTGACATTAGCACCCCTCTTCCCCACCCCCACCCCCGCACAGCAAGCAGGAGGCTCCCGGGAGCAGCTCCAAGTCAGAAGCAGCACATGGCATTGGGAGGTGGGACAGCTGAACTTCCTGGCAATTGATAGTCTGCTGGGTGGCTGCCGCACAGGGAACTTAGGGGAGCAGGGGGGCTGCCAGTCCACCCTAGTTCCAAGCCCCCACCAGCTAGCTCCAACGGGCTGCTCTTTCTGCAAGCAATGGACAAAGCAGGCAGCTGCCAAACAACATTATAAGGTAGCATTGCGCAGCTTTAAATGAGCATGTTCTCTAATTGATTCTCAATGTAACAAGAAAACAACGTTAACTGGGACGACGTTATGTGAGGAATGAGGAGTACTTGTGGCACCTTAGAGACTAAAAAAATTATTTGGGCATAAGCTTTCGTGGGCTAAAACTCACTTTATCGGATGCATGCAGTGGAAAATACAGTAGGAAGATATATCTAGATGGAGAACATGAAAAGATGGGGGTTGCCATACCAACTCTAGTGAGACTAATCAATTAAGGTGGGCTATTACCAGCAGAAGAAAAAAAACTTTTGTAGTGATAATCAGGATGGCCCATTTCAAACAGTTGACAAGAAGGTGTGAGTAACAGTAGGGGAAAAATTAGCATGGGGAAATAGTTTTTACTCTGTATAATGAGCCATCCACTCCCAGTCTTTATTCAAGCCTAATTTAATAGTGTCCAGTTTGCAAATTAATTCCAGTTCTGCAGTTTCTCGTTGGAGTCTTTTTTTGAAGTTTTTTTGTTGAAGAACTGTAAGGAGTTACTGTACTTTGTTTTTGCAGCTGTATTTCCTGTAGAGGCAGGGAAATGGTATTACCATTATAGAAGGTGTTGGTGAGACCTCATCTGGAACACTGTGTGCAATTCATGGCTTCCTTGTTTAAGGAAGATAAATTCAAACTGCAACAGGTACAGAAGGGCTACTAGGATGATCAGAGGAATGGAGAACCTACCTTACAAGAGGAGACTTAAGGAGCTTGGCTTGTTTAGCCTAACGAAACGAAGGCTGAAGGGAGATATAATTGAACTCTCTAAATACATCAGAGGAATAAACACCAGGGAAGGAGAGGAATTATTTAACTTAATGGCCAATGATGGCTCAAGAACAACTGGATATAAATTAGCCCTCAACAGTTTAGGCTTGAAATTAGACAAAGGTTTCTGACCATTAGAGCAGTGAAGTCCTGGAACAGCCTTCTAAGGGGATTAGTGGGGACAAAAAACCTAACTGGTTTCAAGAGGAGATGGTATGGAGGAGATGGTATTATGAGACTGCCTACGATGGCGTGTAGCCGATCTGTAACTGCTAATAGCAAATATATCCAACAGCCAGAGATGGGACACTAGATGGGAAGGGCTCTGATTTACTACAGGGAATTTTTTCCCAGGAGTTTGGCTGGTGGATCTCGCTGACATGCTCAGGCTCTAACTGATCGCCATATTTGGGATTGTGAAGGAATTTCCCCCCATGTCAGATTGGCAGAGACCCTGGGGTGGGGGGTTGCCTTTCTCTGCATCATGGGGCACAGTTCATTTGTTGGCTTGAACTAGAGTAAATGGTGGATTCTCTGTAACTTGAAGTCTTTAATTTAAAATTTGAGGACTTCAGTAACTCAGCCAGAGGTTATGGGTCTATTACAGGAGTGGGTGGGGTGAGAGTCTGCGGCCTACGAGGTGTAGGAGGTCAGACTAGATGCTCAGAATGGTCCCTTCTGGCCTTAAAGTCTGAGTCAATAATTTAATATCTCGAGTTGGTCCATCACTTCTTTATTTGATGCCTCTACCTCCTAGCAATGCCTGACCTCTACTGCCTGCAGCTGCAGAGTATGTGCCTGGGGTGGGTTCCTTATCTCTGCAGTGAGGCCTGAGGCAAAGAAAGCATTTTGCCTCTCTGGGATCGCCTTATCCTCTTTGAGTGCATCCTAGCAACTTACCAGTTCCTGTGGCTTTCTTCCTTCTGTTGTATTTAAAGGCTTTCCTATTTGTCCTGATATTCTTAGCTACTGGGGCCAGTTCTCTCCTTAGCCCTTTTAACGCCTGATCCAAAGCCCCCTGAAATCAATAGAAAAACTTTCAATAGGTTTTGGATTAATGCCTTACCAACCAAAATTTGTATTCCAGTGTATTAACCTCCCTTGGACATTGATTCCCATTTGATAAAGGATGCTTTTTGGACTGTATGTAATACTGGTTGCTTCTCACCTTTTTAGCTCCCTTTTTTTAGGGTGCTTATATATCTGCGACTCTTGCAAGATGTATTATACTTAACCAGTATCCTAGGTGGCTCTTCGTTTTCTAATGTAGCAGGACCAGAGGCAAAATGCTGAGGGTTCATCAGATGAGAGTCTCAGGTGTTTTGAACAGAGATACCCCCTCTGGGTTGGGTTACATTGCAGTGACTTTGGTTTAACCCAAACTGGCACCAACTAGGGAAAGTCTCCAGCTACATTCAGTTCCTGCCCTGTTCCAAGCAGTAAACACAGAGATACAAACCAAACAGAATAGCCCCTATGTTTCTCCACAGCATCCTCTCCAGGCTGCTATGTAACACAACACCCTGACAGTCTCTCCCCCGCTCTGGGACCAACGGCCCTTTCCTTTAAAGGTGTTGAGCCTAAACAGGTTGAGTTGCACATAGGGTTGCCAACTGTCTAATCACACAAACCCAAACACCCTTGCCCCTCCCCCTGCCCTGCCCCTTCCTTGAGGCCCCGCCCCTTCTCTGAGGTCCCACTCTGCTCAGTCCATCCTCCGTTGCTCGATCTCCCCCACTCTCACTGGGCTGGGGTAGGAGGCTGGGGTGCAGAGGAGGCCTGGGGTGCATGCTCTTGGAGGGAGTTTGGGTTCTGGAGGGGGCTCCGGGCTGGGGCAGGGGGTTGGGATGTAGGAGGGGGTGTGGGTGCTGGGAGGGAGTAGAGTTCAGGAGGGGGCTCAGGGGCTGGGACAGAGCATTGGGGTGCAGAAGGAAGTAATAGTGCAGGCTCTGGGAGGGAGTTGGGTGCAGGAGGGGGTTTGGAGTGCTGGCTCCAGGAGGGGACTCAGGGCTGGGGCAGGAGTTTGGGGTTCAGGAAGAGGTGTGGGGTGTAGGCATTGGGAGGGACTTAGGTGTGCAGGAGGGGGTGAGGGGTGCAGGCTCCGGCCGGGCTGTGCTTACCTTGGGCGGCTCCAGGGTTGCGGTGCAGCGGGGCTAAGGCAGGCTTCCTGCCTGCTCTGGCCCTGCTCCACTCTCGGAAGTGGTCGGCATGTCCTTGCAGCCTCGGGGGAGTGGGGGAGGAAGGGGACTCCGTGCACTGCCCCTGCCTGCAGACACTGTTCCCGCAGCTCCCATTGGCCGCAGTTCCCAGCCAATGGGAGCTGCAGAGTCAGCGCTCAGGATGCGGGCAGTGCGCAGAGACCCCTGGCTGGTCCCCCCACCAGGGACTCAGGGACGTGCCAGCTGCTTCTGAGAGCAGAACGGAGCCAGGGCAGATAGGGATCCTGCCTTAGCACCACTGTGCTGCCAGCCTAAAATCTCCCGATTTGGCTTCAGTAGCCTCTGGGTGATAGAGCCCGATTCCAGGAGACTCCCAGCAAAACTGGGAGGGTTTGCAACCCTAGCATGGAATTAGCTCACAGCTAGGAGAACCCCCTAAAATGGATTGGCAGGGCCTCTTCCCAGGTGTGCCTCAGGGGTGAGGCACTGCAGGGCTAATGGGGCTTCTCCAGGGGGCGAGAAAAGCCCCTGGACATCTGGTCACAGTGCAAGTATTCCTTCCAGTTGGTTCCCATATCCCGTAGTGATGTTTCAGCCAGTTTATACTTGGGGAGTAGAATTCCCACACTATTAAAGCTGATTTCTCCTAGGTCCCCTCTGTGAGTATGTACCACTCTAACTATGTGGCGTATTTGATTGGCAACACTCTCTACCAAGATGACTGTCCATGCAAGCTAAGGAGCAAAGGATGCTTAGCACCTCAGAGGATCACATCCAGGTTTGCTGAGGCCAGGAAATGCCATTGGTCCTTGAGTTCTGATCTCATGTTCTAGACCTGTCCAGGCATTAAATCATAGATGCTGAAGGTGGAAAAAAGGTTCCATTCAGTCTCCCACAATAAAGATGTGCACAGTAAATCTTTACGATGCTGATATTGGAACTGGGTCCTACTCATGCCCAGAGTGAGATTGAGGCATAGACACTATGGCAAGGGTGGCCAACCTGTGGCTCCAGAGTCACATACGGCTCTTCAGAAGTTAATATGCGGCTCCTTGTATAGGCACCGACTCCGGGGCTGGAGCTACAGGCGCCAACTTTCCAATGTGCTGGGGGGCGGGGGTTGCTTAGTGCTCAACCCCTGGCTCTGCCACAGGCCCTGCCCCCACTCCTCCCTTTCCCACTCGCTCCCCTGAGCCTGCCGTGCCCTCGCTCTTCCCCCTCCCCCTCCGAGCCTCCTGCATGCCATGAAACAGCTGATCGGGAGGTGCGGGGTGGGAGGGGGAGGTGCTGATTAGCAGGGCTGCAGGTGGGTGGGAGGCGCTGGGAGCAGGGTTGGGCGAGGGGAGAGCTGACGTGGGGCTGCCGACGTATTACTGTGGCTCTTTGGCAATGTACATTGGTAAATTCTGGCTCCTTCTCAGGCTCAGCTTGACCACCCCTGCACTATGGGCTCCTGCCTTGGGCCTGAGCTTCTGGAGTCATGGGACTGAACCAGAATCTGAGGCTTTGGCTACACTTACACTTCAAAGCGCTGCCGCGGCAGCACTGCCGTGGCAGCGCTTTGAAGCGCTAAGTGTAGTCAAAGCGCCAGCGCTGGGAGAGAGCTCTCCCAGCGCTGTCCGTACTCCACCTCCCTGTGGGGAATAACGGACAGCGCTGGGAGCGCGGCTCCCAGCGCTGGGGCTTTGACTACACTGGCGCTTTGTAGCGCCGCAATTTGCAGCGCTGCAGAGGGTGTGTTTTCACACCCTGCTGCAGCGCTGCAAATTTGTAAGTGTAGCCAAGCCCTCAGCTTTGGTACAACCAAGTTTCTAGTTCTCATGGTTGTAAAGAAAGCTTGAAAATGGGAACCAAGCATAGCCAAGCGCAACAGCATTTGCCTGAGTTGCAGAGAACCTGAAACAATAGCCTGGCTCATACCCAAAGGGAAATCCTATCATCTGCACCAGCAGCCATGTGGTAGTACTGCAGCATCATAGCAGAGTGAGCTTTGGTTTGGCAGGAAGAGCAAGACCTTCAATCACAATTTCAAATACTTTTTTTTTTAAAGGCAAAAATGTGCAAAATAAATGGAATTAAATTGTATTTTATATCCCTAAATCTAGAAACATTTGTATCAAAATATTTACAATGACTGTATAGAAATAAACACTCTGTCAAAGAAACAGCAAAGTACAGTACTAGAATATGTCCACCGAATTAACAAAGTCTATATGGAAAGAGAATGTAACAGAGAAAGTGTGAGAGAAAATACTGTTCATGCTACCCCTGCACCCATGAATTTTTTGTTGCCACCTAACTTTAGTTTGTGGGCATAACCACAGTGAGTCCTGACCTCTTGCCACTAACAATCTCCACTTACTATTTAAGCTTTTCAAAGGGACAGAAATGTTTGGATTGGATACCCTGATGCAGACAGTAACTCTATTCCTGCAGTTATGACACAACAATGCTATTTTTTTCCATACAGCCTTTCGTGTGGGATTTTCCTTGTATAGGCATTAATTAACAAAGCCTCTCTGCACCCCTGGGAGGTAAGTATAATGAACATCATTTTACAAATGGAAGAACATAGGCACAAATAGGTTAAGTAACAGAGTTGGGAACAGAATGCTGGATTCCTAACTCTCAGATTTTTCCACTTTAACTACTAGGCCTTATTTCTTCTGCCATCAAATGTCGTTTTAGTTTGAGGTGACTGACAATGTCACTGCGGGGTCGGTGATTAATGCCCCATCCTGTGCTACAATGAGCGGAAAAAAATCTATTACCTACAGGTAGTTATAAAAACCTAATTCAGTGTTTCAACAGTGAGCTCCCACGAGCCTAAGCAGGCTGCCTCAGCGATCCGATTGGAAAGTCCCTTCAGTCCCATGGCTTATAGAGCACATGCATCACAAATCTGCCTGTTTATGGCTTCATAGGGACTTCCTGAGATCTTCATTGTGCGGCTGTGTTAGAGAGATACACAGCCAACTATAGTGGAGAAACACCCCCAGGTGACTTTCTGGGGTGTGTACCACTGAGTTATAACTGCATCCTCCGTTACTAGGATCATTGCCTGCCTCCTTCCTTCCCTGGCTCCTCCCCTCCATTCTTATATGCTTCCCTCTCTCCCTCCACCTCTTTCCCTGATTTATTCATGGGAATTAGTCTCTTTCTTACATAGGAAACAGGATGGCAATGAATTTGCAGTTATGATATTTTTAAAAACTTGAATTTAATTGAGTTGGGCTGTTCCCAGATATGTCTTTAACCCTTCTAAAAATGTAACAAAAGGCCTGTCCCATTGTTCTTCAGGGCAAAAAGCCTTATCCCTCACTCCCGCACCCACAACGCAGGCTAAGGAGAAATGGGAGGGGGGAGTAAGATGCAGCGCTCATTTCCTTGAGGTGCCGCCAAGTCGGTGATGTGGAGTCTGGTGGTTCCTTAAGGCACAGCCTGACTTTGCGAGGAAGGAGAGCAGAGCCAGAGGACAAGGCAGTTCATTTGTAACTTCAGGGCCCAGGGATCAAGGAAGCGCTGGCTGGACTGGAGGAGCTGTTTCTCTCTCTTTGGTGAATTCATTTGTGGTGGGTGTTTTTTGGTGTTATTGGCCAAACAGTTCTTCCAGCTGAATGATTCCTCGTCCTCCCCATCCCCAATTTCTAACCCCCACTCCCCACCCCTTTTACTCCTGCCAGCCTTTATTTCTTTCTAAGGACAAGGTAGAGGATGCCAATGATGAAGCTGAAGCAAAAGCAGATCCAGGCCAATATGAAGGAGTAGCCATGATGGTCCCGAGGCGCTGTGAAGTAGTGTGGGAATCGGGCTGTGTAGATGGAGACTGCAATCAAAATGAACAGCCCTGTAGGGGGAGGGGAGGGAAGAAAGAATTGGAAGATATTTGAAAACCTGAATCTTTGCAGGACATCTCAGGTACTGCAGCGATATTGTGGCGTGTGCCCTGTGAAGCTGATGGCCCATTTACTGTTGTAGGGCTGCTCATGAGCACTGTATGCTAATTTTTTATCCTAGGGTTTCTTGTGAGCACCAGGTCAGTACATCCTGGTGTGTTACTGGAAGGAGATAGGCCACAGTTGCATACCGGAGCTACTCAGATTCCAGAGTTGTCGGGAATGGTGCACAAATTTAGATTCTGGGGTGTTAGTGTCGTCTTTCTTACGAGTGCTGAAGCTGAACACTCTAGTGTGCATTTGGGCAGATCACTCGCAGGTGGGGCTGTGCACACTTGTTTGTTGTGTGCTCTTACGTTAACACTGGGGTTTGCTGTTGTAGGGTTTTTCATGAGCACGGGGGCTACTGGCACAGGCTTTTCATGTTTTGTTTTAATTACAAAACCACATGAACATAATGCACACACTGAAAACAGCTCGAGGGGGGGGAAGTGGATGACATTTTCGGGCTTGCCAACCTTGACAGTGATCCTTTATCTACTGGCTGTTCTAGTCACTCTCAGGTGTAAAACTAATAAGTCAAACAACCTGCTTCCTCCAAACACATTTCTTTTCCCCATTCCTCCCTCCAATAAGGACGTCCAGTTGAAGGCTGTGATCTGTATCGACCCTTGGACCCAGGGGCGGCTCTAGGCATTTTGCCGCCCCAAGCACGGCAGGCAGGCTGGCTGCTGCCCTCGCGGCAACCAGCAGAGCGCCCCCAGTGGCTTGCCACCCCAAGCACGCGCTTGGCGTGCTAGTGCCTGGAGCCGCCCCTGCTTGGACCCCAAGAGCAGCACTTATATTGGGAATCTATTCATAACCAGTGGGAGCTCGGGAGGATTAAAAGCTATTATATTGGACTTGTACTCTCCCTCTTTCATCTAGTCAGAGTCTGATCCAAAGCCGACGAAGTCTATGAAGAATAGGGTGACCAGACAGCAAGTGTAAAAAATCGGGACGGGGGCGTGGGGGGGTAATAGGAGCCTATATAAGAAAAAGCCCCCAAAATCAGGACTGTCCCAATAAAATCGGAACATCTGGTCACCCTGATAAAGAATCTCCCATTACTTTAACAGAGATCACCTTCTGTTTATGATTCATACACAGTAGGTGGGGGCTGGTATGGATAACTGCCTGGAGCAATAAACCAAACTGTAATCTGAAATGGAGAATTAAATTGCCTCTGGATACATCTAAGCTTTAGGTAAACGCCTGATGCCCTCCTTCTCAAAAAGGCAATAGCAATTAGGGATGGGTGGAGCAGGACAAGAGGATTTCCTCCTCTCACTGCCTGATAGTGTTGACAGTTTGAACACATTATTGGCGATCCCTGTTCTTTCTTGGAAAGACTCTGCTGTGTTCCAGACCATCCGTTGTGAATAACCAAAGCAGTGACTGCTTTCCTGAAACAGCCATTTTGAATTTTACATCAGAGCCACTGTGTGGTGGAGCAAGACGCTCTGGGATTGTTTGGTTTATGCTGTGGAGAACAACCCGTCCCATGGTGGAATCAATGATAAAACCTTCAGACATTTTGATAGGGCCCAATGAATCCAGAGGGAGGGATACCAAAGCAGTTTACAGACAATGGACAAAACCATTCCAGCAGGTATACACTTGCGTCTTCCATTCATTCCAATGGAATTCCACTGGTGCAGCAGTGGGGATGGTTGCACTAATAATATATGTGTGTGTGTGTGTGTGTGTAAGAGCTAGTTTGAAAATAAGTCTTTCCAAAAGAAAGTTAATCATTTTGATGGTTTTTTTTTCAAAAATATTAATGGAAATTTTCTTTTCTTTTTTTTAATGAAAAACAAAAAAAAATGTTTTGCTTCCTTCCTTCATCCCTTACCCACCAAAATCAGTTTTTTGAAAACTGAATTGTTTTTTTATTTTTTTTTACTAAAAACATTTTGATTTTCAGTTTTTCAGCTGGAAAACTTCAAATGAAAATATTCAGCAAAAAATTCCTTATAGGAAATGGCCATTTTTTGTTGAAAAAGTTTTGATGGACACTTTTCAACCAGCTCTGTAAGTATGGGCCAACTTTGGGGAAGGTGTGTGTGTGGGGGGGGGTCATCCCCCCCAAAACTGTATACGTTGATAGTAGGGAGGAGAAATTTAAAGGTTCGGATGACCTCAAACAGCTTGAGTCATGGCCAACCCCAGGCAGGCCTCCCCCTTACCCTCAGCCTCCCCTTCTGGAAAGCAGCGCCTTCTCCCTGCAGACCCCAGCTATTGCTCCTGCCTCTCCCCGCGGGCTGCAGCTCACAGCTCACCTGGCCTCCAAGGTTACTTGACTGGTGGCTCCGCCAGCTGCCGCGTAGGGGAGGGGGAGGGAAAGGGGTGTGTGTTACATGCACACACACACACACGCGCACATTTAATCCTTTTAGTAACCTGATGGAGAGACACTGGACTTACAGCAAATCAGCATGATGGCTCCAGTGATATAGAAGCGTTTCCCTTTCTCCATGGTGAAGAGCTGCACCACGAACATGACCAATGAGATGAAGGAGAAGATGATAGCCAGGATCATGAAGGCTTGCACTGCCTTGAGGGAAGCTGGCAATACAGAGGCAGGAGGGGAGAGAGAGAGTGTATGTTAAGATACTATCAGTATCACAATGTACTGTAGGCCTTCAGACTATACAGGTCGTATCAAGACCTAAAGAAAATGTCTCTTACCCATATCCTCTTCAGCAAATGTGGTCTGATGGCATTTCCCAGCATCGCAGTTTAGCCAGAGTCCTGTTGTGTTTGTTCCCGTGGCAGAGGTACCTGCCATCCAGACCTGAAATGGAACAAAACAGTCGTGTCAATGTTGTTGCTCTTGACCATTCTGACAATGGTTGCTCCAGCCTATCACCTGATCTGGGCCTACGAGGGACAATGACCGCTGGAAGCTTGTGTAGCGATAAAACCTTCCCCCTGTGCATGGAACTCATGAAGATCTAAAGTTGTCTGGGATAAGAGACTTGAAAGATTTGAGATATTTAGTCTAGATAAAAGAAGAGTCAGTGTGTGTGTGTGTGGGGAGGGACTCAATTACAAAAATATAGTGAAAATTGCTCTTAGGTTCCTTTTTGTCCTGCCATGTAATGTGACAATAAGGGCCCACTCAATTACATTAAAGGGCAGTACACTTACAGCAGATAGAAAATTGAAATACTTAACTCACTGTCACACGAGGTCACTGCATGAATATTGGGTGAATTTTGAAAAGGACTGGATAATTGCATAGAGACTGGTCAGTATTTTTAGCTAAGGCATCTAAGATAATAAGAGTAAAACACATATGCTTTGGGGGTATAAAAAAGATTGTTGGCAGAGGACAAAGAAGGACTCTTTTTACCCCTTTTATGCACAGCCTTTTCTAGTTGGTCATCTGCACTGTGGGTGCTTAGACACACTGCTGCTGTGTTGGCTTTGACAGCATTTGGGAGCAGTTTCAATGTCCTGCAAATGGGGCATGCGGAACACCTTAATCACAAATGGAGGTGTCCTATGTGAATCAGAATGGGTGGACACTCCTCGACGGAAGGTGGCCATTGGCTGGAAGCCGTGATGTGGCAGGAGTGTCACGGTAAAGCTAAAGCTTTGAGTTTGTCATTGTTATGGTGACCTCCTTTGGGGGGGCTCTAGACTCTGAATACATGTTTGCACACGTTTTAAAATGTGTGCAATATCCTCTCATTAGAGATCCTAGTCCCTCTTTTGGCTGTAGTTTTTTGTGTCGAAAATCTAGTAGGCAGGGCAGTCTATTCCCATCTAGGGCTGCTGTGCCAGACTTCTCTAGACCACCGGTGTGCAGGATAAACTGAGAATTCACTGGGGTTTCTTGAGCATTTTAGCTCTGGGTCTTCCCTCTTGTTGTCGGGTTTCAAGGCAGCCGCTTAAATATGATTTGGAGGCTGTTGAATAATTTTCAGTCAGAGGCTGCCACGAGGGGGCAGCATAAACTAAGGCACAGGAATAGCTCTGTGTTACACATAAATGATTGCGTTGCTGCCTGTGCAGGTGAAGTCTCTGAAAGACAGGAGAGTTCTTCATGTGTATTTGGCTATGAAGTTTAAAATGGAGCTGGGCTGGTCACTATAAAAATGGTGGCCTGCCCCTTTGCCTCCCTTCTGCTGCAAAGAGGACTGGGGAGGAAGGAGTCATTCTGTAGTGTAATATACAAGCAAGACCATTTGTCTAACTAAAAATAGCATCCGTCTTTATAAGCGCTTTGAGGCAGGGATTGTCATTTTACTATATGTCTGTACAGTGCCTAGCGCAGCAAGACCCCAACCTAGCTGAGGCCTCTAGGTGCTAACGCTAAATAAAAGCAGCAAAGAGTCCTGTGGCACCTTATAGACTAACAGACTCTTTGCTGCTTTTACAGATCCAGACTAACACGGCTACCCCTCTGATGCTATATAAATAACAATCTGCAGTGGCTCTGGATAGGATACAATTCCTAAGAGAGAGGGGCATACGCTTCCTTCAGGGTCTAAGCTCTTTAGCTGGCGGGATCAGGAAGAAATTTCCACATGTGGCACAAGTTTGTGCACTTGTGTTCCAATATGGAGTTTGTGCTTTCCTTTGAACAATGACGGAACAATTATTGGAGACAGTATATCCGACAAGATGGAGCACTAGGCTTTCCCAGTAGGTTGCTTGACTAGATGAAGATTTGGTTTCCGCTGGTATGGCAGGATACAGGACATAATGCACAACTGGTCTACACTGATGTGACAGCATTTGTCCTTTAACAAGCCTTTTATCTTCACTCTGATAAGAATTGTTGGTTTTCCTTTTTGACTTGGTGAGCAAGAGCATGTTGTTGGGAATAAATACTTAAAACAGCAGCATCTTGACACCAAGTGGGATTTTTAGCAGCTCTTTCCAGCTCAAGAAACTCTCCCCTGCAAATCTTTTGGTATTCACACTGCTGTGAGTTACTTGGCCATTGGCCCAACAATTTACAGTCATGAGTCCCCAGCAACACTTGGCCTTTTTGTGTTGTATGTATGTGCTCTTGGATCACATGCTCTGTGGAATCTGGGGAATTTTCAGTGTATGAACCTTCCGCAGCCAACTCCTCCTAGCCTGGTAGAAGATGAATTGCATATGTTATATAACGAATCTTTTCTCCTAGGTTTGCAATAATCTCTTAATTTTGACCTATGATTTTAATGTCACAAGAGATCTATGATCTGTGTGCATGTGAGAAAACATGCCCTCTGTGATATTCACACAGCCCCGCTGACTTCAGTGACATTGCATGAAGGTATCTGAGGGCAGAATTTGACCAATTTACTATATCTATTCCTTGAACGTGGGTGGCACTAAGGAGTCTGGAAGAATCTAAAGCTGGTTCAGCCAATCAGATAACATATTATCCAAACGCTCTTTGTTTTTTCTTTTAAATGAGATGCCATCTTGTGTCATGGAATGCACAATGAACTGGACTAGTCCATTTTCACCATTTGGGGTGGGAGCTTATCGGGTGTTGCAATTTTGTAGTATGTTGATAGATCTGCTGCATATTTCAGCTACTACAAAGTGCTTTTGGTTTGGACAGGGACCAGTCCTTATATGTGTAGTGTTTTATCATATAGATGATAATGAACGCTACCAATAACTGTTAGTTTTGCCCAAACAGCTCATGAAACACTTTTTAGTTCCAGAAACAGACAAGCATCCACCGTATAATTATACAAGAGACTGTCTGGCAGATGGGCTGATAAATTTCAGCTTAAAACTATCCTCCATTAATCTCACTTGCTCAACTAGTTTTTGAATGGGGTGTGTACAGTTGGTTCCTACTATAAAGTTATGGGAGTGGAAACATCACCTTGAGGCTGCCTCTGTTTGTTTTAGTTCAGGACTAGGAACTTTTCTGTTCTCAGGGTGGCATTTAAATTAAAGTGGCTTGATTTTTTTCAGAGATCCATTTATTTCAAGGGAGTTACCCCAGCATGAAATTGGAGTAACAGAGCAGTGAATCAGGCTCCTTATGTTTTCTGAACAGCTCCTTTGCACTTTATTATTTACTGAAAGAGGGTGCCCTACTCCCTAACTCTATAGCCTGGCAACCCTACAGCAGAACCTTTCAATGGTGTGTGGGGTTATAACCATGGAAGGGTTGAGCGTTCAACGTCTGCTGCCTGTCTCGTTCAGAGAGACAAAGTGGGTGAGGTAATATCTTCAGCTTCTGTCAGTGAGAGAGACAAGCTTTCGAGATTACACAGAGACCAACATGGCTACAACACCACCCTCTTGTTTAGAAGCAGAATGACTTACGTTGGCAATGGTGGATACAAACAGCATGACCACGGTGGCAATGTGGACCACAAAAATACCAGCCAATAGCACCAACATCTTGGCTTCTTAGTCTGTGTGTGTGGTGGGGGGGAAGGTCTCAAATGCAGATGATTCTGAAGGAAAAAAAAGTATTGGAGAAGAAAATAAAGGTGGGTGCTGGAATCAAGAACTTTGTTACAATAAACCTGTATTTACATGCAAGAAAGTAACCGGGTTTGTTCTAAACCCACCCCAGAAATATTGGCAGAGCGCTGAAAAAATATCTAAAAATACTAGTAACACCCCCCCCCAGTCCCCAGCAAATCACTCAGAGTACTTAGAGAGAAGCTGTAGCCACTGTAGCCAGTCTTCCGGGAAATGCACAGCAGGGTTTTGAAGATACTGTGGGTAGTTTTTAAAAATAGGCTGACTTTATGTCTGACCATTAATAAGGTTAAGTGCTGTGCAGGGTAAAGTGATATACTCGAGTCCCACATGGCAGGAAATTGAGCTATTTGCCCACTGGGGCCATGGACGTCAGGAAGGATTTCCTTTTCCTCATCCCCCCACCCGACAATACAGTGTTATCCAGTTGGTCTGGTGTATCATGAGTCAGTTGAGGTGGAGATTTGTCTTCCTCTGACACATGAGGTACTGGGCACTGTTAGAGTGGACTACAGGACTACGCAGGCTGGTGGTCTGATGCGTTTTGTTAAGAGAGAATACCAGCATAGATGAACCACTGGGCTGTTCGGGGGATTGTGGGGGGAGTAGACTACTGTACTTAGTGGCTCCATGGTCGGATCTGGTGTGGTGGAAGATGGGATAACTGGAGTCATTGTCCGGTGTGGATCATTCCCTGTGAGTACCCGGCCCAAGCCGGGGAAGCTAATAATCCAACCAGCAGACCAAATTCAATGATGAATCCTGGTCACGTGCCACCTGAGGCACGTTGCATATACACTAAGAAGAAGAACTGGAGTCAATGTTTTGCTCAGATCCTTTATTCCTAAAATGGAAATTGTTGCAGTTTCCATAAAAAAATCCCAAGCATTGGTCTGTAGTGAGGGCTACTCTTGATTTCCTTTTAAATTCAAGGAAATCTGCTCAATATATTACTGCATTAAGACACCTTACACATGTAATGTATCTGATTCCTTTGCATTATTCCCCTACGTGCAGCAGGACTTGACTTCTTGTGTTTCTTGTCACTTATGAATATTTGATTTAAAAAGAAGCAAGATTTTAGGGACTAGCATTGGCGAGGTCTGATAGTGTCATTTAACCAAAGCTACTGTTCTATTTTCTGAAATGATGAAATCTAAGGAGCAGAGGCCTGATATTGAGAACAGATTCACTCCCCCTGCACAAAAGTGGCAAGTGGAAAGCATTAGGGTTTCAAATCTCACCTACTGACAGGACTCTTATCAGTATTTTGTACTTAGAGTCACAGAAATTAGAGACAGCAAAGACTTGTTGGGTCCTTTAGTCTTATCTTCTCTGCCCAAGAGAAGACTGCTCCTGAAAATGTGTGGGGAGGTAAATAAAGGGGCGAAGTTAATTTCCTGCCCTCCCTCTCGTTGCTAGGTGAGAGCAGTGTCAAACACCTGCTTTATATTTGCAGTTATTCTGGGCCAGATGAGTCAGGCAAGGAATCCAGCTGTAGCTTTCTGGATGAGGAGCAGTGACAATGCAATATAATACTACAGTTACCATTTGTAATAACGTCTGTCATACAGAAAGGCTTTGTAGAGTCACCCAAATGGCATATGTTACTCATTTACTCCACCTTCCCCATTCCTTCCCTTTTGCCTAATTGAAGCCTTGTGTGTGTCAGAGCTGCTTTTAAAGATTACTAGGTTGTATCATCACAGTCCAAATACTATTTTCCCACACCTCATGGGACTGCCAAGCTTTCCCACTTGCTTACCGTTTGTCCAAAACCGGCATTAGCTAATAACCAACAGGAATTCCCAGGATTACAGAAATTGGAGAAAGAAGTGACCTCTGTGCCATGCAGGATTGTTCTTCACTGTAAATATCTGTGCATTGTCCTGTCCAGTTTGCAAGGTCTCAACCAATGGGGCTTCCTAGATCTGACTAGTAGAAAATTGGTCCTGATGTTCTGTTTCTCTTTGTCATGGCTTGCTTTTAACCCTTGGATTACCCCAGAAAACTCCTTCTACTTCAGGATTTTCAGAGGTGGAGAGCACTCACACCTCTCACTGGCTGCTGTGGCTGCTGTTGGGTGTTCAGCAGTTCTGTAAACCAGGCTCTAAGTGGATCCCTCCAGCACCTTTAATAATCTGTCATATGAATGCCCTGTGCTTTGGTTCTGAAACTGAATTGATGAAAGAGAACATGGACTCAACAGTGCGTATAGGCTGTGAGAAATCATAGCTTCCCTGCTCCCTGAGGTGAGGTCTCTGTGTACAGTCACCCAAACCACATTGGCTTTCTTTACCACCATATCACATAGGAAGCTCATAACTAGAGGTACTCACATTTTTTTTCAAACAGAAAATATTTTGCATTGGAAAATGACATTTTAAAAAATTTAAATATTTCGGGGGAGGGGGAAATGTTTTTTAAATGGATCACTGTTAAAGGACATTTTTAAAAAATAGGAACGATTTTTAAAAATCCTCACCTGACCAAGCTGACCAGAACATTCATTTTTAAACATTTCTTTATTTACAAAAACAGAAAATAACTGAAATGTACCTTTCTGTTATAAAAATGTTCCACTCAAAAATTTAAAACAAAAACAAAAAAAACCAACTAACTAAACCAAACCAACCCCCCAAAAACCCACCACTAATAAAAAATACATTGATTTTGGAATTTTTGTTTTTTGTTTGCTGTGAATTTTCTTTTTCTGCTCTGTTCTACTCACATCTAGCTTGCTGCTCACGATCAGTCCAAGTTAGGTAACTTCTGGCATTACTAATTCCTGTGGCCACTCTCACTATACATGCTACCCAACGTGAGCTCCTCAAGGGGTGCTGATTCATAGCTTTGAGTCTTTCTGAGTAAAAGCATGACCATCCTCTCCATTCATTGTCCCTTTTGCCCATTGAATACACAGTAGCTAATAATCCCATGTATGCTCAGGGATAGAGGAGAGCAAGATAATAGGTCTTTTCCATTTCTGACTGGGCTGCATGTGCTTTTCTTCTCATTAAGACACAATAGAAAGTGCCTTGGTTGTTCTGCAGGAGTGAGGCCTGTGTTCTCATCAGCTGGGTGGGGTCACATCGCTAGAGCAGCAGCACATGCCGGGTGCATATCCTTTCTCCTCCTTCCCTCAATCTAGTTGCAGCTGGAATTGGAGTTTATCAGGCTTTTATTGGACTGTGATTCAGTCCCAACCATCCTGGAGTTGCCAGTTTTTCCATTGGCTCACCCCAAAGAATTCAAACCTGCAATTACTTAACCCTGCAATTGCTCGGTGTAGCCTGTCCTTTCCAGGGCTGCATCTCACAAGCCAGGGAGGTGTCGTGTCCGGGAACCAGGGCCTGTGGAATGCTCAGTAAGCCCTGCGGCAGCCCCCTGGGGACATTTATGATGGGAAATCAGTCCCTGGGCCAAGGTGAGTGGGAAGAACAGTTACTGAAAGATGCCAGACTTGAGGGGAGGAGAGGACGTGAGCTCATATGCCTGGTATTCGCCTCAGATGGCTTGAGATGGAAGAGAGACTTAGTACTGGTGATGGTAGCTTGAGATTCTTCCCCCCTCTTCCCCCACTCCCCCTGAGATCATGGCTGGAGAGAATGCTCTCAATGCACAGGAGTGCTAATAATGAACAACAACAGCTTACATGCCTATAGCATTTGTCGTCATGAAGGATTCTAAATTGCTTTTACAAACACTGTCCATACAGGGAACCCGTCACCAACTGCTGCAATGCAGCTTCTTCTGGGGAGGACACAGTGGTTGGTTCATAGCACACAACACTTCTACACTACAGCTGATGGCAGGAAGACCACCATATCCGATTTTTTTTACCAAAAAAACCCAAAAAGTCATCTGCAGAGTGCATACACTTCTCAGGGAAAAAATAATTTAGTTCAAACCCAACTTTCTGGCAAAATAGTTTGGATGGAAAATTTTCAACCAGCACTAGTTGCCACCTTAGAATTAGTGCAGACCAGCAGGACAAATAATAGAGCCAATGGCCCTAATCAGGGCCAGGATCATTTGGTAATGAAGGCAAAGAGTACACAGCAGAAGAGAAAAATACTGGATGTGCCACCCTACAGCTGGTACAAATGTATAGCTCTGGCACCAGCAAATCACCAGGGCAATGCTACTTATGGTATCACCACGATCAGGTGGCTCAGGACAATGCGTCGCCTATCACAAATTCGTAGAACTGTCCCACGGGCTTGCCTTCGATAGATACAATAGCTGAGCACTCCAGGGCCATTGCAGTTTTGTCAGGCCCTGTGATGCGAGCCTGCTGTCTCTCAAAGGATGGACTCAATTGCCATGATACAAAGATGCAAAGATCATCCTGCCATTGTGACATTATTATTTTTCCCACAGAACCAATACCAGAGAGTTGGTGGCCCTACAGATTACAAAGGCGAAACATCATAAATGGTCCATGTTTCCCTATGGTCTGCTTCTTGTTTCAGACCCGAGTGAGGCCAGAGGCCCTGTTGACACAGAGTTTATGTGTCGTTATGTGCAGGTAGCATGGTACAAAGCCTTGAGAGTCTGCTCTTGATTCACCAGCCTGACTCAGTTTGCAACTCAGGTGCCGTTTATAAAGATGTGGGTGATTTGGCAGATCTCCCTGCGGAGAGATCTCTTGGGAGTTAGCAGGTAAATAGGCCCAATGGTCTGTGATGGGATGTTAGATGGGGTGGGATCTGAGTTACTACAGAGAATTCTTTCCTGGGTTTTGGCTGGTGAGTCTTGCCCACATGCTCAGGGTTTAACTGACTGCCATATTTGGGGTCGGGAAGGAATTTTCCTCCAGGGAAGATTGGCAGAGGCCCTGGAGGTTTTTCCCTTCCTCTGCAGCATGGGGCACGGGTCACTTGCTGGAGGATTCTCTGCACCTTGAGGTCTTTAAACCACGATTTGAGGACTTCAATAACTCAGACATAGGTTAGGGGTTTGTTCCAGGAGTGGGTGGGTGAGATTCTGTGGCCTGCGTTGTGCAGGAGGTCAGACTAGATGACCATAATGGTCCCTTCTGACCTTAAGTCTATGAATCTATGAGTCTGTGCGTGTGTACATGTGCTTTTGGCGTCTTTGGTTTAAGGGGTGTGATTAAAAGGCCTTACTAGGTGCACAGCTTGGCTTTACAACAACTAGCGGGGATATGCCAACCACCTCCAAGTATCTAATGGGTGTAAACATAAAGGAAAGAGAGGAATTGCACAGGGTGGCCCAAGGGGCTATAACTGAGAGTAATGGGCTGAAACTGAGCAAACAGAATGTTTTGGCTGGGGATCAGGAAACATTTTCTAGTAGTGAGTGAGGTCTGTTATGCTGTGGAGTAGTCTCACGAGGGAAGTGGTGGAAGACTCATCGCTTGAGTCACTTATAACTGGATTGGACAAAGCCCTGGAGAACGACTCTAGGGAACAGTCCTGCACTAGGAGGATGGGAAAAGATGATCTGACAGGGTTTTTCCTCTGTGATGTTTATGATTCATTTGAGAGTGGGTGAATCTCTCAGTACTGAAGGCAAACGCTGAGAAATTGGCATTTTCTCAGGAAGAAAAGCCCTGGAGCGCCAACGCATGTGACAACCTCAACAGAAACACCGAAGCTCTCTTGGGAGGAGGGAGGGGAAGAGAGAGCTGCCTGAGGTCTAACAAGCTGCCAACAGCCACCGCTGGAGGAAAATAGAGAGAAAGGGAGGGGTTGAGTGCCTAAAAAGGGAAGCAGAGTGACCAGGGAGGGGGTAAGGGGAAACTAGAGCTAATGGGAGACACAGAAATGTTTCAGTGGCTTAGTGATTAGTAATAAGACGACGCTCCATGCTGGTACTTTGGGGGAGCTCGGGAAGTGAGGGAGGGACCATACGCACCTTGCCACGTTAAGAGTCTCAGGATTTCTATTCCTAAAACTGGCTAATTAAATGTGTAAAATGTTTGGGAGGGCCTGGAACGCGCAGTGAAATAATGAAAAAGGAACCGGGAGAGAAAAGAGCATGCTTAGTCGTGTCTGGTCGATGGGCTGGAGGCTGTGGGGGTGCGTTGTGTGATTTGTGTGTGTGTGTGTGTGTGCATGTTTATTTCTATGCATATGTCTCTGTGAGTCTGCTTGTGTTTGTATGTGTGTGTATCTTCTCTGTGGGTATGTCTGTGAGCTTACCTGCACGCATTTGTGTTTGTTTTATTTTTGTGTGCACATATTGATCAGTTTGAGTGTATCTGAGTTTGGCTGCATGTGTGTGTGTGTGTGTGTGTGTGTGTGTGTGTGTGTGTTAGTGCATATATTGTAGGAAATGGTTTACGATCAATGGCCTGTGATGGGATGTTAGATGGGGTGGGATCTGAGTTACTACGGAGAATTCTTTCCTGGGTACTGGCTGGTGAGTCTTGCCCACATGCTCAGGGTTTATCTGATTGCCATATTTGGGGTCGAGAAGGAATTTTCCTCCAGGGAAGATTGGCAGAGGCCCTGGGGGGTTTTCGCCTTCCTCTGCAGCATGGGGCATGGGTCACTTGCTGGAGGATTCTCTGCACCTTGAAGTCTTTAAACCATGATTTGAGGACGTCAGTGGCTCAGACATAGGTTAGGGGTTTGTTGCAGGAGTAGATGGGTGAGATTCTGCAGGCTGCGTTGTGCAGGAGGTCAGACTAGATGATCATATTGGTCCCTTCTGACCTTAAAGTCTATGACTCTATGGCTCTATCATGATCCCAATAAACTGTCCTTTAAAGTTATAATACAGTGCACTGCTATCAAAAGCCTGAGCGTGAAATCTGCCTGAACACTATTCTGTCTCATGTAGCCTTTAACTGAAGGGGGATGGTTAGCTAGGCACCCTGCTGCTGTGCTTTTCCCTCCAGTTGTTGTTCCTAAAGAAAGAAAGAAAGAAAGAGAAAGAAAGAAAGAGCTGACATAGTAGGGAATATATTTGTGAATATATTCTTTAGCTCTCTTTTTTTTAATGTCATTCCATAATATGAGATTAAGGGAGACATGGTGAAATGAATGGCTATCTAGTTTAGAACAAATTAAAGCGCATTACTTCTTTATGCAGAGTGCACTTAGCCTGGGCTCTTCACTGCTGCAACATGTCATAAATCCTTTTTGACTGTAAGAGGGCTGGGAGTTACAAACAATAATGGCATGCACGTTATTTATCACAAGGGTAATTAGATCTCCTGTTACAGGGTGTAAACTGATTTCCACAAGGGTGAGGAAAGAATTCCTGACATCTGATGAGGTATGGCAAATGCTCTGCTCCTGGGTGTTTGGTGCAAAATCCTAGCAGTAAAATGGCTTACTTCAGCAATATGTGTGGGTTCCAAAGAGGACGGCCATACCTTAGTAAACCCTTGCTCTGCTTGCGTTTTTTTATCCCTCACCTGTGAGTGTTCTGCACTTCAGTCCCCTTGTCCTGATTGCTGGCTCGCCCTTCCACAAGGCGTAGTCTAGCCCTTAAGAGGGACACAGCTCAGACTTACTCAGCAATGACAAGTGCTTGGACTTTGGACTCCAAAGTTAATAATGGCCGAGCAGACTTTGGCCTGAGCAATCAATGTGGGGAAGGAAAGGCTCTTGCCTTGTGCACAGGGGCAGCTCTAAGAATTTGGCCGCCCCAAGCAGGGCGGCATGCCGCAGGGGGCGCGCTGCCGGGCGCCGGTCCCGCGGCTCCGGGGGACCTCCCGCAGGCATGACTGTGGAAGGTCCGCCGAAGCCACCTGCCGCCCTGCCGGGAAAATGCCGCCCCACGCGTGCGCTTGGCGCGCTGGGGTCTAGAGCCGGCCCTGCTTGTGCATCCTTTAAGGAGAAAATGTGTCCACACGGCACCAAAATAACCACCAGGATGGCCTCCCAGGAGCTATAACCGTGGCTTGAAAGGAAAACAAGGGTGGCCAGCTGGATGATGGAAACCTCCTGACTGATTTGGCGGCAAAATGAAGCAACGTGTTTCAGCAAGCATGGCCCATTGATATTTCATGTAGCCCAGGAATGTTATGGTTCACGCCCTTCGACTGAGTTATTAGACTCTCACTGTGGGACTCTTTCCTCCCCTGCTGCGGACACTGTGTTTCCTATTTGGTGGGTAAATCCTATATCCCAAATTTCAGCTTGACAAGCAGGATCTCTCTTTCAAGGGGGGATTGCGTTGGGGTGGGGTGGGTGGGAAGTGGCCTTAAGGCCTTCTCTACTATGACAATGAAACAAAAGAGAGCAGGCCACACTTAGCATTAGTGAAAAGCTGCTCCCAGAATGCCCTCTGCTCCACTGCGATGCTGCAATCTCTTCAAGAGGGGCAGATGGATGAGGCTGCAGCTTTGGGAAGGATTTTTCAAGTGCATCATGGAGGCTAGTGTTTTGCATGTTGGCTGCAATAGCAGCTGAGTTTATGTCTTATGTTTCTAAAGCTCATGCTCCAGGGTTTGAGCTGGTCTCCAGCAGTGGTCAGGAAGGGGTTTTCCTACCCCTCCCTCAATGTATTCTGGGAGGATTTTGGATTTGGGTTTTTGTTTTTTTGCCTCCTTCCTCTCAAGCATCAGGGATGGCCCAGGCTAGAGATGGGACACTGGGCAAGGTGGTCCAGGGCTCTGAGGTGGCACCAAGCATTCTCTCTCTCAGGCACTTGGTTGGTTGCTCATATGCTCAGGGTATAACTGATTGCCACATGTAGGGCTGGGGAGGGATTTTTCCCCAAGTCAGATTGACAGTGACCTGTGGCATTTTTCGCCTTCCTCTGCGGCATGTGGGTGTGGGTCACTTGCCAGGACTATCTGAGTAGATCTAACTTAATCATTTCAGGGGCCTTGGGGATTGATGCACCTGGGTCCCTCCTATTCCCTGCCTGTGGCACATAATAGTCTAGTCTCTTGTGGTCTAATTTTGTTTGTTAGGTTTAGTGAGCAGGTGATATACAGGGGCTCAGGCTAAATCCAGTGCTCCCTTCTGCCCTTAAACATCATGACTCTACGAGGCACTTTTCAAAAAACCCTCTAAGATTTATAGAAATCCTGCCAGTAACTGCAGTCCCATCCAGCTGCTGCTTCAGAGGCTAATCTCGGAGCAGCAAGCATTGTGAGAAAAGAGGTGTCCTGGAATGCTCTGTGGCCTGCAGGGAACTTCACGTGAGCAGGCAGTGTGGTGATATGTTGGAAGAAGAAGCCCCCAAATCCATTCAGCACCCTCTTGTTTGTCTCTGTGAGCACTTGGCTTGCAGGAAAGATCCTTGACAAATTAGGACTCCATCTTCAAATGTTGGGATGGGAAGTGAACCCCACACTTGGGCAGGAGAAGACAAAGTATCTCAGCTCATCATCTCTCCTGCTCTTAGGCTGCTGCTATGCTGGGAAAGTAGGAAGACTAGTTCCTGTGATCCTCCTTGCATTAATTAGCTGTTTTGCCAGAGAACAGAAGCAAGAGGGAAAGTAGGAGTGAAATTCTCTGAGCACTGACCTGTCCTTTGTCTGCTACTGTTCAGATGGAAGGTGACACTAACATAAAAGCGAATGTGTCTACTATTGAGACAGTGTTAATGCTGCCCAATCTTATGGGAGGAGGTCCACCCTGGCTATTTTAGTGTAAACTCCCACTTGGATGCCCATTCTGGTTCCTCAGTGCATTGCACACCAGGTACAGTGCTCGGTGTGATGACAGCTTCTGCCCAACAGGCAGAGGGAATTTAGGGCAGGACTGGAAATCTGCGATTGTACAAGGTACATCTGACACATGGCCTCAAGCTGACATGCACCATGAAATCCTCAGGCAGAGGGAGGGGAGGCAGTGTTAGTGCAAAGATCACCCGTCTTCAGTATGGGGAAATTCAGGCACACATATTGAGGAAGGTTCTGGCTGTCTGCCATGCCGTGCTGCCTGGGAGTCATGCAGCAGGCTTATGGACAAAGTTAAGGACACTTTTAGGTCTGAATTCCCCTATAGTGGGTCAGTTTAGCCAAGTGTATGTCTGCACAGCAGCTGGAGGCGGCTTCCCAGCATGCGTAGGCAGACACGCACTAGCTGTGCTCGAGCCAGCACGCTAAAAATAACCACATTGCCATAGCGGCACACGTGGCAGCTCGAGTTAGCCCCCTGAGTACACTCCTGCCGGATCCCCGCCTGGCTAGCCCAAGCTACCGCTGCAGCCACACTGCTATTTTTACCATGCTAGCTTGAGCAGAGCTCATCCGTCTACCTGTGCTGGGAAGCATCCTCCCAGTTGCTGGTATCAGGAATAACCCCAAGAGCCCTGTCTTGGGGCCTCTCTCGAAATACCAAAGCAGCCAATCTGCTACATTTCACCTCCTGGAATTGCAGCAAAGAATCCTGTGGCACCTTATAGACTAACAGACGTTTTGCAGCATGAGTTTTTGTGGGTGAATACCCACTTCTTCGGATGCAAGCATCCGAATTGGGTCTGTTTGCAAGCTTTCTAGACAGAGCCCATACTCCATTGCAAGCCATGAGAGGGCTACAGTACTTTATTGTCATGTACTTGTATCGCTTAAGAATGGAACAAGTTGAAGGCCCTGAAGATGCACCCTGTGGGCACTACACAAGCAGAGAGGGCCTTGCATGCACAGCTCTCTCTGCCCAAAGAGGGAGCGAGGCGGTGTCCGCCACCCCTGTGGCACTGTGCCCCACTCCTCCAGAATCAGAGGATTCTCTGTGGGGTCCACAATCCGTGGCCCATTTCCCTCAGGTTTTTCCATGGGAGGGGCTCAATCGCCCTCCTTAGGAGTTTTGAAATTGGATGAACAAAAGGTACAGACTGTTCCCCAGTCAGACACACCTGATGTGCCGCTGTTGTATAGAAACTGCACAAAATGCCTGCAGGACAATCTAGGCCGAGGTGACTCCAACAGGATCGCCTGCATGAGTAGAACAAGCAGGAGTCATTCCTCCCTTACTTTAAATGGTCTCCTAGAAGAAGTGCTGTTGTTCAAAGGGTGCCCAGCCAGGCTGGCACTTAGGCGACCTGGGTTCTAAGCCTAGCTCTGCCTGTGGCCATGGGCAAGTAATAGCCCTTAGTTTTCCTGCCTCCCTTGGTATGTTTAGACTGCAAGCTCTTTGGGGCAGTCTGGTACCTAGCACACAGGGACCCCAACGCTGGTTAAGGTTTCTAGGCATTACAGTAGTAGAAGTAATAATAATAATGACCCCAAGACATTACAGCATGCAGTGGCATTACTACACTATTTTGGGGCCATCACTCCAGCAGCATGTAATTGTGTGTCTTTGAGTGGGGCTGCTCTGCATTGTCATGTTATAGGGAAATAATCTGTGTTTAAGCACAGGAAAAGACTTCTTTGCAGTCTCAGTGCTTACCCGCCCCACCTCCCAGGCATTTGTGCAAAGAGTTTGGGTGGAAGGAGGAGGGTAGGTCTGGCAGATTTGAAACCCTTTTTGGCATCTCCGACTGCTGTGGGGGACGCCTAGTGGGCCAGTGGAGCTATCCCAGGGATGAACTTGGCCCCATCTCCTCAGGCACATCACGTCCCGTGCCTTTCGCTGTGTGTATTCAGAAAAAGAAACTCTCTCCTCATTACAGAGATGTTGAAATAGGGCACGCCTGAACAAAGCCAGTCTCACCAGTGCCTTCCAGCAAAAGGCCACTCAGCCACTGTTTCCTTCCCCCAGACCTCCTCAAATGTATGGTTAGTATTAACAACCCCAAATAACTGCTTTCACTACCAAAAGTGCCTCTCACCCAGAAGGATCTGTAAGAGCTCTATGGCCTCTCTCTGTCTTGGTCACTTCACCCACCACTGATTTGCAGCTGCCTCTTGGGTGGAAGGCAACAGCTGCAAATGTGCACAGCAACAGGCTAAACTCTGACTATCTGCAGACAGACTGAGAATTAAATGGGAGCAGTGCTGATCTGAAATATATTTAGGGGAAATGAGAGAATTGCTGGGGAAAGGCGTTTAGTGTGGGAGTGAGAAATTTGCCAATTTCTGCAATGCTCTACTTCCCACCAATAGGCTCCCACCACTCCACTCATTTATCCCCTCCACTTTTTCCATGCAGCTCTCCTATTGCTTTCAACACTTCTCTAGTCTGCCTTACTTTTATTCTCATCGCTCCCAACCCCAGGGATTTGGCTACTAAGAAGGCGTAACATGCAATCACATTGTTCATATGTCTTTGGTTAGAACTTCTGGTCTGCTTCAGTCTGACTAGCTAGGATTCTGAGAAGGACCCTCCCAGCTCTGACTTGAGTTGTGCCACCAAAGACTTAAGTTTTAATTATTTTGTTAAACCGGTGACTTGCAAACCACTAATAAAATGGGAGAGCTTTGACACACACACAAAAGCATGAGGGACATCTGAAAAAAACAAAGGCCAGATTCTGATCTGAGTTGAGCTGGTGTAAATCTGAATGAGCAAGATTGATTTCAAAGAGACCTGCGCCGAACTCCGAAGCTTGCAAATGTGTCATTGCAAAAAAAAATGTGTCAAGCATCTCCCTTACTCCACACTGCACAGACAGTTCCGCTGTGTCTCTCTCACACCCTCAAGGCAAGAATAGAGTTACCTTAGCAAGCAGCGTGCAATTGCAGTCAGACCCTGTAGTGCCTTCTATCAGTGCCTCAGCCCAATGTGTGGCTGGATTTCAAAGCAAAGTATAAAGGCATAAGTATTTGCCATTAGTGAGTCACACTCGGAGATATAGAGAACCATGGAAATGAGGGAAAAGGGAAAGACAGCTATTAGATCAAAGGAATGGGAGATACTGAATGGAGAAAGCAGTTGCAGAGGATTTTGTGAAAAGGTCTTACCCTGTAGTGGGGCTGGTTCTGGCACCTTTAGAAGAAGGAGCTTGTTTTGCCTTAGTCCTGTCTTCTTGATGTACAGAGCTGCAGTGGAGGGAGTGCCCTGCCTGCCGGAGTTATAAGTTTCCTCCGCTGCTGTGTCAGGATGTGCGATGGGGTGGTGTCTTTTCCCTGCGTTTTAAAGGAGTTTCTATTAATCAGTCTAGCTTTAAAGAAAAAAAAATTAAGAAGCTACGCCCTGCTTCCTTGGCAGCAAGTCAAGAGTCACTGGGAGGAAACCAGCAACTCAAAGAAATCTCTTGTGGAGTTCTGTCTGACTCAGAGGACAGTACAGAGACCACAGCCTGGAAAAAGGAATGACACGAATCCAGATGAGTAATAGGAGGCACCCAAACAGCATCTGTTTACAAAAACGGACTTCTGGTTACCATTTTTTTTGTAAATCTATAGTTACGAATGTGGTCAAAGATACAATGCACTCAAACAAACAAATTAATGTCCCTGCATAGGGCGTGGTGATGTCTGAGTGAGTCACTGAGCACCACACCTCTCTACCACCTTCAGGAAAGGGGGACTTTCTGAAGGGAGCAGGGAAAGGGGATATTGATCATTCCTGCAGAATGGAACTGGGTGATCCGTTTGGAAATACGCTATGAAGCCGAGATCCCCAAACGGCAGTCCCTGAAGCAGTGGAGCATATGTTCACCTGATGGGAATGGCTTGTGTCCAGGTGAGAGCAGGCTGGAAGGAGAGCTGAAATGAGGAGACAGTGTGAGGAACTGTTTTCAAAGGATAATACACTCATCACACTAGAGACATCCAAAAATACAGGAACGCTTTCCCATGGCTCTTTCCCTTTTCCTGTGCCTTGGGGCTGTTAGATAGTTGTGACTGGGAAGAAGAGGGGTCTGGGTGATGGTGAATGGCAAGGAGATGGCATCCATAACAAGCTCTCTCGTTAAAAATGTGGCCCCTCTAGGAAAGAGTTTGATATCCTCTGCTTTAGGGAATAAGCCTCCATTTGTAGAGTGGAGCCGTGACAGACAAGATAAGGCTTTTCCATCTCTAATGATGAGGACGCTGGAGTGTTCTCATAAAAAGGAAGCAGATGCTTTTTGAAGTCTGAGCTGGCGAAAAGAAATACTGGCTGTTTTTCACACTACTCTCTCTGTCTGGCACTGCTGCCTTTTCTGTGACCCGTCTAGTTTTAGCGCAAAGCACCCAGCTTAAACTGGGCTGTAGTTGGCAGGAGAGAGAACTGCTCACATGTGCTGAGTGCGGTCTCAGCTCCATTGAAGTCAATGGGAATTTTGCCATTGATTTCAGTGGAGTCAGGGCTTTGTCCCCCAGCTACAGCCTAAGGCTAAAAGGGCCCTAGCTCACCTGGTTGTTTTGGTGACATCCTCTAGAATAGTCAAGGAAAGCGGAGGTGAAAGGTACAACAGAGAGGCTGTTGGTGGAGATGCTGCCCCATCACTCCTTTCCTGTTCTCCCAATTCTGTTTACTAGAGTGGGTGATGCTCATCTCAGCATGGGGCTTTCATTTTCTCATCTGGCAGCTGGCAGAATCCTTGTATGATGGCTTCCCTGAGACACAACGCTGAGCCAACTTGCCTAAAACACACTGCGACTGCAAAGAAGTGGGCGCTGGTTGGAAGTGGTGTGCAGAGAGACCTGTGGTATGTACAGCACTCTTTGTATGGATGAAGGGAATTGGAGTAACACAAATTGCCATACCAGATCAGTCCATCTGTCCGTCCAGTCCAGCACCAGCTGCTTCAGGGGAAAGTTCAAGAATCCTCGAGTAGGCAGATATGGAATAACCTGCCTACAGGGAGAAGTTTCTTCTTTACTCTCCATCTGGAAGTCTTGACACTGAGTTAGAACAGAAACTGAACCAGCCAGGCCACATACACAGTGACCAGTGCACCAAAGTATGGTCATAGGAGGGATGTTTGTACCGTTGAAGTTGTTGTGTCAGTGACTGCCATCTTCACTGGCACTGCAGCCATGGAGTTAGACACAGTAGTGGTAGCATGTTGGTTAGCCTTGCGCACAGCAAGCGTAACCCAAACGGTGGTGCAAACACCAGCCTGCTGTTGGGGACAGTCTTGTGTATGGACACATGGTGATGTTACAGACAAGTTGGGAAGTCCACATTGTGCTTAGTACCCCAGATCTCTTGAGTGCAGGCAGGAACTTTGAATTTCCAATGAGAGAAGTGGCAGCTTCTCTCCAGGTATACACATCCATGGGTCTGTCTGTCTTTCTAGTCTGGTAGGAAGGGTGGAAGTGAGAGAATAAATGATCTCTTCCTTACTGTGTTAAAAGGTATCATTTAGCATATCATTTAGCATATCATTTAAAATAGGTTAAATGAAATGTCTTTAATTTCATAAATAACCAGAGGAACTCACTGCTTCAGGGTATTTATATATATATATATATATATATATATAATATATATATATATATATATATATATATATATATATATATATATATATATATATATATATATATATATATATATATATATATATATATATATATATATATATATATATAAGCAGTTGTTTATATAACAAGAATAGCATTTATAGCAACATTCAGTAGGATCAAAATGAAGGTCTGTCAAGCCTCATTTAAAAATGAAAATTGATTATCAGGAGAGGAGCTGGATAATTATCCCGCCATATTTTGTATTGCCCAATGAAAAGCATTACTGGGACTGGAGGAGAAAAGTATGCTCAACCTCCCTTTGAAGCATCCAGAATTGGTCACATATGGAGGGTGGGATGCCAGACTACAGAAACCAGTGGGCTATGCTCTTATTGTACAAGGATTTATCTTAAAACAAAGGTTTGTTTGAACTATGGCTGTCCAAAGAGCATGCTAGATTTATCAGAACTCCTCAGCATGCAAATTAAACAGGAGAAATTGTAGCACTTGGGTGTATTCTTTTTATAATTCTTTCAGACAAAAATACACCTCATGTATACATTAATCCCCAATCCAATTTCCGTCACTTACTGCCCTAATGTATTTGATCTCTCCACTGCACACATGCACAAATCAGTTTGCCACATCATGGGAGACTGCTGTGGGAAATGTCAGAGGGCATCAAAACAGGAGATGAACTCCATGCAATTCACTGCACCTCTATTTGTCATTTCTTGAAGTGGGTGGAGTGAGGAGCAACTTTAAGGTTTAAAATGTAAATTAGTGTAGCGGCTGTTCTAGAAATGCCAGAAACAGTTACAGTAGGTCATTTATAATTGGCTTTGAAAGGCTTTTGTGGCAGTGCTGGTTCGTTAATATTGCATACACTGTTTTCAGGTTTTACAATTGATGCGTATGCACATTCTGGGGATCGCCATGTGATATGATAATTTGTAGCAGCATATGATACATTGCAGAACCATGTGATAAATTGTGTTTGTCATGCATGACCCTTCAGGGCTAGAAATGGGAACTTTCATTTATACTGCTGAAAGGAGACAACTCCAGTTTTCTAGTGGGCATTACACGAGACTTGCTTAAAGTTCTGCTAGGTTTTCAGGTAACAGGTATTTGATATCACAGGAGCATTATGTTTTTTGTAAATCATGTTTAGAGCTTTCTCAAATGTATTTGTTGTAATTTTCCTCTCCCTCTGAGCAGGGGCGGCTCTAGGAATTTCGCCGTCCCAAGCACGGCGGCACGCCGCGGGGGGCGCTCTGGCAGTCGCAGGTCCCGCGGCTCCGGTGGACCTCTTGCAGATGTGCCTGCGGAGGATCCGCACGTCCCGTGGCTCCGGTGGACCTCCCGCAGGCATGCCTGCGGATGCTCCACCGAAGCCGCGGGACCAGCGGACCCGCCGCAGGCACGCCTGCGGGAGGTCCACCGGAGCCGCCTGCCGCCCTCCCGGCGACAGGCAGAGCGCCCCACGCGGCATGCCGCCCCAAGCACGCGCTTGGCGCGCTGGGGTCTGGAGCCGGCCCTGCCTCTGAGGCCTATGCAGTTAGATTCATGGTACTAAGGGAGCTTGGCTTTACAGGCTGAGGGACATGAAAAGACATAATAGCAGTCAACATTAAACTCATTGTCTTTCTCCAACAATGTTCTGGCTTTTTTTTATGGTAGTACCAATGATGTTCTAGGTGTTTTCTGGACATTCAAAAAGGGATGATCCCTGGCTCAACAAGCTCAAGTATTTCTGCAAACCACATGAAAGGTAACATTTTCAAAAACACCTAAATCCCATTTTCAAAAGTAATTTAGCACTGAAGGACTCTAAGTCCCATTGACCTTTTGAAAATGGGGCTTATGTACGGTGGAGAATTGTACCTGAGGTCTGTAGAATTCAGGCTGGCATGGTGTGGTATGAAGCATTTATTGACATGACCTTCAATGACTCACTCTTGACTCCACTACTCGAGAGTAATATGATATGGCCAACCCAGAGTCATGGCAAAAATCTTTTACCCGCATGTGCTTTTTCTAAACAACATGAAACTATTTACCAGATGAGAAACTAACTTCCCCAGTCACTTTCAGAATCACTAGAACAACTTTTCTTCCCAGAATGTGAAAATGATACAGCCATTCTTTTGGGGTTGGGGCTTGGGGTTGGACTGGAGAATTTTGATCGCTCACCTTGTCTTAGAGAACTGACTTTTTCACTTGAGATTGGACAGTTTACGACGTTAACCTTGGCTAGGATGGACTGTGGTCTTTGCATCAGGTAGGAGAACAGCAAACTGAGGAAATTATGGCTTCTCTGAGTGCAGGGATTAGACTAGCTCTCGCATAACATTGGGTGATTATGAATCGCTTACATGGGACCTGGGGATTATGGCCCTGCCCATCAGCTTGGGAAATTGTTGGACTGGGAGATTATGAGTTTCATCAAATTGAGATTTTTGACTCCATGGGAGTGGCAGATTGAGGCTGCTTGTGGTAGTGAAGACATAGCAATGATGTCTGAACTGGGGGGATTACAGCTCTTCTCCATGCACTGGTTAAAGTAGATTGAAACTAGAAGGGGAACTCTCACTGCACCTGCTAAAGAGGAGAGGGAGCTAGGGGTGAACACAGCTCTCCTGAGGGATGGAGAGGAGGAAGGGATCTCCCTCTCTGCCATAGTAGAGGTGAGGGAACTATGCTCCCATCCACTCCCCCTTATTTTAACCTCAGTCCCAGTGGCTTCCTTTTGACACTGAAAACGTTCCTGTTGAAGAAGCTCACTAGCTATACTACAAATGGTGCATTTGCACTGGCTCTCTCATGTGGGCCAGCCAGTGTCCCTCCCAGAGCCTTGTGCTTCCATTGTCAAAGCGATGATGGATGGAGGTTGTCCCAGTTCCCTTGCTGGAGCTCCTCACTCTCCCACGCTGGCAGTGGAGCTGATTCTCTTTATTGCCCCCTGGCGACCCCTGGAATGTCTCTGCACATGCTGGTCTACCCCCTCCGGGATGCTGCATTGTGCAGTGTCTGCTTATGAATGCGATGAAGATAACTAGGTGACACCACTTGTGTCTTAAGAGATGCCTTAAGTACTGACTTTGGGAGACTTGCCTAGAAACCAGTCTCCACATCAGTCCATTCCAGCACTTGTTGTCATAGATGGTTCTTTGACAATGCAGGCTCTACCCAGGGTGTGGTGCTGGGCTGCTCCTTTCAAAGCATTGTCCTCCCCTTTTTTCTTGGCTGCTTTACAAAGGTAACACCACTCCCTTGCAAGGAAAACAGAGACAAGAGCTGCTGTCTGGTGAGCCCTGGTCAATTGACAACATAGTAGTAATTGCCCCATACAGATTATTTTACAGATGTTAATTAACATTAATTACTCCTCACGCCCATCTCATGAGATGTAGATAGTTAGATGTGGCTTGCCATCTAGAGAAACTGAGGTGGGAGGGATCAGTGACTAGCCCAAGGCCAGAGAGGAAGTCTTTACCAGAGCTAGAATTAGAACTCAGGGGTTTCCTGGTTTTGTTGCCCATGCTCAAGCCGCCAGTCCATACTGTGAATTAGCGTAGCTTTTTTTGTGTGGACCTATTTGAATTGTGGTGCCTTCCCTCATGTGGCTGAGCATTGCACAGCTGGCTGGGTGTGTTGGCAGTTGAAGGAAAGGCTGGAATGAAGGTTCATCATCCTCACAAGCATCAAGGATCAGCTGTTGGTTTTGGTGGGATAGTAGAATTATAGGATCATAGGGTTAGAAGGGACCTCGAGAGTCAAGGCAGACATGTCACATGTTGTTTGTTCTGGTATTGACAAATCTGACTGCATGTTCCTGTGTTAGCTGAGTCTAAACTGTCAACAGCCAGGAATTTCAGGGTTAATAGTGCCACATTATTCTCCTTACATTCAACCAAATGGCTCAAAGGATTTGTAGCAACATTGTCTTCTTCTACAAGCTAAACATGTCAGGTCTTGCCTCTACTTGGCTGGGAGACCCATAAAAACCCAGGCACTACCTGAGCTGATGCTGATGGCTTAGTAGGTGGCATTCTTCCCCTCTGAGTTGGTGCTGCTCCACTGGAGTGTTAGCAGAGCCTTTCTCCAGTGCTAATTATAGTTCCCATGGCCTTTCTTTCCAGAACAGGGATCTTATCCTTGCATCCTGGGCAGTCTGTAAGGTTACAGTCTAACTCTGTGTTTGGTAGGTAGGATCCAGGGGTGGTCCATGAAGTTAAACTGCTCTCACTGCTCCCTCTCTGAACCACTTCCCTTTTATCTGCAGATTCATTTATACTGAATGGCAGCAAAATGTGCCAGGTGCTTTGCAAACATACAGGAAGACCCGGTCGCAGCCTCAAGAGACAAGAAGAGCTCTGTGTCGCTTGAAAATGTGTCTCTCTCACCAATAGAAGTTGGTCCAATAAAAGATATTATCTCACCCAGCATGTCTCTCTAAAGAAACAAGAATCAGAGGAAGGGTGGGGAAAAGGGATATGACATACAAGCAAAGTGACCAGGATGATGCTAGAGACAGGCCCAAGTAGTTCTATGCTTTACTGAATTATTAATATTATGAACATAGGGATGGGTTTCTTTTCTATGGGGGGGTCACTTGCTGGGATTGAAGTGGGGGAAGAGGAATGGTGGGAAAGAGAGGGAATGTGGGACTAAGCCAGGGTGGGGGTAAAGGAAGAGGGTAACTGCATGGGAGGTGAGGGAAGGACAGAAAGCACAGAGGCAGGGAGAGTGGACTTGGGCAGCTGAAGGGCTGCAGTGGCAGGGAGGGGCCAAATGATGGGGGTTGAACAAGCAATGGTGATAGAGCCAATGAGGAGAAAAAATCAGAGCTGAGTGAAGGCAGGAGACAGGGAAAGGTCCTCCCAGATGCTGCTGTTCACCACATGGCAGAGGGAGGGGGGAGAACTCAGTTTCCATATGAACCCACACACAACCAACAAACCGCACACTCAGCAACAAGGGGAAAGAGACACAGAAATCACTTTGCCAAATGTAGAGACGTTTGTCTCTTTGTAAAGAAGAAAACATACAATGTACATTGGACCAGTTTCCATGTAAATCTGGAAAAACTCCACTGATGCCAGTGACATAGCTCCGGTTTGACACCAGTATAGGTGGGATCAGAATTTCAAGCAGTGCCTTTTTCCAGGAAACTAAAGGTAGTTAAGGGGTTTGCGGGAAAACTCTCAAGAGAATGTGAACATGGGTGGCCAGGTCAATATCTCTCTCCTGTGGAGTCCCTCCTTTACCTCTTGCTCACTGTCTCTCCACCCTGCCCTTTCTCCCTTCCTAGGAAACACTCTCCATTTTCACGTTTTAAGTATTTCTCCTTTATAAGATACTGTCGCCACATTTGTGGCTCCCTTGTTGTTGCAGCAGGATATGGACAGGAAATATTAACATGAGAGTCAGTTTGGAAAAATGCAACTATATTATCTGGGGGAAAATCAAGTGAAACTCAGCTATTCACTGAGAGACACTGGAACTTGAAAAGCAGTAAGATGAAAGCAACTTGTGGGGACAACAGACAGACGTTTGGCTATGAGCTTGCAATGTGACATAGGAATCTGGGAGGGGTGCGACGAAAGCTAACGCAATTCTAAGCTGTTCATACAGTGGCCTTTCCTACATCAGCAAACTTCACAGATGTATTTCACCACCAGCCCTATTTCTGAGAGCAACTATACCAAAGGCTCTACTTCCTCATCATTGGGGAGTTGTGCTTCAAAATCAGTGGCATGGGATGGCCAAGAGTGGAGTCTCACCACTGCTAAAAGAGGGACTATTGTCTTCCAGGCCTGTGATATCTGGAGCTGAGCTCACACTGGCAAACTTCATAGCCATCATTCATGATCCTTGCAGCGTCATTTATGGTAGCAATGGCAGAACCTGTAATGTTAGACTGGGCTCAGGAAGGTTATGCCACCATGTTGTCTAACGCTGCTCTCTGACAGGGTAGATGAAATGACGGGCAAATGCCTGAACCTTGCCTGTGCTATAGTCTCTACTGTAGCTACCAGTGATGGAGCTTCACCGGCAGTGAATTGAAGTCAATGGCAAGTCTTGTCTAAATATCAATGGCTCATTACAGCCTCTAGAATACCGTGTGCAATGCCGGTTACCTCAGTACCCTAGAGACATTGGCAAACGTGAGTCAATTCAGAAAAGAGCAACCAAATGCTTATGAGCCCGAAGGGACTAACGTATGAAGGTGAACACAAGTAAATACACATAACTTGGCGAAATGATGATGAAACCACTGAGGGGGAGAGGAGGGGCTATTTAGGGTAGCCCAAACAAAGTTCCAGGACAAATGGATAAGCAGTGAGATTTTAAACACATACACTATGTTTTTAGTAATCAGCAGGCTGTGAATTAAATAGCCCTGAAGTCGTTGGTGCTTCTTGCTCAGAACGAGCACTCCCTCCTCTGTTACATGCAGTGACATGGGGTTTTTAGTTAAGGCGCTGGCCCAAAGGGAGTAAGAGGATGAACGTGAGCAAAGGGAAGCACAGCTTGAATATCAGGAAACGTTTCCTAATGGTGAGGGCTGATACGTCCCCCGGCAGACAATTATACCGTGTGACGGAAGCCTTGTTGTTGGAGTCATTTCAAAATGGACTGAGCAAAGGACAATAGACTGTAGGGAACAATCCTGAGGAAAGAGAGAGAGAGAGAGAGAGAGTGTTTTAGGGAATGGCTTGTGGAGGGATAATGGCAAGATTATCTAATAAGTTGCTTTAACATCCTGCCTGAAGTGGACATAGATTGTCACAGTCCTCTTTATAACAGGCCTTAACAGATTTGAAGACTGTTACCAGGTCCCCTCTCAGTCTTCTTTTCTCAAGACTATACATGCCTAGTTTCTTTAACCTTTCCTCCTGGACCAGGTTTTCTCAACCTTTGATCATGTGTGTTGCTCTCCTCTGGCCTCTGGCCAGTTTATCCACATCTTTCCTAAAGTGTCCAAAACTAGACACAGAACTCCAGCTGAGGCCTCACCGGTGCCAAGTAGAGAGGGACAATTACCTCCTGTGTCTTACATACAACACTCCTGTTAATACACCCCAGCATAGGCGCAGACTTCCTCTCTACCCAGAGGGTGCTCGACACCATCCCTCCACCTCAGGGCCTCCCCAATTCCACCCCTTCTTCCAAGCCCCCACCCCTACTCCGCCTCTTCCTGCCCCCACTCCACCCCTTCCCTGGCCCCACCCCTGCCCTGAATTACCCTGCCCCAACTCCACAGGCCCCACCCCTTCCTGCTTGCACTCCAACCCTGCCCTGCCTCTTTCCCACCTCACCCTACCCCTTCCACCGAGTGCGCCCCATCTCTGCTCCTCCCCCTCCCTCCCAGTGCCTCCTGCATGCCACTGAACAGCTGTTCTGTGGTGTGCAGGAGGCGTTGGGAGGGAGGAGGGGGAGTTGATCAGTGGGGATGCTGGCGGGCGGGAGGTGCTGGGGGGAGAGGAGGAGCTTGGCTGCCAGTGGGCACTAAGCACCCACTAATTTTTTTCTGTGTGTGCTCCAGCCACAGCTCCAGCTGTTGTTTATTGACTTATTTTTAGATTGTAAGCTCTTCGGGGCAGGGGACCATCTCTTTGTCATGTGCTTGTAGAGCACCTTGCACACAGGGGCCCTGATCCAGGACTGAGGCCCTAGATGCCTCCAATACCAATAAATAATATTAATACTCACTAATAATGAAAACAGGTCTGAGAGAGCTAGGATCAGAAAATAAACATCTGTTTTCCAGGTTATAGATCTGGGTACATGTGTCTCCAGGTGGGCTTCTTTCAAATGCCTGTGTGGGGCTTTGCTGCTGTTTTTTGCCATCTTCATTCAGGGAAAACAGGCTCTGTGGGTATATTCTGTGAATAAAAACAGACGGGGCAAAGCACCTGAAGGCTGTGTCTCTACAGTCTTTCTAAATGGAACCGGAGCCACTCCAATCCACTCGCATCCATCCCCATGGCAGTGCTCTGGTCCCGTTATTCCCATTGGGTGCTGACAGTGTGCCTCTCAAGCTGCACAGCGGCTGCTGGCGAGCATGTGTAACTGGGAGGACTCCCGCAGAGCACACACTGTACCCAGCTCATGCATGGGAAACAGTGATGGGACAGTCATAAAAGCAAGGAAACAAACACTAGCTGTCTGGCTCGGGGAACGCCTCATGACTGTGTGCAAGAATTTGAGCACAGGCTGCTGTGCAGTTTGAGGGCAGGCTGCTGATCAGCCCATCCCTGCCTCGGGGCCATATGTAATTGGTACAATGGAGCCCTTCATTCAGGACTAACTGGTTCCCATTGTAATTGGAACTCTCCATTGCATTGTGGGGGCGGGCAAATGCCAACATGCAGTGGCAGATAACGGGAGTGTTTGCCGCGCAGACAGAGGAGCTCTTGTGTGCCGGCCCTGCCCGGTGACCAGTGCCCAATCTCAGTGGCAGAGAAAATGGTCTCTGGAATTCCACAAATGAAAGAGGCATGTGAGGTGAAATGGCCATACCTGAATTGCCACCTGCCAAGCTGTCATGTGAGCAATTGGGATGTTGAAACACAGTGGGGAGGGACTGGCAACGGGCCCAAGGGAAGGTAAATAATCTCCTCTGGTGTGGCTGACATATTTTTACATTCCTTGGTTTCCACTTGACTGTACAATCAATATTCCAGTGGCTAGGTGACAAACTCTTCTGTTGTTGAGTTTAGCTGTGCAGAGGCTGGGGTGGAAAGAAGAGAGGAGGAAATGGGTGTGGGGAAGCTGGAGAAGGGCTGAGGTGTCTGCAGGTTTGAGATACATTCCTATTTGCTGTACCCTGGAACAGCTGCTTCTCACCTCAAAGGAGGCATTTCTCCTGAAATTCCAGGTCATGTGACTTAACTCTTTCTGTCATCTGAATCTGCAGAGTTCAAGAGGACACACACGCCCCTCCCCCATCCTCCTGGCCAGCATTCCAGCCCTAGGGATGGATCGTGGAGAAGAGATGTTTTGGAACAGAAAGTGAGTGACAATGATCCGTGTGTGAGTTCTGCTGAAAGATGGAGCCTAAGATTTGGCAATGGAGGCTGGCATGTACTCTGCATTCTTCTTGGGCTTCCTGTCCACTTCGGCGTCGACTCTACAGACCTAGAGCTGGATTTTTCCAGCTGGCTAAAACCACTTTGCATTAGGTAAATCATGCAAAGTGGCCTTACAATATCCTGAGATGGCCAATGGAGCAATTCCCTGTGCCAGGGAGCTCTCCGCTGGTGTAAATTTGGCAAAAGCAGTTCCCTTGCCTCTTACACCAGCCATCCCCTGCCCCACTGCCAGTTTCAAGATCACGTCAGGGAAGTTCCAGGGCAGGGAGCAGGTGGAACAGGGATGGGGGAGATGTCATGGCAGAGTGGAGTGGAACTACTCTCAACCCACCACTGGTGTAAGGCCCTGCCAGTGACAGGTTGCCCCTGTGTGGCCCTAACTTGCTCAAAGCTGAGTGGCTCTGAATGAGGGATCCATAACCAATGCCCTGCAGCTACCCTTCTCTGCCAGGTCTGAGTGTCCTAGTCTTAATGTCCAAGAACCTCAATGGATTAGGATCTGGATAACTCTCAGATCTTCTTACCCCATAGGAAGCACAAAGTCCACTGAAGCTGGAGAAGCACAGCATCAGGCTCGTGGGAGCTAGGAAGCTTTTGGCAATAGGACTTGGGCTGTGGGATGCTTTGCCAAAGGAGATCAGACTGAGTCACGGCCAACTGTGATCAGATCAAACAGAAAAGAACGCACCTTTTAGCTGCAGGCTTCCCTCAGCGAAAACATCTTTCTCATGGCCAGCATTTCATAGAGCCTCCCAGGGGAGAGTGAAACAATGAGCAGGAGGAGAGTATTGCAGCTGAGATCTCTTATGGCCTTTTTCAGAGGTACCTAAGTGGTTGTGTGCTACCACAAGGCATCTGAATCCTTCCCACATCATCAGATGTCACCTAGGGCTTGACAAACCACGGTGAGAGATGCCTTAACGACACATGGATGGGGACACATGGGGCAAGGTGAGCAAATGCCATGCTTCACAGTTTTAAAACTGGAGAAAACCTGCTGTTTTTATTTACATCTACAGTGCAATAGATGCCCCCTGGTGCTTTATAAACAAAGAGGGCTGGATTCTGCTCTCAGGAAACATGAACAGTTTTCTCTGGAAGCCTGACTCCAAGTTTCACCATCCAGAACACTCACAGCAAATTGCAGACTGGGAGACTATTCACAGCAACAATTTGAAGTGATACTCCCCTCAGGGAATTTAACAGGCCTTGTGCTGGCCCTCTGCCCTGGGAGGAATTTCACCTTGGGTGAATAATTTAGCGTAGTGAATTCTGTAAATCTGAGAGACGGGTACGCTGTTTACAGACAAGTTTTGCAGAGAAAAAGAAGATTGTCTATAAAATATTCATGGAGCCGGACTAGCAATGAGCCTACATAAACACAGCTGAACCACAATGCGGTCATGGTCTGAGGGCTGGCTCGAAAGGATCTCGGGGAGTTTCAGAATGTAGGATTCAACCAGAAGCACCCCTTAGGGGGAGCGTGAACTTCCTGCAGGCAAAATTCCTTCCTGTTTCTCCCTTCACTCACTGGGCCCATCCCATTTTAAATTGTTTGCAGTTGGATTTCTGGTGTCTGACGTGCCATATGAACTACTAATATACACACAGGGAATATTATTTGTAACACAACAAACGTCCTGAATCATTTAGCTGTAGCTTAGTCCTTCTTTTTCTTCAACTCTCCTCTTCTGTTCCTATTTTTCTTCTCCCACCCTCTCCTTCTTGGAGGAGAATGTTTTTCCATTTCACTTGAGAGACACTCACAAGGCAGTCTCCTCCCCCTCCTGTGTGGAGGAGAAACAGCCACATCTGGAGGCCATTTACATCTGGAAGATTTATTTTGACATTCCTCCTTTTGAAATCCAATCCATGGATGGAACCTTCCGTCCAAATGGGCCTCCTGAATTATGTGCGTAGCTGGAAAAGTGCTATGTGAAGGGGTCCAGGAAAGGAGCCCCTGCCTGCATGATTGATTAGCAGGAATCAAACCCAAGGATGATATGCACTGTGACATTTATTTCCCGAATGTAGTCGTTATATGGGAATTGGGTTTTATAGTTCTACGTGCAAACAACACCTGTTCTGAAAGTAATCTGATAAATAACCTAAACACGGTGAACCTGGTATACCACAGGCAGGTTATATAGATGCATATTAAATCAAGCCCTCTCAAACACTGTGTAAATTACACCAGGAAAAATTTAATTAGATTGTAAACTCTTTGGAGTGTGGACTGCCTTTTTGTTCTGTGTTTACACAGAGTCTAGCCCAGCGGGGCTCTGGTCTATGATTGAGGCCCATAGGTGCCCAACTTAATCAATTAGCCCCATTAGAGTTGGTATGGCCACAGCCATTTTTTCATGATCTATCTATCTATCTATCTATCTATCTATCTATCTATCCTACTGGATTTTCCACTGCATGCATCTGATGAAGTGGGTTTTAGCCCACGAAAGCTTATGCTCAAATACATTTGTTAGTCTCTAAGGTGCCACAAGTACTCCTCGTTCTTTTTAAAAATATTAATAAACATGCTCCCATCACAAGCACTAGCACCACAATATTTTGGCCCTGCTTGCTTTTTGGCTCGTTGTAGAGAAAGTCAGCCTGTCCAAACACGAGGTGTGGGCAAGGCAAGATAATTCCTTTGGCCTTGATCCTGCATCACGATCCACTAGCACTGCACCCATGCACCCAGGGTGAATCCCACGGTTCCAACGTTCTGATATCATCAATGGCTCTCTGCTGTAAAAACCATTGATAACAGCAACCTTTCACATCCAGGGCTTGTCTACACTGGCACTTTACAGCTCTGCAACTTCCTCGCTCGGGGATGTGAAAAAACACCCCCCCGAGTGCAGCAAGTTTCAGCGCAGTGAAGCGCCAGTGTAGACAGTGCACCAGTGCTGCAACTACACAAGCCATGTTAAACTACACAAGCGCGAAAGCACTTTAACGTTGCCAGTATAGAGTAGCCCTGAGTAAACAGCTTTGGCTATATGCAAACGGCTGCATGCTGGAACCCTGGCACCCTGCCAACCAGGGTGTGTAACAGTCTCAGATTTAGGTAAACAGTGCCTCTGATACTGAGCATCTGCCCTGTCTGAAACCACAACCTCTGGCTGCTGCTCACATTGCAAATGCGTGTGGATTTTGTGGTTTATGTTCCTCTGTGTTGGTTTAATTGCTGAAGAATTTTCCCCTTTGATTTGTTTACATCATTTTGCTCCACGTGTAATTGAGCTTCCTTGCGTGGAAAGAAATCCCTTATAGGCTGAAACTTATATACAAGAAGTGAGCATTGTACAGCTACAAGGCCTTGATAGAGAGAGGCCATGCCTCCTATTTTCTCCAGGTTGTATCGTGAGAGTGTCTGCAGATCTAGCCTTCTGTGACAATAGGTAAGGCACCTGGTCCCTCAGATGGATGGTCCCAGTATTCCTAAGGCTTTGTATGCCAAAAGTAAGAACTTCTATGGCACTTAAGGTGAAATTTACTCTTGTGCAGGGGCCAGCATGACACCTATGCATTGCTTAACCCAGGGGTCGGCAACCGGTGGCTCGCGGCTCGCCAGGGTAAGCACCCTGGCGGGCCGGCCCGGTTTGTTTATCTGCCGCGTCGGCAAGTTCGGCCGATCGCGGCTCCCACTGGCCGCGGTTCGCGGTCCCAGGCCAGTGCGGGAGGCAGGAAGCGGCGCGAGCCGAGGGATGTTCTGGCCGCGGCTTCCTGCCTCCCGCATTGGCCTGGGACCGCGAACCGCGGCCAGTGGGAGCCGCGATCGGCCGAACTTGCCGATGCGGCAGATAAACAAACCGGGTCGGCCCGCCAGGGTGCTTACCCTGGCGAGCCGCGAGCCACCGGTTGCCGACCCCTGGGTTAACCCCTCTTCTGTCAGGCTGAACCATCAAGTCAGCATCGTCACTACTTGTATAATGGTAGCACCAGAAGCCAGAGACCTTTTGTGCTTGGCATGCAACCATGGACAAAGAGACAGCCCTTGTCCCAAAGAGTGTACAGTCTAATGGGTGCATCTCTCCGCATTGGCAGTGGGAGGGGCAGCCCCTGGGAGAATGTCTGGCAGTCCTCTAGCGTGGTAGTTATGGAGGTCCAGGGAAAATGTGAACAAAAGAGCCTAAATGGTGAAAAGTCATTTAGATTTTCCATATTCTTCACTCTGAGTAATTTGGGCTTTATTACAGGCATGTGATATTGACTGCGACATCAAGGGCCTCATCCTATCAGTTGTGCCATTCGTTGGACTCGCCTTTAAATCAGTGCTGCATGTGTTTGCAATTGCAATGATCGCCTCCACCCAACCCCGCCCCGGACTGTGACACTCCACCTTTTGCTGACACTTGTGGCCTGCCTTCCAGAGGTACTGAGCACCTGCAGTGCCCATTGACTGCAGCTGGAATTCTGGATGCCCAGCAACTCTGCCAATCAGGGTCTTAGCTCTTGGAACTTCAAGCTTCCCTTTGATTGAGCTATTTAATTTCTGACTGATGAAGAAGGGCATCTTTCTGAAAAGCTGGGTTCTTTCTCAAGGGGAAGAAAGTGAAACTTGGAGGGGTAAATGCACATGGGATGCACTGATCATTTTAGGTGGTCCAAGAAAATGTGGCTAGACGTAATGGAATGAAATTGAGCAAAAGGAAACTTTCATTTGGCTCTCCGGAAACATTTCCTACCAGTGAACACTATCAGTGTGCGGAATAGATTCCCACTGTCATGTCAGCCCAGTCACTTCAGTAATTTCAAACTGGACTGGACAGAGGACAAACTACTGAAAACTAGGCTGGGGGAAAGACTATGGATGTGATCTTGCTCCATCAAAGCCAATGGGAACTTTGCCATTACTTTCAATGGTCAATGTACAATGATTATGCCCTATATGATCTAATGGTAATTTTTCTTACAGATCTCTTGCTTACACTCCAAAGTGTGGAGCTGGTTCGGGGGTAGTCAGGGGCAGCTCTAGGTATTTTGCTGCCCCAAGCACTGCAGGCAGGCTGCCTTTGGCGGCTTGCCTGCGGGAGGTCCCCGGTCCTGCGGATTCGGCAGCACGCCTGCAGGAGGTCCACCGAAGCCACGGGACCAGCGGACCCTCTGCAGGCATGCCCCCGAAGGCAGCCTGACTGCCACCCTCGCAGTGACCGGCAGAGCGCCCCCCATGGCTTGCCGACTCAGGCACGCGCTTGGCCGCCCCTGGGGGTAGTCCAAATAAAGCCCAAACTCTCAAGTTCAGCTCTACTTCCCTTTCCTCAAGGCCAGTTTTATTAATAAACAGAAGATGCAAGAGACTCAGTGTCATGCAAAATGTTGGGAAACAGAGGCCTATCCTGCTTTTCACAAGCAGGGGAGGGAGAGGACATGCCCTTCCCCCAGGTTGCCTTTCCTAGCTATCCGTTAGGCCCCACGAGCTACAAATTCAATTCACTAAAACACAATAATCTACCCCTTCTCCCCCACTCTGTCTGGTAGATTCTTATGGATTTCCTCTCCACCAAGCCTCATTCTGAAATGCCTGGCCCCGCCCACCTATGAATAATGACTGCAAACATTTCCTCTCCATGGACTTCTCTGGCACTCCTCAGTGAAAAATTTCCACTTCCATTCCATCTAATCTTTCCTGGTATTCCCCAGGCACGCCCGCTGCACTAGGGTATATTTGTGTTTGGAGTAGACAGCAGGAGGGAAAAGGTGAAGGCAAATACTGTGGTTTCATGAATAAGGAATTTATTTGAGCAATAGTAACCTCTATGGCTCTCTCCACCCAGATAATCACGCTGAACAAACATGCCACATGTCAAAGTGCTCTTGCAGATAAGAGCTAATTCAATGACCCCCAGCCTCCCTCAGCTTGATCTGAACTTTCAGCACTTAATACCACTGAGCCCTGGAGTGCTACACTTGCAGAATGGAAGGAATGCTCTGTTCAACTAGCTGGCATGGTGCCACACATTAGACGTTGCATGTTCCCATCATCATTTTCAAGAGAGCCCTTATTTTGATGGGTAGTCCACACAACATTGGGGTCTAAATTTTCAAAGCGCTTTGGGCTAATGTCGAAAACTTTGCTTGCAGTTTACAGCGCATGATAATTCACATGCAAGTTTTTGTAGAAGCAGCAAAGAATCCTGTGGCACCTTATAGACTAACAGAAGTTTTGCACGAAAGCTCATGCTGCAAAACTTCTGTTAGTCTATAAGGTGCCACAGGATTCTTTGCTGCTTCTACAGAACCAGACTAACACGGCTACCCCTCTGATACATGCAAGTTTTTGACAATCTGGAAACTCAGATTTGTGTATGAAGACTGCAGTGGTGCATACAAATCATAGCTAGACTTCTGTTTGATCTACGTGTGCAAATGCTGCCTGCTGGAGTAAATCTACACCCTAAGTATACATAGGTGTAGGTTTAAAAATTGCTTCTGAAAATTTGACCTCAAACCTGTCCTGAAATATACTTGGGGTTGACACAGCATCATCACATTGTGATGATTGCCTAGCAACATAGTGATAGCTGTGCTGAGACTTCGTGATATCATTGAGGGGTAATCATGTTGGACGCAGTAATAATTGTATTGCAACATAGTGATGTTTGCATGAGTATGTGGAGCCATCATGAGATGCTGGTGTAATAATATGGTGACATTTATCTTCTTCCTTAGTGCTTACATAGTCCTCAATGCCTTATCATCAGAGCTTCTCAGAATCCTTATTTGGCTTTATCCTGTCAACATTGCTATGAGGTAGAAAAATGTTCTCTGCATTCTACAGATGAGGAACTGAGGGTAAATTTAGTAAAAAGGACATGCAGAAAGTGGGTGACTGAGCCTGGAATTGGACCTAGATTTCCTGTGTGCCATTTCAGTGCTTTAACCACAAGGACATCCTTCCCCTTGTAATGTGGTTATTTTTGCTTTATTACATCATGATATAACAGTCAAGACATTGAAATGTAACTTCTCCCTGTCACAAAACATAAACTTTCCCCCAGAGGTCGAGGGTTAGAAAATATCAACTATACAAAATCAGTGTAGTCCATATTATATGGATTAAAATCTGGTTAACTGCTAGATCTCAAAAAGTAATTGTAAATGTGGACTCATCAGCCTGTGGGCTTGTTTCTAGTAAGTTTCTGAAGAGATTTGTTTTTGGCTCAGTGCTGTTCAAAATGTTTATCAGTCATCTGGAAGAAAATATAAAATCATTGCTTGTAAAATGTGCAGATGTCACAAAAAATAGTGGTGTGGTAAATAATGTTGGGGACGGTTCAGTTATACAGGCTGACCTGAACTCCTTGGTACAGTGGGCTCATTTTAACAAACTGTGTTTTAAGACAGCCAAATGCAAGGTCATACATCTCGGAACCTGTAATTTCCATGACATTTGCAAGATGGGAGACAGTATCCTGGAATGAAGTGACCTTGTAAAGGACTTAGGGCTTATTGCTGATAACCACCTGAACATGAGCATCTAGTGCAATGGAGGTAAGTGGGGGGGCACACACTTTTGGATATATACGGGGACTATTAAGTAAGGTAGGGAGATGTTATTACCTCTGTTAACTTCGTTAGCGGGACCATTCCTGGAATACCATGTCCTGTTCTGGAGTCCATGTTTCTAAAAGGATATTGAACAATTAGAAAGGATTCAGAAAAGAACTACAAGAATGATTCATGGAAATGAGGCATGCATTTTAACAGTGAGGGTAATTAACTTTTGGAACAATTTATGAAGGGATATGATGGATTCTCAATCCCTGGCAATTTTAAAATCAAGTTTGGATGGGGTTTTTTCCCCTAAAAGCTATGCTCCAGGAATTAATTTTGGCAAAGTTCTGTGGCTGTGTGGTATGACAGAGGAGGTCAGACTAAATGATCACAATGGTGCCTTCTGGCCTTGGAATCTATGAATCTGTGGGCTGGTCTACACTACACAGTTATGTCGACCTAATTATGTCACTGTGCACACTACAGCCTCGCTCCTGCTGATGTAACTGTCCTACTGCATTAACATCATAACTCCACCTCCACGAGAGGCACAGGGCTTATGACGGTGTATTTAAGGGGAGGCTGTCTCTGTGTAGACACTGCATTAGGGTACGTTTATACTTACCGCGCGGGTCGACGCGGCGAGTTCGACTTCTCGGAGTTCGAACTATCGCGTCTGATCTAGACGCGATAGTTCGAACTCCGGAAGCGCCGCGGTCGACTCCGGTACTCCACCGCGGCAGGAGGAGTTGGCGGAGTCGACCTTGGAGCCGCGGAGTTCGCTTCCGCAGCGTCTGGACGGGTAAGTCATTCGAACTAGGGTAGTTCGAATTCAGCTACGTTATTCACGTAGCTGAATTCGCGTACCCTAGTTCGACCCCGGGGCTGTGTGTAGACCAGGGCTTACTTACATCTGCCGTTGGCTATCTTGTCAATTTCACTGCAAGAGCCATGAAATTGACAAGAAAATCAGGCAGCTAGATCCCAGCTGCCCCACCGCTCCCCTGAAGAGCTGAGAAGCCCGAGCGACTGGGCTCCGCTCCCAGCTGGGAGCAGGGGTGAGAAGCCCATGTGGCTGGACCCACTCCCAGTGGGGAATGGGGAGGCAAGAAGCCCCAGGTGGCTTCTTCTCACTCCCAGAGGGAAACAGGGAGCGTGGGGCAGCCCATTGGGAGCCTGTGAGGCAGTCGGTCTCCCAACAGAGAGCTACCAGTGGAGCTGAGAGACTGGGCCCTCAGCTCCCCACACTGCCCCTCTTATGTCAGTGGAAGTGCTCCTGGTGAGGACATACAGCCAGGGTCGGCTCCAGCTCTTTTGCTGCCCCAAGTGGCGAAAAAAGAAAAAAAATGAAAAAAAAAAATGATTGAGCTGTCACCAAAGTGCCGCCGAGGAGGAAGACAGGGTGTGAAGAACCCACCGCCGAATTGCCACTGAATACTGAAGCAGACTGGTTGAGTTGCCGCCGAAGTGCCACTGCCGCCGCCCCGACTCAGACATGCCGCCCCAAAATGGATGGACTGCTGCCCCTTTCTATTGGCTGCCCCAGGCACCTGCTTCCTTTGCTGGTGCCTGGAGCCGGCCTTACATACACCATCAACCCAAGGAGGGTAGTGTGGACATGCACACACTGTGGTGACAGTAAATCAACATAATAGAGGTTGACTTATGTTTCTAGTGTAGACACACCCTATCTCTGGTGTAACCGTGCCTCAGTGGGTCACAACTGAGAATGCCAGATTCAGGACGAACTGCTGAGAAATAGGGCAGATACACCCTAAGACTGGTGACTAATCCCTCATAGGATATACCAAACCAGCAACAAAAGTAAATTTCTGTTTCACCACACTGGCTAGCAAGAAGTCATAAAAGCAGTTTCCTTGGGCATTCCAGTCCATGTATTACCACCGAAAACACTGGATTTTAAGATGAGTGGTTTTTTCATAACCAGTCTCATCAACTAAAAGGTTCTTCTGATTCCAAAGGAACAGCCACACACCCAGGTCAATATAGAACTTAGATCTTACCCCAAAATCAAGCTGATGCCAATTCTTTAGTATCTAAAATCAAATGTTTATTAATAAAAAGAAAGAAAGGTGAGAGTTAAAATTGGTTAAAAGAATCAAATACATACAGTAATTGCAAAGTTCTTGGTTCAAGTGCTGGCTTACTAAGTCTCTGGTTGCTTCCAAATCATTGGAAGGACCTCAGTCCCTTGGTTAGAATGCTCCCATTAGTATAGTCCAGAGGTATGGGCAGGAAAGAGGCAAAATGGAGGTGTTTCCAGGACCTTTTATAGTTTCTGCCACGTGGAGGGAATCCCATTGTTTTTACTGTGGAAAATTACAGCAGCAAGATGGAGTTTGGAGTCACATGGGCAAGTCACATGTCCATGCATTTTGCCTAGTCACAGCAGGAAATTCCATTAAGTGTATCTATTGGGTTTCCAGGAAATGGGGCGGGTGAAGCCCGCCCCATGCTAACGGAACTCCCCCCAGCCTAAGGGGAGGTGCCACAGAGCCTCAGAAACCCACTAATTGCGGGGGACAACTAATAAAAGAACAGGGACAGGAGTGCGGTCAAAGGGTCATAAGAAGGGAGCCTGACGGGGACACCGAGCAGAGAACCCCGGACAGCGCCCACTGCTCCTCGAAGGCGTCAAGGGAGCCAGCGGATGGGCGTCTACCATGGTCCACTGTGAGTTAAGTGTCCTTTCGATGGGCCACTCCATTTGAATAGTCCCTCCAAGATGTGCTGGCTATCTACCTTGTCGGCGGTACCCCAGAAGCAAATATTTGAAATCCAGGTATAGAGCCAATACTTATAACTTCAAATACGAAAATGATACATGCATACAGGTAGCATAATTATAACCAGCAAACCATAACCTTTTCATAGACACCTCACTGGACAACCTTTGTATAAGATTTGCTGCAAATATATAACAGCAGTTGCAACAATGATCTATATGGTCCATGGTGACAGGAAGTCGACATAATATAGGTTGACTTACGTTTCTAGTGTAGACACACCCTATGTCTGGAAAACATGCCTTATAGTGAGAGACTTACGAAGTTGAATCTATTTAGCTTATTGAAGAGAAAGTTAAGAGGTGACTTGATCATGGTCTGCAAATACCTACACGGGGAAGAGATTTCTGATAGAATATGGCTCTTTAATGTAGCAGAAAACGACACTAACAAGATCCAATAGTTGGAAGCTCAGTCAGACAAGTTCAGACTACAAATAAGGCACATATTTTTGACTGGTGAGGATAAAAAAAACAACTTACCTAGGGACATGGTCGATTCTCCATCACTTGAGGTTTCTAAATCAAGATGGGGTCTCTTTCTAAATGGTACACCTGAGCTGAGACAAGTTGTGCCCTTGATGCAGGAATCACTGGGTGAGGATCTATGGTCTATGCCTGGGGTAGGCAACCTATGGCGTGGGTGCCAAAGGTGGCACACAAGCTGATTTTCAGTGGCACTCACACTGCCCAGGTTCTGGCCACTGGTCCGGGGGCTCTGCATTTTAATTTAATTTAAAATGAAGCTTCTTAAACATTTTAAAAACCTTATTTACTTTACATAAAACAAGAGTTTAGTTATATATTATAGACTTCTAGAAAGAGACCTTCTAAAAACGTTAAAATGTATTACTGGCACACAAAACCTTAAATTAGAGTGAATAAATGAAGACTCGGCACACTACTTCTGAAAGGTTGCCGACTCCTGGTCTATGCTATGCAGGAGGTCTGACTTGATTATCACAATGGTCTCTTTAAAATCTATGAACTCCTACAGTTCAGAAAGTTTATTACGAAGGGAGGAGTGGTTATTGGGACAGAGCCCTCAAGAAATCCCTGGGAAATGGAAACAGAATAATTAATTCTCAACAGTAATTAAACAGAGCTCTCAGCTTTAGTGAAAGTGCTCTGATAAAATCTCTTGACAAACCTGCTCCAGTGCAGAAGGTGGAAGCCACGCTTGCCTGCAGGTCCATCCTCTGGGGAGTGTGCAGCCCCAGCGTACTCTGGGAGTAAAAAGGAGCCACGGAGCCCTCTAAAATGGGAGACAAAACTTTCTTGGCGTGGATTTGGACATTTAAAGCAAAGATTCTTTTCCAAGTAGTGATCAAATAGCTGGCCGGGAGCCTGAAGAAGTGAAATAATTTTCTCTGGACATAAATGTAAGTTGTTCACCAGCAGTGAAGCATCTCAGCCCACAGGCTTGCAGGATGGGCATGGGTGGAGAGTGTTACAGAAATCAACCTCACCCACATGTAATATAGTGAGTGAGGCCAAAGGTCAGGTACGAGTAGTGGCTTTCCCAGGGTCCCTCCCGTTTGCCTACCAAAATGAGGGCACCCCGGGGCAACAAGCAAATGTGATGGTGCTAGTTGAAAATTTTGCCATGCTAGCTGCAGCCTATTAGTGATAGGGAAGCAATTTCTTTCCTAATGACCACACGTAATAGGGTTCTCTAGCACCGTCCATCTGAAAGGATCCCAAAGCACCCTGCAGACTCCATACGGGCTTTCAGAAGAAAGGCCTCTGGTTCTCCTGACCTGAGGTAAAGCTGATGAAACAGCTATGAATGGGGAAATTTATTCTCTCTAGATTTTCATTTTCCTTCAAATCATTAGAAAGTGTCTTTTCACCTCTGGGTAGAAACCAGATAATTGGGTAGGCACAGATGCTCCAATCCAGCAAAGCGCTTATGCGTGTGCTTAAGGGCCTTGATGGACTGGAGACAGGAGAAAAAAAAACACAAATACATTCTGGAACAGTTTTGTTGTGACTCTAATGCTATAATATTCTGTAACAATCACTCAAGCCTGCAGTAGCACTATTGTCAGAGGGAAAGAGAGGGCATTGTTCTAGAATCCCATATTAATTCTAAAAAGGAGGCGGGCCAAGGGAGGGAATGGGAGGGGCGGCTGCACAGTAGGACTGAAGTGCTGCAAGTCAGATTTCTAAATGCATGTTGGCAGAGCCATGGGACATCCTTAGGATTGAAATATCAGGTTTTCCAGTGTCACGATTGAGGTTATTTGTTTGGCGTATGCAATCCGGTCAAGCCAAGCCACAGCATTCTTTATCAACGATGTTCAAGGCATGAAGACCTCCAGGACGTTGAGTCATTTTGCAGTTCTCGACAATGGGTGTCATAGTTTGTGGCTGCCTACACTGACATCGTGGACTGTCTCGACAATGCCACTGAAATTCCGCTGCAAAACAAATTCCATGTCCAGTACAAAACCGGTTCAGAAGGGTCCATTGCCTTCGCGGAAAATCAAACCTGGGTTGAAGCTGAGTGAGGTCTGAGACAAGATAATTATTTGTCACTTTCTCTGCGGACCATGAAGCCCACCACACATCCTCTACTGTAAATACCTCAACCGGTAAACTTATCCACAACGGGCAACTTGAGGGCAGACGACCATGTGGTGGATCAAACAAGTCTTTAATTAACAGTAGCTGTGGCATATTACTCACTTTTGTCACAAGCTTTGCTATGCTTTCCTCTCTACAATCACTGGGTGGAGCAATGTTGCAGAGAACCAGTAACCATGGTAGAGGAGTAGATTTAAGTGCGTCTGAAATAATAAGCATGGTGGAATTAAGTTGTACGTCCATCATCTTTGTGTGAGACAAATGAGCCCATGCTGAAGCACAATACTCCGCCGTTGAATAACAGAATGCCAAGGCTGAAGTGTGTAATGTCTGGGTGTTGGCGCCCACTATTGAGGTGCATTGGCAGAGCTGAGAGCCAAGTCCCAGGCCTGGAACAACAAAGGACTGGAGAGCATTGGCAGAGCTGTTCGGTGTGCCCACACTGGGTTTAACAGCGAAGGGGTGAGACATTGAACTCTGCATTCTAGATTTTAATCCATTCTTGTAAACCCTGATTTAAAAACCCTTTTACTTTGAGAAAATGGGGGAAATCATTAAAAATTCAGTTAACTAAAATAAAAATCCTCTTGTGAAAAACGATGGGTGAGAGCCAGGCTGGTTCAGTGCCTTCCCCCTTCTCTACAGCTCTCCCTGGAAGTGGGTCTGAGTCAGGCCGAGCAAGGCCGGAGATCACAGCGCCTGATTATGGGTAGGCTTGTTCCCTGTCATAGCTGTTGTAACATTCTTGCGACACATAATCCTCACTGCAAGTCTCATTTGTCTTGCTCTCCACGTTTCACCCAACTGGGAGCAGCCCCTCAGAGCGGCAGCCACAGCTGTTGCCGCCCCTGACCTCTCCCTTGGGACTTCTTGTTCCTTTCAGATAGGCTGCCTGGCTCCTCAGCAACTGCAGGGCTGCAGGCTTCTTCTGATTGTATCCTAGCCACGCCCTCCTGTCTCTGTCATCTGTCTGCCTGGTCACAGATCTATTTTCTCTTCCCCTCGGAGATCTGTAGCCCCTACAGAAGAGTTTCAAACCATGCTAACTGCATTATACAAAAACAGCATATCATAGAAATTAGAGATGGGGAAGTCCTGTTAGAGCATCTTGTCGATCTCCCTACATTCAACCCAGCAGGACTGTTCCCTTACAGTACCATTTCCAGAGCTTTGTCCAGTCTGTTTCTATATGGCTTATGCAATGGAGCATCCATCACTTTCCTCAGGAGTCTGTTCCACAGTCTAATAGCTATCACTGTTTGGAAAGATTTCCTAGCTACGCTCTAGATTTCCATTTTCATTTAAATTCTTCAGGGGTGGATTTTTGCATTTGGATGGAAACCAGATAATGTGGTAGGACCAGAGGCCCTGATCCAGCAAAGCTTTTATGCATGTGTATAAGGGCTTTGCTGGATTGGCGGAAGAAAGAACATCACTTTCCACTCAGTATTATCCATGTTCTCCTAGTTATACCCTTTATAACACACTAACCAATTTCTCTCTTTCATTATAATTACACCTTGTCTGTAAATATTGCTCGTCTCCCACATAGTCTTTATTTAGTCAAGCTATTTAGTGTTTGGCTATGAAGTCTGGCAATTATAAGTCTTGCTTGCCTTATGGGAATTGTTATTAGGATTAATTAGTGTTTGTACAGAACATTATAGGCAGGGATGGTAGCATCACCTGTTATTAAGGTTGCCCAATAATTCCCATTAGGAGACGCTGTTTTCAGTTGCATATTACTTTGCCAAACTTTAACACTTTGGACTGAAATTTTCTCTACGCATTGCCTTCCTCAGGCGGAATTGTTTTGGAAGATATCTGCCACAACAGTTCAGCCATTTCTGAGAATGAGGCTAAGCTAAAAAACACATTGCTTTACTTATATTAGAATATTCTTGCGTCTTTTTTTTTAAATAGCTCTAGTGCCACCTTGCTTTAAAACAGGGCCTTGAATTCTGACAGGGGAGTCACCTTTGCATGAGGGATGATTAAGTCTGTTACCATCCCCATGGAAATCTGGCTGGATTTGGTCAAGGTACACACCTTTGTAAAATCACAATTTGCACATGCTCGGGAGATATCTCTGATTTTAACAGCTAAAATCTTGGAAGATTCTGTCCTCACTGAGCATGCTCCGGCCTTCCTTAGCTCCTCCCTTTGAGCAGATTGCTTATGTGTCATCCCCACAGAATAACTGAGTTGGACTGAGGGCGGGAGAATGAGTAGACTGGGACAAGGAGTCTGGTGATACTGGAAATGGAAGAGAAAGAGAAACTCTGACTGGGAATTGGCAAGAGGGAGGCTGGAACTGGTTGAGTACGGAGACTGTGATGAATAACAATGGGGGAGAGATGGAGATTGTGATTGGGAGCTGGTGAGGGAAAGGGGATAGGACAATTTGGCTGGGGATGGGAACACTGAGAGCAGACGAGGATCTGAAAGAGGGGATACTGGGACTGGCTGGACAAGGAGAATGAGACTAGGAACCAGTGGGAGGGGAATTGGGCCATGATCTAACAAAGAGTTAGGGTGCAGGGAGAGAACTGGGATGGGATGGGATGGGCAGAGACTGGGCCAAAGAGATATGGAGAGACTGTGATTGGATGATTGGATCCTAATGTGGGGAGACTAGGACTGGGAACCGTTGTGAGGTGGGGAGAAGCAGGTCAGATGAGCTGGGAGCGGGAACTTGGATTAACTGGGCAAGGATACTGGGCCTGAGTGTGGGAAGGGAGAGAGGCTGGGAGCTGGGGGAAGACAGGGACTCAGACAGCAAACCCAGAAAGGGAGAGTAGGATTGGCTGGGCAAGTAGACTGTAATGAGAAGCCTGAAGAGTGGAGACTGGGTAGGTGTGACGTTCCTGAGGGTACAATCTGGACTGTTGAACAGCTGTGTCCCCTTAACTCTCTTATTGGGTACCTTTTACACTGCTTTGCTTTGAGAACAACCACTCCACTGGGGTGATTTGTGTCCTCTGCTCTTTGTTCTTATAACATTTCTCTTCTTTGAGAATCGTCTCCAGCTGAGGTTCAGGCAACAGCAAGTCTGTCTGCCAAGATGTAAATTGCTTGCTTACACCCTTCTTCCTGCCAAAGAATAGCTGCTCAGCCCAGTAATAGTCCACTTGACTATGTTGACACAGGGCCGCCCAGAGGATTCCGGGGGCCCGGGGTCTTCGGCGGCGGGGGGCCCTTCCATTCCTGGACCCGCCGCCGAAGTGCCCCGAAGACCCGCGGCGGAGACCCCCCCGCCGCCGAATTACCACTGAAGCGGGACCCGCCGCCAAAGCGCATCCTGGTCTTCGGCAGTAATTCGGCGGAGGGGGGCCCCGCCGCGGGTCTTCGGGGCACTTCAGCGGCGGGTCCCGGAACGGAAGGGCCCCCCGCCGCCGAATTACCGCCGAAGACCGGGCTGCACGTCGGCGGCGGGTCCCGCTCCGTCTTCGGCGGTAATTCGCCAGCGGGGGGTCCTTCCGCCCTGGAGGGGAAGGACCCCCCGCCGGCGAAGACCGGGAGCGGCAGAAGCTCCTGCGCCCGGCCGCACAAGAGTTTGCCGGGCACCCCGGAGTGAGTGAGGGACCCCGCTCCAGGGGCCCCGAAAAACTCTGGTGGGGGCCGCCGTGGGGCTCGGGGCCTGGGGTAAATTGCCCCTCTTGCCCCCCCCTCTGGGCGGCCCTGTGTTGACACCTGACTGAGGTGCTGGCTAACCTTTTGCCTCTGAGGAGTTGGTTTGGGCTGTTTTTTCTAAACTGGGATCATGTCTCAGCAATCTCATAGAGTAGAATCTTTACATACAATGTTGCTACACGCATTTTCCTAGAACAATAATGATCAGTAGATTATAAGTTTTTAAACGATGCCTCGCAAGGCATACTTTGTACAAAATTTATCATAGTCTTGTAAAAGTGGTGAACATGCGGGTACAGTCTGTCACAGTAGGCTAGCAGGATGAGACTGGGACAAGAACCTATGGGTAGGAAAGAGACAGGACTGGGGAAGAGAGATGCTGATGGAGATGGGCTAGAAGCGGGGCAAGCTTGTGGGGAAAAAGCGGAAGAGTCTGTGGCTTTTAAACCATATGCCTCTCCAGAGGCTGGGGTAGAGCCCAAGTTTCCTGAGTCTCACTATTCCTCTGCTGTCAGAAAATGTCTGTGAAACCCACTGGCAAAGTGTGTGTGTCGTCCCCCTCTAATGCTTGTCCATATAAAAGATGACAGCCTGCTATTGCTATTGGTTACTCTGTTAGCTGAAATGGCAGAGGTCTCTGTGGTCAATCTAAAAGTTCCAACCCTGTTGATTAATCATGTGGGAGTCAATATGATGCCACATGATGGAATTTCTGTTTTTTCAGTTTGCTTTTTTTTATAAACCTAGGAAATTACTTGCAACAAACTACATTAGAAGCAGATTAAGGGTGCTAAGTCAAGCAGTCAAATTAGAAAAATGCCGTAATTAAGGTTACCTTTGCAACCTTAATTCAGCCCCCTTGTGTGTGTACATTGAGTTTAGTTACATGACAACATGCTATTTTTTTTTCTACAGGGCTCCTGCCGCGTTCAGTGCACAGAGTGGACAAGGCTCCGGGGATGAATCAGGGCTGTGTTGTGGAGGAGGCTGTTGTCTCTAGGACCCCTGCCATATTTATTGCAGAAGGTGGAAGGCACAGGTGAGCACCATAGAAAAGCCCACAAGAAAAGTGATAATTCTGTCTGCAGAGCAGAGTTTGGATAGTGCGCAGGAAATAAGGCCAAGGGCCACACCCTGACCAATGAAGAGAAAACAAAATACTGAATAGCTGCTCATTAATTGAATATCATCCGTCCTGTGCAATGAATGAGGCAGGGATCTGTGGCAAAAGCAGGACATAATCAAGTAATTATTGACTATATCATAATGCATTCGCACAAGGGAACTGAATGATGGCTGCACAGGCAAGCTTCATTCAGGCATTTCTTAACTTTTGACTGATTGACCTTGCAACCTTAATAATGTTTTTAATAATATTTTTGGTGTGTAACTTAAGATCTAGGGCTCGATTCTCAGCTGGGTTAAAGTGGTCCGGCACCATTGAAGTCATTGGAGTTTTTCATAGACTTTTGCAATCCTGTCCTGTGAACTTGGCACCTCAGTTAATGATAGGGTGACCAGACAGCAACTATATAAGCCTATATCAGAAAAAAGACCCAAAAATGGAGACTGTCTCCATAAAATCGGGACATCTGGTTACCCTAGCTAATGAGCTCCAGACAAGCCCTCTAAGGGTATGTCTATACTGCAGCGTAAGCCCGTGCTTGAGTTTGGACTCAAGCCTAACCCCTCCCCCCTTGTGTTTACACTGCAGTTGTGTCAACCCAGGGCTTGGACCCAGGGTCCCAGGACCCTGCAGGGCTGGAGGGTCCAAATTCAAGTCAAGCTGGGACCCAGGATCTGAACCCCATTGCTTTGCAGTGTAGATGCAAACCCACTTGACTTGGGTCCCAGGAGTCAGCCAGAAGTATCCTACAATTCCATGGGACAACTACCTTAGTCTTCTCCATCCCAACAATCTGCAATCCCCTCTAGTGAAAACGGAAGCCACACCCCTGCAGGGCAGTCAGTAAAGTTTATCCACAGTGCACCACAATCCTAGGGCTAAAGTGATCACATTTTGGAGAGAGAGAGTGTGTGTGTCGGGGGGAGGTGCTAGGGGCTCTGGGATATGGTTATTTTGACTTGGGTCTGCGCTCTGCAGTGTGGATGCCAGAGCCCTAGGTTTTAGCATGGGTTAGAAAAGTTTTAACATGGAGTTTAAATACAATGTAGATGCTCAAGCCCAAGGTTCCCTAACATAGGTCAGCTGACTCAAGTCCCACTAACCCTGGGCTTACATTGCAGGGTAGACATACCCAGAAAGAACCAGGGGGCTTGTGCTCCTAGGCTGTGTGAGCCCCAGAGCAGGACAGTGACACATTATGCATGCATCTCACACACACGTGGTGCTGCATAAAGAAATAATAATACCCCTGACTCTCGCTCTCTTACACACATACACGCAGCTGGAAGTGGAGGGAGTGAATGAGAGGAAGGGGGGTTACACAACAGAGACCATTACTATAGCAACCCTCTCCCTCTTCCCCTTGGCACAGTGTGAGGAACTATCAGCTGGGTGTTCCCCTTCAATTCTCACACCCAGCCATTCCCAAAGCAGTAGCAGCAGCAGCAGCAGAAAGCCCCTTTTGCCTTGATCGCTGTTTCCCAGCCTATCCACTAATGCCTATTGGCCTTCCTTGTATATGTGACCTTCATAGCCTGATCCAACACTCTTCCCTCCACTTTTGTCCATCTACACTTGAATTCTAGCCTTTTGGGGTATTTCTGTCCAGTCTCCTTTCCCTGTCCCCCTCTGTCTGCCTTGGGAGTGTTCCAGGAAAGCCGTTAGTACCGGTCACAGGAAATGGAGAGGAGGAAACATCCCCCACACACCCATTTCAGCCCCTTTCTGCTGCCCGACTAGTTGGGGAGATCTAAGGCCTGTTCTCTGCCTCCAGAATTCACAACATGTTCGGTGTGGTACTGGGGTTGCTCTGGCAACAGAATGGCTGGCTTTGAGACAACTCCAGAGTAAACAGAGAGAGAGAGAAATAGAGAGAGGGAGGGAGACGCCCAGCCCCATGACTGTTCCTTGTTCTCGCTTTGACTGGGCCGCTCCCTTTCCATGGGGCCTTGTGAAGGCCCCCAGCTCCCTCCCCCCGCACGAGCTTCTGTCCATGTCAGTCATCAGCCCGCATGAGGCGAGTGCGCCACAGGCTGTGCAGAGGCAGGCTCTGCAATTCTCCCAGCTGGCTGGGAAATGGCCAGAAAGCCATTCTAGCTCATCGCACCACACACCAATCCTGTTGCTAGGGGGACTCCAAAGCAGGGAGCGGAGGCTTCACAGCTGTATCCCCTCCCCCAGAAGACAAGGCTGGGGGGAGTTTCCCCAAGCCTCTTTTGGTTAACAGAATTTCCCCTTTATATTAATGGGGGCAGAGGGGGCCTGTGTTACTGCAGCACTGAGCTAGACAGTTCCCAACACACACAACTTATGGGATTCAAACACTGAGGTTCCCCCTCCCTCTCATGTTAACCTGGCCTCATTGCACTCACAGAGGCAGTGTTCCAGGTTACACTTGGTGCTGTTAAAGGTGCACGTTAATGCCGTGACCCAGCACATGGTATTTACCAGACCTGCAGACCATCAATGAGCAGATGACCTCCGAGAGCCGTGAAAGAATTACAAGGGATTTAAAATCCTCATTTTAAAAAAAAACAAAACCCCACCCAAAAGCTACAATCCCTGATAATTAACAGATTACATGAGTTAAAATGTGCAGGAATAATAATCAGCACCTTTTGTTTTCAAAGCAAGCATCAGCCGTAACTAATCCTCCTCCATCTCCGCCATCGGGCAAGCGATTCTTATTATGTCACTTAGACCTACATCTCTGGACTTGTCTCTTGTTGCACCCTCTGCCTGCTCCACTTCGTCAGTTCTGTCAGCCTCAATGCCTTTTTTTGCCACCGCCTACTGCTCCAGTCTCTGCACCGCTTGCCATGCTGTCTTTTATGCATGAACACCCACAGATAGGCAGTTTATAATAACAAAAGGACAATAACACCACCTCCCACTCCCAAAAAGCTAACTCTCTACATTACTCTCTCCTCTGAATGTTCTGAGCATCTTCTGTCAACTCAGAGTCTTTCTTTAAGGTCTAGCTCCTGCAAACAGTTATGCATGAATGTAACTTTAATAACATCGTTAGTCCCACTGACATCAATGAGTAAAGTTACTCACATGCAGACTGAGCCTTTAGATTTTAAGCAGAGCTGGTCAAAACAAGTTGGAATAAAATTTGATGCGGAAAAATTCAAAACGGTTCATTTCAACTTTCTTGTTTCATTTCAATGACATCAAAACCTTTAGTTTTGATAAGGTAAAAACATTTTCTTTGCACTTTTGGTTTTGATTCACTTTGTTTTCACTTTTATATTATATTTAAATTACTTTTCATATTATATATAATATGTATATATACTACTTGTATATATTATGTTTCAACAATATGTAAATGAAACCCTTCTATGGTTCTGAATCAAAAGTTTTCAGCATTTTTGTTCTGTGGAAAATGGTGGCTTTTCAGTCTGATTTGGAATGAAAAAATTTGAAATGTAAGAATTCTCCATCCCGTGGAAATTCTGTTTTCTGGTCAGCTCTAATTTTAAGCCCTTTGGGCCAGAGACAATCTTTACCTTTGTGTTTTGTACATCAGTGAGCACACTGTCCGTGCTAATCTGTAATAAATAAATAATATTCATTTTGAAGACAGCATAACCAGAGGCAGAGATTAAATCCCGATCCTGCAATGAACTCCACAGGGATGACTTTTGCTCCTAGGAAGAGCCTGTTTGACTTCATTGAGGCTTCATGTGCAATGGGGTCAGCCCACACAGATCTCATTTAAGATTGGGTGTAAATTACTTAGCTACTACCATAGTGTCAGTGTCAGAAACAGGCGCAGAACTCCAGAATTTGGGTTCCTTGCTAGACCATTAGCTCACGCTAAGCTTCTCTAATAAAATGCATTTATTTGTGGCATTTAAAATAAAATAGTTAAAATCATTTTGTTGCATGTCACCTTCCAAGCTTAGGGTTCTGTATCTCCTGTGGCACAGATGATGACAGGCATAACAAGTTCCAATAGTTGGAAACTGAAGCTGGATGAATTCAGACTAGAAAGAAGGCACAAAGTTTTGATAGGTGAGGGTAATTGATCATTGGAACAAGTTACTGTGAAAGTAGAATGAATTATATTGTAAAAATAAGAATGGATTAAAGAAATGTTGTATGTACCTTTAAGCAGAAATAAGAAATGTTGAAATACAGGTGCCAGGAAAAGAAACATTAGGCATAAACAATGGTGCTAGTGGCAAAACATTAACAGAATATCAGTAATAGTAAGGAAATAAGATATGCATGCCTAGCCCAGGTAAACGTATCTGATTCTGCTTCCTTTGTTATCTTGTTAAGTTCTCACCCTTTTATCCGTATAAATAAGATAGTTTGTGTTTTGCATGGTGCTCACATTATCTGGGTGTTATTAGCAGAGCGCTGTGCTAATAAAACAGAGTGGTCTAACAAACTGTGAGTCCTGAGTCTAACTTTGACATTACCAAGGGCGTGGTGGATCTCCATCACCTGCAGTCCTTTTAAGTCAAGACCGGATGTCGTTCTAAAATATCTGCTACAGCTCAAACAGAAATAATAGGCTTGATTCAGAAATTAATGGCTGATGTTCTGTGGTCTGTGTTATGCAGTAGGTCAGATTAGATTATCATAATTGTCCCTTCTGGTTTTAAATCTATGAATCTATGACAGTTCTTTGCTCTATTTAGGTGTTTGTGAGGATATTTATTCTTAGAAGGGATCCTATAATAGGTATAACTAAAACTCAACAATTCATTTTAAAAGCATTTCTAAATGCAAAGAGAGACATTCTGCAAAACTGGAAATCCTGCAGTTTCTGTGACATATTACACAATTCATGAATTAGCAAGCTTAGAAAGAATTAACCCATCAACAAAATGACAAATGTGGTGCATTTCAAGGCAGCTGGACAAATTTCCTGGAGATTCATGACTGATGAATGCTTATTGAAAGAAAAAGAAGAGCTGCATGTTTCCACTCTTTCATACTTGCCATTTTGGGTATTGTCCCCAAAGAGCTGATGGAGATAAATACTTACCTTACCTAATCTAATGTATTCGTCTATGGGCTTGTATGGCCCACACCACTGTAGTATCTGAATGCTTTCCTCACACAAGCAAGCTCTGGATCTTATTTAATATAACTATAGAGCTATAGACACTGTTTTTCTTTTCTTTTCCTATATATTATATGTTGGCCTAAATTTTTAGAAGTGACTAGTGATTTGGGGTTCCTCAATTTTTGGGTGCCCCATCTGAGCCACATTAAAGGAGCCCGATTTGAAGAAGGCAGGCTCTCAATGCTTCATATAAATTGAGATCCCTTAAGATATCTTAAGTTGGGCAAAGGCAAAAACATCCCTAGTGAACTCTGAAAATTTAGGCTGGTGCATTTAATTTTCCTTTGTTTCCTGTAACCTTGTGTGTTTCTTAAATAGGTCAAAAACATAAAGATATAAATGAAGAAAAAACAATTCCCCTGCAAACAGAACCTTTTCCAGAAGAAATGCAGGAACTTAAAATCAGGTCTTAAGAGGTGAAAAGCTTGTTTATTTACCTTTAAAATATATTTGTAATGTGTAAACAATGTATATTCAATACGTATATTCTGTTAATGAGCTTGTTAATGAGCTTGTGTCCCTAACAGTATAACCAATTTTAATGGTTTTAAACAAAAATTCACCTTTCAATGGGTTTAGAATCCAAACAGATGCCTAACTAGTTCATTGCAAAGTAAGAATTAATTCATACATACAAGCAGCTAAATAAAGGTTGCAATCTGAGTAGAATTATTTAGGGCTCAGGGAGAAATCTGGCATTTGCAGTCTGTCACTGGTTTTGAAAAGTCCGGCTCTAATGTCACCACTACTCGGAGATATCCGCTGCGAATGTGTCACTGAGGGAGGGGACCACTTCTCTGGACTTTATTTATATAGAAGCGGAAGAAAGAGCTATAGGTAGAAGGTAACACAGAGGTATAATGGCTGAGGAGCTTTGTGGGTATGAGTGTGTCTATGTAAGTTTAGCTGAGTGAACGTACGTGTTTCTGTTGATATTGCCATTTTCCCCCAGGGCAACTGAAGAATCCATGTCAGACCATTGCATGACACCTTACTTGCCCATCAGAAGAGAACTACATACCAGGCTATGAAGAGCCATGTGCCTCTTGAGATCCACCGGTTGAGTATCACTGCCTGAGGGTGCTATCCAGTTAGATGCTCAGCACTCTCAAATCCCACTGCAGTCTTTGGACACTGAGGGTGCTCACCTCCTTGCAGGATTTTACCCTGAATATGTGCGATGAGGCCACACTAAAAATGCTGTGGGAAATTTAACTTTTCAATTACCTGACTTTTGTATATGTAAAAATCTCCTCAAAGACATTGCACTAATATTGTGTCTTGCATTGAAGTCCCTCGTCGTGTTCATATAAGAAAAGCACCTGATTGATCACACAGTGAAATCAGAGTGCTTCATGTGTTGACTTCACTAGGCAAAGGTAACCTTTAAAATGGTCAGTGGCGTGAAGCTGCAGATGCTCAGAGGAGAAAACTGGAAGAAACAAGTAACAGGAGGTAGCCGTGTTAGTCTGTATCCACAAAAACAACAAGGAGTCCGGTGGCACCTTAAAGACTAACAGGTTTATTTGGGCATATGCTTTCGTGGGTAAAAAAACCACTACCCACAAAAGTTTATGCCCAAAAAAATCTGTTAGTCTTTAAAGTGCCACCGGACTCCTCATTGTTTTTGTGGAAGAACCAGTGCTCCCCGCGGCATGCTAAGGCAGCAGAATTATTTAGGATGTCTGGGAGGGTATTTCTAGTAGCAAGGGCATGAAATTGAGCTAAGGGGCTTTTAGGTTGAATATCAGGAAATATTTTCCAAGGTTGAAATCTACTGGATGGTGGAATAATCTCCGGATGGAAATCCCATTGCTTGAGATATTTGAAATGAGACTTGGCAAAGCATTGGAAAATACTGTACAGGGCACAATCCAGCATTAGCCAAAAGATGGAGCAGGTGACCTATTAGATCTTTGCCACTGATAATTTTCATGGTTTTATAATTCTTCGGGGCTTAGCTGATAGAGATAAGCACCTTAGAAAAACCTAACACAGAAAAAGAGAGAGAGAGACTTTGTTCTTTGAGAGAAGACAGAACAAAAAAGGGAGAGAAGGTGGATATAAACTGGGATGTTGCTTCCCCCATACACATGATACAAGTTAGAGCAGCAAGTGAGGCTTCCAGAGAAAAGAGTGAGGAAAAGTTGCCACCTGGTGGTAGGATAAATTCTGCAGCCATCAAAAACACTAAGGGCCAGATTTTTAAAGGTATTTAGGCACCTAAATACTTTCAAAATTCTGGCCCTTAAGTCCACCATCTTTAAACAAGGGCACCTAAAGGTATACACCTAAAATCCATATCAAGACACATAAATTAGAACTCACTTCCACAATAGAGTTAAACATGTACCCAACTTTAAGCATGTGAGTTGTTCCATGTACTATAATGGGACTACTAACATGCTAAAAGTTAGATGCATGCTCCACAGTTGACTCGGGGCCTGCAAGAGGATTTTCAGAGGGGCTGACCACCTCTCAGACTCGCCCTCTCTGAAAATCAGGCCACTTTTATTCAGGTCTGTAAATACGGATTTAGACGCCAAACTTTACATACTCCCATTGGAATGTTTTGGCCTATGGAAAGAATCGCCTCTCTCACTAGAAGACTCCTAACTAATATTATATATGGGCCTCACCCTCTTCACTCAGACAGAGGAATCTGTATTCAACACAACTCAATAATTAATATAAGGATCTGAAGACAGTGGTTGTGGTGTCCAAACATTCAGTACTGCTGCCAATTAGCCTCAGAAAGAAATATATACACACGAGTACCCTATGCAATAGCTAGGACTAAAGTGATCTAAGGACTATCAATCCTTCTGCTTCAAGATACAAGTGATCAGGAGGATTGATAGCCTGTTGACCATGTAGGGGCATTGTGTGGCATTTTCATTAATGTCAGTGTGGTAGTTTGGAGATGAAATGTGCTATACAAATGCCAAGTATTATTTTATATCTACTTCTCAAGCACCTAGCAATGGGATTTGTAGGAACCAGGACTGCAGACTAGATAGCCCACTGCTTTGTTTGGTCGGACATGAGGCAGGAGAGTAGGCTAGCTACACACACAAGCCATTCTGAGAACCCCGAACAACACTGAGAGACTCGCCCACTCTGTACAAGGACTCCTCCTGACCCAGATAGACAGGTGTGCGTGGGATGCCTTACGGGCACTTTTCTGTAATGAAGTTCTAACTTAAAGCAAGTTCCTTGCGTCATAGTGAGAGCTCCCCTATGCCCTTTAGTGGCTGTTTGACATATTTGTCCTGCCAGCCAGTTATTTCTTTTTAATTAAAATTTGAAGAGGTTGTGAGAGGTGCTGGATTGATGTCCCTTGGAGTCTCAAATCTTCCATCCTCAGAACGGCCGCCCTTTCCTTTTCACATGCCTCAGTTCTGCCAAGGAGAATACAACTCTAAGGATCAAGGGAGTTCAGCCTCCATGGCCCATTCAGTCCCTTGCCACTCTGTTGTGACTGCCAACAATGGGAACAGCTAGTGCCAATGGTGGTTGTCGTTTTTTGGGCTGCTAGGCATTAGTCTGAGAAACTCCGACTCATTTTGTACAGGCTACCAAACATCCATCAGATGGGAGTATATGGAGTCTCCTCTTTATTATACTGAAACTTTTTCCTCCGTGAATGCAGGTCACTCTTTGCGCTTAATCCCAGCCTGCAACACCAATCTCTTCCCATATAATCTCCCAGAACAGCTGTGCCATGATTGCATTGTGGATTATAAAACAGCTGCCGGCTGGAAGGGAGAGCATTTAATAATCACAGGGTGTTGGGGGGCTGGGTGGAGTTGGGAGGCAATGAAGGAGAAAGAGCTTTAGAAGCAGCTTGTTTTCTTGAAAGATCTAGCTGGTAGATGCAGGAGAGAGCGAGGCAAAGAGTGAGTCCTACAGGTGTGCCGTCCACAAACTAAACAACAGCACGTAAAAGACCCACCAGCAAGGTAAATTCTACTCTCTTTTATTTCAGGAGGTTAGCTGCAGAGGCTTTCCAGATGCCAGAAGTTGTCTGACCAGTTACTGTCAGTAAGTGCTTGGCTTTTGTAGAAGGAAACTTTTCCGGGTATGTTTGTCTATCCAGGGAGTAATTCAGGTTGCCTTCTCACTTTCCTAACCAATGTTCTCCTCTCTCTCCGCTCTTCTACAGCCTCCTGGCACCACCATTTTCTGCCCCTTCTTCTTCCCTTTGCCCCAGTCCTAAGGTATTTAGAAAATTATGCAGATTATAAGATGCTGACACAAATACAGCTGCACAGAATTTTTTTCTCATGGAAAAATTAGGTGAAAATAAAAAAAAATGTGTTTGACAAGATTTTAATAATGATTGATGCTAAATCCCTTTTTAGCAAGTGCAAACCGAATAATTTTGACCCCAAAAATGCTGAAAAATGGAAAACTTGGTTTTCAGTGGAAAATTTTCAGTTTTCAGGTTTTCTGCTTTCAGATGAAATGCTGGATATTTTTGAGGAAAGCAGACACTTTCCACAAAAACCCTGTTTTCTTGACAATCTTATCTTTATCAGAAAAAAGCGTTATTGGAAATTTTTTCCACCAGCCCTGGCCACAATCCATTAACTAATACTGTGCAGGTGGCAATCATCTGCTTCCTGGATAGGGTAAGGTCAAACATGCCTTCAGATTAGAGACTGAATGAGTAACTCTGTAGTGTTGGCAGCACCTTTTCCAGTGTAATTGAACAGGGAGGTTGCTGAGTAATTGTCAATGGAGTGGCTCAGGAGGAGGAAACAGAAGCCTGAGCAATAGATTTTGAAGGGAGAGGGAAGGGCATTTGCAGTAGTTGGGTAGTTTCTTACCTTTGCTCAATGCATTCTGCTTGGGCACACAGTGTTTTGAGAGTAGGGTGACCAGATGTCCCGATTTTATAGGGACAGTCCCGATTTTGGGGTCTTTTTCTTATATAGGCTCCTATTACCCTCTACCCCTGTCCCGATTTTTCACACTTTCTGTCTGGTCACCCGATTTGAGGCTATGTCTACACTTATGGCAGCACATAGACCACTGACTTTGCACACCTCCTACCACAGGTATACACAGCAGTGTAGATGGTGAGGCACTGCTTAGGTGAGTAACGACACGTCAAAACCTTAGGGTATGTACTCCACACAGTCTCTCTATGCCCAGGCAGTGCCTCCCACGTCTACACTGTAGTGTCCTGCTGCCTCAATGCAGCCCTTCCCCACCACAGGGAAAAACTCCGGCCCAGGGGAAAGGCTCTGGCAGGTAGGAGGCTCCTTGCTGCTGAAGCCTTTCCCCACTTCCCCAATCCTTCCAGGGTCTTTCACTGCCTTGTGTAGCTACAAACTGCGGTGTGGATGCAGCCTGCTTTTCACTGCAGCCTGCAGCTATACATACCCTGCATGCTGCCATCAGTGTAGACAAGGCCTTCTGTGTGCTGCAAGGCTAGTCAATCCTGCTCCCACCCAAGAGGGAAAGTTGCTCCATCTCAGGCACTGTCCTTTTCTGATCAGTTGTAATGAGTTTTCTGGTTAACAAAGCAGGGGTTGTGGCCCCCTTGGGCCCTGTCCTTGTAATTTCTCGTGAGTGAAGCAGCATTCTGCCTCACATATTATTTATTTTTGGTTGTGCCCCAGATGGGCCAGGTGTTTCCCAGACATTGAAAAGGAGGTGGTCCCTGCTTTGGGGCGCTCACAGTGTGAAGGCAGACAGCCAAGCAGACAGAGGTTAGGGGAAAGGGAACAGCGGGAGCCAATTTACATACCATCAACTCTATCCATGGTGAGCAGCACAGCTGAAATAGGTCTTTAGGAGAATCTTAAATATGGAAAGGCAGGAGCCACGCCAATGAAGTCAGCAAGGTTGTACCATGCATTGGGGGTGCCCCAGGGAGGAAGGCTCTGAAACAATTACACGAGAAACTGGCAGATGGACAGATAACATCTAAATACTCTAGGGAGTGTTTTGCTGGGAGATCTCAGGAGAAAACCCCAGGGTTCTGGGGGTAAGTGGGGTGAGTTATTCAGCAGGGGCACTCTTCCCCCCGAGTGAGAAGTGGCCAGTGCCCTGACATACTAAGGTGCTGTTGGAGTTGCTGGCTTTCAAATGAACTGTAACATGGAGGCTTTTATTGTCATTTAAGATCTTCATTACACTTTTTGCAAGACCAGGGGTATTGCCATCCCAGTGCTCCACTCAGATTCTGATTTAAGGGCTCGTAGCTTCCGGTGTGGGAAATGCTGTCTAATGGGGAGTCAGGCTGGGGAGTCAGGATTCCTAGGTTCTCTTCCTAAGTCTCTGATCTGGTGTGTGACCTTGGTTAATTCATGTAACCTTTTTCTGCCTCAGTTTCCCTATCTGCAAAATGACTATAATCATGTTTACCTCTCACAATGTGGGGCTAAATTAATTAACCACCTCTGGAAAAAAATGCTTTGCAACCCTTCAATAAAATGTGCTATGGCATTGCAAATTTGCATTTTATTGGGCTACAATAGTCTTCTTCACTTCCTGTTCAAAGCTGTTGCATGGTGTTTCTGGGAGCTTTTTAACTGCTACGGCATGCCACCTCAGAGGTGCTTGCATTTCATGGCCCTGATCATTTCATCAGTTTTGTGCACACAGCTTTCTCTGAAGAGAGAAACTCCGCTCACTCTGTCACTGAAGGATTATTCCCTACAGTATATTCTCCAGTTCTTTTGTTCAGTCCAATTTTAAATGGATGAAGCAACCACTTCCCTCAAGTGACTATTCCACAGTCTTAGGGGTCATGCTGTCAGGAAACGGTTTCTCATTCCTGAGTGAGGTAATAAGATGCCCTGAGGATGGCAGACTGTCCTGTTTCTCCTCCCTGCCCTCACATACACACACACTTACACATTATGGTGGGATACAACATAGGCCCAACTACTCAAAGGTGTTTAGGTTCTGACTCCCAGTGGAAGTGAGAAGCCTACATACCGGTGAGGGTCTGGGCCATTGTGAGCGGTAAGGGAGATGCATGGCTGGTATGTGAGTCCTTCATGTTTGTTTGTTGCAGATGGAACTGCTGAAGATCCTGCCTTGGCATCGTGCTGTCTTGGCAGTTGTCTTGAATCTGCTGGCTCTCTGCCTCTCTACCACAGCCTTGCTTGCCAGCTACTGGTGTGTTGGGACCCAGAAGGTGCCCAAGCCTTTGTGTGGAAAGGGCAAAGCCACCAAGTGCATCGGTGTGCATGTGTCCGCGGACGGAGGTGCTACCAATTCTTCATCCCAGGACGTAGTGCACTACAGCTGGGAGACCGGGGACGACCGCTTTGCCTTCCGATACTTCCACACGGGCATGTGGCTTTCCTGTGAGGAGAACATGGAAGGGCCAGGTAGCATCTCCATCAAGGCAGCCTCAGCCTCTTTCTTATTACAGCAAAATGTCTTTAGTGTCAATGATAGGTGCCAGGCAGACAACACTAGGGAAAGGTGCCTTCTCCATACCCACAGAACGAGTAGAGTTGGGACAGTGGCAGTGCTCCCCTCCCACCCATACCCACACACCACACTATCATACTTCATCCCTCACTGAGGGGAATGATGTGTGGGAGTTGAATGGGTCTTGGAGACAAGATGAGACTGCTAACAAAAAGGCACCTTAGTGCTATTTGTGGTGAGGGGTGGTTTTGCAGTGAGAGACAGGGTGATGGAGGATTGGGCCAAAAGAAACCTGATGAGGTTCAACAAGGACAAGTGCAGAGTCCTGCACTTAGGACTGAAGAATCCCATTCACTGTTACAGACTAGGGACCAAATGGCTAGGAAGCAGTTCTGCAGAAAAGGACCTAGGGGTTATAGTGGATGAGAAGCTGGATATGTGTGCCCTTGTTGCCAAGAAGGCTAACGGCATTTTGGGCTGTATAAGTAGGGGAACTGCCAGCAGATTGAGGGACATGATCATTCCCCTCTATTCGGCATTGGTGAGGCCTCATCTGGAGTACTGTGTCCAGTTTTGGGCACCACACTACAAGAAGGATGTGGAAAAAATGGAATGAGTCCAGAGGAGAGCAACAAAAATGATTGGGGGCTGGAGCACATGACTTATGAGGAGAGGCTGAGGGAACTGGGATTGTTTAGTCGGCAGAAGAGAAGAATGAGGGGGGATTTGATAGCTGCTTTCAACTACCTGAAAGGGGGTTCCAAAGAGGATGGATCTAGACTGTTCTCAGTGGTAGCAGATGACAGAACAAGGAGTAATGGTCTCAAGTTGCAGTGGGGGAGGTTTAGGTTGGATATAAGGAAAAACTTTTTCACTAGGAGGGTGGTGAAGCACTGGAATGGGTTACCTAGGGAGATGGTGGAATCTCCTTCCTTAGAGGTTTTTAAGGTCAGGCTTGACAAAGCCCTGGCTGGGATGATTTAGTTGGGGACTGGTCCTGCTTTGAGCAGGGGGTTGGACTAGATGACCTCCTGCGGTCCCTTCCAACCCTGATATTCTATGATTCTATGATGGCTTTATGAAGTGCTGACAACTGTCACCATTTTCATTGCAAGTACCATGACAGGAGGTGTTTTTCTTAAAGCCCTATGCCCTGGAGTCCTGTGAATAAGAGAATTTCAACTGTCTTTTTTTTTTTTTTAAACACCCCCCTCCAAAGTTTCTCTCCCTCAGAGTTGTGGAGAAAAGCTTGCAAACCTGAACCCCAAAGATGCAAATGACAGAAGGAGTATGAACAAGAGGCTTACCTTTAGAAGCTCGTGGTTTGGGGTGGCACGACACATTCATGTTTTTTGAATGCTTGGCACTGGCAATACGCTTCATGCCACCTTTGTGCCAACCAAATTCTGCCTGTGCTGGGGGGGCTGGTGTGGCTGGTCTAATTTATGGCAATTTAGGCTGGTGGTGCTGGTCTAATTTATGGCAACATTACCCAGGCTGCCTATGGACTGCTCCGCAGCCCAGAGCCCTTTGAACATGCCTCCTATCACCCCAACTTGCTTACCCCCACCCCTGCCTCAACTCCTGTGCTGTGGCTTTTGTCAGCCCCATGTCACACCTGCTCTGGGGGAATTCTCCCCAAGACAACCGGTATGGCCTGGCATATGTGGGTCAGAACTAGCCCCAAAGGCAGCAAACAGTTAGGTTGAAACTAATAATACAGAAATGAAAGGCATTTTAGCCCATCCCCATTCTTCTGAGCCAGCCAACCTTCCCCCTTCCTCAAAGGCATTCACAGGGAACTTGTCAGTTCAAGAAGGCATTCTGTGCACTATTTCTCCTTCTGCAATCTGCTAGGATCAGCGCTTGCAAACAGAGAGGTCACAAATTAAAAGCAGGACAACAATAAAAAAAAGCTTCAGTCACTCTCAGAACTTGCTGAGAGGACTTGTTTGTTCTTGGCATTGTCAGGAATGGCTCAGAAACAGGATGAGCTTAGGCGGGGATGCTTAAAGCTGTGATTAATTTCCATGGCAATAGCAGGGTGTGACAAAGTGGGACTGTTCTTAATGTTTCCTCTGAATACTGGGTGGGTGCCTCAGTTTCTGGCCCACACTCTGTCTCCTGGCAACTAATGGCCCGGGCCCTTCCCCCCTGCAAGGGGATGCTAAAGGTGTGGGAGAACAAAGAGGTCAGGTGACCTCCTGGCCCGGGAAAGGAACTCAGCAGAGAAGGAGGGGCTGGAGGGGGTTTCAGTTTGGAGCTGGCTGGGGACGGAAAGTGAAGGCAGACGGGGTTGTCTGGCTCGCTGGGCCCTGAAATGGACCCGGCTGAGGGGTCCCGTTCTCTGTACCTACAAGCTCTGTTTTAGACCGTGTTCCTGTCATCTAATAAACCTCTGTTTTACTGGGTGGCTAAGAGTCACATCTGACTGCGAAGTGGGGGTGCGTGCAGGACCCTCTGGCTTCCCCAGGACCTTGCCTGGGCGGACTCGCTGTGGGAAGCGCACAGAGGGGCATATGCTGAATGCTCCAAGGTCAGACCCAGGAAGGTGAAGCCATGTGAACATCTTGCCCTGAAGACAGTCTGCTCCAAGGGAGAGGAGGCTCCCCAAAGTCCTGACAGGCTTTGTGGGGAGCAATTCCAAAGCATCGCCTGGGGACTTAATGACACAGAGATGAGTTGGGAATGAGACTGCATCATTCAATTGAGTTCAAGGTGTTTTCAGAGATGTAATGGGGCTCTTGAGAATACTGGAATAACAGTGAGGCAGGAAGGGAAGGAGATCTGATAGGTTTGGATTTTAGTAATGCATTTGGTACAATTTTTCATGAAATCAGACTCTCAAAATTAATTCAGACTGGCTTGCATATAGCCCCTGTTATGTGTCTTGGCAGCAGGTTGAAGGACCAGAAACAAAGGATTATGATCAGCTGCAAAATATTGAATTTTGGAAAGGTGTCTCATGGGGCCACTGCACGGCTCAGTATTAGAGACAATGTTGTTAATAACTTCACTAAAGTCTAGAGGAGGTAGTGAACAGTGAGTTAATGAAATCTGCAGATGGTACTGAGCTGGAAGGAATCCTGAACACCACTGAGAGGAAAGATATAATACAAGGGGTTTACAGAGATTAGAATTGTGGGCAGAAAATAACAAGATGAGATTCAGCTGGAGAAGAAAGGCAAGCTAATATACACGGGGGAAAATAATCTGCCCAGGGGAGATTCAGTGGGAAAGAGAACTCTGGCAAGCCGTCATGCTAAAAGAGACTTTTAGGGATTATAATGGATGTGCAGATTAGACAAAAGTTTACACTGGGATATGGAGGCCAAAGCAATTTTGGATTGTATATGTCTCAGGGTGGGGAAGTGATAGTGATTCTGTATTGGGGGAGAGTCAGAGTTTCCTTTGGAGAAGGGGTGTCCTGTTCTTAAGAAAAGGTACATCCTTCACTGGGAAGGAGCTGTAAGCTACTTTCTGCGGGACCAGTGGCAAGTGAAAATTCCATGTCCTACTTGGGAGCTGGCTCTTCTGGTGCCTGTTACATGAGCTCCTTAGCAGAGGCTGGAATCAACCTGATGAATGCAGCTGAGATTATACCTGGCACGAGGGCCCTGGCGAAGTTTAGTCTCCTTCACAGGTGCAGCAGAGACTAGATACAACTCTGGATATTTTTAAAATCGTGGGCAATTAATGAGAACATAATACATTCTACAGACAAGGCAATGCTCATCTTTCTGCCACTGTCAATAATCAATGGCCTAGCTCAGTTTGGTGCCTAGGATATTCTGGCCTCTGTGTGTTGAGTGGATTGAATGGCTGTTGATAAGTGGCCTGGAGCAATGTCAGAAAATTATACATGAAAATTATAATGGAGTTTCTAGTCTATATATAGAAAGTGGATGGGGTAGATTAGAGTTCCATGTCTCATAGTGAAAAAAGGCAGATGGAGTTTCTATGGAGATTAGGATCTCAAACACGTGGCCTGCGGGCCGCATACAGCCTGCAAAGTTATTTTCTGTGGCCTGCGAGCTCCTCACAGCCCCTCCGCCCGCCCTCCCCCAGCGTTTACCTATAGCGGCTCCAGCCGGGTGCGCACCGGGGGCAGGGCAGGATCCCTGCCTGCCCTGCCCTGCCCCTGCCCTGCTCTGGGAAGTGGAAAGAACATGGTGGAAGAGAGGCGCAGGGGCAAGTGTTGAGGTTGCTTCAGGCACCGCCCCCAGCAGCTCCCATTTGGCCGGGGTTCCCCGTTCCCGGCCAATGGGAGCTGCTGGGGGTGGTGCCTGAAGCAACAGCAACACACATCCCTGTGCCCTTGCTCCCCCATGTTCCAGCCGCTTCCCGGAGTAGCACTGGGGCAGGGCAGGACAGACAGGGAGGGAGGGAGCCTGCCCTGACCCCGGTGTGTGCGGGGCCAAAGCCCGCCCCCCCAAGCCCTTCTGCAGTCGAACACCCTGCCTTGAGCCCCTTGCCACACCCTGCACCCTGCACCCCAACCCACTGCCCTGAGCCTCCTGCCACACCCCGACCCCCTGCTGTGCCCTGCACCCCAATCCCCTTCCCTGAGCCGCCTGCTGCACCCTGCACCTGACCCCCTGCCCTGAACCCCCTGCCACACCCCGCACCCCAACCCACTGCCCTGAGCCCTCTGCCACACCCGACCCCCTGCTGAACCCTGCACCCTGACCCCCTGCCCTGAGCCCCTTGCCACACCCTGCACCCCTACCCACTGCCCTGAGCCCCCTGCTGCATGCTGACCCCCTGCCGCACCCCAACCCACTACCCTGAGCCCCCTGCTGCACCCTGACCCCCTGCCACACCCCTCCTGCACCCCAACCCACTGCCGTACCCTGCACCTGACCCCCTGCCCTGAACCCCCTGCTGCACCCCACACTCCTCCTGCACCCCAGTCCCCTTCCCTGACCCCCTGCCCTGAGCCCCCTGCTGCACCCTACACCCCTCCTGCACCCCAACCCACTACCCTGAGCCCCCTTCTGCACCCCTCCTGCACCCTGACCCCCTGCCCTGACCTCTGCTGCACCCCTCATCCCTCCTGCACCCCATACCCCAATGCCCTGCTCTGAGCCCCTGCCGCACCCCACATCACTCCTGCTCCCCCTGAGGGCAGGGAGGGGGCAGAGTTGGGGTGGGGATTTCAGGGAAGGGATTGGAAGGGGGCAGGGGGAAGGGGTGGGAAGAGGTGGGACAGGGGTGGGGCCTCATGGAAGGGGTGGAGTGGGGGTGTGTGTCAGTAATGCTGCCCTCCACCAATGTACTAGTCCTCATGTGGCCCTCCTGGTCACTTGAGTTTGAGACTCCTGATATATATTGTGGTTTTCTTAGGATAGTTGGAAGTTGGAGTGAGACAAGAGGCACCTCTCTGGTTTGTTTATGGAGAGTAAGAGGAAAAGAGTTGGTGTGTTTGGCAAATAACAGGCAGGCAAATGGAGCATGGGCCATGTGATGAGTTTGAGGGTTTGTAGCTGATACTGGAAAATCATGAAATAGAAGAGTGGGATGGAAGAAAATTTATGATCTCCAAGCTGAAGCTGGAAGGGGTGAAGTTACAGAGTTAAAGCAGCTTGCAGAACTTCTATGACAGCAAAGGAGCATTTGCTCTCATCACAGCGTTCTTTTAATGTTTTGAATTTATATCTATTTACTTATACTCAGCTGTATTTAATTTTTTGTGAACGTATACCAGCTTTCTCATAAGAGCCCCATCTGCACTAGACAGAAGACCATTGTCCTTCTTTCCCTACCTTTCCACACTGGACTCCCACAACAGATCAAAGCAACCATCTCTTTGGTCAGAAAGACAGCAGACTCTAGAAGACCTTAAGATAGGTAGAGCCTGCAAGCTTGAGAAATGAAAGAGGCAATTAAGGTGGAATTTTCCCCCTTCCATCCTCCTCTACCATCTTTTGAGAATCCATATAATCTGAGCTTGATTGTGTTTGTATTCCAGATGAGAAATGTCGTAGCTTCATTGAGCTTTCACCCCCCGCAGAGAGAGGTAAGAATGAGTCTCTTCTTTTTCTCACTAGAGTTGCCCAACACACCTTCTAGAGATGGTGCAACTTCAGCAGGTTGAGAGGGTGTTGTAGGCACCTAAAGGGCTGGGCAAAATCCTGGCCTACTGAAGTCAAAGTATTGAGGATTTCACCCCAAATGTTTACCCAAAACATCTGGCATCAGCCCCCAAAAGCTAGAAATCTCAACCTTCCTCACATAATTTCTGGTACTTCCTGCTGTCAGCCCAACTGTAAATGTGACAAAGACAGCCTCTTTTGCTGTGTTTCAGCATATCCAATCCTGGTCATAACCCAGAATGCACACCAGCAGTCAGCGTAAGTGATAAATAGTAACACAGCTGCACCATCAACTTGACATATGATCTTGGGCAAGTCACTTCTGTCAAAAAGTTGAAACATGGTCACCATTTTGGGACCCAAAAATTAAAGCACTCAATCTGAGACACCAGAATTTCAGTCATTCTGAGCATCCATTACTCCAGCTGAATAGGGTGAACACCTGTAAATTAGACCCTATGGGTGAAATCTTAGCTGCACTGAAGCCAGTGGCAAAACTTCCATTGACTTCAGAGGGGCCAGGATATCATCCTATGTGTCTCAATTCGGCCACTATTTTGGGGTACCCACTTTTGAAAATGTTGGTCCTATTTTCTCTTTAAAATGGTGCTAATAATGTGTACCCCACCTTTGTAATGCACCTTGAAATCTACAGAAGAGAAACGAAGAATATGTGAGCAAAGAATTCTTAGTATTAACAAGCTACTCTCCCAGAAGCATGCAAGAAACCTGCTTTCATTTTTCATTCGAGTCAGAAATCTCTACTGTAGGTGTCAAAATCTAAAACAGACAGGGCCTGTGGCCAGATTTCCATGGGCTGCTGTTCAGGGCAGTTTGCTGTGGGTTAGTATCTGTGCAAGGGAGGGGAGTTTTGTGTTTTGTTGTAGAGGGATTGAGTTCTGGTGGAGATCAGGATGGGGGTAAGATGCTGTTTCATTTTATCTTTATTCTAACAACTTGTGTCAGCGGCGCTCAGACCCTGGGATATATAGCCTGTTATATAGTAATATATACATCTAAATAAATAATAGAGGCCTTGTTCTCCTTGGGAATAACAAATCTGTATTTTTACTGATGGCACTTGTTAGTTAAAAACTGACCTGTAGTCACAATGGGAGCTATTTCTACAGGGTAACTTAAATGTTTGTGCTTTGCCTATCCCCAACCAACTTTGCACAGATACATTATTCAAGCACAAGGTCATCTTCCTAGTCTTTCTGTATTAATTAGTTTTAACAGAGTAGCGTGTGTTATCCATGATCCACTACTAGGCTCAATCCTTCCTCACAATAGGATTCCCTACTGCTATAAAGGAACGGGCAGCAAGCTTGTTGTATTTAAATGACAGTTATTAATTATTCTAACAGGTAGAACTACAGGCTAAGTCAACTTGACAACAGATGGACCAAAACCAGGAGTGGGAATTACTTGTGAACTTAGAGAATGGAAAATGATATCCAGAAACAGTTAGGCAAGAACGTAGTATAACTAGATGCTTCCTGCTCCTTATCAGAACCTGAACTGTAGAATAGGGAGAATAGTCTCCCAGCTCACCTTGAACTCCTCCTGCATTAGGTCTATATGGCTTATTTGGAGACAACCCAGAGATCATTTTTCCTTCACTGGAGTAGTAGCAGGGAGGAGCTGGGCAACTGGAGTCTTGAGCCCTCCTTAGCTCGAGGCTTACAAGGCAGCTCAGGCTTTCCCCAATCACCTTCCACTAGCTCCAGGGACTTGGCACCCACGTTCTTGGCTCAAAGCCAGACTCCTGATGCATAGGCGCTCAGCTTCTGTGCTCAAAAGCAATCCTGTCTGAGTCCTGTTATTTAGCCAAGACTGAAAGAAGCTTCTGGAACTGGCATTCCTGGTCTCCCGGATGTCACCTGCTAAGATTCCAAACTCCATCACAGTCCAAACTAAAGCTCTTGCTAATTGCACAGGGGATGAAACAGGGCTCCCGAATGTTTGATTTTCAAATGGTCTTGTACAGATCCCAATTAGTATCCATAGTATTTTATATAATTGGAGTAGCTTAGAACATCCTGTAGGAGAGCAGAATAATGTCTATGAAAGTTAGTGTAGCGTACAGCGTATCTCCTATTTAATACAATATCCACATCTGTTATTATAAAATTAGAAATGGGGTGCCAAATCTTAGTTGCATTCCATCCCAAGGAGTTCCCTCCCCTCGCTCTTCCTCCTTCTCCCATTTCCAGGTGAGGAGGACCAGTTGTTTTTCTGAAGTGAAAAGCTTCAGGAAAACAACTGGTCCTCCCCACCTGGAAATGGGAGAAGGGGGAAGAGAGTGGGGGGAGGGAACTCCTTGGGTGGCATAGGGCTGGAATAAGGGCTCTATGTTGCATTCTCCCCTATAACTCCTGGCATAAGGTCATGCCAGAGGTGGGTATGTTGGGAGAAGGAGGGAGTGTAGCTGAAATTCACTGGACTCTGGCTAATTTGAGCTGTTACACAGTCCTAAAGCCACCCGCCCCTTCCCTTGCAGTGAAAGGTACAGCTCAATTTCAGGGCTAGGGTGCCTATTACTAGTAAGGGTGGTTAGAGCAGGGGACTGAGAGACAGGCGATCCCAGAACAGAGATGTTACAGGACCCCTGTGTATAAGGTCATCTCCTGACTTTTCTGAGCTCTACTAACAACTGCCCTAGATGTACCTGTGTAGAGGATCCACACAAGACCTATGTATATCATTTAAACCCTAATTCGAAGGCTTAAGTGGTATATAAATCCTCTTCAGGCCATCTGCACAGGGGTGAATGTCGTCCCTGCAGAATAGCCATATTCTTTTTAGCCAATGTTTGTATTCACTCTGCATTGCTCAGCGGGCTGTGGGGAATGTCTGGAGTCTTCTCTCTCCCCCCAGTTTATGGTGGGGATCCTTTGGGGGGGGGGTCAGAGAGGGCTGTGGCAGGTCATGACCCTATTTTGTGCTGACTCTGAGAGGTCTCTTCTTTCCTCTGGTTCATGGCAGGAATCCTGTGGCTGGCGTTGGGGTCGGAGATGGTCTACATCAGCTTGCTGGTCATTAGTTTCATCCTGCTGCTGATAGAAATGCTGTACACTGGGAATCCAGTCTGCGGGCTGAAGCTCAATGCCTTCGCTGCTGTCTCCTCTGTGCTGTCTGGTTGGTGCCTCAGTGCAGGCATGGGGGTCATGAAGGCATTCTTGGGTGGCAGCATGAGTGGCCCAGGGCAGGGAGTGAAACTCATCAAGGAAAGGGTTCAAGAAGTCCTTCAGAGAAGAAAGTGCTGCCAAGACCTCACACATTCATTAGCTTCAGTGTGTCAATCGGGGGGCAGAGGGGGAAAGGGGCCATGGAGAGAACGTGGTCGTGAGAGAGAGAAGGAAATGGTCAGAGTTGGGGAGAACAATGGGGAGTCAGAGGAGAGACGAAGACACAGGGTGGGGGAACAGGGCCCAAGGGTGGAGATTACTTAGCTGCTGAACCTGCCGAGCGGAAGGATGAATTTGGTTCTAAGCCTTAGTTCCTAGACGGAAGAACAAATCAGCTGGCCCTGGCCTCCACTGTGACAATTTTGCCTTCCTGTCCTCTTGCTTTAGGTCTGCTGGGGATGGTGGCTCACATGATGTACTCACAAGTCTTCCAAGCGACTGTCAATCTGGGGCCAGAGGACTGGAGACCGCACTCGTGGGACTATGGCTGGGCTTTCTAGTACGTGAACTGTGAGGCTCTTCACATCCCTATGGCTGTAGGCTTCAGTCACACTCCACCTCTCCAGCCACCCCCCCTACTTAGCCCCCTTACCCCTGAAGACAGCTCCAATATGGCTTTCCCAGTGCTGCTTCTCTGTCATCCTTAGGTGTTTGCCTCAACCCTTGCCTCACACGGTTAACATAATAGATCTGGGATGGAGGATGCCCAGCTAGGTCATATCCTGTCCACTCCCCTGACTCAATGCAGGATTGCTCCCTGAAACATATATTCCCCAGAGTTTTGTGCAGTCCAATTTTAAATGAACCAAGATATGGAGCTTCCACCCCTTACCTTGAGAAACTATTCTAGAGTTTAATAGACCTCCCTATTTCAACCTGATCTATCAGGAAAGTTAACAAAAAACTGGGCATGGTTAGTCTTGGGAAACGAAGACTGAGAGGGGACCTGATGACAGTCTTTAAATATGTAATGTGGTCAATTGTTCTCCATGTCCACTGAATGTAGGCCAAGAAGTAATGGGCTTAATCTGCTGCAAGAGATTTAGGTTAGATATTAGGAAAAGCTTTCTAACTGTAAGGGTAGTTAATAGGCTACCAAGGGCGGTCATGGATTTCTCACCACTGGAGGTTTGTAAGAACAGGTTACATGAACACCTGTCTAGGTTTACATGGCTCTGCCTCAGTGCAGGGCTGGACTAGATGATCTCTTGAGGTCTCTTTCAGCCCTACATTTCATTTCTATGATTACCAAATGTCTCCTGGTATTCAGCCTAAATTGTCCTTTTAGGAAAAGAAAAGAACACTGTCCACCTGAGACTGCCAGGGGAATGAACAGAAACTAAATGTAATTATGCAAACTGACATTTGGCCAGGAACTGGCTAGCTTTCAAAAGGTGCCATGGGGCCTTTAATGACTGCATTGTGAAGGTCTCTCCTTTACATGTATTTATAGCTAAGGCTATGTCTATGCTACGAGGTAGAGGTATGATTTCCCTGCTCATGTACACATAGTCACTATAGTGCAATGAGAACTAGCGCGAGTATAAATAATAGTGTAGCCGCGGTAGTACTGGTATCTGTAGCAGAGACAGGCTTGCGCTGTGCGTACAGACCCACCTGAAACTGGTGGGTATGTACTCAGCACAGTTCAGTCATGCGTCTGTTGCTGCTGCCAGTGCTGCTGTGGCTACATGGCTATTTATACTCACGATAGCAGAGTCAGAGTTAGTACAAGTATGTGTACACGAGCAGGGGAAATCATACCCCTAGTTCATAGTGCAGACATAGCCTATAAGTCAACTTCTCCAGCAGCACAGTGCCCCCTGACAGCATGCTAGGGCAAAGGCATAGTACTGAATCAAAGAGGCAAGCATCACCAAATTAATTTCCCAATGTTCCCTGCATAGTCCACGTAAATACCAACCAGGCCCGATCCTGCTGAGCTTGGGAGATCTGACGACCACCTAGAGCTGTGGGCTAAAGTGCCCTGACCTTCACTACCAGGCGTTTCTCTAGAATTGGATTCATCCATCCTCTCCATTTCATCATGGTTTGCTCATAAAACTAACACACTCCCGCATTTTCATATAAACAGCAGCAAGCTTAGGGCTCAGCCTCCCATCACATCCCACATGGCCATCTGAACCCACCAACGTGGATGGTTTAGGTGTTATTTTGCATTTTGTCTGTAAACTCGTGCCTAGACACTACAGTGCCTGGCGCTCTGTCAAAATGATTCACCAGAATCCCTCTTCTCCTGTGGTTTCACAATCTGTCTCCACTGCTGCCTTCTATGTGGTCTTCCTGTTGCTCACATCAGTCAGTATAACATTTTTTGTGCAGTTAGGAGTCTGTAGTCCTGACCATAGCCACCTTAATGCTAAATCCAACATACTTCTCCATATACAGCATCATGACGGCTCTATAAAGTTCCATCACATTTATGCACAGTGCAAGAAGATCCTCATAAGTGTAGCGAACATGCATTAAGGAAGCTGGTACTGGTGCGTCCAAGATACTGAGCACAGTGTCTACTGCTCACTATTGTCTGTATACAGTCATAAGTCAGAGGGAACACTGTCTCTTCCACAAGATAACAGGAGCCACCTATTTAAGAGGAACATAAGCATAGCGCTAGAGAACATGTAGACCCAATAATGGTGTTTTGTGGGTCTGTGGGTGTGGCTGAAAGGTGTTGGGAAATTCTGGGATTGAGGGACAAAACCAGAACACAAAACCTTTCAGACTTGACCAGATCACTGATGCATTAAATTTAGGATCCTTCTTCTAGCAGTGGCTAATACCTAGTGCTTTAGAGGAACACAGAACTCCATATAAAAACATCTGGCCAACGGTGCTATGTTGCAGGCTTAGAAGGGAAGCAGGAAGGTTCTTTCCTGACGCAGACAGTGATCAGCTAATAGCTTGAAGCATGCGATTAGATGATCAGAACTACATTTTTGGTGATCCAGGCCTTATTAAATCTAGCTGCAATGTTTGGCTTTGGACCTCTGGCTGCATTGTATTCTACTGACTGTCTAGTTACTGTGTGAAGTATTTTTTGCATTGGTTTTAAGTTTACTTGCCATTAACTTCAAGGGACTTCAAATCAATCCCAGGTCAAAGTATGGGACAGTATAAAAAAGATGGCCTGATCAGTTTTCACTGTGCCCTTCTTAACCTCTTCTCTGATCAAGTCCCTCCCTTCTGCCACTCTAAATAATCTTATTTACATATTTCATCTCTGGAAGCCTTGCTACCGATGTGGAGCTTTTTAGTCTCAGCTCTGTCTTACAATAATGTGATCAAAACTGAACACAAATGATTAACATTGTTCTGTCTATTATGACGTTCTCCAAAATGACATTTTTCATTTTAACTGCAGTTGCACGCTGGGCAGTATCCTCAGTGATATATGATGTGTCCTGAGTATTTATTCCTTGGAAAATCCTGCAGTTTCAAACCTAGATACATATGAAAAGTTTTTTATTTTTAGGGTTTTTTTTGCCATGTACGTAATATTGGCTAACTTGAATGTGAAGGGTTATTTTCCTTCGGTAATGATCCTATGCAAAGACCGTATCAAAAGCTATTTGAAAACAAGACAAAACAAAGTGTCCAACAGGTGCCATAGAGAGTGGTGAATGTAACTGATGACTACAAAATGAACAAGACACTCAGGCTCTCCCTGGCTGGCCTATTACTCTAAGGGGTCTGCCTCGTTATCGTGCTTTCCAGATGCAAATTTTCCAGCGTCCTCCAGTCATTTTCTCTCGTGGCATCCATTTTTTTTCCCTTCTGGCATTTCCCCCCACCTCTTTCTCTACCATATGTTATGGATCTAGCAACATTTTACTCCATCGTTCAGGGGGAAGGGTAACGGAGGCAGGATAAAGCTCAAGGGCTAGAATGGGTTGGGTCTGGGCTACAGCTCTGGTCTATCTAGTTGATGTCCATCCCCAGTTAGTGGCCTCTGCCTGGTGTTCCAGAAGGCTATTAGCTCCTTGCAATGCATCTGGTTCATTTCTTGACCCCATCATACTTCTCTGACAATGGAAGACTTTATTAAGATCCTCACTGCATGTGCTGTTCTCCTTCCTCTCTCATAGCATGGCCTGGGCCTCCTTCACCTGCTGCATGGCCTCTGCTGTTACCACCCTCAACACTTACACCAAGACCGTGCTGGAGTTCAAGCGTAACCATATCAAAGGCTATGATGGGAGCTTCAAGGACCAGTCACAGCACCATCAGTGCTTCATGTCGCAGCAGCAGCACAGGGAGCAGATGAGCAGCTACTACCAGCAGCGAGACAAGTCTCTCCACTCCATCTCAGAGGGGGTCGACTTTTACTCTGAGCTGCAGCAGAAGGTGCTACAGCGGGAACCTGAACTGGAGCTAGATGAGGTCTTGGGACAGTCCATGGAAGAAGATCGCTGTTAGGGAGTGGGGAGCAGGCTGCTTGGGAAGCAGTAGGGAGATTGAGGTCTGAACCAAATACTAGTATCATTGTTATCAAGTTCTCTGGTGTTCTGGTTCCTTTCTTTAACACTTGTGGGGGGCTGGGAGGAGGAAAAGGCATGTGGTCACTGTTATCAATGTCTTTGGGCAGCACTGCAGGGACACTTACAGGGACATTGTTGCTTGTGCTACTGGAGCTGGTCTGCTCTGTTGAGAGCAATGTTACCATGCCAATTGTGAATGGTAAATGCACAGGCCATTTCCACTGGAAACTTATGCCACCTGTATCCTGGGGCTCCTGTGCTGCCACAGGGTGCTATGGAGCCATTCCAATGCCAACAGTACCACAAAAATGGGAAGGACTCACCCAGTGGACAAATACCCGCTGTCAGTAATTATAATGGTGAGAGTCTGGAACTTTCCTTCTCATCACGCCATTTTGACTTCCATGTTAATAAACCCCTGAGGCTTTGGGCTATGTATGCCCAGCTCCATTTGCCAAACAACTTGAAATGGTTCCCATTTTTCAAAACACCCATGGACTGGAGAACGTCATGTCTGGACCTTTTGGATTTTACAGTCAAACTCCTTTTGAGTTAAACTGGCTCCAGACCCTCCCCCAGAACAGCCAGAGAAATCACTTCAAACCAGGAGTTTCCCACTGGAACAGGGATAGAAAGAGGGTCTCATTCCCCACTTACTTTCCAGTCACCTCTTCCCTCCTCCACCCACCAATCCCCCTTTTAAAGCACCCATCACCTGTGGTATCCGTCACCTCCAGCCAAGTCCTGTCTGCTCCTGTCCCCTCTGAGATTCCCTTCTACACACTGTGCACCCAACCCCCTTCTCTTTGGGGCTCCCGTCTATGCTCCTTGGTCCATTCTTTCCCCCTTCAGGACCTCTGTCCATTTCGTTTCCACACAGTCCCCTCAGAGGGGCAGTGGTAAGGTCCTGCTCACTCTTCACTCCCCAAATGCCCTCGAGGGAGCCTGTCCCGTAACAAAAAGGAGTCTCCTTTCCAGGCTGAGCAAAACAAGGGTCAAACACAAAGGGGATCTTGTACATGATATTTATTTGTTTCACTGCAGTTCACAGTTCCCAACAATATACAGACAGAGTCTTTATTCACAGTGGGAATGCAGGGGAGAAATTCACATTATGGGGGAGCTAGCATTACTGGACACTGATTATCAGGCCTAGGAGTTTAAGGAAGCACCTCAGGGGAATTACTCCTTCGGGTAGTGGCTCACCAGCCTTTCCCAGCAAAGGGGTGGGAGGGTGAGAAAGCACATCTCTTTTCCTAACTTGCCTACTGGTACTTAGACATTCAGCCACCACTGGCCAGCCCGATTTACAAACCAACCAGCACATATAAACACCACACCCAGCTAGAAGAGAGTAGAGGCCAGGCAGGTGCCAGGACCAGAGCCCCTTGCTACAGTTGTGCTAATATTTACAAAGCTATTTACACACAAATATCATTAAACATATACAAACTGTTCAAAGGCTCTGGCATTAATAAGGAGAGGCCCAAGGCCCAGTCTCGGGGTTGCAGCTACCCCTGAAGAGACTGCACAGAAGCATTTCACTGGAGAGAGAGCAAGAGAAACAAGCAGTGAGGAGCTGGGCCAAGAGCCCAGGGTACAGAGCCAACCACACCCATGGTTCATGTGCCCTTTTAAAAGGAGCTGCCAAGCTGTGCCCTCTCCTCAGCACTAAGAAAAGAAGAACTGGAGGAAAACAAAGGGGACGTACTAGCTGGAGGAGAGAAAAATGCACCAAGCAGCTATCACCAAGCAGCAGCCAATTGGCCACTTTACATTTGGCAGAGCCAAGCAGCTATAGCCCTAAAGGGCCAGCCCGAGAGAGGCATGCTGGGAAACCAGTTCCTATAAGAGGGCACCCTGCAGTGGGGAGAGTTAGGCTATGGCTACATTAGCGCTTCAAAGCGCTGTCGCGGCAGCGCTCCGCGGCAGCGCTTTGAAGCGCTAAGTGTAGTCAAAGCCCCAGCGCTGGGAGAGAGCTCTCCCAGCGCTGTCCGTACTCCAGCTCCCTGTGGGGAATAACGGACAGCGCTGGGAGCCGCGCTCCCAGCGCTGGGGCTTTGACTACACTGGCGCTTTGTAGCGCCGCAATTTGCAGCGCTGCAGAGGGTGTTTTTTCACACCCTGCTGCAGCGCTGCAAATTTACAAGTGTAGCCATACCCTCAGTAGGGGCCAGACGTCACCAAGAAGGTGTTGTCACGATGTCACAGGAGGCTTTACAGACACAGGCCATTGCACGCCCTGAGACACAGAGGTTACATTTCAAAGAATTAAAACATACTGGGGACAGATCCGGCTTTTGGCTTTTGCATAGGAGGTCGGGGGGAGAGTGATAATATAAAGCCTACCTTAACCCTCTCTTGATTCTGGGGCAGCTGTGAGTAGCACAGGCCCCCAGTATTAAGTCAGAGCAGCCTTCTGGCTATTCTAGCTTATGCCACCTGGCGATGGTCACAAAGGACCAAACCTGCAGCTGGGGATCAGTTCAGGAAAGGGTCTCCTGGCTCCACCTCTTGCCTCCAGCCCCTCCTCCTATGCACGAAGCGGGGGGGGGGGGGTGCAGAAAAGGGTCTACACCATCTGAGGAACCACTTCACATTGGTGAGATATTCCTGGGGCCACATCTCCAGGCTAGAATCTGCCTGAGGCACCGCACAAAGTGGCTGCACTCGTCTGTACCAGAGGATCTGGCCCGCTTCAGGTAACAAATTTGCTTTGGGATACAAATGATGTGATGTTCTTGTGAATACTGGGCATGTTTCTATGGAGCTCTGGGCCTGCAAACAAAGCAAGGGGAAAGGGCGACCCTCTCCACCAACCACTTCAACCCGGTTGGGAGGGGCAATTGGAATGGGGGTGTGGAACCTTTCTCCTCTGCAGCGCACAATCCCAACCTGCCAAGGTCACAGAGGGCTGGACAGTTCAGGAGACTGGGAACTGGACATGGAAAAGGGGAGTGCTCTGGTGACTGTAAAATAAAGAGGTAGGACAACTGGCGGAGTCCTGACATACATGAGCCAGGCAGAGGCTCCACTACAAAAATACAGAGATTAGTGCAGAATGGCAGGAAATGCTGGTTGGACACAAATGGGAGCTTCCTGGAACCAGTTCATAAATTAAACATACAAAAATATACACATTTCTATTCACAGCTCTACCTCTCTGCCTTCTCATTGCCATGTTACCCGGAAGGATGCATGCAGGCAGGGTGTGTGTGGGGGAAAGGGTCACAAACAGTTGCTCCCAGTGGTGGCGTATGACAATGGCAAATCCGGCCCTGCCATTCCACAGCAAGCGGGGGACAGAGTGCTCAGTCCCCACTCCCTGGGCACAGCGGATGTCCTGAGGAATCGCCGAGCAGCTCCCCGTGCCCCACCCAGACCACACGTCCACCTGGCTATTGAAACCTGACGGGGCAACATGCTAGAACTGGAGAAAGAGAGAAAAGTCATCAGCCAGGACTCTACTAGCCCAAAATCCAGACAGAGGACCCCTGCCTTCCCCATGTTTCCCAGTGCCCTTCTGCCCCTCCCCTGCTACCATCCCCCGTCCTTGTCCTGCTCCCAAGATTTCTCCAGTCCAACTGTCACGTCCTAACTACCAAAGCATCTGCATGCCCTGACAGTTCACTCAATTTATGCTCAAAGGGATGGCATCCTGCAAGTGCCAGCGCAGAAAGATCCCTGACCCTTGTCCATGAGGGGAGGGGCACTGTCCCGTCTGACCCCTGTGACTTAGCAAAGGATTCCCTCTGAACTGTCTCACCTTGTGAGGAAAATCAATAAACTTCAGTCTGGAGAGGAATCTCCTCACTTCCCCACGGCTGATTTTTGGGGTGTGCTCCCTCAGTGGCACCATTCGGCTCTGAGTGAGCATGGCCCACCGCAGGCCCAGCTTGCTGACCAACAACAGGCCCGGCTGGTTTTCGGAGGTCGGGCTCGTTGTCATGGTGATGTAAAACGCATCTTTTTGGAGATCGTTAATTCCAACTGATTGATAAGAAAGGGAGAGAAAATACTGGCGAACACTGAGAAAATTACACCCTTCAGGCAAAAGCTTATAGTCTTCACTCAGCCAAGATTCCCACTGACTTCAGTGTGAGTCATGTCTGGGTGAGAGTCTGTCTACACTGCAATCAGAGATGTGACTGAAGCACATGTAGACATACCCAAGCTAGCTTTGATCTAATTGGCTCCAATAACAACAGCAGTGGTAGCACAGGCTAGCCTCTTGAATACATACTCAGGGCCCCAAACCAGGCTGTTCAGCTTGTGCTGCCCTGGTTTCATTGCTACTGGTGCTGGAGCTAGCTGAATCAGAGCTAGCTCAGGTATGTCTACATGTGCTGCAGTCACACCTCTGACTGCAGTGTAGACAGACCCTACGTAAGGACTGTGGATCTTTAGTCAAATATAAATTTGGATCATTCTGTTCAAAAATCTCAAAGGTGAAAATCTGCAGTGGAAATAAATTGCAATGCAGATCAGAATATGAAGTTTGCGACTCAACTTGCATTTTTGAGTCTCATGCTGGCAGCTAAGCATACTTGCATAATGTAATACACTTCTAAAGAGCCTCTCATTCCCAAATCTTAAGGCACCTTACAAACATTAACCTTCTGTACTCCTGTAAGTAGGCATTTTAGAGTGACAAGGTGGGTGAGGTAATATCTTTTATTGGACGAGCTTCTGCTGATGAGAGAGACAAGCTTTCGAGCTTACACAGAGCTCTTCTTCAGGTCAGTAGGCATTTTATTCATTTTACAGATAGGGAAATGGGCATAAAAGGACGGAGGGTAACAGACTTGTCCAAAGCCCCATAATGAATAGAATAATCTGAACAAAACCCAGGAACCATCGTCTCCAATTCCCTGCTCTAACAACAAATTTACACTTACTTTCAAGGCAGCCATTTATTTCAGCAGTGCTGCGAATATTAGAACCATTACACCACAGCAGACTTGGTTGTGGCATGTCTAGCATTGGGCCCCACCTCCTGGCACACCAGATTCAATGCCAGTTCATCTAATCCCATATCTTGCCTCCTGCCACATCAGCCAGGCCATTGGTCCAACTGGTCTGGTATGCTCCCTTGGGTGTCAAGCTGATGCTCTTAGGAGGTAATTTAAACTCCCACATTCCACTTTTCTGATTGTGGAATTTTGTATGGAGGCAAATCCAGGTTAACCATCAAAGGAAAAACTAATATTTAAACAAAGTACTTTATTTTCAATCACCTCTTCAAACGAATGAGGAGGAAGCAGAGCAGGTTCTACCACATAGCGCAGAATAGGTGACTGTCTCGGGCACAGTATTGGGGGCAGCAAGATGATTGGGTGTGATTCCCCTTGAACTAAGGTAAATAATGAACGGAAATCAATGGATCTACTCCAAAGTAAAACCAGTGTGAGACCAGAATCAGGCCCTTAGTGTTTATCACCTGTTAAGAGTGATTTGGTGAGTTTTCTACTTGTCAACCTATAGACCTGGTGTTGGGCAAGAGAGAAGGAGTGGGAGTTGAACCTGGTGGCAGTTTTCACTGATTGTCTGTGGCTGGCCTAAACTTAGTGGACACCGAGGGGCCCTGCTTATTCTGAAGCACAGCAAGACCCCAGACCATCTCACAGCCAACTTCTCCTTCAGAACAGGGAAGGGTTTTTAACATCCATTTGGCCTTCCTCAGTTTCCCTTTGAGATGAGACTAAGAAGCACCCCATGCCCTTGCATACTTACTGGCTGAAGCAGTCACTGTGTCTGTTACATTGGTGAGGTCCAAAAGGAGGGTAGAAAAGGTAGGGTGCAGGAGGTAGAGGTGGTGTAGCCCTGGACGCTTGTTTCTTGGGCCAGGCTCCTATTGGAAAGAAAGGCAGAAAAGGGATGGCTACATCCTCCACAACAACTCCTGCTTTGGAAGGAGCCTCCATTTGCTGAGAACCCCCATCTTACACTGACTGGCATGAGCTACAGAAATCATCTGTGACCTGCTGCCATAAAAAGCTCTGTTCTTCTCCAGGATAGGCTCTCCTGCTCCAGAGAGAGAACCATTCACTCACGAGGTCTCTCCCACAATTTTTTATCTCAGCCAGTCTCCCCTTTGATTGCACAGCTCTTCTACAGCAGCTGTCCCCAAATGGAAAATGCTCTCTCTCAGTATGGAAAGGAGCCCCTGGAGGATGTCTAGAATAATGTGTGAGCCCAAACAGCTTCTCTATGGACAAATGCCGAGGGAGGAGATAGGCAAAAGAAAGAAACATTCTGAGAACCCATCTCTCCTCCAGCCAGGGAAAGCTGGTGAACTAGCTGAGGGGACTGGGACCAATGCTGTGAGGCAAGGGGGCGGCAGGTGAGACTTTGCAAATGCCACAGAAGCTACAGGAACTGGCACAACCATCCAGTGGGCAGGGATCAATGTAAGCCCAGCTTCTAGGAGAACAAGTCACTAGAGCAAACAAGAATCCCTTCCTCAGAGAGCAAGTTGTCCACAGGCTCCTGTAGGCTACTGCCTGCCCTGAAAGGCGGCTCTGTAGAAGCCATAAGGCAGCAGTGATCACTTTTCTTTAGCTAGAACTCCTTTTGTGAGGCACTCCTCCTCCCATCCCTATGCCCCTTCGTGCCACGCCCTGGCACGTGTCTCATTCCCCTCTCTGTTCTTTTTTCCCCTTTCTTGTCCTGTCTATTTTTTGCTTTATATTTTTAAAATTCTTTTTGCTCTTGTTCTTTTCCTCCCTTGCCAGCCTCCATCCAGAAAGCTATATTCTCTTGGGCGTTGCCCTCCATTGGTGGCTTCCTAGTGCCAGGCTGTGCCTGCTCGTGCAAGCATGCTGAATAGCAGAAAAGGGAGGCTTGGCCTGGCAGGCTGCTGTCTGAGCTCGTTCATGCAAGCTCTTCATGGGGCTGTCTCCAGTAAGAACTGTCACAGGTGCAAGTGAAGGCTGTGGTTTTGATCCAAGATCATGCAGCTTTTTTGGGCTCTACTAGTTCTCCACACTGCTCTCCCCTCTCCTGGACCAGTCTAGCAGCCTGCCCACCAAGCTGTGGAACGCTAGTTTAAGTGATTATGGAAGATAAGCCCTGGAGTTCCTGGAAAACACACATTTAGCTGAACGCAAACACACACACACACACACACACACACACGAAAGGAGTTCTGGGCTTAGGAACACTGTATTCTTAGGAGGGAGCTCAATGGCACACTGTCCCAGTGACACTCGGGCTAGGAAAGGCTTCTCCAGCATCCCACAGAGCTCTCTCACTGCTTTCTCTCCTAGACATACAGCAAGCCCTGCAGCCATTAGCTACAACCACTAGGGGGTGAGACTCAACTGCTATAGACAATCACTGCAGAATATAAACAGAACTGACTTGAAGGCCTTGTACACTTATTCTCTCCCTTCACTCAGATACCATGGTGATGGCTGACTTTACCGGACCTTAGACAGGTGGAAGATTTCATTATGTTATTCCTCCTCGTGTAGATGTGGGTTTGTGTAACACCATCAAAAATGCATTTCCTTCACTTCTGTTCTCCCTCTTGGCCTACATACACTTTATTCTCACCTTGTCTCCCATGTCAAAAACTAATACATGAGGGGTCTTGATTGCGTTCCACATCATTATCAATGACAGCGTGGATCTGAACGGTTCAACAGATACAGGGGAGCTCACATTTATGAGGAGCCTACAAAAATGGCAGCTATTTAAGGAAAAATATTAATAATCTAGTTGTAGATTTAAAAACAGACTGTGTGTATGTACATGCACACTTCAGAATTTAGAACCAAGAGACCACCCCATCTCACCATCCATCCCATATGGAAGGTTTTAAGTTCAGTAACATTGTAACTGAAGAAGAAATAAGAAAAAGGGGAGAGACTGAATACTCCTCAGGCAGAAAGCTTCCAAGCGGGAACAGGGCTCTCGCTTACCAAGTTTTGTAGTGCAGGCTGCATTTCGTCAGCCCAGAAGAGAAAAACAGATTTCTTCTCCAAAGTCATCACTGACAGTGCATCAGATTCCTGCATGTGACACGGGAGATCATAGCTCCAAACAGGGAGGCCTGATTTACCATCCACCACCAGCATCTGAAAACAGGGAGGGGGACACAGCGTGAGCACCATAAGCCATGGAAATGGGAAGAGACAGATGATTACGGCAGAGACTTACAGCTAGCATATACCCTGCCCTCTCTTCTGTCCCACCACAGTCCTCCCCAAGTGGTAACTTTCCCAGGATTTACCTTTTTCATATTGTCATTGCGCTGAGCCTGCACCATGAAGTCCAGGGTTTGGTCAGCATTGAAGTAGCCAGGGGCAGGCTGGCTGTGAATATTGAGAAAGTAACAGTGACCAGAAAAGCATGCAATATTGAGCAAGACAATGCACCCACTTTTAGGTAATTTTCCCCTGATTGACACTCATCCCACTTCTATTAACACAGGATTTGCCAAACCAGATCAGGCTTTTAATTCACCAAGCATAATCCTTGACTGGCAGCAACCATTTGCCGATATATCAGAGGAGGGGAAAATAACCATAGTGCTTCTAAGCAATTCTTCAGTGCCATAAACAACAGGGGGAAATTCCTGTCTGAGTCATATGGTAATCAGTTTACCATAATGCAGCCTGACATTTTATTACCTTTTCCTTAGCATGCACAACTACACATTTGTATTAGCCGTCATAAAATTATCCAGACCTTCTAAAATCCATCAACAGTTTTTGGCTGTCTGACCGCCTGCAGTAGTAAGTTTCACAGACTGATTATATGATGTGTAAGGCATTATTTTTATCACATTACTCCTTGTTCCCTTATATGGGCCAGTGTGAGAAAGAGTCACTGGCCAGTTTTTACTAAATCCTTCTTAACCTTTAATAGTTCAGCTCAAGTCCCCTCTCACTCTTCTCCTTCTATGCTATATAATCCTAGATTTGGATCTCTTGCATCATATGTAAACTCCTGAGTTTTGTAGTTTACATATGATGCATCTTGCCTGCCTCTCTGGCTTTTGAATCGGAGTTCTATCTTTCTTAAAGTGGACAGGTCTGGACACAATGTTCCAAATAAGAGCAGACAATTCTTCAGTCCAATATCACCACTGTATGTTCTGTATTTGCTCATCCCCTTTGTAGTGCACCAAGCATGCCATTTCCTTTTTCATTGCCTCCGAACCCAGCAGCAGATATCTTTAAACTAGCATCAATGTTTCCCAAGCCATTTACCTTGGAGAATCCCGTATCTTCAAAGTACACTGGCATAAATAAGAAGCGGAGGCTACTTTTTGCCTGTGCGTGTTACTTTACATTTATTTAAGGTGAATTTCCTCTGCCATCAAGATTCCTAATTCCCCTGTGGGTTTGAATTCACCTGGAGTTTTGCCCCAAACTAAAAACATACTTTAGGTGCTATCCATCAGTCAACATCCACTCCCTCTTCCAAATCAGCGGTGTAACAAACCAATTCTGCCACCACACTAATTACTGGGATAGCCTGCTATTAAACCTTCTCTCTTCTGAAAATCATCCATTTACAACACGATTTTCGATTGCTTAACCAATTTCTAGTCCACCAGACTTTGTCCCTTTCCTTCTGCTACTGATTCTCCTTTATGATCTTAAAGGATCTTATCAAAAGCTGTTTGAAAATCCAATAAAATTATATCAACCAGGTCACCGTTATCATTTCTTGTATTTTGTTACCTTTTTCCAAAAGGGCAAGGTTTTCCCTAACAGAAGCTGTGTGGGTTTGATTCTACTGAGTGACACTTATCCAAGTGTTTTACTATTCTATCCTTATGCCTTGTCTATGCTGGGGGGTTGTGCGGATTCCAGCCACCAGTGTTGCTGCACCAGTACAAAAGCCCTAGGGTAAATGGGCAAAGCACTATAAACTGTGGAGCTTGTCCCTGATTGAACCTGGGATGCGTAAACTGCACATTTGGAAACTGCAGCTTAGCCTGTCTCCCCTATGTGTCTGTGCTGGTATGGCTATCCTGGCGGGTGTAATTGGAGCCAATCTCCAATAAAGACAAGACTTGAGAATTGCCATCACTATCCCCAGTAGTGAAGTGAGGCTTCTCAATCTATTACCTTGTGAAAGTAGAATGAATTATATTGTAAAAATAAGAATGGATTAAAGAAATGTTGTATGTACCTTTAAGCAGAAATAAGAAATGTTGAAATACAGGTGCCAGGAAAAGAAACATTAGGCATAAACAATGGTGCTAATGGCGAAACATTAACAGAAGATGGGTAATAGTTAGTAAGGAAATAAGATATGCATGCCTAGCCCAGGTAAACTTATCTGATTCTGCTTCCTTTGTTATCTTGTTAAGTTCTCACCCTTTTATCTGTATAAATAAGATAGTTTGTGTCTTGCATGGTGCTCACATTATCTGGGTGTTATTAGCAGAGCGTTGTGCTAATAAAACAGAGTGGTCTGACAAACTGTGAGTCCTGAGTCTAACTTTGACAACCCCCAGAATCTTCCTTTGCTCCCTTTTCCAAAATTCTTTAGCCTTCAGGAATAGCTGCTGGGTTTAGATATTGTATGTCTGACACATCATCCCTTCCGCTGTTTCATGTGTGACACTTCCTGGCAGAGTTTGTACTTTGTGCTATGTTGTTTAAGCAGGGTTTTCATTTATTAAATGATATTCTTTTAGCCCTAATAAACGAATTCCCTTCTCTACTTTACTATGCATGTTTTGTTCCCCTTTTTATCTACCCACTGAGAAAAAAAAACAGCTAATCTGGGCCTTTAGCACAGTGGTCCTGTACAGGTTGCAGGACGATTCCATGATCTATGTTTCCACCTTTACCTTTCACTTCATCTTCACCATGTTCCAGCATAAGTTTTACAATCTGCCCTTTTCAAAGTAATCACTGTATCCTCGTAGGTGTATTGCCATCTATTAGGACACCACACCCAACTATACAGTGATCACTATTGGTTAATAAAGATTCTACACTTGCCTCCTGGATAAATTCCTACCTGTTAGTGAACATAAGAACGGCCCTACTGGGTCAGACCAAAGGTCCATTTAGCCCAGTATTGCTGTCTTCCAACAGTGGCCAATGCTAGGTGCCCCAGAGGGAATGAACAGAACAGGCACTCATCAAGTGATCCGACACGTCGCTCATTTCTAGCTTCTGGCAAACAGAGGCTAGGGACACACTAAGTTCACAGTTGTTTCTACCTTTGTAGGTACCAAAACAAGCTTCTTGTTTATGCTGTCAACAAATTACTTCTGCCACCTATGCCCAGGTGTACATTCAACCAGTTAATACTGGGGTTGCTGGGGAAACCACCTATTGTTATTGTCCCAGGACATTTGGCAACTTCCTTAAACTCTTTGAGTGAAATATACCCCGTGCAGAGGTCCAGCACAGAACACATGCACCATCATCTCAAGGGGCTTAAGTGCTGAATAGATCATGTGCTGGCTGCCTGCACAGGGACGAATTTCTTCCTTTCAACATACTAAGATGGACATCGCTCTTTGAATCTAGTATGTTGGCTATTCAGTCTGTCTCTTTCTTTCATTCCTTCCCTCTCTCATTCTCCCCTCCCCACAGCACTAACATACCGACACGCACATGACTCCAGCTCCCTGGTATCCCTGCAACCTTGGGGAATAATTCCCGATGATTCCCACAGGAATGTGCGCGCCTGGAGGAGAGAAACAGAAAAAGGAGACACAGAAAAAAACAAAAGTGTAGCTAACCTGTGAATGTCCTGCAGCTCCAGGTTCCAGCGGGGCTCCAGGTCCTCTCCTCGCAGCAAAGTCAGGTTGTGTTTTGTGGTGATGAGGAGGTCGCTGCAGTTAGTATCTGAAGTCGTCACCATCTGCAGGAACTCAACGCCCCCGCTGGGAGAGGAAGAAAGCCAACATGAGGCAATTGGGCTTCCCAGGTTTTATTTACTTATTTAAATAAAAACAGCCAATGCCAAGCTCTAAGTCTTTGAATATGTGAGAGTCTAATCTACAGAGGGGTTCTAGGTTTTTTCCTGTGACTGAATCCCCACTTCACCACCTCATCTAAATTGGGGCCTGCTGCTTTCTCCTTGTTCCCAGCCATACTAAAGGATTTCCCAGGCTCTGCTGGGCATTGAATCACTGCATGAAGAATAAGGGACACCCAGGGCCTACACAACCCTGGCCCACTCTGCTGTGCACAGACAGAGCTGCTAACTTGGATTCTTAATTATTTAGAAACACTTTTTCTCCCCTGTGCAGGCATATTCCTATGCATGTGTGGCTGTAAGGGGGGAACAAGGGCTCAGAGGAACAAGAGGTTCCTTTTATAACACATGGCATGCCCACTGCAATCACTGGAACAGGGAGGGAATTGGAGTTCTTGATGTCACAGGCATTGCCTAGGTGACTCTGATGGTCAGAGATATTCAAGTGGAAAGGGAACCTCCAACAGTGCCCAGGCAGAACCATAGTTTAGCCCAATTGGTGAGAGCACAACCCACCTGTAAATGTCAATGAGCTCCGATAAGTTGACAGATCTGCGCTTCTCCCACTCTGGCTCCTCCCGCTGCAGCACAGGAGGGAAGCTGTCACGGTTTCTGGCTTGGGCAAAGAGATCCCTCAGGGCGACTGCTTGGACATTACCTAACAGATACATGACAGGGAGAGCAAAGATTAAGATTCTCACTTGTTGGATAACAGTCCTGAGAGCACAAGAGGCTGGGACCACTTGCAGGTGGATAGTGATCAAACAAAAGCAGGAGGAGAGTCTTGGCCTCTCTGAGAAGGACAAAACGTAGGAAGATCCATAGGAGAATCAATGGCTTTGGAGAGCTTCAAGCCACTCCAGTCCTAGGAGCTCCAAGCAGGTATCACTGTTCCTGCACCATTTCCTACACTGGTGTGGGGAGTTCCCATCTTCTCCAATCTGAGCTTCCACCAGTGGAAGGCATGGCAGGAACCTCCTGGCAGAGCTCACAGCGATCCCAGCTTTAAAGTGCCTTAGAAAAGAGATCAAATGGAAGGGGCCCATCTTACCAGTGGCCCATCTTACCAAAGCCAAACAGGATATAGATGGCTCCTTGGCTGGTAACATGGGCTTGGGGGCCGATCAGTTTTCCTTCTCCATTGATGCTGTACTTCACGGGCCCACCCAGAGGGTTTCCCGTCTTACCCGATACCAGGATAAAGCACAGGTCTGGCTGCAAAGGTGAGAGAGATGCAGGGAATTCTGGGAGTTGACTCACACACAGTAGAAAGCCTCTCTGCCCCAGAATGAAAAGCTCTGCCATTCCCTCCCCACACAGCAGCATGTATCACATGACAAATCATTTGGCATCTTTCTTCTTCCCTCCCACCTCCTCTATTTGATTTCCTGTGTGAGCTAGCAGTCTTGGTCTAGTTCCTTATGTTAAGATATCCTTGTCACAAACCCCCCCGCCCTCCCCCGCAACATGTTAGGCACCCTTGTCAGTAGCAGAGGTGCCAGTGAATGAATGGACTTTGGAGCCTGAACTCTCTCATCAACCTTAAAGGCAGTACCTTCTAAGTCATTGTGCATGGAGCAGCACAGGGGAAGTTTGCACCATGATTGCCAGGCAGGGATGTCTCTTCGACAGCTAAGCAGAGCACATCACTGGGCTGTCAAACTGCCAGCTTTCACTAGTGCTACAACACTACTTTAAAAACAAAAGCAGTAACTGCTAAAGGGGGAAGCACAGGAGAAAGAGAGAAATTATCACGTCTCAGCCAGTGGGCAATGATTAATTTAACAACGACATTCATTTGTCAGCTGATAAAAGATACAGACAATGTAATTACTACTTGATCCTGTTCTCCAGAGCAAGAGAAGGAAGGCGGGTTTGTACCTAAGGGGAATCTGAGGGTATGGCTACACTTACGGTTTGCAGCGCTGGTAGTTTGCAGCGCTGGTCATCCAGCTGTGTAGGAGCAGCGCTGGTGTGTGGCCACATTTGCAGTATTAGCAGCACTGTTGGGAGTGCTGCATTATGGGCAGCTATCCCAGCATTCAAGTGCAACAACGTGCTTTTCAAAAGAGGGGGGTGGAGGGTGGTGTACTGTGACAGGGAGCGGGGAAGATAGAGTGGATTTTTGGAGCCAACACTGTGTGTTAGCTTCCTGGATTGGAAAAATCACAAAATGTTCATGAGCCCTTAGTCTTAACTCTTAATTGCAAACAGCCTGCCTCCAACACGGACTCCCCGCTGTTTCACTCACTCCCTGTGGTGTACTGTGACAGGGAGCGGGGAAGAGAGAGATTGGAAAAATCACAAAATGTTTGCGAACCCTGTATCCAACGCTGTTTCCCCTGCCTCTCATTTGATCGTTCACAGCCAGGTACAGATAGCTCCTGTTTGCTGTGATCAGTGTTTGTTTTTTTAGATTAGCAGTTCAACAGAGCTCCGATCGGCTCCGTTCTGTTTCATTCACTCTCCCTGCCTGCCTCTCATTTGATTGTTTACAGCCAGGTACAGATGATCACAGCAAACAGGAGCTCTGTTTGTTCGGAGCTCCGATCGGAGCTCGTTCACAACAAAACAAAGAGAGGCTGCATAACAAAACAAAGAGAGTAATTTATAAAAGCATTCTGGGATACACCTTATACCCTGGAGGCCAATCACAGCGCTGGTGTGTGGCCACACTTGATGACCAGCGCTGCAGCACCAGCGCTGGAATCCTTATTCCCCATGCCGAGTGAGGTGTACGGCCAGCGCTGCAGCCAGGGAGTTGCAGCGCTGGAAGTGCCCTGCAGGTGTGGCCACTTACTAATTGCAGCGCTGGTGGAGGCTTTCCAGCGCTGCAAATCGCCAGTGTAGCCATATCCTGAGGTAAGAAAACTACTTGGATGAAGGAATTTGTGCCCTTCCCCCACTACACTCTCTTTAGACCATGTCCCTGCTCGCCCTCCAAAGATTCAAGACCATTCAGAGCTCTGGTGGGGATGTATCATACCTGGGTCTCTCCGATGGCCAGAACCACCAGATCTCCAACCTTATCCCCATCCAAATCTGGCAGCATGACGGCTGGTGCAGCCAGGGTCCCACTTGGCAGGTGGGCTGGGTTCAGTGTCCAGATGGTTTTCCCTATAGGAGGAGAGAACATCTGAGCACTGCAGCACGTCAAGAAAGCAGAATTCATGAGAATCCCCAGGGAGTCCAACTAAACCTTCCTGAAGGAGGAAGGGAGAGACGACACTACCGCCCAACGCCATGAGTAACAAATCCAACCTAGAGCAGGTGGCTGTGGAATTCACACACAGTGGAAAGTGGAATTCTTTCCTCCTCATTGCTGTGAACTGCTTGTGAGTCACAGCCTGCCAATGCTTTGCTTTATTAGTGTTCTGACATCTCTATAAGGGTCTGGTTGTGAACCTGCAACTCTTCTGGGGTTCAACTGTCAGGATCAGATCCTAAATAAAAGAGAAGCTTTGCAGGACACCAGCTGTCCTAACTGGCCAGTGGTAAAGCCTGATTGTTGATGTCACAGCTATGCAGACACTCCCAGGGAACGGAACAGATGGGAACTCGTAGTTGGAGGGAAAGATTTTGGAAACGGAAATCTGTGTCTCAGTTAAATTTCCAACAGGAAACAGCCCCTGTTGCATCTTTATCCCCTCCACATGGGGGGATAAAGGTATGTGAGCAGAAGTGATTTTAAACACGGTTTGTCAGTGGGGACCCGTGTAGGGACCCAGTAAAAGAGGATTCACCAAAATAAAAAACAAGTTCAAAGTAATTCCAGATGCTCTCCCTGCCCTCTGAGTCCCTCTGCCAATTACTATACTTTTCAAATCACATTTTAACATGGTTTTCTCCCACGTCTGCTGTGGGAAAGCCTCCCCACCCCTCCAAAGTACAGAACAAAGTTAGGGCCAGATCCTGCAAATGCTTATGCACACAAGTAACTGTACTCACACAGGCAGTAGTACTGAGTTCAGAGAGACTACCCTGACCCTTCAAACAATTATACACGTGAACAGTCTCACTGGATTCATTCATTACAACCATTTGAAAGTCAAGCTGTGTTGGTTAGTTTTTGTTGGGCACAGAAGTCATGCAACATTTCTATGTTCCCTAACTGAATGAGTAAAACTCTCAGAACCAGGGTTCCACTGCAAATACTCATTCAAGATCCAAGAATATTCTCCAACATTTGCCTAAAATTCACTGTTCCCATGAACATTTCTGCTAGCAAATTCACTTGCTAGGATGTCCATTAAGAGTAAATATAAAAGGAACATAATCAACATAATCAAAATGACTAAAAATGCAATATTCATTCAGATCTAGTAAACACTTTTATCAACCTAAATTCTCCTGAAGATGGAACGGGCTACAGCATACTTCCCCACCTCTTGCTCTAGATCTGATGTTTAGTGCATCTGTGCTGTTGTGAAAGAGCTGCTGCATTCCACTCAAGAGGTGGCTACATTTCAGTGGTAGGTGAAATGACTCCTATATCCTTTATCTATATCACAGGGATGTTATAGAGCTACATTAATGAAGTGCAAAGGATTACATTACATATTATTCCTTGTAATTCGGTATTTGTTAATGATTAGATCAGGGATTCTCATTGCGTTGTGCCCCCCTTCTGACAACAAAAATTACTACACAACCGCAGGAGAGGGGACCGAAGCCCGAGCCCACCCAAGCCCCCCTGCCACAGGCTGGGGAGCAGGGAGCCAAAGCCAAAGCCCAAAGGGTCGAGCCCCAGGTAGGGGGCTTGTAACCTAAGCCCCGCCACCCAAGGCTTGGGCTTCGGTCCTAGGCGGTGGGGCTCAGGCTTGGGCTTTAGCTCCAGGCCCCAGCAAGTCTAAGCCATCCCCGGCAACCCCATTAAAATGGGGTCGCGACCCACTTTGGGGTCCTGACCCACAGTTTGAGAACCCCTGGATTAGATCATCTTCTGTATTACTCTGCAGTTTTCTTTTAGCTATGGACTTGTTCCTATGTTGCTACCATGGTGCTGAATTATTCAAGGTGATCGGTTCATCCACTCATTCATGCCTGGAACTACCTGAGGAGGCCTGGAGAAGGCTGAGGAATTTGGATGTTCCAGTCACAAGGCAGACAGGCTCAGCTGGGGCTGTGAGAGTCAGTCCTTTACACTGCACACTCCGCGTCTCTTCTGGAATATGGCTGGACCACAGGGTGCTACCGTTCATACCCGAAAGGGCCATCACAGTTACCGATGGCCTAGAAACACCTGCAGACACACAAGAGGGGCAGTGAGGTCCCTTGCAATCAAAAGAGAGAGCGGAACAAGGCAAAGTGATCTCAGGGGGACACGCCGTTCAGTTATGCTGCTACTCTGTGCTGTCCCCAAGTGGAAAAGGTTAAAGTAGTTGCATTCAGAAGAATCCCATGAGTTTGGTTATGTCAGTCCCTTGCTAGTTCACAGGAATGGAACTGGCAGTAACTGTCCATAGAAACACCTGAAGTTACGTTTCTCTCCTTGGTTGGCAAAGGAACATAATATTTGTTCCCGAGCACCTATTGGTCCATTCAATTCATCACCCGAATTGCTGTCACACCAGACTAGACTACTGTTCTTTTTAATGTTTATTCTTCTGCTGGCCAATGGTTAATGCTTAGAAGTTGCAACTACCCTTCTATTAGGAACCTGGCCAGTTATGTTCAGGGTCCTGTATGTTCTGTGATTCTGTGGCAGCCTAATTTTGCTCCACAGTCTAAGTTTTTTTCTTTTGTGGTAAAAAGCCCGCCTATTTTTCTAGCCTTCATTGTTGTGAAAAACACCTTGAAAGCATGCAACCAGTGTCAAGCAGTGTTGTCTGCCTGAGTCTGCAGACAGCACAAAATAATAGCTAAATGGAGTATGAAGTACCCCAATATGTTTTAATCAGATGTTGACTTTAATGCCTAATGATGATAAGTTTAAGGTCAGCCTAACATCAGACATACTGTTCATCATTTTAGCAGAAACATCCAGCTAATGTGCTTATGTCACAACCCCAGACAAAGTCCCCACATCTTCCAAGGTGCTAAGAGCCCCACACGAGTCTTATCCAGATGGCAAAATTTCGAGCTTCTCCCTAACAGCATCTACAGTGCAGTTAATGTGGGGCCAGTACAAAAATCTGCTTCATGTTGAAAACTGAAAATGTGGGAACAGTGTAAAATAAAGAACACGGGGAATACTGCATAGGTTGAATGATTCATTTTCATATTTATTTCAGTACAATCACAATTTTTTAATTGAAATGAACCTGCCATCGGATTTTCTATCTACTGCACCAGAATTCTTTAGACTCCAGGGACCCTGCAGTGGAATTTACATCTCACTTGTAATGGAATACATGGGGCCTTACTGACGTAGCACTATGCCATGGGAGAGGGAAATTTTCCTTCTTATCTGTATTCCTATTACACCAAGCATTGCAATTAGGCACCAGATATTGCCAATACACTCCAACATAATGGGTCCTTGCTTCTTCACTGTGTCTGTGGGACTGGAACAGATTTCATGTCACTATGAGGTGAAGGCTGCTGTGGAGATGCAGTACAATGGCATCTGGGAAGCTCCAGAAACAGGAAGCTTGGAGCAGTGGGAAACCAGCAGAACTCAGTGACAAGCTAAGTTATTTCTAGACTTTTGATGGGTTACCCCATGTGTTCCCATGCAAATGTTAGCAGAGAAATGAAAAGCAGCCTGCTGAGGGGGAGTGGGCTGTTTTACATTAAACAGCCAGGTGCGGTAAAATTACTACTGCCAATCAATATATCAGCTGGGACTTTCACAGCAGAAGTGAGCTGTTTTAAGGAGAGGTCTGAAGGAGGACAGCGTGGCAGCTCTGCAGATGGTATGGGGAACTCCTCCCATTCATAAAGGCTGGCAGGGAGAAAATAAGAAAAAACAACAACATTGGACAACCTGACAAAAAAGCCATCAAGGCTGGCATCCCTGGCGAAGCAAAGTTGGCAGTTAAAATCTTACCCAATACGCTAGCATTCATCAGGGCTGTGAAGGAGAGTAGGATGTCCGGGAGTCCATCACCATTCACATCGGAGAGCTCCAGTGGGAACAGCACTCCACCTGTGACAGTCAGAGCAAATCAGGAGCTGCCAGCAGAATGGCTGCCAAACCCACTCTGCACAATGGGGATAAGGACAAGCATGAACGAAAAGGGGTCTGAATAACCAGCCATCATGGAATCCACAGGAGACCACCAAAGCAGCACTATTCCCCCACCTATGTCGTGTCCCTCCCCACACGGCACAGCTCCAGCACTGGGCTCAGACAGAGATCCAGCAAGGGCCTACAGGAGCCAGCAGAGATGATTATCTGCATCCACTGCAGTGATCTGGCACCACATCTGATTGGCTTCTCAGAGCCCAGAAATGGGAGGAGGAAAGAAGGAAAAGGAGTAGAATCACATCACCGATCATTGCTGTCTCAGTGGAGATATTAAGAGGGGAAGCACTTTAGAAAATACTACAGATTAACTAGCTATTCTATGACTATTTGAGGAGAGACAAAGACCTTAGAACATTTAAATTACTGATTTATAGATTTAACAGGGAGAGAAATGTGCAGAGGAAATAATGTTAGTTAAGCCAATTTGCGGACACAAAGGAAAATCCATTCCTCCCCACCCAAGGCAATGCGCCATGTTCCCCCTCTCCCCGATTTGCTGCTTGGCTTGTACTGAGCATGATCATTAACACTGTTGAAGCCGGCTGACCTCACTCTGCCCCCCAACTATTGGCAGGCATGGGTTGTCTCTGCCTCCCCCCACCCCGCATGAATGGAGGAGTTTGTGGAGTGCAATCTCTGGATAGGGAAATGATGGGGACCAAAGTGGACTAACCCATCTATATCTGGGGCAAATTCCAAAATGGGTAATGCCATCCAGGCAGAGGGGTGACATGGGAGGAGAGTCAGAAGAATCCCGCTATTTTTTTGGCACTGGAGAAAGTAAGACCTTATTGGACAACAGATTTATCTCCAACTGGCCTGTGACATGTGCCATTTTTAACAGGCAGCAGAGGAAGGCTGGGTGCATCAGCCACATGCCTGTTTATGTCCTCAGAGCATCTGCAGTGGTGAAGAGGATTAAGTTGCTGCTCCTCTTCTCTAAACAAACTCTCTGAGGTGGGTCTTTCCCCCACAACCAGCCTGTGAGTTACCCCCTTCCCAATCTCACACAGCTGCTGTTCCTAATGGTCTCTCACCTGCTTCCTGGCCTAGGTTGCGGTTCCAGGTGTTATGCAAGTCTCTAGGAGGACAGGGAATGAGAAAGGCGCACACCAGCACCAGAATCATGGAGATAACCATGGTAAGCAAAAAGACTGCTGTGCGCAGGTAAGGCATCAGGGAGGAGGCTGCCTTCTGCTCCAGGCTGCCAGTGGCCTCTGCAGGGTACCCATCTGCGGCACTCTCTGACAGCCGCTGCTTTGTCACCTCGACCTCCACTTCTGAGTCTGGGTCCTGCACCTCCTCCAGGGTGCTCTTCCCGTTCTTGACTCCCCCATTCTTCTGCAAGTTGAGCACAAGGTCATCTTCACTCTCATCGCTGTCAGCCTGAGTGAGGGGGTCATACTCCCCTAGGTCCGGGCTCTTTTTTCCTGGGGAGAAAAGCAGGGAGAGAGAATCAAGCATGGCTGGTGAGAAGGAAAGAAAGAACAAGCTCTCTGCGCTTTCAGGTCCCAAAGGGAGGAGAGTGTGAGAGAGAAGACAGGATGTCTGTATTTGTGTCTACTCAGATGATGGGCATGGTTGGAGGGGATGAAGTATAAGGGAGAAGGCGGGGTCCATGCACATCCACCTGGTCTCAGAGTGGGGGCTACAAGAAAACAGATTCCCACAGTTTAGTTTCCCAAGGCAAAAAACAATTCCAGGATTTGCTTAATTTCCTCTAATGCTTTCCGGGTCTGTAATGAGAAACAGTTCCATGGAGCTATCGTACTATACCTTTAGGCTTGGAAGGATTAGAATCTTATTGCTACACATCGATAAGCGCTGATTTCATTGTACACACACAAACCCATGAAAAAAATATTTCCATCAATAATAACTGAAATTTACAGAGAGGCAAAGTAAGAAAAATGCGACTTGTGAACTTATTAGAGTTTGGATTTAAGGATATTACCTTGTGTATTTTGACATGTGATGTTGACAAATTGGGTTTGAATGGTTATAAAGCTTTAACTTTTTCAGTCTTGACATCTAGTGTCATTAAACAATTATTGGTGGACCCCCACTAATGTCAGATCCCCCCACCCATAATTTTCCACACCTGTGAAAATGTAAATTGATAAGAATTAAAAAATGCTTTAAAATAAACCGATATCGGTCAAAATTTTATAAAATAAAAATTGAATTCTGCCAACCCTACATATCTTCATGCTTAACCCTCTGCATACCTAAGTCCCAGACTCTCCTCAGCAATCTCCTAATTCAAAGCTCTAATGATGAAAGAGCCATTCTTCATATGGTAACCTTTATAGTGTATCCATGGCAGAGTCCTCTCTCTATATCTCATTTTTCATCTGCTCCTCCTCCCTGATCCACTCAGTGATGTCACAATCTAAGTTTCTGTGACACCATAGCTGCTTCCAGGGGAACAAGCTATGATGCCAGATGCTAAACTGTGCCTCAAGGTGTTTAAAGGAACACTTTGCAAGACATAAACAATATATATACAAAAATGTGTATTGTATCCACCCTCCGATACTATGATGAATGGGAATGATCCAAAGAAGAGAAATCGGAAAGTTTTAGGGTCTCATGATAATGTTAATTCAACCCTACTGCTCAGAAGTAATTTTTCCTATTTGTTTTTCTCTTTAAATGCACAGCTTAGTATGTAACTGTCATGTTGTTAAATGTATAAAATATGCAGTCTGTGCTACACAGCAGAGTTAACATTGCAGCAGCCATCCTTAAATTCTTCAGTTTGGAAAGATTCTAGCAGTATGAGCAGCCAAACCAGTAATCTCTCTCCAACCAGTAGAAATGTTGGAAGTGCACCATAAAAGAACCTTCACTTTTTCCTTTCTACTCTTATGTTTGAAATTGTAACTTTAATGTAAACGATAGGATTTTTTTTTAATGTAAAAGCCAATCAAATAACACTGTTAAGTCACAGTAAATCCTTAACTGCCTCACTCTAAATAGAAGCAGCCTTAGTTAAGGCAACATTATAGTGACATGGGAGCGCTGTTATAGTTAAGGCTGTGCCACAAGTTCTGTATAAAAGTTGACCTAAGTCCTCTAAAATCTACATGTTTAATCAGATTCCTTTGAAATTTTGTGTGCCTCAGGACAGTGCAGAGTAGGGTTAGTGACCCAAATTTGGGGTGATTTGACAAAGGGATTCCTGACTTACAGGATCCTCTGGAAACTCAGTTTTCTTCTGCTGTCTTGTACTGTTAAACTGAAGAGATATTGACTGGTTGAATCACAGACCTCACTGACACTGATGGCTGTAAACTCATAGACTTTAAGATCAGAAGGGACCATTATGATCATCTAGTCTGAACTCCTGCACAATGCAGACCACAAAATCTCACCCACCCACTCCTGAAACTCACCCTTCAATTAACATACCGAAGGATAAATTAATCACAAGCCCCCACCTAAAACAAAATGAGTTTTGGACTGAGATTGCTGCAATCTGACAGTCATGGATGGCAATTTTATTTTGGAGGAAATGTAATCAAAGTTTTTCAGGAGAAAAATAGACATATGAATGCTTCCAGGGAGGGGAGAGGAAGTGGGGGAAAGGGATTTGGGGCTGCAGCGAAGAGAGGGGGGTTATTGAGAGGGAGTTAAATGATGGCAGGTGATAGAGGAGAGTGGAAAGAGGTTGGGGGCTCAATTGAGGGAGAAATGGAGATTGGGGGAGTGGAGGGGTGGGATACTGGAAAGGGGGATGTGCGGGGGCAGTGGCAAAGAAGGGGGGTGGAATAGGGGCAAGGGCACCTGTCGGCCCCACATTCTCCCCTCCCATGTGTGTGCCCAGATTTGGGGGGAGGGAGGGGGCGAGGAAGAGCTGGAACCACTAAGGCAGTCTGAGCCCCCCATGTGAGCTGGGATATGGGAGGTCTTGCCCCCTGGGGTCAGTACACAAATTGCAGGACATGATATGGACAACTGCCTAAATGACTCCTAACGCCTATCTCCAGCATATCTTTTCCTGTTCAGAAAACTAGGAAATTCAATGGCAAAAAGCTATCCTGAGGCAGAGTTTAGGTTGCTTGGTGGGATGTTGTTCCCTCACAGAACACTGAGTTGACCAAAACTGAAAACTTCTGAAACCCAGGAAATGCACAGTTAAGATTACGGCTTTGGAGAAGGTGAAAAATGAGGACAGGTGTAGGCAAACCTCGGATTGGTGGTTTGAGAAAATCTGTATTTTACTAGACGCAGGGGTGGGGATCAAGTGGCTACTTGCTAATCTCAGGGCAGATTAATGTGGTGTTTCCAAAGGCGCAGAGATTTGGAACTGACAGCACAGGTACCTTAACTCACAAGCGCCGGCTTCCTCCTTTCCATGGGGGTGCTCAGGCCCTGCCCCCACTCCAGCCCTGCCCTGCCTCTTCCCACCCCTGCGCTGCCTCTTCCCACCCAGTTCCGCCCCCTCCCCTGAGCAGGTCCTGTCCCCACTCCTCCCTCTACCCCCAGCGCCTCCTGCACGCTGCAGAACAGCTGATTGCGGCGGGTGGGAGGCGCTGGGCAGGATGGGGGAGCTGGCTGCTGGTGGGTGCTAAGTATCCACTAATATTTTTCTGTGGGTGCTCCAACCCTGGAGCACCCACGGAGTCGGCGCCTATGCCTTGACTGCTGAGGGAAAAGAAATATGTGCGCTGCCAGGGCTCCCAAAGTGTGGAGTCTGGGCTATTCCTGGATCATGAGACTGCATGAGTTTGTGGGAGAGCAAGTACACCATGACATGGGGACTGCTGCCTACACACTGAGTTGGGTAGAGAGAGGTGGCCTGCACTGGGACACCATATTTTGTCCTCTCTGCAGTGTCTAACAACCAGTTATTTAAGAATCGCTGTAGTGTCTAACAGGCGATTTAAGAGATGATCTACCGGACTTTGTGGTGATTCACTCAGGCAGAATCTGGTATGAGAGCAGATTTAAACTGCATCAGAGATCTATATCCAGGATCTGTGACAGTTTTCTCTGATTTGGCTGAACGCCTGAATAATTGCTATATATAATATGAAAGCTACGAATAAGTGCTGGAATAACATTAATTGAGAAACTGAAAGGGCCATAGCTGCCTGGAAAAAGGACACAGAAACATTACAAACTCTGACACCTCACGGTTTCTTGGCAATGGGGTACCTTTATTGGACAGGGGTCAGAAGATCTTTCTCTCAAACATAAAACTGTCAGTACCTTGGAGCAGAAACACTGTCTGTGATTTCTCTCCCCAGTCCTGCCACAAACGCCACCCTCCAACCACTCTGAAACATGACCAGGAATACCATTCCACTGTAACATAGTTGTCCTTCGCTCCAGGCACTGCAAACGAATTGAGTTATAGGAGGGAAAGAAGAAAAGCAACAGAAGTTGTTCCCATACCAAGGAGTGAAGACTTCAGGGAGATGTGTTCCTTGCTTGTGGTGGAGGGTGCTGGGTACAGTAGTGGATTGAGAGCCTGGTTGGAATGGGGAATGCAGTGAACAGGTCAGGGGCATGGTTGGCGAGGTCTGGATTGGTGGGGTCCAACTCATGTGCGTGCGTGGAGGCAAGCTGATTCAGTATGCAAATTGCAGGACATGATATGTACAACTGCCTAAATGACTATTAATTCCTATCACCAGCATATCTTTTCCTGTTAAAAAAAAACTAGAAAATTCAAAGGCAAAAATGTACCTTAAGGGAGAGTTAAGGTTGCTTGGTAGGATGTTGTCCCCTTACAGAACGGTGAGTTGAGCAAAACTCACAACTTCTGAAACCCAGGAAATGCCCTCTCTCAACAATGTCCCAATATGCCATTAACACACATACTTTTATTCTGCCAACCCCCACAGATGCTGAAATGTACAAGCTCTTCACCTCCTTTGACAACCCATTCACGTTCACCCACATGATTCCATCTTACACTATTAAAGGACAAAAAAAAGTTGTCCATGTAATATTCCCTCTGTTCCTTTGGAGCTGACGTAGCCAATTGGAATTATTTGCATACACTCAAAGTGCAGTCAGTGTGTTACATGTACCTACCCTAAATGGTGGAGGCAGTAGTTGGGGCTGCTTGGTAAAAGTGTATTTGTGATAGGAGGACGTGGATTACTTTGAAGTGTGTGGTAGACCTGTAGTCATAATATGACAAAATCTATGTTTTGCATCTTCCAATGTGCGTGAGAGCAAAGGAAAGAACTACATGTGTAACTTCAGGATCCAGTATGCACCATGTCAATGCAGAATTGTGTACATTCTATCATTAGCAGGGCACAGGGCTCTCATTACAAAGGGTATTGTCAATAGCAAGCTGCGATATGTCAGCAATCTAAGCATTTATTATCTGCATGCATTCCAGGTAACATGTGTGTCAGGTGTAGCTGTACTGAATGGTGGAGGGAGTAGTTAGCTCTGCTTGGTAAAGGTGTGTTTGTGAGATCTGTGGATTACTTAGAGGTGTGTGACACAGCAGTGACTGTGATATGAGAAGTTCCATGTTTTGCACCCTCTCATGTGTGTGAGGAAAGGGAAGAGGTGCGTGTGTACCTTTAGGATGAAGTATGCACCATTTCTATGCAGAACTGTGTAGGTTTTGCCACTAGCAGGGCACCGAGCTTTTATTACAAAGGATATCAGCAGTGAAATGGAATATGAGGGGATTCTAATACTTTAATGATGGTTAAGTGAAAGTGTAGGTTGAGACAGTATCCTGTGAGTAAGTGGAGTTGTAAAAGGCTGTGACACGGTTCTTACAGAGCACACATGCAGTACTCTTTTTGGGAAGTTAGCTAAGTGTATCAGGATCTGCAACCTCCTGAATCTTATAATGCCCAGGGTCAGTGTGAGTATGTGCATATTTAGATGTTGCTGAAAGAGGAAAGGTGGCATGGATAACCCTTCCCCACTTCCAGCAAGTGTTTGCTGGAATCCTGTGGGTGTGAGTGAATGGGTTGTACAAGCTTTTCACCTACTTTTACATTTCAGCAACTGTGGGGTTAGCAGAGTAAAGGTATGTATATTAATGGGGCACAGTGGGGCATTGCAGAAAGAGGGCTGAGTTAAGGTTGCACGGGCAACCTTAACTGTGCATTTCCCGATTTTCAGATGTTTTGAGTTTTGCTCAACTCAGTGTTCTTGTAGGGATATTAAAGGAGGTACTAACAGTGATACCCCCAAGTGACAGTGACCCCCCAGGTTCACCAAGTACAAAAATCTTCTAAGTTCTTATGTTAAAACTTGTAAGCTCCTGTCTGCAGAAAACACTGATTGTATCTGTCCTGTGAAAGATACTCTATTACTATGTAAAACTTACAAACAAGTTAATTGACTTTGTTCAAGAAGTAAACACTATGCTAGCCTTAAGCTGTAATTGATACAATGTAAACAAACAGACTCCCACCCTCTGTGATTACAGGGCTGGGAATCTCATAGGAATTAACACACACCCCAAAAGTGGTGGAGACAGTAAATTAAAATATGGTTAAGATACGGAATGCATGTTGATGAATGTCTGATGTACGTGAATGGTTAGGGAGGTGCCAGCCTGGAAAGGATACGTCGGCCGAAGAATGTGTCAAGTGGACCACCAGACAACCCCCGGAGGGTAAACTGGGATCCACCCCAAACATCTGGAAGGAATGTGCCACTTTAAACAGTGTGGATCCACTAGGAATGTGCCATCTGCTAATTGAGCCAACAACAGCAGGATGAAACGGTTCCCATAGACTAACATAGGAATTAATTCCTATAAAAATGGACTCTAAAAACTGAGGACTTTGAGTCTCTGGTTCTGCAGCCAACCTCCAGGAGCATCAGGTGCATCTGACACAGACTCGGCTCCATCCTCATGACCAAGATACCTGGCCAGTAACTTGGCATGAGCAACGTCGCTGGTAACTATAACACCTTTACAGAACCTGAATGAATGAGAGAGAGAGACAGAGACAGAGACAGAGAGAGTGTGTGTGTGTGTGTGTGAGTGAGAGAGAAATAAGTAGTAATAGGAATTAGTCAAACATCGTTGTTTACTTTTGTCTTTTGCTTTATTATATTTACAATAAATGTGGCATCTTTGCCTTATCCCTCTTAATAAGATCCTGCTGGTTTTTATTATATTGGTATAACATTCTGCAAGAGGACAACATGCCACCAAGCAACACAGCCTTTGCCTTAGTTTTTTGCCATTGCATTAGGTGACGTATCCTTACCAAAGGAGATAAGTGTCACATTTAGCTACGGTCAGTAATCTAAACTCACTTCTAAAGCCACTTCTATTGTGATCTATGCCTGTACACACACAGACTTGCACCAAACTAAATCAGTTTTCATTCACACCTGTAGACATTTGGGTGCAAGCCTGTGTACACACTACCTCTTACTTCCCAGTTCTGCATTGGCATCAGCATGGAGCCTCACTGACTGCCATGGAGCTCGGTGCATGGAAAGCCGTCTGCCCAGAGAGATCACAATGCAGAATAGGAACATATATTTCCACAAATATAAATATCTCTCTCCTGTTGTGCCTGCACGCCATGCTTCACCCAGTGGCACTTTAATTTAAAGAGAATTCAGGGCTGATAAAAGGTTTCATGTTGTCCACTCTGGAGATTGAAGTCTATCGAGCAGTCACAACACTTGCAGTATAAGCTTTCTCCATTCAATCACCCCTGTCCTGGAAGGGTCACCTCCAGGGATGAGAGAAGAGCTCAGACTCCATAACTAAATCAGTCCATGAGCATCCTGTTGGGAGCATCCACAGACATGCCATCTGTGATACAGGTTCTGTGTCGAGGACACCTTTCCTGCTACAAACTGGTCTGACGTCCCCAACACATTTGACACAGGCTAATAGATGCAGTAATGGATTTTAGCCCTTAATGACCTAGGTAAAAATGAACCCGTGACCTATACGTTAGAAGTTCCATATTATATTCTTAATCCTTTGAGCCATCTACTATCTCCCCTGAATAGGGTCCAGTCTGAAATTGACAACCTAAAGATGAAAGGCTTCATTGGTAATGGAAAATGGAATGTGATTCTCTACAAAGTAAAAGCACTAATTCTAATTTTATTGTTACAATCTGTCAGTGTTTTGTATTTCTTGCAGCAGACATGTCAGTGCCACTCCAAGGGCTGGACCAAATTTTCATAGAGATGTGCCTGAGTTTTACATTCAGGCAAGATCATGTGTGCAGCTACATTTTCAACTCACCATTCTTAAAGATACAAAGCCCACTAGATGACCAAACAAGCGTGAAAATAAGTGGGTGAGCCATGCTTTCAGGCCATCTATTTAAGCCCCCAATTGAACTTTAAGCAGAGAGACATAAGAGAAGCTCTCCAGAGATCAATCTGTTTGTTTGATGATCACTGGTCCTGGACCAGCACTTGGAGAAGTTGACTCATCTTCCAAAGAATATCTAGCACTGTCTGGTTCTGATTTATCAGTGATCAAAAAATCTGATACCTTGTGCAGTATCAGATATAAAAATGGTTTTCAGCTTTCCAATGATATAAAAAGTTCCCAAGCTGTGGTCCATTGACCAATTGCAGGTAGTCTGTGGCCAAGCTACTGATCACATGCTACTGGGCTTTTTGTTTCCAGACATTAAAAATATCAAATACTAAGGGGGAGATTTTCAAAGGCAGAAGGTAGAGTTACTTGCATCCGAAGAAGTGGGTATTCACCCACGAAAGCTCATGCTGCAAAACATCTGTTAGTCTATAAAGTGCCACAGGATTCTTTGTTGCTTTTTAAGGTAGAGTTAGGAGCTCAACTCCTGCTGACTTTCAATGGGAACTGGGCACCTAACAGCCCTTTGTGCCTTTAAAAATCTCCTACTTTCCTAATATTACTTTTCTATGCAAGCTACTCCTGTGGTTGTCATAGGGGTATTGTGTGATCTCACATGGGAGAAGAGGTGCTCCATTCATGCAATTATAAACTGGAAGTGAGACATCCATTAAGGCCTTTATTAAAACTACATCAACATTATGAAAAGTTTAAAAGATTTGTTCATTTGAGAGATAACAAGCTATCCCTGATCTCTTGGCCAATAGTAGTGGGGTTTTTTAGCACTGGTTTTAAAGTGAAGAGAGCAAACCCTGAACTTTACACCAGTGTAATTTTCAATGCTTGATTTTCTTGATGATTAAAAAACAGGAATCTGCTTCCAATATTCTTTGAATCCTCTTTGGTGTCACACTTTGTTTTCTATTTTTTGCTCTTAGGAGTTGGCTGATGCCACATATACATATCTAAACCCTTAGGGAGATAAGATAGCACATATTTGCGAAATTATTGAAAAGAAAAAGAAAAAGCAGCTATAGGAAAAACAGTTCAGACTTTTCATGGCTGTTGAAAGCTACATTTTGACTGTGTGTTAGTCACACAAGTAGGGTCTTAGGTGTACAAATTAATTTGAGCACAGATATAAGGATTATTTTTGTAAATCTACTTGACAGGCCTTGGTTCAACTAAAAATAGCTTACTTTGTGTACCCAAATTAATGTCTTCCAGTTGCAGGTGGATACACATTATTAGTTATGTCAAGAAATTTAGGGAGAAGTTCGTCTTTGCAGTTGCAAAATGCCCCTTTGGTCACATATTTATAACTCTCTCATTTTGTACTTTATTTTTCCCAAGTAAACAGCTTTGAACAACTGTTCCATCCTATTTAATCAAACAAGTAAATTGTTCTGTAAATGAAAAAAAGCACTAGAGCAGAGCTTCAGTTTGGTAGAAGACCTTGCCCTGGACTGCTGAATGCTTGAGGTGGGGCCTTATAGGTGCCATCATGGTTGGTCCTCATGGGCCAGTGGAGGAAGGCCATGTCATTTGCCTACTGGGCTCCACCTCAAAGCCATGGGAGCACTAAGAAGCTGGTGAGACCCAGCAGGAGGGAGGAGCTCCAGCAGCTGGTGTACTAGCTCTGTTCTAGTTTTCCTAAGTGCAAGCAATAGACGTGAAAGTTGATGGGGCACTCTCTCATTGGTTTAATATTGCCACCTGTATTGGCTCCACCCATTTTAACAAAACCTTGGCAGCCTATTCTACAGTAAAATACAGACAGTCAAGATGTGTTTTCAGTATAGTTCCCTTTTAATGTCCTCACAGAAATGTATAGTTGGCTGTATCTATGCCTCCGAAAATATGTGCTTCTCTTAACTAATAGTCCCTTTTCCTGAATATCCTATTGCCAGAGTGTAGATATATTTCTTCTCTCCCATTTTTAATACATATGATAAAATAGAGATTACTGGAAATTATACAGACAAATTTGGCAGGGTTTTCATATTTACCCAGATAAATGTAGAGACAGAACTTGAATTTGGAGCCTGATTTCCAAGAGTAGGTTATTTATAGGAATGACACATACTAGTGGACAAGACAAAGACAAACATTTATTTATCTTTTTTAGGTATTCATTCTCCTTCATTTATTTATTTTTTACACGCTGCATCAGTTTACCGCAAAAGGTATTTAAAAGGCAGCAATTTAAACATTGTTCTAAATCTGTTCAAAATCAAATATGTTCCACAAGAATATGAGCTGTAGGAAATGGAGAGTAAAGTATTGCAAAGAGTATGCAAAAATTTATTGTTACTTAATCGCAGAATATAGCGCTATAAGAGTACATGACAGGGTGCAGAGAGACTAAGATATACAACAGAAGCAGTGTCGGGGGCATTGATGAGCAAATGGACCGCCCCCGCCATCGGCTTCCAACTCAGCTCCCCCCCTTATGATCAGTGATCCCCCCCTTCCCCCACCCTCAGGAGCAGTGACCCCCCTCTTCTTCCCCCCACCTCAGGAGCAGTGACCCCCCCATCTCCTTCTCAGGAGCAGTGACCCCCCCCTTCCCCCACCTCAGGAGCAGTAACCCCCCCCTCTTCTTCCCCCCACCTCAGGAGCAGTGACCCCCCCACCTTCCCCCCCACCTCAGGAGCAGTGACCCCCCCTCCTTCCCCCCCCCCTCAGGAGCAGTGACCCCCCCCTCCTTCCCCCCACCTCAGGGGCACTGACACCCCCCTCTTTCTCCCCCACCTCAGGGGCACTGACACCCCCCTCTCCTTCCCCCCACCTCAGGGGCACTGACACCCCCCCACCCCCGAAGCCGCCCGGACCCGGATGTCCGAGGGGGTCTCTCCCTCCCCGCAGAAAGACCCGGATGTTTTTGGCCCCCCGAGGGAGGCGCGGGTCGGTCCCGGCCCCCCTGCGCGCAGGGTCGCGCCACGTTGTTCCTGCGCCGCCCTCCCCCCGGCCTGTCCCTGCGGAGCGGCTCCTACCTGGCAGCTTCAGCGCCCGGGACAGCACCGTGGCCATGCTGAAAGCGCGCGGTGCGCATGCGCGGCAGCCCGCGGCTTGCTGGGAAGTGTAGTTCTCTAGTAGGGCGGTCACACAGGCTCACGCTGCGCACGGGAGGCGTAGGGCGGGGCGGGACGGGACGGGGCGGGGCAGAGACCCCTGCCAGGCACACGGAGCGCTCGGGTCATGTTCCCATTGCTGCTGGTAGTTGCTATTGTTATATTTCTCTTTCATTGCTATTTTAAAGTTGAAGCTGTATTTTAAGATAAAACGATTGGGGGGAAGAACCACCAGTTACATTTAACGTGGGACTCCCCTGGGCTACTCTGTGCGAGACCAGGCTCGTCACTGTACAAGGTGCAAAGACAGAACTGCTGATCTCTGCCCTATACAGAGAGACAAGGATCAAATGTCAGGCACACTGAGAGACAACCAGGATCATGCTAACTGACAGCAGCATTTTTTTTCCATCAGTCAGCAGCGCCAGACCCAAGTGTTAACAAATCATGAGATTGTGCTTTAAATAATGGGAAATATGGGGTTCTTTGTATTTGCCTTCTGGTTTTTGAGCCTTATGGCTCACATTTTCCAGGTTTTTTCACAACCATGAGGCTAGAAATTTACTTAAAAAACAAAACAAAACTGAGATTCTCACATAATCAAATCATTCCAGCAGCTAGATCTTTAAATAAATGACTACATGGTACAAGACTTGGTAATGTTGTTGAGTGGTGGCAGCATTTTACTGCTGCAGATGAGTTTTTTGTGGGGCTGAAGATGCTACTGAGTTTGTAAGGCCCAATCCTGTAAACATTTACACATACATTTAACTTAGTCACAGCACAGGAGTAGTGTTGAAATCAGGAGGACTCATGTAGATAATGTTAAAAACATGTGTAAGTGTTGGCAGGATTTGGGCTTAAGGCCTGAATCTTGCAACTTGTTACACATTGATGGACCTCTGCACCTGTGCAGAGCCCCACGGACATTAACTGGCTATTGAAATTCCCTGACCTGCAGAGTTCCCCATTGACCCTGCAACTTAATTCAAATCAACCATCCTTGATTTATTTATTGTTATTATTTGCATTCCAGCAGCACTCATAATGTGCTAGACAATGTCCACACACACAAACAGGAAGACAATCCTTGCCCATAAAGGTTTACAATCAGAGGCCCATACATTATTCTGCTTGTGTAATATATACGTCTTAGCCCTGAGCTTGGGAAGTTAATGGTTGAAAGGAATCTTATTTCTCTATTTTGTTTTATTTTAGGGCATTTTTCTTTTCTTCATAATAATATATAACACTAGAGTGCTTTTCATGGTATGTTTTACAAACATTATATAAGTAATCTTCACAACAGCCTTGTGAAGTATGCAAGCCACTTTCACTGTCCTTGCTTCACAGTGGGGAGATCAAGGCAGAAGGAATATATGGCTTGCCCAAAGTCACAGGAGTCAGTGTTCCTAATTCCCAGGCCTGGACTGAATCCACTAGACAACATTATTTCTTGAAAATGTGACCAGCTTGGTAGCTGTCAAGTTGTTTTTGTTTACTAAAGAAAAGGCCAGTTTTACAGCAAATAAAAGAGTAGCAGTCAGAGCTGCAGAAGCATGTAACAGACTCCACCACTTAGCATCAGACTCTGCTTTCCTCCACTTCAAGCTCTGCCCCAACAAAAAAATATTATTTAGCACCTTTCATTCAAACGGTATCCTGAAATGCTATGAATAATAACAATAAAAGAAGAGCAGAGGGAGAGAGAAACCAAGCTGTCTATGCAATGAAGAAGAGATGTTTTCAGATACAATTTGGAAAGAGATGGAGAGTTAGGGGTTGATCCAAAGCCTATTGATTTCAATGTCATTGAGGCACTTTTCAGTGATGTTAGTGGATTTAGGATCAGGACCTTCATGAGGTGGAGGCCCACAGTAAGGCTGTTCCAGACAGCAGAAACTACAGAGGCAAAGACATTTGTACCAAGAGTAGTTATTTTCCCTCTCCTTTTCAGTTCTCTCTGGTTAAGAGGGATCCTGAACACATGAAAAAAGAACAAGGCGTCCTTGTGACACCTTAGAGACTAACAAATTTATTTGGGCAAAGCTTATGCCCCACTCTGAAACCTGAACACATGAAGTTTCACAATCCCCATGTTCCTCCCCCATTGCCCTCTTGATTTAAGGGCAGTGACAGAAGCCTTTTAGAACCATAGAACCATAGAAATGTAGGGCTTTGTTGAAGAGAATCCAACAGCATCAGTCTTATACCTGTTAAGGAAACTTGTGATATAGGAGGTTAAAAGCTGTCCTGCAGAGAAGTACTTTCTAAGAACCAGCTTCTGGAACAGATTAGAGTTGAAAGCAAGAGTGCAGCAGAAGGCAGGTAGATGGAGGAGTCGGAGAATCTGGACTCTTCATTTCTGTGTTCTGGACATCTGGGTTCCATGCCCTCAGCAATCCCTGGTTTACAATACTTGTCAATTTGTAGGGCAGCGTCCCAAAGCTTAAATAAATGCAAAAAAGTCTCTTTCTCCAACTTCAAAGTTAGGCAGGGGTGCTATGTGGGGTCAAATTCCAGCAAGAGCAAATAGTTTGTGCTGCAAATTCATGCAATTTGATGCATGGATGGCAGAGCATAGTGTTTGGGATTTTAGTAATGTACCAAGCATGAAAAATGAAATTTACCTACTTTATATTGTGAATGTGAGCTAGTGATATGCACTGATTTACATATAAATTGGACACATCTAATTTACTAAGCCCAAGCAACAAACTTTGATAAAATAACACTATGGTTGCAAACAGACCATTAATTTACAATGATATTAAAATGTCATTCAAAAAAAAAGTTTGAAAGTCAAGAAATGTGCAGTTAAGCTTGCAGAGTTGAAAGTTTCAATGTCAGGAGTTTAGAAGGCAATTCATAAAACTAAAGTGCCAGAAAGTCTGGGAATATTTGCTCAGATTCCATCACCAATGCTCACTCTGCAGCCTTACCCTCTATTATTCTCTTCTGCCCAGAGGGAAGACCCTATTTACTGCACATGAAAGAAATTGAGTCTGTCCTGAGTTTGGTTTTGGGCGACAGATTCTATGCCCTTTGAAATCACTCCAAACCCACTCCCAACAAGGAGCTGCCATTTTTGCCTTTGTTTCTCTCCAGGGACACAGAGATGCCTGCTTGCTCACTTCAACTGCTTAACCCACAGCCTTGTTGCAGCCCATTGCCCCTGTGTTTGGAACCTGGAAAATCCAGCTAGCTCCACACTCCTTCCTCTGGGGCCAGCCTCCAGAGATAAGAATGGGTCATTAACCCATATGTCCCTCCCATGTGTCCCTGCTGAGAACTCATGGGGTAGTCACCTGAATTGAATCCATACTGCCTATGGTTTCTCCTTGGAGGACTACTTCAACAACCCATAACAAGTGAGCTATATTACATATCTCTTTCATAACAGACGGTCTGACACCCATATGTTCAGGATCATGACCAAAAAGTTGATCTCTGGCCTGTAGCTAAAGTTTGAAGTCCCTGGACAATACTGGGAAGGTAACTAGGGTTGAGTGAGGTTTTCTCCCTAAAACAGAATGATGAATAAGCTCTGTACCAGATGTGAAGGGTTATGTAGAAGCTGAGCTAGTCAAAACAAAGTTAGCATATTTAATGAAAAAATTGAAACATGAAAATGTTTCACTTCATTCAAAAAATTCAGTTGGTCACAAAAATATTTTTCAATAAAAAAATTAAAATTAAAAATTCCATTCCACCCCCCCCCCCCAAAGTGTGTTTTGTTTCGGTGCATAATAAACTATTTTCTCACACATTTTTTACTTCCCCCTGGAAAAACGGGGAGTAGGAAGTAAAAGTGTGAGAAAGTATTTATTTCTCTCCAGAAACAAAACACATTTTTTGGATGGGGATGGGGGTAAGGGGACAGTGGGTGGAATTTTTCATTCAAAATATTTTCATTGAAAAATGAAAAAAAATCAATCAAAATGTTTTAAATTAATTTTTTATGTTGGTCAAAAAGGCATTTTCCGTTTGTGGAATAAAAGTAATAATTAATACATTTATGTTATAGGAAAGTATGAGAAAGAGTGTCCCAGAATGGACCCTGGATTTATCTGACCATTAGAAAGAAATATGCTTCTCAGCCTGCTGAGTCTGTGCTAATTGAAATATGCCTATCAATTTACAAGGTCTGTGTTAATTGTAGGAGCACATCCCAAGACAAAAAGTCTGTTCTAAAGTAATAAGATTACCATTAAGGACAGCTGTTGTTACAGCTGTTTTCCTGAACTCAGGAATAAGATCTGTTAACCCCCACTCTTGTATTCTTATCTTGCTTGTTTCCTTTGCATATGTAACAAATGGTAGGACTAGGTCTATTGAAGCCTGTCATGCCCCAATGATTTTAGAATTGTCATGGTAAAGAATGAATAGGTAATAAAATGTAGATGTGATAGAAAAGATGTTAAGTGAAACAGTGTGATTGCGGTTGTATGTTTGGATGGGTAATAAAAGGTTGAGGTGCCAGGCTTAGAATCATAATAATCGACACCACATCTGAAGGAAGAAAAACGACTACCCAGAACCGTTTGGCCAAAGAATGCGTTGGGCGAGATAACCTGATAACCCTGAGGGCACACCGGAATCCACTCCCAACCCCCCCAAGGACAGGGGGACTAAAGAACTGAAGAACAAAATAACAACAAACCGTCATTGCTGTGCCATCTGCGTGATTGATTATCACTTCAAACATGAGAACAGCATGATGAGGCAAACCCCATAGACTTGTATGAGGATGGATCCCTATAAAGACAGACCCTAAAGACTGAGGACTTTGGGTCTAGTTCTGCAACTAACTTCCAGGAACATCGGATGCGCATCTGACAGGGCCCGGCTCCCTCCTCATGTCCAGGCCACCTGCCCAATGACTTGGCCCGAGCAACCCCTTGGCTGGTAATTATAATAACAACCTTGCAGAACTTGTGTGTTTGTGAATGAATGTGGGAATGAATGGAATGTTATAACTATAACTGATTGCTTACTCTGATTCTTTCTGTATTCACAATAAATGCAGCATATTGCCTTATCTCCTGAATAAAATCCTGCTGGTTTTCATTTTCTAAGTATAACACATTAAAAAAAAGTGTCCCTTTTTTTTTTTTAGAGTAGCTCTAGTGAGAAGTTTGTATTCTCTGATCCATACCATGACGGTAGGGCAAGGTCATGCCTTCAGCCCATAATTAGTGGTTATGATTCACAGTTTCCAAGTAGGTATATATGGCCTTATTCTCCTCTCCCATACCCAACTGTACACCACTATAACCTCATGGGGTCAGTTCACTGTTGCCCTTCCTCATGTATAGTTGTTTATTCCAGTTTAAGGTGAGTGCTACATGCACATAAAATGCTGTCATTCTGGTATGGTAATATTTGACACCCACTTTAAACTGGGGTGAATTACTACACAAGGTACAGGGCAACAGGGAATTGAGCCCTTTGACTTCAATGGTCAACTTTGCTCCTGAGTACATGAGAGGTGAATCAGGGGCAGCTGTAGGCATTTTGCCGCCCCAAGCACAGCAGGCAGGCTGCCTTCGGCGGCTTGCCTGTGGAGGGTCTGCTGGTCCCACGGCTTTGGTGGACCTCCTGCAGGCTGAAACCGCGGGACCACAGGACCCTCCGCAGGCAAGCTGCCGAAGGCTCCAGCAGCTCCAGGCCCCAGCACGCCAAGCGCGTGCTTGGGGCGGCAAGCCGCGGGGGGCGCTCTGCCGGTGCCACGAGGGCGGTAGGCGGCAGCCTGCCTACCGCCCTCGTGGCACCGGCAGAGCGCCCCCCGCGGCTTGCCGCCCCAAGCACGCGCTTGGCGTGCTGGGGCCTGGAGCTGCTCCTGAGGTGAATCAGTCCCATTCAGTTTTATCTAGGGCAGGGGTAGGCAACCTATGGCATGCGTGCCAAAGGCGGCACACGAGCTGATTTTCAGTGGCACTCACACTGACTGGGTCCTGGCCACAGGTCCGGGGGGCTCTGCATTTTAATTTAATTTTAAATGACACTTCTTAAACATTTTAAAAAATGTATTTGCTTTACATACAACAATAGTTTAGTTATATATTATAGACTTAGAGAGAGAGACCTTCTAAAAACGTTAAAATGTATTACTGGCATGCAAAACCTTAAATTAGAGTGAATAAATGAAGACTCGGCACACCACTTCTGAAAGGTTGCCAACCCCTGATCTAGGGAAAGAGGATGGGAGGAGTGGTTATGGAGGAGACATGTATGGAGCTCAGAGCTTAAAGACATTAGACAGAAATTGGACTTTTTTGACAGATTTTATATAACGTTGATGTAGGTGGAGTTGCTACAATTTGGAGCAGAGAAGGTGAGACTCCTGAGGAGATTATAAACTCATTGGGAGTCCCTGGGACGTTTCTAAAAACTTCAGTAGACCTTGAGGTTCATATAAACAACAAAGGAATCTTGGTGGAACTTACCCATTCTGTAAACTTCTAAGGTGACTCATGAGTGGACTTTTAAGAAGTGTCCAGGCCTGTGGCTGTAGACATCTTTAACCCTGACTCCCCTCTTGGTTCATGTGGGGTTTTAAGAGGTACACAGCCTGTAACTGCAGACAATTCTGTCTCATACAGGCTGCACTATTTATGAATTCTGCAGTTATTATTGTTTAATATTTATATTACAGGCTCCATTCAGAATTTAGGGCCCCGTTGTGTTAACGATTCACAAACACATACAAAGACATTGGTCCTGCCCTGAAAAGTTCCCATAGATTGGAAAAAAAAACCCATATAAACTAACTTTAAACTTAAGGCAGAAAGGCTTATGAAAACAGACACCTCCCACTCCTAACTAAGGAGAGTGGAACAAAACATCTGGAGTTGCTATGCAGCACTATTTTTGTGATGTGACAAAAAACATATGGAGATTTTTTTAAAAGATCCTTGACCTCTCTGCTCAGACCATTTATGATTGATGCTAATTACAGTGTCATTTTAGTGAGGTGTAACACAGGACAACAGAGCAGGGGATTTTTGTAATAAGGACTCCCATCTGCCAAGAACTGGACCGACGCCAGGTCTACACTACAAAGGCTTAGTGGCACATCTGTGTTGGTCAGGAAAAAACCACACACACCCCAGACTGACATAACTATGTCAGCAACCACCCCCCTGTGTAGACACAGCTAAAGAGTCCTTTTGCTGGTATAGCTTATGTCATTCAGGGAGATGGTTTAACTACATCCTTTTGCCCTGTATAAGCTGCCTCTCCACTAGAGGGCTCTACTGGTATAGCTATACCTATACAGCTGTATCTGCAGGGCCTTTGAAGTGTAGACCAAATGGTTCTCAACCAAGGGTCCGCATACCTCTGAGGGTATGCAGAGGTCTTCCAGGGGCTAATTCAACTCATCTAGATATTTGTCTAGTTTTACAACAGGCTCCATAAAAAACACTAGCGAAGTCAGTGCAAACTAAAATTTCATACAGACAATGACTTGTTTATACTGTTCTATACACAATACACTGAAATGTAAGTACAATATTCTTATTCCAATTGATTTATTTTATAGTCATATAGTAAAAATGAGAAAGTCAGCAACTTTTCAGTAATAATGTGGCTGTGACACTTTTGTATTTTTATGTCTGATTTTGTAAGCAAGTCGTTTTTAAGTGAGGTGAAACTTGGGGATACACAATACAAATCAGACTCCTGAAAGGGAACAGTATTGTGGAAATATTGAGAGCCACTGGTGTAGACTAGCCAAGAGCCTACCAACTAATTGCACAAGGCCAGAAGGGCCAACAGATAACTTTGATTCACTAATAAAACAGGCTGCATTTGAACTGGTAATTTAGAGGCTGAAGTCCTGCACACTGAAGTCAATGGAAGTTTTGCCATTGACTCTGCTAGGAGCCCTACTGGGCCCCAAAGACACTATTTACTATGAAAAATAGTGATCGGGATTTGGGAAGATCATCAGAGCTTTGCAGGGACCCTCTCCCAGTCCACTGCACCATCAAGTGCCCGTGCTCTGAGCTTTCAAGTGGTGAGTCCTTCCAGGAGCTTGTTTCTTCTTCTTTCCATTGAACTGTCATGTCAGCACATCTGGACTGTGCTAGTCCCTTTTCAAATGGGAACAGCTGTGAAAAATCCATGTGATACAGATTACTGTTAGGGTTATAGCTGTAATTTTTGTTTGTTTTTATCCCTGACAACACGGGTTGCTAACACTTCTGGAGGCCCTATGAGTAGTTTTAATATTTCCTATTGTGGGTTGCTTTATGTAATTGGTGTTGTATAACTTTGTAAGTAAGTGTCCCGCTGTTCAGTGCCATGGACAATAACATTTACATAGAAACCTCACTCCCCATGCAGGCACTTTTTTTTAGAGATGGAGTGAGGGAAATGTTGGAACCATGTGTCTCCGGTATTGTCTAGCTCTGAAGAGCCAGTCCTCTGTAATCACAATCCTTTCTTTGTCGGGGCACCTCTCCATTGGAGATTAGCACGTTTGGGCTGCTGATTAAACAATGGTAATAATAATGACTGACATTTATAGCATCTTCACCCAGAAGGAGCCAAAGCACTTTACTGATTTACAAACCATGGGTTAGATCCTCAGCTGGTGTAAATCAACAGAACTACATTCAAGTCAGTCTAGGAGCTCTGCTGATTTACACCAGCTGAGGATCTGACCCTATATGCTGCATGTGTGTGCGCACACACACACACACACTTACATTCAGACAGTGCTTCTGATCTTGAGCAATCATAAAGTCCTTCACTCTATGCAAGGGGATCATTGTACCTACCACTGAAATGCAGCTGCAGTGGTGGAACATGCAGTTATCTAAGAGCACACAGCAAAATGGTTTAGAACAGGAAATGAAAAAAGCACTGCAGCCAATTGACACTATAGGAGTAATATTAGGCAGAATTCAAATTTGGCCAGGGGACTAGCAAATCATGCCATGGATATGGTAATGACCTCAGGAAGCCAGAACATGGCATTAAAGTTTTATTCAAAGGATAGCACCTGCAGTAGTGCAGCACATCCTAAGACGGTACTTGTTCAATACTCACTCACAGGAAGGGACAAGATCACCCTCTACTAAGTCACCAGCGTCACTTATTGTGACACCTGATGTTTCTTTGGCGGTCTCTAAGTCAAGTACTGTCCAAGCCTGACTCTGTTTGGCTTGGCAGCCAAGTAACTTGGGAGCAGAGCAAAACACTGCAGACAACAGATCCTCCTTGTTTACTCTGACCAAAATAGATCTGGCACAATGGCTCAGGAATGAACTAATCGGCAGAGAATTAATTGGCATGTTTGTTCAAAGGCAGAAACAACTTGAGGAACACAATCCCAGGCTGGATGGCTCCAGGGGGCTCAAGCTGCCAGAAAGGAACACGGCATAGTGGAAACTATGGATGGTAAGAGAGGTTGCACAGCCGTGCTGAATGCCAAAGAGTTGTGTGCTGTGCAATGGGGAACCAGGGGCACAGAGGAGAGGAGGCCCCTCAAGAGAGGGTCCACCTTAAAAAGGAACTCCACTGCCACTGATGGATGTTTTCACTTCCGTCAGGCTCCCATGTGTCTGAGGAGATGTTCATCTTGAATGGGCGGGAGGGGAGGGCAAGAAAGAGCAGCTAGAAGAGGTTCCAAAAAAAGATTGGGGGAAATGTGTAAAGCAGAGATATGAAAAGGGACACGTCACACACTACAAGCTGAAATCCAAAGTGGGCGGTGAGGAGAGAAGAAAAAGAGAGAGAGATAATTTGAAACCTCATCACAGGATTGTCCTCTGGAGTCCAGGTAAAGTTTATTTACAATTCTCTGCCCTCCTTACCAGGAAGCAGTTGTACCTTCTTCATAAGGAGACACAGCCGAGCTTCTAAAAAGCCTGGTCAGTAGAAGGGAGTGAATGAACCTGCAAGAAGATGCAGGAAGAGGAGAGAAAATCTGTCTCAACACCTGTGTCTTTTGTTGGACTGGCTTAGACCTTAAGGCTGTATGAGTGCTACTGGATTACATTGGAGGGGAGAGCATGTTAGTGTGCAGAATGAAAGGAGGAAGAAAAGAAAGAATGTGTAAGTCCCAAAGACAGGGAGAAATAGAGTGCAAGTTCTGAAGGAGTGTGTGTGTGTATGTTCTGAGACCTAAAAGAGAGGGGGAATGTGTTCTGAAGGAGAGAGAGAATATGCACTCTGAAAAAGTGTGCACATTTTGAAGAAGGGGCAGAAACTGTGTACACATCCTCAGGACAAGAAGGACCAACAATATTTTCACTGCTGCACTGCTTTGCAGCAATACCTTTATTGGTACCAGCCTGGTACCAGGACATCTCACTCCTTTCAGTCAGCATGCCTATCTGTCTGAAGCATCAGTTTCTCTAGCTGCTAGCCTGCAGGTCTTCCATAAAGTCAGGGGATCTGTTTGGTTATCAGGATGGTCAGTCTATTTGCAAGATCAGACAGGTCTGCTTTCAAATGACCACATGCAAAATGAACAAATTCATTTATAAGTGCATGCAAAAACCCACTAGTGTTAATGGGGCATTAACGCAGAAATGGCAAGCCCTTAAAAGTCAGGAAATTCCAAAAGTTAATGTTACTCCCACTTAAACTCAATAAGGTATTCCATTCTCTCTCTCTATGTATATATGTCTATATATATTTGTTATTTTTTATATATATATATATATATATATATATATATATATATATATATATATATATATATATATATATATATATATATATATATATATATATATAACAAATGATACCAATTATGATTAACATTTAACAAGGAATAGAAATAGAAAACACAGCAGAGGTACAATGTGCTGAGTTAATATTGTGGGATTTTTTCTGACATTTCTGTGGTATTTCAACTATTATGTTTATATTTATATTTCCCTGCTTTTTATTTGGGGAGTTTACAAACAGAATCATTTCTTAAGCGAAGCTTGTAAACTCTTTGATTTGGGCTTCTGTTAAAGACCTCCCAGCCTGGCAGATTTCTCTCCTTTGGAACTGTCAGTATTTTCAACATCCTGGCTCTCACAGTTCTAACGGAACTGTCCTTAACTGAGGTGTTCTTTACTGACCTTGAATGTTCCCAGATATGGAGCTATTTGGCTGGAGGATTTTAAAAGCTCTTTTGTCTTTACCTGTGGAAGAAGACATCGTTAGCTGGGTGTCCAGTAAGAAATGCATCCTCAAAATATTGCACATTAAAAAACAAAAAATAGAAAAGTGCTAGCAGAATGTGCAGAAATTATATATTGAACATTTTAAATTATTTTTTAAAGCAAATTTGTCTTGCTCCATAAGAGTCCATTAAATCTACAAAATGAGCCTAGTTTAATTTTTCTAACTTCAGGTGTTTTTGATTTACTCAAGCACAACATCTCTGATAAGACTATGTGTATTTTATTCCCGTGCAAATAACTCAAAATATTCATTCACTACTGTTGACATTTTTCAAGAAAATTGAACTTTGGTCTAAAAATAAACGGAAAATTTCAGCCTAAAAAGGAATTTGAGAAAGTCATGAGCAATTGAAAACAAAGGGAAAGGAGTTTCACATAGAAGGCACAAGCCTAATTCACTGTTGCCCTTCATTTTCTGCAGTGAAAGCACAATGGGAACATTTTACACACACTTTGCATTCACTTTATATTGGTGTAAATGACAATGGGGGCATAGGTCCCACATTTTAGACATAACTATAATCATTGCTATCCCTAGTCATTGAAATCCTGATCTCAGACTGAATTGAGGGTCGAGCCAGCAACAATCACCCCAGTATGCTCAGAAGTAGAATCAGAAGACAATATGCATATAGGAGCAGGTGGAAAGTAGAGTTAACAATTTCAGCCTATCTTGTTATAAGGCAATCTCAGAGTCCTGATCCAATTTAATGAGTACAGTATGTACTCATCAGGCTTCCGAAGGCGTTGGCCTCTTTGAAATGGAGGCTGTATTTGGCACTGGGACCGGATAACCTAGAAAATTCCCAGCTGCACTAGCAGAAAACATTAGTTGTGTACAGTACTGAACTGAATGGTTGAATGTTTTCTCTCTGTGGGATTCAGGGCAGACACAAGGGAAATCTCCCTATCTATATCTTTGTCTCTGCTTACCTGATATTTATAGCGATTAGAACACGTTGGCAAGGCCCTTTTTTTTCAGTTTTTAACAAAAATTTCCTGGGTTTTGCAAAAGTTCTTTTTTGTTTTTTACCCATTTTCACACAAATTTTAGACCACTCAGGTACATGAATATACCGATTATGTTAAGAAAATCCAATCCATATTCCATTAGGTGCATGTGTTCATGTTAGTAATGAATTAGTCTAAGTGTAAATATAAGGCTGTCTGTCAAAGCAAGGCAATGTGGTGGAAGACACACACACACACACACACATACGTCAGTGCTCAACTCCTAAAAAATGAAATGGCAGAACTCCCTGGACCTGGCTCCTTGCTCAGGAAGGAGAGAGGGTGGCTTTGTAACTTGGCAAGCACAGGTAACCGAGCTCCCATCTCTCCTTCCAGAATGGGCCCGGAAGTGGAAGAGGTGGAGAAGGCAGCATGAGGACATGGCACCCTCACCTCCTCCACTTCTGGATCTGCTCCGGAAGAAGAGATAGTGGCTCAGAAACCTACCCACGTTACTGAGTTGCCATTTCTCCTTCTAGAGTTGGGAATGGGGTGAGAAACATTCTCCCTTTTCTCTATTTGTTGCTTTTTTTCTGTCCTCCCATGCCCCAGTATTAGCCTCAATATTTATCCAGAAAACTAATGTTCATTTTTTGCACCGATTTTCATCTGATTTTAATTTTTTTATAATAAACATCGACAAATTCCTGGGAAATTTTAAACAAAATAAAAACCCAAACCACAGTATCTTGGGGACAAACGTTTAACACAAACAAGACAGGGTGAATTGGCAGGGAACATGAGGCTGGAAACTGAAATCCTGGCAGCATTAATTTATTGCAGAGCATGGATTCAAGGAGACTTGGAAAGCACAAGTGTTGATCCTGGAAGCGCTGCTCTTGAGGTAGTGAGCTCACACAGCTCTCTTATCATGTGGGAGTGCAGAATTAGCAGACCAAAGTGGGGAGACAGTTACAATTTAATATTTAGTAAGTCTGTAAAGTGATTAAAAAAATTAATCATGATTAATCATGCAATTAAAAAAATTAATTGCAATTAATTGTGTGATTAATCACACCGGTAAACAATAACAAAATACTGTTGATTTAAATATTTTTGGATGTTTTCTACATTTTCAAATATATTGATTTCAATTACAACACAGAACACAAAATGTACAGTGCTCACTTTATTTTTTATTACAAATATTTGTGCTGTAAAAAACAAAAAAAAATAGTATTTTTCAGTTCACCTCATACAAGTACTATAGTGCAATCTCTTTATCATGAAAGTTGAATTTACAAATGAGGAATCATACAATAAATAACTGCATTCAAAAATAAAACAATGTAAAACTTTAGAGCCTACAAGACCACTCAGTCCTACTACTTGTTCAGCCAGTCACTCAGACAAACAAGTTTGTTTACAGTTGCAAGAGATAATGCTGCCTGCTTCTTGTTTACAGTGTCACCTGAAAGTGAGAACAGACATTCTCATAGTACTGTTGTAGCTGGTGTAGAAAGATATTTACATGCCAGATATGCTAAACATTTGTATGCCTCTTCGCACGCAGAGAAAAAGTACTGGGGACCTCACACACCATGCCACACAGGGCAGGGTTGGCAACTGGTCAGGGTCTCCAGCCTATAAATGGAAAGTGGGGAGGATGAAGGCTAAGGATGGAGTTGGAATCTTACAGCAAGTTTTCTGAATTTCTAACATTTAGGATTTTTTTCATTATTACAAATATAACAGTCTACTAACATTGTTTTAAATGGCATTAATAGCATTGTTAACGCCACCTTCAGAATATAATGCCTGATCCAAAGCCTATGTCTTCAAAGGTCTTTGGTTCAGGCCTATAAAGAATATGATCCTGCAAGCTCTCACTCATGTGAGTAGTCCTTACTAGTGACTTGATTTCCATGGGACTACCTAAGGGAGTAAAAATTACTTACATGGGTAAGGGTCCGAGACATGGGACCTTAAATCAATTATTACTATGAAAGAATACTTAAATGTTAATAAATAATAGTTGACTCTCAAGAATTCAAGGAATCAGGTAGAAGGAGAACTGGTCTAAGGGGCCCTGGAAATACAACATCTGGGTCTTTTATTTTGTTTGAACATTTGATGTGTCAAACAACCTGAGATCAAATAGGTCAGGATTTCAATACCAGATGTGGGGAGAGTTTATCATCACCTTTTATTTCATACATGTAGAATGATCAAAGTAACCCAGTACTGAAACAGGTGGAGACTGGGGATAAGGACTGTGGTGGATGATTTTGTTTGGGGTATTTTTAAATGAGTTGAAAAGCAGCCCAGCCTCCCTGATCTGGGCTGAATTATAGGACAGTTTGAGATTAGAAGCCCCAGAGTATAGTAAACCCTCTCCTATTGGGAAAGCTTAAAAAGAGATTTTCTTATATAGAGAATAAACAAAATGAGCCCAATAGGCTAGGGCTCATTTATTCAGAAAGGAGAAGAGAAGGGGGAGCCATGGCTTCAACACTGAATACTACAGAGAAGGTCAGTGAAAGTATTTTTACCACAGGCCACAGTGATGTATTTCTGGTAAAAATCAAACATTTTAAAAAGAGTTCTGCATTTTGGCAGCCGTTGGTGAGAATAGCTCTGTGCATGCATATGTGTGTGTGTGTTACGGGAATGACAATTCCCTTTTTTCCATTTAAAAAATGATTAAGAGGATTAATTTTGATCACAAAATATATCCCCGACATGTGCAATGTATTACTTTTTAAACAGTGTGTAATTTTAATATTAACATCACTGTATTTATATTGCTTATGTGACTATATGCATAAAAATAAGCACAATGTAAAATAAAAAAATTAGTTATTTAAATATAATTAAATAAAATGGTGCACTCAGATTCCTCCTTATTTGGCTCAATTTCTGACATACATTGAGAATGCTAAGTGGTTGGACTGAAACTTCTCCCAGGCTGTTAGGAGATGAAGGTCATATGTCACTGGAAAGGTAATTTAATTTCTTCAAGGTCTGCAGTAAGGTCTTCGATTTGATGTATGACCTGAATGTCACAATAATTTGGGCTTTCTAAATGTGCCCATTTCTCAAATGGGCACCTCCATGACTATGATTAATAACTGGAATACAGATCACGTAAATCATTGCTAATAATCCTGAATGGTAACATGAACTCGACAATGTACTATTGCATCAATGGAGCAGATTTCTATTTATACACAGTATGTGCAGAATTGGTGTTTCTAGCCAGTTCCTAGATGGACAGCTGTCCATGTGACAAAAACTACCTGCATCACCACAGCTGGGAGTACCTGACCCCTGTGTTGGCAGTCTTAACAAAAGGGCAGAATGAAAAGGTCACAGACATTGATTTGTCCTCTTACATTTATACATAATCTCTACACAGGAAGGCCTATAGGCTAAGGATGAATTAAATTAGACTGGGAAAGATCCTGGAGTAGAAGGAACCTGAGGAGCTTTTCCCTCTGCTCTCTGTGTTATATATATCCTGGTGATAAATTGAGGACTTTGGTTTCCAGGGGTAGTCATCTTAATACCTTTCACCCAACAGAAATTAGCTTAAACAATTAACTCTTTATAGTTCAGATTGTCTACAGGGAGGAAGGACAATATAGAAGGTAAGACACAAGTGTGGGAATGCAGGGCTTGATCCAGCATCCAATGACATGAATGGAAAAGCTCCCATAGACTTCACTGGACACTGAATTAGTCCCTAAAATATGTGAAGTGCATTCTTGCCTCTACCATAATCATCTTCTAAAGCTTGACAAATCACTTCACCAATTCATATCTTAATCTTCCTAACTGTAAAATGGGCATATGTTTTCTTACCTCATGGTGGTCTAGTAAGATGTACTTTGCTAGTATTGGTAAAGTGCCTTGAGGTCCTTGGGTGGAAGGTGTTATCAAACTGCAAAGAATTATTAAGAAAAAATATTGTATTAGTTACTGCGTATTTTTGGGATCCCTGTACCCCTCAATTATTTGAGAAAGACCTTGCAGGGAATTGCAGGATAGGCCCCATTGCTTATATAGAAGTTGAATTGATCTCAGCATTCTCTTAAATGGATTTACCATCAGAGGGATAGAAAGAGAAGAGAGAAGGAAGGATTAAATGGATGAATGATATTATCTGTCTCACTGCAGAAGTAAGGAGCTGAAGGCCCCGCTAGCCTCCATCATGGGTGTTCTCCCAGTTCTCCTCTTCTTCCTCCTCCTACTCAACTGTAGTTGTCAGAAGGACTTTCTGAATCAGCTTCAGAGGTGGAACTACAGAGAAGGAGGTAAGAGACACAGACAGGGGGAATCAGAGAGAGAGAGTATGGAGAAGATTATCTTCAAGTGGCTGATGAAGGTTTAGGTTAGTTCTTATTTTATCCCTAGTAAAACCTGCAATCATCAATCTGGACTGCTCTTTTTAGGGTCCTACTGACAGAAGAAGGTATGGGGTGGGAGTGGGGTTACCATCCATTGTTGAGGAACAGAAGAGATGTAGTCAGGATAAAAATATGAACTGATATAATTCTTCACTCAAAACACAGCCAACACCCTCTCACTCCATGCCCAGCACAACCATTGTGTGGTTTTCTCTGCATTTCCTGGTTCTGGCTGTTCTGGCAGCTGGGAATAGCTAGGTCATAGGAATGTCTCTCAACTACATCTATATCGTCCTGGGAACATCCACAGAAGATACTCTAGGCTCCACTGACTCCAAACCTGTCTGGTACTCCCCTTATATAAAGGGAAATCTCCAGGGGACTGATGCTTTACAAATCCCTTACATTGTCAGAGCGAGGATAAAAGGTCTGTAAGGCAAGGATGAATTGGGGCCTCTTGGTCTGGGAGGATGGATCAGTTTAATGCAGGGGTTTTGAGAGAGGAAGTAACCCTGAGTACACTACTCTATTTTCAGACAGATAATACAGAGAAACTTACAGCTGAGAATAAGGTTTATTGTTCTCCATGTATGAGGAAAACAAGAGAGTTCCTGTATCCAGGAGTAGGGCTGGGTAGAGTACATTTTTAGGAGATAGGAACCCAGTGAGATTGGTGAAGGATTTTAGTTCAGAAGTAGGAGGAGGACCCTAGCAGCTGGGAGTCAGACTGAGAGGTGCTTATCTGAGAAGGGGAGGTTGGGTTGGGATGTTTTGGAGAGGAGGGATTGTGGGGTGATAAGTCAGGGCAGTGAGGCTGGGGAAGAGGGGTGTCCGGTGACAGTAGGAGGGTAAAGCAGTGGGAGGTGGTGGAAGGTATTTGTTGGGGAAGGGTAAGTCATACTTAGTCTCTCAAGAGGAGTATTCAGTACATCAATGCAATTTACTGAGAATGAGCATGTGGTTCTCATCCAGGGTGCCCTCAGAGTTAAGGGGGAAAATGTGAAAGACCTTCCTACCAAATGAGATAAATGGCTAATGAGTTTCTTTGTTCCCTCAAATCTCCTCTCTTCTCTCCCATGGCATTCTGCTAATGCAGCAGACAAAGTCAACATTCACGGCATTAACAGTGTCACTCGTATGCTGGAGAAATGGGGGAACGGCATCTTCTGGCAAATGAAACACTCCTTGCTGAGTCACCCTAACACTCTGCTGCCTGAGTTCTCCAGGTAACTCCCATCAGCTAATGGCAGGATTCAGTGTTCAGATCAATGTCCTCTCTCATTCCACTGTCCTCATCCTCCTACTCTTCCCAAAGCAGGAGGAAATGGCACGTACTAAGAAACTCTTCCTGAACAATTTTTGAATAGCTGAATATCCTGTAGGTTAAATATTGCTAAATATTTCCTAATAACCATTATTAGACTGTGGAAAAATTATCTCAAAGGAAGAACAAGAAGCCCCATCATGTAAGACTTAGAAAACTGGGCTGGACAAAGTAGTCGAGTTGGGAATATGTTGCAAGGAAAATCTAGAATTGGCTGGGGGCAGTGAAGTAGAGACCTGGAATCTCTATGATATTAGTCTATGCAACTTCTCTAGTTACACAAAATTGCTCTCTAGTCCATCAACTCACATTTTCCCAGCTCATATTTCAGAAATTACTAACCACTATGAGTTTAACACAGTCTTCGTATGTTGCTGTAGCCCCAGGCTATTGAAAGATAGTGAAGCATAAGTCTAACCATAGGGAAGAGAGAAAGAGGAAAGGAAGTAGAACAATGTATAAAAAGTCAAATCTCACTCAGAGCAATGATACCGTATGCTGCCATTGAAGAACAAGTGGTTCTCATTCATAATGCAGACTTTTCTCTAATGAGAAACAGCTGTCTAGGAAATGCTAGAATCAGAGCTGGTTGAAAAGGGTGGGGGCGGGGGGCAGGGATTTGCAAAAAGGTTTCTCCCTGCTTTGTTTTGTTTCAAAAATTTCAAGTTACAAAAAAAATTGACAAGCTCTATAGTTGGTCCAAAAAAAAAAAAAAAAAAAAGAAGGAAATATTGTTGCAAAAATATCATCAATATATTTCCAGTTTATTTTCTGACTTTCAACCCAGCTCTAGATATCAGGGTGAAGTTCACTTGTGCAGAAGGCCCGTACAATGTCTATTCAAATTAATGTCCAAGTGGGATTCAGTTGGTAGTTAGGTCATGTGTGGGTTCTTCAAAAAGAGCATGATTTTCCCTCTAAATACTGGTATCAGTATAGTTTGTTCCCCCTCCAATGTCATAGCATAGTATTACAGTTCTTAGACTGTGAATTCTTCAGGGCAGGGACTGTGACTTAAATATCTGGGGAAAAAATCTAACACACAGTGGCTGCTACTGGGTTAATAACAACAATAATAACAAATAACAGTTGAGACTCTAAAGTTATCAGATCTACCCAGTTAGGCAGGGTTGAGACTCGGATGGAAGATCTCCAAACGAAACTAGAAGCTGATATAGCTAGCAGTGTTAGTGATTCAGGGGAGCTGTCTTCCCTCTAACTCTGTACTGAGCCAGATGGTCCAGCATGGTGCTAAGGGGTGTGCTGTCTTTCAGACAGGATGTAAAACTTTGGTCCAGGACATTTGTGCCCATTAAAGATCCCTTGACACATTCACAAGACTAGGTGCTAGCCTGATGATCTTGGCAAGTTTCAGCTTGGATAATTCCATTCTGCCCACTCAAATTACTCTGGCAGTTTCAGTAGAAAATGCTATTCTTCACTTCCTGCCCTAAAAGGCTGTGAAGTTATATATATATATATATATATATAATTTTCAACAATAACTAGTGATTTTGGAAGCCTAACTTGTGACACCTTAAAGGAGCCTGATTTTCAGAAAGTGTCTCAAGTTGGGCACCCAAAAACTGAAGGACTCTAGATCACCAGTCCCTTCTGAAAATTTAGAGCCCATTTTATAGATCATTTGGGAATCTGCCAGGATGAAAGACACTATAAAAGTGTGAGATATTAGTTGTTTTACTTTCTGTCTTAAGTAGTGGATCCAGGTCTGTGGTCATTCTACCTGTGCTGCCCCCTCTATCTACAGCCTCCATCCCGTCTCCGAGGCACTTGATGACCTTCTGAAGGAAGTACGTTCAATGAAGAAGAGACTGGAAGAGCTGAACGAACGACTCAATGTAATGAGCAGGGCCTTCTCTCCTATCCGATTCAATGCCCTGAGGGGACGGAGGCTCAGCAGTGTGCAGCTGAGAAGACTCCCTTTCCAGAGGAGGAGGATGTACATCCGCAGGAGAGTTCAGCGGAATTAGCATTCTTCCAGAAAAAAAAAAAAGAAACATTTCTATCTTTCTCTCTTCTGCAAGCCTTTATCAATGAGAGACTATCAGACTGAATAAAGTATGAGTGAGAGTCTGGATGCCTCAGGAGATTGTCAATTATGGGTTATGGAGCTGCCTTTCAAATGTAGGTCATTGGGTCAAATCCAGTCTAGCTCTGTGATGATGGCTGTGTTGTGACCCAGGTGTGATGAGTTGTTGATCTCAATCCAGTTAAGTGTTTGTATATTTCTCCTATACAGTCGTCCCCACATTTCCCTTGGATTGCCAACTATATTCCTTCTATGCAGATCAGATGCCTTTTTCTCTCTATCCTACTTCACGGAGAACTATGGACTCAGGGGTTAGGGGATCATGTATACCTATGGACACTTAGGCCAAAATTTTCAAACGTTAGGCACCCAACTTAACATTTAGGTACCAAAATAAAAGTGACTTCATTTTCAATGTGCTGAGCATTTGACTTCAGGGAGAATTGTGCTTGCTTAGCTCCTCTGAAAACAAACCAGACCACTTTTATTTAGATGCGTAACATTAGGCAGCTACATTTGAAAATTTTGGTCTCAATCTATAAACTGTTCATAGAAAGCATGTTCTGTTGGCAAGCAGATCTTTTTAAAGAGTGTGAGGGAGGAGGGACTTCACAAGGCATTGGATAACAGGGAACAGTGCCTACATTTTCAAACATTGCTAGTGGTTTAGGGTGCCTCAGTTTTGGGGGGCCCACTTTTAGGCACTGTATGGGGCTTGGTTTTTATAAAGTGCCAAGCACCCACCTTCTGAAAATCGGGTCCCTTTTTAAGCATCTATTTAGGGGTGCCAAAAATCACTAATCACTTGCAATGTAGGCCTGATCTTGACAGCAGTCTTTAAAACACTACACTGCCAACCAAGCCACTTGGGCCCAGACCCTCAAATGTATGTAGGCACCTCACTCACACTGATTTCAATGGGAGTTAGGCTCCTAAATACAGTTGAGGATCTGGGCCTTGGAGACCAGGAGCCAGATTTTCAAAGGTATTTAGGCTCCTAAAGATCCTAGTTGGATTCTCAGAAGTGCCTCAGTGGGTTAGGTGCCAAACTCACCTGGTTCCAGTCTGTCCCCAGATGATTAACCAAGGAATTCTGAGAGGAGTTTTCCTGGTTCAGTAATAGCACAGATCTATCACTCAGTGAGCATATGATACCTACCCTTGTAACCACTATATTCAGTTTTGTTTGATTTTAATGTGGATTTCTGGACCAGTCAGATGGTTAGCACTCTTAGCTGTTATGAGAGAGACCTGGGTTTGATTCAGGAGAAAATGGAAGATTTTCTTTCCAGTAAACTTCTGCGAAGTACTCCTCCTCTTAAGGCCTTACATCTCAGGAGTTTCCTTGACTCACAGGACTTCCCTCTTTAAGTTCATCAGTGAAACTCCATTTGAATAGCAGTAAAAAGTTGTAGGAAAATGATGCACTCTCTCCTTCCTTAGTCACCCTCCCTGCAGTGTTTCTGCTCTTGCTAGCCTTGGGAAGAAAGTGAGAGACTATTGAGCACACAAACAAATCATGATTTGGATTTCTGAGCCAATGAAACTCCTGTGTCTTACCTCTCCTCACTGACCAAAATATAGGCTCACAGTGGGAGAAATTTGCCCCTGTGCAGAGGAGCTACACAGGACCTATGCATCACTTAAGTTCTAGTTAAGGCCTCAAAACATGGTTTAGGTGGGACATAAGTGGTAGATAGCCCTTGTGTGGACTTTCTGCATAGAGGTGAATTTCACCCAACAAAAATTAGATGAAAATTAGGCAAAGTGGTGATGAAGTGGCTGATCTCTTGCCCTCTGACATAAGAGAAGAATAAACACAAGACAGGAAATAACAGTTTTTCTCTCAAGACCCTCCTGGGGAAAAGTATTCTTCTTATGAAAAGATAAAGGGAGTTGACAAAGTGACACTTTCATTTCTATTGCTACCAAAAGTGATACCATGGACCAAATAAGTCCAAAGGTAATTGTCCTGCCCTGTACAGAACTAGTAAAATTCACCTACAATATTGAACTCTGTTCTGGTCGAGTGCATACCTGAAATGTTAGTAAACTGGCAGAAAATGCAGAGAAGAACCACACACACACACACAACCTAATGGAATAACACAAAAAAAGAAAGAGCATTGTATCTAGATTGGCTAAATGGCTAGTAGGAGGGCAACATGACAATTGTTTGCAAATATTTTAAGGAGGCAGAAAAGGCTGATAGGAACATGCTACTGTACCTCTGAACAAATGAGTCTTTATCTTTTGTCAAGAACTGCACAGTAATACAGTTCATAATTTTTTTAAGTAAATGACTGAGTAGAATAACAGGAAATAAAGACTATTTCAGCATTTGCTCTGTTATTACATATTATCAATTCTCACATTGTATTGCACAGAACTCCCACTCTGCTTAGTGGTAGTGTCTTGCACATGTTGCTTGCAGGACTGGGGTTATGGTTTTAAAGTCTGTTGACTGCTTTGGGATCTCTGGATAAGAGACACTGTAAATGTCAGTTTTAATTATTTGTTCATCTTTCAGGTATGGAGATCCCATTGCCAGGTTTCCTGAATCTGTACAGATGGAAAATATTGGTCAGATGTGAAACTATTCAGCTCACAGAACCCACTCATAATATTTTTTTAAAGAATAAAATAAATTTTAATGTGGAGTTGCAAGGTGTGGTGGTTTTGTTTTTTGTTTTTGTTTTGCTTTGTTTTTGTTTTTTTGGTAATTCAGACAATTATTAGCTAGTTTAGAAAATAAAATGGTGAATGAACTAAAATTACTTACAGCTATGGCTTTGTCATTATTGGCAGTTTCTTTCACTCCCGTTGTCCAAGAATAGTCTGATGTGACTTTCCCTCAATCCTGCCTGTTTAAATTGTTCCACTTTAATTAAATATTGATTGGTCCAGAGAAAGAGTTAGAATGACTTTATAGCCTACCTGTGAGGCCACTTCCCCAAGAGGTAGCAGATCCCTGTTCAAATCCCTTCTTACCAGGCAAAGGGGAGACCTCAACCAGTGATCTCCCATATCCTGGATGAGTGCCCTAACCACTGGGTTATAAGGAAAATTGGGCATCTCACCGGTTTTGTGTGAACTCACTTGAGGGGCCCAATCTGGTAAACAGTCTCTGAGTATGCCTATCAGATCACGCTCCACACATGACTTATGCAGCTGAGCATCCATCTTCCCCGGGTTTATGAATCACTAGATGCCTCCTTGAAGCATGGATTTAGGCACCTAATTCTGTGAGGTGGTGGGGCTTAGCACACACTCTCTCATCGGCGTCTCCCATTGGATAGCTTAGGTGCTGGCTTTGTGGCTAGCCTTCTAAGGCACCTCTCTCCCTATTCAGCATATAGAAGCCTAAGTATCTAGCTCTGGCTTTGTTGATTATAGTCTTGCTCCTATGAGTTTCTAGTAGGGCTGTTGATTAATCGCAGTTAACTCCGGTGATTAACTAAAAAACATTTACTGCAATTAAAAAAATTCATTGCGATTAATCGCACTGTTAAACAATAGAATACCAATTGAAATTTATTAAATATTTTTGGATATTTTTCTACATTTTCAAATATATTCATTTCTATTACAACACAGAATACAAAGTGTACAGTGCTCACTTTATATTATTACTTTTATTACAAATATTTGCACTGTAAAAATGAAAAACAAAAGAAATAGTATTTTTCAATTCACCTTATATAAGTATGTAGTGCAATCTCTTTATTGTGAGAGTTTAACTTACAAATGTAGATTTTTTTTGTTACATAGCTGCACTCAAAAACAAAACAATGTAAAACTTTGGAGCCTACAAGTCCACTCAGTCCTACTTCTTGTTCAGTCAATTGCTAAGACAAACAAGTTTGTTTACATTTACGGGAAATACTGCTGACTGCTTCTTATTTACAATGTCACTTGAAAGTGAGAAGAAGCGTTCACATGGCATTTTTGTAGCTGGCGTTGCAAGGTATTTACGTGCCAGATATGCTAAACAATAGCCCCTTCATGCTTTGCCCACCACTCCAGAGGACATGCTTCCATGCTGATGATGCTCATTGAAAAAATAATGCGTTAATTAAATTTGTGACTGAACTCTTGGTGGAGAATTGTATGTCTCCTGTTCTGTTTTACCCGCATCCTGCCATATATTTCATGTTATAGCAGTCTCGGATGATGATCCAGCACATGCTTGTTTTAAAAACACTTTCACAGCAGATTTGACAAAACGCAAAGAAGGTACCAATGTGAGATTTCTAAGGATAGATATAGTACTCAACTCAAGGTTTAAGAATCTGAAGTGCCTTCCAAAATCTGAGAGGGACAAGGTGTGGGGGATGCTTTCAGATGTCCTAAAAGAGCAAACTTTGATGCAGGAAGTACATAACCCGAACCACAGAAAAATAAAATCAACCATCTGCTGGTGGCATCTGACTCAGATAATGAAAATGAACATGCATCCGTCTGCTCTGCTTTGGATCATTATCAAGCAGAACCCGTCATCAGCATGGACGCATGTATTCTGGAATGGTGGTTGAAGCATGAAGGGACATGTGAATCTTTAGTGCATCTCTCACTTTCAGGTGACATTGTAAACAAGACATGGGCAGCATTATCTCCTGCAAATTTTAACCAAACTTGTTTGTCTGATCAGTTGGCTGAAGTAGGACTGAATGGACTTGTAGGTTCTAACGTTTTACCTTGTTTTATTTTTGAATGCAGTTATTTTTTGCACATAATTCTACATTTGTAAGTTCAACTTTCATTATAAAGAGATTGCACTACTGTACTTGTATTATGTCAGGGTTTCTCAAACAGGGGTCGCCGCTTGTGTAGGGAAAGCCCCCGGTGGGCCGGCCGGTGTGTTTACCTGCCCCGTCTGCAGGTCCGGCCAATCGTGGCTCTCACTGGCTGTGGATCACTGGTCCAGATCAATGGAGCTGCTGGAAGTGGCGCCTCGCTGTTTGAGAAACCTTGTATTAGGTGAATTGAAATATGCTATTTCTTTTGTTTTTTACAGTGCAAATATTTATAATAAAAAATAAATATAAAGTGATCACTGTATGCTTTGTATTCTGTGTTATAACTGAAATCAATATATTTGAAAATGTAGAAAATATCCAAAATTATTTAAATAAATGGTATTCTATTATTGGTTAACCGTGTGATTAATCACGATTAATTTTTTTAATCACTTGACAGCCCTAGTTCCTAGGCATCTAAGTTAGGTGTTGTAATGCTCAATGTCAAAATTCCTAAGTCCCTTCTGTGGATTCCATGTCCACCCTGACTTTCTAAGTGATCTCAGGTAAATCACTTAATCTACACTGTGCCTCAGTTCCCCACCTATAAAATGGGCTATACTTCTTTATAAGTGTGTAGGGAGGATAAATTTCATTAATGACCATGAGACACTCAGCTAACAAGATGAGGGGGACCATATAAGTATCTAGACAGATAGTCTGGCATTTTGAAAGGAGTTAAGGTTGTTAGGCACTCAAATGCCATTAATGTCATTGGGAGATGGGCACCTAACTTCCATGTGCACCTTTAAAAATCTATTGCATTATCGAAATAATTCACGCCGCGCACAGTCAACTTGTGGAACTCCTTACCTGAGGAGGTTGTGAAGGCTAGGACTATAACAATGTTTAAAAGGGGACTGGATAAATTCATGGTGGCTAAGTCCATAAATGGCTATTAGCCAGAATGGGTAAGAATGGTGTCCCTAGCCTCTGTTCGTCAGAGGATGGAGATGGATGGCAGGAGAGAGATCACTTGATCATTGCCTGTTAGGTTCACTCCCTCTGGGGCACCTGGCATTGGCCACTGTCGGTAGACAGATACTGGGCTAGATGGACCTTTGGTCTGACCCGGTACGGCCTTTCTTATGTTCTTATGAAAGATTTTGGAAAACCCAAAAAATTATAGGGCTTTAGCTAACACTTATTAACTTGAAAGAAAGAAACTGTACTTCCCAGCATCCCCTTGGCTTCTTTCATTCTAAAATGAGCATTGTCTTCATGATTTTCCAGCCCTAAGGACCACTTACCTTTCTTCAGCATATACTGTATATTACATATCGTTGTCAGTATTCCCTGTATTTCACCTGTTATTTCTTTCAGATCCTCCTCCACATCCCTGGACGAATACTATCTGATCTTGTGCTTTATTATGCCAGAGTTTCTCAATTTGTTCCATTGCGTCACCCTCAGAGGCAACAGCTTTTCCCAGTTCCAAACATTATAATCCTTCCTATAATTTATTAATAAAATCTATAGCTAAACTATTTACATCCTTGTACAAACCACTCCTTTACACACATCTAGCCCCTGAGGATCTCAAAACACAAACAGAAATAACTGTGGAGCAGATATTACCCCATAGCCCAGTCCTACTGATACGGGGGAAGGTGTTACAGAGAATTGATGGCCTCCACCTTGGAGGATCTTGGCTTAAGTGACTTGCCAGAGGCCACATTGGAAAGTCCGTGGCAGAGCTAGCAATAGCTCTTCTGATTGCCTGTCCTACAAGTTAGCCACCAGACTACGCCACTGAGGTGGTGATGGGAGAAGGATGATGTTGTGCCTCCGGGTGGCGGGCACACACTGGCTGAAAGTGCAGGAGACTGAGGCCTTGTCTACACTACAAGACTATTTCGAATCAACTTAGTTCGAAGTTGTGGATTCGACCTTATGAAGTCGAATTTGTGTATCCATACTAAATACACTAATTCGAATTTCTGAGTCCACATTCACGGGGCCAGCGTCGACTTTGGAAGCGGTGCACTGTGGGAAGCTATCCCACAGTTCCCGCACTCCCCGCTGCCCATTGGAATGCTGGGTAGAGCTCGCAATGCCTGCTGGGGGAAAAATGTGTCGAGGGTGGTTTTGGGTAACTGTCATCATTCAACCGTCACTCACAAACGCCCTCCCTCCCTGAAAGCGCCGGCGGGAAATCTGTTCGCGCACTTTTCTGGTCGGTTACAGCGCGGACGCCACAGCACTGCGAGCATGGAGCCCGCTGCGATCATCGCTGCACTTATGGCTGTTGTCAACTCCTCGCACCTTATCGTCCACCTGTGCAACAGTCAGCTACTGAGAAATCGGGCGAGGAGGCTCCGGCAGCGCGGTGAGGAGAGTGGCGCAGACCTCTCAGAAAGCAGGGTACGCCGGGCAGTGGAGATCATGGTGGCAATGGGTCAAGTTCATGGTGTGGAACGGCGATTCTGGGCCCGGGAAACAAGCACGGACTGGTGGGACCGCATAGTGCTGCAGGTCTGGGATGACACAGAGTGGCTGCGAAACTTCAGGATGCGTAAGGGCACTTTCCTTGAACTCTGTGACTTGCTGGCCCCTGCCCTGAAGCGCCAGGACACCCGGATGCGAGCAGCCCTGAGTGTGCAGAAGCGAGTGGCCATAGCCCTCTGGAAACTTGCAACGCCAGACAGCTACCGGTCAGTAGCGAACCACTTTGGCGTGGGCAAATCTACCGTGGGGGTTGCTGTGATGCAAGTAGCCCACGCAATCGTTGAGCAACTGCTCTCAAAGGTAGTGAACCTGGGAAACGTTCAGGTCATCATAGACGGCTTCGCCGCGATGGGATTCCCAAACTGCGGTGGGGCTATAGATGGGACTCACATCCCTATCCTGGCACCGGCCCACCAGGCCAGCGAGTACATTAACCGAAAGGGCTACTTTTCCATGGTGCTGCAAGGACTAGTGGACCATAGGGGACGTTTTACCAACATCAACGTCGGGTGGGCGGGCAAGGTTCATGACGCGCGTGTGTTCAGGAGCTCTGGTCTCTTTAGACTCCTCCAGGCAGGTACTTTCTTCCCGGACCACAAAATAACGGTTGGGGATGTGCAGATGCCTACAGTGATCCTCGGGGACCCAGCCTACCCGCTAATGCCCTGGCTCATGAAGCCCTATACAGGCGCCCTGGACAGTGAGAAGGAACTCTTCAACTACCGGCTAAGCAAGTGCAGAATGGTGGTGGAGTGTGCTTTCGGACGTCTCAAGGGGAGATGGCGGAGCTTACTCACTCGCTCGGACATCAGCGAAAAGAATATCCCCGTAGTTATTGCTGCTTGCTGTGTGCTGCACAATCTGTGTGAGAGCAAGGGCGAGGCCTTTTTGTCCGGATGGGAGGTTGAGGCAAATCGCCTGGCTGCAGTTTACGCTCAGCCAGACACCCGTGCCGAGAGAATATCCCAGCGGGAAGCGCTCTGTATCCGGGAGGCTTTGAAAGCAAGTTTCCTCGGAGATCAGGGTAACCTATGACTCTCCACTTGCTTTCAAGAGAAACTGACCCTGGGCCTGTGTCAGTTTGTGTCGATTTGGATCTGCGGCTACATGCCTTGTTCTCCAAGTTTCCCCCACTTCCAAAGCACGTTTTTAAGCAAAGTAATTGTTACACTCATTATTAATAAATCTTTCTTTTACTTTGCATTTCTGTTCTGGTGTTGAGACATGGACGCATACTGTGCTGGGCACGGTGTGCACTGACGTACAGACCGCTTCCTCCATAGAGGACTGACATCCTCCTGCTCCTACATAGGTCTCTGGGGTGGGGGACGGATGACAGTGGTTCTGCATGAAGGGGAGGGTTTGCAGGAAGGGGCGAGTGGTGCCTTCTTTGCATAGGGGTTTGGATGACGGCAGTGGGCTGCGGGTTTCTGCGTGGGAAGGGGTGATGGGTGTGGGAGAAGGGTGACTATCTGTCCGTGGATGAGGGCTCTTGTTGGGGCTCAGGGCAGCGGATAGGCTCGTGGATCCGTTGCAAGTGCATCGTAAGGGCAGCCTGCCTTCACAGTAATGGCGTGACAGGCGCTAGGACCCTGGACAATTATACACATTACGAAATGAACAGGGGCAGCATACACAACACAGAATGACCCTGGTGCCTACTGACTGCAGTGTGTGTGTGCCCCGCAGTTGATCCTTTCCCCAAGTCTGTACCCTGGTACTGTAGGCTATACCGTGCAAGTATGAAACCCCTGTCCACCCCATACACCGAAAAATCCTCTGACAGGAAAGACATGACGGAAACAGTGATTAACAGCAAACAGCTTTTATTAATCTAATAAACAGTGGGGGGATGAACCTTGGATTTGGGACTGGCTGAGCCTATAAGGGAAGCACTTCTACAAATTTCTAACGTGAGAAGTGCGGGGTACACGGCCGCTCTGCTCTGGTTCAGTGACAGTTCTCACGTCCTCTACCACCCCTCCGTCTTGTACTTTTGGGTGAGGGGGGGCCAGGACTTCTTGGCTGGTGAGGGCGATTACAGAGACACTGCAGGGGGGCCCTGTCCTCCAGCCTGCGGTCCTGCAGGACATCAACAAGGCGACGAAGCGTGTCCGTTTGTTCCTTCATGAGACCAAGTAGCGTTTGGGTGGTCTGCTGGTCTTCCTGCCGCCACCTATCCTCACGTTCCATGAGTGTGCAATGCTGCTCACATAGGGTCTCCCTCCAGTGTTTCTGCTCTGCAGCCTCTGCTCGGGAGCAGACCATCAGTTCAGCGAACATGTCGTCCCTAGTCTTCTTCTTTCGCCGTCTAATCATTGCCAGTCTCTGCGAGGGGGATGCCGGGGCAGTCCGGGAAGGACCCGAAGCTGTGTGATGGGGAAAGTTAGTGATTTCCTTGTACAGATACATTTTCGCGAACAGTGAACACCGTCTAGTCAATTTCCATGAAGAAGACCGTACCGGACAACAAGTGTCACGTGGTCTCCAGAGAAGCACAACATTTTGGCCTACGCTCTGATTGGCTGCGCCATTGCACAGGAGAGCGGAGAAGTCGGGAGAGAGAGCAGAATCCCTCTAGCAGAGAGTCCTGGTAAGCCTTACAGTACATTATGCTTATCAGTTAACGGATAGCTGTGCCGTCGTGCTAACGGCAATCTGGAAATCAGATACTATGACCCTTTTGCAGCCACTCCCGACACTGCAGGGGAAAGATCAATGTATGCTTTTCCTGTGTGGCCTACAGCACGTGGCTGCTAAGCGCGGGGCTTTGTTATGCAAAGTATAAGTAAACCATTAAGAACAGTAACTATTCGCTAATTGCCCTAATTAGATGCAGCACTTCAGTAACGAGATTACCCTGAGGCGTGTCTCTCGAGTGCAGAAAGAAAGGATGTTAAGGGAAGCACTTCACCGACCGGGACCCTACGCGGCCATGCTGGTAGAGGCGATGGTTCCCCTGTATCTGAGGATGTCGTGGCGTGGAAGAGTGAGCTTCACCGGAGGACCAAATAGGGCACCTCTTCCTCGAAACCTCCTGCGGAGGGTATTTGAGGAACTGTTTGAAGCATTTGTGGAATTGTCCATGGAGGACTATTGTTCCATCCCAATCTGTGTAGACCTACTGTTCGTTTAGTTTCCCTTTAAAAACTTTTAGATATAGTATTTATAGATAGAATTTATATTTTTGGTATACATGTTTTCGAGCAAATAAATATTTTCTTGTTTATACGACTTACCGCCTGATCCTTCCCCTGACTCTGAGTCCGGGTTCACGGCCGGTGAGGGTTGGTAGGGGATCTCTGTGAGGGTGAGGAACAGATCCTGGCTGTCAGGGAAAGCGGCATTGTGTTCGCTGTCGCCTGCGCCTTCCTCCACGGACCCTTCGTCGTCTTGCCCATCGGCGAACATCGAGTAGGAACTGTCCTGGCTCACTATGCCATCCACTGAGTCCACGGTCAGTGGTGGGACAGTGGTGGCAGACCCACCGAGAATGGCATGCAGTGCCTCGTAGAAGCGGCATGTCTGGGGCTGTGCTCCGGAGCGTCCGTTTGCCGCTCTGACTTTTTGATAGCCTTGCCTCAGGTCCTTGACTTTCACGCGGCACTGCATCGCATCCCGGCTGTATCCTTTCTGTGTCATGGCTTGGGAGACCTTCTCGAAGGTCTTTGCATTACGCTTGTTGGAGCGCAGCTCCGACAGCACAGACTCCTCGCCCCACACAGCGATCAGATCCTGGACTTCCCGGTCTGTCCATGCTGGGGATCTCTTTCTATTCTTGCATTGGGCTGACTCCTCTGCTGGAGAGCTCTGCATCGTTGCAGGTGCTGCGGAGCTCGCCCCGATGTCCAGCCAGGACGTCAGATTCAAAGTGCCCAGACAGGAAAAGGAATTCAAATTTCCCCGGGGCATTTCCTGTGTGGCTGGTCAGAGAATCCAAGCTCCGACTGCTGTCCAGAGCGTCAACAGAGTGGTGCACTGTGGGATAGCTCCCGGAGCTACTAAGTTCGATTTGCATCCACACCTAGCCTAATTCGAGCTAGCAAGTGCGAATTTAGCGTTACTCCACCTGTCGGGGTGGAGTACCAAATTCGAACTAAGGAGCCCCCTAGTTCGAATTAAATGGCTTCCTGGTGTGGACGGTTGAGCGATTAGTTCGAATTAACGCTGCTAAATTCGATTTAAGATCCTAGTGTAGACCAGGCCTGAGACCCTAGGCTCAGAAGTCGCATGTACGTGCCTAAATGCCCGGCTATGTCCTTTTCGGTGCCAAAGGATGTGCCCAAAATCCAAGGCACGTGGGTCAAGCATCTCTGCACACGTGTGCACGTGCCCATGACCAGCCCGCTCCCCTCTGAGGGTCGCCCCCGCGGAAGCCCAAGGGTGGGAGCTGGGGGCGACAACCCGCCCCTGAAAGGGCACCGCCCCTAGTCTGCTGTGACTCGTCAGCTGCCCCCCGCCCACCAGCCTCCCCAGTCCCCACCCACACCAGCGAGTGGCTGCTGCCGGGGCGGGGACTCCCGGGGAGGCGGAGCAGCTGCAGCCGCGGCGCGGAGGGGACAGCGGCGGCAGCATGTTCGGGGTGATCAGGAACTCCCTGTTCGGGTCGGTGGAGGGGTGGCCCTGCCAGGTGCTGAGCAGAGGGGAGAAGGTAGGAGCGGGCTGCCCGGGAGCTGGAGGGCAGCGAGGCAGGGAGGAAATACCCCTCCCAGAGATCTGCCCCGGAGTTTGGGGGCAGGGTGATTGAGTTGGGGTGTTACACGGGGATGCTCCCCCTCTCCCTCCCCCCAGGCGCCTCTGCCGCCCCCGTGTAAACCGTCTAGAAGGGAAGCGTGTGCCCCTCCTTCCCCTAATCATCCCGTTCCCGGGGGCTGACACACACACACACACACAAGGAAGCTGTGTGCAATGAGCCGGGATCCTTTCCTGTAACCCACGCCTGAGCCTCCAGAACTCCCGCTTGTTGGTGTCAATATGGGGCCTTTCCCCTCGGGTGCACCAATCACCCTGCCCAGACTTCCAGGCGGAGACTTATTTCTCCTTCCATTTTAAAGGAAGTATGTCACTGCCATTGCACAACTGGCCAAGTTGCAGACAGCGCCTGCATCCAGTGTTTTGGGCGCGGTGGCCTGTCTGCCTGCCTTATCTCCGCACGGGGTGCACACAGCACTCTTCTCAAACAGAGGGCTTCAGAGGATTGAGCTAATGCAGCAAACGCCGAGAAACTATGGCCTTGCATTGTGTCCCTCTTTCTGGTTGCTATCCATTGCTGTGAATTCTATCCATGCAGAGAGAGAGTGGTTTGGTTTTGCCTGTTCTCCCCACCCCCAAAACACGCGTGCGCTCATGCATACACATACTGTGCCTATCAAGTTCTACCACTCCTCCCTTACTATCTTGTGCACCCCAGAGAATCAACAGGGCGTTGAGTCCTCAGTGGATAGTAACATGAAAGTAACTGGTCTGCTCAGGTCTTTCCTCCTTCAGAATCCAACTTGCTCCTTGTTGCAAAAGAACTCAGCTGTGATCTGCTAGTGCAGGGGTCGGCAACCTTTCAGAAGCGGTGTGATGAGTCTTCATTTAGTCACTCTAATTTAAGGTTTTGCGTGCCAGTAACACATTTTAACGTTTTTAGAAGGTCTCTTTCTCTAAGTCTATAATATATAGCTAAACTATTGTTGTATGTAAAGTAAATAAGGTTTTTAAAATGTTTAAGAAGCTTCATTTAAAATTAAATTAAAATGCAGAGCCCCCCCGGACCGGTGGCCAGGACCCAGGCAGTGTGAGTGCCACTGAAAATCAGATCACGTGCCGCCTTCGGCACATGTGCCATAGGTTGCCTACTCCTGTGCTAGGGTTTGCTGCTGTGTGTAACTGGTTTGATCAGCATTTTTCTGTGATGATGGTGTTTCCCAGGGATGCAGGGTGGATAGGGGAGCCTTCACCTGCAGGGCTGCTCCAAGGGGAGCAAGGTGACCTAGAGCGTTTATTTCGCTCAGGCTTTTCAAGTCTAGGTTACAGTTGTCCTGTTTTATCTCCATTTTTCCCCCCTGCCCCCGTCATCATTGGTACCACAAACAGTGGTTAACCCCATATTGAGACCTGCTCTGCTGCAAAGACATGATGACATCAGACTCAGGAGAGAGACTGACAACTCCATGGTCAGTCTCTCCACCTAACATTAAAACTGGTCTTTACGTGGGAGGGTTATGTGGAGAGGGGTGGGGGGAAGTGTATGTTCCTAGGATCTAATTTTCCCCAGGGAGGCAATTTCCTTGTCGTGAGGAGCGTTGCATCTCTCAGGTGGATGTGTTATCTGCCCGTGTTCTTTTTCCAGGAAGAGGTAACCTATGAAGAAAGGACATGCGAAGGTGGGAAATTTGCTACAGTGGAGGTAGCTGGGAAACAATTTGATGAGGCCTCCAAGGAAGCGGTGCTCAAGCTTCTGAAATACGTGGGAGGAACCAATGATAAGGGTCAGAAACTTTGCAGACCTCCTTTGTTCAACTGCTAGTTTCATCTTGTCTGTCTCTGAGAAGGATTTGTAGTTGTATTTTCTAAAGGACAGTCTAAGTGGCTTCTTAGGGGAGCTCCCAACATGTATGCATATGGTGTGTGGTTTTTGCGTCTTAACTCGCTGTATATGCAGGGGGCCCACCCTTTTATGTGGTGATGGCAGAGATTACCTTTGTAGCTTTTATCTTAGCTAGTGTAATTGCACAGGCTAGTCTAATTAATAATAAAGTGTAGTAAATAATAAACTTACATTAATTTCCAATTCTCATCTTACTAAGCAAGATGCTTCAATAATATCCCACAACAAGGGTGTGGGGGGAGGGTCACAGAGTAATTACCGGTATAAGTCACCTACAAATGCTTTTGCATCTTTCGCAGATGTCCTGAGGAAGGCAGGTATACAGTAGCACGTGGCAGGAAGAGGGGGAATGAATGGAAGAGGGAGAAGGTTGCAGTTCTGGAAAGAACAGCAATTGCAGCAGCACGGTTAATCAGTAAATGTGGTGATGAGGGAAGGTACCTCTAGCCATAATCCATAGCACTGAGATGAGACGTACTGCACCTAAGTGTATGAATAGGTAAGAGAGCGCTTCCAGGACAGAGCACTGGACTGGGACTCAGGAGAGCTAGTTTCTATCCCTAACTTGGCCACTGGCCTGCTGCATGACCTTGGGTAAATCACTTCACCTCTCTGTGCCCCAGCGTCCCTGTCTGTAAAATGAGGATAATGACCCTGACTTTGGAGATCTACTGAGGAAAAGCGCTCTATGACAGCTAGGTCGTTGTTGCTACCTCTCTTTGAGTGATTGAGGTTTCACAACCAGTGACAGCCTGGAGAGAAGGAAAAACAATCATCTCCAGTGCGAGTTGTGGTCATAACTTGCTGGATATACCTTCCGAGAACAACAAATTAATAGCTTACCATGTTGGGGTGGGATCACACACAGCCCTGGCCGGAGCTAGAACAGCTCAGAGTTCTGAGTCATTGGCTCCCGCAGGGAGTGTTTTGTTCTGCCCCAGCTGAGGCCTCATGCTGCAGGGCCTACACTGATTAAACTATCCATAAAGCATCTGGCACTGGCTACTGAAGGACACAGGATCCTGGCCCAGATCGGTCATTGGTCTGTCTCTTTATTGAAACTCCTGTGTGTTAGGGTTTGATTTTCAGAGGTGTTGAGCCCTGGCAGCTCCCATTGATTTCACTCTGAGTTGTGAATGTTCAGCACCTCTGAAAATCCGGCCTCTAATGCTTAGTTTCTCAAGGGCCTGGACTCCGCTTGTAATACCTCTGTCTGTATCTGTCTTAGGGGTTGGGATGGGCATGACTGCGCCAGTTTCCATCACTGCCTTTCCTGATGAGGACGGCTCCTTACAGCAGAAAGTGAAGGTCTCACTCCGGATTCCGAGCCAATATCAGGACAACCCTCCCCGTCCTGGTGATGAGAGCATTCAGATTGAAGAGCGAGAAGGAATGACCATTTATTCCACGTAAGGGGCAGATCTCAGTATTCCCGGGCAGCTGGAAAGTGTTGCGCTTTGGATGCCCTAAAGAACAGGGTGCTCTAAAGAATACAGTTATGTTTACCAGCTGACTCATCATTGGTTATAGATGTGTGTGCAATAGTGGAAGATTCAGGGAGCCTACTACACTGAACAAAAATGCTTCGCCCTTAATGTTGTTCATGTTTCAGCACAAAGCAAATGGAATTCTTTTAACTTTCAAAGCAAATGTAGTGTCTATGAAAGATGGCAGCTTGCAATCCTGGAGATGAGAGTGGTCTCTGTATGTAACATGGACACTAGCAGTGCAAGTTTTTTTTTCACACCATTGAAGGGGGGATGAGATTGACAACAAAGGGAGTGAACAGTCAAGTGGCAAAGTTTGGAGGTGATACGAAATTAATCAAGATAGTTAAGTCCAAAGTTGACTGTGAAAAGGTACAAAGGGATTTCACAGAACTAAGTGACAGAGCAACAGTATGGCAGGTGAAATGCAACATAGATGAGTGCAAAGTAATGTACATTAGAAAAAAGAATTCCAACTACACACATATAATGATGGGGTCTAAATTAGCTCTTACTACTCAAGAAAGAGATTTTGGAGTCATCATGGATAGTGAAAACTTTAGTTCAATGTGCATCATCAGTCAAAAAGGCTAACAATGTTAGGAACTATTAGAAAAGGGATAGAACATTAGAAAATATGATGCCACTATATATATATATATATATATAACCTTGAATACTGTGTGCAGTTCTGGTTGCCCCATCTCAAAAAGGATATTGTGGCGCTGGAAAAGATGTAGAGAAGGCAATAAAGATGATCAAGGGTATGGAATAGTTTCCATACAAGGAGAGACTAAAAAGATTGGGGCTGTTCAGCTTAGCAAAGAGATGATTAGGGAGAGACATGATAGAGGTCTATAAAATCATAAATGGTGTGGAAAAAGTGAATGGCAAAGTTATTTGCCCTTGCCCACAATACAAAAACCAGAAGCCACCAGATGAACTTAATGGGCAGCAGCAGGCTTAATACAAACAAGAGGAAGTACTTTTTCACGTGATGCACAATTAACATGTGGAACTTATTTCCAGGGGATGTCGTAATGGCCAAAAGAGTAACTGGGTTCAAAAAAAAATTTAGATCAGTAGTTGGAGGATAGCCACTGATTAACCTATTAGCCAAGAAGGTCAGGGATGCAAGACTAGAGATTACGATGGTCCCTTCTTACCTTAAAGTCTGAGTCTATGAGCCCCATGCTCAGGGCAACCCTATACTTCTGACTGCCAAAAGCCAGGAGAGGAAGCCAGGGGATGAATTTCTCCCAAATTGCCCTGTTCTGTACACCCCACCTGAAGCTGTGGTACTGACACTGTTGGAAACCGGATACTGGGCTAGATGGGTCACTGGTTAAGAATAAAATTGTCAGACACATAGAAAAATATAAACTGTTGGGCAATAGTCAGCATGGTTTCTGTAAAGGGAAATCGTGTCTTACTAATCTATTAGAGTTCTTTGAAGGGGTCAACAAACATGTGGACAAGGAGGATCCAGTGGACATAATGTACTCAGATTTCCAGAAAGCCTTTGACAAGGTCCCTCACCAAAGGCTCTTACGTAAACTAAGCTGTCATGGGATAAAAGGGAAGGTCCTTTCATGGATTGAGAACTGGTTAAAAGACAGGGAATAAAGGGTAGGAATTAATGGTAAATTCTCTGAATGGAGAGGGGTAACTAGTGGTGTTCCCCAAGAGTCAGTCCTAGGACCAATCCTATTTAATTTATTCATAAATGATCTGGAGAAAGGGGTAAACAGTGAGGTGGCAAAGTTTGCAGATGATACTAAACTACTCAAGATAGTTAAGACCAAAGCAGATTGTGAAGAACTTCAAAAAGATCTCGCAAAACTAAGTGATTGGGCAACAAAATGGCAAATTAAATTTAATGTGGATAAATGTAAAGTAATGCACATTGGAAAAAATAACCCCAACTATACATACAATATGATGGGGGCTAATTTAGCTACAAGTCAGGAAAAAGATCTTGGAGTCATCGTGGATAGTTCTCTAAAGATGTCCACGCAGTGTGCAGAAGCGGTCAAAAAAGCAAACAGGATGTTAGGAATCATTAAAAAGGGGATAGAGAATAAGACTGAGAATATATTATTGCCCTTATATAAATCCATGGTACGCCCACCTCTCGAATACTGTGTACAGATGTGGTCTCCTCATCTCAAAAAAGGTTCAGAAAAGGGCACTAGAAAAGGTTCAGAAAAGGGCAACTAAAATGATTAGGGGTTTGGAGAGGGACCCATACAAGGAAAGATTAAAGAGGCTAGGACTCTTCAGCTTGGAAAAGAGAAGACTAAGGGGGGATATGATAGAGGTATATAAAATCATGAGTGATGTTGAGAAAGTGGATAAGGAAAAGTTATTTACTTATTCCCATAATACAAGAACTAGGGGTCACCAAATGAAATTAATAGGCAGCAGGTTTAAAACAAATAAAAGGAAGTTCTTCATGCAGCGCACAGTCAACTTGTGGAACTCCTTACCTGAGGATGTTGTGAAGGCTAGGACTATAACAATGTTTAAAAGGGGACTGGATAAATTCATGGTGGCTAAGTCCATAAATGGCTATTAGCTAGGATGGGTAAGAATGGTGTCCCTAGCCTCTGTTCGTCAGAGGATGGAGATGGATGGCAGGAGAGAGATCACTTGATCATTGCCTGTTAGGTTCACTCCCTCTGGGGCACCTGGCATTAGCCACTGTCGGTAGACAGGATACTGGGCTAGATGGACCTTTGGTCTGACCCGGTACGGCTGTTCTTATGTTCCTCGTCACTTCCTGTAAGGCAGCTCCTGCAAACTGAAGAGAGAAAACGTAAATAATTTCCAATTGCCACTTTCAGCTAAGAAACTGGGTTGTGAACTCCCTAGGAAATAACATTCTGTTGGCCTAACTGGCCACTGGGGTGTCACTGTTGTGCCAAGGAAAACCACTGTTTTGTTCAGCTGCTGTGATCAGGCTGCCACTTATGGATGGCATTTCAGGCTGGACATCTCTTTTAGGGAGGAAGGGGCTGGAAATAGGCACAAAGGAGTAAATATGATGTAAAAATAAATACATTAGGGTTTTCTTCTCTAACGTTTCCTTTGTGGTTGTTAGTTTTCAATGAGCAGAACACTCCTCTGTCTCTCATATCAGTCTGGAGGTCCCTCGGCAGATTTCTGTTGAAATTATTCATGATACAGATGTTGGCCATAGACCCTAAGAGGGTATGCCAGTAACAATGAGAGAGTTAGGAACAGATAGATAAATAGTGGTCACGGCCCACCAACTGTCTAACTCGGGGTCAGTTAGTGCCACATGGTAATGTGGACATGTGTCCTCTAGAAACTAGAATCAAACTATCAATTGTCATTCAGGATTGAACAGCCATTTGGTATTTTGTTTGGTTGCTACACACACTTATGCTGGATTCAAATCCACTCCCCCTTGGTGAGATGTTTCTATCTGACCTGGCTTTTCCCTTTGCAGTCTGCAGGCTCCTGCGGTGTGTCTGAATGCTGCCACAATCCAGCTTTTGTGTTTGGTTGCCTCCATGGGGCCAGGCTGCATCGTCAACAAAGATGAGCAGCATGCTGTTGGCTGTTCCTGCAGGAATCAGTAGCAGCCCTTTGTTGTTTTTTATCCCTCTCTTACTTGAACTAGCTAGAGTTTGGCTTCCTTTCATAGTTCAGGTTCCAGCAGGCAAGTGTTCACCCCACAATTAATATCTGTGTTGGCAGGCTCAGCACAAAGGCCAAGAATTGAATGGGCTTGGAGATACCTATCCCTTCACTACAAGAAGCTGTCCCTTCAGCTTGGGGTTGAGATGTAGGGCAGGACATGGGGGGCTAATACAGGTGATGCCCATGCTTTATATATCTGTGGATGACTAAAGCTGTCTAGTCTCTGGACCTCTCAAGCCAACACTTTTTGCCTGCACTAGATTCAGACAGGAAAAAGCCACAGCACGGATCTACATCACTATGTATTTTTAGCATCTTGTTCCCTCTTTCCCCTTTTGTCACCACATTTCAGGGTTGTCTCACTCAGTGTCTCCATGTTTGGCTCCTTTGCAGGCAGTTTGGTGGTTATGCCAAGGAAGAGGATTATGTGAATTACGCCGCCAAGCTGCGCTCTGCCCTGGGGAGCGAGGCAGCCTACCGCAAGGACTTCTACTTGTGTAATGGCTACGACCCCCCCATGAAACCGTACTGGCGACGCAACGAAGTCTGGTTTGTGAAGGAGTGAGCCACTGGCTTACAAAGGTGTATGGTGAGGCTGATGTCTTCTCCAGCTTGTTGTATGTAGGTGGAGTCCTTGCCCTGTTCCAAACAAAACCGCAGGCTCGCAGAGTCAAAAAAGAAGGGGTCTCAGTTATTAACAAAAATATAATTAAAAAATAATACAATGTGAACCCTCCCCAACAAAGCCTTCTGCCAGGCTTATCTCCTTGTAGGATCCCCTGGCTTTAGGATCTGACTCTTTCAGGTACTAGTGCTCTTCCTGTTTCCTAGACTCCCTTATTCTCAGGTGGGAAAATGAGCCAGCTGCACCAAGGAGTTTGCAAAATCAGCACTTGCTAATGGGTGGGTGTTGCTTGCATTCACTGGCAGCCTGTTATGCTCCTCTGAAACCTGAGAGATGCCTATTGTTGACCAAAGTCTTTATAACATGTGGCTTTTCCATTCTGATGGGGTGTTACGATAGCTTAATTCCATGCTACACTGATGCTTTATCTGTTCCATTCTGAAAGAGTATAAAGGGGTTAGATTGCTGCTGCTGAGGCGCTGTGTAGTGAAGATAGCATCATCTCCATTTCCTAGTAGTGCACAAGGGAACATCATGCCAACAATCTGATTCAGAAACCTGCTCAAGAGGAAGAGCCAAGATTATTTGTACAGCTTCTTGACTAGGAGATGGAGCTCTTCAGTGTAAACTACTGACCTGTTGCCATTAATCACTGGATAATGTATGATATAATCTTGTGACTATTTCTTTGTGTCTATTAAGAGTTTATAATATGTTTTCTCTGAAACTAGCCTATGAAGGGGTCAAAATTGGACATGACAATGAAATCTGTATTGGCCTAAATGTATACAGAGGGGTAAAGAGTCTCAACAGTTGGTACTTCTGACTTAGGTTTATGACTTTCAGAAGAGCTGTGCACACAACAGCTCCCACTGAAGTGAGCATGAGGTTTTTGGCTCAGCTGTCTTGAAATTTGGATTTGGGTGTCTAATTTTATGTAGACACTTTTGCAAATCTTGGCATTCATGTGTGTAAGGGCGTAACAAGTTCTGTGAACACTGTAATTTCTTTAACTGGTACATATCAAACCAACACTTTAGCTGTCAATAGTCCTGCCAACAGATGGCGGAAAGTATCAGACATGTGGACGGACACACATACTACACTTACACAGGTGTGTCTATAATTTCAGCTAACTCAAACTAAGAGCAACATTCTTATAATATCTCTCTGCATGAATGCCCAAGGGTGCTTACTAAAAGGAACAGCTTCATCCTGAAAGCCAGAGGAGAAGCTGTTCAGATGGAAGTCGGACTCTGGCCAGTCAAGATGTTTTAGGTTAAGGTGATCCTCTTGAGATGAAAGTTTTTCACGGAGAAGGGAAGTTTAAGGTCCTGATCTTTCTTCCACTGAAGTTAAATAAGAGCTTTGGACTTCAGTGAAAGTTGATCAGGCCCTTTACTGTCAGAACAGTTGGCTGGTTTAGGAAAATGAAGAGGTGGGTAGTTTATTGTTGCAGAAGAGAGGAAAAGCTAGAAATAAAGTAACAGTTGGCTAGAGTAAGACATTGGAGCATAATTCTTGAAGGGGAGATGGACCAAAAAGAAATAGGTAGACAAAGATATATTTGTAAAGTTGAGGTTTTGCTTTTAAGACAGTAAAACAATAGATAGGAATGAATATGAACTGTTAAAGAGCAGGTGCTACCTTTAAAAGGTTCTGCACAACAAAAGGAACCTCTCTATGCACACGGTTATTCTTATCTAACCACGTGGGGAATGGAGGGGTTGGGTTCATCTTGTTTCTAAATTCTAGGGTTTATTTTGGGATTCTTCCATGTGAATTGCATGCAGTGTAAGCACTGTCCTCTCGGGCTCAAGGCAACAAGTGTGCTATAGTGATGTGAACCCACAGCTGATGAATTCTAGAATGTGTAATGGGTAATAATAAACCTGATGTGATCACACTCCAGATTGGATCAACACACTGTAGAAGACTGAGGAGTTCACAAAATGTATAAGCACTGTCCCAACATCAGCTTGTGACTAAAGGCTGAGAGTTATGAAGTCCACAGTCTTTGCCTCCCATAGACTTCCTAGAGGTCAGATTTTGATGCCCTTGTGCAAACTAAACAGAACATTATCCCATGAGTAATCCCATTGATTTCAGTGAGATTACTCCAATTGAATAGCACCTTCCTTCACAAGCAAAAGTATCTAGATTCTGTTTTCCCATTCTTTGCAACATTTAAAAAATCATGACTTTTTAAATTGCAACTTGGAATTTCCTGACTTGATCAAAGGATCTGAGAGGGCAGTAGGAGCTTTTGATTGCTCAGCCCTTTTGAAGAGCGGGCCATTAAGGTGCTTTGTCACTAATTGAAGAGCAACAAAGAATCCTGTGGCACCTTATAGACTAACAGACGTTTTGCAGCATGAGCTTTCGTGGGTGAAATTCACCCACGAAAGCTCATGCTGCAAAACGTCTGTTAGTCTATAAGGTGCCACAGGATTCTTTGTTGCTTTTACAGATCCAGACTAACACGGCTACCCCTCTGATAATTGAAGAGCCTGATTTTAGGTTGAAAATCTTGGCATGTGTGCGTGTGTTTGGGATACAGATCATGTCACAGTACCTATACTTAGCCACTGATCCCTCTCTAAATAAAAAACTGTTTGGCCTCAGTTATCTAAGTGTATGTGTGGATAATGAAGGGTTGATATGACTCTATGATAATATCTTATATCATACGCCCCATAAACTCTTAAACTCCTGTGTAACTTTACTTATGTGAGTATTGCCATTGAATTATATGGGGCTACTCACCTGAATAAAATTACAGACTTGCTTTTATTTACAGGATTAGAGCCACAAAACCCACTTCATTACATACACCGATCAACTCCTTAATTGACTTGAAAACTGCACAGTCCTCCCTCTTTTATGTTCTCTGTACCTTTTAAATACATTCCTTGTAGGAGAATAATACAATTAATCACATCAAAAAATTTCATGTAACCTCTTTTGTGCCTGTGAGGTGCCCTTATCTGTGCTTCACATGAACACTGAAAATGACACATTTTATGCGCCTCTGATCTTCAAAACTGAGTGATATTGTTAAAAACTGAGTATGCATTTTAAAATGTTAACTGAAAATAAAATGTAAAAGGAGATTGTTTCTACTGGATGATACAAAACCAGCTCCATTTGGATTTACCTTGTTAATTTCTTCTAGTGCCTCATGTTTGAATGACAATGTTTTTTTTATTGTTTATATCTCCTTTTGTGTACTTCAGGTGTTACAGTTCTCAGCTCTCTATCCCAGACTCAACTGCAAAGAATTAATTGGAAGCTAATTTTATTACTTCATGGATCTTGCTGTGCAGCCAAAAACATTTAGAAACCTGAAACTATCTCTCTATGAAATGTGAAGAAGCTGCATGAAGCAATTTGGTCTAATTAAAAAATATCGCCAACATTTATTCTCTTCATCGTCACCAACAAAATCCCACTCTTCAGAAGCAAATACTTTTTCTTGATTAACAGAGATAAAGGAATCTGCAGATATTTTAGCTGAATCTCTCATTCTGTACGGTTGACCAGCCAGAAGGCTGAGCAGATTGATTCTCATGTATTGGGACAACAGCTTGCAGTGTAATAGTAATAGAGAGAAAATATGAAGGCCCACATTCAAAAACATAATATAGATAGGAAGCACCTACAGGACCAGTCACTCTGGCCTGACCACAGTGGCTTGAGCAAACAGGTAACTAACTCATTATTCTAGTCCTACAAACACATACGTCATTGCATGCAGTGTTGTTATAGCCATGTTGGTCCCAGAAAGCCAGGGTGAATGAGGTAATATCTTTTATCGGACCAACTTCTGGTGGTGAGAGAGACAAGGTTTCAAGCTATCTCTTTTCAAGCTGGTTAGCTGCATAAGCTTGAAAGCTTGTCTCTCTCTCCACTAGAAGTTAGTCCGATAAAAGATATTTCCTCACCCACCTTGGCTCTCTAACACATATACCAGTAACTTAACTCATGAGTTTTCCTACTTGTGTGTGTGTTTCTAGGCTTTGCCCCTAAGTTTGCAAGAATCAGAGATTTGTTGATTTATGAAGGAAAGACCTGTTTTGACAACACACTAATATATCTAATATTGAGTTAATAAGAGAATGGTGAATATAAGAGAGCTAATCTGATGGGCAGACCATTTAACTCTGGGTTGTCTTACAACATTCTACTCCCATTAAGGGGAGAGGTAATTTTTGATGGGCAAACAACATATCTTTTTTTTTTCATTCTCATCAGTCATTGTGATAAAAGGAAGGAGAGTAGATTTTATGGTTGGAAGTGGCAAATTTTCATGATAGTTTTGCAAGGCTGCCTTGGGTGTTCCTAGACTGCCACCTGACTAGCTATAGTTACAGTAATTCCTCTTTTGTAATGGGGTATCAAGTGCAACTGCTTGCTCTTCACTAAGTATTTTGAGTTCATTTATCTAAAAACACATCACTTCTAACTGGACTGTAAGTAGCCATAGATGTATGATACCCACTATAAAACTGTTCCCAAACCTGATTTATTGGAGTGGGACTGGTAATAGTGCCATCCTCGACAATGATAGATGGAGCAGCAGGAATCTATCTACTCAATCGCTCCTGAGTATCCAAACCAGCAGCTTACTATTTTTGTCGGCCCATTCATAATCTTTCGGCTTAGCTCTAAATAAAATACATTGCACAGAATGGGTATTGGTCAGGCCAAATTCTTGTTTCCTAGTACTCTGAGTTTCAGATGTTTTAGGAGATCAATCTGTATAAATACTGTTTGATTTCTAAGACAATGTGCTTGGGAACTAGAAGCTTGGGAGATTTTCAAAGACACAAATAGGAGTTAGACACCCAATTTCTAGAAAAAAAATTGAATGGCTGTTTGTGCCTAACTGCTGCCATTTGTAGCTTTTGGAAATCTCTCCATTTTGTGTTTCTTTAATACCTATTGGGGAAACAACAAACAAACAACTGGTTGTCCCCTAACTAGCTTTTGAAAAGCTTTGCGTTCCATTCCAGGACTTGTAATATCCCTTGTATTAATGTGACTACATTCCCTAATTTGAGCATGAGCAAGTAATAGAAACAGCCTCGATGTAAGGAGATAGCTAGATCACCTTTTCCAATATTGAGGAAATAGAGTCAGCATCACTAAATCCTGTAATTAGTAAAAGAGGAGAGAGAACCAAAAACAAACTCCATCTAAAACTCTAAAGAAAATTATAAGGCAAAAAGTAAGCAAAAAATGTTACCCAAGACAGTGTATTAAGATGGAGGGTAGCATGCAGTATGACAGTTCTGGGATTTCAGTGGTAGCTGTGTTAGTCTGTATCAGCAAAAAAACCAAGGAGTCCTGTGGCATCTTAGAGGCTAACAAATTTATTTGGGCATAAGCTTTCGTGGGCTATAACCCACTTCATCAGATGTATGAAGTAAAAAATACAAGAGCAGGTATAAATACATGAAAGGATGGGGATGCTTTACCAAGCGTTAGGCCAGTCTAATGAGATGAATCAATTAACAGCAGGATACCAAGGGAGGAAAAATAACTTTTGAAGTGGTAAGAGAGTGGCCCATTACAGACAGTTGACAAGAAGGTGTGAGTAACAGTAGGGAGAAAGTAGTATTGGGGAAATTAAGTTTAGGTTTTGTAATGACCCAACCACTCCCAGTCTTTATTCAGGCCTAATCTGATGGTGTCCAGTTTGCAAATTAATTCCAGTTCTGCAGCTTCATGTTGGAGTCTGGTTTTGAAGTTTTTTTGTTGAAGAATTGCCACTGTGAGGTCTGTTACTGAGTCACCAGAGAGACTAAAGTGTTCTCCTACTGGTTTTTGAATGTTATGATTCCTGGTGAGGTTTGTTTTCCTACAGTCAGGTCTCTACTAACTCTAGCTCTTTAATCAAAGATTGAAGAGTTTCTAAATCCTCTTTATGATCAAGCTCATTAAGGAAAGATCTTGGATCAACATTTAAGAGACAGTTAAAATCCCTTTCCCAAACTGATGTTATTTAACCAAGGTATAATTAAATGTAAGGGAAAAAACTAGGTTAATGCAACATTAAGCTTGCAGAGTTAGAAACATACAAGTGAAGGCTCCTAGGCTAGAGCAATATTACTTGGCCATGTGGCATATATGTAGTACACACCCTGTTTCTTTTGCTTACGTTCATTATTTTAGGTTGTTAAAATCATAGTCAAAGCAAGGGCCTGATTTTCCCCTACTCTATGCCTTTGAGCAGTGATTTTACATCCATGCAAAGTGAGTATAATCCAAATCAGTGTGATAGCAAGTTTACACTAGTGTTGCCTGGGTGTAAGTGACTGCACAAGGCAGTGGAGAAGCAAGCCCTCCTTAGGGTTGCCAGTTTTGGTTGGACGTATTCCTGGAGGTTCATCACATGATATAATCTTTAATTAAAGATTAATCTTTAATTCCTGGAGACTCCAGGCCAATTGGCAGCCCCACTCCAGGGGTCGGTTGTGCAATGTGCGGGAGTTCATGTTTCATTAACTCTTGCCTTGCCTGTCTTTTTGTAAATGTTAACCATGCAACCTTAACACTGCATGAAGAGCTTTTATCTTTTTTTTTTAATTTAGAAGAAAAACAAAACAAACTGCTTGCCCTGAATAATGTAGCATTTGTGCAGTCCCAGTTACATTTTGAAGATCACACTTTATTGTGGTAGGCTGAGCTGCAGAAATGAGCTATTCTACTTCCCCTTGAGGTGAATGGAGTGGAGGAGGGGCAGGTCTTTGCCAGTGTTGCTTGTTATTTGCCTTATAACAGCATGCTAGAGGTACCAGCTGAGTGTGGGGCAGCACTGTGATAGGCACTAGATCCACAGAGTGAGAGATGGCCCCTACCCTAAAAGGCTTATACCCAGAGGAAGGGTCATTACCCTCTTATAGATGGGGAACCAGGACACAGAGATTAAGTGACTTGCCCCAAGTCACACAGGAAGCCTGTAGCAAATCCAGAAATTGAACCCAGGTCTGCAGGTAAGTGTAGCACCGTAACCACAAAACTATCCTTTCCCAAGTGTTTGGCTGCAGGCAGTTTTCTCCCAAGGTGGGTTAATAACATAGAGAAGCAACCCATCTGTTTACATTTTGATGGCGCTATCTTGGCAACAGAAAGAGAGAAAAAAGTACAATTTTTTTGCAGTTTTTTTTTAATGAAAGTCTAGAATTTTCGAAATGCAACAAAAACTGGAGAGAGAGACAAATCTGCAGTTTTTTCACCTCCAGGATTTTCTGTTCCTGGCACTGAGGCAGTGATGTTTGGCGGAGGGCGGGGGGAGGTGTTGCTCTGCGTATGTCTCACTGGCCCTGGAGGGAAAAGTCTAAAAATAAAAATTGTGGGGGTGAAGTCTGAATGTCACTACAAACAGGCAGAATTCAGAAAAAAAAACCTTATTTTAAAGCAGCAAGGTGTAGCAGGTAGAAGGATGTGTTACTTCCCACGTCTTCCTAAAGGGAAATGCCTCTGATCTATCTAGGTGTTTATACTGCACTAACCAGTAGTGAATTTGAGCATTATAGCATTGTGATACCCAAACTCTGGCAAAGCACTGTGCATATTGAGGGTGTGTTCCAAACTACTCTAAAGCAAAAATAAGCAAAATACTTTTCCAGCATTTTCAGTTCTGTAACCCACCTATCATAAAGAACCACTGCAGGCCAATTGGTATGACAAACCATAGTGGAACTCATGCAATATTATAAGCATACCCAAAATAGACCCGGTGTGTGTACCCAGGGCTTCTGTCTGTGCAGTGCATTTCAACAAACACAATACCTAGTTCCACAAAAATAAATAGACTAAGAACTTGATTTTCTTTACAAAGCTGATCTTTATCCCTTTGGAATTACTTGACATTTGGAAGGTGTTTTCATTTTGCTTGGTTCAAAATGGACCCATTTTGTCAGGATGACTCTCACGATATTATTTAAAAGTGTTATCAAAATGTTTAATTTATGGGAAATGCAGTTTTCAGTAAACAAAGCATTTCAATAATCATTTTAATAAAAGTTTTGCTTTAAAAATAACAACCCCCCCCCCCCCTCCGCCGCAGCAAGAGTTGTCAATAGGTGGACTGTGGGCCAAATCCGCACTGTCAGACACTTTTGAACGGACTCCAAAATCTTTTTATTTATTATATTTTTTTTTCTGGAGTCTGAACCTTGACTATATCTTGATGAAGAAATTTGGACCTTAACAAAAAATAATTGACTACTCCTTCCCTACAGTTGGTTGGAACGTCACCAATGTTACATGAAAAATGTGGGTGTCAGAAAAGACTATTTCCTTCTTTTAATTGAAAAAAAAAAGTATCCAGAAAAATGTCAACTAGCACTGATCATGGCTATTGTGATGGCTTCAAGCCAAAGAAGAAAGAAAAGATCCAGTCCGAACAGAAACTGGCACAGTGTAAAAATAGTCTCTTTTAATTAAGCAGCCCTAGTTTCTCTATAGGTTGGGTCTTCTCTTTTTACTTTGTTACTCTTTTTTCTCTCATCTACTTACACATCCCCCTGCTCTTCTAGCATTCAGCCAGATAGAAAAGCATGCCTGGTAGTGGGAGGCAGTGCAGTGTCTTTCCCTCCATGGAGTCTTGTAGCCACATCATCTTGTCCCAGCAGCTTAGCTCAAAGGAAAGAAATGGAGGTCAGGTACGGAGGGCTTACAGTTGTCTTTGCCTTGGGATTTCTGATTTAAGTCCCTCTCCCTTCCAGTGACTAGATTCATGGATAAGTATATATATATATATACATGTACAGACGGAAGTCAGGCTCATTCTTCAGTTGCTCGGTTGCATCACCTGATGGCCAGACTCATGGGGAAGCACAGGGACTTTGTGGGGATGGGTGGGATGGAGTCATTCTTGTTTTAAGTGGTCTCATGAACACACCCTATTCCAGTGACCTGACTTAAGAAAAAGTGCACTTAGTAGTTATCTGGATGGAAGATACTTGATTCATTTCAAGGGCAAGGTCCGCTCTCCACCCTGCTGCTTGGGTGAATGTCCTGCTGATGCCAGAATATTTCAGAGGGCCATAGGACCAGAAGATACTTCCTGGGTCTTCAAGTCCAGTCCCCTGTTATTGGAGGCAACCCTATCATGTAGGTCCATCATTTATCAGGCTCCATCTTAAACCTACTTCAGTTGTTTGCCCCCAGTATTGCTACTGGAAGGCTTCAACTTCAGCCCCTGGCATTGGGGGCCAGATCCTCAACTGGTGTCAATCAGTGTAGTGCTATTGAAGCCCATGGAATTAGGCTCATTTACACCAGTGGAGGAGTTGGCCCAGGAGCTTTATTTTCCCAGTGGTCCAAGTCATAGCGGGACTGGAAGAGGTGCATCTTCTTTGTCCATGGTGCTTTTTAGCTGCCCTGGGAGTGTGTGTTTGCTGCCCAGGTGCTCAAGGAGCGATTATTAATAATAATAAATTAGCACCTAATTTAGGGCTTCTTCTCCTCAACACATTTTACAGGCATAAATCACGTAACACTCATAGTGCCTCCGGAGGCTTGCTAAGGTCCCCAGTAGCTGAGGTTATCTTCCGCATCCTCGCTTGGGAAAAAAAAGAATTCCCCTGTGTTAGCCACTTCCACTGATGCCCCAGCCCCCAGCAAGGACACAGAGAAGGTAAGTCAGAACAGCACACCAAGGATGTGACATTCTCTGCTAACGGGGGCAGTGGCTGCAGTGCGTATCTGCAGGGACTCGGGACCTTTCTGAGCACTGGGGATGTCATCCAGACATTTGAGTTGGAGCTAAATCCCTGGAGAAGAGCCTGATGGGTGGCTTTAGAACCCATTAGCTCCAAGTCTTCGGGTCTGCAGGCCAGGGCTATGAGAGATTGGGGCCATTGTTCCTGTTTCATACTTGGGCTTCAAGCTTTTTCTGTACAGAGCAGAGGACTTTCCTCCTGCCTGTTGCTGATGCTGTAGATACAACCATCTCTGGCCAGTTCATAGAGCACATTTTACATACACTGCTGATCCCAAAGTTACAACTGTAGGGGAGAATACAAGAGGGGTTTGGACCAGCTTGTCAGTCATTTTCAGTCCCCTATCACTGACCAGCACATAACCAGGATAGGTAAAGCCCTGCCCACCAACGTAATGCCACACACATTATGGTGGAATGGGGCTAGTGTGAGTGGCTGCAGTGTCTCTGTGTGTCCAGCTGTTTGTTAGTTTGAATGTCACTACAAGCCTAGTCATTTTACCATTCACTAAAAAGCTGTTTTTGTGGTGTCAATTGACCTGGTACTCTTCCGTTTCATGGGATTCAGGTTTTCCAGTATAGTGCCAGCAGATGTGCTTATTATTATTGGCATTGTGAAAATGTCCAGGGACCCCCAATTAGGATCAGGGCCTAACAGTGCTAGGTGCGGTACAAACACATAGTAAAAGACAGTCATTGCTCTAAAGAAGTCACAATACAAAACTCAATGTCATGAATGTAAGAGAAAACCAAAGCTGTAATGGTGCTGTATTGTGAATAAATTAAGGCACTCAGCTGCAAAGTCAATAGGGGCACTGAGAGAAATTCAGAGGCCTAGGAGAAATGGAGAGGCTGGTAGAGGCGCACATAGAGCAACGCTTCAACAATCCTGCCACCAGGAGCTGGAATCAGGGAGAGGTCACCAGGGCTGACTGAAGGGGTGGTGTTCCTTTCCCCACCCTGCCTCCACAGATGGAGCACATTAACCCTCTTACACGCACTGGGAGCCTTCATCAGAAGATCCTTTATTAAACCTCTTTCAAACATATCACTCATCAACCTCACTGGCTTGCACTCCATAATGTTTTATGGAAATACGCTTATGAGTGTAAATATGATGTAACTAGAATATGCTTCATGCAAAAGGTCTCTTGTAAGGCATCATTACAAAGCTTATGATCTACTGAGTGTGGTCATCCTATTCATTTGCATGTATTATTTCTATGTCTGGAGTTAGGAGAATAAGATATAAACTTGTATTCCTAATGTAAACATATTAAGTGGAAGCCATTAAGGGAGCTTCAGAATCAATGAACTGTGAATGGGTTTGTTTACCTGCAAGTCTTCCTGTGTACTTGTCGGCCAGCTCCTAGGTGATGAAGAAGGAGGTCTTACAGTGACACGTGCTCATGTCACCTGGTACTGGAATCCATCTTAAACCTGGTGCTTTTCCATTTAGAAGGAGGGGTGGGGACCCAGAGAGACAAAAGATTCCCGCTGTGTGCCAAAGCTATAAAAGGGGGTGGAACAGAACAAAGGGCCCAGTCATGAGAAAGCCCTGGCTTTTCACCTAAGACGCCTGCTGGAACTAACAAGAACTGTACCGGGGAAAGGATTGGGCCCAGACTAGGAAGGAGTCTAGTCTGTGAAAGAAGCTTATTGGAACATCTCTGAGGGTGAGATTTTACCTGTAAACAGTTTCTTAATGTATTAGGCTTAGACTTGCGTGTTTTTGCTTTATTTTGCTTGGTGACTTACTTTGTTCTGTCTGTTATTATTTGAAACCACTTAAATCCTACTTTTTATACTTAATAAAATCACTTTTGTTTATTATTGAACCCAGAGTAAGTGATTAATACCTGTGCATAACACCTGGGTCTGTGTTGCAGCAGGCTAGCGTGTCTGGCTCAACAAGGCAGGGTTCTGGAGTCCCAAGCTGGCAGGGAAAATGGGCTCAGAGGTAATCTCAGCATGTCAGGTGACAGTCCCAAGGGGGTCTCTGTGACCGAAACCGTCACAACTTTATTAAACCTCTTTCAAACATACAACTCATCAATCTCACTGGCTCCCTAATCACAAGCTTCCTTTTGGTCACATGACCATTCTTCACATCTGGGATGGCTATGCAGATGGTATCCCACTTATGGTGCCAGGGCTCCTGGCAGGCAGGGCTGAGAGCCAGGAGGATAGTTGGCTGAGTCTCCAACTCACCGACTCCTTTCTCTCATCTGGACCTTCTCAACAAGCACAGGCACTGACTGTCCCAGTCAGACCAACTCCCCACCATGAATTCCAGCAGAAGTTACTACAGAGAATTGTTTCCCGGGTATCTGCCTGGTGGGTCTTGCCCACATGCTCAGGGTCTAACTGATCACCAGATTTGGGTTTGGGAAGGAATTTACCTCCAGGTCAGATTGGCAGAGACTGTGGGGGGTTTTCACCTTCCTCTGCACCATGGGGCAGGGTCACTTGCAGGTTTAAACTAGTGAAAATGGTGAATTCTCTGAACTTGAAGTCTTTAAGCCATGATTTGAAGACTTCAGTAGCTCAGTCAGAGGTGAGGGGTCTATTACAGGAGTAGGTGAGTTTCTGTGGCCTGCAATGTGCAGGAGGTCAGACTCAATGATCAAGATGGTCCCTTCTGACCTTAAAGTCTATGAGGAGATAGCTAATCTCCCCTTTCCCTCCTGAGAGGGTTTATTGTGTAATGTAAATTGATGGTGCTAAAGAATTGTTTTATAATAATTTAGGCTCAAAAACATTGCTTAAGCCTCATTGACTTGAATGAGAGCCCAGGTTTAATGTTAAGCACCCTTCCTGAATAAGGATGTATTCCTGAACTGGGACCATTCGTATGTGCTCTATAAATATCTCTGCCAACAGGATCCTAGAGAGAACACAAGCACCCTGTGGGTGCCCATTGCACATTAACAGCTGGAAGTGCTAGTGATGTAACAAGTGATTCACTTTGACTCACGTGGGATTTTTAATAAGGCTGTGAGAGCAACAAGGATGGGCGTTCTTCCTTTACCATGTGGGCCGGGCAATTTACACACACACACAAACACACACACACACACACATGGCCTAGGGAGCAGGGGGGAAGCAAGCAGTGTTCGCCCAGGGAGCACAGCTGTGCAGAAGATGCCATACAGTCACATTGGATTTTCTCTTGTAGTGCTCTGGAGCAGCAAGACAATCTGGGACGCTCACACCCCATGCCTGGCTCCATGCCAGTGAGGCGGACTGCTGCCTTACTTACCGTTTGAGAGCAGGGTACGATCGTTTCAGGCCCATGATCTTGAAACCTTTGATTTACAAAATAAGTTCTGAATTCGAATGAACAGTAGCTCTCCTGAGGGGACGTAGAGAAGGAACCAGCCATTCCATGCCTTGATTAACCTTTTCCCCTTATTCCCAGGATGCACTACGTATTTGAGGTCATGATGGCTTTAGCCTTCTGCTAGAGTTTCCTTCGGGTTACTGCAAAAAAGCTGACGAGCCACGGCCTAAGCCTGTATGCCTGTGAGCAAGTGTGGGTTTTCAAAAGCCGGCACAGCATGGCTTTGTGATCAGCTATTGCTACCTATGGGCATAAAGGACTGGCAGCAGGGGCAGGAGGAGTGCATGGGAGGATTTTATCCATACATCATGAAGGTGGAAGAAAGGATGGCCAGTAGTTAGAGCACTAGCCTGGAAACCTGAGATCACTTCCCTTCTCAGCTACAGGCTTCCTGTGTGACCTTGGCCAAGTCACTTAGTCTTTCTGGACCTCAGCTGTGAAATGCAGATAACAGGAGTGCCCTGCCTCACAGGGGTGTTGTGAGGCTAAACCTACCAAAGATGATGAGATGCTTAGGTACCTTGATAATGGGAGACATATAGTTACCATTAGATGGATTTAAAATAATGGTAACAGTTCATAAGTGCCAAAATTAAGATGCCCAGTACAACATCAGTTCCAATCCCTTAGGTATATGTATTATGATGTGGCCTTTAATTACGTAACACACAACATCCCCCTCTACCCCCCCTGCTTCTCCCACAGGACCTCTGGGGATAAGTACGTACACAGCAAGTACACCTGTGGTAAAGTCAGGCTAAGAGGACTGGTGTCCAACCTGCCTTTGCATTTGGATCTCCTTCTTGGTATTTTAGGGGTGAGAGGCTGGAATTCTTGGAAACTGAAAGAAAGTGCACTTTCGGTTCTTAATTACAATGAATGTAGTGGTGTATTGTACGGTCCTGCCTTTAGAGTTGCCAACTTTCTAACCACACAAACCCAAACGCTCCATGCCCTGCCCCTTCCCTGAGGCCCCACCCCATCTCTGAGACCCCACCCCACTCCCTCCATCTCCCCTCCCTCCATTGCTCACTCTCCCCCACCCTCACTCGCTTTCACTGGCTCCCTGCTTGCCCTGGCCCCACACCGCTCTCAGAAGCGGCCGGCACATCCCTGTACCCCCTGGGAGAGCCAGGGGGGGCCGTGTGCTACCCCTCCCTGCAGGCACGTGGCCAACGGGAGCTGTGGACTCGGCTCTCAGGGCAGGGGCAGAGTGTGGAGACCCCCTGTTTGCCCCACAGGGTCCTCAGGGACATGCCGGCCACTTCTGGGAGTGGCGCAGAGCCAGGGAGCGTGCCTTAGCCCTGCTTCACTGCCAGTCTTTTAATGGCCTAACATTTCCCAGTTTGGCTTCAGTAGCCTCCGGGAGATAGAGCCTGATTCTGGGAGACTCCCAGCCAAACTGGGAGGGTGGGCAACCCTACCTGCCTTGAATGCAGGGCACTGGACTCAATGACCTCTCAAGGTCACTTCCAGTCCTACACTTCTATGATTCTGTGATAAAAAAAAATCCAGTGTTTTTATTTCTATGGCTGTTGCTAAGATCCACATGTCCATCAGGATTATTAAATCACTAGAAGTATATAATGCAAGGCTTAAAGCTACAAGGAGTTTTGCCATTGACTTGATTGGTAAGGACTTGACTTTTCTCCCATGGATAGGCCATTTTCCCACTCTGATGATATCTTTCTGCTCCAACTGACTTCAATGTGAACATCAGCTGCACAGGTGAAGGCAGAATATGCTCCACAAGTCTAATTGAATTTTAACAGTGTGCTCTGAAAGAGAAAAACCAGAAGAGAAAGCACTGATGGGATGGGTCTGTCCCTTTAAGGAACATTTTTCTGTTTTCAACATCTCATCCCTTCAATGCCCTGAAGTCACTTCCAGCCTCAGCTTTCCTTTAAAAAACAAACCAAAAAAAAACTCCCACCAAAAATAAATAAATAAAACAATAAAACCACACACACACACACACACACACACACACACACAAAACCCAGTTTCTCATATTTTCAAAAATTACAACAATAAAAACAAATTAAATCTTAAACAAGCAAGATAGATAATCAATCTTACACTGCCTTACATGGAGAATGAAAACATCTCAGGATTTAAAAAGAATTATCTACAGCAGGGGTTGGCAACCTTTCAGAAGTGGTGTGCTGAGTCTTCATTTATTCACTCTAATTTAAGGTTTCGCGTGCCAGTAATACATTTTAACATTTTTAGAAGGTCTCTTTCTATAAGTCTATAATATATAACTAAACTATTGTTGTATGTAAAGTAAATAAGGTTTTTAAAATGTTTAAGAAGCTTCATTTAAAATTAAATTAAAATGCAGAGCCCCCGGACCAATGGCCAGAACCCAGGCAGTGTGAATACCACTGAAAATCAGCTCATATGCTGCCTTTGGCACATGTGCCTTAGGTTGCCTACCCCTGAGCTACACCCTGTGGCACTCCCCTTTTGGAAGCTTCAGCAGGCCAGGGACCACCCGACCATGAGGCTCTGTTGGAGCTGTGCTGCTCAGGATTGCTGAGGGTAGCGGGATGGGGACCCTGTTTGATATGTATGAGTGTTGCCTTAACCCCTAGCAGTCTCACCAAAGGTCAGGGCCCTCATGTGATAAGTATTATATAAAAACACACACAGTCCCTGCCCCCAAAGAGCTTCCAGGCTAAGTAGAGAAGAAAAAGGAAGTATGCCCTCCATTTTACAGATTGGAAATGGAGGCACAGGGGGTGATTGGCATAGCTTGGGTCACACAAGGAGTCTGTGGCAGAACCGGGAAGTGAGCCCTGATCTCCCAAATTATAGTCTGGCGCCTTAACCGGAAAGCCAACCTTCTTCTGAATCAGAGGCCCTGCACTTCATGTAGATAGCTCTGGCCTCCAGTCGATTCCTGAGATCTGTGGGATTCCCCCAAATGGAACAAGTGAGGGGGTGGACAGGGGCAAGTCCCACATTCCAATGGAATGATTTCATGAAAACTCCTCAAGGTCAACCTCAGAGGCCCCTGCCCTCCCAGATCCCTTCCTCTCTCCCTCTCGAGATCAGCATGGTCCAGAGGATAGGGCACAGAGAGGAAATCAGTAGGTCTAGGGTCCAGGGGCGGCTCCAGGCACCAGCACGCCAAGTGTGTGCCTGGGGGCGGCAAGAATATATATACCCTAAATCAAACCAGGACCATGTACCAAGGAGAAAATCTCTGCCACTGTGTAACCTTGAACAAAGCACTTCACCTCTCACACACTTTGGCTTGTCTGTTTAGACCAGGGGTCGGCAACCTTTCAGAAGTGGTGTGCCAAGTCGTCATTTATTCACTCTAATTTAAAGTTTCGTGTGCCAACGCTTTTGGCATGCATGCCATAGGTTGCCTACCCCTGGTTTAGAATATAAGCTCTCTGGAGCAGGTGCTCTCTTACTAGGTCTTTGTACAATATCTAGCATAATCTTTCTTCCCTCCACAATGTCGGTTGGGGCCTTGCAGTGCTCCTGCAATGCAAATAATAAATTGTCTTGCAAGAAGTGCAATGGGCTTTTTAATGACTGCATGTGGTCAGGACTTCAGTTCTGCATTTGAGAAATGAATTTGCTAAGTTCAGCCAGTGAAAGGAGAGTTCATCTGTAGTTCAGGCATGCATGGTTGTGTAGCTGAGCAATGACAAACTAACTTTCCGGCACTGATACTTCAATCAGAAAAGATAAAGAGCATCAGTGAATTTCTTCATTCTCTTATTTGTTAGATCTGGTTGACTAGATGAAAAACACCTGGAATGTTGTTGCTTTGCACATCTGGATCGCTTTATACAGCTGGGTTGCTTTACACAGCTGGGTTGCTTTACATATTCATTGTACAATAATTTGGGTCATGTGCTTCATTCTGGGCATATAATTACAAGTAAACAAGACTTGGGGTGATGCTCTGGAACTACTCCATATGAAGCCAGCCAGGACTCTGGGGGAGCATGCCTCCTCTCTCTGAACATACTGTCTCCAGGGCAAGAAGCTTACACAGCTTCGACCTTCCTGGGACTGACCTCAGAGCATTCAGCATCCCCTTCCACACCGTGCGTTTCTCGCAGCGAGCCAGAGTTCCAAAGTCCAGATGATTCCCAAAGGTCATGGTGCACAGATGGGGAGTTGTTGCATAAGGGCCGTTTCTAAAATAAACTTTCCTATACCACATACATTTTCACAGAAGCCTCACAGCCTTATTAGTTTCATCATTCCTTGTACAAATTTCAAACCAGCACATAAAGTGGGTTTCTTGCGTATGTCACTAAACTCTGATCTGTGTGGTTATGGCCCTAGACTGGGACTCAGGAAATCGGGGTTCACTTCCTGGCTCTGCCACAGCCTTACTATGTGACCTTGAGTAAGTCACTCAGGATATGTCTACTACACAGCAGCTGGGAGGTGTAATTCCCAGCTTGAAGAAACATACACATGCTGGCTCTGCTCAAGCTAGGCACTAACAATAGCAGTGTGGCTGCAGCAGCATGGGTGGCAGCTCAAGCTAGCTGCCCGAGGGCATGTCTACACTGGAATTAGACACCCGCGGCTGGCCCATGCCAGCCGACCTGGGCTCACAAGGCTTGGGCTGCAGGGCTGTTTCACTGCAGTGTAGACTTCTGGGCTTGGGCTGCAGCCTGAGCTCTGGGACCCTCCCACCTCGCAGGGTCCTAGAGCCGGTGCTCCTGCCCAAGCCCAGAAGTCTACACTGCAATGAAACAGCCCCATGAGCCCAAGTCAGCTGGCACAAGCCAACCATGGGTTTTTCCTTGCAGTGTAAGCATACCCGCAGAACAATCCCACTTGAGTCTCTGGGCATGTACTTGAGCAGCTAACCCAAGCTGCTGCCTGTGCTGCCATGGCCACTTGGCTATTTTTAGGTGCTAGCTGGAGCAGAGATGCACGTGTATATTTACCCGAGCTGGGAATCACACTACCCAGCTGTCATGTAGACCTATCCTTAGGGTACATATGTCTACACTTTCGGCTGCGGGTGTCACTCCCAGCATGAGGAGACATAGCCTCACTAGCTGTGATCAAACTAGTGCACTAAAAGTAGTGTAGCTGTGGTGAGCAAGTGGTAGGAGGAGCTAGTTGTCCAAACAGCCCTTTGTACTGGCTTAAGAACAGATTTAAAATTATAATTGTGCAATATTCTTGTGTAGACAAGACTAGAGCTGGTCAAGAGTTTTCCAACGGAACAATTTCCCGTTGGAAAATGCTGATTTGATGTAAACAAAATGTTTTGCAGAAACACATCAATTTGATATTCTTGTCATATATTTGTATTAAAGTGCTTCATTTTGACTTTTATAATTATGTAATATAGAAAAGTCAAAAGGAAGCACTTCAACCTTACAGAAACGAAAACATTTGGAAATTTTGTTTTGTGGGAAGTTTTGGCTGTCATCTGATCCAGGATGAAAGGAAATTTCCAATGGCAGAATTTCCTGTGGAATGGAAATACCCAAATTTCAACCAGCTCTGAAGAAAACCTTTAATTAAAAAAAAAAAAAAAAGAAGAAGAAGCTGAGAGTCTCTTGTTTATCACAGTATCAGAGGGGTAGCCGTGTTAGTCTGGATCTGTAAAAGCAGCAAAGAGTCTTGTGGCACCTTATAGACTAACAGACATTTGGGAGTGTAGCGAGTCGGTGTGGCTCCCCTCCTGCCCAGCAGAGGGCGCCCCCCCCCAGAAGCCCAGCTGGGCTGAGCCACCACTTCCTGTCCCCGCCCCCCGGAAGTCAAGGGGTGGGACAGGAAGTAGAAAAGGAGAACGCCAGAGCTCAGTCAGGAGCCAGCCACCGCCGCGAGCAGACGTGCCGGCGGGAGCTCCCGACTGGGAACCCTCCAGGACCCGAGGCGGCGATCCGGACTGGCCCCCACTGCCCCGCGCCCGGTACGAAGAGGAACCTGCGGAACTTCCCCGGAATCGGGACCCAGAGCAGCCGTCAGGACTTCCTCCCTCCCGGTACGAGGAGGAGCCGCCGCCGCCGCTTCCGCCCTGCTGTTACCCGGAGGAGCCATCAGAGGCCGCCGGACCGGACTTACAGCAGGAGTTGCCGGACCTGCCCCCAAGCCCTGGTCCCGAGGAGCCCATGCAGATGGACTGGCCCGACCTCCCGGCGACCGAGGAGCAGGTACCCACGGAGGGGGAGATGGACTGTAGCCCGGGGATAGCCGACCCCTGTCAGGCTATAGGCACCGAGGTGCCCATGTCGGTGTGTTTCGGTCAGGACCCCACTGACCAGCGGCCGTGCTAGCTGCTAATAGGGCCCCGGGCTGGGACACAGTGGAGTGGGTGGGCCTGTGTCCCCCCTGCCACCCCACTCACGGGTGGCAGTCTCCCCCTCACCCCAGCGCTCAGGCTTAGGCTTACCTGAACTGCTGCTCAGCCCTGCCTAAGGGTCTGAGCCCTCTGTGGATTGCTGCCCCGCCCTGAGCTAGGGCTGGGGCTTTACAGACCGAACCGCTGCTCAGCCCTGCCTAAGGGTCTGAGCCCTCTGTGTGTTGCTGCCCCGCCCTGAGCTAGGGCCTGGGCCTATAAACTGAACTGCTGCTCAGCCCTGCCTAAGGGTCTGAGCCCTCTGTGGGTTGCTGCCCCGCTCTGAGCTAGGGCTGGGGCTTTACAGACCGAACTGCTGCTCAGCCCTGCCTAAGGACCGAGCCCTGCCTCTTGTTACCGCCCCGCCCTGGACTAGGGCCTGGGCTTATAGACTCGAACTGAGCCCTGTGTTGGTTGCTGCCCGCCCTGAGCTAGGGCTTGGGCTCATAGACTTGAACTGCTGTTGCCCCGCCCTGACTGAGGGCCTGGGCTTCCACTAACTGACTGGGTGCCTTGTGTTCAGCCCCTGCCTGAGGGTCTGAACCTGTGAACCTTCTAATTGAGACTGATCGCTGTTGCCCAGCCCCCTGTTCCAGAGGGCCTAGGATTGAGACTGATTGCTGTTACCCCAGCCCCTGCTCCAGAGGGCCGGGGCCTATTGAGACTGGTTGCTGTTACCCAAGCCCCTGTTCCAGAGGGCCGGGGTTGATTAGGGCTGATTGCTGTTACCCAAGCCCCTGCCCCAGAGGGCCAGGGCTTATCTGAACTGTTGTTGCCCTGCCCTGCTCCAGAGGGCCAGGGCTTATCTGAACTGTTGTTGCCCTGCCCTGCTCCAGAGGGCCAGGGCTTATTCGAACTGCTGTTGCCCTGCCCTGCTCCAGGGGGCCAGGGCTTATCTGTGCTACTGTTGCCCAGCCCCTGCGCCAGAGGGCCTGGGCCTATTTGAACTGCTGTTGGCCAGCCCCTGCACCAGAGGGCCTGGCGGTCTAACGTTGTTCCCTGTGACTCCTAAAAGACCAGCAGAAGAAAAGAAGCGAGTCGGTGTGGCTCCCCTCCCGCCAGCCGGAGAGTTGAGCCCCGACCAACAGCTTACAGAGAGCATGAGCTTTTGTGCATGCATCTGACGAAGTGGGTATTCACCCACGAAAGCTCATGCTCCCAAACGTCTGTTCGTCTATAAGGTGCCACAAGACTCTTTGCTGCTTTGTTTATCACAAGATTCCAGAAGCTGGAGCTTTCAGGGAAAAAGACCAACCAAAACCCAGCCAAATATGGTGAGATTCTCGATAAAATCGTAAGGTCTGGCAACATTGCTACATCTCAGTCTCAGCATGGTAACCTCAGGCTCACAGAGAAAGCATGAGAATTAGTAGAAAATTATACATTAAAAGCAATATTAAAGGTCAGTTTTTAAAACGGACAATGGAGAAGGGTCCACCACAGACTCATTGTGGTGTGTGTGGCCAGTCAAACAGATTTCCCACTTCCCAGCCTCCTCAATGTTCTCCCCTGTATTTCAGAGCCACTCTGTGCTCAATTTTTTGGAAAACAGCTGCACTTCCTTGATATAAGATTGCCACCTAGTGGCCAGTTACAAAATTTCGCAGTGCAGCAATAAGCATGAGAACTAGCCAACAATGGCACCGTCCACAGGCAGTTGGGATTTATTCCTGTATCATCTGTTCCATGGATGGGAGCCAGCATTCATTACAGGCCATCATTACAGTAAATATGTCCACCTGTTTATTCACTTTGTTAGTGATGAGATTGGGGCTGTTACTAAACAAAAATTACTAAGATGATGAATTTCTACAGGCAATTATTCCACTGACAGAGTTAAAAATCAAAACTACTTCAATACATTAGGACACTCACTTGGGGTGTTGATGTTTCGGGGAACATTTCAATACTAAATCCCAGTGTCCCTTCCCCAAGGGTCACTTCATGGGCTTGATCCTGCAAGCTGTTCAGCGCTGCAGTCAATGGGTGCTGAAAATTTTGCTAGGTCAGGCCTCATGTGTCTCATATGTGATCCTCCCCCACATCCTGGGACAACGGTAAGAAATCAGTCACAGAAAGCTTTGCTTCCTTCCAACACTGAACAAGGGACACTATTAAAAACAAGAAAAGCTACTCAGTCTCTCTCCTCACTTCACTGTAGATCTTCGCTGTATATCTTTCCAGCACTCCTCTTGCCTGGATTCCTGCAACTGTTTTAAGAACTAGTGTTCATCTGTATCCTCACTATAGATTCATAGATTCTAGGACTGGAAGGGACCTCGAGAGGTCATTGAGTCCAGTCCCCTGCCCTCATGGCAGGACCAAATACTGTCTAGACCATCCCGGATAGACATTTATCTAACTTACTCCTAAATATCTCCAGAGATGGAGATTCCACAACCTCCCTAGGCAATTTATTCCAGTATTTAACCACCCTGACAGTTAGGAACTTTTTCCTAATGTCCAACCTAATGTCCAACCATCTCCATAGTAGATTCAGTACAAAATTCTGGGTCATGTTAAATCTGTGGTAGAGCAACATGTGGTATTTTCACAACTGAATAATTATCTAGAGAACAAAAAACTCTCTTTTAAACTCCACTTTTTTCTGATATACACCCATTACTGACAGTGTGATGAGATTCAATCCACTGTTGGAAAGAGCATGGGCTAAAACCTAAGAGACACAGAGCGTCTTCAAACGCCCTATGAAATAAGCCAGACTTACAGACACCCAGCCGCTCTCAGGATTCCGCTGCATCTGTTGTTTATCACCCACCAGAGCCATAAGCTTTTGGTCTGGTTTGGAAAGACTTACAAATTGTTAAGCAGTAACGTTCATACTGGAAATGTGCAAGAGGGCGCTACTCATGACACAATGTACAATGACGTAGGTTCACCATAGTGAAGGGAAAGCAAACACCAGTTTCCTTGGAAATGTCTGGCTCACCCCATACTGGCATGTTGACTTTAAGTGGTGGGAGAGTATCAGACCTAAGAATGTCATGTGGGGGAGGAGAGGCTAGATCATAAAGACTCAGGCCTTGGCTACACTGGCGCTTTACAGCGCTGCAACTTTCTCGCTCAGGGGTGTGAAAAAACACCCCCCTGAGTGCAGCAAGTTACAGCGCTGTAAAGCGTCAGTGTAAACAGTGCCCCAGCGCTGGGAGCGCGGCTCCCAGCACTGTAAGCTAATCCCCTCGAGGAGGTGGAGTACGTGCAGCGCTGGGAGAGCGCTGGGCGCCGCGACGACACTCTCACTTCAAAGCGCTCCCACGGCAGTGCTTTGGAGTTTCGAGTGTAGCCAAGCCCTCAGTGAATCCAGGGGAGAGGTGGATCACATGGAGAGAAAAGGAGGGAAGTATGGGTGCTCCTGGGGCTCAGGCAGTGAAAGACAGGGGAGTGAGGAATCAAGCAAGGAAGAGCCTGTACCTGGCCTGAAAGAGAAGGGAGTGAAGAACAGAGATGTTAGATTCTAAAGCCAGAAATCATGTAGTCTGATCTCAGGCCTGAGAGGTAACACCTGGCCTCAGCAGTGGATCCTCAGCTACAGGCACAGAGTTGCTCAAGGTGTGTTTTGGGTCTGCTTGAGTCACTCAGTGCTGCAGTGATGAGTCACTCAAGTTGGGGAGACTGGACTCTCCCTCACCACACTATACAGGGCACAAACAGATGAGTGCAGATGGACCTAAGTGAACCCGCGCTCACCAAATCCCATCTGAGCGACACCTGACAAAGGCCCCTGTTGGGCCCAAGGGTTTTGTTTTCCTACTAAGGGAACATGACCGCTCAGGGTTCTCAGACTTCCCCAGCGTCCAGGCCACACCCTAGAGAGACTGCTTTGTGAAATGCCTCCCCTCCCAACAGGATTGCACAGGCCACTTCCTCTCCTGTTTGCTGCCACACCACTGCCCCTTTGGCAAATACAGAAATTGCTTGCAGGGAAAAAGTGACATTAGGAATGTATTCAATGCATTGGAATTGTCTTGATTAAATTTAACAGCTGAAGGAGGAGCCAGTGGCAGTATCATGTGACCAGGTCGCGCTCTGCAGAGCACAGTTTGGGAATTTACAGGTTACAGGCCTCCACACAGGCTAAAGTGACAGATACTGAAATTCAATTCTGGAACTGACAGTGAGGCCAACATTTTGCCAGTAAAGTACAGCAGCGCCACGCCATCCTGGGGGAGCTCAGGGAGGGATTTGGGAGAAACAGACTCATCCTGGGCACCCCAGGGTGCTTTGGAAGCATACAGACATGGCACATCATGCTTGGTGGGGCAACATGCTCCCCTTATACACTCAGCCTGCTGTGCAGGCTAGTGAAGCGGGCCCGCAGCCCTGCTTCCATCCTGCCCCCTGAGTGCAGGGTCTGCAACTGTTCCTGGCTTTTGCACAGGCCATGTAATGGGGGACAGGGTGGAGAGGGAAGGCTCTTTGCACCCTCTTGTATAATGTCTGTGGTTTTTACAGAATTGATGGTTTTGTCTTACTGATGTTTTTGCTTTAGTAACTTTAGTTTAAGGGGAGTTATTTAAAAATTGTAGAGACAGGAGCAGGAATTGTAGCAGGAAACCCCTTGTAAATAGATTCTGCAATGGAACTATGCCGCATAGTGAGACTAGACTCCCAGAGTTGTCTCTCAGCTCATCGCCTGCAGTGTGTTCACTTGTACAATTTGGACACAAGCTGGCGCTCACCATTCCTTCACTGGAGTAGTATCAGGGAGGAGCTGTGCAAATGGAGTCTCCAATCCTCCTTTCTTGAAGATTACAAAGCAGCTCAGGTTCTCCCCACACGGTCTCCTTCCATTGCCCCAGCGACGTGGCCCTCACCTTCCTGTTTTGAAGTCAACACGTAGGGCTCATCTTCTGTGCACCAAGCCTGAATCCTAACTGAACCTTCCTAGCCAACTTAGAAACAATGCTTCTGTGGAGGGGCTCTGGAATGGGGGAGTCAGGGGACCATGGCCCCATCACTTTTTACCAGCCATAAGAGTGAGCGATGTGGGGGAGGGAAGGAAAGGAGTGAGCGGGGTTGGGGCCTCGGAGGAAGAGGCGGTGTGGGAGTGGGGTCTTGAGGGAAGAGGGAGCATAAGGGTGGGGGCTCAGGGAAAACGGGTGGTGTGAGGGCAGGATATTGGGGGGAATAGGTGGGGTGGGGGCTCAGGGGAAGGGGTGGCCTGAGGGCAGGAACTCAGGGGGAAGGGGTGGGGTGGAGGCTCGGGGCCTCAGCGGGGAGGGCGCAGTTCAGGCACTGGTGCCCCACCCCCACACACACACTTTTAGGGAGCTTCTGCCACTCCTGCCTCTTTGATGTCACACCTAAGATCCCCCAGCACAGGATTAACAGTCTGAACGCAGCCAAAGAAAGCAGTGATGACTGTTTTACTATGCCCTCGTCCTAGGGGAGAACTACGGAGCTTTCCTTTGAAGACTCCTGCCAAGGGGAGGGGAATAGAGTTGGCCAAACTTTCCCCAAGAGTGCTGCTGCCACTGTAGAGACTAACTCCTTAGTTCTCGATACTCATTAACATTTATGTCACCTTATCACCATAGTAACAGGCTCTTATCGCCATAGTAACAGGCGCTTATCACCATAGTAACAGGTGCTTACCCTAAGGCAGTCTCTAACACTTCACCCCAGCTACGGTCGGTCCTCTTGTGGTGGCTGCTGATCTCTCATAGACACTTGGTATATCACAGACATAGACACAAGCTCAGCAGGTGTCTTACTTACTTATGCTAATTTAGCCCAAGTCTTAAGGCTTAATTTAGCTAAGATAAATATCTTACAGGCCTGAGGCTTGTTGGCCCTTTGTTACAACATTAATTAATATCCTAAATATATCTGATACCTTTAAGTGTTGGCTACAACTACCATTAACAACAGTAGAAACTTTCATAATGGGTTGTTGGGTTATTTGCTGAATGTTAGATGACACTCCTCTGTGTTGCAAGTTCACAGAAGAAAACGTCTTCCATTATGCAACAAGAGGGTTGCTTACCTCTTTGGCATCAGTTGCCTTCTTTTGTGCCTCAGTTTCCCTCTCCTGTTTAGCCCTCAACCAAAGCTACGTGTCCTCCAGTTTTAGAGTCAAACAAAGTCCAAAACAAATGCCAAAATGTCTCCACGTCTCTGTCAGGGTCACGGACCTTTCTTCCACAGTCCCTGCACCTTCAACTATTCTCCCCTTGATGCATGGGAGTGGATAGGAGCATCTCTCTCTTGTTCCAGGGTTCTTCATCTCTTCCAGGATCTGTTCACCAAACACCATGATGTCCTGGGTTATCCTTTCCCAACCGTTTGTCTCTGCATGCAGTTCCTCCAACAACCAGTGCAGTCTCTCCCTCCAGGACACACTCTCAGAGTGAGAAAAGTGGCTATCCTTTAACTCACTTCCTTTCCCGACACGCCTTGCTCTGAGGTCTACAACTACAGTGGTCCCTGGACTACAAGTCCCAGAATTCTCTTGATCTGGGAGGAAAACAGGCACAAGTCAGAGCTAGGGCATGAACTTTTCTTAAAGGCCCAGCTCAATGGGTGACAAATGCACAAATACTCTCTCTTTCTCTCTGATTACCAGGCCTGCTGGCCAGTCAGCTAAGCTCCCAGGATTTTATATTCTTTAGTCAGTGGAAAGAGATGCATCTTCCAACTCTAAATATCTATGTTCATATTTAAGTGGTTTTACTGGCAGGAGCCAATTTGAAAGGCCTAGGGTTGTTACTGAGAATGACCTACCTCCTTCACCTGCCAGCTTCACCAATGAGATATCAAGTTCCATTATTCTGGATGATTGTAGGTCACATGGAGGGCTGGCGATAGAACTTAAGGTAGTGTGGCCTCATCCACTTCGGTCCTTGCATATACCTACCAATATCTTGAATTTCACTTAGCAGCTGATTGGCTGCCAGTATGGAGAGTAAAGCACAGGTTGATTGTGCTCAGTCTGGCCTAACTCACATAGAAGGTGAGTGGCTGAGTTGTGGGTCTTTCCCAGATAGCTCAAAGATCATTAAGACATGGATGAAGAATCCCATGGACAAGTCTTGCTCAGTAGCTAATAAAAAACAAACAACAAAATTCTGAAAGTCACTTGCAGGTTTAAACTAGTGTAAATGGTGAATTCTCTGTAACTTGAAGTCTTTAAACCAGGGGTCAGCAACCTTTCAGATGCGGTGTGCAGAGTCTTCATTTATTCACTCTAATTTAAGGTTTTGCGTGCCAGTCATACATTTTAACGTTTTTAGAAGGTCTCTTTCTCTAAGTCTATAATATATAGCTAAACTATTGTTGTATGTAAAGTAAATAAGATTTTTAAAATGTTTAAGAAGCTTCATTTAAAATTAAATTAAAATGCAGAGCCCCCTGGACTGGTGGCCAGGACCCAGGTGTTGTCAGAGCGGTACCGGTATGGTGCTCTGCTTTCTCCTTGTTGATATCACTCGGCTGCGTGCGTGAGTTCCCTCTGTGTGCTGCCCCAGCTCTGCAGATAGCTGACACAGCAGACCCGACGAGAATCCCCAATAACCACAGAGTCCAGTAAGATGCAAAGCCACGTCGGCTAGGTTTATTGCGACCTCGGACACCCGTGCAGGGTCCCCGTAGATTACTTAGTCTACCGGGCGTACTGCGAGAGAGTGCCTCTTGGCAAGGACCCGGCTTAGTGGCGGGACTTTCCACTCCCCCTACGGCCGGACAAAGGCACCTCCCCAGGGATGCATTCTTATACACAGATACAAACAAGTTACACATCACACCTGACGTATTAAGGTACAACCTCTCTACGTAGCAAGTTACAACCCTTCTACGTATTAAGGCACCGCCTTCTACCTTGTACATGTTGGTTCGAACAAAACAACTCTATCCATCATTTTACCCTTTTGCCCCTGTCATTGGGATGGGTCGGCCTGTCCTTTCGTTATCTATGGAATGTTTCAGTATAATATGTTCTAATACTATGTTTATTTTTTGGTATGCTAGGTGAATATGTATTTCTGCAGCATCAGCCCTTTTCATGCCAGCTTCTGTGAACCAAGCCGGCCTCTGGCTCACAGCTTAACTTTGCTTTTTGTTAGCAAAGTCTTGTTCATTACTTCAATTCAGGCCTCAGGCCTCATACTAGGCCTTTATCAGGGCCTGCACTTACTACACTAGGCAGTGTGAGTGCCACTGCAAATCAGCTCGCGTGCCACCTTCGGCATGCATGCCATAGGTTGCCTACCCCTGCTTTAAACCATGATTTCAGGACTTCAGTAACTCAGCCAGAGGTTAGGGGTCTATTAAAGGAGTGGCTGGGTGAGGTTCTGTGGCTGGCAATGTGCACGAGGTCAGACTCAATTATCACGATAGTAAGGCCTTACCTTCTGGCCTTAAAGTTTATGAGTCTATGAGTCACAGATTTTGTTTGTCACAAAAATCATGGCTTTACAAACATACAGTCTTTATTGCACCTATTACACGTGTGCATGAAGCCCTGTCATGCCTCTTCCTAGTCCCATTGTACTGTGTGCAGCACTTGCATGAGTGCTGGGAATGCCAGTTTGTCCTTCTTCTTGGTTCCAGGATGTCCTGGGCCTATGACGTTGTTGGTGTCCCTAGGCCTAAGTGAACCAAAGTTGTGTCTCTAGGCCTGAGTGAACCAAAGTTCTTCCATGTTGTGAACTTTAACCAGCCTAAAATGCTAACAACCAAAAAGCAAAAAATTTGTAACTGTCAGCTTTTAGCTTGCAGCTGCAGTCTAGTTTGAAACAGTAAAAAGCAGTAGTGATACGAGGGAGAAGGGGGGGGGAAGTCTGCATGCGTCTGTATTGTGAAGGCCATAGATAAACATGCGGATAAGAACGGTTCTAACAAGCTACAAGTTATTGCCTAATGTAACTGCTGCAAGGGGAGGGAGGAAGGGGGAAACGGGAAGAAACAAAGGCTTGTACAGACAGCTTGAAATATAAAAAGGGGAACTTGCTTGTAATCAGTGCGCTTGATTTGAGATATTGCTTCTCCTGGTGCCTTTTTCAAGATCTTGAATAAACTTGGTTTGCTTCTCCACCCTGGTGTGTTAATTAGTGCGACGCACACCGGGCAACGAACCCCGCTGTTGCCCCCTCGGGCCTTCTGGGCTGGCAACAACGTGAAGCTCTGCCGACTGCCATGCTTGTCCTTTGTCCTAAATTGTACACTAGGCTGGCTTTATAAAACCAGCAGGTTCTGTGCAATTCTCTCTTGTTTGTATGTATTTACAGTATTCTAGCACACTGTAATCCCTAACTGGTTTCCCTCTCGCTACACTTATTAACCTACTCACTCTTCACACACACATAGTTCTGACAACTCTTGGTTTCCGTGGGCAATTTCAGGTATTGATTTTAAGTAATAAAATCTTAATTGGGCTATATTCTGGTTTCCTTGAGAGTCCACACATCTATCCAAGTGTGTCAACACTAGCAACATTTGCACCTGTCATTCTTCACTAGCGCAACTCCATCGCTGAAAGCAGCAGGTGAAATGATAGTGCAGACAGGGCTCTGACCATGGTTAGACACCTGAGACTGGTTTACATTAGCATTTCCACCATTGCTAGTTTGCACTGGTGGTGAATTACATGTCTGAATTTTGCTAACGCATACAAGGCTTTTGTTTTAAAACCACAGAAATTAAGATTATCTGAGGAGGATATCAGTTCCCTGGTTTAATTGTGAGGGGATTAGAGGCAAGGAATCTTCAGTGATGAGTTCACTACTGTGATGTTTGCTTCTTCTGTTCTCCAGAGCCTGAATTTGTTGACTTCAGCTGACACTGCAAGGCCTACTTGTTTCCCTGAGGTGTTTTCTAGAATGTGAGTGTACATAGGATTGCATTTAGGGTTGAGTAAATAGGTGCAGATGAGGAATCCATGGGGGAATCCAGAACATCCCTGCATATTAGGACATTGACTCCTAGCTGCAGTCTGTAGATTTTTCAATAATTATGATACAATTAGACGGGTGCATTTTTATAAACTGAAATAAATAGATACACATTATTATTTCTTCTTATTTATTATTAGTTACATTCTTACAGTGTGCTCAGTGTGGAACAAGACACAAATAATATAATCCAGACCCACACACATGCGCATGCAAAGCTGAAATGCTCTCAGCCTTCTACACATGTCTTGTAGGGCCTGGTTCTAGAGTTCTTCATTTCTTGGGCAACGTGCAATCTGAATTGCCTTTTCTGTCTGGAACAGTAGCACAGAGAAGCCAGGGCTACTAAATCTTCTTCTCCAACAGTGCATCACCTTACAAAGTTAAACCTGATCCACAATGATAACTCCTAAGGGGTTCTGTGCTTGTCTCCGCCCTGCTCCCTCTGGGGGGCTTGTGCCAACTCACTCACTACAATCCATGGAGTGTCACAAACAACAAATATTGGCCCTTACTTCTCCACTGCGCTAGAAGGTTCATTTCACTGATGAAGAATGACAGTTCCTGTGAGCCAGGCTTTTATTAAATATTCCACATACAAAGTATTAAATAAATATAGAATCATCAGCCACTAACGTACCTAGCTCGTTCATTTGGGGATGTCTGTGTATTTATATATAAATGCAAACAAGACTATTTACAAAAATGCATCGCAGACTCCAGGAAGAGTCAACTCTGCAGACTTATCACCAGGACGCAGCTCACACTCACTTCTGGGAAAGAGGGAGTCTACCTCCCTTCCTGTCTTGGGAGATCTTGGGTGGCCAGGAAGCATGAGACTCAGGGGCTGGAAGGAACCGGAAGTCAGAAATGTCAGAAAAGAGGTTTGGGGGACTGAAATCAGTGTTAGGAAGACCGGAGTCCTAGTGACTAGAAATCAGTGCTGGGAAGGAGCTCTGTGGTGGTGCTGGTGGTCAATGCTGGGAAGGTTGTCTTGGGGGTGGAGTTTGGGAATCAATGGTGAGCAGCATGTCTAGGGAGGGAGCTGTTAGGAGAGCTGGTCAGGAAATGTAGAAGGTTTCAAAATTTCAATGGAAACTAATGTTCCCAAAACTTTTAATTAATTCCCCCCATGCCATTTTCCAACCAACTCTATAGGGGGATAAAGTTGGAAAGAAAGAAAGAAAGAAAGAAAGAAAGAAAGATTCTCTCTCTTTGCCAGCCAGCTCTAGCTGTGAGTCAGTGCTATGGAACTAGAGATAGAGGCTGCAGTACTTGGGTGGATCAGTGCTGTATGGGTCAGGTACTTTCAGCAATACATGAGACTTTGGGCCCTGGGTGTCAGAAGGCAGTCGGAAGGTGATTTCTGAAAATTCCTGTTTGTTTCAGTTTACCAGCTGGCAGTGCGCACAAGGATGCTAAGGTGATCAGGACTGAGTGGCCTGGGGTCTCTGCTGACAAGGTACCTGGTTCCTGGGCCTTACCGCAGGAAGCTCTGGTGCCATCAGAAACCCACTGCCTCTGGACAAGAACAGCTGAGCTCAGTCACATGATTGAGGGCAGGGAACTGAGTGAACAGCAGTAGGCAGGGGGATTTATGTTCAAAGTGCTCTGCTGGATGAATGGAAGGGAATTAAAGTGCTGCATGCGTAAAGCCAAAGGGAGATGGGGAAGAAAAGGGTCCGTCCCTTTCATCAGCCGCAGTCGTATCAGTCTGGTTCTGTCTCTGTTTAGCAGGATAGAAGCAGAGGCCTTTCTCTGAGCCCCGACTGCCTGTGCATTGTCTCTTGGCTGATCACTGAGCTGTTACTTGGTGTCTTGCCCACCGGTGTAATCCTTGTATGGACTGATCTGGGTTTTAGGCCGGGGGATGGAGAACTCCTGCTGAGGTTTGAGGCTCTGAAAAAGAAACAATCATGTGATCAAACTTCAAAACTGGAGAAGAGTAAATGGGATGAGAATGAGTAAAAGGGGAACTGGTACACTGAATATCAGGAAACACTTCCCCAGAGCACAAGCTGTTAGGCCGTGGAGCAGTCTCCCATGGCGGAATCCACATTGCTTGTTGAGCCCTTTGAAACAGGACTGGACAAAGCACTCTAGAATAGACTGTGGAGAACGATCCTATACTGAACGATTAGGCCTAGCCCAGCTCTAGGGTGACCAAATGTCCTGATTTTATAGGGACAGTCCTGATATTTGGGTTTTTTTTTAATATGGGCTCCTATTACCCCCCACCCCCATCCCGATTTTTCACACTTGCTATCTGGTCACGCTACCCAGCTCTGACAGATTCTATCATCCCTGATGGGATAGTGAGTTTTCACTGAGGCAGGGAAGGGAGCTGTCCATAAGTTACACATTGCATTAGCGATGGGTGGGTCCTTAATTTTGCATGTTTGTTTCAGTGTTCCAACGGGGTGAGTAGTGAGTCCTGACAATCACCAAAATTACATGTTACACAATTTAGGGATAGCCCCTCGTCTGCCCAGGATTAATTACACTACCTCTCCCAATAGCCAATGAACAGGGAATGGGGATATACCACAGCCTCACTCCAAATGAATGCATCAACCCAAAGATTCCTCAGCCTCAGGGCCCACCCAGCTCTGCCTATCCTGTGTACAAAAGGCAGCTTCATCCCATCTCCCTGGTGAAATAGATGAAAGAAGGGATGTCTTTACCTCCATCTGAAAGTGAGCATAATGTGGAACGTAGCATGGATCCCTGTTGTTTTCTGGGCCTAAAAAAAGAAGGAAAAGAGAAGAAGGCAAACAGTAAGTGTCACAGTGTCACCATGACAACACCATGCCAGAGGGGGCCCAATGCTGTATGGAGAACTGCCTCTGACTGTCCTCTAGGTAACCAGCAGGCAGGAAGAGTGTGAATTTCACAGATGATTTTACGGTTTCCCATTTTCTTATCAACCAGAGACTGATGGGAAATATCTTAAGTAAAAGGATGTGGTAGATCTAGGGGCATTGAAATTTCTCTTTCTTCTTCCATAGCTGTTGTCCTCCTCACATCCCAGATCCTACACAAAAAGATCCTCCCATATGCAGATTTCAACAGAGCCCTTCAGCCCAGAGCTCCTCACACACATACACTGCATGACCCCACTGCAGTGTTCAGTGGGAGGGCATGTCCCTTCCCTAATAAATTCTACCTCTAAGTCATTTACCATCTTCAAATCCCTTCTTAAAACCACCCTATCCCTTCCAACTCATGGTTGGTGCTCTCTCTCTCTCTCGCTCTCCTGCATTCTATGGCACTGCAAACGAGGATGCTATGTAACAACACACTTCATTATACCTGTTGTGGTCTCCTCCTTGATATAGGCTTGGTTCTCCACTCCAAAGTTCTTCTTCATGAGTTTAGGCTGGCAAGAATAGTTTTCTGGAGGGTAGTCCTCAGGGTTGCGTGGACTTGTGAGATAACAGAATTCAGGCACCATGTACATCATCAGGAAGACCCATCCATTGGACACCAGAGCGATGCTGATGACAGGATCATCCCAGATGGGCCGTTTCTTTAATTCTGGGTTGCCTCGCATGAGCATGGTGATCCACACCACCCAGATGGCTATGGAGAACAGGCCAGTGACATAGATGTGTGCTCCATGCCTCTTCCAGCGTTTGTATGTCCCACAGAAGGTAAACATGGAGACCAGGAAGGTGAGTGCCATCAAGAGGAGCACATAGATCAGAAGCATGACAAAGTCCATATTGCGTTGTTCTGGACTCATCGTAGTAAATTGAATATTTTGTCTGGCCACTATGACGACTACATACACTATGGCTATAATAATCTGCACCACAGTGAGGCTAATGGCAATAACCAGCAACACTGGGTACCAAAAGGGGGCCTTCCCCCTCACCAGTTTGACAAGGTTGAAGGCATGGGTCAGGAGGCAGGAAAAGCAGAGGGCGAAGAGGACGCCAAAGAGGAAGAAGCGGGTGGGGCCGGTCCGGACATTAAGTCTAATGATGAAAGCAAAGGTGAGGCCAAAGATCCCTAGGGTGCCTAAGAGGAAGAGGAAATAGATAGGGATCATGCTTCGCTTGGTGGAGTCTTGGACCTTACCGACGAAGATGAGTAGCAAGAGAATGAAGCTGATTGTGACAATGACACCAGCTGTAGCCAGTGTTTCTAGGACGATGCCCCAGGCTTGTTCAGTGTCACAGAGTAAATAATAGTCAGAGTTAATGTTCTCGTTGCAGCCTGGAGGAGGCATGGAAGCCATGGTGACTCACAGAACAGCCGTCAATAGGGAGTTGGGTTTAGCGTGCGGTGCTGGGTAGTGCTGGTATCTGACGATATACAGAAGATGAGACTAGATGGTCTGTTCTGGCCTTAAACTCTGTCTCTATGAATATTCTTCCAAAGATCTGCAGAAGAAGTTGAGACACCAATGTAGCATAAACCTTGTTAAGTTTTACAGCAGCTGGGGAAAGAAGGAGGATAGGATCCAATACCTATTTCTATCTATAAGTCAGGCTTTACCTATTTTTCATGCCTAAAGGGTAACAAGAAAACATTTTTCAAATACACTAAAAGCAAGAGGAAAAGCAAGGACAGGATAGATCCGTTACTCGATGAGGAGGGAGAGACAATAACATAAAATGCAGTAATGGCCAAAGTGTTAAATACCTCTTTTGTTTGACTTTTCAGAAAGATTAACAGTGATCAGATGACTTAGGGCTAGTCTACATTGGCAACGTTAAAGCGCTGCAGCAGTGCTTTAATGTGGTTTGTGTAGTTGTGGCAGAGAGCTCTCCCAGTGCTCTAAAATGACCCACCTCCATGATCCCACTATCTATACTGGTGCTTTACAGCGCTGAAACTTGCTGCACTCAGGGAGCTGTTTTTTCACACCCTTGAGTGAGAATGTTGCAGTGCTGTAAAGTGCCAGTGTAGACAAGTCCTAACATAGTGAACATCAGTAGGGGTAGGATTTGAGGCTAACATAGGAAAGAACAAATTAAGAAGTACTTAGTCCTGGTTTTAACCACAAACTTATAGCAGTATAACTACTGATCTCCCAGAAGTGTGGAACATTCACACCCTTGTGCGATGCAGTTATACTAATCAAACTTCTGGTGTAGACAGTGTTAAGTCAATGGGAGTTAAATTAAGCTGGGAGGGATTGCAAGCACTTTGGAGGACAGGTTTAGAATTCAAAATGATCTGGGCAAACAGGAGAAAGGGTCTGAAATAAATAGGATGAAGTTCAATGAAGACAAATGCAAAGTACTACATTTAGGAAGGACTAATCAATTGAATAAATACAAAATGGGAAATGACTGTCTAGGAAGTAGTACTGTGGAAAGGGATCTGGGGGGTCATAGTGGATCACAAGCTAAATATGAGTCACCAGTGTAACTCTGTTGCAAAAAAAGCAAACATTATTTTGGGTGTATTAGAAGGAGTGTTGCAAGGAAGACACAAGAAGTAATTCTTCCACCCTAGTCAGCACTGATAAGGCCTCAACTGGAGAACTGTGTCCAATTCTGGGCACCACACTTTGAGAAAGATGTGTACAGTAGGAAGTCCAGAGAAGTGCAACAAAAAATATTAAAGGTCTAAAAAAAATGACCTATGAGTAAAGACTGGAAAAATTGGGCTGGTTAGTCTGAGAAACAAAAACTGAGGGGGGGACATGATAACTGTTTCAAGTACATAAAAGGTTGTTATGAATGGGAGGGTGGTAAATTGTTCTCCTGAAACACTGAGAACAGGACAAGAAGCAATGGGCTTAAATTGCAGCAAGGGAGATTTAGATTAGACATTAGGAAAAACTTCCTTACTGTCAGGGTAGTTAAGCACTGGAACAGATTACCTAGGGAGGTTGTGGAATCTCTGTCTTTGGAAGTTTTTCAGAACAGGTTAGACAAACACCTCTCTGGGATGGTCTAGATCACCATTTCTCAACTAGGGGTCTGCAACCCTCTGGGGATCTGTGAGCCCTTTCAGGGGGGCCGTGGGGCACCAGGGCTGAGGGGGCATGAGAGTGTTGCCACCACAACTACAGTGCCTTACCCAGAGTGGGGCAGTCCCGGGGCAGCTCCACCCCACCACCTCCTCCTCTCCCCCAGCTCCTCTCAGGCCCCACCCTCTTGCCAGGTCATAGACAGAGGGGAAGCTGGAGCCAGGCAGTGCGGGGCAGCTGCTTCTCTGGCTGGTGGTGCCATGGAGGGGGCAGTCGTGGCATTCCCCCATTTGCTGCTGGTGCCCAGGGTTGTGGTTGCTCCTCAGCTCCCATCCCCCTTTGACTGCTCATGCAGCCAGTAAGAGCTACACAGGCAGGGGAACTTGGCTTCAGGCTGGCAGAGCCCTCGGGGAACAGCTACCACAAGGGGAGCCCTCCTGGCAGACAGCCCCTTGCCTGCACCCTGAGCTACCTCTTTGCCCACACACAGCCCCTAGCTGCACCCTTAGCTACCCCCCCGTCTGCACCCTGAGTGGTTTTCAAACTTTTTGAGCTGAATCCCCACTTTGAGTTATATTTTTTGGTTGCATCCTTCCACAGCCCAGACAAGCTGGGTGGCCTGCTGAGGTGAGTCAGGGAGTGAAGGTGGCACTCCCTCCCTGGACCCCACTGTGCAGAGCTGGCTCAAGCCCCTTGCTCCCCCAAAACAGAAGTCAAACTATGTCTATGCCCAAGGATCCCACCCCTGGCCCAGAGCCCCAAGTCCTCCCTTCACCCCCACTGGGCCCTGGAGTTTTTATAGCATGTTGAGGGGGGGCTCAGAAAGAAAAAGGTTGAGAACCCCTAGTCTAGATAATACTTAGTCCTGCCTCAATGCAGAGGACTGGACTAGGGGACCTCTCAAGGTCCCTTCTAGTCCTACATTACATTTCAATTATTTCTATGTCAGTTTGGCAATAGAAAACATATCAAAGACACTTGTTCACTGCAGGTGCTTCCCCATTGTCCTACAGTGGCTGGAGGCCTGAAAGAGAGTGTCACTGCTAATGTTGTTAATGGTCTTTGTCTCAGGCAGTAGTGATGCTGCTTTGAGGGTCCCCAGTTCAAGATCCTATTGTAGGATGTGTCTCTAACACACCAATATGCTCAAGCTCTGTTATTATCAAGTCTTAAAAGTGACTGCAAAGGGGGAAATGGCCTTTGCACTCTGCTTTCTGATATGTAAAGAAATGTTGAGTGATCCCATGATGTTCATTGTTAGGTGCAAGCCCCTGCCCATGGTTTTGTTTTCTCTAGACCATTTTCTCCATTTATGGGCTAGTCCTGGGATCCTTTCCCTTGACTTCAATTATAGAAAATCCAACAAAGGGTGGCACCCTTGAACGTCACATGAAGCACACCTATGCATGCCCCAGGGTGAGCTACCTGATAATGGTGTATTGTACTCTGTGTTTGGACACCCAAGTCATAAAGTAGAATTTCTATTCCTGACTCGGAGGTCTGAACCATTTTAAACAGGAGAATGACCAGTCACAAGTAGTGAATCCTGATAATGCATGTCCACTGGAGATTTTCAGATGAATCATCATTCATTAAACTTTGGGGATTTCTGATCATTTGTACAAATGCCTGGCAGTTGTCCAAACACTTGTGAGTAAGGAATAACATGAATCTTAGGGAAGTAAATCCAACACTTGTATTCACATAAATATTCACACCTCAGATTATTTCACTTTTTGACCCCCTCTAGCAGACACACAGACAGGGGCACAATGTACAGACAGCTGGAGATCGCAAAGAGCAAGCGTGGGACACAGAGACAGGCACGGGACACACAGACAGTGAGATATGCTGAACAGCACACGCTGGTAGTGAAAGAAACATTAGAGATTCGCCAGTGCAGCACCCAGCATTGGCCAAGGATGGGAAGAGTTCTAAAATCTTTGAGATGGGGGTCAGAAGTCACCTGTTAATTTCTCTTCTCACTAATATTTTTTTATAATCAGTGATTACTTGTGTAACAGCATTGATACGTGCAGTCGTCCACAGCCATCCCTGAGAACTGTCATCACTTTTAAAATGGAAAGGCACCCTTTTCAGAGTGTGTGTGTGTGTGTGTGTGTGTGTGTGTGTGTGTGTGTGTGTGTGTGTGTGTGTGTGAAAGAAAGTTTGCAGGGTGTATGCCTCTGTCCCCCACATCTTAGGCTGGAGATTCAGGGACACCTCTGAGCTGAAGGGGATGAGACATACCCCCTCTAAATCTTTTCTCTTGGGATTACGCTCCCTCCCCACCACACTCATTTTAATACAGTAGTTTACAATACTTATAAGGACTTTACATCTGTCAATCTCAAAGGACTTTGCAAGGAAAGAAAGCATCATTATCCCCAAGGTAACAGGTGGGGAAACTGAGTCACAAAGGGAGCCTAGCATGGGGGTTGGCTTCAGAGCCCATGTTCCAGCCCGAGCCATAACTTCAATGTGCTGTCTACACAGCTATAGTTAGAGTGCTGAGTCTGGCGACCTGGGCCGGAGGCTAGCTGCCCTGGGCTCCCAAAGGCTGTGTAGACATACCCAGAAAGGCAAGTAACTTGTCCAAAAGTACACAGCAGGTCAGTGGCTGGGTCAGGAACAGAACCCAGATCTCCTGACTCCCCCGCCAAGGCTCTAGTCACACTACCAGGCTGTTCAACTTAGTCACCCTTGAGAAAGGTCTGAGTTCCCTGTTAGCAAAACCCAGCCCCATAGCTCTGAATTACCTTATTGGTATCCTGTATGGAAGCTGAGACCTCAGTAACAGTGGCTGAAGGAAGAAAATTCCAACCGCACCCAGGTAGAGAGTAATGCCAGGCAGCTCCTGTAATCTCGGGCAAGCAGCAGGTCTGCACTCATTCTCTAAGGGCAGCTTTAAAAGTAACCAGGATGGGGAGGGCCGAGGGCGGGGAGTGGGACACGCCTATTCCAGTTCCACTACTCCTGGTGCTGTTATAAAAATAAACTCCTGGTGCCAGGAGATGAAGTAAAAACTTCTGATGTCAGCGGAGTAGTCACCCTGCAGCAGGGTGGAGAAGGAACCTCAGGCAGGCCCAGCCCCAGGACTGAATCAAATACTATTCATCAAGGCAACTGATAAACTGCACCTCCCTGGCACCAGCAGGGCAGGAGACTGTGGGAGCCCTCAGGGCAAGCTTAACAGTGCAGCCCCACCCCCATCATACCTAGTTATGCTTCCCTGCCATGGAGCTAATCACTGACAAGGGTTGTAAGTACAAGACACCATGTGATGAGAATGACCCTTTAGACTGTACTCTGACCCTTATACTCTGTATCCCTCCAGTCCTGACTCCAAACAGAGATGAATTCCCTCTCTTCTGTCCCTGGGCAGGGAGGGGAATTCTGTCATGTAGCTAGGTCCACAGATAAGACTACCTCAGACCTCCCTTGCTTCTGATTCCTTCATGGTCACTACCTCTCACTATAATCTGTGACTGCACCCACAAACCCGTAATCATTCCCTGAAAAGAGGAGTTTTCCGTTATTCTTCTCTGGTGCCCCAATAAAAGGAGGACTTGGTGACGATGCTTTGTGCGCTGTCAGGAATCTGAATCACTTTGTCACAGTTATTGCTCTAATAAAAACTATAACTCAGGGTACAGGAGGTCTGGCTCTGAACCATCACATCTGTAACAGGGAGTCTGTCTAAAGGTCATCAGGGTAATTTGAATGCAAGAGTTATTTCATTTTATTTATGGAGTTATTTAGTTTGAATGGTGCTTCCTGGGAATAGTCTCCATTATTATTAGTCATTATTTGCAGTACAGTAGGTACCTAGAAGCCATAACCAAGGTCAGGCCCCATCATGCGATGCACTGGATCTTATGACTATTATTTATTATTTGTATTTTCCTAGTACCGAGGAGCCCCCATCAGGGACCAGGACCTCATTGTCCTAGAAGCTGTACAAACACAGAAGAAAAAGATGGTCCTGTCCCAAAACAGCTCACACTCTATCAGTGTAAGACAAGAGCCAACCGATGGATACAGCCAGGCAGATAGTGGAGTACAAGAAAACAATGCAACAATGTTGATCAGCATGGTAGGCTGTGGTCTCAGCACCCTAGCAGCCATACATAGTAAGGGTATGTCTACACTACCCGCCAGATCGGTGGGTAGTGATCAATCTATCGGGGATCAATGTATCACGTCTTGTCTAGACGCGATACATCGATCCCCGAACGCGCTCCCTGTCGACTCCGGAACTCCACTAAGGCGAGAGGCGGAAGCGGAGTTGACGGGGGAGCTGCGGCCATCGATCCCGCTCCGCAAGGACATAAAGTAAGTCAATCTAAGTCGATCTAAGATACGTTGACTTCAGCTACGCTATTCTTGTAGCTGAAGTTGCATATCTTAGATCGATCCCTCCCCCCGAGTGTAGACCAAGCCTTAGAGACACACAGTAAGAGGCATCTCCTTACCTGAAAATCTGACACTCCAATAAAATCCACTTGTATTTTCATCATCTGACTTCTGGCCAACACTAATATAGTGTGTGGGTGGGTGCCTGTCCAAATGATCAGAGAGTTACACTGATCCATCCCAATTTCATTTCAGTGTACACTTAAGAAAAGGGATTTAAAGTTTATTTAAAACACTCCTTGTAGGTCCCTGTTTTAGTGAGTTAGGAAAGAAGCAGGCAATAGTGAAAATCACAGGAGAGGAAAGGGAATTTCTCTCAAGAAGATTTCAGCACCAACTCTCCAGACCCAAGAGGGTGTTTCAGAGAAGTGATCTTGGTTTTGTATCTACCTGAACCAACCCTCTGAACCATCTGAAATTCACCTGTCTCTATCCCTGGGTATATCCCTGGGTATATAATGCATGACTGATATAAGTGGAAAGTTAATTACATATATTTAAAAGAGACAGTGAACCTCACTAGGGTGCAGTGTCAGGTTTCATCCATGTTTGAAAAAGGATTAATGATGACATTTTCCAGGAGGCCACATAAATTACGATTAACTCATTCAGCACCCCAAGTGCTATATAGACTTGTGAAAACATGGGGTAAAATTTGTACAAGCACTTCAGTGATTTAGGAACCTATGTGCCATTGACTTTCAATGGAACGTAGGCACCTAAGGGTACATCTACACTTTGAGCTGGAAGTATGATTCCCAGGGTGAGGAGCAGGAGCAGCAGAAGCTTCCTAAAAGTGTGTGTGTGGGGAGAGGGGGGCACCAGCACCCAAACCGTGGACCTGCCCACCTCGTGCCATCCCTTCTTCCCGAGCCCCCGCCCTTGCGCCTCCTCTTCCTCCGTGACCCCACCCTCGCGTTCCTCCGAAGCATAGCCCTCCCCCTTTTAAAAGTGATGGGGCTATGGCCGCCTGGCCCCCTCCCCTGCTCTGGCATCCCCGGAGGCATACTTATGCCAGCTGTGATTGAGCTACTGCACTAAAAATAAAGTGTAGCTGTGGCGGCATGAGGGGTGGGACGAGCCAGTTGCCCCAAGAACGTCTCCATCCAAGACATAGGAACAGACTCTGGGGGTAGGGCTACATTAGAATGTAAGCCCAGGATTAGCAGAACTTGAGTTAGCAGACCCTGAGTTTGTTAACTGAGGGCGTGAGCATCTACATTCATTTGTAACCCTAAGTTAGGAATTGTTGAACCCTGGGCCCCAGCTTGGAGCTGGAGCATCTACACTGCACTATGCAGGCCTGAGTCTGACCACCCATAGCCCTGTGTTTCAAGCACCCTCGCAAAACGTGGCCGCTGTAGCCCTTTATTTGTGGTGCAGTGTGAGAAAACTTGACTGCTCACCCAACTTGCTAGTCCAGAGTAGAAAAAAAGTCAGTCTGGGGGACCTTTGGCAGACTCCCAGAGCACAAAGACAGTGGGGCTGCATTTACACTACAAAGTGAGAGGGCTTGAACCCTAAGTCCCAGCTTGGCTCATCCTTGGACCCTCCACCACTGTGGGTCCTCGGTTAGTGCAATTTGTGTGTAGATGGCAGGAGAGTTAGGCTTGAGCCTAGGTTTTAACCCTGGGTTTACATTGTAGTTTAGACATATGCTTAGGGGCTTTAGAAAACGTTACGCATAGTCCCTGCCCTGAAGCACTGGCAGGCCAAATGTAACTGGCGTGTAGGGGGGTTGCTATAGTTCTGCATTCTGGGAATTACAAAGGTTTATTGGTCAGAAACAATGGAACTGAGCCTGCTTCCATTCAATTCAGTAGCAAACCTGCCTGTGGCTCTCAATGAAGATCAGAGTTCTACAGTCTCCCTCTGGTTGGTTGGGGAGAGAACAGTGAAGTACACAACAGAGTAAAGAGGTGTATAGGAAGAGATGACACTTAATCCTCTGGAATGCATCTGGATTATGTGCTTTTTTTTTTTTTTTTGGCTGGGTATCAACTATGTCCATTAATTCCTTCTGCTCAGCTACTTTATAAAATGTGCCTCAGTGATGTCACAGAAACACCTCTTTCCTTCAAAACATGTTTTTAATGCTCAGAATCATGGTGACCCAACATTACTTTAATTTACACCCTGTCCAACCCCATTGGCTTCTTCTGTCTTTAAATTCATTTCGGTACAAACTTTAGACCATCCACCAGGACTGCAGTGGAGTAGGGAATTGGCACTGAGCTTCAAAGCCTTAAATCTGGCCATGTATGTTGTCAATTCAAATCCCCCCTCTGCTCAAAAATGTTCAAAGGCCACAGTTTAATGTCAGCAAGATACTGGAAGGGAAAACCAGGAGCCCCTTGTCAAAATTCTGCCATACATTTGAAAGGAAACTTGGGATGGTTTTCCTGCCTCTGAGTTCCCTGCTCCCTGAATGCTGCTAAATCAGTTGGTTGATGCTTCAGGGTAGGAAGGAAAAGAGATTGAGAGAGGGTGGGTGTCGTGTCACAAAAGTACATCTTAAGGACAAATTATTTTCCTTTTGGAATTGACCAGATGACATCAAATAGGATGGAATTGCTAAGAAAAAGTTGAATTCAAGAGCTCTACAATGTCTCCCACTTCACCTCCTTCAGATTACTCAAGCTTCACACTGTGCTATCTGCCATTACACAGCTCAGGAACAAACTAGAGACATGCACAGTACGTGACACTCAATATGCGTATTTGCCAAGCAGTGCTGGCTGCTTGCTCAACTGTGAAGAAACTTTCTTGTTTAAATGAATAGATTTCTCCAATCCTTTTCTCTTCCTAACACATGTACTCCTGGTACATGGGGACCATGAGGCTATGAGCAGGGGAAGTTTTAGGGGGTGCTGGGATGGGGTGTTCACCCCACACATACCAGGAAAGAGATACTATGGGTCTGAGAGGCCAATTAACCTGCCTGTTCACACCTGGAGGGTGGGCCGGACTAATATGAAATAAAGCCCTGCTGGGAAAGAGCAGGGTTTGGGGCCATTAAGTGCTGGGTGAGGTCAGTGGAGAGAGAGGAAAAGAGAGGAGTAACCTGAAAAGGGGTGAGTACCAGACCAGCATGGCTTGGTTTCTTCAGGGGTGAGGTGGAAGTGGGGGCCCTGAGGAGCTGTAGCCTATCTGAACCCCTGAGTGAAAGGAGGAGTGTGCTGGGGTTGATCAAGGCACAGAAGCCTGTGGTTAGGTGGGAGGATGGTCTAGAGCAACAGAGGCATGTCTGCAATGAGTTTTATTTATGTTTCATTTGGACTTTGGTAAAGGTGGCCATGGCCCCAGAAGGGGTAGGCCCATCTCTTCAAAATGGTTGGGCTGAATGGCTAGGACTCTCCTATGGCCAGAATAGGCCAAAAGACAGTTGGGGGGCAGGGAAAGAAAGTGAGGAAAAAGTTGCTGCAATATCATAGCCACCCAGGAGGGTGCATGGTGGGGTGGCAACTTTGCCACAAGGACCTATGTTAAAATATTCCAAACAAACACTCTTTAGTATTCCCTCTGAACACAGATACCAAAACACAGGAGCTACTTATTGAAATGGAAAACTGGAGAAGGACCAACATTCCAACAACAGACAAATATGTAGATATAAAGAGGGGAAAGAAAATTTGTTCTTCCTGCCATGGATCTGCTACTGCCCTTTCACAAAAACAGGGAGTTGTTTTAAATAGTGTTATCTACTGGGCACCAGCAGCGTGCGGTGTTTGTATAAACACCTGAAGATCTGGCGTCTGCCTTACAGAGTTTACAATATAAAACTGACTTGACTCTAGAAGAAGGGATTTGCTAAACCGGAATGGTGGCTGATGCACGAAAGGAGGGAGGGTGTTCCCAGAGTAAGGGCTGACCCAGAAGAAGTTGTTCTGCCTCCCCTCCCAGAGTCCCGCACCCCTGCAGCTGGGGACAGGGATTAGGAGAGAGGAGACCCTGAGCCAGATCCCTCGCTGGCACAGTGTCAATCAGTGGAGAGCTCTGTCAGTTTACACTAGCTGGGGATCTGGCCCATTATTTGTTTGTATCACATCTCTGCTGATTCCTGTTTTCTTGTTGTATTCTTCATTTTTAACGCATGCCAGAGTGTCCAACTCCAAGCATGGCACACACCAGCATCTCTAACAGGTGAGAGGGTGGAGGCATTCCTCTTCTCTGCTCTAGGGTGTCCTCTGCATCCCCCGATAAATCTCAAGACTCCCTTGCTCCTCACATCACTACCACCACCTTTCTGGCTGGAACAAACTGGATGGGATTCCCACTCTGAGTCAATTAGTGCCTCTCTTCCCTCATCCTTGACATTATGATGTGAGGTAAAGCTGTGTGGGAAGCTTTCCTGGAATGAAGAGGTGTATGAGGGATCAGCTAATTGGGGTAGTGTGTGCCAGCCAACCATAGCTTGTTAGCATAATTAATCAAGCTTTGTAATTAGCCTGAGGGGGCAGGTGTCAGAATCTGAAAGACATCTGAGATGGAGAAGACCTACTGGGTCCTTTGTGTTCATGCCCTTGCTAATGCAGATTTCCCTGCAGTCTTTGTCAAGCGCTTTGTCCTGTCTAGTTTCAAATGACCCAAGTGATGGGGCTTTCACTACTTCCCCTGCCCGACTATCCTCATCTTAACAGAGCTGCAGACCCTGGAAGCCCTGATGTCCCCAAGGCAGAGGCAGTCCAGCAGTCTGCCAAAGAGCCAGGCAGGATTATGTTGGAAATGCCTCAGCATTGAACCATCTTCACAAAACATCTTGGGAAGCATATGTGGGTTGGTTTGGTTTTTTTTGGAAAATTCCTGCCGAAAATGTTGCTAGAATTTTTTTCAGCCAGCTCTAGTATCTAGTCTAACTGTGTCCCTCTCAATCCCAGGCTCATCGCTTTCTCGCTCCGGTTGTCATTTAGCCAAACTAAATATTTAGATCTTTTAATCTCTTCTATAGTTAGTTTTAACTACTTAATTGTTTTCCTGGAGTCAAGTGCATTGGAGTTGAATGACCATAATTATTATTACTTCTATTCTAGTAAGCACCCAAAGGCACCTGTCAGGACTGGGCCCCACTGTGCCCTGTGCTGCACATAAAGGGAGATATGGTCCCTTCCTTGGAGATCTTACAATCCAAGTGAAATCAGGTAGGAAAAATTAGGTCTCCTGTGGACTTAGCCCAGGTGCAACTGTGACACTCCGCCCAATGAGGTATCATTGGAAAGGTTATGATGTACTGACTATGATTATCCTATGTGTATGCATGTATCATTTTGGTATCTAAAATTAGGAATATGGACTATGTATCAATTACAAAAGTGTTTGCACCTGGGGAACACCCACCAGGCAAAATGCAATCGGTCTGGCTGGTTAGTCAATGGGCCAATAGGGAGAACAATAGGACTTTGAAGATGCTAATCTCCCACCTTCCTGGGAAGTCTCCCTGAGGATTTATGGCTGCTTTGACACTGCAGGGCCATATGATCATGTCACCTGGTACTGGACTCCATGTTGGACTGCTAGTATTTTTCCACAAAGAGGGTGGGGATCAAACTGGGAAACAAAGGATTCCAGCCATATGTAAATCCTATTTAAAGCAGGGAAGTGAGTTAATCAGGGTCAGTTCTTCACTGAACCCACATCCAAAATGACTGCTGAAAACACCTAAAACTGACCTGGGGAAGAAAGGGCTGGAACCAGGCTAGAAGGTGTCTAGCCTGTGAAAGGAATATCTAGAGTTCTAAGCTGCAAGCAAGAGAAGTTTGTCTTCAAGAAACTCTGCAACTTGCTTAAAACAGCATTTAGGGTGAGAAATTACTACTTGTAGCTAGATTTCAGAGCAGCAGCCGTGTTAGTCTGTATCCGCAAAAAAAACAGGAGTACTTGTGGCACCTTAAAGACGAACAAATTTATTTAAGCATGAGTTTTCGTGAGCTGCAGCTCACTTCTTCGGATGCATAGAATGGAACAGACAGACAGGGGATATTTATGCATACAGAGAACATGAAAAGGTGGAAGTATGCATAACAACAGGCAGAGTCTAATCAATTGAGATGAGCTATCGTTAGCAGGAGGAAAAAAACTTTTTGAAGTGATAATTAAGATGGCCCATAGAAGGTGTGAGGAGAACTTAACATAGGGAAATAGATTCAATTGGTGTAATGACCCATACCACCCTATACCGGAAACCCACTGACCGCTATACTTACTTACATGCCTCCAGCTTCCATCCCGGACACACCACACGATCCATTGTCTACAGCCAAGCTCTAAGATACAACCGTATTTGCTCCAATCCTTCAGACAGAGATAAACACCTACAAGATCTCTATCAAGCATTCTTAAACCTACAATACCCACCTGCTGAAGTGAAAAAACAGATTGACAGAGCCAGAAGAGTACCCAGAAGCCACCTACTACAGGACAGGCCTAAAAAAGAAAACAACAGAACACCACTAGCCATCACCTACAGCCCCCAACTAAAACCTCTCCAGCGCATTATCAAAGATTTACAACCTATCCTTAGAGATGATCCCTCACTCTCACAGATCTTGGGAGACAAGCCAGTCCTCGCTTATAGACAGCCTCCCAACCTGAAGCAAATACTCACCAGCAACCGCACACCATACAACATAAACACTAACCCAGGAACCTATCCTTGCAACAAAGCCCGATGCCAGCTCTGTCCACATATCCATTCAAGTGACACCATCATAGGACCTAATCACATCAGACACGCCATCAGGGGCTCATACACCTGCACATCTACCAACGTGATATATGCCATCATGTGCCAGCAATGCCCCTCTGCCATGTACATTGGCCAAACCGGACAGTCTCTACGCAAAAGAATAAATGGACACAAATCTGACATCAGGAATCATAACATTCAAAAACCAGTGGGAGAACACTTCAACCTCTCTAACCACTCAGTGACAGACTTGAAGGTGGCAATTTTGCAACAAAAAAACTTCAAAAACAGACTCCAAAGAGAAACTGCTGAACTTGAATTAATATGCAAACTAGATACTATTAACTGTGGGTTAAACAAAGACTGGGAATGGTTGGGTCATTACACCAATTGAATCTATTTCCCTATGTTAAGTTCTATGGGCCATCTATTTCCCTATGACACCTTCTATGGGCCATCTTAATTATCACTTCAAAAAGTTTTTTTCCTCCTGCTAACGATAGCTCATCTCAATTGATTAGACTCTGCCTGTTGGTATGCATACTTCCACCTTTTCATGTTCTCTGTATGTATAAATATCCCCTGTCTGTCTGTTCCATTCTATGCATCCGAAGAAGTGAGCTGTAGCTCACGAAAGCTCATGCTTAAATAAATTTGTTAGTCTTTAAGGTGCCACAAGTACTCCTGTTTTTTTTACTTGTAGCTAGTTTCTTTAGTGTATTAAGCTTAGTTTGCGTGTTTGCTTTATGTGCTCAGTAATCTGCTTTGCTCTGTTTGCTATCCCTTATCATTTACAATCTATCCTTTGTAGTTAAGAAACTGTTTTTTGTTTATTTTAAAACTCAGTTTGTGGAATCCATAACTGGGGGCAAAAAGCTGTGCATATCTTCCTCCACATTGAGGGAGGGGGCAAATTTAATGAGCTTACACTGTACAGTTTTCTGGGCAGCACAATATAATTTTGGGTTTGCAATCCGGATGGGCACCTGAGAGCTGGGCAATTCCTGAGGTAAGTCTTCCCACGCAGAGCTGATCTCAGTGTCTGTGTCTTTCTGCAGCTGGGTGTGGCTCTACCTGTGTGTGTGCTGGAGGAGGTTTGAGGGCCTGGCTCAATAAGGCAGTGTAAGGCCAGACTGGTGGAACTGGCGGGCTCAGTGGTACCCCAGTACATCAGGTGGCACTGCGGGGTGGGGAGGGGGGCCAATCCTGGTGTTGCAGGAGTTCTTTCTTCCTCTGTCTAGTTTATCTAAGGTATTTCTGGAGTGTCTGGCACCACCATAGCAAATTCTAGATGAGACTCTTTTTTGTGGTGGGGGAGGGGGAAGCTATTCTTGCTCAGCTTCATTGGGAGCACTAGCATAGTCAGGCTCCTGGGGACTGCTAGCATTTTAAGCATTGTGTCCTTTAACCCTGCTCAGAGCTCATCTAGAGACTACACAGTTAAAAGGCTGGCTATCATTGGTGCCCAGTCTACACTAGAGATCTCACCATTGCTATGACTGGTAGAACTACACCACTGCAATGGTAGGAAACGGGGGGTGGGGGCAGGGGTAGACAACACCTAAGCTCTGTCTTTTTGTCACATTGCCTGGGGTGGAACTCAGGGCACCGGGTACAGTGTGTACAGTGCACTGCCATAAAATGTCTCAACCCAGCATCACAAAGGTCAACACACACATTCTGGAAGTTTTGTGGAGAGACTAAACTTTGCTTGCCTGGCTCCCTTGCTCAGCTCTGTGCCTGTGCAGAAGCATCAGTGAGTGAGAGTCTACTGAACTCAGAGAGCTGGTTGCAAAAGGAGGGGTGGGTGTGGGTGTCACTTTTCTTCCCTGCTGTTTCATTTCGATGAAAGCTTCCCAACCAGCTCTAATACACAGGCATTTTTAAAAGGCTTTTGATAAACTCTGACAAGAAACTGTAAAGGGAAGTTAATAACCACGGGGCGAGGAGTTAAGCCCGTGGGTTGAACACTGCATAAGATTTAGGAAGGAAATAGTAGGTATCTGAATAAACAGAGAATTCTCTACATGGGAAGACACCAATAGTGGGGTAAACCAGGGATAAGCACTAATGCCAGTGTTGTCCAGTGGGTGAGATCCTTGTAGGGTGACCAGACAGCAAATGTGAAAAATCAGGATGGGCGGGGGGTAATAGGAGTCTATATAAGAAAAAGACCCAAAAATCTTGACTGTCCCTATAAAATCAGGACATCTGGTCACCCTAGATCCTTGGCTCCCCACTGCCAGCTGCTTTGCACTGCTCAGGCAATGCATCAGAATCCAGCCTTAATAGGGCAGCTGTAGATTTCCCTATGGTAAGGAATCCCCAGATAGCATCAGGTTGGTATAGCTGCTGTATGCAACCTGCTCCTTAGCTAGGCACAGGAGCAGGAAGCTTGCTTCTATTATTTAGTGTTACTATACTGCCTAGGAGCCAGTGTCATGGAGCAGGACCCCATTGTGCTAGTTCTTTCCCCTCCTCCTTGGGTCCTGTGCTGAGCCCAGCTTGGCCACACCAGAGAAGCCGACCCAGCATATTTAATAGACACACGGAAGAGGGAAAGTTAACACTGAGCTGGCAAACCCTGCAAATGACGTGCACGGATTTAAGTTAGTCAAGACCAGAGAGGATTGTGGAACTCCAGAATGAGCTAGAAAACACAAGTAAAAGCAAAGCACGATGGAGGACACAGTCCATTCTGGACAAGTACCAAGTACCGAACAATGGAAAGGGAGTCTAAAGTTACTTGTGTACTAGTGGCTCTGAGCACGTTTAAAAAAATCTCAGAAAATAGCTTTAGAGACATCACTGTGGATAGCTCAGTGCCGACATGTGCTCGGTGTGTAACAGCTGCCAAAGAAAGCAAATAAATGCTAGGTTTGAGAAGGAGATTACAGCCCCTCCATAGAGACCCTTCCATGCTAAGGCCCCATTTCAGGTACTTAGTTTTCCTCAGTTAAATAAGTCTTTATGCTTAAATTTCACATGCAGCTGCTCAGCTGTGCGGGAAGTTAATTTGGGAAGCTTGGTAAAATTCCATGCAGCTACGGAGTTATTTGAATGTGCATAATAAAGGCATTTACCCACACACTGACATTATTCACACTGGATTGAGTAATGTATTAAGTGCTTGTATACCTCAAAGTTTGCTAAACACAGGGAGCCTGGTTCTGTGTTTACTTACCAGTGTAAGTCAAGAATAACTGCAATGATGCTGTCGTGGAAAAATTGACCACACCGTTGATTTTGGGTCAGACACACACTGAGGCACCTTTATTAAAATTCCGATATGCATAAAGGGAAGGTCAACATGGCCCCACACAAAGAAGGTGGGGGTAGCTGCCTTGCCTTTAACAGACTTTCACCAAGCTTATAAAGGCAAAAACCACAAAGCATAATTACACATCACACACATTACACGTTACCAACTCCTTATTTGGCATACTTTCTTACTTTTAGCGAGCCTGTCACCATCTAGGGCTTTTCTTGCTATTGTCCCAAATGTGGTTTTCGTTGGTAGTCTGCCTGCCTTTGGACCCCTGCTTGCGGTTACTTCTGCAAAAGCTCTAGCTAGACTCTGCGTATTACAGCTGGGCACCTTAGGGCCGCTTGGTTCCTCTTTTTGCTTTACTTCCTGGTGCCCGTTATGCAGAAGTTAACCTTTGTCCTATATAGCAATTTGGTTTTGCCTGAAAGGCAGGGGTTAGGATGCAGTCTGCTTCTGACCCTATGGGTGGGGGTCTGGCAGCTAACTCAGCTTGGGGCAAGCGGGACACAGTCTGGGGCACACGGGACCCCTTAAAATCCCTATCAATGCCAATGGTGTTAACTCGATATAAGTGAGTAGAAAAACAGGCTCCAGTCTTTGTCCTCAGTGGCCTTCAGCATATGGGCAAAAATATGATCTGTAACTCACAACTGGAGCAGTTCCACCAGTGAAAACTGTCATGCAGACAGGGCTAAAAGCTTTACCTCTGTCACCTGACTACATCTCCTAGTGCAGCTCCTACCAGTGGAGCTGCACTAGTGATAAACTATGGGTCCGGTTTTTGACATGTTTAAAGAAAATCTGGGCAAGAAAAAAAACAGTCTTCTGTAATATGTGATTGGAAATCCATAGCTGTGGCGCTCTGGGCTGGAGACCCAGGTACATTCAAACACTGTAGAAGCCAGTTGAAAGGGAGAGCAGCAGCTGATCTTAACATGGACCTTTTAATTCTTCTTGCCCAGCTGCTGCTAAATTGGCAGCTGCACTCACAATCTCTTCTCCTGCAGAAAACATCCTAACTTCTCAAACATATTGATGCACACAACCCTGTCACACTGAGATCACATGTTTCATTTTAAAGTTGCTTGGGGCATTGCACGCTACAAATTGAAATCTGAAATGGACAGATAATAGGTGTGGGAATGGCAGACATCCTGGGTCCCTTCCAATAACACCACTCAGGAAAGGGTCCGCATCAATTTTCATATTGCATTTGAAGAAGACCAGCAGCTTTCTGGCCATCTTTCTTAAGTTTTGTTAAAGTCACAGTAAATGTTAGGGTGCAAAGGCCTGGAAAGCACAAATCTTTAATTTCCCCTGCCTGCATTTCTTTCATAGATTCCTAGAGTTTAAGGCCAGAGGAGACCATCAAATCATCTAGTCTGATCTCCTGTATATCATAGGCCATTAACTGTCACTGTTCCCTCTGTACTGAGCCCAATAACTTGTGTTCAGTTCTGCATTCTCCTTAAAATCTTTGCTTTAAATCACTTCTTTCACAAAACCTTTCAACAATAATTGTCTGATAACATATCACAAGAATATTTTCATGACTGCTGCCCTGTTTTGCACATCAATTGCTGCTGCTGCATTATGATACAAATATCCTCACTCTATTGGTTGAACAAGATTTTAAATTCCTGGGGGGCAAAGAGCACCCTTCTGCACACACTGAATGACTAAATAGCAATAGAAATGTGAGCTAATAATAGGCACACCAGTGTGTGGCTGAGAGAGGTGTACCTGCCCCATAGGGAGAGGAATTTGGAGGGGGGGCATGTTTTAAGTGGTCTGGTAGCAGCCCTATTCCAACTGATTGCCCCTGAAGAATGCTGCCTGTATCTTTTCAGCCATCAGTTAGTCTGTGCGTGCACACGTACACATCAATCCAACCACTCCCAGCCTCATTCCTTCTCAAATGGATTGTGGCAATTTGAGCTCCACCTTTTGGTTTTATGGGATTATTTCCCCGGTGTTTAAACCCCTCTCCAAACTAGCAAAGTGCAGGAATTGTATCAACAGTGAAGTGCAGCCACAGCTGGGATGGAGACCGGCAAATCACCAGCACACTGTGCATGTTGCAGTGGGGGGAAAGTTGGTCCAGGCTCACCAGTGCAAGCGCTTACCGTGGGGTCCTTGGAGTGTCCCCACACATCAGACAAAACTTATTTCTTGGAGGAGTCACAGTTGAAAGATCCACACACGTTAAACACTGAACTTTATCGGCTTGAGAAAGAAACAGCACTGAGTCAACCCTGCTGGGATTCAGCCCAGAGGCTCTGCCTGGGTCAGTACTGATACTTAGGCCATGATGTCATCTCTTCTTATTCTCCTTCTAATTCCATTTTAAAGTAAGGGGGAAGAGTGGTGATCTGGTGCCAAGAGCTGGTTGTAAAGTGAGTTTATTTCCCCCCACCTCCTCCTGCAAAGTTAAACTTTTCATTAAAAAGAATCAATTTGGTTTTCTTAAAAATTAGACATTTCCCAGGAAAACTTTCCTTTAGTCTAAACCCCAATATTCCATCAAAAAAATGTGATGGGGGAAGTTTCGATTCACCCTGCGGGCTGCTAGCCCTACTAGCTCTGCTGATGGGATTTACGAGGCCATCCGGAACCACTTGGTGGGTTAATTTCTTCATGTCTCCCACTAGCCCATCCTTTGTCCTTTCACTACAGCTAAGCATTTAGGATGCCTGCTATTTAATGGGCTCCCTGGAGTTGTCCAGCCTGATTTGGTTTTATTAACTGATGAGGCTGGTTGGTTCTCTGTCTCCTTCCTCTTTTCCTTCACTCTGCCCTCCTGCTCCTCCTCCTGAAAGGTGTGAAAGGTTGTGGGTTTGGAATCATGCCTATGTTTCCAGGACTGTGAGAGAACAGGCAGTGTTCCTGCTCACCTAATAAATAAACCCACACGCACATGACATTGGCTGTTTGCTAAACAGAGGCAGAGTGTGTGGGTCAGAGCCAAGCCCTGTGCAAGGATTTCATGTTTACCAGGCAATTAGCAGCCAATAAAATGTGAAAGGGAAACACATGCAGTCAAAGACAAATAGCAGATATGGCTGTGAAAGGGGTGGTGGCGGCCGGGTCTCCTAGAAAAGGACAGGTGCTGTGCTCATCACTGGAAGGGCAGCAGTACCCATCTCTTCTTGCTAACAGGCTCTATTTCTCTTCAGATCACAGTAGTGCTAGGGGAGTGATCAGTTCATTATTAGTATAACAACTACCCTCACTGCTTATTAAAAACAGTGTTACAGAGCAACTTTCAAAGATTGTAAATTGCTTTCCAGGACCACTACACTTGTCACCAAAATGCAATCATCTCTGGGGTGGGGCGCACCAGCTATTTAACAGCGCACAGCAACATTACAGCACAATTTAGGACAGAGTGGGCAGAAAACTCTATTCAATTGAATTTAGAGGGGATGTTTTATTTTGGCAGAATGTTCATAGATTTATTTATTTAAAAGGTCAGAAGGGACCATTATAATCATCAGTCTAACCTCCTGCATAGCACAAGACAGAATTTCAGCCACTAATTTCTGCATCAAGCCTAATAACTGGTGAATGAACTAGAACATTTTACAGAAAAACACCCAATCTTGGATTTTATAAATTGGCCTTGTAATAGGATTCAGCCAAGTTACTGGGGCTAACATCCCTCCTCCCCCACAAACATTGTCATCAGTTCTCAGATGACAAGGGCTCAGAGTCTGGCTTCTGTATCTCATTGGCACACAGAGGGGCAGTGGTTCTGTACTGGCATAGTGAGTCATAGTGGTTCTGTACTGAGTCACCAGCAGCAGTCTGTAAGTCAGGGCCCCAAGCATTTTCACTTTCATAGCTGTCAACACCTGGAATAATACAGTACTTGACCATAGGCTATGGCAGCAATGACTTGGATTTGGGGTGCACAGTTATACCAGATACTCATTCTAGGTGCATTCGATTCTGGCCTCCTCAGAGGTGCCAGTACCTGCTAGTCCCACACTTCCTCTGCTGTCTTGTTGGGATTCTAAAATGTCTTGTAATGACTGATGGCTGATGAGCCCCACCTTTCACATGGTTAATCCAGATGGTCAGAACCTCCACTGGCCAATTAGATTCTTCCTTTCATAACCACTCATGCATAATATTATCCATTATCTGTTCAGTGGCTAAGGTTATGGTAAAAATTAGGACCCATCCTGAAAATCCAGGAAAGCACAGTCTGCCCGAAGTCCCAGGAGCCTAGCCTTTGCTGGACAAATAAATTTAAGAGTAATACAATTAGTGCTTTGTCTGCACTAGAAAATCAGGTCTGTTTAACTGTTTGTCAGGGGCGTGAAAAATCCACATGCCTGAGCAATGTAATTAAGCCAACCTAAGTCCACATGTAGACAGCACTAGGTTATTGGAAGAATTTTTCCATCAACCTGGCTACTGCCTCTTGGGGAGGCTGACTACCTACACCCATGGGAGAATCCCTCCTGTATACACTGAAGCGCTACAGAGGTGCCCCTGCAGTGATGCTTTAAGTGGAAACCTAAGCAAGTGGTTTCTGGAAATGACCATTTCCTAACAACTCGCAGACCTACCTTTATTAAACAATGGAATAGTCTCTCTAGTGAAGTGACAGAAGCCTCATTGTCTGAGTCATTTCTAATATGAACGAACAATGCGTCTGTGAATATAACAGAGCGCGAACCAACATGAGCTGGAATTAATGGGGTGGGCCTAAGGGAGATGGAATAATGGGACTTCTCAGAGGTTTGACAAGAAGCTGAAAAAAGCTGCCAGGGAGTCTTTTAAAGAATAGCCCTGGAAAGGTCAGAGTGATGAGGCATTTCTGTTCTTGTTGACATATTAAATGGTCTTGCTGATAGCCTGTCAGCATTGTGCAAGAACTGACTAGTCTGCGGCACCTTGGCTGGAGGAATGTAAGAGAGCAGAGCTGGGACGTCAGGGAGAACAGCGATACTCAAGGCCAAGAGCCACACCTCAGTCTGTTTATATTACTTACCTCCATGGCTGAGTGCCAGCCACAGCACAGCATTTCCAGGCAGGCTGCTGAGAGGGGCAAGGCTGGGGCAGGCGTGCTGTCTAGGGTGGCTCATGACTGTGAGTGCCTACCTCGGGGCAGACAGTCAAAAACAAGGCAGACAGCCCAAACTGGTGGTGGGTTCTATAATTAGATTTCACCAAGCCAGTGATAAATGTGCACTCCTGGATCACTGTAAAAGTCTTATCATGGAGTCACAGACAGTCCCCTTAACCCCCAACCCTCTGCCCTGAGCCCCTTGCTGCACCCCACAACCCTCCTGCACCCTAACCCCCTGCCCTGAGACCCATGCCACACCCTGCACCCTCCCACACCCCAACCCCCTGCCTTGAGCCCTCTCGTATACCCCGCACCCATCCTGTGCCCCAACCCCTTGCCCTGAACCCCTTCTTGCACACCACACCCCCTTCCACACCCTGCACTCCTGCACCCCAATCCTCTGCCCCAGCCCTACATTCATGGCCCTATCTGCAATTTCTGCACCCAAAGGTGGCCCTTGGGCCAAAAAGTTTGCCCATCCCTGCCCTAGACCCTCCAGTCTATCTTACCACCCAGACAAACTGGACTTAGTGATAAATGATCACTTACACCAAAAATCAGGTTGTTTCCAGTCCCACAAGACCAGTCACTTATCCCAGATCAACTGGCACTCTAGAGTTTACCCCAAACACAACGCCTGTAGCTAATCCTGTAATACACTATCTAAAGGTTTATTAACTAGGAATAAGAGAGTTATTTACAGGCTAAAGCAAGCGAACATATATACACTATTGAGTTACCATCTTGCTCTGTCTATTCAAAGTGTCTTTGGACAGACCCAGGAGGCAGCCCCTGGGGATTTCTGGGTACAGTTTAGATGCAGTTTCTTCTTGTCAGGGATTTTTGTTCCTTTCCCCTAGAGTTCAAGATGATGGGACAAGTTCACATACACATCTCTTTCTCCTGAGTGAGCGGGGAGCAATCAATAAAGTCCTTTGTCCTCTGATGTTCCACAATGGTTTGTCTGGTGTCTTTGGGCCTTCTTTTGTTGGGCAGCAAATACCACCTCCTGGTAAGCTAGTTTTGGTAATGCTTCTCTCCTGACTGTGGCAGTTTACAGTTACAGAGCAAACATTTTTCCAGTTACAGGGCAACCACTTAAATATTACCTTATAACATGGGATATAGATATTGTAAGTGGGATTAATACATGCAGAAATACACAAGCATTTCATAGAGTCTACATACTATATACATTTTTATAAGACTAATACCTATTTTGAGAAAAACTAATGTATAGGTAACCTGGTCTGGTCTCCAGTGATGAAATTGTTAGTTCTCAGTGGTTCAGTCAAACTGGAAGAGCATAACGAGTGGGATCCCACAGAGATAAATTTTGTTCAATATCTTCATCAATGTTTTAGATAATAGCATAGAGAGTACACTAATAAAGTTTGTGGACAATACCAATTTGGGAGGAGTTGAAGTGCTTTTTAGGATAGGATTAAATTCAGAATGATCTGGACAAACTAGAGAAATGCTTTGAAGAAATAGGATGAAATTCAATAAGGACAAATGCAAATTACTCCATTTAGAAATGAACAATCAATTGCAGACATAAAAAAATGGGAAATGACTGCCTAGGAAGGAGTACTGCAGAAAGGGATCTGGGGGTCATAGTGGGTCACAAACTAAATATGAGTCAACAATATAACACTGTTGCAAAAAAAAAGCAAACATCATTCTGGGATGTATTAGCAGGAGTGTTGTAAGCAAGACACGAGAAGTAATTCTTCCGCTCTACTCCACGCTTATTAGGCCTCAGCTGGAGTATTGTGTCCAGTTCTGGGCATCACATTTCAGGAAAGATGTGGACAAACTGGGGAAAGTCCAGAGAAGAGTAACAAAAAATGACTAATGTTCTAGAAAACATGACCCATGAAGGAAGATTGAAAGAATTGGGTTTGTTTAGTCTGAAGAAGAGAAGACTGGGGGGGACATGATAACAGTTTTCAAGTACATAAAAGATTATTACAAGGAGGAGGGAGAAAAATTATTCTCCTTAACCTCCGAGGAGAGGACAAGAAACAATGGGCTTAAATTGCAGCAAGGGAGGTTTAAGTTGGACATTAGGAAAAACTTCCTAACTATCAGGGTGGTTAAGCACTGGGATAAATTGCCTAGGGAGGTTGTGGAATCTCCATCAGTGGAGATTTTTAAGAGCAGGTTAGACAAACACCTGTCAGGAATAACACTTCGTCCTGCCATGAGTACATGGGACTGGACTAGATGACCTCTCGGGGTCCCTTCCAGTCCTACGATTCTATGATTCAGAGGCTTTGGCTACACTTGCATTTCAAAGCGCTGCCGCGGCAGCGCTGCCGCGGCAGCGCTTTGAAGCGCTAAGTGTAATCAAAGCACCAGCGCTGGGAGAAAACTCTCCCAGCGCTGTCCGTACTCCACATCCCTGTGGGGAATAACGGACAGCGCTGGGAGCGCGGCTCCCAGCGCTGGGGCTTTGACTACACTGGCGCTTTGTAGCGCCGCAATTTGCAGTGCTGCAGAGGGTGTGTTTTCACACCCTGCTGCAGCGCTGCAAATTTGTAAGTGTAGCCAAGCCCTTAGTTAAAGCTTGCAGCCTGGGCAAGAGCTGGCGTCTGGCCTGCCAGCATCACAGCTATAAGCTTGATTGTCAAGGCAACAGGAACCCAATTATTGAGCAGTACACAGGGAAGGGGATGGGAATATGATGTGTGAAGGAATGGAAAGAAAATGAAAGAAGGAATAAAAAATGGGAGGGCTGCATGAGCAGAGAACGGAATGGAGGATTTAGCAGTGCAAAGAGAAATGACTGAGTGAATGACTAAAGAGAGGGGTGCAAAGATGGGGCTCATTCAGAAGGTGCCAGCTGATTATATTTCAGCAGCACCCAGAGGACCCATTCAGTATCAGGGCCCCGGTATGATGTGTGCTGTACAAACACATAGGTAGATGCAATTCCTACCCTATCTAATTTGAAACATCATGTAACACATGAATAACAAATGCTAGGAAGGAATTTGGATGCAAGTCTCAACTTCCAAGTTCTTTGATCAAAAGATACCCCTAAATGCTCAACTCCCGCTCCCTGGATGAACAGACCCCGTGATCTATTCAACTTCAGTTATTGATCCCACTTTTTCCCACACCCCCACTTGAAAAGCTTCAAGACCCCCCTTCTAATCACCAACAGGCCCCTGGTCATTTTCCCAAGGTCCGACCTATAGTTTTACAGGCCAGCTGGTGCCTTCAGTTCAGACAGGTTTGGGGCTTCCTGAGAGCAAGAGTGAGGGCAAGACAGCCCAAGGAGACCCCAAGTGTTAAATCCTTGGGGCAGCCGGTGTAGGAAGCAATCACTTGAGGCCAGAGAGCAGGCAGCTAACCAAAACCTCCATTTTATTTACATATATACAGAGAGAGCTCCTCAGCCGGTTGAAACCGGTTGAGCTAGCCCATAATAATCTAACTCAGTTGCCATAGCAACAAAACCATGACAACCAAATACACAACATATTCCTCCCCCCCTAATAAGAACATCCCCTAAATAAAACACACACTAGACTAGAGAAGGAGGGTAGACGACAGTATCGATAAAGCCCCTTATGAGTCACAATAGTCAACAGCTCTTGGGACTTTTCATCGACGTGCATCTGTAAATATGCTTGACTCAGATCAATCTTACTGAACTTTTGTCCCCCAGCCAGGCCTGCGAAGAGGTCATCGATGCGGGGAAGCGGGTATTGCTCTGCACACAACACTGGGTTGACAGTGACTTTAAAATCACCGCAAATCCGGAGAGAGCCATCTTTCTTCACGATTGGAACGATAGGAGTGGCCCATGAGCTATGGGTAACTGGTATTAGGACTCCATTGGTGACCAGGCGCTCCAGGTCTGCTTCAACTTTTGGCCTGATGGCATATGGCACAGTTCGGGCTTTCAGATATTTTGGTGGACTGCCAGGTTTAATGTTCAATGTCACAGTGATTCCCTTCATACTTCCCAAATCATCTCCAAAAACAGCAGCATGTTTCCTTAGTATAGGGGTTAGACTGGTTTCTTCTTTAGTCATCCGGTGCACTTCTGCCCAGTTCAATTGAATCTTCCCAAGCCAAGACCTACCCATTAAGGCTGGGTAGTTACCTCTCACCACAAACAGTGGCAATTTAGCCACCTGTCCATTGAGCTCCACCTTAACATCAATAGTGCCCAGCATAGGCACAGCTTCTCCCGTATACGTCTTCAGAACAGTTTTTGTTGCCTTAAGCGGAAGATGCTGTAGCTTTTCTTTATACACAGTCTCGGAGATCAGTGAGACGGCTGCACCGGTGTCCAGTTCCATGCGTATACGTTTGCCATCCAATAACGGGGTTACCCAGTATTCATGTGAGCCCATTGCCAAAGACAAAACATGCAGTGGCACTTCCTCTTGCGATGAGGTGTCACCTTGATCATCCTGGGTCTGCTCTAGGGTATGCAGGGTTCCTCTTTTTGTCGGCCAGACCACAGGCCTCTTTTTCTTTTGTTTACAGGCACACTCAATGTGTCCCTTTTTGCCACAGTGTCGACACACCAGGTCCTTACACCAGCATTCTGATGCCTGGTGACCCGGCTTACCACAGCGGTAACATTCTTGACTCTGCACAGTTTTGTGGGTCGGTTCTTGTGACACTTTTTGCACCCTAGGGGGTGCACCGATGTATTGTGCCTCCCTTGTAGCCAGTTCCATGGAGACAGCAATATCAACAGCCTTCTGTAAGGTAAGCTGAGCCTCTGTCAGTAGGCGCTTCCGTATAGCTTCACTGTACAGGCCACACACTAACCTGTCACGCAGGGCATCATGTAACATTTCTTTAAATTCACAGTGTTCTGCTAGCTTTTTTAAAATGGCTACAAATTGTACAACTGTTTCATCTTCCTTTTGGTCTCTTTTGTGGAACCTATATCTTTCAGCAATTACCAGTGGTTTTGGGGAGAAATGAGACCCCAGGATTTCCACAATGTCACTGTAAGATTTAGTCTCAGGCTTAACAGGGTGTAGTAAGCTGCGTAGCAGAGAGTAGGTTTTAGCCCCTACAACAGTTAAGAATATTGGCACCTTCTTCGCTTCTGTAATGTCATTTGCAATACCAAAAAGCTCAAAACGCTCAGTATACACATGCCACTGCTCGGTATTCTCATCAAAAGGCTCCAGGGGCCTGGTCAGAGTAGCCATGATTTTTAGTTTCCCTTTCACAGTCAGTGCAAACAAGCAGCTTTTTTTCTTTGTTTGGTCTTTACCTTAACTTCTACTTCCTTCTGTTACTGGAGCAGCACCGGAATCCCACCCTCGTCGCCAGTGTTATATCCTTGGGGCAGCCGGTGTAGGAAACAATCACTTGAGGCCAGAGAGCAGGCAGCTAACCAAAACCTCCATTTTATTTACATATATACAGAGAGCTCCTCAGCCGGTTGAAACCGGTTGAGCTAACCCATAATAATCTAACTCAGTTGCCATAGCAACAAAACCATGACAACCAAATACACAACACCAAGTGCATGAGATTTTAGTTGTGCACTGAAGGTATATGCTACCTGCAATCATGCAGGTAAGAGAAGGCTCGTTGACGTTTTAAAACAAGTCAGTACTTTGAGAAGACCTTAGGGCAGGTGTGTGGGGAAGAGTGGATACTGCAGCTACTTATTAGCGATTCACCCCCTCCCCAAGAGAGTCACTTGTCACAAGTGATAGCATAGGCAGTTGTCGTTCCTCCCCTGCCCTCACCCATTGTCATTCCATTCTGGGCAGCATAGGCCATAGGGGATCCTGGAGGTGCCTCTCTCTGAATGGTACCCTGAGGTGAGGTAAAGTTGTGGAGAACTACCCTGAACAGGCCCTGAGACCCTCCAGTATGTGGGAGCAGAAAATGTCATTAGGGGATCTATTGTTACTGACTATGCCCAATCCAATGTGGCCAGTGGAGTCAATGGAAGGACTCCCACTGAGTTCAGTGGGGGTTGAATCAAGCCTTAATTGTGGCAGGGAGTAGAATCTCACACAATGTTCTCTGGCTTGTGCAGCGTTTGTTTTGAGGCTCAACATTACTTTTGTTTTCATCACAGATAGACTCAGGATGCAAAGATGACATGGGGTTTAGCAACATGGGTGGCTGGTCCCGAGCCTGTTACACTGAAAACAGGAGGGCTAGCAATGGGAGACAGAGTCTCTCATTTTTCCATTACCAGTTCCAATTTTGCCTCAGGTTAGGAGGGATAGCTCAGTGGTTTGAGCATTGGCCTATTAAATGCAGGGTTGTGAATTCAATGCTTAAGGGGGGCATTTTGGGATCTGTAGCAAAAATCTATCTGGGGATTAGACTAGGTGACCTCCTGAAGTCCCTTCCAGCCCTGATATTCTATTAAAGATGAAGGGTCCTCCTTAACCCCTGGTGATGACTATTCAGTGAAGTGTATAGGTGAGTTTGATAGGCAGGACCCCATCTCACAGACACTGCTATTTATTCGCTAGAACTTCTCCTTGTCAGTAGCTGTTGGAAAGTCTTTCCTGAACTATTGTCCCATTTCTTGTCTCTTAAATTATAAGCTCCTTGCTTATTTTCAGCTGCATGGCTGTAGCTATTTTAGTGAAGAGCTTCCTGGTGGTGTAGTTAATTGACCTCTGTGAGAGACGGTAGCTATGTTGATGGGAGAAGCCCAAGTTAGGTCAGTAAAACTACGTTCCTCATTGATGTGGATATCCCCCCCCCCCCCACGAGCGATGTAGTTATACCAATGTACATTTTTCATGTAGACCTGGCCTATGTCGAAGCATTCTTCCAGCAATATAACCCTGGTCTAGATGCAGCTAGAATGTGGCTTTTTTCACATCGCTGACCAGCATAGCTATGCCGATATAACTTTCATGTGCAGACCTAACCCAAGGGTTGGTAACAAGTGATTATGGTGTTCACTGGCATTGATTTAAGTTATTTCACATTACCACTGTCAAAGTTAGACTCAGGACTCACAGTTTGTCAGACCACTCTGTTTTATTAGCACAGCGCTCTGCTAATAACATCCAGATAATGTGAGCACCATGCAAGACACAAACTATCTTATTTATACAGATAAAAGGGTGAGAACTTAACAAGATAACAAAGGAATCAGAATCAGATAAGTTTACCTGGGCTAGGCATGCATATCTGATTTCCTTACTATTACCGATCTTCTGTTAATGTTTCGCCATTAGCACCATTGTTTATGCCTAATGTTTCTTTTCCTGGCACCTGTATTTCAACATTTCTTATTTCTGCTTAAAGGTACATACAACATTTCTTTAATCCATTCTTATTTTTACAATATAATTCAGTCTACTTTCACACCACCATCCCACCATTCTAAGTTACTGTAAGTTATCTGGATTGTTAGAAAGCCTTTGACAAGATTTCTCACCAAAGGCCCTTAAGCAAACTCAGTAGTCATGGGATAAGAGGGAAGGATGGATGGATGGATGGATCAGTAACTGGTTAAAAGACAGGAAATAGAGTAAGAATAAATGGTCAGTTTTCACAATGGAGAGAAGTAAAGAGCAGATCTGTATTGGGACTTGTGCTGTTCAACATATCCACGATCTGGAAAAGGGAGTAAATAGTGAAGTGGCAACATTTGCAGATGATCATTTTTCTCTGTGAGTCCATCCAAGACCATAGTGATTGTAGTAATGATAAAACACAAAAACACCATATCACCTGTGTATGTACACTTTTCACAATGCAAACACTCTGCATCTAACCACACAATTCCTCATACTCAAAGGAAACCTGCACAAAACCTTCAAAAGACAAGCCTGGGAACTTAAATTCATAACTTTGCTAGGTACTAAAATCATGGATTGAACAGAGACACTGGATTTATGTCTCACTACAACAATCCGTAACCCACTTAACTTCCATCCTCAGCCTTCCCTCCCAACCTTATGACTGGAGAAGTGTTAACAGGTCACTTCACCTTGAATGATACCTTGAAATATGTGTTAACTACTTATACTAATAAAACAACATGGAGTCCGGTGGCACCTTAAAGACTAACAGATTTATTTGGGCATAAGCTTTCCTGGGTAAAAAACCCACTTCTTCAGATGCACAATAAAAATTAGCAAATCGCAAGATGTGTCCTGCCGCTTTGGATGGGCCATCCCTGTAATTTCAAAGTAAACAGCACATTTACCAGAGATTCCTTCCCCTGCACCAGGCTCGCCCGGGCTCGACTGTCAGGACAGGCTGGACTCTGGTGGAGTCATAAACATCTTGTTGCTCACTGCGCAGCTGGATCTCCCAGTCACCTTTCCCCCAGACTCCTCCTTTTCTTCATGCATCTCCTCCTCCTCCTCGCTATTCACAGCAGGGGCCTGGGACTTGGGGTCCTTGGCAGGGCCGTCCCTACCAATTATGGTGCCCTATGCAGCCCGAGCACCTGCTCCCCGCAACCCCCCCATCCCCGAGGGTCTGGGCTGCGCTCAAGGCCTGTGGGCCTGGGGAGGCAGGAGCTATGGGGGGGGGGCACTTTGGCGCATGTAGCCTGCATGGTCACCTTGGCAGTTACACTCAACAATGAAGAGTTGCTAGATGTGCTCACCAAGATGGGCAACCAGGAAAAGGAATTTCAAAAATTCATAGGGAATTAAAGGGGAAGGGGAAGGGGCAGGGGCACCATCCTGTTTATCTGACTCCTGGGCAGCAGGGTTCACAATGGTAACCACAGTGGTCAGTGTAAGGCATTGTGGGACAGCTCCTGGAGGCCAACAACAGTCAAGACAAGTAACTTTGGCAGTTGTTACACTGAAACTGCATTGGCCTGATTACATCGACCCTGACTCTATGCTGCTTGGGGAGGTGGTGTTATTAAGTCAGCATAGTGGGGCAAATGTAAGTGACGACGTAAGTTGCTTGCATCAACCTAACCATGTACTGTAGACCAGGCCCCAGCAACAGGTGTCGGTCCAATAAAATATATTGCTTCACTCATCTTGTCTTTCTAATATACTGGGACCAACATGGCTACACCACCACTGCATACATGAACAGAGAATTGTTATGTACCCTTTTCCACAATACAAAAAACAGAGGTCACACAATGAAATGAATAGTCATCGGGTTTAATACAAACAAGGGGAAATACTTTTTCACACAATGCACAGTTAACATGTGGGACTCATTGCCACGGGATGTTTTGATGGCCAGAAGTATAATTGGGTTAAAAAAAGAACTGGATAAGTTCATAAAGAATTAGCCATGCTGGTCAGGGATGCAACGCCATGCTCAGGACAACTCTGAACCTCTGGCTGCCAGAAGCCAGGGGACGGTCACTTCAAAGCTGTCCTGTTCTGTATACGCTCTGGTACTGGCTACTGTCAGAGACAGGATACTGGGCTAGATGGACCATTGCTCTCAACCAGTAAAGCAGCTTTTATGTCCTCTTCCTTGGGTAGATTAGTTACCTCCCTGTTTCCTCTCATGTTATATTTATACAGTAGTGTTAGTGAGGGCAGATCAGTGTACGTGCAATCCTACTGTTATTAACTCCCTGTCATTCATATGACAAAGTTACAGAGTAAAAAACAGGGTTGGTACCATTTCCAATGTTTAAATCTGTAGACTCTATAAAAAGATTTATGAACAACAGAAGTAAACATTATGTGCACATATCATAGAAGGAAAACACCTATGCAGGAAGGAGTCTGAGCAATAACCTATTGCAACTAAATGGTTATTGTTCCTTTTGTGAAATGAACTATATACAGTAACAACAGTAAATCTTCTATCACTCACAGTCATAGAATATCAGGGTTGGAAGGGACTGCAGGAGATCATCTAGTCCAACCCCCTGCTCAAAGCAGGACCAGTCCCCAAATGGCCCCCTCAGGAATTGAACTCACAATCCTGGGTTTAGCAGGCCAATGCGCAAACCACTGGGCTAACCTTCCCCCCAGGCCTCATGCAATGTCTGTCTATACCACTGATTGGGACACCCCAATGATCATTCTTCTCTGGTGTAACATAACATTCCTCCAATTGCTTTCTTAAAGGCTTGCTAAGTAGCCCAGGTTCCTCCTGTGCATTATTCTTCCATTGCCCCAGGGAAGGAAGGCTCAGAAAGCCAAAGCCTGATGTGTGGGAGCTCACTTCCTCTGTTCAGAGCCAAGCTCCTAACAATCTTATTGGTTACCCAATTTAAAGCCCTTCTAGAAAGCTAGGTTCTCTGGACAAGGTGGAAGTGGAGACCCCTCTCCACACCCCCGCAAAAGAACAAGGTAAACCCAGCCATCACTACTTACACTGCCTGAAAGGAGTTGTTGGAGAAAACCTACTGAAGGATTTTTGGGAGGGGGAGGGAAGGAGGGAGCGTATGGGACGGGTTGTGCCCCTAAAACAATGTCCAATGTAAGAGGTGAAGGGAAGTGGTGGAAGGAAGGGACGGAGTCTGCTTGGAAAAGAACTTCTAGAAGGCTTTGATCTACTACTTATTTAAACCCTATGTTTCACTTTTATGTAGAGAGCACAAAAATACATTGCCTTTCCCCCATGCACATGCAAACCCATTCTAGGGACATGATTCAGCCTACGGGTTGCTTGCAAACGATCAGTCTTAAATGATTTGCTACTCTTGGAGTGTGGCTAGCCACCTAAACTCATCTGGTGGTAATTTCTGCTGATAAGTTTTTCAACACAAGGGAAAGTCTGATTTCAAAATGGCCAAACACACACTTGTGGTTTTGTATGGAATTTGGTGCCAGGTTTATGTGTGCACACATGAGATTTTTGCTCTGCACAATGTTTGCAAGAATTAGTCACTCACTCAAATGTTTGCAGAAAGTAGTCAAAGTACAGCTACAGAAAAGCCAAAAATCCTCTTGGAACAAATGTTTGCACATATTTCTGTTGTGCAAGTCACTGAGCTCAAACCTTGACCGATACCCATTTCTTTCTTGGTGCTTACACCCTTCAAAATACTTGTAAGCAGTTACAATATGATATAGATATTTGGCTTACTGGCTAAATAACTAAATGGTTGGTTAGTTATTTCAGTCTCACTTCATAAATTAGTCCCTCCAGACTCCAAATCATTTGTTATTCTGGGAGCTCCCTCCAGAGTTGGGCCTCTTCCAAATGCTCACGTACATCACCCGCTAGTGGTGCTGGTAGAAAATTGCCAGGTTTAGCTCCTAAATTATTTAGGCCATTGGTTATGAAGGGGGTACCTGTTTCACAGCACTGCATACCCTGTTTCTGTGATGGGTCACAGGTTCACCCTGTATAGTCCAGGGATATGGCCGAGGCAACTCAAGTTCCAACCCCTCTGGTCAGTTGATCCTAGACTCTAGCAAAAGGAGACAACTCGGCTCCTTGGTCTAATCTTTCTAGGTTGCCTCCTTCCATTAACAGCAGGGTGTTGGAAAGGCTCCCTTTACTTGTTAAGACAAGGACTCCCAGCTAGTAACAGGTATAGAGACCCCCCAAGGGAAAAGTATTTCAAATTATACATAAAAAGGGCACTGGGCAGCCTGTCATAACTTTAAATTACAAACCAGTACAATCCATTTCCTGATCATCTTCAGCCCCCATCCCCTTACAACAATACACCCATTGTCAAATACATCCCAGTGCCCTACAATGCCTCGAGCCATATTCCTCATCTGAATTTTAACCCCGAATGCCCCCAAATTCAGGCTACTGTAGACCAAGCTTGGAGGGAATGAGATCAAGGATCACAATGAACAATTTACAACATAACTGAAATAAGTTGCTGGAGTCTAATGCCGTCTCAAAATTAGTACTTCATGACCGTCTTATTAGCAATCTCTGCCAAGGACTGAGAGCACGTCTACACTACAAAATTAAGTCAACCTAATTTACATCACCATAGAGCTGCCACAGTAATTACATTGCTTGTGTGTGTGTCTACACTTTGCTCCTTGTGTCAGTGGTGCACGTCCTCACCAGAAGCGCTTGTATTGATTGTCCTGTCAGTGTGAGCCTCCTGAAAGCTAACAACAGTCGACATAAGCAACGCAGTATCTACACTGACACTGCATCAACCTAATGATATTGACTTTGACTCTACGCCACTCATAGAGGTGGAGTTAAATTGGCGTAGCAGGGCAGTGACATCGGTGGGAGCATGGGCATCGGGTGGAGCCCCCCTCTGCAGAGGCTAGCCCCCAGCTCCGCCCCTTCTGCCCACACCATCCCCACAGTTGGAGTCCCGAGACCCCCTGTGCTTCCCCCCCACCCCCGTGGCCAGAGCCACAAACCCCCCCTTGCCCAGAGGAGCCCCGGTCCAGCTGCAGCCCGGAGCATCCCCCTCTTGGGTTAGAGGAGCCCCTGAGCCTTCCCCTCCCCTGAGCAGAGCAGCCCCAGCCAGACAGGCCGAAGCCCCGAGCCTCCCCGCAAGCCTGGAGGAGCCCTGGCTGGGCTGGCCGAAGCTGCGCTGTGCCTCCCCTCCCTGGACTCAACCCACCCACCACCCAGGGGAAAAGCGTCTGTAGAAGATACTTTTGATATGCCCCATGCAGGTTCTGGGGCGGCTGCCAAAGCAGCATGTGCCTCCTCAGCCATCCTAGAATCTGCATGGGGCATAATAAGAGCAAAAACTTTGCCGCCAAACCCTGCAACCGGGGGTCTGGCGGCCATGCCGGAGGCAGAACCTCCCGTGGCCTATTATACTCACTGCCCACGGGTGGGAGTGAAATTTAAGTGTTGACATTTCCATGGTTAGGCTGACGTAAGCTACCCTCCCCGCAGAAAGGTGTCTCCTGCTCATATCCTGTGATGTCAGATGCAGGCGTTGCTAATAGCCTGGGTGAGATTAGCACTCTACCCTCCGGGACGGAATGAGTATTAGGACCCTACGCTTCCCCACTCCCTCGTTTCGGTTACGTAAGCACCCGCTCTTGGCACAATCATACCAAGAAACTCTTTCCTGGTATTCAAACATATTGTGATATTTTTAGCTGAAATTAACACACATCGCTTGAGTAGGTGAGGCACAGGCAGGAATGTGGGTGGGGAAAGCACTTTGGTTTTCTAGTGCTAGGAATTTTATAGCTCTTGTCATTCCAGCCCGGGGGGGGGGGGGGAGAGGAGGAAAGGACGTCAATACCTCTCAGGACCACTCCTCTCTCATGAGGAACGCCCTGTATTCCTTCACAAGGAGTGGTTTCGCTTTCTTTGGAATTTGAGCGTTCCTCTTCTCACATTCTCCCTATAATTAAGTTTCTAGGAAACAGATGATCTTGGATCCCTAGTGCACATGCAAGACAGAATCTGAGATTCACAATCCTCCACTGTGGAACAGGAGCCAATGTCCACTGGAAGGAAGAGGCTTGTGTTCTGGCTCACCTTTTACCCCACGGTGCTCCTTGAGTTGTGGTTTAAGTTTTATCAAAAGGCAGCCCCCTACTCCAACAGCATAGTACCCCTTAAATCATACGGCAATGCTTGTTCAGTACTGACTCGGACACAGGGCTGCCGGGGGGGGGGGGGGAAGCAAGTGGGGCAATTTGCCCCAAGCCCCGCAGGGGCCCCCATGAGAATATAGTATTCCATAAAAAAAAAGTTGCAATACTATAGAAGGGGCCCCCAAAATTGCTTTGCCCCAGGCCCCCTGAATCCTCTGGGTGGCCCTGCTCAGACAAAAGCTTGCCACACACTGAGTCACCGACACCACTCTCAGCTATATAAAGATTTTCCTTGGCGGCCTTTGAGGGTATATCTACACAGCTATTAAACACCCCAGCTGGCCTATGTCAGCTGACTCAGGGGCACAGGGATGAGGCTCCAAGGCTGTAAAATTGTGGTGCAGACGTTCAGACTAGGGCTGTCACCTGGGCTTTGGGACCCCGTGAGGGGAGAGGATCCCATAGCCTGGGCTCCAGCCCATGCCCCAACATCTACACTGCAATTTTACAGACCTGCAGCCCGATTCCCATGAGCCTGAGTCAGCTGACAAGCTCCTATCACAGGTGCTTAATTGCTGTATAGACACCGTCACATACCGACCAGCAGGGCCAACCCTGCTTCGCTTGTGAGATCCTAAGGGCTTGGCTACACTTACAAGTTGCAGCGCTGGGAGTTACAGCGCTGGTCATGCAGCTGTGTAGGGCCAGCGCTGGAGTGTGGCCACACTGACAGCTACCAGCGCTGCAGTGTGGAGACACTTGCAGCACTTTCCAGCGCTGTATTGAGAGGTGCATTGTGGGCAGCTATCCCACAGAGCACCTCGTCCCATTTTGGCGCTGAGTATTGTGGGAAGGGGAAGGAAGTGTGCGGGTCATTCCGCTTCCTGTGTGCTTCACATCCCAGCATTCACTCTTTCCGGCAACGTTTGGCGCCATTGTGAGTGTCTTTCTGTTTTACTCTCTGTGTGAATCGCGATTTCTGTGGCAAATGGAGCCCGAGCTGCTGAGGACTGTGCTGATGAGTGTCGCCAGCACAACACGTTTGGCAGTCGAGCTATTCCTTCAGCTCCAAAGTGACAGTGAGGAGTCTGACGATGATATCGATATCGATTCTCCTGCCGCGTGTGACACTAAAGTGCTTGTGGCATTCATGGAAATGCTCAGCACCGTTGAACGCCGCTTTTGGGCTCGGGAAACAAGCACTGACTGGTGGGATCACATCGTCATGGAAGTCTGGGATGACGAGCAGTGGCTGCAGAACTTTCGTATGAGAAAAGCCACTTTCATGGGACTGTGTGCTGAGCTCGCCCCCACTCTGCGGCGCAAGGACACAAGATTGAGAGCTGCCATGACGGTGGAAAAGCGGGTGGCTATTGCAATCTGGAAGCTGGCAACTCCAGACAGCTACCGGTCGGTCGGGAACCAGTTTGGAGTGGGAAAGTCGACCGTTGGAATCGTTTTGATGCAAGTTTGCAAGGCAATTAATCGCATCCTGCTAAGAAAGACCGTGACTCTGGGGAGCGTGCAGGACATTGTGGATGGCTTTGCACAAATGGGTTTCCCTAACTGTGGAGGGGCGATAGATGGGACGCATATTCCTATTCTGTCCCCCCCCCCCACCTGGCATCAGAGTACGTTAATCGTAAGGGGTATTTCTCTATGGTTCTCCAGGCGCTTGTGGATCACTGCGGGCGTTTCATTGACATTTACACAGGCTGGCCTAGAAAGGTGCATGATGCACGCATCTTTCGGAACAGTGGCCTGTTCAGGAAGATGCAGGCAGGGACTTTTTTCCCAGACAGGAAGATCACAGTAGGGGACGTCGAAATGCCCATTGTGATCCTTGGAGACCCCGCTTACCCGTTACTGCCTTGGCTCATGAAACCCTATACAGGGAAGCTTGACAGGAGCAAGGATCGGTTCAACTACAGGCTGAGCCGGTGCCGAATGACTGTGGAGTGTGCTTTTGGCCGTTTAAAAGCTCGCTGGAGATGTCTGTATGGGAAGCTAGACTTGGGGGAAAGCAGCATCCCCGTGGTTATATGCGCTTGCTGTACCCTCCATAATATTTGTGAAGGGAAGGGTGAAACATTCAGTCAGGCATGGACCACCGAGGTTCAAGTCCTGGAGGCTGAATATGCACAGCCAGAGAGCAGGGCTAATAGAGAGGCCCAGCACAGGGCTACAAGGATTAGGGATGCCTTGAGGGAAGAATTTGAGGCTGAAAGCCAACAGTAATGTTTGCTGCCTTGCATGGGAGTGAATTGCACTGTTTACACTAGAAGCAGCAAAGAATCCTGTGGCACCTTATAGACTAACAGACGTTTTGCAGCATGAGCTTTCGTGGGTGAATACCCACTTCTTCAGATGCAATGTTTACACTGTTATTCTATTATCCCTAAAATGATTTGCAGTGCCTCTTTCTTTACTGGGCTAAGGTATCTTTCACTATCTGCTATAATAAAGACTGTTTTCAAAGCCAAGAATTGTTTTATTGAAAAGAAAAAAACTTCCTTGACAGACAGACACACAACATTTCATGAACACAAGAGGGCAGGGGTGTGGGTTGGTGAACTGTACAGTCACAAGTTTGCATATGTCCTGTCTGGAGTGCTGTTTAATGAATCCTGCACTTCAGGGTGCATATACTGCATGGTGATGGGGGTTGAGTGCAGAGGGTAAGGGTGGTAGGTATCAGGGCTGGTTGGTGAACGTACAGGTGTTGGAGGCAGCTGGTGGTGGTAAGAACCTGAATGCTGGGGAAAGGTGGTTTGAGCTGACATTGGGGCACAAGGCAAAAAGCTTTGGGACGGGGGGGGGTGGGGGAGTAGCACGGTAGTGCTCTGCTTGCATGGCAACGAGTGACTCGATAGAGTCCGCTTGGCGCGACAGGATGCTTAGAAGCTGCTCTGTGCTTTTCCTTTTGGCCACTGCATTTCTCTGCCGGTTCCTGCTTTCCCTCTGGCGGATCTTGCTTTCCTTTTCTCTCCACTCCTTCAATTCTTTACTCTCTCTAGCAGAGTGATGAAGAACAGTTTTCAGCATGTCCTCTTTGCTCTTTCGGGGATTTTTTCTCAAATTGTGCAGCCTCTGTGCTGTGGAACATCTGCTCAGTCCAGTAGTCAAGGTCACTGTAGAAACCCAGAAATGACAACATTTAACAGGGGCAGCATTGTATTCACTATCTCCAGACATTAATAGTTACACTAAGGGAGTTCTCACTTTAGCATTCTTTTACCACACACAACACAACAGAAGCCACGAAATGGTGAGTGAGGGGTGCTTATAGAGGGAGAAGTGGGGCTTGAGTGATAGAGGGGTGCTTGCTTCGGGTAATCTGGAGTGATAGAGGGGTTGAGTGAAGATGCAGCTGCAGGGGTGATCTTCACTATCTCCCCATCTCTTCACTAAAGAGTCTCCCAACATTTTTCACAGGAGTTAATCCTGGAAGATGTCTCCCTGCTGCGAGTCACTAGGGAACAGCGGGAGGCTCTTTTACAGCAATGTGGATTCCGCCCTGGCCCCTATGCGGCTTGCCTGTGTTCAGAAATGGTCCCCCCACCCCTCGCGGCACAGTGGCGCGGACGCGTCAGCGTGACTGGGACAAGGAACACAGTGGCTCTCCCTATAAACCTGCGAAGGCACATTGCCCACGCTCTGGCTGAAACTTTTGAGTAGATTACCGAGGCCGATTACCGCGACGTGATAGACCACATCAATGGGCTATTCCACATCTAGGCTGGCATGCATGCAGCCATAACCCCCCTTCCTCTCCAGAAACATTTCCACCCAGAAAATAAAAGCCGCTTACCGGTAACCCGCTCCTCTGCTTGTCCTTCTGCAACTGCTGGCTGCTGCGATTGGGTACTTTCCTCCTGGCTTGAGAAGAGCTCCTGGCTGCATGCCTCCTGGAAATCTGGGGTGTCTTCCCCCATCCCAGTAGCTTCACTCGCGTTTTCCTCCCCCCCTCGCCGCCTCTGCCTCCGCCTCCTCCTGTCCCCCAGCCTGCTCAGAAGTGTCCATCGTTGTCCTGGGATTGGCAGTGGGGTCACCCCCAAGTATCGCGTCCATCTCCCTGTAAAAACGGCAGGTCGTGGGGGCAGCTCCGGATCGGCGATTCCCCTCGCGGGCTTTGTAATAGGCACTCCGCAGCTCTTTAACTTTCACCCTGCATTGTAGTGCGTCCCGATCATGGCCCCTATCTAGCATGGACCTTGATACCTGCTCAAAGATATCGTAATTCCTACGGCTGGAGCGCAGCTGGGACTGCACAGCTTCCTCCCCCCAAACACTAATGAGATCCTGCAATTCGCCAGTGCTCCATGCTGGGGCTCGTTTGCCGCGTGGAGGCATGGTCACCTGGAAAGATTAACTGATTGCACTCCACACACACCTGGCTGCAGCAAACAGGAAGGAGATTTTTAAAATTCCCGGGGCATTTAAAGGGCGGGTCACCTGAGGCAAGAGCAGTAGAGTGCAAACTGATGAGCAGAGTGGCTGAACAGGAATTCTGGGATAATTTCTTATTCCCTGGAGGACAATTAAAGCACTGGTGAGTGTCCACACCTGCTGAGCAGCGCTGGATCACCAGCGCTGCACTCCTTATACCCCAACCGGGATGGGTTTTCAGCCAGCGCTGCAACCAGGGAGTTGCAGCGCTGGTTGTGCCCTGCAAGTGTGGACGGGGTGTAATTGCAGCGCTGGAAAGCCTCCACCAGCGCTGCAACTTGTAAGTGTAGCCAAGCCCTAAGCCAAGGTGGAACTCACACTCTTAGTTATGGAACACCTTAGGAGAGCAATTCCCAGTCTTTTTGTTAAAAGCTCCCTTATTCATTGGTGGATAAACAGGCTCTCCCTCCCATTTCCTCCTCTTTTTCATTCCCCCTTCTCTTTATTGTGTGTGTTTATTTTCAGTTTTACTTCCCTTACTCACTGGAAAGCTACATGCTGCTCAGGGTGGGTGGGACGGGGGCATCACTTAGTAGCGCTGGGGGACTGAGATGCTTTCACAGCCTTTGCGCCTGTGAGCTGCTATTGGATCCTACAGGCAGTTGTGTTAGAGATCACTGCAGACACAGGGGGAGAATGTAGATTTTAAGGACAATTTCAGTTGGGTAAACAGTGGATTTAGGGTCATATAACTCTTGCCCACCACCACCACTAATTCTTTTGCCCCCGCCCCTGTGACTAGTCTGGAATCTCCAGCAGCGGGAAGCAGTGTTTTAAACATTATTGCTGTAAGGAAGTGGCAGGAGGAATGGAGCACTGGGAATGTCTCACACCTGGGAATACAGAACCATGAAAACAACATTTTTGCCAGGGCAGAGAGAGTACTATTGTTAATGGCCAGAAGATACAGAGACTCTCATTGCCTTCTCATACCACATATCAACTAATATTTAGAATGGACAATAAGACAATTATGCAACAAACGTGCTAATCAGCACGAGTTTGGCAGAGCTGACTAGGCTAGTCATGAGTGATAAAGCTACTAGCTTGGCAGCTCACTAATGAGCCCAAAAAACACTTTACATAACACATATAGGGTAGCTTTTAAAAAGCTGTTTTTTTTTTTTTTTAAAATCTATCCCTCCAGCTGTAAAGCCAAGGTCTCTTACCATTAGTTTAACTGTGTAGGGCTTAGGGAGAAATAAAGTTAAAGCAGTTCTCAACCTATTTATCATTGTGTAGCAATGTGTTACCATGGGCCGCAGGTTGAGAACCACAGCGCCCCCCTGCTACAACCCCCCACAGACCCCCTTGCCCAGAGACTCATCCATAGAGCAGGGCCAGGAGCAGAGCCCTGTTACACTGGGCACAGGACCCAAGCCCTGCCGGACACCAAGGACCCTGGTGCAAGGCCAGGAGTGGAGACCCATGTAAAACCTGGGGGTGCACCAGCACATCCCACTCCCATAGTTCCCTCACCTATGCTGACCAGCACCCCATACCCCCTCAATGCCCAGAGCTCTCTTCCCCCCCACCCCCAAGACCCACTGCAGCACTCAGACCCACTGCCGGCAGGAGCACTCCAGCAGGGCTGCCTGCCACTGTCTCCCCCAGTTGGCCCTGCCAGGCTGGAGCAGCAAATTTTGAATTGTTTTTTAGCACACTGCTGTGTGCTAACTAGGCTGCATGCAGCCCATGGGTTGAGAACCACTGGTTTAAAGTTTTTAAAAGGGAAGGAGCACCTAGTGGTTACAGTACTAGTATGGGTTGGTTTCCCTGTTCCACCACACACTTCCTATGAAACTTGGTGGAAATCACCACTCTGGGTCTGTCACCAAAAACAACTGGATGGCAGCAAGCTGGGTGACTGTTCTTTTGCACCTAGCAGATGCTTGTTAATGTGCTTTCTCAAAAAGAACTACGAGATCAAAGCGCTGTAAGGAGCTGTTACATGCCAGCAGGGTACCCACAAAGAGACTATAGCAGACTGATGGGGGGGTAGAACCACATCCAGCTTCCTGCAGGCTAATTATTCCTGTAGACAAGCCCTTAGTCTGTGCTTCAATGGGGATAACAGCAATTCCCTACCTCACAGAGGTGCTGTGAAGATTAACTGTATCACTGTAGTATCTGAGCACCAGAAAGTCTTTAAATAAGTACTTGATAGTTTTAGGTACATTTGTACATAAGATCAAAGTCCAGTATTGTGAGCTGCTCCTGAGACAGAAACAAGTGCTTGAAGTCCCATTGAAAAAAGTGTGAAACACTCCTTTACAATAACAACGCTCTTGTGCCTAGCCCTGATGAGTTACAAGCTGTCACCCTTCCACAGGCTTCAACCAAGTGACAGCATTCTACTCTTTTGGGAGGGAATGGACTCAAGAATTTGGTGGTACACATCCATTTGAAGCTGCTTGGATGTTTGGTATCAGTAAGTTGCTATTGCAAATGACTAGGATAAATACCTGGTAAGGCAATCAAGGTTAATGATAAATATTTTGCATCAGATGACCATCACCTTAGGCATATGTTTGTATTATAGGCAATAGAGCTCGTCAACAGTATTGTTGGAAAACGTTATTTAAACTGTACATTGTAAACTGAAATTTTGCAGGAATGTGTTTGATCTTGATGAACTTTCACAAGGAAGTTAGAACACTTGCTTTTGATAAACACTTTAACCTTAACTATTCCTGACTTACAAATTGTATTTAATATTTAACGTTTTAACATTTACAAACTAGCCCTGAATCAGTATTTCAGAAATTTTTAAATTTCAAAATTTTGGTTTTTCCTTCCCATTCAGAACCCCCTCCTCCAAATATCTGCATTTCTCGGGGAAGGGAAATTCTTGTTTCTGACCAGCTCTAACAGACACTTTGTAAACCACCCAGACAGCAGAATTATTCAGTTGCCTGAGGAGGTGGCATGTTGTTTTAGAAAGTAACTGAAGAGCACCCTTTCAGCTCATATTAGCACTGGTTTACTACCTGTGGGAATTAGAACCAGACAGCTGGTGTATTGAAAAGGAAGTTGAATTCTTTCTTCCACTTTTTACAAAGAGGTTCTCTTGCTTCTTATATTCTACTAAGCTCAGAAGCAATACACAAAGGAAGCACTATTGGGATAAAGAGGAAGAGCCAAAAATAGAACATCTGATAATCAATTACTGTTCTTCCAGCATAAAGGGCTTTGCTGCTTGACTGTGTAAAACTGCCCCCTAGTGTTAGCTCTCAGGTACTACTACAAGAGCATAGAAAGCCATGTACATCTGTCTGCCCATGCCTCTCTATTTTCTTGGCATTTGTCCTTCAGCAGGAGTAGACTATATGAAGTCACTGCAATGTCTGGGACATCAGACAGCTGCCACAGAAAGCATGGTGACAGCATATGCTGAGTTGACGTCACAGTAAGGGTGTGGGTGGAGAAGATGGTGACCTACAGGGGAGGGAAACCCCTTAAAAAGGAACTTTGAAAGTTAGCAGAAGTGGCACAATAAGTTAGAATACACAGAAAGGTAAAAAGATTTGTGGTTGAGCACAATATATTTGGAGTTTTTGCCCCAGCTTGAGTGTCTCTGTTTAAGGCGAGAATCCTATCCTGGAGCATCATATGCATACCCTGGAAAATTTAAGGTGCTTCTCAGTTTTCTTCTTCCTTCCAATTGTCTTATAAAGAGGCACTGGCTGAGGTATGGATGGTGAGTGATGATAGGCTGCAGCATGATTAGGGGAAAAAAAAGTGTCCATAGGCCAACATGCCCCATGTAATCCCTATAAAAATAGGCTTTGCCAGGAGACTGTTGCTTCTAGGTCAAGGGGACAGTCCAGCTGCAGGAGATGACTCCTTCTTACAGCCCAGCATTAGAACAGATACCAACCCTCAGTAGGAGGACGGGTTCTAGCATACTACCAGGGTGCAGTTCACCCTATGACTGAAGACGGTGCTGGAGACGCAGACATGATGGAAAATTTCTTTCCAACTGGCCTGCCATTTACAAGCGTAGTTCTGGAGGCTTCATGTTTGATGGAAATACTTTGTGGTAGGTACCGCCCCAGCCCATGTAAACTCAAAGGGGACAGAAGTTTAAGTATCTGGCTAACGGGGGGCTTTCCTTTTCTTCATTTTTCCACCAGCCACCTTGTTCCTGACACCTGTAGCTCCCTCTGTGTCATCGTCATCATTGGCCTCATCCCGGGATCGCTTCTTTTTCTCTCCCTGCTCCCGCAACTCCTGAAAAAACAAACAACCACCCCCCCATACAAGGTGAGCGATTGCTAGAGCTCTCCACATTCAGAGAGAAATTCAGGGCAATGGAGAGAGGCAAGGGACAAAGTGAAACGTACCATACGAGCAAATCTCTGGGCTTCAGCCACACGCTCCGTTAGCATCATGACCTCCTCCTCCTGTGTGGGGAATACAGGCAGCTTCTTGCCAATGAGGTGCTCAATGCGCTGGAATAGTTCCACATCATACCTGGAAAAATGAAAGCCTGTACAGATCAGTCTTCCCAGGAATACTTTGGTTCTCTTTAGCCACAGCCTCCACCCCAAGTCAGCCAGCCATATGTAGCTCCTATCAGAGCTCACCACACTGAACTCTGTCTGCTCCTCAGGGCAAAAAAAGAAGCTCCCTACTCATGGAGCAGGAGGACAGGTGTGTCCTACTTTGAAGCAGGCTGGAAGAGGCAGGCACACCCTGATGGTACTTACTGAGTGACAAAGGTGATGGATTTGCCAGACCGTCCAGCTCGAGCTGTCCTCCCCACACGGTGAATGTAATCCTAAAAGCAAATATCTCAGTCAGCAATAGGATGTGCTCTGCCAAATACTGAACTGAAAACAGTCCCTGGAAATGCGCTTTGTGCCCAAGTATATTGAGGCTCCAACAAGCAGCAGGTAAATGGCTACGCAGGGAGGACTATTCATTTCCCTAGGACAAAACAGAAGCCATGAGGGAGGGGAGAAACAATGGTCAGGATTTATGCTCAAAGGAGTAGCATGTATGAGTAGCATAGCTCCCTGAGAATTGAGGGGATGGTGAAAGCAGCTTTCTAGTTTGTTCTCTGGCATTAACCCATCTCTGAATTATGAAAATAATACAAGAACTAGGGGTCACCAAATGAAATTAATAGGCAGCAGGTTTAAAACAAATACAAGGAAGTTCTTCTTCACGCAGCGCACAGTCAACTTGTGGAACTCTTTACCTGAGGAGGTTGTGAAGGCTAGGACTATAACAGTGTTTAAAAGGGAACTGGATAAATTCATGGTGGCTAAGTCCATAAATGGCTATTAGCCAGGATGGGTAAGAATGGTGTCCCTAGCCTCTGTTCGTCAGAGGATGGAGATGGATGGCAGGAGAGAGGTCACTTGATCATTGCCTGTTAGGTTCACTCCCTCTGGGGCACCTGGCATTGGCCACTGTCGGTAGACAGATACTGGGCTAGATGGACCTTTGGTCTGACCCGGTACGGCCTCTCTTATGTTCCTATGTTCTTATGGTATAAGCCTATAACAGTGCCTCTCCTCATTTTTTCCTTTTCTGACAGTCAACTGCACTGCAAAATCTGCAGGACAAAATTAAACCATGATATAAATAAGGTGAACTATCAAGACATTTTTGGGTACACTCTATTGGACTGTGGAATAGTCTACGGGACGTGGAAGTTCAATTGCAAGGGTCATTTAATACTAGACAAAAGCTCTGGAGAACATACAGTGGGAAGCAGCCTTGAGTGGGCAAGACGAACTAGATCTGAAGTCTCCCAACTGATCTGAGGAGCACTTGCTGGTTGTATGGTACGATTTCATTTCCTAAACCACAGTAAGGCAGATAAAAATACTTTAGCCACTTTTCTATACTTCCCATTGGCTTGTTATATGACTGCAAGAAATAAGAGGGGAAGAGGTCTGAGACAGTGAATTGCAAGGGGAGGTGTTCACAACTAACTATTAAGATGTGGTCCACTTTTGAGAAATCCTGGACTAGATGACCTAGTAGGTTTATTACTCCTAATCTACCCATAGTCTTTTCATAATTTAAGATCTTCAAGAACAGGGACTATGTCCCTCTTATTTGTTTGCAGAGTCTAGTACACCATAAGTGTTACAGGAAACAATAGTCCGTTTTAATTTCTAGAATACTGAATATTGTTTACCTAACAGCAGGTATTGAGCTATAAATTAGTCTTAACAAGCGATGCCATCAACTTGAAAAAAGTCACATCTGATAATGCTATGCCTTACATAGAGAGATGTCCTAAGATTTTAACAACTCTTCAGGTTTAGTGAAGTGTCTATTTCAGTTTGAAAAATTTGTCCAATTTCACAGCACTCTAGTCTAATCAGTTTCTCCCTTGCAAAGAAAATCGTTATGAACCCAGAACAGAAAAACCCTAACACTGACTGACTTTAAAAAAAAACAAAAAAAAAGTCCACAACATACAGAAACAGGAATCATCATAAATTGGACTATTTCCCAAGATTAAAGTGGATATTTTCCCTTTAGCATGACGCAACAGAAACTGGAATTTATCCCCCTGGCCCTCCCCCCACGCAAAGAGAAAGCATCCCTAGTTATCACGCCCCTGTTCTGCAGTACACACCAATCTACCCAAAAAGCAAGATCAAGTAAAAATGTCACCATAGAAAAGAAACGGTACAGCTTCATCTAGAAGAGTGAGCTAAGAGCTCCAGTCAGCAGAGGAGAAAGAAGAGAAAGTCTTCTGTACTGAGCTTCGGTGATCAATCTTAAGCATTAGGGGATAGGAACCCCCGGTTATCAAGATGAGTATCTCACCTTGGAATGTGTGGGAATATCAAAATTTATCACCACATCCACATGTGGAATGTCCAGACCTCTGCTTGCAACATCTGTAGCCAGCAGAATGGAACGGGCCTTTGCCTTGAACTTGTTCAGGGATCCCAGTCGCTTATTCTGTGACAGTAGAAAGAAAAATAAAGAAACAAGTTTGTAACTCGAAAGTTAAGGAATCAAACAGCAAAGGACTGATCCTATTCTTGTTAAACTATTGTTATCCTTTTGTATACAGAAGGATTGGGAGATTAAGCTTTCACCTGGAACACCCAATACTGGTACACTGGAATTTGGTGGCTGCATTAATGTTAAATTAAGCTCTAGGGAGCCAGCCCTACACACGTTATGGTCATGACACAGTGGCACATCCTCATCTCAAATACACCTACACAGCAAGGAGTGGAATAGGCTACTACCTGACTCATCTGTCCATGGAGGGGTATGGCAGTGAAACCCAAGTTGCGGAGCAGGAGAGCTGTCCTTTGAGTGTTGTTGCAGGTACTGCAGAATATCATGAAGGAGTTCCCAGCCAGTTCATTCAGGATATAAACCAGGTAACTGTCCTGCAAAGATCAACAAACACAGCAGTGGTACAGACTACATGAGAGCAAAGGACAACTTCACCCATAAGCCAGAGAAGGTCAGAAAGAGCAGGAGTGTAACTATGAAGAAGGAGCAAGAATGGCTTTGAGGATGGGGAGAGAGGAGAGTCATTACCTTGAATCTGGAGGGGATGAAAATATAATGCTGCTGCAGTTTTTCAACTGTCTGATATTTGGAGGAAACAGCACATTTAACAGGGTCCTTCAGTGCAGCACGCTGGAGCTTTTGCACCTGAATGAGGAATCAAAATAAGTCAGTATTAGCAAGACGCTAATCCTCCAGCAACACAGCTCTAAGGCTCGGTCTACACTACAAGCTAGGAGAATGATTCCCCTGCTTGTGTGCAGGTGCTAGCGCTCAAGATAGTGTGAGCATGAATGGCAGTGTAGCCATGGTAGCACTGGTTGTGGAGGCATGGCTGGGTAATGCCAAGCATGTACCCACCAGTTTCAGGCAAATTTGTACACGGCCGGGCTAAGCCATGCCTTCACCACCCATGCTTCCACGGCTATGCCACTCTTATACCACTCTTATATCAATGAGAGCTAGCACGAGTATGCATACACAAGCAGGGGAATCACATCCCTAACTCATAGTGTAGATGTAGCCTTAGGGAGGAGGAAAGGGGTGTAGAAACATCTATCAGATAATCCATGACCCCTTCCCCCACTTTCAAAACACACAGGCTGATCTGAGGAAAGTTATGCTCTCACCTTCTTGGTCATGGTGGCAGAAAAGAGGAATGTCTTCCTGTCTCGGGGAATCACTTTTAGAATCTTATCCACCTGTAAAAGAGGTAGGAGGCAAAACCTGCTATTGAGGCACCGTAGAAGTCAAGACATGCACCCCTTCAATTAAGTGTTCCAAGCAGAGGATGCAGAAAATACATGAATACAGGCCCATATGCTAATCTGTCTGATATGGGAGGAGTGGCCATTGCAATACATCCCTCTCTTCTTTTAAAAGAACCATATAAAATGAAGCTGCATTGTGGGCTGAGACACCCAGACAGTCACCATGGACTCCCAAAGTCAACAGGCAGTATATCTGCAGGAGTACGTACATCAGCATGTGCACCTAATGAGGAACACCACCACAAACATTTAGGGAAGAATCCAACAGAATTTAACAGAGATTAGCTCATTTCTAAAGTGTTTAAACCACTGTGTAGAATTTAAGAGAGAATCCTAAGGGACGTTAAAAGTTACATATAATTTACTATTAAGTTTTGTGGGATAGTTTAATAAAGCTACAGCAACGTTTCATTTTCTATTACAGCGCTTCTCAAACTTCACAGCACTGCGGCCCCCTTCTGACAACGAAAATTACTACACAACCCCAGGAGGGAGGGATCAAAGCCTGAGCCTGCCCAAGCCCTGCCACCCCAAAGGGGCAGGAAGGCAAAGCTGAAGCCCAAGGGCATCAGTCTGGGCAAGGAGCCTTTAACCTGAACCCCACTTCCCCAGGCTTCGACTTCAGCCCCAGGCCCCAGCAAGTCTAATGCCAGCCTTGGCAACCCCATTAAAATGGGGTGGCGAACCACTTTGGGACCTGACCCACAGTTTGAGAACCGCTGTCCTATTAAGTCTTATAGACATTTAGAATAGTTTCCTTAAGACTGTACTGATTTCATCTGTTAAATTCTATAGGACTTTTCCTTTACGGCGGGTATCGTAGGCCTCACCTCTGTCTCAAAATCCATGTTGAGGATCCGGTCAGCTTCATCCATAACCAGGTACTTAAGAGCTCGCAAGTTGAAACCTTTTGTGTTCTCCAGATGGTCAATCAGACGGCCAGGTGTTGCTACCAACAGACAATCAAAAAGAGAGGTAAAGGTGACAGTAATGGGAAAAATGTCCCAGAATGCAGTCCACGTGAGGAGGGAAGAGGCACTGCAAGTGAGGAGGGAGGGACTCTGCTATAGAATTGGCTTCTTTTGCCTAAGATTGTAAAGACAGTCACAGCAGTACGGAGCTGTGCTGGGAACTGAAGATGACTGGTGAGAAGCCAAAGCAGACTGATTTTCCCTGGATGGAAGAGCTCCCGTGTACCAGAGCTGTCTTAAAATGAGACCACCAGACCAGGCTTTCTAAGGGAAAAAGTGGGCCAGATCAGAGGCATCCTGAGAAGAGCTCTAGACCATGGTGCTTGAGTTCTTGGGGGAAAATGGGAGACCAGTCCCAAGGCAATGTGGCTGGACCATTTTGAGATGAGCTTGCATTGCATCCACTGTCCCTTCTTCAAAGCCAAGAGGAACATACTGAGGTTACACTCATTGCTCCCTCCAGACACATATAGGAACTTCTGACAACCAACACCACCATTTCACATTCCTTAGGAGGCCTGTGATCTTATTACAAGCATCATTCTACATGCTGATTTCTTACCAATTATAACATGTGGCTTCTTGGCTAAGGTCAGAGCCTGTGACATCATGTCAATTCCACCCACAATAACCGCTGTGGGAAAAAAAGAGACAGAGTGAGTCCCCCTGGAACAGAACCAGTACAAGCCACCACTATAATCAACAATCTACCTATTCCTGTCCCCTCTCAAATCCACCCACAATTTATGTATAGGAATTTAAAGCCACTTGTCTTAATAAGAATTCTCTTTAACTACATTTTGGCATCCCTGACCAGTAACTGTCTTCCCCCAGATATCCTAATCCAGATTTCAAGTCCTCAGCTCATTTACTGTCATGGCCCTATGTTTTCCACAGTCACAAAGCTAGCTGCAAAATCCACCCCTTGCTACTAAGTTTAGCTGCAAAATCTGTGCATTCATTCGGAGTTCCTAGCCCTTATGGTTGCAAACTAAACCTTAAAACATTAATTTGAATATGGAACTGCTGCAGGGAGTCTGCAAAGAAAGCCTGATAGGTGTGAACTCCTCTATTCAGTTCATTGGGGTGGTGACTCAAATTTATGGTGGACAATTTAACAAGTGGTTATGGGTGATCCTCCCCACTTCCCTCTTGGGAAACGTCCACTGCCTGGATGTACACCTCAGAGAAGACGACTGCTACGTGCTCTTTTTCACACTGAAAGGTTATATGCCACCACCATAAATACTACCCCCTCACCAATGATCCTTTCCCAACCCCATGCTCTATTCCTCTATCTCCCCTCATTCCATACTCTCTACTCCCTTCCTTACAGTTTAACAGCTTTCTCCTATTCCCTCAAATTTTCTCACAGTAACATCTGAACGGTACAATTCTGAGGCCCATTAGAAGGCTACTCACCACTTTTGACACCAATGGAGGATCCAAGAGCTTCAAACTGCTCTGAGATCTGGAAGGCGAGCTCTCGGGTTGGGGTGAGGACAAGAGCAAAGAGGCGTTGGGGTGTTTCCAGCAGTGTCTGCAGGATGGGCAAAGCAAAGGCCCCTGTTTTTCCAGAGCCTGTCTCTGCTAGCCCGATGATATCCCGGCCTACAAGAGAAGAGGTGGAGGCAAAAGCCTGTTATACTAGAGCCTAGAGAGATGCCCTCCCAGCATCATAAGAAAAAAGAGAAACCCATAATGAGATTTGAGAGATCTGTACCAGCAAGTACTCACAGGAGTGAGAAAACAACAGGTGCAAGGACACAGCACCTGAACAGGGAGCCTCCATAGATCTTTGCAGCATTTAAACATGGTTTTATTCCTATGTAACTGTTAACTTGAATCCCACAGTCCCTTTTATCTTCCCACTAGGTTCCAAGCAGCATATAGTTTGTCTTAGAACTTCAGGTCGCAAACCCTCACTTCACATTTCACTAAATCCAGCCATTTTATACACCATTGCCCTCATATGATTAAATATGTCCAAAAAAATTATCTTTGTCACTTCGTGACTGATAAGGAAATCTGGTAAAGTTTTAGCCATGTTTCAGGGCTTAGGAACCTTGCTGCAGACAGATCCAGTAGCAGTACCAGCTTTGCTTTTGCCAAGCCACGGTCTGTTCTGAGGCACAGGCACATCTTAAAATAACCCCAATCCTTGACTTCAACCAGGAAAGTTCCTAAAGTGTAACTAATTTTAGAAGTACTAATACCTATGTGGCTTTCATTCAAATGTACCTGCCAATAAGTAATAGAACAAGCAAACACTGAAAAAATAACTCACTTTTCTAAACATGTTATTGAATTGTCTTCCTATCCCAATAGTGTTCACTTTATGAATATTCTAGTGACTGAGTTTAGTGACAGGAATGTTAGTAAAAACGTAACTGAAATCAGCAATTACAGGATGTTCCCAGAAAGCCATTTTGAATGAGCAATTATTCACTCTGGAAACCTGATGCTAAAATACACCTTCTTTCAGACAGAGAGCAGAAGTCTACCATGCATCTATTAGGGATGTAAAAGGTTAACTGACCATAACTGTTAACCCCAGCCTGCACCAGGCTGGCCAGAGTGACCCCAGCCTGTGCTAGGCTGGCTGGAGGGACCTTGGTTAATCTGTTAAACGATATAATTTTAATCATTTAACTGATTACCTTTTTTTTTAAACAATATTTACATACCTAGCATCTATGTGACTAATCAAGACAGCTGAAATTTCAAATATTCACTATGAACTGTTAATGAAGTTGCTACAGAGCAAGATTTATTTACTGGCATTAACTGGAAAATAGTTTTGAGAAGATCATGATATACACTAATATTTTACAAAGAAGAAAAATAAAATTTGTTGAATTATATGCTATGAATGTTTCATCCAGCCCCATTAAACAACATGTTTACACAATGCCATATCTTTATAGTGCACTTCAAAACTAAACAGCAATACAGGCAGTGAGGAATATTGTACCCATCTAAAATCGCAGGGGAGGTTTAGGGTGACCAATTGTCAGATCTGAACTAGAACCTGGACAGGATACTGGAGTTAACATTAGTGCTTCACTTTCCACAGGAGCATGGTCTTCAATCACCTCAAGAATTAGAGACCTCTACCAGATTCACCCATGTGAAGTCAACACCCTTCTTCCCACACCTGTTCTCAGAAACAGAAAAGCAGACTTTGCTCACCTTGGAGAGCCACAGGAATAGCCTCAACTTGAATTTTAGTTGGTGTCTTCCATCCCAACTGGTCACAAGTTTCACACAGCACATCTGTTACACCCTGAGAGTGAAAGAAAAAAAGGGGACAAACATCAAGAAATGGCCAAGAACTACCAAGCTAGCTAATCAAATGCAGCTGACACAGTTAAGTCCCTCCCAGTCAACCCATGGACACTCAATATTGCACCCACAAACTGTGGGGATCGCTTTTAAGGAATTCCCTCAACTTAAAAAAAAAAAAGTCAAATCTGTCTGAAAATGTTACCCCCTATTACTACAAGTACCTGCTAATATCACTATAACTAAGATCACGAGGGGGGGGTTCTTTTTTCCAATTCATGCATTCCACAGCACTTTGTATACAACCAGTTGCATTTCCCCATGTCTTCCCCGTTACTTGGCTGGTTTTTTCATATAGAAACAGGGCAGAGAAAGACATTTAAGAACAGAATAAAGTGATTTTAAAAGAGAAAAATTACCTGGGGGCAGAGGGCTAGGACAGGTATAGCATCTTCATCTACTTTAATTTTTTTAATAGCCATATTTTATGTTAATAGCATCTCTTAAGCTCTCATATCAAGAGTAACTGAGGCCCCAAATGAAAGCTGGACAGTTTGCCAGTTAATACCCCCCCCCCCTCCCTTCCAGGATACCCCTGATGCAGAGAGGCAAATGGTACCAGCACAGCACAGCACACCTGGAGGGCTGCGTGTTCAGGTCCCACAGCAAGTGCTGGCACCAGATCTACTTTCAACTCTCAAAGATTAAGCAATAAGCAGCAAGGCTCAGCAGGCGGGGAAGGGCACAGGGTGGCATCACCCTCAGGTCCCAGGCAGGCGGAACGGGAGCGCTCGCCACGGTGCTTGGCCCCGACACCACCCCCGTATCTGAGCCCCGCACAGTCTTCAGCGGCGCGGCGGGGCGCGCGGTGCTTCCCACTGCACAGGCGGGCAAAGGAGACCGAGGGAGCCGCTAGCAGAGCGGGGAACCGAGCCAGGTGCCCAAGTCCCGGGTTAACCGCCCGCCCCCCCGCCGCGTGCCCCTCAGGGAGCCGGGCGCGCCGGCGTGTGACGGGGGCGGGGGCCGGACACCGCGCGGGGCCCAGAGCAGGGCGGACACGGACAGGAGACGCCGGGCCGGGGGGGGGCTCGTTCTCCGCTTGTCTCACCAGCTCCTTGAAGCTCCGCTGCTCTTCCACCGTCTCCTCCAGCGGCCCATGCTCCGCGTCCGCCGCCGCCGCCGCCATCTTGCGCTTCACCTTTGACCTCCACCGCGGGGAGCGCCGGGACATGTGGTTTCCCGAGAAGCATCGCTTTCCAGTGACGTCACATCCCGTCTCATAGCGGCGGGGGACGGGTCTGTCTCGAGGCCCGGCCAATCGGACGCAGAGCATTGTGCGACTCGTTGTCCCAGCGCGGCGGGCCTCCAGCCAATCAGAGGACGCAACCCAGGGCGCAATGGGGCGGGGCGCGCTGCGCTGCGGGCGGGGCACGTGAGCCGCGTTCCTTCCTGGTTCTCGGGAGGTGCCTGTGATGATAATACGGCGGCGGCGGCGGGAGGGGACCCTGGACCCTGGACCCTGGACCCTGGGCGCATGCTGGGTGCGTGCGCGCGGCGGGAGGGTTTGTGTGCGGGGGGCGCTCCAGGGAGCTCCCGCCGGGGTTCAGGCCCTGGGGCGGGGCGGGGCGCTGAATGTGTCAGGTCTGTTCCCCCGGGCGGAGTTCACCTCCAGTGTCTGCACCAAGGTGAGACCTGGCCGCCCTGGTCTGCTCCGCAGCCGCAGCGCTCGCTCCTCCTGCCTGCTTTGTGCCACCGGCGGGGGCAGTAGCTCAGAGCTCTGGGAAGGGCGTTACTCCCGGCCGGGGCAGTGGGGGTTTGGGCAAGTGTCACCCGGTGATCAATATCAAGTTGCCCATAAAGCCGGTGAGGAAGGAAGCGGAGAGCTCAGCGGCGTCTCATTTTGGTGCTATCGGTGGATTGTGCTTGGCAAGTTCCACCATCTTCACTGATCCATGGTGGAGTCAGAAGGCCAGAGGCGAAGAGCAAATCTAGGACTCATCACCCTAGCCTCCAGAACAGGAGGAGCTTGCTATGCTCTGGTGATGGGCTGGGGTGAAAGGAGGAGAGATAACAGGGAGAAGAGGGAAATACCAGGGAGGTGCTGAGGACAACTGTAATAGAGGCTTAAATTAAATGTATATCCCAAATAATGTAAAAAAAAAAGGACCAAAAAATGCCACAGTGGCTAAACAACAGAGTAATAGAAGCAGTTAGTGGCAAAAAAGGCATCCTTTACAAATTGGAAGTCAAATCTTTTTAGGAGCATAAAATCAGGTAAGTCAAGTGTCAGAGTATAAGGCAGCCAATACAGAATGTGAAGAGCAGCTACCTCAGGATGCAAAAACTAAGAGCAACATTTTTGTAAGTACGGCAGAAACAGGAAGCCTGGCAAACAATCAGCTTAAAATAATTATTCTCAAATGAAATAGACTATATGCAACAAAGGAAAATAAAACATTCACAACTCATTTATTGGCATAAAGGGAAATCCTCATTCATGGCATCTCTATTGAATATATTAAAATCTATGACAATATTCCATATAAATATAGATGTAAAAAAAGCCCTCAGTGTTTAGGGTTTATATTAATGAAAAGTGTGTTTAGTGAGATCATACTCACTATCTCCTAGGTGCAGGATAAGGGGGTGTCTTTGCCTTCTATCCCCAAAAGTCATTGTCTGTATTCAGAGACAGTACAACTCCCTGGGGTTCGTTTTTCCTGTGTGCTGCTGCCCTGTCGATTTCACATTTCTCTATTGACTTTGTATGTAAATGATGCCCACTGTGTTACCTTACAAAGCTTAATTTACACCTCAGCAAAGACAGGTGAATAAATATCATTTGTTTGACGGAAAACCTGTTTGTCAACTGTGCCTTAATACAGACTTTAAAACATGTTTTCTTTATATAAATAACTCCTTACATAGTGTCTGTGTTAGGTAAAAAGCAAGTCCTTACTCACCTCTCCAGCACCCGAGTTCGTGCGGAGTTGGTATGGGGCTCACAATCTGTCAGAGACCAGACAACACTTCGTTGATCAACGGGCTCACACTTATCCTTAGCTTAAAAGGCTTCGGAGTAAGTGTGGCAAGTTTATTAGGGTTGAGCATCAATATTTATACACAGAAGTAAACAAAGTGATTAACAGATCATAATGGTCATGCATAATCAATCAAGATTCTACAGGATAAAACAGGTTAAAATGTAAATTAGAAAAGACAAAGGGGGAGATGGCTACTTAAGGGGAGGTGGGGTGTCATGAGTAGTTCGCAGGTCAGAGCTTTGATTAAAAGTTTCAGACAGAGACATCAAGTCTGAGTTAAGTTTCAGTTCATCAAAAGTTCAGACTCAACATTTGTACATACATTTCACAATGCTGTTAATAACCAATATGACTCCAGCTTTCATTTAAGACCTCGCATGATATTCTTTGGTGAACCAGAATATAAATACCATCATCAGGACAGTCCAGTAAACCCCCTTGCCAGTTGGCATTAAGAGTTTCTTGGGTCACAATTGCATAAAATAGACATTTTTCTCTTTGAGAAATTTGAAGCTATCAGCAGCTCTCCAAGGCCAGGCAGTGGAGCACTGGTGTTCAGCTGAGCGCTATCTCGTGGTCTGCGGAAAACTGGCTGACTTTGTGGAGATGCCTCTTTTCCTTGTTTCCATGTGTTAAATCACACAAAGAGAGTTAAACTTTAGAGCTGGTTGAAATCTTCTGTTTCTGTGGAAAATTTTAACAAATAACCCTCCCCCCCAATTTTCCATTCAAAGTTTTTATTTCCCCCCAGAAGTTTTAAAAAAACAAAATATTCAAGTTGGAAATCTTGCTGCCTCATGGGAGTTGTAGTTCAGGTGCCTCAAGCTCCCATTCTCTTCTATTGGCTGGACTTCCTGATCAGATGATGTCTCCCATGATGCAAGATGGTCTCCTCTCTATGCGAGGTTTGGTGGTTTTTCATGGGAATCCCTGGCTATGATCCATTATGAGATGTTGTGCAGCTGGAGAGCCCGCCTCATAGAGGAGAATGGGTATATGAAGCAACTGAACAACAACTGTCGTAAAGCACCATGTCAGCATTTCTAAATCAAAATATTTCAGGTTTTGAGTGAAATATTTTTATTTTGGGGTGTTTAATTTTTCAATGAAAAATCAACTTTTTTAGATAATTTTTGTTTAATCAAACACTAATTTTTCTGTCAAAAACATATTATTGTTTTCAGCCAACCCTGCTAAGATTACTTTATAGTCTTTCCAATATTATTTTTCAAAATAAACCATTTTTGATGTGCCAGAGAGAGAACAGCTGGGAGGATGGGTCCATGCAATTATGAATGAAAAGGGAGCTGTTCAGTGCAACAACCTTTCTATTAAGTTGTGCTCCGTACTATGCAAAAGATTGAGAATCCACTGATGTTTACTATTGATTTCAGGCAGCAATGTTCCTATAAATACCGCCTGATGACATAAGAAGGAGTGAAGCTAATGTGGCTGTCTGGCAGATTGAAGTTATTTTTAAAGTTTCAGCCATATGACCTCTGGTTATGTGAGATCACATGGGGTAGTAGAAGAGGAGATGGATCTGTGGTAGCAGGAGCCTGGACAGGTATCAACTGTATCTACTCCTACAGCCCCATGTGTGTAATGCATGTGTGCACACACAAAAGTGCACAGCCAACTTAGGGTGCTGAATATCTTTCACCTGACTTAGAAGAAAGGATGCTAAACTGTCACAGAATTTGTGTTAGACTAGTACAGTGATTCTGATTTCAGTGGAACTTGTGAGCGTGTTTCTGATGAGCACTCTCTCAATCTAGAAAACCTGGTTGGGTGGAACTGAGGAAATGGTGACATAACTGAGCATCTGTCAATGGATTCCAAATGTGCTGTTTCCTGTATTCCTAGGACAATGAGGAAAGTGAGGGGAAATCCAAATAAACGTCGTGTGACAGGGAAAGGAGAGGAAGCCTGAAACAATACCCAGGACACCATCGAGAATGGAACTACCACTTCCCACAGTGTTCAGGGGCAGAAAATACTGAAGGGGGCTCTAGATTAGACTCTTCAAAAGTTGGCCAGCAGCCACATCACCTTAGGCTGTGATCTTATCATATGTTAGAACTAAGTCGTGTTAGGCCTGTCAGTACTTAGATGGGAGACCTCAAAGGAAAAGCTACGATGGTGCAGGAAATGGAGTTGGTGATATAATAGGAAGTCACTCTTCCCTCTGATTGAGTGAAGTCACTGCCCTTATGCTGCCTTCTACTGCTGCAGGTGTTATCTTTTGGAAGAAATGTGAAACCAAGGACCAGATCATTAGTGGCTATTAAGGGTGTCCCTGGAGTAGGAATATTAGGTCTGGTGTCTTGGCCGAATTCCAGGTTACGTAATTCTAGTTTGCCTGAAGATGAGGGGATGGATCACTTGATTACCTGTTTTGTTCATTCCCTCTGGAGCACATGGCATTGGCCACTGTCAGAAGACAAGATACTGGGCTAGATGGGCCTTTGGTCTGACTCAGTATGGCTGTTCTTATGCTCTAAGATTTCTTTTGGTAAAAGTCTACTTCCTGTCCTAACATGTTGGGTAGAGTTGATGTGTAGTTAAACACCTGCCACTTTCCATGTTTATGGGTACTGTAGGTAAAGTTGCTTGTAAAGCACTTTGGGATTACTGAGGGTGAAAGGGGCTAAACTAAATGTAAAAATATTAGTATTTAGTATTAGATATTTTTTGCTGATGGGGGTCCCACTCAGTACTTGGATCTTCCATCGCATGATTAGTAAAACCCATCTAGGGTTGGGTATGACTTTGAGACCTTGTTAGGACAGTCCTGTGTATCTGAATGTGCACACCAGGACTGGAAGAAACCCAATCCTAAAGTCAATGGGCATTTTGCCTGAGTAAAGATTGAATTAAGACAGAAGTTTCTGCCTGGCTGGCTGAATGTGGAAGTGAACACTTTGACTGGATCTCAGCTTCTAGGCAGCTAATTGAAATGATGTTCCTGGGAAGTTGGGAAAGGGGAGGGGAGGGCAGGAAAAGAAGCAATTTATCTGTATTATTATTGCCACCCAAATAATGAAATGAGTTGGAAAACAGAGTCAGTCTTTCAATGATTTATTTACCATGAAACAAACACCACTCATGATTAAGACTATGTTTTAGTCACAGATATTTTAGGAACAGTCATGGACAGGTCACAGACAGTAAACAAAAATTCACGGCCCGTGACCTGTTCATGACTTGTACTATATTCCCCTGACTAAACCTTGGGAGTGCCGTGGATGCTCATGGTGGGGCATGGGTGCTTGGGGGGGGGGGGGGAGCGGCCTGGGAGTGCTGTGGGTGCCTGGGGGGCCCACAGATGTTTTGGGGAGGCACTCCGGGGGGCTAAGCAAGTGCTGGGGGAGTGGTGTGGGGGGCACTGTGGGTGCTTGGGTGGGAGCAACCCAGTATCCCCACTTGTGCTGGGGGACGGTGGGGGAAGAATTGGCAGGACTGGCAGGCTCCCAGCTTGGCTTCTTGGAAGTGGCAACATGTCCCTCCCTAAGCTTGTAGATCTGTGTGCTGCCAGTTCCGCAGCTCCCATTGGCCGGGAACCGCAGCCAGTGGGAGATGTGGGGGCGGTGCCTGCAGGAGGGGGCAGTGCATGGGAGAAACATTTTGCCACTTCCAGGGAGGCCACCCCCACAAGGTAAACACTGCCCAAAGCCCTCACCCCCTCCCGTGCCCCACCCCCCAGCCCTGAGCCCTCTCTCACACCCAAACTCCTCCTGCTGCTGTTGGGGTGAGGGGGGCGGTGACCCGAGACTGCCCCAGCAGTGGCCAGTGCAACTGGTCCAGGGGTTGCCTGAGATGCTCGGGCAACCCCAGAGCCAGGTGCACCGGCTGCTGCAGAAGTCACCGAGGTCATGGAAAGTCACGGAATCCATGACTTCCATGACCTCTGTGACAAACTCACAGCCTACTCATGATGAATATTGAAAAGAAAGGGAGAAGCTGTGACCAGACTGGCTGGTCTCTTCTAGCTGATCTTCCTGTGCTCTCTGGGCTGAATTGCATGTTGCTGTGGATCCAGGGCTGTCCTTAGCTGGCCAGGAGTTAGTTGTGGGGTATTGCGTTGCTAGAGCAATGTTTATAGAGATCACGCAATATGTCTGCACTCACACCAAGATAAAACACTTTCGCTCCTATGCAATCCACAGGGCCATTTTCATGCACTCATTTTCATGCAAACAGCACTCACGTACTCACACAAGTGGAGATGTGCACAGACTTATACACCCATTACTTATATGGTATGGATATGCGGGACTGATGTTTGAGATCACATACGCATACAATACGCCCGCCCGTCACTCCTCCCACACCAAATATACACAACACTGCTAGTACTGGGTCTTTATTTACAGCGTCTGGTAGCCAGAAAGGCAGCAGGGACCCAGCACTGGGGTATGGATGTGGTAGAATATCAGAGATCACACACATACAGAAATACATATACACTGACACAAAATAGCTTCAGATTCATTTCATTGAATCAGCGTCACATCAGAGTCATTACTCATATGTGGCAATCATTCTCGGATGTGAGATGCTCTCAGTGACAACTGCTTTTGGTTTTTTAAAGTACATAAAACCACATGTTCCAAGAACATGGGAGGGGCATAAAACAAGAACAAGACTTCAAACTTTGCTACTCTGGCTTGGCTTTTCCCCCACCAAGAGTTTCCTCAGTGCTTCATACATTTAAATCCTCCTCTTTAGGTCATTTTTTCATCCCTGCACTGAGATTCCGAAGTTCCTTGTGTATAGCTCGTTCTGCATGTGGGACTGAAAATGTACCTAGACCTAAGCCTTTTCCCTACTAATCTAAAGCTAGCTTCCAAGTCCTCTCTCCTACAGCTATCTTAGCTACTTATATGCTCCCCTCTCCCCACAATGTGTAAGCACTTCACAATATGCAAAGTATTGAGTTCCCAATACCCCTGGGGGATAAGGAAGTGATATTATCCCCATTTTGCAGATGGGGAACGGAGGCACAGAGGGGCCAAATGACTTGCCCAACGTCACACAAGAAGTCTGGGGCAGAGCAGGGTCTCCTAAGTGCTAGGCTAGTGCCCTAACCACTGGACCACCCATCTCTTCTACATCACTCTCTTTCATGAGTACCAATATATATCCCAACCGCAGAATCCTCCACAGCACTCGCTAACAGTGTATTGCTGTCTCATGAGACCTGCCACCTTCACACTGATACCCCAAGACACCTAACTATTGACATCTCTAGCTATCGAATCCCCTGCCACATCTTACAACTGGAACATCTTTTTTGCATGAGGAACTGTCACTCTCCTCTACATATTTCAAGAGGCGAGCCCTCCTGTTAAGGGATTTGATCCCCATTTCCACTTTTTCCCCCTCCCATCCCGAGAGCTGTACTTGGTTTCCTGCAATCTACATGCTTTGTGCCTATTTGAATTCAGACAGTTCTCTTCCTTTGTTGATAGGGTGTTGGGCTGGCTGGTGAGTCAATAGGAAACTTTCCATCAGATATTTGCCCTGTGGAATGCTTCCCTCTGGGTTGGAAGCCATTCTTTTTAACATTCTTAAACATTTTTTCTTCTTTAAATACAATTCTAAAGGCTTAAAATAACTCTATATAAATAAATAGGAAAAAAATATATCACAATTTCCACTTTGTCCCACAGCACGTGGCAAAGAAAATATCTCTTTAAAAGAGAAAGAATACTTTTTGGTGCATAGCGCCTGCTGAGATATTATGTGTGCTGTGCTGCCATCTAGTGGATATAGTTTGTCACATCTCTGGCTACTTTAGTAGGAAATTTGTGAGTGCTGGATATATCAATAGATCTCACTCCCTTTACCTCTATGAGAAGAAGAATTCACAGGTTATTTACAACAAGGGAGCAAGACCAGGCAAGGAGCCTTTTGATCTGACTCCAGACCCATTCCTCTCTGCCATCATGGAGCAGCACCAGATGGGAGCCAAGGAAATGTGGGCAGATTAGCCTTTAATCCAGCATTTACCCTACTGGTCTTCCACTAAATGTAGGCTCTGGAGTCGTTCTTGTCATTTACCCTACAGGCTAGATCTCCATCATAACCTCAAATTTTAGTTCAGTGCTGCAAGGAGGTAAAAGCATCAGCTCCCTTTTAGAGACATGCTTGCTGTCATATTTAAATCAGAACCTTGTAACTTGTTCTCAGCTGTGGGGATGGGTGCCACAAATGCTTGTAAAAATAACAGCAGTAATAAAAATAGTGACTAATACGGCATCTTTAACCACACTTTTGGTTTTGGCGGTTTCAGTTGGATGATCCCTGGGGTTTGACAGTGATCCTGGCACTTGAGCTGGGGTTTCTTGTGTTGGAGGAAAGTTCTGCTCTGGATTCTAAGAGTTCACAGACTTCATCCATTGCTCTGATGCAGGACTCAAGGTTTTCAGCCAGTTTCTGGATTTTTGCCTTTAGCACAGCTTGGCTCACCTTTGTGACCTCCCTCGTGTACTCTGGCACAAGAAAGTTGCGTGAACCGTAGAATACCATGAAGCAGATGGAATTGTACAGCGAGATGGAAGCGTTTTTCTCTGACTGGAGCAACAGGGGGTCCATTGGGCCCTGTCCACGGTGGAGGAATTCTAGGCAGCTCAGGATTTCCCTCATCTGGTTCTGACAGTTCACTGCAATCTCCTGCACCCTTCTCAGTTCCCTGGAGTTAGAGAGCACTAAGGAGAGATCGGAAGTGACATTGACAGCCCCTCCGGCAGAGGCTACACCCAGGCCCACTGCAGAAGCCAGGAGAGATGCCCCTAAAGTGGCAGGGCTCAAGGAGAGCCCTACGATGGCTGTGATTGCTCCTACTGCACTCAGGGAACTCCCAGTGATGTTTGCAATCAGGGATCGCCTGCGCAGCTTGTTGATGTTTCGTGCAATCTCGCGAAGCTTCCTGATCTGGCCATGCAGCTTGCTTCTCTGATTCAGCAGCAGCGTTTGGAAGTGGCGTGTAGGGTCCAGTGCTGGAGGAAAGGTTATAGCATCTCTCTCCATGGCCCTGTCAGGAAATACAAACAGATGGGCTTTACTCAGCCAGTCAGTCTTAGGAGTGTGTGTTTGAGGATTGGTTCAAGGCTCTGTCTGCTGTTTCAAGGTAGTGCAGGTACCAAGGAGGTGAATCCCAGGCACTTGTTCCTTCATGGAGATCCTATGGGGTTTATCCTGGGTTCTTTCTGTTTAAAGGTGGTGAATACAGAGACTGATGAGGTGAAGCCTAGAGGGATAATGCCTAGGACATGGATTGTCAGTGGAGGTCAGGTTCCCCATGGGGAGTTGCAAACATATTTCAGGAGGGTCCCACATCCATCATCTTTTTCTTTAAGGTTCGTTGTGAGTGAGATCCTGAAACATTTTTCTATTGTCACTGTATGAAAAATATTGAGAACCATATTTCTAGGGTGAATTTGAATGGGAAGATAGTAAAATAAATGATTAAACAATCAATTTGTAAGCCCCTAGAGTAGGGGTCCCCAACGTGGTGCTCGTGGGTGCCATGGTGCCCGCAGGGGCATCTAAATGCACCCACGTCCTGGCCGGCGATGGAGCATCCGCCGAAATGCTGCCGAATTTCTGCGACATTTCGGCGGTGACGCCTCTCGATGACATCACTTGTCGGCGGCAAATGACGTCATCGAGAGGTGTCGCTGCTGAAATGCCGCAGAAATTCGTCGGCGATACCTCTCGATGATGCCACTTGCTGCTGACAAGCGACATGATCGAGAGGCGTTGCCGCCGAAACGCCGCAGAAATTCGGCGGCATTTCAGCGGATGCTTTACCGCCACCACAGTCCTTCATCTGGCGCCCGCTAGACGAAAAGGTTGGGGACCACTGCCCTAGAGGATAATAAGGTGATGAGTAATAGCCAATGTGGATTTGTCAAGAATAAGTCAGGCAAAACCAGTTTAGTTTCCTACTTTGACAGGGTTACTGGCCTAATGGATGGGAGGAAGCTGTAGACATGATATATCTTGATTTTAGTAAAGCTTTTGATACAATCCCACATGACATTCTTCAAATATGTTAAGGACTGTAATAAAGAGGATGGTAATTGATTATTTTCCAGGTCCACTGGAGGTAGGACAAGACCTAATGGACTGATTCTGCAGCAAGGGTGATTGAGGATACATATTGGGAAAATCGTTCTGATTATAAGGATAGTCCTGTAATAGGCTTCCAAGGGAGGTTGTGGAATCCCTATAATTGGAGGTTTTTAAGAACAGGCTGGACAAATACCTTTCAGGGATAGTCTAGGATTACTTGGTCCTGACTCAGTGAGGGGGATTGGACTTGATGACCCCTTGAGATCCCTTCCAGCCCTACATTTCTATGTTCTCTTTTCAGGCTGTGAGCATTGTGTGATTATTACTGTGGTACTGGTGTCATGTACTTAGTTTAAGGGAACAGAGAAACAATCTAATGATAATGCCTAGCTCTTTATAAAGCATTTTTCATAGTTGATTTCAAATCACTTAGCAAAGTATCATTATCCCCATTTTACAGATAGGTAAACTGAGGCACAGAATGAAATGACTTTCCCAAGGTCACATAGCAGCAGAGCTGGGAATAGAACCAAGTCTCCTGAATCCCAGTGCAGTGGCCCCACTGCCTCCCTAGCTAGAGCAGTTTTGCAAAGGAGCTACAAATATGTGTACACTGCAGCCAGTGATGTGATTGCAGCATGTGTAGCTATCCTTGAGCTAGCTTTAATCTAGCAATGGTGAATACCAATAGCAGTGAAGTTGTGGCAGGATGTATTTCAGCACAAGCTGTACAAATCTGCCCATGATCCTGGGTGTTACTTGGGCAGATAGGCTGCGCTGAAGTCCATGCTGCCGCGCCTTCACTGCTATTGGTACTTGCGCTAGCTAGAATAAAGCTTGCTTGGGTATGTCTACGCGACCTGCAGTCACACCTCACACCTACAGTGCAAGGGGTTCTCGGGACAAATTATTTGGTGGCCTCAGAGTGTGGCCCCCAACTCTTGCTGCTCTCGCACTTTCCCCTAAAATACTTAATTCGCATTAGGAAAAACAAATAAATATGCACATATACACGTCCATATCGTTGTAATTTATTTATTGCTAACTAGCAAGTCTGCTGTGACAAGTGGTATTAACAAACATACAAATATCACTTGTCACAGTAGACTTACTCAGCCCCAAGAAGTCTGGGGACAAATTAAGCCCTGGCTGGTGGATCGGGGGAGGCAGCAGGGTACAGGGGCGATGCAGGGGCGGGGAGGGGGGAGGTGTTGCCCAGGGGAGGCAGCGGGGGGCTGGAGCCTAAAGCCCTGTGGCTGGAGCCCGAAGCCTTGTGGCCAGAGCCTGCCTTCCCTGCCATGCCTGGGCTGAAGCCCAAATCCTGAGCCCCACCGCCCCTGGGAAGGTGGGGAGTTCTCCGGCTGCCCAACTCGTTCTGGAAGCCCCAGCAACCAAGGCTGTCCTTCCAGGAACACCAGGAGGCTGTGGTCACAAGAAAAGCCTCTGGTGGTCACATGCAGCCACGGTGGCGGCATTTGAGAAACACAGAGACAGACCCTTAGAGGTTGTTTCCTGTCTGATACAACTTCATGTTGAAAGACAGGCAGCCACTAGAGTGCCAGAGAGTGAAAGATTTCTGTGGCAGGGATCCTAACCCACCCCATCTCTAGAAGACACAGGTAACCAAATCAACGCATTAACCCTATTCTCAACCACCATTCCTGTCCCCTAAACTGACAAGCACTGAGCCAAACATTTGTGCAGAACATAATCTGACATGATAATAATATATAAGAAATCAATTCTGGTAGCCCCTTAATCATTTGTGCTACTGAGTTTCTTGCTGAGAAAATGAACATTTTTCTAAAAAGAAAACTGCAGTCTCACAGACACTACTAGTAAAATAATAATTTTAAATATATCCCCCTCCGTTCCAGGCTTTCCTGTTGTCTCTCCCAATTTACAGGGAGAACAGAATCTCCAGCCGCTCTCTCCCTCCCCCGGTTTTCAGAAAAAAAGTTCCCTATGTATTTAATTATTTAAATAGTAGTAATAATAATATAATTAATAATAGAAAAGTGCCTGAAACAGACCAAAAATGTTTCTGGACAGAATACTCTTTCCTAATCATTGGTGCTGAAGGGGTCCCGAGGAATAATATTTCCAACTTACCTTTCGTTTCCAGCCAATCTCACCAAGGACAAATTTTATGCTGTTTCTGGATTAACCCAATTTATAGTTCCCACGAACCAATTGCTGCAGTGGGAATGCTTTGCCTCATAGTGGGAGTTTGCCATTTCCTGCCCCCCTCGTCCAGAAGGATGTGACACACTGGAAAGTGACCTGGAGACAGCGCAGCTCACATCATGTTCAGGAAATGATCCCGTCAAATGAACATTGTGTGTTCGCTTTTCCTGAAGTGCAGGAAAAAAAAATCAGACTATTCCTGGCTCTGAATGAGAGCAGTCATCCTCCTAGGGGAATCACTGCCCTTCCTCCCCTTTAAATAGCTAGTGACTTTATCCAGTACAACACCGACTGGGATGAGTGCTAGCCAGTCAGCTTGCTGGATGAGTGAACCCTCATGTGCGTGTAACAAATAAGGAATAAATAAAATACACTTTCAACCAATCAGTTTATTTGCTAAGCCTAGTGTACTTTTGAAAACTGAACTCTGATGGAGATCCTAGTCCAGGGGTGAGCAAACTTTTTGGCCTGAGGGCCATATCGGGGTTGTGAAACGGTATGGAGAGCCGGGGGGGGGGGAAGGCTGTGCCTCCCCAAACAGCCTGCCCCCCGCCCCCTATATGCCCCCTCCCACTTCCCACCCTCTGACTGCCCCCTTCAGAATCCCTGACCCATCCAACCCCCCCACTTGTCCCCCTGACCGCTCTCTCCTGGGATCCCCTGCCCCTAACCGCCCCCCAGGATCCCACCCCCTATGCAACCCCCCCTTCCTCTGACTGTCCCCTCCCGGAATCCTCCCCCAGCCCCTTTCGGAATGTGGCCCTGTGAACATGGGCGGAGGACTCAGGAGGAGCAGGGACAGCTGTGCAGACGGAAAGAAGTGGCGGTTTCCCCTTCAAAGTGCCACTTCTCTCTGGCTGGCCGTGCAGCTGCCCAGTGCTCCTCCTGAGTCCTCCGGCCGCGTTCCCCGCGCTCCCGCCACGCACACTGCCTGCCTGCTCCTCTGCCCCTGCAGTGCAGCCCCTCCCCCCCTGCAGGGGGTGCGCCGGTGCTGAGCTGCCCGAGCGCCCGGCCCTGGGGCCCCGTGTTGTTGGGGGGCCCCAAGCCAGGGCACCCTGTGTTCCCTTGTAAATCTGCCCCTGAGCCACGCCGCCCGGCTGGAGCCAGCGACACCACCGCGCTGCTGGCACGGTGAGCTGAGGCTGCAGGGGAGGAGGGACAGTAGGGGAAGGGCCGGGGCCGGCTGGGAGCTCAGGGGCCAGACAGGACGGCCCTGTGGGCCGGATGTGGCCTGTGGGCTGTAGTTTGCCCACTTCTGTCCTTGTCTCTGACTGGCTGTAGCAGACACACGACGTGAAAGAATCACTGGCCTACACCAGGGAAGCTGTCATCAGTGGCGAGCAATCGGTGTAGCTGCACCAGTGCTGACTCTTGAGTGTAGACAGGATCATGCAGAGGTTTGTAGTGACTGAGCTAAAAGAGGTTTATCCCTTAACCCGACTTTGTTCTGTTTACAGTCCTTACCTGTCGCGTCATATTGAATTGAAGCTGTATACTCCTCAGGGTAGGGACTGTATTTATATTTCCTTTTGTTAGGTGCCTAGTATGGTATAGGACGTTCAAATAATTTGTGCCCAGAAAGAAGGGGTGCATTTGCTGGATAATTAGTCATGATGAATTAGTCACCCAGCTCTAGTCTTAACACACCCTCTGGCCTGCCTTTACACAAACAACATTGGCAAAGAGCAGAGCATATTCCAAGAAAGGGTAGCCTCAGTGGTATTTTTTGTATTATTGACAGTGTCACTGACCAAAACCCAAGTATAAGCTTAAAATCCTCTTGTAATAGCCAGCTATCTACCTATGCACACAGGATGTGCTTTCAGTTAGTAGTCAGGTGGTCTCTCACCAGAAGTGTTATAAATAAGCAAAGCTGAGGATGTGTTTGTTGGTCTGAAGGTTTGCATGGCACTGAGGATGGGAGGATGGATGTGGCTGAGGAGATGGTGAAGACAGAACAAGCATTAAACAGCTACAGGCGACCCCTGCCGATAGTGTGTGTGTGGGGCGGGGGAGTGAGAGCAGTGGCTTCAGCAGTGTTACTAAGCATGCTCAGTCAATGTAAGCATGCTCAGTACAAGCCAAGCAGCAAATCGGGGTGGGGTGGGGCACACGTCTCCTCTGGACTATTACCATGCATATAACAATAGGCTGTTAAGGACAAATATACTGGAAGTACTGACCTAGATATCTGTGATGAAATGAACCCCAGCATGTTACATTTGTAGAGCTCATTGGATTCCAGCCCCCACCAATGGAAACATTTGACTTTTCAAAAATCTCAAAACTGAAAAAAAAAATTTTTTGATTGGTAAGTTTTGACCAGCCCTGTGCATTTGGTTTGCAACCTCTCTTGCAGAGCCTAACACTCGATGAGGACTGGTGTACTGCTCTGAGCACAGGGCTAGGAACCAGGCATGTCTGAGGGTTCATTCTGACTCTGTTGCCGGGGACAAGTCAAGTATCCTCGTGGACTCATGTGCCTCCTCTGTAAAACGGTAAGACTATTTATCAACATCACCCAGGTGTTGTGAAGATTCATTAATTAGCATTTGTCACATGCTTTGAAAATGAAAAATGCCAGGTAAGTGCCAAAAATGTTTTGGTGGGGAAAAGAATGTGCACAAATGCAGCTGTGAATGGAATGTTGTGTTGGGGCTTCAAATACGTCACCAACTTCTGGAGCTTTGACAGGCAAAAAGGGTGCATTTTTCCATTGTAGTTGCTCAATTGAATTAGCGTAACACAACTAAAAACCCTCTAAAATTCTTGTACGGCTACATTAGGAAAATGGTCGAGTTGTTTAAAACATGCTAGCCAATACCTTTTCAAAACCCAGGTCTAGTCTACACTACAAAAGTTTGCTGGTATAACTATACAGGTATAACCTGCCTAGCATAGGTGTAGTTTATACCAGCAAAAGAGGGCTTTTGCCAATATGGCTTATATCAGTTCATCGAACAAAATATGCTATGCTAGTTAAATGACTTTTTTTGCAGGTATAACTGCATCGGCGCAAGGGCTTTTGCTAGTATCAAAATGTAATAAAATCCACACCTCTAACTGGAATTATTACACTGACAAAAGTTTTGTGTGTCTAGCCAGGGCAAGTTGTAGTTTTTAACACGTTATCACAGCTTGAGCTGTGTTAACCTGCCTTTTAATAAGAGTTATCAGGGTTTTCAGCTGTGGTGAGCCGACATGATTCAACAAGCATGACTGGCAACACATTATATTTGCCTGTGAAGACAGGGCCTTCTAGCCTACAGGAGACTATTTTCTGTAAATCACGGAGGATGATTACAGCTCTAGTATCACCATCATCCCGATGGACATTGCAGCAATTTCAGCTGATTTGTGCTTGATCTTGTCTGCAGCATTCCTCCCCGTGGGACTGTGAGCGTGGAAAAAATGGCTGTTTTCACAACTCCTTATGGCCTTGTCTAGGAAAAAAAGGTGCTTTTTCAATCATTTGAGGCACTGGTTTTAACTGTGTCTATGTTGGTGCTAAGTGGTGTTTTCAGTTGAGCTAACTGGATTGAACCCCCCCCCCCACCTCTCTTTTCCTAGTATAGACAAAGCCATAAAGGCCCAGCGGTAAAACACAGGGCAAGTAGCAGGGGGAGGTTGATTGGCCAGTACCTTACATGGCCAGCTGCCCCCACCCCCAACTATAAAAGAGGCAGAGAGGATGACAGATTATTGCCTTTTGCATGAGCCTGGCTGTAACACTCCCACCCTCCCTCACTCCTTTTGGTGGCCAGGTGGGAGCCAGAGGCAGCAATCTGTCAGAGATAAGCACAGAATCCTTAGGAGTAGCTGACTGCTTCCCAGCGCCAGGAAGGATATTTTCGCTAGGGTGTTCCCCACCAATTTTTAGTCTAGCATGGAGGGTTCCCCTCCCCCCACCAAGAATGCAAGTATTATGCCTTCCTGGGAGGATTGATCAGTTCAGCTATTCAAGGGATTTCACAGGAGTTTTCCATCACTTTTTATTCTCTGTCAAGCAGCCCTTGGAGGAGCTGCAGATCACTCGGTTAAGCTAGGGTCTGACGACTTGAGGGCTAGTCGTTTGGTATTTTTCTCTTGCAGCAAGCAGTGGGGCAGAAGGTCATGGCTGTACGGGAAAGTGACATGGGACCAAGCAGCACACCTCTGGTGTGGGGAGCCCCACCAAGCAGGATCTCCCACATCTGGATTACCTAGTTGTGTGCCAGTGCCAGGGATCATAGATTCATGAGGTTGTTAGCCTCACTGTAGTGATGGGCTGCCCTGAATAGGAGGTCACATGTAGGCACTGGGAATTCAGCTAATGGAGCTGGTCACTGGGATATGATTGATAGACCAGCTATTCCCACCCGCATGACCTTTTGCACAACCATCCAGTTAGCTAGAGCTAAACTGTTACCTATAAAGGTCCTTGCAAATCTTTGCACCACAAATCTGCATAGTGTACTTTAGAGACAAGATTGGCATTAACATGTGTGAGCATGGGACTAAGCTGTCTATAAGGCCTTTGCCATCTCTAATTTCTGTCTTGTAAAAAAAACACCCACACATGTCTATAGTTTTCCACTCTATTCCTTGTTCTATTTTATTTCATGTGCACACGTAGGAGAAATGAAACATTAGAATGTCAGAAGCCCTTTCATTCACATTACACTCCAGTTACGCTTTGGATGGCACAATCACATTTCCCGTACACTTATATGATAATGATTTCCAGTCAAAAATATTTCCCTTGGGAGATGAGTGGTCCAGGTAAACATTCTGGATAATAGAGGGTGATAAGACACGGTCCCACATATAAAGGTCACTTATTTCTCCCACAAAGCTTTGGGCCTTCTCAAAGCTGCCCCAGAATGTGTCCGGATCTTGCCCCAGCATGACAATGCCCTGTGGTTGGATCCTATGCCCTGGTCTCAGCACTTTTCTTAAGCTCCTTTTACCATTTACCCAAAAGGCTGTGAGACCAGATTTGGATTCCCAGGTCACACACATGTGACTCCCAAAGGTGTTGAGTTTGGGGAGGGTGAAGTGCACTCCAGGACCACTCAGGTACAAACTAAAGGTGCCATTAAACTCTTGCCACACATTGAGTTCGTCATAATACTTGGTGCGGTAGGAGAAAAGAATGATTTCCCGATTGGGTGGTAACTCTGAGGCCACCTTCATGCAAAGTGTGAATGCTCCAAGACTCAAGGGCTGTGCTGGAGACAGGACAACATAGCTAGTGTCTGTTTCTTCTGGGAAAATAAAGGCTTTTCCAAGGAGACCTAGGACAGAAATCATAGCTAGTTATAATCACACCTATCCCATAGCAACTCCAATTCTTCCATCAACTAACCCTCTTTGAAGAATGAATGGGTTTGATCAGAATAAGATCAGGAAAGAAGACAGAATGTGAGTAAGACGACATGTCCAGAAGTAATGAAAAACCCTCCATAAACATGTGTCCATCTTTCAAACCAAGCGTTTGATACTAGTTGAAGAGAAAAGGATTTAATTTTCAGTATGGGACTTCATTCATTCTCCTTCACAGCCTTTGTGCTGCATGATAGGGTGGTTTGAACAAGTATTGCCAAATGGTGTGTCACCCTGGGGAAGGTTGTGTGATCATGTTTAGTTGTAATAAGTGATGGACGAACCTTGAGGTGTTCTGAGGTCGCTGGGATTTGATGAGATCACCCATTTAAAAAGCCATACACTAATATTAGGAGGAAGGATGGTCCAGTGGCTATCTCTTTTCTTATACTTAGATTGTAAACTCTTAGGGGGCAGAGACCATCTTTTTGTTCTGTGTTTGTACAGCACCTAGCACAGTGGGGTCCTGGTCTGTCAGTAGAGCTACAAGGCTATATGGTACAAGATAATAATAATAACCCCTGCCACTGAGAAACAGAGAAAAGGATAACTACTTGCGTGAGCCTTTTCTCCCCTTTGAGGGCGAAAGGGAGTCTGTGGTGGAAGCTTTAAAAAAAAGAACAGAAAATGATAAAGAGGAAGAAAACCAGAGGTTTTTGCTACAGCTAGTGCAGGATACAAATGATCACCCATATATCTTAAACTTGACATAATTTCAAGAGACACTGTCACAGAGTTTGGGCCCAAAACTAGACCTTTAAAATTGTTGTACTGTAACCCACACTCTCTCATGGCTCTCCTTAGAGCCCTGTCCAGATGCAACATCTGCATCTGATCCATGATCTGAAAACATGGTCCCCAGCTATAAAACCAAATATGCTCAGATATGCAGGGCTCTAGCTCTTTCTACTTTTCGAGGAGATAGTCAATAGAAGATCATGCTTTTAGGTGTAGAGGTCTTTTGGGTTCGCTGCTGATCACCCATCCAGAGGCAGCATGTTACAATAGGGAGTAAATAAATAATAATATGAGTATAACACTGCCATTGCAAACAACGTAATTAAGACTGAGAAGAGAAAGTTGGGGGATAGGTTAAGGGGCTGAGATCAGGAGCCCTAGGTTTTATTTTCAGTCTCACAGTGACTCACCCTTTGAACATGGATACATTACTTATCCTTTCTCCAGCTCATTCCCCCCCAGCTGTAAAAGGAGAATAAAACTACTTGCATACCTCAAGGCGGCACGAGAGGTAGCAACACCTAATGCTTTTAAACTGCTCTGAGACCCTCAGATGTAAGTACTATAGAAAGTGCGAAGTGTCATTACTATTTGAAGGAGGCTCTGCTCCACACAGGCATGGGGTGGGAATAGGAGCAAGGTGGCTTTATTCCACATATGTGACTCCCCACAATCTGGTGCTTTTGTGGGGATCTACCTGACTCCTGGCATAAATTAAAATAACCTCCGAGATGTCCTAATAATTTATGCGTGGCTGCCCACCACAGTCCTTAGGGGCCACTGTTGTACCTGAGACTAGCCACAGTGAATCTGTGCTTTGGCCACGTCCCCTTCCCACAGGATGCCTTCTACACTGGGGGCTGTGAGAGGTGGTGGCACAGAGCGCTTGTGGGGGATAGGGAGGATGCTTGGAGGAAGGTTAAGTGGCTAGAACCACCCAGGGAAGCTCCTGTGCTAGAGGTATTCCCAGGAGGGCAGAGCCATTGTCTTTACACTCCTTTTGGACACTGCTGAATGCAGCATAAATCAAGAGCATCAGCAATACTTCAAACACCTTCTTTGTTTAATAAAAACACACATTTCTGTCTTTTGTTATCTTTTTTCCTTTCCATCGCCCAGTTTTTCTTCTCTCTCCTTTTAAAATCTCTATCTGCTGCTTTCCTGCCTTTCTCTTTTCTCCAGAGTTCTAACACTTTTCATTGCTCTCTTCTGTGTGTTCATTCTCATTATTCTCTTTCCTGTATAAAAGTGACCATGATCCCCTGGAGTGTAGAACAATGCTCCCTCTCTGTGTGCTTTAGCACTGTGTATGTGGGGAAGATCAGGGGCGGCTCTAGGAATTGCGCCGCCCCAAGCAGGGCGGCACGCCGTGGGGGGCGCTCTGGCGGTCGCCGGTCCCGCGGCTCCGGTGGACCTCCTGCAGACGTGCCTGCGGAGGGTCCGCTGGTCCCACAGCTCTGGTGGACCTCCCACAGGCATGCCTGCGGATGCTCCACCGAAGCCGCGGGACCAGCGGATCCTCCGCAGGCATGTCTGCGGGAGGTCCACCGGAGCCGCTTGCCACCCTCCCGCGGCACACCGCCCCAAGCGCGCGCTTGGCGCGCTGGGGTCTGGAGCCGGCCCTGGGGAAGATGCATAAGCTTCATAGGAGGAATGGTATTAAAGTGAACCTAGGGGATCTGCAGTGATCTTGTCTGCCACATGAACACTGGGGTAATAATGAACAAGAGGGTCTCACTGAAAGTCAGCCAGCCTAATCCCTGAAGCCAAATGTGACTGAAATCAGAATTTGACCCCAGGTATCTGCTATTACTACAGAGAATTTGAAACGATAAATATGTATCAGAGGGGTAGCCGTGTTAGTCTGGATCTGTAAAAGCAGAAAAGAGTCTTGTGGCACCTTATAGACTAACAGACGTTTTGCAGCATGAGCTTTCGTGGGTGAATACCCACTTCGTCGGATACATAGATATGTAGTGTGGAATCTTGGGTGACATCACGGAGTCATCCTGCCTAACTTTCAACTGAATCTTATTCATTACCCATTAGACAGAGAAGATGCTGTGTTTCCCTGGGGATGGGTGAAGAACACATATGGGCAAATCATTTGGCCTGCCTTGTAAACCCATAGGGAAGGGGAAATGGAGATGCAGATCTGCACGACTTCCTGACAAAGCTTGGGAAAGGAAGGGTGATCAATAGGGTGGCTCCAGTCATCTGTGTAAACAGTGGACAAAGAGGACTTTGGGTGATCTGGGAGACTGATAATCTATTCATACTACAGAGGGAGACAGAAAGAGTGTGTGTATATCACATATATGCTCCTGTAGTAAGTGTTTACATACTGTATTTCCCACTCCTGATTTTGATCTATCTGCTGTTTTTTCCTTAGTGCATAATTTAAAACACTAGAAATAAGAACAAACCTGTAAATCTCCATAGTTTTATGACATTTACTTTATAGATTATAAAGAATCAGAACTGTGGAGAACAGTGATCAACCTGTGCTAACTTGCTGTCACTAGGTTATAACTAATGTTGAGGAGAGAGAATTCTATGCCCCAAGTAATGATACGGATGAAGCAGTGGTTTGGAGGCAGCATAAGAACATGAAAATTACCCACTAAGGTTATGTTTTTCATTTATCCAGGAATACAAATCTGCTTTGTACTCCACTCCAGGCAAGAGCCAGTGGAACCATCCCCTGGTGTAAAGCCATTTCCTGGGAAGATATTCTAAAATCTTTGGCCTCACCAGCCTCTCAAAGGTCCCAGTTTCTGGGAAAAACCAGTTCAGATGGCTGCTATTAATTAAACTGCGAAGAGCATCTTCAGTCTAAGGGACCATCCACCATCCAAATAAAGAGACTTAAATTTGCTAAGTATATTTCAAGTAATAATACAGGGATTTATTTCACATTGTTGCCAGTTAGTTCTGCACAATGAGGTGTTTAACTAGAATGGGTCGGCAACCTTTCAGAAGTGGTGTGCCAAGTCTTCCATTTATTCACTCTAATTCAAGGTTTCGCGCCAGTAATACATTTTAACGTTTTTAGAAGGTCTTTTTCTATAAGTCTATAATATATAAATAACCTATTGTTGTATGTAAATTAAATAAGGTTTTTAAAATGTTTAAGACGCTTCATTTAAAACTAAATTAAAATGCAGAGCCCCCTGGACTGGTGGCCACCTGGGCAGTGTGAGTGCCACTGAAAATCAACTTGCCTGCTGCCTTTGGCACACTTGCCATAGGTTGCCTACCCCTGAACTAGAATTTCTAGAGTTAAAATTCTTTGTCTCATCCTGGGCATACAGTAAACGCCATCCACATCTATTACTTGCCTTTTCCTACATATACAGAATTGCAGCATCTCCTAATATTCTTCATTAAATGAGGAATTGATCTTCATGTAGCCTAAGTTTTGAGTGTGTGTGTTTGAATTAACCAGACCTACCTTTCTGTTTTACTGGATTCTGTTCAGGGCTAGTTTTGGGAAGTGGCATCAGCCAGTCAGCCTCAATGCTCAGGTAGCCTGAGAAATATGAGAGGTACAGTATTGTTGTTACCTTCTATTATTTGGAGGTACACAAATTACCTTCAACTATTTAGCATAGTGGTTCCCTTCCTACTTGTATGTGGGCCAGCTTCAATCTATTGAGATTAGACATCACTTTCTCTTTTGTAACTCCTGTGGTCCAAAAGGTGTTTTCATCCTTTTGTTTGTAAATGGCAAATTTAATTACTCTCTTGTCATTTCAGACCCTAAGAACCATTTCTCCCCAATGCAGGTTAAGCATCTCTATCTTGCAAAAGTCCATTTTTGAAGCAACTAACAGTTTACCTTTTTATCTCTAGCTTCAGAAGCAGGTTTTCAATCCCATAAAAAACTATAATCTCCACCACCCGCAAAATCATCCGTTCACAGGGGCTTTAATTAAAGCTCTGACCCAGCAAAGCACTTAAACACATGCAAAATATCAAGCATGTGAGCAGTTCTATCAATTTTGATAAATAATCAAGTACTTAAAATTATATATACATGCCAAAGTGCTTTGCTGGAACAAGGTCTACAGAAGGCTATCAACCAAAAGGGCACGGTCTTAAAAATGTAATTTCAAGTTACCACTGGGTTAAAAAAAGACAAATCCTGTCTGAATAGAGTTAAATAAGCAGTTCTGATTATGATGATTGATTATTATTTATATTAAGATAGTGCCATGAGGCTAAGTTTGTCTCTAAAGGAAACTGCATTCTAACCTTCCTTCTGGTACAGAAGGTAAGGTAATAATTGGAGATATACCAATCTCCTAGAACTGGAAGGGACCTTGAAAGGTCATTGAGTCCAGCCCCCTGCCTTCACTAGCAGGACCAATTTTTGCCCCAGATCCCTAAGTGACCCCCTCAAGGATTGAACTCACAACCCTGGGTTTAGCAGGCCAATGCTCAAACCACTGAGCTATCCCTCCCCTGAAAAATAGAAAACGAAATAATATACCAGTCTCGTGGAACTTGAAGGGACCTTGAAAGGTCATTGAGGCCAGCCCCCTGCCTTCACTAGCAGGACCAATTTTTGCCCCAGATCCGTAAGTGGCCTCCTCAACGATTGAACTCACAACCCTGGGTTTAGCAGGCCAATGCTCAAACCACTGAGCTATCCCTTCTTCCAGAAATAAGTAGGATAACACAAGTCTGATTATTTGCTTCTCCATCCCTGTATTCTGCACTCTTTCAGTTTAATCATCCTTGGGACTTTGTCAGAAATCATTGCATCAGTGTGTGTGTGAATGGACGTGAAAAGAATCCAGAAGACTGGATTCTGGTAATTAAACACTGAGTCCTCATTAAGATTTAAATTACACAACAGAAACTAAGGCTAATCATTCAAGAAGTTTGCCTCTCAGCAGTGGGAGAATTACATTGGCTGCAGGCCTTGCCTACAAACAACGAGAATCTTCCTCAATTCCGGCCACTGGTGGGTGGAAAACAATGTAACTGCATCTGTCCAAATGCCAAGCATAGGCAAGGCAAACTGCTTTCAAGGAGAGATAAGTGGCACTCATGCAAATTGCAGTTGAGCTTGTCTACACTATGGGTATGTAGTGATCGATCTATCAGGGATCGATATATCATGTCTCATCTAGACACAATAAATTAATCTCCGAATGCACTCCCCGTCGACTCCAGAACTCCACCAGGGTGAGAGGCAGAAGCAGAGTCGACAGGGGAGCGGCGGCCGTCGATCCCGCGCCGTGAGGATGTGAAGTAAGTCAATCTAAGTAGATCTAAGATACGTCGACTTCAGCTACACTATTCTCGTAGCTGAAGTTGCATATCTTAGATCGATCCCCACCCCGTGTGGACCCGGCCTATGGGTTTGCACTGGTGCTGCTACCTGGTTGGTGGCTAGTGATGGCTGGGATGGAGGCAAACCTCCAGTGTAGGGAAGACATTAGCCTGAATAGAGATGGCCTTAAGTATGTGCTTCAGCACTTTCCTGAATCAGGGCCTGTCACAATATGTTATTGGCATGCTTGCTATAGGCAGCACTATACACGTGTGCACTCTCCCTGTGACGTGATATTGGGGTGTACTGTGGATAGATGCTATTTGTGTGCGCTGTAGGCAGGTAGAGATGAAAAGATAGCTCAAAACCTCTATGAAGTGTTAGTAAAGGGAAAGCTGGAGACTAAGATGTGCTGCATTCCAGTCTGCAAGTACCAGCTATATTGTATTTCATATGGCTGAGCTTAAATGAGGTCTGAAAAACCTTATCAAACATTGCGAATTGTCCCAAACTATCCTGGCTCCTGTCACAGACTCTTGAGGCGACCCATGCCTGTCAATAGGGGAGGGGGGTGGAGTGACGGCAGCCAGCTTCAGCAGTGTTACTGAGCATGCTCAGTCTGTGTGAGCATGCTCAGTACAAGCCAAGCAGCAAATCTGGGTGTGGTGGCAAACCCTGCCCGCTCTTCCCTCCACCCTGGAGCCAGCTCACCATGTAAACACTCTCTGATGGGCTGGGCAGCATAATCCAACGCTATCTGCCATGCCTGGTTGGTTTACTAATGGGTAAGGCTGCGAGTTTGTCATGGAGGTCCATGACTTTCTGGGACTTCTGCAGCAGCCGGGTGATGTGACTGGCCAGGGGGCCGCCTGGGCCAGCCGCACTGACTATTGCTGGGGCAGTCTTGGGCCACCCCCCTCCTCAGCAGCAGCAGGAGTTTCGGTGTGGGAGGGGGCTCAGGGCTGGGGGTTTGGGCGTGGGAGGGGGTGAGGGCTTTGGGTGGCGCTTACCTTGGAGAGCTCCCCGGATGCAACGACATGTCCCTCCCTCAGCTTCTAGCTCCATGCGCTGCCTGCCCCGCAGCTCCCATTGGCCGCAGTTTCCAGCCAATGGGAGCTGCGGAGCTGATGCTTGGGACGGGGCAGCACATGGAGCTAGGAGCTGAGGGAGGGACATGTTGCTGCTTCCGGGGAGCTGCGAGGAGCCGGGTAGGGAGCCTGCCAGCCCCGCCAATCCCCCTCCAGCATCAGCGGGGGCCCCGCCAGCACCAGCGGTGGTTCTGGGCTGCTCCCCCTCCGAGCAACTGTTGCACCCCCGGACATCCACCCCCAAGTACCCATGGCATCCACAGACTGCCCCCCCAGCACCTGCGGCGCCTCTTAGGCTTCCCCCTTACGAGCACCCGCAGCACCCCCATGCTACCCCCAAGATTTAGTCAGGGGTATATGGTACAAGTCCTGGACAGGTCACGGGCCATGAATTTTTGTTTAATGCCTGTGACCTGTCCATGACTTTTACTAAAAATACCCATGACTAAAACAAAGCCTTACTAATGAGTCTTGGCAGTCTCTCTGTGGCCATACAAGCTAGAAAGCAAAATGTTCAACCTGGGTAGGAGCAAGGGGTGAAATTCTGACCCTACTGAAGTGAATGGTAAGTTTGACATTGACTTCAATAGGGCTAGGATTTCAGCCAGGGTGAAGAGGAAGCACTCCTCCCAAGTAGCAGCCTATGCTACCTGTGCAATCCTGGTAACCTGTATACACCCCAGCACCTTGTGAATTAATGATGAGACTTCTCCTGTTGTGTATTCTGAGAAGATTTATTTGCTCAGTTCCCAAAAGGCTTCTTCACCCTTTCACAGGTACGGTTTATCAGTGCTCACTATAGGTGTGTATTAGCAATGTGATGGAGATTTGCAGTTTTGGCATGCTCTGCATATAGGCAGGAACTGAACTAGTAGGCAGAAACTGTCTAGTGGTTACAGTGATTAAAAGTCAGGAAACTTGGAGGCTTGCCACTGACTTGCTCTGATAGTCTGGTCAAATTGTTTAATTTCTGTGTTCTTCAGGTTTCCTTTCTATACATATAACACCCACCTTGGCAAAATACTTTGAAATCCTTGGATGAAATGCACTGTATGAATGTAAAATATTATTGTTACCTGATATAGGTTAGCAGCATTATTTATAGGCCACTGGGCTAGGCATTTTTCCATATATGTGTAGAATAACACATGGTATATTTGTGCTCTCTCTATTACAGGTTGGGACTATAAAGCATGTGTTCTAGGTCAGTGGTTTTCAAACTTTTTTTCTGGTGACCCAGTTGAAGAAAATTGTTGATGCCCACGACCCAACGGAGCTGGGGATGAGGGATTTGGGGTGTGGGAGGGGCTCAGGGCTGGGGCAGAGGGTTGGAGTATGGGGGTGAGGGCTGAGGGGTGGGGCCAGGAATGTGGGGTTCAGGGTGTGGGAGGGGGCTCTGGGCTGGTGCAGGGGGTTGGAGTGAGGGAGGGGGTCTGGGCTGGGGGTGCAGGCTCTGGGGTGGGGCCGGTGATGAGGGGTTTGGAGTGCAGGAAAGGACTCCAGGTTTGGGGCGGGGGGCTCATGTCTAGGGCAGGGGATTGGGGTGTGAGGTTGGGGCACGGGCTTAACTTGGGCATCTGCTGGTCAGCGGCATAGGGGGAATGCTAAGGCAGGCTTCTTGCCTGTCCTGGCGCCGCAGACCGCGCTGTGCCCCAGAAGCGGCCAGCAACAGATCTGGCTCCGTGCAGCTCTCGCTTGCAGGCACTGCCTCCCCCGAGTGTGGAACCAGTGCTTGGGGTAGGGGCAGCGCGCGGAGCCCTGTGGCCCCTGCCCCGCCTAGGAGCTGGACCTGCTGCTGGCCACTTCTGGAGCGCAGCGCAGTGTCAGAACAGGTAGGGACTAGCCTGCCTGAGCCAGGCAGCACCGCCTATGGGACTTTTAACGGCCCGGTTGGCAGTGCTGACCAGAGCTGCTGTGACTCAGTGCCTTACATTCCGTGACCCAGTACTGGGTTGCGACCCACAGTTTGAAAACCACTGTTCTAGGTTCTATAAAGCACATGCCAAATTGTTGCTCTGCAAGCCTGTGCCACATGAACATAGACTCCAGTCTGTCTAGCTATATTCCATCAACCATATCAAACTGGCAGCATTTACCTCCAGTTGTTGTCTTTGGTGCTCGGAGTGTTTCACCTGCAACATAGTTAAAAAACCCAAATCATTACCCGAGCTGATCACGTAGTAGAAGGGAAGCGTGAATGTGTTTGTTCTTATGTACTGGGGCACTTTTCAAAAGAAAAAAAGATGCCTGAATCCAAAATTTTGCTCCTGGACATGTATATTTGGTTTCTCAGAATCACTCCCTTATCCAAGCTTTCCTTTGGCTCAGCACTGCATTACATACAAGTCTTTCCTGTGAGGGTTCCAGGGCACTGGATGCTGATTTTGTGATTGACATCTAACACAAAACTGAGGGGATCTGTCTGTAGACTTTGTTGATTGTACAGCACTTTGAATATGTATTATGTTATGTGGGTGATCATCTCCACCACCACCAGGATAAATGTTTTCTATTGGATATTGAACATTGTGCCCTTGGCATGGGGCTTTGTTGTGCCACATCATGCCTTAACATTACTGATATGCTTTTCATTACACTGCACCCAACACCTTGCTTCTGAAGCATATGGTGCTTGTCTAACTTTTGCCTAGAACTAAATAATTCTGCAGTAATGTATCATCGCTCATTTAGCCATAGTCCGGTATGTGAAAGTCAAATGACCCAGAGCCCAGAGTCTGGCGCTGCATTTCATCCCACTGTTATCCTCCCCTCCCTTATCTCAGTCTGGTGTTTTCCATCTGGCTGAAATTATTTGTCCCTGGCTGGCACTGTTGGGCATAAGGACTCCATTAACGCAGCTGCTAGTGATGCTTGATGAATAGGCTGGAAAGGAAGGCTGAAGGCCAAGGTGAACAATAACAGCACCAAAAGACCTAGTGAAGCATATCAAAGAATGGTGGAGAGCAGGCCCCCTAAGGTCAATCAGTTCCAGTATCCATGAGAGATCTCCCAATGTACCTCGTTTGGATGTAGACATCCCCTTTCAGTGCTTTGGCCTTGACCCTACTTTCCTATGAAAAGACAATGGTCCTGATTCTCCACTGCCTGGCACCCTGTGTAGTCATTCACATCTGTGCAAAGGGAGCAGATCAAAGTGCACTATGGAAGTTTTAGTGTGTGACAGCTAGCATGCTGTAGATTTACACCCCATCTTACTAGGCATGAATTCTCTATATAGACAAGCCTTAAATCGGAATTTTTTAACTCACTTACCCCATTGATAGTGTTTTACGCTCATTCTTCACTCCCTCTGCACAGGGCTCCAGTAGAATTTTGGAGTTAACTTTCCCCAAACACAGCTACAGACCCATTGTGTATGAATTCAGTAATTGTACTCACCAGGGAAAATCAATGGCAGACCAAACACCTGCACTTCACACAGAGTCAGGTACTCAGCTCGCCTTGGGATGGTCACAGTCACATAACGCCCTTGCATTCCATGACAGTCAAATGAGAGTGTTTGCCCAAGCTCCATGGACTCAACTGTAGCACACCTGGAAATGAACAGGATCTTATTCACAGAGAGTGGTAAGAGCTGGTATGGATTCTGAACCTGAGCGAGGACTAGCACCATGAAGTCTGTATCTGTGGAATGGAAGCTCCTGTCTCTTGTATGCTCATGCACTGAAATAAGCACGTTAGCTGGGATTTTCAAAAGGGCCTAAAGGACCTGGGTTCCTAATATCCTTAGGCCTTTTCAAATGTCCCAGCCATGGGAATCAGTTGATCACTTAAAAGTGTTTCTGTTAATGATTTTCTTAAATGCTGTAGCTATTAACATGAAGTCAGTGAAACACGAACGCCATTCATGCAATAGTATGGTTGAGAATGTAAAAGTCAAGAGAAGCATGGTTATATCACAAAACCAGGGACCCCATGTGCTTCGTAGCCACTGAGAAAACCAGAGAACTGATTTTTCAGTCACAATGCTGCATAATTCTCTGCATTGCATCATTTTTTTAAAGGAACTACAACAACAAAAGACTATTTTCTCGCCATTCTCTAGCTCTTCATCTTGTCCAGCTGTTGTTTTAGGAGCTCTGCAGGACAGTGTGTCTGGCTGGAAAGTAAGAGCATCAGGGGTGGAAGAGGCTGAAGCCTTGCCTTCTCCGAACTGCACTGCATTCTGCAGCATTCTTCAGTAATACTTCTTATTCATAGAGTTTAAAGCCAGAAGGGACCATTAGGTCATCTAGTTTGAACTTCCGTATATCACAGACCATTACATTGCACCCAGTTACCCCTGTAGTAAGCCCACTAACTTGTGTCTGGCTAAAGCCTAACGTCCAGAAAGGCAGCCAGTCCTAATCTGAAAACCTCAAGAGATGGAGAATCCACACTTGCCGTGGCAGTCTGTTCCATCACTATTAAAACATGTCCCTTAGCTAGCTATTAAGAAATTGTTTGATAACCTGTGTGGCTCCTAACCTTGAGAGATCAAGAAGAAAGCAATGGCAGGAAGGGTTGGAGCATCGTCTAGGGACTAGTCTACATTGGGAAATTACATTGTGTCAGAATATGACTTTGAGGAGTTGTGGTAACTAGCAAGACGGGGACTGATTCTCATGTACACTGAGGCCACTTTATGCTGTTGACAGTGTAAAATCCCTGAAAGTGAGCGTAAATTACTGTCAGAGCAATATAAAGGGGCCTTAATATAGATAAGAATCAGGCCTTAGCTATATGCAAGGACTGTCACACTCATCATGGTGTCAGCTGGGTTATTCATGACCCACTGACACAAAGTTAAACACAACAGTCCTGTGTCCAGAGAGTGCAGTTTTGCTTAATATTTAATTACTTACCATGACTTCTCAGGGCTGTGTTCTCACACAACATATGGTAATTTTCCAGTGTAAGGTGCAGCTCACCTGGAGTAAGGGCACCAAATCTGGCCTCCTTGTTTGTAAGTGCTCCAGCATTATTAGTACAATACTACTTTAAATATTTCTTGACTTTGGTGGGTTTTGATTAGCAACCATAACTGCAAAGTTAACAGGTTTTTTACTTGATTGATGCACAAGGCTTGGATAGTAACATCACATACAGAAAATGACCATCTGAGAAGACTGACTTTTCACCACACTGCAGGAGCGTGGAAAAGACTGCACATAAAACCTGGACTCGTGACCTGTACAGGAAAGGTACTCCATTACTTTCATTCAGTTTTCCTCTACATGCTCACATACTTCCACAAAATACAATAGGTCAGTACCTGGGGTTCAGTGTCCCACCAAGCTCTGGTGAGTTCCCAATCCGAATCTCTGCACCACTGATCCTCTCTTTGCAACAGTCGCCTCGATTAGTGATCACCACTGAGGACACAATGAATGTTGCGTTCAAATCCACTGTCCACCATGGCTGGAAATCTCTGCGTGTTTGTGAGCACTGGTGGCTCGGGGAATGGTTCAATAAAGATCCATCAATGGCCCTCCTAGGATTGTCCTCAATCTCTCCGGCACTGGACTGGGAGACTGTTTTCCCCAGGGCTACATTAGGAGCTGTAAAACAACAAACACAGTTCTTATGCATCACCTGCTTTGGAGAGAAGTGCTAGAGTAGGAACAGCTTGATTATCACTGCAGAGAGGAAACGTGGCAGTTTATAAGATGCACTGAGTTAACGAGCCAGAATTCCAGTCCATTTCCTCAAGGACAGGAGTTCAATTCACAGCTCCGGTCACCATTTGCAGTTTCAGCAGAGAGAAGCCAAGGACTGAATGGGCCTGGAAACTGAACTTTCCTATCACCCCTATGAAGCTCACCCCTCCCACCCCATCAGGTTAAAGCACCTTGGAGAGAAAGTGAGGAACTACGTGGGGGAAACTCGGACTGCTCTCTGCTCAGGGATCCAAAGCGTACTTCAGTCTTCGGGAGCTGCCAGTCCAGCACTTAAAGGACAAAATTAATTTTGAATGGCAATTTACATTACAAATGTCACGTTTGTGGTTCAGATATAAGAGCACATTTCTGTAGCTTCTGTTGCCCAATTCCTCCAATGCAAGGACTCTTCTATGGGGCTAAAAATTACCTGAAGGCCAGACAGCCCTGAGCAAAACTGTATAAATGGAAAGTGAACTATTCCAGTGGGGACTTATGATTTTTCCCACAAAGAGAGAGAAATTTCTACTTTCCCAGTAAGGCTGTAGCAGGGGATGTAGCTGACACCACAATGATGATTCGCTCAGGAAACCAGTATCATGTTTAAAAAAACCCTCCAATATTTACCTGCTCTAGAGTTATTCAGGATGATCCATATATCTGTTTCAAAATGATCTGAAAATTTAAGCAGAGCAAGAGTCACGAAATGCATTTGAGGACAAGGATCATTTATCCTATTGCATGTTCCTTGTTCCCAGTACTAGAGCACAGCCCATGTCTTCTCTCTGCTGCTTTTCCCAGGCAGGCATTACAGAGAAACCTCACTTCCTGGTAGTTTACCCATGCAAGTGTAAGCGGGGGAATAGTCCCGCTATTGAGGGGAACTTTCCGGGCTTCTGCACTACCCCGGTGAAGTGGGCTAGCGAAAGGATCTGAGTCCTCGCTCCCACTTCCTTTACCCAGAGGCCTCCCTGCCCTTGAGGACTCCCCTTCCACTCTCCTGTCTGGCAGGGTCCTCGTAACCCCAACAAGGCTGGGCCCAGGATTCCTAGGGGGCTCGACCCCCAACCCTGCTGTGGTCACCTAGGACAGGGGCTAGGGTGTCCCCACTCCGGGGTACTCTCTCTGCACTGCGCACATCCCTGACCCACTGATCACATCATACAATTTAAAGCAAATACAAGTTATTTAATTAACACAATTTTAAAAAAGAATAAGGAAAAATGGGAAAGATTAAAGGAAAACACATCACCCTGCTCTGTGGCAGGGAACATCACAAACAGTGTCTCTGAAACGTCAGGGCAGTTCACAGTCTGTTCCTTGTAGGTCCCAGGCCTCCTTCTCAGGTCCTGGCTGTGCTGCAGGGATGCTGCGGGTCGGACACTTGCTCTGGCGGTGGCCATACACTCTCAGGCTCTGGGTGGCAGGACCTTTCTCTCCAGCATCACCCCCTCCTTGTCAGGGTTACGATCCCCCTCCCAGTCTGGCCTGCACGGCCTCTTGGCTGAGGTATCTCCCTGCGCTGGGCCCACTGCCCGGGGTCCCCCTCGCTCTGCCCAGCTGCTCACCGCACTCAGCTCCAGACTGCCCCAGCTCCAGCTCCAGCTCCACTCTGCCTCAGCACGGCTGCTGCTGCTGCTCTGCCTTCAGCTCCCTGGGCTGCTTCTCTGGCCTCTCTGGCTCCAGTTGCCACCGCTCTGCTCCCAGGGCAGGGCTGCTCTGCAGGCTGCTTCTGTGACTGCTCTGAGCTCTCATCTGCTTCCTGGGCTGCTTGTCTGGCCCCTCTGGCTCTGGTTGCTGCAGCTCTCCTCCCAGGGCACGGCTGCTCTCTCTGGGCTGTGCTCTGGCTTTTTGGGCTGCAGCTCCGCTCCCATCAGCTTAGCTTGGGGCCCTGCTCTCTCTCCTTAGCTCGGCCCCACTCCATCTGACTCAGACAAATCCAACGGAGGACGGGACCCTCTTTGGCCTCCTGACTCCTTGATTAGCCTGCCCGCCCTGTCAATCAGGCTGACCTGGAGCACTGGCCTCTCCACATTGTTCCTGGAGACTGTCAGTCTCAGGCTTCTGATTTCCCATCGACCGCTCCCTTTTTAGTGCTGGGAGCCAGCAACCAAACACCCCCACTGAATGTTAGTAAGGGGGCAACAGTCCCCTTACACAAGGTACCCGCTTCCTGGTTATGATATAGACCTCACCTCTGAACCTATTGCTCTCCGTATCCTGTGTCTGCCTTTGACTCTCTTGTAACACAGCAACACTTTAACTGGGGCAGTGTCCCTCTCAAAATGCTAACAGAGTTAGATAATAATGGAGAGAAAGGAACTGGGAAAATATAGGCCCAAGACAAAGTGTTTTCACATGAAATTTGAAATAAGGAGAGTTCATGAAAAATGCACAGAAGCTGGTCAGAGAGATTCAGAAAAGCAGGAGCTGCAGAGGAGAAGACTTTTCCACTAACAGTGGCAACGTTATGGGAAGGGCCAGAGAAATGGAATGGCTAGTTCTGATGTGGCGAGACGAATTAAATGAAATACTGGGTGATCCAGCCCATTTACATGACTCTAGAACTGCAAAGAGATCAAAATAGGTCAGATCTCCCTAGCTGAGAATTCCCGCAGAATGGAGTCTTCAGTGGCATGGCCCTGTCACAGCTGGCTCCTACATCACCCCCATCTCATTGTCTCAGAGCAGGGGCCAGAGTGCTGCACCTGTGATCCATTGATTCTCAGCAGGGGCCATTGCTACCTGGCATAGTCTGAGAGCTGCTTTGAACTCCTTTGAGGCTAGATTTGGTTTAGTACCTTTCTGAGAATCAGAGAGCCACAGCCCACTCTCTTGTGCCCAGCAGAGACTGGGTGCAGTCGAGAATCTGGCTCACAGTCTGGTTGTGTGGCTGGAATAAGTCCATGGGAGTTTTGAACTGGATTTTGAAGTGAATGGGAGCCAGAGAAGGCATTTGTGCAGGTTGTGGGGAGATTAAAGGGCTCGTCTAGAAAAACAGTTAGTGTGTGACAAGCTAGGGGGTAAATCTATGACACAGTAGTATGCCACACACTAACTGGCTGGGTGGACCCTGCTATTGTGCTCCAAAAGTTCCCCAGTGTGCTTTGATTGATTCCTTTTTGAAATGAGAATAAGTCAATGCTTCAGTGCATATGGGAGAAAATGGGCATCAGCAATCTGCATATTCCAGGATCTGGAAATCTGGGGAGACCCTCTTCACCATTTGGCTGAGATCTATTCTGGGATCTGCTCACAGGTATGTCAGCTTTAAAAAAAACCAGATTTTTCTGTGAAAATTGTTTACTTACTAACACTTATATTTACTTGAACTGAAAGAGACTACAGGAAAAAAATAGTCTCTGTTCTCTATTTTTCTCTTTATTTTGTGCATTTGACACACTTTGATACTGTTATGATGGAGGTTGGGTGGAACATGGCTGAAGCTGGTGGCTGTGATAGTTGCCCTTTGTTTAGGACAAAGGTAAGCAGTTAAGCTCCTTTTTGGGGTAACATAACTGAAACAAGAGGGACCACAAAGAAAACACAGACCATACGCAAGGCTGGTCAGAAGCTAAGCTATATGTTTGGAGGGGTTTCACTGGCAACTGAATACCAATACAGTTGGCTGGGTATTGTTTGGTGTAGGTGTGTGCATCTGTGAGCAGAAGCAGCAGGAGGCAGAGAAGGCATCAGGAAAGCCAAGGAGACAGCAAGAGGAGCTCTTCCAACAAGACAAAGCCAAGAGGGAGAGCTTTTTGGGCAGAGTGCCGGCTGGACAGTGGTTTGGAACTGTGAGCAAGGAAACTGCCTCCTGCTGTTTAATTCCTACTCTGTTCTGGGAAACAGAACTCTGTGTACATACCTCGTAAATAAACAGGATTACTCCAAAGAAATACCTGACTCCATAATCAATTTCTTCTCTTAATGTCAACAACCCACAGGACTCCAAATACTGGCTAACCTTTCAGGTAAAGGAATAACAATACCATGAATTTCATGGTCTCCCCCATACAATTAGTCTGTTTCATCTGTTTGGATGCATTGTTCACACAGCAACAAGGAAGAGGAAAAACATTTTAAAAACAAAAAAATTAGATTGTAAAAATCTAGGACTTTTAACTCATGTTTTGAAATTGACTGGCTCTCAAGTTGATGTCATCCCTTTAATATCTAGTAAGTTCTATAATGAGTGGCTATGTTTATTAATAATAATTAATACACATGTAATTAATCTACATACTGAACTTTGAAGATGTAAAACACTAGATGAATGCTAATGATTATATTGTGCTTTGGCAAGAAGATAGGCTATAATCTAATAGGTCTTTTCCTTCTGTAACTGCTAAGATCCAAAAGGAGTTGCAAAACTTAAAGAGTGTGAAGAGGTGAAGGCAAAGCTGGATGAAGTTTGTATCAACAGTGAAATCAAGCAAGTGGCATACATGGGCAAAGTTCTGGAGGTGATAAGAGGCTTATTTACAGACAAGGAAGATGTGAGAAAAGTAGAAAGAAAAGTCAGGACAAAGGGAGAAGACAGAGTTGGGTTCGATGATTCTCCTCTTGCCCAACAGAATCACTTCTGGTTCTGGAGACATCTAGCTGAAGAAATAGAAGTGAAACAAGCAAAGTAGACCAGGCCTGTCACATCACATTTCATCTCTCTTATAAGATTCTAACTTACCTCCATTGGGGATCCTTGGACCCAGAGTTTCATTGAGCATGAGGTCTACAAAAGAATGAAAATGAAAGCAAAAGGAAACAAAAAATATTCAGTTTCCATCCTGAGTGACACAAACTAGTGTTGTCCAGAGGACAGTAATTCCATTTTGCAGCAATTTTTGAGGTTTCTGAATTGTTTTCATTGCACATTGGAATGAAAAAAAATCCCCACAACCTTTTGAATGTCTTCACTAAACAGAATTGTTTGACATCCATTTTCAGACTGACAACCTGAACTTTTCAATTTGAGTCGGTCTCTCTCCGGTCAGAAGTGACCAAAGAGCCCTGGACTAAAACAAAAAAACAACTGCCCTCCCCCACACAACACCCGTTCCAGTGAAATATTTGTCAAAACCGATCTGTTTTGGCTTTGACAAAATCATATACTGTACTTCAACGTTTCATTTAGTCAAAAATGTTCCAACCAGATCTAAAACTAACTCCCCAGTCTGCCTGTCTGATCGTGCATAAAAATGGCCAGCGAAACAAACTAAGACTTATATACATTTCTTCTGGATCTCTAATATAAAGTTAAGGTGTGTCTGGGAAGGAATTCACCTACTTCTGGGATCCCCTCTGTCATACACACCTACATTTAGAATATCCATTAATGAAGCTGAAACAGTCATTCCGTTGCTTTACTCCTACCCTACACTTCTCTCAGACGTGTGACTGGTTCAAGAGGATCAGCCAGCCAACTTGCCTGTAGAGAGCAGAGAGCTTGCACCAGCTCCAGAAAAGAGACCAATTACACCCAGCCTTAGGTGGCAGCATTCTGCTTTTGTGCTAAGGATTGTGCACCATCCAGTCTGGTCTAGTGGCTCACCCTCATTTTAAGCGGGATCATAAAAAGGACTCACCTGATGGCATGGAACAGCAAAGTCCCTGAGAGAGAAAAGGAGCTCATCCTGGAGGCTGGTGCAGCAGTGGCAATATAGAAGGAATTTAGGGTATGTCTACATTGGGGCTGGAAGGTGTAATTTCCAGCTTTACGAGACATATTCATGTTAGCTCTGAGAAGCGCTAGCTGCTGAAAATATGATTCTATCTAAGGCAAGAGGTTGGTCCTCAGGGCAGTTAGCCCCTCCTGCGCTTGTGCAGCTATGGCCACACTTCTATTTTTAGTGCACTAGCTCTATCAGAGCTAGAGTGGGTATGTCTCCTCAAGCTGGAATTTACACCTTCTGGCTCCAGTATAGCCAGACCCTTGGTCCAAGGTTAGCACAGAGCCAACCTGGCTCCACATGGTGCCTCCACCTATTGACTGTCTACCACTCTCACAGGTGACAGGAGGACCTACAAGCCCAGCAAACTTTTTAGGCCCACCTACTATCTTCATTCAGCAACAACGCCAGGCAATTCAAAATAATAGTAACGTTCTTTAGTCCGGATTTTTCAGAGGAGCCCAAGGCAGTCAGTCATCCAAAGCCCACTAGAATTCACTGGGATTTGGGCCCCTGACTCCTCTGAAAATACCTTAGGAGACAAAAACAGTTTCAGGATTGTTAGCACCATTTTAGGGTTAATGTTTCCCAACGGCATTTCACCAGGTATTTCATGCTGGAAAAATTGTAAGCCACAAACCTAGTTTCTTAGTAAATGGACATCGTCAACTAGAAAAAAAAATCACATATTTGTCTGCCATTTTGTATGTTACTTTGGTAACGAGTAACAGCTAAGATTATCTTCCCCTGTTTGTTTACACTGGGCTTAGTCTTACACTATCTAAGTCCAGGAGGGTTTTGTCACTGACTCCAGTGAGAGTAAGTGTAGGCCCTTTGTGCATTTGACAGTATTTTGTGCATAGTCAGTTTCAGGGTTCCTTTGTATGTTACACATCTACAGACATCTGTAAACATCAACAACTGGGAAGCAGAAAAAAAAAATCAAGTCATAAACGGCTGTCTTTCAGGAACTGGAGTTTTTTAAAATGAGAATGTGAGAGCAGAGAAGGAAAATTAAACAAACAAACAAAAATTCCCAGAAGCAGCCGCTAAAGCCAGAACCCAAGCATAAGGCACAGAACACAAGGGAGGCCAAGGAGAAAGATGGAAGGAAACAGAGGCTATGTCTACACTAGAGGCCTTACAGCGGTACAGCTGTAACAATGCAGTTGCGCCACTGTAAAGTCTCCCATGTAGCCGCTCTATGCCGACGGGAGAGAGCTCTCCCATTGTCATAATGAAACCATCCCCAATGAGCAGTGGTAGCTATGTCAGTGGGAGAGCTTCTGTCCATAGGGGCCGACTCCATGGGTGCTCCAGGGCTGGAGCACCCACAGGGAGAAATTAGTGAGTTCTCTGCACCCACTGGCAGCCAAGCTCCCCTCACCCCCCTGCCCCACCTCACCTCCTCCTCTGTCTCCTCTCCTGAGCGTGCTGCATCCCCGCTTCTCCACTTACCTCCCAGTGCTTGCAAGCTCCGGGAGGGAGGGAGGAGGAATGGGAACGTGGCACACTCGGGAGGAGGCAGTGAAGAGGCAGGGCCAGGGTGGAGATGGGGGGAAGGAGTCGGAAGAGGGGCAGGAAGGGGGTGGAGTTGGGCCAGAGACTTTGGGGAAGGGGTTAGAATGGGGGCGGGGCAGGGGTCAAGTCGGGGCAGGGCCTGGGGCAGAGGTGGGTCAAGCACCCACCAGCGCGAGCAGAAGTCAGCGCCTATGCTTCTGTCAGTGTAGCGTATGTCCAGCTAGGTGTGTTTTTTTCACAGCCTCGAGCGACATAAGTTTTACTGACAAAAGTGCTAGAGTGGGCACAGCCAGAGAAAGCCAAAGACAGACACAAACTGTTCTTTAAAAGTGTAGGACAACATTCATACCAATCCTTACACAGTTCCAGACGTCTCACACTTTGTTTACCATCTCAATGGTCACTGTCAAATTGGAGACTTCACTCACAAACCTCATCAGAACTCTCTTTGCAGCAGAAGAGGCTTTCTCACATTTTCTGGTGTGTCCTTTTTGGCACACCACATACCTGAGTATGTTTAATTCCATTGATCAGAAAGCAGTGGTGCATGTACACACTTCTATGTAGATCTGATTCTCTCCAGCCAAGGGGAGCCATGCAGCTGAACACAAGCCAATACATTCCACCAGGGCAATGCTCTACTTACCAGAAGAATTTACTGGTAGACCAAACACTTGGACTTCACACAACGTGAGGTATTTTTCTGTGCCTGGGATGGTCACAGTCACATACTGCCCTTGCATTCCTTCACAGTCAAATGAGCGTGTTTCCCCACGGCCCATGGAGTCGATCTGGGCACATCTGGAAATGAACCAGATTAATAGCCATTGTTATTATACAGGGGCGGCTCTAGACCCCAGCGCGCCAAGCAGGCGCGTGGGGCGGCCCTTTCCCAGGGGGGCGGCATTTGGCTCCGGTGGACCTCCCGCTGGCATGCCTGCGGGAGGTCCACCGGAGCCCGGGACGAGCGGACCTGCTGCAGGCATGACTGCGGCGGGTCCCCTCTTCCCGTGGCTCCGGTTGAGCTCCCGCAGGCATGCCTGCGGGAGCTCAACTGGAGCCGCGGGAAGAGGGGACCCGCCGCGGGACCGGGGTAGGGCGGCGCAGCGCGCCGCGCTGCTTGGGGCAGCCTGATTTCTAGAGCCGCCCCTGTTATTATACTTTGACAACAACAAGAGCTCAGATCACAAGGGGGCGGGGGGAATGGATGAAAAATACAAACTGGCCCCATAATTCAGCAAATAAATGTAATCATCATCCTATTTTTCCTCAATTATTTGTTAAACAGTGAATCACTATTAAGGCAGAACAACACAAGCAGACTATTTACTCTAGTGTCAGCTGTAGTAGTACTATAGATAAGGTTGATTCTACAAGTTTGGCATGAGGATCTTTGGGGCCAAATTCTGCCATCTTTAATCACATTGTGTAGTACCTCACTCCTCAAGGAGTTTCCAGGTAACACTCATAAGAGTGGCAGAATTTGATGCTGAATCATTTTAAACAACAGCTTTCTTTAAATCAATCCTGTAGATTGATTAAATCAATGTCCCATGGGAAAGCGGTTCTGAGAAAGAAACTGTAAAAGTTTAATTAAAGGCCCAGTCTTGGTTCAGGAGCCACTAGCTTGGACCAGTGCGCTCACACACAATAGTACCATGCAGGACTCGGCATGAATGCTGGGGCTTGTGCTGCTCACTTTCAGTGCCGCATCAAGGGTCTTAAGAGAGCAAAAAGCTGATCATGCAATTACTAGCAGGAGAGGTGAGGAAATTGCTTTTAGCCTCTAAAACCCCAACTACACTCACATCATACTTGAGAGAAACCATTTTAAAGCATGTTAAACACACACACACACACACACACACAAAGACACAAGTGGCATGAGCAGAGGCAGTTGTGCTGGCCAATGGGAACTGAGCATAGCTTAGTTAAAACCATTATGAACAACAAAACCATTGGAGATCTGTTCTGATCACTTCCACTACATTTCCTTCTATGCACTCAAGCACTTTCATTCAGACCATCAGAACATATTACCTGGGATTTGTTCTGCCGCCTCTTTCCGGCGAGCTCCCAATTCGGATTTCAGCCCCGTTTAGCCGCTCTTCACAACAGTCTCCTCGATTGGTGATCTTTACTCTGAACACTTGAACCTTCGCTCTCAAATCCAGTGTCCACCATGGATTAATATCTAAGTCCGTGTGACTACATTTTCCTTGCAGGTAATCACTGGACGGGGACCCATCAATGGCATTGCCAGGGTTTCCATATTTGTCATAGATGCTGGACTGGGATGCTACACCTTCAAGTGCCACTTCAGGGACTGCAGGAAATAATCAGGAATATCCTGTTTTACTGTACGTGAGCTTAAAGTTTTGAATGACAAATCCTGTTTGCACTGGCAGAGAAATTCTTATGGGAGCACTTTCCCAGATACAAGCTGAAAGAATAGCTGGCAATATTGTAAAACTCTTTTCAGGGAAACATTTTAATTAGAAGGTATTGGGATAGGGGAGTGCATCCCATTGTCTGCATTTGGGAGCTAAGAATGTCTTGCAGGATCATGATCAAGTCTGTCAATGATAACAGAAAACAGATGGCATGTAAGAGGGTATAACAACATGGTTCTGTAGCTGTGTCTGGTAGCGGTGGACTTGGCCTGCTTGTAGGGATCCTTCCCACTAAAATAATTAGATAACAGGGAGGGGGAAAATAAAAGAATAATTTCTAAATAGCATTTACCTTCATCTGTAGACAGTCCTTTCAGGGCTAGGATAAGCAGCAGGGAGAGGGTATGTAACATGGTTGAATAGTAACTTTTTCACTGTATTTGTCTGAAAAATGGACAACTCCTCTGTTCTGAGAGATGGAAGGATTTTGAGGGGTATTAAACTCACTTGAGCACCAATATTCTCCAATCAGAATTGTTCTAAAAAGAGGAACATTTTGTGACCATTGGCTCTTATCTGGCAAAACAAATAATTAAAGGTCCCTGTGACTGATCAAGTGGGAAGAAAGATCAATAATGAGTGGGGAACTGCACAAGGGTAGAATCCCGTGTCCATGCAGAATCCCACTGAATTAAACACATCTCTGCAGGGTTCTACCCACACATAACACATTGCAGGATCAGTGGCCAAGTCTGTAAAGGTTTAGAGCGACACTGTTTCATGACCTGCCCATTCCAATAAATTCTTGGAGTGTATTGGGGGCAAAGTCTTATTTCCGAAAGTGGAGGAAGTAACCAAGGGGAGAGCCATTTTAGATTTGATTCTAATCAACAGGAAGGAATTGGTAGTGAATCTGAAGGTGGAAGGCAGTTTGGGTGAAAGCGGTCATGAAATGACACTTTTCATGATTGTAAGGAAAGGAAGGAGTGAGAGCAGCAGAATAAGAACAATGGACTTCAGCAAGGCAGACTATAAAAAACTCAGAGAGCTGGTAGGCAAGGTCCCATGGGAAAAAACTCTAAGGGAAAAGGAAGTTCAGGAGAGCTGGCTGTTTCTTAAAGAGACCATCTCAAAGGCATAATTGCAAACTACCCTGATGCAAAGGAAAGATAGGAGGAGGCCAATATGGCTCCATAAGGAGCACTCTAATGACCTGAAAATAAAGAAGGAATCTTACAAAAAGTGGAAACATGGATGAATTATTAAGGATGAGTACAAAAGAATGGCACATGCATTAGAGACAAAATCAGCAAGGCTCAGCATAAAATGAGTTACTCCTAGCAATAGACATAAAAGATAATAATAAGAAGTTCTTTAAATATGTTAGGAGCAAGGGAAAAATGATGGAAAGTGTAGGTCCTCTACTTAGCAGGGAAAAAGATAATAACTGATGACATCAAGAAGGCTGAGGTGTTTAATGCCTATTTTGCTTCAGTCTTCACTAAAAAGGTTAAAGGTGGCAGATACTTAACACAATATTAAAAACAAGGGGGAAGGAACAGGTTACAGAATATGTAGATAAATTGGATGTCTTCAAGTCAGCAGGGCCTGATAAAATTAATCCTAGGATACGTTAGGAACTACCTGAAGCAATCTCAGAACCGTTAGCATTTATCTTCAAGAACTCATGAAGGATGGGTTAGGTGCCAGAAGATTGGAGAAGGGCAAGTATAGTACCTCTCCTTAAATAAGGGAACAAAGAGGACCCAGGGAATTATAGACCAGTCAGCCTAAATTTGATATGTGGGACGATACTGGAACAAATGATTAAATAATCAATTTGTAATCCCCTAGAGGATAAATTCAGTGCCTGTCAGAGGCTTGTAGCTTGACATCAGCGTCACAATATGAGAGGCAGCCCAGGCTGGTGGAGTTGAAAGGCTCAACAGTCCCACACTCCAGGTTGCACCACAGGGACCCCATCACAGAGACCAAGCTGAGAGGGGTTGCAAGCACTTTGGAGGACACAATTAGAATTCAAATTGAGTTCTGTGAATTGGAGAGTTAGTCTGAATTCAACAAGATGAAATTCAATAAAGGCAAGTGCAAAATATGACATTTAGGAAGGAAAAATCAAATGCAAAACTACAACATGAAGACTCAATATCTAGGTCGGGGGGGGGGGCAAAATATGGCCCATGGGCCTGCAAGCCATTTAAATCTGGCCCTCAAGCTCCTCCTGGGGAGCGGAGTCTGGGGCTTGCCCCGCTCTGGTGCTCCAGCAGGGGAGCAGGCTCCCAGAAGCAGCAGCATGTCCCCCCTCTGGCTCTTACGCATAGGGGCAACCAGGGGGCTCCGCTCTGCATGCTGCCCCTGCCCCAAGTGCCGCCTCTGCAGCTCCCATTGGCCACTTGAGGTAAGCGCCTCCCAGAGCCTGCACCCCTGAGCTACCGCCCCATGCCCCAACCCCTGTCCCAGCCCTGATCCCCCTCCCACCTCCAAACTTCTCAATCCTAGCCCAGAGCACCCTCCTACACCCCAGAGCCTGCACCCCCAGCCAGAGCCCTAACACCTCCCTGTGACCCAACCTCCTGTCCCAGCCTGGAGCCCCTCCTGCACCCTGAACTCCTTATTTCTGGCCTCACCCCGGAGCCCGCACCCCCAGCCACACCCCTCACCCCCATCCCCCTCCCACACTCCAACCCAATTTTGTGAGCATTCATGGCCCGCCACACAATTTCCATACCCAGATGTGTCCCTTGGGCCAAAAAGTTTGCCCACCCCTGGTGTAGGTGTTAGAACTGCTGAAAAGGATCTGGGGGTTATAGTGGACCACAAATTAAATAGGAGTCAACAATGTGATGAAGTTGTGGAAAAGGAAAATGTTATTCTGGGGTATATTAACAGGAGTGTTGAATGTAAGACATGGGCGGTAATTTTCCTGCTCCACTGGGCGCTGGTAAGGAGTCAGCTGAGGTGCTGTGTCCAGTTCTGGGTGCCACACTTCAGAAAAGATGTGGACAAATTGGAGAGTGTCCAGAGTGTGATATTGCAATAACTTGAAGACCACACAGGTTTAAATGCAAATAAGAACAAACTTTATACCAGGTTGATATCCCTTCTGGGTTCCTCTTCTACATGACCCCCATTGTCACCCCTCCGTTCCCTCTGCCTGGCTCCACTGCCTGGTTTCTTAAAGGAGCCACACCTCATAAGCAGTCATTCCCAAATACTACAGAGAGGAGAGCAACAAAAACACTGAAATGTTTAGAAAACCCGACTTTGAGGAAAGGTTAAAAAAACTTGGCATCTTTAGTCATGAGAAAAGACTGATGGAGGAATCTGCTAACAGTCCTCTAATCTGCTAAGGTGTGTCAATTGTTCTCTTTGTCCACTGACCGTAGGACAGAAGCAGTGGGCTTTATCTGAAGCAAGGGAGATTATGGTTAGAGATTAGGAAAAATTTAAGGGTAGTTAAGCACTGGAATAGGTTACCAAGGGAGAATGCAGAATCCCCATCATTGGAGGTTTTTAAGAACAGGTTAGACAAACACCTGTCAGGGATGGTCTACGTTTAATTGGTGCTGCCTCAGCGCAGGGGGCTGGACTTGATGACTTCTCGAGGTCCCTTCCAGCCCTACATTTCTATGATTGCTTGATTATAAACTGAAATTGTGAATGGTCATAAAAGCAACACAGAAACATTGCTGGTAATGCACTCAGATATTTGTTTCTTATGTTTTAAACATTTAGCATTGTCTTGTTTTGGGGGAAAAAAAAAGGAAATCTAGGTCTTATAAAAATGGAGAGGGCTGGTAACAGCCAGACATAGCGCATTTTGAGTAATGCACTATGCCAGCTTTGTCCACACCCAGTTTGGTCTATGTTCCTAAAGGCTCAACTTCAGGACACCTTCTATTCCAGTCTCTTGTCACCACACTGCTCTATCAGTGCACCTCAGTCTATGTATATTTATTTTATTTTATCTAAGCCCTCCTCCCTCTCCCAATAAATACAGTCCCTGATTCTTGGGTCTGGCTGTGCTGAGCTGGGGGCTGACTTGGTATGGCGGAGTAATGGTGGCTGTATGCCACCTTTGTGGCTCCCCAATTCTGGAACCAGCCAGGGGCCAGGTCAACTCCTGACTTAAGTTAGAATAAGCCAAAGGGGGCTCTCATTTATACCTGGCTGCTCACAGCTGCAGGAGGCCATTCTGGCAGCTGAGAATAGCTGAAGTGCAACAACAAGATGCTTCACTGAAATGCACAGTGAATCTTTTATGATTAGGAGACACTATGAAAATGTCTTAAAATGAGTCCTGAATGAAAGAGTCTCCTCTAAGACAGAGTGAGATGGTGAGTTTACTTTGAGTCCAGTGGAAGGGGAAGCACGGAGCTGCACCATCCCAGGAAGTCACTGTAACTCAAAGACACTGCTCTGAGTCATATTTCCTCCAGATCTCCGGTTTCACACAGAGTGAGAGGCACAGGGAGTGTTCTTGTCAGGCCATTGCCAGACACAACACACTTGTGATCTCCTGTCCAGCCAGTTCTCTTGTCTGGGGTATGTTGGGAATGGCGGGGGGAGTCATGGCTCTGCCAAGGCCCCCTCACCACTCACTTGTTAGTGGAGGGGAGAAAAAGAGTTTCAGACAGCCCCTGCTTCCCCCCTGCCTTGCCCAGACTCAGGATTCAGGTAGGTCCTGCATGGTTGTACAGAAGAAAGTGGGTGTGGGTGTGTGGAGACAGGGAGGCTTATGTCCCCATACTTTGCTGAATGGCAGTGTAGGTCACATTTACAATCTAGCCTTGAGTGAGACTTGGCAAATCTGTAGGGTTTCTGTTGAATTTGTTTTCCACAGTTCCAGGAGAAGTACATTACATAAATTACCAGTCAGTATCCATCAGAAGACTCAATAATTAGTTACTGATTAAATAGGACAAAGGAGTGTTGTTTGTTTTGGAATGGGAACATATGGAAATAACCAGGTACAGTGCACAAACATAACTTATTGCCTTTGAGACCTTATGCCACTACTGAACCATAGTTTTCCTCTTCCACTGGTGAAAAATCACAGAGAAATGGACATTAATTACCACTTACTGCAGGAAAATTGAGGCCTCCATCTCTACTGTAAGGGCAGAATCACAGAATCATAGAAGATTAGGGCTGGAAAAAATACTGTGGTAAGATCCATTGTGTCACTCTCAGACCTGGGGCAGAAATAGTGACTTTTCTTCACAGAAGCAATTGTCTATCTTTGGATGCTCCAAAAATGGATTAGCACCAGCAGGATACTCTATACATGAAAAATCAAATATTTTTGGAAAAGGGGCCTGGATCGGGTGAAAAGCTCTGTTTTCATTTTGCTTTTTCCAACTTCATACTCGGAATCCTTTATGTAAGCAAAAATTAACACCATGTTTGGTACAGAAGACAATTTGTAAGTTTTGGTATCAGGCTGTTAAGTGCAGTTATTGAATATGCCTTCCTTAATGCTTTTGGAAGCGTTATGGCCATAGGGCTTGATTTTCAGAGGCGCTGACCACCTTCAACATTAGTTGAAGTCAGTGGGTGCTGTGGTGCTCAACATCTCTGTAAATCAGTCCCTGAATACCTCCCTCTATCTGCACTTGGGCGCTACAAATGCTTAAATCCACCTATTCCTCAGTGCATCACTGTCTCTTAGAGCCAAAGTTTAGCTCTAAAATTACAACATTTATTGTATTGGTACATAGCTGAGTGAATCATCAGTCTCTGAATAAGAACATTCGCAGTCCCTTAGGTGGCTGTTGTTGACTTTATTTAAAAGACAACCAAAGGAAAGAACAAAAGCAGAAGTTCAATACACAGAACCAGGGGAGTACATTGCCTTTGCAAAACAGCCAACTAGACATGGCATTTCTCATTACCAACATAAACATTATGTCAATCAGGTCCAAAGGTAAGTAATGTCTGGCCCAGACAGTTGTGTGTAAATACAGCTAATAGATACATATGATATATATAGTTAAGGGTCAGGCTGTGATGCCCTTGCACTGAATAGAATCTTACACAATGAATAGTTCCCTTGAAGTTAGTGGGGCTACTTGTGGAGTACAGGACTAGTGTGAGGAAGGGTATCACTCTGGCCTTAGGTGATTAAGGAAACTGAGGCCCAGATCTAGAAAGGTACATAAGCAGGTGTGTAATGTTAACATGGGAGCAGTCCCACGGCGACATGGTTTGAAGTTATACCCCTGCTTTAGTATCATTCAAAAGTGACACTTCAAAGATTTCAAGTGTAAGCAGAGTCAGGATGAGCTCTACCCTGACATCTGGTGATGAATTATGGCGAGTTGTGGAAAAGAACTTCAGGGGCTGATCTTGTTTGCATAGGCACACCCACCCTGCCTAGCATGAGCCCAAATGGTCACATTGGCTGCTGTGGGATCCCCCATTTCTCTGTTATTGGGGCAGGAAGAATAAAGTGTTGTTACCTTGATTATGTGAATCAAGGACAATGACACTGTTTTAGGACAGAGGGACTCGCCATCAACTAAGTAGCACTCCCTAGACAAGGGACATGGGTTCCAAAACCCAGTGAATTGAGAGAGACAGAGGATAGGTGTTTGTACCTGGTGGTATGGGCCCCCTTTTGAGGACCTGGAATACCAATTGCTTCTCCTCCCTATTGTGGAATATCAGAGCTAATTTTAATTCTATTAAGAGTCTAGTTACAGGCTGCTGTGCTGAATTCACTTTGGGCTAATGGTGCACCAGCATTGAGGTTCCCCTACTACAAGCTGAAATCACTGAGTGCTGGGGGGGCTGAAGATATGTTGCTGAGCAGCTGGCGGAACAGAGCACTTTGTGGAGTGGCTCACGGTATGGCTGGTGGAGCAGAGCGGCTGGTGGAGTGGTTCATAGTGAAGGCTGCAGCAGGACCCCATGGAAAGGCAGGGCATTTGGCCTTGGACCATGTAAGGTGCCCCTTAACACTGCTCTCCCTCCCTCCCCTCCCCGGGCTGGGAGGTCACATTCTGCAGATAAACTTTTGAACTCTGGGGCTGCACTGACCAGGGACAGAGACTTTTGGATTGTTGGACTTTTGGGACTTTGGACTTAAGACCCTGAGGGGAAAAGGATACAGCCAAACTTACTGGGCGGGGTCTTTTGCTCATGGTTTGTGTTATGAATCCTGTTTGTGGTGTTTCCCCAACATAATGCCGCATTGTTTCTCTTCTTTATTAAAAGGATTTTGCTACACTCAGACTCTGTGCTTGTGAGAGGGGAAGTATTGCTTCTTAGAGGCACCCAGGGGGTGGTATGTAATTGTCCCAGGTCACTGAGTTGGGGCTCGAGCCGGTTTTGCATTGTGTTATTGAAACAGAACCCCTAGATACTGAACCTGGCCCTTGTTGCTGCCAACTCAGCTGGGCATAAGGGATACACAAGTAAGAAATAACCACCTCTAACAATTACTTGTGTGTTCAAAATTAGGTCTCTGTTGCCTTTCAAATGGAGAAACCTCAAACTACAGCATCTAAAATGTATATTAGGCTGGAAATGGAAAGGAGTTTGGTGATTTTCCTTTGGGTTAGACACTGTCTGTACTCACTCACGCTTAATCATCATACAAGGCTGGTCTATTTTTAGGTTGAGCAACTACATTCCTATCCCCATAGGCTCAGTTTAGGGGAGGACAGACTAGCAAATGAGCAGCGTTACACAGAGTGTTAGCGATTACTAAACCACCTATTCCCTATTGTTGCTCAGGGTATGTCTACAGTGGCAGAGTTACAGTGCCGGCAGTTATAATGCCGCTCAGAGAGCGCTGAAGGGAAACTGCTGTTGTGTGTTCACACTGTCAGCTGCCTGCGCAATAGCGTGTTCACCCTTGCGGCACGTGCAACGGTATTCAGAGTTGTCAAGGTTCCTTCCCCACTCTTAACTTTAGAGTACAAATGTGGGGACCTGCATGGACACTTCTAAGCTTAATTTACTAGCTTAGATCTGGTACACTGCCACCAACCAGAAGTAGTGTCTGGTACACTCCCTGTCCCCCCAAAACCTTCCCTGGGGAACACAGACCAGGAGAAATTAACCATTCCCCCCTCCTTTTCCCCCCAGACTTTCTCCTCCCTGGGTTGCCTTGAGAGGCTTCACACAGATCCAACTCCTTGGATCTTAAAACAAAGAGGAATTAATCAGGTTCTTAAAAAGAAAGCTTTTAATTAAAGAAAAAATAAAAGGTAAAATTATCTCTGTAAAATCAGGATGGAAAATGTTAACAGGGTAATTAAATTTATATAGCCAGAGAAATCCCCTCTAGCCTCAGGTTCAAAGTTACAGCAAACAGAGGTAAAAATCCTTCCAGCAAAAGAAACATTTACAGGTTGAGAAAACAAACATAAGACTAACACACCTTCCTGACTAGGTACTTACAAATGTGAAACATGAGAGACTGATTCAGAAAGATTTGGAGAGCCTGGATTGACGTCTGGTCCCTCTCAGTCCTGAGAACGAACAACCCCCAAAACAAAGAACACAAAGACTTTCCTCCAACAAGATTTGAAAGTATCTTGTCCCTTCATTGGTCCTCTGGTCAGGTGTCAGCTTCTTAACCCTTTACAGGTAAAAAAGACATTAACCCTTAACTATCTGTTTATGACAAGAGTGGTGTACTTTGGGCAGCTATCCCACAGAGCACCTCTTCCACCACTAAGAGTTGTGGGAAGATGGAAGGGGTCGCGGGGCATCCTGGGTCCTTTTCCAATGCCCCGTGATGCATTGCTTCACATCCCAGCAATCCCTGTGCTTCCTTCCACATTTGGCACCATCTTTCAACCCTTTGTGTACTGTGCACTCTGCCTCATCAGTCTGCAAGAATGGACCCTACACTGTTGGCCAATATGTTGCTTGCTGTCTTTAACATGTCACGAGTGGCAGTAGAGTTATTCCATAAACTACAAAGGCAAGAGGAGTTCAACATTGATTTCACACGCATAGTAACTATAACATGAGATTGCTTGTGGCATTCACGGAGGTGCTGGCCACAGTGGAATGCCGCTTTTGGGCTTGGGAAATAAGCACTGAGTGGTGGGTTCACATCATCATGCATGTCTGGGATGATGAGCAGTGGCTGCAGAATTTTCAAAGGAGGAAAGCCATGGGACTGTATGATGAGCTCGCCCCAGCCTTGTGGCGCAAGGACATGAGAATGAGAGCTGCCCTGCCATTGGAGAAGTGTGTGGCGATTGCACTGTGGAACTGGCTACTCCAGACTGCTACTGATCAGTCACTAACCAGTGCGGATTGGGAAAGTTGACTGTTGGACTCATGTTGACTGAAGTGTGCAGGGCCATAAATCGCATCCTGCTCTGAAAGACCGTGACTCTGGGCAACGTGCGTGACATTGTGGATGGCTTTGCACAAATGGGCTTCCCTAACTGTGGAAGGGTGATAGATGGCACGCATATTGCAATTCTGGCACCAGACCACCTAGCCACTGAGTACATTAATTGGAAAGGGTATTTCTCAATGGTTCTCCAGGTGCTTGTGGATCACCGTGGGCATTTCACAGACATTAACGCAGGCTGGTCTGGAAAGGTGCATGGTGCATGCATCTTTTGAAACACTGGCCTGTTCAGGAAGCTACAAGCAGGGACTTTCTTCCCGGATCAGAAGATCACCATAGGGGAAGTCAAAATGCCTATTGTGATCCTGGGAGACCTCGCCTACCCCTTAATGCCGTGGCTTATGAAGCCATACGTGGCGTACCTTGACAGCAGCAAGGAGTGGTTCAACAACAGGCGGAGCAAGTGCAGAATGACTGTTGAGTGTGCTTTTGGCGTTTTAAAGGCCTGCTGGCCAGGGCCGGTGCAAGGATGTTTTGCGCCCTAGTGAAACTTCCACCTTGCGCCCGTCCCCGAGCCCCTGCCCTGAGATGCCCTCCCCCTGGGGCAGCTCCCCCCTCCGCCCTGAGACGCCCCCCCTGCCCCAGCTCACCCCTGCTCCGCCTCCACCCCGAGCACGCCATTGCTGCTTCACTTCTCCCACCTCCCAGGCTTGTGGCGCCAATCAGCTTAGGCAAGTGAAGCAGCCACGGCGTACTCGGGGAGGAGGTGGGGCAGGGGTGAGCTGAGGCGGGGAGTTCCCCTGCATGCTGCCCCCCCCTTTACTTGCTGCAGGCGGCCCTCCCTGCGCTCCCCTGCCCCAGCTCCCTCCGCCTAAATGCCGGCGGTGACCGGGGTGGCTGAAGATCGGGCCGCCGCAGTCACTGCTGAAGAAAATGCTGCCCCCCCAAATCCTAGTGCCCTAGGCGACTGCCTAGGTCGCCTAAATGGTTGCACCGGCCCTGCTGCTGGCACAGCCTATATGGGAGGCTGGACCTGGCCAATGACAATATTCCTATGCTGATAGCTGCGTGCAGTACATTCCATAATATTTGTGAAGGGAAGGGTGAAAGCTTCACTCAGGCCTGGACCACTGAGGCTCAGCGCCTGGAGACTGAATTTGAACAGTCAGAGACCAGGGCTATTAGAGGGACATAGCACGGAGCCATAAGGATCAGGGATGCCTTGAGGCAGTAATTTGAAGCTGAAAGCCACTAATATTTGTTTCTATGCTCAGGGGTGCAGTGCTTGCAATGCTAGGAAGTGATTGTGATTGATGCAGACAATGCACTGTGAAGATGTAAGAACATTGCCTGTTGCTTTGCAGGGCTCCGTTGGCACATCACCACTGAGGGGGATGGGGGAAGGGAGGGTACCAGGAGGAGGCGGGGTCCTGGGATGGTTAAAAATTTGTGTATGTCCAGGTATCATATCCAACCTTATCCTTTGGAGTACAGTACAGAGGATATTGTTCTTCAGCAGGGCTGTACTGCAGAGGGACAGGTGTTGAGTGCAGTGAGTACTGGGAGTCTGCAGGGCTGGACTGTGGCGGGGCAGAAGTGGAATGCTAAGGGTAGAGACTGGAGCCAGGAGGTTGATAAGAGTGTGCTGGCGGTGTCTCAGAGGGTGCATGCATCAGCGGCTCCAGGAGAGGGTGGGCATGCTAGTAGCGCCTGGAACGTGTCTACTTGGCACTCCACAATGTTTAAGAGCCACTGTGTGGCTTCGTTCTGGCATGCCGCGTTCTCAGTTTGGTTCCTCTTCTCGCTGTCCCACCACTCCTTCAATTCTTGTTTTTCAGCTGCGTAGTGCTTCATGACATCATGCAGAAAGTCCTCTTTAATTCTTTTTGTCGCCGCTTTCTAATTCTGCGCAACTGCTCAGCCAGAAATAACAAAGAGGGAGGCTGGGCTCCCAAGGTCGTATCTGTGAAGCCAAAATGCAACATTTTACAGAAGCAGTATTGTTTGTAACACATAGACCACTGATTTAAAACACAGCCACTCTTCACATACCAGTCACTAACTGGCTGACCCCAGGCAAGCACACATGAGCCACAAGACCCCCAAAATGGTGAGTAACCACAGGGGCAGGGGAAATCCATGTTCCAGGACCGTACTGTACACTGGGCACGTGGCTCTTGGGGAGAGCCAGCACTGGGTGTGTGTGTGTGGGGGCTTATAATCATTCCTGTTCCCACATTTTCCACAGGCTGTGTTCATTACGGAAGATATCTCGCTGCTGCGAGTGAGCAGGGAATCAGGAGAGGGTCTTCTCCAAAAGTGCGGCTTCTGCCCTGGCTCCTATGTGGCTCTCCTGTGCGCAGCAATGGTACCCCCCCACCCCAGTGACGGCAAAGTGGTGTGGGAAAGTTACCCTCAATGGGGCAAGAAACAAAGCAGCTCTGCCAAAGACCCTGTGGCAGAGGATTGCCCAGTATCTCCATAAGAGTTTTGTGGAGATCTCTGAGGGAGATTCCCTTGAAGTGAGGGAGTCAATCAACACCCTGTTCCACCGCTCAGACTAGGCATGTGGTGGGAGACAAGCCTGCTTTCTGCAACCTTCCTGCCCCCAACAAATCACTTCAACAATTCCCAAAATCAAAGCCACTTACCAGGGGCCTCCTCTCCTGTTTGTGCTTCGCCAAGATCTGACAGCTGTGACTGGCTAGCCTCCTCTGGGGTAGAGAAGAGCTCCTGGCTATATGCATCTCTGACCTCTGAGTCATCCTCTGCCTCTGGGTCCCCTTCCCCCTTCACACCCTCATCCAAGATTTCCTCTGTGATGTTGCATTCTATATGATTTTATGAAAGTATGCTGATGAGTGTGAACATAATGTAACTAAAATATGCTTCATGCAAAAGGTCTCTTGTAAGGTATTCTTACAAAGCTTATAATCTACTGAGTGTGGCCATCCTATTTTTATAAATGTATCACTCTTGTATCTGAAACTAGAAATATGAAATATAACTCTGAGGGCCTATTGTAATTATGCAAAGTGTGGGCCATTAATGGTGGTTTGGAATCTTGATGGTTCCCATTAACCAGGACAATTGACTGTAGATGGCTCTGTTTTACTTGTAAGTCTTCCTGTATATCTGTGTGCTGGAAAATGGGTAATGAAGTCTTACAGTGACATGTGATCATGTTACCTGAACTGGCATCCATTTTTAACCTGGTGCTTTTCTATTGAGAAGGAGTGGGTGGGAACCCAGAGAGGGACAAAGTATTCCCGCCTTACACAAAAGATATATAAGTGGGTGGAACAGAACAGAAGAGGTGGCCATCATGAGAAATCCCCTAGCTACCACCTGAGCTGGAACAAGGGATGTACCAGGGGAAAGGATTGTGCCCAGACTAGGAAAGTGTCCAGTCTGTGAAAGAAACTTATTGAAACATCTCTGAGGGTGAGATTTTATCTGTATTCAGTTTTATTACTGTACTAGGCTTAGACTTGCATGTTTTATTTTATTGGTAATTCACTTTGTTCTGTCTGCTATTACTTGGAACCACTTAAATCCTACTTTCTGTATTTAATAAAATCACTTTTTACTTATTAATTAACCCAGAGTATGTATTAATACCTGGAAGGGGGGAAGGGGACACAAACAGCTGTGCATATCTCTCTATCAGTGTTATAGCAGGTGAACAATTTATGAGTTTACCCTGTATAAGCTTTATACAGGGTAAAACGGATTTATTTGGGGTTTAGATCCCATTGGGAGTTGGGCATCTAAGTGTTAAAGACAGGAACACTTCTTAAGTTGCTTTCAGTTAAGTTTACAGCTTTGGGGCACGTGGTTCAGACCCTGGGTCTGTGCTGGAGCAGACTGGCGTGTCTGGCTCAACAAGACAGGGTGCTGGAGTCCAAAGCTGGCAGGGAAAGCAGGGGCAGAAGTAATCTTGGCACATCTGTTGGCAGCCCCAAGGCGGTTTCTTTGATCCAACACGTCACATCCTCCTCCTGGCTTGGTCCACTCTAGACTGGCACATGAGCCACCGAAGTATCCACAGTGGCCTTCGCAGTGGAGGTGGGGTTGCCACTGAGTATCGTGTCCAGCTCTTTATAGAACTGGCAGCTGGTGGGTGCAGCACCAGAGTGACGGTTTGCCTCCTGTGCCTTGTGGTAGGCATTCTGCATCTCCTTCACTTTGACCCTGCACTGCAGTGTATCCAGGTCATGGCCCTTTCTGTCATGCATCATGTCCATAGGTATCATAATTCCTACTGCTGGAGTGCAGCTGGAACTGGACAGCCTCCTTTCCCCAAATGCTGATGAGGTCCAGTAGCTCGGCATTGGTCCAAGTGGGGGACCACCTGGTGCGTGGAGCAGGCATGGTCACTTGGAAAGATGTGCTGAGACCACTGCATGCTTCACCGAGCAAACAGGAAGGGGATTTTCAAAATTCCCAAGGAATTTAAGGGGTGGGGCTCATGGTTGGTCACCTGAGGGCAGGGCAGTAGAGTTCAAACCGATGACCAGAGAGGTGAGAACAGGCATTGTGGGACAGCTCTTGGAGGCCAATCGCAGCGCTGTAATTGACCAGAAAGTCTACACTGGCACCGTGGCGCTGTAGCCCCGGCACAGAAAGCTGTACACTTTGTGATAAACTCAGGACAGACAGCTGCAAGGGTGGGGTAGAAATCCGTCAAAGGGTTAAAAGGCCCTCCTCCCTAGCAACTGGGGGGGGGGGGGAGGAGTAACTACAGGTCAATCAGGTTCAGCTGAGAAGGGGTTACCAAAGTATCAATTAGAATCAGCTGAGAAGGAGCTACCTGAGGTTAATTAGGATCAGCTGATACCAACTAAGGGCTGCCTGAGACCTTTTTAAACCCTCCCCTGGGGGGACGGAGGAGGGGAGAGAAGAGAGAGAAGGAGCCCTGCTGCCAGTTGGTTAGGAGCAGCAAGACAGTGAGCCTCACCAGGAGAGGCAGTATCCTCTCCCACAAGGGAGATAAATAGGCTAAAAAGGGCTGGTGGAGAGAGGGAACGGACTTCCCTTGGGTCCCAAGGGGGACCATATCACCCAAGCCTGTCTCGCTAGGGCTAAAAGCAGCGGAGGCTGGGGAGACCGAGAAGGTGCCTTGCCACAACCTCTTGTCGGGGTGGGTTTTTTTACAGCTCTGCAACTGCGCAGTTTCTGTGCACTAAGTGGCTTGGCGGTGTGTACACCTCGGGAGTTACAATGCAGAAAGCTGCTTTACTGCGCAGAAACTTGCCAGTGTAGACAAGGCCTCAGCTATTGAAGAGAAAAGACTTCACACTCTGGATCACACCATTCTCTATTTGTGTAACACATGCTAATAAAAGCTGTGCATATAACAGGATCTAGTCTGGGGTTTAACCCTTTTCTGCACACAGCCCAGGCTCGCTACTTAATGCGATGGGACAAGGTTAAATTTATAACACATGGAGTTGATTCACCTCTTCAGATGCAGAATGTGTAATTTGTTAGTTCCTTTAATTGGGAGACAGCTGCCCTCCAGGGGAAGACCGATCACTTAATTAGGGACTTGATCCAAAACCCAGTGAAGTCACTTGGCATCTTTTAATTTACTTTGGTTGACTCGGGTTGTGGATTATATGATTCAAATAGAAGAAGATTCAGACTACAGTACATACTACTGTAATGAAATGGCTAGCCCCTCTGCTGTCTTATAGGGTTGCCAAGTGTCCGGTTTTCTACCAGAACATCCAGTTGAAAAGGGACCCCAGTAGCTCTGGTCAGCATGGCTGACCGGGCCGTTAAAAGTCCAGTTGGTGGGGCTGGCAGGTTCCCTACCTGGCTCCATGCGGCTCCCAGAAGGAGCGACATGTCCCTCTGGCTCTGAGGTGTAGGGGTGGCTGGGGGGGGCTCTGCATGCTGCCCCCGCCCTGTGTGCCGTCTCCACAGCTCCCATTGGCCGGGAACTGCAGCCAATGGGAGCTGCAGAGGCGGTGACTGAAGGCAGAGGCAGCGTGCACCAGGCAGAGCCGCCTGGCCACCCCTAACCTAGGAGTGGAGGGACATGTCACCACTTCCTTGGAGCCCTGAAGCAAGCACCGCCTGGAGCCAGCACTCCCTTGCACACTCCAACTCTCTGCCCCAGCCTGAATCCTCCTCCCCCCCGCACCCAAACTCCCTCTCGGAGCCTGCACCCACTCCCCTGCCCTAGCCCAGAGCCTCCTCCTGCACCCTGAACCCCTTATTTTCGGCCTCACCCCAGAGTCCGTACCCCCAGCCATAGCCCTCACCCCCTCCTGCACCCCCAACCTCTTGCCCCAGCCAAGTGAAAATGAGCGAGTGAATGAGGGTGGGGGAGAGCAAGCGACAGAGGGAGGTGGGGATGGAGTGAGCTGGGGCGGGGCCCCAGAGAAGGGGCAGAGTGGGGCCTCAGAGGAGTGACGGGGCAGGGCAAGGGTGTCCAGTTTTGTGCGATTAGAAAGTTGGCAACCCTACCTGTCCAGAGAGTAGAATCAAAGCTGCTCAGCTGTGTGCCACCAGCCCTGCAGTGCTGATAGCTAAGGAGATTCATTTTTAGTTCAAGGAGTGAGGTCCTGCACTTTTGGAACCTGAGGATCTGAATTCTATCCTTACTGGTGTGGTGAGGGTCAGTGTGTGCAGCAAACTAATAGCTGCGCCACCTGTCAAGTTCCTAGATGGCTCTGCTAAATAATGTTAAATCTGATGGGAAAGGAACATTTTAAATTGTTGTTGTTTAAATTAGAATGGCCATGTGATGGCAGCATTGCACCACAAATACAAAAAGACTGCCTGAATTCATGGTGATTATGTGATGGATCTAATATTCTGTCACTTGTGTACAGGTTGCTTCAGATCAGGATAGAGGTGAAGTGGCAGGAGACCTGGGGGCAGGAGCAACAAGAACTGCAGTAAACTTCACACTGTAGCATTTTTACCTCTGCAGTCTAGGACTGTGTCTCAAGCCAATTCTCTCCTTCTCTCACAAGATGGCTGCCAGTCTAGTTACTACTGTTGGTGGCAGTGTGACATTTGACCTTTGGTTGTAGTCATGGGGTCCAGCCAACTGCATTAAAATGCAGTACTGTCCTGAAGTAAATGTATGAACATGACACTTACTCAAGTGATTTCCCCCTTTAGGAAGCGAGTTGTTACTTTAATGACTAAAACCAGGTTTATTTTACAGATTTTTATTCCTTAACTGCCAAGTTCTGTTGATCACAATGGAGTCTCCCAGGTGTCACTGATGGATTGCTATGAGGTTATAAAAATTAAATAAATAGGCTAATTTGCTGGCTGATCCTTTATCACTGGTGACGATGCACAACTCAAGAAGAGTCCAGCTTGATTCTCAGATTCCAGGTTAACTTTGAAAATTTGAAAATTTGGAGTGGGAGAGGGGGTACTGCTTTTCCTTGTTAACTGAGTTCCTTTGCTTTGGAAATGGCTGAGAAACAAACCTGGAAGGTCATACAGTTTCACAGTAACTCATCAGAGTAGAAATACATTTTAAAGTTGCGGTCAATAGTGCTTTGTAATGAATATGTTGGAAAGGAGTGCTGAAGATCAGTGTGGTATGTGCTAATCCCCAGGGAACTACATGACCCACCTCTGGGATCTAACTTTACCCCTTGCTTTAGAGAGGTGACCAAATTCAGTCCTGGGGTAACTCCATTGAAGTTAACTGCTGAGTTTGGCCTAGGCCAGGTCTCCTGAGGTTGGCAGCAAACTACAGCTATAAGAACTAGTTATGGACCATATTCTTGGAACTTAGGCAACGTTTTAGTTCAAATTCATGAGGTAAAAATATGCATACTCACATCACCTGACTTTCCTGGGGTTTTCCTCCAAGTTAGGTACTTTCCTATATTCTCAACAAACGGAGACCACAGACTGAGCTACTGTGTTAACCACTCAATCGCTGACCAGGCTGCAGCCTTTTGTATACCTAATAGAGTGCTGTGTATGCTCTTCCTTTCTAAATCATTCCATAGGAGAGTCTCCACAGCTTTAGATGTCATGAATGAATGGTCCCTTTCCCCCAAACTTACTCCTCAGTAGGAATCGTTTCCTCTTTAGGATAGTAGGTAGTGAGATTAGGAATTCATAGTAGAAATTCCAATGTTTTATTCTTTTTGTACTCCAGGACACATATGGTGGGATGATACACATGAAAACCACATGAACTTAGGCCTGGTCTACACTAGGGGTACGTCTACACTACGGGACTATTCCGAATTTGCATAAACCGGTTTTGTAAAACAGATTTTATAAAATCGATTGCGCGCGGCCACACTAAACACATTAAATCGGTGGTGTGCGTCCATGGTCCGAGGCTAGCGTCGATTTCTGGAGCGTTGCACTGTGGGTAGCTATCCCGTAGCTATCCCATAGTTCCCGCAGCCTCCCCCGCCCCTTGGCATTTCCGGGTTGAGATCCCAGTGCCTGATGGGGCAAAAATCATTGTCGCGGGTGGTTCTGGGTACAGCCTCACCCCTCCCTCCCTGAGCAGCAGACAACCGTTTCGCGCCTTTTTTTATGCTTGGTGAACTGTGCAGACGCCATAGCACAGCAAGCATGGACCCTGCTCAGCTCCATACCGTAATCGTGAATGTTTTAAACACCTCGCGCACTCTAGTGCAGTCTATGGTGAACCAGGACCTTCAATCCGAGGCGAGGAGGAGGCGGATACGGCAGCGCGGCGATGACAGTGATGAGGACGTAGACACAGAATTCTCTCAAACGGCGGGCCCCTGCGCTTTGGAGATCCTGATGGTAATGGGGCAGATTCTATCCATTGAACGCCGATTTTGGGCCCGGGAAACAAGCACTGACTGGTGGGACCGCATTGTGTTGCAGGTGTGGGACGATTCCCAGTGGCTGCGAAACTTTCGCATGCGTAAGGGCACTTTCATGGAACTTTGTGACTTGCTTGCCCCTGCCCTGAAACGCCGTAATACCAAGATGAGAGCAGCCCTCACAGTAGAGAAGCGAGTGGCGATAGCCCTGTGGAAGCTTGCAACGCCAGACAGCTACCGGTCAGTCGGGAATCAATTTGGAGTTGGAAAATCTACTGTGGGGGCTGCTGTGATGCAAGTTGCCAAAGCAATCACTAAGCTGCTGCTACGAAAGGTTGTGACTCTGGGAAACGTGCAGGCCATAGTGGATGGCTTTGCTGCAATGGGATTCCCTAACTGTGGGGGGGCGATAGATGGAACCCATATCCCTATCTTGGCACCGCAGCGCCAGGGCACCCAGTATGTAAACCGCAAGGGGTACTTTTCAATGGTGCTGCAAGCACTGGTAGATCACAAGGGACGTTTCACAAACATCCACGTGGGATGGCCAGGGATGGCCATGACGCTCGCGTCTTCAGAAGCACTACTCTGTTTAAACGGCTGTAGCAAGGGAATTACTTCCCAGACCAGAAAATAACAGTTGGGGATGTTGAAATGCCTGTCGTTATCCTGGGGGACCCAGCCTACCGCTTGATGCCATGGCTCATGAAGCCATACACAGGCAGCCTGGACAGTGGTCAGGATCTGTTCAATTACAGGCTGAGCAAGTGCAGAATGGTGGTGGAATGTGCATTTGGCCGTTTAAAGGCGCGCTGGCGGACATTACTCACTCGCTCAGACCTCAGCCAAACCAATGTCCCCTATGTTATTACTGCTTGCTGTATTCTCCACAATCTCTGTGAGAGTAAGGGGGAGACCTTTATGGCGGGGTGGGAGGCTGAGGCAAATCACCTGGCCGCTGATTACGCGCAGCCAGACACCAGGGAGATTAGAAGAGCACACCAGGAAGCGGTGCGCATCAGAGAAGCTTTGAAAACGAGCTTCATCAATGGCCAGGGTACAGTGTGACTGCTGTGTTTGTTGATGAACACCCAACCCCCTTGATTGACTCAGTCCCTGTAAGCAACTCCCCCACCCCCTTCGAGTACAGCTTACTTATGCAAATAAAGTCACTCTCATTTAAAAAGCATGAATTCTTTATTGATTCCTTATAAAAAGAGGGAGAGAAGTAAGGGTGTGGTTTGGGAGGAGGATAGGAGGGATGGAGAAGGCCATTAAAAAAAAATTCACAGTAACGACAGCCTTCTGGTTGGGCTGTCCACGGGGGTGGAGTGGGCGGGTGCACGGAGCCTCCCCCCACGCGTTCTTACACGTCTGTGTGAGGAGGATGTGGAACAAGGTGAGGGTTGAGGGTGGTTATACAGGGGCTGCAGCGGCACTCTGTGATCATGCTGCCTTTCCTGAAGCTCCACAAGACGCCGGAGCATGTCAGTTTGATCACGCAGCAGCCCCAGAGTTGCATCCCGCCACCGCTGATCTTCCTGCCGCCACCGCTGATTTTCCTGCCGGTCTTCCTGCCGCCACCTCTCATCTCGGTTGTCCCTCCTGTCCTCACGTTCATCCCTCCTGTCCTCACGTTCACTGGCCTCTTTCCTGTAATTTGAAACCACGTCCTTCCACTCATTCAGATGAGCTCTTTCATTGCGTGTAACTTCCATAATATCCGAGAACATCTCATCTCGCGTCTTCTTTTTCCTCCGCCTTATCTGTGCTAGCCTTTGGGATGGAGGAGGGATGGTTGAAAAATTTGCAGCTGCATGAGGGAGATAAATATTTAGAAAGATACATTTTACAGAACAATGATTATACTCTTTCACAGTGAAAAGAAGTATTCACCTAGCACATGTGATTTCCCTACAAGGTCGCATTTTTAATCTTAATAGTGAGTGCCTGCAGCTCTGGAGTTACAGATCTCACAGACACAGGTCCAGGCATCAGAATTCAGCTTGCATGCGGCCATGGTAAGCCACTGTCTTTCTGCTTCTGTAGTGATGTACCCCTCCCCCCAACGCATGGCTAATACCACGCTAGCTCCCTGCTAATCAACAACCTTCCCCCCCGCCTACCCACTGCGTGTCTGGGACCTTGGGGAAGATCGCCGGTGACCAAACACAGAAAAGATCATAGGCATTTCACTCCTCCCCTCCCCCCGCTTCGCTACGTGCAGGAAAGTTTTTTTTTAAGCTGATGCAGTCCACGAACCCAGTAGAAAAATGGCCACCCCCCTTACTTAAATTCCTGATTTTTAACCAGGTTATCCTGAACGATATCACTTTGCTGAGGATAACAGAACAAGATAAAGAACGGATGCTTCTTGAATGCCAGCAGTCACCGGGACCATACGCTGCTATGCTTTGCCACGCAATGATACCTGATTACTTGCTACATGCATGGCGTGGTAAAGTGTCCTACCACGGTGGGCGGAACAAGGCTGCCTTGCCCAGAAACCTTCTGCAAAGGCTTCTGGAGTACCTACAGGAGCGCTTCATCGAGATGTCCCTGGAGGATTTCCTCTCAATCCCCGGACATGTTAACAAACTTTTCTAAGTAACTATACTGTCTGCGAATGCATCCCAAGTCCTCAGGGCAAATCAATCATTAAAAAAGGCTTGCTTAAAAAACAATGTTTGCTATTTGCAAAGGTACACTCACCAGAGCTCCCTTCCATGGCGTCATTGTCTGGGATAGTGGCTTGTGAGGGCTGGGAGGACGGTAATTCCATCAGGGTGATAAAAAGCTCCTGGCTGCTGGGGCTCACGGAGTGCTGTGTGCTCTCTGCTATGTCTTCCTCCTCTTCTTCATCTTCATCTTCCCCGTCTGCATAATCCTCAGCCATGGCAGAGATTACAACCCCCACCTCGGAATCCACCATCAGGGGTGGGGTACTTGTGGCGCAGCCCCCTAAAATTGCATGCAGCTCAGCATAGAAGCGGCATGTTTTTCGACCTGCCCCGGACCTTCCGTTTGCTTCTTTGGTTTTCTGGTAGCCTTGTCTGAGCTCCTTAACTTTCACTCTGCACTGCACTGAGTCCCGGCTGTGGCCTTTATCCGTCATAGCCTTAGAAATTCTTTCAAATACTTTTTCATTTCGTCTTTTGGAACGCAGTTCTGTTAGCACTGAATCCTCTCCCCAGATAGCGATCAGATCCAGTACCTCCCGTGCAGTCCATGCTGGGGCTCTTTTACGATTCTCAGGAGACTGCATTGTTAACTGTGCTGATGAGCTGTGCGTGGTCACCTGTGCTGATGAGATGAGATCTCCACGCTGGGGAAGCAGGAAATGAATTTCAAAAGTTCGCGGGGCTTTTCCTGTCTACCTGGCCAGTGCATCCGAGTTCAGAATGCTGTCCAGAGCGGTCACTGGTGCACTGTGGGATAGCTCCCGGAGGCCAATGCCGTCGATCAGCGTCCACACTAACCCTAATCCGATATTTTAATACCGATACTAGCGTTACTCCTCTCGTTAGGGAGGAGTACAGAAACCGGTTTAAAGAGCCATTAAAATCGATATATGGTGCCTCCTAGTGTGGACGGTTGTGGCGTTAAATCGGTTTTACGCTCCTAAAACCGGTTTAAACGCGTAGTGTAGACCAGGCTTAGGACTTTAATTCGAATTTAGCAGCGTTAATTCGAATTAACCGTGCACCCGTCCACACCAGGAAGCCATTTAGTTCGACCTAGAGGGCTCTTTAGTTCGAATTCGGTACTCCACCCCGACGAGGGGAGTAGCGCTAAATTCGACATGGCTATGTCGAATTAGGCTAGGTGTGGATGCAAATCGAACTTACTAGCTCCGGGAGCTATCCCACAGTGCACCACTCTGTTGACGCTCTGGACAGCAGTCCAAGCTTGGATTCTCTGACCAGCCACACAGGAAACGACCCGGGAAAATTTGAATTCCTTTTCCTGTCTGGGCACTTTGAATCTCATGTCCTGGTTGGACATCGGGGAGAGCTCAGCAGCACCTGCAACGATGCAGAGCTCTCCAGCAGAGGAGTCCATGCAATCCCAGAATAGAAAGAGGTCCCCAGCATGGACAGACCGTGAAGTCCTGGATCTGATCGCTGTGTGGGGCGATGAGTCTGTGCTTTCGGAGCTGCGCTCCAAAAAACGGAATGCAAAGACCTACGAGAAGGTCTCCAAAGCCATGAGAGACAGAGGATACAGCCGGGATACAACGCAGTGCCGCGTGAAAATCAAGGACCTGAGACAAGGCTACCAAAAAGTCAGAGCGGCAAACGGACGCTCCGGAGCACAGCCCCAGACCTGCCGCTTCTACGAGGCACTGCATGCCATTCTAGGTGGGTCTGCCACCACTGCCCCACCAGTGACCGTGGACTCTGAGTATGGGATAGTGTCGAGGGGCAGTTCCTCGGCGATGTTCGCCGATGGGGAAGATGAGGAAGGGTTTGTGGAGGACGACGCAGGCGACAGCGCTTACAATACCGCTTTCCCCGACAGCCAGGATCTCTTCATCACCCTCAGAGAGATCACCTACCAACCCTCCCCGGCAGTTAACCCGGACTCAGAATCAGGGGAAGGATCAGTCGGTAAGTGCTATAAACATGGAAACATTTATTTTTTAAAAAAGAGGAATAAAAATATGTAAAAACTATATAAAACCTTTTGCTTAAAAAACTATATAAAGAGAAGGTCCACACAGATAGGGATGGAACAGAAATCCTCCTGGGACAGTTCCACGAAGCTCTCGGAGAGCAGCTCGAAAAGTCTCCGCAGGAGGTTCCTGGGGAGAGGTGCCTTATTTGGTGCTCCGTGGAAGCACATTCTTCCGCGCCAGTCCATCCTAATGTACAGCGGAATCATTGCCTCCACCAGCATTGCAGCGTACGGTCCTGGTCTGTGCAGGGATTCGAGCAGCATCCTCTCTCTCTCTCTCCAAGTGACCCGCCTCAGGCTAATCTCGTTCGGCGACTGCTGCATCTAATTAGGGCAATTAGTGTACTGTTACTAATGCTTGACTGTGAATGCTTGACTTTTACTTTGCATAGCAATGACCTTCGCTTAACAGCCACGTGTTGGAGGCCACAGAGGAAAAGCATACAGTGATCTTTCCCGTGCACAGCCGCGAGGGGCTGGAACAGGGTCAGACTTTATGCTTTACAGATTGCCTTCAGCGGGAGGGCACAGCTATCCATTAACTGTTAAGAAGCCTATAGTGTAGTGCTTACCAGGCCTGGCTGCTACACGGATTCAGCTGTACCGCCCTGCTTGTCAGATCTCCTGTGCAAGACCGCAGCCAATGAAAGCGTATTCCGAAATCTCGAACTTGTCCTGAGAGCTCGTGAGACTAGGTGCCCTGTATGGTCTTGTTCACAGAAACTGACTAGACTGTGTTCAGTGTTCGCAAACATGTATCTTTTCAAGGAAATCACTTCCTTTTTCCCATCACACAGCTGCGGCTCTTTCACGAACTGCCTCGGCATCCCCCTCACAGAGGCTGGCGCAGATTAGGCGATGAAAGAAAAAGACTAGGGACGACATGTTCTCGGAACTGATGGCTTGCTCCAGAGCCGAGGCGGCCGAGCAGAGACAGTGGAGGGAGACCCTATGTCAGCACCAGCGCTCACACAGCGAACGGGAGGACAGGTGGCGGCAGGAAGACCAGCAGGCGACTCAAACGCTGCTTGGCCTAATGAGGGAGCAAACGGACACGCTCCGGCGCCTTGTAGATGTTCTGCAGGACCGCAGGCAGGAGCAGAGAGCCCCCCTGAACTGTATCTGCAACCGCCTTCCCCCGCCACAAAGTCCTGTCCCCCCCTCACCAAAAATCACAAGAAGGAGGGGCGCTAGGGGCCGTGAAAACTGTCACTCCACCCCAGCAGAGCGCTCATGTACCAAACAGCTCTCATTCCCTAAAGTGTGAGAAGTGCTTCCCTTCCTGGATCACCCAGTCTCAAATCCAAGTTTCATCCCCCCACTGTGTAGTTGAGTATTAAAAGTAGTTTGTTGTTATTCACTGTTTCCGTCACGTTTTCCTTGTCAGAAGACTTTGTGTGAAGGGGGGGGAGGGTTTTTTTAATTGCATAGGACAGCCTCCATTACCAGGGTACAGACTTGGGGGCAGGATCAACAGCAGGACACACACAGACTGCAGAGGTGAATGCTGCCCCGGGTCAGTCTGTGAGGTGTATGCTGCCCCAGGATCCTAGCGCCTGACATCCACAAATGGCAAGGCAGGCTGCCCTTACCATGCCCTTCCTCCCTAGCCACGAGCCTCTCCGATGCCCTGAGCCCCAGCAAGAGCCCTCATCCACGGACACATACTCACCCTTCCCACACACCCCTCACCCCTTCCTACGCCCCAACCCCCAGTCCAGAGCCTGCATCCAAACTCCGTCCCAAAGACGGCACCCCTCGCCCCTTCCTGCAAACCCACCCCTTCCTGCACACCCACCTGCAACTGTCCTCCCCCCAGAGACCGTTGTAGGAGCAGGAGCCTGTCATTCCTCTAGTGTAGAAGCGGTCTGGACATCAGTGCACACCGTACCCACCACAGTCCGCGTCCATGTTTCAACCCTTGAACAGGAATTCATAATTAAAGAAAACTTTATTAATAATCAGTGTTCCATTAAAGTTATTTTAAAACGTGTGTTGGAAGGGGGGAAACCTGGAGAACGGGGTATGTAACCGCAGATCGAAGTCAACAGTCACTGAAACAGGCTCAGGTTCAGCTTCTCTGTAAATCAACTGGAGAGTCATAGGTTACCCTGCTCTCCGAGGAACCTATCTTTCAAAGCCTCCCGGATGCACAGCGCTTCCCGCTGGGATCTTCTATCGGCACGGCTGTCTGGCTGAGCGTAATAAGCAGCCAGGCGATTGGCCTCAACCTCCCATCCAGCCATAAAGATCTCCCCCTTGCTCTCACAGAGATTGTGGAGCACACAGCAAGCAGCAATAACAACGGGGGTATTTTTTTCGCTGAGGTCCGAGCGAGTCAGTAAGCTCCGCCATCTCCCCTTGAGACGTCCGAAAGCACACTCCACCACCATTCTGCACTTGCTCAGCCGGTAGTTGAAGAGTTCCTTCTCACTGTCCAAGGCGCCTGTATAGGGCTTCATGAGCCAGGGCATTAGCGGGTAGGCTGGGTCCCCGAGGATCACTGTAGGCATCTGCACATCCCCAACAGTTATTTTGTGGTCCGGGAAGAAACTACCTGCCTGGAGGCGTTTAAACAGACCAGAGTTCCTGAACACACGCGCATCATGAACCTTGCCCGGCCACCCCACGTAGATGTTGGTAAAACGTCCCCTATGGTCCACCAGTGCTTGCAGCACCATAGAAAAGTAGCCCTTTCGGTTAATGTACTCGCTGTCCTGGTGGGCCGGTCCCAGGATAGGGATGTGAGTGCCATCTATAGCCCCACCGCAGTTTGGGATTTCCATCGCGCCGAAGCCATCTATGACGACCTGGACGTTTCCCAGGGTCACTACCTTTGAGAACAGTTGCTCAACGATTGCGTGGGCTACTTGAATCACAGCAAGCCCTACGGTAGATTTGCCCACGCCAAAGTGGTTCGCTACTGACCGGTAGCTGTCTGGCGTTGCAAGTTTCCAGAGGGCTATGGCCACTCGCTTCTGCACAGTCAGGGCTGCTCGCATCCGGGTGTCCTGGCGCTTAAGGGCAGGGGACAGCAAGTCACAGAGTTCAAGGAAAGTGCCCTTACGCATCCTGAAGTTCCGCAGCCACTGTGATTCATCCCAGACCTGCAGCACTATGCGGTCCCACCAGTCCGTGCTTGTTTCCCGGGCCCAGAATCGCCGTTCCACACCATGAACTTGACCCATTGCCACCATGATCTCCACTGCGCGGCGTACCCTGCTTTGTGAGAGGTCTGCGCCACTCTGTGACTTCCTGTCCTCACCGCGCTGCCGGAGCCTCCTCGCCCGATTTCTCAGCAGCTGACTGTGGAAGAGGTGGACGATAAGGTGCGAGGAGTTGACAACGGCCATAAGTGCAGCGATGATCGCAGCGGGCTCCATGCTCGCACTGCTGTGGCGTCCGAGCTGTAACCGACCAGAGAAGGGCGCAGACAGATTTCCCGCTGGCGCTTTCAAGGAGAGAGGGCGGGAGTGACGGTTCAATGATGACAGTTACCCAAAACCACCCTCGACACATTTTTCCCCCCAGCATGCATTGGGGGGAAATCCCAGGATTCCAATGGGCAGCGGGGAGTGCGGGAACTGTGGGATAGCTTCCCACAGTGCACCGCTTCCAAAGTCGACACTGGCCCCATTACTGTAGACTCACACAGTCGAACTAGTGTATTTAGTGTGGATATACAACTTCGACTTCATAAGGTCAATTCCACAAATTCGAATTAAGTTGATTTGAAATAGTCTTGTAGCGTAGACGTACCCTTAGATTCAGGACCTCTACTCACTAACATAAAGCCACGGCTGGCCAAGCACTTGCACTTCACAGAGTGAGAGGAACTCTTCTCTCCCAGGGATGGTCACAGTCACATACTGACCTTGCATCCCTTCACAGCCAAATGAGAGTGTTTGCCCGACCTCCATAGCCTCGATTGTAGCACATCTGAAAATTAACTGGAGCAGTACCAGGGATCCTACTTTTCTGTGATTAAAACAGAATCTCACAACATTCTCTAGTAAAAAAAAATCATAAAAATCATGTTTTTCCTCAATTAAAATGAAAAATGGAACTTTAGTTTCCCTAGCCACAATATAAATAGGTATCAGTTGAATACGATGTTTTATTGATATATTTACAGTTTTTAAGCAAGTTTGAAGCCTACCAGTGCCATCAGTCATTACACAATTAAGCCATTTATTCCACCTAGTCACAACTGGTTTGGGTGGAAGTGCTGGCAAATCAACACTCTCTCTGTTCATTCAGGTATCTCAAGAACCGTGCACCATAAGCTGGAGCTTTCACTAACAGTGACTTCAACAAAGTGACAAAGCGACCCACTTGCTTAAAGGTATCATGCCAAGTATTTCTTGCCAGAGTGACTAAATGACCACAGGTAGCAAAGCACATCATTCCAAGCCTTTGCTATGTCGCTCGCACTGTCTGTTACAAATGCTTTTATTCAATCAAGTGGGATGATGAATTCCACCATAGAAGAAATCAAGGCTTGTGAAACGGTTGCATGATTAACTTTCCCAGGGGCTCTGTCTTTACAAGCTGTGGTGGGGTAATGCCAGCATGCTTAGGAGGGTCCGTCTTGAGCACCTGAAATAAAATGTTGAAAATTGGTTTGTTTTGGAAGTCGGTTGTTTCATTGGTGATCACGGCAATGGAGTTTCCTTTCTGGCCATTGAGAAGGTGCTGTTTTTTCTCTACACAAAGAGTTGGTAAGTAATGGGAATACAATTGATTTGACTTGGAAATGGCACTGCCTCTCTTAAGGTGCTTGCTCAAAAAACTCTGACACCAGGTAAATCCAATTTATGCAGAGGAATGCCTGCTTTTACACACATATGAACAAAATCTGAAGTGACAGTTTCACACTGTTCTTTGGCGTTTGTAAAATGCTGGAATGATCCAGTCACAGTGTGTTGTTTCTTTACTGTTGTCAAACTGTCTCAGCACAACAACAGCCTAACTATTGTCAATTATGGTAACAATTACCAGTCTTGTTGGCAGTTCCAGGAATAACTGCAGAGAGGCCAAAGAGTGAATGGATCCAAGAGTGAATTACCCCTTGGCAGGACAGGGTGACTAAGCCTGCGCTGCCACTGTCAGCCCTGTGGATAAATGGAAGACTTTGCTGTCCACCAGTGCTGAATTCATTCGGAAAGCAAGAGGGAAGAAGTGAAGAACAAGCCAATGCCAGAATAAATCCAGATCCAGGTGCAATCACATAAGAGAAAGTGAGGCTGATCAAAAAGTGAGAACAACTGAGTCCTGGAAGGGGACATCAGCATGGTAGCAACAATCTGAACACACTTGGAAATGTCTCCCTCATCCACCTCCAGTGGACGCACCCCATGAGACCAGAGATACAACAACAAGGAATAGCAGCAGCCACTGAACTAACATAAGTGATGTAGATACATGATGCTCATGCTGTGACAAGATGCAAGGGTCTTCCTCTGCACAAAGTGCAAGCTGGTTACCCTTCTCAAGGAGAAACCATGTGGACAGCAATGGCAGCTGGAGCTACTGAGAAAGATCAGGCAATGGGGAGGATTTATCAAAAGATCAGTGCAGGAGATAACTGTTGTAGACTAAGGTGGGAAGAAGAGCAGAATGGGAAAGAAGGCAGCATGAAAAATAACATGCCAGGTTAATGAATGTGCTAAGATTGTAATGAAACAGCCAGCTGGTTAACGGGCAGACATAGATGGAAGAAACAAGTTAGGTGAGATAATATTTTGTATTGACCCAACTTCTGTTGGTAAGAGAGACAAGCTTTTGAGCCACACAGAGCTCTTCTTCAGCTCTGGGGAAGGTAACCAGAGTGTCTGAGCTAAATAAATAAAGTGGGACAGATTGTTAAGCGTAAGAGGTAACACACATTGTAGATGGAAGTTTATTCAAACAGGGAATGATGCTATTTTTAAATTAAAAATATGTAGGAGACAGAGAAAAATAAGGATTGCTACACAACATAGTGTGCCACATCAGATACTGAAGGATTCAGCATTTACCTCCAACAGGGATGAAAGAAGCATCTGCAATAGGAACCTTTCCAGGACCACCTGAAACATGTTCAAAATAACAGAAGTTACCAAACTGAAACAAACCCCCTCGATCCACATGAAGGAATGCATGACCTGAAAGAGAAGCTGAGCGTACAATGATAAATTCATCTTTAACAACAGAACCACTATCATTACACTATATGCTACCCAGGTCTACCTATCTTAGTTACTTAGGTCATGTTCTGCTGTCCCTTACTGTAATATCTCAGCATCTCACAATCTTTAATGTGTTTATCTTCACAGCACCCCTGTAGGGTAGGTGTGACATTATTGACATGAACGGGGACCATAGAGATTATTGTTGCAACCAAGGTCCTATAGTGGCACCAAATCTTGTATAAAGGGGGTAAAATAAGGTGTCTAAGGGTACGTCTACACTTACCTGCCGGTTCGACGCGGAGAGTTCGACTTTTTGGAGTTCGAACTATCGCGTCTGATCTAGACGCGATAGTTCGAACTCCGGAAGCGCCGCGGTCGACTCCGGTACTCCACCTCGGCAGAAGGAGTTGGCGGAGTCGACGGGGGAGCCGCGGAGTTCGACCCCGCCGCGTGTGGACGGGTGAGTTGTTCGAATTAGGGTACTTCGAATTCAGCTACGCTATTCACGTAGCTGAATTTGCGTACCCTAATTCGAACCCCCTTCTTAGTGTAGACCAGGCCTAAGACAAGGTTATGATTTGCTGGTTATGATTATGCAATCTGTATGCATGTATCATTTTTGTATTTAAAGTGATAAGTATTGGCTCTATATTGTCTGTATTTCAAACTTGTGCTTTGCTTCTGGGTGACACCCCGGATAATTTGGTATCAGCACTGCCTAGCCTGCTTGATGGCCCATCAGCTATACAACTGACCCACTGAGAGAAGGCAGATACACCTTGTGACTCAGCAAGGCATGCAGGGACATGCCTATGGACAGAACTCTAAGGGTTTTCTATGCCATGTGCTGGAATGCTTGTCTTTGGAACAAAGAAAGCAGAGACCACATGGCAAGAGAATATAAAAAGCTGCTGCAGTTCCTCCATCTTGTCTTCAATCCTGCTTCTTGCTTCTGGAGGGACTGTGTTACAACCTGAAGCTCTAAACAAAGGACTGATTGACCCATCCCAGCTGTGGATGTATTCCAGAGACTTGATTTGAACCTGCAGTTTATTCCATCACTGCTTCAAGCCTGAACCAAGAACTTTCCCATTACTTACGTAATTGATTCCATTTAACCAATTTTAGCTCTCACCTATATATTTTTCCTTTTATGAATAAACCTTTAGATTCTAGATTCTAAAGGGTTGGCAACAGCATGATTTGTGGGTAAGATCTAATTTGTATATTGACCAGGGTCTGGGGCTTGGTCCTTTGGGATCTAGAGAACCTCTTTTCTTTTACTGGGGTATTGGTTTTCATAACCAGTCATCCCCATAACGAGTGGCACTGATAGTGATACTTGGAAACTGGAGTGTCTGAGGGAATTGCTTGTATGACTTATGGTTAGCCAGTGGGGCAAAACCGAAGTCTTCTCTGTCTGGCTGGTTTGGTTTGCCTTGGTGTGCAAAGGAACCCCAGCCTTGGGCTGTAACTGCCCTGCTTTAAGCAATTTGTCCTGAATCGCCCCTCCACAGTTAGGGAAACCCATTTGTGCAAAGCCATCCACAATGTCCTGCCCGTTCCCCAGAGTCACGGTTCTTCATAGCAGGATGCGATTAATGGCCCTGCAAACTTGCATCAACACGATTCCAACGGTCGACTTTCCCACTCCAAACTGGTTCCCGACTGATCGGTAGCTGTCTGGAGTTGCCAGCTTCCAGATTGCAATACCCACCCGCTTCTCCACCGGCAGGGCAGCTCTCAATCTCGTGTCCTTGTGCCACAGGGTGGGGGCGAGCTCCTCACACAGTCCCATGGAAGTGGCTTTTCTCATCCGAAAGTTCTGCAGCCACTGCTCGTCATCCCAGACTTCCATGATGATGTGATCCCACCACTCAGTGCTTGTTTTCCGAGCCCAAAAGCGGCGTTCCACGGTGCTGAGCATTTCCGTGAATGCCAGAAGCAATTTAGTGTCATATGCATCAGGCGACTCGCTATCATCGTCGGACTCCTCATCACTTTGGATCTTAAGGAATAGCTCAACTGCCAAACGTGATGTGCTGGCGAGACTTGTCAGCATACTCCTCAGCAGTTCGGGCTCCATTTCCCACAGAAATCGCGCTGCACAGAAACCGTTGAGAGAGTCAAGATGGCGCCAAACGTGGACGGAAAAACAGGGATTGCTGGGATGTGAAGTGATGCATCACGGGGCGTTGGGACAGGAAGCAGAATGACTCGCCCCCGCCGCCCCCTTCCCACAACCCACGGCGCCAAAATGGGACGAGGTGCTCTGTGGGATAGCTGCCCATAATGCACCACTCCCAACACCGCCGCAAATGCTGCAAATGTGACCACACTGCAGTGCTCGTAGCTGTCAGTGTGGCCACACTCCAGCGCTTCCCTACACAGCTGTACGAAGACAGCTTTAACTCCCAGCGCTGCACACCTGCAAGTGTAGCCAAACCCTCAGAAGTGTCCTGCCAGAACCAGCATCGTTACAGTAGGCAAATGATGTTACCCCCACTTTACAAATGGGGACCCCAGGCCCAGAAAGACCGAGGGCACATCTCCACTGGAATAAAAGACCCATGGTACAGCCACAGCTGGCCTGGGTCAGCTCACTCGGGCTCGTGGGGCTCAGGCTGTAGGGTTACAAATTGCTGTGTAGATGCTCCGATTCACGCTGGAGCCTGGGCTTTGGCCACAGGGTTCCAACATCTAGGATCCAGCCTGAGCCTGAACATCTATACAGCAATTAAACAGCTCCATAACTTGAGCCCTGAGAGCCCGAGTCAGCTGTTCTGGGCCAGCTGTGGGGGTTTAATATCCCAAGTGACTTACCCAAGGCCACACAGGGACTTGAACTGGGGTCCCAGGTTTGGGCCCTAACCACTGGACCATCTTTCCTCTCATTGGGTCCTCTTGGACCTCCATTTCTCTATGGTGGAATTTTCAAAGGCGCCCAAAGTACCCAAATCCTATTTCAATTAGTCACCTTAACCTCCTTGGAAAATCTCAGCCTATACGGTTAGTAACCAAGAAAGATCAATACACTCAATGACTGGAATTTTTTAAAAAAAGATGAAATATTGGAAACCCTAAAATTAATTTATTTTAAAAGAAGCTCATCAGAGCTGTACTTACGTCTGTGAGCAGCCCTTGCAGAGTGACAATAACCAGGAGGGTAAAGCTACGTAGCATAGTTATATATTACTTGCCTGCTAGATTCATGACAGACATCTCGCCATGTTTGCCAAAGGATTTGAGTGCGTACCCCCTGTCCCCAGTATATATCAGTGATGCTTTGATCTGAGAACTGCTGGGATTTTAAAGGCCATCATGCCCACTCAGGTACTGGCATCCTCCAATCAGAATAGTTCTGGAGCAATGGAACAGTTACTGACCGTTTGCTCTTATCTGACAAGATAAAGATGTAATGGGCCCTGGAGGTAACTGTGCAGTCAGAACAGTGATAATCAGTTGGGAACAGCAATAAGAACATGCGACTGAGTATTAGTAGAAATACCAAATGGACATGAAGGGAAATAACTGGTGTATTTAAAACTCTCCGTTTGAATCGTTTATTTCCTAACATATATGCTAATTCAACCCCTATGGCTGTAAAGGTAAGCACACACAAACATAGCGATCACTTACCTTTACATAGTGCTTTTTATCCCAAAGTCTTCCATAATGCTGTACTAACTTTACATATATGCAGGGCTGAGTCGGCTGTGGGAGAACTCAGAGGGAATCCTCTCAAAATACGCTGGGATCAGCTTCGTCTTCCCACAACACTGCACTGTGGGATACAGACCCACAGTGCATTGCTCACACTGTTGATGATGGTGCTCACAATGAGGACATGATCTGTCGAGAGAGGAAGCAAGTATGAACACCCTTTGGCGATTTTTGTTTTGTCGACTTTTGGGTGTTGACATAAGTTTTGTTGACAAAACTTGGTATTGTAGACAAACCCTTAGTCCTGACTGAAGCATCCCCTGCTGTTTCAGTCATAGGCCTCTTCACATTTTTGTTTTTTTGCCCATCCTACCGAACTATGTGCTGGTTTTGCAATATGGAATGTAACCGTTTCCTTTGTTCCATGATTAAAGAATGTTGCATAGTCTTTATTTAACATATTAGGCAGAGACTGTCTAAGAAGAACTGAATTAGATCCTCTAGTTAGCAATGTTCATCACAGGAAAAAATAACTGGTTAATAAGTGAACTGCACATCAAGGGAGTTAATGAGAGTGAAGTTAACTGGAATGTGGGGAAGTATGAGCAGAGTACACACACACACACACATGATTTTATGTATCCCTCCCCATACAAAACCAGGTGCTTCGGTTATCAGGGCTCTGATTCTGGGACGTGGTACGGCCTTTATGCTTCTCTGGTGGCAGAAAGAGGGGACAACCCAGTTAGATCCTCCCCCAGCTGGTAATTCCCCTGATGCAATGCATTCCCCCATGGTCCTACAGAGGTATAACAGACAACTCCCATTGCAGCCCATGCCCTAGGTGTACGTCACTAGTGGGCCTGGTGCAGCAAGGAGTGTGGCTAGAGCATGCTGGGGATACTGTAACTTACCCAAGAGCCTCACTGGTCCCTGGAACAGCTCAACATTTGGGCAGCACAGAGATGGCATTAAGTTGCCTTTCCCCCTCTGAAGCCCCTGTTCTGGGCTGTGCCCAGTGATGTGCAGAACAGAACCCAGCCCCCCACGAGTCCAAAGTACCAAGCTGAGAGGGAGAGAAAAATGTAACTAACATATGTAAAACATCCCCACAAATCGCCTAAAACAGCTTTTAGGGAACGAAACACGTCATGATCTCCAAGCCCATTATTTCAGGCCCATCTAGGACTAGAAGCAAATGGTAGGAATCAACCTTCCCCTCTTGCCTAGTCAATAGGATGTGAGCTACGGTATCAGAGTTTAAAGACATGACATTTTCATGTACAGCTAAGCTGTCAATAGCCCAGGATGAATCTTCTCTGCATCAAGCAGGTGTCTTTTCGGGGGGAGGAAGGGGCTGGGAATTCCACATTTGAGGGGTCTGAGGAGGTTAGGAAAGTTAATAAGGCTATTGGAAACTGCTCATGGGTTCAGAATGTTTGAATAAGTCCCTAGGGAGCTAGACTAGTTGGCAGAGGCACAGTACATTCATTTATCACATGGGTCGGTAATTTGTCATAACCTGTCTGTCACCCTCACATACTGTTGTGTATTCAACTGTAACACCACCACCACCACCAATTAAAAATCTTCCCTTGCCCAGTAAATGTCTACCCTGTCCGGGCACATACATATCCTCACCAGTTTTCATGGCTTGAATGATACCAAGGTTTCTTGACCCAGTGGCAAAACTTTGATTGAGGGAGTGACTCAACTGAACAAATCCTTCACTATAAAGAATTTGAAGACAATTAAAGTTGCCACTGCAGGGAGGGAGCTCTATATTCAGACAGATTCCAGACTTCCTCTCAGCTCCAGAAAGGGTGGGATTAAACTGTTTTTAACTTGTATTGACAGATCTTCCAGTCAACTGCTGCTTCCTTATACCTCTGCTTGACTGACAGATAGCTAAAGCAATCTCTGGTGTCTTTGGAAACCTTCCCATCCTTTGCTTGTGTAGAAAGGGGCCTTCACAGCCAGTTGTGGGTTCCTTCAATCAGGTAGTGTTTGTGTGTGTGTATACGCACACACAAACCCCACCTAAATTCTGCCCTCACAAACAATTGGATAGGAATGCATTTGTCTGTCAACGCCAGTGTATCAATAAAAGTGTGTGTGTGACAGCCTGGGCAACCTGATCCCTGATTTCTTCATTATTCAGGCAGCCACACAGGCCACTCACTCACCTTCTCTCCTGCAGCCAAGGCTGCATCCCCCAGACAAAGGCATCCCGTGTCCGGGGAGAGGAAGTAAAAAGAACAGAATGATTGGCCAGTGCTTCTGGGCGGAGAAAGACTCGGATTAACAGAGTTGGCAAAAAAAGCTAGCCATGGTATTTGCGCCCTCTGTTGGCTGCAAACTAGCTGTACAGCTCTCTCCACCTCCCTTTTCCACTTTCCTTACACCAGCCTGAACAGTGGAGTTCCCACTCCAGTGTTTAAGAGATTTCTGGAAGTCACCCTCCCCATCATGTGCTCTGGGTGTTCTCTAGACACCAACTAACGATCCTTACAAGTCTGCTTTTCTCCTACCTCCTCCTATCTATTTGAAACCTAATGTGCCCAGAAGGTGAGTTAGTTCAAGTATCGTTTGCCAGTCTGCTGGGCCTTTCAGCTGACTGCCTGTTTGTAGAGAACAGGAAAGTATCGATAAAGGAAAAAGGACTTTAGGCTCATTCCTAGGAACCTGACCCTGAAGTCATGTGATTGCATCAATATCTCACTTTTTTTTTGTTTTTGAGGAGGCGGGGGGGGGGGTAATGAAAGTTAAGTCTGTAGCTGTTATGATTGCAAAGAAAAGCTCAGCAATGTGATCGGGGTGGCTGCTTGAATCTACAGGCATCTTGAAACAATAGCTCTGAGATGTGTGAACAGCCCCTTTCATCACAATGGGGTATTAACTTCCAAACCCATTGTTCTGTCAGCACCACCCAGGGGAGGACTATGTGTGGAAGAAGAAGAGGGCAGAGGGTGTGACCATTCACCCACCAAAACAGCTACACTCTGGCTGCTGGGATAAGTAATGGGCCAGACCATTTTGCCACCTCTGTCTCACCAAGGATGAGAGGGAACCTCTGCTGCTACCCCGGGAAGATGAGGGAGTGGGGATGATGAGACCCTGCCACCCTCAGTAGGAACTGGGCCTATGATCCAGGGGCAGAGCCACAGGGTCCTTGTATCCCAGTGTCCTGGATTACTTTAATCTGGTTTTCAGTAAAACATCTATATAGAGAGCATTTTCCTCTGATGCCTCATACCACACCTCCTCTCTCTGTGAGTGAGTTGTCGCCATATTTTAAAGATGAATAAACTGGATTTCAAGAGATTTCACGCCAAGTCAAAAGTGGTGTAATGGAATGGCAAATCTGGCCCATAATGTGTAGTAAATTGTGTAAATACAAGTTACTCTGTATTTTTCAGAAAAAAAAAATAAAGACTTTCATAGACTATGTGGCATATGCAAAGGAATACACAGTATTAGAAGACCTCTACAAATGTTTATCTACAATTGTAGAAAAAAGTATATTATGTTAGATTATTTTTGTTAGTAGGGACTGGTCTTGCTATAAGGTTTTGTCGGCATAACTGTGTTGGCTGACTGACATAGATGTGCTAGCAAAAAAATCCCCAAAACAACAGTGTAGGTGCAGCTATGCTGCCATAAGAGTGCCTCATAGCTAACATCATTCAGGGAGATGGTGTTATTATGCCAACAGAAAGCTCCTTCTGTCAAAATAAACTGTGGTCTATAGTAGAGGTTCCTCCTGGTATAGCTGTACCGAAAAAACATCTATAGTACAGAAAAGGCCTAAATAATCATAGGATTAAAGTCTGTATCATAACACTCACAAAAGGAGTAGAGTTAAAGTTGCAGTTGTAACCTTAACTTCAGCTTTTCTCTAGGACTGGTCTAATCTACAAAGGTAGATTGGCTTAACTACATCGCTCAGGGCTGTGAAAAATTTCATGCCCATACTGTGTGATGTAATTAAGCTGACCTAACCCTCGGTGTAAACACCATTAGGTTGATGGAAGGATTTTCCATCAACCTAGTGATTGCCTTTCAGAGAGGTGGATTTACTACAGTGATGGAAGAACCCTCTCCATTGCTCTAGCACAGGGGTAGGCAAACTTTTTGGGCCGAGGGCCACATCTGGGGTTGTGGTGTGGGAGGGGGTGCGGTGTGGAGAAAGGGGCTCAGGGCAAGAGATTGGGGCAGAGGAGGGTTGTGGGGTGTATGAGGGGGCTCAGGAAAAGGGATTGGGGTGTAGGAGGGGTGCCGAGTGCAGGAGGGGCTCAGGGCAGGGTTGCAGGAGGGGTGTAGGGTGCAGCAGGGGGCTCAGGGCAGGGGTTTGGGGTACACAGGGGTGCAGGATGCAGCAGAGAGCCCAGGGCAGGGGGTTGGGGTGCAGGAGGGGTGTGGGGTGTACGAGGGGGTTCAGGGAAGGGAATTGGGGTGCGAGGTGTAGGGAGGGGGCTTAGGGCAGGGAATGGGGGGCAGGGTGCAGGCGGGGATCGGGCTCAGGCCCCGCTTACCTCAAGCAGCTCCGAGGTGGCAGTGGCATGCACTGGGGCCAGGGCAGGCTCCCTGCATGCCTGTCCTGTCCCCAGCCCTGCACCACTCCAGGAAGCGCTGCGGCCCCTGGGGGAAGGGGAGGCAGAGGGCTCCGCATGCGCTGCCCTAGCTGCGCCTCCAGGTACCTCCTCGAAGCTCCCGTTGGCCATGGTTCCCCGTTCCCGGCCAATGGGAGCTGTAGGGGGAGGTGCTTGGAGGCAAGGGCAATGCACAGAGCCCTCTGCCCCTCTCCCCCCACCTGGGGGCTGCAGGGATGTGGTGCCGTGGGCTGGATCCAAAGCCTCGAGGGGCCGTATCTGGCCCCACAGGCCGTAGTTTGCCCACCCCTGTTCTAGCGTATACACTATAGTGGTACAGCTGCAGTTTCTAGGGTAGATATACCCTTACTAAGCAATGTTTAACTATGCAACTTTAACATTCTACTAAAGTACATTTCCTATGGTATTTCCTAGGGATTTTTAAAAGATAAAAATAAACATAAAAGAAGATCCACTCTCAAATTCTTCAGTGCTCTATTGACTTGCAAAAAGTAAGAAAGAAGTGAAAATAGTATGGGTAAATTCCATAATGAGAAATTATTTGGCTAGGCACCATTAGACTGTCCCACATAGAACTGATGGGAGAATGATAATTTTTGTGTGTGGATGGTTTCAAAATATGGATTCATTATGGTTCAGAATGAAAAACAACACAAAAAAAGACATTCTTTGTGAAATGGAATTACCATTCTCTGCCCAATTTTACTGGGAGCAAGGAACGCTGGAAGCCCAAAAAATTCTGGCAGAAGTTCATCAAACTGTTTCATCATCTTTTTTTTAATGACCATTTCTAGCCCTGTCCTGTGCACCTAGAGAAATGAGGGGCTGGGGGAAGTCACCAGCTGCAGAGCTGCTAAGATACATCAGAACAGGGGTTCCTTCTGTGCATCTTTTTAAGTCCACAGGAGACATTTTCCTGCCCCTTTATGTATTACAAGATGCTCAGAAGCTCAGCCCCTGTTTTCCCTACTGATTGGCACCAATATATCAGGGTAATCTCTTCACTGTGCAGCTATCTTAGCTTGTCTGTGCTTCACTGCATGGCTTATCCATATGCCAGCACTTCAAATTCTTCCTGTGTGCCAGAACAAAACAGCCACCTTCATCTCCTCATGTTTGGTGGTGCACAGTTTTCAGACTTAAAATTGAGCCTGAATAAAACCAAGGAACAAGGAAAATTATTACTCCTCAGTAAGGACTGTTTCTGTGTCAACTTTCATCTTTCAACTTCCAGCTGTTTTGTCTATAAGACATTTGAAAGTGTCACATATATAACGAGTAAAGGGTCCCCCCAACTTATGATTAAAAATGGATGAGCTGTTTTCCCTGCAGGCTTTACAAACTACCTTTGGGCAGAGACCCAGTGTGGAAAATATCATTGAAAAGATGACAATTTCAGAAACCTATGAGTAACTGACAACAGGGCTAGAATGGAATCCATTATGCATCATTAAGGCTAAGATTTTTGTCATCGGCATTTTTGTAAAAGTCACGGACAGGATGCGGGCAATAACCAATAAATCACAGAAGCCCAAGCCCTGCTGCCTGGGGCTGAAGTCACGGAGGTCACGTAAAATCACAGAATCTGTGACCTTCATGACTGACTTGTAGCCTTATGAAGAATTAATTATAACATAATGATCTCTGTCACTTCCACTCTAACAGATAGTGATCTTGTCTCCCAAGGTGTCTGTTACAGTGAGGTTTCAGTATGCTTGCATAGATTGCTGCCATTTGTCCGAGACCAATGCAGGTTCGAGTGAAATATTTGAGTGAGAGAGGAAAATCAAAATGTGACAAATTGAAATTTCAAACCACGTGGCCATTTATTAACAAGGGTAAATTGCAACTTGGGGTGGGGAGGAGCGACTTTACCAACCAACAATATTATCAGAACAGGAATACACACACAACTCGAATCAAGAGAAAAAACAAGTCAACAATAAAAAAAAAAAAGAAAGAAAATATCACCAGAGCAGCAATATACACAACTTGAAACAGTCTATTTACATCCAACAACAAGAAACTAAACAATCTGTGATTAACCGCTCACTAAAATCTGGAATGGACATGCAAACTGAGTAAACTGTACACGTATTAACCGAATATTGTAGAATACACCAACTAACTACAATGGCAATTAATACAGCAATATGGCTCTCATATACTATGTACACAACCTTGCATCAAATAAGGAAAGGGAAAAAGAGAAAGGAGCTAAACCAACAGAATATTTACAGAAATTAAAATGCACATACCACACTCCAGGCGCAGCTGACCAGCAGTACAGACACCAAGTGCATGACGAATTGGGGTGGGGGGTAATCCAAAAACGACACGACACGAACTGGCAAAATCTGGAGGAGACCCTGGCTGAAAGGGTGATCAGGCCTTTCAGCTAACACGCGGGTACTCCTGCAGTTTTTGGTGCGGGACATAGTTTTATTCGAAGACCCTTACTCGTGTCAGCATCTGATTGGTCCCCAGCTCCTACACCAACCGGGTTCCGAGCTGGTGCCCTCTACGTCAACAGGTACTGCGCCCGGCACACTAAGTTTATGCACACGACACGCTGGTATTGTAGCACACGGTACCAATGTGACCTACAATTGACCAGACAGAAGGTTCGAGAATAGGCACACGGCACTATAATGTTGCACACCGCACCTTAGGGTAGCACACGGCACCACGATGTTGCACATGACACCAATGTGACCTTTTGACCGACAATTGGCCATACAGACGCCATGTTTGAGCATAGGGTTGCGACACCATTCTGCATAGATGCTATGTTTGCCTTCCTCTTTGTGCTGAGCTCATGCGATCAATGGTGGGGGACTGAGTGCAAGATCTAAAATCTGGGTATTTTATATGAGTAATATCTGATTTTCAGAGGATGTCATGAGTGATTATTTTAAAGTGGGATGATGGTTCACCAATGGTGGCCTGAGAAAAAGTTTGATTTCCTTTTGCTGTAATGAAGTTGTGTGTGTATATAGAATTTTCATGTGTTTTTCATTCCACATGAACTTTAGGAAAAGGATCTCAGTGGATGTGAACTTTTTCTTCTCTATCGACAGACTTGCACAGGCTCACAATAAGCAACCCAATACATTTTGCATCAGGAGTGGGATGGGACCAGTTGTAGTGACCTAAGTAAGACAAATGAATACACAAATTCAGAGTCTGTACATCTTTCTCCAGATGCAGGCGTGAGATAGAGAAATGCAGTAGCAATAAAAGTTGAACCTGAAATAAGACCGCCCTGAGGCAGGCTTTGACTTCAGAACAAGGTTTATGGCAGAAAATGCTCCTTTCAGTGGATGACGCAATGTAAAGGCAGAGAAGTAAAATCTACTAGGCTCTGAGGCAGTGAAAGATTGGCTCATGCAGGAAATACTTCTCTTTGAGTCCAGGCTGAGACCATTGCGGATTTATGAGATAGCTGAAACCACAACAGACTGTGAATGACCAATGTGAGGTGATATAATGGCATCAAAATTACCAATGGCAGGAAGTATTGCTGGTCTTATGGAACCCTCGTGCTGGGGCCATCACTGACGCAAGTCTAAGAAGACCTGAAACTATGGAGGCTCACAATGAAAGATGGTACTGAGATATATCTCAAGACCTTTGAAAGAGTGGCCTAAGGGAGGGATAAGTTTTGTTGTCATATCTCAAAGGAAAAGCACAACAGGCTTATAGAGGCCTGGTTACAAGAGAAGCAGGTAACTACAATAAGGCAGTGGAAGCAATCCTTTTGTGGTACATCAGCTGCACACAAAGACATCAGTGTTTTAGGCCTTTCCTCTTCCAAGATGCTGAAGAACCCAGAGCGGTTTACAGACAGCTTCATAAATGGTTGAAACCAGAGATCCATACCAAGGAGCAGACCACGAAACTAGTAATTCTAGAACAGTTCCTGACAATCTTGCCTGAAGACATCCAGGCCCAGGTCTGGGAACATTATGCAGAGACCTAGTGGTAGCTAGTCTGCCACAGGTAAGAATATACAATTGGATAATTCAAATGAGAGGTAAAGGGGGGTCCAGGTAAAAGAACCTTTAGATACTATGGTAAAACAAGGACATATTACCTTGGTTTTGTCTCAGAAGGACTTTTCTATTGTCTATAACAACCCTTATACTACTTGACTGTATTGAGATGAAGAGTTTCTCCCTTAAAAGAGCACATAGCAGCATCACCTGGGAAGCATTTGTGTGGGTAGGTAGGAGCGTCTGAGAAAGAGAAAGGAAGGATCTGACCACCTTAATGAAAGGCTATGGGAATAATGGATACTGATATTCAGCAAGATGCCAGCAAAGCCTTTGCCTTTGCCATTGAATGCTAATAGGACAGAGGGAAAGTGTGTTTCTCTTAACATCCAAACTGGCATTGTTTGCTGGGAGAATGGGCATGGGGTCATGGAGATGGGGCAGGAGTAAGATTAATTGTACAGTGAACTGGGAAAGGAGATTACTTTGAAAGAACAGATACCAGAATAAAGACTGTCCTGTTTTGTCAATAAACAAAACACCTTTCTTTACTGACTGGGAGAAATGACAAGGATGGTAATGGTGGTGGTTGACATCTCTGATTGATTGACTTTCTGGGCATGAGAGACAGTAACTATGTGAAAGGACCAGTCAGGATATACTCTCCCCCTATTTGTTTTATAAAAAGGTACTGCAGTGCCAAAGAAAGAAACCCCAGGCTAAAGAGACAGAAGAGCACCTGCTTTCTTCATGACCATCGAGCTCTACCCATCTCTAGAGCAATGAAATGTAAAAGAATCTCAGGTTCATAGTTGCTCAGAAGATTCCAGTGCTTAGAATGTTGTAAATTTTGACTTGTTATTGCAAACATGTGGTCACTAACTATAGGAAATTGATAAATGTTCTAAATGTACATATTTTTCTTTTTTTTCCTTCAAAGTCTCATTTTCAAATGTGGCAGGAGGCAGAGCTGTCTCTAATGAGAGCTTGATGCATGCCCGGCAAGGTATTGACAGCTAGGCTGGGCTGGAGGAAGAAGTGCCTGCTCCTGTTTTGCTTCTCTCACCTTCTGAGATGGCTACCTTGGCTTTCCTCTCCCCCAGTCAGGCATCTTCTACTCACCCTAATTACAGTCCTGCACCAGTCACTCACACATTCTAACCCATCACTTCCCACTTCTCTGTCACTTAAACCCGACCATATAGGCCATTAGGTCCTGGCTCCCTTGACTGGGCCCCAGTGCTGCCACCACCTCTGTCTATTTGCTTGGCTCGTTAAATGCTGTTCTCAGAGTTTGGCTCTATGCAGCATTTTAGACCAAGCCCCCCAGCCCGGGTTGACAGACTTGGGGTAGTGAGTCCTACCAGCACTCTAAATATATCTGTATAAACAGCACCTTGAAGGTTGTGCATTCTGGCCTACCCCAGAAAGAACTAGGTCAAACGGCTGCAGGAGAAGACTAGGGAGAGGGTGAATAATAAAACCCCTTGTGCCAGTAGACCCTGTTGTGACACTAGGACTGCTCTGCACAATTAGGACAAAAGCCAGTAAACCTGGATGGCTGATCACCCTGGAAATGCAAAGCATATAATTAAATTCAAAATTAAAGTTCATACAATGAGATTAGCTCTGCCACAACTAATCAGCATTGAATGGAGTGTGCTTGTTCCAGGTGCCAGTAAAGTTTGATTAGGGGGCAGTGTATTTCTCTGAGAAGAATGCAGACTTTGGGCCAAAAAGAAGAGGAACTCTCTGCTCTGCATAAGGGAAAGTTAGGAGGCACGGTCCTCACTGGGTAAAGATTGGTCTTGTTTATTACAAGATACTTGGTGTCTGAAGTGCCTGCCTGGGTTTTGGTTCAAGGTTGTGTGTTGTCTAACGGATCAGAGCACTGAATGGGGACTCAGGAGACCTGAGCTCTCCACCCAGGTTGTCTGCTGGGTGACCTAGCCCAGTTTCCCCATCTGTAAAAAGGTGATGATGATAGTGACCTCTTTTGTAAAGTACTTTGAGATCTACTTGAAAGCTGTATATACGAGCTAGATATTATTATCATGGTAATCATTGTGTACATTTCAGGAGAGTGAGGTTCTACACTCTCTAGATTGTTTATGTGAGAGACAGTGACCTCCACATCACCTCTTATTTGAAAAGATATTTAGAACTAATCATACACATTACCCCCAACTCAGGGGATTTCTTCGGGAGAAAGTGAGAATGTAGAGGGATTTGTATACATGTCCATGTTGATGCACCCAAAGAATTGTATTTCTCTAACTGTGGGGGGAGGGTGGCTCCATCCAGAAAGGATCTAAATACCTGGCTTCTGAAGCAGGAGATTCAAGTCTACTGCAAACTGAGCAAGTGGTATAATGGTTAACAAAAAAGGGAGTAAGCCATCAATAACTTGATATTAAATCTCAGACCTGCATTAACTGTTTAAACTTGTAAGAGGGTTTCTGTTATAGGATGGGCACTTACTCCCAGAACTCCCCCTTGTGTCAATGCTGACCTTAACCTGCATAATCTCTGGCAGCTTGGTGGGGAGCAACAGGGTCTGTCCCTGCCTCAGTTTCCTCTTACAGGCTATCACTAAGTTCAGTGAGGCATGTATATAACAAATGGTACTTCAAGGGTCTAGCTTTATTTAATCATTGGCCACACAGATTTGCAAGCAGGTCTTCACCCCCACTGCCCTAAACAGGGTACATGTGTGTTAAGCTTAGTTTATCTGCCTCCATCTGAGTCCATCCAGCTTCTCTGTCCAGGCTCATCACCACTAAGGCCCTTTCAACCAAGGACCCTCTTCTGGAAGCAGGCTCTTACCATCAGCTGGGAAGGTGTTCCTGGACTCAGGACCCATGCAGATGCCAAACAGCTATAGTCTCCTATGAAGCAGCATGTAGTTCCTCAACAACCTGCACTACTTACCACCATCTACTAAGGGCCTTTCACTGGGACTGATCTTCCTAGGCCTTTGCACTAATAACACTCTCAGAATCTGCTACCTCCAGGAACACCTTTCCTAACCCTCTTTTCTAGTAAGATCTCTAAACACCTTCCCTGAAAAGCCCCTTTCATCATGAGCTGCCTCTCTGTGTCTTAGAACCACCTAACTGAGCCTTCATACACCTGTATTAGGCCCAGGCATTTCTGCCACCCAGCCATATAGGTAATTAACTACTCACAGGTGGATCTGGGTTGTCTCATTCTCCTTAGCAGAGCCTGTGCCAGGTAGGCTGATTTGTAATTCACCTGAATTGATCAGGCCCCAGGACAGTTTCATTAGCATCTCTTCTCCTGTTGGCCCTGAACATGCCCCTTATCAACACAACATCCTTATACTTGTCTCATCAAGTTCAGCATTGTAGCCAACATTTTCATGGCAGCCATGAGATATATTCCTCTTCCAGGATTATTACTTCCCATCACCAATCTCTCATGTGAATATTCAGGTGAGATGATAAAAGGGAAGTACTCCTCTCCCAAGAAAATTGTGGTTTTATTGTTGATGTTTTCTTAAAGTTTGTCTCTGGATTCTCAAGCTCAATTCTTTTGATTTGTCACAAACTCATTGCCCTTCATTAGCTAGCAAGGGTGGTCAAGCTTGTCCTCCAAGGTACTGCTATCAGATAGGAAGGAGAAACCTCCTCACAGCAAAGGGGTGCCAGGGAGAAGGTCCATGGGAAGGGGCTTAAACAGATTCTATTTAATACTTGCACAGACTGAACCAAACTGTTGAACCTTTTGAGATTTGCCTTTCTCAGTGTCTGGCATTACAGTACTGGGCAACATTTCAGGCTATTCAGCAAATAATATAAACTCATGCTTCATTACTGAAACAACAAACAAATCAATAATAATAATTTTAAAAGATGTGATATTTATTTACATAGCAAGAATAATTTAAAATTGATCCCACCAGGGTTATCTGTTATGTTGGAGGCACCAATAAGTTTGGGGTACATTACCATCTCTTTTCTTTATCTAAATAAATTATGATATGTGAAATATTATTATTTATTGGCTGTAACCATTCCAATAAAATCTCTCCTCCCACCCCCATTGAGAGTGGATGGTCCATGGGATTGGTAATGGGCAACAGAACACTTTCACCTCTAAGTTTCCCTTGCCAACCTAGCTCATGTTTGTAATAATGGAAAGCTTCTTCCCTCTGTTGGCACTCTCAAGGGTGATCCCCATCCATATTGCCATGGTACCCATGGAAATTGGCAGAGTGGAATACCATAGGGAGGTTAAATGTTTTTGTTTGTTTTTTATTGTCTAGTGTGATCACTGCTGCACCATTAGGAGCCTTTTAGAATAGGGATGTGAAGTGTATTACTATTGGGACCACGCATGCCAACTTTCTCATGTGTAGAAAAGGGCTCCGCGAGAGTGGTCTCTCTGTAAACACCCCAGGCCACACCCTCCTGATTGGTGTCTGCATCACAGGGAATGTGCACTGCTTCGAGTTTCCATTTCCCTGCATCTCAACCACAGAATGGGCAAGCCACTGTGCTCTGGCTATTAAACCTGGAAGTGCCCACATATCCTTATTAGGCTACCTTGTGACTGAGATGCGAGCCATCATATATGCCCACAGACCTGCTGAGTTTCTCCATGACACAACAAAGTAAGGCTAAATTTGAAAAAAAGACGTTGTTACCTTTTGCACACTTTGATAAAAGAGGAGGTGCCATGTCCATTGGTTTTCCCTCCCCTGCCCAGGAACTGTTCACAGCCCCTGCCGTTCCTTCAGCACTGGTGGTTCATTTATTCTAATAAATAACAAAAGGGGAACTTTCCAAATTTTTTAGGGATGGGAACACGTGTGCAAATGTGTGTTTGAAAGAAAAAAAGGAGTGTGTTTTGGGGGAATTTGATTCACCATTGATGAGATTTCCCAAATTGCCCTATTCACACACATACCCTCTTCCATAGCTAGGATGACCTAGGCTGGGGACTCTACTGATGAAGGGAGAGAGAGAAAAAAAAAGAAAGAATGAACAAGAAAATAGAGAAATGGAAGAGAAGAATGCTTCCAACTAATTGCACTGTACTGTAAGAACAGAGGGAAGGACTGAGTTTTTCCAGTTACACTAACCCAAACCTCATTATACACAACCTCTTAACAGGCACAGATTGAAGGCAACAGCTCACCAGAGACTCCAGGGTGCTTCAAATACCTCACCTACTGTGGTCAGGATAAGGTTAAAGAAAAGAGATTCTGCCTTGGCCTATACAAACCCTTCTCAGGGCCTACTACCATTTCTGTCCCCACAGGCTCAAAGGGTGTTATGCCTTTCATATGTCAACCTGTCCCTTCCAGAGATTTGTCTCCAAGGGGAAGATACTCATTTAATGAATGTGATGCTATTAAGCAGGGCTTTAAATCCTAATGGATACAACACTCCTTTATTACATGAGTCAAGCACTGGAGCCAATCATGAATGAATAAATATAAAGTGTTTCTTTAAGGAAAGAAACATGAATGGCATTGTGAGTATAATTTATTCAGATTCACTTGAGTACAGTCATTCAATTTCTACAGCTAGGTACTGTTGACACAGACTTTACATACAGGAATGTCCCTATGCACTGATATGAGACCTAGCAAAGTGGATTGTCCAGATACAACCACTGTTTGTCCCTAATTTAGAAGCTAAAGGGGCACAGGAATTGTGTTTTCAGATCATTTTAATTACAGAGATTCACACACCACACACACTTTCACATCTGCCATTATTATTTTTCAGATTAATGGATGATTTCTAATTATTTCACAGAAAAAAATAATCCCTGTTTGTTTTTTACCTAGAGCATGATTTGTTTCTTTGTAATTTAGAATTAAACAATAAACAGTGATTATGCTTTAATATTTTTATATCCGCATTGGTTATCAGGCTAAGGTATGCATCCCTTTCCTATTTTATAAGAACTAAAATCTGGGATTGTACCATGAGTAGCTAATTTTATGGGGATAATACCACAAAGCACATATTATTCCCTTATGAGAAGTAAACAGCCTTCACAGATCTACTAGGTTAACTTAGTACTATTTCCTAGTAGTCAAGGGTTATAGACCTTGGTGAGCAAAGCTGAAATCTAGTTTATGGGTTTGTGCTACCTCTGTCTCTTTTAAATCAGTTTATAATGAGAACATTGATACAAATTACTCACTTTCTTATACGTTTTGGAGAAGACCCTCTAAAGATTAGTATTTCATTATTTTTCTGATCTTATTGCTAAAATAACATTTTTAATTTACAAAGAAAAACAAAACTTTCTCTCTCCGGAGGTCCATCAAGCTCCAGGATGCAAGATTTATTGGGTCTTTTTAAACACAGTATTATTATTTTCAAAAGAAAATACGGACAGATTAAAATGTCCTATTTCACCTTCTCATGATTGTAAAATGGGGTGATTCTGTGACAGATATTGTGCAGAAAATGCATTTTATTTCCTCCGAAGAAACACAAACTGAGCGGGGAGAAGGGCTCTGTCCGCCTTGCGGCTGGGCGGGTTCTTAAACTCACCAATCAGAGAGCAGCTCGTCTCTATAAATAAAGGCATCTACGGGCGGGAGTCGTGTGTAGAGAGTCTGCAAATCAACGGTGTGACGATGTCCGAAACTGCGCCTGCTGTTGCAGTGACAGCGGCTGCTGCTGCAGCTCCTGTTCCAGTTTCAAAGGCTCCAGCTAAAAAGCCGAAGAAGGCGGCAGAAAGCTCCAAAGCCCGGAAGGCTGCGGGTCCCAGCGTGACCGAGCTGATCACCAAGGCGGTGGCCGCTTCCAAGGAGCGCAAGGGGGTCTCGCTGGCAGCTCTTAAGAAGTCTCTGGCCGCGGGAGGGTACGATGTGGAGAAGAACAACAGCCGCATCAAGCTGGGGCTCAAAAGTCTGGTGAACAAGGGCACCTTGGTTCATACTAAGGGTATCGGCGCCTCGGGCTCCTTTAAACTCAGCAAGAAGCCTGGTGAGACCAAGGAAAAGGCTCCCAAGAAGCCAGCGGCAAAGCCTAAGAAACCAGCTGCCAAGAAGCCCGCCAGCGCCGCCAAGAAACCCAAAAAGGCTGCGGTGGCGAAAAAGAGTCCGAGAAAAGCCAAGAAACCAGCTGCAGCGGCCAAAAAAACGGCCAAGAGCCCGAAAAAGGTTAAAGCGGCCAAGCCTAAGAAGGCAGCTAAGAGCCCGGCTAAGGCCAAAGCGGTGAAGCCCAAGGCGGTCAAGGTCAAGCCGACGAAACCCAAAACAGTGAAGGCGAAGAGGGCCGCGCCTAAGAAGAAGTGAAATGACGTGAGATACTTGCTATAAAAAACCCAACGGCTCTTTTAAGAGCCACCCATCCCTTCCCAAAAGGAGCTGAAACACTAGATTCACTTAGTAATGTCATGGTGCCTTTTCAGTGATGCGTTCGCATCTCGACTAGCCACAAGAATCACTGGAGGGGGGCAAATAAAATGTGTGATTGTGCATCCTTAGGAAGGAATATGAAACAGCCCCTTGAGATGGTCGTTCCTTATACTGCGCCGTGTTGCAGTTTTAACATCCCTGTTAGACATAAACGGAGGCTTAAATCTATGCTGTTATTTAAAGTAGAAAGAAAACGATCTGGAACTGGAAGCACAAGCAAACTAAAGCAGCCCTGTGTTGGAGCCGAGGATCTTTTCTATACATTGCTGTTAGGGGAGTGAGCGCTAACAGCTATCGTGTAAGGGAAGGCAAGAGTTTGTTTATGAAATGATATTTACGATCATTACTCCTGTATCAGCTTCAGTCTCTGTCGGGGAGGGGGCTAGAGAACAGGGTGTGATAGGAGACGGCGATTTATAAACAAAAATTCACTTTCTACCCTCAGAGTGGATTTAAACCAGTTGTCGTTTAAAAATCCCACTCTGTAAGGATTGGCCAGTAGCTATTTTTTTCTTAAGGGGGATTCGGTGTTACATAGACTCTCCTTCGCCTCCCCCCACCATTGGAGGTGAGCGATCTCGAGCAAACGACAAATTACCTCCCAGGGAATTTGTATTTGGTTTCCAGTCAGATCCATGGCTCTTTAGATATTTATATTGTTTCTCAACGGCAAAAATTACCTATAAAGGAAAATGTGTGTACAGTTTCTCATTTTGTTGATTTAATACAACTCGTAAATATCCTAGTGCACTTTCTAAGAGGTGCTGTTAATTATTGTTGCGAAAGAACAGAAAAGGATGGATACGTTATTTTGCATTAGTATGTTTTCACTAGACTCAGAGAAAAGACACGAAGCGAGACTTGTTCTTAAGCCTCACTTTACTTCCTTAATTTCCCTGATAGGGTAGCGTAAATTGTGCTCTCACACAACTACTTAATACAAGAACAGCGAAGAAATAAAGCTCTGCAGCCCGCGCTCATACCATAACGATTTATGATAGGTTGAAAAATATTATTGTCTGAGCAGCCAATGGTGATGCGGATCTAACTCTGACCAATAGACATGTACAATGTGCCGCAGAGGACGGATCTTGACTCTCACGTCCAATAAAAAAGGAGGAAAGGGAAACTCATCATTTGCATAAGGCTTCTATAAATAGAGGGGCGGCCGCCATTATTCTGTACTCTTGTTATTAGGTATTTAGAGATTGAAGAGTACCGTACATCGAATATTTTAAAATAGAATAAATTTTATTAAGATGCCTGAGCCAGCAAAATCTGCTCCCGCTCCCAAGAAGGGCTCTAAAAAAGCTGTGACTAAGACTCAGAAGAAGGGAGATAAAAAGCGCAGAAAGACTAGGAAGGAGAGTTATTCCATCTACGTGTACAAAGTGCTGAAACAAGTTCACCCGGACACCGGTATCTCCTCTAAGGCCATGGGGATCATGAACTCCTTTGTGAACGACATCTTCGAGCGCATCGCTGGGGAAGCGTCTCGCCTGGCTCATTACAACAAGCGTTCAACCATCACTTCCAGGGAGATCCAGACCGCTGTGCGCCTGCTTCTGCCGGGGGAGTTGGCCAAACACGCTGTGTCTGAGGGCACCAAGGCCGTCACCAAGTACACCAGCTCCAAGTAAATCGTTGCTGTGAGACTACCAACACCTATAACCCAAAGGCTCTTTTAAGAGCCATCCACTTTCTCATCCAAAGAGCTCTGATATCATTAACTGTTCTTGCTTATGTTTTTCAAACTGCAACAAAGTATTTTTTTTAAAGTGCTTTAGTCTCCGGCGACTTCTGAAAGCATTTTTAAAAATTGCGTACGTCCCTTATCGGGGGGATGACGACTGATTTCGCTTTAGTAAATGGCATTAAGTCTATTTAAACTATACCGGGGTTTCAAATTGTAATGAAAAATGTCGGTGTCCCTCGTCCTCGTTCCTCCCCCCCCCCCCAAGCAATAGTTCGGTGAGGTGTCACCCCCACGAGATATAAAATGGCTAAACAGTTTGTCCGGTAAACAAAATTTGATATTTTATCAGATTACACTGTTCAGTACTCTAATTGAAGAATATTTCTAGAGGTTCGAATAAAGTTTTGGCTCCATGAATATCATCCTTGGGGGTTTGCCTCATTGTTTCTATCATTTAAGTTCCTGTAGCTAAAACTCAAATGTTTCCTCCCCTCCCGTTCTAGTTTATCTGAATAATCTTGCTATTTAGGGCTGTTAATATAAGAACAAATATAAACATTAACAAATGTTACAAATTATGGGGGTGTTACAGATCCTTTCAGTGCGAATACAGTGGCTTTTAAAAGAGCCTTTGGGTCATTTGGAAACTGCAGAAGATGGCTGTGCTGAGCAGCCTGTAAACCCTCTCACTACGGACGTAACTGGATGTCCTTGGGCAGGATGGGGACTCTCTTGGCGCGAATAGCACACTGGTTAAAGTTATCTTCAGAGAGCCGCACCAAGTAGGTTGCGCTGGCCCCCTATCGGGCCATAACGGCCGAGCCGCTGGAAGCACAGATTGGAAGCGGTCGCCACAAGCTGACTGGTTCCCTGAAATTCAGGATCCTAGTACCAGTACAGATCCCAGTACCGCGTTTTTCTGCTGCCCCCCCCCCCCCCAGTCTACAAAACCGCCTTCCCTTTTCTGCTACCTCGGTGCATATTTATTTCTTCTATTGTATCAGAGGCTCCATGTCTCGCTATTTTTCTTTCAAAACGACCAGTTCATTAATCAATATCATCCCTGTTCTCTTTCTCTTAACTGTTGAACAACCATCACGCACACAAATCCCCGGAGAGAAGAAAGGGGCGAGGATAATCGTTAACCCACAGAATGGGCTGAAACCTCTCTCGATCCTCCTATTTTGTTTTAATTTGCGATTATTTAGAGGGCGGCACAACTAACCTTCAGTAATTCTCCCCTCTGAGACTGTGGGGCACTGCGCCCTCATGAAGGATCTCTCTAATTTCCTTCAGTCCTGCCTTAAATAGATGAAAGACTGGAGAAGTTCTTAAATAGTAATTACTTGCAATAAATGAAAGGATTACGTTTCGGTGTCTACAGTTTCATTCTGATACATCTTCGAGCAAAAGAATCTACTTGGCTTAATATGCGGCGTTAAGGAGAACAGGACACAATAATGTCGCTTTCGTTGTCTCGCATCTTCCATCCCTCCTCTAAAAAGATCGCATTTGTGTTTAGTTTCCAATTAGATTGCCTTGTGCTTTACAAAGGGGTTGTTCAAGCCTCCTGCTCATCATTCACATACCCTAATCCAAAATAACCCATTGGCGGCTTGTTTACAGGTTACTTTTAACCAGATTGAGAATAAAAGATTTCCACGTGATCAATCTGATTACAAGTAAAATTAAAAATCCTTTGACTACCCCCACGCACAGAAGTCTACCACTTTTGTTCTTCGAATTGCACGTGAATTTGACATATTTCTAGAGTTTGTCAGATAATCACCTCAAAGTGGGAAAGGAACTTGAAACTAAAGTTTTAAACAGTAACTTTCTATTTGGCACTTTTTCTTTAGACATTAATAGGGAATAAATGCATTTTACTGAAGGACTGGAGAACACCACTCGGACTAAATTAGAAATCAGTTTACCTGCAATGCTGTACCACCTCAGAACACTTACATTATAGGCGTGCTACAACTCCTTTAAGTGGGAATTTAGTGGCTCTTAAAAGAGCCTTTGGGTCATTTGGAAGATGGCTGAGCAGCATTTAAGCTCTCTCGCCACGGATACGCCGGGCTAACTGGATGTCCTTGGGCATGATGGTGACTCTTTTGGCGTGAATAGCGCACAGATTGGTATCCTCAAAGAGCCCCACCAAGTAGGCTTCGCTGGCCTCCTGCAGGGCCATAACGGCCGAGCTCTGGAAACGCAAGTCGGTCTTGAAGTCCTGGGCGATTTCACGCACCAGGCGCTGGAAGGGCAGCTTGCGGATGAGCAGCTCAGTGGATTTCTGGTAGCGGCGGATCTCCCGCAGGGCCACAGTGCCGGGGCGATAGCGATGAGGCTTCTTCACTCCCCCAGTGGCAGGCGCGCTCTTCCGGGCAGCTTTAGTAGCCAGCTGCTTACGGGGGGCTTTGCCGCCGGTGGATTTACGGGCTGTCTGCTTGGTCCTGGCCATTCTAACCAAAACAGGAAGTTACTAGCTCTGAAACAGAACGGAGGAAAAGAAACGTTGTTGCGGCACTAGCTTTATTTATAGGAAAACGCTCCTTCTTGATTGGCTGCTGGGAACGAGCCAGCTGTCATTGGGTAATTTTGAAAATTTGAAAAGCCCGCTCTGTAATATTGAAATACGACCCTTCCCGCCTCACCACCATCCTGGAGCTTACGGCTTTCCCGAATGTGGTGGCACCACAGCTCATTTCCCTGAAATTCATGATTCTCGGACCTCCCAGCTCCGACCATTTCTGCGGTTTCCTCTCTCCGAAACTTCAAGATACAGATTCCATCTTTCCTTCGCTACCACCTCAGTTTCTTGTTCTTGTATATCGGCGGCTCCTCTGTGTCTCACTACTTCTTTCAAAATGGCCAGTTAATGAACGTCATTCCCGCTCTTTCTTTCTCTTACAGCTAAACATCTCTGGAGACAGGGAAGGGTAATAGCTAAACCACAGAATGCATCGAAAATCTCCCCATTTTCATCGTGTTTCACGTTTCAGTTTGTGGTTATTTGGAGGGTTGCAGGATCCTTCCATTCTAACCCCGCTTTCAGGCTGAGAACACTCCGCCCTTTAGTTTCCTTTCGTCCTGCCTGAAACCTTAATTAAACACGCGAGACCGAAGGAATCACCTGCGTTTCAATTCTTGCCCAGTAAAAGGATTAAATTTCTGTTTTACAGCTTAATCTATTTCTGTTCACAATAATCTACTTGGTGTAATAAGTGACCGTAATGAGTGGAAAACTAGGACACAAATCATTAGATACCCGGTACTTTCTCCTTCCGCCTGGGGAACATAATTTTATACCGAAGGAGTATTCAAACTCCCACCTCCACCCCTGACCCGCAGAGGGAGAGACTGTTTAAGTAGTTATGAATAGTCTTTAGGAGGAAATATATGGGAGGGTTATCACTAACTCATCTGTTAACAGAGGGGATTTATCAAACTAACCAATGTGTCAAATCCCTGCCTCATCCGCAGTTTCTCCATTTCCCTTACTCACGGCCTCCCTCCCCCTCTTTCGAGGCGGAAGCTGCTGTGCGAGGAATAGTTTTAACTAAACTTTCTAGCCTGGACGGGAAAGTCCTCGGTTATCCCTTCCTAGGAGATATAGCTTACGGTGCCTCGGCTACTGCTGCAAGCCAGCTGCCCAAACAGAGTAGCTCTGAGAGTACCAAGGACATCTCCCTGAAAAGGGTCTCTTTCTCTAGACAGTGTTCAGAACCACCTACCCCTTATTAAAATAACTTTAATACTTTTATTTAAATCTATTCTCTGAATACGGTACAAATTAAAATTAAGCACCACATACAACAGGAAGGAACGGAATTAGACTTTTTGTGAGTCTTCTCCTGAGCCCTCCTACACGTATCAGTTAGCATTCAATTTTTTGTTTCAGATTTAGGGATATAATATATATGGAACTAGAGAACAGACAGCTGCTTTCATACAATGTTTCTCATAGATCAACGGCTGAGAACAGATTTCTGGTAAAGAGTAAGAAATTGGGAATTATCACGTAATAATAAACAACTTGATGTGCAAGGTAAAAGTCTTTCCCCATATGTTTGAAGGAAGCTACTAAAAATGACACTTCTTATTGTGAAAGTCTGGGGAGGCTTGAAAAGGGCCTTTGTATTGCTGATGTTTTGCTCTTATGGGAGAAGGAAAAAGTAAAGCATCCTCAATAAAGCTAGCAGCATCACAGATCACATTATTCAGGTTTTATTCAGCACTCTCTTCCAGATGCGTTTATACCTCTACAGCGATCCAAGCTTTGAAATACCGTGCACGTTATGGTGAAACACTTTCCGATGGCCCTTCGCGTACCGTTTCCCGAGTCCAGTTTAGACTATAGTTTATGCAATGAATCATCACCTGAGGCTGAGATCCATGGGAGACGACCTGATTGAGAACTGTCACGAAAAACAAGGGCGGGGTCTATTCTCTGTTATCCTCCGCCACTAGGCTCTGTCGTCCTGATGCCTGAAAAGTGGCGGATTATTAGCCTGGCCCTTCCGCTCGCCATTATCTGAGCATTGCTCCGTTTAGACTCCGATATATAATCATTTTCCCCCAAACTTTGGCAGATTATCAAATCCTATCTCTACTAATTATTAATTCAACGGAATCTCTGATTTTCTGGCAATACCTAGCGTCTCTGTGAATTGTTTACAATACCAGCAGCTGTCAAAGGGCGTTTTTCATTTGCCATTACCATATTTTGCCTCCTTGAGGACCTTCTGGTAAAACTGCTTCACTTTTGTGCCTATTTTGGTTTCAAACTGCTCCTTTGATTTTTATGGATTTGCAGCCTGCGGTAAAATATGACCAATCAGGTTTCGTGACATATCAACCTCTCTCCTGCTCCCCTGCATTCGCCGTCATTACCCCAAGTGTGCGAAAAGAGAACTAATGTGATAAGTGCACATTTACTGTATTTCATCCAAAGATAGAGCAGGGCCCTCTTGTATTATCGGATACTGTATTCTTTTCTTTCGTTCATTACGTTCGTTCATTAGGACGTATGTTCCTTTTCCATTATTATTCCCGTTGCAGTACCATACTGTAAGTAGTCGACTAGTGATTTGAATGGCTGTACAAATAATCAAGCAGAGTCATTTTCCACGTCAGGAAAAGGAACTCATTCAAATAACTAATAAGGAGAAAGAATTATTTTATGTGGGAAAGGCTTCGAAATTGCTTAAAGAAAACGGGGAACAATACTTATAATTTGCTATACACACGTGACAGCAAAAAAGTCAATACACCTTAATGCTAACTATGCTTTACTATAACACAGTTTTAACTATGAGTCCGCAGATCTTTAGAAAGCATGGATTAAAATGATCACTAAGGGTTCTAGGGCACTGATGAAAATAAAATGCGTCATCCTTTCTCATTTATTACCCTCTACTGCCATCTAACGGGCACTCCTTTTCAAGCTGCAGAATTTTAAAATACTGTAACATTGCAGTATTTGCTATTAACATCAAAAAACATACAAACCAATAGTAATACAATAATAAATATCCTTTGTTCATCTCTGTAACTCTTACATTAAGATTACAGATAACAGGGTGATGAGGACAGTATAAGAACCTATATAGCATACAAAAGAATAGGAAGGACTCCCTTTGTAACATTAATGGCACTTACCCCCACAGTGTAGTACAGTGTCATATATTTTACCAGATTGCTACAAATCCCCCTGGCAAGAATAGACCATTGTGATTCACATCAATAAGAAATGAGGTTTGTTGTGTCTTTGGGTGTAAATTCACCTCTTCTTGTCACAGTGTGAGTCATGGTGACCTGCTGACAGTAATCCTTCCATCAGTGAACACAACGAAGTGCAGTTGCGATGCATGGTGATGAATGAAGGAATACAATTCTGTGGGACACAACATACCACATAAAATTACACATTATAGCAGATGGACAGCTCTGCTATAGTTAAGGTTAAGACCAGCTTTCTGTTTAAAGCTCAAACTCTTTTAGGTGCTCTAAAATCTGCATGGTTACTCAGATTGCCATGAAATTTAGCTTGTCTCATGTGGGTGCAGGGTTCAGTTAGTGGTCCAAATTGGGAGCCCTTTGACCAAGGGGTTCCTGAGATATAGCCCCTCCTCAAAAAAGCTTTTCTTAAAGTTGAGAGATTCTGCCAAACATTTTTTTTTGCTCATATATAGAGATCAAACCGGGGTTCAGATCATTGCACCAGGATCTCCAAGCTTGAGGGTTACCCCAACAAAGACCATAGCAACCACCAGCCCCTTAGTTAGTTGGGAATTGGTCCTGCTTTGATCAGGGGGGGTGGACTAGATGACGTCCTGAGGTTCCTTCCAAACCTGATATTCTATGAGTCTATGATTCTTAAGAGAAATTCAAATAAAACATTATTTGAAAAAGATTTTTCTTATCCAGTAAGGTTCATCACATGCCTCATGTGCTTGATCTTTATCCTTATAGAATTACACTGAGCATTTCTTCTCCCCTCCCTCCCCAATTATTATTTCCAGGAAATCTAATAAAACTATTTTTTTATTATAATACCAAAAACATACAAGTGTTTGCTGACATGGAAAGGGCATTCTAGGAGGTAGTGGAGCAAGTGTAATGGGTAGGAGGGGTTTAGGGAGGGAGATAAATGGGGATAGGTAGTAGGGGAGATGAAAGGGGTTGGAGGCTCAGGTGAAAGAACTGGGAAAGGGACATGGGAGTGAGTAGCATGCAGTCTGGGGGGCAGGAACCCTCTCAGCCCCACATTCTCCTCCCCTTTTGTATGTGCCAGAATGTGGTGGTGGGCTGACCCCTCTCCCTACCCCCAGAGGGTGTCTGAGCCCTACTTCCTGCTCCCCTGTGTGTGCCAGGATTTGGGGATCTCCAACCACTCTGCAGGGGTGGTGGTGGTCTGAGACACTTTCAGAGCTCCCTCATGTGAGCTGGGATCTGGGGATTCCTGTCCCATGTTGGGTGAGGATTACCACATACCCAGGACTGAGACATTCAGGTTTATCAATTAAAACCTTCCCCCAAGAGGTGGAGACAGGTGGTGGTGGTCGGGGACTCCCTCCTAAGAGAGACGGAGTTATCCATCTGCCGTCCAGATCAGGAAGCTCGAGAAGTGTGCTGCTTGCCTGGAGCTAGAATTTGGGATTTGATGGAGTGTCTGTCAAGACTGATCAAGGCCTCAGACCGCTTCCCTTTCCTACTTCTCCACATGGGCACCAATGATACTGCCAAGAATGACCTTGGGTGGGTCACTGCAGACTACGTGGCTCTGAGAAGAAGGATAAAAGAGTTTAAGGTGTAAGTCGTGTTCTTGTCCATTCTCCCTGTTGAAGAAAAAGGCCCAGAAAGGGACCATTGAATTGTGGAGGTAAATGCGTGGTTTCGGAGAGAAGGCTTTGGATTCTTTGACCATGGGATGTTGTTCCAGGAAGAAGGATTTCTAGGGAGAGATGGGATCCACCTAATGAAGAGAGGGAAGAGCATTTTCGCAGGCAGGCTTGCTAACCTAGTGAGGAGGGCTTTAAACTAGGTTCGCCGGGGGATGGAAACTTAAGCCCAGAGGTAAGTGGGGAAGCGGGATACTGGGAGGAAACACAAAGAGGAGGATGCAACAGGGTAGGCCTCCCGATTCTTCCTGAGGAAGTAGGGCAAGATAACTAGCCCATTAGGTGCCTGTAGACGAACGCAAGAAGCCTGGGAAACAAACCGGAAGAACTGGAAGTCCTGACACAGTCAAGAAACTATGATGTGACTGGAATAACAGAGACTTGGTGGAGTAACTCACATGACTGGAGGACTGTCATGGATGGATATAAACTGTTCAGGAAGGACAGGAGAGGAGAAAAGGTGGAGGAGTTGCACTATATGTAAGAGAGCAGCATGATTGCTCAGAGCTCCAATATGAAACTGGAGAAAAGCCTGTTGAGAGTCTTTGGGTTAAGTTTAGAGGCAAGAGCAACAAGGGTGATGTGGTGGGTGTCTGTTACAGACCACCAGACCAGGAGGAGGAGGTAGACGAGGCTTTCTTCAGACAACTAACAAATTTCCAGATCACAGGGCCCTGGTTCTCATAGGGAACTTTGATTACCCTGACATCTGCTGGGAGAGCAATATAGCTATGCACAGAAAATCCAGAAAGTTTTTGGAAAGTGTTGGGGACAACTTCCTGGTGCAAGGGCTGGAGGAACCAACTAGGGGCCGTGCTCCTCTTGACCTGCTGCTCACGAACAGGAACTGGTAGGAGTAGAAGTGGGTGGAAACCTGGACAGCAGTGACCATGAGATGGTTGAGTTCAGGATCCTTACAAAAGGAAGAAAGGAGAGCAGCAGAATACTGACCCTGGATTTCAGAAAAGCAGACTTTGACTCCCTCAGGGAACTGATAGGCAGGATCCCCTGTGAGACTAATATGAGGGGGAAAGGAGTCCAGGAGAGCTAGCTATATTTTAAAGAAGCCTTATTGAGGGCACAGGAACAAACCATCCTGATGTGCAGAAAGAATAGCAAATATGTCAGGCGACCAGCTTGGCTTAACAGAGAAATCTTTGGTGAGCTTAAACATAAAAAGGAAGCTTTTAAGAAGTGGAAACTTGGACAGATAACTAGGGAGGAATTTAAAAATATTGCTTGAGCATGCAGGGATGTAATGAGGAAGGCCAAAGCACAACTGGAGTTGCAGCTAGCTAGGGATGTGAAGGGTAACAAGAAGGTTTTTTACAGGTATGTTAGAAACAAAAAGAAGGTTGGGGAAGTGTGGGACCCTTACTGAATGGGGGAGGCAACCTAGTGACAGAATGTGGAACAAGCTGAAGTACTCAATGCTTTTGTGGACTCATTGGGAATGAACATGAAGCAGCCCACAGGAACGGGGGTTTATTTGGGTCATTCGCGCCGCAGAGCGGACACCCTTGCTGGAAAGCAAATGAATGGGAACACCTTTACAGATCAATTGTACCTTTCATTTTCTTTGGGTAGAGGACTCGATGTACTACAAAAATTACTTAGAAGATTCAATACTAATGTTACAATCGAGCATCCCCTCTATACATTGTTAGGGGAGTGAGTTACTGTAACTCCACGCTTCTTGTGTGAGGGAGAGGAGTTGTGTGCGCCTGAGAGAATATAGCTTTGGCCACCAGGTGGGGGTGAGGAGAAATGTGATCATCTATAGACAAGAATCCCTTTTCTAGTCTAGGGATGGGAGCAGGGTTAAGTTTGAAAAGCCTACTCCGCTCTGCAAGGGATTGTCCCTTCACAATCTGCACAGCTCGATCTTTTAAGGGGGAAAAAAACGTTATATAAATGCTGCTTTGCCATCTAGCTGAGGAAATAATTTAAGAGAAGATTGTACTTAACACCAGATACCTCCCTCTCAGGATATTTTATATAGGTTCTAGTCAGATTAGAAACACTCCCTGCCACCCAAGTAGAAATGATCTATAAAGAAAGTATGAGATATCCCATTTTTCATATTTTCTAACCCACAACCAGACCTAACTGCTGCTGGTTAATATATCAAATAGTAAAAACATGGCTTTTTTTTAACATACCGTTTACTACTAAGAAAGTCAGCGATAACAGCTATTTTTTGATTTTGTGGGTGGCTCTGAAAAGAGCCTTTGGGTTTTTTTTGAGGAAAGATTATTTTTCGGGTTTTACTTGCTCTTAGCCTTGTGACTCTCGGTTTTCTTGGGCAGCAGTACAGCCTGGATGTTGGGCAGGACACCCCCCTGAGCGATTGTCACTTTCCCCAGCAGCTTGTTGAGCTCCTCATCGTTACGGATGGCGAGCTGCAGATGGCGAGGAATGATCCTGGTTTTCTTGTTGTCCCGAGCAGCATTGCCGGCCAGTTCCAGAATCTCAGCGGTCAGATACTCCAGCACCGCGGCCATATAGACCGGAGCTCCAGCCCCGACCCGCTCAGCATAATTACCTTTGCGGAGCAACCGATGCACACGGCCCACTGGGAACTGCAGCCCAGCCCGCGAAGAGCGAGACTTCGCCTTAGCTCGCACTTTACCTCCCTGCTTTCCTCGGCCTGACATGATTGATGATCGCTTTAAGCAGCACTCACAGAAACAAAAGAAAAAAAGAAATACGAATGAGCTGACTATAGCCTACTCTACCCTTATATACGTTCTATTTGAAGAGGTAAGCGCTTTTTGATAGGCTGAAGTAGCGTTAGTATCTAAACAGCCAATGGAGACGCGGATCCAACTCTGACCAATAGTGGAGTTCGATGTGCCTGTGGAGACGTCTCTTATGCGTCCACCCAATAGTAAATCATCAAGGAGAGTCGATTATTTGCATAAGATATCTATAAATACTGCAGTAGTAGCAGTGGTTCGTGTTATTCACGCTGAATACCGGTGGGTGTGAGTGAGTGAAGCACGCGGTAAAGCAGAAGCTGTCAAAAATGCCGGAGCCAGCAAAATCTGCTCCCGCTCCTAAGAAAGGATCTAAGAAAGCTGTGACTAAGGTTCAAAAAAAGGGGGATAAGAAACGTAGAAAGAGCAGAAAAGAAAGTTATTCCATCTATGTTTATAAAGTGCTGAAACAAGTTCATCCGGATACTGGCATCTCCTCGAAGGCTATGGGTATAATGAACTCTTTTGTAAATGACATCTTTGAGCGCATTGCTGGGGAGGCGTCTCGCCTGGCACATTATAACAAGCGTTCAACTATCACTTCCCGGGAGATCCAGACCGCTGTAAGACTGCTGCTGCCGGGGGAACTAGCCAAACACGCTGTGTCTGAGGGTACCAAGGCTGTCACCAAATACACCAGCTCTAAGTAAATGGCTTACTAGCTGACCACTAAATCTATAACCCAAAGGCTCTTTTAAGAGCCATCCATCTTTTCAATGAAAGAGCTCGATTGTCATTAACAGCATCATGTGTTCTCCAAACTACATTAGTATTTAAAAAAAAACAAAAAGGCTTAATATATTGGAAGGAATAGGAATGGTTTTCACTATATGTGACACTAAGTACTTCTAGTTCCTAGTCAACCCCTATAAAAATGATTTACAGATAGGACCATTCTGTCCAGCTCTGGCTTCCTGTAGGAGAACATTAGGGGGAGAAAAGAAAAAGGGAATCTCTCTCTGATGGAAGATTTTTGGCTAGCAGCCTTTAAGATTTTACAGCTAAACGCAGAAATACGAGTGAAATGCTATTTAAAGGTGAACATCCAAATTATTGACTAGATTTAAAAAAAGCCCGACCTAGTCATAACAGGACACAATTATTCAATCCACTTAGAAAACACTAATCATCGCCAGTTGAAGTGAAGCTCATTTCAACCAAATCAGCTACCCAAACCAAGTTTTAAATGCTCATATAGTCAGTCATCTTCAATTAAGCGCAACACAAATAGAGAACACATGATGGGTTTGTTACAGCTCCTTTCAGTGTGAATGTAGTGGCTCTTAAAAGAGCCTTTGGGTCGTTTGGAGTTTTCGTTACTAGAAGCTGAAGGGCAGCCTTTAAGCTCTCTCGCCTCGGATACGCCGGGCTAACTGGATGTCCTTGGGCATGATGGTGACTCTCTTGGCGTGAATAGCGCACAGGTTGGTGTCCTCAAAGAGCCCCACCAAGTAGGCTTCGCTCGCCTCCTGCAGGGCCATAACGGCCGAGCTCTGGAAGCGCAAGTCGGTCTTGAAGTCCTGGGCGATTTCACGCACCAGGCGCTGGAAGGGCAGCTTGCGGATGAGCAGCTCAGTGGATTTCTGGTAGCGGCGGATCTCTCGCAGGGCTACAGTGCCGGGGCGATAGCGATGAGGCTTCTTCACTCCCCCAGTGGCAGGCGCGCTCTTCCGGGCGGCTTTAGTAGCCAGCTGCTTACGGGGGGCTTTGCCACCGGTGGATTTACGGGCGGTCTGCTTGGTCCTGGCCATTTTCAACAGCTCACACTATTGCCTCTTACAGACCAATGCAAAAACTGAGGTATTTATAGGCAAACTCTCCTTTCTGATTGGCTGATCGGAAGGAGCCAGATGTCATTGGATATTTTGAAAATTTGAAAAACCCGCTTTTTAATAGAGAAATACGACATTTCCCGCCTTGCCACCATCCTAGCACTTACTGGGTTTTGTTTTGGTTTTTTTTTGAAAACGGCTTCCGGGGGCGGGACGACGGACATGTTCTGTGAAATTTACGATTCTTGGACTACATCAGCATAGGTGTTTTTTAAATATCTCCTCTCTCTGAAATATCACTTTACAAAGCCATTCATTATTTCCGTGCACTTAAAAAAAATCGGAGGCTCCATGTCTCACTCTTAGTCTTGCAAAATTTCCAGCTTGCAAGACGTCTGCTGCTGCCGAGGGAACTAGCCAAACAGATTGTGATCAAGGACACCAATTTTTCTCCACCTGGAGGATTTCTTGCTGCAGAAAGTGTTCCGAATTACCCACCTTGCAGTAAAAGAGCTGTAATAGTGGACTTTAAATCGCTTATTTGCGTATATTGCAAGTTATATATGAAGTAACATATAATTGGAGCCAAATTAGGCTTTTGTGTGTTATCCTGAATCCTTATATGTACCATTAGCAATTTCATTGTTTCAGCCTGACAGTGATTGTTTTTTTTCCCCCCTGACATGTAATGAAGGAACTCAGAACACAGATTTTCCTGTTTCTTATAAATCAATGGATATTATTACTTTAAAAAGAATATTAATGTTAAGTAATAAGTGTAATATTATTTAGTTGGGCATTATTACTATATAATTTGTCCAATAGATTGAAAATCTGTTGGATATTGTTTTCATTTGTGGATATTTAGGTGGTAGCACAAATATCCTTCAATTCTTCCCCCTCTCAGACTTAGGGGTACTCTGCCTTCATGAAGGACTGCTTTATTCTCCTGTCCTGCCTTAAACCTTAATCAAACCTTAAACAAATTATTAAACGGTAATCCCTTGCAATACTTAAGTAGTAAAAGGCAGCAGTTTTTCTATCTAGATTTTCATCCTGATATATCTTTGCTCATAAGAATCAACCTGGCTTAATATGTGGTCCAAAGCAGCAGACAAAGGGGATAAAAATAGAAGATAACAATCTCCCTTTCTCCCTCCTCCTCTCCCACAATAAATGTTTCAGGCCTCCTACAGACAAACTCCTTTACTGCACAAGCTTGATTTATTCCATGAGCACAGTCCATCGTGGGACTGAAAGGCAGGTTTTTTTGTTAAAAAAAATAGTATGTGATTATTACATGAAAAGCCACAGATTTTGTGGGTTCATACGGTTGACTACCCTTAAGTCTGCTGTTGTATATTAGTCTTTCCCTGCATTGTGTTAATATAGCTCTAATCTTGTTTTACAGGTGAAGGAATGTAAGAACTAGTTATAAATTGTGTGGAACAGGCAAAATTACTGATAATACTTTTTAATGACTTGCAAGTGTGATGCTCAACTTTAAGCTTTAAACTTTAAGAAAGTCCCCTGAAATCCCATGTTTGAAAAAGTTATATGTGGACACTAAGGTCATGTTGTTCCCCATACCTTTCATAGTCAAATAAAAATAGTTTATATTAATGAATAGTTTAGGATGATCCACATATACTTAGTTTATCATTAACTAATTGATAAACTCAACATTAACAAGTCACCGGGACCAGATGGCATTCACCCAAGAGTTCTGAAAGAACTCAAATGTGAAGTTGCTGAACTATTAACTAAGGTTTGTAACCTGTCCTTTAAATCGGCTTCGGTACCCAATGACTGGAAGTTAGCTAATGTAACACCAATATTTAAAAAGGGCTCTAGGGGTGATCCCGGCAATTACAGACCGGTAAGTCTAACGTCGGTACCGGGCAAATTAGTTGAAACAATAGTAAAGAATAAAATTGTCAGACACATAGAAAAACATAAACTCTTGAGCAATAGTCAACATGGTTTCTGTAAAGGGAAGTTGTGTCTTACTAATCTATTAGAGTTCTTTGAAGCGGTCAACAAACATGTGGACAAGGGGATCCGGTGGACATAGTGTACTTAGATTTCCAGAAAGCCTTTGACAAGGTCCCTCACCAAAGGCTCTTATGTAAATTAAGCTGTCATGGGATAAAAGGAAAGGTCCTTTCATGGATTGAGAACTGGTTAAAGGACAGGGAACAAAGGGTAGGAATTAATGGTAAATTCTCAGAATGGAGAGGGGTAACTAGTGGTGTTCCCCAAGGGTCAGTCCTAGGACCAATCCTATTCAATTTATTCATAAATGATCTGGAGAAAGGGGTAAATAGTGAGGTGGCAAAGTTTGCAGATGACACTAAACTGCTCAAGATAGTTAAGACAAAAGCAGATTGTGAAGAACTTAAAAAAGATCTCACAAAACTAAGTGATTGGGCAACAAAATGGCAAATGAAATTTAATGTGGATAAATGTAAAGTAATGCATATTGGAAAAAATAACCCCAACTATACATACAACATGATGGGGGCTAATTTAGCTACAACGAGTCAGGAGAAAGATCTTGGAGTTATTGTGGATAGTTCTCTGAAGATGTCCATGCAGTGTGCAGAGGCGGTCAAAAAAGCAAACAGGATGTTAGGAATCATTAAAAAGGGGATAGAGAATAAGACTGAGAATATATTATTGCCCTTATATAAATCCATGGTACGCTCACATCTCAAATACTGTGTACAGATGTGGTCTCCTCACCTCAAAAAAGATATTCTAGCACTAGAAAAGGTTCAGAAAAGAGCAACTAAAATGATTAGGGGTTTAGAGAGGGTCCCATATGAGGAAAGATTAAAGAGGCTAGGACTCTTCAGTTTGGAAAAGAGAAGACTAAGGGGGGACATGATAGAGGTATATAAAATCATGAGTGATGTTGAGAAAGTGGATAAGGAAAAGTTATTTACTTATTCCCATAATACAAGAACTAGGGGTCACCAAATGAAATTAATAGGCAGCAGGTTTAAAACAAATAAAAGGAAGTTCTTCTTCACGCAGCGCACAGTCAACTTGTGGAACTCCTTACCTGAGGAGGTTGTGAAGGCTAGGACTATAACAATGTTTAAAAGGGGACTGGATAAATTCATGGTGGCTAAGTCCATAAATGGCTATTAGCCAGGATGGGTAAGAATGGTGTCCCTAGCCTCTGTTCGTCAGAGGATGGAGATGGATGGCAGGAGAGAGATCACTTGATCATTGCCTGTTAGGTTCACTCCCTCAGGGGCACCTGGCATTGGCCACTGTCGGTAGACAGATACTGGGCTAGATGGACCTCTGGTCTGACCCGGTACGGCCTTTCTTATGTTCTTATGTTCTTACTGAATCATAATATTAAAATATGAAGAAAATTGCTGAATGATAGAAAATAAGTGTTACATTTTGTTAGTTTAAGTCTGAATAATGTTGTTATGCTAATCATTTATAATAATATAGACTGGGAAATGAAAAGCAAATGATAAAAATCTGGATAAATGTATAAATAGGTATGAGTATTGTTATATAACATTGGTTGAAAGAAAGCTAATGAATATGTCGTATAGAAAGATATAAAAAACGAATGAACAAGTGCCCAAATCAAAGAATACCCAATTAAATATCCATCATGAAAAGGAGAAGAGCTTTCTGGTATCCAGGAACTCATTAACTTTGGCCTGTAATTGTTCCATATTATCTGTTTATTACTATGACTGTATGGAATATGGGGGATTCTTGAGGACATTATGAATACAGTCAAACCCCGCCATAACGTGAAATCGCATATAACGCGATGGCAGGTTGGCTCCCCTTTAAGGTACAGTATAATACAGTACGGTACTGTACCAATGGTCTGCAACACCATGGCAGGGGAGAGAAGCTGCAGCCCCGCACCTTCTGGGGACAGAGAATTCCGAGGCTGCTGGCGCCGGTGCGCTCTGTCCCCAGCAGGCGTGGGGCCCCAGCTTCTCTCCAGCTTCTCCAAGGCTGCGGGCGCCAGTGCTCTCTGTCCCCGGCAGGCGCTGGGCCACGGCTTTTCTCCCACTTCAAGAGGAGCCGCGGCTCCCTGCCTGCCGGGGACAGAGAACTCCGGGGCTGCAGGTGCCGGTGCTCTCTGTCCCCAGCAGGTGCGTTATAGTGGGGTTTCACTGTATCAATATTGTAAAATTGTAATGAGTTATGCCAGATAGGCCATGTAAGGTATCTGCAAAAATGTTATAATTTGCCAAATATGATAATCTCATTTATGTGTCTTTATCACATTTATATTATTAGTGATAGATATATCTGTCTCTGTATTTCAAACTTGTGCTATGCTTCTGGGTGACAGCCCCAGTAAGTTTGACATCAGCACTGTCTAGCCTTCTTGATGGCCCATTAAGGACCATCATCTATACAACTGACCCATTGAGAGAAAGCAGATACATCTGCTAACTCAGCAAGGCATGCAGGGACATGACTATGGGCAGAACTTTAAGCCTTTCAAGCCATGTGCTGGGCAGCTTGAAACAAAGAAAGCACAAGCCGCATGGCAAAAGACTATAAAAGGCAGCTTCATCCTCTTAATTCCTGATTCTTACCTCTGGAGTAACTTTTCTACAAAGGAAGCTCTCAAAAAAGGACTGAATGACACATCCAAGCTGTGCATGTATTTCAGAGGGACTTTCAAGCCAGCAAACTCATCAATACTGCCAAGAACCTGAAATATAGACTTTGAATCTTTGTATGTGACTGTTTTATCATTAACACCTCTCTTCTTGTTCTTTCTTTTTTCTTTATAATAAACCTTTAGTTTTAGACACTAAAGGATTGACTGGCAGCGTGGTATTTTGGGTAAGATTCAAACCTATACTGACCTGATAACGTGGCTGACCCTTTGGGGTCAGAAGAACATTTTGTATATCTGAGCAGAGTTATTTTAAATAACTTCTCACTGTACTGGAGCTCTAGATACTGATTGGGAGTCAGTGAACTGGAATGCAATAAGGAGGCTGTGATTTCTTTTTTTGCTTCTTGATAACCAGTGTGGGGGATCAGAAGCACAGTTTGTGACTGGTCGGGGAGCTTAACTTCAGTGTTACCCCCCAGTCTTGGGAGTATCTGCTCTCCCTTTTATAGCCTGCCCTGACCTTGGCATTTCCAGTGAGGATTGCCCCAGGCACTGCTGGCTCACAATTACTAACTCATAAATATATTATCAGAAACTATAAATAACAATGATTTTGTCTGCAACTTTATTAATAAAGGTGAAAATTAAGTAAGCCTAAATTAGGTGGAATTATGCCTCAGCTTTCCAACTTATACAGTGCTTTCATTTAGTTCCACCCTTGCGTATACTAAATCCTGTCATTGGTGACCTCTTAAAACTGTCCAAAATGGTTGAAAGGTGGCTGCATGTTATTTTGTAACAAAGTTGTTGAAAGAAAGAATTAAAGAGTCTGAAAAACTGTATTTTCTAGGTAACTTGCAATATTCAATGCCATCCTTCCTTCCTCCTCACACATCACCCCATCCCTTTAAGGAGGACCCTTACAAATTTCCTAATCAAGTCCCCTATTAGGAGAACCCATACCCCACTATCCAGACAATATTTCTACCCTTTGCTTTCTTGGGTGTGAGTGATGACACAGCAGCTTGTATTACAGGAAGGCCCATCTATCTTGTGAAAGATGTCATTTATCACCCCAGTTTAGCAAGCCTCCACATGCAAATTTCATTTCTGCCAATGAGACCCAGACCTTCTGTCACTAAAACAAACCCAACTCCCCAAAGGGAGATAAGTCCTCTGTTGAAATATTTCTGTCAGCAAAAAGTTAGTGTAGTCTCTGCATTACCTGTGCCAGTAAAAAACATTCCCCCAGCTACAGTTGTTGTACCAATAAAAACTAGCAGGATCTTATTAAAGGGGAAAAGACATTTGTCACATTTATTGTAAATATTATAATAAAATAGAAGATAACAGCAAACAACGTTGTTTGACTACTTATTCCTATGATTACTTATATATATGTATATATGTATATCCATTCACACAATCATTCATACAAGTTCTGCGTAGATATTATAGTTACCAGCCTAAAGTTGCTTGTGACAGAATACTGGCCAGGTATCCTGTACACAAGAGTGGAGCCGAGTCCGTGTCAGGTGCACCTGATGTTCCTAGAAGCTGGCAGCAGAACCGTTGACTCAAAGTCCTTATTCTTCAGGGTTCAGTTTTATAGGGATTTTTCCCTATGTTAGGTCTTTATTCTGCTGTTGCCAGATCAATCAGCAGATAGCTGCCTTTGTTTCCTTTGAAGTGTCGGGGTGGATTCCAGTTCGCCCTTCGGGGGTCATCTGGTTGATTCCACTTGACACCTTCTTCGGCCGACGCTGACTCTTTCAGGCTTGGTAACTCCCTAGACACTCATTCAACATTTAAACTAGACACTCATTCACATATACTTTTTATCTTAACTACATTTATTTTACAGTTTCTTTATCCTTTTGGGGTGTGAGACTCCTTGTCTTTTAACAATTAAAAACATAAAGTGAGGTAAAAGTGACTTTAACAGAGGTGGGGGTCTCTATTTGTATGTTACATAGTTTTGCCTGAGGCATAGGGGTAATTGACGGCTTGCGCGCTGAGTTAACAAAGTCAATTGCCCAATTAGCACTTACAGAGGCAATTGACAGCTTGCGCGGTGAGTTAACAAGGTGCTGAGTCAATTACCCAATCAGCAGCTCACAGCGGCCATTTTTACAACAAAGTATCAGTTACAAACTTTCACTTAGAAAACCGGCACTTAGAGTCAATTGAGTTAACAAGGTGCTGAGTCAATTACCCAATCAACAGCTTACAGCGGCCATTTTCAAAACAAAGTAGCAGTTACAAACTTTCACTTTGAAAACAGGCACTTAGAGTCAATTGACGTCAATTAACTAGTAGCGACTTCAAAGTTTCATTTTAGAACACAGGCGCTTGGAGTTAATTGACGTTTACAAAGTATCTCCTTGAGCGGGCTTGTACAGACATAGATATTTCTAACAATAAATCCTTACAACAATGAATCCTTACAAATCTACTTTTAACATAAACCTTACATAGATATTTCTGACAATACATCCTTACAAACTTACTTCTAACATAAACCTTAAGTTATAAAGTATTAGTTAATAATAATGAAACCATAAATCAATAAATCATTTCTCATATAATGTAAACCTTCTTTAATATCCCTACATAATCCCACTATGCTTCTGCCAGGACAGAGATTGCTCTCAGCACAGTTTTGAACTCCACTGACCAGGGGTCAGAGTGATAATGGTTATGGGTTTCTTCATTTCATTTCAGACAAAAGTAACTCCAGACACAGAAGACCATTATTCCCTTAAATCTGAACACAAATAACCTGCCAGTGTACATAGATTATATTTTTATATTCTTTATTACAGATTAACACATTTGCTTTCAACGCACCCCTTCCTTGCCATTTCTATCCTGCACCCATGCATCAGCTCTCACCTGCTCTGATTCAGTTTTACAGTCAATTCCCTAAAGCTATATTTTTCTGGGCCTTTCCCAGGTTCACCTTTACACTGATGATGCATTGTGAAGCCCTTATTCTCAATCCCTGTTCCCTTTCCCGTACCTTTTTATATATAGCTGAAAATATTTTACATAGATCTATAAGATAAAGCTGTGAGTACCTATAATTCATACTGCAATGTAAAGCAAACAGTAGAAGGAAGCTATAAATATAAGCAATGAAATCTCTCCTTTGTATTATATCTCTCTGCATGTCTTTCTGTGGTATTGCATGAAGCACTACAGTCTTTTTAATAGAATGTAGTGGTTTTAGGAGGAAAAGGACTTGTTAAGAGGGGAACAAATTTTTAACCCATGTTCAAAGCTACCAGAGCCATTACTGCCTTACTTTGAAATCTATTTAGATTGACAAAATCAATTCAAATAACTCCTTTCCACCCCAATTTGGAGAAAACCCTATAAAGAAAATTGTTATTGTATATTTGATTGTATTGCTGATATAATTATAATTTACAGTGAAAACAAAAGTTCTCATCTTCCAAGGTTTCTCCAGGATATAGGTTGTTGACTCTTCTTTAACCCACCATTTGTCTCTCCAAGGGAAATTCCAGTGGCTGCAAAATGAGGTAATTTGGTTCCAGATATTGTGCAAAGGAGAGAGGCCGAGAGTACAGTGTGCAAGGGGAAACTATTGGTGATCTGTAGAAAAATGTCCCATTTCTGACCCTTTGGTGGAAGTGGGATTAAATCTATTAGATAGTTTGAAAAGCCTGCCAGGATTGGACAGCGACAAAACACACAGCTTTTCTCCTTCAAGCAGATTCAACATTACACAGACTTTTCTTCCTCCATTCAGGAAAGGGGTGGGGCGGGGGGAGAGAGAGAGAGAGAGAGTGTGTGTGTGAGAGCGAGAGATATTGAGAAAATTGTTGCTATGCTAAACAGAAACTACCTGATTTTTGTTAGTTTCCAGTCAGATTCATTGCCCATTAGGAATTATATTTAAAATCTGAGCAAAAATGACCCGGAAAGGAAGGAGGTGGGAGAAGAGGAGAGGATAATTTATCATATTGTTGCTTTAGTACACTTAATTGAATTCATTACTCGTTAATATTCTAATGCACCCCATCCCAATGGTACTGCTACATGTTTTAAAAGTAGGGAATGTTACTTTACATTAAGATTTTTTTTTTTACTAGACTCAGAAAATCTCAGCCAAAAGGAAACTTGGCCTTAAACCACGTTATTTCCCTGCTTTACCTGTCCCCATAGTTTACGTCGCACTAACAACTATCTAGAGAAGGAAAAGTACAAAAAAAAATGCAGCGCTCTCGCCTCCCTCCCACACTATCAATCTTAGAAGAATTACATTATTTTCGATAGGCTAAAAAGATGTGATTGTCTGATCAGCCAATGATAATGCGGATCTAACTCTGATCAATAGCGAGACAAGACGTAAGCGGGGTGACTTGTCAAGTCCAATAGGAAACGAGGAAAGAGAGGGGCTTTATTTGCATGAGGTTATATAAATCAGGGGTAGCGCCGAGTTTCACGTATACTGCTTTTTGTAAGAGGTAATTTTAACTAAGAGTAAACAGTCCGAAAATGCCCGAACCTGCAAAATCTGCTCCAGCTCCAAAGAAGGGGTCTAAGAAAGCTGTGACTAAAACCCAGAAGAAAGGAGACAAGAAACGTAGAAAGACAAGGAAGGAGAGTTATTCCATCTACGTATACAAAGTGCTGAAGCAAGTTCATCCAGATACTGGTATCTCTTCGAAGGCTATGGGTATAATGAATTCTTTTGTAAACGACATCTTTGAGCGTATCGCTGGGGAAGCGTCTCGCCTGGCGCATTACAACAAGCGCTCGACCATCACTTCCCGGGAGATCCAGACCGCTGTGCGCCTGTTACTGCCCGGCGAGCTGGCCAAACACGCTGTGTCTGAGGGTACCAAGGCTGTTACCAAATACACCAGCTCTAAGTAAACATCTGGCTGGCTAAATCTATAACCCAAAGGCTCTTTTAAGAGCCAATCACTGTTTCATTCAAAGAGCATAGCATCACTAACACGTATCACTTGTATTTTTTCAAACTGCATCATGTCGTTTGTGAAGGGGAAAAAATAGTTTTACATAACTATTTCCAAGTAATTTGTTAGCAGTTTCTCTTCCCAAAATTTATGCAGAAAAGAAGCCTGGTTTCTCGTTACTAATTGTAATAAACAAGCAGTTGTATTTGCTACAGTCTAGCTGAAAGGATTCTTTTCTGCAAAAGTGATTAAAGCCATCCGTTACTAAAGTAGCATTACAATTACGTGGTATTCAGGGAACATCTTAGCAACACATTAGGTTTATTATGTATAAAATAGATTTTTAATTTTCTGGGATCTCAGTGGGTTTTCAAACTAATCATTGTTGTCACTCTTTCCTAATATCTCATTCCTCCCTACCATCTCCCCATCGTTAAACACTTTTTAGCCCTTGAATTAAACCAGTTGTCAATTTCTTACATCAAGACATTAAAAAACAAAGTTTCCCTTTTATTTTCAAAGCACTTTCCCCCTACTTAGCCATACATTTTCTTTGGGTCACTGTATAGATTTATGGAATTACAGATAGGCTAGCCATTCTGAAAACGTTTGTTGAAATGGACTTTTAAACAAAACACATAGGAACCAGGATCAGATCTGATTACAGTCATAGCAACACAGTTATTATACTATGACGTTATACTATAGAACGCTTAGGTAGTAATCCTCTAGGATTTCACTTAGATCCATTCTCACCTATTTAGCTGGCAGGAAAATTTGGTTATGGTATATTATCTAAAATGGTCAGTCCCATTGCCTTTTTTACTTTCATGGCTGAGAAGCTAGTAGACGTTTTGTAGGCTTGAAAAAGCTACAGTACAAACTAAATATGTAAATGAAGTTTCAGGTAATTGGCAGGAGTTGGGGGTGGCCCTTATTATACCCTGGACGAGCGTTAACCTCCAAACCCATAAAGAGTTGGGCTCGATATTTCAGGACATAAACTATGCTCGTGGCTATCAAGGTCTTTTCCTGGTCCCAGCGTAAATGACATCATCGAGGATCACCCTTAGATGAGACCAGAGATACATTTCACCACTACAGCAAACGCGGTAACAGAAAATCGGAAATACCTGAATATTATTTCGAGGCATTTTTCTGTGATGCTTAAGCCCACTTTTACTATGATCATTTTCTCCTTTACCACGTTCAAACATTTTATTAGACATCTTCAGTAATAATAAAATGACTGTGGGCTGGTGGCTTGAGTAGAGAGTCTATGATGGTTCCGACCTGATTGAAAACTGAGTTGAGATTTTTGAACGGATGAAATGATACTCCTACCCCTTAAAGCCAGATATTGAACATACATAGCCTGTTTCTTGGGTCGATTCTCTGGAGACAAGTTATTTTATCATTATAAAACTAAATAATAACTTGATTTTAGTATGTGAATATTGCGCCTGATTATAAAACTCCTCTCTTTAAAAATCACACTTGAGGGTATAATGGAGGACATAAGCAGATCAAAAGCAGTGACAGATCCTTTATAAAATGAGGGTGGCCCTCTGTCTGAAAGGAAAAAAATATAAGGCATTTGTATCGCTTTAAAAGTAGCAAATTAAAACATAAAAGGGAATCAGAACCAAGAGATATTTTTATGCGTTCGACGAATCACGTGATTTCAATGTTCTCCCCTGTCTCCGGGAGTGCTGCTCGTGCAAAGCTTTCTTAGTTGGAAGAGAGGAAGTGGCAATAACGTTCAAGGATACAGATTCGATCACTTTGAAAATGATATAGTCAGAACCCCGAGCCACTCCCCCCCCCCAAAAAAAAAATAGGGGGTGGCAGATGTGTGATACCGAGATAGGAAACTGGCCACTGATCCTTAAAAGTTAGTTTGAAAAGCAAAAAAGAGAAGGGGAAATCACAATGACCAAGGCGGGCTTTTCAAATGTTCACATTGTCCAATGACATTTGGCTTCTTCGAAAAGGCCAATCAGAAAAGAGAATTTAGTTATAAATACCGCCCGAGACGTACAGCTCTTATTCATTTCTTTCCGTTCTTTCTTGCTGAGTGTATTTTTTTACAGGAACTAGGTGTGTTAATATGGCCAGGACCAAGCAGACAGCTCGTAAATCCACCGGTGGCAAAGCCCCCCGTAAGCAGCTGGCTACTAAAGCTGCCCGGAAGAGCGCGCCTGCCACTGGGGGAGTGAAGAAGCCTCATCGTTATCGCCCCGGCACTGTAGCCCTGCGAGAGATCCGCCGCTACCAGAAATCCACTGAGCTGCTCATCCGCAAGCTGCCCTTCCAGCGCCTGGTCCGTGAAATCGCCCAGGACTTCAAGACCGACTTGCGCTTCCAGAGCTCGGCCGTTATGGCCCTGCAGGAGGCGAGCGAAGCCTACTTGGTGGGGCTCTTTGAAGACACCAACCTGTGCGCTATTCACGCTAAGAGAGTCACCATCATGCCCAAGGACATCCAGTTAGCCCGGCGTATCCGTGGTGAGAGGGCTTAAAGGCTGCCCTTCGGCTTCTAGTAACAAAAACTGCTCCAAACGACCCAAAGGCTCTTTTAAGAGCCACTACATTAACACAGAAAGGAGCTGTAACCTGTTCATATGGTCCCTTTTCTAAGTACGAAACTTGTTTTAAAGATTTTTTCAAGTGAAAGTTGCGGACTAAATATACACAGGAGGTAGTTTACTAATCCTCTAACGTTCATTCTCCGGCCATCTCCACCTTTTGTGATTAATGTTAAGTTTAAATTCATTACCATAACGCGCCTAAACAAAAGTAATTTGCTGTTTAAAATAGCTAGTCTCTTGTTTAATGTTTTGCTCATTTAAAAAATATTGCATAATCCCACTGTTAAAGTGAATTTACAAATCTTTAGATAAAAATTAACAAGATTAAGTGAATGCCCCAAAGCAGTGCTTATGAACTGAAGTTGATCAGCACTGCTTCGTGCTGTTAATTGCCCCTGATGAAAGAGCATGTTTATTGTATTTTTATTTTTTTAAGGAAATAATACATTGCTCCAAAGGGATGGCGGAGCTTCTCTTTTGAATTACATTTGTGGAAGTTCAAAATGAAGTCAAGTTTGAAGCTTTATAAGAAATATTTTACAGCAAATAAGTTCGCATTCTCTAAAACGTCTTGTGTTCAAGCTATAAAATATCCTTTTAGTGTAAGTGTAGCAGCTTTTGGAATAGCCTTGGGTAGTTTTTTAGTTGTTTGTTTTTCAAATTGCTCAGAAGACGGTTGGAATCTTAGCCCTCTCACCCCGGATACGCCGGTACACGGAAGGAAGCAAATGTCATTGGACAATTTGAAACATTGAAAACCCCGCTCTGTGCTTAGAGAAATACATTCCTCCCTCATTGATTCCTCAAAGTGAAGCTCATGGGCCTAATACATGAACCTTGCGCTTCCCTGAGTGGCCCCTTTGTATTGTTTCCTCTGTTTTTTTTTTTAAATAAACACTTCCACTCTACAGCATGCACTCTCCCGTATTTCTTTTTCGTTTCTTCTGTTATACATATAGGTGGTCGGGGATTTTATTATGACTTTAAACCGACCAAATCTGTGAACATGAACATTATTCAGCTTCCTCTTTGGTACTAGCAATCATCTTGAATAGGGTAACCAGATGTCCTGGATTTTAAAGGGACAGTCCCGTTTTGGGGGACTTTTTTCTTATATAGGTGCCTATTAGTCCCCACCCCCTGTCCCATTTTTTCATAGTTGATTATCTGGTCACCCTAATCATGAACTCCAATGCCCGGCGAATGGGAGGGTAATCAACTACAGGATTCAAATGCACAGAAAAATCCCTTCTCATTTAATTTTGTTTTAATTTGCATATTTTAAGATAGTTATATCCTACAGTTCTTCCCCTTGAGTGGCACGCACACCTCCTGGAAGATTTGTTTACTCTCCTTCCATCCCTACTTAATATCTAAAATTTGAGAGATAGAGGGGAGGACTTTATAGTAATTAGTTGTGTGATAAATAAAGGGGGGGGAGGAAGCTCCCTTTGATGGATACCCAGCCAGCCAGTTAGTTGTAAAATCCCTCTTGGTAGCCGTTCTTTACTTGCTTATCACAAGTTGCAATATTTAATAACTAAAATAACAAAAAATAGGGATTTTATTTCTATTGTGAATCTCTCCTTTCTTAAAAGAACCACACTGTATTTAATATGTAGCTTTAAGGAGCTGGAGAACCATTACATAAATTCTCTTCTTCTACCCCCTCGCTTTCCCAGTATCCCTGGTCAGTTTTCAATCAGGCAGATCAGTGTATAAAAGAGCCATTCAAGCCAGCAGTTCACAGCCTTTTATTAATAAATATTAATTGTTATTTATTATTAAAGTCATCTTAGAAAATGTTTAGATGTGTTAAAGGAGGAAAGGATCTTAGTAAATGTGGCCTTCAACACCACAGAAAAAGGGTCCAAAAGACGATCCAGGAATCAGTATACAAGCCCCCCCCATTGCCTTGTTTGATGAGCCATGAAATGTACTGCTTGTATGAGGAGATCCACTGAGTGCAGAAAATGTATCCAGGGAAGGTGATTCTCTTGAGCCAGTAAAAAGAAAGACCTTACCAGCTATGGATGTGGTTTATATCCTGAAAGATCAGGACTACACTCTTTACAGTTTTGGAGGTTAAAGTTCATCCAGGATTATCCATATCTATATATCCACATATACATAGGTTCTTTTAAGGGAGAACTCCAACTCCAGCCAATGAAACTTCAGTGGACACATTTAGTTATACTGTAGCTTTTATAACACTATAAAAGGCTTATGAGCATCTCTTCTCAGCCTCTAAAGTAAAAGGGTAAAAGAAATTGACCAACATAGATACTTAAAGGTAACAAAACTTCTCTGGGTTAGCATCCTGGAGATTTATTAATTTAAAGGGTTTCATAACATAAACTAATAGAAAGAATAATTGTGTCAATGTGATTCCGTAATCAGATCTAATCCTGGTTCCTGTGCATGTTTTGTTTTAAATTCCACCTTATTGAAAGTTCCTCAGAACAGATCCCCCTCCCACAATTTAACAAAATGTTCACAAATTAAATAAGTTTATGGCTAAAGGGGGGTGGGGGAACTGCTTTGAAAATACAGAAGAAAATAGGGAAATTACTTAATGTAAGAAATGAGTTGATTTTATGAAGCTGCACTCTTTAAGGACTCTCTTCAGGGACAGAGGGAGGAAGGGGAGAAACAAGAGATTTGGGTTATATAGTAGCTAAGATTTTTTTAGTTAGTAAACCAAGTGAGATTCCAGCAGTTTAAATTTGCTTTCTATAAGTGTGATTCTGCTATGCTGAATTAATTGTAGGTGAATACCAGTTTAATCATACCTTCATTTCAGCAGTGTGGGGGTATTAATAATTTTATATGATAGAAAAGAAACCTATGTCTTCTAGAATATTATGACACTTCAAGTGCTTATTTACTTGTAGCAAAGAGAAATCATGCTCTCTCTCTCTCTAGGTATGGTGTGGGAATAAAAAAAATTACAGACAGCTTGTCTGTAAAGCTTCCTCACTGTGTATTATTAATTATGATAATGAATTATTTACTCGCAAGCCACTGGATGCAGTTTGAAAAACACAAGCAATAGTAGTAAGTGATGTTCTGCTCATTGAATGAAAAGGTAGATGGCTCTTAGGGCTTGTCTACACAACCGGCCAGATCGATAGGCAGCGATTGATCCAGCAGGGGTCAATTGATCGTGTTTAGTATAGATGAGACAAATCTACCACCGATCACTCTAGTGTCAACTCCGGTACTCCACCTCAATGAGAAGTGCAAGGGGAATCGACAGGAAAGCATCAGCACACCACAGTGAAGACACCACGGTAAGTAGATCTAAGTACATCGACTTCAGCTACGTTATTCATGTAGCTTAAGTTGCATAACTTATATCGACCCCCTCTCCCCATAGTGTAGAGCAGTCCTTAAAAAAGCCTTTGGGTTACAGATTTAGACAGCCTACTCAGAAACTATTTACTTAGAACTGGTGTACTTGGTGACCGCAGGTCTACACTACCGGGCTCAGTTGATGCAACTCCAGCTATGTGAATAACATAGCTAGAGTTGACATAGCTTAGGTCGACCTTTTGCGGTGTCTACACCCCACTGGGTTGATGGGAGAAACTCTCATCAACTTACTTTATGCTTACGCTACGCAACTCCAGCTACGTGAATAACCTAGATGGAGTTGACATACCTTTGGTGCAGTTACACTGAGGTCTACACAGAGGGGGTTCCGTCGACTTAGCTTACTCTTCTTGACTGGGGTAGAGTACAGGGGTTGACTGGAGAGCGATCTGCTGTTGATTTTACTAGACCCGCTAAATCAACCTGTGGTGGATGGATCTCAGTAAGTGGAGACAAGTGTGCCCTGAGAAACAGTATCTCTCTGGAAGTGATGGTTGAGCGCTTGTTGTAATGCACCAGACGAGATGCTTCTCCGGTGATATGCTCAAAGATGTCATTTACAAAAGAGTTCATTATATCCATAGCATTGGAGGAGATGCTGGTGTGTGGGTGAACCTGCTTGAATACTTTATACACATAAACAGAGTAACTTTCTTTCCTCGTCTTTTTCCACTTATCACTCTTCTTGTAAGTCAGGGGTCGGCAACCTTTCAGAAGTGGTGTGCCGAGTCTTAATTTATTCACTCTAATTTAAGGTTCAGTGTGCCAGTAATAAATTAACGTTTTAGAAAGTCTCTTTCTATAAATCTATAATATATAACTAAACTACTGTTGTATGTAAAGTAAATAAGGTTTTTTAAAAGTTTAAGAAGATTCATTTAAAATTAAATTAAAATACAGAGTCCCCTGGACCAGTGGCCAGGACCTGGGTAGTGAGTGCCACTAAAAATCAGCTCGTGTGCTGCCTTTGGCACCCGTGCCATAGGTTGCCTACCCCGTTCTAAGTTATATGGGCAGGTCTACACTATGCGGTTAAGTAGACTTAAGTAGAATAACGTAGCTGGAGTCAACATATCTTAAGCTGACTTATTGCGGTGTCTACACCACGCTGGGTCGGCGGGAGAAATGCTCCCATTGAGTTACCTTACGCTTCTCTTTCCGGTGGAGTACGAGCGATCAGTGGTCGGTTTAGTGTGTCTGATAAGCTTTCTTAGACCTTTTCTTGGCGCAGGAGCAGATTTCAATGGCTCAGGCATGTTGATTGCATATAGTTTATTTTTACTTCTCAATGCCATCTACTTGTTTTGTGTAAATTTCTGTCTCCAGTCAGCTCAAAAACATGCATACAAACTCCGGAGGGTGCCTGTTTATAGACATCTTGTGGCAATGACTGTTCTCTTTCCTAATTTCCTATTGCATATGAGACACATGACCCTATATTAACGTCATATGGAACCTTATCATTGGTCAGAATTAGATTCGCATCACTATTGGCTATTCAAACAATAGTTCTTTTCAGCCTATCACAAAGCGTTTACCTCCGCAAACAGAAAGGATATAAGGGCGGGCTGGGAATTAAATCGCGTAATATTTTTTTTTTTTGGAGAAAATATATTACTGTAGCTGATTTCTAGAAAGTGCTGATCATGTCTGGTCGAGGAAAGCAGGGAGGCAAAGCGAGGGCTAAAGCGAAGTCTCGCTCCTCGCGGGCTGGGCTGCAGTTCCCGGTGGGTCGAGTGCACCGGCTGCTACGCAAAGGTAATTACGCTGAGCGGGTCGGGGCTGGAGCTCCGGTCTATATGGCCGCGGTGCTGGAGTATCTGACCGCTGAGATTCTCGAGTTGGCCGGCAACGCTGCTCGGGACAACAAGAAAACCAGGATCATCCCCCGTCACCTGCAGCTCGCCATCCGTAACGACGAGGAGCTCAACAAGCTCCTGGGGAAAGTGACGATCGCTCAGGGCGGTGTCCTACCCAACATCCAGGCGGTGCTGCTACCCAAGAAAACCGAGAGCCACAAGGCCAAGAGCAAGTAAATCTGTCAGTAATTAAAAACGACCAAGAAGAAACCGAAAATATTACTCCAAAAACCATTGTAAAGGTTCTTTTCAGAGCCACCCACAAAATCAAAAAAGAGCTCTGTTATCTTTCGCTTTCTCTCAACCTAGGAAAGAACTGGTTAACATAAAATACGTCTTTATTTTCTTTATGAAATTATCAATACTTGTAGCATGGGGCGTGGGTTAGGGTATGAACGGAGCTGTATTAAACTAATAACGAAAATGGTAAAAGGAGTGTCCAATTGTCTCTAAAGGAAATACAAGTGGGTAGTTCTCATTAGCCAATCCTTTCACAACGCGGGTTTTTTAAAATTGAGAGCACAACGCCATACAGGGGACATTGGACTTTTTAGCTTGTTGGCACGTTAAAAAGTTTCCGTAATACAGATTTCTAGCATAGGTTGAACAATTGCGGTGATAAAGGAACAAAACACTTTCCGAGATCGGCTCACATTCATTCATTCATTGAGTGGTACACGTAAATAAGTATTTTATTATTCCTCCTTCCCCAGATTAAGTAAAGAAGGAAATTTTTGTTTTATGGAAAGCACCAGGACATTGTTAGATTAACCTGGCATTTCAGCTCCTTTTGGGAACGTTAGTATGGGTGGTTCTTAAAATAGTCGTTGGGTTTATTTGCGTGAGAAGAGCCTTCTCAGTTATTTCACTGCTTGGGTCCCTCCGCCTTAGCTTTCCTGCTTTAGGTTTCCTTGGCGTAGACTCGGCAGTTGGGCTCGTAGCAGCCTCGTTGAGCTTGGCGGCTTTTTGGAGCGGGCTCCTGGATGCTTTCTTGACAGCTGCAGTTTCTGTGTTCTTGGCTTCCCCCCGCCCCTCATTTGCAGGACCAGGGCTACAGCTTCTCAGCAATTGGTTTCTAAGGCTTTGCCACTGGCTTTTTCTTCGGCTTCCCTCGTCGTCTTGTTGAGTTTAAAGGAGCCAGAGGCACAAGAGCCTTTGATCTGGACCACGATGCCTTGGATCACCAAGCTATTGAGTTTCAGCTTGATGCGGTTGTTGCTTTTCACCACGTCGTACCCTCCAGCTGCCTGAGCCTTTTGAAGAGCCATTGCTTTGGTGATGAGCTCGGTGCGAGAACTTACGGGGTTCGCTGCCTCCTGTTGCTTTCTTCGGCTTTTTAGCGCAGTTTCCTACATACTAAGGTGGAGCAAGAAGAAGGGAGGGAAAGTAAAGCTGGTGCCTGTTTGTTATACAGCTAGAGCTGCTCTGTGATTGGTTCGCTGTGAACTAGAAAGAACTTTTCTTCTAGCTCAGTTTCTTTTTTTAGTTAAAAACGTGTACTTTTGTACAGTATCTGCCACAGAATCATCTCATCACACAGCCGAGTGAAGGGGAAACGGTATTTTTATTTAGTGCAGCTTCCCGTTGGAGACACTTGAAGATGAACCAGAGACAGAAGAAACTTTTTTTTTTCTCCGTGGAAATGAAATCTGTACCGTTAGAAATAAAATTACAACTACAATGGGATCTTTTTATTTAAAGAGCTTTCTCCAAATCCGTGTAGCAAGGCAGGGATTTGAATCAATCTGTACTGTGCAAACTGATGTACAAAAGAAGCAACAACACAAGCCCGTTTCCTCAGCTTTGAATATGGAAGAAGAATTAATTATAGAAAACTTCTGCTAATACGTTGGAAACCGCCTGTTGCTGCTTCTGCTGTCTCTACTCCTGGAGCAAAAGCCTCTGCTAAAACACTGAAGGTGTAGAAGGCCCCAACCAGCATCAGACCCCCATTGTTCTGGGTACTGTACAGTTGTGGAAAATTGACCACACCATTGATTTTGGATCAGACAGCCTGAGGCTCCTTTATTTTATATGAGCATATATGCAAGGAGAGTCAGCATGGCCCCATGCAAGGTGGCAAGCTGCTCTGCCGTCCGTAAATTTCTAGCCAGCTTATAAAGGTTAAAACCACAGACAAATTACACACACATTGTACATTAATTACCTTATTTGGAATATATTTCAAAATTAATATAGGACAAAAGCAAAAACAAGCATCTCACCCACTACCCCCTCCCCATTACTCACTGTCTGTTCTTTTGTGGTCAGCGACCTTTCTAACACAACTGTTGTGATTATATATTTCATAAGCCTAGCTACTGCAAATTATGCTACTTGGGGACTTTATCACTCTGCCCTCTCATGCCCTTTATACACAAAAAACCATTGTTCCGTTTTGGGAACTTTCCACTGTGACTCCTTTTACCTCTTGATACACACAAGCAACTTTCCATCACTCTTTCATCACTCTGTCCCCCTCCTCTCTGCCCCTTATACACAGAGACAAGCTGAACCAAAGTTCAACACAGCCTAGAAACAAGCTTATCTAAAGTTTAGGCCTAAAAGCCTGGCCAAAGTTGTAAGCCCACCATATTTTCCCTCATAGTACCACATAGAACAGGACAGGGGTTCTAAGACTTTTGTACTGGTGACCCCTTTCACACAGAGAGCCTCTGAGTGCGACCCCCCCTTTATACATTAAAAACAGTTTTTAAAATATATTTAACACCATTATAAATGCTGGAGGAAAAGGGGGTTTGGGATGGAGGTTTACAGCTCACGTCCCCCCATGTAATAACCTTGTGACCCCCTGAGGGGTCCCAACCCCCAGTTTCAGAACCCCTGGAATAGGAGATTATCTTGGACCCAGAATTTACACTCTAAAAAGACAGGACAGAAAAAATAGTTATCAACAAACAACAAAAACTTTTTGGAGGATTAGGGCTGGAGCAATGACGAGAAATGAAGAATGCTTTTGCATTAAAGTATGGTTTTTCTGAGGCTCCCCATGATATTGCTGCTTAAGTACCCCTGTGAGTCAAGGCACCAGGGTTGGGGAATCCCTTGAAATATTGACTGCTTGGTGCAGAGACTGTGTCCCCATCTTTATCATAGACAGATACTTCAATTGGGACCCACTAGGTCACTCACCTTCAAGTTTTCCAGGCCTCCTCCTACCACTTACACAAAGCAATCAACCTGCATGCACCCATCTCCAATATCCTCTTGTATTAGAGAAGGGAGGAAGAGTTTTCAATTAAACATAGTACTTTTTTTTTAAATTATTAAATCACTTTCTTTTATACATTTTTTGGGAGGGGTTGTCCAGTGGTGATGGTTGGTGGAAATATGTTTTCTAGCTTTTCAGATCCCTTTATTTCAAGATGCAAATCAGCAAAAAGACAGACAAAAATATCAGCATTTAAGGGAAAGCAGAATTTTAATCTTATGCTTGCAATGCAGGCCTGATCTACTCTACAAATTTAGCTCACCATAAATCACCTTTAGTCAAACCTATTTGTGCATGTGTCTACACTCAAATTTGTCTCTGGGCATGTCATAAACAGATAGTTAAGGGTTAAGGTCTTTTTTACCTGTAAAGGGTTAACAAGCTCAGTAACCTGATGAACACCTGACCAGAGGACCAATCAGGGGACAAGGTAATTTCAAATCTCTGTGGAAGGAAGTCTTTGTCTGTGTTCTTTGTTGGGGTCTTTGTTCTCTTTTTGGATCTAAGAGAGGCCAGACATATCTCCAAGTTCTCCAAGTTTTCCTGAAGTATTTTCTTCTATTCAGTATAGTGAGTATTAGAAAGGTGGTTTAGTCTTATAATTAATTTCTACATTTGCAATTGTGTGTTTGCTGAAGAAATATCTTTCTTTCTGTTTGCTGTTACTTTGATTATTCTGAGAAAGAAGGGGTGGGGGGGAAAGCCTCTCCAGGTTTATAGCTAGACCCTGTATATTTTCCATCTTGGTGTTATAAAAATAGTGTGCTTTCTTTCTTTCTTTTAATAAAATCCTTTTCTTTTTAGAACTTGATTGATTTCTTCCCTTGTTTGGATTTTCAGGGGAAGGGGGATAGGGAATCCCTCTTTGTTTGATTCAAGGAGTTTGGATCTGTGTTCCCCAGGGAAAGTTTTGGGGGAACAGGGAGTGTGCCAGACACTAAAAACCTGGCTGATGGCATCAAGAACCAGATCTAAACTAGGATTTAAGTTTAGAGGAGCCCATGCAGGTCCCCATCATGTGGACGCTAAAGTTCAAAGTGGGGAATAAACCTATGACAGGGCAACATAAACACTGCACTATGGAAACACAGTAAACCACTTCCCCTAACAGCATGAATCCTGGTTGACCTATTGAAGTTGACCAGTTCCCAAGTGTAGACACTGCATGATGTGTGTTGACCCTAACAATTCTCCAGCAGCTATCCCACAATGCCCAATTCCCTGAGACAGTGATGGAGCTCTGGTCACTGTTTTTAACTCCACTGCGTAGGGGTTAGAGAAGGAAAATCCCCATCCCCAACCACACAAACCCACCTGCCATGTATTTTTGAAATGCCTTTTCCTGATTGCACACCTAACAGCTCTCATTTGTTGAGTGCAACTGCCCAACCAATGATGCCTGCTTCACTTACTAGATGTGCTTCTGCTTGGTAGAGACAAGAAGTGCTATGTAAGCACAGCTATGGGTCAGCCCTAGAAACATGGATATCTCTGAACATGAGGATGCAGGCTAAGGGACATGACAAGGTTCAGCAGCAGTGCTGCATGAAAGCAAAGTAATTCTGCCATGTATACCACAAGGGCCAGGGAGCACAACAACTGATCTGGTATTGAGCCGTTGACCTGCTGCTTTTACAATGAGCTGTATGTCATACTTACTGTGAACAGCAAATAGGCGGGGAGAGATGTGGCAGAGGGCTCCAGCCATGCCATGACCCAGGACCTGTTCACAACTCTACCATAATCTACCCATTCCCAACAGTCTAGCACAGATGAACCTGATGAAGGGGAAGAGACCTCAGGTAAGTGTGGCTGTGCATTTTCCCTTATTATACTTAATTTAAAAGATGGCACCTGGCCCATCCCTAAGTTAATACACATATTAACTTTTCATTGTTTTGCTTGTATGAGAAGAGTTAGCAGGATAAGAAACAGAAGTAGAGTTGGCATCTGCTTTTCATTCCCTTTACTGAGGTAGGCAGGAGGTGGGTGGGTATGTGGCACACTTTGTCTATGTACACTGGAATGTTTCTTTATCCATCTGATAGATCTCCATTAAACTTTCATGGAGACGCTCTGCAATTCTCTCCTTAAGGTTTCTAGGGATGGCTGCCTTCTATTTCTTCCTCTGCAGTAGGACATTTTCCCATACCACTCTGCAATGACTTTGGCTGGCACCACTGCAGTAAGCAGGCACAAGTAGCAGCTGCATTCTCTGTGGGCTTACCTACTCTTATAACACACTACAGCAGCACAGCTGCATTGGTGCAGTTGTGCCACTGTAACACTTCAGTCAAGAAGCTACTTTTGCTGACGGGACGGAGGGTCTACTCCCATCGGCATAGGTACTCCGCCTCGCCATAGGTTGTTGGGCTACACCAGGGGATAGGTCAGTTTAACTGCATCGCTCAGGGGTGTGAATTTTGCCAGGGTCCCCCTTTCCTGTTTGCGCTTCACCAAGATCTGATAGCTGTGACTGGCTAGCCTTCTTCGGAGTAGAGAAGAACTCCTGGCTGCATGCACCTCTGACCTCCGAGTCATCCTCTGCCTCTGGGTCCCCCTCCACATCCTCATCCAAGATATCCTCCTTCTGGCTCGGTCCACTCTTGACTGGCACATGAGCCACTGAAGTATCCACAGTTGCCTTCGCACTGGAGGTGGAGTAGCCACTGAGTATCGCGTCAAGCTCTTTGTAGAACTGGCAGCTCATGGGCACAGCACCAAAGTAGTGGTTTGCCTCCTCCACCTTGTGGTAAGCAGAACCAGCTTTAGTAAGTGCGGGGCCCGATTCGAATACCCGGCGACAGTCCGGGTCTTGGGTCCTTCAGTGCCACGGAAGACCCGGAGTGAGTGAAGGACCTGCCACCAACGTGCCGCCAAAGACCCGGACGGCCGCTGGGTGAGTAAAAAAATTAAAAGGCGCCTAAGTTAGGTGCTCTTCTTTAGGGCAGGGGGCCCTCTTCGGTGCAGGGTCTGATTTGGGGGAATTGGCCTAAAGCCGGCCCTGGTGGTAGGCATTCCTCAGCTCCTTCACTTTGACCCTGCACTGCAGTGTGTCTTGGTCATGGCCCCTTTCTGTCATGCATTGTGAAATCTGTCTGTAGATATCATAATTCCTACAGATGGAGCAGAGCTGGGCCTCGACAACCTCCTTTCCCCAAATGCTGATGAGGTCCAGTAGTTTGGCATTGCTCCAAGCGGGGGATAGCCTGGTGCATTTAGCAGGCATGGTCACCTGGAAAGATGCGCTGAGACCACTGCGTGCTTCACCGAGCAAACAGGAAGGGGACTTTCAAAATTCCCAAGGAATGTAAAGGGTGGGACTCACGGTTGGTCACCTGAGGGCAGGGCAGTAGAGTTCAAACTGATGACCAGAGAGGCGAGAACAGGTATTGTGGGAGACGTCCCAGAGGCCAATCACAGCACTGTAATCTACCAGGGTGTCTACACTGGCACCGTGGTGCTGTAGCCTGGCGCAGAAAGCTGTACACCCCTTGTCAGGGTGTTTTTTTCACAGCGCTGCAACTACACAGTTTCTGCGCACTAAGTGGCTTGGCAGTGTGTACACCTCGGTAGTTACAATGCAGAAAGCTGCTTTACTGAGCAGAAACTTGCCAGTGTACACAAGGCCTGATTCTCTCCATGAGGATTTGCAGAAGTCTGGTAGCATATGTGACTGCACTATAGGGTGGGGTTAAGTGTGGGTGATGTTTTAAAGGGAGTCCTTAGGACAAGGGTCAAGAGATGGTAACACCTTGCAGCTCTGGTTTGCACAGAGTAGGTGAAGTGGTTGAGAATCGGCTGTTTGTGGACAGCTGGTGAGACAAAGGACCAGAGTAAATTAAATTACCACATGGTTCATTAATTTATCACCTCATTCTCCTGTCCTCATATTGTGGTTTATATAATAAAGAAAACAAACAAACAGAAACCCATTCTGAAGTGGGGCTCCCTCAGTCTCTCCCGTGGAAAGTGTTCTACTGTGCATAAATAATGAAAAAGTGATTAAGGTAGGGGACTAGACCCAGGGTTTCTACCTCTAAGGAGGGTGCCCTAACCACTGGACTACAAGTCATGCTCTTGTTCTCCCTGGCCCAATGACCATGCACTCTGGAGAAATACTTAAATAGTCTCTGGATAAGCAAGTCAGAGAGCAAAAGACTGAATGACTCTATACTCCAGTGGATAGGGCACCCCACTAAAAGATGGAAAGCCTGGGTCTAGTCCCCCAGCTCTAATCTCTCTTTTGTTTATCCACAGGGGAGCAATTTCCATAGGAGAGACTGATCCTCCTGTTCCATGTTAGTGTATCCTATAGCTAAGTGGTTAGTGAACCCTCTTGAGAGCTGAGAGACACAGGATTCTTTGCTGCTTCTACAGAACCAGACTAACACGGCTACCCCTCTGATATTCTTCAAATCCTTTCTGACAGAGAGGGGAAATTGAGTTTAGGTCTCCCACATCCTGGGTGAGGGTGCTAACCACTGGGATAAAATCTATAGCCTGGGCAGTGTCTCATCCTCTGGCCATTTCAAATGGAGCAAGGCTGGAATCTAACTCATGGCCTCAAGAAACACATTAGGTCCCTAAGCCACCTTACTCCAAGCTGCTGGTTCCCCTTTGTGGATCACTAGCAGTGCTAGGTACATTCTTGCAGCCTGGACCTAGATGACTAACTTTAAGAGATGAGAGGGGCTTAACTCCTCCATCTTGTTGGCAGTTCTCTTTGGTATCTTAGGGTACGTCTACACTACAAGACTATTTCGATTCATCTTAATTCGAATTTCTGGAATCGACCTAATGAAGTCGAAGTTGTGTATCCACAATAAATACACTAATTCGACTGTGTGAGTCCACAGTAACGGGCGAAGCGTCGACTTTGGAAGCGGTGCACTGTGGGAAGCTATCCCATAGTTCCTGCACTCCCCGCCGCCCATTGGAATGCTGGGATTTCCCACCAATGCATGCTGGGGGGGGGGGGGGAATTGTGTGGAGGGTGGTTTTGGGTAACTGTCATAATTGAACCGTCAATCACGCCCAGCATCCCTCCCTGAAAGCGCCAGCTGGCAATCTGTTCATGCACTTTTCTTCTCAGTGACAGCGTGGGCGCCACAGCACTGCGAGCACGGATCCCGCTGCAGTTGTGGCCGCTGTCAGCTCCTCGCAACTTATCGTCCACCTCTTCCGCAGTCAGCTGCTGAGAAATTTGGCTAATTTTCAATGGTGCTGCGAGCAGTGGTGGACCATGGGGGACGTTTTACCAACATCAACGTCGGGTGGCCAGGCAAAGTTCATGACGCGCGTGTTTTCAGGAACTCTGGTCTGCTTAGACGCCTGCAGGAAGGTAGTTTCTTCCCGGACCACAAAATAATGCTTGGGATGTGCAGATGCCCATACTGATCTTAGGGGACCCAGCCTACCCGCTAATGCCCTGGCTCGTCACGCCCTATGCAGGCACCTTGCACAGCGACAAGGAACTCTTCAAGTACCAGCGAGCAGCGTGAACTGTGACTGTTCAGTTTCTTCACAGAGAAGCTGAACCTGACCCTGTTTCTTTACCAAGTTACTGTTGACTAGCCTCTGCAGTTACATACCCCGTCCACCCCGCTTCCCCAACTTCTAACACACATTTAAAAATTAAAGTACGTGCTCCACTGTAGCTTTACAACGGTGTCTTTATTGATGACTTTGCGTTAAAGGGTTGAAACTGGGACGCACACTGTGCTGGGTAGGGTGTGTGGTCATGTAAAGACCGCCTCTAAAGTCGAGGTTTGACATGCTCCTGCTCCCAGACCGGTCAGCAGTGCCGGACTGGTTGTTTCAACGGATCCTGCCATCCCTCCTTTTTTGGACTCTGTGTGCGGGGGCTATGTGGCCTTGTTGCGGGGGAGGACGGATACAGATTCCTCTGCTGCGTGGCTCTGCGGTCCATTACAGGGACCGTTGCATGACATCTGTAACCCCCCGCTACAAATGCACTTACCACCCCCAACGACAGAAAACCTGCAAACCACCTCCCATACCAGCTAACCGCCTACTGACTGCACTGTGTGTGTGACATGCTGCTGATCCAGCCCCCGTCTCTGTACCCTGCTAAAGGTGACTGTCCTATGCATTACACTACCCCCTCAACCACCCAACGACCCACCCAAGACATCTAACACAGCGTTGTGTAAAAAACCATGACTGAAAAAGTAAGTAACAGAAAACTACTTTTAATAATCAACAACACAGTAAGGGAAGGACTTTTCAAAATGTAGTGACTGATAGCTTTTGGGTAATTTAACACTGTCCTGTGGTGCAGTGACAGTTTTCACGGCCCCTGGTGACCCTCCTTCTTGTTATTTTTGATGAGGGGGGGATTGGAGTTTGAGGTGGGGGTGGGCGGTTGCAGATACAGTGCAGGGGGGCTCTGTCTTCCTGCCTGCGGTCCTGCAGAACATCGACAAGGCGCCTGAGCGTGTCCATTTGCTCCCTCATTAGTCCAAGCAGCGTTTGAGTCGCCTGCTGGTCCTCGTGACGCCACCTGTCCTCCCGTTCGCAGAGTGAGCGGTGCTGCTGACTGAGGTTCTCCCTCCACTGGCTCTGCTGGTCCGCCTCGGCTCTGGAGCAGCCCATAAGTTCAGCAAACATCTCGTCCCTTGTCTTTTTCTTACGCCTTCTAGTTTGCGCCATCATCTGTGAGGGGCATGGTGCATCAGGTCGTGATACAGTTGCACCTGTGTGATGTCAAAAAGATAGTGAATTTCTTACAATGATACATTTTTTAAACAAAGAAACATAGTCTACTCGTTGTCTGTGAACAAGAGTATGCACAGCACCTGTCTCATGCGCACTCACGAATGGAAAGTTCGATTTCTCTGAATGCGCTTTCATTGCCTGGGGTATTGGGCTGCAGATCAGAGAACCTTTGCAGGAAAGAAGAATTCGTGTAGCAGCAAGGCATGGTAAGCCAAATACTTTTGGATTCATAGAAGTGAATGTACAGCTCTGTCCTCTTGATGCAGGCAATCCTGAAAGCATAAACTCGGCCCCTGTTGCACCCCCTCGCGGCTGTTCACTGGGAAAGATCCCTGTACGCTGCCACTCTGTAGACTGCAGCACGTGGCTGTTAAGTGAGGCTTCTTGTTATGCAAAGGAACAGTTAAGCTCTCCCATTACTAATAGTACCCCAATTACTCTAATTTCATGCAGGAGTGTGCGAGAGAGATCACCCTGAGGAGAGTCTCACGGGCAGAGAGAGCGCGCATGCTGGAAGAAAGCCACCACAACCCAGGGGCCTACTCTGCCATGCTCGTGAGGGCAATGGTCCCGGAGTTCCAGCTTATAGCATGGAAAGGCAAAGTGTGCTACCTCGGGGCACACGATAAGCTAGCTCTGCCAAGGAACCTCCTGCATAGACTTTCAGATTACCTCCACGAGAGTTTCCTGGAGATATCTTATGAAGATAAAAGTTCCATCCCCCTGTATGTAGACCTTCTGTTCTCCTAATGTCTCTCCCTGTTTAATTACTAAAAAAATGTTAACTCGTTGTTCTTAGCTGCTTTTAATAAATAAATGTTAACTTGTTTAAAGCACTTACGGACTGATCCTTCTCCCGATTCAGGGTCCATGGTAACGGCTGGGGAGGGTTGGTAGGGGATCTCAGTGAGGGTGAGGAAGAGATCCTGGCTGTCGGGGAAAGCGCCGTCGACTGCCTCGTCCTCCTCATCTTCCCCGTCCGCGAACATCTCCGAGGAACAGTCCGTCGACACTATCCCATCCTCAGAGTCCACGCACACTGGTGGGGTAGTTGTGGCAGACCCACCGAGAATGGCATGCAGTGCCTCGTAGAAGCGGCATGTCTGGGGCTGGGCTCCGGAGCGTCCGTTTGCCGCTCTGAGTTTCTGGTAGCCTTGTCTCAGCTCCTTGACTTTCACGCGGCACTGCATTGCATCCCGGCTGTATCCTCTGTCTCTCATGGCTTTGGAGACCTTCTCGAAGATCTTTGCATTCCGTTTGCTGGAGCGCAGCTCCGAAAGCACAGACACATCGCCCCACACAGCAATCAGATCCGAGACTTTCCGGTCAGTCCATGCTGGGGACCTCTTTCTAGTCTGAGATTGCCTGGACTCCTCTGCTGGAGAGTTCTGCATTGTTGCCGGTGCTGCTGAGCTCGGCCCTTTGAGCAACCAGGAAATGTGATTCAAACTGTCCATACAGGAAAAGGAATTCAAATTTTCCCGGGGCATTTCCTGTGTGGCTGGTCAGAGCATCGAAGCTCCGACTGGCGTCCAGAGCGTCAACAGAGTGTTGCACTGTGGGATAGCTCCCGGAGCTACTAAGATCGATTAGCATCCACACCTAGCCTAATTCGACATAGCCATGGCGAATTTAGCGCTACTCCCCTTGTCGAGGTGGAGTACCGAAGTCGAACTAAGGAGCCCTCTATGTCGAATTAAATGGCTTCCTGGTGTGGACGGGTGCACGCTTAATTCGATTTAACGCTGCTAAATTCAATTTAAAGAGCTAGTGTGGACCAGCCCTTAGGTAGTTTACCACCAAGTGTGCTGGCTTTTATGCATTTTATTTTTAGGGGCCACTTTCTAGGGCACGTAGGAACCTTACTTGTCTTTCTGAATCATAGTGCTGTTCCTGTGATTATCTAGGTGATGTGACACTCAGCCTTGCAACAGCTAGATCCTTTTGTGGATCCTACCCCCTAGTACTCTCTATTCCCTACTTGGAACAGTCTTTAAGGAGGAAGGAAAGAATGAAGCCTCCCCTTCCCTCTGGCTGAGTATCTGCCCCACAGCTCCTAGGAAGGTGAACAATTATTTTTCTTCTGTCATTCAGGATATCAATATGCTAAAATTTATTGGAAGGACGTGGAGGAATATTGTTATTCTGCAAGGTGTTAATAAGTGTCATTAATAGATGACAGCATCTCTATGTGTCCCCCATTTCCCCTCTTTCAGTATTTCATTTCCTCCCAAAGTTAATTGGATTCCATCCATTGGTGACTTCAACATTCCCTGAAATTGTGGAATTATTTGGATGTGATGACATTCTGAAGTTATCATGGGAAAGGTCCCATGACGGATAGGGAAAAAAAATAGTGAAAGGCAATTGAGCTTGAATGTAAGCCCTCACAAGCTTGGCCAAATACTACTTGAATTTTAAATTCAATTATCCAATCACAACACTGGGAATGGACTCTATGTAGTACTATTTATGCTAGTATAGTAATAGTATCATTATTATTCCACACTTTATAAATCACACCATTACTTTTTATAACACATTCTTATCTCTTCCTGAAGACATAAAAATAAGGAAATAAAAAAAAGTCCTTGCAGGCCAAGCTAAATATGATCAGCTAGTACATGCCTCAACAAGGCCCAGCCAAAATAGTTGCCTACAGAAACATATCAGAATGGAAAAGTAGAGAAGCAGAGAAAAAACAGAAAAACAAAAGCATGAACTTGAAGAAGATGCAAATGCTATTAAAGGGGGTGATCTTAAATTTGCAGTGGAAACTGGAGATGCTGTCGGAGATCCATTTGATATTGGTAAAATGTGATAGGTCGAGCACACAAAACTGAATTTCAAGAGGTTGCAGGAGGAGGTTGAGAAGCTGAGGCTGCACCAAAGGATGGATTATCCTGCTTTGGTTGGTAATTAGTACTAGCATGGTGTCTGCTCTAGCTACAGACAGAAACAGCTATATTAATACACCAGGGGTATCTGACTGAACTTTGACAATGTTTAACATTCAGTTCCCATTTATTGAGTTAATACAGAAGTAATATTTTAGACATGTTTAAAGGTGGGCTTGTTACTTGAGATCTCTTTGTCTGGTGCTGAATGGAGAAAGCTGAGTGTCTACTGGCAAGTTCTACAGCTTTCCCTGTGCTGGAAAAAATAATCTCTTCAAGGTATAAGTAATCCTAAAGTGAAACTTACAGCAATGATCAACAGTTATAATTTTTTATTTGTTATGTTGTTTGTGTGTCATTAGTAGTAAATATTAAAATGTTATATCATTTAAAAAGTGTTCATCTTGAAAAACAATATCCATGAAAAGGCAGAAGAGGATAAGAAATGGGAGAGGGTGGTGGATTTCTTCGCAATTTTTGAAAACCCCTTCTGATCATTTTTACCTATAATTTCTAAAGATCTGTAGACTTAAATTAAAATTGAATTGTATTGATTTTGTGTGCGATGTGAGTGTATATAGCATCAATTTCTAAGTATTGTTCCCAATGTTTATATAAACAGTTCAGAAGTTCACCATTTCTTAACATAAAACAGTTATTTCTGGCTATCAGTTAGAGGAATTAGTTCCTTATTTTGGATTAGGTAAGGAGTCTAATTTTCTGAGTGATAATTTCTGCACTTATTCAAATCAACACCCACAGTATTGCATGTACTGCAAAAGGAATATTACTTTATATCACCAAATAAATAAATATAATACTTATTAAACAAATATAGATAAGATAGGTAGCAACCAGCACTCTAAGATGACCCAGGTTCTATCTTTGAATGAAACAAATGTGTCCTTCACGTGTCCACTTTGGAAAATGACAGCAAAGTTAGGGACAAGGCAGGATAAAGATGATAGATCAGGAAATCTGATTGGTCAGATTTTGCTGCATACTGCAAATCCTACAAAATCAGACGAACATTTTGAAACAAACAAAAAGCCACAGATGGAAATCACTTTTATCAGAAGACCCTCCAGAAATGAAAATACCATAACGGAATATGGAAAATAAAATAAAATTCACTTTGAAAGGGGCTCTTATTTTCAGCAACTCACAGAAGCAACTGGTTTTGTCCAAAAAATGTGGAATTTCATTGTCTTTATAGTTAGGCAGGACTTAATAACATGACTCATTATAAAACAATGAGAAATTATTTTTTAAAAATCAAGTCTTGGGGACTCTAAATAGAGCGGATGGAAGAGTGGGAAAAATGAGAAGATCCAATATCCCACTTCTTTTCCTCTAAATCGAGCATCAGCATCATTCAGACAGCAGCAAGTAGTGGGGCAAAAAGAGGATGAAAATGACTAACTTGCTGTTTTCCAGTCTCCATTCAGGCTATCTCCCAAGGACTGTCACTACACACAGACTTCCTCCACTCACATTGTCATCTCTTTGTACACATTGTACTATGGAGCTAGTAAGTAATTTGAAGATGTTTTGTAGCTAGTCATAAATATTATTATTATACAACAAATTGGGGGGAGGAATTGATAAAAAAGTGTCATTTGGGATATAAAAAGAGTGTGCTGCGACTTAAATCTTTGCCTTTGTTTCTCTACAGCATTTTGTATATGTGTAGATGTAGTGAATGCATTGGCTACTCACCCCCAATTCATCACTGGGGTGTGGCATTCTGTACATCTGCTGAAATAAACCTGTTTCTTGGTTCTGAACTTGGAATTAGCTGTGGCTATCTGCTACAGCAAGTAGTGGCAATCTGATTAGCTAGGTTCATAAAGTAACCCGTGGGCTTGGTTGGTGATCCTGAAATATCTTTACAGGTACTAAAGATTTTCTTGGAGAGTGTGATGAGTTATGCTGTTTCTTACACTGAATGTGCCAAGTGAAAGACTGTGACTGCCATGGATGTGGTCTATGCTCTAAGCTGCATTCTACTGATTCAGCAAATAAAGGTTCTTCTCTTTCCCCCAAGAATGACCAAAATTTTAAATCAAAAGGTCTTCTCAGAGCCATCTATGCTTTCACAATAAGAACTGTTCTAGGCTTTTATTCTACATGCTAAATTGTAAATACATATTGTCCCACCAAAGAAAACTACACTTACTATTTAACCATGTTATTTTAGTAGGCAGTAAATTAGTATGTTGACCAGTAAGAAACATTGTATGAAAACAGCTGTGTTTATGCTCTATAGCTCCATGGCACATATTGGGGTGGGGATACTTGAAAAACAAGTCATTAATTGTAAGAGGGCTCAGGAAAGCACAAGCTTGATTACTGTTTAGTTATTTACTTTATTTCATTTGCTACATATTCAAGTAATATATTTAAAAAAATATTAAAACCCTTTAACGAGGATTGGGTGGTTCTAAAAACTCTTTTTAAAAAACCCATTAATTGGAGGTGGCCTTTGGAGCAGTCTGTTTAGCCATTTCCTCCAGCAGCAGTCTCACAGGGGGCGGAATCTCCTGGGGAACGACAGAAGAACTCTTTCCAGTCCCTGCTAGAAAGCTTTTTTTTTTTGTGTCTGTTCCTGGAGTCGCACATCAGCTCTGGGTTCGGCTATTAAACACGGGCTTTACCCATTGGTTAGTTTGAAAAGCCCGCGCTGCTAATGGATTGGTTAATGATCATCCTCCGCTGTATTTCCGCTTTGAAAATTCTTAGAACTACATAGACTTCTGTAGGTGGCGCTTTGAATACTCACTGAATATAAAATTATCTTTTGCGGGGTTTTCTATTGGATTTTGAAACACCATCGTGTAACAAGGGGCTCGGGGTGGGGGTAGTCAAAGTATTTTCTATTTTGCTTTTAAACAGATTGATCACGTGGAAACCTTTATTCTCGATCTGGCTAGAAGTAACCTGTAAATAAACTGCCAATGGGTTAGTTTGAGGTGGGGTGTACGAATGATAAGAAGGAAGCTTGAATAATTATTGAAGGGTAGCTGTGCCACGCTCTAAATAACCACAAATTAAAACAAAACTACAACGAGGATTGAGAGGTTTCAGCCCATCCTGTAGGTTAACTATTTCTATTATCCCCGCCCCTTCCTTATCTCCGGGAATTTGTGTGCATGATGGTTGTTCAACAGTAAGAGAAAGAGAGCAGGGATGACATTGATTAATGAACTGGTCGTTTTGAAAGAAAAATAGCGAGACATGGAGCCTCTGATCTAATGGAAGAAATAAATATGCACCGAGGTGGCAGAAAAGGGCAGGCGGTTTTGTAGACTGTGTCGGGGGGGGGGGGGGGGGGGGGGGGGGGGGGAGAGCCAGCAGAAAAACGCGGTACTGGGATGGTTCTAGGATCCTGAATTTCAGGGAACGAGCCAGTTTTTGGCGACCGCTTCCAATCTGTGTTTCCAGAGCTCGGCCTCTATGGGCCGATAGGAGGCCAGTAAAGCCTACTAGGCAGGGCTCTTTGAAGATACTAACTTTAACCTGTGCGCTATTCACGCCTAAGATAGTCACCATCCTGCCCAAGGACATCCCGTAACGCCGGCGTATCCGTGGTGACAGGGCCGGCTCCAGAGCCCAGCGGGGCAAGCACCCGCCTGGGGCGGTCCTTTCCCGGGGGGGCGGCAGGCTGGGCCGGCGGACCTGCCGCAGTCATGCCTGCGGGAGGTCCACCGGAGCCCCGGGAGCAGAGGACCTGCCGCAGGCATGACTGCGGACGGTTCGCTGGTCCCGCGGCTTGGCTGGACCTCCCGCAGGCATGCCTGCGGCAGCTCAACCGGAGCCGCCGGACCAGCGAACCGCCCGCAGCTGCGGGAGGTCCAGCCGAGCCGCGCGACCAGTGGACCCTCTGCAGTCATGCCCGCGGGAGGTCCGCTGCTCCCGCGGCTCGGGGACGCCTCCCGGCCATGACTGCTTGGGGCGGCCAAAAACCTAGAGCCGCCCCTGCGTGGTGAGAGGGTTTACAGGGTGCTCAGCCATCTTCTGCAACTTCCAAACGACCCAAAATCTCTTTTAAAAGCCACCACCTTCACGCTGAAAGGAGCTGTAACACCACCATAACTTTGAACATTTGTTAATGTTTATACTTATGTTCTTATATTAACAGTCCCAAATAGCAAGATTATTCAGATAAACTAGAGAGAGGGGGAAGCATTTGAGTTTTAGCTACAGGAACTTAAAGAATGATAGAAACAATGAGGCAAACCAACTATCCTTCAGGCAGATAAAGATGATATTCATGGAGCCAAAACTTTTTAGGCGAACCTCTAGGATTATCCTTCAGTAAAATAGAGTACTGAATCGTGTCATCTGGCAATATTTCAAGTATTTTATTTACTGGACAAACCGTTTAGCCATATTTTATATTCGGGGGTGAGGGGAAACACCTCAGCGTAGTGTTTGGGAGGGGAAGAAACGAGAAGGACGAGGGACACCGATATTTTTCATTAAAATTTGAAACCCCAAGGTAGTTTAAATTGACGTAATGGCATTTACTAAAGCGAAAGCAGTCCCCCCTCGGTATAGGGGACATACGCAATTAAAAACGTGCTTTCACAAGTCGCCGGAGACTAAAGCACTTAAAAAAAAATATTTTGTTGGAGTTTGAACACAAACAGCAGCAGTTAGTGATATCAGAGCTCTTTGGATGAGAAAGTGGATGGCTCTTAAAAGAGCCTTTGGGTTATAGGTGTTGGTAGTCTCACAGCAACGATTTACTTGGAGCTGGTGTACTTGGTAACGGCCTTAGTGCCCTCAGACACAGCGTGTTTGGCCAACTCCCCCGGCAGCAGCAGGCGCACAGCGGTCTGGATCTCCCGGGAAGTGATGGTCGAGCGCTTGTTGTAATGAGCCAGGCGAGACGCTTCCCCAGCGATGCGCTCGAAGATGTCGTTCACAAAGGAGTTCATGATCCCCATGGCCTTAGAGGAGATACCGGTGTCCGGGTGAACTTGTTTCAGCACTTTGTACACGTAGATGGAATAACTCTCCTTCCTTGTCTTTCTGCGCTTCTTATCGCCCTTCTTCTGAGTCTTAGTCACAGCTTTTTTAGAGCCCTTCTTAGGAGCGGGAGCAGATTTTGCAGGTTCCGGCATTTTTGTTCTGTGTTCCCTCACACACTGTTTAAACAAAAAAAATTGCAATGTCGAAAGAAGCTGACGGTAGCTCTATTTATGGAGAACTTATGCACACTAAACTCTCAATCTCCTGATTTTCTATTGGTTCTGAGACAATAGCCGCGTACCAATTATCCCATTCACCTTCTCATTGGTCAGAGTTACATCTCTACCGCCATTGGCTGTTCAAGCAGTCAGTACTTTTCAGCCTATCACAATGTTTGAAAACTCCAAATAGAAAATATATAAAGGCAGCGCGAAACTCATTTTTTCTTGACTTTTCCTGACTCTTTTAGCAGTTATTTTCTCGTGATTTACAATGTCAGGCCGGGGAAAGCAGGGAGGCAAAGCGAGGGCCAAGGCAAAGTCTCGCTCCTCGCGGGCTGGGCTGCAGTTCCCGGTGGGTCGAGTGCACCGGCTGCTCCGCAAAGGTAATTACGCTGAGCGGGTCGGGGCTGGAGCTCCGGTCTATATGGCCGCGGTGCTGGAGTATCTGACCGCTGAGATTCTCGAGTTAGCCGGCAACGCTGCTCGGGACAACAAGAAAACCAGGATCATACCCCGTCACCTGCAGCTCGCCATCCGTAATGACGAGGAGCTCAATAAGCTCCTGGGGAAAGTGACGATCGCTCAGGGGGGTGTCCTGCCCAACATCCAGGCCGTGCTGCTGCCCAAGAAAACCGAGAGCCACAAGGCCAAGAGCAAGTGAAGGTAATCGGGAAGAAGCAAAAATCTTCAGTCTTAAAGCAACCCAAAGGCTCTTTTCAGAGCCACCCACAAAATCAAAAAAGGGCTTGGTTATCTATAACAATCACACTTTTAAAACAATACTATTTTTCCTTCCTGGGAATAAATGATTGAATTGGAGTTACAGTAACTGAAATATAGGTATCTGAAAGTAAACGTTTAACAATTCTGTACAAGGGTGTTTTCCTAGAAACAAGATACTGAATCCCTCCTAGTTTGAAATACGCGTTCGTTAATTTTGTAGAATGTTTGTAGAAGACAGAAACCTCCCGTGGAGTGAGTTCACTGTTGAAAACGTGATTAAATTGGCGCTATTTCCTTTGTGTGTAATTGTTCGGCCAGTTTGGCTGCTCGATGTGAAGAGGCGGGAATTCCTAATGACGGCAACATATTACTAGATGTGGTTTCCCAGAGACAATGCAATAAAATAAAATGGGAAATACGGTACCCATTAGCGGTTATTAGTTCTAGATCTCAGAAAAAAAGTTTTTCAAAAGGCCTATTAATTTGACTTTGGCGGGAAGGCCGGGGAATAAATTTGAACTAAAACATGTATCGAGACTCTCCTTCAACCGTTTTAGCGTCAATGAAAGGCGGATTTCCTCCAAAAGGAATAACGTTCCGGGTCGTCTGGCCAATCCTTGTACAGAGCGGGCTTTTCAAATTAACCAACAGTTTCATTCCCTCTCACCAGCAAACCAGAAAAGGATTTTGTCCACATACAATCACCGAGTCCTCTAACTCGCCCCTGTGAACAAAGGTAGTTATGCGAGGACAGGGCACATACATTCTGACTCATCCCTTTGAAAATGTATGGGGACGCTTGATTCTTTCAACTGTTTGAAAGCTGCTAGGTAGTTTTAAAAAATATATATTACTCTCAAAAGAAAACTAAAATAACCATGAATGCGGGGGGCGAAGGGAGGAAATTAAAGCGAAAAGAAATATAATCTTTCTACTGGGGATTAGGGAGAATGAGCGACTACAGGAAATCGCACATACATACGTTTGACCGGAGTCGCTTCTCTTTGACCCAGAGCAGAGTTCATATGTCTCTTTTACCCCTCATTGTGTGTCCGTATAATGGTAAGGGGAGAAGGGAATTTATCCTAGAAAGCAGCATGAGGTTACCAGTCAGTGAACCAGCTCTTTTTGAAAGGGGATGGGGTGGCTCTTAAAAGAGCCGTTGGGTTCATCTTAAAGAAAAAAAAAGAGGGGGAGTCTTTACTTCTTCTTAGGCGCTGCCTTCTTAGCCTTTGCTACTTTGGGTTTGGTTGGCTTAGGCTTGGCCACCTTGGGTTTCACCGCTTTGGCCTTAGCCGGGCTCTTAGCTGCCTTCTTGGGCTTAGCCGCTTTAACCTTTTTCGGGCTCTTGGCTGCTTTTTTGGTCGCGGCAGCTGCTGGCTTCTTGACTTTTTTCGGGCTTTTTTTCGCGATCGCAGCCTTTTTGGGTTTCTTGGCGGCGCTGGCGGGTTTCTTGGCGGCTGGTTTCTTAGGCTTTGCCGCTGGTTTCTTCTTCGGCGCCTTTTCCTTGGTGTCAGCCGATTTCTTGCTGAGTTTAAACGAACCAGAGGCGCCGGTGCCTTTGGTCTGCACCAACGTACCTTTGCTTACAAGGCTCTTGAGTCCTACTTTGATGCGGCTGTTGCTTTTTTCCACATCGTACCCTCCGGCGGCCAGAGCCTTCTTAAGAGCGGCCAGCGAGACCCCCTTGCGCTCCTTGGAAGCGGCCACCGCCTTGGTGATCAGCTCGGTCACGCTGGGACCGGAAGGCTTGCGGGCTTTAGAGCCGCCTGTCGTCTTCTTCGGTTTTTTAGCAGTGGCTTTTGCGACAGGAGCAGAAACAGCAGCAGCTGCAACAGGCGCCGTTTCGGACATAGCGACTATTATTTCTTTTACACCAGCAAAACAAAACAAAACCACTTAGGATGAACTAGTTCAGTTGCCTGGTATTTATATACAGGATCAGTCCTGTGATTGGTGCGTTAAGGAACCCGCCCAGCAAGGCAGATCGGAGTCTTCTTTCCGCTTGATTTGTGTTTTTTCACAGTTTTTTTTAAAGTGTATTTTTTGGTCCAATATCTGCCTCACAATAACCCAATTTCCTAAATGAGTGAAGAGGAAACTGGGTATTTTTGTTCAGCAGAATTTCAAGTTGAATAAAAATGTGTTTAAAGAAGAGTCAATAAACATTAAATATTGGAATTGTAGAGATTTAGGGACAGGGAAAGTAGTTTTTTCTTGTGAAATAAAAGATAATAGTTGTTCATAAAACCACTGTTACAATTAAATATTATTCTTTAAGACGTTTTCTATATATCAGGGTGGAAAGTCCTTGATTTGAATCAATTTCCTCTGTAAAATGATTTCAAAGTGAAGAAAGAAAGACAAACTTCTTTCAGGCTTTGAACATAGATTGAGATCTAGCTCCCTGAACTAAACCTTTCACTTCCATTAAATCTTTTTCAATATTTCCTAATTCCACAACACCAATAACTAATTAGAGGCTTATGGAGATATGTTTATGCACTGGGAATAATTTTTAAGTTGCATCTTTCTAAGTGTTCCCGTATAAGATAAATTATCATTCGTAGCTTATGGTTCAGAGCTGATTTACAAATGGACTTGGAGTGTGTTGAAAGTTTTCTTGGTGATTATAGTCCACAATACTATCATCTATGCTGAACATACTAAACTGAAAGATAGTCCTTATGTATGTGGTCTATGTTGAGAAAGGCTAGGGCCACACTCCCTACAGAAATGGTGGCTGTCCATCCCTCCAACCCATTAAAAACAAATCAGACCTTCCAAGCTTTCATAATAAGAACTGCTATTTTAGTAGGACCTTCTTTAACTGGGGGGGGGGGGATGCTAAACTACTAATTATATAACTTTCAGTGAAACTACATAATAAGAACTGATATTTTAGTAGCTCTTTCTTTAACTCCAGGGGAGAAAAAAATGCTAAATTACTAAATATATAACTTTCAGTGAAACTACTTTTGGTATTCCTACCTGTATTCTAAGCAAGAAATTATCTCTGTGTGCCTATTAAAAATAGGTTGTATCAAAGCAGTTGTATTTTTTTTTCCCGCTCCACATCACATATGCTGGAAAAGTGTGGATCCTTGAAGAGTTGAAACTCATAAGATACAGTCATGTGGTGGATTTAAAATATTAAAGCTTTTATTGAGAAGAACATTTTCTAAATACTTTCTGCAGTAAATGATCTTATGACTGGAGATGGCTGTAGGGCCTTCCAAAACATTCTTTGGCAAGCTGAAGTGACAGCAGACACTCATCAACTCGATTTCTGCTCCAGCTAGAAAGCAGCATTATTGAAATATTAAAAATAATTTTGGTTGTAATAATGTTATAATATATAGGTTTGAAAGATACTGCTTCCGAACAAGTTAAGAGTATGAATGTGGGAGCCAACCATTCTGTTTCTGTAAACTCTGCCCTATAGGAGAATAGCCACAATGTAATTGTATAATGGGGTTGGATGTTTCTGGCCATTCTTTGCACATTGGCTTAGGTCTCCAAGGGTCAAAGGTGAGAACTGAGAGAGGGAAAGGGGTCAGATTCTTTGTGATTTCTATCTGGCTGAATGGGATGAAACCAATGGGTGAATTTGAAAATTCTTCTACAAAGATTAGCCAGTGAAAATCCCCTGTATTTCTGCTTAAAAGATAATATTAGAATTACATAAATAATCTATAGCAGTTGGAGGATGCCTTAACTACTAATACAGAATGTTCTCTCTGACTTTCCAAAACAAAAGAAAACCTTCTTCAGTCTTTTCAAGACCTTTATTCCCATAAATCTGAAGAAAAAATAATATTTAAAAGAGAGCAATGGTGTAGTTTGGGGTGAGGTATGTAAAAGATAAGCAGGTGGCTTGAACAGTTTTTATGTAATGATGTCTGATCTAATTGAAAAGTGAGCAAAGGTGTGATTTTTTGTTTGTTTTAGGAGTGAAGAAAGGGGAGAGAAGGAAGGAGATTTATGTCTCCCGAGCTGTGTATTATTTTTCTGCTCCTGAAGGCCATCTACTAAACCAGGTGGTTTCTTGTAAAACAAGATAGATCAGGATGAAAATGCAGATAAAGAAAACTTATCCTTTTACTACTTAAATATTGCAAGGGATTAGTATTTAAGACTGCCCCTGTTCTGTAATCTGAGGTTTAAGGCAGTGTGGAAGGACAGTAAAGAGATTCTTAATAATAAAAAAAGGGGTGCCTTTCAGTATGAGAGGGAAGAAGTGGGGGGTAGCTGCTTTCATCTTCTGAAAGCCTGCTAATTAAAACACTAACTAGAACAAGCACAGAGAGATTCCCTGCCCATTAAAGATTTTGTGGTTTAAATCCCCTGTCTCCTGAGATGGGTGCTCGTGACGATTATTCAATTTTAAGAGGACGCGGGAATGGTATACAGATTAACTAATTGTTCAATTTAAAAATAAATATATAAATAAAAAAGATAAAGAAACCTGGGAGGCAGGAAAGGGAAAGATTCTGTATGGCGTAGGGGTTTCAGCAAGAAAGGAAAACGGGACGCTAGTGTGGTCCAAGAATCGTAAATTTCAGGGAACAGGATAGTGGTGGCGAGAATGGATCCGGGAAACAGTAAGTATAGAGTAGCTGAGACGATGGATCGCATTTCTTTGCGTAGCGAAGCGCGGGATTTACAATTTTTCAAATTAGCCAATGGAGCTTGGCTTCTTTTTTATAAGCCAATCAGAGAGAAGATTTTTTTCTATAAATATAGCCGTAGCTCAGCAGTTTTTCATTTGAATTTAGAGACGTGCATAATTTGAAATGGCCAGAACCAAGCAGACCGCCCGTAAATCTACTGGTGGTAAAGCTCCTCGTAAGCAGCTGGCTACTAAAGCCGCCCGGAAGAGCGCGCCTGCCACTGGGGGAGTGAAGAAGCCTCATCGCTATCGCCCCGGCACTGTAGCCCTGCGAGAGATCCGCCGCTACCAGAAATCTACTGAGCTGCTCATCCGCAAGCTGCCCTTCCAGCGCCTGGTGCGTGAAATTGCCCAGGACTTCAAGACCGACTTGCGCTTCCAGAGCTCGGCCGTTATGGCCCTGCAGGAGGCGAGCGAAGCCTACTTGGTGGGGCTCTTTGAAGACACCAACCTGTGCGCTATTCACGCCAAGAGAGTCACCATCATGCCTAAGGACATCCAGTTAGCCCGGCGTATCCGGGGTGAGCGGGCTTAAAGGCTGCACCGCTGCATTCTGACTACTTGAATAGTCCAAAATACTCCAAGGCTCTTAAGAGCCACTACATGAGCATTGAAAAGAACTGTAACACACACCCATAATGTGAGGCTTATCTGTTTGCTGCTTACCTAAATTAAAAATTCTAATAGAAAGCATCTAGGATGGCTCTAGTTTTTCAAAATATGCTTGAGGTAGCACACAACTTCCCATTAGGCTGCCTTAATTAAATTCTTAACTTTTTCTAGCCAAATTAATTTAATGGGTACTTTTATGTGATGACAAAGACAGTCTTTTTTGTCTTTTATCTCTGTTTATCAATGTCTCCTTTCAAGATGTAATAAAAACTTCTGCATATGTGAAATATATTTCATGTACAAGTATATTTTATATAGCTAAATAAATATTCCTCCATTCAGTTTTAAAGATTAGAATATCTGTTGGAAGGGACCTCAGGAAGTCATTAGTCCAGCCCCTTGTTCAAAGCAGGACCAATCCCCATATGGATTTTTGCCTCAGCTCCCTATATGGTCCCCTCAAGAATTGAACTCACAACCCCCCTTAGCAGGCCAACGTGCAAAGCACTGAACTATTCTTATCCCCTGATAATAAGTTAAAACCACTTGTATGTCTTTTAGAGCTTGAATTTAAGGGTGTATTTTACTTAGTGGATTATCTAAGCGTGTTTCTCTTGAAAACAGAATATTGTACAGGAAAAGGTATGTGGGAGAAAAATGGTAAGGATGGCCTTGGAGGAGCACACTTATCTGGGAAGCTGAGGAACACAAAAATTAGACAGGCATCTGTTTAAAGACACTAGTAATACAACAGTGTCTTTGTATCCAATATAATGTATAATGCAAATTACAAATGTACTGTGAAGAAGTCTAAGAGGTACCCAGAGGTAAAATCATCATACTGTCTAATTAAGGGGTTAAAAACAGGCTCCTGGGCAATAATAATAATAAAAATAAATAATTCATACTTAACCTTTAAAATTGTACATTTATATATACACTAATGCTAGAAGTTTACAAATAAAAATGTGAACTATCATGCCTTGAAATGTTCAAGGACCTTGATAAAATATGCATTACATAAACTAAAAACAATGAGATACTGTAATTACTAGTTAAAAACTATACAAGAAAGAGGTTAGGCCAAAGACGTTGGGGAGAAGCTCAGTAAAGCATACCAAAGAATTCATCAAGATGAATTTTCTGAGTGGAGAAGACCATCTAGATGGATCTCTATGGATAGAAATCACAAGCTGAAAAAATATAAATATATTAGATGAGCTATAGTACTGGCCTTCAGAACAAGGTAAGGGGGGAAAGAGAGAGAGAGAGCACAATGTAAGGAGCAATCAAAGAGTAAGCAAAATCTGCCCGACTCTAGAACACGCAAGAAGAGAGTTTTCTAGGCTCAGGCCAGGTTTATACTAGAAACTTTTGCCAGTGTAATAAAGTTAGTTAGAGATGTAGGGACTCTGAATATCTTCTCTCCTGTCTCCAATTGTTTCATGGTCTCCTCACAGACCCACTGCCTTCCCTTCTTGCGGTACCTCCAAGTTTACCAGGGGCTTGGAGGAACTAAGATAAGGTGGGACCAGGTAGCTGGGTAATGAAGAGATGTGCCCATATGTAAAACAGGGATTTATGTAGTATTTGTGATACAGATTCAGGGATATTTGTTAAAGGAGTTCTTAAAATATTTCTTCCACCAAAATGAGCTGATTATTATTTTCAAAGCATTCTGAAATGCATGTGCATACAAAAATGCTTTAAAAAGTAATTAATTGTAAAAGGAATGGGGTAGACATTGTGGTGCAATTTTAGAGAGTTTTGGACAAGGTAATCCTCAGATACAGCACCACAAGTAAGGTTTCAGAGTGGTAGCCCTATTAGTCTGTATCAGCAAAAACAATGAGGAGTCCTTGTAGCACCTTAGAGACTAACAATTGTCTAACTGGTAGCAACAATTAAGCGAAAAATACAAGATCAGATATAAATACGTGAAAGGATGGGGGTTGCTTTACCAAGTGTGAGGTCAATCTAAGGAGATCAATCAATTAACAGCAGGATACTAAGTTAGGAAAAATAACTTTTGAAGTGGTAAGGGAGTAGCCCATTACAGATAGTTGACAAGAAGGTGTGAGTAACAGTAGGGAGAAATTAGTATTGGGGAAATTAAGTCTAGGTTTTGTAATGATCCAACCACTCCCAGTCTTCATTCAGGCCTACTTTGATGATATCTAGTTTGCAAATTAATTCCAGTTCTGCAGCTTCACGTTGGAGTCTGTTTGTGTGTAGTTGCTGGTGAGTATTTGCTTCAGGATACCTATATGCCTCCAGCTTTCATCTAGACCACATCATATGATCCATTGTCTTCAGCCAAGCTCTAAGATACAACTGCATTTGCTCCAATCTCTCAGACAGAGACAAACACCTCCAGAATCTCTATCAAGCATTCTTAAAACTGCAATACCCACCTGGTGAAGTGAAGAAACAGACAGAAGGGTACCGAGAAGTCACCTACTACAAGACAGGCCCAACAAAGAAAGTAACAGAATGACACTAGCCGTCACCTATAGCCCCCAACTAAAACCTCTCCAGCACATCATCAAGGATCTACAACCTATCCTGAAGGATGATCCGTCACTCTCACAGACCTTGAGGACAAGCCAGTCCTTGCCTACAGACAGCCCCGCAACCTGAAGCAAATACTCACCAGCAACTACACTCCGAACAAAAAAAACACCAGCCCAGGAATCAAACCCTGCTACAAACCTCGGTGCTAACTCTGTCCACACATCTATTCATGGGACACCATCATAGGACCTAACCACATTAGCCATACCATCCAGGGCTCGTTCGCCTGCACATCTACCAATGTGATATATGCCATCATGTGCCAGCAATGCCCCTCTGCCATGTCCATTGGCCAAATAGGACAATCTCTACACAAAAGAATAAATGGACACAAATCTGACATCAAGAATCATAACATTCAAAAACCAGTAAGAGAACACTTCAACCTCTCTGGTCACTCAATAACAGACCTCACAGTGGCAATTCTTCAACAACAAAAAAACTTCAAAACCAGACTCTAATGTGAAGCTGCAGATCTGGAATTAATTTGCAAACTGGATATCATCAGATTAGGCCTGAATAAAATTTGGGAGTGGTTGGGTCATTACAAAATCTAATCTTAATTGCCCCAATACTCATTTCTCCCTACTGTTACTCACACCTTCTTGTCAACTGTCTGTAATGGGCTACTCTCTTACCACTTCAAAAGTTATTTTTCCTACCTTAGTATCCTGCTGTTAATTGATTGATCTCGTTAGACTGACCTCACATTTGGTAAAGCAACCCCCATCCTTTCATGTAGTTACACCTGCGCCTGTATTTTTCACTTCATGCATCTGATGAAGTGGGTTCTAGCCCATGAAAGCTTATGCCCAAATAAATGTGTTTGTTTCTAAGGTGCCACAAGGACTCATAGTTTTCACCACAAGTAAGGAATATTCAGATTGCTTCAACCATCATAAGACAAGAAATGGTGAATATTAGATGGAGAACACAAAAATATGTGCCTACTCAGTACTCTGCTTTCAGAAACAATACTTTCTAGCTGCTATTGTTTTGTCAAAAGAATTGTCAATTTTAAATAAACCTCATACACAAATCTTGGAGCACAAGTTATGGTCTTCCTACAGCTCCTTTCAATGTGAATGCACTGGGTTTTAAATGAGCCATTGAGTCATTTGGAGTAGTTTTCTAGTTACCAGAATATGGTGATAGAGTCAGGTTAATTGGCTGTCCTTGGGAATATGGTAACACTCTTGGCGCTAATAGCACAGAGTTTGGTGACTTCAAAGAGTACCATCAGGTACGCTTCACTGACTTCCTGCAGGCCCATAATGCAGTTGAAGGCTGCCCTGAAGAACTGGCGTATACATGTTAGAGGGGTGTTGTTAAAATAAATTCATTATGTTTTTGGTGAAGCAATTAAATACTATACTGATGAGCTCCATAGAGAAGCCTATGAGGAAATTAATAATTCTCTATTCAGAGCAAGCCTTGAATAGGGTGTAGTATATAAGGGCTAAAGTCGCACATTTAACAATAAGTGGGGGGGAGGGGGGAGAAATAGCTTCTAATTCATGAACACCAACCATAAGTGCACTGAAAGATGTAGGGTTCCTGTATGTAGTGGGGGAGTGGGGAGGTGGGTGGGAATTGAATATTGCATCTGTCGCTGTGCCTCAGTGGGTCACAGCTGAGAGTACTAGTTTCAGGACAAACTGCTGAGAAATAGGGCAGATTCACCCCAAATTTGTACTTATTCTATCATTAGATATACCAAGCCAGTAACAAAAGTAATTTTCTGTCTCTCCACATTGGGTAACAAGAAGTCAAAAATGCAATCTCCTTAGGCATTCCAGACCTTATTTCACCACTAAGACACTAGACTTTATGATAAGTGGTTGTCATAAACCAACTTCATCAAACAAAGGGTTCTTCTGATCTCAAGAGACCAGCCACATAATGAGGTCAGTATATAACTCAGATCTTACCCAATAATCACACTGTTGCCAATCCTTTAGTAATTAAAATCTAAAGGTTTATTTATAAAGAAAAGAAGAAGAGACTTCAAATGATTAATAGATAATATACATACAATAATGTCAATATTCTTATATCAGGTTTGTAGCAGTGATGTTACAGACTCTGGTAACTACAAAAGAACTTCCATCGATTAGAATGTCCCTTTTAGTTATAAATCCATAGTCCAGAGAACCAGAGCAGGAAAGAGGCAAGATGGAGATGTTTCCAGGGTCTTTTATATCCTTTGCCATGAAACCTGGAGATTTTCTCTTTCAAAAAGAGCTCACAGTCTCAGTTTGTGGGAAGATATAGGCACAAGATGGAGTCCAGGGTCACATAAACAAGTCACATGCCTTTACATGGCTTGCTGACTCACAGGGGCAGGAATTACCCATATTCTGGCTGGGGCTGGATGTAAACTTGAATAGTCCATTCACAGTGTGCTGGCTAGGATGGATGTAAACTACCTTGTGGGTGTTACCCCAGGAACAATACATTTAAGATATAAATACATAGTCAATATTCATAACTTCAGATTCAGTGATGATACATGGATTTAAAAAGGATAATCTATTTAGCTAATCATAACTTTCCATTGACACCTTACATGATATACTTTGTTGCAATTGTCTACCTGGTAGCAACAATGATATACATTGTCATATTTCAATGCTACAGCATCACAGTATCATGAATACACACAAAAGGAACAAATTGTGGTTTCATGGGCAAACAATAATGTCATTTACTAATTTTGAGTGCTTGACTTTGTAACCTTAACTTCCTTTAACATAGATTTTTCCCTCCTGTGTAATGTGCAATTAATATATGATGTATATATGCACGTCACTGTATATAATATAGCTATATAAAATAAATATATACAATTATATATATCTGTGCTTGTATTCCTCCAGATGGTATTATACATTCTTCCAAAGTAATGATCAGATACATTCTGTTCTTTTAATGACTGGGATCCAAGGCCTTCATGGAGACTGATGTTTCCTTAAGGATGTAATCTAGTAGAGACAGTATAGGAGTTGAATGTAACCATGCAAATATAGCTGGCTTTGGAGATGGCATTCCTGTTTTGATTCTTAATTAGTATTAGCAATCTATCTGCTCTAGCTACAGACAGAAACAGATATATTAAAACACCAGGGTTAAAAACCTAACTAAAATGCAGCCTTAGCATTCTTTTAATTTTAATCTAAATTTGTCTATCTATCTATCTATCTATCTATCTATCTATCTATCTATCTATCCCTATGTTTTTTAAAAGGCAGGCAGACATTCATCATGTGGAACTATGACCACTGTATGGGTCATCAGCTGGATTGGGAACTTTAGACCTACTCTACAAACCTCTGAGCTGAGTAATGCGAAATAGTAGAAGTAGGTTGTCATCCTGTATGTGGATGAGCCACATACAGACACACCACAGGTCTTCCTCTCTTTGTTCATTTGATGTTTTATGTTTACAAGTATGTGAATTGAAGTATGAGTTCACATCTACCAATCTCAATGGGATCTTAATTGAACCCATTACAAGGTTTCACCCTGCTCATATCTCATGTTTCACACTTGTAACTTCCTGGGTGGAAAAAATAAGTTTAATTATACTGAATGGTTGCACAGAATTTATTAAAAATAAAACTGTTTTTAGTTCCTTTTTTTCCCCCATGTTCAGTCTCCAAGTTGTATCAGGTTATATTTTAGACATGTTTATATCCTAGTCTGTCACTTGCCATCTGTTTTAACAGTGCCTAGCATTATGAGACCTTTATTTCATTTCATGTTACCTCAATATATTCAGGGGGAGGGGGGAGGGGAGATGACAATAACGAACAAAATGATGGATAATAAAAAGGTTTCCCAATAGTTAGATCTCTGCTGGCAATATATATTCCTTTCTGTCTGGTGGTGGTAGAAATAAACTAATATCCCAAATACAGGTAATCCTACAATGAGACTGACAGAAATGAACTAGAGGATCACACATTTCATCACTTCCCTCCTATCTCCTCCTATCCCCCTCTTTTTAAGGGAGCCCTGCAACTACAGGTTGCCACAATCTCTCCCTAACCGGGGGTTCCATGTGTCCTCCCCCCATTTTCTCCTCCCTCCACTCCAGGATTTCCCATTTCTTCCCCCCAGTGGAAGGTGTTCTGTGTGTACCCCCATTTCCTCCCCCCCCCACACTATCCTTTCCTCATAACAGGTTTCCCCAATCTCCCTCCTGCTACGGATTCTGTGTGTCCCTTCCCCCAACCCCATTTCCATCCCACCCCAACAGGGACTCTGTGTTGCCCTTGTCCCCATTCCAGGGTCTCACATCCCCACCCCGATGGCAGAAGCTCTGTGTGTGTTCTTATTTCCCCCTTTCCCACTCCATTCATACGAGGGTCCCCCAGTCCCTTCCACTCCATGGAAAGAGTTTTCTGTGCCTATCTTTTCCCCTCCCCCATTTTCCACACATGGGAGGGGGCACAATGTGAACAATTATTACCTCCTTCCTCCCCCATTTACTCTTCCCCACCATTCCCTCATGCTAGGGGCTCTATGTGTTCCCCTTTGCCCCTATCTCCTACCAGGATCCCCAGTCTCCTCTATCACCAGGGGTTCTGTGTGCCCCATTTTCCCCTGGACTTCCCTCATAGAATATCTCCCCTCCATGCCAGAGGCTCTTTGCATTCTATTATTCCTCTCTTGCCTCCTCACTTAATAATAATAAATACTAGAGAGACAAGGTGGGTGATTTAATATCTTTTATTGTACCAGCTTATATTGGTGAAAGAGCCAACCTTTCAAGATGACACAAAGAAAGCTTGTCTCTTTCACCAACAGAAGCTGGTCAAAGAAAATATATTACATCACCTTGTCTCTCTAGTATTTCTTATTATTAATTATTGCCGTTATTTTCTTGTATGATAGTTGTTTGTCTATTATTAGTAAGCACTGAACAACAAACCCATTTTTTTTGTATCTTTTGCAACTTGGGCAGATTGAAAAATAATTTCCATCAGAGGGCAATAGAGGATAAGAAAGTGCATATTTCTGTTTTTGAGAACCGCTTCTGATCATGTCCATGCTTTGTGAAGAGCTGCAGACTCCTAGCTAAATTGTATTTTATTCAGTGTGTGTTGTCATGTATATAGACAGTAGCAATTTCAAAGTATTTTTCTCAGTTTTTATATTTGCAATTCAGAAACTCAACTCTTCCCAGCATAAAACAATTATTTATGCCTATGAAGAAGAGGAGTGAGTCCTTTCTCTGGAACGGGAGAGGAATCTGGTTTTCTGAGCGATTATTTCTGCAGTCATTCAAATGAAGTCATCCTTTTGCATGTACTGCAAAAAGAATAGCAACAATAAAAACACCTCAAAATGAAAAAACAAAACAAAACAAATAAAATAATAAAAATAATTAATAATAATAAAACCGAAATACGGATATAGCGTATGAGGGCATGGCTCTACTTAGCATATTAATCTAGTGTACTCTTTGGAAAATGGCCGCGAAAGATGATTTGTCAGAAAACCTGATTGGTTAGATTTTGCCGCAAATTGCAAATCACTGAAAATCAAAGAAGTATTTTCTAAAGAAGATAGCCCCAAATATGAAGCACTGTTATCTGAATACCCTCCAGATAGAAAAACGACAATAACAGAAGATAAAAGACAAGTGCAGTTTGAAATGGACTCTCAAGCAATTCAGAGAGCGACCGACATTGCCACAAATGTGGGATCCAGTAGAGGTAGGAATTAATAGAGTTAGGAATAGATAAAGTGTCTCGGTATAAAATATAATTGAAATATAAATCGAATTGTTCTGGAGTCTAAATGGAGCAGTACACAGAGAATGGTGAGTGCGGGAAAAGAGGGTGAATAACCTGCCTCTCAATCGAACAGCATCAAGGGAGCGGCGAGCGGAGGAAGGAAGGAGAAAAAAGACAATAAACACTAGACCGCGCCCCTTTTCAGTACCAGTTTTCAGTCAGGTCGGTCAAGCGACAATATAAATAAAGTGCAGCTCCCATAACGGCTCATAGCGTGTTTTGTTACTTGTAGCAAAATGTCTGGTCGTGGTAAAGGCGGTAAAGGACTCGGAAAGGGAGGCGCTAAGCGCCATCGGAAGGTGCTTCGCGATAACATTCAAGGTATTACCAAACCGGCTATTCGTCGTTTAGCTCGTCGTGGCGGCGTCAAGCGTATTTCTGGGTTGATCTATGAAGAGACTCGTGGCGTGCTCAAAGTTTTCCTTGAAAACGTGATCCGCGATGCTGTCACTTACACTGAACATGCCAAGCGCAAGACTGTGACAGCCATGGACGTGGTTTACGCTCTGAAACGCCAGGGCCGCACTCTGTACGGATTCGGGGGCTAAGCCTCTGATTTAGCTTTAAAACCAAACGGCAAGAAACACAAAGGCTCTTTTAAGAGCCAACCATATTTTCATAATAAGAGTTGTGTTGCTAAATTAGAGTTTTCTTAAAATATATGTTTATATTTCAGTTAGGTACGTACTCTTAGCGTACTTGCTTGCTAAAGCATGTATTGGAAATGAAATAGAAAATGGTTGGTGACTAAGCACATGTATTAAGAGACCATTTAGCCAGACAAGCTGTCTAGAAAGTTGTATTATTTAGGTTCTTAAACTCAAAACAGCGGCTAATATTTTAAGATAGAAGTTACTGTAGGAGGTAAGCATTGTGAATTGTCCCGTTAGGGGCATAAGCAAGCGAGAATAGCCATAACGTGTAAACGGGATGTTTTGGTGGTGGTCTCGTCTCCAAGGGGACAAAGGGAGAACAGAGGGAGGGACGCGTAGAAATTATAAGCGATTTAAAGACAAAAATCCTTTTCCCATCGGGGCTCAGGGATGAAGGCATTTAGAAGTGTAGAATGTCCTTGCCGATGCCTCTGGGTGACATTTACCCCCTTATATTAGGAATTCCCCTCTCCCTCCTTTTTTCCCTAGACTAACGAGACAACAAAAACACAAGTATGTTAAATGAAAAATAAAAATGCTCATGAGGAACTATTTAGGAGGCAGCGCCTATTTTTTCCCGATTACATCTGAATTTACTGGACGGGAGAGGGTGGTCTTTCTCTAATGCCCTTTCAGGGCACTCCAAAATAAAATCTGAGAAACATTTCAAAGTAGCAAGGATCTGTCAAATGATGAAAACGTCAAAAAATCAGTCTATTGAAAATATTCACTTTGTTTTCAGTTTAATTAAAAAAAAATCGTAGTCCTCGTGCTCCTAATGTCTCTCCTTTCCCCTGTCTGTATTACTTGACTTCTGAATCTATGTCGGTGAGTTCAGCTGGATAAAAGTATTTCTTACATCAAGCCATTTCACTGGCTCAAAACCAGTCTGTCCTTCATATCAAAATGCCCTATCCACTTAGCTTGAAACTATATATAATCTTTATCAAACACTTTAAATATATTCGTCTTGATCTAAAACAGGTACCTGGCATGAGCAGAGGCAAGCTGTTACATTAAATCACCGGTCACTGGGCATTTTCATTGTCCTGTTCCGTTAGTGACTGAGAACGCAAGCTAGTATGTCTTTTATAGATTTGAAAATCAGAGTACAATATTTTGCATCATGTTTGGCCTCCAAAACTGTGAAGACTGCAGCCCTGACGTTTCAGCTCATAACTGCGTTAATGGTTGCCACCCACTTAATTTTGGCATTTTCATGGTAGGAGCCAGCATCCCCCAGCTAGGCTTTCAGTATAAATTGAGTTGCTCTAAAAATTCCTTAAACATAAGGAAAAACCTTTTATTCCAGACCCTAAATTATTTTACATTCTCAAAATAAAACTACATTTGTTTGCTGGTGTTGTAGTCTATATTTGAAGCAAAAAAGCTCTTATTAACCTGGCTACTATAAATATATCTAAAAGCAGCTGTGGTTCTGTTCACCAGCTCCCTTTACACACTTGGGAAACCTGAAATGCTGAAACTTAAAATACACAAAAACCTAATTTGGCTCGTTTGTTGTTGTATTTAATTCTTAATTTAAAACGTGTTCAGATACATTTTAATGGATTACATCTTCGTTACTGAGTTGGACTACTCAAAACACTTTCTGGAGTAAGAAAGCATTTAGTTGGAGGCAGACTTGGTAGCATCAGACCGTCTCTTTAGTTAGTTTCCCCGGGCTCAGCACCAGTCATCCACTCTCCGAAAAGGGATAATCGTAACTGAGGGCTTTGCTGCTCTAGCTACAAATTAGTATTGTCGCGGTACCTTTAATCCTCATAACAGTGGCTAATATTCTTTTGAGACTGAATTACATAAATCAATTTGGAAGTTGCATTTTCCAAATTAGGTAACTGGGATTAGTGCGGGAGCCAAGCATTGTCGCTTTATATAATCCACGTTTAGGAGAGTGCGCGGGAAAAGGCACAACTTGGTCGTGTAATAGATGGAAAGTGTCTGTGGCACATCGGCTTCAGTTTCCGAGTGACAAAAGCCAGGACAGTCAGAGAAGCAAAATTTTTGGTGATATAAGCAACCCCGCCTTTTGCATCTGAGAGGTGGTTAAACCCTTTCATAAATTTGAAAAGCCCGCGCTCTTCAAGGATTGGGCGGTGATAAACTTTTGTACGTTTGAAAACATCGCGCTCTGCAAGTATTGTCCAATCCCAGCCTGTCCTGTTTTACCGGTTAAAGGAGCTCTCTAAACGCCCCTGCAGTCTGTCGCGGGGAGTGGTTTTGAATACGCATTCGGTAGCAAACGGTTCCCCAGGATTTCCTGTTTGATTTACAAACAGATTCGCCATCCATTTGGAGAATGTTATTTTCCTATATCTGACCACAAATAACCTGCAAAAGAGTTGTGTATGGGACGTAAGAGGTGTAAAGATAAATACTGACTGTTCCTGGTAAAAGTCACGCAGTGGAAAATGGATGACTATGCATTAAATCTAAACACACACATAATTTAAAAACTGAAATCGATCTACACTGACCCCAATTCAATCCAGTGTTCATGGGAGGGAAAAATGCCACTGCTTTTGTTTGAACACAGTTCCTGTTTGAAAAATAAGGAGAATATCCTGGCCCCACTGATGTCAATGAAAGCTTTTCCATTGATTTTTATAGGATAAGGATTTCACTGTTTTTTGTCACCCTATCGTTTTCTGTTTCCTATTGGATCTTAAGAGATAAACAAACCCTTTCTTTGACTTTGCAGGTGTCTCTTAAAAGAGTTTTTGGATTGGTTTTTGGACTGATTTTAGCTTGATATATCTTCTTGGTCGCAAGGGGGTGTCCTGCCTACATTCAGGCCATGCTTTTGCCCAATAAAACAGAGAGCCACAAGGCCAAGAACAATTAAAATAACTAACGATCAAACTAAAATCAAGTTGGCTCAAAACAGTGGATTAAATTGGAGACAGTGTAGATTTGATTGCTTTCAGTTTTTAAATGTGTGTGTGTGTGTGTGTGTTTAGATCTAATGCCTTACAGACCTCCTCCTCATTATGTATGAAGAGCTGGAGATAGCAGGGGATGATGATCCTATTTTTCTTGCTGTACCAAGCAGCTCTGTCAGCCAAGCAGCTCAAGAATTTCAGTGATCAGATCCAGAACCATGGCGATATGGACCAGGGCTCCACTCCAGCCACCATCTGCTCAGAATAATTGACCTTCCAGAGCAGACAGTGCACACACATGGGAGGACTCTTTAAAAACGGTAATCTCTGTGCTATTCACACAAAGAGGGTTAGGCTTTTGCCAAGGATGCTGAGGCGGAAGCATCTGGAGTGAGAAGGCTTAAAAGCTACACCACCAAATTTTCGTACGTAATAACTAAGCTGGAGGACAACACAAAAGATCTCTAAGAGCCATTACATTCACCCTGGAAGAGGCGATAACACAGTGGTTCTCAAACTATTGTGCTGGTGACCTCTTTCATAAAACAAGCCTCTGAGTGGGACCTCCCTTATAAATTAAAAACACCTTTTTATATATTTAACACCATTATAAATACTGGAGACAAAGTGGGGCTTGAGGTGGAGGCTGACAGCTCGTGACCCCCATGTAATAACCTCACGACCCCTTAAGGGGTCCTGCCCCCCAGTTTGAGAATCCCTGATATGACAGAACATCTGTCCTTCTAATATCAAGAATACTGTGTATTTGATTTATATAAAATTGTCCTGGTAAAATATAAAACCAACTAAAATGCTCTAAATATCTTAAAATCACCTTTGGTGTTGGAGAACATAGGCAGCCCCTAAACAAAATGTCTTTTAGGCATCTTTTTAGTTAGTTTTGTCATTTCTTTTTCTCACAAACATGATTACTCTGCAATTTCTTACACATGCACAGTTCTACTTATGCTTACGCTGTTAAATGTTATCAGAACAGACTCTTAAAATTCACAGCAGGCTTCTGTCAAGCCTAAATATGTCTTCACCCTCAACGCTTCCCATCATGAAGCCATAGAATCCTTTCTAAAGCTAACATTTATTCTCTTTCCCCACTACCTAACCATGTTCCTAACCTTTCAAATCAATGCAATTAACACCACTACTAGCATGGCTTGAACAATTACAAAGCCTGTTGATATCATGTGTATCCATGGATGTTCCCCAATATTGTACACTAACTTCCACCATGGGGCATTCCACAGTGTATCTATGTTTCCTTGAAAATTTTGACTCTCCTGTCTTCAGGTCAACAAATGTTTTGGACATCTACATAGAAGACTGGAAAAGGGCAAATATAGTGCCCATCTATAAAAAGGGAAATATGGACAATCCAGGGAATTACAGACCAGTCATCTTAACTTCTGTACCCAGAAAGATAATGGAAAAAATAATTAAGCAAACAATTTGCAAACACCTAGAAGATAATAAGGTGATAAATAACAGTCACCATGGATTTGTCAAGAACAAATTGTGTCAAACCAACCTGATAGCTTTCTTTAACAGGGTAACAAGCCTTGTGGATAGGAGGGAAAGCGGTAGATGTGGTATATCTTGACTTTAGTGAGGCTTTTGATACTGTCTCACATGACCTTCTCATAAACAAACTAGGGAAATACAACCTAGATGTAGCTACTATAAGGTGGGTGCATAACTCGTTGGAAAATCATTCCCAGAGAGTACTTATCAGTGGTTCACAGTCATGCTGGAAGGGCATAACAAGTGGGGTCCTGCAGGGATCGGTTCTGGGTCTGGCTCTGTTCAATATCTTCATTAATGTTTTAGATAATGGCATAGAGTACACTTATAAAGTTTGCGGACAATACCAAGCTGGGCAGGGTTGCAAGTGCTTTGGAGGATAGGATTAAAATTCAAAATTATGTGGACAAACTGGAGAAATGGTCTGAAGTAAATAGGATGAAATTCAATAAGGACAAATGCTAAGTACTCCTCTTAGGAAGGAACAATCAGCTGCACACATATAAAATGGGAAATGACTGCTTAGGAAGGAGTACTGCAGAAAGGGATCTGGGGATCATAGGGGATCACAAGCAAAATGTGAGTCAACAGTGTAATGCTGTTGCAAAAAAAAACCCAAATAATTTTGGGATGTATTAGCAGGAGTATTGTAAGCAAGACACACTCTATTCCGTGCTGATTAGGCCTCATCTGGAGTATTGTGTCCAATTCTGGTCACCACATTTCAGGAAAGATGTGGACAAATTGAAGAAAGTCCAGAGAAGAGCATCCTTTAAACAGTAGAATGAGGATATACAGGAAACTTTATTTTGTTTTAAAAGGTTTTACAGTTGAACTCATGCTCTAATTTTCCTCCCACCATATTATGATATCCCTATGATTCCATGCTCATGTTCCCAACACCCCAACTCTTAGTACAGTTCCCATATCTTTTTTATAATTATTATTATTATTATTATCCTGACTCTTTCCCTGCTCAGGCCACCAAATTTCCTTCAGTTTAATCCCATCCATTGACTGTCTGATTTTTTGCCCCACTTCTTAGAGCATTTTCATTTAGAAGCACAAATATTTTGCATGAGAGAGCTGCTGTGGTAATGTAAAATTGGATACATTCAATACTATGGGTATCACTTATTACTGTGCATTATTACTCATAATCTGATGTTCACAATTTATCACAAGTCCATTACCAGGTCATGCTTCCATTTCTGGGCAAGGTTCATCAGACATTGTTACTCCAGTATGTTCAGGAGTGGGAGTGGTACTCTGCCAATCATTAATCACATTCAGAAAGAAGGTCAAAGTCGCAGTCACTTTCCTGGCATGGTGGGTGAACTCATGTGCAGTAGTTCAATGATTTACTAATATAACTAACATTTCCCACCGGTGTTAACTGCGTGGTTAGGTTAGCCATTACCATCCCATTTAAACACAACATTCCCACTAGGTCCCCCATTCGAAGTCCCTGCTCCCGAGAGCTGCTAGGATCTTCCACTTTGGCTGCAGTCCAGTCTGTACCAGAATATTGTAGGATTTCTTGCATGGTTATGTGGGAACCATAAGGCTATGATGGTATTCTCCTCCTCATGCACTGTCACTTCTGCTGTATCCTGATTTCCACGGATCCCAACATAGTTCATATTATGCCTCCCATGTTGATCAACATCTAAAAAAGAAAACAATTATTCTTGCTTCCCTCTTTTTACATCAGTAGATTCCCTTCTGTCCCTCCCTCTGTATGGGTTCAGCTGCATATCATGCAACTATGTACTCACCACCCACTTTTAATCCTTTACCTGAACCAGATATACTGATGGACTAACTTTATCCATTACATAGCAGGGACCCTCAAAAATGGATTTTGGAAAGGGCTTTTTTATCTGAGACATATTGACATGCACCTGATCTCCTACTTCATGCTCCATGCCAGAGACTTGGCCATCAAAATATCTTTTGAGTTTTCATTGGGCCTTCCCTAAAGTAAGCAGCTCACATCTCTAAAACTGCAATTTTATTTTTATATATTGTCTTTGAATACATTTTTCACAGGTGACATAACTTTGGGGGTGGGGGCTCTGTTAACTGCTGTATTTTAGAAATAGTCTGTGTTGATACCGCTTTGATTTCCTTATTCTTTTCTAAGTTTCAGTCAGTTTCAATATAGGTACCGCTGCTGCTATACTTAAGCTGTTCTTTTTCTGACAGCAATATTAGCGGCTATGTTACCCCCGCCCCCCACTGATCTTAGTATATTTTTCTTTTTTTAAAAAGGCATGTCAAGAGAATGAATAAGGCAACATTCCCTTTAACACTTACATTTTTAACAATGTAATACTTGCACTCCTCTCGACTGTCTAACTTCTTCTCTCTGCAATGTTCTTAATCGGTACAAAAAACTCCATTTAACTTCACATCCCCTTCCTTAAATCACTCAACTTCAATTTTTCATTGTGGAATAGGACATTTCCTAAGGCCTCACTAGCTTCTAAATTCTGGGATTGTAAACTTTTCACCTTTTTGCCCAGTGTGGAACAGATTTTTTGGCCCATGCATTTGGAAGCTTTAAGCTTATCTGTGTCTTATAGTCATTTTCCAGCTTTACACATTTTGAAGCAGTGTCTGCGAAACTGTACTCCAGCTGTACAGCCCTTTAAGGACAGCTGTGTTTTTTGTCCAAGACTGTCAATAACCACACAGATCAAGTCCGCTGCCTCTCTAGTATGCACAGTTCCAGAACCTCAGTGTGTCACATGTTTCCTCCAATTTAAAGAATGACCCCCTTAACTATATACATAGTGTGAGAGTTCTCATTGACCTGTGAGAAAAGGTTAGCCAAATGCACCATTTTAGCCCCCAGCTAAAATCCAATCTGCTCCCAAACACTAAAAATCAGGAAAGACAATTAAGGCAATGTCTAAGACCACACCTCAACACCCCTTCTTGCCTCCCAATCTTAATTCTGCCTCTTCTGAGCAATGGGCTGAATCCCAAAGAAAATCCTATCTTTGATTAGTTTTAACTGAGCCTTGTAGTACACTGTGTCACGTACCACCAGACTGCTGGAATGACCCAGAGCAATAGAATCATAGGAAAGTAGGGCTGAGAGGTCATCAGGTTGATCTAGCCCTGCACTGTGGCAGAACCAAGCAAACCTAGATCATTCTGTGATAGGTTGGATCACAGAAACCCCCTTTGGGATTGCCACCTGATGTGCTGAGACTAACTGTGAGCCTGTTTTTCCTGTTTCCAGTTTGGGACTTCAGTGCCCAGCCAGGTTTTGCCAGACACTCTAGCCTGCTACAAACAGACCCAGGTCTGAACCACGTCCCCCAAAAGCTGTAGTGTAGCGGTGTGGCGACTCACCAGTGCAGCACCTCCTGCTGGTGGTCCTAGGAATTAGCTCTGTCCACTCAGGAGCGCCCTCTGTAGGCCCATGTCTCGCTTGCCGTTGGCCCTGGTGTCCCTCCCAGACCCCGGTGCCCCTTCTCTCAAGGTTCTGCCTCCTGCAGTACCCCACAGTCTCACGGGGTCTCCCCTCCCCAGGGAACCCCCAAACCCATATCCCCCACCTCAGTGTTTGGCAACTGCCAGTCACCATCTAGCCCCTGCTCACTGGGGCAGACTGTACTATAACTGCCACTTATCATTGGCAAGAAGGGTTTGGACCTGCTGCTTCTGCCTACCCTTGGGCTGCCCCTCTGCAACCCCAGTACCTTTTCTGGCCCTTTAGCAAGGCCTACAGCCCGGGGGGTTTCCAGGATGGACACCCCCAGCTTCTCTGGCCTTCCCCCAGCCCTGCTCCACTCTAGGTACTCTGTTCAGCTACCCAGCAGCCAGGCCCATCTCCCTCAATAGCTAGAGAGAGACTACCTGAGCTCCTGGCTCGCAGCCTCTTATAGGGGCCAGCTGGGCCTGATTGGGGCATGGCCCCAGATGTTACTGCTTTCCTCAATCAGCCTAGGAATTGGCTCCCCAGGGCAGCCTTTTTCCCCTGGCTGCTTTAGTCCCTTTCAGGGCTGGAGGGGGTGACCACCCCACTACATGCAGGCTTAAACCCCTGTCCCAGACACCAGCCCCTTCTGCGGCGTGAGGGAGACCCTGGCGCACGTTTACTTAGAGTGCGCCAGGTTGCAGCCCGTATACCGGCTCCTCACCAATATCCTGCTTCGTTTCTGGCTGCACTTTTCCCCTCACCCCCTTCTCCATGCACTCCCTATCCGTGGCCCCACGAAGTCGCGGGACCTCCTGGTCAACCTCCTCCTCGCCCTGGCTAAAATGGCCATCTACACAACCAGGGAGAGGCGGTTGGCCAATGGAGACTCCTGCGACTGTGGGGCTTGTTTCCGGTCCTTAGTCCGTTCACGTATCCGGGCGGAGTTCCTCTGGGCGGCATCCGCTGGCTCCCTTGATGCCTTCGAGGAGCAGTGGGCGCTGTCTGGGGTTCTCTGCTCGGTGTCCCCGTCTGGCTCCCTTCTTATGACCCTTTGACCGCACTCCTGTCCCTGTTCTTTTATTAGTTGTCCCCCGCAATTAGTGGGTTTCTGAGGTCCTGTAGATCCTCCCCTTCGGCTGAGGAGGGGATCCGTTAGCACGGGGCAGGCTTCCATCCGTCCCGCTCCCCGGAAACCCAATAGATACATGCAGGCTTAAACCCCTGTCCCAGACACCAGCCCCTTCTGCGGCGTGAGGGAGACCCTGGCGCACGTTTACTTAGAGTGTGCCAGGTTGCAGCCCCTATACCGGCTCCTCACCAATATCCTGTTGTGTTTCTGGCTGCACTTTTCCTCTCACCTCCTTCTCTATGCACTCCCTATCCATGGCCCCACCAAAGTCACGGGACCTCCTGGTCAACCTCCTCCTGGCCCTGGCTAAAACGGCCATCTACACAACCAGGGAGAGGAGGTTGGCCAATGGAGACTCCTGTGACTGTGGGGCTTGGTTCCGATCCTCTGTTCGTTCACGTCTCCGGGTGTTGTTCCTCTGGGCGGCATCTGCTGGATCCCTTGATGCCTTCGAGGAGCAGTGGGCGCTGTCCGGGGTTCTCTGCTCGGTGTCCCAGTCAGGCTCCCTCCTTTTGACCCTCTGACCGCACGCCTGTCCCTGTTCTTTTATTAGTTGTCCCCTGAACTCATTTGGGTTTTTGAGGTCCTGTGGATCCTCCCCTTAGGCTGAGGGGGGGATCCTTTAGCAGTGTGTGGGCTTCCGCCCGCCCACTTCCCAGAATCCAATAGGTACATGCAAGCTTAACTAAAAACAGCTTAAGAAGTGTTCCTGTCTCCAGCACTCAGATACCCAACTCCCAGTGGGGTCCAACCCCCAAATAAATCCATGTTACCCTGTATAAAACTTAAACAGGGTAAACTCATAAATTGTTCGCCCTCTCTAACACTGATAGAGAAGTATGTACAGCTGTTTGCCCCAACTGCTTCACGGAGGCTACTTAAAATCAAACAAGTACATAGTCAATATTCATAACTTCCAATACAAAAATGATACATACATGTAAATAGGATGAATATATCCAGTATATCATAACCTTTGAAGATATATGTTGCATGGCATACCCAGCATAAAATATATTCCAGTCATGTCATATTTACATTCATAAGCATATTTCTATAAATCATTATTGGGTGCAATGTCACACATCCTTGAAAGCTGTTTGTCTAACCTGTTCTTAAAATTCTCCAGTGATGAGGATTTTGCAATTTCCTTGGAATCCTATTCCAAATCTTATCTACCCTTATAGTTAGAACATTTTTTCCTAATTTCTAATCTAAATCGCCCTGGCTGCAGACTAAGCCCATTAATTCTTGTACTACGTTTAGTGGACATGGAGCACAACTGATCTTCATTCCTACTTTTTTTCAGCTTTTCGTCATAGGTCAGATTTCTAAACCTTTTTATTATTTATGTTACTCTCCTCTGGTCTCTCCAATTTGTCCACATCTTTCATAAAGCAACAAAGAATCCTGTGGCACCTTATAGACTAACAGACGTTTTGCAGCATGAGCTTTCGTGGGTGAATACCCACTTCTTCGGATGCAAGCCACATCCGAAGAAGTGGGTATTCACCCACGAAAGCTCATGCTGCAAAACGTCTGTTAGTCTATAAGGTGCCACAGGATTCTTTGCTGCTTCTACAGAACCAGACTAACACGGCTACCCCTCTGATATCTTTCATAAAGTGTGTTGCCTAAAATTGGACACAGTACTCCAGTTGAGGCCTCACCTGTGCTCAGTAAAGTGGGACAATTATCTCCTGTGTCTTACATACAACATTACTGTTAATACATCCCAGAATATTGCCTTTTTAATAACTGCCTTCCATTGTTGACTCTCATTCAATTTGTATTCCACTCTAACTCCCAGATCATTTCCAGCAGTACTACCACCTAGATAGTTAATCTTCATTTTGTAGTTGTGCACTTGATTTTTCCTTCCTAAGTGTAGTACTTTGCACATATCTATATTGCATTTCATCTTGTTGATTTCAGACCAATTATCCAATAGTACTTCAGAAAGGACAGAGAGGGTACCTGGGCCTGTGTGAATTCCAGAGCAGATGGCAGGTTCTAGTGGTCACTGAGAATATACAAAAGGGTTAGAAACAGGTGAAGCTAACATATTCCTCCATTTTCTATATATAACTAATGGAATGTCAGAGTCTGGAAATGGTAATAACAGCCATCTTAGCACATCATTTGGATGAAAATTAAGGAGTACTTATCACATTAGCCCTCTTTATGCATGCTTTGGAAAATGGCAGTGAATGTGGGGTTGAAGAAAGGAGAAAGATGTGTCAGGAAACCTGACTGGCCACATTTTGCTTCAGACTGCAACTTGTAAAAAGTCCAAGGAGCTTTTTCAAAAGAAATAGGCCATGATGTGAAGCACTTTTCTGGAAGATCCTCCAGAAGTGAAAATACATCAATGAGAAATAAAAAGCATATTTTGAATGTGGCTCTTATTTTAAGGAGTTTAAAATGACCAGTTTGTTGGAAAATCTGGGATTCCAATAATTAGGTAGGATTTAGTAATGTATATAAATACAAAATCTCAGGAAATACTACAGAACTAGATGTATTTATCTGTAATCAAAAGATTTCTGAATTTTAAAAGATGCAGTCTACTGCCAATGGCGAGCGGGAAGAGATGTTTGCTTTCCCGCCCTTTTCTTTTGAATTAGCACTGTGCAGAGGCCATTGGGGGGAAGGATGGGGAAGACAACTAGAATAGACCCGCCTCTTTCAGGCTTTCAATTAGGTCGGCTCCGATTGTATATAGAGACGAGCCCATATTCGATAACACTTCGCAGGTAGTTGAACTTATTTTTTTTTTGGTCGTGGTAGTAATCAGTTAGTCATGTCTGGTCGTGGTAAAGGTGGCAAGGGACTTGGAAAGGGGGGCGCTAAGCGCCATCGGAAGGTCCTTCGGGATAACATCCAAGGTATTACCAAACCGGCTATCCGTCGTTTGGCTCGTCGTGGCGGTGTCAAGCGTATTTCTGGGTTGATCTACGAAGAGACCCGTGGCGTGTTGAAGGTGTTTTTGGAGAACGTCATCCGCGATGCTGTCACTTACACGGAGCACGCTAAGCGTAAGACGGTTACAGCCATGGATGTGGTGTATGCTCTGAAACGCCAGGGCCGCACTCTGTACGGGTTTGGTGGTTAGAGTTTTTCTTTTCCTCACGTCTAATTAACAACGGCTCTTCTCAGAGCCACCCACATTTTCACAGTAAGAGCTGTGTCTGACCTCGGGAAGGAAGACGTTGCAGAGGGGAAAATACTTCGTAGTAGAAATTCTGGTCTAAGCAACAAGTTTGTCACTGTACTGTACAGATACACCTCTATTTCAGTGCTGATTTATGTAGAGCTGCGGGGTTAAAGCATGAAGGTCTGAAAATGGCAAGTAACTCTAAAAGAAACACGCACCAAACTCTAACTGGGCTCCTACCTTTTCTGTTAATTCATGTTTGCTTTAGAATATCGAAGTAATAGTTGTAAAGAATTGAAACTATTTGATTAGCAGCAAACACTTGCAGGAAAATACCATTTGGCTGTACATGGTGTCCTTAGATGCGGTCTCTGGCTAGTTTCTCCATCAGTCGCAGAGGCACAGGAACTTGGGTTTACGGGGAAGAGAGTCGAGCGCATTTTCTAGAACGCAGCATAATGGGGGTATTAAAAAAATTGCTAATATTTTGAGAGAGTGTATTTTGTAAAATAGTTAAAGGGGATTAGTGAGGGAGGCAATCATTCCCTCCGTATAAATGCTGCTGTTAGGGGACTGATCTAGAATAGCCATAAGATTACCGTGTAAACGCATATTGGCCCAGGTCTGCGAGGAGAGTGAGGGAGGGAAGCGGGAGAAAATGGCCGTTTTAGAAGCAAAAATCCGTTCTCTATCTGGCTGCTTGGCGCGGATTAAAAACAAGTCCCTGCGTTTGAAAAGCCCGCGCTGTGCAAGGATTAGTCAATGACAAACCTTGTGTGAGTTTGAAAAGCCCGCGCTGTGCAAGGATTAGTCAATGACAAACCTTGTGTGAGTTTGAAAAGCCCGCGCTGTGCAAGGATTAGTCAATGACAAACATTGTGTGAGTTTGAAAAGCCCGCGCTGTGCAAGGATTGCATAGTGACAAACCGTCCTTTTAACCCCTTCAAGGAGCTACCTACACGCACCCCTTTGCTCGGTCGGAGGAGTAGGCGGGTGGTTTTGAATACTAGTTCGGTACAAAACTAGGTTCTGGGGATTTTCAGAAAATCATTTTCTATTTGACTTTCGAACAGATGTACCAGTCATTTGGAGACCCTTTTTCTCGTAAATCTGACAACGATCTGGAAAAGAAAGCTGTGTGGGACGTGAGATGCATATATAAATACTGACTGTTCCTGTAACAAGTTACGCTGAGGGAGAATGATCGTTATGCATTACATCTCAATTCCCCAATGTCATCTTCAGACAAAATTATTTCCTACCCACTAGATATTTACATAAATGTTCTTGTGTGTTTCTGTAAACAATGCACTGCTGCTATGGAATACTCACTTTAGCCAGTCTTTGACTACATCTATCCTTACTGTTAAATCAATAGTTGGTCCATTTATCAATGTCCTGATTGCATTACCACCGCAAGATAGTCTCGAAGATAGGGGACTAGGGTTTTATTTAAATTAATTTAATTGATAAGTTTACCTCAAAGAAACTAAATTAGGAGTAAGAGCACCTTCAATGAGTGTTCCATGTCACTGAGGCCCAATGTACAAGAGCCGTTGCAGACATTTCTAAACTGTAAACACAAAGAAAATTCCCTTGATAGTAAATGAGCTTGAAAACAGGGCATTCCCTCTTATTCTTTGCAGCTCAGCAATAACAGCGTGGGAAAAAAATGGTACCAAGCCCCCCATTTTTTTTTAAATTATTATTCGATATGAGACGCCAAAGCCACCCTATCCCGAACCGGCATATCACACTTCACCAATGGTCACAGTTAGATCCGCCTCCCCATTGGCTGTCCAGAGAAGGCAAATCTTCAGCCTATCACAAATCGTTTGACTCTGAAAACGGAAGAAATATAAGGGCGGCTGCTGGCTGTCCCTTGGCTTACACTGCGTTTCTTTTCTAGAGCAAACGGTGTTAGGTAGAACGTGAATTGCAATGTCAGGCCGAGGCAAGCAGGGAGGCAAAGCGAGGGCTAAGGCGAAGTCTCGCTCCTCGCGGGCTGGGCTGCAGTTCCCGGTGGGTCGAGTGCACCGGCTGCTCCGCAAAGGTAATTACGCTGAGCGGGTCGGGGCTGGAGCTCCGGTCTATATGGCCGCGGTGCTGGAGTATCTGACCGCTGAGATTCTGGAACTGGCTGGCAACGCTGCTCGAGACAACAAGAAAACCAGGATCATCCCCCGTCACCTGCAGCTCGCCATCCGTAACGACGAGGAGCTAAATAAGCTCCTGGGGAAAGTGACGATCGCTCAGGGGGGTGTCCTGCCCAACATCCAGGCCGTGCTGCTACCCAAGAAAACGGAGAGCCACAAGGCCAAAAGCAAGTAAAGCCGACTGAGGAATAAACACTTCAACTTTAAAACTAACCTAACGGCTCTTTTCAGAGCCACCCACAAAGTCAAAAAAGGGTTTGATTATCTCCAAAAGTCCCGGTAGGAATCGTGTATACGCCAAACAGTGAAATCTCCCTCTTACAAAAATCAACGTAACAAAAATCAATCAAACACACAAAAATAACTGACATCAGCGGGAACAGGATTTCGTCCTCATTTTTCCTAGCGGTGGATTAAATTGGGCAAAATGTATAAATTACATTCCGTTCACACACGCACTTAAACGTATCTTACTGCGAGTGGGATAACTGTGTCTGAAGATGACATGGGAAATTTGAGATTTAATACGTAATGATCATTTCCCACTGCATAACTTGCAATAGGAAGTCAGTATTTACAGTTCTCAAGCCTCTCATCCAACCTTCTCCTTTACAGGTTATTTGTTGTCAGATGTCCGAGAATAGAGGTCTCCGAATGGGTAACGAATCTGTTTGACAGTCTATTGGAAAATCCCGGGCACGTAGTTTTGTACGGAACGAGTAGTCAAAACCACCCCGCATTCCTCCGACCGAGCAAAGGGGTGCGTCCAGATAGCTCATTGAAGAGGTAAAAAGGAGGGTTGTTATTGGACAATACTTGCGCGGGCTTTTTCAAAGTCAGAAAATAACTTTTGCAGTACATACAGGAGGTAATGTAACTTGGTTTGAAAGTCTGCAGACAAAATCGCTAATCGCTCAGAAAATCAGATCCCTTTCCCATTCCAGGGAAAGAGACTCATTCATCTAAACCAATAGGAAGATTTTATTTACTTAATGTTGAGAAGGGGCTTCTGAATTGCTTATATGAAAACAGGGTGCAGTATTTAGAAGACAGTGCTATAAGTGCAGGTGTCAACTCAAAAACTACACTGTACAAATTTAAGAATTTGCAGATCTTTGAAAACTATAGATCAAAATAATCAGAAGGGGTTCTGCTAAACTGTGAAATGTATTTCACTTTCTCATTTCTTATCCTTTACTGCCATCTGATGGACATTCTTTTTTAAGTTGCAGAACTTGTAAACAATATAAAAACCTGTTTTACCATTCAATATTTACTAATAACAGCCAAGACAACCAAACAGCAGGAACAATAAATATATATTTTATCATAAACACTTAAACATCCCCTGTTGTTCACTGCTGTCAGTTTCACAATAGGCTTATTTAAATTTATATTGGAATACTACTTGATTTTCCCCATGGAGAACTTGTCAATAGACTGGAACTTGTCAGTAGAAACTCAGTTATACAAAGTACATTTGCTATATCTGAGGTCTAATTATCAGGAAACTTTTATAAATATTTGCCAGAATTATTAATTATTCATATATTTCCCCCCATTTTTCCTTGAGGTGACCCCTAGATACCTTCATCAGGTGAAGGCCCTAAAATGCTAGGTACTGAACAAACGGATAGCAAGTAGCAGACCAGATTGTAAACATCTTTAAAATATAGCCTGTCGCAATTTGGAGCCTGACAAGTGGGGAAGAGGGGAGGAGTAAACAAAAACAATTGTATTTTATTTTTAATAAAGTGTGCACCCTTTCAGTGTTAATTAACCTTCACTTCTCCACCCCAGAAATTTCAAATGTAAAACATAAGATAAATGTTTATATCATTATGGTTTCTGGCTCTAACGTGTTCATTCGTGTGGACTTCCTCACTTACCTCTTTTCTCATACGCTGATTTCCTACACACTGCCACATTCACTGATACACAGAAAGTGAGGTGAGAGAACAGTGAGACAGCTGTATATAACCTTTATGAAAAGTTACAAGCTTTCAGCCCAAGTGCTACTTTCTAGCTAGGCACCCTCCTGTCCTAGATCACTGCCGTATCTCAAGACATCAGTTTGAATTTTCAAGGCCATCTTCTCCATGCCTCTCAATCTTCAAACCAGTGAAAATTTGACTAATGAGCAAAGTGAGGATGACCTGTGGTGTGTCTATAGGGGACTGGTCCTCATATAGGAGGACAATCTGCTACTGCTACTATTTGTTATTCAACTCAATTGCCTTGAGACACTTCTGTACAAACAGACCTTCCTACAAACTGGACAACCAATTCCTCATCTCCTTCTGGATATGTCAGCAGATGAACGCTGTTGCCTTCAAACTTCAACTCTCCAAGCCCCTCAAAATATAGTCAGTGTTCCACATATCATTTTGAAGCCTTATACAGAGGACCAGTTCCTCAACCAGGCCTAACAGCTGCTGCCACCAGTCAAGAGACAGGGTCATGAGGAATACATAGTGCATGCTATTCTTGATTACAAACTGCAGCAAGGCCAAATGTACTACCTCATACACCGGGAGGGCTATGGCCCTGATGAATGCTCCTGGGAACCTGGTGCCCATTTCCTTGTTCCTGACCTAGTAAAAAAATTCTACAGGGAACATCCTGACAAGCTGGGCCCAAAGTCAATGGTAGGAAACTGAAAGTAGTCAAATTATAATTAGAAATAAAGCATACATTTTTTAACAGTGATGATGATTAACCATTCAGCAAAATACCAAGGAGTCTGGTGGATCCTCTGAGTCTTGATGTCTTCAAATGAAAGATTGGATATTGTTTTGGGCTGCTCTGGAGGGAGGAGACTGGTAGCTGGCCCTTCAGGCAGTGGGATGTGCTCCATCCCCACTCTGGTTCTCCGTCCATCAAGGTCAAGAACTGTTATGCTGTACTGGCAACAGGAGGAGAGGAGCAGACCCCAATAGCTGAGGAGGAGGAGGAGCCAATTGCCCACAAGACTGGGACGCTCACTGCTACCATATCCAAGAGGAGGAGACAAGTGGTGGTGGTGGTTGAGGACTCCCTGCTGAGAGGGAAGAGGTATCCATCTGGTGGCCTGATGTGATGTCGTGGGAGGTGTACTGCTTGCCTGAAGCCCGCATCTGAGGTGTTATGGAAAGGTTGCTGAGTCTCATCCAGCCCTCTGACCCCTACCCCATTCTGCTTATTTACCTGGGGACTAATGGTATTGCCAGGTATGACCCTGAGAAGATAAGCAGTGCTTACAGGGCTCTGGGAGCTAAGGTGAAGGAGTCAGGGATTCAAGTGGTGTTCTTGTCCAGCCTGTGGTTGAGGGAAGGGGCCCAGGAAGGGAAAAAATATCCCTGGTATGAATATATGGCTGTGAAGATGGTGTTGACAGGAGGACTTTGGCTTCCTCAACCATGGGATATTGTGCCAGGAAGAAGGATTACTGGGAAGAGATGAGGTCCACCTGGCAAAGAAGGGGAAGGACATCTTGGAATACAAAAATCTCTTACCTGATGAGGAGGGCTTTAAATTAGGTTCAAGTGGGGGCAGGTGACAAAAGCTCACAAGTCTAAAAAAGGTGACCTTGCCAGAGGACTGGAAAATGGAGAATTACAATAGGGTCATAAGAGTAACAAAAAAAAAAGTGGTTGGAGAATCTGCTCTACATCTTAGGTGTCTGTGTACAAATGCTAGGAGTATAGGGAATAAACAGGAGCAACTGGAAGTCTTAGCACGCAAAGAAAATTTCTGACTTCACTGGCATCCCAGAGACTTTGTGGGATATATCTAATGACTAGAATATTTGTAGAGGCAGAGCCATCCCTAGGGGGGTGCAGGGCCTGGGGTGGAAGTGACATCACTTCTGGGCCCGACCGTCACGTCCCCATCCACACTCCACCCCCCGCTCCACCCCCAGGACTCGCTTCAGTATTGCTGCTGGGCTCCAGGAGGCTGGGGCCACACCGCCTGCCTTCCTGGGGCTGGGGAGGCTACAGCAGCACCATATGCTCTCCCTCCTGTCACTCTGGGACTGGGAAAGCCACAATGGCACCACTATGAGGTCTCCCTCCCAGCGTGCTCTCCCTCAGGTGGAGGGGGGTGAGGTTGGGGGTAGCCTATCCCAGCCAGCAGTTCACCCACTGCCCATGCAGCGCTGGCCAATTGTGCCACCCTGTGGGGCTGCTCAAGGCGTGGGGCCCAGAGCTGTCACCCCGATTCGCTGTTCCCTAGGGATGGCTCTGGGTAGAGGAGTATAGTTTGTTCAGGAAGAACAGGCAAGGAAAAGAGTGCTTCATCGCACACCAAGAAAATATAAATTTGTTCTGTGGTCCAGAATGAGGTGAAAAGGCAGACCAGAAGTGCTTAATTTCTAATGAAAGAGCTGCTGGGGCTGAGCTCTGGCAGGCCCCGGCCCAAATTAAGCACTGATGCATCCCCTATCCTGTATACCCAATACACTCAAGTGACCCAACCCTGCCTATTCCCCCATTTACCCCCCCATCCCACGCACAGCACATGTACCCCAAGCCCCTCATGCACCCCCCCATCCTGCCCAGCCCTGCCTATTCCCCCATGCACTCCCCAACCTACACCCCATCACAAACACCCGCTCCAAATATATGGCCATGCCCTGCGTGATAGTCCAGAGCAGGGTGGAGGAGGAGGTGCTTTGGAGCAAGCTGAGCTCCTGCAACCTGTGCTGAAAGTCCTTTGGGAATGCCACCCCCTGGCAGCACTTCCACCAGCACCAGCATCCCCTTGGCTTCCTGGGGGGCTCCCACAGTGCTGGCAGCAAGGAGAGAGGTGAGGTGTCAGGGAGAGGGGAGGTAACCATGCAGCCAGGGGGCAGTTCAGGGTAGAGGGAGCTGGGTACTGGGGCAGGAGAGAGGCTCTGGGAAGAGGCTCTGGTGCCACAGGCAGGGCCCTTACAGGGAAGGTGGAGCAAGCACATGGAGCAGACAGAGCAGGGAGTGCAAGATGCACCAGGCAGGGAGGCGGCTCTGCACTCTGGCCAGGGGGCGCTGACCCCACTATAGTGCCTGTGATCTTGACAGCCACAGCTCCTAGCAGCAGCCAGGCTCAGCAGGAGGCACTGCCAGGTCTGCCCCAAGCAGGAGACCTGCACCAGGAGGAGGTGAGAGCTGAGCCCAATCCTGGACCCCCTTGCACGAGGGGGGTGGGGTGTTCTTCCCCCTCAGGGGATTCCAGCAGGTCGAGTGCCCCGATCCGGGCTGAGAGCAGAGTGATCTGGGTTCAGGTTGTGGGGACCGCAGCTCTTTTGTATGGGAGTGATGGATCGGGTGGGGTGGAAAATTAACCCTTGACCCCCGTCATTGAGAGTGATGAGGATGGGGTGGGTGTAGGGGCAGCACTGCTTTCCCACATCCTCGTCCCCGTAAATCACTCTCTTATTTTTCTTTCCTAGTTAATACATTTTTGGATAGTTTATTATAGGATTGGCTACTGTAACAATGTTGCCTTTGGTGGGACACTACTGAGAGTATCAATTCAGGACAAATTGCTTAGAGCAGGGCAGTCACAGCCCAAGGCTGGGAGGTCTTTGCACATCAAACCAGCCAATCAGAGAGGACTTCAGTTTTACCCCACTGGCTAACAAGAAGTCATACAAGCAATTCCTTTAGACACTCCAGTTTCCCAGTATCAACACCAACACCAGCACTGCTCCTTGTGGTGTTGAATGGTTATGAAAACCAATACCCCAGTAAAAGAAAAAAAGGTTCTCCCGATCCCAAAGGACCAAGCCCCAGACCCAGGTCAATATATAAGTCAGATCTTATCCACAAATCACGGTGTTGCCAATTCTTTAGAATCTAAAATCTAAAAGTTTATTCATAAAAAGAAAGAAACATAGATGAAAGTTAAAATTGGTTAAGTGGTATCAATTATATACAGTAATGGCAAAGTTCTTGGTTCTGGCTTGTAGCAGTGATGGGATAAACTGCAGGTTCAAATCAAGTCTCTGGAGTACATCCACAGCTTGGATGGGTTATTCAGTCTTTTGGTCAGCGCTTCAGTTTGTAGCAAAGTTCCTCCAGAGTTAAGCAGGATTGAAGACAAAATGGAGATGATGCAGTTGCCTTTATAGTCCTTTCACCATGTGGCTTGTGCTTCCTTTGTTCCAAACACAAGCTACCCAGCATGTCCCTCCATGCCTTGCTGAGTCCCAAGGTGTATCTGCCCTCTCTCAATGGGTCAGTTGGCTAGCTGATGGTCCCTAATGGGCCATCAAGCAGGCTAGGCAGTGCTGATGCCAGATTGTCTGGGGTGTCAGCCCGGAAGCATAGCACAAGTTTGAAATACAGACAGTATAGAGCCAATACATATCATTTTAAATAAAAAAAAAAAGAGACATGCATACAGATAGCATAATCATAAACAGCAAATCATATTCTTTTCATGGAAACCTTACATGACCCCCTTTGTACAAGATCTGGTGACTCTATAGGACCTTGGTTGCAACAATGATCTATACGGTCACAGTTCATATTAATAACGTCACAGCTACAAGTGTTGTCTTTGGTGTAGGATCTCATAGACTCACAGACTTTAACATCAGAAGGGACTATCTGACCTCATGAACACTGCAGGCCACAGAACCTGACTCACCCACTCCTGTAATAAACCCCCTAACCTCTGGCTGAGTTACTGAAGTCCTCAGATCATGGGCGGTGTGTATAATAGGCCAGGGAAGGCTCGGCCTCCCCTGGTGCAGCTGCCGGACCCTCGGCTGTGGGGTTTAGCGGGGGGACGTTTTTGTTTTTTTATGCCCCATGCAGGTTTCGGGCAGCTGAGGAGGTTGTATGTGCTACTCAGCTTCCCAGGTTCATCAGTAATCTCCCTGGACTCCAGAGTGATTACTGATGAACCCAGGAAGTTAAGTAGCAAATACTGCCTCCTCAGCCACCCCGGAACCTGCATGGGGCATAGCAAAACCTTCTTCCTAAGGAGACAAGAGTCCAAGACGCTTTTCCCTGCAGCAGTTTGGGGTCTGGGGAGGGGAGGTGTGATGTGGCTGGCTCGGGACTCCTCCGAGCAAGTGGGGGCTTGGAAGACCTCCTGGCAGGTGGGGGGGAGGGGCACCTGGCCAGGGGCGGGGGTGGGGAGTAGAAGCAGCTCAGGGCTTCCTCCTGGTGGGGGAGGGGAGCTTGTGGAAGGGGGGCTCCACCCACCACCCAGGCCTCAGATCATGATCTAAACACTACAAGTTACAGCGAATCCACCATTTACAGTAGATTAACCTGGCAAGAGATCCATGCTGCAAAGGAAGGCAAAACATCCCATTGGTTTCTGCCAATCTGATCTGCAGGAAAATTCCTTCCCCAACCCAAATCTGGTGATTAGTTAGATCCTTATAGGGTGACCAGACAGCAGGTGTGAAAAATTGGGATGGGGTGGAGGGTAATAGGAACCTATATAAGAAAAAGACCCAAAAACCAGGACTGTCCCTATAAAATCAGGACATCTGGTCACCCTAGATCCTTAGCAGGTGGGCAAGACCCACCAGGCAAATACCTGGGAAAGAATTCTCTGTAGAAACTCAGAGCCGTTCCCGTCTAGTGTCCCATCACTGGCCACTGGAGATTTGCTGCTGCCCGTTACAGATTGGCTACATGCCATTGTAGGCAGTGTCATCATAACATCTCCTCCATAAACTTATCAAGCTCAGACTTGAAGCCATCTGTCAAGGCTGAGTCTTCATTCTGGCACTTTGAGTGCAGAAGGTGGGGGCCCGCAAGGATTCTAAAAATTAACACTGGCCATTCCAGGCTTGTATTAAACTCCCAGGGTTACAGCTTTTTGGCCCAAAGGCCACATCTTGGTATGGAAATTATATGGTGGGCCATGAATGCTCACAAAATTGGGGCGTGGGAGGGGGTGAGGGATCTGGTTGGGTGTGTGGGCTCTGGGGTGGGGCCAGAAATAAGGAGTTCAAGGTGCGGGAGGGAGATCCGGGCTGGGGCATGGGCTCGGGGTGCAGGGGGGTTGAAGGCTCCAGTTGGGGGGTGCGGGCTCTGGGGTGGGGCTGGGGATGAGGGGTTGGAGGGTGTAGGAGGGTGCTTCAGGCTGGGACTGAGGGGTTCGGATGGCCAGAGGGGGATCAGGGCTGGGGCAGGGGGTTGGGATGCAGGAGTGGGGCAGGGGTGCAGGCTCTGGGCGGCGTTTACCTCAAGCAGATCCGAGACGCAGTGGCATGTCCCACCTCTGGCTCTTATGTGGTGGCGTGGCCAGGAGGCCCTGCACGCTGCCCTGTCTTCAGGCACCGCCCCTGCAGCTCCCATTGTCCACGGTTCCCGGCCAATGGGAGCTGCGGGGGCGGCGCTTGGGGCAGGGACAGCATGCGGAGCCCCTTGACTGCCCCAATGCATAGGAGCCGGAGGGGGGACATACCACTGCTTCCAGGAGCCACTTGGAACGAGGCAAGCCCTGGACCCTGCTCCCCAGCTGGAGCTTGAGGACTGGATTAAAACATTTGGAGGGCCAGATGTGCCTCCTGGGCTGGAGTTTGTCCACACTTGATTTAGATGATTTTTCATACGTGGCCCCAAGCTTCTTACAGCATAGTTCCAGCACTGTCTCTGCTTCTCCCCGAGAACAACAACAGACAGACCAAGAGGAATTTTTTTTTCTAATTTTAAAAAAGTTCTAGCCTTCCCATTGGCTCTTTTGGCCACATACGCACTCCCTTCCTTTTACATATGCAGGGAAACGTTTTAACCTTTTACAGGAAAAGCAAGTAGCGAATAACTACTAAGAGGGATTTTATAGTTAACTGGCTGGCTAGGTGTCCATAAAAGGGAGCTACTCCCACTTTCATTTATCACATGCCCCCCAGATCACAGACTGTGCTGGCCAGCCTGGTTTAGGTTGGGTACACACCGGCTGGGATTTCTTCCTGGAGGTTTAGGAAACAGGGTTAATAAGATACATGCACCTCTAATTTTACTACTAATTGCATGAAGAACTAAACAGTATTTTCCACATTTTAAGGACTACTACAACTTAGAATACAGGGACATTTTTACCCCTCTGATTCAGGGAAACCTTCCCAGGAGAGTGCATCAGCCATTTTGTTAGAGGCTCCTGATATGTGTTGTATGTCAAAATCAAAGTCCTGAAGAGCTAAACTCCACTGAAGAAGTTTTTTGTTACTTTCTTAGACCGAGTGAAGCCACTTCAGTGCAGCATGGTCAGTCTGCAGATGGAACCACCTGTAGTGTGGTACAAATCGTCGGTAATACCTGACCAAGCCCAAGAAGTATTGTATCTACTTTTTTGCCTTAGGACATGCCTATTTTGGATAGCATTTACTTTAGCCCGTAAGGGGTTGATAGTTTCTTGCCCACCTGCTGTCCAAGGTACATTCTTCTGTTTAGGCCTATTTGACATTTCTTGTCGGTTAATCCTGCCTCCCTTATGCTCTGGAAGACAGCTCGGAGGTGTTCCAGGTGTTCTGCCCATTAATCTGAGAATATGGCCACATTGTCAAGGTAGGTGACTGCAAATTCCCCAAATCCAGCCAGAAGGTTATCTATCAGTCTCTGGAAGGTGGCGGGTGCATTTCACAGTCCGAAAGGGAGCCCATTAAATTCATACGGCCCTACGTGGGTAATGAAGGCTGTCCTTTCCTTGGCTGGGTCATCTAGCGGCACTTGCCAGTACCCATTAGTTAAGTATAAAGTTGAGATGAACTGGGCATGTCCTAGTTTCTCCAATAGTTCATCTGTGCATGGCATTGGATAGTTTTCTGGGCAAGTTACAGGATTTAGCTTATGGTAGTCCACACAAAAGTGAATGTCCCCATAATATTTGGGAACTATATTCACCGGAGATGCCCATGCGCTCTCAGAGGGGCGGATTACACCCATCTGTAACATGTCCTTGATCTCCCTTTCTATTGCGGTTTTGGCTTGTGGAGCCATCCAGTAGGGTTGGGCTCTAACTGGGCGAGCATCACCTGTGTCAATGGAGTGATATGACTGTTCTGTCTGTCCTGGGGTGGCTGAAAACATTGGCGCAAAGCTGGTGCACAGCTCCTGGATTTGCTGTCACTGCTTATGCCGAAGGGTTATGGAAAGACTCACCTCTTCTACACCACTTAGCATCATCTCTCTCTTGGGCTGAGAATGGAGAAACTTGATTTCTCACGAATAAAAGTGCTTTAGAGAATTAACATGGTATACTTTAGGTTTTAGGGTAGTGTCTGGGAACGCTATGAGGTATTTAACAGCTCCCAGGTGCTCTTGGACCATAACTGGCCATTCCCACAATTCTTTCATTTTATTGGCCTGGAGCGCTTTCAGGACCATGACTTGGTCACCTACTCTGAAGGAACACTCTCTGTCATGTTTATCATACCAGGCCTTTTGCTCTTGTTGAGCATCCTGTAGGTTTTCTCGAACAAGGGCTAGGTGATTTGCAGGTTGGCTACAAAGTCCAAAATGTTAGTTCCTGGAGAAGATGTAACCCCCTCCCATTGCTGCTTGACCAGCTCTAATGGCCCCTTAATTTTGTGGCCATAAACGAGTTCAAAGGGTGAAAATCCCAAACTGGGATGTGGTACAGCCCTGTAGGCAAAGAGCAACTGCTGGAACACTAGGTCCCAATCACTGGAGTGCTCATTCATGAATTTACATATCATGGCCCCCAAATTCCCATTAAACTTCTCCACTAGGCCATTTGTTTGATGGTGGTAAGGGGTGGCAACCAAATGGTTCACCCCATGTCCCTGTCAAAAAGTTAGTTCCTGAATCCATAAGGATGTCTGAGGGCCAACCTACGCCGGCAGAAATGTCTGCCAATGCCTGTCTCACACTTTTAGCCCTGATGTTGCTTACAGCTACTGCTTTGCCATCAGGTGGCAAAATCCATGAAGGTCAGTGTCACAGAGTGTGGGAGAGTCAGGGCCCTGCACCCAGGGGCGGCTCTAGAAAATAGGCTGCCCCAAGCAGCCGTGCGCAGCGCCGCCCCTTACCCGGTCCCGCGGCAGGTCCCCTCTTCCCGCGGCTCCGGTTGAGCTCCCGCAGGCATGCCTGCGGCAGGTCAACCGGAGCCCGGGACCAGCGGACCTGCCGCAGGCATGCCTGCGGGAGCTCAACCGGAGCCGCGAGAAGAGGGGACCCGCCGCAGTCATGCCTGCGGCAGGTCCGCTCCTCCCGGGCTCCGGTTGACCTGCCGCAGGCATGCCTGCGGGAGCTCAGCCGGAGCCAAATGCCGCCCCCCAGGGAAAGGGCCGCCCCACGCGCCTGCTTGGCGCGCTGGGGTCTAGAGCCGGCCCTGCCTGCACCCCCACTTCCTTTGATTCACCGTAACTCCCAGCCAGACAGAAGTTAGGAAGTTTTATTGGAGGACAGGAACACAGTCCCAAACAGAGCTTGTAGGTACAAAAAGGACCCCTCAGTCAAATCCTTCTGGGGGGCAGGGACTTAGACCCCAGTCCTGGGGCTCCCTCTGTTTCCCCAGCCAGCTCCAAACTGAAACCTCCTCCAGCCATCTCACACCCACTTCCCCTGGTTCCTCCTCCAGCCTTTGTCCAGTTTCCCGAGCAGGTGTCACCTGGCCCCAACCCCCCTCCTGGGCTCTCATGTTACATGCTCAGGTATCTTCCCTCAAGGAAAGTCTCCCATCCCACACACAGTCCCAGTAAAACTCCCCTGCAACATTCCCAGGTCAATACTCCCCACTCCCTGCTGCATAACAGTCAGTATGTATAGCTTTCCTCTGGGTGTCTTCTTAGGGAAAAGACCCAGAATATCCACAGCTACATGCTGAAATGTAACCTCAATTATGGGGAGTGGCTGGAGAGGACTTGACCTGGTCTTGGGGCTTTTCCACCTTGTGGCACACCTCACAAGACTGGACATAGATAGAAAAGTTCTTGCCCATTCACTCCCAGTGGAATGACTTCCCCAAATAGTCCTTGGTCCTGTTGACCCCGGCATGGCCACTAGAGTGATCATGGGCTATGCTCAAGAGCTTTTCCCTATACTTAGTTGGAACGACTAACTGTCTCTGAGGATGCCAGTTCTCCTTGTGCCCAACAGAAAGGGTTTCCTTGTATAAGAGTCCTCCTTCTACAACAAAACTGGACCAATTGGAAGAGCTGAGAGGTGGTGGGTCGCTGTAAACGGGTTGGACTCACCCCTGCGGCGCCTCCTACTGGTTGCTCTCCAAATTCGCTCTGTTCAGCCCTGGAGCACCCCCTGCAGGCAGGTGATCCCCCTGTTCATAGGCCCATGTCCCTCCTCGGACCCGGTGCCCTTCTCTCTGGGGTGCTGCCCCCTAGCAGCGACCCCTTTCTCTCTCTGTCTGGGTTTCCCCTTCCTTGGGAACCCCCCACCCTACTATCCCCACTTCGCCTCAGTAGTGGCTACTGCCCAATCCCTATTTAGCCGCCGTTCGCTGGGGCGGACTGCAGTATCCAGTACTCATCATCGGCAAAGGAGGGTTTGGACCTGCTGCTTTGTCCTACCCTTAAGGTGCCCTCTGCAACCTCCCAGTACCTTCTGCCCTCTGCTAGGCCGCAGCCTGGGGCTTTCCAGACCAGAGCTCCCCAGCTCCTTAGCCTGTCCCCAGCCCTGCTTCACCCTAGGTACCTTGTCTCATCCACTAAGCATCCAGGCCCATCTCTCTCTATCACCAGAGAGAGACTGTCTGGGCTCCTGGCTTCCCTGCCTTTTATAAGGCCCTGCTCCTCAGTTTGGGGCGTGGCCCCCAGCTGCAGCCACTTCCCTAATCAGCTCAGCTTGAGAGCAGCCGCTCTCAAGCCCTGCCAAGCTGTTTCTAACCCCTGAAAACCCCGGAGCAGGGTCCACCCTGCTACAGTCGCTCTGTGCCTCTGTCTAAGCTCTCTTGATGCTTTCATCCGCTTCCTGCTCTGCCTGGAACTGCTCCCTTGATGCTGGAGAAATTAGTTCCTTGCTGGGTTGTGGACCTGGGCTTGGTCCCACTGGAAGCGATGCAGGTGATGGGGGTGTCTCCGTCGACTGTGAACCGCTGTCTGCTGGTGCACTAGGTTGTATTTCAGGTTCCGGTTGAGCTTCTTGCGCCGGTTTAGCTGCTGCTGCAGGTGCCGGTTCTGTGGCACCCCTTGGTGCTGGCAGTGGCTCTCCTGGCTCTGGTGAGGTTGCACGTATGGGCTCTGGTGCTGACTGCTCCACCAGTTCCGATCCTTGGGCTGGTTCTGTCTCGGTTCCAGGAACTGGATTTACAACTGCTGCCATAGACTCTGGTCTGGGGTTTGTTTTCACCACCTCTGGCTGGGTTCCTGGGCCTGTGGTATCAGGGGACACAGCCTGGGTTCTTGTAGGAGGCTCAGAAATGGGGCTAGGTTTAGAGGCCTGGCTGCGGATGACCATTCCCACCCTTTTTATAAACCTCACATGGTTGGCTAAGTCTTCTCCCAGCAGCATGGGAATGGAATAATCGTCATAGACTGCAAAAGTCCGTATTCCTGACCAGCCCTTGTACTGGACAGCAGGGCCGCCCAGAGGATTGAAGGGGCCTGGGGCAAAGCAATTTCAGGGGCCCCTTCCATAAAAAAAGTAGCAATACTATAGAATACTATATTCTCGTGGGGGGCCCTGTGGGGCCCGGGGCCTGGGGCAAATTGCCCCACTTGCTCCCCCCTCTGGGCAGCCCTGCTGGAAAGGAGCCTGGCTGTAGACAAGTTAAAAGAGTTGGCTTCAAGGGGTTGCTCCATCACTTGGGCCTCTGGGTCGATGAATTTGGGGTCCACCAGGGATTGGTGGATAGCTGACACCTGTGCTCCAGTGTCTCTCCACACAGTAATCTTCCACCCTCCCACACTCAGTTTCTCTTAGCTCTGGGGGGATTTGTGAGGCATCTGGGTCTGAAGGCTCTCGTTGGACCCCGGGGTGATGAGCTGCAGTCGGCTGGTGCTTTTGGAGTAGTTGCTGTTCACATGCCCCAGCTCATTATAGTTGAAGCATTGACCAGTTGATTGTGGGCTGGGGCGAGGTGGGTGGTTGGCGAGTAGGATGGTCGGACGAGAGGACATCTGGATTTCCCTGGCTGTGTGGAGGGCTCCTCCTTGTGAGGTGGAGCCTTGGGCTGACTTCGATGGTGAGGCGTTGTCTCGGGTTGCCCCTTCTGGTATCTGCACCAACTGCTACTAGCTTTCTTCTTCCCTGCCACTTCCACCCATTTGGCTCCGATCTCCCCGGCTTCGATTACAGTTTTGAGCTTCTCATCTAGGATGTACCTTTCTATTTCCTCAGGAACACCCTCTAAGAACTGCTCCATTTGTATTAGGATAGATCTTCCAGAGACTTAACATTTACTCCTGAAATCCAGGCATCCATTTTTTTTACAATGTGGTAGGCGTGTGAGTGTCTGGAAAATTACGTCTGGTTTCCACCTTAGGGCTCTGAACCACCGACAGGCATGCTCAGGTTTTAGCCACATCCTAATTTTGGCCTTTTGTTTAAAAAGTTCGTACTCATTCATGTGTTCTTTAGGCATTTCAGCTGCCAACTCTGCTAAGGGTTCACTGAGTTGTGGCCTCAGCTCCACCATATATTGGTCTGAAGGGAGGCTGTACCCAAGGCAGGCCCTTTCAAAATTTTCTAAGAAGGCCTCTGTATCATCACCTACCTTGTATGTGGGGAATTTCTTGGAATGGGGACCAGTACCTGGAGAATGACTGTTAGGGCTACCTGGTTGACTTAGCTTAGGATCTTGGATGGGGGAGGGCTGACCCTTCTCTCTTGGGAAGTCTACGGTCTCCCATCCCCTCCCTGCATTTCTGTCACGGATCTGGATGTCTGGGCTTGATCTGTGTCTGTCTTCTCCATGGCATGCCACTTTGGGAAAACTGGTTGCTCTAGAATTTGAGTGCCCAACCACAACCTCATGCACAGGGCTGCCCTACTCTAGACTAGCTATTTCATTGCCATGAAGCTAGAAAAAAAATAAACTGCTTGTTGGATTCCCTGGCTTGGCAGGCTGAACCCTTTTCATGCCTGTTTCCCCTCAGGCAGCAAAGAAAGAAAGAAAGAAAGAAAGAAAGAAAACTCCCTGAATTTGCAGGCTGCCAAAAGGAAAAATGTGTCCTTTTAAAATCCCGAGGTCTGTGCTTCTGGTTCAAAATGATCCCACCACTCTGCCACCATGTCAAGGCTGATTTCTCTCTCTGGTAGTTTGAGTGCAGAAGGTGGGGGCCTGCAAGGATTCTAAAAAATAACACTGGCCACTCTAGGCTTGTATTAAACTCCCAAGGTTACAGCTTTTCTCTGACCTTGGATGGGTAGATGCTGCCACCACCCAAGGACAAAAACCCCTTTGAAATCCCAGGAAGGTGCACTTGGGAATTCCTTCCTGTGTGGTACCTCAAGCCCTTTCACCCCCCTCCAGGGAAGAGCTGAGAAAGAAAACAAAGGAAATCAGCTGTTGCCATCAGCTAATTAAACAACATGTGCACAAACCTCTTAGGACACAAAATCCAATCCTGTTCTTAGAAAAGGTAAATTTTATTAAAAATAAAAAGAAAGAAATACATTTGAAAACTCAGGCTATTGCTAGATTTAAAAAAAACCCCAAACACTTACAAAAATTAAGGATCAAGAATAACCTTCCTGAGGTCCAGCTTAAAGATTACAAGCAAAACAAAAGCATTTGGGGTTAGCACAGGGGAGTCCACAAGCCATAAAGCAATACAAAGAAATAAACCTAATCACGTCTCCCTAGACATTTCCTGATCTACTTACATATCTGGGGATTTCAAGTGAGTAGTTTCTAGGTATGATTTAGATGATTTTTCATACCTGGCCCCAAGCTTCTTACAACATAGTTCCAGCACTGTTTCTGCTTCTCCCTGAGAACAACAGACAGACCCAGGGGAAGGTGTTTTTTTTCCCCTCCCCATTTTATAAAATTCAAGCCTTCCCATTGGCTCTTTTGGTCAGGTGCCCACTCCCTTCCTTTCACCTATGCAGGGGGACTTTTCAAACCTTTACAGGTAAAGCAAGTAGAGAACAACTACTAAGAAAGATTTTATAGCTAACTGGCTGGCTGGGTGTTCATAAAAGGGAGCCACCCCCCTCCATTTTATTTATCACATCAACTATGTTTTTCACCCCCACTTCTCCCCTTGGAAGCCCTTTTCACAATTTCACACCTCTGATGGTTAGAAACCTTCATCTAATTTAAAGCCTAAACTTGTTGATGACCTGTTTGTATGCATTTGTTCTTGTGTCCACATTGGTAATTAATGTCAACAACTCCTCTTCCTCCTTGGTATTTATCCCTCTGATTGATTTATAGAGAGCAATCATATCTCCCCTTAGCCTTCTTTTGGTTAGGCTAAACAAGCCAAGCTCTTTGAGTCATCCTCTCATAAGGTGGTTTTCCCATTCCTAGGATCTAAGATGCAGTTGCCCTGAGGTGAATGATTGGTCTTTTGGGACTGGGAGCAACCCAAATGTTGTGATTTTTGGTAGAAGGGACCATCTATCACAAAAGCAAGCTGAACTGAGTGGCAAGATAGACCTCAATACGCAAGGAACCATCTGTGACTCCATGGTTAGGCTGTTATAACACATGAGGAGTTCACTCTTGATTCTTGTGTAATGAAGCGGCCTTTGGCGGGACACTGCTGAGAGTATCAGTTCAGGACAAATTGCTTAGAGCAGGGCAGTCATAGCACAAGGCTGAGGTTCCTCCACTACTGAGGCACACCAAACCAGCCAAAGAGGACTTTGGTTTTACCCCACTGGCTAACCAGAAGTCATATAAACAATTCCCTCAGACACTCCAGTTTCCAAGTATCACCACCAGTGCCACTCGCTATGGGGATTAATGGTTATGAAAACCAATACCCCAGCAAAAGAAAAAAGTTCTCCCAATCCCAAAGGACCAAGCCCCAGACCCAGGTCAATATACCAGTTAGAACTTACCCACAAATCACTCTGTTGCCAATCCTTTAGAATCTAAAATCTAAAAGTTTATTCATAAAAAGAAAGAAATATAGATGAGAGTTAAAATTGGTTAAATGGAATTAATTGCATACAGTAGTGGCAAAGTTCTTGTTTCTGGCTTGTAGCAGACTCAGATCAAGTCTCTGGAGTACATCCACGGCTTGGATGGGTCATTCAGTCCTTTGTTTCAGAGCTTCAGTGTAGGAAATTTCCTTCAGAGGTAAGAAGCAGGACTGAAGACACAATGGAGAAGATGCAGCTGCCTTTTATAGTCTTTTGCCATGCGGCCTGTGCTTCCTTTGTTCCAAACACAAGCTCCCAACACATGACTTGAAAGCCTTAGAATCCTGTCCATAGGCATGTCGCTGCATGTCTTGCTGAGTCATAAGGTATATCTGCCTTCTCTCAATGGGTGAATTGTATAGCTGATGGTCCTCGATGGGCCATCAAGCAGGCCAGGCAGTGCTGATGCTAAATTGTCTGGGGTGTCACCCAGAAGCATAGCACAGGTTTGAAATACAGACAATATAGAGCCAATACTTATAACTTTAAATTAAAAAATGATACATGCATAGAGATGGCATAATCATAACACGCATATCATATCCTTTCCATAGACACCTTACGTGACCTCCTTTGTACAAGATTTGGTGCCTCTATAGGACCTTGGTTGCAAAAATGATCTATACAGTCACAGTTCATGTCAATAACGTCACAACTTGGTTAGTGAAATCTATGTATAAAACGTACATACAGTTTAGGGTGTGTGCCGTACTTCTTAACATTCTGCCCGGAGGCTAGTACTAGACTAAGGAATTCACTTCCACAAGAGATAAGAACAGCCATGGAACCTCACTGCTTTCAGAATTAAAGCAAAACTAATTTCTTCTCTCAATAAATGATATATATACCCACAAGATCAAGCAACAAAATCCCTGCTTAGAACAAAAATATCAAGGGTTTTTTTTAGAAGATGATGCAGTTTTTCTTTTCACATGGACCTGACATGCACGTTTCCCCATCTTGTTGGTAAAGATAGACCCCTCAATTTGACTATGTAAAGGATGGTCGTCCTTAAGAGCTGGATCAAAATTCTTCGGCTCTGAGGTTGACTGCTGTAAATTGTACTTGCCAGCAACCTTCAGCAATACCTCAGGAATGAATCCTCAAATTCATATGCACATTTTGATTCTAAATGTTTGTGGTTTTAAAATAAAAGTTGGAGGATACAGTCTGACAATTTCATGCAATATATTATATAGTATGTATTAATAGGCCAACGGTACATTGTAATCAAAAGGAGCTGTGGACGTTAGCGGATGCAGGGTTTTGACTGGATAACCCTCTTTTTAGTAAAATAAATTACTTTGGTTTTTACAAGAAAAAACACATGTAGAGTGACCAGATGTTTTTAAAGGGATAGTCCCGTTTCTTGGGACTTTTTCTTATATAGGCGCCTATTACCCTCATCCCCTGTCCCGTTTTTTCACAGTTGCTATCTGTTAACCCTAAACATATGAAATGTTTCCATAAATTATATTTCTTAGAAATGAAACAAAAATGCAAACTTTGTTTTCTCACTTAACTGTTTAGATAACTGTTACGGTTCTTGTTTCATTCTTATTTGAAAACCACATACTTGAACTACAGAACTACTTATCCAGTAATGTAAGTGCCTTTGCTATTGAGGGAACTCCTATTAAATGTGACCTTTCCCTTCTCTAGTACATTCCCAGTTCATTTCTTCAGGAAATGAGTCTGTCCATTTCTCTGTCCAGCAAAACAGTGAGTGTGGACCCCTGTCATGGGGTGAGGAAAAGATGTAGGTTGTTAAATGCTTTCCATTCCCTTGGGAAACCACAAATGCTCCTCATATGTAACTACCTAGGCCCAGGACTTTGTTAGGTTCTGCAGGTGGATCTGAGGACAGAAGGCACTCAGGTATTATGTAATGGGTGCCAAAACAGACAGAGGTGAAACCCAGAGAACAGCCATATTGTGTGCTAGGCTTAAGGTTTACAACCCTCCAGGATTGTCCTGGAGTCTCCAGGAATTAAAGATTAATCTTAAAATTAAAGACTATGTCATGTGATGAAACCTCCAGGAATATGTCCAATCAAAATTGGCAACCTTAGCTATGCTTCCCTCCAGCACACATGTATGCCAAAGTTCATACTGCTAAAGATGCACTGTGCATCTGCACCACACTTGGGTTAGGAAAGGTTGTGCAGATATCAGGATGATAGCCAATAGGAAGTTGAGTACTTTAGGAGCCATACTGTAAAGGATATGAGGGACCAGAAGAGCCCTCAAAACTTATGCCCTGGCATCCAAAAGATAGCACATTCCCTTCCCCACAACTCCCTAAAATCCATTATTTGGAAGGTTGCAGCCAAACTCTTCACCAAGGAGAGGATTATTCAGAAGCTTGATAAATTTCCTGGGTGCTTTGTCCTCATCCCATGAAGAGATTTATTGTCACTGACAGTGAGTGGTCTAATGTACAACTTTACACTGTACATCCTGGTTTTTAATTTTGTCAATCCATTGTTCATTGCCTGTATAAAGTTGCATTTTGTGTCTAGTGTCTAAACTAGAGAATATAATTTTTCAATTACTTTCTTTAAAAACATCAAACTGCATGAAAAGAGCTAGTCTCTTTTTGTTCTCTGGTGAGCCTTTGCTTTCCATCTTTTATGTATTGCACTTATACCAGGCTGTTAATTAAAGGCTCAGTAATGGTTTCCTGATGGTTACAAACCTATCTGGGGTTGTCACCCTATTGGGAATATTTGGCCTGTGCTGAAGGAGAACTTTGAAGTGACAAGAAATGTTAAACTTCAGATTAGAATGAGAACACATTATTAATGCAGCCTTGTCTTCTGCCTTTGTCACCAGAAACCATTCCTGTAATCTTAGAAACAGGAATGAGGTATCAACATTTTAATTCTTCTGATTTTCTGTGAAAGATAACAAGTAATAAACTATGCCTCTCTCATCTTGTATGTGGATATTCCCAGTTGCCCCGATATATAGAGGAAGTTCAAAGGCCTGTAATCCAAAACAGAGCAGTCAGATTCTGAGTCCCCGTCCTTTTTAATAAAGGCGCAGCGCAGCAGGGTATAAATTGGTTGTCTTCGCAGTCGTGCACACCCTGCAGACCTGAGGATGCTGAGTCACTTATGTAATTTTCAGCCCACTGTACAAAGCCAAATCTAAACCAAGGACTCTGTAAACCCGCTCCTATGATATATAATTCAGAGCAGCTCAAGAGTAAGTTTCCTTCCTCTTGTCCTTCAGTACTCTTGAATAATTTCCCACTCTAAGTCTGTGGAGTATATTCTATTCCATTACACACAGAAAAGCTATATTAAAAATACATTTATTAAGGTGGCAGTGTCATTCAAAAGTTAGAAAATGCAGGAATTAAGGTTGCTTGTGAACTTCAGTTCAGCTCACTCACCCTTGTGCACATTCGTATAATTCAGGCTCTAATGACAATCCATGATTGCATACGTTTTTTTTTCTATACTATTCCTGCCTCATTCACTACACAGAATGGACAATGTTCACTTAGAGCAAATCTACACTTAAAATGTACTACATTACACTACAGCTGTGCGGCTGGAGTGCTTTCATGAAGATGCTCTAAGCAGACAGGAGAGAACTCTCCCATCAATGTAGTTAATCCACCCCTCTTGAGGCAGTAGCTATCAGAGGAAGAATGTCTTCTGCCCACATAATTCTGTCAATATGGGGTTGGGGTTGGGGTTAGGTCAGTATAACGACATCGCTGTGGGGTGTGGGTTTTTTCACAGCCCTGAGTGACATAGTTATACAGGTACTGATACAAGTCTGTAGTGTAGACCAGACTTTAGTGAGCAGCTAGCCAACATTTTGTTTTCACTTCATTCTTCAGTATGTGACTCCATGCCTTATTTCTTGCACACAATTGAAGCCCTGTTTTAAAGAGAGAATTATTAATTGTCTTGTGGGCTTTTCTAACGCGTACCTTCCTATAACATCTGAGTGCTTCACAGATATTAATGAATCCCTTTTCACAAAACCCCTGTGATGTGAGGTGATAGTATTCTCCCCTATTTTACAGATAAGGAGGTGAGGCACAGAGAGATTAAGGCCAAAAATATCCACTAATTTTGGGTGCAAATTGGAGATTTCTAGGACCTGATTTTCCAGATTATTTAGCATTGTACAGCACTTTATAGGTTCAAAGCACAATTCCCATTGGCTTCAATTGTTTTGCACTTTTGTAAACCAGACCAGAGTAACAAGATGTATAAGAAAATGGGGAACACACTTGCAAATTTGCAGCGCTGCAGCAGGGTGTGAAAACACACCCTCTCCAGCGCTGCAAATTGCGGTGCTGCAAAGTGCCAATGTGGTCAAAGCCCCAGCGCTGGGAGCGCGGCTCCCAGCGCTGTACGTTATTCCCCACAGGGAGGTGGAGTACGGACAGCGCTGGGAGACCTCTCTCCCAGCGCTGGCGCTTTGACTACACTTAGCGCTTCAAAGCGCTGCCACGGCAGCGCTGCCGCGGTAGCGCTTTGAAGTGCAAGTATAGCCATAGCCGTTCCAGTGACAGTTTGTCATAAATGTTTGGTTTAAATGACTTGACTAGGATCATATAGGAACTCTGTGCCAGAGGCAGGAATAGCATTCTCCAGGGCAGCATCCCATTGCCTTCCCCATCAGACCTTCCTGCAATTCCCTGCCTATTTCACTGCACATCTTCCAGCTTCTGCAACAAAAGAAGCAGGGGTCCTGCAGACAACAGTCTCCCCGGGAAGGTATGTCCTGTCCTGAATGAGGAAGGAGACCGATGGAAAAAGACTACCATAATGCATACTCCTGTGACTGTGGTGGGTTTTCCGTCACTAGCAATTTTTAAACGAAGATTGGCTATTTTTTTCTAAAAGATATGCTCTAGTTCAAACAAGAATTATTTTGGGGCAGTTCTATGGCCTTTGTTATACAGGTGGTCAGACTAGACAATCAAAATGGTCCCTTCTGGCTTAGAATCCAGGAATCTACAATGAAGCTGTGTTTCTAACCCAGAGAGTGATGTTACTCATCACATAGTAATTTCTGGTCGATTGAGAGTAAATGTTAAGTCTTCTCTCCCTCCACTGGTGAGTCTCCAGTCATTGCTCATTTCTTGGGCCTAGAACCAGTGCTAAACCACCTGCAGCAGCTCTGTGAATGCCACCAACAACCTTGATTTTTTTTTCCTTCTCTATTGCACAGTAAACTGTCCTCCAAGCAAACATCACGTTCCCTGTTGTTGCAGTACTTCCTGCAGGTCTGCAAATACAGGAGAAATGAGTGTCCTGTATTTGCAACATTCCTGAGACGAGTACAGAGCTGTGCAGGCTCTATGCTTCTGTAGGAGATGGTGGGCATCAAAAAGTGCCACACCAGTTTGTGGAATTTAGAAAAAAAAGGCACAAAAATTATGGGATTATGGATGGTATTATGGGAGGGACAAAGTTGCATGTTGGGATCTTGAGCCCTGGTGCTAGAGATCCCTAAGGGAGTCATTTCTATCTTGTAAGACACTGAAAAAGTTTCCCAAAAGGCATCCTGCCAGGTGGCGGCACATTGCACACCAGGATACCGATTCATGGTGCACTGCACTTTGCATTGACACAAGAACTCCTGGTGAGTACATGCAGTGCTGATGCAAGCAGCCCAGTTTGTACACATATTACTAGTAATATACTAACTTGAGTGACTGTATGCTGACACAGCTTGCATCAGCCAAAATGTGGACATGGCCTATGAAAGTTAATTGTGATCAGATGTTTAACACAGTTAATATTTGGCCTGTTCTACATTTAAAATTTAGATAAATGTAACTACATCACTCAGGGATGTGAAAAATTCACACTCCTGAGTGCTGTAGTTATGTCGACCTAACCCCTGCTGTAGATACAGCTAGGTTGATGGACATTTTTTTCTGTCAACTTAGCTTCCATTGCTCATGGAGGTGGAGTTCCTACCCCAATGGGAAAAAAACAAAAACCTGGTGCTGCTGTAGGATTTGCCTACAGTACACCAAGAGGTTGCAGTGGCTGTTGTAGCCCCGGGGCAACAAAGAACGTGGCCCCCTCCGAACATATGTCTGGGGCCCCTTACAATGCAGAAACTGGAATGCGGTATTTATTTTATACAATATACAGGGTTCATATTATGTATACATAGACCTACAGTGTACATGTATTCCGTAACTAACTTACCTAGTTATACCTTACATTTTTTTTGCCACTTTTAGGGCCCCCTTCCTTGCGGGGCCCCCTCCGGTCGGAGGGTACGGAGGGCGCTCGCTATGCCTCTAAGCCCCCACAGTGTAGACAAACCCTTAACAAGGGGGAATCTTTGAGATTGTGTGTGAACATATCCTTTAATTAACATAACTACCAGAGTAAATTAATCACAACTCCTCTTTTAAGAGAAAGGACTTGTGAACTTGCAAAGGAATTTTTGGACTAAGTTTTGCTGAGTATTGTTTTGGATAAGGTGGTGGGGGCGGGTGGGGAGAGAAAATACTCAGTAATTGAAACCTACTCCACACTTAAAATTTAGGCTGACATAGCTACGGAACTCTGGGGTGTGAAAAAGCCACACCTCTGAATGCCATAGATATGCTGACCAAACCACTGGTATAGATGCGGCTAAGTCACTGGAAGAATTTTTCCGTAGACCTATCTACTCTCACTCAGGGAGGTGGTGTTTCTAAAGAGAGAGAAAAAGCCCTTCATTGCTGTAGTCTCTGCTATGCCTATAGGATTATGACAGCATAGCTATGGCATCATAGCTATGCTTCTATAGTCCCCATAGTGTAGACATGGCCTGAGAGACAGACAGACATCTGGAAGGAGCAGCTGTAAGCAGTGTCTGACTCCGAAAGAAATCTGGGGAGAGTTTTTTTGAGTCGGGGTACAAGCTGAAAAGGATGTTGTCGGTGCTATGAGCAAAATAAGCTGTTTTCCTGCTATTTGATTCCTTCTATGTTCTGAGACGCAGACATTTGTACATTCTGTGTAAATAAAGAAAACTGCATCAAATAAATACTTGAGTAACACCAATTTCTACTCCCAACTGGGATCTGCAAAGCCCCAGAACTTTGATTAGCAGCTTGGATTGAAAAAGAGAAACAATATAGTTAGATGTATTCAAGTCAATAAAGCCTGATAAAATTAATCCTATGGTACTTATTGAACTAGATGAAGCAATCTTGGAATCATTATTGATTGATCTTCAAGAATTCATAGAGGACAGGTGAGTGCACAGAGGACTGGGAAAAGGACAAACACAGGACCCATCTTTAAAAAAGGAAAACAAAGTGGACCCATGGAATTATAGACCAGTCAGCCTGACCTAGATACCTGTGAAGATATTGGAACAAATCTTTAAACAATCAGTTTGAAAGCACCTAGAGATTAATAAGGTGATAAATAATAGTCAGTATGAGTTTGGCAAGAACAAATCATGCTATATCAGCCTAATGTCCATCTTTAAAAGGGTAACTGGCCTACCTTGATGCCTCTTGATTTTAGTAAGACTTTTAAGACTGTCCCAGATGACAATCTGATAACTAAACTAAGGAAATATGGTCTAGATGAAATTATAATAAGGTGGGACCACAAGTGGTTGGAAAAAAAACATACTCCAAAAGTAGCTAGCAATGGTTGACTGTCAAACTTGTGCACTTTCCAATGCCCTGCTCTCGGCCATTCAGACCTTTCTGTCACTATATTCATAGTCAATACAGTCATGTAACATATCCTTCTCGCTCTACTTCTTTCTTCTCCTGTTCCAGGTCAGGGGTTCAGCGGTCTTGAGGGGGGCACTGTTCTAGAGGTCAATGATAAAAACAGACAGATACATCATTAGATTTGCAGTTGTATCGGAAAGGGAAAGATACATTTCAGAACTCTCTTACATTGTTCTCATAAAAACCTTTAATAAAAACTGGTCATTGTCACATTAGCTTTGGAGCACCATGTTATAGCACCACTCTTCATCTTAAGCCCTGGTAAGTACAGACTACCATGGAGTTTAGATGCTGCGAGGCCCTGCATACTGCCAACATTTTCACAGGCAATGGCGATTTTGGCTGATCTCTCACTCCTCAGGGTGACAAAGACCCAGAAAATGCAGCTTTTACTGACATCCCCAAGCTGCCGAGGCCTGCACGCTGCTAGCCTGTGTACTGCAATGGTGCCAGTGGAACTCATCACAGGATGGCGTGGGAATATCTCCTATCTCAGGGGAAGAAAGAAGGCCGGCATCTCTAGAAATGTTTGGGAGAGGACTGTAGAGTACCTGAGCCTCCATGAAAGTTTTATTGAGATTGTTCCACGGCATAAAATGGCATCCCTGATCAACTAAAGTACTGCACATGGGGAGAATTGTGGCCCCTCTTGCTTAACCCAACAAGTCATAGAGAGGAAAGCAAATGCCACCTCTACCTCATTCTTTTCCCTCTAATCACACCCAGGACAGTGATGTGTTGTGGCTGTGTAATTTGGACTGCTACATTAATCTTTTTGAATTCATTTCCTAACATGTAGTAGTTGAATGAAGAAGAAATAATATCTGCATTTCAAAGCATACACTTTAATTGTATCCCCAGTGCTGGTTTTGCAAGTAAAGTGAAGAATCAAAAGTTGCTGCCTTTGTTCTCTAAACTTGAGGACAGGATGGGCACCATATTTAAACAAGGAAGAAGGGTGGGGAAGTTGTGGGCACCGAAAAGGGAAACAAACATGCTTATAAGGAATAATGAAGCTATACACTTACCTGAGCTTCTTTCCCCTTCTTCATTGGGCCAATCTGTGCTTGCCTGCAGGGATTGGCTTGACTCCAGTAGAGTTTTGAAGAGCTCCCAGCTCGTCATATGGTTTTTGTCCCATCTGCTTCTCCCCACTCAGCCTCGCTGTGCATTGCAGAGGTTAACATGCCCAGATCTCACAAATTGTACACAGTCAGATTTGGGGTGCTAGTTGGGCTCCTGCCAAATATCGCATGCAATTCACTGTAAAAGTGGCAGGTCGACAGGACGGCCTCAGATTTATTGTTGCCCTCCCTTGCCTGCTGATACACCTACCAAAGTTTCACCCAGCATCATTGTTCTGTCCCACGTTAAGCATCCCATACACAGCCTAGACATAAAAACAACAAGAAGTCCAGTGGAACCTTAAAGACTAACAGATTTATTTGAGCATAAGCTTTTGTGGGTAAAAAAGCCTCACTTCTTCTTTTTTACCCACCAAAGCTTATGCCCAAATAAACCTGTTAGTCTTTAAGGTGCCACCAGCCTCCTTGTTGTTTTTGTTGATACAGACTAACACGGCTACCCCCCAATACTAATCTACACATAGATATCTATATTCCTTTGTCTGCTCCTTAGCTGTGCTTGCCCAGCCTCTTCTCCCCACAATCAGAGGAGAGCCAGGCAGGAGCATGCTTAGTAGCTCTCTGTCTGCACTGAGCTGGCATGATTGGATTCTCACAAAGATGGGCTTGTAGGTGTGCTTGCCAAGGTGGGCAACCAGGAAAAGGCATTTAAAAAACAGGGAATGGACACTGTCTTGTGGTGGGGTCAGAGTCGTTATGGGACAGCTGCTGGGGGACTGTTATACTCAACTGAGGTAATACAGTGTCTACACTACCACCTTGTTAATGGTAATTCATCAATGTATGGAACTGTATTGTACAGGAAGGCAGTGTTATTATGTCAATATAATGGTGTGCCTACATCAGTGGCAGACAGATCTAGGTGTGAAAGCATGTGAAACTAAACTGAAACAAATGAACTTGGGAAGACAATTTTATTGTGTAGACCAAAGGCTTGGGTCTCATCAATTCTTTTCAAACAGGTTTAAATCAAGTCACTGGAGACCGTGGATATGAGAAATATGAGCACAAATTACCTACGGGGGTAAATGGATTATAATTTAGATTTCCTGATTAATAAATTTACCTTCAACACACTGATTCCTGGCTGCAGGTTTCAGTCCTTCTGGGGTGACGAACCAGAGAGAAAAAGTCTGAGTGTCGTAGTTAAGAACTTGGTGTAGTTAAATTTGAGGAGACAGGATGGGAAGGGCTGTTGAGGTCATCCCGCAAGGAGTAACTAGGTTGGTGGAAGCCAGCCTGAGACCTTTATGCATGTAGGCTAGCTACTGGTGTCAAGGCTGAACCCACAGCAGCACAGTGACAGGCATTAAAGTTACAAGTCAGGTAGTGACAGAACCCCTTACTGGTCTGGGTGATCAATGAAATGTCACAACTTCTCTCCCATTAACCTGGGATTCAATGACATACACCTATTATTACTTCTAATGAATACTTTAGAGCCCTATCCACAGCATAACCCCTGTGTCTGTTGGAAGGGGGTGAGGGCGGGAGAAAAGGAAGACCTCTTATATTTCCTAAATAACCAGTGGAGTTTCAAAATAGCAAATATTTGCTCATTGCCTGTTGCAGACAGGTCAGATATTATGTTTTGCATTTTTATTAATTATGTTTAAATATTATTATTATTTTACTATTATATTACATTCAATCTAAAATTGGGCTTCTTCACAGTTGTTTAGGAGCTAATTGTGGCCTAGTTTTCACCCAATATAATCACAAGTAAGACCTAACTTCCATTGCAGAATTGAAAGAAAAGCAATTTCCTCAGTTGTTTGCAACTCTAAGGTAAATTATGAATAAATAAGCCTCTCCCACGCCACACCCGGAATTTAACATTGTCTTTAAAAAGAATTTTTGGATTGTTTTTTAAACTGTTTTAATGCTCCCATCACTTTTAAAAGAACAAAAGAGTGAATCATCTTGTAGTAATGTTGCAGAACAGATTAAAAATCTTATTCAGTTCTTCATGTAATACAGATATGACTAAATCACACTGTTAACATTGATTTTCCTCACTACAGAAGCCATTTTCATATAATATATTAATGCTAAAGAAAAAAAACACTAATTGATCAGATTTTGATCTTTAATTCTCCATATGGTTTAGTTTTTTTACTGAAACATTGCTTCTGACTTTCTATGAGTTTTAACAGACCATAATGAAACAAACACCCTAATAGTTCTTCTATTTTAAATTAAAATTCAGAACACTACCATTTAAAAAAACGGCCACTGCTTTTAATGAACAGAAGTGACTTTCTTGGAATAAAATTAAGTTAAAGAGCAATACAGTACATTCAATTTGAAATTTACAAAATAATAATGGCATCTTGTTAATCTTCTATTGAAATACCTAGAAAGGTAAAATAGCACAACAACTTTTATATACAATTCCTGGAACATAAACATCCCTCCTGAGATATTTGATCAGCTCTCTGTTGTTTTTATTAATGGAGATTTTCAACAGAATTAAGTGTTTTAGGGGGTAGAAGATTTGGTTAAGAGAGCCAATTCTTAATCCTTATTCAAAGCACAAGGATGAGCTTGTGTTACTTTCTTCTTTTTGAAATCATTTTATGCTGACAACATTACTTCAAATAACTGGCTTTATACCTTGATTTGGAGAAAACAGTCTAAAGAATGAGATATAATTGTATATATGATTTTATTGACAGTGATATGGTTTTAATTTACAACGAAAAACAAAAGTTTCCCTCTTCAGAGGTCTCTCTAGCTCCAGGTCTCGGGGTTTATTAGCATTTTTTTAGCTCATCTTTAGTCTCTCCTATGGGAAACTCTACTGAATGAAAATATTCTGTCTCCCCTTCACCCAGCTAAGAAATAGGGTGATTTGGTAATATATATTTTGCAAAAAGTACCCCTTTTTAACTCCGAAGAAACACAGAGAGGGGAGAAGAGACCTTTTTGCTTTCAGCTGGGCGGGCTCTTTAGTGCGCCAATCACAGAGCAGCTCCTCTCTATAAATACCAGCCGTCTGCCCTTCTCTGGGTCTAGTTTTTTTTTCTCTTCTGATTTTTGGAAAACGCTCATCACTATGTCGGAAACGGCGCCTGTTGCAGCTCCTGCTGTTTCCGCTCCTGGAGCAAAAACTTCAACAAAAAAACCGAAGAAGGCAGCAGCTAGTTCTAAAGCCCGCAAGCCTCCAGGTCCCAGCGTGACCGAGCTGATCACCAAGGCGGTGTCCGCTTCCAAGGAGCGCAAAGGGGTCTCGCTGGCAGCTCTTAAGAAGGCTCTGGCCGCCGGAGGTTACGATGTGGAGAAAAGCAACAGCCGCATCAAGCTGGGGCTCAAGAGCCTGGTGAGCAAGGGCACCTTGGTGCAGACCAAAGGCACCGGCGCATCCGGCTCTTTTAAACTCAACAAGAAGCCTGGTGAGACCAAGGAAAAGGCTCCCAAGAAGAAGCCAGCGGCAAAGCCTAAGAAACCAGCTGCCAAGAAACCCGCCAGCGCCGGCAAGAAACCCAAAAAGGCTGCGGCCGTGAAAAAGAGCCCGAAAAAAGTCAAGAAACCAGCAGCTGCAGCAGCTAAAAAACCGGCCAAGAGCCCGAAAAAGGCCAAACCCGCCAAGCCTAAGAAGGCAGCCAAGAGCCCGGCTAAGGCCAAGGCGGTGAAGCCCAAGGCGGCCAAGCCCAAGCCGACGAAGGCTAAAGCCACGAAGGCTAAGAAGGCAGCGCCCAAGAAGAAGTAAAAGGGCTAGAAAGAAATTTGCCACGCAGAGAAATCCAACGGCTCTTTTAAGAGCCACCCACCCTCTCCCAGAGGAGCTGAAACACCAGGTTAATTTCAATAATCTCGGGTTGCTTTTCATGAAGCGCATCACTTTCAGAAACGAAAGTAATAGAAAAGAGGGAGATATACAATTATAACCGGTTTCGAACATTTTCCTTCTTTGCCCGCGACAAGAAATAACATGGTATCAATTCTTGAAAATGCGGGGCGCTGATTCATTTATAGTTGGAGGGAGGGGGTGTATTAAAATCGATCCAGAGGATCGGCCCAAATTCACGATCACTAGTAGCCAAACAGTTTTCCTCCCCTACCCCACCCAGCAGAGGGGAAAAAAAACCCCAAAAAGGAGGGGAACGAATCATGCTTATTGGGTAACGGGAGGGGAGGAAGGTGGCCATTTCTCGCACATCAGCTTCGGTCCAGACAGGATTTATTGTCTAGTAGGAGAGGCGAGTGAGGACAGTGTGAGGGCAAACTGCGTGACCTAGAGACACACACACACAAATACTTTTCTGCCTAGCTGGCAGTGGTGGGATCAGGATTAATCCCGTTGGTGGGTTTGAAAAGCCCGCGCTCTGCAAGGATTGGCCTGTGGCAACTCGTCCCCGCTTCTCTTATTGGGGGTAGGGAGAGTCACTGTTAAATCCATAGTTTCTATGTAAAATGGTGAGTTGTGTGTGGAATACTGTCAATTTACCAAGTACAAAATACCTCACACGGGGATTTTTGTTTTCAAATCAGATTCGTCGGGCACCTACTTGGAAACCTTTATTCTCTGAAATCAGAGCACTACTAACGGGGAAGGAGGGGGAGGAAGCATTTTTCATTTTATTCTCCCTTTTTCCTTGATTAATACCCGTTCTGTTCATAATCTCCTCCATCGCCACCTCTGCTTTCTATCCTTGTTTCTCTCCCGGGCTGTGCTTTCAGTCTTTTACCCAATTCTCTAGAAATCACATCCTTGCTGATGCTTCTCAGAATGACCTTCACCCGAATACATTATGAATTCCCTAAGGATTGTGAGGGACATTTAGCTCTAGTGTAAACCTCTGCAAGTTGGTCCAAGTGATACCAACCAGATGAGATTGCTATCCCCTATATGGACCTGCCATTGGAGAAGAAGGAAACACATTTGTTCCAGAGGGTTTTACAGATATTTTCTTACAACACAAGAATGTTGAGATTCAGGAATCCTAGGTTTTATTCCAGACTCCAGAGGGGAGTGTTTTCTATAGTTACAGACCCTTCTGCCCCTTTCCATCTTCAGTGTGACTCCTTCTATACAGACCTTTCTAACTTGTCTATGTCTTAGTCCTCCCCATTCACCATCTCCTGCTCCCTCACCAAGCTCTTCACCCCTCTGTATTCCTGTTATAATATATGCCCCTTCATCCTGCCTGCATGCCAAAAGTGGGGGCATGCAAACTATAGAAAAGACAACTTCTTAGAGGGACAAGTGGCGTTCAGCCACCCGAGATTGAGCAATAACAGGTCTGTGATGCCCTTAGATATCCGGGGCTGCTCACGCGCTACACTGACTGGCTCAGTGTGTGTCTATCCTACGCCGACAGGTGCGGGTAACCCATTGAACCCCATTCATGATGGGGATCGGGGATTGCAATTGGTCGGCGTCCAACTTCTTAGAGGGACAAGTGGCGTTCAGCCACCCGAGATTGAGCAATTATAGAAAAGACAGTCTCCCTGCTTTAATTTCCAGTGCCTGAAACCACAGTGAACCTTGGTAGATGACAGGAGTTTTTGCAGGGGAAGTTCTGCTCAACTGTCTGAGGAGGGACAATAGTAAGGGAAGCCAATCTTCAGACAATTTAGGTGCCAAACGAAAAATGCTCTGCTGAACATGTATGGACTGAGAGTTTTCAGAGGCTAATACCTTGGCCACAGTGGGATAGATTTTCATGGGGATAACAAAAAGGATATACCTGACACTTTTGTGGTAAGTCTGCTTAATGTTAGCTATGTGCCTTAAAGCATAGAGGAGCTTGAGCGTCTCAAGACAACAATTGTGAGAACATTTTAATGTGGGCAATAAAATGTATTTCCCCTCAACCTTGATCAATGGCTGAACTTTTTCTTTGTGGCAATTATATTGACTTCAGTGAGATTGCACTGGTGTAAACTATGAATGTTGTGATGTGCATTAGATGCACTCTGCCAGCATTAAACAAGGTTTGGGGGTTGTCAAGCCTGTTATTATACATCCTTTTAACTTTTTTTTTTATTAAAGATACAGAAAAGGAAAAAGCAGTTCAAACACTGAAATGTAAAGTATTAAACAAGGCTTTAATTTTAACAATATCCTTTGTTCCCTTTCCCTTTAGCTGGAGAGAGTTTTAGAAGGAAAACCCTTGTGGTGATATCAAAGATGGTAATAAATGTCCTTTTGGGGAGAAGAGAAGAAGTTAGTTGACATGGGGCGGAGCTATTGTTGTTAAAGCCCAATCCCATTTCGTCTGGAGCTGGTAGATGTGGCAATTATCAGAGGGGTAGCCATGTTAGTCTGGATCTGTGAAAAGCAACAAAGAGTCCTGTGGCGCTTTATAGACTAACAAACGTACTGGAGCATAAACTTTCGTGGGTGAATACCCACTTCATCAGATGCATGTGGTGGAAATTTCCAGAGGCAGGTATAATACCACCACATGCGTCTGACGAAGTGGGTATTCACCGATGGAAGATTATGCTCCAATACATCTGTTAGTCTATAAGGTGCCACAGGACTCTTTGCCACATCTATAAAAAGCAACAATGTTATCTGGGTTCCTCTCTCTGGCCAGGTCTGGTAAAGACAGCACAGTCTCAGATTAGGTTGATGAAGGGCAAGAGTCACAGGTGAGGATGGGGATGACAGCCATGATGCTGAAAGTTGCTTCAGTAGCCTCTGTCTATTCCACACGCACCCAAATCTTTTTCTTTCAGGATCTAAAAAAAGGGAATGATGAGTAGAATAGCAAATCCCCTCATTATTTTGCCTCCCGATTAGGCCTAATATCTGACACACCAATTTTGGTTAATTAATTTATGGATCCACATTCTCTTGTTTACCAAGCAAGATCTTAAAACCGATCTTGAAATATACCAGTGGGCCTTTTAATGTAAACTAATTCAGTCTTTCTGCCTCCCTTTCAGATCTTATGCCATCAACATTTGTTATTATAGGTTATTGTGGCAACTTATTAATATTTACATACATTTTACAGATAGTTCATAATTAGGTAAATTTCTAGGCCAAATTCTCAAAATACCCCCATCCTATTTTTAAAGGGGCAGCTCATCTTTCTACCATTAAAAATATATCTATATCAACTTTGTAAAGGCACACAATACAAATATAATAAAAAATATTAAAACTGTATTCAGAATGACTAAATATAAATAATACAAACCCATTTGTGCAAGTAGCGATTCAAGGGTCCTCACAATGCTCAGCCCCACAGGAAGAGCTCCTTCTAATCTCTAATAATTAGAGATCAATTTAAGACCTGAAGTACAATGTTTTGATATCCTTTTTTTCACCCACTCCCGACTAAATATTATGTCTCTGGAAATTCTTATTGGTATAAATGTTCAATCACTAATTCTTCCTTAATTCCTGATCACGTTTACATCCCATTTGAATACTTCCCATAGTCTGACCACCTGTTGAGTTGGACTATATATCTTTATATCCTTTGATCTGTTTTGAATGTATAACCTCTCAATTTCATCGAAAGTCCAATTATGCCTGTTTCATGAGACAGGGACAACAGAAGCGCCTGATCTGCCTTCTTTATCCAATTCGTTATGTTTCTGTTCCTTAGCCTTGTGAAATCTTACCCAGAGCTTCAAATGTACCAGATTTTGGTTTGAAGACCTGCCTCTTCTGCTGTGCTGCTGAGTCAGGTGAAATTTCCCAGACCTCAGAGGCACTTCCATCCAAATATCCTGTAGTGTAGCCTAAGAGAAAGTGCACTGAATTGAGAGTCAATTGTTCTGAAACCACCTCTACTGAGTGCTGTTCATACTTCTGGGAACCCTTATTTTCCTCATACCAACAAAATCTCTGACCATTTTATGTATTGTTTGCATACTATTTATTTGCCACAGGCCCTCTGCCTTATTCAGTGAAAAAAGTGGACAGAATTCAACTAATGAGTCAGGGTTCTGCAATGCATGGGGCTGCTCCATGTAGGACCTCTGTGTCATTTTTTGAAAAATTGAAATGTATATAGTGAATGAAAAAGTGACTTGCAAGAAGAGAAAGGAGGGTCTCAGGGTTAAGGTTTTTGTATGTGTCACTGGGGAATTAGTGTCTATCCCTGTCTCTGCCAGATAGCCTAAGTGTGTCTGGGCAAGTCACTTAATGTAACATTTTCCACAGGTGGCCACTAATATTGTGTTTCTCCTTTGAATTAGTGCCCTACATGAGACACCTGGGGCTTGACTTGCAGAAGTTCTGAGCATTCACAGCTGCAAACAAGGCCAATGGGAGTTCTGCTCTGAATATACTCAGTGTGTTATAGCTTCCTGAAGACTGAGTCCATCCATACTCAAGCTACATGGTGATCTCCCAATACAAGAGCACACATTGCTCGTAGGCCCTTAAAAGGTTTGTACTTCTGTGAATCCTAGAACCCTTATTTTCCTCATATCCAATCTTGGAAGACAGACAAGTATCGTTCCCACCTTTCAGGTTGCAAAAGGCCCAGCAAGGCAGAGGTGGGAATGGAACACCGGTTTTAAGAATCACAAAAGCAGTGTTTACCTTTTCCACCACAAGCAGAATGCATGCGTTAAGTTTGTGGCCCAGGCTACTGTTCCTGTTAGCCTTGCCTGGTCTTTAACTGCTAAAAATATTACCTCCATGTTTCCCATTTTTTAGATCTCCTACTTTGCAAACATATCTTTGTACAATTGAAGTCCTGCTGGCATGCTGTAGTACTCTCTGCCTGTACAGGGAGAAATGACCTGATATTCAGAGTACTAGTAATCCTCTTGTGAGACTGAGAGACATGAACAAAAGGTATCTATTTTTAAATAATCAGCAGTAGTAGATAGGAAAAGTCAACAGAGTGTTGTATCGTTTTAAACTCCTGCGGATTAAAAACAACAGCAACAACAACAAAACCGTCTATCAGAGGACAGTAGAGGATAAGGAATGAGAAAGGGCAACACGTTTTTCAACGGCTTTTGAGAACCCCCTTCAGATAATATTCACCCACGCTTTCCAAAGATATGAAGGTTCGTATTAAACTGGTGCAGTGTAGCCTTTGCGTTGCCACGTGTGCACATATAACCTCGTTTTCTAAGTATTGCCCCCGAGCCCCCGTTTTCATATAAGCAATTCAGAAGCTGACCCCTTCCCAACATAAAACAATGACGTCTGCCTCTGAGGTAGAGGAAGGAGTTCCTTTCTCTGCAGTGGGAAAGCAGCCTGGTTTTGTGAGCGATTAGTTCTGCAGTCGTTTTTATGCACTGGTCACACTATTGCATGTACTGTGACAGGAACCGCAAGAATGAGCATGCCACCAAATGAACAAATTTACCAAATGGAAGAAAAGAATGCGGTGCCCTGCTTTAGCTTCTGATGAAATTTCTGTGCACTTTTCATTCGTATTAACCCTCCCTGTACAGGCTTTGGAAAACACAGGGGAGAGACGATGCGTCCGGAAACCTGATTGGTCAGATTTTGATGCCGTCTGTAAATGCTTGAAATTCAGCGGAGGGTTTTTTAAAAAATAGCCACAAATCTGAAGACTTCTTGATGGAAGACCCTCCAGAAAGGAAGATAATAAGCGAAGGACAAATAAAACATTCAGTTGGAAAGTGGCTCTTATTTTACACAATTCACGGAGACAGGCGTTATTGCCTGAAACCGCGGTGTTGCATTGCAACCCTAATTACTGCCAGCATGACTTTTTCATGGATTCCAAGGGCAGAAGGGATCATTGTGATCATCTAGCTTTGACAGTGTTTCAGTATTACGAACGAACCATCTGTTTTATTTTCCTTCTTTAAATCAAATCTCGGGGAATGTAATTAGAGCAGTATCCCCCTATCAACAACGGCAAGTGGGCGGGAAGAGAAGAGAAGAGGAGGGGCGGACAGCAAACTCAATAACCCGCCTCTTTTCTTCTAAAGCACATCTCTTGCAGGCATCGGCGACCGGCGGGGGCAGGATGCGGTGAAAAACAGGGCCAAAGCTCCGCCCCTTTCCTTGACAGTTCTCAAACAGGTCGGCTCCCAGACAATATACGGGGAGCACAACGCGCTAAAGTAACCTGGTTCTTCTCGTTTTTAAGCAACGGAACTTTAAGGTCGTGGTATCATGTCTGGTCGTGGCAAAGGTGGTAAGGGCTTGGGAAAAGGGGGCGCTAAGCGCCATCGCAAGGTGCTCCGTGATAACATTCAAGGTATTACGAAGCCAGCTATTCGTCGTTTGGCGCGGCGTGGTGGTGTGAAGCGTATTTCTGGATTGATCTATGAAGAAACCCGAGGAGTGCTGAAAGTGTTTCTAGAGAACGTCATCCGCGATGCTGTTACTTACACTGAACACGCTAAGCGGAAGACTGTGACTGCCATGGATGTGGTCTACGCTCTGAAACGCCAGGGTCGCACTCTGTACGGGTTCGGAGGCTAAGTTTCCATCCCGCGTCAAAGTTGAAACAGTCTCAAAAACACAAAGGCTCTTTTAAGAGCCACCCACACTTTCACAATGAGAGCTCAAGTGCTAATGGTCTCTTTCTTAAACGATAGTGTGTGTGTCGGGGGAGGGTGTGTAAATTAAGCATACTCCGTTAAGCTGGGGGGGGGTATTTTATTTTTGAGCTAAATCGTAGATCATGTAGAAAGAGAAGTATTAGTGCTTATTAGCTGGGGGTGACTAAACGCTGTGATTAAAAGGTTACGGACTTTCCCCCCATCTCTTAGCCAAAATCCATTTCGTCAGCTTTCTGGGTAACGAGAGGTAGAACAGCTTGGGTTTCCCGGGAAGACCTCTTTTGCTGCCTTATAGTCCGACAAACGTGACGACAAACACTTGATGGGCAAAATGCAATAAAGTCCACTCTGACTAAAAACACCAGCGTCCGTTTTGTTTTGGTTTCTCTCTCCCATCACCCCCCCAATTTGGGGAAACAAAAGCGATTTATTTCTGATTTTGTTCCACAAGACCCGTTATTTCATACACGCTTTTTCATTTTTATAGAGACGCTATGGGGGGCATGAGAAGATGTTAATCGAAAACATTATCTTTAAGAATTACAACTGATACGTGACCTTCGGTCTCCTCTGAAGCTTAAGGCAGGACTGAGGCAGAGTAGAGAGGTCCTTCTTCTCAGTCCGAGAGGAAGAATCGTAGGCTACTGTCACCTTCTAAAAGCCTATACATTAGCACACGAAGAGACTTTCCTATGCAGTCGACACATCCTGTGGTTTCAGTGTTACCTGCCGAGGATTCGTGCTCGTTCAGGCTGTTTATATGTAAGATACGGTACAACGAAAAGGCGGGAATAATGTTCGGTATCAGAGATTTGGACCGTTTGGAAGTGAAATTATGAGACGAGGAGCCATCGATTTAAAAGAGACAGGGCGAGAGATGAGATAGAAAGTGGCGGGGGGGGGCGGCGGAGTTTCAGAGAGAGGGACCGCAAGAAACGGAGTATGGGGACATCCCGAGAGCGCGAGTTTAGTGACCTGACCTTTGACAGCCGGTTTAGGCGAGACTTGTCCGAGCGACGCTGGAGGTAGGGATGGGCGGGTCGGATGTCTGGCTGCACAAGCGCGGGCTTTTCAAATATTCAAATTGTCCAATGAAAGCTCTCTTCACGTCAGCAGCCAATCAGAAAGGAGCATTGGCCTATATATACCGCCGGAGCCGAAGGGCACTGCCTTACTTTTTTCTTTTGTGCTTTTTGTCCCGGTGTTGTGAGTGAGGGTTGCTGAGAATGGCCAGGACCAAGCAGACCGCCCGTAAATCCACCGGCGGCAAAGCCCCCCGTAAGCAGCTGGCCACTAAAGCCGCCCGGAAGAGCGCGCCTGCCACTGGGGGAGTGAAGAAGCCTCATCGCTATCGCCCCGGCACTGTAGCCCTGCGAGAGATCCGCCGCTACCAGAAATCCACTGAGCTGCTCATCCGCAAGCTGCCCTTCCAGCGCTTGGTGCGTGAAATCGCCCAGGACTTCAAGACCGACTTGCGCTTCCAGAGCTCGGCCGTTATGGCCCTGCAGGAGGCCAGCGAAGCCTACTTGGTGGGGCTCTTTGAGGACACCAACCTGTGCGCTATTCACGCCAAGAGAGTCACCATCATGCCCAAGGACATCCAGTTAGCCCGGCGTATCCGAGGCGAGAGAGCTTAAAAGCTTGCTTACACCCACCAGCTTTTGGCAACTAGAAAACTATTACAAAAGATCCAAAGGCTCTTTTAAGAGCCACCACATCCACATTCAAAAGGAGCTGCAACACATTACTCATTTTGTGTACCCTTCAATCGTCACACTTGGTAATGAGGTTTATGTAAAAATAAAAATACTGAGGAAACCATGTAGGATTGCAACCCGATTCCTTTCCTAATTGGTATCCCCACGAACTACATCCTCTTACACCTTTTACTTTCCAACGCTTGTGCTAACTTATCGTAAATTTGGTTTCTGCTATTTGTGCCCTCTGTTGGGTGAGCTCCTCTTTTACTTAGAATGCTCACCAGACATTCCATATTCAGCCCTAGGCCTGAGAGATGTGCCTCTGCCCGTCTTCCGCTGGTTTGTGTCCATTGCTCTGTGGTTTAGCAGATGACAGGATGCCTAGTGTGAGGCAGCAGGGCGCATGCCTAGAAGCAGGAATGTAGGTGCCTATGGATAACTGATGTAGGTGGAGTTTGGAACCGGTATGACTTTACAGGAAGTCAGCAGGGTGTTCGTGTATCGCAGGGCTGCCGCGAATGGGGATAGTTTCCCTTCCTAAATTGCTTCTTGAATCTGGACCTCTCTGAAGTAGCTGCTGTTATTGACTAAGTTAAATGTGTGGGTGGCGAGCGAGTCAGAGAGACTGAAGACCACAAATATTTTTGGTAGAGATCAGTGGCAGTGAAATGTTCAAACAAACCCACAAACTACATAATCATACGTTTGTCAATCAAAGTAGCACAAATGAGAAATGTGTTCCAGTTTCTTTTGAATGTGGATGTGGTGGCTCTTAAAAGAGCCTTTGGATCTTTTGTAATAGTTTTCTAGTTGCCAAAAGCTGGTGGGTGTAAGCAAGCTTTTAAGCTCTCTCGCCTCGGATACGCCGGGCTAACTGGATGTCCTTGGGCATGATGGTGACTCTCTTGGCGTGAATAGCGCACAGGTTAGTGTCTTCAAAGAGCCCCACCAAATAGGCTTCGCTGGCCTCCTGCAGGGCCATAACGGCCGAGCTCTGGAAGCGCAAGTCGGTCTTGAAGTCCTGGGCGATTTCACGCACCAGGCGCTGGAAGGGCAGCTTGCGGATGAGCAGCTCAGTAGATTTCTGGTAGCGGCGGATCTCTCGCAGGGCTACAGTGCCGGGGCGATAGCGATGAGGCTTCTTCACTCCCCCAGTGGCAGGCGCGCTCTTCCGGGCGGCTTTAGTGGCCAGCTGCTTACGGGGGGCTTTGCCGCCGGTGGATTTACGGGCGGTCTGCTTGGTCCTGGCCATTCTCAGCAACCCTCACTCACAACACCGGGACAAAAAGCACAAAAGAAAAAAGTAAGGCAGTGCCTCTCGGCTCCGGCGGTATATATAGGCCAATGCTCCTTTCTGATTGGCTGCTGACGTGGAGAGAGCTTTCATTGGACAATTTGAATATTTGAAAAGCCCGCGCTTGTGCAGCCAGACATCCGACCCGCCCATCCCTACCTCCAGTGTCGCTCGGACAAGTCTCGCCTAAACCGGCTGTCAAAGGTCAGGTCACTAAACTCGCGCTCTCGGGATGTCCCCATACTCCGTTTCTTGCGGTCCCTCTCTCTGAAACTCTGCCGCCCCTCCCCCACTTTCTATCTCATCTCTCGCCCTGTCTCTTTTAAATCGATGGCTCCTCGTCTCATAATTTCACTTCCAAACGGTCCAAATCTCTGATACCGAACATTATTCCCGCCTTTTCGTTGTACCGTATCTTACATATAAACAGCCTGAACGAGCACGAATCCTCGGCAGGTAACACTGAAACCACAGGATGTGTCGACTGCATAGGAAAGTCTCTTCGTGTGCTAATGTATAGGCTTTTAGAAGGTGACAGTAGCCTACGATTCTTCCTCTCGGACTGAGAAGCGCTGGCTGCCTCTTTATGAAAGAAGGACCTCTCTACTCTGCCTCAGTCCTGCCTTAAGCTTCACAGGAGACCGAAGGTCACGTATCAGTTGTAATTCTTAAAGATAATGTTATCGATTAACATCTTCTCATGCCCCCCATAGCGTCTCTATAAAAATGAAAAAGCGTGTATGAAATAACGGGTCTTGTGGAACAAAGTGGGAAATAAATCGCTTTTGCCTTCCCCAAATTGGGGGAGTGGGAGAGAGAGAGAGAAACCAAAACAAAACGGACGCTGGTGTTTTTAGTCAGAGTGGACTTTATTGCATTTTGCCCATCAAGTGTTTGTCGTCACGTTTGTCGGACTATAAGGCAGCAAAAGAGGTCTTCCCGGGAAACCCAAGCTGTTCTACCTCTCGTTACCCAGAAAGCTGACGAAATGGATTTTGGCTAAGAGATGAGGGGAAAATCCGTAACCTTTTAATCACAGCGTTTAGTCACCCCCAGCTAATAAGCACTAATACTTCTCTTTCTACATGATCTACGATTTAGCTCAAAAATAAAATACCCCCCCCCAACTTAACGGAGTATGCTTAATTTACACCCACCCCCCCGACACACATACTATCGTTTAAGAAAGAGACCATTAGCACTTGAGCTCTCATTGTGAAAGTGTGGGTGGCTCTTAAAAGAGCCTTTGTGTTTTTGAGACTGTTTCAACTTTGACGTGGGATGGAAACTTAGCCTCCGAACCCGTACAGAGTGCGACCCTGGCGTTTCAGAGCGTAGACCACATCCATGGCAGTCACAGTCTTCCGCTTAGCGTGTTCAGTGTAAGTAACAGCATCGCGGATGACGTTCTCTAGAAACACTTTCAGCACTCCTCGGGTCTCTTCGTAAATCAATCCAGAAATACGCTTCACACCACCACGCCGCGCCAAACGACGAATAGCTGGCTTCGTAATACCTTGAATGTTATCACGGAGCACCTTGCGATGGCGCTTAGCGCCCCCCTTTCCCAAGCCCTTACCACCTTTGCCGCGACCAGACATGATACCACGACCTTAAAGTTCCGTTGCTTTAAAAACGAGAAGAACCAGGTTACTTTAACGCGTTGTGCTCCCCGTATATTGTCTGGGAGCCGACCTGTTTGAGAACTGTCAAGGAAAGGGGCGGAGCTTTGGCCCTGTTTTTCACCGCATCCTGCCCCCGCCGGGTGCCGATGCCTGCAAGAGATGTGCTTTAGAAGAAAAGAGGCGGGTTATTGAGTTTGCTGTCCGCCCCTCCTCTCCTCTTCTCTTCCCGCCCACTTGCCGTTGTTGATAGGGGGATACTGCTCTAATTACATTCCCCGAGATTTGATTTAAAGAAGGAAAATAAAACAGATGGTTCGTTCGTAATACTGAAACACTGTCAAAGCTAGATGATCACAATGATCCCTTCTGCCCTTGGAATCCATGAAAAAGTCATGCTGGCAGTAATTAGGGTTGCAATGCAACACCGCGGTTTCAGGCAATAACGCCCGTCTCCGTGAATTGTGTAAAATAAGAGCCACTTTCCAACTGAATGTTTTATTTGTCCTTAGCTTATTATCTTCCTTTCTGGAGGGTCTTCCATCAAGAAGTCTTCAGATTTGTGGCTATTTTTTAAAAAACCCTCCGCTGAATTTCAAGCATTTACAGACGGCATCAAAATCTGACCAATCAGGTTTCCGGACGCATCGTCTCTCCCCTGTGTTTTCCAAAGCCTGTACAGGGAGGGTTAATACGAATGAAAAGTGCACAGAAATTTCATCAGAAGCTAAAGCAGGGCACCGCATTCTTTTCTTCCATTTGTTAAATTTGTTCATTTGGTGGCACTCTCATTCTTGCGGTTCCTGTCACAGTACATGCAATAGTGTGACCAGTGCATAAAAACGACTGCAGAACTAATCGCTCACAAAACCAGGCTGCTTTCCCACTGCAGAGAAAGGAACTCCTTCCTCTACCTCAGAGGCAGACGTCATTGTTTTATGTTGGGAAGGGGTCAGCTTCTTAATTGCTTATATGAAAACGGGGGCTCGGGGGCAATACTTAGAAAACGAGGTTATATGTGCACACGTGGCAACGCAAAGGCTACACTGCACCAGTTTAATACGAACCTTCATATCTTTGGAAAGCGTGGGTGAATATTATCTGAAGGGGGTTCTCAAAAGCCTTTCAGAAACGTGTCGCCCTTTCTCATTCCTTATCCTCTAATGTCCTCTGATAGACGGTTTTGTTGTTGTTGCTGTTGTTTTTAATCCGCAGGATCTTAAAACGATACAACACTGTTGACTTTTCCTATTTACTACTGCTGATTATTTAAAAATAGATACCTTTTGTTCATGTCTCTCAGTCTCACAAAAGGATTACTAGTACTCTGAATATCAGGTCATTTCTCCCTGTACAGGCAGAGAGTACTACAGCATGCCAGCAGGACTTCAATTGTACAAAGATATGTTTGCAAAGTAGGAGATCTAACAAATGGGAAACAAGGAGGTTTCCCATATTAGTAATTTGAAATAATCCCAACACTGTCCTAAACTGCATATTGTGCAACTGAAAGTCTGTAACCAGAAATAGGCAGCTAAATACCATGCCCTAAGCAAGCTGATGCTAGTACAGTCAAATTTGCCAGGTCTCAGAGTGGCAGGTAAGACCATGTGCTGTCCCTGTGTTTCTCCAAAAGTGAGGTTGTAAGTGAAAGTCAGTACCAAAGACAGAAACTACATTTTCTATCTTTACTTTTATTTTCTTTCACTTTTTGTGCACATTGTGCTTGTTTTGTCTTCTAGGAAATGAGATCAGACTTTTACAATAGTAGCAATAGCAACAAAAACAGCTCCAGCCAATCTCAACTAACTTGTCTTTTCCCTAAAGGACAGTAGTTGCCATCTTGTCAAACAAGGTTTACGTTGTTTTTTTTTTTGCTTTTCCTTTAAAGACTGGCTACAGATACAGGGAAAGGGAGCAAGGGATGTTGTTAAAACAAAAGCCTTACTTAATATTTGACTTCTCAAATGCTTTGTTTTTCTTTTTTTTCTGTGTCTTTAATGGAGGATTTTTAATGGTGTTTGCCATGGTGCTCAGTATTTCTATGTACCAAACCGGGTTTAAAACTGTTTAATGTTGGAAAGTGACTGGGTCTTTGTAGCAGTGTATGCACTCCCTGTCCCCTGTTGCAGTGGGCAATGGGGGTGCTGACACTGTGTAACCATCTACCCACTGTTTCAGACCTCACCACAATAAGGCACAATGGTCAGATTCAACATAGCTACCCTTGGAGTTGGGGCTATGTGGCCTAGTAGCCAGAGTCACTTGCACTTCCTTTGGGATCGAGGCTGCATGGCCTAGTGGCCAGAGTCTCTATCACTACCTTTGGGGTCAGGGCTGTGTGTCCTAGTAGCCCGAGTCAAAGAAGCGGACCACAACTCAGGGGTGGGTGGCAGCAGAAGTGGTAGGGGGACCCAGCGCCTCCCTCTCCAGTGGGTCCCGGCCTAGGGTCCTGTCAGCGGTGAATGTGGTCACCACCCAGTCAGCAGGTATTCTACCGCAACACACTGATTCTCTTCAGGTGCGAGATACCACTCACTACACCCCTCTACGCCACTTCCTACCATGAGTCCTGAAGCCAGGGTCTGTTCATCATCAGAATCTCTGAGCTCCTTGGTATGGGTAGCTGGTTGGTACTCCAACTCCCGGCAATTGGTTGGGGGCAACCGGTCTCCAGTCTGGTCCTCAAGCTCTCTGGCTCCTGCAATCGGGAGCTGAAGCGGTTCCCAGGCTTGAGCCTCCACAGAGTGTCCTTCCTCCTCGGCAGTCAGCCCAGAATGAGGTGGGCTTCTCTCCTTTATACTTGTGCAGCATTTGGAGCCTGCCCAGTCTGGTCAAAGGGGGGGCACTTCCTCCGCCCATAGTGTGTGATTAACCCTTTACTGCCTAGTGCGCAGTATGCACGCCCCGTCACAGTCTTGTTAACACACTGGACTCTTTGGGTCCATATATTCCCTCTAAATGAATACAACAGGGCATCCTCTGCATATAACATCAACATGGAACCAAGTTGTACAACTTTGGAGGGGGATCGTAACTGCGACAGGGGGCCTACATTGGGAAGAAGAATCCTGCCACCTAGAGCCTGAAGGCGTGTGGTCACAGCCAGAACGCGTGTCTGACCCCTAACATCCCTGCAGCACAGCCAGGGCTTGAGAAGGAGGCCTGGCACATGTAAGGAATAGACTGTGAACTTCCCTTACATTCCAGAGACTGCTGTTTGTGATGTCCCCATGACACAGTGCGGGGTTATATGTTTTACTTTAACCTTTCCCATTTTTCCTCATTTTTTAAATTGATTGCTGTTAAATAAATTGTGTCTGCTTTGAATTGTATGTAATGATCAATGGGTCAGGGAAGCATCCAGTGTGAAGAGAGAACCCCTGCAGTGGGGACACCCTAGCCCCTGTCCTAAGTGACCACTACAGGGTTGGGGGTGGAGCCCCCCCAGGAATCCTGGGTCCAGCCTTGTTGGGGTTACAAGGACTCTGCCACACAGGAGAGTGGAAGGGGAACCCTCAAGGTCAGGCAGGCCTCTGGGTAAAGGGAGTGGAAGCTGTTGTAGGAGCACCAGTGATAACCTGTATGCTCTGTATGCTCAAAAGGTCTTTTACACTCCCTCCCCCCGCACCTTTCGTCTCCTGTCCCTCTCTGAATACCTGTGAAGTGGCTTCCCCCTTTCCCCTCCCTCCTGGAATGCTTGTGGGATGAATGGGCTGCTTGAACAGCTGGAAGAACAGGAGAGCTCCCAGGTAGACAAAGTGTCTGGGACTCTAATTAGGCAGCGCTCACACACCCAATGCATGGACACTGCATTAACACTGCCGGAGGTGAAATGTGACCAACCAGATGTGGCCAAGTCATCTCTAGTCGCAGGCCATGAGGAGCTGGTCCTTAAAAGGGAAAGGGGCCATGTGCTCAGCAGTGCACTCACAAGGTTGTACCTCCCGTGAAGGCCCTTCACCTGGACCGCCTGGTCAGTGGTTCACTGTGTTGCTCTGTGGGACACTTACCTTCAAGGATCCTAACATCTCCAGTGCTTTCTGCCAAACTCTGGTGGGTCATTAGTCCTCCTTAAGCTTACTAGCTGGCCCAATTTTGGGTAACAGGAGCGAGGACTCAGATCCTTTCGCTAGCCCATTTGACTGGGGTAATTTATAAGCCAGAAAAGTTCCCCATAATAGCAGGACCATTCCCTTGCTTACATATGCAATTCCAGGTCCATTCTATTTTTGGTTGGCTTATTACCCTACAGGCAGATTTGTCCACTTAAAGCACTTAATTAAAATCCCCAATAATTATAATAGTGAGACAGGGTGCTCCATACAAAGAAGTTAAAAAAGTATATTAGCAATGACTAGCTCAGATCCATTTCTGGTGACTTTAAGGATTAAAGATCTGCACTGATCATCTGAAATTGACTCAGACACTGTTATTGCCAGTACTTTATGGAAGAGGATTGCTGTCCCTCTGAATCTGGATGAGAAGTAGCAAAATAATTGTTTTTCCTACCCAGTCACATTCTAATTTAGCAGCCTTATCTGTGGTCAAATGTGTCTTCTGCAAAAGAACTATATTGATCTTTGCTCTCTTTAATAATGAGAATGCTTTTACCCCCCTTATCCTTTGAATTGGAGTGGTGAATCCCTTTACATTCCAGGAAATAAAATTGAAATTCAGGATCAGTTGGCTGGTTAAGAGTTATTATCATTATTATTATTATTTTAATGTATGATCTTATGAGGGTGATGAAAGGTTTGTATTATTTGCTCTATTGAATCCTATTCTACTCCTCACACAGGTTCCAGGGGTGGGAAGGAGAGGGAGTATATGAATGAAATGCTTCATATATTTATTTCATAGTTGTTGGATTACCTTGTCTGATGCTTGCCACTTGCCAGACTTCCAGGGAATAAAGTAGATGCAGGAGAATTGTGGGGAGGCATGAGCATAAGGTGCCAGCAACTGCAGAAGTTTGATGTAAATCACAATAGTATAGGGTATAATTTTCCTGAGTGTTGCTTGTCCAAAGGGCTCTGGGAAGGGTTACAAAGAATGGGGGTCATGAGGGGCTATAGAAGAGGGAACCAGAGAGGGAGATGTAAGAGCACAAAAAGAGAGGTTAAAACAAAACCATAAAATGCATAACATCTACATAACCACCTGACTTGTTGCCAAGTATCACTGGCTGTCCACCTCTATCTCAAGTGGTGTCCCCCCCCATTCCCCTCTATCTCAAGTGGGGAAAACACAATGAAAAAATGCTGTGCATATCTTCCTCCATATTAAGAGAGGAGGTGAATATCATGAGCTTATGCTGTATACATTTTTATACAGCGCAAGACAATATAATTTTGGGTTTACACTCCAGAGGGGGTGTGCACCAAAGAGCTGGGCAATTCCCCAAACTGAGTCCTCCTACACAGAGCTGATTGCAGACGCTGTGTGATTCTACCGCTGGGCATGTCCCTACCTGTGTTTGTGCTGGAGGGGGCTGCAGAGCCTGACACAGCTGCACAGCGTGGGGGGAGGGGACCCAGGCTGGTGCACAAGTTGGCCCTAGCACATCAGGTGGCACCCAGAAGGGGAGTCCACCCATCACAATGGGGCCAAAAAATGGTTACTCGCTTCTCGTAACTGTTGTTCTTTGAGATGTGTTGTTCATGTCCATTCTAATCAAGTGTGTGCGCGTGCATGTGCACGTTGGCCAGAAGATTTTTCCCCTAGCAACATCCATCAGGTCGGCCTGGGCACCCCCTGGAGTCGTGCCCTCATGGTGCCTAATATATAGCCCTGCCGACCCACCACCATTCAGTTCCTTCTTGACGGCTACTCCAACAGAGGGGCAGGAGGGTGGGTGTTGGAATGGACATGAACAACACATCTCGAAGAACAACAGTTATGAGAAGGGAGTAACCGTTTTTTCTTCTTCGAGTGCTTGTTCATGTCCATTCCAATCAAGTGACTCCCAAGCCAAATTCAGGAGGTGGGGTCGGAGATGTCCACTGATTGGAGTTCTGCTCTTCCACATCGTCTCTGGCCTGCCGAGTCATTCATAGTGCGCAGCAAAAGTGTGTATGGATGACCATGTCGCTGCCCTGCAGATTTTCTGAGTGGCAACTTGAGCCAGGAATGCCGTTGATGAAGTCTGTGCCCTGGTAAAGTGCGCTGTGATCGGAGGTGCGGGAACTCCTGCTAGATTGCAGCTCTCACTGATACAGGGCATGATCAATGATGAAATGTGCTGGGCTGAAACCAGCTGTGCTTGGCAGTAGGTAGCAAGGATGACGGCATCTGCCGCAGTGTCTCAGTGGTGTCCACAACAGTCTTTATAAGAGGCAAGTCTATACATGAAGATCCCAGGGGTGCCAGGATATCCACCATGGGATCCGCTTCCTCTACCATGTCCTCAGCCTTGATGCCCAGACCCTGGGCGGCCCTGCACAGCAACTACGGCATGACTCTGTTGTCCTCTAACGCGGGGGCTATGGCTGTCCTCGCCATGCTTCATCCAGCGACAAGGAGGATGAAGTGTGTGCCGGTAGTGGAAGCTCCCTACTATCTACCTCCAAGGGGCCACATGACTCCAGGGGCAGCATTGGAGGTAGTGGCACTGCTGACGGTGCCGGGGCTATGGACGTCGGAACTGGCACAGTCGGTGGTGTCAGTCCTACAGGAGGGAGCTGCATTGCCACGCTCACAGGTGCCTGCATCGAGGTCGACATCGACAACTGTGCAGGCATGGGAGACGGGTGCATCGAAGCTGTGGAAGGTGGTGCCGAGGTTGGAGCTGAGCACAGTGCCAGAGGCAGAGGCATTGTGACCCTAGGCACTGAGGGTAGATGTGCAGCGGAAGGTGGGATGATGGTGGCGAAGGCCGTGGAAGATGTTGCTGAGCGTAGACCTTGGGTTCCTGCCTGGTGCTGGTGAAAAGCACAGGGGTCCAGAAGGGCCACTGAGGTGGGTTCTGCCACTGCAGAGGCCACACCTGGGCTCTCTTTTGTCTCTACCAGATATTGATTTGTTACTTCTGCTCCTACCAGAGTGATAGGAGTCGGACTCTGACTCCGAGGTCTCAGGCACTGAAGACCACGGAGGAGCCAATCCTCAGTGCCTTGAACATCAAGAGCTCGGGGAACAAGTAGGCTCTCTGTCGGAGTGGGTAGGCGCCGAGGGACATGGCGACAGGACATCATATCTGGCTTCCCCTTCGAATGCACCATAGGATGTGGGTCAATCAGCACTGAGAGTTCTTCTCTGGCAGGCAAGAACGGTGCCGTCAGGTAGAGGAGGTCCTGAGCAGCCTGGTACGCTTTTGGTGTGGACGGGAGCTGAAGCTGCTGTGTAGGCTCCGGTGTTCGAGGCGGGGCCGGACTCAACTGCCACACCTGGGGAGGAATCAACACAGCCCCGGAAGGAGATCCCGAGGAGTGGCCCACCTGGGGTCACACATCTCATGGTTTAGCCGGAGGAGAACGATCATCCGGCTTTTTCTTCTTTTGAGGCACTGGCAAGTGGGAGTGGTGCCTACTGTCAGACGGGCCCCATGAGGAGTCATGACAGTGCTGAGCGTCTCAGGAAGAGTCCTTTCTCAGTGCCAAGTTCGCCTATGGTGCTGGGGCGCTCCGCGTAGAGGATGACGCACTAGGGGTCGGGTCTCCCAGGCTTGGGTCGGAGTGGGGATGTAGAGCTGCCTCCATGAGGATCACTTTGAGCTGCTGTTCCCTTTTCTTAAGAGTTCTCCGATGGAACTCGCAGCAAATCTTACAGAGATCTTTCTGATGGGTCTTCCCCAGGCACGGTAGACATGATGAGTGCAGGTCACTTTTGGGCATGCACTTGGTGCAGGCCACACATTTTTTGAAATCTGGGGACTGTGACATACCACTGCTATGGGAACCGGAGTGGGTGTGGGGGGAACCACCCAACAAACACTATACTAAACTCTAATAACTCTGACAACACTAACAACTAACTATATACAACTGGATAGAGAGTGAACTTGCAGTGCAAGCACTAAGGGAAGCTCCAGCCACTGTCACTGGTGGTAAGAAGGAACTGAAGGGGTGGTGGGTCAGCAGGGCTATATATTAGATGCCATGAGGGTGCGACTCCAGGGGCCACCCAGGCCGAGCCAAAGGATGCTGCTAGGGGAAAAATCTTCCAGCCAAAGTGCACGTGATCACACACACACCTGATTGGAATGGACATGAACAAGCACTCAAAGAAGAACTTTTTGTTTCAGAAAGTGGAGGAAGTAACCAGAGAGACAGACATTTTAGCAGCAGAATAAGGCCAATGGACTTCAAAAGAGTAGACTTTAACAAACACAGAGAACTGGTAGGCAAGCTATCATGGAAAGCAAATCTAGGGGAAAAGGGAGTTCCGGAGAGCTGGCAGTTTCTCAAGGAGACAATATAAAAGATCCAGCGGGGAACTATCCCAATGTGAAGTAAAGATGGACAAAATACTGTAGTAAGGAGCCAATATGGCTCCATCAGGAGCACTTTAATAACCTGAAAACCAAAAAGGAATCCTAGCAAAAGTGGACACATGGACAAATTACTCAGGAGAATAAAAGAATAACACAAGCAGGTAGGAAAAAAAATCAAAACTGCTAAGGCACAGATTGAATTAGACCTAGCCAGGGACATAAAAGGCTTCTTTAAATACACCAGCAGCAAGAGAAAGATGTAGGACAGTGTAGTCCTTTACTCAGCAGGACAGGAGACCTAATAAGTGGTTACATCAAGGAAGCTCAGATGTTTAGTCTCCCCTTTCCTTCAGTCTTCTCTAAAACAGTTAATGCTGACCAGATATTCAACACAATTAATATTCACAACAAGGGAGAAGGAATATAAGCCAAAATAGGGTAAAAACAGGTTAAAGAATATAAAGCCCTAGTCTACACTACGGGGTTAGGTCGAATTTAGCCGCATTAGGTCAATTTTATAATGAATGTGTCTACACAAGCAAACCCCTTCCATCAACCTAAAGGGCTCTTAAAATCGACTTCTGTACTCCTTCCTGGCGAGGGGAATAGCGCAAAAATCAACCTTGCTGGGTCAAATTTGGAGTAGTGCAGACGCAAATCGATGTTATTGGCCTCCAGGACCTATCCAGAGTGCTCCAATGTGACTGTTCTGGACAGCACTTTGAACTCCAATGCACTAGCCGAGTGCACAGGAAAAGCCCCGGGAACTTTTGAATTTCATTTCCTGTTTGGTCTGCGTGGTGAGCTCAGCAGCACAGGTGACCATGCAGTCCCCCCAGAATCGCAAACGAGCTCCAGCATGGAGTGAATGGGAGACACTAAATCTCATTGCTGTATGGGGAGAAGAATCTGTGCAGGCAGAACTAGGATAAAAAAGAAGAAATGTGCTAATATATATGCCAAAATCATACAGGGCATGATGGACAGAGGCTACAACAGGGACAGTGCCGTGTGAAAGTCAAGGAGCTCAGGCAAGCCTATCAAATGATGAATGAGGCAAATGGTCGCTCTGGGTGAGAGCCCCATACATGCCGTTTCTATGATCAGCTGCATGGCATTCTGGGGAGGACACCCTACCACTACCCCACCACTGTCCATGGACACCTGCAAGGGGGGAGTCTCACGCAACACAGAGGAGGATTCCGTGAATGAGGAAGAGGACGAGGAGGAGAATGTGCAGCAGGCAAGCCGTGAATCCGTTCTCCTTGGCAGCCAGGACCTTTTCATCACCTTGGAGCCACTACCCTCCCAAGGCAGGATCCCTGACCCTGAAGGTGGAGAAGGCCCCTCTGGTGAGTGCACATTTGTAACTACAGTACAGGGTTTAAAAGCAATAGTGTTTAATGTTTTATTTGCCCTGAAGACTTGGGATGCATTCGCGGCCAGTACAGCTACTGGAAAAGTCTGTTAATGTGTCTGGGGATGGAGTTGAAATCCTCCAGGGACATCTCCAGGAAGCTCTCCTGGAGGTACTCTGAAAGGCTTTGCAGAAGGTTTCTAGGGAGGGCTGCCTTATTTTGTCCTCCACGGTAGGACACTTTACCACGCCAAGCCAGTAGCACGTAGTCTGGAATCATTGCAGCACAAAGCATGGCAGCTAATGGTCCTCGGTTCTGGTCACATTCAAGCAACATTCGGTCTATATCTTTCTGTGTTCGCCTCAGGAGAGTGATATCATTCATGTTCACCTGGTTGAAATAGGGGAATTTTTGTAAGGGAACAGTAAAAGGACCCAGTTCATGCTGATCTGTTTGCGCTTGGCTAAAAGGGATCATCCCTGAGAATAGCCACGCGGCAGGGAGAGGGGTGAAAGGATCATCCCAAATAGCCACGCAGAGGAGTGGGGGAAGGTGAGTGCTGCACATCCACCCCAAAACCGCAGCCCCTCCTTTTAAATGTGAAACCCAACTGGCATTGCTTGCTATGGGAAAGGAGGGTGCTGCAGTTTGAAAACATTTTCACGTTATCAAGGTGTTAGAAGCCAAAAAAAAGGGGTTAGGAATCCTGACCTATAAGGAAAGATTAAAAACAAACAAACAAACAAAAAAGCTGGCATGTTTGTTCTTGTGAAAAGGAGACTGATAGGTGATCTGATCAAAGTCTTCAAATATATTAAGGGCTGTTATACAGAGAACTGTGATCAATTGTGGTCCAGTGCCACTTAATGGGCTTAATCTGCGCAAGGGAAATTTAGATTATATATTAGGGAAAACTTTACAATTATAAGGGTAATTAAACACTGGAATAGGTTTCTAAGGATGGTTATGGGCATCAGTGCCAACTGGCAAATAGTTCACTATCATGTAACAGCAACTTCTATCAGGACTGACAAACTCACTACACTTAACGCATTGCTAATGTTGTGTAATATGTCAAATAAAATCTTATAATCACCGAGAGAGGTATGTGCAGACATCAGTCAAGAAGTTGTATGCATGTACTAAAAATATGTTTATGTTATGTAACCAGGATAAGTTGATAAACAATTTTCCCCCAGTCAAAGAAATATTGATTTAACTGTCTGCCTAGATCTGTGATGCAGAGTAAACAGGATAAGACAAACACAATGGGAGTTCATTTGCATCTGAATTCAATGGGAAAAGCAAATTAATAAGTGGATGAGAAAAGCAACATGGCATCAGCATGCTGGAGAATAAACAGCAGGAACACATTTTAAAAGTTCACTTAACCATAAGACAGAGGCAAAAAGATATTTTTGGTATCCATTACTGTGGAAGAAAAAAGGAAAGTGCTTTCTGCATTCATTAAAGCTGGATCCTGGGGCTGGGGGCTGGTGACACTCAGAGGATGCTTTTGGTGAGAAGCTTAATTTAGACAAAGATTTTAGCCAGCAAAAATTATGTTTAGTCTCTTAGAAATGTGTTATACTTTTGCTTTCTTTGTATCCATATCTGTTTCCAATATCCTTACTCAGTAACAAGTCTCTATCTTTGTTAATGAACTTATTTTTGTTTTATCATAAGTAGATCTCTTTGATGTAATATTAAGCAAGGTGTGAATTCTTAGTTTAATCAAACAAGCTGGTGTGTATATGGTCTCTTTGGAGATGGCGAACTTACCAGTAATTATTTCTGTGAATATCCATTAACATGGGGTGGATAATCCAGGGGAGCCCTTTTCCAGGGGGCTCTGGACCTGAGGTATGCCAAGACAAAATAAAGGCTAACAGAGCTTTGGAGGAGATTGTTTGGGTGGCTAAGTGATTGTGAGTGTTAGAGAACAGATACACAGTTTAACCCGAGCAAGTCTAGGTAACAAGGTGACCCATGGTTCTGGGCATGCCAAGAAAGCATCACACATCATTGGAGGTTTTTAAGAAGTAGGTTGGACAAACACCTGTCAAGGATGGTTTAGGTTTACTTGGTCCCACCTCATTGCCAGGGGCTGGACTTGATGACTTCTCAAGTTCCCTTCCTATGATTCTATAAACAAAACTATAATTCTATAGACAAAACTAAACCAACTGTAAATTGCAGAGGAGATGGACCAGGAAGACCCACCATGCAGGCTGGGAGCTTCACCAATGCCCATTATTTAAATTACGTTTTTAACAAGTATTCTATAATTCCCAGACCACAAAGTAGTAACAACATTGTAAGGAGGTGAAAGGTAGCACACACTCCACAAACTTGATAGTTTTTTAACCAGGTCTGAAAAGGATATGCCTTTGTGTTTTTCCCTAATTGTAATCTTTTCAGTTTGCCAAACTGAACACCAGAGTACTGATAATACAGTTTGATGAACTGCGTGAGACATTGAATGTTGTGGGGATTATTTTCCCTGAGCTGCATGCCCCGCTCCCTTTGATTTACATCCAAATGTTCAGTTTCCCTTCCCATATTAATTGAATATATTACTGACAGGAGAGAATTCTAACTTCTTTCACAGATTGTAAAGATCTGTACCAAACAACATAACAAACAATCCAATTCCGTTAGTGACTCTTCTGTGTATTTCATTCTCCATATATATATACTCAGGGTCTGAGCTTATACTGGGTGTTAGGGGCAGGAAAGGGGCTGAAGAAGTTGGGGTGGGGTGGGGAGACTCAAGAGGAGGGAGTCAGGGCAACAGGGGGAAAGAGGTTGGGGAAGTAGAGGAGGGAGTAAAGGGAGTGGGAGTGGACGGAGAGCATGGGGGGAAGAGGAAGGCAGGAGAAGTGGGGAAGGGACATACAGGATCAGGGTGGTAGGGAGGGAGGAATAAGAAGATCATAGGAAGTGTAGAAATCACTGGTCCATGTAGCTTGGCATCCCATGTTGGTCCTCTCCTCTGCAGGGCCGCCTGGAGGGGGGGGCAAGTGGGGCAATTTACCCCAGGCCCCGGGCCCAGCAGGGGCCCCCATGAGAGTTTTTCGGGGCCCCTGGAGCGGGGTCCTTCACTCGCTCTGGGGGCCCCAGAAAACTCTCGCGGGGCCCGGGCCCCCGGAGCTTCTTCGCTCCTGGTCTTCGCTGGCGGGGGGTCCTTCCTCTCCAGGATAGAAGGACCGCCCCCCCGCCCCCGCCGCCGAATTACAGCCGAAGCGGGACCCGCCACCGGAGTGCAGCCGGGTTTTCGGCGGTAATTCAGCGGCCGGGGGGGGGGGGTGTCCTTCCGTTCTGGGACCCGCCGCCGAAGTGCCCCGAAGACCCGCGGCGGGGGCTGCACTTTGGCAGGAGGTCCCGCTTCGGCGGTAATTCGGCGGCGGGGGGGGTCCTTCCGTTCCGGGACCTGCTGCCGAAGTTCCCCGAAGACCCGCGGCGGGGGCTGCACTTCGGTGGCAGGTCCCGCTTCGGCGGTAATTCGGCGGCGGGGGGGGTCCTTCCGTTCCGGGACCTGCCGCCGAAGTTCCCCGAAGACCTGCGGTGGGGGCTGCACTTCGGCGGCGGGTCCCGCTTCGGCGGTAATTCGGCGGAGGGGGGTCCCCGCCGTGGGTCTTTGGGGCACTTTGGCGGTGGGTCCCGGAACGGAAGGACCCCCCGCCGCCGACTTACCGCCGAAGCGGGGCCCCCCGCCGCCAAAGACCCTGGGCCCCCGGAATCCTCTGGGCGGCCCTGCTCCTCTGCTCCATTGGCCCACTGGAGGTACAACTACATCCGTCAGCTCCTGTGCACCTTTCCACATCTTTCCGGGAGAAGAGCCATCTCTTGCACTTCCTGCACTTGGAATGTCAGGATACTGTACCAGGCTGTGAGGACCCCCCAGTGGAAAGACATAGAATTGGGGCCTTCATGTTCCTAGTGAGCAACATGGAGCTGACCAGCCCCATGGTGATCTCTTTGGTGTACATCTGTTCAGAGCTAAACATGCAGACCTTGCATAATCAAACAGATGGTTCACATTGATCTAGGCAAATAGGCATGCTGCCAAATGTTTAATTAATTCCCCAACACAAATACAGGAGCAAAGGCACTTAATATGGCTAATACACAAGTTTAAAAAATTGTTTTCACAATCATTTCACCCTTATGAGATCAGTTTGGGATGAGGTGTTCCCTTAACTCCCCTGCTGGAGCACATCACAGTAATCCATTTGGGGAGAAATGATATTCCCAAAAGTTAATAAAGTATAAATTTGGGTTAGAAGAAAGAAACCAAATACAAAAGTTAGTCAGTCAAAGTAACTGGATAAGTTCATATATGCAAGTAGGGCAGACATAACAATTGAGAAGTAAACTTGCCAGATAGAACAGATATTCAGTTCCCTGCTGATTATTTAATATAATCTTCCTCTTTCCATGGATTTTGTAACAGATTAACTTCCTCAACAACCTTGACATGGGACTGAGCTGGAAACTTCATAAAATATTTCAGCTCTTACCTCTTGGCAAGTTCCCAAAATCTTCTAAAGTCTAATTTCTATTCAACCACATCTCTTACAAATCTTGAAAAAATATTATCTTATTTTGTGGCCTCCCCAAAAACTGTTTACCCCGCAAAGGCTAGCTGCATTTTTTTCTTTAACAGTAAATCAAAGAAATTTGACAATCAAAGCATGAGGTTTGACATTTGAGACCATCAGAGAGCCAGTTACCTATGTGCTCTTTCTAAATCAAATTTAAAATCATCTGGCAGGCTAAGCATTTCTGTAAGGAGCCAGGGAACAAATTCTAGGGGGTTGCCTTTCTCTGCTACTATAGGTACTTCTATAACTCTCAGATAATTGTGAAAAGATCTCCCCACTTTACATTTCAGAGAAGGTAAATCTGTTAGGCTTCTCTGCACCTAGGCAGAAAGCTTTTTTATCTGATTTTCTACTAATGATATTCTCCCTTCACCCATCCTGTCAGTGCTTGCAGGGAGGTAGTGGAATCTCCATCCGTAGAGGTTTTTAAAGCCCAGCTTGACAAAGCTCTGGCTGGGATGATTTAGCTGGGGTTGGTCCTGCTTTGAGCAGGGGGATAGACTAGATCAGGGCTGCCCAGAGGATTCAGGGGGCCTCGGGCAAAGCAATTTCAGGGGCCCCTTCCATTAGAAAAGTTGCAATACTATAGAATACTATATTCTCGTGGAGGCCCCTGTGGGGCCCAGGGCATATTGCCCCACTTGCCCCCCTGCCCTGGGCAGCCCTGGACTAGATAACCTCCTGAGGTCTCTTCCAACTCTAATCTTCTATGATTCTATCTGCCCCCTGGCCAGACCGCAGTGCACTTCCGGCTCTGGGCAGTGTCTGCTTCCCACCACTTGTGCAGCTCCACCTATCTCCCTGGTGCTGAGCTGCCTGGGACTGGTGCAGAAGCCAGGCCAGTCTCAGCCAGTTGATGGGGGGCAGTGTAGGGGGCTTGGCTGCGCCCCTCCAGGCAAGTGGATCCTGAGGGAGGCTGACTGGGGCAGGCCCTGGCCTGGCTGATCGCGCCACTCCCGCGGGGCCAGAGTGATTCTCTGCCCCGGAACCAGTCCTGGCTGCACTGGCAGCTCAGCCCGGCAGACACAGTCACCTCCCAGTAGGGCCGATGAGTGCAGCCGGGAGGCAGGGCATGGGGGAGTGGGTCTCTGGGGGGCATGGAGGGCTGCTGGGCTGTGAGGGAGTGGGGAAGATCTGTGTGTTGGGGCACTAGGGGTGGGGGTTCTGTGTGGGGTGCTGGGCAGTTGTGGTGAGGCTGTGGGCAGGAGGGCACTGGATGGGGTGGTGGTGTGCAGGGTGCTGTGCATTTGTGGCAGGGTCTGGGGGGAGGTGCTGGGCATAGCGGGTCCGAGGGGGCTCTGGCCATAGGGAATCCGGGGAGGGGCGGGTGTTCCAATGTTGGGCGGGGGCAGGGGGGGATGTGCGGCACGGCATAGCCTGCCCCGTGAGGGGAAGGGGCACGCTGGCAGCACAGGGCCGGGTGGGCCACTGAGCATCTGGCAACTGCCGGTTTGTAAATAGTGCCCTAGCACTGGTCTGGGCAGAGCGGGGCCGCCCCTGCCATGCCATACCCCTGGCTGGCCCCTCGCTCTGGGGTCCGGCTCCCCCTGCACCATACTCCATTGCCCCCATGGTTAATCTGGCTCTGCTTGTAAGAGAAACCGCTGCTTAAGAGCAACACTTTCCCTGCTATGAATTGTCCACTCAGCAACAGAGCCACCGCATTAGAGCAACATTGGTGATGTCACATCCGGGGGTGGAGATTCAAAGTGAATATTTTCACTCCCCTCCCGACCGTGGCCCTTCAGCGCAGTTCCAGGGCACGCAGCCCCGTCCACTTGCCCTACCTCACAGAACCTGCCGTGGAGAGCATGTGAAGGGAGAAGTTTGGAGGGAAGGTCTGGGAGAGAGGGATTTTTCAGGAGCTGGGGGAAGCTGGGGTTGCAGCAGATGTGCAGTTGAAAGGGTTTCTCCTCCCTTCCTCAGCATCTAGCTTGCAGGCAGTGGTGGGGGGTTGCTATTTTGCAACGGAGAGTTTTGGGGACTCCCCCATACACTGAGCTGTCCCCTCCAACTTGGTTGCTGGCAGCAGGGTGTAGATATGCTATTTCGTAGTGTGGGGTTGGGGGATCCTCCTCCCCAGGGCAGTGTCCCCTTCCCCCCTTCCGTCTCTGCTGTCTATGCTAGAAGCCACCCAGCTCCCACATTGGAGGCTGCACACAGTGCCCCTCCCAGCCATCCATCCCTTGCCAGGGGGAAGCATGAAGCTGCCAGTGGGAACATTCTCAGCTCAGCCTGTCCCTGGCAGCCGTGTTCGCTCAGCTGTTTTGCCAACTGGGGACTCCCTTGCCAAACCCAGGGTTCCCCTGCTCCATTCCCACCAAACTCAGGGTTCCATCACCCCACACCCCTCAACTTCCCCCCCCCCAACATGGTTGCCCCATCCCTTTTGAAACTCCCTTAATTCTCCGTACACCTTTGGTCAGATGATACTCCCCATAACAGCAATAGCTGCTTAGGTGCAACATAACAAAAAGGCACCAAAATGTTGCTACTGAAGAGCATCTACTGTAGAACGGTTACTGAATGCCAGTGGCATGTAGAATGGTTACTGAATGCCAGTGGCATGCCACAACATTTTAGTAAGGCATGCAATTCTATATTTGCATATAAAGGCATGACCTCACACACATGGTGTGTGCATGGTCACACTATGTGTATGTTCTACAAAATGGCATCCTCCATGAATGTTTGGGGGTCAGATGGAATTATCCCATGGGTATAGATAGTCAGGAAGTCATAGTCAAGGCTTTCATGGTCAAACAAGGTACGTGTTGCATATTTTGATCGCACACCACTGCTGGACTCTGTTGTTATGTTTATGTTGTGTTTACCCTGGTTAAACAAGAGTTTAGTGGTTTTTCAGACCCAGAAGTTGGAGGCATGGTCAATAAATAGGTTTTGAAGAGATCTATAGGGCCCTCAAAACAGAGTTAAGAAAAACAGTCAGAATTGCCTGATATTTACAGGCAAGTGCCCTCTGAGGACGCTGAAGGTGTTGAAACCAATCTAGAGGAACATCCCCATACCCACATCTATCATTGAGGTTTGTTGTTAGCCCCATAAAAAAAATAGCCAACTAGGATGTGTGCGTGTAAACAACCAAGGTATTTATTAAACCATCAACGGTTCTAGACAAGGTAAACCAGAGGTAAACCAAATGAATAGGAACACAAGTAAAGCAAGGACCCCCACAACAGGTGAGATATGGTCAGTAAAGTACTGGCAGTATGCTGACTGTGACTGAGGGTAAATTCCCTCCCCTAGGATAGGACCCTGGTAAGAGGATGGAAGATCAATGGACCACTACCATGTCTTGCAGCTCTGAGGACCCTCACAACAACAGGACAAGTCCAGACTCCATACAGATAGGTGGAACCCACACATAAGGAGTGGACCTCAAGATCAGGCGATGACAGCTCTGCCCCAGCAATGACTTGGCTTGTACTCCCCCTGCGACGTCAGGGATGTGTGTTTGTCCTCAGTGAAAGAATGGCTGCTGGTGACACACTCTCTGCATGCAAGTGAGAATTACCCTCCCACAACCAGATGAATGAGTGCAGTGCTCAGCGTACTCCTTTGAGGCAACCTAGAGAGCTGAGGTATCTGCTGTGCTTTCCAACAGTTGCAGTAGCAGCACCTTCAGACTGTGCCACTCAGAAGGGGCAAGGGCAGACCCTTCCCTCAGATGTGCTAGCCCTTATATGCCCTGCTGTTACTGGGCAGATCACAGGTCTCGTGGTTTGCTTGGTTTCCCGCCTTTCAGTAGAAAGGGCAGGAAACTACACCTGAAGAGGGGGAAGAAGAGCAGCCAAGATGGATTCCCAGTTGTTGTGTAAGCATTTCAAGATGGCGAACCTATGAAGATTTTCCCCTACAAAGGGGTACCAGGTCTACACTAGTGACCAGAGACACCAGTTGAACAAGGTGTATGCCCAGGAAGGGAAGTCCAGGAAGCAATCAGAACTTTTCTAAGGAGGGCCCAGGTAGAGACCTCTCTCTAGTAGGGTGTCTGTAATGGGATGGAGAAGAAGGTGAGGGTGCAGAGTGCCCCAGATGCATGGCTCTGAGCAAGGCTCACAGAGGGCAGAGACAGCCACAGGCAGGTTTGCAGGGCTTCAAGCAAAGAAGAAAGCGCTGGCACATGTTGACTCCTAGCCCAGCTCATGGAGTTCAGGGAAGTGCTGGGACCTCCCCTCCCAGACTGCAGCTCCACGACTCTGGCAGGGAAGGGATGTGGGGGAGCCCATCTGTTACCTCCTGTACAGGCAGTAGGTCCACTGCTGCAGGGCCACCTCATGTTGCTGTACCAGGCATGGATGAAACAGTAACCTGTGGCTGCTGGGTCTCTGCTCTGAGATGGCCAAGTGTTGGGGGGAAAGAGGGTGGATGAGCCCACCTGGCCCTCCCACCTCTGTTGTGTCCCTGGACAGATTGTGATATATAAGGGGTAGTGGTGGGTGCAGAGATAAAGATCAGATGGAGCGGAGCATTTGGGAGCATGGAGGTGTCTGGATTTTGGCAAAAGGGTGTGGACCTGTGTGTTAGGATGCTGCCCAAGGAAGTTGTGTTATATGGAATGTGTGAGAGGGTGGTGGTTGGTTCTCTGGCAGGTGGCAGGGTCATTTGGGTTGCTGGGTAAAGAGTTGTATCACATGGGGGATATAGACATAGAGGGAGATGCAGCAGGGCAAAGTAGTTTAACAGTATGTATGGGGGCTCTCATACCCATAGCAATGAGCAGCATGAAGTTTACATGTGTTAAGTAAAGCATAAATAGTGCTTCCCAGGATCAATTGGATCTTTGCATATATTCTTTTGGTATTTTTTACCAGAGCAAAAAAGGAGAGGACAAACATTGAAATACGAGTCAACATGTTATGCTTTTTAAATACTCAATATTTTAGTCAGTCTTGGCCTAGAGTTGGATGCCTTGCAGAATTTTACCTTTATAGGGAAGCTGAGTTAACCAGACTGGTAGTACCAGGTCACTGGCAAACACTGCAGTATTTTAGATCCGCTAGGTTCTGCTGAACCTTTTCATTGGCTGAAATCTTAACATTTTCCAGAAGGCTGGAAGGTGGCAGGATCTTATTTTAAACAGAAACAGAATGTACTGGGGAGAGGATTTGAGGGGGAAGAGGTCAGGGCCACCGAGAGTGGGTTCGGGCCCCGGTGAAAAAATTTTTTCGGGCCTCCCAGCAAGGGCGGTCCGGCTAAACAGGGCCAACAAAGCCGGGGAAGCTGGCCCCAGGCCCCCTTCTGGACCGCTGGGTCCCGGTAGTTTGTACTGGCTCTCTCCCCTCCTCTCATTGGCCCTGGAAGAGGGGAGGGAGAGAGGAAACACAACAGACTAGAGTTAGAGAAACTATTTTTTTTCCAGTTACCTACTGTGACTAGAGTCCCAGGGGGACCATCTGAGGTCACTCAATTAGTGTGAACTGCAAAGAATGGGGCAGATAATCCCCAAAGCTGGTGGATATTTTCAATACTTAGATTTACCAAGCCAGCACAAAACAGCTTCTTTAATACCTCACTTCTTGCCCAGAAGCCAACAACACAGTTCCCTTAAAGTAACCCAGCCTCAGGCCTCCCCCTAGTTACCCAAGTCAGATACGATGAGGACTAATGAAAATCTTATTTCATCATATAAAATAAAAAGTTCTACCAATCCCAAAGATTGGACACATTGCCTCCTAGGTTAAGGACTATTCCATACCAGATCTTACCCAAATACACGCTTACAGCCAATTATTATTAACAAAACTAAAAATTATTAAAAAAGAAAAAAGAGAGAGTATGGTTAAAAGATCAATATACATACAGACATGAGTTCAATTCTTGAGGTTCAGATAAATAGCAGAAATGGTGAGCTTTGTAATTGCAAAGAGTTCTTTAAAATTTAGTCCATAGGTTATAGTCCAATGTCCAATATCATATTCAGGGTGTTTCCAGCTGAACTGGGACCTCAATTTTGCGATTCAAACTTTCCTTCAGATAGTTGTAGATCCTTGATGATGCTCTGGAGACAGGGCCGGCTCCAGGGGTTTTGCCGCCCCAAGCAGCCAAAAAAAAAAAAAGCCACGATCACGATCTGCGGCAATTCAGCGGGAGGTCCTTCACTCCGAGTGGGAGTGAGGGATCCTCCGCCGAATTGCCGCCGAATACTTGAAAGTGCCGCCCCGCTCAGGAGTGGCCGCCCCAAGCACCTGCTTGATAAGCTGGTGCCTGGAGCCGGCCCTGGCTGGAGAGGTTTTAGTTGGGGGCTGTAGGTGATGCTGAGGCTAATGGGGGAGGAAACGGACATGATGAAGCATCTGTTGGAGCTGCAGGAAAGCCAACAAGAGCACAGACCCCCACTGCATCCACTGTATAACCGCCTCTCCTCCTCCCCATGTTCCATAGTCTCCTTACCCAGATGCCCAAAAACGTGGCGGGAGGCTCCAGGCACCCAGCCACTCCACTGCACAGGATGGCCCAAGCAACAGAAGGCTGTAATTCAAACAGTTTGATTTTTACTGTGGCTACAATAAGCAACGTGGCCTTTTCCTTCCCTCCTCTCACACCCCACCCAGGCTACCTTGTCCGTCATCTTTTTTTTTTATTAATACAGACAGAATGCATGGTTTCAAAGCAATGGTTACCTTATTTTGAAGGGGGAGGGTGGTTGGATTACAGGGAATTAAAATCAACAAAGGGAGCGGGTTTGAATCAAGGAGAAACACACAGAACTGTCACACCGAAGCCTGGCCAGTCATTAAACTGGTTTTTGAAGCCTCTCTGATGCGCCACGTGCCTTGCTATGCTCTTCTAATTGCCCTGGTGTCTAGCGTGAAACGATTGTTTTCCGTTGCTTTCATGGAGGGAGGGGCAACTGATGACATGTACCCAAAACCACCCACGACAATGTTTTTGCCCCATCGGCACTGAAAGAGAAAAAAACCCACACAAACAAACAAACAACAAAATAGCGTTAGTGTAGTCCAGTCAGTTCAGAATATGAGAGCTGTTAATCTTTCCACATATGTTCCAACTCCCAAGCAAGTAAAATGAAATTAATGGAAATGGGAGTAAACAATGGCCTGTGTCTACTCCCAAGCACCACAGAAACCACTTGTTGCTGTCTGGGGTGCAAGAGTGACAAAATTGAAGCTCGGATTAAGGGGTGGCCCTTCTGCTTCCATTCTTTTCTGTGGCAATATACAAATTAGGGAGGAAAGTGAGTGAAAAATCACTTTTTCCCCTTGTTTATTTCTGGTTTGTTTGTTTATTTTTATTTATTCATCGTTGGGTTGTTGGGTTTTTTTGTAATCTTTTCCAGTTGGCTGCTGGAAACAAACTTAAAGGTGTAATGTAAGCAAGTTTGACAAACCCATGCTGGGCAGGAATTGATAAGTATTGCTAGCTGTTCCCTCTAGGGGCTTGCACTACTAACAAAGCTCCATTGCTATGCCTCAGGGGGCCTTAAGAGCTAGTTCCATGCAAATCATCTGTTCCAGATTTCTTCAGCTTACTTCAGACAGACCTAAATCAAATTATTGGAGACCTTTGTCCCCAGAATTCGGAGCACAAATAACTGGCATGGGAAATGGATTATATATATTTTTCTTGATTAATAATTTTAATTTATTTGTCTTCAATGTTCATCTTCCCCATTTATCTCCTTCATCCATATCTCACATGTTTTGCTTCAGTTTTACAACCAATCCTCTAAAACACATCCTTACAAGCTCTTTTCTGGGTGATATTTGCCTTGATTATGCATTATAGAGCTTACATTTATCCCAGTCACTGATCAATTTTTTTAGGTCTGTCAATTAATCACAGTTAACTCCTGCGATTAACTCAAAACAATTAATTGCAATTAAAAAAATTAATTGTGATTAATCATACAGTTAAACAGTAGAATAGCAATTGAGATGTATTAAATATTTTTGGATGGTTTTCTACATTTTCATATATTTTGATTTCTATTACAACACAGAAAACAAAGTGTACAGTGCTCACTTTATATTATTATTTTTATTACAAATATTTACAATGTAAAAATGATAAACAAAATAAATAGTATTTTTCAATTCATCTCATAGAAGTACTGTAGTGCAATCTCTTTTTCGTGAAAGTTTATCTTACAAATGTAGATTTTGTTTGTTACACAACTGCACTCAAAAACAAAACAGTGTAAAACTTTAGAGCCTACAAGTCCACTCAGTCCTATTTCTTGTTCAGTCAATTGCTAAGACAAACAAGTTTGTTTTCATTTATGGGAGAAACTGCTGCCTGCTTCTTATTTACAATGTCACCTGAAATTGAGAACAGGCGTTCCCATGGCACTTTTGTAGACGGTATTGCAAGGTATTTAAATGACAGATATACAAAACATTTGTATGCCCCTTCATGCTTTGGTCACCATTCCAGAGGGCATTCTTCCATGCTGATGATGCTCATTTAAAAAAAAATAACACATTAATTAAATTTGTGACTGAACTCTTTGGGGGAGAATTGTATGTCTCCTGATCTGTTTTACCCTCATTCTGCCATATATTTCATGTTATAGCAGTCTCGGATGATAACCCAGCACATGTTCATTTTAAGAACACTTTCACAGCAGTTTTGATAAAATGCGAAGAAGGTACCAATGTGAGATTTCTAAAAATAGATAAAGGACTAGACCCAATGTTTAAGACTCTGAAGTGCCGTCCAAAATCTGGGAGGGACAAAGTGTGGAGCATGCTTTCAGAAGTTTTAAAAGAGCAACACTCAGATGCAGAAACTACAGAACCCAAACCACCAAAAAAAAATCAACCTTCTGCTGGTGACATTTGACTCAGATGATGAAAATGAACATGCGTCATTGGTCCGTTCTGCTTTGAATTGTTATCGAGCAGAACCCATTATCAGCATGGACGCATGTTCTTTGAAATGGTGGTTGAAGCATGAAGGGACAGGTGAATCTTTAGCACACCTGGCACGTAAATATCTTGAGACACCGGCTACAACAGTGCCATGAGAACACCTGTTCTCACTTTCAGGTGATATTGTAAACAAGAAGCCGGCAGCATTATTTCCTGTAAATGCAAACAAACTTGTTTGTCTGAGCGATTGGCTGAAGTAGGACTGAGTGGACTTGTAGTCTGTAACGTTTTACATTGTTTTATTTTTGAGTGCAGTTATTTTTTGTACATAATTCTACATTTGTAAGTTCAACTTTCATGATAAAGAGATTACACTACAGTACTTGTATTAGGTGAACTGAAAAATACTATTTCTTTTGTTTTTTACAGCGCAAATATTTCTAAATAAAATAAATATAAAGTGAGCACTTAACACTTTGTATTCTGTGTTGTATTGAAATCAATATATTTGAAAATGTAGAAAACATCCACAAATATTTAAATAAATGGTATTCTATTATTGTTTAACAGCATGATTAATCGTGATTAATTTTTTAATTGTGCGATTAATCGCGATTAATTTTTTAAATCACTTGACAGCCCTAAATGTTTACTTTCAAATAGAGCAGAATAAAATCAGGATTACACATGAAACAAACAAGGTGAAGGTTTCACTATTTATCTTTACAGCTTCCATTTACTCTTTCTATCAATATCCTCTTTATAGTAAAATGATTTTGTTGCTTATACATTTTTTTTTTAAATAACAAAGGTGTTGTTTTAGGAAGTGACTAAAACAGATAAATTACTTTTCTCACTTTAAATTGGCATTTCTTTAGGGTACATCGATTATTTCTAACTGTTTTAGAGCCCTATCCATAATATAATGTGAATCTGTTGAGATGAACCTTACTTTTCTAAAACAATCAATGGAGTTTCTGCATAGTAGACATTTGCTTGTCACCAGTTACAATCTGGTCAAATATTATTCCGTATCTTTAAGTATGTTTATTGTATTACCACATTTTCAGGACAGTTGCTGCCCAGTCCTTTAGGAGCTGATTGTGGCCTAGTTTTCACTGATTAAAATCAAGATAATCAAAAGCAACTTCTGGCTACTGTTACCGGAAAGAAAGAGAGGTTGCAATTCCTCACATTTTGTTGTGCCTGTATCGCAGGATAGTGATAATTCAGCCATTGTTTTTTGAATTTTTAATTTACTCTGCCAAGAGGCTTTGAATTATTTTAGAGGTTCTGTTACTTCTTGAGAAAAATGAATGACCAAACACAAAACTAAATCACATTGAATTACTGCCACAGAAAAGATTAAAGTTCTCTCAAGGATTTTTTTTCTCCTGACAAGGGTGGCATATATAACATGAAAACAAAATATAATACAGATACAATACAGATAAAAGTAGATAACTTGAAAAATGAATTATTCAGTTTATAAAAGCTAGTTTTGCATAGTACTGTAGAAAATTTACATAGAAAATGGACTTTTGTTTCTTAATTATTATTATTATTACTATAAAATCGTTTCTCTTGCTATAAATCTTAATGAATGCTGATATAAAAGCATACATCTTTCTTCTCATTCAGACTAAAACAATGCATAAATTTCATTAGTTGTCAATTTTGCTAAAGTATTTAACAAAAAAGAAGTTATTTTATTTTATTAGGAACAAGTAATTCAGAGAGCATCGAAATGACCTTTCTGCTCTATTTGAACACCTAGACAGATACAGTGAGACAATTACTTCCATATACATATCTGGAAATTTAACATCCTTCTACAAGTCTTTAATCAGATCCCTGTGGCATTGCATGGGGGTCTATTTCAGCAGAATTTAGTATTTTTAGGAGATAAAGAATTTGGATAAGGGAGGCAGTTCTTAATCCATACTCCCAGTTCAGGAATGAGATTGTGTTACTTCCTTCTTTTCAAAATCAATTTATATTAACAACATACATTCAAATAACTGGATTTATACCCTGAATTGGAGAAAACCCTCTAAAGAACAACATTTCATTGTAGTTGTGGTTTTATTGCCAACGGTAAAGTTTTAATTTACAGCGAAAAACAAAAGTTTCCGTCTTCAGAGGTCTCTCCAGCTCTAAGTATCGGGGTTTATTGGCTCTTCTTTACCTCATCTTTATTCTCTCCTGCAAGAAACTCTACTGAATGAAAATACCCTCTTTCACCTTCACCCAGCTAAGAAATAAGGTAATTTGGTGATAGATATTTTGCAAAAAATACACTTTTTTAACTCCGAAGAAACACAAACAGAGAGGAGAAGAGAGCTCTTTTTGGCTTGCATCTGGGCGGGCTCTTTAACGTACCAATCACAGATCAGCTCTTCTCTATAAATTCAGGCATCTGACCTAGTCTCTCCAGCCCAATTACTTTTGATTTGCTGAAAACGTTTGTCAGCATGTCGGAAACTGCGCCTGTTGCAGCTCCTGCTGTCTCCGCTCCCGGGGCAAAAACCTCAACAAAAAAACCGAAGAAGGCAGCAGCTAGTTCTAAAGCCCGCAAGCCTCCAGGTCCCAGCGTGACCGAGCTGATCACCAAGGCGGTGTCCGCTTCCAAGGAGCGCAAAGGGCTCTCCTTAGCCGCTCTTAAGAAGGTTTTGGCCGCCGGAGGGTACGATGTGGAGAAGAACAACAGCCGCATCAAGGTAGGATTAAAGAGCCTGGTGAGCAAAGGCATTTTGGTACAGACCAAAGGTACCGGCGCTTCTGGTTCTTTCAAACTCAACAAGAAGCCTGGTGAGATCAAGGAAAAGGCTCCCAAGAAGAAGCCAGCGGCAAAGCCTAAGAAACCAGCTGCCAAGAAGCCCTCCAGCGCCGCCAAGAAACCCAAAAAGGCTGCGGCCGTGAAAAAGAGCCCGAAAAAAGTCAAGAAGCCAGCGGCTTCCGCAGTCAAGAAAGCGGCCAAGAGCCCGAAAAAAGTGAAAGCCGCCAAGCCCAAGAAGGCAGCTAAGAGCCCGGCTAAAGCGGTGAAACCAAAAGCTGCCAAGCCCAAGCCAACAAAGGCCAAAACCGCGAAGGCGAAGAAGGCAGCGCCCAAAAAGTAAAGTGTAAATTTGAAAAGGAAATTTCTGACCCAACGGCTCTTTTAAGAGCCACCCCCAGTTTCAGAAAAAGAGCAAAATCGCTGTACTCACTTTCAAACCACCTACGCAATTTTCGAGTATACTGAGTATTCGGTTTGTTACATAGGTCGGGTACAGTGAGTGTGTTACAAAGGGGAATAAATGCTCGCGCTTTCTGGTGTACCCTTAAGATGGCATCCTGGGCAGTTTTCTATAAAAAAATGTTATAGAGAGTGAAGACGATTGTAGCGCCTGGCAGCTATCGATAAAACCCCGTTACGGTGGCGCTGTTCTGGGTACCTATGAATCAGCTGATTAGGGGCGGAGTGCTTAGCTCCCAGTAGATTTCTAGCCTAGTGCTTCGTTCTAGCCATTTCGACCAATACTGACAACATAAGAAACCGAGAAGTAGGAACTTTCTCCGTCCTGTTTGGCTAGCTCCTCTCTGATTGGCTAATAGTTCATATATGGCTAAATCTTATTGGACACTTCCAAATTTTTGAAAACCCCGCGCGCTCTGAGTAGCGCGCCCTTCCCCTTCTCTGATTTGATTGATCCCAAAAACTGTCGTCACCAATTGCTCACTCCCTGAAGGATCCTGATTTTCCTATTTCCAGCCCCATCCCCCTAAAGCACCCATCTTTCAAATACTTCCCCCCAACTATTAGAGATAAGGTGAGTGAGATATCTTTAAGCTTGTCTCTCTCACCAGTAGAACTTGGTACAACATAAGATATCTCACCCACCTTGTCGCTAATATCCTGGGACAGACACGGCTACGAGACTGCATTTCCCAGCCCAACTACATAGTTATTGCCCATTCCTTAAATATATTTTTCTCTTCGTGTGTGTGTGTGTGTGTGTGTGTGTGTATTTATCACCAGGTATATAAATATTGTACTTGTCTCACTGTTTCATTTTCAGACTGACCTATTTATGACTCCTGAACACTAGTCCCAGAGAACAGGCATGGAGATAGACCAGAGTGTGAGTGGATGCGTGGGTTTTTTTTTAATGTTTTCATATTTCCGTTCTTGTATTAATTCGAGATGATTTAAAGGTGAGGGTGAGCTAAAAACTCCTTTCCCCTGAAATTGATTGGGTATCTAATCCAGAACCCACCAATTCTTCTTTTTACATTTAACGTGTAGATTAAGAACAAATGAAGAATGTACCTGGATTAATTTATAATACTTCCATAAATTGTTTCCTCGTATTTTTCTTAGTTCACAACACAAATGCATCCTAGAACCAAGACGTTTCTTAGGTTTACTGTATTGGATTAAAGAATTTCTTTGTTACTGATGCAAACCTTGTTAGTTAAAAAAGGTATTTCAAGTGCCACAGTTCAACAAAAGTTTTGAGTTAACTTTCATCTACGGACAGTCTTGTCAGGCAAACTTTGTGTTAATCAACGCAAAACCGACAGAAAAATAGTAAGGAGCATTTATATGGATACTGAATGCACACCCTCAACTGGAGGATAAGAGAAAGCAATAACAAATGATATATTTTTTTACTTTCATCATTTGAGTATTCGTATACAGTAAATTTCAATTTTATTTCTTGTATTCATGTGGGTTTTGGTTCCTCCATAAGGCAAATACATTTTTAAACTGGAGTTATTGCACAATTTATTTTCAGCATCAATAATAAACACCGATACTAACAATGCAGAATAGAGTACTGTGTTAAAAGGACACCATGCATGGTTTAGTGCTAAAGCTCTTTTACAGAAAAAGTGGGCGGCTCTGAAAAGAGCCTTTGGGTTACAGATGTTAGCATTCTTTCCATTGATCTTTACTTAGAGCTGGTGTACTTGGTGACGGCCTTGGTGCCCTCAGACACAGCGTGTTTGGCCAACTCCCCTGGCAGAAGCAGGCGCACAGCGGTCTGGATCTCCCGGGAAGTGATGGTCGAACGCTTGTTGTAATGCGCCAGACGAGACGCTTCCCCAGCAATACGTTCGAAAATGTCATTTACAAAAGAGTTCATGATCCCCATGGCCTTAGAAGAAATGCCGGTATCCGGATGAACTTGCTTCAATACTTTGTACACGTAAATTGAATAACTTTCCTTCCTAGTTTTTCTACGTTTTTTATCTCCCTTCTTCTGGGTCTTGGTCACTGCCTTCTTAGACCCCTTCTTAGGAGCAGGAGCAGATTTCGCCGGCTCAGGCATTTTAACAGCTAAGTATACCCTCCAACACAACAATGACTACAGCAAAGTCAAAGAAAGGTTTTCCTCCCTGTATTTATAGGTTTGCTATGCAAATGACCAGCCTATGTTTTCTAGTTTTCTATTGGCAGTTAGAGTAAACATAGAGCAACGCGTTTTTTCCTGCAATTGGTCAATGTGAGATCCTCGTCTTCATTGGTTGCTCAAACAGTGACATTTTTCCACCAATCATGATTCACGAAGCCGTCCAGGAGAGGGGATAAAAGGCCAAGAAGCGTTGCGTCATTATGTTTTTCTCATCTGTGTTTTTGTGAACGGTGGTGTCTGTGGTGAAGAGCTACAATGTCTGGCCGAGGGAAACAAGGCGGTAAAGTGAGGGCTAAGGCAAAGTCCCGGTCATCTCGGGCTGGCTTGCAGTTCCCGGTGGGCCGTGTTCATCGGCTTCTCCGAAAAGGTAATTATGCCGAGCGGGTTGGCGCTGGAGCCCCTGTATATATGGCTGCTGTCTTAGAGTATCTGACCGCTGAGATTCTCGAGTTGGCTGGCAACGCTGCGCGCGATAACAAGAAAACCAGGATCATCCCCCGCCATTTGCAGCTCGCCATCCGTAACGACGAGGAGCTCAACAAACTACTGGGGAAAGTCACCATCGCTCAAGGAGGTGTTCTGCCCAATATCCAGGCCGTGCTGCTGCCTAAGAAAACCGAAAGTCATAAAGCCAAGAGCAAGTAAAAGTGATCGAGGAGAAACGGGACATCTGAATCTGCTTAAAAATTAAAAAAAAATAACCCAAAGGCTCTTTTCAGAGCCACCCACAGGATCAGAAAAGAGCTGAATTATCGTTTTACAGATTTAACGAAGTGAGTAAGCTTTGTATTTTAAATTTAATAATTCTGCAGCACTTTTTTTTCAGGGTTCCCTACATTTCTTCGTTAAGTAATAAACCTTTAGAATTATTAGTAGCTGTTATTGCAATGGATTTCTAGGTGTTATCGATATAATTGATGTAATTTAATATATGTCTCGTTTTAGTACTTATATATAATATAGGGAAACTAAAAATATGTCATAAAACTTCACTTCGGCTATGCTCCGTATTTAACCTATCTCCTCGCTCCTTTTATTGTGGTCTGGTCGTTCTCCCTTTCTTAAATGCATCAGCTTGAAGGTCATTCTGAAAAAGGACCCTTACAGACGTGAATGAATTTAGAGGATTGACTGAAACACAAGCACAGCAAGAGGCGGATGTACAATAAAAAGGGCGAAAAGTATCAAGATGCATGTATTAGTCACAAAAACTAAAAACAGCATTAATCGATCTTCTCTTTGTGTGCTCTGATTTAAGGGAATAAAGTTTTCATGTGATTTAATTTAGATTTGTTTGGAAATGAACTAATGAAACCCAGAGGTGCGGTGTGTTAAACCAAACTAGCTCTTCAAATTACCGGGACTGGGCGATGAAGGGTTTAATTTAGTGAAAACCCCCTAGAAGTAATAAGTGGCCAAGGGCCGCGCTGATCAATTGCTGCACTGGGCGGGCTTTTCAAACCCGCCAGCCGTTTTCATTTCGTTGCTACTCAGCTGCGTTTTGTATTTCTTCCTTCTCTCTCTTTTCCCTTGTTCCTCCCAATCACCAGCGGCTCCCATTTTTCCTCTTTCTCCTTTCACCTTCTGTGCTGAAGAGATCGAGGCGCTCCAAAGAGTACGCCCTGCAGAACTGAGTTAAGAGGTTATCAGAGATTCAGTAGATTCCCAGCTCACATGTCCTGAGCGCTGTTGTTTTGGTGTCGTAGAGTGCCGAAGTTGCCATGCGGTTTCCTGGTTATGTAGAGGGCGACTGGGAGGGGGCAGGGGGTGCTCGTTTTGTGGGAAGCATGGAGTCCCATAATGAGCCAATACATCGGTATTTTCTGCGTCGATTCCCCGCCAATACCATGACTGCAGTCTCGAAGGATCAAAGTGCCTCCCTCAGCCCAAGTGAGCCAAAGCACCAGCTATGGGGGAACCGCTCAAGTGCCTATATAACTCTATCTCTGGCCCTCTCCCCCACAATCCATTTTATAATTTATCTCCAAAATGTTTAATTCACTTTACTGCATCGACTCCCTGCAGAGCAGGGATGAAGGATAACTATGGTACCTATGCTCCAGGGAGGTAAGCAATTTTGATGGGGGAGAGCATGGAACTCTGGGGCAGCGCAGGTAGTTTGTAGCTGTGGCATTGTGGGTGGGAAGTGGTATTCATACCGCATTTCAAAGCCTCCCCCTTTATATCTCAAGCTCCAAATAAATGTGTTCATCCTCCCCAAATGTAGCCTGGATGTGAAATACAAACTTCCTGCTGCCATGCAACAGCTGTCTCTCTAGGCTGAGGTAAAGCATCCTTCCCCTTGAGTCCCATTAAAATTAGAACGCTCCTTATTCAGTGCTAGGCCATAAGTTTATTACACTCAGGTTTACCAGCTGGACCTCTATCATCACAAAGAGAACCTTTGGCAATAGGTTGGGGAGGTATATTGTGGATTAGATAGGGTTTCTGTGATTTATTTAAATAACTTTTATTTCTCCTTTGACACAGTAGCAGTAACTTGTGTTTGGGGTATTGTTTCCAATAACTTAGTTTTACTTTTACACCACACTTCTGTAAGTAACCTACCTTCTTTTGTGTGTTAAAAATATTTTAACTACATCTGTTAATTGAATATTTATATTTTTTTTTTTAAGGGAACAAATCTGGCTTTATTTTTGAAGGTTTTCTATTTTAAGACCAAACATCCCAAACACAGAGAAAAGACTAGCTGAATATAGGAAAATGCATCTTTTCTCTCTGATGCTTTCAGTTTAGTTACAATGAAGTGTTGCAGAGCTACATATTTTCTGGTTGGCTGAAATGGACTCTTATTGGGGGGGACTAGAGATAGGAGGCAAAAAAGATTTCACTGTAATTCTTAAACTGGTCCAATTATCCTCTTGGTTCCAAGCTGACACCTTATATCGGCTTTGAGTCATTGGTTCTTGTTATACCTTTGCCTGCTAGATTTAAGAGCCCTCTACTATAAACTAAACTAAAACAAACAGAAACTCTCCAGATCAGTGCTTGAAGATTGTGAACGGAACACCCTTACTCTTCTCTTGTATAAGCTAAACAGAATGAGTTTCTTCAGTCTCTTTGTAAGGTAGATTTTCCAGGCCTCAATTCATTCTTGGAGTTTTCTGAAACCTGTCCACATTTTTCAACATCCTTTTTTGAGCATGGACACTAGAACTAGACAAAGAATTACTATGTTGGTATCACCAAAGCCACATAAAGAAGTAATACCACCCTAATTATACATCTAATATTTGTGTTAGAACTCTTAGCAACAGCATTGCACTCAGAGCTCCTGTTTAATTGGCTACCTAGATTTTTCAGAGTCACTGTTTTCCAGGACACAGTCAACCGGCCTGTAAGTGTATCCTAAATTCTTTGTTCCTAAGTGTATAACCTTGCACTTAAGTTTATTAAAATATATGATGATGTGCTGATGACCATGATGGTGATGCTAGTAATGCCCACTGCCACGCATAACCAAGTTGACAAGTACTCCAGAAAACCAGTGTCCAAAAAAAAGATGGCAACCTTTTCTCAATAAAAACAAGTATGTAATTATCTGTGTGTGCATATTTATTGTCATCATAAGAATATTTTGGTCTGTTATGCTAACAATTCTCTTATCTCAGCAGAAATCTTAACAAGAGCAACTTGGTGGACTTCTGAGTGGTGTGTTTTTGGGAGGTGCCTTCATTTTTCAGATGGAAGGAAGGCTTTTAGCATTGTATTAACCTTTCATTTTTCTATTTCAGTAACCTTTCCTTAGTTCCTCCTGAGCCACTGACACATCAGGCAAGCCACTGATTATGGACATTCATTAATTGTGGTACTTCTTCCCAGATGATGCCAGCATATTGAATACCCTTTGTCATTGTCTTCTGCCAGTGTTTCCTTGGCCCTACGCACTTTCTTTTTCCTCCCTTGGGTACCCAGTTCCATACTTGCTTACCATGTCTCCCGTCTTCCATACTGTGTACATCTCCCAACCACCTCAGCCATCTTTCTTTGTTTATATTATTTAACACATCCTGCTCTCTCAGCCCCCTTACTCTCACATTTCTTGTTCTGTTTTTCCATTAAATGTGTAGTGTCTTCCTCAACCATCTGTAATTGGCAGCTTCTAATCTCTTTTTGTTAGTCACTGTCATCTGCCAAATCTCTGCTCCTTACAATACTGTGTTCAATACAACCACATAGTATAGTCTGATCTTTAGTTTGGTATGGAGACCTCTGTTTGACCAGATGTTCTTCATCCTTCCAAAGGTGGTGATTACTTTTCCTAATCTTGTATGAATATCTTTATGGCAGCCACCTTCAAATATCATCACATCCCCAGGTAGCAAAACTTTTCTATCTGATCAATTTATTTCTCATTCATGTACACCTTTGCTTGTGTTAAGATCATGAAGGTAGGAAACCAGACAACTGTGCAAAGGTGTATATGGATGATGAGGAGATTGTAGTTGAAGCAGTGTCTAAGTCTGTGAAACTGAGTTATAGTTTCATGACCTGTGGCAAAGTTAGGTATGTTAGGTCACCCAGAATCACTGTTGGTATAGAGACAGCCTTAATGGTAAGGTAGTAGGGTGAGAACAGTGTCCTTTACTGTCTGCTGTGTGTGTGTGTGTGTGTGTGTGTGTGTGTGTGTAGGTGGAAAGGAGGCATTTATTTATTTTTAAATAAAAATAAAGTTTGTCATAATCATGTCTAGCCACCCTCTGTATGTGTTAACAAATGGCAGTGACCCACTAACATCTGCATTACCTTGGAGGGGTCGCTTTTTCAGTTATGGTGTAGTTGTACCAGGGTTAAGTTTGTATTACAAAGTTCAGTTTAATAAGAGCTTTAAACAGGATCTTTGTAGCAATTGTATTGAAAAGGCAAAAATAAAAACATAGATTATAAACACTGAGGATATTTGATTTTTTTTATGGTGATTTGATAAACAACACAGAATGACCATGAATTGCCAATATAATGTGGCTGTAAACAAGGCTAATGCAATCCTAGGATGAATCAGGCAAGGTTTTTCCTATAGAGATAGGTAAGTGTTATTACCATTGTACAAGGCACTGAAGAGACCTCAACTGGAATACTGTGTTCAAGTCTGTTCTTCCATATTTAAGAACGATTAAATCATTCTGGAATAGGTACAGAAAAATGATACTGGAATGATCAGAGGAATCTCTGCCTTACCAGAGAGACTTAAGGAGCTTGGCTTCTTTAACCTAACAAAATGAAGGCTGAGGGGAGATATGCTTGTTGTCCATACATACATCAGAGGGATAAACACCAAGCAGGGAGAGGAGTTCTTTAAGTTAAGGACTAAAGGTGCACAAGAAGATATGGATATACACGTCATCAACAAGTTTACACTTGAAATTAGACAAAGGTTTCTAACCATCAGAGGAGTGAAGTTCTGGACCAGCCTTCCATGGGGAGCAGTGGAGGCAAAAAAACTAATTGGTTTCAAGACAGCTTGATAAATTTAAGGCAGGGATGATGTAAAGAGGTTGCCTACTATGGCATATGGCCCAGCCACAACTTCTATTAGCAAATCTCTCCTATGGTTGGAGATGGGACACTAGGTGGGGAGAGCTCTGAGTTACTACAGAGAATTCTTTCCCAGGAGTCTGGTTGGTGGGTCTGACCCACATGTTCAGGGTCTAACTGATCACAATATTTGGGGTCAGGAAGGCATTTTCCTCAAGGTCAGACTGGCAGAGATGCTGGGGATTTTTTGTCGTCCTCTGCAAGGATCAGTTGCTGGTTTGAATTAGATTAAATGATGGATTCTTTGCAACTTTGAAGTCTTTAAATCAACATTTGAGGACTTAAGTAACTCAGCTAGAGGTTATGGGAGGTTATGCAGGAGCGGGTGAATGAGGTTCTGTGGCCTGCAATGTGCAGAAGGTCTGACTAGATGATCATGATGGTCCCTTCTTGCCTTAAAGGGAATGTCTACACTACAAAATTAGTTCAATTTAATAGAAGTCTATTTTTTAGAAATCAATTTGATACAATCAATTGTGTGTCCTCACTAAAAGCATTAAGTCAGCGGTGTGCATCCACAGTACCGAGGCTAGCATCGACTTTTGGAGCATTGCACTGTAGGTAGCTATCCCACAGTTCCCGCAGTTTCTGCCGCTCATTGGAATTCTGGATTGAGCTCCCAATACCTGATAGGGCAAAAACATTGTCACGGGTGGTTCTGGGTACATGTTGTCAGGCCCCCCTCCCTCAGTGAGAGCAACGGCTGAGAATCGTTTCACACCTTTTTTCCGCGCAGACACCATACCACGGCAAGCATGGAGCCCGCTCAGATCGCCGCAGCAGTTATGAGCATATATTGGAAGAGAAGGTTCGAGGTCTAGAGAAACAAGTGTCGACCCTGCATTGCATAAGAGAAAATGAAGATTTCCTGGACAGGCGTCAGGATATGCTTCTACGGCCACAACATTCTGAAGAATCGGAGCAGGCTGCGCAGAGGAGACAGAGGGACAGTGAAGAAATTTGGCAGCAGGTGACCTCCAGAAGAAGAAAGAGGAGCGTCCATGTACCAGCAATGGAAATACAGGTGAGCAACCATTGTCATGTTTTCTCCACAGGTACTAATGCGGAGAGTGGGCTAGATGATACTTCTGAGGGAAGGGAGCAGAAGGAGACTCCACCGATTGAAAGGCATGAGATGCACTGTCCTAGGGATGGGGGTTCCACGACCACTGCTCCCAAGAGAAGGAGGTGGGTGGTGGTGGTCAGGGACTCCCTCCTCAGGGGGACTGAGTCATCTATCTGCTGCCCCAACCGAGAAAACTGAGAGATCTGCTGCTTGCCAGGAGCTAGGATTCATGATGTGGCGGAGAGATTGCCGAGACTCATCAAGCCCTCAGATTGCTACCCCTTCCAGCTTCTCCATGTGGGCACCAATGATACTACCAAGAATGACCTTGAGCAGATCATTGCAGACTATGTGGCTCTGGGAAGAAGGATAAAGGAGTTTGAGGCACAAGTGGTGTTCTTGTCCATCCTCCCTGTGCAGGGAAAAGGCCTGGGTAGAGACCGTCGAATTGTGGAAGTCAACGAATGGCTACGCAGGTGGTGTCGGAGAGAAGGCTTTGGATTCTTCGACCACGGGATGGTGTTCCAAGAAGGAGGAGTGCTAGGCAGAGACGGGCTCCACCTAACGAAGAAAGGGAAGAGTATCTTTGCAAACAGGCTGGCTAACCTAGTGAGGAGGGCTTTAAACTAGGTTCACTAGGGGAAGAAGACCAAAGCCCTGAGGTAAGTAGGGAAATGGGATACCAGGAGGAAGCACAAGCAGGAGAGTGCAAGAGGGGGGGACTCCTATCTCAGACTGAGAAAGCTGGACAATCAGGGAGTTATCTTAAGTGCCTATACAGAAATGCAAGAAGCCTGGGAAACAAGCAGGGAGAACTGGAAGTCCTGGCACAGTCAAGGAACTATGATAGGATTGGAATAACAGAGACTTGGTGGGATAACTCACATGACTGGAGTACTGTCATGGATGGTTATAAACTGTTCAGGAAGGACAGGCAGGGCAGAAGAGGTGGGGGAGTTGCATTGTATGTAAGAGAGGAGTATGACTGCTCAGAGCTCTGGTATGAAACTGCAGAAAAAACGGAGAGTCTCTGGATTAAGTTTAGAAGTGTGAGCAACAAGGGTGATATCGTGGTGGGAGTCTGCTATAGACCACCAGACCAGGGGGATGTTGTTACTAGATCGCAGGCCCTGGTTCTCATGGGAGACTTTAATCACCCTGATATCTGCTGGGAGAGCAATACAGCAGTGCACAGACAATCCAGGAAGTTTTTGGAAAGTGTAGGGGACAATTTCCTGGTGCAAGTGCTGGAGGAACCAACTAGGGGCAGAGCTCTTCTAGACCTGCTGCTCACAGACCGGGAAGAATTAGTAGGGGAAGCAAAAGTGGATGCAAACCTGAGCAGCAGTGACCATGAGATGGTTGAGTTCAGAATCCTGACACAAGGAAGAAAGAAGAGCAGCAGAATACAGACCCTGGACTTCAGAAAAGCAGACTTTGACTCTCTCAGGGAACTGATGGGCAGGATCCCCTGGAAGAATAACATGAAGGGGAAAGGAGTCCAGGAGAGCTGGCTGTATTTTAAAGAAGCCTTATTGAGGTTGCAGGAAAAAAAAATCCTGATGTGTAGAAAGAATAGTAAATATGGCAGGAGACCAGCTTGGCATAGTGGTGCTGCTGCAGCACTTCAGTGTAGACACTACCTACTGTGACAGGAGGGATTTTCCCATTGACATAGGTAATCCACCTCCCCAAGAGGTGATAGATTGACAGAAGTATTCTTCTATTGACCTAGAGCTGTCTACATAGGGACTTAGATTGGTTTAACTTTGCCGCTCAGGGGTGTGGATTTTTCACACCCCTGACCAATGTAGGAAAACCAACCTAATTTTCTAGTGTAGACAAGGCCTTTGGGTTATCCATTACCTTTAAGGGTAACATAAAGCAGTTTTGGTTACCCTATTTCTAATCACTACAAACTAAACTCCTCTCCCAGAGCCTAGGATAGAATACAGGATTCTTGGTCACCAATGTTCTACTGATGACTAATGAATAGCTGTGTAACCCACTGATGAAACGTGTTAAGGCCCCTCCAGTGGCTAGTATACAATGGGGCTCACAGTTAAGCTTGTACCTCAGGTAGTAAGAGTTTAAGCAAGGGATTTAAACCTGCTGCTGGTCTATATGAAGTAAGGATGCAGTTGCATATGATGCACATTATGAGAAGACATCCTTAAAACAGATTGTGTACTTTAAAACTATGATACTCTGTAAATTATGCTGTAAACCACTGACATACACATAATTTTACATTTCAGTCGTCATACATTTTTTCCTGTATAACCCACTATTCAGCATGTGTGTGGTGCATCCCCTTTGGGTCCCCAGTCATGGAAGTAGGGACTCTGACAGTTGCCTACTCAAAAGTTGGACTCTGTAACACAAAATGTAAAAGTGTATGCTTTTTAGCTCCTGAGGGTCATCAGTTCACTCCCCACCATCAGCCAAGGCGGTGAGTGTCACACTTTTCCCACACTGACCTGTTGGAAGGTTGAGAGGTACGTTCATACTGGCAGGGAGATGAAAGGGCAGTGTACTGCAGGCAAATGCTGTATTCAGGTTCCAGAATTCCATGAGAGGCTATGGAGTGTATGGTGATATGAGTGATGACCAAAGCTCCTTCATAGAGGTTTCCTTCAGCTGACAGGTTATGTCATCACTGTTACACGTGGAGAATAGTACGTATATTCAGTAACTCGTTAGCGGGGATAAAATGCTATAGACAAATTATTTACTGAGGCATATCACAGCAGCTCAAACTCCTCGGGAGGTTCAGCATAGTCAGAAGCAGCTTCTGCATCTCATTGTTCCCCTCTGATTCCCAGGCAGGTGCATCTCCCTTTTCCCAGATTCTGTGGTCCTATCCACTGACGTACACCAAAGCTACATTAAAAAATCTAGTAAATTAGAAAACAAATACTATATTTAGTGGCAATACAGAATATGGCATGATACATTTCATCCACCCAAAACTTTTTTTTAAATGGCAATAAAAAGTAAAAGTGATAGACTTGTGGCTTCCTTTCACTTTCACACTGCCTGCAATGCCATCAAAGACGCACTCCATGCCCTTTTTTTTTCCACTTCCATTGCCACCAGATTGCAAAAAAACAATACACACTCCGACTTCATTAAACTTCCAGTCTAATGTAAAACTGTCATGGATCCACATGATATATGGCCCCTGCTTTGGAACATTCTCTAGGAGGAACTTCTTCCATTGGGCAGACCCCCTGTGACTTCACTGCCTCCTTAGACTGGACCTCTGGACCTTCAGTACTCCTGCTTCACATGGTGAGCTCTGTTCAGCTAGTCCCACTCAGACATGAAACTTGTACATTCTTTAGGGATCAATACACCTCAGCAAGCATTTGTAGTGACATTCATGCAATGTTGTCAAAACAGAAGGGTTAATTAGCCATCTGGAACACAGCATAGGAAGTCCTTACGTTAGCATAGAGAAATTAAGGTTAAAACATATTTTTTTCTAGGTAGCTGGAGCCCAACCACGCTGTAGTGAACCCTTTTGTTCAAGCTCTGTCTTTCTGTCCATCTGGCCTCCATCAGATTCCCAGATGTGTGTCCTGACTGCTTCCTGCAGCCCACTCTTACCTGTCTCACACCTCTCCTGTCCTTAGATCGCAAGCTGGGAGGGGATTGTTGTTCAGCTTCCCTAAGGAGAGGTGAGGAAGTCCATATCCCTCTGGGTCATTGATTTCTAGGTGTCAATGTTCTGGCTACTGGATTTGCCATTGTCTTCTCAAATGTTCCACTGATGTGGGGATTGAAGCCCACTTGACCCAGACAGGTAGGTGCCATTCACACCTGTATCTTAGTCTACCCCAAGAGAAAACAGACCTTTTCCACCCGCTAGGTAACAAAGCAGCAAAAAGGATAAACTGAGACACATATACATGTCATATAAATATTACAGAAAATTCCCACTTTGTCACAAAAAATATTAACAGTGACATCAGCAGTGTTAAGGCAGAATAACTTCCAAAATGCTTTCACTGTGTGGCAATCAGATGTGCTGATATAATTGATCCAATAGCATATGAGGTCACTGTCAAAGTTTTGCATTAGAGTGAAAGTTTGATGAGTGAACAGTGCCCTCATCAACATAGGCTGCAAAATATAAGGGTAGCTCAGCACAAAGGTATACAAATGTTTAATGCATCATTCTGACATTATTCATTCACAGCTACTTGTCCCAGGTTTTGAGAAAAACTCAATGTCACCAGCCTATAGCAGTGATCAGGACACAAGACAGGTGTCCTATCTAGTGAACATACTGGTCAGTACTGCACAGAGCCAGTTGCTCCAGAAGTAGGAGTAAGGAGTTTGCAACAATAAATCAGTGAACTGCTAATCTCAATATCTAGCTCATCACAATTACCACTGAAATACTGTCCCTGAGGTCTGAAGATGTCTCACAACTGCTTTACAAAATCTCCAGCAGAAATTTTGCTCACTGAGAAAACTGCATAAATATTCACCCTGTCTTATCTTTAGGGAAAGTGATCTGGAAATAGCATTGGTTCCCAAGGACTTCAGGCATGTGACATTCAGGGGCGGTGCTACCATTAAGGCGAACTAGGCGGTTGCCTTGGGCGCCAAGATTTGGGGGCACCAAAAAGCGGTGCCCCCAATTTTTTTTTTTACAGCGGTTCCTCCCCGAGTGCACGGTCGCTGCTGTTTGGCGCCGCAAGCCTGGGAGGAGAATTAGAGCGGGGGTGGCGTGCTCCGGGAGGACGCGGAGCAGAGGTGAGCTGGGGTGGGGAGGTGCCACATGGTTCCCCGGGCCGGGGAAGTGGGGAGCTGCCGCGGGGGTGCCTCAGGGCAGGAGGGGGAGCTGCCACAGGGCTCCCCACCCCAGCTCACCTCTGCTCTGTGTCCTCCCCGAGCACGCCACCCCGGTTCTAATTCTCCCGCCTCCCAGGCTTGCAGTGCCAATCAGCTGTTTGGCGCCGCAAGCCTGGGAGGGGAGGAGAATTAGAGCGGGGGCGGCGTGCTTGGGGAGGACACAGAGCAGATGTGAGCTGGGGTGGGGAGGTGCTGCATGGCTCCGGGGGTTGGGGTTGCCGCGGGGGGGCAGGGCGCCTCAGGGTGGGGGAGGGGGGGAGCGCAAGGTGGAAGTTTCGCCTAGGGCACAAAACTTCCTGGCACCAGCCTTGGTGACGTTATCTCTTCCAGGTAGGCCTCTGATTCCCAGAAGGTCTTTTGAAATTTCCTACAACCAACTGCTCCGGTAAATTGTTCCAGGAACTGTGGGACAGAGAAGTACCAAGAGTACAGAGCATCTATTACAGTACAGTAGTAGAATTAATGGTGGCAAACTGCTCCCGAAAGAGCATATCTATTGTGGACAAACTGCACTATTAGTACTTAAACTAGTGTAGTCCAATGTATCCAATTACCAACAGTTCAATTCTCTAATGAAGACACAGACCATTTTGAAATGCGCAAGATGTATGCATTTGTAAATTGTCAGCAGCAGTTACTTTTTGCTTCATTTTAATTTATTTGAATAACAATCTAGATTTATGGGGGGACAGAGGAGGGTGCTAGACAGAACTATGAACCAGATGCAAAACACAGCACAAATTTAATTTATTTGGGAAATCTGATGTATACAATATATTAATACAGGTATAAATACATTTTTCCTCAGATTTTGGACATCTAGAATATTAGTTGTGACAAGAAGTACTTTATTATTTTGCCAAAGCTGCTTTGTAAATTAAGAACTGGAATTAAATATACATAGATACAAATATATAGAATCATAGAAACGTAAGGCTGGAAGGGACTTTGAGAGGTCATCAAGTCCAGCCCCCTTCCTTGAGACAGGACCAGATAAACCTAAACTATCCCTAACAGGTGTTTGTCCAACCTGTTTTTTAAAACTTCCAATGACAGGGATTCCACAACCTTCCTTGGAAGCCTATTCTAGAGCTTAACTATCATTACAGTTAGAATTTATTTTCTTAATATCTGACCTAAATCTCCCTTGCTGCAGATTAAGCTCATTACTTCTTGTCCACCTTCAGTGAACATGGAGAACAATTGATCACCATCCTCTTTATAACAGCCCGTAACATGTTTCAACAGTCATCAGCTCCCTCCTCAGTCTTCTTTTCTCAAGAAAAGGGCTTTTTTAACCTTTAGTCATACGTCAGGTCATTGAAACTTCTACCTGTTTGTTACTCTCTTCTGGACTCTCTTGAATTTGTTCACATCTTTCCTAAGTGTGGTGCTCAGAACTGAAAACAGTACTCGAGCTGAGGCTTTATCAGTGCTGAGAGAAGCAAGACAATTAGCGCCCAGGTCTTACATAAACACTCCTCTTAATGCAAACCATAAGGATATTAACCTTTGTACAAACTACATTGCATTGTTGACTCAAATTCAATTTGTAATTCACCATAACTCCCAAATTCTTTTCAGAAGTACCACCACACAGTCAATTATTCCCTAATTTATAGTTGTGTGTTTGATTTTTCATTCCTGAGTATAATATTTGCAATTATCTTTATTGAATTTCATGTTGTTGACTTCAGACCAATTCTCCAATTTGTCAATGTCATGTTGAATTCTTTCTAATCCTGCCCTCCAAAGTGCTGGCAACCCTTTCAAGCTTAGTGTCATTTGCAAATTTTATAAACATATTCTCCACTCTATTATCCAAGTAATTCATGAAAACACTGAACAGTACCAGACCCAGTATTAACCCGTGTGGGACCCCACTAGATACACCCTCACAGTTTAAAAGTGAATCACTGTTATCTACTCTTTGAGTATGTTCTTTCAACCAGTTGTAAACCCACCTTATGGTAAGGTCATCCAGCCTGCATTTCCCTAATTTGCTTATGAGAATATCATGTGGAACTGTGTCACAAGCCTTACTAAAATCAAGTTAGATCACATTTATCACTTGCCCTCTATCCATTAGGATGGCATTCCTGTCAAAGAATGAAATTAGGTTGGTTTGGCATGATTTGTTAGGACATAAGAAGGACCATACTGGGTCAGACTAAAGGTCCATCTAGCCCAGCATCTTGTGTTCCGACAGTGTCCAATGCCAGGTGCCCCATAGGGAACAGAACAGATAATCATCAAGTGATCCATCCCCAGTCGCCCATTCCCACATTCTGGCAAACAGAGGGTAGGGATGCCACCCCTGTCCATCCTGGCAAATAGCCATTGATGGACCTGTCCTCCATGAATTTATTTTGTTCTTTTTTTAACCCTGTTATAGTCTAATGTATTCTGGACAAACACATGCTGGCTGTTCCTTATAAGACTATTCTCCAGGTGCTTATAAATTGATTGTTTAATAATTTGTTCCATGATCTTTCGGGGTATCAAAGGTAGGCTGACTCGTCTATAATTGCCTGGGTACTCTGTTCCCCTTTTTAAAGACAGGTACTATGTTTGCCCTTCTATGGTTTTCTGAAACCGGACTCATCCTTCATGAGTTTTTGAATATACACCTCTACCTCGATAGAACGCTGTCCTCGGGAGCCAAAAAATTTTACCGCGTTAAAGGTGAAACCACATTATATTGAGCTTGCTTTGATCCACCAGAGTGCGCACCCCACCCCCATCCCCCCGAGCACTGCTTTACTGCGTTATATCCAAATTTGTGTTATATCGGGTCACGTTATATTGGGGTAGAAGTGTAATTGCTAATGGTTCTGAGATTGCTTCAGCTAGTTGGTGCAGTACCCTAGGATGAATTTCATGAGTCCCTGATGACTTGAATACATCTGATTTATCTAAATATTCTTTAATCTGTTCTTTCCCTATTTTGTCTTGTATTACTTCCCCCTTGTTGTGAATATTAATTGTGTTGAATATCTGGTCAGCATTATTATTTTTAGTGAAGACTGAAGGAGATGGACATTAAACATCTCAGTTTTCTTGATGTAATCACTTATTAGGTCTCCTGCCTGCTGAGTAAAAGACTACTGCTGGTGTATTTAAAGAACCTCTTCTTATTGCCTGTTATGTCCCTGGCTAGGTTTAATTCAATTTGTGCCTTAGCTGTTTTGCTTTTTTCTCCTACTTGCTTGTGTTATTCTTTTGTATTCCTCCTGAGTAATTTGTCCATGGGTCCACTTTTGCTAGGACTCCTTTTTGATTTTCAGGTTATTAAAGCGCTCCTGATGGAGCCATATTATTTTGTCCATTTTTACTTCACATTGAAAGAGTTTACAGTTGTACCTTTTTTTATATTGTCTCCTTGAGAAACTGCCAGCTCTCCCGAACTCCCTTTTCCCCTAGGATTTGCTTTCCATGGTAGCTTGCCTACCAGTTCTCTCTGTTTGTTCGTCTACTTTTTTGTATTTCATTGGCCTTATTCTGCTGCTCTCACTATTCCTTTAGACTCATTAAATCTATCAAACCGCCTTCCACCTTCAGATTTGCTACCAATTATTTCCTGTTTGTCAGAATCAAGTCTAAAATGGCTGTCCCCCTGGTTACTTCCTCCACTTTCTGAAAGAAATACTTCCAAGAACTTGATGGACATTTTCTATTTTGTAATATTACTTTCCCAGCAGATGTCTGGGTAGTTAAATTCCACAGGTCTTGTGTTTTGGATATTTCTATTATTTGTTCTATAAATGCCTCATCCACCTCCTTTTCCTGATTTGGTGGTCTATAGTAGATCCCTACAATGATGTCATTCCTTTTTAACCCCTTTTATATTTACCAGGAGACTTTCAGCTGGTCTGCCTCCCACTTCCTTCTGTGCCTCAGAACAAGTATATATATTCTTGATGTATAATGCAACATCACCTTCCTTTTATCCTGCCTGTCCTTCTTGAACAAACTATACCCTTCTTTACCAATATCAAATCCTGACTTATCCCACCAAGTCTCTGTGATGCCAATAATGTAATAATTTACTTCATATACTAACACTTCCAGTTCTTCCTGTTTATCCCCATAGTCCTTGCATTTGTGTATAGACATGTAAGATGTTGAGCAGATTCCCCCACTGATTTCCCTCTTGTTGCTTTTATGACCCTATTGTAATTTTCCATATTCCCACCAACATCTAACCCTCTGCTATATTAACTTTTCTTTATGCCTACCTGTGGGCTTTTGTCATCTGCACACTTTGAACCTAGTTTTTAGCTCTTCTTACTAAATTGGCAAATCAGTGTGTGAAGATGCTCTTGTCCTTCTTGGTCAGGTGGACCCCATCTCTTCCAGCCAACCTTCTGCCTGAAACCACGCCACATGGTCAAGGAAGCTGAAGCCCTCTTGTTGACACCATCTGTGCAGCCATGTATTCATCTCCAGATTTATGTGTTCATGCCTGGGGCCTTATCCACAACTGAGAGGATAAATGAAAATGCCATTTGCACCCCTGACTCCTTCACCTTAGCTCCCAGAGCCCTATAATCACTGCTGATCTGCTCAGGATCACACCAGGAAGTATCATTAGTGCCCATGTTGATGAACAACAGTGGGTAGTGATCAGAGGGACAGATGAGCCTCAGCAACCTTTCCATGATGTCTTGGATGCCAGCTCCAGGCAGGCAGCACATTTCCTGGGACATCATGTCAGGTCAGCAGATGGATGCCTCCATTCCCCTCAGAAGGGATTCCCCAGCCACCAGAACTCTGTCTCCTCCTCTTGGGTGTAGTGACTATGAGTAAGGCTGTGAGTCTTTCACGAGTGTCATGGAAGTCACCAATTCTGTGACTTTCTGGGACCTCCATGACTGCTGCAGCAGCTGGTGCAGCTGACCCCAGGGCCGCCCGACCAGCTGGGGTGGCCCCAGGTCCAGCTGCACCAGCCACTGCTTGGGTGGCCCAAAGCAGCTGGTCCTGGGCACTGCCATGGAGCAGCAGCCTGGGAGCAGCAGCAGCACCCTTGGTGACCCCCCTTCCCCAGAGCAGCAGTGGCAGGGCCTAGGCCGCTCTCCCACCACCCCTCTGGAGCAGCAGCGGTAGTGTGCTGGAAGCCCCCACCCCCGAGTACCTGCAGCATCCTGGAGCCCCCCAGATAACCTAAGATTTAGTCAGAGGTATTTATAGTACAAGTCATGGACAGGTCATGGGCAGGAATATTTGTTTATTGCCCATGACGTGTCCATGACTTTTACTAAAAACACCCATGACTAAATCATAGCCTTAGCCATGAGCCTCCCAGGATTGGGGACAAATCGCTCCTCCTCCTCAGCCATTGAGGTCTGCTCCTGTTGCCAGTACAGCATCCTGGTTCTTTACCTCAATGGATGGGGGATGAGGGTGGAGAACAGTCTACTACTCAGGGTGTTCAGCAATCTGTCTCCTCCTCACAGCCAGTTCTCTTTCCTCCTCTGGTGCTGCTGCAGTTAGCTGTAGTCAGCTAGCACCCGCCATCCCAAGTGTCTCTATGTGCATCCTGACAATGAAGTTCTCATGCTCCTGAATGACATGTAAATGAGCCATCTCCTCCTGCAGGTTTCTTTCCTGATTCCTGAGGGACTCCACCAACAGACACCTCTTACACCTGTTGTTTCCCCCTGCCTGGCTTTCATTGCCATGGCAACGCAGGATGCATTCCCAGTAAGTATACACCAGGGCCTGGGCGGAAGCCTTGAAGATCAGGATGCCTGTCTGGCAGAGCCCCCTCCCCTCCCCCCCACAAGTGGAGGCAGGGGAAGAGCTAGAAGTGGTGTTGGTGACACATAGTTTTCCTCCCATGGTGGGTTCTACTTTGGAGAGTACCTGCAATTTAAGGAAACAAAAAACAAAAACCACAACCCTACCTCCCTCTGCTGGCAAATTCAACTGGCTGACTCCCTTCATCTCCCAGCTGCCTTCATCTGACCACCCACCATTGACTTACATTCTATTTGTGATCTACTATAACACTCAGATCATTTTTAGCAATATCAACACCTAGCCAGGTATTCCCCAATTTGTAGCTGTGAATTAGATTTTCCCTTCGAAAGTGAAGTGTTGGATTTCATCTCAGACCAATTCTTTAGTTTGTCAAGATCATTTTGAAGTCTAATCCTCTCCTCTAAAGCGCGTGCAGCCCCTCCCAGCTTGGTGTCATCTGCACATTTTATTAGCACACTCTCCACTCCATTATTCAAGTCATTAATGAAAATATTGAATAGGAACAGATGCAGGACTGACCCATGTGGGAACTCTCTCCTGCATCCTCCCAAACTGAGAGAGAACTATTGGTAACTACTCTTTGAATATGGTCTTTCATCCAGTTGTGTACCCACCTTATCCTGAAAGCTGTTATATATTTCCTTATTTTGGTATATCAGAGATGAATACGTTTCCTAGATGAAAATTAACATCATAGAACAAGTTAAGAAAGGGGAACAATATTCAGAGATCCCGGTTCTTCATCCATTTAAGTAAATGGAAGGCATATCATTCATTTAAAATTAAGCATTATAAAGTCTTCGATTAACATTTAAGTATAAGTGGTAAATCCTGTCACTGGAAATTTGTATGAAAATCACACTGGAGGGCGAGAATGTTTTTTGAGAGATTTATCAGAAATAGGAATACCAAATATAGTGTAATTAAATGAGAAAGGAAAAAATATGCATGCAAACTAAGAGATGAGCATTTTTGATGGATGCATTTCAAGTACATGACATGCTAATACTATGAAATTCCATGTCATGTGCCACATCTATATTTTTTTTATTTGAGAAATTAAGAGAAACTAGCATTTGAAATCTTTTTTCCCCACCTCTTCCACACAGCCTTTATTCCTTTAACAAATAAGGTCTAGCAGAAAATATATTGACACTGTTTTGTTGCAGTAAATTGGTGAGTATGTTGAACATACATCAAAATGTATACATATTTCAAATAAGAGAATCATGTCTATAGCCATATTTTCATATTTAATATATTTCAAACAAATCATACATTAAGTTTCTATATCCTTCTTCTCTCTTTCTCTCGATGGGAAAAACAATCCAGTATTCAACACATAGGTAATCCTATTGACAACGATAAAATATTGGAAATGAAAACAGAAAGATGACTCATTAAAAATCTCCACGATTTAAACTAATTAATTGAAACAGACAGTAGATGGCAGCAGAGGCCAAATTGGCAATGGCTGATATATTTCTTAGCTTTCTTTCACAATTTAATTATTTTCACCCAAGTTTTTCAATAGTTTAAAGGTTTGTAAATAATTCTTATACTGTAACCATGAAGATGACTAAATACGTAATTTGCATATCCTATCAGAACCTGGAGTGATTGCCCCTTCCAACCAAGAGGGGGAAAATTGTGTCCACTTTCAATTTACAGCTTTGGTTTCTCACCCTCGCTGGAACGGAGATGGAGTTTAGTTCTCCGAATAATCGCATTTCCGAGTGATCATTCATAGCAACGCTCATAATTATGCAAAAATCTGCATTTATTTACAAAAACAACCAAAGCAGAAACGTCAATCAGAGTGAAATGAAGGAAGAAGAGCAGCACCGGGCCCCGCGGCCTCTTTGCCGCATTGTCCGGCTCGCAGAGCAGCCCCCCGCCCCCGTCACGCTCTTACTCGAGCTGTAGAAAATGGCGGCGAACAGTAGAGACGGGCCAAGGAGAGAAGGGATGTGTCAGGAAATCTGATTGGTCAGATTTTGCCGCAGCCCCCAAATCCTTGAAACCCAGAGAGGAGCATTTCCAACCCCAAACAGCCGCAGACGCGCGCCCCTCGCTCGGCAGACGCACCAGAAGGACAGCGAGCCAAGCCGAGCCGCGCCGCCACGGACGTTGAAAGCGGCTGCTGGTTTAAGCACGGGACACGGGGGACTCCCCTAGAAGCCCCGGAGGTAGGGCTTGCTAATGAGTCTCCGCATCCCAACTGCGCGCGCGGCAGGGTTATAGGAATCCGGGGACGGGAGGCTCCGTCTTTATTTTCCTAGACAGCCTTGGGGAGTGTGACTCCCGCAGGGAACAGACGCCGGCGGGTCGGGGTGGGGGAGGGGGTGAGGGGCGGGCTAAGAGAGCCCCCCCCCGTTTCTTTTCAGTTCTCAATCAGGTCGCCACGCTGACACTATACCTTCGTGCTTCGTTTTGGGAGTCGGTCGGTTGTGTGTGATTTGATTTCGCCATGTCTGGTCGCGGTAAGGGTGGTAAAGGCTTGGGGAAAGGGGGCGCCAAGCGCCATCGTAAAGTGCTTCGGGATAACATCCAAGGTATTACCAAGCCAGCGATCCGTCGCTTGGCTCGACGCGGGGGGGTGAAGCGTATTTCGGGCTTGATCTACGAAGAGACCCGGGGAGTGCTGAAGGTGTTCTTGGAGAACGTGATCCGCGATGCTGTCACTTATACTGAACATGCCAAGCGAAAGACTGTAACGGCTATGGATGTGGTTTATGCCCTGAAGCGCCAGGGCCGTACTCTCTATGGTTTTGGCGGCTGAACGGGTCACTAAAGTCAACAGGATGACACAAAGGCTCTTTTAAGAGCCACCCACACTTTCACAATAAGAGCTGTGATTCTTGTGTTCTCAGGCTGTGATGTGAAAACTTAGCATAGAAAACTATACTTACATATTTACACTAAATATGCATGGATGTAAGCGACAATTATTAATGCTTTGGTTAAAGTAGCATGTGGTTTTTCAGCAGTAAAATTAGTGGTGGCTTCCTTGAATGATAGTATCTGTTAGAGAAAAAAAATAAACGATAACACTTTTAGTGAAAATGAGTGGCTACCTTTCAGTTGTAGGTATTAATTTCTGTATTAAAAGCATTTATTTGGAGCTAGTATACCTAGTGACAGCTTTTGTGCCTTCAGATACAGCGTATTTGTCTATCTCCCCGGTAGATGCGTCTCTGGCAGTGTGCTCAAAAATGTAATTTACAAGAGTTCATCATTCATATGGCCTTGGAAAAGATACCAGTGTCATAGAATCATAAAATATCAGGATTGGAAGGGACCTCAGGAGGTCATATAGTCCACCCCCCTGCTCAAAGCAGAACCTAATCCCCAGCTGAATCATCCCAGCCAGGGTTTTGTCAAGACGGGCTTTAAAAACCTCTTAAGGAAGGAGTGTCAAGGTGAATTTGCTTCAGCACTTTGTAACTATAGATTGAATAACTTTCCTTCTTGGTCTTCCTACGTTTTTTGTCACTAAATCTAACACTAGCTATTAGAAGGTCTAATTAAATTAAATCTAATTAAATTTCTTAGAAAAATATTTGTATCCATAACCAAAAGCTCTTTTCAGACCTACTTTACTTTTTATATGAGTTATGTATTCTTTTTACTTTTTTTAAATAAGTTGCAAAAAAAGTATCAATGTAGCGGGCTATTGGGCTTAAAAACCCAAATTTCACTAATATTGTCCTTTGCAATCTGTTAAACATATTGACACCAAGTTGTAAGATTTTTTTTAAATTTGAATGTACAAGCATTTTTACACTATTTTAAATTCCTAGTTTATCTGTACCGTAGAGATCTTCGCATTTAAAACAGGAAGTGGGTATAAGAGCCTTAAGACCTAAAAAAAACAAAAAACACCTGAGGTCCCATATTATGAAAATAATTCAACTCTTATTGTGAAAGTGTGGGTGGCTCTTAAAAGAGCCTTTGTGTTATCCTGTTGACTTTAGTGACCCGTTCAGCCGCCAAAACCATAGAGAGTACGGCCCTGGCGCTTCAGGGCATAAACCACATCCATAGCCGTTACAGTCTTTCGCTTGGCATGTTCAGTATAAGTGACAGCATCGCGGATCACGTTCTCCAAGAACACCTTCAGCACTCCCCGGGTCTCTTCGTAGATCAAGCCCGAAATACGCTTCACCCCCCCGCGTCGAGCCAAGCGACGGATCGCTGGCTTGGTAATACCTTGGATGTTATCCCGAAGCACTTTACGATGGCGCTTGGCGCCCCCCTTCCCCAAGCCTTTACCACCCTTACCTCGACCAGACATGGCGAAATCAAATCACACACAACCGACCGACTCCCAAAACGAAGCACGAAGGTATAGTGTCAGCGTGGCGACCTGATTGAGAACTGAAAAGAAAAGGGGGGGCTCTCTTAGCCCGCCCCTCCCCCCCTCCCCCACCCCGACCCGCCGGCGTCTGTTCCCTGCGGGAGTTACACTCCCCAAGCCTGTCTAGGAAAATAAAGACGGAGCCTCCCGTCCCCGGATTCCTATAACCCTGCCGCGCGCGCAGTTGGGATGCGGAGACCCATTAGCAAGCCCTACCTCCGGGGCTTCTAGTGGAGTCCCCGTGTCCCGTGCTTAAACCAGCAGCCGCTTTCAACGTCCGTGGCGGCTCGGCTCGGCTTGGCTCGCTGCCCTTCTGGTGCGTCTGCCGAGCGAGGGGCGCGCGTCTGCGGCTGTTTGGGGTTGGAAATGCTCCTCTCTGGGTTTCAAGGATTTGGGGGCTGCGGCAAAATCTGACCAATCAGATTTCCTGACACATCCCTTCTCTCCTTGGCCCGTCTCTACCGTTCGCCGCCATTTTCTACAGCTCGAGTAAGAGCGTGAGGGGGGCGGGGGGCTGCGGGCTGCTCTGCGAGCCGGACAATGCGGCAAAGAGGCCGCGGGGCCCGGTGCTGCTCTTCTTCCTTCATTTCACTCTGATTGACGTTTCTGCTTTGATTGTTTATTTGTGACATTGTGAGCATGGCTGTGAATCGCTGCAAGCTCGATCGCTCGGGAAACCACAAATTTGTTTCTGAGCCTTGAACATCCCTCCCCATGAAGCAGGACACGCGAGAGAGATTAGTTAGTCGGTACCCATTACTCAGGGCCGCCGCGAATCTCCTCTGCTCCTGTCTCTTTCTGACAAGTCTTTCAATGGTTCCCAGCTGTCCCCCAGGTTTTTTTTGTTGTTGTTGTTGGTGGTGGTGGGTTTTTTTTTTTAATTGATGAGCTGAAACAACTCCTGTTCTTTTTGTGGATACAGGCTAACAGGGCTGCTACTATGAAACCTGAAACAAATATGTTACAGTAGTAAAGGTTGAGTGTCTGTACTTATTGACAGGACTACAGAACACCAATATTTCTGCCATCATTCAGAATATTATCATTTTCTATCACAGACAAAGTATCAGAGGGGTAGCTGTGTTAGTCTGTATCCACAAAAACAACGAGTCCGGTGGCATCTTAAAGACTAACAGATTTATTTGGGCATAAGCTTTCATGAGTAAAATACCTTTTCATCAGATGCATGGACAAACACGTTTTTGATTTCACAGGAGCCAGACCCAGAGAACTGTGCTAGGTGCATTGAAGAAATGGCAAGTGTCAGTGCTGGGGGAGGAGGCGGGGAGAGATGAGAGGAGGAGTGAAGGAGGAAGTTGCTGCGTGTTGGCTCAAGACTCATGTTACTAGAATTAATAATAATGCTTAATAATCAAAAGGATAGTTCCAGAGTTAGCTTTTGACTGAACACTTATCAAGTGAAAAAGGAGTGTTTATTCTGTAATCCCTGGGTATGGCAACAATTAAATTTAGACCATTATTCACAATTCCTTCCCTGGCTCAACACAGAACCTTTCAATCTAAACATCTGTACATAGGTCTGCTGGACAGAGATAATATTTCACTGTTAGGTACATATCAGGTTGGTCACCTTAGATTCATATAATGCATAGAAGTATGATAGTGCATAACCATATTAACAACATTTCACACATATACAGTACTTTTTAGATGGTTGCAAACTTTTACTAATTTATTTTGGCAAAATGGCTGTGAGATCAGTAGACAAACAGGACTGTCCCATCTAACAGAGGGGAAACTGAAATAAGAGAAGGGAGTTTTTAATTCAAGGCCAAAGGAGAAAGAATCACGTTCAGATCAGGAGTAGAACTAGTGAGACTTTCTTTTTTCTGTCTCTTCCAAAACAGAATTTAATTTGGTGCCATAAGAATGTTCATTTTTCATACTTTGTGCAATTTTCATACATTTGGTCAACATATTGTTTAGTAGAAAAAATGTCATCTTTCCCATAAATTATTCTCATGTTCACTAACTAATCTTTTAACAACTAAACAGTTTCTTCATTTTCTTATGATTAATACATGATCATAGTTGCTTATTACTAGGCACTACAAGGCTGTTTAAAATATTAAGGCCATAGACAATAACATTGATGAAGAAAATATATTCTTAAATATTTTGTAACATTTTATAGAAGACTAATACTCTCAACTTTAACTTAATCTCAGAATAAATGAAAATATTTTCTTTAAATTTCTGATAACAGAAGAGCAACAAAAAGTGTGACTGATTCATAGGTCAATATAGGAGCAAACTAACTTTGCTTGTAAAACATATACATATTTTCTTTATGTATACAGTCTAATTGGGGCAACAATAGAGAATGAATTTAAGAATTTATTTGTTGTACTGTATTATAGACTCAAAATTGTGTCTCTTCACTTGTTATTATGTAATAATACTGTAACATAAATGAATTCTCAATTAGAACAAAATGGGCACAGTATATATATATCACTCAGCAAATTCTACAGAAATAATAGGGTTCCTCAGGGGCTCATTGAAAAAAGGCCTCTTTACATTGATTGAAAGAAAAAAAAATCCAAAAAGATGTGGGTGAGAAAAAAATTAATTTGGCTTAGTTATGTGAAGTCTTTAAGTCTGTTAGTCTTTAAGGTGCCACCGGACTCCTTGTTGTTTTTGTGAAAACATCCTGACACTCTAAATAGATAATAGTACATAATTAATATAATTTGTTGAACTATTTCATTTTTTTCTGGTTGGGATTCATTGTTGTGTCTTCATTTTCAGCCCCTTTGGAAGGATGGACAAAGTTTAGAAGGGATGAGTTGTTGTAGGTTGGGTTTAACCTTGTTATGGATGTGAGTTATCACCCTTCTTTTAAGATAGTGGTGAGAGATAGTGAAGCAGCTCACCACTATCACCCAGTCCACCCAGGATTTTTAATCATGAAGGCAGAAGACTTTAGCTAAGTATTGTTTGGATAACAGTGTATGTGTGTTTGGGGGGAGAAGGGGGAGTGAGATGCATTCAGGACACAGAGTGAGAAGCAGCCAGAAAGGCAGGTAGGGTTGCTGTTAGACAGAAATGTTGGTAATGTGGCCCTGAGACAAAGCTAAGAGAGAAAGCTGTTTAAGCAGAGCGCTGGCTAAAAAGTCAGGTTTGGAAAAGTCAGCAAACTCTCTCTTGTGATTTGATTTCCTCCTGTGATTGGGGAAACAGGACTTTATGTATAATTTTGTAAATAAAAAAGATTGCATCAAAGAAAATGTCTATATCATCAATCTCGCCTCACAGCTGGAACAACCCACCATATCCCAAATTTGGCTAACTACTTAGTTCAAAAGGGGTAACAATACAATAAAAGCCTATTGAAATATATGCACACTAGGATCAGAACAAAAGCTATTTCAGGAATTCTAAACTGAGAAAAAAATTGCTATATATATATAACTCCTGTGTAACCAACCACTCTCCTCACCCAGACGCCCAAGAACACGGTGGGGGAGGGAGGGCGCTCCAGCAACCAACCACTCCACCCCGGAGGACTGCCCAAGCAACAGAAAGCTGGCATTCAATAAGTTTTAAAGTGCAGTGTGGCCTTGTCCTTCCCTCCTCCCCCACCCCACCCGCTTCCCCGACCCCTGCCGGGCTACCTTGGCAGTTATCCCCCTATTTGTGTGATGAATTAATAAAGAATACATGAATGTGAAGCAACAATGACTTTATTGTCTCTGCAAGCAGTGATCAAAGGGGGGAGGGAAGGGTGGTTAGCTTACAGGGAAGTAGAGTGAACCAAGTGGAGAGGGGGGTTCCTCAAAGAGAAACAAACAGAACTTTCACACCATAGCCTGGCCAGTCATGGAACTCGTTTTCAAAGCTTCTCTGATGTGCACTGCACCCTCCTGTACTCTGCTAACCGCCCTGATGTCTGACTGTGTGTAATCAGCGGCCAGGCAATTTGCCTCAACCTCCCAACCCACCATAAATGTCTCCCCCTTACTCTCACAGATATTGTGGAGCACACAGCAAGCAGTAATAACAATGGGAATATTGGTTTCACTGAGGTCCATCTGAGTCAGTAAACTGTGCCAGCGCACTTTCAAACATCCAAAAGCACATTCTACCACCATTCTGCACTTGCTCAGCCTTTAGTTGAACAGCTCCTGACTACTGTCCAGGCTGCCTGTGTACACCTTCATGAGCCATGGCATTAAGGGGTAGGCTGGGTCCCTAAGGATAACTATAGGCATTTCAACATCCCCAACAGTTATTTTCTGGTCTGGGAAGAAAGTCCCTTGCTGCAGCTTTTGAAACAGACCAGAGTTCCTGAAGATGCGAGCGTCATGTACCTTTCCTGGCCATCTCACATTGATGTTAGTGAAACGTCCCTTGTGTGACGAAGTGGGACTGTTCTTAATGTTTCCTCTGAATACTGATGGGGTGCCTCAGTTTCCCCTATGCATTTCTTAAATCTCTAGGTGGTGGGATAAAGGCCAGTGTGCATAAATGGGTGACACTCTGTCTCCTGGCAACTAATGGCCGGGGCCTTTCCCCGCTGCAAGGGAATAACTAAAGATGTTCAAGAACAAAGAGATCAGGTGACCTGGCCCGGGAAAAAGACAAAGGCCAGAGAGGAGGGGCTAGAGAGTTTCAGTTTGGAGCTTGCTAGGCACGGGGAGTGAGTGCAGACGGGGTTGTCTGTCTTGCTGCCCTCCCAAAATGGACCCTGCTGAAGGGTCCTGTTCTCTGTACCTACAACTACAAGCTCTGTTTTAGTTTGTGTTCCTGTTATCTAATAAACCTCTGTTTTACTGGCTGGCTAAGAGTCTTGTCTGACTGCGAAGTGGGGGTGCAGGCCCCTCTGGCTTCCCCAGGATCCTGCCTGGGTGGACTGGCTGTGGGAAGCAAACGGAGGGGTAGAGGATGCTGAATGCTCCAAGGTCAGACCCAGGAAGGTGGAAGCCATGTGAGCTTCTTGCCCTGAAGACAGTCTGCTCACAGAGAGGAGACTTCACCAGATTCCTGACTGGCTTCGTAGGGAACAGTTCCAGAGCATCGCCCGGGGACTCCGTGACACCTTGTGAGTCACCAGTGCTTGCAGCACCATTGAAAAAGTACCCCTTTCACTTTATGTACTCGCTGCTTTGGTGCTCCGGTGCCAAGATAGGTATATGGGTTCCGTCTATCGCCCCACCACAGTTTAGGGAATCCCATTGCAGCAAAGCCATTCACTATGACCTGCACATTGCCCAGAGTCACTACCCTTGATATCAGCAGCTCTTTGATTGCCTTGGCTACTTGGATCACAGCAGCCCCCACAGTAGATTTACCCACTCCAAATTGATGCCCGACTGACTGGTAGCTTTCTGGTGTTGCAAGCTTCCACAGGGCTACCGTCACTCACTTGTGACCTGTGAGGGCTGCTCTCATCTTGGTATTCTAGCACTTCAGGGCAGGAGACAGCAAGTCACAAAGTTCCATGAAAGTGCCCTTACGCATGCAAAAGTTTCGCAGCCACTGGGAATTATCCCAGACCTGCAACACTATGTGGTCCCACCAGTCTGTGCTTGTTTCCCGGGCCCAGAATCGGCATTCCACGGCATGAACCTGCCCCATTAACACCATGATGGCCACATTGCTAGGGCCCGTACTTTGAGTGAAGTCTGTGTCCATGTCCTCATCACTCTCATCACCGCGCTGCCGTCGCCTCCTCGCCTGGTTTTGCTTTTTCAGGTTCTGATTCTGCATATACTGCAGGATAGTGTGCATGCTGTTTACAGTGCTCATATTTGCTGTGGTGATGATCTGAGCGGGCTCCATGCTATTGGCATCTTCACTGAAAAAAGGCACAAAATGATTGTATGCTTTGCTCTGATGGAGGGAGGGGTGACTGATGACATGGCTTGCAGGGAATTAAAATCAACAAAGGGGGGGGGTTTGCATCAAGGAGAAACAAACTATTGTCCCACAGAATGGCCCCCTCAAGGATTGAACTTAAAACCCTGAGTTTAGCAGACCAACACTCAAACCACTGAGCTATCTCTCTCTCCAGTAATTCAAGCAGGACTGAATCTCCATTAAACTTTTCAAGGTGCCCCTGACAGACCTCACTGAAACAATTGTCGACCGTTGATTTCATGGAGGGAGAGAGGGGGGAGCAAATGAATACAAATGAATACAAAACAAATCTGGTCTCTTTCTTGTTTTGATCCACTCCATCTCTCTTACACATCTTAGGCTGGCAGCAGACGGTGCAGTACGACTACTAGCCATCGTCGTCTCCTGGCTGCTCACCAGAAGACGGTGCAGTACGACTGCAGGCATGACTGAATCTCCAGGAGTAGGGCTGGCGCAACCCATTAGGCGACCTAGGCGGTCGCCCCGGTCGTCGTCGGTATTTCAGGGGCGGTACCGTCCGCCGCCTCTGTCGGGGGCGCCATTTTGGGGGCGGGACCTTCCGCCGCTTAGGATGCCAAAAAAGCTGGCGGCTCCCCTGTCCAGGAGACGAAACTTAAAAAGAAAATGACCTGGAGTCACTCCCATTTATGTCCAGGCGCCCCTGACCGACCTCACCGAGGTCTGCCAGGAGCACCCATGTCTGCCCAGGCACCCCTGACCAACCTCACCGAGGTCGGCTAAAAGAGCACCCAGGAGACAACGACGATGGCTACCAATCGTAATGCACCGTCAGCTGCCAAAAGGCAATGAGCTGCTGCTGTGTAGCAATGCAGTCCCACGTCTGCCATCACCCAGACGTATGGTGATGGTGAGCTGAGCGGGCTCCATGCTTGCCGTGGTATGGCATCTGCATGGGTAACCCAGGAAAAAAGGCGAGAAATGATTGTTTGCTGTTTCTTTCATGGAGGGAGGGAGGGGGCACTGACGACATGTACCCAGAACCATCCGTGACAATGTTTTTAACCCATCAGGCATTGGGATCTCAACCCAGAATTCCAATGGGCCGCAGAGACTGCAGGTACTGTGGGATAGCTACCACAGTGCAACGCTCTGGAAGTCGACACTAGCCTCGGTACTGTGGACGCACTCCACCAAGATAATGGTCTTAAGTGGGGGGACACACAATCGACTGTATAAAATGGATTTCTAAAAAATCGACTTCTATAAATATGAGCTAATTTCGTAGTGTAGACAATACCCATAGTCTCCTAAATTACTTAGGCTGCCTCTCAAACTTGTGCAACTAGTAGATCTCATCCCTTTTCTCCTTGTTTTTGCTCATTTTAAACAAGTTTACTTTTAAAAAGAAAACCTTACTATAATTTAAATAACAAAATAAAAAAAATCTGATTTAAATTAAAACAAATATTTCATTTTTAAAAAATCATCAATTTTTATCCACCCTGCTTTTGTCCAATGCAGCTATTGTAATATTCTTAATTTAGACCACAAAACTTTGTGAGCACGATTTAAATTGCCCAGCATTTCCTGGTACCCTTACAGACTTCAGGTGAATGTATATACTTACCCTCTGAAAACCAGGAAATAATGACATAAAATAATGTATTAAATTGTAACACTCTATGGATGGTTTCACAGTGTATTGTAGGAGACCCTGTCTATCACATCTGGGGATCTTGGGCAGAAATAATATGAAACCAGCAACTCATGAAAGTAAACCAGTCCCAGCTGCCCATGTTCCAGATATCTGTCTGAGGCCCTCATTACAACGTGGCAAGACAAGGATTCAAATCAAAGCAATGCCTTGTATTGAATGTGCCTTAATGCAACTATCACCCGGCAAGAGAATGAAAAGCCATGGCATGAGACATATGTGTTAGCAGGGGCTTGACATCATTAGAAAGATTTCTTAAGGAGATCACATAAGCTGCTTGCATGAATTGGAGGAGTGAAGACAGCAAATGTAGTATCTAATAGTGGATGAATCCCCCTATGCCAAGTGGTGGTTCTTTTTCAAGTGATTGCTCATGTGTATTCCACAGTAGGTGTGTGTGCTCACCACGTGCACGGGTGTCAGAAGTTTTTCCCCTAGCAGTACCCATAGGGGAATTCTCCTAGTGACCCCTGGAGTGGGGCCTCCATGGCGCGGTATAAGGGGTGCTCCGTGCTCCCCCCACCTTCAGTTCCTTCTTGCCGCCAGTGAAGGTGCTTCAGAACTGCTTTGCTCCAGCTTTGCTGTAACTTGTCTCCAGAACTCTTGTTTGTTCAGTATATGCGACCTGTAGTTAGTACTCAATTAGTTTGGTTTAGTTTAGCTAGTGTGCCCAGGCCGGGGCATGCCCCGCACCCCGGGTTTTAAGTCGTACGACACTTGTAGGATCCCGATGCCAGTGAGTGATCCGCACATGGACTGTTTACACTGTTTGGGTGAAACTCATCTCAGCGATCGCTGTAAGATTTGCAAGTCGTTTAAGCCTGGGACCAAGAGAGAGAGTCATTAGGCTCCAGACTATTCAGCGTTGACCCCGACTCCGGCATGCCGCTCCGAGTTGGCACCGGACACTGCTGTGTTGGTGCATAGCGACCCCCAGGCACCATCTTCTAGTCGGCACTGCTCCCCATCCACGGGGCATGCCAAAAAGGCTAAGAAGAGTCCTTCTCAGCCACAGCACTGGAGTAAATCTGGAGCAGAGACTAGACCCGTGTTGGGCAGTCCTCAGTCCCCATCATCCTCTAGGCCTCCGACTCAAGTCGAGCGGAGTAGTCAGGACATAATGGAACTTCTCAGACAGTGAACACAAATGCTGCAGATTCTTGTTGACCTACAGGCCCAACAACCACAGCCTTGCCACCCTCTGCAGTCGCTGCAGTCAGGGCCGGCTCCAGGTTTTCTGCCACCCCAAGCAGAAAAAAAAAAAAAAAAAGCCATGGCAGCACCACTCTGCTCTTCAGCGGCAATTCAGCAGCAGGTCCTTCATTCTGAAAGGGACTGCAGGACCCACTGCCAAATTTCCGCCGAAGACCAGGATGTGCCGCCCCAGTAGCGGCCGGAGTGCCGCCCCTTGGTATTGGCCTCCCCAAGCACCTGCTTTCTTAGCTGCTGCCTGGAGCCGGCCCTGACTGAAGTACACCAGTTTAGCAGATCCCAATACCCCTCAACATTCCACATGGCATCATGGACTATGTCCCTACTGCTACCACCCTATGCTAAGGGACAGACAGAACAACCACAGCTTCACATACACTGACTTGTGAGACCCACAGCTGATGTCTGTGCAGCCAGAATGGACTGAAATAGACAGGAATGTTTCCACCTTTCAATTTTAAAGTTCTATTCCGTTAATTTATTGTAGAAGTTGGTATTGTATTGTTTTGTTTTTAATTGTACTTTATCTTTGCATTGTTTTTTGTATGAAATACATTTATTTATTTATTTATTTATTTATTTTAATAAATTCAACTTTATTACGTCACAACATATGCTGCAGAATGCTTAGCACTACTCCGTGCACCTATTACTTGTAATCTTACAGGACCACAGAACTCACAGGTTCAGTGCAACATGCAGCATAATAATTATTAATGTACAGCAAGCATCATAGAATCCATAGGTTCATTAAAAGACGGTGTAATATTCATAAATGAACACCAAGCACTATACAATTCCTAACAGTCCCCAAAACCTTAGGGCCAGCTTAAGTGCGCTCTGCCATAGCACATTAATGTGGCTGACCATTAAAGTGCTCTTTCAAGGTCTCCCTCATCCACATAGCTCCATGTTGAACTCTTGTAATGGTCCTTGTGTCTGGCTGTTCCAAGACAGCAGACAGCCTCTTCACCTCTGCCCTGGAGGCAACCCTTCCCGCTCTGCCTCACAGATATCATGAAGGACACACCAGACAGTTATAATCACTGTGATATTTTTCTCACTGCATTCTACTCTTCGGTGTAAACACTGCCAGCATCCTTTCAGACTTCCAAAAGCACGTTCGCCTGTCATTCTGCATCTGCTGAGCTGGTAGTTGAATCTTTCCTTGGTGCTGGTGAGATGCCCGGTGTATGGCTTCATGAGGCAGGGGAGCAAGGGGTACACTGAGGCCTCCACGATCGCTACTGGCAGAGCAATGTTACCAGTGATAATCTGCCTGTCAGGAAAGAATGTTTCAGCATTTAGCTTTCTGAACTGTCCTGCTTTCCTGAAGATGTGAGCATCATGCATCTTCCCTGACCAACTCACACTGATGTCAATGAAATATCCCCGGTGATACACCAACATTTGCATAACCATAAAAAGTATCCCTTTCTATTGATGTACTCTGTGGCGAGATGGGTTGCTGCCAAAATAGGGATGTGTGTGCCATACATCTAGACCACGCCAAGGAGACAGCTTTGCATGCTTGTGCTCCACACCCTTCACATCCTCACCCTCGCGTCCTGCCTCAACACAAAGTGGTGAGACTTCCTACCACCGCTGGAGAGTGAGGGACCCAGGTGGGCCAGCCTATATTCCACCCTGGTCCCAAAGCCCTCCGGGGATATTAGTTGGTGGTTCCTTCACAGAGCCGTGAGCATGGGCGTGTTCTTGGCGTGGTTCACCCATGTCCCGGACACCTGCCCCTTTTGCAGCATGAGGGAGACCCTGGTGCACCTGGTTACAGTCCCTATTCCGGCTCCTCTTAGGTATCCTGTTACGTTTTTGGCTGCATTTTTCCCCTCACCTCCTTACCTATGCACTCCCTATCCATGGCCCCACCAAGTCGCGGGACCTCCTTGTCAACCTCCTCCTAGCACTGGCCAAAATGGCCATCTACAAAACCAGGGAGAGGAGGTTGGCTGACGGGGTTTCCTGCGACTGTTGGGCCTATTTCCGATCCTCCATCCACTCATGCATCCGGGCCGAGTTCCTCTGGGCGGCGTCCGCTGGCTCCCTTGACACTTTCGAGGAGCAGTGGATGCTGTCTGGGGTTCTCTGCTTGGTGTCCCCATCAGGTTCCCTTCGTTTAGCCCTGTGACCTCACTCCCATTCCTGTTATATCTTTAGTTGTCCTTCGTACTTAATTAAGATCCCAGACCTTGTGAATCCTCCTCTTAGGCTGGGGGAGGTCCTTTCCGCCCACTCACTTGCCGGATCCCAACAGGATCACCCCACCACAAATCTGAACACCCTTGCCTCACCCCTTTCCCACCCTTTTATGAGACCCACCCACTGCCTCACCCCTTCTCCAAGGCTCCACCCTCACTCACTCCATCCCCCCCTCCATCTGTTGCTTGCTCTCTCCCACCCTCACTCACTCATGTATTTTCACCAGGCTGGACCAAGGGGTTGAGGTGCGGGAGGGGGTGAGGGCGTTGGCTGGGAGTGCAGGGATGGGGCCAGTGATAAGGGGTTTGGGGTACAGGAGGGGCCTTCAATCTGGTGGGTGGGGCAGAGGGGTTTGGCATATGAGAGGGGGCTCCAGGATAAGGCAGGGGGTTGGGGTACAGCCTCTGGCCTGAGGGGGGGTGAGGGATCTAGGGTGGGGACAGAAATGAGGGGTTCAGCATGCAGGAGGGGGATCTGGGCTAGGGCAGGGAATTGGGACACAGGAGGAGGTTCAGGGTGCAGGCTCTGGAAGGAAGTTTGGGTGCAGGAGGGGGCTCAGGACAAGGGCAGGGGATTGGGGCATGGGAGGGCGTGCAGAGTGTGGGCTCCAGGCAGTGCTTACCTCAGGTGGCTCCCCAGAGGCAGTGACATGACCCTCAGCTCTTAGGCAGAGGCGCGGCCAGGCAGCTCTGCGTACTGCCTCTGCTCACAGGTGCCGCTCCTGCAGCTCCTATTGGCTGCAGTTCCTGGCCAAAGCAGGGTAGGGGCAGTTCCTGGAGCTCCCATGGCAGTTCCTTTTCCTAGGAGCCAAGGGACATGTTGCCAGCCCCGCGCCAAATGGACTTTTAATGGCCTGGTCAGCGGTGCTGACCGGAGCCACTGGGGTCCCGTTTCAACTGGGTGTTCTGGTCGAAAACCAGACACCTAGCAACCTTACCTTACATGCTCGTGTGACAACCACTCCCCCTATGAATTTTGCAACTCCAAAATGATTTCCCACTGATCAGTAGCAATCCTGCAGTTCAAGCTTCCAGAGTGTGCTCACCATTCGCATGGGCAGCAGGTGCAATAGGCCAGGTGTCCCTCCTCACCCCTCCCTGTGGGGAGTGGAGGAGGGGAAGGGATGTGGCAAGCGGCAGTGGGGTGGGGGGTCAAGTGAGGAGCGGACCTAACGGGGATGGGCCTGGGGCAGAGCGGGGCAGGCCTGCAGTGGAGCGAGGGTAGAGTGTGGGCGGGGCTGTGGGCAGAAGAGGCAGGAGACAGGGAGCTAGCCTCCCCCAGGGAAACTTCACCCTCCATCCATGACAATTCGTATCTCCACTAAAAGTGCAGCTCTCATTCTGGTTTTCCTGCACTGGAGGGCTGTGGTGAGCTCGGCAGACTGATCCAGGAATATGGCCTTTTGCATCTGCAAGTTCTACAGCCACTACTTGTCATTCTAACCGTGCATTATGATGTGATCCTAGCCATCAGTGCTCATTTCTCAGGCCCAGAAGCGGTACTCAGCAATCTGCAGCTGCTACATGAATGCCACCAAATACCTTGAAATGGTTTTCATTATGTCTCATAGCAATCTGTCCTCAAAGAAATCATCATGTACCCCATTATTGCAGTTCTTGCTCTGGCCCTGCAAGTACTGAAGGATTGTGCTTCCTGTATTTGCAATGGTCATGACAACAGTGAAGAGCTCTTCAGGCTCCATAGGCGCCAACTCCTTGGGTGCTCTGGGGCTGAAGTACCCACGGAAAAATAATAGTGTGTGCTCAGCACTCACCAGCCAACCGCTGATCAGCTGTTCAGTGGACCCCATCGATCAGTTCCTTCCACCCCCCAGCACCTCCCCCCCCCCGCCCCCGTGGCGCTGGAGCAGGGAGTTCCAGGGGGCCGAGGCCCTCCCACTTTTTGAAAGCAGATAGGCCTGGCCCATCCACTTTTTGCCAGGGTGGCCCTGCCCCCTTCCCCTCCTCTTCCCCCCGAGGTTGCACCTCCTGGTCAGGTCAGCAGCTGGTAGAGCCCAGAAGGGAAGCCTGGGCAGTTGTGTAGCCACATGGAACACTCCACCCGCCCCACACCCTGCACCTGGAGTGGGAGAGTGGCCAAAAGCAGCCTCCTGCCCATGTCCCCGCCTCCTGGGCCCTCCACCTGGCCCAGGGCAGGTGAAGATGGAGGGTCCATGACTCCGTGCCTGCTCCCCACAGCTGCCCGCGTGGTGGCTCTTACCCTGACCCAGCTCCAGCCAAGGGGAAGGGGCTCGGAGCCACAGCCTGGCCTTGATAAGAAGCACACGGGAAGCTGTGGGGAGCTGCGGCGGACCTCCAGCTGCCCTGGGTGGGGCTTCTGAGAGTAGCCCCCAGCCAGTGTCCCTGCCCCCCTGGTCCTTTGCCCAGGCCAAGTGGAGGGCCCGTGCCGCGGCTCCCCACAGCTGCCTGCATGGCTCTTACCATCACCGGACTGTGGTCGGGGTAAGAGTTGCTGACCAGCCCACTCCACTCATATATGTGCAGTTTGCTCACTAAAAGTCTGAGTATTTCGGTGACGTACACGGCTGGCTTCCCAGCAGCAGTTTGGAATAAAACCTCTCTTTGCTACTTGGGAACCTCAACATGTGGAATGCTGGAATTGATAGAGGAGGCTTATGCAGAATACCATGACAACCTCTCTCCTCCAAAGCCCAAACTGGCTTGCAATTTTTAGGAAAAAGTGGTTTTGATTTTTGACTTACCATTTTCTGTCTGCCTCTTTCACTGCAATTAACCTGGCTGTGTCCAGGGAGATTCTGTGGTCTGAAGAGTCCCTCTAACCATATATTGAAGTTTCACAAAGAAGCATTTTTTTTGTATGCCTTGAAATACCAAAAGGAATTGTTCTGTGCTCAGGCACTGAGACACTTGAGGTATTAACCTTCAGTGTCTTGTGTTTTGGAGCCCCACTGATCTGTGTGCTCTGTATAATCTGTATGCTCAAAAGGTCTGTTACACTTTTCCACCCTTTTGTCTTCTCTCCCTCTCTGAATATCTGTGAAGTAGCTTTTCTCCTTCCCCTCCCTCCTAGAAAGCTTGTGGGGTGAATGGGCTACTTGAATAGCTGGAAGATCAGAAAAGCTCCCAGGTAGACATGGTATCTGGCAGAGCCATAACAAGGGCAAGGCGAGTGAGGCACTTGCCTCGGGTGCACAAAGCTAAGGGGCGCAGAAAGCGGCGGAAGTGAAGAAAAAGAAAGCAGCAATCGGCGGCGCTTTGGCGGCAGCTCCACCACTTAATTCATTCTTTGGCAGCAATTCGGTGGCAGGCCCTTCCCTCCGAGAGGGACTGAAGGACCCACCGCCGAATTGCCACCAAAGTGCCGGCCCTGGGGAAGGGCACAATTTTATATTCATGCCTTAGGCGCAAAAATACCTAGTTACGGCTCTGGTGTCTGGGACTCTTAATTAGGCAGCACTCACACACCCAATGCATGGACACTGCATGGAAACTGCCCAACCAGACATGGACAAGTCATCTCTAGTCGCAGACCATGAGGAGCAGGTCCTTAAAAGGGGAAGGGGCCATGTGCTCAAGAGTGCACTCACATGTACCTCCCGTGAAGGCCCTTCGCCCGGACCGCCTGGCCAGTGGTTCGCCGCATTGCATTCCATCGTGCCATGGGAAAACTTACCTTCATCGCACTGTCTATTGCTGTGCTGTGGGATACTTACCTTGAAGGATCCTGACATCTCCAGTGCTGTGCCTGTCCTGGGAGCATGAGTATGCAAATGTGAGTGTGACCCCTCCCCTTCTTTTGATCTTAGCTATCAGTATAATAAACGTGCTGATTTCTGCCAAACTCTGAGGGTGGGTCATTAGTCCTCCCTAAGCTTACTAGCTGGCCCAATTTCAGGTAACATTACTGGTGGAGAATGCAGGCAGCTTCGTGGAGGATTTGACCCAAGAGTAGGGGTCCCCTGGAGCCTCCCAGTAGTCTCTTGAGCGGGTCCGGCTCGATCCTGCGTGAAAAAGTGGTAGGCTATCAACTCACTATAGGGAGAAAAGGATGCCGCTGCTAAGTATGCCACCATGGGGCAAGGGGAAGGAAAAGGCGAAGCAGTCTGAGCGAGAAGATACCCCCCTCCCCCTTGGGGAGCGGCACCACTGTCCGGGGTGTTGTTAGAATGGCTCCAAAGGAAAGCGACAGACCCCTGGATGCCAAGGACGGTTCCACCTGGGAGTACAATTCATGAGTTGGAGAAGGAACAGGATATCTGGAAGATGCAGGTTGTGACTGCGGAAGTAGAGAATGCAGCTCTGAGCCAGGCAGTTACCTGCCTGAAGGTTCTAGTCCTGGAGGGGTCCGCCCAGGAGAACAGAGTCTGGGGGGCTTATTCAGCCCAGGTCGCCACCGTTGGGGGTGAAAGCCCAGGGGAGTGCAGGACCATATGATGATTGGAATGGGGATATCTGGTATGATCCAGATCCCCCAGATCCAGACCCCGGATAGCCAGACCCCAGATACTGTGCTGTGGCAGCCCGGAGGGTGGGCCGAAACTATAGGCCTGCACCCGCAGGGGACGGGGCAGTCCCAAGTACCAGACACACTGTGGCAGAGACCGACTTGACTCCCACAAGCAATAGAGTTAGCAAAACCTTGGGTGGCATAGATAATACCCGGAGGGAAAATGGGTACACCGTGGACAACTCAAGCGAGCAGGATTTGCCACTGTGAGATCACTGTGCTCATTTGTTTCTATCTTTCAGCCTCCGAACCAGAACATAAGGAGAGCTGGTACCAGCTGAAGCGTTAAAGAAATACTATAGTTATAATGTTGTGACAAAGTCTGTATTTAGTGTTCTGTGCTCCATGTTCTGTATCTGTCTCTGGTGGGTGTCCTGTGCTAGCATTGGGTCCAGAGAGAGGGGGGATACTACACTAAACAGGGTAAATGCCTTTTCCTCTCTCTACTTCCCCCATTTCCAACCAAATTATCAATCACATCCACCTCTGTCCAAAAGACTTTGGTCCCCAATGCATCAGGTTTATTTTTTGTTAGGTTCTCTAATAATCGTTTTGTTGTTGAGTTTTGTTATTCATACATTTGTATTGTTAGTTACATTTTCTTGTATCATTAATTCCACTTTCCTCTATGCACCCTGGTTCTACTTCCCCAAGCCCTGAAGGGTAGTTCATGGGCCCCCATAACCTGTACAACGAAATGTTAGTTTAAGTATCAGCAATTTCACCATGTTCTCTGTTACTATGTATCTTCCAAATCAGTTTAACCTTGCACGACAACTGTGGTACTCCTACAAATCTTATTTGTTGTGTGTACTTAAGGGTTAGGATTGACTTTTATTGTTTGATGGCTATTGCAGCATCAAACTTGGGCCTCATTTTGTTTGTCAATGTACCCAATTATTGTAATGGTGATGGTTTTATTGTATTCCAAATTATTATGATTATGATTGTTTGCATTTGTGTTTATGTTATAACGGGTGTTTAGTCAATTGTAGTGGTTTTAGTTATATTCACCTGGTTATAATTGTTTGGTTTGTTTGTAACAGATCACCTGTGCCCTACAATGACAACAACTACTGTAATGATCATAGATGAAGGGGTAGAGTGTTGTAGGAGCACCAGTGATCTGTATGCTATGTATAACCTGTATGCTCAAAAGGTCTGTTACATTTCCCCCCACACTTTTGTCTCCTCTCCCTCTCTGAATACCCATGAAGTGGCTTTCTCCCTTCCCCTCCCTCCTGGAATGCTTGTGGGATGAATGGGCTGCTTGAGCAGCTGGAAGATCAGAAGAGCTCCCAGTAGGTTGACCAGATGGAAAGTGTGAAAAATCAGGAAGGGGGCTGCGGGGTAATAGGAGCCTATATAAGAAAAAGACCACAAAATCGGGACATCTGGTCACCCTAGCTCCCAGGTAGACAAGGTGTCTGGGACTCTAATTAGGCAGTGCTCACACACCCAATGCATGGACACTGCATTGACACTGCCGGAGGTGGAATGTGACCAACCAGATGTGGCCAAGTCATCTCTAGTCGCAGGCCATGAGGAGCAGGTCCTTAAAAGGGGAAGGGGCCATGTGCTCAGGAGTGCACTCACAAGCTTGTACCTCCCGTGAAGGCCCTTTGCCCGGACCGCCTGGCCAGTTGTTCGCCGCATTGAATTCCATCATGCCACGGGAAGACTTATCTTCATCGCACTGTCCATTGCTGCACTGTGGAACACTTTACCTTGAAGGATCCTGACATCTCCAGTGCTGTGCCTGTCCTGGGAGTGTGAATATGCGAGTGTGAAAACCCCCGACCCCCACATCTTCCTTTGAGCTTAGCTATCAGTATAATAAATGTGCTGCTTTCTGCCAAACTCTGGTGGGTCATTAGTCCTCCCTAAGCTTACTAGCTGGCCCAATTTTGGGTAACATCTTGTCCACTTTCAGTCCCACTGACCTCAAGAGATTGGACATCTTGACCACATTCCAGTAAACGCATGGGTCATCTTGACACTGTCATGGTCCCTTCCAAAAGGAAGTGTTTTTCAGATGAACTTATGGTTGACATTCTGGACAGAGCCAACAAGCAGGTCCAATATTAAGGAGAGAGGGACTTATAGCAAGTGGAAAGGCTCAGGCTAGATGCAAAGCTTGAGGACAGGATTTCAGTGTGGGAGCAGACACTTGCTTTGCAGTTTCTGGAAGAAGAAGAATAGCAATTAAGGGAGGAAGGTAGGTCACAGCAGAAAGAACTGTTTGAGCAGCTGCTTTCACTAATGGCTACAAGACTGCAGTCTGCAGGCTCCTGCAGTGCGGGCCCCACAGCCTGAGTATCCTCCATGGTACAATGTGCAACAGACAAGGACCAGTTTGGACAATTCCGTGGCTTGGTGGGCCATGCAAGTGAGCCCTATCAACGGGTGAACAGGCCAAATATATCCCCTGCAGTCTACCATGCTGAACCCCTTCCCCCCGCAACCCTGTGATGCCTCTACCACCCACACCCAGTGACCATTGCACAGCAAATATGTAACAAAGGGAAAGAAGAACCGGGGGAAAGACGGAGGGATACACCACAATAGAGGGTTTCCTTCTTGGAAATTGTCTCACTGCTTGCACTTGTTCACACTTTGTTCATGGTTTTGTTAAAGGTACTGGTGTTTTGATGTGCTAATGACAGTTGGCCTTTCTGGCAATGGTCTAATATTATACTTTCCTAATAAACATTCAAAAATACAGGGTTTTATTTTATTAAGAAATTGTAGTATCTTCACTGCTTCACATCATATAAAATGTGTTTTGAATAATAATGATAAAAACATGGCAAGGGACAAGTTGTATGCAAACACCATTTATTTCTCAATATAGATATCTAAATCCATACTTCTCTGCCCCTAACCTCCTGCTCCCATTTAATAAGTGGTCATATCATCTATAAGGTCAATACATGGCAAATGTGAGAGCACAGAGCATCCCTAATTTTTGTTTCTGAGGTGCATCCAGATGTGGTAGCTGACCTTTCTGGCTGAGTGTATCGGGTCAGCAGTCCATCACTGTCATAGGTCCATTTGGGAGAAATGGCTCCCCTCTGGCTTCAAAAAGATTGTGAAGAGCATAGCAAGCCACACTAATGCAGACAGTGTTAGAATCATAGAATATCAGGGCTAAAAGGGACCCCAGGAGGTCATTGAGTCCAACCCCTTGCTCAAAGCAGGACCAATCCCCAGATAAATTTTTGCCCCAGATCCCTAAATGGCCCCCTCAAGGATTGAACTCACATCCCTTGGTTTAGCTGGCTAATGCTCAAACCACTGAGCTATCCCTCCCTCTGCAAGATGACCAGCAAGATGACGCTGGAATTCAAACTGATCTGTAGAAAGCACCAGCAGGACTTCACTCTATCAAATACACATTCGACCACCATTCTACAGCCACTGAAAGTGTAATTCAACCTTATTTTTCCAGGGCCTCTCAGATCAGGACATGGTTTCTCAAGCCAAGGCAAAAGGGGATACAAAAGACTCCCAAGTGGAACAGTAACTCCATTTATGACAATGTCATTTGGTGGGAATGGTGTCTCAGCCTGTCCTTGCATGTAGACTACCAAGTGGTGGAAAACCCAGAAATCATGAACTTTTCCAGTGCAACTGATGTTGATCATAAATTGACCTCTGTGGTCCACAAGGGCCTGCATAACAAAAGAATAGCACCCTTTGCTGTTTATGCACTCATGTGCTCCTTAAGGAGGGCAAACTATTGGCACACAAGTCCCATAAGTGTCCTCAACGCAGTCTGGAAACCCCATACTCTCAAAGCCAGCAACTACTTCAAGAATATATTTTATGTCCATCACTTTGTGGTAAACCACCCACCTGATCGCCTCAGAAACCTCCACCACCATTATACTCAGAGGTAACTTTCCAACACCAAGCTGGTTGGCAATGGACCTGTAGCAGTTTGGGTAACCAGCTTCCAGATGGTTATAGCACGTGCTACTGGGCCAGTATGGCCACCCTCAGGCATATGGGGGGAAGGATAGCTCAGTGATTTGAGCATTGGCCTGCTAAACCCACCGTTATGAGTTCAATCCTTGAGGGGGCCATTTGGGGCAAAAATCTGCCTGGGGATTGGTCCTACTTAGAGCAGGGGGCTGGACTAGATGATCTCCTGAGGTCTCTTCCAATCCTGATATTGCTGGAGGTTCTGGATGAGCTACTCATAAAGTTGCTTTCTTCATGCAAAAGTTCTGGACCTGCTGTAGATCAGATCAGTCTGTGCATGTGCCCCTGTTCCAGAAGTGCTAATCTACATAGGGGGCATCAGTAGCTCTACTGAATTTCATGAGCAGCATCACCCAGTGAGAGTCTACCATATCTGTATCCTCCTCCTCTGATGTGTCTGTGACCAGCAACAGTGAGGGCTGAGGCTTGGCAAAGGGCACTCCCACACAGACCATCTGAGGTTGTAGCCACCAGCTGAGGGACTTAAGAATCAGGGGTAGGTGGGTAACCAATCTGTCCAGAGAGTCCTGGCTGGGTCTGTATATCTTCACCAACCAAGCCTGGAGGGGATGAAGGCACAATCTGGTTCCTGAACTCCAGAGAAAGACTGTGGAGGACCCCTCCTGTTGTTTCTGCCCCTCCATCGATTACAGTCCTATCTAGGAGGCCCTGAATAGAAGCATGAGAGGAGCTGGGGCATGAACGGCTTTCTCTGGGGTGCTGGCATGTGAATTTCTTGAGGGTTGCTCATGAGTCCTTCAGACTGTGCAGTCTTCGAATCCATCTTGTCAGCGAATAGCTCCACATGGTCAAATAGAAGGTCCTGTATTGTATTCTAGACCTCTGCCGGGAGTCCTGAGATGTGTTGCCATGAGATACATCTCATTGTAATAGCCATAGTCCAGGACTATATAGGAGAAGAAGAAATGGTGCAAGATGTTATCCATTATGCATGTGGCACTCTGCTATCAGGAGTGTCTACTGAATAGTGGATCCCAGCTCTCTAGACTGGACAAGCATTGAAAGGATTGACCATTACATGAGAAATACCTTATTAGACTGGACATGAACTTAATAAGCATAGGTTCCAGATTGTACTTAATATTTTTCTTTTATCTGTAGCCCGGTGTTTCCAATCATTTTACTTACATATATTTTGGATCATTTTCTTAAACTGAATTAAATAAACTTATATTTAGCTTTACTATAGACATGTCCAAGTGCCTTGCACTAAAGAGAGTGCTGAACTGAAGGGAGAGGGTGTTGAGCTGGGGTACATAGAGACCGCAGATTGGTGTACATTGTGGGTGCCCAGAAGAAAAGGGATTGGGTACTGATATGTAACAAGGGATGAGGGCCAGGGCCAGAGTCCCTGACGGGAGCCAGCATGGTGGGGTTACGGTGGCCTGTGAGGCCAGCAGCCGGGGAGCTGAGGGTGTGGGGCCCACGTGGGCCGCACCGCAGCAAGACTGTGCAGGCCGCCCGCAGGCCGCTGCCCTGCACACCCTGGACCACCCGCGGGCCGCCCCCGGGGGCCACCCTGCCCCGCAGCTGGCAGGACAAGCGCCGGTGCAGGAGCAGATCCCCGGGCTGGAGCAGGTCACCTACGCGGGCAAACAGCACTTCGTGCCCTGGCTGGCCTGGCCCCGCCACCCGTGCTGGGAGCGTGGCTGGCACGACCCCCACCACTCCCCGGGTCTGCTACGTGTGCCACCAGCGAGCCAAGATGTTGGAAGCCCTGTACTCTTGGAAGACTTGTTACATTTGTGTAGGACAATGGCTAGCAAGTATCCGTCCCTCTCTAAAAGAATGTTGGCTAAAGACTACAAAGTGGCAGCTACATGGGAGAGAGAATCATCTATTCTTCAGGTGCGTGGCATGAATGGATGTGCTAATTGCTAGCCTGCAGAGTAAAAGAGCCAGGTTCAACACAGAGCCTAGGGAGTGGAGCACTTATGCTGCCATCTGCCCATTGGGCTAGCAGAGTTGGGAGGATTTTCCCCTGTTGAGCACAGACAAGGCTCTCTTACGCTGTAACTAGGTGGTAGTGATTCAGCCTGTACATTTCGGTTAACCCCTGAAGTGTGACAGTGCCCAAAAGCCTGCTAACGTTTTTCTAGATATATTTTCCCACTGTGAATGTGTCATTTACAAGACTATCTCTCACTCAGACGAAAACAACCAAACCTCCTAGACCAGCAGATACACAACAGCGACGTGGGGGGAGGGGTAAGAGCGAGGGGGAACACGTTATTCATATATTCAGAAGTGACAGGAAAAACTGTCAGGAGAATGGGACACTAGTCAAGCACTTTTGATTTGGATTATTTTATTTTTATTTTTCAGATTAGCCCGCTCTGATTAAACTTTAGAAATGGCGACGGTAAAACACAGAATGCAATGAAAGGAAGATGGTGTGTCAGGAAATCTGATTGGTCGGATTTTGCTGCAGAGTTCTAATTTCTGAAACAAAGGTGCATTAAAACAACAAAAAAGTAGCAACAGCTAGTGTGAAGAAAGGTCACCAAAGATCGTTACGCTAGTAGAAATTGATCCTCCTTTTGTGCGTGTATATATATTTACATTTACTCCAAGAAATCTTCCACGGCACTCATCAATCGATTTGAGCACAGAATATGTGCAGACAAGTCCTTTGCTAAAACTAGGGCGGGTCATAATCTCAGCTAGCAACACGAATAAAACAGGCATCATTTTTTTAAAAGTGTATTTTTCAGAATATAGCTAATTGCTCTACTAGAGGAAGCACGAACATATGCTGGGAATTTCAAGTCACCACCTTGTAAAATTGTGTTCTTAGATGATCAACCGGAAATGGGGGAGGGGCATGATGGGTGTAACTGAAAATGCATCTTGAAAGCAGTTCTTGTATGAGTAATATATTTAACGCAACCCCCAAATCTAAGGGCATATGTGAGTTTCCATTAAAATTATAACGCTGACTCGATATTGATTTTCGAACTCCTAAATGGGGCATTGTTTTCTCTGAAATCTATTTTTGAGTTCATTGCATGCCTTGGGAAATCTCAACCCAGTTGCATACAGAATGGAAGCGGGGGAGGGAATTGCGCCAAAAATTACCATCTTTACTTTTTCAAGGGATACGGATAGCATCATGAAGCGCGACCATGATTATTTTGTATGTTCACGTCTGGTGGTCGTAGGTAAAGAGTTTGGGGAAAGACCCGGCAAAGCACCACAGCACAGTGCAGACTGAGGGATAACATCCTGGCTCACTGTGGGGGCATGAAGCGTATCTCATGACTTATCTAGGAAGAGATCCGCGGTGTTTTTCTTGGACCTACACTTAAGCTGAACTCGCCTAGAAAAAGACATAGATTTGGGCTGTGCGCTGAAAGGGCAGGAGGACATTTTATACGGATTTGGTGGTTAAATCCACATTATGAATAACATACTTGCAACACAAATGCTCTTTCCAGAATCACTCAAACATGCACCAGAAGAGCTGATTCTCTATTTTAAACGTATACTATTTTGTAAAAGCCACAGAGTATACTGAAATGTAGAGAGAATCACCTAATATGAAAAAGCTGCCAATAACTACAATATTAGGCAAAAGATTTAGATTTTACTAGTGTCTCATTCACACACCGTGGTTTCAGATAAAAAATAACCCATGTTTTTGTTTGGTTTTAATAGAATATGAAATATCCGTTACATTTTACAATAAATATACTTTTCATGAGGACAGGGCCAAGGATGTATTCCTTATAAAATATGCACATATGGTCCTAAAAATAAAGTGTAGCCACTTTTTGTAAGTGCTAAATTTGAAAGAAATAAAAAGCCGGAAAAGAGTGTCATCTCACATTAATTATATTCTGTAGATATAGAACTGGTCAGGTAGAAAACCAGTAACCCAAAGATATTAACATTTTTAAGGTGAGTTCTAAGACATAACAGTCATTTTTGCTCTGGTTGAAAGATATTTTATTCATTGCGGGTCAGCGTACGTATGGGAACCGGGGAAAGTGAAAAATTCACGCTTTGAAAATTAATCATGATTTCAAGAAGGGGTCTGAAGAAGGATAGATACTGCAAGCAGCAAGTCATTAGTACAGTCATTTTGTGCTTCTAACTCCTGGCTTTGTGGGGCTGAGTTAGTTAACTGAAATGTGGAAAGTAAAAAACAAAATGCTGTGGGTGTTAGGTTATTTATGATTATTTCACTTACCAACACTTACCACTGAAAATGTGAGTGGCCAAAGTAACCTGCAACTTTTAACTGATTGTTCCTTATATCATGTCAAAAATGTTAAATCTTTCTGGCACAACTTAAAACCAAATTACACATTAAAGAAAAGGTCATTTTGTACTAACCATTTCTTTCTGTAAACGAAACATGCAACTAAATTGTCTACTCCTTAATAGACCGCCACCTTTTTTATCCTCTTATTTTTTGCATAATCCGTTTACATATTAAAGCAGAAATACAGCTCCTTTCAGTGTAAACGTGGTGGCTCTTAAAAGAGCCTTTGGGTTTTTTAGTTGGTTGTATGGACGCCTGCCATTAGGAATTTTAAGCTCTCTCCCCGCGGATACGCCGGGCTAACTGGATGTCCTTGGGCATGATGGTGACTCTTTTGGCGTGAATAGCGCACAGGTTGGTGTCCTCAAAGAGCCCCACCAAGTAGGCTTCGCTGGCCTCCTGCAGGGCCATAACGGCCGAGCTCTGGAAGCGCAAGTCGGTCTTGAAGTCCTGGGCGATTTCACGCACCAGGCGCTGGAAGGGCAGCTTGCGGATGAGCAGCTCAGTGGATTTCTGGTAACGGCGGATCTCTCGTAGGGCAACAGTGCCGGGCCGATAGCGATGAGGTTTTTTCACTCCTCCCGTCGCAGGAGCACTTTTACGGGCAGCTTTAGTAGCCAGCTGCTTACGGGGAGCTTTACCCCCAGTAGATTTGCGAGCTGTTTGCTTTGTCCTCGCCATTCTCACTAACTACGAAAAACTCCTTTCAGACAAAGGCAAACAAGACGCGCTATAGCAAAACCCGGAATATATAACCAAAGTCTCCTTCCTGATTGGCTGGCGGAAAAAGGCAAACTGCATTGGACAATTTAAAAAATATTTGAAAAGCCCGCGCTCTGCCGGGAGGGAAAAAATTGACCCTTCCCGCCTTCTTTCTGCCCTCTGCTAGGGCCTATCCCGCCTCCGGCGCCCGCGCCCTCCATCGTCTGATTCCACAGAACACGCGCTCCCTCTAGCCCACATGCCTGGATTACGCTCTCATAGTACTTTAAAACCCTGGTTTAATGGCTGCTGATTTTTCTCTTTAAATCCCTCGCTCACGCTTGAAAGCGACAGATTTGTGATCTGTGATTCTGAATGCCTCCATCCTCCTTACATCCCTCCCCCTCACCAAACTGCGACAGCGAAAAAGGAAAGTCATACCGCATATGCCGAAAGTTTGGTGGGGGAATTCCATACCATTTTATAGTGCACTTTGGTTATCTAGAGAGTGACAAATAACCTACAACCCTTCTCCTCCCGACACTCACAAAATAAGCGACATAATTTTATTAAGGATTTAATAGAAATAATTGAATTTTATAGTAATAGTTACTGTCCTGTTAGTGTTTTACTTCCCGAAAACCAAGATGTATACATGAACTCAACAAGGGATTGTCTAAGTAAAAACCCAACAAGGTGCTTTGAATACTTAGCATACAAACTGACATATTCATGTTTTATTCGAATGCCTCCAAGCATATACGTTTAAGAGTTGAGGCGAGAACCTTTGATCGAAATAAAGATTTTAGACTTCGCAAATAAGGATTGAGATTTAAATGTTTAGTGTACATTTCCTAACATTTAAGATATAACCTAGATTTTTAAAACATGTATTTTCTGTGAGGAACAATCACACTTACCCCAGTCAGGGAAAACAAAGCAGTGTTTTGAGCTCTATTATAGAAAACGTGGGTGGCTCTTAAAAGAGCCTTTGGGTTTTATGTTCTTTGATAGCATCTACTTAGAGCTGGTGTACTTGGTAACAGCCTTGGTGCCCTCAGACACCGCGTGTTTGGCTAACTCGCCCGGCAGCAGCAGTCTTACAGCGGTCTGAATCTCTCGGGAAGTGATGGTCGAGCGCTTGTTGTAATGCGCCAGACGAGACGCCTCCCCTGCGATACGCTCGAAAATGTCGTTCACAAACGAGTTCATGATGCCCATGGCCTTAGAAGAAATACCAGTGTCTGGGTGGACTTGCTTCAGTACTTTATACACGTAGATGGAATAACTTTCTTTCCTTGTCTTTCTACGCTTCTTATCACCCTTCTTCTGAGTCTTAGTCACAGCTTTCTTAGACCCTTTCTTAGGCGCTGGAGCAGATTTCGCTGGCTCAGGCATTTTGAGATTTGTTGCTTGCTCTAAAAGACAGAAACAACGTAAATATAATGGCTGCCACCCCCTTATTTATAGGGACCTTATGCAAATGAGACGCTTGTAATCTTTCATTTTTTATTGGGCCTTAGCTAAAGGATACGTCACGGACGATAAACCCTACGCCCAATTGGTCACAATAAAATCCTCATCACCATTGGTTGGAAATACAATGAAAAATTTCAACCAATCATGAATCAGTTTCTGTACCACAAGGAAGGGATAAAAAGGCAGGATTCGGGCGGGGCGCTAATATATCTCCAGTTTTTGCCTTTTAAAAAGTGTTTTGGGTTTGTAAACTAGAGATTCAATGTCAGGCCGGGGAAAGCAGGGAGGTAAAGTGAGGGCAAAGGCCAAGTCTCGGTCTTCGCGAGCGGGGTTACAGTTCCCTGTAGGTCGTGTGCACCGACTGCTCCGTAAAGGTAATTATGCTGAGAGGGTCGGGGCTGGCGCTCCGGTCTACATGGCCGCGGTGCTGGAGTATCTGACCGCTGAAATACTGGAGTTGGCTGGCAACGCTGCGCGAGACAACAAGAAGACCAGGATCATCCCCCGTCACCTGCAGCTCGCCATCCGTAACGACGAGGAGCTCAACAAACTGTTGGGGAAAGTCACTATTGCTCAGGGTGGTGTCCTGCCCAACATCCAGGCTGTGCTACTGCCTAAAAAAACTGAGAGCCATAAGGCGAAGAGCAAGTAAAAGTGACGGTATATTAAATCAACCCAAAGGCTCTTTTCAGAGCCACCCACTGGAACAAAAAAAGAGTTGAGTTCCTAATACACTAACAACTTTCTGCTTTAGAAAAAAGATGTTCTGCGTATTGGTTAAATCCTCGTTTACTCTTTATTACGTGAAATAATTTTTGTAGAGTGATTTGTACGAAACTGCCTCTTTAGTTTTATTTATAAAAATTCATCTACCGTGTTCCTATTCCGAATAAATTAAGGCTAAAATTAAAATTTATGTATTTTCATGAGTAGTAGAGTATAGGCGGAAATGGTAGCTAAAAATCAATTCAATTTTAGAAACATTCTGTAATTTTAAAACAATACACCAGAATATTTAATTTGTAGGGGTAAACTTAAGTCAAAGAAACCCAGGGGCGGAAGGGAAAGAGGGGCGTCATGGACCAGACCAATCCTCGTATAACGCGGTTTTTCAAATTATCCAGTTGCTAAAAAGCGCGGACTTTTCAAATTTTCCCCAATCCCCGCAAACCTACTATTCTTCGCACTGTTTAACCGGTGATACGCTCCCAACAGCTAAGCAAAATAAACCGAGAAGGACGTTCTAAATTGCTAGCGGGACGGGCTCTAACAGCACAATCTAAACGGCTAGAATCCGTGCGAGCATAATTAAAGAAGAAAAAAAACTCACCCAGCCATTACATTTTTCTAAATTGTTTCTGGTTCAGAGACACTAAATTGGTTTCTTAAGCTATACAGAGCATGAGGTTTTGGGATGTTATAAAAGGTGAAGAAACTGCTAGAGCAGGTCCTCCACCAAAGCAATCTTTGATGCACAGTACACTAGGTGTTTCAGCTCCTTGGGGAAGGGATGGGTGGCTCTTAAAAGAGCCGTTGGGTTTGTTTGCACGAGATTCGAGTTCTCTCTTCAAACAGCTTCACTTCTTCTTGGGCGCTGCCTTCTTAGCCTTTCCTGCTTTGGGTTTGTTTAGTTTGGGCCTGGCAGCCTTGGGCTTCACCGCCTTGGCCTTAGCCGGGCTCTTAGCTGCCTTCTTGGGCTTTGCAGGTTTGGCCTTTTTCGGGCTCTTGGCCGCTTTCTTGGCCGCGGAAGCTGCAGGTTTCTTGGCTTTTTTCGGGCTCTTTTTCACTGCCGCAGCTTTCTTAGGCTTCTTAGCGGCGCTGGCGGGTTTCTTGGGAGCTGGTTTCTTCGGCTTTGCCGCTGGCTTTTTCTTGGGTGCCTTTTCCTTGATCTCACCCGGCTTCTTGTTGAGTTTGAAGGAACCAGAGGCACCAGTACCTTTGGTCTGTACCAAAATGCCTTTGCTCACCAGACTCTTCAGCCCCAGCTTAATACGACTATTATTCTTTTCTACATCGTACCCGCCAGCTGCCAAAGCTTTCTTAAGAGCAGCCAAAGACAGCCCTTTGCGCTCCTTAGAGGCTGACACTGCCTTAGTAATCAGCTCAGTCACGCTGGGGCCTGAGGGCTTCCGGAGTTTCGAACCCCCGGCCGCCTTCTTTGCCTTTTTAGCTGGAGCCTTGGAGACTGGAGCAGGGGCAGCTGCTGCTGCAACTACAGGCGCAGTTTCAGACATGGTCACAGACACGTTACAAAATCGGAAAAAACATAATCTGAAGTGAACTAGTCTGATGCCTGTTATTTATAGGGAGGGGTCACTGTCTGATTGGTGCATTAAAGAGCCCGCCCAGCTGCAAACCAGAACGGGCTCCTCTCTCCTCTCTCATTTTGTGTTTCTTCGGAGTAAATAAAGTGTATTTTTTGCACAATATTCGCCACCAAACTGTCCCTTTTCTCAGCCAAATGAATTTGAAACAGAGTATTTTCATCCGTTAGTGTTTCCTTCAGAAAATAATGAAATTCCATTAAAGAAAAGATTATAAACCCTGAGTACTGAAGCTGCATGGACCTCGAGAGGGAGAACATTTTGTTTTTCTTTGTAAATTAAAAATGTCCCTTTGACAAAAGGACTAGAGAAATAATGTAATGTTATTCCTTTGACGGTCTTCTTCTAATTAGGAAAGAAAGGGAGTGATTTGTATCAACGAGTTTATTATAAACCTACTTCAAACAGAAAGAGGTAGCACACCCTCCCACAATAAAGTGGCGCTCGGTTGAACAAGGCGCATACTTCGAAACTTAAAGAAATATTATTGTCGTTTTTACCATTTAAATTATGATTTCGGACCGGAGCTCTATTTTTAAATAATAAAAGGTAACCGTAACTTTATTAGCACAAGCCCGAGCTGACATGAAATGCCAGGGGTGAAACGACGTTACAACCTGCTTAGTCTCAGTGACTTAATTCAGAATTCATGAGAAACAACACTTATATGAATTCTATTTAAAGCCTTGATTGGAAATTTATTTTCTCTCTCTTTCAATATGATTTAAGGAGCACTCCGTTTTTGGGAGATGGGGGTTATTTTTTTGTTTTATTTGTTTTTCCTCGACCTTGTTAATAGTGGATGGTTCTTAAGATTTCTTGGTGATTTCAAAGCTATTGGGCTGATCTGAGACAGTGAGGAGTTTGAACTCTTAATTCTGGTTGGGCAGTTTGAAAAGCCCGCGCTTTGAAATGGAGAGTCTAGAATTCCGGATTGGGGTCACATGGTCAAATTATTTTTCCCCCACCGACAGAAGCACTGCAGTACCCCTTTTGAGATCTGTAAATCTACATACATCTCTGATTTTCATACTCAGTCTTCACTAAATTCACCACCACTTGGTAAATCTTCTCTTACTAACAGATTAAAGGTACTTATATTTTCAGAGTCACTCATCTGTTTTTAATTAAATGTATTCAACATATTTTCTTTTTTTTTTCAAATAAATGGAATATTTATAGACAAAAACCTGGTCTTATCCAGCACAATTTACATTATAGTTTTCAGATTAGGTCATTCAGCAACAATAATGCTTGTTTCCAGTGAGATAAACACTGTATACAAAAAAGGTTTCTTTTCTTTCCGAACAACTTTTGACAATGGACAGGTTCCCTTTCTCTTTAACCCGGAGGATCATTTTTATAGTTGATTTTCCATTTATTTCTTTATATTGATTCCAATGGTCAGATTGACCAGCACTGAATAACGAATCCATTCAGTACTAAGCAGAAATAAGTGACTGGAATGTTTTACAGCCACTATTCAAATAATTGATCACTTATTTTCATAATGATTAGTTGCATGCTCATTCTTTGGATTAAAATTCTGTTTTCATCTAGTTTGCCAGTAAGAGAAAATGTACTGACTACTGAACAGGCCTTTTATATTTATACCTTTTATTTACAATAAGAAATCTGTGTTATTTCATAGAGTCATAGGTTCTAAGACCAGAAGGGAACATTGTGGTCATCTAGTTTCACTTCCTGTATAACACAGGCCATTGAACTTCCCCAAAATAATTTCTAGATCATATCTTTTAGGAGAAAAAAATACAATCTTGATTTTAAATTTGTCACTGATGGAGAATCCACCATTACGCTTGTTAAATTGATCTAATGGTTAATTACTCTCATGGTTTAAAATGTAACCCTTATTTCCAGACTGAATTTATCTAGCTTCAACTTCCAGCCATTGGATTGTTACACCAGACTCTGATAGACTGAAGAGCCCATTATTAAATATTTGTTCCCATGTAGGTACTTATAGACCGTAATCAAGCCACCCCTTAACTTTTCTCTTTGTTAAACTAAATAGATTGAGCTTCTTGAATCTATCACTCACTCCCTGGCATATTTTCTAATCTTTAAATGTTAAAACATGCCTAACTTGACTATAATGCAAAATAAAAATGTAACTACAGACAGTTTAAATTTGTGGTATTGGTAAAATTAGAATTGTTACCCATTTTCTTTAAAACACTGACTTTTAAGTTCAGATATACAACTTTTGGTTAAAATGAATCTCTCTGGATAGCCTTTCCATAATTATTAAATAGAACTAGATTTTATATCTGAGTAGTTCTGTGTATAACTATATGTATATGAAGGCACTACAACAAAGAGTCTTTGTATTGTAGATGTTATTACCAAAATGATTTTAACCTTCAAATCCGTACAGTGTGTATCCCTGGCGCTTTAAGGCAGCCATAGACCACTTCCATGGCCGTCACAGAGGTTTTTTTTTTTTGGTTTGGTTTTTGTTGTTGTTTTTGTTGCTGTTTTTTCTTGGCACGCTCTGAATGTAGGTGACTGACTCCATCTGAATGAAAACCTTGAGCACCCCCGGGGTCTCTTCATAGATCATTCGCGTAGCTAGAGACGAATAGGCATACCGTGAATGCTCCCTCTCAGCACCTTTTTAAGGCATTTAGCTGCTCCTTTTCCTACTCCCGAACTAATTTTACCACGACCAGACCGTGTGAATCAAAATACAAAGTCAGTTATAATTTGTTTGTACACAACTATCAAAATACACAGAAAAATCCTTAATGCGTATAGGCCTGCAACGCCTCTCTTTATATTCCTTGAATTCAGACCTGATTAAAAACCAAAGGAGACAGGCAGGTTATTGGCACTGTTCCCTGGGCTTCTTCTCCCTCACCCTCCAACATTCCGTTGTCTCTGGGTCAGTTTAGACTCCGCCAAACGTGCAATAAACTCAAAGTTCACATTTCTAGAATAGTTTCAGAGAAAATAATGTCCAATTTAGGATATTGAAACCTATGATTATTATAACTGCAATGGAAATCCATTGCCGACAATACTAGATGTCTCGGTAGCTACACTACTTAACACAAGAACTGGTTTCAAATAGTTTGTATTATAGTAACTCGTTGTTGTTTCTCCCTCTTCTCTCGTTTTCTGGAGGACTGATGAAGCTGTTTTACAAGCCGACCAACTGATAATGTATACTTGCTCGCCCTTTCTCTCTAAAACATTTTGTTGGCGGTGCTGACGTTTCCACATAGTTGAAATGGACCAATACAGGATACAGCGCGAAGGCAGCATTTCTCCTGAAGCAAATATTCCCGGTGAGATGAACAGATCTGATTTACATAATTGTAGCAGCCTTATTCATCTCTTTGGAGTCTGCAGCAAATTCTGACCAATCAGCTTCTGACACATAATATTCTACTCCTTTTTTCTCGCCAGCATTCGCCGCCATTTTCCAAAGCTGCAACATGGAGAATTAATGAATGTATACAGATGTATTCAAAAGATCAGGAGCACGCACGTGTTCCAGGAGACTATATTGTTTTCATCCGCTCAAAAATACTCATATTCTGAATGCCTGGTATTTTTTTCTGTATTAACAATACATTTTCAGTGCTGATTTTAAGTGGTTGCAGAGTGCCTGCCTGCTAAAAAAACAAGGGCTTTGTTTCTCCTCTCCTTTCCTCCCGCCCCCTGCCTGACGCCATACAAGCGAAACAACTATCCCTGCTGCAGCTGATGTGGGAAAGGGTGAGACTATCCATTGATTATATTAAAATCAGGAAAAACCAGCATGAAACTATCAGTCAGAATGCTGACTGACTTTGAAGACCAACATGTATGTCCTATCATATCAAAAGCAGATGATTCTACGTTTTTTGCTTGTTTTTGTCTCAATTCTGTTTCAATTCCACCCTGCCAGTGACCAGGACAAAAAGAATGGAAAGCCACAGGACACGCATTTCCAGTTAATTGTTCCTAAATAATGTTTTATATATGGATTTTTGTTGGCTACTTATTGCAGCTGATCAGTCATTTTGAGTCAAATAAAGGTGTTTGCTTGCAGTACTGTATTTCTCTCTTTGCATTATCATTGTTCCATAATCTCTCTCACCCAAAAACATAACAATTCATAATATTACATTCAAGATGATAAAAAGAAAGTCATTGCATAAGTCAAACCAACACCAGAAACATCTATTTCAGGGCTCAACTTCATTCATCTCTTATATCACTGGACCTAGCAAGATTGGTGTGCAAATTATCTGATTAGGTTTGCTTGCTTGGTGCTGACAGACTTCACAATATCCAGTGACATTTCTTGTCTATCCAGCCTGTATATTTTGCAATGAGAGTCCATAGTCTGTTAAACACCTCATCCTTGCTTTCACAAATGCTGAGTAGAATATTAAAGGAAAACCTCCCTGATGCCCTAATTTCTGAACTTCCATCATTGTAGTGTTAGCAGAAACTCCAATTTACTTTAAGCTCCCAGTGCATGCTCTGTCTTCCTGTGTCTTCTGAGTGTATAATTCAACTGCTGCTAGTCAGGGTCTGTGTAGTTAAGATATGGTTTCATGCTTTAGGGAAAAAAGGGGTATGCAGTGTCTCAAAGAATCATGATTATGGGTACCTATTAATAATTCTGTGGCGTTGAAAGTTCCTCCCTTCCTACTCCTGAAAACTCCTAAAGTTATATGCACTTTGCATACACCTAATACCCAGGAAACAGTCACTATGATCCACTAACGCTTGGTTCATTACTAAGTGGTAGTATTTCTATTAATTAATTCAACAGTTGGGAGGGTACAGAATGGACATTCCTGTTCAATACATAGCTCCTACACAGTTCAAGAAACCCAACAATTCAGATCACTCACATGATCTTGAGCACATTTCACACCTTAATCATAAGCCCCTGCAACCGCTGACATCTGACAAAACCATTGAAACAATATAAAAACATGTGCCCTGGACTAATTGACCTCCAACTATTCAGGGTATCAGAGTGATAGCTGTATTAGTCTGTATCAGCAAAAATAACGAGGAATCCTTATGGCACCTTAGAGACTAACACATTTACGAAAGCTTATGCCCAAATAAATTTGTTAGTCTCTAAGATGCCACAAGGACTCCTCATTTTTATTCAGGGTATGCAGCTTCCACAGGATAATCAGCAATGTCTTTTGCATAATTAGCAGAATTGTCATCTTGGTGATCTGAAGGCCGAATGTCAAAGCCACCTCTCCAGAAAGGTAGAGAAAGGTTGTCTTCCCCATTCATCAGTTCTGTAAACCTTTTATTTTATTTAAGAACCAAAATTCTAAGTATTCTAAATTCCACTTGCATGCTTAGGTGGTTTTGAAAATCACTGTGCCTCATGACAACCAGGGATAGAGATAATGGGGTAAATTAGGGGTTACTTCAAGGGGTACTCCTCTTCAAAAAAAAACTGCTAACATTTTCTAGTGGTTTTAACTTCCAGTGCAGAGCTACGGGGAAAAAATAGGGGTTCAACCCTTAATAAAATTTATATAATTGGACTCGGATATATTTATTTATATAAATAATTTTTATAACTGAGTTCAGCTATTAACTGATACCAAGGACAAGTTTAGAAATATTTAAAAAATTATTTCACTATACATTCTATAACACCTCTGCTTACAGAGAGTTCACATGTCCGCAAGCTGTCATTTCCTCTAGAATTCCTTCCTGAGGAGAAAAGGAAGAGGAATGAGAAGAACCACTGAGTGGACAGAACAGCTCACATATCTCAAAGCTACTGCTTCAGGCTTCATTCATAACCATGAGGTACTCTCCATCAGAGAAAAATCCCATTGAGATAAATGGACTTCTTCACACACCCCTGAATGTTCTATGATGCAGAATGATTACAGAGCGCCTTCCCCAAGCATTACACCCAGATTTTAGGGAAGGGATTTTGGACCTCCAGCCTCCTCCCACATCCTGCCTCCAGTTAGTACATGCATTTCTCACCCCACCACCACCACCACCTTCCCTCCTATTCATGGCCCCTTGAAGCTTACTAGGGACATTGAGGGAACAGAAGAAGGGGCGACCTGGTAGCTGAGGAATGGAAAGTCACGCCCAGGTGTGCAACAGAGATCCCGGTAGTGTTTGTGTCACAAATTCAAAATCACTTGGCCCAGGGCTTTCTGAGATACAGCCCATCTCCCCCCCTCCACCCCCCACCCCTCCCAAAAAAAGAAAAGAAAAGAATTAGCTGCTTATAAAAGTGCCCCAAAGTGCAGAAAGAAGTCTGGGTCACACCTCATTATTATTGATTACCACCATCCCTCCTCTCCTTTCTCTCTCCAACCCTGTAAGGGGAATGAGGGGCCAGGTGGAGGCCAAAACTGATAGATGAGTGGCAGTGAAGTATTCCCAAGGACAACCTCATTCCCCTCCTCCATCACAGGTGCCCCTCAGTCATGCACCCTCACTATCACCAATTCCCAAAAGACACAAGGAAATTTACTGCCCCAAAACATTGTTACTACAAAGTAAGGTTGACCAGCAGTGCTTTATACCCTTCTAGAATGTCAAATGCACTGACAAACCTTTGAAAACCAGTAAATAAAGATTTAATATAATGTAACGTAACTGTAACACAAATTAAACATCTGAAAACCAGTCTATTTAGAGTTAAGGGCCACACAAGCCCCACCTTGTAACCTTGACTTTACCTTCTTGAAGTTGGTAATAATCACTAGGAATCTTCTTTCATATGGCAATTTGAAAATCAACATTAAAGTTCAACGTCCAAGTTTGTCATTCATTCTATGGCTTCTCCAGAGATGGAATGAATCAAGTTTGTTCCTCTGAAGAAGGATCTTAGAGGGCAGTGGTTCATTAGCAGTTTCATGGTTTGGATGTCTTCTTCACATTCACATATTGGTCTATCTTTCAATTTCCATTTGTGTAGTAGGTAATAGCAACACCTCATAATAATGAACCCAGACCCACCCATCTAGGAAGATCTTCAACCCTTCCTCCCTTGTCCTCTCCCTCTTTCGCCCCCGCTGCCCCCCAAGCCACCACTTTAAGTTCAGGAACCTCTTCTGTTTAATGGCCACTAGGACTGAATAGTAAGAAAATAACTAAGAAAAATATTCTTTCCTTTGACCTGGTAGTAGCCAGTGGAATTAAAATGTCAGAGTGGCTCAGCAAGGTCTGGTCCACACTAAGAAGACTTGATTGACAAATGACTAACGTGCCATTTTTAGTGTTGGATGGTGGTTGTTTGTCCCACAGATTTGTATTACATCCATTATCTCAATACACTAGAACTGTCTTTCATTGTGGTAAAGCTAGCTGTATTCAGTTGGGTGGGGATTAGTTACAGGATGTTACTACAGCTGCCACTGAGCTACAAAAAGAGGTGGATGTTTGTCTAGCGGGGATCCTTTCTCTTTGTATTGAGGCCATTCTGTAGAGGAATAGGGCTTGGCTACACTTACAAATTTGCAGCGCTGCAGTAGGGTGTGAAAACACACCCTCTCCAGCGCTGCAAATTGCGGCGCTGCAAAGCGCCAGTGTAGTCAAAGCCCCACAATAAAAGTCCGTTATTCCCCACAGGGAGGTGGAGTACGGACAGCGCTGGGAGAAAGCTCTCCCAGCACTGGCGCTTTGACTACACTTAGCGTTTCAAAGCGCTGCCGCGGCAGCGCTGCCGCGGCAGCGCTTTGAAGTGTAAGTGTAGCCAAAGCCTAATGGTGTATTTTTGCTGTGGGGATGCTGGCCGTCTGGTAATATTCATGACAGTCTGATACTGGGCTCAGTCAGATGTATCTGGCAATTCTGGAGAAGCTAAAGTGGTCATATAGGCCTTATCCTTTATGGTATTTAGATTCCTAACTATTTAGGTTCCTGACTTCCATCAGAATCAATGGAAATGAAAGGTATTAGACCCCTGAGGATCTAGATCCTATAGAGAAGGGATAGGTAACTTGTGTTTGGCAAGTCCAATTTAAATATGGTGTTTGGCTTAGTGAAGAGAAGCTATAACATTTTCCCCCCACAATACTCGTAGTCTGTCCTCAATGGTAACAGGAAGGTTCAGTGCATGGCACAGGCACAAGCACATGATACTGAGACCATGGTGGGGAGTTGGGAATAGGCAGGCTTCATCCATGGCAGAGGCACACGGAGTTGGACAGGGTGGGGAGCTGAAAAATGTTCAGGCTCGGTGCATGGAGCAGGCACAAAATTCAGTCTGGTATCAGGAGCTGGAATAGACTTGTTGGATGAGTGGAACAGAACAGTCACACAGCACTGGACAGGTTGGGGAGTTGAGAACAGGCATGCTCATTACATGGCAGTCACTACAAGCACTGATACTGGGGTAAGGAGAATGAGAATAGCCATTGAGATAAATGGAGCAGTTCACACCTCTCAAAGCTATTGTTTCAGGCTCTGTTCTTCTCCCTAAGGAGTTTGTATTCATCTAAGAACATCCCCTTGAAATGAATGACCCTTCACACGCCAGCCAGCCTCCTAAACTGCAGATGGTTGTGTAAATCTCCTTCCCCAGACACTTAATCCACATGTAGGGACTCTGGGGCCATGTCTACACTATGAGAACTATAGTGGCACAGCTAAGGTGCCATAGTTATGCTGACTTAACTCCATAGTGTAGACAGAGACTACAGTTATGGAAGAGGTTTTTCCATCCGTTTAGGAACTCTCCCAGGGGCACCCCTCCACCCCCCAAAAGTAATAGTAGGTAAAGTTGATGGAAGCTTTCTTCTACCAACCTAGCTACATCTAGACCAGGGGTTAAGTCAGTATAGCTAGAACACTGAGCAGTTTGGATTTTCCACAGCCCTGGGAGTTGTATCTACATTGACCTATATTTTAAGTGTAGACCAAGCCTGAGTCTACACTATCCTGCCTTCAGCTGTTACATGCACTTCTCAGAGGCCCACCACCCTCTCTCTTCCCATAGCCCCTCCAGGTTTACCAGGGGCATAGAGTGTCAAGGAGGGTGGAACTGGTGGCTGAGTTAGGAGGTGGGAGTGTAGGGGCTCAGAGCAACAAGCATGTGGAGCAGGTCAGAGAAATGTGGAACAAAGGGAATAAAAGAGGGAATAAATTGGAGCAGTGGTGGGGAAGTACATGGATCGGAGACTGAGATAGATAAAAATGGGAGAGGAGTGTTGCAGAAGGTGAGGGGGTTGCAAGAGTTCAGGGTAGGACCATTGCCCCTTTCCCAATCTTTGTCCTTTAGATCTGTGTTCTGGCTGGCACAGCTTCTGAGCTCTGAGGTGCCAGCACAGCCCTACATGACAACTCTTATTAATGATATATTTTATTGGATCAACTACTTCTGGGGAGAGAGACAAGCTTTCAAGCCACAGTGATCTTCTTCAGGTCTGGGAAATGTCACAGCTAAATACAAGATGGAACAGATTGTTTAGCATAAGCAGTTAACAGATATTTCAAGGGACCATTCAAGTTGAAGTGGCCAGTTAATGCCTCTCCAGTCATAGGGGGGAAACGAGGGGTGGGGGACAAGCTGGGCAGAGAGGAGTAGTGGGTAATAGATTAGTATAATAAGGCATAAATCCAGTGTCTCTATTCAATCCATGATTGAAAAATTGAAAAGTGTCTAGGAAAATTATGAATGTAAGCTCCCAGGCTCATCTTTTGAAAGTGTTGTGCAGATTTCCTTTGAGGATGGGGACTGAGCGGTCAGATATAGAGTGATCTCTTTGGGAAAAGTGTTCACCCACAGGTAATATGGTGTTTTCGTCCTTTACCATTTTTCTGTGTGAGCTCATTTAAGAGCATAGTGATAGTCTGATTTCACCCACACAATTCTTACTGGGGCATTTAATGCATAGGATGAGGTACACCACATGTTGTGATAGGCATGCATAGGACCCAAGGATCTGGAAAGGTGTGAGGGGGCGTTGATCATTGTAGCAGTGAAGATAAGTCTGCAGGTTTTGCATCTGTTGTCTGGCAGAGTCTGGTGCTACTTTGCATTGCTATATCCTGGTCTATTGGAAGCTTGTTTCTGATGATGAGCTTGGAGAGGTTAGGGGTTGTTTGAAGGCCAGAAGAGGGGGTTCAGGAAAAAAATCTTTCAGGATGTGGTCCCCATTGAGTATGGTTTGTAACTGTTTAATGATGCCCCTCCTGGGTTCCAGTGTGGGGTGGTAAATGACAACCAGGGGTGTGCAGTCAAAGGGGATTTTATTTCCATATTGAAGCAATTTCTCTCGGGTTATTTGGATGACCCATTCCATGATGCAATCTACTTCTCTGGTAGAGGGTTGTTGTTTGGTGAAGGCAGTTTTATGGGTGTTAAGGTATATATCCCAGACTTTCTCCTCAGAGCATATTCTGTGGTATCTGAGTACCTGGCTGTAGATAACGTATGTCTTGGTGTGTTTGTCGGTGGTTAGTCAATCTGTGACAGTAAATGTGGTGATCCGTGAGTTTCTGTATATAGTTTGTTTGTAAGATTCCATTGCTGAAGCTAATTGTGGTGAACATGAAGTTGATGCTAATGTGGGAGTATCCTACAGAGAGTTAAAATGGAGAGATAGCAGTTGTTGAAGTTCTAGTGGAAATTTATGAGGAAGTTAAGGCATCTGTCTGGAGGATGAAAATAACATTGATATATCTCAATCAATCTCTATATTGGTTTTGTGGTGCATTTGAGAAGGTTTGCATATTGGGGAACCATGCTAATACCCATGGTTGTTCCCATGGTTTGGACAAAGTGTTGAATGTAAAACTGTTATGGGTGAGGCTGAAATAGGTGAGTTTGGAGATGTGTTTGGGGTGGATACCTGAGCATTATCCATTATCTTGTAGATATTTATGGCAGTCAATCATGGAGTCCTTGTGAGGGATGTTGTTGTAACGTGAGGTGACATCCATGGTGGCAAGAATAGTGTTCTGAGGTAGGTTGTTAATGTTGCAGAGTTTCTAGAAGAAGTTGGTTGTGTCCTGGAAGAAGGTAGCCTTTTGTGGGGTGAGTGATTTGAGGATGCTTTCTATGAGTCCCAATATTCCTTCAGTATGAGTGCTGTGGCCAAATATGATGGGTCTGCCTGGGTTCCTTTGTTTGTGTATCTTGGGAAACATGTAGAAGGGTGGTTCTCAACCAGGGATACATGTACCTCTGGGGGTACACAGAGTTCTTCCAGGAGGTACATCAACTCATCTAGATATTTGCCTAGTTTTACAACAGGCTACATAAAAAGCACTAATGAAGTCAGTACAAACTAAAATTTCATACAGACAATGACTTGCTTATACTGCTCTATATACTATACACTGAAATTTAAGTCCAGTATTTATATTCCAATTGATTTATATTATAATTATATGATAAAAATGAGAAAGTCAGCAATTTTTCAGTAATAGTGTGCTGTGACACTTTTGTATTTTTATGTCTGAATTTTGGAACTTAGAATCAGAGGACTGGAAGGGACCTCAAGAGGTCATCTGCTCCAGTCCCACGCACTCATGGCAGGACGAAGTATTATCTATTCTAGACCATTCCTAACAGGTGTTTGCCTAACCTGCTCTTAAAAATCTCCAATGATGGAGATTCCACAACCTCCCTAAGCAATTTATACCAGTGCTTAACCATCCTGACAGTTAGGAAGTTATTCCTAATGTCCAACTTAAACTTCCCTTGCTGCAATTTAAGCCCATTGTTTCTTGTCCTAGCCTCAGGGTTAAGAACAATAATTCTTCTCCCTCCTCCTTGTAACAACTTTTTTATGTACTTGAAAACTGTTATCATGTCCCCTCTCAGTCTTCTTTTTTCCAGATTAAACAAACTCAATTGTTTCAATCTTCCCTCATAGGTCATGTTTTCTAGACCTTCAATCATTTTTGTTGCTCCTCTCTGGACTTTCTCCAATTTGTCCACATCTTTCCTGAAATGTGGCACTCAGAACTGGACACACTGCTGAGTTGGGTTTGTGGGGGATGAGGTTGTTGAGTGTCTCTTGGAGTTGTTTGGGAAAGTATTTGATATCTTTTACTTCCTGGGTAAACTGTGTGGTGTAGTCTTCTTTAAGTTCTTTATAATAGGTGGTAGTTCAGAGAGTTGTCAGTTGATCTGGTTAACATAATCATGGTTGAAGACTATGATGGCACCCCCTTTGTCTGCTGGTTTAATCACTATCTGTGGATTGGATTTCAGGGACTGTATAGCTGTCCTGTCAATGGTGGAGGGATTGTGGTGTATGTGATTTCAGTTTTTGGGTTTTTTTTTATTGTTTTGTTTTTTTTTCCTGAGCAATTAGCTATCAATAGTGTGGATTTATCAACTGTGGGGTGTCCACTGTCCATCCAGATGATTTTTTTTTCTTATGGCCGTTGGTGGAAATGTGATTATTGTGGGTGGTGTCATCATTGTTGTGAAAGAATTCTTTGAGGTGGAGTTGGCAGAAGAATTCTTTTAGTTCTCCACATGTTAGTATGGTAACAGTTTCTGTTGTGGGGCAGAAGTCCAGTCCCTTGGAGAGTACAGATAATTCAGCTCAAGTTAGGGATAGTCTTGATAAATTGATGATGTTGGAGTGTCACATTGTGTCCATGTGGTGGGTCCTGGTGCCATGGTTTCTCCAGGAGATGGTGTTCTGTGGGTTGTGGAGTTGTTGTAGTTGGTTCCACTTTTCATTTTGGTGTTGGTTTTCAGGTATTTTTGTTTTTCTTTGTATAGCTCCTTTGGGATTTCCAGGTTGGTTCCCAGATAGATTTTTTCTCCAGTGTGTGAGAGTCTGTGATGATTTCTTGTTTGATTATGTGAGGTGCAGTAAGTGGTTTCTCAGTATAAGTCTTCATTAGCAACATTAAAGCGCTGCCACAGCAGTGCTTTAATCATGACTGTGTAGTTGTGGCACTAGAGCTGTAAAAAAAACACCCCCACAAGGGGAGTAGCTACCAGCGCTGGTGCACTGCCTACAGTACCACTTTACAGCGCTGAAACTTGCAGCGCTCAGGGATGTGTTTTTTCACACCCCTGAGCGAGAAAGTTGCAGCACTGTAAAGTGGCAGTGTAGACAAGGCCTCTGTTTTTTCTGAAGTCCTTCTGCAGAGCTGTTCAGCATATCTGGAGTTTTTATGTAGTGGTCAAAGGGTTACAGATGATGAAACCTCTGGGGATGATGTTTTGTTTCTTGAATTTACTCAGGAAATAGATGTTGCTGTTAAGTTTTTCTTCCTTTTGCTTCATGTTATGGCATTTCCATTTCAAATGGCAAAATTCAATATCTTCCATTGTTGCATGCAGTGTTGTTGTAGCCATGTTAGTCCTAGGATATTAGAGAGACAAGAGAGAGACTCAGCAAGAGGGGAGAATCCCAGAGCCCAGGTTCAAGCCTGAGCCAAATGTCTACACTGCAATTAAACAGCCCCATATAGACCGACCTCTGCGAGCCTGAGTAAGCTGACATGGGCTAGCAGTGGGTGTTTAATTTCTGTGTAGACATACCCTCTGTGCTCCTTTTACACCTTTGTCATCTAGTGGCCCCAGTGCCTGTTTAGCAGGCTTCCTGCTTCTGATGTACTTAAAATTGAGTTCTCACTGTTAATTTTTTGCATCTTTAGCAAGTTGCTTCTCAAATTCTTTCCTGGCTTATCTTATTATACTTTCACATTTAACCTACCAGAGCTTGTGCACCATTTTTTCTATTATCCACACTAGGATTTGACTTCCAAATTTTAAAGGATGCCTTTTTGCCTCTAAAGGCCTCCACTGCTCTGCTGTTTAGCTACCGTGGCATTCGTTTGATCCTCTTGTTGTCTTTTCTGACTTGGGGTACACATTTAGTCTGAGCCTCTGTTATAGTATATTTAAATAGTACCCATGCTGCTTTCAGGCATTTAACACTTGTGACTGCTCCATTTAATGTATGTCTAACAAGTGTCCTCATTTTTGTGTAGTTTCCTTTTTTAGAGTTAAATGTTTCTGTGGCTGGGTTTTTTTTGGTATTATCCCCTCTACAAGGATGTTAAATTTAACTACATTATGGTCACTATCACTAAGCAGTTCAGCTATAGCTACCTCTTGAACCACATCCTCTGCTCTCCTTGGGACTACATCAAAAATTGCCTTTCGCCCTTTCCCCAGGTGGGTTCCAGAACTAGCTGCTGCAAGATGCAGTCAGGGCCGGCTTTAAGCCGATTCACCCGATTCCCTAGAATCGGGCCCCGCGCCTAAAGGGGCCCCGCTCCGAGGGTCTTCAGCAGCATTTCAGCAGTGGGGGGTCTGCTCCAGGGGTCTTTGGCTGCATTTCAGCGGCGGGGGGCGAGTGGTCCTTCGGTGCCACGGAAAACCCAGAGCAGACCCCCCCACGCACTGCTGAGTATTCAAATCGGGCCCCACGGGTCATAAAGCTGGCCCTAGATGCAGTCATTTATAGTGTCTAGAAATTTTATCTCTGCATCACGGTCTGAGGTTACATTTACCCAGTCAATATGAGTATAGTTGAACTCACTCATTATTACTGTGTTTTCTGCTTTTGTAACCTCTCTCTAGCCTCCCTTTTCATTTTACAATCTCTGTGACCATCCAGGACAGTTGGCCAGTGGTATATTCCTACTGCTATACTCTTTTTATTCAAGCATGGAATTTCTATCCATAGAGATACTATAGTATAGTTTGTATCACTTAAGATTTTTGCCCTATTTCACTCTTCTCTTTCTTTAACATATAATTCCACTCCCCCACCAGTGCAACCTACTTTGTTGTCATTCCTATCTATTCTATATCCTGGAATTGCCATGTCCCATTGATTATCCTTTATCCACTAGGTTTCAGTGATGCCTATAATATCAATATTCTCTTTCAATGTCAGGCACTCTAGTTCACCCATGGTATTAAGATTTCTTGCATTTATATATAAGAATTTGTACATTTTGTCAGTATTCAGTTGCTTGCCTTCATGTGTTATATTTAAATGGGACTCGATTACATTTGACTGTCCCTCACTGCCTCCTACCTATACTTTACCAACTTCTTTCATATCCTCTTTACTAGGACACAGTGTTCCCCCTTTAATAAATTCATCCCTAAGGGACATCTCCACTCAAACTGTGTACTCCTCTGCACCTGTCGGTGCTCTCCCAGCACTTCTTTTTAACTGTATGTGAAAGCTGTCTGGTTGCCTCTTGGTTAAGGGAGAGCCTCCTGCATAGGCCACTCCTTCCCCATAAAATTCCCCAGTTTCTAATAAATCTACGTCTCTCATCCCTACACCATTGCCTCATCCACACATTGAGACCCTGCAGTTCTGCCTGTTTTACTGGCCCTGCATGTGGAACTGGAAGCATTTCAGAGAATGCTACCATGTACATCCTGGACTTTAATCTCTTACATAGCAGCCAAAATTCCAGGATTTGTCTTTTACATTTCTTTATATTATTGGTACCCACATGTACCACAATCATCAGATCATCCCCAGCATTACGTATAAGGCTATCTAGATGTCCTGCCCGTGGCTGCCTCACCAAGCTGGGCAGGGTATCTGGCTCCCCTTCCCTCCACTGGTCTCTGAACACAGGAATAACACAGAATTCCCCTCCTGCTCCATGCTGTCTCCAGCAGTAAGAGGCTCCAGGTTAATCCTACAGCCCCCCATACTGCTGCTCTTGGAGGGAAGGGGAAGTCAGAGCAATGCAGTCAATTGTGTGCACAAAGAGAGTCTAGAGAGTCGGAGGTGTGAAGTGGGTGACACAGGGAGGTTCAACTCTGCCCTTTACCAAAATACTACAGCCATGCCCTCCCTCCCTCCCCCCATTTCTATCCCACTTCAAAAATTGCTGCTTCTGACTGCATGTCATCCCCTTCATTGTTCCTGTATCTGCTTCTGAACTCCTCAGCCTGCTCCTATGCAGGGAGGCATGCTGGGGAGGAAGGGCTGAGCTGTGTTGGACATGTGAAAAGTCCTTGAGATGATGCATAGACAATGAAGGGATTAATGTGCGGCCAGTGCCGTCTCTGGCTGGGGTAACTATTGCCAAGGAACTGGAAGGAAGTGGAGGGTGAGTCTGTAAAATATGAGGATACTGAGAAATTATGTTTTAATAAAACATGGAAATTTACTACCCAAAAATGTTGTTAATGCAGGTTGCCCAGCACTGCCTAGTTCCCCTCCATATGGTAGAAGTTTGGTAAACTTAAACCTCTGAAAGCCGAAGTTAAAAAGTCAAGTTACACAACACAATTTTTATTGTGCACTCTTTGACTGATGTCCCAAAATGATGATAATAAACATACTAGCACTCTACACCCATAGATGCTTCAGAACACAGTGGGAACAGAGCACAATGAGCACTCTATGACAAAGTCTAACAACTTCTGTTCACTAAGGCAAAACTTTGATTTAGTTCAGGGATAGCCAACAGGAGTTACCTACACATGGCCGATACTCAAAGCCTACTCCAACCAGGCCATCCCAAACCTGGAAAATGTTACCACCCCTTCTTTCTTGCCCTAAAAATTCCTATGACCATTATCTTCACCTATCCCCCACTAAGTCCTGGAGATCACTCTTATGTATGCCACCAGACTGCTAACAATCCCCAGGATAAGACCACCAAACATAAAGATGAGCATATTCTCTTATTCATTTCTCACGTTAACTTTTTAAGGCATAACCATTATTGAACCATTTCCAGTGGCTAACTCAAGCTTTAGGGATGCATTGGGGGAGCACTATAAACTTTAATTTACCATTTTCTGGTTTTCAGAAGTTTCAGGTTGTACACTCTCCAAATTCTGGAAAAGCAGAAGGTAATGCTTGGCAATCTTAACTCTAAATTACCTATGTTTTTAGGCATTAAATTAATTATTAATGTACAGTTTTGAGAGAAAAAATATGTATACATTCAATTTGCCTGGGCAAGAGAATGACTTGAGAAACTGGAAGGGAAAGGGATTTATAGTCAGTCATTTAAATTTCTGTTTTATTTTTATTTTATAGCTGATTGAATTGTATTTGTTCATTTTATCAAATCCTGATAGTTGAGAGAAGAGACCTTGTTCTTAAAAATCATTATTCTGTTATCAGAATCAGATTGTAATATTAATAATATTGATATTTTATAAATAAGTAATTTAATACATACATTACATAAAAGTTATCCTAATATATTTAATATATTTGAAAAGACAAATAGGAAACAATACACAAACAAAACAACCATCAGGTGTAGCTAAATGTGTCTCAGTTTCTCCTGTGCAGTTTAATTTCATATTGTAATCTCTGCAACTCTGAAAGAACAAATTGAAACATCCATGAAAATAGAAACAAAAAATGAGGATGGAAAAACTGCTGCTGTATTTCATGTATAATTACAAGACCAAATGATCGGTAAGTAGGATCAAGTTTTTTGTGTTTTTCAGAGCACCAAAAACAACCCAAATATGAACCAACCAACCAACCAGAAACAAAACTTACTCCAAGAAGAGTCAATAAGGGAGAAAAGCCAGAGGCCTTCAAGTTCATTCCTATATTTATTGATTTTATCTGGAAGCTGGAAGTATTGGATAACATATACAAAAGATTAGCCTGAGAGAGAGACTACACAGCAGTGTGTGTGTAACTGGGAGAAAAATCATTACCATCTATGATTTGCACAGATCAACAAAGCTAAAGGTAACCCATTATTGCATAGAACTTTCACTGTTTTTGTTTTGGGGCCTGGGCAATATATATATATGGGCTAACTTTCCAATTACTTGGACAAATATAACATAATAAATAAATATAACACAGTATATGTATGGTTCCCCCCGTACATTCAACTGAGTAATTAAAAATCTAGCTCTTTCACAATCACAAACATGAAACCTTTGTTTCGACTTTATACATTAAAGCAAGGATAAGGGTCTCTTCCAGCCACCCCACTCCCAGCTTTCTTTGTGAAATAGGAGAGAAGCCTGATTTTGAGTGCCCTTTCTGTAACCATTCAAATCAGTAGTCACACCGTGGCAGCGACATCGTTCACATTAGGTGAGGAGACAGAATAAAGAAGGAACATACGTGCGCAGCCTCGCTACTTTTGATTAGAGCTGAATGTAGTAGATTTTAAACCTTCCTTTGTTCAAGTTTGGAAAATGGCGACGAATGTCGGGGAGGCGGAGGGAAGCATCTGTCGGGGAACCCGATTGGTCATATTTTGCCGCAGATTCCTACTTGAAATGGGAGGGAGAAAGGGGGAAGCTTTACAAAGTCACAGAATAGCACCTACCCCCACGGGGAGCCGCGTTATCGAAAAATGTTATCAGAAGGGAAACTATTCAAAGACGAATAGAAAAGATATTGTAAAGAGATTCCTAACTTAACCAGCAGGCCGCTGAGAGGCCCAGCAGTGCAGGAAACGTGGGCTTCTATAGCAGTTATAATGATTAGTGCTAGTCCTTAGCACTGAGTCTCCTAATCCTAAAGCATTAAAAAAAACCACCCATGTTGGAATGTTTTGCCTGCCTAGCGCTGTCCCGCCCCGAGCGCCGCATGCATAGACAGTGAAGAGCTTGGGAGGAGGGAAGGCGCAAATAACCCGCCCTTTTTCCTCTGCAGTTCTCAATCAGGTCGTACCCCAGGCAATATACAGAGACGTTCACGCACGCTCGCTACACAGCTTTGTCTGTAACTCTAGCGAATATGTCTGGTCGTGGTAAGGGAGGCAAGGGGCTTGGAAAAGGAGGCGCTAAGCGCCATAGGAAGGTGTTGAGGGATAACATCCAGGGTATTACGAAACCCGCTATTCGCCGTTTGGCTCGTCGTGGGGGAGTGAAGCGTATTTCAGGTCTCATTTACGAGGAGACTCGCGGGGTGCTGAAAGTGTTTCTGGAGAACGTGATCCGAGATGCCGTTACTTACACCGAGCATGCGAAGCGGAAGACTGTGACTGCTATGGACGTTGTTTATGCGTTGAAGCGCCAGGGTCGTACTCTGTACGGATTTGGAGGCTAAGCTGTGCTAGTAATTCTTTTCGAAAACATCTATAACCCAAAGGCTCTTTTCAGAGCCACCCACTCTTTCCTGAAAAGAGCTGTTGTACTTGCATCTTTCTCCTAAGGCGGAGAAGCCCGATAGAGCGAGAGCCCATGCTTCTGTTTATATCTGATCAAACACCAGTCTGTTCTAGGTGGAAGTGGGTTTTCTAGAACTGCACTACTTTTTATTTATATATATCTCCAAAATTGGGACTAATACCCCCGTCCCGATTTTCACACTTGCTGTTGGGTCATCTTCTATACACCAACGAGCGCCAAGCCTCAGTGAATGTGGATTTCAAAGCGGGATTTTCAATCTGGCCAGCAACGCAGGAAGCGATGTATGTTAGCTTGTGTAAGATCTAATGATGAGGAACTAACCCCACCACAAAATGCGTGGAAAGGGGAGGATTTCCTGATAATAGAGAATATAATACACAATTAGTGTCTCTTAAAGTGCTAAGATTACTCCCCTCCCCCGCAAATATCTTAGACCAACAGCAAGCCATTTAACCTTCAACAATGACATACTACGTACCTTTCCCAGGCAGTTAAGAGAGATACGGCTCTTTTTCGTGTGAACGTGGTGGCTCTTAAAAGAGCCTTTGGGTTTTTAGGTGATTGCAAGAGGGGCTTTAAGCTCTTTCCCCACGGATGCGCCGAGCCAACTGGATATCTTTAGGCATAATAGTGACTCTCTTGGCATGAATAGCACACAGGTTGGTATCCTCGAAGAGCCCCACCAAGTAGGCTTCGCTGGCCTCCTGCAGGGCCATAACAGCCGAGCTCTGGAAGCGCAAGTCGGTCTTGAAATCCTGGGCGATTTCACGCACCAGGCGCTGGAAGGGCAGCTTACGGATGAGCAACTCGGTGGATTTCTGGTAGCGGCGGATCTCTCGCAGGGCCACAGTGCCGGGGCGATAACGATGAGGCTTCTTCACTCCCCCAGTGGCAGGCGCGCTCTTCCGGGCAGCTTTAGTAGCTAATTGTTTGCGAGGAGCTTTACCACCAGTAGACTTACGAGCGGTCTGCTTAGTCCTCGCCATTCTGTACAATTACTTCTCCTAAAGCTGAAAACAAGAAACAAACGAATCACACCCAGTGAACTGACCGCTCTTTATAGACCAACTCTGTATCATGATTGGATGAGGAGGAGACGACAACTCTCATTGGACTATTTAAAATACATTTGAAAAGCCCGCGTTATTTACAGAAAGCTCCGATTCCAGCACGTCAGTAGTACCCCCGGAAGTGTTGTGGATGGGGCGGTATTTCTTAAGTGACTGATCGATTATATTATTAATTCTAATATAATTAATGGATCTCAAACTCATAGCCACTCTTTTTCTGGCTGCCTCCTCACTGAACATTTGGAAGGAGAGAGGAGTAAAATGTATTCTGAATAGTCCAATGAGAGTTGTCGTGTCCTCATCCAATCATGATACAGAGTTGGTCTATAAAGAGCGGTCAGCGCACTCCGTTCCATTCATTCATTTCTTGTTTTCAGACTTAAGAGAACTGATTGTGCAGAATGGCCCGGACCAAGCAGACTGCCCGTAAATCCACTGGTGGCAAAGCTCCTCGCAAACAATTGGCTACTAAAGCTGCCCGGAAGAGCGCGCCTGCCACTGGGGGAGTGAAAAAGCCCCATCGTTATCGCCCCGGCACTGTGGCCCTGCGAGAGATTCGCCGTTACCAGAAATCTACCGAACTACTCATCCGCAAGCTGCCTTTCCAGCGCCTGGTGCGTGAAATCGCCCAGGACTTCAAGACCGATTTGCGCTTCCAGAGCTCGGCAGTTATGGCTCTGCAGGAAGCTAGCGAAGCATATCTAGTTGGCCTCTTCGAGGATACCAACTTGTGTGCTATTCATGCCAAGAGAGTCACTATCATGCCTAAAGATATCCAGTTGGCTCGGCGCATCCGTGGGGAAAGAGCTTAAAGACCCCCTTTTGCAACCACTTAAAAACCCAACGGCTCTTTTAAGAGCCACCACATTTACACGGGAAAGAGCTGTATATTTCTGTTTTAAAAAGCTCAGAAGGATATATGCTATTCTTGAGGAACGTAAAACAGCCCGGCCATTGGTCTAGAAGTTTCGTGGGCTTTTTTTTTTTTTAAAAAAGCTCAATGCACGAATATTTTGCAGGTCGTGGGTGGTTCCTCTTTAGAGCGCCCGTAAAACAACATACAACATCGCTTCCCGCGTTACTGATCAGATTGCAAATCCCTTACTTTGAAATTGAAGGTATAAGATTCCAGAGATCAGACAAGCCCATGTAGGTGCGCACTCATTAATTTTAAGCCGTTTGTGTGTACCTTGGTGTTTGTGCGCGTAAGTACTTCCCCAGTTGAAAGTAAAGTGTACAGAAAACCCGATAATTGTGCAGTCGTTCTATAAAGTCACTTCGCACAGTACAGAAAATTGGCTCCATCAGATATAAACAGAAGCATGGGCTCTCGCTCTATCGGGCTTCTCCGCCTTAGGAGAAAGATGCAAGTACAACAGCTCTTTTCAGGAAAGAGTGGGTGGCTCTGAAAAGAGCCTTTGGGTTATAGATGTTTTCGAAAAGAATTACTAGCACAGCTTAGCCTCCAAATCCGTACAGAGTACGACCCTGGCGCTTCAACGCATAAACAACGTCCATAGCAGTCACAGTCTTCCGCTTCGCATGCTCGGTGTAAGTAACGGCATCTCGGATCACGTTCTCCAGAAACACTTTCAGCACCCCGCGAGTCTCCTCGTAAATGAGACCTGAAATACGCTTCACTCCCCCACGACGAGCCAAACGGCGAATAGCGGGTTTCGTAATACCCTGAATGTTATCCCTCAACACCTTCCTATGGCGCTTAGCGCCTCCTTTTCCAAGCCCCTTGCCTCCTTTACCACGACCAGACATATTCGCTAGAGTTACAAACAAAGCTGTTTAACGAGCGTGCGTGAACGTCTCTGTATATTGCCTGGGGTACGACCTGATTGAGAACTGCAGAGGAAAAAGGGCGGGTTATTTGCGCCTTCCCTCCTCCCAAGCTCTTCACTGTCTATGCATGCGGCGCTCGGGGCGGGACAGCGCTAGGCAGGCGAAACATTCCAACATGGTTTTTTTTTTGTTTTGTTTTGTTTTTAATGCTTTAGGATTAGGAGACTCAGTGCTAAGGGCTAGCACTAATCATTATAACTGCTCTAGAAGCCCACGTTTCCTGCACTGCTGGGCCTCTCAGCGGCCTGCTGGTTAAGTTAGGAATCTCTTTACAATATCTTTTCTATTCGTCTTTTGAATAGTTTCCCTTCTGATAACATTTTTCGATAACGCGGCTCCCCGTGGGGGTAGGTGCTATTCTGTGGCTTTGTAAAGCTTCCCCCTTTCTCCCTCCCATTTCAAGTAGGAATCTGCGGCAAAATATGACCAATCGGGTTCCCCGACAGATGCTTCCCTCCGCCTCCCCGACATTCGTCGCCATTTTCCAAACTTGAACAAAGGAAGGTTTAAAATCTACTACATTCAGCTCTAATCAAAAGTAGCGAGGCTGCGCACGTATGTTCCTTCTTTATTCTGTCTCCTCACCTAATGTGAACGATGTCGCTGCCACGGTGTGACTACTGATTTGAATGGTTACAGAAAGGGCACTCAGAAAACCTGACTCCTGTCATGAGTGCAGGGGACTAGATTAGATAACCGTTCGAGGTCCCTTCTTGTCCTATGATTCTATGAAATCTATTAATCTGTTTCACAAAAGGAGTTGTGGGAGTGTGTGGGAAAGATCGGTAGCATTTCTTTTAACTTATAAGGTGGGCATAAAGTTTGTGTGTGTGATTTTGAAGGAGCTTGGTTTTTGCTTACTTGGACCAATTTACAGGGAAAAAATAACCCAAATCTACCGAAAATTATGCAATCTATGTATATTTGCCCAGGTATACACACACGGTAATTAAGGAACTACATAGTAACAGGTTGTCTTTGGTTTGCTGATCTCTGCAAATCACAAGCGATAAAGATTTTCTCAAAGTCAGTCATGAAATACAGCACTGTTTTACTTTTATTTTTCCTTTGTTTCCATCTTGGGGAGGTGGTGGTTTTGTTTGTTGGTTGGTTTTGGTTCTCCCCCTCCCCAATTCATTCATTTGGTGTGCTCCCCATATGGAATAAAACAAGGACATGTGTATTAATTTTAACCAGGCAGCACCTTTATTATTCAAATTACATTCAAGGTTCCCATGGGGAAACAGATCACCACAGTCACTCCCACTCCACTGATCCTTTGCCAGTTCTTGTGTCCCCCACTGCACAGGGAGCCAATCACACTAGAAAGCTCTCTGTGCACTTCCTCTCAAGCATTAGCATCCCTCTCTCTTTCAGGTGTTGAGATGAGAAGGGACCTCAAACCCCAACTAGCACCACATCAAGTGTATTGGCAGGGTGGTTCCTATAGGATAATGCCTGATTCCTTCCCCTCCCTGTAAAGGCTGCTGTGCCCCATGCTAAGAAGAGGAATCTCTCACTTCCACAGAGTAAGACATGAGATAGACTAAGCCCTGGTGTCCTGCCCTTAAATCTTTCCACCAAGAGGAGTTAAGTATATTCCAGTTCCTGTCAGGGACGTCAGACAAGCCTCTGTTCAGAATACAATATGCATGTCACAAGTATGGACCATTTGGGGCAAGCAGGATTCCTTTCTGGAGTGGTTCTGCTCAGCTCAGCACAAGATCTGCACTCCCGATGCCCACTTGAGGGCACACAAGGAGTGATATAGAAGAAATTCCAAAATTGAGCCATTTTCCCCACTGTAAAGAGTGTTCAGTTCATGCAGTGAGTGACAGGTGCTCTCACACTGGAACCAGTGTGGGGGTACATGAAACACCCATCTCCTTGGAAGAATTGTGCACTGGCACTAACCAATGTGCTTGAACAGGACTGGTATGCAAGGAAAGAGATGGACACATTTAAAACCTTTTAAAGCATAATCTAATAATCCAGACATTGTCAGGGAAGGGGGGCGAAGGGATTAAACTCCCACCTTCACTAATGCCTTGCCTTGAGGACCCCATTAGGCCATCTGGCTCAGGGGATTCTACTTTAGGTTCTCCTATTTAACAGACAAGACTAGAGGCCTGCAAGGCTGAAGGCTGCGCATTATCATGCTTTGGAGGCATGGCTTAGTGTCTCATGAGCACGGAGAGACAGCGGACATCACAGCTACCATTTTTATCCATATTTCCAGCATGATAGAGATGCTAACATAGAGGTGGCTCCTTACTGGAGAGCAAAGTCACTTTAGCTCTATAAGCAAGGAGAAGTCTCTCTTGAGACATTACTTCAGACAACGAAAACTAAAAACCAGAGTTCTGCACAGCCTCACATACAAACCCCTTCCTGCATCTCATAGCAGTGTCTGCTTAGTGTACAGTTTTCACAGGGTTTTTCAAGCACCTTTCACTAGATGATCTATTCATACCCGCATTATCTTGGCTTCCCTTGGCAAGCATGGGGTTCAGACAGGTGTGGGAATAGTCATTTGCCTTCTAGTAACAGATTATTGTTTTACCCTAGCTTGTATTGTATATTAGAATGGACAAAGACTCCTCCCCCTGTACTCCAATTAGGGGTTTGCTCTAATAGAGCTATAAGTGTGCAAACCCCTATCTAAAGTTTATAAGGCTGAAGCAGGGCTTCAACTCATTAAACTGCTGTAGGAAAGGACCCTGAGTGAATATTATATTTGGAGGGGGACACTCCTCAATAGATTTCTCATCATATCAGACCACATCTCAGAGGGATGAAGTCACCAGCAGCATCAACACCAGACATACCACCTATTGCCAGTGACTGAAGGTTTCCATTTTCACTTCCAAAAATGTCAGTTGCTATATCGTGCATAGTTTCAGGCTGCAAGAATGGCTAGTGTCCCAGAGGCGATGAGGGAGAGATCATAACCACAGGGGAATGCTCAAATAGAAGGGGATTCTGTACCAGAAGCAAGAACCAAGCTAAGAAGTGTCAGACCTAGTTCCTGATCAGGGTGATCAGTCCAGCCACCACACTGTCCTGCTGGAGCAGTGATGGGCCCAGAGCATGAACCAACTAGATTGGCACAGCAAGGCAGAGTAACAAGGTAAAACCCACCCCACAGCTGAGGGGGATGGCAAACTGGGACCACTCCCAGAGTAGCATTTGGCTGCTGATCACCACAAATCACAGGTGATAATGATTTTCTTGAAATTAGTCATGAAATATACAGCACTTTTACTTGTCCTTATCTCTGCTTTTGTTGTTAATTCCCCCTGCCCCCCATTTGTTCTTTTCCAATTGCAACTATGTCACTTAGAAGAGTAATTTAAAAAAAAAGTGGAGTAGAAATAGTTGGGGAGGGGATTTATTGCCTTATTATTATTATATAGTATTTGTTATATAAAGAGCCCAGGGAAGTTTGTTTAGTTGCTTGGTTTTCTTGTTGATTTTGTTTGTTAAATCATTCTTGGTTTTCACCTTTGAAAATAGTGATTTCATTTAAAAATTATTTAATATTTACAAATCATCAAAATAGTGATGGATTATTTATATACCAGTAATTCCTAAGAGTTTACAGTATAAACATAGAAATAAATACAACCAGAGGTGGATATGGGTGTCACATAAATTTGTTTTTTAAAATAAAATATATTTGTCATATAATTTTTAGCATCACATTTTCTTTGTGCATTTTCTAATTTTTAATCTTGTTGTCTCTATTTTCCTTGCATCAGCAGAAAACTTTCACAGAAGCTTTCTCAGCCCTTAATTTAAGAGGCAGAAGTTATGTTTCTCAGCATTTCTTACAATTTTGGGTGGTATCTCCGCAAAATGCCTTCCTCAGACACATTTATGATAGATCTTTAAATTCTCTTTCAAAACAAGGCACTAAACAAAAAGCTTTATGAAGTAAATGGTATTATTTATATGAAAATTAAACACAAGTGTTTTCAGGATGAAGTTCTAGAAAATCCTAAAAGACGTTATAAACTATATAAATTAAAAAAAAAGGTGATGGAAACAGTAACCTCAGTTTGTAAATAGATTTTTCACTCCATATTGGTTTGATAATATCACTTAAGGATTTTAGGGTGGGATTTTCCTCAAAAGCACTGAGATGTGGCCTAACTGCAGTAACTGGTAATAAAAATCCCTTTCTATCGAGTCCAGCTGGAAATGAGTTAGGTTATAGGTGAGTGATTTTGACAAACCCCCACTTCCTTTAAATGACTGTATCATGAACATGAATTACTAATGATCTCTAGGCAATGAGTATTTACTGTGGTTAAGGGAAAAAAACAGTTTTCTAGAAAACTAGGGTGGAAAAAAGGAAAATGCGCATAGTCCAATAATAATGTTAGATCACTGCAGTTTCTGTTTGCTAAATGTAAACAAATGAACCAAACAGCAGTGGATTTTATTAAGCAATTTAAACATAATTCATAATGTCGAGAAAGTAGATAAAATATACTAACCTATTGCTATAGCACTTGACTGAAAATTGAAATGGCTCTAACCTTTGGATTTGAAAGTGTAGGATAACAACACCCAACTATGGTTTAGAATGACTCATTAAAGAATATGTATTTGTATAAAATCAACTCTCCATAATAAAAATATAGATGTCCACTTTGAAGACACTTTGATTATTGTATTAAATCATTACATTTTCTTATTCATAATAATTTTATTATTCAATGTTAAATTTACATATTATTTTTATTATCACAGCTACCCTGGTTAGATGTCAATAAATAAATTTTCATTTTGATTAGTAATATCTAGAGGTCTTGAAACTAACTTTGTTTTATGTAACACACACAGTGTGAGGTAACTAAGCCAGTGTCCTGAAGGCACATGGGCTATATTTAATTTTAGTCACAAGAAGTCAATAGGAAAAAAACATATCATTAAGCATTTTGTCTTTGCAGAATGAGAGATGAAATTCTGGACCCATTGAAATCAAGGCCAAAAACTCATTGACTTCAATAAAGCCAGATACTCCCTGGCTTGTTGGTCTTGCAATGAGTTGCACACAGGCTGACCCCTGTGGTCCTCATTATAGTATCATTTTGTAATTTTAACCTTCACCTATTGTTCTTATAAAGGATTTCTATATTTATTGCATCTCAAATATTTCCACATCAAATTTGTTCAGTTTAAATTTTTTTAACCAAACTGCCACTACTTTAAATTCATCATTCATTCTGAAAAACTGTTTTTATAGTTTTTGTTTTTTCTTTTCAATGATCATCAACAATAATGAATATGCCACAGTCCCAATTATTTCCTTAATTGCTCTTGTGCTACCTCATCTCCAAATTCTGATCACAGTTATAATTGTGTTATTTCATGAGCCTACAAAGGGGATGTGCAGCTACATCTGAAGCCACAGATTTGGCCTGTAAGAACATATAATTACTAGTGATGACAAACGGAAAGAATCAAGGTGAATTTTGGATCCCACTGGCAAGTATTAAGGATAGAGTGGGTGAGAAGAGATGGAAACACAATTTTAAAAAGAAATCTGTAGACTGGATTAATTTAACCTCGAGAATATTGATAAACAAATATGGAACTTTATAATGACTTTTCACAAATGCACTATTTAGAGTGCACTTGTATAATTTGTATCTTTAATAGATAAAGATCCTAATTTTATTTTTAATTTAATTACTAATGTAGGAGTAGACCCCAATGATCCTAGGGGATTGAGAGTAGCGTCTACAGGGATTTGTGTCCCCCCATAATATAAACAGCTATAAACCATTACTAAATTCGACTTTGGCTCTAGCTTTACAGTTTTAAAAGCTATTTGGGACTGCACCTAGAGTGAAACATTTGCAAGTATTGCTTCCAACTATTGGTTGGTAAATTGCTCTTTGATTGGCTGAAAAAAAAACAACCAATGGTGACATGGTATCTGAAGCTGACCAATTATGAAGTAAAATGGTGTCCTCACCGGCACATACGTTTCTTGTATCAAATAGGAAGTCAGACAGCAAAAGCTACTTATTTGCATACGTTCCGTATAAATATAAGGGTAGCTGTGCTATCAGTATACTGTTGTTCTTGAGTTATACTACGAACGTAAACTGCTACTATGCCAGAGCCAGCAAAATCTGCTCCTGCCCCTAAAAAGGGCTCTAAGAAAGCTGTGACCAAGACTCAGAAGAAAGGGGATAAGAAAAGAAGAAAGACTAGGAAGGAGAGTTACTCTATCTACGTGTACAAGGTATTGAAGCAAGTTCATCCTGACACCGGCATCTCCTCTAAGGCCATGGGGATCATGAACTCCTTTGTAAACGACATCTTCGAGCGCATCGCTGGGGAAGCGTCTCGTTTGGCGCATTACAACAAGCGTTCGACCATCACTTCCCGGGAGATCCAGACCGCTGTGCGCCTGCTTCTGCCGGGGGAGTTGGCCAAACACGCTGTGTCTGAGGGCACCAAGGCCGTCACCAAGTACACCAGCTCCAAGTAAACTTTCAAATCTTTTTTCAGCTATAACCCAAAGGCTCTTTTAAGAGCCACCCACCTTCTCAATGAAGGAGCTGTATTACTATTTCTATGTACGCAGAATAGCTACTGTATAGGAAAATATAGGATTTCATTTTCAAACAAACCCTAAACAGAGCTTTACTACAAACTAAAGCTTTATTTGCTCTACTTCAGTTACCAATTTTCTTTGGTGGTTAAATAGGACGGTGTGTTACTACTTCACCCCTCGCCAAGGAACATGAAGTCAACCAGCTAGCACTACAGGTTTGTGTTTGATATTAGTCTGCAGTGTGTATTGTATTGGAATTACTGTAAAACAGGTAAGTGAGGATAAGGACAAGATATTTGAAGTCTAAACTGACTTATTACACTTCATTTTCCTCCAGTTCCTGATTTGAGGAACTCCCCAGAGCCTTTTATTGAATATTTAGAGTTGGAAATGAGCAAATTAGTTTAATCCCTATATAGCTTTGATTAGAGCTCCTAGTATAGATTTACTGTGTATGGCTAACAAAACATTCTATTGTTCTGAGTTTCATAACTTTCTGAAAGTTATAGCTAATGTACAGGGACTGCTTTCGGCATCTCTGAGCATTAGGAAAATTTGGGGGGAAGGGAGTTGAGTTCTCAACGCACGCTGAACAGTTGTAAATCCCGACTGATGAAATGTGTCGAGAGTATCACAGTGAAAACTGGTTGGTGAAAAGCATATGCCATGCAGTAAACGTGTACCGATCCAAAAGCGCTCCTGAAAGGACGCCTATATTGTACGTATGTATATAGGGATTTCATCGTCTGTGTGGTGGATGTGACCTTCAAATGAGTCAGTTGTGCAGTGAAACGTAATTTCTGTGTTTAAAATCGTGGTACTCTTAAGGTTCTCCACCCTATATGTCCTCTTAATAAATAATTTAAATTAGTAAATGGCAGGATGGTTCACAACATCATTATCGGTTTTGATCTTTTAATATTAACTAGGCGGGCCTAGGCATTGAGCGGGAGAAGGTACAGCTAACGCACTGGGGGGATATTGGTAGCGAGAGGGAATAAAACCACAAGATAAAGGCTAAACACGCAGTGTATTAGTCAACAGTGAAAACAAAACTACGGAAGACTCGCATGCCCCTTCCCCATCAAGATATACGTGTTCAGATTTTAAACGTATGTCAGGGCAGGACACCCGGCTTTAAACCCCGGGGCGGGAGACGGACCAATCCTTGCACAGCGCGGGCTTTTCAAACCCTCCACCAATTTAGTTCTGCTTCCCGCAGCCAGTCAGGTAACTGTTTCTAAAGCCAAACATTTACTCTCTGTCCCCTCACTAGATCTCTCCTAGCCCCCCCCCCCCCCCGGCTGTAGGCAGAACAAAGAATGACCTGAGCACCACTTAAAACCTACCGGGGGACAGAGGAAAATCTTCCAAAGAGGAGTGGGAGGGGAACCATTAGAAACAGTAGCCACAAGATAGTTCGCTTCCCCCAGAACGACAGAGTAACTTTTTAAAAGTTACTTTGTAATATTTCAACGTTTCGTCACAAAGGGGGAAGATTTGTTGCTGTTACGGTGAACGCACAAAGGTTTCAGCTCCTTTTGGAAAAGGTGGGTGGCTCTTAAAAGAGCCGTTGGGTTTGTTTGCACGAGTTAAGACTCTATTTTCCTTTTCAAGCCGCTTTACTTCTTCTTGGGCGCTGCCTTCTTAGCCTTTCCTGCTTTGGGTTTGGTTGGCTTGGGCTTGGCCGCCTTGGGCTTCACCGCCTTGGCCTTAGCCGGGCTCTTGGCTGCCTTTTTAGGCTTGGCGGGTTTGGCCTTTTTCGGGCTCTTGGCCGCTTTCTTTGCCGCGGAAGCCGCTGGTTTCTTGGCTTTTTTCGGGCTCTTTTTCACGGCCGCAGCCTTTTTGGGTTTCTTAGCGGCGCTGGCGGGTTTCTTGGCAGCTGGTTTCTTAGGCTTTGCCGCTGGCTTCTTCTTGGGAGCCTTTTCCTTGATCTCACCAGGCTTCTTGTTGAGTTTGAAAGACCCAGAAGCGCCGGTGCCTTTGGTCTGTACCAAGGTGCCTTTGCTCACCAAGCTCTTCAGTCCTAACTTGATGCGGCTGTTGTTCTTCTCCACATCGTACCCTCCGGCGGCCAGAACCTTCTTAAGCGCGGCTAAGGAGAGCCCTTTGCGCTCCTTGGAAGCGGACACCGCCTTGGTGATCAGCTCGGTTACGCTGGGACCCGAAACTTTACGGGCTTTTGAGCCTCCTGCCGCCTTCTTCGGCTTTTTAGCGGAGGTTTTTGCCCCAGGAGCGGACACAGCGGGGGTGGCAACAGGCGCAGTTTCCGACATTCTAGCAGACGTTTCCTACGAATCAGAAGAAAACAATTGGGCTAGAGTAGGTCAGATGCCTGGTATTTATAGAGAACAGCTACTCTGTGATTGGTGCGTTAAAGAGCCCGCCCAGCTGCGAGCCAGAAAGTACTCTTCTTCCCGTTCAGTTTGTGTTTCTTGGAAATCAAAAAAGTGTGTTTTTTGCAGTATATCCGCCACCGAATCATCCCCACTTTATAGCCTGGTGAAGGGGAAAGAGGGTATTTTCATTCAGTAGAGTTTCCCGTTGGAGAAACAAAAGGTGAGTTTTAAAAGAGTCAATAAACCGCGAGTCCTGGACCTGGGGAGACCTCGGGAGAGAGAAACTTTTGTTTTTCCTTCTAAATAAAAGCTGCACCGTGTACAAAGAAATTTCCAAAGTAATGAAATGTTATTCTTTAAAGGGTCTTCTCCCAATCAAGGCTCAAAGCCAGAAATTTGAATCAATGTTTTCATAGTAAATTGATTTCAAAGAGAAGGAAGTAACACAAACTCGTCCCTGAGCGTTGAATATGGATTAGAAATTAGCTTCTTTGACCAAAATCTTTTACCCTCCTTAAAACGTGAAATGTTCAATTAGCAAACCATGGAACAATGCGAGGAGCAGATTGAAGTCCTGTGAGGGACTGTTTGTGCCCCAAAAGTGGATGACTTGTTAAAGCAGAGCAGTTCACAGTGTGCTGCCCTGTGTACAATACAGAGCTGCTAGTTCTATCTTATTCCTGTGTTACAGGAACATTAATTATCGTAATAGACAAGGTCATAGTAACTTCAGGTGGAAGAATTATTGGCGAGGTTTTAGTAGACTATGAAGAAAATATTAACATTAATTAACACAACACTGTGTTTCTGAACTGATCCAGTAACCAACTTTTGAAATCCTGATCCATTGTCTAAAGGGCATGGCTATTGCTAAAATCTTTTCATTCTTGTACATTACAAACTTCGGCAAATTGTCACTGACATTTATCTTTGGTTTAGGTCATAGGGGTTCTCAAACTGGGGGTCAGGACCCCTCAGGGGGTCACAAGGTTATTACATGGGGGGTCATGAGCTTTGCCTCCAGCATTTATAATGGTATTTAAATATATTTTTTAAAAATGTTTAATTTATAGGGGGGGGGCACACTCAGAGGCTGTGTGAAAGGGGTCACCAGTACAATAGTCTAAGAACCACTGCTCCAAGACTAGAACACTGCATATTACACATTGTTCAATTAGTTCCTTATTAATATAAATCCATCACTATTTAAGATAGAAAGGCGTGATGCAAATTTTGAGAACAAAATTATACAATGTTAACACAGGGAAAGAAACAGAAGAAAACATTCCCTTATTATTAAAGCAAATGCAGAGCTCTCCCATAACTGGCAAGGTTTTATCTTGTGTTGTTACAAGTAATTCCTAATGGTACTATATTAGATGATTAGATTTTAAACCAAGAGTAGCCATTTTAAAACGTATTTTTCCTGTTACTATTTCCTTCGATTTGTGACATTTTTGAACCCATAGACCAGTTTCATATGCAACATCTAATCATAAACTTAATTTGATATAATGAGATTGTCCCTGATCTCCCACAAACTTTAATGTATCCAAACTACAGAGGGAATGGGTTAAACAATATGTTATATATATTCAAAATTAAACTTGTTAAAACTTATGTACCTGAGGAATTTGAGACCCCCCTTTTAAGGGAATTATGGTTTCACTATTATTTTGGATTCAAATGGACCAATCAATATTTGGGAAACAGTTCCTTAAATATGAGCATAAAAAAAGACAGGGCAGATGAGAACTTGGGTGAAATTGTAGATATTTTTTGTCACAGCAATATTTAAAAAGATAGTCAAACAGGATGGATTCAACATAGCATGCACCATAATCACTTATTTCTATTGAATTAGTATTTATTTTTCTCATTGTTTACTATGATTATATATACACACACTTTATAATCTGTTTTGCCCCATCGATATTTATGGAACCTGGAAAAACAAAGGCTTGAGGCCTTGTTTCTCATCCCCCAAAGGGGCTTCCATTTTTCCTGAAAAATGAATGGGGGGATTACTAATAAATGCTTTTTGACAACCCATAGTAAATGGGGGGAGTTTTCTATTTAAAACAGAAGGAGCAGCCCTGTTTGCTAGTGACATGCAGTTCTTTCCATGAGACAGTAGGTGGCTCTGAAAAGAGCCTTTCGGTTAGCGCTGAAGTTGAAGTGTTCATCTTTCTTCTTGGTCAGTTTCATTTGCTTTTGACCTTATGGCTTTCAGTTTTCTTGGGTAGCAGCACGGCCTGGATGTTGGGCAGGACACCCCCCTGACCAATCGTCACTTTCCCCAACAGTTTGTTGAGCTCCTCGTCGTTTCGGCTGGCGAGCTGCAGGTGACGGGGAATGATCCTGGTTTTCTTGTTGTCCCGAGCAGCGTTACCAGCCAGTTCCAGAATCTCAGCAGTCAGATACTCCAGCACCGCGGCCATATAGACCGGAGCTCCAGCCCCAACCCGCTCAGCGTAATTACCTTTGCGGAGCAGCCGGTGCACTCGACCCACCGGGAACTGCAGCCCAGCCCGCGAGGAGCGAGACTTCGCCTTAGCCCTCGCTTTACCTCCCTGCTTTCCCCGGCCTGATATTGCAATTCCTACTCTAACGACAACGTACTACACACACAATCTTCTAGAGCTACCCTGGCCGTGTAATAGCGCGCGGATTTCTGTCCTTTTATTCTGTCCGTATGACTGCTAATGTCAGTTGTGATTGGCTAAAAAATGAACATGGTCTGTTCAACCAATGGTGATGCGGATCTGAATCTGACCAATGGCTAAAGAGTAGTGCCTCTAGTTTCACCTTTCCTCCCTCCACGCCCCCTTCCCTTTCTGCATTTCCCAGAGGTTGTCTTTCTCGATCTACATTTCCCTCAATAGTGACAATTGGTTAACCTATCTTTATCAACGTAAGGATTTTCTTTTACAGCGTGTACTTTGAGTATGTGTGTCCTAGAATATTTTAATGCTTTTCTGGCTGCAGAAGTAATAACTGGTCCTTCCACATCGGTGTGATGTGGGATATTTAGTTAATTATAAAATAATTGATTCAAGTATGATTAAAAGGAGAAGAGTAGAATTTTTTTTTCCTGCATGAATCTTGCCATAAATGAGATACTTGTATTTAGTTTTTTGCTTGCCCCCATGTGAATAAAAAGGGGGTAATTAATGTCTTTATAACATCTTACCAAAAGATCCAAGTATAATTTCACAGCTACAGAGATATTTTCAGCCCCCAAAAATAGAATAATGCTATCTAAAATGTGCACAGTCAAAATATCATCATTGTGGGGAAAGCTCAGTAGCTATTCTTCGGTACCAAAAATGTACAGCTATTTAGAAGAAGTGTAAACAGTTTGTCTTCAATAGCAATAATGTATATCTTCTTAGGACTGGGAATAATTCTGAGTAAAGTGTGTTTATCTTGTCACAGATTTAGTTAGAATACCCAGAAAAGTGATTAGTTTGTCAAGAAAAGCTAAACAAGAAATTCAGATACTTTTCTTTGAGGAAGGAAGGGAGTTAAATCAACAATATTTGCCACCATCACAGTGACAAAACGTGGGATTTGAATTTTTTTTTAATCATTTTTTTAAATAAATCAAGAATATGTTAATCTGGAAACAAATAATCCAGGTTATGTTTTACACTGGTCAAGGCTAGACAACATTATCCCTTTGTATGTTTTGGAATCTAATATGATCTATCAGTCTCTGAGGAACAGTTTGTGATACCATTAGACAAAATGAAAAATATCTAACTACACCAGTAGTCCAACTGACTTCAGTAGGACTTCTCCAGGTGTAAGGCTATCACAATCTGGCCCTAAAAGAGAACCATTAAACAGGTTCAGCACCTCAAGTTGGAGCAAACAGAGACCCTAACCTCAGCCCAGTTGTAATGATCTGCCCCTGATAAAGGTGTCATCACTGTTACCCCCTGTATTCAGTATTTCCAGCTCCACCATGGATATTAGCCATCAGCCAAATCTGAGTCAGAAACCAGCAGGGAGAGGACCTTCATTGTTATGGAAGCTACCATATGTGGTTTAAGAGCAACATATAAGAGTCATCATCAGCACAGATAGTGAAAATACTGAAAACAGTAATTGTCTTTGAGAAAGAGACTGTCATTTCCTATATGTTTACCACAGTGGGGACAAGGCCTGACTGAGGGGTTTAGATTCTACCACAAATGCATTTTAAATAATGATTAATAATTTGCAACTTTCTCAGGCCTGTAAACAACTCAGTTAGATTTGATTGAAATCCTGAGGGTCAAAAGGAGGTAGTATGTAATTCTTAAATTAAATGTGTCCTGGAACTCTCAAAGTAGATGGACACACCTCAATGAATCCACCTTCAGAGTGAGACACCCCTAATCCCAAAGTCTAATTCAGATAGTAAAGCCATTCCCCTTCCCTGGTCCTTCTGCAAATTAATTTGAAGTGAGTATGCTGTTGGACAGATCACTATTTGTTTCAGCCAGCTAGACCTCAGTAACAAACAAGGGTGAGCATCCCATTCCATATTTGAGGTGGAAAGTGATGGTTTTATTAGTAACTTGCATGCATTAAACACTACATTGATGTCACTGCCCATTTCCCTAGGTGCCCAAGAAAAACATTCTTAGTGGCCGTGGCCAGGAAGTTTGGTTGGAGGTGATTTTGGCTGGTTGGTAGGCTCTTCTATTTTGTTTTCCTATCTGAATCTAGTCCATGGGTTGTTACTAGAGCTGGTTGGAAATTTTCTGAATTTTTTTAATTGGAAAATGTCAATGTATTAGAATTCAACCTTTGTGGGTGAATGTGTCAATTTTGTAAAAATTCTGATGGAAAAAAAGGCAGGTTTCTGATTTAAAAAAAAACTGATTTTTTTCATGGAACAGAAAATCCCATTCTCATATAGCTTTAGTTGTGAGCTTTTACATGCAGACCTCTCTTCCATAACCCATGTTTTGGGCACCTTTTAGATGGACTCTTCCAATGTACTCTCCATAGGGCTACACCTTAAATCCAGTTGTGAACTGAAACTTGTGCAGAATGTGGTAACTCAATTGTTAAGCAGGTTAATTCACAATGAGCACATGACACCAGCTTTCCAGTTTTGCACTGGTTGCCTATACACGTTCACGTGAAGTTTCTGTTTGTTGTAACAAAGCCTCAAAAGGACAGGCACCTCCCTTTATAAAGGTTCACTTCTCTCTGGTGCCATGCTGCTGCAACTGAGAACAGAGGATGCATTCAAGCTGGAGCTCTGTTGGTCTATAACAGGGGTAGACAACCTATGTCATGCATGCTGAAGGCGGCACGCAAGCTGATTTTCAGTGGCACTCACACTGCCCAGGTCCTGGCCATCGGTCCGGGGGGCTCTGCATTTTAATTTAATTTTAAATGAAACTTCTTAATCATTTTAAAAACCTTATTTACTTTACATACAACAATAGTTTAGTTATATATTATAGATTTAGAGAAAGAGACCTTCTAAAAATGTTAAAATGTATTACTGGCACACAAAACCTTAAATTAGAGTGACTAAATGAAGACTTGGCACGACACTTCTGAAAGGTTGCCGAACCCCTGGTCTATAAGATAAGGAGTTTGGAAGGACATTCTCCATAGGTGCTCCTCCTCAGCTTTGTAATGCAGTCCTTCCCCCCTTGGATAGCTCCATGATGTTGACTATTTAGGAAGACAGAAAATACTTTTTTTTTTTTAAACAGGGTCTTGGGGCGCACTAAAGGAGATATGAGGGAGGAAGAAATGTGATGAGTGGGAGATTTTGACTTGTAATATATTAAATAACAGGTAAATAGCATAGCTGGTAGAGAGGGGAGACAAGCTACTGAGGAATCTCCTCCACCACTCCCATGGTGAGGAGTGCCTGCACCTCCTGGATAAGGAATTGCTCATGAGAGGGGTCCCTGAAGAGAGACAGGGACAGGGAAGGGTGGGTGGGAGGGAGGGCAGGAGCTGAACTGGAGAGACTATGCCACTTCCACTGTACGAAGAACCCAGCGGTCCGAAGTTATTTAGGACCAAGTGTGGTAGAAGTGGAACAAATGATTCAAAAAGGACAGGGAAGAATGCAGAAGTGAGGCTGGTGTACCGTCCTCAGGCGCCCCTTCAAAAGGCCTGCTTGGAACCCAACAATGTTTTAGTTGGGCCCTGGCTTTAGTTGGAAGGCTTTCTTCTGCCATTCCTGCCCCTTCTCCTATAAAAATCCTGCCCTGGCCCAGGAGGATAGGATCCCTGCTGTTGCTGCTGAGGCTTGAAATGTTTGTGTTGGGTTGCCAGGGTGTGCATAGCCAAGGATCTCATAATAGCCCTTGAGTCCTTTAGGCTATGGAGTCTAGAGTCAGTCTGTTCCACAAACAGACCTGCCCCATCAACAGGCAAATCCTGCATGGTCTGTTGAACCTCAGGCAGAAGTCCCGAGGCTACAGCTATGAGCTACATCTCATGGTGATACTGGACGACAAGGTGTGCACCACTGAGTCTGCAGCATCCAGTGAGGCCTGTAAAGAGGTCTGTGCCACTATCTTGCCCTCCTCCACTATAGCTCCAAACTCATTCCTGGACTCAGTTGGCACCAGCTCCTTACATTTGAACATCAAATTCCTGGAGTTGAAGCTATATCTACTCAGAATTGCCTGCTGGCTGGCAATCCTGATTTGCAACCCCCCCATACAGTACACTTTGCGCCCAAATAAGTCCAGGTGCTTGGACTTAGGCATGGGGGCTTGTTGCCCCTGCCTTTCCTTCTTGTTCACCGCAGTCACCACCAACAAATAAGCTGCAGGCACATGAAAAGGTATTTGTACCCCTTAGATGGGACAAAATACTTCCACTCCATACGCTTCATGGTGAGAGGGATGGAGGCCAGGGTTTGCCAAATGGTCTTAGCATTGGCCTGTATGGTCTTGATGAGGGGCAGAGCCACCCTCAATAGGCCTTCCGGGGCCAAGATGTCAACCATCAGGTCCTCCGACTCCACCACCTCCTCGGCCTACAGGCCCATGTTTCATGCCACCCTGCGAAGGAGATCCTGGTGGGTGTGGCTGTCTATGGGGGTGCGGTCACAAGACAGAGGTGCCGGCAACCACCTTGTCCCGGGAGGAAGATAAGGAGGCTGATGGGGGAACGGGGTCCTCCTGACCCTCTTGCTTTCCAGGGACCTCCTGTCCTGTCTTGCTGACTGGGCCAAGCAAACCTGGATCAGGCTCAGGAATTGGGGTTGGTTGGGGCGGGGGGTGAGGAAACGGTACCTCCTTGGCACCCCTGGGGTGGGGCGACCATCTGAAGCCTCCTGCACCTGCAGTTTGGAGGTCACCCCCCAGGAACCTTTAGATTGGGCACTCTGTGCCTGGTGGTATGCCCCTGGTGTCCAAAATGGGCACTGCACTGGTCCCTGCCACTGCATCAGCCATAGCCCTGCTCTCACCTCAGGCCTTCCCTGGCCCAACCAGTGCCGGCCCCATTCCAAGCATCTAGGCCCCATCTTTGAGTCCCAAGATGGGAACCAGGACCACGATGGCCAGGTCGATGCTAAGCAGAGCTGGCCTGGTGAGCGGGGCCGCAAGCCTGGGGAGCAGCACCACAATCTGAATCTGTGAGGGGTCACTGATCAGTGCCGGGCTGACCGGTGTCAGGAGCAGGACCTGCTATGCAAGGGAGATCGACAGGAGGATTGGCATCATGAGCAGGAGTACCGCTCCAGGTCGTGCCAGTGCTGCAAGTACAGCTGGTGCTGGGACTCCAAGCGGTGTAGACACACCATCAGCCAAGGGACAGAGCATTGCCGGTTTGCCTTGAGACAGTGCCACATGATGCGGTAATAGAGGCTTGGCACAAAAGGATGGGTGACCTCAGCGCTGTCATGGCAATGAGGTCTCTTGCGGCCTCAAAGGTGTCCGGGATGAATGGCACTTCCACCTCCTTGATGAACTGGGCCAGGGAGTCTAACAGCAAAACTCAACAGTCTCCCGTGTCGGGCAGAAGTCAATGATGCCATCTCCAAGGGCGTCTCCGTGACCAGGTCCATCACACCACCCCTCTGAAGCCAGCCAATGGGGCGCATCCCAGAGAGGAGCACCCAGTGCCCGCTTTGGAGATGGCACCATTGACTTTGGCCCCACAGGGGGGACTGTCGAGTCCAGTGCTGTTAGACTCCCCGGCCCAGTTCATCAAGGTGGAATTGCCATTCATCCCAGCCACCTTTGAGGCCGCAAGAGATCTCTGAGCCCATTTTCTCTGATGGCTTGGGACTCCAGAACCCTGTCTTGGTGAGCCAGACATGCTAGGCTGCTGCAACACAGACTGAGTCTCAACCATGCCCCCAAAGCTGCAGACTTAACTGAAAACAGCTCAGCAAGTACTCCTGTTTCCAGCACCCAGAGACCCAACTCCCACTGGGATCCAAACCTCAACTAAATTCATTTTACTCTGTATAAAGTGTATACAGGGTAAATTCATAAATTATCCACCCGCTAGAACACTGATAGAGATATATACACAGCTGTTTGATCCCCCAAGTATTAATCACTTACTCTGGGTTAATTAATAAACAAAAGTAGGATTTAAGTGGTTTCAAGTAATAACAGACAGAAAAAAGTAAGTTACCAAGCAAAATAAAACAAACACGCACAAGTTTAAGCCTAATACATTAAAAAACTGAATACATGTAAATCTCACTCTCAGAGATGTTCCAAAATGCTTCTTTCACAGATTAGACTGCTTTCTAGTCTTGGCCCAATCCTTTCCCCTTGTTAGTTCCAGCTCAGGTGGTAACTAGGAGATTTCTCATGACTGGCAGCCCTCTTTGTTCTGTTCCACCCCTTTTTATAGCTTTGGCACAAGGCAGGAATCTTGTGTGTCTCTGGATCCCCACCTCTCCTTCTAAATGGAAAAGCACCAGATTTAAGATGGATTCCAGTTCAGGTGACGTGATCACATGTCACTGTAAGACCTCCTTCTTCATTACCTAGTAGCTGGAAGACAGGTACATAGGAAGACTTGCAGGGAAACAAACCCATTCACAGTTCATTGATTCTGAAGCACCTTTAATGGCTTCCACTTATAAACATGTATTACTAATGTAAACAAGTTTATATCTTATTCTCCTAACTCCAGGCTTAGAAATAATACATCCAAATAAATAGATCATAAGCTTTGTAATGATACCTTACAAGAGACCGTTTGTATAAAGCATATTCCAGTTATACTTGAGTGCAAGTATGATGTATTTCCATAAAACATATGGAGTGCAACACCACAGGCGGGTCTCTGGGACGGAGATCCACTCCTCCTTTGCTTTCAGTGCCGCTTCTGTGCCAGGGAGTGGTGCCAGGTCAATCCAGGGGGCTTTAGTGTCGGGGAGCAGCGGTGCAGAGTCATTCCACGGTGCTGCTTCCACCACTGCCACCGGGGTGTTGCACACCGATAAGCTCAGTGACAGGTCTTGCTGCACAGCTAGAAGTTGTGGTCTGAGTGCCATCTCCATAAGATGCTGCTTGAGGTGAAAATCATGCTCCTTTTTTGTTCTGGGGCAAAACCTTTTACAAACCCTGCACTTGTCTGCTTGGTGAGCCTCCCCCAGACACTTTAAATAAGCACTGTGGGCATCATCCATTGGCATAGGCTTGTTGCTGGATTTGCAGGGCTTAAGGGGGAGCGATAGCTCAGTGGTTTGAGCATTGGCCTGCTAAACCCAAGGTTGAGAGTTCAATCCTTGAGGGGGCCACTTAGGGATCTGGGGCAAAAAATCAGTACTTGGTCCTGCTAGGAAGGCAGGGGGCTGGACTCAATGACCTTTCAAGGTCCCTTCCAGCTATAGGAGATAAATAAATTTTAATGGAGATATCCTATTTAAACCTCTGGGACTTGGGCATGTAAAGCCCCCCAAGGAAATGCAGTTGGGGTGGAGGGTAAACCCCACAGTCCAACAGCCAACTAATTACTAACTAAGAACCTGTACACAGTTGTGCACATTGCCAGATGGTGCAGATGGCTCCTGCTTCTGTCTGCAAGAAGCCTGGTGTAGAAATGGAACAGTGACATCATCACTGTTGTTGAGGCTGGAGTGTTCTGTGGCCACATCCTTTCCTTTAGTGCTTCCCAAGAGCTCCAATGTGGAGGTGGGAGGTGAAGGAATGGAATTTGAAGACATCAGGTCACAGTAGCCATGAGAGAGAAAGCGAAGTTTGAGAGGGTCTTTGTTTTTCCCATTTTTGTTCAGACCAGGACAGAAATAGGGGTATACATCCAGAGAGGATTTCAGTCTAAAAGTGTAGATGTGAGACATTTCTGAAACATCATAGAAATTTAAACTCTGAGCCTTACCATTCAAGTGAATCCCAACTACTTCAGGCTGTTTGCCAAGTCTTAGTTTAACTGGAGACTCCACAAAGGCTATATAATCAGTACTGTTAAAAAATCGTATCCCCCAGTACCCATTCTCTGGCTTCAAATCTTGCCAGCCTTTCCTATTAGCCTTCCCGTTTGTTACCCCAAGATCCCAGTCTGTCTTATTTCCCACATGCACTTCCCAGTAATATTCCTTCTCAGCTTGGAGGGTCTCAGATCCTAGGACGCAGGCCCATTCATCAAATCTCTCTGGAGTATCTGTCACCGCTTGCTTCTGGTCAGTGTGGTTTACATGTAGGAAATTCGATGAAATATGAAGGTTGGGATGGGCTGTTTTAGGATCCAATCGGATTTGCACTGTACAGTTAAATGGAGACAGATGGGCGGGGGGGGGGGGAAAAGAGGAGAGAACAAAAAACAAGTGTGGGTGATCTTTCACTTCCTACATCACACAATTTACAGAAGCATCCCCTACATTCACTACCTGTCTTCCTGATTCCCTAAGGTCCTTCTACAGCCTTAAAATAATTTTCACAGTAGAAACATATTTTAAGTAAACATTGTTTCTTCTTACTCATCAGAACTGTGCCCTGAGTGTATCCAAAATTATATCTGCTTACTTTACTGACTAAGACACTGCTTCTTGCTCCTGTGAGTAGAGCTCTGCGCGCATACAAAATCTGTATCTGCATCCATGATCCACAAACATGGTTGGTGGCTATAAAGAGGATACCTGCAGATTTGCAGGGTTTTACCTGTGAGTGCCACACAGATGAGAGTTAGCTGGATTCCATTCCTTCTTGTAGTTTATTAACAGAAGTCTTCATTAAATCTCATTTACACCTGGCCAAACCCATTGAATGGGGGTTGCACAGGTGTCAGTGATGGCTTAAATTTTAAGACACTCCAAAGTTGCAGGAAAGACTCTAGCTGGACTTTCAGAGCCTAGATTGTGTTTTATATCTTTTTATTTGTAAAATAAGCAAATTTCCTGTGGAAATCATTGACAGACAGTAACTGTGGACTCCCACTGGACTGTTTTTACAAAAACAATTTTCAGGGCAAAAATCACACTTTGATTGGCAGAGACTCCCTTTATGTCACTCTGGGAGGTACTGTCCAATTTCACACACACATTTAGAAACAAACTCTGCTCTCAGTGACACCAATGATTTCGCATAACTACTAACTTTCATGTGGATTTATCCCTCTGCAATGAGGTCTACTCAGGTCCCCAGTAAACCCAATAATAAGAAAAAGGACTTTGACACAGTGGTGACAGAGACTGGGACTGTGAGCTACAAGCTTTCAGGAAGGCTCACAAGTTCCTCTCCTTTTTATAGTTCCCTCCCACCCATTCTTTGAATAATCAGTCCTCTCTGGCAAGAAGGCAAGACACTGGATTTAGCTTGTCCACCTCCATTACTGAGGTAAGTTCTTCATGTATACTGACCTTCAGAACGTGGTGTTGGACTAAAAAGGAGGTAATTTCACTGAGATCCCAAAGAATAAATAAAGTAACTGTTTTTTTGGTTACTCACCAGCTGAGTTTTGGGCCTTCAATAGCTCTGAAATGTGAAACAAGAGAAGTTAGGAAAGAATACCAAAGTTAACAGAGTTTGCACCATAAACCCGATTGTGACACTCCTCTTACATTCCACAGAAAAAGAACTATCAGTCTCAAAACTGGTAAGTTAGGTATGTCACTGAGATATAATTCTTCTGCCAGATTTGAAATGAACTGGACAAGAAGTTCATTGGTTGTGACACCTTAAAAAAAGGCCAACTCCAAAAGTTCATACATATACTTAGACTCCAGCTATACACACAGTGAAATACCTAAACAAATGACCTGACTTTCTAAAGTGATGTATACCCAGCAGCTTCAATAAAGTCCATGGGAGCTGCTGGGTGGTCAGTACTTTTGAAAAATTGGGCCTCTTATTTTGGTATTTAAATATGAGCTTAGAAACAACTTTAAATACTCACTTAAAAAATCTGTCCATAGGTATTTAGAGTTTAATATAGACATAGAAATATCTGTATCTGTGTATTATCTACCAAGAAAACAGAATGAGGCAGGGAGATAAAACAGTTTACTGAATTCAGTTAGTTGAGATCTAGTGCACAGGACCAAAGATTACTTTAATTTGATATTTTAAATAAAGTTCTCCAGAATGGAACGTTCACATCTGTCAAGCTGATTGGAAGTTCTGGAGACCAAACCAAGTAACAGCAAGCAGCAGCCAGAGAAGGAGTTCTTCACTCCCCATGTCTCCTGGATGGAACTCAGGGAGCAGGTTGGAAGAAATGCCCTTTTCAGCATGCTCCCATTCCCCCTGCCCTCAAAGTCCTTCCCCCTCCCCAATCCAGCATGCACTTTGCCCACTATTACTGAGCACTTTGACATATGCCAGAAGGAGGCCCCCCATTTTTTAGCAACTGCTATGGAGGAGTATGTAGGAGCACGAAGAACAGAGAAGTCAAGACAGCATAGGGAGAAGTACATATCCTCCCCTTGCACACACGCACCCCGTTGAGTAGACTTTCTACGGTCTGATAGAGTTCACTAAAAACTAGCATATAAAAGAAATGTGCTGTTTCTAGATCACAGTGAGATACATAAAGTGAGATTTTTCAAAAAGTAGAACAGTAATCACTCAAATTTGGCAAAGTTTGCAGATGATACTAAACTGCTCAAGATAGTTAAGACCAAAGCAGATTGTGAAGAACTTCAAAAAGATCTCACAAAACTAAGTGATTGGGCAACAAAATGGCAAATGAAATTTAATGTGGATAAATGTAAAGTAATGCATATTGGAAAAAATAACCCCAACTATACATACAATATGATGGGGGCTAATTTAGCTACAACGAGTCAGGAAAAAGATCTTGGAGTCATCATGGATAGTTCTCTGAAGATGTCCACGCAGTGTGCAGAGGTGGTCAAAAAAGCAAACAGGATGTTAGGAATCATTAAAAAGGGGATAGAGAATAAGACTGAGAATATAGTATTCCCCTTATATAAATCCATGGTACGCCCACATCTCGAATACTGTGTACAGATGTGGTCTCCTCACCTCAAAAAAGATATACTGGCACTAGAAAAGGTTCAGAAAAGGGCAACTAAAATGATTAGGGGTTTGGAGAGGGTCCCATACGAGGAAAGATTAAAGAGGCTAGGACTCTTCAGCTTGGAAAAGAGAAGACTAAGGGGGGATATGATAGAGGTATATAAAATCATGAGTGGATGTGGAGAAAGTGGATAAGGAAAAAGTTATTTACTTATTCCCATAATACAAGAACTAGGGGTCACCAAATGAAATTAATAGGCAGCAGGTTTAAAACAAATAAAAGGAAGTTCTTCTTCACGCAGCGCACAGTCAACTTGTGGAACTCTTTACCTGAGGAGGTTGTGAAGGCTAGGACTGTAACAGTGTTTAAAAGGGAACTGGATAAATTCATGGTGGCTAAGTCCATAAATGGCTATTAGCCAGGATGGGTAAGAATGGTGTTCCTAGCCTCTGTTCGTCAGAGGATGGAGATGGCTGGCAGGAGAGAGATCACTTGATCATTGCCTGTTAGGTTCACTCCCTCTGGGGCACCTGGCATTGGCCACTGTTGGTAGACAGATACTGGGCTAGATGGACCTTTGGTCTGACCCGGTACGGCCGTTCTTATGTTCTTAAATCAAAGTCTCAGATTCCCCAAACTGCCTTATCAGATTAACCTCAAACTTTCAAAAATAGAAATAAAAACACTTCTTCATGCTACGAGATCACACATGCCAAATTTCAGGAAGAAAGTAAGTTTGGGTTTTGTTTGTTGTAAGGAAGTTCTAGACAAAGGTCAAAAACAGGCTTATAATGACAACTGTCTTAGAACCTTAACTATGGAGTCACTAAAGCAGCTCCAAAATATAACACCGGAAAGACAGTACCATAGAAATCCAGTCACAGGCAGAAATACCCAAGACACCCATGTGCGGTTGGGGCGCGTGCCAACAGGGCATGTGTAAAACATTAGTGAACTTGAACATGTTACAAGTTATAACTGTTATCCGATACTGAAAAGGAGAATCACTAACTGTCTAACTGCCCCCAATCAGTGAAGAGACAATTATCCTTCTGAATCAATCCTCAGGCTCCTGAGAGAGAGAGAGAAACACAGATGAACATGATAGAAGAGTAGGGGCTGGGAGAGACAGACAATAGTGAAAAGAGAGGAAGATGCAGAGAGAGACCAAAGGAGTCCATTCTAGAAAAACAAATTACATACCTTTTGCAATTTGAAGCTTTCCTGAGGAAAGAAAAGAGCAGAGATGACTGTGCAAAGAAGAGACCATCAACTGGTATTATACCTACAGTGTGTACATACTCAGCCAACCTACGCAATACCCTCATCCTGAATTGACACTACATTCCCATGATCAAAGGGTCTCCTTCCCACAGAGATCTACTTCAGCGAAATATGATAAAATGATGGCAAAAATAAGAGCATTTTTTGGTGAGCCCAGGAAATCTAAATGTAGTGGAGGAAATTCTCAGGGCCAAGGGGTAGAACCAATCAATCATTCACAGGAGCTGAAAATACTAACATCTGTATCTTATTGATATTTCTCTCCCATCACACATTCCATACCTAATTCTTGCTTTTAATCTCTATCTCAGGATGCATTTGTCTATGGAGAATATTCTATACTGGCAAAGGACCAGAAACGTACCTTTGGATTCTCTCTCTGTTTTGAATACGAAGCCTGTAATCACACCCAATATAATGAACAATAGACAGAATATCACTGTGGTGACTACATATGGGTGTTTATCATATGGGAATAAATCACCTGAAATGAAAGAGAAGTGGGTTGTTAGTTCAGGAAGAAGATAACTTTAGAACTGGAAGGAGTCTCAGGGTGTCTCACTGACATTCTTCATGCCATGTGTCCACATCTAGGACGCTCCATAAGCGGCTCTGAAGTCCCCCATGGATCCTACTGGGATCCCCTAAACTACAAGCATCTCATCTAGATTCCCTCATCCACCATAAGCCCCAGCTACAACATACGATACTATGTATTTTTAAATGCTATATAGAAAATAAAGAGGAGATGTTCAGAGAGACTAGAAATTCCAAGAAGACACACTGTAAACCTCCTGCTTTCTGTGGCTCTGTTCTGCCCTAACCATTTATGTCCAGCAAACCATTAACCAGTCTTCTACTGCCCAGACAAACTCTTTGGAATAGGATAGCCTTACTGGAAAGTTGCAGTGCCGACTGTCTTGTCTGGTCCCAGAAGTTGCTTTGGAGCTGACACACCAGGACCTGGTTCTTGTTATCTTTCACATCCACGTGACTCTGAGTATTGTGTAGACCTTGAACATCTTTTACAGATGACACAGTTGAATTCTGTCTTTGACCATGCATGTCAGTCCACAGTATTGCTGGTTCCGGATACCACCCTTCTGAACTGCAAGTGAGTGTCACTGCCTGGTCCTGGGAACGGTGCACAGAGATTGTGGGGCCTGTGCCAACAGCTGTGTCAAAGCAAACCAAGTAACATTAGCTTACTCCACATGGAAACACCAGTACTTTGTTCCCATTGGGAGGGAAAGGATTCACCATGTTGGTATCACTAACATGTGCATTGATGCGCTATGATAATGTGTAGTCAGCAGAGGAACATCACGGCCCTCTGTAGCCAAAGCCAGTCACCAAGGCCTCTCAATAACTGCTGCCAGCTGACATGGGATCTGGGTGACTAGAGGTGGATAATAACTGCTTAGGTACCTGGCAGAGATTTGAAATGAAATAAAAGAATGCGAGAGGAAAATGTGTATGTGTTTGCAGGCGATACATGTCAGTGAAGGACATGTCACCTGCTAAAACAGAAAAGCAATTCACTGACAACAAGAACCTACTTTACCTCCAACCTTTAACTCCACAAGGCCTTCGAAATAATTCAATTTGTTGCCAATGAAGCAGACATAGCTGCCTCCATCTGCCACCTGAACCTTCTTTAACAGTAGAGAGACATTGCCATTGGGAAGCTCCTCCTTGAATAGCTCTGTCCTTCCCCGGTAGTGCGCGTTCTGCTTCTGCGGGGCATCCTGCCCATTCACATAATGATGGGTCAGGCCAGGAATCTCACTGCTATGCCATCTCACTTCCATCTGTTTGGCACTGGTCCTAGGTGAAAGTTGGCATGGAAGGATGACATCTGTGCCAACTGTGGCAATCACTGGAGAATCTGATCCTTTCAGGGTAAAGCTTTCTGAAAGGGATATCATGAAAGGTATTAATACAACACCAGCACCTTATTGCCTATTCAGTTCCAACATCGCCAAACCCCACCTCCACCACATTCTGGATTATAACTATCTGCATTCCCATCATTGTAGTTCTCCTCGCTTAACTACCAACCATCTTCATCACCAAAAAACAAAACTCCAACAGAGTGACAAAGGAGACTATGACCACCATTACACAGGGGAAAATCATGCAGAAGAGCATCCTGGGCAACCCAAGCATCCAACGGATGTGAGTGGGAGCTACTCCTTTTAAATCTGATAGCACTGGGAAAGAGCATGGCATAATAACCTAAAAATACTAGAATTGCTTACCACCAGCCCTACCCACCATCACTCACCATACTTGTTACCACTACCATGGTCCAGGCAGATTTCCTGCTCACAAATGTGTCTCTCCCACCCAGCCACACTAACCAGTATGCCCCAATCCTAAAATGGGGAGCCAAGAGCACTGGACAATCCCCCAGCAAGTGCATATAGCACTTCTCAGGATCGAGCCCTATATTTGCAAACATTTCCTAGAAACTCCACATCTGTCTTGTGAGTCTCCTAAATCAATGACAGGTGAACAGGGAAATGTCCTCTCTGTCCCATTTAGGAGATACATGGAGTAAAATTATTGAGTGATCCTCTCTGTCAAATTCACTCCCACCTCCTCATCCCAATTTGGAACTAATGTCCTAGGAGTAAAAGGTTCCATAGCCCAATTCCAATAATACTATAAGTCATGTGATTCCTGAGCCAGGTGTGTTTATGATCTATGTCCAGGTGCAAAGTGAATGGGTGATTGGTAAAGAATTAAGGTTCTTGATAAAAAGGACAAATATTGAGAAAATTCATTCACTACTGATTTTCAGGAATAAAAGCACAGAGTTTGGGCCACTTGTATGCATGGGGTAAAATTCAGTCACACATGAGTATTCAAACAAGTGCCAGGCATTTGCAAAAACGTTTGTGAAGCCTGACAGTGTCATGAATTTTAACGTAAGTGAGCGTTCATTGGAAAATTCACAGTAGAGGTGTGTTCCTGGTTATTTACCAGTCATTTATTATTCTCCCATATAAAGAGTTCATTCACAACATCAATAGGCAGTAACAATAGCACATGAGTTAAGTGACCAGTCACACCACAAATTGTCAAAAGTTTGTTTGCATGTACGTTATTTGCTTCAACCTTACTACAGAACAGGATTGGTGCATGGATCTGATCAGAAAGGGGCCTACATTTGGGACAAACAGTTCGATCAGCTTTAGTTCTTGATATCTTACACCACTACTTGGGCCTAACATAGTATGTTGTTTTATGTTTTTGTGGGTTTTGTTTGCTTCACCTAAATAAATATATACAAGGAAATTACCCCTTCCACTCCCATTCTGGTAAAAATACATTAAAAAAAAAATCACCTCCCATCCCCCGGATCTCTTGTTTACAACCTCTCTTTCTCCTACAGCTCCTTTCTTCTTTGCTCAATAGCCCTAAGAAACCCTCCCTCTATTTCACCAACTACTTCATCTCCTTTTTCCCCTTTGTCTCTAAATTCCCTGAGCAAGCAGCCTTGATTTCCTATCCTCCAGTTCTCTTTAATCACTTCAATCCCACCCCAACAAATCTCACTATCAGCTTCCTCCTTAACCCAAAGGGCTTGTGCTCTATAATTATTCACTTCCATTCTTCTACTGCCCTTCATAATGTGGGTCAAATTATCTTCCTCTTTTCCTTTCTTCCCTGGACTTCTGCTCTTATGCAGTGCTGCCATTCAAACTGTACAGCAGCGCAAGAGCTGTCTCGTGAACAACCCCTATTTCTATGTGAATTCATTCCTCTTGTTCCCTGCCACACACCTTGGTGGTGCTGTTGTGATTCTGTCCACATGATTCTTGGGTAGAAGTGGCCCCTTTTCCCACCATGTGTCTAAGGTAAAGGTCAGAGAGAAGCATGTGACTTGGGATCCAGGTCAAGATTCCGCTTACCTGAGGAGACCAGGATTCCTACACGGCAGAAAAAGGCAAAGGCCCAGAGCTCACTCCCGGCTGACAGTTCCATAACACCTAACACACAAAATAGAAGAGTTCACACCAATGTACAGAAAATTCTGGGGGAGGGGGTCTGGAGAGCATTCACAGATCAAACCACACTTTCTGCCGGGTGAAAATAATATGAGGTTCAAACTAAATTTTTCAGGCTATAGTGGGAGAATTAGGAGTTTATAGTCTAGTCATATTTTACATTTAAATAGCACCTTTCATCTGCAGTGTGGTCCAGTGGACAGAGCACTGGACAGGGCCTCCGGAGTCCTATGTTCTATTCCTGTATCTGCCACTGGCCTACTGTATAACCTTTGGCAGGTCAGATCACCACTTCATGCCTCAGTTTCCTCATGTGTGAAATAAGGACAATGATAGTTACCTCCTTTGTAATGTGTTTTGAGAGCTACAGATGAAAAGCTCTATACAAGAGCTAGGCATAAGTAATATTGTTCTAAAGAATCCCAAATGACTTCTCCTACACAACACAAAAACAATGAAACGCAGCCTATGAAGTGGAAGTGTTATGATGAAAGGGCATATATGTCAGTCATATAAATAAGCTTGGCAGGATTAGATCAGGGGTGGCCAACCTGAGCCTGAGAAGGAGCCAAAATTTACCAATGTACATTGCCAAAGAGCCACAGTAATACGTCAGCAGCACCCCCATCAACTTCCCCCCACCCAGCACCTCCTGCCCACCAGCAGTCATGCCTATGTCCTTCCACCCCGCCCCCCACACCTCCTAATCACCTGTTTTGTGGCATGCAGGAGGCTCAGAGGGGGAGGAGTGAGAGCACAGCAGGCTCAGGGGAGGGGTTGGTGTGGAGGCAGGGCCTGTGGCAGAGCCAGGGGTTGAGCAGTGAGCACCCCTCAGCGCATTGAAAAGTTGGCGCCTGTAGCTCCAGCCCCGGAGTCGGTCCCTATACAAAGAGCCGCATATTAACTTCTGAAGAGCCACATGTGGCTCTGGAGTGACAAGTTGGCCACCCCTGGATTAGATTTTTATTGGTAAATGTTGATTTCACCAGACACACACAAACCCATGAAAATATATTTCCATTGATGATAAATGAAATTTATCAAAAGCAAAATAAATTTTTTTTTGCTTGATAACGTCTTAGAGTTTGATTTAAGGATATTTACTTTGGATATTTTGACGTTTGCTGTTGACGGTGTGTGTTTTCACAGTTAAAAAGTTTTAACTTTCTGAATCTTGGCGTCTACTGTCATTGTCTGACTCCCCCGCCATATAACTTCCTACAACTGTGAAGTTTTTAAATCAATACAAAAAATACTTCAAGTGATTTTTTTCCTGTCAACATTATAACAAAATAAAAATTGAATTCTACTTGCATATGAAGCATTCAGAAGAAAGGAAGTAACATCTTAGAAAGGTGAATTTTCCTAATTCCAAAATGAATTGTGCTGATTTTACATTTCCAACTCCTTGGGGCAGGGACCATCTTTTATTCTGTGTACAGCACCTAGAACAAGGGCTCCTGGCACAGGTGCTGGAACTATGGGTGCCGGGGGTGCTGCCGCACGCCCTGGCTTGAAGTGGTTTACATCATATACAGCGTTAACAGTTTGATTCAACGGCGCACACAGCTCCTGGCTGTGTTCTGTCCCATCTAGTGGCACGGAGACACTTAGCGAGGGAGATTAATGAGTTTGCTCTAAGTGTCTCACTAGATGGGGCAGAACACAGCCAGGAGCTGTGTGCGTTACAGCAGCACCCCCACTATACAAACTGTCCCAGCACCCCTGGCTCCTGAGGTGATTGTAACAAGTACCAGCCCCCTACAAAGGCCAGGTGCTGCCTGCAGTGCCGCTGAAGTGCCTTGCCAGAGGCACACAGCAGAAGGCCCAGCAGGATGGGAAGGAGCAGGACACACCCAGCTGCAGTGACTCGCGGTAGCGTTTGCAGGCCTGAGCTCACCGTCGCCACGGGGAGCCACCCGCCCGCTGATCCCCGGTCCCCCTCTCTTCAGCTCACCCCGCAGCGCGCTCCCCATTCCCGGGGCTGCAACCCCACCTCCCCGCCCCGCTCCTTGCTGGGGTGGTGCCGCTGCAGGGAGCCGCCCCGAGAAGCTCCTCGCACCTGCAAGTCCAGCCAAGTCTGCGCAGGGGCCGCGGCTGTAGCGTCCCGCTTCTCCCCTCGCTCCGGGGACCGAGGCGCCTCAGGCCATCGAGGAGTGAAAGAGAAACAAGCGGCCCCAGACCTGCTAAACGCGAAAGGGGAAGATCAGGGCGGGGCTGGAGCACAAGGGGGGCGGGGTAGAAGCGCCCGGTAAATTTATACACCCAGCCCTGCTGTGGCTTGGGACGATCCTTGCACAGGAAGAAAGGGCTTTTCTCCATAAACAATGGCTCTTCTTGGTTCCCTAAAACGAAGGAGGGGGTTGCGGTATTTCAGGGAAGGGAGAAAGCCAGGTGCCGGTGAACCTCCGGGGTCAAAATACGATGGTTCTAAACCAGGGGGTCTCAAACACGCAGCCAGTGGAATTATTTCCTGCACCTGCCATAGGTGCCGATTCCACCGATTCCGGGGCGGAGTTGGGGCGGGGACTTTGGAGAAGGGGTTGGAAGAGGCAGGGGTGGGGCCTCATGGAGGAGAGGAGCAGTCTGAGGTATGAAGTTCAAGCATGTATTATTTGCTGTGAATAGTTGGGAAGAATGTTTGTTAAAGCAGCAACATATTTTGTATCAATAGTTACAAGTTCCTGCCGTTACAGCTATGTTGATAGACTGTTAGTGTAGATCATCATCAGTGTTACTGACCACATAAGGAATAGTTACTGGTGTTTATATTTTATTAAAACCCCTCTTCGCATTACAGTTTTTAAAAAGTTAATACATTGACTTTTAATAGCATACTATATTACTCTTCATTTTTTTCATTTTTGACTATACTTTGGTAGCGTTGTATGAAAAGGCTTCAGTGATGCAGCTATCGGGCCAATGTAGTAGTCCTCATGTGGCCCTCGTGGCGAGTTTGCGATCCCTGTTCTAAACCATGCCCAAGAGAAGGTTGTTGCATATTTTGTCTTCTAAAAGGTTGGTCTATAGCCTGAGAAAGGATCTCAAACTTGTAGACGGAAGGGGGGCTCGGATGACTTACACCGGCAAGCAACATAGATGCTGATTAGTACACATCAGGTGTGAGTTTTCTTTATCAGTCATAAAAAGTAGGGTAGAAAAGACAATAAATTGTCACTGAGGCTTTAACCAAGTACAGGGCAGCTGAGCAAACTTGTCTATTTGCAGCCTCTATAGTTAAAGAGTAGAAGAATCAGAACAAGATTTTCAAGAGTGACTAGTATTTTTGGGTGTCCAACTCAAGTTACCCTAATTGGGGGAGGGGTGATTTTAAGGAAATGTATTTGAGTATCAGCCCTCCAAAAAGCCCAGTTAAGCCATCTCAAGATGGGTACCTATTAATTTGGGAATCAGTATTTATTCCCTAAAATCTTGGTCTGGGTGTTAGTCTACAAATTTAAAGCATGCTTAGTGAGATCTGTTCCCTTTGAGTGATTGTGCAGAAGCAGCTGTTGGAGGAGAAGAGATTATCAGATTGAAATTTCATACTAAATTATAAAAGTTCAGTGTATGGCAAGTTAACATACATTAACATATGGCAACCTTCTGAAGTTGGTTGTGTATTTTTTAAATAATTTTAATAAACCTTTATATAGAAACAACCACCTTGCAAATGACCACCTGAATTGAAGCACTGAATCTTATTTTCCAAACGGTTTTATTGAAATGTGCCAGTAACACAGACAAAAACTAAGATGCAGTTAAGTTTAAAAATGTTGTCTATTAAAAAAGTATATATGTATCCACACCAGCTGGAAAGCTCAAGGGGATAAGTAGTAGCCTTTGGAATCTGACCCAGCCAGTGAGAGTTTAAAGCCTACTTTGAGCAGAAATCTGGAAAAAATTGGGAGGTATATTTAAAAGAACAGAAAACTTGCCTTATGGTGATACTTAGTTAACTAAGAGAAGCTTAAAGGATGCCTTGAACTCCTCCATAGCCCATTCCAACCCTGTTTGAAAAAGATGGAAGGCTGGTGTCAGGGTAGCAGCTGACCCTAAAACTTTGCCAAAGTCATCCATAAAATGAGTCCTGTGACCTAACTCCATATAGATGGGACGAAGGCAAGGAGGAGGAGAATGTAATCAAATCATCCTATCTATAGGTACCTACATGGCAAACAATTATTCAATAATGGACTCTTCAACCTAGCAGAGAAAAGTATAACAATCCAATGGCTGGAAATTAAAGTTAGACAAATTCAAACTGGAATGACAAAATTTTAACAATGAAAGTAATTGACCATTAAAACAAATTTACCAAGGGTCATGGTGGATTCACCACCACTGAATTTTTAAATCCAGATTGGATTTTTTTCCTACAAGATCTGCTCTGGGAAGTAGGAGGTCAGACTAGATGATCATAATGGTCTCTTCTGGCCTATCAACTATATTATTGGCCTAACACCAAATACTAGAAAGTCAAGGAAGTCAGAATTAAGTCCCAGTCTCAATGCTGCCCAGATCTCTACTCAACCTCCCCCTACTGACTGAAAAAACACCTAGTTGTCAGGTGAAATTTCAGTTTCCCCAACTAAGCAATAAATTATACAATATAGTATCGATTTTAGTTTTATGATTAGCTCACAACCTTCCTACCCATACCAGAGAGAGGGAGTTTGTCTACAGATGCGGAAAATGTAAGCACAAGTTAAGGGCAGATTTTCATAACCTTAGGATCAAAGCTCAAGAAGCCTCAGTAGAGGACCCATGACAGCTGAGTGCTAGTGTCTTATAGCTTGGGCAGCATAGAACATAGAGAATGGACAAGCAGGAATACACTGCATTTTTCCACCTCTTCTCTTCACATTACTTGACTTAGGTATTGTCCTGAGGGAAGAGGAACAGGCAGTAACCAGCAGGAGACACAAGGAAGTAGCCGTCCTAAGCATATATACTAGCTCCCCTTTCCCTCAGTGAGTATGAGAGATATTGGTGTCTTTACCAGATACTTAGAAGAGGAGGAGTCTCCAACCTATTGCTAAAGAGCAGGTGTCTGAATAGTATCAGGAAGATGAGTGGGTTTAGTACAGTGCAATATCCAATCCATAATAAAAGGGTGGATAAGGTGAACTGGATCCAATGTCTTTGGACCACTGTCTTTGGACCAAAGATTGTGATGGATTCTCTATCACTGGAAATTTTTAAATCAAGATTGGACTTTTAGGGGGGGAAAAAACTATAAAATACACACACACTGTAGTTCAACCACAGGTATTGGATTTGAAATAGGATATAATTCAGGGAATTCCAATGGTCTGTGTTATGCAGGTCACCCTAGATCACTGATACTCAAACCTGTGTTTCAAGAGCCAAATTAGTGATCGTTACCCCAAAAGGGCCACAGTAGTGTGACTTCATTGTTTCATTTACTATTTTTTATATATATATATATATATATATATATATATATATATATATATATATATATATATATTATTCTCACAGTGAAATGACTGACCAAGTATTATTTTATCAGCTACAATTGGTTAATAACATAGTAAAAGCATCCTGATTAATAATTACATCACAGAGTGTTTTAATATCATGTGCTGCAAAGAGCCAGAGGAGACACATTAAAGAGCCACTTGCAGCTCATGAGCCTCAGCCTGAGTATCACTGCCCTAGATGATCACAGCTGATCTTCTGGCCTTAAAATTGATGAGATGCTGTGGGGTTGTAGTCCCCATTTGGTACAGAGAAGTTAAGGTACTGTTATCTCTTAAACACAAGCAGGTGGCCTAAAGGAGCAGGAGGTTTGTCCCCTACATGTGGTGGGAGGGTAATGATACATATGGTTAGTATGTAGATGTGTGCTAGCGGTAGTCTGTAGTTCACACTGGAAAAGGAGATGGAGGAGTATGGTGAATGGAACTAGCAGGGTTTTATGGCCTATAGATGGAAGGAGAGTTGGATTATGAAGAAAGGTTAAATTTAGAATCTCAATTTGTTAAAAAGTGAGGAAACACTAATGTTTAACTAACATTTTTAGTGCAATATTCTCAATTTTTACATAATTTAACAGAATTTTTGCATATAAGTTTCCTTGTCAGTGAAAGTATTATTTATGCTCTTAAATTTGTAAGGGTATATCTGCACTACAAAATTAGGTTGATTTTATAGAAGTTGATTTTTAGAAATCGATTTTATACAGACGATTGCATATGTCCACAATAAGCGCATTAAGTCAGCGGAGTGCATCCTCACTACCATGGCTAGCATCAATTTTCGGAGCATTGCACTGTGGGTAGCTATCCCACAGTTCCCGCAGTCTCCACCGCCCATTGGAATTCTGGGTTAAGCTCCCAATGCCTGATGGGGCAAAAACATTGTCGTGGGTGGTTTGGGGTACATGTCATCAGTCAACCCTCCCTCTGTGAAAGCAACGTCAATCGTTTTGCGCCTTTTTCCCATGCAGATGCCATACCACGGCAAGCATGGAGCCTGCTCAGCTCAGCATCACCGCTGCTGTTGTGTCCTGGGTGCTGGTGTCAGCAGAAGGTGCAGTAGGACTGCTAACCTTCATCATCCGCTGCAACTCTGCTCTTGTAAATGAGCTCAGTCTCAATAGCAAATTTCTACAAGTTGTCAGAAATCTGCACTGTGCTAACCATCATCATCCACCACTTCCACTGCAACTCTGCTCTCCTGCGGATGCCATAGCACGGCAAGCATGGAGCCCGCTCAGCTCACCTTCATCGCTGCTGTTGTGAGCATTGTAAACACCTCGCTCATTATCCTTGAGTATATGCAGAACTGGGCTAAGAGATGCCAGCACAAGGAAGATTTTGATGAGGACATGGACTCAGATGTTCCTGAAAGCACGGGCTGTAGCAATTGGGACATCATGGTGGCACTGGGGCTGGTTGATACAGTGGAATGCCAATTCTGGGCCCGGGAAACAAGCACAGTCTGGTGGGACCACATAGTGTTGCGGGTATGGGATGATTCACAGTGGCTGTGAAACTTTCACATGCGTAAGGCCACTTTCCTGGAACTCTGAGTTGCTCTCCCCCACCCTGAAGCGCAAGAATACCAAGATGAGAGCTTCCCGACAGTTGAGAAGCGAGTAGCGATAGCCCTGTGGAAGCTTGCAACACCTGACTGCTACCAGTCAGTCAGGAATCAATTTGGAGTGGGTAAGTCTACTGTGGGGGATGCTGTGATCCAAGCAGCCAATGCAATCGTTGATGTTCTGTTATCAAGGGTAGTGACTCTGGGAAATGTGCAGGTCATAGTGGATGGTTTTGCTGCAATGGGGTTCCCTAACTGTGGCGGGGCAATAGATGGAACGCATATCCCCATCTTGGCACCAGACCATCTTGCCAACCAGTACATAAACTGCAAGGGGTACTTAATGGTGCTGCAAGCACTGGTGGATCACAAGGGACGTTTCACCGACATCAATGTGGGATGGCCGAGAAAGGTGCATGACGCTCGCATCTTTAGGAACTCCAGGCTGTTCGAGCAGCTGCAAGAAGGGACTTACCTCCCAGACCAGAAAGTTACCATTGGGGATGTTGAAATGCCAATTGTTATCCTTGGAGATCCAGCCTACCCCTTGCTCCCATGGCTCATGAAGCCTTACACAGGCAGCCTGGACAGTAGTAAGGAGCAGTTCAACTATAGGCTGAGCAAGTGCAGAATGGTGGTAGAATGTGCCTTTGGACACTTAAAAGCTTGCTGGCACTGTTTGCTGACTAGGTTAGACCTCAGCACAACCAACGTTCCCATTGTCATTACTGCTTGCTGTGTGCTCCATAATAGCTGAGAGAGTAAAGGGGAAGATGTTTATGGCAGGGTGGGAGGTTGAGGCAAATCGCCTGGAATCCAATTATGAGCAGCCAGACACCAGGGAGATTAGAAGAGCACAGCTGGGCATGCTGGGCATCAGAGAGGCTTTGAAAACCAGTTTCATGACTGGTCAGGCTTTGGTGTGATATAGTTGTGTGTTTCTCATTGATGCAAACCCACCCCCTTTTTTATTTTAATTCTCTGTAAGCCAACCATCTGGGTAAGGAGGCTATGGAACATGGAGAGGAGGGTAGGCGGTTATACAGTGGATGCAATGGGGGGTCTGTGCTCCTGTTGGCTTTCCTGCATCTCCAGCACACGCTTCATCATATCCATTTGCTCCCCCAACAGATGCTTCAGCATATCCGTTTGCTCCCCCATTAGCCTCAGCATTGCGTCCTGCCTCCACTCTTCATACTCACTCAATTCTTTCCTGGCCTCTGCCACTGAATGCCTCCATGCATTGAGCTGTGCCCTATCAGTGCGGGAGGACTACATCAGCTCAGAAAACAAGTCATCGCAAGTGCTTTTTTTTCGCCTTCTAATCTGTGATGACCACAGACGGAGATAAGAGGAGCGTAGAAACATTTGCACCTGTGGGGTGATAGAAAGGGAGAGTAAAACTGGGTTGGGTTCTTATGCCTTCATAACATGTGGGAATGTTTTCAAACTGCAGCGCCCTACCTTTCCCAGAGCAAGCAATGGGTTGGGTTTCACATTTAGAAGGAGGGGCTGCAGTATTCAGGTAAATGTGCAGCACACACCTACCCCCACCCCACCGCGTGGCTATTCTCTGGGACGATCCCTTCTCCCCTCCCCCCGCCGTGTGGCTATTCTACAGGATGATCCCTTTTAGCCAAGTGCAAACAGCCCATCATGAATGGGGTCCTTTTATTGTTCCCTTACAAAAATTCTATTTCAACCAGGTGACCATGAACACTATTGCTTTTAAACCCTGTACTATAACTTACCAGAGGTGCCTTCTCCGGCTTCAGGGTCGGGGATCCCGCCTTGGGAGGGTATTGGCTCCAGGGTGATATAAAGTTCTTGGCTACCAGAGAGAATGGATTCACAACTTGCCTGCTGTGCATTCTCCTCCTCCTCATCATCCGCAAAATCCTCCTCCATATTCCATGAGACTCCCCCCTTGCAGGTGTCCACAGACAGTGATGGGATAGTGATAGGGTTCCCCCCTAGAATGGCATGCAGCTGTTCATAGAAGCAGCATGTGTGAGGCTCTAACCTGGAGTGACCGTTTGCCTCCTTTGTCTTTTTGTAGGCTTGCCTGAGCTCCTTAACTTTCACGCGGCACTGCTGTGTGTCCCTGGTGTAACCTCTGTCCAACATGCCCTGTGAGATTTTGGCAATATATATTTGCATTTCTTCTTTTGGATTGGAGTTCTGCCTGCACAGATTCTTCTCCCCATACAGCAATCAGATCCAGTGTCTCCCTTTCGGCCCATGCTGGAGCTCGTTTGCGATTCTGGGACTGCATGGTCATCTGTGCTGCTGAGCTCGCCACGCTGACCAAACAGGAAATGAAATTCATAAGTTCCCGGGGCTTTTCCTGTGTACCTCGCTAGTGCAGTGGAGTTCAAAGTGCTGTCCAGAGCGGTCACAATGGAGCACTCTGGGACAGCTCCCAAAGGCCAATACTGTTGATTTGCGTCCGCACTACCCCAAATTCAACCCAGCAAGGTCAATTTTAGCACTACTCCCCTCGCCGGGGAGGAGTACAGAAGTCGATTTTAAAAGCCCTTTAGGTTGATGGAACGGGGTTGGTTGTGTGGACGTGGTCATTTTTAAATCGACCTAACGTGGCTAAATTCGACCTAACCCCGTAGTGTAGACCAGGCCTAAGTTGTTTCTACTTCTAACTTGATATGCTTTCTTATTAGTCCAAGGGACATCAGGTGTAGTCAAGTATTTTAGGCCTGATGTAAGTTAAAGCTTTGCCTGCATAAACAGAGGAGCTTGTTAACTGTTGCGAGCTCCACATTTCAGGTCTCAAAATGACAAGTTCCACCAGCAAAGGTTGGTGGGCAAAGGGAGATTATAAATTACAAGTGAGGGTTATAAATGATACAGCAAAGTACAGGTATTGTGACACACACAGTTTCAGTAGGTTTGCTCACAACTTCATAAAGCATTTTTTAAAAGATTGTACTTAATTCAAAATCTAGCCAGGTGCTTCTTCCATGAGGTTCAGTGCAATAGTCCCTTCCCAGGAGCTATGCACAGCCTTTCCCTATCTGCATTAATACAAATACCAGATCACAAAAAGACAGGTGTTTTAGTACATCAAACATTTATTGTTTTCATGAGACACATTGAAGTTTTCCCTGTCAGCAGGAACCCAACAAGTTGACTCTGGAGGGGACAGGGTGCAAAACTCCCATAAAGTATATGCAGCAAAATACCTTTTTGATAACCCCCTTGCAGGAAATGATCCATCAATCTCACTGCAACTAAAAACACATTACAAAATATTTACAAAAGACAACCAAAATGGAACATAAAAACTTAATGACCAGGTGTGTGTATGAAATGTTGCCAATGTATTTCCAGTACCTCAGGAGTTTATTCTAGCACCCTACCCAAAGCATTCAGGGGGTGAAAAGGTTCCAGTGGGAGTGCCAGACACACTCGTCTTTCAGTACCAGTGTCCCGCAAAATGGAAGAAAGACCCAAGAAAGGTTCCATCATAGTGTCACTTCTGGATTTTAGTCTCCTCTCGCAAAGGGGACAGAAGTGGCAATTCGGGCTCTGAAAGGAAGGCCCCCACCAGAACCTGTCTGCAGTGGTCTCTATTCTGAGCCTGTTGGTAAATTAACCTGTGGGTAGGTGGAATATTCCATCACGCAACCCCCATCCCAACACACACTGAAAATGGGGTGGGGGAGTGGTCTCCTTCAGTGACTGGGTCTATTACAGGAAATACACCCCCTCCCCCACCAACAGTAGTCTGATCTGAGCTGAGCAGGTAGGAGGGTTGACCAGGATGAGGGTACGTCACAGTAGCCCCTCCATTTCCTTCATGAAGGCTTCATACACATCATCCTTAGTCTGCACAGAGACGGGGGCAGAGGAGCCAACCTTAGGGGTTGCTTTGGTTAATTGGTGAGCTGGCTCATCATCATGTTTTCTCTGGGAGACAGCAGAAGCCCCCTTATTCTCACGTCGCACTCGCAGGGCAGTGGGCACAAAGCGGGTGATCTCTGCTTTGGGGTTGGTAATTTGAGGCTTGGCACTGATTGTGGCTGTGGCTTTCTTCTCAATGGTAGCTCCACTGGTATCATCCGCCTTGGGGCGCTGGATCAGACTGGGTGGGGCACTCAGCACCCCTGGGTTTGGAATGGGAGCCGGCGGGAAAAGGCCTGGTGGAGGCCCCAGAGGTGGACGCAACATGCCCGGACGAGGAGGAGGGATACCTGTGGACGGGGGGGACAGAAAGTTTGAGCAAGTGGAAACAGCACTTGGAAACAATCCAGAGAAAACTTGTAAACTGGAGGCAGGGCCCCCGAGTTAGAGTAGCAGTAGGTAATCTTACAAATTGTTTTCAAGCCCCTCAGCATCAGATTGTTCTCCATCAGGAAGAAAGTGCACACACATTTAGGAAATTCTAGCTATTGGCCTTGTATGGAGGTTAAGGCCCCGGTGTTTCCGCTCCCTTGAATTCCTATATATATATCCAGTGCTAGAGCACAAGGGACAACCTCCCATCATGTGAATGAGAATTTCAGAACTATCAGCAGCATGTGACTAGTGGGGTGTAAATAGTCCCTGCTTCAGGAGTGGACAGCTGCAGGGACTGTCCTTTTGTTCTGTGTTTGTATATAGCCTAGCACAATGGGGTCCTGGTCTATGACTGGGGCTCCTAGGCCCCAAGAAAATACAAATAATAATGCGAATTCTAACAGGGAAGTCAATGCAAGAGGCAATCTGGAACAGTTCTGTGATATAGTACAATGAAAACAAACTGACATAATGGGAATTCAGACCTCCAGATACAAGTCTGCACAGAACAGCAAGGACTTAGTCACTAATGTTAAACGAAAGTAACAACTCCAAGAGACCTGCAATGGAGGGGAACAGGTTACGCCGCCTGATGCCGTGCTTGTAGTAATGTAGCCTGAATGTAGGCACATAAGTAGCATGGGATTGTCTGAGGCCAGGGCACTGGGAAAGAACGTTTCCCCATACCACATGTACTAACTCAAGCACCAGTGGGAAGGTTTAAAATGAAATACACATAATAAGGAAGCAGAAAAATTTACCTGGTGGTGCTGGAGGTGGCAAACGAGGTGGGGGTCCACGTGGGGGAGGGCCAGGTGGCAGTCCTGGAGGTGGGCCTGGTGGAGGGCCAGGGGGCCGGCCAGGTGGAGGCCCTGGTGGTAAGAGTCGTGGTAAAGGCCCACGCAGACCTGGCAATCCTGGAGGTCTCAGGAATGGAGGAGCCCCTGAAAATATACACCCAAAACAAAAGCTATTGAACTCATGGGCATAAAAACATGGCATCATGTAATATCAACCACCACCTGATTAAGGGGAGCTGTCTCTAATATCAGCCAACCCTCTACATAACTGATCTTCTAGTCTTATGGTTTCTTAACCTCTTAGACAAAGGCTATGTCTATACTATGTGTACAGATATTCACGCTTGCTCTCACTGAGCTAGTGTGTATAAACAGTAGTGCAGCCAGGGTAGCATGAGTAGCAGAGGCATGTCTGAGCCATGGTGAGTACATATCTACCAGTTTCAGGCAGGTTTGTACTCAGCACAGTTTATCCCTGCCTCCACTGCCACTACCTACCTTTCCATAGCTACGCTATTATTTTCTACTAGCTCAATGAACTCTGGCACAAATAAGTATTCATGAGCAGGAGAATCGCACCCCTATCTTGTAGTGTAGGCACAGCCCCAGACAATGTGGTGTCTTGGCTGGTCAAGCCAAGTCAGTTCTCTCTCTTCTCACCACAATCGTCCCTTCTGTTATCTTATAGCAGAGGCTCCAGTGCTGAGCTGTATTCCCAAGAACACAACATGCTGATGTAATCTTTCCCGTGGGCAGGTATTTGAAAGAATCACTTTGACAAGCTGGTCCCTGAGCTAGAATCATCAGAGATTTCCCATTTGAACAATATGTCAAGATTATGTTAAAGCCTATAATCCTGTCATAATGACATTACCAGATTTTACCCATGTTTTATCCATTCTGGTAGTGCCTCTTTGGCACCTGTGAAAGCCAAGTATCAGAGGGGTAGCCGTGTTAGTCTGGATCTGTAGAAAGTGTGGCACCTTATAGACTACCAGAAGTATTGGAGCTGATGAAGTGGGTTTTCATCCACAAAAGCTTATGCTCCAATACTTCTGTTAGTCTATAAGGTGCCACAGGACTCTTTGTAAAAGCCAGTTACTTGTAAGGATTTTATGCTTTCTTCTTGATGTAGCTGACTGTGCAATATATTATGATGGAGGGTATTTTCTTCCTGATCCCAAGTGGTCATCAGCTTTTGGCTTGAAGCATAAGAACTAAACCTGGGCAGCCTCACAAATCTTAGGGACTGTCACTGAAGAGATCACTGCTCTCATAAAATAAATAACTTTTTGGAAATTTAATGAGTTAATATACTGCAGTATCAAATTCCACAGTTGCGTAAAAAAAGTGTCCTTTCCTCTATTGTGCCAACCTCACAGATTGGTAAAAGGGGAAATCCTATTTCTCCTATACAGTGTTTACAGAGACATTCAAGTGCTCCATGTAGCACCACATTACCAAGACACTTTATTCTAGCACCCACACTTCCTTTTCTGAAGTCTCACCTAGTAGCTATCTGGGAGACTTCTCTCCCCACCATGTACTGCAGTGACTCATTAGCTGTTCTCTCAAATGTCAACAATGCCTGAATTTAAATAACTGAAGATAAGGACTTTAATGTAAGGCCTTTCGCTCTGGAATCTGCTTCCCCCACTGTCCTGGTAGAGTCAGACTTTGTTGATTTCATGGAAACAGTAAAGGTGGAGGGCTGTTGTGGGTTTGGGGTGAGAGGAGCAGAACTGAAGGACATGCCTTGTTTACTTATTAAAATCATGTTTGTTATTCATTGTATGTGTGCACAGGAATAGCACTGGGCTCATGTTATATATGTCCTCACTCTATCAAAGCCAATATTCTATTTAATGAAATTAGAGGGCTAGAGAATGGGTTAGAGAGATTTTCATTTTTAAGCTAATTTCTGCAATCCAGTTCAGACAGGTAGTGGCCAAATCACTCCCCACTGATCTATGTGAAATAAGTTGCTGTCTCCCTCCAGTTCCTGGTAAAATAGGTGCTTACATTGCAAAACCACCATCAGACCAGGCACCAATTGGCCATCTGGCTTACTAGGGACGCACACTACTGAATAAGAATAGTGTCAAATTTCCTTCACCTAAGTATGTTTCCCTTTCCTGGTAAGGGTTGAAACACATTCACAGGACAGTTTAAGAGAAGCCTGCACTGCTACTATAGCTGGTCAGGGAATAACAAGCCAACTCTTGGTCTGCAGGATTGGGATTGGAACCTAACGCTTTTCAGCAGCAGGAAGTTAATTTAAACAAAAATAAGCTCCGTGTTCACCTGGTGGAGGGCCAGGAGGAAGACCAGTAGGTGGTCCTGGAGGTCTCAGGGGAGGGGCAGGAGGTGGTCCCAGAGGGGGAGGCCCAGGCATGGGCGGTGCCTGTATCTGAGTCGGAGGAACAGGCTGTGGCGGTGGTTGCTGCTGTTGCTGTGGCTGAGAGGGTGTAGTAGATGATGACCCAGTCTCTGTACGAGACTCCTCCTTGCGTTGCTGCTGTGGTGTCTCTTCAGACTCAGAATCATCTTCATCCTCCTCTTCCTCCTCTTCTGAATATTCCTCCACTTCTCGCCCCTCCTCAGGGATTTCCTGACCTGAAGACACAGAAGAGACAAGATACATTTATAAGCACCATAGGAAAACCTGAGATGGAAGATCATCTCCGCCCCCACAAAATGGTGATGGGGAGGAGGGAAGAAACTGGCCTCAGTTAGATAGTATACAAAATAGGTAACAGGAACACAGTACAGCTCTCACTGGTAGCACTACCATGGAAGGCTGTATCATCATAACCCCATATTTTCAGGGGTTAACAATCCCTTTGGGGCTGAAATTTCTCTTGCATAACTTCACACAGCTACAGTTTGGGGATTTTTAGGGGGAAACCTGTGGAAAATTGATTTAGCCCTTTGAATTATACAAAAGTAAAAAAAAGTTCACTTTTTTTTTTAAAAAGGTGATTTTATATGAGCAGAGAAGTGAAACAGCTGACACTTCTAAGCTGACGAGTGCAGTTCTTAATGAGGAAGGAAAAATGAGCTCAAATTTGGAGAAAGACAGCTTAGTATCGATGAAGTTATGAGGTTGCCTTTACACATCTGCAGAAGCATCTTTTATGGGCATCTTAATCCTGAAAGACTTTAGAATATTGAGAACATAGTAAAGTTGCTTCAAGAGATAAATTACTTAAACAGCAACTCAGTTTTAAGTTCTTCCCAGCTCTTTCCTCCTCTTAAAAACAGAAATATTAATGTTCCATTAGTCTAAGTTATCTTCATTAGGGTTGAGAAATGAAGCAAGCAAAAATCATTTTTTTTAAAAGCTACATATTTTGTTCACCAGCTAGGGAATCTATGTTCTCACCTGCCATTCGCAACATCATGGCCTGAAGTGGAGTCAGTTCCTTCATGTTCTTTTTCTTTTTCCTTGACTTCCCAGGCATGTCAGCAAACCGCACACTAAGTCCTGCAGAGATAAACACAGGGAAAAGGGAGAGATTAAATGTATACAAGAAAAGTTATCATTTGATGTGGATAGCAAATTAAATATCTCGTGACTCTTCAAAATAGTAAGAATGTTAACATCGGTGTTATTTGCCTTATTACATCCTGCTAACCTAAAATTCCCATCAGTTTCAAATAAATACATTGTTCCTGACTTCCACTCAAATAGTTGAATGGATGGTTGATGCTCTCTTACAGTGAGTGAAATAGTCTCTGTCTATGATTAGCTTGAAATTCAATTAGGTATCTTGTAGTTCTTTTGAAAAGTCTCAAGTCATTAAAGTGTGGTTCTACTCTGACATGGAACTAAAAAATTACCTTGTGGATTTCCTTGTTTCTGACTCAATGCTCCAGGTCAAGTGTATATATATTTTAACAAGACAGCTAAATTTGAATACTAATGTTGCAACCTCAGCCTGGGATCTCAAATTTCAGCTGGGTGCTTTCTGACTCATTTATCAGCAGTAATAAAAATTCTGCAGTAGGAACTTAGGTAATAATTTAGTTAGTTGAGCCAGAACAAAAATCAGTTTGCTCTTCCTTCAGCCTCATGACTATAGAACAAACAGAAATAAGAGTGTCACTTTTCAGGCTATAATGAAGTGGAGTTCCCACCGCACAAACCTGATTTCTTGTCTTCACCCTCCCTTTCATTGTCATTGTCACGATGCAGGAATTCATCGCCTTCGCTGTCTGCATCTGATCTGTCGCTATCACTGTCATCACTACTGTCATCATGCCTGTCTTGATCCATGTCCTCAGGATACCCTTCATCTTCACTGGTACTGGAGGCATCATCATCGTGCCCTCGCTGACCTGAGAACGAGAGAGCAGAATATCAGGAAGCAAAGCACACCGGCGTGGAAGAATGAGAATATACGTCGTCTTAGGTTTATTTCTATAGTTACAGAACCCCCATCCCAGACAAACTCCATTCCAGTGAGGAAAGCACATACATTGTCTAGCATTTATCCTTTAACTCTCCACTTGGAGAGAGATCTGAATCAGTTCTATTTCTGACAGAAGACAGTAATTTCATTTCACTATCTAGGTATGGGGACAGGGGAACAAAAGGGGGGTTAAAAAAAACTCTAGGATGGAAATCTTATTTGAGGTTGTTTTGTTACTAATCCAATCAGCTATCACCATTGCTTGTTTTCTGGCTACTGAACAATATCTGCACCCTAAAATTCACCAGTTCATTTCTGTTTATCCATTTCTACCTTTCTGAATTTCTCTGGTCACTCTACTTTGTGCCTTTTCTAGTCCCCCAAGTCCTAATGTTATGTGTACATAGCACTCCATTATGCGCATAAGCTGATAAACTTAGTTTCACTATGCAATATATGGAGGCCCTGCAGTAATTAAATGAAATTGGAGGGTCTCATTAGGTTTCCCTTCTGGTGCTACTAATCCTACAGGTGCTAATGAGAATCGCATTGGGTGGGAATGAAAGAACATACAAAACTTTTCTGAATGACGCCAGCTGGGGAGATTTTAAAATGCAGGATCCCACAATCTTGCAGCCATGAACCCTGGGGGGAGATTTCTCTCCCATTCAACAATGTACTAGTGTAAAACCAAGTATTTGAAAGTTATAACTTGAAGCTTTGACATTTGTTAAGTAAATGTAATTGATATTAAAATAACTGATTTTAAATTACGCAGCATACCAGCACCTTCCAAGGGGTTTAGGAGCATAACCATTTAAATGAAGGACGCTATCTCCAAAACTAAAGGGGCATGCATCTGAGACTTTTGCTCACAGAAGTCTGAAATGGAAAATCTCTCCCCCCCAGTAGGGTAGTTTTTCAGATGGTTTTGTCCAATCAAATGATAGAGATTTAACTATGGGAAATGGTAGAAAACCCTTAGACTAGAGAATAATTTCCTATTAGCAGCAAAGACTTATTGATATCCAGTCTCGTTTTCCCCCTTTATTCAATTTCATTCCATTCCACTTAACTATAACCATCTAGACAGGTTCTTCATCTCAGAGGATTCAACACCCTTCAACCACTTGCAGATTTATCTTATCTTAGTTATCATTTGACCAAGCTATGTATTTCAAACTTTCATAAGTAAGAAAATTCTGTGAACCTACAGAAACCAGTCTCAGATCATACAAGTCTGCACATTCCCTCCCAGTTAAGTCATAATGGCAATGCCAGTGCACACCACATGCACTGTAGCACTATCGGTGGAAGAGCAGACAGAAGTCAAGGTAAATCTCCAGTACAAGGATAACATGAGGACTAGGACAAAGGAGGAGCAGCTTTTTACCTATGTCAGGACTGTAAGAAATCTCTTCCTCTCGCCTCCAAGGGGCCATCTCTAAAGTGAAGCCTACTTTACGGCCATACATCTGTAGGACTTGAGGTGGGGGAGGCCCTGGAGGAGGTCCAGGGGGCTTCCGACCTGGGGGTAACCGTGGAACACCAAGTCCAGGAGGTGGAAGTACAGAAATGGGCCGGACTGGAGGGCTGGAAATTAAAAAAAAAAATGTGTAAAGGAGATAAACACAAAAATCTGTCCCAATTCCTCACCATCACCTTCACACCAACCATTTAGATAATGATCCAGCTGTCCCTGTCCTAAGTGCTATGAAAATACATTAGAAATTTACAAAAACAGAGTAAGGCATGGTCCTTGCCCAACGAATTTATGAACTGACTCAAAAAAAGGAGGTTACCAGTTAAATGTGGGAGGGTTTGGAGACACTGCTGATGGATATTAGAGATAAGAAAGCTTTATGGAAGAAACAGGCTTAAAGGAAGACAGAAGGAGAAGAGTAAGGACACATGGGAACTGGTGCAAACATAGGGGGCAAAATGAAGACACCATGAAGCTGACAGAAATAAAACGATGCTAAGTAATCAGTAAGAGGAAAGGGAGAGTAGGAGGATGTGAGAGAGAGATTAAGAGGTGGAATAGAAGCTTGAATTTAACACAGCAGCAGACAAGAAGCCTATGAAAGTATTTAAGACAAAAGGGATATCACAGTGAGAACAATGGGAGAAGAGAACTCTAGCAATGGAGCTTAAGGTGGACTAATGTGCAAAAGGAGATATGCAGGAAAACCAGAGACACTTATCAGAGTCAATATGAGAGATGACCAAGGCACAAAGAAGGGTTTTAACTGCAAAAACAGAGGGGAAATACATATAGAACTTAGGATTCATCACTCCCTCAGGACTTCCAATTCCCCTCTCCAAACATCACTTCTATCAACACACACATCCACCTGCAACTCATGGGTGTTCAGCATTTATTATCCCTCCATGACACTTCCCTCTTACCCATAGGCTGATGTTTTCTTGAGGATAGAAGGTGGTTGAGCCCCAGGTAGGGGGATGTCCTGTATAAGGATGTTGGAGGGGGCATGAGGCATGTCTGGCAGGGGTATACTCTCCACCTCAACGTGTTGTGCATTCTGCAAGAAATACAAACAGCAAGCAGGTTAATCTCTTAGCAGGCAGAGGGAAGAGGATCATGTGCACACTCCTCACTTTATAGAATATAGAGGGTAGGGAGTCAGTTCCTTCTCTCTCATAAAAATGGTTGTTCAGAAGGGTGCCTGTCCAACCAGTATGTCACTCTCTGTGTTAGACCCCTGAATAAACATTTGGAGAAACAGATCACGAGCATAAGATAATTAAGGCCTCTTTGGTCAAAGGTAACACACAGAGCTCAGCTAGCTGAAAACATTTCCCCATTCAAATAATCAAAACCTGATCAAGCTTATATTCCTCTTAAGATACTTAGCCCTGGTCTACACAACAGTTAGGTTGACATAAGCTGCCTTATGTCGACCTATGTCAGTGTACACACACTACCACCTTGCTCCTCCGATGTAAGTGCCCTACTACTCAGACATAACTTCACCTCCACAAGAAGCATAAGGCTTAAACAGGAGCAGTAAGGGCTAGGCAGTGTCCTTGTAGATACTGCCTTACTTACATCAGCTGTTGGCTGTCATTCTTGTCAATTTCTGGCTCCATGCTGGAGCCGTGAAATTGACAAGATAGTCATCCCTGCTCCCAGCCCAGGGCAGGCTCCCCGCTTGGAGCTGGGCTGTCGCCAGGGTCCGGGCTCTCCCATCCCAGCTGAGCTGCTACCCAGGCTCCCTGCCAGGCTGCTCCCAGGGTTCATACTCCCCGCTGGGAGCCCAGGCAGCTGCCCCGCTTCCAGCAGAGAGCTGATAGCTGAGAGCCAGGGGTAGTCAGGCTTCCAGCAGGGAACGGAGAGGCAGGGATGGAGCTGGTGGGGAGCCTGAGGGGAAGCCAGGCACCTGGTAGGGAGCTGCAAGTGGAGCTCAGAGCCCGGCTCTGCCTTAGGTTGGTGGAAGCACTCCTGGTGAGGATGCACACTACTGACTGAAGGAGGGTATTGTGGATATGAACCACCACAGTAATTACTGTAGTGGCTGTAAGTCAACCTAATATAGTATCAGAGGGGTAGCCGTGTTAGTCTGGTTCTGTAGAAGCAGCAAAGAATCCTGTGGCACCTTATAGACTAACAGAAGTTTTGCAGCATGAGCTTTCGTGGGTGAATACCCACTTCTTCTGCTTGCATCCGAAGAAGTGGGTATTCACCCACGAAAGCTCATGCTGCAAAACTTCTGTTAGTCTATAAGGTGCCACAGGATTCTTTGCTGAACCTAATATAGGTCGACTTAAGTTTTTAGTGTAGATATGCCCTTAGTTCCCAAACAAAGATATACTGCAAGCAAGAACACCATGTCCTTCCAGAGTATCTGGGAAGCACCCATTATAGCAGGGGTCAGCAACCTCTGGCACACAGCTCGCCAGGGTAAGCACCCTGGCAGGCCGGGCCAGTTTGTTTACCTGCTGCGTCCGCAGGTTCGGCCAATCGCGGCTCCCACTGGCCGCGGTTCGCTGCTCCAGGCCAATGGGGGCTGCAGGAAGCGGCGTGGGCTGAGGGATGTGCTCGCTGCGGCTTCCCGCTGCGCCCATTGGCCTGGAGCGGTGAACCGTAACCAGTGGGAGCCACAATTGGCCAAAACTGTGGACGCAGCAGGTAAACAAACTAGCCCGGCCCACCAGGGTGCTTACCCTGGCGAGCCACATGCCAGAGGCTGCCAACCCCTGCATTATAGGAAGGATTTATAGTTGACTGGGACAGAGCTTAGGGACTCAGATACTACAGCAGAATAACAGAAACACATAAATAAATGCTGAGAGACACTCATTACATGCATACAAACTTAGGAGGGTTTTAAAACAAAAATTAGCTTTATTCATGTTACAAAAGACATATCTCACAAGCCAGGGTATGCAAGATAGTTAGGGCTTCCATTGTAAAACCATTCCAAAACCATCCTTCCCTGTAACCTTCCAAGAAATAAAATATAGTGTATCACAGAAACACTGAGGACATATTGATGGTTCATCACGTTGTCCCTGCTAAAGTACTATGACTGAGGAGGCAGCCAAGGTGCATGGTACGCAGCTTGGTGAGAAGAGGACCAAGTATAGAACAATGTTACCTTGACAGCATCGAAGTATTGGCTGAGCTGCGATCTCTTCTGCTCATACTCTACTTCCAGCTTGCGCAATTCTTTGTAGATGTCAGGATTCTCCTTCTCGTAGAGCCGCAGAATTCGCTCAAAGGTCTCACGCAGCTTCTTACGCTTGTCCTTCAGCACCTTCTCATTAAGTTGTGGCTGCTGTACTGGGTTAAACTCTGATCCAGGAGAGTAGGACCAAGGCAACAAACAATTCCAAAAAGGATATTATAGGACTTGCAACAGAAGCCACGATTACCCAATTGCATATACTGCACACATGTTCGATATAGCAACCTCTGGAGACACTGACAGTGACTATCTGGAGACCTGAGGGAAAGCTGATTCAGAGCCTTAAGGGGGTCTCCTTTTACACAGTCATTAGAGACAATATGCACCATTCCTATCCTTTTGTCTTTCATAGGAACGCCTAGTCATCCAAAATTCTCCAATATCCAATTACCTTGAAAAAGTTCACCATCTATTCCCATTCCACGAACCATTTACCCACTTTCTTCTCCAATCCTTCTAACAAGCAAAAGCCAGTATTTGGCAAAGTTTCCACAGTTACAACCCACATAGTCACTCCATTAACCCTTAAACCCATCTTGTCCCATCTCTCAATTCTCACCTCCCATCTTACCTGATCCTTCCATCTCCCCTCACCTTAAATGCAAGTCCCTCCAGATGGTACCCACTCACCCATCTCATCCAATTTTTCCATGTCCCGAATTATCTGTTTAGGATCTTTCATCTTAAGTACAGCTGCTCGTACCATCATCCGCTGCTTCTTGTTCTGAGAAGGTCAGAGAATAAAGAGTCAGGAATAATGTTGTTGTTCTAGGATAAATAGGGGGACAGATATAATCTATATCATCACATTTCTCTTTGTAATTCGGGTTTCCGGGACTTCTAAATGTGCTCAAAGAACTCCCTCAGAAAGAGATATAAATTAATCCAGTGGTCCCCAACGCGGCGCCCACGGGGGCATCTTAATGCGCCCGCATCCTGGCCCCGGGGAGAGCACCCGCTGGCATTTCGGTGCGGACGCCTCTCGATGACGCCACTTGTCACTGACAAATGATGTCATCGAGAGGCGTCACCCCCGAATTTCGGCAGGTGCTCCACCGCTGCAGTGGTCCTTCGGCTGGCACCCGCCAGCCAAAAAGGTTGGGGACCACAGAATTAATCCATTCTTTTCAAAGTGCTTTACAAATGTTAATCACTCCAAACCACCCTGTAAGGTCCATTTTAAAAGTGAGTTAAGCAGTGGCTCTGAACCTTTCCAGACTACTGTACCCCTTTCAGGAGTCTGATTTGTCTTGCGTAGCCCCAAGTTTCACCTCACTTAAAAACTACTTGCTTAGAAAATCAGACATAAAAATACAAGTGTCACAGCCATACTGTTACTGAAAAATTGCTTACTTTCCCATTTTTAACATATAATTATAAATCAATTGGAATATAAATATTGTAATTACATTTCAGTGTATAGTATATAGAGCAATATAAACAAATCATTGTGTTATGAAATTTTAGTTTGTACTGACTTTGCGAGTACATTTTATGTAGCCTGTTGTAAAACTAAGCAAATATCTAGATGAGTTGATGTACCCCTGGAAGACTTCTGTGTACACCCAGGTTGAGCTAAAGTACTTTTGGGTATTCCATATACACTGTTTCCCTGCACTGCCAATTGTTGTAAAATTAGTCTTTTTCCTCCCCACATTTAAAAATGTTTCTCCCACCCAGTTGCTTTGGAAAAGATCCACACAAACAACAGGGGGACACAAAGTGCTATAAAATGAACAAAGTAAACAGGGAGAAAAATATCTCCTTTTTTTTCCCCTTCTATTTTAGGTATTACAAGTAGAAGTTGCAGGTTAACAAAATTCAGACAAACGTGATTTAAGCTGACAACATTCCTTTAAATTACTTGGTCAGACAACATTTTCCACAGAAAGAAAGTGACTCCTGAGGAGCCAACCAGAAAGGCTGGATTCTACCTATTGTCTCAAGCCTAACAGTTAGGAATGTGATGCATATTAGAATGGTGCTAGCCAGGTGTTCTTAGTGATGGTAATAGTGTCTTACCTTCTTCAGCTCCCTCTTCCGGGCCTCCTTTCCTGCAGAGGAGAGAAATGACTAAATGAAAAAGAAGCAAATATAGTCCTAATTCTTCCCTTGTGACTACTGGAGTTCTGTTTCTTAACAGCTTGTGATTTAAAAGCCAAATTTTATCCACCCCCACTTTCACAGTCTCAGATATTTGATTAAAAACAATCATATTTCATACCCATTATAGAAGAAGGAAGGTGATAGATGGCCATACTGGCAACCCTACTCCTCCAAAAGCAGAGATATTTCTATACACACACCCCTGACTGATGTAACAAGTTCTGGAGTAAGGAGTCTTTAAGACTATAGGAATTTAATGCTCATTAAATGATTAACACCCAAGAAACTGAAATATTCTATGCACAGAATAGAAAAAAAAAATTTTTAATCTACATTTTGGACAAACTTAAAACATTGCTAATCATAACCATCTGAATTATTTCATAGTGAGAGCTGATCTTTTTGCTTGTTTCTAGATGCTTATCTGCCCATCAGAATCTTAGTAGTTACATTAATGCAGGAGGAATAGATGTGTGTAGTCTTGTTTCCTCCTCTAACTACACAATGCTTGTGGAATCTGACCTGACTCACAACCAGCTTTCATTCCCATCTTTATCTCAGATGAATTAACCATGCTTACAACAAGAAATTTAGTGAATACTTACGGGCCTGGTCTGTAGGGTTCATGAACTTCCCACTCTTGGTGGAGGATGTTGATCTCCGCCCCATTTTGACCAATTTTCTTTATTGCTTCAATAAAACGGGGGAAAAAAAGACACCTGAAAAAGAAAAAGCCACATCACATGCTGTATGTAGTAGTCAGCATACTCCAATTCCTCCTCTTCCCCCCCGCTCCCCACATTAGTGCTTGTTTTCCCAGAAACTCAAATGTCTATCGCCTCCCTAAATCCCAGCTCTCAAGAATGTGCAGAATGCCACTGCAGACTCAGGCAAACATACAAAGCTGCACAACCACACCATTTCGTCAGCAAATGACTACTGCATCTCATTCATTTCAATAATCAAATGAAAAGTATAATGTTTGTATTTACTAGGGTTTTGCACACTTTGTTGCTTCTGTAATCAGAGTAGAGCCCTGCAACTCAACCTAAGCCCAACTACAAGTGTCGGGCCCAGGTTAGGTTTGAAAACAACCAGACCCTCTTGGGCTCATGTCTGCTCAGCGATGGGGTCAGCACAGCAGTGGCTGCATGCTCTGCTCCTGATGGCCATCACCACCTTGCTGCGCTGTATGAGCTGCAGAGTGAGCATGCTGAAGAGTTCAAGTGCCTCTCACTCTGCAGCTCACAGCACAGCAGGAGTCACTGGACAGCAGGAGCATGGCCCACAGCTGCTGCAATTCCAACAGCCAGGGCAGGAGGAGAAGAGCAGTGCTGATTCAGGTTTGGGGACAAATCTCAGGGTTGGGTTGGAAAATGACTCAATCCTCTAGGGCTTAGTCAGCTGGGTTTAGGTCTGGTTCAGACATTAGGCCTGAACAGACTTGTAGGGCAGAGCTCATTGCAAACACCAGGGGCTCCTTCCATTCCTCCCTCTGCCCCTGCACCAACTCCCCGTATGCCATCATCTCATCCCTCTCTATTTCAGGGACTCCCTGAAACACTCCTAACCTCATGACAGGATCTCCAAATGCCATTCAATCCTCCCACTACAAGGTCCTCCATTCTCCCCCTTACCAGGGGTTCAGTGTGATCTCCCATTTCACCCCCATGCCAGGGCTTGTCCCACATTCCTCCTTCCCACATAACTGGGGTCCCTCTTCTTTTCACACTCCTCAACTGGCCTACATGCCATGGCTCTGTGTCCCCCCACTCTCCTTCCTTTATTACTTCTCTTCTTTCTGTCTGGGAGATAAACCACTCAGGATGTGAACATCAAACTCTATTGGGAGGATGGGCAGAGAAGAGACAGGGTATTGTTATGTTGCAAGGTGTTGGCTTCATCAATGAATTATTTAATCTGTAAACAACTACAGAGGTACTTGAAGCTGTGGGCAGCTCTGCTAAATCAATGGCAGGAGCTCTGCATATCCCCCCACTTTCCCCTTCTCAACTTCCTCAAAATCAATAGGGTTCTTCTGCCCATTGATATCTAGAACATTCTTTGAAATTTTAGAATTGATCCGATGCAGTGTTCAAAAGTTATTGTGTTCCATTAAACAACCAACCAAATGGAAACATGACATCCAGTTGAATCTAAGGCTGCACAAGCTCTGTGGTCCTGTTACAGCCTACCATGTATACCTCTCTGTACACTCTTTCCATACATCCAGTACCAATCACCTCTCTATCACAGGGATACCAGTTTATCATCTGTCCTCTTTTATGTGAAGAGTCTCAAAAATGTGCATTGTTGAACATCTGGATTTAGAATTTCTCTTCATAAATTGTCTCTCTAGTACAAAGTGTGAAGATCTGTCACCACACTAATCTTTCCTCTTTTTATTCAAATGCTCTAATTTCATTATCTGGAGCTATAAAGTCCTGTGGCATCTTATAGACTAACAGACGTATTAGAGCATGAGCTTTTGTGGGTGAATACCCACTTCGTTGGATGCATGTTGGTCATGCATCTGACAAAGTGGCTATTCACCTACAAAAGCTCATGCTCCAATATGTCTGTTAGTCTATAAGGTGCCACAGGACTCTTTGTTGCTTTTACAGATCCAGACTAACACGGCTACCCCTCTGATACTTGGAGCTATAAAGTTTGAATATGAAGAATGTGTAATGAAACTTTTAATCATCCGTCATATAATGAGAATTATAATCATATGATTGCCTTTAAGGCACTGAGAAGTGCACTAAGGTGGCATTAGGTGCCCTCAGTATGTTAGCAGATTGGGCCATTACTGAAGAGCTAGGAATGATTGCATTCAACATACTGTTTAATTCAACATTTGTAAAATGATTTTATCTGTACTGTCTGGTTATAAAGCACCCTAACAGCCATGTGTATAACTAAAGCAGTCTAGCTTTTGCATTCACTGATAAAATAAGCCATCTCTTACGGATAGTTAAGGCGAAACGAGTTTGATTTCTCAGATCCTTCTTTCTCTAACCAAGAACGCTATGGGGTGGGGAGTTAACAGATTTATACCTCTCACATAAGGGTCACAAACGCTGCATTTTTCAGGTATGTAATACCGAGGTCGCCTCCCCCACCATCCCGCTTTGAACACCCTGAGGGCACCAAACCCTCGGGTCATGAACATGTTCGCAGCCTTAACGTCACCTTGTCTCTGTGCAAGACAGTTAGGTACAAGCCCCCTCCCATGTACAGACTCCAGGCCTGCAGGACACGAGGTCCGAGCCCACAGTGAGCCTGAGGCACGGAGGCGGTTGGGAACAAGCCCTGGCTCTGCTGACCACAACCGGCCTGATGCCGATACCCGCCCCCGCCGCCTGAGAACTTCCCCGGCATCGCGGCTCCTTCCCCGCAGGGCCGCCGGCCCGCGTGCGCCGGCAGGCGGGGGGGGGGGGGAGAGAACCCGCTCCCTCTCCTACGGCTCCGCGATACCCCCGGTCCCGGGGCTGCTCCTCTCCCCCTACCCGGGGGGACGGGGGGGGGAGCGGAGACGAGCGCGGGGCAGCAGCCCGGGACGCGCAGGAGCACCGCGGGCGGGCGGGCGGTCTCCCAGCCTGCTCTGCTCCGCTCCTCTCACCCCTCTGAAGGGAGCGAGCCGAGCTCCTCTGCCGCGCTGCGGGGCGGCGGCGGCTTCTACGCTCTCCCCTCGGCTCCTCGCCGCCTCGGCCTCGCCGCCATCTTCAATGGTCGCGGGCGGGCGGGACGTGCGCGCCACTTCCGCCCCGGAACCGCCGCTTGGGCGCGAGAGCCTTCAAAGTGCCGGAAATCAGCAGCCAGAGCGTCGCCCGCCTCGGGCCGGTCTGAAACAGACCTCCTCAGACTCTATGGTGCGGCGGCGGGGGGAGGGAAGCCCACTCACCCGAGAGGAGGTCACGTGACGCTGCAACGGGCGGGGCGGTAACAGCGGAGAGGGGGCGTGTCCCGGCTCTGGGGACGCCGCGAGGCTGCGCGGGCCGAGAGCGTCCGATGGGCTGGGGGCGGGACTACCTATGTCCCACCCCCCTGTTTCCGGGGTCGCCAGGCTGCGTCACCCTCTCCGAGCTCCCCCCATCCTTCGCCCCCCGCCCCGCCCCTTCGTGATGTCACCCGCCCTGCTCCCAGCCTCTGCTCTCGCGCGGCCTCTGCCCCCCTGGGCTGTGCCCGCTGCCCCTGGGGCCTGTCCCGGGCGTAGCTGAGCCCGCTGCGTCTTCGGCCCCGCGCACCGGGGGAAGGTGCTTTGGGTTTGCGCCATCCAGCCCCGAGGGGCAGCCGGGGAAGGGCTTGTCTGCACCTGAAAGGCTACAGCACGTCGCTGCCGCGCGTCAGTGTGGCCACGGCCTGCGCCGATAGGAGGCGATCTCCTGCCAGCGCAGCTAATCCACCTCCCTAGGCGCTAGGTCCATGGGAAAATTCTCCCATCGGCCTTGCACTGTACACTGGGCGGTGGATTTTCACTCCCCCGAGTCACACAGCTGGGTCAACCTAATTTTTTACTGCAGACCAGACCTAAATTTCAGGCACCAAATAGGCCTCCTGCAGGTTTCCTGCGCTTTCAGTCTCTCTCTTCTCTGCTCCTACTGCCTAATATGTCCTGTCCATTTCAGGCCAGCACTTCCAGTGTATACTGGTGCTGGCTTTCCTCTCTTGCACCTGGTCCAGGCTAAATGTAGATACATGTAATATTACCAACTCCACACAGTCAAGAATCATGAGTCAGTTCTCTCCCACCGCCCAAAAAATCTCGAGATTGGTTTAAAAATATTGGGTTCTTTTTATTTGCATTATAGTTTTTGAACTTTATGCTGCACTTAATTAACTTTTTCAAACTTTCCTCTAAAGCCATGAGCACTGGAGCCTTCTTTGCTTTAAAGCTGAAATTCTTACATAATTACACATTTCCAGGTGCTGGGACTTGAAGAAAAGCACCAAATGTTACAAGTCTTGGCAGTACTGTTATATGGCAGGGTGCTTTAAACACCAGTAGCCACTTGTACCCTGATCTGCATGGGGGTTCTCATCTTTGCTGCCAATAGGGAAGCTGAACTAGTAGCAACATGGGGAAATTTTTTACCAAAAAATAAAGTTCCTAGTGGTTACAACTGTAATCTCTATCCTTGTTTTTGTTTTTTGTTATTTTTTAAGTCCTTCCTCAGTTACTTCCAGTCTCTTGTCACACACCCTTTCCCCCTTCATCATTCTCTCTCAATGACTTTTCCTTCCTTCCTTCCTCTCCATCCAGGGTTGGTCAAAGCGCAATTTTTTTTACAGCCCTGAGCATCATAGCTAGGTTAATCTCAATTTTTAAGTGTAGACCAGGCCTAAAAGGTGACTTGATTATGGTGAATTATAACCTTCATGGGGAGCAAATACCAGGTACCAATGCTCTTTAATCTAGCAGAGAAAAGTACAAGAACCAATGGCTGGAAGTTAAAACCAGATAAATTCAAATTAGAAATAAGGTGCATGTTTTTAACAATGAGGCTGATAACTTATTGGAAGAAACTACCAAGGGAACTGGTGGATTCTCCATCTCTTTATATCTTCTGATCAAGACTGGATGCAAACACAAGTATTAGGTCTCTATGCAGGTGAAACTATGTGGAATTCTATAGCCTGTGTTATACAGGAATTCAAATGATGATTTAATTGTCCCTTCTGGCCTTGAAATCTGTGAATACATTAATCAAACTTCTGGTTAAGTATCTACAAGTCCATAAACTTTTTCCAAGCTCTTTGGTCTGGGATTGTTATGAAAACAGAAATTATAATTTCAGTTAAGTTGGACAATAAGTATAGCATTTTCTCTCAGTTATTTTGATATTTCAGGTCTCTGGAAGTCACTTAAGTGCATAGGCAGGTGACAATTATAGATACACGGAAAATATTAATCAAGATTTCTCCCCTTCTTCCCTGAACCTCAGGAAACATTTGGGAGGGATCACGTTAATTTTGGAGTGAAGTTTCAGGTCTTGTACATTATCAGAACCAGTCAGACCTATAACCTAATCAAATATATATTTAGCTAAAATGAAGCTGTGTGGTCAGAAGTGAAAAAGTCTGATGGCTGTTTAGTTGCCTGTGTGAAATGAGTTGGTGATCACTCAGTCGCGTTTCTGCTGCACAGGTGCCCACGTCACAAAAGTTGCCATACATTTGGGGCACTAACTGACCCTTGGCAGTTTCACCAGGCAAGCTAAGGACTAAATGAGCCCTGTGAACAAACACCTCTATAACCCTTAGAAATGGTCCTGGTTGTCTTGTGACACTTCCCCCTGGCAGATGATGACCCACCAAGTAGCCAGAAGAACAAACACATGGTACTGGCAAGAGGACTGGGGAAAGCACACATTCTTTCCTATTTCAAGAAACATTGTTTCACTTGCAGATGACACTTAGAAGGAGAAATAGCTAGGCTGCTTCTATTCTGCCTTCTCTTTATTGACTCTGCGGGCAATTGGGTGCACACTGCATTTTTTTTTAAATAAATAAAAACACAACTGTAAATAATATGTAAGTGGGGGATTGGTCCCACTATTGTGGGGAACTTTCCTGTCTTATACATTACCTCAGTAGCATTGGCTAGCGAAAGAATCTGAGTCCTCGTTCCCACTCCCTTTATCCAGAGGCCTGCCTGACCTCGAGGACTCCCCTGCCACTCTCCTGTGTGGCAGAGTCCTCGTAACTGCAATAAGGCTGGGCCCAGGATTCCTGGGGGGGCTTAACCCCCAATCTTGTCATGGTCACTTAGGACAGGAGCTAGGGTGTCCCCACTCCAAGGTGCTTTCTCTCCACTGGATGCTTCCCCAACCCACTGATCATTACATATAGTTCAAGCAAATACAATGTATTAAACAGCAATCAATATAAAAAATAAGGAAAAATGGGAAAGGTTAAAGGAAAAGACATAACCCTGCTCTGTGGCACGGGGACATCACAAACAGCAGTTTCTAGAATAGAAGGGAAGTTCACAGTCTGTTCCTCACATGTGCCAGGCCTCCTGCCCAGGCCCTGGCTGTGCTGCAGGGATGCTATGGATCGGACACTTGCTCTGGCGGTGACCACACACCCTCAGGCTCTAAATGGCAGGCCCTTTCTTCCCAGCATCACCCCATGCTGTCGGGGTTATGATCCCCCTCCAAGTCTGGCCTGTCTCCAGCTCCCTGGGCTGCTTTTCTGGCCCCTCTGGCTCTGGTTGCTGCAGCTCTCCTCCCAGCACAGGTTAGTGTTTTGGATCAGAACGCCTGGTTAAAAAGGGACTCTGGTGGCTCCAGTCGGCAGTGTTAAAAGTCCAGTAGGCAGCACAGTGGGGGTCTGGGCCTAAGGGAGGCTCCCTGCCTGCCCTAGCTCCGCACAGCTCCCAGAAGTGGCTGCCAGGTCCCTGCAGCCCCTAGACCGATGATTCTCAAACTTTTGTTTTTCCGCAGACCACTTGAAAATTGCTGAGGGTCTTGGCAGATCACTTAATGATCTTTCCAAATGTTGTTTGTACCGTTAGCTAACTATTGAAAAGCACTTTGGATAAAAACGCTATATAAAAAAAACCTTAATAATAATTGACATTTTTTGTTCTATAGATAAAAGCACACAACTCATATTTTAATATCAGTAGCCTTACCTTTCTAATGCGATGAATGTGCCCTCTCTCCCCCACTGCAACAGCCCCCGAGCTGGGGCTGGGAAGGAGGGCTGTCTCTCCCTAGCAGCCGCAGCCCTAGAGCTGGGAAAAGTTGCCTCTTTCTCTGCACCTCAGCCCTGCACATCCCAAATTCCCCCCACCCCTTCTTCTCATCCCACTGCCCCCTCCCACCTATTCCCTATTCCCCCAAGACCACCACCTCATCTTACATGTGCGTCTTCTCCATGGTCCAGGCACCTAATTAGTGGAGCCATGGCTGCACAGCTCCACTAACTAGGTGGGTGGCCCTTCATTCTCTTGTGTGCAGCCGCCATGGGGCGCACCTTAGAGGGAACTACCCACAGACCACAGTTGAGAACCTCTGCCCTAGACACATGGATGGTCAGGGAGGCTCCGTGGGACACTGCTCCTGCCCCAAGGACCGGCTGCACAGCTCCCATTGGCTGAGAACCACGACCAATGGAAGCTGTGGGGGCAGCACCTGTGGGTGCATGGGTAGTGTGCAGAGCCTCCCTGGCCACCCATGCACCATGGGGCTGCAGGGAACGGGACCCTGCACCTGAACCCCCTCCCACACCCCAACCTCCTACCCCATCCCAGAGTCCCCTCCGGCACCCCAAGCCCCTCATCTCCAGCCCCACCCCAGAGCCCGCACCCACAGCTGGAACCCACACCCCTCCCACATTCTGAACTCCTTGGCCCCTGTGGAAGTAGAGGAAGAACTGACAGGGATTTCAATGCAAACAGTCACCTCTGTGAGCAAGAGTCATGCTAACTGTAACCCTAATAATGCGAGATTTGTAGAAGCGAGGATTGTGTGAGGCGAGTGGGAAAGAACTGTGTGAGAAGTTCTTGCGACCTTGTGTCGATAATGAGGAATGTAGACTGGCGTCTACATAGAAGTGAGAAAAATAAGATATCAAGATGGCCTATGTATAAACAAAATGCAGCTGTTGCTTATTATTGTATGTAACAAAGAGTATAAATGCTTGCTGTAATTGTTTACCTGTGGAGAGACCTGCCTAGGACTGGGGAAACCCTGCGTCCTAGCGCACTCCCTCCCTCTATGCAATCGTAAAAAGAAAATAAAGTTTTTGATTTTGCTGCACCCAAACAAAAAGTGAGAACTGAGTTTTTCTCTGACACCCCAGCCCAGAGTCTCCTTCTGCACCCCAAACCCCTCATCCCCAGCCTCACCCTGGAGCCTGCACCCCCAGCTGGAGTCCTCAAACACACACACACCCTGCTTCCTAACCCCCTGCCTCAGCCTGGAGCCCTCTGCCGCACCCTGAACCCCTCATTCCTGGCCCTACTTGGAGCCCGCTCCCCCAGCCTATAGCCCATCCCCCCTTCATCCAACCCATCTGCCCCAGCCCAGAGCCCTCTCCTGCACCCCAAACCCCTCATCCCCAACCCCCTTCCCAGAGCCCACATCCCCAGCCAGAGCCCTCACCCTCTTCCCACATCTCAACCCCCTGCCCCAGCCCGGTGAAAGTGAGTGAGGGTGGGGGAGAGCGAGTGGGGTGGGGCAGGGGCCGGGAGAGGTGTCGGGGCAGGGCTGTTCAGTTTTGTGCCATTAGAAACTTGGCAAGCCTAGGACAGGTCTTTTCTCTGGGCTGCTTTTCTGATTCTCTCTGGCTATGGCCAGCACAGTTCTGCTTCCCAGCTCCTCCTCTCTCCTGATCTCAGCTCCACTCTGGCCCAGGGGCAGTTCCAGCTCACAAAGAGGACGGGATCCCCCTGCCTCTTGACTCCCTCATTAGCCTGCCCGTGCTGTCAATCACTCTGACCTGGAGCACTGACCTCTCCCCATTGCCCCTGAGGACTGTCAGTCTCCTGATTTCCCCATTGACCCTTCCCCTTTCTTTTGGTACTGGAAGCTAGTCAACCAAAAAACAACACCTAAGTTTTAGTAAGGAGCCAACAGTCCACTTACAAATAAAAATAACCACCCAAATTATACTTCTGTTGGATTTAGAAAGAAGAATTTGATAAATGTCTGGGCTAATTTACAGTTGACTTTAGCCTGTTTCAAGGTAAAGCACAAGGTTCCTCCTATCTGGTTTATCTGCATATACCTCTGTGAGGTAGCTGCCTCCTCTGGATCAGGCAGGACTGCTGACCTGCCACAGGCCTCTGTGAGGTCACTGCCCCCATGCTCTGTATTCTTGCCTCCGATAGGAGTAGTTCACAGAGATGAGCACCCTCTTCTCCCTTCTCTTTCCCCAGTGGATTTGTCTTTCCTTCTTTCCCACCGTTGTCAAGGAAATGTAGAAAGGTGAATGAATTTTTTTTGTCTTTACATGTTAATAATTTTTACTGGGGATTTCCTAATGGTTTATGGTGGTTTGTCCCCTCCCGATATAGATTGCTAGGTGTGTGTCTGTAGGTCCTCCCAATGCCCTTTTGCTGAATGAATCAGACAAACTGAAGTGTACACAACTGCGTTGTCTTCTAGTGCAGCAGCCTACAGAGGAAATGAGACCTAGGAAAGGGAAGGACAAGGAGGAAAGGGGTAGAGGGATATAAAGAGAAGGAGGGGCAATAGAAGGAGAAGAAGAGATTATAAAGTGGAAAAAGAGAATGGGAAGGGGATGAAAAGAGGAGAAGGAGCTACTCTGTTATAATCTCCCCGATATAGTTTTTTTCACAGTTATGAGGTAGTTATTACTATTATAGAAAACCACTGCTAAGTATTAATGAATATTTCTGAATTGTTAAGTCACAATATCATATTTGTGGAGTATGAAAAGATGGACCTGTGTACAGCCCTGGAATCTTCTTCTTAGCATATGCACAACGTGCCTCAGATGGCACGTGACCAGATTTCATCACCAAATTTGGTCTGCTGTTTGGATCATTAGCTTCCCTGGCCTGAGCCAGGTAATGATGGGGAGCATGAAATGAACACTGATCTATGAATAATAATCTATATATGCAGAGTAATTTATATATGGCATCCTATAAAAGAGATTGTAATCTTTCTCTTAGGAAGTACTGTGAATTATATAGAACTGGTTTGATTTTTGAGATAGAAGGAACACGTACATATGGACTAAATCAGCCACACGTAGGGAGGAGAACTTTCAAAACCTATAATGTATATTTCTAATTCATTTTAAATTACAATTTTTCTGCAAAAAACAGCAGAGAATCAAATCACAGCATGTCAGAGAGAGAGAGAGAGAGAGAGAGAATACAAATCACACTTTTTACTCTAGCCTTTTGTTTACAAAGTATGCAAGTTAAGGACATTTAATTTTGTGCTATTCCTATAATGGTGTATGAAACTCAGAATTGTATTGAACAAGCCCTCTGTATGCTCACATCACTAGCATGTGAATGACTTTAAAGGAAAATAAAATAAAATAGCATAACAAGTCCTATGATTTATAGGCCAACGATCATGCAAACACTTTTGCATGTAGTCCCAATGACTCTAATGGGACTACACACGTACACAAGGTTAATTACATGGGTGTTTACAGGAGCAGGGCCATAATGAGGATACAAAAAGTTATTAAGAGATACTGTAAATAAAGCCCCCTGGAATACTAGAGACAACTTCTCTTAACTATAGTGTTTAGGGAATTTTCCAAACCACAAATCAGTCAGGATTAGAATTTATTTTAAGATGGGCACTTGATGGCTCCACCAATCTGGTACAATAGTTACAGGAAATAGCAGTTAAATATTCCTTGATCTTCCCCTATAAAGGTTACTGAAATAAGATGCATCTACATTAGAAAAGATTTGCCAATATAGTTACAGCAGCAAACCCTCCTACTGTAGATGCATCTTATTTCAGCAAAAACATTTATTTTATTTTATTGCCAGTATAACTACATCTCCACTAGGGTTCTTATGGTATAGAAATGTCATTTAAAAATCATGTCCCTAACTGACATTACTAATCCAGCAAAAGTGTCTAATGTAAACTTGGCCTTTTTCCAAACTGTAGAAATTAGTAATAGTTTTGATGGTGATTTTTGTACTTTGAGCATTTGGAAGTGGATTGGAAATAACCAACTTGGTTCACATAAGCTACCAGACCTCTGGAGCAGGTATTGTTGTACACTACTTACTTGGAGTGGTCTTGAACCAATTACCTATTTGTATAGTTCTGTGCTAATCTCCTCAGCCATCAAGGCCCCCATTTCCATGGCTATCTTATGTGCTGCTAAAAAAGAAGTAAGAGCACTCACTCTACCATAAAGAATCAGAAAAATTAATATAAGCATAATTAGTGTGGTCATTGTGACAGCCAAAGAGAACATTAAAAGCCATTCATTTAATTTTACATTTCACCATAGAAGTTACTTCAGTTATGGCACGCTGATATTTTTCTGAGGCTGCCTTAAATTCGGCCAGATGCTCCTCATAACTTTTAACAATTGCTAGAAGTTGATCCCTCTCGACTGCTCCCAGGATGGCCTGGAGGATCACGTCAATACCCAGCCCAAGAATGGCAATGCCAATACCTCCAAGAACAGAAGCACCAATCTGGGCTAGCAGAGTGACCAGCTTGTTAACAGCAACAATTATAATATTTGAGCCGATTAGTTTTACAGCTACCATACCAGCAATGGAAGTAGCTTCTCCTAGAACAATCGAAAAAACTTTGTGTGCTATTGCAATTTTCTCCACTTCTGGCTCTTTGATATCATAAAGTTTTTGGTACAGCATTGGCTCCAACATCTCCTTCATTTCTTTGTCAATCTTCCATACTTCCCGTTGGATCTCGCTCATAGCTTGGATGATAATGTCACAGTTTTCCTTGATGGTGCCACCCTTTTCCATCTTAATCTGGGCAATTGTGCACCCCAAGTGTGCATTCAGTACTGCAATCAGTTCGTCTGTGGTATGGAAATTAACCAACATGCAGTCCAGCAGCTCCTGGTGCAGACGGATCACTTCTTGACGTCTCTTCGGGTTATCTGGGTAGAGGAGGTCACTCAGAGCCATTCTTCAGAGAAGAGCTGCAGAGAGAGGAAAAATAAAGTTTGTTACCCATCTTTAAAACCCAGAACACTGGAAGGGGACTGGATTGCATTGGGAACTGGGATACAGAGCCTAGGTCAGTGATTCACTTCAGACCCAGCAAGTCAAATCCAGAGGTGTGACTCAGTATGTCTTGAAGTAGTCTTAAAATGACATAATTTACAACTTCTGTATCTGTCCAACATATACATTACACCACAATAGACTTCCTAAAACTTGTAGCTGCTTATCATTGTGAAATAACATCACCCTGGAATTTAGCCCTATGAATGAATCTGAGTGACTGCAAGGGAATTTGAGTAGGTGTCACTCACTGTCACTCCACCAATGGTCTAGAAGAGAGGGGAGTAGCAAGAAAAGCAGCTCACAGATCAGTATTGGCACATGTTTAAGGTAAAGTAGATCAGTCCCTCCTGTAGATTATACCTTCTTCTGATTTTTTGGTCCATAAATTAAACTGAGTGGACTTCCTTACACTTACTCACATATTAGCATGTTAGTATAAAATAAGTCTAAGGGAATCGGAGAAAGTCACGGTCAAAAGCGTGTTCTACACACAGTTTTTGTAACAATATAATAATTTCACATTACCAAAATAGTTATGACAGTAAAACCACTAGTGTGGACACAATTATACCGGTATAGTTAGGCTTGGCAGGATTGGATAACAATGGATAGATGTTGCTAAACATTTATTTCAGCTGACACACTGAAATCAATGAAAAAATAGCCATTGGAAACAGCACAAGTGCAGCCGCCCCTACCCCCACTCTGTGACCCCAGGGATCAGGTGTGATTGGCTCTGTGGCAGTGAAGAGAGCCCTTTTCAGCCCCGCTGTCACAGCCTTGCTGTCACACCAGCTGGGAGTGCTGGGTCTGGGAGTCTCTTCTCTGTCCCAACAGCCCTGCAGCCTTTCCTGCACCTGGCCTCTCCGGGATTCGGGTGTCACGGGTCCTGTAGCAGCAAAGGGAGCCCTCTGCAGCCCTGCTAGCAGGGTTTCCTGCACGGCTTTGAGGCTGGTGTCGGTAACACCCAATCCATGCAGTCACACAGTGTAAAGAAGACTGCGGTTCTGGCGGGACAGAGCAGAGAGTCCCAGCCAGGCCTGCAAGGAGGAGGAGGAGGAGGACTTGCCCTCAAGCTCCCATCCCCATGCAGGAGCCATTCAGCAGCAGGTGGCCTCTCCCACACAGCTGAGAGCTCATCCTCCTCTTTGCAGCCCTGGCCAATGGTCTCTGCTCTGCCCCGCCAGGACTGCAGCCTTCCCTGCACTTTGTGCCTACAGAGATCGGGTGTCACCCGCCTCACAGCCAGTCGTAGAGGGAGCGCTCTGCAGCCCTGCTATCACGCCCCACTCACTCACCAGCCAGGAGTGCAGAGGTTATCCAGGGCAGGAACTGTCCAGCAGCACCCTGTGGCTTGGGCCTCGTCCTCCTGGCAGGGCCAGGAATAAAAATTAATATTGTTGAAATTGAAAAAAAAATAAAAATTATATTCTGCAGATCCTAAGTATTCCTGTTCCCCTATGGGAATAAGCAATCCTGGAATAAGCACCTTTATACCAGTATTAGCCACAGTAGGGGGATGTATGGCTTTAACTATACCAAAATATTTAATATGGTGTAGCCAAGGCCTAACTTATAGCACCTTATACATCACCTAATATATCTCACTGTATTTTTGTCCTTATATTTAACCTAAATGTTCGCTTTCTTAATTTGATCTCAGTATTCCTGTTTATTTCACCATAGAAATTTTCTCCATCTGTCAGATAGCTGGAGATGGTGATCTTGTCCCAGATTTAGAGTTAGCGCATGGCATTTAGGCGCTGTCCATATTAAGGGGTGATGGTTAACTGCACTGCCCTAGTCGGAACACCAGGAGGCATCCTGCCTCAGAGATAAAATCTCTCTCTGAACTCCCCAGGCGCACAGAGAGAACACATCCACTTCCACACCCTTTTGTGGTACTGACCTTCTCCCCATTGTGTGTCAGTCCTGCTCCAGTGCAATTGGTGGGAATACATAGCCCCATCTTCTCTCACACTTCTTTTGGGAATGCTGTGTGCCTGGGAAAGTAAGAACTGAGCAGACACTGCTCCCCTGACTGCAAGGTCTGCAATTCTACCTGAGTGCACAGGCTGCTTCCATTGGCCTAACCACTGTAAAGGCCAGGCAGCATCTGGCTCTTAGTTATCACTTAACCAAGCTGTAATATATCATTTTAGCTCTTTCAATCTTTCCCTACAGGCTTCCCCCTAATAATTTGTGGTGGTCTTGTCTAAACAGTCTCAAGTTTGTCACTATTTTTCTAGCACTGAAGCATGAAGAAAGGAGTATTATTCCCCTGCTCCAGGACATGTTGCCTTTTTATATGCAGTCTAACATTTCTTGGCCTTCTGTGTTACATTAACAAATCATACCTAGTGTGCTATTCACCTTCATCCCTGAGTGCACAGGTTATCTGGTTTGTCTGTTTGCATTATCCTCCTTCTCACTGACAATCTGGGTTTGGGGTTATTTTTGTGTACTAGCCTGCCTTTTTCCAAGATAAGTTTCATTATGTTATTGGTGCTTAGATAATACAATGATAGGCACCTCAGAAATATCTAAGATATGGTTGATCACATAGCTATTTCTACTACTAGGCACCTTCATATCATTTGTCTGTCCTTACTAGCTTTTGCAACACTTGTCAATTTAGAATCAGCTATCACCTACCTGGTGGTACTCCACTAGACACCACTCCCTTCCTCAGCAGATGCATTGCTATATATAAATTTTTGAGTCGTCCTTCAACCAGCCTTCAATCCAAGTGACCGTGTTCAGCCACTAGCCAATTGGAATTTATATAATTAGTAACATTGTGTGGAAAATGTACATTGATTTATGAAAATCCAAATATATTACATCTACTGCATTTCCTTCACACACTTCTTTTGAAGTTCTCAAAAAAAAAATAGGGCAATCACTTCAACTCATGCTTCTTTTTCCTTTCAGGATGGAGGAGGTATTATTCATGTACACTAAGAGTTTATGATTTTGATGAAAAGCCGTGAACTGAACTGAAACAAGGCCTTGTGAAAGCAGGTATGATTTCTTATCAATTCTACCTAAGGAAAATAGAGAGCAGGCTTCTTTCTGACTCAGGTATTTGGGTCCTTTCCCTCTAATGAGTTCTCTGTTAAATGTTGGTTAGTACTGTACTGTAGAAATTTGGAGAGGATGAAATGTGCTGAATGGAGTGCAACTTTTGTGAATGTCATTAGTATAATAGAAATTTAAGAGATTGAAGAGGCCTATTAGTTCATATTCTTTATCGCTGGCCAATCTAGGATTATTTCAGTTTATGCGATTATACCTCCTCTGAACATCAGAACCCTCTCTCTCTTTGGCATTAACACTTTTCAGATGATGTTATATTACTCCTACAGTCAAATAACCAAATTGTCCATATATATTTATTTAAATCTTTGTGCATACTATAAGTTAGCCTCTGCAGCCCAACATAAATATTTTAAGGGATTCTACACAGCAAATTATAAAGGCTACCTACCTGCTTTTTAGTCAGAGCTCTGTAATCAGCTGTAGATATGCAGGACAGTGAATTCTCTTTTCACTGCATTTCTCTGGCTGTTTCTGGTGGAATGTGATGACCTAGGTCTGCAGGGATTGTTGCTTCAGTTGGGTCCTGTTGCCTGCCTGGTTTGTAGATTATTTTAGTGTAACACTGCTCTCTGGACTCTATACCCAGCCTCAGCTCATTGTTTCTCCGTCCCCCTTTCAATTTTAAAATTGTTTAGTTTATTTCATATTGGTAAAATAATTTGATTCACAACCCTAGAACCTGTAGCCTTCTGTTTATGCAAGGAACAGGTACAATACAAATCCATATGCATCTAACGCATGTTCTATCAAAAATATTTCTAAAAATATATACTTCATAAACTTGAGTGCCCTGCAGACATAATCACAAACAGCTAAATGTTGCTATAGCTGTAAATCTGTGAATTCTAAAAGAAAAGTCATGGGCAGTCCAACACAAATAGAAGAGTATATACCACAACATATCTGCTTGGTAGTACAAGCTTCTGTCACAGCAGGACAGCCTGTACCCAACACTAATCCCATTTAAACTCCATGCTGGGAGTCTCACAAAAAGACAGACTCAGTCTCGTGCATCACACTTGGGGTAGGGGGGCCTCCGGCATGTCAGATGCAATCACCAGGACCACACCAACTGACAAACCCTTCCTCAAGTCAAAATGGATACATTCTGAGAATGACAGGGAAAGTTCTGTTCTACTGCCAGGTGGGGAAAGGTTAATCCATAATTTCCAGTTTGGTTTTCTTCTGAATGAATCTCTGGGTGGTTTTCTTCTCCCATTCAAGTACTGACCAGGGTCACCTAGTTTAGATTGCAAGACCTGATGATACCACATCCCTAGTGGATAGGGGTGCAGGAAGCTGCATTTTCTTCTCTCATTGATATGGCGATACCATCACCTAAACTTTGTTCCCTTTAAGCATTCATCTAGTTTGTGCAGGGTTTCCTGCCAAATTCAACTCCTTGATACAACATCTGTAAGGTTTCTGGTCAGTGCCAGGGCCGGCTCCAGGCACCAGCCGACCAAGCATGTGCTTGGGGTGGCACCTTCGGGCGGGGTGGCGTTCTGGTTTTTTTGGTTTGTTTGTTTTTGTTTCAGCTGGGTGGCACTCAGGGAGGGCGTGGGGGGCTTGGGCGGCGCGGCACTCAGGGGGGCGGGGACTTGGGCGGCGCAGCGCAGTGCTCAGGGGGGCGTAGGGGGCGGGGTGTGGGGGGCTTTGGCAGTGTGGCGCTCAGGGGGGCGGGGGCTTGGGTGGCACGGCACTCGGGGGGGCAGGGGACTTGGCCAGTGTGGCGCTCAGGGGGTGGGGGCTCGGGCGGCGCAGCGGTCAGGGAGCGGGGATTTGGGTGGTGCGGCGGACTTGGGTGGCATGGTGTTTGGGGGAGGCTTTGGCAGCGTGGCGCTCGGGGGGGCGGGGGCTTGGGCAGCGTGGCACTCACGGGGGGTGTTCTTTTTTTTTGCTTGGGGCAGTAAAAGAAGTTAGGACCAGCCCTGGTCAGTGCTAATCCTTCTGTTCTGGAGTCTTCATGTTCATAGAATATCAGAGTTAGAAGGGACTTCAGGAGGTCATCTATTCCATCCCCCTTGCTCAAAGCAGGATCGATCCCCAAACAAATTTTTGCCCCAGATCTCTAAATGGCCCCCTCAAGGATTGAACTCATAATCCTGGGTTTAAGCAAGCTAATGCTCAAACCAGTGAGCTATCCTTCCACCACTTTATGTTATAGGTTAGAATGTGATTGGCAATCATTTAACAAGAAAGTGAACAGTTATTCATCCAGATACACTAGGAAATACCATATTTGTAAATATTTTAACATTTGTTTAATATTTAAAAATATTTTCTTTCTTATAAAGACTTGGTAAATCCCACATGCCAGCCACTGATACAATGCTTGGAATTCTTCTTGGTTTCCATTTTATTACCAATAGTTCTTTAGTCATTATTAGAACTTATATTATCTTACACAGGTACATAACACATTTTAGGTCTGATTCTGCTCCTACTGAAGTCAATGGGAAATTTGCAACTAATTTAAAAGGAAGCAGAGTTGAGCCCTTCTTGAGCAGGAAATACACATCCAACAATCCTTCTGTCCTTTTGAGATAGATCTAAATTAGTGCTGGAGAAACCTCATAAAATTGTCATTTCTTTTCAATTCAGATGCTTATCTGAACTGTATTAGTCTAAAAATCAAACTGGAAATGTGAAGAGAACACAGAGTTTCTTGGGTGATAACTGGTGGTTTCTACTGGGATACAAAATACACAAATTGTCTTTCTCGTGGTTTTTCAGAACTTCCACTTACAGGCCAAACCAGGAAATTCAGAGATGCCTGACTTTTTTGTTTAAAGAATGTTAATCATAACTCTTTCAGAGCACTTGAGTTTGGGGGAAAGACTTAGTCTGGCTTGCCCATCACTAATCTTCTTGTTGACATCTCAGTGCACCAGAGGGGAGGATCTAGCACTTGAAAAGGGGCTAACAGAGGCAGAGAAACTCTTACTTTTCACCACCCCTGGGCAAGAAGTAGGGCAGAGTTTCTCCCTGGCAGTCAAAAGAATGATAAAATGAAAGCCCAATCAGTGAGTTTGCTTGTGCCTCAACCTACCGAGAGCTGTGAAATGCTGGCTGAACGATGTGTATATAACCTTAGTCGGATATCAGGATTACAGCATTCAGCAACACGTGCGTGCTGAGAAGATGCTCACTGCTCCAGAATAAGGAAGAAATAGTGTGCGTGACTCCCAGTCCTGAGTCATTCTGGTCTGTAACTGAAGAATGGCCCTTATGGACCAAATACCCTTCTGCTTCCTCCACAGAGGACCGTGATCTAATTTTGTGTGGCACACAGTATATACATACAGGAAAAATATTAGATTTAGCCAAAACAATTACAGCTAGTAAGGGTGAAGACAAGTATATTAGTTCCCAAAGACTTATAGTAAATCTAACAATAAATAGCTAAGCTGTTTTTCCTCAAGAGGAATGTTCTCATTCCTATTCTTAATTCCACTTTTCTGTTTACACTTAAAGGGTCAGATTCATTCCAAGTGTAAGCATCAAAATCAGTGAAGTTGCACCTGCTTACATCAGTTCTACATTTGACCTAGAAAATAACATGAACTGTAGAGGCTAATGGAGAATACACTATTTAGGAGGAGTTGAACTGTAGTTCTGGTTTGAAAAAAAACCTGTTTGGTATTATTACTGGAGATTTATAGCTCAGGATACAGGTACTGTACCTCTTAGATTCCTCACCTGTGTCTTTTGATTTGTTTTTCAGTGTCAAATCTCTTCTCTGGAAATGCTGTCCATCTTTGGTGCAGAGAGAGATAAACAAAGGGTGCTTGCAGCCAGCCAGACTCTGTATGATTTCGTATACATATATGTCTCTTCCACCAATACAATATTTCGAATCCTCAATCAGCACCTTGGCACCAGCTTCCCCATCATTATCGTGAAGGAAAACCTTAGCATTAAGGAGAACCTTCAGCTCCTGATCAGTACTCTGAAAGAGATGCAGGCTGTTGTGGAAATGAAAGACAAAGATGTGCAGCAGAGCATCAGCCACCGTTTATATGCTAAGATTGCTGGGCCCATCACTTCTGTGCAAGAGAAGATTACTGTTGTGAAGGACCTTTATGAAAATTATAAGGGAGTCCTAGGAAGTATCAGTGGTCCAATTGCTGCCGTGCTACTGAAACACAGCAATCTCCCTGAGATTGTAGAGTCTGCCATTCATCGTCTATTGACTTCCCCTGCCCTGTCCCTCCAAGTGGCTGACCTTCTCATGGGCCACAATGAAATTGCCAAAATATTCCCAACTGTCACTGAGAACAGCCCTTCAGGGAGTAGGATTCAAGAAGCTAGACCTCGCAGTCCATCAATTGCCTTCTCATTTTCCAATTTCTTGCAGGCTGTCCTTTGGGGACAGGCTTCTACAAACACCCTGAAAATAGCTGCAGACTATCTGGAGGAGGCTGTCAGAGTGCTGAGACCATCTTGTGAATCTTTCCAGTGCATTGTTAAACTGGCTGAGGTCTATATCTCACTGATAACAGACAAGTTGCAATGATGAATACGGCAATTGTTCGTGTGTTAGCAATATGCTTCTGTTCCTTCTTTTCTTACAACAAGGGAAGTTGCACAAAGGAACAAGAGAAGGTTGTGGCTAATTGCTGATTCCACAATAATTTCTGCAATCACTTTTAGTGTCTAGATTTGAGCATTGCACTAAGGCGTCAAGGTGAAGTCTTCTTGCTTTGTTAATTTAAAAACTTGATAAATAAAAATCAACAGGAAACTAATGTAAACAGGAAAAAAGTCTAAGAATCAAAATGCTGAAACAGTATCTGTTTTAAAAAGTGTGTTTAAACTTTCTGGGCAAGCTTTTTAGATTATTCTGATAGCAACAATTCATTTTGACAGGTCAGGTTATAGTGGCTAGCTCACAGGAATTAGTTCATTCAAAATAAGCTATGATAGTGTTGGTCATTGGGAGGTTAACCATCATGGTTGGATTTTCATCTGATTGACCAACTGAGAATAGTAAATCACTGTGATTTGAGATGAGAAGTAACTAGATAATCTGTGGTAGAGTGAAAGATAATCTTGTACTCTGCCAGAGGCTTTGTGTGCAACTTTTGGGCAATTCACTTAATTTCTCGTTGCTTCATGTTCTCTGTGAAATTGGCATATTTTCTCCCTACCCTAAAGGAGCATTCTGAGGCTACATTCATGAATGAATGTTTACCACTCTGAGATTCTTGCATGGAAGGTGCTGTATAAGTGCAAGTATTGTGGGGACTAAACCTTTGTGATGGGGCAAGTAAACCAGAGAAACATAATTGATGGAAGGGGGTTGTGGAAACTCTTCCATATTTCATGCCTATGTATGACCTCAGAAACTAATTTGTTTTCTGTAACTCTTCTGAAGTCAAAATAAAACCTACAAGAGACTTTGCTGCCTTTGAAGTATGTAATGCCTGAGCTGAAGGAATAACATGGTGGCCAGGTTTAGGAAGAGTCTAGTAAAGCAGACCTGATGAGGAGTTCTTTGAGCAAACTGAAGGAGGAACCTGGTGAGGTGATTTGGGGAGGGATTCAACAGGGTGAGCTAAAGAAGGGGTACAGCTGATGGTCTGGAGGAAAGGCATATTGAGCAGGTTACTGGAAGAACACATCACCTGAGATGCACAAGGAAAATTTAAAGGAAGAGAAAAGGTGATGCACAGCTGTTAAAGTGGAGGAAGGGTATAGCAAGTGAGCTGAAACAGAAGTGAGTCACCAAGACAGTTTGGGGAGAATCCCAGCTGCTGTGCTGGGGAAGATCTGTGATAGGAAAGGACACTGCAGGGTGGATTGGAGGAGGGATTTGACTGCATAGTCTAGGAACAAAAATAATTAGTGGTTTGGTTGAATAGGAGATAGAGTGAGGTAGGCTGGGGGAGGATTTACTTGCTGAACTGCTGTAAGACCCAATGTGTTGGGCTAGAAAAGGAGCAAAGTGACTAGACTAGACATGGGCATAGTGGTGTGGGCTGGAGAAGGGCACTTGCGAGCCACTTGACTTCAAAGAGATTAAAATTGAATTTAGTTCTTGTATAGTACTGTTCATCCACACATTGCAGGAAGCTTTTCTCCTCAACTTCTGCTTTATAGTCAGCTATTCATCAATTAGCAGTTTGTGAGGAGTCAAAGGGCTAGGCCCTTTTAAGTTCAAGTCTATAATATAGACAACTAGCTCTGTGCATAGTGAATAGGTCAGGGGGGTGGCACATAGAATATGGAACATCTTGCCTTTTGATCACCAGTTCCATGCCAGCTCAGGTTGATAGTTACTGGCTGAAAATTGGTGCTACCTGATGGCTATTTGTAGCCTATCTAGAATGTGTTAGTGAATGTCAGTTCAGTACTTGGTGGTCAGATGTCTACATTACAAAACTAAATTATCACAATTTATCATCTCTTTGGTAGTCTGAGCTCAGTCCAAGAACAAAATGGGACAGAGGCTAAAAAACAATCTAATCTCCAAGATGTGGTCCCTCCAGGCATATTGGAGGGAGGCAGTATGAGAGGGAAATCTGCATTATATGCTATAGCTGTTGTGGGACTAGAGGATTTCAAGATTATTGCCTTGTGCCTTGCAGGAATGCTAAATTAACCTTTAAAAGTTAGGAAAGAACATAGTTAAACTGGGAAGGAGAATTCAGTATGGGATGTGAATTCTATCACTGATATTGCACATTTAAAAACAGAGCAATAGAAATATATATGTATTTAATAGCATCAATCAACCTCTCTTTAAAATGGACACAACCCAATAGGTTCTACAACAGGGGTAGGCAACCTATGGCACGGGTGCCGAAGGTGGCACTTGAGCTGATTTTCAGTGGCACTCACACTGCCCGGGTCCTGGCCACCGGTCCGGGGGGCTCTGCATTTTAATTTAATTTTAAATGACGCTTCTTATACATTTGAAAAACCTTATTTACTTTACATACAACAATAGTTTAATGATACGTTATAGACTTATAGAAAGAGACCTTCTAAAAATGTTAAAATGTATTACTGGCACGCAGAACCTTAAATTAGAGTGAATAAATGAAGACTCAGCACATCACTTCTGAAAGGTTGCTGACCCATGCTCTACAATTTCTAATTAACCTTCGAAAGAATTTGCAGGTGTTTTCTTATTGTCCACCAGAGGGTGCTATTACTACTAACTCAAGAGAACCTACTGAGACTTGCAAAAGAAATGCTAATACGAATAGTAGTTCAAGAGTTCCTACTGTATGGTTGTATTCAAAGCCTTGCAGACTAGGTACCTAAATTGACTGGTGTCTCTGCCGTGCTCTTCCTTACGCACACAGACCCATTATCTTCCTACTTTGAATTAGGGATGTAAAAGTTTAACTGGTTAACCGGTTAACCAATAAGTACAGTCTTACTGGTTTCAGTTAACGATTAAACTCCTCTGCCCTCCACACCCAGGGTCACAGCTCCCGGCAATGTGCCCAGGGTCCTGGGATCCCAGGCACGGAGCCAGCAACTGGGACCCTGGGCATGGGGAGGCAATGGAGTATTGGGCATGGGGCAGCAGCCAGGACCCCAGGTGCTGGGCAGGCAGCAGTGGCATGCTGGTCCCAAGGCCAGCAGCCAGGATGGGCCAGCAGCCAGGATGTCAGGCCCAGGGAGGTGGCCAGGACCCCAGGCCCGGGGCCAGGACCCTGGGCATGGGGAGGCAGCAGAGCTCTGCGCCCAGGCCTGCAGCCAGGATCCTGGGTGCAGGCAGCAGTGGAGCCCTGGATAAAACGTGGGGGTGCTGCAGCACTGCCCACCCCACCCCTAGTTCTCTTCCTATGTGAACTCGTTAACGGTTAACAGTTTAACCAATAGAATTTTAATAGGTTAAACAGTTATTATTTTTAAACCCTATTTACATCCCTATTTTGAATGTACACCTAGGGGCTTGCTTTTGCGAGGGATTAAACACCTCCTTTGAAATTCTGAGCACCCTTAACTCATTGAAGTCAGGGGGAGTTAGAGGTAAAATCGCAGGAGGTGTTCAGCACCTTGTAGCATCAGTAACCTTTGTGACTGGTTAGCTGTAAATCCCTTGCACCTGTCACTCATTCCTCTCTATGCAGCACATGAATCCTTCTGTGATCAGGGAAAGAGTCATTGCCTGGTGGAGTAGAAGAAAGCACTGATCACACAAGAAAGAAAGGCAGCGATTGGAGGAATGTGGATACAGTTCTTGCTGCTTGAAGCTGCAAAAGAATCAAAAGAGATGTTCTTTAGAAATTCAGCCTAGAACTTCAATGCACAACTTATTCCTTCCTCAGGTTTGACTGTATTTGGTAGTTGGAATAATAGCACAACATAAACCTCAGCTCAGACTTGGCTGTTTCTAAGGTTTCCCTGCAGAGACCTCTCTGTCTAGACTCAGGGGCGGCTGCAGGTACCAGCACGCCAAACGCGTGCCTGGAGCGGCAAGCCATGGGAGGTGCTCTGCCGGTCGCCACGAGGGCGGCAGGCAGGCTGCCTTCGGCGGCATGCCTGCAGAGGGTCCGCTGGTCCTGCGGCTTCGGCGGACCTCCCGCAGGCGCGCTGCTGAATCTGCGGGACCAGGGACCTCCCGCAGGCAAGCTGATGAAGGCATCCTGCCTGCCATGCTTGGGGCGGCAAAATACCTAGATCCGCCCCTGCTAAGACTCTAATTCTTTCCAGAGAATCTCTTCCACTGCCTTTATATCCTGGTGGAATTAAACCTCACCTGCCGCAATGTGTAAGTAGAATTTACTCATCAGATTTATGCAGGTTTTTAAAAGTTTATAAAAATCTGCCACCTTGTAACAGAGCCATATTAAAGTAAAAAATCTTAAAACCCACTTATTCAATCAGCATTTCAAGAAAATATTCTAATTGACAATAAGATTTAGCCCTAAAATGTGAAAGATTTTTGGTTTTGTTGGCGTTTCAATGGGAATCAAAATCAGACTTACAATGGCACTGTGAATGCAACTTTAACTACTGAGATACCTTTGCCTCACCAGTCTACACTAGATGCACCTGCTGAGCTGGGATTAAAATTCTGGTTCTATACCTCCAAAAACACAGGCCTGTATCGTTGCAGCTAAACAAAGACTGGTTTTACATGCCAATTACAGAAGGCAACATACACACAATGCCCAGTATATATATAATGGAAGCTGGTTGCAACTTGAACTATGGAAAGGTCATTCTCTCTGGATTGCTGCCTTTTTTGGAGTCTGCCCTACCACAGTCCTGAATGAATTTAGCAAGGAATGTTTAGGACTCTTCTTATTGACTGAGGGTTTGGCTACACTTGCAGGTGTGCAGCGCTGGGAGTTAAAGCTGTCTTTGTACATCTGTGTAGGGAAAGCGCTGCAGTGTGGCCACACTGACAGCTACCAGCGCTGCAGTGTGGCCACATTTGCAGCATTTGCAGCGGTGTTGGGAGTGGTGCGTTATGGGCAGCTATCCCACAGAGCACCTCTTCCCATTCTGGTGCCGTGGGTTGTGGGAAAGGGGTGGAGGGTGCGGGTCATTCTGCTTCCTGTCCCAACGCCCCGTGATGCATCGCTTCACATCCCAGTAATCCCTGTTTTTCCATCCACATTTGGCGTCATCTTGACTCTCTCAACGGTTTCTGTGCAGCGCGATTTCTGTGGGAAATGGACCCCGAACTGCTGAGGAATATGCTGACAAGTCTCGCCAGCACATCACATTTGGCAGTTGAGCTATTCCTTAAGATCCAAAGTGATGAGGAGTCCAACGATGATAGCGAGTCGTGTGACGCGTATGACACGAAATTGCTTGTAGCATTCACGGAAATGCTCAGCACCGTGGAACGCCACTTTTGGGCACGGGAAACAAGCACTGAGTGGTGGGATCACATCGTCACGGAAGTCTGGGATGACAAGCAGTGGCTGCAGAACTTTCAGATGAGAAAAGCCACTTTCATGGGACTGTGTGAGGAGCTCACCCCCACCCTGCGGCGCAAGGACACGAGATTGAGAGATGCCCTGCCGGTGGAGAAGCGGGTGGCTATTGCAATCTGGAAGCTGGCAACTCCAGACAGCTACTGATCGGTCGGGAACCAGTTTGGAGTGGGAAAGTCGACCGTTGGAATCGTGTTGATGCAAGTTTGCAGGGCCATTAATCGCATCCTGCTAAGAAGAACCATGACTCTGGGGAACGTGCAGGACATTGTGGATGGCTTTGCACAAATGGGTTTCCCTAACTGTGGAGGGGCGATAGATGGGATGCATATTTCTATTCTGGCACCACCCCACCTAGCATCCGAGTACGTTAATCAGAAGGGGTATTTCTCCATGATTCTCCAGGCGCTTGTGGGTCACTGTGGGCGTTTCATTGACATTAACACAGGCTGGCCCAGAAAGGTGCATGATGCACGCATCTTTCAGAACACTGGCCTCTTCAGGAAGCTGTAGGCCGGGACTTTTCTCCCAGACTGGAAGATCACAGTAGGGGACATCAAAAAGTCCCATTGTGATCCTTGGAGACCCCGCTTACCCGTTAATGCCGTGGCTCATGAAACCATATACAGGGAACCTTGACAGGAGCACGGACCGGTTCAACTACAGGCTGAGCCGGTGCCGAATGACTGTGGAGTGTGCTTTTGGCCGTTTAAAGGGGCGCTGGCGATCTCTGTATGGGAAGCTAGACTTGGGGGAAAGCAGCATCCCCGCGGTTATATCCGCGTGCTGTACCCTCCATAATATTTGTGAAGGGAAGGGTGAAAGACACACAACTTTTTGGGAACCTAAAAGGGCAGGGGGGTGGGGTGGGGAACTGTTCAGTCACAGGTTTGAATATGTCCTGTCTGGAGTGCTGTGCAATGACTGCTGCACTTCAGGATGGCTATACTGCATGGTGATGGGGGTTGAGTGCAGAGGGTAAGGGTCATAGTTCTCAGGGCTGGTTGGTGAACATACAGGTGTTGGAGGCAGCTGGTGGTGGTAAGAACCTGGATGCTGGGGAAGGGGGTTTTGAGCTGACATTGGGGCACAAGGGAAAGAGCTTTGGAACGGGAGGATGGGGGGCGGGCACGGTAGTGCTCTGCCTGCATGGCTACGAGTGACTGGATAGAGTCCACTTGGCATGCCAGGATGCTTATCAGCTGCTTTGTGCGTTTCTTCCTGTCCTCTGCGTTTTTCTGGCGGATCCTGCTTTCCCTTTCCCTCCAGTCCTGCACTTTTTGATTCTCTGTGACAGAGTGATCCATAACTGCTTGCAGCATGTCTTCTTTGCTTTTTCGCGGCTTCTTCCAGAGGTTTGGTAGTCTTTGAGACGTTGATAACACGGGCAGCCGAGATCTCAAGGTTGCTTCTGTAAAGGCAAAAAATGCAACACTTAACAGAGGCAGCATTGTTTATACCAGACAGTTATTCCCACACAGTTAAGGAGTGTAACAGTCTTCACAATAGCATAATTTTCCCATCCCAAAGAGAGTGCACATAACCCATGGGAGCCCCGAAATGGTGAGTAAGGGGGACTGATTGCTTCAGGGCTCTACTGTCCTCGGGGTTTCTGTGCGTTGGGGAAAGCAAACAGCTGCAGGGGGCACCTACACTGAACACTATCCCAACATTTTCCACAGGAGTTGATCCTGGAAGATAACTCGCTGCTGCGGGTCACCTGGGAAGCGCGGGAGGATCTTCTACAGCAATGCAGATTCCGCCCTGGCCCCTATGCAGCTTGCCTGTGTGCAGCAATGGTCCCCTCACCCCTCGCGGACACGTTAGCCTGACCGGGACAAGGACCACAGTGGCTCTCCCAATAAACTTGCACAAGCACATTGCCCACGCTCTGGCTGAAACTTTTGAAGAGATTACCGAGGCCGAATACCGCGACGTGATAGACCACATCAATGTGCTATTCTGCATCTAGGCATGCATGCATGCAGCCCTAACCCTCCCTCCTCTCCCAAAAAATTTCCATCGTGAAAATAAAAGCCGCTTACCAGGAACTTGCTCCTCTGTTTGTCCTCCACCAAGTACCGGCTGCTGTGACTAGCTACCTTCCTCCTGGCTTGAGAAGAGTTCCTGGCTGCATGCCTCCAGGGACTCCGGGGTGTCTCCCCCAACCCCAGTACCCTCACTCTCGCTTTCCTCCTCCTCTTACTCCTCCTCCCCCCGCTCTGAAGTGTCCATCGTGGTCCTCGGAGTGGTGGTGGGGTCACCCCCAAGTATTGCGTCCAGCTCTTTGTAAAAACGGCAGGTCATGGGGGCAGCGCCGGAGCGGCGGTTTCCCTCGCGGGCTTTGCAATAGGCACTCCGCAGCTCCTTCACTTTAATCCTGCACTGCAGCGCATCCCGGTCATGGCCCCTTTCCAGCATGGCCCTTGATATCTGCCCAAAGGTATCGTAATTCCTACGGCTGGAGCGCAGCTGGGACTGCACAGCTTCCTCTCCACAAACTCTGATGATGTCCATCAACTCACTATTGCTCCATGCTGGGGCTCGTTTGCCACGTGGAGCCATGGTCACCTGGAAAGATTCACTGATTGCACTCCACACCTGGCTGAGCAAACAGGAAGGGGATTTTTAAAATTCCTGGGGCATTTAAAGGGTGGGTCACCTGAGGCCAGGACAGTAGAGTTCAAACTGATGAGCAGAGTGGCTGAACAGGCATTCTGGGATACCTCCAAATACCTCTGGAGGCCAATAACAGTGCTTTTGGTGGCCACACTGGTGGAGCAGCGCTGCATCAGCAGCACTATAGTCGTTATTCCCCAGGCCGAGGTGGAATACAACCAGCACTGTAGCCAGGGAGATACAGCACTGTATGTGCCTTGCAAGTGTGGATGGTGAGTGAGTTGCAACGCTGTAAAGCCACTACCAGCGCTGCAACTCTCCAGTGTAGCCAAGCCCTGAGATCTGCACTGGAGCAGCAACTTGCTACTGTGCTGTCAACTTCATGAACAGAATCAGCCCATGCTTCAAGTCTACCTACTATAAAGTACCAGGCAGTTGCTTTCATTTTCTGAATGGTGTTCTGTGCTTAAAGGTTGCATTGACCATTATTGTCCTGGGACAAAAAATAAGAGCCCAGTGTCAGTGATGTGTAATGTACTTATTCCTTCTCTCTAATAAGGTAAGGAACTACAGCCTACTCCAGCCAGGACTTCCAATCCACATGCAAGTTTTCTGGCTGTTTGTCAATTAAATGTCATCCAGACTGTAATTCTTACACACACACACACACACACACACACACCCAAAAAAAACCAACCTCTGACTGTTGCTAACTCTGTTTAATCTGCACCATTGTTAGCAACATTGGGACTCCTGTTGTAGATGGCTCTGCATCTCTGGCAGCTATTTCCAGCATCATGCTGGGATTTTGCCAAGGGAATGTAGGTGGGAATAATGGAAGCATGGAAAGAATGGCACCTGGTTAGACTCAGGTTCCTTTGCCAGCAGACGCTGTTAGAACTTTAACCTATACACAACAAAATGTCTACTTTCTCCCCTGCCCTCCCCACCACACCTTTCAGAGCAGCCAGAAAACACATGACAGTGCACACTCAGTCAAAGGACACTCCTGGCTTCCTCTGCCCCAGGGAAGATATTAGGCCTGAAACATGAGTTGTAGTGCAGCAGGGTGAGCTCTCAGGGTGCCTGTCAAGACCACTCTGGGTCTCCATTATGAGAGTTCCTATATACAATACCTTTCAGGAGCTGGCAGTTGTATTGACTGTAATTTCCCACAGAGAGCAGATACAGCTGGTTACCACTTGGTGTTCGGCTGAAGTTTCTGACCTGAAATATCTCATAGGGTGGGATGAGGACCTCCCTCTCGGAGAAGTAGTGGGAGAAGCGTTGCACAACTGCCCCTAAGCAAGTCTTCAGAGTGAATATTGTTTCATTCCCAAATCTCCGGGCTTCCTTCCGGAGGAGTGAAGTGAAGGTGAAGCGGCCAAACCGTACTTTGGTGCCCAACTCAGCCTCAAAATACAGGCCTTTTACTCCCCTGTGCACCTGGTAGCACTTTTTTCTTGTGGTGCCACTCTTCCATCTCCTCACCAGTTGAATGGCTGTAGTCAGGTAGAAGTGGAGGTATTTGAAGGGGAAGCTGTGTCTGTAGTGCTCTGGGGATGTCCCAGCTCTGGACACAGCCCAGTTCAAATCAGAGTGCAGCGAGGTGTTCATGGTGTAAGCCAGGAGGGCTACGGCATGATTCTCCTGCATCTCCCTTAGCAGAGCCATTGGCTTTTTTGACCAGACCAGCTTTGCTTTCTCCCAGATGCTGGAATAGTTCTTATTATTACCCAATTCCTTTTGGAAATAGTCTCCTCGGTCCAGTTCTTCCATTACCTGCTCATGGCAACCCTGGTACTGGTCATCAAAGGAATCTGGTGCCATATCCATGAGAATGTGGGACACAGCCTGCAACATAAAGAATGGGACCCTATTAGTTTGTGTGTATGTGTATGTCAATCGGATTGTCTCTACTGTTTTTGTCCTGCTACAGAGATCCCAGAGTGCACGGTGGAGCATTAGAAGCTCACAGCACAGTGTGTGGCACACAAATATTGTAGTCATTTTGAGCGTGTCAACAGCACATATGCAACCTTGCACATTTTTGTACCAAGTGACCCACTGATGAAGTGGGTTTTAGCCCACGAAAGCTTATGCCCAAATAAATTTGTTAGTCTCTAAGGTGCCACAAGTACTCCTCATTCTTTGTACTGATTGGGGCATTTCCTTGATGCTCAAGCACAAACATTCCCTGGGAAAACATGTGACTTGAAAATGGAGGGCATTTCTAACAATGCAATCAGAAGGGTTAGAATAGGTGAGAAATGGAACACAGCAAGTGAAAGCAAAGTAGTTCTCATGCTAAGCTTGAGTCAAAGTCCACTGAAGAGAATGGAAATACAGCCATACAGCCACTCTCTAAGCAACTTCACAGCTTCAAATAAAGCACAACCTTGTCACCTCTCATCAGCCTCAGCAGGGAGAAGATCAGCAACAGCAGGAAGCTCAGTAGATCAGCTGTCATCCCAGAGTCCACAGGAGATCTGCTACAGGATGTTGAACTCTCACAGAACCAGAAGAGGGGGCTACCCTCTCTTTCTTATGGATGTTTTGCTCTTGTCTCTTTTAATGTCATAAATTGAATTCCAACAAATCTGCCATGTGAAATTTACACTCGGATATGAGTCAATATTCTTTCTTTTCCTTTCCCAGAGTTGGGATCATGCATCGGACTCAGGCTGCAGTTTGGAGGACAGTAACTTAGAACCAAGGTGAGGACATATCGGAAGTAATAGCTCCAAATTTAAAATAAAATTGGTAAAAACGATGTCCAAAAGAAATGGTCTGGGTCCTTTAAATGACAGTTTCTCCTCCACTCCAGTCCCAGTCGCTATGCATTCACCTGATCTTTATCAGTTCACTTAATGTTGAGATTTCCTATGGTGTTTTCTCTTTTCTTTCTGGCTCATGAAGGTTCCTTATGCCAGGCCCTGTTCAAATCCCGTTGTTAGTCTCAAGTGAGAGGAGACTCTGACCTTTGAGGCATCCAAGACAGCTCTCCTCTGTGGATTTACATGACAAGATGAGGTTGAGTGAAGCAAACTATCTCCAGCCAAAAGTTTAATGAGCAACATTAAAGGAATGTAGGGTTCTGATAAAGGCAGAACTGAGATGCCTCTCTGGTTCAGAACCCATCTGGCACGACAGATAATACAGCTGCCTATTCCCTTCTCGCCCCACCCTGTCCTAGCCTCACAAACAACACTGCTGCCCATCCTACTCTAGTCCTTTTTCATATATTTTTAAATGAATATATTGCTTGTGAAAGGTGCCTGACTCAGCCACTGCTTGCCAGCTGCTCCTCACCAAACAAAACACTACTGTTCTTGGCCTTCCTGGATGAGACTGCCAACAAAGGAGCCAAACAGTGGCCAAAGTTGTAGGTTATATGGGCATTTGTCCCATAAATGCACTACACTGAGACCCACCAGGTAGTTTTACACATCACAGAACAGGGACAGAAGGTAGAAACTTTCAGTCCCTGCTGACTGTCTGGATTCCAACTAGTGCCTTGCTTGTGAGAGGCTATATGTCCCATTCCTATTTAGGGCTTCCACATGAGCTCATTTTGAGGAGCAATCCTGGTTTGGAGGAGAAAGGCTGCCCCATGCCTGTAAGAAGCAGCTTGCATAACACTGAAACAGACCTGAACAGGGATGGCCCTAAGTTTTTGAGGGCCCTTTGCAAAGCTGCATATGCTGGGCCCCATTCAGCAATCTACACTAATCCTCCCCCATCAGCAGCTTCCCACCTGTTTGTGACCTCCTACCCATTAGGCTGTGGTGAGCCCTCTCGTGCGCTTACCATGCTTTGTGGGCTTTGATGATTGCTCTATATCAGTGGTCCCCAACCTTTTTCATCTGGCAGGCGCCAGACGACAAGCCATGGAGGACTGTGGCAGCGGACGAGCATCCACCGGCCAGTACGTGGGCACACTTAGACATCCCGGCGGGCACCATGGCGCCCGTGGGCACCGCGTTGGGGACCCCTGCTCTACATAGAACAAGAGCAAAAGAACAGTTCTCTCTATTTGGTGCAGGGGAAGGGAGACAGGTGATTCAATCACTAGCACAGTTTGATAGCACTGGGGTCAGATGGGATTATGGATGGAAAGTCAAAGATGATGCTCTGACTAGCAGGTCAGGTACACAGGTGTATTTGTGGTTTGGTTCATCTAAAAGTACAGGTCCCTATGCCACCACATAGATGACATAGGCATCATTGGTGCTGAAATATAATCAGGGGCTGGCATAATATCCTTATATCGTGACACCGCCTCAGAATGTTATAACACTGGGTCATGACAAGTCAGTGATGTAAAGGCATTTGCACCCTTGTGCTGATGTTATGTTGTGCCACAGAGGACAAGGTAATAAAGGCAGCCAACCTCCTTCTAATTCTTTGAACTGTCCAGTTAAAGCATGAGGTCTCAGCCTCCGGATCATGTTCCCTTTGGATGGATCACAAGCATATGTCAAGGCATTGGCCCTTCCCAAATTGCTAATTAGATTAGACTAACTAATCCTGACTAGATCCCAGCTAGATTGAAAAGATTCCTGGTATAAAAACGGCTGAGAACCACTGTTGTAGGGTATTTGAATTTTGGCAGAGCTAGCCCATTTGGGGGCTGTAAGCAGGAATATTTTTGCCCCCTCCCACACACAACACATACTAAAAAAGGGAAGAGGCCCCCGCTCCCTCCCTCCCGCTCAATTGCTTAATCTGTTTATGCCTAGTGCAGACACCGTTTAACTAATCAGGAGATAAATCCCACATGTATCTAGGTTATAATTTCAGAGTTGGTGTCAGTTCACAAATCTGACTGTGCATATCATGCCCACTAGCCATTTATCCCTTCCCACTGAACCCTTAGGCCTTTGCTTCTATGTATATTTTAGTGTGACGATAATGGGAGATTAGCCTGTGTTTGGAGTGCAGGGTTCATGCAGAGCTCTGAAAATGTAAAATGCTTTAGTGGTGCCACATGCTCTTTCACTGAATGAAATGAAATGTCCTTTAGGTGGCAGCAGAGGATATGTAATGATGAGACAGGGCTGCAAAACTATAAGCAGCTTGTGCCACTGTGGCCTGGTCTACACTACGTGTTTATACCGAATTAGCAGCATTAAACTGAATTAATCCTGCACCCGTCCACACAACGAAACCCTTTATATCGATATAAAGGGCTCTTAATACCTGTATCTGTAATCCTCCCCGACGAGGGGAGTAGCGCTGAAATCAGTATTGCCATGTTGGATTAGGGTTAGTGTGGCCGCAATTTGAAGGTATTGGCCTCCGGGCGCTATCCCAGAGTGCACCATTGTGACCGCTCTGGACAACAATCTGAACTCGGATGCACTGGCCAGGTAGACAGGAAAAGCCCCGCGAACTTTTGCATTTCATTTCCTGTTTGCCCAACGTGGACAGCTGATCAGCACAGGTGACCACGCAGTGCTCATCAGCGCAGGTAAACATGCAGTCTGAGAATCGAAAAAGAGCTCCAGCATGGACTGTACGGGAGGTACTGGATCTGATCACTATATCGGGATAGGATTCCGTGCTAACAGAACTCTGTTCCAAAAGACGAAATGAAAAAACATTTGAAAAAATCTCCAATGCCATGATGGAGAGAGGCCATACCAGGGACTCAATACAGTGTCGTGTGAAAGTTAAGGAGCTCAGACAAGCCTACCAGAAAACCAAAGAAGCAAACGGAAGGTCTGGGGCAGGGCCACAGACATGCCACTTCTACGCTGAGCTGCATGCAATTCTAGGGGGGTCTGCCACCACTATCCACCCCTGTCCGTGGATTCCGAGGCGGGGGTAATCTTAGCCATGCCTGAGGATTCTGCAGACGGGGAAGAGGAGGAGGAGGAGGAAGAGGAGGACAAGCTTGCAGAGAGCACACAGCACTCCGTTCTCCCCAACAGCCAGGAGCTTTTACTCAGCCTGAGGGAATTACCCTCCCAGCCTTTCCAAGCCACTATCCCAGACAATGAAACCATGGAAGGGACCTCTGGTGAGTGTGCCTTTGTAAATATAAAACATGGTTTAAAAGCAAGCGTTTTTTAATGATTAATTTGCCCTGAGGACTTGGAATGCATTCGCGGCCAGTACAGCTACTGGAAAAGTCTGTTAACGTGTCTGGGGATGGAGCAGAAATCCTCCAGGGACATCTCCATGAAACTCTCCTGGAGGTACTCCAGAAGCCTTTGCAGAAGGTTTCTGGGCAGCGCAGCCTTATTCCGTCCTCCATGGTAGGCACTTGACCACGCCATGCATGTAGCAAGTAATCTGGTATCATTGCATGACAAAGCCTGGCAGCGTATGGTCCCGGTGTTTGCTGGCATTCAAGCAACATCTGTTCTTTATCTCACAGTGTTATCCTCAGGAGAATGATATCGTTCATGGTAACCTGGTTGAAATACAGGAATTTAATTAAGGGGACAGAGGTGGCCTTTTCTACTGGACTGTTTGCCTGTGGCTGAAAAAAAATCCTTCCCTGCAGTTAGCCAAGCAGCAGGAGGGGGGGGCGATTGGCGCTGAGCTTTTTCATGTTTGGCTAGCAGGGATCTTCCCTGATACCAGCCACGTGGTGGGGGGAGGGGTAATGCTATCATCCCAGAGAATTGGATGGGGGCGGAGGTTGGTTTCTGCTGCTGCACGTTAACAGGAAAGACGCAGCACTCAACAGGCTTTGCTTGGTATTTGGGAAAGGAGGGCACTGGGTATATGAAGGCTGCAGAAGCCGAAAGACAGTGGCTTACCATGGCCGCATGCAAGCCGAATTCTGTTGTCCGGACCTGCGTCTGTGATCTTTAACACCAAAGCCGCAGGCACTCAATATTAAGATGCAAAATGCGACCTTGTACTGAAATCACATGTGCTATGTAAAGTGAATAGTGTTCACCGTGAAACAGTATAACCATTGTTCTGTAAAATGTATCTTTTTAAATACTTCTCTCCCTTTTTTCCCTCCCACCTGCAGCTGCAAATTTTTCAAGCCTCCCTCCTCCGTCCCAAAGGCTATCTCAGATAAGGCAGCGAAAAAAAAGGACGCAAGACGAAATGTTCTTGGAAATCATGGAAGTGACCCGCAATGAAAGAGCTCATCTGAATGAGTGGAAGGACGTGGTATCAAAGTACAGGAAAGATGCCAGTGACCGTGAGGAGAGGAGGGACGAACGTGAGGAAAGGAGAGATGCTCGAGATGAGAGATGATGGCAGGAAGATCAGCAGTGTCGGGATGCAACGCTGGGGCTGCTGCGTGATCAAACTGACATGTTCCGGCGTCTGGTGGAGCTTCAGGAACGGCAGCAGGATCACAGAGTGCCGCTGCAGCCCCTGTATAACCACCCTCCCCCTTCACCATGTTCCATAGCCTCCTCACCCAGACGTGTAAGAATGCATGGGGGGAGGCTCCGTGCACCCGCCCACTCCACTCCAGTGGACAGCCCAACCAAAAGGCTGTCATTATTTTGAAAAAATTTTAGTGGCCTTTTCCTTCCCTCCTATCCTCCTCCCAAACCCCACCCAGGCTACCTTGTCAGTTCTCTCTCTCTTTTTATAATGAATTAATAAAGAATACATGATTTTTAAACGATAGTGACTTTATTTCCTTAGAAAGCAAGCTGTAATCGAAGGGGGAGGGTGGGTTGCTTACAGGGAATGAGTCAATCAAGGGGGCGGGTTTTCATCAAGGAGAAACAAACACAACAGTCACACCGTACCCTGGCCCATGATGAAACTAGTTTTCAAAGCTTCTCTGATGCACACTGCTTCCTGGCGTGCTCTTCTAATCGCCCTGGTGTCTGGCTGCGCGTAATCAGCTGCCAGGTGATTTGCCTCAGCCTCCCACCCCGCCATAAAGGTCTCCCCCTTACTCTCACAGAGATTGTGGAGCACACCGCAAGCAGCAATAACAAAGGGGATGTTGGTTTGGCTGAGGTCTGAGCAAGTCAGTAATGTGCGCCAGCGTCCCTTTAAACATCCAAATGCACATTCTACCACCATTCTGCACTTGCTCAGCCTGTAGTTGAACAGCTCCTGACTACTGTCCAGGCTGCCTGTGTATGGCTTCATGAGCCATGGCATCAAGGGGTAGGCTAGGTCCCCCAGGATAACTACAGGCATTTCAACATCCCCAACTGTTATTTTCTGGTCTGGGAAGTAACTCCCTTGCTGCTGCCATTTAAACAGAGTAGTGCTTCTGAAGACGCAAGAGTCATGAACCCTTCCCGGCCATCCCATGTTGATGTTGGTGAAACATCCCTTGTGATCCACCAGTGCTTGCAGCACCATGGAAAAGTACCCCTTGCAGTTTATGTACTGGGTGTCCTGGTGTTCCAGCGCCAAGATAGGGATATGGGTTCCATCTGTCGCCCCACCATCGTTAGGGAATCCCATTGCAGCAAAGCCATCCACTATGACCTGCACATTTCCCAGAGTCACTACCTTTCGTAGCAGCAGCTTAGTGATTGCTTTGGCTACTTGCATCACAGCAGCCCTCACAGTAAATTTGCCCACTCCAAATTGATTCCCGACTGACCGGTAGCTGTCTGGCGTTGCAAGCTTCCAAAGGGCTATCGCCACTCGCTTCTCAACTGTGAGGGCTGCTCTCATCTTAGTTTTCTAGCACTTTAGGGCAGGGGAAAGCAAGTCACAAAGTTTCATGAAAGTGCCCTTACGCATGCGAAAGTTTTGCAGCCACTGGGAATTGTCCCACACCTGCAACACTATGCGATCCCACCAGTCTGTGCTTGTTTCCCAGGCCCAAAATCGGCGTTCAATGGCTAGAACCTGCCCCATTACCAGCATGATCTCCAAAGCGCAGGGGCCCGCGGTTTGAGAGAATTCTGTGTCCATGTCCTCATCACTCTCGTCGCCGCGCTGCCATAGCCACCTCCTCCTTGCCTGGTTTTGCAGGTCCTGGTTCAGCATAGACTGCATGAGAATGTGCAAGGTGTTTACAATGCCCATGACTGTTGTCTTGAGCTGAGCAGGCTCCATGCTTGCCATGGTATGGCGTCTGCACAGTTCACCCAGGAAAAAAGGCGTGAAACGGTTGTCTGCCATTGTTTTCACAGTGGGAGGGGTGAGACTGTACCCAGAACCACCCTCGACAATGTTTTTTGCCCCATCAGGCACTGGGATCTCAACCCAGAATTTCAATGGGCGGGGGAGACTGCGGGAACTATGGGATAGCTATGGCATAGCTACCCACAGTGCAAATTGACGATAGCCTCGGTACATGGACGCACACCACCGAATTAATGTGCTTAGTGTGGCCGCGTGCACTCGACTTTATACAATCTGTTTCCAAATATCGGTTTCTGTAAAATCGGAATAATCCCATAGTGTAGACATACCCTGTAGAGTCCCCTCTGCACAGACTTTACCCTCCACACTCAGCAATGCATGCCTGCCCTAAACAAAGCCCATCCCAAACCATACAAGCTCCACAAGGTTCACACTGCCTCCATGAGCTCGCTAGGATGCCCATATCAGCCGTACGTCATTATTGCAGTTTGTTACAGATATATCCCACAAACACGCGCTGTTCCAGACTGGGGTGGGGTTCCACTTGTAGAGGGAAATTGGCCTGTGTCTTTGAAGGAGCTCTAGTCACCCAGGTCAAATATATACTTACATGGTGCAGACTGAAAGGCCTAGTACCTTTTGACCCACATGGTATGGTACAAGGTAATTATCTGGGGCTAGAACTTCCTGTAGCTCTTCTCTCCACTGCAGAGCCAAGAGGCACAGGCATTTCATTCAGACCCACATCTCTTTCTCTTTACAGCTGGAGTGAGACTCTCATAGAAGGAAAAACATTTCTTTCTCGGCCCAAAAGAGGATGTTCCTCCAGGGGAGAGTTGGGATTCCCATTTGAGTCAGTGGGAACTAAGTCTATTTCTACATGAACATGGGGAGTGGGTTTACCTCTTATGCCAGTACAAAGAAGGTCTCTCCAGGGGAAGGAAGAATTCAACTGATGGTGGAGTAGAATCCACCTCTCACTTACACAGTCTTATGCAGGTATCACTTCATTGATTTCAATGTAATTACTCGTGATTAACACTGGGATAAGGGAGAGGAGAATCAGGCCAATGTTGTTGTTTCCTGTTCAGTACCCATCTTAGCTACAGAGAGAGAGCTTTATCTTCCAGACCTCTCTTTCACTCCAGTTGAATCTCACCACCTCTCACTCCCACTGGATGCTGGACACATGAACAGAGAGAAGCAAAACACAAACCTGCTTTACATAACCAGCATTTATTATAGCCAACAGCTGGGGATGATTTCACCAGCCAACATGCGAATTTTGCTGCTGAGCAGACACCTGCCCCTCTGGAGAACCTGATATCTCCCTTACAGAACAGAATATATGATGGCACAGGTGAAATTTCAGAAAGTTGCTAATGCATAAAACTCATAAAAAGATGCCTGCATGAATTTGCAAAGAGGGAAGATACATATTGGGGATAGACAAACCAATTTGGATAAACCTGGCACTGACCCAACTTCAATCCAACCCAACCCTGAACTGACCCCCTTTTTTCTTTTTGAAGATTCATAAAAGTTCAATTAACTTTTTGTTTTATTTTTACAGCTGCCTCTGCATTTTTTGTTTGTTTGTTTGAGTCAGGACCAGAAACATAAGTGCCAAACTAATTATGAGGAACAGCTTTTTGTTCGGGTATTTTCAGCCTGATCAGAAACATGGTGAATCAGAAGCACCAGAGATTTTCACCCCAATTTTGCAGGTCCAAGAAGCTCAGTGAAGTATATGAAATCAAGGTGCTTAGTTGAATGGACCCACCAAACCTTTAGGGGCTCATGCATTGTTACTAACATACACTTGGGATGATCACCCCACCCTGGAACCTGGTGGTTGCAAACTGCTGAACCTTCCCCAACAGGAAGCAGCAGGACCCCCCGATTCCAGTGGGTGCATGAGGATCACTGCTCTCCACAGCGCACACACACACACACACACACACACACAGTTGCATTTCTCATATTAGTCACCCCTCACCTTGTACTTTTTTGGGAGGGGAGGGAGCACAAAAGTTCTTGCTGCCGCCCTTTGTCATATTTTGAGTTTCTTCAGAAGAATCTCCTCTTCCTATACTTGCTCTGGAACTTCCATGGCAAGCAGATAAGATGGATTCTCCTCACCTTCCTTTCTCTGAAGAAGCTCAAAATACCATGGGAGGCCATGGGAGGAATGCCTCTGGTACAAGGATCACAACTAGTGTTCAGCAGTCTTAGACTGGACAATGGATACATGGGGTAAATTTTGCCATTGTGCTCTCATCAGTGCTGAGCAGAATTGAAGTGGGCCCAATCTAAGTCTCTCTTTTACTTCCTTCCCTTCCTCCCATTATCCCAGTCTTTATGGAGGTCAGACTGGACCCTAGCCAGGTGAGGGAAGGGACAGTCTCTTCCTCAGAATCTCCCAAAGTAACGCTGATATGCAGCATGAAACCCCACGTGATCTGACAGGTAGTCACAGGGGGCGTAGTTTTCACACTGTTCCTTCCTCAGCTCCATTGGGGACTTGTACATTTCATAGTACCTGCAGTAGACAAAGAGAAAGATGCCACTCATGACTCATCAGACTCCTATGCCACCTTCTGAACTCAGGGACAGTGATTACCCAACATTCCCTAGAGATGGACTCCCTTATAGTGAATATAATATTTACCTACAACGGGTTAGAACCTAGCCCCTTTGATTAATGTCCAAGGGTGGCAGGGAGCTCTATCAGTTAGGGATTGAAGCCAGTTCCCCATCTCGGCCACAAGACTCTAACAGCTAAAGATAGAACCCAGGCTCCCTGGTTATTGTTCCAGGGGAGTGGGTCGGGTCTATCAGCTGGGACTTTACCCAGGAACCTTAGTTATCCTTTCAGAAGCTTTACTGACTGGGGATTAAACCCAGGCCTTTAACTACTATCCAAGGATGCTCCCAGGAGGTATGTGAAGCGTGTTCTTGTGTCAACCTGTCAGCTGAAGTTCTCCGAGTCCCTGTCTCCAGGAGTGTTATAAAAAAAGATCTGCTTGCTGTAGTATCTGGGCCTAGTCAGAATGAAGAGCCTGTCTGATCTGACCTCATCCCTGCAGCAGAGCTGAGCTCTGTGCAGGAACTGAAGGCAAAGATGAAACCTCCTTAGTGCACCCTGTGCAGCGGTTTGCTTCAGTCCCTGATGTAGACTAGAGAAGCCTCTAATTTGCACCCCACTCTCCCTGGCCCCTAAGGGCAGTACAAGTAGCCAGAAGTATCAGCGGCCTAGGAATGCTGGCCAAGTACCCCCTCTTCCTGAGTACTCCCAGCAATGCATCTGGCATGCCCCTGTGCTGGGGGCTCTTACAGAGGTGATGTAAAGCTGACTGTGGTCACTCTATGTCTGTCAGAGACTCCTCAGGGGATATTTATGGCCCTTTGAGGAAGAATAGGCCACTTGTCTCCAGTAAGTATCTCCGGCATCCTCTTTTTTCTGCTTGTGTGTGTGAGAATGTTATCCCAGACATGAATCAAATTCCTTGCCACATCCCACTGCCTTCCTATCCCCCTCTGAAATAATCAATACAGAGTTCAGTCCTGAGCCCAACTGGTGAGGCAGGGAAGATTTTACCTTTCATAATAGGGGTAGGACCTCTTCTGCCTCCTCACAAAGGCATTGGCCATTTCTCTTTTTACCTTAACACCTGCCATGGGAGAATAGAAGAGTAGGTTAGAGCTTTGGGGCTGCCCTCCTATAGTCCAAAAACTAGAGTGTCCTCTGGAGATGGAACATCTGCTATCCCTTATCACAGTCCCTCCCCACCTTACTTCCCAGAGCACATCTACCCACCCCAGCCTCCACAGTTCCGCCTCCCTATCTTCCACAGCTTCAGGGACCTATCTCCCCCTCCACTCAAACCTGCTTGGTCTCAGGGGCCAAGTTCCCCCTTGGTCATGAACTCCAGGAGCATGATTCTCTTGTCACTTACCCTGAGGTAAATCTGGAGCAAAGCTATTGCAGTTAGTGGGGTCACAGCAGTAGGTGAAGAGACTCAAGCCCCAAATCTGCAGGGACATGGTTCCTTCTCTCTCCAGTCCTGATGACCTTAGAGTCTTGCCTTCTTTTATACAGTCTGATCCAACCTAATATGGACTGTCACACTGGCCACGGCACAGTGAAGCCTTGGTACCAAGGTCCACAGAGCACCCCAAGGTGACTGAAGGCAATGGAGGTTGTGTCACTGACTGTTGCCTACTGAGACACTGCAGTCAGAATACCTTTAAGGGACTGTAAGAAGGCTGTGCTTAAGAATATTGGTGCCCATGTGTGCAGAGTGCTAGGAAAGATTTTAGAGGGGTAGCTGTGTTAGTCTGTATCAGCAAAAACAATGAGGAGTCCTTGTGGCACCTTAGAGACTAACCAATTTATTTGGGCATAAACTTTCGTGGGCTATAACCCACTTCATTAGATGCATGGAGTGGAAAAAAGTAAGCAGGTATAAATATACAGCACATGAAAAGATGGGAGTTGCCTTACCAAGTGGGGGGTCAGTGATAATGAAGCCAATTCAATTAGGTGGATGTGGCCCATTCCCAACAGTTGACAAGAAGGTGTGAGTATCAACAGAGGGAAAATTATTTTTTTGTAATGACCCAGCCACTCCCAGCCTTTATTCAGGCCTAATTTGATGGTGTCAAGTTTGCAAATTAATTCCAGTTCTGCAGTTTCTCGTTGAAGTCTGTTTTTTAAGTTCTTTTTTGAAGAATATCCACTTATAAGTCTGTTATTGAGTGTCCAGGGAGACTGAAGTGCTCTCCTACTGGTTTTTGAATGTTACAATTTTTGATGTCTGATTTGCGTCCATTTATTCTTTTGCACAGAGACTATCCAGTTTGGCCAATGTATATGGCAGAGGGGCATTGCTGGCACATGATGGCATATATCACATTGAGAGTATTGCCAATGGGGAAATACACCGGTAATCTCTGCACAGAGAGATCCTGGTGCTCATTTGTGGAGAGTCTTGAGAGGACAGAGGACCCTGCACCCCTTGCCCTGGCACACTGAGCACTGCATGGAGAGTTTTGGATACCTGTGTTTGGGGAATGCTCTGAGAGGGCCGCCAAGCTCTTCCCGCATAGAGGTTGTACCATTTCCAGCTCATCTCATCTCCCTAACCCAAACTTTCAACTGCCAGCAAAATGTTCTTTCTGATGCCAGATTACTTGGCCAGTGAGAGAGCCCAGCTGTTTATCTCGTGGGGACAGAAGGTGTTATCTATGGGGATCAACTGGCAAGCTGAGCTCAGGTCATGTCTGAAATACCACCTACAAATAAACCTTCACTGTAAGAAGTATCAGCAATTACAACCACTCTTGTAAAGAACTTTCTCTCTCTCTCTCTCCACCCCCCCTCCCCACCCATGTTTTGATTGGTTCTCTGGGAAATTCCAGCTTTAATGATCCCCAGCGGCAATTTATTCCTCGACCTATGGGACAAGAGAGGGGACAGAGGGGGCCAAGAGAGCCAGGGGATAGTTTTCCTAATGGATTTCTGTGAGCCAGGCTGCAGAGCAGAGTGAGAGGCAGGGAAACGTTTCAGACCCTAAACTCAGGTCCCACTCCGAACTGAACAGAATACGCACAGTCAGTACATAGTCCAAACTTACCCTTTTCCTGCTAGTTGAAATTGCAGTCATACAACCTAAAGCTCAGCCTAAACCTTCTCCCAGCACTTGGCTGTTCTTAGGTTTTCCCTGAAGGGATCTCTCTGTCCCAAACCCTAGCTCTCTTTGTCACTCCACCTCCCTTATATCCTAGTGGAGCTAATAAGCCTCTCTTGCTCCAGCAAGTCAGCAGAACTACCAACTGAGCAGCTCGGTGCAGGTTTCTAACTCCTGCTGTGATGAGCCAATAGAGGAGCCCTGCCGTTCTGTGACACCCATGATGGGTATCCGTCCATTCTGCTACTACCTCAGCTAGCTCACACCCTAATTCCCATGTAGCTCCCAGAGCAACGTGATCGTTGGCTGGGCCTGCCTCATGTCCTGGTTTATCTGACAATTGAAAACCTCAGCCTGCTCATGTCACTGCTGCCTGCTTCCTACTGTTTGCAGGGTTCCACCTGTTCCACCAGGTCATGTGAAAATTGGACCTTTAGTTGTCATGGGTGCTCTGCTGAGACGAGAGGACTCAGGATGACACCTGCTGTAGATATCAGTGTTGGTCAAGGAAGGAGAAAGAAATGAGAGGATTCTCTGAGCATCTCACTCATTCCCTAATACTGATAAAGGGAAAGATGGAGGCAGATGCAGGGCTTGAGACAGGTGCAGAGATGGGGGAAAGTCATAGCAAGATACTCACCTTCAACACTGTGTGATTCCAAGGTGTCCTTTGAATCTGGAAAACAAAGAATAGGAGTCAGGGGATACCACACAGGAACCAAGCATGTGATTCCAGTCCTTGGCCCCCATTGGATGACTGTATCTCCCTCCCTTATTGGGCAACCCACATTGGGAATTTTTATCTCTCTGCCTCCACTAGGGCCTTGTCTGCACTAGAAGTTTGGGGCAAAAATTTCCCACCATTGCTAATACTAGTTCAGTTCTATCAATGTCACCAGAGTTTATAGGGTATCGCTACATTAGAGCTGGAAGGTGTAAATTTCAGCTCACAAAGATATACTTGAACTATGATTGAGCTAATGCACTAAAAACAGAAGTATGGCTGCAGCAGTGTGAGCAGCAGGAGGGGCTATACACCCAAGTATGATCCTGTCCAAGACCATAGGTACACACTCAGGATGGCTAGCCACTCCTGCCAATCAGTATTAGCACAGGTATGTCCACCGGTGCTGGAATCATATCTCCAGCTCTAGTGTAGACATATACATGGTGTCATTTCAGCTTGCTTGGAGCAAGATGACATCGTGATAAAAATGCCAAGATGGGAAGGGAAATGGTGTTGCCCAATAAGGGAGGGAGATACAGATACTATCAAAAGAGATGCAGTGGTGGTAGAAATAATGGGAAATTTTGTCCCAAATGCCTAGTGTAGACACAGCCTGGATGGCACCATCTCTCCTCCTTCTCCACTGGGAAGGTTTGTTTCTTTGTTCTCTCTGAGGAGCTGAGGGCCTTTGACAGAATGTGAAGAAGAGGCAGGTGTTAAAATACTTAGGAATAGTCCTGCCCTCTGGAGCATTGTAGATCGGAACTAAGGTACAGGGAAGAATGAAAAGCCTGTGATCATGTCACCCCACCATCTTTCCAGTTATCTAAAGAGAAACATAAGAACAGCCATACTGGGTCAGACCAAAAGGCCATCTAGCCCAATACAAGTATCAGAGGGGTAGCCGTGTTAGTCTGGTTCTGTAGAAGCAGCAAAGAATCCTGTGGCACCTTATAGACTAACAGACGTTTTGCAGCATGAGCTTTCGTGGGTGAATACCCACTTCGTCGGATGCAAGCATCCGACGAAGTGGGTATTCACCCACGAAAGCTCATGCTCCAAAACGCCTGTTAGTCTATAAGGTGCCACAAGACTCTTTGCTGCTAGCCCAATACAGTAACTCCTCACTTAAAGTCCTCTCGGTTAACGTTGTTTCGTTGCTGATCAATTAGGGAACACACTCGTTTAAAGTTGTGCAATGCTCCCTTCTAACGTCGTTTGGCAGCCTCCTGCTTTGTCCACTGCTTGCAGGAAGAGCAGCCCATTGCACCTAGCTGGTGGGGGCTTGTAACTGGGGTGGACAGGCAGCCCCCCTATCAGCTCCCCGCTCCCCTAAGTTCCCTGTGCAGCAGCCACCCAGCAGGCTATCAATTGCCGGGCACTTCAGGTGTCCCTCCCCCCACTGCCATGTGCTGCTCCTGCCCTCTGCCTTGGAGTTGCTCCCGGGAGCCTCCTGCTTGCTGTGCATGGAGGTGCGTGAGAAGAGGGAGGCTAATGTCAGCGTGTCCCCCTCCCCCAAGCTCCTGCACCCCACTTACCCCTTCTCCATATAAAGCAGGGTGGGGACATAGACGGAGTGACAAAGAGAACTTGGGGCAGCAGCTGCTGTCTCAACTTCCTGATCCACTTAAAAAGACAATGCACTTAAGAGTGGGTCAGCTTACTTAAAGGACCAATGTGCATCTCTCTCTCTCTCTCCCACACACAAGGTGTGTGTCTGTCTCTGTCTGCTATGCTGTCTCCCTCCCTCTCCATTTGTCCTGCCTTGTTGAGTGTGAGAGGCTACATTAACAACAATGTGTTAACCCTTGAGGGCTCAGCCAAGTGCTAGTTCATCATTTAGCAGCAAGGCATTCCCTGGGAAATACCAGGGCCGCCGAGGGGGGGCAACTGGGGCAATTTGCCCCAGGCCCCAGGCTCCACAGGAGCCCCCACAAGAACAGCCGGGGATCCCTCCCCGGCCCCAGCCAGACCCCATCTCCGTCCCTTTCCCGGAGCCTCAGCCCATCCAGGAGCATCCCTGGATAGCGAGGCAGCATGGCTCCAGCGGGGCCCCTGAGCCCCACCTCGCTCAGAGCCGTGTGGTCAGGGGGCGGGGCTGCGAGCTCCGGGCCGAGCTGAGAGGAGCTGAGCTCAGCCTGGAGCTCGCAGCCCCGCCCCCTGACCACGCGGCTCTGAGCGGGGAGGGGCTCGGGCCGCGCCCCCTGACCACGCGGCTCTGAGCGGGGAGGGGCTCGCAGCCCCGCCCCCTGACCACGCGGCTCTGAGCAGGGAGGGGCTCGCAGCCCCGTCCCCTGACCACGCGGCTCTGAGCGAGGAGGGGCTCGCAGCCCCGTCCCCTGACCACGCGGCTCTGAGCGAGGAGGGGCTCGCAGCCCCGTCCCCTGACCACGCGGCTCTGAGCGGGGAGGGGCTCGCAGCCCCGTCCCCTGACCACACGGCTCTGAGCGGGGAGGGGCTCGGGCTGCGCCCCCTGACCATGCGGTTCTGAGCGGGGCGGAGCTCAGGGGCCGCGCCGGAGACACGGTGCCTCTGTCGAGGGACGCTGTTGGATGCGCTGACGCTCCAGGTGAGGGGGGAAGCCGGGGGTAAGGGGCCGGGGCCGGGGGTTTGGATAAGGGGCAGGGAGTCCCAGGGACAGTCAGGGCACAGGGAGGGGGCAGAGGGTGGGGCAGTCAGGGGACAGGGACTGGGGGGATTGGATTGTGGGCATTCTGGGGGGTCTGTCAGGACTCAGCGCGGGGGTGAATAGGGATCGGGGCAGTCAGGGGACAGGGAACAGGGTGGGGTCCTGGGGTGGTGGTTGGGAGTGGGGTCTCTGGGGGACAGTGAGGGGACAAGGAGCAGGATGGGTTGGGGATTCTGAGGGAGGCAGGCAGTCGGGGGGCAGGAAGAGGGTGGGGATCAGATAGGGGGTTGGGCCAGGCTGTTTGGGAGGCACAGCCTTCCCTACCCTAAAGCTCATTCAGCAGTTTGAGGCTTGCAGAAGAGCCAAGTTGTTACCTTTTCCATTTCCCTTTCACTTCTCAAATGCCAAATTACAGTCTATATTTAATTTCAGTGCGATAGGGAGATTCTTGTCAGGGGAGGGTAGCTTCATTTAAAATTAGTCACTGGGGCAGGGATCACATGAGAAGAGCAATATCCTACACCACCTAGCTTCTTCCCAACCCTACTAAGGGAGACCTCCCTCCCCTGCATTCACTGAGGCTTCAGAGGGGTTAATTCAGTGGTTCTCAAACCTTTCTACTGGTGACCCCTTTCACATAGCAAACCTCTAAGTGCGACCCCACCCCACCCCCTTATAAATTAAACACACTTTTTAATATATTTAACACTATTATAAATGCTGGAGGCAAAGCAGGGTTTGAGGTGGAGGCTGACAGCTTGCGACCCCCAGTAATAACCTTGTGACCCCCTGAGGGGTCCTGACCCCCAGTTTGAGACCCCCTGTGTTAATTTAATTTTAGCACCCTGTGTCCATTCACATGCATGTGCTATTTTGAGCATTTCAGTTTTCACAACATAGGCTCATCCCAGATTCTGGAACAAGCTCAAATGCTCAGTTCGTGGAATATGTATATAAGCTATACTAAAGACAAACCCACAGTAACCGTCTCCAGTTTGTGAGGGACCCCATGGAGCCAGTCTCTAGGAAACAGATAAATGCATGGAGGTTAAGTCCATTAATGGGTATTAGCCAGGATGGGTAAGGAATGGGGTCCCTAGCCTCTGTTTGTCAGAGGGTGGAGATGGATGGCAGGAGAGAGATCATTTGATCATTACCTGTTAGGTTTACTCCCTCCGGGGTGCTTGGCACTGGCCATTGTCGGTAGACAGGATACTATGCTGGATGGACCTTTGGTTTGACCCAGTATGGCTGCTTTTATGTTCTAAGCTAAATGAACCCAAAGTTATGGAGACAGATATGAGTCAAGGAAGCCAGCAAAGTATCAGAAACCTGGAAAAATCTCTGACTGGATGGGCTCAGGCATTTGGTCACAAGCTGAGATCCAAAAGTTTTGGATTTTTTTTAAGCAGAATTTTTTTATTGTTTCTTTAAACAATCAAACACAGCAAGCAGCAAATATTTGGCCACACACTTCTGAAACCCCAAACTATATTCAGGTTTTGGCAGACTAATTTCAGCTTTTCAATTAAAAAAACTACAACAAATTTTGAAGGAAAGCAGACATTGTCCGTGATTTTTTTCTGCTTTTTAAAACCCCCTAGTTTTCGATCCAGAAAAAGTTTTGACGAAAAATATTTGTCCAACCGTTTTAATGAGCTTTAGTGCCTTTTAGCACTAGCTGATGCTGAGAACCAGTGATACTTTGTAAAGAATTTTTCTCAAAACTGGGTTTATGCCAAGATGCAGAAGGTTTATTTTTCCCAGGGCCGCCCATGGGTGCAGAGCAAGTGGGGCAATTTGCGCCGGGCCCCAGAGTGGCCCCCATGAGAATATAGCATTGTATAGTATTGCAATTTTTTTTATGGAAGGGGCCCCTGAAATTGCTTTGCCCCAGGCCCCCTGAATCCTCTTGGCGGCCCTGGGAAATACCCCACCTTCTTCCACCCTCTGACTACACCACCTCAACCAAGCTTCACAATCATCATTGCTGTGAACAGTATTAAATTGTTTTTTTTTTAATGTACACTGTGTGTAGATAGATAGATAGATAGATAGATAGATAGATAGATAGATAGATAGATAGATAGATAGATAGATATAGTTTTTTGTCTGGTGAAAATTTTTTCCCTGGAACCTAACCACCCCACCATTTACATTAATTCTTATGGGGAAATTGGATTCGCTTAACATTGTTTCACTTAAAGTCGCATTTTTCAGGAACATAATTACAATGTTAAATGAGGAGTCACTGTATTCTGTCTTCCGACAGTGGCCAATGCCAGGTGCCCCAGAGGGAATGAACAGAACAGGTAATCATCAAGTGATCCATCCCCTGTCGCCCATTCCCAGCTTCTGGCAAACAGAGGCTAGGGACATAAAAACATAAGAACCCACCATATGTACCGATGTCATTCTTAATTCTAACCTTCGATGGTCCCTGCAATCACCCAAGGGGAATTCCCTCTGATTTTACTGAGGGCTCATGGGACCCATACTCTGCTTACCACTCCAAACCACCCAGGCTCTTCTTTAGTTCTTCACCTATCGCTCTTTCACCCATGGCAAATCCCATCTGCTATTGTCTTAGAAGTGTATTTAAGGGGACAAAGAAGATTTAGGAAAATAAATGTGTTGATTAATTGCTAGATTGTAAACTCTTTGAGGGGAGGGTTGTGTTTTTTTGTTGTTGTTTTTTCCAAAGCAGTGTGTGCATTTACATCTGCAAGACACATTTGATGTCTGATCAGAACCTGCAGACTGTTTGTGGAGAAAGGAGCTATTCAGCATGAGTCTGGGTATCCGAGTTTGACTCTCACCCACTTAGGTTCAGCTTGTGACCCTGAGGCTCATGTTAAATACACCTTACTTAAGTAGTACCATTGACTTCAATGGGTCTGATTTGCAGAGTAAGGTCTTACTCAACTTGAGCAAGGGCATCAGAATCTGGCCTTTACCTAGGAGCTTCTGAAAGCTAAATGGCAGTTTTGCTGTATCACATTCACCACAGTGAAGAGAAAGGGGAAACTGGTAGGTGTCTCATTCACTATGTTCCAAGTGAACTCTACCCCCAAGCAGTCCCCAGTTCCTGTTCTCAGCTATGCAAACAACCTGCCACCAGTGGCAGGAGGAGGAAGCTAGCATGGCCAATTTTCTTCTGCCCCATCCCCTTATAATAATAAATAGACATATACCTATCTCTCAGAACTGGAAGGGACCCCAAAGGGTCATTGAGTCCAGCCCCCTGCCTTCACTAGCAGGACCAAGTACTGATTTTGCCCCAGATCCCTAGGTGGCCCCCTCAAGGACTGAGCTCACAACCCTGTGTTTAAGCAGGCCAATGCTCAAACCACTGAGCTATCCCTCCCCACTTCTTTCTGCCCCTAGAGATGAGTAGTCTTCACATCCACCTGGTGAACCACCACCCCACTCTTTAGTCAAAGATCCCCAGGCAGCCTCTTCACTGTCATCCTGCCCCAGTACTTCCCATTCACCTGTCCCCCAGTGCTGCTGCTCATTTGAAGTTCATGTCCTCTAGAACGCTGTCTGCCACACTGCATTGAATCCCCCAGCTCTTAGCCATAGAGAACCCAGCAGAGCAGCAACCCTCATCATAGTCTTAGTAATAATGTGATTAATAATAGTTCCAGTGTTTTTCATTTGAGGATCTCCAGGTGATCTACAAACACTAACTCAGGGGTCGGCAACCTTTCAGAAGTGGTGTGTCGAGTCTTCATTTATTCACTGTAATTTAAGGTTTCACTTGCTAGTAGTACATTTTAACATTTTTAGGAGATCTCTTTCTATAAGTCTATAATATATAACTAAACCATTGTTGTATGTAAAGTAAATAAGGTTTTTAAAACGTTTAAGAAGCTTCATTTAAAATTAAATTAAAATGCAGAGCCCCCCGAACTGGTGGCCAGGACACGGGCAGTGTGAGTGCCACCGAAAATCAGCCCGCATGCCATAGGTTGCCTACCCCTGCACTAACTAGTTAATTCTCCCAATGACCTTGTGACTTAGGAAAGCACTATAATCCCCATATTACAGCTGGAAAAACTGAGGCACAGAGAGGTAAATGATTTGCCTAAGCCCTAAGGTAACACAGCAGAGAATAGACACTAGGACATTTGACTCCCAGCCTCCTGTACTAGACACTACCAGCAGGTGAGGCGGCATATGAAGGATTGTAGTAAGGGAGGTAAAAAGTAGTGACCAAGTTGATACCCCCTTCACCTCCTCCTCTGAGGAGAAGGTTGCAGATGAGATGGAATGGGGAGTCTTTAACTTAATGCTTTTTAACCTTAGAAAGATTCAGGAGTTCGACTGAGCTTTGGCAAAGGTACTGGCCAGTTCCTGTTTTATCCAAACTGTGCCACCTATGCCAGGAGACAATGGCTCCTTACGAAATGTCAGAGGGCAACATTCTGTCTGCTGTAGAATGGAGCCTTCTGGAAATCTCTAGGCTTGTGGAGCCTATCTGCATTTTGCACTCCACATGGAAACTGATAAAGGATTAGACCAAGACTAATGAACAGACTGGAATACAATAGCTGCTTTAGAGCAGACTGACCAGGAATGAAGGAGAGAAGCTCTCTGAGGGGAAAACAATCGAAGGTTAAAAACCGTATTGCAAAATATTAACTAATTTCTCACCAATCTGATGCCTGTGAGAGTGTATTTAATTTACAGGGTCATCTTTAACACTAAGGAATTTAACACTGACAAGAACTGGCATAGTACAGGGCAAGCTTTCTACCCTTCCTGTCTCAGCATCCCTGTCCATTCTGCCAAAGCAGAGAGAGGCTGAACACCTGCTATTTCAGATCTAGGTCTCCCACCCCCTTTCCAGCTGTGCAGCTCATTCCTCTATAGCTATTTCTTATTTAAGAGGGTTCTAGAGCTTGCCTCCCGGCTGCAGCTTATATCCTATGACCATATTTTTTTAACAGTATCACTACCATTTTTTTCATTGTGCCTTCAAAAACTCTCCCAGTCCAACATATTTTAATGGAATTAAAAGGTGTAGCTTTATTTTTCTCCTCAGATGTCTCTGGGTACTGTACAACTTTCCAGTGTTGGCAGATATAACATAGCCTTCCCCATGGTCCATGCAGTTTAGACAATTCCCCTCAATTCTGACCTGCAGTGCAGTCCATTGTCCAAAACTGGGGACCCAGCTTTGCTAATTCACCTAAATCCTAAACTGGATTTCTGAGATTGCCAGTCATGCCCAGGTGTGCAATAGTTTGCGTCCTAGTGGAGGCAAATATCTATTAGGGATTAGGCTGGAGACCCCCAAACCCATTCTTATTTGTGACCTATATAATAATATAACACCTTGCCAGTGCAATAGCCCATTGTATACTGCCTAGCCCCAAAGCAGGTCTTCTCCTGAGCAAGCAGGCTTCTCAGGTTTTAAGTGTTCAATAATACACTCAGTGAACACTGCAAGTGAGATAAATGCTGTGTCCCCTTACCTCTTTCACAATAGCAGAAGGCTGCCAGGGTCAGGAGTAGCAGCACCAGAAGTTTCCTCATCTCCTCCTTTTTGTCTAATGCGATTCTGCAGCCTCAGAGCTTCTCTAGGAGGGTTCTGGAGCTTGCCTCCCAGCTGCACTTTAAATCCTGTGACCATCTGGAGAGATCAGGACTCTGGCCAGAGTCTCTCAAACTTTGACATTCCTGTGTCCCAGCTCCAACACAAAGCTTCACATCTGGGCCAATAGCTATCCGGTCCTGGCAGCCATGTACACATCCATCTCAGTCCAAAGGTTCATGGCACTTCCAGATGACTTTATGGAGCTCTGAATGCTACTTTTAAAGGGAAAAAAAAGAAAAGCTTAATTGCAAACATCCCATAGTTTAGTGTGGAGCGAGAAAGCGATTCCAGCTGCATGGAGGAGAGGCAATGGGAGAGAACCATCATGTCATGATGTGGTGCAGCCGATGAAGGGGGTTTCATATGACCTATTTTTGCTAATGAAACAATCTTACACCTCTGACAATCTGAGTTTAATCAAATCCTGCGTCAGCTCAAATAAGATGATCTCAATCTAGTCTCTGGCATGCTGAGGTCCCCACAGAGGCAGTTTTCTTTCTGTGAGAGAAGTGGAAAATGGTAACACTGGATATGGCAAGCTCGGCACATTGGCTTGTGTGGAAGGAACTCACCACATCACTCTTCACCTATTCCTCTGATCCGCTCTGGAACTCCTTCCAGACCAAATCATATGGAACGATCCACTGTACAGTGCTGGGCCAGGGGGAGCTAAGCAGAGAAGACAGAAGGGGGAAATGAAGGTTAGTAATCTGAGCTGTTCCAATCTCAAAACTAAGCAGCTCCGTGCCCAGTTGTTTCAGGATATGGTCTTGGTGACACATTAGGGGATTGCTTTCATCCAAATCAAGACTGATTTGAACTAATGCCCCAGAATGAAGCTAGGGGCACATTGCTGCAGGAGGTGGTGTCATTCAGATAAAGTATAAAACCAAAGCTACATTTCTGGGGTCAGACAGTGCAGCTAGGCCTATATATACCACTTGAATGTCCCACAGTGCTTTTTGAAAGAGAATTAGCCCAAGTATCCTTGCCAAATTGCAATTTGGGCAGTTACATTCTGTCTGCCTAAATTCCTCCTGTAGTGTCAAGTAGATACGACATTTGATAGTTCCTGTCCTAAGATGTTGTTTGTACACTATTAAATGCCTGCCAAAGAGACCGCTGCATGGCAAGGGGAAGAGGAAGTGATCCCTCCAGAGCCCAGTTTTCAAAAATGGGCACTTCACTCTGTGTTTGGTGATTTTAGATGCCCCAAAGCATGCGTATACATAGGAAATGGGGAGGATGTGGCAGCAACAGGGGGCAGAAGGAACAGTAGTTGAAGATTAGGAAGAAGGAACAAGGGGCAACTACACAGGTTTGGGCTAAAACCCAGTAGGATGAAAAAAAGAGGAGATGCACAGCATTGAAGGATGAAAGGGAAATGCACAAAAGATGAGGTAATATATTTTATTAGACCAACAGAATCCAATATCCTGGGTTATCTAATATCCTGGGACCGACACAGCTACAACAATACTGCATATGACAGATGACCCTGTAAGACAAGGCGGTGAGGTAACTGGACCAACTTCCAGTAAAAGATATTACCTCACCCACCTTGTCTCTCTAATGTCCTGGGACTGACATGGCTACAACAACACTGCAAATGACCCTGTAAGAGTTAGAAGAATATCTGAGATGGAGTCCTGCCCCTCTAGGGAGTCTAGGTGAAACCAAAATGCTTTCAAGAGGGGTCTGGAGCTCTGGGTAGAATGACAGTTGAGTGGTCAGCTGAGCTTGGGCTGAGGTAGAGAAAGGTACTGAATGTAAGGGAGGGAAGGAAGGAGAAGAGGAAAGAAAGAGAGATGAAGAGAAACAGAAGAAAGACTGACAAACAGGTGAAGGACAGAAGCAGAAGTGATTTCACTGGAGTAAAGGAAGGCAGAAGACAGGAAATACAGTGCACAGATTTAGTTTAAGGATAGTAGTTAAATAAAACACAGAGGAGGGGAGAAGATGGAGATCTGCCCATAGGATAAACCCCGTGATTTATTGGGGTTAAATTAAAATTAAAGTTAAGTAAGGGGAATTCTAGGCAGTACAGTAATACAAATAAATAATAATAATAATAACCACTATTTCCTGGAAACACAGCAGCAGCCACCCATCAGCAATGGAAACTGCCATCTGGTTTCATCAGGCAGCACTGGATATGTTCAGTATGATACAAGAGTTTGCTTTGGGAGGTTTTTAACATTCATTCCCCTGAACTTTTGGATTTTGGGCCCTCTTGTGGTAGAGAACTGCACTGTATATTATCTTGGCAGCCAGAAGCTGTGTTCAGGACCAGAGGCAAAAAAGAACAAGCCAGTTTTGAATTCCCCTGGGCATAAGCTGCATGGCGACATCAAATCCCAGGGCTCCCTGCAGCAAATCTAGAGGTAAGAGGATATTAAGTAGTTCCTAGAAACTGACTCTGTTAGTGCTGTCAGTTGTAAATAATGGTTGTTAAGCTTTATGGAGATGGAGTCTTGTCTGGTCCTGGCCTCTCTTAGTTAATTTTTCCCTGTGTGTGAATGGTGGGATTGGCATACATCTCTATCATTCCCCCAGCTCTTCCATTATATATCTGTGTGTGTATGTGTGCTATACAGCTAGCTCTCTGTGTATGGGTATGAGAAAGTACAGTGCATATGTGTGCAAAACATTTATTAAATCTTAACTCTGCCAAATCAGATGTGATTTTCACTAGATCAGTCAAAGACACATCTGCAACCTAGGGGCCATGTTTCTGCCAAATGTTAAGATTCCATCAGCTCTGGAGCTGTTCAAAGAAAGGGCATAACATTTTTCTTAGCAGAATAACTGCAGTTTTCACCCTTTCATACTTGAAAATGGCTCACTGGATTTGGAAGGACCGTTAGAAAAAATGCATCCCTTGACTGAGAGCAAACATATCAAATTTCAGCTGAAAATAAAAAAGCATTGAAAAAACAACGGAAAAATGCCCTTTAAAATGGAAACCCTTAGGCAGCCTTAAGTATAGACCTTGCTATGATTCCTATCTATAATATCTATGTGTGTAAGTGCTTAATAATAGATTTACTTGGAGAGCATTATTCAGCCACTAGATTCCTCTGGGCTCTGTACAGATTTTCAGAAAGCATATGCTTCCTAATAAATAAAGGAGACATAGTTGAAACTCAAGCTGTGTGGAAGTCTGCTTATTTGTGTCTATAGTTTATATTTATTTAGTTTAATAAGTGCTTCCAGCTTAAGATGGAATGTGATCCCATTTATCATGGCAATGTGTATGTATGGAATACATGAAGATGTGGGGGGCTATAAAGGATTTAAAACATGAGTTTTAGATGGCTGCATTGCTCATAATTGGTGCAGCCATGAGTAAATTATGCAGGTGATCTCAAATGAGCACTACTAAAACCTTTATATCATACCACATTATGCTTTATTCTCTACATGCCATGTATTGTACATGGGAAAAAAGATTTTACAAACATATCAGAACCCTTTTTTTATTGCATTGTGACTGTTTCTTATACCTCTACACATGTAACTCCATGTGCCTTAATTGGCATTTGTTCATCTGTTCAGAGCTCAGACATAAAAATGTTACAACTTTAAGGTCTGATATCTTGGGATTTTCAACAGCTAGAAGTAAGTTCTGCTTTGAGCCCCTCTGGAAAGTTGGGAATTTCCTCTTTCAAGTTGTGTTGTGAACCCGTTTCTAAGCTTGATGCATAATAAGATCAGACAAAATATTGCCTGTCCTACAATCTCAAACTTGGGTAAATTTGTGATCTGGCATGTGGGGAAATTGCACACTTGGGGGAAAGAGGCAGGATGTTTTTAAGCATCTTTTTAGAATGTTAGAATCAGTCTCAGAGGACATGGACTACCTGGGAGAATTCAGATGAGGGTCAATAAAACCTCAGCAACATCCACTCCCCCTTCCCCCGCACAGATGTTACCAGAACTCCCTATGGGCTCATTTCAACTCTTCCCATTTAAAAAAAAATATAAATCTACTATTAAAATTTTTTCAACCTCTAAAAACCTGTTTCACTCACCTTTTGAAAAGAGCTCACTTTCACCAGGCTGCACTGCATATGCCACAGATGATTTCAGCTTGCTGGGAACAGTTCAAAGGATGGTCTGGCCTGAGGAGCAGGAGTTAAGAAAAAGTTATATGCAGGACCGGCTCTAGGTTTTTTGCTGCTCCCACCCCAACCCCGGGCTCCTTGCCACACCCCACTGCTGCCCCAGCCCTGGGCTCTCCCCCACACACACCTGCACCCTCCTTCCACCGCAGCCCTGGGTCACTGGTAACTCACTCCCAGGGCAGGTCATTCAGCAGGAATTTTAGATGTGCACAGAACACAGACAGGATTGGTTCCCATATGGTTACAGAACTGCAGTAAAGTGGAACAATTTTCAGCTTGCGTGATTGGAGGATATCTGGATGCATATTATAAGACTGTCCTCCATAAATGAGGAAAAGTTGAGGTGCCTTTATTATTCTTTTGTTCCACTCTTTCTTTCTATGGGGAATTTGCCAATGCAATATCACTGTCTTCCTTTTAAACAAACAAACAAACAAAAGGCAATGGCTGTTGAAAATAGCAATTCCAGTCCTAAAAACCACTGGGAAGCATTTCTTGCTCAATTTTATCCTACTTTTTCTACAGCAAGTTACAGTGGATCAGTATATTTGATTTGGGAGAAATGAAGTAACAGCTGCCCAAACTGAGCTTGAGCACTCCTGAATTTTGAGGTGTTCAAATCTGGAAGGCAGGTGCTGGTGGGGGTGGCGCTGTGGCTCCGTGGGCGAGCACGGCAGCATGTATGCAGTAGCGTGTCTGGCGCTGCGCGGAGCCAGACACGTTGGTCTGAGTGGCACGGTAAGGGGGTTGGCGGGTTGGAGAAGGGGTAGGGGGATCCAGGGGGGCAGTCAAGGGACATGGAGTGGGGGGGTTGGATGGGGCGGAGGTTGGGGGGGCAGTCAGGGGAAGGGAGGGGTGAGATGGGTCAGGGATTCGGGGGGGGCAGTCAGGGGACAGGCAGCGGTTGGATAGGCATGGGAGTCCCAGGGGTTTGTCAGGGGACAGGTAGGGGGTGGGGTCCTGGGGGGAAGTTGGTGGGGTCTCAGAAGGGGGCAGTTGGGGACAAAGAGAAGGGAGGCTTAGATAGGGGGTGAGGTCCCAAGGAGCAGTTAGGGGCAGGGGTCCTGGGAGGGGGCAATCAGGGGACAAGGACCAGCAGCACTTAGATAGGGGGTGGGGTCCTGGGGGGTTGGGGTTTCTGTGGGGGGCAGTCAGAGGGAGTGGATGGTGGCAGGGTGGGGCTACCCTCCCTCCCCATGGAGTGTCCTATTTTTTTAATGTTAACATATGGTTCCCTTCCCTTCACAGTGCAGCTCTCTATTCTCAGCAGGCTGCAGCATGAGGTCTCAGCTACCTCACTCCCTCCCCCTTCCTTTCCTGTTGGTAGTGTCCAAGGGAATACTGGGAAATGTAGTTCTTTCCCTGCTCCAGAGCTGGCTCTATAGGCAGGGAGCTAACCAAGGAACTACAGCTCCCAGGGCTCCCTGTTGGTTCTCAGCTCCCATGCTGGATCCCTGCCAGCTGCCGCCCCTACAAATGGGCTGCCCCAAGCATGTGCTTGCTTTGCTGGTGCCTAGAGCTGCCCCTGGTTAACTCATAGACTCAATATGGGGCCTTTCTATAAATCTCCAGAGAATTCAAACTAAAGACAGCTGAGCCACCAGCATGCAGTAATTGCAGGAATCCTTGGTGATGGTCACCCCTCCTCATTCCCAGTCCTGACAATGAGAGTATACATACCTACCATACACAGACAATGCCACCATAGAACAGGAACCATTAGTAATGCCTGCTTCTCTCTTCCCTGTCAGAACTGCACTTCTGTCACCACAACATGAGCCATTAAAAAAAAAGTATTGGTGTGAGTGGATATGTAGCAGAAAACTGTAAATCCAACTGACGTAACTGATATTGTTTCTCTACAGTGTATGCTTTCTTTTTTCAGCAAACCTAATTCACCTCCTCCCTTTGATCTGGGAAGGACTGGGGTTGTGTGAGTTTGTATCTCAACCCAATCAGTGCTTTTAACTCTTTTATTCCAAATTAGCTTTTTGCCTGAGAACCATGGGGTTTGAGTCTCCTCTCACTGTGAATTTACATTGGTTTAATTCCATTGACTTGGCTAGAAGTCCTCCTGAGTAATGTAAATGAGAGAAGAACTAACCCAAGAAGATTAAACTAAGCTGGGCCAGATTCTCAACTGATGTAAATCAATTTTAGTTCATAAAGTTTGGCCATGCCACTTCCCACGAGCTGGGAATCTGTCTGTCTCTAGGATGTTTGCTTTCTGTATGATTTTTTATGTACTTGTGGTTTATAGATGCGGTTTATATTTTTTTGTTTGTTTCCCTGACTGCTTGAAACAGACAGCGAGAAGATTTGTTCCTTCTTTCTCTGCACATTTTTCCCTATATTATTTCCATGCTTTTGTGTGAGTTAGTAAGTTTAAGGAAACAATAGACCATTGATTACTTTAAGGCACAAAAGGCTCCTGAATTCTCAAAACAACTTTCTGCAGCTTTAAAATAACCACTCTTTGCCAGGGCCAGTGATCATGTGTTGTTTACAACATGCAATTCAGCCCTTCTGATGCTATATAGTGATGTGCTCCCTGCAGTTTAGTGAGGCAGATGCTGCTTGCCCAGGGTTAAGTCTTTATTTTGGAGCTGTGGTAGAGTCTGATTATGAACCTGAGACTCTCCTACTGAAATAAACCAACCAACCCATCTGAAATGCTTCATGTGTGAAGTGATTGCAGAGTAGACTTTCGCTGGTGAAAGTGTAAAGCAATTTATACAAGGCACTGTGGAGTGATGAATGTTTTAAAGAAATTAGATTTTTTTTGCTTCCTGGAAAGTTTCCTAATTTTTTATTTATTTATTTTGCTTGTCATCGCTCAAAAAGACTTGAACTACAAATTCTACATTTGTTTCATCCTGTTGGGCTCAATAACAATTAGTTCCTTTGGCTAAGTTTAGAAGAGTTAAGAATTTAGGTTCATTTGGTGGCTGGGGCTGAGTCATATACATGTGCCGAGGGAGGGAGGGATGAAAGGAGCCACAAGAGGCCCAGGTACAATTACAGTCTCTGTGCTCCCTTTGCGTTCCCTAAAGAGAGAGGCAGGGAGCTGGGACCAGGCATGTGGAGGAGAGTAGGCTTCACTCCTAGTAGAGGTGCTCTCTGTCTGCGCTCCCTCAGGCAGGGGGCAGATCCACAGCACCCCCAACACTGGGCTGTTACAACTGGTTGAAAAGAACAGTTTAAAAATACAACTCTTTCTGTAATATTTTTGAAATGTTTTCCAAGTTCAAGGAAATGTTTAGAAAGTCTAACCATCTCAGTCAGCATCTAAAGACACAATTGAGCCCTCAGTTATTCCATGCAGTTTTGATAATGTTTGAGCTTCCTGTGATTGCATGTTGGACACTGTAATCCTCACCTGATGCAATGCAGATACTCCAGTAGCTGCATGGTCTTTTGTTGTCAGACCATGGTCCTCTTGATCTGCAAGCTTCATGCTTCCTAAAGCTTGGATCAGAACAGCTTCTCCATATACTAGGGGAGGTTGGAGGGAACAGGCATCCCAGAGCCATTTGTGGGAAGGAGGGGGAGTCTGAGGGCAGTGGGGAGAGAAAACAAGTTAGGATGGAGGAAGTGGGCCCATGTAGAGCCTCAAAGATCTGTAAGAAGCAGGAAACAGTGCACGGGAAGTGTCTGTGCAGTAGGGGCAGCAGAATTTCCATGTGGACTTTCTATGCCTCATATAGAGGCTTGATGTGGGAATATTCACTGCCCATGGTTTCTGTCACAGATCCATTCTTAGAAACATTGACTTTAATAAATAAAAAAAAAGTCATTAAACTTGAACAAAGATTGAAAACGCATATAACTTCAGGGGAAAGTGCTGTCAAAGAACAATGATAAATAAAAAAAGATTGAAAGCATATAAATGCAAAATTCAGGGCACCCAAACAACATGAAATCAGTTCCACCCTTTGCCACCCTCTGAGATTATCATATAATCTAAGAAATAAATAATGGTGTCATGTGCAGTGAGCTAAATCCAGAGTAACTCCACTGAAGTTTATGGAGCTACTCTGGATTTACACCGGTGAAACTGAGATTGGCATTTGACCAGGAGGATGCTAAATCATGCATAGCTGCACTGTGGCAGAGCTGGCTAGTAATCTTGGGCTACTTCTGCACTGCAGTAAAAAACCCACAGTACCAAATCTCAGAGCCCATGTCAACTGACTTGGGCTTGGGCTACAGGGCTAAAAATTATGGTGTAGGCCAGGGATCGGCAACATTTGGCACGTGGGTTGCCAGGGTAAGCCCCCTGGCGGGCCAGGCTGGTTTGTTTACCTGTCACATCCGCAGGTTTGGCCGATCGCAGCTCCCACTGGCCACGGTTCGCTTCTCCAGACCAACATCCCTTGGCCTGTGCTGCTTCCCGCAGCCCCCATTGGCCTGGAACAGCGAACCATGGCCAGTGGGAGCCGTGACTGGCCGAACCTGCAGATGCGGCAGGTAAACAAACCGGCCCGGCCCTCCAGGGGGCTTACCCTGGCAAGCCACGTGCCAAAGTCGCTGATCCCTGGTGTAGGTATTCAGGAAGCCTGGACTCTGACCCCCTCCCCACTCTCAAGACCTCAGATCCTGGGCTCCAGCCTGAGCCCAAACATCTACACTGCAATTTTTAGCCCTGCAGCCCAAGCCCCATGAGTCCAAGTCAGCTGACTTGGACCAGCTGCAGCTGCGCCACAGGTCTTTTATTGCAACGTGGACGTGCCCTTACAAATGTTTTGATTAAGGTTTCATATATAGAAGAGTTTTAAATGCTTCTGTGGTGTGTATGTCCCAACTTTGCCTGTGAATTTGACAAAGGCTCAAGCTTGTTTATGGAAGATCTGTGTTTATAATATGTAAAGTAGATGAGGGTCTATGCTTAATTTCACAGTATATCAACAAATTGGCATTTTATACTTCATAGCCCTTGGTGGTTTTCCACTTCTATATTTGGGTATTTGCATACGACTCTGAGGAGGCCTGGAGCCTTGAGTACTGAAGCAAGGTATATTTAGCAGATAGAGAAGACTTTATGTGTTTTAACATCCCCATAGCTGCAGATATCCAAACAGCTCTGGTTGCTAATGGACTGGGGGTATTTACATGCTTGTGTATGGCAGCACTGGCTTCTATTGATAATGTCAGAAGGGCTTTGCCCACCTCTTTGGTGTTGATATAAGTTAGTGTCTCAGATGTTTGTGTTCTTCTCTTGTGACTGAGATGTGAATCCTTGGGTGGTCTGTGCATGGTGTTCAGAGATCAAGTTGCATCTTGATTTCAGATGAGGTGTGGGCAGAGATGGGGACAAAGTTAAATCTGTTTGGGTGAATTTAACTGTGCACTTCCAAACATTGGTGGTTTTAAGTATAACCTTAACTTGGAATTTCCAGGCTTTCTAAAAATTAGGGTTATTGATGTGTTTATTTATTTTTAGCTGCCATGCTCTTTTAAGACATTCTCCCAGCAGTCACCAACTTTCAATCTTAACACATTATTTTAACTTAAAATTAATATTCAAGCTCCTTGTCAGACTATATAATGGATTTGCAGCCAAAAATACACAGACTCCCTGATGCAAGGTGTACCAGGAACATATCTACCGTTGAAATAATTTCTGAGGACACACATTACAGAAAGCCCTTCTCTGCTGTCCTGTGTTCCCTCTAAGCTGTGCAGCCGCATGGCCACCCAAGAGCCAATCAAATGCCGTGCACTTGATTAGCAGATCCGTGCATATCCCGCAACATGTGTTCAGGTGCTTCTCCCCATGGGCGGCAGGTGAACAAGCTGTTGGGGGAGGCTAGCACCCAGCGCCTCCCCCCTCTGCCCAAGGCCCCACCCCTCCCCTTCTGCCCCTCTTCCCCACCAGGGCCCAGAGCACACACACCCAGCCCCCTCCATGCACCCCCCAGCCCCAGACAGGTGGTGTGGCCAGAGCATCCCCAGCTCTGGAGCACTGGGTGGGCAGCATGGTCCCAGCACCAGGCAGGTTGATGGATGGGCAGCACGACATGGCCCCAGCCCCGGACCTTGTGCACACGAGCCCCAGCCTGCCTGCCCCAGCCTCTTGGTCACAGAAGAGCAGGAAGGGAACTGGAAGCAGGCAGGTGGGAGTCTAGGGGCAGAGTGTGGGCAGGGCCATGCAAGACTGTTTGGGGAGGCACAGCCTTCCCCTGCCTATGCTACCTGCTGCCCATGTTCCTGCCCCTGCTGCTCTGTAGCCACATTGCTCCTGCCCTCTACCTTGGAGACCCTGGCCAGCTGCTCTTGGGATCCTCCTGCTTGCTGTGCAGAGCAGGGGGGTGATGTCATGGTGTCCCCCTCCCCCACCACATACCCCATCTCTGCAGAGCAGGGGAGGGAGGACAGGAGCAGGACGGAGCTGCTGGTGGCTGCTGCTGTCTGAATGAGCCTACTGGTGAATGTCACCATGCTTAACGAGACAGTGCAGTCTCTCGTAGACTTCCCCAGCAGCCAGCACACACACACACACACACTGCATCTGTGTGTGTCTCTCTCTCTCTCTCTCACACACACACACACACACACACAGAGTAAGGGTGTGAACCCACCCCTGCAGTGCCTCCTGCTGGTCATCCTTAGGAATTAGCTAATTTTCCAGGCAGGAGCACCCTCTGCCAGCCAGTGATCTGCCTTACCGCTGGCCTTGTGTCCCTCGTGCCCCTTTCTTGGGTGCTGCCCCCTTGTCAGTAACCCCTCAGTCTCAGGGTCTCCCCACACACAGGGAACCCCCACCCACTATCCCTACTTCCCTTCAGTCTTAGCTATTGCCCAGTCTCCATCTAGCCCCTGTTCACTGGGGCAGACTGCAGTATAAGTCACTCATCACAGGCAAAGGGGTTTGGACCTGCTGCCTCTGGCTACCCATGGGCTACCCCTGCAACCCAGTACCTAATAGGTCTTACCAGGCCTGCAGCCTTCCTAGGCCAGAGAGACTGAGAAGTCTCATTAACTGATTAAAAGGAAAAGCAAGGAAAGGAATAAGACAACCTAGTGGTCAGAACAGAGGACTGAACCACTGGGAGCTCCCCAGCTCTGCTCCACTCCAGATACCTGGTTAAGCTCCCTGCAACCAGGCCCTTCTCTCTCTCTGAACACAGAGAGAGACTCTTTATTTGAGCTCCTGGCTCAAGCCTTTATAGGGCCAGCTGGGCCCTGATTGGGGTGTGGCCCCAGCTCAGCCTGCTTCCTCCCAATCAGCCCAGGCATCTTGCCCTTCCACAGCCGCCTCAGGGCAGGAGGGGTAACCACCCCGCTACACACACATATGTACAAACACTGTCTCTCTCTCTCACACACACACACAATTCTCTGTCTCACACACATACAAAAACACATCCTCTGTCTCTGACACACACACACACACTGTCTCTTTCACACTCACCTCCCAATACATATCTGTGTTGTTATTGTTCTTGGTACTTCCTGCAATGCACATATAGCCTCTGTAATTTTATTCTTTCAAAGTGTATTATTTTAGTGTTTTGACTGGTCTATGCATTTCATTTTTTTCCCTCTTACACTTAAATTCTTTGAGTAGTGAGTTCTAAAATGCCTAACCTGTCCTGGCTGGAGTATTTATCCCTATGGTAACTTTTAAAAAATACAGTATACATTATATCTAGGTTTTTTGTTTCGACTGGTGGTGAACATCCACACATTACCTCGATATTGGTGCACATAACAAAAGTCATTCTGCACATGGATGGAAATAATTAGAGGGAACATTGCTGCTATCCCCTAAAACAGTGGCTCTCAACCTTTCCAGACTACTGTACCCTTTCAGGAGTCTGATTTGTCTTGCATACCCCAAATTTCACCCCATTTAAAAACTACTTGCTTACAAAATCAGATATAATAATACAAAAGTATCTCAGCACACTATTACTGGAAAATTGCTGACTTTCTCATTTTTACCATATAATTATAAAATAAACTGACTGGAATATACATATTGTACTTACATTTCAGTGTATAGTATAGAGAGCAGTATGAACAACTCATTGTCTGTATGAAATTTTAGTTTGTACTGGCTTCGCTAGTGCTTTTTATGTAGCCTGTTGTCAAACTAGGCAAATATCTAGATGAGTTGATGTACCCCATGGAAGACCTCTGAGTACCCCCAGGAGTATGCGTACCTCTGATTGAGAACCACTTTCCTAAAAGATACAGTGAAGAATACAGTATGTTTACTCCTAAGCATCTACCACAATATACCTGCACATATATGCAAAATGTGTACACTGTGCCCTGATTTCAGAGTAGCAGCCGTGTTAGTCTGTATCCGCAAAAAGAACAGGAGTACTTGTGGCACCTTAAAGGCTCAGGTCGTTTTCTGTCCCCTACAGATTCCAGAGGAGGCAGCAGGAGAAAGGAGGAATATATTATATGGATGGTATTTTGCCCTGTGAGCTCTGTCTGATTTCCCAGCACAGCAAGAAAGAAGAGCAGAGCAAGAAAGAACAGGGTCTGTTTCATACAATAGTTTCTCATTTTATCAGCTGAGAACATTTCTGCATTATACTTCAGAGAAAAGATGAGATGATTAAATACAATGGAAGTGGTGGAAGTTCCATCGCTTGAGAATAAACTTTGGGCTGTAGAATATTCTGTAGCATACAGAACAGACCTGCATCATCACAAATGAGGAAGTTGTATGGACATCGTGTTATTTAACAGGTCTGCCTACATTTTCACAAGTGATTAGTAACTTTGGGTCCCACTTGAGACACCTTGAAGGGGCTTGATTTTCAGAAAGTAAGGAGAACCCATTCACTGAAAATCAGGCCTCTCAAGTTAGGCACCCAAAATCACTAGTCACTTGTGAAAACTTAAGCTGATTTCAGACCCCGGAGCAGTGGTGGACAACCTGCGGCCCATGGGCTGCATACAGCCCATCAGGGTAAATCCGCTGGCGGGCTGCCAGACAGTTTGTTTACATTTGCATGACCACCTGCAGCTCCCAGTGGTCGCGGTTCGCCGTTGCGGGTGGCCATGCAAATGTAAACAAACTGTCTGGCGGCCCACCAGCGGATTACCCTGACGGGCCACAGGTTGCCCACCACTGCCCTAGAGAATAGAGGTCAGAGTCCTGATTGTGTTGCAGCCTTTAAAACACATCTGATTCATAGATGTTCAAATTTACCACAGTACTGTTGTCGAGTATAGAGAGAAAAACTAACCCTCCCTGTAGAAGATCCCCAAAGAAAAACACAAGGAAACACAAAGAGTCACAAAGAAATAGTATCAAACCAGCAGTTTATTGTCTAATAAACACCCACATCCTGGCTCCTGTCCAACCTCCTCTACAGCGGTATTGGGCTAATTAACACAAAATCTAGGAATCCCTGGTTACAGGGGAGTGAAGCAGAGGGCAGGCAGGATAACATACAGTTAACAAGCAACTTAATAGGTTTCAGAGACATCGCTCTTTCTAGGTACAGAACCCAGGCTCCAGGCACCGGGGATGGGAACTTGTTACTCGAACTTGCCCCTCCGCTGCCCAAAGTAGCGCTTATAGGCAGCGATGTAGCCATGGCGCATGGCGTAGCGCTCACAGGGGTTGTAGTCCTCGCAGATCTCTCGCTGGCGTTCCTGGGGGGTCTTATTGCGTTCTCTGATCCTGCATATGCAAGGAAGGGGAAGGGGAGGAGAGAGCAAGTTGTCATTTTAAACTTTGCTGTTTGTGGCCAGGTCCTCCTGCCCCACCTTCCCACACATGCCTTTACAGTTCTTTCAGCTTTTCTTGGCTCTGCCAATGCAATAACCCTGCATTGAGCCCTTTCCCAAGTTCCATTCACAGCAGATGGGGCCTGTAGAGGCTTATGTTGCCAGAGGAGTGGGTCTCACTTCCCCAGTAGCTCAAACCTGCTGCCATAAGCTCTTCAGATCTTTCATGTTGCCAGGGGTAGGGAAGGGAGCTGGAACGTCCCATGAAGGGACCATCTAGCCCTCTCATAGGGGGTCATGTGAACTCATCACTTTAGAAGAGTAAGTTCACAGGGCTAATTACAGTGAACTTTCTTTCTGTTATTCATTTGACATAGCCACATGGAAATCTCATAACAAGGGCGCCTTCTTCCTGTCCGATACAGGGGCAGATACACCCAGAGTCAGGGAGGCCATTCCCTTTCTGGTGCCAACACAAACTGTGCTCCAGAGTAGCTACACTGAAATCAGTGGAGTTATTCTAGGTTGACAGCAGTGTAAGAGATCAGCAGTGTAAGAAGAGATCGGAGCTGCCTTTAAGTCTCTCTTACACAGAACTGTGCATTTCAGCTCTGGGTTCCTCTCTTCTTCTCTTTCAGGCCCCATCCCCAATCCCCGTTTCTGTCTATTTTAGGGATTTGTATGGCCCCCAGCACAGCACTGTAGTATCTGAGCACCTCCTAATCTGTAAAGTGTTTATCCTCGCCACACTCCTGAGCGGTAGGGCAGTGCTGTTATGGGGAACTGAAGCACACAGAGACTAATTGACTTGACACAAAGGAAGTCTGTGGTAGATAAGGGAACTAACTGGTGTCTAACTGTTGGACCATCCTTCCTCTCAGGATTTACACCAGTGATTTCCCCACCCTCCTAGCGCTTTCATCAAACTGATTAGTTAATGCCCTATGGGCACTGAGAAGAGTTCTCATACTCAATAACACTCCAAGTTAATCTCCCTCTATCTTCAATCAGTTTTGGGTTCCCCCATGGGACCCCCAGGCTGAGAAGGAAATTCTGTCTCCAAGCTAATAGCATTGGCCTTCCTCAATGGCACCAACTTAAACTTGCTTAGGAGAGATCTTCATCTCCCCAAGCCCCCTCTATCCATGTCCAAAGACCCTATGAAAACATACCTCTCCTGCACCATGAAGTTTCGTCTTGGCTGAGCTCTCATGAAGTCGTTGGCATTTCGTCTGTTAATGAAGGGATCTGATGAGGTGAGAGAATATTTATTTTTAATTAATGTATAGTTGAAGTGAAGATCATCAGCTACTTACAACAAATCCTGTTCTTCCAACGTCCCATTCTCACCTGTCCTCCCATTCACAATGGATTCCTGGACCCCATCAACCTTCTATTTTCACTAGCCTCCTGTACTCCAAAGTCCTGTAAACTACCAGCCTCTCATTGTCATGAGCACCCCATGTTCCTCTAGCCTGCCATTCTCACCAGCCTCCTATTCTTCATGACTTCATGTTCTCTACCAACCTGCTACTCTTATTCCATAAATTAATGATGGAAAGAGTCCAGTGGATCACCCTGTTCATCCAGCCTCAGCTGCTTGTTTCTTAGAGTGCACTCTCCAGATCAATTTTAAATAACCAATCAATGAGTCTTCCCTCATTTCTTTAAGGAGATTATTCCACACTCTAATAGATCACATCACTTGATCTTTTTCCTTAAAATTCAGCCTAAATTGTCCATTGTCTGGTATCATCTCTTTGAACCACACTAAACAGGTTCTTCTCATCTCCCTTTATGGGGTTTACATTTGTCAAATACTTATCCATGATTATCCTATTTCCCTTGGCTGTCATTTGGCCAAGGTACCCAGATATAGTTCTGTTACTCTTTCTTCATCACTCAGTGTCTCTAGCATGTTAAACATTCTGTTGTTTTTCTAGGTATTCCCTCCCACTCATTGAAATATTTCTGGTATATAGATGAACTACATGTCCCAAGGACTCTCCAGTGCCATATAAACAAACCCTATCACTGACCTGCAGCCCAGGTTGATGCCTCTATAGATACAGCCCAAAGTCATAGTGGCACTCTCTTTTTTTTGCTGCCATTTCATATTACAGGATTATGCCCAGTTTTTGGATCACTATGAACCTAAGATCGCCTTTGTAATTTACTGCTTTCCACGCGTCCCCCTGCCACTGAAGATCTATAATTTGAATTATTCTTCCCCAAATGTACTAACTTGCATTTGTCCAAGTTAAATCCCTTACAAAAATAATAAATAAAAATTCTACCCATCTATATTCTAAACTTGCGTAGGTTGCTCTCTATTATTGCTCCTTCCCCAAATTTATCATCCTCTTCAAATTGAATCAACATGCTGCTTACTCCTTTTTCCAGATGAGTAATAGCTCCACGCTCTCATGCCTGCCAATCTTAGCTGCTCCTTGTAGTGACAAGGGGAAGGAAGTGGGGGGGTGAGTTCCCTTACAGCATCTAATTAATGGTTTAATATCAGATGTGGCATTGATCTCTGCTGCACCTCTTAGGCAGCTCTTCCTAAACTCAGTACATTGCTATTTAGCAATAGCATTTTCTAAGACCCTTTTCAGGGAATATGTCAGTGGTCAAAGCTAATTCCAGTTAGTTTTCAGGTAAGATTTTGTAAGACATTATGTCAAATGCTTTCCTGGATTCAACCTGTATTTTATCTGTTTTGTTCCCCCTTCGACTCATCCGGAAATTCAGTCACCAAAGAAATCCAATTTGTCTGGAGTGGTTTATTCTCCCCTTTCTAATTTCCACCCGTCCCCCACTCTCATGCCTGCCAGGCTCAGCTGAACCCGTAGCAGAGTGGGGAAGACAGTGGAGTACGGGAGTCCCTTAGTTCCCCTCTAATTTAAACAAAGTAGTAAAATTGTCTCTTACTGACAAACTCGTGGGATTCCATACTCTCGTGGGACTCTGGAGAAAGAAGAGGAAAACATTCAGTGAGGCACTGTAGGTATGGAACACCGAATTTTTCACTCACCATTAATAAACCGAAGGGAAGAGAGACTGAGGAGTCTCATTCACTGATTAAAAGGAAAAGCAAGGAAAGGAATAAGGCAACCTAGTGGTCAGAACAGAGGACTGAACCACTGGGTTCCATCCATGGCTATGCCACTGATTTACTATGTTACCCTTGGGAGCATCACTGATCCTCTGTTCCTTTATGTATCCCTCTATATAACAGGTATGACACCTATTTACTTCACAGTGGGGGCAGGCTGCTTAATTAATGAATTCATATTTGTAAAGCCCTTTGATAGAAAATGCTATAGAAATACAAATCACCACCAAATATGCATATTTCAGTGCAAGGTCAGATTGGTCCCTTAATATGCAAGTGTATGTATTCTGGAGAAAATGGGAGAGACATTCAAAAGGAGAGGGGGAAGATGGGTGGAAAAATCTTGCTCACCATTAACAAAGGAAAGGCAGGCAGCTGAGGATGCAACAGAATGGCAAACCAGGGACAGTTCAGAGAGTCACCTTCTTATAGGAAATAGGGCCTGGGATCTATATAAGGAATTCCCCTTACCAGACCCTGCATCACTTTGATATGTAAACAGCACCTAGGATCTCCCCTCCAGTGCATCCACAAGTTGTGTTGACTAAGAAAGGACTAATTTAGGTTTCTTCCATCTCCTCTTTCTATAATCCACACAGATTGGGATTGTCAAGGATGTGGAGATAGTTTGCAGTGGTGACAGAATGGTCTGTGGTAAAGAGGAAGGGTCTGAAGTGCAGGCGGCTCTAGACTGGAGGCAGAAGTATCTAGGTGATTGAGTTCTGGAGTAGAGGCAGAGCGGTCTGACACAGTGGTAGAGGGAGTGGATGGGCAAGAGGACAGCAGCAGATAAGGGGAGATAAACATCAAAGCAAAACATCTGAACAGACCAAGAGGTGTCTGTGGCTGGCTGCCACTCCAAACAAGCTCCAATAAAAGAGGTCACCTACCATAGCAGAAAGCTGCCACCATCAAAACAGACAGGAGCGTGAGGAGGATGAGGGTCCGCATTGTGTGGGAGTCACTCTATCTTGCACTCTCTCGTTCTCTGTCTTACTCTCTTTCCACTGAGGGCAGCGGGAAATTCTGGACAGCCTGCAAAGTTAGCAGTGGAGTGTTTATTATGACAGCAGCAGCTGGGAGGGGAGGAATCAGATGAAGGAGCCTGGGGAAGGTAGGGCCTGGCTGGCATTCGCCTTCTATGGGACTGTTACAAAACACCCTCTATAAACAGGTCTAATCAGGCTTTGGTGGTGGGGTAGGAACACTCCCTTCCCTGCCCTTGCTGCAGGGGCAGGGTGCCAGAGTTCAAAGGGAGGTGAGCTGTTAACACTGCGTGTCCAGAAATGTTGAACTATATGAGTGTAATTCCAGACACCGAGGAGGACCACACATTTGCTTCCCTAATTATTCCTCTGGTCTCCCATCCTTGCCGTCACCACCCTTGGTCCAGACACACAGAGCCTGGACTGTCTGTCAGCTCCACGGCTGGAAGGAATGGGACCAACCCCCTGCTTCCTGGAGAGGGGGGGAAATTTGATCTCAAATGTTCCATCCTTGGCTTCCCCTCAGACTGGTCCCTAATGTACCCCAGTACTGCTCTGGTTGAACTCCATCTACCAGGGGAAAGATAGAAGTTCAATCCTGTGGTTTTCCCCCCTACACACCCTACTGTGCCCTTCATGGTACTCAAATCCTGATGGGATCCCCGTCCTCTGCTGGGATTATTGTTAGTTCATATGTATATTGCAGTAGCCCCTAGAAACCTATCTACATTTATTCTCTGGGGTCCCACACAAACACTGGTCCCTAAGTAGAATGGGGCCACCTCTTCTTTGGGTGGGATGGGAACCACTGATCCCATCGATCCTTCACTCTGAGCTGCTGACTCTTGGAACATGATTTGGTGCTAACACTCTTCCCTGCCATACAGGGGACCCAAGTTCAAACCAAATCTATTGCTCTGCAGGCCAGCAGGAGCCAGAAGTACTTCACAGTCTGCTCCAGTGGTTCAGCAAACGTACTCTGACTTGCTATGTGGGAAACTCTAGTCCAGTTTCCAGCACCAGGCTAGCTGGCCCTGGTGGGAATGTGCGCTGCCGTCTGTAGCCTCACGGCTGCCAACTCAAAGAGAAGAGAGATGGGATCAGTGGTTTCACTTAAACCACATGTGAAGCCACAGCCAGAGCAGTGTGTGTGAGGACAGGGCACACTGGGCAATGGCGCTGAGCTGGGCAGTGGTAAGAGGTCACTCCAGCCAAATGGAGCTCACTGAGGAGCTCTGATGTAGCCCCCCTTGCACCAGACCAGCCTATGGGATTGCATGCAGTTTTCCAGGAGTCTGGAGCTGTCACACAGCCTGGGCAGTGGGCACAAATCCAGCTCAGTTCATTCCCTGAGACAGTCGCTCAGTTGTTACTGTTACTCCTTGCCATTGTGGTTACACTTGTACAATCTTCTCCTGGAGGATTCACATTCTGCATGTGCCTGCATGGAACAGGGACCCTATCATGCACCAAAATTTTGCCAGGAACCAAATGATTCCCTACTGGGCTGAGCCTTGAACCTGTGAAAGGACCAGATTACTCTGGGCTTTGCCAATCACCCTACCAATGCCAAGAAACAGTTAACTTCAAACTCATAGCTCTTGTCCAGATCCTCTGATCCTCAGCGGGAGAAAAAGATCTGAAATCAGTAGAGCCTGTAACCAGGGGCCCCCAGTGAGAATAAGGTGCTTTTCTTCCTCCTTTTGCCCAGCACAGGAGAGGATGACCACACATCGCGCCTTCCCCCTTTCTACCGCCAGTCCCATTCCAGCTCACACCCATGCACCGATTCCTCATATACAGTGCTCAGCCTGGGATGATGAGGAGCCCCCAGTTACTCTGTGGTAAAGAGCAGAAATGGGGTCTGATATGCCCTGCTGATCCCTTTTCCCCAGCTCCCTTTCCTCTCCCTGCACCCCAGCACCTCCTGGATTTGAGAGCAGTGGGCTGCTCTGGGCCTGGGTAAGGATTTGTTGCATTCCATGCGGTTCGAGGGATTTTACTAAGTGTGGGCTGAAATCATGGCCAGTCCAGCAGCCTGTGGGAAGGCTAACGTGAGAGGGATAAGGAGTAAGCCTGGAGAGACGGTGACTGGCACACAGAGAGGGAGATGCTGGAAGGACATGCAGAGAGAGGTGCTGGTGATGGGGTCGCACAGTGATAAATGCCATAACCAACCCCACCCCATGTACCTGTCCTGTCCTTCAGTGCTGAGTCCTCAGGGTCACTGCCCCAGCCTCTGCTTTCTTCCCGAGTCACTCAGCACTCCCAGAATGCCTGTGGCATCACACACACCGCCACCACAGAAGTGAGGGCATGTCATAAACGGCCGTTCGCCCAAACACTTTGCTTTTATCCACAAACAGACCTTATTGGAAGTCAAATTAACCACCCTTCTGTGCTGTCCCAGGGTGAGTGCCTCCATTGTTGCTGTGGGAACTGCATTCACTTGCAGAGGCTCATCTCCTGGCTGCCCACCACTTACACACACTCATCCTCCCTGGGGGCTGCACCCCCCTACCTCATCCTCCCTGAGGGCTGCACCCCCCTACCTCACCAGGTGAAGCCAAAAAATGCTCACACCCCACGGTGGAACACACCCAGCCCAGCTTCTGACTCCCAGCCCTTGCTATCTAACAGCATCCTCTGGTGTGCAGTGGTCACAGAACAAGAGCTAATATTAACTGCCTGCAAACTTTGTGGAAATTTCTGCAGTCCCTTGGTAAGGGGTAGCGCTGCAAAGGCAGCCCTGGGGCCCTTGTCATGGTGGATGAGATAATAATACATTCCATAGCATCTCTCTAACATTTTCCTGCTGCAAAGCACTGCACAGACATTAATAACTAACTAACTACAGGGAGGTCTCTGCATACTCACTCTGGACTTGCTTCCTCTTCAGTCTGCAGCTCTTGTCTAAGGGGGAGTTCTCCCAGCGTCCTGTAGCATTAACTGGAGAAGAGGGGGCCTTTTTATTTATCAGTGATCAGTGACTCCTCCTCTCCTGTCTCCCCCGCTGGATCCACCCTCCACCCCCAGGCTCCCACCTTCTCTGCCAAAAACACCTTCTGCCCTCACTCAGGAAACCAGAAACCTCAGGAAATTGAGCCAGGAGAGAGTGGGGGAGCCAGAACGGATGCCAGTGGCTAATGGGGTCGAGGCCGCGTCTAGAGCAAGCTATCTGGGTCCAAGCCATTAACCAGCAGTGGGCAGAGGCTCCCTAAAGGGAGGTCTAGTCTCTTTCCTTGATGACTGATTTTACCTCCTCCTCACTAACTCTTCCAATAATCATGCACTGAATCAGAACCACTCTCAGCAGAGCTGGTCAGCAGGAACACCTGCAATGCACTGTGGGATAAGGTCAGAGGCTCCCCACTCCCTAATCCTGTCCCCCCACACCTCCCTCACTGTTGGCTGGAGTCCCTTCTTAGTGGCACAGTAAAGTAGGAGAGAAAAGCTCAGGTGATGTGAGCTCTCTGCCTTGGAGGGGCCTCCAACAATGATTTTCTTTTTCCTCCATTAACAAATAGATGCCTCAGATGAAGTGAGAAGTACCACACTGACAGAATGAGCTCAGAGAAGTTGGAACGGGGTGGGAGCTTGTCAGGGTGGCAGCTTCTAAATGAGCTGTTAGTGGGATTAAAGTAAAGAAAATCTATTACACGCACTAAGCAAACAACTGAAAATCTTAGCTTCCTATTTACAAAGAAAGATCAAACTTAGTCCAGTTTAGTCACAGAATAAAAACTGCAGGGTAACTATTGACTTACAGGACCAGCAATAGATTAATTTATATGGGGGCTCCCCAGTTTATTGTAGAACGTATGACTACTTGCTGGCTAGCCAAGTGGCATGACCCACTGCTCAGTGTGTGTTGCATGTCTCCCTTGCCCAGTACACAGAGCAGGTGAGACTGTTACAGCCCCATGTTACAAAGACTGGCTCGTTAGCTCAAGATGTAGTGAGCGACTCATGCTTTTAGCTTGGGAGGCCTCCAGTGTGTTGGCCAAGATAGCAGCTGTCGCACATGTTCCTGGTGCAAGCATCTTCATGGCCCTCACAGCCAAGGCACAGCATCTTGAGGCCAGAATTTCTGAGCTGGAGAATGAGGGAATGATGCAGTTATTCACAGAGACAGCATGTGGCATGTGGTTGGTACCCAGGATCTGGCCCACTTATTCTTCTAGGGCTGTTCCTTGCATAATAGGGCTGAATGATATGCTCCCCTCCCCCCACCCCAGTGCACTGTGACTGGCCCCATTCCACAGACCAGGGCAGAAGGAAGGAGGGCATGGCCTCACCTTCTCCCTGGGATAGGGATCGAGGTGCAGAGCCTCACCTTCTCCAATGCCATTTATCAGATAGCAATTTTCTGTGTTACTCTCAGGCTTTAGAACAGGGCACAGTTCACAGACTTCACTTTTTGTGCTAGTGGATGGGGGAGGATTTCCTCCTGTCCATAGACAAGAGAAGCACATCCATAGTCATCCTGCTGGGTGCCTCTTTGGGGCATAGATCTCGAAACCCACCTGTTCCAACTCCAAGAGGCTGTGAAGGTAAAATGAAACATCCTGAGATGGCTCAAAATCTTCCTCTTTGACCAAACCTAATAGATGGTTATGGGCAACTGTTCCTCCAGGTGCAGAATCTCCTGCCATGTTCAGTCCACTCCCCATGTTAGTCAACATCAAAAGCAAACAAGAAGGACAGCTAGTGGGATGACCGAAGTACCCAGACATCTCCCAGCCTAGCATCTCCTCTACATGAAACATAAACAGCACCATCTCCCTTGAAGTCAAACTGAAATCAGCACCTGGGTGAAGACCAACTGAATAAAGCTGAAACCAGGGTAAGACCAAGTGATGCTGGTAGGATGAGGAAAGTGCTCTGAGGAACCGCCTTCAGTTCATTAAGTTGTTCTGCAGCCATGGGATTCGTTTGGACTACTCCCTGCTATTGTATGCCAAAATGGCATGTGGTTGGTACCAAACACAGCAGTCCCCTTGTTTAGTAACACAGGTCATCAGGAACACATCACACCATTGTTTCATTAGCTGAACCATCTCTCCATTGAATACAGAGGCCAGCTTATGCTTTTTATCCTAATATTAAAAGCTCTCCATGAGATTGGCCCTAGCTACATGATAGATCAACTCTCTGTCTATGACCATGACTTCCCACAACAACTTCATTAAATTGAAACAATAAAGCTGTTACCAATGGGGGAGGGGGAGGGTCGTGAGCAGAGGAGACAGACCTTTCACAAGAGCTGGTCCTAGGTTGGGGAGCTCACTACATAAAGTGATATGAATGCCCATGGGCCTCACTATATTCAGAACTAAGTGCAAACTTCATCTCTATACTTGGCTTTCCCTCAATGAGCTCTTCAACACACACACCCAGGCAAACTGATCAAGCTATTTCTCCTACAGCCTGGGAAGGAAGGAAGAAAGAGAAGATTGCTAATATTATTTTTGTTTTACTAATTGGCTGGAGCTCACACACTATGGCATAGGCATCCCTATGAGTAACTAGAGTGAACTTGTACATCAAGCAACACATAAAAATTAGGCTAAAAAAAAACAAAATCAAGACTCTCACTGTAAATACAGGATGCTGCTGAGCTGAGCTGCTGTGGGATGGCAAAACAGAATTCCTCCCTCCTCTGCACTTTCCTTCCCACCTCCTGCCCCTCAAGTTGCACAATGTCGTGATCTGACTCATTCTCTGGAGCCAGATGAGTTTCATCCAGCCTAGTTTCCTGTCCAGACTTGCAGAGAGATAAGAAAGCGACTGTGACCTCACTCTGTTCAAAGCCAGCATCTCTCATTCATCTGCTGGATAAAGAGAATCATATTGGTTGTTTTGGACCAAAGAACCTAGTTAGGTTTTTAGATCCAAAATCTGCAGTTGTTATGAGATGCAAAATTGGATTGAATCTATTATTCTAAGAAACACCCTATTTTGTCCATCTGGAATAGAAATACCAGTGGCTTACCATCTTGATACACGCTATACATCCTTTTTACCCTCAAGATCTGAGGTGCAGGACCGACTCAGGTCTATGCTACCTCTGAAAAGCCCTCACCCTCTCTTTCATAAGGAAATGAGATTTGCTGTACCAAATCAGACCAAGTCTGTTTTTTGTCTCTGTTTGCAGCCAGTGCCTTCAGGGGAAGCTGTGGGAGAAGAGGGGAGGCATAATATAGCCAGCCTATTGTGCAATGCTCTGGGGGGAGTAGGAAAAAAATCCCTATGCCCTGAAGCATGAGATTGGATTACTCTTATCTTCATATGCATAACTATACATGGTATTAATGCCCATAACATTAAGTTCCAGCAAAAGTATTTGACCTGATGACCTCCGATGATAGTGAATTCCATAGGCTAACTACATGCTCTTTGAAGAAGTATTTTCATTATTATTATTATTATTTGTAGTAAATTTACCAGCTGTTAATTTTTATCAAGAGATTCCTTGTTCTCGTAAAATGAGAGAGGATGAAAAAAGATGAGGGTCTGATCAGTTTTCCCTATGCTGCTATGAACTATTTCTCCCTCCTGCCTTGAGACTGGGGCCCAAGGCTAAATATGCCACAGTCCTGATTTTGTTTGACAAGGCTACCAATGGTTTAATTTTACTCCAAACCCCTGGTGTATAATAATCCTCGTCCCAAAACTATCTCACACAGTTCTGCAGAGTTTGTAGATGCTCAAGTAGTGGGAAAAATTTTTAATCTTGGAGACCAAGCTCTGTCCGGCTCTAGCTTGGAGTCCATTGGTAGGACATGGAGAGAAAACCCATGAAAGAATAAACATGGAGAGTGAAGGAATGGGTGCTGCTCTATGTGCAGAAATTGGTGACACTCTTGGGACTCTCTTGTTTTGGGGTACATGGATGACTGTCTGGAATCCATAAGGCTGCAATACTTATCTTCTCATTCTCACATATACTTTTCAACCACCTAAGGCCATGTCTACACTGGGAAAGTGTGCTGTGTTAGAAAAATGTGTTAGCTAACTCACTACTAAACAGGATTAGCACCTAGAGCACACAACTACAAATTGAGTTTACAAATGTGTTAACTGGTCATAGTTAACCCAAGGTTAATTAACACATTTTCTAGTACAGTGCATTTTCCCAGTATAGACAAGGCCTTATTAGAAATCAGTTCATTATATTTATATCATTTTTCTACTTTTTTTTAAAGCACATCTATACCCCCCCAGAGTCTTTTATCTTCCACTTGTTGCCGGGTATATTTTCTGTCTCACTTAGATTGTAAACTCCTTGAAGGTGGGTGTCATTTCTGATTCTTTGTGGTGTTCATTGTTGAACCTGCTCAAGGCATTCAATAAATAATAAATAAGTCATATTTATTAGATTTTTAAAAGGCACCCATCAGGCAGTCACTGAGCATGTCTGCCTTGGATACAGTCCCTTTAGATCTCACTCTTACCCCGCTCATGGGAAAGCATAGACAGTCCAGGCTGCCTAAAACATCAACAGACCCTGTTGGTCCAACAGGAGAACATGTTTCAGAGTCAAGGGTCCTCCAATGAGGTATCTGAGTTGTATACGTAATGATGTCTGAACTCTCTGAATCTTTAGGATGGAGTCTGTGGATCTTTAGGGCTAGAGTCTGTGACTGACACTGTCCGGAAGCCTAGAGGCTCTGGGTTCAAGTTATTGTATAGGTGACACTTGGAATCTCTGAGACCCTTTCAAAGCACTGACACTATTCTGAGTTAAGGCCCCAAGCCTAGTGAAGGGTGTGTTTTGGTGGCTCCCGGGATGGGAGAAGGCAAATGGACAGGACAGGCCTGTTCCCATGAAATTTCCAGACCCCACAGGCCTTCCATGGTAGGCTTGAGGTCTCACAAGATTTGGCCTGTAATTTGGAGCTATGATAAGACCCATGTGCTCAGAGCCACTTCCTGTTTGTTGGTTTCCAATAGTCAACCTCCCCCACCCCTCCCTTATCGTGGTTGCTGTGCTAGTTGCTACTTTGGGGCTGGGAAGGAATTTTTCCCTATACCACCAAATTGGCCAAGGCTGGTTAGGTTTTTTTCACCTTCATGGTGAAACGTAGGGGTTGGATTTTGGGCGACCAGGGGACTGGAATTCTGCCCCTCCCGGAGGTCACAGTTTGGACCTACATGAGAGTCATTTAGTTGCCACAACTTTTGGCAGGTGCCCAGTGCAGGAACTTGCTGATATCGACTCCAGATCCAAAAAGGTAACATAACGGGCAACCCAAGGGCATCTCCTTGCAAGGTGGGGGCATCGTGTCTAAACCCCTGGGGGCAAATGCAAAGCTGGGACTGGGGCACTACCCCAGAGGGACCACCCGACCAATGTGCTTGATGGCGGTACTGGATAGGGGTCACAGTCCCCTCTCATCTCAACCCCCAAAAGGGCGAGGGATGCTTGTGTGTGAGTGGAGGAGCCCAGAGACTCTGCTAGTGTCATGACTGGATTCCTCTGCAGTGGGAGCCCCTAAGAATTGGCAAAGAATCCACAGGCACCGACTTTTCAAACAGCCTAAGTAAATAGTCTGCGCTAGTGTTGCACGCACTGAGAGCTGCACCCATGCTATAGCAGCAAAAAGCTCAGAGAAGACACAGCAAAATTAGGAGAGAGAAGGGAGTGACTCACACAGAGAAACAGCTGGGAGGTCTACTTCAGGTCCTTCTCACCTAACTGAAAATAAAAACCAGTGTTTGCATTATCACCTTTATCATTCTTCTGTCTCCTCCTTGGCACATTCAACCCTGGGGTATGAAATTGACTTTAAACTGCTCCTGACAAACATGTCCCAGCTGGCCTTGGGATTGATGCCATTTCCCATCTCCTACTGCCTGGCTGATTGCACACCCTCATTCCTGGATCCCCCTGTGATTGTTGGTGCCTCTGAGAAGGCCCCAGGGCTGAGCCAGCATTCCTCCTGTACTGCCTAATAGAGGCGTTGGCTGCTTCTCCTGAGACATGCAACAACAACATATGGAGCTGTTCTCATTGATCCCAGCAGAGATAAGAGGCTTTATGCTGCTCAGGACTAGGAGGGAAGAGAATTCAACAGGCTCTCAAGACAGGCTGGCAGCTTGGGGCAATCAAAACAAGAGATCTAATTTCCTAGGTAGCTAAGAAAAGGGATCCATTCCAGAGAGCTTCAAACCCCTATATTAAAGGTCCCAACTAAGGCTGTGTCTACACTGCCACTTTCAGTCCTAAAACTTTAGTCATTCAGGGATGTGAAAAAACACACCCCTGAGTGACAAAAGTTTTAGCACTGAAAAGCACCAGTATAGACAGAGCTTTATCACCAGGAACTGCGCTGCCGGCAATAAAGCTACTACCCCTCGTTCAGGGTGCAGTTTTTTTATCGCCGGGAGAGGTCTCCACCGGCTATAAAGTGTGTCTACACTGCCCATGTCACCGTGCTGCCGCTGCTGCGGCCACGGCCACGCTGTAACATGGGCAGTGTAGACATACCCTAAGGCTATGTCTATACAACAGCTTATGTCGACATAACTGATATGACTCAAGCGGATAAATAAACCACTCCCTGAGTGACATACGTTACACCGACATAAGCGCCAGGGTGGACAGCGCTCTGTTGGTGGGAAACCTTCCCTCACTCACATAGCTACCGCATCGGGTGGAGGTGGTTTTATGATTCCGGCAGGAGAGCTCTCTCCCGTTGGCATAGACTGAGCGTCTTCACCACATGCGCTGCATCGGTGCAGCTGTGCTGCTGCGGCGCTGTATGTGTAGACAAGCCCTTAGTGTCAGGGAAAGACACTGAAGTAAAAGTGCTGTTGTTGTGGGTCTGCTCTTCCAAATGACTATCCCAGGCAGAGGTGACGACTCCTGTTTCCTATTCAAATGTTACCATTAATACTTATTTTGTCTCATCGGTATTGTTTGAACATTCCTGATCAACTAAATGTTAGAGTCCTTCATTACTGCATGTCCCATTCATCAATGACCCACTGCCTCTTGTGAGCTGGGCAGGGGGTTGAGTGGGACTTGCTCCCTCCTAAGCAGCTAAGAGCAGGGGAATGAGGGATGTATACCGGGAAGCAGTGGGGGCCCATTCTCCATGATAATGTTAATCTGGCTGTGTACTCTCTGGAGGGAGGCGAAGGCTGGCAGCCAGTTCATGTTTACATGGAATAAGAAACAAGATGAATGTCTGGTTTGGCAGCACCCTGGAAGATGGCAGTCACCAGGAGAAGTGGCTCAAAAACCCAACCTGTCCTATCTGACATGTGTATTTTGGCTGGCTGGTCTTGGCTTGCCGTCAGACGGAAGAGAGACAAGGACCCTTCCCCTGCTCATTGCTTTCCCCGCCTCCTCCACCTCTTTCCACTCACAAATGCAGTCTGTTTTGGTACACAGCTAAACAAATCTTTCCAGCCCGCCTTAGTGACTATATTTTATTTTGATGGTTAGCTTCCTTTAGCCACTGTGCCCCTCCCACTCACACCCTGCCACATCCCTCTTAACACACCACTCCCCTCTTCCTGCCAATCCGGGGTTAGATTGAGTGGTTACTTGGTGGTAGGCCATGCCAGCACTCTTCTGGAGCCCTCACCCATTTCTGCAGATTGAACGTTTCATTTGACAAAGCTGGCATATCTCAACATAACCCCACTGAAGTCAAGGCAGCTATGCTGATTTACACTAGCTGAGGATCTAGCCCAGGGATCGGCAATCTTTGGCTCGTGGCTCGCCAGGGTAAGCACCCTAGCAGGCCGGGCCAGTTTGTTTACCTGCCACGTCCGCAGGTTGTCCGATCGCAGCTCCCACTGGCTGCAGTTTGCCGTCCCAGGCCAATGGGGGCTGCAGGAAGCGGCGGCCAGCACATCCCTCGGCCCGTGCTACTGATCATTTTAGCAAAATCAACCTCACAACCCCCAGTTTGAGAAGACCTGATCCAGGCTATATTTCGCCACTGATCATTTTAGCAAAATCATCTAATTTAGGATTGGCATCTGTCCTTGAGCAAAATACCATCGTATTTGCCTCTTAATCTGACCTTTCCTAACCCATCCCCCCCTTCCAATCCCCTCAAACTGCCCTGCAGACACTAAAGCAGCCAGATTAGGGCTCCTTCGCCCACGACAGGAGTGGATTAAAGGTTAAATGTGTTCTAGATTGATCAAAAACGCAGGATCCAATGTTCTGTGGACAGCAGGGAGCAAAACAAAATTCACAAGCAGGGAAGAGGGATCACCAGGAAGAAATAGTTTGTAGATGGCAGCTCTCTGCAACAGGGAAAGGTTGGAGCACGAGAGAGGCAGCAGGACACTACACTGTCAAAAATAACAGTGCAGACGTGGGAGGCACTGCCAGGGCATGTAGAGAGCCATGTGGGGCACATTCCCAGAGGTTCTGGAATGTCTTTACTCACCTAAGCAGTGCCTCGCCATCGACACCACTATTTATACCCGTGCTGGAGGTGGGGGTGAGGGGTGCATAGTGTATATACTTGACACCTGGGTGTAAGTGTAGACGTAGCCCCAGAGTCTTTCCCCACTGCAGGGAAAGACTCCAGCAGCAGAGAAAGGTTCTGGTGGGGGGAGTCAATGGGGAAAGGCTCCGGCAGCACCTTTCCCCACTGCCTCTTCCCTGCCAGAGCCTTTCACTGCTGCATGTAGCTGCACACCACAGCGTGGACACAGCCTGCTTTTCACTGTGGAGTATAGCTACACCTATCCTACATGCCACTGCAAGTGTATGCAAGGCCTTAGCGTGTGAGTCCTGAATGTAATCAGTCATCAGTCCACTGCTGCTCCTCCCCCAACTGGTTCACTGGGAAGAGTTTCCATAGCATGTCATCCCCTTGTTTTCTGCATCTAACTACAAAAAAATACTCACTTTGTAAAAAACCCCATGTTAGCGTCTTCCTCTCCCTTAATCTGCTGTGGTTTCCTCTTCCATCCCAGCCTCCCTTGGCTTCCTCACACTCCCTATGTCCCTTGTTTTCAAGATTGCCAACTCTCACGATTTCATCACGAGAAACATGATTCTGGCGCCTGCTGGAGCCAGTCTCACAATGCTGTGGAGAGCTTCAGCTGGCAGGCATGTAATTTCTAAACCCAGCCTTCACGCCTCCTGAGAAAGATTCAGCCAAGCAAGGCTGCAACAAAAGCCAGGCAGAGAATTGAGATGGAGGCTTGGGGGTGCATAATTCATTACTGAGGTGGGGTACAGGCCCATGTGGGGCGGAGAAGGGCACAGAATTAATTAATTAGAATTTGGGGTTTGGGGAAAGCTGGAAGCTCCACGCTATCAGGCAGCCAGCAAGAGTTCCAGCAGTGGGGCCAGAATCACCTTCCTCTCTACATCTGGGAGAGTTGGCAATACTGTAAACTGCCCCTCCTGCCCCCTCCCCCTCCCCCTCCCCCCCACAGTGCAAATGGGTTTCAAAATCAAAAGGCAGACTAAAAACACAACATAATCTTTTTAAAAAATCATGATTTGAGGATCAATTTCATGATTGGGGGGAGGGTCTGCTTTGTGATTTTTGGGGGGTTGGCAATGCTGTGGTTTCTCTTCTTACCTCCTCCCCCAACCTCCTTTGCTGCTTCAAAGCGACTGCTTGCACCTTGTGTCAGTAACCAGGCTCCTTTGGGGCTTTTTAGGAAGGGACTGGGGGTGGGTGTTTATCATGAAATAAATCCCCTTCTCCCCCCCACACACACCTTCCCAAACATAACATAAACGGTCTGGAACTTGTTTGCCAGTTGCAGACAAATTCTTACAGACAATTTTAATTTATTAAACAAAAATAAACTGGAGGCTGAGTCAACTAGAAATAGAACAAGCCACTTCAGGGGTTGGATTTTGGATGCCCTGATTTGTCATGCAGGGATGGACTGAAGCCAAGTTAAGTTAAACACCCACTCATATATGTCCAGGGAAGAGTTGCAAAAGAGGGGGGCTCCTTCAGTGCACAGGTCTCGAAACAACTGGTTCATTTGCTCCGGGTTTTATTTTCTTTCAAAGTTTGCCTTAGAGTATTTTCTAGGAGTAGTGAGTGTACTGAACAGGAACACAGTATCCATGGAAACAGACCATCCAGACATCCTGTGCAACTGCTCACCCTGTCTAGATCCAACCACTGAAACAGCCCCAGATGTCTGTCTAGTCTTTCTTTTTATGCCTCAGTTTCCCCCGCTGCTGAATGAGAATAATACTTCACTACAACAAAGGTGTGTCGTGTGTCTTTAGTTAATGTTGGCAAAGCGATCTTCAAGTGCTAATTAGTATGATTATTTTTTATTATTAAAAGAGTAGTCAAGCATCTAGGTTTTTCTGCTTCCTGGGGCTCACAGGACAGGGCCCACTGACAATAACCCTACTCAAATATCAAAGCCACGTGTCAGTAGATTTTGCAGATTTTGCTTAAATCTATTTACCTTCCTGTTCTTCCTTTGGTGATCACTAGCGAGAATGTTTGGCCCTTGTCCTCTCTCTAACATCCCTTCCTATTGACACAGAGACTTATCATGCCTCCCCCCACCCTCTGCCACAGTTGACTCAACATACCCAGTTCTTTCAAGTTTTCTTTTTTGATCCTATTCTCCAGAACTTTTCTGCTTCTCATTGCCCTCCTCTCAACTCTTTCCCTGTCTTTTCTGAAATGTGGTCTTGTAGCAGGGTGGTCACCCGCTCCTGCCCTGCGGGGTTTAAAGACAGCCCTGGGAGAGGGCTGTGGCAGGGGAAAAGCTACTAGGCTGATTGGGAGGTTGCCTCAGCAGGCCCTATAAAAAGGCTTTGAGCCAGGCACACAGACAGACACCCTCTAGTTTATGAGAGGGAGGGACCTGGCTGCAGGGACCTGAGTGGAGCAGGGCTGGGGAGCCCCAGGCTGGAAAGCACCAGGCTGTGGCCTAGCAGAAGGCCAATGGATACTGGGGGTTGCAGAGGGCAGCCTGGGGTAGGCAAAGGCAGCAAGTCCAAACTCAACCTTGCTGGTGATGAGTAGGCTGATACTGCAGTCTGCCCCCATAGTATGGGAGGCTAGACAATGACTGTCAGTAGCCTTATACTGAGGTGAGGTGGGGATAGTGGGTGGGGGCTCCCTGGTGAGGGAAGACCCTGAGACAAAGGGGTTACTGCCAAGGGGCAGCACCCCAGATAATGGGACACGGGGGCCCAGCAACAGTGGGATACTGGCCTGCAGAGGGTGATCCGGAGGCTGGAAAAGAGCTAATTCTCTGGACGGCCAGCAGGAGGTGCCACAGGGGTGAGTCCCGTGCCTTTACAGATCTGCAGAACTAAACTCAATCCTGCAGAACTAAGTAGAGTAGAATAGTTACCTCACTTGTTTTGCAGTTGATACATAAAATCATAGAAGTGCAGGACTGGAAGGGGCTTCAATAGGTCATCTAGTCCAGACCCTGGCACTCAAGGCAGGACTAAATAATAACTAGACTATTCCTGACAGGTGTTTGTCCAACCTTCTCTTAAAACCTCTAGTGATGGAGATTCCACAACCTCCCTAGACAATTTATCCCAGTGCTTTACGACCCTAACAGTTAGGAAGTTTTTCCTAATGTCCAACCTAACCTCCCTTGCTGCAATTTAAGCCCATTGCTTCTTGTCCTATAATAGGTTAACGAGAACAATTTTTTTATCCTCCTCTGTATAACAACCTTTTATGTACTTGAAAACTGTTATCATGTCCCTGCTCAGTCTTTTATTCTCCAGACTAAACAAACCCAGTTTTTTCAATCTTTCCTCTTATGTCATGTTTTCTAAACACTTAATCCTTTTTGTTTCTGTGGACTTTCTCCAATTTGTCCACTTCTTTCCTGAAATGCAGGGCCCAGAACTGAACACAATACTCCAGCTGAAGCCTATCAGAAGAATTACTTCTCATGTCTTGCTTACAAAACTGCTAATATATCCCTGAATGATGGTTGCTTTTTTTGCAAGTGTTACACTGTTCACTCATATTTAACTTGTGATCCACTGTAACTCCCAAATCACAAATTAGTGGGGAGGGATAGCTCAGTGGTTTGAGCATTAGCCTGCTAAACCCAGGATTATGAGTTCAATCCTTAAGGAGACCATCTAGGGCAAAAATTGGTCCTGCTAGTAAAGGCAGGGGGCTGGACTCAATGACCTTTCAAGGTCCCTTCCAGTTCTAGGAGATTGGTATATCTCCAATTATTACCTTTTTTTTTATTACCTTATTACCACTTTGAACAGTACTCCTTCCTAGGCAGTCATTTCCTATTTTGTATGTGTGCCATTGACTCTTCCTTCTTAAGTGCAGTACTTTGCATTTGTCCATGTTTACTTTCATCCAATTTACTTCTGACCATTTCTACAATTTGTCCAGATCATTTTGAATTTTAATCCTATCCTCCAAAGGACTTGCAACCCCCTACCACCATCTTGGTATTGTCCACAAACTTTATAAGAATACTCCCTATGCCATATCTAAATCATTTATGAAAATATTGAACAGAACTGGACCAAGAACTGATCCCTGTGGCACCCCGCTCGATATACCCTTCCAGCTTGACTGTGAACTACTGATAACTACTTGCTGGGAATGGTTTTCCAACCAAGTTATGCAACCACCATATGGTAGCTTCATATAGGCCAGTGGTTCTCAAACTTTTTGTATTGGTGATACCTTTCACACAGCAAGCCTCTGAGTGCAACCCCCCTATAATTAAAAACATTTTTTTTATATTTAACACTATTTTAAATGCTGGAGGCAAAAGTGGGGTTGGGAGAGGAGCTGGGCTGTCAGCCCAAGCCCCCGCCACCCAGAGCTCACAGCCCAAGCCCTGCCATGTGTGGGGCTGGTAGCTCACAAAGCCTATATAATAACCTCACAACCCTCAGTTTGGGAAGACCTGATCCAGGCTATATTTCCCAAGTTTATGAGAAAGTCATGCAAGACAGTATCAAAAGCCTTACTAAAGTGAAGATATCTGCTTGCCCCCTATCCACAAAGCTTGTTACCTTTTAAAGAAAGATATGAGGTTGGTTGGACATGATTTGTTCTTGACAAATCCATGTTGACTTACTTATCACCTTATTATCTTCTAGGTGTTTGCAAATTGATTGCTTGATTACTTGCTCCATTATCTTTCTGGGTACTCAAGTTAAGATGACTGGTCTCTAATTCTCAGGGTTGACCTTATTTCCCTTTTTATAGATTGGCACTATATTTGGCCTCTACCTGTCCTCTGGAATCTCTCCCTCTTCCATGAGTTTTCAAAGATAATCGCTAATGACTCAGATATCTTCTCAGTCACCTCCTTGAGTATTCCATAAGAACATAAGAACGGCCATACTGAGTCAGACCAAAGGTCCATCTAGCCCAGTATCTGTCTACCGACAGTGGCCCAATGCCAGGTGCCCCAGAGGGTGTGAACCTAACAGGCAATGATTAAGTGATCTCTCTCCTGCCATCCATCTCCATCATCTGACAAACAGAGGCTAGGGACACCATTCCTTAACCATCCTGGCTAATAGCCATTTATGGACTTCACCACCATGATTCCAGAATGTATTTCATCTGGCCCTGCCATATTGAAAACATCTAACCCAGGGGTCTCAAACATGCGGCCCACGGGCCGCATGCGGCCCTCGGAGCTCTTCCCTGCGGCCCGCGGAGCTCCCCCAGTTACTTCCTGTCACCGCCAAACTCCCCTCACCCCCGCCCCCTCCCCGAGTTATTTTCTGTGCCTAAGCTCCCCGCGCGCTGCTCCCCAATGTTTGGGGCCGGGTCTCTCCCCTGGCCCCACCTGCCGCCCCCACGCGCCTCCCCCCAGTGTCTACCAGCCCCCACTTGCTGCCCCCTCACCGCCCGGTAGCCTGCCCGGGAGCTCACGCTGACTCCACTCCTCCTCCGCTATGCCGGCTTCCGGCATCACCTGCTGCCGCAGGGTCCTAGCGCCCCCCTGCACTAGGGCCAGGGCAGGCTGCCCTTCCCCTAGTCCTGAGACTCTCCAATGCCCCGAGCCTCTCCAATGCCTCAAACACCTCACCCTCAGCCCCACAGCCCTCACCCCTGCACCCCCTCCTATCCCCAAACTCCGTCCCAAAGCCTGCACCCCCACCCCCTGCCGCAGCCTGGAGCCTGCACCGAGCACAGAGCCTGTACTCCAGACCCCCTCCCCCACCCAAACTCCCTCCCAGAGCCTTAGGCAGTAAATCTAAGTGCGTGTTTTGTCCTTTGAGTGAGGTGCATTACTGAGTGTATATATTTATTAAAACTGCTTGGAAATGACTTCGTCAAAAAAAAGAACACTCATGGAAGAAAAGAGAGTTTTCCAAGACAAATGGGAGAATTTATATTTTTTCACAGAGGTAAAAGATAAAATTCAATGCCTTATTTGTCAGCAAACGATTGCTGTTCCCAAGGAGTATAACGTGCGTCGGCACTATGACACGATGCACCGTGAAAAATATGATGCATTCACCGGAAAAATCCGAGAGGAAAAAGTTCAGCAACTTAAAGCAGCATTTGCCAAGCAAAGAAATTTATTTTCAGGGATTAACAAGTCTAGCGAAGATTCAGTAAGAGCAAGTTTTGTGATAAGTGAAATGATAGCTAAATCATCGCGACCTTTTACAGAAGGCTTATTCATAAAAGAATGTCTTATGAAGGCCAGTGAAATTTTATGTCCTGATAGGAAGAAAGTTTTTGAAGGCATAAGCTTGTCTGCAAATACAGTTGCCTGCAGGATAACGGATTTAGCTGATAATGTGCAAAAACAATTGATTCAAATGGCAAAAGACTTTGAAGTATTTTCAATTGCTCTTGATGAGAGTACAGATGTATCAGATACCGCACAGTGTGCAGTGTTCATTAGAGGTGTGGACTGCAATTTGAATATAACTGAAGAATTGCTAGACTTAATGCCACTGAAGGGTATCACAACGGGACGTGACATATTTCAAGGATTGGAAGAGTGCATTGAAAAAGCTGTTGTGGCGCTTAGCACTTTCCAGGAGGGAGGGGGGAGGAGCGGGGAGCCGCGCGCTTAGGGGAGGAGGTGGAGAAGAGACAGGGCAGGGGCGGGGCCTCATGGAAGGGGTGGATTGGGGGTGGGGCCAGGGGCAGCAAGGGGGCGTGTCAGTGATGCGGCCCTCGGGCCAATGCACTAGTCCTCATGCAGCCCTCGGGGTCATTTGAGTTTGAGACCCCTGATCTAACCTGTCTAAATATTTTGTAATTTGATCTTTCTCTATTTTAGCTTCAGATTCTGCCTCATTTTTCACTGGTGTTCACTATGTCAGACATCTGATCGCTACTAACCTTTTTGATAAAAACTGAAACAAAAAAGTCATTTAGCACTTCTGCCATTTCCACATTTTCTGTCATTGTCTTTTCCTCCTCATTGAGTAATGGGTCTATCCTGTCCTTGGTCTTCCTCTTGCTTCTAATGTATTTGTGGAATATTTTCTTGTTACCCTTTTTTTTTTCTAGCTAGTTTAATCTCATTTTGTGAATTGGCCTTTCTAATTTTGTCCCTACTTCCTTGTGCTGTTTGTTTATATTAATCCTTCATAATTTGACCTAGTTTCCACTTTTTGTAGGACTCTTTTGAACTTCAGATAACTGAAGATCTCCTGGTTAAGCCAGGGTGGTCTCTTGCCATACTTCCTATCTTTCCTATGCAGTGGGATAGTTTGCTCTTGTGCCCTTAATAATGTCTCCTTGGACAACTGCCAACTCTCAAACTGTTTTTCCCCTTAGACTTGCTTCCCATGGGATCTTACTTACCAACTCCCTGAGTTTGCTAAAGTCTGCCTTCTTGAAATCTATTATCTTTGTTCTGCTGTTTTCCCTTCGACCTCTCCTTAGAATTATGAGCTCTACCATTTCATGATCACTTTCGCCCAAGCTGCCTTCCACTTTCAAATTGTTAACCAGTTCCTCCTTATTTGTCAAAATCAAATCTAGAATAGCCTTTCTCCTAGTTGCTTTCTCCACCTTTTTTAAATAAAAAATAGTCTCCAATGCATTCCAAGAACTTGTTGGATAATATGTGCCTCGCGGTACTAACATCTGTTAGTACAACCCAACATGTCATTGACCGTTTTTGCAACAGCATTGAATTGCTGATTCAATTGGGCAGGGCCGGCTTTTATATTCTGAGGGCATCCCTGACCAGGTTAGTCTTAGGGAGTCCAGATCCAGGCAACTGCTATATGGGATGTTTGTGTCTTTGCACCATGCCCTTGCATCACTGCATGACCAGGTTGCACCATCACATTGTGATTAACTCAGCTTGAACACGTTAGTTCAGTGCCACCATACCTCAAGGCCTGAAATGAATTTGAGACTCTTCAGCTGTGATATTACCAAAGCTTACAAATGACAGGATGCACCTGTGAAAATAAGACTGTTACATTCATTTGAAAATGGTTAAATCACTGTCCTATTAAATCACTCTCTCTGTCATCGGCCTAAAACTTTAAACCCAAAACGTAGGTCCATCTAGCTACGTCGTTCAGTGGTGAAAAATTCACACCCCAGAGAGATGTAGTTAAGCCAACCTGAGGACCAGTATAGATACTGCTAGGTCGATGGAAGAATTCTTCTGTCAACCTAGCTACTGCCTCTCAAGGGAGTGGGTTTAGTACAGCGAGGGGAAAAAGCCCTGCGGCTGCTGTAACAAGTGTGTACACTACAGCGATGTTGCTGCAGTGCCACAGCTGTGCCGCTGTAGTGTGGACATACCTTTTATATATTTATCAACCACTGGTGCTCCCCAGATCCTTCTTTGCTGTACTGCTTCCTCAACAAAGGCTTTTTGTATCAAGCCATGGCTGGGTTCCTTTGACTTTCCATAGATTTTATCTCCTGATTTGCAATCAAAATATTTTCTCTCCTGCCAAAATCTCTGATTAGAGAAGGATTGAGTAATTGCCACAAGGCAGGTTGGAAATCCGAGCTTCCCAGAAACGCAGGAGAGCACTAAACTTATTAACTGAGAAATCCTAAATGGGAAAGTCATATGATGGAGGCATATGTTCCCCTCCAGGACTCAAGAGAACAAAATTGTTACTTGTAGAGGAATGTTCCCATTGGCAAGGGAGAAGTGAAGTCCAGTGAGGCTAGCCTGTTTAACTTGATTGTCTCCATACTCAAGCCATAAGGCAGGCATTACTTTTGCAGATTTGATCCAGGGCAAAATTTTGCTAATGGTTTGTGGTAGCACAATGAAGGGCAGAGATTTTGCAGGTTAAAGAGGAAGGCTGGTCATGTGGCTAAGGCCCTGACCTAGCACTCAGGAGATCTAGCTTCCATTCCCAGCTCTGCCCCAGACTTCTTGTGTAGCCTTGGACAAATCAATTAACCTCTCTATGCCTCAGGCCGCCAGCTGTAAAATGATGGCTGAGCAGAGCAACGTCCTACACTGAACTTGGGGGTGTTTCTGTGTTTGGATGTAATGCAATAATATTTGAATGCCACACCCAAGCAATTCCAAAATTTCAGGGAATGTTCTAGGCTTCAGTGGACAGAAACCCTTTTGATCTCGGTGAAAACTGGAAAAACTGGAAGGGGTAAATGGGGGACACATGGAGCTCCTGGCATCTGGCTATGTCTGTAATTGGCTATAGATCAAAGAACTGGTTGATGACAGCCATTTACACCTTCCAGTATAACAATACCCCACCCCACCCCCATCTCAGCTTTGTCCAATAAAGTTTAACACGTTGACACCCTGAAAGACTTATATCCCAAACAGAAAGAAAAGAAATAATGGTGGGGCACATAGAACCCCTGGCAAAGGGAACAACATACAGAGGTACTGGCATGGCAAGGAAGGGTGGGGAGTGACACATAGAGCTTCTGGCATGGGGAGAGAAAAGAGGGGACAGTGATATGGGAGTAGTGAGACATACAGATCCCCTGATATGAGGGGAGAATAGCGGACCCTGGTATGGGAGGAGGGCAAATGGGGGCATATAGAACCCCTAGGATGGGAAGAAGTGGAAATGGGGCAACCAGAGCCCCAGGCATGGGACAAAGGGAGAAATATAGGTCAAAGAATATCTCTGGCATGGGGGAAAGAATGAGAGTCCCCAGTCTAGGGGTAGGGAGACATGGGGGACACACAGACCTTGCTATGTGGGGGACAATGAAGGATCCTACTATGGGGGATGGAGGAATGGGGGGTCACACATTGCGGGTAAAAATAGGGTGGCATGGGAGGAATGGGGAGGCAAACAGACCCCTCTGGCATGGGGGGCGGGGGAGATTGGGAGCCACTGGTATAGGGGAGATGGGGGGCACACAGAGCTCTGGCATAAGGGTATGGGTGAGGGAGTTGCAAAGAGACGGGGATGGGAGGGTGGTACATGGGTAGCTTCTGGGAGGGAGAATAGAAGAATGCAAGGAACCCCTGGTGAGAGCAGCATTCAAAAGCAACAAAGTGAGCACCCCTCCAGTGTTACTTCCTGTCTCCAGTGAGTCCTTTCTTGTCTTGGCTGGTTAGATTGTAAGCCCATCAGGATAGGGATTGCCATTTACTATGAGCTAAGTACTTCACATACACAAGAAGAACTGATCTCTGTTGGGGCCTTTAGGTGCTATTACAATATTAGTTCTGGTGCCCACATTCCAGAAGGATGTTGATAAATTTGAGAGGGTTCAGAGAAGACCCCATGAGAATGATTAAAGGGTTAGAAAACCTGTACCATGGTGATTAGCTCAAGGAACTCAATCTTTTTAGATTAACAAAGAAAAGGTTATGGGGTGACTTGATTACAGTCTGCATGGGGTGAGCAAACATTTGATAATATGATCTTCAGTCTAGCAGAGAAAAAGTAAAACATGATCCAATGGCCAGAAGCTGAGGCTGGGCAAATTCAGACTGGAAATAAGGGGTACATTTTTAACAGTGAGAGTTATTAACAACTGGGCTGCAGTGGAGGAGGCAAGGGATCACTGTTCACATTGCGCTTCCCATCAGTACCCGCCCTGGGCCAGGGAAGCTAATGATCCAACCAGAGGGCCAAATTTGGCGATGAATCCTGGGCACGTGCCATCTGACTGCGACTCTAATGTATTGCCATCCTTCTACTTTTGAGCCATTGGACCGGCATTTTGAATTCTTCAGCTTAATGTTGAGGGTCTGTCAGCAGCCAAGCACAGCGTCATTATGCCTTAGCCACTTGTCACAGTATCAACGTAATCTATGTGCAAGAAACTCATATTGCTATCAGCATAGCAGGACATTATGGTATTGATGGCTTTGACGTCATCTCACAGTCCCCAGATGTTAAACACGACCCTGCCACATACATGCGTTCCAACATATCTGATGCTATTCCACTCTCTTCCTCCAGTTTTTATGACGTGATCCAGGTTGGCGGCTTTAGGATTGCCAATGTATATAAGCCGGCAAGTGTGCACTGGGATCAGAAGATCCTCCCAACACTTGATCATCCAGCAATCTTTGCTGGAGATTCCAACAGTCATCACTCTGAGTGGGGGGTCGGGTATGCTGATTCGGATGATGATGGTGAGCGGTTGATGGACAGGGCAATTAACAACAACTTTGTGTTGATTCACAATGCAAAACAATGTGGCACATTTCTCTCAGCTAGATGATCAAAAGAGTATTCACCCGATCTGTGTTGGATGGCCATTTAGTGAACTCACCCACAACCAGTGAGTTGTAGAGTACTTGATAACTTCCCTCACAGACAACATAGACCATTACTCATCCACATTGGGCTCCAGCTACCCATCATTTGAAGTTCAATCAAGTGTCAGTGGAATTTTCATAAGGCAGATTGGGAAAAGTTCTGCAATGCTCTGGAACATAGTGTTGTTACCATCCTGTCTCATTGTATCCAAGTCAATGAAGCCTACCACCAATTTCTAGGAGCCACTTACAAAGCTGCATGTTCAGCTATACCACAAGGATGTAAACCAGTTTACACTCCCTGCCTGAGTGCTGATTACCAAGTCTTGCACCAGAAATTTGAATTATCTGGCGACTCGGACATTTCAGACCATCTGATTGAGTCTCAGGATGCTGCCAGACTCACTCAGTGAAAGGAATTTATGGAGAAACTTGACTTCACTTATTCCAGCCAGAAGTGCAGGAATCTGATCCGCCAGCTGTTGCTGCCCAATGACCTCAAGGCCAAAATCGCCCACTTGTTAAGCCCAGTGAGGTTTCAAGCCATCAACTGAGGGCAGCCAAGGTTCAGCTGGAGAAGCAACGTAAAGCAAAGTATATGATGAATGGTGTCATCTTCAACATCAGAATGTGGGCAGGAGTCACCAGAGTCATTCACGGTCAATGAGCTAGATAAGGCCCTTACCTCCATCAAACCAGGCACAGCAGCAGGGTATGATAACATCTTGCCAGAATTCCTTAAGCACCTTTAACCAAAGGTGTCACAGTGCCTCACTAATTTCGACATACAGGTCATTAATGAGAAGCTACCATATTTTTGACGTCAAGCAAAAATTATTGCCATTCTCAAGCTGGGCAAGGACCCCCGCAACATGGCGAGTTACTGCCCAATATCCTTGCTGTCAGTGTGTTTTAAGGTGTTTGAGTGCTTGATCCTCCAGCGAATCTCTCCAGAGGTGGACGATGTTTTGTAGGTTGAGCAGGCAGGATTCACGAAAGGACGTAGCACCTGTGATCAAGTCTTGGCCTTGACCACCTTTATCTTAAATGGTTTTCAACAAAATCTAAAGACAGAAACCAACTTCCTGGATTTGACAGCTGCTTATGACACAGTTCGGCACAGAAACCTTCTGTGTAAACTCTCTCAAGTTGCTGTGCATTGGGTGGTCAACATAGTAGAGTTCTTCCCCCAAAATAAGCGGTTCAGAATACACACGAGTGACCGTTGCAGTTCCTGGATGTGTCAGATTAATGGTCTTCCTCAAGGTTCTGTTCTTTCACCAATACGGTTCAATGTGTACATCAATGACTTGCCAGCAACACTTTTGTACAAGTTTATTTACGCCGATGACATCTGCTGCAGCTATCAAGCTCAGTCCTTCTCAGAAATTGACATGGTCCTGTATGATATGAAGCTTATGGCAGACTACTGTAGTCAATGGCGCTTGCAGCTGAGCTTTTCCAAGACCATTTCTAGTGTATTTCATCTGCATAAGGCAAGCACAATCCACAAGTTAAATATTTTCTTAAATGGCCAATGCCTGCAGAATGATCCAAAGCTGGTTTACCGTCTTGTGACATTGGATAGGTGATTGACATACCGCAACCACTTGAAGAAGACAGCAGCCAACGTTAGCATTATTTCATTTACCCAGATTATTGATATTGTGCCAATTACCATAGTATCTAGGCTCCATATACAGGTTTTTTTAAAACTTCCATATTGTCCTGGTTGGGTCTATGTCTCTGCTCCACCTTTGGGGGTTGTAGATTCATTATATGTGTGGCTGGTAGCACTGCCTATTATTAAGATTGTCCAGATGCTTAGTACTGTTAAGCTAATGAACAGGAGCAGCAAATAGGGGAGTTTTGCGGGAGAGTTCTCCAGTTACTCATATAAAATGATGGGGGTCTAAATTAGCTGTTACCACTTAAGAAATAGATCTTGGGAGTCAGGGGATGGATCATTCAATAATTGCCCTGTTCTGTTCATTCCCTCTGAAGCATCTGGCACCAGCCACTGTCAGAAGACAGGATATTGGGCTAGATGGACCATTGGTCTGATACAGTATGGACATTCTTATGTTCTTAACACTTCATATTATAAATGGGGATTTTTTATGTTTGTACGTGCATCTGTCCAACTCTACTGAGAAAAAGAGTAATCCAGAGGCAAAGCTTACTTTATATTTTTGAACAGAGCTATAAATCCAGCCTTGAAAGTCCAATTGTTTATATGCAGTATTTATGAGGACCTGACATGGCTTATCCAAGACCGCACCTGACACTGAAAATATAGGCATGAAGAAGGCACAAGCTTCTGCTTAGTGCTCCCGCTGCAGCTACATGAATCAAACCCAGATCTCTTGACTCCCAGGCCAGTACCTTAATCACAAGAACCTCCTTCCTCTCTAGTACACACTCTGGTATATGTACAGTGGGACTCTTCACATCTTCCAGTTGGTCTGAGGAACAATTGTCAATGATTTGAAGTGTTCTATCGCTCTACTTACTGATTTACAGCCCGTTGTTTATCTATTTAGATTGCAGGATCCTGGAGGAAGGGACTGTGACTTCCTTTCTGTCTGTACAGGACTGAGAATACAGTTGGTACTTATAATAAATAAAAAATAATAATGATATTCCCACAGTGAATTCTTTATGCACTCCCAGATGAGTTTCCTCTGCCCTGGCTACCTGAACTAAGAAGTGAATTGAGGCTGGTTGGGTCCTGATTCAGCAAGGTACTGTAGCACTCGGCTAATTTTAATAACAGGAATAGTCCTTCTGAAGTCAGTGGTTCTACTCAGTTACTTAAAGTTAGTTATGTGCTTATGTGTTTTGCTGACTCAGGCACAATGCTCCAGAAATGTCCTACTGCCCATTCTCTTCTGTGTTTCAACTCTCATAATGGTACTTACCCTCTCAACTCACCATCACCTTCCACTACTGTTCCAATATTACTGACTGACTGAGCCCAAAACCTCTAGCTACTGCCCAGAGATTGGGAGCAGGACATTAAACACTAACTGAAGTTATTGTCCAGGTATTATAGCTCCTGAGAAGTGAGTCTGCCTCTCTCCTGTTCATGTCTATGAGGTCACAATCACAGTGGCTAGAAGCCTTGGGCCCATACCTCAAAGCTGCATGTCAGAGGCTTTTGAGGAAAAGGATCTAAGACAGACCCCTTCGTTCAGCAGCACCACCACGACCCAATGCCCCTAGTCCAGGGTCTGTTGCGGGCAGCATACTGTGGCTTTCTGTATTGTCATAGTATTGGACTAGGGCAAGATCGGGGAGGAATGAGAAGCAGTCTTGCCCGCGTTGTGGTTCAAGGATTTGTAGGTTTACATTTAGCCCTCCGGAAGACACAGAAGGAATTAAACTCACCAATGTACATAACAAGGCTCTTTAAAAATTGTCCCTATAATTAGCTGTGTACACTGATGGGCCAGTCACTGGGGAGGCGGCTTCTGCTCAGGAACATGTTTCCATAAACACAGCTCCATCTCACTTCCTGTTTTGTTTTTCTCCAGCCAGTGTGGCTGAGGAGTAGTCACGTTACACTGTGAAAGGCACAGCAGTGCAGCTGCTCTCCCCCCACTAAAAGCAGTGGTCTAGCCTCCTCTGCAGTGTTCTTGCTGGGCCACTTCCCCATTTATTATTATTTATGCAGTACCACAGGTGTACGTGACATTTATAGCATATACCAAGACAAGGCCCCTGCCATGAAGAGTTTACAATCTAAGGCCCTGATCTTGCCATGGGCTCTGCCCTGCAATGAGCCCCTGCAATGGACAGAAGAACCTTGCACCCATGCGGATCCCAATTGAAGTAAACGAGTCCCCACACATGGGACAACCTGAGACTAGAGTGTTAGATAGCACATCATTAAAATAGCACAGCATGTGAAGAGGGGGAATAGAGAGAAGAGAGGTGCAGTGGATCTCTCTGCTTGCTGTGAGTTACTCTGCCTTTCCCTGCACCATGACTTTCGCAGTGTTCTTACAAGATGCTGGCTTCAATCTCTGAGCCGGGGAACTGTGTTTACCGCACGAAGGAGAACAAACCATGCTTTCTACTCCAGTTCGTCCCTCTGGGCCAATCTCTGAGGAGGGTCTGTGGTTTCTCAGCTCTGCAGTACTTAGGCACTTCTCTTCAAAGCCACGTCCCATCTTGAGAAATAATGTAGTGATTGTTTGATGGGAGCAGGAGCATTTCAGGCCAAGAATGCTGAGCCAATTGCAAGGCAAGCTTGCTGCATAGATGTGAAGGAGCAAAGCAGCAAGAAGGATTATAAAATCACAGAAATGTAGGGCTGGAATGGACTTCAAAAGGTCATCAAGTCCAGCCCTGTGCAGAGACAGGACCAAGTAAACCTAGACCATCCCTGATGGGTGTTTGTCCAACTTGTTCTTAAAAATCTCCCGTGATGGTAATTCCACAGCCTCCCTTGGAAGACTATTCCTGAGCTTAACTACCCTTATAGTCAGAAAGCTTTTCCTAATACCTACCTTCAATTTCCCTTCCTGCAGACTAAGTCCATTACTTCTTGACCTACCTGCAGTGGACATGGAGAAGAATTGATCACAGTCCTCTTTATAACAGCTCTTAACAGATTTGAAGGCTGTTGTTAGGGCCCCCGATCACTCTTCTTTTCTCAAGACTAAAGATGCCCATTTTTTTAACCTGACCTTATAGGTCACCTGCAGCATCCCCTGCTATTCTAGTCTTGGGACTCAGCACACCTTAAGAACATAAGAACGGCCATACCTGGTCAGACCAATGGTCCAGCTAGTCCAGTATTCTGTCCTCCCACAGTGGCCAGTGCCAGATTCTTCAAAGGCAATGAACAGAACAGGGCAATTATCAAATGATCCATCTCCTATCCTCCAGTCCCAGCTCTTGGCAATCAGTGGTTCAGGGACACTCAGAGTGCGGGGTTGCATCCCTGGCCATCTTGGCTAATAGCCATTGATGACGTATCTTCACAAAGTTATATAATTCTTTTTTGAACCCAGTTATACTTTTAGCCTTCACAATATCCCCTGGCAACAAGTTCCACAGGTTGACTAGGCATAGTGTGAAGAAGTACTTCCTTATGTTAGTATTAAATCTACTACCTATTAATTTAATGGGGTGACCCCAGGCTCCTGTGTCAAATGGAGGGGTAAATAACACTTCCTTATTCACTTTCTCGAAATCACTCATGATTTTATAGACCTCTATCAGATCCCCGCTCCCCCCACACCCAGTCATCTCTTTTCTAAGCTGAACAGTCCCAGTCTTTAAACTCGCCTCATATGGAAGCTGTTTCATGCCCTTAATCATTTTTGTTGCCCTTCTCTGTACCTTTTCCAATTCTAATATAACTTTTTTGAGATGGGGCAACCAGAACTGCACACTGTATTCACGATATGGGCGTACCATGGATTTATATGGTGGCCTTATATTTTTTGTCTTATTATGTATCCCTTTCTTAATGGTTCCTAACATTCTGTTAGTTTTTTTGACTATTGCTGCATATTGAGCAGATATGTTCAGAGAACTATCCATGATTACTCTAACTTTTTGTCTACATTGCAATTAAAAATCTGCAGCTGGCCCATGCCAGCTGACTTGAGCTTGCAGGGCTCAGGCTAAGCGGCTGTTTAATTGTGGTACAGACATTCAGGCTCGGACTGGAGCCTGGGCTCTAGACCTTGTGAGGATCCCAGAAGTGGGGCTTCATCCCAAGCCCGAACATGTAACCCAGAATTAAATAGAACTGCAATAGGTGGCTTGGAGGTGGCTTGGGCTGCCTAGTGGTTAGAGCACATGGCTCTCAGCCCCCTGCTCCCCCTCCCTCTTCATCTGTCCTCGGGCCAGGGCCATTTGTACATCAACCCCTGAACAGGGCAGGGGGTCTCCCAGCAGGGAGTCAACATCTAGTGCCCATGGCTACTTCCCACCAATCTGTTCAGTTTGGGATGTGGCTCCTCTATTCCAATTTGCTGGGCAATTTGCCTCCTATAGGTTCCTCTCTTGGGTGGCATCTTGACAGGGTCCTAGGCTCCTTCAGGTGAGGCAGCTGCAATTTGGTGAGTGCAAATCCCACAGTGTTTCTGCGATTTGCTCACTCAGTTACCTCAGGTGCTGGAGGCTCTAGGTCCCCTTTGCAGTCTCCCGAAGCTGGGAAGTCAGTGCTTCCACCCTGTTGGCTGCCTTGGCTGGCAGGCTAGTGCTCCTTCCCCTCAGGGAGGGAGACAGCTAGCTCCTGCCTCTTTTCCAGTCAGCCCCAAACTGAGCCAGGCTCTCTCCTTTTCCTCCCGCTCCAGGCCTGGCATTAGGTGCAGGTATAAGGACTAGCTGGGCCCAAAGGCTCCCTTTACCCTCTGCCATGCTGGCTAGCAGTTTCTCTGCTTCATCATAAAAAAAACAGCCCAAGCTCTGAGAACCCGAGTCAGCTGGCAATGACAAGCCATGCTTGTCTAATCTGCAGTGTAGGCATACCCTGCGATCTCTTTCTTGAGTGGTAACAGCTAATTTAGACCCTATCATTGTGTATGTATAGTTTGGATCATGTTTTCCACTGTGCATTACTTTGCACTTATCAACATTTAATTTCACCTGCCATTTTGTTGCCCAGTCACCCAACTTGGAGTGATCCCTTTGTAAATTTTTGCGGTAAGCTTTGGACTTAACTATATTGAGTACTGTAATTTTGTATCAGCTGCAAATTTTACCACTTCACTGTTCACCCTCTTTTCCAGATCATTTATGAATATGTTGAACAGCACTGGTCCCAGTACAGATTCCTGGGGAAAGAATTAGTCCTGTTCTTAAAGTTAGCCCTGTACTTCAGTACTTTGCTGAATCAGGACTCAATCAGACTCAGTTAATTTCAGGTAGCCAGGGCAGAGGAAACTCATCTGGCAGTGCATAAAGAATTCACCGTGGGAATATCATTATTTATTATGTATTATAAGTGCCAACTGTATTCTCAGTCCTGTACAGACAGAAAGGAAGTCACAGTCCCTTCCCCCAGGAATCTGCAATCTAAATAGACAGACAACGGGCTGTAAATCAGTAAGCAGTGCAATAGAACACTTCAAATCATTGACAATTGATTCATATAGGTGCACATAACAAAATTCATGTGGTGGGGGTGGAGCCGAAGGGTTTGGAGTGTGGAGATCAGGGCTGGGGCAGAGGGTTGGGGCCAGGGCTCGCTCCAGCATTTTTGCTGCCCCAAGTGGCAGGAAAAAAAAAAAAGCTGCAATTGGTGGCAATTTGGCGGCAGGTCCTTCCCTCTGAGAGGGACTGAGGGACCCGCCGCCGAAGAGCCGGACATGCCGCCCCTTGCTGTTGGCTGCCTCAAGCACCTACTTGCTGCGCTGGTGCCTGGAGCCGGCCCTGGTTGGGGCATGGGATGGGAAAGGGTTCTGGCTAGGGGTGTGGGCTCTAGGGTGGGGCCAAGGATGAGGGGTTTGTGGTGCAGGAGGGTGCTCTAGGTCTATGGCGGGGGGAGAAAGGCACCTCTCCTCGCCGCTGTAGGTCCAGGGCTGGGTTTGGGCCAGGGGAGGAGCGCCCCAGCTGCAGCAAGTCCAGCCCGGGGGAAGGCACCCCAGCCATGGCAGGTTCTGGGCTGAGTTGGGGCCGGAGGAGAGGCGCCCCCACCACAGCCACAGCAGATCCAGGCCAGGGCTGGGTTTGGGCCACCCCTCCCCAGGTTGTGGCAGATTCAGGCTGGGTTTGGGCCACCTTTCCCCCAGCCATGGCTGGTCCGGGCCTGGGTTCAGGCTGAGGGAGGAGGGCCTTGGCCACGGCAGGTCCAGGGTTGAGTTGGGGCCGGGGGAGGGGCACCCCTCTCCCGGTCCCAACTCAACCCTGGACCTGCTGTGGCCGAGGCGCCCCTCACTGTTAGAACCCAGCTATTTACCTCTCTCTACTGTGAAAACTGAGCATTTATTCCTACCCTTTGTTTCCTGTCAGTTCCTGTCAGGTTTTGATCCATGAGAAATTTCTCTCTTTTCCCATGGCTGCTTATTTTGCTTAAGAGTCTTTGATGAGGGTTCTTGTCAAAAGTTTCCGAAAGCCCAAATACACTAGATCCACTGGATCACATTTGTCCACATGCTTGTTGACACCCTCAAAAATTCGAATAGATTGGTGAGGCATGATTTCCCATTACAAAATCCTTGTTGATTTTTCCCCAACATATCATGTTCATCTATGTGTCTGATAATTATGTTCTTTACTATAATTTTAATCAGTTTGCCAGATACTGAAGTTAGGCTTGCTGGCCTATAATTGCCAGGTTTGCCTTTGGAGCCTTTTTAAAAAATCAGCGTTACATAAGCTATCATCCAGTCATCTGGTACAGATGACGATTTGAGCAGGTTACATATGCCACAGTTAGTAGTTCTGGAATTTCATATTTGAGTTCCTTCAGACCTCTTGGGTGAATATCCATCTGGTCCTGGTGACTTGTTACTGTTTAATTTACCAGTTTGTTCCGAAACCTCCTCTACTGACAACTCAGTCTTCTCAGTCCTGACTCGAGGTAGGAAGGAAGTGATTTTCTATCCTTTGGAAATATTTGGGATATCAAAACAATCTTCTGTCCCAAACTAGGATGAAATTTTAAAATGGTTCAGCTCAATTTAGACCATTTTATTTATTTTTTTATTTTACTATAATCAGTTTAAATTTCAAAACCAAAAGTCATTTCAAACCAGAGAAACAAAATTTTTCATTTAAAAAATTGTCAAAACAAAACATTTTGCCAGTTTTTTTCCAACATTTTTTCAAGTAAAAAATGTAGCTAAAGCTGATCCTTGCCCAGAAAACGGTTCGGTTTTAATAATTCAGCATTTCCCAGTGATAAAACGTTTCACTCAGAAATTTCCAACTAGTTGTATACCTGACCCACAAGCACTTCTTACTATTCCATTCCTCAGAAACCCACCACCCGGAAGCACTTCATTCCATTATAGTCTTTGGTTCCCACACAGTTCTGCCTATGTACCTTAATCCAAACTGGCAGCACTTCTTGCTTTTCCAGTTCTGCACTCCCTGGCAGCTGTGCCAACATACGTCAATCCCACCGCTGTAGTACCAAGTGCAATTCCAGCCCTGGACCTCCACATAGAAGCCCTCTGTCTAACAGTAAAACAGAAATATCTAAGTCAAACATAGGGCACTCCTAATATAAGTTGAGGAACATTATTTACTGAGTAATCTGACTAGTTAGATGCAGCAAGATGATTTAAATTCAGCCAAAAGAGACTTGGACCTACTCTTTTAGAGCTATTTAGGCTTATTACTTAAATTAAGAAAAAATAGTCACACAAATTCAAGGAATTTACTTTCTGCTTTATTTAGTAACATGTAATGTTATAGGTCATGTGACCTCAGGCAACAAATAAGCTCCTAGACCCAGAGAGATGTGTAAGGGAATCCCAACACAGTACCAGTGCCAGATTGGGGGGTGGGGAACCATGTATTAAGGGGGCAGAGACAGAGTCATCAGGGAAACAGACCTGCCAATCTGGGCATAAACTTTCTGCAAGGCATGTTTTTGACACTGCAGTTTCATCATATTGCCTCGTGCTCTCATATATGGCAACAGGCAGTGGGAGCCCAGAAGGACCAATGCAGTACAGTGCCATGGCTCCTGGAGCATTAAGATGAGACAGGATGGAACTGGCAAGTGAGAAGGAGAGAGAGATACCTAGAGAGGAGAAAGAGCATACATGTATATGTATGTGGAATGGAGAAGAGTTGATCATGGTTTACTTGGCCTCATATTCCTATTGTCTCAGGGCCTCCAGAGATGTTGGGCACAGTGAACTCTTCTTATACGGAGTGCAGGTGGCACTGGGAAGAGCCACAGTGTTTTATCCGGTGATTGAGATGGGAGTCAGAGCTCCGTCTTCTCCTCTGGGCTGGGATCTTCTTTCTAAAATACAGTAGGGGCAGGAAAGCTGGGTTGATACCATCATGGTTTTCCGCACAGAGATTAAGGAGGAAGAATATTTAAATTCCTGCTTCAACAGCCTGTGTTGCCTAATTTCCCCATCCCATTTCAGTAGCTCCTGAGTTACCTTCAGGGGGCATCACAGGCCATGGGGCCTCTGGCACACAAGGGCTCTTAGTACAGCAAGCTAAGCCATTATAAAAGCAATAGAAGCTCAGGACTCAATGAAAATGGAGGTTAATTTTCCCCTCCCTCTGCAAAGGGGTGCTGATTAATCTCAGGTAGATTTGGCCCAACTTTGAGTCCTCTGATTTGAAAGGTTCTTGGTGAATTTTCATTCTAAAACCACCCTCTGTCTCCCTGATCCCCTTATAGCTATATTCAGGGTCCAAACACACCCACCCCTGCTCCTAATCCCTGCATCTTGATGCAGCCCTATTCTCCATCTCCCCAGGCACTGTTCTCAGGAAGGGAAATGGCTTCCTTAAATGAGACTCTCACACCAGTCCTGAAGTCAGGGAACAGGAGACCTTATGCTCTAGGCTAAAAGGTAAAAGTTGGGGCAGACAGGAGCTCTCCAAACCCAGTCATCGCTGAGATCTGATGCCCCAGAGCAGTGGAAGAAATGACACAGCAGAGGCTGCAGAGAGCCAAGTTTGTGCTGCTCAGAAGCATGTGAGCAGCAATGTTCTCCCACGTACTGTGTACTCACCCTTTGCTTTCTCTCTAAGAAGCTACTGCAGAAGTCTTGCACACGCTCCACTGTGACCTCACCCAGAGGCAGCACATCCTGCTGCTCATCTGGCGTGTGGAATATAGCCAGAGCTGGCAGCTGGGACTTCTTCAGGTTGAAGAAAGACATCACACGCTCATTACCCTTCACATTGCTGTCCACCAGGACAAAAAGAATCTGCATGGGAGAGAGAGCAAACTAGAGACCCTGAGGGACAGCAGACACACATGATCACACAAAGACTTAGTAGGATACCATTGTACCGAACTGTAGATGCTAGACTTCTACAGCCACACTCCTGCCCCTCCAGGGCTTGAGATTGCTACTACAATCCTGCCTTCCTCCAGTTGCCACAGAAACAACAACCATCTTGCCTCTTTATCCAGCCCTGCATGGAGCGGACTGATGGCAGCACTACAACTTCAAGACAAACCCGGTGATAGCATAAAGTCTGTTCTCTAAACCAGATTTATGGCACGACCTGTCACAATGTCTATTATACTGCATGTAATAAATCCTCTTTATCCTTGGTGTTTTTATGTTTGCTTTCTATAAACGTTTGAGCATTCAAGCTTTACTAGCCTGACTACTCTTGAAAAGTGCATTTTTAGCTAAAATAGGCACTCAAAGGCTAATTTCAAATTGCGGGCCAAACCGTCAGCTGGTATAAATTAGTACAGCTCAGTAGAAATCAATACCAGTTTATACCAGCTGTATAGTCAATTATAAAAACTCAAAAATAATGCTTTGCTGGTTAGTTATAGTGTATAACTCATGTATTGTTATGCTTCCATTCCCTGAATACCTCTCAACTTTCAAACCTGCCTATGTCTGAGACAAGTTATCATTATTGACACAAATGGCCAAAATATGTAATGGCTGTGTTTTGGTGAGTGCTGCAGCATAGCTGACACATCGTATTTATTATTATTATCATCATAAAATGTGTTTTTAAGATTGTTTTCTCACTGCGTGAATCAAAGGAAGCAGTTCTGCAATCGCGTCCAGTGTGTTTCCACACACCAGACATGCCAAACCTGCAAAAAACCCACAGAAATTGGGCTTGTTTTTGGTTTAATTGGCTTGTGAGTTGCTTGTTGGCGAGTTTTTGGCTTGTAGCTTGTTTGTCTTGTAGCTTGTTGCTTGTTGTAGATTGTTGCTTCTTTTTTTGATCGGCAAGGGGGGGAGAGAGTCAGGGGTGCACAGTGGGCCCACCACAGTACCAGACTGTACGCCAGGGGGATCTAGTCACATAAAGTGTTGGGACTCTTAGGAATTGGCTTCTTTTAGCCTTGTTTTGAAATGGGATTAGCTAGATTTTTGGCTTATTGTGAAAGTCAGGGTGCTTATTTACCATGTGAAAGTTGGCAACTGTGCCAGCCACTTGTGCAATAACTACAGAAATATGTGTTCAAATGAGACCAACCTATATTGCATGGGAAGAACTTGTCTTTTACACTTAACTCCTTACACCTCTATCTTTGTGGATTGGCAAAGCTGAGTTTTCACTACTCTAACCATACTGAAGCCGCTTTCAGGGTCAGCATTTGAATGGAGGAGGCAAAGTAAAATGATGAGATGTCTTTTGAAATGAAGCAGTCTTTCAGGTGCACATAGCTACTTCAGCAGTTCCCTTCAGTATTCTGACATACAGGAAAATGATCCACTCACTGGTCCAGTGAATTTGTTAATAACCTCAAACTGATATGCCGTTAAATCATCCAATAATTGGTGTGACACCCTTTTCCGAAATTACAGACACCCAGGCATCAAGCCAAATCTGTTACCAGGGCCCCTAGATCTGAAGCTGCGCTTGCATTTTTTCAACAAGTGATCCTCAAGGAAAACATTCCTCAGCATCTGCACAAGGCAGCCATTTAAAACATCAGTCTGTGTCCATAAAAATCCATCTCCTCACTCTCTTTCAAGTGCTTTTTCACATCATGTCCAACTTTGAAATCACTGCTGGGAAAATATGTTCTTAGTCATCCAAAACTGAACGATCATTTTCCTATAGAGCATTATGCTGTCGAGTAGCAGCATGTTTCAGTTTTCCATCATACTGCTGAAGAAGCCTGTGGATATCCCCATGCAGTGTCACCAGTTGGGTTGGGTATCGGTACTTGGAGGTCTGGTATTAAATGCAGAGGTGGATCCAGTGCATAGTTGAGGAAGACGAAGATTAGTTGTATATGGTCCTGTAAGGTAGAAATCAACTCCACTTTTGCTGGTCTTTTCTCTAAGGAAAGAAAACAGGAAAAGAGGGCAGGCCTTTTATACAGTGTTTGACTGATTACTTCGTGGAATTTCAGCTCCCTGCTGGGAACATGTTTTATGATTATGAGTGGGATTTCATTGGCAAAGAGGGCAAATTCTTTCATCATGGAGCAAAATGACAAGACCAAAATCAGTCATCAGCTCTTCAACAGACAGTGAAAAAGCTTTGCTGCAGCTATCTGCCAAGTGAGGGTATCTGCAGCCCATATTTACAATATTTGGATTTACTTCTTTTAGCCATGAATAACACAGAGTTGTGTTTCCCAGTCATAGAGCCATAGATTCTGATGGGATCTATGGGTTGTAGATGGGAATGCTAAACTTCTGAAGTGTTCCCATTAGATAGCCAGATATGCCTGTTCATGTTCCTGACGTACAGTGTATCATGTCTAGGAAACAAAGGACATTGAAGCCTTTGTTTTCATACAAGAATCCCACACAAGGATAACCAGTAGGGTCTCATGTCCCAGGTCTGTATTCTGATCACACCAAACGAGACATTGTGACCAACAGTCACCACATCACTTTGGTACCACACTCCAACCTTATCCCTTGCAGTGGGGATATCCTTTGTCGCTCCACGTGTCATCTTCTTGAGAACATCTGCAGCCACGCAGTATTTCTTTATGAACTTCACCAGTCGTTCTCCAGCTGTAAACGGCATATGGTATTCACCTAACATGGAAACAAACCATTCTGCCTCCAAGACATTTATGTTCACTTGGTTTAGTGATATAAAATCTGACACTGTCACCTGCTTCACGTTTTGGCAGTGCTTCTCTGAATTGACATGGGGTTGACACCTAATGGCTTTCTCCATGATTAATGGTAAAAATCACCATTAAATCTCATATAGAAGGTATATCCTTGCCCTGTCTGCTCTCTGTCACCACTCAAAAGTGCTTTTCCAGGTTTGTGGATAAGTAACACACCTCCTCTCTTTTCTCTGGTGACTTATCACTGGTTGAAAATCTGGCTTCCTCTTCCAGCATTTTACAATCTTCAGATTCCACTCTAAAGCAAAAAGAAATATGTACTGGAACAATAACCCAGCAGCTGTATCAGGTATCCGCCCAAAGCAATTCAAGGTACTGCTTCAGACTGTCTCCATTGGGTGGGGGGCACTTCAGGCCCTCTCCACTGGGGGAACCCAGCCAACCTCCAAATGGGTTCCTCAGATGAGGCTTGAATTTCTTCTCAAGAAAGGACCTCACATTGGAGATGACAGGAATGTTTCTCACATGCTGGCAGTGATGGCTGAGTGGCTCCTTCTCTTCCAGGCAGCAGTGTCCTCTTTAGCCTCTGATAGGTCCAGTCAGCACCAGGGTCGTCTTCTCATCCTTCTCCAGTCATTCTGATTGATGGGAGGATCTTCTTCCTGGACTGTCTGGACATTAGCAATGGAATGCAGGATCTCCTTTCTTCCTTAACTGGCAGGCTTAGTCGGCAGTGGTGGATGACAACTGGTGTTGATGCAGTGCTATAGAGGGACTGAAATCTGATACCCTTAACAGAGATGGTTCTCTGACTGAATTACTAATGTGACTAACCACCACAGGGCAAAGTATGAATATTTACAACAAATCCTTTGTCACCAATTACAGACCAAGATTTATTCACTGATAATTGTCAATAAAAAATAAGTCCAAGAATTTTGCAATCTATTCACAGACCATTTATGAGATGAATAAAACACAACATTCATTTAACACATTCCTAGTTGTAAGAGGAAGGAGGGCCCAGTTGTTAGGGTACTGACTTAGGACTTTGAACACTCATGTTCACTTCCCAGCTCTGACACAGGTTTCCTCTGTGATCTTGGGCAAGTCACCAGATCCTCAAAGATAGTAGAAGTTAGGTGCCTATGTATTTTTGAGGACTTGGGCTTTAGCCTCTTTGTGCCTCATCTCCCCATCTGTAAAATGGGGATAATAGCACTGTTGTACCTCACCTGATCTCATGTTTGTACATTGCAAATATTTGTACGCTGTCATCATGAATGTATATTCCTCCCCCACCTTTGTTGTCTCTGAGCTGACTTACACACGGTTAGCCCTTTTAATCTTTCCTCATTGATAATTTCCTCTGGATCCCTGATTTTTGTTACTTGTCTCTGAATTCCCTTCAGTGTCTCTCTCCTTCTGGTAATGTGGTGCCCAGAAATAACCATCAAATTCCAGGTGCGGTGGCACCAGTCATATAAGGCCAGTTCTGCCACCCTTATAGTCAGAAGAACCTTACTCCACAAAGGGTCCCATTGGCTTTAATGGGCAGAGAGACTATGGCTTCCCTGCTTCATTATATGATGTATTTGCATGTGCAGCCAAGGTTTCTACTGACCGTTTTGGAAAATCATGTCCAATCTGCTGTCAGCTAGCACCTCTACTTCTCATTCAGCGTTATTGCTTTCCAGAATTCTCCCTCCCATTGTCCACAAATGCTACTATGGATTATTTTTCTTCAGATGCACTAGGATCAAATCCTTTATTATTTTCTGCCCATGTTTCCTGCCCATCTGTCCTGACTAGTGTTTTCAATTTCTTCCAATTTAGTATCCTTCAGAAACCTCATTATATGCTGTTTATTTCCGCTTTCAGATCATGAATGAAGATGCTAATCTGGCCAGAGTTAACACAGTATCCCGCTAGAAATCTCCACTCCCACCATGGCATTGTATATCTTCACTCTTCCAAATATTCCATTACCTGTTCTCTATCAAAAGTTATTTTGACTGGGTCTTTTTTCCATATTCATTGTTCAAACTTCTTGCTATATGACAGGAGTAGGCAACTTATGGCACATGTGCCGAAGGCGGCATGCGAGCTGATTTTCAGTGGCACTCACACTGCCCAGGTCCTTGCCTACGGTCTGGGGAGCTCTGCATTTTAATTTAATTTTAAATTAAGCTTCTTAAACATTTTAAAAGCCTTGTTTACTTTATATACAACGATAGTTTAGTTATATATTATAGACTTATAGAAAGAGACCTTCTAAAAATGTTACAATGTATTACTGGCACCCGAAATCTTAAATTAGAGTGAATAAATGAAGACTCGGCATACCACTTCTGAAAGGTCGCCGACCCCTGCTATATGATTTTTATTTAAGACAGATTTTCAAAAGGAAGTTCAGTATCTCAGCAATTTCTGAGTCATGATTAACTTCATCCCTCTCTTCAGAAAGGTTGCTCAGTTCAGTAAAGCTCTTAAATGCAGGCTGAACTTTAAGCATGTGTTTAAGTCACACCAAAGTCAATAGAATTTAAGCAGGTGATTAAAGGTAAACATGTGCTTAAGTGCTTTGCTGAATAAGGATGCTTGGTCGAATTAGGGCCTAATGGGCCTACTTTCTCCCTAGTACTTTTCCCTAATATATTTGTAGAACCCCTTCCTTCTTACTCTTAACCCTTCTGACTAGCATTAACTCCTTTTGATTTTTTGCTGCCCTTTCCTCCCCAGTACCCTTACGTGACTATGTATTCTTTTTTGATTTGCTCCCTCTTTTTCCATTTCCAGCCAAACTAATCTAACCCAAGGCTTTTGAGCAGTCATTCATGAAGCCACATTGGCCACTCCTTATCTATCATACTCTGACATTGCACAGGCATAAATAACTACACCAGGTGCAAGGTAGATCATCTGGCCTCCCTCCCAAGCTTTCTCCTCCATCTCTCTTCTTTAATACTGTTGACATCAGCAGAAGCCTTCCCATTATCAAGGCTCACAGCCTTGGAGTCATCTTCATTCCCCATCAGCAGTCCAGTATCATAGTGATGGGACATGTTAGAAAGTGGTAGATAATGAGATCAATAGACTGGACAGACTCTTCTCTCTCCTCTGAGCCAGGATCTCATCAAAACTTGCCATGACTTCTTGTGCAGCCAGCTAAAATTCCTCCCTTCCTCTTTCCCAAACTGACAAGACAATCACCTATGCCCTAGTTATTGCTCTCATGGATTACTGCAACCTCCTTCTGTCTGACCTCCCATCTCTTCCTGCTTCAATCCATTCAAAATGCTGCCAGCGGAACAACATTTGTATCATATCTCTCTTCTTGATACCCTTTCTTGGATTCCTGTTTACTTCCACATCAAAGTTATGTTTTTCCTCTTCCCCTTCAGCCCCTGCCTATATTACCACCACCCCTTTTTCCTCCCTCTCTTTCTCCTGAGCTTCATTTAAAATTGTTAGAAGAAGGAGCATTTTCTGCCATTTTTTGTCCCACCCATATGTCTGGAACAGCTTCCCAGCTAACATATCCAAAGCTCCCACACCCTTGAGGGAGCCAGTCACTGCTCTGCTTAAATTGGGTTTGGTCTGTGTTCTGCTGTTTTATTTCTCTGAGATTGTTCTGTTTGTTTTGTTTTGTTCCAGCTTGTGTTCTTAGGGGTCCATGGTGACTTCAGATACCCCTCCAAGTCACAGTTCCTTCCCTACTCCCTGCTTGCTACTCAGGGCTTGTAATTTACTGCTGGCCTGTAGCGATAATGAATAACTTACATCTCCCCCCACCCCTCACCCCACTCCCCCCATGCTGGCTCAGCTTCTCTGGCAAACAGGCAAGGGGTGGAACCAAGGCTCCACTCATGCCCCCATCCAATCCACCACCACTCCTTGTTCATCTGCTCTGGGAAGAGAGTAGGCGGGCAAGTAGCCTGCTTACTCCTTTGAGTCCAGACCCAAAGCCCAGGCAGCCCCAGTAGGGATGTAAGCAGCAGTTCTTACTCGCTCTCAGGCCTTTTTGTGGGCATGTCAGCCAAGTCACCATCTAGCCTTTTGGGGCCGGGAACTTGGTATTGGTCTGGCACAGTCCTAGCGTTATGCAGAATTATGTACATCTCTGGCGCTACGTACATAAAATAAAATAACAATAACAATAAATAATGGGTCAGCTCCTGAAATCTTCCCTCTCTTTTCACTCAGGTAAACTCCCACTGAGTCCTGCCTGAGTCAAAACTAACTGAAAACTGAGTGAGGATGTCAGGACTTGGCTGGCTAATAATTTATAAACTATCTGGATCTCAGAACACCATTTGGAAAAGTGCCTTGTGAAGTCTTGCTTGGAAAGTGAATTCATATTAGCTTGGAGCTGGGCATGTCACATGAATGGAAAACTGGCTGTGGGACCCTATTCCAAAGCTAATGGTGGTAAAGAGCAGTGCACTGAATTAGAAGAGATTTCTAGGGGGGTGCTGCAGGGATCAGTGTTAGGGCCATGCACTTTGGAGCTGCATATAAAGAGACATCATATAATTGAGGAAAGAGTCTCTCGTTGCAGGACACTGGTGAGACCACATCTACTGCACAGTAGTATTCAGTGAGTGTCTCACTGCTAAACAAATGTAGACATACAGGAGGGGATTCAATGGAAAACAAGTTAGGGGGCGGGGGGAGTTGTTTGAGATCTATGTAAAGTAACTGCAAGGGATGCCTTTATGACTAGAGCTTAACCCTTAAAACATTGAGGATTAATATATTTGCTCTTCAACCCGCCCTCTCCCCCACTAATAGGTGCTTCAGCCCTCTGCCAGCAGCTGATCCATCCCTGTGCTCTAACACAACAGCCCCAATTCTTACCAGCTTCCAGACCCTCCCACAAAAACCCCTTCCAAAGGGCTTCAGCTCAACCGCCTTCTCCACTGTTGGTTTCTTCCCCCAACTCGTGTGTCATGCCCAGAACTCTCTATTGCTGCCAGGTCTGCCTACTAACTAGTTCCATCCCCGTGTGCTCGTGTTCAGCCCAACTGTGAGCTGAGAACCAATCCTGGGAGGGTGGGTGTTTGGGGAGTGCTTGTCTGCAGTCAGGGAGGGCCGTTGGCAGTGGGGAGGTGGGGAAAATCTGTCTATGGAGTCCCCACCGGGGGAAATCTGTTCTGCACCCCCTGGGGACCCACCTGAAAATCCCTTCAAACAGCAAATTCACAGGTCTTTTTTACTTGGAAACTAATGAGGGCTAAAGAATCCTTGTGGCATTCATGCTATCTGGCCATTTCAATAGCACTTTTCAGCATCCAAAAGGGAGTTCCAGCTGTATAGCCAGAGATCGCTTGGCACACCAGTGGAATGTAACCATTGCTTGGATGAAAGGCAACAGCTGTTTGTCATCTCACAACAAAACATGCCAGCTATTTAGGACAAGACGCAAAGAAGAGCACAATATCCAGCTGAAACCACAGGGCAGATTTTAGAGAGGCAGCGCATATTGGGCACCTTCCCTGTTAGATCATGAACCGGAGAGGGGTGAGCAAATCGGCTCCTTTTCTCTTGGACTATCACCTATCTCCACTTGCTTCTCCTCTTCCCCACTCACCTGGCTTCTGTTCTCCCTGGGCATGTGGAGTGTCTTCCTCCCTCCCCCTGGGGAAAGTCACTGTTCTTCCCTCTCCAATAATCCTCTCTTATGGCTTCTCCTCCCCTCCTTTTGGCCTCACCTTTCCTCGGAAGAGTTCCGCTGCCTCCCGGTACCTGCGCACTCGCTCCGTATGCTCCTGGGAGGTCTTGTCTGTGAAGAGGAGGAGGTGGGTCTGGACTGTACTGTTGAACAGACCTATTGCCGTCTGCCAAAGACAAACGTGACACCAACAAACAGACACGGTGATTAGGACTAGTAAATCTGCTGCATTATTGGGGTCCTAAATCCCAACGGCACAGCTGAATTCTCTCTCTACAAATCACAGCTCAGGCCATGTTCTCAGATTGAAATCAAACTCTGGAGGAACTGAAGCTGGGTCCCTGAAGGCTCCTAAAGTCATGGTTTGGAGGACACTCGAGCCAGGGGTCTGAAGGCCCTGGGTCTGAGGCTTGGAGGGAAGACAGGATGTTCATGGAGAAGGCAGGGAGACAGAGTCTGGGGACAGCAAGCTGAAGCCCAGAGGGGCAAGAATCTGGAATTGGGAGCTCTTGAGGTGCCTGGGTAACAGGGACCACAGGGAACTAGGGGTTGCAGGGGACTCACGACTGGAATCGGCGTAAGGAACTTGGGGAGTTCATGGAGTTAACCAGGAAGGCTTCTCCAGCACCTCGTTTCCTTTCTTTAACATTAGCTGTGAATCGTGGGGATGCGTCTTAAAATAGAAACTGTTGACTAAGCAACGTGTGAGCTGGGCAGGTGGGAGTGCAGAGGGTTAAGTCTCCATCTGCAGCTCTTCAGGAAGAAATGGGTTGGACACAACCCCCCACCCCCACCCCCCAGGGAAAGGGGAAAGCACGCAGCACACACTGGCCCTCTGTGAAGACACTCTGGGCTGGCACTGCCAATGGTGTTTTTGCACAGTCTCCAGTTGGTGGGCAAATTGTCATCTGACTTTTCCCCCCACCCACTTCCTGAAGTGCCGCAGCCGCTCCCTCAAACCAAACAGAAGTCTGGCCAGGCTGCCTCTGACCTGCTGCCTCCCCATGTGCCACTCCAGACCACAGAGGCAGCCTGTGGAAATGCCTGCCAGCATTTCTATGAAGGAGAGGAAAGAGTGAGCCAGCTAACGGGGACGGGGTCAGGGAGTGCATTTCTGTAACAGCCTTCCGTCAGGGAGCACCAGGTCTCAGGTAGTGTGGGACTGGAGGGCCTAAGTACCAAGAGTTTCACCTTAGCCTAATGGCTAGTGGACTTTCATCCACCCGCGTAACACCTCTGCATAATGTGGCTTGGGGGTGGGAGAGGTCAGGACTGGAATAGCAGTGGGCTGCAAGTCAAGAGTGAGGAGTGCTGGAAGACCCTGTGGAAATGGACAGGCCTGGAGAAGCAGGAGGTGAGGTGAGTTAGGACTAAGGTGCATTGGAAGTGCTGCTTGAGAGTGCACAGGCCTGGGAAAGCAGGAGGTGTTGCAGCAAGCCAGGGTTCAGGTGTCTGGGGGAAGTGGTGAGGGTCCAAAGATGGAAGGTAGGGAGTTCTGCCGGGCTTGCTTTGACCCATGTGGCCTAATATTGCTGGGGCCTATAATATACTTAAAATAAACTAGTTTATTTAAACATTTGTGAGCCTCGAATAAATATTAAACTAAAGAAAGGCAGGTATATTAGCAGAGCTGGGTGGGTCCCAGGACTGGGCCAGCAGGAGGCCAGCCAGGTAAAGACTGTGGTGCACAGCTAGAGCTGTGCTGTGGCCTAACGAATGAAACAACATGGGTGCTCCAAGTCAGACTTGAGATGGGTGGGCTAAGTAGTTTGAGAGGGGGAGGCAGGAAGAGGGCTGGGGATTGAATCGAAGGAATAATGGTGTCGGTCAGGACTGAAGTGCTTTTGCAGAGCTGTGAGGTGGAGGGCAGGACTCAAATAATAGATAATTAGCTGGTAGAACTCACCACCACAGGATACCTTTGAGGCCAAGAGCTTAATAGGATTCAAAAAAGGGCTCAACATTTATATGGATAATGAGATTATCCACAGCTACATTAGATTGTATGTGGATGTTTGACAAGGAATAGACGCCTTCATGCTTCAGGGCTTAAGCCAGGGGTTCTCAGACTTTTGTACTGGTGACCCCTTTCACACAGCAAGCCTCTGAGTGTGACAACCCCCCCTATAAATTAAAAACACTTTTTTATATATTTAACACCATTATAAATGCTGGAGGCAAAGCAGGGTTGGGGTACAGGTTGACAGCTCCCAACCCCCCATGTAATAACCTCACAACTCCCTGAGGGGTCCCAACCCCCAGTTTGAGAAGCCAACTACTAATGGACCAGGATTAGGAAGAAATTTCCCCTATGGGAAATCCTCTGCAGGGTTTCTTGAGCCTTCTCTGAAGCAGCTGCTACTGTCCACTTTTGGAGACAGCATACCGATTTAGATGGACCACAGGTCTGATTCAGTCTGGTGATCCCTTTGCTCCTGTGAATACAAGGGGGCATTGCCCATCAGGAATGAGAGGCAGTGGTAGAGGTGTGTGCACAGACACCTGCATGGCTCCTTGCTGCACTGTGCTCTTTGCCCACCAACAGTCGCTGCCAGTCAGGATCCTATCATCCTCCAAAATGAAAAACCAGCCAACTAGACAGAGCCTAAGAGAAGGCAGGAGTGGGAAAGGGGGTTATGGGGATTCTTAGTTACCACAGGGTTGTACTCTGTCACCATTCGCAGCTCATTGATCTGAATGAAACGGCTCATCTTGGCAGCATCAATTTTTTTGCCATTGGTGAGTTCCAAATCTTGACGTTTGTCGTCCACCTACAATGTTGCAAGGAAGCCTTAAATCACTGCTGTTCTCCATTCAGTACCCCTTCCCTGCCCTCTGTCCAGAGGCATGGGCAGACACACACAAATGCTCCAGTGCACATAGACACCTGTGAATGCCTTCACACACCCACCTTTCACCACCTGAAACTCTCTTGGGGACCATTGGGCCTATAAATCTGCCATCTTGCTCTTTCTCCTAGTCTCTTCCTCAGGCTCCCCATGACAGGACAAACTCATGAAATAGTAGGAAACACTAAGGGTGCCAGACATCCCTGTATCGTCAACTCAAACTCCACTGGAGCCAGGGGGGATTAGCGGACAATCTCTCCTGGGCCTTCTGGGGAGACAGCATTAAACAAACCCAACTCCCTCCACCGCTCTCGCCCTCTCCTTTAAAAAAGTTCATCTGCTTATTTCAGTCTTTCTAAAAAGTAATAAACACTGGCACAGGCCTGTGTGGATTTCCTGGAAACATTGTGCAAGCAGGAAATCTCTCCAATAAAGAGAGGAATTTTTCCAGTACAGCTGAGATAAAATCAGGCCTTGCAAAGACCATCTTTGGGGAACAATCCCATCCCATCCCTCCTTTCCTCCCCCTCATCAGTATCTGGAAGCTGTTTTATTGAGTCTCTTCTGCTCTCTTCCTCATAAACAGGGAGAAAGGGAAAACATCAAACAACAGCTAACCCCCAAAGTATAACAGCTACATATGCAGTTACTTTACAGGAGACAGCTAAGTTAAGGGATTGGGCTGTTGAGCTACAGTACAGTAGAGTACAACTGATTCCTTTGGGATTTAATTGCCTTTTCCAAACATACTGTGCTAGGCTCATGGAATTTGTGTCCACATAGATGTCCCATATTTTATTAAATATGTCTGCTCACCCTCTGAATGTCTGTTAGCTTTTCCAGAGGTGTGCAGGCATGCAACCCTTTTTTCCATCCCGTGGTCACTGTCACTGTGTCTTTGATCCAATGTGTCCCTACTCTGCTTTAAGCCAGTGAACTAGTTGCTCCTGAAATCATAGGGGATGATTCTTCTCTCGCTTACACTGATGTAAATCAAGGGTAATGCCACTGAAATCCTACTAGTGCAATGCAAAACCAGTGCAAGTAAAATCAAACAGGCCCTTGGGGCTGGTCCAAAGTCTATCAATACCAAAGGCAAAGGCTCCCATTTACTTCAGTGGGTTTTGGATTACAACCTATTGATTCCCATTCCTGAGAAATCATATTCAGATATACTCTTGGATTATGCAAAGACGGAATCTCTAAGAAAAAGTGTTGCATTTAACAGTTTAGCTCAGACCCAAATGGCTCTGTCACGCCCTACCTCGATTAATTATGCCCTTTTTCCATTGATCAAGCCAGATCCTCAGCTGGCAAAGATCAGCATAGCTCTACTGACTTCAACAAAGCAACACCAATTTATACCAGCTGAGAATCTGGCCCAGGAGCATAGTCATTGTGGTTTAAGTCTGGTACCCTTTATGGTGTTTCCGTGCTATGCAAAAATAAAAGAACATTATTTTATGTCTTTGATTAATTGCTGTCCTTTTGATTTGTCTGCCTGCCTTTCCAGTCCTTCCTCCGTTGAATATTTTATTCCAAGTTCCTGTTCCAATTGCTTTTTTAGGAAAGATCTGATCCTACTCCTACACACTTATTCAGAAAAAAAATCTAATTTAAACTTATTTTTGTGAGGGGAAATTTTACAAGCAAATTGCCAGTCAAAATTAATTCTGGCTTGGGGATTCGATCTGTTGTTGTTTTTTCTTCCATTAAATGATGTTTCAGTTGCAAAAGTGGAAGAAGCATGAATTGGGAAGATTGTATTTAATGTGAATTGTTTCAAATGTTATGCAATTTCCTCTATCCTCCCACCTTAATTATCCTTAATTTCTCCCACATTGCAAAAACAAAAGATCTTTAAATATCTTTGGAAGAAAATGATTATGACTAAGACCTCATAGCAGAAATAAGTGTTTCAGTTTGTAGCACCTGCTGACAGTAAATCCAGTGTCAACTGCTAGGTCTTATGTGATATTAACTCATTCTCTTTTACACAGAAGGGAGAGAGATCTAGCTACATTATATGAACTAGACTATCCATAAAACGTCTGAGCTCAGCTCAGGAAGTGATTAGAGCAGGCAGAGAAGACAAAGGTGGCTTACATCATCTTTGCACCTCCTGAATTCTGAGGCCAGATGGGGACAGAAATAGTTCCTGGGGCATCTCTAATTTATACTCTTCTTAAAGAACCCTCTATGGGCCATTAAAGCAGCCCAGAATAGCCAGAGCAAACTGTACTCTGGCCACTCTCCTGCCTGCCCCAAATATGCCTTGCTCTTTCCCCCAGCCACTTCGCTGTCATGCCCCTACATCAGGGACTTCAAGGGGATGGGCACCACAGGGAACTCCCATATGCCACAGGCATTCCTGAGCGAGAAAATCTGCCTGCCCTGAGGACCCTATATACTGGCAGAGCTGGTGTACAGGGACAGCAGGGAACCCCAGAATCGGGGCCTTTCTAAAGATGCCTCAGCTCAGGACATTCTTTACTAGTGAACATGAGCAATGTTTATACAATAACACTATCCATCTTAGGTATTTATAAGACACCAAGACAACATCTAGGCACAACACTAATCAACTTATACTTTCAAAGCACTGTACAAACATTCACTAATTTATCATCACAGCATACCTGGCCTTGTCTCCACTAGCCTTTTCTCCTAATTTTTTCCACTGCTAACCCCGGTGGAGCTCCACCAGTGGTAGGAACAGCAGGAGCTCTAGGAACCAGAAGGCTCCAGTGGCTGCCACTGTTGCATTTTTACTACCATGTCAACTACTACACTTGTTCTGACCAGGGCTAGATAATACAATAGTAAAAATGCTGGTGCCATATCCTTACTGGATCTCCTGCCATTGCTACCTGCAATGAAACTGCACCGGAATTAGTAATAGTGGGAAATAGGCAAGTGTAGACACAGTCCATTGTGAGGTAGGTAGCTAGATAACTCTTATTATCTCCACTTTATGGCTAGGGAAACAGCAGCACAGAGAGATGTGTGATTTGCCCAGTACCACACAGTGAGTTAGGGAAGGAGCTGAGATTCAAACCCAAATCTCCCGGCTGTGTCTACAGTCCAACTGTTCCCCAACTAAAGTGGCTCAACACTAGCCAATCACCTTTGAAGGTTTTTCCACCACTGTTTTAATTCACCCCTTGAACAGTTAGGATCCTACTCAAAACGTAAAAATGAATTGTTCTCCAGGAGCCCCCATCCCTCCTCCTTTGGTCTGGCCTTCTCCATGCTAACAGAAACCTTTGTCCATATATCCCTGAACATGTTCTCTGATACCCAGGCAGGGATGAAGGGGGAACAGTTCTGGATCTCACCATTACAGGACTATTTTCAGTGCCTGAGCAACGCGGGCAGAAGGGGCAGAGGCATGAGGCAGACATACCATGCGAAAGATGGAGATGGTATTGCTCGTGATGTTATAATGAGACAGGACCTCAGGGTTGGTACTGAGTCCAAACGGCACCTCCTGGATTTTTCCTACAACAATGTGGAAGTTCGAAACTTCTGGCCTCTCTAATTCCTGAAGGAGTGGGAGAGAGTGGAAAAGGAGAAGGAAGACGGAGACGTGGAGGGAAGGAGAGATGGAAAAGAAGAGAGAGAAATGGCATGGTAAAAGGAGAGAGAAGGGGAAAGAGAAAAAAGGCAGTGGGTGGGGGGAAAGGAGGAGAGGTAAAGAAAGAAAAAATAATATTAGAAGCAGCTGAAGTTACTCACCCAGGTTTTCTTCTCCCTCTTGACATTGGCCAGAAAGCTGCTTTGGCGGCAGCTGAGATTTGGAGGGGCTAACAGTGACATCTGGTGGCCACTCAGAGTAGAGCAGGTGTAAGCACTCTGCCACTCTAACCTCCAAGTCGGCGAAGAGGGGCTTCCTTAACAGGCACATCTCAAGTCTCCCCACCAGAACAAGTGTTCCCAATCCACCTCCCTGCACCCCACTCACATCCTGCCTGGGTATTTCCATCAGTGTGGGGAAGGTGAAAGCTTGGGGGTTAAGAAGTGACACCATCCTCTGCACAGCAATATGACTGTGTGTGTATTAGTGTAAAAACAGGTCCTACAACCTAATCCCCTTTACCCCATACTCTTCCTCCTCATCAGCCCCTTCCTTCCCTTGTTTCCATGACATTGTAGGGAAAGTCTCCCTCTTTCCCTACCTCAAGCTTCCCGGGCAACAACTCGAAAGGATTGGAAGGAAACAAATCACAGAGCCTGTGTGGCCAACTCTTGCAGTTTTTTCACAACTCTAGCAATATTTGGTGTTTTTCTCAAAACACCAGCTCCTGAAGTCCTGTGATGATGTGATAATCTCAGCTTCCTTTTAAAAAAAAAAACATTTCTAGCCCTCATGGTTGCAAAGAAAATCTTGAAATGTGAACCCTAAAGGCTCAAAGACTGCAAGGTAGATTAAAAGACCCCTAATGTATTTTTTTTATTATTTTTAAGCTGATCTCATGATTTTTGAGGCCTGACTCACGATTTTTGAATACTTGGGGGTGGCAATACTTAATATCTTTATTTTTTTCTCCTAACGGAAATATTTCACATACTCCACTAAAAAGTGACCAATAAGTGTAGGTTAAAATACCCAAATTTTGAAGAAGTCTGGAAATGTGCAACTTCTGAGCAATTATGGATTAATCAGATTTCCGTTTCTTCTTCTTACTGCTGAGCACCAGGGGCAGTCATAGCCTCTACTTAAGCTTGTACAGCCATTTCCATTCCAACCCCGCCTTTTGAGTGCCTGACATCTAATACCTTTCACTGATGATTGGACAGAAATTCTCAAGGCCTGGTCTCTGCCTGAAGGTGATTCTGTTCTTTCTTTAATTAAGAAAAATTTTGAGCAAAGTTGGTTCATCTGTTTGGGAGTCTGAGGAGAACAGCAATAAAAATCCTTTCCACATTTAAAGAAAAACTGTTCTTCTGACCTGTTTTGGAACAGATATAGTCAGAGCCGCCCCTCGGGTAGGGCGAATTGGGGAGACTACCCTGGGCCCTGTGCTTTGGGGGTCCCGTGCTTTGATAAAATTGGGACTGTCCTGATATTTAGCTCTTTGTCCTGTGTCCCAACAGATGTATGATCGGGACACCATTTGTCCTGATATTCAGGTGAGGAGGTGGGGGGGAAGTGAGGCGGGAGATGGGCGGGTGAGAGGGGTGAGGAGGCAAATGGGGAAGTGAGCGATAGGCGAGTGGGCGGACGATGAGGAGCGGCAGTCAGGTGAACGGGAGGACGCTAGACGGACGGTGAGGAGTAGAGTGGCGGCCACGCATGCTGGGCGGTCAGTGAGGAGACTAGTGGGGAGGCTGATTTGTCCGAGGCCCCGCAGTCCTCTAGGGATGGCCCTGGATATAGTATCGAAATGGCTAGCTGAAACAAGGATGGACCTAGCCTCACTGAGAGATAGCTTGGGAGGGTTCCAGTGAAAAATTGGGTTTGATTTGGGTCTGTGGCCATCACATTTCTCACAGGGCATGTGCAGTGATAGTATTCTTTTCCCCAAGGACAACATAATATTCTGAACGAAGGCAGGGTGTGTGCTGCATTTGTGTGATGCTAGTTCAGCTGCATGCTCAAAACCGGACTGAAGGTTTGTAGAGAAGAAATATGTCTTACTGCGTGCAGTGAAGCCCAGCCTCACTCAGGGTGAAATTAACCTCTGTGCAGATGGTCAGTGCAAGCCCTAGGCCCCACTGAAGAACTATTCTGAGAGCTGAGCCAAGATGTAAGTGGTGCTTAGGCCTCCCGCTGGCCCTCCGCACAGGAATCACTTTCACCGTGTGTGCACCCCTTGTCCTAGGAGTGCCAAAAGAGAAGATCCCGAGAAAATTCTGCGACACTATAGTCTGAGAAGGTAGCGCTTGTGTGGTAGACACTCAAACAGCAGAAATAATCAGTTCCGTTTACACACCCAGCCTTAACTCTGTCCCGTTGTAAATCACCTTTCGTTATATGGGCATGTATTATTTCTGAAATTAGAGTCTTTCCAATGAACCGATCATGTTCCTCCTCCAACCAGAGGAACATGTGGGCTAGAGGAGGTAGAAACTCCTGGGAAGCAGCCTGTCTGGAGATCACAACGTTTCCCTCCCTGACAAAAGCCATGAGCCAAGGAAGCAACAGCAAATCAGTGGGGCTGGCAGAAGGAACCTTTAGAACCTTAGACACCAGTGATGTCATTGGGCTTTCCTTCCTTCTGTTCTTACTCTGGGTGTTTTGTTGTCCTTCTTGCTGATTAGTTGCTTGCTTAAGTCTCCTCCCTCACTGTCATAGAATCGTAGATATGTAGGGCTAGAAGGAACTTTGAGAAGTCATCAAGTCTAGCTCCCTGCATTGTGGCAGGACCAAGTAAACCTAGACCATCCCTGACAGGTGTTTGTCCAACTTGTTTTAAACACTCCAGTGATGGGGACTCCATGACCTCCCTTGGAAGCCTATTTCAGAGCTTATATAGTTAGAAAGCTTTTCCTAATATCAAACCTAAATCTCCCTTGCTGCAGATTAAGCCCATTACTTCTTCTCCTACCGCCTGTGGGCATGGAGAACAATTGATCACCATCCTCTTTATAACAGCTCTTAACATATTGGAAGACTGTTATCAGGTTGGCACTCGGTCTTCTTTTCTCAAAACTATACAAGCCCAGTTTTTTCACCCTCTCCTCACAGGTCAGGTTTTCTAAACCTTTGATCATTTTTGTTGCTCTTCTCGGGGCTTTTTCCAATTTTTCCACATCTTTCTGAAACTGTGGGGACCAGAACTAGACACAGAAATCCAGCTGGGGCCTCACCAGTGCCAAGTAGAGAGGGACAATTACCTCCTGTGTCTTACATACAACACTCTTGTTAATACACCCCAGAATCATATTAGCCTTTTTTTGCAGCTGCATCACATTGATGACTCATATTCACTTTGTGGTCCACTATAACCTCCAGCTCCTTCTCAGCGTACTACCACCTAGACAGTCAGTCCCCATTTTATAGTTGTGCATTTGACTTTCTCTTCTTAAGTGAAGTACTTTTCACTTGTCTTTATTGAATTTCATCAGTGCAGTGAGGGTCCTGCAGAGGGTCCCTCCACTGCAGTCTTGAGCCCCCTGCCTTCCATTCTCCATTATCCCCCTGCCTTCCAGTCTCCATGAAGGTCCTTTCTGGCCTTAAATTCTGTGACCTATGCTCCCCTCCATCCTTCCCTCCATTCCACCTCAATATTTCCCTTCTTCCACTTCATACTCCTGTACTCCTTAGCTCACACCCCCATGTCCCCCCCTTACCGCATCCCCCACTATGGAGTTCACAGGATGTTTACGCCTTCGCCCTGATCACTCTGTTTGTTTGTTATAACCCCTCCCCTTCTGCCCAGGTCTGTCTTTTCTATTTAGATTGTAAGCAGTTTGAGTTGGGGACTGTCTTTACTTGGTGTTTGTACAGCACCCAGCACAACGGGGCCCCAACCCTGGTGAAATACAAGTAATCAGTAGCAACATAACCAGGGAACTGAGAGATTATCTGAACACACCTGGAAGAATCCAATGACGGCCACCTCAGCAGCACTGATGAAGGCTGTTGTGGCTGCAATATCTCTCAAAAATACAGGTTTCTTTGCGTCTCCAGTGACATCTGGAGAGATCATGAGGAGGAAATGTCAGAATCATATCAGGCATGGAGAGCAGCCCAGAGCTAAGAACCCCACCACCACCACCCACACGCACACCCCACCTTCCTGCCTCTGTGCATGCTGATCTCAGCAGATCTCTTCCCCCTCTGGATACTGACAGACCTCTGTGAGGAGACTCGCAGCTCACACCCCTTCATCCACTGTACAAGCTGACCCCAGTGGCTCTCTCACCCTTAGAGAGCCTTGGATTTCTCTCACCTACCCCATTCGTTTTCTGGCCTGTCTGCAGAGTCATTTTCTTACCGTGGTGCACAGGGCTCTCCTCAACACATCCTGATGGGCAGCCCCAAGTGAGGAGGGGAAAAAAGAGACACCACAAGGCAGAAATGGCCATTGTCCTGACGTTTCCTCTCCTTGCTTTGGGCTCTGCTTTGGACTCTGCCTGGAAAGGTGACACGTCAGTGGTTTCTTGGTCAGGCGTGGTTCTCCCCACAGTGTGGGAACTGAGCACCTGGCACTGGTGAAACCTTCAACTTCGGAGATAAACGTCTGGCAGAAAGACTGGGTCCCAGTGCCTCACTGTTCTGCACAGGTCATGGGGCTGATACCGAACAATCTGTCCCTGACACCTCTGCACTGAGACCACCTGGAGAGAGCAGCGACCCCTGCTGCTCTCACAGAGACATTTCCATGCTGCATGCTCTGGAGGGGCACAGGCTGGTGAGAGTACCCCAGGCTGGCACCAGGGAGCAGCTCCAGATGCCCCTTTCCTTTCTTCTTGCCCTAGGCACTCCTCCTCAGTACTCTGCACCCCAACTTAATGAGACTGCTCCCTGCTTATACCAGGGAATCTATTTCCCTTTTCTGTGCACTAAGTCCCCGGGGGTCTCCTCCTCCCACTGCACCAGGGCCAATCAGACAGTCTGGCCCCAGCATGGACCACTCCTGGGACAGCTAGTTGTATGGGTGGCATGAGAGACCCATGTCTCTGCTATGGGAGATGAAGAGCTGATGCCTAAAAATGCCATGGAGGCCACATTAAAAGAGACTAGCCACATAACATAGGAATATACAAATTCTAGACTGGATCAGACCAGTGGGCCTTCTAGTCTGGTATCTTCTCTAATAGTGGCCCATACAAGAGGCTTTGAAGGAAGCTGCATAAGGGAGCTATGATATAATTTGCCCACAGGAAAAATTTCTCCCTAAACCCATTAGGGTGAGGCTGGTGTATGCGCTGAAGTATGAGGGTTATGGCTCTTATGAGACACTTGGGATTTTTCAGACATTTCTCTAACCCTGGATACTGTTTAGCCACATACCATCTTGCAATACTTTGCATGTGTGAAAGGCTGAGTGAGGAGACATGTTCCACAAAAGAATGAGAGCCTCACTCGGAAGGGAAGAAAGAAACTGACTTTATTCTTGGGACACTGACGTCTTTACAAGTCATGGCAGCTAACTGAATCTCCTTGACTGGTTTTGCCTTTAAAGGCAGGACTATGATTTGGACACCAGACCAGGACAAGAGGACCATAATGGGATCAGCCATTTACAGGGAGCACAAGGCAGAAATAACACCGCGGAGGACCATTCAGGGGGGCAATTCACCCTGCCATGAGAGTTGTAGAGCTGGCAAGATGATTGTGTTCCCTCAAAAAGGCACTTCAGAGACCTGATTTGGAGCAAAAGAGGGACCAGCAGAGAGAGGGATTTTTCCCAATTTAACCCCTCATGTGTCACGACAACTCTGGGCGGGTTATTTTCAGTGTAGCAGCGGGAAATGCAGAGGCTGTCCGTGGGCCTGTGCAAAGACCTGTTTTTAACAGAATCTCCTGTGGCAGGAAGGAACAAGGGTTAGGAGGTTTCTGGAACCCCTTTGTGGCAGTAGGGGGCAGCATGGTGTGCGGGTCCAGGGCGTGGCACTCCTGGTGACTAGTGCAGTAGGCAGGGAAAGGAGGGAGAAGGCAGCTTGCGTGACCTCACTCTGTCCACTCCTTCTTAATGGACAGATTCCACTCCCAGGTGAGATGGTCATGCTTGTCATCATCAGTGAAGAAGGATTTGTTGTGATAGGTGCCCCGAGCCAGCATGCCCTTGGGTGCTTCCTCGATAGGTGTCAGGAATTCGTACTCCTCCGGCCGTGGCCCATAGCTGCCAACCATGAACGTAGCTTTATCCACTAGGAGTAAGCAATCCACAAGGGAAGAGCCCATGAAGAGGGAAGTAAACAAGAAGAGGAAAAGCTGGGTTCACGAGTATGGATCACACAGGAACTGAGGCAGGCATGAGGGGGAGAGGGCAGAGGCAGGGAGCGGACAGACTCACTGAATGAAATGATGCGAGATTTTGTGAAGAGGTCTATATACAGAATCTATATGTGGAATGAGGATCTCCCTCGGGACAGCGCGAGAGGGGCTGTGTGTGTACAAAAGGAAGAGGGCTCTTTATACAGTTGGAAGCTCTGGGGGGTAGTGCAGAACAGGCTGTTTTTGCCTGTGTCTGTTGAAGCCTCTGTATAGAATAGGAAATTCTGAGAGGGTGGGGAGGGCAGGCTATGTATATAATGGAAACCTGTGTGATGAGTGGCGTACCCATGACTGTCGCTGTGTCTGTGGAAGGCTCAGTGTAGGATGAGAGCCTTTGGAAGGATCTGGGGGAATCTCTCTATAGGATGGGAGAATCTGTGTGCAGGGTTGGGAGTGCACGTGGGAGATAGTGTGTTTGGGAGGAGAGGGGGCTCTCTCTTACTCACCCTTCACCCCTGTCCGGTAGGTGTGCTGCACATATTTCAATCCAGACACAATGTCCCTATTTACCTGCAAGAGGAAGTGATCAGGGATGAGTCTAATGAGGAGAGTCTCAGTGCAATCTTTGCTGCTCTCCTCCCCTCAACCTCACACAGATGTTCCTGTCCCAGCTCCCCCATGCCACTACTCTCCTCCTTCTCTGTGCTGGACAGGATGGGACAGGCCTCAGGGCCCAACATGGAGCAGACATTGCTGAGGGAAGCCCTGGCATTTCTCAATAGCCAGAGATGAGTTTTCACGCAACCTGGATACTTCTGTTTCTCTAATGTGCATCAGAGCTCCTCCTCTCCTTGCCCAGGCCCCACAGGTTAACCAGTCTCTCAGGAGGCATTGCAGAGAGGATTGGGGGAAGGCTGAATGCAGGAGACGCGCAAGGTTCACAGTTGAGCATTCCCATGTTAAACCCCAGAGCCAGCTGACTGGAGTCATGCATTCTGCACAAAGAGATGGGGCAAGTCTAGGGTAAGACTAACTGAGCTCACTCCCTCACCTCTAGGGCTGCAGGAGACTGGGATCACTGAAGGGGTGGCAAGATCATTCCCAGGATATGGAGGGAGATGGTTCAACTAGTTAGTTAGCTAATGTAGACACAGCCCCAGTAATCTCAATATTCCCCAGGAGAGTCACAGCCTGGCTGCATCCCCTGCTTCTCACAGTCTGGACACACTGTGCATTATTAAATCTGAAAACAACACAGCATGCTCCTTCACATCCCAGGACTCAGTTTGCTGTGCCTATCCCAATCCTGGCCAGCCCTGGGAGCTGGGGAGAGAGTTAAGATAACTAGTCTGGGCATAGCCCTATCCTATCAGCAAGGGTGAGAAATTTAAGAAAACATTTCCTAGCATAAAGAAGGCTTGGGTGTCACTCTGGGGGTGCTTTTATCTCTAGGCCTGTGTGCAGTAGAGCTGTGTGAAAATGGTGGAAAATTTGCCCACATTAACATTTTCACTCTTTCAGTTCAGGTGATTGAACATCTCTCAAATTTTGCTTTTCTGCAAAATGCAGCTAATTTTGTAACAAAAACTTGTAAAGATGAACGTGTCTGCTTTGCATGCCACCTTGCTCTTCAAATGCACCCCATTTTCAACAGGAAACAGGTGGAAATGGCATGAAATGCTGTTGAAATTTTTGGCAATGTGAAGCCATTTGGGAGAGCATAACACAATGCATAAAATCTCAGATTCTGTGTAGTTTTGTCTTTTGCTGCAACTATTTTACCCACCACTAGGTGTTTGGGAAGCCCAGCAACACTCAGCAGATTAGCTTCACAGGGCTTCATGGGAAGCTTTTTTTCCCAGTTTTGGTTTGTGTGGAATCAAATTTTGCTTTGAGTCCCAAAAACAGACAGCAAAACTCTGTCACAGCTACTGAGTTTCACATAATGACATGTATGAACCATTTCCAAGCATGAATTTTCACTGCAACCTCCAGTTCACCACCTGCTTCATCAGGTTCACACAACAGGCTTACAAAGGTTAGCAAACTTTAGGTGCACGTGGTCCAAGGTGATTTGTAACAATACCCAAAATCAGTTAAGTTTTACATGGTTCAGAGCATCATTTCCAACATTTTGCTCAGCTCTAGTTATCTGTGATGACTGGCTGGTAACTGGAGCGAGCACTGAACAACCTATGGGAAGCAACCAAAAGGAAAGTGACTCACTTTGAAGTGGATCTTAACTCTGTATTCAACTCCTTCCTTTAGTACAAATGTCTCTTTCTTCAGTGCCGCAACATCCCCTGTAGAGAGAGAATCAAACAGATAGTATTGCCACAAAGAGAAGAAACCAGACTCTCTTCCAGGGAATGGATGTGCCCTTCCATCATCTTTTTCTATAGCACACCTGTGAAATGTGTATGCAGGTGTGTATATGCAAGCTTCTTTATGAATGTGCATAATATATACAGGTGCATGCATACATACAGGTGCGTGCATGTCCGTGTGTGTACACAGGTATGTGCATGCATACACATACATGCTCCTCTTCATACACAAAAACAGAGGATGCTTGTGTATATACATTCATGTGCACACTTGTGTGTGTGTGCGCACATGCATTCTCAAGAGGCATGTGTGTGTGTGCAGATACACTAATGAGAGGCACACGTGTGTGTGCAGACGTGTTTTGCCTTCCTGTTACTCCAGCGAACCAGGTGTGTAGCATGGCCCGCTATGCGCATGTTAACTGTTTCACTCATGTGGAGTCTCTGGTTCCAGTGAGAGGGAGTGGAGGCTGGGCATGTCTCGGCTGGAATCTCAGTTGGGCTGCACAGTGTGTGAAGATAAATGGCTTTGCAATGCTGTACGTGCATGCTGGGGATTTCAGTTGAACAGGAAGTATCAATGCCTTGCCAGTCCTGACTTCCTCTCTCTGATAAGAAGCCCATATATGGTGAAGCATGACTCTCTCACCATGTCCCCTGAAGCCGGAAGTGCAAGGTTGCTTGACACTGCAGTTTCAAAATGTCCTGTTACTCTAACATGTACCTATATCTTGTGCTGGTAGGAGCTAGCTAGGTAGAAATCAGAGCATGTGCCTTTCCCTTTGTACAGGGAACTCTAAGACCTGCAATTCTTAGAGATTTCCAAGATCTTCTGCAGAGGAGTTGAAGATGGAGACCACAGACAGGGCCGGTGCAACCTATTAGGTGACCTAGGTAGTCGCCTAGGGCACTAGGATTTGGGGGGTGGCATTTTCTTCGGCAGCGACCACGGCGGCCAGATCTTCGGCCGCCCTAGTCGCTCCCAGCATTTAGGCGGAGGGAGCTGGGGCAAGGGGGCGCGGGGAGGGCCACCTGCAGCAAGTAAGGGTGGGGGGCACACTGGGGAACTCCCCACCCCAGCTCACCCCTGCTCTGCCTCCTCCCCGAGCATGCTGTGGCTGCTTCATTTCTCCCGCCTCCCAGGCTTGCGGTGCCTAAGCTGATTGGCGCTGCAAGCCTGGGAGATGGGAGAAGTGAAGAAGCCACAGCGTGCTCGGGGAGGAGGCGGGGCAGGAGTGAGCTGCTTCACTTCTCCCACCTCCCAGGCTTGCAGTGCCAATCAGCTTAGGTGCCGCAAGCCTGGGAGGCGGGAGAAGTGAAGCAGCGATGGCGTGCTCGGGGTGGAGGCGGAGCAGGAGTGAGCTGGGGGGGCGCCTCAGGGCGGAGGGGAGGAGCTGCCACGGGGGTGGCCTCAGGGCGGGGGCTCTGGGATAGGGGAGGGCGCAAGGTGGAAGTTTCGCCTAGGGCGCGAAACGTCCTTGCACCGGCCCTGACCACAGACATGTTTTTTATTACTTCTAATCTTCTTTTTACTATAATTGTACTTTAAATAAGAAACTAGGCCCAAGATCTCCATAGGGAATATTCCCCTAGGGTTTACCTCACTTTACACAGGACCAACTTCAAAAAGGAAACAGGTCTCTGGAATTATCCCTAGACTTGAAATTTGGGCTGGACCTCTGATCATTCCCATATGTGACAAAGGAAGGAGCCTTCACCTACCAGTAAGGTCCATGGTGATTGGTGCTGGAGCAGAATCACATACCAGGGTGAGCCGTGTGACTACCACGTTGGGAGCTGTTGGGTCTGTAGGATTGGAAAGAGGAGGCCAATTGGGTTGCAAAATCCAAGTGGAGGGAGGGAGAGGCATTAAGGGTCCCTTCCTCATCTCCCTGTTTAAAGATTGCTCTGTCATCCAACGTGGAATAATGACTGGGCCCTCTTAGGAAGACAGAACCATGCACCTCGCCCAATGGGAAACATTCCATAAACCACATCCCACTACCCCTCTAGAAGAGACTGTCAGGAACATACCTTCCACCACATGATGCTGCCCTAGCAAGAACTACCCCAGGCATAGCTGCCACCTTGGGTCCCTCCAAGCAGAATTCCCCCTTGGACACATACCTGAGACCACAAAACTCTTTCTCAGTAGGAACTCTCTCAGGCAGGCATACATGCCTCCACAAGCCTTGGCCCCATCCCAGACACCCCTAGCCACAGACCTGACACTATAGACCCTATCTCCATTTGAGTCCACCCACCCCAGTCAGGCATATATCTGGTAGCTTGCTCCTATACTGCAGCAAAAGCAATGCAAATATCTACTGGCCCCTCCCCATTGGGGACAATTCAATACTTCCCCGCAATGCATGCCACCATAGTGTCCTCCCACAACCAGGATTGGACACACACTGTATTTCTCTATAAGCCTTTTCCATCAGAGATCCATACCTGCCACCACAGGCCCATCCCCCAGCAGGGATTTCTTGTACTTAGCAAGGCTTTCATCATCCTTGTCTAGCTCCTGGAGCTCCTGAAGCGATTTCTGGGGTGGGGGCTTATAGTTGAGTTTGCCGTCCACGTCATCATCCTCTTCCTCTACATGTAGGTCTGGGGTTTTCTCAGTCATGGTCTCTTGGCCTGAGGAGAGCAATACAGCCAGTCATTGGCAGGACAAAGCAGGTGGGTACAGCCTAGGGGGTATTTGTTCTCTGGAGAAAGCAACTTAGTCTCCAGGGTTGTCAGTCAGACACCTGGCACCATAGGTGCTGGAACTAGGGGTGCTCACGGTCCTGCAGCTCCCACTGGCTTGCAGTGGTTTCTATCATATACAGGGTTTACAGTTTGGTTCCATGGCTCTCAGCACCCTCACTATACAAATTGTCCCAGCACTACTGCCTTGCACCTAGGGTGACCAGACAGCAACTGTGAAAAACCAGGACAGGAGATGGGGGGTAATAGGAGCCTATATAAGAAAAAGACCCCAAAATCGGGACTGTCCCTATAAAATCGGGACATCTGGTCACTCTACTTGCACCAGCACCACATTCAATGTCGTAACCTAATGCCAAAGCAAAATGCTCAGAAATCTATTGCTCAAGGGTTGAATTAGTCTGTTGTTGCTGTTTCTGCATTTTCAGTTAGATATGCTTCTCCCCCCTTGTCTTTCTTTCTTGTCTCCCACCTTTTGTGGGGCCTCCAGGAGTGAGAAAACAACTTAGATGGAAACAATGACATTTTGCAACAAGCCACTTTGTGCAATCCCAGCACACCCCTACAATAACTAGGAAAAGCAGCCCCAGCACTGATCAATGACTTCACATTAAAGCCACTGTCATATACAGAAGCATGGAAGGAAATAAAGGTCATTAAGGAAAAGGTTTAATTTTCCTGCTTCTAATGGGTTATAAATAACACTTAGAAACACAGAATGTACAAGGAGATAAAATACCTGATAATGACTCTCTTAACTGAACTGATTAAATAAACCCTCTTTGCTCAAGAAAATAAATCCAGCTGCACATGCCCCAGACTTTCTCTGCTGCACACTCTTGAAAATAGCTCACTTCGTGCAATGACGGGATCCACTTCCTGTGCAGGAAGGAAATGTGCGGTCTGTTCCTATGACAACACTTGCCCCAGCTGCAGATCTGCTCTGAGCAGTAGCATTTCAACCATAAAGACATCGCAGGGGCAAGAGGAAGTGAGAACTAAAGTCAGTGAGCAGTTGTCTCAGCCCAGGCTTAGACAGGAGCTGCTCACTGGATTTCCTCTTCCATGAGGACAATGGCAGGTTCTTTCCCCATGGAATCCTGGGATTATCCCAGACTTCCAGAGTCACTTCTTCAGTTGGTATAAATCAGTGCAGCTGCACTGAAGTCACCAGTTTGAAGAATGAACCTGCTCTGGTGGCTGCACAGAAAGAGGTAAAGAGAGACAGAAAAAGTGGAGCGAGGATGAGGAGATAGGTGGATGGATGGAGAATGGATGGCCAAAAGGAGAGAATGAGGTAGAGTAGGGGATGAATGGCCGGAATAAGGAAGGAAAGGTTGAGCGGTTGAGTAGATAGGACTGTAGGTTCTGCCTTAATGAATCAGATGACTGGTCCATCTAGTCTGGTATATGGTAGTGGCCAATTTTTGATGCTTCTGAGAAAGGTTTAAAAAAACCCAGCCACAGTCCCATAGGCAACAGTAGATACTGCACATCGACCAAATCATTCTTTGCTGTGTGACAATTTAGTTTGATTTGTTCTATGTATAGTGTAAAAGCAGCAAAGAGTCCTGTGGCACCTTATAGACTAACAGACGTATTGGAGCATGAGCTTTCGTGGGTGAATACCCACTTCGTCAGATGCATGTAGTGGAAATTTCTAGGGGCAGGTATATATATACAAGCAAGAAGCAGGCTAGAGATAACGAGGTTAGTTCAATCAGGGAGGATGAGGCCCTCTTCTAGTAGTTGAGGTGTGAAAACCAAGGGAGGAGAAACTGCTTTGTAGTTGGCAAGCCATTCACAGTCTTTGTTTAATCCTGAGCTGATGGTGTCAAATTTGCAGATGAACTGAAGCTCAGCAGTTTCTCTTTGAAGTCTGGTCCTGAAGTTTTTTTGCTGCAGGATGGCTACCTTTAGATCTGCTATTGTGTGTCCAGGGAGATTGAAGTGTTCTCCTACAGGTTTTTGTATATTGCCATTCCTAATATCTGATTTGTGTCCATTTATCCTTTTCCGTAGGGACTGTCCAGTTTGGCCGATGTACATAGCAGCGGGGCATTGCTGGCATATGATGGCGTATATTACGTTGGTGGATGTGCAGGCAAATGAACCGGTGATGGTGTGGCTGATCTGGTTACATGCATCCAACGAAGTGGGTATTCACCCACGAAAGCTCATGCTCCAATACGTTTGTTAGTTTACAAGGTGCCACAGGACTCTTTGCTGCTTTTACAGATCCAGACTAACACGGCTACCCCTCTGATACTTGACTCTATGTATGGTGGTCATTCATTTTAGTGACTGACCATTCATTCTTGTGTCATGGGATAATATGAAAGGGGGAATTGATACACTTCCACTTTACCCTTAGTTATTTTAAATGTCTCTATTAATTTCCCTCTAATTCTTCTCTCTAGGTAGGTAACCTAGTGTTTGCCCACTCACTCAATGGGTATGTTGATGATAATGACATATTTCACTCACTCATCAAAAAAAAAAATTAAATTAAAATGACTCTCCTGGGATGAGTTTGTGAATAGAACTGTGCAAGGCTGAGTCACACTCAGGTTGGCAGCTTCAGACATTATCCCAGTCCTGGGGCAGGTCTACACTGGGGGGGGAATCGATCTAAGATACGCAACTTCAGCTACGTGAATAGCGTAGCTGAAGTCGAAGTACCTTAGATCGAATTACTTACCGTCCTCACGGCGCGGGATCGATGTCCACGGCTCCCCATGTCGACTCTGCTACCGCCGTTTGCGTTGGTGGAGTTCCGGAGTCGACAGGAGCGCGTTCGGGGATCGATATATCACATCTAGATGAGACACGATATATCGATCCCCGAGAAATCGATTGCTACCCGCCGATCCGGCCGGTAGTGAAGACGTACCCCTGGTGAGACTGAAGGAAAAACTCCAGGAGAAGCATGTTGGCAGATGCCTTTGGTGGCGTAAAGGTGATAGATAATAGACTGACTAAAGAGCCAAGGAACAGACAGATTTGGTCATGCCTTCCAATGGATAATACATATTCTATGAGACTGCATTACAATTAAACCTTTGAGTGAGTCTGGCGCTAATGTTGAGAAGCCAGTGGGGAGAAAAGGAAATCTGAGACAGCCCTACAGATGAGGAGAGAGGTCAAATCTTCCCATTGGTGACTTCATTGCAACTGCCCTGATTTACACCAACTGAAAAATTGGTTCTGGGAGTCTGCATTCCATGACGAAAGAACCCGAGATTGTCCTCATAGAAGAGGAAATCCAGGCCTGTTCCAGGATCCTATGGGGAAAAATCTGATTGATCCCGCAGCTTCAACATGAAGAATGCATGATGAAGCCCTGAAACTTTTGATCATTCCCCCCACCATCTTGTCCGCCTGACCTCCCCACTCCTCACTCCCTCCATGAGGGTCTTTATGATTTATCATAGAGGGAGACACAGAGGGAGAAGGAGAAAAAGACACTGATAGAGGGAAAGGGAGGGAGGTGGCAAACAGAATTTTGTCCTGAAATGTCTGGTTACTCCCTTGGTTACTCCCTCAGATCTTCCTCCTGCTTTGCCCAGGGCTGAGGAACTTTCCATCAGAACTAGTGCAGAGGGCTCCCCTTCTCAGGAATTCCTCTGGGTGCCCTAAACCTCCCAGAGATCTTAGCAACCCATTGGGCAGGCTGGAATGGCAGACTACCCAATTACCTAGTGAACCAAAGGGATAGGGCTCTGGCTAGTCCCCCCTGGTATGGATACTGTCCTGGCTCATTCATATGCTTGCGCTGCTGCTCCCTACTATGTGGAGTAGCTCAGGCCCATGCCTGAGTTTTATTTCTAGGGTTCAAGGTCCCAGTCAGCTCTCTGCAAAACTCCCATTAATTTCAGTAGGAAAGGAAGGGCCTTCTATGCACATGCGTGCTCACTCACTACAGTCATCTACAAAATGGAACATATCAGAGCGTCTTCTGGACACCTCAGCTTCCTCCACCTTGTTTGTTAGTGCACACGGGTGTGGTTTGCCTCACTGGCCCAGCAGGAAGAGTGATGCCCCTGTGGCTCTTCGGATATATTGTCTATACACCGAGTGGCCACTTTTACAATGAAAAAATAAAATTAACCCTTAAAACACTTTTGGAAAGAAATTAAAGATTTGTTTCCGACCAAGAACACTTTCTCTGGCCCCAACCCACTCCCACAGATTCTTCGGCCTTCCCTGTGCCTCTGCCCTGCCCTGCCCCTTGTCACCTCCCTCTTTTCACGCACTAGATTTCAAATTGTGTCTGTGAGGACCCGGGGCTTGTCTCTGGCCATGGGGGAGACACACACAACAAGCTAGGGAGCCCCTGCCAGAAAGTGACAGCTTCAAAAGGCAAAGAGCAAAAACACCATAATCATTGGTACCAGCCACCCACTTTGGCAGAGTCCCAGGGTTGAACGGGCAGGGGAGGTTGAAGCTTCAGAAGTGCTCACTGTAGGTCAGAGGGAGCCATGCTGACAGGAGGCAGCAGGCAGAGAAAGACCTTACTGCCGCTCCCTGTGCTGTATGGTATCTGCCCTGGGCATAAATAGGGGGCATCAGCCATTTAACTAGTGCTTCTTAAGAGCATCAAACTCACGTAAAACGTAACCCCCAAACATAGGGCTTATCTACGCAAGAATGAGGATTTGGCAGAGGGAATGCATTGGAATTTTCCATGATGCAGGGTAAACTACTTCCTCTCCCAGCCCCACCCTCCAGGGATGAAAGGTAAAATACCCCATTGCCTGAGCAGGCCCCTCGGGAAAGCAAAGCAAAGCAAAGCATTATTTACCCAGGAGCCTGGGCAGGAGACAACTCCCATCCCCCTCCAATCCTTCACAAGCATTTGCCAGGCTCACTGACAGCGCAGTGCACAGCCATCTCCCCTTTCTCCTCACTGCTGTCTAACTTCCCTTTCTGGTGCAGCCAGGACCATCCTCTTTGCACTTCAGACCCTTTCCTATTGTAAAGCTGTGCAAATCAATCCCCCTCTCTGCCACAGGGAACAGGCTCAAACTGTGGTAGCACAGTGAGAAGGCTCTTTTCCATCTCCCCCGAGTTATCTGCATTTATACTCACTGCCTGGCGTCTGCGTCCGGGGTCCCTCTCTGCTCTCTGCGTTCAGTTTTGAGCTTTGGCAGTTAGAGCAGGAAGGAAGTTGAAGAAAAAAAAAAGCGCCCACACTTCAAGAGGAAGCCCTGAGCTAGCTGCAGAGTCACTGCTCATGCTGCAGTGCTCACTTTATCTGGATCCTCCTACATCTTCATCAACTGGGTCTGAGCAGCATCCTTTCCCACAAACAGCCTGTGTGTGTGTGTGTGTGTGTGTGCGTGCGTGCATGTCATTGTGTGCTTGTATGTATTTGAAGATGGGTGTTTTGTATATTACTGTGTACCTCTGGGTAACTCTGTGTGGATATCGGAATATATTTGTGCATGCATTTGTGTTCATATGTGGGATCATGTACTGCAGTCCTGATTCTTCCCTCACATTAGTTTTCCACTGGTGTACTCCATTGATTTCAACAGGGTTATTCCTGGTGTGTGAGGATGTGTAGATATGGGTGTGCATTACAGAGGCACCCCCGTCTTCCCCAAACCTAAGGATGTGTTTAGTTTTCCACTTAAAGCAGGGTGTGAATCCCTAAATTAAGCATGGTCACTCACAGGAATCAATTATCCTCAAACATGAACAACCTCAAGAAGGAGAAACTTTGATTTTCTAGGTGCTTGTCACACTCTTTAGAGCCTGCTTTTCAGACATGTAGCAGTTTTTAAACCATTTCCTCTTTGAAATGTCAATAGAGATTCTATCTTTCTATTCCAACCCAGAACATCCTCACCAAGTGCACATCTAATGCCTCACATTGAGATGCCAAACTTTCCTCTGACCTCATACTTTTCCAGATACAAATACAGTAACACATTACAGACGTAACCCCTCCAGGTATGTTTACAGGCACACACCTTAGAATGCTCAAGAACTGATGGGGGAGGGGTGGGTGTGTGGGCACCGCTAGGTAGGTTTTATAGTCCATTCAGATGAGATTAGAGTTATTGTTTCTGTCTGAGTGTGATTGTGAAGATTTGGATGCGTGCGTTGTGTGATTCTGTGTGTTGGAACTGAAAGCATGTTTGTTGTAGAACCACAATCTGAGGGCCAAATTCTTCTCTCAGTTACACTGGTGTAAATCTGGAGTAAATCCACTGATTTTGATGGATTTACTCCAGATTGACATGGGAGCAGCAGAACAGAATTAGGACTTGTGAATAAGCAGATAATGCGAAAGCATGTGAGTTGAGGCTGTTGTGAAAGCAAATGTGACAGGTGGAGATTTCCTTGATTTTTAATTATTGTGTGGATAGGAGATGTGCCTGAGCAACTTTAAGGGAATAGAGTTTTGTTGTTGATTTTTTTTGGTGGGTGGTAGGGAAACATACAAATCTGTGTATCTATGCATGTTTGTGTATTTAAGTGTGCGAGTGTGTGTAGGTATCACGATGTACATGTGTGTATATAGCTATAGAAGTGTGCACAGGTGCATGCAGGAAGGGATGCGTGTAGCTGTGTGTTTTATAGGTATGTGTGTATAATGTAGATATGATATTGTATATGCAAGAATGCATGTGTATAGCCATGGATGTAGGAGTATGTATGATGTGGCCTATTGGATAGAATACTGAAATGGGATTCAGCTGACCTGTAGAGGCAGAGAGAGGTGAAATGACCTGTGACTTTGGGACAGTCTCGTCACCTTTCTGTGCCTCAGTTTCTCCAACTGTAAAATGGGAGATGATAAATCTTAGCTCCTTTGTAGATCCTTTGGGATGCAGCAGCCATGTGCAGATCAGACAATGGAACCTACCTAGCAGCGCCCACACACCCACCCTTCCCTCATCTGTTCTTGAACATTCTAGAGTGTGCCACACCCGGATCAACTCAGTTCTGACAGAAACTGTGATGGGGATGGTCATGCCTAGTGGTCAGAGTCAGACTCAAGAGTCCAGGATAGAGTTAGAGTGAGAGCATGGCTGGAGCAAGAGCAGGCTAAGGCTTGCAGAATCTTGCCACTGTCAGTCAAGCATGAGTTCCAAGCCCTACAGTGACACTGAGCAGACTGAGCGGCTATTGCGCTTTGTGAGGCTTATATACCTGGTCTGGGAGTCACATGACCAGTTCCCAGCTTGTGGATTGGCTGGAGCCTAGCACAGGAGTGACTCATCACCTTACAAGTTCCTTCCAACCGCCAGCTGCAACAGACCAGAACAGATCTGGAAAGAAGATCCCAAACCTCTTTAGACAGAGCCTTTAGTTGTTGGTTTAGTAGTTTAGTTAGTCAGTTTAGGTATCGTAATTAGGTTTGATGCTTAACTTAAAAAGTTAAAGGTTTTCGCACTAGTTATCTTTGGCCAAGGGCCAAGAGTCAAGCGACCAGGTTTGAAATAGCAAATGAGGCATGTCATGTCTGACGGTATTCCCAGCATTGAATGCACACACTCACTGCCTCACTTGTCTTGACTATAAAGAAGCACTGAAATACTAAACACGTCAGCAAGAGGGGGTGGTCAAACTTCAACATGTCAGAGTCTGAGTTTGGTTCAGAGAAGTATCCAGAAGTTTGACAGTTTCTTACTAGTTTAGCTAAATCTTTAAAGGTAACTCCCTAAACCATGCGACCTTTGCCCCCTAAAACCAGCCTCAAGTGTTCTAAAATCATGAGTCAAGCAGCAAAAATCATGAGATTGGGCTAAAAATCATAAGTTTTTTTAAAAAAAATAAATAAACATGGGGTTCTTTCTAGTTGTCATCTGGTACTGGAGCCTTTAGGGTTCATGTTTTCAGTAATTAAGAAAAATGCTGAGGTTCTCACATCGCCACAGGAATCCAGGAGCTTAAGGGGGGAAATAAAACCCTAATATTGTGATAAAAGCAGGAGAATCAGCAACACTGCTCTTCCAAACCTCCTACAGTTCTGGGCTTCCCCCTATTTGAGGTTTTTTTTTCCAGCGGATCAGGGTGAACTTCTGAGCATCTCACACACTTTTAACATCTTCAGGAGGCTTTCATGATGTTTGGAAGAACTGGGAAGTAAACACATGCACTCCTAACATCATCCTGCTTTATCTTTTGGGGGGCGGCAGCCTCCCTACCCACCCCTTTAGTTAGCTGCAGGATTGCAAACACTCATTTGAATCTCACTGAAGCTGCACATTAGCCTTTCAGTGCATGCAAAGCTGTCTCATCCCCAAAGTACACAAATGATGCAACTATCCCTGTTCTCTAAAATTGTGGAGGAGGGCAGGAGGGGTAAAAGGTCAATCAAACTCTCCCCAGTACACCACTCATCATATTAAGAGAGAACCTAGAACATAATTAAGGATTGACTAGCCCTCTGGCTACACTTGCGAGTTGCAGCGCTGGTGGAGGCTTTCCAGCGCTGCAATTAGTAAGTGGCCACACCTGCAGGGCACTTCCAGCGCTGCAACTCCCTGGCTGCAGCGCTGGCTGTACACCTCACTCAGCATGGGGAATAAGGATTGCAGCGCTGGTGCTGCAGCGCTGGTGATCAAGTGACCACACACCAGCGCTGTTATTGGCCTCCAGGGTATAAAGGTGTATCCCAGAATGCTTTTAACTAAATTACTCCCTTTGTTTTGTTATGCAGCCTCTCTTTGTTTTGTTGTGAACCTCCAGAGCTCCATTGCTACGGGAGCTGCTTATCAGCTCCTGTTTGCTGTGATCAATCTGTGAACAATCAAATGAGATCCTCCTCCCTGCGTGATTCACAGGGGTTGAGTGTTTGCATTTTGCTTGACCAGCAGCGAGAAAAGGAGTCATTCACAGGGGTTGAGTGTTTGCTTTGCTTGAGAGAAACGGGGGGAGGGGGCAGAGGGGGGAAAGAGAGTATGTTGGATGCAGGCTGTTTGCAGTTAACAGTAAGGGGGTGGGAAATTTTTCTGATTTTGCACAGTGTCAGTTCCAAAAATCCACTCTCTCTTCCCCCCCCCCCCCGGTCCCTGTCACACTGCCCCCCCCCTCTTTTGAAAAGCACGTTGCTGCCACTTGAATGCTGGGATAGCTGCCCATAATTCATCACTCCCAACAGCGCTGCAAATGTAGCCACACTGCAGCGCTGGTAGCTGTGACTGTGGCCACACACCAGTGCTGGCCCTGCACAGCTGGACGACCAGCGCTGCAACTACCAGCGCTGCAGATTTGTAAGTGTAGCCATACCCTTTGGAGGAAGAGATTTCTGTGACTGTAATGGAGGGTGTAGGGTCCTATGATGATTAGATCTACCAATGACCACAGGGTTATTTCTCCCACCGAAACCAGGAAGGCTAAATCCTTATCAATACATTTCAGAATCTCAAAAGAAAAAAAAGGGGGAAAAAAAGAGAGAGAGAGAGAGAATCCAGGTGGTGTGGTGGTTTATATTCAGGGTTTGTTTCTGGAGTTCTTAATTTTCTGAATCAGTGTATTCACTTCTAATCAATAGGCAATTGACAACATATTGTAGGTAACTACATTCTGCTGTCCTGAGTTCAGTTGGATATAATCTCCTTGTGACGGAGCGATTCTGGCAGGACCCAACTGAGAGTGCCAAATCAGGACCAATTGCTTAAACTGGGCAGTCACAGCCCTAGGCTGGGGTTTTTCCACCTCTAAGGCAAACCAAACCAGCCAGACAAAAAGGACTTTGGTCTCACCCCACTGGCTAACCACAAGTCACACAAGCAATTTCCTTAGACACTCCAGTCTCCCAGCATCACCACCAGTGCACTCGTCCTGGGGATGATTGGTTATGAAAACCAACACCCCAATAAAAGAAAAAGGTTCCCTCGATCCCAAAGGACCAAGCCCCAGACCCAAGTCAATATACACATCAGATCTTACCCACAAATCACACTGTTGCCAATCCTTTAGAATCTAAAATCTAAAGGTTTATTTACAAAGGGAAAAAGGTAGAGATGAGAGGTAGAATTGGTTAAATGGAATCAATTACATACAGTAATGGCAAAGTTCTTAGTTCAGGCTTGCAGCAGTGCTGGAGTAAACTGCAGGTTCAGATTAAGTCTCTGGAATACATCCCCCACTGGGATGGGTCCTCAGTCCCTTGTGTAAAGCTTCAGTTTGTAGCAAAGTCCCTCCAGAGGTCAGAAGCAGGATTGAAGACCAGATGGAGATGAGGCATTAGCCTTATATAGACTTTTCCAGGTGTAAGAATCCCTTTGTCTTCACTGTGGAAATTTACAGCAAAATGGAGCCTGGAGTCACATGGGCCAGTCCCTGCATACTTTGCTGAGTCACAAGGCGTGTCTGCCTTCTCTCCATGGGTCAATTGTGTAGCCGATGGCCCTTTAATGGGCCATCAAGCCAGCTATGCCGGGCTAACATCAGCTTTGTCTGGGACACTTCCCAGAGGCAGAGCATAATACAGAATACAGACATTACAGAGCCAATACTTATAACTTCAACTACAAAATGATACGCAGACATACAGACAGCATAATCATAACCAGCAACCCAGAACCTGGTCTTAGACACCTTAGATGACCCCCTTTACCCAAGGTTTGGTGCCACTACAGGACCTTGGTTGCAACCCATGTTCTATATGGTCCCCATTTATATCAATAACGTCACACTCCTCTTCATTTTGTGTCTCAAATTTTGAAGAATGTTGTTGTATGCTGTGTAATGCCTTCGGTATGTTCCACCCCAGAGGTAGCTGCATTACAGCAAGGGATAAAGTGATCTTTATATTCTGCCAGTTGCAACTAGTGACCACCAGAAGTAGTTGACACTGCAAACCAATTTCTGTCATAACCTTTTGTTTTCACATGCTCGTAAGTTTAGAAAACATTCATCTTTGAGGCTGAAATTTTCCAGTTATGGGCTCTGACATAAGGTGATTGAAGTTTGAGCAGAGATTCCAGCATTTTTTAGTGATGAGAAGATATAAAGCCTATGTTTTTCCTAGTGCAAACAACGGTTCATGTAGAGATGTTTTGGTGAGGGGCATAAATGTGCACTTGTATAGAGCTTTGTAAGTATTATTATTTAATTAGACTTCACACTACTCTGTATAATTTCCTCTGATCCTGCACCTATATCATTAGCTGTGCCAGCTGTACAATTTTCTGATCTTTTCTGGGAGGAATTCACAGTTGTGTTGCAGCAACCTTACGCCAGTAGAGCTGATGCAAAGTAGTTGTAAGTCTCACCCCGAGGCTTCCCCAGAAAGATAAGACAGTTGTCATTTATTCATAAAAATCTACAGAATCTTAATTTCAATGGTGTTACGCTCTGCAGTGTGGCAGGGGGGACTCACTGCCTCCCTCCCCAGGCTCCCAGCTTGAAGTCCTCGGGTTGGTGGAAATTTTGATAATACAGTGTCATCAAAAAATGGGCATCATTCACAGGCCCTTTCTCTCACAAACGCAATGGTACCAAACATGACAAGCCTAGAACACTTACATAGATAACTATTCAAGAAAATACTGAAAAATCAACTTTTAAAAATTATTCTTTAACACAAGCATGTCAAACATGCAGCCCTCACCAAGTTACATTGTAGCCCTCAGTTGACAGTACTGTGTTACCGGATAATGTTCAGAACATGATACCTGGTTACATAGGCGCCGACTCCGTGGTTGCTCATCTCCTGATCATGCCCAGATCTCAGCATGATGTTGATCTACATGAGACTTTGCGAAAGTCTGAGTTCTCCAAGGTATCATAATTGATGTTTGAATGCTATGGAATGGTATGACTCAGGTACAAGTTCTCAGCAAACCAGAACCTGTTAACCCCTGCCAAGATTGGGCCGAATACTTCATTATGAGGTCACAGAGAAAATACTGGACCTATGATGAAGTCCACCTAGTATTTGACATGTATGCAGAAAAATCAATTTAAAATATTACCAGAAAGAAGAGCCTCCATGCTATTGCACCTGTCTAATACAAATTCATTGACTCCATGAACATCTCAGTGTCGCGATGAAGTAGCTATTATCTCATACTCACAAAAAGGATAAGTTAAATGCATACCTTGCAGGAAAAACATGTGAAGAATTGCTTGAAGAATTTAGTTGTCACATGGCATAATCAAGCTGTTGCCTCACACTATTCAGTGGAGTTTCTTTGTAGTTCCCATGAGGAGGCTGACACTAATATTATCTTGCATGCCAACAATGCCACAAATGCTACTAAACTTTGGATATTTGCACAAGACGCAGATGTCCTAGTGCTCTCTGTGCCTCCTGCTGGGGAACAGAATTGCTCTATATGCATCAGAGATGTGTTCCTAACATTTGAACCATTAAAAGATGCCATCCTGAAAGATTTCCATGCCGTTTCCGAATGTGACATTACTGGACAGTTGGCTGGAAACATCAAATTATCTTACTGGAAGGCATTTAATTCAGCCACCAAAGACTCCTTCCTCACTTTGAAGGTACCTGGAACAGCTGGAGATATTCATATGCCAAGTTTAGTATTTGAAGACCATCATTGGGACACTTGCTGAGCTACATGGGTGGATGTTTTCCAAGAAGGAGACAAACAGAGAAAAATTGCCACTGACAAAGGATGCATTTACATCTGCTATCAGGAAAGCAAATTACCAGGCAATGGAATGGCTTCAGGTTGATTAAGTGCATCCAAAACTACTCTCCCCTATTGGACATAGATGGATCTTGGAGGATGGACTGATCACACCAGTTATGTTAGGAATACCACACTCTCTGGAATCAATTCTTCAGCTAATCGAATGGTCATGTGCAAAGACCAGATGCTCACTGCCCTGCAAATGTTTGGCCAGCAGCCTGCCACATAGATGTGTGAGTGCGGAACAGATGAGGATTAGTGTGACAATGCATCTAGCAGTGGTGCCCTAGACAGAGACAACACTGATGACTTGGATGAATGAATGTTTTAAGTCTTTTTTATGTAAGCAATGCATCCTGGTGTTAAAATGTAATTAACACAACACTGACTTTTAAACATTTTCTCTAATATATATCTACATAATTGTTCTAGGTTTGCCGTGTTTGGTACTACTGAGTTTGGGGGGCGGGGAGAAGGGCTCTCGAATGATACCCAACTTGCCCCACTTCCGATGACATTATATTATCAAAATTTCCACCAGCCAGAGGCTCAGGAGTTGGGAGCCAAGGACAGTGAGTCTCTCCTGTGACATTACCAAGGGTGACACCACTGAAATGATGATTCTGTAGATTTTTATGAAACAGCTACCTCCCTGACCTTTCCAATACTGACTTGCCCACACAATGAAATTTGACTATATTAGGCTCCCAGGTTAGAGTAGGAAGCATCCCTTCTAAATGCAGAAATCCCCCCTGCCCCAATGAAATACACAGTATCTCTTGGACAGTGTCTCTATGGTAAGCTAGTGACATACTTTGGAATTCTGTGGGAAGAAAGTGCAAAATAAATGTAGAGCATCTTCAGTGGGATTGAAAGGAGAATTTGGCCCAGTAAGTGAAATTATATAAATGCATATATGCTATGCTTGTACAAGTCCCCAGCCTGTCTGAGGAATCATTTTAAAAGTATAAATCCTGTTGAAGTTATTGCTACTCACAGGAACTTACAATATATTTTCCCCATTGTTACACTACTTCATTCTACTAGTACACTAGTTTATGTGGCAAGTGAAAGTGACAGAGATGTGAATACATGCCTTGATATGGGCGCAGATGTGCACAGTGTGAGGGCCTGTGTATAGATAGGAATGAGAGTGTGTTTAACATGCCTCAGCACTGCATGTGGTAGGCTGAAGTTCACAGAGCATGTGTTTCGCAAAGATGGGAGGGGACACACATGAAATGATCCGGACGCACAGCACACAGCAGGGGCCTTCATGGGTTTCCGTAATTCCTGACCCATATTACTGTAGAAGGTTTCCTTCTGGAAGCAGATTCCTGAAATTCATTCAGAGGGATGAGGCTGCTGGTGTTTTCCAGGTTGGGTGACACAGAGTCGGTCAGGTGGGAACCTGAGCCCAGGGGAACGTGATGGAGTGCTCCATCTCTCCTTCATGTTCCCAGGCATTTCAAGGAGAGATTTGCCTGAGGCACAGGGAGAAGATTGGAGACTTAACACCTAATTAAGCAGCTTTTAGGCCAGCTAAAGCGCTAATCCTATAACTCCAGTCCCCAGCTCAAAGGTGAGGAAGGAAAATACAGGAACCCTGGGCAACTGCTGCTGCGTCTCCCACCTATCAAACACACAGAGGGGGCAAGGCTGGGGGAGAGGGTGTTGGTGAAATGAGAGGGTGGTTCAGGCAAAGAGAAAGGCTGGAAGGTAGAAAGTTGGGGGACGGAGCTGGGTGGGGACACAGAGGGGGGGCAGAGTGGAGTGAGCCAGAGGAAGAGAAAAACAATCTGGTAAAGGAAAGAGGGGTCAAAGACTGCAGGTGTGTCTACACTGCAAAAAGGGTGTGCTCTTAATGCAGGTTAGCTAGCTCAGGTTCAAATGGCAGTGAAGACACAACAGCTCAGCTTTTAGTGCAGGTTAGCAACTGGAGCTCAAGCCTATAAGGGTACAGCTGGGAGCAAGCCCCCCACCCCAGAGAGATAGACTTGTGCTAGTGGGGCTCGAGCTAGCACGCTAGAAATAGCAGTGTGGGTGTTCCAGTACAGGCGGAAGCTCAGGCTCTCAAACAGACCCAACCCCCCCAGCCCGAGCCTGGACATCTACACTGCTGTTGTTAGCATTCAGGCACAAGCCCCACAAGACAAGTCTGTCTACCTGGGCTGGGAGGCTCACTCTGAGCTGCAGTGTAGACATACTTTAGGGGAGCCTGGGCTTGTCATGAGCTGCTAACCTGAGTTATGCCAACTTGGCATGTCATCACTACTACTTTAACCTGGTTTGCTAACATGAGTTAGCTGACCAGAGTTAAGAGCGCACCTCTTTTTGCAATGTAGACATATCCTGAAAGGGAGATCCAGGAAGGGAGAAGGCACTCTAACTGGCAGATGGAGCTAGAAAAGTAGGGTTGCCACCCGTCCGGTTTTCACCTAGACAGTCTGGGTTTTGGCTTGTGTGACAAGCTCTGATGTCCGTTTGTTTTTGGTTATTTTTATAATCTATGGGGAAGAGGCAGAGCAGGCTCAGGGCCTGTGGAAGAGGTGGAGAATGGGGAAGGGCCTCAAGGGAAGAGGTGGAGCAGGGGCAGGGCCTTGTGGGTCCAGTTACCAGCCATTAGAAAGGTGGCAACCCTAAAGAAGAGGGTGAATACAGGAAAGGAGATAGGTTTCTGATAGGGAAAGAAGGATTCTACAGGTCCCCCTAGGTGCAAAGTAGAGAAGAGCAAGTGAATGTCTCAGGCCTGGTCTACACTACAGAGTTAGGTCAACGCAAGGCAGCTTATGTCGAACTAACTTTGTAAGCGTCTACACTAAAATGTTGCTCCTGCTGATGTAACTCGCCTGCTATGCTGACTTAATAACGCCACCTCCATGAGAGGCGTAGCACTTAGCTCGATGTAGTTAGGTCAACGCAGTGTCAGTGTAGACACTGCATTACTTACATTGACTTTAGTGGCCATAAATGCCCCAGCATGACTGCTTTGGTCACCGTTTTGAACTCCACTGCCTGGTGGCCAGGTACACAGGTACACGCCTCTCCCCTCAAAAGTCCCATGAATTTTTGAAATTCCATTTCCTGTTTGTTCGGTGTGGAGAGCTCACCCAGTGACTGCCTCGCTAACCATGCCAGCTCCACGCTGCAGACACACTCCTGCCCGGAGCACACAGGAGGTGGTGGATCTCCTGCATTTGTGGGGAGAAGTGGCTACAAAAGGGACCCGGAGCAGTGCCATGCAAAAGCTGTACCAGAAGGCAAGGGAGGCTAACAGTTACTGTGGTGCATAGGTAACTGTCCCACTCTACTGGGCACTGATGAGGCCTCAGCTGGAGTACTGTGTCCAATTCTGGGTGTCATACTTTAGGAACGATGTGGACAAACTGGAGAGAGTCTTGAGCAACAAAAATGATAAAAGGTTTAGAAAACCTGACCTATGAGGAAAGGTTGACACAACTGGGCATCTTTAGTCTTGAGAAAAGAAGATTGTGAGGCGACCCGACAAAATCTTCAAAGCTGTTAAGGACCGTTATAAAGAGGACAGTGATCGACTGTTGTCCATGTCCCCTGAAGGGAGGACAAGAAGTAATGGGCTTGATCTGCTGCAAGAGACATTCAGGTTAGATATTAGGAAAAAATTTCTAACTCTAAGGGTGGTTAAGCACTGGAATAGGTTAGCAAGGGAGACTGTGGAATCCCCATCACTGGAGGTTTTAAAGAACAGATTGGACAAATATCTATCAGGGATGGTCTTGGTTTACTTTGACTTGATGACTTTTTGAGGAGTCCCTTCCAGCCCTGCATTTCTATGACTCTAGAATATAAGTGAGATCAGAATCAGGGTGTAAGTATTTTTATTATTTGTTGGAGTTCATTTCTGGCCTAGGTGGGATTTAGAAGGACAGAGGGGTTTGTGGAAAGGACAAGTTAGTTCAAATAACAAATACCGTACATGTTTTATATTAGCCGTTTTAGATCCTCAGCTGGTGTAAATTAATGAATACAGATCCATTGATTCCAGTAGAACCACCAATCAAGGTCTGGCCCACTATATTTCAGCCTCAGGTCAGATATATTTTCACAGCAAGACAAACTCATTCACGGAATTGTGAGTGTATTTTAAATTGTGTGTTTCATGTATCATTAACGTTTGCCAAATTAGTTGTTATTTCTGGTATAGTTATGGTTACCATAAGGTTTGAGATCTTGTGGGAGGGGTTGCAAAAGATTTCTCAGAATGGAAGTGGGGAAAAATCTGGCCTACAGCAGCATTGAGAGTGGTGGTTCTCCCTTCCTGGGCCATAGAGACAGGATTATTGTTAGACCCCAGTTTCTGGTCCTGTCCAGGTCTAAACTGTGTCACACGGGAGCTGAAAAAAAGGAGTAAACTCAGTTTCTCACTGTGTTAGTCAATCACGAGAGGGGATGGAAGCCAGAGCATGAAGCAGCAATGTGGGAGGCCATAGCCATGGACATACAGGGGGAACTGATCGAACTTGACTCCTGGTCAAGCCATCATGCCCAGCAAATTCCCTCATCCAGCCGGGATGCACCTTAAAATTACAACAGAGTCACTCCTGCATGTCTGTTAATGCCATGAAAAGGGAGCATCTAAGCGTGCACGCGCACACACACACACACACACAGCAGAGTCCAGCACCTTCAGGAGGGAAAGAGAAGTGAAAGGGCAGGGTAAGAGACTAGATGGAGTGAGAGAGGTGGAAAAAGGGAAGGCAACAGTGGGAAAGGGTGAGAAAGGGATGAAAGAGACAAGAGAAGAACATAAATGGAGGTGATTGAGTATTTTCTGTCAAAATGTCTTTTTCACTGGGAAAGGGCTTTTTGAACAAAATGGAAATGTTCATAAAAAATATCAAATTTTGTCAAACATTTTCAGGTTTTTCTCAGGAAAAAAGTTGACTTTTTTAAACTGCAAAATTGGGAATTTTGGTTGCTGAAAACCTATATAATTTAGTTTTTCTTTTAGAACAAAAGCCTGAAAAAGTTTCAAAGAAAAATTTTGACAAAATAAAAAAAAAGTTTCATTTTCATCAGCATTTTTTACAGGGGAAAACAAAACAGTTGTTTCCCAGCACGCTCTCAACATAAGAGAAAGGAACAAGGAGAGAAAACAGAAGTCTGGGCCAGTTGGAGGCAGACAGAGAACAGGGAATGAGCAGTGGGTGTGGGAGGAGAATCTGGTGCCAACATACTGCAGCTGCTTATATCCCCCCAAGCCTGCTCCAGCCTGCAGGAAGCTGCTGACCATGTTTAACCTCAGAGCGCTTGTGTGCAGGAGCCAGTCCCTGCAGAGAGGGGAGATGCCAACCCAAATATTCAAAATCATTAGTCCAGCCTCAAAAAATCATGAGATTGGCTTAAAAATCATGAAGATATTAGAAAAATATAATTCAGCTTCTTTTTCTTTGTCTTCTGGTTTCAGACCCTTTAGGTTACACCCAGGTCACATTTTCAAGCTTTTCCCCACAACCATGAGAGATGGGACTTATTGACATTTTTTAAAGAAAGCTGAGATTCTCACATAGGGTATGTCTACACTGCAATTAGACACCTGCAGCTGGCCTGTGCCAATTGACACAGGTTCACAGGGCTCAGGCCAAGGTAGGGTGACCAGACCACAAGTGTGAAAAATCGGGATGGGGGTGGGGGTTAATAGGAGCCTAAATAAGAAAAAGACACAAAAATTGGGACAGTCCCTATAAAATCGGGACATCTGGTCACCCTAGGCCAAGGGGCAGTTTAATTGCAGTATAAACATTCCAGCTTGGGCTGCAGCTTGAGCTCTGGGACCCTCCCAACTTGCAGGGTCCTAGAGCCCAGGCTGCCGCCCAATCCCAGACATCTACCCTGCAATTAAGCAGCCCCTTAGCCCGAGCCCCACAAGCCCAAGTCAGCTGTTGCAGGCTTTTTAATTGCGGTGTAGACATGCCCATAATGGCTAACCCCCAAGGCCGTCAATACATCTGCTCTTCTTTAGAGAGCCCACTTGACAAGTTTCATTGTTCTTCCGTCTGGCTTCCATCCCCTCTCCAACTGATGCAGCTGTCTGGAGATGCTGCCTTCCACGCCTTACTCATTCACACCTGGTTCCTTCAACAGGGCAATTGATTAAAAGGCGAGGGAAGGCGGGGGAGGAGATCTTATGCTACTTCTAGCAAAAAGACATTTTTTTTAACATTATACCAAGGCTCAATACAAAATTTTCTATATAAGGATCTGATACAAAGTTGTATGAAAATAGAGGCATAATACAAAGTCAGATGAAAGTTATGTGAAGATGCTTAATGCAGAGATTTATCTACATGTATGATCTGCTTCCCTTGTAAAATGTCCTCACAAAATGTTGTATTCCCCTTGTCTTCTCTATCACACCCCTACCTGCCTCTTCTGTCACTCCATTCATCCACAGGCCTAACCTCTCTACTCCAATGCAGGGGCACCCAGAAGACCTAGCTGTTACCTTAGCCCATTGGCTGTTGTAGTGGCACTGGGCTACTCAACTACTTTGCCCCAAGCTGCTACATTGTTGGAGATGAGGGAGGATTCCTTTTCCCCATCTACCCTTCCCAACTCAGAAAAAGGGGCCTTCCCTTAGGAGCATGTCATGCTTATGACATTTCTTTAAACCTTCCCCTAGATGCACCCTCAGTAAAGCCAGGATTAGAGGTCTTGGAGACATGGTTGCCCTCCTCCAAGAACGAATGCCTCATGATTGGTGCCTTGAGTCTGTGACATCACCTGCGGGCAGACTATTTCTGGAGAATGAGTTGCGTCTTTGAGAGATTTTTCTAATCAGGCTGGAGGAAGGTAATTTAATGATTTCCAAGAGGAGCTCTCAGCACTGTAAGTATTCTCTACAACTTCTGTGTATCTCAGACTGATGGTGGGGAGGGAGAGTGGGAAGAAAGAGAGAAATTGAGCTGAGAAAAGTCTAATGAAACCCCTGGAGAATTGTTTGGAGTTTGTATCTGGAAGGGACAGATTTTCATTTCTTAGGTAATGTTTTGCTCTGTCTCTTACCTTAGTGTAGGGATCCATTGACTGAAGTAAATGGAAATCTTTCATGAATAGTCAGCCGACCTATAAGAGGCTGGTTAGTTTGGAAGCAGCTTCTTCCTCAATGTTTTTCTTGGTAGCTGTTTGATTTGGACCATTGCTTGGCTGTTGTGGAATTCATCTGAGTCTTTGTATGGCTGGCACTGGCAGGGCATTGATGTAAAATGTGTACAAGGCACTGTGGTAAAGACACTACTGGAGTTCAGGACTCAGCTGCTGTTTACAAGGTACTGCTGAAACCCCAGGAGGTATTTGAAGAGTTCTGCTCACACAGCTAGATACCCCCTTCCCCAGTCTGATGATAAACCTTTTCTCTCTGTAACAGTCTGTCTTCCAAGCTCACCATTTCACATTAGCAGGATGGGATGGGATTTCCTAGGATTCCCATCAAGGAGTGGGCTGCAGGACTTCAGTTCTACTTAGAACCAGCTTAAAAGCTGACTCTCTTTTTAAGTGTATCCTTTTTTGTTTCTGTTTGGTCTTGAAACCATTGCTAGAGAAAAGAGTCTGAGAGCTCAGAGCAGTAGGATACAGGCATCAGCAGTGGCCAAGGCTGGAAATATTCATTACATCCCCAAGTCAAACAGCTGGCCCTGGAGCTATGGGACTTCTTTCCATTCAGCCACAGTTATGTCTAATACTGGATACAAAGTTCTCTAGCTAGAGCACTGCTGCAAGGAAGATCACTGCTTCAGCACACGAGGCCCATAGCTGAGATGATGAGGACATCACCACGTGGAATAAAATAGTGAGAGCATTTCTACCTGGAGACGATATGTATTTCCAGAGCATCATTGCGAGGAAGATCACAACCCACCTGGGCCTTGTGTCTCAGATTTTTGTGGATGCACTGCAGATTGCAGCACACATGCAGTAGTGCATGTCTGACCTTCTCAGGGCACGGACCCAAGGAAAGTCACAGCCCACGTGGGGAATCTATTTGATGCTGCTATAAAGAAGATCATGTCAGATGTCTATTTTGCTTGTCAGGGAAATTTTCCATAGAGGATCAGAGACTAAAGCTGTGAAGGGGGTGGATTAAAGAGCAGCTATTTGTCACTAGTACTCAAGCCTCCTTAAGTGCATTGGAATCAGAAGGTAGCGGGGAAGGAGATTAACCTGGAAGCCAACCCAGAAGTGGGATGTCATCTGCCAGCACTGGGATAAGAACATCACTGTGGACAGATTGTATTAGGTAAAATTAGTGTTCAGACGCAAGCAAGGCCATTACGCAAATGGATTAAATCCGGGGCCAAGTAAAGATCCTGTCAGAGCCAATTAGATAACACTGTGTGAGTGAGAGCAGAGGATGTGAAGGAACATTCAGTTGTCCAGCAACCTTCACTGGGAAAGGACAGGAATCCACAGCTACTGGCTCCGTCAGTTCTCTCACCCTGAGACTATCTTTCACTGTCTGCCAGTGACATTAGTGGCAGGGGAGCTGTGACAAAGACTCTGGAACGTATTCAGAGGTAAGGCGCCAGAGAACTCAAAGAGGTGCCATAGAAAAAGATCAAATCTAGGTGAAGTAGGAGATTGTCAGGCACCTAAGTATTGGGGTGACAGGGACCATAAAAGTCTATATAAATGGATAGACAGGGTTGCAAAACACTAATGGAAGGCTGTGCTGTGTGTTTCTCCTACTTCTGTGAGTCCTGCATGGTTCCGGAGGAACTGATCACAGAGACACAAGAATTGGTGCAGCTCCTGTGTCAATGAGAACTGGTCTCCACTGCAAGAACAAAGACATCTTTGCCTGTGTGTGGATAGAAATTAACTCTCACTGGCCTGTCAGTGTAATAACAGCACAGTGACTTTGTGCTGTCTGGTGCCGAGCTTGAGATGAAGGAAGTATGAACTCTCCCAGCGCTTCCTACCCAAGAGCTCTGTGCTCTTTCCCAAGGTGCCATCCAGCTGTGGAGATGGGTAGGGAGAACAGGAGTGATGAAGGTGCTGTGGGGAAGAGAGAACTGTAATTCCTTAACCCTGTTGAATCCCATTTCCTCTCCCTCTCTATTACATTAGTGCAGATGAGAAATAGGATGTAGTATGGTTTGGTCTGAAGCTTTCTCCCACCATATACCAGGTAGAGGTGGCTGAAACCTCACATAGTGGTGGGGTGGAGGAAAGGCTCTGAATCCCACAGACGGAGCCCTCCTATTATCTGCTTCTTTTCCTGAGTAAAGCTTGGGGCCAAGGGGACTTTGAGGGAGGGGAGGGAGCTGCCTCTCAAAGGTGTTATGATCTGGATGGAGTGTTGTGCTAGCACCAGCCTGGTGTCTGCTAAAACAGGGAGCAATCTCACTGACCGATGTTAGCCCAGCTGCCTCTGGGGTTTCTTGATGTCAGTATCCAGGGTTAAAAATCTCAGTCAGCCATTTTTATTATCATGTCACATTTAATTCTCTCATGGGTTGCCAGGATAGGAGGCAGCCAGCACCGTATCTGGGTCTGTCAAAGTGGATCAAAGCTGGTTAGAGATGTTCTTTGGATACTGATTACACATTTCTATTGCCCTGTGCCTCTAGTACTCCAGGAGGGTGTCTACATCACTGTGACTGTGTACCCCATTGATTATCATTCTTGAGACTAGTGCACAATGCTTTAACCACAAGTGTAGGGATGTATAGCCCACGCACACCACAATGCTTAATGATCTACATTTCTTAGAGCAAAGCAGCAGGGTTTTAAAAAATTTTCTCAAGTCTTTAAATAACACATCCTCAGGAAGGAAAGATGGTCTTGTGGCTAAGAAAATAGGGACCAAACTCCCAGCTAGTGTAAATTAGCACAATTCCATTTACTTCATCAGAGAATTTGACCCTAAACTGAGATTCAGGAGATCTAGGTATAATTCTTGGTTCTGACACAGATTTACTCTGTGACCTTGGACAAATCACTTAATCTCTATATCGCAGCTTCTCTTCTATAAAATGTAGTTTCCCTACTCTGCAGGGTTGTTGTGAGGATAAATCCATAAATTCCAGGGAGATGCTCAGATATTATGGTGACAGGGATCATATAGGTAACAAGACAGATACATAACTAGATTTACTATGACTAGGTTTGTGATCAAACTGAGTGTATAGCAAGTGTGCCTTGGAAGATTGTGGATATATTGTGAGCAGCAGGGCTAGTGTATATATATTTCAAACTATTCCTGGCTGTCACTGCAAACTGTACTGTCTGTTATTTCACCTAGGATGGCTTTAATCGTTCAGTCTCTAGTGTATTAGATATGGAAAGATACAGCTATTGAGGTATTTATAGTGTGTTGATCACTTTGGTATCTGAGCACCTGGTATGGAACACCCTTATTTCAAAGCATGTGGCATATCGACATGCATGCACACATTAAAATGGAATTGCTAAGAATATATTCTTTGCTCCTCAGGCTGTCCCCCTGACCTTTCTAGATTTTGTTTAAAGGAAAGAATTACAGCAATTGCAGGCACTGATGGGGGGCAAGAAGCCCTCTCATTCCGTGGTTGTCAATGATCTAAAAATACTCCCAGCTCTTTGGTGGCTTTTATAGGCTGGTGATTAGAAAGATCTCATCTCTGCAGTCTGTAGCAGCGTCACAGAGGGCGGAGGAGGGAAAGAGGATATTTGGAGGATTATACTAAAGTTCCTGTGGTAACATAAAGGGATTTGACGTCAGTACTGAGATTGTGAAGCTAATTCCAACACTTGTTAGCATGAACATTCAGTAAGTGAACCAACAGAAATGTTTAGGACAGGAGTTACATGATGAATGCAGAGAAGCGAAGCATGTGACTTCAGGAAGGGAGAAAGATGGAAGCCCCCCCCCCCTTTCCATGGGTGCACACAGGAGTGGAGTTGAGGGTAAAATGAGTAAACAAGCTTTACTCTCTTCTCCTTTGGAGAATATGGAATGTATTGTAGGCTAGTTTACCCACTTTTTTTTTTACCATTATACCAGTGGGTGCTCTTGACCAGTGTGCACTGAGCTGCATTAGACTTAATGAAGGGATGGGTGACCCCCGGGACACAGGTGTCAGGGATCCATGTCCTGTAGGGTGTAGAACCGCAGGACCCTCAGATACCAATGCAGCAGCTCTACCACCTGAGACAAAAGAAAATGTATGTCCTCTATGTGCCAGCAATTGAATTTATATCCTTTCCAGACTTCCATCCACTAGGGGATGACAGTGACCAAATGGTTCCTTGGCCACTTTTACAATCTGCTGAGCAGATGTACAGATTTGGGAACCACACAGTATTAATTAGTTAGCCCTGTTCCTAGATTTCCTTTTTACAATAGGGAATTGTGGCCTGATCCATATGCAGCAACGGAGTATGCAAAGCCATTGTTCATGACACTTAAAATCGTCAAAAATGGAGATGGACATTGTCTATTGGGTCATCTCTCACCCATTCACACTCTCCCACATCCTAGTCAATGAAGAATTGTTTCCTAAAATATATTCTCCACTGCTTTGCCTTGGTCCAGTTTAAAGCATCTTGGGGGAAACTATTTCCATAGGAGGCTAATATTCCATATTGCCCAGATATTCTGTAATGATTATAAACATTTTCTTATGGTGATGTGGCACCCAGTAGGTATATACTAAATCTGCAAATAAAAATATAGGCCTTACCAGACTAGGACAAACCAGTTGTCTAGCTCCATTGGTACTAGTCCTCCTGCTCCACCAGAACAGATTACTGGGCCATCTGGTCTAGCAACCTGTCTCCAACATTAACCTTCAGAAGCAGGTGTAACCATCTCTCTGCAGCTCACTGTGCAATATCCTGCTAAGAAAATAAAAGTCTCCCTGCCCCTAGCTGGTGTCCCCATGACTTGTAGACTGAGAACTTGCCATTTTTATCCTAGCAATTGTGATTGCAGATGCTGTTCTGATTCTTAAACTGTACATAAGAACATAAGAATGTTCACACTGGCTCAGTCTAAAGGTCCATCTAGCCCAGTATCCTGTCTTCTGACAGTGGCCAATGCCAGGTGCCCCAGAGGGAATGAACAGAACAGGTAATCAGCAAGTGATTCATCCCTTGTTGCCCATTCCCAGCTTCTGGTAAACAGGGGGCGTGGGGACACCATCCCTGCCCATCCTGGCTGTTGAATCCCCATCCCTAGGCTCTGGTCAAAGTTATAGTCCTTTCTCCCTCCTCTGGCTGATGGCATCTAGAAGTCATAAGTTCAGCACCCTCCTTCCATTTCATTATCTGTGTTTGTCTTACAGACAGGAAGATTTGAAAGAGGAGTACCTTGTGTATACAACAACCCAAGAATGAGCGACGCCAATACCCTCAACACCACAGAAGTAGCAGCTGGTCCCACCACACCACGCAAGGGACCTCCCAAGTTCAAGCAAAGGCAGACAAGACAATTCAAAAGCAAGCCCCCAAAGAAAGGAGTAAAAGGGTAAGAGCACTAATGAGAGCTCCAGGGAGTGGTATGTCCCTTCACATACATTAGGTGAGGCAGTGAGGTGCTCTGATACACCTTCTCATGTCTGGGATCTTTCAGATGATCTCTGCATGAATAGAACATGAGAAGGCAGGATACGTTCTCATAGGGGGGGAAATCATGCCAGAAGTGACACTTCCCCCTTATGCGTCCAACAAGAGAGTTGCACCAAATTCTCCATGGAACCCATTAGGCCAAACCAGGAAACACTTGTATTATACTCTTGTGTCACTCCCTTTTAGGGTTGCCAATCCAGTAATTAAAGATTAATCTTTAATTAAAGATTCTGTCATGTGATGAAATCTCCAGGAATTCATCCAACCAAAACTGGCAACCCTACGTCCCCTTGGCAGTGTGGAACTTCTTGTGAGCTGTCCCCCTCCTCTGCTGCTGATCTTATGTCCTTTGTCCCTGTAATTTAGCAAAATCCTCAAACTATTCCCTTTTCTCGGGTGCTGATCCAATCTCCCTTCAGTTAGGAAAGACCCTGTGTGAGGTAATCCTTCTCTTTTGGTTCTGTTCCAGTCTCACCTTCCTCTGTTGTCCTTTCTCACAGGTTTGGAGATGACATTCCAGGTATGGAGGGACTTGGAACAGGTAAGTTGTATGTAATATTGCTCTTCAGATGCCTTTAAAGTATTTCTGTTACAAAAATATAGAATCATGGGGCTAGAAGGAACAGCAAGGGTCATCCAGTCTAACCACCTGCCAAGATGCAGGATTTGTTGTGTCTAAACCATATGAGACAGATGGACAATCAGCCTTCATGCTTCAGGGCTTAAGATGATTGCCTGCTATGGTCAGGTATAAATTGATGCAGCATTCGTGTTGATGAGAATTGGTCTCTACTGCAAGAACAAAGACATCTTTGCTGGTGTGTGGATGGAAATTAACTCTCACTGGTCTGTCAGTGTAATAGCAGTGCAGTGAGGTATACATTTCATTTCTGCCCCTCCATAATGTAGCACTGCACAAATGGCCAAGGTGCCTTGTGGGTGTTCTAATCTCCCTTCCTTGTAATCTTCTATCAGATGTGGAATTAGGCAAATACTATGAAAAATTCGTGTCTGGATTCACTTGGTTGTGAATGGGCTCACTTGTGTTTGCTTTCTGCAAATATTCTAGCAAGTGACTTCATCAGCAGGAAAGTTCACAGAAATGGTTACTTTAACACCAATAATGCAAGAAAATCACAGAAAGTGAATTTTAAATTGCTAATTGTTAGCATTCTCACCAGAATCCTGATTCCAAGAGTTATACTCGTCCAACCAGGGACCAGAAATGTGTCATGTGATCTGTGTCCAATCAAAAGAGCTCAGATTTCAAATATCAGACACACGCCAATAATCTACACACCAAGAACTTTGTGCCAAGATTATTCAGCAAATAATGTTAGATAACAAAAGTATTCAAGAAAATCACAATCTGGTTATAAAAACAAACTAACAGGGAAGCAAAATTAATCAAAAGTTTTTAAGTGAGCTGTTCACATAGCTCTAGTTATCAGTTGCTGGTGATGAGATACAAGACTACATGGACTATGTTGGGGTTTTTTTTCTGGTGCAGCAAGTGGTGAGATGCCGCATGAGAACCATTGATCTAGTTCAGTGTGGCAGGAGGCTGCCCACTCTTACACTGATGTGGTGGGAAAATATTGTCTCTCACCTCTGTCTAGTCTTTGAATAGAGGCCCATTTTCCTTTCTCCTTCACCTAGCACTATTTCTTTAATAATCATCCTGCCCATCTCTCTAGGATAGAAGAAACAATGGGGTATACTGAGCTTGTACTGAACTTATCCAGTTTCTCTCTCTCTATCTTGCAGATATTACAGTGATCTGTCCATGGGAGGCTTTCAGCCATCTGGAACTGCATGAGCTGGCACAGTTTGGTATCATCTAAGTCACCAGAATCACTACTGGTGTCTTCCAAGGTTCCAGAATGGTCTTCTTCACCATTGACACTTATTTTTGGCCCTTCCGTCCACCTGCTGACATTCTGTTGAGCACGTGCAGGGTGGCTTCATGAGATTCACCTAGTTCTAAACAATTCCTTCTCAGATTAACTTGGCAAGAAGTTATCAGGGACCCTGAATATTCACCAGGTCTCATCTGATGAAACTATTGGAAATGTTTAAATATCTCTGTACAATATCCTGTCTTCCCCCTGGAGTATTCATGTGTGTGAAGTCTCACCTGTATCCCCTGACTCCTGGGATGCTGTATGTATGAATTTTCACCCCATATGCCCCGCTCTGAGTCACTTGAGATACTGTCTGTATGTGCCTATTTGAAGTCTTATCCTGTATTCCCACCCTTGACCCTATAAAATCTAACTCTGAATTAAACCCATCGCCCACTCTCAGGATACTCTCAAGCTTTCCATGTGTATGTGAAGTCCAACAGATGTGGATGATAGTCCCATGATATCTGAGCCAGCAATCAATTGCTCTGTGTATATTCATAGGGAACAGAGTCCTGAGAGTCACCTATCCACCTTTCATTAGGAAGGAGAACCTTGAGTCTCTCACATGAGCTCTCCATAGGGAATCTGCCACTAAAATTCACCTCTAAGCCATAGAACAGAAGGGCTTGGGAATACTACATCTTTCCTATATTATCCACAGGTTAGTGGAGTAGTTATTAGATTTCTGTTGCTCCAATAAGGACAGCTGACAGCCTGAATGTTTGAGATCACTAACTAAATCTATCATAGCACTCACCCCTTTGCTATCCTGAGGGTTTGCCATTCTAATCAAGTGACTCTCAGGGTGATATAAACTTTCATATCCTATAAGTAGAAATCCCTTCCTGTTCCTAGTACCATATTTACATGAGGAATAGCTTGTATCTGCCAGCTGTTGGTTAAGAAAATGGAGAAGCATTGCAATTGTCATCTGACAGTGACATATACCCATTAAGGGTATGTCTACTGGAACGTAGGTCTGTGCGTGAGCCTTGGCTCAAGCCTAACCCCCCCCCTCCCTTGCATGTACACTGCAATTGCTCTAACCTAGGGCTCAGACCCAGGGTTCCAGGACCCTGCAGCGCTGGAGGAGTTAAGCTGGCACCCAAGGTGCGAGCCCTATTGCTTTGCAATGTAGACGGAGCCCCGCTTGACTCGGTCCTGGGAGTCAGCTGGAAGTATCCCACAATTCCATGGGACAACTTCCTTGATCCTCTCTATCCCAACAATTTGCAATCCACTCTAGTAAAAATAGCAAACAGCAGCAGCTCAGGTTAGTGTTAACCCATTCTCTTCTGATCACTGATCTGCAAGCACACTGTCAGAGAGCCTCCTGGGCTTGCAATGGAAAACAAACTGATCAAGCCTTTTGCAAAGTGACTTGCTTCTTGGTAACACGCAGGGTAGGCAATAAAGTTCTCCCAAAGTGCATCATGGTCCTAGGGCTAGAGCAGCCACATTTCAGAGGGTGGAGGTGCTAGGGATTCTGGGATATGGTTACTAAGACTTCGGTCTGCACACTGCAGTGTGGACACCAGAGCCCTATGCTCAAGCCTGGGTTAGAAAAGTCTTAATATAAGGTAAAGATACAATGTAGCCGCTCAAGCCCAGGGTTCCCTAGCACAGGCAACTGACTCAAGTCCCACTAACGCTGGGCTTACATTGCAGTGTAGACATACCCTAAGGCATGGGCTGTGTACCAGCCAGATTTAGCTGAGTGCTTCTAGCACTCTGTGGGTTTAGCACAAGTTGGAGTCCTACCTACTTTCTTCTTCCTCACATTTAGCATACAGTAGCCCTCCCCCTGCCCACATCACTCCCCATCCCTATCAACCATGGAATGTGAAGGATTTTCCTTTCATGCCCCTCCCCAGTTCAAGCTTTGCAGATGCATGTGTTGACGTTGAACACCTGACCTCAGAAGTTGGTGCAAGAGAACAACTGGGAGTAGGCAGAAGGAGAGTAGTTCCACTTAACCTTATGGATCTATCTCTTGGTCTCTGGAAGCCTTAGTCCTTGTTGGGCTGGGAATGGTGATTCATTTAGCCACACTCGAAACTGTGCAGAGACGGGGCAAGAATATTCCCTTCCTCTCTTGCATTAAGAAAGGATTTTAATTTTGTTCAGAGTCAAGGGGCAAATGGTTTTTATTATCTGATACTCATAAAAGAGGATGTCATTTTTCTAAACATTGTGGTGAGCTTCATTCAAATTTACCTTTCCCTGGTTTACACTGCATGTGTCAAACTATATATATATATATATACACATTACAAGTACAAATTGTGTGTCAACTGGCGAACTACATCACAGGACTACTTCATATGCAAGCCTGCCCACTGCTAACGCACCATCCCGCAATCTTTGGGGAAGATCCACTGGGCCGGGGACTCAAATAATTGCATGGGACAATGGAAAAATAACAGGGATAAGTGTGAGGGTCAAAAGGAGGAAACCTGACGGGGACACCGAGCAGAGAACCCCGGACAGCGCCTACTGCTCCTCGAAGGCGTCAAGGGAGCCAGTGGACGCCGCCCAGAGGAACTCTGCTCGGTTGTGTGAATGGATGGAAGATCAGAAGTAGGCCCCACAGTCACAGGAAACCCCCTCCACCAATCACAGGACTACTTGTTAGGCAGATATCATCTATAACCTTTGTTTTTCATGCACTGTTGCTTCTCGTTTCTTGCATCCTTCTCTCCTTTTGCAGCTCTTCCTCTTTCTCAAAATCTTCTCAGTGCAGGTATGATTTTTATTTAGGTTTTAAATATGATTGACGTATTTCATTTATTAATAGCCTCTGTTTTTTTGATTAAATAAGGATGTCAGTTTTCTTGTGCTTTCTCTCACCTTAAATTGCTCTATTTATATGACCCTTATCTCTCCGATTCTGACCATCTCTTATAATTTGTCTGGAAAAAGGCTGATTGGTTCCAGTTTCTGGATCACACAAAGAAGTGTGGTCATTGCCTCTCTCATTAGTGTGCTTAATTAGGAACATAACATGAGGACTGAGCATTAGAGTAGCCCTTGAGCTCCCATTTTTGTCCCAGGTTGAGACATGGCTTTGTGGCATTGGGACTGTTCTCTGCCACAAAGTTCCCTCTTTCTAAAGGCATCCAGAGACATTCTAGTGAACATCAAGGTATTGATAAAGTTTCTCCTCTGAACCTTGTGTTAGTACATTCCCTTCCACCACAAGAGTATTGCTAGGTTTCCCCTTCAAAGGTGTCCAAAATCAATACGTTCCCTGCCAGCTCCCATATCTGGCTGAAGACCTGTTTTGCAGGGGTTTGGAGGCAGCTGCTGTTGGTCTTAGGTTTGGGGGATTCTTTTAAGTTTATAGTTATTCCTTTCATTTTAAGGAGTTTTAAGATTTATAAAAAGAATTTTAAAACAACTTCTCTTCTGGTCTTTAAAAAAAGAGAGAATGAGAGAGCCCCTGGAAACCTTATTTTCAGAAGAAGCTGTGAGAATTGGCAATGTTGCAAGGAAAAAATTATATTTTAAAAAAACTTATGAAATACTGCAGCATGTTCACATTGTAACAGGTTATTCTTTGGTCTTTTACTATTAAAAATTGTTTTTAAAATCCCAAAGAGATGATCTGAAATTACTTTTAACAATAGACACATAATGTTTTCACTCAAAGCATCTCACACTATTTCCTTCACCTCTGGCCAGATCGGACTGGGACAGAGGGAGCCTTTTAGAACCACTCCATCACCGCCCCACCTTGAAAGAAAGTTAGATATTTTCTGAGCCATTGCTGCCATGTGGCCAATAAGAGACAGAATTCAGTTATGACATCATTTGAGAAGCAAATCTATATTCTCCTCTGTTTGTGCTGCTACCAGGGAGATAATACTTAATCACCATTTCTTGTGACAGGCCACTGTCAGTGGAATGGATAACAAGCAGGGGTGGGATTTAGCCCACATTTTCTGGAACTTCATAGCCTACATTTTCTGTAAATTATGGGCCAGGCCCTCAGGTGGCGTAGCTTCAGCATAGCTCCATGGATACAGCCTTGAAGCTGTTCACAAACTCTTCATATGTTTCCCAACTCACTAACCCAAAATGTATTTAAATAGCCCTTTTACTTCTAAATTCAAGAACTCTAGAAGCTCAACACTAAGCAGCCCCATGATAACAAATCAATGTGTGAACAACCTAGTGCATAAGAGTCACCCTACCAGAACAACCCAGTCTGGATAGGCCATCTCTCATGAATCACCCCTATAATAATACACTAGGGTACATACATGTGATGGGGGAGAACATGTTGAATAAATGAGCAGATTTCCATATTACCAACACAAGTATTCATAAATCATGAGCCAGACCCCCCACTCCCAATCATGAAATGGGCTTAAAAATCCAAATATTTTTAAAAATAATAAATGTTGGGCTCTTTTTCTTTGCCTTTTGATTTCTGAGCCTTTAGGGTGCCTTTGCTAAAACACTTTACACTTTTTCTCCCCAACCTTCAAGGCTGGAAACTTTTACACACACACGCCACACAAACACACATTAAATGAAACTGAGATTCTCTAGTAATCACCTGACTCCAGCAGCTGGGGCTTTAAGAAAATAACTAAATGTCACAAGAGTTGGCAACACTGACAAACTTTCAATCGTTCATTTTATGTAACAGTAAAAAAAAAAAGGTTTAGAAAATATGAAATGTAATACCCTCTTTCTGAAGACTGCCTCCTTTCCCAGCTTCATACCTGCAGCTAGGTTCCTGATACACTGCACCACCCTCTCAGAACAAGCTCTCCTCTCCTCACTGTGCTCCTGCTCTAAGCAGTAATAGAAGCTTTCCTTTCTAATGGTTCTGATCACAGAGTTGAGGTACTTATTGCCAAGCTTTCCCCTTCAGGGTAAATTAGGTGTTTGGTTCTTTGTGTAGGTTATACGATAAGGCCTACAGTGAATCCCAGGTAAACCAGAATAAATCAATTAAGTTATATCTCAAAGGGTCATACACATCTCACTATAATCTCTCTCAATAGCAAAGGTGTGTTGACAGGAAACAATTAGAAGAAATATAGAAAATGAAGTGAGAGGATTTAATGATAAGTCTGAAGCATTACTCCCTCGGTTAAAAATACCCAATTGTATAGCCTTTTTAGTGTTATTTTATTATGGTAGCAGCTGTGCTGTAGTTGGGCTGGATCACGCCTGAACAGCATACCAGCACTTTTGCTGAATGGAGGGATGCCATTTTGTTCTCAAAATGGCGTCTCTGCATCGCATGACCTCGCATGCACTGTACGTGGGTGAGGTCACACCACATGGAGGACACTATTTTACACAGAAACAAAATGGTGTCCTCATGCAGCTGCATGGAGGTGTCCATTGTAAAGAACAAAACAGCATCCTCCACACAGCGTGAGCTCGCACACCCTGTACATGCGTGGCCATACTGGCAAGGGTAGAGTACCTATAATTTAAATAGTAGGACTGCACCACTGAATAGCAGCTAGTGGTCCCAACCGAGATGGGTGTCTATTGAATTGCTAGGTGCTGTACAAACACATAGTGAAACAGACAAAAGGTAGGAGGGGAAACAGAAGCACAGAGAAATGAAACTACTTGCCTGAAGTCACATAGAAAATCAGTGGCAGAGGCAAGCTTAGAATCCTGGTCTCCTAATTCTCAATCCAGTGACACATCTGGCTTTGCTGATGTCCTCTTCAAAGTACCCAGGGCTAAGAATCTTAAACAGTCTGCTCTTGAAGAATTTTCTTTTAACTAATTAAATACTACATTCAAATGTACCTCTAACTAGAGGCCAGATCCCCAGTTGGTGTAAACAGACATAGCTCCCTTGAAGTCAGCTAACCTGTGCTGATTTACATTACACCAGCCAGGGATTTGGCCCCTGTCCTTTAAGAATACATTCAGTAACTTGGAAATTAACCCTCATTCCATAACCAATTCTCCCCTTGTTGTGTGAAAGGATCTCTTCTTTCAGAAAGAATGGGAAATGTTACTAAAGATAGGCAGGCTCTATATACGGTAGTAAAAGGAAGTAGAGATTAAGAGATGTATAGGCAAAGATATTTTCAGACAAGATTTAAAAAGGAGTGGAAAGTGAACAAAGGCAAAAGATACCCGAAGGCTGCTTCATTGGCAGCGGCTGCAGAGGAGAAGGCTCTTGGATTACCTGCGGGAGGAATATTATGAGAAGGGACACAGAAAAGGCTGCTGGTAGGTACCCAAACAAGTGAAAAGTTCAGCACACCACCACTTTACTTTTATAGACTCTTTCTTTTAAACTGTACCCCAAAATGCTTCAGAGAGTCAAGCAATACAGCAACCATGTTATAGAAAGGAAAGAATAATAGCGGAAATGAAAGAACCTAAAGTCAAAGAGGTGGAAATAACAGGAAGCCAGTTAGTTCCCATGGAGTTTTTTGGAGGTGGGGGGCAAGTAGGCAGCTGCATCACTTACACTTTCTCAGCCAGCTCCCTTGTTCCCTCCATTCTCACTCCCACTCTCTTCCTCCTTTTTGCCCTCCCTTTCTCCCCTTTCCATCATCTGTTCTGTACATCAGAACATGAGAACGGCCATACTGGGTGTAACCATGCCTCTGTGGGTCACAAATGAGAATACCAAATTCAGGACAAACTGCTGAGAAATAAGGCAGATACACCCCAAAATTGGAGGTTATTCTCCCATGAGATATACCAAACCAGCAACAAAAATAAATGTCTGTTTCACCACACTGGCTAACAAGAAGTCAGGACAGCAGTTTCCTTAGGCATTCCAGTCCTTGTATCGCCACCAGAAACTCTAGACTTAGAGATGGGTGGTTCTTTAAAACCAATCTCCTCAAATAAAAGGTTCTTCTGATCCCAAAGGACCAGCCACACACCCAGGTCAATATACAACTCAGATCTTACCCAAAAATCACACTGTTGCCAATCCTTTAGTATCTAAAATCTAAAGGTTTATTCATAAAAAGAAAGAAAGAAAGAAAGAAAGGTGAGAATTAAAACTGGTTAAAGGGATCAAATACATACAGTAATTGCAAAGTTCTTGGTTCAGGCTTGTAGCAGTGATGGAATAAACTGCTGGCTGGATAAGTCTCTGGCTGCTTCCAAATAATTGGAAGGACCTCAGTCTCTTGGTTAGAATGCTCCCATTAGTATAAATCCATAGTCCAGAGGCTGGAGCAGGAAAGAGGCAAAATGGAGGTGTTTTCAGCGCCTTTTATAGCTTCTGCCATGTGGAGGGAAAACCATTGTTTCAAACAAAGCCCTCAGCACAGCTAGTGGAAAATCACAGGTGACAAGATCATGTTTGGAGTCACATGGGCGAGTCACATGTCCATGCATGATTCCACTTAGACATAGTAGGAAATCATTACCTATACCTCAAACAGCATGTTTACAGGAAAGTCCCTTCAGGATAGGTAGGCGTCTTCCATTGTGAGTTAAATGTTCTTTTGATGGGCCACTCAATTTAATAGTCCCTCCAAGATGTGCTGGCTAGCTACCTTGTGGGCGTTACCCCAGAAGCAAACAATTGAAATCCAGTTATAGAGCCAATACTCATAACTTCAATTACAAAAATGATACATGCATACAAATAGCAGAATTATATTCAGCAAGTCATAAACTTTCCATAGACACCTTACTTGATAATCTTTGTACAAGATTTGTTGCAAATATATAACAGTGGTTGCAACAATGATCTATATAGCCATATTTTATTCAGATAACATCACACTGGGTCAAACCAAAGGTCCATCTAGCCCAATATCCTGTCTTCCGGTGCCAGATGCTTCAGAGGGAATGAACAGAACAGGTAATCCTTAAGTTATCCATCTCCTGTCACCCATTCCCAGCTTCTGGCAAACAGAGGCTAGGGACAATCTACCTCTTTCTATCCTCCCATCTAAGTTCTGCTTTTTGTTTCTTCTTCTTCTTTTTTTCTTACCATCTCCCCATTTTCAACTCATTTCTGCTTCCTCCTTGCACTGACAACTGTCCTAGTCCTGGCACACCCCATCTACCCACCACTTTTCCTCTCTCTCCTTTCCCAGAGTGTTTTCCACTCATTTTCCACAGGTATAAGTAACTACACAAGACAGTGGACAATCAGGACCAAAATTTCTACCAAAACAAGCTTCAAAGGAAACAGTCCTGGGAAAGGTGAAATATTTCCAATTTTCTGACCAATAAGAACATTTTCTTAGCAACATAAGAATTGGAGTAAATTAATGATCCTTCTAGTCCAGTGTCCTCTCTCCAATGAGAGCCAGTGCCAGATTTTTCAGCTTCAGAGAAATACATACTCCACCTGATTGTGCAATGCTATGCTATGAGAGGCAATTTCTTCCTCACCTCCAGCCTGTGATCAATTTATGCCTGAAACATTCATTCATACTAAAGTCTAATCCCATTTTTAATCTTGCTGAGCAATTTAGGTCAATAATATGATGTGTCAGCCAAGGTCTACAGTTCAATTATAAGGGACCTGATCCAACATCAGCTGAAGTTCATGGGAACCCTTCCTTTTACTGGTAGGCTTTGGAACAGGTCCATGCTGCATAAGAACTACTTCCTTTTATCCACTTTAAATGATCTGCTTTCAAATTCGAGATACCCTTGTCCTTAGATTACTAACAGGCACACCCAAAAGGCCTTCTCAAAGCCATCCTTTCTTTTATTTACCTTGATTTATTTCCTCTTGCTCCTTTCTGCCCTGAAGTTCTGAACTTCCTGAAGAATGAGGTGCTTTGACGTTACATCCGTCTGACATAGACTTTGTCTGCTGTTCCTATATATTCAAAAACATTTAGAGCTATTTCATGCAGTGTTTAGCTTGAATAACTCTGGCTGCATTAAACCCCAACATTGTCTAACTTACCTTTGCAACAAGCAATGATTTCCTTGTGATATTATGCCGCCCATTGACTAAGGTGCTGGTCCAACATGAGTGTTTAAGTTCTTCTTGGAGCTGGTTCATGAAGAACCTTATCTCACAGTCACTGATTAAAAATAAGACTTCTAACATTGTACACCTGTATATAATGGAGCTGAAGTGTAATTAATAGCACAGACAATTTTGTTTGTGTTGCTGCCAGACACAGAAGTTTATTTTCATAATATTTTTTCCTTCTTTCAAAGAAGTGTGAACGAACTGAGCACTGGTGAAACGTTTCAGACAGTTTCTAGAGAATGAAATCTTCTATTTTTCTACCAAACTGATACAGCAACTAGTGATTACAGTGCAAACATCAACATACTGCCCCCTCACTGATGTGTCTTAACCTTGACCTCATCTAGAGAAGAGAAAGGGAGGTCAATCTCCATGGCCCATTGAGTCCTTTACCTCTCTGATGAGACTGCCAGATGTGTTTTTGTGATGTGTTTAGCTGTTCACTACTGTCCAGGACCCCAGACCAGATATTAGTATGACCATTACTGGAATTATATGTTTAGTTCTGGTGTCCACTCCTTAACAAAAGAGGTTCACAAATTGGAAAGGGTTCAGAAGAGAGCTGCAAGAATGATTCAAGGTTCGGACAGAGATTCAGTGAACTCAGTCTATTTATCTTATCAAAGAAAAGGTTAAGTGATTTGATCATGGACTAAAGTACCTACATGGGGAAAGATTTCTAATAGTAGAGTGGTCTTTAATCTAGCAAACAAAGGCAAAACAAGGTCCAATGGTTAGAAGCTAAAGCTAGACAAATTCAGGTTTTTAATGGTGAGGGATAATTAAACACTGGAACAACTTATCTAGGATTGTGGTGGATTCTCTGTCACCTGAAATCAAGATTGGAACATCTGCATAGGTGGCAGATATAATAGTCCAGGGGAGGCTAAGCCGCCACTGAGGAAACAACATCTCTTATTTCTGACAGAGGTGCAATTAGGTATATTCAGAAGACAGCTTCATGGACAAATGGGCAAAATCACAGCTTTTTAAACCTGAAGGCATCCTTTACTACTGGTCATGTATCTGGTCCCAGGAAGGCACATTCCATGGCACCATTTGTATGAGGCCTCACTTGTTTATGCTGTGCAGACTCCAAGTGTTACCTACCCTTGTTGAAAGCCTGAGCTGGAGGGGGCCTTTTGGAGGCTCCATTACAACATTAACTCTCTTAAAGTATTGACTCTGAGATCTCTACAATTATAAACAAACAACAGGGTGATGCACAGGATATGTTTTGGTCCTGTTCAGGTCAGTGACATCTCAGTAATGGGTTTGTTTACAGTCCACACACAGAACAGAGATACAAATAGCTTCTTTTTCTTTATTTTGCTTTATAATCTATATAAAAAGCACCTATCCAAGGCTCTCGGTGCCTTTGCCAAAAGTTAAAAATACAGTCAAATCAAAAGTTGAGCCAGGAGCTGCTCCTAACCTCAAATCAAAAAATAACCAACCACAATAGAAAAAACCCAACCAGTATGCCTCCCACCCGCCCCAAACAAGAACCCTTATACTAACTCTTATGCTTCTCTTCACCCCACACCAACCTCCTGAAAAAGAATGTCTTAATACCAAAGAATATTTCCATGCCATAGTTTCCTAGTGTGATTCATTATATTTGTTCTGTAACATGTTCTTCCATGCATGCTCTCCCAATATCTTGACCTCCAAAATGTTTCTTGTAAACTTTGCCTCATATAATGGGCAATTGTTTAACCGGATGTACAATCAGTCCACACTGACACCACCACTGAATTATACTCAGTGTCACTGTAGCTGGCAGATGCCAGGAAAAAAGCAGCTATTAAGTTCATAGGTTGGAGGTGGGCCATGGAAACTCTGTACCTATGCAAAGTGCAGCTACCTGCTTCAAACAACTCATAGAATCATAGAACTGGAAGGGACCTCAAGCGGTCACCTAGTCCAGTCCCCTGCATTCAAGGCAGAACTAAGTATTATCTAGACCGGGGTGGGCAAACTTTTTGGCCTGAGGGCCATATCTGGGTATGGAAGTTGTATGGTGGGCCATGAATGCTCATGACATTTGGGGGTTGGGTGCGGGAGGGTCTGAGGGCTCCGGCTGGGGGTGCAGGCTCTGGGGTGGGCCTGGGGATGCAGGGTGGAGGTGCAGGAGGGTGCTCCGGGCTGGGACCAAGGGGTTCAGAGGGTGGGAGGGGAATCAGGGCACGGGCAGTGGGTTGGGGCACGGGAGAGGGTCAAGGTTGCAGGCTCCAGGCAGCGCTTACCTCAAGCAGCTCCCAGAAGCAGCAGCATGTCCCCCCTCTGGCTCCTACATGGAGGCACAACCAGACGGCTTGGCACGCAGCCCCGTATGCAGGCACCGCCCCTGCAGCTCCCATTGGCCATGGTTCCCAGCCAATGGGAACTGCGGAGCCCCTTGGCTAACCCTATGCATAGGAGCCGGAGGGAGGATATGCCGCTGCTTCCGGGAGCTGCGCAGAGCCACAGCATGTGTGGAGCAGGGCAAGCCTCCAGCTGGAGTGCCGGAGCGGGGCAAGCCCTGGACCCTGCTCCCCAACTGGAGCTCATGGGCCAGATTAAAATATCTGAAGGGCCCGATGTGGCCCCCGGGCCGTAGTTTGCCCACCCCTGATCTAGACCATCCCTGACAGGTGTTTGTCCAACCTGCTCTTAAAAATCCCCAATGATGGAGATTCCACAATCTCCCCTCATAGAATACAAATGTTCTATACATAGGGTACATTCAGGCACTGGGTAGCTGGGGCAGAATATCTCTTCTGATGTTTGTGATAGCTGTGTGCAGCAGGAAATGCTATGGTCACATGGTTTAGAGAAGATAGTGAACTCAAATGAAATAATGCTGGGTATTTAGTCATTGCCACCTTTGTTTCATGGGCTCAGTGGTTGTCATTTCCAAGTAGCAGACACAGAACGTCTCTCATTTAACCACTTATTTTAAATGTTTCTGCAATACAGATTTGTTTTGTAGATGAACCAGGTATCAGTTCCGAATATTCACTTTCTCTTTAGGCATCACATCATCTATTCTGTAGCATTCCTTTCAAGCTAGATGCAGGTCCCTTCAAACTGGAAAAAAAATGAGAGGACAGCTCAGTTGCCTGATATCCTGTCTGTTTACAAGTTGGCTTGCTGATCTGTTTAACTCAGACGTGTATCTTAAAGCGCTACTCCAAAAACTAGCAAGCAAAGTAAGGCAAGTATGTTATACAAACCACATCGCTTCTACAAAAAATGTTTGCTTATCGAAATAAGATACCTTACCGCACATATTCCATATGCTATAGTGCCATAGCACAACTCCGTCCATGTTAAGAAGGGTTTTAGACATGTAATAGACACAGTAAGGAGTATCAAGAGGGATTTGTTGCTGTTCCTTACAGGAATTACTGGGTGAAATTCTGTGGCCTGTGTTATGCAGGATTTTGTGCTGGCCTTACTATAAATGAATTGTTAGGCTATCACATGAAGCTATGGAGATTTGAAATCCAGCTTTATTCCTCTGTTCAATTAGAATGTTTAGTGTAGCTATGCTCCCAAACCCTGAGTAAAACTATGAAAGCTGCACTTTGTTGAAGCATTGCTGTGGAACAGGACTAGCATTTAACACAGCTTTTTTTTTTTTAACGATTCCCCATATTGACAAAGTAGGACTCCAGTCACCATCCTTCCCATTTCTGCATGTTCCCCACAACAAGAGTTTTTCCCTTTCTCCGGGACACTTCTTTCCTTCTCAGCCTCCCCACTGTCTTTCTCTTATCTTTTTGCCAGGTCAGAGAACATGTCTTCTGGCCAGCCTGTCTTAGACTCATAGACTTTAAGGTCAGAAGGGACCACCATGATCATCTAGTCCGACCTCCTGCACAATGCAGGTCACAGAATCTCACTCACCCACTCCTGCAACAAACCCCCAACTCATGTCCGAGTCACTGAAGTCCTCAAATCGTGGTTTGAAGACCTCAAGCTGCAGAGAATCCCTCAGCAAGTGACCCATGCCCCATGCTGCAGAGGAAGGCAAAAAACCTCCAGGGCCTCTGCCAATCTGCCCTGGAGGAAAATTCCTTCCCGACCCCAAATATGGTGATCAGTTAAACCCTGAGCATGTGGGCAAGACTCACCAGCCAGAACCCAGGAAAGAATTCTCTGTAGTAACTCAGATCCCACCCCATCTAACATCCCATCACAGACCACTGGGCATACTTACCTGCTGATAATCAAAGATCAGTTGCCAAACGTAGTCTGTGCTTTGGGGGTGGGTTCAGAGAGCCCAGGGACTCTTCTGGACTGATTACTTCTTACAGACAAATACCTCCTAAAGTCACGGGGTCCTTATTCCCTCAGAATGTGGTACCCTAAGCAACCATTTATCAAACCTGTACCTAAAATCACCCCTGTACAAATTACAACATTGGAGAAAGCAGTGGCACGAATTCCAAAGTTTCTTGGGGGGAAAGAAAAGAGGAGACAAATTCTGGTGTGTCCTCTCATCTCTGCACAGACCTTGTTCTAGTCCCCATTCATGTCCCCTCCCCTTCTGCAGGGACCCCAGGTCTCCCTTAGCCAGGGAATTTCCAGTCTGTCCTACCCACTTAGGGCATGTGCTGGTGCTGCCAGAACTCCTGTGCACCCAGCCATACAGGAACAGACTCTCCATGCACCAGATCACAACACCATTTGGCCTGGTTGCCCCTCTGTCTGGAGAAATGACAAATATCCATGGTGTTGTGACCACAGAGCAGAAACTGTATTTATTTAGTATGGGACCACAAATGATGGCAAGTGGTCAGGGCATACCTCCCAGTTCCATGGCCTATGGAACTTTGAGCAAGTACAAAAACCTGGGAGGAGGTACGTTCACTCCCATGCCCCCCACTCCTCTTTATTGCTGCTATGGGGGCAAAGGTTTTATTTAAAAAACAAAAGCCACTAAAGGCAAGGCAATCTAGCTGGATCTTGTAAGTAACTCTCACTGTTCATTCAAATAGTCTTGAATGTGTGCATGGGATGGCCAGCAATAACCATTCAGAAGATGTGTGAGAGGGAAGGTGGGGAAACACCTATTTCTTGTGAGATTTCATATTGTGAGCCTGTTTGCGTAGTCATATGCTGTTCTTGAACTGATTGAAGTTTTTTTAAAAGGCTGCCTGGGGTCTGGGAAAGGAATTTTGCCTAATACCGATGTCAATAAAATTGGAAAGAAGATAGTAAAGAATGGCAGAAGTGACACTACAGACTGTGTTTCAAAAGATTTGCTGGTTAGCTGTCAAGATGTTTGCAGAGGCAGCTGAGGAAATGCCAGCAGAGCCCTTGCTTTCATGAACAAAAAAAACCCCAAAAAACAACTCCCACACCCCACCCATACACAAAGGAAATTAGATAAAGAGGGAAACAGAGAGATCACAGTTTGCTCTGAAATTGGCTCTCCAACCCTGTTTATATTACAGCTGTGATTGAGTTGGTTACAACAGGTTTGTAGTGTAGTGTAGCATCCCTATAATCAGGCTCAAGCCTTGGGCTGTCGGTCCAGGGTTCTAACTCTTTTATGAAGGCATGATTAGGCCTCAATAACATTGTAACTTTTAACCCGATTTGATTATAGCTATAGCATCGAGTTTTTAAAAATGAGCTAATCGCAGAAATCAGTTCACAGCAATATTGTCATGGCAATGACAGGGATAACCATTGATAGAAGCAGATGGATACTGAGTATGAAAGCAAACCTTATGCAGACATATCACATTTCAAGAAGAGTTATAGCAGCCATTGGTTAAATAACACAATTATTATTTGTATTCCAGCAGCACTCAGGGGCACCAATCAGGGATCAAAGCCCCACGGTGCTAGGTGCTGTACAAACACAGAACAAAAAGATGGTTTCTGCCCCCGGTTAATTTATAATCCAAATGGCAATTGGATCAGCTAGAGCTGTACAAAACTATAAGTTTGCATAGATTTATTCCTTCCATTTCATTTCACATTGGTCCACTCCACCTCTCATTCCCACTCCTAGTTTTGTGCTGGAAAAAATCCAACATCATGGGTTTGGAAAGAAACCATAAAACACCAGGGGTCAGCTCAAAACTGGAACAATGTTTATGAACCTTTTAACAAACCAGGGCCAAGTTTATAATACTAAAAAACAATTTCCCCTTTATGTCATTTCAAGTTGTTGCTAAAATGGCACAAAGCTGTAGCCAAGACTTTAAAATGGAAGGAGGCAGAAAAGAAAGAAGCCAAGAATAAGGAAAATTCCTCGAGGTGCTGGGGGAGACATTTATTTTTTTGTACAAAAGTCAAAGAGTTAGTCGGAAAATATGAACAAAGTACATTCCCATCCCACTAATGATAATATTTATAGAATTCCTTATCCCACAATAAATATGGGAAGGGGTTTAGACATTTAGACAATCTCCAAAAGAATGATTTTTAACGACGATAGAGATCTTTAAACATCCACTTATTTTGTTCCAGGGCTATAAAAATGATCTCAGGTATTTCTAGGCACTCATCACCATACAGTCTGAGAATCTCATTGTTAAACCCTTAAAATAAAATTGAAAAAATCTCACTAAATTCTTGATCCAAACAGTAACATAAAATACAAATATTTTTCCTTTAGACTTACCTTTCAAATAAAGATCAAGAGACTTAATAAAACTGCACAAGGACAAGAAAAACAAATGCAGAAACACAATTAATACTGGTTGTTAGGGATGTGAATCTTGCTAGACCAGCTGAGGAAAGAAAAGTGGCTGAAAAGATCAGGAATGGAAAACAAAAAAGAAATATTTAAAAGAATATGCTTGATCAAGAATTTCACAAATACTGTAAAGATCCAGAGAATCTGCAGAACTCTTTCAGTGAGATGGTTCTAATAGCATCTAATAGCATCTAGGAAAATCACTGACTTTAAGGGCAAGCATCTAATAGCATCTAGGAAAATCACTGACTTTAAGGGCAAGGTTAACAAATTAGTGCTACTGTGTTTAAACAGTTAATTAGTAGGTTAAGTGAAATAATGTATCTTTGAAAGGTTTGGGGTAAGAGGATCAGTTTTATATTTTGATATCTGTTTTATAATATATATAAATTAAGTCTCATGGGACTAGAAAAAAATATTGGGAGATGAGCATAGGGCATAATATCTAGACGGCTGTCTTCATTTTGTTGTCTTATCTCCAAGAGATATCGGATTATCCCCAAATCTTTAATGGGATGAGAGGGAGTAGGAGTAAAGAGACTTAAATTAATTTGGGGCTTGCTGAAGTGATCTTTTAATTTAGGTCCACATCCTGAAAACATTTGTACTCATGCTTGGCTTTACTACTGTCAGTTCTGTTGAAATCAATGGTAAAGATAAGCATGTGCAGGATTAGAGACTTAATGAGCAATGAATGAGTTTTAAAATAATTCAACATTAAAGGAAGAATTATATATGAGAAATAAAAATGGACTATATGAAGGGAACAAGACTGGAACTAGTTTATGGACCCAATTCAGCAAAGCACTTAACCACATGTGTAGATCCTACTGAATTCAAGTACTTAATGCTTTGCTGAACTGGGGCCTATATTAGCGCCAAACTTCCTTGTTTGCTTTACAGAGGTTTAAGATAGAGAGGCATTTCTTAAGTTGTATGAGCATGGTGTGAAATAACCCAATAAAACGTTACTGCTGTTCCCAAGAGGGTTAGTGCCTGAAGCTGCAAAGCGGCAAAACTCTGCCTTCTGGCAGCCTAGGGCTTGTCTTCACTGCAAAGTAAACTCCAGTTATAACTCATATTGCCCCTAACTTTAGTCTCATCCACACACAGAAAGGCTTATAGTGAGTGCAATGGGGCTTTTATCTCTAGCTAGCTGGCCCATCAGGTGAAACAGTCAAAAGCCCAAAGGCTGCTAACACTCAATGCTAACATGACCTCTCTTTAGCGTGGATGCAGGCTAGCACCACTCAAGTACCACCATTACTCAAGTACCTTCCCACAGTTCCCCCTATGTGCCCAGAAAGAACAGATCCATTCTCTCAAATTCACTGGGAAAGAATTTAGAGAGCAGCTCAACTTATGACAGTGCTAAGAACCTCGGAATGTGTCCCCAGAAGTCTGACTGTGACACAAAGTGAGTGCAGTGCCCGAGTGGAGGCAGCAACTTAAGTGTTCTTGTGCAGCGTGGGTCCCCTCACTCAAGCTAACTCAGGAGGAGTAACTCGAGTGTAATTAACTCTGCAGTGAAGATATACCTATAGACAGCTTGAATTCTGCATATTTTCCCCCTGTGCTCCTATACTGTGTAATCCAAAGCCCGTATCTGACACCATGGCTTAGTGAAAAGCAAAGCTCTGAGTCGTTACTCTACATTCCTTATCAGCTACCACCACCATGTGGCCATGCTGCTTCAAAATTTATAACTACCAATACTCTTTTTGAAAAGAACAGGAGTATTTGTGGCATCTTAGAGCCTAAGAGATTTATTTGAGCATAAGCTTTCGTGGGCTACAGCCCACTTCATCAGATGCATAGAATGGAACATATAGTAAGAAGATATATATATATAGATACATACAGAGAACATGAAAAGGTGGGAGTTGCCATACCAACTCTAAGAGGCTAATTAAGATGAGCTATTATCAGCAGGAGAAAAAAAAATGTGTAGCGATAATCAAGGTGGCCCATTTCAGAAAGTTGACAAGAAGGTGTGAGGATACTTAATATGGGGAAATAGATTCAACATGTATAATGACCCAGCCACTCCCAGTCTCTAAAATGGGCCATCTTGATTATCACTACAAAAGTTTTTTTTTCCTCCTGCTGATAATAGCTCATCTTAATTAATTAGCCTCTTACAGTTGGTATGGCTACTTCCACTTTTTCATGTTCTTTGTATGAATACATATCTTCTTACTATATGTTCCATTCTATGCATCTGATTAAGTGGGCTGTAGCCCACGAAAGCTTATGCTCAAATAAATCTGTTAGTCTCTAAGGTGCCACAAGTACTCCTGTTCTTTTTGCGGATACAGACTAACATGGCTGCTACTCTGAAACCCGTTTTTTAAAAAGTTTCTCTATATTTTCCTCTGTTCATTATTTAGCCTATTTTCGCCCCTGATGTTAGCTGTATTTGTGACACTTTGGCCTTGTCTAAATTGGCAAGTTTCTGCTCAGTAAAGCAGCTTTCTGTGCCGTAACTCCCGAGGTGTACACACTGCCAAGCCACTTAGTTCACAGAAACTGCGCAGTTGCAGAGCTGTAAAAATAACCCACCCCAATGAGAGGCACACAGCTTTCTGTGCTGGGGCTACAACACTGCAGAGCCAGTGTAGACACCCTGGTCAATTACAGCTCTGTGATTGGCCTCCGGTAGATGTCCCACAATGCCTGTTCTCGCCTCTCTGGTCATCAGTTTGAACTCTACTGCCCAGCCAGGTGACCCACCGTGAACGCCACCCATTAAATTCCTTGGGAATTTTGAAAGCCCCCTTCCTGTTTGTTCAGTGACGTGTGCAGTGGTCTCAGCGCATCTTTCCAGGTGACCTTGCCTGCTCCATGCACCAGGCGATCCCCCACTTGGAGCAATGCCAAGCTGCTGGACCTCATCAGCATTTGGGGAGAGGAGGCTGTCCAGTCCCAGCTGCACTCCAGCGGTAGGAGTTATGATACCCAAGGAAGAGATTTCACGATGCATGACAGAAGGGGGCTATGACCGGGACACACTTCAGTGCAGGGTCAAAGTGAAGGAGCTGCAGAACACCTACCACAAGGCACGGGAGGCAAACTGCTGCTCCGGTGCTGCGCCCACGAGCTGCCGGTTCTACAAAGAGCTGGACGTGATACTCAGTGGTGACCCCACCTCCACTGTGAAGGCCACTGTGGATACTTCGGTGGCTCATGTGCCAGTTGAGAGTGGACCGAACCCAGAGGAGGAAATCTTGGACGAGGATGTGGAGGGGGACCCAGAGGCAAAGGATGACTCAGAGGTCAGAGATGCATGCAGCCAAAAGCTCTTCTCTACCCTGAAGGAGGCTAGCCAGTCACAGAAGTCAGAGCTTGGTGAAGCGCAAACAGGAGAGGAGGGCCCTGGTAAGTGGCTTTGATTTTGGGAATCACTGAAGCGAGTTGTGGGGGGCAGGAGGGTTGCAGAAAGCAGTCTTGTATCTGTATGATGTGCGTGCCACCACATGCCTAGTCTGAGCGACGGAACAGGATGTTCCATCACTTCACAGGAATCTGCCTCAGAGCTCTCCACGAAACTCTCATAGAGAAATTGGGCAATCTTCTGTGCAGGTTCTTTGGCAGAGCTGCTTTGTTTCTTGCCCCATTAAGGGTAACTTTCCCACGCCACTCTGCTGTCACTGGGGGGGAGATCATTGCTGCACACAGGTGAGCTGCATAAGGGCCAGAGCGGAAGCTGCAGTCTTGGAGAAGAGCCTCCCTTGATTCCTTGCTCACCCTCAGCAGCAAGATATCTTCCATAATGAACACAGCCTGTGGAAAATGTGGGGAGAAGAATGATTATAAGCCCCCCCCACACACACACCCAGTGCTGGCTCTCCCCAAGAGCCACGTGCCCAGTGTACAGTACGGTCCTGGAACACGGATTTCCCCTGCCCCTGTGGTTACTCACTATTTTCGGGGTCTTGTAGCTCATGTGTGCTTGCCTGGAGTCAGCCAGTTAGTGATATGTATGTGAATAGTGGCTGTGTTTTAAATCACTGCATCAGTGGTCTGTGTGTTGCAAACAATACTGCTTCTCTAAAACGTTGCATTTTGACTTCACAGATATGACCTTGGGAGCCAAGCCTCCTTCTTTGTTATCTCCGGCTGAATGGCTGTGCAGAATTAGAAAGCGGCCACAAAAAACTAAAGAGGGCACGATGCACTCCACAGACAAAAAACAAGAATTGAAGGAGTGGCAGGACAGCAAGAAGAGGGACCGAAAGGAGAATGCAGTGCACCAGAATGAAGCCACGGAATGGCTCTTAAACATTATGGAGCGCCAAGCAGACATGCCTGAGGTGCTACTAGTACTGCAAACCAAGCAGCTCTGCACCTACCCTCCCCTGCAGCTGCTGTCGCAAAACTCTTTCACATGCTCCCCCTCCAGACACCACCAACACACTCTTATCAACCTCCTGGCTCCAGTCTGTACCCGCTGCAGTCCACTCCTGTCCTGTCACAGTCCAGCTCTGCAGACTCCCAGTACCCACTGCACTCAACACCTGTCCCTCAGCAGCTTCGCCCTGCTGAAGAACAATATCCGCTGCACTGTACTCCAAAGGACAAAGTTGCATATGATACCTGGACATACACAAATCTTTAACCGTCCTGGGACCCCATCTCCTCCTTGGAGCCTCCCTTCCCCCACAGTGCTGATGTGTTTTTTTGTTTGTCTCTCTCCTCCAGTTGTTGTTTTTTAATAAAAGAATTGTTTTGGTTTGAAAGCGATCTTTATTCCATTAATTAAAAGCAAACAGCCCTGCAAAGCAACAGGCAATTTCCTTAAACCTTCACAGTGCATCGTCTATACCAATCACGATCACCTCCTAGCATTACAAGCACTGCACTCCCAAGCATAGCAACAAATATTAGTGGCTTTCAGCTTCAAATTGCTGCCTGAAGGCATCCCTGATCCTTATGGCCCCGCACTGTGCCCCTCTAATAGCCCTGGTCTCTGGCTGTTCAAACTCAGCCTCCAGGTGCTGAGCCTCAGTGGTCCAGCCCTGAGTGAAGCTTTCACCCTTCCCTTCACAAATATTGTGGAGCATACAGCACACGGCTATATTGTCATCGGCCAGGTCCAGCCTCCCATATAGGCAGTGCCTGCAGGCCTTTAAACAGCCAAAAGCACACACAACTTGTTCTGCATTGCTCAGCCTATTGTTGAACCACTCCTTGCTGCTGTGAAGGTGCCCCATGTATGGCTTCATAAGCCATAGCATTAAGGGGTAGGCAGGGTCCCCCAGAATCACAATGGGCATTTCAACTTCCCCTAAGGTGATTTTCTGGTCCAGGAAGAAAGTCCCTGCTTGCAGCTTCCTGAATAGGCCAGTGTTCCGAGAGATGTGTGCATCATGCACCTTTCTCTACCAGCCTGCGTTAATGTCCATGATATGCCCACGGTGAACCACAAGCACCTGAAGAACCACAGAGAAATACTCCTTCCAGTTAATGTACTTGGTGGCTAGGTGGTCTGGTGCCAGAATTGGAATATGTGTGCCATCTATCGCCACTCCGCAGTCAGGGAAGCCATATTCTGCAAAGCCACCCACAATGTCATGCACATTGCCCAGAGTCATGGTCTTTGAGAGCAGGATGCGATTAATGGCCCCACACATTTCCGTCAACACGAGTCCAATGGTCGACTTTCCCACTCCGAACTGGTTAGTGACCGATCAGTAGCTGTCTGGAGTAGCCAGTTCCACAGTGCAATCGCCACGTGCTTCTCTAACAAACAGGGCAGCTCTCATTCTCATGTCCTTGCGCTGCAGGGCTGGGGCGAGCTCATCACACAGTCCCATGAATATGGCTTTCCTCATCCAAAAGTTCTGCAGCCACTGCTCTGCTCGTCATCCCAGATGTGCATCACGATGTGATCCCACCACTCAGTGCTTGTCTCCCAAGCCCAAAAGCGGAATTCCACTGTGGTCAGCACCTCCAGGGAATGCCACAAGCAATCTTGTGGTATAGCTAGTATGTGTGGTGAGATCAATGTCACACTCCTCTTGCCTTTGTAGTTTAAGGAATAACTCCACTGCCATTCGTGACGTGGTGGTCAGAGCGAGCAGCTTACTTGTCAACAGTTTGGGATCTATTCCTGCAGCCCAAAGAGGCAGGGCAGGGCGTGCAGTACACAAACCATTGAAAGATGGCACCAAATGCAGATGGAAGCACAGGGATTGCTGGGATGTGAAGTAGTGCATCACGGGGCATTGGGACAGGACCCAGGATGCCCGACAACCCTCTCTGTCTTCCCACAACTCTTAGCAGCAGAAGTGGAAGAGACGTTCTGTGGGATAGCTGCCCAGAGTTCACCACTCTGAATACCAATGCATGTGCCACAAGTGTGAACATGCTACTGTGCAGGCAGCTGACAGTGTGAACACACAACAGCCGTTTCCCTTCAGCGCTCTCTGAGCGGCTCCGTAACTGCCTGCGATGTAACTCTGCCAGTGTAGACATACCCTTAGGGTAAGCCAGGCGTAGGCAACCTATGGCATGCGTGCTGCCTTTGGCACGCGAGCTGATTTTCAGTGGCACTCTCACTGCCCGGGTCCTGGACACTGGTCCGGGGGGCTCTGCATTTTAATTTAATTTTAAATGAAGCTTCTTAAACGTTTTAAAAACCTTATTTACTTTACATACAACAATAGTTTAGTTATATATTATAGACTTATAGAAAGAGACCTAAAAATGTTAAAATGTATTACTGGCACGCGAAACCTTAAATTAGAATTAAATGAAGACTCGGCACAGCACTTCTGAAAGGTTGCCGACCCCTGGGGTAAGCTGTCTCCTTTAGTAACAGAGGAAACAGCCTTAGAGCATTCTGAGATACTTATACCAAGCTAGAAGAATTAACAAAGGAGAAAATACATTAGAAGCATTTTTCTCAAAGTTTATACAAGAGTCTTGATCCAGTAACATCATATTCACAACTCCTTTACACACACACAGCAGTAACATATATAGCTGTTCAAAACAGAGAACTAAAAGCTAGTGCTAGAGCCAGCACTCTTGTCACTATTAATACTGAACAGGTTCCCCTGGAGACTTCCTCATTGGACAGAGGTGTAGCTGATTACCAGTCCAGACTCCAGATTGGTACTAGTGAGCCAATTAGCCCAGTATCAGGGAAGCTGTATAAAAGGACACGGGAGGGCTATGAGAGAGATAAATAGAGGGTTAGGGGAGTGGGCTGAAGGAAGGTTTCTGAGCAGAGACCTTATCACCTCTTCCCTTTCTGGAGAAGGGACTAGAAAGTTGTAAAGAGGGGGAGACACACCTATGTATTGATAGAGGGATTAAAACAGTGTAAATAAACTACAGGGGTGTTTACAAACAAGAAAGTCTCAATGTTGTGAGTCTGTAGAAGAGGCAGGGGAGTGGCATACCACCCAGTCACCAGTGGGGGCTTGTCTGGGATTTGCTCGTATCTGTGTGAATGGAGGAGCCGCTGAAGAGGTCTGGCAGGCAGGGTGTTGGCAGAAACACTGTAATGGGTGGTAGAGCAGTAAAGAGAGATGCAGAAAACCTTCTAGACCGTCTAAGAATCCCACTGTGCAGAAAAACAGTTCTTGCTTGCCCTTGCAGACAGAGCAACAAAAGAGCAAGCCCAGCTACCACAACAATAATTCCCACAAAGTTTGGTGAGTCCTGCAGTGAGGGGCAAAAAGCAGGCACTGAGCCCTCTCCTAGCCTTCTATCAGTGCTTAATTTTATGGCCAGGCTGGGCCCCACCACCTCTGGGCTTGCGGTGTCTTATGAAAGTAAGAAAGTTGCTTGAGCCCTGGCACCTCTTTCATTACAAATTAAGCACTGCTTTCCAAGTGTCTCCTTCTCTTCACCCCTGAATTCTCCTTCCCCTGTACTTCTGTCCAGCTTTCATATTAATGGTCTAATTGGCTCATTGATTCCCTTGCACCACTATGGCCTGATAACCAGGCACACCTGTGTCCACTTAGGCCTTTTCTAGGGAAGCTAATTAGTACTAATCATGACCACACAGCTGGCTCAAGCACTACCTCTCAGTGCGCACTCACTGGTTTTAAAAGAATAATTTCAAACATTTCAAAAACACACACAAATTCTAGCTTAGAATATAAAGCGGTAATCTTAAAATACTTACTCTGAAATCCATTGTTAATTTGGGCTTAGCATACCGTGTGATAATGTTTCTTATTCAAAGCAAAAAGAAAATGTTGTAAAGCTGGTGAATACCACTGACAAAACATTTTTTTCAAGCAAGAAAACAACTTACCACACAACATCTCACTAAAATCAATCAGTAGGGCCAGTGCTGTCCAGTGGCTAGGGCAGTGAACTGGAACCAAGGAGACATGGTTTCAAGCCCTAGCTCTGCTACTGTGATTTTGGGAAAGACACTTCACCCCTGTATTTCTCCTCCCATCCTTTGTCTCTTATTAGCTTTCTGAGACAGCAACTGTATCTTGCTAAATGTTTTACTCCTGGGGGAATTCTGTGCCAAAAAATTTACAATTCTGCGCACAATATTTTAAAATTCTGCAAAATTCTGCATATTTTATTTGTCAAAATAACACAATATAATCACACCAGTTTCAATTATTTGGGTAATTTATTTCAAAATACCGGTCAGCAAGTATGTCTGAACAATACAGACAACAAAGGAAGATTCAGGAAATGTTTTTTGACAAATAGATTTCTTACTAGCCATATTAATACAGAACTGTGAGTAATAATTCATTTAAACTACAGTACAGAACCATATTTCCTGAACCCCTCAGAAGCAGTGCAAAGGCTTGGGGGAGTCAGGGGTAACAGAGGGACTGAGGGAGAGGGAAGGAATTGCTGAGAAGGAGCCTGGGTATAAACTTGAAGGGTTGTTGGGTATTGGTGGGGAAAGTATGGAACAGGTTTTTTGGGGGGGCGGGGGCTGGGAAGAATTTTTAGGGAGCAACTCCATGCAGACCCTACCTGATCCTAGCCTCTCCCATTCAGTCAGGCACATCTCCCCATGTCTCTGTGCCCCTACTCAGACACTACCCTGTAGCTCTGCACTCCTCCCCCCCTGCTCATGTGTCCCTGCACCCCCTCATCCAGCCCCATCCCCTCTTCTCCCTGTGTCCCTGCACCCCATCCCCCTGTGTGTCCATGCCCCCACTCAGCCATACTCCTTCCCCCCATAGCTCTGCACCCCCACCCCCTTTGCCCATGTGGCCCCGTGCCTCAATCTGTCCTCCCCCACTAGCCCTTATGAGCCCCTGTCTGACCCCCCAGCAACCCTATGCTGTCTGTCTCCCCATAGCCCCTGTCTCCCGACCTGGCCGACAGGCGCTGTGAAGAAGGTTTCCTCTTTCTCTTCCCTGTCCTGGCAGGGGCTTGCCAGGAGTGGCTGCTGTGTTCTAGCACCACGACTCCCTCTGGTGGGCAAAAGGCAGAACTGCAGAAGTTATTTTCTGCTGGGAGCTGCTGCTCTATTCTAGCACCACAGTGCCCTCCGGTGGGTAAAAGGCAGAACTGCAGCAACTTTTCAGCAGAAGCTATTTGCACACGCACAAAAATGTGTGGCACATGAAATATGCACACACACAGTGGTGCAGAATTCCCCCAGGACTGGAGTAGTTTGTACAGCACCCATCACAATGGAGTCCTGGCCTTGAGTATGCCATTATTAATATTAATAACCATTAGAGCAGTGGTTCTCAACCAGGGGTATGTGTACCCCAGAGGTACACAGAGGTCTTCCAGGGGGTATATCAACTCATCCAGATATTTGCCTAGTTTTACAACAGGCTACATAAAAAGCACTAGCGAAGTCAGTACAAACTAAAATTTCATACAGACAATGATTTGTTTATATTGCTCTATACTATACACCGGAATGTAAGTACAATATTTATATTCCAATTGATTTATTTTATAATTATATGGTAAAAATGAGAGAGCAATTTTTCAGTAATAGTGTGGCTGTGACACTTGTATTTTTATGTCTTATTTTGTAAGCAAGTAGTTTTTAAGTGAGGTGAAACTTGGGGGTATGCAACTCAAATCAGACTCCTGAAAGGGGTACAGTAGTCTGGAAAGGTTGAGAGCCACTACATTAGAGTATTTGGATATTTTCTAACCTTTTGCTCTAGGATTAGTTCTCAGTGTATATATCTGAAGCAACTCAAGCAATTTTTAATATTAAGAGCCAGCTTCTTATAGATTGCTTTTCATTAGTAGATCTCAAAACACTTTATATAGGATGGTCAGTATCATTATCCCCATTTTACAGATGGGGAAACTGAGACATAGAGAGGGCTGTGACTTACCCAATGTCTCATGGCAAACCAGGAATAAAAAGCAGGTCTCCTGAACCCCAGTCCAGGGTACTTTCCACTAGGCCACATAGCTGCTATCCTGAGCCCTCACTTGGCATTTGGGGGGGGGGGGAGAGTATAAAGCAAGAAATTGTTAAATCTTCAGTAAATTAAACAATCAGTGTTATTTTTCAGCATAAGCATCAGGATCCTTTCTGAAACCTATCTGAGTAGAATTCTGACTGTCTGGTGGTGTTGGAAAGCCTCTGTTGTAAAGTAGTGGTGCTTTAGATATTATTTTAAACAATATTTTTGCTTACGTGTGGCAGCAAAACGCTGTGGTAGGAAAGTGCTGTCTGAAAGAGACATGCCCAATTGCAAGCAATTTCTTGAGTGAGGCGGATATTTCTTGAGTGGGGCATTCACATCTTAGGAGTGGCTTTCCTACAGAGAAATAGAAACATTCCCTTCTGTACATGACACTAGAGGGTGTTATATAACTGTTTATGGGAAATGGTTCACAGAGGAAAGTAGTTCTCCCCCATACATGTGTGTCAAATTGTGATGATCCTGGTTTCGCCTATGGAATAAACCACTTTAAGGCTTGCACAATCACAAAACTTATTACTATTCTATGGGTAAAGATCCTAGTGTTTCTCCCTGTGAAGAAAACAGCAAAACTCCCATCAATTTTTGGAGAACACCTCAGTGTGTTTTCATTACAGCAAATAGCTTTTCAACAGTTATAGCAGCTAGTATCATATTTTCCCAAGCCATTATTGCAAGACACAAGTTCAAACATAACTAATACTCACTAGTAAAGCCAATTTCTCTGAATTAGGACCTCCTGGGGAGGGCAGTTTGCCCTGGGGCTCCAATTTGAGAAGACCCCCAAACCAAGTGACTTTGTGATCTTCTGCTCGGGATGGCTACGCCAGGGCTATGATCCTGTGCTCCAGATCACAACACCAAGAGTGGGGAGTCTGGCCCTAGCCCAGCAGGACAGGAGCTGTGGCTGAGCAACAGGGTGAGTACAAGGTGAGCTTGCTCTTCAACCCCCAAACTTAGGGGCCTCACATTTGTGTTTTTGTAACTGACGTGTGTGTGTGTGTGTGTGTGTGTGTGTGTGTGTGTGTGTGTGTGTGTGTGTGTGTGTGTGTGTGTGTGTGTGTGTGTGTGTGTAAGGGTAGGGCCTCAGTCTCAGATTTTGTCCCAGGCTTTCAAGACCCTTTGTGTGCCCCTGCTGGGAGTCATGGTCCAGAGGAAAGAGACTGCTTAACCCACACAATCCCCTTTAGGACTGTAGATGGTCCTTGGGAAGTCCTTTGCAGGGAGTGCAATATCAGTAACTCATAACATGCATTTCATTACAACTTATGCCATTACAGTAATTCGCCATGTCCAATCTAAATTTTCTTTTACAGATTTAAAAATGTTATTAAAGCTAATGTTGAAAAATTATATAGTACACAGGTTAAGAAAAAAGTGTCTGTACAGCTGGGTATAGTGCTTAGATTATCCACAAATACAAGGTTTGTTTTTAAAGTCAGAAGAGACATATAGTGCATAATCAGCAATAACCCAAATTTAGGTGAATACATTTAAGAATACAGTTTAGATATTAGCATCCAAGTATTCAGGTACATCACTCATGAAAAGTTATACAGAGAGTTGGTTGTGGAAAGCAAATATAGCAATAGTGAGGATTGTCCCTCAGTAATTGAGAATATAGAGTAGGTTGCCCATTTAGAAAATACGATCTACTTTTATACAACACTACTTCTTTGTATCCCTCTCTTTAACCGCCACTACCATTACCCCTGCAATCTCAATGCCATATATCTGCCCCCTTTCAATTCTGATCCCCTAGACAATTCAGTTCCAGTAATTAGTTAGCTAGAATGCTGAGTTAGAGTATGAAAAGAATTAAGTTTGCAATACTGCACACCTCTGGGGACATGATGTCACTATTCTCACTAGTCACTGGATAGGCTCCATGCAAGGATGAGTACTTTATGATCCCCGAGTGCCTCTATTGCTGTTCTTTGTATGCAATTACACTGCTCTACAGCCAAAATGCTTCTGAAATAAATGTAGTCAAACTTTACTAATTCTGGGTCACTGAGAACGAAAATGATGCTTACAATTGTTGATTGGCTCTAGTTTTCAAGTTATGCTATTGGGTCAGTATATACGACCCTTGACTTGGGAATAGCGGCGGATAAGTGAGTTATAAAGGGAAGGGATCTCAATTTAAACCAGAAATGACTAAAATACATCTTTGACTGGATCTATGAATAAATCTATGACTGGGTTTGGACAGTACTTGCTTTTTAGGCAAAACAATGAATGATGCAATCTGAAGCTGGTATTGCGTCATACATGATATGAATTGCATCATGTTATTCCTAGAAGTCATGGATGATGCAATCATAACAAAGCTTACATCACTCTGCTTAACAAATTGCCCCATATCAGCTCTAGAAATCATACAGTGTCGTGCTCTCTTATTTGTCAGTGTTTGATTTTGCAAAGGGACACATTTCTGTTTAGCCAAAGTGAGCAGAGATGCCTCGTACTTGTGTGAACAGTGCAGATAACTTCTGCTATGTTTGTGGTGAAGTGACTTTTGCATCACAAAAGCGCAGTATAACCACTATGGTTAAGAAAGCCTATCACCTTTATTTTGGCTGCAAAATTGAAGATCAGGACAAGAGGTGGGCCCCACACATATGCTGCAACACTTGTGCAACAAATCTTCGCCAGTGGTTGAACAGGAAAAGGAAATCTATGCCTTTTGCAGTGCCAATGATTTGGAGAGAGCCAACAGATCATACCAGCAATTGTTACTTCTGCATGGTGCCTCCAGTTGGGAAAGGTGTGTCAAAGAAGAAAAAGTGGACTGTGCATTATCCAAACATTCCATCAGCTATACGCCCAGTACCCCACGGAGAAGGACTGCCGGTTCCTGATGCACCAAAATCATTCCCACTTGAGTCAGACGAGGAAGAGGAAGAGGATGAAACTTCTGGTCCTGAACCATCAATGTCACAGGACCCATATTTTCTCCCATCCTCCTCCTCTGAACCACACCTCAGAACATAAGGTGAACTGAATGACCTTGTCAGGGATTTGGAACTACCCAAGAGTAAGGCAGAGCTGTTGGGCTCCAGACTACAGCAGTGGAATCTCCTGGCAGGTGATGTTAGGGTTTCCATGTTCCATGACCGTCAAAAGGATCTTGATCCCATTCTTCTTCATGGAAGGTGATCTTGTAGCCTGCAACAACATCGATGGTGTGATGGCAGCCCTCAACATCGTTCACAATCCAGATGAGTGGAGACTGTTCATTGATTCATCGAAGACGAGTCTTAAAGCTGTTTTACTGCATAATGGCAATGTTTTGCCATCAATTCCAGTTGGTCATGCAGTCCATATGAAGGAAACCTATGACAACATGAAACAACTTTTGAGGTGCATAAACTATGACCAACATCAGTGGCAGCATTGTGGCGATTTGAAGGTTGTTGCTCTCTTGCTTGGTCTGTAGACTGGATACACAAAGTACTGCTGTTTTCTCTGCGAATGGGATAGTCGTGCAAGAGATTCCCACTACATCAAGAAAGATTGGCCACTCTGACAGTCATTGGAGCATGGGAGGAAAAGTGTTCAGCATCCACCACTTGTTGAATCAAGGAAGATTTTGTTACCACCCTTACACATCAAGCTGGGTCTGATGAAGAACTTTGTAAAGGCCTTTTACAAACTTCAAGCAGCTTTCAAGTATCTCCGTGGAAAATTCCCAAGGTTAAGTGAAGCTAAGATAAAGGAAGGTGTCTTTGTTGGTCCTCAGATTCGTGAACTTCTTCGAGATGATGCATTTGACCATGCACTGCGTGGCAAGGAAAAGACAGCATGGAAAGCCTTCCAGTTAGTGGCAATAAATTTTCTCGGAAACAACAAGGCAGACAACTACAGGTTGTTGGTGGAAAACCTCCTCAAGGCATACAAAAGCCTTGGTTGCAACATGTCACTAAAGATACATTTTTTGCATTCTCATCTAGATTTTTTTCCACCGAACTGCGGAGCAGTGAGCAACGAGCACGGCAAGCGATTTCACCAGGACATTTCAACTATGGAGAAACGCTATCAGGGCAAATGGAGCCCATCAATGCTTGCAGACTATTGCTGGACAGTGACAAGAGATGCTCCATTTAATGAATACAAGAGACAAGCCAAGAAGCGCCGAGTAGACACTGAATAGGACTAAACTATGTACATAATAGTTTTTTGCCTTTTGTTTCACAATAAATTTTAGTTATATAACCCTTTTGCTGATTTTTAAAGTGTTACATAAACAGGACAGGTGAAATATTATCATGTAAAGCAACCATAAACACATGAAAAGACCTAGGTTTACAATTTATGATTAAAACTCTACTATCTACACAATATACATAGACATAAAATGTAAAAACTTAAATATCTTAGAAACAGTAGCCAATCAGTTGTTTTAATTGTCATATTTGAATTCAGCACATCAAAATACATAATAAATAGCAGATGACTTCTCAAAAATTGTAGGCCAGTGTTATCTGACATCAGGCAAGTACATAAAAATCATAAGCTAGAGATTTCTGTTCTTATGGTGCATCATTTATAGGCCCCCCTTTTCTGAATTCTCTGTCCTAAGAAAGGAAGAGGCCTGACACATGTTCTGTGTCTAATTTGCCATGTATTGCCACACTCAGCAAGTCAACAGTTATATGAACCCCCCCTGCTGTAATGACTCAGCAGTGAGAAACAGGATCCTTTCGAAGTCACAACATAAACATACTATACTAATAAGAGGAACCTAAATTTCCACTCTGTGGTAATTTACATAGCAAGTGCTGGGTTAGACAAATCCTACAGGAATAAAAATTAATATCCAAATGCAAGTCATGCTCAGCCTCTTTCTGTCTCTCTATAATTTCATCACTTAGTCTGTTCCATTTCATTAACCTGAAAGAATGATTGCTTCATAATACTGCGCCATTTCTCCTGTACGTCAATGTACTTTTGCGGAGTGGGGGGGACCTAGGTGGACTTTCACTCTTAATTTCTTTGTTTATATCATTCCTTGCCCTTCTTCACTGCCACTCTTAGATCCCTGACAGTTGCCTGCAACAATAGATTGGGGATGTCTTTCATCATGCTGCCTTCTCATTAGCAAGGCAAGAAAGCCAACAGAATCTATTATTTATCTAGGGCTCAAAAGTTTACAAAGCACGCAGCATAAAAGGAAGGCTACTCTTTTAAGAAAGTGACTTCTCAGTCTTCCACATACCCAAACTCACTTGTATTTACTAATCTGTAATTATTAACCCTTCAGTAACATCAACATTTCAATGGCATTGTTTTAAACAACTGAAGTTTAAAGGAATAATCCTGAGGGACCCACAAGAAAAATCAGCATTTAAGGTAAATTACTTTTAACCCTATTTAATAGCATGTGGAGCTAGGAGGAGATGGTGGTTAATTAATATTTATTTGCAGGATTTAGGGGCAAGGTTTACTTGATTATATTTACTTTGATAGCAATGTATGTTACTCCTTTTATTGTACTGTGAACTTGACTCTTGTGAAGTGTTGGATTTACAGCCCTTGGAAACTGCTGTCTTCCATACACAATACAGAAGCAGCAAAGGCAGTATAAATAAGGCTGAAAGAAAATGGTGGGCTGCAATTTTGCTGGGAAAACTGCAACTTTCCACACACTCTGCAACTTTTCTGCATTGCCATTTGCTCCAATTTGTCCCAGACATCCCTCTGTTATGTGGAGGGGCATCTGGGCCAAATCTGAGTAAGTGGCATTGTGCCCTGGCACTTGTGGTGGGAGTGGGGGTGGAGGCAGACAAGGAGAGGGCCTGGGAACTGTGCAGGTCAGGGACAGGCTCCCCCACCTCTGGCTCACTGGGCCACCTGGCTACCCAGGAGCAGGATGAGCAGGGAGAGACCCCAGAGCCCAGCCATAAGTGGGGAGGGGAGTCAGCAAGGCCCCAGCATGGTGCCACAGGCAGAGTCTGTCCCAAGCACTGCAAGCACCCAGCAAGCCAGCCCCAACCCTGGGGCAGCACTGGTGAGTTTGTCCTTCATTGGTGCTTTGCCAGAGGGGAGGAAAGGGGATACAGAGGAGAGAGCCAGACACAGAATTGGGGGAGAGGGGTATCCAGCCCCATAGGAGGGTAAAGGACCCTGCTGCCAACTCAACATCTAGTCAGTTACAAAACAAAAGTTTAGGTCCTATCTCCCCACAGCTGCCTACATACACCTGCTCCCCTGCACACTACCTTTTGTGGTACTTGAGCTGACCGCTCCAAAACTGCAGCTTAAACAAACTGTGGCTGCAACTTTTGAACCAAAAAAAATCACAACTTTCTTTCAGCCTTAACACTAGCTCTTATACAGCTCTCTTCTTCAGTAGATTTCAAAGCATTTTGTCTGTTGTCTAGGCAGGCCATGCAACTGGTTTTAAACTAGACCTGGTGTGCCCAACTTACAGCCCATGGGCCATACAGGGCTCACCAGAGCATTTCGTAAGGCCTGGGGCCTACTTCAACACAATATACTAACGGGCAATTCATTAGTTTTTGTCATCGTGTTTACATCATTTTAGGTCACACAAGTGTGTAAATAAACAATACCTGTACGTAGAAAAAAACTAATTACATATGAAACAAGCTGAACTTAAAATATAAATCAAATACAGGTGACTTTAAATCTTATTAAAATATGTAGAATCTGTTTGACCCACACAAGGTTGTTCTTAGTTTTGTGGCTCTCCTGTGTAACAAGGTTGGGCACCACTGAACTAGGCAGTCCTGCTTTTTAAGGCTTGTCCCATCTGGCACCGAGAGAAAATTGGATGTGGTTTTGTCTGCTATAAGGGGGAGATGACATTCTGAAGAGTGTGTCACTCCTCCAGCATGACCTTGCACACACCACATCAGTACAGGAGGAGCAGCACGCTCTTCAAAAATGCATCCCCCATGCGGTCTGAAATCACATGCACCATGCAGGCAAGGTCATGCCAGTGAGGGCAAGCCCACACCATTCTCAGTCGTACTAGAATGTCCTGTATTCCAGGAGTGCACAGGTGACTACCCTTGGTCCATATCATTATCCCCACTTCACAGAACACTGAGGCTGAGGTCAAGTGACTTGTTCAAAGTCACGCAGCAGGCTAGTGGCCAAGTCAGAAACAGAACTCAAGTCTTCTGAATTCTAGTCCAACACTCTAGCCATTAGGTCATGCTGCTTTGTGCACTGCCTCACCTAAATAATCTCAATTCCTCATGACCCTGAGACCTCAGCTCTAGAGAAACGAGGACAGTCTCTGATCACTCAAATGGAAACCTTAGTTGAAACATTTTAGTTGGTTCTTCCAGGTTATATTTCAATACTTGTTTTTTAAATGCTTAGTAACCAACTGGAACCACATGAAAATTTTGATCTAGGGTGATCAGCCCTCTGAGGTTGTGTCTGCAGCATTTGAACGATCAATTTACAGGAAAATCTCTCACTATTTGCAACTCTGCTTTTTCCACTGGAGAGCTAGCTTCACTAATGCTCCCCCTCCCACCATCAATACCCATCAACACCCACCCGTAGCTGCACCGGAGGCCATGCAGTGCAGTATTGGCAGATTTGCCAAGAATCCCAGCCTAGACTAGTGTCAGAGTTGCCAACTCTTGCATCATAAAGCTCCAGCTTCTGGAGTCCCGGGGTTTACATGAGACTCCCCCCCCCCTTCCTTGCTTTATAGAGGGAACCATTTAAAGCAAGTGTCTAGCCACAGCTGGGCAGAAGAAAGCTGCAAAACCCGAAGGCTCACAAGCCAGAAACACCCCAACTTTGTTCGGGTTTGCCAGTGGTATGAACTGGAGGCAGCCTCACAACCTGGGGGCTGACGGTAACTCCCCCTCCCAGCCCGGCTTCCTTCCTATCAGGGCAGCTGCAGGGGGGCAGGGTCCCTGGCAAAGGGGGACGTTGCGGGCCAAGCGCTGCGGGAAGGGACCCGGGAACTATTCACCCCGCTCGCCCCCGCCACGTGGGCTCTGCGCCTACACCGCGGGGCGGGGCTCATCGCGGGGGGGGCAGGGGAGCGGGCAGAATTCTCGCGAGACTGGCGGGGAACTCGGTTGCTAAGGCAACCGGGCGGCCGCTCATGGGCGGGATTTCCGCCCCTTTGGGCTCCGCGCCTGGGCCCGGGGCGGGGCGTGCCCAGAGGGGGCGGGGCTGGGGCGGGGCTCAGGTACGGTGTGCGCGGTCAGGGGCCCGGAGCCTGTATTAGCATAGAGGGAGAGGGGTAAGGGGGAGGGTGGTGCTGGGCGGAGGGGAGGGGGTGTGAGTGGGTGTGTGGCAGGATGGGTGGGGGAGGGGTGTTGGTATGAGTGGGGGAGGGGTGTATGGCCAGAGGAGTGGGGGAGGGGTGTATGGGGGTGTTGGTGTGAGTGGGGGAGAGGTGAGTGGGGGTGGGGTGTATGGGGGTGTTGGTGTGAGTGGGAGAGGGGTGTGTGGCAGGATGGGTGGGGTGAATGGGTGTGAGGGAGGGAGGGGTGTATGGCAGGCTGTTGGTGTGAGTGTCAACTGGGGATGCTGTGGATGGTGTAGTGGAGGTAGAATGGGGCCTGGACAGGATGGGGTGGGACTTCCAGGAGAACGGCCCCCAGTCTCTGAGAGAGAGTCAGACATGTCATATGGGACAAGCCAGCCAGTGTCTGGCCAGCTGCTGAAGAAAGCCTGTGCCAGGGCATCTGAGGTGGACAGAGACTAAGAGGCACAAATTAAGCCTGCTTCCCCTCCGTGAACTTCCTTCTCCCTGTTAACCTGCTGAGTTATGTAGAGAGAGTCTGAAAAACACACTTCCCTAGATACCCCTGGTGATGACTGGGACCTAAACTATTAATTTGTGCAGAATTTATTATTTCACTTTTGGAAGTTGAAGCTTCTAGCACAAAGAAAACAAAATCCTTCCACATGTAAACCATTAATCATCTTACTGGGCAGCAGAACACTGCTCCAAGGCCTTCACTTCTGCTGGTAACTTTGCCAACCAAGTAAAATAGAGAAAATTGTTCTGTTTCATGCTGCTGTTCAGATCCCTGGGGGACAACAGTGAAAATAACAAGAATTATGCCAGTTTAAATCTACTGCTACTTTGCAAAAGCTGAATCTTTTCACAGGGAAAGAGAATCAAATAAACAGAGGCCTAGATTCCGAGCAGCAGCCAAGCTAAATTCTGTTCAGTGCAGAGGCAAAGATGGCTGTGCATCACCTTTACCGTTTGCTCCAGTTTCTGGAAGCAATCGGACCTTTTGAGTCCCTGCCATAAATCAGAGCAGCCTAGGTCTGCTTTGTTGCAGTGCCCCTCTTAGGGCCAGCAGAATAGTCAGAGCACAGTACGATGTGGCATATCTCCCTTCTACAACCACATCCCTTCCCTTTATCAAGGGGTCTGTGAGAAAAGTGCCCTAGAGAATTCTCTGGCATGGAAATCTGCTGATGCCTACATTCCAGTCCTACCCTCTAGCTCTATCTCCATTGCTATCACAGCAGGAGCTGTGCTGGTATTAGCAACATTGGGAAATATTTAGAGAAAAGGTTAATGTAAATACCATCCCAAATATCTTCCAGGAGATCTAGTTATAATCCATTCCGGTCTCTTTTCAAAAGAGTTTCCTTTTATGGTTTCCTCTAGTGTTTGTTTTAATCTTTCCTTGAATGCAGCTAGTGATGGCATTTTGACTACCTCTCTGGTGGCATGCCTAATTGTTTGTCACTGTAAAGAAATATTTTCATAGAAGGCAGAGATTTCAGGAAGAATCCCACCCTTGCTGCCCTTTTATTTGTGTAGAAATCAGTTGTAGAAAAAGTGTAAAAAACGTCATTTTGAAATTGTAATGTATTTCACAGTCTGCAGAACAATTTAATGTTCACATTTCTGAAGATTATGTCAGAAGATTCAGACAAGGATAAGCAGCTGATAAATCGCATAATAAGTGATGAATACAATTCGGTATGTCTCCCTTTGGCCTTCATCCTTTTGTATGTATATATTTATTTATTTAGAATGTACCCATCAGTATAATATGATTTGCTTTCTATGCAAACTTTATGACATCTGATTCCAGTTCCCCACTTTAAAGAGGCCCTGTGATCTGGAAACCTAGCCACTTTTTTAAAAAAAGAGTTAAAAGTAATTTCAGGTACGACACCTTCCTCTGAGTTTCCCTGTCAGTTTGTGTGGGTTTATAACCACATTTTCCTATTTTTAAAATATTTTTCTCTCCACTATCCTGTTCAAACAGGGAAAAATTGCCAGTGCAACTGAGTATACACAGAGTGCTATCAGATGCACAAAGTAAAAATACAGTCCCCAGTCCTACAGCAAACTTCATGCAGGGATTGAGGTCTGCACAGGGGTCTGATTGGTTTCTCAACTATTTTCCAATACAGCATTATTTTGTATTATGTCCAAACTGCGAACATGTAGTGAAGTGATGTCATGGCATATCAATAAAACTGAGAGATGTATGTGATGATGCTGATGGTAATTGCTTCCTCTTCTCTTCATCTCAGAGGGAGCCCAGAGGTTTGTCTTTTCCCTCATACCTTATATTTTCTCATGCTTTTCTCAAACTTTTTCATAGGGTGGATTGAATCTTTAAGACATTGTCTCATGCACATCTCCTCTCACATTTGTGATTAACATCCCTGGGGCAACTACATCAGTTGTTTTTGTGGAAAAAATAATATGAAAACACTGATGTAGTTTTAACTTATTTTAAAATGGCTTAGCAGCCAAAAGCAAGAGGAGAGACAACACCAGGTAACTAGCCAGCTCTCCACAGCTACCAAGTGTTTTGTGGACCATTGTTGATCCATAGACCCTAGTTTTGAAACCACTCATTTAGCACAGAACTAGATGGAACCCCCTTTGAGCTCACCACTGATACTGTTCGGAACAGTATGGTTTTACATTGTTGAGTAATGTAAAACCCTTCCTCCTACCATGCTCTCCATGGGGGTGGGGATTGTGAATTCACTCCTCCACAGTATTTCTAGCCCCACTGTCTGAGGAAGCATGATGGAATCAAAGCAAGGACTCCCACATGCCAATACAGAGAACTAACTCTACTAGCAAAAAGAACGAGGAGTACTTGTGGCACCCCCTAGAGACTAATAAATTTATTTGAGCAAAAGGTTTCGTGGGCTAAAACCCACTTCATCGGATGCATGCAGACAGAGACTAACAAATTTATTTGGGCATAAGCTTTTGTGGGTTTTAGCCCACAAAACCTTATGCTCAAATAAATTTGTTAGTCTCTAAGGTGCCACAAGTACTCCTCATTCTTTTTGCTGATACAGACTAACACGGCTACCACTCTGTAACTCTACTAGGTTGCTGTTGGGTTAACCCAACAGTAATGATTTGGGACCAAGATGTTAAAGTGACTACTGATTTTGAATGTCTCAATTTTCGGGTACCTAATTTGAGACACAGTAAAGGATCCTGATTTTTGAAAAGTGCTCAGCATCAATCATCTGAAAATCAAGCCCTATAAGGTGTTTTCAGTTGGGCACCCAAAAATTGAAATTAACATTTAGTCATTTCTGAAAATCTTGTCATCATATTTTTCTGTTCTAGGTAAATTCTCAGAAACCATGTATTGTTACTTTTTGATCCAAGCAGCTAGTCAAAGTTCGGGGTGTTGTAAGTTGTTCCAGTTGGGAGTAAAAATTGATGATAGTCTGGTATTTTCTTCGATGCAGTCTTGTTTATTTGCAAGGTATGTGCAAAGTTCTGCAAAGGCAGGAAGAACCAAAACCAAAAGGAGTAGTTTCTGAGCTTCCAGGCCCAAGTTTCATTCTGCCAGCATCCCCACCTCAAAACCTTTTTTCTAGCCTTCTGCCAGGGCCACAGGCTGATGCTTGGCTTTCTGAGTCTTTCTCAGTTTCTTGTCTGCACTCCAGCTTGTCTTTTTCACCACAGGCACACACATGCAATAGCCAGTGAGAGGCATACTCTGCCCACATGGTGCTAGTTTCTATGCAAACTCCATTATGCCTTGTTTTGGGTGTCACCCCTTATCTGTTCCTTACAGACAACTTAAATGAAGGGCATGTTCATACTTATTAATTCCAATGAGGTTTTATCTCAGTCCATAGCAGAGTTTAACTCAGCTCATAACAATATTTAAAATATTAATGTAAATAGTGTCCACAAATTAATCAGAATTTCCTGCTGCAGTTGTGAAACAGTTTTGGAGTTAGAAATGTTCCATGGTATTTCAGGAAAGAAGGTGGGTTTTTTACATAAATGTGATATTCATGTTAGGGGTGCCATTCTGACAGTCCTAGAGACTAAGTACTGTATTAAGTGAAAATGTACAGGACAGGCAGCAGCAGCAGTTCATACTCCTTCATATTGCCTTGCCAGAGTGTTCCAACCTTGACCTGGCAAAATCACCTTTAGGGTCAAAACAGTAATTTGCTCTCCATGGCTCTTTTAAACTTTGGCCTCTCTACTGAAACTGGCAACAAAAATGCCAAGTGTGGAATTGGGAATTTTTGTGATATAGACACTTGTCAAATTCATTTTTCATAGACCTCTGAACAGCCATTAATAACAGCAACTTTCAGTTACTTCTGCTATAACTGTGACTTCAAATTGGTTAACAAAGAGAGAAGACTAAATATCCCTTTACCAATCCTCTGAGCCTTCTAGTCAGGGCCGGCTCCAGGCACCAGCTTAGCAAGCAGGTGCTTGGAGCGGCCACTCCGGAGAGGGGCGGCAGGTCCAGGTATTCGGCGACAATACGGCAGAGGGTCCCTCACTCCCGCTCAGAGCGAAGGACCTCCCGCTGAATTGCCGCAGATCGCGATCGCGGCCCTGCTTCTAGTCTCCTATAGTTTATCTGGGCGGTTGGAGTTGGCATCTGCTCTGTTCAGATTTCCTGCAAAATATGTTCAGTCATGCTTATTTGTCAAGGTAATTGGCCAAAAGGAAGCCAATCAATTATGCAGAGAGTGGTCAGTTCCTCATATTTGCAATGCTTGTTGAAACTCATTCCCTTAGTGGCATGTCCTCCTCTCCCCCACCATTGAAATGTTTGCATTATGATATACTGTCTTCATAATAATAATGAACAAGTAAGTAATCTCACTGTTGAAAACCACTTATCCTTCTAGAACATGTACCAGAACGGACACTATTGCTGCTTCCTTTTGGTTAAATAGAAATAAGAGGAGCCTATCTGTTGTCTTATTTTTAGGATGAAGATCCCTTTAACCCATTTGTGGCAGAAGATCTTGAGCAGTGTGCATTTTTCACAGGTTAGAACCCCTCCATTTATTCCCATACACTTTCACTGCAAGGTCACAAGGGAGGATAAGAAGCGATAGTGCTCATGCGAGTGAAAAAAGAGCCAAGTGTAGTCTGAGCAAAAGCTATATATGCTTCCTCACGCAGTTGTTCAGTTAATGCACCTCAGTCATAATGTGCTGCATTCCTTTGATCAGAAACTATTGTTTTTACCAAATTGTGTGGTGGCTTCAGGATGTGAACATTTATCCACTAGGAATGAAAATGAGACAGCTAAACTAATTTCTTTTCTACATGCTCTAGATGTAATCTAGATTTGAACCCAGGTCCCCAGAGATGAAAAGGCATTACCCCAGTCTCTATTTGTTGCGCTGACACAAAGCAGACCCAGAGAAAGTAATAAGCAAGAACAAACTGAACACTTTGAAAGGATAAAATTCCCTCCAGGGGTGCAACAAGAGAGGGGCCCATGAGTCCAGGACCTAACTCAACCTTGCCCACAGGCGTTACAACAAATTCCTATGAAAGTCCTCGTCAAACTGCCGTTTCTCCTTCCAGAGTGGGTCCAGAAGTGGAAGAGATGGAGGAGGCAGCATGAGGAGATGGCAGCCTTGTTTTCTGGGTCTGTGGCATCCTGGAGGTGCTCATGGCCCTGCACTGGCCAGTTGTTGACAGCTTCATTCTCTGCTTCTTCCCTGGGTCCAAGTCTCGGACCCAGGTGAGAGAGACCAGCCAGAACTCCTCATCCACCTCCCTTCCCACCCCCAGACCCAGCTTCCCATTTCCTAGAGCCCTGAATGCCATCTCCTCATGCTATTTCATCCGCCTCTTCTGGGCCCTCTCCAGAAGGAGAGATGGCGACTTAGTGAGGACATACATGTGCCATGCGGCAATATGAGGTGAGGAACCCCATATACAGATGTGAACTTCTCAGAATGTGACCTCTGTTACTTGGCACGTGACCTTACCTGAGCCCCGCTCCTTAGGAAAATTCTGGTTGTGCCCCTGTTCCCCCTGCATTCAACACACCTAACAATTATAACTAAGAGACTTGCTCCAGATTACATTAAACAAATCCTTTCTAACTTTGTTAAAAGCTGCCAATACAGATCTACAAAGACTCAAATGAAAGGCCCTGGCTTGAAATATTTATCCTATTTATTACTTATAGCAGAGTACTTGGTGTATTTTGTGATAGATATAATTCACTGTCCATTTAACTCAGCTTTTTAAATTCAGGGTGATTTATAGCATGCAGCATTGATCCTTTTTTCAGTGGGATGACAGTAAATTCATGAAACCATTCTGGTGTACTGGAGTATCCATTAGTTTCAGACCAATTGGCTTTGAATACTGTCACTTGAAGGACTGAAGAGACTAGTGTATTTTTTCATTTTCACATAGATTCCATTTGTGATCAGCTTTTCCCACGGACAAAACAGATTGTCTTGTCATATAACTCTGGGAGATGGGTACCCCGGCTTCGTGAGCCTCGCAATCTTTATGGCATATCCCCTGCAGGTCACCTGAGCTTAATACGTTGGCCACACCAATGTGAGGTCATCAGGGACAGAATTGAGCACATTGGTAAGTCCTAAACATTGGTCATTAATAATACTAATACTTAACTCTTCATAATTTTTACAAATTAATCTTTGTCAAAGCTAATGGGATACTATTAAGAAGTTTCCTTGCCAGTCCCTGTGCTTTATTGATAAAATTCACTGTGGTTTGGGAGCAATCATGTGGAGATCATGCGCTTTTCTGAGGTGAGATTGAACTGTTGATGGCCCTGATTCTGTTCCCCTTAAAGTCAGTGATCAAACCCCTGCTGACTTGAGTAGTATAAGATTGGGTTGCCATCACCCACTTCGTAGGGACACACTTGTTGTCAAAATTGACAATATAAATAAAATTATATTTTTGGAAACAGTCATACAGAGAATCTAGTGTTGTAATAACTGTGTTGGTCCCAGGATACTAGAGTGACAAGGTGGTTGAGGTATCTTTTATTGGGCCAACTTCTGTTGGTGAGAGAGACAAGCTTTTGGGCTTTCAGAGAGATGAAGAAGAGCTCCTTGTAAGCTCAAAAGTTGTCTCTCTCACCAACAAGAAGTTGGTCCAATAAAAGATAATACCTCACCATCTTGTCTCTCTTATGCAGAGAGTGTGTCATTTCACATGTACAAACAACTGTATTATAAAAATGTAATTATCAAATTGCTGTTCATATGGATTTTAATATAATCAGCATCTATCTTGACACCTAAGATCAGCCTTGAGTAAGTCTGTTCAGGGAGAACAAAAATCACACCAGAAAATGAAATGAGTTGAGTGCCACTGGGGAAGTTGAGAGAATGGAGTCTTCTCTTTGTACAGAAGGCTTGCAAGAGAACATGTGGTCTAATATCTAGAACAAAGGAAAGTGTCGGAATTTCATTCTTGCCCCTAGACTTGGTTCTGTGGGTCAGAGTTAAAGGAGACCTGCAAAAGATATTTTAAAAATTAGATTTATGCCCCATTTTACTTTTTTATGCTAGATTAAATTCTAGAAGTTTGTGTGTGTGTGTGTAAGAAAAATCAAGTCTGATCTTCCTTGGGTTAACTAAAGATTTTCTTGGGGATCCCATGATTGTATATTTTGAGCCTTCACAATCTAATTGAAGGGATGAGGATGTCCACTCTTTAACAAAAGCTATGTTTCTCCCAAGCACTCGTTAGAAATTAGAGATAAATAGGTGTCAAAACCAAACAAAAAGTAATGTTTTAAACAAAATTACTAAAAATATTTTCCCAGTTTTCATTCTCTTGTCTCTAGTGATGTTATAACTTCACTAGTTTTTCAGTCATGACCAGAACTCAGATTCATCTGGTAAATGGTGGTAGAATGTGATACAGCATAGTACAGCACCTTTTTCATGCTGCCTGCTTGTTTTCCAGAATCATGAACTTTAATTTAAAAAGCAAAAGTAAGTCTCTATCTGTTTTGTTAGTGGAGGTACACTTGAGTCATGTTTTTGAGGCTAACTGATTCAATTAAATCTGCCTATATTTGCAGAATTGAAAACAATAATTCCAAGAGGTATGATCCATTCATCTCAATGGATGCTAACTCAGATGCCCAAAGATAGTACTTTAAATGTCAACATTGTTAACTCGCTGCTCATCAAAGTATGTATAAAAGGAGAGGGAATATCATATTATGAAGAGCTGCACAATATTGTGAATAGCAGTTTATTCTGGCACCGGTAGCAAGTGGCCTCAGAAGAGTACTGCCATTTTTTCCTGTCCCTAGTCAAGAAGGAGCCAATTCCAAAGAGCCTTACAGATACCACAGAAATGTTAGCTGAACTCACACCAGGGGGAATCAAGCTCAAAATATCAGCAGGGCATCACTCAAAGGAAGCCAAACAGAATCATGGTTGTATTTGGACCTCACTGAGAGGGAGCTGAGCCAAGGAGTTCAGACAGCATGCGTGATCATAGTTTGAAGATCTGCACAATCAGATGTGAGTGATAGGTGGGTGGGTCTTATTTTGTGGTCAGAGCTTGGAAGAGTACCACTACCGTTCCTCTTTCCTGTCTCCCTCCCATCTGACCCCTGGTCACAACAGCATCTTCCAGTGGATATACATTTCTAATGTAAAAAACAAGCAGGAAGAAAACGTACTTATTAATTTTTATATGAAAAATCTTCCAGGTCATAAGAACATAAGAATGGCCATACTGGCTTGGATCAATGGTCCATCTAGCCCAGTATCCTGTCTTCCCCCAGTGACCAGTGCCAGATGCTTCAGAAGGCATAAACAAAATAGGGCAATTATAGAGTGATCGATCTCTTGTCCGCTCCCAACTTCTGGCAGTCAGAGGTTTAGGGACACCCGTAGTATAAGGTTGTGTCCCTGACTGTCTTGGCTAATAGCCATCGATGGACCTATCCTCCATGAACTTATCTAATTCTTTCTTGAACCCAGTTATACTTTTGGCCTTCACAACTTCCCCTGGCAACGAGTTCCATAGGCTGATTAAAGACTAACAAATTTATTTTAGCATGAGCTTCTTCGAAGAAGTGAGCTTTAGCTCACGAAAGCTCATGCTAAAATAAATTTGTTAGTCTTTAAGGTGCCACAAGTACTCCTGTTTTTTTTGCGGATACAGACTAACACGGCTGCTACTCTGAAACCTGTCATAGGCTGATTGTGCATTGTGTGAAGAAGTTCTTCCTTATGTATGTTTTAAACCTGCTACGTATTTATTTCATTGGGTGACACGATTCATGTGCTGTGTGAAGGGGTAAATAACACTTCCATATTCACTTTTGCCACACCATTCTTGATTTCATGGACCTCTATCATATCCCCTCTCAGTTGTTTCCTTTCTAAGCTGAAAAGTCCTAGTCTTTTAATCTTTCCTCATATGGAAGTTGTTCAATATCGCTAATCATTTTTGTTGCCCTTCTCTATTCTTTTTCCAATTATAATATATCTTTTTGAAATAGGGCGACCAGAACTACACACTGTATTTAAGGTGTACGCGTACCAGGGATTTATATAGTGGCATTATGATATTTTCTGTCTTATTATCTGTCCCTTTCCTACTGATTCCTAACATTCTGTTAGAGTTTTTAACTGGTGCTGCTAGAGTTTTTGACTGGTGCTGCACATTCCCTAACAAATCATGGTCATCTGTGAGTCTGATAATTCTGTTCTTTATTATTGTTTCAACCAGTTTGCCTGGTACTGAAGTTAAGCTTACTGGCCTGTAATTGCCAGATTTGCCTCTGGAGCCTTTTTTAAAAATTGGTGTTACATTAGCTATCTACCAGTCATCTACTACAGAGGCTAATTTAAGCAATAGGGTACATACCATGGTTAATAGTTCTGCAGTTTCATATTTGAGTCCCTTCAGAACTCTTGGATGATACCATCTTATCCTCATGACTATTGGTGTCTAATTTATCAATTTGTTCCAAAATCTCCTCTTTTGACACGTCAATCTGAGATGGTTCCTCAGATGTGTCATCTAAAAAGAATGTCTCAGGAAAGCTTATGCCCAAATAAATTTGTTAGTCTTTAAGGTTTCACAAGTACTCCTTGTTCTTTTTGCTGATACAGACTAGCACGGCTACCACTCTGAAATCAGGTGTAGAAAACTCCCTCACATCCTCTGCAGTTAAGACTGATGCAAATAATTTATTTAGCTTCTGCAGAACAGCCTTTTTTTCCTTGAGTGTTCCTTCAGCATCTTGATTGTCCAATGGACACACTGATACTTTGTCAGGCTTCCTGCTTCTGATGTAGTTAAAAAAAATTGCTGTTAGTTTTTGTGGTTTTAGACAGTTGCTGTTCAGATTCTTTCTTGACCTGCCTAATTATACCTTCACACTTGACTTGCCAAAGTTTATGCTCTTTTCTATTTTCCTCACTAGGTTTAGACTTTCAATTTTAAAAGGATGCCTTTTTTCCTTTAACTGCCTCTTTACACTTTTGTTTAGCGATGGTGGTCTTTTTCTGGCCCTCTTACTTGTTTGTTGTTGTTAATAATTTGGTCCCCTGTATACATCATAAAGGAGGAATAAAGGGCAGAAGGCCACTTTTTTCCCCCTCTGCAGATCACTTTTTCAGGCATGTTGTCAAGGCAGAAGTTAACATTGTAAATAGGGATTTCAGCTTTCAGGGCTGTCTGTCTAATACCTCTCACGAATAGTATGTTAAAAATAAAAATAAAATAAAAATAAAAATTCTTAACCATGGCAATAATGTAGCACTATGCCACATCAGTGGATTTCTACCAGAGACATGAAATTTTTCAACCTGGTTTTCATTCACAAGATAAGATTAATGGTGATGGCATGAGTCACAAGATAGATTTCTGTACTATTTGTTCTCTGCAGCCAGTACTGATTAACTATAGCCTGAACTGAGTGCTCAATTCTCATTTCAGTTACACCACTGTAAATCAAGCGTAATTCCACTAAAGCCAATAGAGTAGGAAGCCACTAGAAAGCATATTTTACTTTTATTTGCTTGTAACCATTTTGACTGTTGGTGTCTGGGCTCTGAGCCACAGCAGCAGAACATTTAAGGCACCCCCGGTTACAGGTCAGGCAGTGTGACACAACTTCTTACTGGTCTGAACTGCACCCCAAAACATGACATCCACTCAGATGATCTTTTTAAAGGCAAATTATCAAGGTAAAGAATGAGCTGATAAAACCCTTGTATAAACCTAAGAAAAACTCTGATCTTCCAAAAGGCATGATTCACTTATTCCTACCACAAACCATTTTGAAGTTGCTGCCTGGCAAGCAGGGAGAAGACTCAAGGAGCAGCTTTCAGAGCCTTCATTTGTGGTGGACACCCTTTGTAGTTTAGCTCTCTCTGTCTCTTCTTTCTCAGACTGGATTCCCCGTGAGCCTGAGCCACTGTACCAACCAACAGGCCTGGAGCTCGAGCCACTGTACCAATACCCCAGAGAGGGGACGGTGGTTTATTTAGCAGATGAAGGTGGGAGCACATTGTGAAATGTTATTTCAAGGTGCATGTAATTTTGGCACCCATTTTGATTGACTGGTTTTCTTTTATTTTTGGGGGGCCTGATTCATAGCCAATTTAAAATCATAGGAGAGACTCCTATTGACTTAATGAGTTTTGGATAAGTTCCTATATCTGAAGATATAGAAATAAATTAGAGCTCTCTCCCCATCCAGGGGTTCTGCTTATGTTATTAATAAGGATATGATTTAATCACAGAGATCAGGGAACTCACAGATTCTGTAACTTTACTGGACTTCCATGACTTTGGCTTCAGCTGTCAGCAGTGGAGGTGGAGCCAGGGCTGTGCATCCTGGACCCATGGCTATAGCTGGAGCAGGGGCTGTGCGCCCTCCTCGGAGCTGCAGCAGGATCCGTGGCTGTTCTTTTCCAACCCGCGGCTTCAGCCGGGGCTGCACGCCCCTGCTTCCTCTTGCGGCTTCAGCCAGGGCTGTGTGCCTGCCCTCCCAGCCCCGACTCCTTCAGCTGAAGCTGGGACTATGCACCCCCCCTCCGTCCCCTGCTGCTGTAGCCAGAGCTGGTGCTGTGTGCCCACCCCTTGCGGCTTCGGCTGGGGGCAGAGCCACTGCTGTGTGCCAGGGCTGTGCCCCTTCATGGCAGTGGGGCAGGGGCTGTCAGTTCCCCCCATTTAGATCCAGGTGTCATTCCTAACCCCCCGCGGCCCTTTCTCCCCTGCCACATTATTTGTAAAAGTCACAGACAGGTCAGGGCTCCTGTGAATTTTTGTTTATTGCCCATGACCTGTCTGTGACTTTTACTTAAAATAACCGAGACAAAATCTTAACCTTTGTTATTAACAACCTTAAAAATGCAGTTCAGGCAGTTTCTGAACATCAGTGGGAAATAGCCTGAAACTAGTTTGTTAATTAATCTCTCTCTAGTGATGTTTTCATAATATTTGAGAAAAGAGAGTATGAAAGTTTAAAAATGATTTTCTTCCATAATTGCAGGGATAAAACTAGAGGTACATGTTGGCAAGAGACTCAGTATCTTGTTTGCAACTTATCACTTATACTATGACCTTGTCAACTCTCTTAAGTTAAACAGAGTCAGATTGGGGGACTATTTAACTACAGATCTCTAAGGGAATAGCTAATTGCTGCTGGCAGTGGTACTTTTGATTCATTTGGTATTACTCTGTTTTCTGATTCTCTTCTGAACCACAATAGTGTTAGGGGAGCTCTGTTGCTGAAAGCACCTTCTTTTGGATGTTATGTGAAACCAAGATCTCAACCAGTTATAGTCATTAACCCCTGAATTCTTTATTGCTGCATACAAACCATGCTGCAAAGAGTGTATGGGTCTTGGGGATTAAGTTGTTAAAGACCCATGGCACCTTTCACAAGAGATGGGTGTTTTAATGCTGCTGTCCTGGCCAAATACCCACTTGGATAATTACATTCTGCTTAATTAAAATTCCACCTACAGTTTGGAAATTGTATTTATCATTTCCTGCCTCACTCACCTAGTGTTCTGTGTGCATTTCAGTCTGGACAGAGCAGTGTTTGAGCAGTGAATGAAGCAATATTGTTTATATATTTTGTGTATCAGTCTATGTCTGTAATGTGCGTTGGGATGACAGGCCTTATTTAAATGTAAGGTCTTTATAATGATTAATGGATTTTTGTGCATAGCTCCCAGTAACAATAATAGAAGTAGGGGGCAGGTGTTATAAAACTCTAAGTGTATATAGCACTTTCCATCAAGGGAAATCTCAAGGTGCTTTACATTGTATAGGAACCACTTAATTTAGGCTCAAGTTCTGAACACTTCAGCATGTGCTTTACATTAAGGTCAATGGGTATTAAACATATGCTTAAGTGCTTTGCTGAATCAGGATCTTAGGATTTCAATACACCCAGTCATCTCTTGGTTGCATATGGTAACTATTCTTTTGCCAGAAACAGTGCACATTAGGTTTTAGGAGGGGAACCGAAGAATAAGTAGTGAGATGGATTGATGCAGGGGTTTAAAATGTTTGAATCATAGAAGATTAGGGTTGGAAGAGACCTCAGGAGGTCGTCTACTCCAACCCCCTGCTCAAAGCAGGACCAACACCAACTAAGTCACCCCAGCCAGGGCTTTGTCAAGCCAGGCCTTAAAAACCTCTAAGGATGGAGATTCCACCATCTCCCTAGGTACCTAATCCATTGCTAATATGTTGTTATAGCATGGATCATAACTTAATAGAGAAATTGTCTCATGGACCTCACTCCTTCAAGTCATGATAGCACAGACCATCTCCTTTGTAGTTCATGATTGTATAACATCCTTGTGGCAACTACAGCAATTGCATACATAAAAAGTAATAATGGAAACATTTTAGTTTCTTTTAATCTGATTTTGCAGCTGCAATAAAGGAGGCAAATTAAAAGTATGTGAACAGTAAGTTCTCCCATCGGTGACCACAGTTTGGGAACTGGTGGGTTAATGCATTAGCTTGTCACTTGTAAACAAGATACATTTAATACAGAGACTATTTATAAGTAAAAAGGGAGCTTTACAGTAATAGCAACAATTATTAATCATATAAGTTTTCAAAGCATAATGGTGATGTTTTAGCCATGTGGTGGATTGAAAAGCATTGGGAAGGAGTAGCTAAAACGTTGCATGACTCCTTTGAGAATTTACCCTAGATATGCCCTGAAAATCAAGTGTGTAATTCCTGTAAAAGGTTTTAGGCATTGCTGGAAGTCATTAACAACTGAATAATATGTATGTTCTGCTCCTTTCACTAGCTAACGAGGAATCCTGTTTTGTGTATTCTCGAGTAGGAGGTAGCTACCCCTCAAAGCAGGTCATCGCTCAAGATTGGGACAACACTTTGAGCTTTGAAGCACGTTTTGAGAGTGGGAATCTGCAAAAGGTGGTCAAAGTGTAGGTTTATGATCTTTTCCTCTTTGATGAGGTAGCATAGACACCAGCTGCAGTCAAATACGCCTTTGTAAGTACCCTGGGTGATGCTGGAGCCTGCACCCTGAATTACACTAACAGAATAAGCCCTAAGAATATTTTCATGTGGACTTCAAATGGAACAATCTCATAACTGTTCCATGGCATTAAATATTATCTATAGGTGAAATTCACTTCTGTACAAAGGGTCTGGGCAAGGACTATGTACTACTGGTGTTGCAGTGACGCCTCAAAATGGTGATGTAGGCCCTCAGCACAGCTATAAATTTCACCCTACATGCACAAATTCATACGCATACATTCACACTTTTTTTTTTAGAGATGACAATATTTTTTTATTTAGTTGAGTGAGTTTTTTTGCACAAGACCTTTTTTTAATGAGCCTTGGTTTGGTCACACATTTTAATTATTTTAAGTAAGCACTAAAGGCATGTGGTGGTTATATTACTGACGCATTCCATCTAGTCTGACATCCTGACATATGCTTTGATTGTTTATATGAAAGTGGAAATCCCCCCACACTTGCTCGTGGCTAATTGTACAGTGTTTTATTGTGATGTTGGAAGAATTCCTTCTCCATCCCACAGTCCCCAGCATGATTTGAGTCTGTAATTAATTTCTGTGGTAACCAGAGTTAAAAATGCTTGTCTTCTTTCTGTACATCAGTAGTGAATTCGAGTACCAGCTGACACTGCGCACTGACCTCTATACAAACAGACACACCCAATGGTACTACTTCCGAGTAACCAACACTCAGGCAGGAATGCCTTATCGTTTCACCATTGTCAATTTCACCAAGCCCACCAGCCTGTACAACCACGGTATGCGTCCACTGTTGTACTCAGAAGTGGATGCGAAGATCCACCGAGTTGGCTGGCAAAGAACAGGAGATGAAATCAAGTATTACAAAAACAACCTTGGCCAAGATGGGCATCAGTATTTCTCACTCACTTGGACATTCCAGTTCCCACATGATCGAGACACCTGCTACTTTGCCCATTGCTATCCTTACACCTATTCCAACCTGCAGGACTACCTGGCAGCCATCTCTAGAGATCCAGTGAGGTCAACGTTTTGCAAGATCCGCATCTTGTGCCATTCACTAGCAAGAAACATAGTGTATGTTTTAACCATCACCAGCCCCTCAGAAAGTGGCAAGGAGGCAAAGCGTAAGGCAGCTGTGATTTTGACTGCAAGGGTGCACCCAGGCGAAACAAACAGCTCCTGGATAATGAAGGGCTTTCTGGATTACATTCTGGGCAACTCAGGCGATGCTCGGTTGCTCCGTGACACTTTTGTCTTCAAAGTGGTACCAATGTTGAACCCAGATGGTGTGATTGTGGGAAATTATCGCTGCTCCTTAGTAGGTCAGGACTTAAATCGTAATTACAAATCAGACCTGAAAGAATCTTTTCCTTCTGTTTGGTACACCCGGAACATGATCAGAAGGTAACATCATCTCTCCTTTCTTCAGAACAAAAAAAACCCTTTGTATTCGTAGTGTCTGTTATTTAGTATAACCACTGTTTGCACTATATTTGCCTTATTTTTATTGCCTCTCATCTCATATTTAACCAATTCCGTTTGTATTATTTGTGTAAATTCTAAGAAGCATGAGTTTTTATTGTAGTTTACAATGTTCTTCTGTTGCACAGCACCCTGTAATATAGCTTTAATATAGGGAATGGAAAAGATATCTTGGGTAGTGGAGGAGAATTTTTCAGGAACCATCAATCCCAGAATAGAAAGTGATTTTTTTTCATAGTCCTGCTCCTCACTGCCCCCCATCAAGATTTACAGATGGAGGCCCTAATTCTGCTCCCATTGTATTCAGTGGGAAAATATCTGCCAACTTCATTGGTGCAGGCAGGACCGGCTCCAGGCACCAGCTTAGCAAGCAGGTGCTTGGGGTGGCCACTCCGGAGAGGGGCGGCACGTCCAGGTATTCGGCGGCAATTCGGCGGAGGGTCTCTCACTCCCACTAGGAGCGAAGGACCTCCCGCTGAATTGCCGCAGATCGTGTCGCAATCGTGACTTTTTTTGGCTGCTTGGGGCGGCAAAACCCCTGGAGCCGGCCCTCGGTGCAGGAAAGTGCCCTAAAGTGGGCCAAGTCCAGAGTGGATCCCAACCTTGTATTTGACTACTAGTCCTATCAGGTTTACTTTATATTTCAGTATAAATGTGTTTGGTTTTTAATGCTTCACTTCCTTATGCAGTGCAGACATCTAGTCATCTGGTTATACATATAACTTCATACCCAGAGTCACCATTCAGGTTTGGCTTATGTAACTGAGTTCTTCTAATGGCTTTAGCTTTGAAAGGGCTCTGTCAGTGCTCATAAAACTAATATTTAACCTACAATATCATTTACAATATGTTTTGATTCTCAGGTACATGTTTAATCATAAGTCCTTTCCCTTTGTGCCTCTACATTCTTCAAACAAAAATCCTGCTGTCTAACTTACCACCTTTCCATCAGAAAAATATTCAAAGAAGTTCAAATTCAAACACTGGCTTTTACTTATTTCCATTTTGGCCTGTCTAATACTCACCCTTTCAAGAGTTTCTGATGAATCTGGGGAAGGACTTTGGAGCTTGCTAGAGAATGAAAATGACTGTTCTCCCATAGGAGACAACTTTTTTAGATTTGAGAGAGGACAAAAGTTTTTATGATAGATGGATACAGGCTAGATTTTGCAAAGTTGTGTAGCAGAAAAACCCTCTCTTCACCCTGCATCCCAGTTTTACAATTTAAAGGCAACTGGTATAGCAAAATAGAAAAATAAATACATTTAGAAAAACCTGCTGAAATGCCCCAAATATCCAGACTCACATTCAGCACATTATCAATTAAAAAAGGGTAATCCTTTTTTCCCCTTTCTTTCTTGATCCATCATGAACTGCCAACTCCTGTGCAGAATGATGGCCCAGCATGAATGATTCTGGTGATATCACATCACCTGCATAAAATCCTACTGGAACTGCCTTTTTGGGGATGTGTTAAATCCCATTTTTTTTCCAAAGCTTGTGCAGTTTTGCAAAGTTTCTTTTAAAAAATTATAGACAAAATGCAGCATATTCCAAAACTTGCAATACTGCAAAAAACTAATACTTGAAACTGATACTACTTTCACCCTGAGTGGGAAAAGAGCTATCTGCTACACCGTTTTGTGCTATATATTTGTAGTGTGTTATAAGTCTCAAGATTGTGCATTGTGTATCATGTGGCATACAAGAAGGAACATAAAAGTAGCATTCTAGGGCAATACTTCAAATTGTTTTAATGTACACCTGAAGTGGCAGAAGATCGTTCCTATTGAGGGTTGAAAAGACTGGAGGGGAAATTTGCCAGGGTGAATGTATTTGGGAAGGGAAATGTGGAGATGGAAGGGAAGACCCAGATAATAGTTGTTGAAGAAAGGAAGATCAAGGGAATGCGATATGAAAAGGAATAGAGTTCAGTTACCCACATTTAAAAAAAAATGACTCCCACTTTTTGGACTCATGAAGAATGATTGATCCATTATAACTGTTTTAATAAAATGAACACAAAGTTCTGATGCAAGCCTTGGATCCTGTTGTTACTAAGCCATGGCACACTTTTTGGGCTTGATCTTGCAAGGTGCTGAGCTATTTGGCACTGATCTATCAAAGCATCTAAGTGCATGCTTAATTCTAAGCACATGAGTAATCCTGTTGAAATCAATGAGATTACTCATATACTTAAAGCTAAGCATATGTTTATGTATTTAATTATTCCTATGAAGATTGCTGCCACCCATCAGCCCTGGCTGATGCAGAAAAAAAAAGCATTTATAGTAAAATATTGTTTCCTCTCTTGTTACAGAGTGATGGAGGAACGTGACATTCTCCTGTATTGTGATCTTCATGGTCATAGCAGAAAAGAGAATGTCTTCATGTATGGCTGTGATGGTGGGGAGCAAGCAGAGGTGCCATGCTTGCACCAACGCATCTTTCCTCTCATGATGAGCAAGAACTGCCCAGATAAGGTAAGCAAGTTGCTAACTTGAAATAGTCCTTTCCTATACTAAATGAAACCTATGTAAGCCAATCTGATTTGCTAAAATGTCAGTCAGTTGGAAACAAATTTATTTATAAAGGTACTAAGCATTACAAGATTGTGCTTTTATTGATAAAAATGACTTCTGATTGGCTAAAACACACAACAGATTCATTCTCTAAACCAATAGGGATTCAGCAATTCAATAATAGCACAACACACAAACTATCACACTAGATTTATTACTGTAGCATTTGAGTCTAATTCTGTTTTCTTCAGAAAACAATGAGGAGGTGATCCAAAGCTCCATGTGGTCCAGGATACCAAATTATTGATTTGTTCACCCATGACAGAAGAGCTATTCAGACTTTTACTAAACATGCATCTCACACCATCTTAGTATTAAAAACAGAAATGGAGGCTTTGGGGGGCTGGCCCAGCAGTCTGGTACTAGTTCAACTAATGGGGATAGTATGAACAGCAGTATTAAAAGGTGTTACATGTGTAAAGTAAAACAAACTGGTATAATCAAAGACGGATTCTCATTCCACCCACCGCTCTGTTGTACCTAAATACTGAAAGACTGCCATGCACCATGTGTGATGCAATACTTATGTACTACAGGGTGAAAGAAGGATGGATTGAACCTTTAACTATTTTCCTACTTGGGCTTGAAAGTTTTACACATTAGTGAAGTTAAGAAAAAACTGCTATCTTCATGTCTCCTTTAGTGGGAAAGGGTGCTCCTTAAAAGACAGGGAACTGACCCTACATCCTTCTTTTAAGTTTTCATTCCCAGACTGCAATTTCAAAGTACAGAAAAGCAAAGAAGGGACAGGTCGAGTAGTGATGTGGAAGATGGGCATCCGCAACAGCTATACTTTGGAAGCCACTTTTTGTGGATCTAAACTAGGTAAGTCCTTTTTATTCAAGGAAGATTGTAGGGGTCATCAAACAAAATCTGGTTTTGATTGTTTTTACAGATGCAGTAGTGATCTGTGATGGTTTTAGCTACCATCCTCAAAAAATCCTATTTAACAGAGATAAATGACAAATTCTATGAAGTTAGAGTGAGCATTTTAATACAGGGTATGCATAAATTAACTTCAGGCCACAGTTATTACAGACGTACTGGAAACCAATACATAATTAATTAGTGGGCCTGCCTACCAAATTAAATGGAATTGCTAGAAATGGATATACCAGAAACATTCTAGACTCTAGGACAGGGGTCGGCAACCTTTCAGAAGTGGTGTGCCAAGTCTTCATTTATTCACTCTAATATAAGGTTTTGCATGCCAATAATACATTTTAACTCTTTTAGAAGGTCTCTTTCTATAAGTCTATAATATATAATTAAACTATTGGTGTACGTAAAGTAAATAAGGTTTTAAAAATGTTTAAGAAGCTTCATTTAAAATTACATTAAAATGCAGATCCCCCCGGACCTGTGGCCAGGACCCAGGCAGTGTGAGTGCCACTGAAAATAAACTTGAGTGCCGCTTTCGGCACGCGTGCCATAGGTTGCCTACCCCTGCTCTAGGAGCAAAGTGCATTCTATGCGGCACCGGTTTACGATTGTAACAGGAAGGTCTCACATGACCTAGTGAATAAGCAACACCTCCTACAGCACCTAACTTTTTCTGAGAGGCTTCCCACCCAATTACTAAATGTAAACCTGCTTTGCTTACAAGGGCTGAAAATATCAGGTAGTATGGTCACAAAAGCAAGGCACTTCTGAATTCAGTAAGAATTTTGGATGTGCACAGAACACAGACAGGACTGATTCCCGCATGGCTACAGAAGTGCTGTAAAGTGGAACAATGTTCAGCTTGTGTGATTGGAAGATATCTGGATCCATATTATAAGACTATCCTTGAGGGGCCTTTATTATTCTTTTGTTCCATTCTTTGTTTCCATGGGGAATTTGCCAGTGCAATATCACTGTCTTCCTTTTAAACAAACAAAACTAAAAAAAATGGTAACGGCTATTGAAAATAGCAATTCCAGTCCTAGTTAGCACTGGGAAGACCCCAGCATTTGTTGCTCAATTTTATCCTACTTTTTCTACAGCAAATTACAGTGTATCAGCATATTTGATTTGGGAGAAATGAAGTAACAGTTGCCCAAATTGAGCCTGAGCACTCCTGAATTTTGAGGGTGTTCAAATCTGGAAGGCAGGTGCTAGATTCCCTTTCTGAATAAATCTGGAAAGGGAAAAGTCAATTTCTGTTTTCATGGCTCAGAAGTGGAAATTCTCCTGTACTGTATCTGAAGCTGCCCAGGTCCTCTAGTAGAGCCCCCACCCCCCCTTACTTTTCATTTTAACTTCTAGTGGGATCCACATACCTCCCTTGGTAGGCTTCAGATAGAGGGGTGCACTGTCCATTTAGTCCACCCAGTTCCTTCTTTGGGGGCTGCCAGGCGAGGTCACATCAGCATCCCTAAGACAGTCTGGGGAAGTCTTCTGAGGGTGCTATCTGGGCCAAAGCCTTCTACACCTTGGGCACACTTGTTTCCCATTCACACTGCCACCCCCTTCTAGCAGTCAGCTCTTCATTCACAGCAAACTGCAGGGCATGGAGTCTCTCAGCTTCCCCCCCTCCTTTTCCTGTTGATAGCGGCCAAGGGAATGCTGGGAAATGTAGTATCGTCCCTGCTCCAGGGCAGGCTCTCTTGGCAGGGAGCTGGCCAAGGAACTACATCTCCCAGGGCCCTGTGGGGGTCTCAGGTCCCATGCTGGATCCGGACTGCTCTGAGGCTCCGTTTCTGCAGAGGGGAGGAAGCGAGTGTTACAGGCCCCCTTCTGAGCTTGGGCCCAGCACTATGGCACCACTGGTGCCATGGTAAATCAGGTCCTGATCATGGCTATAAAAGAGGGTGTTTGCTTGCCCAGAGAAAGGAGGAGATCACACACAGACCAAGAGTGCTGACCAAACACATGGCTTTGCCAAGTTCAGAATGTCAGAGCTTTGCTATAGGAACTATTCAGTGATTATTATCCCAAAATTTTTGGCCAGCCAGCCTAACATTTTGTGCAGTCTCTAGAATGAACAAGTGTATTCAGTTTAATTTGTAGTTACATGACTTTTCTCTCTATTTTCTATTTGGTATGCTAAATAAACTGTGCTTTATTTAAGGTCATTTTGGTTTTATTGATTGCCAGTGTGGAGAATTACTGTGAGCCACTCCTGAAAGAAAGAAATGAACCTCTGACCTCTAGTGAGAGGTGGAGGGACACTGAGAAGCACTAACTTCCTTATTTGATCAAAGGCATGGGGACCATCAGATCCATTCCAAGAAGTTTTGCTCATACTCTGGCTTCAGTCAGATGGAGCACAGGAAGAACAAGACAATGTCATAATCATGCCATTCGAGCTTTGTATTGAGATGGTAGAAAACTGTTCCAAGATGTCTTGGAAAACCAACAGACTTCACACGAGTTTTGGGAGGGTGGAGTGTTTTTCTGGGAGCTATATTATAAGTTTGTGGAGCAGTAACTAGTCTTGAACCAAAGAAATTTTAACTTACTTTCAACCACCATCCTGAAAATATCACTGCAGGGAGTGAGCAGGACAGTTATGTCTTCATTTGTGAGTATCTCTGTTGATGTTTCAGGTAATAGAGAGGGTACTCACTTCAACATTGAAGACTTAGAGTCAATAGGATACCATTTCTGTGATGCCCTCTTGGATTACTGTGATCCAGACAAGAGTAAGGTAAGAAAAGTCCTTTTTAGAGCTATTGGAATAAAACTATTTATGTGATAAAATGTGGCACTCTGTAAGGTAATAATAACAAACACTATATTGGTTTTGATAAGTGCCTTTCAATAAGGCAATGGACTTCATTATTAACTAAGTGTATGATCTTCCCTAGTATTATCTGTGTCTGAAAGAATTAGAGGAAATGGTGAAACAGCAAGCTAAGACCAACTCAGAGAACCTTAATTGTGACTCAGATGCTTCTGTCACAGATGCCATTTTAGACAAAGATTCCAGGTAAATCAAAACTATTGAGAGATATTGAGATATATTCTACCTTATTGTGCACTTCGGTAAAGAGAACTACACGAGGCATTAGATTAATTACCAAGAACTTACCTTTAAAATTACTGGAAGATAATTATATATGAATCTCAGGTTGAGTCTTTAATGGTCAATTGGCTGCAGATAGAACCCCTTTGTCTGCTCAAGTTTGGCCCTGTCCTACAAAAGAAAGCTAGGCTCTCATTTAGCTCAGTGTGGGGTTCTAACGGCATTAGGGAGAGATGGAATTGCACTGACTGTAAATTGATGCAGAACTAGATCAGCTGTGTTATGTAAATCAATACACTATTTTTCAACTGTACATGTTTGCAGAGGAGTCTAGCTGTAGGATAAAGTGTATCACTTGCTTCAGTGTACATGTAGAATCTCAGAGTTACAAACACCAGAGTTACGAAATGACCAGTCAACCACACACCTCATTTGGAACCAGAAATCCGCAATCAGGCAGCAGCGGAGACAGGGGAAAAAAGTAAATACAGTACAGTATTGTGTTAAATGTAAACTACTAAAATAATAAAGAGAAAACACCATTTTTCTTCTTCATAGTAAAGTTTCAAAGCTGTATTAAGTCAATGTTCAGTTGTAAACTTTTGAAAGAATAACCATAATGTTTTGTTCACAGTTACGAACATTTCAGACTTACGAACAACCTCCATTCCTGAGGTGTTCATAACTCTGAGGTTCTACTGTATTGCTGTAGAAAGGAGCCAGTCTGAAGTCCTGTACTCCATTTAGCTATAGAATAGGTCCGTCGTAAGCAATAGTAATACATGATTCCCCACAATGACCCAGCAATATGCTTCTCCCCTGAATGATCCACCCCTAGATATCGGGAGGAATTCAATCTCCAGGGCCCAATCATTCCTTGATCTCACTGCTGAAACTGACAAATTAATTAATGACAATTGTGCAGGTGATTAATGAGATGTGGACATTGGCCTATTGTGAATAGTTCGGAGATCTCCAAACTCATTTCACAAGGAGTAATATTTTGTAACTTTTTAAAAATCTTGATGCTTCTAATTAATACAGGAAATGAAATATCTCTTGGCCCTTGTCAGTGCATTATTTTCAAAACTGCCTCTTCAAAATACTGTCTGCATTATGAATTACTAAGAAGTACATGTCCCAAAGCTGAAGTCTTCACTCCTCTTGGTGAATAATAAGCAAATGAAGAGATGAAGTTTTGTTTTATTTTGTTTAATACAGACAGGCCTATCTTAATGCCTGCGATACATTGGATCTTGGTAGAGAACTAATAGAAGGCTCAGTTATGGAAAACAAGATGAAATGTTATTAGATGAAATGACATAAAATAGAGTGAAAATGCAAAGTAGAATTATGACTATCTAGAAACCGGAAATGTCATCTGCACACATCAAATTGTACTGAGGAACCACGGTTTGTCAGACAACCCTGTAGTCCCCATGATCAAGGTCCCCACTGTTATATTGCTTAACTGCAGGTCCTGCAGCCTATACAGTGGGATTGTGTGCTTTAGATGAGAGAAATGTGAAAACCACTATCTATATAGCATTCCCAATAGGGTTACTATTGGGGTGGGGGGAGGGCAGAGCACTGCCTTATTATATGAATGAATTCAACAAAATATTTTTTCCAGTCCAAAACTAAGGAAATAAAACAACATTAAATCTTTCACAGTACCCACGTTTCTGACAGCTCAGATTCCAATGACACAGCTGCACACTGGCTAAAACCAGATACTCAGGTACACTATAAACTTCTTTCAGCTGCTTAGATCTCTTTACTGAGTGTAGCAAGAAAGAAATTCCTCGAGTTGAAAGAACAGTTTTATGTGCTTAGGCTAAACAGGAGGTGAAAGTACACCACTACCCTGATATAACACTGTCCTCGGGAGCCAAAAAATCTTACTGCGTTATAGGTAAAAAATTTATCAAACTTGCTTTGATCCGCTGGAGCACGCAGCCCCCCCCCTCCCCCCCGGAACGCTGCTTTACCGTGTTATACCGAATTCATGTTATATTGGGCCACGTTATATTGGGGTAGGGGTGTATGTAACAAACTAGTCATAATGCTAGTTAATAAATTGAATATGCTTCTGGAGTCTCCTCATGAATAGTGTTAAGTACAGTTAATAGACTGTCTTGGTCTATCACATGGGAGTGCAAACTACAGCCTGCAGGCCAGATCCTGCCTGCCCTGACCCCACACCGCTCCCAGAAGCGGTCAGCACCACCTCCCTGCAGCCCCTGAGGGAGGTGGGGGCAGAGGGCTCTGCGCACTACCGTCGCCTGCAGGCACCGCCCCCCGCACCTCCCATTGGCCGGGAACACGGAACCATGGCCAGTGGGAGCTACAGGGGTGATACCCACAGGAGACGGCAGTGCACATTGGAGCTGCCTGCCCCACCTCACTGCCGGACATGCTGGCTACTTCTGGAAGCGACGCGGGGCCAGGGTAGGCAGGGAGCCTGCATTAGCCCTGCTGCATGCTGCTGCCGCCCCGGAGCCCTCGAGGTAAGCGGTACCTGGCCAGAGCCCACACCCCGAATCCCTCCTGCACCCCATGCCCCAACCCTCTGCCCTGAGCCCCCTCCCGCACTCCACACCCCCTCCTGCACCTCAACCTCCTGCCTTGAGCCCCCTCCTACACTTCACACCCCATCTTGCACCCCTCCCCCCTGCCCTGAGCCCCCTCCTGCACCCTGCCCCCCTCCTGCACCCCAACTTCCTGCACACCCCCTCCCACAGCCCACACTCCTTCCCACACCCCAACCCCCTTCCCCAGCCCTTCATTCATGGCCCTGCATACAATTTCCCCACCCAGATGTGGCCCTTGGGCCAAAAAGTTTGCCCACACCTAGTCTATCACATGTCAGTGATCTGTACAGTATTTCCAGGTGCAGTCCAAATCTATAATGCAGAACAGTAAACAAAATTAGGGTTTTCACATAATGTTCTGTAATTGTCATAATCTTCTGTACTAAGTTCTTCAGAATTTTGTTTTCCATTTCAAAAGAAAAACAGTTTCTAGCTTTTCTGGTTACAAAGAAATATTTTTGCAGTTTAAAAGAATATGCATCATTGGAATGCATTGGAGACAACTTTTTATTACAGAAGGTGGAGGAAGCGACTAGGGTAGAGGCAATTCTAGATTTGATTCTGACAAACAGGGAGGAACTGGTTGAGAAGTTGAAGGTGGAAGGCAGTTTAGATAAAAGTGATCATGAAATTATAGAGTTCTTGAGTCTAAGAAATGGTAGGTGGGAAGACAGCAGAATAAAGACAATGGACTCCAAGAAGGCAGACATTAGCAAACTCAGAATTGGTAGTTAAGATCCTGTGGGAAGCAAGGCAAAGGGAAAAAAGAGTTCAGGAGAGTTGGCAGTTTTTAGAGAGACATTAAGGGCACAAAACTGTCCCAAAGCATAGGAAAGATAGGAAGTATGGTAAGTGACCATCCTGGCTTAAACAGGAGATCTTCAATTATCTGAAATTCAAAAAAGAATCATACAAAAGTGGAAACTAGGTCAAATTGCAAAGGATAAATATAAAAAAACAACACAGGCATGTAAAGACAAAATTAAAAAGGCCAAGGCAAAAAATGAGATTAAACTAGCTAGGGACATAAAGGATAACAAGAATATCATAGAGAGTACACTTATGAAGTTTGCAGTTGATACCAAGCTGGGAGGGGTTGCAAGTGCTTTGGAGGACAGAATGAGAATTCAAAATGATCTTGACAGACGAGAAATGGTCTGAAATAAATAGCATGAAATTTAGTAAGAACACATGCAAATTACTACACGTAGGAAGGAATAATCAATTGTGCATTACAAAATGGTAAATAACTGCCTATGGAGGAATACTGCAGAAAAGGATCTGGGGGTTCTTCGAGTGCTTGCTTATGTCCATTCCGGTGTAGGTGTGTGCTCTCCCCAAGCACTGCCACCAGAAAGTTTTCCCTCAGTGGTATCCATTGGGTTGCCTCTGGTGCCCCCTTAGATCACGCCCTCATAGCGCTGATATACAGGACCACACTGCCCCTTCAGTTCCTTCTTACCACCCGTGACGGTCGCTGGAACTTCCGCTCGTTCTTGCATTTTTCCCGCAAGTACCTTCTCTCATTGAACTTGTTTTGTACAATGTAAATAGTTACCTTTTTTAAGTTGAGTTTTAGTTAGTTAATTAGCTAGTTAGTAGTATAGTCAGCAGCAAAGCCTGCTTAGTGGGGCTAGCCCTTTCCCAGCACCAGGATATGCTTCAGTTCCCGGAGTTCAAACCGTGGGTGTCGTGCCATAAACCGATGCCGGTTAGTGACCCACACACTAGCTGCCTTAAGAGCCTGGGGCAGGCCCACATGCACTACTGTTGCAGGATCTGCAGGGGCTTCAAACCCAGAACAAAAAAGGATAGGGACACCAGACTTAAGTTCCTCCTCATGAAGGCAGTGCTCTGTCCCCCTTTGGAGCCAAGTCATGTGGACTCGGTACTGAGCACTTCGACTTCTGTGAGAAGCGCCCTGGCATCTCTGAGGGAGGCACAGCGCCATTCTGCCTCCCCGGCACTGAGGAAGGACTCCGCACCTACGGCCCAGGGCTCCCGGCACCGACATGCATTCCCGGCGCCGAGGAAGTCAACTCCTGGACGGGACTCTGGGCATCACTCTCCATCAGCAGTGCTGACAAAGAAGCAGAGAAACACTGACTGGGGGCGTTCTCCAACTCCAAGGTCTTTGGGCCATAGAGACACCAATAGAGTACAACCTATGCTGGGCCATTCAGAGACACCAGTGGGGCATGAGGTACTGTTGACTCCAGCCGTGGGAAGGACACTGTTGATCCAGTACCATTGGGCTCTCCCAGGGTTCGATAGCCCTAATACTACCATCTTCACGGGAGACGTTTGAGGCAGTGAGGGTCTAACTATCCCTCCCAGTGCCGCCATCCCCAGCCGTTTGAGAACTGACAGTGGTAGCACTGGAAACAAGGACCAGTGCGACACCGAGGCAGGTGCTGTCGAAGGGCAAGCCAGACATGTTGGCGCAGTACCAATCTCCTCCTTCCCAGCACCATTCTCCAATACCGGTCGGCAGTGTTCCCTCTAATTTTCCCCACACATGAGTGGAATGAATTTTGTTATGTGCACCAATATCGAGGTGATGTGTGACACAGCCCCTTCATATTGGTGCACATAACAAAATTCATGTGGTGAGGGTGGGACTGAGGGGTTTGAAGTGTGGAAGGGGACTTAGGGCTGGGGCAGAGGGTTGGGGTGCAGGATTGTGAGGGCTCTGGCTGGGGGTTGGGCTCTGAGGGGGGGCCCAGGATGAGGAGCTCAGAGATGGGGTGCAGGGGTGTGAGGGCTCCAGCTGGGGGTGTGGGTTCTGGGGTGGGGCCAGGGATGAGGGGCTTGGGGTGCAGGCTGCCCCAGGGAGAGAGGACTCCCCCCAGATCTCTCTCCCCGCAGCAGCACCTGGGCTGCGGGGAAGAGGCGCCTCTCTGTGCCATGGCAGCTCTGGGGCTGGGGCTATAGGATAGGTGCCCCTTCCCCAGTCCCAGCAGGTCTGGGCTGGGGCTGGGTTTGGGTTTGGGCTGGGGGAGGGGCATCCCGGCCACGCCTAGGTCCAGGCCGTGCTGCCCTGGCTGTGCCTGGGGCCAGGCCAGGCTGCTGTGGCTGTGCCTTGGGCCGCGCTGCCCAGGCTTTACCTGGGGCTGGACCACGCCATGCCTAGGGCTGGGCCAAGCTGGGCTGCTTCGGCTGCACCTGGGCCCAGACTGCACGGCGCTAAATAGGCTGCTGCGTGGCCATGCTGTTTACAGGAAATTTAGCCAGTTGGTACCGCTCTGTCCTGGTCGCCAAGAAGTGACTCCCCAGACTCTAATTCTGAAGCGGAGTCCTACGCCTCATGCAGGAGAAGACACCACTCCAATTGGTGATACTCTACAGCTGACATGACCCAGGGCATGCTGCCGACGGCCTGGCCACCAGCACAGTGGCAAATGCCACTGCAGTGGCCATTCTGGAATCCCTGGACTTTCCATCCACTCCATGGCCCCCAATCCAGAAGGTCCTACTCCATCATATTGAAGTCAAGAGCTCCCCCACCATCCTTTTCGGAACAGGGATCGGTCCCCGGTGCTGAGCCTGGTAACAACCTACAGGACCCACCCCCACGGGACCCATCCAGGGCAGAAGGAGAAGAACACAGACCTGTGCCTGTACAGGCTTCTACTTCCTCCTCTCCCGAAGAGGCGGTGTCAGGAACAACTATCACGCCCTCTCAGGACAATTACAGGGTGCACCAGGAGCTCCTGAGGAGGGTAGCCCAGAACCTGGGTATCCAGGTGGAGGAGATCTCCGAATCCTCCCATGCCCGAGTGGATATTTTAGCAGCCTGATGTGGCCGTGCCATTGAATGATGATGCCATCCTGGAGCCTATAAAAGCTCTGTGGCAGACTCCTGCATCTCTCCAACCTACTGCAAAGACAATGGAAAAGAAGTACTTGGTCCATCCCAAAAGCCACTGGGCTTGCTGGTTGTTTCAGCAGCAAACAAAAGGAAGAGACAGGGTCAACAGGGGCTGACTCCCAAGGCTAAAGCTGCCAAAAATCGGTTGTCCTATGAAATTCAGCAGACAATTCAGAATCTTCCATTTGAAGGCAAATCGCTTTTCTTGGAGCAGACAGACTCGAAGCTGCATAGCTTAAAGAACTTTAGAGCCACCCTTAAATCCCTGAAGCTGCATACACCAGCCCCCACCAGGAAGCATACAAGCTCCAGGGCCCAACCAATGGCCTGCTTCTATCCACTACAGCAAACAGAGACTACAAGAGGAGGCCTCCATCCCAATCCTCATCTGCCCCTGTGCCTGCCTTCCCCCCAACTCCCTGGAGACACTCGGGAAGGTCTAAGCAGGCCTTTTGATGGGACAACTTACCAGGACGCAGTATGGATTCAATTTCTCTGGAGTTTGTGGACTGTTTATCCCACCTCTGTCGTGTGTGGGCACTCATTACCTCAGATCGCTGGGTACTATGCATGATAGAAGTGGAATATACCCTTCAATTCAGTTATTCCCCTTCTTCCCACCCTCCCTTCCCATCTCTTTTCAGGGATCCTTCTCATGAGAAAGTTCTAACCCAGAAGGTGCAGTCGTTCCTAAGGGCAGGAGCAGTGGAAGCAGTGCTGATGGAATTAAGAGGCCAGGGGTTCTGCTCCCATTACTTCCTAATCCTAACGGCAACCTCAGACTGATCTTGGATCTCCGAAACCTCAACAGATTCATGAAGAAACTAAAGTTCCACATAGCCTCCTTGGCCTGCATTATCCCTTCTCTGGATCCAGGGGGCTGGTTTGTTGCCCTTGACTTGAAGGATGCTTATTTCCATATTGCTATCTTTTGGGGACATAGAAGGTTCCTGTGGTTCGTTGTAAACCACAGGCACTACCTCTGCCCCCCCCCCCAGGGACCACAGGGACATGGTGCTGGCCGCTTCCAGGAGCGGTGCAGAGCCAGGGCAGGCAGGGAGCCTGTCTTAGCCCCGCTGCCCACCGCTGCCACCCCGGAGCTGCTCCAGGTAAGCAGGCTGGAGCCCGCACCCCAAAACCCTCCTGCAACCCTTCTGCACCTTGACCCCCTGCCGCACCCCGCACCTCTCCTGTGCCCCAACCCCTTCCCCTGAGCCCCTTCTTACATACCACACCCCCTCCCACACCCTGCACTCCCTCCTGCACCCCAACCCCCTGCCCCAGCCCTACATTCATGGCCTTGAGTGCAATTTCCCCACTCAGATGTGGCCCACGGGCCAAAAAGTTTGCCCACCCCTAATATAGACGCGCCACAAAAGTTCGTTCTAGGACACGCATATTTGTGGTTTACTCGAGGGTTCAGGATGCAAAGCACTACAGTATGACCTTGGTTGTCCAAATGTCATGGGGGACACTAAATCATTTTGGATAACTGATTTCAGGCAATAGAGGAAATTTGCAATGAAAATAATAGAAGTTGGGGAGACATGACTGTTTTTATCCGGACCTCAGTTACCCAAGACAGTGGAACTTTAGAAGTGTAAGGTGCTGTTGTTTCTCATCCATATAAATTCTGGTTTGTTTGCTAGGTAAATTCCAAGAAGAAGTGCATGAAAACAAAGAAAGAGAGGAATTCCTATCTAGAAACACTGGAAAAGAACCATACAAAACATACACAAGAACAAGTGGTAGGGCATGATTATTTCAGGGGTTAAATACGTGCTAGACAGTGAATTGTAGTAGCATTTATCCATCCAACAGAATTAGGAGGATCACTAGAACCTTAAAATTTTGCACTAATGACTGCATTGTGAATTACTGCTTTGCAAATTAGCCAGTAAGCAAGCAACCAATAAAAAAGTAAGGATGTTGCAATATAGATCCTGCAAGATACAGAGTATCGTCTGTGAAAGACTAAAGTCAATGAGTGTTGAGGATGCTCAGCACTTCACAGAATCAGGCCTTTATTTAGTGAATTTCAGTTCTAATTACTTCTGACCTCACCTCACATTCTGCTAACACACGTAGTGTTGTACATAGTGTAAAAATAATGAAATCCTAGTCATATGAACTTTCACCATGCCATTTGCTATTAAATCTTTGCTGAGATGTGGAAAGAGACTAAAAATGTGTTGTGCACATTCAGGGGCGGCTCTAGAAATTACGGCGCCCCAAGCAGGGCGGCGCACTCGCCGCCCTTCCCCAGTCCCGTGGCCAGGGCAGAAGTGTTTGCGGCGGGTGCGCTGGTCCCGCAGCTCCGGTGGAGCATCCGCAGGCATGCCTGCGGGAGCTCCGTCCGAGCCGCGGGACCAGCGCACCCGCCGCAGTCATGCCTGCGGGAGCTCAAGCGGAGCCGCGGGAAGAGGGGACCCGCCGCAGTCATGCCTGCGGCAGGTCCACTCATACCGGGGCTCCGGTGGACCTCCCGCAGGCATGACTGCGGAAGGTCCGCCGGAGCCAAATGCCACCCTGCTGGCGAAATGCCGCCCCACGCGCCTGCTTGGCGCGCTGGGGTCTGGAGCCGGCCCTGTGCACATTGTACATTGTATCAGAGAGGTAGCCGTGTTAGTCTGGTTCTGTAAAAGCAGCAAAGAATCCTGTGGCACCTTATAGACTAACAGACGTTTTGCAGTTTTGTACATTGTGTGGATTATCATTTCTACTGTATGTATGATAGTAGCAAGAAACAGTAAACTGTTATGTAAGCTGTTACTTGGGGAAGATTAATAACTTTTGCCAGATCTGTTTGAAAGCATAGTAAACCACCACTTCTGGAAAAAAGAATTACTATCATTTGAGCACTTGCTGATGCAGTATGTCGTGCAATACTCTTCCTCCTCTGAGGATGTGGGCCCTCTTGTGGCCTTGAAGAAATGGCCACAGAATTTTGTATCATTTGTTAAAGCTGTCAGAAGAGGGTTAGGACTTGAATTGCCAGGGATATCCTGGGTCACTATTTAAGTACATTGTCCAACTCCCCTTGGGGGAAGTTTGCATGCAGTCCTCACCCACACTTTGCCTGACCAAGTCTAGAAAACTAAAATAGCTCACAAATTTTAAAGAAAAAATAGTAATAAGTTAACAGCTTTCTCCATGATATGCCTTTTTGGGGTGTATGTATACGGTAGTGTTGGGGGTTTTATTAATGGTTTAGATCAGAGCGGTCCCCAATCTATTGGGCACTCTCCCCTAAAGGGGCGTGGAGAAACATTCGGGGGGGGGTACAGCTGGGGCCTGGGCCAGCCCCCACAGGGAGCGGGGAGGGAACACCACCCAGCTCCACTCCTGGCTCGCGACCCAGCTGCCAGCCCCATGCCCAGGGCTCCGGCTGCCAGCTGTGGCTGCCGGCCCTGGGCCCTGTTGGCTGGCCTCGGCCCCTGGCCTTTGCTCTGCTCCCGCCCCCATCCCCAGCTATGACCCCAGTCTCGGCCTCCTTACTCCTGTCTGTGTCCTCTCTTCCCAGAGCTGTGGCCCCGCTCCTGACCCTGGCTCCAGGGGGGTGGGGGCACAGACAGGGGTAAGGGGGGATGTGAGGTAAAAAATTTGGGGAACACTGGTTTAAATAGATTGATAAGCAGATGCCTCACAATCTGGTTGTGCTCTGTGCTATATATACATAGCTCCCTCTACCGGAACCCCTATATTAATGTTATGGAATTACAAAAGAGTGGCAACAGTGCCACCAAGACCACCCCCTACCCTCGATCCCAGCAGTTACAAGACAGGTATGCAGAGATGAGGAGGAGTGGGGCCTGCTACCAGTTTGAGGTATGTTTGTGTCCAGGATTCATAACTGTTTTGTGACTAGAATGGGGGGGAGGGATAGCTAAGTGGTTTGAGCATTGGCCTGCTAAACCCAGGGTTGTGAGTTCAATTCTTGAGGAGGCCACTTAGGGATCTGGGGCAAAAATTGGTCCTGCTAGTGAAGGCAGGGGGCTGGACTCAATGACATTTCAAGGTCCTTTCCAGTTCTAGGAGATTGGCATATCTCCAATTTAAAAAAAAAAAAAGAGAAAAGCACTCATCTTCAGGTGTTTGCCCACATCTCATGCTTTTAACATTGGAACCCTAGCATTCTGTAGCACCCTTTTCCTGAGCTGCAATATTTTCCCTTATGCGTTAAGATGATTATTTATTGTTTTCCATTTAGAGAAAAGCCAAAACGTCAGAAGAGAATTTTCACAGCATCACTAAGAACAAAGGAACTGGAAGCAAAAATGTGAGGGCTTTTCTGTACTCTAACCTATGGAGGTACCTTCTTTCAGCTTAGGAAGTTGTTTTTTATCTGACCAGAGAATAACATATGGGCAGCTTAATTCAGAAGGAGTGAGTTTGGACACACTGTTGTGATAAAACAACAACAGTGGTCTACAGCCAAAATGCTTCTGAAATAAATGTAGTCAAACTTTACTAATTCTGGGTCACTGAGAACGAAAATGATGCTTAAAATTGTTGATTGGCTCTAGTTTTCAAGTTATGCTATTGGGTCAGTATATACGACCCTTGACTTGGGAATAGCGGAGGATAAGTGAGTTATAAAGGGAAGGGATCTCAATTTAAACCAGAAATGACTAAAATACATCTTTGACTGGATCTATGAATAAATCTATGACTGGGTTTGGACAGTACTTGCTTTTTAGGCAAAACAATGAATGATGCAATCTGAAGCTGGTATTGCGTCATACATGATATGAATTGCATCATGTTATTCCTAGAAGTCATGGATGATGCAATCATAACAAAGCTTACATCACTCTGCTGAACAAATTGCCCCATATCAGTTCTAGAAATCATACAATGTCTTGCTCTCTTATTTGTCAGTGTTTGATTTTGCAAAGGGACACATTTCTGTTTAACCAAAGTGAGCAGAGATGCCTCGTACTTGTGTGAACAGTGCAGATAACTTCTGCTATGTTTGTGGTGAAGTGACTTTTGCATCACAAAAGCGCAGTATAACCACTATGGTTAAGAAAGCCTATCACCTTTATTTTGGCTGCAAAATTGGAGATCAGGACAAGAGGTGGGCCCCACACATATGCTGCAGCACTTGTGCAATGAATCTTCGCCAGTGGTTGAACAGGAAAAGGAAATCTATGCCTTTTGCAGTGCCAATGATTTGGAGAGAGCCAACAGATCATACCAGCAATTGTTACTTCTGCATGGTGCCTCCAGTTGGGAAAGGTGTGTCAAAGAAGAAAAAGTGGACTGTGCCTTATCCAAACATTCCATCAGCTATACGCCCAGTACCCCACGGAGAAAGACTGCCGGTTCCTGATGCACCAAAATCATTCTCACTTGAGTCAGACGAGGAAGAGGATGAAACTTCTGGTCCTGAACCATCAATGTCACAGGACCCACATTTTCTCCCATCCTCCTCCTCTGAACCACACCTCATAACACAAGGTGAACTGAATGACCTTGTCAGGGATTTGGAACTACCCAAGAGTAAGGCAGAGCTGTTGGGCTCCAGACTACAGCAGTGGAATCTCCTGGCAGGTGATGTCAGGGTATCCATGTTCCGTGACCGTCAAAAGGATCTTGTCCCATTCTTCTTCATGGAAGGTGATCTTGTAGCCTGCAACAACATTGATGGTGTGACGGCAGCCCTCAACATCGTTCACGATCCAGATGAGTGGAGACTGTTCATTGATTCATCGAAGACGATTCTTAAAGCTGTTTTATTGCATAATGGCAATGCTTTGCCATCAATTCCAGTTGGTCATGCAGTCCATATGAAGGAAACCTATGACAACATGCAACAACTTTTGAGGTGCATAAACTATGACCAACATCAGTGGCAGCTTTGTGGCAATTTGAAGGTTGTTGCTCTCTTGCTTGGTCTGCAGACTGGATACACAAAGTACTGCTGTTTTCTCTGTGAATGGGATAGTTGTGCAAGAGATTCCCACTACATCAAGAAAGATTGGCCACTCTGACAGTCATTGGAGCCTGGGAGGAAAAGTGTTCAGCATCCACCACTTGTTGAATCAAGGAAGATTTTGTTACCACCCTTACACATCAAGCTGGGTCTGATGAAGAACTTTGTCAAGGCCATTGACAAAACACAAGCAGCTTTCAAGTACCTCCGTGGAAAATTTCCAAGGTTAAGTGAAGCTAAGATAAAGGAAGGTGTCTTTGTTGGTCCTCAGATTCATGAACTTCTTCGAGATGATGCATTTGACCATGCACTGCGTGGCAAGGAAAAGACGGCATGGAAAGCCTTCCAGTTAGTGGCAATAAATTTTCTCGGAAACAACAAGGCAGACAACTACAGGTTGTTGGTGGAAAACCTCCTCAAGGCATACAAAAGCCTTGGTTGCAACATGTCACTAAAGATACATTTTTTGCACTCTCATCTAGATTTTTTTCCACCGAACTGCGGAGCAGTGAGCGACGAGCACAGCGAGCGATTTCACCAGGACATTGCAACAATGGAGAAACGCTATCAGGGCAAATGGAGCCTGTAAACGGGCAGACTCACCCCTGCGGCGCCTCCTGCTGGTGACTCTGGGGAATTAGCTCGTCCAGCCCTGGCGCGCCCTCTGCAGGCTGGTGATCCACCTGTCCGTTACTGGCCCCCATGTCCCTCCCAGGACCCCGGTGCCCCTTTAACTGGGTTTCCCCCTCCCAGGGGAACCCCCACCCTACTATCCCCACTTCGCCTCAGTATTGGCTACTGCCAGTCATTGTCTAGCCCCACACCCTGGGGCAGACTGCAGTATCAGCCTACTCATCACAGGCAAAGGGGTTTGGACCTGCTGCCTTTGCCTACCCCTGGGTTGCCCCTTGCAACCCGCAATACCTCTTGGCCTATAGCTAGGCTGCAGCCTGGGGCTTTCCAGGCTGGAGCTCCCCAGCTCCTCAGCCTTTCCCCAGCCCTGCTTCACTCAGGTATCCAGTCTCTAGCTCCCTGCAGCCAGGCCCTTCTCCCTCTTCAGGCAGAGGAAGACTGTCTTGCTTCTGGCTTCCCGGGCCTTCTTATAAGGCCCAGGGCTGTTTTTAACCCCTTCAGGGCCGGAGCAGGGGTCCACCCTGTTACAGAGCCCATCAATGCTTGCAGACTATTGCTGGATAGTGACAAGAGATGCTCCATTTAATGAATACAAGAGACAAGCCAAGAAGCGCCGAGTAGACACTGAATAGGACTAAACTATGTACATAATAGTTTTTTGCCTTTGTTTCATAATAAATTTTAGTTAGATAACCCTTTTGCTGATTTTTAAAATGTTGCATAAACAGGACAGGTGAAATATTATCATGTAAAGCAACCATAAACACATGAAAAGACCTAGGTTTACAATTTATGATTAAAACTCTACTATCTACACAATATACATAGACATAAAATGTAAAAACTTAAATATCTTAGAAACAGTAGCCAATCAGTTGTTTTAATTGTCATATTTGAATTCAGCACATCAAAATACATAATAAATAGCACATTTTATCTCTGAAGCAGACAACTTCTCAAAAATTGTAGACCAGTGTAATTAATCTGAAAAAGATCACTTCTTTTTACTGTAAAATGTATTTATCTTAGGTCACAGGTTTCCAGTGAAAGGAAGGTATCAACATCCAAGAATCTGAGAGAGGCCAAAGATGCTAAAATTCAGTCTCCACTAGCATGTTATTTGATAGCCTCGCCCTTTCAGTAGGGACATGCATAGGGGTAGGGGATTTGACCAGATCCCCTCTGACCTCAGAAGCCACCTACTACTCTCCCTCTACTTCTGTAAAAACTTTCTCTCCATGATTTCCTTCCTATGGGGATTTCTGTCAGTCCTTTAAAATGTTACTCTTCTCGCATTTCTCCATCAATCCTATCAAACATTTTGGGGCCTGTAAAGAGGAGGGAAAGAAGAGGGTTATTGGGGTTCTAGAGAAAAAGGCATGGATGGTTCTAAATAATCTTGGAAACCTTTTCAGCCCAGAGTTCTGAATATCAAAATATTTTCACTATTCATGATATGTGACGCCGATTCACATACCTTCCTACCTTTCAAAGAAGGTAACATGGTACTTGGCATTTATTAACTGACCAAGCTAGCATCTCTTGTGTTTAATTGTGTCAAAAGCACACTGTCAGCATTGTTGGATATAAAATCTGATTCCCTTATAACAAGTAGCATGTTTAAATTAATACTTTAGTACACTATAGACAAATACACATGCCCAATCATGTTCCCCTTAAAGTCCATGGGAATTTTACCATTAGATCGAAATGGAATAGAACGGGACTTCTGGCATATCAATGACAAGACCACTGCTGAGTGTTCACAAAATAAACCAGGGATCAGCAACCTATGGCATGTGTGCCATAGGCATCACGCGAGCTGATTTTCAGTGGCACTCACACTGCCTGGGTCCCGGCCGCCGGCCTCGGGGCTCTGCTGCCAGCCTAGGGTTCTATCTGCCAGCCCCCAGCCAGCCAGGATCCCGGCCGCCGGCCCTGGGTCCCAGCCACCGGTCCGGGGGGCTCCACTACCAGCCTGCGGTACCGGCCGCCTGCCAGCCAGGGTCCTGGTCGTCAGCCCCGCTCAGCCCGCTGCCGGCCTGTGGTCCCAGCCACCAGGCCCACTCAGCCCACTGCCAGCCTGGGGTACTGGCCACCAGCCCCCTGCCAGCCGGGGTTCTGTCTGCCAGCCCGCTCAGCCTGCTGCCGGTCCCTGACACTGGTCCGGAGGGCTCCACTTCCAGCTGCGGCCCACTGGCCCCAGCCTGAGAGAGTGAGGGGTGCAGACAGGGGCAAGAGGGGGCACAGCTCAGCACCCCCACCTTAAAAATTGTTCCAGAGCCACTGGGATATTTTAAGTCCTGATTTGCTGCTTATATCACCACATGGAACAGCGCACTTCGTTTGATGTTGTGCGGGCCGTCTATCGCAATTTTTTTTTCTGCTGAGAGTTGAGGGGTACATTTGACAAAATGTCAGTGCCCAAGAAAGCAAAGTTAGATGTCCGTTCATTTCAGCCTTCTTGGACAGACACATTTGGATTTATTCAAAAGAAGGACTGTGCTGTTTGTGCTTTCTGTTGTGAAAGTGTTGTTTGTCGCACATCAAGTGTTTGACGACATTTTGAAATGAAGCACAAGAAAACCTTTCTTGACGAAGCAGACACGACTGAATCGATCAAAAAGGCAGGAGCAGGATATGAGAAGCAAAGCAGTGTTTTTAAATGTTTAAGTGTAAGTAAAAATCAAGCTACAGAAGGAAGTTACAAGTTTGCACAGTGCATTGCAAAAAAACAGAAAGCTGTTTACAGATGGGGAATATATAAAAGAAGTTTTTCTTCGAGTGCTTGCTCATATCGATTCCAGTTAGGTGTGTGTGCCTAATTGGAAAGGATATGAGCAACACATCTCGAAGAATAACAGTTACAAAGGTGAGTAACCATCTTTTTTTTCAGCAGTTCAGAAGTTTTGTTCAATGATTTGCCAAATAAAGATACGATTGTATTTAGAATAAAAGAACTGCCTGTCTCTGCCAGAACAGTTGAGAGATACATAAGCAAAATGGCAGAAAACATTAATGAAAAGCAGATGACAGCATTAAAAGACACAGCAGTGTTTAGCATTGCAGTTGATGACATCGTGGATATAAACAACATTTCACGTTTAGCAGTTGTTGCAAGATATTGTGCTTCCAATGAAATCCAAGAGGAACTTTGTTGCCTAAAACCCCTGCATGGCACAACAAAGGGGGAAGATATAGCAGAAAGTTTTGTAAGCCATTTTGAAGAATGAGGAGGTGACATCAGAAAAATATTGTGTGTGACAACAGATGGTGCTCCTACCATGGTCGGAAAACAGAAGGAATTTGTAAAGTTACTTAAAGATCAAATTGGCCGCCCAACAGTCAAATTTCACTGTAAATTCAAGAAAACCTGTGTGCTATGATTTCTAATTTAGAGCTTAATAATGTGATGAATACAGTGGTGCGAATTGTGAATTTCCTTGTTGCTCAATCTGCTTTGACTCATAGACAGTTTCAAGCACTGCTAGAAGAGATGGACACTGCTTATAATGACATTCCACTTCACAGCAACATTCGGTGGCTAAGTCATGGCAAGATTTTGGTGCGCTTTGTAGACTGTTTTGATGCAATCAAGGCCTTTTTGTCGGAAAAAGGACAAAACTACCCCGAACTGGATGATGACAAATGGCTGTGAAAGTTCATGTTTCCAACTGACATCACAGCTCACCTAAACGAACTCATCCTCTGTCTCCAGGGGGCAGGGCAAACGGGTCTGTATCTTTATGAAGCCTGGAAGGCATTTGTTGTAAAAGTAGCAGGTTTTTTTCCTCGGGATATTCAAACTTCTACTTTCCACTACTTCCAACAAATAAAAGAGTTATCGACACACTGCACTGTCAGTGTCGATGAGATTGGAATATACATGCAAGAACAGAAATCAGAATTTTCTGACAGATTTCAAGATTTCCAGCGGTTTGGCCCAATGCTTTCTTTTCTAATTAAACCTGAAAACTTCAACGAAAGTGACTTGGATTTGTCTGAATTTCAGTGGATGGGTGTTGAAGATTTCGAAATGCAGCTCATTCAGTTAAAAAACTCAGAATTGTGGGCATCAAAGTTTGGAGATCTGCGGAGTGCACTTGAAGCTACCGAGAGAGATCGTGGGGCCTCTATTCTGACCTGCTGGACATCCCTGCCAGTGAAATTTAACTGTTTGAAGAAAATTGCATTTGCAATGCTTTCAGCATTTGGATCCACATCCCTGTGTGAACAGGTATTTCCATACATGAGATCTGTCCTCGGTCCCTTTCAGAGCCTCTTAACAACTGATCACTCAGAAGCCTGCGTGCAGCTTAAAGTATCCAAATACGTGCCAGACATTGGAAAACTCAGCAAGGAAAAGCAAGGGCAAGGATCACACTAAACTGATAAGATCTGCATTTTAATTTAATTTTAAATGAAGCTTCTTAAACATTTTAAAAACCTTATTTAGTTTAGTTATATAAGATTGCAATCTTGTAATAATTTAGTTATATAATATAGCAGGGCTTGGCAACCTTTCAAAAGTGGTGTGCCGAGTCTTCATTTATTCACTCTAATTTAAGGTTTCACATGCCAGTAATACATTTTAACATTTTTAGAAGGCCTCTTTCTCTGTCTATAATATATAACTAAACTACTGTTGTATGTAAAGTAAATAAGGTTCTTAAAATGTTTAAGAAGCTTCATTTAAATTAAATTAAAATGCATAACACCCAGGGCAGTGTGAGTGCCACTGAAAATCAGCTCGTGTGCCGCCTTCGGCACGTGTGTCATAGGTTGCCTACCCCTGTAATATAGACTTAGAGAGAGAGACGTTCTAACAACGTTCAAATGTATTACTGGCATGCGAAACATTAAATTAGAGTGAATAAATGAAGACTTGGCACGCCACTTCTGAAAGGTTGCTGACCCCTGAAATAAACCTTCTTATGTTCAGGCAGGAAATTGAAATTTACAAGAATCCTGCTCTTTCAGGTACATTGCCTGCTAACAGGAAAGAAACAATACTATCACTCATGTCTAGAACACACAAACACACCATAGTCAGACACACAGTTGGTAGGCAGGTCAAAAGGAAGTTCCCGTAAATTGTTGCATAACCCAAATGCCGTTGGCCAAGAACAGCTATGTAGCAATCAAATGAGTGTTCTGTTAACCTAGCCAAGTTTAAAGGGGATTCACGGAAGGACTCAGGTCTTCGTTGTAAATATAGTGGCCTCAGGACGGGTGGGTGTTTTTATTATTATTTATTTAGTAATTAGAAATGTATAACTGATGATTCTGTTTCAACTTATCCTATCTCGCAAGTCCCATGTGTAAAGTTACACATGTGCATTAGTGTTTGCAGGACTGGAGCCTTAGATTGGAAGCCCGAAAGCTTCAGGGGAAGTATTGTGTCTTTCTGTATGTGGGGGCAGCACCTAGTATACTGTGGGCTCTTTCAGAATACAAAAAATAGTAATTAATAATGCACTGTATATCTAGAACTTAATACACATTTGTTACTGATCAACTGTTGTCTCAGACTTCCCATTTCTAACCATAGTGCAGCTTCCATCCTGCCTGTTGATTTAAAGGACGCATGGTGTATCTTCCTGTTTTTTCCCAGATACATCTTACTCAGAAAGTAAAACTGATGGAGTTGCACAGTGTGTGCAGGGAACATGGGAATGAAGTTCTAAAGCAGGAAAGAGAGTCTTGGATCTTTTGTTATTAGAATAAGCCTTGTGCAACAAAATCAGAGTGATCTCAGTGTCTGCCATTTTACTTACACTATTCTGTTGGTGGTCAGTGGGGTTCTGCGGCGGCACAAGGGATCATCAGCATAGAATCTCTTACAAGTTCAGGGCCTACGTCTGATACTGAAGTTCAAAATGGTATCTCATATTTGTGTTTTTCTCCCCATCCCACTTTGGCCCCCTCTTGATACAACTAGGAGCCCCGCAATTCTAGCCCCTTAGAACCAGATTTTTTAAAATCTGGTTCCACAATTGAGGTCAGATTTTCAAAAGAATTCAGTATGTTGGGTGCTGAATTCTTTAGTTTGTAGGAGCTGAGCTCTTTTGAAAATGAGACTCTTATTGTGGGTCCTGATCACTGAAAATCTAGCCCTAAAGTCAAGATTTTTCAAAAAATTAGAGCTTTAAGTCATGCTCTTAAATCTCTGTGTAAACACCTACATAAAGTGGCCAGTTTTTCAAAAGTGCTGAGTGCCAGCAGTATCCATACAGGTCAATGGGCGCCTTTGAGTGTTCAGCACTTTTAAAATTCAGGCCAGTTATTTAGATGCCTAACTTTAGGTTCCTATTTAAAAAAAAAAAAAATCTCGTCCAAACTGTTCAGAATTGGTTTAGAGAAACCGTGTTTTAGATTGTGTTTAGAAACTGTTTTCAAACATGATGCTTTTTCTTATGCAGGTAAATACAAGCCTGTTTGCTATTTTCCCTTTATTGACTCCCATTGTGTACGATAAGTAAAATTGTAAAAGATGTTTGGAATTATTTAATTGCTTTAGTCTACGGAGAGCTCTCCGAACAATAGTAGCATGAAGTAAGTTATTGGTTTGTGGTGTCGATGGTGTCATTCTGTCATATGATTTATACGTTTCTCTTTTCAAAGGTTTCAGTCTATCTCCCCTTTAGTTCCAGAAGCAATGATGTCACCAAAGTCCAGGTACTTGTATTTGAGCAGAAAGAATCTTGTGATCTAGGAGGTTATAGTTCCTATTATAAATCATGCTGTCCAGAAGGATCAATCTGCATCCATCCCTAATATGATGGTTAGCTTTTGTTTGTTTCTTTATTTTTTTACCCTCAGTACCCCTCATACATGGGATTTTAAAACAGTGGGCCCAGCTGAGAAGTGAAGGTGCAAAAAGGGCATTAATTAAGGCCACAAGTCTAAATTAGTCCTACTCAAGAGTGTCAGTCCAAACTAGGATTTAGTGATAGAGAGCATGTAAAGTATTTGTAAATTTCAGGCATAGTAGACTGGTGAGCCAAAACAATGTTACAAGTATTACATAACCTAGCTTGAAGAGGCCAGTAGGAAAGATTCTGGTTGACACAGTAGACAGCACTTGTCAGGCAGGCTGCTAAATCATGAGGAATCAAGGAATTACAAAAAAAAAAGGAAACCTCACGACCACTCAGGCCACCGCCTAAAGGAAGCGTTGTCAGGGGCCCTCAGATGGCCCAGGAACACTAAATATTGTATTCAAAAAGTACAGTGATACGCAACCTGCTTTAGTAAGCACTGCCACTTATTAAAAGCTACACTAGTTCTACAAATAAAGTGATGTGCACAAAGGGCCAGATTCTCTACTAGCATAAACCAGCATAACTCCATTGACTTCAGTAGAGCAATGATATTTTACACCAGCTGAGTGTTTGGCCCAAATCTTTTTAAAAGACTCTCAATCGGGATAGTGAGTTTCATCTTAAAGAATCTTGCTGTGGTCCTTCTCACTGTTATGCAGTGCCAGAGATATAGCTGAGCAGAACATAAATAAAAGATGATAAATCCATGTCTCTACTACCTTTGATTCATTTGTTTTATTAGTTCATGAACCTGGTAAAGAGACCCAGTCATCCCAAAAATCATATTTGTAAAATTATTTCATGTATTAGCTTTGCCACTAAAAATGATTAAGAAACATAAAACTGAATCTCTTTGCACATAAAATCAATATTCCATGAGTCTTCCTGCTTGATTTTTTTCTCAGTTTGCACTACCATCCCCAAATTAAGAATTCCAGGAACAAGGTCTATCATGTCACCCAGTGTTTTACATCAGTCTGAATGTCCCCAGTACCTCTACATCCTGCTTCACTCCATGGTCAGTCTATTCTGCCCATCCCAACAACAATCCAACCAGACAGTTCAGCCTTCCTGAAACCACTCAGCCTCAACCAATTACCCCTCTCCCACTTGAACAAACCACCCAACTTCTACCCAAGTTTTCACCTTCTGGGGAAATCAATGAACCAATTTGCACTCCCTCAACAAACCATTGAGCAGCAGCACAATGCCATTTTCTCTTTCCGTCTCTCACTCAGTTTCATTAAGAGTAGACTAATAATAATAATACTGATCTACAGCCAAAATGCTTCTGAAATAAATGTAGTCAAACTTTACTAATTCTGTGTCACTGAGAACGAAAATGATGCTTACAATTGTTGATTGGCTCTAGTTTTCAAGATATGCTATTGGGTCAGTATATACGACCCTTGACTTGGGAATGGCAGAGGATAAGTGAGTTATAAAGGGAAGGGATCTCAATTTAAACCAGAAATGACTAAAATACATCTTTGACTGGATCTATGAATAAATCTATGACTGGGTTTGGACAGTACTTGCTTTTTAGGCAAAACAATGAATGATGCAATCTGAAGCTGGTATTGTGTCATACATGATATGAATTGCATCATGTTATTCCTAGAAGTCATGGATGATGCAATCATAACAAAGCTTACATCACTCTGCTGAACAAATCGCCCCATATCAGCTCTAGAAATCATACAGTGTCGTGCTCTCTTATTTGTCAGTGTTTGATTTTGCAAAGGGACACATTTCTGTTTAGCCAAAGTGAGCAGAGATGCCTCGTACTTATGTGAACAGTGCAGATAACTTCTGCTATGTTTGTGGTGAAGTGACTTTTGCATCACAAAAGCGCAGTATAACCACTATGGTTAAGAAAGCCTATCACCTTTATTTTGGCTGCAAAATTGGAGATCAGGACAAGAGGTGGGCCCCACACATATGCTGCAACACTTGTGCAACAAATCTGCGCCAGTGGTTGAACAGGAAAAGGAAATCTATGCCTTTTGCAGTGCCAATGATGTGGAGAGAGCCAACAGATCATACCAGCAATTGTTACTTCTGCATGGTGCCTCCAGTTGGGAAAGGTGTGTCAAAGAAGAAAAAGTGGACTGTGCATTATCCAAACATTCCATCAGTTATATGCCCAGTACCCCACGGAGAAGGACTGCCGGTTCCTGATGCAACAGAATCATTCTCACTTGAGTCAGACGAGGAAGAGGAAGAGGATGAATCTTCTGGTCCTGAACCATCAATGTCACAGGACCCACATTTTCTCCCATCCTCCTCCTCTGAACCACACCTCATAACACAAGGTGAACTGAATGACCTTGTCAGGGATTTGGAACTACCCAAGAGTAAGGCAGAGCTGTTGGGCTCCAGACTACAGCAGTGGAATCTCCTGGCAGGTGTTGTTAGGGTTTCCATGTTCCGTGACCGTCAAAAGGATCTTGTCCCATTCTTCTTCATGGAAGGTGATCTTGTAGCCTGCAACAACATTGATGGTGTGATGGCAGCCCTCAACATCGTTCACGATCCAGATGAGTGGAGACTGTTCATTGATTCATCGAAGACGAGTCTTAAAGCTGTTTTACTGCATAATGGCAATGTTTTGCCATCAATTCCAGTTGGTCATGCAGTCCATATGAAGGAAACCTATGACAACATGCAACAACTTTTGAGGTGCATAAACTATGACCAACATCAGTGGCAGCTTTGTGGCGATTTGAAGGTTGTTGCCAGGGGCTACTCTAGGATTTCCGCCGCCCCAAGCAGGGCGGCACGCTGTGGGGGCGCTCTGGCGGTCGCCGGTCCCGCGGCTCCGGTGGACCTCCTGCAGACGTGCCTGCGGATGCTCCACCGGAGCCGCGGGACCAGCGGCCCTCCGCAGGTATGCCTGCGGGAGGTCCACCGGAGCCGCCTGCCGCCCTCCCGCGGGACGCCGCCCCAAGCGCACGCTTGGCACGCTGGGGTCTGGAGCCGGCCTCGGTTGTTGCTCTCTTGCTTGGTCTGCAGACTGGGTACACAAAGTACTGCTGTTTTCTCTGCGAATGGGATAGTCGTGCAAGAGATTCCCACTACATCAAGAAAGATTGGCCACTCCGACAGTCATTGGAGCCTGGGAGGAAAAGTGTTCAGCATCCACCACTTGTTGAATCAAGGAAGATTTTGTTACCACCCTTACACATCAAGCTGGGTCTGATGAAGAACTTTGTCAAGGCCATTGACAAAACACAAGCAGCTTTCAAGTACCTCCGTGGAAAATTTCCAAGGTTAACTGAAGCTAAGATAAAGGAAGGTGTCTTTGTTGGTCCTCAGATTCGTGAACTTCTTCGAGATGATGCATCTGACCATGCACTGCGTGGCAAGGAAAAGACAGCATGGAAAGCCTTCCAGTTAGTGGCAATAAATTTTCTCAGAAACAACAAGGCAGACAACTACAGGTTGTTGGTGGAAAACTTCCTCAAGGCATACAAAAGCCTTGGTTGCAATATGTCACTAAAGATACATTTTTTGCACTGTCATCTAGATTTTTTTCCACCGAACTGCGGAGCAGTGAGCGACGAGCACGGCGAGCGATTTCACCAGGACATTGTAACAATGGAGAAACGCTATCAGGGCAAATGGAGCCCATCAATGCTTGCAGACTATTGCTGGACAGTGACAAGAGATGCTCCATTTAATGAATACAAGAGACAAGTCAAGAAGCGCCGAGTAGACACTGAATAGGACTAAACTATGTACATAATAGTTTTTTGCTTTTTGTTTCATAATAAATTTTAGTTATATAACCCTTTTGCTGATTTTTAAAATGTTGCATAAACAGGACAGGTGAAATATTATCATGTAAAGCAACCATAAACACATGAAAAGACCTAGGTTTACAATTTATGATTAAAACTCTACTATCTACACAATATACATAGACATAAAATGTAAAAACTTAAATATCTTAGAAACAGTAGCCAATCAGTTGTTTTAATTGTCATATTTGAATTCAGCACATCAAAATACATAATAAATAGCACATTTTATTTCTGGAGCAGACGACTTCTCAAAAATTGTAGACCAGTGTAATAACATAAATATATGTCTCTGTCCTCTCTTACAGACTAGCAGTATGGCATTACATAAAATACTTAAGGAAATTGATCCCATGGTGAAAGGTAAGCCTCACTTTTTGGGGAAGGGAAGAGGGGTATGAAGCCCCTGTAATCCAAATATTGTCTTTTAGCACTGATAATTGATGGGATTTGTAGGACATAGCATTAGACTGCTGCTTCATGGGCCTACAACTGAGCAGAAAGACATCACACACCCCACTAGCTTATCGTAGAGTTGGGAACTTGTAAATTAAGCTATGAGAAAAGTAGAAGAATACAATTACAAGTATGAGCCTTCCCTGCTCCCACCTCGCCCCACCCTACTGTTAATTTTTGTTTTTTCTTGGACTTTATTTATTTATGCCTTTAATAATTATTTATTCCAGAAAGATTCTCCACAGACACACAATCAATATTTTTGCCTTTACAAAATGTCATAACATTTCATTTGCAAAATGTTGCAAAGCTCAAAATACATCTTTGCTCACATCTGATCTCTGGCCCATTTCTGACCTGGTTAAGCAACCATGTTGAAATGTTATTCAGCTAGAAAACCTGAAGCTTGCTTTCCCTTAAATCTTTAAAATCTTTTCCAGAAGCTGTACCAGCTGTGCAAGCAAATTACACAGAACAGTATCTCAGTCCTTATTTTCCTGAACAGGGATTGGGTGAGTAACGGTGTGCGAGTGTGTATCTTTATTGTGTATCAATTAAGTATACATATGTGATAACATATTTTTTCTGTCTATAGCTATACTGAGGATACTATAAGTTGCCTTTCCGACATAGGTGGCCTCATCACTCATAGGGAGTCTGTCAAGTTTGGTGTTCTGTAATAATAACAATAACATTATTATTAATAATAATAAATAATAAATAAGTAAGGAGAATGTGTGCATTTGAGCACTTAAAATGCAGGAAACCCTATGGAGTTGGTTCATGGTCAGGCTTTTGCGAACAGGGGCTGCTAACAGGGTGTTTCGCAAGGGAGTTCTCCAGGTGAAGGAGGAGCAAATACAGCATCTGTGGGGTAAGTGACTGTCTGTAGTGTGTGTTTGTTTGTGTTTGGGGGTTACTTGCTGTGTGCTGAGCTTGTGTTTGTCAGTCTGGTTGGGTGTTTGAAGGACCGTGTGCTGTGGCTGGCAGTTGGAGGCCGTGAGCTTCAAAGGAAGGTTTGAAAGCTCAAAGCCTCTGATAATTGGCTGAGCCTTAATCAGTGGGCGGGGCATTCACTCAGGCCAGGGCTTTATAAAGCCGCGCACAAGCGACCAGGGGCTGCTAACAGGGAGTTTCGCAAGGGAGTTTGGAAGGGACTGGGAGTCCCTTGTCGGTCCTAACCCTTCCCCTGTAGTCCCCTTAAAACCTACAAACCAAACCACATTTTAGAACCGCTTTCTGTAAACCACCCTTCCATTAACTAGGAGACAATGCAGGCAGAAGCCCAGCAACAGAGTGGGGGCTATCCAGTTTATTGCACTGAGTGTTGCATGTATGATTACCTGCCCTGTGGGCGGGTGGCGTATGTGTGCAGTCGGTGCAAGTAGCTCCTGGCCCTCAGAGACCATGTACGGACTTTGGAGGCCAGGGTGGCGGAACTGGAGGAGTTAAGAGAGGCAGAGAGATATGTTGATGAGGCTTTCCGGGACACTGTAGAATTGTCCCACCTCCGCTCAGACAGCCCCTGCACTGTTGAGGAGGAAGAAAGGCCCAGGGAAGCAGAGCAGTCAATGGGAGCAGAGGGAAACCTTCCCGTAGTTGGGACCCTCCTTCCAGATGGTGCTGGGGTTGCCTCTCGCACTGAGGTTACCTCTCCGGGGGGGGGGGGGGTGGACACTCCAGTTTCTAGGAAAAGACAGGTGTTAGTAATGGGAGATTCGATTATTAGCAACGTAGATAGCTGGGTTTGTGATGACCGGGAGAACTGTATGGTGACTTGCCTGCCTGGTGCGAAGGTTGCGGATCTCTCGAGGCATCTAGACAGACTTATGTGTAGTGCTGGGGAGGAGCTGGTGGTCTTGGTACATGTAGGTACCAATGACATAGGGAAGGGTAGGAGAGATGTCCTGGAAGCCAAATTTAGGCTGATAGGGAAGAGACTGAAATCCAGGACCTCTATGGTGGCATTCTCAGAAATGCTCCCAGTTCCACGCGCAGGGCCAGGTAGGCAGGCAGAGCTTCAGAGTCTCAACGCGTGGATGAGACGATGGTGTAGAGAGGAGGGGTTCATGTTCATTAGGAACTGGGGAAACTTCTGGGATGGGGGGAGCCTATACAGGAGAGATGGGTTCCACCTAAACCAAAGTGGAACCAGACTGCTGGCACTAAACATTAAAAAGGTTATAGAGCAGTTTTTAAACTAGGAGATGGGGGAAAGCCGACTGCTGCAGAGGAGCATGTGGATCGGACACAGACTTCTCTTAGGGGAGAGTCTGATGATAGAGAATCTCCAGGTTATAGTCAGGAGCAGAGGACGGAAGAGGATAATGTAAGGGCCGGATCAGATGATAAACAGTCACATATAAAAAAGAATCTGGCACATCAGAAAAGGGCAGACAAATAAACAGGGACAAGTTTTTAAAGTGCTTGTACACAAATGCTAGAAGTCTAAATAGTAAGATGGGGGAACTAGAGTGCCTTGTGATAAAGGCGGATATTGATATAATAGGCATCACAGAAATTTGGTGGACTGAGAGCAATCAATGGGACACAATCATTCCGGGGTACAAATATATCGGAAGGACAGAACAGGTCGTGCAGGGGGAGGAGTGGCACTATATGTGAAAGAAAATGTAGATTCAAATGAAGTAAAAATCTTAAGCAAATCCACATGTTCCATAGAATCTCTATGGATAGAAATTTCATGCTCTAATAAAAATATAACACTAGGGATCTATTATCGACCACCTGACCAGGACAGTAATAGTGATGATGAAATGCTAAGGGAAATTAGAGAGGCTATCAAAATTAAGAACCCAATAATAGTGGGGGATTTCAATTATCCCCATATTGACTGGGAACATTTCACTTCAGGACGAAATGCTGAGATAAAATTTCTCGATACTGTAAATGACTGCTTCATGGAGCAGCTGGTACGGGAACCCACAAGGGGAGAGGCAACTCTAGATTTAATCCTGAGTGGTGCGCAGGAGCTGGTTCAAGAAGTAACTATAGCAGGACCGCTTGGAAATAGTGACCATAATACAATAGCATTCAACATCCCTATGGTGGGAAGAACACCTCAACAGCCCAACACTGTGGCATTTAATTTCAAAAGGGGGAACTATACAAAAATGAGAGGCAGCAAAGAATCCTGTGGCACCTTATAGACTAACAGACGTTTTGCAGCATGAGCTTTCGTGGGTGAATACCCACTTCTTCGGATGCAAGTAGTGGAAATTTCCAGGGGCAGGTTTATATATGCAAGCAAGAAGCAAGCTAGAGATAACGAGGTTAGTTCAATCAGGGAGGATGAGGCCCTGTTCTAGCAGTTGAGTGAAAACCAAGAGAGGAGAAACTGGTTCTGTAGTTGGCAAGCCATTCACAGTCTTTGTTTAATCCTGAGCTGATGGTGTCAAATTTGCAGATGAACTGGAGCTCAGCAGTTTCTCTGTGAAGTCTGGTCCTGAAGTTTTTTTGCTGCAGGATGGCCACCTTAAGATCTGCTATTGTGTGGCCAGGGAGGTTGAAGTGTTCTCCTACAGGTTTTTGTATATTGCCATTCCTAATATCTGATTTGTGTCCATTTATCCTTTTCCTTAGAGATAAATGAGGGGGTTAGTTAAACAAAAGTTAAAAGGTACAGTGACTAAAGTGAAATACCTGCAAGTTGCATGGGCCCTTTTTAAAGACACCATAATAGAGGCCCAACTTCAATGTATACCCCAAATTAAGAAACACAGTAAAAGAACTAAAAAAGAGCCACCATGGCTTAACAACCATGTAAAAGAAGCAGTGAGAGATAAAAAGACTTCCTTTAAAAAGTGGAAGACAGATCCTAGTGAGGCAAATAGAAAGGAGCACAAACACTGCCAACTTAAGTGCAAGAGTGTAATAAGAAAAGCCAAAGAGGAGTTTGAAGAACGGCTAGCCAAAAACTCCAAAGGTAATAACAAAATGTTTTTTAAGTACATCAGAAGCAGGAAGCCTGCTAAACAACCAGTGGGGGCCCTTGACGATCAAAATACAAAAAGAGCACTTAAAGACGATAAAGTCATTGCAGAGAAACTAAATGGATTCTTTGCTTCAGTCTTCATGGCTGAGGATGTTAGGGAGATTCCCAAACCTGAGCTGGCTTTTGTAGGTGACAAATCTGAGGAACTGTCACAGATTGAAGTGTCACTAGAGGAGGTTTTGGAATTAATTGATAAACTCAATATTAACAAGTCACTGGGACCAGATGGCATTCACCCAAGAGTTCTGAAAGAACTCAAATGTGAAGTTGCGGAACTATTAACTAAGGTTTGTAACCTGTCCTTTAAATTGGCTTCGGTACCCAATGACTGGAAGTTAGCTAATGTAACGCCAATATTTAAAAATAGAGGTGATCCCGGCAATTACAGACCGGTAAGTCTAACGTTGGTACCGGGCAAATTAGTCGAAACAATAGTTAAGAATAAAATTGTCAGACACATAGAAAAACATAAACTGTTGAGCAATAGTCAACATGGTTTCTGTAAAGGGAAATCATGTCTTACTAATCTATTAGAGTTCTTTGAAGGGGTCAACAAACATGTGGACAAGGGGGATCCGGTGGACATAGTGTACTTAGATTTCCAGAAAGCCTTTGACAAGGTCCCTCACCAAAGGCTGTTATGTAAATTAAGCTGTCATGGGTTAAAAGGGAAGGTCCTTTCATGGATTGAGAACTGGTTAAAAGACAGGGAACAAAGGGTAGGAATTAATGGTAAATTCTCAGAATGGAGAGGGGTAACTAGTGGTGTTCCCCAAGGGTCAGTCCTAGGTCCAATCCTATTCAATTTATTCATAAATGATCTGGAGAAAGGGGTAAACAGTGAGGTGGCAAAGTTTGCAGATGATACTAAACTACTCAAGATAGTTAAGACCAAAGCAGACTGTGAAGAACTTCAAAAAGATCTCACAAAACTAAGTGATTGGGCAACAAAATGGCAAATGAAATGTAATGTGGATAAATGTAAAGTAATGCACATTGGAAAAAATAACCCCAACTATACATACAATATGATGGGGACTAATTTAGCTACAACAAGTAAGGAAAAAGATCTTAGAGCCATCGTGGATAGTTCTCTGAAGATGTCCACGCAGTGTGCAGAGGCGGTCAAAAAAGCAAACAGGATGTTAGGAATCATTAAAAAGGGGATAGAAAATAAGACTGAGAATATATTATTGCCCTTATATAAATCCATGGTACGCCCACATCTCGAATACTGTGTACAGATGTGGTCTCCTCACCTCAAAAAAGATATTCTAGCACTAGAAAAGGTTCAGAAAAGGGCAACTAAAATGATTTGGGGTTTGGAGAGGGTCCCATACAAGGAAAGATTAAAGAGGCTAGGACTCTTTAGCTTGGAAAAGAGAAGACTAAGGGGGGATATGATAGAGGTATATAAAATCATGAGTGATGTGGAGAAAGTGGATAAGGAAAAGTTATTTACTTATTCCCATAATACAAGAACTAGGGGTCACCAAATGAAATTAATAGGCAGCAGGTTTAAAACAAATAAAAGGAAGTTCTTCACGCAGCGCACAGTCAACTTGTGGAACTCCTTACCTGAGGAGGTTGTGAAGGCTAGGACTATAACAATGTTTAAAAGGGAACTGGATAAATTCATGGTGGCTAAGTCCATAAATGGCTATTAGCCAGGATGGGTAAGAATGGTGTCCCTAGCCTCTGTTTGTCAGAGGATGGAGATGGATGGCAGGAGAGAGATCACTTGATCATTGCCTGTTAGGTTCACTCCCTCTGGGGCACCTGGCATTGGCCACTGTCGGTAGACAGATACTGGGCTAGATGGACCTTTGGTCTGACCCGGTATGGCTGTTCTTATGTTCTTATGATTTATTGGTAACTCATAGGGATAAATTCTCTTTTTTATATGTAAAGATCTTGTATGTTGTGAAGGCTATTTGTTTAAAAAAACAAACCCATGATATAATACTGAGGGATAATAATAATGTCATACTGTAACAATTTGTTTTAATGATGATTTCATGCTTTCCATTCATGCTGCATAAGAACAGGCCTCTGGATCCCCCTCAGTTTTTCCTGACATGAATTCAGAGCTGCTGTACCTTCCATTAGCAAGGAGGCTATCTGCTTGATGGTTTTTCTGTTGTTGAATTTGATGGGAAGCAGAAAAAAATATATTTAAAAATAAGTAGAAAAATAATTTAAACTTTTCCTTACATTTTGCCTCCTTCTCCGTCTTTGGGTTAGTGGATCAAGATGACAGCTAAGACTTTCAAAAATTCCACAAAAAGTTTTGTTGCTGGTCTCCAGCTTGCCAACTTTTTAAATTAAATAATAGCAATTGAAGAGTTTCTCTTGTTGGAATATATTGTATTTCACTATTAATCCCCCCACACAAACACACACTATTTATTTAGAGTAAAAGTAGCTTCAGAGCGGTGTGTATATATATTCACATCTACACAGATATAGTACAAATACATATACCAGCCCAGGTATTCTTGAGGGATAGATTAAAAAAATCTGGCCTTGTTCTTTTTTTTTGCCTCAGCCTCTAATTGTGGGCACAAAGAGTTCCAGGAATAATTGACTTCAGTGAGACTATTCATGTTCTTAAAGTTAGGCACAGGCTTAAATGCTTTGCTTGTTCAAGGCCTGTCTGCAGAAGAAGAGTTTAACAAGGAACTTGAACATTCATTAGTGGAATACGGTTTCTGAGATTTGGCCTGCAGCCTTTAGAGGGGTTATACACAGTCCTCAGCTATTGTATTGCATATCCAAAAATAAACAGTTTTATAGAGATTTGTAGATTATATTCTGCCAGGTTTTCCTGGAAATGGCACTAGCTAAAGGAAGAATGACTAAGCAATAACTAATGGAAATGCATGACTAAATGCATTTATCTTTGACCTTGATTATTGTTTTCTTAGACTTGGACTGGACCAATGTGTCCCAACCTCTAAAACATTTCATATCCCAGAGACTTTTTCTCCCTCCTGCCATCCTCAAACAAATGTGCTATATAGGTTCAACAGCAGGAAATGGGGCAATCTCTGGGTGTCAGCTTCCCAAGGTGATGAATAGGCCAAAAGTGAAAGAAAAAAAGGCACAGCGAAGAGGTGAGGAGTAGTGGAAACTGGGACGGGTAAAACATATCTAGAAAATTGAATGCCATATTAACATTAGAGATAATCAGATAGCTGACAATCCCCAGAGCAAGACTGTTGGGATATAATTATTATTTGTATTACAGTAGTGCTTAGGGGTGGGTTAGGTGCTCTCTCTGTACATGGGAGGAGACACTGTCCTTCTCTTTAAGAGTTTACAATGTAAGTAGGCAGGACATTCAAAGTGAGGGCGAAAGGAAATATTATTGTCCCAATTTTACAGATGGAGAATGGAGGCTCAAAAAGATGAAGTGATTTGCCCCAAGTCACACAGGAAGTCTGTGACAGGGTCAGGTATTGAACCCAGAGACCCTGAGTCACACATATTGAAACTAGGTGCGGTAGAGGGGACTTTTCTTTGATAGAACTATACTAACAAATGGGAGGGAGGATAGTCTTGTGGTTAAAGACAGACCTGGGAGTCAGGTAATTGAGGTTCAATTCCAAGCGCTGCCACAGTTGTCCTGTGTGATCTTGGGCAAATCACTTAGCTGCTCTATGCCTCAGTTTTCCTATCCGTAAAATAAAAATAATAATACTTCCCTGCTTCATAGGGGTGCTGAAACTAATTCATTAATGTTAGAGGTGCTCAGATGCTAAGGTACTGAGCACATTAGAAATGATTATAAATTAAATAAATAAAATCAGCATTTACTCATATTCAATTTAAGTTATAATGTATGTTGCTCATCTACCAAACTTAAATAGTCTAAATTTTGTTTAATCTGAAGGCTATTTGATCAGTTGTGCTGTTTCAAATATCATGGTAAATCCAGCTGAGGTACTAGCAGGATAATGGATATATGCTCCAAGGCCAAAATGTTCAAAGCTGCATGCCTAAAATTGGGCTACTAATCTGTACTTAAGCACCTAAATAAGTGGCTTGATTTTCAGAGGTCCTAATCACCCACAACTTCCAATGACTTACATTAGCCATCAAAAGTGGAAGTAAACTGTAAAGACAAAAATCAGGGTATTGTATTGTATGATGAATTATTTCCTCTAAATCTGAGGTGCACATTCATTACAGTAATGATTTCTTTCCCACTTTTTATAGTAAAGCTGCCTGTTAAAACCTCCATCAAGCAAGTGGGAAAATGCTTCAGGTAAGAGAACATTATATTTGACTTCCAGAATTTCTCTTGGAGGGGAAAGAGTGATCCCAGCTTGATTTTTCAAAGTCCCTCTTTATGATGTGGAGAGGGAAATACACTGAAACACAGATTAAAATCATTTACCAGGGGAAGGATGATCCCCTTTTGGAAGATGATTTTCAGAATATGTGGTGGTGGTGGCCTTTTTTCCCCCACTGATCTTTTTTATTTGTCTGACTTTCTGTTCTTCTGTCATTTTGTCTTGCCATTTTAGGCCCCAGTTCTGCAAATCCTTATACATGTGCTTAACTTTAAGCATGTGATTTGCCCCACTGAGGTCAATGGGACTACTCACATACTTACAGGTAAGACATGGATATCTGCACTTCCAGGTTTGGGCTGTCTTGGCAGTGAATTCTGAAGGCTGTATCCTCTTCTGGATCTGCAGGACTTTTATACAAGTAACACTGACGCTCAGTGTTCATTATGTACATAAATACCTACCTATTGATAGGCTGTTAGTTCCCTTTGCTTGTTCAATATGCACTGTAAGCTATTCCTGGGTTGGCAGTTCCTGGTGGTATGTCATTCAAAAGTAGAATCAGTGCTACTGGTAGCCAGTCAAATTGCAGGATGGCAGAAAAACACTTATTATATTTGAAAGAGGGATAAAGCTTTGGCCAGTCAGCATCCAGTTTATTTATAAAAGTAACATATACTTTAAAAAAAATACTTTTATGCCAAAGATGGCTTGCATGAGTAGCTAACGACAAACTTAGTGTCTGGATCTCAGTATTCAGCAGAGAAGGAACCTTCACAAGAGTCAGAGCAAGACTTGAAACCTCTTTGATTATTATTGTGATTATTATTACTATTATTATTGTGGTAGCACCCAGGAGCACCAGTCATGGACCAGAATCCCAGTGTGCTAGGCACTGTACAAACACAGGACAAAAAGCTAGTCCCTGCCCTGAAAAGCTTATGAAATAAAGTTAACCACTAAATTTTCTACATTGAGAATTAAAGCAAAACCCACCTCTTCATTCAAGCTTTCCCACAATAGTACCTTATTTCTCATACTTTTGTATTAAAAAAAAATTAAAAGAAACTAAAAAAGAAATATCATTGTTCTTGTTTTTTACTCTTGTGCTACTCTGGTGACTCTCCAGTACTCCTAGCATGGGCACCAGTATAAGATCCTGGCTGGATGGTGGTACAGTGGCCAAATGTCATTTGCATCACTATCCATCAGATAAAATGATTGGGCCACCATAGTTTGTTTTGTACAGTTTAACTATATGGGAAAATGCCCCGCTTTAACTTGGCATTAATGTAACAGCAGGAGATCGTCCAGCTGTAACAGTGTCATTGTCTTTTATATACATATATATAGTCACTAATTAGTCTGGAAATAAATTAATTACTGGTGTGAATGCCATTTCTTTCAGCTCTGAGAGACTGACTCAGGGTGCCGAAGAGAATGTTCTTGAAAAGAATTGTTTGCCACTGGGGTTAGGAGAAAGCATGTCCCAAGATGCAACCTTACCTAAGAGAGCAAACCTCTATTCACCGTTCTTCAAGATGACATCCCAAAGTGTAGAGACGCACCAAGGCAGAAGGGTCACCGGCTGCACAGAAAAGACAGTTACCTGTACAAAAGGTTTTTTATATGTTTTTAATTAAAGTATTCTAGGTGCCAAAAGACAACAGGATTTGTTTTTGTTTAGTGCATTCCCTAGTCCAGATATCCCAAAGCATTTTACAAAGCAATGAGTTAGATGATGGAAGTGCAATGATTGTGCTGAAAAATACAACAACCATTAGGTTTTCAGCAATAACTTACATGCCAGAGGATGTCAGAACTGGTTTCATTGAGTAAATTTACCAGGACACAGGAGATGAATCTATATCTTTTCCACTGGATGTTAACCTCTGCCCAATCTGCAGCACCCGCCACAGGGCAGAAGCCGGGTGAGGAGTGGGACTGAAACCCCGGTCCCCGGCACCCCTCCAGGACTGAAGCTGGGAGGGACCGGGTTGAAGCTCCAATCCCCAGCGCCCCCCACAGGGCTGAAGCCGGGTGAGGCGTGGGACTGAAGCCCCAATCCCTGGCACCCCTCACAGAGCTGAAGCCGGGAGGCACGGGGCTGAATCCCAGAGCCCCGAGCCCTGGTGCTCCCTGTGGGGCAGAAGCCTGAGCCCATGGTGGGCTGGGTTGGAGACATGGAGGGCATTGCTGCCCCTACCCCAAAGTGCAGCATAAGAGCACCATCCCGGGGGCAGCTCCACATCTCCCTGAGCGCCCCCCGCCATCTCCTCTCTCCCCCCTCCCCAGCCAGGTCGGAGGCAGGAAGCCAGAGCCGGGCAGTGCGGGGCAACTGCTGCTCTGGCTGGTGCCATGGAGCAGGCAATGGCAGCATTTCCTGGTCTGCTCGTGCCCCAGATTGAAGCTGCTCCTCAGCTGCCAGCCCCCTTTGCTCCCGCAGAGGCAGCCAGTAAGAGCCCCCTAGTGGGGGAGACCTGGCTCCGTGGCTGGCTGACCCCTCCGGGAACAGGGACTGCAAGGGAGTCCTCCTGCACACAGCCCCTAACACCCATCTCCCTATACCCTGAGCTATGCCCTTCCTGGAGCCTGAGCTACCCCCTGCCTGCACACAGCCCCAGCTACCCCTCTCTGCGCACCCTGAGCTACCCCCATACCCACACACAGCCCCTAGCCATGCCCCTCCCTACACCCTGAGATACCCCTCTGCCTGCACACAGCCCCAGCTATCCCCCTCCCTGCACCCTGAGCTACCCCCCTGCCTGCACACAGCCCCAGCTATCCCCCTCCCTACACCCTGAGATACCCCTCTGCCTGCACACAGCCCCAGCTATCCCCCTCCCTGCACCCTGAGCTATCCCCCTGCCTGCACACAGCCCCAGCTATCCCCCTCCCTACACCCTGAGCTACCCCCCTGCCTGCACACAGCCCCAGCTATCCCCCTCCCTGCACCCTGAGCTCCCCCCACCTGCACATAGCCCCTAGCAGCCCCCTCCTTGCACCCCGAGTTACCCCCATACCCGCATACAGCCCCTAGCCACCCCCCTCCCTGCACCCACAGCCACCCCCTGTTTGCACACAGCCCCTCGCTACCCCCTCCCTGCACCTTAAGCTGTTTTCAATTTTTTTGAGCTAAGCACCCCACCTTTGAGTTATAATTTAAATGTATAAACTCCCTCCATGGACCCCACCATGCGGAGGTGGCTCAAGCCCCGCTGACCCCTGACCCCCCCAAATAGAAGGCAAACTACGCCTATGCCCAAGGACCCTGCCCTGAGGCACCCCCACCCCTCCCCTGGGTCCTGGAGTTTTTATAGCATGTCGAGCGGGGCCTCAGAGAGAAAGTTGAGAACCCCTGCACTGTAGTATATTAGGCTGTAAAGCATGTTGTAGATCACTGCTCATACTGGATGCACCCCTGCTGCCAGACTTTCCATTTCTTGTAAGTTAAACTAAACTATCAGAGTAGGTTCGCATTTCAGTAAAACCATGTATTATCTTAGCTAATAAAGAATTCACACATGGCTGATGTGGTGTAGCTTTTTTTCCTTTTTGGCCCAGATCTGGATCACAATGCAAAGAGCAGTTCAAGCAGGGAAGAAAGAAAAGTGAAGAACAGGTCTCCACTGAAAAGTTCAAGGTCCTGCCGAAACAGGACAACAAACCAAGGAGCGAATGTTAGGATGATCAAGTCATGCCAGACACAAGAAACATTGCAACTTTCTCTCCCTATAGTGCCTGGTGCAAAGGGTAGGGAATCCAATGAAAAGTGTCATGAGGGTGAACCACAGCCAAAATCCTTTGGCCAGCGCCGGTAGGTGAAGAAGAGTCCAGTTACTGAACTTGCTTATCCTGTCCGTGATACGTTGAATGTACATTGTGGCATGAACAATGAGGGTGTCAGCACTAACAGAAGCAAAAGTTCTTGCTTTATTTCTAAGCCATACACAGCTAGGCAACTGAAAAATGAGGGATCTCACCCGCTCAGGGATTTCTCTGTTCTCACTGCACAAGCTTACCTCTGAGTCTCTCCTGAGTAGAAACTTCCACTTGTGGTCTATCATATGCATTGTTTTTTTGTAATGCAAACTCCTACCCAGTAGCAACTGAGCTAAGAACATAGCCCTCATTTTTGTTTGGCATCTCAAGCTGATCTTGACTCTTGATCCCTGTTGAGAGATTTATTCACCAAGCCACTCAACCTATCTTTTGAGACTGACATGCATATCTCATGCTCTGTGATAGATAAATTGGAGGGTCATAAGCCATATAGATTATAATAATTATCATCTGTCATCCAGGAGAATCCCATAGCACTTTACAATCATACAAAATCTGTATGTAGGTATCATTTTATTGACAATGGACACCTGTGAGTTGATTTGCAACGATTTATGAGGCATGATACTATACAACAGTTTCGCACAGGAAGTAAAAACTATCTCATATCCAGTTGAACCCTAGCTGTTTAAATTTCCCAGCATGTTCAGTTACCCAGAATGCAATTTGGCTAGGACTGCCCTCTCACTACCTCTTCTTTATCTCCACCTCTCAATGGTTTGTACCCCAAAACTAAGTCAAAACCCAGTACTGAGCAGTTCAACTGAGTGTGGCCAGCACTGGATTTAGCCAATAGTAGAAGAAATCTCCTTTGATTATATTTGTATGCTGCTAGAAAGAGTTATTAACTACAATATAGAATTTGTAAAATACCTAGAATGATAGATCAATTGATTTGATAGACAGAATTGGACAGGGCCGCCCGGGGGGGAGGGGCAAGTGGGGCAATTTGCCCCAGCTCCGCAGGGGCCCCCACGACAGTTTTTCAGCGCCCCTGGAGCAGGAGCCTTCACTCGCTCCGGGGGCCCCAGAAAACTCTTGCGGGGCCGGGGCCCCCGGAGCTTCTTCCGCTCTGGGTCTTCGGTGGCAATTCGGCGGTCGGGGGTCCTTCCGTTCCGGGACCTGCCTCCGAAGTGCCCCGAAGACCCGTGGCGGGGGGTCCTTCCGCCCCAGGACCCACCACCGAAGTGCTGGGTCTTCGGCAGCAATTCGGCGGCGGGGCCCCCCGCCACCGAAGACCCCAGGCCCCCTGAATCCTCTGGTATCCAGATGGTATTTTGTAGACATGTCTATAATGCAAGTTGAATAGGGTAGACTGAGATACATGTAAGGCACTGACTGACATGTTTTGTTTTTCTATACAGAGCAGACCTGGCAACTTGTTCAAATATGAAAGGGAACATGTCTAGGCCTACATTATCAAGCAAAATGATTTTACTGTCCCAACATGACAACAGAGAAACATTCCATCCAGCATCTTTGCTATGTGCCATGAAGAAGACATCAACAAAAGGATTATTGTGCAATAGTGAGACCAAGGCAGTGGCTAAGAGAAAAACTCTGGAGCCTGGGTCACAGACTCTACTTACAAGACCGTCCAGTCGCAACTGGGTGAATTTCCTGTCAGGCTTAGAAATTGATGCAAATGTTGTGAAAAACGGTACCTTACAAGCTAAAATATACAGCCAGCCAGGCTCCATTCAGACAGGACATCAACACTGGGAAATGAGTGGCTTCACATCAGATACCCTGAGGGATTAGGACTCCAGTCCTGGGGAAACCCTTTGGCAGGAGTGCTCTGAAAATGCAGCAGAAGTGTATACAGTGCAAAGAAGTTTAGCCTCACACTGTCCTGAAAGACAGATTCTAGTTTTCCGGAACCTCTGAGTGACAGCTAAAGAAGGCACAGCATTTAAGTTTGTTTTAGAATTTTTTCATTTTTTGTCAGTGAATTTCAGACATAAGAAAAACACCTGAATCATCTGACTTCTTCAGAATTAAAATGATGTCTGACCAGAATGGAAAACTAAAAAGGGGAAGGATTTGTGTTACTCAGTTCAGACCCTATCAGCCACTTTAAGAAACAGTGCTAATGGACTCCTAGGGGAATTCCATCCAGTTCTGTACAGCTGAAGGTTGCTAGTCACAGATTAGGACCTTTGGGGGAATATAGGGAATGCAGATCAGGGACTGCCTATGCTAGAGAGTCTGGGGAAGTAAAGGAGGATGTTATTGCACTGTGAGGCAAAAGCAAAAAACAGAAGTTTATTCTAAAATTAAAAAGCTAAAAGTAAGTAAAGTGCCTTAAAAAATTCCATCTTGTCGCATGCCTTGCTATGGTGCTGGATCCTAGATGTGACTAGAACTGCTGTCTTTGTTGCTGTCCAGCTAATCCATTGTGCTTATGCCTATTTAATATTTGTTCCTTCCCAAAGATGGGCCGGGATTAATCCCAAGGACACTAGCTTGGGGTTTGAGAACATCAGTAGAGTTGGCTAAAAGTGCTAAGTGCAGAGATGCTTCTCTCAGTACTCAGACGATACCTGAGTGCATTGTATCCCAGAACCTCGCTGTGCGTTTAGTGTTTGTTGTGACTAGAATAAAGGTGTGTTGTTCGAACATGTGACCCTATGAGAAGAGCTTAACATATGGGGCAATGATGCAATGCATGTTTCTGGTTTTATTCCTTGAACTGATATACAGTGTTCCCCACAAAATAGAAATTATTAGGCATTCTTACAGTCAGTAAAACTGAACAGGAAGTTTCCTGGAAATCCCAGGACTGGATTTCCATGTAATTCCTAATTGCCTCAGTTAATGATAGGCACCATAGGAAACCTTCAAGTAGTGGGACAGATCCTGAGCTGTGACCAGTGTGCCTCAGCATAGCTCCAGAGCAGATTGTAAAGGTGCCATTTGCACCCTCCTGATCACTGGGCAGCTCAGCGCCAGGCCAGTCCACTGGCACAGATTAGATCAGCCTACTTTAACCTGCACCAACAGTCAGCAACCTCCAGGGCCTAGTCTGGCAGCCACAGCTCACACCACCAGCAGGATTCCTCTCTGCACAGGGAATCCTCAACCAGCCAAGGAGAATTCCCACGCAGCTGAGTAAACTGGCTTCAGGGCAGTTTTTCAGGGAGGTTCCATGAGAGCTCACGCAGTTTGTGATGAATCCTGGAACATGGGCGGTGAGTTACATGGGTCTATGATTCCCAGGCTCCAGCAATATTCAGGGCACAGGGGCCCAGCTCCACCAATGTTGGGGGCTGGGTCTCTCCCCCAGCCCCGCCTGCCACCCCTCACAACTCCCGCAGAGCATCCCCTGACCCCACCTGCTGCCACATGCCTCCCCCAGAGCGTCCCTGCCTGTGCCCTGGGCAGCAGGCGGCTGCCCTGCCGCTCTGCGCTGTGCTCCTTCGCTGGCGGCTGCCGCTGCTGGCTACAAAAGGGAGTGGTGCTGGTGGCAGGCTCAGGTGTTTGGGTGGAGGTTCAGAGGAGTGAGTGAGTGACTGCAGCAGCTCAGGGAGCCCCAGGTGGCTGCTCAGCCTGCTTTGGGCTTGTTCTTTCCCTTCCTCTCCTCTGCTTTTCTTTTCTTTTCTTTTCTTTTGCTAGTTTCTCTTCTTTGTGGCTGTAGCCAGAGCACTCCAACCCCTCCCCCCCCACGCTTCCTCCTCCCCATCTCCACTTTGGGGGGAGAAACTCAGGCTGTTTTTCTGTCTCCTAGCAGCAAACAACTTCACTGCTTCTCCTCCTTCCCCCTCCCACTGAGCCAGCTTCTTTCCCTTCTGCCTCCCTGGGTGCAATGTAGCCTCATGCTTCCCTGTGGCCAGCAGGACTTCTCGCTGCACCTCCCGCACGTGAGCAGCTCCTTTCAGGGCTTCTCCCGGGATGCAGCATGAAGTCTCACCCCCCACCCCACCCCAGTCTCTCTCCGGAGTTGAGAGGGGGAGAAAGTTTGTTGATTTCCCTCTGAACTCTTGTCGCTCTTGTTTTTGAATGAGGATTTCTTGCTCCGGGGAAGTGTAACTCCTTGGACCTGAGAGGGTCCCTAGGAGCACATGCAGTGACAGTGGTGGAGTGAGTGTCCTGTCAGGTGGGGGGGGGGCTCCCCTGGAGCTTGCTGCTGCCGGCAAGGAGAGGATTGGGGGGCCTGCCTGCACTCCAAACTCCTGATCCCTGCCCCCACCCAGAGCCTGCACCCCCAGCCAGAGCCCTCACCCCCCTGCACCCCTACCCTCTGTCCCAGCCCTGAGCCCCCTCCTGAACCCTTCATCCCTGGCCCCACCCTGCAGCCCTCACCCCCAGCCAGAGCCCTCATCCCCCCGCCCACCCCCACATTGTGCAATATAGGGAAACTGTTAAACACTTACTGTTTCCAGACCATTTTTACATTATTTTTAAAAATATATATCGGCTTACAAGGCAGGTGGGGGGACGGGGCGGGACTTGGATCCGTTCTGGGCACCACCAAAAATTATACAAACCTGACGCCCCTGTCCCAGAAATGTGTATCTATTACCATTGTGGAACATATCCACGCTCACATGAAATGGGGGTCAGATAACAGAGAGCCCCAAAAGGAACCCCCTCTCATATTTACTCGGCTTTATATCACAACAAACACAGCTTCCCTATGCCCTGGGAATGTCACAGTAACACAGAGTTGACTTCCTCCTCTTGTGTACTGAACAACAGGATATTGCAAGTAAACAGGATAATGCTGTAACTGTAGATGCTTCAGCTGTATCCTGAGCCAGTAGCGATCTCAAGATAGCTCATTTTAGTACAGCGCATCGATCCTCTGAACACTCACTCCATGCATGTGACTAGTGAGAGTGGTGTATGAAATGTTAAGGCCTGATCCCATAAAGACTTACAGACATGACTAGCTGTACAGCCTTTGCACAGAAGGTTCACACTTGCTACTCTCCAGCTGGCAGTTCCAGCAGGTTTTCCTGCAGTTGAAAGAAAACATGAAGTGGGTTAGGTCCAGCATGCAGATGTTGCAAACAGTATTGATACCTCACCAGGATAACAAATTACAGTATCAGTTTAAAACGATGGTACATTTACTAGGAGGTCATGGCCTGGCCCCCAAACACTCCTCACGGGCCCTGAAGCACTCTACCTCCAGGTATAGCAGCCTCAACAGCAGTGGCAGATGTGGGGCTGTTACCCGCACACTCTAGGGCGCCCACCTTTACTCAGTTCCTAGGACTCAAGGCATAACCTGGTTGATTTACACACCCTCGCCCTTTGCCAGGTCTCTGGCTGGGCTCTGGGCGAAAGGCACCTGCCCTTACTCAGTTTCTAGGGCTCAGGGCCACCCATGCCCAATTCCTAAGGCTCCGGGTGTAATCTGGTTCACTTAAGTACCCACTCTTACCCATTTCCTAGGGCTCGGGGCATACTCCTCTGTACATTTCCAGGATCTTTTTACCAGTGAAAGAGCCTTACACAGTAATATCCTTATCTTCTATTTATTAACAATTACCAAGCAAAATACACATGCTAAGCATACAGTGCTGTACTCACCAATGCTGATCACACAGGTGGACTTTCCCCGTTGCCCAGGCAAGTTCAGTCTCATCTGGATTCTGGTGCTTCATGTCACAGTCATGCAGAGGATTCTTAGCAGCTCTGCTCTTGGGCTGTGTCTTGGGGGGTGAGTTCTACTTTCAGGTCTTTCCTTCCTATTATTCTTTTCCCTTTTCCTTTCTTTTTCCTTCCCAGCTGGTCTCTTTCTTGGACCTCAGTTTATCTAGTGAAACTTGAGTTCCGCTTAGCTATACTTCAACCAATCATTTTACTGAAATGTTAGAAAATAATTTTTTGACCAGTCCTAACATATTGTGAAATAATTCATACCCCACCATCTTAGTTGATTTAAATCTTGTAGAATTAATTATGCGACAGAAACAATCAAAGAAGCAGACAGAAACCATAGAGATAAACAAAATAGATTTCACACCCCCAACTGTTGATAAGAGATTCCTTGCCAGACAGAGGGCCATCAAACAAAGTTTTCTTTAAACATCTTAGGAGATTCCTTGCTTATCTGGCGATGGTGCCTTCTTAACAGCCCAATATTACATTGTTTTGATATAATTTAGAAGGAATGTGAGGATGTGACTTCCTGAGTCTTGGCTCATGGCTGCTGCTCTCCTACTATGGCTGCAGAAAAAGGCCTCAGACCTTACAGGGCAAGGTACCTGGGGAATCCTGCCTCCATCAGAGGAACACAAACCCAGCCTCCTTGGAAAACAAATAGTGAAGCAAAGCAAGCAGTAAAAGCTATGGCCAACAATGACAATAAGTAAAATGTAACATTTCTAATTCACCTACCTCCTCTGCTGATTCCAGTTGGTTATTGTGCCCTTCACTGAGCCAGGACCTGCTTTGCTTATACACCTCAAGCCTAACTGCATGGAGCATCCCCTTTTTTTCTTAATCCAGAGCATCATCTGAGACAAATCAGCATTTTCACTTGTGATTTGAAACAGGATTGGAATTCATGTCTCCAGAAAGGACAATGTAGTAACTCACCCGGTGCTTTTTCCAGCCTCCTCCTGTTGTATATGCCCTTTATTCAGGGAATAGTCTTTCATGTCACTTGTTTTATATGTGCTTCTATTGCACTTTTACATTCTCTAGTTACTGGTCTTTTTCTTAGGCCTTGTCTACAGCGGCAAGTTTCTGCACAGTAAAGCAGCTTTCTGCATTGTAACTCCTGGGTGTATACATTGCCAAGCAGGGCCGGCTCCAGCTTTTTTGCTGCCCCAGGCAGGGCTGCCCGGGGGGGGGGGGGAAGTGGGGTAATTTGCCCTGGGCCCCACAGGGGCCCCCACGAGAGTTTTCCGGGCCCCTGGAGAGGGGTCCTTCATTTGCTCCGGGGGCCCCAGAAAACTCTGGTGGGGCCTGGGCCCCCGGAGCTTCTTCCACTCCGTGTCTTCGGTGACAATTTAGCTGTGCGGGGTCCTTCTGCCCCGGGACCCACCGCCAAAGTGCCCGGTCTTCGGTGGCAATTCGGCGGCACCGAAGACCCCAGACCCCCTGAATCCTCCGGACGGCCCTGGCCCCAGGCTGCGAAAAAAAAAGAAGAAAGAAAAAAAAAGAAAAACCTGATTGAGCTCCCACCGAATTGCTGCCGAAGACTGAAGTGGACCGATTCAGCTGCCACCGAAGTGCCACTGCCGCTGACCCGGACTTGCCACCCCAACAAAGGATGGAGTGCCACCCCTTTCTGTTGGCCACCCCAGGTACCTGCTTTCTTCACTGGTGCCTGGAGCTGGCCCTGCTGCCAAGCCACTTAGTGCGCCGAAACTGTGCAGCTGCAGCTGTGACAAATTTGGTCACAGAGACACCCTTGGGACTGTCACCTGATGTGCTTGAATTACCTCTGAGCCATTTTCCCTGCCAATTTGGGACTCCAGAACCCCACCTTGTTGAGCCAGACATGCTAGCCTGCTACAACACAGATCCAGGTCTGGGCCACACCCGCAAAGCTGCAGACTTAAACTAAAAACTGCTCAGCATGTTTCCTATCTCCAGCATCCAGATACCCAGCTCCCAGTGGGAGCCAAACCCCCAAAAATCTGTTTTACTCTGTATAAAGCTTATAAAGGATAAATTCATAAATTGTCCACTCTCTATATCACTGATAGAGATGCACAGCTGTTTGCTCCCCCAGGTATTAGTCACTTACTCTGGGTTCATTAATAAACAAAAGTTATTTTATTAAGTATAAAAAGTAGGATTTAAGTGGTTTCAAGTAATAACAGACAGAACAAAGTAAGTCACCAAGCAAAATAAAGCAAAAACATTCAAGTCTAAGCCTAATACATTAAGAAACTGATTACAGGTAATATGTCACCCTCAGAGATAAAACATTATGGACTGCAATGTCACAGCAGCGCTGTAAAAAAACCACCCCGATGAGAGGTGTACAGCTTTCTGCGCCGGCGGTACAGCACCATGGTGCCAGTGTAGACACCCTCGTTGATTACCGCACTGCAATTTGCCTCTGGGAGGTGTCCCACAATGCCTCTTCTCGCCTCTCTGGTCATCGATTTGAACTCTACTGCCCTGCCCTCAGGTGACCAACCATCATCCCCACCCCTTCTTTGGGAATTTTGAAATTCCCTTCCTGTTTGCTTGGTGACACATGTGGTGGTCTCAGCTCATCTTTCCAGGTGACCATGCCTGCTCCATGCACTAGGCATCCCCTGATTGGAGCAATGCCGAGCTGCTGGACCTCATCAGCATTTGGAGTCCAGTCCCAGCTGCACTCCAGCAGTAGGAATTATGATACCTACAAACAGATTTCATGATGCATGACAGAAAGGGACCATGACTGGGACACACTGCAGTGCACGGTCAAAGTGAAGGAGCTGCAGAACACCTACCACAAGGCACAGGAGGCAAACTGCCACTCCGGTGCTGCGCCCATGAGCTGCTGGTTATTCAAAGAGCTGGACACGATAGTCGATGGTGACCTCACCTCCACTGCGAAGGCCACTGTGGATACTTCGGTGGCTTGCATGCCAGTCAAGAGTGGACCAAGCCAGGGGAGAAAATCTTCAACGAGGATGTGGAGTGGGAGGCGGAGGGGGACCCAGAGGCAGAGGATAACTTGGAGGTCAGAGATGCATGCAGTCAGGAGCTTGGAGAAGTGCAACAATGCTGATGTGTGTGTTTTTGTTTCTCTCTCCCCTCTGGTGGTTGTTTTTTAATAAAAGAATTGTTTTGGTTTGAAAGCGATTATTCCATTAATTGAAAGCAAACAGAGCCCTGCAAAGCAACAGGCAGTTTTCTTACACCTTCATAATGCACCTTCTGCACCAATAACTATCACCTCCTAGCATTACAAGCACTGCACTCCCAAGCATGGCAACAAATATTAGTGACTTTCAGCTTCAAATTGCTGCCTCAAGGCATCCCTGATCCTTATTACCCTGTGCTGTGCCCCTATAATAGCCCTGGTCTCTGGCGTTCCACTTTGGTCAGCACCTCCGGGAATGCCACAAGCAATCTTGTGTCAGAGCTACTACATGTGGCAAAATCAATGTCAAACTCCTCTTGCCTTTGTAGTTTAAGGAATAACTCTACTGCCACTCATGATGTGTTAGCCAGAGCGAGCAGCATACTGGTCAACAGTGCAGGATCCATTCCTGCAGACTGAAGAGGCAGAGCATGCAGTACACAAAGGGTTGAAAGATGGTGCTAAATGCGGAAGGAAGTACAGGCATTGCTGGGATGTGAAGCAATGCATCACAGGGCATCGGGACAGGACCCAGGATGTCCCACGACCCCCTCCTCCTTCCCACAACTCTTAGTGGCAGAAGAGAGAGAGGTGCTCTGTGGGATAGCTGCCCAGATTGCACCACTCCGAATACTGCTGCAAGTGTGAACACACTATTGCACCAGCAGCTGACAGTGTGAACACACAATAGCGGTTTCCTTTCAGTGCTCTCTGAGCAGCGCTGTAACAGCCGGCACTGTAACTCTGCCAGCATAGACATACCGTTAGATCTTCTTTAGGTCATTGTTTCATAGCTCCCAGTCTAGGCTGTGTGAATTCTGACCATGGTGAACTCAGGGTGCTTTCTTCAACAAATCTGTGTACAAATTTGAGTCAAGAAGGTGAATTAATATTTTTGCTTCAAGGCACTTAGTTCTTCCACTTGTTTGTGTAAATGCTCTGTTAGTGTGAATGGGGAACAGGTTAGAATTCCATTTCATAGTCCATGCTCATTCTACACTGTATCAGTAGAAGCAAATCAATTCTGTGTATATTCTTTTCTGTGACTAATGAGCCCACGGTCCTAAAGCTAAACCCCCCTCTTTTTACCACTCTCTGATTTTGCAAAGTTTGGGGTGACTTCCTGAAGCCTGGAAGTATCAGAATTCAAAAAGCTGGTGTAATTGCTGCTTTTTTCTGGGGCTCTGATCTGATCTCCTGACTGATTCTGCTGAAGGTAAAAATAATCTATACACGTTTTTACACCTTCAGAGCACTTTAAAGCGATTCTATAACTAATCCTCTGCACAGTTCTTTGGGGGTAAGTATTGTTCTCCTTCATGTCATTGCCGCCAGACCGCACTAGTTATCTGCCTGGCCACATGGAACTTTTTCTGAGAAGTAGTTGACAGATAACCACTGTGCAGTGTGACAGTTCCTAAGAGACCTAGAATTTCATAGACAACGGGTGTGTTTGTGTGTGAAGGGCAGTGGACACTCAGAACCACCAGAAGCTATACTGAAAGTTGGGATCTGAAGAAAAGAGGGTCAATGGGAGTGAGAAAAAAAGACTTAGGTCAGGGTCTAGACTAGAAAAGCTAGTATAGTACAGCATAGCTATAAGGCCAAACCCCTCCTACTGTGAACACAGCTTATACCAGCAAAAGTGCTTTTGCCAGTATAGCTTATAGCTGTTCCCCAAGCAAAGTAAGATGCCACAGCAAACGCACTTTTAGGCCACTATAACTATCTAAACTAGGGCTTTTGCTGGTATAGAAAAGTTGTAAAAGCATCACAGCTGCAACTGACATTGCTCTACTGGCAAAAGTTTCTAGTGAAGCCTGGCTTTACGCTCAGTAAGTAACCCCCTTTTTAGTAGCAGCCGAGGAAACAAGTGCAAATCTGCCTGAGCACTCCAGCTCCGTGCTAAATTTGTTTTGTAAATTGGTTAACAATAGGGTGTGGCATTACGAACATTCATGTGACTAGGCTAGAACCAGTATTGTGTGGGAAGTCCCAAACAGTCAAAATGAAAGTGAAATCTGTTGAGTCAAAACATAACCAAGGGCAAAGTTTATCATCATAAGTAAATAGCTTCAGACCAGCTGAAGTGCACAGGCTCGAGGTTTGCTCTCGCACCATCCCAGACAGTGCCGTTGAACTGTGCTAAAGAGGATCAACTGAACGGGACTTCAAGTGCCGCTTCTTGCTGGTGTTTCTTTTTGGCTTCAGCAATCAGCACAATGGTGGTCCTCATGTAAGTACCCTATTGGTGGGCTAGGAGCGATGTCTCTTTGAGATTATATTGTGCATGCAAAATACAGGGGTCTATTCCCTCCTGAGTCTTTTAAAGGGACCCTATCAACTTAAAAATCCTACTTCTGTCTGAATTGTTTACCTGTTGCTGTTATATATGGAATGCCTACGATCAGTCTAATGGAAAGAGATGCGGGAGACATATATTTATTTTTTCAGTTTGATTCCTTTGTGTATTTGAGAGCATTATGGGTATAGTTAGTTTAATCATAGTCAGTTTCCCCTGTTGTTTACTCTGTGAAATTGGCAGTACTCTCTGTATAGTCAGCTTCCTTTGTTGTTTGCATGGGATTTTTGCACCGCAAGAGGGGAGAGAAAGCAAAAATTTTTAATGGGAAAAAAATGTGACTGTAAAGAATCACAGAAATAGGGAATTGGGCTCAAGAGAATATGTGAAGCACCTGAAACTACTTTCCACTCTCTCTTTTTGCAGTGGATTAGATTTCTACTTGAGGATGTCAGTTGAATTGATTGAAAAAGTAAAAATCTGGTTATTAGCATTTTTGTATTGTATCTACCTAACTTCCAGGCTCTCACACAGTCAAATGTCCCTATCAGTGTTTACATCTCCTCGGCCTGATTCTTCTCTCGCCCCGGGGCAACTCATGAGCAACACCATTGATTTCAGTGGAGTATTATAACCATGAAAAAACAGAGTAACTGAGAGCAGAACCAGCCCCCATTATTTTTAGTTTTCATGTTATAAGTGATAATTATGGCTCAGATCCACAAAGGGGTTTAATTCTGGGGTTCAGACACCTAAGTCCCAGTGTAGGCTCCACTGTGATCCAGAAACCCCCCTACCAAATCCTTTAGGCACCTAATCTCACTCACACCTACATTTTCAGTGAACGTTCCTCCCCCTCCCCCCTGATTTCTGCCAGGGTTCACACCAGAACATGGCAGCAGGAGCCTTGGCACTGTGTGGGAGGGAAGAGACGAGAGCTGTTTCCAGCCACAGGGGAAGGAAGAGGACGGGGGAGGGGGGGAAAGGGATGACTTCGCCTGTGTTTTTGCAGAGCTCATCCCTACCCCTATCAACTACATGCCATTTACTTAAACCCACCTGCTCATACACATGCAGACCAGTACACCCACTGTTACAGATTATCTCCACAGACACACCTATGCACGCAGTAAACATACCAGCTGTACTCTAGTTCAGTGGTTCTCAACCAGGGGGATGCATACCCCAGGGGGTAGAGAGAGCTCTTCCAGGGGGTACATCAACTCATCTAGATATTCGCCTAGTTTTACAACAGGCTACATAAAAAGCACTAGCGTAGTCAGTGCTTAGTCAACTAAAATTTCATATAATGACTTGTTTATACTGCTCTATATACTATACACTGAAATGTAAGTACTTTATATTCCAATTGATTTATTTTGTAATTGTATGGTAAAAATGAGAAAGTCCAGCAATTTTTCAGTAATAGTGTGGCTGTGACACTTTTGTAATTTTTATGTCTGATTTTGTAAGCAAGTCGTTTTTAAGTGAGGTGTAACTTGGAGGTACACACGACAAATCTGACTAAAGGGGAACAGTAGTCTGAAAAGGTTGAGAGACACCGCTCTAGTTGTCTACAGATCTGTAATTTGGGGATGGGGCTGTCACAAAAGTTATCACCATTTAGTCCAGAATTCTGCTCAGGTCCCAAAATGGTTTGGCAAAGACCTAGCAGGGATCAGTAGGTGAGGAAGAACACTCCAGCTGTGTCAGAATGGAGTAGGGTGGGGGGCCCCCGAGAGGAAAACAGAGGTCAAGGGGTCAAGTTTGAACTGCTGAATGTTTTTCAGTTTCAAATGGTGGGGAAGGGGGACATCTGCTCTAGTTCCCATCTTCCAGAGTGACACATGCAATCTGGAAGCATTTTAGGGTGTGCTCTAGAGATGTTCAGGAGACTGGCGATTAATCTGGAATGCCAAAGGAAACAGGATCTCTTTTCCCTTCCTCCTCCCCCTTTGCTTGTTTGTTTTTCATTGTGGTTTAGTTCTGCAGAGCGCTTACCCTGGGTCAGACGACTTAGTCATTCTGTTATTTCTGCCAAGTTCTGAAGCCAAGAGTGGGCCCTCCCATCTGAGACTGGCAGGGCTGCTGTTTCTGGTAGCATGGATCTTCTTCAGGCTTCTTCTGTTTTCTCCTCTTCTCTGATGTCTCCTCTGCTCTGATTGTTTTCTCTCCTTCCCCTGTTCCTTCTGTTTCCCACCCTCTCTCTGGCTGTCCTTGTCTAAGCCAGAACCAGGGCACAGTGTCAGGCCGAGAAAGGGCTGAGCAACCAATCTCGTTTTGGAGAGCTGCCTGATTTACTCAGATCCTCCCCTCTGAAGTGGGGCACCCTCCATTCAAACCAGGGGAGAGATGGAACAAGCAGGTGCAGTAGAAAATGATAAGACCACCACGCCCTCCCCATACTGGTGCAGGTAGCTGGGCCATGGCCTTTCTGATATATAGGAATGATAGATTAGCAGGGACAGAGCCTTTTGACGAATTACCGCATGGTAGCGGCAGAGGAAGAGCTCATCCCTGATGACAGGCCCCAATGGTGCCCACCTGAAAACGGCTGCTGGTGGCGTGTGTTGACAATGTAATTGATGTGTCTGTTTCGGGCACCTTTTAAATATCTAAGAACTCTACTGCCTGCTTGCAGGACAGGCAGCCATTTTGAGAGGCAGAGTCACTGCAGACTCTGGAGATGGACGGACGGGTGGGCAGGGCACGCACTCGCACGCGCACAGAGTTCTTTCCTGTCTTTGTTTTTCCCCTGGCTCCAAGCTGACACTCCCTGGCCTTGGAAGAATGCATGTGCCCTTTATGTGGGAAAGGACAGCACCAATCACATGCAGGTTTAAATCCCAGTGGGTCAGCTCAGCCTTCCATCTTCCCAGGAGCGGTACTTTGGGGAGATTTATGAACTGCCCTCTCCCCCTTTGGTTCACCTTTGCTGTCACAAAGGGACTTCAGCGCAGCTGTAAGGCCCACCCTCCAGAATACCCCGGTTCAGGGGACCTCTGCCAGGCACCGAGCTGGCTCTGCACACACCCGTCCGGGGCAGCTGGAGGCGGGAGAGGTGGCTGGCAAGCCTTCACCCTGGCTATGCCACAGCGACTGGGGCACACAGAGAGCAGCCCTTAGGGCTTCCCGGAGCAGTGCCAGGGCCCAAATTGGGAATTCTGGGGCTGTTGGAAGCCGATGTGCAAGCTGCCTCCCCTCAACCCCTGAGCGGGGCCCTGCGTCAGCTCCAGCTGGGGTGAACCGCGGCCACTGAATGCCATGGAATGTAGGGGCTGAGGTTGGGCATTCAGCTGCGACTTCAAAAACCGCGACCCTCTCTGTGTTGCGGGCACATCAAAGACCCTGTGGGCTCTTCCTAGTTGAGCAGGGCTTTACTCCACTGCCTTGGCCTTCTCCCTGCAATACTGTACTGAAGCGTGCTGGCTGCAGCCCCACCCCACCAGCTGCATTTCAGTGCTGATGGAGGTACCTTGTATAGTTCATCATGTTAGAATAACAGGTATTTAAATAGAGTTTCCTGGTATTGTTACACTCCCATAGCCACCCGGGTTTCAGGCTGGTTCCAGATGGGGCATTGTAGTTCGCCACCCCCTGCCGCCAGACCTGTCTCCAGTGTATTACTGAGTATCCAGTCAGGGCCATGGCAAGACTTTGGGCCTTTACATCATTGGTGGGTTTGGCAGAATTCCAGTTTTGTTCTAAATTTGACAATTAACCTTGATTTTTATTTTTAAGATTTTTTTTTCTATTTTTCTATTGATTTTTATTTTTACACTTGTTGGAAGTTGGGTGGGGACATGATTGGGGCTAGGGCGGTACTGACAGAGGGGCTGCTGGGGGCTCCCTCTGTGGTCACTCCCACGCCAGCCCTGCCCCCAGGCCTCCAGCCTGGCACCTGCTCCCATGCCAGCCCCCCCCCCAGGCCTCTAGCCCGGCACCCGCTCCCACGCCAGCCCTTCCCAGGCCGCCGGCCTGGCACCAGCTCCCTGGCCCAGCTCCTGCCCCACCCCAACTAGGCCCAGAACCCCATGTCAGCCAAGTAGTTTTTTTGCTGCTGTGACCACCCCCACCCCCCGGTCTCATCCCCCTTTGGATGGGACAGGCTGCAGCAAGAAACCAGGGTCTTTTGGGGAGGGTGGCAGGGTGCCCCAGGTGGAAATCAAGGGGGAACTATTAATCTATTCAACTACGTACCTGCCCTGTGGTTCCCCCCTTTTCCCCCGGGTCTGGCTTTTACCTACTTCTGAGCTATTTGTGTGGTTGTGTTTGTTACAGTGCACTGGACCCCAATGACAAGCGCAGAAGCACATTCAGGCTTCGCCAGAAGAGCTCTAAGCGAAGCCTGCGGAAGCAGAAGTGAGGTATTGATGGTGTAGGGGTAATGCTGAGAGAACTGGGCCCCTCCCTCAAAGAGTGGGTGAGCCGGGTGGGCGGCGGGAAGGGGGCGCCTACACTGTCATGTAAGCCTTTGTCAAATAGCAGAAAGATGGATTGTGGCCTGTTGGTTAGCGTAGAGACCTGCTTACTGGCTATGAGCACTATCTGGGAGACGCGAGTTCGGCTCCCTGGCCTGGGCTCTCAGCATGGAGCTGGAAGCACTGAGGATTCCCAGGAACCACCTGTGCTACAGCCACACCCAGAGCCCTGAGCACAGCCCAGTGGTCCCACCATGATACACTTAAAACATGGTTTGAGCTTGTGGCTTAGAGGCTTTAAGTGTATCCCCTCCCCAGGCGATAACTGCCAGGCTCTGGGAGATGTGAGACAGCACCTGCCCCTGGTGGCTCAGTGGTGACAGCCAATAGCAGGATCCAAGGGGACTTCAGTGAAGTCCTCATTGCCAGAACCAAACATCTGAGGGTGGATCTGCCCACGGCATCTCAGAGCTCCAAAGCCCCCACCAGCTGACAGATCCAGCCTGCCACCCCGGGGCTAGAAAATGTCATGGAGGTCTCTGAAAGTCACAGAATCCGTAACTTTCGTGACATAATCTTACCCTTAACTATGCTTGAAGAGGCAAATTCTCTCTCTGAAGTGCTCAAAGCCAAGCACGGAGTAGGCTGGCCCCCATACACTCCCAGCCCCTTGTTGATACCTACATGCAGATGCAACCAGCAAGTCAGCCTGGAGAGGCTGAGGCAGCAGTTCTTGCTGATCCCTTTCCCTGCATAGGCCTGCTGGGGACTGTCCTTTTACATCTGATTTTGGTTTTCAGCCTAAATCACAAGCCACAGAAATACAGCTGAAAGAAAGCCAAGGAGCTAAGAGTGAAGTCGACAGTGAAGACTGCTAAGAAGTCAGGCTGAACAAGAGCCTTCAGGTTGGTTCCCACAGCACCTGTCTCCTTGGGGTCTAGAGGCCACGGTCAGATCGTTTAGTTCCCTCTGTTGGGATTCAGGAGGGAAAGGTAGGCACTTAACTGCCACTTCAGGCAATAGGAATCCCACCCCTTGTGTTTGTTTTCCCATGACTCATTCATCTGTTCACCAGAACTGAAAGCAAAAGTGCTTTCCCTTGGAGGAGACACTGCTGCTAATCTAGGCATTTACAGAAAATGACACCAAGGCTTTCACACTATCAAGCTTGGCAACTAACTGGCCTAATAACTGACTCCCAGGCCAGAAGAGAAGAGTTTGTATCTGGAAGGTCCCACCCTGACAGAGATCTTTAGGTTGAAGCTAGACACGCGGATGGGTAACTTACAGTGGAACAACCAGGCAACGCTCATGCCTCTCCTCCGCACAGTGACCGTCTCCTGGCTTGTCACCAGAGCAAACTGGCTGTGGGATTGGGGAGAGAACAGGGTATTTCTAGTCACATTTCAAACTGGAGCCCCACTGCACAGACAGCTGGAACTCTAACCTTTGTACCTGCAGCCCAGTGCTGTGGTCAGGAAATCGTGTTTGCTTCTAGTTTAATGTTTAAATGTTCTCCTGGTTAATTCACAGAATTTGCTCCTTTCTTCCCTTGCTTGTTCCCAGAGGAAGGAAAGTCCCTATTTGCCACATGCAGGAAACTAACAGTGCGTGTAACAGCCCCTCATATAAGCAGTCAGCAGCTGTTGAACGTGGCAGAGAATCTTGGGGCTTTTTCACCTGCCTCTGCACCATGGGGCAGGGGTCACTTGCAGGTTTAAACTAGAGTACATGGTGGATTTGCAATAACTTGAAGTCTTTAAATTACAATTTGAGGATTTCAGTAACTCAGCCAGAGGTTAGGGGTCTATTACAAGAGTGGCTGGGTGAGTTCTGTAGCCTGCAGTGTGCAGTAGGTCAGACTTGATCATGATGGTCCCTTCTGACTGTAAAGTCTCTGAGCACTAGTAAGCTGTTACCCTCTAGTAGACCAGCCATTGAGAAGGGGCTGCACCACTCCCTCTGTCAGCATGTTACCTGGGGATGGAGGTAGCAGTGGGATTACTGGCATGAACACTGACACTGAGGGCTCTCCCCATTCATGTCTCATGGCAGGTCTCTTCGAGGAGGCGCTACTGTGGTCTTGAGGAGCTAGTGTGGAAACTAGAATGGGTCTGTTGAAGCAGAGAACTGGGGCGTGCCAGCTGTATTGGAGCATGCTCCTCCTGGCTGCAGGGTCCTTTTTCTTGTTGCTCTATGCCCTGATGTGGGAAGCTGGGAACATCATCAACCTTCCCCACAAAAGAATCGGCTTCTACAACTTCTGCCTGTGGAACCAGACGGCTGGAGAGCTGCAGTGCCTAGAATTCAAGGACCTGATGGACATGGGGGTTGACCAGTTTCAGCTAGTGCTGGCAAGGCTCTGTGTATACACTGTCCAGGTCCTCTGTAGCTTCTCCCCATTTTTAATCATACAGGCCCAATATGCAAACACCAGAGAGGCCTGGGAAGTGACGTTTGTGGTGCTGGGCCTCTCGGCTGCTCTTCTGGCTGGTGGCCTTGGCTTGTTTCTGTTCCAGGCCTGGGGTTGCATTCAAATTTCTGAACTCAGTGGGGGTTTCATGGCACTAGCTGGGGCTCAGGCCCTGCTGCTGCTCCAGCTTTTTGCTGCTGCTATGTACCTCATGTGGTTCAAGGAGGTTCTTGAAACGGGCAGCCCTTCCCCTGAGGAGCAGCAGGTCTGAAGGCAGAGAGGGAGGAAGACGCAGTGCAAGCTTGTGGGAACGTACCAATCAAGTTTTTATAATCCTCTGATAGTCAGCTAGCTCTTGTGTACAGCCTTGGGCCGAAACGCTATTCTATGTCTAAGTTTGTCAGGCAGTTCACAGAGCCATCTTTAGGATTTATGGGGCCCAACGCAATATTATTAAACTGGTGCCCCTATGCCCGACGGCAGCCTGGGCTCGCAGCCTGGGGAGGGAGCGATGAGCAAAGATACCGAGCCACCCGGCCTGCCTCACAGCGGCAGAGACCCCCGAGCCCTCTCCCTCACACAGAATGGGCCACGCTGGCGCCTTCAGCTCTGTGAATACGGCCGCTGCATAAGGGCACTGCAGTGCGCGCTGGGTGTGCGGGAGCCGACCCGCTCTTATCTGCTGTCATGGGCGGTGGGTGAAGCTGCAGCTTGGGGACACTAGCTCCCCAGCCCATGGCCCTGCCTATATTCCACCCCTGCTCTGACCTGGGCCCCGCCCTCACTCTGCCCAGGCACCACCCTCCCCCCCCCTTCCCTTCCTTTCCCTTCCCCGGTCACCCCTTTCCAACCCAATCCCTGAACCAAAATGAAGCAAATGACATTTGAAAAAACCACTCTTCTGCAATTTCTTTCTAAAGATAATGGAGCATGTTTTCCACTGCATGCCAGAACGTGAAGATGCAGAAGGTTCTGGACATGCAGAAGATACCTAATTAAAAGCACTAAACTTGGGAATAAAAAACATCGGTCACAGGTTTTTTTGATATTCCCTGAAGTTTGACAGAGATTTATTTGCAAAAACTTCGCAGTAAGGGCATGTCAGCTGTCTTGCTGAATACAACATTAAATATTATGGAATACATCAGGGGTCGGCAGCCATTCAGAAGTGGTGTGCAAAGTCTTCATTTATTCACTGTACTTTAAGGTTTTGCGTGCCAGTAATACATTTCAATGTTTTTAGAAAGTCTCTCTCTCTAAGTTTATATTACGTAACTAAACTATTGTTGTATGTAAAGTTAATAAGGTTGTTTAAGATGCTTCATTAAAAATTTAATTAAAATGCAGATCTTATCAGTTTAGTGTGATTCTTGCCCTTGGTTTTCCTAGCTGAGTTTTCCAATGTCTGCATGTATTTGGATACTTTAATCTGCACGCAGGCTTCTAACTGACTCTGAGAGGGACAGAGGACAGATTTCATATGTGAAAATACCTGTTCACACAGGTATGTGAATCCAAATGCTGAAAGCAATGCAAATGCAATTTTCTTCAAACTGTTAAATTTCACTGGCAGGGATGTCCAGCAGGTCAGAATAGAGGCCCCATGACCTCCGCAGATCTCCAAACTTTGATAGCCACAATTCTGAGCTTTTTACCTAAATGAGCTGCATTTCAAAATCTTCAACACCCATCCACTGAAATTCAGACAAATCCAAGTCACTTTCGTTGAAGTTTTCAGGTTTAATTAGAAAAGAAAGCATTGGGCCAAATTTCTGGAAATCTTGAAATCTGTCAGAAAATTCTGATTTCAGTTGTTGCATGTACATTGCAATCTCATCGACACTGACAGTGCAACGTGTCGATAGCTCTTTTATGTGTTGGAAGTAGCGGAAAGTCAAAGTTCGAATATCCCGAGGAAAAAAAACCTGCTACTTTTACAACTAATGCCTTCCAGGCTTCATAAAGCTCCAGACCCGTTTGCTGCACCCTGGAGACAGAGGTTGAGTCCGTTTAGGTGAGCGGTGATGTCAGTTAGAAACATGAGCTTACACAGCCATTTGTCATCATCCAGTTCAGGGTAGTTTTGTCCTTTTTCCGACAAAAAGGCCTTGATTGCATCAAAACAGTTTACAAAAGGCATCAAAACCTTGCCACAACTTAGCTACCGAATGTTGCTGTGAAGTGGAATGTCATTATAAACAGTGTCCATCTCTTCTAGCAGTGCTTGAAACTGTCTATGAGTCAAAGCAGATCGAGCAACAAGGAAATTCACAATTCGCACCACTGTATTCATCACATTATTAAGCTCTAAATTAGAAATCATAGCACACAGGTTTTCTTGATGGATGATACAGTGAAATTTGACTGTTGGGTGGCCAATTTGATCTTCAAGTAACTTCACAAATCCCTTCTGTTTTCTGACCATGGCAGGAGCACATCTGTTGTCACACACAATATTTTTCTGATGTCAACTCCTCATTCTTCAAAATGCCTTACAAAACTTCCCACTATATCTTCCCCCTTTGTTGTGCCATGCGGGGGTTTTAGGCAACAAAGTTCCTCTTGGATTTCATTGGAAGCACAATATCTTGCAACAACTGCCAAACGTGGAACGTCGTTTATATCCACACGCTCATCAACTGCAACACTAAACACTGCTGTGTCTTTTAATGCTGTCATCTGCTTTTAGTTAATGTTTTCTGCCATTTTGTTTATGCGTCTCTCAACTGTTCTAGCAGAGACAGGAAGTTTTTTATTCTAGATATGATTGTATCTTTATTTGGCAAATCATTGACCAAAACCTCCAAGCTACTGAGAAAAACTTCTTTTAGATATTCCCCATCTGTAAACAGCTTTCTGTTTTTTGCAATGCACTGTGTAATCTTGTAACTTCCTCCTGTAGCTTGATTTTTACTTACACTTAAATATTTAAAAACACTGCTTTGCTTCTCATATCCTGCTACTGCCTTTTTGATCGATTCAGTCTTGTCTGCTTTGTCAAGAAAGGTTTTCTCGTGCTTCGTTTCAAAATGTCGAACTCTTGATGTACGACAAACAACACTTTCATAACAGAAAGCACAAACAGCACGGTCCTTCTTTTGAATAAATCCAAATGTGTCTGTCCAGGAAGGCTGAAATGAATGGACATCTAACTTTGCTTTCTTAGGAGCTGACATTTTTGTCACAGTGGGGAAAAAAATGAGGGTGACAGACGGCATGCACAACATCAAACGCAGTGCGCTGTTCCACAGGGCCTGATCTAAGCAGCAAACCAGGACTTAAAAATATCCCAGTGGTGCTGGAACAATTTTTAAGATGGAGGTGCTGAGCTGCGCCCCCTTTTGCCCCTGTCTGCACCCCTCACTGCCCCAGGCTGGGGCCAGTGGGCCACAGCTGGGGGCAGCTGCAGAGCACTGGGCCGAGACCAGGAGCAGAGCCCCAGGCCAGCGGCCGGTATCCCAGGCCGGCAACAGTGTGCCACTGAAAATCAGCTTGTGTGCCACAGGTTGCTGACCCCAGAACACATAATGCGTATAGTCTCTGTTTTACATTTTCTTAATCAGTATTTCTAAGCTTATTTTAAATGTACTCATAAAGTAATCATTCCATATTACTACACATTTAACTCACTGAAATAAAGACATTATTTTAATTAATCAGTCACAGAGGTTTAGTGCACAGGTGGGCAAACTATGGCCCATCCGGCCCACGGGACCCTCCTACCCGGCCCCTGAGCTCCTAGCGCAGGAGGCTTGACCCTGACCCCTCCCCCACAGCCTCAGCTCAGTGCGCCACCGGCACAATGCTCTGGGCGGCATAGCTGCAGAGCCCGGCCTGACACAGTGCTCTGAGCTGCGCAGTGGTGTGGCTGGCTCCCGCCGGACGGCACAACTGTAACGCCACCAGCCACTGGTGCTCCAGGCAGCGCGGTAAGAGGGCAGGGAGCAGAGGGGGTTGGCTAGAGTTCAGCGGTATGGTCAGGGGGCGGGGGTGTGGATAGGGGTCAGGGCAATCAGAGAGCGGGGAACAGGGGTTGAATGGGGGCGGGGATCCCTGGGGGGGCAGTCAGGAAGGCAAGGGGGTTGGATGGGGGCGGTCAGGGAGCTGGGGAGGTGGATGGCGGGTGTCCCCAGTAAAAGATGTTACTATCTTTGATCTTAGCCAGGAGACTGAAAAAGAGGAGGCCAAAACGATGACAGTGGAAAACCTTTTCCAGCACAGCAGTGTGCATTCAAACCCGCCCGCAAAATATTTCAAATTAGATGCTCATATTTTATATGTTAACATGGCAGAAAATGCAGCTCAGACAGTTGGGAAACAGGTGCTGAGCCTTCCCCGTAGCACAGATTTAGTCTCTATGGGTGCGGACCAGAGCTAACTATCACCACCCGCTACTTGTTCATGGCAAATGAGATAGTGGCATCACCACACAGTTTGTAGGTCCCAGTTGGGCAGAAAGCACCACTGAGCCTCTCCCCACTGTCTGGTAGGCTCAGGCCAAGGACTGACTAGCGTAGAGCTGGAGCACGGTGGTGCAATGTTGTAGAACATGTTCAGCTGGTGCCATATCTGCTCTCTGGTTGAGTAACACGCGTGATTCAAAGCCCCCTGTATTCGCACCATTGCAATAATCTTTGTACACAATATGCCTTGAGAGCGATCGTTTGCAAACTAACCACTCTCTGCTCACTACTACTCCTGCCTGAGGTAGATGCACAGGGGGTATTAAGAGTTGTGGGTAGATGCAGAAATTATAACTAAAGTGCATTTAAACCAGGCACAGCAGGGGGAGCTTGTGAACAGGCCTGCCCTAGACAATGGATCCGGTTTGCTTCTTTGGCTCGCCAGGTCATCAAGCAGAGACAATGCAGGTCCACTGACAGATAAGGTAAATATCACGCTAACAGGTGATATCACGCTAACAGGTGGGGGAGGAGACAGCACAGGTGCAGTCAGAGCACACGGACACTTGTTTTTAAAAGAGACATTAAATATTTTAATAACCTTTCAAAGTTAATATAATACTGATAAAAGGTGCCCCAATGACAGCCCTGCAGAACAAACTGTTTACTCACAGATCACGGGTTGCTACACAGCAAGTCTCCCCCACACCTTCAAGTGCCTGCCCTGCCCTGCCGAGCTCCACCCCAGAGCTGGGAGGGGAGTTCAGTCTCCATGACTTCTAGGCAGAGACTGATACTCAGGAGGCCACTTAGTATCAGCTGGGGAGCTGGCCTGCGGAGGAGGGGACCCCTGGCTCACAAGGAAGAGGCTATGAAGGGGGAAGTGTTAGGGGTAGGTGAGAGGCTGGGCAAGGGCTGTACTTGAACCAGACATTGGCCATGCAGCTCATGGCAGAACAAGGGCGAGCTCCTCTCAGACATTCTCTCCTGCTCCCTTCTCCTGGGGCCCCATCCACACCACTGCTCCGGGCGCCCTTTGAATTGGGAGGACATTGGGGGCACCCGTACAGCCCCACACTGCTGTATCCCCACCCACTGGAGCCAGCCTCTGGGTCTGCCCCACCCTCCCCCCCACTACGGCTCCCTTAGCATTATTTTTGCTCTGCTTAAAAAAACCCTGCAAGACGTTAGCTGAAAAATATCTCCCGGACGTATTTCAAAGCATCATCCTCGTCGTCCTCCGTGTCTGTCCTGCTAGCACAGCCCAAAGCATCTGGCTGAGCCTGAGGCCTGGGGTCTGGCCTGGGGGTGCTGGCCCCGCCACTGCTTGCTGGACTCCACTGAGGCTCCATTGGCGTTTGCTGGCTTTCCTGCTCCCCTTCGGTTTCAGATGGAACGTTCCCCTCCATTTCCTTGTATTTACAATTCTGGCACAGAAACAAACCGTATGTGTCCATAAAGCATTTCGTCCCAAGCGTGTCACAAGCCAGAGGGAGAAACACCCATCCCCAGCGGCACCGGGGCCCCAATCAACGGAAGGCTGATCAACAGCTGCTGCATCCCACCCCACTTAACAGCACACAACACGCCGGCTTAGGCCGGGCAGTGAAGAACGCCGCTCTTCACCACTGAAGCTGCAGGGGAAATTTGGACAGAGTTACCCAAGCTAAAGTTTGGTGAGGACGCTGCAGTTAACACCTGTGCACCTTCAAAGAGAGTGTAATGGGGTCTTTAGTGCTCAGGGGGAAGGGGGGGGGGGGTTAATCTCCTGAGGAATAACGGATTCTCCAGGAGTGAACAGGAGAACTTTAACAGTCAGGAACAACTAAGGGCCAGTCCGGCAGTCAGTCATGTGGGCTGACCCATGCACCCATCACTGAAGCCGATGCACAAGCCAGGGTCTGCCTGCAGCGATCTAACTGCAGGATCAAGGCCACAGGAAGTGGGAGACTCCAGGCAGAGAGCCCAGGGAGCTGCCAGCCTAATGAGAGAAAGCTGCTGAGATGCCATTAACATCATCTCCTGCAAGGTGTGTGAAGTCAGCACTGTAGCATTTACGCACCCAAGTGAGTGTCTGACAAGCTCCTGCATCCCCCGGCACATCAAACCCAGGTGGCGTCTCCCAGCCCCCACAAGGCCGGGAAGGAAATCACAGCAGGTTACTCTCCAGATGCGCACACACACTCCCATCCCCCACCCCTGGCACAGGACACAGGACTGGTTGGCTGGAGGCTCCCTCAGCCACAGCAAGGGTCCCTGTGATGCAGATGTTGGAGAGGGAGAGGCAGACACGCTTAGGGGGCAGGGGGGGAATTGCAGTATTCCAGAGAAACCTCCCCTCCCCTCAAAATAAATAATTATTGGGAATCATGCTACTAAACCCCGTTAACCAGGTGCCCTCTTTCTGCACCGCCTTCCTGCTGATTACAAGGGCGTGTGTGTAAAGAGGCAGGACTTCTCTCCACGCATTTACTTATAGGTATTCCTATGGCCTTCCTCACCAGTCTGAGCATCTCAAATGGTAACCCTCACAATGCCCTGGCGAGGGGGGTGTACCATTATCTCCACTTTCTGAGGGGTAAACCGAGGCACAGGCAGATTAAGTGGCTTGCCCAAGGTCATGCAGGAGTGTGTGACACAGCATGAAATAGCATGCACACTTCCCAAGTCTGTGCTTCAACCCCCAAGTCATCCATTCCCTCCTCCTGCCTGACCCATTCACTGTTGTTGCTTACATCACAATGCTTCCAGGGGGGCGTGATACAATATTACACACGCTGGACCATGGCATCATTGAAATGGAGGTGGCTGGTTACAAAGGAGAACACTTCCATTTAGCCTCCCTACAGTGGAGTTTCCCCAAGGGAAGTGGTGGAAGCCAGCCATTTTAAATTAGCCTGGGCAAAAGCATCAGGACAGGGACATGTTAGGAAACTGCTGCACTGGCAGGAAGATGGACCAGCAGGCCTCAGTGCTCACCTCAGCCAGGACCCCCAATGCCACGTCCACCAGCTCTGCTTCGTTCATACAATAGACAGTCACGGTCCTGAACAGGCCAAGAGGAGATCAAAGAGAAAACAAAAGCAGGGATCAGATGGGGAACACTGTCATGGGCAGAAATGTGAAAGCTGCCCCCATGGAAACACAACCAGCATAGGAAACAGCAGAGGAATGTACTCATGGGGGAATTCTGCACCACTGCACAATACAGAATTTGGGCAGAAATTAATGGTTTTGGCACAACAGTTCCTTTTCCCCCTGACAGAAATGGACTGCAGAGCTGCTGGACGCCACTAGGGGGGCGCTGGAGCTGGCAGAGCCTAGCTCGCAATAGAAGACACTGCAGGGGAGGGAAGGGGAGGGAGCTGGAGGCAGTGATGAGCTGCTAAAATCTTAGCAACCGGTTCCCTATAAAAAGTTGTGATTTAAGGGATGTGCCACAGCATGTATTTTTTGTACCAATAGGGTTACCATCCGTCCATATTTTCCCAGGAGGAATTTTTTAGTTTTAAAAATTCCGCCCAGACAGCGATTTAAGAACCGAAAAGCCTGACATCTCTGGGAAAATACAGATGTATGTTGACCCTACCTAAAGTTCTTTTTTAAAAAAGATGGGGCTGAACTAGAAATGAGCTCCTTTTCACATGTGTGGGTCCCCACCACTCCCTTGGGGTGTGCTAGGGTGATCAGATGTCCCAATTTTATAGGGACAGTCTCAATTTTTGGGTCTTTTTCTTATATAGGCTCCTATTACCCCTCACCCCCCATCCTGATTTTTCACACTTGCTGTCTGGTCACCCTAGGGTGTGCACATGTGTGGGTCCCAGCTGCTCCCTGCCCCCCCCTCATTAAAGCAGGTGTGCAGGGTTAGTGCCCTGAGAACTGCAGGGCACCAGTGGACATGGGGCTGGCTGCAGACAGGGGCGTGGGGCAGGGCTCGCTGGAGGCAGGGAGTGTGACACGGGCTGGCTGCGGGCAGGTGATGCAGACAGGGGCTGGCTGCGGGTGGCTGCGGGCAGGGGGTGGCTGCGGGCAGCGGGTGCGACAGGCAGGAGGTGCAGACACTCACACGGGGAGAGCGGCTGGGAGCAGCAGGACGCATCTGGGGACCCACCGGCAGCAGCAGGAGCCCCCAGGCCAGAGTTCCAAAGAGCAGCAGCAGCAACGGGGCCAGGAGGCAGCTCACATGGCTCCCGCAGCACAGCGCAGCGCCCCCCAGCGGCCGGGAGGAGGAATTACAGGCTTCCCGGCCAGAGCCCATCAAAGCTTCCCTCGCAGGGAAGCCAGTTAACAACCGGTTCTAAAACCGCTTCTAAATTTAACAAACGGTTCGTGCGAACCGGTGCGAACCAGCTCCAGCTCACCCCTGGCTGGAGGGTTCCTGGCAGCTGCAGTTGTCAGCATGTCCTGAAGGAAGGAGGCAGCATGCAGGAAACTCTATACAAGCCCCTCAGGACCCAGCATCAGGCTGTTTTTCCCTCTGGATCCCTGGGCTCTGTGGCAGAGCGGGTGTGGGTGTCTGGGCTGGGGGCCCTGGCAGCTGGGCTCTGCGGGGAGGGGGTGTGGGTGTCTGACCCCCCTGCTGGGCTCTGTGGAGAGGGGGCAGAGAAACAGGAACTGGGTTGCTGAAGGGGTTTCAAATATAATTGAAACTGGCATGATTGCATAGTGTTATTTTGACAAATAAAATATGCAGAATTTTAAAATATTGTGTGCAGAATTTTTTTTTTTGGCATAGAATTCCCCCAGGAGTAAGGAATGTCTGCACAGGGGGTCATTGTACTGTTTGCCTTTGTTTCTGCAAGTTCCTGTTTTTCAATAGCAGGAAGTCAGAAGCTGGAGCCTGGTTGTCCTCTCACACCACTTTTACACCAGTATAAATCTGATGATTTGGGTGGAGTTATTCCTAATGTACATCAGCTCAGAGCAGAAATCAGAACCCTTTTGGATCATTCCTTTCTGTATATTTTCATAACCATTATGATCCCTTACACTTCTAAACACAACAGTTATCCCTGGAGGATTGCAAAGCACCGTACAGGCTGGGGGAACAGGGCTCATGTACAAATCCAGCAGCAGGGATCGAGTACCAGGAACGCTGCACAAGAGGGAGTGAAGAATAACATAGCTCAGAGAGAAGGTAAATACCCAACAAGGGATTCAACTATGGCTCCAGCTTTTGTGAAGAGTGTAATAAGATCAAGGCAAACAGCTCTGTGTTTTCTGTCTCTCCTGAGAGACAGCAGCTCTGCCAGCACAGCGCTCCCTGCAGCTCTGACACAGGGAAGAACACCCTGACTGAGCCTCCAACTCCACTTTTGTGTGATACCCTCCCTTCTCCTTGGAGGTTTCCTAGCCAAGCGCTGACCAGGCCCAATGGTGCTTTGCACGCAGGAGCCAATGCGATTGCAGCCCCAGATGCACAGCTGCACAAACCGCTTACCTTGCCACAGCTGGCTTCTTCGCCCTCTTGGCTCTCACTGCTGACATAGTCTTTCTTGGCTCCACTTCCCTCGCTGCCATCCATGGTGGGAGGACCCTCTTCTTTGCCTTCCAAACAGCACTTTCCATCTCTTTGCATTTAAAAAAGGAACTGACACACAGTCAAGACTCAGCCATTTACACAGTTCAGAATTCACCAATGTGCCTGATTGTCTGTTGCTGTCCTATGCACAGTCCCTGCCCCAAATAGGAGCATTTATTAATCCACGGCTAATGGTACCCGTTAATGTCTTAAAGGGACACTGCCAAAAAAATACATATTTCAAATAGGGCTGTCCATTAATCACAGTTAACTCGTGATTAACTCAAAAAAATTAACTGCGATTAAAAACATTAATTGCGATTAATCGCACTGTTAAACAATTGAAATTTATTAATTTTCTGATGTTTTGCTAGATTTTCAAATATATTGATTTCTATTACAACACAGAATACAGTACATGTTCACTTTATATTTTTTATTGCAAATATTTGCACTGTAAAAATGATACTACTTTTGTTTATTTTTCGATTCACCTCATAAAAGTACTGTAGTGAAATCTCTATCATGAAAGTGTAACGTACAAATGTAGATTTTTTGTCTCATAACTGCACTCAAAAACAAAACAATGTAAAACTTTAGAGCCTACAAGTCCACTCAGTCCTACTTTTGGTTCAGCCAATTGCTAAGACAAACAAGTTTCTTTACATTTACGGGAGATGCTGCTGACTGCTTCTTATTTACAATGTCACCTGAAAGTGAGAACAGGCATTCACATGGCACTTTTGTAGCCGTTGTTGCAAGGTATTTATGTGCTAGATATGTTAAACATACATATGTCCCTTCATGCTTCGGCCACCATTCCAGAGGACATGCTTCCACACTGATGATGCTCGTTTAAAAAATAATGCGTTAAATTTGTGACTGAACTCCTTGGGGGAGAATTGTATTTCTCCTGTTCTGTTTTACCTGCGTTCTGCCATATATTTCATGTTATAACAGTCTCAGATGATGACCCAGCACATTTGTTTTAAGAACACTTTCACAGCAGATTTGACAAAACGCAAAGAAGGTACCAGTGTGAGATTTCTAAGGATAGCTACAGCACTCGAGCCACAGTTTAAGAATCTGAAGTACCTTCCAAAATCTGAGAGGGATGAAGTGTGGAAAATGCTTTCAGATGTCTTAAAAGAGCAACACTCCGATGTGAAAACTACAGAACCCGAATCTCCAAAAAAGAAAATCAACCTTCTGCTGGTGGCATCTGACTCAGATAATGAAAATGAACATGCATCTGTCCGCTCTGCTTTGGACTGTTATCGAGCAGAACCTGTCATCAGCATGGACGTATGTCTTCTGGAATGGTGGTTAAAGCATGAAGGGACATATGAATCTTTAGTGCATCTGGCATGTAAATATCTTGTGATACCGGCTACAACAGTGCCATGAGAAGGCCTGTATTCACTTTCAGGTGACATTGTAAACAAGACGTGCGCAGCATTATCTCCTGCAAATTGTAACCAAACTTGTTTGTCTGAGCGACTGGCTGAAATAAAACTGAGTGGACTTGTAGGTTCTAAAGTGTTACATTGTTTTATTTTTGAATAGTTATTTTTTGTAAATAATTCTACATTTGTAAGTTCAACTTTCATTATAAAGTGATTGCACTACAGTACTTGTATTAAGTGAATTGAAATATACTATCTTTTTTTTTTACAGTGCAAATATTTATCATCAGAAATAAATATAAAGTGAGCAGTGTACACTTTGTATTCTGTGTTGTAATTGAAATCAATATATTTGAAAATGTGGAAAACATCCAAAAATATTTAAAAAACTATATTCTATTATTGGTTAACAGTGCAATTAATCACAATTAATTTTTTTAATTGGTTGACAGCCCTAATTTCAAACAAACTTGGGTTCTCTCACCACTTAGGACTGAAAGCATTTTTAGAAGATCTGGTTTATGTTTAGCCATTGCCAGTTACTTATTGAAGTTCCCTCATCTTGACCAGAATAATTGGTGTTTAACTGTGCACGAACAGCAACTAATTTCTAGGGCCCTACCAAATTCAGGGGCAATTTCACGGTCATAAAATTTTAAAAATCGTTCATTTCATGGTTTCAGATATTTAAATCGGAAATTTCACAGTGTAGTAACCACAGGGGTCCCGACCCAAACAGAGTCATGCCGGGGTCGCAAGGCTAATGTTGGGGGGACGGAGGCCGCGGTATTGCCACCCTCACTACTGTGCTATTGCTAGTGGCGGCACTGCCTTCAGAGCTGGGCTCCCAACCAGCAGCCATGGAGATACCTGCAGCTGGGGGAGGTTTCCGGACATGGGTCTGACCAGGCCCTGGAAGCTGCCTTTGCAGGGGAAGAGGAAGCCCCCTGCCTCCCAGCCCGTCCAGGACTAGCATCTGGAGACCAGTGCACAGGAAGTGCCCCCAGCCCTGCCCCTCCCTCATACACTAGCCAGATTTCATGGGTGAGATTAGATTTCACTGTCTGTGATGCATGAATTTGGTAGGGCCCTCCTAATTACTGTTCACCCCTGTCACTTAATCAGATAGGTGAAGCGATGAGCCCCAGGCCATGAACCTAATCAGGATCAGAAGCTCCTGAATGCAATTCCTACACTCAGACCATGTTGCCTCCCCTCATCAGATTTTTCTGGTCCCTGGGCACTAATCAATTGTGGCTGTGATTAGGCTCACAATTCTTCCAGGAGAAGATTTATATCCTTCTCCCCCACCCCCCAAATGTTTTCATTCAAAATAATTTCATGAAACATTTTTGTTCACATAAGGGCTTGTTAAAGATGGGCTGCTTTACAGGTGCACACATTACTACAGGGAGGAATAAACTAACCCAAACATGGCCTACGCTGGAGGGGTTAAGAACCTTATGAGAACAAGAGTTTGGATTCACCTGAACCAGTGCTCAAATCACCACGTGTTCCTTATACACCCAACAGAGGATGCACCTGTGCCGCGAGTACAAACCCTCCTGCAGCAGACTGTGCCCCACTGTCTTGGCAAAAACTCCACCAAAGCATGTTTTTAAAAGTCCTGAATTCAACTGAGCACGGAACTGGCTCCTGCTCCCTGCTTTTGTGCTTTGTTTCTGTCTGGTCACTGGGCCCCTGGTTCTGTAAGCAGGCCCCCAGAGTTCCTTGCTCTGTGGTTGTCAGGCCTGGGGATGCTGGACAGAGGAGCAGCGGGCTCAACGAGATGTTCTGCTTGGACTCTGCTGCTAATGCCTCAGCAGTGGGTGCTACCACCCGGCCCCCAATGATCTCTTCACCCTGGCGGCCTCCTGGGCCTCAGATGGCAGCATGGATACGGGAAAGGTGCATAAAGAGCTGGACTCTGGGTAACAGCTTTTGCTCCAAGCCTCGCCTGCGCTAGGGAAACTGACAGCACTTCCCACTGGTTATAACACGGTTCTCCCCCAGACCTGCCGGAGATCAGCTCTCGCCTGGTGGAGCCAGGCAAGGAGTGACCTTTCCATAAGGCGGCCAGGCTCAGACTGAGCTCTGAAATGTATCACTGCTGAAAACACACAGCAAAACCCACCAGCATCAGAGAGAGATGGGGGGTGAAAGCCGGCAAATGTGCATCACCAGAACGGCTGCCTTGCCCCGTCCCTTTTGCCCGCACTGCTCTGGTGCGGGAGCCAAGCTGCTCCCGGCAGGAGCAAACGCGCATCCCCAGAACGTGCCCGGCCTCCCTCCCACCCGCTTACCCCAAGGGAGGGCCTTAGGCCAGCCGCTAGCAAAGGGCCGGGCCCCCGGGGCGCCTCCAGCTCTCGCGCCTTCTCTAGCGAAGCCCAGACGCCACCCACGGGGCCTGCTTTCGGGGCGCGCTGAGCATTACAGGCCTGCAGGTTTTCCCAGCCCCGAGTTACACGGCGGGCACCGGGCTCCGCCCCGCCCTCTCCCCATTGGATGGCGACTGAAAAACACTAAAGCGCCAGGGGGCTGGACAGTCGCAACGGCGCCCCGGGAAACGCGGCTGCCGAGCCCCCCGCGCTCTGGGTGGGGATCCGCGCTGCAGCGCAGGGGCGCGGGTCACTCCCGGGGAGTTCAGCCCGGTGCAATAGCGCGGGACCGGTAGCGCAACCCCCGCAGCGCTGCCCTGCGAGCAGACCCCGCCCGTCTCACTCTGGCCCCCTGTAGCTAGGGTGCCCCATCCGCCCGCCGGGGGGGGGGGCTGTTTGTGTTGCAGGTTTAGGCTGTGCCCTGACGTGATTACACCCTCGCAACCCGCATGGAGACAAAACTGCCGGGGCTGGGTCTCACTGTAATTAAACTAAGTCAGTTATCAGGGGGTAGCCCTGTTAATCTGTAGCCACAAAAACAACAACGAGGAGTCCGGTGGCACCTTAAAAAATAACAGATTTATTTGGGCATAAGCTCATGAGTAAAAAACCCACTGCAGATGTAACTAAGAAGCGTTGACCACTTCCCTTTATCCCCCTGGGAGGCACCAAGTCAGCGGGCTCAGTAACTCGGCACAACCCACTTGAGTCTGCTGGGAAAGGGTTAACCAGTGGAGGCTGGGGTGGGGGGTAGGCAAACATGGGCAGTGCCTCTTGCAACAAGCGCTCTAGAAACCAGTTAAAAAGAAGTGGAAATTGCATTCTTTGAATTCCGAAGGGCCTGGAGTCATTGCTGTAGGGATCGGACGGTTGCAGCCCTTTTAGACAAGGGGCGAGTTGAACATCTTGCTAAAGTACATGCTGAAAAATCAGTCGGCAGCCCTAGGAGACACAAAACAATGCATGTCCCCTCCCCCTTGTCAATCCCTTCTTTAGCTTGGCTTGATGCTTATGGCTTCTAAGAAAACTGACAGATAAGAGGAACAAGGTTACAGTTTTCAGAGTGGTAGCTGTGTTAGTCTATATCAGCAAAAACAACCAGGAGTTTTTGTGGCAGCTTAGAGATTAAACACATTTATTTTGGCATAAGCTTTCATGAGCTAGAACCCACTTCATCATCTGCATGGAGTGATAAGTAAGCAGTATAAATGGACACAAATGAGACATCAAGAATTGTAACATTCAAAAACCAGTAGGAGAGCACTTCAGTCTCCCTGGACGCTCAATAACAGACTTAAAAGTGGCAATTCTTCAACCAAAAAACCCTTCAAAAACAGACTTCAACAAGAAACTGCAGAACTGGAATTAATTTGCAAACTGGACACCATCAAATTAGGCCTGAATAAAGACTGGGAGTGGCTGGGTCACTACAAAAAGTAATTTTCTCTCTGTTGATACTCACACCATCTTGTCAACTGTTGGGAATGGGCAACTTCGACCTTGATTGAATAGGCCTCGTTAGCACTACAAAAAATAACTTTCTCTCTGTTGATATTCACCCCTTCTTGTCAACTGTTGAGAATAGACCACTTCCTCCTTGACTGAATTAGCCACATTAGCACTAACCCCCGCCCCACACACACACAGAGTAAGGCAGCACCCATCTTTTCATGTGCTGTAATATTTATACTGCTTACTGTATTTTTCTCTCCATGCATCTGATGAAGTGGGTTTTAGCCCATGAAAGCTTATGTCCACATAAAACAAAGTCTCCTCGTTGTTTAAGTGACACTTCTGGCCCTACCCCTTTTCCAGCTAGGAAACAGCAAAAAAAGTTTTCTCCCTCTCCCCCCACCTCTCTCAAGGCAATTCTGTTATTTCCCTATCACAAGATCTGGATCTTCCTGGAAGTCAGCATAGCCTGGAACCATTTGGGTTCCCTCTGCTGGTAGAATGCACAGCAGCAGTGTTAATGGTAAGTCAGTTATGAACTTAGTACTGTAGTGCTTTAAACTCGTGACTACAGCGTGGGGATTTTAGATTATACAGATGCCATAATGACCTTACCTCCTGCCAAGAGTGAAGCAATTTTTAAAAGGGTCCCATTGTAGCCTGGGACTGCATGACAACTCATTTAACCCATTAACAATCATAATTTTTAAAAATTATCACTATCCTAGGGAAAAAATAGATGCTTTATGATTTCCACTCAGTACATTTCACAGAAAAAATGCCTCTTAGAAAATCTAATTTCTGTGAAATATTTGTGCATTACAGATAAGGCAACCCCCACCTTGCTTCTCTCTGGGGTAAGAGATTAGGGTATAAGTTTGAAAAGACTAGGGCTGTTTTTTGCCTCATTTTGAGCAACTTAACAAGTAATTGATTTTTTTTCCTTACTCCTTCTCCACCCCTGCCCCCATCTTGCCTGAGTTCTCTTCTTCTCCTTGCTGCTGTTAACTGAAATTGGGCCAGCTAGTAAGCTTAGGGAGGACTAATGACCCACCAGTTTGGCAGAAGGTAAGTGTCTCACAGCACATCAATAGACAGTGTGATGAAGATCAGCGCTGCCAAGAGCGGGTTTGGGCCCTGGTGAAAAAAATTTTTCAGGCCCCCCAGCAAGGGCAGACCAGGCCAACAAAGCTGGGCCCTGGGCCCCCTTCTGGACCAGCAGGCCCCAGTAATTTGTACTGGCTTCCCCTTGTCGGCCCTGATGAAGGTAAGTCTTCCCAAGGCACCGATGCTATGCAATGCAGTAAACCACTGGCCAGGTGGTCTAGGCAAAGGCCCTTCTCAGGAGGTACAATGTTATGAGTGCACTCCCAAGCATATGGCCCCTTCCCCTTTTAAGGACCTGCTCCTCATGGCTTGCGACTAGAGATGACTTGGCTGCGCCTGATTGGTCACTCCACCTCGGGCAGTGTCCATGCATTGGGTGTGTGAGCGCTGCCTAATCAGAGTCTACCTGGAGCTCTTCTGATCTTCCAGCTGCTCAAGCAGCCCATTCATCCCACAAGCATTCCAGGAGGGAGGGGAAGTGGGAAAGCCACTTCATGGGTATTCAAGGAGGGAGAGAATACAAAAGGGGGAGGGGGGTGTAACAGACTTTTTGAACATACAGATCACTGCTGCTCCTACAACAGCTGCCCTTTAAGGGTGCACATTGATCACAGTTTAGATCCAGACCAACACACACAGCAATGGACTTTGATCGTTCCCTGTCATCTCTCTAGTGACTGACAAAATCTGTGTACTAGTTCAGTTATCTTCACACAGCTGCACTGGATGAGTGGATTTTATGCCATGTTTCACTTGTGCACTATTCCCCCACTCCCAGAGGCTGGGCTGAAACATGTTGCCTAGAGATCTGCAAGGCTGTGTAAGGGAAACAACAGTGGTCAGCAGATTAACAAAGGGAGGAAGTGAAAGCTGGAGAACCTGGCTTCGATATACTACTACTCCACTGTTCATTAGCTTTGCCTGCATTACAGAAACTTAATGTATTACACAGTTTTCTGCCCCTCTTCTTCTACCCCGCCCCCAGCCCACAGTATCTAACACAGGGGTTCTCAAACTGGGGGTCGGGACCCCTCAGAGGGGCATGAGGTTATTACAGGGGGGGGGTCGCATGCTGTCAACCTCCACCCCAAATCCCACTTTGCCTCCAGCATTTATAATAGTGTTAAATATATAAAAAAGTGTTTTTCATTTATGGGGGTGGGGGGGTCGCACTCAGAGGCTTGCTATGTGAAAAGGGTCACCAGTACAAAAGTTTGAGAGCCAATGAACTAACAGAATGCAGATAGCAATATCTGTTAAAGTGTAGGTGTCTTAGCATTTAGCTACCAATGCCAGGAGGCAGTGTGCCTCAGTTTCCCTTTCTACACAGCAGTGTAGGACTGTTATGCTTTTGCTGCTGTGCCAAGATTTCAGCATGTTTACCGGTATAGGCTGAAAAGCAACATGCATGTGGGACTGTCTTGTCACCATCCCTAGTATGTACAAAAGTTTTTTCCAAAAATTAGGTACGTCACACATCTTCAAAGGGTTAACCACCAGTATTAACTCCTTTGTCTTGACCCAGAGGCGGAGTAGCCAAAGACACAAGATAACCAGCAAATCTATGGTGGACAGGCTCTGTTTACACAGTTTAGCTTGTTCAGTGTGTATTGCTTTTTCCAATCCCTTTGTGTACCATGGTATGAATTTAGACACAGAGTCTTCTGTCCCTTTGGACAGAGGTCTGTTCCCACCACAGAAATTGTCAGGACCCCAACTTCCATCTCCGGGATACATGTCTCTGTGTACCCCAGAGTAGGGCCTGTCCCCTGTTGACCTGCCACTTCCTGGCAGTCAGCAGCTGGGAAGGCCACCTCATTACAAGGTGGATTATCCCCACCACCCAGGGAGATGATCACAGGATAGGAGAGGGCTCTATCCACCCTCTCCAGCAGGGACCTGCTCTGAGCCCCAGGGCTACAGGAACGGGCCTCAACCATCCCTGCCCCCAATGGCTTATTTTCCACTGCTACAGAGTAATTAAAGAGACACTCTCCTATTTCTCCAGCAGCACATGTGACTTCACCCGCCCCTCTGAGGCTTTCATCACAAGATTCCTTCTTGCTACTAACAAATCCTGGGACAGATTCTGCCACATCTAAAAAGCCATTCCCCAGTAGAAACAGTGCAAAATTGTGTACCACTGCTGTGACAGTCAGTTCAGCCTGCAAATCACCAGTTTCCACGTGTACCTTAACTAAAGGTGCAAGGACTTTGTAACCTCCCTGCAATTTTAATTCTGCCATTTTTCCTGGTAACAAATCCTTCTCACGGATCAGGTCCCTCCTGACTACAGAAATTTCTGCACCAGTATCCCTCCAACCTTGGAGCACTTTATTATTAAGCTTAACAGCTTGCATATGCTCACTGCTTCATTGTGTAGAAGCAATATTTACAAATCCACTTATGGATGGCATTTCAGGCTGGACATCTCTTTTAGGGAGGAAGGGTCTGGAAATAGGCACAAAGGAGTAAATATGATGTAAAAATAAATACATTAGGGTTTTCTCCTCTAACGTTTCCTTTGTAGTTGTTAGTTTTCAATGAGCAGAATACTCCTCTGTCTCTCATATCAGTCTGGAGGTCCCTTGGCAGATTCCTGTTGAAATTATTGATGATACAGATGTTGGCCATAGACCCCAAGAGGGTATGCCAGTAACAATGAGAGAGTTAGGAACAGATAGATAAATAGTGGTCACGGCCCACCAGCTGTTTAACTCGGGGTCAGTTAGTGCCACATGGTAATGTAGACACATGTCCTCTAGAAACTAGAATCAAACCATCAATTGTCATTCAGGATTGAACAGCCATTTGGTATTTTGTTTGGTTGCTACACACACTTATGCTGGATTCAAATCCACTCCCCCTTGGTGAGATGTTTCTATCTGGCCTGGCCTTTCCCTTTGCAGTCTGCAGGCTCCTGCGGTGTATCTGAATGCTGCCATAATCCAGCTTTTGTGTTTGGTTGCCTCCATGGGGCCAGGCTGCATTGTCAACAAAGATGAGCAGCATGCTGTTGGCTGTTCCTGCAGGAATCAGTAGCAGCCCTTTGTTGTTTTTTATCCCTCTCTTACTTGAACTAGCTAGAGTTTGGCTTCCTTTCATAGTTCAGGTTCCAGCAGGCAAGTGTTCACCCCACAATTAACATCTGTGTTGGCAGGCTCAGCACAAAGGCCAAGAATTGAATGGGCTTGGAGATACCTATCCCTTCACTACAAGAAGCTGTCCCTTCAGCTTGGGGTTGAGATGTAGGGCAGGACATGGGGGGCTAGTACAGGTAATTCCCATGCTTTATATATCTGTGGATGACTAAAGCTGTCTAGTCTCTGGACCTCTCAAGCCAACACTTTTTGCCTGCACTAGATTCAGACAGGATAGCTCAGGAAAAAGCCACAGCACGGATCTACATCACTATGTATTTTTAGTGTCTTGTTCCCTCTTTCCCCTTTTGTCACCACATTTCAGGGTTGTCTCACTCAGTGTCTCCATGTTTGGCTCCTTTGCAGGCAGTTTGGTGGTTATGCCAAAGAAGAGGATTATGTGAATTATGCCGCCAAGCTGCGCTTTGCCCTGGGGAGCGAGGCAGCCTACCGCAAGGACTTCTACTTGTGTAATGGCTACAATCCCCCCATGAAACCGTACTGGCGACGCAACGAAGTCTGGTTTGTGAAGGAGTGAGCCACTGGCTTGCAAAGGTGTATGGTGAGGCTGATGTCTTCTCCAGCTTGTTGTATGTAGGTGGAGTCCTTGCCCTGTTCCAAACAAAACCGCAGGCTCACAGAGTCAAAAAAGAAGGGGTCTCAGTTATTAACAAAAATATAATTAAAAAATAATACAACGTGAACCCTCCCCAACAAAGCCTTCTGCCAGGCTGATCTCCTTGTAGGATCCCCTGGCTTTAGGATCTGACTCTTTCAGGTACTAGTGCTCTTCCTGTTTCCTAGACTCCCTTATTCTCAGGTGGGGAAATGAGCCAGCTGCAACAAGGAGTTTGCAAAATCAGCACTCGCTAACGGGTGGGTGTTGCTTGCATTCACTGGCAACCTGTTATGGCCCTCTGAAACTAGAAAGAGATGCCTATTGTCAACCAAAGTCTTTATAACATGTGGCTTTTCCATTCTGATGGGGTGTTATGATAGCTTAATTCCATACTACACTGATGCTTTATCTGTTTCATTGTGAAAGAGTACAAAGGGGTTAGATTGCTGCTGCTGAGGCGCTGTGTAGTGAAGATAGCATCATCTCCATTTCCTAGTAGTGCACAAAGGAACAGCATGTCAACAATCTGATTCAGAAACCTGCTCGAGAGGAAGAGCCAAGATTATTTGTACAGCTTCCTGACTAGGAGATGGAGCTCTTCAGTGTAAACTACTGACCTGTTGCCATTAATCACTGGATAATGTATGATATAATCTTGTGACTATTTCTTTGTGTCTATTAAGTGTTTATAATATGTTTTCTCTGAAACTAGCCTATAAAGGGGTCAAAATTGGACATGACAATGAAATCTGTATTGGCTTAAATATATACAGAGGGGTAAAGAGTCTCTGCAGTTGGTACCTCTGACTTAGGTGTCTGACTTTCAGAAGAGCTGTGCACACAACAGCTCCCACTGAAGTGAGCATGAGGTTCTTGGCTCAGCTGTCTTGAAAATATGGATTTGGGTGTCTAATTTTATGTAGACACTTTTGCAAATCTTGGCATTCATGTGTGTAAGGGTGTAACTAGTTCTGTGAACACTAATTTTTTTAACCGGTACATATCAAACCAACACTTTAGCTGTCAATAGTCCTGCCAGCAGATGTCAGAAAGTATCAGACATGTGGACGGACACACATACTACACTTACACAGGTGTCTCTATAATTTCAGCTAACTCAAACTAAGAGCAACATTCTTATAACGTCTCTCTGCATGAATGCCCAAGGAACAGCTTCATCCTGAAAGCCAGAGGAGAAGCTGTTCAGATGGAAGTTGGGCTCTGGCCAGTCAAGATGTTTTAGGTTAAGGTGATCCTCTTGAGATGAAAGTTTTTCAGGGGGAGGGGAAGTTTAAGGTCCTAATCTTTCTTCCACTGAAGTTAAATAAGAGCTTTGGACTTCAGTGAAAGCAGATCAGGCCCTTTACTGTCAGACCAGTTGGCTGGTTTAGGAAAAATAAGAGGTGGGTAGCTTATTGTTGCAGAAGAGAGGAAAAGTTGAGGTTTTGCTTTTAAGACAGTAAAACAATAGGTAGGAATGAATATGAAGAACTGTTAAAGAGCAGGTGCTACCTTAAAAAGGTTCTCCACAACAAAAGGAACCTCTCTATGCATATGGTTATTCTTATCTAACCATGTGGAGAATGGAGGGGTTGGATTCATCTTGTTTCTAAATTCTAGGGTTTATTTTGGGATTCTTCCATGTGAATTGCATGCAGTGTAAGCACTGTCCTCTCTGGCTCGAGGTGACAGGTGTGCTACAGTGATGTGAACCCACAGCTGATGAATTCTAGACTGTGTAATGGGTAATAATAAACCTGATGTGATCACACTCCAGATTGGAGCAACACACTGTAGAAGACTGAGGAGTTCACAAAATGTATAAGCACTGTCCCAATATCAAGCAGTGAAGTGAGTTTGTGACTAAAGACTGAGAGTTATGAAGTCCACAGGCTTTGCCTCCCATAGACTTCCTAGAGGTCAGATTTTGATGCCCTTGTGCAAACTAAACAGAACATTATCCTATGAGTAATCCCATTGATTTCAGTGAGATTACTCCAATTGAATAGCACCTTCCTTCACAAGCAAAAGTATCTAGATTCCGTTTTCCCATTCTTTGCAACTTTTAAAAAATCATGACTTTTTATATTGCAACTTGGAATTTCCTGACTTGATCAAAGGATCTGAGAGGGCACTGGGAGCTTTTGATTGCTCAGCCCTTTTGAAGAGCAGGCCATTAAGGTGCTTTGTCACTGATTGAAAAAGCCTGAATTTAGGTTGAAAATCTTGGCCTGTGTGTGTGTTTGGGATACAGATCATGTCACAGTACCTATACTTAGCCACTAATCCCTCTCTAAATAAAGAACTGTTTGGCCTCAGTTATTTAAGTGTATGTGTGGATAATGAAGCGTTGATATGACTCCATGATAACATCTTATATCATACAACCCATAAACTCTTGAACTACTGTGTAACTTTACCTATGTGAGTATTGCCATTGAATTATAGGGGGCTACTCACTTGAATAAAATTACACACTTGCTTTTATTTACAGAATTAGAGCCACAAAACCCACTTCATTGCATACACCAATCAACTCCTTAATTGACTTAAAAACTGCACAGTCCTCCCTCTTTTATGTTCTCTGTACCTTTCAAACACATTCCTTGTAGGAGAATAATACAATTAATCACATCAAAAAATTTCATGTAACCTCTTTTGGGCCTGTGAGGTGCCCTTATCTGTGCTCCACATGAACACTAAAAATGACATATTTTATGCGCCTCTGATCTTCAAAACTGAGTGATATTGTTAAAAACTGAGTATGCATTTTAAAATGTTAACTGAAAATAAAATGTAAAAGGAGATTTTGTATCATCCAGTGGAAACAACCAGCCCCATTTGGATTTACCTTGTTAATTTCTTCTAGTGCCTCATTTTTGAATTACAACCTGTTTTTTTTTTAATTGTTTATATCTTCTTTTGTGTACTTCAGGTGTTACAGTTCTCAGCTTTCTGTTCCAGACTCAACTGCAAAGAATTAATTGGAAGCTAATTTTATTACTTCATACATCTTGCTGTGCAGCCAAAAACATTTAGAAACCTGAAACTATCTCCCTATGAAATGTGAAGGAGCTGCATGAAGCAATTTGGTCTAATTAAAAAATATATCGCCAACATTTATTCTCTTCAGTATCACCAACAAAATCCCACTCTGCAGAAGCAAATACTTTTTCTTCATTAACAGACATAAGAAATCTGCAGATATTTTAGCCAAATCTCTCATTCTGTGTGGTTGACCAGCCAGAAGGCTGAGCAGATAGATTCTCATGTATTGGGACAACAGCTTGCAGTGTAATAGTAATAGAGACAAAATATGAAGGTCCACATTAAAAAAACATAATATAGATAGGAAGCACCTACAGGACCAGTCACTCTGGCCTGACCACAGTGGCTTGAGCCAACAGGTAACTCATTATTCTAGTCCTGCAAACACATACATCATTGCATGCAGTGTTGTTATAGCCATGTTGGTCCCAGAAAGCCAGGGTGGGTGAGATAATATCTTTTATCAGACCAACTTCTGGTGGTGAGAGAGACAAGGTTTCGAGCTGTCTCTTTTCAAGCTGGTTAGCTGCATGAGCTTGAAAGCTTGTCTCTCACCACCAGACATTGGTCTGATAAAAGATATCCACCCACGTTGGCTCTCTAACACATATACCAGTAACTTAACTCATGAGTTTTCCTACTTGTGTGCGTGTTTCTAGGCTCTGGCCCTAAGTTTGCAAGAATCAGAGATTTGTTGATTTATGAAGGAAAGACCTGTTTTGACAGCACACAAATATATCTAATATTGCGTTAATAAGAGAATGGTGAATATAAGAGAGCTAATCCGATGGGCAGACCATTTAACTCTGGGTTGTCTTACAACATTCTACTCCCATTGAGGGGACAGGTGATTTTGGATGGGCAAACAACATATCATTTGGGGTTTTTTTCTCCATTCTCATCAGTCATTGTGGTAAAGGGAACGAGAGTAGATTTTATAGTTGGAAGTGGCAAATTTTCATGATAGTTTTGCAAGGCTGCCTTGGGTGTTCCTAGACTCCTGACTAGCTATAGTTACAGTAATTCCTCTTTTGTAATGGGGTATCAAGTGCAACTGCTTGCTCTTCACTAAGTATTTTGAGTTCATTTATCTAAAAACACATCACTTCTAACTGGACTGTAAGTAGCCATAGATGTATGATACCCACTATAAAACTGTTCCCAAACCTGATTTATTGGAGTGGGATCACTGGTAATAGTGCCATCCTCGACAATGATAGATTCCTGCTGCTCCATCTATCTACTCAATCGCTCCTAAGGGTATGGCTACACTGGCGATTTGCAGCGCTGGAAAGCCTCCACCAGCGCTGCAATTAGTAAGTGGCCACACCTGCAGGGCACTTCCAGCGCTGCAACTCCCTGGCTGCAGCGCTGGCCGTACACCTCACTCAGCATGGGGAATAAGGATTCCAGCGCTGGTGCTGCAGCGCTGGTCATCAAGTGTGGCCACACACCAGCGCTGTGATTGGCCTCCAGGGAATAAGGTGTATCCCAGAATGCTTTTATAAATTACTCTCTTTGTTTTGTTATGCAGCCTCTCTTTGTTTTGTTGTGAACGAGCTCCGATCGGAGCTCCGTTCTGTACCTGGCTGTAAACAATCAAATGAGAGGCAGGCAGGGAGAGTGAATGAAACAGAACGGAGCCGATCGGAGCTCCGTTTGAACTGCTTATCTATAAAAACAAACACTGATCACAGCAAACAGGAGCTATCTGTACCTGGCTGTGAACGATCAAATGAGAGGCAGGGGAAACAGTGTTGGATGCAGGCTGTTAGGGTTCGCAAACATTTTGTGATTTTTCCAATCTCTCTCTTCCCCGCTCCCTGTCACAGTACACCACAGGGAGTGAGTGAAACAGGGGGGAGTCCATGTTGGAGGCAGGCTGTTTGCAATTAGAGTTAAGACTAAGGGCTCATGAACATTGTGATTTTTCCAATCCAGGAAGCTAACACAGTGTTGGCTCCAAAAATCCATTCTCTCTATCTTCCCCGCTCCCTGTCACAGTACACCACCCTCCACCCCCCTCTTTTGAAAAGCACGTTGGTGCACTTGAATGCTGGGATAGCTGCCCATAATGCAGCACTCCCAACAGCGCTGCAAATGCTCCAAATGTGGCCACACACCAGCGCTGGTAGCTGTGAGTGTGGCCACACACCAGCGCTGCTCCTACACAGCTGGATGACCAGCGCTGCAAACTACCAGCGCTGCAAACCGTAAGTGTAGCCATACCCTGAGTATCCAACCCAGCAGCTTACTATTTTTGTCAGCCCGTTCATAATCTTTCAGCTTAGCTCTAAATAAAATACATTGCACAGAATGGGTATTGGTCAGGCCAAATTCTTGTGTCCTAGTGCTCTGAGTTTCGGATGTTTTAGGAGATCAATCTGTGTAAATACTGTTTGATTTCTAAGACAATGTGCTTGGGAACTAGAAGCTTGGGAGATTTTCAAAGACACAAATAGGAGTTAGACACCCATTCAATTTTTTTCCTAGAAATTGGGTGTTTGTGCCTAACTGCTGCCATTTGTAGCTTTTGGAAATCTCTCCATTTCGTGTTTCTTTAATACCTATTGGGGAAAAACAAACAAACAACTGATTGTCCCCTAACTAGCTCATGAAAAGCTTCATGTTCCATTCCACGACTTGTAATATCCCTTGTATTAATGTGACTGCATTCCCTAATTTGAGCATGAGCAAGTAATAGAAACAGGCTTGATTTAAGGAGATAGCTAGATCACCTTTTCCAATCTTGAGGAAATAGAGTCAGCATCACTAAATCCTGTAATTAGTAAAAGAGGAGAGGACCAAAAACAAACTGCATCTAAAACTCTAAAGAAAATTATAAGGCAAAAAATAAGAAAAAAATGTTACCCAAGACCATGTATTAAGATGGAAGACAGCATGCAGCATGACAGTTCTGGGGTTTTCCTACAGTCAGGTCTCTACTAACCCCAGCTCTTTAATCAAAGATTGAAGAATTTCTAAATCCTCTTTATGACCAAGCTCAGTAAGGAAGCCTACCTTCTCTTGGTACCTGCTCTATCCCTTACCTTCCGAATCATCCTTTTGTCTCCTAATATGGTGAGGATTAGCGCTTCCTGGACGCGACCTATTTGCTTTCTAATATTTGGAGTCTGTTTCCCTGGACCCTACCTATTCGATTCTTCATATGCTGTGTTTTGAAGCCCTGTTTTACTCGCAGCAGATTGGGTAACTGAATAGCCTACTTACAGTAAGGCCCCAAATTAGGGAACTTGCGTCTTCATTTATGAGAGGACGCTACTCCTGAGGTAATACTTGTATTGCCCTTTTTCCTGTTAGACAGGGCCCCCCCCCATGCAGCTAAGGGTCATCTTGCTTCCAAGCCAGGATTTCTGCAATTATGAAGGCAGACTCTTATGCCTGGATCCTGCCTTCAGCTCCCTGTAGGCCAGATCCAGCGCTAAGACCCCCTTTATTCCCGCACCCAGTCACCAGAAAAATAAAACAAAAAACACGCAAGTCTAAGCCTAATACATTAAGAAACTGATTACAGGTAATCTTACCCTCAGAGATGTTCCAATAAACTTTTTTCCACAGACTAGACTCCTTCCTAGTCTGGGCCCAATCCTTTCCCTTGGTACAGTCCTTGTTAGTTCCAGCAGGCATCTTTGGTGGAAAGCAGGGGTTCTCATGACTGGAAGCCCCCCATTTGTTCTGTTCCACCCTTTTTATAGCTTTGGCACAAGACAGGAATCTTTTGTCTCTCTAGGTTCTCACCCCTCCTTCTAAATGGAAAAGTACCAGATTTAAGATGGATTCCAGTATCATGTGACATGGTCACATGTCCTGTGAGACTTCATTCTTCATTACCCACAGGCTGGCCCACACATACACAGGAAGGCTTGCAGGTAAATCATAGAATATCAGGGTTGGAAGGGACCTCAGGTCATCTAGTCCAACCCCCTGCTCAAAGCAGGACCAATCCCAAACTAAATCATCCCAGCCAGGGCTTTGTCAAGTCTGACCTTAAAAACCTCTAAGGAAGGAGATTCCACCACCTCCCTAGGTAACCCATTCCAGTGCTTCACCACCCTTCTAGTGAAAAAGTTTTTCCTAATATCCAACTTATACCTCCCCCACTGCAACTTGAGACCATTACTCCTTGTTCTGTCATCTGCCACCACTGAGAACAATCTAGATCCATCCTCTTTGGAACCCCCCCTTCAGGGAGTTGAAAGCTGTTGTCAAATCCCCCCCTCACTCTTCTCCAGACTCAGTAAGCCCAGTTCCCTCAGCCTCTCCTTATAAGTCATGTGCCCCAGCCCCCTAGTCATTTTTGTTGCCCTCCGCTGGACTCTTTCCAAATCCTTCTTGTAGTGTGGGGCCCAAAACTGGACAGTACTCCAGATGAGGCCTCACCAATGTTGAATAGAGAGGAATGATCACATCCCTCGATCTGCTGGCAATGCCCCTACTTATACAGCCCAAAATGCCGTTAGCCTTCTTGGCAACAAGGCCACAATGTCAACTCATCCAGCTTCTCATTCACTGTAACCCCTAGGTTCTTTTCTGCAGAACTGCTGCCTAGCCATTTGGTCCCTAGTCTGTAGCAGTGTATGTGATTCTTCCGTCCTAAGTGCAGGACTCTGCACTTGTCCTTGTTGAACCTCATCAGATTTCTTTTGGCCCAATCCTCTAATTTGTCTAGGTCCCTCTGTATCCTATCCCTACCCTCTAGCGTATCTACCACTCCTCCCAGTTTAGTGTCATCTGCAAACTTGCTGAGGGTGCAATCCACGCCATCCTCCAGATCATTAATGAAGATATTAAACAAAACCGGCCCAGGACCAACCCTTGGGACACTCTGCTTGATACCGGCTGCCAACTAGACATGGAGCCACTGATCACTACCCGCTGAGCCCGACAATCTAGCCAGCTTTCTATCTACCTTATAGTCCATTCATCGAGCCCCTACTACTTTAACTTGCTGGCAAGAATACGGTGGGAGACCGTATCAAAAGCTTTGCTAAAAGTCAAGGAATAACACATCCACTGCTTTCCCCTCATCCACAGCACCAGTTATCTCATCATAGAAGGCAATTGGGCAAGTCATGCCTGACTAACCTTTGGTGAATCCATGCTGACTGTTCCTGATCACTTTCTTCTCCTCTAAGTGCTTCAGAATTGATTCCTTGAGGACCTGCTCCGTAAATAAATCCATTCACAACCAATTGCCCTAGTCAATGGGAGCCATCAAGATTCTAAGCCACTATTAATGGCCCACACCTTTGCATAATTACAATAGGACCTCAGAGTCACATTTCATATTTCTAGCTTCAGATACAAGAATGATACATGCATACAAATAGGAGGAATATATTCAGTAGGTTATAACCTTTGTTTTGATACCTTACAAGAGACCTTTTGCATAAAGCATATTCCAGTTATGTCATATTCATACTCATAAGCGTATTTCCATAAAACATATGGAGTGCAACATCACAGTATGAATCTATTGCAGCAATAAGTACACAGGTCAAATGCAAGGGAACAGTTTATTTTAAGAAAAAGATTACATACAGAATACTGAGAGTTTCACGCAGGTATTTTCAGCTGGAGCCATTGTAAGCTGAATTGCATTTTAACACATTTGCATGTAACCTCCACCTGCCCTACCCCAACCACTTAGAGCCAAGTGGTGCTTGAGGCTCTGCAGCTGCCAAAACAGGTCATCTTAAGAGTGTCAGTTCTTCAGTGCAGCTGGTGTTCCCGTAGCTGCAGGTTCCTATCTGCAGTGGTTTGCTGTTTGTAAAAAAGTTTTGGTCCAGGTAATTCACCTTCTTCTCTTCCATGTAGTTTGTTCCCCTACGGTTAACACTGGATTTCATAACACATCTGGTTCTTTCCTATCAGTGCTGCTCAGTTTAAGGTTTCTGAGCAAGTAAGGTTGTTAGTTTGATCTTCCCATCCATTGAGGCAGTGAGGCAAGTCCCACAATCCATGGCTGTGCACCAGTCCACGGTGACCACTGGGGCTCTGTGTCCTCCCAGGGAGAGGCAGCTCTCCAGGATCTTCTCGTCACTGTTCAGCTGCAACAGGGGTTGGGAAGACAGATCACAAGAACTTATTAAAGCAGGCTTCTGCAGCAGAAGCAGCTTGCTCAAATGGGAATCTAAAGCCTGACATAACCCAGAAGCCCCAATACGCCCATGTCCTTCAGTTGTGTTAGGGACAAGTTTGGGCTTTAGGTAGCAGATATGTGGAGGGAAAAGGTCATTTTTCTTCCTTATCGCACTTTAAAGAGGCACCCAGTAAAAGAAAATTCATACTAAATCCAGCAAAAGCACGCACAGAGCACATCAGGTAGAGCAAAGGGGCAAAATTAGCCAGCAAAATGCAACTTTGGTTGTGACTTTGGCACTAAGCTACCCTGGGCCTGTAGAAGTCTGTAGCCCATCCAGCACAGATCGGATTCTTCCTAGGCATTTACAGAATGGAAAAACTGCTTCAGATGGGGCTTTTGTACCAAAACAATCTACCTGCTGTGCACCACTGTTAGTGTGTATGCACCACAACATCAGACTTACCAGTGAGCCCAGCCTGAGCTACAAGTTGGTGGTGGCCCTTTACTGGCTCAAAGCACTAACGGATTCTTGCAAAAGGCTGCATTTCAGCCTCTGGATAAGGAAGCTTGTTTGTATCAGTTCCAACATCTCCCCCATTGTTTTTCATACCCTTACCTTGTAGATGATGCCCCCAGTGGAGGAACAGGTCAGCATGTAATTTCCCTCTGAGTCAAAAGCAAAGAGCCTTCCTCGCGGGACCTGGACTTGCTTATATCCACTGTACCCTGAGAGCACGAAGGGGCCTGTGGCATCCATGGGAAGGACGTACTCAGACACTTTTGAGCCACTTTTGTGAATATTCCACTGAATAAACTAGGACAGCAAAAGGGGATAAAAGTCTCCAGTGAAATAGATTCATGCTAGAAGTATCACAGAGTTCAGTACTATTCATAGAGTTTAAGACCAGAACAGATTAAATCATAATGTTTCTATCTGCATAACACAGCCCACAGAATCTGACCCAGTCAATCCCTTTATCAAGCCCCTAATTTCTGGCTGAGCTGGAGCAGATCTTGTAAAATGACACCCAAGTGATGGGGAATCCAGCCCATCCCTAGGGTAAGTTGTCTTAATAGGTAATTGCCATCACTGGAACCTGCCTCTCCCCCGGGCCGTGCTGCCACAACGGAGATCCATGCAGATGCTCTAAGTGGAGCCCTTCATTATACAACAGAGGGAGCTGCTGGCAGGGTGCTCTCTGCAGAGGGCCCCAGGCTCTGGAACTCGCTCCGCATTGGTCAGGCACCCCGCCAATGCGTTGCCCTTCAGGGCATGTTACAAGGCTTATCTTGATGAAGGCTCTTGGGCAGGGGAACGCTGCTTCAGGCCTGAGTTTGAGGCAGTCCATTTCCTCTTAGTTTAAGGTTAAACTAGCCATTGTGGTTCTATGGTCCAGGCTGTTGCTGGCCTCCATTTATGGTTATTAGTAGCTTTAAATAATGTTCGGACGCACTCAGTTTATGACGGTACCTTAGGCCTGGGCAGCCAATATCTTTAGTCTCATAAATCCAAATACAGCGACTAAGCCACTTCCCAGCTTCGGGTCTCCCCTGGGTTAGTCATCCCAAAAGCCACCTGACTTGCTTGGATATTTAACATATACACTGAAAGGAAGATGGGGTTTGGTTGGTTCTCTTAGCAGCACAGCAACAAGCATCAGCGCTTGTCCATCTTTGACCCAGTCTCAATTAAAGGAGTATTCCAAGGCGGGGCTGGAGGGGGGATAGGAGCTCTCCATGCTGGGGAAAACATTCAGGTTTAGTGTAGGAAGGTACTGAAATCAGATTTTAAAATCCTTGGGGCAAGGACTGTGTTATACCTCTTTACAGCAACCTGGCACACAGCATGCATTCAATACACAGTGGGGTGAACACCTCTTCACCCACCTCTTCTCTCCAGTTGGTCAACTACTCCCTCCTCAAACCACTCATCACTACCTCCTTATTACAATACTTGCATCACTGTGCTTGCACCCACTAGGAACTGCTCCTAGTGTGCATCAGAAGTAAGTGTTCCCCCCTTGACCTCCTTCTCCCTTGTGGATTGGCCTGCCTGCCTAGAGAAACAGCCCCAGGGATGGAATTGTCAATACACAATAAAGAGCCTGTCCAATCTAGCTGTGCAGGAAGGAGCAGGACGCAGTACAAAGACAACACAGCGGATGAGCAGGGAGAACATGTCACTACCACACCAGTCTAGGATCTTGCTACCTTCTCCTCGCTGTGAGGTCGCACAGAGCCTACCTTCCCATCTTCTCCTATGCTGTAAACTGTGTTTTCATCATAGCTGAATTCGACAGAGTAGACCTCCCCATCATGTGCCGTCCAGCTCAGAGCACACTCATGCTGCTGCATATCTGAGGGGAGAGCAGTCACTGAACAGTCACTATGCACAGAGGTGGGAAACAGAGAAAGGGCTCTTAAAATTGAAGGCAGGGTATCTTGTGCCTTCCCTCCGCCCACCATGCAGTCCCCCATTCTCCAGCCATGCCAATTTCCCTTCCACCCACCCCACTGCACCTCCAGGATCCCTCACATGTATTGTTCTTCTATTATCCACAAAGGCCCGGTATCCACGCACACTTCCTCTGGCTTTACAGGGCTGTACACCCATTGCGCAGAGCATCACCAGATGAAGGGAGAGGCTGCCAATGGCAGCCCAATGGCTTCTCTGTACTGCTGGACGGGATTGCTCAACATGCCAGGACATGCCTCCCTTCAGCTAGAGGAAGGTTCTGCCCTGGAGCATGGAGGGGAAGTGGAACACGTAGAAAGGTAGAACTACACCTCTACCCCGATATAACACGAATTCGGATATAACACGGTAAAGCAGCGCTCCGGAGGGGGGGGCTGCGCACTCCAGCAGATCAAATCAAATTCGATATAACCCAGTTTCACTTATAACGCGGTAAGATTTTTTGGCTCCCGAGGACAGCGTTATATCGAGGTAGAGGTGTACCTCTTGTGGAGGGGTGAGGCGCAATGAGGAAAGCTGCAGCCTACCCTAACAGCCCACCTGGCTGTCTACACAAATTTGTCACTAGATTAAGGACACTTGAGAGCATCAGATGCAATTTTGCCTTCCTTTTTAACCTCCAAACTCATTTGGACAGGGAAGGAAGACTGTGCGTGCCGATGGCCTGACGCAGAGCCACACTGAGCCAGAGAACAAGTGAGCTCCCTCAGAGAGGCCACAGTGCGTTCAGAAGACGATGGCGCTCGGTCCTTGTAAATGGTCTTTTCCATCATTCTAGGATCCCCATTTCTGCCTAGCATTAGCACGGTCTCTCAGCATATCAGTCAGAAGGCTTTGCAAGGCAAGTGCAAGTCCAGTGCTGACAGAGGACAGAACACTGAGCAGGGTGGGGGGCTTCCATTCACAGGTATAGGCTAAAGCATACGGAGAGAATGAACTGGGAACAGCTGATGGGAAGGGGAGAGAACAACTCAGCTGGCAGTCCTCATCTTTGGCCCAGATGGTCATGCCCTACTCCAGAGCCTGGGCTCACACCAATGTGATTTTGGTACTGTGTTAGGGGTAAACTGCACTGCTTGAAGTGCCACTCTCCAGATGAGAGATTAAGCTGAGCTTCCTCCAGTTCTTAGGGACAGGAGGGGAAGGAGAAGGATTCTACGGCATTTCAAGGAGCATCCAACTTCCCCCACTAAAAACTGGTTCCAATAAATCATGCTTGCCCTGAGCAATAGCTCCCAGACAAGGGGCTGCCACATCTGCCTTTAGTCACGGCACTACCCAGGTGTACCTCATCGCGCTGAGGAGTACTCTGGGGACAGTTCAGCTAGGAAAGGCTGGAGAAAGTTGTCATCTGAGACCCCTGCTTACCAAAGAGACGAATTATTCCATCTGCTGCTCCAGTGACCAACAGGTTGCCGTTGTGGTTAAAGGCTGTGCAGTTTGTGGCAATGGGCTCTGGTTCAAGAGAAAACTGGAGCTAAAAGGTAAAGTCACCATTAGTGGATTTCACTCTGTGCTTATGTCCTTACAAACCTCTTCCATGGGGCAGATACCACTCAGGTATCAAGTTCGTTTAGCCAGACTTCAGAGTGACAGCCCTCCCTCCACAATCTGGAATTCCACCCCCTCACTTTCACCCTACCTTCGCACCCCATGACCGCCTCTAACTGCACCCCAGGATGGTAGCTGCATTTCATCAGAACGTGTTAGCTGACAGAACCAACTGTTCAGCTTGGCTGAGTCAGAGCTTTCTTGGTCATGGCTCCAAGTCTGTGGAACTAACTTCTGTCAGTTATTAGACAGAGTCTGAGCATAGCCTGCTCAGACTGGTCACAGGGGCAGGATGACAGGACCCATGACTCCCCTTTGAGTCTTACCCTTCCATATAAAAAGCTAGGAAGCAGATAAGCCAAGAGAGCTATATCCCCTCTGGGAAGCTTCCCTTACACAAATATGTCAATAAAAGCACCCAGATGCTACAGCACTTTGGAAATAAAAGGAATGATTCATTGTATGTTGATCCCTTTATGTTCAGCCTGATGACCAACACAACCGGCCAAGGCTGTGCACTGAGCATTCACAAGACTGTGGTTTGCTGAGCTACCTCAGCATCAGTGCTAAGTGGAGAACATGAACCTTGAACATGTCCCTCACACGCTAACCAGGCAGCATGGGGGGTGGCAGGAGCAACCTGACTCCGATTGGGACAATGGAGGCTGAAGAAAGCAACATTCAACCATACAAGCCCTCACAAGGGCTGGGGAAAAGAAGAAAACAAGGGGCTGGGGTATTCTGAAGGAACCCTCAAAAATAAGCCTGGTTACCCACCCAGTTGTGGTTTTATTTGGGAAGTAGAGGAGAGTGAGATTGCTCATTAAAGAGGGGGCTAGGAGAAAAAAAATGCTTCCTTGTTCTTAGTGAGCAGATTCAAGGCGTGAAGACATGAGACAATACCTGCTGCTTCATGGTTTTAGTGTCCCACAGAAGCAGCTTCCCTGGAACTTGGTTCATGCCTCTCCCTCCAGTATCAGCAGCTGCGAGGTCCAGCTGGGTGATCAGACTTGGTGCTGCAGCAGAACAGACAAAGGAGGCACCACTTGGGCTGCACGCAAGTGAGAGGATCCTGAAATACACAGCACCCACCGTCAGCTTGGTCCCTCTGGATAAGAAATCCAGAGAGGGAGCCTGGAGTGGGCACCACTCCTAGCTCCCCCCCTCACCCAGGTAGAAATCCCCACCCAGAAAGGCTGTTTTGGCAAGGCCTTCAGAGCAGCAGGCAGCCATGCAGGGTTAGGACCTATGTGTCTCATGACAACCTGACATGGCAACCACACCATGCCCCCAACCCAAGACAATTCTTGCTGCTAGCAAAAACAATCTGTGCTGAGGGGGTTTGGTGCTGCTAGCCAGAATGCACACACATTAACATGCCTTCTGCAGCATCTGCTCACCCACTGGAGAAGGGGGTTATTTCTGTGTTGGGACAGAACTTGATGTCGTGCATAAAGAACATAATTTAGAGTGCTGTGCATTAGTCATGGCAGAATGGGGTGGCCACCAGGGCTAGTACTAGTTAAAGGCAATTCATACTGGACTAATTAAAAGTAGCACAAAAGATGTCAGACTTCTCAATTTAGGGATATTAAAGCCCACTAACACTTTGGATTATAATAAGTGTCCTGCTTGTCTGCTGCTAGACTAGACCACAGGCAGAGTTGATTTGTCACTTCAATGCTGTGTCCATCTTCCTGGCAGACATCTATGTGATGGCTCTGAGATGTAATAAGCATCCTGAAAAAAAGCTCTACAGAGGACTAGAAGTAGGTTGCTATCAAGAAGTAGTGTGCAATGAATCAATCATCAGCAACAATTCCTGTTACACAAGACAGTTATTCCACACAGGACCAGACAGAGACTGCCTTCGGAAATGGGGGCTGGGTAACAGTCATACGAATGCAGGAGAAACTTTGAAAACCCATCTACTCTTCTACAAACAGAGGAATGCAAGAGCTTTTCAGGATTACCTGGGCATGTCTTCATCAATGTTAATTTCACAGAGATTCTTCTTGGCTTCGGTGTCATAGAGACGAACTGTCCCAACCCCGCTGCCCAGCAACAGCTTGAAACCAAGAGGGAGAGAGACAGAAAGTAAGGAACTGAGGATGATGGCTCTGTCCCTGAGCCACCACACGGGAAGTTTTCTCTTTAGAACGTTCACCTCTAACTACATATCAATCCAGCAGAAAGTATCCTATCCCCTTGAGGATGTCCACAGGGGACTGGCTATATTCCAAGGGAGGATACTCTTAGAAAGCCCCTAAAGCATGGTGCTAGTGAGAGGGGTAAGTTTGTGGCCACTTTGGAAACAGGACTAGGTTAGGACCCTGGGAAGGAACAAGTCATCTTCCAGAAGCAGGATATACACTGCAGGGTGGAGTGTGGGGAGGAAGAAGAAATGGTGTCAGATTAAGATTAGAGATCTGGCATAAAGGAAAAACGGTCATGGAACCAACAGAATGAGTATTCATCGTTCTTGGGGGAAAGCTAGGGAGACAGGGATGCCTCCTTTTGTTCAGGGGAAGGAGAAGTCTATACATAATCAGCAATATTAATGCATCTGTCCCTGCTTTTATTAAGAAAAAACAACAATCTTCTCATGCCGCTGAATCCCGCTGGGTGTCAACCCATTACTTTTAAAAATCTTCAGACCACAGTACCAGTTGGGGAATAAGCAGGAAAGACTTCTAAGCGAGAAAGATTGCATTTGCATGAAAAGTCTCAGTAAGAACAAGGGAAGTGAAACACCCAAACAGCAGAACTAGCTTTAATTGGACAGCATTTCAGACCTAGCAGCGAGACATTAGCCACTCTTTAATATTAGCAAACTTTCCTCTGTCACAAGACCATTTCCCAACCACTTTGCCCAACTGGGATGATGTAAAATCCCATTACTGTGTCCCATAGAATCACAGACAATAAAAGTTACAGGTAAATGGACTGCACAGAAATTAAGACTTATCCTATTATCCAGCAGGATAAGGAGTAGTGCTCTTCACTTCCACAGGGCCTTTCTGAAAGTCTCAAACCACTTAATGAAAATTAAATAAGCTTTAGCGTCCCTGTGAGAAAACTGTTATCCACCCAACTCTGGAAAGAGGATAACTGAATTGGCCAAGGCCACACAGCAAGTCAGGAAACAGGAGCCAGCACCCCAACTTCCAGTCCTTTAGTCCACCTACTACATCAGGCAGCATTGAATTTCTGCTCAGTTGTTCCAGATATACATCCACTCTCCCCTGTTTCAGCTCCTAGAGGTTTCTGATCTTCATCCCCTAAATTTACAACTCCCTTCCACTGTCTTAGATTCCAAGACCAGAAGGGACATTTGTGATCATCTCCTCTGACCTCCTATATAAAACTCAGGCCAGGGAACTGCCCCAAAGTAATTCCTAGAGCAGATCTTCTAGGAGAACATCCAATCTTGATTTAAAAACGGTCAGTGATGGAGAATTCACCTTGGTAAATTCTTCCAATGGTTAATTACTCTCAGCATTAAAAATGTACGCCACATTTCCAGTCTGAATTGGTTCATATTATACCTTTAACTGCTACATTGAAGAGCCCATTATTAAATATCCCCCCCCCCATGATTACAGTCCATAAGTACTTACAAGTTACCCTTTAACCTTCTCTTTGAGTCTATTTAGCTTAACAAAGAGCACAATCTATCACTATAAGGCATGTTTTCTAAGATTCTAATAATTCTCGTGGCTCTTCTCTGAGCCCGCTCCAATTTATCAACATCCTTCTTGAATCGTCAGCACCAGAACGGGACACAATATTCCAGCTGTGGTTACACCAGTGCCAGATACAGAGGTAAAACAACCTCTTTACTCCTACTTGAGATTCCCCTGTTTATGCACTGCAGCATTGCATTAACCCTTTTGGTCACAGTGATACACTCAGAGCTCACGTTGAGCTGAATATTCCAAAAGCCCCAAATCTTTTTCAGAGTCACTGCTTCCGAGGATAGAGTCCCCAATCTTGTAAGTATGGCCTACATTCTTTGTTCCTCCATGTATACGTTGACATGTGACATTATCCGGATTTTATTTTAAGTTCAGTTAGCATGGATACCATACAATATACAGCAGAACATGTCCATGGATGCGTAACCCCTATTTGTTAGGCATCAGTAGCAACTCTAGTACACAAGTAGATGTGCTACTTACCAGCCTGTCCCGTTTGGTTGCCCATTCTAAAGAGAGCAGAGGAGATTTGGAAATAGACGAAGCTTTGGTCTGCATCATGGGATTAAAAGACCACACCTTGATGACCCCGTCTACGTCCAAGCTGGCCACCCTCCGCCCAGAGCAATCCACCCTATGCACAGAAGAAAACATCAACGAGCATGGTCCTTCCTACGCTCATGGTTAGAAATGCCTCCCTCTAAACATAGTTCAACAGTCTTCCTTTGCTAGAGCGACATGCACCAATTTAACTGAAGGTGCTGAGATACCAGGTGCAGTACAAGAATGTGAACAGAATTTTTAAGCGTAATGCCCTTTAACACCCTCCTGCTTTCCCACGGATTTCATTCGCCTGTGCATCACTGGCATTCCCCCAGGAACAAAGGCACTGACACTATGCCAGCCACCTCAAAATGCTACCTTTGGAATAGCTCCTATACCCCTCTCCCAAGGAGCTGATGATCCTATCACACCTCCACTGCATGAAAAGCACCCCCACTACCTGCAGTGCATGATGGAGGAGTGGTGCTCTCCGTATTCTTCCTGGCTCAGGACAATGAATGGCTGCTCCTGTCTGACACCTCCAGCCTCTGTGCTGAATGTGGAAGCTTTGGTGAGGGTTTCCGATTGCTCAGTATGCAGCTCAGGTGAGGTTTCTGCCTCTGTAGCACCAATCTCAGTCTTTTTCTCCACACACTGCCCCTATGCAAGGAAAGAACCCTATATAAAGTACAGCCAGGCAGTAGTACTGGGTTAAGTGACTCACATCCATCCTGACAAACCAGAGAACCAAGGAACTGCACTACTAGAGGCACATTTGCTGGTCAGTGGCTAAAATCCTTTTGCAAGAACTAGGAGGTTCTTTTGGCGAGAACAGCATTATTACAGTCACAGCATGCGACTCTGGTGCTTTTCTACAACTGCCCTTGAGAAAAGAGCATATCATCTGGCATGTGTCAGGGAGCTTTTACAAAAAGGGCTTGGAGTTCTTGTTTTAAACTGATATTTTTCTAGTGAAAGCCTGTCAAAGTTGCAGATTAACCAGACAGGTTTGTGAAGGTTTTAAACACCCATGCAGATACGTCACCTCATGTTCCTCTTCACGCCCAGTTCTGCCCAGCTCAATTTTTATTAGTTATCCAGATCATGGTTATATTTGGATTTATTATTGTATGCAGGTTCTAATCAAGATTGCAGCCCCCGGATGGGAACATATGGGGACAATACAAACACTTAAAGCCAAAGAGCCTATAATCTAAGATGACAAGACAGAGAGAGGGTAGGAGAAAGAATATTGCGCCCATTTTACAGACAGGGAACGGAAGCATGGCAATTAAACAATCCACCTATATTCACACAAGAAGTCTGTGGCAGTCAGGAACTGAACAAAGGTATCCAGAGTCCCCCAAGGCCACCCTTCCTCTCATGACAAGAGATGGAAAGCAGCAGAGCTGGAGATACCTGGGGACAGCATCTTGTTACAACATTATCTGGAGAGGTCAAGATATTCAAAAGTGTAATTGGGGATTTTTTTGCCTTTATACTATTGGCCTGCTCTGGGCAACAGGAGAGAATCAATTCCCATCTGCAGTCCTGTGGCTGCAAAGCGCTTGTGAAACAGAAACCTCAGAATGTCACCCTTGTTCATGTTAGCTTGGAAGGGAACACCACTGAACGCCTGTGAAAAAACACAGCATCACCTTTCCTTTTTACCCAAGCGCATCAAGAACACATTATACCTAAAGCAACCAGCTTCCTGACAGCAAAACAAAGCCAGGGAAAATAGGGAGGCCAGAGAAAAACTTGTTGAGAAGCCAGCGGAGGTGTATCCAGTACTGCCAGGTTCGCATTGTGATCTGGAGGATCTGGCAGTGCCACCTCGCCCAACGAAGTGCCACTTGGAAGGGCTGATAAGCACCGCTGTCCCTACCATGTCTTCATAAGGGCCTTCAAGTCAGGCTCTCGGAGATAAGCAGATACAAGAAGCTGCTGTCATGTCCCTTTTACAGTGGGTTTTGCATCAATAACACAAGGCTGTTTTATGTGGCACTACTGACCTACAGGTTTTCTAAAGCCTAAAATGTAGCTTTTCACCGAGTGGCTCCTGTTCTGCAACCTGCCTACCCACAGCAAATCCACTCTTCTGTACACGAGATGTTGCTCACTCTTACGGGCAAAGGCTTGAGGCCTTACATTTCTTCCCAGGAAAACCTGTCAAACTGTTCTCCACAGCCCAGGCTGTTACAGTGAAGAAAGCGTCGTCACTGGACTCAGAGCTGCTAGCTTCTCTGGGACTGCACCCCTTTTTAAAGATCGGGATTTAAATTCTGGCTGACAGCTAGTCACCAGCTTGCACTGAGGTCTTGTCACTAGGTATCACTGCTGATAAAGTGAGATCAGAACTAAACATCATGCATTTGAAGATGCAGAGCTGGGGCCCACTGAAAATGGTGGGGACAGGGGAAGAGGTGGGAAGACAGGAGAGACAACTCTTCTAACTCCTGCTTTACACCCAGATCCCTCTTCTATTCTACTAGGAATCTGCAGAAATATTCTAAGAATGGGAAAAGAGTAACCGATTAGCTAGAATAACTGACCTTTCATATAGCTGAGCAGCATTAGAACATCAGGCTAGGGATTTTACAAAAAAACGTGCATCTGCCTTACTAAGTTCTACTGCACTGTACACCAGTACAGTGCCAAGACCACCGGTGATATCTCCAAATACCTGGGAAGTTACTTTCGATAAAAGCTCCTTTCTTTCTTTCCCATGATCCTGCAGACGCCTCTGACGCTGCGGTACTGAGCTAGGCTCACTGGCTGTCAGCCCAGGGAAGTGACTCTTTACATCCTTGCAGCCTGTTGCCACCTCCTTTCCTTTGGTGCTCTGGAAGGCAAAGAGAAGATCTGTAAAACCTGAGCCCTGTTAATGTCTGTGCCAGACCTTTGAACAAAAAGCAAAACGGAAGGCAAAATACCAGCTGCTCTCAGGACCAATGCAGCACTAGAATGACTGACATTCAGTCCCAGGATCCAGATGAGAACAAGATGGTAGATAGCAGGAGGGGTTTTCCAGGTTCAAGGATAAGCCAATAGCAGAGGTGGCACAGGATAGCTCCTTGGCTATTCAAGCATCATCTTACAATGAACCCACTGGAGAATTACCTGATGGTTTGATGGTTCTTTCTTCCCTAACAATATCCCACCAGCCTGCGTTGGGGAGACGCCAGTCGTCAGAGCTGGTCTAGAAGGGCCCTTCTTACCCTGAGAGAGCAGAGAGGATAGGAAGCCCCCTCGGGATTGAAGGGAGTGTGCGGTGCTCCTCTGGCTGCGTGTCATATCACTGGTTTAAAAAAATAAAAATAAGAGACACCTGAAAGGGGTGTAACCAGAGCACCAACCTGGACAGAGGTCTAATAACTAAGGAGTGGTTTGAGCATTGGCCTGCTAAACCCAGGGTTGTGAGTTCAATCCTTGAGGAGGCTACTTAGGGATCTGGGGCAAAAATTGGTCCTGCTAGTGAAGGCAGGGGGCTGGACTCGATGACCTTTCGAGGTCCCTTCCAGTTCTAGGAGATTGGTATATCTCCAATTATTACCTATTACCTTCTAGTTTCCAAAACACAGAGATTTGTTACCCAGCGACTGAACCACCCTGTGCTAAAATCAGGTTTTAAAAACAAAACAAACACTCACCGTGTCAACACTCTCAGCCCATGGGAATTCATTCAGAATTCAGCCAACAAACTAAAGCTGCCTTTCAAAGACCCTGGGAGGCACTGTGCCCATGTTAGGCTTTTATGGAGGTGTTTTTATGGAGGTCAGGGCTGGGGGAAACCTTTAAGAAGATTCCAATCAGGTACTTGAGAGACTCTTGGAAACACTAAGGGTAAAGTTTTCAGAAGTGCCCACTAATCTTGGATTCCCAATGTGAGACATCAGTGGACCTTCCCAGCAGTGCTGAGCACCCCCAATTCCAACTGACTTCACCAGCACTTACTGATGTTCAGCAGTTCGGAAGCATAGGCCTCAAATCAGGCACCAAAAAGATTATTGACGTTTAGGCCTCAGTGTTCCAAAGCATCTCCACTCCCATACACCCACTTGCCAGAGACACAGCATTAAAAGAGGAAGCTCAAGATGCTGTACCATTTCCAAGTGCCTAACTTCAAGAACCCGTACCCATAGCAGTGTTTATAGTTAATGACACAATACTTCCATTCCAGCCATTTCAACTCATTCAGTTGCAGGCTGCAATTTCCATGCTTGGTCTCAACCCAAAGCCTGTATATTTGTTCTAGAGGAAAGAGTGACCAAAATCACTTTAGTCATTTGAGTTGTGCAGACAATAAAAGCCAAGGATGCTGTCACTTTTTCCTCATACAGATACACAAAAGCAACACTGGGAAAATATTTTTCCTTTTTTTGCCCCTTTATTTTCCTTAAATACACTGAACTTTAAAACTTTCCATGTGGCTCAGTACTCAACGCATCAATCTCTGGATAAAAGTCTATGGCTTGTGTTATGCAGGATGACAGACTATAGGATCATAATGATCTTCTATTATGGCCTCAAAATCTTTTAGCTTGATAAGCTCAAAAATGAAGCTCTAAGCAGTTGAAAGCTCCTTTTCTGTGCATGCACTCAAAAACTACACAGCTTTGTTTAGATCATTGCCAGCAGCATTAAGGATTCGCTCAACTCTGCAGTGCCTCAACTCAAATAAAATAGACGCAGGGAAAGTCCCAGTAATATTAATAAATAGCTCTTGTGCCAAATGCATGTTCCTAGGACAATCTTGTAAAATGTAAACATGCAAACTGAATTAAAGTTTGAAGATTTGGCCTCACAAAAAAACATAAGAGTTTAATTCAATACACGTCCGCATAGCCATAATTTCCACTAGGGCTAACTAGTTTCAGACTGGGCAACAGGCACACACTTTAAAGTAGCATTTCTGGAGCCAGCTCATTGGTCTGGTGGTTCCGAGTGTCACTCTGCAGCGCGGAACAGAGCCTTTTGCTCACGTGAGCAAGTGCTGCAAGAACTGTAAGGCAGTGAGGTCACCCCCTTGCAGCAGGGAAGTGTCTTAAGAACACAAGAACAGCCATATTGGGTCACACTAAAGGTCCATCTAGCCCAGTATCCAGTGTTCCAACCGTGGCCAATGCCAGGTGCTTCAGAGAGAATGAACAGAACCGGTAATCATCAAGTGATCCATCCTCTGAAGCCCATTCCCAGCTTCTGACAACAGAAGCTAGGGACAACATCCCTACCCATCTTGGCTATCAGTCATTGATGGACCTATCCTCAATTACCTTATCTAGTTCTGTTTTGAATCTTATTATATAGTCTTGACCTTCACAACATCCTCTGGCAAGGATTCCTCAGGTTGACTGTGCGTTGTGTGAAGAAATACTTTCTTTTGTTTGTTTTAAACCTGCTACCTATTAATTTCATTGGGTCACCCCTAGTTCTTGTTTTTTTTCCCCTTCTTCGCATAACACACTACTTCTTGCTCAACAGCAACCTAAGTCACTTAGGAACAGCATTCATATTATAGGCAGGTGACAAAGGGTGTCCCCAGCTAGCAAGATAGGTAGATGTGAGGCAGGAACTCCACCCCTCAGAGACTATAGTCATGGTCCAAAACAGTATAGTATCACTGAGGTAAGATGTGGTTTTGGACCGTGACTATAGAAAAATCATTTTTATAATTTAAAGGCAAAATGGCTGCTGGCATGGGAATATCAGAGCTCTGACAGGGACACAGAATAATGGGCCCCCACCAAAAGGGAAGAACAGGAGAGAGAATCCATTGCGTCACACAATTCATTTCTGAGAGATGAAATCCTACCCAAGGGGGATTATATATGAAATCTCATCACTCCACACGCTAGGTGCAGAAAGGAGAGAAAGGGCTCTTATCACAGCACCAAAGCACAAACAAAAGTTTAAAAGGCTGTCATCCCCTGCAGCTGCCTGACCCTAGCGAGACACTCACAGCTCAGAGTCTCCCAATCGATCCATGTTGGACACATAAGCAGGCAGTCTGTGGTGAACAACTGACTCCTCCTCCTGCTGCAGCTCCTCTTTCTTCATTCGGTAGGTCTCAGCCTGCAAGGCAAAGAGCTACAACAAGGGAACAGAGCAGCGTTAGTTGAGGTTTCACTGGATTCCCCTCCATGTCAATGACAAGCAACATCAACATCATGTGCCATTTCTTAGCCCAGCAGCGCTAGTCCAACAACTCTAGTAGGTTGTAGAAAAAAGTGGAGTTGTTCTGACTGGCTCAATGTTGAATAATTATTCAGAGCAGCAGAGAACAATCAATGGTTTGTGCACATGAAAGCACTGCCTGCTAAAACCTCTCACTTTTCTCCACAAGCAGCTGTTCTAGTGTCGCTTTTCCCCTCTGCCACGAAGAGCTATGAAAACAAACTAGCTAGAGTGAGCCAGTACTTCATGAGGCTTCTGGTTTTTCAGGTAGAAGAGGGACATAGATAAAAATCATATTTAATTTCTCACCTATTACGTAGTAACATCCTAAGTGACTGAAAAAGAAGGGATCTTAGGAGTCTAGTTTTCTTATCACACTTATCGTACTTCACTCAGCTTGGACAGTGAAATCAGAGCGATCCAGATTCACTTCTTGTTCCTCAGATTTCAAAGGAAAGCTGCCATTTATTCACAAAAAATGCAAATCCATGCTTAAAAAAAAAAAAAAAGATTTAAGCTGTCCCCTTTCTAATTTGAACTAATATCCCAAGCCAGAAATAAGGGGGTGGGGAGAGAAAGGAGTATGGTTTTACTAAGTACAATTTGAAAGTTGACACTAATTCAATCTACAAACAAAGCCAAGTAACATGGCAAGGATAAAAGACAGCTTCAGTTTGGCTGACAAAAGATGTGCAAGATAGTATGAATTTTTAGATATCAAATTGGAAAAACACCTCTATTACTCCCTGCACATGCACTAGCCATCTTCATAGATTCCTAACAGTAAAGGTTTTCAGCCCTTGTACTGTGCATAGACACAGGCCTTCCTTTCCCCAGTAATGGCAGATAAACAGCAGTGTCAAAGACAACAATGTTTGGCATCCTTCGGAAACTTAAGACAAGCAAACAACACAGTAGATCAGCTTCCAGTAAAACAGGATATGCACATCAGGAAGTGGAACATCTGATCATAAAGCTTTTGTGAGGCAGAAGGTAAAGTTTGGAGCTTAAACTCCTAGTGTTCCTTTAAAAAACTAGTTTTATTTAGCACATTTGGGGAACTAAAATCTTGCAACACAAGAAAGGTTTAACTTAAGGTGTGATTTTAAACCAGTTTGGCTGAACTGGTGCAAAAGGCTATGTGGACACTTACTTCAGTTTTGCTTAAATTGACTGGGAACAGGTTTAAGCCAACCCAAAATAAGACATTCTTAAGCCAAAATAACAGTACTCACATAAGGGCTTGCAATGGTTTAACTAAACTAATGTTTAAAAAAAAAAAATGAAAACTGGCACAACTTTCTCAGATAGACAAAGCCTGAATAAATCTTTTGAAAACCAGAATCTTGTCAACAAGAAGAAAAGTTAAACTGAAGCAACAGTAGAACAAAAGCAGCAAGAGTCCATTAACCCACCTCAAAATAATACATTTATGTCTCTGATTTTGGCATCCTGTTAAATACAATACACACACACACACACACCCCTCTGACCTTTTGACGCAAAATATCATTTTCTTCCTGTAGGAGAGCGCTCCTCTGACATTCGGCATCAAAGTTCAAGATTACTGGGACAGGTAAGGAAGGTTAAAGAGAAACCCAAGACAACAGTATTTGCACATCCTATTTAGCGGAGACATTTCCACATAAGTTAATGCACAGAACTCGTGTGGGTTTTGCCTGATAGGCAAGTGGTAGACAGAGCAAGTGTGCTAGTCCTTAGAGCAAACATGGGTAAAATCATGGATTGTTAATGGGCTTGTGGCCTATTCAACTACACCTACTTTGTACTTCTGCAAAATGTACTTCTCTGTCTGGGGATCTGCAGGTGTTTTTAAAAAAAAAACTAAAGAATTAATCTCTCAAAACCTATGCAAACTAGTAGTAGTATTATTCCCTTTTTTTGATGGGAAATGGAGAGCCAATGAGGTTAAGTGACTTTCACTGGCTCAAATAAGTGTATGGCAGAGCTAGAAAAAGAAGCCAGCTCTTCCAACTCTGGCACAAGGCAAACCTTCTCATCACTCTATGAAGGGGGATTGGGACTGCAGCTTGTGAACTGTGTTTACCTTCTCTCCCATGATGCTTAGCTTTTCCAGAAAATATAGCAAGGCTGTGCCTAGACCAAGATCCAATAGGCATTTCTAGTTTCATTATGGGGAAAGACCTACTCTTTGCACATCTATTCATTTGTTCAGGGTCTTAATCCCATGCACACAGGCCCTAACATCTTGTAGGAGTTTCAGTGGTTTCTTTCCAGACTGAGGGCGTCTCCTGGAACAGTTTAAAGAGCTGTTTTCCAAAACCAAAAATGGTCTTGATTTAAATGTGGATATTTGCTTGGAATATTCTTAAAATGATGGCCAAGAGTTGTTTTTAATAGAACCCCTCAGTCCTGCAGCCTCTTCTCCATCCCCCCACAGAACTGTTATGCAAAGAGACACACTGTTAATATAAAAAGAACAGGAGTACTTGTGGCACCTTCGAGACTAACCAATTTATTTGAGCATAAGCTTTCGTGGGCTAAAACCCACTTAATCGGATGCATGCAGTGGAAAATACAGTAGGAAGATATATATACACAGAGGACATGAAAAAAAATGGTTGTTGCCATCCTACCTATAACTAGAGTAATCAGTTAAGGTGGGCTATTATCAGCAGGAGAAAAAAAAATTTGTAGTGATAATCAGGATGGCCCATTTCCAACAGTTGACAAGAAGGTGTGAACAACAGTAGGGGGGAAATTAGCATGGGGAAATAGGAATTTTTTCCCCCTACTGTTACTCACAGGTGCCACAAGTACTCCTCGTTCTTTTTGCTGATACAGACTAACACGGCTATGACTCTGAAAACTTAATATACAAATTGGAAGGTGACGTACAAGAACAAGCATGTAACATCTCAACTATCATTTTTTTCCTTCTATGTAAAACTGCCCTCAGCTTGACGACATGACAGTCTTCTTTACACTGGAAAAGGAGTGGATGGAACCCCCCCCCCAAAAAAAACCAAAGCGACATGAGCAGAGGGTTGTACATGCTCCCAATGAGCCATCATGAATCACCTTGCAGCAATGCCAACCTCTGCTAGTGCAGAAAATGAGGGAAAAGGGCTCAAGAACAAAACCTGCATCTCACAGTAGTTCTGTGGTCACTATGCCCCAGCCATTAACACTGGGCTAAACTCAGCTCTGACTAAGTGGGTGTTACTTATGCGAGGGCCACGTTTGGCCCTGCAAATAGAACACTAGTCTTCAATATAAAATCATTTTGTTTAATGAACTATCAATTATCTCTCCAACATCCATTGACGATCACCAAAGATATGGATTTATTATTGAGCCTCCACTCTTAGCAACTGTCTTAAGGCAGCATTTAAAGAATTCTGCGCCATTAGATTCTTGGCAGTGTTGCTGTAATAAGCAGAACATCACTTTTACCCAGTTGAGGGGGGCATGAGTCTTAGCTACATAACGGCAAGTATTCTTCTGAAACTAAAAGGATATGCATGCACTGAAATAAGACGCTAAGAAAGTTGTGCAGAGATACGATGAATGTGTCTGCCCACTGTCGTGAGAAATATGTGGCAAAGGCAGGGTTTGACTCTGGGGTGGGGAGGAAGGGCAAAACAAACCAATCTTTCCACTCCACTTGGTTCTGGAGTTCTGAGGCCTGCTTGAGAAAGAACTCCTGTGCCTTGTCATTCCGGGTTGTCTGAAACATATGAAGCAAAATGTGACAATTTTTATCTCCTTCTACTACAAGAAATATGGTTACCCTGAGCTCAGAACAGAGAGCAAAACCATACACCCAGTCGCACTATCAAACAGAGGAGTGGAAAGGCAACTCAAGTTAACACAAAACAAAATGGAAACTATCATGTCTAAAGAATCTCAAATCCATACAATAAATAAAATTCACTGAATCAGATCTCCTTTGTTACCATCACTAAGGTCTTGCCTACACATGATTGGGTTTACACCCATTTAATTAAATTGATTTGGGTTAAACCAGTGCAGCTTGTGTGTTTAGACAAGGTCTAACGGCTTAAGCCCCTAGGGCAACAAAGGGCATGTCCCGAGTTACTCAATACCTATACCTACAATTGATGGAACCCAAAGAGAATCCCATCCAGTGCTCTTTCACCAGAAGGATTGTGCCATAACATGTGTCCAGAGTAGGGGATTGGATTGGGAGGGAAGAGGTCTCCCAAAGACTTTGTTGATGGTTCTGACATCCCCCACCCTCCCATCATCCATTTAGCCTACTGACAAGGTTCCTCATGCACAAGTGAGGTAAAGTTCCTGGTGTTGTCAGATGGAGTCACAGGGGAAGCGTCACTTGTAACCTAAATCATGAAAAAAGCACCCAGACACTATAGTGATGGGTGCCACAGAGATGCTTGTAATAAATAAAACCAACCCTTCTACACATTGACTGTCTCATTACTGACCTCACTCAACTCCTCCACAACTAGAGCCAAAACACCAGGGCCTCTGAGTTATCAGGTCAAATATGGTAATTACTCCTTTTATTTGCATGAACACCATTTAAGCAGAATCTTGAAAACAAATGGACTAATATAATACCTGAACAGTGTAGACGAGGTAGTAGCGGAATAAACTGGTTTTCAGCTTGTTCACCGTAGGCCGGTATACATCCTCCAAACGACTGAAAAGGCGCCGGTCGAGATAATTCCAGTAATCCCGAAGGGCAGCCAGATCATAACTCTGAATAAACTGCTGCAGCTGTTCCACTATTTTATCCACCTGATGAAGGAAATGGGGAACCAAAAAAGTCCGTTTGTTAGTTTCAGTCATGTGACAGTTCCACTTACACAAGAACAGTTAAACCTCAAGCATCAAGCTGTGTAACTACAAAAGTACGGTTGGAATCAAAGAATTTTTTTGCATTAGCTATTTAAGCCAGTAAATAGATAAATGTTTTCAATTCTATAGTAACATTCTCCCACCTACAGTATCTTTCAATTGCAGAGGAGGTAGAAGAAATACTGCCAATCTTTGGGTCAAAGTTCACATTTTGTAAATACATGCTTTTATAAAACCTATGGCCATCCACACTTTTTAAAATTTCATTGATAATATTTTTAAACAAAAATATTCCCCTATAGTTTGAAATACAAATACAAAAACCTGAAAATGAAACGAACTTTATTTATCCAAGATAAGGAAAATGCAAAAAGTGAACAAAAAGCATCATATCAAGTAAACTATATTTTTAACCTTCTTTCACTTCTAAATCACCTAGCACAAAGGTTGCCAAGCTGTGGGGCATGCCCACCTGGGAGGGGCGCAGAGGAATGTTCAGGTAGCTTGGAGGGAGCACCACCCAGCCCCAGCTCCACTCCGGCCCCTAGCCCTGACCTTGGCTCTGCTTCCAGCCTCGGATAGATTGCATTACTAGTAAGGAGTGGGGCCCAACAGAAAAAGTTTGGGGACCACGGACTTAGCATATTAGCAACATTGGCATAGAAACTCATTTGTTTACAACACAAGAGCCTTATGTTGACAGTCCCTTCTAAATTGCTTCTGACACTTGAATGATGTGGAACAATGACGTAGGACCAGGATTTCAGTGTGCTAATTTCTGATGGCCAACATGAGATTCAAAAAAGAGATTCTATGCTGGTTACAAAAACACAGTAACTGAACCTGCTTACACTCGTTTACTTTTCACCAGCAGATATTATCACTTTATTTTTTGCACTTTTTTTTTAAGCAACTGGATAGTGACACTTCAATCACAGTTACTTGCTGGTCCTTATGCTTGGATTTCACCTACTGCAGGAGGTTTTAATTTTATTCAATAACTTTATTATACATGGCTATACAGTTGGTTGCAGAGAAAGCTGGTCATCTATAAAAATATCTAGATTTAGGGCCTAGAACAAGGTTGCGGTGTCACTTATGCCTCGGACAAAGAAAGATAGACACTCACTGGCATTCACAGAAACTGCGCATGTTTAGTCCTGTGGATCACAGTGAGACTGTATCCAATACTGTGTTTTCAGAGATCAGTTCTGTATAATTCTACATAAATATCTATATTGTGTATCTCAGTGGTTCTCAAACTTTTGTACTGGTGACCCCTTTTATATAGCAAGCCTCTGAGTATGACCCCCCCCTTATATTTAAGTGTTTTTAATTCATATTTAACACCATTATAATGCTGGAGGCAAAGCAGGGTTTTGGGTGGAGGCTGACAGCTCACAACCCCGCATGTAATAATCTCATGACCCCCTGAGGGGTCCCAACCCCCAGTTTGAGAACCCCTGGTCTATTTAATGCTTAAAGCTTCCAAATTGTCCACATAAAATAATAATAATTTGTTAAAACGTCATGAACAAGAATGGCTTAAGTTAAAGTTGTCGATTCTCCTCCAGATCTTTCTGCCCATCTCGATTACATGGCAGGTTTGCATAGCAGGGGGCTGGACTCAATGACCCAGGAGGTCCCTTCCAATCCTATGTCCCTTGTCATATTAGTACCGTCTCCAACCACAGCTCACTATGAAGCTATGAGCTAGCTAGCAGTCAGCTCATAAACAGCTGATAAAGTGATGGGGGGAAGTGGGGCATATATTTATTACCTGCATGCAAATCAAATTATCTAGATTACAAAGCATTTATTGGGAACCACAGATTCTCTTCCAATTGCAATACAAGGATCAATCATAGATTCTAGGACTGGAAGGGACCTCGAGAGGTCATCGAGTCCAGTCCCCTGTCCTCACGGCAGGACCAAATACAGTCTAGACCATCCCGGATAGACATTTATCTAACGTACTCTTAAATATCTCCAGAGATGGAGATTTCACAACCTCCCTAGGCAATTTATTCCGGTGTTTAACCACCCTGACAGTTAGGAACTTTTTCCTAACGTCCAACCTAAACCTCCCTTGCTGCAGTTTATAACAGCATTTCTATAGCACCTGTCACAGAAAAATATTGTGTTCCGCAAAGGGTTAGTGCATTGCAATATAGGCAGACATCTACAGCTTTCTAGGAAACTCAGCTCCTATCTGCCCGACAAGGCTTTGGCCACAGCAATCCATAAATGACACCTCCAGTCTAGATTATTGTAACGTACTATGTCTGGGAATGAATGTCAACCATGGACAAAATGTGGCTGCCCACCTCCTCAGTGATACAGAGCACCACTGGCTTGCCAGCTTCAGACGCTGATCCCGCTGCTTGCTCCCAATTCACTCCTGTTGCAGTTCAAAGCCTTGGTCTTTAAAGTCCTAAAAGGTCAGGACCTAGGTACATAAGCAACCATATTTCCACCTGTGACCTGCTAAAACAGTTACCTCTCTCTGGAACAACAGAGTTTACAAAACCCCAGCTGAACTGCACAGTAGCTAGAGATAAAGTGTTCTCAGAAGAGAGGAATAAGCTATAGGAATAAGCTTCCAAAGGAAGTCAGACTAATCTAGAATCCAGTGATCTTCAGGATACACCGCAAGACCCTCCTCTTTAAGGAGACTAGAGAGACAGGTGGGTGAGCTAACACCTGTTATTGGACCAACTTCTGTTGGTGAGAGGGCTTGTCTACACTTACAGCGCTGCAGCTGCGCCTCTGTAGTGCTTAGTGAAGATGCTATGCCAATGGGTTAGGTTGGTATAAATATGTCAGTGTGGATTTTCCACAGCTCTGAGTGGCGCAGTTATACCAACATAATTTGCTAGCATAGACCAAGCCAGACAAAAACTTTTGTGCTTACACAGAGCTCTTCTTCAGGTCTGGGAAACATACTCAGGCCATGTCTACACTAGCAATCTTACAGTGGCACTGCAGTAGCAATGTAGCTGTGCTGCTGTAAGATCTCCCATGTAGCCACTCTATGGCAATGGGACAGAGCTCTCCCATCGACATAATTACACCACCCCCAACGAGTAGCAATAGCTATGTTGGTGGGAGAGCGTCTCCCGCTGACATAGCATGTCCATATCAGCGCTTTTGTTGGTGTAACTTAGGTCATTCAGAGGAGTGTTTTTTTTCACACCCCTGAGCGACATAAGTTATAGCGATGAAAGTGCTAGTGTAGACGTAGCCTTAGGCCTTGTCTACACTGCTACTTTACAGCACTGCAACTTTCTCACTCGGGGTGTAAAAAAAACACCCCCCTTAGCACTGCACATTTAAGCACTGCAAAGTGGCAGTGTAAACAGTGCACCAAGGCTGGTAGCTACTCCCCTTGCGGGGGTGTTTTTTTACAGCACCGGAAAAGGTCTCTCCCAGTGCTGGTGCCGTAACTACCCAGCCACATTAAAGCGCTGCTGCAGTTTTGCTAGTAAAGACATACCCTGAGGGTATGGCTACACTGGCGAGTTGCAGCGCTGGAAAGCCTCCACCAGCGCTGCAATTAGTAAGTGGCCACACCTGCAGGGCACTTCCAGCGCTGCAACTCCCTGGCTGCAGCGCTGGCCGTACACCTCACTCAGCATGGGGAATAAGGATTCCAGCGCTGGTGCTGCAGCGCTGGTCATCAAGTGTGGCCACACACCAGCGCTGTGATTGGCCTCCAGGGTATAAGGATGTATCCCAGAATGCTTTTATAAATTACTCTCTTTGTTTTGTTATGCAGCCTCTCTGTTTTGTTATGAACGAGCTCCGCACGGAGCTCCGTTGCCGCTACTGCTTATCTAAAAAACAAACAGAGCTCCTGTTTGCTGTGATCATCTGTACCTGGCTGTAAACAATCAAATGAGAGGCAGGCAGGGAGCGAATGAAACAGCGGGGAGTCGTGTTGGCTGCAGGCTGTTTGCAATTAAGAGTTAAGACTAAGGGGTCGGAAACATGTTCTGATTTTTCAAGGCAGGAAGCTAAACACACAGTGTTGGCTCCAAAAATCCCCTCTCTCTCTCCCCCCGCTCCCTGTCACACTAGACCCCACTTCACCCCCCTCTTTTGAAAAGCACGTTGTGGCCACTTGAACGCTGGGATAGCTGCCCATAATGCATCACTCCCAACAGCGCTGCAAATGCTACAAATGTGGCCACACACCAGCGCTGGTAGCTGTGAGTGTGGCCACACACCAGCGCTGGCCCTGCACAGCTGGATGACCAAGCGCTGCAAACCGTAAGTGTAGCCATACCCTTAGAGTGTCACTGCTAAATACATAGCTGGAACAGAATTTGGCATAAGTAATTAACACATATTTCAAGGAACAAGTCAAGGTGAAGTTAACACCCCTTCAGTCATCCCTCTTTAAGGAAGCATTTCCACTAAAATCAGCATCATGATAAAAGAATTTACTCCCTAAGCAGAACCTCTACCAGGGAGTGAAGAAGAGTAGAAGACTCCACAAAGTCCATTAGGGCTCTCATTGTGCTGATGTATGCGTCTCTAGCATCTCAAGGAAGTACTCAGGCACTGCAGTGATGGATGCTAAAAACTCTAAAATAGATAATGATCTCCCAACACTAACTTCCCCAAGTGCCACAATCCCACAGTAGCAGCAAATTGCCATGGGTCTGGCCTACTCATTACTCATGTAACCCACCTCGTGGTAGGTCACAGGGACACCCATCCCCTCACTCGCATTCCCTGCTGCCCCTGACACACACCCACACCTTGCACCCATCTCTCGCTCTCTCTACAGAGGGTACATGGCTAAGACATTGTTATTTATTACAAAGCATTTAACCTCACACCAAACCGAGAGGGTCAGGCAGCGGGCACGCTGGGTGTCCCACATTCAGGAGCTAACGTGCCCCCGCCCGCTCTCAGGCGCCAGCCCCACTCATCAGCCCCCTTCCCATCTGCTCCCCCGGGCGCCCCCAGCCCCAGGCGGCCTCACCCGGAAGCCCTTCTCCCTGTCCGCCTTGATCTCCGCATCCAGCTGCTTCAAGGCGCCGGTGAAGCCGCGGAACAGCAGATACTCCCGCACCAGCTCGTCCGTGCGCTCGGCGGCCGCCGCCATCAGGCCCCCGAGCCGCCCAGGCAGCCGGGTGGCGGCGCAGAGGAACCTGCCCAGGCTACAGCGAACCGGCGGCTCCGGACTACACGGCCTGGCCCCGCCCCTCCCCGGGTAGCCACGCCTCCTCCCTTACGCCCGCCCCTTGCTTCGCCCCGCCCCTCCCGTTCAAGCTCCGCCCACCTACTTCTCCTCTTGTCACGTGCCGCCTTCTCCATGGGAGCCTGGGGGGAGGGGCTGGTGGCTGAGCCAAAAACTGGCACCCGGCGCCACGACGTGTCAGCTGATAACTTCCCTGTTCAGTTCTTTCCCACTGAAGCATCTGGCCCCAGCCGCTGTGAGGTGACAGGATACTGGGCTGGAGGGACCATTGGGCTCTGACCCAGTCTGGCCAGTCTTATGTACAGCCCCAAGATAGTTCCATGGAGCCAAAGAGCAAAATCAGTAATTTATGCTTAGACACTTGACATCCCTCATGAGTAAGAGTAGGTTTTAGTCACGGCTATTTTTAGTAAAAGTCATGGACAGATCACAGACAGTAAACAAAAATTCACGGCTCATGATCTGTCCATGACTTTTACTATATACCCCTAACTAAAACTTGGGCCAGGAGGCTGTGGGTGCCCTGGGGGGGGGCGTCTGGGGGCAACCCAGGTGCTGGGGGGGTTGGCCCAGGACCTCTGCTGGTGCTGGGGGGAGGTGTGTGGGTGGTGTTGGGCAGCCCAGGACCCCTTCTGGTAGTGGGTAGGGGAGGGTTGGCAGGGCTGGCAGGCTCCCTACCTGGTTCCCATCAGCATGTCCCTGCAGCTCCCGGGGGAAGGGCGGCCAGGGGGGCTCTGCACGCTGCTCCCACCAAAAGCATCGGCTCCACAGCTCCCATTGGCTGGTAACTGCAGCCAATGGGAGCTGTGGGGGTGCCGCCTGTGGGCACAGGCAGCACGTAGAGTCCCCGGCCCCTCCACCTAGGAGCTGCAGGGACATGATGGTGGGAACTGGGGAACCCCCTCCCCCTGAGGTAAGTGCCACCCTGCACCCCAAGCCCCAGGCCTGACCCCCGTCCCACACACGCAAACTGCTGCCCGGAGCCAGCACCGGCTGCTACAGAAGTCACGGAGGTCACAGAAAGTCACGGAATCTGTGACCTCTGTGATAGACATGCAGCCTTATTCATGAGTAGTGGAACGGAGGAGGCAAGGAGACAGCTGATCAACATCCTTCTCCAAACTACTCCTGACACTGTAACTATGCCAATGTGACTGGGGGGGCTGAACGCAACCCACAGAGTTCTAACATAGGGACTACCTACCACCCTCATTCCCAGTAAACAAGTGTGGCCTGCAGAGACTACAGTTCCCAGCATGCAATAGTTCACAATGACCACTGCAGGCTGCCACACTGCAGGCTGGGATTTGGAGTATCTGCTGACCACACTTTCACACAGCAAGCTGCTCCGTTTAATGCCAGTTCCGCACAGCCTTACAGATCCCAGCAAGATGGCAGTGTGTCTGTCAGTGGGACAAAGCGTGGGCACCCCCTTTCATATGCCACATCCGTCAGCCGGTCACAATGGCAGAAAGAAAGAAAGAAAGAAAGAAAGAAAGAAAGAAAGAAAGAAAGAAAGAAGACACCAGCCTTTTAATTATCGGGCTAACTGTAAAATGAAGAAGGGGACCTTTGACAGCTCGAACAGGACACAAGAGAGCACACGGGGGTGTTCATTGCCCCCCCCCCGCCGAGTTTACACCCAAACACACAGCACTGGTGTGCACAAGAACAGCGATGTACACAGCCACAGGGGCCGACAGGCACCCGTGGAGACCTGACCACACTGAGCTATGGGATGGTGTCACAGCTCCTGACATGTCCTGACAGACCCATGCAGGCTCCCACTCATGCACATCCGCCCTACTGTGCGCCCTAATACTGCAGACACCCCAACATTCCTCGCTACCCTTCCCCTGCCCTTCCTACCCCACCTTTCTCTGCAGACCCCCTTCCTCTCCCCTTTCCCCTCTGACTCCCTCCTCCTACCTTTCTCCCCTTTCTCTTCTGACCCTCCTCTCCCCTCTTCCGACCCTCTCTCCTCCCCCCTCCTCCCATCTTTCTCCCCTTTCTCTCCTCCCCCTCCTCCCTTCACTCTTCCAACCCTCTCCCCCACCTCCTCCTCTCCCCTTTCTTCTCCGACCTCCCGCTTTCCCGCGCTTTTGTTGCCTTCTCAGGCAGTCGCTACAATGCTAACGTTCTCTCGCCCGTCCCCGGCGCCTTCCTATTGGCCTGTGGAGCGTTCCCCGAGCTGTGATTGGCTACCTGCCACGTGCTGCTGGTGTTGCTGGGCCGTGGCGGCAGCGCAAGCGAGCTGGCTTGCGGGAGCCGCAGCAGGAGCCGGGCGGTGGGTACGGGCGGGCTATAGAGCCACTCGGGCCGGAGGGAAACTGAGGCCTCTAGCCGCTCGGGGACTGTCTGACTGTAATTGAAGAGAGCTGGGGAGAAACCGGGAGCAGAGCCAAAAAGGGGGAAGGGGGACAGAGCTAATGGGAAAGAGAGGGCAGAACTCCCAGAAAGGTGGCAGCGCCTATAGAAAGGGGGCAGTACTTATAGTGAAAGGGTAACGCCCATAGGAAAAGACTGAGCCACAGAAGGAAGTTCAGAGGGCAGGGAAATTGGGGCAGAGTCAGAGAAGGGGGCAGAGCTCACAGAAATGAAGGAAAGGCCAGAGCCTGTATACACAGTGGGGCAGGACCCAAAAAGAAAGGACAAAGGCCATAGAAAAGGGGAGCCAGAGCTCTGAAGTTGGAAAAGTTGTTGCTGAACGGTTCCTAGGGAGCCTCTGGCAATGCATTTATATGATTTAAAATCATATGAAGAGCAGACTTTAAAAAAATCCCTCTTTGATTATTTAAAATGTCTCTGGGGATCTGAAGGAGGAATTCAGGCTTTTTATAGCGATGACAGTTCTGTTTGATCTGATTTTTTTTCTTTCAGTTGTGGAACTTCTGGAACCATTAGTGATAATAAATAATTATTAATAATCTCTCCCCCCTGACTGGTCTATAATAACAAAAATGTCAGCAAGATTCTAATCAGGATCTTCACCCAAAGATTTAAGGGAAGGATAAGTGCAAGGACAAGCTAGTTTCCCCTAAGTGAGTGGAAATTTAGAAATTACCATATACTTAATTTGTTTTGTTATTATTTTAAAATAATTTAAAAGCTGGAAGGAGGTTTTAAGGAACAGAATATGTAGGGGTATGAAAATGTGATGTGGTTGGTACTTTACAGGCTGCTCAGAAAGGATGCTAATTATGGCTCCAGACTGGCAGTATTTAGAGAGAGAAAACTTCTAATGACTTCCAATAGTGTAGTAGTTTTGCCTGTGTAAAGATTGTGGGATTGAGTCATATTAAATTGCCTAGTTCATGTTTGCAGGGTAATTGCAGCAAGCTTTTTCAAACTTTTTTCTGGAGGATATGTTATGTCCTCAGTGTGCTTATTTCTGTGCCTAAATCCATGTGTAAAAGTCATTGATAGTATCCGGAAAAGAAAATGTGAACTTTGTTTTTTATATTCATTACACTTTAATTTTTATTTATCTGGCTTTTGCCATGATTGAGAAATTCATACAAATTCATTACATCAGAAATAATAAATGGGTACATTAAAGCATGGGTACTATTCCGTAGTACAACACAAAATCAATATACCAGATATTCCATAAGGAAACCAATTACCTTAAATATAATTTCCTACATGTCAGTATTATTTGTGACCATGTAATGCAATTTTAAACTATACTATTCTATTTTAGCAGCATGGGGTCTGCTCCAGCTTTCACTGAAATCAGTGGGTGTTTTTCCAGTGGTTTCAATGGCAGTTGAATTGGGCCTTTAAAAAGCAGATAGCAGCATAAAAAAGTCATTTCTGCTTCTGTTTAATATAATTTCTGTAAGTATTTTCCTTTTTTCTTCACTACTAGTATTTAACTTAAAAGGGTATTTAGGTGACTTTAAAAGGTCTGCTTCTATTGTGTATTCTCCGACCCCCACCTAACATCATAATTTACTGTGACATCCCACTTGACTGAGAAAATGATTATGATGTCACAAAGAACTGTGTCTTCTAGTGACTTCAGTGGGAATTGAGAGCACTCAGCACATTGCAAGATGGAGCCCAGTGTATGTTATGGAAAAAGATGAACCACATCATTTAAGGGCAAGAAATAACTGCCTGTCTGCCTTAACTTAGAGTGTTTCAAGCCACACTGTACAACTAGCCCACCATTGTGGTAGGTCAGCAGTTCTCAAACTGGGGGTTGGGGCCCCAAAGTGAGTCACAGCCCCATATGAATGGGGTCACCAGGGCTGGCTTAGACTTCCTGGGGTCCAGGGCTGAAGCTGAAGCCTGAGCACGACCTTCTGGGGCTGAAGCCCAAGGGCTTTAGCCGTGGGTGTCGGGACTCAGATTATAGGCTTCTGCCTGGGACTGAAGCCCTTGGGCTTAGACTTTGGCCCCTCCCCACCTGGGGCTCCGGCTGGCTCAGGCTTCAGTTCCCCCTCCTGGGGTCATGTAGTAATTTTTATTGTCGAAAGGGGTCGCGATGCAATGATGTTTGAGAACCCCTGTGGTAGGTCAAGTTTTACTACAAATTGATAGTTTGCTTTCACAGGGAGAAGAGAAAATGATTTAACATTCCTTTCATAACCTCCTGCGGGAAATGAGCTGGATTGTTCTGCTTCAACACTCTCAACTTTACTTGTTCATCAGCCCACCACACATACTGTAGACCAGGGATCTCAAACTCAAATCACCACAAGGGCCACATGAGGACTAGTACATTGGCCCAAGGGCCGCATCACTGACAGCCCCCCCGCTGCCCCCGCCTCGCCTCTTCCCACCCCTTCCCTGCCCCCATTCCAACCCCTTCCCCACGTCCCCACCTCTGCCCCACCTATTCTCTGCCTCCTCCCCTGAGTGCGTGGCTCCCCACTCCTCCCCCCTCCCTCCTGGAAAGCGCTAAGCACTGCCAAACAGCTGTTTGGCGGCAGGAAGTGCCTGAAGGTAGGCAGAGGAGTGGGACATGGTGTGCTGGGGGTGAGGGGAGCTTGGCAGATGCAGGAAATAACTCCGGGGGGGGTTTGCAGGGAGCTTGGCGGGCTGCAGCAAATAACTCTGCAGGCCGCATGCGGCCTACAGGCCACGTGTTTGAGATCCCTGCTGTAGACTCACTCAATTTTTAAGTGCTATTTATTTATTTATTTCATAAAACTTAATGTTCCATTGCAGCTTTTGATGGAGACATCTGGTGACTGTAGCAGCCCATATGTCAGGGTGACTCCTGGGTTCCTGACACATCTGCAAGATTTAGAGCCCCAAGTGGCAAGAAGACGCTTATCTCAGGCACGACACCGGGCTACGCTGGCAGGACTCTTCAACAACCTGCGGGAAACTGTGTTTTCGCAGTCAGACAATTCAGCATCAAAGGTATAGAGGAGAAACGTTATTTGTTTACGGATAAATATTTGCAAAGACAAAGTGTAGTTATCTTTTTGGGTTCATGTATGTGTGTAATATTATCATGTGCAACTTTCCCTGTGTCTCTTCTATTTGTATAAATACTCTCTTCAGAGCAAGAAAACTAAGTGCCTTCTCTTGTTACTGGCATGAGTTTATCATGTGACTTGTCTCCACTTTGTAGATTTTGAGCTTCTTCATAATGGCAGTATTTTGGAAGCTAGTCAAGGAATACCATGATGAAATTTCATCCTTGACGGACAGCTGTGAAATCAAGACTAGTGGGTTGTGGTTAGAAAGAGGGGAAAGTAGTTAATTCAGCCTCATGAGTTACTTTATATAGAGGGGGGAAGCAAACTGGGAAAGTATGTAAAAATAAAAAATCAAGCTGTAACATTTCCTGTGTTTTACTAGTTTTAGAAAATGTTTAAGTAAAATGGACTATATAAAAACAAGTGAAACAGCACTGGCTTGGCACTAAAATGCTACCAGGGAGGAAGAATGTTATTGTGGTCAAGGCACAGGAAAAGGTATCAGGAGTCTTGGGTTCTGTTCCTAGCTCTGCCACTGACTCCCTTCGATAGATCATTTAGGTTATGGGTGCTTCAGTTTCCTGGTTTGTAAAATGGGGATGGTAATGTATATTTCAGAAGGGTATGTTCTTGTAAAGAGCCTTGCAGTCCTTGGATGGAAGGTGCTTGAGAGGTGCAAAGTATTGTTATTTAGGGATTTCACCTGTTTGGACTCTAATTGTAACTTAGCGTGAGGCAGGAGCTCTGATTGTTAAGTTCTGATGGAGATGCAGCCAGAGCTAATAATCATCATGGTCTCAGAAGCTAAATCCCAAATAGGATTATTTGTTTTGTCTAACAAGATTTACCATTCATTTATTATTGCTTGGAATGGAGGACTTCTGACTCCCTTTTAGAACTTTGATGAGTCCCATTGGTTTTTCCCAGCTTTACGCTGCTACCTTTGAAAGTATCACATCACAGCCATGATCCTTTTGGGTCAAGGAAGACTGGATTTCTTCAAGGGCCTGCGCACTGAGGAAGACATTTCCTAATCCTTGTCAGTTAGTGATTGACTTATGCCCTGAAGCATTGGATTTATATCCCCTACAAAAAAAATCTCTCTAAAATAATTATGGACGTTCTCATTAACCATGTAAATGTTTAATCCTTTCTTGTATCCTCTGTGTGTTTAGTCACAAGTAGACAAATTCCACCTGGCCTAATTGCACTGAAGGCTGTTAGGTTACTCCAGTTTTAGATCAGTGTAACAGAGCAGATTTGGCTAAAGAGGTCTCCTCACATAGTTCCCACTGGAAATGATCAGGAAAAATGTATGCCTACAGTCAGAAAACATCCAACAATAAGCCATAAGGCATAAAATAGTATCAATTATGTTTTTATTATTCATTATTAATTTATAGTTATTATTATTAATAGTAGTAAATATAGCACCATTGATGTATGTGATATTTTACGGATATACCTCAAAGAGCAAACAGTCCCAAAAGGAATGAATTCCAAAAAGGAATTGTTGACTGTAGAGTATGGTCAGAGTAAACCTCAAACCTGTATGTGAATAGGTACAGCATGTAAATTAAAATCTTCATTTGTATTTACCCTGATTCTTGGTTTCTTCCCTTTTTTCACATTCATCAGTGCAGTGGGCAACTTCATTGTTTTTATGGAGGCATGGAGATAGCTAGTCAGCAAAAGGAAAAGGTGTAAAAGACAGTTAAGGCATGTTAAAATGTCAGCCCAGTCAGAACACAGGAAGATTGGTTCTGTTTTCTCTTTGTATTTAGTGTCAAGTTTTGCGTAAAGCTAAGAATTATATCCAGGAGCTGGAGCAAACCTTGGGTACCTTGCTGAAGATGAAAGGTACTGTATGGAAATATATACCTGAAAAAGTTTCCTTGGGCCTGCCTTTCATTTACTTGTTACGTAGGGACAGCAGGGCAGGTGGCTGAGCCAGTATTAAAGGCAAGATGGGTGCCTTTAGGCATCGCACCAAGCAAGAGAGAGTGCATAAACTGTATCACCCAGGAATAGCCCGAGAAAGCGTTGTGCTTTAAAGTTATCCCTCTGACTCTCAGTTTTCTACTTGCTTCCCCCTTGAACTACTGGGCGAGGGAGGGTGGATTCAAACAGTAGTTTGTTGCTGGCCTACATCAGCAGCAAATTAAGGCTGCTCCCTCCTTTCCTCCCCGCATCCTATTTATTGCTGGCTCATCTGCACTGGCAGTGGATTGGGGAACTGTGCCCACTCCTCACCACATACTCCAGAGGTCAGTAGCAGCATATAGTGCCTTCTTACATCTGTGCACCCAAAATCCAGCTAATTAACAAAAGAGACAAAGGGAGCTTCTTCCTCCCCTTATTTTCTCTGCATAGGTGCATAGTTCAACACACAATCTGGCCGTAAGTGTACAGCTTCTTGATTCACAAACATAGCTGGGGTCCAAGTTTGGACTGGAGGGCACAGAGAGAATCTATTCTGGGCTAAAAGTAGGGCAGGAGGGGGGCAGAAATCCCATTCAGGGTTTCCTCACAAAAATGTAGGAAGTGAGAAGTTTTAGTTAAGGAGTTACTCCAAGGGAAAGATTAAGACACATAGTGGTAGGTTTGTTAGTTTTTTTGTTTTTGTGGCTTATTGGGTCCTCCACACACACTTTTCCATTAGCCTATCCCAGCACTCTGAAACAAAAACACTTTTTTCTTCTGGATGAGGACAGTACGATGTGACTCCCTTCAGTACCTGTCACACTCTTTAATCAGCTGGATCAGTTCCTGGTGAGTGGTGTGAGGTTCTCCCTCCGCTAGGGCAGAATATGCTGGTTCTGCTGTGTTCCCAGCCCCATTTCCTTGCCTCCTCACCTGACTGAGGATCTGGGAACCAGAACTAAAAATCAAGTATGTTTTCTGTTTTCAGTGGTAGAGAGTTGAATTCCATGGTGATGGTTTAAAGCCGCTGAACACATTTTTCATGTTTTAAGTGATGTCAGAAAGACTCCCAAAAGCCCGAAATACCAATACTTCAAAGAAAGAAAATAACCACAAAATATTGTATTGACTAGTAGTCACATGGGCTTTGGTTCACTGGCTGTTATTACTGAAAACCAAAGTTATCAGTTCACTGATGAGGCCAGCATTATGAAGATATCAGTGCTCATAAACTGCTGATACAGCTGGTCATGTTATAAGGAAGGACAGAATGTCCCATCCAGTATTATTTTTGTCTAATCAAAAACTCTGTGTGACAGTCAAATCAAATTGTCACCATTACTCTTTTTGATTGGGCTGGATGGTGAGTGAGATGCCAAATGCTCCAGTCTGTGACAGTTATCTTTCTGCTGACAATAGAGTCCTTCAATCTGGAGGATGGGAACCCATCCAGCTTGGAGGAAGTCAAGGAGGAATATGTCAAGATGTACTTCAGCGATCTCGGGTAAGGACTCACACAGATCAAGAACTGATAATACTTTGCACTTGCTTCTAAAGCGCAAAGCATCTCAAAGCACTTTGCAAATATTACGGAGCAGTGGGTTGTCTGTCCCTGTGAGGGAAGGAAATACACAGATTAAGATGAAGAGGTTTTAACTGGCAGACAGGAAAAAAAATATTAAAATTGGACCCATACAGCAGCTCAGTGCGTGTAAGCTCTGAGCACATTGCTGGTCTCATTCCCAGTCAGTGCATGTATTTGCCTTTCTCTCCCTGTGTAGATCATCTCCACTTAGGGGCTTTCATTAGCCCTACAAAGGGGAAAAAAAAAGTCACCTGCTCCAAAAGAATCATTGAGACTCCAAAGTGTTCCTGGCAGGGACCGTTTTAAATTGATTGGGAAGCCATGCATTTGGCCTTGTCCCGTGTTTTCTTTCCAGTACTGCATCCCCTTCAGATGCCATGAGTGAGAGTGGCTCTACCGTCTGGTATTTGATTCAAGAATATGAAAAAAACTCAGTGGAAGAGGATGGGAAGCCAAGACTTATCCAGTCCCCAGCCACTTCATCTCCTGATCTGATGGAGTTTGAACGGTAGGAGTATAAGTGTGTAGTATTTCAGTAGTCTTCATGTGAAACAACCCATTCAGTCACTGCATATCAGGTAGCTTTCCTGGGGTCTGACTTTGGATCCCAGGATCCCCAGGCCAGCAGAGACATCAATCTCAGCCCCTGTTGGTGTGGAAACTGAGCATCTTCCATGACTCTCAATTGATTCCCTCACTCCTGGCTGGCACTCGGAGCCTGAATAGTGGCATGTCCAGCCCTCCTCAGCCACAGGGCATCTCCCTGCTTCACAAGCCTTTGAAAATCTTTGATGGTTCCCCATCCTCAAGAAAGAGATGTAATGTTCTTTCAAGTATGTCAATGTTCTAGCGTGAAGCATGAGGGTTAATACCCCTTCTAAAATGTTATAATTATAAGTCTGAGTATTCTTGTTATCCACATAAATATCTGCTCTTTTTTTGAATCTTTAACCTTCTGCAATCTGATCTCACTCTCATGTTGTGGATTGGGCTTTTTATAAAATTTCCTGTTGTTGCTGATAATGGTTTCATAAAAATGTGAATGCAGTTATGCCAGCAGGTGGCATAAGTCTGCTGCTTTCATTCTACAGTTTTATCCTGTACTCCTGTAGCAATCAGAAAAAAAACAACGGTGCTTGTAGGCAGGTAGTGTGTACAGTACCTTGAAATATGCTGTTTAATGATTTTTGTGGAATAGTATCATTAGTTCCTCATGGGTTTCCCTTTCCCCTCCCTCACTGACACAGGCAGAGCAGACCTTTGCAGCACTATGTGGGATCTGTGGCATTTACCTTGAAGTTCCATGGCAGATTACTACTGCTGTATATTGAATCCTTCTCATGGGATCTCTCCTGTCTGACACAACACAGCAGTGATCTGTCCTGTAGGAACAACTTCACCCCTTTAGTAACGTGATACTGTAGCCATGTTTTCCATCCAACACCAAGAATCACAGCTTTTTTGAATAACTGTTTGTGTCCGTCATCTAAGTCATCTAAACTGGTCATCCGGGCCTGGTAGCAGCACAAGTACTATCCCCTCCAAAATGCTATCAATTCTTGCCTGGAGGTCCATGATTCACATTTAGGTTTTTAACACAGCCGCCTGATCCCATTTCATCCGTTCATAAGGATCTACACCAGCCATTCCTTACCAATCAAGGTCAGGACCCCATTCTGTTAGGCACTGGACAAAGGTATAGCGAGGGACACAGTTCCTTCCACTTAAATCACACAATAATAGGCAAAGGGTAGATGGGAAAGAGAGGCACAGAACAGTACTATACAGCTGGCTTCCATGGCGTTTGAACCCCAGCAGCAGCTACTTGTAAGTGCTTCGGATTAAATATCCCTGTATAAATTGTGCATATAAAATAAAAAAAAAAACACTTGAAACATATTACAGTATTATAAGGGGGTCTGGGTGGTTCCATGTCCGTGGTTGTTTGAGCAGAGACAATGTGATTAAGTGGTTAGGGACCTGTAGTGGGAATCAGAAGACCTGGATTATATTCCTAATTCTGCCACTGATCAGATGTGTGACCATGGGTGAGTCACTTCACTTCTCTGTGCTTCTGTCTCCCTGCCCACCGTTCACCTACCTCATCTATTTAGACCAGCGGTTCTCCAGCTTCATTGTACCGTGACCGCCTTCTAACAGCAAAAATGACTACATGACCCCAGGAGGGGGGACCAAAGACCGAGCCCGCCCCAGGCAGCAGGGCGGGAGAGGGCAAAACTGAAGCCCAAGGGCTTCTGCCCTGAATGGGGGGCTTGTAACCCTAGCACTGAGCAGTGGGGCTTGGGTTTCAGACTTGCTGGGGCCCAGGCCCAACACCAGCCTTGGTCACCCAATTAAAAAAGGGGTCACAACCCACTTTGGGGTCCCGACCCACAGTTTGAGAACCCCTGATTTAGACTAATGTTTTTGATGCAAAGACTGTCTCATTGAGGGGGCAGATGCATACATATATATGTTATCAGTGCCTAGCTGTTATCAGTGCCTATATGTTATCAGTGCCTACCAGTGCTGTTATGCCACCCCCCAGAAGCCATGGCAGAGCCATGATCAATGAGTTGTAAACCCTGGGAGACTAGGCACCACGGGAAGCGCCGCCTATGGAAACTCAATTGGCAGCACCCCCTGTAACATCTGATTGGTTCAGACACACTATTTAAGCATGGAGGGAGTTCCAGAAACCTGTCTGTGCAACAAGGTAGATCCCTGACCTGCTGTTAAGACAGCTCCTGCCTTGTTCCTGCATCCTGGCCTTGTTCCTGGTCCCTGTTTCCTTGCCCTGCCCCAGCCTTGCTCCTGCCTTGGACCCAGATCTTTCCTGCCTTCTCTGACTCCAGATACCCTGGTTCTGGTGCTCTGTTCTGATTCCTGGCTCTGACTATGGTTTGACCCTTGGCTCAGGCATCCAGCTTCTGACTCTGGTTCTGACCCTTGGTTCTGTTTCCCAGCTCCAGACTCCTGCTCCAATCGATTGGTGTGACTGGCCACACCCCGGTTCCTGACAGTTAGGCCCTGATGGGGCTTCCGGACATTACTGTCAGGAACCGGGGTGTGGCCAGTCACACCAATCGATTGGAGCAGGAGTCTGGAGCTGGGAAACAGAACCAAGGGTCAGAACCAGAGTCAGAAGCTGGATGCCTGAGCCAAGGGTCAAACCATAGTCAGAGCCAGGAATCAGAACAGAGCACCAGAACCAGGGTATCTGGAGTCAGAGAAGGCAGGACAGATCTGGGTCCAAGGCAGGAGCAAGGCTGGGGCAGGGCAAGGAAACAGGGACCAGGAACAAGGCCAGGATGCAGGAACAAGGCAGGAGCTGTCTTAACAGCAGGTCAGGGATCTACCTTGTTGCACAGACAGGTTTCTGGAACTCCCTCCATGCTTAAATAGTGTGTCTGAACCAATCAGATGTTACAGGGGGTGCTGCCAATTGAGTTTCCATAGGCGGCGCTTCCCGTGGTGCCTAGTCTCCCAGGGTTTACAACTCATTGATCATGGCTCTGCCATGGCTTCTGGGGGGTGGCATAACAGCACTGGTCATCGGGTGCCCTCCAGACCTGTATTCTAGCTCACTGGATCCTTATATCACTCCCCCTACCCTTTAGGGGTGCTCCTGGAGCATTGTTGGGCCAACCTTGTCTGCATAGGCACCGACTCCATGGGTGCTGCAGGGCTGGAGCACCCACGGGGAAAAATTAGCAGGTGCTCCGTACCCACCGGCAGCCAAGCTTCCCCCACCCGCTCCTCACCGCCTCCTCCCCTGAGCGCCACACGTCCCCGCTCCTCCCCCTCCCAGAGGTTCCCGCCCGCCACCTAACAGCTGTTTGGCGGCGCTTAGGACTTTCTGAGAGGGAGGGGGAGGAGTGGGGATACGGCATACTCAGGGAATGAGGTGGTAAAGAGGCAGGGCGGGGACAGGGATTTGGGAGAAGGGGATTGAATTGTGGTGGGATGAGGGTGGTGCAGAGGCAGGGCCAGGAGCCGGGAGGGGAGGTCAAGCACCCACGGGGCAGAGGGGAAGTCAGCGCCTATGCTTGTGTGGGTGATCCCTGTACAAATTCAGGGGTGTGAACATTACTAGCAGATTCCCAGAACGGCTCCTTGTGATCACAGCCTCCCCAGTATTGTGCTACCATAGCCTGCCCTGTTTCAATTTGGAATCCAATATGGCATGGACTTCACATTATTTGTGGTCTTGAGCTGTTCAGAGGTGTGCTGGGCCTTGAGCGTCCAGACAAGTGTGGCGGTTTTGCAGAGGCGGGCTGGCATGCGGGCTATTCGCCCCAAGAAATATGGGATAAAATGCTGATAAAAATTTGCAAAACATAGGAAGCGCTGCACCTCCTGAGTATTCCAGGGTACTGCCCAGTTACAAATGGCTTCCACCTTTTCTTGGGTCCATCCTAATGCCTTCGGGGAGAGGTTGTACCCCGAAAACTCTGTGGCAGTTTGGACAAAGATAACTTTCTCTAATTTTGTATATAGGCCGTGCTGTCGCAGCCTCTTCAGTACATACCTGACAGGGCATTTGTGCTGCTCATGGTTTTCTGAAAAAGACAAGTATATCACTGAGGTAGATGACTACATACTGGTCCAGAAAGTCTCTAAACACATAATTAACAAAGGTTGAATCGTCACAGGGGCATTAGCCAGTGAAATGGCATCACCAAATATTCAAAATTCAGGTCCAGAAGAGTGCACTTATCCCCCACCCGGATACACGCAAGGGTCAGAGCCAGGAATCAGAGCTGAGAGTCAGAACCAGGGTATCTGGAGTCAAGGAAGACAGGAGCAGAGCTGGGTCCAAGGCAGGATCAGAGCTGGGACAGGGCGAGGAAACAGGGACCAGGAACAAGGCAAGGACACAAGAACAAGACAGGAGCTGTCTCAGCAGAAGGTCAAATCTGCCTCGTTACACAAATGGCTTCCTGGAACTTCCTTCATGCTTAAATAGTGTGCCTTGGCCAGTCAGAGGTCATGAGGGGTGCCGGTTATTGGGTCTTCCATGGGTGGCACTTCCAGTGGTGCCTAGTCTCCCAGGGTTTACAGTGCATTGACCACAGTTCTGCCAGGTGGTGGCATAGAAGTGTTGGTCACCCAAAGACATGGGTTCTAGCCCACTGGATTCTTATAACTATTGCAATACAAATACATAATAATAATATATAGTCTTTTCCTTCTTTAACTCTCATTCAAATTCAGCTCAGGTGAATAGTCACTGAAAGTTGCTACCAACAGGTGGCTGTTGGGTGCTTATGTCTCTCTGAACTATCTAGACATCTATGCCGAGTTCATCACAGTGGCATGTCTCATCACTGTGCCTACATGAAATGAGTTTGGTGGTGTTATTTCAGATTCCAGTAGACAGGTGTCCAAACAACCACTCTGTTAAGTGGCCATCTTATTGGCAGTCTAAGCAAAAACAGCAAGGATTGAAGGGACATGGAAACTGAACTCCCTTTCATCTATAGACTGGTACCTCTTGGTTTGGTTAAAGAACATCTGTTTGGGAGCTATTATAGCCATCAGTCTCCAGGCTGGCAAACCAGCATTTTCTATGAGCATAATAAATTATGTGAAAATACCCCAAAATTATAAAGCCCCTATAAGTACTGCTACCTCCAAGAACAGTGAAACAACTTTTGGCAGTTGAGTGATTGAACACTGCTGGTATTAGGTTTTGGTGGGTTTTTTCCCGCAAGCTTTACAATCTTGGCTTGTCAAAATAACAATTTTTAAAAGATTGAACAGCTTTGAATTGCTTTCTCATACAATACACTGTGGTGAATCAGGAAATCTGTTTAATTGGGACATCTTCCAAAGAATCATTTTAAGCCCGATAAAACTTAATAGCAATGACTGGTGCATACACTGTCCTTCATATTACTTTGAACTTGAGCCTTTCATGATCTGAGAGCTCTAAGCACTCTACAACCCTTAAATTAGGGCTTGGTTTATATCTGAAAGTTAATTGTGAATTAAGGTAGCGTGTCAATTTAAAGCACAATAGCTGTCCTTGATTAACTGCATGTATGGACAGGCTTATTCTGGAACAAGAGTGCCTTATCCCTGTTTATGGTAATCCACTGTGAAAGTGGATAATGCTGAGCAGTAACAAGGCACTCTTGTTTCAGAACAGGAGTGTCCAAACATGGAGTGACTCAGGAACGGTTGATCAGAAATAATTCTAGTGTAGATGAGCCCTATGCTTTGCAGCTCCTTTTTGAGGTGGGTATTATTATCCCCATTTTACTTTGACAAAATGGAGGTCCTAAAGAAGAGGAAGGATTGTGCAGGAAGAAAGACAGTTGTGTGGTTCAGGCAGTGGACTAAAACTCAGGAGCATTGGATTCAACTTTCAGCTTCACCACAGATTTCCTGTGTGACCTTGCACAACTCACAGTCTCACTGTTGCATTATGATACAGTCTTTATTCACATGACATTCCGTGGGACGCCTGCCTCATTCAGTGCACAGGATGGACGGTGCTCAGCTAAGGAACAGCTCTTCAGCATTTTGTTTTGTCCTTGTTCAATGTGTGTCCCTAAGCTCTATTTACTGTGCACTATTCAAACCTTGCTCTGCAGACAGAATTATAAATTTCCTCATGAGCTTTTCTATGGGACTCATCACTATATTGTCCGAGTGCTTCACAAACATTAATACATTTATTTTCAGAACTCCTTTTGAGATGAGTACTCCCATTTTATAGAGCTAAGTAACTGAGGCAAAGAGAGATTAAGGTCAAAAGTATCTGCTAATTTTTGATGTCCAATTTGAGATACATAGTTCCTGATTTTTCAGACTATTCAGCATTATATAGCACTTTAAGCACAGCTCCCACACTCACATCTGTGAGTGCTCAGCACTTGTGCAAATCAGACCCCAGGGTAACAAATTGGGCACCCATAAAATGAGGAACACCCAATTGGTGCCTACTTGTGAAAAGTTCAGATTAGGTGACTCGCCTGGCATCACATAGGAACTCTGTGGCAAAAGCAGGGATAGAATCTAATTTTCCAGAGCAGGATTCATCTGTTTTAAACATGAAACCATCCTTTCTCTTCCTGCAATCTTATGCCTCATTCACTACATGCCTTCCAAATTCTGCAACAGAGGATGCATGGGTCCTACAAACAACAGTCTCCTTCATTATACAGTCCTGACTCATCCATCCTGTGCACTGAAGAAGAAAGGGTCCTGTGGAAAAAATAGGCTGTGATCATGTAATTAAAAATGTTTCTTAATGCATATGCACAAAAGGGGTGAGTTAAGATTGTACAGATAGCCTTAATTCTCGCATTTCCTAAATTTTGAATGCTTAACTTTACAACCTTAATGTTTTTTAAAACATTGTATGTGTAATTTTCCGGATTTTTAAAAGAAGCTAACGGAAAAAACAAAAATTCCAACATGTGGCATCATATTGACACCCACAAGGGTGATCAGCAGAATTGGAACCTTTACATCCACTGCATAGGCCTCTGCCACTTGAGTTAAAAGAGTAACTTATAGCAGTAGTAGGTTGTCATCCTCTATGTGAACCACCACTAGGAGGGATGAGAGAGACATGCTTTGTTAGTGGGTTTAAATCGGCTTCGGTACCCAATGACTGGAAGTTAGCTAATGTAATGCCAATATTTAAAAAGGGCTCTAGAGGTGATCCCAGCAATTACAGACCGGTAAGTCTAACGTCAATACCGGGCAAATTAGTCGAAACAATAGTTAAGAATAAAATTGTCAGACACATAGAAAAAAATAAACTGTTGAGCAATAGTCAACATGGTTTCTGTAAAGGGAAATCATGTCTTACTAATTTATTAGAGTTCTTTGAAGGGGTCAACAAACATGTGGACAAGGGGGATCCAGTGGACATAGTATATTAAATTTCCAGAAAGCCTTTGACAAGGTCCCTCACCAAAGGCTGTTATGTAAATTAAGCTGTCATGGGATAAAAGGGAAGGTCCTTTCATGGATTGAGAACTGGTTAAAAGACAGGGAACAAAGGGTAGGAATTAATGGTAAATTCTCAGAATGGAGAGGGGTAACTAGTGGTGTTCCCCAAGGGTCAGTCTTAGGACCAATCCTATTCAATTTATTCATAAATGATCTGGAGAAAGGGGTAAACAGTGAGGTGGCAAAGTTTGCAAATGGTACTAAACTGCTCAAGATAGTTAAGACCAAAGCAGACTGTGAAGAACTTCAAAAAGATCTCACAAAACTAAGTGATTGGGCAACAAAATGGCAAATGAAATTTAATGTGGATAAATGTAAAGTAATGCACATTGGAAAAAATAACCCCAACTATACATACAATATTATGGGGGCTAATTTAGCTACAATGAGTAAGGAAAAAGATCTTGGAGTCATCATGGATAGTTCTCTGAAGATGTCCACGCAGTGTGCAGAGGCGGTCAAAAAAGCCAACAGGATGTTAGGAATCATTAAATAGGGGATAGAGAATAAGACTGAGAATATATTATTGCCCTTATATAAATCCATGGTACGGCCACATCTTGTATACTGTGTACAGATGTGGTCTCCTCACCTCAAAAAAGATATACTGGCACTAGAAAAGGTTCAGAAAAGGGCAACTAAAATGATTAGGGGTTTAGAGAGTGTCCCATATGAGGAAAGATTAAAGAGGCTAGGACTCTTCAGCTTGGAAAAGAGGAGACTAAGGGGGGATATGATAGAGGTATATAAAATCATGAGTGATGTGGAGAAAGTGGATAAGGAAAAGTTATTTACTTATTCCCATAATACAAGAACTAGGGGTCACCAAATGAAATTAATAGGCAGCAGGTTTAAAACAAATACAAGGACGTTCTTCTTCATGCAGCGCACAGTCAGCTTGTGGAACACCTTACCTGGGGAGGTTGTGAAGGCTAGGACTATAACAGTGTTTAAAAGAGAACTGGATAAATTCATGGTGGTGAAGTCCATAAATGGCTATTAGCCAGGATGGGTAAGGAATGGTGCCCCTAGCCTCTGTTTGTCAGAGGATGGAGATGGATGGCAGGAGAGAGATCACTTGATCATTGCCTGTTAGGTTCACTCCCTCTGGGGCACCTGGCATTGGCCACTGTCGGTAGACAGATACTGGGCTAGATGGACCTTTGGTCTGACCCGGTACGGCCGTTCTTATGTTCTTATGTTTCACAGATGTTTGCTGTCAGTAGAGGAATGGGTGTGACTCAGGAATCTTGAGTTCCATTCCAAGCTCCAGAGCTGAGCCTGTTCTATTGGGCACAGATTCTTCTGCCCATTCACCCCAAGTGTGATCCTAGCCCCTCAAATCTGTTTTTATCTTAGTCCTATCACTTCCTGACCTCTGGCTTCTCATATCACTCCCATTCTTCTCTCCTAGCAGTCCCAGTCTCTGCTATTCAGGCCTGTCTTAGTCTCCTTGCCCAGCAAGTCCTAGGATCACTCCTCCATGCTCCCCATCCCGGTTTCCCCTCTCAGTCCCATTCTCATTTCCTCCTCAGCCCCAGTTCACCCCTGCTGGCTCCTCATCCAAGCCATCTCTCTTCCCCACTCTGGCCTCCAGCCACTCCCACCACCAGCCACATTCCTTATCTCTACTGGACGTCCCAGTTTCAGTGTCATCTCCCCTGCCCTAACTTCTTGTTCCAATCTCTTTGACCATCCAGTGCCAGTCTCCCCACAACCGTCAGGCTCTTGGTCAGATCAGTCTCCCTTCTCCTTACTTCCTTTCCTACTGGTTCTCCACTGGTTCTCAGTCCCAGTTGTCCAGCCCAGCCTCCCCCTTGCTCCTCTGATCTCAGTCTCCCCCCTCCCCATCACCTACTGGCTCCCCATCTTGTTATCCTCCATTTTCTTCCCCAGTTCCCAGGCTCCTTGTCTAGCCAGCTGTAGTCTCCTTACCCAGCAAATCCTAGTTTCCCTCTGTCCCACCAACCTCCAGTCCCAGTTCCCTCTCCCATGCTCTTTGTCCCAGAGTTCTCCTCCTCCTGCTGGTCCAGCTCTTGTCCCCTCTGCATGGGAATAAGGTTGTTTCCTCCTACACACTGCTTAAGCCATCAATGAGCACACAAGAGAGACAAGCTTCCTGCTCTCAGTTCTAGTTCCCAGACTTGGACACAGCAGAGCCTGCAGCAGCCCACAGCTGCAATGCAGGGAAAATCCTGCTCAACCCTGGGCTGGAGCATGCCCAGTGTGGATGGTATCTTCAGGGAATTTAGCTGCTAAAATCTAATTCCCTACTGAGACTCATAACTTAGCCAGATTTGGGCATATTTTCATGAAGATGGCAAAGGCCAGACCTTGCCAAATTTCACATCCCTGCTCCAAAGCACAAGGGCACTAGAGTCTTTCAAAGAAAAATGTTGCCAGAATTTTTTAACATGGCCAAAACAATATATTTTTCCCTAGCCTTGTTCTCAGAAACAGCTGAATTGTTTTGGCTGAAATTTTCCAAAACAATTCAGCCTGAAGCAGACACCCAGCATGGAAAATTTCAACCCAATTAAAGTTTGGCAAAGTAAGCAGCAGCTGAAAACAGAGTCTTATAATAGTGAACGTTGGGCAACCTTAATAACAAGTGGTGCTTCCAGCCCCACCTGTATTAAGAAGGGTAATTGTGCAAGGTCCTGCTGTGAGTCAGCAGCATTGGTTGGAATAGCATCTAAAACTTATTTCCCAATCGCTTGTTGGTCTAACCATTAGGCTGCTCCACCATAAACTGTTTTTAAGAGATGCCTCCCTTCCTCTTGTTACAGGTACCTGTATTTTTATAAACAGACCGTGGACCTGCTGGTTGAGAATGGGATTGTGTGCACCGAAGAGGTCACTCTTCCTGTCGTCTCTACAGCTGTTTCCCACCTGTGGCAGAATCTGCCAGAGGAGAGGAGAGAGAGCATCTTGCAGTACTGTAGTCAGAGACAAAATGTACTCCCAGACCCTAAGGCAGCCTGCAATGAAGGCAGTGTGAGGAACAGCAGAGCTAATAGTCAGGAAGCCAGTGGTTCATTGGTATCCACACCCGAGGAGGTAGGTGGCAATTACTACTAGGCTTCCTGCTTCAGAAGTTCCAAACTGCAGGAAAGTTGCTAGCTACACTGAGTGTGCATCTCTTAAAGGGGAAAACATTACTTCAATTAAACCTTTCCATAAGCAGCATAATACACAAGTGAATATCATTAATGGCACGGCAGTAAATGTTTACACTGAATTCTCTCTTACTCCTTAGCAAATCCCTAACCCTGCTCTCCTGTGGCTGCCAGTTTTTCAGTTTTGTTAAGGTATCCCCAAGTACACTGGGCTTTTAATGGCAGTAGTACTGCTGATCTGCACTGAAGTGAGGAGTCTGTCTGTAGGTAATGGTTAAGTTTGCTCCAACTTATGAAAGAGGGAGTGGGGTATCACAGTTCAGGGCAACTACACCCATATTCCCCCTCTGTGGTGTAACAAGGGCACACACTCATGGGCGGCGCATGAACCAACCGTTGGGGGAGGCTAGTCCCTTCCCCTTCTGCCTGAGGCCCCGTCTCTCCCCCACCAGTAGCCCCTGGGCCCTCCACCCCAGCCCTGGGCCGCCCGAGCACCCACAGCCCCAGGCGAGCGGCACAGCCCCAGCGCCAGAGTACCAGGCGGGTGGTGCAGCTCCAGCGCCCCATCCCCAGTGCCTCAGCCCTGCAGCACCAGGCAGCGTGAGCATCGGCCCCAGCCGCAGCCACCCTAGGCCTAGACAGGGGAAAGAGCAGGAAGCCGAAGGCGCTATGGGGGTGGAGTGTGGGCAGGGCCACACCGGGCTGTTCGGGAAGACTTAGCCCTGGCCTGTGATACCCGCTGCCCATGGACGCACTGTAAGCTCTCTGCTCCTCAGGCGTCACCTCTCTTGGGTGAAGACACACATCTCTCTCCCTCCTGACTGGGGGTTTTCCACGCTGCACAGTTCACTGTCTGCACTGTGTTATTCCCACCAAGCAGACTAACTAAAAACAGGCCATCACCAGTGCTTTGCTTTCTCTTCAGAGGCTATAAACAGAGCTTATAAGTTACCATGCACCTCTTTCTCAGCAAAAGTTCCAATATGCATACTACAAGCTTACTAGTCTTGTGGGGTCTCAGTAGGCCAATGTCCTTCCAGCCTTTCCCAGGAAGGATTGGGGACGCCCTTGGACAGAAGGTCCTGTCCATTTGCTGGATCAGAAAGCAGGCCCTGAGTCAGTTTAAACTCAGGTTATATATCCAAAAGTCCATCATTTGTTGGCCTCTGGAGAATCCAGTCTGAACCAGTGTATGTGGGCCTCTCTTGGTGGTGGTACTTCTCCAGAGGTCTTATAGCCTGAGTGAATTTACCTAATCACCCCCACTGTTCTTACTTCCTGAAGGGCTGTGGTCACCCTCCCTCATGGAATTACATACAATCCCTGGCCCATAATGATACATAAAATTAATCCCAAAGATATTGCAGGAAATGGCCATATCTGTCAGAGGGCATAAGGATAAAGATGACATATACCTATCTTCGCCTCACAAGTCCTGCTGTGAGATAATGTTTATTATTTAAACTAAATAATATAGGTTTGCCATTATCTCACAGCAGGAATGCTACAATGCAGTGTTGGAATTTGGAGCACCCCGGGCTTCATTGCAAGCTGGAGCACACAGCTGAATGAGATTGTGTGGGCACCGGCTGATACAGCTGAGATCTTTGGCTGAGCACATCAGTAACAGCTAGCAAAATAGACTGGGAAGCACTTGTATAATCCATGCTTTTCATTGAGGATTTGTAAACCATTGGCTTAAATCCAGTTCCTGGAAACTGACAGTCTGGATGGAACTGATGGATCTTTTGCCCTATTGTGTAGTAATGAAAGTAATTTTTTTCTGCCTTTACAATATATTATTGGTCCAGTCTAGAAAATAAGCACACCTGTCTAAGGGGAAGAAAGACTTCCTAAATTTTAAAGACTTAATTATCGAAAACTGTCATAGATTGGATAACATTGTGCAGTGGCTGATAGTTTTGACATCTAAACTGTTTTCTTTGGTAGATACTATTTGAAGATGCATTTGATGTTGCTGCTGGATTCCTTGACAGAAATGAGACTCAACAAGCAATGTCCAGTCCAGGGTAATTATAAACACACCCAATCTGCTAGCCAGCATCCTTGTCCTTTGATGCACATTAATAAGGCAGCTTCCATATTTATGTCCTCCTCCCTTAGGTCAGTTAAAGACAACTGCTTGCAGCAACTTGCTCATGATCATACCATTTGTTATGGTGTAAGAATTTGTAAGCTTGCAGTTAATAGACATTTTACATTAGAATGGAAAGCACCCTCTGTGTTAATCTCATGAGTGCCCAGTTAGTACCAGAAATGGGATCTTTTTTATTTTCTTCATCAGCTCTGTCATAATGTAGGATTCCTAAAGCTGTCTGTTGTTTCCCTCACAAGATCTAAAGAGGCCAGGAGGTGTCCTCTGGATAAGTTAGCTAATTTTGAACTGTGTTCTCCTTCAGTGGAACAGAAAAAGTCTTTTTAGTAGGACTGTCGATTAATCGCAGTTAACTCATGCAATTAACTCAAAAAATTAATCGTGATTAAAAAAATTAATCGTGATTAATAGCACTATTAAACAATAGAATACTAATTGATATGTATTAAATATTTGAGATGTTTTTTACATTTTCATATATATTGTATTCTGTGTTGTAATTGAAATCAAAGTGTATATTATTTTTATTACAAATATTTGCACTGAAAAAATGATAAACGAAAGAAATAATATTTTTCAATTCACCTCATACAAGTACTGTAGTGCAATCTTTGTCATGAAAGTGCAACCTACAACTGTAGATTTTTTTTGTTATATAACTGCACTCAAAAGCCTACAGGTCTGCTCAGTCCTACTTCTTGTTCAGCCAATCACTAAGACAAAGAAGCTTGTTTACATTTACAGGAGATAATGCTGCCCTCTTTTTATTTACAGTGTCACCAGAAAGTGAGAACAGGTATTTGCATGGCACTTTTGTAACTGGAATTGCAAGGTATTTATGTGCTAGATATGCTAAACATTCGTATGCCCCTTCATGCTTCGGCCACCATTCCACAGGACATGTTTCCACGCTGATAATGCTCGTTAAAAAAATAATGCGTTAATTAAATTTGTGACTGAACTCCTTGAGGGAGAATTTTATGTCCCCTGCTCTGTTGTACCTACATTCTGCCATATATTTCATGCTATAGCCATCTCAGATAATGACCCAGCACATGTTCATTTTAAGAACACTTTCACTGCAGATCTCACAAAACATTGAGATTTCTAAAGATAGCTACAGCACTCAACCCAAGGTTTAAGAATCTGAAGTGCCTTCCAAAATCTGAGAGGGACGAAGTCCGGAGCATGCTTTCAGAAGTCTCAAAAGAGCAACACTCCAATGTGGAAACTACAGAACCCGAACCACCAAAAAAGAAAATCAACCTTTCTGCAGGTGGCATCTGACTCAGATGATGAAAATGAACATGCGTTGGTCCGCACTACTTTGGATTGTTACCAAGCAGAACCTGTCATCAGCATGGATGCATGTCCCCAGGAATGGTGATTGAAGCATGAAGGGACATATGACTCTTTAGTGCATCTAGCACATAAATATCTTGCGACGCCGGCTACAACAGTTCTCACTTTCAGGTGACATTGTAAACAAGAAGCGGGCAGCATTATTTCCTGCAAATGTAAACAAACTTGTTTGTCTGAGCGATTGGCTGAACAAGGAGTAGGACTGAGTGGACTTGCAGGCTCTAAAACTTTACATTGTTTTATTTTTGAATGCATTTTTTGTACTTAATTCTACATTTGTAAGTTCAACTTTCACGATAAAGCAATTGCACTACAGTACTTGTATTAGGTGAATTGAAAAATACTATTTCTGTTGTTTTTTTACAGTGCAAATGTAATAAAAAATAAATATAAAGTAAGCACTGTACACTTTGTATTCTGTGTTGTAATTGAAATCAATATATTTGAAAATGTAGAAAACATCCAAAAATATTTTAATAAATGGTATTCTATTATTGTTTAACAGTGCAATTAATCACAATGAATTTTTTTTAATCTCTTGACAGCCCTACTTTTTAGAAATAGTCTCCTTCACCCTTTTTTAATATTCTAATGCAATAACAAATATCTTACAGAGCAGAAATGTGGTTTGACCTGAATAGTAACATCAGAGAAAGGAAAGCTCTATTACATCAAGTCCTTCCTTGTGCAAAGGCTGTGTGTAGTCCGTCAAGAGAGGACACGTCATCACTCTTGATCTCAGCCAGTAGCCCTAGCAAGGGCAAGGATTGTGTTTCTTAATAGAAAATCCATGTGATGGCTCAGCTCTGAAGTACTTTCACTGCAGGTTGTGTCTTGGGTGGGATTTTCTCTCCTTGCAAGTTGTAAGTTTAGGGAAGTAATTGTCCATAAGTTTAGAAGATCCTTTAACATGTGAGGTGTGATTTGCACTTAAACTAAAACTACACTTCACATTGCTTGAGCAATGTAAATGAGAATAAGTCCTTTTAGATTGTTAACCAAAACACACTCAAATATATAATAAAACTGAATTAAATGTGTACCAGTTAAACAACAAGTGATTGTTTTTTAAAAAATTCGGGGAAGCATTCAGACACATTGAGTTAGTGTCCCATCTGCACATGTCCCTAGCCAGCTCTTACTTTAGGACAATTGGGTCTTTTTTTTGTCAGCCTGTGGTTTCAAGCAGCTCAGGCCCAGAATTAAAAAGATTTGCTATGTGCATTGGCAGAGCCTGCTGGGGAAGCTGCCCAGCATATGGCCACAGTGTGGCTGTTGCTAGTGGATATTCTCAGTCAACTTTTGTGATGACACAAAGCTGTCTCATTCATTCAAAACGCAACATAAAAAATAAAAGGCCTTAATTTGAACAAGGTGATGCTATAAAACACGCAGGCTGCCAGATAAATATGACTATTACTTTGTATTATAATTAGCGTACATTTTTCTCCTGGAACAATATTAGCACGTCTGCCACGTACCTCTGAATTGCTTTGCTTTGATAATTGTTTCTTGTATCACATTTCTATATTTGTATAATTTATTGTGCAATGATATCCCTGTTGTTCAATTGTTTGCTTTTATTTTATTAATCATGAAAATAATTATTAAGGTTTGTAGATAAATAAAAAGGAAAAGAAGCGAACAGGAAGAGACAGGAGACTGGAACTTAAATATAATTTCTGCTTCCATTTTCAGCTCAATGTTCGCAGGCTGCACCTCAGAAAATCCAGAGGATAACCACCGGCTCTACTTGCAGATCACTGGTTTCTTAAAGGGTCTTTTCTTTGCTAACACACAGTTTCCACAGGTAGGCCTTGCCAAAGTGTTTGTTATAGATGAGGCAGCGTATTCCTCTGAATAACAGATTGGGATTTCCATTTGATGTGCCTTTGCTCATATTCCTCAGGATCATCCAAACTGGAATCTTAGACTTCATTATTTTTTTAATTCCTTCCATTCCAAAGATTAATAGACTCACCATTTAGGGGGCAAGTTTCAGTTGTTTTATTTTAGATGCTGCAAAAGACATGGGGGCTAAATTTAACTCTCGGATAACTTCACTGATATTGTTGGAGCTTACTGGCCCAGTGGCTAGAAAGTCATTCAGATTGTTTCCTCCCGCTCTCATCCCAGTACTAGGGAGATTGGGTCAGCCTGTGAGCTGCAGGACTTGCATGGGATGTGGGGGCCCAAGGGAGTTCCTAAGTAAATTGTGTTTGCAAATTACCCATGGTATCTGATTTAATGTAGATAAGAGCCGCACAGTACACCTAGGGAATAATACTACAAGGCAAAATACAACCTGCAAGATTCTTGGTTTGAAAGCAGAGATGCAGCTCCACATCCCAGTAGCCACAGACTCTCCACCCTGCCCCTGGCACAGTAGCTCCTGCACGCTCTCTGTTAGCTCAGAAAATTGGGCAGTACTGATGGCATAAAACACCCAGGACAGATGAGCCAGTGTCCTTAAGGTTCATGCATATGACAAAGGTGGGGTGGCAGATATAACTGTAATCAGGATGCACAGTGTGTACCTGACTGAATAATAAAATACAGCCCATGGTCACCTTTCCCTCTAACTGTGGCACAAGAACACTACTGATCAGCTGATGGGTTTTATAGCTGGTCAGTACAAACTAATTAGTGCTGCTTCAACCCCTCTCTCAAAGAATGTACACATTTATGACTGTGACTATTTATACATACATCAAATGCAGCTGATCTGGACAAGTTACTACAGAGAATTCTTTTCTGGGTGCTGGCTGGCGAGTCTTGCCCACATGCTCAGGGTTTAACTGATCGCCATATTTGGGGTCGGGAAGGAATTTTCCTCCAGGGCAGATTGGCAGAGGCCCTGGAGGTTTTTCACTTTCCTCTGCAGCATGGGGCATGGGTCACTTGCAGGAGGATTCTATGCCGCTTGAGGTCTTCAAACCACAATTTGAGGACTTCAGTAACTCAGACATAGGTTAGGGGTTTATTATAGAAGTGGATGGGTGAGATTGTGTGGCCTGCATTGTGCAGGAGGTCAGACTAGATGATCATAATGGTCCCTTCTGACCTTAAAGTCGATGAGTCTATAAGTTTCTGGTCAGGTTCTCAGTGCGGCTAAGACACCCCACCTGAAAAAATACTTGTGAGAGAACCAGGCAGAAGAATGGAAAGAACTATGTACAACACAGTGCAGAAGGGGAGGCCTAAAACTGAGAATGGGAATGTTTAGATTACATAGAAGGAAAATATTTTTAACAGGGAGATCAGTTATGCAATTACTGTATATAACTTGTCCAGGGCTGCTGGTTTGAGGCCTTGTTGTAAGAGTTGCTCAACTGCAGATAAGATAAAACATTATTTTAGATCTAGGGTAGAATTTTCAAAACTGTGTTAAGTTAAAGTCAGTGGGTGTTAGGTCCCTAACCTGCTTAGGTGCTTTTGTAAATTCACTAGAAAGCTATCTAAGTGCATAGGTATGTTTGACCATCTAACCCTTAGGAGCCTAAGTCACACTGAAAGTAAATGGGACTTAGGAACAGAAGTGCTTAAGTCACTTTTGAAAATAGGACTTAAGCTCCTAGATCACTAAGGTGCCTTTAAAAATGTTAACTCCGCCCCACCCTCCAGTCTACAGAATCTTGCACTGGTGCGGTAGGAGGGACTTGATGAATTATGGGTGTGTCTAGACTGTAGTGTAAGTTCAGGCTCAAGCCATACCTCCCTTCTGTCTGCACAGAAATGTGTCTGACCTCGGGCCAGCAAGTCCTCAGCATCCATGCCCTAAGATGGGCCCAAGTCCCATCCAAATTGCACCATTTGGCAGCATGGATGCAGTTCAGGCCCTGATCTGCCAAACTTGCATCCTGAGAGTCTGCCAACGCTGTTCCACAATCCCTTGTTCCTAGCCTTTCTATCCCAAGACTAGCCAATCAACTCCCAGGAAGCAGAGGCAGTCCCCTGGTTCAAGTTCAGCTGCTCAGCATTTAACCCTTCCATTTTATTCTGATTGCTGAAGTACTAAGAGAGCGAACCATCTCCTGCATAAGCTATGGCCACTGAACAGAAGTCCTTGTCAAGCACACTGCTGCCTGGTTATAGGCCCACAGTCAGCTTCTGGTAGATCTGTGGTGTGAGGCGAGCAAGATGTTCCACTCCAGTAAGAATCCCAGAAATGACCGTGTATACCAAGAAATAAGCAGACAGTGCTGGGATTCAGCGGACTGGTGACCGTGAAGGGAGCAGACTAAACAGCTGACGAGTGGCTACCGGAAAGCCAGGGATGAGAATGTTCACCTCTGGGGAACTCCCCATCATCCTGTCTCTTTAACGAGGACTTTGACTGGGTGCTGGGTACTGAACCCCCAGCAGTTCACGATAGCCTGGTCTGCCGGGATGGCAGCCTTCTGATCCCCAAATCTAGTATAACACTGGAGGGGAGCCAGCAGACGCTGGATCAGGTGACTGGTGCTCGTACCAGCCCCCAAAGAGGTTTTGCTTCCAGAGCAAACACAGCACATTCTGCGTCCATACTCAGAGGAGCTGTTTGATGACACTCTGCGCCCCCCCGTAGGAGCAGCCTGCCGTGAAACTGGCAACAGAAGGAGAAGAGACAGAACGTAGCCCTGGAGCCTGGTAAGTGTTTGGCTCCACGTTTGTTGTTAATATGCCAATAGGAGGGGTTTCTGGGTTATGACCCAGTGCAATTTTTATTACAAGTTGTGGGTAGCTGTATGTGTCACTAATGGCAAAGTGCACGCCAGCATCTTGGCATCAAGATGTAATTCAGCACCACATGGTGAATTCAGAATGGAGACCGGAAAGGCAAACAGCAGTTAAACAAGCATTTCAGATTAAATTTTTTACTAGATCCTCACACATTCTTACAGAGATGTGCTGGGACGTTAAAAGTAAGAACCATCTATTGCTTTCCCTTTTAGTACGTCACACCGTACAAATCAGCCCCAACACAGCATAGCAAGCCGCCTGTAACCAGTAAAACGTACAGGGAAATGTAGTGCATGAGTGATGAAATCAGTGGCCAAGATACAGCAAGAGATTGTATGTAGTCAAGAAATTGCCAGGGAAGGGGGGGCTGTCTGTGCAGTTTTATGAGGGTTTGTATTATCGTGGGAGCTTACACGTAGTCCATAGGTCAGTGTGGTTAGAGTAAGCTGTATCGTAAGCAATAAGGAGGCAATCCATGTGGGTGCTAAATTAGCATCCTGTTGATTCCCCCCAGGAATTGTGACCCAATCTCTGATGGTGATAGCTGCAAACTTTTCCTGTAGTAGGAACTCCAGATAGGGGAAGAGCATATTTTCCAGGCCCACCTTTATAAGACACCGGCTCACATCACTCATAGATGTCACCATAAGCTTGAAAATCTGTGGCATACACAGCTGACTTGCCACCAGTGGCATGGACTAGATCAGCAGTTCTCAAACTCTGGGTAGGGACCCCAAAGTGGGTCGCAAGTCCATTTTAATGGGGTCGCCAGGGCTGGCTTAGACTTGCTGGGGCCTAGGGCCAAAGCCAACCCCAGGCCTCACTGCCAAAGCCCAAGCCCAAGGGCATCAGCTCTGGGTGGTGGGGCTCAAGTTACAGGCCCCCTGCCTGGGGCTGAAGCCCTTGAGCTTCGTCTTTGGTCCTGGGGCATTGAGGCTCGGGTGGGCTCAGTCCCCCCTCCTGGGATCGTGTAGTAAATTTTGTTGTCAGAAGGAGGTCATGGTGCAATGAAGTTTGAGAACCCCTGGACTAGATACTAGAATGCCTCCTTGCCATTCAGGACCCTGCAGGATTGTTAAGTCCTGCAGAATGTGGAAAGCCTGAAAGCACTGACAAACCCCCAAGCTACAGTCATCTGCATTTTTTAAACATACAGCATTTTAAAATTATATCTTACAATTGTGTGTGTGCTCTTTTCACTCTGTTTAACTGAGTTGTGTCCAGGGAGTTTCTGGGGAACCAAAGCATTCCACTGAGAGTATATCGGAGCTGAGTTTTACAAAGGGATTAATTTTGGCCTTGATATTTCACAGACACTTTTTCTGAGGAAGCACCGAAGCTTTTTTGAAGTACTGAGACGATAGTGTACAGTTTGATGTCTGCTTTCAGGCCCTTCCACCTTTGCAGCCCAGCCACAGTCTAGCAAGCGCCTGGGATTTCGAACAATCATGAGTGTTGAAAGAGGAAGCATTTCCATGATGAACTTACAGTAGACATCCTGGACAGGGCCAGCCATCAGGACCAATACCAAAGGGAAAAGGATTCACGGCAGATGGAAAGACACCAACAGGTTGCAGAGCACAAGGAGTGAATTGCAGCACATGAGGAGAGACTTACAGCACAGTTTGTGGCACAAGAACGGCCCTTGAGGGAGGAAGATAGAGTGCAGCAGAAAGACCTGTTTGAGAGGCTGCTTGTGCCAATGGCCGCAAGACTTCAGGCTCCTCCCCACCCACACTATGTCCTTAGTGCCCTCCACAGTACCATGTCCTGCAGACCACAAATGCATTAGATAATACCATGGTTGGGTGGCCCATGCAACCAGGACTGAATGCTAGTCGGGCAGGGCAAATGTACCCCCAGCAGTCCTCCACACTACTGCAGTCCTCCAACCCCGTGCAGTGGCGCCAAGTGCACACTAAGCAAGCTAGAAAGGGAAAGGAGAATGGGCAGCTGGGGACACGCAGCAGTAGGGACTGTATTTGCACTGATTTTACTTGTTTGCACTTATTTCACTGTTTTGTACCGTTCCATGTTTGTGTTATACACTTTATTTTATCACCGCTTTTGATGTTGGTTTATTACTGGTGTTTTAATGGCAGCTGGCCTGACTGACAATATTGTTTTTTGGTAATACTGCCAAGTTCACAAATAAATACTTACTTTATTTTAACGTGTATTTCCATCACTGCATCACATCGTATAATGTGTGTTTCAGAGAATAAAGACAAGACATTATAAGGCACAGCTGAGAAGTTGTGTTCGGCACAATTTCTCACTATGTATATTCAGATTAATCCATAAAGAAAATCCACAGTTTATGCCACACAAGCATCCATCCCCTGCCCATGTTGTATAAGCAGTCATCTCCTCCACAATTAATAATTCATGACAATCACACACATGCCCATTCATAGCATACAGCAGCCGTACTTCATTTATGTACAAATTGCTACACAAATACATCCATAAATGTACTAGTTTCCCTCTTCCATTGGTCCAGGCAAGTCCATAATGTGGGCTCACACAGCAACCCTGATTTCTATTGCCCGGGTGCATCCTGCTGCAGCTGTGACAGGTGCACCTTCTGGCTGCGTGTACCAGTTCAGCAATCCATTACTGTCATAGGTCCCTTCAGTGACAAATGACTCACCTTTGGATTCACAGAGAATGTGAAGACCACAGAAAGGCACAATAATGCAAACAGCATTGATGCCACTGTAAACTGCTGGCGGGATTTCAATCTGCTAAGCACACATTCAACCACCATTCTGCAACTACTGAGAGTGTAATTAAACCTTCTTTTGCCAAGGCCTTTGAGATCAGGATACAGTTTCATAAGCCAAAGCAAAAGGTGGTACGCGGAATCCCCTAGAACAACAGTGGGGACAAATACTCCATTGGACAATGTCATTTGGTGGCAATAGTGTCCTGGCCTGTCCATGAAGACAGACTGCCAGTCGGGGGAAGACCCTAGCATCATTAACTTTTCTGTGGAGCCCACATTGGTGTCCATAAATCAGCCTCTGTGGTCTACAAGGGCTTGCATAACAATGGAGTAGTACCCTTTGTGTTTATGTACTCGTGTGTTTTTTGAGGAGGGCAAAGAAGTCCCTTCAATGGTCCTAGTGCAGTTTGGAAACCCCATTCTCTCAAAACCAGCAGTTACTTCAGGCACATTGTTTATGCCACCACCTGCCTGATTGCCTCAGAAACTTCTGCCACCACTTGTGTCTCATTCGACTTCCCAACACCAACCTTGTTAGCAATGGACCTGTCGCAATCTGGGGTAGTCAGCGTCGAGATGGTTATGACAACCCACTTCTGGACCAGCATGGTCACCCTCATGCATGTGTCATGACACTGGAGGATCAGGACAAGCTGTTCACAAAGGCTCCAGAAATGTAGCTTTCTTCATGCAAAAGTTTTGTGGCCATTGCTGGTCATTCCAGGTCCGCGTGACAATGTGCTCTTGCCAGTCTGTGCTTGTGGTCCTGCTCTGAAAATGTCAGTCTACTGAGCGGGCATCAGAGTCACGTGCAGCCTCAGCCAGTGAGAGTCTGCCATGTCTGTATTGTCCATATCCTCCAACAGGTGCCTTCGGTAGTTCAGAAAACACAACTAAACTGTCCACCACTGTCTCATGGATGCTGTGCCTGTTTCGTGAACCGAGTGAAAGCCCAAGCAGGACACGTTCTTCTAATGCTGATGCCTTCAGTGTTGCTGGCTCCAGTTGCTGGGGTTCAGGGTGGGTGCAGACCGAAAAGACGCTTGGCTCGATGAATTGGCAGGCCGTGACAGCTTCCTGTAAAGTGCCATGGGAAGGACAGTCATGTTTTTCCACAGTGCACCATGATGAAGAAGCTCAAGTGGCTACAGCTGGGGAGGGTGCTAAGAAGCCTGGGATGGGATGGTTTGACTTGGGTCTGAATATTGCAGTGTGGTCATGTGCGCACAGGTGTGAGACCCAGGTGCAGCTATTCTAAACCTAGGGTCAACAGTCACTATGGATGCTCAGTACCAGGCTTACAAACACCAAGCCCATGGGCTGGAGTCCCACAGACCCTGGGCTCACATTGCAGTTTAAACATATGTCTAAAGACCGCCAGCTTTTTCACCTCTGCTTCCCTGACCTCCCAAGAGGCACTCATGCTCCTTAAGTCTGTCCAGGAGAGGGACTCATCCATCTCTTGAGTTAGGATGGGAAGTAGGGCCTGATCCTGAGCTACTGAAGTCAGTGGGATCCACAAAGCTAGGAGCCTTAGTCCCACTTTTAGGCACCACTGTGATCCACAGAACCTCGCTCAGCTGCTGTCTATCCCTGTAGGTGCCTACGTTTTTACTCTGGACATGCACACTGCAGCCTCATGCTAGGCACCAGGCTACTTCCCTGGCACAGCTGCCTCACCGTGGTATCTGGCCAGCCAAGCACCAGGGGAATTCACTGTGACAGGTTGGATCACAGAAACCCCCTTGTGGCTGCCAACTAATGTGCCAAGACTACTTCTGCCCCTGCTTTCCTTGCCAGCTTGGGACTCCAGCACCCTGTCTTGTTGAGCCAGAAATGCTAGCCTGCTGCAACACAGATCCAGGGTCTGGTCCACGCCCCCAAAGCTGCAGACTTAACTGAAAGCAACTTAAGAAGTGTTCTTGTCTTCAACACTCAGATGCCCAACTCCCAATTGGGTTCAAACCCCAAATAAATCCGTTTTACCCTGTATAAGCTTTATAAATTGTTCACCCTCTATAATACTGATAGAGAGATATGCACAGCTATTTGCTCCCCACCCTTCCAGGTATTAATACACACTCTGGGTTAATTAATAAGTAAAAAGTGATTTTATTAAATACAGAAAGTAGGATTTAAGTGGTTCCAAGTAATAGCAGACAGAACAAAGTGAATTACCAAGCAAAATAAAACAAAACACGCAAGTCTAAGCCTAATACAGTAATAAAACTGAATACAGATAAAATCTCACCCTCAGAGATGTTTCAGTAAGTTATGTTTCAATAAGACTGGACGCCTTCCTAGTCTGGGCACAATCCTTTCCCCTGGTTCAGCCCTTGTTCCAGCTCAGGTGGTAGCTAGGGGATTTCTCATGACTGCAGCCCCCTTTGGTCTGTTCCACCCACTTATATATCTTGCATAAGGCGGGAATCCTTTGTCCCTCTCTCACCCCTCCTTCTAAATGGAAAAGCACCAGGTTAAAGATGGATTCCAGTGCAGGTGACATGATCACACGTCACTGTAACACTTCATTACCCACTTGCCAGCACACACATATACAGGAAGACTTGCCAGTAAAACAGAGCCATCTACAGTCAATTGTCCTGGTTAATGGGAGCCATCAAGATTCCAAACCACCATTAATGGCCCTCACTTTGCATAAACTACAATAGGACCTCAGAGTTATATTGCATATTTCTAGTTTCAGATACAAGAGTGATACATTTCTACAAATAGGATGACCACACTCAGTAGATAAACTTTGTAATGATATCTTGCAAGAGACCTTTTGCACGAAGCAGATTCCAGTTACATTATATTTACACTCATTAGCATATTTTTATGACATCATATAGAGTGCAACATCACATTCACAACCTGGGAAAGATGGACCTTTGGCTGCCTAAATTGCTTGCAGGGACCCAATCTGGAAAGCAGCCTCTGAGCACACCTACCAGATTGGGGCCTCAGACGAGTTCACACAAAACAGGCGGCGGCAGGGCGGGGAGGGCGTCAACCACTGTTATAACTTTGTGGACAGAGTACTTAACCAGGCTCTGTGAGTCGTCTGTCCCCCACAGTTCAAGTTCCCCCTTCTGAGGAAAGCAGGGATTTGAACAGGGATTGCCATAACCACTTGGTTATGGAGCCATCTTTTTCTAGCCCAATCAGTATGTAAATATTGCATTTTAACAAAGTGGAACCACTTCAGCAGGAGAGCTTGAGGGAGACCCACCTCCGACTATTCCTAGGCTAGTGGTCAGGGCAGTCTCCTGCTATGCGGCAAATCCCTGTACAAATCCCGTCTCTCTTCAGGCAGAGGTGGGACATGAAGTGGGGGGTCTCCCACATCCCAGGTAAGTACCCTATCCACTAAGATGAAGATGGCAAGGGAGCAGTTCCTCCTTCCACCCCACCCTGTTTTGTTTCAGGTCCTACACCTAGTGTCTAACTTCCCCAGTTTGTGGATCACTAGCAGAGCTCTGCGTAGCCTAGACTTAGGCACCTATCTTCAAGAGAGAGCCAGGGCTGAGGACTCATCCCTCCGGTCGGTGTCTCCCATTGGCTAGCTTAGGTAGCTTGCATGCTAGCTTTGTGAATCGCATTCTTAGGTGCCTGTCTCTCCCCATTCAGTGTATAGGTGCCTAGGCACCTAACAGGGCTTTGTGGATCACAGTGTTGTTCCCGTGATTGCCTAGGCAGCTAAGCGCTAGGCAGTGTGACCCTGAGCATTGTAACACCTATGTCCCTTTGTGAATCCCGCCCACAATAACTTGTGGGATGTACTCAGCCCCTCGCAGATTAAGGACCTAAGAGGCGACTGTGTGCCCATTGCACTCAGTGAAACCTATAAATCATGTCAGCTGAACCAGGACTGACCCCTACGTCCTTAGCAATTGGAAGGGAGACTGTCTTCAGACAGCCAACACACTTCTGCTGGCATGTGTCAGTGGCTGACTGAAAAGGGAGGGAGTGCTCACTGTCCCTTTGCTGAAGTATGCAGGTGCCAGATCACCAGATTTCTAATGACCACAATCAGCTTCTGTCTCCCCCATTACCCTGCTTGTGTTTTCCAGGAAGAGGCTGTTCAGTTTGACTATGAGACCGTGATGCTGCAGTGCACGGAGACCTTTGATGATGAAGATTTGTAAATACAGGTGTCTCCATTAACTAAAACATTACAGAGCACTGCTTGACGTGCCTGGCCCCTGAAGAGATGCTGCACCCGTTTCAGTGAGCTGCTTCAGGGCATGGATGGAGAAACTGTGTTGAAGTGATTTGTTACTGTTTACTGTACATTCTCTTATCAGTGCTTTTGTGCATCAGTTGCATAATTTATATGTTAAAATGTTTTAGGTTACAGCTATTTATAAAGTTTTAAAGAAAAGAGATGGTGTAGTGCATCTGTTTTTGTTCGATTGGTTTTGTTTGGGGTTTTTTTGTTTTGTTTTTGTACAGTGGACTTTGCATTTCATCAGCAATAAGATTTTGTCAGATCTCTCGTTTTTACAAACCAAGGGCCAACGCCAAAATCAAAAAGTATTACATATGCAGAAAAACTTTCATGTCATGTATAAATGTGGGGAGGGTAATTTGTACTGATCTAATATGTCAACTTGGCCACTAGTCATGTCTCTCATATTCATAGCATTTATGGCCAGAAGGGACCATTAGATTGTCTAGTCTGACCTCCTGTATATCACAGGCCATTAAATTGCACCCACTTACCCCTGTATTGAGCTCACTACTCACATTTGACTAATGTATAATTTGTGTTTGGTTAGGAGGCATGAATTCTAGAAAGGCATCCTGTCTTAATTTGACAACATCAAGAGATGGAGAATCCACTGCTTCCCTTGGTAGTTTGTTCCATGGTTACTTACCCTCACTTAAAAAAATTGTGCCTCATTTCCAACTTGAATTTTTCTGGCTTCAGCTTCCAGCCCTTAGTTTATGTTCTGCCTTTCTCTGCAAGATTAAAGAACCCTTTAGTACCTGGTACTTTCTCCTTGTGCTTATACACTATAACCAAGTCACCTCTCAAGGTTCTTTTTGATAAATTAAATCGATTGAGCTCTCAAGATAAGGCATTTTCTCCAGCCCTCTTAATCATTTTTCTGGCTATTTTCTGCACACTCTCCAATTTTTCAGCAGCTTTTTAAAAATGTGGAAACATCCTTTTTTGGAGGGGCTGGGAATGAAGCAGTAAAAAACTGCAGCCAGTGATGGTTGGGATTGTCAGCAATCTCACCTAACGATGAGCTACAAACAAACAAAAACCAAAACAGGATTGGCCAAATGTGCTCAATCAATCTCCTCTGCTCAGTGCATCATTGACAGGTTGCTGAAGAAGAACGATGCATAGAGGTCTTCTCCCAAAATAGTGAAGAAATAATTCTCCTTTGCACTTGCAAAGCACCTTTCAGTCAGAGATCTCAAAGTGCTTTACCAACATGTGAATTAATCACCGTCCAATTCATACATAACCTAAGGCCCAGAGCAGTTAGGTGACCTTGCCCACAGTAAGTCTATGGCAAAACTGGAAATAAAGCACAGCAGTGCCATCTCCTAGGCCCCTGCTCTAACCAATAGATTAGTAGTTCCCAAACTGTGGCTCTCAGCAAGCACAAGGCACATCATAACATGGAGACCCCCCATGGCTCCACATCTGTCTCTGTGCCCACCCCCACAACTTGGAGTGGCAGTGGGGCCCCCCTTCCAGAGAAGCAGCAGCATAGGGCCCTTTTCCCTCTTCAAGAGGGACAGCAGCTGTGGTCCCCAACTTTCCCTGAAGAGGCAGGGGTGGTAGCATGGGGGCTCCCCAATACCTTAGGAACCAGAGTGCATCAGCCTCGGGGGGGAAGGGGTGGAGACAGACCCACTACACACATGGTCCTGTCTGCTGGTGTTGGCTGGCAGGGGTGCCCCAGAGTAGTGGGGTCTTGGAGTTAACATCCCATTAGGATAAACAGAGCACTCTCAGAGCTATTGTTTGAGGCCCTCTGCAAATTCAGGCAGATGTCACTCAGTTCACATGATTTTTTGAGTTTTTCTTTGCAGCCATGAAGGCTAAAAATCATTTTTAAAAAATGAAAGCTGATAGAATTTACTCCTGGGGGAATTTTGTGTCCCTGTACAAATACAGAATTAATGTCCCCCATAGATTTCCCCCCCCCACCCCTGCAGAATAATTGATTCTGATGGGGAGGCAAAGGGAAGCTGCAATTACATCTTTTGCCTACCAAAGGCTGATGTGGTGCCAGAAGAGAGGACAGCTGGCTATGGGCCAGGACAGCCAGCTGCTGCAAGGGAGGGGGCAGAGGCTGCCTTCCTCACAGCACCCTGCCTGCGAGGCCAGATGAGGCAGCAGGGGCTATGGGGTGGGAGGTGTACTGAGTGGGTCACACAGGACTGCTGGTGGGGTCACACAGAGGGGTTTGCAATGGCTGGGGGGGGGGGAGACTGAGCACAGGCACAGGAGCTACTGGGGTGACAACATTGAGCCAGGGCTGAATGGTAGTGGGGGGTGCAGGGACACCTGGAGACAGGGGAAGTGGGGGTGCAGGGCCACATGGAGATTAGCTAGGCACAGCTGCCATTAATGGTGAGTGGAGGTGCAGGCACACATGGGGATGGGGGGAAGATGTGCCTGACTGAATAGGAGAGGCTAGGGGTCAGCCAGTGGCTGGCTGGGGGAGGCTCACGTAATTTGAATCAATAATAGGGAGTGTTTTTGACACAGTCTACAACTGGCAGAATTTGATTTTTTTAAATAATTTTTATGGACAATATCAATGTTTATTTTTAAAGCATTTTTATTTTTATCAATCAGTTTTAACAGTTGATGGAAATTATGTGGCAAGGCAGACAATTATTTAGTGATAATAGAGCTTGAGATTCAAAAAGTTAAAGCCCTGGAGTGGCGCCACCGTGGTGCGGTATAAGGGGCGCTGCGCACTCCCCTCACCCTCAGCTCCTTCTTGCCGCCAGTGAAGGTGCGTCGGGACTGCTCTGCTGCAGCTCGGCTGTAGCTTTACCTCTTGGACTCTGTTAGTTCATAGTTACTAGTGCCTGTAGTTTTAGTGAGAGTTAGTTTAGTGCGCCAGGGTCGGGGTATGCCCCGTGCCCCGGGCTTTAAGTCATGCAACACTTGCAAACAGCCCATGCCCATGAGTGATCCACATGCGGACTGTTTACGCTCTCTCAGAGAAACCCATCTCAGCGATCGCTGTAAGATTTGCAAATCATTCAAACCTTGGACCAAGAAGGAGCAGGACATTTGGCTCTGAGCCATTTTGATGGAGTCAACCCTAACCCTGACTCCACTGCACCGAGCACCGCGGCATCAGTGCGCGGCGACCCAAAGGTGCCCTACACCAGTTGGCATTGCTCCCCATCCACAGGACACTCCAAAAAGGCAAAGAAGAGGTCTCCTCCACTATAGCACCGGAGCAAGACTGGGGCAGAGACTAGACCCATGTTGGGCAGTTCTCGGTCCCCATTGGCCTCACGGCCTCCGACTTACGTTGAGCAGAGTAGCCTGGCCCACTCCGAGCCGGCCTCCCCAGATGCCAGTGGCCACATTCGGGTGCCCTGCATGCCGTAGGCCCTGCAGGTGTGTCATAAACAGATAGTTAAGGGTTAATGCCTCTTTTACCTGTAAAGGGTTAAGAAGTTCACCTAGCCTAGCTGACACCTGACCAGAGGAACCAATGGGGGAACAAGATGTTTCAAAAGGAAGGAGGGAAGTTTTTCTTTGTTTAGAGATTCAGTTTCAGCCGGAGTGAAAAAGATCAAGGAACCAGCCTCTTATCAGAGTAGTACGTTTTAGAAATGAATAAATAGGTTTATGTTTATTTCTTTGTAACCTGTCTTGTGCAATTAGAGGTAGAATCAAATTGGGTATTGGGGTATTTTCATTGGTGTACTAAGTTTTTGCCCAGGGGAACATCCTCTGTGTTTTGAATCTGTTGTCTGTGAGAGTAGCTGGTATGCTAATCTCTCCCAGAGGGTTTTCTTTTACCTTTCTTTTCTTTAATTAAAAGCCTTTTTTCCTTAATTCCTGATTGACTTTTTAGCCTTGTTTTTAGATCCAAGGGGGTTGGATCTGGATCCACCAGGAGTTGGTGGGAGAAAGGAGGGGGGATGGTTAATTTCTCCTTGTTTTAAGATCCAAGGGGTTTGGATCTGTGTTCACCAGGAAATTGGTGAAGTTTCTCAAGGCTACCCAAAGAAGGGAGTGCTTGTGAATGGTGGCAGCGATACCAGATCTAAGCTGGTAATTGAGTTTGGAGCTTATCATGTAGGTCCCCCACATCTGTACCCTAAAGTTCAGAGTGGGGAAGGAACCTTGACAGACAGATGGCCAGGGCTGAGGTTGCCCACAAAAGAGCTATGGAGGAGAAACAAAAAGAGATGGAGGCGAGACAAAAAGAGATGGAGGAGAGGGAAAGAGAGAGAAAGCATGAACTGGAATTAGCAAAGGCTAAGCAGGATGTACCAGCCAACCCTAACAACCCTTCTCCAGGTACTGTTTCCCAACCCAGAAAATTCCCCACCTACAAGGCAGGTGGCTCAAGACATTATGTCTCTGCTGGTACCGGTAGCTCCGCCGTCATCGGCTCCCTGGTCCAGAGGTAAGCCACTGCTCGGACCCCCGCAGTCGCCACCTGGATGGTACCGCTCATGGTTGAGGGAAGGTTCCCAACGCTGTTTCCCGCTCAGTGACCACCCCATGCGCAGTCTGCACTGCTCCCCGTTGACCCCCACCAGGTTGGCTGGCTGAGTACCGACTGTCAGGGGTTCCAGGCACCACTCCTCCTCGAGGTAATGTAGACCTCGCAAGGAGAGGGTGCCCCGTCGAGACCGGGACAGATGGCACTGGCGGTTGTTGTCTCAGAGAAACTACCTTAGCCTCTCGTGGTACGGGCATCAACGCCATTCCCGTTCTTCATCTCTCTTGAGGTCCCCACCATGGCACCGCTCCTGCAGCCCCAGGCGTCGATCACCGGCACCCCACCGTCGCAGATCCGCCCATTGGAGCCAGTCGTGGATCAGCCGCTACCGGCAGTACTCCTGCTCCTCAACACAGGGATCATGGTCTCACAGTCGGCACCGTTCCTGATGCCGCCACTCATCCCAGTCCTGGGATAGCGGTCGATCGTATGCCAGCCCGGCCTCCCTTCAGAGTTGTCAGTCAATGGGCCAGGCTAGGCAGTGGCACCGGGCTCCTTGGCCAGTGCCATGCTACCAATGGGCCCCAGGGGACCGACACAGCCTCTGGTGGTTGCTTGCTTGGTGGCTGGAGCCTCGGAAAGACCATCAGCCTCCCTTTCTCAGCCTCCCAGAAAGGAGTTAGTGGAGTGTTCATCCCCAGTCCCATGCTCAGAAGGGGTCCAAGTGGTGGGACCTATGGTACCGGTGGGGACACAGAGTACCACACCCCCATCCTTGTCCTCCTCCGATGAGACGATCATGGCCCCTCCTCCTCCTGTCCTGCAGGAGGACACGAAAGCCCACCAAGAGCTGTTGAAAAGGGTGGCATCAAGCCTCAACCTACAAGCTGAGGAGGTGGCAGAACCCTTGGACTCCCTGGTCAATGTCCTCTCGGCTTCGGCACTGGGAAGGGTGGCTAAGATCTCGAACGCCTTGTGGCAAACCCCGGCTTCCTTGTCCCCCATCTCTAAGAGGGCGGAACGGAAGTATTTTGTGCCCGCCAAGGAGCACACATACCTGTATACCCACCCCATCCCCTACTCTTGAGTCGGTCAACCATAGGGAGTGGCAAGGTCAACCCGCTCCTACTCCTAAAATAAGGACTCAAGGAGACTAGATCTATTTGATAGAAAGGTTTATTCATCCTCAAGCTTCCAGCTAAGGGTGGCGAATCACCAAGCCCTGCTGGGTAGATACAATTTCAATTTTTGGGACTCCCTCCAGGAGTGTGATAAGAAAGAGTTCAAGGCTCTGGTTGAGGAGGGCCCCTCAGGCAGCCTCGGATGCCACAGATACGGCTGCAAGGTCTATGGCCTCCATGGTGTCCATGAGGAGGGCGTTGTGGCTCCTGCTGTCTGGATTGTCCAGCAAGGCACAAAACTCCTTACAGGACCTTCCGTTCGATGGCAAGGCCCTGTTTGTGGAACAAACAGACGTGAAGTTATATGGTCTGAAGGACTCCCACATGATATTAAAGACCCTTGGCATCTATGTCCCGGCCCTGGCCAGGACCAAGTTTAAACCGCAGCAGGCTCCCCGTCAGGCCACCCACTCCAGATATGAGCCCCCTTATAAAAAGTCAAGGGACTATAAAAAGCACCCGCAAAGGCAATCCCGGCCTGCGCCCCAGCCTGGGCCCTCTAAGCACCAGTTTTGGCGGGATGCCTGGGGGCAACTTCCTAGTTCATACCAGGGATCCACCCGCAATAAAGCTTCCCTTCTCCAACCAGTTGTGTGCTTTTCTCCCGGAGTGGCCATGGCTGACCTCGGACTGATGGGTCCTCAACACGGTCTCCCAGGGCTACATCCTCCAGTTTACTTCTACCCCACCCACCCTCCATCCCCATCCCTCTTCAGGGACCCCTCTCACGAGAGCCTACTCGAGCAGGAGGTGAGGCGGCTCCTTGGCTTAGGAGCAGTGGAGGTGGTGCCAGTGGAGTTCAGACACAAAGGGTTCTACTCAGACTATTTCCTTAACCCGAAGGCCAAAGGAGGTTCAGGCCCATTCTGGACTTGCAAGGCCTGAACCAGTACATGGTAAAGCTCAAGTTTTGCATGGTCTCTCTGTCCTCCATCATCCCCTCCCTGGATCCCGGGACTGGTACGCTGCCCTTGATCTACAGGACGCGTATTTCCACATTCATATATTCGAGGGACACAGGCGTTTCCTCCGTTTCACGGTTGGGCAGGAGCACTACCAGTTCACTGTACTCCCGTTTGGCCTGTCCACAGCTCCCAGCATATTCACAAAGTGTATGTCTGGGGTAGCGGTCTACCTCAGACCTCAGGGGGGTCCAGATCTTTCCCTACCTCAGCAACTGGTTGGTCAAGGGCAGATCCATGTGGGAAACCTCCAGACCCAAGGTCTGTGGTCCGCACAGGACCTGGTCCTGCATGTAAATGTCAAGGAGCTCAGGGTGGTCCGCCTGTCATGTGTGGCCTTCCACTCGCACCTGGCAGGCAGAGTGGTCTGGGTTCTCATGGACAACACAGCCTCGGTGTTCGACATCAGGAGTAGACAACCTATGGCACGCGTGCCGAAGGCGACACACAAGCTCATTTTCAGTGGCACTCACACTGCCTGGGTCCTGGCCACCGGTCCGGGGGGCTCTGCATTTTAATTTAATTTTAAATGAAGCTTCTTAAACATTTTTAAAACCTTATTTACTTTACGTACAACAATAGTTTAGTTATATATTATAGACTTATAGAAAGAGACCTTCTAAAAACATTAAAATGTATGACTGGCATGCGAAACCTTCAATTAGAGTGAATAAATGAAGACTCAGCACACCACTTCTGAAAGGTTGCTGACCCCTGTTCTACATCAACAGGCAAGGCGAAGCCCATTCCTCAGCCCTCTGCCAGGAAAGTGCTCAGACTGTGGGACTTCTGCATAGCCCACGATATTTACCTGGAAGCCCATCATTTACTGGGTATCCGGAACTCTTGGGCAGATCCGCTGAGCCGGGACTTCTCCTCTCAGCACGAGTGGACACTGCACCCAGAGGTGGCGCACAGGATTTTCAAATGTGGGGCACTCCTCAAGTGGACTTGTTCACGTCCCGGCAGAACTGCCGGTGTCCCTGCTTCTGCTCCGGGGGGGGGTTGGGCGTGGGGGCGATCTCTGATGCCTTCCTTCTGTCCTGGTCAGGCCAACTTTTCTATGCCTTTCCCCTGATTCCACTGATCGGCAGGGTCTTGGAAAAGAGAAAAATGGACAGGGCCCGGGTCCTCCTGATCACCCTGGCATGGCCAGGCAACATTGGTTTGGGACTCTCATGAGCCTGGCAGTCGCCCTGCCATGGCTGTTGCCAACCCACCTGGACCTGCTCTCCCAGGAGCAAGGTTGCCTCCTCCACCCCAACCTAGCGGCACTCCACCTCATGGCGTGGCTGCTCCATGGTTAGGCCAGGAGGAGAGGACTTGCTCGGAAGGGGTTCAGCACGTCCTCCTGGAGAGCAGGCATCCCTCCACACATCAGGCCTACCTGGCGAAATGGTCTCGGTTTTCCTGGTGGGCTGCTGATCGGGGCGTCTCACCCATGGCTGCTCTGATCCAAATTATATTAGACTACCTCCATCTTAGAGCCCAGGGCCTAGAGCCTTCGTCCATCAAGGTACACTTGGCGGCCATATCGGCCTTCCACCCGCCAGTGCAGGGTCACACGATATTCTCTCATGCCATGACTGGCCGATTCCTTAAGTCGATTTTTTAGGAAACGATTTTATACAGTCGATTGTGTGTGTCCCCACTAAGTGCATTAAGTCGGCGGTGTGCGTCCACACTACCATGGCTAGCATTGACTTTTCAGAGCATTGCACTGTGAGTAGCTATCCCACAGTTCCCACAGTCTCCGCTGCCCATTGGAATTCTGGGTTAAGCTCCCAATGCCTGATGGGGCAAAAACATTGTCACAGGTGGTTTTGGGTACATGTCGTCAGTAGCCCCTCCCTCTGTGAAAGCAACAGCAGATAATCGTTTGGCACCTTTTTTCTGTGCGGACACCATACTGCTTTCAGCAGACAGTGCAGTAGGACTGCTAACCATCGTCATCGAACGACTGCTTCCGCTGCAACTCTGCTCTCCTGGTGCCATGAATCCACCTTGCAGGCCCTCTACATGACCATTGTCATCCACCGCTTCCACTGCAACTCTACTCTCCTGCTCTTGTCTTGCCATACCACGGTGTAGCAGGGTGCTGGTGCAAAAGCACCTAATTACCTCTACTCAGCCAGCAATCACTCGAAGAAGAAAAGACAGTTACCTTTTCCGTAACTGGTGTTCTTCGAGATGTGTTGCTCATGTCTATTCCACATCCCGCCCTCCTTCCCCTCTGCTGATGAGCTCTGCACAGTCACCTGTGCTGATCAGCTCACCACGCTGGCCAAACAGGAAATGAAATTCAAAAGTTTGTGGGGCTTTTCCTGTCTACCTGGCCAGTGCATCTGAGTTGAGAGTGTTGTCCAGGTGGTCACAATGGAGCAGTGGTTTCCCCAGGAATTGAAATTAGGGGGGGTGTTCGAATTTACAGGGGGGGTGTCAGGACCAATGAGATATGTAAAAGAGATATGAATAAAGTAAATGTTTTGTTAGGATTATGCAAATTTAACATAAGAATAATGCAAGTTACACCAAAACACATAACAGGTCTAGATTTCTAAAAAAAATATACATTTAAAAAAAAGTATTTAATTTAAATTGACTTTTGAAAAGTAAGCCATCATAGGGTAAGAGGGAAGATCCTCTCATGGATCAGTAACTGGTTAAAAGATGGGAAACAATGGTTAGGAATAAATTATCAGTTTTCAGAATGGAGAGAGATAAATAGTGGTATCCCTGAGGGGTCGGTACTGGGACCAGTGCTGTTCAACATATTCATAAATGATCTGGAAAAATGGGTAAACAGTGAGGTGGCAAAATTTGCAGATGATACAAAACTATTCAAGATAGGTAAGTCCCAGGCAGACTGCGAAGAATTACAAAGGGATCTCATAAAACTGGGTGACTGGGCAACAAAAATGGCAGATGAAATTTAATGTTGATAAATGCAAAGTAATGTACATTGGAAAACAATCTCAACTATTCATACAAAATGAAGGAGTCTGAATTAGCTATTAACACTCAAGAAAGATCTTGCAGTCATTGTGGATAGTTCTCTGAAAACATCCACTCAGTGTGCAGCGGCAGTCAGTGATTCCCAACATTCTGTTTGCTTCTTTAAAAAGAACAGGAGCACTTGTGGCACCTTAGAGACTAACAAATTTATTTGAGCATAAGCTTTCGTGGGCTACAGTCCACTTCAACGGATGTAGCCCACAAAAGCTTATGTTCTTTTTGCAATACAGACTAACACGACTGCTCCTCTGAAACCTTTGCTTTTTTAAGAAAAGGATAGATAATAAGACAGAAAATATCATATTGCCTCTATATAAATCCATGGCACATGTACACCTTGAATACTGTGTGCAGATCTGGTTACCCTATCCCAAAAAAGACATACTGGAAATGCAAAAAGTACAGAGATGGGCAACTAAAATGATTAGGGGTATGAAACAGGAGAAGAAATTAAAATGACTGGGAATTTTCAGCTTAAAAAAGAGACAACTAAGGGGGGATATGCTAAAGATCTATAAAATCTTGACTGATGTGAAGAAAGTGAATAAAGTAAATGTTTTGTTAGGATAATCCAAATTTAACATAAGGAAAATGCAAGTTACACCAAAACACATAACAGATCTAGATTTCTAAAAAAAAAAAAAATTAAAAAAAAGTATTTAATTTAAATTGACTTTTGAAAAGTAAGCCATCATGGGGTAAGAGGGAAGATCCTCTCATGGATCAGTAACTGGTTAAAAGATGGGAAACAAAGGGTAGGAATAAATTATCAGTTTTCAGAATGGAGAGAGATAAATAGTGGTATCCTTGAGGGGTCAGTACTGGGACCAGTCCTATTCAACATATTCATCTGGAAAAATGGGTAAACAGTGAGGTGGCAAAATTTGCAGATGATACAAAATTATTCAAGATAGTTAAGTCCCAGGCAGACTGCGAAGATCTACAAAGGGATCTCACAAAACTGGGTGACTGGGCAACAAAATGGCAAATTAAAGTCAATGCTGATAAATGCAAAGTAATGCACATTGGAAAGCAATCTCAACTATACATACAAAATGATGGCATCTGAATTAGCTGTTAACACTCAAGGAAGAGATCTTGGAGTCATTGTGGATAGATCTCTGAAAACATCCACTCCATGTGCAGCAACAGTCACAAAAGCAAACAATGTTGGGAATCATTAAGAAAGGGATAGATAATAAGACAGAAAATATCATATTGCCTCTATATAAATCCATGGTACGTGCACACCTTGAATAGTGTGTGTAGATCTGGTCACACATCCTAAAATATATATATTGGAATTGGAAAAGGTACAGAGATGGGCAACTAAAATGATGAGGGGTATGAAACAGGAGGAGAGATTAAAGTGACTGGGAATTTTCAGCTTAGAAAAGAGATGACTAATGGGGATATGATAGAGGTCGACAAAATCTTGACTGGTGTGAAGAAAGTGAATAAGGAAATTTTATTTAATCCTTCACATAACACAAGAACTAGCAGTCACCCAATGAAATTAATAGGCAGCAGATTTTAAAAAAACAAAAGGAAGTATTTCTTCACACAATATAAAGTCAACCCAGGGAACTCTTTGCCAGGGGATGCTGTGAAGACCAAAACTATAACAGGATTTTAAAAAGAACTAGATAAATTCCTGGAGAACAGGTCCATCTGTGGCTATTAGCCAGGATGAGAGGGATGCAACGCCATGCTCTGAGTGGCCCTAGCCTGTTTTCCAGAAGCTGGGAATGGGCAACAGGGGATGGGTCACTTGATGATTCCCTGTTCTATTAATTCCCTCTGAAGCACCTGGCCTTGACCACTGTTGTAAGACAGGGTACTGGGCTATATGGACCATGGGTCTGACCCAGTATGACCATTCTTATGTAAAAATTAATTATAATAAAAATGTTTAGTACAGAAACTCCCCAACATAATGACCTCTCAAGATAGCAACAATGTGAGATAACAACATTGGCAAATACTGCATTTTAAAAATCTTGGCCTACTGGGAAACATATTTATATAAGTTTCCATTCCCAGTCACAAATCTAGCATTCTGGAGCAAAGTGACTAAAATATAGTCCAACAAACAAATGTTTATTTAACATGCCCCTCACTTTTCCCTCCACCGCACTCCACTCACCGGTGTTGTCCTTGGTCAGTGGAGACTCAGAGTTCAGAGGTGCTTTCACGTGAGTACACCTTCCAGGTGGGGGACAAAAAGGCACAGTTTGCTCTGGCCATGGCTCTTCGTTGTGCCATGGTTCACTTTACCACTCTGTTGCCAATGGCCCTGCACAGTCACCTTCTGCTGTCACCTACCACTGTGACCTCTGCGAGTTGGTCTCTTGAGGTTCCACCAGCTCTCAGTGATTTCAGCTGAGCTCTCAGTGCGGGAACCTTGCTGCTAGTGCAGTCTGGGCTGTCTCTTACACAAAAACACTGTACCCACAGGAACACTGTCCCCACAACAGGACTAAGCAGATTGTCAGTGATTTCAGCTGCAGTGGTCACTTAACAGAACAAAAGACTATCTATAGAGCCTAATCAGCTCTGTCTTTAAACAGTGGAGAGGGACAGGTCCCCACCCTCTCTCTTGATGCCTTAAAATCATCACAGACTAAGTACAGTTCTACTGCCCTTTACTCATACAATAAGAACAACATTTCATCCCCCCTTCCCCGACATTCAAGTGGTTTGTAACCCAACCCCAGCCAAAATCTATCACTTGGACAACACAGCTCTGTTTGCTGGATACCTAGGTAGATTAGGTGTGAATGTAAATATAATCTGGCCCTGAAGCCTTAGCCCCCAGCTCATCACTAGCTGTCAGGGAGAACTCATTTAGACTTTGCTTACAAATCATCATTTGAAATTATTAGGTTGGCCAACATCAACTAAATGAATGCACTGACATCATAAAAAACAGCTGTATAAGGAAGCAAGGAAGCTAGTCTATGTTCATACTTTTCAAATATATTATACTTTTTCAGATACACATATTTTATCAGCAAAGAATCCTGTGGCACCTTATAGACTAACAGACGTTTTGCAGCATGAGCTTTCGTGGGTGAATACCCACTTCTTCAGATGCAAGTAGTGGAAATTTCCAGGGGCAGGTATATTTATGCAAGCAAGAAGCAAGCTAGAGATAACAAGGTTAGTTCAATCAGGGAGGATGAGGCTGTGAATGGCTTGCCAACTACAGAACCAGTTTCTCCTCCCTTGGTTTTCACACCTCTACTGGTAGAACAGGGCCTCATCCTCCCTGATTGAACTAACCTCGTTATCTCTAGCTTGCTTCTTGCTTGCATATATATATACCTGCCCCTGGAAATTTCCACTACTTGCATCCGAAGAAGTGGGTATTCACCCACGAAAGCTCATGCTGCAAAACGTCTGTTAGTCTATAAGGTGCCACAGGATTCTTTGCTGCTTTTACAGATCCAGATTAACACGGCTACCCCTCTGATACTTGACATATTTTACCATACACTGTATAAGCTTTTAAAGTGTGTATTAATGTTTCAGTTTAAATTCAGATTTCCAAACAGTCACTAAATTGGTATGTAACTAGCTCACAAAACTTGGGGGGGTGTTGGGAAAATTCAGGGGGGATGTACACCCCCTGGGGGGGGTGTAGGGAAATCACTGCAATGGAGCACTCTGAGATAGCTCCCGGAGGCCAATACCATCGAATACCGTCCACACTACCCCAAATTTGACCCAGTGATGTCGATTTCAGTGCTAATCCCCTTGTCAGGGAGGAGTACAGAAATCGATTTTAGGAGCCCTTTAAGTTGATAAAAATGGCTTCATCGTGTGGACGGGTGCAGGGTTAAATCGATCTAACGCTGCCAAATTCGACCTAAACTCGTAGTGTAGACCAGGGCAGAGAAACATATACTGAGATTTTGCTGTGAATTGAAATCTATGCTTATGTACCTCAAGTAATTTGAATCAATAATAGGGAGTGGTTTTGATACAGTCTACAACTTGCAGAATTTGATTTTTTTAAATAATTTTGATGGATAATATCAATGTTTATTTTTAAAGCATTTTTATTTTTATCAATCAGTTTTCACAGTTGATGGAAATTATGTGGCATGGTAGACAATTATTTAATGACAATAGAGCTTGAGATTCAAAAAGTTAAAGCTTTATAAACCTTTAAAACACAAGTTTTCAACATCACACCAAAAATACAAAGTAAATATCCTTAAATCAAACTCTAAAGTTCTCAAGCAGTATTTTTCTTACTTTGCCTATCTATACATTTCAGTTATCAATAGAAAAAAAATTGTTGTTGGCTTTTCTGTGTATGGTGAAATTGACATTTACCAGTAAAAATCTAATCCTCCCAAATCTAGCTCCAACAAATAGAACATCAAAGACTGAAAATGAAAAATTGCCTGATTAAAAATAAAGAAATCTCCAGAAGTTTTACTCTGAAGCAAGAGAGGAGATTTTCAGATAACACCACACTAAATGCTAATAGGATCAGATGAAATTCTGAAACCCTCTAGCATTCCATACCAAGAGTTTTCTGCCTCTCCTTGAATTCTTTTTAATAAGATCTAGGTTACATTTATTATTTGTAGTGCAGTAGTTCTTTAAAGGCCCAATCAGGGCTCTGGGCCCCATCATGCTAGGTGACATACAAACATAACAAAAAAAACAACAGGTGGATACATCAGACAGAATGAGGAAGATCAACAGTGAGACAGTTGTGCTAAGTGATACACAATGATGACAGCAGTGTTCATACAATGAAGAGTGACTCTCTCATGAACCTCTTTTATCATATTTTCTTTCTGTCGGATCTAAATCAAATCTGTACCAGATTTTTCTTTCACATCATGCTATATATAAGCTCATTTAAATTAATGTTGCCCACTTCATGCCTACACTGCACAATAATATGCCTTCCTAAAACACACTCTTCGAACTCTAGACTTACAGCTCAATGAATTGTTAGGAAAACAAACTCTCATATCTGCAGTCTCCAAAATTACAAGGCGCCTATATAAACACTGAATCCTTACAGTACATTCCTCGTGTTCTATTTCCATTCTATATGGTTCTATACGGTAAATCCCAATTTAAACAATGGCAGCCCTGTAGGAAAACATCTCACACTGAAGCTTCCAAGATGATAATAGATAGTTTATCTAATATATCAGTCCTGGTCTCCCACCTTCATGATCTGTAGTACGCCCTTCTGTTCTAGTCTTGGGTTCCCCAAACAGCTTTGCCAATGCACCTCAGTTTTGATCTGCAGCACCTCTGCTACTCCATCCTGAGCAAAGGCTTTGTGAGATTCATAGATTTTAAGGCCAGAGAGGACCACTGTGATTGACTCCTTTGACCTCCTCTTTAAGACAGGCCATAGGATATCATTGTATTAATTCATGTGTCAAAATCAAGGGCAGTTTTTTAAAGGAAAAAAACCACCCAATCTTGATTTTAAAGTTTCCAGTGATGCAGAATCTACCACAAACCTTGTTCCAAAGATTAATTACCATCATTGCTTAAAATTTGTGCCTTATATCTAGTCTGAATTTGTCTAGCTTCAACTTCTAGCCATTGGTTCATATTATATCTGTCTGCTAGATAGAAGAGCCCACTATTACCATTTTTGTTCCCCATGGAAGCATCTATAGATTAATCAAGACATCCCTTAACCTTCTCTTTCATAGGCTAAATAGATTGAACTCCTTAAGTCTTTCAATATAAAAAACATGTTTTTGAATCCTTCAGTCATTCTTGTGGCTCTTCTGCAACCCTTCTCCAATTTATCAACATCCTTCTTTTAACTGTGGACACCAGAACTGGACACAATATTCCAGCAGTGGTGGCACCAGTGCCACATATATAACCTCCCACCTTCCTACTAGAGATTCGCTTGTTTCTACATCCAGTGACATTAACCCTTTTGGCCACAGTCTTATGCTGGGAGCTCATGTTCAGCTGATTCTCTTCCAGGAACCCCAGGTCTTTTCCAGAGTCACTGGTTCCCAGGATACAGTTCCCCACTCTGTAAGTATGGCCTGCCTTCTCTGCTCCTAGTCTAGTCTTGGGTCCCAGTCCTGAAAAGACTTTCGCACGTGCTTAACTTTACACACTGTGAGAAGTACCATTTTTCAATGGGACTACTCACAAAGTTAGACAGTTGCATATGGTTTTGCAGGATCAGGGTCTTTGACTGTAAGATCTTCAGGGCAGGGTCTGCCTTTATTTTATGTTTGTGCAGAGCTGAGCACACAGCACTTAAATAATGAATGACGATGTTTATGTGATCTGAACCATGGGACTTTCATCAAGACTTGTAAAGAAATCTTTTCCATTCACAGTTTGATCTTTATATGATGCTATTAGGCCCTGCATTCACTATTGTCTCCGTCTGCCCACACTCCTTTCAAAGATCACCAATTCCACGGTCTCCCTAGATTCCCCTAAGCCTTTTCGAGGGTAGGGGGTTGCTTTCATGGAACCCAGAAACCCAAGCGCATGCGTAAGTCTTTGCAGGATTGGGGCCCAAGACTAGACTCCTAAAAGCACCAGAATTTCTCCTCTAACCAGAGAGCAGATGCAACTACTTGGATGATAATACCAACAAGGAAACCAAGAGGAAATGTACAATCATCTGTAGGTTGCAAACCAAAAAACATTTTATGACTCCTTTGCTTTTGTCAAAACGCTTGAAAGACAAACTGAATAATTTCTGTATCACCGACACATTCCGCTCATCTGCTTGACCTTTCAGTTCACCCCACAATTTTGAAAAATGTCATTTTTGGTTTGACCAAAACAATTCCCTCCCCCTGCCCCAATTTTTCAAAACTGCTTGGAAACTGAAAAGTCTCTTCTTCAGCCAGGTCAGTCACAAGGCCACCTTTCTCTAGAGCAGTGTTTCGGAACCTTTTTGGTACCAGGGACCAACTTGCTGCCTCCTAAACTGTGTCAGGGAGATCTCAGGGAGCAGTGCCTGTCCATGGACTTGTTGGTGAGAAACGCTGCTCTAAATCACACACACAAATGGAGCTAACTGCCTTTTTGTTCTTCCTCTGTCCCTTCCTTCATTTTATATTGGAATTTTCTTTCCCAATTCCCTTCTTCTCCTGTCTCTTCCCCATATAGAGACATCATACGACAGAGTTCCCCTTCCTTATGGTAATACTGAAAGGAGCCCATGTAACACCTGACAGTTCTGGTTAGGGGCCAAGTAGCACATGCACTTTTCTGTCACTCCCAGTGATCAGCTGGGGTGGAAGGGTAGTTGTCACAGCTCCCGAACAGCTGATCAATGGGAGAGGGAAACACTGCTGTGCATATGCTATTCAGAACCTGATCAGGACTGTCATGGCTCACAAAGAGAAAGTGTGTGTGGGGGAACAAGCTCCTTCATAAGTGCTGATGGCCTCTGGCCAGGTTGTTCCCCAGTCAGTATATTCTTGCTACATCTTGATAAAGGGAGGCAGAAAAAGGTGAGGTACTTACTCAAGGTCACACAAGGAGTCAGTGGCAGAGCGGGGAATAGAAAACAACAGTTTTATCATCTATTCTCCTGTTCCAACCTCTAGTAGGTTGTCTGTAAACATGGTTTTCATGGCACGTGCTTTGCAAATGAGTCCACCTCCTAACCATGGGCTTATATCCTTGTATCAATGTCTATCTCTGGTTCTCTTTCTGAGCTTACTTTGAAACTGTTTTCCTGTTTGAGGCTCTTTGGTCCTTCCTTTCTCTTGAATCCAGATAGCCTTTGGGGGCAAGTTGGGAGGTACTGAACCCAAGAGGAGGTGCAGAACTTGGTGCCTATCCCAAATGGAAGACTGTAGACTTCCAAAACGCGCGTCTCATCACACTCCTCCTGGCAGGTCTCTTTCCATGCTAAGAGTCCTCGCTCTTCCTGGCTTCCTACCAAAAGGAAGTGAGAGGAAAGTTACCGAGGAACCATTAACACAGACTTAAGCACATATTTAGTGCAGTTCCCTAATTACACACAGTTCTGGTATCGTACTACTCCCACCATAGTGTCTCAGTGCAATATGATATATTGATACTTTACACTTCAGTAGCTCTTCCTATGTTCAAAGCATTCAACAAAATTAATTAACACTATTAGAAGATACTTTTCTTCCTGATACAACAGCATTGTAAGCCGGATTCTCCATTGATTACAATGTGGATCTATCACATGCCATGCATGTTGACTACAGTTAAAATAATCCATTTTAAAACTAGCCTGAGTGCACATTTCCTCTCCCCTCTCCCCATGTCCCCAGCTCCCCGCTTAAGCTTGCTCAAAACAGAAGACTTTCTGTTGTCAGTAGACATTACAGCCTATCTTGCCAGGGCTTTGCGCACAGCTGGTATTTTTCCTAATATGTTCCACCATTTCCAGTGTAAACCCCTAGTAGATGTGTGTTACAGGTCCTCCTTTGTGTTGGTGCACAGAGAATATGAGTTGTCACAGCCTCCTCGCTGTGGAGGTTTGACTCTTTAGCTCAAGCTGTATCAGCCATGCTTTTAACTCTGGAGGTCCCTGGTTTGTCCAGCAAGATGGCAGCCATGATCATACCACCCCAGCTCCACCTCGGGTGGCTGTTGGCATTTTAAATGCCAGCAGCACCTGGGTCCGTTGACACGAGCACTCCCACCGTTATTCCCACCAGTGGAGCTGAATTGTTGGTGATTATGGTGGGACACTGTAGGAAGCGGAGGGCTAGATCGCTACAGCTGATCAGACCTGGAATCGTGTTATCAAGGATAAATGCCAGGAATCCACCCACAAACATGCCAGTGGTGAGGAGCACTCGGATCACTTGATCTAGCTGGAGAATTCCTGAAAGAAAAACAAAACCTCAATAAGGGACCCAAAGACACACATTTGACCAACAACAAAATCAATGACAATCTGCCACAAGTCACTCACTCGCCAAGAAGAGACATGCAGCTCAACAGCAGAAAGTACCGTGCTCCCACTTCCAAACCAGGGCATGAGATTTTGCTGTTTTACAATTTAAAATAGCTTCATCCTGCTGATAGTTTCATGTGTATGTTTTTAGTCCATGTTACTAATTTATATAATGGCCAGAGCATACAAGGTGACTTACTAATTCATAAAAAGACACATGTAAGATCTTTGGGGTAGACACATTAACTGCAACAGACACAATGTGTGGGCTAACAGTTCACGGACAAGAAAGGGACTAAAGTCACCCTCTTGTAATTAGCAGGAGGTTCTGGCCCTTTGTTTTTCCAAAGGCAGTATTTTACTGCACGTAGATAGCCACAAGGATGCTCCAAAGACAGAGATTCCAATCAGAATTCAGCCATGATAATAAGCCAGTTCTTCCTCTTACTAATTGCTTCTCACACCGGAACATTCCAAAAGGAATGGGGGCCATTGATTCCTTGCATTGCAAAGTCTGTATTTGTTAACATGTATTCATTTAGCAGTGAGAGATTGCTGCATCTTAAAGATTCCTTACAACAAAAGTGCTACAGCAGCACATCCAGAAGGCAGGACTGCCAGCCACTAGGCAACTTTCATGGGTTTGTACCATGTAACATTTGTAGGCTGCATTTCAGGTGACTTCTCTGTATCAGTATTGACTTTAGTTTCATATTTGGGAGGATGGTCCCAACAAATGAGGATGCTAATTTTTACCTGTTTCTAGCACTTGAGAATTTTTGTTTACCCAGCTGGGAATTGCCAGACCCGCATATATAGAGAATCCAAAGATAAACAGGTTTCTTGAGGAGTTCATGTCCACATACTGTACAGAGAGATTACATGTGTTAATACATACTGCTCAAAACGATCAAAATCTATAAACTGCTTGGACCTGCTGATGAATCCTTGGACCCACATACACATATGCAGTGACAGTTACTAAGGGCAGAATTTCATACACTATTGCAGAAACAGCTGTAGAAATGAAATTAACAAATGTCATCAGAAAAACACTGATATACACAGAGCCATGTCATCATCTGGCATTTATTAGTACTGAATCAGAACTGTAGGGCTGGAAGGGACCTTGGGAAGTCATCAAGTCCAGCCCCCAAGTAAACCTAGACCATCCCTGACAGGCATATGTCTAGCCTGTTAAAACCTCCAGTAATGGGGATTCCATAACCTCCCTTGGTAACCTATTCCAGTGCTTAACCACCCTTAGAGTTAGAAAGTTTTTCCTAATATCTAACCTGAATGTCCCTTGCAGCAGATTAAGCCCATTACTTCTTGTCCTCCCTTCAGTGGACATGGAGAACAATTTATCACTGTCCTCTTTATAACAGCTCTTAACAGATTTGAAGGTTGTTATCAGGGCCCCCCTCAATCTTTGTTCCTCAAGACTAAAGTTGTCCAGTTTTTTGTTTGGGGTTTTTTAGTCTTTCCTCACAGGTCAGGTTTTCTAAACCTTGTATCATTTTTGTTGCTCTCCTCTAGACTCTTTCCAGTTGGTCCACATCTTTCTTAAAGTGTGGACCCCAGAATTGAACACAGTGCTCCAGCTAAGGCCTCACCTGTGCTGAGTAGAGCAGGGCCGTTATCTCCCTTGCCTTTTGTACAACACTCCTGTTACTACAGTGCAGAATGATATTAGACTTTTTAGCAACTACACCACATTGTTGACTCATATTCAATTTGTGATCCACTGTAACCCCCAGACTGTTTTCAGCAGGACTACACTTAGGCAGGTATTCCTCATTTTGTAGCTATCCATTTGATTTTTCCTTCCTAAGTGAAGTATTTTGCATTTGTCTTTATTTAATTTAATCTTGTTGATTTCTGACCAATTCTCCGATTTGTGTAGGTTGTTTTGAACTCTAATCCTGTCCTCCAAAGTGCCAGTAACGCCGCTGTCACCTGCAAGTTTTATAAGCACACTCTCCATTCCATTGTCCAAGTCATTCATGAAAATACTGACTAGTATTGGACCCAGGACTGGCTGCTGTGGGAACCCAGCTAGCATGGGCGCCAACTTATATGGGCTCTTGGAGCTAAAGCCCCAGGAATATTCATAATCAGGGGCTCTGCTCCACCAATATTTGGAAATATTAGATTTTTTCCCCCTCCCCGGAGTTTCCCTGCTTGAATGTAAAGAGAGCACACAGCATGTCTCTCTCTCTCTCTCTCCTTTGCTGCTGCTGCTGCCGGTAGCCTAAGGGCTGCAGCATTAACATAAGAGGAATGTGCTAAGCATTAACATAAGAGGAATGCTAACTGCTGCTGAAGCACTCAGGAGGGGGAGGGGAGGGGAGTGGAGGGGGCCTCCCCTCCCCTCCCCTCCCGCCCTTACCTGGAGGAGACACAAACGGGCCAGGAGACAGACATCATTCACCTTAGCAGCACTTGGGACTTCCGTGAGTGTTTGACCCTATGATTTTTTATTATGTTTGAGTGTTTGACCCTATGATTCCCCCCCTGCCCCAGCCCCAGTCCCAGCCCCCCAGTGAGGCACAGCAGGCTGCACAGGGGAGGCAGGAAGCCACATGTGAAGGCAATGCCCCCTCCCCCAGCACCCACCAACCCACCCGCCACAGGAGGGATGGGAGAGGGAGGCTTCCTAGACCTGAGCAGCTGGGGCTTGGGTGAATTTTATGACACCCTGCTCCCCCACCCCATAGCCAGCCACCACCCTGCCTACCCCACTTCTGCCCCATGCTGGGCAAGGGGCAGCCCCATCCGCCATCCACAGTGAAGTTATGGTGAGGGGCAACATGGAAGGCCACCTGTGCCCCCCCCCAGTACCCATCATAGGGGAGGGGAGTGAGCTTTCTGGACCTGAGAGGGGCTCTAGGAGCATGTGCAGAGTGTGTGTGCCATGGGGGGCAGGAGGGGACCCTCCCCTGGAGCTTGCTGCTGCCAGTGGTGGTGATGGGGAGTCCTCTCTGGCCCTAGCCCTGGGGCAGCCTGTCTGCACCCCAAGTTCCTCATCCTCAGCCCTGCCTCACTCCAAAGCCTGCACCCCCAGCACTGAGCACGCTCCTGCACTGTGAACCCCTTATCCCCAGCCCCACCCCAGAACCCTCGCCTGAGGGGAAAAACATGCAACTTAAATTTGGTGGTCAGTTTGGAGTATCATTGTATTTAGCACAATATTTGATTACTTTACACCCTTCAAAGTATGTAACTGGTCGTATACAGGTGTTTTCTCTGAATACTGTCTGTGTGCCTCAGTTTCCCCAATGCATTTCTTAAGGCTCTAGATGGTGGGATAAGGGGGTGTGATTGTTGTAAAGCCCTAGAGGGCCAGTGTGATGCTGTCTGCACAGAGAATGGCTGACACCCTGTCTCCAGGCAACTGATGGCCTGGGCCACTCTCCTGCAAGGTGCCAACTGAAGGTGTTTGGAGTATCATTGTATTTAGCACAATATTTGATTATTTTACACCCTTCAAAGTATGTAACTGGTCGTATACAGGTGTTTTCTCTGAATACTGTCTGTGTGCCTCAGTTTCCCCAATGCATTTCTTAAGGCTCTAGATGGTGGGATAAGGGGGTGTGATTGTTTTAAAGCCCTAGAGGGCCAGTGTGATGCTGTCTGCACAGAGAATGGCTGACACCCTGTCTCCAGGCAACTGATGGCCTGGGCCACTCTCCTGCAAGGTGCCAACTGAAGGTGTTTGGAGTATCATTGTATTTAGCACAATATTTGATTACTTTACACCCTTCAAAGTATGTAACTGGTCGTATACAGGTGTTTTCTCTGAATACTGTCTGTGTGCCTCAGTTTCCCCAATGCATTTCTTAAGGCTCTAGATGGTGGGATAAGGGGTGTGATTGTTGTAAAGCCCTAGAGGGCCAGTGTGATGCTGTCTGCACAGAGAATGGCTGACACCCTGTCTCCAGGCAACTGATGGCCTGGGCCACTCTCCTGCAAGGTGCCAACTGAAGGTGTTTGGAGTATCATTGTATTTAGCACAATATTTGATTATTTTACACCCTTCAAAGTATGTAACTGGTCGTATACAGGTGTTTTCTCTGAATACTGTCTGTGTGCCTCAGTTTCCCCAATGCATTTCTTAAGGCTCTAGATGGTGGGATAAGGGGGTGTGATTGTTGTAAAGCCCTAGAGGGCCAGTGTGAGGCTGTCTGCACAGAGAATGGCTGACACCCTGTCTCCAGGCAACTGATGGCCTGGGCCACTCTCCTGCAAGGTGCCAACTGAAGGTGTTTGGAGTATCATTGTATTTAGCACAATATTTGATTACTTTACACCCTTCAAAGTATGTAACTGGTCGTATACAGGTGTTTTCTCTGAATACTGTCTGTGTGCCTCAGTTTCCCCAATGCATTTCTTAAGGCTCTAGATGGTGGGATAAGGGGGTGTGATTGTTGTAAAGCCCTAGAGGGCCAGTGTGATGCTGTCTGCACAGAGAATGGCTGACACCCTGTCTCCAGGCAACTGATGGCCTGGGCCACTCTCCTGCAAGGTGCCAACTGAAGGTGTTGGAGAACAAAGAGATCAGGTGGCCTCCTAATGCTTGGAAAAGAGACAAAGGCCAGAGGAGGGAGTGTCAGTGCCTGTGCAGACTTCCGGGAAGCGCATGGTGTGGAAGGGGATGCTGGGATGCTTTGGAACAACTCCATACAAAGCCAGTCAGGACTCTGGGGGAGCCTCCTCTCTGAGCATACTGTCTCCAGGGCAAGAAGCTTACACCTTCCTGGGTCTGACCTCGGAGCATTCAGCATGCCCTTCCACACTGTGCACTTTCCGCAGCGAGTCTGCCCAGGCAGGTCCTGGGGCAACCAGAGGTCCCTGCACCCCAACTCCGCAGTCAGATGTGACTCTCAGCCAGACAGTAAAACAGAAGGTTTATTAGATGACAGGGATACAGTCTAAAACAGAGCTTGTAAGTACAGAAAACAGGACCCCTCAGTCAGGTCCATCTTGGGGGGTGGGGAGCCCAGACCCAAGTTCTGGGCCTCTCCCGATTTCCCCAGCCAGCTCCAAACTTTCACTCCCTCATCTGGCCTTTGTGTCTCTTCCGGACAAGGAGGCCACCTGATCTCTTTGTCCCCAACACCATCTGTTGGCACTTTGCAGGGGAAACTGAGGCACCCACACAGTATTCAGAGAAAACATTAAGAACATTCCCACTTTGTCACAACAGGTGCAACAAAATTTAATACCGTATATTAGGTATTAATAGGCAAGTGCTGCTTCTGACTTTCCACTTTTAATTGACCCTTGTAATCTTGTGGTGCTGACGCATTGTAGCTTCATTTTATATCAGCTTACAGGGTGAGAGCGGGGTGGGGGGGACACCACCATTTTGGGCCCCACCAAAAATTATATGAACCTGCCGCCTATGCCAGCTAGATACATCCTCCCAGGTCAACAGCAAATCATTGCTAGCTATTGTTCGAGTACGGTCTTTCAAGTGGTGGTGCACACACTTTATAGTAGTTTCATCTAGAGCACATTTCCCTAGTTTGCTTATGAGAATGTCATGTGGGACTGTACCAAAAGCCTTACTAGCATCAGGATATATGATTCCAGTGGAACTAATGGAGTTAACCAGAAAAAAAAATAGGTCAAGACAGCAGCAATCCAGTCTTCCCTCCTGCCTACACCAATGTGCTTCAAATCAACCAGTCAGGAAAGACTGCCTCTGGGGTGACAGTAGGGATCAGCAGGTAATGTAACCATGCCACCGTAACTCTGACATCACTCGCCTATTAGCAGTGCTGCAGTCCCACGACAAGTTAACCAGGGGACTCAGTTTCTGGTGACCCCACTACAGTTGAGCCTTCTTCTGGTCCATTCATTGGCCTCTTTGATGAAATTGCCAACATGATGGCTAACTAGTGTGAATTGCAGCAGTGGTTTTTGTGATGAGGCACTTGTCCCAGTAAACAACTGCACTGAATGGGAACCTGACTGCAGACCAAAATTCTCTCTCAAGAGTATTTGGTCTTGTAAATTAAATCCTTTGAGGCCGTTACCTGCAAATTGGAAACTCCCACAGCAGTGATGATTCCAAACATCACAAGGAGCAGTCCTCCAATCAGGGGTGTTGGTATGCTGGCAAACACAGCGCCGATCTTCCCAAACATGCCTATCACAAGCAACACGCAGCCACCAGCAACGATCACCATTCTACTTCCTACCTGTGTCAAGAGGGACAGCACAGAATCACTGTACAAAGTACACAGAACTGGAGGATGGAAGGCTGTAGAGATTGCATAGTCTGACCATGCCCAGATTTACAAATTAGATTAGATCGTTCAATATCAGGTTAAATTCCAGGACTCAAACAGCAGCCTGAGAGGTTTTTTTTTACTGACATAGCAACCTCACAGAATCTGGTACACAAACTGCACAGTAATTGCAGATTTCTAAAGAATACAGTAGCTCCTCACTTAACGCTGTAGTTATGTTCCTGGAAAATGCAACTTTAAGTGAAACAATGTTAAACAAATCCAATTGTCCCATAAGATTTAATGTAAATGCGGGGGGTTAGGTTCCAAGGAAATTTGGGGGGGGGGCAGACAAAAGGCATTATACTGTATACTGTACAGTGGTTGGGAAGTGCCCCTGGCTTACCCCACACAGGCACAGCCCACTGCAGGCAAGGAAGCACCTTTGCAGCAGCAGCGGCAGCTTCCCCGGAGAACAGGCTCGGATTTTGCTGGGAATGCTCCGGGCCCACCTCTTCCTGTCCCCGCTCCACTCCAGGCCCACGTCTTCCCACCCGCACTCCACCTCTTCTCCAGAGCACGCCACATCCCTCCCCCCTCACAAAGTCCTAACCGCCACCAAACAGCTGTTTGGCGGCGCTTAGGACTTTCTGGGAGGGAGGGGAAGGAGCAGAGACACAGCACTTCCCCGCTCATGCCCCTCCCTCCCAGAAAGCCCTAAGCGCTGCCAAACAGCTGTTTGGTGGGGGGGGAAGGACTGAGAGGGAGGGCGAGGAGGCGGAGAAGCGGAACTTGTGCAATGCTCCCTTGTAAAGTCGCTGCTCTTCCACAGAAACTTACAAGCAGGCAGCCAAACAATGTTATAAGGGAGCATTGCACAACTTTAAATGAGCATGTTCCCTAATTGAGCAGGGATGTAACACTGAAACAACGTTAAGTGGGACAACGTTAAATGAGGAGTTACTGTACTGTATAATTAACACAACCTGGACTGAGAACAATCATGGATTTACTTTGTTGCATGAGATCTTTTATCCTGGAAATACCCTACCACCATCAGCCACTTTATCATGTAATAACAGTGAACCGTTACTGTTAGTTCGGGACCGTCCACAAAAAGATAATAAATAAATTACAGTGTTAATGACTTTTGCTGGAGGCTTTGCTATGACACCACTCTAAAAACTCTTAGGGCCAACTGGAACTTATGTTGGAACTGTTTATTTGATTTTTTGAGTCTAGTTTCACATGAGCACAGAGCGATACTTACAAAGTGCTTCCAAACTTGGTGGCCAACTCTCCTCACACTGAAGTTAATGACCAAGTTTCCATTGACTTCCAGAACAGGATCAAGCCTTTGGAGAGCCACGTTTGGATGCTGGTGAGAGTGTCTGTTTTGATCTCTCTCTTTCAATGACAGATTGAGCATTTGTAAAAGAAAACTGGGTAGGTACTTTGGTTTGTCCATATACACCATAACCCAGATATATTAAGTGAGGAAGCAAGATTTCTCTCACTTTTCACTGGATAAAGCCAGGGAGATTTCTAGTCAGGCAATGCACCAAACACTATGATCAAGCACTAAGAGCTTCTCCTCTCACGCATATCTGGCAAAGTATGTGAATAAGAAAGAAAAACAGAAACTGTGGAACAAACTTTAAAGATGTTCAGGAGAAGTGAATAGTTATGTAAATTAAGGGAGAAAGACTACCAAAACACTTGCTGGACCTTCAATTAAAAGTAGCATGTTGCTTCATGGAAAGTTTTAGAGAATCACACTATGATGTGAAATGTTCATGTTTTAGGCAGAGGAATTATATAATCCTTGTTGACATTTTAAAATTAAATGAATCATTTTACTCCTCCCCTGCTAATATGTGAAGAATTTCATGTTTCAGACAAGAGGGTTTTTTGGCTAATGGCGTCAGCAAAACCAGTTTCAGGAACTATTATTGTCCCTTTTCAAACACCTTTTGGCATGTGAGATATTAGTAAATCCATTCTGGGGAGGTGGTGATACGGTGTTTCAAAATAAAGCAATCCATATTTTTGTGTTCAACTTTCAATCTGATTTTTCTGTCCCCTGGTTTTAAGGCCACAGTATTTTTTCCATTTAAAAACAAAAAAACCCAACAAATCTATCTTAGTAAAGGCCCAAATAATTATTTATACTAGATGTGACACTGACAGACCAGCCAAGCCAACCTGTCTATGACCCATAACAACTTAACACGAGGCCTTACAATTGTATTCAAGACAATCCACTTATGTATGAAGAACAGGAGTACTTGTGGCACCTTAGAGACTAACAAATTTATTTCAGCATAAGCTTTCGTGGGCTACAGCTCACTTCTTCGGATGCATAGAATTTGTTAGTTTCTAAGGTGCCACAAGTACTCCTGTTCTTTTTGCGGATACAGGCTAACACGTCTGCTACTCTGAAACCTGTCACTTATGTATGGGTCTCAAAGAAATGTTAATTAGGGTAGCAAGCCCCAACTCATTCACTTCGTATTGATAAGAATCGAAGGGTATTTGTCTGTGTTTACCTGTATCTTGTTAGAAGTATAACAATGTAAGCAATGTTTAACAATGTTAAGTCCCTTTCATGTCTTAATTATATATGTGACTGTGTCCAAGTAACCTTAAGATCAAAGATGTGTAATACTGCAGGAAACTAATATTATCTACATTGTCTTCAGCTTAACTATCAATGCTATAATGAAGTACTGGCTAATTGCCCTATGTGAATGAATGCAACTAGCTTACCTGATTCAATAAAGGAAATTCTTTATTCCTGTTTGCTGATATTGCTTTTACTGAGAAAGGGGGAGGAGGAATTCTCTCCAGAGATTGATAAGCTTAGACCCTGTATGGTTCTATCTTGAATTACAGAGACAAGTTACTTTCTTTTTTATTCTTTAATAAATTCTTTTCTATTAAGGACTTGTTTGGTCTTTCCTTGGGTGGATTCTCAGGGAAAGAGAAGGGGGAGGTATCCCTCTGTAGTTAGATCCCGGTATCTCTCCTAGGAAAAGGGAGGGGGGAGGAAGCAGGGGGAATGGTTTGTTTCTCCTGGGTGTAAGAACTCCATGGATTTGGGGCTCTTGGAATCCCCAAGGATTTTGGGGAAGGACTGTGTCTCAATCCACATTTCCTGATTGAGTGGTGGCAGCTTACTAGATCTAAACTAGGATTTTAGTTTAGAGGGAAACCAAGTCGGGTCCCCATCTTTGAACTCACAAGCTCAAAGTCTGCACCCTCACTTGAAACTGGGGGGTTTCAAAGTGAGGACCCGCATGTCTTCCCCCACCCCAAAATCCTAAGGTAGGTCTCCCTTTTGCTGCCACCACCTCGGTCAATTACGTGGGCCGGGACACCCCTGTTTCCCCCCTGTCTCCCTTCAAAGACACTCCCTGGGAACACAGATCAACTCACAGAGGAGGAACCTTACCCCTCCCCTCTCTTCCCTTTCTCTAGCCTGCTCCGGAGAGAGAGATACCTTGATTCAAACTCCTTGAATCAACTTGCATCCGAAGAAGTGGGTATTCACCCACGAAAGCTCATGCTGCAAAACGTCTGTTAGTCTATAAGGTGCCACAGGATTCTTTGCTGCTTCTACAGAACCATACTAACATGGCTACCCCTCTGATAGCTTACCTGTGTATGCATAGGAAATAGGAGATTGGTTTCAAAGCAAAGAGCTGCATTGTCTATTTTTTCTCAGGGGAAGGCCCTGCTTTGACAATTTCTGTGAGGAGTTGTGTCAGCCTGCTTAGAAGCGCTATAAAGGAAAGCTTTGGGCCAGATCCTTTCATCTGTAGTCTGCTTAAACTTTTAACAGGGAAAGTCGTAAAACAGAGATCTTTCCAATTATTATTTGGAATAGCCTGGAAAATGCATGGAAGGACTCCAACAGACTCTACACCTGGGCTGCTTATTGGACTATAACCCTTTAAATTGATTCCAGAAAGACTATCACAAATCAGTAGCCTCACCATCTCTCCTATGAAACAGACCTAAGGACTGTACACATATTTGTATGTATATTGATCTTTTAACCATTTACAACTCTCTTCTTTCTTTTTCCTTTTATTATTAAGCCTTTAAGTTTTTAGTTACTAAAGGATTGGCATCAGCGTGATTATTGGTAAGATCTGAGACTCATATTGACCTGAGGATAAGTGTCCGGTCCTTTGGGATTGGTGAACCTCAATATTACTTGGCTGTCTAGGTGGGAACCAAGGGCTAGGATGCCTAAAGGGGACTGTGTTTGCCCTCTTGTTTCCCAGTGTGGCACTGCAGAAGCTGTATTGTTACTAGCTTGGTGAATCCAAGTATAGAATAATCTACCAGTTTGAGGAACTGCTGCCTGCCCTCTTTCTTGCAGTCTGCCCTGAGTGGGGCACTCAATCTGGCCCATCCACACACCCCAGTCACACTAGGATTATGGTGAAGCCTAATATGCTTAATACACTTAGGTGACAAATTATACCGTGTATGAAGCTGACACCAAGGTCAAGAATCTACTTCACTGGTGCCATGAGTCTGAGTGCTTGATTCCAAAGCCTGTTAACAGTCTGTTTCAATAGTGTCAGGGAAAGAAAAGGAAGCCCAATTATCTTGCTTAAGTGAATATTTTAATGGGGTGAAAACATATCTAGTTTACTGTTTGTTTGCAAGGTGATTCTAAAGTCTTCATCAAGACTCTGAAATCCTGTTTATGCTTTGCTAGAAGTTATGGCTTGACACTGATGTCTTGTTTCTATATTTATTACTGAAAGATGTATTTCCTGTGAAATGATAAACACATAAAAATCAAAATTCAAAATATGCTTTAAGGGCCAGCTCCAACTCCCACAGAAGTCAATAGAGCTTTTCTACTGACTTCATAAAGATTTGGATCAGTCTCGAAATTCAAGTGGTCCCCAAATTTGTGAAACTGACTAACCTTACAAGAAATGGGATCCCAAAGGAAATTTCTGCCCTAACTCAGAAGGGCTGCTGACATTACTGCACTGAAGCTAGATCATGGTTATGAAGAGAGGGAAAGTGGGCTACTTGATAATATTTTGAGTGCATTTTATACATTTTCAAATATGTATAGACCCCTTGTATACAACGTATACACAAATCACACATTTAATGAATCATTTACCCAATGCATAGGAAACATCCCTGCATTGACCGTCTAGTAACAGTGTACACTGGGTTACAGAGCAGACTGCCTTCCATGCATGTGCCCACATACCAGCTATGCTGAAAGCTACCAGAAGCTGGTATCTGTGGAAATGACGATTCTTCATGGGGTTTATAAAATGTAGTGAAATAAACTAGTTTGTGACTGGCCAACTTCTGCCTCTACTTCCCTTATGCAGCTCCCCTGACAGCATTACATAATTTGTTCATGAATGATTTAAGAGTGGTCACCACCGCCAGAGCTTTCTGATTGGCTGTCAGATGTATCAATCCCATGATATTCTGAATAACTCAGAGCTGACCGCTAAAGTGAAATATATACCCACAAATGAGTTTAAGAATGCAGTGTAGTTATAGCTGTGTCGGTCCAAGGTGACACTTGGAGTACTTTTCCCTGACCTGAAGAAAAGCTCTGTGTAAACTTGAAAGCTTGTCTCTCTCACCAGCAGAAGTTGGTGATTGGTCCAATAAAAGCTATTACCTCACCCACCTTGTCGCTCTATAAGAATGGGAATAAAACCATACAGAAAATAGTGCCAGTTCAAAATGATTAAAAATGCTTAACCTTATGGCTTGACATTTGTAGTTATCAAGAAGTGTGGCACCTTTAATATCCCTGTCATTGCTTAGTTCTAAGCATCATGGAACATGAGCAGTTTTTAAAGACTATATATTGCTTATTTCCATTTTTTCCACAATATTTTTGTTGAATTTGGCTCTCAGGGACAGTCCCAGATTGCCAGCCTCACAGCATGAAGGCTTCTCTTTATCCCCAGAAGGAGTGCAGAGCAGATAATCACCATGTATGCTTCTCATGTACCACCCCAACAACATGCCTCTCCCAAACTGGAGCAAGCCCCACCTCTAGGAATGGAACAATAGCTCAGGTCACGTGACCCATTTGAGCCTTAATCTCCCTGAGAGCCAATTAGAAATGAATGTGGTAGTGGTTTTTGTGATGAGGACATTTGTACTTGAGATGGACTGAGATCACTTCATAGACCCAGCAATAAGACATGTTGTAAATGTGTGCAATATATTTATTAAAACCACAAGTATAGCCACCCTTTGAAAACTATTGCACTTTTCCATACCGGTGACCTAACCCAGCGCTCCATTGCTGTGGGCTGGTGGCACTGCAGTAAATCTTACCCGGGTGATTCCCAGCGCTCCAACATTCTCACTGTAAGAAGTGGTGCCATTCCCTGTTCCCCACGCGCCAGCCAGAAGACAGCCAATTCCCTCAACTCCAATTCCACGGTTGATAGCATGCTTCGGAGGGGGCGGGGCACCAGACAGTCGGGCGCAGGCATAGTAATCGCCTACCGACTCCACCATAGAGGAAATCACTCCAGCTATGATGCCAAATATCCCAGCCAAACTGATTGTTGGAACTCCCCATTGGCCTGCAAATTAAAAAAAAAAAAGAGCGAGTCAGATCACTGGGGCTAGTTTTGCTGTAAAATCCATTCGAGTAAATCACTAGTGATTTTTCTAAGTGTGGGTCTGTGTTTCTAGGCCAGCCCTGCCTGAGCTTTACCATTTGGGTTCCTCAGTGTCCTCATTTTCCACTGTCATTCAAAAGATCCTTAAAAGCAAAAAGGATACACACAAAGCAACACTGGGAAAAACAATGAGAAGGAATAATAAATAATTCGCAACATGCTACTACAACTATACCTGGGTACGGGAACCGGAACCAGGGTGCTTGGGACAGAACATCTCCTTTGATGTCAGTCCGAGCCAGATAGCCATAAACTGCAGCATCCGAGGGGAAGACATTGGTAACAGTGAGTGCAAAACATATCAGCCAAGTAATGGCGAGGCCAAGAAGAACCTAGACAGTCACATAAAGTGCATTCTGATTAATGGCCATCCTATTTCCTTAATAGAAGTACTCTGCCTCCTGGAGCACAGACAGACAAGGCCCCCACTGCATTCTGAAAGCGTATTCTCTTTTTGTTCCCCCATTTGCTTGTTCATTCAATAAGATGAAGGTGACATGGCAGAGTCTCCCCGCCTCCTGCAGGTTTTTGTCTGGTTTAGAAGCTTCACTGGAGCAGTGGCTCTCAACCTTTCCAGACTACTGTAACTGATTTGAATTGCGTACTCCCAAGTTTCACCTCACTTAAAAACTACTTGTTTACAAAATTAGACATAAAAATACAAAAGTGTCCCAGCCACACTATTACTGAAAATTTGCTGACTTTCTCATTTTTACCATCTAATTCTAAAAGAAATCAATTGGAATATAAATATTGTACTTACATTTCAAGTGTATAGTATTTAGAGCAATATAAACAAGTCATTGTCTGTATGAAATTTTAGTTTGTACTGATTTAGCTAGTGCTTTTTATGTAGCCTGTTGTAAAACTAGGCAAATATCTAGGTCCCCTTGGAAGACCTCTGCGAACCCACAGGGATACATTAACCTCAGGTTGAGAACCACTGCACTGGAGAATCCAATTTTCCCTGTTATCCAGAAAGTTTTGTTGGAAGCAGCTGTGAATACTGACAAGTGGCTACTAGTCAGGCTTACCATCACCACCTTGGAACAGACTCCCAGAATCCTTAGCTACACTGCAGTGCATTACATCATTACTCAGACTTGGTAAAAACATCAGTCTTGTGAGCACAGTCATGGCAATGAACTGCTGCTGACCATTGTTTTAGAAAGAAATAGAAGTGCCCTTGGTTTGTGGTACAGACCAGTCGGGGTCATCAGTTACTGGTAAGGGCCAGTGTCCACAGTCTGGTGACCAGATATCTTGAGTCAAGAAGTAGGAAGCACCTATTTTCACTGTGCATGGTTGCAAAGATGGCCCTATCTTTGGGCACTTACACGACCAGGATAAAAACACCTGCTCTTTGGGGGTTTCTACCACAAAAATGAGTTTCTAACAGACTAAACCAAATGCAAAACATAGTAGGAGACAAACTGTGAAGCTCTTACTCCCAATGGGGAGCAGTTACTCACCCAAGTAATCTCACTGACTCCAGTGGAAGTGAATGGGAATAGGATTGTTTGGGTGTCTAAACTGAACATGATTTAGTCCACGTCTCATAAAAGTGGATCATCTGGTCACCCAAGTCCAAAAATGATAACTCACGGGGAAGATCTGGAAGAGGTAGACCTTAGAGAAGTGGCACTTCTTGGATCCTTGGTAAGATGGCAGTGGCACAGGCACATTTTTCAGGTACTGAGAGAACAGAACTATGAAGAAAATGGCCCTGGAATGAGACAAGAAAAAGAGAGAGATTATCTGGGCAAAAGAACAACTGCCTCGTTTGCTTTATCACACTCGGAGGACCCAACTTTCAGAAGTTCTGAGCATCTTCAGCTCCAACTGATTTCAAAGCACTTCTGACAATAAGGCTCTAAGCCAGTGGTCCCCAACCTTTTTGTCTGGCGGGTGCCAGATGAAGGACCATGGCAGCGGTTGAACATCTGCTGAAATGATGCCGAAATTCAGCGGCGGCGACACCTCTGGATGACGTCGCTTGTCAGCGGCAAGCGGCGTCATCCAGAGGCATCGCTGTCGAAATGCCACCGAATTTCGGCGGCATTTTGGCGGATGCTCGATCGCCAGCCAGGTCGCGGGCGCATTTAGATGCCCCCACGGGCAATGGGTTGGGGACCCCTGCTCTAAGCGCATGTCTGCACTGGTGCTCAAACTGCGTAAATCCCAGCTCAAGAAGACACTGAGCCATTTGAGCGAGCACATTAAAAACAGACATGTAGTGCTGCAGTGGTGTGAGCAGTGGGAGAGGCTAGCTGCCTGAATACATACCTAGGATCTCAGACAGGACCGTACATGAGGTGGCTAGCTCCTCCCACTGCTGCACCACCATGACTACACTTCTATTTTTAGCATGGATATGTCACCTTGAGATGTAAATTATACCATCCACCCCACTGTGGACATACTCTTAGTGTCATCGGAAGACACATACCCAAGTTGAGATTGAAATGAGCCTTTGGTTATATTTTAAATATGGTTTTGTTGCGGGTTTTTTTTCAATTCTGATTTTTTTGGCCTCAAAAACCAGCCAAACATAATTACAGACAATGAACCACCGAGTATGACACATCTGCCAGAAGCTTAAATGTGATGTTGAATAGAATAGAGGCAGAATAGAGAGATCAGTTATGTCCAGGCAGGCTGTATAGGAAATTATTCTTGGGTGCCACTATTTTCACTATTAGTTTCATGATTTAAAGTTTATTCCGTGTCAATCTTTTTTAAATGGCAAAGTGAACCCATATGGAAAGGAGAAAAGGATCAGTCAAGACAGAAATTTCAGGCTTTCAATTTCCCACCACAGGCAGATATGGCCCAGTTCTGACATCACATCCAGATGGTCTAATAATACCTGTGCAAATTCTTGTTTTGAAAGAAACACAAGAATGAAAACCAAGTGTCCGTAGGCTCTACCTGGTTATCGTTTTTCTTCAGCGAGTGAATTTAGTTTGATTTCCCATTTTTAGGTCTGTATTTGTGACTGAATGGGGTCTGCCCATTTATAGATGTTTTCTGCAGTGTGACCTGCACGGCTGGATTTATGCAGCTAATTCTCCAATGGGACAAACAACCTTGTAGGCCAAAGCTTTCCCAATTAGATGAGAATGAACAAACAAAGATATTTATCAAACAGGTGCTGAGCAGATGGGATATGCTGGTAGACAGATGAAGACATTCTGTTACGGTGTGTTAGTTAAACCTGTGAAGAGCCATGCAGTTTTTTATACCCAAATTTAATGTATGTAAAATGAAGGGATGATTCCAGATAGGAATCAGTGGGGAGTCATAACATTACCTGGCCCCAGCAGTAGCACCTCCTGCAGTTGAATGATTGAGGTGCTATTAGGACCTGCAGCTGTGATGCAGCAGCATCAAATGCTGGTCTGGGAAGGGAATAGCCAAAGGGTCAGTAGTTCAAGCTGCGGCAGGGCTCAGATGATGGTGGAAGGGGAGGCAGTTGAGACAAGCTGTTGGAGAAGGAGAAAAATCTAGCCACTGAGTTAGCAGATGAACTGGAGCTTGGTAGGAGGTGAGGTGATAAAATAAGAGAACAAAAGAATAGAAGTAGGGGACTTGGAAATGAGAAGAAGGAAAACTAGGAGAGGTTTCTCAAGTCGGTAGAAGCAGAAAACAATTGAACTGGATAAGCGAGCGACACTATTCGAAATGGGAAGTAGTGGGAAATAAAATCTACAGCCGTACTGGAGAGAGCGACTCAAGGGAAAGAACTGAAAGGAAATATAATGGGTGGAACAGGGAATTGATCAGAAGCTGTGTTAGATTAAAAAGATCCTGAAAACAGTACACGAGAAGCCGACCCGCAAAGGACCTAAAGTAAATGAACAGAGAGAAGGACTGTTTGAACATCTATTGAAGGAACACAGGTCAAAGGCACCTACTGGACAAGTGAGGGCCACTAGGTGAAGAAACCCCTCTTGCGGAAAAACTCAGCGAAGAGAGGGACAGCCCCAGGAACATCGAATCTAAGGAGCACTTCAAGCCAAAGAGACGCAAAGGATAGGACAGCAGGAGTGGAGCTGGACTTAGAACCAAGGAGAGGATAAGTTGATTCTTTGTCGAAATGACACAGTATATTAAGTAATTTCCTTTGTTCTTGGTAATAACAATGCATTTGTTATTAACTGCACAAAGGAAGAGTAGCGTTTACAAGCTTGCAAAGCTTAATGTGTTGGTAACTTATAGTTTATTAATATAAGTCAGTACTCAGTAATATTCTATATTATTTATGCTTCTGCTATAATCTTTGTGTTTTCCCTTATAAAGTTCTAAAAATTCAAAATTCTCTCTTTTGTCTTGGTTTGCCTCCACACAGTTGGCATTGCCTAGTTTAGCTGCGTCACTGCAATAAATGTAATAATGTTCTAAGCCAGGCATAGGCAACCTTTCAGAAGTGGTGTGCCAAGTTCACTGTAATTTAAGGTTTCGCATGCCGGTAATACATTTTAATGTTTTTAGAAGGTCTCACTCTATAAATCTATATTATATACATAAACTATTGTTGCATGTAAAGTAAATAAGGTTTTTAAAATATTTAAGAAGCTTCATTTAAAATAAAATTAAAATGCAGATCTTATCAGTTTAGTGTGATCTTTGCCCTCGCTTTTCCTTGCTGAGTTTTCCAATGTGGGCTTCAGCAGGGGGTGACTGAAGAGCGCTGGGTCGAGGCCAGGAGCAGAGCCCTGGGCTGGCTGCCAGTACCCCAGGCTGGCAGTGGGCTGAGCGGGGCCGGCGGCCAGAACCCCTGACCAGCAGTGGGATGAGCCGCTCAGCCCACCGCTGGCTCCGCTCAGTCCATTGCTGGTCCGGGGTTCCAGCAGGGGTGACAGTAACTTAAATTTCTTACAGGTACTGTCATATTGCAACCCCCCTTGGGGGGAGGAGCTCAGGGGCTGGGGATGTATGGATGTGGGGGGGAGCACTCAGGGCAGGGGGTTGGGGTGCAGGGGGCTCAGGGCAGGAGATGGGGATGTGGATGATGCGGGAGTCAGGGCTGGGAGCATGGGGGGGTGCAGGAGTCAGAGTTGGGTGGCATGAGGGGCTCAGGGCAGGGGGTTGGGGTGTGTGTATAGGGGGGAAGTCCTGGGGGGGGGCTTGCGGCTGGCTTGGGACAGTCCTGGCTGCAGCCAGGTTACCTGGATGGTGGACGGGTCCCTGCCCCACGCTGTTCCTGTTCCTGCCAAGGGAGCTGTGGGCCAGCTGTGTGGGGGCACTGCATCTGCAGGCAAATAGGAGGCAGTGCTCCCTTCCCCTTCCCCTTCTCCCCAAGGGGCCACAGCTGTGCACGCCGCAGGGCCGGCATGTGCCTGTAGTGCCCTGGTATCCAGCCAGAGTGGCGAGAGAGGGGCAGCAGGACAGGCTGGGACGCGGACACCTCCACTGCACCTCCCGCCGGCCCCTTTCCCTTGCCTGACTGCCTGCTGCTTAGGCTGGTGCACGGGGCCGCCAGCGCAAGCCTGCCAGAGGGTTCCGGCAGCCAGCAGGATCCCAGTTGGGAGCGCGCCCTGCGCCGTGCCTCCAGCCGCACCGGAGTGCCCCAGCATTGGCCGGCTCCGAGCGTGCACGCTCTGCCTTACTTTCACTTCTAGGTTCCGGCTGCCGGCCCCTTGCCAGCCGGGGTCCTGGCAGCCAGGACCCTGGCTGGCAAGGGGCCGGCACCGGAACCTCAGAGCAGCGGCGGCTGAGTGGGGCCGGCGGCCAGGACCCCAGAACAGCAGCCGGCTCAGCGGTTCAGCCCGCTGCCGGTCTGGAGTTCCGTCTGCCGGCTCCTGACAGCCGGGGTTCCAACTGCTGGCCCCACTCAGCCCACTGCCGGTCCGGGATTCCATCCATCCAGGCCAGCAGCGGGCTGAGCGAGACCGGCAGACGGGACCCTGGGCTGGCAGCAGGCTGAGGTTCCAGTCTGGGGTTCCGGCCGCCAGCTCCTGCCAGCTGGGGTCTCAGCTGCCGGCTCCGCTCAGCCTGCTATCGGCCTGGGGTTCCCTTCACCCAGGCCAGCAGTGGGCTGAGCAGGGCAGGCGGCCAGGACCTCAGCATGCCATTAAAAATCAGCTCACGTGCCACCATTGGCACACGTGCCGTAGGTTGCCGACCCCTGTTCTAAGAACTATGAAGTGCACGGATGTAATGAGATGAAGAGGTTTTCTAAGAGATAAACTGTGTAGCTAAAACACTGAAGATAAGGAAGATATTTAAAGCACATACAGGAACCGCTGTACTTGTTACCATATAAAAATATGCCACGACACAGTCAGAGCATTGAATAACTGGTTAGACATGAAAAGCTCTCACAGACACTGGTTTCTTTTCCCCCAATTTCTAAAGCTACAGAACCCAGCATATCTGCCCTTTTGTTCATGGACTTCTTTTGTGCACTTGAACCAATGAAGATTGTTGGCAGGTTTATGAATTGTTTGATAAATAGTATTTTAGGTGGGGCTGGTAGCACTGCCTGTTAAGGTTACCCAACACCTCCTATTATAAGACTGGCCAAGTTTTATAAGCAACTGAAAACAACCTACAGTCATTCAGGCTGAAGTTTTGCATGCTGGTTGTCTGACTCAGGATGCCTATGTTTGAAAAATTTCAGCCAAAACAGATCAGCCATTTCCAAGAATGAGCCTAGGGAAACTAAGTTGTTTTACCCATAGTAAAAAGTTCTGAGGGCCTGATCTTTGAACAGCTCTAGCACAACCATGCTTTGGAGCAGGGACTTGAAATTTGGCCTTTGGGTCAGGAATGTGCCTTTTGCCGTCCTGTGAAAATCCACCCAAATGTAGCCAAGTTATTAGCCTTTGGGGGGAAAAGATTACAGTCTGCATATGCTCATTAGAAAGTTATTTGATTATATCCTCACTGAACATGCTCCAGCCTCTCTCAGCTCCTTGTGCTGACCTGACAGCATATGCACCATTCGCACAGAGCAAGCTTTCACCTAGGCGTACAGGAACAAAGATAGATTTGCCCTGAAAAGGATGCTCCCAGCTGTTCTGGGCCAGGGTGAAGCTAGGCACCAGATTGGAGAGAAGGGAGCCTGTCTCTCCTGTACTCTCAGTGAGCCCTCCCCCACCCACCCCCTGCTGGCATCCAGGCACTATGGAGGAGGAAGCCATCTGATGCGATCGCAGAGGGGACAAGAGCCATACCTTGGGGCAGAGGTGAAAGTAAGCGGGTAGGGGGCTGGTACGGTATGTCGTGCCAGACCCAACCGGCTTCCCCAGGCTGGCGATTTAAAGGGCCCGGGGCTCCCTGCAGTGACTGGAGCCCAGGGCCCTTTAAATCACCTCCTGAGCCCCACTGCCAGAGCCCTGGGGTAGCAGCAGCGGGGCTCGGGCAGCGCTTTAAAGGGCCCAGGGCTCCCTGCAGCAACCAGAACCCCTGGCCCTTTAAATCCCCATGGGAGCCCTGCCACCACTACCCCGGGGCTCCGGCAGCTGGGCTCGGGCGGCTATTTAAAGGGCCCGAGACTCCTGCTGCTGCGGGGAGCCCCGGTCCTTTAAAGTGCCGCCCAAGCCCTGACGCCGCTACCCCAGGGCTCTGGCAGCAGGGCTCCGTCGGCAATTTAAAGGGCCTGGAGTTCCACTGCAGTAGCAGCGGCCAGAGCCCCGGGCCCTTTAAATTGCCTCTGAGCCCCAGGGCTCCCAGCCGCCTCTGCAGCTGGTAGTTCCAAGGGTGATTTAAAGGCCCCAGGGCTCCCAGCCACAGCCAGAGCCCTGGGGCCTTAAATCTTGATTTAAAGGGACGCCTCTTCCGGTTGAGGCCCCGCCTCTTCTGGTTGAGGCCACACCTCTGCCCAGGACTCCGGCGTACTGGTAAATCCTTTAACTTACTTTCACCCCTGCCTGGGGAACTGGAGTGTGTGTGTGGGGCGGGGGGAGGGGGCAGATCTAACAAGGATCTGGGCTATGCAGGGAGAACTAGGACTGGCTGGGACAAGGATGGGGAGGAGGAGGTATGGGCGGGACAGATTGGATGAGGACCCTGCGGAGAGAAACTAGGACAGAGCCAGTTTGTGCACACGAGGGAGAGAGACAAAGAGCCAGGCGTGAGGGGACTAAGACTAGCTAGGCAAGGAGACTGGGCCTCGGATGAGAATCCTGAGGAGTGGCGCCTGATACTGGCTAGGTGAATGGGACGGAAACAAGGAGCCAGGGGTGGGGAAGAGACAGGGACAGGTTGAGGGGGCAGGGCAGAATATTAAAACATTAAGATTGTAAATTTAAGCACTTAGAAGTTAGGAAATGCCAGCAGTAAGGCTGCCTTCACAACCTTAATTCAGCCCCCTAGTCAGGGGCAGCTCTAGGAATTTTGCCGCCCCAAGCACGGGGCGGCAAGCCGCGGAGGGTGCTCTGTCAGCGCCGCGAGGGTGGCTTGCCGGCTGCCTTCCGCGGCTTGCCTGCGGACGGTCCACTGGTCCCGCGGCTTCGGCGGACCTCCCACAGAGGCATGCCTGCGGGAGGTCCTCCGAAGCTGCGGGACCAGGAGACCCTCCGGCGCCGGCAGAGCGCCCCCCACGGCTTGCTGCCCCAAGCACACGCTTGGCGTGCTGGGGCCTGGAGCCACCCCTGCCCCTAGTGCATATGCGTTATGATACAGCCTATAGTCACATGATCACATGCTCTTTTTTTTCCATAGGACCCCAGCCTCATTCAGTGCACAGGGTGGACGTATTCTGGGGATGAATCAGGGCTGTTGTCTGTAGGATTCCTTTCTACAATGGTTGCAGAAGTTGGAAGGTGTAGATCTGGGACAGGTGGGTCTCCACCTGCCCAAAGCTAAAGGCCTCCCCACCAGGAGCGGTGCCAGAGTTTCTGGTGCCCTAGGCAGAATTCGGGGGGCGGCATTTTGTGCTCTCCCTGACTTGAGATCCCAAGGTTTGTTTTGCAGAAATGCTGAGCAATCACAGCTACAACTGAAGTCACTGGGACCTGTATCTAGTCCTAGGTGTCTCAAATTTGGAACCCAGACTTAGTGGACACTTTTTAATTTGATCTCTCTGGGCCTTAGTTCCCCAGCCATAAAATGGGGGTAACAGCCCCTCATCTCACCGGGGTGTAGTGAAAATAGATCCATGAGAATTTGTGAAACACTCAGATACTGTAGTGATGAGCTCCACAGAAAAGTCCACAGGGAAATAAATAATTCTCTCTGCAGAGTAGGGCTTAAATAGCGTGCAGGAAATAAAGACTAGGGCCACACTATTGAACAATGAGAAGACAACACAATATTGAATAGCTGCTCGTTAAGTGAGCACCATCCTGTACAATGAATGAGGCAGGTTCCTATGGGAAAAAAAAATTGTGATCATAAGAACGGCCATACTAGCTTAGACCAATTGTCCATCAAGCCCAGTGTTTTGTCTTCCTACAGTGGCCATCATCAGATGCTTCAGAGGTAATGAAAAGTACAGGGCAATTATAGAGTGATCCATCCTCTGTTGTCCAGTCCCAGCTTCTGGCAGCCAGTCTAGGGACACCAGAGCATGGGGTTGCATCCCTCACCATTTTGGCTAATAGCCATTGTTGGACCTGTCCTCCAGGAACTTATCTAATTCTTTTTTTAACCCAGTTATACTTTTGGCCTTCAAAACATCCCCTGGCAATGAGTTCCACAGGCTGACTGTGCATTATGTGAAATACTTTCTTCTGCCTATTAATTTCACTGGGTGAGCCCTGGTTCCAGTGTTATATGAAGGGATCAATAACACTTTCTTATTCACTTTCTTCACCGCATTCATGATTTTATAGATCTCTATCATATCTCCTTAGTTTTCTTTTTTCTAGGATGAACAGTCCCCGTCTTTTAAATCTCTCCTTGTATGGAAACTGTTGCACATCACTAATCATTTTGTTGCCTCTCTCTCTACTTTTTCCAATTCCAATATATTTTTTTGAGATGGTGCTACCATTCAAACTGTGTATTCAAACTGTGGGCATAATGCTAAATATAGTGGCATTATGATATTTTCTGCGTTATTATCTATCCCTTTCCTAATGGCTCCTAACATTCTGTTCACTTTTTTGACAGCTGCTGCACATTGAGCAGATGTTTTCAGAGAACTATCCACAATGACTCCAAGATCTCTTTCTTGAGCGGTAAAAGCTCATTTACACACCATCATTTTGTATGGATTGTTAGGATTATGTTTTCCAATGTTCAGTACTTTGCATTTATCAACACTGAATTTCAATTTGCCATTTTGTTACCCAGTCACCCACTTTTCCCTTTGTAACTCTTCGAACTCAGCTTTGAACTTAACTATTTTGAGTAATTTTGTATCATCTGCAAACTTTGTCCCCTCACTGTTTACTGCCTTTTCCAGATCATTTATGAATATGTGGAACAGCACTGGTTCCACTACAGAATCTTGGAGGACCCTGCTATTAACCTCTGTCCACTGTGAAAACCAACCATTTATTCCTACCCTTTGTTTCATGGCTTTTAACCAGTTACTGATCCATGAGAAGGTTTTCCCTATTATCCCATAACTGCTTACTTTGCTTAAGAGCCTTTGGTGTGGGAACTTGTGAAAGTTTTTCCAAAAATCTAAGTGCACTATATCCACTGGATCACCATTACATGCTTGCTGACACCTTCAAAGAATTCTGTTAGACTGGTGAGGCATGATTTTCCTTTACAAAAATTGTGTTGATTCTTCCCCAACATACTATGTTCATTTAGGTATCGGATACTTCTGTTCTTTACTATAGGTTCAACTAGTTTGCCCAGTACTGAAGTTAGGCTTACCTCTGGATCCCTTTTTTAAAAATCAGCATTACCTTAGGTATCCTCCAGTTATCTGTTACAGAGCCTGATTTAAGTGATAGGTTACATACAACAGTTAGTAGTTCTGCAGTTTTGTATTTAAGTTCCTTCAGAACTCTTGGGTGACTACTCATCTGGTTCTGGTGACTTATTATTGTTTAGTTTATCAATGTGTTCCAAAACCTCCTCTGTTAACACCTCAATCTGAGGCAGTTCCTCAGATTTGTCATCTAACAAGAATGGCTCAGGTATGAGAATTTTCCTCGCATCCTCTGCCATGAAAACTAATGCAGAGAATTCATTTAGCTTTCCCACAACAGCCTTGTCTTCCTTGTGTGTTCGGTTTAGCACCTCTATAGTCCAGTGGCCCCACTGACTGCTTGGCAGGCTTCCTGCTTCTGATGTACTTAAAAGTTTGTTGGTTTTAGTTTTTGTGTCTTTTGCTAGTTGCTTTTCAACTTCTTTTTTGCCTGCCTAATTATACTTTTACACTTGACTTGCCAGAGTTTATGCCTCTTTCTATTTTCCACACTAAGATTTGTCTTCCCATTTTAAGGGATGTCTCTTAACCCTTAACCTCTTTTACTCTGTGTAGACATGTGGCACTTAATACTTTTACTATTTATTTAGAAAAATTGGGTATACATTTAGCATGAGCCTCTATTATGGTGTTTTTAACTAGTTTTCATGCAGCTTGCAGGCATTTCATTCATGACTGTTCCTTTTAATTTCTGTTTAACTAGATTCCTCATTTTATGTGGTTTCCCATTTTGAAGATAAAAGCTACTGTGCTGGGTTTCTTTGGTATTCCCTCCCCCTCCAAGGATTGTGGAATTGAATACTCTCATAATGCATACGAACAAGGGGGCTGAATTAAGGTTGCACAGGCAACCTTAATTCTGGCATTTCCTAACTTCTGACTGCTTGACTTTGCAACCTTAGTAATGTTCTTTTAATGTAGTTTTTGTGGGTAATACATACATATATATACACACATATAACATAACAACTGTGAGAGCATTTGCATATTGAAGATGCCAAACAAAAATGACAATATGTTTATTACTGATGTGGAGTTTTAAAAATCAAATACATTTTCTGTTTGTGGCCTGGTCTACACTAGGCTTTTAAACCGATTTTAGCAGTGTTAAACCGATTTAATGCCGCACCCGTCCACACTACAAGGCCCTTTATATCGATATAAAGGGCTCTTTAAACCGGTTTCTGTACTCCTCCCCAATGAGAGGAGTAGCGCTAATATTGGTATTACCATATCGGATAGGGTTAGTGTGGCCACAAATTGATGGTATTGGTCTCCGGGCGGTATCCCACAGTGCACCACTGACCGCTCTGGACAGCAATCTGAACTCGGATGCACTGGCCAGGCACACAGGAAAAGCCCTGCGAACTTTTGAAATTCATTTCCTGCTTGCCCAGCGTGGAGAGCTCATCAGCACAGGTGACCACGCACAGCTCATCTGCATAGGTAACAATGCAGTCTCCTGAGAATCAAAAAAGAGCTCCAGCATGGACTACACGGGAGGTACTGGATCTGATCGCTATATGGGGAGAGGATTCAGTGCTAACAGAACTGCATTCCAAAAGACGAAATGAAAAAGTATTTGAAAGAATTTCCAAGGCTATGATGGAAAAAGGCTATAGCAGGGACTCAGTGCAGTGCAGAGTGAAAGTTAAGTTGCTCAGACGAGCCTACCAGAAAACAAAAGAAGCAAACGGAAGGTCCGGTGCAGGTCCAAAAACATGCCGCTTCTACGATTAGCAGCTTTCATGGTACCCGCCATGCGGTGGGGGGAGGGGTAAAGCACTGCAGAAGCCGAAAGACAGTGGCTTACCATGGCCGCATGCAAGCTGGATTCTGATGCCCAGACCTGTGTCTGTGAGATCTGTAACACCAGAGCCGCAGGCACTCAATATTAAGATGCAAAATGCTACCTTGTAGTGAAATCACATGTGCTATGTAAGGTGAATATACTGTTCACTGTGAAAGAGTATAACCATTGTTCTGTAAAATGTATCTTTTTAAAATACTTCTCTCCCTTTTTTCCCTCCCTCATGCAGCTGCAAATTTTTCAAGCCTCCCTACTCCATCCCAAAGGCTAGCTCAGATAAGGCGGAGGAAAAAGAAGACGCGAGATGTTCTCAGATATAATGGAAGTAAACCGCAAGGAAAGAGCTCATCTGAATGAGTGGAAGGAGGTGGTATCAAATTACAGGAAAGATGCCAGTGAACGTGAGGACAGGAGGGACACCCGAGATGAGAGGTGGCGGCAGGAAGATCAGAGGTGGCGGCAGGAAGATCAGCGGTGGCGGGATGCAACTCTGGGGCTGCTGCGTGATCAAACTGACATGCTCCGGCGTCTGGTGGAGCTTCAGGAACGGCAGCAGGATCACAGAGTGCCGCTGCAGCCCCTGTATAACCACCCTCACCCCTCACCATGTTCCACATCCTCCTCACCCAGACGTGTAAGAACGCGTGGGGGGAGGCTCCGTGCACCCGCCCACTCCACCCCCGTGGACAGCCCAACCAGAAGGCTGTCATCACTGTGAAATTTTTTTGTGGGCTTTTCCATCCCTCCTATCCTCCTCCCAAACCACACCCGGGCTACCTTCTCAGTTCTCTTCCTCTTTTTATAATGAATTAATAAAGAATACATGATTTTTAAACTATAGTGACTTTATTTCCATAAGCAAGCTGTAATCGAAGGGGAGGGTGGGTTGCTTACAGGGAATGAGTCAATCAAGGGGGGTGGGAGTTCATCAAGGGGAAACAAACACAGCAGTCACACCCTACCCTGGCCAGTGATGAAGCTCGTTTTTAAAGCTTCTCTGATGCGCACCGTTTCCTGGTGTGCTCTTCTAATCTCCCTGGTGTCTGGCTGCGCGTAATCAGCGGCCAGGTGATTTGCCTCAGCCTCCCACCCCGCCATAAATGTCTCCCCCTTACTCTCACAGAGATTGTGGAGAACACAGCAAGCAGCAATAACAAAGGGGACATTGGTTTGGCTGAGGTCTGAGCGAGTCAGTAATGTGTGCCAGCGTCCCTTTAAATGGCCAAAGGCACATTCTACCACCATTCTGCACTTGCTCAGCCTGTAGTTGAACAGCTCCTGACCACTGTCCAGGCTGCCTGTGTATGGCTTCATGAGCCATGGCATCAAGGGGTAGGCTGGGTCCCCCAGGATAACTACAGGCATTTCAACATCCCCAACTGTTATTTTCTGTTCTGGGAAGTAATTCCTTGCTGAAGCCATTTAAACAGAGTAGTGCTTCTGAAGACGTGAGCGTCATGAACCCTCACTGGCCATCCCACGTGGATGTTGGTGAAACGTCCCTTGTGATCCACCAGTGCTTGCAGCACCATGGAAAAGTACCCCTTGCGGTTTATGTACTGGGTGCCCTGGTGCTCCGGTGCCAAGATAGGGATATGGGTTCCATCTATTGCCCCCCCACAGTTAGGGAATCCCATTGCAGCAAAGCCATCCACTATGGCCTGCACGTTTCCCAGAGTCACAACCTTTCGCAGCAGCAGCTTAATGATTGCTTTGGCTACTTGCATCACAGCAGCCCCCACAGTAGATTTTCCAACTCCAAATTGATTCCCGACTGACCGGTAGCTGTCTGGCGTTGCAAGCTTCCAGAGGGCTATTGCCACTCGCTTCTCCACTGTGAGGGCTGCTCTCATCTTGGTATTATGGCGTTTCATGGCAGGGGAAAGCAAGTCACAAAGTTCCATGAAAGTGCCCTTACGCATGCAAAAGTTTCGCAGCCACTGCGAATCGTCCCACACCTGCAACACAATGCGGTCCCACCAGTCTGTGCTTGTTTCCCGGGCCCAAAATCGGCATTCAATGGCTAGAACCTGCCCCATTACCATCAGGATCCCCAAAGTGCAGGGGCCCGCGGTTTGAGAGACTTCTGTGTCCATATCCTCATCACTCTCATCGCCGCGCTGCCGTAGCCGCCTCCTCCTCGCCTGGCTTTGCAGGTCCTGGTTCAGCATAGACTGCACGAGAATGCGCGAGGTGTTTAAAATGTCCACGATTGTGGTATTGAGCTGAGCAGGGTCCATGCTTGCCATGGTATGGCGTCTGCACAGTTCACACAGGAAAAAAGGCGCGAAACAGTTGTCTGCTGCTTTCACGGAGGGAGGGGTGAGGCTGTACCCAGAACCACCCGTGACAATGATTTTTGCCCCATCAGGCACTGGGATCTCAACCCAGAATTCCAAGGGGCGGGGGAGACTGCAGGAACTATGGGATAGCTTCGGGATAGCTACCCACAGTGTAACGCTCCGGAAATCGACGCTAGCCTCGGACCATGGATGCACACCACCGATTTAATGTGCGTTGTGTGGCCGCGTGCAATCGACTTTATACAATCTGTTTTACAAAACCGGTTTCTGTAAAATCGGAATAATCCTGTAGTGTAGATGTACCCTGGGTAAGTGTAAAGGCTATAATCTCTTTGGGGCAGGGTCTGTGTTACCATTGGTGTCTTGTGCAACACTCAGTACCCTGTCAGCACTTAACTAACAGTGCATTTAGAATCCAATGGCCATTTCCCCACCATCTTGTAATACCTGATCCAATTTCAGATTTAGACTATTTATCCCATAATCTGCCCCCAGTTTCACCAAGGTGAAGTGTTACTTACATGGCTGATATGCCCCAGTGTGAGCCAGCCTCATCTCCTGCAGAGTTGAAGAGAGGCAGCGCAACCAAGGTTATGGTTGGGGCGATGGTCAAAGGACCGATGAATCGCAGCAGAAATCCAATCAGGCCAGAAAATCCAACAAAGATTTGGAAACAGGAAGCAACCATGATGGCGCCCTGCAGCTGAAAAACAGAGGGAAAGAAAGCAGAGATTTAAAGGCTTCTTTCTGAGTTAGTCCATTTGAGTTAGGTGGGCTCAAAAGCACTTTATGGGCCTGATTCAGCTCCCACTGAAGCCAGGGGGAGTCTTTCCACAGATTTCAATGGGAGCCGGCTTGGAGGGCAACACTCAAACAGGAATGCAGGCCCATTAACTCTCCCCCTGACTTACCTCCTCTGATTCTACCTCCCTAATTGCCAGCTGTCCAAGGGGAGCTGGATTGTCAGAAGCCACGAGCTCTAAACAGAACCAAGTCAACCAGGCATCCACCCATCCTTTATTAAAGACTTTGAGTACAGGTTAGTGTTCATAAAAAAGGGAAATTACGTAGTAATTACTATTACTGGCATTGACCAAGGGTCAGATACAGCACAAGTGTCCCTAACCCAGCTCTTCCAGCACCTTAGTCCTGATCAACCAACTCCACTGTTCTAGCCTTGGATTTTGCCCCGGCTCTGCCAAAGCACCTCCTGGGGAACTCGAATGCACACCCACCTAACTCATTTCTAGTCAGGTCCTGATCAGGGCCCTGAGCCTGCAGACACAGACTCGCATGAGTCAAGGTTTGCAGAGTCAGGCCCAGTGATTGCGTGACAAGCCAGTGCTCTGATCTCCTGAGGCCCAGCCAGGGCAGCAAAGGGAATCTCCAGCTGAACACAGACATTAAATAAAGTTTTCTATTTAAATTTTCAAAGTGCTGGATGACCTGGAAATCCCTTCTGTTTCTCCGTGTGGGTTGCAAATATATTACCAGGCAGACCAGTACAATAAACTCCTTAATTATCAGAATCAGTCAGGCAACACCAAACATGTTCAGATAATTAGGAGAAAAAACAGCCAGGGAACTACAGCACACCAGCAGTTAGATTAGGAGATCTGGCATAGCCAGGCTTCTGTTTTATCTGAGTATTGCTTTCCTCTGCAGGACACATTCATCACCATGCAACCTTTGCGTGCTTGGTAAACACTGTTTAAATACACAACAGTTATGTACCCTACATGTGAGTTATTAGTTACATTAGTTAATACCACTAAATAATGAATGAATTACTAGGTACCTTGGCTCTTGTGATAAGGCTTGACCCTGTGAGGTGCTGAGTGCCCTCAACTCCCACCAGGTATAGTGAGAGATGAACACTTTGAGGCTCAAACCCCTGAATCAGTGGTTTCCAATCTGGGGTTCGGGAACCCTGGGGATCTGGAGTCTATGTCTAAGATTTCCAAAGGGGTCCGCAACTCCATTATAATTTTTTTAGGGGTCTGCAAATGAAAAAATATTGAAAACCACTGACCTAAATGAAAAGGCAAGAAAACAGTTATCCTGTGACTGCACTGTATTTACTTGGATCAATAGTGACCATAATACCAACGCTCTGCACTGTACTGCAGCTTTCAGCCAGGATCTCAAAGCTCTGGACAAACATAAGCTGTTTCACAGCGCTCCAGCAGGAAGGTAAATAGAGGCACAGAGCGGTTAAGCAACTTGTTCAGTGTCAAACAGTGACTAAGTGACAGATCTGAGATAAGATCACGGGTGCCCTGAGTACAAGTCCCCATGCTTTAGCCAGTAGAACATATTCTTTGCCTTCTTGTTTATGATCATTTGCGTCCTCCATGTTCTGTTAACATGGCCAGTAGCTACAAGGGTCCAGATCAAATCTCTCAGATCAATACACTGGGAAGGACCTCTGCAGAAGGGAATGGAGGTATCAGCCATCTCTAAAGTACCTTCCTCCTTCCCTTCCTAGGGGGAACTCCTCCCTCTGTGGAGATCTGCACGGAGGGAAGAGCTGGGGGTTGAACAAGCTAGCACAGTAGAGATTACACAGAAAGCGAAATTCAGCTCTAGGCTGTATATCCTTTTCTATGGATGCTCTTCATGCTGAAGAACCCCCTCCATTGAGGGAGGGTGTTCAAGGAAGCCACAGCAGGGGAGGAGCACTGTTCTATTGCAACTCCACTGGGGGAGGGGTTCCCAGCATAGATGGCTCTGGGATGGTCACTAGTTACCACAGAAATGGCCCTGACATGGAATATGTTTTCCCAGAAAATAAAATACTCTAACAGCATTTCCTCAGCCTTCGGGACAACTTCATGAGCAAAGTCCATAAACCACAGATGTCTGCAGCGTTGAAAGTTAGAACATAGCCTTGTATTCACTAGTAAGCAGGGGTCTCTCCTGGGATTTGACTTCCCTCTCTAACACCTCAAGGCCCATTCAGACGATTCCCCTCAGGTTTTTATAGCGGCCCGTCTGGCAGTAGCTCACAGGGATTACCTCTCGCATCCTCGACTGCCAGACCTCGATGAACTCCGGTGAAGTAGCATTCACCTGGCTGGCATTCTGCGTCCACGCAGGGCATCTCCAGTTAGGGAGGGAGAGCATGGCAAGGGAAGGAGTCAAGAATGCAAAGGTCCCTCCTTGGAGAATGGGCAACCTGGAAACAAGCCAGAGGGCAGAGAGTTAAGCTATTTGATCTCTGGAAGCCCCACCTCTGTCAGGGCAGGGCAGGGGAAAGTATTGGGGTGGATCAGTAAGCACCTCAGCATGCAGAGAGTCAGTGGAAATCCAGAGGTCTCAGCAGAGACCTGACAACAAAGAGGTGTCTTAAGTCACACAATTACACTAAAGTTTTATTTCAAAAGGGGGATTCGGCCTCTCTCATGTTTGCCTTTGGCAATTTCCTTTTCAATACACTGATGTTTCTGTGAACCCTGTCACCAACAATAGCCAAGAGCCAGTATGTATTTTGACACAATAGTAGTATCCCAAGCATTGGGAAATGCTGCTTTTGGATTCAAACTTTGGGTCCCTCATCCCTATTTGCGGTATTGTATTTAAGGAGGGAAAATGGCCATCTTAAAGCATGTGTCTGTATGTTTTGGATCAGGTCTTTATGCTACAAGATATCTTCAGGGACCATACAGGTAGTATGAATATATTTGTGTGTTATGTGGACTACATAACACATAGAGAGCTGCAGATGCAGCCCACAATAGGTTGAGAACCACTGCTCTCGTCTAGGATCTCTCTGCCATCTCAGCCTCTACACAACCCTCCGTGTGCCACGCAGCCCCTGCCAGCAAAGATGACTGGTGCTGGCACACCCAACGCTGCCCCCTCTCTGGCAGGCTGTCTAAAAAACATTTGAGAGCAGCTAACACCATCAGGTCTCCCAAAGCCAGAGATTCTGGCCTGAGCCACTTATTGACACCCCATCAGCTAATTGCTGGGTAAAGGAATTGCAAGACCCCAAGGAAGAGGGTTTCCCTCAGAGGGGATTCCACCTCCCTTATGTCCAGGTAGGATAACAATCCACCTGCCTCAGTAATTCAACAGAACCTACTTAACATTCTCCAGCTGGATCAATTCCTGAACACTCGCTAACAGCATGGGGATATTTCAGACAAACACCACTAGATAGGTATCTCCATCTAGACTGGTATCCTGTCTCTGACAATGGCCAGCGCTTGATGCGTCTGATGAAGATGCAGAAATTCTGGCGTAGGCAGTAATGGAATAACCTGTCCACCGACAAGGGAGGTTGTTTTCCTAACTTATGTCATTTAGAGGTCACTATATGCCCTAAAACATGAGGGATTATACCGCATCTAAATACGTATTTCTCACTCATGTGAGCTCTGGGTGGTTTTATCTTCCAGATAAAAGCCACCAGCCATTAGAATCTTTTCAGCACCAATTGGGATGGGGATCTGTTGCTGATCTCCTTCCTGACAAAGGTTGAGTCACAGCTAAGGAGCACTGGTCTCTCACTCTCTCCTCTCCCACCAACTCCTGATGTACTTGCCCTTCATGAGCAGCCACTACAATAATGCTGGGAGCTCCTCGAAACTTCCAAGTAAGAGTTTATCTTCAAGATTAAATGCACCAGGAAGTAGCCGCTTGGTGCAAGAAGATTGTGATTAGCAGATTTCTCTTGGAATCAAAAGGGCTTTTGTGCTGTTGAAAAGCAGATAAAACGAATCAGCTTTAAGCATATTAGGGAGCCTTGCCTGACTGTGAACAAAGGGGATCTCGGTCCCTTCTGTAGTCTTTCTTTGATGCTATAACACAAACATTGTCATTTCATAACGGTTTGTTTTTTCCCATATTCCCGTGTGACAGGCGGTGCTCTGTCCCCGTCCTCTGATGCCCCAAAAACTGCTCAGACTCCCTTCCTTTCAATGTTCAGTCTGTATTTTATTCCAAACCCTTTCACCAACACCAGGGCTGGATTAGTCTTTTGTGGCCCCCAGTGCCTGGACCATGCCCCTCCACCCCCACCCAGAGGCCCCACCCCCACTCGGCCTCTTCCCTCCAAGGCCCTGCCCATCACTCACATAGAGGGAAGGGGGCAGAGAGGAGCAAGCAGGGGGTGGGGCGTTGGGGGTGGGGGAAGAAGTTGGGATGGTGCCAGATTGGTGTGGCCGTGCTGAATGAATGGTGTGAGCACAACTTGACATGACTTAAACATGGCTGAAGAACTGCAGAGGATCCTGGGATCAGGGTCCCTTTAAGCAAAAACAGATTTGATAAAGGACTGGAAAAGCCTGCATGTGCGATCAATATTGAACATATACATCAGTAAATACAGGCCCATGCAAAAGTACATATCACATGCACAAAGTTTCAGCATGGAGCACAGGTTGACATGGTTATAGTGACCCTACAGCAAGGACACCACGCAGATAGCCAGAGTGAATGATTGATGAGTGAGTAAATATGGAGAGGTCTTTGTTTGATACCCCCACCCCCAACCCCTTCCAAAATACTAATCAGCTAAAATTAATAACTACACGCCCACTGGGCATGCTTTTGAGACATGTGACTCCTTTGAGGGAAAAAAGAGTATAAGAAACAAGCAAAGTAAATTACTGAGAGATGAGAAGGAGGAGAAAAGGGAGAGGGGATTCCTTAACTGATGCTTGAAGACGCTGCTAGACAGAGTAGCTAAAACTCTGCTCTGTGAGCTCAAGTAGGACTGTGACCAGAGGGGTTTCCAGGCAGCCAAGGTCTTGCCTTGAGGGAATCTGAGACAGACCAGATGACTGAGGAGACCAGACCTAGAGGGAGGAAGTTGTCCATAGACTTGGTAACTACCTTCTCTGTTTGCCAAAGCAGGAACCGTGTGAGGCTAGCACAAGGCCTGTTTGTGTATGTTTGTGAAAGAGAGGCTCACTAAGAGGAATTATAGCTCTTAATGTATAGTTCTTTAATGTCTAACAGGAGTTATGTGCTTTACCGCTTGTGTAATTCCTTCTCAAATAAACTGCAGTGTATGCAAGTTAATTACTGTGGACCTTTTTAATTGGTATGAGTTATCTGCTCCTCTGGGAGCCATTAAAGATCCATCCAGGGGTAGTAGCCCCAAGGGCCCCACAACCATAGGATGGTTACTGCTGTGTCCAAGGAAAAAGGTCTTTAAACTGAATCAAACTGTTTTCTGAACTGCTGGCCTTTGAGGAGCTTGGTATCCTGAATCACTGGTGTTAACCAACTAATTTAAATATTGTTCAGAATCAGTTCTGCCTTATATTAATTTTACTCGGGGGAGCAAATTTAGTTCAGTATGCAGAGAAGGAAATATACTGGTGAGCGGCGTTGTATTGGTCATTCCTAGAGTCAAAGATGTTTCACAAATGCAGACAGGGAAGGGTCGGCAAAACAGGGGAGGAAGGGGATGCCCTGAAACCCCCAGGGATGGTGGAGAGATGTTTACTGAGACAGGTATGTGGAGATCTTGGTTCTGATCCATGGTTGCCAAACGCTGTTCCTGTCCCGTATAAGGAAGGGTGTCTGAATGAAATGCTGTCAAAATAGCAGACATGTGGCACTCCTACTCCTACGGAGGAACAAATGATAAATGCTGCTGTGTGGATTATGTATCAGGCTGTGAATAAGTTTGCAGAGGAGTGGAAGATTTGGAAACAGCAGAAGGAAAGTTTGCAACAGGAGCTGGACAAGCAAAGATTGCAAAATGAGGGGATGAAAAGAGATTTGCAAACTGTTCTGATGCAATATGTTAACTAATGTCCAACAGATGGCTGCTTTTACCCAAACTTGTCAGGAATTGGAAAGTGATATGGATGCACAAATGCAGGAAAATCAAAAGTATAAGTTGGAGGCAAAACAATATAAAGGGGTTTTGTCAGTTTTAACTGAACAGGCTACACAAAGCCACCTGGAAAAGAAAATCATAAGAAATACATTGAAGTGATTAATAAGCTGGAATCTGCTTTGGTGGCTAGAAAAACTATTTGTAGTATGGCTTTTGATTATGATCCCTGGAATGAAGAGGAATGGGGAAAAGCTGTGGAGGAGTGGCAGAGGGAAAAAGCACAAGAGAAGGAGGAGGAATATGTAAAGCCAAGTCTGACAAAAAGTATGGGAGTGAAGCAGCGAGTCAGCTACATATCATAACATTGATACACCTGTAAAGCATCCACAAGTGATTAGAAAACAGAGACCTAGAGCTAAATAAAACACTGATGGTACACTGGTGAAAGATCAAGAGGGATGTTTGGCGTTTGAACTCCTGGATGAGGAGGATGAGCCTGTTAAATCAGGGGAAGCAATGGAAAGACAGCCGGCAGGGGTGGTTCAGATACCTAAATCCCCAGGCTATGTATTGGAAGAGACAACGTGTCTGTTGACCAAGAGCAAGAAGCAGGCGTTAGCAAAGCAATTAGGCCCCTTGACTCAGAAAATGTCTCTGACCTGGTTAAGGGGATACACTGTTAGAAAGCATTTGGATTCAGGAGACCTAAGAGTTGTAATAACTTGTGCTGGCCCTACGGAAGGGGTGGCAATGTTAGCAGAGCTTAAAACTGAGTCAAATCGAGAGGACCAAAGGCTGTGGTATGGAGGAAAGCTCGATATTTCTAAATTCCTTCTGAGTTCAGAAAGGCAGTTTTCCTGATGCATCAGGAGGCGGGAGAGTCAGTTACGGCTTATTATGCTAGACTGTGTTAGCAGGTTCTCTAGCTGACAAGGAGGAAGGACAAGTAACAGATTTGTTATATGATGGTTTAAGGGAACCTATTACAGTGTTTATAGGATCTCAAGAGGAGTTGGATCAGGCCATATTAATTAAAATGACCCAGGAGGCAGAAAAGGTAGTTAGCAAAATAAGTGGCTCCTCCCAGAAGGCAGTCTGCGAGGGTTCTTACAGCAACCGAGCAGGCGACAGCAGTCCTAATGATGCTGGCATGGGACGTGGAGTGGGGTGATCCAACAAAGGGCATGGAGGACCCGGCTGGGGACCAGTGCAAGCACAAATATGGGCTTTACTCCAGGAGAGAGGAGCAGCTATGACTTGTTTAGATCAACAGCCTTTGGAGGTTCTGTTAAATGCTGTGGGTGATTTGGAGGGGAAAAGTCACAGCCTGCGCCACAACCTGGGGCTAGGGCTGTTGAGATTGTGGGAACAGGTATGGGAGATCTGATAGGCCCTTATGGCTTGTTGTCCCAGGAATTGGCTCAGATGGACGTGGCAGCTTCCTATCAGGGTAGCTCCACATCTCAGTAGGGTTGTCTTGCCCTTAGCAACCCCTGCTCCCAATATTGGACATTAGTGGCTAAATTGCAGCCCCACATAACTGGCAGACCTTACATGGAAGCGGGGCAGGTGGGAGAGGGAGGAAATATACAATGGTTGCTAGCATTAATTGACACAGGAGCAGAGGCAATTCTGATTAAATCAATGCAGGAGGACGTCCAGAAAGAACAGATTATTCCTTTATTTGGATTTCAGGGCAGAGGAGTGAAAGGAATTTTATTACAGAAATCTGTTATGGGTGATAGGACACAGTAAGTTTTGGACGGATATAGTGGTCTGTAACAGCATGACTGAAAATGTTATCATAGGTGCAGATGTGGTACAGCAGGAGAAATGGATAATTGATCTAGCAGGAGGTTGGCTGTGATAAGGGGAGACAAGGATTGTAAGTGAGCAGGTGATTTCAGGAGGATTAAGGAAAGGAGCTTGCAAAGCCATGGCAGCTGTGGTGTTACCAGATAATGGATGGACACAAGAATTCCCTATGGCGTGGGCCAACAAGAAATCTGAATGTGGGGGTATACGAGCAGCAGTGGAGATAGTACATCCCTCCAGTCCCAAGATAGTACTATCAGTAAACAAAGAGTGGAAATCTTAAGCACCCTCCCAAAGCCAGTGCATGTGCAAGAACCAGGGGACCTACTACAGGCAATATTGGATCACAAGTGGGTATGGTTCACAGATGGATCTAGTCAGGAGTGCAAGTAGGGTGGTATGTTCCAGTATGTAGTACCGGCAAGAGATTTTTAGCAGGTACGGGGTACCGGAAAGACTTGGGGAGGCTAGCACCCCTCATCCCCGAGTGGGGTGGAGCTGCACTCTGCTCCTTAAAGGAGCAGAATGTGGCTAGGGAGGGCATTCATTCTTTATATGGGTTTAACAGCACAATACATATGCTAACAAACTTAAACAAAGCCTTTGTTTAAGTTTGTTAGCATATGTATTGTGCTGTTAAGTTGGTAAGGAGTCCTCAAGAGGAGAGGTGTGAGGGGAGGGGGACGGAAAGTGTCTAAACAGTGTTCTTGATTCCTGAACCAGCCTCTGGACTATGAACATACACTGATGAGAACATTCTAATCAAGGAACTGGGGACTTTAAGATAATCTGATAATATAAAAGCCTTCATGTTTCCTTGATCCTTTGCGGATGGACTTATGAAATGTATATGGTACAAAGTCTGTTCTAGTCTCATTGACTGCTGATTTTTCCCTTGCAATGGACAAAGATCAGATGTCTGCTGACTTTCTCACACAAGTCAGCAGCTTTTGATACCTGTGGTATAAGTAACATAGCCCTTGCTTGAGCGGTTTTGTTCTTTGCTCTCCAAATGTCAAAGCCTGTTCCCATTGAACTCAATAGAAAATCCTCTTTTGATTTCAGTGGGAACAGGATTTGGCCCCAAGAGATCAGAGAATGTGATTTTGATCAATTGCTTATCTGTCCAGAGACAGTTCTCATGCATGTTGTGCCAGGCTGATTTCGGTTGCCCCTCCTGTATGTCATGCTGAGGAAAACAATAAATCAATTTGGGCTGTAGTTCTATCAAGATGAAAATGGCACACACAGTTCGATGCCTCTTTTCCATCAAACCCAGATGGCGCTGCCTCTTTGCTTTCCTAGTGCCTGGTGGAGAGCAATACTGAGGGCTTGTCTACACTGCCACTTTAAAGCGCTGAAACTTTTTCACTCAGGGGTATGAAAAAACACGCCTCTGAGCGCTGCAAGTTTCAGCGCTGTAAAGTGGCAGTGTAGATAGTGCACCAGTTCTGGTAGCTACTCCCCTCGCGGGTGTGGGTTTTTTTTGTTATTTTTTACAGTGCTGGCTCTCTCTCAGCACTGGTGCCATGACTACACAGCCACGTTAAAGCGCTGCAATGGCAGCGCTTTAATGTTGGTAGTGAAGACTTACCCATAGATAAAGCAGCAAAGAATCCTGTGGCACCTTATAGACTAACAGACGTTTTGCAGCATGAGCTTTCGTGGGTGAATACCCACTTCCTCGGATGCAAGCATCCGAGGAAGCTCATGCTGCTCATGCTCATGCTGCAAAACGTCTGTTAGTCTATAAGGTGCCACAGGATTCTTTGCTGCTTTTACAGAACCAGACTAACACGGCTACCCCTCTGATACTTGACACCATAGATAAAGGTAAGATTAATTTGGACATAAGGGAAGCACTGATAGTGTGTTAAGGGAAAGTGGGGTGATTGTCCTTCCTAGCCTTCTTTCATTTAAGAAGTTTTCAATCTGGGGTGCTGCTGGGTCCTCAATGACACCTAGAATTACATGGGACAAGGCACAGCCGGTACAACAAGAAGTTGAATACTTAGGTACTATCTTGAGACTGGAGGCCCATACTATCAGTAAACAGAGAATGGAAATCTTAAGCACCCTCCCAAAGCCAGTGGATGTGCAAGAAGCAGGCGACCTACCACAGGCAATATTGGATCACAAGTGGGTATGGTTCGCAGATGGATCTAGTCAGGAGCGCAAGTAGGGTGGTATGCTCCAGTACGTAGTACCGGCAAGAGATTTTTAGCAGGTACGGGGTACCGGAAAGACTTGGGGAGGCTAGCGCACCCCCCACCCTCAAGTGGGGTAGAGCTGCACTCTGCTCCTTAAAGGAGCAGAATGTGGCTAGGGAAGGCATTCATTCTTTATATGGGTTTAACAGCGCAATATATATGCTAACAAACTTAAACAAAGCCTTTGTTTAAGTTTGTTAGCATATGTATTGTGCTGTTAAGTTGGTAAGGAGTCCTCATGAGGGGAAGGGGGAGGGGGAGATGGAAAGTGTTTAAACAGTGTTTTTGATTCCTGAACCAGCCTCTGGACTATGAACATATACTGATGGGAACATTCTAATCAAGGGACTGAGGACTTTAAGATAATCTACTAATATAAAAGCCTTCATGTTTCCTTGATCCTTTGCGGATGGACTTATGAGATGTATATGGTACAAAGTCTGTTCTAGTCACATTTGATTGCTGATATCTCCCTTGCAATGGACAAAGATCAGATGTCTGCTGACTTTCTCACACAAGTCAGCAGCTTTTGATACCTGCAGTATAAGCAACATAGCTCTTGCTTGAGCGGTTTTGTTCTTTGCTCTCCAAATGTCAAAGCCTGTTCCCATTGAACTCAATAGAAAATCCTCTTTTGATTTCAGTGGGAACAGGATTTGGCCCCAAGAGATCAGAGAATGTGATTTTGATCAATTGCTTATCTGTCCAGAGACAGTTCTCATGCATGTTGTGCCAGGCTGATTTCGGTTGCCCCTCCTGTATGTCATGCTGAGGAAAACAATAAATCAATTTGGGCTGTAGTTCTATCAAGATGAAAATGGCACACACAGTTCGATGCCTCTTTTCCATCAAACCCAGATGGCGCTGCCTCTTTGCTTTCCTAGTGCCTGGCGGAGAGCAATACTGAGGGCTTGTCTACACTGCCACTTTACAGCGCTGAAACTTTTTCACTCAGGGGTGTGAAAAAACATGCCTCTGAGAGCTGCAAGTTTCAGCGCTGTAAAGTGGCAGTGTAGATAGTGCACCAGTTCTGGTAGCTACTCCCCTCATGGGGGTGGGTTTTTTACAGCACTGGCTCTCTCTCAGCATTGGTGCCATGACTACACAGCCACGTTAAAGCGCTGTCGCGGCAGTGCTTTAATGTTGGTGGTGAAGACTTACCCTTAGATAAAGGTAAGCTGGCAGAAGATTAATTTGGAAATAAGGGAAACACTGATGGTATGTTAAGGGAAAGTGGGGTGATTGTTCTTCCTATCCTTCTTTCATTTAAGAAATTTTCAATTTGGGGTGCTGCTGGATCCTCAATGGCACCTGGAATTACAGGTGGCACGAGATATAGTCATCTGTTTGACAGATGCAGTTGTAAAATTTTAGACAGGTAAGGGGGTTGTCAGAGGGGACAGGGAGAGCGTGGGAGCCCCAGGCTGGGGACGGGGTGGGGAGGAGTCACATGGAGGGTTATGTGGGGAGGTCACGTGCTTCCCCCTTGTGTCCCTCCCATGAGTGAAGTATCAGCAAGAAATGATTTCTACTTGCACCACTGGATCTAGTTCTTACAAGAAAAGTCAACTTGTTTGTTCAGCAGCAGCTGTTTGTTTGTTTCCAGAACAAGAACTGGTGATCCCATATGAAAGGATGTCAGCCCAGGGATGTGAAGTGGCAACAGTCAAACTGGCATTTGAAGCAACTCTCTTAGACTGTGATGTAGTTATATGCTCTGATTCTCAATGGACCGTGCAAGGAGTGAGCATATGGGCACCCATATGGGAACAACAGGAAGGCAAAGAAGTTGCATACTGGGATTATTGCAAAATCATTATTGATATTATTCGGAAAAGGACTGGTTCCACAGAAATCAAGCATGTTAAGGCTCATGCTAAACAACATACTCTGGAAGGATACCACAATGCTAAGGCAGATAACATGGCCAAGGAAGCAGCAGCTACAACATCTTCTGGTTCACAGTGACATCAAAGCAGTAATTCAATCTCAAATGAAAGAAGAAGCAAATATAGGAAAACTGCAAACACTGATACCGCTGATCCAAACCTTCTGGAACAACACAAAGCATTCATACAGTATGAAGAACAAGAATGGAAACAAGTGGGACAAAGGATAACAAGAGTATAAGGAGAATGGGAAATAACAAGAGAACAAGATATGGTCATAGCAAAGCAAGGAGATCAAGAAAGATGGATACCTCCAGAACAACATGGAGAAGAAATAATCCGATTTGCACATGAACAAGGACATTTTAGGGCTAAGAAAACATTAGCACAAGTAAAAAAGGTAATGTGGTGGCCAGGAATGGACATGCATATTAACAGATTTTGTCAACAATGCTTAGTGTGTGCCCAAGTCAACCCTAAAAGCAGAAAAGAAAAAATACTGAGACACCAACCTGACACTAAGGGCCCATGGCAAAGATTACAAATGGACAACATTGGACCTTTGAAAATAACTCCTACAGGAAAAACCTTTTGCTTGGTGGTCATAGATGATTTTTCAAGATGGGTGGAAGTAATCCCCCACAACAGATAACATAGCTCAGGCTTTATGGACCCAAATACTCAGAAGATGGAGTATACCCTTGATCATGGATAGTAACCAAGGACCTCACTTCGTGGGAGCAGTGGTAAAAGCATTATTATTGATGATGGGAATCAAACAAAAATGTTATGTAGTCTACCACCTACAGAGTGCAGGAAAAGTGGAAAGGAAGAATAGAGAAATAAAAGCAGCCTTGACCAAGTAAATTCAAACACAAGGCCAAGATTGGGAAACTGCTTTACCTGCAATCCTAATGACCACGAGACCCTTGCGACAAGCTGGAAGTAAGTACTCACGTTTGAGTTAATGACAGGTCAAGCTATGAGAACCCATGAATTCCTACTCCCACCTAGAAAACAGATACCTGAATGGGTACAAAAAGAAGTTTGGATAGCAGATTTGGTACAAACAACTGAAGAAATCTGGGCACAAGAAAATCAGCGAAGACAAAGGGAAGAACAGAAAGGACCATCTGGGTACCAATGGAAGATACAAGACCAAGTGATGCTCAAAGAATTGGTAAGTAAAGGTAAGCTAAAACCCACATGGGAAGGACCATTCCCTGTGAAATATGTGGCCAGTCCTATTGTCATTCTGGTGGCCTCTCCAAACGGGAAAGTATGGAGGCATTCTGATCAAATCAAACTGTATCTATCAAGTAAGTAAGTATAATAGTTTATGAATATATAGGGTAGATATAAATATAGTCATGTAAGATGTACTAATCTTAGAGGCCTGTGTTTTGTTCATTTATTTGTTTTCACAGACTGATCCATGGAAGCAAGGAACATACTGTTTTGTTGGGTATTCTATGGGTTCATCTACCACATGGCTACTGGATCACCATCTAGCTGTCCCACGGGAGAAGCAACCAAAGACTGTGAGATCAAGCAATTCCAACAACAATGAGGGTTTATACCAAGGATACGTACAGATTTTCTCCTTCAAATTGGGGGTACCAATCTTGAATGAGTAAAGCAGCGAGAAATAGGACTGAGTGTTATAGTCACCCCTCACGGAGAGGTGATTAAAGCAAAGGAAAGATATATGACTTGGGACTGGAATGTCATGAGACTCTGGAGTAGAGATCCTGTATGGTGGACCTACTCCTGACCAGGAAGAGGTTCTTGTGATGATGGTATCCATGATGGAGATGCTTAGAGAAATTTTAAGTAGTATTTGTAGAACCAGGAGAGCATCTCTATAGGAGAATAGAATGGGGATTCCGATATGAGTGTCCATTTACCTTAATTCCACCTTTTATAGAATGCAGACCTATAACAACCCCTCTTCCAACTGAAAAAGCAGGAAGGGAAATTCGGAGATGGTCTCTAACTGCTGAGGATAATATAGATTTAGGCACAGTTCCAATTGGCATGAACCTTACTATAAATAATGGCTCTGAGCTGACCTCTGTAGCATTGTCCACATCTATTTCAACAACGCTTATCTTCCCAGAATTAAAGGAAAAGGAGAACACACAACTTTTTATCCAAGCAGCAGATTCCTTGGTCCAGAGACTGGAAAGAGTGGTCAGACCTGGTAAAGGTTATGATGAGGAAGACTAACTAGATGTGGGAGATGGAGAAGTTTGGCACTGTATAGTAACAGAATCTGTTAATCCCTTTGGGGCCAAAAAGGACACTCAAGTAATATGGACCTTTCATATAACAGATAGAACATGTGTGTCCATATGGATACAAGGAACTGACAAAAGGCTGGCAAGGAACTTCCAAAGAACACACTTTGGTAGCTGAATGGGAATATGATCCAGATAGTGAACAATGTGTCTGGACCTCAAGTGTAACTAATTGTATACATAAGTCAGGAATTCACGAATCACAAGTTATCGATACTAGAACTGGGGAACTATGGAAACCCCAAGAAAAGGTCCTTCGAACCAAACCACCCCAGGAATGTATAATTCAAGGAGCTTGATTTGAAAATGGGACTGAGGTTCCTGCCATAGATATAGGAGCAACTGTGAACTTGTATAACATCACTGAGAATATGAACATATGTCAATGGGAATGTAAGGCCTGGTCTACACTAGGAGTTTATGTCAAATTTAGCAGCGTTAATTTGACTTAACCGTGCACCGTCCACACCAGGAAGCTAATTAGTTTGACCTAGAGGGCTCTTTAGTTCGAATTCTTTACTCCTCCCCGACGAGGGGAGTAGCGCTAAATTCGACATGGCTATGTCGAATTAGGCTATGTGTGGACGGAAATCGACCTTAGTAGCTCCGGGAGCTATCCCACAGTGCACGACTCTGTTGACGCTCTGGACAGCAGTCCGAGCTTGGATGTTCTGACCAGACACACAGGAAAAGCCTCGGGAAAATTTGAATTCCTTTTCCTGTCTGGCCAATTTGAATCTCATTTCCTGTTTGGACATCGTGGCGAGCTCAGCAGCACCGGCAACGATGCAGAGCTCTCCAGCAGAGGAGTCCATGCAATCTCAGAATAGAAAGAGGGCCCCAGCATGGACTGACCGGGAAGTCTTGGATCTGTTCGCTGTGTGGGGCGATGAGTCTGTACTTTCGGAGCTGCGCTCCAAAAAATGGAACGCAAAGACCTATGAGAAGGTCTCCAAAGCCATGGCAGACAGAGGATACAGCTGGAATACAACGCAGTGCCGCGTGAAAATCAAGGACCTGAGACAAGGCTACCAAAAAAATCAAAGCGGCCAACGGACGCTCCGGAGCCCAGCCCCAGACATGCCACTTCTATGAGGCACTGCATGCCATTCTCGGTGGGTCTGCCACCACTGCCCCACCAGTGACCGCGGACTCTGACGATGGGATAGTGTCGACGGGCAGTTCCTCGGCGATGTCCGTGGACGGGGAAGATGAGGAAGGGTTTGAGGAGGACGAGGCAGGCGACAGCGCTTACAATGCTGATTTCCCCGACAGCCAGGATCTCTTCATCACCCTCACAGAGATCCCCTACCAACCCTCCCCGGTCGTTAACCCGGACCCTGAATCAGGGGAAGGATCAGTCGGTAAGTGCTATAAACATGTAAACATTTATTTTTGAAAGAACAGGAATGTTAACTATGTGAAAAGAAGGTCAATGTATATGGGGATAGAACAGAAATCCTCTTGGGAGATCTCCACGAAGCTCTCCTGGAGGTAATCGAAAAGCCTACGCATGAGGTTCCTGGGGAGAGCTGCCTTATTGGGTGCTCCGTGGTAGCACACTTTTCCGCGCCAGGCTGTCATCAGGTATTCTGGGAGCATTGCCTCCACAAGCATGGCAGCATAGGCCCCTGGTTTGTGCTGGCTTTCACGCAGCATGCGCTCTCTATCTGCCTCAGTGACCCTCCTCAGGGTGATCTCGCTCGGCGACTCCTGCATTTAATTAGGGGAATTAGTGTAATGTTAGTATTGGGAATGCTTCACTTTTCCTTTGCATAACAATAAGCGTCGGTTTACAGCCACGTGGTGGAGGCTGCAGAGGGGCAGCATACAGGGATCTTTCCCGGGGACAGCCGCGAGGGGGTGGAACAGGGGCAGAGTTTATGCTTTCCAGATTGCCTGCAGCAGGAGGGCACTGCTATACATTAAGTTTTAAGCAGCTTAAAGTCTATGGCTTACCATGCCTGGCTGTTCCACGGATTCTGCTGTCCTGCCCCGCTTGTCTGATCTCCAGTGCAAGACCCCAGGCAATGAAAGCGAAGGCCGAAAATTCGAACTTGTCCTGAGTGCGCATGAGATAGGTGCTGTGCATGGTCTTGTTCACAGAGACAGACTAGACTGTGTTCATTGTTCGCAAAAATGTATCTTTGCAAGGAATTCACTCCCTTTTTCCCATCACACAGCTGCGACTGTCTCCCGACCTGCCCCAGCATCCCCCTCACAGAGGCTGGCAAAGATTAGGCGGCGAAAGAAAAAGACACAGGACGAGATGTTCGCTGAACTTATGGGCTGCTCCCGAGCCGAGGCGGCCCAGCAGAGCCCAGCAGAGCCAGTGGAGGGAGAACCTCTCTCAGTACCAGCGCTCACACAGCGAACGGGAGGAGAGGTGGCGTGAGGAAGACAAGCAGGCAACTCAAATGCTGCTTGGACTAATGAGGGAGCAAATGGACACGCTCCGGCGCCTTGTGGATGTTCTGCAGGACCGCAGGCAGGAGGACAGAGCCCCCCTGCAGTGTATCTGCAACCACCCTCCCCCGCCACAAAGTCCCATACCCCCCTCACCCAAAATAACCAGAAGGAGGGGCGCCAGGGGCCATGAAAACTGTCATTCCACCCCAGCAGAGTGCTCAATTACCCAAAAGCTCTCATTCCCTAAATTTTGAGAAGTCCTTCCCTTCCTGACTCACCCAAGCCCCAATCCCAGTTTCATCCCCTAACTGTCTAGTTGATTATTAAACATACTTTGCTGTTCATTACTGTTTCTGTCATGTTTTTGTACAGAAGACTGTGTTTGAAGGGCGGGGGGGGAAGGGGGTTGGTAATTGCATAGGACAGTCACCTTTACCAGGGTACAGACACGGGGGCAGGATCAGCAGCAGGTCACACACACAGTACAGTCAGTAGGCACCCTGGTCGGTATGGGAGGTGGTTTCCATGTTCTGTGTGGGTGGGGGGTATGTGACTTTGTAGCGGGGGAGGGTGGTTACAGATCTTATGCAGCGGTCCTTGTCCTGGACCACAGAGCCATGCAGCAGGGGAATCTGTAACCGTCCTCCCCCGCCACAAGGTCACATAGCCCCCGCACACAGAGTCCCAAAAAGGAGGGATGGCAGGCTCCGTTGAAACAACCAGTCCGGCACTGCGGACCGCTCTAGGAGCAGGAGCTTGTCATTCCTCGAGTTTAGAAGCGGTCTTTACATCACTACACACCCTACTCAGCACAGTCTGCGTCCCAGTTTCAACTCTTTAACGCAAAGTCATTAATAAAGAAAATGTTGTTAAGTAACAATGAAACATGGATTTTATTTTTACACGTGTGTTGGAAGGGGGGAAACGGGGTGAATGGGGTATGTAACTGCAGAGGATAGTCAACAGTAACTGGGTAAAGAAACAGGGGCAGGTTCAGCTTCTCTGTAAAGAAACTGAATAGTCACAGGTCACGCTGCTCGCTGAGGAACCTAGCTTTCAAAGCCTCCTGGATGCACAGCGTTTCCCGCTGGGCTCTTCTAATCGCACGGCTGTCTGGCTGAGCGTAATCAGCAGCCAGGCGATTTGCCTCAACCTCTCATCCCGCCATAAAGGTCTCCCTCTTGCTCTCACAGAGATTGTGGAGCACACAGCAAGCTGCAATAACAATGGGGATATTGGTTTCACTGAGATCCGAGCGAGTCAGTAAGCTCCTCCATCTCCCCTTGAGACGTCCGAAAGCACACTCCACCACCATTCTGCACTTGCTCAGCTGGTAGTTGAAGAGTTCCTTGTCACTGTCCAAGGCGCCTGTATAGGGCTTCATGAGGCAGGGCATTAGCGGGTAGGCTGGGTCCCTGAGGATCACTGTAGGCATCTGCACATCCCCAACAGTTATTTTGTGGTCCGGGAAGAAACTACCTTCCTGCAGGCGTCTAAACAGACCTGAGTTCCTAAAAACACGCGCGTCATGAACATTGCCCGGCCACCCGACATTGATGTTGGTAAAGCATCCCCTATGGTCCACCAGTGCTTGCAGCACCATTGAAAAGTAGCCCTTTCTGTTAATATACTGGCTGGCCTAGTGGGCTGGTCCCAGGATAGGGATGTGAGTTCCATCTATAGCCCCACCGCAGTTTGGGAATCCCATCGCGGCGAAGCCATCTGTGACGACCTGGACGTTTCCCAGGGTCACTACCTTTGAGAGCAGGAGCTCAACGATTGCGTGGGCTACTTGCATCACAGCAACCCCCACGGTAGATTTGCCCACGCCAAAGTGGTTCGCTACTGACCGGTAGCTGTCTGGCGTTGAAAGTTTCCAGAGGGCTATGGCCACTCACTTCTGCACACTCAGGGCTGCTCGCATCCGGGTGTCCTTGCGCTTCAGGGCAGGGGACAACAAGTCACACAATTCAAGGAAAGTGCCCTTACGCATGCGAAAGTTTCGCAGCCACTGTGATTCATCCCAGACCTGCAGCACTATGCAGTCCCACCAGTCCGTGCTTGTTTCCCGGGCCCAGAATCGCCATTCCAGAGCATGAACATGACCCATTGCCACCATGATCTCCACGGCGCGGGATCCCATGCTTTCTGAGAGGTCTGTGCCACTCTGACACTTCATGTCCTCACCGTGCTGCCGAAGCCTCCTCGCCCGATTTCTCAGCAGCTGACTGTGGAAGAGGTGGACGATAAGGTGCGAGGAGTTGACAACGGCCATAAGTGCAGCGATGATTGCAGCGGGCTCCATGCTCGCAGTGCTGTGACGTCCGCGCTGTCACTCACCAGAAAAGTGCGCGAACTGATTGCCCGCCGACGGGAGTGACGGTTGAATGACGACAGTTACCCAAGACCACCCTCGACACATTTTTTCCCCCAGCAGGCATTGGGGGCTCTACCCAGAATTCCAATGGGCAGCGGGGACTGCGGGAACTGTGGGATAGCTGCCCACAGTGCACCGCTTCCAATGTCGACGCTTGCCCCATTAGTGTGGACTCACAAAGTCGAATTAGCGTCCTTAGTGTGGATACACAAATTTGACTTTGTAAGGTCGATTCCACAAATTCGAGTTAAGTTGAATCGAACTACTCTTGTAGTGTAGACATACCCTAATTGGTGTACTCAGACCTCATGTTCATTAGGGGATGGCAGTGAATCTGTATTCGAATGGGAATTAGGAAATGAATGGATAATGGTGAAGGGACATTGCCATAACACCCGATTTGAGGGATGGGAAGTATCTAGATGAAAATTTCCTGAAGAACATCAATGTGCTTTAAGATGCCATACTTCATATATAGGGAGTATACAACATATAGAAGGTAAAACATGGGTTAATAATAACCAAAGTGACCCAGGAACATCATAATTTAACCAATTGTTCCCCTGAATGTATGGAATGGTTAATTCCAGACCGTGATCATGGACGCAGATACATATACAATGGGTCCAGATTCAAAGTTTTTATAAACTTATTCCTTGAAGATTGTATGATTAACACTCATTACCCTAACTGTTCTAAATGGATTGCACAATATAAAATATATTGAGTCTGGGATGTTGAAAGAAGAGGACTGTATAGCTCTTAATGTATAATTCTTTAATGTCTAGCATAGGAGTGATGTGCTTAATGTAACCTTTTACTGCTTGTGTAATTCCTTCTCAAATAAATTGCAGTGTATGCAAGTTAATTACTGTGGACCTTTTTAACTGGTATGACAGTAATCTACTCCGCTGGGAGCTATTGAAGATCCATCCAGGGGTAGTAGCCCCAAGGGCCCAACATTTGGTAACAGAGGATGGTTACGAAGAGGAATGGTCAAAAGAGATACCATGTGGGAAAACACTAAACACTGGAATGGGATTGGGAAACACATGGAGCCTCTCTACCCTAAGGGAAAAGAATGAGAGAGACTTTAAAGCAGCTAATGGAGTCAACACATACTGGGGAACAAGGGGAAATAATGGATCAAGAGATGGGATATTCTGTGATGGAATTGAGTGAATTGTTGGGGGAAAGTGTTTTGGATATTGTTAAACAAATAAGGGATATTCACTCAGGATTATCCTGGGGAGAAGTTTGTATGGAAGCCCAGGGAATCTTGGGAGAACAATGGAAAGATATCTTGGAACAGAGCCAAAAAGGAACTTGGCCCCAGAGTCTTAACTGGGCATTGAGTTACTATGCTTACATTAATCAATCGTTCCAAGATACCTGGAAGGTGCAAGTGCATACATGTATCATACGTCAGTGCACTCTTTTCCTTTCCGGTGTAGCCAATGGAAAGGCACAGGAAGTGTATCCGGTAATATATGCCAGCACCTGGGGAAATGAAACAGGGTACTATGAAATAGTACCCAAAGGGAATAGATTATGGTGGATACCTGGATTAGGATGGAAGCAAATACTAGGAGCCCAATGGGAATGGGGTACCTTGGTTAAAGAAGGAAATTGGAATTTGGAATGGAAAGGAAGTAATCTCACCATGAATTTACAGTGAAAAAATGGTTGGTGGGGATTATATGAAATAAACCAAGATATATGTTAGCATCAAAAGGAAAAGGGTAATGTAACAATAAACAACCAAACTTGGTTTATGGACCAAGAGATGTGGTGTACTTGTGGAGACATAACTCATTTCCAATACGAACAATATCAATGGCACCCTCAAATGACTAAAACCTTTATGACTCACCCTAGATTAACATTGCCAAATTTGAGGGAAATCGAGTGGAATGATACAGATTGGGATATGGCGATACAAACTAATCAAGGCACACTAGGCCAAATAGAACGGTCAAGTAAATTGATAATATCTGTAAAAGGTATGCTTGCACGAAAGTATAAAATTGTTGAAAAAGCTGTAGAGAAAATAAGATCCAAAATGTGTGCTTGGTATGATGTTGTATGTTAAGTAACAAGATGAAATGGAGTTGAATGGGCAATATCACAGCCTCCTCCTGAACTATGGCGGAGACTTGGACACTGTCCATGGTGGAGGCAGTATACCTAAAATTCCTCTTTTCTGGACAGGGCATCTGCTACCCAGTTCTCCTTTCCTTTAACATGCATAATCTCCATGTCAAATTCCTGCAGGACCAGGCTCCAGCGTAGCAGTTTGGAGTTTGTGCCCTTAGTCCAGTGAACCCATACCAAAGGTGAATGGTCAGTTAGAATCCTGAACCTCCTATTGAAGAGGTAAGCGCTTAGTTGTTTGACAGCCCACACAATGGCATAGCCCTCCTTCTCTATGACAGAGTAATTCTGTTCAGCAGGGGACAACTTTTTGCTTTGGAACGCAATGGGATGCTTCTTGCTGTCTTCCCTTGGCTGCATCAGCACAGCACCCAACCCTGTGTCTGATGCATCAGTACACAATTCAAAAGGCTTATCAAAGTCAGGGCTGGCCAGCACAGGCTCCGCAGACAAGAATGCTGTTAGGATATAGATATTCAGGCCTGTCTGCAAAGGCCTATACTTTAAGAATTTAGGTGTATTCTTATCACTTAGCTAGTTATAGAGATATAAAAGAAAGAATAAAAAATCACTGTCTGTCTGTGTAATGGCCTTCTCTTACTGTGACAGTCTGAGGCCCTGTTTAGTCATATTGAAATAAGACAATCTGGGGCTGTTAGAAAGGTGATCCGATCTATCACCTCCAGAGAAAAGGAAGAGCCTAAAAGATGTAAAAGGAAACTTAGTTTGATAGCATGCTGTCTGGTAAGAACTCACTTATCAATAGACACAGCTGGAAAACCCTTGTCTGTATAGATGTAGTTGTAAAATCCTCACTTCTGTATTGTTTTGTATGTTTATTTGTATGGTCTCTGTCTGGTTCTGTGATTGCTTCTGTCTGCTGTATAATTAATTTTGCTAGGGCATACATAATTAATCAATTAAGGTGGTGGGATATAATTGGTTAAATAACCATGTTACAATATGTTAGGACTGGTTAGTTAAATTTCAGTAAAATGATTGATTAAGGTATAGCTAAGCAGAACTCAAGTTTTACTATATAGTCTGCAGTGAATCAGGAAGTGGAGGGGGGGAATGGGAACAAGGACTGGGGATGGGGGAATTGGGATCATGTTTTGCTAAAGGGGGAAATGGGAACAGGGGATGGGAACAGGGACACAGGCAAGGCTCTGTGGTGTCAGAGCTGGGAAGGGGGACACTAAGGAAGGAAACTGGAATCATGCTTGCTGGAAGTTCACCCCAATAAACATTGAATTGTTTGCGCCTTTGGACTTCGGGTATTGTTGCTCTTTGTTCATGCAAGAAGGACCAGGGAAGTGAGAGGGTGAAGGAATAAGCCCCCTAACAAGTGCTTTTACCTTGTTGATGCCTTTCTGGGACGCCTCTCACCAAATTATCTTATTAGGTTGATGCTTTTTACATAGGTCTGTGATTGGGGATACAATGTCACTGAACCCCTCCACAAACCTCCCGTAATAGTTTGCCAAGCCTACGAAGGATTGGACTTGCCTTTTACTTTGGGGTATGGGCCATTTTACGACGGCTTCCACCTTAAGAGGGTCAGGGGATATTTTGCCCCACCCCCACCCAGTGCCCCAGATAAGGGACTTTAGCTGCCCCTATCTTGCACTTAGAGGGTTTCATGGTTAGTCCAGCTTCTGTGAGCTCTGATAGCACAACTTCCAGGTGCTCCTTGTGGTCACCCCAGGTGTTGCTGAATACAGCAATGTCATCTATGTATGCCTAGCATAATTCTGCAAACCATTTAACACTCTGTTAACCAGCCTCTGGGAGGTTGCACCAGCATTTACCAGACCAAAAGGTAACACCGTAAATTCATAGAGCCCTATGTCAATGATAAAAGCTGATCTTTGCTGTGCCTCCCCCTCCAAAGGGATCTGCCAGTAACCTTTGGTTAGATCAAAGGTACTAAGATGCTTGGCTGGCTCAGCACATCCAGCATGTCATTAATATTAATTCTTGGCATGAGGGAGGCATCTGTTACAGGGACAGCATTAAGTTTTCTAGAGTCTACACAAAATCGAACGGTGCCATCCCTTTTGGGGACCAAGACCACAGGGGAAGCCCACACACTGTCAGATTCCTTAATCAGTCCCAGGTCTAACATGCTTTGTATCTCAGCCTGAATTTGCTCCTTCACCTTGCGGGTGGCCCTGTGAGGCCTGGAAGCGTGTGTGTGTGTGTGGGGGGGGGGGGGGGAAATGAGCCCCTTTTGTGAGGATTCTATGGGACAAAAACTGTGTCCTCCCAGTTTTTTTGGAAAATACCTCACTGTATCTTTGCAGCATTGACAACACTTCCCCCTTTTCGACTGGTGTCAGCTGACTACAGATTTCCATACTTTCCAGAGTTGACCCATCTTGGCAATAAGCCATCAGATCAGTGAGTGGGCGAGCCTCAGTTTCCCTTTCAACACAACAAATCTCTCATTGCATTTACATAAGCCACATTACTCAATCCAGATCCCCTCTTAAGACTCCTGAATTTAACCCTGTAGGTTTCAGGTGTAATCTGAAACTGTTTCAAAACCAGTTCCTTAAATTTACCATAGTTTGAAGCATCATCAATAGGCATCTTGTTGAATATGTCCAGAGCTCTTCCAGTCAATTTTGCCATTAACTTAGTCATTTTTTGATCGTCAGGAATTGCATGAAGGGTGCACAGTCTCTCAAAGGTGATGAAATATTCAGCAATATCACTGGATTCATCATATTGTGGACATAGTCATTCCCATTTGTGGATTTTTGGGGAAGTGGAGTCAGCTGCTGAAGAGTTTTGTTTCTTCCACTCCATAACAGTCAATTCATGCTTCTGGGCCTCAATCTGAGCCTGTATTTCTCTGTCTTTTAACTCCAGGGCTAGCCGCCTCTCTCTTTCCTTCTCCTGCTGAGCATCTTGCTATGCTAGCCTCTGGGCTTCAATCTCTTTGTCTTTTAACTCCAGGGCTAACCTCTGGGTTTCCATGGCTCTTTTGTGAGCGGCTGCCTCTGCCTCCATAGCCCTTCTGTGTGCAGTCTCCTCCCTGGCTGTCTCTGCTTCTTTGAGCCTCAATTGAAACTCACGGTCCTTTGCCTTCTCTTCTGCTTCCAGTCTGGCCAGCTCTAGTTTTGTAGCTGCCTCACTGGTAGTCATTTTCCTACGTTCTTGTGCTTATTTCCTCACCCGAAATAAACAAACAGAAAATAACAAACCAGTAACCACTTTCTCTGTTCTCCAGTCATCACACTCAAAACTCACTTAAAATCACTACCAGTATCTCAAAGCAATCAGCTGTGCACAGATCCTGCTCGATTACGCCACTGTGACAGGGTGGGTTCACAGAGACCCTCTTGGGACTGCCACCTGATGTGCTGAGACTACCTCTGAGCCCGTTTTCCCTGGCAGCTTAGGACTTCAGTATCCTGTCTTGTTGAGCCAGACATGCTAGCCTGCTACAAACACAGACCCAGGTCTGAACCACGTCCCACAAAGCTGCAGACTTAACTGAAAATGGCTTAGAAAGTGCTCCTGTCTCTAGCACCCAGATACCCAGCTCCCAATGGGATCCAAACCCCAAATAAATCCATTTTACTCTGTATAAAGCTTATACAGGGTAAACTCATAAATTGTTCACCCGCTATAACACTGATAGAGAGATATGCACAGCTTTTGCTCCCCCAGATATTAATTACGTGCTCTGGGTTAATTAATAAGCAAAAGGTGATTTTATTAAATATAAAAAGTAGGATTTAAGTGGTTCCAAGTAATATGAGAGAGACCAAAGTAATTTACCAAGCAAAACAAAACAAAAACATGCAAGTCTAAGCCTAATACAGTAGGAAACTAAATGCAGGTAAATCTCACCCTCAGAGATATTCCAATAAGCTTCTTTTACAGACTAGACTCCTTCCTAATCTGGGTCCAGCAATCACTCACACCCCTGTAGTTACTGTCCTTTGTTCCAATTTCTTTCAGGCATCTTTTTGGGGTGGAGAGGCAATGTTTTGAGCCAGCTGAAGACAAAATGGAGGGGCTTCCAGGGCCTTATATAGTCTCTCTCTTGTGGGTGGAAACCCCTTTGTTCTCCTGTGTAAAATTCACTCAAGATGGAGTTTGCAGTCATCTGGGCAAGTCACATGTCTATGAATGATTCAGCTTTTGCAGGCTGACACCATTGTTTACATGTTAGTTTGAACGTTCCCAGGAAAGCTCAGATGTGGATTGGCATCTCCCCAAGTCCATTGTCAGTTAAGTGTTTCTTGATTGGGCACTTACTGAGAATAGTCCTTTCTCAAGAAGCTGACCAAATGCAACACTGAGGCTACTTAGAATCAAACAAGGACATAGCCAATATTCATAACTTCGAATACAAAAATTATACACACATATAGACAGCATAATAACAATCAGCAAACTACAATCTTCCCATAGACACCCCAATTGGCCTCCTCTGTACAAGACCTGGTGCAACCATAGGACCCTGGTTGCAACAATGATCTATACGGTCACAGTTCATGTCAATAATGTCACAAGGTTATATTGCAAGGATTTTGCCTACCTGACTCCAAAGAGGACTTGAAGGAGGGTACAAATTCCTGAGACAAAGAAGATGGTGCTGATCAGGTGACCCTGGGTCAGGGGGTCGTGCTGCAGGCAAAGCTCTTTGGACAGGATCAGAGGGATGGCTACAAGACCACCCAGAGCTGTCAGGTAGTGCTAAGAACCACAGAGAAAAGACTGTCATGAAACAGGCCCTGGTACCTGCCCAGTATAACTATTCTACTGTTGAGGGAAGGCGAAATGCCACTTGTAGATCTGGACTCAAATGACACCAATAACACTAATTCCTGATAACCTTAATTTTTTCCTACAAGTTTTATTTTCTGGTGGGGCCTGTTCTAAAGTGTCTGTCAGAGCTTTAACAACCCATCCCAACCTTATCCATTTTTCTCACCTTACCACCACTTGGCACTCTGAAGAAACAACAGAACCTAGTTCCCAAGGGGCTGTCCGATGGGAATAGCACATTTCCAGGGCCTGGAGAAAGCTGTTTTGAGGGCTCTCTACCAGGAAAGGGGGCAGGTAACTGGAGGGAAGTATCAGGTTAGATTTATGCCAAATGTGTGTTTCAAGACACTCTGCTTTGCTCTAGGGCATCAACTCCCTCAGCCTGCAGTGTCCCTAATGCCACTTCTCATGTTCCCGTAGGCCACAAGTACTGGGGAGAATCAGCAAAGTGGGCGCAAAATGCTACCAAATTAGAACTGGCCACTCATTTACCCTGGTGGCAGCGTTTTATACTCTGTTCGCATAAGTGTAAATAGCTACAGAAGATGCAAAGAAGTGGAAAAATCAGGCCCCACCTTTTTAATAAACCCAGTATACATATGTGTGTAAAGACCTTTAATTAGTCATCCACACGAAAAGAATCTTTAAAATTCAATTTTCTTTTCACTGTTAATGCTGATCGTGCAGTTCGCTCAGCTTGGGCAATGAAAATAGAGCTTTTGTTCCTTGTCAACATCACTTTCTGCTTCCCATGCACTAGTATGGTGTTGCAACATCTGGGGTGCTAACACTGCAGGAAATGTTTACGTTTCCCCAAAATAACTGTTGCTTTCATTAGAATCTTTTTAATTAAGAACAAATTATGGAAATATTTCCAGTGATCTTGGGTTTCATAAAACCTTATTTTTACAGAGCCCAAAGTTTGAGTCTAAACTAAACTAATAAGATCACTTTAAGAAACGAACAAAGCACAAACTAAGTGTCCAAACAAAGTCAGCATCACTATCTTAGCTTAATCACTGGTAAGCATCTTACCATATAGATATTCTACTGCATTGGTCTGCACTGTATCACCCAAGTTGGGTGTATTTCTCTCGTACAGTCCTATAAACTAAAAGAAGCTGCACAGTTTCTTTTTTGTGCTACTTCTGCTTAGCTTTTATTGTAGTGGAGTCACAGAGGGCCTGGAGCCTTTAGATATTTTCCATAACTCTGTCACAATGGGCTGTCTGTCACTGTTTGTCCACAGAGCGCAAGCTCGCTGGCTCTGGGACTGCATCTGCTGGTTTGTATTGCAGTGAGCTCAGTGTAAATAAATATCAAACAAAAACAATCTGATCCCATGCACTTAACAGGGATGACTTGACATCACCAACAGCCAATCAGATGGTTTCAGGCATGGCCAGTAAATATGAGCCATTTCCTAATTCACATTTTACTTGTTAAGCGGGGCTATGAACAAGCCAATAAACCTCCGCCCACCCCATTCCACCATGTTCTTGCTAGTCTCACCTGAATCCCTAGCAGGATGCAGAGGTACCATGGTGGAATGTCGGTGACAGAGTACACTAGTGTACTGCAGTTCTTGCCCTGGTCTTTCTTCTTTTCCTTTAGGCCCTCAGCATCAGGTTCAGACAAGGCACTGTACTGGTCTCCATCTTCAACCTGTAGGGATCAGGACAGAACATTCCTCAGTTAGACCCTCATTCAGAGAGGTATTCATCACCTGCGACTCTCATTGACTTCAGTGGGATCTGTGGATGTCTCTCAGGTTCTTGTCAATATGTGGGAAAGGGGGTAATTTAATTCACACTAACTCCAACCTGGCTGGGATGGGAACAAGAAGTGTATTTAAAAAGTGTGTGTGTGTGTGTGTGTGTGTGTGTGTGTGTGTGTGTGTGTGTGTGTGTGTGTGTGTGTGTGTGAGAGAGAGAGAGAGAGAGAGAGAGAGGATCCAATGAAACTCTTGTCATTTTGGGAGGCGCAGTGCTCTTGGTTACCCGCCCCCCCGTCCATTTCTACCTTTTATCCTTCCCCTTCTTACCAGGCCGCACTGTGCGCTGACCCACCTTTGTAGCTGAGAAAAGCCGCATGTGCTGCCCATCCCACTCCTGTGTTGGGCTATGGCGGTGGTTTTGTACCACTACAAGGCACGTTCTTCCTCCTTCCCACTCCCTCTCCATGACCAAACATGCTATATGCACAGACAACCCAGTGCCCACCAACCCGGAACTCTGCTCAACCAAGAAACAAGAGACCCAGTGAGGTGCTGTTAAAGTTGCACTGCCTAACTGAAGGGAGGCTGGGGGCCACTGCCCTGCCGTACCCCTAGGGCTAACCCCACCCTGACAAGAAAGAAAGGCTCCCTCATGGAACATCCCTGGACAGAAGTGGGTGTGCAGAGCAGCTCACCTTCCCTTTCAGCCAGACCTCAGCATGCACAGACTCTGGGGTGCAGTAGGGGAGTAGAGTATCTTGCACCCACGTGAGCAGCTTTCACAGTGGGAGCTGGGACTTTGGGGAGAGGAGGAGCAGCAATGGCTGGGCAGGGCCTGGAGTGGGTCTCTATGATCACAGGCATGAGGGAGCTGGGTAGGTGTGTCTGAAACAGCCCCCCGAGAATGAGAAAGAGTCTCCCCCTGAAGGAAGCAAGGCAAATGATACTGTAGAGTGAAGAAACAGGAGCAGAAAATAAACACAACTTTTCAAGTCAAAATAAAAAAGACAAATGATGCACATATATCAAATATGTAGGTGTGACATGGCATTATTTGCACCAAATGTCCAGATATCTGGACCTTCATCCTCAATAGACAAGCTAGTCTACAGTAAGCGCAAAGGCCTAAAACATATTGGCTAATGCATTTTAAAACACTATCTCTTGTCCTTATGTAGACAGGCTGGGAGCATTAAAAACAGCTGTATCCAGACAAAAGCAAGCTCACTTTCTGGAGCTCTTGTTCAGAAAAGAAGCTTATAGCAAAGTAACTAGTACAGTACATGTACCATTGCCAGTTCCACATGAATGCCTGATCCTGCCTGGGAATCTTGGGAAGGAGAGAGCCCGAGGCCCTGCTGAATGGAATCGACCTCTCGTTTTGGGAGAAGCGGGAACAAGCAGAAGTCTCTGTGGCAGGACAAGCCCTTGCCTCTTCTGCAGCAGTGGGTCTGAGCAGGACAACTCTTGGATTCTGTCTTGTTGCCTGTGGCAAAAGATTCATTACCTATCTGTTACAATTATTAGCCTTGATCCTGCAAGCTCAGATATTCAGGTCGACCCCCATGAAAGCTGAACTGCTTGAAACACAAAGAACCCAGGTGATCAATCTTTAGGGAAATTAAAAGCCTGAAATGAGCTGTGGCTGAAAGCATTTTAATAATAAAAAGAATAACCCTTTGTATTTCTACAGCACCTTCCACGTGAGGATCTCAAAGCCCCTTACCAGTGTTAACCCATTTACCCTCATAGCCTTCCTGGAAGGGAGCTAAGTTTTATTTTTCCTGCTTTCCAGATGGGGAAACTGAGGCACGGAGCAGTAACTGATTTGCCCAAGGTCAAACAGAACAGTCTGTGGCAGAGTACAATATCCAGATACCTAATTCTTAAACCCTCCCTCAGGAGATGAACAACTCTTCTTGATTTTAATGGAAGTTACTTGTATCCTGAAGGAGAGAACAAAGTTCCCCATCGCCTTAGTTCCCAGTCCTGTGGTTTATCCACAAGACCATCCCTTCTCCTCCTCCTCCTTCTTCTAATATGTTTTCCAGTATTTCCAGCACAGTTACACACCTGCTAGTCACACCACATATAATTCACTTGTGAATTTGCTCCTGTACTGGAAATCTGCAGAGCACTGTGCCTAGTTCACCCCAAATTCTCTCCATCAACTTCTCTGTCAATTTACCTCTTTTGAAATAGACCCATTTAAAAAACAAAAAGAAAGAAAAACAAATCCTTCACCAGTTTTAATTTTCCCTGCCCTTGTCATCACATAAAATCTCCAACCCAGGGACACAGTAACAGGCAGAAGGTTTAATCCCTTCTGAAACAGATACGTAGACTATAGTAGAATCAGGGTCAGTTCATCTCCTCTCATCTTTTCTCTCTTATTTATAGAATACAAGAAAGGAACTCCAAAGAAGCAAAACAGCCTTTAAATTACTATTGTACAAGCAACAGGATGTAGTGAAGAAGATACCAGACCATGTCAGCCTCATCTTTACAAAGGACCCTAGAAAGACTGTTCAATCTGTCTTTCTTCCCTCCCCCTTTCATTCACTCTAACACACCCCTTCTGTCTCGCTCGCTCTCTCTTTCTGCTGCTTCTCTTTCCCCTTTCCTCCCTTGCTCCTGTTAGTTTTCCTTCTCAGAACTCATACAAACTGTATGCAAGCTATACTTTCCTTAAAGCAATAAACTCACCATAAAACTGGGGTTCTCCAGCCCATTGACATCTTTGACTGCTGAGTGTGTCATTCCTTCCAATTTTCTTCAGTGTCTCACTTTAAAAAAGAAAGAATAGAGGAAGGGAATCTTCAAAAATCACTTCATGCTCCAATAAATAAAATCCTGAACAAACAACTATTCAGCAGCACAGGAAGCCTGATTTCCAGGAGCCCAAACTCAGTCCCAGCCGTTCATGTAAGAAGAATTATAAAGGAATTTTCTTTTTTTTTGGTCCTGTGTAAATCATTCACTATCTCTGTTGATTAGAAAATCAGTGCTCAGAGCATGCTGATAGGCTGCTCTTCCCTGGATAGATTGCATCAGTAAAAGAAGACAGAAAATCCTTCCTTGCTCGGTAAGGGATTGCAGTCAAACGAAACATTTCCTTGTTGGCTACACTGTTGATTCAACTCAGATTAACATCTTCCACCTGGGTTGGGTCCTCTAAAAAAGCTTTCATTGTTCTTTAATAAACTCAGTTCACAGACAGCTTCCCTTACTCTGCATGATGAACAGGGTGGAATGCATTATTGTATTTTTCGACTCAGGTACAACCCATTCATCCTGTATGTGAACCTTCTTGCAAAATGAAGAGAATGAAGAACATAGATAAACTGGATCCTATGTCAGACCACAACCAATACCTGAGACTTCAGAGGAAGATGGAAGAAACCCATAATGCACTTGCTCAATGGTGCAACTCTTTACACGGATGTGGGCTCCTGACCACTGACATAGTTGATGACTTGAAGCATGAGATTTATTTACCCTCTTCCTAATAAGTGCAGCTGATACATATTATTGTTCATAAATTCATTCAGCCCCTTTAAAAGTCAATATTTAACTCACTGGCTTCCTAAGGCTGTGAACTACATAGATTGACTGTCCCCTGTATGAAGCAGCACTCCACCTAAATATACTGATCACTAATTTGGAATGTCTCTTTGCTTTCATATTATGAAATAGCATTTAAAAACAGTAGTTTTGTCTGACATTGACTATATACCGTTCATAATCATAAATGTTCAATCGTGTCTCCTGTAACTTGTCTCCTTCTCAGGTTAAATAATCCTTATGGCAACATTTTCAAAATTACCCACTGATTTTGGGTGCCCAACCTGAAACACCCTTGGTCTGAATTCCAAAACTGCTGAGTATCTGCACCATCTCTTCAATTGGCTTCAGATAAGAGCTGTGGCTACTCAGGACTTCTGAAAATCCAGGCCTCCAAACCCTTGAGGTACCTGAAATCAGGGAACACTTGCAATCTTATCAGATGAGACTCTCCTCATAGCTCTAACCACATGTATTGCCCGTTTCTAGATCTTTGCAGTTTGCAGTTACAGCTACACCTATCTTCATTTGAGGTGACCAAAACTGGATATGACCCCCCAGGTCAGCTCCATTTCCTTGTGCATCAACTCTGAGATCCTCAGAGGTACCTAAGCAGCTTTGAGAATCAGAGCCCAAATAACCACTCTTTAAACATGCAAATCCCTCAAAACACCTCCTCCATGAAGCCAATCAATGCTAAACCACCATAAAAAGAGCAACATGCATATGGCAGTGGTGGGAGCATGGAAACTACACTGATTTTGAGAATGGACCATTTCCTGCCTATCCAGTGCACTGCGTGTCTAAACCACGTTGCCTACTTCTTATTTCACACAACATTAGGTACAATAATAGTGCTTAATAAATAATACCCGGGAGGTTGTATCATTGTTAAATTATAAGACTATGATTAATACTTTTCCTTTTTTTTAAAGGCATCCACCCTTCCCTATGTGCTCTTTCATATGTTGTCACACCCTCAGCAGATGCCCTTGTCTTCCTTCTACGTTGACTCCCTAATATTAACCTCTTTCCATTCAAAGAAGCATCCATTTGCTGGGATTCAATGTTTCCTACCTCTTCATATTTTTTTCAGTCCTTCTCAAGATTTTGCTCCTTCTGTGATTATTTGACCTCCTTAACATTCTTTTATGGAGGCCCTCATCAAAATATCTTTGGCCTTACTCCAGCATTTAGCTAGTGATTATTTCAGAAAAACAAAGTCTTGTCACAACAATCTCTCCAGCTGACATTTGGACTCTGATTAGCCAACATTTCTTTTTTTTTTCCCCATCTGATAATATAGCCTGGCACATCCGCATGATACAAATGCATAACATCCCCAGCTCCGTTGCCAGGTCCTCTCGCTTAACTCTCCATACACTATTATTAAGCAAATTGCAGAGGTGGCGGGGGGGGAGAGAATTTTTTTTAAAACTTTTCTCATTAGTTAGCGTTAGCTAGAGAATATTTAAAACTGAACTGTTCCTGACCACTCCTCCTTGCTAAAGGCCCCAAGGGGTGTCCTGGCCAAACTCCACCCTGGATAATTACATACTGGTGAACTAAACGTCCCTGCAGTTTAGAATGGAGACAGCAGCTGTCTTCACTTCGGGTCTCAAAACAGTATCTGAGCGTGCTAGGCACCCTCCATGTTGTGTAGGAGCCAAGGGAGAAAAGATTTTGTCACCATGTCCTTCAGCAGAGAGCAGGAGATGTGTAAACTTTGTGATGTGCTTTGGGATCCTTGAAGAAAGTGAAGTTATCATCAATACAGCCATTCATGGTTCTCTAAGGGCACACTGTCAAGGCACAAATCTTGGTAAATTAAAAAAAAACGTCCTCCCAACATTTGACATGAATAGATATATATTCATAATTGTTTAAATTCAATAAAAACAGTTCCCAAACCACACACTTAAACCTCGCCCCTCATCATGGACAACCAAAAACCACAAGATTAGTGTGCTGGTCCCCTGGAACCAAGTGACTAATTATAAACCAACAGCAAAGTCGACGGGGCTAATATCAGGAACAAACGTTCCAAAAAAATAAAATGGTAAAACGTTCACCAAAATCCAAGCAGATGTGACAGCAGAGAGCTCTGTGCAGCTCCACACCAGGAGAGTCTAATGCCCCTTATGGGATATGTGCTCCTCAGTTGTGAAAATATTGAATTATAGGGTAGTCAGATATGAGAAATAAAAGTAATGTGGCTTGGAAGTAGAGCTAGTTGGAAAAATAGGCAACAGAAAATAGGAATAGTTTCATGGAAAATGTTTTCTATTTTCTCAGCAGCTCTGGTTGGTTTAGATGAGGAAAGAACTTTAAATATGCTTCCCACAGCTGAGCAATAGACCTGAGCAAATAATTACCAACAAATAATGTATGCAATAAATGTAACCCTGTTCTTTTACTTACAGAACTTCTGCAATCAGGATTCCCTCAGACATACTTGACGTTAGTAAATAATGTAGTATTTTTTTTAATTTTTAAACACTAATGCTTGTTCAAAAGTATATTCTAACAGAGCTGCATTGATCACTTGCGATAGATCAGAGAAGCCACATGGTATGTCCCCTGATTGGATAAGTGCACAAAGATTTGCAGTGTGTATATTTTTTCATTGATATTTTAATTTTTATTTCTGCAAATGCCCACATGTGAAGTTTTGAAATTAGCTCTCAGTAAACAGCAAAGCTTGACTGCCTGAATGATCACAGAAAGCAAACACAACAAGGAAGTGAGCCTGGCCAAAGCAAATCCAGTTAAATAGTCAAAGTTCAGAGCTTTTGTAATGTTTGCCCATTACTATCATTTTTCTGACAGTAACATGGTAGTAAGAGACAGTTCCTGTCCAAAGAGCTATAAATAGAAAAAACACTTATCCTCAGGTTCAGATGGGGGAAACTCAGTAACAGAGTGATTAGGGGCATGTCTACACTGGCAAAGGTACAGCACCGGCAGTTACAGTGCCACTCAGAAAGCGCTGAAGGAAAACCATTGTTGTGAGTTCACACTGACAGCTGCCTGCGCAATAGCGTGTTCACACTTGCAGCACTATTTGGAGCAGTGCATTCTGGGCAGCTATCCCACAGAGCACCTCTTTCTTTAGCCGCTAAGACTTGTGGGAAGGCAGAAGGGGTCGCACGGCATCCTGGGTCCTGTCCCAATGCCCCGTGATGAATTGCTATGTATCCCAGCAATCCCTGTGCTTCTGTTTGCATTTGGCACCATTTTTCAATGGTTTGTGTACTGCACGCCCTGCCCTGCCCTGCCTCTTTCTGGCTGCAGGAATGGATCCCGAGCTGTTGACCAGAATGTTGCTCACTCTGACCAACATGTCACGAGTGACAGTGGAGTTATTCCTTAAACTACAAAGGCAAGAGGCATGTGACATTGATCTCGCCAGGCATACTAGCTATAACATGAGAATGCTTGTGGCATTCGCGGAGGTGCTGACCACAGTGGAACGCTGCTTTTGGGCTTGGGAAACAAGCACTGAGTGGTGGGATCACATCGTGACGCATGTCTGGGATGACGAGCAGTGGCTGCAGAACTTTCAGATGAGGAAAGCCACATTCATGGGACTGCGTAATGAGCTCACCCCAGCCCTGCGATGCAAGGACAGGAGAATGAGAGCTGCCCTGTCGCTGGAGACGCACATGGTGACAGCACTGTGGAAGCTGGCTACTCCAGACTGCTACTGATCGGTTGCTAACCAGTTTGGAGTGGGAAAGTCGACTGTTGGACTCATGGTGATGGAAGTGTGCAGGGCCATTAATTGCATCCTGCTCTGAAAGACCATGACTCTGGGCAACAGAGACACCGACTCCGTGGGTGCTCCGGGGCTGGAGCACCCACGGGGAAAAAATAGTGGGTGCTCTGCACCCACCGGCAGCCAAGCTCCCCCCGCCCTCACCCTCTCCTCATCTCCTCCTTCCCCGAGCATGCTGCGTCTCCACTCCTCCCACTCCCTCCCAGCACTTCCTGCCCCATCCCCACTGCCTACCAGCTGTTTGGAGGCACTTAGGACTTTCTGGGAGGGACGGGGAGGAGCAGGGACAGGGAACACTCAGGGGAGGAGGCGGAGAAGACACAGGGAAGGGTTGGGGACTGGGGACTTGAGGTAAGGGGAGGAATGGGGGCAGGGCTGGGGTAGGAAAAGGCGGGGTGGGGTGGCAACTTTGGGGACGGGGTGGAATGGGAGTGGGGTGAGGGCGGGACAGGGATGGGAAAAGGCGGGGGAGGGGTTGGGACGGGGGGATCGAGGGGAAGTCGATGCCTATGCTGGGCACCATACATGAGATTGTGGATGGCTTTGCACAAATGGGCTTCCCTAACTGCAGAGGGGCAATAGATGGCACACACATTCCAATTCTGGCACCAGACCACCTAGCCACTGAGTATATTAATCTCAAGGGGTAATTCTCATTGGTTCTCCAGGTGCTTGTGGATCACCGTGGGCGTTTCACAGACATTAATGCAGGCTGGTCCGGAAAGGTGCATGGTGCATGCATCTTTTGGAATATTAGCCTGTTCAAGAAGCTGCAAGCAGGGACTTTCTTCCCAGACCAGAAGATCACCATAGGGGAAGTCAAAATGCCCATTGTGATCCTGGGAGATGCCGCCTACCCCTTAATGCCATGGCTTATGAAGCCATACATGGGGCATCTTGACAGCAGCAAGGAGTGGTTCAACAACAGGCTGAGCAAGTGCAGAATGACTGTGGAGTGTGCATTTGGCTGTTTAAAAGCCCACTGGCGATGCCTGTATGGGAAGCTGGACCTGGCCAATGACAATATTCCTATGCTTATAGCTGTGTGCTGTATGCTCCATAATATTTGTGAAGGGAAGGGTGAAAGCTTCACTCCGGGCTGGACTGCAGAGGCTCAGCACTTGGAGGCTGATTGAACAGCCAGAGACCAGAGCTATTAAATGGACACAGCACGGGGCCATAAGAATCAGGGATGCTTTAAGGCAGCAATTTGAAGCTGAAAGCCACTAATATTTGTTGTCAAGTATCAGAGGGGTAGCCGTGTTAGTCTGGTTCTGTAGAAGCAGCAAAGAATCCTGTGGCACCTTATAGACTAACAGACGTTTTGCAGCATGAGCTTCAGATGAAGAAGTGGGTATTCACCCACAAAAGCTCATGCTGCAAAACGTCTGTTAGTCTATAAGGTGCCACAGGATTCTTTGCTGCTTCTAATATTTGTTGCTATGCTTAGGATTGCAGTGCTTGTAATGCTAGGAGGTGATTGGTGCACATGATGCAAGAGGGGCCTTAACATAATTGTAAGTTGCTTTGCCGTGCCATTTTGCTTTCATTTAATAGAATAAAGATTGTTTTCAAACAAACACAATTCTTTTTTTGAAAGCAACAACCAGAGGAGAGAGTCAAATGAAAAAATTCATCACCAGGGAGGCAGATGGGGGAATGGAAGGAATGGGAGGTCTCAAGCAGAGGAGGGATCCCTGGACGGCTACAGATTTGTGTATGTCCAGGGATCATACCCAACCTTCTCCTTTGGAGCACGATGCAGTGGGTGCTGTACTTCAGTAGGGCCAAACTGCAGATAGATGGGTGTCGAGTAGGCGGGTAGTGGGAGTCCACACTTCTGAACTGGGAGGAGGGAGGAGTGCAATGCTACGGGTGGAGAGTGGAGCCAGGAGGTTGATAAGAATGTGTTGGCGGTGGGGGGGAGCGCATGGGAAAGAGTTTTGCGACAGCGGCTGCAGTGGAGGGCGGGCACGGAGCTGCTCGGTTTGAAGAGCTGGAGCGTGTCCGCTTGGCGCTCCATAACTGTTAAGAGCCGCTCCCTGGCTTCTTTTTGGTGTGCCACATTCTCCTTTTGTTCCCTCTTCTTGCTGTCCCTCCACTCCTTCCATAGGCGGCAGGTTTGTATAATTTTTGGTGGGGCCCAAAATGGTGGTGCCCCCCCGCTCCCGCCCTGTAAGCTGATATAAAATGAAGCTACAACGCGTCAGTGCCACAAGATTACAAGGTTGGAGAAGGGGTAGGGGGTTCCAGGGGCCAGTCAAGGGACAAGGAGCAGGGGGGGTTGGATGGGGCAGAGGTTCGGAGGGGCAGTCAGGGGACAGGCAGCAATTGGATAGGCATGGGAGTCCAGGGGGTTTATCAGGGGACAGGTAGGGGGTGGGGTCCTGGGGGGAAGTTGGGTGGGGTCTCAGGAGGGGGCAGTTGGGGACAAGGAGAAGGGAGGCTTAGATAGGGGCTGGGGTCCCAAGGGGCAGTTAGGGGCAGGGGTCTCGGGAGGAGGTAATCAGGGGACAAGGACCAGTGGTGCTTAGATAGGGGGTGGGGGTCCTGGGGGGCAGTTGGGGCAGGGGTCTGGGGAGGGGGCAATCAGTGGCCAGGGGCTGGGATTCAAAGGGCTCTGAGCTGCTGGCAGCCGCGGGGAGGCCTGAGCCCTTTAAATCCCAGCCGCCGCGGCTGGCATTCAAAAGGCTCTGGGCTCTCTGCCCCTGCGGGCAGCCCAGAGCCCTCTGATTCCCGGCCGCGGCTGGGATTTAAAGGGCTCTGGGCTCCCTGCGGTTGCAGGCAGCCCAGAGCCCTCAGATTCCCGGCCACGGCTGAGATTTAAAGGGCTCTGGGCTCCCCGCGGTTGCAGGCAGCCCAGAGCCCTCTGATTCCCGGCCGTGGCTGGGATTTAAAAGGCTCTGGGCTCCCCGCAGCAGCGGGCAGCCCAGAGCCCTCTGATTCCCGGCCGCGGCTGGGATTTAAAGGGCTCTGGGCTCCCTGCCGCAGCGGGCAGCCCAGAGCCCTCTGATTCCCGGCCGCGGCTGGGATTTAAAGGGCTCTGGGCTCCCCGCAGTTGCAGGCAGCCCAGAGCCCTCTGATTCCCGGCCACGGCTGAGATTTAAAGGGCTCTGGGCTCCCCGCGGTTGCAGGCAGCCCAGTGCCCTCTGATTCCCAGCCGCGGCTGAGATTTAAAAGGCTCTGGGCTCCCCGCTGCTGCCGGCAGCCCAGAGCCCTCTGACTCCCGGCTGCGGCTGGGATTTAAAGGGGCGAAACCTAGCTCCAAATATTGGTGGAGCAGAGCCCCTGATTGTGAATATTCCTGGGGCTTTAGCTCCACGAGCCCATATAAGTTGGCGCCCATGACTCCTTCAATTCCTTTTTCTTGGCGACGGAGTGCATCATAACCTCATGCATAAAGTCCTCCTTAGTTTTTTTTGGATGCTTCTTAATTCTTCGCAACCATTCTGCTGCCACCAATAATAAAGAAAGAGTGATGCTGTGCTCCCAAGGTCATCTCTGTGAAGTTTAAATGCAACATTTTGCAGAAGCAGTATTTTTTGCTACACAGGACAACACTGTTTCATTGCTTTAAAACACAGCCAGTACTCACACACCTGTCACTAACTGACTGACCCCAGGCAAGCACACATAAGCCAAAATGGTGAGTAGCTGCAGGGGCAGAGTAAATCACTGTTCCCGGACCCTGCTGTACACTGGGCGCATGGCTCTTGGGTACGTGGGGAGAGCCAGCACTGTAGGGTGAGCCTGATAATCATTCCTGTCCCCACACTTTCCACAGGAGGTGATCACTATGGAAGATATCTCGCTGCTGCAGGTAAGTAGGGAATCAAGGGAGGGTCTTCTCCAAGCCTGCGGCTTCTGCCCTGGCCCCTATATGGCTAGTCTGTGTACAGCAATGGTCTCACCCCACTCCCATAACGGCACAGTGGTGCAAGAAAGTTACAATTAATAGGGCAAGAAACAAAGCAGCTCTGCCGAGAAACCTGCAGGAGTGGATTTCCCAGTATCTCCACGAGAGTTTCCTGGAGATCTCTGAGGGAGATTCCCATGAAGTGAGGGAGTGTATCAACAGCCTGTTCTGCTGCTCAGACTAGGCATAAGGTGGGAGACAAGCTTGCTTTCTACAACACTCCTGCCCCCAACAACTCGCTTCAGCAATTCCCAAAATCAGATCCACTTACCGGGGCCTCCTCTCCTGTTTGCACTTTGCCAAGATCCGACTGCTGTGACTGGCTAGGCTCCTCTGGGGTAGAAAAGAGCTCCTGACTGGCCTCCGACTCATTCTCTGCCTCTGGTTCCCCTTCCCCCTCTTCATCCAAGATTGCCTCCTCCTGGCTCGGTCCACTCTCAACTGGCACGTGAGCCAACAAGGTATCCACAGGGGCCTTCGCAGTAGAGGTGGGGTCACCACCAAGTATTGCGTCTAACTCTTTGTAGAACCGACAGCTCGTGGGCACAGCACTGGAGCGGTGGTTTGCCTCCCGCGCCTTGTGGTAGGTGTTCCGCAGCTCCTTCACTTTGACTCTGCACTGCAACATGTCCCAGCCATGGCCCTTTTCTATCATGCATCTAGAAATCTGTCCATAGATATCATAATTCCAATGGCTGGAGCACAGTTATGACTGCACTGCCTCTTCTCCTCTGATGCCGATGAGGTCCAGATCATCAGCATTGCTTCAAGCAGGGGATCATCTGGTGCATGGAGCAGGCATGGCCACCTGGAAAGATGCACTGAGCAAACAGGAAGGGGACTTTCAAATTTGCAAAGGAATGTATGGGGTGGGGCTGACGGTTGGTCACCTGAGGGGCAGGGCAGTAGAGTTCAAACCGATGGCCAGAGAGGTGAGAAAAGGCATTGTGGGACACCTCCCGGAGGTCAATTGCAGTGCTGAAATCACCACGATGTGTACACTGGCACCACAGCGCTGTAACCATGCCGCAGAAAGCTCTATGCCTCTCATTGGGGAGTTTTTTTTTAAAGTGCTGCATCTGTGCAGTTTCTGTGCACTAAGTGGCTTGGCGGTGTGTACACCTCAGGAGTTACAGCGCTCAAAGATGCTTTACTGTGCACAAACTTGCCAGTGTAGACGGGGCTTAAGTGTCTTGGCCAGGATTACACAAAAGTATCTGTGGTATAGCAGAGACTCAAACACAGATTTCCTGTGTCCCAATCTAGCACCTTCACCGCGAGGGCAGCTAAACTGTGATTAGCCTTTTTTTTTAAAGACACCAATTACATTAAAGACAGTTGAAATACATAAATACTTCCCCACTATTACTTTTTCATGTAGGCAATTGCTGTAGTTGACATTGGGAGATTGAACAGTCTCAAATAGGAGACACACATAACTGGCTAGGTCCAGATATAACACAGTGGGTACTGCGTAAGCATCCCCAGCACAAGCCTATATCTTGATCGGCAATATTTCCTACTGTATCTCCTCCCTCTGGAGCTGCAGGATCACTCCTCACCCCCACTATCCCAAAGCAGGGATGCCCCCTGCGTGTACACAGATGCACACCTGTCAGTGTACCTCCACCCTCCTTTGCACCACCACCAGTTAATCTGATCATGGGTATCTCACATATTGTTGCCAGTGATGATGCTATGGATTTTCTCATCTCCATTCCACATCCGATCCCTAGCACCTCCACCTCATCTGCTGCTCCTCATTCTCATCCCCATCCTGTTCTCCTACCCAGTCCTGTCTGCTGTCCATCCCCATACCAGTTCAAGTCACTCTGTGCAGTGCATCAAAAATCAAACCCAGGTGGCTAGCAGACAGCAAAGCCCTGAGTAGCCTTTTATCATTATCAATGATGTTTACGTACCTGGGGTCCTTAGTCAAGCTTCCCTCAGAAGTTCTTGTTCTTGCAGTGTGGGAGAGAGGTGTTTGCTTTCCTTCAGTGTTGTGCTTTTTGGCATCATAGGAACTGTTCTGCATTGGAACATGAGAACAAATTATAGAGCTACCAGGCTTGAGGAACCATGTAAAAAACTGACTAGTGTTATGTGGGTGTGGGCAGAGTTGGGCGTATCCAATTAAAGAGGCCTCTGATTTGTTTGTATGTGGGATGAGCAGATGAAGACAGCTCTCTGGTTACCACATCTGTCTCCAAAGGGAAGCAGGTTGCCCTACTTTCCTAGGAAAGGTGTGGCTTTGCCGGTCAGGTATAAATTGCATTTTTGGCTGCAGGAGGAAATGTGCAGCTACCAGAGAGGGGAGCATGAAAGAGCATGGCCTGGGAGGAACATTAATGTGGGGGCATTAAATAGACATTTTGCTCATGGGAAGAGCAGCAATTGCAATCTCACCAGCAGATCCAAACTGTATTGCTTGCTGTGGAACTGCAGAGCAGGAACTGGGGATCATATGGTTGGAAGACCATGGTAGGGACATTGGACGTGACTGAGTTCTCTAATGTAGACGTGGCCTAAGTCAGTATCAAATGCCCTTGGATCAAACCTCACCTCCTCCCTGTCTATTGGTTCAAACAAAGCATCTCTATCCATTACTCTGTCATCCTGATCTTATCTTTAAGAGGGGTCAGTGTGTCCTGGTACCATCTTCGGGAATGTGTTTACACCATACCTGGTATTGGTGGGTCCTGGTACTACACTTCTGGAATGTGTTTATGTGAGTGTTCTCTGCCAAACACTTCTTTGCAATACGAGCCCTTTCTTGTCAGTTTCTTTGAACGTGCAAGCAGGCATGTTTTGTAACAGAGCCTGACTTTTGCTAACTTTGCTTTATATCAGCAGAGCCTGACTTTAGTTCAGGCTTTAGGCCTTACACCAGGCCCCCTTATACTAGGCCTCATGTATCAGGCTCGCTCTTTCTCCTACAGTTACATAAGACCATTTGGTTTTGTTTTCCTGAACATGAGCATGAATAAAACCCTGCAGTTAAGAAATGTGTGGCCAGAATGGCTGGTCTCTGATTGCTCCTAAGCCAGCTGATCGCATTCTCTGTACAGATCCCTTCCTTTCTGGCTTCTCCCTAATGAAACAAACCACAGAAGAAAGGGTCTTTACCCATTCACCGTCCCTCCCACCGGAGTTGTGATTGGTCCCCTTCATTGGGATAATCCACTCCCACCTCTTACACAGCACAGTGCCCGGCTGTTGGTATTGGATCAGGTGACTGCAACTGGAAGTGGGAGGAGGCCCAGCTTTGAAGTCATGTATTCGCAGCATGTTAATTCTAATAAATGAGCCCTTTCTTTCTGTTGGGTCCTGGAATAGCTTGTAAGGGCTTTAATAAAAGAAAAATCCATGTCATTATCTACTTGGCATTTTGAGCACAAGATCAATAACGGTTATTGTGTCCACGGTCTTTAGCCAGGCTGGCTCACTCTTGGCTCATGTGACAAGACTTATCCCTGCCTGTGCAACACAGGCCAGATTGGTGACACGTGCTCATTTAGCCAGCTACTTAGTGTCAGCAGAGCTCAAAAAGCGTGGGAAGGAGAGAGGTTTGAATTCCAGCCTAATGCTCGCCTTTTGCCAAGTGAGGAGGTGCTAGATCCAATCCTTCCCACGGTGCCTCCCGATCACTCCAGATAATCAGTAACTGGGGGCTGAATGTTCTGAGTCTTGGGTGTTCCCCTTGACTATTCTGCCTGGATTGGGGGAGGTGTAGTGACTCATGAAAATCAGGAACTGGTAGCACTAGCTACAACTGGGAAGAGCACAAGGGTGGGGTGAACAAGTTTCCCCAGGCTGCCGCACCTTCCGCTTCCTGACCTGAAGCTCTTCACCTTCTGCCTGGCTGTTATGCCTGAGCAGCGAGCATAAGGCATGTGGAATTCTGGCATGCAGTTTGTGATGTGGAGTAGGGACAACAGGTGGAGGAGCTTCCCAAACTCACTTCCACTGGTGACCTAGGCACACCCGAACCCAGATTTCCAGATGTGTGAAAGGCCAGAATCTTGCACGCATCCCTAGCCTTGGCCCCTGATCGATGTGGGGCAAGCAGACTCAGCCCAGCAGGATCCAAGTGTGGAGGGGATTAGTGCGTGTGGAGGGGGGGATCCAGGTGTGGCATGAGAGGTTCTGTGTGGGTCAGTCCGGGTGCAAGCAGCTTGGTGGGGGGTCTAGGTGCCGGGGGGATCTGGCTGCACAGTGGCTTGCAGGAGGATTCCGTGTGCAGGGGAATAGGACTCTACGGGGGGTCCAGGTGAAGGTGGTTGGGGCTCAGTAGGAGGGACAGGGGCTTGGCAGGGGGGCTGGGGGCTCCAGATGCCTGGGGATGCAAATAGGGGAGCAACTCCCCATACAGTGAACCCTCCCCCCATGGCTGAGCAGTGATGCAGGCAGGATCTGGGGGCAGAGGGTATGAAGCTTCCTGCAGCCAAGGGAGGTTTCTGGGGGTGAGTCTGACACAGCCCCAGCAACTCTTTGCAGGGGAAGAGGAAGTCCCATCCTCTCCTGCCCCAGCCTAGCCAGGACTGGCAGCTGAGCCTAGCACAGCATAGGAGGCGCCGGCCAGGACGTCCCCAGCCCCACTCATCTGCCCACCACAGTGATTTACCTCTCTACTGGCTGCTCCAGGTACCTGAAATGACGTGCTAGTACTGCTGGGGACAGGCACATGACCCCTCTTGCAGCTTCCCTTTGCTTCCCCATCAGAAAGTCAGTTTTCTGCAGGGAAGCAAAGAAATTTGTGGGGAAAATGAATTCTGCATCCACCCACTGGCACAGAATTCCCCCAGGAGTAAATAAAAGATATTATCTCAGTCACCGTCTCTCTCTAATATTCACAGAAATCTCAGTAGTCAACAGGTGGTCACCAGTCTAGCCTATACTATTTATAAAGCATTCAACAGGTGCTAGGCAGATATGTAAAAAACACATGAAGACATCAGGGGGGAAAAATGAGAACAGCCGTACCAGGTCAGACCAAAGGTCCATCTAGCCCAGTATCCTGTCTACCGACAGTGGCCAATGCCAGGTGCCCCAGAGGGAGTGAACCTAACAGGCAATGATCAAGTGATCTCTCTCCTGCCATCCATCTCCATCCTCTGACAAACAGAGGCTAGGGACACCATTCCTTACCCATCCTGGCTAATAGCCATTAATGGACTCAACCTCCATGAATTTATCCAGTTCTATTTTAAATGCTGTTATAGTCCTAGCCTTCACAACCTCCTCAGGTAAGGAGTTCCACAAGTTGACTGTGCACTGCGTGAAGAAGAACTTCCTTTTATTTGTTTTAAACCTGCTGCCTATTAATACCCAAGGAAAAAAGGAAATACATTGCTTGAGTGGTTCCCCTGCTGGTGCTGTTGAATGAAGTATCATTATAAAAATCCCTTATGATTCAGAGACAGCGTACTCAGCTTTACTGATTTTACAGAAAATTAACCCTGAGCATTGGTGGATGGGGATGAAAGGGACTGAGGAGGATCTGAGGTCAGGGGGTGGGAGGAAGGACACCAGGAGAGTGCACTCTTTGCACAGGATCAAAATCATAAGTTGATGCAAATCTTTGAGATGTTTTTTTCACCTCAGTTTACAGGCACTGTTTTCGGCAGACAGTGGCATGGGGGCATCTGAGCTACTGCTAGAACAGCCAGCAAATTCACAAGGACTAAATGGTGAGACTCAGTCACTGCAAGAGAAGGCTGGAAATTACACTTCCAACCACTTATTACTTCTCACTTCCTATGCAGCTCCTGCTTTTCCTGCACTGGCAGCAAGCTTTGATAGTCATTGAACTACTGCAGTGGGAAGGGGGAGGCAAAAACACTGGTTGTCTGCAAGTCCGGTGGAGCAAGGGGCTGACTGGAAGGAGAAGGATGGGCGAGTAACCCTGTGCAGCATTCGCAGCTGTTAGCAGAGAGGGACAAGTGGCTCAGCCCAAGGCTCATGTCAGTTTAAGTGAAGCAGAGACAATCCTCTTGAGAACAACTCGCTTGCTCCTGGTGGCTTAACAGTCTTAAGAACCCAGCTCATGCCTTGTGAGCCTGCCCCAGAGTGAAGGAAAAAGAAAACACAGGCAGTGAGGGAACTGGGATGCGTGTGGGATAGCGCCGAGGATGCAGTGTTTCCTGACAGCATGAAGGGACAAAGGTCTGGGAAACGTCTAGCCCTTTGCATGCTGGCTTGGAGTTGTCTCCGCTTTGCCTGGAGTGATGCTCTCAGTTCCACGGCCACCTTCACTGGAGCTGGAAGTATCGGAAGGGGCTTCCCGAGCGACTTCACCAATAGAACCGACATCCGTGGCAACCTTTCAGGTACTGTAGTAAGCCAGTGTCCCTCTCTGCCTCACGCTGCAGAACAAACGTCGGCAGGACTGCGGAGTGGTGGGTGAGGGTCTCACTTGCCCATGGAACTGGTTGGCATGAAAGGCACGAGTGGGTGGTAGGAAAGTGCAGAATATTAGTGCTGTTATGCACATTTGCTGGCAGACCCGGTATCTATAAGCAGGAAGAGTCTCTCTGCTCTTAACACGTGTATTTATTGCTTGCAGTCATAGCCCCAAGCACGCTGGCAACATCCCTGCAGTGGGAGAGCTTTGTAATTGTATAGGCAAAATTTTTCAGGTGAGGTGAAAGCTCTGACCCCTTTATTTATAGGGGAGATTCCTCTGTGTTACCCTCACTTCTCCCTCTACCCCATGATGACCAGCCCATTGGTCAAAGAGGTCTGAACAGAGCACCCTCAAGAGCTTGTTAACGCTGCTATGAGCATCCAGTCACCCAAGAGCCTGTGTCACACTGATGAACTCATCTATTCTTCTCCTAACCTTAACCTCTGTCATCAAGGGCTGAGGCCAGACCCTATGAAAATGAGATAATGTGAAAAGGGGAAAGAGTCCAAGACAATTAAGACGGATCGCCACAAGATTTAACATACTTTTCTTATGCTTTGGCCACTGTAGTACCTTAACTTGGCCACTCTGTCCGCATGCATTCTGATACTGGCTTTAATTACATAATCATAGACTATTTCCCCCCCCAGGACCCATCTCACAAAGAGGCTGAATCCAGGCTGCACATGCAGCCATAAGCAGGGCTGGAATGTTTAGAGCCACAGCACATGAGATCACAGAGGCTCTGGGCATGGAAGGCTGGTACTTTTAAGTGGATCATCCATGAGAGGGGGACGCAGACACTTTGCAAGCCAGCGAAGGAACGCTGAGACTCAGGAATAATGTTTTCAACTCCAGGTTCTGTGCAGGAGTGTGTCTAGTGACCAGAGACCCTTCCACCCCTATTGTCCCCTAGCCTTTCCCTTTCCACTCCTATCCCCCATTCTGACCACTATTCTTCCTTCTGGACCTCCCCTCCCCTCCCCCCAGCTCTCCTATCCTCAATGGCTCCTGCCCTTCCCCCTGTTCCTGTTCCTACTTTGTCTTCTCCCTGATACCTCTCCCCCCTGCTCCTAACCCCTTCTGCATGCATTCTATTCACGTTGCTTCCTCCTTCTCCTCCATGCTGCCTGGACACCAATAGGGGTGCACTGCACAGTCTCCCTGCTCTCAGGCCCAGGGCCACATCAGCCAGGAATAGCCATTGCAATAAAACCTTGCTCAGCCAGCCCTTGGATCCTTAGGATGGAGCATGCTCCCTCGCTCAGCAGACATGGTGCCTGTGCGGTCTCAGCTGCACACAGGAGCTGGAGCACGCTCAGTGTAAACTGTGTCTTCACAGCTGTTATCTGCCAGACTCTAAACAAACTTCTGCTGAGCATGTGCAAACAGATTTTTTTTGGAGGGCTTATAAATTTAGCCAAACTTGGGCAAATGTTCACAAGAACGCCAAAAGATGTTTCTGACACCAAGATGAGCCCTGCCAAATGTCAAGGCCCTGTTCCAAAGCATGGAGGGACTAGAGCTTCTCAACTAAATGGCTTTAAGATTTTTTTTTAAATAGGGGAAAAACAAATCTCATTTTGGGAAACAGCTGCATTATTGTAGCTGAAACTTTCCCCTTCTTCCTCCCTCCGCAAAAAATCAGCCTCTGGCAGACACCCAGTGTGGAAAATTTCAGCCCAAACAAGTTGAACAACTACAAGTATGGTTGGATAATGGAACGTGTCTGGCAACCTTACCTGTAAGTGTCATTACTTGTAACACCAGTAACATGTATGCACACCCGCACACATGAAATTCTGGTCTTGGTGACTTGGCCTTGAGTACTGTGGCCCTGATTCAGACTAGCATGGAAACACACGCTTCACTGCTTTCCTCCATCAAGGCCGCTATTGTTACAGGCCATCTGGCAAAATGACTTCACTGGAAGAAGCACATGGAGCAATTGCGAGGGGAAGGGATTTTCCAGGCAGACTAACTGAATCCATTGTGATGTTCATCTTAAACACATGTAACTTTAGTGACTAATTAACATACCGAAGAAAGGGAGTTAAAGATCCATCATCTCTTCTCTTTCAATAAGGTTTGAAGGCTCATAATGTAAATCTCTGAAGCACCCAAAGAGGGTCCTCCAGCTATTATTTCTACGGTAAAAATAGCTTGTGTGTAATTATCAGCATTGGTTTGCTTTGTTTCTCTCCCAGTTCAGTGCATGATGCTCCTCCCTCCACCTTACGGATCCTATTACATCGAGAAGGGCACCGGCCTCTCCCTGGGCTCAATCATTGTGTACTGGTGCAGAGATGGGTATCAGCTGGTGGGCAGTGAGAAGCTGGCCTGCCTCCTCCGAGACAGCACCTCTGACTGGAGCCACCCAGCACCTCACTGCGAGGGTAAGGCAACGCCGAATGAATCCATCACTTTACTTCAGCTAGCACTGGCTTAACAGATTGTTTACACTAGTGTCTTATAACTCCTCTCGCCTTAAGCAATCTGAGTCCACTTCTCCACGGACAAGTCTCTCCTCCACTCAAATCACTAGCAGGGGGGCTGCAATTCATTGGATATTTCGGTAGGCGTTTCAATAAAACCCAACCCTAGGTAATTTGAACTATCTCGGGGGGACATTATTGGAGCAACACGTGAAAATGACACCTGCCTACTGCCCATGCTACACCAGTTATGAGGCGAGAGCGAGAGGACTTTACATTGCAAGACTAGCAGTTGGCACCACTCCCAAGTGCTACATTGTTTAAAAGAAAAAGCATCATGGGAAGTCTTAGAAAACTGCTCAAGTTCCAGGATACTCAGAATTGAGCAACAAGGACGTGAAAGGTGTTGCATTTCTTGGCAATTAGGCAGGGTGACAAAGTTCCTCCTCTGCCTTGATGGGTCCTGCGCTTATTGGCGGATTAGCTCGCCTCAGAGATTCACAGCAGCCCGCAGTTTAGCCACTTTTGCTAGTGGCTCAAACCTACCGTTCACTCAGCTAACCTCATCACTGGCCAGCATGGGGAAAGGGAGGAGAACAATCCCCACAGTCTCTGCTGGTCCACCTAGTGGGTCAGGGGACAGGCCAGGGACCTTCCCCTCTGGTGGGACCCACAGTCCAGGTCAATTCCTCCTGTATCCCACAGGGAGTTGGGAGGATAGGGGGAACCCGGGCCCGCCCTCTACTCCAGGTTCCAGCCAAGGGCCCTGGGGATCACAGCTGTCTACAGTGTTCCGTGTAACACCTGTGTGACAGCTACAACTCCCTGGGCTACTTCCCCATGGCCTCCTCCCAACACCTCCTTTATCCTCACCACAGGACCTTCCTCCTGATGCCAGATAGCATTTGTACTCCTCAGTCCTCCAGCAGCACATCCTCTCACTCTCAGCTCCTTGCATGCCCCTCACTGACTGAAGTGAGGTCCTTTTTAAACCAGGTGCCCTGATTAGCCTGCCTGTCTTAATTGATTCTAGCAGCTTCTTGATTGGCTCCAGGTATCCTAATTAGCCTATCTGCCTTAATTGGTTCCAGCAAGTTCCTGATTGTTCTGGAACTGCCCCGTTACCTTACCCAGGGAAAAGGGACCTGCTTAACCTGGGGCTAATATGTCTGCCTTCTATCACTCTCCTGTAGCCAGCTGGCCCCACCCTGTCACAGCAGGTTGAGGACAAGGCTATGTGTCATTAATATTCCCTTTCTCCCCCCATTAGTCTATCTGGTCTATTTCAACTGAGTTCTTTGGGGCTAGGCTGGCCTCTTCCTATATGTATGTACAGCACCCAGTACACGGGGGTCCTTGTCTCAGCTGGGGTCTAAGAGACTACGGTACTGCAAAGAAATGGCAGATAGCTAGAGGCATGAATGGCTGGATGTATGAATTGGGGGGTAGCTGTACAGCTGAGTGAATAACTGGACAGATAAAGTCAAAGAATTTCTGTAGGGGCAGTTTTATCTCGGGATGGCAGAGCTCTTTCTGCTCCCATCTGCTAGCATGCACGGGCAAGTGCAGAGGTGCAGCTGCTTGTGACGCAGACCCGTACCCCACATTACATCTACCATTCTTCAAAGTCTGACACTTCGGTGGAGTTGTTTAACTAGAACGTAACCAGGGAGGAGGGCGGAGGAAGGACGTGAGAAGTAAGCAGACCCTGAGACCCGGTAAAACTCATTTCACAGAAGGGGGGCTCAGCCAAATCTCACCAAGGGCCCAGAAAAGCTGTACACTCTTAACTACAATTCCACGCTCACAGCAGGCAGAGAGTTTGCAGCAGTAAAGAAGTGATGTAATAAAGCAGCAGTGGGGGTGGGGTGGAAGAAAGAGAGAGAGAGAGACAGACTGCAGTAGAGAAGGTTTGAAGAAGCAGCTTTCCCCCTCTCTAGAGTTGTGGTTCAGTGACTGCAGTGGGTTGCCTCAACTGGAAAAGCCACCCAGTGGAAGGGTAGCAGGAGAGAAAGAGCTGCTGCCCCAGGTGCTAGAACCAGCTGGCAGTTGTGTGAGGCCACAGACCTGGCCCTGGAGAAAACAGAGAAAGGATGAATGAGAGCCAGTGCCAACGTGACAGCCGCCCTGTAGAAAGTGCTCTCAGTAGCTCTGTGAGAGGGCTGCTTAACTCCACCAAGGGATCATCCTCCATCTGACTGAGCTACTGTTGTGCCAACCTCAAACTCCTTACAGGCGTGTTCCATGTTTATCTCCCCAGCCATCCCAAAGCCCCTTGACAAAGGGTTCCGGGTAGCAGTCATAGCCTCTCTCATCAGTGGCGTGATCATTCTGACTATGTCAGTCTCCTTTGCTGCATGCTGCTTGCGTGACAGGCTGCTGAGAAACAGCGCACAGCAGCTGGACACCAGGAAGGAGTAAGTACCTTTGGATTTTGGACAGGATGATATATTATCATAGTTGCTAATTCCTAGTGCACGAGGTCTGATAAGAAGGTCTAATACAGGGGTCGGCGACCTTTCAGAAGTGCCTTGCTGAGTCTTCATTTATTCACTCTAATTTAAGGTTTCGTGTGCCAGTCATACATTTTAACTTTTTTAGAAGGTCTTTTTCTCTAAGTCTATAATATATAACTAAACTATTGTTGTATGTAAAGTAAATAAGGTTTTTAAAATGTTTAAGAAGCTTCATTTAAAATTAAATTAAAATGCAGAGCCCCCCGGACCGGTGACCGGGACCAGGGCAGTGTGAGTGCCACTGAAAATCAGCTCGAGTACCGCCTTCGGCACACGTGCCATAGGTTGCCTACTCCTGGTCTAACAAGTGACCGGGGGTGGGGAGGTAGTGAGGCAGGTTGGTTTCAGACTGAAAAAGATTTGGGGCTCATGGTGGATAATCAGCTGAACATGAACTCCCAGTATGATGCTGAGGCCAAAGAGCTAATGCCATCCTGGGTTGCATAAATAGGCAGGGCCGCCTAGAGCGGGGAGGCAAGTGGGGCAGTTTGCCCCGGGCCCCAAAGAGAACAGCTGAGAACCCCCAGTAATAACCTCGTGACCTCCTGAGGGGTCCTGACCTCCAGTTTGAGAACCCCTGGATTAATTTTAGCACCCTGTGTCATTCACATGCATGTGCTATTTTGAGCATTTCAGTTTTAACAACATAGGCTCATCCCAGATTCTGGAACAAGCTCCAATGCTCAGTTCGTGGAGTATGTACATAGTCTATACTAAAGACAAACCCACGGTAACCGTCTCGAGTTTGTGAGGGACCACATGGAGCCAGTCTCTAGGAAACAGATAAATGCGTGGAGATTAAGTCCATTAATGGCTATTAGCCAGGATGGGTAAGGAATGGTGTCCCTAGCCTCTGTTTCTCAGAGAGTGGAGATGGATGGCAGGAGCGAGATCACTTGATCATTACCTGTTAGGTTCACTCCCTCTGGGGCACTTGGCATTGGCCATTGTTGGCAGACAGGATACTGGGCAGGATGGCCTTTGGTTTGACCCAGTAGGGCTGTTCTTATGTTCTAACCTAAATGAACCCAAAGTTATGGAGACAGATACGAGTCAAGGAAGCCAGCAGAGTATCAGAAACCTGGAAAAATCTCTGCTTGGATGGGACCAGGTGTTTGGTTACAAGATGAGGTGGTTCAAAAGGTTTGGATTTTTTTTAAGCAGAATTTTTTTTATTGTTTCTTTAAACAATCAAACACAGCAAGCAGCAAATATTTGGCCACACACTTCTGAAACCTCAAACCATGTTCAGGTTTTGGCAGACTAATTTCAGCTTTTCAATTTAAAAAAACAACAAATTTTGAAGGAAAGCAGACATTGTCCGTGAATTTTTTTTCTGCTTTTTAAAAACCCCTAGTTTTCGATCCAGAAAAAATTGATGGAAAATATTTGTCCAACCATTTTAATGAGCTTTAGTGCCTTTTAGCACTAGCTGGTGCTGAGAACCAGTGATACCTTGTAAAGAAGTTCTCAAAACTGGGTTTGTGCCGAAATGCGGAAGGTTTATTTTTCCCAGGGGCGCCCGTGGGGGGGAGCAAGTAGGGCAATTTGCCGTGGGCCCCGCAAGGGCCCCCAGGAGAATATAGTATTGCAATTTTTTTTTTATAGAAAGGGCCCCCAAAATTTCTTTGCCCCAGGCCCCCTGAATTCTCTGGGTGGCCCTGTAAATAGGAGACACTTGAGTAGCAGTAGAGAGGATATTTTACCTCAGTATTTGGCATAGGTATGACCCCTGCTGCAATTGTGTGTCCAGTTCGATGTCCACAATTCAAGAAGGATGTTGATATATTGGAGAGGTGTCAGAAGAGCTGCAAGAAGGATTAGAAAACCTGCTTTATAGTGACTGAGTTCCTTAAGTCTATCTATTTAGCTTAACAAAGAGAAGGGTAAGTGGTGACTTGATTACGGTCTATAAATATCTATAAGGGGAACAAATATTTAATAATGGGATCTTCCAACTAGCAGAGAGATGTAGAAGACGAGCCAATGGCTATGTAGCGGCATGGTCACCCCGCTCCAGCCCTGAAGAGGTTAAAGCAGCCCTAGAGAGGGCTGTAGCTGGGAAGAGGGAAGCTGATGGGGAAAGCAGCCACAGCTGTGGCCAGCTTAACCAGGGCCCAGCTGGCCCTTGTAAGAGGGCTGTGGGCCAGAAGCTAGTGCACACACACTCTCTCTAGCTTCTGAGAGAGAAGGACCGGGCTGCCTGGGAGCTGAGAAGGGTACCAGAGGTGGAGCAGTGCTGGGGAAGGGTAGAGGGAGCTGGGAAGCTCCAGCCAGGAAAAACCCCAGCCTGCAGAACTTGCAAAAAGAGCCAAATAAGTACCAGGGCTGCAGAGGGGCAGCCCAGAGATAGGCAAAGGCAGCAGGTCCTTACCTCCTTGCTGATGAGTGGCCATGACAGACTGCAGTCTGCCCCAGTGAGCTGGTGCTAGATGATGATTGGCAGTAGCCACTGAGGCAAGGTGGGTTTAGAGGGTTGGGGGTTCCCCTGGGAGGGGAAACCCAGAGCAAGGGGGTACTGTGGTGGGCAGAACCCCTGGGCAAAGGGCACCGGGGTCTGGGAGGGACACAGGCACAGTGGCAGGCGCGACACCAGCCTGCAGAGGGTGCTCCAGGCTGGAAAGAGCTAATTCTCAAGACGGCCAGCAGGAGGCACCGCGCCAGTGAGTCTTCGCCCTACCGCAGGCTGAAAGCTGAAGACAGATAAATTCAGACTAGAAATAAGGTGTAAATTTTTAACAGTTTAACACTGGAACAATTTACTAAGGGTTGTGGTGGATTTTCCATCACTGACAGTTTTTAAATCCAGATTGGATGTTTGTCTAAAAGATCTGCTCTAGGACTTATTTTGGGGGAGCTCCCTGACCAAGGGTGCTGGAATGGGGTGTGGGGGTCCTGGCCCCCTCACTTTTAAAAGTGGGATGGCTATGTCCTCCCACTTTTTACCACCTATAAGGGCAAGCAACAGGGGGACAAGGAAAGAGAGAAGTGAGTAGGGGTGGGGTCATGGGGGTGGGGGAAGAGACAGTGGGGCCTCAGGGACAAGGGGAGGGATGGGAAGGAGCCGCAGAGCAGCAGTGGTCCCCTCCCTTTTAAGTCACTTCTGACACTCCTTTCCATGGCCTGTGTTACACAGGAGATCAGAGTAGATAATCACAGTGGTCCCTTCTGACCTTGGAAACTATGACTAAGGAGGATGGTGGTGGCAGCAGCAGCCCTATCTTTAATATATTCTTCATTGGCCCCTTGCGGGGTGCCTAGCTGCAGTGTCCCTTGACTAGAGTTCTCTCTGGAAAAGCAGAAAAAAGTCAGGACTTTAGAGTGAACCTCTGAGATAAGAGTATTCCATAAAGTCCAGAATGTGCATTAACTTCTGTTATTTCAAAACTGATCTTTACCAATGTATGAATTGTGTTCACTTATTGCAGGGGGGAATCAATGTACAGCATGTGGTGTGATTTAGCTCTATACGTGTGGCAAAATAGATCTGTATTTTGGCCCTTCTCCATACATTGTAGAAGTCTCTATTAAACACTGGACTGCTTTGCTGCTCCAGAATGATTAATCCAGCATTCCAAGCACCTTACTTCTCTACAGCAGAGAAACTTGCCCCAGGACCTTATGGACTGCAGGCAGCTACTCCAGTTGTGCCAGTCTGTGAGAAAGTTGAACTGCTCTCAGATGAGATGAGAGGATTTTATAGGCTTGCAGGTTCCCTCCTGACATATATACACATACTTAGGTCTAGTCTACATTTCAAAATTAGATCAACGTCGCTACAGCACTCAGGGCTGCGAAAAATTTTGCACCCTGAGCACCCTACTTAGGTCGACCTAACCCCCAGCATAGATGCAACTAGATTGACATCAAATCCCATCAATGGAGGGGTGGATTAGCTCTATTGACAGAAAAAACCCTTCTGTCGATGTAGGAACCATCTACACTATGCTGGAGTAGCTGCAGCTGTGCTGCTGTAGCATTTACAGTGTGAACAGCCTCGGGAAGCTTTCCTTTAGACTTCCACGGTTTTGCTCTTCAGGTTTGCTGCTATCAGGGATGCTTAAATTAAAGATTCTGAAAAGAGAAATGCTCATTGAATTCCAGTTTCATCGCTGTGAAACATCTTGATAAGCATTAGCTCATCAGTGGTGGTTTGGATGATCCTTGATCACCCTTTGCTTTTTTTTTTTTTATTACAGCAACATGCTCTAGTCTATCTTACGTCGTACACTGCAGATGTACTGGATCATCTAACTCAGGGGTAGGCAACCTGCGGCACGTGAGCTGATTCAGTGGCACTCACACTGCCTGGGTCCTGCCACTGGTCCGGGGGCTCTGCATTTTAATTTAATTTTAAAAACCTTATTTACTTTACATACAATAGTTTAGTTATATATTATAGACATAGAAAGAGACCTTATCAAAATGTTAAAATGTATTACTGGCATGCAAAACATTAGAGTGAATAAATGAAGACTCAGCACAGCACGTCTGAAAGGTTGTCAACCCCTGATCTAACTAGAGAACAAACCGCCACAGCAGTACTGTTATTGAGCCAATTGATAAACTGGTGATGCCACCTGCTGGCCAAAGAGCTCCACTATCTTGAAATTCACAAATGTTACAATGGTTCCATATGCTCAACTGCAAAGAATGCAGAGTTCATATTTTCCACTGAAATAACGAAGTTGTAGATATATATCATTTGGCCCTACCAAATGTTTTGCAGGAAAAGAGCTTTGGCTGAGTATAGATAAGGTGCAGTCAATGTATTATATTAAAATGTAGAAAACCTGTTTTGCAAAAAAAATAATAATGTAGGAGAAGTCCCTTTACACCTGTATCACTAGTAAGAGTGAAGTAGTGCTAGAATTTTAACACAGGACTCCTGCAAGCATATAATCATTAGCCCATGATAAAGCCTGTTCCACAGAGGTAGCGTTGCACAGAGAGGAAAGCTACAGTACTTGGAGCTAATCCCCTCGTGGCGGTGGATTACCAGGAGCACTGGAGAACTCTCCCCCAGCGCTCGCCTGCGACCACACTCGCACTTCAAAGCGCTGTGGCTGGAGCATCCCACGGAGTGCTTTGAAGTTTCCAGTGTAGACATACCTGTACCTGTGGTCATTAATCACATGGCAAAGTAGGAGATTAGATACATTGGCCCTCAGAAATTCCAGCCTATGTAATCACATTCTTCCTACATACATACTGTATCTAACCGCAGTGAGAATGTAACACTTCCCCCTTGAACACTGTAATGTGGCTGTTTACTGTTAAACAGCTGCTGCATTCTACAAAGTGGAGTGTATATAGACTCAAATTTGCCAGTGGTTTCAGGCAGGCAGGCAAAGCCAGAGGTTTGCTACATGAATCACAGTTGATTTGCCTCAGATTGAGAGAGAAAAAGTGAAGCAACAATGCCAGAAAAATAGTCCAAGGCAAATGGAAACAAATACTTTGTACACCTATGTAAAGAGCCTACAAAATCCTTCCTTTCCTCTATAGCAACTGCCAAAACATGCTCAAGAGAGCTACACAGGGTGATGAACGGCTTCATCAAGACAGAGTGACTAGTTCACAACAGGTTTCAGAGTAGCAGCTGTGTTAGTCTGTATCCGCAAAAAGAACAGGAGTACTTGTGGCACCTTAGAGACTAACAAATTTATTTCAGCATAAGCTTTCCTGGGCTACAGCTCACTTCTTCGGATGCATAGAATGGATCCTGTCTGTGTGTTCCATTCTATGCATCCAAAGAAGAGAGCTGTAGCTCACGAACGCTCATGCCGAAATAAATGTGTTAGTCTCTAAGGTGCCACAAGTACTCCTGTTCTTTTTTTAGTTCACAACAGAACGCATCATTGCTCACGGCAAGGAGCCACTTTCCTGCTCAGAACACCACATGTATCCAGGAGGCCTCTTAGGACACCTGGAACCAGACACCAAGTGTATGCCCAATATCTGACAGACTCTCTTTGAACTAATTTGATCCATTCATACAACAGAAAGCCCTAGATGTTCTGAAGTAGATGGGAGTCACCACCTTTGCGAATCAAATCCTTGCTCTGGTTGACTAGTGAAGAACAGCCAGAAGTAACTAGAACCCTTTTGAACAGGGTCAGCTCCTCGTTCCAAGAAACATTGAATGAGGATTAACTGAACTGGTGACAGGAAACACATTTTTACATCATGCACAGTTTAACCTGCAGAACTCACTGCTACAAGATACTAAGCACTTGGCTGTAATGCTATGATTAAAAAAGGATTAAACATGAACACGCACAATGGGAAAAATCTATAGCTACGTTAGTGAGGATGTTTTTAAAGGGATCTAAAACCTCATGCTTCAAGGTACAAGCAAACCACTGAGTGGTGGGGTCAGGACACTTTTCCTAAAAGGCAGGTTATTCCATAATTGTGTAATGGGATTTTTGTTTGTTTTTAACCTTGCTTTGAAACATCTGATACTGCTCACTATCAGAGATAGGACACTGGACAAAGTATCACAGTGATTAATGTGGTTTGAAAGTCTAAATAGAATAAATTTGAGTTAAAGTATCTCCTTAATGACATATATAAATATAAAGCCGTAGGGAGCAAGAGGGGCCACAGCAAGAGTTAACCCATTCATTTCTTGCACAGTCTCACTTTGCAGTGGAAGTCTGAATAGGGCTTGATGCTACACGCCCTTGCAGCCAGATTCCCGAGCTTGCAGACTGCCTGGAGAAAGAGAGAGTAGCTGAAGGCAGCCCTCCTCTCCCAGTAATCACATGCAATGTCTACGCAGTGCTTCTTACCTTACCAGGCCAGGGACCAAAGGCCCAAAAGAGAGCTGGTTGAAATTTTGTGACTGAAAAATGGAGTTTTCTGTCAAGAAATGTTCTATCAAAACCAACATAATTTTCTGTGAATAATCAACATTGCCAACATTTTAGTTGGCAAAATGTCTCATGTTTAGCAAAGTCAGCCTGTATTCTCTTGATCCAAGTTTCCAGCATTTTGATGAAATGGCTCTGAAAAAATGCAAGTAACAGAGATTGCAGTTTGTTTTCTGCAGTTCTCAACCAGTCCTACGGAAAAAATCTTTATAACTGATTCTCACCAAAACCTGAGCGCATTCAACATTTCTGCTTTGTGTTTCATTGTTTCTCTTTTCAGGCAACAGCATGGCAGGACGTGCCGGGGTGCAAGGCAGGCAGATTCCACTAACAAGGAAACGGAGAAGCAAGGAGGAGCTTTTGGGAAATTGAAGCACCATCGCAGGCTTGATTACCGCATCTCCGCCCTCCGTAGTTCTGTATACCCTGGGGCACTTGCAGGGTGCAGTAACCAGGGATTCCAAAGGTACTGCTGTTGCCATTGCCCAATAGGGACTGCTCACCCATGGAGGTTGCGTCCAACAATGTTGGTAGGAAGACCCCTAAAGTCAAAGACTGGCTTCTTCACTGGGAAAAGTGTTAATTCCAGATCACTTCCCCTTCACAGCACACATGCCCCAAAGGGTTTTCAAATCCACATCAGGGACAGAACATAATAGTGAGCTTTTTCTCCCTGGTTTTTGATCAGATTGGGATACGAGGCCTGCTATTATGCTGTAATGCCGAGCTGCAACTGTCCCGGCTGTTCCAGTGCTGGGTTCTGCTAAAGCACCATAGTCCTGGTTTGTAGCAACTTTTGTTGCAAGACTGGGTCTCTTCTGTTTAGGAATTTAGTAATTTTCCTGATTTACCATATGTGGTTATTTTGCAGTGTAACTAGAACACTTAGTAGGGACTAATCCAGAACTCAGTTTCCTTTTGTATTACACCTAAGCACTAGAAGGCACATTTGCAGTGGGGAACAGTTAATATATTTACTCACTTCCTTACTCAATGCCTGCTCAGCAATGCAGCAAATTAAATGCACTTTTGCCTGCTGCCTTTTGGAAGGTTGAAACATGCTGCCATCAGGACAAAAATGATAATTCTCTGCTGTCCTTGGATAATTCTGATAGAATGGAGCAGGATTGGTTGGGTTGAAACAGAGGGAGATGTCCTATTAGCCGTGTGTCTTGTTCTCACTCTTCTCACTTTTGCCTTTAAACAGGAGTCAGGAGAATTCACACCAGCCAGCTATGCAAAGCTTATGCTCTGAAATCCATGTCTTCCCACAAGTGGTTCTGCGGCCAGGGGCAACACCATCTGCCTCCTCTATGTACATTCATTTGCCCCAGAAGCCAGGAGATATCTCCCTGGCTATAATGCCTTGTCATGCCAACTCCCCCAGAGACGTACCCACAGCTTACTACAGAGGATATGAAGAACATAAGACCTTAAACCTTTATTGATAGCGATCAGCTTACAATTTTAAGCCATCACCCATTTCCTTATTAACACCAATTCCTTGGAAGTCTTCTGAGCTCAGCAAGCAGAGTCATATGACAATCAGTTTGACTGGATTTTCAAGCTGTCTATTGCAAACAGGTGGAAGAGAGTGACATTTCATGTTGAAAGTATATTTGACTCCACTCTTGTTTAATTCTGCACCGAGGCTGTTTACATGCTTGTTTAAAATGTAAGGTCATGTGCTATAAGGATCCTGATTGTTTTAGTGAGAAAGTGAACAGCTGAAGATTACAATACAGCCTCAGCACATGTAAGCATTTCATTTCACACCATTCTGACCATCTATTCTGTGGATAAGTTTAACTCTGAACAGGGCCGGTGCAAGGAAGTTACGCGCCCTAGGCGAAACTTCCATCTTGCACCCCCCACAGCTAACCCCCCCCCCCACAGCAGCTAACTCAGCCTCCCACCCGGGAGACCCCCCGCAGCAGCTCCCCCCCCCCCCCCGCACCGTGACAGCTAACCCCTCTCCCCCCACGACAGCTAACCCTGCCCGGGGAGACTTCCCCCCTCTCCCGCCACGGCAGCTAACCCTGCCCAGGGCGACTTCCCCCCTCTCTCTCCCCCCTCCCCCCGCCACAGCAGCTAACCCTCCCTGGGGAGACCTCTCCCCGCGGAAGCTAACCCCGCCTGGGGAGCCCGCCCCAGCTCACCTCAGCTTCACCTCCTCCACTGAGCACGCCGATGCTGCTCTAATTCTCCTCCCTGCCCAGGCTTGCGGCACTGATTGGAGGAGACTTAAAGCTGGGCTGTGTGCTCAGTGGAGGAGGCAGAGTGGAGGTAAGCTGCGGCGGGGAGCTGTTCCCCTGTGCGCGCCGCCCCCCCCCGGTACTGCAGGCAGCCCTCCCCGCGTGCCCCCCCCCCAGCTCAGCTCCACTCCACCTCCTCGCCTGAGGGGACTTTTAGGCGCCCCCAACCACTAGGCGCCCTAGGCGGCCGCCTAGTTTCCCTAAATGGTTGCACCGACCCTGACTCTGAAAGGAGTTAACATGCCCATCTGTGATGGTTCTCAGGGCACCCAGGGCTGAGAGCCACCTTGTCACCCCCAGCCTCCAGCGAGGAGAATTGCTGGTGCTCAATTGGGCGTCAGCTTTCTGACTCCAGCCTTTTAGCTACCCACACACTCTCCTCTGGGGGCTATGCCCACCCTCACTGTGCCTTGCAGGTTCACAATAGGTGCACCCGAGTCACCGAGCCCCTCTGAAGTGTTCCCCCTGTAGCGCCCAACCCCTTATCCATTGAACACTCACAGAAATACCAGGCCTGCTGTCCCAAGGGAACAGTGAACACACCAGCTTGTATGATTCAACTCAGGGTCAGCTCCCTGGATAACACCACAGCACTGAGATATATTTATTATGAAAACAATAAGTTTATTAACAAAGGTTCAAAATTCAAGAGAATAATGAGAAAGGATAATGAGAACAAAAGGGTTACATAGAAAATGCAAACATAACTATTTCTAGAGATTAAACCTCCTGACTAAAGTTTATCTCACTCCAAATGTCCTTAGTAGCATTTCAACCAAGCCTGGTTGAGATCCTGTTTTTATTAAAGTAATTGCACAGCCTAATTACTTCCTAGGTGCAGGACAAAGGGGTGTCTCCTTGTTGTCTTCTTATATTCTCAAGGTTCACTGCCAGTCCTCAGAGACAGTAACCCCCTGCCCATCACTTATTTTCCTGAGGCCTGCTTTTTCCTTGTGGATTTCACATCCCCCCTAGTGGGGCTTCTGCTGTGTTGGCTTACAATGCCTGATTTACATGCCAACCAAGAGAGAGGTCTGGCAGAAAACCTCTGTCAGTTCTCCCTTGATACAGACATTTGGAACATATTTTCAGCATATGTATATAACTCCTTAGTGTCTGTACATGCATTTCACAATATTAACAACCACCGTGATAATTTAAGATCTCCCATGATATTCTTCGGTGAAACAGAATGCACATACCAGGATCAGAATATTCTTGCAATGCCCTGGCCAGTTGGTACTGAGGGATTCCTGGGTCACATCATCAATCTTCAAAAGAAAAATGTGTACAGAGAGGAGGGTTTTTGGAAGTGGAAATGTAACTGAAACTACTTCAATCCTAGTTTAGGAGTGTAGTTTGGGACTAAGTGAAACAAAAGGATTTTTTATTTTAATATTTATTCTTTACAGCTTATCACTTCTATATAGAGAATCAAGGACCAACAACATACAGTAACAAATGCTTAAAGGTGACAGCAAAGAGAAAAATGGGTGCGTGCCCTTTGTTTTTTCATGAAGGATGAAGTGACCTGAAAGATTTTTAATTCATTCTCCCAATATTTTTCTTCCTGCATTAGAAACTCACGTCATGTCTAGTCTACCAAACACAATGGGGACTACTGAAGAATGAGCAATGCAAAAATTTTGATTAAAGAAACCTTTGTTAATTAGCCATTGCAGTTACATAGCTGTTAACCAAAACAAAGTTATAGACAGTCTGGCTAAAGATCCCTTCCCCTCTTAACAGCTCAACTGGCACTCGGATTTTGTGATGGTAGAGTCAACATCTCATTTCTTCAATTAAGGCGAGACCTGACAATACATATAGCGGCTCCTCCAGCAAAGCCAGAGAAGAGCTGACAGAGAAATATTAGCTATGTTTAAAAAATGCGGAGGGGGGGGGAGAGGAGAAAGCTTAGGAACGCCCAGCTTTCAGATCTTTCTTTCACACACCAAAGGAGCAGAAAAAGGGCCAAAGCACAGTTTAAAAGAAATCTTTTGCAGGTCAACATTTTGTTAAAAAAAATGTTTAGACACCTCTAATGAGATTGTATCTGCAGCCGTGCTGTGGGAGAAAATATATGTCATCCATCCTTCTAAAAGCGTTACTGTTTGCTGGAGAAGTGACTAGACAAGCTGAACTGGCACATGCTGCTCTCTCAACACAGATCTTCCCCGTGACCGAAAAACAATCACTTCCCCGTGACCGAAAAACAATAACCTTCTTATGTTATCAGTAATAAAGGCCATTGCCCAAGAGAAGAATCAAACTTCAAGGCACTCTGCTCTCCAATAGCATGCCTGAAGCTTGTGAAATGGCTCCGTTCTTGGCAGAGGACAGGGCAGCATTCTCCAATCACAGCTGCCAATATGAAATGATTCCTAGAAGGTGTAAAGCTAGTGAGAGCCAATGGCAATTTAATAAAGGTATTAGAGGATGTTTGTGCCGAGATCCCACAGAGACAATGTTAAATAAAAGCATAACTGAAACAGATTTGATGGGAATCCACAGTTTCTGCTGTGAAAACGACACCATTCGATTCCTCAGTCACTTGGATGAGATTTAAACCAGTCAAAAACACAAAAAGAGGGAGGAATTTTCACATGAATTTCATATTTTATGGCCTTTTGGGGGGTCAGTTACAAAATGAAATATTTTCCCACCCGGTTCTAATGAGTATACACCCCCACCCCAACCCATACACGCAATTGAGTTTTTAAATTCAAGAGAGCCTTTGGGACACACTCTGGAGCTAGCAGCGTCTCCAGTTCAAAGAGCTGGTCAGAAAAATGGAATTTCCACCCTGAATGAAGTTCAGAGATTGATGTTTGTTTTCACCCAAAATTGGGACAAGCAGTAAAAAAAATTCCAAAACAAGTGGTAAAAATGTTCAGTTCAGAAACTTCCAAATGAAACATGCTGGAATTTCCCAAACAAAATGTTGACATTTTGAAATGAACATTTGCATTTCTAAGCATCAGTTTGAAACCATGTTTTGTTTTCAAGCTGCCTTTTCAAAAAAAAAAAAAACATTTGATTTTCCTGACAGAAAATGGAAGATTTTCACTGGAGTTTTGACATTTTCCTGCAGGATTCTGGTTTCGTGAAGCCACATTTTCAACAGAAAAAGATTTGTCAAAAAATTGACCAACTCTAGTTCTAAAAGCAGTGCTATTCGGTGAAGGGAAACAGGTCTGAACTGCCGTGAGTCCTAGCACGTTGTCCACAAAACTTTGAGAGAGAAGCAAAACACCTGCTTTGGGTGAGAAGAGACAAGTATGAGCGCACATTTTTCCATTTGGGGGTTATTTATCAAAAAAGAGAATGGAGAAAGACATGTTGGAGTTCAGGAATGTGGGATTAATTTTTATTAAAACTATAGGAGTAAACCTCACTCCATGCAGGAGACCTCCCACCACCATTTAAGCATATAGTGGAGTTAAATACACCTCTACCCTGATATAACGTGACCCGATATAACACAAATTCAGATACAACGCAATAAAGCAGTCCTCCAGGGGGATGGGGCTGCACACTCCAGCGGATCAAAGCAAGTTCAATATAACGCGGTTTCACCTATAACGCGGTAAGATTTTTTGGCTCCCGAGGACAGAGTTATATCGGGGTAGAGGTGTACTGATTTGGGTTTAAGTTACACAATTTACAACTTTTCATCTGCTTGTGGTTTCTTCCGGGAATGCTTCAGTCCTAGTTTGTACCATGATGAGAAGCACCTTTAGAATGGCAGCCCAACATGAGAGAACTCTAATTACTTAATGGAGACTTCGAAACATCCAGTATTTCTAAACTGCTGTGCAGTTTTAAGGTGTTCTTCACTAATGCTTCTGTGGTTCTTTGGCAAATGTTATACGAAGATGACTCGCTCCTCAGAGCCTCGGAGAGGCACAATATTTCCCTAGCAATGATTTAAGAGGATAATATTTATTTAGCGTGTGCATAGTCGTCTAGCCAAGCGATGGCATCTTCAGTGGTGAGATGCAGTTCTTCTAGGCCACCGCTGAACCTAGTCAGCAGGCTTTCATCGACAACGTGCGTCATCGTCTGTGTTGCGCCACAGCTGCACAAAGGGCTGTCATGAAGGCCCCAACAATACTAGTTGGCTGCACAGAGACTGTGCCCAGTCCAGAACTTGTTCAACAGGGACCATTGGTGACGGGGCAGGTCAAAACCAGGTGGGCAGATTGTGGGGTCAGCGACGAAGGACTGGTTGGGGATTATAACAGATTCCATTCCTCTCACCAGAGTGTTTCCGCCCTACCATTCTGGCATGGCGGTTGAGGCCATAATGGGCAACGTCATGGCAAACATACAGTTAGTGGTTTAAAAAGGTCATTGTACAGCGATAGGCTTGTGTTGGTGTGTACTTTCTCTAGTAACTTGCCAGCGGCAACCTCTCATCTGATATGAGGAGAAATATTGCTCAGAACTGGAAGCCATGGGAGCGGAGTCAGACGCAGGGTGCCAGAGATGATACACATGGTGGCATGTAACTGTGTCCTTGTCGCACCACCCTCCAGTACCTGACAGTAGTCAGGGAAGCTAATGATCCAATCAGCGAGCCAAATTCCACGAACACCAGCTCAACGAATCCCGGCACTGTCATCACCAACAACCCCAATGTGCAGCTCGATGACTTCTGTTATTGGTCCAGCTCTATGCATGTTACAACTCAACGTGGAGGGTTTGTCAGCTGCCAAGCGTGATTTACTTGGCATTCTTGCAGGATAATATTAAAAATATATTACAATTAAAAAAATAGCTAAAGAGTTGTGGCAGTTTTTCTGTGCCTTTGGCTTGCTCTGACGTTATCGACTGGATATTTCTATTTTCTGGGACAAGGAAGAACTTGTGTTTCATTTCTTCTGTTACCCCTCATCTGGACTCTTCTGACCACATTCCCACGAACCAGACTGGAAGAAGTGGTGGTAGTTTACTCAAGCTCCTCCTTGAGTCCCAGACAATGTATAGGTATCTGCTAAAGTTACCAGCAGTGAGTTAGCAAGTTGACAATTGTTAGGCTTCAGTTAACAGCAGAGTGGAGTTTCTCAGAGCTATTGTCTGTCTGCAGTGTCAGGAAGGCAGCAACAATCAGCTTCCACATTTGAGTAGTTTTCTTTGTAGGGGGATAGAACTTTAGTTTGCGGAAATGAACGTTTAAATTCTACAGAAACAGATGGGCCAGAAGAAAAGTGCTAGTAAGGCATATTGCCATATGACCTCTGTTCCCCTTCTGCCATTGGACAGCCATCTCTTTTCACCCATCTCCTACTACACACACACACACACCCCCAACCCTTCCTTGGGATCTTACCCTCCCATCTAGTGCTCCTCAGACTTAAGAGCTAGAGCTCTGGCTTCCTCTCTCCCTTCCTTCAAGCCACTTGAGTGACTCTGGCTTTCTCTCTGCTAGAGTGGGACACTACAGTTTCAAGCAACCTAATCAATTGCCCCAGCTATCCAGTTGTGAGATGTACACTGAAGCACGCCTGGGTGGAATAGGGAAGCTATAAAATGTCTCAAGCCATAAAGGTGATTGTGTGACCAGAAAAGACCACATGAAGGAGATGACCCCAGTTTCTCCCTGTTACAGAAGATTTGTGTCTCCAGGTAATAAATGTGATCTTTAATATTGACTGTCAGATGTCCAAAACCTGGAACCTAAAGTCAGTGGCCTGATTTTCAGATGCACTCAGTATCCAACTGCTCCTACTGATGTCACCAGGAGCTGCTGAGTGGTCAGCATGTTTAAAGAAATAAGGCCAATGAAGTGCCCAAATATGAAATTGAGAGTCTAATTGTAGGCTCCTTGCTTGGAAAATCTCAGCTCCCAATGCTAAGTTAAAAAAAAACAAAGCCATTGCTTTGAGCACAAGTTGTGATGATGCTAAATTAAAACCAGTTCTATTCTTCAGTGCCTTCTGGACCACTTGTTGGTGTTTTTCAAGAGAGATCAGTCCCCTCTGCATGTGTTTATCTTTAACTGGACAGTGTTGGTCAGGATAACAGTGCCACTTCTGCAGGGGGAGGGGAAGACCTGGTGGTTTCAAGAGCTAGAAGGTTGGGATTCATCCTGATATCTTCATGGTAACCTGCAATGGAAGTGATTTGCCACGTGTGAAACTTTAGAGAGACCCATCTTAAATTTCACCATTACGGCAGTAAGTGGAAAGAGCACAGATGCTCTCTAGTCTAAGTCACATCCTACCCTCACAAACAGTGTCTTGGAATTGACAGGGATTTGCCAGATTTCTCTCAGGGCTGGGGAAAAAAATAGAAATGGACTCCATGGCTATGAGCAACGAATCTGACACAGTGATAATTTAAACAGTAACACAGACTGCACCTGTCTGTAGGACAGGAAGAACCATTCCCTCCCCCAGCACCTAGTGGTTTAGGTTACTGTCTAGAACAGTTGCCATTCTATATAGTTTTCTTCCATAGAGGCAGCTGCTCCTCATTCAAGCTTGCAACTCAAGAAACCCAAATGAGTAGCTTGCACTGGGTCTGACATTGAACCACCAGCACTTCCTCATTCATGAAAAATGTCTTTTCACGGCACACTCAGCCAATTCAGCAATTGTAGAAGCAACGTGTATTGAATGGTGAATTCCTTTAAGTGGGCAGTTCAGTCAACGCTTCTCACTTTCTGGGAACCATCCTGCTCTGCCCCCTTGTTAGGATAAAGATTTTCATAAACCATGACTCTGCAGGGTCTCCTATCCGATTAAGTAGCCACTGCTTTGCTATGTAAAGCAAATGGTGGTATAATCTAGGGTTGAAATCAAGGAAGGAAATCATGTCAGGCCTCTTCAGCAAACAACCAAGATCTGTTTCACAAGCAATGCATCGAGGCAGTTGTAATACTGTATGCCACACCAATACCGTTTTTATGGTTGGGGAGGCAGAATTAATAGTGTTCAAGTTTTCCTTCTCAGCACCATACCTTGTGTCTGGGGTGCTTGCTTAAAGCAATAGATTTAAATGCAAGACTTACTAGTGTCTAGATGGATGACCAGCTGCTGTTCTCAGCCAGCACAGGAGGAATTTCCAAGTTTAGGTATGAATGACCACAGAGGAGCTAGATTAGGATTTAGTGGGCAAATGGAGAAGTTGCATACACTAAAGTCTTGTACATTTAGCTTTGAATACCCCCCAGAAGAGATCCGTTTGGTGACAGGCACTCCTAGTGCAGGGATGCAGCTAGGTAATGCTGGAATATTAAAGGCAAACTGCCTAGCAACATGCAACGGACCCCCCAAAAAATCACTTCACACAATCACATTCCATACATAGAAAACAATTCAAATGGAGTGTGAGAAGGGCAAGTGGAGCTCAGGGAAAGTGTTTATTTGAAAACATGAAGTTTGCTCATGCTCACCTGCAATGGCTCCCATTATTCCAGTACCGGACCGCTCCCTGCCTTGTCCCCCATTTCTGCCAATACACCTCATTTCTGAACTATTGCCCCTTATATTATTCCAGTTTTGTCTCGCCACAGCAGAGGGGGCCAATCATGCTGCAATGTGTGGTGCTCTCATTCAGTGCATCTATGCATACTACAGATTAGGATAAGACTAAGATTTAACTCACCTGGGACTTAAATAGGGTGCGCATCTCCATGTCCTGAGGCAAGAGGCAAGTACAATAACTCCAGTCACATCTTTTTATACGTTTCAAATCTAGTGTTCAGAAAAAAAATCTGAAATCTGCCCCTTCCTCAGAAAAGTAACAACTGGCATGAGAGTGTGGGGAAAATATGTGCTGAAGCCAAAGAAGCCTCCATGAAAACATGGTCAATTCTTATAATAAATCCATAAGTTTTGTGATAGTTGGCGTGTTTTGTTTTTTTTTTTAAATAAAGTCCCAGCTCCTGGAGCCATCTGATTACATGAGATTCTCAGATTTCATCGATTCCCTCCTGCCACCACAATGTTTCTAGCACTTATGGTTGTGGAGAAAAACTTGAAAACATGAACCCTAAGGGCTCAAAAACTAGAAGGCAAATATGCCAATTTAAAAATATCTTATGATTTTTAAGCCAGTCATGATTTTTGAATGCCTGGAGTTGGCAGCAGCGTTCTGGATAATATGATTTAAAGGGTACTGCTAGGACTGCATTTGTAGTGGCAGATACTTGCACATTTGTCAACCTATTCCCTGGAGAGCAGAGCATGGCTGTAATCACTAGGCCCATCCTCCCCACCACCATCCACATAGGTGTTTTAAATTTAAAGACTATTCAGCTTTACAGCATTACTACCCTCTACAGTTCCATGCAAAAGGTTGTTAAATAGGTAACCAAATCTGCTGTGTTCAGAACCTTTGACTTCCCAGAGATGGTGCTGACCCTTGCTAGCAAAAGACACCTATAGTTCTGAAGGTATTTGTTTCAGTCCCCGTCCAAAGTTTATTTTGGGTAGAGACAGGCCTCACTATACCTAATTTGTCTGTTGGTCAAGGATCATTAGGCTACCAGTAGGTCATGAACTTCTCCTGGCCTGACTACTAGAAAGATATGCAAACAGTATAATAAATTAGCCACTGAGAACATATTAAATAGCAACAAAGCATGCACAGATACGGACATAAGGCCAGAACACAGATGAAAATGTAAACTGATCTTTCAATAAAAGGACTGGTACTGAGTTTGATGCAAAAAAAGAAAACCATATTGGTAACCAGAGCCTCATAAGAGCCTAATAAAGCCTCACCACTTTTCTGATGCAATACACTTGAACAGCTTAAAAACACCCTGGGCTTATCTCCCAGTGAAGGAATCAGCCATGGACAGCAGATGAGACAACTAGACAGCAAACATATTAAACCCATCTGATGTATTGTCTGTTGCAGCATTATCACTCTGTTAAATCTAGATTTGAGAAAGGTTACAAGTTAATACCATACACTGGCAAGATGGCTGCAATAACATCTTTGTACCCAAAGTTACCAGCTAGGGAGCTGTTTTTGTGAGCAGGGAGGTGAAGCCCCAGGAAGAGAAGAATGCAGCTAGCATGAAATTTCTGAATGGCGAGTTGACTCTCATAGGGCTGGCACAATCCATTGGGCCTACCCAATGCTCGGCATGAGAATTTGATATGTAGGTTTTTGTTTTAAACGTTCCAAACTCTGGCAGTGGGACTGAATCCAAATACATGGAAGTGGGTAAGCTTCATGAGTTGCTACCTTAAATAGCAGCAACTAATTGCACCAGCCTTTAAGAGGGTTATTTATAGGGATTTGTAGTCCTTTAATAGAAGTTTGAGAGTTTTGCTAATGATAGAGGTTTTCGCTTAGAATTAGCCCAATCCTCACCATGATCTCAATAGGGAAATTAAAGCCAACCTAGTCTGTTTTGTCGTCTTCACCTAGAATTCATGTCTGGCATGCTTATGAAGGAACTGCTTGCTGGGGAGCAGCAGGGGGCGCTCACACATTGATTTCAGTCCACACCACCAATTTTAATTTTCATTTTTTGTTAAATAAAACCTTCTAATCCAGAGGCCATTAAACACCCTGACAGGTTTCAGGCAAGTAATTTTTTTTGGCATGAACAGGTTGAAAAGCATTCTTCTGAGCACCCTGGGCACAAAATTTATTTTCAATATCAACTGTCTACAACCAGTAACCTCAGTTCAGTTAACAAGCCTTAGTAAATAAATGCTCCTAGGAAAAGCAATCACTCTGAAAACTGCACTGAAGGGCAATGTGGTATGAAAAGAGAGGAAGTAGCTTTTCTAAAGTCACCAACACTAAAAATCTTGCCAAGTTTGCAGCTGGTTTGTGGACTATGGGGTTATTAGAATAGAAAGTCTCCTGCAGAGGACATGAAGTTAGGGCTTGAATTGAAAGCATCATTCCCTAATCTCATCCCCCACCCATCAAAAAGTTTGCTTATTTTAAATACCATGAGTACCAAGGTTGGGCTCCCTGGCAGGCCTCTTAGGGTACATTTACACAGCCCATGGCAGAGTCTCCAAGCCTGTTGACCTGGGCTCGGAGACTCTTTGCTGCTCGTTGTGTAGATGCACCATTAGAGGTCTCACGTATGTAAACAGCTCTTGCACACCTGCACCCAAGGGGACGGGTGTTGAGTCGTTAAACAAAGATGTCCCTTTGCCAAATGTTCACTAGGCATTGCAAGGTACAGGGATTGAAAAACCAAGTTTTAAGCAGTAACTAGAACTCCCTCCCCTGCTCCCCACATTGCTCAGCTTTTAGTGCCATCATGCTATTATGTTACCACTGTGTTATTTGTCCCCAGTCCCAGGGAAGACAAGATTTGAATTTCTCAAGTAAAAACAAGCAAAACAAAGAAGCAGATAAGGTGTGAACCAAATACCCTCCTCTCTGTAGATCGCCTCTAAATATATACACTTACCATGATGTCACAATCCCTTTGCTTTTCCATAGCCTTACACCTATATGTATACACAGTCCTCCAATTCCAATGGAGGAGGCTCAAAGTATGTTTTGGGTATGCTAAATATTTTTATTGTAATGAGTAGTTTCAGTTTAAGATGAATGGGAAGAAGCTAGTAGGATTTGCCGGTACTCCATAAAACCCCATGCAGAGTTAAAAACCAAGGAAAACAAAGTCATCATCAAGTTTTCTGTTTTATTTAAGATTTTAGTTTTAATTCTGAAGAAAGAGGTACATTTCCTTGTTTTTAGTTTTAGCGTCAGGTTATAACCATGTTTATTTATCTGTTTCTTTTTTTTCCTGTCTTTTCAATACTGCACAAACGTCCAGAAACTACAGGGTTAAGTAAAAGCTGCAGGCAGAGGAGGTCAAAGGTTGCGCTCCTGATGGTGATCATGTGGCCCCAATGCAGTGCTATCCCAGAGTGCCCTAGTCAGGTGAATTTAAAAAAAAAGAGAGAGATTGACAGAGGAGACAGAAAGACTGACGTAAATATCACTTGTGTTTCAGCTGCTTATATTATGTTATATGCTAGGTATTAAATCTGTGAATACTTTTAAAACATTAAAGTTTACTTTAAATCTAAAGCCAAAATTTTTTAAAAAAACGTTTCCCCCTCTTTAAACCACTCTTTAGCAACATGCCAGTTACGTCTACAAGTTTTGTCCTTTGACCCACTTCGTCAAACTTCTTACTGACTTACATAAAGTACCCCCTTCCAAAAAAAATACATAGCAATTTCCCTGTGTAGTGACACCTGAATGCAAAATAACTGCGAGGCCACTGCTTTCCTCCACATATTCAGTAATTTTGTTTAAATTAAAAATAAAATGTTCATGTTTCTGTAATTGATTCTACATTTTAGCATTACATTTCTCCCCTACTGTAGATTGACTTTTTCCACTAGGCAGAAATGCTCATTATGTGCAAAAGACATAGGACAGATATATTCTCTTTTTAAGCATTGAGACAGCACTTTGATTTCTCTCTCTTTTTTTTCTTACAATGTTTAAGGAAATATTTTTAAACAGTGTATTTCAAACACTGGATCAGCAGAAACTTTACAACAAAAAAAATACGGTCATGACCCTGTGATCGCATTGCATTTGGGGGTGGAGGGGAAGATTTGATCAGGAACTAGATTCTTCAGAAAGAAAGATATGAGAAGGGAATGGTGGGTGGGTGGGTGTAGGGAGGAATCAGGGTGGGGCAATTCCTGCATCATGTTTTTTCCTCCTCCTTTCCTAATGACGATCCAGCGCTGAGCTCTGTAGTAGATCTGTGGGGGTTTTACTGGGGGGTCTGAAGGCTGTCTGAAAGCCTGGGGGAGGGGAATGGAAACTGGTGGGGTTTGAAGGGGGAGAGTAGGGGTTCCAACTGGCTCTGTGCAGAGGGATCTGTGTGCTGAAGGGGTTACTGTGGTGGGTCTGTGATGGGGCTGCACTGGGGCCGTCCATCTCTGTGAGGGCTTGAAGAGATTTTAGCCAATGTGGTGGATTGTCGTCTTGAAGGGAGTCTAAACTGTTTCCTGTGGAGGCTGGGATCCCTGTGAAGAGAAGAAAGAAGTGGGAGAAAAACAGGTGAGTCATGATAGAAACATGTTCAGTGTGAAGGAGGTCAGTTTAACCTAATAGATGGCAGTGGTGAGAAAACAATTCGTTTGTACAGAAAACATGTTTATACAGTTTATATCTCACTCTTCTCACAAAGATGAACATTTAAATCCAAATAGGAGAGTTTCCCTCCTAGAAATACTTTTTTTGTCATTAAGTCCATATTCTTACATCAAGCATTTGCCAAGCCCCCCTAATCACAAGGCCCAGGTCCCTGTCCATTACCTACCCAAACCCAGTTCTACCACCACTGCATGCTTTTCTCCCTTCTTGAATCATGCTTCAGCTATCTAACAGAGATACACAACCAGACAGCCTTATAAAAGAGAGCTTTATAAACAAGTGGAGTACGTTCATTTTTAAATTAGAAAGTCCAGGCACTGAAGGCATTAACAGAAGATCAGCAGTGCACGTACCGGACATGCCATCCAGCGGAAGGGATGCCAACATGAGCCTACAGTTATACACTGAGCATCCTAACCACCTGTGAAGATCCTGGGCATGCACTGGAAAGGGCTAAGTGGGGGTTTATTATACCTATTTGTTCCACAAGGATTCCTGGCTCCTTGAGGTTTTGTGGATGGAAGCTGGAAGAGACCACCGCATACAGACTTTTTTTTTTTGTTTTCAGATGCCGATTAGTTTGTACCAAATACCCAGCTGATGTTTGCCAGTGGAGCTGAAGGAGTGAGAAATGGTTACCTGTGATGATTGCGGGGTCCATCCAGCTGCCAGGGCTGTCCCAATTCAGGCTGTCGGAGGTGGCAGTGTTGGACGTTGGTACACTGTGGTTGGCGTTGGAGGGGGAAGAAGGATTGGGCAGCCCACCAAAGTTGATGTTAATGTTCGGTAGAAGTGCCCTTAGCCCGTCCTGCCATTCCTTCATATTTAAACTCTCTACAGAACTGCTGTTGTCTGGGAGATTTACCAACAAAAAAAAAAAAATGAAAGATAAAAAAATAAAAAGCTGAAGTTAGAAACAGGTGTCCTCCTTTGGTGGGGGAAGGGAATCTTCTTTCTCTACTAAGCATTTAATACAGTTTCCCTATCAAGAAACTGGGGGAAGGGATTTTAATATGGACTATGAATCAATCAAGATGGGGTTGGCATGTTTTTTTTTGTTTCACTTTTTTAGTGTAATGGTGCAGGAGAAAGATTTAACTCCTTCCCCACTCATGTCACCATTTATTCAAGTTAGAGACCTGAATGGTCAAGGGCACAATGGCTCTCCTTTCATTACCAGTGGGAGAAGACCCACAAGATCTTTTATCAGAGGATTGCCATCGCACATCTCGTCTACCCAATTCATCTACTTTATGAATAGACAGAAGATGCTAAAGTCTGCCATTGAGAATGCCTTCCAGTATATTAAAGTGAAGAAAGACTTCAATAGCAGAGCCCTAGCCTAACATGATTAGTCACTTGGGAAAACCAAAGAAGGGGGCTGTTTGATTACAGCTTGCTCATTTACAGCGCTGCAGATGCTATTCAAAAGGAAAAGGTAGCAATGCGTGCATTAAGTCAGAAAGAATGTATTTCTCTCTTTCAGCCTAAGGGCAAAGGAGGAAATTCCTAAAAGATCTTTCAGAATAATTCCCAGCATTGCAATCTGCTCCAGCTGAAACAAGACACCAAACAGTGAACGCTAAACTCCTTTGCCCTGATGGTTTCAGGGCATCCATTACCAAAGAAGGGCAATGGGATAACAGAAGATTCTCTTCTACATAGGTTCTTATACTGCATTCGTCACTGCAGTCATTGAGTGCCTGACGATTACATTTAATGATTTATGGAACACTAATACAGAAACAGCAGGGGCTGATACCATGTCAAACAGAGCAGACCTTGATTTTATACAATGCTTCTTCTACTCCAGGGATACCAAAGCACTTCACAGACCAAGATACTGATGATGCAGCAATTGTGTCAGCAATTTTGCAATAATTTACAGTCAGCCAAGATCTCATTTTCTATTTGAGGGAATGTTTGCCAGCACACTGTAGTTACCTTAGTATTTTAAATCACTGATGCCAACTTCCATCTTGACAGCCAGAGAGAGAGAGAGAGAGAGTAAAAGAGATGTTTGATGCCATATCTGAAGAGTGGCCTCTGACAGGGCAGTATTTGTAGGGCAATGCTGCTCCACCAGCATTGGATGAGACTAAGCCCTGGCAGGAAGTTTGAACTGCAACCAAATGGACCTTTTGGCATCCAATTTGTGATTCCAATCCAACAAGATGAGAAGGGGAAGGATGGGGTACTCCCCTACCTCCAACCATTCTTCAGTGACATTTGTAAGTCTGACTGCTCAGAGTGAAGAACAGATATCCTTGGTGAGTGCCTATACCTAAAGGGAGCATGCAGTGTGAAAGTTCTCCAACACCTCCTCTGTCCTGATATGGCACCTCTTTCTCCAAGACTTCTCATAAGAATAAACGTTTATATTTCCATATGGAAGGAATTTTTGCTCAACATATGGATAAGTGATTCAATATCTTAAATCATTATTTGTGATCTAAGCCAAACTTTAACCCATGGCATCAATAGCAAGTCCAGTTACCATATTAATCCACTACATCCAGTCAATGTGCCATAAGGATTGCAGCAGGGTATTCCTGACCTTTCACGTGCCAAAAAAATATCAATAGCCTTTCTAAGCACTCTCTTTATATGTATGTAACATGATCAACCATGCCATGCTATATGGCAGCAAGCAGAATCTAGAACATAAGGGTGAAGGCCCTTGTGCACAGTATAGTCAGACTTAAATATCTGGTGTGGAAACCAGGGAAGAGGACAAAGGCATCAATCAAATCACTTCCAAGGTGATAACTAAAGTTATCCACAGTAGTTGGAGACTGGTCATCACACCCTATAGTAATTTTCAGGATACAAAATTTATCTTATCAGCTGTTAAACTGTAATGCTTGCAATTATTTGATGTTATCTTTTCCCCTTGGCTGAGGCTAGAGAACTGCTCATCCTTCAGAAGTTAGCAAATAAAGTAACATCTGAAGAAAAGAAGCAAAACCAAATGTCAAGTCTCAACCAGTGAGCAAAGACTAGACACACAAGAGTCAACAAATCCAACAGCAGAAATTATTAATCCAAAAGCCTGCCCACTGACTATTTGCAAATTAGTCAAGTACCAAAAGTGGTTCAAACTTTACATGCTACAGCAGAAAAGGAGATCAGAGAAGCTTTTTTCTCAAGCCAATCAAGACTTGAAAGACTAACTTACTTCAACCCTAGCTCACAGAACTGAAGAGTGCTATTATCAAACAATCTTAGAGCATGCTTAACAGTATGTGGCAGACAAGTGGCTAATATATTAGGCCCTGTACAATTTGTAGGAAAGTGATGGGTTTTCACAGATTTGTTCTACACTCATTTAGTGTGAAACCCTGGTGCACACATTTTTACTTGCTCTCACTGATTTGTCAATTAGTCATTCCTCCTATTTTACTATAATCTAGTTTTGTGCTCTTTAGAATTTTTTACTCCCTGTAATTCCTTTGGAAGGTTGGACATGTGTTTGCAACTTCTTGTTTAGCCAGACGGGAAAACTAGTCTAGTTTCCTAAAAGTCTAGCTGAAATGAAAGATGAGTGGACTTGTGGCATAGAAGAGGTAAAAAATCAGCTGCAACCCAAGTCACAACTGTTCCCATTAGGTTTGTGCCCAAGGCCCTCATAAATAGCACCATAAAAATCAAGTTGCTGGATTCAGCTCTCAGTAAAGAAGGTTCTAATTCACTAACTCAGAAAAATGATTATGGAAGATTCTCAATGGACATTTACCACCACCTTCAAGAGCCACATGTTATGTCAGCAGAAGTGGATGTAGGACAGGTAGATCTCTCCAGTCAACATCACTTAGTTGCAGAAGATAGACAAGTGCTCTCCAATGACTAACTAGGGGCCAAACACAATGCTTCTGCAACACCTGCCAGCCTGAAATGTGCAGAATAATTTTATGACCAGATACTGTTCATTCCCTACTTGGTATTAATGTGGCAGTAATTAGTAGTGGTACTGTAAATTATTTAGTGGCAAGTAGTGACATGCAGGAAAGACACCATGCTGCCAATGTAAACAGCTCAACGTGCAGCAGTAGTCAAAAAAAGCAAGAAAGATATTAGGACTCAGGATGTATAAGAAATGGGACAGAAAATACCAAAGATAGTCTAAATGCCACATTATCTAATCAATTCTGGTCACCTGGCATCAAACTTTTTTTTTTTTTTTAAAGACATATTGTGGCATAAACAGGAGTCCAAATTGGTTTTTGTCATCTCTTTCTGAGGTAAAAGACTTCCATATAAAGAGATATCGAAAAGGCTGGGACTGTGTTTGGAGAGAAGATACACATTAATAGAACAGTATAAAGAAGGTTAATTAGGCACTCCAATTTACTCTCATAATACAAAAGCAAAAAGGAACATTCAATGAAACTGAAAGGTAAGAAATTTAAAACTGATGAAAAGATTTTTTAAAAAGTCAATATAATTAATTTGAGGCAATGAGTTCCCGCAAGGCACTGAGGTCAAGAGCTTAACAGATCTCAGAAAGGACTTGACATATATGGATAATGAAAACATCCACAGCTACATTATTTGAGGGGGGGGGGGGGGGAATGTCTGTTTTGTTTTGTTTTTTAAAGACCGGTAAATGTTTATGATTCAGGGCATGACTGTAAAGTTTAGGAAGAAGGGCAAGCTAGCTTTCCCAGCCAACATGGCTTTCTGGGGTAGGGATAGGTGGATGAAACCACTCAGCCAATGGGACAGCTCTGCTTAACTGAAGCGCTCTCACTGAGTAATCCAGGTGCCTGCAACAGGTTCCTGGTTTGGCTGGCTGGGACACAGACATTAATTAAAGGGCCAGGCTAAGCAGAAGAGGACCTCTCACCACTCCACCCACCAATGAAAAATGCAGTAGGGATTGGAATAATACAGACTTTGATGAGGTCTGATTTTAAGTGGGTGGGTTGAATACTGTGAACATGATGCTCTGGATCTGAGCATTGAAACTGGGAGGGTAGATGAGAGGTGAATCATCTATTGCCTTCCCCAGTGCGCCCAGGACAGATGGCCTTGAGAAATTATTCTGTGAAGGAATTAAAGTTGCAGCCATTTGTTCAAAATTTCAGATGTTTGCCTTCCTCACTGGCCTCTGCAATTCACAAAGATCCCAGTTTCTTGCACCTTCTTCTAAAGTCTCAATTCGTGGCTAAAGTCATATTAGGTCAGATAGGTGTCCTGTCTGTCAATTCCTCTGTTCTTATGCAATACTTCTGCAGCCCTGTATGGTAAATTTCAGCCCAAATGGTTAGAGTTCGGCAAAGTTATAAGCAATTGAAAACAGAGTTGTATATGGAAAGTGTGGGGAAACCTTAACTATGGTCATCATTACCTGCTCCACTTATAATAAAGCTTCCTAGATGTTATTTAAGAGTGTGGCTCCTGAAGCCCATAGCTGGTCCTATTTTCTTTTATATTAAAAGTCAAGTTTTAATCCAAGTTGTATCATAAAACTGGCATAATATATAAAAACAAGAGGAAAATGAAAAAAATAATTTAAACCCCAGATGAACCTGCGTCTGTCAAAGAAGTTCCTCTACCACTTCTACCAGATTTTTTTTTGGGGGGGGGGGGAGGTGGAGGTGGTGTAACTGAATATTTTTAGACTTTTGTTTCAGTTTACCACCATTAAACTGGTAATATGAGACTAATACTTCTTCATCCTCACACTTGTTTCTCTTCATAGCCTCTTTCAGTAACTTAAGCAGTGTGTGGAGGAGGGTGGGAAAAGGTGGGGAACTCGTGCCAAGTTTAAATCCACCAATCACAATCTTTCTGGAAAGGTTTTCTATTCTGACTTGAAGATAATCTTAGAAATAGGTTTGATAGATCTTTGTTTTGTTCCTAAGGCAATAGATTAATTTGGTAAAGCTGCAATGAAAAAGCCAACTCCCATTTGAAAAACAGGCTCAGGTAAAATCAAGCATTTCAGTCATGAACGTCTATTGTTCTCTCAGTGTGCATTATTTCATAAACTCTATTCATGTTGATGGCAACTTGTATCCCCCCCTGCGAGGTGAACAGATTCCAAAGCATGGCACTTTGCTGAAAATATTCAGTTTCCAGTGTGATACACAAGCATGAAATTCAACAGTTGTAGCTAAAAAGCTTAGCACATTAGCACCTGTCCTTCTCTATGGTGGATAAATTAGGGAAGTATAGTGACAGATAAAAAGCTTTCATCAACACAACAAGTTCAACTCATCCCACACTGATCATGACCAACAGTGTACCACCATTTGATGTCTGAGCATTATTCTGTGTGGAAAACTGATAGTTTTGAGTTCCTAATGGACAAATTTCCACATCACAAAAAATCCTACTGTCACAATGACACCTTAGTAGGCAGTCTTACTGCAAATAGAAAGGACTTTAGAATATCCTTATGTTTAAAGATTATCCCTCCCAATCAGATAGGCAGCACGTGCCTGCATATGTGGACAGGGCCTAGACACGACACTACATTAGCTTAGACAAGGCCTAGACACTACACTGGTAACATCAGTTTGACTAAATTCCAGAGTATTTATAGGGGAATTTGTAAAACAATCAGAGCTTTGAAACTCAATTTTCACGACCCCCTATTCAGCTTGTTTTGAGGGAGGTACAGTAGTTTGATGAAGGTGTGTTTTAAGTAAGCTACCTCCAAATCTGGGACCCTGGAGCAGTTTTGGTTGGAAATTTGAACGTCCTTCCTAGGCTTTTCATGTATGCATCTGATCTTTGTATGGCCTACCTTATCTCCCTACTTTAGTGTAATTTAGATGGTGGACAAGGTGGCTGAGAGGAAATTTTCCAAAATTAGACCAATATCAAGTTGTCACTTGAATTTCAACATGTAGATCTATGACCAAATTTTGGCCATGAAACAAAAGACATTTACCTTTTCCATAACTGGTGTTTTTCGAGATGTGTTGCTCATGTCTCTTTCACAGTAGGTGTGTGTGCTCGCCACGTGCACTGGTGCTGGAAGTTCTTCCCCTAGCAGTACCTGTAGGGGAGCACCCCAGTGACCCCTGGAGTGGCGCCTCCATGGTGCGGTATAATGGGAACTGCTCGCTCCCCCCACCCTCAGTTCCTTCTTGCCAGACAACTCTGACAGAGGTGAAAGAGGGCGGGATGCGGAATAGACATGAGCAACGCATCTTGAAGAACACCAGTTACAGAAAAGGTAACTGTCTTTTCTTCTTCAAGTGATTGCTCATGTGTATTCCACAGTAGGTGATTCCAAGCTATATCTGTTGGAGGTGGGTAGGAGTTCATAAATTCTCGGGACGGAGAAAAGCCCTGCCAAACCCGGCGCCCTCCCTGGTTTGGGAGACGATCACATAATGCGAGGTGAAAGTGTGAACTGAAGACCACATAGCAGCCTTACAAATATCCTGGATGGGGACATGGGCCAAAAAGGCAGCCGATGAGGCCTGCACCCGAGTTGACTGCGCAGTCACAATTGGGATTCCCGCCAGGCCATAACAGGTACAGATGCACGAGGTGATCCAGTTGGAGAGCTGCTGAGTGGAGATCGACCAGGGAGACCATGCGGAACTTGAGCTTCACCATGTACTAGTTCAGGCCTGGGAGGTCCAGGATGGGCCTGAGCCCCCTTTGGCCTTCGGGATAAGGAAATAACAGGAGTAATACCCCTTGCCCATGAACTCCTCTAGCACCGCCTCTATCGCTCCTAGTCCTAGGAGCCGCCCCACCTCTTGCTCGAGCAGAGCTTCATGCGAGTGGTCCCCCAAGAGGGATGGGGGCAGGAGGTGGTTGGGCGGGGAGGAAATAAACTGGAGAGTGTAACCCTGGGAGATGGTGTTGAGAACCCATCGGTCCAAGGTCAGCCGCAACCATTCCGGGAGGAAAGCTAACAACCAGTTGGAGAAGAGAAGCTTATTTGGGGGTGGATCCCTGCTGAAGACTGGCGGGGTACCCCCGAGCGTCCCATCAAAAATGCCTTTTCCCTGCCTGCTTGCCCTTGGAGGACCCAGGCTGGGGGGGAGGGGGGGAAGGCCGAGTACCTCTGGGGGCATCTCTTATAGTCCCGCTGCTTCTTATGGGCGGCCTCATACTTTGGGAGGGTGGCCTGGGTTGGAGTCTGCTGTGGCTTGAACTTAGGTTTTGCCGGAGCCAGGACATAGTGGCCCAGAGTCTGGAGGGTCGTGCGGGAGTCTTTCATGCCACGCAGCCTTGTATCTGCTTTCCCGTCAAACTGGAGATCCTGCATGGAAGACTGTGCCTCGCTGGACAGCCCAGAGAGCAGGAGCCATGACACCCATCTCATGGACACTGCAGAGGTCATTAATTACGTGGCCATGTCCCCAGCATCCGAGGCTGCCTGCAGGGACGCCCTAGCAGTCGCTGCCCCTTCCTCCACTAGCACCTTGAACTCCTTCCTATCACACTCCTGGAGGGAGTCCTCAAACTTAGGCAGGGAGCCCCACAGATTGAATTTGTACTGGCCCAGGAGAGTCTGATGGTTCGCTACTTGTAACTAGAAGCTCGAAGATTAATAAATTTTCCTTCCGAAAGAGTCCAGTCTCAGAGTCTTTGTTCTTGGGTTGGGACTGGCTGATCCTGCCGCTCCCTGTGGTTGACCGACTCGACCACCAGGGAGTTGGACACTGGGTGGGTATACAAGCACTCATGCCCCTTGGTGGGTACAAAGTACTTGCGTTCCGCCTTTTTAGAGATGGGGACCAACGAGGCCGGTGTTTGCCACAGGGCATTTGAAATCTTAGCCACCCTTTCAAGGAGGGCAAGGCCATCCTACCCGGTGCTGATGGGGACAATACGTTAAACAGGGAGTCCGAGGGCTCCTCCATTTCCTCTGCCTGTAGATGTAGGCTTGCTGCCACCCTCTTTAAGACTTCTTGGTAGGCCATGAAGTCCTCCTGCGGGACGGAGGGGGGCGGGGCCGCAATCGCCTCCTCTGGGCAGGGCGAAGAGGCCGGTGAGGTGCTGTGGGTGTCGGCAGGCACCGGAGGGTCCACCACCTGGTTGGACTCTGGGCACGGTGCTGAGGACATAGGTCCCACCGACTCCTTTCTCAGGGGTCTGGAGAGGGAGGCTGACAGTGCTTCCGAAGCTCTGGCCATCGAGTGAGCTCCCACCAGATGCTGTGCTGGAGGTCATGGTGTCCACTGGTACCATTGGGCCGGCCATGACACTCAGTGCCACTGCACCTGCTGTGGCACCGGTGGGGCTGGCTGGCCTGGCCCATCAAAGGACTGCTACGAATGGAGACCGGGCTGGCATAAGATCTGCTGCTGTCACTGGACCGGTAGGAGTGGCAGTGCCAGAATCTATGACCACCACGGGAGCATGATCTCGACGTAGCGGACCGGTACCGACGGTAATAGCTGCTCCGTGAATGGCCTCAACAGGCGGACCCGCGATGGTGAGACGCCGGCGATCGACGTCTGGAGCTGCGATGTCTTGGCAGACATTTGGAGCGAGAGTCCGAGCGGGAATGGCGTCGGCGACTGTGCCGTGACCGACTGTGGTACCCTCTTGGAGACAAGGACTGATGGCGACGCCTGCTGCAGTCCCGTCGATATTAGCTCCTTGAGGACGAGTGGTGCTGCAAGTCCTGACCAGATGGGACCCAGCCAGACAGTCTGGTTGGTGTCAAGGGTGTTCCACCTAGACTGTGCCCCAAGCGGTCGCTGGGCAGTGATCAGCGTTGAGAATGTTCCCTTGACCAAGACTGGGCCGGAGGTGACTGTGGAGATCCCAGCAGCAGCTTGCCTCTGGAGCGCGGGACCGACATCAGCGGCGCTCCAGCACCGGCATGGACATGACGTCCTGGGCTGCCTGGAGGGCTTCAGCATGGACAGCATCCGGAGAGGCCTGTCCCGAAGGGTTGAGTTGGAGGCCTGGGGCCCGGTGGGGACCAAGGACTGCCCAACATGGGCCTAGCCTCTGCCCCAGACTTCCCCTCGGTGCCGCTGCAAAGAGGGGGTCTTCCTGGCCCTCTTGGTGTGCCCGTGGACAGGGAACAGTGCCGGCTGGTCAATGGCACCGGAGGGCCACCATGTACCGACGCCGCGGTGCCGAGTACCGGTTCGGAGCGGCGTGCCAGGGTCAACGCCGACTCCATCAGGATGGCCCGGAGTCTAATGTCCCTTTCTCTTTTGGTCTGAGGCTTAAACTATTTGCAAATCTTGCACCTTTCGCTGATATGGGTTTTTTGCAAACAGTCTGCGTGTGGGTCACTTTTTGGCATAGAGCGCCTACAACAGCCGCACGACTTAAATCCGGGGGCGTGGGGCATGCCCTGGCCCAGGTTCACTGACTAACTAAACAGCTAACTAACTACAGGTACTAACGTTGAACGAACGAACAGTTCTGGGGGTGAGCTACAGCAAAGCTAGAGCAGAGCAGTTCCAATGCACCTTCACTGGCGGCAAGAAGGAACTGAATGTGGGGGGAGCGTGCAGCTCCCTTTATACCATGCCAGGCAGGCACCACTGCGGGGGTCACGGAAGCGCTCCCCCCCATGGGTACTGCTAGGGGAAAAACTTCCGGAACTGGTGCATGTGGTGGGCACACACACCTATTGTGAAATACACGTGAGCAATCACTCGAAGAATTAATGTTCAGTAAGTCAGATTTACTTATTTATAGCAAAAAAATAACATGCCTATTAAATAAATATTTAAGGCAGATGTAATCCTTTGTCTTGCCAAACTTCAGTTACATATCTCAAGATATTGCAAAAAACTGGACTGGACCCTCATCTGAATTCAGCCAGAAGACAGAATAAAGAGATACCACAAAACAATGCGGACAATAAATATGCTCTGTTTTGAAGCTTTTACATAATGAATAACTCAAGCTTACTTTTACTCTTGCCTTTTTATTAAATATGATAAAGCAACATCACATTAGACACATCTGTTTTAACTATGCTTTCCTCAAAAGTAACTGGTTTTCTGATTTTTTGAATAATAAATCCTATCATTTGATTGATTATACAGAAGCAGATATATTGTGTTGTTGTTTTTTTTTTTTACACTAACCCTGTATAACTGACTGATCATTATAGCATCCTACACTCTATTCGACATTAATTTGACTTTTCCCACCAAAGGAGTCTAGAATAGATATATGGAAACAGCTTGTTGTCTAATTTAGATCAAGTTTCCTATCCTATAAGAATAAGTGCCTCATGTGGATTCTCTCTTACATTGAGAACTATTATTGAAGTATGTGTTGCAAAGTCACACAATGAAATACAATAACATTTATGCCAAAATACTAAATACATTCTCATTCCATTAGAAAGCAAACACTCCTGTAATTTTAGATAAAGAGATCGCTATGCTATAGTGACCTCTTTGGGTTACCAAGAGTAAAATATAACAGCACAACAGAGCAGAGGGCTAGGCACTTCAAGTAAGCCAACACAGGCAAAATTCAGTGGAACACGGATGATATAAACTATTATACTAGCAATGCCACCAAACTGATTGCGCTGTATAGCAACACAGAGTGAAAAGAATAACGAGATTTATTAAATAGTCAGCACTAAAATGGCTTAAATGTATAAAGGCCCTTGTCCAGCCCTAGGTACCATGTACAGTACTGATCAGTTTTTAAAAAAGGACATTCAATTGCTGCAAAAAGTCCAGAATATCACAAGACTACAGTAGGAAGAGAAGAGAGGCCACACAAAGATAAGATGCACAGCTTAATACGACGGCAGGGGTGAAAAGAGCTGATTGTGGTATAACAAATACCAAAAGGAGACCCACCAAAATCTAGGATAGATTATCAACTTGGTCACAACCACAAATGGAGGTACCAGAAAACCGTGCCCCCTTATAGCACAGCATCTGTCAGCTCTTAAGACAATCCTTTGTGCTGGCTGCTGTAATGCTTCATCGAGAACTGGCACTTCCTGGAAAGTATTACAGGAACCAGTCCCTTAAGCCATCCTAAGAATACATAACGTACAACCAAGGCACTAAAGACCACAGAAGAGAGCTTAGAACCCCTGATCTTAAGTACAATCTCTTATCTGTGCAGAAAGAATAAACATAGGTTTAGTCTAAACGTAAATGGGGGCTTCTTCAAATCAAAGGATAACAAATATAAAACAGTTTAAGAAGTTTAGTGGGAGATAAGCTTAAACTGTTAGTAGCTGAGTTAATGGCAGGATTAGGAGACTCCATGTTTTCCCTCTATCCAGAACAGCTATGATTCTGGTAGCAGTGACTTGTGGTAACCCCACAATATTTAGTGCACTCTCATTACTCCAACCCTCATCACTATGGAGGTGCAGCTCAGACATAGTGCTCTGCATTATCAGTTTTTACTGATTTTGACCAATAAATTTTCCACTTTTTTTATATTAAGAGTTTGGGATTCACTAATTTACACTCATTTATCAATCCACTCGCTTTTTTGGGTGCTTATTTTTGCTAAACACTAACATCTTCCACAATTGTTGTGTCCTGCAGCTCCAAGATTGAAGCAATTCTGCAGTGTTAAACACAACACACGCACAGTCGGGATTGGAAAAATCAAACATTAATATCACACTACGGCTATGTCTACACTACTGCAGGGATCAATGCTCTGGCGATCAATGCACCGGGGGTCGATTTAGCAGGTCTAGTGAAGACCCACTAAATCAATGGCAGAACGCTTTCCAGTCGATGCTGGTTCTCCACCGGGAATGAGAGGAGTAAGGTAAGTTAACGGGAGAGCATCTCCCATTGACCCAGTGTGGTGTAGACACCGCAGTAAGTCGACCTAAGATACATCGACTCCAGCTACATTATTCACGTACCTGAAGTTAGGTCGACTTACTGCAGTAGTGTAGACAGCCTATGATTGCCTCAGAAGGAGACTCTGCCCACCTATTTCTTTGCATCCGTTCAGTGCGGCGCTGAATTTAAATAATAAATCCTCCACAGATAAAGATAAAGAGGTAAACATGGGGCAAAACCCACAAATCTATGCCTGAATATCAACAAGAAAAATCAGTCCTTTGACATTGTCAAGGAAAGTAAAGACGGAAACAAAGAGGATGCACTGCGCTACAAGTATGGCAGCATTTAGGTCTGTGCTTGCACTGACAAAATAAAGGAGCATTTCAAAAGGAAGGGACAAGAAGCTTAAAGAAGAAAGTGAGCTTTGGGGTAAACAGTAAATATCAAGAGTTTTCACCGGGGCTTGAATGAAAGAAGACACGGCACGACTGTGTCAATGAATGTGTATGTGCTCTTTGCTTCACTGGACAATCGCTGTTAATTGTGGAGGAGCCTATTAGTGACTTTGTGAGACTATGCTATCCAGCAGGAAAAACCCTTCCTAATGCAGACAATCTCACTCAAATATCTGAAAGATAACGACGATGCTTTGGTATCTAAACTGATGGAACAAACAAATGGAAATATGGTGTCTAATCTGATTTTTGATGAGTCTCCTGATGCTTTGGACCATCCAATTCTTGGCCTTTTGTTTTCATTTTTTTATTTCAAAGCAAATAAACCCAACTTCTTTTGTGCTGATTGTGACATTCATCTGCTCAGCTGACACCCATTTTGTCAACACAGTAGTAATGGATATGTTTGAGACATACCAACAAACTTGGGAAAAAGTAGCCACAACTAACACAGATTCTGCTTCCTACATGGCTAAGTTTGCATTGGAGTTTAAACTCACCCAGAAACCAGAGCTGCTACATATTACCTGTCCTGCTTATCTGACTAATGTTGCGCTGTCAACAGCTACTGGCTACAGAAGAAAAGACAGACATGAAATCTTGCATCATTTAGTTTGGGGCCATTTTCAAGCATGTGAACAAGCTGAAGGCTTTGTTTTAGATAGTGCTGAGCCGAATGCAGAGCCAACTGCTGATTACCTACCGCTGTTGTCCCACACTGGTGGATGACTTTGTACTTCACTGCCTGTTATGTACATAATGTGTTGACTAAGCTAATGCATCTCCTAGATCATGAATGGGCAAACTACGGCCCGCGGGCCACATCCGGCCCATAAAACCATTTAATCCGGCCCTCATCTCCCACCAGGGTGTGGGCTCAGGGGTTTGTCCTGCTCCGGCGCTCCAGCTGGAGAGCGGGATTGAGGGCTTGCCCCGCTCCACGTGGCTCCCAAGAAGCAGCCGGCATGACCCCACCTCAGGCTCCTATGTAGTACACGGAGGTGCAGCCAGACAGCAATGCACAATGCCCCATTCTCCAACACCGCCCCTGCAAACAGGGCAGCGTGCAGAGCTGCCTGGCTGCGCCTTGGAGCTGGGGGGGGGCATGCTTCCGGGGGCTGCTTACAGTAAGTGCCGCCAAGAGCCTGCACCCCTGAGCCTACCCCACGCCCTAAATCCCTGCCACAGCCCCGACCCCCAACCCCCTCAATCCAAGCCCAGAGCTCCCTCTTGTGCCCCCAGACTCTCATCCCAGCCCCACCCTAGAGGCCACACCCCCTCCCACACCCTGACCTCATTTCTGGCACCAACCAGAGACCTCACCCCCTCCTGCACCCCTACCCCCAATTTTGTGAGCATTCATGGCCCACCATACAATTTCCATTCCCCGATGTGGCCTACAGGCCAAATAGTTTGCCCACCCCTGTCCTAGATCATCCTTAGTTTGTTGGTTCTAAAGCAGAAAATCTGACTAGACTGGCATATAACCAAAATGACTTCCAGATTCTGTGCACCAACGCAACTTGTTGAAAACTTGGAATCACTGAGACATAATTCCGGTTTTTTCTGTTTCTCAGACTACTGCCGTTTGCCAATACAGATGTTTACTGGATCCTGACAACCAAAATAAAAGCTGCATGAGAAACATACTGCAAGAAAACCCAGGTGTTTCTGGAAATCCTTCTGATACCAGAACATGAGAAAACCAAAAATGCTTTCAAAACCTTCAACACAACAGTGACATGACAGTGGCCCGAAATCGGAACTCTAAAGTGTTTGGTGCTGAAGATTCTTTTTGGAATGTGATCCAGGTGTTGCACCCCTTCCTCAAGGTGAATTTTGTAGCAGACTACGAGCGTTATGCTAGAGCGTTTAATCCATTTGACACTACAGATGAAACTTCAAATCTGAAAGGGGTATTTACTATTTACATAAGCATGCCTAACCCTGACAATGTGAAACTGGATGTCCTGGCTTTTTGGAACAGTCATGAAGACATACTTCCCAACTTCAGAAAAGTGGCATGGTACGCTTTGAGCATATGTCCTGGATCTATTGTTGTAGAGTGCTTATTTTCAAAATTGGACTACTTCCATGACAGCAAGAGGCTGAACATGAATAAGGATACTTGGAAGAAAATTATGCGAGTGTACACAAACCAGGATTTCTGGTAAAATTATTAGCTCTGAGACACAAAAGATACCTTTGTACATAAAAACATTTCAGTTATAATGTAATAAAGTGTGTATATTATGAAAGTTCTCTTTTTTCCACGATTTTCCACATTTTTTAAACCAATTTCATTCCAGTTTTAATCTTTAGAAAATAAACACTGAAAAATTCCCAGAATTATTATTATTTACAAATAAAAACTGAAAATGTAGAACACTACTCATACAGAATGCAGACAGCCAGTGGCTGCTCATATCAAGAGGCGATATCCTGTGCTGGAACCTGTTGTTGCAGGCCACATTTCCATGTTAAAAAGATAGCTAGCTGTGGCGCATATTGGACTCCGTGAGATTAAAAAGTGGCAGAACAATTTTCCAGATTTTTTTCTGCCACATGGATTCAAAGTCAAAGGTCTTATGGACTTGAACATCGAGCAGAGGAAGCCATGAACTAGACTTGGTAGACCCCCTTGGACCAATTTTTTGTTCATGTACTTTCAACCAATTTGCATGAACTACGTTTTTTTAAAACTCATGCTTCTTCCTATATGTTTATACTTCTCCCACATCTATGAATTCAGATATATTGGGGTGCAAGTCATACCTTTATGAGTGTTCCAAAAAACAGCAAAAAATTAAGCTAAAAGTAGTGCTGTCAAGTGATTAAAAAAATTAATCAATTAATCGTGCTGTTAAACAACACCATTTATATTAATATTTTTATGTTTTCCACATTTTCAAATATACTGATTTCAATTACAACACAGAATACAAAGTGTACCGTACTCAGCTTATATTTATTATATTTGCACTGTAAAAATAATAGTATTTTTCAATTCACTTAATACAAGTACTGTAGTGTAATCTCTATCATGGGAGTTGAACTTACAAATGTAAAATTATGTACAAAAATAACTGCATTCAAAAATAAAACAATGTACAACTTTAGAACCTACAAGTCCACTCAGTCCTACTTCAGCCAATCACTCAAACAAGTCTGTTTACATTTGCAGGAGATAATGCTGCCTGCTTCTTGTTTACAATGTCACCTGAAAGTGGGAACAGGCGTTCGCCTCGCACTGTGTAGCTGGTGTTACAAGACATTTACGTGTCAGACGCACTAAACATTCGTGCGCCCCTTCATGCTTTGGCCACCATTCCAGAGGACATGTGTCCATGCTGATGATGGGTTCTGCTCTATAAAGATCCAAAGCAGTACACACCGATGCATATTCATTTTCATCATTTGAGTCAGATGCCACCAGAAGGCGGCTGATTTTCATTTTTGGTGGTTCGGGTTCTGTAGTTTCCCATCAGAGTGTTGCTCTTTTAAGACTTCTGAGAGCATGCTGCCTCTCTCAGATTCTGCCTCTCCCCTGCCTCTCTCAGATTCTGGAAGGCACTTCAGATTGTTAAACCTTGGGTTGAGTGCTGTAGCTATCTTTAGAAATCTCACATTGGTACTTTCTTTGTGTTTTCTGAAATCTGCAGTGAAAGTGTTCTTAAAATGAACAACATGCTACATCATCCTCCGAGACTGCTATAACATGAAATATATGGCAGAACGCGGGTAAAACACAGAACAAGAGACATACAATTCTCCCCCCAAGGAGTTCAGTCACAAATTTAATTGACACTTTTTTTTTAAAAACACGTCATCAGCATGCAACCGTGTCCTCTGGCATAGTGGCCAAAGCATGAAGGGGCATACAAATGTTTATCATATCTGGCACATAAATACCTTGCAATGCCGGCTACAAAAGTGCCATGCGAACATCTGTTCTCACTTTCAGAAGACATCATAAATAAGAAGCAGGCATCAATATATCCCATAAATGTAAACAAGCTTGTTTCTCTTAGTGATTGATTGGCTGAACAAAAAGTAGGACTGAGTGGATTTGTAGGTTCTAAAGTTTTACACTGTTTTGTTTTTGAGTGCAGTTACGTAACAAAGAAAAAAACCTACATTTGTAAGTTGCGCTTTCAAAGAGATTGCCCTACGGTACTCATATGAGATGAGATGAAAAATATTTTTTATAATTTTTACAGTGCAAATATTTGTAATAAAAATACAAAGTGAGCACTGTACACTTTGTATTCTGTGTTGTAATTGAAATCAATATATTTGAAAGTGTAGAAAAACATCCAAAATATTTAATTAACTTCCATTGGTATTCTATTGTTTAACAGTGCAATTAATCACAATTATTTTCTGAGTTAATCATGTGAGTTAACTGCGATTAATCGACAGCCCTAGTTAAAAGCCTAATGACAGACAAGCAGCCCAACAAGCCAACACTTTTTCTTTGTGGCTACCATGTTGTCCTTCAGAATTTAAGCTTTTATTTAAAAATAGCAATCATTATGGTTGCAAAGATAACCTTCAAAATATCAACAAAATCTAAATTGATACAGTAATGTCTGCTTAGGTCTCGAGGCAACTTGAAACAATACCACAGGTAATTTCCATTTCTGATTATCTATATGAAGTATTACAAATTTACTATTGATCACAGCATGCAAGAAAGAAGAGAAGTGATCATATGAAGATCTGTGCAATGTACTGAGAGGGTATGGCTACACTGGCGATTTGTAGCGCTGGAAAGCCTCCACCAGCGCTGCAATTAGTAAGTGGCCACACCTGCAGGGCACTTCCAGCGCTGCAACTCCCTGGCTGCAGCGCTGGCCGTACACCTCACTCGGCATGGGGAATAAGGATTCCAGCGCTGGTGCTGCAGCGCTGGTCATCAAGTGTGGCCACACACCAGCGCTGTGATTGGCCTCCAGGGTATAAGGTGTATCCCAGAATGCTTTTATAAATTACTCTTTGTTTTGTTATGCAGCCTCTCTTTGTTTTGTTGTGAACGAGCTCCGATCGGAGCTCCGAACAAACAGAGCTCCTGTTTGCTGTGATCATCTGTACCTGGCTGTAAACAATCAAATGAGAGGCAGGCAGGGAGAGTGAATGAAACAGAACGGAGGAGCTCCGTTGAACTGCTTATCTAAAAAAACAAACACTGATCACAGCAAACAGGAGCTATCTGTACCTGGCTGTGAACGATCAAATGAGAGGCAGGGGAAACAGCGTTGGATGCAGGGTTCGCAAACATTTTGTCAAGTATCAGAGGGGTAGCCGTGTTAGTCTGGTTCTGTAGAAGCAGCAAAGAATCCTGTGGCACCTTATAGACTAACAGACGTTTTGCAGCATGAGCTTTCGTGGGTGAATACCCACTTCTTCAGATGCAAACATTTTGTGATTTTTCCAATCTCTCTCTTCCCCGCTCCCTGTCACAGTACACCGCGGGGAGTCCGTGTTGGAGGCAGGCTGTTTGCAATTAAGAGTTAAGACTAAGGGGTCAGAAACATGTTCTGATTTTTCAATGCAGGAAGCTAAACACACAGTGTTGGCTCCAAAAATCCCCTCTCTCTTTCCCCCCGCTCCCTGTCACACTAGACCCCACTCCACCCCCCTCTTTTGAAAAGCACGTTGTGGCCACTTGAACGCTGGGATAGCTGCCCATAATGCATCACTCCCAACAGCGCTGCAAATACTGCAAATGTGGCCACACACCAGCGCTGGTAGCTGTAAGTGTGGCCACACACCAGCGCTGGCCCTGCACAGCTGGATGACCAGCGCTGCAAACCGTAAGTGTAGCCATAGTCTTAGTAACATCCCTTTGCTATCACAAAGGTGCAAAGCTTGGGTTGGGAGTGGAGCTTTGGAGTGTACCACCATTTATAATTTTTCCCAGTCTGATCCTCGGAAGCCACACTATAGGGAAGCCTGGGATGGCATTCGAGTCCCACCAAGAGGGAGTCAAGACAACATGCATGATCCTATTTTGAAGATCAACACAATCCACTGTGAAGGTTCTTATTCTGAGAGCCAAGTGGGTAAAGCTTGCACGAGTACCATTACCATTTTATTTCAGTTTGACTACAACCTACATTGACATCAGCAGGTAAAACTTTAAAAAAAAAAAAGTCTAGAAATCCTAAATGACCAGGGCTCATACCTAGGGCCCTATCAAATTATGGCCATGAAAAACACATCACAAACCATGAAATCTGGTGTTTTGTGTCCTTACACACTATATTATATACATTTCACGGGGGAGACCAGTGTTTCTCAAATTGGGGTCCTTACTCAAAGGGGAGTTGCAGGGGGGCAGTCACAAGGTTATTTTAGAGGGGTCGTGGTATTGCCACCTTTAATTCTGCGCTGCCTTCAGAGGTGGGGAGCTGGAGAGCAGCAGCTGTTGCTGGGCGCCCAGCTTTGAAGGCAGCACGCCACCAGCAGTAATGCAGAAGTAAGGGTGACAATATCATACTACGCCATCCTTACTTCTGCGCTGCTGCTGGCGGTGGCTCTACCTTCAGAGTTGGGCTCCTGGCCAGCAGCTGCCGTTCTCCAGCTCTGAAGGCAGTGCTGCCGTCACCAGCAGCAGTGCAGAAGTAAGAGTAGCAGTACCACAACCACCCTACAACATCACAAACCCGCCCCCAGTTCCTTTTTGGGTCAGGACCCCAACAATTACAGCACTGGGAAATTTCAGATTTAAACAGCTGAAATCATGAAATTTATGATTTTTAAAATCCTATGGCCATGAAATTGACCAAAATGGTGAATTTGGTAGGGTCTACTCATAGCCAATGCGTCTCCTTGTTTTTTCATAGGAGTTAAAGTGTCATTTACCAATGATAATAAAATGGAAACTCTTAGCATACATCTGCATTGGCAAAAGTCAGATGTTTAAATTCACCACTGGTGCAGTTCCATTGTGGTGGCAACAGAAGAGTAGCAAGAGATCACACATCTTTACAACAGTGTATAACAACTACACCCCTCACAGAATGCATTGCATTGCGGTTCTGAGCAGAAAATGGGGAACAGAAAGCAGAGAATCCCCTTTAATGCACTTTTAAGTAGAGCATGGGGCAGATGGGAAAGCAGGGGAATTTTCATAACACTGCATCGTTGCTCTGGGTTGAGCAACAGAGCCCAAGTTGTAGATGTGGAACAAGAATGAACTTCAGAATAGGTTCTAATGGATCCTCCCATTTCTTCTCTCTTTCACATTTTATTTCCTCTAATCTATTTCATTCATGTAACCTTCACATCAGTTATTGTTTTCGGGAAACAAATTTAAAAGTTTCTTTTGAGGAAGTGCTGGAACTCAGCTCAGCTCCTGTGAGCATTAACTTTTATCTTATGTGGGAGGAAGATTCTTTGGAGTTATGATCTTTAACTAGGCCTTTAGTGACTGGATAAGACTTAAAAAGGAGCCACCTACCAATTTTATTTTCAAGGGAAGAGTACTCACCCTCTACCTCGAGAGGACCACAAGGCATATCTGGAGTCAGATATTCAATGGGAGAGCTGTGCATGTAAGGAGAGAAGACTAGAATGGAGTTCTACTGAGTGGATTTGAGAAGAGATTTTTGCCTGTAGTTTCAGGAGAGTGATTGTAATCTTCAGCTCACAAATCAAGGTTATGTAAACAAAGAGCTAAATTTGGTGCCATTACAGCTGCAGGCCACTTAATTTAAGCTGTGAGAAAACAGCCTGCACAAACATATGGAGGAATATAGGTTATTTGAAAGCAATACATGCCTTTATACCACTGGTTTTCACAGACCACACCTGCATCTGTGATGCTGAATTTTTAAATGTTTAATAAACATTTATATATTGTAACAGCTAGAAGCCTTAATCAGTTTGGGGCCACATTGCACTATGCCCTGTTCATGCAAAGGGACATCAGTTCAGTATATTTTAAAAAAATTGAAAAATCCATCAGTAGAGACCTCCACCTAGTTGCCATTATATATACAGAATGTTTACTGGCTGATAGTAACCGAGCATTTTTCATTTTATTCAGAAAGGACATAACATACTATACTGGCAATTCTCACCGTATACTAGCCTAAGGGCCAATACTTGCAATGATGAGCTGAAGGGGAAGCAATGATGACACTGAAATGAGTGGAAATATTTATCTGGGATATAGACAAAGCACATATTGGTTAAAAATGGGAGTGGTACATAACATCCATGCACATGGGATGACCAAAATGAACCTATTCTGGGTATGTTTAATGCTAATGACTGATGCAGCCTGTAAGTAGAACCTCAACCTTCACTTGATTATTGTAAATCAGTGAAAAAGACTTCCAGACCCTAAAAGGAGAATGCAGAGGACAAGTTTAAATTGGGATTTTTGGTCCTAGGATTTTATAATTCTATGCTCAGAGCTAAGAATAAATTTAGTGCAGTGCACATGTGCACACTGAGGACGACTGGAGCCATTCTTGACTTTTCTGTCTTTGTAACAAATAAGTTAGGATGGTTAAGCATTAATGTATATTTGCAAGTACCTTTATAGAGTTATTCTGTGATCAGGTCAGATGAGAGAAGTAGAAAAGGAAACTGAAAGGAAAACAAGGCATCTGAAACTAGATTCAGTATGATTATTTGAAGGTCATCTTCAGATATAGTTGACCCACTTACATAAGCAAAAAAAAAAATGTTTAAAAAGATACCTTTGCCTACAAATAACTTCAAATGCAGCTTAATATCTTTTTCCCAACACATGATTCCAATGCTGAGGAAAGGGATCAAATTTGCATATACTGAAACAAGTCAGACAGCCTAATTTCACATTGAGATTTTTATATTCTTACAAATTAAGTTACCAGATTAAGGTACTCCATTTTTTAAAAACAATTGCAGATAGCAAAAAGCTATGTTCTACTCAGAAACACGTTCATTCAGAAATGTGCACTTGTGCTGAATGCCTATCAGAGTTTGGCAATCTGCATTTGTTGCCAGATAGGCTCTAACTGAAATTTAGGATATTTGTTTTGACCAATAAAGCTTTATAATAACTTAGGGCCCTCAGTAATGAGAGATCTTCCTCCTCTAAAATATTGCTGCATTCAACCTGTTGAAACGTGCATACTAATAATCCTCTGGTTTAAAAGGGAAGCAGTTGCAGGGAGTTTTGAATGAAGGACCTTAACTTTTGACCTCTTCTCAGTCTATCCAAGGTCAAATCTATTTAACTATTTTAGTGTGTGCTAACTATTCTACTCGTAACATCTGTTTCTTTTAGATTGACTTACAAGGGAAGTTGTACATTTTGGAATTTTACTTTGTGAGTTTTAAAAATGTGCAACAGCAGCTCTAGATCCTAAGGATAAGTGCTTTCAAGAAATGGAACATGTCAAAAATCTAGCATAAGGGGAAAGTCTACTACTTCTACAGCCATAGCATCCAGAGGCCCTAACCAGAATTGGGAACTCATTCTGTCTATACGCTGATTTCTGGTTAGACATCTTTTAGCTTTCAATTCATCCCTTTTTCAAAAAGCAAAACAAAGTTTAGCACTGAAACATGAAGAATTTACAGCCATGAGGACAGAAGTATTTTTTACCCCACAAAACAAGTGCTAACTTTCCCCACCACGAGGGATGGAAACTGAATACAATCTATTTTAATGGAATACCTTGCTGCTCCTCTAGTGCAACTACCAAGAAGGGCATGAACCACCTATCCACTACAAAGTGAAACAAAAAGCCACCAAATATCATCTTTGGTCACAATCAACAGCTTACAGGAGGAAGTCACTCTTACTCAGTTCTCTGAGAAGTCTATTTTCACCAGTAAAATATTTATTTCCATCCTAGCTGTGTTATTGACATTCGTAGTCCATCTGAATTTGTTACAGTTAAGGGAGAAAAAACTTGGCTCCAAGAGTTCTTGAAACATTTTAAAATGTTACTAATTTTGTAAGTTAGGAACGTTCAAAACATTTTGAAAATCTGGAACCTCAATGTTACTATTAGTGCTAGTGTATGAATTAGTTCATCAGGTTAGGACAGTTCAGGTTGAAAGTTTATTAAAACTTGCAAATGCCCAAAACAATGTCGTATAAAATCAGTAATTCTCAGTCTGCGGACTATATCTAAGGGGTCCACAAAAGACAGACTGAAAAGTGACAAAACAGAATTCAACTATATATACACCAACAATAGATTTCCAAAGGGGTCTGGCATGTCCATCCGAAATTTCCAAAGAAGTCCATATCTCCATTGCAAGTTTTTTAGGGGTCCGCAAATGAAAAAAGGTTGAGAACCATTGCTATAGACTAGTGCACTGATATTTATACAGTGAGGTTTATTAGGAATAGCATCTTTCACACAACTGTAACTGAAACACCTCAGGGTTAAATACAATTACAAAATTATCAAAAAGTAAGAGCACAAATGAGATTTAAAAAAAAGGTTGAGAAACAATGAGTGCTCCAGATGGGAGAAGATGTGTAGAAAGTTCTTGAACACACACGACTTTCTCTCTCAATATCTTCTTACTTAGTAAATGAGTTGAGGGAGTAGATGGAGACCAAAGAGATAAGATTCAAGAGGCAGAATGAAACATGTCTATGGTTGGTTTTTAAAAACAAGGCAACGTCAGACTGGTCCCTGAAATTAGTAGGGAGCCTGGGTATATGCATTTGTGGGAAGCAACATTTTGCACATGTTGGAACGAACAGGAACTGCAGAAACTCTTAAAGGGGTTACAGTATTCAAAGCAAGATAAAGATCTCTGCAGAGGTGGCATCAAGATGGGGGGGTACACAGAGGCAATATTGCAGAAGTGACAATAGGCAAGTTTGCAGACAAAGCATATATCAGAAGATCAGAGTCAAGGAGAGGGCCATGGTTATGGGAACTGAAGGCAAAATGGGAGATCAGAAGGCAGAATAGAGTTTGAAATTTGTCCCACAAACCCTTGACCGATATTTAGGTGAAAGATTAATCCATAAGTGAACATGGCTGAAGTAAGCAGAGACTTGACAATCAGTTAAGAGTGGTAATTTAAAGCAGTGGTTTTCAAACTTTTTTCTGGCGAGCCAGTGGATGCCTGCAACCCAGCAGAGCTGGGGATGAGGGGTTTGGGGTGTGGGCAGGGCTCAGGGCTGGGGAAGAGGGTTGGGGTGAGGTCTGTGGGGTGGGGCTGGGAGTGCAGGCTCTGGGCTGGGGGCAGGAATGAGGGGTTTGGGGTTCAGGAAGGGGCTCTGGGTTTGAGGGAGGCTCAGGGCTGGGGCAGGGGATTGGGGAGCAGGCTTATCTCCGGCAGCTTCTGGTCAGTGGTGCAGCCAGGGTGCAGAGGCAGGCTTCCCGCCTGTCCTAGCACCGCGGACGGCGCTGCACTCCGGAAGCAGCCAACAGCAGGCCTGGCTCCTAGGCGGAGGCACGCAAGTGGCTCTGTGTGGCTCTTGCCCGCAGGCACCCCCCCCACACACCTCCCAGCAGGTTCGATTGGGGGGGGGGGAAGCCGGTACAAATTACCGGGGCCTGGAATGGGGCCCGGCTTCCTCAGCCCTGTTTAACCAGTCTGCCCTTGCTGGGGGCCCCCCAAAAAAATTTTCACTGGGGCCCGAACCCGCTCTCAGCAGCCCTGCCTCCCAGCTCCCATTGCCACCCCCCTCCCCCCGCCTAGGAGCTGGACCTGCTGCTGGCCGCTTCCAGGGCACAGCGTGAGTGTCAGAACAGGTAGGGACTAGCCTGCCGTAGCCGGGCAGCACCGCCAACGGGACTTTTAATGGCCCAGTTGGTGGCGCTGACAAGAGTCACTGCGACCCAGTGCCTTACATTCCGCGACCCACAGTTTGAAAACCATTGATTTAAAGGATAGTTCATAGTTGTTCCTGTATAGTATAAGACTGATTCAATGGAGTTCATACGGCTAACACTGTGGGATAGATAAGACTAAAGAAATCACAGAAAACTGGTTATAAGTGGATTTACCCTCTACTATGTATTGTGCTGAATCCATTGAAACATTTATCAGGATAACAGGAAAAAGTAGCAGTTAAAAATAGAAGTGACAGACGTAGCAGAGTAAAGGGCTTAGAACTGAACTCTTGAGTTTCAATAGGAGGAATCACCAGAGAAAGCAGTGCTAGAGGGGGAAGGACCACAATGAAAAGAAACCTGACACCTGAACAGTTACAGAGACTATTCAGGAGGACAAAGTCAATCAGTGAGTGCCAAGATTTACACAGAGGTCAAGACAAACTTTTGCTGCTGAAGACTGAATACACAGATGCTACTCGGCAATTGTCATAGTGAAACCTGAATTACAAATAGTTGAGACTAGTGTGCAAAACGTGGTTTGAACATTGACAGCAACGCAATCATTTTGCTAAGAAAGAAGGGGTTAAAGACTAAATCAGCCAAGATTTTCAAAACTGAATTGTGGTCTTGGGTACCAGCTTGGCATCTGATAACAAGTGTTCACTTTCTGAAAATGGAGACTCCTTTAAGGTGTCTGAAGTTGGGTACCTAAAATCACTGCTCAGTTTTGGTGATTAGTGTGTAGGTCATGGTCAGAGAAAGGCTTACGAAAGGGTGAGTAGCAGCAGATTTTAGGGTATTGGGAAGGTAGCAGCAGAAGGAAAAGGAATTGTTGATAATGGTAGAAATGTTGCAAGCAATGCTGCTGAGACAAGACCAAATGACAAAGAAGAGTGCCAAGTAAACAGGTAGTTTTCCTTTAAGTACTATGTCAGAAGGGTGACAGAAGGTGAATAAAGTGTCTGACAGTGCTGCAAGTTTGGCCAGTTACATTAAAGGTGGATGGAAATCCTTTGCACTTGGCCAAGAAAAGGATGAAAAAAAGGTGGAAATATTAAATTGAGCGAGGCATTAGATAACATTCAAACAGAGTGGTCAGTGGGAGTGAGAGACTAGAAAAGACAAGTGGGCAAAGAGGGCAAACGAATTTATATCTATCTCATATCCTTATTTGGTGTTCCTTTTTTAATGTAACACTCCACATCTGGAAGGTTTATCGCTCTGCCTTCTCCCACCATTTGAGTCATATGGCATCTCATCATATCTGATCTTCCAATCACACATATTTCCCTCATGAATCACATCAGAACAAGCATAAAGTCAAATGCACATTTGATTTTTTTTCTTAATATGGATCCTATATACATTTAGATGGTGCCCTGCCCTGAGTGTCCTTCCATTTATATGATTGGGCATCATAAACAGCTGTTTTGGGGTTATAGGATTGCAAAGTAAAGAAAATAATTCTGTTCTGGACTAAATAAGAGATAAAATGTATATGGTGTCCTAAAGTTAACACTGAAAAATAAAACTAATGAATACCAATGTAAATGGATATTAATTTTAAAATGTGCTCTCCCTTTGTAACCTTAAAAAAGGAACTGTAATGGTTAAAACAGAACATTTGAAAGAGCCATACTCTATGGCACTAAGTAACTTCTTCATCAAAATTATAGCACTAAAAAGTTCAGCAATTTAATTGGCTAAACATCCTCCAACATTCTGTAGTAAAATTAGTGAATCATGGGACTGAAGAGTCTAGCAAACAGTATGCTGATTTCAAATCAAAGTTTTGTGAGGCTCTTTTAATCAGGTTTGATTTTATATAGATATTAATTAAAAAAAGTTGAAAATGGCTGGGTGAGTGGAAAGGCAAGTTAACGAGATGATGCTTGGAAGGATCAGATGTCCTCTCTTTCTAAACACTAGTCCAGGATTATTGTTTGTAAGTTGTACGCATCCTGAAAGCATTTATTTCTGATCCCTGATCCATGGAAGTGTTCAGCTTGCTGGTAAGCCCTAGTGTAGACAAGACACCAGCAGCTTTTAGTATTTTTATCACCATGTCAGTAAAATGCTGGATGCTGTTGGAGCCCTGTCTACAGAAGTACTACCACTGATGACAGTTACAGCCCCTTAGTGTAAATACAGCCTTAAAAACCTAGTCTACACAGATTTTAGTATTGGTATAACTATCTGGTAAAATCATAGCCTTAACAATCTAGTTATACTAGTACCATCGCCCAGTATGGATGCAATTATCCATATAAAGGTGCCTTATACCAGGATCACTTTCTTCCCATATGGAATGTAAAACTACAACCACACTAAGGGGTCGTACCATTTTAGCTATGTGTCTAGAGAAGCCCAAGGATGGGAAGTTATCACATGAAAAAGGAAAGAGTAATTTTGTAGAAAGCTCTGCAGATCAAAGACCTATCTGAAATGAGAACTCTCTATCAGTGAGCGGTGGGAAATAAAAGATGTGTTCTAATAGATCAATATGCCACGCGAAAATGTAGGCAGAAATGTCAGTGTACTTCCTATCTTCCAGGAATAATTATTTTATATTTCAGTAATTCCTAGGAGCCCCCAGTCATTGAACAGGACCCATTTGTGATGTTCCATGCAAACAGAACAAATCCATACAATAAAAATGCATAATCCAACAGAAAGATCTGACCTTCTTGTACTTTTGTTAATTTTGGATCAGAGAAAAACTGACTAGCCAGTGCATCCATGCAGAGGACATTCCCCTCTGAAGGAGTTTATCAAAACCACTATGGATGTGGGTTGGTGAGCTAGTGGACTTGCCAGACTGAACTAGGTAACCTTCAGCACTTTCTTAACAAGAGTTCAAAGCTAGCATGACGGAACTTTAAACATCTGTTGACATCTCTGTCGATTTTGTGTTTTCTTTACTTGCAAATATTTTTGGAAGATGAATTGGTTCTAATGGTTACATACTGAGAGAAAATATTGGTGTTTAAGGATATTATTTGTCCTTTAAAAACAGGCAGTGAAAAGTGTAAGTGACAGGCTATATACTAATCATGGGCACAAAAGTCCATGGAGCCCTTTCCTCCAGAGCAATACCAAGAAGGATATCCAAGTCCTGTGCAGCACAAAAAGGGAAAACAGCATGGCCAAAAGGCAATTAAATTATGTGATTTTAAGAATGACCTTGCAAATTCATTTTGCCAGAATCAACAGCCTTATGGCAAAGCTGACGTTATTTTTGCAACACCACAGAACTTTTTTTTAACCGTAATGACTCAAGATATCTAACCTCAGCCCTACCATTGGTCCCTTGGACTAGCACCTTTAGCCACTCATCCAGGATAAACTATATCAAGTCACAGAGCTCAGAATAATTTTCAGTGTCTGAATGCGCAAATAAATTTGATCTAATTTAGTGAAAAGTGAAAATCTCTTCGCATTGTTAGGTTGTAAGTGTAAACACCTTAATGAGGTAGCAAAAAACTAGGGTCCCTCTTGTTTACCTTAAAGGGTGTGTTTAAAAAAACAACAACAAAAAAACACAAACAACCACCACCCTCGAGTTAATCATCATTTAACTGGAGGGAGCCAACTTTGTTGTAAAGGCTAGTCTGGACACTCCCAATGTTTGTTCCAGGCTACAAATATTTGTTTTACCTTCGGGAAGCCTAGGAAAAAGCATGGAAATGATTGGGCTCTGGCAAGAATTCAGAGGACAAAGTAGAAGGAAGAAACTGCCAAAATTAGCTTCTGCACTTGAGTAGCAAAAATATGTAGTAAAAAGTTTCTAGGTCACTCGCCTTTAGATTTTCTTAATCATGAGATTAATAGAATCGTAGGGTCAGAAAGGACTGCAAGGGTCATCAAGTCTAACCCTCTGCCAAGGTGCAGGATTTGTTGTGTCTAAACCAGAGATTCTCAGACTGTGGTCTGTGGACCAGCAGTCGTCCACGAGCTCCATTTCAGGTGGTCCATGGATAGTTCCCTCTAAGGTGTGGCACCCAGGTGGCTGCACACAAGAGAATGAAGGGTCACCAACCTAATTAGTGGAGCCACGCCTGCATGGCTCCATAATTAGGTGCCTGGACCCTGGAGAAGATCATGTAAGGTGAGGTGGAGGCCTTGGGGGCAGGGGAGAATACGGAGTAGTTGGGAGTGCGCAGTGGAGTGAGAAGAGGGAATAGGGGGAATTTGGGACATGCAGGGCTGTGGTGGCCAAAGACTACTTTCCCCAGCTCGGGGCTGCGGCAGCGGTGAAGAGAGGGAGAGATCCTCCTCCTTCCCAACAGGGGCTGCAGCAGCAGCAAGGGAGAGACCCTTCCCCATTCCCAGTCCCAATTCAGGGTCTGCCGCGGCAGGGGAGAGGGGGCACATCCATTGCATTAGAAAGGTAAGACTACTGATATTAAAATATGAGGTGTGTGCTTTTATTTGTAGAACAAAAACAATTAAGTTTTTTTTATATAGTGCTTTTATCCAACGCGCTTTACAATAATTAGCTAATGGTACAAACAACATTTGGAAAGATCATTAAGTGACCCATAGAGACCCTCAGCAATTTTCAAGGGGTCCAGGGGAAAAAAAAGTTTGAGAACCACTAGTCTAAACCATTCAAGACAGATGGGTTTTTCTCCGACAGCTATCAAGCATCCTTTTGAAAACCTCCAGTGAAGGAGCTTCCACAACCTCCCTAGGCTGTCTGTTCCATTGTCCTACTGTTCTTACACTTAGGAAGTTGCATCATATTTCTCCAAAATGCTCAAAGAAAATAAAAGTGGCAATGTCTCAGAGCAGCTTTCCTCAACTCATGACTGCAAATGGCTTAGGAGACTTTTTCTTCCTTAAATTGCTAGTCATCTTGAATACAAAATTCCATATAATTATATTTTTCCTGGAAAACACCTGTTGAGGCCAAATTATTAAAGGCAGCTTGGGAATACAGGATGAGCTCCAAATCCCAGAAGTGAACCAGACCAACGTTCTGGCTATTTAGCCCTCTAGTCACAACGTGTTGTTGCTATAACCCACCAATCCAGCCATGGTCCAGAACTGGCCTGTTTTCTCTTAGGACATCGAAGATTGCATGTAAAACATTAAAACCATTTGGAGTGCAGAAATAAATAGCATGGACTGTTAAATATGCAGTTTGTTTTGCTTCCATGTGGAAGGGAACAATCTAGCCAAGACAGCTGGCCGGTGGCTTGATGCCTTAATGCTTGCAAAGAATTTTTGCATATCTTTTTAAAACTTGGATTAGCACCTGCATGTTGATACTGGAGTCTGATTGGAATTCCAAGGCCTACTCTTCCTTTTAAGTTTTCATGGAAAGCCAGACTTTGGCAAGACTGAAGAACTGAAATACCAATCTCTTTTCAAATGAAATAATTGGGCACAAGATACTCCACCTTCCTTATAAAGCTCAATGTTACAAGGCTAAACATCCAATTAAACCTTCTGAAAAAAATGAAAGAGGGCCCATTTAAAACAATGTTGCCCCAAAAGAATCCCAGGATGACAAGCACAGAAGCAATCTAGCACTGGTAGCTGGCTATCCCCCTCCTCCCACCCTGGCTCAGAGAAGCTGAAGGCATGAATCAGGTGATATGTTCATGGCTGCCTTGGTTCACCTACCTGATATAGGGATCCCTCCCAGACCTGTGCTGTGTTGTGGCGGGAGAGTCAAGTCCAAGAAATTACTATTTGAGGTGGGATTTGCTGTGTGGTTCAAGTGCATGATGCTATTGCGTGGGAAGGCCATCCAAGGATAGCGAGCTGCTTGGCCTGGAAAACTGAAGGAGTTGTAAACTGCTCGGTGCTGTTGAAACTGCGGAAACCTCTGTGGCAAGACTGGAAAGGTGCTACTGAGAGAGTTGGCATTTGAGGGTGCAGCAGGATGCAGGAATCCAGACCCTGACCCTTTGGCGGTTGTAGTGTGCAGGGAAGGGTTCTGAAGAGATGTGGGTGAGAGGGAAGGCTGGTCTTGGACTGACAGTTCCTTCTCAATCAGGTCTGCTAAGGCTTTGCGGGTGATATCAAAGGGGTCAAACCCTAAGTCATCCTCTTGCTGTTTGGAGGAGCCAAACCCAAATGCCGCTTGCCAGTCTGTAGAGGAGGATACTGGGATGGTTTCTGTTGGAGGAGAAGAGGGATGACATTTAACATCTGAACTAATCTCACCTCTTTAGTCTTTTTTTTTTTTAAATATATTTCTGCAGTTTTCAGATCCAATACTATTAAATGTCAACATCCAGTCACCTTTCATATCAATACATTTTTATGACATTGCCCCAAAAACATTTGGTATTTGAACAAATGCTTCCACTTTCACAGCCCATCTTATCTTTCTATCTCACCCCACTACAAACTAACTAGGAATTTGGGGTGATTTGAGATATTACAGACAGGACTGATTTCACTGCAGGATACAGCAGAAACAGGTCTGACATGCAAAAAATGAAAGCCCTTACCAAATAAATATCTTCAGTAAGAGCAAAGAACAGAAATATAGGATGACTAAACCAGTGCTTGCACACAATATTGTTTGAGTTTTTACTAGTAAAAGTTTTCCACTGAAAAATGCATTAGTCAGAGTGACAAAGTAAAAATCCCTTAGTCTTATTAAATAAAGGTGCCGTTAAATTCAATAGTCTGCTTTCAGTTCTAATGTTGTATTTCAGGGCAGATATGTAACAATTTTGTAGGAGGGGAAAAGATTTGGCTTCTGGTACTTCTGAAAACAAGTACTGATGACTTCTGAGCAACACTGGGAAATATCTTGCAGAGTATAAACAAAACCAAATTACATGAATGAGTAAAATATGCACCTTGACAAAGGAAGTTGAAGAAAAATAGCTGTACTGTACATTTTGATAAGTGCTTTGAAGCACTGTTGTGGACACGAGTTACCAAAAACTCTTCCTTGCATTTTCATTTACTTTATTTATCTAGTTTATCTTACTGTTTATATATGTTTTAAAAATATTAAATTCATAGTCTCTGAACATTGGAAGCGGTCATTCAGTTTTTGGAGAAAGTATAACAGACAACATGCTGGAGACAGATTCTGAGCCAGCAAGTCCCCTTCTATAAGGCAGTCTCACAAATGAGCATTTGCACGGTCTCCCTCTCTGTTGGGAGGGAGAAGCTGGAATCAACTGCTTAGAGGAGTACACACCATTATGAGAAGAGTGGAGAAATTACGGAAACTGCTCTGTGCATCAATTCTCAGAAGACTAGAATCTCAACTTCCACTTTTGTCCCGAATATGAGAATTAAAGAGACACTAAGCATGAGGAAAGTAGATATTCCACGTTTAGGCTTTGTCTACACTACCATTTTTGTCAGTAAAACTTTTGTTTTTTTCCACACCCCTGACTGACATAAGTTTCACAGACAAAAGTGTTGGTGTGGACAGTGCTATGTCGGCAGGAGAGGTTTTCCTGCCGACATAACTAACACCGCTCGCTGGGGGTGGTTTAATTATGCCAGCAAGAGAGCACTCTCCTGCCAGCAAAGAGCAGCTACACTGGTGACTTTACAGTGGCAGAGCAATAGTGATAGAGCTGTGCTACTGCAAGATCCACAGTTTAGACATAACCTTAAATTTAAGTGGCAACATAATCCATAAAGCACAAATGACAGCAGTGGAAACCAGATCAATGTTGCCTGGGAGTTCACCCTCCATTGTTGCTTATTCCTTACATGATCAATCTCCAATACCCATCATTTCCTTAGTATGAATTTTGATGACAAAACAGGATGATCATGTTTTATTCTCTACCTGAATTGAAAAATATATTAACTCAAGCAAAAAGCATTCTGATCTTGAACAAACATGTTTGGTAATACATTGCCTGGTAAATGAAAGATATCTACGAGGCAGAATTCTTTAAAATATCTTGCAGGTTCCTATGGAACATCTATGTGCCATTAACCACTAGACACTTGATACCACCACAGAGCATGTCTAATTTCAGTTCATGTACCTGATACAGCACAACATCCCATTCCTGTGAATGGATATTCTAAAAGAAACCATCTATGCAATGTAGTTACCTTTCAGTGGCTGCAGCTGGCCCTAGATTGTGTAGTCAAACACTAACCAAAAAAAGTTGGAGACTAAGCTAGCTTGCATAACCATCAGCCAAAAACTCTGTCATAACCACTTCACTAAATATAATTACAAACCTGTGCATGCTGGATCTTCAGATTATAATACGAATATGGCTTTTGGTATATATTGCTCCTACCTCTCTATGTTGTTCTGTTATTTTAAGCAAAACATTTTGAACAACTTGCTTTCAACACTAAGATCTGTAATAAATTGTGTTTTTAGCATTTAAGCAGACATGAATACTACTGCACTAGATGCTCCGATAACTCCAACAAGCAGTTGGGATGCTGGGAAGAGTGATTTATTGATAAGAATTAAGTAAACATGCATTTAGTTGACTCTCAAATGTAATTAAAATAATGGTGAGAAAAAAATAAAGAGGCATAAACTTCAAACATAAGTGACTTCCAACATCTTAACCAGGCTTTCATACCTGATGTGAAGAGGCTCTGTGGTTCTGGTGCTGTGGGCCAGTCATTAGAAGTCTGTGGAGAGCTGGGGAATGGGGGGAGCCCGCTTGGGATGGGGTTGGGGTGCCGGAAGTTGTCCGAGAAGAGTGACTGTGACTCTGTTACAGCCCCTTCAAAAGGAGACCGCGCACTGTGATTGGATGAACTGATGGGTATGACTGGATTGGGTTTTGATAAACCAGGTGGTGGTGAAGGTGTGTCACTGTTTGTTATCTGGTGGCAGGGGAGAAAAAAAGACAATAGAATAAGATATGTATCCTTAGACTTAAAGTCATTCCTTATTAAAACATTTTAAAATTCAGTTTGAAGACTAGAAAAATTCAGATTTAATTAAGATTACTTCTGTGAGCACACACTTTAAATGTCAAACAAATCAGCCTGATGCAGCCCATTTTTTGATCAAAAGACATTTAAAATTAGTCGATAGTTATCAAAAGAAACTAACATGCCACACTGATATTTCACAAAAAAATACGTCTCTCTCAAAATAAAGGTTGCAACTGAACTTCAAACAAATACAATTCACATTTACATAATGTTAGCTTTCAGGCCATACCTGCTGTGAGTTGTCACCATTTCCTATACTGAGAGCGTCTGAAGGTTTGTCGATAGGGCTGGAGAAAGGGATGGGGAAGAAAAACAATCAAGTAAGATATATGCAAACATCAGAATAACCAAAGTGAACATAAGAAGTTGGCTTATTTTGTGGTATAAACGCTTAGAACAGAAATTGCTCAAAACTAATTTCAAGAGATTATGAAGGAAAGTCCACCTATTGTTTGAGGACTTCTTAAATCAGAAGTGTTCCAGTTCTACCATTTGCCAAGTTTTAGTTTATAGCCATAGAGGTGTATTTCATACACTCTATTCTGCTTGTGCATTGTTCTACTGAGCAGCCAATGGTCCATCTGCAATCCCAAATTTGTTATCCTTCAATTCTGCCTGCTCCATCAGTAAAAAAATTTTTAGTACCATGGGTTTGTTACTGAGATGCACAAAGAACTTAGTTCCCTCTGTCCCTAATGTGTATTTCATGCTTATAAGAGGTATGAGATTAACTGCCTTGAAGATTGACATCCTTCATCTAGAGAAAGAGATAGACAAGGCAGTAGCAGTTCAAGCTTCCCAGAATGGCTCGTCACTGGTGTTTCAACTTGGACCTGGACAACTACTAAGGTGGAGAGGGAGTTAAGTCTGCAGACTCAGAAAATTTGAGAAGAGGCAAGGTCTAAAAACGGAAGATAAATGCAGAGAAAAATGAAAAACAGAGAGAAAAGGACAAAAATGCCACCTCAGAATCACTGCAGCCATTCTAAGAGATTCTGACAGCCATTTAGGAGCAGTCCTGAGTGCTCTGAATTCCATGCTAGCCTAGGAAATCAGTGTAGGTCCAGATGCAAAGTCCCATAAATTCAGGCTATGACCACAAGTATAGCTTATCTACCCTAGCACAGCAGAGGCCTGTACAAGTGTCAGACTGTACAGACCCAAATGCTTGCCTCTGCAGAGAAAGAATATCAAAAGTAACATGAAGAACTTTAGAATATTACATTTTTATTAGAAAGCCACAGTTCAATACAGGTCAAATTACAAACATTGTATTTGGTGTGAAAGTAATTCATATTAATGTTGAGTTATTTTACTTGGGTGCAGCCCTCTAGACCCTAGCCAGTTGTTAAAATGTCCTGCTGCTGTGAAGTTTGGGCACCTATTATTGTACAAGGCCATTTGGCTAGCCAGAAAACATCAATTAAGAGATTAGAATTAATTTAAAACTTAATCAGAGAGCACAGGACTTGGGTAAAAGCAATTTCTGTGCTTAAGCACATTGGTTAAACCTTACACCAGAGATTAGAATTAGGCCTTAAGTACTTTAAAAATAACTTAGAAGGACAAAAATCACATAGGAACAGATACGTAGAAGATGCCTATTCCAAGGTAGTCCACTTAATTATTTCTTGCTCATCTCAAGCAAAATCAAGTTCTGTAAGAATAACTTATCCTATTTATGTTTTGAACAGAGATTTATGACAAAGGTTAATGCATATCTACAGCACAAGAATTCTGTTGCAAACTCTTCACTAAAAGCTCGTCTACACAAAGACATGTGGAAAATCATCCAAATTAACTACAGTAGCCTTATTTCACTATCTTAATTAACTTTGAAGTGAATTAAACTAAACCAAATTAAGGCCATTAATTCTGAACAGCAGCATTCACACAGGGATTTAATGTGGTTTTAACTAATCCCACTTCAAATTCACACCTTTAGTTAATTCAAATTAACATTCCTGCATGTCCTTATGTAGGCAAGTCCTAAGTATTCAGTTCTTGGCAGAAAAAAATGCTTAAATGATGTTCAGCCCTACAAAGACATTGATAATAATGGTATTGCTGCATCCTGAAGCAAGTATGTGATTGTTTATGACAATCCAATTGCTGAGAAGCAAAACAGATTATACTTGAGATCTATACAAAGGGTCTTTAAGTGAACAGGTTTTACAAGCTATAGTTACAACCCCATCAACAAACAAAACTATCAATGAATCCCTACATTTTAATAATTTTGCTCATGTAGTGCATTCCATTCAGAAAGATCCTAGTACAGCCTATAATATGCTTGTCCACCGCTGAAATTCAGTCACCGCTGGAGTGAAACTTAGCAACTGTTTAGCTGCACACAGCAATAAACGACTGGAAGTGAAGAATATCAGAGTTAACTGAAACTAGAGGGGAAATTTTAGAAGCTGAATTACCTAACTGGAATTTGCCCAAGACACTTTTGTTAACACTTCTACTCTTGGGTGAAGCGCCATAGGATTTCTGAACACAAATGAGGATGACTCCTCTTACATCTCAACCAAAAGGTGTGATCTTCAAAAGTGAAATTTCTCTTATCACCATGCTAAGGTTTGATTCAATGCTGACCCAAAAGGAAGAATAGCTGCTGAATCAACACCACTACATCTGTGATATTCTGGGTTTTCCTTTGTCTTCTTCCTTCTAAAACTTGCATTAGCCCAACCCAGTTTAGCCCAAGAGATCTAATGGAATCACAGCCTGTGGTGATATGATTGTAGGATGTAGCAAAATCTGCCCAACAATGTTTATGATGGAAGCGGATACCAACAGTACTATAAAGAAATTCAGAGACCCCGTGTAACAGTATGTCGGGAAACTGTCAACCAAGTGGATGAGACTCCTTGGCACAAAGGAATTTCAGCAAACTGTGGTGCCCTGCCATTCATGCTAGTGTACAAAAACACAGGAAACCCTGAATATTGTGATTAAGTTCCTAGAACACATCAAGGTGAAGAGTTGGAAGTAAATATTTAGTATTACAACTTTTACCTTTTGGGCCATCATAAGCCAACTTTTCAAAAATCAACTAAAAGCCTCCTAATGCACTACAAGAATTATACTTTTCTTGAAATTGAAATTGTTCATAAATGTGGGGGACTTATCCCTGGCTAGGACATGCTTAGTGTTGAAAGCTTCTACACAAGCTTCCTATGACTGTAGTGCTGCCAATTCACCTCAATCCTTACTTGCACCATCACCTATTAGCTCTAGGATTTTCCCAAACTGTCACACATGCAGTGTTTTTGACATGAGGTAGAGGCTAGGCTGAGCCCAAACTAGTTTCTATATGTGACCTGATGAAATTTTGAATCCAGCTAGCTCTCCAACCAGAGAGGCCGGAGAACCATCCCTCCACACCATTAAGTGAGAGAGAAAGCAAGCTAGCTAAAGTATAAAAGGCAGCACAATTACCCGAAATCTGAGTCTGGACCATCTGGAGTCATGTGTTCTGGGTCTGTGCCATTTTCTAATATAGGAGGCGTTTTCCTGTGTTCCATTGTTAAACCGTTGGCTGATTTACTTGAACTCTGTAATGATGGCCAGGCATCTTTGTTATTACTGTTGGGTCTGGAAAAAGGCAAGAGTAAAAAAAAGAAGAGTTCAAGTTATGAAGAAAGTGTTCTAAAAAAATTTAAACACTGCGGAAATGAATCCTTGTACCAGACAGTCCATAGGAATGGAATTATCTGGGCATATCTTTCAAATAGATTTTAATGCTGATGGGTAAAAAAGGCTCCTCAAGAGAGAAGATTGAAGGAAACAGAGTTCTGCCCACTGATTAGATAATTGGACTGCCTACATTGGAGTCCAAACTTGTCCAACTGTAAAATATCCATTTAGACAGCTTCCAGTACAAAAACCCATGGGCTTGCTCTCAGTTAAAGCTTCTCTTCACTGTATCCCAGAAGTATTTAGTAGTTTTATAAACAGTGATCTTTTTTTTCCCCTGAAGATCTTCCACACCCCACCATATCCCTGAGGATTTTCCCAGGCTGGCCTGAGAGAGCTGAAATTGAATTTGGTTGCCTGCCTGATGGTCCACAGCACCATCACTAGACCATGAAATTAGCCACTCCAGCACACTTTAAAGCAATCTATCCAAGTTACTGCCCAGTTCACTTCTTTTAATCTAAAACCTGTATGATTTCCTCTACAAAACAAAAGTAGAGTTCACTCCATGAAATGTATCTGATCTGGAAGAATGACTTCAGAGTGAGTAGTCAAAGTGGAAGTTATTTACTGCTGCAGGGAATTAGATAACACTTCAGCCAGTTTCCATGTGTCTATTTGTAAAAGTACATTTATCTAATAAATATCAGCTAATACCACTACACAAAACCTATTCATTCTGACCCCCTTCATTTTTTCCTATTGTTCTTTCCTATCCACTTTAGAAAACAGCATCCCATTGGAGGCAAGTGATTGCATAGTGTGCAAGTGCTTCGTAGTAAAAAGGCATACACTGAAAGCTGAGTCTTGTACACTGCTTTCTGTTCAAAAGTATAACAGACTTACTGCATGCCCAAGCATTCATTCCACACATACAGGTGGATTTAACAAGTTCTTAATTGAGACCAGGAAGATTCCTATGGCTCTTTAGCTATAGCACTGTCTTCCAAATTCCTATTTAGCCTCAATATTTCATTATAATCCTGGCTGTCCCCACACCTCAGATATTGCAAGATTTACTATTTTGTCTCCATCTACTGTTCTCTCTTTGTGGGTCAACTCCTATGTACATTTAAGTTATGCACAAATGAAAGATTTGACCTAAAACTCATCTTAGATCTCTACACCTTTGAGAGAAGCGGTTAAATACAGCACCCTATCAACTCCCTCTCACCAAATTGAGAATCAATTTATATTACATCTCATGTCATGATTAAAAATTTTCTTTTTGCCCTTTTTACCATTCTATCCTGATGCAAGAGTCTAATTTTTAACCCAGAAAAAATTTCAAATTAATTCTAGTCTAGATGCGACTTCAGACTGCAATGGGCATTTCCTCCTTCCCCTCCCTCCAAAAAAAGGTCTAATGGGTTAACGGATCCCAAAATATTTAAATCATAGCATAGACTTTCCTGTGGAAACAAATGTTTTAAAGTGCTCATGAAAGCTAAATGCTTCCAAAGAGCTGTTCTCCAGCAATAATCCCATACCCTAGGTGCTAGTGACAAACATTTTTCTTGTGTTACAAGAAAGCATTAATCACTTTGGCCCATTAAAAACAAGTTTGAGGAAAGTGGAGGAAGAAAAAGAGGGCCAGAACTGTTTAAAATCAACCCACTATCAGCATCCTATATTTTAAATGAATACAACTGTCATTACCTCTACTGTATAACTATGGAATGCTGTGCCTATAGGTACTTTTTACATACACACCCACACAGGTGGAAATTACAGCATTTGCCTTTCACACAAATGAGGGGGAAAAAAATAGCGTGAAGAGGGACTTTCACACTGGAACAAACTTGGAAAAAGAAAATGTTTATACAAAGTTTTTGCCCAGTAATTATGTTCTCTCTACTATTACTGCAGGCTTACATTTGAACATATATTTCTCACAGCTCAGCTTCTGCTTGATCCCTCAGTGAAATCCTAACACCGGACAGTCAAGAGAATGATTGTGAAATTGTTGATTCAGATGTAGAATCTAACAGGAGAAAGACAGTAGCATAGCAAAGAATCAGACAAATGAGAAGCTGTTTATAAGTAGAAAATTGTGAAGGGGTTAGCTATTTAATATGATTAGTCTATAATTTAATCAGCTCTCAAACTACATATGGTCATGTCTGATTAATATTTGAATGAAGATCTCCAACTTCCTCACTGCTGAAAGGACACTGGCAATCCAGACAATGCTGTCCACCACTCCACATCAGTACCGAATCCGTTTCCCGCTGTAGTTATACATTTCAGATGAATGACAAACTGAAGTTCAGTCCACTTGCAGTCAAAGTATCTCATGGCATTTTTCACAAGTGCCAGGATTGTAGCTCTGGGACCTGGCCAGATTCCAATGCTCATAACTGCTTTCCAACTACCTGAATTCCTGCAGCAGTTTCAGATGGAGCAATTCTTCACTTCCTGTTTTGTAACATCTTGTGCTGGGATCCCATCAGGTTTCAAGTTAAGCAGGACTGGTTCAGACCTTGGATGTGAAACCCATCAACACATAAATATTGCAAAAGTTGGTGTGTTGGGTTAACTTGGTTGCATTCTTCCCTCAAAGTTAGTATTGAACCAAAGGCTCAAGGCATGACAATAGGTGTCAGTGCTTCAGATGAGAAAACTGGAGATCCCGATCACTTGCAATCATTAAAGATTATGACACTTCCTGTAAGAGTAGGCAAAGATAATCCTAGTCTCTTAGCCAGAGTCCAATGCTAGCAGACAGAATGTAATTATCCAAACTCCCCTGGCTTTTTCCTTTTGATATGGTTTTCTTCATTTTCTTGCATAAACTGTTGTGCAGTGCTGCTGCCAGAATTCGTTTCAGTAGTGGGTGAACAAGCCCACAAAGAACTCTGATCCTGAATCAGAAGTGCTATATAAAATGTAAGGCACATTTTAAAAGTTTACCCCCAGTATGAAAGTCCCTTCTTGAATGGAAAATAGTTAATAGCTCCCATTTGTTCATCTTAAATGTAACATGTTTAGCAAACACACCAGCTAATTGTTTTAGCTTTTGATTTATATTTTTGTATGGTTGTAAATTACTGGATGAAAAAAACTGTTAAGAGGTGACTTTTGGAAAGTAGACCACAGCTGAAAAATATCTAACACGCAGTAATGGGAAGACAGACGAAAAGAAAGAGAAAGTTACAATTCAAATATTTAACCACCATTTAAGTTTGCTAGGATGTAGCACCAAGGATATTTCATGCCATGTGCCCGTTTCTCAGACAAAGGTAAAAGCAAAGATGAAAGTTCAACTGTTTCACTTTGAATTTCCATAATTTTTAGGGGTTGTGTACACTTAGGGCTTGGCTACGCTTGTGAGTTACAGCGCAATAAAGGAGCGCCGGGTGTATTAGCTCACTACCCCTCCACACTGGCAAGGCACGTAGAGCGCTCTGACTCTGCAGCTACAGCACTGCTGGTACTCCACCTCGGTGAGTGGAATAACGTTTGCTGCACTTCCACGGGAGCGCTGCTGTGCCAGTGTGAACAAGGTGTCGCATTACTGTGTTCTGATTGACCTCTGGAAACATTCCATAATCCCCTTAAGTCAAGTGGCCACTTGTCATTGTTTTGAACTCGCTGTAGGAATGCGGATATGCCCTTTCAAACCTCTGTTTCTGACAGCTGGCTGCTCATCTGCTTCGGGACAAAGGAATGCCGCTTGCTGTGAGTGGGGGAGGGTCTGCTGCTTTCTGAATTTACGAGACAACATGCTGACACACTCAGACCCCCAAATCCCACTCTCCCCCCCTCCACATACACACAACATACTCCGTCACACTCCACCCCACCCCCCTGTATTTGAAAAGCACGTTGCAGCCACTTGCATGCTGGGATAGCTACCACAAGGCACTGCTCTTTGGGGGCGTTGCAAGAGCTGCTAATGTGGCGATGCCAGTGCGCTTCCAGCTAAGAGTGTAAACACTCGACAGCGTTTTCCCTGCTGCGGTCTCCGAAGGCTGGTTTAACTCCCAGCGCTCTACAACTGCAAGTGTAGCCATGCCCTTAAAACACTGCAGCAGCGAAGCTGCACCCACTTGAGCTGTGCCGCTATAGGGCTTCAGTGAAGACGCTACCTATGGTGATGGGAGGGGTTCTCTAGTAAACATAGTTGCCACCTCTTGGGGAGGTGGAGAACCTAGGTCAATAGGAGAATTCACCCATCAACCTATCACTGTCTACACCAGAAGCTAGGTCAATTTAATTGCATAGCTCAGAGATGTGGATTTTTCACACTCCTGAATTACCCAGTTATATGGACCTAATTTCCTAGTGTAGACCAGACCTTAGTCTGTGTTCAAATCTTGACACTGAAGTATGTTAAATATTATATAAAACATCAAATATTTGGACACTTCAGCCACTGTGACAGCAGAGACTGCCCTCTTATCACAAAGCAAATGCAACATTAGCTATAATTACCAAGAATTTGCTGCTCAACAATATTCACTGAATTGCATTAATGTTATTGCAAAAATTGTGAAAATATTAAATAAAACCCTTCTGATACCTGCTTCAAAATGATGACAGCTTGTTTGGAGTTAATGTGCACAAATCCACGTGATACGAGAAGGGGGAATCCTTTCATTTATCAAACAAGATTCAGCATATGTTATGACTAGAATGAAGTACTGCATAATCCTGCATGTGTATGTGAGCGAAAATTTGAGATGGAACATTCCACATCTTCCATCTTAAACAGCAAGCTTGGGTGAGATGGGAGAGAGGACCAGGAATTTTAATGGAAATAACTTTAAAAGGAAAGTGTTGTCAGTCAGTCTGGAGTCAGTACTTACACATCATACCTCTGCAGTGCTGTCACTTTGTTTTTGTTCTTGTCAACTGTACCCGTTGACAGCTGGAGGAAGTTGGGGTTTAGTTTGTACAATTCTTGCAGTAGCTTCTGTTCATATTCTTGGTGTTTACCCGCCTGGGGAAAGAGTTAAAGTTTTCAATGCAACCTGAGTTGAAGTTCATATTCCCTCCCCGATTTGAAAGATCTTGGGGCACAAAACTATAAGGCTTTGCTTGGCTCTCTTACAGAAAGTTTAGGCTCCCAATTTTGCAGTCAAAAGGTTATTCCAAGGAGTCAGAGGCTTATGCTCCCAGATACACTCAACCAGCTGAATTTGCCAAATTGCTTGCTCTTTTTTAATATGAAATTCATTTTCTCTTTTGGTACCTTTTAAAGCAGAAAATCAATTTACTCAAGCCTTCCTAGGACTTATTCTCCAGGTCAAGCAAAAATGTTTGCTGTAGTACAGTCCAAATAAAGTAAGCTTCCAAGAGAAGTGTGTAGTCTGCATTTTACATCTCCCTAATGTATATTAAGCTCTCCAGAGGGAAGAAAGAGATAGTCTCTTAACTTCAAAGAGTTTCTTTGCTGTTGTAAACAGTTCTGCATTCCAAGGACTATTTCAAAAGCATCACGCAGCTGTCAATAAGGTAAGAAAAAGCACTCTGGTTAGTGTGACTGGGGATTGTTCAATACAGAAGTGGATTTCTGAACAGCAAAGTATTACAGGGAGACGGGCATGCTGCTTTCAGGAACTGGGGAGATTTCTATGCCTGAATTATTCATACTGCGCAGACTCTACTTCTGAGTGAGGAAGGGGATGAAATTATTTCAATCCAGATCTATCCTTCTGCATTCCTAGAACATATTAGAACGGTTTATTTAAAGTTTATTCAATCTAATGCCAAGTAGCTTTTTCTCTGTTTTCTTTATTTTTTGAGAAAAGGCACTTAAGCATGACAATTGAAATAGGGTTAGACTAAATATTAAAACATTTTACCTTTTCTCTCATCCAATAACCAAAGCTGTCCAAATTTGAAGGAAGTTTTTGGTATGAGTCTTGGTTAGAATGGTTACGATGTAATATTACATGCAAATTAAATGTATTTACAATAATTTTAAATTAAATCTAAAGTTGCAAAATACAAACAAATTGAATTTAAAATTACCAGTCACTTGTGCCCAGTGACCCTCGACACTATGATAGGCACTTTAGAAACAGAAGCAAAAAGACTTCCTGTGAAATTGGAGCTATATCATTACGCAAGTATCAAGTGTTCACTACACCTTTAATAGTTATTTTGTACATAGTGTCATGAAATGTTATGTCTAACGATGCATATTATGGGGTGTGATTTCTAAAACAGTCAAACTTGTTGTGCACTAACCAGTCCATGTAGACCCTAAATATTCCCCAGTAAACTTTAACATAGTACTGTTTCAAACAGCATTAGGCTGAAATGCACCAGGAAACCTAGTGTGCACCAGCAGGGTCTACACAGATTAATTAATGTGCAAAGCATTAGTGCACTTTACAAATCACACCCCCATGGTGCACATTGCCAACTCATGTAAACAGCCCTCAGTTATACCCATCAAGGTTAAAAAAAATCAGATAAATACAATTAAACTATTCATGACAATGTCAAGTCATCCCAGAAATACTGTACTATATTTACAACTCAATCAAAAAGTAACCTTTAGCCTTACATTTTTAAAACAGCAGAAGTATTTTCTCATTTTAAACCATTTCATATGAAACTAAAAAGTACCAGGGGAAAAAGAGTCCTTACTTTAACCTTACTAAGGCTCACTCAAACAATACTGATTATGCAACCCACTTCCACTAAGTATGATAGGCAATCCAATCAGAGTTAGAGACCTTATATACCTCTTCAGTGGCACAAGACTTCTCTAAAGTCTCCAAATCAGGCAAAGTTAAAAAAATTATACTCAGTTTTTAATGACACCATCACATTATTTTGATCTATACTCAAAAGGCAATCCTTCAAAAACCACACCTTCAGTCATGCAAGCCAAGCTACTGGATTATGGGAGGAACAGAAACCTGTATGCTGCCTTCCTTCCAAGCCCTAAACAAAAACCACTTTTCTGAGAAGTTCATGACAATCATGAACTTAACATTTGGCTAATGCATCCTAACCTACAGATGTATTAGGCTCTAATAAATTACCCTCATAACATCTTAATACTCTTCCAAATGCTTAGCACCCATTCATGATACACAGTAGGAAATATATTCAACTGTTTAAGATTTCATAAAAACAGTCCCACAATTGTCTTACAAACCTTTAACTATCCAATACTTGGGAGGACTGACTCCTTTTGAGCCTGTAAAAAAATAGCACTTATTGGAAAACCACCAGCACCCAATTGGCTAAGTATCTTTTGGATTTAAACAAAAAAGATAAGTTTTGCCATGATAATATTTAAAGGCTGGCTTCACTACACTTTAATATAAGTCATACACAGGAAAAAAACCCAGACATTTACACTACAATTTAGGATCCTCCTTTTTGTGCGCATTTACCTGCATCTCCTCTTTTGTGAAACTGGCTGCTTCGTCCCCCAGCTCATGTAGATACATACAGTCAGGTTTTGGACACTGCATGTTCTTTAGGAAATAACTGCAATATTTTGTTGTACCTAAAGATGCCTGAAGGAGAAAGAAAAGTCAGACTGAGTAGCTGAGCTAAGCACAGAAAGCTAGAAGCCATATTTCAAGCACAAAAAATCCCCCTCAATTTAACAGAGGTCTCAGAAGACAATATACCTTCATAAAAATTGGAGTTCATCAAAACAAGTATTTTTGATAAGGCCTAAATAGGATATCAGTAACATGAGAGACTCGGATATCCAGGGTGTGGATAATCAGAATACTTCAAAATCAATTTTCATCACATCAAAATAAAAGCAAGACAAACCAAAACTGGGTAGAGATTTACTTTCATATTTGTAAAGGTAGGGCCAAAGGAAAAAAAAAATCTCAATTACGAGCTGGTGTTTCCTGAGTTAATCCTCTATTCATTTCTGAGCCCTCCCACAAAAACACTTGGCACAAGAGCTCAAACTCAAGACACTTGTATTCTATGACCAGCTCTGCTGGTTTATATAAAATATAGCAACATAGCTGAAACAGATTTTTAGAATCTGCACTAGATGTTAATGTCCTTACATGTGCTAATCACAGAATGCAAAACAATACTACCTTAAGTGTTCTGCCATCTACCACCACATTATTGACGCACTGTATGGCTCTGAGAGCATCTTCTGATCGGATGTAGGTTACGTATGCACTTGCACTCGGACCCTAGAGAAAGAATTGAACAATGTGGAATTTTCTGGCTAATTTTTTTTTTTAAATTATTCCTTTACTATCTGGCTAAATTCAAAACTAGACATTTAACAATGTTTAAAATTAGATTTGTTTGAAATCAAACAATTCATTTACTTGAAATGTAGTAAATGTAAAGGTCTGAAAAAAGGAAGGTTAAGGCTCTCAAACATTTGTTAAAATGTTAAAGCTTATTAAAATATGGTTTATTAAAGTACTTGGTAGCTGGAAATGAAAGATACCACAATATTATTCCAGAGGGCTTTTCTGAAGATTCTCTATCTTTTGCTTTCCTCCTACCACCATCTCCATTATTTTGCAGACACTTTCCAAGGATTGCATGTGCAAAGTCATTTAAGGATACAATCTATATTACTCTATGTACTCTGTTGCTGTAGTATTAATTCTCCAATCCCCAGTCCCACAACCTGCCATGATAATTAGTCTCCACTCAATCAGGAAAATGTAGCCCAGATTCTTCTTGAACCCATAACTCCTGTCATGAACAGTGCCACCACAATACCATTGCGACAAAAGCCCAAGAGCCTCCTATCATGGCTTACCTGTGAGCCTGCATATGATGTGCTGTTGTTGATGACAACTTTATGTATTTTACCAAACTTCCCAAAATATTCTGGCCGCTTCAAAACCTGCAGGAAGAATGAGTAAATTAAACAGACATATTAGGAAATTAATAGCAACTCAAATGATATTGCTTATTCATTAAAAAAATTAATCCTTTACTTAGTTTTGCAATTAAGACCTTAACTAGTGAAAATGAGAGAGGACAAGATCATATAGATAAGTTTGTTCTGAGAACCTTCAATTAAAAAAGACTTACATTCCTTTTTTTTAATTTTGGTAACATTAACACTGCCCCAAAAAGCCAGGATGACAGGCATTCAGCATATCTTCACTTGCATCTTCTAGCTCCTTTTCTAACTCAAGACATCCAAATCCTGCAATAATCAGCTGATGCCTACTACAGAGGGTTGCCCTCTCAGTGCATACACCACACAATTATGTAATAGCTACCCCAGAACTTGACTGGAGCACAAAGCTAACCCATGGGTGATCAGGTTGATCTAATATTTTCCCATGTTTTAAAGATACATTTTGTAATTTCTGGAGTAAGGAAACAATTGTATTAATGCTAATTTTAAAAACTGACTTGAAAACTTATCTACGGAGACCCTGGCGCATTGAGACAAAATTTTGTGAAACTCCTTTTTAACTCTTCACAATCAGTTTTGGACTTAGCCATCTTGAGTAATTTCGAATTGCCTGCAAATTCTGCCACCTCATTGTTCACACCCTCTTCCAGATCATCTATGAATATGTTGAACAGCATAGGTTCCAGTACAGGTGCTTGGGGAAACCACACTATTTACCTCTTTCCAGAAAAGTGACTATTTATTCCTACTCTTTGTTTCCTATCTTTTAATCAATCAGTTACTGAACCATGAGAGGATCTTCCCTCTTATCCTCTGACTGCTTACTTGCTTAAGAGCCATTGGTGTGAGATCTTGTCAAAGGCTTTTTGCAAGTCCAAGACCACTATATCCACTGGCTCATCCTTGTCCCCATACTTGTTTACACCTTCAAAAGAATTCTAACAGATTGATGAAGCACGATTTCCCTATACAAACTCTACGCTGATTCTTCTCCAACATATGTTCATCTGTGTCTGATATTTCTGTCTTTACTAAAATTTCAACCTATTTGCCTGGCACTGAAAGAGACTGGAGAAGGGCTAATGTAGTACCCATCTTTAAAAGGGGGAAAAAGAAGGAGTCAGGGAACTATAGATCAATCAGCCTGACCTCGATACCTGGGAAGCTACTAGAAAAATGTATAAAACATTCAATTTGCAAATACGTGGAGGATGAAGGCATAATCACTAGCAGCCAGCATGGATTTACTAAGAATAAATCATGCCAAACCAGCTTGATTTCCTTCTCTGACAAAGTTACAGGTTTGGTGGATGGGGGAAATGTAGTGGACATAATATACCTAGATTTTAGCAAGGCTTTTGACCTTGTCCCATGTGACATTGTCCTAATTAAGCTGGAGAAACGCAGGCTTGGTAGAAGTACTGTTAAGTGGATACATAACTGATTAAACAGCCACAAAAAGAGTAACTACTAATGGTATAATGTCAGATGGGAAGGAGGTCTCAAGTGGGGTTCCAGAGGTGAGCGACAAAGATTATCAAAGGGATGGAATGCAAGCCAAGGCTGAAGGAACTGGGTCTGTTTAGTTTGGAAAAGAGGAAATTAAGGGACATGACAGTGGTCCTCAAATACTTAAAAGGCTGCCATAAAAAAAGATGGAGAAAAAGTTGTTCTCTGTTGCCACAGATGGCAGGACAAGAGGCAATGGTTTCAAACTACAGCATAGCGGATTTAAAATAAATCTCAGGAAAAATTTAACTGTAAGAAGAGTAGGACAATGAACCAACTGTTTACAGAAGTTGTGAAATCTCCTTGCCTGGAGGTTTTCAAAGAGGCTGAATAACCATTTGTCTTGGATGGTTTAGACACAACAAATCCTGCATCTTGTAAGGAGGTTAGACTAGATGAACCTTGTAGCCTCTTCTAACCCTATGGTTCTATGAAGTTAGGCTTCTCAACCTGCAATTGCGAGGATCACCTCTGGAGCAATTTAAAGAGCTTTCCCCTCACCAAGGGACTGTCTTATAGCAGAATCCGTGTAGTGCCACTCCGCAGAGGAACATGATATAGAGAGCTCATGCAAGGGTGGCACACCTCCTAGACACTAGAAGGCACCCAGCTGTTTAGTAGCTACCTGTGCAATGATGGAGTTTGCAGAGAGAATCGCAGTATCAATCCACTGGCCACTGCCCTCTCCCAGGCAGTGTAGAGGGAGATGAAGCAGCAAGTTGCATATCCAGTTCTGAGGCTGGATATGCAACTATGGAGTGGCTCTGCGTCTAAGGAACAGCATGAGAGAAGTGAAAGGGGGTCCCTTTCCCTCCAACCCAAACCACAGAGAAATTCTGCAGTGCACAGTCCAGCAGTCAGACTGCATACTAGGGACAGGATTTGGGCCTTGGTAATTCACATCTGTATTCAAAAAGCATCTGCAGTTTCAGGAAGACAGAACTACATTCATCATTTTTGGAAGGTTCTCTGCAACTATGAAGGTTAGAAACTTTTTAAAATTAAAGCAAAAATATTATAGAAAGTGGTGGGTACACTCCACTAACCAGAAAATTTTGTACTCATCTTCGATGAGGAGTGGAGTGATAAAAGATAACGGCCCTGCAATTTAGGCAATTCAGTAGTTTTGTTCCCCCACTTGACCCAGATGCTTAGATCTCCCTCCCTATGTTCTGGATTTTTTCCCCTCCCAGATAAGGCTGCCATAAGAAAATGCAACTGAATGGAGGCAATACTGGGAAGTACTTCTACCAGTCTGATCTATCAGTGGAACAACAGGGGGATTCCCTGGCCCTATCCGCTAATACCTTCACATAAGCGACTGGACCAAATGAGACTAAGAGGGGCACCACCACCACTCTAAAAGTAGGGGAAAGCCACTTGCAATGGAAAGTGGTGCTGTAGCTGTGGGTCTAGCACAGGTAAAGCTCATATATCCGAATCCTTCAGCTCATTTTATGTTGAAGAAACCAAAAAAGGTTAGCGTATCTAGTACTACCAGAAACAAAAACAATGAACAGATGATGAGGTTTGAAGGTGGGAGGAATTTCATCCACACCCTTAAAGTGAAGGGACCCTACACATCAGAGCAGCCATTTCTAGACAATTGTTTTATCTGGCATCAGTAAAAACCAACATGCAGTTCGCCATCCAAGTGAAGCACAAGGATACCCACTTCAGATGTGGTCTTTAGACATTTTGATTATGGTAATATTTAAGCAACAGGGAGATCTGGCATATGTGAACTGCTTACCTCTGGATCTGCTAGGCGCTGTGACAGCCCTACAACAAAGACAAGGTTCTTCTGTACAACCCGTACACTGGCCAGGTGTTTGCGATTCTCTGATATTTTCTGCTTCCTCTCATTTTGCTTCTGTTTCTTTTCATTTTTTATCCTTTGCAGCTCTTCCTGGGAGAGTGGTTTGTACACTGCTGGATCTTCTGGATATGGCTGAACATAAAAAACATTAAATGCAACCCAGGTAAGAGACTAAATATTTGAGAGCAGTTAATCTCAGTAATTAGATATACAAATTGAGGTTAATGTTACATAGTTTTCTGGCTGGCAGCTCTGTGGAAATCATCTTAGGGAGAGAGGGGAATCTCAGGTTACTTTCAAACCACCCCCCTACTTGCACTCAGGCAATACAGAAACTGACAAGAATTACATTGACTCTGCTGCTTGCTCTGTTGGGGAATTCTACAAGCATTGGCAATCCCGACCGAATCCTCCCAAGGAATTTCAATAAGGCAGCACAGTAAGCATGGAAAAAGGCAGGGTCCTGTTATCCCACATCAAATTTAATACCATGATATGTATGAAGAATATTTTAAAAGCCAATCTATAATGTAAAACAAAAGAGTCCATTTTGTCATTGTCATGAAATCAAAACGGGCACCTCTGGGTTTTCAAGAGTCCTCTTAGCTTTCTAATCAGAGAATGTTGCTATTGTATTGCTCATTCTTTGTGTTATCTTCCATGGGTACAGAGACAGGTTACTACAACTACTACTACTACATTGGATGATTTCATAGTACTGTTAACATGTTTGCCTAGCAGTTTCAGACTTTTTTTTTTCTTTTTGCAGTGACGACAAACACATTTTTACTTCAAGATAGCGCTCTCAATGAAGACAAGCACTATAGGTTTTACCTCAATGAAGTTAGTTGAAGTAAACCGAAGGTGGGTTCACCCCAACGAGCTACACAGGGTTTAAAAAAGTTACTAACCTTTCCGTAACTGTTGTTGTTTAAGATGTGTTCCTCATGTCCATTTCACATTAGATGTGTGTGCCGGGTGAACCATTGCCAGAGATTTTTCCCTAGTTGGTATCCATCGGGACAGCTCTAGCGCCCTCTGGTGCCATGTGCTTATGAGCTAGTATAGGGGGTGCTGCTGGCCATGCGCCCTTTTAGTCTCTTTTTGATGACCAACTCTGTCAGAGAGGTAGGAGGGTGGATCATGGAATGGACATGAGCAACACATCTTGAACAGTTACGGAAAGGTTAGTAACCATTTTTCTTCATCAGGTGCTTGCTCATGTCCATTCCGCATAAGGTGACTCACAAGCAGTACCACACGAGGTGAGCTTGGAGCTCATGGACGTGTAGACTCCAACACTACTCTCCTGAACATGGCATCGTCTCAAGCTATTGGGTGATGGCATAGTAGGATGCAAAGGTAGGCACCAACACCCAAGTTGTGGATTGGAACCTCTGTGGTGAACATTGCTGAAGAGACCTGAGCTCTAGTGGAGTGAGTGGTCAGGATGGCTGGAGGTGGAACATTCTCATGCTCATAACATGCCCGAATACAGGAGGTCATCAAGAATGAGATCCTCTGGGCTGACAGTGGAAGGCTTTTCATCCTTTCTGCTACTGCTACGAAAAGTTGAGTGGATCTGCAAAAAGGGTTTAGTCCTCTCAAAGGCAGCAAGGGCATGCCTAATATCCAATGAGTGAAGTCGCCACTCTGAGTTCTTGTGAGGCTTCGGGAAGAAGACTGTCAGGAAAATGGCCTGATTGCTATGGAACTGTGAAACCACCTTTGGCAGGAAGGCCTGGCGGGGGTGCAGTGGGACGCTGTCCCTGAAGAAAACTGTGTATGGTGGCTCTGATGCAAGGCCCTTGACTTTAGAGATCCTTCTGGATGAGGTGATCGATATGAGGAAGGTGACCTTCCAAGAGAGAAGCAGTAGAGGGCATGACATTAGCGATGTAAATGGAGGACCAGTGAGCCTTGACAGAACCATGTTTAAGTCCCCCCGGGGGGGAGTGGAGGGGAGATCAGCTTAGCTTGCAGACCTAAGGATAAAGTATCTCCAGCCCTGTAAGAAAAGGGACTATCATTTCGTGAGAGAACACTGACCTACTGTTCATTGGTCACTGGAAGGCCAAAATTGCTGCTAAATGCAACTTGATAGAAACGAGCCAGACCTTGTTGTTTTAGATGGAGCAAGTAGTCCAAGATAGACTGAAGGGAAGACCGAGTTGGAGACAGGTCTCATTGGGATGACCGTATCAAGTAACACATCCAATTGTTGAGGCAGGTAGCCCTAGTGGATGGCTTCCTATTACCCAGCGAAACCTGTCAAACTTGTTCCAAACAGGTCTGCTCCTCTGGGTTCAGCCATGTAACATCCATACAGCTAGGTGAAGGGAGCAAAGGTTTGGATCGAGTAACTGATCATGATCTTGTGAGATTAGGTCCAGGCAGAGAGGAAGCAGGGTTGCTACTGACAGCAGTAATAGCATGCTGAACCAGTGTTGGTGTGACCACGCCAGAACTATAAGAATAACTGTTGCCTTGTCCAGTTTGATTTTCAGGAGGACCTTGTGAACCAGAGGAACCGGTGGGAATGCATAGAACAGGAACTCTGTCCATGGAATCAGGAAGACATCAGAGAGCGAGCCTGGAATGTGCCCATGAAGTTAAGAAAACTCATGGTATTTTCTGTTCTGCTTGGTCACAAACAGGTCCACTTGGGGAGACCTCCACCTTTGGGGCATGAACCTGGTGACCTCCAGGTGAAGGGACCACTTGTGGTCAGAGGAAAAGGATCTACTGAGATGATCCACCAGTGTGTTTTGGGCTCCCAGAAGATGTGAAGCCTTGAGGTGGATTGAGTGCTTCACACAGAAGTCCCACAGACGGACAGCCTCCTGACACAGGATGGAGGATCGAGCACCTCCCTGCTAGTTGAGGTAGAACATGGCCGCGGTGCTGTCAGTCAGAACTCACACCACCTCGCCTGAGACCTTGGGAAGCAACGGTTGGCAGGCTAAGTTCCCTGATGTTTATGTGCAGGGACAGATGTTCCTGGGACCACAAGCCTTGAGTCTGTTGAGGTGGGCTCCCCAACTTAGGTCTGACATGTCCGAGAATAGGGACGCTGAGTCAGGGCGAGATACAGGACTCACGTCATTACCGACTGTGGGTCCTTCCACCAGTCGAGGGAAGAGAGAACCAGTGTTGAAACAGCAAGCACTGAGTCTAACTGGTGTCTGTTCGGGGAGTAAAATCAAGCTCACCATGTCTGCAGGGGCCTGAGGTGTAGCCTGCATGCCAGACCACATAACTGCATGTGGCCATGTGACCTAGTAGCTTGAGGTAAACCCAGGCTGTTGTAATTGGATGGACTATGACTTTGGATATCAGACCTCTGGAAGGAAGGCTTTGGCTTGGGTTGAGTCAAGCCCTGGCCTGATAAACTCTGTTCTCTGAACTGAAATAAGTCAACTTTTTCCTCAATTAACAAGAGGCCCAGCACTCGGAAAGTAGCTTGAACCACGCTAATGCTGGTCTTTACGTGAGCCTCTGAACAACCCTTGATCACCCACTTGTTGAGGTACACGTAGACCTGAACACCTTGCCATCTGAGGAAGGCAGCTACCACCATCATGCACTTCATGAAGATCCAAAGGGCTGCGGACAGGCTGAAGGGAAGAATAGTGAATTGGAAATGAGTCTGATTTACAATCAACCTGAGAAATATTCTGTGGCCCTGGAACACAGAAATGTGAAAATAAGTGTCCTTCAAGTCGATGGTGGCGTACCTGTCCCCTGGATCTAGGGAGGAAATAGTGGAGGCCAGGGAGACCATGCAGAATCTCAGTTTCTTGAGATATTTGTTGAGGCGACAGGTCCAGGATGGATCAAAGGCCTCTCTTGGCCTTTGGGATTTGGAAATATTGGGAGTAAATCTCCTTCCCCCAAGTTTTGCAGTGCCTCCTCCACAGCCCCCATCTGTAGGAGGGTCTGCACCTCCTGGGTGAGGAGATGCTTGTGAGAAGGGTCCCTGAAAAGGGATGGGGATAGGGGGCAGGAGGGAGGAGTGGATGAAAAAACTGTATTTAGCAACCAGCAGTCTTATGTTATGTGGGACCATGCCGGACTGAAGTGGGACAGTCAGTCCAAAAATAAAGGGGAGGCAGGATCTGAGGGGGGGGGAACTGGTATAGCGCCCTGGGACACACCTTCAAAAAGGCCTGCTTAGGCCCACCAAAGTGCCTACACGAGCCCAGCTGGGAGGCTGAGGTGGATGGAAGTGGTTGACAGTGCTTATAAAAACTCTCCCTTTTCTTTTACAGGGTTCCTTCTCAGACACAGAGTTGGGAAGCATGGTGGCTGATGGGGCTTGATATGCTTCCTCGAAGTAGACAGAGCATAGAGGCCCAGGGACATGAGGCGAGCCCTTGAATCCTTCAAGCCGTGCAGTCTTGTGTCCATCTGCTCCAAAAATAATGAGAAGCCTTCGAAAGGGAGGCCCTGGATTGACTACTGGACCTTGTGAGGGAGTCCTGAGGGCTGCAGCCAAGAGCATCGTCTCATGGTGACAGCACAGGCCATTGTCCTCACCATGCATCTGTTGCGTCCAGTGCCACCTAGAGAGAAGCTCTGGCAACATTCTTTCCCTCTAAGAGGGCTGAGAATTCCTGGGGCATAAAGTTCTTAAATTTGGCCAAGGAGTCCCACAAATTGTAGTCGTATCATCCCAGTAAGGCTTGTTGATTTGAGATATGTAGTTGCTGACCACCTGTTGAATAAATTTTCCTCCCAAATAGATCACATTTCTTTGCATCCTTCTGTTTGGGAGTAGCACTTGACTAGTCCTGTCTGTCCTTCATTAGGCAGTGGTACGAGGGATCCCAGAGTGGGGTGAGTACACAGATACTTATACCCACTGGCTGGCACAGATTTCTCCTCTGCCCTTCATTTAAAAAAGAAGATGGGTTCTGGCACAGGGCTTTGACCTGACCCATTACCACCTCATTAATGGGTAAGACCACCTTAGATGGAGCTGCTGACGCCAGAATGTCAATGAGGCTGTGGGAGGATTCCTTGAGCTCTTCAATCTCTAGCCCCAGGTTAGCCACCATCTGCTTTAGGAGCTGTTGATGAGCCCGAAAGTCATCTTGTGGTAGCGAGCTGCTCGGACCTGAGATGACCTCATCTGCGGAGGAGAAGGAAGAGGCCTGTACTGGAAAAGGGGGCTTCTTTCTCTTTTTCAGTTTTCAGTAACCTCCATAGGGGGCACATCCTGTAGATCAGTACTAGGGTCAGTACTGGAGTCTGTGTCCAGTGCTGAATGTGGAGGAGTGGGAGCCCACCTCTCAGAAGCAACAGATGATCGGTGGGAGGGTGGACCCTGTACCGGGGGGGAAACCCCAAGGATTCCAGCATGATCACTGCATATATCGTTGTCTTCCTGGCCAGGCACCAGCGGGGGAACCCGCACTGAGGTCCGATGGCATGTAGGATGGGTACTGATGGCTCTTTGAGTCCAACGCGGAACTCTACATTCAGCCTAAGAGTCTTCTCTAGGTGACCATGGGGGAGCAGTCCCTCTTGCTGCCTCCAAATTGGTGCTGAGGGTCCGGTGACCAAAAAAGGAGAAAAGAGACCGCTTCCCTCTAGAAGGTACCAGAGGACCAGGTGACAAAGGTGCTCGGAGCACCATGCTCTCTCTTGCTCGAGGTTGATGGAGCCGACAGCTGATGTAACAGGGTAGGCAGGACCGGGAGTGACAGCAAATCTCTGACCACTGCAAAGGCCTCCGGAGTTGGAGGCACCACTATTCTGCTTGCGCTGCAATGACGTTCCAGCGTCGGTGAGGGATCCAGCACCGGACTCAACAATCTCGACGGTGCCACCCTGGGACTGGAGATGGAAGAGTGGCCCGACGCAGGTTGAACTCCACTGCCTTCCCCTTGATTGCCAGTCTTTGGCACTGGCGAGTGCCCTCTGTCAGTGTGCTGCCTTTTGTGCTTCTTCTTCAGCACCAGAGATGGAAAGTAGTGCCGGGATGCGCACAGTGCCAGAGGAGTGTTTTGCACCAAGGCCGAAGTGCTCGGTTCTGAAGCCAGTCTAAAAAGCGGCTTCCATTAGGACAGCCTTAGGTGTGACAGCCTTACGTCCTTTTTGCAAGGCTTAAAGTCTCGACAAATTTGGCAGTGGTCTTTCATATGAGATTCTCCCAGACACTTCACAAAACTGGAATGTGGGTTGCTCACAGGCATAGGCTTGCCCCAGGAGGCAAAACATTTGAAGCCCAGCTCCAGGGGTGATGGGAACCCCTTAACGATAAGGGAGGAGGTTCCATCTACAGTAAAACTATTTACAATATATACACTATAACTAAACTTACAATACAGAGAAGACAACCACTCATAGGCACTTTGCTGCAGCAAGAGGAGACGTTTCAGCAATCAGCACAGGTGGTAGGAAGGAACTGAGAGGGTCCATGGCTGGTGGCACTCCTTATATGGCACACAAGAAGGCTCTAGAGCCAGCCTGATGGATGCCAGCCTGAGGGAAAAATCTCCAGCAATGGTGCATGCAGCACACACATACGTAACATGGAATGGACACGAGCAAGCATTTGAACAAGAACTACAGTGCCTCATCACTCCTAGGGCTTTACACTGAGATAGCCATCTTAAGGTAAAACCACCCCTTTTTGCAGTGAAGACATACAACTCAGAAAGCATGTCAAGGCTATTACACATTTATCCTCCACACCCTGCGGCTCACCAAGGCACTCATGCCCACTTCTCAGTCCTGAAAATAAAACTCAAAGTTATAAAATGTATAACTAGTCTTCATAACAGTTCGAGGCATACAGTAACAAAGTTTATATAACAATATATATACACACAATGCATCTTAAGACAAATATTTAAAACTGATAAGAATGAAGAAGTTACTGAAGTAATGCTAAAGATATGACAGGTGCACATATTACAGAATTTCCTCTGGGGCTGACAATTTAAAATGTGAAACTTACTCAATTACACGGAAAACAGGGCATTCTCTCCCCACATTCTAACACCCAACAGACTTGACTGACTAGTGCATTATAGAAGAATTTAACCTTCCCCCTGAAGCACAAGATATTGACCAATGCTAGAGGCAGGATACCAAACAAACTGTCTCTCTACACAGTCCTGGACAAATAGCTAATCAGAAGTACCTGAGCTGGTATGCAGAGGATAAGGTTTGTGCTGAAAGTATTGGGGATATACTTTTTCATTGCCAGGCATAGGAATTTTAAAAAGTCTAAACATTCCATTAGTGTTAATGGAAAAGATGCATTCAACTCCATGCACAGCAACACCATATTGACTTGATCTACCCTTGAACTTGGATTTTTAAGGAAGTGTGGCTCAAAAATCAAGGTATTGTAGCACCACAACTGAAGAACAAACCCCATGCAACAGTTAATCCTTCATGCACACTTCACTTGAATAACTGTTGGATCATACTCATTGATCCACTCTTGTCACAGCCATGCTCATCACAAGTTATGTTTTCAACAGACACAGGTAAACTTTTTATAAGGACACAGCATTAAGTTTATATGACATTTCACAGATAGCTGGCTCTTTGAGGTAAGGAATTTTTTTTTTTTTTAACTTGAACAGCTCTGTCTAATTGTATGCAGATTAAATAACGAAGAGGATAAAGATTATTACCTAGGAGTAGGTGGAATTTCTTAGGAGGAACTTGCAGGAAAGGCTGTTTGGCACACAACAAGAAGGCTTTCAGTTATAGGGGATAGTGAGGGTTGAGGCTAAGAACAGAAGGAAACCAAGGCTGCATCTATAATAGGTAACCATACCACTTAAAACTAAAACAGTTTGCCCCAATGTAAAGCATATGGGTAGTGTGTCCATTCTATGCATCCTTTTTTCCCAGAATGGAGATCCTGAATATTAAATCACCAAGCATCCCAGGTGAGCCAGGAGATAAAGGGCACCAAATTCTAGTAATACACACAGTAAATCAGAGGAAGAGACCAACAGTGGATTCATGTTGTGTGAAAGGCTCTGTTCACCACCACGATCAAAGTAATCAGCTCCATGAGCTACTTCAAGATGAAGTTCAGTGGACTGCATGCCATTTTGGGGTCAGAAGCATGCTTACAAATGGTGTGAGGGTTGTTGGATATAGCTGCTTACCCAAGTTAACTGCAGAACTAAGTGAGGAAGAGGAACTTACTCACCTTGTGCAGTAACGATGTCGCTATGGGTGCTCCATTGTATGTGTATCTGCATCCCTGACAAGGTTTTGGTAGCACTGTTTGGCCCACACATGTGTTCTCTCTCCCTTGTGTTCTTTCTTGAGGCTAATTAGCACTATGTGGGTGAATCACCCTCAGTTCCTTCCTACTGCAGCGCCTCTATTGAGAACTCCAAAGTAGAAGGGAGGAGGGTGGGTTGCAGAGCACCCACAAGGACACACATCTTGAAGAACCGTCGTTACTGCACAAGGAGAGTAATTTCCTCTTCTTTGAGTAGCATCCCTATGGGTGCTCCACAGTAGGTGACTACCAAGCAGTATCCCCAATGGAGGGTCAGAGCTTCTGAGTCTAGTCTATTATGGATGACAATACTGTGGAACTGAAAATCTTGTAATCGTACAGTGTTCTGCAGAAGTATGAGCAGATGCCAGAAATCTGCAGGGCAGTGACTTGGGTATGGGAACATTTTTAATGGAGGTGTCAGAGGTGGAAAACACTCTCATGGAATGCATATAAGATTCCAGGTGGGGGTAGCAAATTATGAATCATGGTAGCACTAGTTAATACAATTCAAGACCCATTTGTAGAGTCTCTGAGCTGATATTGCCGCATCTTTGACCTTTCTGCAATTGAGAAGAAGAGCCTAGGAGATTTCTTAAAGGCCTGTCCTGTCCAAATAAAAGGCCCCGGCTCTCCTAACATCATGTGTATGTAGTGTAGCCTCCCTGTTGTCATGATGAGGCTTTGGGTAGAAGGTGGGAAGGTGATGAACAGTTTCATGTGAAAAGACGAGGTGACTATGGGGATGAACTTTGGGTGTGGCCTCAGAGTGATTGACTTTAAAAGAAAATTGTGAAGGAGTGTATGTGCCATTAATGCTGCTATTTTCCCTATTCTCCATGCTGAGGTGATGGCTACAAGGAATGCTGTCTTCATTGATAGATGTGTAAGAGAACAAGGGGCCATAGGTTCAAAGTGTGGTCTAGTTAGGCTCTTTAAAGCTACATTTAGGTCCCTCACTGGAATGGGGTGCCTGGTTTGAGGAAAGAGGTTTCCTACGCCTTTGAGGAATTTCTTTGTTGTTGGATGGGTGAAAACCAAGTATCCCTCTATCTGCTGGTAGAGCGCCCTTATGGCCGCATGATGTACTTTGAGTGAGCTGAGAGATAGCAGGCCTCAAGAGGACAGGCCTATGTAGTTTAGCAAGATGGGGAGGGAGGAAGATACCAAGGTAACTTGTTTAGAATTATACCAAATCTGGAATCTTTTCTATTTTTGCAGGTAAATGTGGCAGGTAGCCAATTTTTTTTACTGTGTAACACACTTCTTGTATCTCCTCGGAGCAGCAGCTCTCTGTGTTGGAACCATGAACAATGCCTTGAGTCAGAGGATCTGCAGGTTGGGACTGGAGGGTGTGTCAGGTCTCACTTCCTCAAGGGAAATTTGTAGTGTCTGCTACCGTTTTTGTGAGATCATGAAATAGTTTTATAGGGGGCCATCACTGTCTCACTTAGTGAGGAGGAGGAGATATTGGTTGGTGGTGCACCGCCTCTTTATTCTGGCCTCCTGCTCCTCAAGTTTTCTCTGGAGGTTCTGGGGCTCTGGATGCAAAGGCTGAAGGAGACCAGATGCCTGAGAAGTATGGTACCTGTAGGCTGCCCACGCTCCCAGCATGGTTGTACTCACAGGTGGTCATACCAAGAAGGTTGAGGTTCAGACTGATGGTGTAACTGGAGGGGCCCTGGTTGATGAAGAGATGGACCATGGTGTGAGGGTAGCAAGAGGATATCATCCTGGTCACTATTGAGTCCTCACTGGACAGTGTTGGAACCAACAAGGAGACTGGAAGCAAACACCCTGGTGCCAGTGGTGATTCCAGGGATCGAGATGTGCTCAGTATCGGGGCCCTGATATCAAGCAAGCAGGAAACTCTTGGAGTCTAAGCCACCATGAGATCTCTGGGAAAATGAAACTCCTGCAGTACTGCTGTGATCAGTACCATCAGGGCTTGTTGGCTCTGATTCACCAATACTGAGAAAATTGGCAGAGATCTTGCACGAGATGATCAGTCTGCCGAGGGTTGTTTGGAAGTAGCTGGTACCAAGGGTTTCCATGTGAGTACTGTCTTTGCTCTTGCCCTTGACAGGTGGTGCCACCGCTTCAGAGCCTCCACCCTTCAGGTCTTTAGGTGTATAGATGGTGTCTGCACCGGAGGACCCATGTGCCCTCTGGATACTGTGCTTCGGAGCCATCGGTGCTGAGATGACTGACCATGCCAGAGACCTTTCTGGCTGGTCCAGGGCTCAGTTTGAGGACTTGCAGCTCTCTTTTTGGAGGCTTTGAGAGGAGAGTACGAAGATTTCCTCTTTGGTTCTCCCTCTTTAGATGTAGTAGGCTCTGGGGACAATCTTCACTGGGAGGGGATTTGGGACCAGGGTCAAAGGCCTGTCAACGAACATCCTCCATAAAGAGTTTCAACTTTAACTCCTGGTTCTTTCAGGATCTAGCCTTCAATTGCTGACAGAAGGTACATTTCTGTGGAATGTGAGCCTCTCAGAGGCATCGGACACAGCAGCAGTATCATCTGTAATTGGTACTGCTGCCTCCCTGCAGGAAAGACACCGTTTAAACCCAGGTCATGCCCCTTACTGGGGGTGACCTCAGATAGGAAAAAGGGAAGAAACAGGGGAAAGAAAAAAGTTTGTTTTGTTTTTTAAAAACAGTAAAAAAAAACCTAGAAACCCTATCAAACTAAGAAAATTCTAATGGAAATGCTAAAAGAAGCTAAGAAACTGAACTCAAACTCTGACAAAGAAAGCGGACTGCTATTCACTCTGTCTCAGGCCAGGTGCAGCTAAACAGGAACTGGGAATGGTTCAACCATGCAGTACTAGCTAGCCTCAAGGCAGAGCACAAGGTAGGGAGAACTCATGTGCAGGCAGAATGAACACCGCTACCAAAATCTCCGATCAGAAGCACAGGGACGCAGATACACCTACAGTGGAGCACCCATAGGGACACTACTTGAAGGAGGAGACTTTTGCACCTCTTCGGGAAGCTTCAGATCACCTGCATGAGCGCGTCATTCTCTGTAGAAAAAAGCAGTGTTTGTCCCAAGGAAGGTGTCTACCCTGGATAGCAACCGGACAATTAGGCACCAGAGGGACTGGAAACCCTTGAATATCGCAACAGAGATCAAGTGTTTCAGGGGCACGCAATCAAGCTAGCAAACATTTGCAAGACCACTGATGGATTTGAACAGCTGGGTTTCCTGAATTGCTGGAGCTATAGAAGAACTCATGCGCACCTGATCAAGCCCAGGAATAAACAAAAGTCTACCAACTCCATAGTGGCAAAAGCCTTACAAGATCATGGTGCATAGTTCCTAGATTTTTACTGAAACAGGCGAGGGAAGGCAGGGTGCACTGTACAAGAATTTTTAAAGACAACTTTTCAGGAATGGACAGGAGTACTCTTTCCATTCCACAGATTCTCAGCAACTGCTTATCAATTGCTTCTCTCAGTCAAGAAGTCACATCCCGATTACACAAGCCCAGACAGTGGTACAGCTACAAATTGTGTGCAGGAAGGTGGTCAAGTGTGCCTTTGAAAGGCTGAAAGCAAAGTGGAAGTACCTACTGAATACAGTGAACAGTGTCATGATATCCACTTCTTGTATTCTGTCCAATATTGTAAAAGCAAAGGAGGTGTTGACAATGAACAGAGGAAGGCATGAGTCTTGCAGCAAAGGATGAGGTGAACAATGAAGATGTGCCACCAAAAGTGTGACTATTATGAACACTGCAACAGGCATATGAACCAAACCAGAGTTGCTTTGTGCTCATATTCTGCCGTTGTAGGAATGCAAAGGGATCAATACTCTTCATGTTTGCAGGCGGCATACTGAAATGTTAGCAGTTTAAGTTAATATCACTGATTCTATAGTTGCTACTGGGTTTGATACCATGAATAAATTAGTTTTTAATAAAAATATTACCAGCATTTAGATGCTTTTGGACACAGAGGATATAGGGGTAGTAAAGCAGTGTTGTTTAAGGTAATTCAACTATGCCTACAGAACTATTAACTGAGATTGATTTGCATAATTTATTTTACCACGAAACATGGAAGCGACCTTCAAAAAAGGTAGCTAATACATAACAAAAAAACAGCAAGCCAGCTTTTGTTTTATGCTGAAATGTGGGCTAACTGTGCAAACTGCCGTTGGCACTGCATGTACTCCATCAAAAGTTCACAGGGGAACTCTGTCTTGAAGTTTTATTTCTTTATCATGATGTACATAGCCCCTCACACATTCTTTGTCCTCTTGGATAAATTTCCCTTGGCATTTAAAGAGAAGTTGCATTTTCCTTCAAACTTAAAATTGTTCCTTTACATGTTTTTCTGAATGTTGAAAAACAGATCTAGTTTTTGTTCCTTGCCAAGGGATCTGTCAAGCACTCTGCTTCTTGTATTCCCAGATGCATGGTCACATTCCTGCCATGTAATGGATATGCCAAACATTTCCCATTTGTTGCCTTGTTGCAGAAGTGGTCTCTGAAATGAGAAATATGGAGTGAGTCAATATGCTTATGTCAATGAGCCTCTGGCCTGCTGCCTCTCCTGCCATAGCCTTTCCGTGCGGCAGAGAGAGGCAGGCTCCAGGAGTGGGACATTAAATTGCTAAAAACAGCAGTGTAGATGGAGGAGACACTGCTTGAGCAGAGAGCCACATAAGGTATATGCCCTAGGGTTCTGGCACATTCTGTTCACCTAAGCAATGGCTCACCATCTACACAGAGGTTTATACCTGTGCTGGTGAGATGTGGTGTGTAGTGAATACTCTACACCAGACCGTACAGTGCACTTAGCCTTAGAATGATCACAAGGCATGGCTCAGCTAGCAGGGTGCTTCTGCCCTCAGAACAACTGATCCATGTAGGTGAATGTGGAAAGGTGGTGACGGGGGTTACAGGTGGGACTTCCAAAACTAGCAATATCCAGAGGATGAGGGAATTAGAGCACTGATGCACCAGGGGAACTAGAAAAGGCAGGCAGGAAGAGAGGAACTCCTATCTTCACATGATGCTACATCTTCATCCTGTTTCACACCAATACGAATATTCACGTGAACCCAGAAAACTGCTTCCAAACCCCAACCATGCAAAAACCTGAGATAAAAAAATGAACACATATACCTTGCACAGATATCCTTTCAGTCTCCAAAGGTGTCATCTTCACAAACCAACATGACTGCTTTTGCTGCAGCTACCATCTCTAGAGTTTTAGACAGAGATGTTACTGGGATCCTGGCAGAGCCTCTGGCATTCCTAGGTCCTGGTCTGCCCAACTGGTTTCACAGAGCACCTTGGAAGGCAGTGTTCTCTTCTTTCCAGGTTCCTCAACAGCCCATTGGTGGGTGCCACAGTTCTGTCCAAAAGCATCTCATGCTCCAAAGATGGGAGAATGCCAAGAACATGGTCTGGTTCATCATAAAGGCAGATTTTCCTCCCTGCCCTGGAATGGCTGTTGACATCCCCAGCCTTATTAATATTGCAGCACCAGTCCTTCTATTTTCTCCCAACACTATTTTCCTGAGCAAATGATATTCAGCTCAGTAAGGCATTCGGACACCCAGTCATGAGCCAAAGTGTTCCAAATTAAAGAGGTCAGCTGTAACGATTTCCTTAATCCAGACATTCACAAGTGCCCAGAAGTCTGCTGAGGAATACCTGGCAGCATATTTCTACGGTGGCTTCTGAGACATGCTCCAAAACCAGCTTGCAAGCACACAGTAATCACAAAGGAGTGAATACTGGCAAGAAATACTGTACAACAACATTTCAGGGGCATGAAGCAGTATTTGTACAGGCAAAAAGATTCCAGAAAGCTTGTCCTCAAGCCAGCAGAGTACAGAAGGTAAATCAGACAGGCTCCAAAAGCAGTGACAGGTACTGTGGGACTGTAGCAGAAGGAATAATATCATTGGCATTATTACAACAGAATTTACTGTCGACAATGGCATTGCACTGGTGGAGACAGACAGTGACTGATGACACTGATTAGTCTTCCTTGTAGAAAGTCCAATCCAAAATAGTGAAGCTAGCTTCTGTGCACCACTGATTACACCTGTATGTTGATGTGTGGTGCTTTTCAGGCTTGCTAGAGAGTCCAAACAGTGATTAGCATGCCAAAATTTCTTTACTGTACTCAAGGCCCAAAAGGAGCAACATGGTAAGATGACTGAAGGTGCTTATGGAAGAATGAGGCAGCAAGTGCACAGATGCAGGTATAGCAAGGTTACTTAGGGCCTAGACAGGGAGCTGGAATTGATGCCGTAAGAGACAAGATGCCAATGAAGGGATTCAGTGAGGAGAGGGACATGCTTAGAACAGGGGAAGAAGGGGGGGGGGGAACCTCTGTAACTGGGTTTAGAGGGAAAAAGGTGAAAAGCTAGGAGACAGGAGAGGAAGTTATAATAATCAAAGGAGACATTACCAAGGATTTCTGAAGAGGTGTGTTGGGTGATGAAGGCAGAAGGAAGCAACAGATTTTAGCTGAGACTACATGAGGAGGAAAGAAAAGAGAAAAGTCAAAGATTCCAAGGTTGTGACCCTAGGAGACAGGAAGGTCAGCAGACTTGAAGATCAGTTTTAAAGAGTTTAAGAGGGTAGCAGACAACCAAAACATGTCAGGTAACTGGAATTGTGACTGGACAGAATGGGCGAAGTCGTAAGTATGGCACTCAAAGTACATCTGAGCATTTGGTGACAAAGGTGGAAGAAACTAGACACCTGTCAAGCACTCTCACCAAGAGTTAATAGCTTGTAAAGTGGGTGTCAAAAATGAATAGCTCTGGCTCAACAGGTACAGCAAAAAGGGGTGCTTTATGAACTCCCACACAGCTCTACCACCAGACCTTAATGCTCACTTGCAGCATATCCTGCTGTTTCAATCTTCACCATCTATCCACAAACAGATACACCAGTGCATCACAATCCCGATTCCCAGATTTTTTTTTAGTTCTCCTTTAACAACTCTACCCACACACCTCAGTCCTGACCTGCATGCTCCACTGCTATTCCACTTCTGGATTTATTCTGCAGAGATGACTACTAGTTGCATAATGATTTTGATATGTACAGATGGGATCCAGACAATGAGATGCTCACACCAGATCTACACTCTCATTTGAAGCAAGGTTCCCTGATGTAAAAGAGTGTACTAACCAATGCAAGACCCTCATGACATATGCAAAGCAAGCAGTTATTCCAGGATATTTACCTTTCTGCAAGCAGGACAAAGTCCATTTTCATCAGTGCGGATACGGTGCCAACAGAAGCGACAAATTTGGTAGCCACAGGTGCAAGGGAAGAAGTTGATGTCATCAATCTCCAGGGGCTCCATGCAAAGGGGGCATTCCACAGGGTCTTCCTTCGCATCAGGGCTGCGAGACATCTTCACGTGTTTGCAGAGCAGCAAAAAAGTTTATAATAACTTAAGTGAGCAGAAAGGTCTGCACTGAAAATTAAAATGGAGCAACTTGAAGATCTGCAAGAAAAGACAAATGTGTCATTGAGTTAGTATTCAAGTTTATACTGCATTCTTTCTGTAGTATAAACTTGAATACTGCAAAAATCGTTTTAACAGCACAGAAAACCCAAAGGACAGATTTAGACTTTTGGTTGTATCTATTCAATTCTCCACAGCTTTTCCTCTCTCTACACCCCCGTAGTCTTTCCTACAAGAGTTATTCACTAAGTCAAACTTGAGCCTCTCCTTCTGCTTCTGCATCATATGAGCTGTTGGAAAGGTGCTACTGATGTTTCCCTACCTAGCAAAGGAGCACTGCTCTTACTGTTGCTGACCAAGTGCCCTTGCCCAACAAACCCTAGGTTTGAAATTTTGCAGATGAGCACAAATACCTAAAAGCAATACATGGAGTATATGCAAACCTTCCTGGATCAATTTAGGGAATGTCTGAAGTTGAACTCAGGAATTGGCAATGAAGTGAAAAAATGAACTTACTTGCTTTATAAAATATTGCAGAGATTTGGAAACATTTCAAGCTCACTGGTTCAAATCCAGTCTCAGTCAGTAGGTTAAGAAACATTTTTTAAGCACAGAACTTTAACAAAAAAGCAGTGAATGCTCTTTTCCTCAACCCTGACCTGAAACAACTATATGAGAGAGGAATTCAATTTGCGTCTATTGCATTCTCGGACACTGCTGAGAGTAGCGAAGGCTGCCCATTAAGTTATGTTTGATATGTACATATGCCTGTTCACCACAACTGATCAACCCACTTTCTGTAGTCCACCAGCCTACTACTTTTTTTCTAGTGGCATCACTCTGGAGCTTTTTATCAATGTCAAATTCACACTAACATTGGTATGCTGCCAGAAGCTATTATTGCATTTGCTTAACTAATCACATTTTGCATAACTAATACTACAGCTAAGTTTTTAAAACAGCTTCTGTTATAACACCCATTTTCAGTGCTCAACTTCTTCCAAAAGGATAGTTTTTAGAAAAGATTTTCAATAATTGGGGGGGTCTTTGCTCAAATGTAAAATTTGTAAGCCTAGAGAAAAATCCATTCGTGTGCGCACGCTGACAGAGGAGATGGATTAAGCTTTTCTTGATAAAATCTGTGATTAGGGAATTGTTACTTTTACATTTGAAACTTGGCAGGCAGACGTCAACATATTGTTTGTGAGGACGGGGAGCAGGGTTCAACAGCCCTGGGGTTCACTTCCGGTTTATATCTTAAGTTCCTAAAGTTCATGCTTCAGCCAGCCCCTGACAGGGGGCCAGGAAGATATTCCCCCAGTGTGTTCTGGGAGGTTTTTCCTCTGCTTCTTCCTTCTGAAGTAACAGAGACAGCCACAGCTAGAGATGATACACTGGTGAGGTGGGCTCTGCTCAGTTCCACCTCATTCTCTCTCAGGTGCTTGGCTGGCTAGTTCTTGCTCACATGCTCAGAGTCTAAATGATCACATTATGTGGGTCATGAAGGAATTTTTCCCCAGATCAGATTAGCGGTGATTTTAGGGGATGGGGGCAGGGCTCGCCTTCCTCTGCAGCACATGGGTGCAGGTGACATTTATCTCATTTAATCATTTTCCTGTCATTGCAGGGACCTTAAGCACCATCTAAGAGAAGTGTGGTTGGCCACCGTAAGAGAATTGGAAGGACATACTGCCTGTATGAAGAGTATAGAGGAAGCCTAAAATACATGACTGGGAGCAAGTCCATAATCCGCTCCCAGATCACATGTCTGAGGAGCAGGTCTGTCAGGTCCTCCCCTCCCTAGATGGGGAAGACGACAAGGAGGGTTTTGATACCAATCCCTGGTTAGTCTGGTGAAAAGGAGGATCCTCAACTGTGTTCCCTGTAAGCTGCACGGTTGGGCGGCTGATAAGCAGAGTGTTCAGGTGCCCCTCCTGCCACTGCTTTGCAGCCGTGTTGCTCTGTCCTGCAGCTTCTCCCAGGACCCTCCTTGCTGCCTGTGCAGAGCAGGGAGAGGGTGGAAGCTGATGTCCGGGTGTTCCCCCTCCCCCTGCACCTCATCTCCACAGAGCAGACGAGGTCCACAGAGCTGGCTCAGGACTCAGAGCTACTGCAGTCTGAGGTCTGAACCGTGAGCAAGTGCCTTTCTTAAAGAGACAGCACATGGTTTGAGACTTCCCCAGCAATCAGTCTCTCTCTCTCTCATACACGCTCACTCTTCCCCCCACTCCAGCCCATGTACCCCATCTCCACAGAGCGGGGGAGGGGAGACAGGGCTCAGGACAGAGCAAGAGAGCTTCCAGTGAGTGCCGTGAAGAGACAGCGCTTGGTATCTCTCAGAAACTTCCCCAGCAGTCGGCACACACAGAGTCTCTGAATCACATGCAGTCTCTTTCACACTCACCTCCCAACACATACTTGTATCATTGTTATTACTTCTTGGTACTTCCTGCAATGCACATATATTCGCCATAATTTTATTCTTTCAAAGTGTATTATTTTAGTGTTTTTACTGGTCTATGCATTTCATTTTTTTTCCTCTTACACTTAAATTCTTTGAGTAGTGAGTTCTAAAATGCCTAACCTGCCCTGGCTGGAGTAATTATCCCTATGGTAACTTTTTAAAAGTATACATCTCTAGATCTTTTGTTTCTACTGGTGGCACACAGCCACAGATACCTCGGTGCACATAAAATTTATTCCGAACATGGATGGACAAAATTAAATAGAACATTGGCCCTCAAGAACATGAAGTCCGGTGCAGTCCTAGTTAAAAAAAAGCAAGTGTGTATTTAAGTGCCCACTATCCTTAATGGTCATGTAATGATGAGGTTAAAAGGAGCAGACGTATCAAAAGGTACTATATTTCTAGTTGGCATGCACCAGTAATATTTCTGCTGTTCCCAATTCCCGCCCCCTTTCCTTCCTACTTGATTCCCTAGGAAGGTAAAAAGCAAAAAACATACTAACGAAATGTAGGATATATAGTTAAGAATCAAATGTAAGAGTTAGGATTGCTACAAGATAATTCTTTTATAAGTGGCAGTATTACAGTAGCACCCAGAGGCCCCAGTCAGATTCAGGGCCCTTCTGTAATATGTTCTGTACAAAACAATTAAAAATAAAATAAGAGTCCCCATGCCTTGGAATTTGCCCTTATTTTATGTATCTGTATTATGTTGTTTCTCTTGTTAAAACGGACACCTTAACACATTGCTGTTTAAGGGTTTACTAAGCAAATGCGTGCAATGTCAAGTTAACACTTCAATTAAAAACTTAAATTTTACATTTCCTGACATTAAATTTGCAAAAAATTAAATACAGTTATTGCATATGTATTTAATCTGATCAGTTTTGCTGGAAGTAGGCTACCTAAACTGAATAAGTGGTGGAATTAGTTTCTATCTAGGAAGTGCAGGGAGAATTGTATGGAATTTCTTCAGATTAGATTTGGATTAAATTTAGTCAGATGTCCAAAACAGGCCAGTAAGCAAACAATGTATTCTGTTGAACAGTCTACTCATTCCATTGTATGTACGGCAAATATGTCTGAATCAAGCAATGCCAACAATTTCAAAAGGATGCCAACATATTTAATAATTCTATTGACAACTGAAGTTGCTATTTGGACCTTCTGCTAAAAAAAGTCACCAGTTCACAAAAAACATGCGACTTATTAGCCAGCGCCTCAGACATGCAGACAGGCTCTCTAGCAAAACTGCAAAGTGATTAACATTTATGAGCTGTTTAAGTTAGCACTAAGAGTTCAGCAGCTACTGGTAATAAAGCCAGTAGATTGTTGCGTAGTCTGCCATAGGCCTGTTTTATATTCCAGCCAAGGATAAAGAGCAGCTGTGTGCTGTGGTTTTGAAACTAAGAGAAAAGCAACATTTTTATTTATTCTGGAAAAAGTTATTTAAAGAGATTCCACACAAGTTTCTCCCCATTGCAGGGATGTTAATACACTGGGATAGTGTGCCATTGCCACACCAGAACAATGCTCATTATCCATAATGGAATAGTAAATGGAAGGCAGAACAAATCAGCATTAGTGGACTATTCATATAGAGCCACTAAAATAAATAGGGATATTTAATCAGCAATAAGGTCATACCAGTTGAAGGGCAGTTCAGAATATTTGAATGATTGTTGCCATCATCTTGGCTCTCCCACTATATCATATCCCCTTTTAATATCTTGCATTTAAATCAAAAGTATCTGGTTTTCAAGATCACGTTGCAAAAGAAAGTAAAAAAACTAATATATCTTCTCAGAAGTCTCAAAGGTATCAAAAGTAAAAGCTGTCAGACAATACAAGACAGCCAAATTGGGCTCTAATAGTTCCACCTCCAGTTTCTGGGAGAGCCTTGGTGCCAACCTTCTTTTAAAACATTACACAAGGATGCAGCACAGCTGGACACTATCTAGCACTGTCCTCCAGATTGTTGGATGTCTGCATAAGAAAAGCAAATATGTGAAATATGAAACTAATTAATAGGCTTCTTGCCAGGGACGCCTTCAACCTGAAAAGTTACACTTACTTGAAAACTGTGTGCCTACCACAGCTAAACACCCAAGATCCAAATAACTAGAAAGAAGTGAAAAAGTTTCTCCATTTTTCAGTTTGTTTACTTGGTTCCCTTGACAGCTGTGTCTAGTCAGCTTCACTGATCCATTGTAAAGTTAGACTTGGAAGGATTTGATTTTTATTGGTAAAACGATGGTAAAAGTTGATTTCCCCATACACAGAAACTGACAAAAATTTTCATTTATAATAATCAAAATTTACAGATAGACAAAGTAAGAAAAATACTGCTTGAGAACTTAAGAGTTTAAAGGCATAAAAATATTTACTTTACACATTTTGACACCAGATGTTGACAATTTGTGTTTTAATGATAAAGCTTTAACTTTTTGAATCTCAATAGGTCATAAAATTGTCTGACTGCTCCCATTTCCTGCAATTATGAAAATTTAAATAGCCAAAATAAAAAATGCTTAAAAACAAAACCAATCTTGTTCATCAAAATCATAAAAAAAAAAAAAGTTCTGCCAAGCCAATAGAGTCCATTTCGCTCTTGGAAATTTTTGGATGTTTTCTACCTTTTCAAATACACCTCTACCTCGATATAACACAATTTCGGATATAACGTGGTAAAGCAGCGCTCCAGGGGGGCGGGGCTGCGCGCTCCGGCGGATCAAAGCAAGTTCGATATAACGCGGTTTCACCTATAGCACGGTAAGATTTTTTGGCTTCCAAGGACAGCATTATATCGGGGTAAAGGTATATATTGATTTCAATTACAACACGGTATACAAAGTGTACTGTACGGTGTTCACTTTACATTTATTTTTGATCATAAGTATTCGCACTGTAAAAACAAAAGAAATATTTTTCAATTCACCTAATACAAATACTGTAATGCAACCTCTATCATGAAAGTTGAACTTACAAATGTAGAATTATGTACAAAAAACTGCATTCAAAAATAAAAATGTAAAATTGTAGAGCCTTACAAATCCACTCAGTCTCCTACTTGTTCAGTCAATCGTTCAGACAAACAAGTTTCTTTACATTTGCAGGAGACACAATGCTGCCCGCTTCTTGTTTACAACGTCACCTGAAAATGAGAACAGACGTTCTCATGGCACTGTTGTAGCCAGCATCACAAAATATTTATGTGCCAGATGCGCTGAAGAGTCATATGTCCCTTCATGCATCAACCACCATTTCAGGGCACATGCGTCCATGCTGATGACAGGTTCTGCTCAATAACAATCCAAAGCAGTGTGGACAGACATGTTCATTTTCATTATCTGAGTCAGATGCCACCAGCAGAAGGTTGATTTTCTTTTTTGGTGGTTCGGGTTCTGTAGTTTCCACATTGGAGTGCTGCTCTTTTAAGACTTCTGAAAGCATGCTCCACACCTCGTCCCTCTCAGATTCTGGAAGGCACTTCAGATTCTTAAACCTTGGGTCGAGTGCGGTAGCTATCACTGGCAATCTCACACTGGTACCTTCTTTACATTTTGTGAACTCTGCAGCGAAAGTGTTCTTAAAATGAACAACATTTGCTGGGTCATCATTCAAGATTGCTCTAACATGAAATATATCGCAGAATACAGGGAAAACAGCAGGGAACACACAATTCTCCCCCAAGGAATTCAGTCACAAATTTAATTAATGTATTTTTTTTTTAAACGAGCATCATCAGCATGGAAGCATGTCCTCTGGAATGGTGGCCGAAGCATGATGGGGCATATGAATGTTTTGCATATCTGGCACATAAATACCTTGCAATGCCAGCTACAAAAAGGCCATGCAAATCCCTGTTCTCACTTTCTGGTTACATTGTAAATAAGAGGGCAGCATTATCTCTTCTAAATGTAAACAAACTGGTTTGTCTTAGCAATTGGCTGAACAAGAAGTAGGACTGAGTGGTCCTGTAGGCTTTGAAATTTTACATGGTTTTGTTTCTGAGTGCAGAGATATAACAAAAAATCTACATTTGTAAATTGCACTTTCATGACAAAGATTGCACTACAGTATTTGAATGAGGTGAATTGAAAAATACTATTTCTTTAATCTATCCTTTTTAGTGCAAATATTTGTAATAAAAATATACACTGATTTCAGTTACAACATACTACTATATAAAAATGTAGAAAAACATGCAAAATATGTAATAAATAGAATACAAATTTAAATGTAACAGTATGATTAAAACTGCAATTAATAGAGATTAATTTTTAATTGCAATCAATTTCAGTTAATCACTTGAGTTAACTGATTGACAGCCCTAAAAAAAACCTTATAATAGCAAAGCAGAAAAAACCTTCAGAACACTGGGAGAAAAAAATTCAGAGCATGCTACTGAAAGAGTGTGCTACTGAGATTTGGATTTTATTTATTTGTTTACGTTAAGATGATTGTTTTGAAACTAGCTAAATTGACAGTCTCTCAAACCTTTTGTAACCAAACCCAAGACAAAGGCTAGTCTAGCATTCGGGGCCGAAAACTGCCTAAACTTCAACGAAGTTTAGTGACCTTCAGGGATTTCTCTACTTGGCTGGTAGGCTTTGCCCAGTTTTGGATTTAGTTAGGATATACACCCTGCCACTCCTTTCCTCCTATTTTACTTGGGACTGGGGGAAGAGGGGCAGCAGTGGTGTGCTATCTTCTGTATTTAAGGTTTTCAAGCGGCAACCACCTCACCAACTCCACACAGCTCTTTACAGAGCTGACAGCTTGTAACCCAATCTAGTTGTTTTCTAAAGGGCACTGGCAAGAGGTAGGCTTGTTTCTGCGAATCCCAATACCTTACATTTTCCAGAAGGGGGCAGCTCTCTTGTTCTGCAGCTGCATGAGTGAACTGATTCTAAACATTCTCCTGCAGAAAAGGGGGCTAAATACCCAGAATATTGGGGACCTTTGGGGGGGAGGGGATAAGGCCTCAATTAGAGTAGTGTGTCCAGTTCTGGGCCCTACTCTTCAGGAAATATGGACAAATTGGAGAAAGTCCAGAGAAGAGCAACAAAATTGACTACAGGTCTAGAAAACATGACCTACGAGAAAGACTGGAAAAATTGGATTTGCTTTGTCTGAAGAGAAGACTGAGGGGGTACATGATAAACAATCTTTGTAAATAAAAGGTTGTTATAAAGAGGGGGGTGATAAATTATTCTCTTTACCACTGAGGTCAGCATAAGTAATAAGGGGCTTAATTTGCAGCAAAGGAGATTTAGGTTAGACATTAGGAAACTCCTCCTAACAGTAAGGGCAGTTAAGCATTGAAACAAGTTACCTAAGGAGACTGAAACCTCTGTCATTAGGTGTTTGTCTAACCTGTTCTTAAAAACATCTATCAGGGATGGCCTAGATAATAATTAGTCCTGTCTCAGTCCAGGGGGCTGGGCTAGTTGATCTATCCAGGTCCCTTCCAGGCCTACATTTCAGTGATTTTATTATTTCACTTTTGGACAGGGCCAGATTTTTTTGGTGGTAGCAGGGAAGGAAGAACGTCACATGAGGGAAAGAGGAATCCAAGGCTTGTTCATCAGTTGAGGCCCTAGTATTTAATTTTTGTAAGTGTTCAAGAACAAATTGTACATACTACACATTTCAAAATGAGAGCCAATGTTTAACTTAAAATACTATGTTAATTGCCTTTTTTGCAACTCTAATTTCCTTATTTTTGATCCTTAAAGAGAAGGGCTTTTTATATAGATCTCCCTTGAGGATTTCTGATCTCAGGCTCCTCAGGAGTTCAAGGAGGAAATGGCTGGGAACACTGTGGTAACAGTTTAAGGTGCTGAAACTGCACCCAGCCAACTCTGGTTTGCTACCAGGGGCGGCTCCAGGGACCAGCGCACCAAGCACATGCCTGGGGCAGCCTGCCAGTCGCTGTGAGGGCAGCAGTCAGGCTGCCTTCGGCAGCATGCCTGCAGGAGGTTCGCCAGTCACGCAGTTTAGGCGGTGGGCACGCCAAAAGCGCGGGACCAGCGGACCTCCCGCAGGCATGCCACTGAATCTGCGTTACCAGCAGACCTCCCACGGGCATCCCGCTGAAAGCCGCCTGACTGTCATGTTTGGGGTGGCAAAACACATAGAGCCGCCCCGTTTGCCACACAGCATTCACAAATGAATACTGAACAAACTTTCTCTCTACCAGCAGAAATGTGCCAATACCAGAAACAGAAGAAGTTTCCTCACTCATCTACTAACAAAGGCTGATAAAAATAAAGACTCCAAACAGAATCTGGCTACTGCTCTTTGGCAAGGATCCCAACATGCCTGTTTCCTTTCCTGGTTTTAGCAAAGTGGCAATGATGTTCTCACCGAGTCACTCTCTTTAGGCCTGTTTGAGATGACCTCACTGGTATTGACCCTTGCGTCCCAAATGACACACTACTGGAACTTGCCCTTCCCCAACTTAACCTATCACTACGGAAATCATTAGGGGATGAAGCTTCACTTTTGCTTTTCCTGACTACAAAGAGAAGCTCCACACTCTGAGTTGATGAGAAGTGAAGGGAATGTCCCATTCTCTCCCCCTGCCGACCATTCCTGCTCACTGGTCTTCTGGTTACCCTTAACTTTTTGAAACAAAGCAGATACTTCACCCTTCCAGTGAGTAGAGGATTAAGAGATCACCTCTCCCAATTATCCCACCCCCATATCAAATCAAGGCATTCTGCTTCTAAGGCTCATAGCATTCAAGCAGCAATGATTTACACAACAATCTGGTCAGTGACATTGCTAATCAGAAGGTTGTGGATAGCTGCAGTAAAAGTGATCATGACTTTTCAAATTTTACTTTATTGTTGCTGACTGATAGCAAAATTCCCTACTCGTGAGCAGGAAAGGGCCTTTCAAGCATCCAGCTTTATTTTCATTTATTCTGTGGACGACAAGAGAAAGGGGTTTATTTCTTATTTCTTTTCTGCTACCAATCCAGTTAACATTTAAAGTAAGCCATATTGGTAGTTGAAAAGTTCATATAATTCCTACCCTAAAATTAGGCAATTTGCTTCTCCCCCAGTCTTCATTCTGGAAGAACAGATTACTGTATTGTGGTCGACATTAACCACTTGACCACAATACAACCATTGCACAAGTGTCAGAGTCAAAGGGATGGATACTGTAAGGTTAGCAAGATACTGAGATGCCTACTTGATTCTCAGTGTATCCCCCAGTACCAGGCAATATCCACTAGCAACTCAACAGGCAAAATGAAAGCCACAAGATAGTCGGCACAATGCCCCCGAAGAGAGTTTTCTATATAAAGTTGAAGAATTAATAGAATGGCCTCAAGGCATCTTGCTAGCCAAAATAGAGGTGTCAGATGGCCAACTGCTGAATCAGAGGTGACATGATCACTGTTTACAGACCTAGTATTCAGCAGAACTATTTTAAGATAGTTATGTGATAAAGGAAAACTTAGGTACACAGAATTAATTTTCTCCCTTGTAATAATCAAAGCAAAAGTTGGCCACCACATTAAGCTTACATAAAAATAAATTTGAGACTATGCCATTATGCACAGCTAGATAAGAGAACACACCATACATAACAAATGTTTATTTCAAATTATGTGCGTTAAGAAATTATGTATTCTAAAGGAACTGATTCACTGTGTGCCATGGACAGTATGAAGACCTCCATTAATAATCTTTACAGGCTAGGAATAAATGATTTTGACCATTTGTCCATAAGCAGCCAAAACTTCAGGTCTCGTCCAACAAGGAAATGTGCTTGCTCCAGCATTCAGGATATATTATCCTCTCAATTAAAGTGAAATAGTATCGTGAGAGTGCCTAAAGGAATTTCACTGCATTCTGCTTGGTTTGAACTACATTGCCAGAGTTTCTAATTTTTACTTTCTTGTGTTTGTGTCCATTTACTTGCTTTTTACATTTAATTTCATCTGGATTGATTTCCCTATGGAAGACCCACATTCTATCACTGCAGTGCTCAAGGATAGTGGTTTTCAACCTGTTTTCATTTGAGGACCCCTAAAAATTGTTTAATGGCAGTACGGGCCCATTTGGAAATCTCAGACATAGACCAGGGAACCCCAGGGGTCTGTGGGCCACAGGTTGAAAGCCACTTCTATAGGACAATTACACCATTATTTCCACCAAGAACAATTTATTCTGAAAGGCAGATGGCATAGTGGTTAACAGCTTTGTTGAATGTTCATGTGCAGTAATTTGTTGTGTATAATACAGTATTTAATTATAAAGGCAGTCACTGATATAGGGCACTCAACATCTGTTTAAAGTAGTCCAGCAGACTGTCAGTTTCTGCATTACCATAATTGGCCAATATTTTTTCGTCACTAAGCCACAATGGCAACACAAATTCTGTGAAAATGGTGGTCACTGTGGCCTGGTAAATGTTCAACAGCAGCTTCAATAACGTGTACCTGTTCAAGGGTGCCATACCTAGTAAGGATTTAGACGTAATGGCCAAGATAGGCTTTCATTGCTCCGAGTTCCAACATAGCCCTTTTTTAGATTGTGCAATGCCTCTAACAAGAGATCCTTTCCTTGAAGAGGGAAAGGAACTTCAGTCCTAATAGCAGTTAAGATCATGAAATGATGTGCGCACAAGTTTGTTTGCCTTAAGACCATCCCTAACTGAGGCAGCATCAGCCCCTAAGCTCAATTTCTACAATATATGTTTTAAGTGGCTGACAGTCAAGTAACTTTTTCATATTACCACCAGCAGAGATCTGGCCAGACCAGCAACCCAATATCTGACAGCTCAGTGGTTTGAGCATTGGCCTGCTAAACCTAGGATTATGAGTTCAATCCTTGAGGGGGCCATTTAGGGATCTGGGGCAAAAATCTATCTGGGGATTGGTCCTGATTTGAGCAGGTGGTTGGACTAGATGACCTCCTGAGGTCCCTTCCAACCCTGATATTCTATGAATATAGTTTACCATTGCCTCAAATACATCAGTAAGATGGACCAACTGAATTCAGGTCAGTTTTGAATTAGGTTATTTTCCCTTAATCCTTACAACCCTTAAACTTGTTCTTATTCTACGCAATACCAAGTGTCCCAGCTTCCACGTATATTATGGAAGTAAAGTACAAGGTTTCTCTGCCGACACAAACCTCATGTACAGTGACTCTTGATCAGCTGCAGCCCAGCCAGTGGAATCTTCTGCAAGCACAATAAAATGTAGCTATCTGTATACATTTGTAACATTTACCTAAGAGATTCTTAAATTGCTTCCATAATGTCTCACTTTGTGAATGGTAATATTTGATCAAAGATTAAGGTCATTTTTGACCTGTAAGTTGGAGTATTTAAAAAATCTCTCAAATGGAAGTCATGTTTAGTGACTAAATGGTGTTAAGCAAGGTGGAAAATATATGGATTTCATGATCTATTTAGGGAGCAATTAAGCAATAGGAACTTTGACAGTGATATTTGTTATTTCTATGCATTTCACATGAACAGTGCTCTAATCTGCATGTAAAAAAATCAGTTCTAAATGTCTTACACTTAACTACCATGAGGCAGTTAATGAACTGAGACCACTGCCCATCATACTAGCCAAAATTGTGTCACTTAGTTTATATATTGAAATTAGAAAAGGCTCAGAAAAGGGCAACAAAAATAATTTGGAGTATGGAATGGCTTCCATATGAGGTGAGATTACTAGAACTGGGACGTTTCAGCTTGTAAAAGAAACAATTAAGGGGGAATATGATAGAGGTCTATAAAATCATGACTTGTGTAGAGAAAGGGTAAATAATACTTCCTTATTTACTTTCTCATAACACAAGAACTAACGGTCACCAAATGAAATTAATAGGCAGCAGGTATAAAAACAAACAGGAAGAATTTTTTAACACAATGCACAGCCAACCTGTGGAACTCCTTGCCAGAGGATGTTGTGAAGGCCAAAACTATAACAGGTTTCAAAAAACAACTAGATAAGTTTATAGAGGATAAGTCCATCAATGGCTATTAGCCAGGATGGGCAGGGATGGTGTCCCTAGCCTCTGTTTGCCAGAGGCTGAGAATGGGCAACAGGGGATGGATCACTTGATGGTTGCCTGTTCTGTTCATTCCCTCTGGAGTGCCTGGCATTGGCCGCTGTTGGGGGACAGGATGCTGGGCTGGATGGACCTTTGGTCTGACCCAGTATGGCCATTCTTATGGTTTTATGTACTCCCCCATCTGTCTGTATCCATCTGTTCCTTGTCTTATATTTACAGATAGTAAGCTCTTTGGGGAACAGAGTATTTTGTTCTGTTTGTATAGCATCTAGCAGAGGGGTGAGCAAACTTTTTGGCCCGAGGGTCACATCGGGGTTACAAAATGGTATGGAGGGCTGGGTAAGGAAGGCCTGGCTTCCACCCCCATCTGCCACCTCCCACTTCCCATCCCTTGACTGTTCCCCTCAGAGTCCCCAACCCATCCAACCACCCCCCCGCTCCTTGTCCCCGACGCCCCCATCCAACCCTCCCTCCCCCTGCTCCCTGCCCCGACCCCTATCCACACTCCTGCCCCAAGAGGCCCCCCCAGGACTTCGCCTATCCAACCCCCCATTCCCCATCCCCTGAACCCCCACCCCAGAACCTCCACCCCAGCCAGCAGCCCCCTGCTCCCTGACCACTCCCCAGAACCCCTCGCCCCTAACTGCCCCCTGGGACCCCATCCCCTATCCAACTGCTCCCTGTCCCCTGAATGCCCCCCAGATCCCTTCCTCCTTACTATGCCACTCAGAGCGGCAGGACTGGATTATTGGAAAGCCTGGGAGGTGGGTGGGCACAAGCCGCGCAGCCTGGCAGGAGCAGCAGGCCAGAGTGCTCCCCGCGTGGCAGTGAGGGAGAAGAGGGACAGCAGGGGAGGGACCTGGGGTTAGCCTCTCTGGCTAGAAGCTCAAAGGCCAGGCAGGACGGTCCCACGGGCTGGAAGTGGCCCATGGCCCGTAGTTTGCTCACCTCTGATCTAGCACAAACACATGAGTCCAAGTCATAGACTAGGACTCATATGCTTACAAAGCCCACGGCAACGAGCCATCCAGCCGAGGCTGACAAACTCAGGGTAGCCAGGCTTGTACTAGTGCTCTAAAAATACAGCTGTGTAGAAAGTCCTTTGAGTTTTCATCTCAGGCTCTGAAGCCCTACTCCATCCCTAGGCTTCAGAGCCCAAGCTGCAACCTCAAAGCGCCGTCTACACAGTTGTTTTTATAGCACTAGCGCAAGCCCAGCTAGCCTGAGTCTGTGAACTTGGGCTGGGAGGCTCACTGCCACAGGTTATTTAAACATACCTTTAGGACTGCTACAATAAGTATAGTAGGGTTGCCTGTATCAAAAAAGCTCCTCATGCCTTCTACAATTAATACAAAATATTTCATCTTTCTGACATGAGGTTCATGAACATGTAGCTTTCCATGAATTCTAGAAAGTAAATTTTACATCTAAATTTCTCTTACCACATGTGTTTTACACACTTATATGACCCTGAACCCTCAGTGTTCTTGGTTGAGTCAGGTGTTTTGTTTGTTTGTTTTTTAAAGAACCCCAACTGGGTATTTTGAGGAGTTCCACACATTTCAATAAAAAGCCCAAACAAGACTGTGTGCATATCATTTTTTATTTTTTTAAATGGGTTTAAAATCATTAAGGACTAATTTGCAAATTAAGTTTTGGTGCTAGGAACCACCACTCTATTTTGCAGTTACAAGACTGTTAGAGGAAGATCTGCCTATTAAAAATATTAAATCATGTTTCGCTGAAATAGTAAATCAAACAAGTTCATGTTACTGCACAAGCAACTGTCTCAACAGGAAACCTGATGTTAGCCTGTCAAAAGATAGTGTTTGACCTACTAAAAAGCCCGAGCAATTGCTCTCCTCCCCAAAGACCTCTGATCAAAGTGCTATGCACTTCTCTAGAAATACAGCACCAGTGTAACTAAACTGATTTTGAATCAAAGTGGTGCAAACTCTCATTATAGACAAACATTTAAGTTCTGCTTAATATTGGTTTAGCTTAATTCAGTATTTTATCAATATAAGCTAAATTGATAAGGAAGGTTAAAACTGTTTAAGTGCATCTTCTTTAGGTGTTTACAATGATTTAGAGAGGTTTAAAACCCAATTACATGAGCAGTTTTTCTAACTTAGACAAGCCCCAATACATTCCAACCGAGGCTCTGACTCAAGACATGTTCAGAGTGCATTTCTGGTCCTATCTCTCCTTCTCCAAAGGCATTACCTGTGTGGCTTACACCAAGTAGGCCCCTCTAACTAGCAGCTAGCTCATTCTCCTCTCCCCAAGTCAGTTCAGTTCTTTATTCCTCTACTACTCTCCCCTCTGACTGGCATCTCAACGTTGCTGAGTCAGATGCCACTCAGCATATTCCCAACTGGTCCAGCAGGCAGGAAACTCAACTTTTACACGTCCAAGGCTTCTGCATATTCGGCCTGCTTCCTTCTTTCAGTGAAGAGGAGGCATAAGAACATGTAATTGTAATGAAGTCATCTTGTACACTAGTTTCTCTCTAGACCTTTAATGTAGCCAATATTCCTATATTCAATTCTAGACAGCATTCAGTTCTGAAGAGAGCTATATTTTGCACCGAAAGCCAACCTAGAAATTCACAAAGTGAAGCACTTCACCCCATGTAGAGATGTGGGACTGTAAAATTTAAATATAGTTGGCATTTTGGAGCCACCTACCAGCAGCCATCATTTTACCCAATAAATAAGCTGACAGTGGGACTTCTGTTTACTCTCTGAATCCAGTTGAAATAGTTCCCATAAAACAAATCTTACAGTTGGGCTTATTCCACAGATACCCACGCACAAGGAGTCACTTCATCACTGAAATGCACTGCAACATGGAATGTAGCAACACAACTGAGTGTTATTAGAAAGTAGTTAAAACAAGTAACAAAAATTACTTACGTGAAATTCAGTTTTTACATAAGGTAATAGTTTGAGGTTTAAGTTAAGAATTTTAATTTTCATGATACTGCAATGAGCAGGATTGGCACAGTGGTCTTAGAAGTCAGATAAAACCACTCAGTTGTGTTGCAGCCCATAAATAGCATAACAAAGGAAACACTGTTTTAGGACCAAAACACATGCAGTACACAGATTCCCGTGTTAGTTCCTGGAAGGGGGCAAGGAAGGGGTAAGAGTCTTATGGTCTTCCCTGAATGAACTTGGAGAACCTTCAATTCCAGAAGACTTCCCTCAATCTGCTCCCTATATATATTTTTAGCATCAGGTTAGATAACTACTGTCCTCTAAACTGTAAGTATCCTGTTACATGCCACTGAGTCAATCATAGCATACTGCACTTTCTGCATGCATATGGTGCAATTAACAAAAATAATAATATATTAAGGTGCATTACATAACAGAAGTTTTTCATTTAGTTACATGAAGCTGACAGTATTCATATCTCAATAGCTTAATATACCTAGGCGCTATGTTCTGTTCTTAGGACACTGACAGCTAGCATACTACATAAATCCTGTATAAGATTTGTAGTGGGTTCTGTCCCTAGCACATTAATGATTAGAGAGTTTTGTTTACCAATGTCCCAGAAACATTCAACTCCCTATGGAAAGCAACATCCATTGTCCAGAGGCAAGCAGAAACCTTCCCATTGCAAGTGGGTAGGTGAATGAACTAAGACAGAAGCTCCTGAACTGGCCTGTAGAGAATTTTGCTGGTAATCGATTGGAAGTTAGCTAGAATGAAGAGCCAGAATCCTGTGACCAGCTGTTAAATGCATCAAATCAGCTAAACACAATATTTTAACAACTGTAGTTTCCATAGGGATGCTACAGAATCATGAAAGGTGAAGGAGATAGTCCACATGACAGTATTAAAATGTAGTCCACACTAAAAGGGGAAAAATCAGGAAACCCTGGTCCAAGGCATTAATTTCTGAAGAACCTAAGCTTTTAAAGTAAGTTTCTAGCACTTATATAGAAGTAAATATAACCTTCCAAATGTGAGCCACTGCAGTGATGGCTGCCCCAATGCTTCTGTTGCTGTACATTTTTTCTAAGAAACAAGGAAGTGTGACAAAAAAGCATCAGGTCAGTTTCAATACTGCTATTCAGAATCCAATCTACATCAGTGAAACCAAGAACTGAGTCAGCTTAAACATTAATGCTGCACTTCAAAAGCCGGACAAGGGAGTGGAGATAGTAAAAGGGGAGGGCAGATCCAACCAATGAAGACAGAGAAGAGGATGTACAGAAGTGTAGTGGAGCGCCCCACAGTTCCACCTTTGCAGCATTCAGGAGTAAGAGAAAGGGTAAAATGAGCTACATCACTCCATCAGTCAAGAGTTTCTGAGGTAAGGAATACATTGTTTTTCAGTCTTGCAGGGTCACTTTCTTGACATTCCAAAATGTAAGAGGGCCCAAGGGGGAAAAAAGGACTTGTGTCATTTGCTTCTTTAATGTATAATGGCCTGAGAGCTTCCCCCAAAAGATGTATGATTGTTTATTTACATTAGAAATTTTGGTCCTGTTTAGGTTTGAAGACTATGGCCACTGGAGGCTGGCAAATAACATTGGGGGTGGGGGTTGGTTTGCAGGTTGTTTTTTTTTTGTTTGTTTGTTTGTTTTTTTTTAAGGCAGGGAGGGCGGGTTAAGCTGAATCTGAAACTTTTCCAAAAAAAAGTCAACAAATAGAAAGAGGCCATTTTGGAGTCAAACGAAGCACATGGTTTGATCCGAAAAAATTTAGTTTCCAGAGATTCTTAAAGAACTAGGTTCACAAATGGCCAAGTAGGAGGTGCCACCCTTGTAACTTTAGCCTGGTGGTTAGGTCACTCACCCAGGAGTAGGAGACATGGGTTCAGTTCCTCCAAATCCCTGCTCCATAGCAGGCAAAGGGACTTTGGTCTTCTACTTTCCCAGAAAAGTGCTATACCCACTGGGCTATGGAGTTTTTGGAAGTAGGTCTCAATCTCTCCCGTTGACACTATTCCTCTTTGTTTAAATTAAATATTCAGTGGTGCAAGGATCTGAACTTGGATCTCCCACCTACAGGCAGGTGTCCTAACCACGACGCTGGAGTCACATACTCTCTCTGTCTCAATAACTATTCAAGTATTTCATAAAAAGTGAAGCAGCTTCAACAGGCAAGAGAGTGCTGCCCCAGAACACCCACATTGTTTCGGGAGGTGCGAGACCCAAGTTTAAATTCCTGTTCCACATCAGGCAGAAAGGGGAACTGAACCTGGGTGTCCCACGTCACCACTGAGTGCCCCAATCACTGGGCTAAAAGTTAAAGGAGCACTACCACCAGCAACTCCTGAGTCCTGTTTTATGAATGGCAAAGTCTCCTTGTGAATCTAACCCAAAAAGTTTTCCGACAAACTATTAGGCAAATAGGCCTTTGGGTTGACCAAACTACATTTTTCAACAAATGAATTATTCATCCAAAAAGTCTCAACCAGCTCTAATAGCTGTGTCACTAAAGCAAAGTGTGAAACCTAAGCAATTTGGAAGGGAAGAGATTCTTCAGTGTACGAATGTAAGAATCAATGTAAGAATCTTGTTTATTGTTTAATATGCATTTAACTTCAAATGACAAAGGCTTCCTTTATTCCAAGCTTTGATTCAACACTATCTCCTCATCAACTAAGGCACTACAATATTTACTGTGTGCTCCAATTCCTCCAAAGATTCTCCAGGAAAACCAGGTAAGATCATATTGGAAATACCTGATACTTCCAAAATAAAATAAGTGAGAAAGAAAAATTAAAAACTTTCAGACCTTTCTACACCATACAGCACCCAAAAGTGTTTTGCAGACCACCTTTAAAAACAGCAACAGATACAAAACATATTGACACATGAAATCAGTTTTAAGAAACCAAATCATTTCCCCCATATTTTCCTTGTCAACCAGTTTAATTTGCTGGCTGTGTAGGGTATAAGAGAAAGAATATACAGGCTGTTAAATCAAGAGGGAGTAAGTCTCAAAGCAGAGCAGCTTTCATTTCAAAAGCCCTTTCAACAGCTCATTTCTGTTTAAGCTGAGGTGTAGTTCCAACTTGAGCACTTCTGCTGATCTGAAGCAACCAGGCTGCAAAGCATTTAGGTATTTTAAAAACTAAAACCAATAGCTGAGATTTTAGGCACTCCTCTGATGCCTTCAGCTCTACCTGGATACTTATTGACAGCCAGTGCAGAGTATGGACACTAGTACCGAGTGTTTTATATGACATGTTGCTTAACAAAGAAGGCAGATATTTGGCACTAAGTTCACAGTATCTTTCATAAGTCTCAATATGTAGCCCCTATAGATGACATTACTGTAATCCAATCTCAGCTATTTGAAGTATCAGGAACACTGCACCACTTCAAATTCAGAGAGTTCTCTGCAATCAGGGCAAGAAACATTTTAAATAAAAGCTTAAGTTTTACTTCATGACACTCACGAGAAAAAGATTCCTATTCACTCAGATTTTCACTTGGCAGCAGTGATTACGAGCACCAAAAGCAATTGTATGCTTAATTTAACAAAAGTATCACATTTAATATTTATATACAGATGTCCCCCGACTTACGCAATCATTCCATTCCAGAAAGCCTTGCGTAACTCGAATTTTGCTAAGTCGGAAACATATACCCGTACATTACACAAAAATTTCCGCAACTCAAAAATCCTATTTCTGGCTTACAGAACTTTTTCCATAAGTGCGAATTTGCATAAGTCGGGTCTTGCGTAACCCAGGGAGCGTCTGTATATAGACAGACAGACACACTAGCTGGACACATGCAAGTTTTAGTAAATTTTACAAAACGTGTCTGAAAAAGTGTACTGAAATATTAACAGGGTGGAAAAAAGTCATCTTATATAAAAAATAATCAAAAATGAGTGTCTGATTTTAACCTAAACGAAATACTTTTAAAAATAACCCTATTTAAAATTTAATTTGAAGTTAGGCCTTAATACAGGTTTTCCTAAATCTATCAAAATAATTAAATAAAAATGGGATTTAGCTATGTTTTTTGATGAAGTTTTAAAGAAAGTCAAAGCAATGAACTGGTGGTGGAAGTATTGGGCTAAATACATGGAACCAGAATGCTGAAGAACTAACAGCTTTTGACAGCAGTAACCTCTTCTGCAGGGGCAGAGAATGTTTTCTTCATTTCAGTTTAATCAGCTACTTCAGTTAAACGAGTTGAAAAAAGCAAGAAAGCTTGTTTTCTTCAAATCTGTGAAAAAGGACTAGGTGAGAGGATGAGATCTACTAATTCTAAAATCTTGATAGACATGCTGATCAGAGACAGTCAGTTAATACTTTCTTTAAGTCATTTTTTAATGCAAAGTGAAATCATCTTTTTTCTTATGCATCCAGCACATAATTAAATGCTTGTTTTGCACATTACTTGAATTTCAGTTTCCATCCAAATAGAACTTGACAAACCCAGAGTAAAAAAACCCCAAAAATCTAATAAAGAAATGTCATTTGCCATTTTCTAACCCAACTTTTTTTAAAAAGTAAAAGTTTGCCAGTTAAGCAATATAAACTGATTAAATAAATGTGCTTAGAGTCTTCCAATTAGTATCACCGAATTAGTGCAACGGCTATACTTAGCAGCAAATCAACATGTTTTAATGGTTACAAGCCAACAAGAATCAATGTGGGTTTTTTGTTTTTGTGTTTAGGAAACTAACTAAAAAGTAAAAACGCAAAAACACAATTCAAATCAATTATTTAAAATCAAGGTTTCCTGCTTGCTGACTTAAATTATTAAAATCAGCAACCTCAATCAATCCACCCTGAATATTAAGGCTTCACATAACTAGTACACCTCTACCTCGATATAACGCTGTCCTTGGAAGCCAAAAAAATCTTACCGCGTTATAGGTGAAACCATGTTATATTGAACTTGCTTTGATCCACCGGAGTGCACAGCCCCCCTCCCCCCCCGGAACACTGCTTTACCACGTTATATCCAAATTCGTGTTATATCGAGGTAGCAGTGTAATTAGATATACCTTGGTAGGATGGTCATCTCAAAGATGAAAAATATGAATGAAAATTGTAAATCAGTTACTTTCCACTAAGAAAAAAAGCTTAATAGCAAAATAGAAGTGGACAGGACAAAAAAAAATTAAAAAGTCAGAATTTATAGGCTTAAGGACCTTGTATGATCCTAACATCTTATTAACTGAAATAAGGGCTGACCCAAACAGAAAGATAAGACAGACCATGTTTCTCCCAGTCCTAGTTTCAGAAACTTAGTTTTCCTAGTTCCACAGCTCTACCAGTACTAGTACTTGTACAGACAAGATGCTGGCAGCCATTAGCATCTTTGCCTAATTCTGCTTTAAAGCAGGTCTAGATGACTGGTTAAAATGTTAGGTTTTGCACTGTTACCACCACCAGTATTAGCAACAGTGGAAATGCAACACCTAAGGAAAAAAAGCTAGCACAGACATAGCCATTAGGAGATCCTCCACACGTGCCCATGAATCAACTGTGATAATGTGATGCTGGACTGAAGACGTCAATATCAAGCATGAAACATTGAAGCCTTGCATACGCCAAGTAATTTGCCAATTGCTAAAAGATGTCACGTGCAGTTGAATCAGCGCCAAGAATGATTCCCCCACAAACGTGAACAGGATCAAATCCAAGGTCAACCAGTTTCTAGAACAGTTATGAACATAGTAAGGTACTGCCTACACTTGAAGTTAAAGCACTCACAACCTATCTAATTGTACCAGTCACTGATCCCATTGTCAACAAATGGGTAAGTTTCCTGATGTACACACTGTTTGTCGCTGTCATTTCAGTCATTTTTAATGCTACCTTTTGGACAATTCCTGAGCCAAGATGTCAGGGGCATTGCTACTCTTTTATACTCTAAATCAAACCAAGGACTCATATGGCCCACCATGACGTCCCTTTCCATTTGTTCACCTAGCACTGCAAAATATATTTCTTATAAGAGACCTTGAGGTATGATGGCAGGATAAGACCAAAAAACATTTATTTTGTTAGAAATTATTTAAATTCTTCAAAAAACTCAGATCTGAAAGAGCTTAATACATAAAAGGCTTTTGAGCATTTTTAAAATGCATATCAATCACATGGAGGAAGAGACACTATAAAGACCTTTCATTGGCACATTGATATGAAAGAAAAATAATGTTACTATGAAGTTCCACAAAGTGAATGATATGTTACAAACAAAATATTTAGAATGGAGTCCTACTGTAACTGGTCTATTAGAAGCCCAGCACTAAATATAGAAACACCAACAGCTCAAAGATTCGTATTAAGGCAATTATAGTAGAAGTTCAATTATCTGAATGACACACCAATGCAGGGTAATGTCCTACCGGTGGTTTCAAATAAGTGTACCAGTCACTGGATGAGCCTGGATGAGGTTCTAAGGTGGGAGGGTCTCTCTCTCTGGGTCCCTAAAACTCTTCACAATAGAGCCACCTGCAGCTCACTCCTCCAGACACGTGTCCCTTTCCTCCCAGCAGTTGCCTCTTCTAGCACCTCTACTGAGCTGGAAATTATACTCTTGTGGGAATTCTGCACCACTGCGCAAGGCAGAATTTCCTTTTTCCCCACAGAAATGGGGAATGCAGAGATGTTGGCCGCCACTAGGGGGGCGCTGGACCTGGCAGAGGCCAGCTCACCAACGGAACTAGGGGGTGGGGGTGGGGAGGAGCAGGAGAGAGAGAAGAGAAAAGAAGGGAAGGACTGGAGGATTCCCAGCAGCTGCATTTTCCAGCACATCCTGAAGGAAGGAGGTGGTGGCATGCAGAAAACTGTGCAAGCCTGGGACATAGAATCAGGCTGTTTCTCCTTCTGGATCCCTAGGCTCCAGGAGGACCGGGTGCAGCTGGCCTCTGGGAGAAGGAGGGAAGAGAGTGCCTGGGTTCGGGGGTGGGGGGGAGAGTGTCTGGCCCGGGGGGGTAGGGGGGAGTGTCTGGCCCCCTGGCTGGGCTTGGGTGGGGGGGCACGGCAAGAGGGCAGAGAAACAGGAACTGAGTTGTCATAGGGGATTTCTTTAACTACTCCTGGGGGAAATTCTGTGTGTGTCTGTATTGTTACAGACATACTTGCAGAGGTATTTTGAAATAAATTACCAAAATAATCAAAACTAACATGATTATATAGTGTTATTTTGACAAATAAAATTTGCATAATTTTAAAATCTTGTGAGCAGAATTTAATATTTTGGCACAGAATTCCCCCAGGGAGTAAGATTATTGGTGAAGTCAACCAACTGTCTAATCAAGAGAACCAGCCAGCACAGTCAAGTCTATATTAAGTGTCAGATATTTAGATAATTGGGGGTTCTATCATATGTCCATTTCCCTATTTACATTTTTAGCTTATAATAGCAGTAATGATTTCCAGAGTGGACATTTCCTGGTGTTAATTGGCTAGATCATATCCTCCCCACCTGCTGGCACCATTTTACAACTCAGACTGCTCTTCAGATAACCGAATGACTGTTTTCCAGATCATTTATACTTGCCATAGTCTTGAAATGTAAAGTGAAAATGACAGTGGTTAACAGACTGGTAGTCTTGTCTCACAGATCAATTTTTAGATAATGTTTTCATCTCTTAGCTCAGAGAGCCAGAAGCGTAACACAAAACCATTAATCCCACAAGATTATACACACCTCAGTAGAGCATCAATTTGGCAAATTAATCTACCTGAACACTTAATTATGGGCAATTCTGAGCTACAGGCTAACTAACATGATGTAACACTTGAAGTAATTATGGGAGATTGAATTTACAATATTATATAGGCTGTAAATACAAAGAACTTTATACAGATAAGAGGATATTGAAATACAAAATGGTATCCATTCAGCTACATGATTTGAATATATGAAGTACAGCCACTTATTTGCTAGCTGCTTCGTAAAATTCCTGGCATAATCTTGTGGAATAATAGTCCACAAAAATTGGATCAGATGTGTCACATTGTGTGTATAGGACTTTAAGATCCATTGCCATGATCCCTAGTCTCCTCACAAATCCTCATAATAAAAATCAGTTACCATGCCACAATATATCTGTAATTTATCGAATCTTCAACAGTGGAGATACCAGAGATCTCAAGGAAAAATATAAACCAGTAAAATGCATCTAACAATGTACTGCACATTAGGCGACATTTCTTGACCTTACATATAAACTCACAGCTCCCCTGTAGGACTGGTAGCCCTTGACATTTTAATCTTAGCAAATATGCTGAAACTAAATGTTTAACCTTTTTTAAAAAAATTACAAAGCTATTTGACTTTGGACCATCCTCAAAGACCCACATCTAAAGAACAGACAATGCATGCTGTAATAGGATGGGAAAGAGCCTTTAAAGCACTCTTATTGCTTCTGATGCTGCCCATCATATTGTAAGCCTCCGAGTCTTAATAGCTACCCTGCAATTTTATAGCTCGGCATCCCAAGTCCCACAAACCTGAGTCAGCTGACTCAGGCTAGCCACAGACACTTCATTGCCCTATAGAACTGGGTAGCCAAACTGCAGCTTATGAACCACATGTGGCTCTTTTACAGTTAAAGTGTGGCTCCTGGAGCCCACCTTGCTCCCGCTTTTCTCCGCCTAACAGACTGGTGGGGAGGGGATCTTGGGACTTCTGGTGGTGTGGTGGGGCTCAAAGCTTCAGCCCCATAGGGCATGCCTTCCCGGGCCTCGAACCTTGGCAGATGCCTCCCATGGGGCAGAACCCCCAGCACCCTGCTCCAGGGCAGAAGACCTGAGCCCCAGCAGGTGCTCCCCACAGGGCTGAAGCCCCGAGCCCTGGCAGGTGCGCCCATCTCTCAAGGTTATGAAGATCATATGCAGCTCAGAGGGTCAGTAAGTTTGGTGACCCCTGCTACAGAAGTAGCCTTAGGGGCTTATTGTACCTGAGACCTAAAGCCACTTAGATTGATAACCATGATATCTAAGCAGCTCCACCTGAAAGTGTTGGCTCATGTACTGCCTGAAGTACATAGAACTTCTCTGAAACTTGTGGTGTGGGGCGCTAAAGAACTGCTCTACCTGCTCAAGACAAAAACTATTAAGGGTTTTGCTGTTTCAGAATCCTCAGAAGGATGTCAGTTCAAATATTCAGGTGTTTTGTCTCCATGTATTAGCAGGGAGGGACTAAAATCCAACATCTAGGCTTGCACAGAAGAATACTTTTTACCAGTTGTGAAGCTGTCATGGGATAAGAGGGAAGGTCCTCTCAGAAGGTTTCCTATCTTTTAACCAATTACCAAAGGGTAGGAATAAATGGTCAGTTTTCAGAATGGAGAGAGGTAAATAGAGGTGTCTCCCAGGGAGGTCTGTACTGAGACCAGTCCTATTCAACATATTCATAAATGATCTGGAAAAAGGGGTAAACAGTGAGGTGGCAAAATTGTCAGATGATACAAAACTACTCAAAATAGTTAAGTTCCAGGCAGACTGCGAAGAGCTACAAAAGGATCTCTCAAAACTAGGTGACTGTGCAACAAAATGGCAGATGAAATTTAATGCTGATAAATGCAAAGTAATGCACATTGGAAAACAATCCCAACAAAATGATGGGGTCTAAATTAGCTGTTACTACTCAAGAAAGATCTCGGAATCATTGCGGATAGTTCTCTGAAAGCATCCACTCAATGTACAGCAGCAGTCAAAAAAGTGAACAGAATGTTGGGCATAACTAAAAGGGATAGATAAGACAGAAAATATCATATTGCCTCTATATAAATCCATGGAACATCGTGAATATTGCATGCAGATATTGTCACCCCATCTCAAAGAAGATATATTGGAATTGGAAAAGGTTCAGACAAGGGCAACAAAAACAATTAGGGGTATGGACCAGCTTCTGTATGAGAGATTAATAAGACTTGGACTTTTCAGCTTGGAAAAGAGACAACAAAGAGGGGATATGATTGAAATCTATAAAATCACGACTGGTGTGGAGAAAGTAAATAAGGAAGTGTTATTTACTCCTTCTCATAACACAAGAACTAGGGGTCACCAAATGAAATTAATAAGCAGCAGGTTTATAAACAAACAAAAGGAAGTATTTCTTCACACAACACACAGTCAACCTGTGGAACTCTTTGCCTGAGGTTGTTGTGAAGGCGAAGACTGTAACAAGATTCAAAAAAGAACTAGATAAATTCATGGAGGGTAGGTCCATCAATGGCTATTAAACAGAATGGCCAGGGATGGTGTCCCTAGCCTCTGTTTGCCAGAAGCTGGGAATGAGAGAGAGGGAATGGATCACTTGATGATTACCTGGTATTGGCCACTGCCGGAAGACAGGATACTGGGCTAGATGGACCTTTGGTCTGACCCAGTATGGCCATTCTTATGTTCAGTTTTAAGTTTGGCTTAAGAGTATTGCCTAATTCTTGTATTACAAGGTAAGATCAACAGATGAACATATTATTTGGCCTTTCTGCAATAGAGTTGCCAGACCACTAGTATAGCTCCTCTTATCTTCATCCTTCTAGTCACTCCTACAGAAAGCCCTGCTCCTATACCTCTCTCTCTACTGCCCTTCCCTGAAGCTTTTCAGTTTCTACTACTGTGTAGGACCAAGATGAGGCAGACAAATCCTACTGTATTAAACACAACAGCATATGAACTTGTATAACATTTTCCATCCTCTTATAGGTTAATCTATTTGCTTTTTAGAATGCTATTACAAAATGAGTAGACTTCAATGAACAGTCAAAGATCCTTCATAACATGTTGAATCTAATTCAAAACCTGAAGTTATTTTCTCTAATGTGCATCACGTTATGCTTGCCTACACTGAATTTTATTTACCATGTTCCCCCACACACTTAAAGATCCTTCTGGAATTTAACAACTTTTCCTAGTTTTGATTAAACAAATGGTGTCATCAAAAAATTTTGCCACCTCTATTCAGCCCTCTTCTAGAAAGCATACAATAGCAATATTAGTACGAGGTCTCCACTGTTAACCTATCTTTACACTAGGAACAGGCCATTTATTCTTATTGCTTTCTCTCCTAGATAATTTTAAATGCATGACTTATTACCTCTCATCAGTTACTACTCTTATGAAGGACTATTAAAGTCTTTGAAATATCAAATATCGGTTTTCTTCTTAATATGTTGGAAATCTCATGTTAGAGAGGCACAATTCTTACAAAAGCTGTACTGACTGGCCTTTATATTATTCCTATACAAAACGTTTAGCTAAGGTGTAGCCAAGGCTGTACCAGTGGTTTCAGTGCACGTTAACTTTATATATGAGAATTAAAAGCCACATGTTCAAAACTCAGGAAGTTCAGAATTAAGGTTAGACTTGCCTATGAATTTCTGTACTTTTGAAAGTTTGAGTTTCTTTTAAGAGTCATGGTACCCAAGTAACTAACTCTGTCTCTGTAGAGATGCCATCCTTCCATCTTCCCTAACTGGTAAGGTTAAATTTTGATAGTGTGCAGAAGAGAACATTTGTTCTGTGCCTCTATCTACTTGTTTGGTGTCTTCTTCCAAATTCCATTTTCTAGCTGTTCAGTTAGCTGGAATGAGGCTACTTTGGTTACTGATTTGTGGATGGAGAGCAAAACTCTGGGAAAGTGGTATAGATTTGATTATACTTACTCCTCACACTCTAAACAAGGGACAGAAAAGTACAGCAATGACTAATTTTTTTGACAAAAGCTTCTGCTAAAAATCAGTGAAATAGTTAATATTGAGATTTTAAATTAAGCTTCAGTTAATATCCTATTGAAATGAAGAGAACCAACTGATATCTCCCATTGTGATGCCCTCTATAGCCAGACAATACTGCATCTAGTCTCTTTTTTTTTCCAAATCAAAATCCTACAGAGTTCAAATGCATCATGGGGGCTTTTAACTTCCTATCAGAAGCATCCACTAGCCTCTTGGCATATCATACACCATCTGTGGATACTGACAGCACTGCGACTCAGGGTATGTCTACACTATGGAGATTATACAGGCATAGCTAGGTCACTGTAGCTACACTGCTATAACTCCATATAGTGAAGGTTTTTTCCCCTAGGGCTGTCAACCGATTAAAAAAATTAATCGCGATTAATCGCACTGTTAAACAATAGAACACCATTTATTTAAATATTTGCGGATGTTTTCTACCTTTTCAAATATATTGATTTCAATTACAACACAATACAAAGTGTACAGACTGTTGCTCTTTTAAGACTTCTGAAAGCATGCTCCACACCTTGTCCCTCATATTTCAGAAGGCACTTCAGGTTCTTAAACCTTGGGTCACGTGCTGTAGCTATCATTAGAAATCTCACATTGGTACCTTCTTTGCATTTTGTCAAATCTGAAGAGAAAGTATTCTTAAAATAAACAACATGTACTAGGTCATCATCTGAGACTGCTATAATATGAAATATATGGCAGAATGCAGGCACAAAACAGCAGGAGACATACAATTCTTCCCCAAGGAGTTCAGTCACAAATTTAATTAACACATTTGTTTAAACAAGCATCATCGGCATGGAAGCATGTCCTCTGGAATGGTGGCCGAAGCACAAAGGACATACTAATGTTTAGCATTCTTGAACATAAATAACTTGCAATGCCGGCTACAAAAGTGCCATGTGAACGCCTGTTCTCACTTTCAGGTGACATTGTAAATAAGAAGCGGGCAGCCTTATCTCCCACAAATGTAAATAAACTTGTTTCTCTCAGCGATTGGCTAAACAAGAAGTAGGACTGAATGGACTTGTAAGCTCTAAAGTTTTACATTGTTTTGTTAAATAACTGCACTCAAAAACAATCTGCATTTGTAAGACGCAGTTTCACAACAAAGATTGCACTACAGTACCTGTATGAGGTAAATTGAAAATTATCTTATTTTTACAGTTCAAATATTTGTCATAAAATATAAAGTGAGAGCTGTACACTTTGTATTGTGTTGTAACTGAAAATGTAGAAAAATATCCAAAATATGTAATAAATTTCAATTGGTATTCTATCGTTTAGCACTGCAATTAAAACTGCGATTAATCGCAATTAATTTTTTTATCATGATTTATTTATTTTTAATCACGTGAGTTAACTGCAATTAATCGGCAGCCCTAGTTTTTTCCATTGGTGTAGGAAGCATTCTTCCATCGACATAACTGCACTACACCAGGAGGGTAAGTCAGCATAACACCATATCCCTGAAAGCAGTAGCTTCTCACCCCCCGCACCAAAACACCCTGACTGACATAGCTATATTGGTCCAATTTTTAAATGTAGATCAGGCCACAGGGTCCTCATCCCTCAGGAGGGAACTGGGTCCTATCATCTACTTTAGCTAACCTAGAATTCTGGGAGGAAGTCTGCAGAGTTTCAGCCTCTGCTTGATTCACTCATTACTTGGGAATTTCCATTTAGAACTAAGTATCTAACATCTGGATGTTACATACTTGGCTGGAGGCTGAAAATTCATAAATTCCTGACATTACAAGTGAATCCCTGATCCCGTAAGCCAGTGTTTCCCAAACTTGGGATGCCGCTTGTGTAGGGAAAGCCCCTGGTGGGCCGGGCTGGTTTGTTTACCTGCCCCATCACAGGTCCGGCCAATCGCAGCTCCCACTGGCTGCAGATCGCTGCTCCAGGCCAATGGGGGCTGCTGGAAGCAGCGCGGGCCGAGGGACGTACTAGCTACCACTTCCAGCAGCTCCCATTGGCCTGGAGCAGCGAACCGTGGCCAGTAGGAGCCGCAATGGGCCGGATCTGCAGACACGGCAGGTAAACAAACCGGCCCGACCCACCAGGGGCTTTCCCTACACAAGTTTGGGAAACACTGCTTTAAGCCAATGGGTCAGGATGCAAGGAAACTAAGCTGTTTTGTTTTCTTTGAAGTGTTGTAGATTCACAATAGGGAAGAGACATTTCAGATGTAAAGTAAAGGGAAAGTGTGAAGCATGCTCTTATTTTCAACCTCTGCCCAAACATTTTTCATAAAGTCTACTCCTGCCACCCACCTTATTAGAGCAGTTTTTTGTAAGTTTATATCCTAATATGTATTTATGTAGGTTGTCCTACCACACAAAACATACACCTTCCCTCTTATGTACATTGCTGATCCTGTGCTTCATAAATTAGCTGTTCTCTTTGGTTATTTGAACTTTATGTAAAGATAACCTGCAAATACTTTAAGGAGAAAACTCAGCAACTTCCACTAAAGCTAAATAGCCAGGTTAAAAGGGCATTAAAACAAACTAAATATTCTAGTTAATCTAACTCCCTGTTCTTTTTATAGGGAAAAGTGTGTTTTATTCATTTTTTCTTAACCAAGTGTCTCTAAATTCAATCCAGACAAAGATAAGTTTGTTTGTGCAAGTTTGCATTTCACACTTGTACAGAGCTGATTTCTTATTCTAAGAACATACTCTTAAGGGCAGCTTACCAGATCAAGAATGAATCTGGAGATATGGAAAAATAACCTGCTCCCAATTTTCAGGCTCTGAATACAGAATGCAGCTTATATAGCACTTTTCACACTATAGGAAACAGAGGAAGGAAACCAACTTTAGTTTCAAACCTAAAATTGGATACAGAGGTCAGTATATCCAGGTATATTAAGTGGTCATTGACACATCCAGTGTAATTACATTTCATTTGTTGATTTCTGGACAGCAGGTTTTTTCATGGCCTGGATATTTTGCTAAAGAAAATCCCAAACCAAAGAATCAATTTTGGCTCAATAACTACACGTGACAGGATTCGAACTTTGTTTCACTCTATACAAGGCCAGGAACAGCATTTGAACTGGTTTAAGCCACACAATCCTCTGTTCCTTCCTTTTGCAACTCTCATTCCTTCCAAGAAATGACAAATGTTCACCCAATTTGAAGTTAAACAAATACGATTACATTCAATTTAAGATGGATTTTGAAAAGTGTTTATTCAAGTTGTCTTGTATATTTTATCTGAATGCAATAAATCTGTCCAGTGCAAGTGACACTTGCTAACCAGAACATAGTTATTACAAATTAAAAATACAAAATATATAAAGGGAAAAAAGAGTTCACTTGCCTCTTCTCTCCCCTAGTCACCCCCAAAATGAATCAATTCATCTTGGTCTTAGTGTGCATAACCAGTACGGTTAAATGGCAAGTACAAGATACAGGCTATTGGCGCAAGTGATGCTGTGACAGAATTAACTACAAACTTTGGCAAGTCAGATGTAAAATGTCATTTTCACTGTTGCCTTAAATTCCTACCCAATTCTGTTAAGGTGAAGCTAAGGTTGGAGAAAAGCAAACTCTGGTTCCCTTATACAACCATTAGTTTTTGCCAAACTAGAATGAGCTTTATTCATGATACAGTAATTGGGCGCACCCCACCAAAAGTCTTTTATAAGTCCTGATCAGATAGATAAACATAATAAAGGCAATAATTTCCTCACAACTCCTCATTAAGGGCCCGATCCTGCAAGACACAGAGGGCACTCAGCACCTCACTGGATTGAACTCTATCAATCCATATACCAGCCAGCTATCTAGGTGTCTTTAGGCACAGATACAGCATCTCTATACACAAACTTGCTAGGTCCAGCTCATTGAACTGTGTGGAACTTACATGAAAAAAATAAAGGCTAATGCATCAAGTTTAGTGTCAGATATGCATGAGACTGTAAAACAACTGTTCTTATCAAAGACTGGGGAAGGAGAGGATCCATTGCCTAATATCCCTGAAGAAGATAACTTTGAGGACTGCACTGAAGATATGACATGGGAAAAGGGATTGGAGTGAAGCCTGGGGCAGGAAGCAAAAGTTGCTTACAGCAGGGGACGAGAAAGGAAGAGAGTACAGAACGTCACTAGCCGTTTCCTACAGCCCCCAACTAAAACCTCTCCAGAGCATCATCAAGGATCTACAACCTATCCTGAAGGACGATTCCTCACTCTCACAGACCTTGGGAAACAGGCCAGTCCTCGCTTACAGACAGCCCCCGAACCTGAACCAAATACTCACCAGCAACTACACACCACACAACAAAGACACCAACCCAGGAATCAAACCCTGCTACAAACCCCGGTGCCAACTCTGTCCACACATCTATTCAAGGGACACCATCATAGAACCTAGCCACATCAGCCACACCATCCAGGGCTCATTCACCTGCACATCTACCAATGTGATATGTGCCAGCAATGCCCCTCTGCCATGTACGTTGGCCAAACCAGACAGTCTCTACACAAAAGAATAAATGGACACAAATCCAACATCAGGAATCATAACATTCAAAAACCAGTAGGAGAACACTTCAGTCTCTCTGGTCACTCAATAACAGATCTCAAAGTAGCAATTCTTCAACAAAAAAACTTCAAAAACAGACTCCAATGTGAAACTGCAGAACTGGAATTAATTTGCAAACTAGATACCATCAGATTAGGCCTGAATAAAGACTGGGAGGGGTTGGGTCATTACAAAACCTAAACTTAATTTCCCCAATACTAATTTCTCCCTACTGTTACTCACACCTTTTTGTCAACTGTCTGTGATGGGCCACTCTCTTACCACTTCAAAAGTTATTTTTCCTCCTTTGGTATCCCACTGTTAATTGATTTATCCTGTTAGACTGACCTAACACTTGGTAAAGCACCCCCATCCTTTCATGTATTTATACCTGCTCCTGTATTTTTTACTTAATACATCTGATGAAGTGGGTTCTAGCCCACGAAAGCTTATGGCCAAATAAATTTGTTAGTCTCTAAGGTGCCACAAGGACTCCTCATTTTTTTATTCATAAAGTAAGTTCTCTCCAGTGCTGAAGCTGCACACTGTAGAACCCAAAGACACCAAAAGTGATGAGAAATGTGGAAGAAAGGAACAGATAAGGGCAAAGAGAGGAGGGGAAAAGACAGAATGGTTATGGGCCTAAATTGTCCTGAATTATTCCCCTCCCTACTCGCTGAGTGAAGAATACAAAAATGAGTTTACAAACTAGCCTTTATCTCTGTTCATAATTACCATCAGTGAGAACTGTGCTAGCAATTCAGGTCCTCACATTAGGCTAAAATCCCTGTTCTAAATTTCCCAACAGTGGTTATAAAGAAGGGATAAATATTCATACTGAAGATACCTTGTAAGCATCCTTAAGAAGGTACACAGTTTAGCCAATCCAAGTTAACTTCTGTGGAGTAGGATGTTTTTCTTTAGGAAAAAACAATGGATTTCTCATTTATTCTACCAAACAAAACAAAAAAAATCCACACCAACATTTCCTCAAGTTCCTAGTTTCAAAGCCGCCACACATATTCTAACGCTTGAAAAATTCACTTGTTTGATCACCTCTGTCGAGCAAACATCTATCACTGGTGAGATGGGATGGGGGGAAAAAAACCAACAATTTCTAGAAAAACGTTATCCTCATTCAACATGAAGTTAAGTTTCTAGGCATAATACCTGTGAGGATTACCTTCCAGACATTAACCTGTACAGTAGTCTTCCTGTCAGCAGACAAATAAGTGGTAATGTTTCTGCTGCTACTCAGCTTTTATAAGCATCAGTAATGAAGGTAGCAAGCCTCTAGTCCATTCCACTCCTGATATTCATTGTTTCACTCCCAATATTCATTACCATGAAGGAAGCAATTAAACTGTTTTGTGCATTCCCACCAATGGGGGGAGGGATAGCTCAGTGGTTTGAGCATTGGCCTGCTAAACACAGCGTTGAGAGTTCAATCCCTGAAGGGGCCACTTAGGGATCTGGGGCAATCAGTACTTGGTCCTGCTAGTGAAGGCAGGGGGCTGGACTTGATGACCTTTCAAGGTCCCTTCCAGTTCTAGGAGATTGGTATATCTCCAATTATTATTTATTATAAGATGGATATAGGCTTCTTACCATAACAATGAACCTGGAATTTAACTGCAGGATCCTACAATCTCATCTTTCAGATCAATCTCTGGCTGCCAGGAATCTGGTAAATTTTTCAAGCTTTCAATTATTCCAGGTTCAAGTGAGATAACCTACTGTTTTAAATGAAAACAAAGCCAAAATGCAAACAGCTATAGAACTTAACAGGGTTCTCCAACTCAATGCCAGGGAAAGGGAACGAACTTAGTATATTTATTGGGAAATACAGACCTACAACAGTTTGAAATATTTATCACTAAACCTTTACTGAAAGAAAAGGCTATATTTGGAAGTATTTCTGGATGATATGCTGCCCCACACACATTTTTAATTTCACTTCCTAACTCTACAGCTATGGCTGGCTTTTTAGTGTAAAACTGACTAAACTGTATGACTAAAGTGTGGCACAAGTTCAGAGGTCTGCAGATATACTGAACAGAAGCATAAAAAGTTGTTTACAAAACACCTTCCTTCCTATCCAAAGACACTACACACTAACAACTGAAACAAAAATATGCACTTTATAAAAAACTTAATAAGCTATAAACACAAAAGGCTGAATAGTCAGACTTCACAGCTTGATTTTAAAAGACGCAAAACAAATATTCCATGACTGGTAACTTCATAAGCACTTCTGAAGCAAGTTACCAGCAGTTAACCAGGAAACAGGTATATAAGTCATGCAAGTTTATGATCTCCCATAGTTATACACTGGGAAATTATGATGAAGAGCTGAAAAATATTTCCTGATGTTTGATCTAGTATGTAAGTCTCCTCTGTGTTTGTGATACCATGTAGAGTTCAAAATTACTTGTCAATTATGCAAAAATGTATAACATACTGATCTTTTATTTGCAGAGGAGCCACATCTGTTGCTCGGTGCTTTTGTATTAGCAAAAAGGTGAATTTCTACAATGAGTTGTATAGTAGACTGCTAATACTCAGTCCCAAGCCCTTAAGAGCTTTAACGCCCAGACTACAAACTTAGCATCTTTCTAGCTAAAATTCTGTTCACTAGTGAAGGTAACTTTCACTGTCCAGGATCGGCCAGGTAAAATCCTGAATTTAATTAAGCTTAGTAGAGCCAAATATTTGTGTGTAAAACAAATGTAACAACTAACATTTTAAGATATGATGTCCACGTAGCATCACAAAGCACAGTGCAAGCTAGGAATGTGCATTGTTAGTTTGATTCCAAACGTGAAGGCCCATTCATATAAGAAGCCGCAAGTGCTGTGATCCATTAAATGTAAAGACGTCTCATGATACTTGTAAGACTGTTTAACATCCTCACTCTGGTCTTCACAGATCAATCACTTATGATTACACTCTTAACCACTATTTTCTTGTCAGTACTACATTCCATCCTTTTATTGCTTACATTCCAAACACTTTTGCAATGCTATGCCGTGAATAAGGGGGTTACCTACTCCAAAACTATCTTTTGTAAAAACAAATTCTAGAAAGTAGTTTACAGGAGAATTATTTGCACAGCTAATTCTAGAAGGGAATATAACCAGTCTACTTGCGGATTTTAAACAGCCAAGTGCCCCATGTTAATCAAAATAATTGAAATATTAACTATGCAAATAAGCCTTAAACAACTCAACAGCTGCACTCAGTAAGAACAATAATCTACTCAAAATCACTGTTTAATGTTTAGAATTCCCATTCTCCTGGCATACGGAAGCATACTAATAATAGGAATTAGGATGGGTTATAGGATATAATTCTTTCTGCATTTATTTTTGATGATGGACGACCACTCATTACCAAGTATGATCATCTTCCATAGGAGTTATAGGTCCTCAGGTGGCTAATAAGGCCAATCCTTGAACCACAAGTTCTATTGCAACGAGGGCAGATGTTTTTGGGCTCAGCAGGAGGCTGTTGACCATGACTGGAAGCCAGTATCTCCTTCCTTCTGCGCCTCTTGTCCTCTTCAGCTCATCAGCGAGCAAGTTCAAAATGCAAGGGACCATCACGTAGGACTTCTCTCCATTTTAAGCGACAGATTTATTTTTACATGTTTATCATGTAGTGACTATACTGCAAAAGGCATTACCTGTAACAATATCAGATTCCATTTCCCTATGAAAAAGACAGTGAACACAGTTTACTTCTCATCTTAACTTTATGAAAGCATCCATTTTCCAAAATTAGTCTTGAAACTGTGGATGTCTCATCTGAAATTTTGTATACAGAAGTGGGAGAACAAACTAATGGGTCAAACATGCGTTCCCAGCTTTGTGAAGGATGCTGTGTGATTACAGACCATGGTAGTGACTACGTAGTTAGGGTAAAGGGACCTCTCCTGCAAGGTGTTGAACACTAACAATGTACTTTAAAGGGCAACCAGGAAGCCCTTGTTCCTGTTCAAACACCAGAATAAAGGGAGAGTTGGTGTGGTTTTACTGCCTCTAACAGAACCATGCCCTCTCAGGATACTGCTAAATTATCCCTGCCAGAGATTTAATTCTGAGCCTTTAAACAATTTTTGCCATTTCAGTAGGAAAAAAAGCAGTGCAATACAAAGGAGAGATTTTATGGAGAAATGCCTCGTGACCAATAGGATGAACCAGAGAAGGGGTTTGTAGCCAATACGAGACTGACAGGTTCTATATCTGTAGTACAGCACTGTGAGGTTAAAAAAAAAAAGAGGTTTGTGGTTACTACTGGAAGCATGGATGAGAGTAATGGTTGTGATTAAGCGGGTTTCAAATGGCTAAATATATTAACATTAGTAAAGGATCAGAGTTAAGGTTGTCTGAAGAATTTTAACATGGCTGCACTTACAGCAACTTTTGTAATGAAGAAGGGCAAGTGTGACTAAGTGGTAAACCTTTCTTGTTTTAAAGATGCGGTTGCAAATTTTAGATGTGTATGGCTCCCAGCTGCACCCTCCTTCCCAATTTTAGAAAGATGCAGCACCCAGGTAGATTCCAAGATTACATGACAGGGAGAGGTAACCAACAGCTGCTGAGAGAAAAGGTACTCTTGCTGCTGTTACAACTTCAAAAGACCCATAGCTACAAGACTCCAGATGGGTAAGCACTTGTATCTCCTGAAGAAGCTATAGTACTTATGGGACACAGAAAGAGCCTTCCCTCCCAGCAGGATGAACATTTTGAGGATGTTAGCAGCACAGGTGTTCCCTCCCCACCCCTACTGTCCTTTGGCAGTATGGGTCTTTGAAATGGCAGGTGCCAGAGTCTCTTGCCTTTTTTTCAGGCAACCACTGTTACCATAATTGCAGGGGAATGAGGCAAATTAAAAAAAAAAGAATAATAATAATAATAGGAGATATACCAATCTCCTAGAACTGGAAGGGACCTTGAAAGGTCATCGAGTCCAACCCCCTGCCTTCACTAGCAGGACCAAGTACTGATTTTTGCCCCAGATCCCTAGGTGGCCCCCTCAAGGATTGAACTCACAAACAACCCTGGGTTTAGCAGACCAATGCTCAAACCACTGAGCTATCCCTCCCGAGGATATCTGCCACTACGAAGAATATGGCTTGTCTCTAGCATGATTTAAAAAAAAAACCACACCCCACACACAGGTCAGGGGGCAAACTGTTCACTTTCAGAAGTAACATTTCAGTGAAACCATTTCAGTTTTTTGTAATTCTAATTGTGTTTTAAATTAAGTGACATTTCCAATTCTAGCATATTTTTCCTAGAAATATACTACATAAGAACAGCCATACTGGGTCAGACCAAAAGTCCATCTAACCCAGTATCCTGTCTTCCAGCAGTGGCTGATGTCAGGTTCCCCAGAGGAAATGAACAGAACAGGTAATCATCACGTGATCCATCTCCTGTTGCCCACTTCCAGCTTCTGGCTTATGCTCTGCTATACATAAGACTGAATGGTAGGTGTACAAACTAATTGGGCTAGATTAGACCATAGAACTCTTCACCATAAATTCTGAAAGGTTACATTATGGAAGTACCACTTGTGGTTCTATAGTTAAGGCTGAGTTTTGCATACAAAGCAGGGATATTCAACCACTTTGTTACACATCAAGAACTGAGGGGTTAAGGTGAGAGACTTCTCACTGAGGACAGTAAAGGACCTTTCAGGAAAGCAGGGGAGGAAATTTTTAGAACATTAAACTTTTACAACTTTAAAATTAACATTAAATTCTTATTTTTAGACAAGGAAAGGCTAATAAGATATTTTACACTTGCTTTCAATAAAATTTAGATGTGAAAAGATGCTAAATGCAATTCACAAATAAATGATAGAGGTAGGCAAATTACAAAAGAATAATCCTGCTATGTTCAACACTTCCAATAAGAGTTAATGCATCTAGGCAGAAAAAGCTGGCAAAGTCATCTCCATTGCATTCCTCAGAGAGGAACTCAAATGTGTGTTCTCTGGAGGGCTATTTTACACCAAGAATTAGTAATAGAGTTCTACAGTTTTCCACCTTTAGCTCACCTGTTCAAATCTAATCCAGGTTATTACATATTTGCCAGCCACAGTCCAGTTCAGCTGACAGGAGGCCATACTGGCAGTACTTACCCACACACACCAGTCTAGCAGGAATCTAAAGAAGCCAAGGATTAAATCGGCCTGGAGGCTGAGCTATCCTCACTTTCCAGGTCACAGTCCGTTGGTAGAGGAACCTTGCATCATAATTACCCAAACTGTAATTGTTGACTGGACAATTAGAGGGCTTCAATATCCAGTACTGTCACTTCAGCACTTTTCACAAGATGGAATAGAATTCTTAAACATTGGGACCTGTCATTTTTTTTTTTAAATATCCTAGTACACTAGGATAAATAAGTTGTTCTCCATAAGACTAACCCTCTGGGTGTACCCCACCCTAACCCTCTGTATGACTAAAAGGTTGGGTTAAAGGAGTAAAGAGTTATTAGTCTCAATTACTGACTCAGTAATTCAAGTACCAAAAAAAACTGCAGCTATTTCTATATCCTTGAGCTCTATAATCTAACATTTTTAACATGACTAAGTTAATTATAAACATTTTCTTAAATGGCATTAAAAAAAACAAATCCTCAAATCTGTAGATAGTGCCTGTCAAATCCATGATGAATGCCATAATTCACACTGCCAGGCAGGTCCAACCCAGAGCAAAAAACAGTATTCATATGCCAAGGCCAGACAGCCCTCATTTCCTGAAGGGACACTGCACAAGCAGTGAACTACTCTATTTACCTTAAGTAACCAATTTGAACTTTTATCTAGAATTTGGTTCAAAACTTACTGCTGACCGCCATAATGAAAAGCTTTCTTAGTTTAACCACAAAACAAAGTAGTTTCATGTTTTGCAACAAATCAGTCTGATGCTTTTGCAGTAATAAATTGTATAAAGTACTTTGGAGTTTTTTTTTACAATAAAAATACATTTTAAGGTTAAGTAGTGAACAATCTGTCTCACTTAAGTTATTCATATATACACCATATAGAGAAGGGACTATTGTCATCTATAGTATTAACCATATGCCAGGCCACTATTATTTCCTGGGGCATTAAAAATTAACACCTACCATGAAGGGCAAATAAGAAATGTAATCTCAACCAAAAACAAAAAATCATTGCCATATTTTGTGATTAATACACATACCTCTGCTCCAGCCTTAAGATGCAGAAGTAATATGCTGTTGAGCCAGGATTCAAATACTCTTTCAGATTTGCTCTAGTGCAGGGGTCGGCAACCTTTCAGAAGTGGTGTGCCGAGTCTTCATTTATTCACTCTAATTTAAGGTTTTGTGTGCCAGTAATACATTTTAACATTTTTAGAAGGTCTCTTTCTACAAGTCTATAATATATAACTAAACTGTTGTTGTATTTAAAGTAAATAAGGTTTTTAAAATGTTTAAGACACTTCATTTAAAATTAAATTAAAATGCAGAGCCCCCCAGACCAGAGGCCAGGACCCGGGCAGTGTGAGTGCCACTGAAAATCAACTCGCGTGCTGCCTTCGGCGCATGTGCCATAGGTTGCCTACCCCTACTATGGTGGCTAAGGGCAGGACACATACATGCAGTACCATGGACAGAGTATAGGAAAGTAAGAGGGTTACCTTCCTACCACTTCTGTGCATTTTATTTTGGATTTGAAATGTTGCATTTCTGAAAGCTGCTGGACTGACGGTTCTACAAACTGAAGTCTTCTAGCAACAGATCAGATGAAACAATGGTAATACAGATTTCTCTATACCACACAAGTGTGTTTCAGCCTTCACTTCAAGAAATACCTCTAAGGAAGAGAGCTTATTTTTAGTCTGTCTCCATCCAATAAACGGGTTCTTCTATGCTAAAGCTACCAATCCATTTCACACACGCTAGGGCTAGCCATTCATTTCATATAGGCCCATCAATAGACAACACAACTTCCAAACCTCTACTGAAACAAGCAGATTCATACTCACAAACTATGACCAGCTTGGTGTGGGGTACCCACGAATCCTGCATCTTCCTCACACAATTCAGTAGAAGAACAGTCTTACAGAACAATGCCACCAACGGACCATACCAGAGCTATTGGTCTTTGCCCTGAGTACTTTCCCAGAAGCAACAAAAGGAGAAAAGCATATTCTGAAACTGTTCCCAGACTTTTCTAAAGTGGCAGGGTAAAGGGATACAAGTTGGATATGAAGGCAGATTTACAGTGAATTGGTTAAAGGAGCAATTAATATCTTTGAGAAGTGGGTCAATTTTGGAGGAAAAATTTTGGTTCTCATAGTAAGGAATAGACCATGGGCTGGTCATTTTCAGCATAAAGAAGAATTAAGTGAGAAGCTTTTTAAGAGAAAACCTCTATGTAAAATCTGAAATTCTACTAATGACACTAATTCCAAAAAAACAAGCAAAAAAATATTCACTTTAGCAAAATAAAGTGAAGAACCAACAAAATGCAAGTAATTTTAAGGTTAATTTAAATAAAAACATTCTGTACAACCTTAGTTACAATATTCAAGACACATCATCTCTCACTTTTGGTATTTTTCGATTCAAGTCTCAGAAGCACAAGTCTAGATGTCTTAACATCCACATTATATCCTTGACAAAAATCACTGGCAGCCTTTTTCTAAGATGGACAGCCTGAAGAAAAAAATCTACACTTCCCACATTAGTAATTATAGTATAATATTTCCAAGGGAAATAAGGGGTAAGGAATTTACAAAGTCTACATGAACAGAGACAAAGACAAAGGCTGATAAATGCACAAGAAGAAGACTTTAAAGTAGCTAAAGTCCTACCATAGGGAAATAAGCTCATCATTCTTCAGATGGAAGGATTGTTTTATATTACTTAAATGTTGCTACTGTGGCTGACTGGGTGAAGTTTACAGGCTCCAAGAACAGCATCACATAGTCCTACACTTTAATAATAATGGTGATTTTACAGAACCTCAAGAGGAGAGAGAATGGAAGTTAGAATCCTCCAGGTTACAACAAAACAAGAATTAGCTGTTTGTGTCTAAACAAGTCTAGATTTAAAAAAAAATGGACTAGATATAAGAAAGGTGAATTTTAGTGTGGCCTTGTCATTCATTTCTGTCTTGTGACAAAAGAGAAGAGCAACATTTTAAGAAGGCTATTTTAAACTTGGATCAAGATTACAACACCGCTATACAGTCACATACTTATAAGCGCTGAATGAGGGAATCTTGCACTTAATACTTATGCACCACTGCGGTAACAGAAGCAGGTAAAACTTACGAGGAGTGCAGGATGCTTAAGCAGCTTCTCTGTACACCTGTGGGAAACCCAGAAAAGCATGGTGGTCTTATGCAAGATTCACTCAAAACTGCAAAAATTGAAGGACAATGGGGATTTCTGTGATCGTACACCAAATGTCAGCCTCTGGTTCCACTATGCCAGGAAATACAAATGTGTGTTACTACACAAGGTGAAAGAAATTGGGAGCACATTCAAGGAAACACATTTAGCGGAAAAGAGCGCATCATTACTTGGCATAAACACTTATAGATATCTTAGATGCTGCATTTGAAAGATTCTGGAGATCACCACATTCAGGACATTGCCACGGATTTAAAGGTTATGGGAGGGAGGATCATATGAGAACCGGAAAATGGAAGAAAACTTAAGTTATTTGAACTATTAGGGGACAAAAATTCCTATGCAAGTGATTTTCTTGTATTAAGTCATCTTTCATAAGAAAGATCAGCGATGGCAGCATTCTAGGAAAGTGCCAAAAAGCAAAGCATTAAATCAAATATCTTTTACAATCTAAAAACAGTAACAAGTTCACTACCCATCATCACCCCAATTGTCTAGCTACACCAGTGCTTTCTTGCAGGACAAAAACTCAGAGTTAACACCTTCAGCAAGTTCTGTTAGTCTATAAACACAAACATATACTGCAAAAAACCTTTGTTTGAAAAGAAAGTTAATGGCAAACATACTGGCTCAGCCATCTGCCTTTTTAAAGGCTGGATCCTTCAGTCATTTTCTACTTAATATAAAACAGTTCTTCCATTTTTACTGCCCTCAGAACTGACAAATTTCTTCAGATAGAAAAAATATACTAACCAAAACACATGACATGCAAAAGGTTGGCTTAATAAGGTCAAAAGAACAGTTAGAAAGACTGAGAATGTAAGCATAAGTCTAAAATCAAAGGCTTAGACCAGTGGTCCCCAATCTTTTTGTGGCCAGTAGCAAATTTATGTTTTCAGAAGAGTGTGGCGGGCACCAACAATTACTCACATTCAGGGCCGGCTCCAGGCACCAGTGGAGCAAGCACATGCCTGGGACAGCACATGCTACAGGGCAACATTCCGTCCGTTCTGCAGAGTGGGAGAGTTTTTTGCTTTGGTTTGGTTTTGGTTTTAGTTTTTTGGTGCCAGTTCTCGGCAGTGCAGAGAAGCCGGAGAGAAGCCGGGAGGACAGAGAACACTGGCGCCCGCAGCCTGCAGCCCAGGAGTTCTCTGTCCCCGGCAGGCGCGGGGCCCTGGCTTCTCTCTCCTGCTGGCCACTATGCGGGCCCCGCGCCTGCCAGGGACTGAACACCGGCGCCCGCAGTCTGCAGCCCCAGAGAAGCCGGAGAGAAGCCGCAGCCCTGCACCTGCCAGGGACTGAGAACACCGGCACCCACAGCCCCAGAGTTCGCTGGCCACGGCTTCTCTCCGGCTTAAGCCGCGGCCTCGCGCCTGCCAGGGACCAAGAACACCGACGCCCACAGTCTGTAGCCCCAGAGAAGCCGGAGAGAAGCCGCAGCCCCACGCCTGCCAGGGACCGAGAACACCGGCTCCCGCAGCCTGCAGCCCCGGAGTTCTGTCCCTGGAAGGTGCGGGGCCATGGCTTCTCTCCCCTGCTGGGCACCACGCGGGCGCCATGGCGCCCACAGGCACCACGTTGGGGACCACTGGCGTAGACACTAAGAAAGCCCTAAAATATTTCTACTGGTGCTAAATTAGACAGAGGAAAAGGCACCTCTGAAATAGTGTAAATAACAAAATTAGTTGTCTCAATGCACTTGCACTTCCTTCCCCCTTCCCCTGTGCTGCTATACACTGGCAACCTTCTGGTCTGCAGCAGTATCTGACCCCACTATAAACATCAAACAATGAACTGGTGCTGTCAAATGCTAATCCAATTTTCAGTGAAGTTATCTTCCACCATTCTCCCAGTCAAGACATTTTAAGTACAGTGGAAACTATATTAACTGATTGTATTAGGAGGGGTTTTTTTTTGTTTTTTAAAGTGTATAACAGGTTACTTGTTGCAGCCCATAATGCTCTGTCCATCAGTTACTCAGCACAGGTGAAATAAAAATGGAATTTCTACTACATTTAACTGCTTTCTGGAGATTCAGTGTAAAAAAAACAACTTACTGCAACACACTGAGTTAAGGAAAATGCAGAAATCTCTGTGAAAAGACTATACACGGTGTGCACTTTACAGACAGCAAAGTCAAAAGTAGTTGAGCTGTTTTCCCCAAAAAATGTACAGTTGTATTTGGAATCAATTCTAGACTGTCCCTGATCATAGAAAGATGTTTTCTTAAAACTAGCATTTTAGTGTTATCTGGGAATATATCTTCGGGTGGCCTGCATGAAGTTTCACTGTGCTATATATTTATATAAACAGTAATACCTAGAGGCCTCAGGTCAGATTTAGGGTCCCAGTGCACTAGCCACAGTACAAACGGAGAGGAGGACAGGCCTGCCATAGCACATAGTTAGCTGACTTCAAGTCATGCAGTTTTTAAATTGACAAATCTTTAAAAATCTTAATGTCAGTAATCCTTTTGTTATAGTTCTGAGCTGTTCACCTATGATAGTTCTAGTATTAATTCCTACTCAGCTACCACCCATATAGGAAGGAAGGTAGCTCTAAGCTACTTTTTTTTTTCTCCAGACTTCTGCAGATTATTGTAAATGCCGATGGTTGCTTGAAGTTCCCAACTTTTGTCTTTCATATTTTAAAAGAATAACGTTTAAACTACACAAAAAGATTGAGGTAGAATTGGTGTGCTATAGTAAACTGTATAATTCTCCATCATTTAATTTCCAGAGACTTCCAATTTGCTGTCCTGGAGCCAGTTTGCTACTAATGATGAAGCTATACATATAAAAAGTTTCAACTTAATATATGCTTTGCCAGATGACTGCTGAAAATTTCTTTACTGCTGCTTTCAAGGACAAAAATGAGCTGTCATTTGAAAACAAGTTTTCTCTGTTATAAATGCCCCAATCCTTGTGTTTTATCAAAAGCTGGAAAGACAGTTCCAACTTAAAGGGAGGACATGAACAGAAAACTTACAAAATGGTATGCTTTACAGAAAAACAGTTGCATGGATCCACAACAGCAGTGAGACTGAGTCACTAGTCAAGTTGGAGGTGTTTTATTAGGCTTATTTCTTATTTACACTAAGGCCTCTTTACATAATTCTGGCAGCATAAGGGAGCCTTAGTGTAAATGAGATTCAGGCCCATAATATTAATACAATAGGAAAAACACGTAAACAGATCTGAACTACAAGGTAAACTGACCTATAACAATTTTGACCTATAGTTCTCTTACTAGTTTAGGGACTACCAGAAGACTTTATGGCAGAATGAATAGATGGTGAAAGCTAAGGCCAGGTCGACACTACAGACCAATATCAGTAGGAGAGCTTCTCACATCAACATAGCTATCACCTCTTATAGAGGTGGTTTGACTATGCAGATGGGATCACTCCTATTGTCACAGTAGCTATGTACATGAAGACAAGCCTTCAGTCTACATTTTACTCCGAAAAACAGGAGATAAACAAATGGAGGGAGAGGGAGGTTTCTACTTGATAATACATTTGAAAGCCTAGGGTAACTTCTACTCATCATAATGAAGCTTCAAATCTTTTACTGTAGCACTGCCCATCAATTCATCCCTTTTTATTTGTTGCACTGAACAGAAAAACAGACCTTTAAGTACACTTTATGACATTTAGTTGTTACTGCTGAATTCCTCCCAACCTCATTATTTTGTTGTTGTTCTAAATTGTACTGCAAACCAGAAATTGTGAGTGACAGCCACAACACACTTCCATTTTTTACCCCAAGCATTTTCTTACACCAAACCCCCACCTACCTGGAACTTTCTAATGCAAATAATTTAAGGTACTTCTATTTTGACACACTACCCTTTTGCATTCCAGTCCTCAAATTTCGTTAAATATTTTGTAAAGCAGAGCAGCAAGGGGATAAGCAACTGATGAACCTTCTCATGCAGCAGTCACTGCTTTCCTTTTATGATTACCAGTTTAATACAGACAAGTTTAGAGTATTCTTACACTGAGAAGTTAAATTGCCACTTATATCACTCCCTCTAACAAACATTAGTAAACAAATTATATCTTCGGCTACTGAAGACATAACAAGATTACGGTTAGATGGCCTGTAGCCTAAAGTGTGCAGAACCAACAATTAGGAATAAAGTACTTTTTGGATGCTCACTAAATTACTTGCTTATTTCCAATGCTATCACAAGATGACCACAACTTTTTGGTCATTACTGTAATGTTGCTTGTATTATGTTCAGGATTTGATAAATTTACTCACCAATTTTCTACTTGCCACTCTCTGGCAAGTGAGGCAGTTAGCCACCAATTTCTTTGCAGACTTATGCATCAATATATAATCTTCAGTTTTACAAATAATTGCATTTCTAGCACTTAGTTGCAAAGTAAACCTAAGTATCAATCAAATGCACGTAGTTTTCATGCAGTCAACCTGAAACTCTACAGGTGTAAATGTTTAAGGCCCAGATATTCCTAGGAATTTCACTAGAATGGGAGAAGTGATATATTACCCTTCCTCACACCCACCAAAAAACTTCACCACCATAAAATAGTGGAGCCTCTTTATAGCCAGTAGTTTAGGCTACGGCTGGAGCCATCTTCCCACTGTGTTCCCCTACATGGAGAGGTATAGCAGCAGTCCATGCCCCAAATCCTTTTTGTGCAGCAGCACATGGGAAACCCTCACAAGAGTACCCCAAATTTTGAACTCCCTTCTGCACAGATCCTGACACAAGGCCCACCCCATTGCTGAGGGAACAGGATTTCTCCAAGTGTAACCTGTCTCCACTCACCTCAGTAGTGTTTACTCAAGTTTCTGCATCCATCTACATTTTATCACTGAACTGTAAAAAGCTCTAAAATTGTTTCAGACATAACAGCCCCCTTTCCATCACCACCTCAACTCCAGTTCCCAGTTTTAGTACTGATAGCAAGTAGGTTAAGTCTTCTGTCTTGTGATCGAATGATCGGTTTGTCAAATGTTGTTTATATACTTAACAGATTATGGAAGTAACTAAGACAGTGGCTCCCAAACTAGGAGATCGTGAACCTCTGGCGGTTCACGAAATGTTACAGGGGGTTCTCGGGAAAAAATTCCCTAATAGCGGACAGAGCTGTCCCTAGGGACCCCAGGGCCAGCAGTCCGGAACCCCTGGACTTCCAAGAGCTAAGCAGATCAAAGCAAGCATATCTATCAAGACTCCTTATAAGAAATGGAAAGGGAGGTGGATTTTTTTGCTGTTTTTAAAATTAAATAGGCAGCTAGTATTGTTTTTAAAATTATTATGAAGAACAAGTTTAAGCTTTGTTGTAACGTGCGTTGTTTGCCTGGACTACTCAAGACCTGAATGCTTGTGTAGGAGGAACTCTTTGAGTTGGCTTCTTAAATACCTTCATGATGTTTCTAATCTGACACTCCTTGATGAAACATTGGAGCCTTGTCTTATAACAGGCTTATTCGAAGTGATACAAGCTACGAAAGTGAGATCTTCTAAGAGTGTTGCCATTTTCATAATGTAATAAAAATACTGTAATGATTAATAATAGTCTGTAATAAGCATGTCATAAAAACAAATTTTATATTTCCAAGATCACTGCTTTTATAATTTATACTCAGGTAAAGAAGAAAATCCCTGGAAATTTTCATTTTTAGGAGGGGGTTCGTGAGACTTGATATTTTAGTGAAAGGGGTTCACAGGTTGTTAAAGTTTGGGAATCACTGCTCTAAGATAACATCTAGAAACAAAAATCTGTGTATACATCTTACGGATTGTGCAGGAGATGGAAAGAAATGTCATTCTCCAGCTCTGAATTCCTGTATAGATTTGGATACAAGCTTCCTAACCTTGCTAGGTCACACAAATACTATTTTGTAATTCCAGAATATTTCAAGCATTCTTCAGTACAAGATGCATCTGTGTGGTTAGAAAGTACTTACGGGCTTAGTTTGGGTGAAGAAAGTCTGTGAGAAATTATATAGTGCATTTTAGTTACAATGTTCCCAGAACACCAGAACGATCTCCAGTAATGGAATTTCATTCTTCTGCCATTTACAAATCACTAGGTAATTTCTTTCTCAAAGCTGGACAGGTGGTCAGTCCACTAACGTACGTGAGGATGACCAGAGTTCCAAACAGAGTGAGAAGTCAAGCCTGTCATTGTAAATGTTCACTGCATTACTAGAAACATAATTTTAAAATTATTTGATACTTGAAGTAGCTTCAAAACCACTGCATCAACTATGGGAAAATACATAGGATGTGGGGCCTGGACAATTTTTGCTTTAAGATTGCTTATTTTGAACTAGGAAAATATCTTACAAAATAACTAATTTATAATGGAAGTTTCTGGTTCAGTAAATATCTGTAGAAAGTGTGTGTATTATCTGGTTTTGCTATCTGTGAGCCAAATAATTTACCCTGGAATGATGCAGTTTTATTTACAGAAATGCTTTTATTCAACCCACTATCTACCACCAATGTTGTCCTTTCATTTCTCCTGGAATAAAAACCTTCGTCAGAATGCCTCAAATCTTGCACTCCCTCCTGCACAGCAGAACCACACAGATCCTGATAGAAGGCCCAACACACTGCTGAGAAAACAGAAGACCTGAACTCTATTCCTGGCTCCAACAATGTCTGACATGTGACCTCAGGCAAATAATTTACTTCTATGCCTCGGTTTCCCCATTGGTCAGACAAGGATACTACTACTTTCCTTTATAAAGTACTTTGACAGCTACAGATGAAAATATTTAACAACTGAGTATTATTTCTGTAACCTACTGCAGAGATTCCCAAACTGTTGTCAAAGGATCAGTAGTAGTTCACAGAGATGGGCAGTCCTATAGCCCAGACTCTTCTGGTCATTTCCAGCTGGGAGAAAAAGGACAGATAGTAAAGAAGGAGATATATTGAACTGAATAGCAAAGACAGTGTCATTAACTTTCTCAAAAAAGAACACTGCATATTAAAGACTGCTAAAAATATATGAATACTTTCCTAATATTACTTTACAAAGAACGCAATTGCAGAAGTTGTCACAGGGATGTTATGCAATTGCAAGTAGGATGAAAGGTGGTCCATATAGTCTATTAAAATGTTGTTCACCCTTGTGAAAGTCTGAGAACCCCTGATACCGTGGCCTTGCCAAGCAATTGTGTTTGGTTGCAATATATTGCAAGGTACAGTCTCGTAAGCTGAGGCCGGTCTATAAATGATGGATTTGGTTACCTAAGGCCTAAAATACATTTTATAATCAGACAATTTGAAGTTCTGTGTTTACACAATGTCATCCATTTGAAATAATCCACTCCAAATTAAAAAAAAACTAGAGTCCTAAGCCTGACAAGCACCTACAACATTTTCTGTAACAAAAAACTAAGCTAGCCACGAATACATCTCCTGAAAACTTTTAATGGGAACTTAAAAGGAGAACATGCAGGTTAGAACAAGACTGCATTTTATAATCAGCACCCCTTACCATACAAAAAACAATCCTCTCCTAGCATGAACTTTCCTTGCCAGTCAGCCAAGTCTGACTGCCAAACGTTTCTAAACTCATACATGTGTTAGTCTTGTTTATGGAATGGAAAGAGTCTATTAGAGGATCATAAAAACCCTGAGGTGTAATACACTTGACTTCTGGACTGTGCACTACTTTTTTCTTTTATTAGTGATGCTACTGAGAAACTAAAAGTATGCTTGAGATGTACATTTGGAGTATTATAGGCCACCTGAACTCCATCCAACCTCTAAGGTATGCTGCTTGTTCGCTCTTCTTCCTTTTCATAGCCTGAATTTCCAGATACAAAGGAGGGAGGGGGAAAGAATTTGATTCTTCGACAAATTTGCCTTTCAGTATTACTGTTTATCTTTTAGTCAATGTCTGTGATCATGCTCACATAACTGTGATGTCAAAATATCTGTTCACTGAAGTCCAGATATTTTAAAACTAAAATAGAATGCAACACAGGCAGTATTGCAGATAAGAACAGGTAAGCTAGAAATAAGTACAGAGACAGTAAACATGCTATATGCTAACATAACCTTTGCAACTTTTTGGTAAAATTAAGCCAACCTTTTTCAGGACTTGCACATCCAGCTTAAAGAGTAACATATATCCTACATAGCTTTCACCTCCCTCCTAATAACTCCTCATTTAATATTGTCCCAAGCACACAGGCCAAAGCCATATGAATCTTCTGAGTTGTAGCAGTGAAGTCTTCTAGGATGACTTTTCAGCAGACATCTCCTCCTTTTATTGTGTACATGAAATCACCACCAGCTCACACTGAAACTAGCAGATAGAGCATATGGCAATCCGTGGAACACGATGTGAGCCCACAGTCTTGTCATTTCCTTCTCCTAACTCACCCTATGAAAAGGTTTCTAGGACTGAGCATGTTTTAGAAGCCCTGGAAAGTTAAATGCTGATTTGCTAAGAGACAAATCTGAGGAGGTTAAATGAACTGTCCAAAATAATAGGAAAAAGGAGGCGGCTGCCATTTACCATCTGTCTCCCACAAAAGTGAGAATCAGAACAAATGGAGCCCAGTTTTGGAGAGGGGGAGGAGGAAGAAAGGAAATTTCCACCAAGCCATAGGAGAATCACACTGAAATAGAGAACCCAAAGCAGTGCGGCCTCCCCCGGAGACAGGAGGGGTGGGGTGGGGTGAGACGCTGCCGGGCACAGCCCCCTCCTCTCCCACGTCCCACTCCGGCAGCCCCTCGGTGCCGAGCACGGCCCCGGGCTCTCCCTCCCCCCTTCCCGCGAGGAGACGGAAAACGGGCAGCCCCTGGGCGCCCCTCGCGCCCGCCCGAGCAGGGGCGCCCCCGCTCCCCCTAGACAGCGGGGTCCCGCCGCTCCCGGGGGCCAGGCTGAGGCCTGTACGGACCCTGCGAAGCCTCCGCTCTCTCGTAGCCCGGCTCCCCCGGCCCCTGCTCGCACACTCACCCGCCTTCCGCGTCCCTCCCAGCCCGCAGTCTCTCCTGCTTCACGGCGGCCGGCGGGGGCAGCGGCGCTGGCGGGCGGGACCTCTGGTAGCGCCGGGCCTGGCGGGAGGGGGCGGAGTGGCTCCTCCGACGACCTTTATGTGAGAGACGGGTAATCTCCGGGCTCCGTGCGCTCCGCCGCCAGGCCGGCCACCATCTTACATTAGGGAGACTGCCCGAGACGCCGCCGCCAACGCGCGTGCGCACCAGCCGTCAGGGGGCGGGGTGGAGACGTGCCGCCAGGGAGGCGGCCGCCCGGGGCACGATGGGACTTGTAGTCTGGTTTGGCAGGAAACGGAGGCGGCGGGGGGAGCGGGTGAGTGGCGATGGGCTGCGTTAACCTGTCCCTGCCCGCTGCGGATCTGAGGCTGTCTGGTTCTCCCGCTATCTTCTGTCTGAGGCCTCGGCATCCCCCCATCTCCTCCCCGGCATCCCTTCCCCACTGCGACCCCTCTACCCTGCATCGCCATGTGTCTACTTTGCTGCCCTGCCACCGTCTGCTCCATCCTGCACTCATCCAAATTCCTTCTAGCCTTACCCGTCACTTTAACCTGCCAAGGACTTTGACTCGCTCCATTTCCCATTCTTGCTCCTCCCCACAACCTGCCATGAGCTTTAACCTGCTCCACTTTCCAGCCTCACCCCCAGTCTAAGCTGCCATGGCCATGGTTTGCACCAAACCTGAAAAATGGGTGACCTAACCACACTTATTTAGAGGGCAAAGGAGGAACATTTCTGCGAAGTCAGCTGAAAAGTCAACAAACTGTTTTGTTGTTACAGCTCTTTCAAAAGTTATGCTGATTTCAAATTTTGGCTTTTGCCTAACATTCCTTTGTTTTCCCCTTGCTCAAAACCAGTTGATTATTAATTACCCACTTTAGATTGTCCGTGTAGTTAACTCTTTTTTAAAAAATCATGGGTATCAGGTATATTTCAAGCAATAGGATTTCATTAAGGAAAGCTGTTAAAATTCTTACTGTGATTAGTTTTGAGCATGAGCCCATTGATTTCAGTGGGTTTTACGGGCCCAACCTCGTTTCTGCTGATGTTGGTGGATGTTTTTTTGCCATTGACTTAAATGGATATACATTTCATAACAACCATTACTCATTTACAGGCATAAGATAAGCAGGAAATCTTTATGATAACATCTCAGGTGTGAGAAATTATGTTTTCAGTGTTCTGCTACCTTATCAGAGATCACAGATATTTGCACTGTGACCTCCCATTGACAGATTGTCCTGTTGCCCAAACTTGTTATGGTGTACACTAGGGATGCCTGTAGTGGTTTCTTATTCTGGATAGTGAATACACACAAGCCATCGCCTGATGGCTTTATACACCCTGCAAGTTGTAGGTGCTGTGACACCTTTTTGACTCAGTGCCACAGCTTTCTCCATTTTTAATAACCTCTAATTGACTACCATAGTGCCCAGCTGTGGTGGGTCTTTCCCCGCCTCCCGCTGCCTCCATCCCTCTAATCTGGCCCCACAGTTGCAGAGATGTTCTGGGAATAGAGATCAAGTAGCACTTCGTGATGGAAAGGATACCATCTTCATGAGGACGTCTGCCTCTGAATCTACAGAATTTGATTTCCTCTTCCAACACTCAGTTTGCCAGTCATCCACAGTCTTCGCTGCACCTCGCCCCACCCTTTGATACTGCTCCACTTCTTGCTGCTGCCCCAGTGGCAGCTGTCATTCTGCCTTGCCTGGCATACTCAGCATCACTGTAAACCTCTTCCCTTTTTTTGCCGAGCATTGTGTGTGCACAGACCTCATTATTATATGGTAATAATTTAAATGTTATTGCCCCTTTTAATTAAATAATTATTGCAGTAGCATTTTTATAGAGCCTTGCAGGTCAGTTTCTCATTTGGAATGGAAATCGGTGACATTGAGTGGGGTATTTTCTTGGTGTCGTATGTTTAACTACAAAATGTACTCAGGTCCTGTTTTCTTAAACAGAGGTAGTAATAAACTGCACACCACCCTTCATGCAGGAAGCCTCCAGTAAAGTACCTCTGCCCTGTGATCAGTGGCAGCTGATTTTTTCTTTCATCTCTCTCTCTAGCTAGCACCTCACACAAATCTCCCCACTTTATAAATAGTCTTCTCTTTCTTCCACAGTCCCTGAGTCCCAATACTAGTCTTCATAGCAACAGTGATGGAAAGTTTATTTCTTCTCAATTTTGCAATGCCATTGCCATCTGATTTTCCCAGTATGGGGTACGCTTGGAGATGGTAAGACATTTTCTACCTTATTTTTCCTTTCTGTAGAATACCTGAATCAATGCTGTGTCAGTGTTGGCAGGTGGGGAGACAGCAGGGTGCAGGTTAGTAATTGCATGTGTGTCTCTGCATTACATTGGAGGATGTTTCTCTGAGCCATGTCCCCAAGAGGTAGGGCAGAGTCTTATTCAAAAAGGTAGTGAGCAAACTGGGAAGATATGCAGCACTGCTGTTTACCAGGATGATGTTCACCTAGCTCAGAAGTGGGCAAACTACGGCCCGCGGGACCTTCCTGCCCGGCCCCTGAACTCCTGTCCTGGGAGGCTCCCCCGCTCCCCCACAGCCTCAGCTCACTCCACCGCCCACACAATGCTCTGGGCGACGGGGCTGCGAGCTCCTGGGGCAGCATGCTCCTGGGGCAGCGCAGCTGCAGAGCCATGGCCTGACCTGGTGCTCCGTGCTGCACAGTGGCATGGCTGGCTCCAGCTAGGTGGCGTGACTGCCTGTCCTGGCATTCTGGGCGGCGCGGCTGTAGCACCGCCAGCCAACGATGCTCCAGGCAGCGCAGTAAGGGGGCAGGGTGCAGAGGGGTTTGGATAGAGGGCAGGGGAGTTTGGGGTGGTAGTTGGGGGTGGGGCTGTGGACAGAGGTCAGCGCGGTCAGAGGGTGGGTTGAATGAGGGCAGTGGTCCCCAGGGGGCAGTCAGGAAGGAGACAGGATCTTGTATGGGGTGGCAGGGGGCAGTCAGGGGCAGGGGTTCTGGGGGGCAGTCAGGGGACAGGGAGAAGGGGTGGTTGGAGGGGCAGGAGTCCCAAGGGGGCCAGTCAGGAATGAGAGGGGGGATTGGATGGGGCGGCAGGGGGCAGTCAGGGGCAGGGGTTCTGGGGGCAGTCAGGAAGAAGGGGTGGTTGGATGGGGCAGGGGTCCCGGGAGGGGGGCAGTCAGGAATGAAGTGGGGTTGGATTGGGTGGCGGGGGGCGGTCAGAGGCAGGGGTTCAGGGGGCGAGAAGCAGGAGGAGTCAGATAGGGGGTGGGGCCAGGCCACACCTGGCTGTTTGGGGAGGCACAGCCTCTGCTAACCAGCCCTCCATACAATTTTGGAAACCCAATGCAGCCCTCAGGCCAAAAAGTTTGCCTGCCCTTGACCTAGCTGGTACAGGAGTGGAAGGGAAAAAACACCTGGCCATATGAGAATGGCCATACTGGGTTAGACCAATGGTCCATCTAGCCCAGTATCCTGTCTTCCCACAGTAGCAAATGCCAGATGCTTTAGAGGGAATTAACAGAACAGAGCAATTATCAAGTGATCCATCCCCTGTCATGCTTCTGGCACTGGGTTGCATTCCTGACCATCATAGGTAATAGCCATTCATGGACCTTTCCTCCATGAATTTATCTAATTCTTTTTTGAACCCAGTTATACTTTTGGCCTTCACAACATCCCCTGACAATGAGTGCCACAGGTTGACTGTGTGTTGGTTTTAAACATGCTGCCTATTAATTTAATTAGATGAGCCCTGGTTCTTGTGTTATGTGAAGGAGTAAACAACATTTCCTTATTCACATTCTCCACACCATTCATGATTTTATAGACCTCTATCATAACCCCTCTTAGTCATCTCTTTTCTAATCTGATCAGTTTTTTTTAAAATCTGTCTTCATATGGAAGCTGCTATATACGCCTAATAATTTTTGTTGCCCTTCTCTGTACCTTTCCAATTCTAATACAGATGGGTTGACCAGAACTGCATGCAGTATTCAAGGTATGATCATGGCATGGATTTATATAGTGACATGATATTTTCTGCCTTATTATCTATCCCTTTTCTAATAGTTCCCAACATTGTTAGTTTTTTTGACTGCCATTGCATAATGGGCAGTATTTTCAGAGAACTATCCACAATGACTCCAAGATCTCTTTCTTTTAAGTGATAACAGTTAATTTAGACTGAATGATTTTGTATTTATAGTTGGGATTATATTTTCTAATGTGTATTACTTTGCATTTATCAGCATTGAATTTCATTAGCCATTTTGTTGCACAGTCATCAACTTCTATGAGATCTCTTTGTAATTCTTCACAATGAGGTTTGGACTTAGCTATCTTGAATAAATGTATATTGTCTGAAAACTTTGCCACCTCACTGTTCACTCTTTTTTCTATATCATTTCTAAATATGTTGAACAGCACAGGGTATAGTACAGCTCCTTGGGAAATCCTGCTATCTATCTCTTTCCATTATGAAAACTGACCATTTATTCCTACCCTTTGCTTCCTATCTTTTAACCAGTTACTGATCCATGAGAGGACCTTTTCTCTTCTCCCATAACTACCTACTTTGTGAAAGAGCCTTTGGCGTGGGAACTTGTCAAAGGCTTTCTGAAGGTCCAAGTATGCTATATCAACTGGATCACCCTTGTCCACAGGCTTGTTGACCCCCTCAAAGAATTGTAATCGACTGGTGAGGCATGATTTCTCTTCACAAAAGCTGTGTTGACTCTTCCCTAACATATTGTGTTCATCTATGTATCTGATGACTCCGTTCTTTACTATAGTTTCAACCAATTTGCATGATACTGAAGATAGACTTGCTTGCTTGTAATTGCCAGGATCACCTCTGGAGCCTTTTTAAAAAATTGGCATTATGTTAGCTAGCCAGTAGTCATCTGGAATAGAGTCTGACTTAAGCAAAAGGTTACAAACTACTGTTAGTAATTCTGCACTTTCATATTTAAGTTCCATCCATACTCTTGAGTGAATACCATCTGGTCTTGGTGATCTTGGCGTCCCCACAAAGCAGGAATGGTTCTAGGGGATGCAGCGCATGGCAGAACCAACTTCCTGAGGGCAGCGAACTGCTGCACTCAGCCTTTTTTTGGGGGTGGGGGGGGAGATTCTTTTTGTTGCTCCACTGCTCAGGAGGTGTTTTCTGCTCTGGCTGGCAAAATGGCTGAGGCTGTTCCTGCCCCAAGAAAGCTGCATTACCTGGTAATGTTCATGCCAAAATGGAAATTTGCCTTAAATGCTCTTTAAAAGTGCACTACAAAATAAATAGACTTTCAAAGTAATTAGTTTGAAACCAAGGGGTTAGCAATGCTGAGGCTCTGATGAAAAATAGCCATGGCTATAATCTCTATGGCTAATCTTGGCAGTTTACCTCAGAAAATGTAAAAATAGCTCAAAGCTCAAACACTGAGTCAAAGTACTTTTTCTATTGCTTTTTCTCTTTCTATATCTGCTGTTACAATAAACATGAATACCATGCAGTGTGTTTGATTTTTAATCCCTGTGGTGCCATGGTCGACTGGGAGAGAGAGGGAGAATTGAGCAACACACAAAGCGGGTTAGAGGGGAAGAACATTTGGCCAATAGCTGTGGGATGACATTTTGAGCATGCTCGTGGTGGGGAAGCCAAGCAGGTGAAGAAAGGCTTAGAGCTCACATCCAGCCAAAATGGCAGCACCCAACAGAAACCCAGAACAAAGTTGTTTAAATCCCCTTTATATGGTTGTAATACAGCACATTACTAGTAGTGCTCCATTTTCAGTCTAGCTTGCTGCTTGGGTTTCGTAGGGCATCTCCAGCACTTGGATCTCTGGCTTAGAGTGTGGTGTGTACTGAAAGGATCTTGGCTGTCTGGAAGAATCTCCTCCTGGTTGAGGTTCAGGGTCACGTGGGTGCCTTCCAAGGCCCTCCTTCCCAAACTATTCAAAACCACATGCCAGGGTTCAGTAGCGGCCTCCATTGCAAAAATCCAGTCCAGCTCCTGATAGTATGGGTAGGTAAAATTACTGGAGGGCCTGTTCTTGTGCCTTTTATTCCTGTAGTTCTGCTGGAGCTCTTTTTGATACAGCATTAGTCCATATCCCAGAAGTACCTTTTCTCCTGCATTTGCTCTTCCAGCCGCTTGTAGATCTTGGTATTCTGGTAACCGCTGTTCTCAGGGGCCTAGAGGGAAAGGAAGTCCAGGACCTCCTGCGGGGTCCGCTTAGAAGCACAGGGCATGGCTGCAATAATGGGTATGTGATTCTGGATGTGTGAACTTGCCACAAGCTGGTATCACAAAAGGGATGCCTCTGGCAGTGTACCAGCATTTAAATGGGGAGGTCACTTCTGGTGATGATAATCCTGGAGCAAAAAAGGGCATACAGGCCAGGCAAGAAGCAAAGCAGCATGGGATAGCAGTGGGAGAACTGCCACAAGTGGAATATTTAATCCAAAATATGACAACTGCTATATGCATCCACATAAACCTTATTCCAGAAAAAAACCTCATTACTCAGAGTATTTCACTTCCACGGTGAATTAATTAATTTGAAATAAAAAGCCATATTTTTGGGGGGGAGGAATTGTGCTTGGATACAGTGCCGTTTATGTGGGGGGAAAATTGAAGTTATTTAAAAAAACCTTTCTCAGGCCTTGTCTACACTACAAGACTATTTCGAATCTACTTAAGTGGAATTTGTGGATTCGACCTTATGAAGTCGAATTTGTGTATCCACAGTAAATACACTAATTCGAATTTCTGAGTCCACAGTAACGGGGCTGGCATCGACTTTGGAAGCGGTGCACTGTGGGAAGCTATCCCACAGTTCCCGCAGTCCCCGCTGCCCATTGGAATGCTGGGTAGAGCTCCCAATGCCTCCTGGGGGAAAAATGTGTCGAGGGTGCTTTTGGGTAACTGTTGTCATTGAACCGTCAATCACGCCCTCCCTCCCTGAAAGCTCCGGCGGGAAATCTGTTCGCGCCCTTCTCTTGTCAGTTACAGCGCGTACGCCACAGCACTGCGAGCATGGAGCCCGCTGCGATCATCGCTGCACTTATGGCCGTTGTCAACTCCTCGCACCTTATCGTCCACCTCTTCCACAGTCAGCTGCTGAGAAATCGGGCGAGGAGGCTCCGGCAGCGCGGTGAGGACAGGAATTCACAGAGTGGCGCAGACCTCTCACAAAGCAGGGTACGCTGCGCCGTGGAGATCATGGTGGCAATGGGTCAAGTTCATGGTGTGGAACGGCGATTCTGGGCCCGGGAAACAAGCACGGACTGGTGGGACCGCATAGTGCTGCAGGTCTGGGATGAATCACAGTGGCTGCGAAAATTCAGGATGCGTAAGGGCACTTTCCTTGAACTCTGTGACTTGCTGTCCCCTGCCCTGAAGCGCCAGGACACCCGGATGCGAGCAGCCCTGAGTGTGCAGAAGCGAGTGGCCATAGCCCTCTGGAAACTTGCAACGCCAGACAGCTACCGGTCAGTAGCGAACCACTTTGGCGTGGGCAAATCTACCGTGGGGGTTGCTGTGACTGAAGTAGCCCACGCAATCGTTGAGCAACTTCTCTCAAAGGTAGTGACTCTCGGAAACGTCCAGGACATCATAGATGGCTTCGCCGCGATGGGATTCCCAAACTGCGGTGGGGCTATAGATGAGACTCACATCCCTATCCTGGCACCATCCCACCAGGCCAGTGAGTACATTAACCGAAAGGGCTACTTTTCAATGGTGCTGCAAGCACTGGTAGACCATAGGGGACGTTTTACCAACATCTTCGTTGGGTGGGCGGGCAAGGTTCATGACGCGCGTGTGTTCAGGAACTCTGGTCTGTTTAAACGCCTCCAGGCAGGTACTTTCTTCCCGGACCACAAAATAACGGTTGGGGATGTGCAGATGCCTACAGTGATCCTCGGGGACCCAGCCTACCCGCTAATGCCCTGGCTCATGAAGCCCTATACAGGCGCCTTGGACAGAGAGAAGGAGCTCTTCAACTACCGGCTGAGCAAGTGCAGAATGGTGGTGGAGTGTGCTTTCGGACGTCTCAAGGGGAGATGGCGGAGCTTACTGACTCGCTCGGACATCAGCGAAAAGAATATCCCCATAGTTATTGCTGCTTGCTGTGTGCTACACAATCTCTGTGAGAGCAAGGGCGAGACCTTTTTGTCCGGATGGGAGGTTGAGGCAAATCGCCTGGCTGCAGTTTACGCTCAGCCAGACACCCGTGCCGAGAGAATATCCCAGCGGGAAGCGCTGTGTATCCGGGAGGCTTTGAAAGCAAGTTTCCTCGGAGAGCAGGGTAACCTATGACTCTCCACTTGCTTTCAAGAGAAACTGACCCTGGGCCTGTGTCTGTATGTGTCGATTTCGATCTGCGGTTACATACCCCGTTCTCCAAGTTTCCCCCACTTCCAAAGCACGTTTTAAAGCAAATTAATTGTAACACTCATTATTAATAAATCTTTGTTTTACTTTGCATTTCTGTTCAGGTGTTGAAACATGGATGCATACTGTGCTGGGCACGGTGTGCACTGATGTACAGACCGCTTGTTCCATAGAGGAATGACATCCTCCTCCTCCTACATAGGTCTCTGGGGTGGGGGACGGTTGCAAGTGGTTGTGCATGAAGGGGAGGGTTTGCAGGAAGGGGTGGGTTTGCAGGAAGGGGCGAGTGGTGCCTTCTTTGGATAGGGGTTTGGATGACGGCAGTGGGCTGCGGGTTTGGGCGTAGGAAGGGGTGAGGGGTGTGGGGGAAGGGTGAGTATCTGTCCGTGGATGAGGGCTCTTGTTGGGGCTCAGGGCAGCGGAGAGGCTCGTTGCTACGGTGGAAGTGCATGGTAAGGGCAGCGTGCCTTAACATTAAGGGGGTGGCAGGCGCTAGGACCCTGGACAAGCATACACATCACAGAATGACCCGGGGCAGCATACACCACACAGAGTGACCCTGGTGCCTACTGACTGCAGTGTGTGTGTGCCCTGCAGTTGATCATGCCCCCAAGTCTGTACCCTGGTAATGTAGGCTATACCGTGCAATTATAAATCCCCTCCCCCCCCATACACAAAAAAATCCTCTGACACGAAAGACGTGACCGAAACAGTGAATAACAGCAAACAGCTTTTAATAATCTAATACACAGTGGGGGGATGAAACTTGGATTTGGGACTGGGTGAGCCTGTAAGGGAAGCACTTCTACAAATTTATAGCGTGAGAGGTGTGTGGTACATTAGCGCTATGCAGTGGTGCAGTGACAGTTCTCACGGCCCCTACCGCCCCTCCGTCTTGTACTTTTGGGTGAGGGGGGGCAGGACTTCTTGGCGGGGGAGGGCGGTTGCAGATACACTGCAGGGGGGCTCTGTCCTCCTGCCTGCGGTCCTGCAGAACATCAACAAGGCGCCAGAGCGTGTCCGTTTGCTCCCTCATTAGCCCAAGCAGCGTTTGAGTCGCCTGCTGGTCTTCCTGCCGCCACCTATCCTCCCGTTCGATGTGTGTGCGATGCTGTTGACATAGGGTCTCCCTCCACTGTCTCTGCTCTGCCGCCTCGGCTCTGGAGCAGGCCATCAGTTCCGCGAACATCTCGTCCCTAGTCTTTTTCTTTCGCCGCCTAATCTGCGCCAGCCTCTGCGAGGGGGATGCCGGGGCAGTCCGGGAAAGAACCAAAGCTGTGTGATGGGAAAAGTAACTGATTTCCTTGAACAGATACATGTTTGCGAACAGTGAA